>NC_092818.1:31146119-35946119 GCF_023375885.2 Dermacentor andersoni
GAAACAATAGACAGGTAAAAAAAAGAAAGACGGGAACAAGGCCTTGTGAAAATAAATGTAACAAAAGATCCTTGTCTCGGACTGACTCGCAATTTTCCGGTATTCTTAGTTCTGTTCCCGGGCCTTCTAAGAATTTTTTGGAATATAATATAGAATATTTCAGTGTACCCTTGGCCACCAAGTTGAGGACAGTCAATACTGCGTGTGAAGGCGCTCAAATCAAAGAGCTGCAGGACACCTCATAACACCGGACAGAATCTGCACGGGAAGAGCTACAGCTTATGACCGGCTTTCGTTATCCTGCAACAATGTTCACATGATGTAATTCTCGGCATGAACTTACCGAGTAGACACGGCGCAGTCATCGAGGTAAAGTGCAAGTTGATCTGTCTGTCCACATATCAGGCAACAGGGCCAGAGAGGAATCACAGTCATCGTGCCCTTAGTGTTCTTGAAGATCAAGTCAATATCCCGCCTTGCGCCAGTGTCATGATTTGCGACACCGTAGAAGGAGGCTCATACACCGAAGCCATCGCCAAAAGCGACCAACGGCTGCTGCTCGATTGTGAAATCGGCGTTGCAAGGAGTATCGTCCACTTAGGCTGAGGAAAAGCACCCGCAATGGTGCCATCTACCTCGAAGGCCATGGTTCTTGAACCAGCGTTCGATGTCAATCCGTCTCCCCATGAATAAGCAGCAACAGCTGAGATGCTTTCTCCTCCACTACAAGGACTGTTTTTCGTCATCATGAAGATTCCACAAATACCAATTGCTAAGCATCAAATATTAGCCGAAGCATTTAATCAACCACTCCGTCACAGCCCATACAAAATTATGACAAGTTAGCGAAAGGCCACAAACCAACAAGCTGGCTATAATCTGCGCAACGAAATCACCCAGCCGTTGAATAGGTCATGAACTTTTCCTGTGATGTCAGTGAAGAAGGATGGAACTCAGGATTCGCATCGATAATTTTCGCCTGAACAGTCACACAGAAGGACGTATATCCGCTTCCACGGATAGACGATACAGCGGACCGGCTCTCTGACGCAAAGTATTTTTCGTCGATGGACCTCAATACGGGCTACTGGCAACTTGAAGTTGACGAGAGATACAGAAGGAAGACCACATTTATCGCGCCATACGATCTCTCTGAATTCAAGGTCGTGTCATTTGGTGTTTGTTCGGCACCCGCAATATTCCAGCGCCTAATGGACATGGTGTTTGCTCGCTTGAAATGGCGTACCTGTTATAGTCTACCTTAATGACGTAGTATTTGTCTCAAACTTCCACGATCACCATAAGCACCTTGCGACAGAACTAGAGCCCATCAAGTCATCTGGGCTGACCCCTAAGCCGGAGAAATGCCGCTTCGCTTACGAAAAGCTTTTGTTCCTGCACCACGCCATCAGCAAACCTGCAGTCCTTGCTGATCCCCAGAAAACAGCTGTCATTGCAAGCTTCCCGCAGCCCGTCGCCAAAATGCCAGTGCGCACATTTCTTCTTCTGTGTGTTTACCACAGGGGTTTTTTCAAGAACTTCTCAAGCAAAGCCGGGCCTCCGACGCTTCTCAGGAAATCCGACATCTAGATTAAGCGGGAGACATCCCGAGTGCAGGCATCTGACAGACTAAAAGGACGTCTGTAGTCCCCACCAGTACTTCCCCACTGCCCAAATACCTTATGAATAGCGTCATCGGTGAACAGACGACGCGCTCTATTCTAGCGCCATCTCGTAGCGATCGTCACCGCAAAACACATCTAACTCGTCACTACGCTTTTCTGCTCATGGTTCCGCTGCATCCTCCTCCTTCGCTTTCAGCCTCGTGCTTTCTTCGATATTGCCATCTTTAATCCATCGCAGCGCACCACGTTCGCTGTTTCATTCATCGCGGTACTCGTTCGCTCGGTCACGCCAAGGGGCACCGATGCAGACGCTCACCGCAGGAACGGGCGTCGAAGAGGTGCGCTCTCATTTGGGCTACGAGAAAATTTCGCCCTTATTTATATGGCAGGCCATTCAAAGTTGTAAGCGTCCATCTCGCATAGTGTTGGCTATCATCATCATCATCATCATCATCATCATCATCATCATCATCATCATCATCATCATCAGCCTGGTTACGCCCACTGCAGGGCAAATGCCTCTCCCATACTTCTCCAACAACCCCGGTCATGTACTAATTGTGGCCATGCCATCCCTGCAAACTTCTTAATCTCATCCGCCCACCTAACTTTCTGCCGCCACCTGCTACGCTTCCCTTCCCTTGGGATTCAGTCCGTAACCCTTAATGACCATCGGTTATCCTCCCTCCTCATTACATTTCCTGCCCATGCCCATTTCTTTTTCTTGATTTCAACTAAGATGTCATTAACTCGCGTTTGTTCCCTCACCCAATCTGCTCTTTTCTTATCCCTTAACGTTACACCTTTCATTCATCTTTCCATAGCTCGTTGCGTCGTCCTCAATTTGAGTAGAACCCTTTTCGTAAGCCTCCAGGTTTCTGCCCCGTAGGTGAGTACTGGTAAGACGCAGGTATTATACACTTTCCTCTTGAGGGATAATGGCAACCTGCTGTTCATGATCTGAGAATGCCTGCCAAACGCACCCCAGCCCATTCTTATTCTTCTGATTATTTTTTTATTATTTTTCTGATTCCTTCAGGACGTCTATCTACTGAAGCCTCCAAGCGCTAGATTTCGACATGACCGTAATATACAAGTACAGACGAAAACAATATGATGCCGATTGCCCCTAACACGCTCACGGACTCGATGCCACAAGACGAATAGGACGACGACTCTTTCCTTAGGACAATGTGTACTGATGGCCTCGCCGAACAACCGCGACCTCAGCCGTAGGTAAGAAGCTTTGTCGAGTTCTTATAGGGGAAAATTAATTGGGTTCCAAGAGGGCTTTAGACCAGATTGTCTTAGTTTTCTTTGAAAAACGACGTCCTCGTAAAGAAAATATTTTCACCATTCCTGCATTGTGCGTTTGCCCCCACTTTCTTTTATGTTATTTTCATATAATAGGGTGGTGAAGAGTTTGGAGTGGGTGCACTTCCCGCTCTGCGACCAGTTTCTACGCGACCTTCATGACGCAAGAATGACAGGTCACCTCGGAGATTCGCGAGGATTCAAGTGATGTATTACTGGCCACACCTGAACGCCGATGTCGCCCATTACTTCAAGACGTTCCCAGAATGTCTGCGACGCAAGACAGCAGCGATAAGGCCAGCGCGATTTGTACAGCCGATGGAGCCTCCTTTGCAATCGTTTCAACACATCAGAATAGACTTGCTTGGGCCATTTCCGACGTTAACATTCGCAAACAAGTGGATTGTCGTGGCCACAAACTACTTTACACGCCACGCCTACCTGAATGTAGTGCGGAGGAAGTAACAGATTTATTCGTGCCGCTGCTACATGGTGTGCCGCAAGTCCTCATTATCACAGCGGAACGACTTCTACTGGTTAGTTTACTCAAAATATCTTGCAGTATTGCCAGACCAGCCACCCACGGAAAACTGCCTGCCACCCGATGGTGAACGGTGTAATGAAACGCTTGATCATGACGCTCGCCGAAATGTTAGCAATGTGTACATAGATGTCGAGCAGAAGACATCGGATTCTCTCCTTACGCATGTGACCTTTGCTTAGAAGAGCGCGGTGCCAGAGATAACCCAGATGATGTTGTTCAAGCTGATTTGTGGAAGAAACGCGCGTAGGAACGCTGGACGCCATAGTGCCGTACGTTACCGACGAAGAGAGCTACGAAGTTAGCGCATATCTCCAGCGAGTTGACGAAGCCCGACAGGTCCCTTTGCGCATCAGGAGCCAGCAAAGGATGGGCATCCGACGCAACAATCTTCGACGACGCTACTTGTAACACCAGCCATAGGAGCAGAGCGACCGTTTTCGCTTTTGGACCCATATACGCCAGCGAGGACTTAGTGAGAAATGTTTTCGACGCTCTTTCGAGCCCTACAAGATCCTACACTGGTCGGGCCTTACGGCAGTATGTAATCAGAGCACCGCCGCTGCCGACCTGATGTAGTCCATGTTGTGTGCCTCAAGCCCTTCTGTCAGCGATAACAAACACTCGGGCTTATGTCTTTGTTAACTCCTTTCTGTACTGCATGCACTTTAGTTTTTGCTCGCGCCTTTGTAGCATCGGGCGATGCTCCTTAGGAGGCGGTCATGAAACGTGAACTTATTTATACTTTTTCTGGGGACTGCATTTCACCGGCTCTTAGCCTAACGTTTTCTCTCACTGGAACACGCGCCGGCATCATTTGCAACTTAGTCGAATGTTATCGTTTATTCTATCTGTGGTGCATGTTTTCGCCAAACCTGCATGCGCGACACGAATTGTGCAGTGCTTTCTGGAAGGCACAGGGAAACCAGCGATAACGCTGTAACCTTCGAAGAGTGTTCATAACACAGGACGTTAGCCAGCTACTCAACCTTCGGTCAAAGGTCGGTCTGAAATGGCATGCGTGCTGTTCTGGAAGTGAAAACCCCACACCAGTGGAACGGTTGCATCTTATGCTCTATAGATGCGCTATTCAAGCGCTGATAGGTAAAAGTGAGCTTCTATTTGATTTTATTTAAACACAATGATCAAAAATGAAGAAGCTGACTTCAGCACACGGTAAAGACGACAAAGGCGAAAGCCTGCGTGCTCACGAGACATTCATTGTTTACTTGAAATTCTCATTTGAATGCGTTGTTACTTTATATATCTTGTCTTCTCCCATCCAATGTCATGGGTCAGAGTTCCTTAATTAACGCTCTCTAAACAACAGCGCCTTAATTAACTTTGCCTTAATTAAGACCAACTGTCGTGCCTTCGACTCCAACCAATGGTCGTGGGTTCGACTCCCATGAATTTTCGAGCCATTGAATTTCGGTGACATAACGCCGGATGGTCAATTTTTCGATAACGCCGGACATGGGAGTTTTCGAGCCATGAGGAGCTTAAGGGGAAGCTTCAGCTCGGGCGCAACTCCGATGCCGCCTATTCAAATACGTTTAAAATGCAGAAACAATTTTCTGAAACAACAAATTTGCCCATTTTAATGACATTTTCAAAATTCGTTGGTTTAAAAGAATAGAAGGATGGAGATTACCAATTTAGAGCTCTGCAACTAGAACACATATCGCAGTTATGTAACCTCTATTCATTACAGAATCTAAAGCGGCCGAATCTGACATTCCAATTTATATCTTACGCGAATTTGTTACATTGCTTACAAATATTTTGCAACAGTTCTACACACAAGTTACTGGTCTATTTGATGAGCAATACGAGAACAGAGTGAGAGCACGACTCGACGCTTCGAAAAGTGGACTTGTTTTTTTTCAAGGCGACATATATGCTCTCCTCCGCTCAGTACATATAGGCACGGTTCTTCTAAAGGGGAGAGAAGGTAAGGCAGGTGGGCAAAGTAACGCCCGAGGATGCGTTAGCGATGAGGGTGTAGAATTGAAAACAAAGATAACGTCCCACCGAATATGCGTGGAGAAATGTGAGGCCACGCCGTGTGTCAGCCGGTTGACGTGTCACTGTAGGTTCCTCTTTTCGTGGAAGCGGCCTGAACGAATTTGAGGGGGAGGGGAAAGTATTTCGTGCTCTGCCGGAGGTCAGTGAGCTATGGTCTCTGTGAAAGAGGGAATAAAAGGAGTTCCAGCAAATGGTACTCGTGGAAAATGATATAAGCAAAGCAACGAGAGCAATGAATGAAAGCAAATAGAGATTGGAATATGAATGACATCCCAA
Organism: Dermacentor andersoni; assembly: GCF_023375885.2. Lineage (NCBI taxonomy): Eukaryota > Metazoa > Arthropoda > Arachnida > Ixodida > Ixodidae > Dermacentor > Dermacentor andersoni. The sequence goes on from NC_092818.1 coordinate 31,151,904, forward strand.
TAACAAAAAGGAAGGAAAGGGAAAAAAAGAACTAAGAAGCTCAATGAAAAATAGTTAACTAAGTGCTGTTGCCGAGAGCTAGGAATTTAGCATAGCGAATAGATTCTAAAGATCCCTTTGAAACCTTTATGCCTATTGGTTGCAATGTCTTGAACGTATAGATGAGGTATGATTCTCCGTATTTTGTGTCTCGCGCCGAACGGAAATTGGACTGCAGGATGTAATGTTTAAGTTCACGGAAATTGTGGCCTGCTTGATTTAAATGCTCGGCGATGGCTTTAAGAATCTTTTTAGCTGTGTCCACACGATGTCAGTTTAACCTGACCTTCCTTGATTGTCCCGTTTAACTGATATATTGTTTCTTACAAAAGGAATATGCAAGCATATAAATGATATCGGAACTAGTGCAAGGAAAGCTTGTTTTCATAGCCTATGTATAACAATTTGCGGCGCTTTTAATTATAACGTCACTATGAAGGTGCTTACTTTCATTGGAGCACAAGTTCTCTCCTCCCCTTCAACGCCGTGCAGGCCGCTTCCACGAAAATAGGAACCCACGATGAAACGCCAAGGGGCTGACACACGGCGCAGCCTCACATTCCTTAACGGATGCTCGATAGCGCATTATCTTTGTTTTGAGTTCTACTCTCTCGGTAATTACTTCGCCCACCCACCTTACCCTCTCTCCCCTTTAGAGTCACCGTGCAAATACATGTACTGCGCCGAGGAGAGCATATATGTCGCCTTCAAAAAGGCGAGTCCACTTGTCGAAACGTTGGCTCCAGCTTTCGTCTTGTTCACGCGTTGCTCATCTTCTTAAATTCCCATCTCCCGCATTCCCCATCTTCTCCCTCGTCTATTTGAGAGCCATGTATAAAAAAATCAATTTTGCCCGCTTTAGATGAACTATTACATGCAATTGGCCGAATTGTGATATCACTTTTCATTGATCAGTTACAGAAATGTAAACTTGACAGTTTAGTTTTCGGAACATCCTTTATAGTCGTAATTTCTTATTAAAAATTTGGCAACCGAAATCAAAAACTCGCAACCGACAGTCAATAGATATTGACTCATTTTGGTTTCTCTAAGTACTTTTAGACGCAACAGGGACAAAACGAGCACTGGGTATGAAGCAGACACGTAGACCCCTATGCCACTTCATGTCCACTTCATATCCTGTGTCCGTTTCATCCCTGTTGCGTGTTACAGTACTTAGCGCAGGAAGAAACGAATACACTCCAACTAGCCGATTCATAGCTCTACTAGATTTTGTATTTTTCTTTTAAATGCAGCCAGCCTTAGAAAACTTGTTGCAGTGGTTGCTAAAAAAATGATTTCTCCTTTTCCATTTATATATATGGAAGGCCCCAAGCTAAAACTTTCTCTGAAGGCTCTCGGCTTAATAACTTGCCCTCATGAACATCTGATAATTACGTGGCCGAGTTGACCACGGCCTAAATTTTGTGTATTTTTATTGAGGTAGCGCTAGGAGCTCTGGAGGCTAGTTGCGTGGATACCTCCAGCCACCGCTTCATTTTTTCATACTCCCCAATTTCCTAAACAGGATAGACAGTTGGGCTAGTTGGTACGATAACATGATTTTGGCTTCTAGCGCGAAGTGAAACAGGGACACAGAAAGGAGCAGACAGGACGAGCGCTAACTCTCAACTAAATTTTTATTAAAACGAAGAACATATATATAGATGATTGCAAAAAGCCATAGCATAAGAACATGACAAGGTAAAAAGCATCAGTTAAACATATCAGAGGGTAGGAAGTCAAAAAACAAAAAAAAGATTACTTCAGATTAGTACACGTATTGCGAAGATACTGAAATTCGCAATCTAACAGAGACAACGAAGCATGACTGACGCAAGTGTCTCCTAATCTTTTTATGTGGAATGCCTCGATAATTTCCCGCGTGGTTTGGCATCTGTGTGTAGAAAGAATTTTTGTGTCTTCAAAGAAAGGTTTGCAACCACAATCGAAACAATGTGCCGCTAAATGTGATGCATTGGGGTTGTTTAGTGAATGTTTGTGTTCTTTTAGTCTAATATTAATGCACCTGCCGCTCTGTCCAATGTAAGCTTTCCCGTATTCGAGTGGAATCTGATAAACTATACCCGTGTTGAAAAGATGATTGCGGAGAAACATTGCACAGAAAAGATGATTGCGGAGTTAAACATGTGTCCCCTTTAGTGCCTTGCAACGCGGTTATAGTTCATCAGATTCCCTTCGAGTGCGGGAAAGATTACACTGGACAGAGCGGCAGGCGCATTAACATTAGACTAAAAGAACACAAACATTCACTAAACAACTCTTATGCATCACATTTAGCGGCACATTGTTTCGACTGTGGCTGCAAACCTTTCTTTGAAGACACAAAAATTCTTTCTACACACAGATGCCAAACCACGCGGGAAATTATCGAGGCATTCCAGATAAAAAGATTCTGAGACACTTGCGTCAGTCATGCTTCGTTGTCTCTGTTAGAGTGCTAATTTCAGTATCTTCGCAATACGTGTACTAATCTGAAGTATCCTTTTTTTTTGTTTTTTGACTTCCTACCCTCTGATATGTTTAACTGATGCTTTTTACCTTGTCATTCTTATGCTACGGGTTTTTGCAATCACCTATATATATGTTCTTCGTTTTAATAAAAATTTAGTTGAGAGTTAGCGCTCGTCCTGTCTGCTCCTTTCTGTGTCCCTGTTTCACTTCGCGCTAGAAGCCAAAATGATGTTCCTGAACAGTGCCAAATTTCACTAATGATTACGTTTCAGTCGTCTCTTCAGATGGTACATGATGTTGCTAATAGAATAATTTTAACAGAAATGTTTGACAATGCGTAAAAAAATTGTCGTTTAAATTGACCAATATGTAAGAGCGCGCTACCGAGAGAGTTTAAAGAAAAATTTAAAATATACCCACTGTAAGAATAGGATCTTTCATTTTGGCTGCTAGCTTTTGAAAAAAGTTGTTCATAACTGCAACTATTCATAAAACTAAAGTATGATGTTTGGAAGTCTGTAACAAAATGCGGTAACATAATTGTTCCAAGTGCACTTAATAACACATCTAAAGCGGAAAAAAATCGTGTAATATGCAACGCTCTGGAATATATACCACTAATATGTGATCTGAGCAATTGCAAAAGCCTGTAGACAATGTAAAATATACGAACTCAGTAAATTCATATAGCGAATGTACCCATTTTAAGTTATGCTATAGATGAAGTTTACAGCACTGATATTTGTTTTTATTGCGGAGTTAGCGGTATGTAAACTTGATGCGTTCGTTTTATTGCGATAGCAAGTATATGGGCACTCCAGGCGCGTTTATGCCACCGCCGTCGCCGTGTTATTTCGCATGGAGTCGAAGTGCGATAACGCCTTCGCCACGCACCGTATGCTGTATGTGCGAGTGAAAGCGTGCGAAGATGAGCCGACGATGGCGGCCTCATCTCGCGCTTGCAAGTGAGGAAAGTGGAGTGGAAGTGCGCCGCCTTACGTCACGTGCAAGCCACCGGAGGGGAGGGGAGGCGCTCTACTCCGGCGGTCGCTGCGTGTGGGGCGGCCGCGCGGACATTGCCTTGAAAGCGATCTGCTACGGGGACAGAGCGTAGGTGCGCCGAAGGCTTGTAGCTGCGTGCGCGTTGTCTTCTCGCAGCTCGGTGCTTGTTGAAGCAATAGGCAGAACGAATACACTCCGCTTTGCTGCCTTTGCCGCGCTTTCTCACGCCATCGCTGTGGATAGCGTGTGTCCGTGATCGCCGAATATGATGTAATCGTGTTTGCCTGTGTGCGCGTGACACCATGCTTGTTAAAACTTAGATACTAAGCGAATGTTAGTACCCGAATACCGTGGACAAAACTATTATCCTTGCTTCGAATAACTGTCTACCAATTTGTTATCCCAATTCATGCTGCGCGTTTCCGACGAAACTGTGGCTTTATTCTATTGAAGCTCACCGGTTTTTGCCAAATTCTATTTAAAGTTTCAAGTTTTAAAGAGAAATGCTGCCTTCCCAATCATTATAATTTAGGCTTTTCGTAAATATTCCACAAATTTCATTGAGATCGTTGCAAGTGTTGTATCATCAAAACATTTCAGCGTTTCGAAAGTATTTGAATACACAGCGTTGGAATTGACCACAGCTCAAACATCCTCTTAATATTTCTTTATTTATTTCACAGTACTGCAGCCTGACATCCCCAGGTTGGAGTGCAATGTCAAACAAACATTAGTGCAAATGCGGGTTCACAAAATTGATTCATCAAATAGTTTACAAGTGGAAAAAATTCCACAAAGGCGGCTAAAGCAACATCTGTTTCAGGGCGTTCTGAAAAATTCGTCGCTTCAACCAGTCTACCAGTCGGAAATTCTTCATGGAAAGAAACAGTGTTTAAGTGCATTGTCATTAGAGAGAGAGAGAGCAAAACATCTTTATTAATAATATTTGAATGGCGAGAGCAGTGTGGGAGGAACCCTCAGTCCAGGGTCGCTAAGATGATTCCGGCGATGTTTCGAGCCCGTTGTCTCACAGCTCGGAGGACCTCAGGAGGCCCGTCGCGGAGGGCATCGTCCCACAGCTCTTTGTTGCGTAGGGGGTAAAGGAGAGTTGGCAAGGGAGGAAAGAGGTTTGCAGTGCACTCAATCGTGACGTGGAAGATTGTGGGCGAGCTGCCACAGCCAGGGCAACGATCTGCCTAACAGTGTGGGTAGAATTTATTGAAAGAGACAAGATTTGGAAAAGTTGTGGTTTGTAACTGGCGTAATGCCACTGCTTCCTCCCGCGAGAAGGACGGAGGTGGTGCGGCGTGGGTGCGACGAATGCATGTATAATGACGGAGTATGTCTTTGTAACGCAGCAAGGGATCCCCCCACTCTGAACTAGTCGCCTCACCACGGCGAGTTGTCCGGAGGGAAATTTCTCGGGCAACCGCATGCGCGCGTTCGTTACCCGGCAGCGAGGTATGACCAGGGGCCCAGAGTAAGTGGATGCGGGGAGGTGTGGTTGGTGTATTTTGCGGGATCTGTTTGAGAATTTGGTGCGCCGCTCTCGTGATGCCATGTCCTGATAGGAACGCCCGGCATGCTTGTTGCGAGTCCGTCAATATATACACTTCCTCAGGAACACGGATGGAGCATCGAATTGCAAAAGCAACACCGAGAATCTCACCCTTAAGCGGCATTTGTTCCGCGCATTGCAGCATAGTCTCTCAGGGATTCGGTGCCATCCAAAACTACCGAGGTATAGCCCTCTTGAGTGCGTGATGTGTCCGTGTATAAAGTATGTGTTTCCGGGATGTTTGCAAGCATGCGGCCAATGTATCGTACACGGGTTTTGCGCCGCCCTTTGTCATGCTCGGGGTGCATATTACGTGGCAATGGATCAATACTTAGTGCTTGGCGTATCGCTGACGACAAGATCGTTGGACGGGTTTCAGACTCAAGGGACAGAGTATCCTAGCCGTGTGAGAAGATCGCGGCCAGTGGGAGTGAGTAAGAGGCGCTGGCGATGGCTGACCCAATGTGCCTCTAGCAGCTCGCCTAGTGTGTTATGTGTCCCTAAGTTAAGGAGACGGCGTGTGGAAGTATAATTCGGGAGGCCATGGGCCAGCTTTGTCACTTTGCGAATCATCGCGTCTATGCGAAGTTGTTGCGCTTGGGTCAACCACTGAAGTGGGAGATGGTATGTAAGGCAGCTGATCACGCATGCCTCCACCAAGCGCAGCAGGTCCTCTTCTCGAAGGCCCGAGCGCCTGTTGGAGACCCTCCGGATCATGGCCAGAATTTGCTCAATCTGTCTGGATAGAAGGGAAACAGTGTTGTTTGACCTCCCATCCGCTTGGACGTGTAGGCCGAGGATACGAGCACGATTAACCTGTGGTATCGGTGTGCCATCCACGTTCACAGTGATATGGGGAGTAGAGGAACGGCTCCGGGGGCAAATGATTATGAGCTCCGACTTCTCCGGAGCACATCTTAAGCGGCATTTTCTCGTGTAATCGGAAACTGTATCGACTGCTTGCTGCAGTCGGTCGTGGATGGCTCCGTCGGAACCCCGTGTCGACGAGATAGTAATGTCGTCCGCATATATACCGTGGGCGACATCAGGGATCTGGTCGAGTAGCCGGGGGAGCCCTGCGAGCGCGATATAGAATAGAGTAGGGGAAAGAACTAAGCCCTGGGGTGTCCCACGTCCTACAAGGCGAATCGTACCGGATCGATGCGGTCTCATTCCTACGGTGGCTGTGCTATCTCGAAGAAATGCGCGGATATAGTTGTACATACGAATTCCACAGTGTGAATGTGCAACATTGCGAAGGATGAGGTCATGTTCAACATTATCGAAGGCCCCTTTTAGGTCTAAGGCGATGAGTGCTCTCGTTTGGGCGGACGATGGAGGTCCTATGACTTCCTCCCGCAATTGTAAAAGCACATCTCTGGCAGACAGATGAGCCCGATATCCAAATTGAGAGTTAGAAAAGAATGACTTTTCTTCGAGGAAGGGTTCCAGACGCCGCAAGAGTTCATGCTCCATGAGCTTACCAATGCAGGATGTTAGGGAGATGGGTCGTGAGTTTTCAACCTTAACAGGCTTGCCCGGTTTGGGGATCAGTGTGATGTCGGCGTGTCGCCATGCTTGGGGGGAAACGCGCCCTTGCGCCAGCAATCGTTGAAGATATAGGTGGGGTGGTTAATATTCGCGTCACTGAGGTTACGATGGGTGGCGAAGCGGATGTGGTCGGCTCCCGGTGCCGTGTTGCGGCGTAGGTCTTGTAGGACCACCCGCACCTCGTCAGATGTGATGTCTGCATCGAGAAATTCGTTCGCCTCAGTACGTAAGGATAGTCAGGGTACTGCGGCGGCGGGCCTGTGGGTATGAAATGCTTCTCTAGCTCTCTGAGGAGTGTCGAGACATCGTCCCTGTACTCGTGCATTAGGATGTGCAGCTGTTGAAATGTTTTTCCCTTTGTTGTGGTGGGATCTGTGAGTGAGCGAAGAATCAACCACGTTTTTGCTGTGCTCAATGTGCCTGAGAGGCGATCGCAAAATCCTCGCCAGTTATTCCTCGTAAGGATCTCTGCATACTCCTGAGATTCCCGTATAATTTGATCTATACGTTTCCTAAGTTTGCGGTTGAGGCGTTGTCGTTTCCACCGTCGTGTCAACCCTCTGCGGGCGTTCCAAAATGAAGTAAATGCGGGTCTATGTCTGGTGTCTCGGTTGTGGTGCGCAGTGTGCTCGTGGTGGCCTCTAGATCTTGTGCGGGAGAGTCAAGCCAGCGTTCGTACCCTTGGCGCTCAGGTGTGTCCTGGCGACGTTCCCTGAATTTCGCCCAATCCGTTACACGCACATTTCGCTCGGGCCTGCGTGCACCCCGTAATGACAAGGTGGTCGCCACAATGTAGTGGTCACTACCAAGGTGCTCTTCTAAAGGCCCGTGCGCAACGACTGGGCCAGTATTGGGCACGAAGGTAAGGTCAGGGCAGGTGTCATGAGATACGCTGTTGCCCATCCGAGTGGGGTGCTCTGGGTCGGTAAGCAGTGTGTATCTCATGTTACAGATGGCATTCCATAAGCGGGTCCCTTTAGCCTGCGATTTAACGTAACCCCATGCGGTATGCGGAGCGTTAAAGTCGCCGGCCACCACTCAAACCCGTCCAAACCTACCAAATTCTGTTAGTAGGTGCGGAAAACAGTGCGTTCGCAAACGGGGTAACTGTATGCATTGAGTATAAACAGACTCTCGCTGCGTTTACCTTGGGTAATTATTTCCAATATTTGGTGAGGAATGTCAATGTTAGTGGTGTGCATGCGACATGTAACATGTTTCGAAACTAAGGATCCCACAAGAGGAGAGACACCCGAGAGCGTGCTGTAGCCGGATAAAGAAGGGGTGCAATTGACTTCCTGTAAGAGGATGACATCGGGAGGGTTCGTGGATGTGGCGATATACTGCTGTAGGGAACCTCGTTTTCAGCAGAATCCCCTACAATTCCACTGCCACACCACTAGTGCTTCGCGTTACGCGGCGCCATCATCATCGCGAGAGGAAGCAGGCAGTCGTGCATAGGGATGCGGGCGCCGGGTGCCCACATTTGAGAGTTGCGGCCGAGAGCCTTGGTCGGAAAGCGCGCTTTCGTTATTACCGCTAAGCTCAGGAACTTGCTTGCGTGCGAAAGTGCACTCTATACATGATTTAACTTGCTCCGTAATCCTTATTTGAAGGGCCTCCATTTGGCATTGTACCTGTCCAGAGCCGCCTGCATACTAGCGCTCATGTCTGCCACCAGCGCGTCCATTTGTTTGCAGGCGCTCACAGCGCGCCTCCATGTCACGACGTACACCCTTAGCTGGGTAACCCTTAGTATAGGTGCACAAATTCGCATTTATAAGGTACATTGTAACTAATATATTATGAGTTACATTGTATCTAATACGAAATATAAGGTACATTGTAACCAATATAAAATAAAAGTTACATTGTTACCCTTGAAAAATATGCACCTTTAGAGGTTACGCTGTACACCCTTAGCTGGGTAACCCTTAGTATAGGTGCACAAATTCGCATTTATAAGGTACATTGTAACTAATATATTATAAGTTACATTGTAACTAATAGAAAATATAAGGTACGTTGTAACCATTATATTACAAGGTACATTGTAACCAATATAAAATAAAAGGTACATTGTTACCCTTGAAAAATATGCAGCTTTAGAGGTTACGCTGTAGTCCTTTATTTTCTTAAAGCAAATGTAACCTCTAAAGATGTGTTAAATTTAGGGGTTACTTCAGTAACTTATACGGATATTTTCTTCTTGATTGCATTCTATTTTTATAGCCAAACTAGAAAATTTGCACTGTTCCACTACAAGATATTGCCATATCGAATTGGGGCGATATTGTCATGCCTGCCAGCTGGCTATGTTCTCACCTCAGATTATAGTTATGCTGGTGTTTAAACTGTGGGACTACAAAAGAAGAGACTTTCACTGTCAATGCATTTGATTAAAGCTTTAAAGAGAGCATGTAATTTGCTCGGGTTGGTATCGACCCAAACATTTTTCTTTCAATCCCATAATTCAAACTTCTACATGACAATCTGTGGCGAGAAGAAATCAGAGGCAACTGACAGGCATCACAATGTTGGCCCCATTCGAGATGCAGAACATTTTCAATCATGACGCCATGATAGATTTTATAGGTTAGCTATAACAATGCAGCGCAATCACAATAAAGACATCTGAATAAATAGCCGAAGTAACCCCTAAATTTAACATAGCCTTTGGGGGACAGTTCCTGCTTGACTGCCAATATAACTCAGCTGTGTGTTTCTAACATATACTGCCTCTGAGTTTATGTCCCTCTAAAATATGTGGAAGCCAAAAATACCTTCAGTTCCTAGAGTATTACATACTTGTGCAGAAAAGCCACTATTTATTAAAAATCCATCTTCCAAAGGCACAAAATTACTTGAAGTACACTCAATGAAGAAAAACACTTGGGGAAGCGACATATGCATGAGTATTGTAGATTGGCCATAATAATTTAGTTCAGGTGAGCAAAAGCATACTGCAAAGCGCTGCTGGCAATAATGTTGTGACAATGAGTTGTTTTAATGTAGCTGAAGGCAATGTCATTATTTCAATTCCTAACTATGCACCTAGCCTTTGTAATAAGCTGTTCCGTTTAATATTCTGTGAATGTTCTCGAAAAATAAGTTGGAGTACTCTCTCAGGTACGAAATTCTTTATTACAAGTTTATTGTTCAACAAGGTCTGATACAAAAATACCATCCATGAGACCTCCCATATACAGTCATTGAAGCACAACTGTGTGAAATGACAAACGTCAGAATTGATGCTATTTAATAACTGCAATACTAGATTTCTGCACAGGCACAGAGATATATACCGATCTGCTCATTGAGCAAAGGGCAAATAGAGTGCATTACATTTTGCAAAACAACCATCTACGTGGGTGAGTTAAATGCTTAAGCTGTGTTTATAAGAAATTCTGAGGCCTATGAATACACAAATGAAATACAATTAACCAGCCTTCACCACAAAGGAGAGGAACAAATGACTAGAGCAAGTAAATGCACTGCTTGTGACTAGAAGTAAACAATGTATGACGTGAAAAAAACAGCTGCTTATGGTGTAAGCCTCTCCCACCTTTGGAGGTAACCAACCGCATTGAAGTAAATCACACACTATGTTTTTTTTTTTCTTTCACTTCAGAGTTGGTGAAAAACATGGAAAGCAGCGCGAACAGCACTACTCCCTAGATTACATTTTTACTGCTTAGGAGCGCAAAGAGATGTTTCAGACGGGTAGAAAGCAGTCCTTTCACTAGCTTGTCTCCTGGCAGCACAATCTTTTTGCACGAGAGCAAGCATTTGGTAAAATGCAAATGGATATTCTAGGTTCTTAACATAATATGCCAAAAGGCAAAAAATAAGTGCCCGTTGTATTTCAGACGTGGAGACAGTGATGACTTCGGCTTGGCTGCCATCAAAAATACATATCTTGTCAGGAGCGCTGTAAATGTGAGGTGCTGTTACTTGGAGCTCATCAGCTGGCAATGCCATCTATGAAAAGAAATTAAAGATGACATAAACCACTGCCCGAAATTTATTTATGTAGTTTAGAGCACGGCATGCATGTCGCATTTTCCCACATAATAAAACAAAGAGATGTACGAACAAGGGCAAAAGGAGAGAAGTCAGCTAGGAAAGCTGGCAGTAGTAAACCGGGCAGGTGTGTTACTCACAGTCAACATGGATTGACTGTGCCTTAGTAGTTTGGATTTCCTAGCTCACTGAAAACAACTAACGCTCAAAACTCGCATCTCTAGCCTAGCGTAGGTTGAGCCAGTTCCCCTGCGTTGTTTTCTTTATTGTTCGCATCTCTTACCAAAGTTTTCGTGGAAGAAATATCTCCACAAAAAGAATGAATAAATTGCCCTCCTATCTGTTTAAAAAATTTTATTCAGCCCAGGATATAAGCAGAACTTATTTATCGTCTGACATCTGTAGCCCATTATTTTAATGCTCGTAAATGAAAGGCAAGAAGAGGTCGCACAACAAGCAAGACAATGCACAAGATCTTCTCCCACGGCATACATGTAAACCACATATCGGCACCATCAATGGCATATTGACCAATATATATATTTATATATATATATGTATATATATATATATATATCGGGCTGGTACTGGTAGTATAAAAAAGAAAAAAGATGGTACGCCACACACTGTTATTGCACGGTACATTTTTCGAACGTTTCGCTTTGACAAAGGCTAGTCCACCAGTCAAAATGTACGTCGCACTTTTTTATTCTTTATACGCACTCATGTTCACTATACTGACGTCACTACATATAAACGATCTGTCCAGACCAACATTACTTGCAAGAAAACCTAAGCTACAACTATTACTATTAGAGCCAATTAGATCAATTTCATTTTATACACATTAGGACACATGATTGTATATGAAGGCTGATGAGAATCGTCATAAAAAAGCAGGGCTGTCCAAGCAGCAGTACTTTCATATCGAATTCAAATATAATAGACAGATGAGCCCTGAATATAGAATCAAATCCATTATATATGCATGAACTAAAGTACAGTGCGTAAATTGAGATTTTCTGTCATTTGGTTTCAAAGTTGTTGCAGTTGTCAGGATGACAAGCAACTTCAGAGAGAGGCACTAACTCAAATTCCTTTCATTTCTCAGGACACCTGCACTGTACCAGCATACCTCAGCTAATTCTGGAATATTGAGGTCACTTTGGTCTACATCTGCATTCTTTTCAGCAAAGATGCATCCCAACGACACCACACTAGCGGTAAATATCCCTGAACGGCAAACCGGCCTCCAGTGACGTAGAACGTCTACCGCGCGAGAGGTGTCTAATGTAGACGGAAATTCGGCCGGCGCACCGCCCGCCGCCAAAACCACCTTGCCGCCTCACGTCCGACGGGCGAATCGACGACCGCGAAGCTGCGCGCCTCCGCCACCGGCAACGCAAACATCGGCTGCAGCTTCTGTTCCACGCAAATCCCCGCAAAATAATTTCCACTACATGAAGTGATGCGTACATTGTACATGTTACGCAAAACAATATCCACTGTCAAACGTTAAACACGAACGAGAGCACGGATACCTGTCCAGCTCCGCTGCACTGCATGGCTCCCGACGGCAGACGACAGGCGCGGCTGTGCTCGCATCACTGCCAACGGCGCCGATAATATTAGCGTATTTTCTGCATTGTGTATAATCATTGCGAAGAGCGACAGCAACGGTACGAAATATTGCGGCTTGTGAGCGTCGGTGATTCATTCCGAAGCGCCATAAGCCTTCGCTTCGACGTGAACCGGAAAAGGCCTAGCGACGATATCGGCGCCGCCGATATCGATGAGGGGCGGTAAGGCTGCCGACGTTGCCAGAACGACCACTCCTCGGTCGCTACTTCGCTGTACGGATGCGACACAAATGGGTCCCGGCAACATCATATTATCACATCCTATCTACGGCAAGTCAATCTCGCCGTTCGCGAGGAAAGCCGCCGTCGAACGGCGGCCCGCGAACGGCGCGCGGCGGCCTGCCGTGCCGGTAACGTGGACGTGTGTCGTTTTTGAGCGTGGAAGAAACACGGATGCATTTCCGCGCATATCGCTGCTTACCCCTTTGCTTTCTCTCTCTCTTTTTTTTCTGCACTTCCCTGACCTATAATGAAAGAAAAGCTGCAGCCTAGCTATATGCTGAATACAGACAAACCAGTACAATGCAAGTACACTTACCAAGTTCGTCTATTTTCCCATGCGATCCGGGGCTGTCGTCGCAGTAGTCACAGCGAAGGTTCGCCGAAATAAGGACACTGAAGCGCTCACAGTCACAAAATGGCTCTTTGCAGCGGCCGCGCATTATCCCAAACAAGTCTCTGTTCGTCACTGCCATTGCCACTGACAAAATTGGCGCCGAGACTATAGCAACAAAACACACATACACAACTCACAACGCCATGTTTGCAACTACTTCCCGTCATGCAATGCTAAAAATATATACGGAAACGCGGAGAGATGACATAAGAACATGGCCGCTGCTTCTGTACTGCAGTACAGTAACTGAAGCACGATTCGGACATTCTGATCCGGCTGCACATATTCAAACGAAAACATGTTCGTTGAGAGTAAAACGAAAACAAGAACTTATGGACATAGTGCGCTCTTGGAAACAATGCTGCTGCATTGAACAGAATTATTCTTTATAGCTATCATGGCGGTAGAACTTCAGCCAACTGTACTTTTCATCTGTCTGCACGGCTCCGTGGTAATGGAGTGGCTGTATGCGGCTTTTCCGTGCTGGGTTTGCTGCGCTGACATGCATTGGCGCGTTGCATCAACCGTGTTGCTGCTGTACAATATAGGGAAATGTGGCGTGTTGCAGACGTTGACTCGTACCGTTGCTGAGTGCACAAAAAATAATGGGAGAAACGTGCCAAGCGTTTTAATGATTGCATTTTGTTTGCTCCGAATTCGCACCTCGGCTGCAGAGAGTCTTTGCTAAAATGCTCATTTAATATATCTTCCTTTGGGGCAACACTCATTAATTTCTTTGGACGCTTTCTAGGCAACGACGCATTGCGCTGGATGGCTGTAATATGAGGAAAATGTTCGTACATCAGTCTGCGATTGAGCTTGCTCCATGAATGCACCCAACCAAATTCGCACTGAGTAAACACGGCAAAAGGCCCTTCCAGGTTCCTACCATATAATAATAATAACCATGCTTCTTTTTTCTCGCCTCACGAAGAAGGCAGAAGTGCGAGAGGAGCATTATTTTATGATGTTATAAGCTAAACGTATGTCAAAAGGGCTCCCCAATCCGTGAATGTGAGACCCATAAGAAACAACAAAAACACTTGCGGCGGCATGTGTCGGCAGCGGCATGCGACGGCAACGAGATAGATTTCTGCAGGACACATGTAGGGTCTGTGAAAAGCGCTAATTGTATAGAATATTTGCTCAGTCGATGGTTGTACTTCCGGCAAGAATCGTCATTAGTCTTGCAGAGCGTTCTTTTCCCGTGGCCTACTTCCGATATGCGGCTCTGCCGGTTCAATGAGTAATTTGCTCTCAGTCAAAATTTGCGACTGAACACCCGCACAAGTGCTCATCAAGTGGATCAGCCATCTGTGCACGCAGGTAACTTATCCTTCGCTTTGTTAATGTGTAAATTGCGAACTTCCCCTCCATATATAATGTCTCCGTGGGGTCTCGGTTAAAGGTTACTAAAATTCTATAGGTTACAATATAGAGGTTACATGCTGGCAGCAGGTCAATGTAACTAATAAGCAGCACCCGTCTCACTCAGTTTCGTCATTGTAACCCTTAGCATGAGCAATATAATGAAAACATCAAAAGGACGGGCGAAGTAACCGTTATTTTATTCGTTACTCACGTTTATAGGTATACTTATAGGTTACCAAGATTAGAGTGTAGGCGGGCTATTTCTATTAGAGGATCGGGATTTAATAACTACCTGGTAATAGGGGAAGGGGTAGGGAGAGATTTACGGGGCGGAGCGAGCTGTGGGGGACCCTCCGCCCTACCTACCTCCCGAGGCGCCTCCATTGCTGTATTCTTCTCCGGGGTCCGCTGCACCCCTGAAGGGACCAGGGTCACCTTGGCTGGGGCGTTGGTCTGCAGGGCCTTCTTGTAGGGTTGTTGGGAAGATGGGGAAGGAGGGCACCTCTCTGGGAGGCGCACCGATGCCTCGCGGGATCGGGACCGAGACTTGAAGCGGGTCCGGAACTTGCGACGGGATCTCGAGCGGGTCTTCGACCGATCTTGTCTGGTCTCCTTCGTTTGGGCGCACGACGTTCGGGTCTCCGCCGTATCTGTGGTAGTGGTCGGGTCGCTGGAGGGTTGGGGTTCACGCTGCTCTTTCTCGAGAGCTTTCCGCACCCAAGCTTTGTTCAGTGTCTGCCTAGCACGTCGCGGGCAGTTTGGATCCGCTGTAGGGTGGTTCCCGTCACAGGATTTGCAGTGTGGTGTGCACGGATGTGACGGGGTTGGGTTGTCAGTCCCGCACGTCGTGAAAATGACCACGTGCGGCGTAGGACAGTAATCAGCCCAATGACCGAGCTTGTAACATATCTTGCAGACCAGTTGGCGGGGTATATGGGGGTAGCAGCGGAGTTCTGCACCATAGAAACGCACGTAGCGAGGCACCTTAATTCCTTCAAATATTACCAACGCAACGTTGCTTTGACCCATCATTCGTGCTTGAAGTATTTGACTTCCAGGAGCCAAAAGGTCATCCACTAGTTTGGAAGACGGTGCACCGGGCGAAAGACCAGGAACGCTTGCATGAGTTGTCTGGGGCCGCAAAATATGTTGTGATGAGATAGACCCGCTGACCAAGGTTCAGCTCCCTCACCTTGTACAATGCGTCGGCTACGTGTGACTGGGGTGTGCTGATGGTCGCCAAGTTCTGCTGAGGTCCCAGTCGGAATATGATGTACTGACGATCGTCGGTGGTCAAGCCGGCTGCACTCCACAGAGCACTGGCGAGTTCTGGGTGCGTCCACTTATCGAGGCAAAGTCCTCCGTGAGGCCGCAGAATTATATTTTCATCGTGCAAAGGAAGTTGAGGCACGTTCTGATTCCGACTGCGCTTGCGTACGGTAGGCTGGGAGGCGTCCGGAATGCCCAAGATGTTCGCGGAGGGTTGCTTCTTAGCGTGCGTTTGACGGATGCGTCGCTTATGTATGACTGTTTTCCAACAGCCACCTGTGTCGTCGTCAGTTTTGTCGTCGTAAATGTTCGGGGTAGCATCTTCCTCCGTCCTTTTCCCGGTCGCAGTGTCTACCTCTGGTTGTTGGGAGGGAAAATTAACGACGATGGGATCGGCGGCCACTCCCGCAGTATCCACCTAGGGCGTCTTCGTTGTTGTCGAGGAACGCGCAGCGGCGTTCTCCGTCGCCGATTGCGTCTTCTGCTCGTTGGAAAATGACGTTGCGGTAGATAAATGCTCCATGGAAACAGAGCGGTGAATTGGCCGAAGACCCTTTGCACGCCCGTTTAGAACATGGGCATCGGAAGAGCTGGTCGCTTGGCGCTCTTGATTCATGGTGTAGAAAACACGCCAAGGCAGCTATGGCCCCGGCAGGGGCAGCCGCGTTGGAACTGCTTCAGAGATGTAGAGGCGCGGGGAGCGGCAAAAAATTCCCGGGAAGCAAAGGTGGTCGGTGGGAAACGGCGAGAAAGCCGCTTCCCATATGACTCCCGGCGAAAGCGGCCCGGGCAAGGGCGGTGAAGGGCGGTCGGTGAAGGCCGTGTAGTCTCGGTGGTTGCGGAGCGCGCCGACGACACGTCCGTTCACTTCGGCTGACTGATTGTAACTCTCCATTGTCATTAGTGAATATAGGATTTAGTGCATGATCATGAGTGCGTCAAGTCTTTCGGGTATGTAAGTGCGGAACATATTTAGGTGTAAGAGCCCGTCTAATTTACCTTTCAGTACGTTATGCAAGAACACTATGCGAGCTTATCTCTTACGAATTTACAATAATAAAATGCCATTTTCTTGCATAAGCCTAATGGGACAGACAAACGGTTTGTATTTACCAAAAATGAATAACAGCTTTTCTTTGTAAGATGACTAGCTTATGTAGGTATATCCTGCTTACTTTGGGAATCACAAATCACTGCTGCATAGTTTATGTTGGACCATATTTAAACATTGCACGCAAGCAACCTGAGCCTTGATATGCCCTTGCTTAATTTCGTCCTTAAGAAACATAAAATGTTAAAGTCTGATGCATAAATGTCGGAAACGTCACACGATGAGGATAAGTTCCAAGTCCGCCTTACACCTACATATTTGTGATTAGTAACATGTACTATTTATTGGTTGTAAAGTATGTAAGAGTAAATACTAAGCTGTAGTTTACGTTTTATACTCAGTAATACTGCTTTTTGGACATTATCTTCTACGTCCCACGTGCGGCACCACTGGTGTACCTCCTACAACGAGTCCTGTAAAAGAACATCATCAATTTCACAGAATATTTTCTTATATTTAGTACACCCATCTGCGAAAAGTTTGATATACAGTCAGACACATATTCAATTAAACCATTTACATAAACTAAAGAGGTGAAAGGGCCCAGTGCACTACCTAGTGGAACACCAGAAGAAACAGGGAGCATATCAGATGCATGATCATCCACCAGAACAGATTGTTTTCTGCTTTGAAAATGCACTTCCGCCCATTTCACTAACTAGCAGGGAAGACAATTTATTTCTAGCTTGCGCAGCAGTTTCGCATGCAACACTTTGTGGAAGGCTTTGCTAATGTCTATAAAAATGCGTATATTTGCCCTGAGTGATTCAATATCTTTATAAAATTATGTAGGGTAGTAAGCATCGGAGTAGTAGCTGATCTTCCCTTGGCATGGCCATGTTGAAATAGAGACAAAATTTTATTGTTAGACAAGAAAGACCGCATATAACTAGCTATGACGTGTTGCATACGTTTTGAACAAGTAAAAGTAATGGACACTAGCCTGCAATTTGTTATGTTAAGCATATTGCCTTAAGAATCGGCACAACGCGCAATTGTGATCGAAACTTATCAACTATCTAACCTTTCAGTCCACACTTCGTGTTTGAAAATATATATTGCCTTGGGTCCAAGAGTTTGTGTTCCCCTGCATGATGCACACGATTCAACACCGGAATTTGAGCGCTGCCAGGTGGCCATCACATTTTCACGGGGACTGCGGAAACCGACGGAACGAACGGCAGCGATGGCGCTCTACTTCTCACTCTGACACGCTTATGTGCTTACGGTCAGTGATCGCTCGCCATGGCGTAGGCGTCCACTACCAGCTCATCAAAACCGCAATCGCAACATGGTTTACGACGGCAGCTGGTCACTAGAGTCGCGAAGAATTGCCCTTTCGGAAAGCTCGGCTGCGAGTGTGAAAGCTTCTGGTAGCCACTTCAAAGGGAGACATTGTAAAGTTTTTGCATTCTCTTCTAGAAATATAGAGTTGTTCGTTCATGGAGACGTAGTTGCGAAGTCCAATACTGTTGGAACACTCGCGCTAAATTCTACTAGCGGTATGGAAGTATAAGCAGTGCAAAAACTGCTGTCATACGGTAGTGTGGTGACGTATCCACGTGTGACGCCCAGTAACGCCTGCAATGCGAAAACGCAGACTGCTGCTACTATCTGAGCAATCTGCATAACGCGTGGCTCGGAATATGCAGAAGAACGTCACCACAGGGTATGCAGCAGTGCTTAAGTGTGGCACGTTGTGTGGCTGTGCACCGTAGTTCATAATATCGATAGTGCTTCTTGCTATCAAGAGTTCGATAGTGATTAAACTTCCTATATATAGTTTGATATTTATACTATTGTGATAGCAATGCCTCACTAATATTTGGCGGGATATGGACATTTCTAAGGCACGTTGAGGTCTTGCTGAAACACAACCGGGCAGTGCTTACATGTGGCACGTAGTGCGGGTGTGCTGCGTAGAGTGTAATGTCGATCATGATTTTTGCTATCAATAGTTCGATAGTGATTGAATTCGGTACATAAAGTTCGATATTGATACTGCTATCCCGAGCACTGCATTACGAATATTTGCTTGGATATGGGCATTCATAAGGCGCCCGGAGGGCTTGCTGAACAAAACGTGGCAGTGGACAAATTAGCAAAACAGGCCCGTTTATCAGGGTATAACTACTATGTGCAATGAAAAAAAAAAAAGAAAGACAAATTCCATAAATACCAGCAATCAGCTCTGTATACTTGTGTGTGGCACTGCTACAAATGTCTTTATGAAATACTGTAAATGTTTGGCTATGACGCCCTCAAATATACAAATTCAGCTCCTCATTTCTAAGTCTATGGCAAGAAATAAACAGGGAAGTATATTCAGGTTTATTACAGGAAAATAAAAGAGGGACGAGAAGGACACGGAAGGCGCTGGCAAGTAATCTCGTGAAACGCCTTAACTAGGTTGCACGATATTTATTGGATGCATATCACATTAGAAAACTTGCAGCTGAATGAACCAGCGTACCTGCAAATGCTTGTATTGTACTGTATAAAAGTTTTTAGATGTGGCTGCTTAAACAACATTGTGAAAACGAGAGCTGGTGCGGCTGCTGTTGTCGTGTGTGCGCACCCACAAGTGTCTAGACTTCCCTTTGTTTTACGTTGCGCGTAATATGCAAAGATGCAAACAGTGCCTTATATCTCCTTCTTGCTTCTCCTTTCCTTTCTTTTCGCGCAAGTATTCAGCCTACATTTTAAATTGGGTATCACAGCAGCAAAAATCAGTCAAGGAACAATATCTTTCATATAGTCCCACTCAGTCTACTATATAATATGTCCGATTATCTTGTTTAGATTGTTGCAGAAAGAACGTATGCTTACAAATAATTAGAAGCAAGGCGAGCAGCACAGGCGTAACAGCAGCCAAGATGGCGAGGAGCAACCTCTACCTCTTCTTCATTGGTGGAGGCATAGTTCTACAGATTTCTTCTGTCTCGCGACATTGATCTCCGGGAGAAAACACTCGCACCACCCGGGTAGGTTAGAGTGCAGCATCAGCTGACGGTTTATACGGCTTTAGCCGAGTAACGTGAACGACATCAGTCTGGATCGGCTTAGATTGTACATTGGCTTTGCCGTTGCAAGCACATACGTCACGTCGGTAACGGCGCAGAACGCGATAAAAACCGTTGTAGCGCGGTAGAAGCTTGGCTGATAGACAAACTCGTCGAGCACTAAGGATCTTGGAGCGTAATATACATCCTCATGACAGCAATCGTAACGCGACTTCTGGGACACCTGCTACATAAAACGGTGGTCGCGCGATATCACGCGCAGCGTTCACACTTGCGATGGCCTCTTACGTGTAGGGCGATGGTTGTTGTGGAGTAGCTGGCAGCAAAGTATCCGTGGAGGTGTCGGTTCACAACCAAAAAAAAAAGAAAAAAATGAAACGGTGAACAGCCTGCAGTATCGTGGCGTGACGTATTATAAGCGAATGTAGCAAAGGGCGATGTAGCATTGCAGTCGCAGTGGTCGGCGGTAACGGTTTGGTACGATAGAATTGTTCGCTGAGACCGTTTCTCTAAGGGTGATAGGCAGTGGTGACCTTGTGCTCGGTGGAACATGAACGGAGGAGGTCATTGATGACTGACACAAGAAATAAGGACCGCGATCAGTGAGCAGCTCACAAGGAGCTCCTTGATGCAGGCCCACATCCGGCAGAAGGAAGTCGGCAATATCGGCAGTATAGCTGGTTGGAAGTGTACGTGTAACAGCTTAACGCGTGGCACAGTCTTGCGCCACAGCGACCAACTTGTTTCCTGATGCTGATGTAGGGAAAGGTCCAGAGGTTGAGGCCGACGCGGAAAAACAGCTTTACTGGGACATCGATAGGCTGAAGAAGGCTGGCGGGGGGCATCGGTGGCATGTTGCGTCGTTGGTACAGTTCGAAGCTGCTAACATACTTCTGTACGGAACGATGAAGCCCAGGTCAAAGCAAACGATTCGGCACGCGATCATAAGTGCGCGTTACAACAAGATGACCTGCTGTGGTTTCGTCGTGAAGCTGCTGGAGGACAGTAAAACGCATACAGGAGAGCACCACCAGCAGGTGCTCAGCGCCTTCGAAGAATTCACTGCGGCAGTATAGTATCACGATGTCAGGTAAACATCCGGAGCGACATGCCAGACGCCCCGGAGCTGAGACGGTTGATAATGGAACGTAACGACAGATCACACCGCTGTTCATCGCCAAAATGAAGAAGCTTCGAGGTAGAAAGAACACAGGCATTGGTGTCAGGGTTGGTGCTGTCGGGTTGATCAACGGTATATCGGGACAGGCAGTCCGCGTCATGATGTTTTTGGCCAGATTTGTGCACTACGGAAAACTAATAGTTTTTTAAACGCAAAACCCAGCGTCCAAGACTTCCTTTAGGATCTTTCCGCAAGTAAGCAGAGCACATGGTGGTCCATTAATACCGTGAATGGATGGCCAAAGAGGCACGGACGCATTTTGGAGATGGCCCGAACAAGAGCAAGGAATTCACGCATGGTGATTGTGTAAATGCGCTCGGGGCCCAGAAAGCAAGTGGCTGGCGTACACTATGATGCAGTCACGACCATACTGGCACGTGGCAGAGAGTGCTCTTATTCTGTATACACTGGCACCCACGCGAATTTTCATAGGAGCAGATGGGTGGAAGTGCGCCAACACAGGAGAAGTCGCAAGAAGGGGGATAAGCGCAGAAAATGCATGAGATTCTCTATGGCCCCATAAGAAAGGCGTATACAAACTCGACGGAGTAAGGCGGGATGGGCCGTCAGCGATGTCGTCGGAGCACGAAGCGAGTCCTAGCCAGACAAATCCCGCGGTGCAGCGGCTGAAGGCAGCGTATGTGGAAACAAAGTTAATTCCGATGGCTGGGGGACTGGCTCAGTAGCAGCATTACCATTATAAAAGGCGGAAAAAATGCCCTTATTCATGACCTCATGGCAAACCATGGCATGAAATGTCAAATAGTAGCCAGGTTGCTGTCGTGTATACCATCATGAGGAGTAACGGGTACCATGGCCTCAAATTCTATACGTACGATCCTTGTTACGTTATCTGGAGCTGGCGTTTCATGTAGCGTGGGCAAACCTTCGCCTGAGGACGTGGCACCTGAATTGGAAAACCAGTCGAAGCGGCGAGTGATACGCTGACTTTTTGCCTGCGACGACATTCTGTGATGATCGACTTAACTGTGGAGCATTCCTAAGCAAGAGCAGATTGAAGGCTACATCGGCTATGCTTTTCAGTACGTGTCCGACTTTGTCTGCTTCAGGCATGTCCTTGTCGACCTTGCGGCACAGAGCCAACACGTCCTGTATATAGGAGATGTGTGGCTCTGTTGACGTCTGACCGCAAATTGGGAGTTCTTACTTGGCCGCTAGTTGGCATTTGACAGGCTTCCCGACTAGACAGCTCAATTTCAGCTTGCAGACGTCCCAACTAGTCAAATGTTCCTTGCACGTCTCGTACCAGAGTCGTCCAGTGTCCGGATAATAGAAGATGACATTAGCTAGCATTGTCGCCGGATCCCACTTTTTATTGTTGCAGACGCGCTCGTACATAGCCAGCCATTTATCGATGTCCATGCCGCTTTTCCGCTGAATGTCCCTAGATCAGAAGGGTGCAAGAGCATGACCAGTGATGGACCTTAATTGTTCAAACAGCGTTGTTTGGTGGGTTATTGTTGGGGCAGCCTCGTGCCGTCAGCTTCAAAGGTCCAGTTCCAGGTGTTATAGCGAGCTGACCCCACACTTCTACGAAAGATGTTGTGGGTAGAATCTATATACAGATGTTATATTTACCAGGGAAGGAGAAAAGCGCTGCAGCAATAGGAGCGCTAGCGCTTTCACGCCAGATATTCACACCATTGTTGTCCTCATCATCCAAGCACCGACGAAAACATCGCCGTCCATGACAATATTTCTTAAGCCAATGAAACATAACCAGATGTTCCCTGAAGTATTTCTGGTTGGTAAGCAAAGAGTGAGCTTTCATTCGAAAAGCAGATGCTTGAAATGGATTGTTTAATGTCCTTTTTGCATGGTACCAATCACCTAATTTATTGTCCTATTTCCCATAGGATTACAGTGGCACTACTGCTCTAAAGAACGTGAGCATGATGATCTACACGTCCCAAGTGACGGTACTTCTAGGACACAACGGAGCCGGAAAAACGACGCTCATGAGCATACTTACAGGTAAAGCGTCTTTTGTAGGACGCCAAGTTTCCCACTTACCAGCACACAATTTTCGGCAAATGTAGCGACGGGTTCAAGGGCGCTATAGCGTAAAGCTATTCCAAACTTTTCTATTACAGTTCTGTAATCAGCGCTCCACAATTGGTCAAAAACTTTTTGAACTTCTCTTTCTGTCACGCGACGTCATGAAATCGCGATAGCTCTCCATCTGATATGGCGCGTCCACAGTGATTATGCATGATTGGACCAAACAAAAGATATATTGTTTTTTCTGATTCGACACCTTTTCGCTATTAGACCTCGCTCACTAATCAAACGTTTTAGGGCTGCACCCACTTCACCTGCCTGTCTCGCGATGTCACAAAACCGTAAAAACTCACCGTGTCAAAGTGGCGTGTATGCATTAAGAATGTATTACTATGCCGAACAAAACTGAATGTTTTTCTTGATATCCGCAGGCTGCCCCGTTCCGAAAGGAATAAAAGATGCCTGCCGCTGATCGCTCAGGCACTGGCTACTCACATCTGCCGGAGAGCATGGGTTTATTTGCGTACAATACAACCTCTTGCGTGGCCATTTAACGTCTTCGAGCACTTTCGGACCGCTTATTACCTCGTTTTGCCAACTCTCCTTTGCAGAGGATCCGTTTTAGCGGCATCCTTAACCTTCCATTGCTTGCTGCGGCGATTTGCGACCAGCCACCGAAAGCTAAATAAGGGAAAGCGGACCAGTCGCATCGCCGGCACCACCCTCTTCATCCGGCTATCGATTTTCAGTGCACTGGCTCGGCCCCTACGAATCACCTTCCACTTGAGCGTACTTCTCGCCTTTTGTCGGCCAATTAAATAAGACAAGCTGCTCAGTGTAGGCAATCTTACTTATTTTTAAAACAAACAAAAGTGACCTCCCTATAAATGAGGAAAGCATTTGATAGGTTTCTTCCGACGACCCTGCGGGTCAACGGCGATGCTTGCTTCAGCGGTTACGCAGATTTCACGTCAGGAGATTGTAATAAAAACGTATTGGAATAGTTTCACGTTATAAGGCCCCAAATTTTCGCAGGCGTGCGTGCCTCAAAATGAATCACTGACCGATATGTTTGAAAAAAAGAAATTTAGTGAAATTGCGTGCGCCCGGGTACAGTGAAAGTGTAATTGCTTTTGTTATTTCACCAACTGAGACACCATGTCACTTATATTGGATATCGGTTTCGTTTCTTGCCATAATTACCCGTCGCAGTGGAGCAGTGCCTGTATGTCGTGTTACTGCTGATCACGAGGTCTCGGGTTCGATTCGCAGCTGGAAGTGGCTTCACTACAATGGGGGTAAATGCAAAAAACGCTGATGTACTTAGAGTGCGTGCTAAGAACGATTGGTGGTCCTAGTTATTCTAGAATCTTCTATTGCAGTGCGTTTTTCCTATTAGCGGTGGATTGTTTTCTGGCATTTCCTGCAACCATTTAATGCTGCTCCTAATTAGGTGCAATAATACAATAGCAGTTTTCCGTGATTTGAAGTCACATGTACGCACAATAATGTGAGTGGTCTAATTGAATTCTTGCTCGAGCGATCGCAAAAAGTAAGAATAATTTCTCTGAGACCTTCATAGCATGCCGTAAGACGAACCTACTCATGAATTGCATTTCAAGCAGCGCGTTCCCGTGAAATAGTTGAATGGAGCGTCAAGAAAGCTGACTGCAACTAACTGTAACGTCTTCGTCAGTTCGTTTAGGTAAACGAAAGTGGCCTCTTCAACAACAACGACGAGCGGCCGGTAATTAGTCATTTATACCGGGAAAACTTTAGTGAGCAAATATTCTACTGGAATCAACATTGAAATTTCTAGTTTTATTACATGATTATTGTTTGAATGAGCCGAACTGTAAAGCCATTGTTTCACTACACTGTAAACACAAATTAGCCCATATGAGCGTTTTAGCAGCTGACATCCCCTTTTACCTCCCGAGCCGAAAATGCGTACCTCCACGAAAGGTAGTAAAATGGGCTGAAACCTTCATTTTTCTCGGGTCCCCAGGAATCGGAGTATCGTAATGGTGAAACGGGCGTTTCTAAGAAGGGACCGCACGCAGATTATAATGGGAGCTTAAGAATATGCCCATTCAACCTTCTGCGGCGGTCTTCCACCCAGGTGTTGCACGTAAGCGGCAATTGTATACTCGGCGAAGAACCGGTGTCAGGCTCTACGTCCGACGGCCGTCATCCGTAATTTAATTGCCCGGACCACCTTGAACGGATAATTTCTGTCATGTGCCAGCGTGCGAACCAATGCGTGGACCAATGAGCGGAGAGAATCATCCCCAGCCGTCTGCACCATGCATAGTCTGCACTGTCAACATGCGGGTCAGCTTGCTGAGCGACTTAGCCCATTTGTTATTATTATCGTCGAATTACAGACTTGTTAAGGCACTCGGTATAAAATTTTCAACCAAGTGTGAAGCCACCTGGAGTATCTGCAAGTGAATTTCTCCATGGAAGTGGATATTGTGGCGGAAAGACGTGGCGATGAGTGGTGTGTAGTGCAGTCTTTTGTAGAACGAAGCGCATCTGGCAGATGCCGTGGCCGTGACTCGCATATAAGGATTCGTTCGTGTGCAGGTAACTACGATTGCTACCTTCGTGAGCCTGCTTAACAACTTGATAAGAGCAAATGAGTGATAACTTTCGGACTATCGCATCAATACTCGCATGGCCAATATGCTTTCTTTTTCTTCCCTTTCTTGACCTACGTGTTGCCGAATAAAGAATGTACTACATTGCATAAATAGAGTGACTTGTTCAACAAATATTTTGAGAAACTTGTTTCGCGCAATAATCCTCAAACATATGCGTTCGTGGTCAAGTGGTATGAAGTTTGCCGTAATGTCGGAGCGACGACCCTTACAAAAAAATTTGTTGAAAGGTTATTGAAATATTATTGTTCAACGTCAACAAATGACCTTGAAAGATCATTGGGGAATTGTTGAAACATCATTGAGGAAATTGTTGACAAGTGTTGATAATTGGCCCGCGACATTTTGTCGAAACATCATTGTGGCCTCTCAATTTGAAAGATCATTGGCATATCGTTGAAACTATGGTGTATTTCACTGTTGAAAGCCCATTGAAGCATTGTTGAAGATGTGTTGTTTGTCAATGTTGAAAGCCCATTGAGGTATTGTTGAAATGAGTTGTTTGTCAATGTTGAAAGCCCATTGAAGCATTGTTGAAGCTCAAAACTGAAAGCCCATTGAGGTATTGTTGAAATGTGTTGTTTGTCAATGTTGAAAGCCCATTGGAGCATTGTTGAAGCTCAAAAATAAAAGCCCATTGAGGTATTGTTGAAATGTGTTGTTCGTCAATATTGAAAGCCCATGGAAGTATTGTTGGAGATCTGTTGAACATCAACACAAATTATGTTGAAAGCCCTTTATGCCCCACTGGGTATTTGGCAGTTTAAACCTGCACTTTCCTTAAAATACTGCTGAGCTATGTTGCATATAATTACCTTTGATGTCCGGGTGGTATGTTTGCTGTGAGAGGTAGGGATAACATTTAAATACAGGCGTTTTGTCTCGCAGGCCTCTGTCACCCTGGGCTCAAAAGCATGCTCCTAGATTGCCTGTAATAAACCACATTGTAAAACTGCCAGCAGTACTGTTATGCCACTTTTTTCAATTGTCAAAGTGAATGGTCCTCCAAAAAATTAAGAGTGCTGAACTGATGCAGACAAAAACCATTTTTCTAGGTGAACTGTTTATTTGTAACCAAACATCTGTGTAAATGTACAACCATTTGTAGTTTGAGAACATCAGAAACTTCTTAAAAACTATTGCACAGTACAAACTTCCTGCAGCTTGACACCATAACAAAATTGAATACTGAAGATGTAGTCTGTGTGGCCCTCAAGTAAAACACATTTCCCAAAAGAAATAAATTTTAAAAAATAAATACCTACATAAATCAATGTACAAGCAGATTGACATGACTAAATAAAAACACTCAAAAAAGGTACTTGCTTTCTCTATTAGGTAGCCAGTGGTACTATAACCATGGCACGATTTGCTTGAGCCCACAGCACTCAACTGAGACCTGATATGCAGGGTGGTTATCTTTTAAGTTTCATAGATTTATTAAAGACTGACTGTTGGAGCTAACATAATTCTACATACAGAGTGCCAAACATTACTTGCATGAGAAATCAAGACACCATAGTCAGCTGATTAACAAAAACTCAGTTCCTAATAAAGTTTTTAAGAATTGTAGCCGGTAATATTACAAGGTGTATGCACTTAGAATGAATTTCCAGAATGACACCAGTAACGAGACACATGCCATCAAACTGGCTGTAGAAATGCACTGCTGTAGCACTTACTTTTTTTTAACAAAACGCACTGTTATGCATTGAAGCACAAAAGTAACCAGAATGCCCACGTATTTCTCTCACATTTATGGAAAAATCTTGAAACTGGTGTAATCCTGGAAATTAATTTCAAGTGAATATGTCTTTTAAACTCAGTGGCTACAATTTGCAAACTGAAATATGTGCCGTGATGTTATAAGTGAATTAATAAATTTATGAGAATCAGTTTAATGTTTCCATTTCTTGTGCTAGTAATGTCCACCTCTGAATAATCCAGCTCAAGAACAAGAATTATGCTACCTGGCACAGAAAACTTAAAAAAAGTCTGTAAAACTCAAAAAGGATCACTGTGCAATCATTATTTGTTGGTTGGATGGTGTGTGCCAATTTCAGTAAACCTTACATGCTTTTGAAACATGGCAATCACAATAAGTGACGCTTATGGGAGCAGTTTATTACGCTGCATTGCTGTTGTTTTCTGTCATGATAACGTTCCTGCGCAGGTCATTCCATATCAAGCAACTTATTCATATTAACTGCTTCAGATTTTTATATGAAAAAAAGACAGCTATTAGTGATGTGCTGGAATACAGCTAAGTTACTCCTTGTGTCAGTTCCATTTCAATTTTATTCACTGCCACAAAAAATAACGAAAGAATTCAGAAAAAAGATATGGTTTCATGCAAACATGAAAGGCACATCATTGCCATTACCAGAGATCTTTTGTTGCATTTTAAATTTAAGCCGACTTATACCTATTAATTTTTACTCATGTATTTTAGATAGCAATAAACCATTTTCACAAAGTTATGTAAAATGCACTTTTTACTGAACTCTGACAATGGCACAGATGCACTTGCAGGTGTGCGATTCCATGCCGAATCGACCAGCGTTTTTTGACACGACACCTATAGCTGAAACATTGCCATATGTTTACTAGAGTTCGAAACTCGTTACCCACTTTTATTTATTTTTGACAGATATTCTGTGGCATTTTGGGGACAGTTTATTTTTCCTGCTCAGCTGAGGTAGAGGACATCAATCAACATTCTTTTTCAAATGCACATCCTATTGATCGAGGACTTCAAATGGTGTGCGTGGAAATACGGTGAAGTGATTCAACTGCCAAAATAGCCATTTTTTCAAATATTTGAATACTTCAATTGCTTTTGGCACCAGCAAAAATTAGCCAAATTTCAATCCGTTATTTTTTTTTCGTAAGGAAAAATTCACAGGACAGAAATTAAATACAGAATGGTAGCCCAGGTGACATAGTATAGCAGAAAAATATATGAAGCTCTGAAGGTTCAGCTGATTGCCTGTAAAAAAAACAAATTCTAATCTTTTGCAAGAAGCTTCATGTTCAAGGAAAAAACAGCTTTCGTAGTTGGCCAAAAAATATGTGATACATTATTGGATAGCTCTACATGTCTGCTATGCATGTGTGAAGTTAAAAAAGGCATTATTTTTAAATGCGAGAAATTATTTTTTTGAAATTTTGCCAGCACCGACTTTTCTCGGATGTGCGCACAGCTTGCCAGCTGGGAATGCAGACGACAAAGCTGGCTTCGTCTGCAACACAGATGACAGAGAAGTGGTGTTAGGGTCTGCATTTTATTGCCAAGGGACACATGCTCTAACGCAACGAGGCTTGTGTTTGGTGTGGGCCAGGTAAACCATACAGCCATTGCACATAAAATATCAATACGAGGTCTGTTAGAAAAGTATATGACCTTTGGCTGAAGAAAAAAAAAACTGGCATAACTGGAGCGTTGGAAACCTAATCACCCTCAAAGTAGTCTCCTTGGGAATCCAGCCACTTCTCCGAGTGGTGCTGCCATCGTTAGAAGCATTCTGAGAAGGCCTCTTTCCGAATGGAGTTTAGCTCAGCTGTCGTTGCAGCCATATCTTCTCTTGTCTGAAACCGCGCTTCTTTCAATGACCTCTTGATTTTGGGAAACAGCCAGAAGTCGCAGGCGGCCATATCAGGAGAGTAAGGCGCCTGTCGAGCTACAGTAGTCTGGTTTTTCGCCAAAAAAGTCTGAATCAAGTGCGAGAAAAGCATTGACGTGATGGATGCACCAATTTCCTGTTGGCAACTTCAGTATCTTGCGCCACACAGCATCACATAGGCCATGGAGGACATCCCTGTAGTAGTCTTCAGTGATTGTTTGACCCTGTGGTGCGTACCCGTGGTGTACACTGCGGGAGTCAAAGAAAGCAGTCAGCAACACTTCGACGTTGCTGTGCACTTAGCGGTCTTTGGTTGGTGACGTGGAATGCTTCCACTGTAACGACTGGGATTTGGTTTCCGGGTCGTAAACATACACCCAAGACTTGTCACCAGTGATTATTGTGTTCATGAAGTTGGGGTCACTGTTTGTGGAATCCAGCATGTCTGTGAGACTTCAACACGAAGTTGATTTTGCTCCACCATGAGCAGCTTGGGAACGAATTTCGGCGCAACTCTTCTTCATGGCCAAATCTTCGGTGATAATGGAATGTGGATAAAATGTGCTGATGCCCACCTCTTCCGCAATTCCTTGGATAGTCACACGACGGTCCCGCATCACCACGAGGTTCACTTCAGCAATGACCTGGTCATTTCGGCATGTTGATGGCCGACTGGAGCGTGGCTCGCTCTCCATCGATGTGTGGCCGTCTTTAAACTGGTTGTACCTCTCCTTAATCTGTGTGCTGCTCATAGCATAGTCACCGAAAGCAGTCTGAATCTTCCGAATGGTTTCCACTAGGCTGTCGCCACGTTTCTGGCAAAATTTGATGCAGTAGCACGGCTCCAGTCGCTCCGCCATTTTCCTTGCAATAAAAAACCGACGAGAGCTCTGTGTACTACCTCGTTCAAACGCTGCGTCCCAGCAATTCACGCTATTGGCAGGCAGGAAAAAATTTGTGCATGCGCACAAAGGTTCAAGGGCTGCTGATGAAAATGCGCTTGTTTTATATTCATGAGGTGTTCGCAAAAAAAGGTCAAATACTTTTCTAACAGACCTCGTACGTATTAAATACGTGAGGGAATCCTGCAGTGCTAAAAGATATGTTTCATGCAGTTTACAAAAAGAAATATAGGCTATTATGTAGACAGTAAATCCAGAAAGAGCGCTGATATTGTTCATACAAAGCATTTTAAAGGGCATGTCGCATTGCAATGCAACATAGAGGGAGCAGTACACTTTGTGCCCTGCTCCCTGGAGCCCAATGATGCAAGAAAACACCTTCATAAATAAGACTGAAAACCTACATGAGTACGAACAAATTCTTGTGGTGTTGTTTGCTACCACTGTTTCAGAGACGGAACATGCTCATCTATAAAAGTCATATGTGCCATGTTCAGTCTGATGTGGTCAGACACCATTGGCGACCACTTTTTGCATTCATGTTAAAAAAATACAAGTTGAGACTGCAGCGCTTGACGTCACCTGCCTTCGTAATGATAAAAAAGGCAGTCAGTTTGTTGAGTAGTTCTTGTGGATAATTATATTAACAATCTTTCCTTGCTAGATGACATGGCTTCATATATTTGTGCTATATGTGTGACCCACAAATGAACATTATAAAACATAATTTATTCCACTTAAAGAATAATACCTTTTTGTTACTTGCCACATGCATAGCAGACATGTAGGGCTGTGTAATGATGGGTGACATACTTTTGTGCCAACCACCAAAGCTAATTTTTTACCTTCAACACGAAGCTTCTTGCAAGAAAATTTGAACTTTTCAGTTTTTTTAACTGATCAACTGAACCTCCAAGGCTTGAAATATTTTGCAGCTATCCCAAGTCAACCAGTCTGATTTTATATTTATTTTGTGCCTTCTGTATTTCCCTACGTTAGAAGAAAATTCAAACTTTGCAAATTTTGGCAGTCACAACACTTCGGTCTCTTGACATGAACACCATCTGAATATCTGGATCATACGATTTCCCTTTCAAAACAAACGTGTATCAGTGCCTTCTAGCTTAGCTGGGCAAGAACAATAAATTTTTGCCAAAATTCAAAAACATTTTGCGAAGGAAAATAAATGGGGAGCAAGAGTTCGGAGCTTCAACTATATCTGTGATGGTAAAAAAAACGCTGGTCGGTTGCCCTGGAATGACTCAAGTGTATGTATGAAAGCAAATTTTCTCGAAAATTTTCTCATTGTACCTACTCAAAATCAAGCAAACTTGAAATGGTTTGCCATAATGGAACAGTTCTTGACAAAATTGGGTCGTTTGGCATGAAATGACTTAAGGTACTTAAAAAATATATGAATAAGGAAACACTATCCTTACTGGAACCATATCAAAAACTAACATAAAGATGTAGTGAACTATAACAAAGCACAGCACTTGTATTCTGGATTGAGCAATCCAATTTGGGCTTCTCAGGAGACTAGCATAATTAACATAAATAAAATTAACATAAAAATGTCAAGGCATAGAAAGGCACATTTGTATGCTCATTTGAGAAATCCAAATTGGGCCCTTCAGGAGACTAACATAAAACATAAAAATGTCGAGTTACAAAAGCACAACACTTGTGTTTTGGTTTGAGCTGTCCAACTTGGGCTCTTCAGAGGCTATTGGTCCCATGCGAGAAGCGAGGCCAGAGTTCTTTACATAGGGCATGTTGGTACCACGAAATTTGCGACACGTGAAGCCTGCAAAAACAAGCCAGAACAAGTTTTAAAAAGCAACTTCCACATGCAAAGAATGGCATGTAATATGCCCTTGTTATAATGAAATTGATTTGTGTATTTGTGTTGCTTTATTCTAACTTTCCATGGGTACAGCTTTACAGCATGACCATTTAAATTTATTCAGTGTGGCTCAGGACTGCAGGAAAAGGCAAAGAGGAACAAAACACTAGCAAAATAACTTTATGAATATCCTCAATGTCAAAGATGTGAACTTTGTTTGCTGAGAAACAAAATGGTGAAAAAAATCCATGTCGTTCATAAATAAACCTGAACTGACAACTAAAATTATTTCTTGTAACTTTCATAATTAAAATGTGCAGCACTTCACTGTGCTTTTCCATGCTCCAAATACAATACTGTCATGTCACTACAATTGAGTGTAGCTTCATTTGAAGTTAGGTTTCCTGAGTTCACATGCAATCGGAATGTACTTCTCGCCTTACGACTTTCTACACTAAAGAAGACACTGCTTACAGCGAAGCATGTTTTCTGCCTCAACGACTGAATTACTGTTATAATGAGGATTCCGTGTAGTTGTGCACTAAGCTGCTTAGCATGACACATGCAGAATGTGACAGATACGAAGAAATGCTGTCTTTTAAGAGCCATATGCCATAGGACTGACTTCTTTAACCCTTTTAGGGTTCACTGCCATACATCTGTGGCTGTGACGGAACGTTCTGAAAAAATTTGCCTTTTCAGAACAAAGTGTTGCCTAGCATCCCACTCGAGGTGCTGCAACCTTCTGAGACCTCTAGAAAATATTCTTATAGTGCTGTCGCTCCTTGGGTTTCTCCAAAACTGATTTTTCACTTAGCTCCTTGGTGTCTGTCATTGCAGTAATTTGGGAGTGTTGCCACAAGTTTTTGTAAGTTTCATTACACAAAAAAATTATGCTGCTTTATCCTGCGTAAAAAATAAAACATGTAAAACTGCAAATACTGAAAGGGTATTGCCCCTTTATTGTTATTTAAAAAAATTATTTACCAGTTTATTTTCTCGGAAAGTCACCCTGAAGAACTTAAATCTCCAATAAAAATATTAAGCATGCGCGAAAAGTGATTTTTGAGACTGAACCAAATAATGCCAGAAGCTAATCAAATATTGGAAAGCTTCTGAACAATGAACAGCTGATATCACAATTAATGTAAGATGAGGTTCACATCCTATATTCTTAAAGTTAGCAAGTTTCTGTCATGTTATGAAGAGCTGTTTATTAAAAGCACAAATGGAGCAGCAAAAAGTTTCTTCACATGCACAGGACTCTTCAGTAAGCATAAGTGATTGCTATACAGCCTCTAAAGTACAGGTACTTAAATAACATAGCCTGGTCTGCTATTCTTACAAGTTCTTACGTTTTATGTCTATACTATGTTATTGGAGGTAAAAATTTACCGTACTTCGGCTCAAATTTCATGTTTTATTCGTGTTTCGAAATATTAGAATACTCGCATTTACAAATGGTGACCATTCAAAGACTAAATTGAATAGGACACTATTCAATTCGAAAGTTTTGAGTATTTGCACACCACAAAAGATATATAACTCCTAAATTAGAGAGGCATATTTCTCCCCAAAATATGATCCTCAACGGGCTAAACAACAGCGACAGGAAAGCCCATTCATCTTTGATAAATTTAAGCCCATAATCTACTTGGCAATGGTTCATAACCCTGCTAACAGGTAGGTGAAGTAAGGAAGCAGGAAACAATTATAACAATTTCAGAATGGGAGTAGTGGACATGTCCGATGGTCTGTAAGAAGCTTTATACATTAGGCCCCAAGAGCCTATTCTCAATTTATTGAAGTATATGGGGAAAAGCCACACAAATATTTTTTTCTTATCTTAGAATACAAAGTGAGAAAGTGCATGTTAATAAATACGAGTCATAGGTTAAGTGCTTAGAATGAGTAAGCGTCCACTAAACACAGTACAGTTGACAGTGAAGCTGGCAACTCGGTCCCTGTTGTTTCTTTGATTGAAACAACCAAAAGAAAATTGCCACACCAAACAGGTTCCCTCTGCTGAAAGGCTGCTGTCTCGCATCACATGGACCTCCTTCAAGATAGGAGCAACTTTGATTCGATGTGGTCTGTTAAAATTGGTGAAACTACGGTTTCACATCTCAGAACCTGGAGAGCTGTTTTGATGTCTGCAATTTGGTGAACGTGCTCCTGCTCGAGCTGAGCAGTAACCAAACTTGAGCATAGCTTCTCCGCAATTCGTGTATTAGAATAACACTTTCAGGTTACTTAAACATGTCCTCCATGCCAATAGATTTGGAGCGTGCTTCACAGACTATTCCTTGCAATGACAGCCAAGTAGCACTGCTAATGCGCAAATGCAGCTCATTTTATGTGGTGGAGCCGCTAAAAACTTTCGGCAGTGAAGGCAGCCTTTAAATTGTAGAAGCATTTGAGTATGGCGGCATTAGGCACTTAAGATCATATGAACAGTCATTCCAAATGGTAGGCTATTGTAGCACACAACTGCACACACGGGCTACTTGAATGTAGTTTGTTAGCCAATGGCAAGTTGCTAATTTTAGAAAAAAATGTGAATGTAAAAATGCAACCGGAAAGGATATATGGTATTTGCCTATAACAGCACTGACCCTGTTGGGGTCAAGAGCCTCTTTTGCCCCTTGGTGTTATTTCCAAAGCCCAAATGGCCCATGAGCTCCTCCTCTGTGAACACATGGTGAAGCAACGCCCTTGCAAACTTTCCTGGTCCACCATGGCAGGCCATGGTAAGCTGTGCCAGGATAACCTTCTCAATGTGCACTCCTCCAACCTATGTGAACCTGCATGTTTAAGTAAATGTTAGCAAAACAGTTTTAAGCCTTTCAAGCACATTCACACAACAGCCCTACTGCAAATAAATTACAAAAGTACCTGTTGCAAATCTATAATGCTAAACTTGACTTCTTACAAGCTTCTTATGCTGTCTGGATGTCACATGTTTCAGAAAAACAATCCAGCACAAACAAGAAAAATAATAAGTAAACCAAAGTATCCAAAAGATCTAGTATTATTTAATGTGATTACCATTCTTAGGATACTTCATATTTTTGGGTGTTTGTCTCTATTTTCCCACCCATTAGTGTCAACGGGTAGCCCATGGTCTAATGGGAAGAGATTGGGCTGCTATGTTGAGGGCAGTGGGTTCACAATCAACAGTCAGAACAGCTTGGGTGACTCAGTATGTGACCTTGGGCATATGCCACTTTCTAATGAATCTCTTTCACGCTAGCTTGGGCAACTGTTGCTGCTTGTGTTGGCAAGCCGCATTAGAAGCTCGAAGAGGGATATGACTGTCGATTGTTACTAAGATTATCACTACACATGAGGTTCGCTTGCTGTGCTCCAGAAGTAAAATGCGAGATTTCACTCCACAGTATGAAATGTACATAAGCTGCAAAGACAGTATGTGCCAACCACCACCTCATCAATTAAATTAATTGACTCGCAAAGCACAGGCTGCACAAGATCACGGAGTGAACTCAGAAGTTTGTGGACAGTCAGTTCATGTCCATGTCGGGGACCTCTAGGGAGACTATCATTTCCTTAGTGTCCGCAATCGTGCCCTCACACATTGTATTACAATTCTGTCTGTCTCGTTGTGCCACCGTTCTAATAGTCATCACGTATCGCCACTGATTAAAATATAAGCAGACACCTATATCTACTGTTTATTAAATCTTTATGGAGAATACTTAGAGTATGAATTTTTGCAGAGATAATGAATGCTACAGCTTAAAGGAGCATTAAAGAAAAATTAAATTAATTAATTTCTGGCATTTTACGTGCCAAAATGACAATCTGATATTGAGGTTCGCCCTAGTGGGCAACCCCGGATTAATTTTGACCGCCTCAGGCTGCATGGTACATGGGTAGTTTTGCATTTCACCTCCATCAAAATGCAGTTTTATCCTGTGACCTCGTGCTTAGCGGCGCTGTGCCGATGCCCCTAAGCAACTACTGCATGAAAGCACGAAAGAGAAAAATTATTTTAGTTGTATCTGTAAATGACTTTAACTACAATTCAAGAGATTCACTCGTACCGCGGCAAGAGGCTGAGTTAAGTGTAAAAGGAGCAAGAGGAAAGATTGGTGGCAGTGCTGCCTTGAAGTCGCCACACCAGCTTGCTGTGACGTCATTTATTTTGATGTCTGTTCAGGTGCAGCAATTTTTTTTTACAAATAAAGATGTTCATTGTATTCCAAAAAGCCAAAAACCCATAATAAAAACCGTCAGGAACTTTTACTGAACCAATACAACCCAAGTTTGTAAAAATACTTGAAATCCACGATGTGACAATGAGATGTCGGCGCGAAGATTTTGGGGCGATACTCAGAAAATTGAACTTCGAGCTTTATTTTCTCTAATAATTAACCAACTACCAAGAAGTTAACAGAATTAGATACTGAAAACGATGCTTTTTTATTCTAAATTGATTCGGGGTGTCATTAGTGCCACCTTAACACAAAACAACGAATGCACTTGGCGGCGTAATAGGATAACATGCACCACTGCTTCTCATTAAGGCAGGATTGTCAGTATAGCAGAGGGCATGCACTGGCTGCTCCAGCGGGCAGCCCTGCCACCTCCCTTCAACATTCCAATTTCCGATTGTTTTATGAGCAGTGATGCAATTTCTGTATCTTAGAGACATAATGCCAAGGAGATTCATGCCATGCTGGCTACAGTATGTGGCGACCGGCACTGCACACCGTCCAGGTCGGCATCAATCTTTTTGGAATTTGGCCCTTGAAATGAGAAAAGCCCCATCACTGCTCGTTCTTCAGCCAACTTCCTCAATGGGTGTTGCTGTTTTGGTTTGATACCGCTAACAGTGCACTGCTGTATGACATAGGTCATAATACCTCCATTCTGGTACAACTAGAAAGATGTGCACTTATGTAGACCACTAATGTGCACATGAAGTTCCTGAAAGCCCCTCTTATATCAGGCATATACCCTGAAGAAGGCACATTCTATGTTTAATATATTCACAAGTGACACTGAAATTCACCCCCAGTCCCAGTGCAGTTGCAAAGTCTTTCAGCTGAGTGCTTAAAGGCACCATGTCTGCTAATGAAGGTACTCTGCACCATTTGATCACTGGAGGAAATGCCTTGCAGTTGCATCAGCAATGTTGTTTTTTTCCTGCTTCCTGCAATACATTTTCACGGAATCACTGTATTTGATCATGGTGCCGCTACAGAATGGATAGCCAAAGAATTCACCTTAGCATTCCAGCTTGGGTGTCTCCCAGCTCATTCTGAATCTGAAAAAAGATGTCAGTATTAAAACGTGAAGCCACGATGCAGCAAAAGCGACAATGGACCATTAGGCTGACATAAATGGACGGATACAAATGACTAGTCATTGAATACACTAAAGTGTGGCCGCTCTTGCCAATGGCAGTGTGAGCTTGTCAAATAATTTATTTCACATTCCTCTACTTATCTTAAAAAATATTTCCACGCATCTACTGAACTGTTATGGCCACATATTAAAGGCAGCTCCTTCATATAAGACCACAGTGTTATATTCTTTTACTCCCCGTCTACCTGATGCTACTGAAGTTTTGCTTACTCTCAAAGAAAGAATTTCACACAACTGCTCTTTCGGCAAAGCATTATTCCAAGCTTGTGGCAAAGCGTCGTCATTTAGTTCACAACGATGCGCTCCCCTTTCAATCTGTTCACTCTATAGTGCTCGGATTCAACGGAAAAATAGCTTTTCAACATAACTAGCTACTTCTATGGTCACAAGAAACAATGCTAATTATTGATGTTAATGTTGCCGATAACGTATACATGCCGCCTCGAAACACAGTGGGTCAACAAGGCAGATATGCCAGGCATCTCGTTCCTTTACTGATTTTAAAACTTCGTTAAATCAATCAGTTACTGAAGTGCGAAAAGCTGCAATTTCACGAAATTACATTATTTTGAATGTTGTAGGAGCTGGGGTGCCATGAAATCCGCCTTTCCGTGAATGCAAAGAGCGCCTAGGTGAAGCCGTTTGGGTGAAGCACTCGATGGCGTCGAACGGAGAAAATGAAAAAAGAAAGTTGAATGCGCGCGAACTGTTGGAAAACAAAACACACGCGGTTGGCAAGGCGTATAACTCGATGATTTCGCAGCACTCTGTGGCATCACCCCTATTGTATCCACGTATCGCATAGAATCGCATGTACACCCTTGAAATTCTTTATTATTATTGCGCGACAGCCTCCTCTGTGTTTTCCGATCGCGCGAACATCGGCCGCACGGCGTGTCAGATAGTGGCCTTGAAGCACCGCGGAGTCACTCGATCCTGAAGGGAACAGCGTAACATAATACACTTTCGCCGATCCCACCGCCCTAAGTTGCTACAAGCTCGCTCCCACGCCTTGTACTAGCGTGGCGCAAACGAAATATCTTCGATTACAGTACAGATCGGATGGTTTCACGTCGCATTGTTTTGCGCTCATTAATAAGGCTAACTCAATCGGTGCTCGAACACCGTATCAGAAATCATGGCGTACATAAAACATGCCCTGTTTTAACTGGCACCACATAGCCGCCTTACGTCACCACAAGCGGAGTATAAAGTTAAACTAGGACAAAGCTCCATGTTATATACCACAAATCTAGTGCTGTACAACCAATTCTCACAACGGAAGGATAGTACTAGGAATGAAAACTAGAAGAGAGGCGCGCGGAAAACACACACAAGCGCTGAAATCTTTTCAGCGCTTCCGTTCACCGCGTCACAATGGACGAACAAGGGGAATTCGAAACACTCACTCACCCTTGAAGTCGCTGAGTCGGAGGCGATCACGGCGATCTTCGAGGCAACAAGCCCATAAAAAGCGAGCAACACGCAGGAATATTCCAAAGATGTCACAGCGAAGCACAGAAAGAACGCAGAAAACGCAGGAAGCTCTCAAGCAAACAGCGTGCACGTACTCGCCGGAATGTGCCAAGCTTAAACAGCGCAAACGCGCAATCATACATGTACACTCATACAAATACACGCTTATGTTATCTTAAATTGTACAATTTGATAACAAATTTTGTAATTTCATGTTATTACTGAACAATTGTTGCGATTTACAAGTGTATGAAAGTTATTTGCTTCGCTTCTTTGATGAACTACTTTCTTTAGCGCAGTAACGCAGTGCACCGGCCGGAGCTAATGGGATGCGCGGGAAAAGGCGCCAAATTCAAACGTCGCAAACGCCGTGCTAATTTGTGCGCGCACAGTTTTCGTCGTTTGGATTAAAAAAGAAAGTAATGCGTGCCGCAACCATGCGACCTGAACTATTCACCAGAAAAGTACAGAAACGTCGCTGTTTGTGCTTCTTATTTCGACGTCATGGCAAACTGCAGGCGGTCTGTCGTCCCATTCTTTAAACATTTGTGCGTGCGCTTCTGCGATGTGCGATTTGTCACCGAGAACGTATAGCAGGGCAGATTGTGCTTGGTGGCCGAGTAGATTCCCAACACATTCGCCAGCATCCCGTCTAGGTCACAGAAAATAATTTGGCCTCCATGTGAAATATGAGCACCATGTTGTAAATATCGGCCAAGCTTTTCGTTTCGTTCTGTAGCGCGCTACGGGTAACATCTAAGCGAAACGCACTCTGTAAAAACGGTGTTCACTCCTTTCTCCGCCGCACCCGCCGTGGTGGCATAGTGGCTGAGGTGTTGCGCTACTAACCTGAGTGCTTGGGATCTAATGCCGGCCGCGGCGGCTGCATTTCGATGGGGCTGAAATGCAAAAACGCCCGTGTACTGTGCGTTTGGTGCAGGTTAAAGGACCCCAGATGTTCAAAATAATTATGGAGTTTCTTACTACGGTGCGGCTCATAATCAAAGCGTGGTTTTGGCACGTCAAACCCCAGACTTGAATTTTGTTAACGTTCTCCCCCACCTTGACCATATTTAACATGGAGGCATGCAATGCCGTTTCCTAACACGCAGCCAGGGCACTGGCGCCTTATAATGGACGCTGATGGAAATGCAGGATGCGTCCAATCATCGGTTCTTTGTCACTGCTTGTAGGGACGTTTGTCTTCTCAAACTGCATATATATATATATATATATATATATATATATATATATATATATATATATATATATATATATATATATATATATATATATATATTGTCACGTGGTGGTGACGTAGAACACAGTAGCAATACTGTGAACGAGAAAAGTAACTTTTATTGGGCGAACTTGTGCCCACAAAACAGGCTACACTTATAGCACAACGAAAGCGGCGAACACAGTCGGCGATCGTCGGAAATCTGATCAGCGGGTCAAGCGCGTCGGCTTTTATACAGAATCGTCGAATGTTCCAGACTAATCATTGGGACCCGCGTGCCTTCCACAAAGTTCTACAGCATTCGCGTTAGGCGAATAAATCAGATAACACAAGGTTGGGCGACAACAGACTGCGGATAGAAGCACCGATAACTTTCCAGAAACTTCGGATACATGCAAGCGCGTCCCGCGCTGTGCGATAAGATTTGTTAGGCGGCGAAACGTGGTCGCCCGATAAAGATAAGTACACGTGTCAATACCCCCCTCTTAAAAAGCATCGTCCCGATGCTACAAATGTACGAGAGCGAAACACAAAAGGACACCTATTAAACATAAGTAACAAAACAACGAAAAGAAATCAAATCCAAAGGGCAGATACGCGAAGTCCCAAAGTTCGTCAACGCTGGTGGTACGGCTTGAGTCGCACAACGTGGACAATTTCAGGTCGTGAGCGGCGCCGCTGTGACAGCGAAATGCCGTCTGGCACGACCTCATAGTCCAGTGCGCCAATACGTCGGATGATCTTGTACGGTCCGAAATAGCGACGCAAGAGCTTCTCGCTCAGTCCTCGTCGGCGTATAGGGGTCTATATATACACGTGTCAATATATATATATATATATATATATATATATATATATATATATATATATATATATATATATGTATATATATATATATATATGGGGTGTTTCTGCTAACTTTAGGCCGAGTGTAAACTCTATGCCTTCTATGAAGACGCGACTAAATGCATGTTGCTCCCTTTGGTACGTAGCGTGTCGCGCTATTTCTGTATTTTGCTTAATTAGCTAATTAGTCAAGGATAATTAACCAACTTCTGAAGCAAGGAAGTTAGGAAAGAAATTCCAATTAGAAAGTTGCAGAGCAGTTGGCAACACGTCCGCATAAACAGTTTCTGTCTTTCTATCTGTTAAGTATTAGTGTTTTTCAGCTTACTGCGGATGCTCGCGAAATACAAAAAGCACCACGTGACATGCCCGCCTGCGAGTC
This sequence comes from Dermacentor andersoni, assembly GCF_023375885.2. Lineage (NCBI taxonomy): Eukaryota > Metazoa > Arthropoda > Arachnida > Ixodida > Ixodidae > Dermacentor > Dermacentor andersoni. Next base: position 31,193,153 of record NC_092818.1, read on the forward strand.
GTGATTGCACTGCTGCTAAGCCTTCTGCGCACAAACGAAAACATACCATTTAACCAGTGTGAATTAACACCCGTCTGCTTATCGCCATCATGAACCGCAGCGAGGGAAGCATGTCGCTGGCGTCAATACCACAGCTAACGCCTTCGTCACAGCCCTGTCGCCTTTTAAGCGGCAACACACCCTGCTCGATGGAATGCTCGGTTGGGAGCGCTGCAAGCACGGCGCGCAAGCGGGTATGTAAAGTGGTATATTTTTTTTATTTCGCGGGCATCCGCAGTAAGCTGAAAAACACTAACACTTAATAGATAGAAAGTTAGAAATTGCCTAATCTAACGTTTTACAAAGTGCTCTAGAACTTTGCAATTGCAATTTTTCGCCTAACTTTGTTCCTTCAGAATGGCTAATTTTCTTGACTAATTAGCTACTTAGGAAAATACAAGAATAGCGTGACGCATACAAGAGTGAGCAACATGCATTTGGTCCCATCGTCTTTTGGTGCATCGGCATATTTTTAAACTCTGAGTAAAGTTAGCTGAAACACGTGTATATACCTCTATGGTTCAAGTAACGTGGAACAACACCCTGTATATATGCAATGGTGATCAAGTGATCAGTAAAGCAACATATATGTGCAAAAGACGCACACATACATATGTGCGTGTTTTTCACATATACTTCGAAACTCAAGATTGCTCGTGACTCAATTTTATTCAACAATAAGTTAACAGCATTTAGTCAACGACTTTATTGTTGGAAACTACTCAACAATGGTTCAATACTCATTATTCAACAATATGTCAAGAGAATTTAGTCAATGACTTTATTGTTGGAAACTACTCAACATTGGCTCAATAATACTCAATACTATTCAACAATATATCAACAGAATTTAGTCAACGGCTTTATTGTTGAAAACTACTCAACAATGGCTCAACAATACTCAATACTATTCAACAATATATCAAGAAAATTTAGTCAAAGACTTTATTGTTGAAAACTACTCAACAATGGGTCAATATTACTCAATAGTATTCAACAATATACCAACAGAATTTAGTCAACGACTTTCTTGTTGTGAACTGCCCAAAAACTTTACTGTTGAATATTACTCTGTGGTTTCAATAAATGTTGCGGTATTGTTGAAAGGCTATTGAGTCAACAATTCGTCAACAATAGGCCAACAACATTTCAACAGTCATTTTCATAAGGGGATAGCTTTTCACGTTACCCTAAGGCACGTTATTCACCGCAATCTGAATGTGGGCGCGGCGAAAATGCGGCGGTGCGCTAAACTTGAATTTATAATACGCGAACCTTGTCGCGCATACGAAAACAACGCTAACTGGGGTCGCCGTTGCGCCTGCACAGCTTGCAAGCTACATCACGTATTTCAGAGTACTCGACGTTCGCCTAAATAACAAGGATGTACTACTAACTGTTTTAATTGATGGCTGCTATTCATTGTGCACGCATGCAAGTCATAAGCGCCATAATATTTGTTGCCAAAATTGCAGAAATACATTTGCATTTTACATATTCTAATAATAGACTTCGTTTTTTCGGTATAATATGCCAAACATCAATAAACTTCTCCCCACGGAAACTGTATAAAGTGTACCTGTATGCAAGTAATCACCAGTCACTGTAAGCAGGTCTTTTTGTAGAGTAACATTGCAGTATACGTTATTAGAAGCTGCTTTGCAAGAAACACATCTTGCGTGGGAGCAGTCACTAACAATGGTCAGCCATGGGCTCACTCGAACACAGCCTGCATGAAATCCATCATTAAAAACAGCCAACCACAACTATGCTCGAATGCAAGAGCAGTTGCTGCCACCTATAAGTGCAGTCCTCGCTGGCTTTTGTTAATGACAATCTCACTGCAGGCTGCAATAGAGAGAGGCTGTGGCTCGTTGTTGTTGCTATTGATGGCTCCCATGCAGCCTGCGTTACAGCAACAGAGCACATCCTGCATGGAAGCTGTCGCTACCAACGGTCAACCACGGGCTCACTCGAACACAGCCTGCGTGACAGCCATCATTAAGAACAGCCAGCCACAACTATGCTCGAATGCAAGAGCAGTTGCTGCCGCCTATAAGTGCAGTCTTCGCTGGCTTTTGTTAGCGACAGTATCAATTCAGCTTGCGATTGAGAGAGGCTGTGGCTCGTTGTTGTGAGTGATGGCTCCCATGCAGCCTGCATTACAGCAACACAGCACATCTTGAATGGGAGCTGTCACTAACAACGGTCAGCCATAGGCTCGCTCGAACACAGCCTCCGTGAAAGCCATCATTAAGAACAGCCAGCCACAACTATGCTCGAATGCAAGCGCAGTTGCTGCCACCTATAAGTGCAGTCTTCGCTGGCTTTTGTTAATGACAATCTCAATGCAGGCTACAATAGAGAGAGGCTGTCGCTCGTTGTTGTTATTGATGGCTCCAATGCAGCCTGCGTTACAGCAACAGAGCACATCCTGCATTGAAGCTGTCGCTACCAACGGTCAACCACAGCCTCACTCGAACACAGCCTGCGTGACAGCCATCATTAAGAACAGCCAGCCACAACTATGCTCGAATGCAAGAGCAGTTGCTGCCGCCTATAAGTGCAGTCTTCGCTGGCTTTTGTTAATGACAGTCTCACTGCAGGCTGCAATAGAGAGAGGCTGTGGCTCGTTGTTGTTGTTATTGATGGCTCCAATGCAGCCTGCGTTACAGCAACAGAGCACATCCTGCATTGAAGCTGTCGCTACCAACGGTCAACCACAGCCTCACTCGAACACAGCCTGCGTGACAGCCATCATTAAGAACAGCCAGCCACAACTATGCTCGAATGCAAGAGCAGTTGCTGCCGCCTATAAGTGCAGTCTTCGCTGGCTTTTGTTAATGACAGTCTCACTGCAGGCTGCAATAGAGATAGGCTGTGGCTCGTTGTTGTTGTTATTGATGGCTCCAATGCAGCCTGCGTTACAGCAACAGAGCACATCCTGCATGGAAGCTGTCGCTACCAACGGTCAACCACAGCCTCACTCGAACACAGCCTGCGTGACAGCCATCATTAAGAACAGCCAGCCACAACTATGCTCGAATGCAAGAGCAGTTGCTGCCGCCTATAAGTGCAGTCTTCGCTGGCTTTTGTTAATGACAGTCTCACTGCAGGCTGCAATAGAGAGAGGCTGTGGCTCGTTGTTGTTGTTATTGATGGCTCCCATGCAGCCTGCGTTACAGCAACAGAGCACATCCTGCATGGAAGCTGTCGCTACCAACGGTCAACCACAGCCTCACTCGAACACAGCCTGCGTGACAGCCATCATTAAGAACAGCCAGCCACAACTATGCTCGAATGCAAGAGCAGTTGCTGCCGCCTATAAGTGCAGTCTTCGCTGGCTTTTGTTAATGACAGTCTCACTGCAGGCTGCAATAGAGAGAGGCTGTGGCTCGTTGTTGTTGTTATTGATGGCTCCCATGCAGCCTGCGTTACAGCAACAGAGCACATCCTGCATTGAAGCTGTCGCTACCAACGGTCAACCACAGCCTCACTCGAACACAGCCTGCGTGACAGCCATCATTAAGAACAGCCAGCCACAACTATGCTCGAATGCAAGAGCAGTTGCTGCCGCCTATAAGTGCAGTCTTCGCTGGCTTTTGTTAATGACAGTCTCACTGCAGGCTGCAATAGAGAGAGGCTGTGGCTCGTTGTTGTTGTTATTGATGGCTCCCATGCAGCCTGCGTTACAGCAACAGAGCACATCCTGCATGGAAGCTGTCGCTACCAACGGTCAACCACAGCCTCACTCGAACACAGCCTGCGTGACAGCCATCATTAAGAACAGCCAGCCACAACTATGCTCGAATGCAAGAGCAGTTGCTGCCGCCTATAAGTGCAGTCTTCGCTGGCTTTTGTTAATGACAGTCTCACTGCAGGCTGCAATAGAGAGAGGCTGTGGCTCGTTGTTGTTGTTATTGATGGCTCCCATGCAGCCTGCGTTACAGCAACAGAGCACATCCTGCATGGAAGCTGTCGCTACCAACGGTCAACCACAGCCTCACTCGAACACAGCCTGCGTGACAGCCATCATTAAGAACAGCCAGCCACAACTATGCTCGAATGCAAGAGCAGTTGCTGCCGCCTATAAGTGCAGTCTTCGCTGGCTTTTGTTAATGACAATCTCACTGCAGGCTGCAATAGAGAGAGGCTGTGGCTCGTTGTTGTTGTTATTGATGGCTCCCATGCAGCCTGCGTTACAGCAACAGAGCACATCCTGCATGGAAGCTGTCGCTACCAACGGTCAACCACAGCCTCACTCGAACACAGCCTGCGTGACAGCCATCATTAAGAACAGCCAGCCACAACTATGCTCGAATGCAAGAGCAGTTGCTGCCGCCTATAAGTGCAGTCTTCGCTGGCTTTTGTTAATGACAGTCTCACTGCAGGCTGCAATAGAGAGAGGCTGTGGCTCGTTGTTGTTGTTATTGATGGCTCCCATGCAGCCTGCGTTACAGCAACAGAGCACATCCTGCATGGAAGCTGTCGCTACCAACGGTCAACCACAGCCTCACTCGAACACAGCCTGCGTGACAGCCATCATTAAGAACAGCCAGCCACAACTATGCTCGAATGCAAGAGCAGTTGCTGCCACCTATAAGTGCAGTCTTCGCTGGCTTTTGTTAATGACAATCTCACTGCAGGCTGCAATAGAGAGAGGCTGTGGCTCGTTGTTGTTGCTATTGATGGCTCCCATGCAGCCTGCGTTACAGCAACAGAGCACATCCTGCATGGAAGCTGTCGCTACCAACGGTCAACCACGGGCTCACTCGAACACAGCCTGCGTGACAGCCATCATTAAGAACAGCCAGCCACAACTATGCTCGAATGCAAGAGCAGTTGCTGCCGCCTATAAGTGCAGTCTTCGCTGGCTTTTGTTAGCGACAGTATCAATTCAGCTTGCGATTGAGAGAGGCTGTGGCTCGTTGTTGTGAGTGATGGCTCCCATGCAGCCTGCATTACAGCAACACAGCACATCTTGAATGGGAGCTGTCACTAACAACGGTCAGCCATACGCTCGCTCGAACACAGCCTCCGTGAAAGCCATCATTAAGAACAGCCAGCCACAACTATGCTCGAATGCAAGCGCAGTTGCTGCCACCTATAAGTGCAGTCTTCGCTGGCTTTTGTTAATGACAATCTCAATGCAGGCTACAATAGAGAGAGGCTGTCGCTCGTTGTTGTTATTGATGGCTCCAATGCAGCCTGCGTTACAGCAACAGAGCACATCCTGCATTGAAGCTGTCGCTACCAACGGTCAACCACAGCCTCACTCGAACACAGCCTGCGTGACAGCCATCATTAAGAACAGCCAGCCACAACTATGCTCGAATGCAAGAGCAGTTGCTGCCGCCTATAAGTGCAGTCTTCGCTGGCTTTTGTTAATGACAATCTCACTGCAGGCTGCAATAGAGAGAGGCTGTGGCTCGTTGTTGTTGTTATTGATGGCTCCCATGCAGCCTGCGTTACAGCAACAGAGCACATCCTGCATGGAAACTGTCGCTACCAACGGTCAACCACAGCCTCACTCGAACACAGCCTGCGTGACAGCCATCATTAAGAACAGCCAGCCACAACTATGCTCGAATGCAAGAGCAGTTGCTGCCGCCTATAAGTGCAGTCTTCGCTGGCTTTTGTTAATGACAATCTCACTGCAGGCTGCAATAGAGAGAGGCTGTGGCTCGTTGTTGTTGTTATTGATGGCTCCCATGCAGCCTGCGTTACAGCAACAGAGCACATCCTGCATGGAAGCTGTCGCTACCAACGGTCAACCACAGCCTCACTCGAACACAGCCTGCGTGACAGCCATCATTAAGAACAGCCAGCCACAACTATGCTCGAATGCAAGAGCAGTTGCTGCCACCTATAAGTGCAGTCTTCGCTGGCTTTTGTTAATGACAATCTCACTGCAGGCTGCAATAGAGAGAGGCTGTGGCTCGTTGTTGTTGTTATTGATGGCTCCCATGCAGCCTGCGTTACAGCAACAGAGCACATCCTGCATGGAAGCTGTCGCTACCAACGGTCAACCACGGGCTCCCTCGAACACAGCCTGCGTGACAGCCATCATTAAGAACAGCCAGCCACAACTATGCTCGAATGCGAGAGCAGTTGCTGCCGCCTATAAGTGCAGTCTTCGCTGGCTTTTGTTAGCGACAGTATCAATTCAGCTTGCGATTGAGAGAGGCTGTGGCTCGTTGTTGTGAGTGATGGCTCCCATGCAGGCTGCATTACAGCAACACAGCACATCTTGAATGGGAGCTGTCACTAACAACGGTCAGCCATACGCTCGCTCGAACACAGCCTCCGTGAAAGCCATCATTAAGAACAGCCAGCCACAACTATGCTCGAATGCAAGCGCAGTTGCTGCCACCTATAAGTGCAGTCTTCGCTGGCTTTTGTTAATGACAATCTCAATGCAGGCTACAATAGAGAGAGGCTGTCGCTCGTTGTTGTTATTGATGGCTCCAATGCAGCCTGCGTTACAGCAACAGAGCACATCCTGCATTGAAGCTGTCGCTACCAACGGTCAACCACAGCCTCACTCGAACACAGCCTGCGTGACAGCCATCATTAAGAACAGCCAGCCACAACTATGCTCGAATGCAAGAGCAGTTGCTGCCGCCTATAAGTGCAGTCTTCGCTGGCTTTTGTTAATGACAATCTCACTGCAGGCTGCAATAGAGAGAGGCTGTGGCTCGTTGTTGTTGTTATTGATGGCTCCCATGCAGCCTGCGTTACAGCAACAGAGCACATCCTGCATGGAAACTGTCGCTACCAACGGTCAACCACAGCCTCACTCGAACACAGCCTGCGTGACAGCCATCATTAAGAACAGCCAGCCACAACTATGCTCGAATGCAAGAGCAGTTGCTGCCGCCTATAAGTGCAGTCTTCGCTGGCTTTTGTTAATGACAATCTCACTGCAGGCTGCAATAGAGAGAGGCTGTGGCTCGTTGTTGTTGTTATTGATGGCTCCCATGCAGCCTGCGTTACAGCAACAGAGCACATCCTGCATGGAAGCTGTCGCTACCAACGGTCAACCACAGCCTCACTCGAACACAGCCTGCGTGACAGCCATCATTAAGAACAGCCAGCCACAACTATGCTCGAATGCAAGAGCAGTTGCTGCCACCTATAAGTGCAGTCTTCGCTGGCTTTTGTTAATGACAATCTCACTGCAGGCTGCAATAGAGAGAGGCTGTGGCTCGTTGTTGTTGTTATTGATGGCTCCCATGCAGCCTGCGTTACAGCAACAGAGCACATCCTGCATGGAAGCTGTCGCTACCAACGGTCAACCACGGGCTCCCTCGAACACAGCCTGCGTGACAGCCATCATTAAGAACAGCCAGCCACAACTATGCTCGAATGCGAGAGCAGTTGCTGCCGCCTATAAGTGCAGTCTTCGCTGGCTTTTGTTAGCGACAGTATCAATTCAGGTTGCGATTGAGAGAGGCTGTGGCTCGTTGTTGTGAGTGATGGCTCCCATGCAGCCTGCATTACAGCAACACAGCACTTCTTGAATGGGAGCAGCCACTAACAACGGTCAGCCATCATCATCATCATCAGCCTAGTTACGCCCACTGCAGGGCAAAGGCCTCTCCCATACTTCTCCAACTACCCCGGTCATGTACTAATTGTGGCCATGTTGTCCCTGCAAACGTCTTAATGTCATCTGCCCACCTAACTTTCTGCCGCCCCCGGCTACGCTTCCCTTCCCTTGGAATCCAGTCCGTAACCCTTAATGACCATCGGTTATCTTCCCTCCTCATTACATGTCCGGCCCATGCCCATTTCTTTTTCTTGATTTCAACTAAGATGTCGTTTACCCGCGTTTGTTGCCTCACCCAATCTGCTCTTTTCTTATCCCTTAACGTTACACCCATCATTCTTCTTTCCATAGCTCGTTGCGTCGTTCTCAATTTCAGCAGAACCCTTTTCGTAAGCCTCCAGGTTTCTGCCCCATATGTGAGTACTGGTAACACACAGCTGTTGTACACTTTCCTTTTGAGGGATAGTGGCAACCTACTGTTCATGATTTGAGAATGCCTGCCAAACGCACCCCAGCCCATTCTTATTCTTCTGGTTATTTCAGTCTCATGATCCGGATCCGTGGTCACTACCTGCCCTAAGTAGATGTATTCCCTTACCACTTCCAGTGTTTCGCTACCTATCGTAAACTGCTGTTCTCTTCCGAGACTGTTAAACAGTACTTTAGTTTTCTGCAGATTAATTTTCAGACCCACCCTTCTGCTTTGCCTCTCCAGGTCAGTGAGCATGCATTGCAATTGGTCTCCTGAGTTACTAAGCAAGGCAATATCATCAGCGAATCGCAAGTTGCTAAGGTATTCTCCATCAACTTTTATCCCCAATTCTTCCCACTCCAGGCCTCTGAATACCTCCTGTAAACATGCTGTGAATAGCATTGGAGATATCGTATCTCCCTGTCTGACGCCTTTCTTTATAGGGATTTTGTTGCTTTCTTTGTGGAGGACTACGGTGGCTGTGGAGCCGCTATAGATATCTTCCAGTATTTTTACATATGGCTCATCTACACCCTGATTCCGTAATGCCTCCATGACTGCTGAGGTTTCGACTGAATCAAACGCTTTCTCGTAATCAATGAAAGCTATATATAAGGGTTGGTTATATTCTGCACATTTCTCTATCACTTGATTGATAGTGTGAATATGGTCTATTGTTGAGTAGCCTTTACGGAATCCTGCCTGGTCCTTTGGTTGACAGAAGTCTAAGGTGTTCCTGATTCTATTTGCGATTACCTTAGTAAATACTTTGTATGCAACGGACAGTAAGCTGATCGGTCTATAATTTTTCAAGTCTTTGGCGTCCCCTTTCTTATGGATTAGGATTATGTTAGCGTTCTTCCAAGATTCCTGTCAGCCATAGGCTCGCTCAAACACAGCCTCCGTGAAAGCCATCATTAAGAACAGCCAGCCACAACTATGCTCGAATGCAAGAGCAGTTGCTGCCACCTATAAGTGCAGTCTTCGCTGGCTTTTGTTAATGACAATCTCAATGCAGGCTACAATAGAGTGAGGCTGTGGCTCGTTGTTGTTATTGATGGCTCCCATGCAGCCTGCGTTACAGCAACAGAGCACATCCCGCATGGAAGCTGTCGCTACCAACGGTCAACCACGGCCTCACTCGAACACAGCCTGCATGACAGCCATCATTAAGAGCAGCCAGCAACAACTATGCTCGAATGCAAGAGCAGTTGCATCCGCCAATAAGTGCACTCCTGTCTGGCTTTTGTTAATGATAGTCTCAATGGAGGCAGCGATAGAGAGAGGCTGTGGCTCGTTGTTGTTAGTGATGGCTCGCACGCAGCCTGCATTACAGCAACACAGCACTTCTTGAATGGGAGCAGCCACTAACAACGGTCAGCCACAGGCTCACTCAAACACAGCCTGTGTAAAAGCCATAATTAAGAAAAGCCAGCCACAACTATGCTCGAATGCAAGAGCAGTTGCTTCCGCCTATGAGTGCAGTCTTGGCTGGCTTTTGTTAATGGCAGTCTCAATTCAGGTTGTGATAGAGAGAGGCTGTAGCTCATTGTTGTTAGTGATGGCTCCCATGCAGCCTGTATTACAGCAACACAGCACTTCTTGAATGGGAGCAGCCACTAACAACGGTCAGCCACAGGCTCACTCAAACACAGCCTGTGTAAAAGCCATAATTATGAAAAGCCAGCCACAACTATGCTCGAATGCAAAAGTGCAGTCTTGGCTGGCTTTTGTTAATGGCAGTCTCAATTCAGGTTGTGATAGAGAGAGGCTGTAGCTCATTGTTGTTAGTGATGGCTCCCATGCAGCCTGTATTACAGCAACACAGCACATTTTGCATACAGGATCTGTTCTGAAAGTAGTAGGACTGGCTTTTTCCTTGGCGAACGGGCGGACGTGAGGCGGTCTGCGCGCGCAGGATCGGTGAAGGGGGATATTGGGCACGCTGGGAAAAATCGGCAGTCGGCTCTCGGCCGTTGCAGACCTTTGTCGAAACGCCTCGTTACGGATCGAGAATCATGGAGCCTTTACTTGATCAGCGATACGCGATCAAGTTTTGTGTAAAGCTTGGTAAAATGGGCGAAGGGACTCGCAACATAATTAAGGAGGCCTGTGGTGATGCTGCCATTGCTAGATCAGGCGTTTTTCAGTGGCACAAGCTGTTCTGAGAAGGTAGGGAAAGAATGGAAGACGACGACCGCTCCGGACGCACTTCGACCAGCAAGACGAATGAAAATGTGTCGCGAGTGAAAAATTTACTGAACAGTGATCGTAGGATGAGTATCACAATGATTGCTGATGACTTGAGCGTTCCTCAAACCCAAGATTATGAGATCGTGACAGTGAGGAAAGTGTACACGAAGTTCATGCCGCGATCGTGTTGTCAGAGGAGCAAAAGGCAACTGGAGAGCGATCTGCCAGGATCTTTTTCACCATGTGAATGACGAACCCGACTTTTTGGACAATGTAGTGACTGGTGATGTGACCTCGGTGTTTGATTACGCCCCGGAGAGCAAGTGGCAGAGCTCAGAATGGCACACCCCTTCTTCCCCACACCCCAAGAAAGCATGCATGAGCAAATCCAAGCAAAAGTCCATGCTCATTTGCCTTTTTGATCGACATGCATGCAGTCATCCACAAAGAGTTAGTACCACCCCGGATCAACAGTTAATGCAGTTTTTTTACGTGGAAGTCCTCAAAAGACTGTGAAAAAGCATTTTTCGTGCCCGCCCAGCCATCGCCAACAATTGGCGGCTGCACCATGACAACGCGCCAAGACACACACAGCGTTCCGCGTAGTGGAGTATCTTGCCCAGCACACGGTGGCAACGCTGCCTCAGCGGCCCTACATCCTCTACTTGGCCCCACCAGGCTTTTCTTCTATTCCCGAGGATAATATCGACGCTCAAGGTGAAGCATCACGAATCGATAGTGGCGGTTCAACAGGCTGTGGCGACGAAGCTAAACAGCATTCCAGTCCAGGCGTTCCTCAAGGCGTACGAAAACAGGAAACCTCGTTGGCAGCAGTGTGTAGATGCGGAAGCGTGTTACTTTTAAAAATTCTAATCGTTTGTACTATTCTCATGAATAAACAAAAAAAACTGAGTCCTACTACTTTCACAACAGACCCCGTAGGAGCTGTCACTAACAACGGTCAGCCACGGGCTCACTCGCACACAGCTTGCGTGAAAGCCATCATTAAGAACAGCCAGCCACAACTATGCTCGAATGCAAGAGCAGTTGCTTCCGCCTATGAGTGCAGTCTTGGCTGGCTTTTGTTAATGACAGTCTCAATTCAGGTTGTGATAGAAAGAGGCTGTGGCTTGTTGTTGTGAGTGATGGCTCCCATGCAGCCTGCATTACACCAACACAGGACTACTTGAATGGGAGCAGCCACTAACATCGGTCAGCCACGGGCTCACTCAAACACAGCCTGCGTAAAAGCCATCATTAAGAACAGCCAGCCACAACTATGCTCGAATGCAAGAGCAGTTGCTACCGCCTATGAGTGCAGTCTTGGCTGGCTTTTGTTAATGACAGTCTCAATTCAGGTTGTGATAGAAAGAGGCTGTGGCTTGTTGTTGTGAGTGATGGCTCCCATGCAGCCTGCATTACACCAACACAGGACTACTTGAATGGGAGCAGCCACTAACATCGGTCAGCCACGGGCTCACTCAAACACAGCCTGCGTGAAAGCCATCATTAAGAACAGCCAGCCACAACTATGCTCGAATGCAAGAGCAGTTGCTTCCGCCTATGAGTGCAGTCTTGGCTGGCTTTTGTTAATGACAGTCTCAATTCAGGTTGTGATAGAAAGAGGCTGCGGCTTGTTGTTGTGAGTGATGGCTCCCATGCAGCCTGCATTACACCAACACAGGACTACTTGAATGGGAGCAGCCACTAACATCGGTCAGCCACGGGCTCACTCAAACACAGCCTGCGTAAAAGCCATCATTAAGAACAGCCAGCCACAACTATGCTCGAATGCAAGAGCAGTTGCTTCTGCCTATAAGTGCAGTCTTGGCTGGCTTTTGTTAATGACAGTCTCAATTCAAGTTGTGATAGAGAGAGGCTGTGGCTCGTTGTTGTTAGTGATGGCTCCCATGCAGCCTGCATTGCAGCAACACAGCACTTCTTGAATGGAAGCAGCCACTAACAACGGTCAGCCATGGGCTCACTCGAACACAGCCTGCGTGAAAGCCGTTATTAAGAACAGCCAGCCACAACTATCCTCGAATGCAATAGCAGTTGCTTCCGCCTATGAGTGCATTCTTGGCTGGCTTTTGTTAATGACAGTCTCAATTCAGGTTGTGATAGAAAGAGGCTGTGGCTCGTTGTTGTGAGTGATGGCTCCCATGCAGCCTGCATTACACCAACACAGCACTTCTTGAATGGGAGCAGCCACTAACAACGGTCAGCCACGGGCTCATTCAAACACAGCCTGCGTAAAAGCCATCATCAAGAACAGCCAGCCGCAACTATGCTCGAATGCAAGAGCAGTTGCTTCTGCCTATAAGTGCAGTCTTGGCTGGCTTTTGTTAATGACAGTCTCAATTCAGGTTGTGATAGAGAGAGGCTGTGGCTCGTTGTTGTTAGTGATGGCTCCCATGCAGCCTGCATTGCAGCAACACAGCACTTCTTGAATGGGAGCAGCCACTAACAACGGTCAGCCATGGGCTCACTCGAACACAGCCTGCGTGAAAGCCGTTATTAAGAACAGCCAGCCACAACTATCCTCGAATGCAATAGCAGTTGCTTCCGCCTATGAGTGCATTCTTGGCTGGCTTTTGTTAATGACAGTCTCAATTCAGGTTGTGATAGAAAGAGGCTGTGGCTCGTTGTTGTGAGTGATGGCTCCCATGCAGCCTGCATTACACCAACACAGGACTACTTGAATGGGAGCAGCCACTAACATCGGTCAGCCACGGGCTCACTCAAACACAGCCTGCGTAAAAGCCATCATTAAGAACAGCCAGCCACACCTATGCTTGAATGCAAGAGCAGTTGCTTCTGCCTATAAGTGCAGTCGTGGCAGACTTTTGTTAATGACAGTCTCAATTCAGGTTGTGATAGAAAGAGGCTGTGGCTCGTTGTTGTTAGTGATGGCTTCCATGCAGCCTGCATTACAGCAACACAGCACTTCTTGCATGGGAGCCATCACTAACAACGGTCAGCCATAGGCTCACTCGCACACAGCTTGCGTGAAAGCCATCATTAAGAACAGCCAGCCACAACTATGCTCGAATGCAAGAGCAGTTGCTTCCGCCTATAAGTGCAGTCTTGGCTGGCTTTTGTTAATGACAGTCTCAATTAACGTTGCGATAGAGAGAGGCTGTGGCTCGTTGTTGTTAGTGATGGCTCCCATGCGGCCTGCATTACAGCAACACAGCACTTCTTGAATGGGAGCAGCCACTAACATCGGTCAGCCACGGGCTCACTCAAACACAGCCTGCGTAAAAGCCATCATTAAGAACAGCCAGCCACACCTATGCTTGAATGCAAGAGCAGTTGCTTCTGCCTATAAGTGCAGTCGTGGCAGACTTTTGTTAATGACAGTCTCAATTCAGGTTGTGATAGAAAGAGGCTGTGGCTCGTTGTTGTTAGTGATGGCTTCCATGCGGCCTGCATTACAGCAACACAGCACTTCTTGAACGGGAGGAGCCACTAACAACGGTCAGCCACGGGCTCACTCAAACACAGCCTGCGTAAAAGCCATCATTAAGAACAGCCAGCCACAACTATGCTCGAATGCAAGAGCAGTTGCTTCCCCCTATAAGTGCAGTCTTGGCTGGCTTTTGTTAATGACAGTCTCAATTCAGGTTGTGATAGAGAGAGGCTGCGGCTCGTTGTTGTTAGTGATGGCTCCCATGCAGCCTGCATTACAGCAACACAGCACTTCTTGAATGGGAGCAGCCACTAACAACGGTCAGCCACGGGCTCATTCAAACACAGCCTGCGTAAAATCCATCATTAAGAACAGCCAGCCACAACTATGCTCGAATGCAAGAGCAGTTGCTTCTGCCTATAAGTGCAGTCTTGGCTGGCTTTTGTTAATGACAGTCTCAATTCAGGTTGTGATAGAGAGAGGCTGTAGCTCATTGTTGTTAGTTATGGCTCCCATGCAGCCTGCATTGCAGCAACACAGCACTTCTTGAATGGGAGCAGCCACTAACAACGTTCAGCCATGGGCTCACTTGCAGACAGCTTGCGTGAAAGCCATCATTAAGAGCAGCCAGCCACAACTATGCTCGAATGCAAGAGCAGTTGCTTCCGTCTATAATTGCAGTCTTGGCTGGCTTTTGTTAATGACAGTCTCAATTCAGGTTGTGATAGAGAGAGGCTGTAGCTCATTGTTGTTAGTTATGGCTCCCATGCAGCCTGCATTGCAGCAACACAGCACTTCTTGAATGGGAGCAGCCACTAACAACGGTCAGCCATGGGCTCACTTGCAGACAGCTTGCGTGAAAGCCATCATTAAGAGTAGCCAGCCACAACTATGCTCGAATGCAAGAGCAGTTGCTTCCGCCTATAATTGCAGTCTTGGCTGGCTTTTGTTAATGACAGTCTCAATTCAGGTTGTGATAGAGAGAGGCTGTGGCTCGTTGTTGTTAGTGATGGCTCCCATGCAGCCTGCGTTACAGCAACACAGCAGTTCTTGCATGGGAGCCGTCATTAGGAATGGTCAGCCATGGGCTCACTCACACACAGCTTGCGTGAAAGCGATCATTAAGTACAGCCAGCCACAACTATGCTCGAATGCAAGAGCAGTTGCTTCCACCTATAAGTGCAGTCTTGGCTGGCTTTTGTTAATGACAATCTCAATTCAGGTTGTGATAGAGAGAGGCTCTGGCTCGTTGTTGTTAGTGATGGATTCCATGCAGCCTGCATTACAGCAACACCGCAGTTCTTGCATGGGAGCCGTCATTAGGAACGGTCAGCCATGGGCTCACTCACACACAGCTTGCGTGAAAGCGATCATTAAGTACAGCCAGCCACAACTATGCTTGAATGCAAGAGCAGTTGCTGCCGCCTATAAGTGGAGTCTTGGCTGGCTTTTGTTAATGACAGTCTCAATTGAGGCTTCAATAGAAAAAGGCTGTGCCGAGTTGTTGTTAGTCATGTAGCCTGCATTGCATTAACAGCTTTTTACTTTCTTATTACAAACTTCTTGGTGTCATCAACCACAAAGCCAAAATTACACAATGCGAAGAACAAAAATTATGAAACACTAGTTAAATATATGAGCATATAATTTGTTTTCTTTTTGAATGAGCTATACGCATGGTAACTTTTCTTCATAGCAATTGATCATTCCATTTCAAAGCAAATTGAGGGTTCCACACCATGTTCTGTTGCACTTACAAGTTGATATTGGCAATGTGACTGCATGCCACCATACGAAAACCTTTGTGTAACTCTTAGTAAACAGCTCCACTGTGAAATTTGGCTTTTACAGCTGGCATATGCCCATGGTAACAAACCACCGCTTGAATACCCTATATGGTATATTCTAATAAACACAAAGAATAGGACATAAATGTGCTGAGCAACAGCACCATTATTGGATAGTTTATAAGTGGAAGAACATGGCAATCAGGCACCATGTAGCACTTAATTTCTCTTCACCTCTCAAGCTGTCGAGGTTCTGTAGCTGTGTGTCACGAAGGATTAAGAAACTGCATTGCAAAAAGTAACATGCCGAGTTTGTAGACTGTGCTGTTGGAGTAGATTATAAAATTCCCTCATCATGTCGCAACATATACTTTGGCCAGACTGGCCGCTGCATTAATGAGCACCTGGAGGAGCATCTGAGCAGTCGTTACTGACACAAACGACCTGGCACCTAACAGGGCATTGCAAGATGTGCACCTGGCAAGCTCGACTCAAAGGTACATCAATATGGATCCAGGGTACTCCTGCCCAATAATTATCTGTAGCGTTTTTTGTAGATTACTTTGATCAGAATATTCTTGCGCTTCTTATGTCTGGGTTCCTGTAACTAGAACCGTGACGTAATAAAGGTGCCAGTTAAAACTATGATTTATTGCTGCTGTTGTTCTGCACAACATTGCATTTTGTTTACTAGAAACTTCTATTTGATATCACTCCCTTGATCTTTGTGATGTAATGGCAGTTTCTCCACTCATGCTTTTTATGTCTGGAATGTATTTTTATGTCTAGCACACTTCTATACCTACTTACAAAGATTAAGGAAGCTTATAAAAACTTTTACAAGTAAGTATAGAAGTGTGATGTACTGAAGATGTTGGTTGAAAGTATTGCCTTGTCCTTTCTCTTTGTGTCTTCCTGTTTGCACTAAGCATTGTTATGAATACGCATGAACTTGTTCTTCAATGCATCCTGCTGAGTAAAAGCACTGCAATTACAGAACATAGTTGACAAATGAAAGCAACCAAATATGCTCATGTTGCACTTCAGTAATGCCTTTTATTTGGCACCTTTTTTGCTGTAAAATGCAATACAATGCATTGTACTTCCATTTCAATGCATTAATGAGATTAACGAGTAGAAGCACCATTTCATCAACTGCACAAGTCACCACAAAAGTCTAACATAAGAAAATACTTTAAAACATGCAGAGTTGCTCACAGCTGTGTAATGTTTATATGTATATTCTCAATGTGAACTTCATCTGTAATGCGCACTTTCAGGGCACTTACCCCTATCGCATCTCTTTGAAGTCTGACTGGGTACAGTTGACACTAACTTTGTTGTCTTCATTTCGTCTGCTTGAAAAATATAGCATAGCTAAATTGATTTAAGGTTGTCCAAAATGCGTAGTCATCCTTGTAATAAGTATACTTCGTCATTCTGCTTGAATTGAACTAATTGCATTTGTTTATGCATTGTGTGATTTACTGCAAACCAAATTAAGTGACATCTGAATCCAAGCTGGTTGGCCCAACAAAATATTTGAAATTAAAAAAAACATGTGGCAAAGAGGAGTGTTCTTCGCTAGTTCAAGCCACTTGCAACACCGCTCTGTATGTTCGTTTGTCACTGGTACTTGGTTACAAGACCTGAGCTGCCTATTTTATTCTCTTGTTAGAAGTCGTCAGTCTGCACTAGTGAAGAAAGCATAGCGAGGGTTGACATAGTTTGTGTTCCTTACCTTGTAAAGGTACAGTGGGTCATAAAACACATGTGCAGTGTCTTCAACTATGACATTGTGAGCAGTGTTTTCCACGACAAAAGCATGCATGTGGTCGTCAAAATACTTTGTTTCAAAAATTGAACTGAAAAGAAAATATTTCTGGTCACAGGACACAATCAACACAACCTGGGCAAAGTGTGGAAGGTCATCATCTGGTACAAAGAGTGGCAGCATACAACCCACACTGATTTTTCTTTCGCACACTTTGACAGAAGTCAAACTATGCACATCTGCCATATGCATGTCAAGCTCATGCAGTCTGTCCTTCAAAAGGTCTGGTAATGAGTTTATGTCCATTCTTGCACTACCTGTAGTAGCCACAGATTCTAGTGGTTGGGTTAATGAGTACATAAACTGCATCTGATGTCGGCGGCTCAGGGTTCCACAAATGTTCTTAAAGTTACGAGTTTTCCTTGCAACTGTTTTGAAAAATTGATGTTTTGCCTCAAAACGCATGCAGGAGAACTTGCACAGAGGACCATACAAAAGAATAAGCCTGGGGTAATGGATCATATAGTGCATTTTCGGAATGATTTTTACATTTGGAAAAGTTTCTCTAAATGCAATGTAAAAATCATCAATGAGGACTTGCAATTGCGCAGCTGCACCACAGCACAGTTGTGGTGCAAGTACAATGTCAACGATTGCACGCAATGCAAGGTACACATCATATGCAGCATTTCCCTTTGCAACTACATCGCCCACAAGCAGTGAAAAGAACCGAAAAAAACAAAGCTTTTCAGCAGCAGAACCTTTTATGGCTGATGTGCCAAACACTGAGTGATGGGACAGAGGAGGTAGTCGTGATTTTTTCTCCCCTCCTTACAAGGGAAATGAGCTAAGCCTCTCATTTAGCTGATCAAGAGTGAACACACGGCATGACATAATGTGGCGCAAGACGTGTTTCATGGCAAATGGAATGACTCCTTCGAACAGGTCATGCATAACATCAGGCGGAAGGCCTTTCGTCACATCAAATGACTGAAGTGAACTTAGACAGCTTTCACCACTGATCCCATAAACATTGCTGAGGCTTGAATCAGTCTTCAACAGATTAATATGTTGAGCATGCATTTTCTGTGTTCGAACGATAAACTCTTCTTCATTCCACTTCTCACTGATGTCCTCTTTCTTTGCCAAGCAGAAACGGCAGATTGGCCCCGATGAAAAGCATTCTCGGAAACCGCCAATTTGATGGCTAGACAAGTTATCTCCACAGACATAAAGAAGAGAGCCTTTAATGAGTTCTCCATCAATCGCAACTCCTTGGGATTCTAGCTGCTGTATGTCCTCAAGTAATGGTTGGACAATTCTGTGCAATGTGAATCTGGCTACAGTGGAATTTTTCACAAGAAGAACAAGGTGCTTGCTGTCAACTTTCGAGCGAAATCGGGGTGGCAAGTTTAGAATTGTTAGATATCCAGCCAAGACTTTGTGTTTTCCACGCTTGCTTCCTATGGGATTGCAGACTTCAAATTCATCAAAGTACAGCTGTAGAGCAAAAAGTTTCTGATTGCTGGCATTCTTGAACAAGCAGTGCTCCTTGAAGTACATGCCATCAGGCACATCCTGTAGAAGAGTTGAAGAAGGTTTGCGATTTGTTTGGAAAATGTCATGGGCACTTGAGACAGCCTTTAATGTTTCCAAAATTGGAATGTATTCATAGCTGTCAGAAGTACCTTGATCTTCAAGGTATACTGTCCGCGGAGGAACAAACGTATGTGAAGTTTTCCACCAGTTTTCTCGGCCTGTTTTTGTTCTGAGCTGCTCAAGTTTTGTAATAGTGGTTGCATTGAAGTCTGCTCTAAATTCTGAAATGAAGTTTATCATATCATTCGTAACTTCATTCAAGGCGCTCTCAGGTAACTGCCTGCCTTCTTGCCACTTTAGCAACAACGAAGACAGAACCATAAGACACTGAACACTGCTGTCAGGAGTGCCAACATCAACACACTGACCACTGGTGTTAAAAATATCAACATCCAAGCACGCCTGTTCAGCTGCTTGCCCAACAGGCTGGGTGGGATAAGTTTGTAGTGTTTCTTCGAGGTTGTCAGCACGGGGTGCCAAGGATGCATCAGCTGTGGTTGTCTGGAGGAACAGATGATTGTGATGACGGCTGACATGTTTACGGAAGGAGCTATAAAGCCTATAAGTTTTTTCACAGCCTTCCAAGTCACATTTCCAGTTGTCCTCCGTGCCATGCCAGGTGCAGAAATGACGAAAAAGAGATGACAAGGAGTGGGTCCTCTGGTGGCACCGGTTGCAAGCATATGTGTCCATGCGTGATGTACTGGCTGCAACACAAGATTGCTGAATAAGCGTAACTTCCCCTCTTACGTAACTACAAAAGCCATAAAATGATCAGGCAGCAGCTGCAGCAATCCCAATACAAAAGGTCTGTTGTTGAGGCCTTTCGGATTTTTGAATGGGATCCAACTGGTTCCAATTGGACATCATAGGAGGGCCAAGTTCCAATTTGGCTTCATGCAAAGTCCAGTTAGTTCAAATTGGGCATCATGAAAAGTTCAGTTGGTTCCAGTTGGACATCACTGGTGGTTGCATAGTATGACAATTGGTCCCAAGTGGACACAATTGATGAGTAATATTGTGAAACAGCAAAATAGTTTATACTAATAATAGCAGAATTATAATGTTAGTTTTCAAGTAGAAGATCTTTGTATTTTGGTGTGATCATTGGATAGAACAATTTAGCTTTCTATCAAGATAAAAATCTCTCTTGAAATTTTTACCTATTTCTCATCAACCATTGGCATCACTTTGTCAATTACATATTGCTTACATATATGGCACCTGACGTCTCTCTCATATAGTGAAATGGTGAATATTGGTTGTCAGCGAAGAGAATTGTCACAGTGTGTGTTCATACATGAGCATGCTTCTCGAAAAAGAGTTTCGAGTATATCGGTGTTATGTTGATGTGAGGGCCCATCTGGGTTTCATTTCTTTTCCAACTTTTTTTTTTCATGATGGTCCCAAAGAGTCCAATTCAGAGACCAATTGGGTTCGACTGTGTTAAAAAAAAATTAAAGAAATTGGTCCAATTGTTCTTGTTGGATTTTTCCAATTGGCTTCCTAAAGCAGAATTGCAAATATCCAATTAGTTCCAAATGGAAATTTCCAATTGGTTCGAGCAATTCTTGCTTTTTATTACTGGGATGCCATTTGCAGATGTAGAACTTGATATACATATAAAAAAACTGACTATTGGAGTCATTTCAACGCCAAGAGTCGGATAAAGAGAATGACAAACAAGAAGGTTATTTTTAGTATCAAAAAAAAGATCAAAACGACCCCCCCCCCTCTTTCTCTTATGCCGAACGACAGGTGCTGCACTGCACATGCAGAGAGCCCCACAAGAAACCAATGAAATTGTTTATGAACCACTGCATCTAACTTACCCTCCATCCCTCACATTTGCGTGCGAGAACTCGGCAATCACGCAGCACAGAATCACATCGATATACGATGCCGTCGATCGTTACTGCGTGCTGTAACAACGGAAATTTCGAAACGCTGCTGTAGCAATAGATTCTACATCATGTAGTACATACGTCGTGCTTTTTGTCCGAACTGAACGCAGCAAGAATTAACGTCAGCTCAACTGGCCGCCCGGGTAACAAAGTTAATTTTAATTAATGACTTAATTAACGAATCATTGACCATAATTAAGGAATCAAATGACCGGTTCGTTGATTAAGTGACGGGATCATTAATTGCTTAATCGATTAATTACATTTGTAAAATTTTCACATTGACCAATTTCTGAAAATAAAAAAATAAATATCAGGCTCTACATTAAAATTTTGCTTCCAATAGTCACTAGAATCTAACTTTTTCTCTCAAAATTAACAAATTTCATTAAGATCGGCCCGGTGGTTATTGCAGAAAAGCATTTCTGCGTTTTACATGCATTTAAACATGCGGAATCAGAGTTTGACCCGAACTAACAAAGGGAAGAATTACGGAAAGAGGCCATCATCGACAATTTCAACAAATAACTTGACCCATAAGTTCAATGGCAGACGACACTCGAAATTATAAAAACGACAATCGAAACCAAAACACCAATTTCGGATTGCGATACTTCTTGCAGGCGGCGCTGTGGTAGCGTCATTTCGCTGTTTGGCGCGCTTTAGATATAAGAACTTTAGGCGCCTCTTTCGGTACGCGCTGGTGCCCGCCACTTCCTCGCGTACTTTTCAGTGCGGTCGTACAGTTATGGCAGGCACAGTTTGCCTCGCAGTCCTGGAGGATGGCCAAAGAAAGAATATTTCGCTGCCAAACGGCGCCTACGGCGAATTGCTACGTGCTTTACGCTCTCTGACCGACATCGATGACACCACTCTGGTAAGTAATTTTAATGTACTATACAAGTAGCGAGAACTGGGCGAGTTGGAATATGTTCCTGATCTATCACCGCAAGAACTTTGCCTGTATAGTTCGTTGCGCTGACAGATCATGGAAGTAATCTTAATTTAACTTTTGTGTATTGCTAGACGCCGGTTCTGTTAAAATTGCTGCAATGTTGGCATAACTGTGTTGGCGCGCTTTTCCAGTGTGGCCCGCGAAACGTTAATTCCAGACCCGTTTGCTACATAATCCAACTCGAAATTGTAGCTTTAAGAGGCTTTTTGTTGAATTACTTGCGGCTCCAAACTGGCGGAGAAGTTCGTCGTGAAGGCGCGGTACTCACAAGCGCGGTTCGCGCTTGCTGGCAAACTGTTGGCGCGCTTTGCGGGTCGTTGTGTCCCAGTTGAATTATTTCTAGGGCTGACTATTTCAAAGCACCACGATATACCTAATATACTTGGAAGACAGTATGTGCTGCCAAAGCGAAATTATCTTTCAAAGTTAAGCTTTTTGTTTTGTAAAGCGGAACACCTGATTTATGCGGACTTCATTTTATTCTCCTTCATTCCTTGAGCTTTTCTAACTTGTGGCGTTTCTTACAATATTCCTCTTATTTTGAATGACAACTATAAGGAGTAACCTGCGCAGTTATATGCGTAATTACGCTTAGTAACTTATTACTCAGGCGCGCGAAGTCTTGTTGCGGCTTAGGATAGTTTTTACAGTAGCAAACTTTCGTATTACGTATTTTCATTTTGCTCTTTCATAAGCTTGCAGCAATATAGGAATGTGTTTACGAGTGTGTAAACAGAGCATTCTTTACTTGAATTTCAACTCCAGCATTATCCAAATTATTGTGTTGTTGGATGGGCTTTGGTTGCATGATTTCTGGCACGTTAGCAGCACAAACTTTATACAGATAACTTTGTCCCACATTTGATCTTGCACTTGTGTCTAATTTTGGAGCTCTTGAATTTTCGCTGCGGTATTGTATACATTCCCCCTTGATCATATTAGACTGTTTGTGAACATGGACCATTCACCTCGGAAGGCTCGTTTCTTCATTATAATGTTAAATTTATCTGCCAGATCCAGATGTACGACGAGGAGGTTGAAGATTACGTTGACTTGGATATGCACAGCAACATCCTAAACAAGGCCAAAATAAGACTGGCACGGAGGATAGCCCCTCAAATGGATGTGAGTACGGTTACAGGTTGACGTAGTTGGCATCAAGTGAAAAGGATCATAATTGTTTAATGGTTTCATAGTTCGTACATAACTTTCAGGAGAGCAGCCAGCAACCTAGGATGGAGAACCATTAAAGAAGGCTAGAGTGCGCTAGTAAGAGGCAGCAGGGATTGCAGCACACTGAAACTGATAAAACTTGCGCACATATCAGCAGTTGTTTGTAAGGTACATGTAAGAATGTTAAAAAATAAACATCTTGTTGAGGTTGTATAGAAAATCACATTTTTTAGTAGATGACAATGTCTTGTTTGCCAGCATTTTGTATCTATTACATGAAGGGTGCAAAATGGTGCGCATACACAGAGAAGGACATGCAAAACATGGCACTTGTCTTGCCTTTCTCTGTGTATTTGTCTCAATTTGCCGTTCTCTTCTAATAGCTATGTTTTGCAAATAGCCAAAGAAATACTTCAAAAAATCCTGTGCCCTCTTCACTCAGTTTTCTGCCTCGCTTGCTGCCTGGACACCTTAAAGCTGTATCAGGCATTGGTATATGCCAGGCTTTCTACATTGCAGTGTTGCACAACAGAAAGCTGTTTAGGCACAATTAATTTTTCAAAGGACTGACAGGTGATTTTTAAGGACCGAGATTTTTATGATACAACAATAAACTCGTCCTCGGAAGTGTTTATACCTCCAGCAGTTGCTTCCGAAGGTGCAGGGAAATTTAATAAGCAATTTTTTTTATCTGAGCAACACTAAAACACATTGCCCCCATGCTAGCAACACTGGAGAGTAAGAGCGATGCCGATAACCTGCCTTGTAAATTGGGAATGCAGAATGATGAGTGGGTTTCACTACATAGGGTTTCTGTGGTACGCCATTCTTTTTTTTTTTCAATGTGAAGCATTCTTTGCGAACTTTGGGCACATTGAGTGTGTCTATCTAGCTATCTAGCTTCTATTTCGGTGGGGCTGGTGGTGTCAACCAACTTGAGCTGCTGGGTATGTGCTCATGGTCTCGCTGCCGTGTGGTCACGACATTACTGTCAGTCGAGCTGCATTATCCGACTCTCGCATCTGATATCATTTACTACCTGCGCTGAACCAGACGGCCTGCGCAAGATACTGGTATGTCGGCTGCAGAACAGCGGATGGTTGCTGCCTTTGCACGAACAGCAAATTGATAGCAAGTTTTCCCCCTCATGCACGCTATCAGCTCCTGCTGCACACAAAGAAGCTCTTGGAAAACTGCAGCTTCGTCAAGAAATGCATGAACTTGTACATTGCATTCTTTGGAAATTTACTTGAGCAGCTCTAGGATCGTGTACCACAGAGGTACTACTTGGTGCAGAGAAAAGGGGATGTGTTTGCCATGATTGAGCAACGAGACAAGCCCACATTTGTTCTGACCCTCAGCTTGTCTGAACTCCACAATGAGCGTCCGCTTAAAGTAATTGAGAGAGTCAGAGCTGGTGGAGGCACACCACCGCAGGGTCGACGCTATAGCCAGCTACCTACAAAATGCATCGCATGACTTCGATTCCCACTGTACGTGGGATCTGCATAGTTTCTTTTAAATGGAACCAGCATATCTGCTTACGATCCTTTCACTTGCAGACAGTTTCGTATCTGAAGCCATGCATACTTTCAACTGGTTGCATGAATGTGTAACATGAATTTACTTTTACTGAAAAAATCCAGGCTTCATAGCATGATTACAGTATAAAGATATTGAAAAAATTTACACAAATTTTAGGACTGTTATCTGGCTGTTACACCGGTGTGCAGGCGTCCAGTGAAAAAGATTGTTAAAAAAATAAAAATAAATAGTGTTAGCAAACCGCATGAAAAGTCCAAGAATGGAAAGGAAATTATACATCATAGCAGTTTCAATGGTTTGCAATTAAGGCATGTTAATTGAAATAATATAGTATAATATAGTAATGAGAAATAATAGGTTATCAGAAAATTGTATTCTGTTTTGACTGCAGTATTAACAGAGCATTCACCTTATGAATACTTACATGTGGCGTGAACAAACAAGAGCAGTTACAGTGCCTCCAGACTTGTGCAATGTGATTCCATATATTGACTATGTGCGTAGCTCGCAATATTCTATATGTCCTTGCTATATAAGCTCAGCCTTGTTCTATAAATAGCTCACTTGAGCTGTAAATATAGGTTTGAAGTGGAAGTATGTTTAATGGGTATATGCGTAATGAACACCCACTATGAAGACCTTGGCTTGGAAGTGGTGGGGTGTGCACAGTTAAAACAATTACTTTACTGTCTTGACAATTCATTCATTAAGCTACATTGCTCTGCCTCATGTTTTCCGTTTGAAAAGTTAAATATATGTGCATCTCGCAGCGTGCAGGCCCTGCGTTTGCTGTTCGAGGTGGAGGCAACACGGAAATGACTCAGTCTAGGTAAATTATTAGTACCGAAAGGGAAAAACCATACATTTTGGGATATTAGTGTTTCTTATTACTATTTTTTTGGTTACTTAGATATATAAAGCAATCTGTATATTGCCTTGCAGTGCTGTTACAGAATGTGCAGAGGAGGTGCAGCATGTGCAGTCTGTGCCGTTGGAGAAGGAGAAGGACTACTTAGATTTTGTGCTACCCTCTTTTGACCATTACGAGGAAGTGCTTCGTAGAAAAGTCCCGATAAATTGTGGAGTGCGACGTGCTATTATCAACAAGCTGTTTGCAGCTTGCTTCAAGATAGCTTGGTGAGCGCTCCATTATGCTTCTATTGCTTTCAGCTTTAATTCGGTATTTTGACTACTCAATGACTCAACCTTTCATCATAAGTGTTCAGCGTTGCCATAAGATGTTGGTAATGAAATAGTTGCACAGAATACACTACCTGTGTGATAACTTTATCTGCTTGCTGTAGTGCCAGAACACAGAATTGCTTCCAAAGCAAGCAGAATCTGTCTAAAAGTATTAGTGCACCATTTAACACTGTTATGATTATATCAATTGTCACGAACAGTGCATACATAGACGAGGGACAAAAAGGGCGACGAATACAAGCGCTGTCCCTCGTTTTTGTCCCTCGTCTATGTATGCGCTGTAAGTGACGATTGATACCATGGAATACCAGCTAGCCCGTACCCAAACCTTGCTTCTGTTATGATGAGCCTAGAATTCGGTCTTAAGTCTGGGAAATGTTCCAGCTTGCTTTCCCTCCTTGAGGTAACTGCCCTCCTTTACGAGATAACATCGCCCTATGACCCCTGCTACATCCTGAGTGGACACTGGCAACCAGCAGGCCACAAAGAGGAGGGGGGCATCGATGTAGCAACATGACAATGCTGCGATGGCACCCACTTCACCTGGTCCAGATTGTGTCAACACCAATTGGCACAATTTAAAGTGCTTGTAACTCAGCATCAAGTGCAGATTTCAGAGTGGAAAAAATTCCGAATTGGTGCTCAAGGGGCCCTAAAACACTTCTAA
The DNA here is from genome assembly GCF_023375885.2 of Dermacentor andersoni. NCBI lineage: Eukaryota > Metazoa > Arthropoda > Arachnida > Ixodida > Ixodidae > Dermacentor > Dermacentor andersoni. The sequence goes on from NC_092818.1 coordinate 31,219,428, forward strand.
CTAATTGTAGAATGACGTCACTGTAAAGTATCATCAGCCTGGTTACGCCTACTGCAGGGCAAAGGCCTCACCCATACTTCTCCAACTACCCCGGTCATGTACTAATTGTGGCCATGTTGTGCCTGCAAACTTCTTAATCTCATCCGCCCACCTAATTTTCTGCTGCCCCCTGCTACGCTTCCCTTCCCTTGGAATCCAGTCCGTAACCCTTAATGACCATCGGTTATCTTCCCTCATTACATGTCCTGCCCACTGCTGTAAAGAATGTTGCCTAGCAAATCTTGTGCCACAAAATTTGTTGTGTACTTCAAGCATAAGTAGAGTTAGAGGTATTATTGCACTGATGCAGTTTTCTCTCCTTTCATGTCCACTAGCATGCCAGAAGCTACACAGGGGGCTAACAAGGCCTCACGCAAAAATTTGGGAATTTAAAAATATTTTTTGTGATGCTACTTTTGGTTCAGCCGTGCATGACGCACTCTCAATGCGAGATGGGCACTTGTGCTTGAGCTATGTCATTCACAGAGGCTAATCAGAACACAGTTGTCAGAGCATTGCACTGGTGAGAGGACACGTTGCAGCACCCTGTGGTGGCTGTAGTATCTATGCCACGCTGCTACATAGCTCTGGTGTGATCTCCCACAGTGCACAGCAGACGCAGCTCCACAAAACTCGTGTGTAGACAGAAGTACAAAGACAAAAAAATGTTTTTAGTCTTTGAGATCACTTCCATGTGTATTTTGCATTTATTATACTTAAGATTAGCAATTTAATTAAAACTGGCAAATATTATTTTGCACTGGTTTTTCTTGGGAAAAAGAATACAAAATTGCCCATTTATTAATTCTATGATTATTTCACTTTATGTACAGGTACCCTTCTAGACAGTTGTACCGCGTAGCTGCCGAGAGGCTTGTCAGTGCATACCCACACCTTGCTGACAGAGTTGGCAGCGGAAATGGCCTGGTAAGTTTCATACATCCCATACTGTCGCCATACTTACATTTCTAAGAAAGAAATATCATTTCTACCTCATATGGACAATTCAATTGCACCATGTATCTGCACTTCTGAGCTGCCATGTTATATTATGGCTGTTGATTCTCGTGGTCATGTAGAGATGATCAAAGGGATAAACTTTGTGTTGTCTGGTGTTTTGCTTTGTGCTAATAATGACACATATGTTTCAGTTCATCCAGAACTTCTCCTTTGCTACAGATAAGCTTTTACAAACAGTGTTCATAGTTTGTGATGGAGTATGGTCATGAAGGAAAAGAGATAAGTGATGGGACTCATCTGGGAGTTTAATCTGAGCCCAGGATCAAATTAAACTGTTGCACCATTTGTTCAGCAGCTATCTGCCTATCAGCAAGCGATACGGCATCAACTTATGATTCATCAAGTAGCAACGGTTGGCCACTTCATTTTTTGCCGTTGTGGCCTGTTTGACTGCATTGAAATCACCTGCACCATTTCACGTCAGGCTGCAGCATTGTTATTGTACACTGCAGCCAGGTTGGCATGTTTTCATGGCATTAGGTCCGTTTAAATGCAAAAAGTGGATCACTGTTTGGGCTTCTACCAGCTTTATGATGCATGCTGCCATCTTTGTTTTGATGCCCTAGGGGTGTTCTGCAGCATTATATATATATATACATATATTCCGCCGGAACTAGAGATGTACGCTAACTTTTATGTTTGTCGTTATGCCTATTCCAAGTTTATGGCGTGGATGTTGTGAACTTTATGGCCGGACCTTCTGTTAATAAGCAATTATGTTCGATGCATAAAACAAACTGCAATTATGGTCATACTTCTATGTGTATACAGGCAATACCAATAAACTTCTAAGTGCTTTTAACAGTAGTGATATGTTTCCAATTCTTCACAGGACTCGTGGGTCATGGCATTGAGAAACAAATTCAAGAACATGCGTAAGAAGGCGGAGAATTGCTCTGAAGAAATGTTGGCAAAAAAAAGGCACTTCCTGGTCAAGCGGAAACAACAGATGGCTTCTGGTGAAGCTACAAACAAGAAGTTATGCCGCCTTTTTGTGAGTTGCAGCTGAAAAGCTTTCCGACATTTTCCAACAGTACTATGGTCAAGCAAGTGCACTGCCATTTTGTGGAGCTGCAAACTGCAAACTGAAAGTGACAGACCTAGGACAGTATACAGTCGCCGATCGTTTATTCGGACCTCACGGGGACTGCAGAAATGTCCGAAAAAGCAGATTAAGAAAAAAAGAAGTTCTTTATTTCCACGCACTTATTCAGGCTTGGCAGTAGGCTTGAAGAAATTGTGAATGCGCCATTGCATGCTGTTCCATGTACACGCAATCAGATATGCCTAAATCTGAGAGGGTCGTACGGTCACTATAGGCAGCTGAAAGCACAGTCACTGCTTGTACTCGGAGTCGTCCGGCGGTGTAGCAGAAACCTGACGAATGATCGTGCCGTCGTCGAGCTCTGGACATGTCAGTACAGCAGTCTTAGCACCTGTGAAACTGCGAAATGAGATGGTGTCCGGAATCGCAATGCAACTATTGCTCAGGCCTGGGCAGAAGATTTTCGGTGTCAGTAGGGAGCACATCGGAAGGCGACAAGTCCTAGGCCTCCCGGCACCCGCTTGCTGGCATTCCCCAGCGCAGTCTGCGCGGGCACTGTCGGCGCCATCAGACACTTAATGTGATGTTTCCGTATGCCGCGTTGGATCATCACTTCTACACAGCATACAAAGCAAACACCACCATGCTGACACCAGTTGCACAAACGAAAAACGTAACCTATTCGCACCCTCGTGCACAAAGAAGAAACAAATCAGCTGCTGGATTATCTTGACGTGGCTTACTAAGCTGAGACCGGAACTGCTGTAGCCACTCTATCGAAGCAGGCAGAAACTATGATGATGAGCGGGGATTTGCAGTAGCCACTTCGTGGGGCAGCAAGGAAGCTCCGTTCAAAACAAATATGGCATTCAGCAAGTCGAACCATGCACTAGTCAGAGTCTGTGCATGGTACTCTCAATCGACTTGGCTCAAGGAGTGTCCGAAAAATCGGACGAGAGGTTGCAAGGTGTCTGAACTTTTGGCAGTTGTATAATTATACATTATGGTCTATCGGGAGAATGGCCTTGCCGCGAAGCAGACCGAATAATCGAGCATGTCCGAATTTTTGGAGTGCAAGTCCGAGAAATCAGTCGGCGACTGTAGTATCATGCAACCAGTATTTCCAGGCAGTGTATAAAACCGGAGGTCACAGGGAAATGAGGGAGGGGGTTTGCACGGAACACATGAATGATAGAGTAATGGCTTCTCTCTACACAATGATACCAAAGTAAGGGAAGTGCAATTGCAAAGATCTAAGCGGTAATAGTGCAACATCTTTATGTTGCAGGTGGTTTAGCAAGTGACCACTTTTGCTAACCGAACTGAAAGACCTTTCACACGGGAATCCTGAAAATTGTAACTGACACAAAGAAAACGCAGCTTACAAATTGCGTAATGTTCCAACTTAGAGAGGGCAAAAAATATATTTATGATTTCATAATTGTTGTACTTTATTTGCAGAACGTTGTTCAATGAAATAAAATAAATTTAGTTGTACGCACAAGCCTATAGCATGAACAAGAAAGGGTAAACCTAGCTTTTCAACGAGAGGGGCAAGAAAGGACATTTTTGGTTATCCTTCAGTATGTCTCGTAACAGTAAGCTTCTTTACGAATTCAGCCTGTGCATACTTTGCTACATGCTAAACAGGCAGCCAAGTGTATTTTGTCTCACATGCATTTATTCTCTATGTTAGTGGCAAAATTTGAAAAAATCGGAAACTTCGAAAGTGAGTTTGTGCATGCAAATTAAAAAAACATCAATCATGTTCATTGTCATTCGCATTTCCCCAAGGTTATCTACTGCGATCAGTTATGTTATATGCAAAAGCATAGTGCCTTATCTTGTTCCGAGTGCAAAAGAAAGCCATGAATAATGTATAGGCTATGGTGACCATTGGCATCTCTTAGAAAGTTGCATGTCACGTCATGATGGCTTCCATTTGTTCCATGAACTAAAAAGCAATCTACAGTGATGCTCAAGGACTGCAGGTGTTTTCTTATATGTACACACCACAGAAATAAAAATTAAGTTTGAGTTGGAGCCTTTTGTTTTAGTGTCAGTTTGGTTCACATGATGACCAAAACAGATTTCATGCATCTCTAGTCAGCTGCTGTTCTTTGACTTTTGAGTGAAAGATTAGCAACTATTAGCTGCATATATTGAAAAGCATTCGGGTTCCTTCTGTATTGCTGCACGTTGCTTCTTAGTCCATGGAACATATGGAAGCAATAATGAAACCTAAATACAATTTTCATCAAATTTACCATTGACATACACATCACTCATGCTTGGGTTTAAAACACTTATGTCATTTTGCAGTACGACACTAAAGCAGAGGCTGCGGGGCACTGATAAATGCAGCATATGCACCATTGGTTGCTTAGCTTGTATTCAAAACAAAGCATACCCACTGTTCCATCTGTAGAGAGTTAATTTAAACACACGAAATTTGTAAGTTAGACTTCTGACAGTAGGTGGGGCATGTGCCTGTGGCCTGTGTTCTGGTGCTGTGTCTCGGCAGGGAAGCCAGGGTGAGTGAATATAGCAGGTCCATTTGCACATTGACAGGCTAAAGAATCTACACATAAACTGTTGAATAATCAGATAAAGGGACAACGAAGAACCAGCTATGTGGCATGAATTGTTTGCTGAACCTATATGCAAAGAAAAAAAATTGACATGAGCTGAGGATTGACAGGGAAACCATGCCAAGCCAGTGTGGAATCTGCACTTTGACAGGTATTGGAATTAGGGAACTTTTTCAAAGTTCTGAATTGGGAGAAAGTGACGACAAAGTAAGCTGTAGCATGCAATGTCTGCTGTAACATACATTAAAAAGACCCAAAGGGATGGAGGAGCAGTCAGAAAAAAAGGGGAAGGGGGCATTAAAAGGGTTAAGCAAGGCAAGATTACACGTATATAATGTGATGTAATGCTGCAGACTTGCTCTTCAGAAATATTTACCTCTGCATTCTTGTGGTTTTGCTGCATCATTTCAGTTACTGCATCTCAGTAAAGCCAATTGAAAACATCGTATAAACACGCTCGCTTGCCCATCAATAGTTCATAATTCGAAGGACTACTCAGTGGCGTTCAGTTGGACATTAATGCTTTCGCATTCACAACTTGTAAGAAGGGCTTGATTTTCCTTGTGTTTCAGGATTGCAGTCATCTTGTAGCATATGGAGAAACTGCCGAGTCATTGAGGCTGCACAGCGAATGGCTTCAAGACAATGCTGGCTGCCAAGATGAAGAGGCAGTAAGGCCGAGGCTGCTTCCAAGAGCAAAAGACAGGCATGAACAACTTCGCAGCCTTACGCTGTCAGAGGCTCTGTTGCTGTTCCCCTTTCTGGCAACTGAGGCATCGGTATGCTCTAGCAAGAGCTTTTGTCATCTTTTTTGTTTTTGTTTTACTGGGTTCTTAGCTTTAAGTTAAGGCAGTGGCTTAAGTGTTTCAGTCAGTAATTGTGGCATTTTTCTTTCAGGACAAAGCAAACAAGTGTGTGTATTGCAGTGACAAAATAACATAGGATAACAAAACTGAGTTGTATTTTGGTATGAGTAAGCTTAGCAAACTCTTATGTAATGATAAAGTAATGACAAGAGCACAACCATAAGATGCTCAGCATTGGAAGTGTGTAGAATATATGCATCAGCATAGTGCTATAACCAAAGTTAAAAAAATTTTAATACAGTGTTCCACCAGTCACATTTGTCTTCAAAGATGTGGTACAGTCACATACCAATGATTTATACATGTTCATACAGCTTCAAGGTACTGCCATTCGCCCCATAGGCATAATTTATATGGAGAGGCAATGTTTTAGATGTCTTGCAACTCACCGGTTGACTTAATTGAAAGGTGCCTTTATTGCTGTTGGTTGTGTAAGAAGAAAACAGGGAAGGCAGAGAAAGCATAGTGGATAGGATAGGATAGGAATAACTTTAATAAAGTGCCGGCAAACGACGATTTAACGAGTCGTGACGCTGGCCAAGCGTCGACCCGGGGTTATACTCTACTCTGCACTAGCCCCGTTGGGCCCGTTTGTAGTGGGTCACGAGGCTTGTGCTTTTCGAGCGCACCCCGGGCCTGCTGGACGGCCCATAGTTGTGAGTCCTTGTCTGTAGACTGCAGTGCACTTTGAAGTTCTGGCGGGTAAGTCCTGGAGTTAGCTGCCGTCGGGAACCTGGCACAGTCCCACATGATGTGCCATTGGTCCGCCGGACCCGCTGCACAAACACCACACAGCCCACTCGGATAGAGCTCTGGGTGAAGCACGTGCAGCATTGCGGGGGCGAGGAGTGACGCGGTCTGTATTTGTCTTAGGATTACGGCCTCCTCCCGACTGAGTGCCGGGTGGGGAGGCGGCATTGTCCGTCGAGCTAAGCGGTAACACTTGGTTACCTCGGCATAACTAGTCAATCTGTCCTTGGTTTCGAACCACCACACGGAACGGTCACTCTCGGGGGCGCGGAAGGTAAGCGCTCGCGCCGCCGAATGGGCCGTCTCGTTGTGGTTCGGTGAGGATGCACACTCGCCGGCGTGCGCCGGGCACCACTTAATACGGACGGTGCTGCCGCGGTCTTGAAATTGGAGCTTGTCGATGATGGCGGCCGCCGGCGCGCATATTCGCCCCTTGGCAAAATTGCGCACGGCATTCCTCGAGTCGCTGAGCACGGTGCGACACTCGGCCTCGGTGATCGCCAGAGCGATGGCAACCTCCTCAGCGTCTGTGGCGTTCGTGCACCGCACGCTCGCTGCCGTTGTCCTGGTGCCGTTAGCCGCCGCAACGACCACTGCTGCGAAGCCTTCCCGCTTGTATTCCGCGGCGTCCACATACCGGGCGTGCGGGTCTTGGGCGTGTTGTTCGGTGAGGGCCTTGGCCCGCGCCTGCCGCCGTTCTTGGTTGTATTCTGGATGCATGTTCTTCGGGATGGGGTCCACGTAAATGTGGGCCCGCGCCTCATCTGTGATCTCGCACGGTTGCCGGCTGGGAGCTTGGGGGTTGTAACCCAGGGACGTCAGTATACTGCGCCCCGTCTTGGTGGTAGAGAGGCGCTCGAATTGCGCGGTGAGTTGCGCTTCGGCTATTTCTTCTAGGGTGTTATGGACGCCGAGCTGCAAGAGCCGAGCCGTACTCGTGGTCTCCATTAAACCCAGCGCCGTCTTGTAAGCCCGTCTGATCAGCGTGTTGATCTTGGTCCTGTCAGTGACGTGCCAATTAAGGTAGGCCGCAACGTAGGCAATGTGACTGATCACGAACGACTGGACAAGGCGCACGAGACTGTCTTCACGCATGCCCGCCCGTCGTGTAGAGACTCGATGTATGAGCCGGATGGCGTCCATTGCCTTGGTGGTAAGCTTGTTGATGGTCTCGTCGTTGCGGCCGCTCTTGTTGAGCAGCAGGCCCAGTACTCTGATCTTGGGCACCTCGGGGATGCGTTGCCCCGATGCAGTCACAATTTTGATGTGATCACAATCCCGAAGAGGAGCGCGCTTCCGTCCCGGTCGAAGCGGTGTGAGGACGAACAGCTCGGATTTGGCGGGCGAGCACATTAGGCCTGTGCCATCAAGGTGCTGCTCGATGGCGGTAACCGCCGCTTGCAGCTGTTGCTCGATGCTGGCGTCGGTGCCACCGACCGCCCACAGGGTAATGTCGTCGGCGTAGATAGTATGCCGGACGCCGGTCCCCGCTACTGCCCTCGCTACCCCGATCATGACGAGGTTGAAGAGCAACGGCGATATGACCGAACCCTGTGGAGTACCCGTACTGCCGAGCTTGTGTTCGGGGAGCTTGAGGTCTCCGGCGTGCAGTTCTACCGTGCGGTTGGTGAAGAAGTCTAGAATATAATTGTAGCTCGTTACCCCCATGTTGAGTCTTGATACTTGTCCTAATATGGCTGAGTGTTTAACTTTGTCGAATGCACTTTGTAAATCGAGACCCAGAATTACTTTGCTGTCTTGTGTCTTGTTGTGGACGATTTCTTGTTTGAGTTGTAACATGGCATCTTGTGTGCTGAGTCTGCGCCGGAAGCCGATCATCGTGTCAGGATAGAGGCCTTCCTTCTCTAGGTATTCCTGCCACCGGTTGGCGACCACGTGCTCCAGCACCTTGCCCACGCAGGACGTCAGCGAGATGGGACGCAGGTTGCCGATGTCCAGTGGTTTGCCCGGTTTCGGAATCAGGATCGTTCTTGCCGCTTTCCACTGTCGGGGGAGCTTGCCCGAAAGCCAGCATTCATTGAAGTAATCGGTTAGGGCTTCTATCGAAGCGTCGTCCAGGTTGTGTAGCATCTTGTTTATAACGAGATCTGGGCCGGCTGCTGAGCGGGTGTTGAGCTCGTGCAGCGCTACCCGTACCTCTGATATGGTAATGTCTCGGTCGAGCCACGCGTTGGGCAGCCCCCCGTACGGCGGGTGGGTTTCCGTTGGCGTGTCTGGCAGATACTTGGCTTCCAGGCTCCTGATAACAGCGTCTTTTCCTTGTTGTTGTGTGATGGTGTGCATGAGGCGGGCCAGGCGGTCGCGCTGGTTTGACTTGGTCTTTGTTTCGTCTAGGAGGTGCCGAAATAGATTCCATGTACAACTGCGATGCAATTCCCTGTCAGCTCGGTTGCAGATCTCGTTCCACTGTTGACGGCACAGGAGCCTGCAATGTTGTTCAATGGTCCTATTTAAGTCAGCCACCTTCTTCCTCAATTTGCGATTCAGCCGGTGCTGCTTCCAACGCGCCTGTATCGAACGTTTGGCCTCTATCAGATGGGCCAGGCGGCTGTCCATGATGATGACGTCCTCGTCTGTTTCTATGGTCTTTGTGGCTGAGCGCACTGCATCACGGAGTTCCACCGTCCAGGTTTCGATCTCTGTGATGTCTTGCGCTGTGGTGAGTCGCCCCTTACGGAATTCGTCCCAGTCCGTCCACTTATGTATAATGGTATTGCTCCGTAATTGGTTGGGTATCGTAATTTCGAGGATGTAGTGGTCACTGCCCAGGTCGACGCCCGTGTTGTGCCATGTTACTTTGCCCGTGTGATCATTTTTTACGAACGTAAGGTCTGGTGTGGTGTCTCGTGCTACGGAGTTGCCGATGCGGGTAGGATGCGTGGGGTCCGTGATTAGCACACATTTGTGGTCCAGGGTATCCTGCAATAAGTCCCGTCCCTTGGCCGTGTCCTTCACATAACCCCACGCTCGATGGGCGGCGTTGAAGTCCCCTCCGATCAGCAACGTGTTGTCTCTGGCTTGGGTGCTGGCTGTGTGTAGTAGGGTCTTGAATTTCTGTGTTTGGTGCTTGGGGTTACTGTAGATGTTGACGATGAACAGGCTGCCTTTCCGTTGTTTGCTTGGGATGATTTCGGTGAAGGCGTATTCCACCCTGCTGCGGCCGTGTTTGAGTTGGTGCTCGATGAACGTGAGCCCTTTGCGGACGAACGTGCAGACGCCCCGTCCCTCCCCTTGGCTAACGTGAGCGCGATACCCAGGGAGGGTGGGGGTCACCGTCGTCGTTTCTTGCAGCAGGATAATGTCGGGTTTCTTGTTTACTGTGGTAATATGTTGTTGCAGCACTGTTTTCTTGTTGTTGTAACTGTGACAGTTCCACTGCCAGACCGTAAGGCCTGGTAGCGATGCTATTGTGGATTGGTGTTGGGACATAGTTGTGTCGAGGGTGGGGCTTGTGTCTGTTCTTGGAGGTATGGGTGTTTGGCGAATTCCGCTGAAAAGATGGGGCTGCGGACTATGGGCTTGAGGGTGTGTTCAATGAATTCGAAACGCTCTTGTATGGTGCGGAAGGACGTCGTGATCAGTTCCTCCAGCCGTGCCAGTCGTTGGTCGGTCACGGCAGCGGTGCTGGCGTAGGTGTTGGCGAGCGCTTCAATTTTGGCTTCGAGCTGAGTTTCCAATTGGGTCAGGTCCTTGTTATGTCGTGATGAAGTGCGTGTTCGTTTCTTGGTGGTTGGGTCAGTGATCTTCTCCTCCTGGGGCGCGTCTTGGGTTTTGTCCTTTGATTCTGTGACTTGGTGCGATAGCGTGTCGGAGTTCTGCTCGGGGACAACGGTGGGTGTTGGTTCGGTGCGTGCTCGTTTCTTGGGGGTTGGATCAGTGGTCTTCTCCTCCTGGGGCTCGTCTTGGGTTGTGTCCATTGACTGTATGCCTTGGTGTGGTGGCGTGTCGGTGGCGGGTGTAGGTGTCTCGGGTGACTGAGCTGGCTCTGTCCATGGATGGGCTTGCTGTGCTTGAAGTTCTTTCTTGACCTCGGCTAGCTCTTCGGCAAGCCGGCGCGTGGTTTCTACCAGGGTCGCATTGGTTGCGCGGAGTTGTTCGAGTTCCTTGTAGTAGGGGCTGGTAGTCCACGCCTGCCAACTGCTCGGTGTGCTTCGGCCACTAGTGGCGCTGTTGGAGCTGGCGCTGCTGCCTTTAACTTCGCCCTTGGCTACGTCGGCCCAGCTGATTTTGTCACGGGAGCGCGATCGCTTTGCGCCGCAGCTGTTCCTGTCCGACGAGTCACGGCCGCGGGATGCGCTACGCGAGGCATGACGGGAAGCGTAACGTGATGCGTGGCGTGAGGCATGGCGCGACGCGCTGCGGGATCCGCCACGGGAAGCGCTGCGCGAGCGGGAGCGTCCTAGGCGTGGAAAGGCGCTTGATTCGAGTGCTTGCTTTCGCTGTTCTTCGGCGTTACGGCGTTCCCATCGCCGTCGCCGCACGACGTACGGAACCTTGTATTTGGCTCTGCAGAGGCGGTCTCCAGTGGGGTGTTCTTCGCCACAGAGCTTGCACTTGGGGACACACTTGTGGCCCTCTCTGGGATTAGAAACACCGCATGAAAGACAAACACGTACGTTTGGTGTGGGGCACACGTCGCGCCTGTGGCCGACCTTCCCGCATACTTTGCACACTTCTATTTGCTTCCTGTAGAGACTGCACGGATAGAGCGTGGATCCATAACGCACATACTTGGGAACCTTGGTACCGTTGAACACAACGATTATTGTAGTCGTGTTCCCGATACGCTTCGCTCCCACGGCGAGGGGGTTGTACTTTGTAACGATCTGCTGCATTATTTCGGCTTCGCTGTCCTCAAGCGCTATGCCCCTGATCACGCCCTTGACCGTGTCGTGGGCGGTTGTTCCGTAAGCGCTCACTTCGTATATTTTGCCTTGGACGTTGATAGCTTGTATTCGAGCATACTTCTTCGCTCGCTCCTCACACGGATTGCTGAGCACCATAATGTTCTGATGGATATTGGGACACGCCATATCCTCAGCTCGATCTGCCTTCTCAATTCCCGCTGCCGCCATGATGGCAGTAGCCACGCATGCAGCTCCCGCCTTGGAAATATCGAGCCCTCCGCGGGGCCGCACAACGATCTTAATTTCTTCCGCAGGCATTGCGGGCATGCGAGCCGCCCGAATAACTGCGGTCCTGACGTTCTTGTGGAATTTAGTCTTCTGCTGAGAGCTCGGAGTATCGGTACGAGAATTCGACTCACCCTGCGTTGCATGCAGGCGTGTTCGGCTCATGTGCCCACCGTTGTGCAGCCATCCGGGCGTGCGATGAAATTCCTCGGGCATAATTTCTTCTCCCTCTACTTGCACGCACATTTGGGAAACCTGGGAACCGTGCGTCAAAGCGGTGGGGAAAACCTCCATGTTGTCGTGGCAGTAGCACGGCTGGCTAGGCCAAGCAGGCCTTGGCTTCGCTTAGGCCTAGCAATGCCTATTGGCGGTGAACCAGGTAAAGTCCGATAAATCGATGAAAAACGCACCTTTGGTGGAAAGTCGAGTGTCGGAGGATAGCGGATACCTTCACGATCACAGTGGTAAGCATAGTGGAAACTAATTGCTTGATTGAAATGTGGAAGTATAACAAAAATGGCCAGGCTTAGCTTGGTTAAGCCAAGAATGCGTTGCATATTGCGCGAGTTGGGGCCCAGATTTTCCTCCGGCTGTCGTGATGTCACGTCACGTGGTTGCGCTAAAGGTCAATGGTGGCTGCCCGGCCGTGCCCAAGGGCTGAACTGAGTGATTGCAATATGCAATGCATAAAAAGGCAAATGAAAGGAGCGAAGGAAAACAGATACAGTAAGGAGCCAAGTTATGTGTGCGTTTCTTCAAGACTACAATAGTGACTATTCTACCATTCACTTTTTTGGTCCACCACGCACATAATGCGGTGATAAGTCCTTCTTTGGCATTAATTCTGCCTGTCGAGAACTCTTCTATGCAATGAGTGAGAAGAATGAAGTGACCCAAGGTGCTTGATTGTGAGTAACTGCTATAAAAGAAAACACTCAATGAATCTAGATGAACTATGCGTGAATAATTATTTCTTATTTAAACATACCACTCATAAGGCAATTAGAAAAAAAAGTGGACTAAAAGACCATTTGCTACATGTTTATTTGTCCACTTTCATTTCCCTTTTTCTTATCGCTTCTACGTTTAAACCAACCATAATTTACCTGGATTTCTGGATTTGTTGACTGTTTTCTTATGTAGTAACAACAAGCAATCTTAACTCCGACAATATGCTGATGCCGTACGAAGGTTTATTGGCTGGTTGCTTGCTCCTAAGCTTATGTACTACTATGTGATGCCTGCTCTAAGAGATGTTTGACATCTGCTGCCTTGGCTGTCCTTGCACAATTGGTTTTCACTATTGCATTAGTTTGCTAGCAGAGCAAAGAATTCTTGAACATTCTTTTCTTTCCAGCTCCTCGTGGAGTTTGACCTACTTTTCCAAAGAAACGTGATGGAGGCAATGGAGAATGGCTGCAAGCAGCTTGGTTACACTATTCTGAGCTTTGGAGAAGCAGAAGAGGTTGTGGCATTTTCCGAAGTGGGATCCGGTAAATATGTTTCTATGATGACGCTCTTAAAGGGCAACTGGCATTTTTTTACCCATATTGTAACATTGTCATATTCAAATGGCATTGGCAGTTCTGTCACCCGTAGGGTGATTTAGTTTGCTTAGAAGTTCACCAGTAATATTAAATAACCAATAAATGAGATACCGAAATAGGTAGCTGCTTCGTGTGACAATAGATCCTACACCACCATAATGTAAACATGCAGTACATGTGGTGCTAACGCCAAAGAAGCCAAGCGGATCATTTCTCCTGACACAAAGAGCTCTTACAGATTTCCAAACTAGGCAGTGGCAATTTAAGTGAGGATTCCAGCAACAGTGACGGTGTTGTCTCTGATGTCACATACACAGGGTGGCCAGTAGAAAGTCTCGAATCAAGAATGCAACCAATCTTTAAAATTCATCTTCAGCCGTATAGTTTGGTACAGATACTCAGAGTGCAAAAGAGAACACATATTCCAAATTTTATTAAAATCGGTGGACATAGAAAAATCGCCGGTGTTGCCCTTAAAGGGAGTTCAGGAATTGTTTTTTGTGGGGTGATGGCAACTACGGTGGTGGTGGGGTCAGTATCGGGTATCAGAAAGTCGGCAATGCTGGTTGAATTGAAACCTTGAATTTCTTTTTTACTTGTACTTGCAAAGAGTTATAAAGTAAGTTGTTTTTTGTATACCTTACTCAACTATATTTGTGCTGCTTACCTAAGCCAGTAATGGGCAATTATTATGTGCTTTCTCAGTTCTCCAATGGAGAGCTGAGTTAACCTAAATAAGCTAGTTAAAGGGCTCTTAAATCACCTCTGGCTTTTTTTGCACAATGTATAAACATGCGCATCGCATAAGTCATTCTGTAATGACCATCTTTGTGAATGTAGCAATGCTATGCTCTGCGAAGAACCCAAAAATTTTTAAAAGAATCTTGTGCTCTTCTCCCGGCTTTTCTGCTGCCTCCTTTGCATGCTGTAATGCACGCAGGGTGTTGTCGCAACCCTTACTTTTCGCTGCCCTGCATGGAGTTGGTGGGAATATGCAGAGAGAACAGAGTGCAGTGAGGAGGGTAGCAAAGGCCTGTAACTTTGCTAATACGGAACCATTGGAAAAATTCTGGTTGTATGTTCATTGTGAACACCGCTGCCACTTTAACATTTTTGAGTGGTTTAGTGGTTGTCTAATGTGATGTTCTGAATTCTTTGTGATCTTGTTCTGAAGTGTTGTAACCATAGTTTTCTCTACAGTTAAAAAATAGGATGTATGTATGTTTCGATATGTGGAATACTTGACAGTATGTTATGAAACCATGAAACATGAGGGAAAGCATCTAAAAGAAATGTTAAAATATGCCATAGTTCTAAGGGTGGAGCAAGCGCGCGAGTTTTCAGCACATACCATTTCTTCCCGTTTAATTGAGCAGCGAGCAGACGAAACTAGACCCACAGTCATTGCTACTGGTGGTAATCATCCTTTGGAAGATTAAAGCACAAGTTATTTCACTAGTTATGTGTACCTCAAGTGTTTATCACAGTAGATGAATTACCCATGCAGGGCTCTGAGGCACTATATAAAAGCTGTAAGCTGTTTGGCGTGAAAGGTTTCCTAAGCATTCTACAATATCTGATTTCTTTTTTAACAGAGGATGCTGTTCTGGCAGCTCTGCAGTTTGTAGCAAAGCGCTGCAAGGAGCCCATAGATAGCATCATTACGCAGGTGAGTGCCTGTAGGATTCTGACTATCAAGATGCTTCTGTTGCGTTTATCATTCTGATTGGCTTTCTGTTCACTTTGTGTTTCAGTGTGCTACATTTGGCTATTAAAATGAGCACACAGGAGTTAAAAGCAGATTGTTTATTTCTTATTAGACTTGCATGCAAGGACGGGACGTCGTACAAAGAAGGGACACACAACATGCACAAACTTCAGCTGGTTTTTGTTGTGACAGCGACATATATATACGCTTCCACAATCGGGAAAAAAAAACAGGATGGCAAGAAAACAAACAAAACCATGTGCAAAACTGCATAGCCACTAGTGAAACCAAACGTCATTGTCATACCTTTTCACTGCCCAGAAGCAATATATGTGATATATATGATATAAGCGATATATGTGAGAAAATGATATTGTGCATCTCTTAAAGATAGAATAACACCCATTGCATGACTTGCAGTGTTCTGCCATGTGGCCTTCGATACCTTGCTTTACCTTGCGGCGATGTTCTGCTAGCCTCGTTTACGTATCGGCTGGTTTGACCGATATAACACTTGCCGCACGACAAAGGAACCCGATATACTACACTTTCTTTGCATGCAACGAACTCGTGCGGTGTTATATTGGGCATTATATCGGTCAAACCAGCTGATGCATAAACGAGAGGCTAGCAGAACATCACCGCAAGGTAAAGCAAGGCATTGAAGGTCACATGGCAGAACACTGCAAGTCATGCAATGGGTGTTATCCTATGTTTAACAGATGCACAATATTATTTTCTCACATAAATTGCTTAACCAGGGAGATAGTTGAAGCCAGAGAAATTCTTCGGCATGATCAGAGTTGTGTTAGTGCCCCATCTGTAGCATTAAGGGATAAGGTAGTGAGGTTTCTGGGCGGTGAAAAGGTATGACAGTGACAACGTTTGATTTCGCCGGCACATGTGGCTATGCAGTTTTGCAGCAAACGTGGTTTTGTTTGTTTTCTTGCCATCTCTTTTTTTTTCTGATTGTGGAAGCGTTTATATATGTTGCTGTCACAATAAAAGCCAGTTGAGTTTGCGCATATTGTGTGTCCCTTTTTTGTTTGACGTCCTGTCTTTGTGCGTGCAAAACGCTAATAAGAACCATGTACAACCAACTCGGCCAAAACCTAATGCCTTTGTTTATTTCCTCTAACTGCCACAGGATACTTTTGCCAATAGGCATCATGCTTTTAAAGGACACTAAAGGCAAATATTAAGTCAAGCTGAAGTGATAAATTAGAGCTCAAGAACATTTAAGGCCTCAATATTACCTTGAACAAAGCTTTATTAATCGAGAAATTTACGTAAGGGCAAGAGACAATCGGACTCACCCAGGACATTCAAGTACTAGCCTGGTGACAAAGGCACTCATTATAACTGTCACTAGTTATCAACCACTTGTAACAGATAATTGTATTGCAATCTAAGATGAAAAAGATGTCCAGTTTTATTTCATATTTAGAAAAAGGAAGCCCTGACAACCACGCGGGTGGTTGAAAGGTTTCATTTTCTCCACTCTATCGCCTGTATTTTCACATTCCAGTAGTTATCGTGTAGTGCTGAGCTGGTTTTGCTGGCTCAAGAAACTCGCGTACTGCGAATAGCAGAGAATGCCACATCCATGTGATATTGTGGTATTCCTGAACAGTTCACACCACTTGACCAAGAGCAGCTGCAGCAGCAAATCCAACACTCTCTCTTTGCTCTGTTGCTTCTTGGCTGCGTGCTTGCGCTTTCTGCAGAAAACCGTGATGTCTGTTGGGCACAGTTTTACTCGCCGATGGCAGTAAAGGGCGGTGACTGCGTATGCAGTGTCGCCACTTGCGGGGCTGGTTATATGATTTGCGCCAAAGGCATCCGGACCCTTCAAACGTGATTTTATCTTTTCTTGGCACGAAACAAGTGCTGTGAGGTTTCTGGAATGATATTTTGACAATCTACATTGACTTAGTATTTGCCTCTAGTGTCCCTTCAAGTACCGCATGTTTGTCGGCGGCATGTAGGTGGCTATCCTAATTTTACTGAAAAAGTTGTAATCTGTTGCCTGAGTGTCATGTACAATGAAACCATTGTTTTCTATGCAAAAGTATGGAACTGCCTGGTGAGCCAGAACTGCCTTGTGCAAACTTTTATGAATCCACATTTGGTTAAGTACTAATAGAAAAGTATTGTAGCTATAGCTCTAAGAATATTTAGCGACAGACTACATGTCAATTGCCTCAATTGCAACTGATTACTGCAGCATATCACTGCTACAATATCAAAAGCAAGAACGAAGTGTTGCATATTAGATATTTTTCTTTATTCTTATTTGAATTTATGTAGTGCACGGTTTCAAAATTTTGCCAACCTGTTGCCATGGAAGTTTGAATTTCGAGCAAGTATCTCTTCCCTCAACAGCACTAAATGTCCCACGAGAGGTGGTCAAGTTTGGCCAGATCAGTAAATGAGCTTTATGATAAAATACTCTTCAAAAAAGCAGTCTGACTTTCCTAAAATAAGTTTATTGGCTTTACTAAAGCAATCTTAAAAAACAAGTCGCATTATATTAGTTTTGGAATTGGAAAATGAGAAATGTGGCTGAATAAATGGTTCCACCATTGCGACACATGTGGTCTGTATGTGCTTGTCGCAGGTTCCTTTACTTTACGGCGCAAAACGGAATCAAGGCTTTTGACCTGTAGTCTATTGCTAAGTATTCTTAGAGCAGTACCCGCTATCCTTTGCTTTGGGAGCCAACCAAAATGTGAATTCAAAAAGATCTGCAACAAGTACTTTAACTCATTAGGTGCTTATATTTTTTTTGTGAAGCCAAATTTTTCTTGAAAACTAATTTTGTTGTCCTCAGCACTTGGGCAGCAAAAACAAAGGAAAGAAAGTCTTTTTTATCAGGATAACAATAGTCACTGGACATGTCCGGCTTACTCCTAAACACTCGCTACTCGTGTGTGGGTTTAAAGTGAAAATGAGTTTTTTTTTGTAGTTGGTTCACCGTTATTGACTCTAAAAGACTTTACACAATAGCATTCGTTTTTTTAACCTTAGGAAGAAGCCCCGCTGACCCCGTGTCTGGTGCAGGATGAAGGATTTGCACTGCACATCGACAAGCAACTAGTGTTTCAAGTCTCCTCGCTGCTTTCGGGAGTAGCCTGCCTCTTTGCATCCTTTTGGGTGTTTCATGTGGAATACCCACGAAAGGCGCACAAAATGTTAACATTCATAGAACATGCATTTCTGAACTTAACGCACACAAAGCCGCGTGTCAAAGCTCTTCAACTAATCAATTTTTTCAGAGGCCATGCAGACTCCCTGGAAGAGCCATAGGCTACTAACCAGTGGCCACACTCAAGGCCTAAAAAACTTCTTTGCAGCCGATTCTTGTGTAGAGTTTCACAGCCCAAATGATGATTTGGTCCAAGGGCTGGGCAATCTGATGTGTTAGGAAGCAGAAATGCCAACTTCGCAGCTGCAAAGTTATCCAGTGCGATGTGCGCCGATGCATTTAGTATAACTGCAATTCTGTTCTTCGCTGCAACATAGTGGTCAGTGAGGCGCATGTACTCCTCAGAAAGCTTTGCAGTCCATGCTTTTGTATTGCTGCAGTAGACAACTCTAGACGGCAGTTGGGTGCTTTTGAAACATCTTGGCATGGCTGACTTCCCAATCACAAGAAATGGTTCACTTCGAATGCAGCTGAAATCCTGTCATTGGCATGCTTACCGCCAGTGCATGTCTCGTCATTGAATGCAGGCATTCTGTCTAGTAGCAGCTTGAAGAGCGCAGACTCATTCGTGTTAAAGATATTGTTGGGTGCGCAGTCTATCAAGATGTGCCTCGGCTGACCATTTTGCCATGTTTCTGCATCCTCTGTGTTGCCAACGGCATCTTCTCCTGAAGTGGTCATGTTTATGCCGTACCTCACTTTAAATTTCGCCAGCCAGCTGTTGCTGCATATGAAGTTGTGGTTCAGCTGCGAAGCGAAAACCGGGGCCTTCTCGGCAAGTAGGGGTTGCAATAAAGACAGTGGACGTTAAACTGCCTCAATACTGTAATACTTCAATCATAATGTGGTAGTCAAGCTTAAGTGTTAAGTTATTGCTTGTGTTTTGTAATATTGTTGCCTTGCACACAATGGTTTTCCTAGTTCTTTTTGTGCTGTTTGCCAAAGTTTACTTTAAAAATATGTGCCGGCTTTTTTCTGCAATGTGCATTTGTTCAAGATATAGTGGCCAGTGCATCAAAGTGACTAGTAGTGCACAGCTCATGTGTTTTATGTTGTAAAGGTGCTGAGCTTGATACACAAAAGCAACAGTAGCAGATATGCTGTGAGCTAATTTTAACGTACTGGCTCCTATGTTATGCACCATTCAAATTTGATTCAGTATGAACAGGCTTCAAGAATGTTTGGTCAAATGGCCTAGTGAAACCTTTTTTTATATATGACTTTAGGAGTTTTAAAAAGTGCCTTTAATTTTTATTATTTATTTAGGTAGATAAATGTTATATTCAGTCACATTATAGGCAATTTATTTTTGCACACCAAAATGTTTGTAATGAGCACAGGTGTGCCAGAAAGCCCTCAGGAATGTTGGTCACCTGTGCTGTGTTTCAGCTTTCAGCTCAATAAGTGGGATGAGTTGACCTCTCAATATAGTGCTAAGGTTTTTCACTTTTATTTCTGTTGTACTAAGTCGCACAGACTACCACTGACTGGCATCAGTGCTAGATTGTTAAAGGAGTACTGACACGTAAATTCGGTGTCCCGATTTCTTGAGTAGCTGCTGACTCCATATTTACGGTGCGAAGCCTCAGTTCCATGAGAGTGCTACAAATTAATAATTAAAATATCTTTGTACGGCTTGTCCGAAACACTCTTCTGGCAGAGTGAGGCCTCGGACATGAAAAAGGTTATTTGTCGCTTCACCGAAAGTTGAGTTGGCAGGGTGTAGTAGTTGAATTGAATTGAAGTTAAGGGCATGAACTGATTGTGTCGCCGAAAGCTGCCAAACTGTCCCTTCTGATTGTTCACTTGGAAATACAGGGAGACACTCCCTTCCCTCTTGTCCCGTGGAGTGTTAAATGGGCTGGGCTTTAAACACGACGACCGTGGTGTGCATACATGTTGGCAGTATCCGGTACCATGACATTGCAATTGGTTTCGTCGCTACATGCGTAACCTTCTACACCTCTGAAGCAGCACTGCTCTTGGCATGTATTTTGAGTCTTAATAAAAAGTAATTTAATTAATTATTGCATACTTGGGGAATTGAGATGCCATAATTTATTTATTCGGTTGAGGTCTATCAAGTGAAATAAAAAAATGGCACACAAATGGTCAATGCTTTCAATTTGACAAGGCTTAAATTTGGCAACTTCACAAATCTAGTCATATGCAAAAGTGTTGGGCATGGTCTGGTGAAAAGGGATTGTTTAATAAGCTGGTTAAAGCTTCGTATGTTGATATATTTTAAGTGTGTGATAAGTTCCTTAAATTTGTGCCTTTTCATTCTTTGCTGGCCACTGGCACCATTGTACAGTGCCTGGATTTCTTTGTTTTAGCCGTTGTGCAAGCTTTCTAGTCACTAGGTCGAAGTATATATTTGTGGTAAATGCTGAATATGTGATAAGTTCAGGCTTCTTATGTTTGTGCCATAGGTTTGTCATATTTTATTGTGCGAGACCGTCTCCTGGCCACTGGAGTTTTTGTACATTACCTGCATCTTTAAAAATACTGTTCTAAACATGTGCAAACTGTCTAGTCACCATTTGTACTCATTGTTGGAAGGAACCGCAGGACTGCAATATATAAAATGTGATATTTCTAATAAAATATTTTGTGAGTGCTTGCTTTGCATGTAATCTTTCATAGTGCACAAGAAGAACTCCAAGAGGTTTCTACCCTGGCGTCTGAACAGCCCGAAACAAAGGCTTCCAAAGCTTTTAACCACTTTTAAGTGCTCAAAAAGCAGTCTCGTGGGAATGCAAGCCAATGGCTTGCATTTTCGGGACTGCATTTTGAGCTTCCAGCAGTGAGTAAAAGCTTTGGAAGGGTTTATTTCGGATGTAAAAATTCCTCCCATTTATTGCCCAAAAAACGGGGGGGGGGGTGTAGAGGGGGAGCAAACTACAATGCCTTTATTTCCACCTATTTACTCTTAAATTAACATAAAAAAACTCCTTGATTCCACCGCAAATGCTCCCAAATGGAAATAATAAAACTCCCATTGTACCTCTTCGAATTTCTGCAAGCAGGAGTAAAATGGTACTGCTAATTGCTCCTGATGTACCCTGCAAACACTCTCATTAAATGGGAGTATTATTGCACTCCCTTCAATGAGAGTAGAAACATGTACAATAGGGAATGCGCTAGAGGACAAGCCAAAAATGCCCATCTGGGTGTTTTTCTGTTTACAGTGTAGGCTTTTTTATGTATAACAGACGGCGTGCAGTATAGCTTGCAAAGCACAGGTGGACAAGGGAAACAGGTGAGTGTATATCAGTTTCCTGTAATGGTGCGTTCTCCATCACTTACAAATCATATTAAGAAACTATTGTTTGAGTACTTGAGCAATCGTGAATCAGATTGTGCTTATACAGCGTCTTAACCTTCTGACCATCATTCACCAAGATTTTAAAAATCGCCATGTGCTACGTAGGTGGAAAGAACCAAGGTACTGTTTTTGCCGTCGCTTCGAGATACCCAGATTTCTTTTTGCACAGCGCCTAATTACACAATTAGGCGTACTTAATAAACTTTTCAAATATTAGAATCATATAAATAGTGTCAATTAGAAAATTGTAGAGCAACATGAAAATTTCTAGATGCCACGTTCTGTTGCTCAATATGTGATTGAGCAAAAAGTGAAAACAGCGTTAAAAACTGCGTAAGAATAATTACTTTCTTTGCCACTTCTTATCTGATGGCCAGAGTTAAGAGGCTCCCTTGAGGGAACCAGAATAGCACCAATGTGTGCCATTTTGAGCTCCAAAGTTATGCGTGAAATTGACTCTCCATACGCCTATGAGCTGCGCTCGCACGGCACTACCAATAGCAGCTTTACATTTCTTTTTTGGCTTTCTTTCTGATGTTGCTAGTAAAACTAGATTGCTCACCTCACGGTTAGGAGCCTGGATTTTACGCTTACGTGCCTTAGTACGTAATCAGTGCTTAAAATATAGCGCGTGACGAACATACACATCGGCGCAAAATCTTTATCTAGCACTTTCCATCTTTGTACTTGGGTGGCACATATGGGATCGCGGCCAGCGATTGCGAAAAAATCCGAACCAGCGTTTCAACAGCGCTGTCGCGTCAAAAATTTCTTGTGTTTCAGGTATGAAAGCGGAATTATACTTAGGAGAATGACGCAAGCGAATGCATGTGCTCTTAGATCACTTGCGTTGCGCTTTGCGACTATGCTGATTATAATAATTTCAGTATAGCTTCCTTACTGCGTTTTACACATCACGAACAAACTGACACGTGGTACACTCGCGCTGACTAAAGCTATGTTCACACTACAGTCGTAACGCGCGTAACAGCTCTTTCGGCGTATCGAACGTAATGGCTGTAAAAAGCGTTACGACAGTTAAGCCGGCACTTTTGTTCACATTTACTGCTGCTTAAATTACGGCTTTTACAACAGGCCAATGAAATTTGGAGCTGCAGAATCGACGTCACCAGCGGTCCAATATGACTCCTGTCAAAATGCCAGCGCTGGCCGAGATCAGAAATTCACGCTCAAAACAAACTTATAGTCATGTGTTCCATCGCACAAAGACGACGAAGGCGACGCAGAAGGGTTTGGGAGCGGCAAGCATTTCTCGACAGGGCCGTGGACGGCGATTTTCACAACCTTTTCGCCAAGCTCCGAGTTGGTGGCGCTGTGATGTTTCATAACTTCATGCGCATGTCGCCCCAGCAGTTCCGCTTCCTTGGAAACCTAGTGAGACCACTCATCGAAGTTCGGAGCACGCATCTGCGGCCATCGATTTCCTCGGCGGATAAACCAGATCAACTGAAAACAGTCTCGCAAGGCGCACTGCACAAATTTTCACGAACACCGCCAACCTAATCGGGCGCACGGAATGGCAGCTGTCTGCAGACGGGAGGACGGAAGTGTCGTCACCGGTTGTTGAAAACTGAAAGCTTATCGGTCATTGGCTGTGTCGCAACGGTCGTAATATCACAGTCGTAAATGTTGCCGACCCTTTAACACTCTCACCCACGATATTTGCGTGAATTGCGCGCGTTGGTACCTTTACATTCGCAGTCTGAACTAGACGCAAACGCTTGTTGCGCTTCCGCTTACGCATGTTACGAAAGATCGTCGCCTTACGAACGTAGTCTGAACATAGCATAAGGCTGCATGCATTAGGTATTTATCGCAAGCGTGTTAGTCTTGTGGGTGCGATAAGTTGTGCAACTTATGCGGTGCCATGGTTAGCTAAAAAAAAAACCACGCGTTCATTTCTTACTTACTGAAGGCACTACAATTTTTTCTTCTATAGCAACACTTGCTGCATAGGATGCGCTAACACGACAATTCCACAGTGGCAAAGTGCAGCTGGTGCTTTATAGAATATACTTCACAATTTATAATGCATATGCACAAGGAAATTTCAATGATGATGGAGGTATATGGAACTTCTAACATGTTTCAAGAATAAACATAAACAAATATAGAAATATTGATTGCGCATGCAAAACAATAAATAAGTATTTTTCCGCAAAATTTTCATACACATGTGGAGATCCCAGCTGATCACGCGAATTAGAATGGCCACCAATTTTCGTTAATTCTGCGCCGCTATTGGAAGTTGCCAACGAGCCAGGCAATAACGTGCATTTTATTGCAAGTTGTAGTTTCAAGCGCGCCGACGTCAACAGAGAATAACAAAGGACACTAATGAACCGCAGTGCTCGAAAGCCAAATAACAACTTACAAACAATGAAGCGACAACCATGCCCATCACGACGAGAAGTGTACGAGAGCGGCAAAGCAATTTGGTAATGCAACGTCACGGATTGTTACCGTTACTCTGGAGTTTAATAAACTTGGGGCGTAAGCTCGTAATCAAACCAATTTACACACATCACCCAAGCCTGAAAAGCCTGGGAGATGGTACAAGCAGAAAAACAAACACTCGTGCTAGACACGCGAAAAGACTGAACCTTGATACAGGCGGTTCTATCTTTATGAATACAAGAACGACTTTCCTATGAAGCGAATAACATTTCCCTCGTATAGTATGACTCTTTTAGGAGGCTGCCGGTTATGGCCCAGACCGCAGAGCAAGAAACATTTAGGAGAGGAAACTCCGCTGTTTGCGGCGACCAGAAAAGGTCCCAAGCCCGCGGAGCCGTTATCGTGCTGGCGGCGCCTGGTGGCCTGGAAAGAAATTACAGCCGTTGAGAGCATAGAGTTACTATACTGACTCTAGAGGACAAGCTACCCATAGGGCCCATGCATTGAAATCGGGAACCGCAAGAGCGCCGCCATGTTGCTACGCGCCGAGGTTGCCAGCTCCTGAGACGCTTGCTAGACTTGGTGGCAGTAGTCAGTTTTAATCCGGCAACCGTAGCAGCGTAGCAGCATGGCGTCTCGCTTGTAGTGTCGTAATGTGTGCGTGCAGCCGTGTGTTTGGGCTTTATAAGTTGGTTCTTTATTCTATGTTGCGGGACGGTGTGGGTGTGGTCCATGTTGGCCGTACATGTGGCAGTTATGCAACCGAGGGATGATCCTGTTGAAGTTTCCGGCGGTATGCGGTTTTCAGCGGTCACGCCTGTTGCTGTCACTCGACGAGGTTACGAGCTTGAAGCTGTGGTCAGATTCCTCGTTGGCGTTCCGTAATTCTGTTCGCACGGACGCGGTATGTTGCAAAAGCCGCTTTCGCGATCTATCGTCGCGACAATAGATCGGGTTTATTTATTATTGTAAGTACTGATCTAGCTGTAGGGCGCATGTAACCGACAAACGGAAGTCTCAGGAGAGCACCTGAGATTATAATAAAGCAGGCGGCGCAGGAACTCCAGGGCACCCAAAGGACAGCGGGGGGATCACAGCTCGAAGCAGAACGGTACGTAGGTTGGGGCCGCCGAGGCAGGTGTGTGCCAGGGAGTGTTCGCACGGACAGCTCCCCTGGCACGCGCAGGGGTGCCTCGCAGGGTCGAGATACTTTAAAGGAACCTGCGCCCATGATCTTTCTTTTGCCTCGGTGCAGTGAGCACGATTAACGAGTATAATATGGAGGGCATCCGGTGCAGTCGCGAATGCGTTATGGCAAATGTAGCTCGCGTCGCCTGGCGTGTGTAGTAGTATCAGAGTTGGTTGTATGAACTTTATGCATAATACTCTTTGTTGCGGTACCTTAACGGAATAGGTCTAGAGGACGGTGTTGGTACATTTTTTCTTACCGCCCTAATCCTATACCCCCCACTACAAACACACCCACATATCCCCCTTTTTTTTATGTATACCTACAATTCCTTGCCATGACGGATCATAGCCTCCTTTATTTTTGAAAAATAGAGGAGGCTATGGACGGATTGACAAGTTCAAGTTGTCAACTTGTCAGTAACTGTCATAGGAATCACTGTAATAAACACAACTCCACAATCGGATTGCTCACTTTCATTTTTTGTTGTAACACTGAGGACTACATAGAACTTTATTTTGAATATGTGAGAGAAGAATGGATATCACGAGCTTAAGCCAATGTGCGATACACAGACAAAGCAGCTGCTACAACATGAACTGCATTGAGGGCCACACAACACATACGTAATTAAAGGTGCAAAATATAGGGGGAAGCTTCAAAATACGCTCTGTAGCACTGCAAAGTATAACATATATTGTATGTGTACAATAAATGTTCAAAAAAACAATGCATCAATGTCCCATTTGCCTTCAAGTTTATTATCAAGTTCAAATTTACTGAAGTTTATTATGAGCATATGTACAACAGGAATCTACTGACACACCCGCAGTCAACGTGACTGTTCGAGGTGTGCTGGCTGCCTCGGTATAAGAAAAAGAAATTGGGTGAATGTCGACACCAGTGCTACTGCTTCTTGCCTCTGACCTGCACGTGCCTCCGCGGCATCTTTGTGCACAAGTGTGCTGGCGTGGCAAGGCGTAGGAGTCATCCGAGAGAAGGAGTATCATTTACATGGAGAAGTGGCTGTTCACATTGCCTGTCGCTTTCCCTCAAATGTTTCCTTGGTGACTAGGGTGACACACCCGCAGTCAAGGTGGCTGTTCGGGGTGTGCTGGCTGCCTAAACGAAAGAAAAAGAAATAAATTAGATGAATGTCGATACCAGTGCTATTGCTTCTTGCCTCTTACCTGCATTTGCCTCTTGGCTTGCGGAGTCTGTATGAGGGAGCTGCTGTGGCTAGGCGTAGGCATTGTCTAAGCAAAAAGAAAAGGCCATTCAAATGGGGAATTATGGAAATAAATGCAGTTATGTCTGCTTCTTGCACTCCTTTGCCTAAAAGTTTTCATACATAGTGTCCAGTACACACCAGCACTTTGACTGCTTTTTGCTTTTTACCTGCAGGTGTTGCTGCGAGATCCTTAGTATGGCTGCATGCAGCATTGTAACACTTAGTGGAGGCATTTGAAATGGTAGCCAAAAATATAAAGTATAATCTTTGTCTGCATGAATGCTTCCAATTTCTAAATGCAGTGGTAACTATCACTATTAGTGCAAATCCCCTCACATCTATGCGGCAAGTGCCATAGCTCGAAACTGAATTTTTCCTTTAGTGTTTCACAAGGCGTCTGATATGTCCACATTTGATGTGATCTGTTTGTTTTTATTTATCCCAGTGTGGAGAGAGCATCATTAAATTGTTTTTTATTTTTGCGTGTCTTGTTTTTTGGTTTATTTCTGAATTTATCAAGCAGCAGTCTCATGATGCTAAAGTGACTTATGTAATGGCAATTAGCTTTTGTTTTGAAGAAAAACAATGCATTTCCTGACCCATTGTTTGACATCCCCTCACTTGCATAATTTTGCAGAGTATTCTACCTATATTGACTTGCTTGACCTCCACTAAAGAGTCTTGCATTTTCAAATATGACTCTTTCCTTAAAATCATTCGACACTTCTCATAATTTCTGTACCTTGGGCTTCTGATACTCTGCATTCACCATTTTTGCTTGTTTCTGAGCAGAAATGTCTTCTTTAATTTAGAGCTTAAATTTTACATTTGGAGCACACGGAAGGGCTTGCCATTCCATATCTGCATAAAAGGGAAACACGTTTCATTAAACATTTGCAAAATCCAATTGAAGATTGATGAATGCAGCTTGCAGTGTGATTTGACTGAATGAGCCATGAAAGTAACTTATCTCACTTGGTAAATTAAAGCACATATTAGTGTGATGTACATGATATGTTACACTAACGTGGTGGGTTCTCTTGCTTATACAGCAAAATAATCGGTGCGCGATAAAAAATTATTTTTGCATACCCCTTGTACACACTGATTTCAGGAAAATGAGCTGGAGCTGTCCACATGATCTACTTATTTTACCTGCGAGTATGATCAACAAAAATGTGTCCCAGCTGCTTAGTGGTATTTGAGATTATGTCAGTATTGCATATGTGCCTGTTGTCTAAAATAATTGAATTTTGAAAATGCTCGCAGGGATCTGATGTGCATATCTGTAGTTTATCGATACATGTAAAAGACTCAGCATCAAGTGCAAGTGAACGGTCCCACAGGCCCGGAGTCGATCATGCAAATAGATTCGCTGCACACATTTGTGACCAGAAAAGATATGCCACATGAAATGGCATGCAAGGAAGTGTTGAAGATATTGCACAGTTAATAGAACACCTACGCTATTAATACGTGGGTTGATGCACTCGTTATGCAAAACGGAGGTGAGGCGTGCTGACAGGACACAAGGGTAGAGAAGTGGACAACACGAGCGCCGTCCACTTCTCCTCTGTTTTGCATAATGAATCCTTACCAACTAGCTCAGCTTTCTGTCGTTCTAAGTCTCGATGCACTCGATTTCGCCCGCATTAGGCACTCGCCTCTTGATTACTTCGTGGCACAGAAATACTCGGCATCAGGCTGTTTTTCTGCTGTGGCCTTTGTAGAAGCACGATTGTTCAAAGTGCAACAATTAAACAGTTTCTATGAGTTGCTTGTGGCTTCGCCAATACAATTCCGGTACGCTGGTCCGCCTGTCCAGCAATTTCCTACTGATGGGAAACCTGCAAACACCGCTCCGCATGTAGAAAAATGTCCTACTGTGACGCTTCTCAAACGATTGTGATGCACCACAGGAGCTGCCTACTCGCGTGATATTCTCAACAAGGAGATACATTCGTTTACTTACGTGTGAAGGTATATGCCAGAGCACTTCGGGGCTTCGGTGGCACATAAGGCCCGAGTGTGGCATAGCGTCCGATGTCGACGCGCGATCGCATGTCAAACCTAAACTGTACGAAACTACTACGCTTCCAAAAAACAGATTCGAAACCGAAATTCGCGTCATCCTTTATTGCATGAATGCGTACATCTTGATTTACATAAGTCACTGACTTAGCAATCGCTTTCTATAAACTTACTATTAACGCACCATCTTCATAAAGCCATCAGGTATGCGTTTTAGATGACAAAGCATAAGGTAACCTGTACCTGTTTTCAGCTCTTTCAGTAGTAATTGCGCTGGCCACATTGACCAGTAGCAACAGGGCGGCGCCCTAGAGGTTCCCACTTTTCCGGCCCAGCTTTTCCTCTAGAGTTGTTCTACTAACTCTATGGTTGAGAGCATGCCGGAGCAGCCTGACCGGGCGCTGCATTTTTTTTTCGCTGCGGCTTCTACGACGCGCCGCATGGCGCCGCCACTGTATACGGCCCCGTCGGCGCATACAACAATTGTGACCTTATCTAGTCGTCCGCGCTCGCTCGCGCTGACGGGAGTTTCACCTCCTAAATGTCTTACTCCGTGGCCCAGACGCAACATCCAGTGAAGCGCGCACTAGACCGTATATTTTGGGTGCGGTTGTGTCACTTCGGCATGCAACACGCCTACATACTAAAATGTAGTCGGTGCGTCGTATGTCATTGATTCTACAATTCACACGAGGATACACTTGCGATCGCACGTCTATAGATAAGCAGCATCGAAGAAGCAGCCATAAGAATAATAGCAGTGCCGACGTCAATTGCGCTTGGCCGGCCGCAACCTGTGGTGTGCTGGCGTCGCCTGCGATGTGTACGCTTCTCCACAGTGCGGCGTAAATATTTTTTACGCGACAGCGTTAAGGAGCACGTGTCACGGAAAAGCCGGCGTCGGCGGCGTTGGCCATGACCCAAACATGGCGGCAGGCAATTCGTAAACAACTTGCAAGATGAGCTGGGTGGGAATCAAACCAGGGTCTCCGGAGTGTGAGACGGAGACGCTGCCACTTAGCCATGAGTTCGATGGTTCAAAGCGGGACAAAAGCGCCTTAGTGAATGCGGTGTTGCCTTAGAAATGCACCGTAGAAAGTTATACTGCAGTGTATATTGTTAATTATGAGCATGTAAATTACAGAAGTCGCAGTTCAACGAGTAGCGAAATACGTTTCCACTACATTTCTTCTGCACTTGACGCACACGCACAGCCATCTTGCGGCAGACACAGAAGACCCCCTCCTCGCAAGGTACGGTGCTGCCCCCACAGGTGGCGCTCCACTCGCCCGCTTCTCCCCTTCGTCTCGTTTGAGCGCATTGGTGCTGTGCGGGGACCGGTGCGAGGATGCCCCAATACCCTTGCGTTCAATAAGTTTCCTCACTCTCTCCTTTTCCAACTTCCAGCGTGCGTCACTCGAACCCTCGTGTTTAAGCGACGCGGCTCCTCTTTCCGCTTACAGCGGGATTCCTAGGTGCAGCGTCCGATGCGGGAGGCCTCTGACGTGATCGCTGCGCCGTAGTGCGTCTGGTGGGAAAGCGTTTCCTGCGATGTGTGCCGTGCTGCTGGCGAGGAGTCATGCGTCTGCGTGGTGCTCCTAAGCGAGATAGAGGACGATTTCATCGATGCGTCAGCCCCATGATCGCGTCCGCCTTCTTGGTGCGTCGCGGCCAGGCGGTCCGTGCCGATCACGATGTTTGGCTCGCGTAAGTCATTTCTCCCTCCGAGATACCGAGTTATTTGGTTAGTACCGCTTGCTCAGGCGCACGTTTCGTTGCCGCGCCGAACGCCGCGTTGCTCGGCGCTCACCGCGTGTCTTTGTGACTCAAGAGCATGCCAAGCGAATGAGTGGGCTGTGCGAACGGGGTGCGATAACGCTATCGCGTTCCACTCTTGAAGGCGAAGTTTAAGCTCCCTCCAATTTTGATCGCGTGATGGCGCTCGTCTATAGTGGTGCGGGAATCACAGAAGGCGGGCGCGAGCGACGCGCGGAAAACATTGGCGCAACTTTAGCTCTATAAGGGAGCATAGACAGTTTTCCAGACAGAGTATAGCACATCATTTGAAATATTTCGATTCCGGAATAACAGGTTTCACCGGACCGCAACAGGGTTCATTCACACTAAACCCAAAGAACCTGCAATCGGCTTATCTACGACTTTGCACTGATTGGGACCTAAAACAATTATATTTAGCCTCAAACTCTACAAGTCAGTAGATACAGATTGGATCTCTGGTCATTGACCTTCGAAGAAACTATACGTACATGAAGGCCGTTTTTATACCAGTATTTATTTCAAGGGAATTTTCCATGTCTCAATAATTTCTCTCGTCGTATTCGAGTGCTGATTGCCGTGTTATAGTTTGTTACCGAAGATCTCCCCTCAAGTCTAAATATTTTAAGGCAGTTTGTCGTGTGCCTATCATGGCCACGCACGCTTATATCGCCTTAAACTGGCTCTTTTAACTACTACACGCAAAGACAAAGCAACAGCGCGCGCATTAGATCCCATAGATGAGATGAATATTTACAAATATTATTAGGGTTATAATTATATTCGAATGCTGATTGCTGTGCTATCGTTTGTTAACGAAGATTTCCCTCAAGTCTAACTATTTTGAGGCAGTTTTTCGTGTGCGTATCATAGCCACGCACGCTTATATCGCCTTCCGTTTCTCTACCACGGGTGTGCTTTAAAACCACGGCGCTGCAATTTTGCTTTCTTTTCCTTCATTCTTGTCCGCCCTTAAACTGGCTCTCCTCACTACTACACGCAGAGACAAAGCAACAACGCGCGCATTAGATCCCATAGATGAGATGAATGTTTACAATTATTATTAGGGTTTTAATTATATTCGAGTGCTGATTGCTTTGCTATCGTGTGCGTATCATAGCCACGCATGCTTACATCGCCTTCCGTTTCTCTACCACGCGTGCGCTTTAAAACCACGGCGCTGCTATTTTGCTTTCCTTTCCTTGATTCTTCTCCGCCCTTAAACTGGCTGTCTTCACTAATACACGCAGAGACAAAGCAACAACGCGCGCATGCGATCCCATAGATGAGATGAATACATATACATATAGAAAATTATCAGTCATAGCTCTCGTAGTATAGCCTTCTGGGCCGTTTCCTTTCTTTTTTTTGTGTTCTTTCGAAGTAGTCCTATTAGGGTCGTTATAATTACATGAAGGTATTTCGCCCTCGTCAGCAGCAGTCCTTGAGATAGCTATTCTGGCGGCTAGCTCCCCACGCTATGCGTGCCACCCTCGCACCTTTTTAAGCTTTTCCTAGACGCTAGAGCTATACTATTGTGTCCGCGCAACCTTGAGCGATCGGAAAGCGCGTTGCCCCCTCTTGGCCGGCGGAGAAGGGAGGCTTCGTTCCGGCCGCGAAGCCCCCCCAAGTCTCAGTAAGGTGCCTGGTGGTGGTCTCGTGCTGACAACGCCCTCTCGGTGAGCGCATATTTCCCCCCTCATCTTTCCCCCCCCCCTTTTCCCCAAGTAATTATGCCTTCCAACCACTGTCGCGGACAACATCAGTCCCTTTCCACGTAAGTATGAGGCTGGGAGCAGGAGCTATGGCGCTTGAAAGTAACCTGGGGCCTGACGAACCAACCGACTGAGCTATCTTTCCGGGCAACATCCAAGGGTAATTAGTTCAAATCACCTGTCATGTTCCTTTTTTCCCCTTTTTTCTTTTTTTTCTTTCTTTTCAATGTCTTTTTCTTTATTTTATGACTGCACGGGAACCCTCCTAAAGATAAAAATTTATATACATCCTTAATTAGGTATGGTGACACATGTGCAAGTCATAAATACCAGGTTCTCTAGCCGAGTGTCATCCGTGCGGTATAACCGAGCTCAGATTGGTCAACCTTGACTGATCAAATAGGGCACCACTGTAGGTCACATGAGGCGTACAGCTCCTGCGGGACCCACCGTGGTTGCTCAGTGGCTATGGTGTTAGACTGTTGAGCTCGAGGGCGCGGAATCGGATCCCGGCCACGGCGGCCGCATTTCGATGGGGGCGAAATGCGAAAACACCCGTGTACTTAGAATTACGTTAAAGAACCCCAGGTGGTCGAAATTTCCGGAGTCCCCCACTACGGCGTGCCTCATAATCAGAAAGTGGTTTTTTCACGTAAAACCCCATAATTTAATTTTTAATTTAACTACTGCGGGGACGGTAGAGTATCTTCTCCCGTGCAAGAGGACAGTGGTTCAAATCCCGGTGCCGCGCAATTCTCCACCGGAAAATACAAAAAAAAACCGTGTGCTCAGAAAATTGCACAAACAGGCCTGGAGTGCGGCCTGATCCCGGCGACCAGAACCGGTAACGCACTCTCTCACCAGAGCAGGATTGGCCACCCTGGCGCAGTACTTGGCCACAACCTCCCATATGAATACAACAATCAAACCCCGGCCCTCGGTCCCCAGTAGCCGCGAAGTAACTGACCACGGCGGCGGTCAGATCTGTGACGCTGCAGAGGGTGCTAAGAATACCTGGCTCCGGACAGGCCGCCATTGGAATCTGAACCTGGCAACGTTTAACGTTAGAACGTTATCTAGTGAGGCGAGTCTAGCAGTGTTATTGGAGGAATTAGAGGGTAGTAAATGGGATATAATAGGGCTCAGTGAGGTTAGGAGGACAAAAGAAGCATATACAGTGCTAAAAAGCGGGCACGTACTGTGCTACCGGGGCTTAGCTGAGAGACGAGAACTAGGAGTCGGATTCCTGATTAATAAGGAAATAGCTGGTAACATACAGGAATTCTATA
Organism: Dermacentor andersoni; assembly: GCF_023375885.2. Classification (NCBI taxonomy): domain Eukaryota; kingdom Metazoa; phylum Arthropoda; class Arachnida; order Ixodida; family Ixodidae; genus Dermacentor; species Dermacentor andersoni. Next base: position 31,252,332 of record NC_092818.1, read on the forward strand.
GCATTAACGAGAGGGTGGCAGGCCTTGTCGTGAAACTTAATAAGAGGTACAAATTGAAGGTGGTACAAGTCTATGCCCCTACATGCAGTCATGATGACCAGGAAGTCGAAAGCTTTTATGAAGACGTGGAATTGGCGATGGGTAAAGTCAAAACAAAATACACTATACTGATGGGAGACTTCAATGCCAGGGTAGGCAAGAAGCAGGCTGGAGACAAGTCAGTGGGGGAATATGGCATAGGCTCTAGGAATAGCAGAGGAGAGTTATTAGTAGAGTTTGCAGAACAGAATAATATGCGGATAATGAATACCTTTTCCCGCAAGCGGGTTAGTCGAAAGTGGACGTGGAGGAGTCCAAATGGTGAGACTAGAAATGAAATCGACTCCATACTCTGCGCGAACTCTGGCATCATACAAGATGTAGACGTGCTCGGCAAGATACGCTGCAGTGACCATAGGATGGTAAGAACTCGAATTAGCCTAGACTTGAGGAGGCAACGGAAGAAACTGGTACACAAGAAGCCAATCAATGAGTTAGCGGTAAGAGGGAAACTAGAGGAATTCCGCATCAAGCTACAGAACAGGTATTCGGCTTTAACTCAGGAAGAGGACCTTAGTGTTGAAGCAATGAACGACAATCTCATGGGCATCATTAAGGAGTGCGCAATAGAAGTCGGTGGTAACGCCGTTAGACAGGAAACCAGTAAGCTATCGCAGGAGACAAAAGATCTGATCAAGAAACGCCAATGTATGAAAGCCTCTAACCCTACAGCTAGAATAGAACTGGCAGAACTTTCTAAGTTACTCAACAAGCGTAAGACAGCGGACATCAGGAACTATAATATGGATAGAATTGAACAGGCTCTCAGGAACGGAGGAAGCCTAAAAACAGCGAAGAAGAAACTAGGAATAGGCAAGAATCAGATGTGTGCGTTGAGAGACAAAGCCGGCAATATCGTTACTAATATGGATGAGATAGTTCAAGTGGCTGAGGAGTTCTACAGAGATTTATATAGTACCAGTGGCGCCCACGACGATCGTGGAAGAGAAAATAGCCTAGAGGAATTCGAAATCCCGCAGGTAGCGCCAGAAGAAGTAAAGAAAGCCTTAGGAGCTATGCAAAGGGGGAAGGCAGCTGGGGAGGATCAGGTAACAGCAGATTTGTTGAAGGATGGTGGTCAGATTGTTCTAGAGAAACTGGCCACCCTGTATACGCAATGCCTCATAACCTCGAGCGTACCGGAATCTTGGAAGAACGCTAACATAATCCTAATCCATAAGAAAGGGGACGCCAAAGATTTGAAAAATTATAGACCGATCAGCTTACTGTCCGTTGCCTACAAAGTATTTACTAAGGTAATCGCAAATAGAATCAGGAACACCTTAGACTTCTGTCAACCAAAGGACCAGGCAGGATTCCGTAAAGGCTACTCAACAATAGACCATATTCACACTATCAATCAGGTGATAGAAATATGTGCAGAATATAACCAACCCTTATATATAGCTTTCATTGATTACGAGAAAGCGTTTGATTCAGTCGAAACCTCAGCAATCATGGAGGCATTACGGAATCAGGGTGTAGATGAGCCATATGTAAAAATACTGGAAGATATCTATAGCGGCTCGACAGCCACCGTAGTCCTCCACAAAGAAAGCAAGAAAATCCCAATAAAGAAAGGCGTCAGACAGGGAGATACAATCTCTCCAATGCTATTCACCGCATGTTTACAGGAGGTATTCAGAGACCTGGAGTGGGAAGAATGGGGTATAAAAGTTGATGGAGAATACCTTAGCAACTTGCGATTCGCCGATGATATTGCCTTGCTTAGTAACTCAGGAGACCAATTGCAATGCATGCTCACTGACCTGGAGAGGCAAAGCAGAAGGGTGGGTCTGAAAATTAATCTGCAGAAAACTAAAGTAATGTTTAACAGTCTCGGAAGAGAACAGCAGTTTACGATAGGTAGCGAGGCACTGGAAGTGGTAAGGGAATACATCTACTTAGGGCAGGTGGTGACCACGGATCCGGATCATGAGACTGAAATAACCAGAAGAATAAGAATGGGCTGGGGTGCGTTTGGCAGGCATTCTCAAATCATGAACAGCAGGTTGCCACTATCCCTCAAAAGGAAAGTGTATAACAGCTGTGTGTTACCAGTACTCACATATGGGGCAGAAACCTGGAGGCTTCCGAAAAGGGTTCTGCTGAAATTGAGGACGACGCAACGAGCTATGGAAAGAAGAATGATCGGTGTAACGTTAAGGGATAAGAAAAGAGCAGATTGGGTGAGGCAACAAACGCGGGTAAATGACATCTTAGTTGAAATAAAGAAAAAAAAATGGACATGGGCCGGACATGTAATGAGGAGGGGAGATAACCGATGGTCATTAAGGGTTACGGACTGGATTCCAAGGGAAGGGAAGCGTAGCAGGGGGCGGCAGAAAGTTAGGTGGGCGGATGACATTAAGACGTTTGCATGGACAACATGGCCACAATTAGTACATGACCGGGGTAGTTGGAGAAGTATGGGAGAGGCCGTTGCCCTGCAGTGGGCGTAACTAGGCTGATGATGATGATGAATCAACAACACCTTGTCAGGGGGCGATATTGCAGCCAGAACGAAAATGGCAATCATTATACCACTATGGAAAGACATTTATTGAGGCAGAGTTGAAAAGTATCGCCCTATATCAATTTTACCTTGCTTGAGGCAACTTTTAGCAAATCGTATGCTCCTTACAACGAATAGCTTCCTTTATATTCACAACATATTGTCACCGCAGCAATACGGCTGTGGGGACATTCAGGCGCCTTTGTATGATTTTTTCGATTCTCTCTATTTCTGTTTAAAAGTAACCAGGTGGCATGCTCATTGTCTATTGGAGTCAGCAAGGTATTTGATACTGTCTCTTATGAGCTATTGTTAACGAAGCTATCGATAATAGGATTTCGTGGTTTGTTTCTCTCACTTCTCGATAATATCCTCCGGCACTGCTTTCAGTTAAAAAATGTCACAGCAGCGTTTTGACGAAGAAAGCCGCTGTTCTACAGGGTACGTATTAAGCCTCCTCCGATTTACCATTTGCGTTAGCGGCCAGTCTAATGCAATGCCCATTAAATACTTCAGTATGCAGATGGAATGTTAGTTTCTAGCGCTAATCAATATTTTAATGCAGCTTCTCATTTACACGAAACAACAGGGACGGCAATAAACTGCTTTGCAAAAAAATTATATTTCACATTATTGTATTAAAACGGAACTCGTCGGCTTTCGTCGCCCTTCAAAGAAAGTACACTTAAACAGGGAAATTTAGGATTCACGTGGTGGAAACACTCTAATGGGGACGGATTACTAGTGAAGCACTTTAGGCTGCATACATGGGCTGCATACATTATGCAATCATACGATTTTTTTTTCATACGGCACCACATTCACCGACACAAGCGCCGCCGAGGTTACCGCACTAACTATGCACCTGCCACAACCGCTGCTGCAGCCACGGCGGCACCTCCGACGCGCCTAACGTTATCACCGCAGAAGGGCAGGCCACGCGCACCGGCGCCATCGTCCCAACCACTGCTGCAGCCGCGCGGGAACCTCCAACGCGCGCGCCGTTCTAACCACAGGAGAGCAGGCCACGTGTGCAGGCGCCGTCGGCCGAACCGCTGCTTCAGCTGCGCCGGAAATTCCGACGCGCGCGACGTTCTAACCACAGGTGAGCAGGCCACGTGTGCAGGCGCCGTCGTCCGAACCGCTGCTGCAGCCGCCCCAGCAGTTCCGACGCGCGCCACGTTCTAACCACAGGAGAGCAGGCCACGCGCACTGGCGCCGCCGGCCGAACCACAGCGGGCGCCACGCCGGAACTTTCGACGCGCGCGACGCTCTTAGCACAGGTAAGCAGGACACGTTTGCAGCGCCGTCGTCCGAAGCGCTGCTGCAGCGGCCCTGAAACCTCCGACGCGCGCGACCTTCTAACCACACAAGGGCAGGCCACGTGGATAAGTGCCGTCCTCCCAACCACTGCTGCAGCCGCAACAAAACCTCTGACGCACGCGACGTTCTAACCACAGGAGAGCAGGCCACCTGAACAGACGCCGTCGTCCCAACCGCTGCTACAGCCGCACCAGCACCTCCGACACGCGTGAGGTTATAACCACAGAAGCGCAGGCCACGTGCGCAGGCGCCATTGTCCCAAACGCTGCTGCTGCGGCGGCGGCACCTCCGAGGGGCGTGAAGTTATAACGACAGAAGGGCAGGTCACGTGGATAGGTGCCGTCCTCCTAACCGCTGCTGCAGCCGCAGCGATACCTCCGACGCGCGGAACGTTATAAGCACAGAAGCGGAGGCTACCTGCACAGGCGCTATCTTCCCGATTGCTGCTGCAGCCGTGTCGGCACCTCCAACAGGCGTGACGTTATAAGCACAGAAGGGGAGGCCACCTGCACAGGCGCCGTCGGTACAACCGCTGCTGCAGCCGCGGCGGCCCATGTAACGCGCCTGACGTTCTAAACACAGGAGATCAGGTCACGCGCATTGGTGCTGTCCTCGCGACCGATCCTGCAGCCGCGTCGGCAACTCCGACGTGCGTGAGGCTATAACCACAAAAGCGCAGGCCACGTGCACAGGCGCACTCGTCGCAACCGCTGCTACAGCCGCACCAGCACGTCCGACACGCGTGAGGTTATAACCACAGAAGCGTAGGCCACGTGCAGAGGTGCCATCATCGCAACCGCTGCTGCTGCAGCGGCGGCACCTCCGAGGTGTCTGACGTTCTAACGACAGAAGGGTAGACCATGTGGATACGTGCCATTGTCCCAACTGCTGCTGCAGCCACAGCGAAACCTCCGACGCGCGGTGCGTTGTAATAACAGAAGCGGAGGCTACATGTACAGGCGCTGTCGTCCGAACCGCTGATGCTGCCCCGCCGGCACCTCCGACGCGCGTGAGGTTATAACCACCGAAGCGCAGGCAACGTGCACAGCCGCCGTCGTCCCAACCGTTGCTGCAGCCACGGCGCCATCTCCGAGGTGCGTGACGTAATAAGGACAGAATGATAGGCCACGTGGATAGGTGCCGTCCTCCTAAACGCTGCTGCAGCCACAGCGATACCTTCGAGCGCGTAACGTTATAACTACAGCACCGATGGCCATGTGGAGTGGTGCCATCGGCCTAACCGCTGGTGCACCAGCGCCGTCACCTCCGACGTGGGTGATGTTATAACCACCTAAGCGCAGACCATATGGATAGGCGCCGTCGTCCCAACCGTTGCTGCAGCCGCAGCGTTACCTGCGACGTGCGTGACGTTATAACTACAGAAGCGCAGGCCACATGGATAGGTGCCGTAATGCCAAGCGCTGCTGCAGCCGCGGCGGCACCTCCGACGTGCGTGACGTTATAACTACAGAAGCGCAGGCCACATGGATAGGTGCCGTAATGCCAAGCGCTGCTGCAGCCGCGGCGGCACCTCCGACGTGCGTGACGTTATAACTACAGAAGCGCAGGCCACATGGATAGGTACCGTAATGCCAAGCGCTGCTGCAGCCGCGGCGGCACCTCCGACGTGCGTGACGTTATAACTACAGAAGCGCAGGCCACATGGATAGGTGCCGTACTGCCAAGCGCTGCTGCAGCCGCTGCGGCACCTCCGACGGGCGTGACGTTATAACTACAGAAGCGCAGGCCACATGGATAGGTGCCGTAATGCCAAGCGCTGCTGCAGCCGCGGCGGCACCTCCGACGTGCGTGACGTTATAACTACAGAAGCGCAGGCCACATGGATAGGTGCCGTACTGCCAAGCGCTGCTGCAGCCGCTGCGGCACCTCCGACGGGCGTGACGTTATAACTACAGAAGCGCAGGCCACATGGATAGGTGCCGTAATGCCAAGCGCTGCTGCAGCCGCGGCGGCACCTCCGACGTGCGTGACGTTATAACTACAGAAGCGCAGGCCACATGGATAGGTGCCGTAATGCCAAGCGCTGCTGCAGCCGCGGCGGCACCTCCGACGTGCGTGACGTTATAACTACAGAAGCGCAGGCCACATGGATAGGTGCCGTAATGCCAAGCGCTGCTGCAGCCGCGGCGGCACCTCCGACGTGCGTGACGTTATAACTACAGAAGCGCAGGCCACATGGATAGGTGCCGTACTGCCAAGCGCTGCTGCAGCCGCTGCGGCACCTCCGACGGGCGTGACGTTATAACCACAGAAGTGCAGGCCACGTCGACAGGTGCCGTCGTCCTAACCGTTGCTGCAGCCGCAGCATTACTTCCGACGCGCGTGACGTCCCAGGTAGCACACAAAGACTTGAAAACGTCGTATTAAGGGATTCAACGTCTGAAAAGGATTTTTGACCAAAATCGACGCATCAAAGACGTTCCAAGCAAGGTAGCTTAAAAACGAGGAGTGAATACGTTTTGATAACGTTGGAAGCCAGGCAGCTTAAAAACGAGGATGAATACGTTTTGAAAACGACTCAAGGCGCCACCGCCACGCCACGGCGCGTCAGCCTCTTTAGCGGCTTCTACAATATTCAACAACCCATCAACGCGATCCAACCTTGCGCAAGGTGGCGATACCGTCGTCAAATCATGTGACCAAGGTGGCCACGTGATTCGTGATGCCGGGCAGCCGGGCGAGCCGGGCATAGTCGCGTCGTCATGGCGTCGTCGCGTCACCGCACTCGCCTAGCGCTGTGGTGTGTTTGCGGCTGTTCTGAATGTGCTGCCGCTGCCCTTTGCTATGTAAGTGTTGCAGAGTTTTGCTGTCAAGAAAACGATATTCTGTGATTAGTTTGGGTTGTGCGATCTGTTTGTGTAGTTTAATTTGGAAATCAGTAGTGTTTTCAATTGGAGGGCACTAATCAGCTCTTCAAGTTCATTGTCATGTTATGTGAGGCGCCTTTTCACTGACGCTGTAATTAAGGCGTTAAGGGCAGTATAAGGACGAAAGTTAGAGGGACGAAATCGTGCCTGTGTGTCCCTAGCGTCGGGATCGGCCGCTATGCGTGATCCTAACAAGAAAGCATTTTGCAGAATGCGAAGAAAGGCGGCAAAATTTCTGTCTGTGCGCACCTTGCCGATCTCCGCAATAGAGCCGTCATCGTGGTATTTTAGTCTCCCGTTTAGCAAGAGTGTTGCAGACAAGAGAACTGGTTCAAACAGGCTTTTTTTTAATGATTCAGTACTAGTGCGGTATCCCAAAAGGTGAGGCCAGTGCTCGCCCTATTTTCTTCCCTCGCGCTACAGCGCACTGACAGAATTTTGCGTGCACCATACCGTGCTTTTATCGTTTGCGTTTCAGGTTCTCGATTGTGTTTTCGCCCCCTTTACCCACGTGATGGGTATTTCATGGTCTTACCGGGTACCACGTGTGTCCATATATTGTGTTCAATATATGAAACGGCCAAACTCGATTTTATTTGACGCCTCAAATGGTAGTAATGTATTGAGTCCCTTGTAGCTTTGTGCTTGTTATCAATTTTACTACTTGGCGAATGGATACAGCACGTACGCTGCATAACTCGCTTGTGGATACTGCATACGTGAGTCGAGTATGCCCTTGGTATAAAATAACTTGTATGCTTTAGGTAGTACGATTGTTTGCAGTCTGGCACATGTGTCGGAATGTACGCTGTGCGCCCTTCGCGCTTTACGGTGGCCTGCCGAGTTCCTGCGGGTGCCATGTGTGCGCATGGAGTTCGCGAAGCGCTCTCGCAGTTTTTTTTTATATATATATGTACATGTGTTTTGTTCGCGCGCTTCGCACAATAGGGGATGTCGCAGTTCTTTGTACTTGTGCAACACATTTTCCTAGCGTTCGTCTGTGCATTATTTGATACCGGTTTCACACGGGGCTCTCTTAGCCGCTATCCAGTCCGTTAAAAATCGAATTTCTCGGTCGTGATTGGCTCCTCTGCGCAAGCTACGAGAGTGAGCCAGTCGCATCCATAATTTCGATCCGGATCGGGCTTGATCGCGGTCGAGAGTGGTCGTGTGACACCGGTTTTACACATGGCTCCCACATAGGGAACACTTTAAGTTCAATGCTACTGAGTGACGAGCAAGTGCATATATATGCCAGTGGTTGTATGTGGGCAAGTCTTTCTGGTGAAGCCAGTACTTGTGCATTCAAAACATTTCAATTACCAGCGCAGTGCATCAATGTGTCTACTTCGACAAAATGGAGCACCAGTGCAGATATCTGAGCATACCTGTCCAGGGCAGCAAGTGTGTCTACATTGAAACCACTACCAGCATGTGCGGCAGTTCTATTTCCAGCAGCGGAACTGCACAATAATCAGTAGGGTGCTCTGAAGCTGTTTACCTATGAAGCTCTGCCTGGACTGTGTGCCAAATATTTTTCGTCGTGGAAGTTGGGGTGAATTGGTAAACATCAGTGGAACTGTGCCTGGACTTTGTGGCAAATGTTTTTGGATGTGAAAGTGCGAGTGAACTGGCAAAGAATTTGCTCTGGGCTACATGTGTTAGTTTTTCTCATTCAGAGTGCTTTTTTTTTACTTTAGGAGACTTGAGATGTGCGCAAAGTGTGACACGTCAGTGTGCTAATTAATGTATTTGCTGGTTTGCAAATTATTCGTTGCAACTTTGTTTTTGCCAGAGAGGTAAACTTTGCCTCTTGTAAGGGCTTTTTCGATAAAACACTTACTATTTATTATGACCATTGCTTCCTTTGTTACACGAATGCAGCTTCCAGTGCATTCCGGTTTATTTCCATGTTTATGTAAGTTTCTAATATGAGGCTTGCATATTCATTTCTAACGTTCTGGAGGGGCAAGATGCAGCATTACTGTCTCATCGTTCGCTGTACTACAGTAGTGTTCACTTGTTACACTGATTCCCCCGTTGAAGTATTCTGTACTAATTTCACTTTATTGCTTTTTTGTTGTATGGTTATTTTTTCTCGCCATTACCTTCTTTGATATATCCTAAAGGTAATATTTCCAATTTTGCATTGTTCCCATTTTTTTATTTCTGTCACAGGAATGTTTTATGATGGTATGCGGTGGTATTTCTTTTTGTGCTCTTTTCAAGCTTCTAGCTGATTGGTAACATTGCTTAGAGCAGTTACCATCCGATTCATACTCTTGCATTTTTCAGTCTACTTCTTCCATTCGCTCCGATGTCACTTCTGCATAACTCTAGTCCATCTAATAGCACGTGCACTTTAGTATGATAAATTAGACACTTTAGTACACTACAGGTTTTTCTGTTCATTTTTGTATGTGTACTTGGAATTTATGTTCTAGTGAATGTTCACTTTCGAGTTCATTACGAATCCTTTCTGCGACTTTTGTCATTGTTGATGTACTTTTACTTCTATTTGCATTTCTCACAGTTTGTTCGAAAATTGCATGAGCATTACATTTTAATAAAGTGTTTTTGCTTTGTCACAATGTTCTCATTTCATGCACTCTTCGCATGAAAGGCTTGGTCTGGCCACCTGCCAAGACGTCGCCATTTGTTCTTTGCAGGATGTCATTCCCATTGTGGTTGTAAGCATCGTAGCTTACTGAAGGCGGTATTAAGGATTTATTATTCCTAAGAGGCTCATTTTCGTGCGACTTGGTAGGGGATGCGCCGGCCATGCGGGGAACAGTGCTTGGCACTGCGTTATGGCTCTTACAGTCAACACCGACGCTTCTACTCATCTGGGGCGCGATTGGAGATCGTTGTTCAAAACGCCCGATCAGTTTCAGCTCACGCGATTGGCCTAGGCCGTGCCAACGGGTGCGGCTGACGACGTCTGCGCGGCATAGGCCAGTCACGTGAGGCGAAATTAAACGCGTGTTTTGAACAACGATGTCTGATCGCGCCCGTCACCCACGAAAATTCATCATCATCATCATCATCAGCCTGGTTACGCCCACTGCAGGGCAAAGGCCTCTCCCATATTTCTCCAACAACCCCGGTCATGTACTAATTGTGGCCATGCCGTCCCTGCAAACTTCTTAATCTCATCCGCCCAGCTAACTTTCTGCCACCCCCTGCTACGCTTCCCTTCCCTTGGAATCCAGTCCGTAACCCTTAATGACCATCGGTTATCTTCCCTCCTCATTACGTGTCCTGCCCATGTCCATTTCGTTTTCTTGATTTCAACTAAGATGTCATTAACTCGCGTTTGTTCCCTCACCCAATCTGCTCTTTTCTTATCCCTTAACGTTACACCTATCATTCTTCTTTCCATAGCTCGTTGCGTCGTCCTCAATTTGAGTAGAACCCTTTTCGTAAGCCTCCAGGTTTCTGCCCCGTAGGTGAGTACTGGTAAGACACAGCTATTATATACTTTTCTCTTGAGGGATAATGGCAACCTGCTGTTCATGATCTGAGAATGCCTGCCAAACGCACCCCAGCCCATTCTTATTCTTCTGATTATTTCCGTCTCATGATCCGGATCTGCCGTCACTACCTGCCCTAAGTAGATGTATTCCCTTACCACTTCCAGTACCTCGCTACCTATTGTAAATTGCTGTTCTCTTCCGAGACTGTTAAACATTACTTTAGTTTTCTGCAGATTAATTTTTAGACCCACTCTTCTGCTTTGCCTCTCCAGGTCAGTGAGCATGCATTGCAATTGGTCCCCTGAGTTACTAGGCAAGGCAATATCATCAGCGAATCGCAAGTTACTAAGGTATTCTCCATTAACTTTTATCCCCAATTCTTCCCAATCCAGGTCTCTGAATACCTCCTGCAAACATGCTGTGAATAGCATTGGAGAGATCGTATCTTCCTGTCTGACCCCTTTCTTTACTGGGATTTTGTTGCTTTCTTTGTGGAGGACTATGGTGGCTGTGGAGCCGCTATAGATATCTTCCAGTATTTTTACATACGGCTCATCTACACCCTGGTTCCGTAATGCCTCCATGACTGCTGAGGTTTCGACAGAATCAAACGCTTTCTCGTAATCAATGAAAGCTATATATAAGGGTTGGTTATATTACGCACATTTCTCTATCACCTGATTGATAGTGTGAATATGATCTATTGTTGAGTAGCCTTTACGGAATCCTGCCTGGTTCTTTGCTTGACAGAAGTCTAAGGTGTTCCTTATTCTATTTGCGATTACCTTAGTAAATAGTTTGTAGGCAACGGACAGTGCGCTGACCGGTCTATAATTTTTCAAGTCTTTGGCGTCCCCTTTCTTATGGATTAGGATTATGTTAGCATTTTTCCAAGATTCCGGTACGCTCGACGTCACGAGGCATTGCGTATACAGGGTGGCCAGTTTCTCTAGAACAATCTGCCCACCATCCTTCAACAAATCTGCTGTTACCTGATCCTCCCCAGCTGCCTTCCCCATTTGCATATCTCCCAAGGCTTTCTTTACTTCTTCCGGCGTTACCTTTGGGATTTCGAATTCCTCTAGACTATTTTCTCTTCCATTATCGCCGTGGGTGCCACTGGTACTGTATAAATCTCTATAGAACTCCTCAGCCACTTGAACTATCTCATCCATGTTAGTAATGATATTGCCGGCTTTGTCTCTTAATGCATACGTCTGATTCTTGCCAATTCCTAGTTTCTTCTTCACTGTTTTTAGGCTTCCTCCGTTCCTGAGAGCATGTTCAATTCTATCCATATTATACTTCCTTATGTCAGCTGTCTTACGCTTGTTGATTAACTTCGAAAGTTCTGCCAGTTCTATTCTAGCTGTAGGGTTAGAGGCTTTCATACATTGGCGTTTCTTGATCAGATCTTTCGTCCCCTGCGATAGTTTACTGGTATCCTGCCTAACGGAGTTACCACCGACTTCCATTGCACACTCCTTAATGATGCCCACAAGATTGTCGTTCATTGGTTCAACACTAAGGTCCTCTTCCTGAGTTAAAGCGGAATACCTGTTCTGTAGCTTGATCTGGAATTCCTCTATTTTCCCTCTTTCCGCTAACTCATTGATCGGCTATCGGCCGCGAAAATTAGCTTCAGATAATCGTAAACCTTTCAAGACCGCTTCTAGACCAGCTTTTTGATAACGTCCCAAAACGTTTAGAAATTGGTTACGAATAGTTTTGGCAAAGGGATTACTTGTGTCTTTCCCAATCCTATTTCTAGACCAGCTTTTCGAATACGTCTTGCAGACCTGTTCTAGATCGTCTCAAGAAAGTAATTAAGCCGGACATTAGCAGAAATATACGACGTTTTCCCGCCGAAGTTCTCTCAATCGTGTCGTCTTTAACCCGTTTTTATCGTCTTGGATAAACGCTACGAAAACGTTACGTATCTATTTTGTGCTACCTGGGGTTATAAGCAGAGAAGCACAGGCCACGTTCACAGGCGCCTCGCCCAAACTGCTGCTGTAGCCGCTGTTACGGTTGGTGTGTAAGATTGCGGGCAAAAGAGATGCTGAAAGGTCATGCCTAATGGCCTGCTATGGTTGTCTCGAGTGGTTGCCGGTGTGACGGGCGCCCCGCAGTGATTCCAGGCCCCTTTGTGTGTGTGTGCGACTCTAGGGGCGAACCCTTTTCACAAACTGCGCGACTCTACGGGAGAACCCTTTCTACAAACTGACTCTAGGGGAGCACTCTTCCCGCAAACTGTCCGACTCTAGGAGACCCTGTCCGCGAACTATACAGGACGCGCGGGTTGCCGCCAGAGGAGGCAATACCGTGCAGCGTCGCCTAGAAGAAAGGATCAGCTGTCCATCCCCGACCAGACTCAGTGCATGTCACGTGACGTTGACGTGAGCAAGATCCCGCCTACCATTTTAGCGGGCCTATTGAGGCGGCCCCGCAATGTACTTTTTATTCATTCTATATTCTACTGTTCTAGTCTTCTATATTCTTCACCAACCGTTGAATAAACAGTGCAAGTTTGGAACTAGAAATCTTCTCGTTCCTGCCTGGTCGCCATGGCCTACCGGACGCCTGCAGCCTGCCGACAACGCCACGCTACCCACTAGTAACACCGGTCGAGGTTTGAGAAACAGGCGTCACAACAACTGGTTGGCAGCGACGGGATACGCTACCCAGGAGACCCCTACTTTGGATGACATGTAAGAGATCGTCTCGTCGTCGTCCTTGTGACAACGTTCGGAAGGAATGTGTCAGGATTCATGACTGCATATGGTGAGTGCACGGCTTTTCTTCACGAGATATCACTTCGCTTTACGTATATTATGGTGAAGTACAAAGCAGTGATTTTTTCTTAACCGTTTACGGAAGCTCTGAGTACGTCGAAGTGCTATTAGAGTGAAGAGTTAGCATCACTAAAGGCAGCCATGAACTTGAAGGCGTTAAAGAAGCCGGAATCGTTTAACTTGGCCAGAGAATTGCGCCTCCAAATTGCCGAATCCAAGAGAAAGCCGGAGATCATTGATCCAATCGAAGTGATCGGGGCAGACGGTGATGAACTGAAGGAAGGCCTAGAGAGCATTGCGGATCAAAAGGAAGAGCGTAAGCGTCTATAAGAAAAGGAAGACCGTAAGCGCCTAGCAGAAAAAGAAGGGCGTAAGCGCCTAGAAGAAAAAGAAGAGCGGGACCGTGTTGCACGCGACGCACTCGAAATGAGGCTCCTAGAGATTGAGTTTCTGAAGGCTCATAATACCAGAACTAGCAAAGAGGCACGAGAAAGCGAGAGCAGAGTGACAGACTTGATGGTACCCTACGCAGTAGGAGGGGACATAGGTCTTTTTCTGGTGCAGTTTGAGCGCGCGTGTGAGAAGGCAAAATTCGCGAGAAACGCATGGCCGCAACGCTTGTTTACGTTGCTGCCACGTGAAGTCGCTCATACCATTGCCCGCATGGGGAAAGAAGAAGCGGAGGACTTCGATAAAGTCAAAGCGAATCTGCTTAAGAAGGATAGATAATAAGAAGAAGCATTCGGGCGAAAATTCAGGGAGGTCCAAAAGACCAAAGTAAGTCATAGTCAAATTTCGTGAAACGTGAAAGAATCGCTCAGAGAAGAGGGTGCACTCGGTGACGCCGAAAGACTATGCAGTGCGTTGCATTATAACAGTTATACCGCCGGCTGCCAGAAACATCAAGTATTGGGTTCAGCATAGCCCAGGCGTGGACACTATCACGAGAGTGACCGATCTCACTGAGGAGTACGTAACTCGCCGTGCGTTCGAAGGCAACGAAGCTCGTAAGAAGAGATGAATAAATATAGACCCGACAAGCCAGAGCGATGGTCAAAGTTGAGGCAGTGTATTTCAAAGCAAAGGTCAGATTCGGTGAAAATTAGGAACGAGAACAGCGAGGGAAAGGAGGAATCACCCGAACACAAGGCAGAAAGGCAAAGGGAAAAAAGTTTTCGAAGCTAAGAAACCACTAGTTTGCTACAACTGCCAGCAAACGGGGCATATATCCTTGAGGTGCAATAATCCAAACCTAGTGTTGATGTCACTCAGTAGTAACGAGGAAATTCTAAATTTGTAAGAACCGTACATTCGATAGCTCGTGGTAAACGGCAAACCGTGTCGGGTGCTTCGCGACTCGGCAGCCTTAATGTACGGGGTGCACCCGCCGTGCGTGGAGAAAGGCCAGTTCATGGGAGAATGTGCTTGGATGAGGCAAGCCGTAGGCCATGTCCCTCCAGTGTTTGTTTCCCTTTGGCGAAGATTCACATCGAACACCTTTTTAGAGTTCCGGATACTGAAGCCGCCGTCTTGGAACATCTCACGCCGCAGTATCCGTATTTGTTTTCTAACGAATCTGATGATTTTCTTCGACGCAGGAGGATCGAGTTTAGTGAATGAATAGTGGTAGAGGAAACAGCTTTGACGGAGGATTCGTCAACCAGCCCCAGACAGGACTGCCCTATAGGGGATATTACGGAAAGTACACTAGCTAATGAAGAGGTGAGGAAAGCACCGGAGCCTGAAATTTCTCGGGAGGCAGCATGCAGAAGAAAGTTATTGAATGCAAGCCCTGCCGCATTGATTGCTGAACAGGAAAAAGATTCCATCCTGCGGAACCTAAGGCCAGATGCGAAAGAATATGTGGCAGAACAGAACGTAAATTTCCTCAAGAAGGCAGGCGTCCTCTATAGAAAGTACACCAGTCGAAATGGAGTGCAATTCGACCAACTCGTGGTGCAGCATCCTCATCATGAGCAGCGCCTGTACCTGGCCCACAGAGGCTTTTGAACAAGGCATCTGGGCATTCGGAAAACAAACGACCGCTTACTGCATGAATTTTACCGGTCGGGCTGCTTTCGGGAAGTGGAAACATTCATGAGAAGCTGCGACACATGTCAACGCATAGGCAAGCGTGGAGATAAGGCTAAAGCACCAATGAATCCTGTTCCCATTACAACGGAGCCGTTTCGCCGGCTCATAATAGACACAGTAGGACAACTTCCTGCAACGCAGTCTGGCTATCGGCATATACTCACTGTACTATGCCCCGCAACGAAATTCCCAGAGGCGGTGCCCCTCAAAGAACTAAGCTCGGTGGAGATAGTCAACGTGCTTTTGTCTATCTCCGCGTGAGTCGGGTTTCCCGCAGAAATCCAATCAGATCAAGGTTCTGTCTTTACGAGCGCACTGACCACGACGTTTCTGGAAGCGTGCGACATTAAAATTATTTACAGCTATGTGTATCACCCACTCGCCAACGTGGTCGAGAAAGTCCACTCAGTTATGAAACGGCTTATGCGAGCAATTTGTTATGAGCAGAAAACCCACTAGGAGGTTTGCTTGCCTGCCGAAATGTTCGTGCTTCGAACGTAACCACACGAATCAACAAATTTTTCACCTTCAGAGCTCGTTTACGGTCGCTGCCTTCGGTCCCCTCTTCCCATTGTTCGAGAAGCCTGGAAAGGCCAGGCGGTCGATACGTGCTAGAGCTGTTAGGCCGACTGCACACATCTCAAGAATTAGCAGGGAAGGAAATGCTAATCATTACTATGACAGGACGGCTCGAAAGCGAGGCTTTCAAGATGTCAAAAAAGTAATGATCCTGAAACGCTAATTGAAAAACAACCTACAGGTTCAATGGGAAGGACCTGTTGACTTAATTAAGAAATTATCTGAAACACACTACGTAATCGAGGTACCGGGAAAACGAAAGACACTACAAGTGTACCACAACAATGTATTGAAACCCAACCGACAGAGGGAGGCCATTGTGAACATGTCCCTTAACCAGCCTGAGGAGATGCCTGTCGAATTTCCGGAGTTGACATGAATAACGGGGGCAAAAGAAATTCACGAGACCATTCGCAAGCTAGTAGAGCAGGCGGAGTTGAATCATAATCAAAGATCCAAACTGAGGGAACTAGTGTTTAAATTCATAGACATATCTTCGCACACACTAGGCAGGCAACACTGCGATTGTTCACGATATCGTGTTAACCTCATCGGACCCAGTTCGCTCGAAAGCTTATCGTGTTTCACCTCGTCAACGTCAAGTAATGGCCGCTGAAATAAACAATATGTTAGAGCTAAGTGTAATTTCCGCCGAAAGTCCGCAGCTTTGGATTGAAGAATTCTCCCTATTGTTTCTCTAGCCTTATAAACCAAGTGCTACGGGGAATGGAGGATTTTGCACTTCCGTATCCCGATGACATGGCAATCTTTTCTTCATCATTGGCGGACCATATGCATCACTTGCGAACCGTGTTGGGCCGTCTACGAGATGCCAACTTAACTGTCAAGGCTCCCAAATGCCAATTAGGGCGCGCGGAGGTAGCTTATCTAGGTCATTGTCACGCATAAGTTAACGCCTGGTACACTTGCTTCAGCGGGCGGAAGGAACACACGAACGCAAGATGCAATACACACGTAACATTCATTCAATAGGCTATTTTAGTAACAGGAACACACGGTAAGATTCAGCACTTATCACACACGGAATGCGTCCACCCTTGCTCAGCTTTCCGCTCACACTACCGCGTTTACACACGTCTGTGCGGCGATCGTCTATTCGCTGTAGTAGTGGCGCTTACAGTACCGGTTCTGTTCGACGCGGGTATCGGCGTCCCCCGGTCTGTGGTCCGTCGATGCGATCTGGTCGTCGTCAGTCGTTGTTAGTGTCCGGCGTCACCGATGCCCCGGCCGACGTGACGAAGGCACGGTCGCTGCGGGGCTGTCGCGCTCCGGCAGAGCGCGGCTCGTGCCGGCTGGCGCTCCCGGTGCGCGCCGGCCCAGCGTAGTTCTCCGGACGGGACGGTGACTGGCTGTAGCCAGCCTCCGCGCGTCCACGTTCAGCGGCACAAACGCTGACGTGTCCTGGCGGGTAGGTCCGGGCCAGCGGTAATTCCGGGGACGTCGGACATCTGCTCGCCGAGCCTGGTACTCGGGCGGGACGTCGATGTGTCGCCGAGGAACTGGGGCAGGACCCAGAGAGGCGATCTCCGGCCGTCTTCCCCTGGAACGCTGCGCCCGGCCACCACGTCCTTTCCTGCGCGCGCCCCCTTCTCCAAGATGGCGGCTCCACCCGCTCGCTTCACTCTTTCTTCCTCGTCTTCTTTCTTTCTTTATGATTGTCACTCCTGACAACGGCCCCCCTGTTTTCCAAGTTTTCGCTCCGCGAAAACTTCCCTCACTGCTCGTCACCTCTTGGATGTACACGGACACTGCACTTCCACTTCACCACACCACATATAACTTCACTTCGCCACTACTTCGTTCACACGTCACTGCACTTCACTTCACTGCACTACATCACATATAACTTCTCTTCGCCGTATCTTCCTTCACACCTCACTGCACTCCACCGCACTTCACGCAAGTTTCTGCTGAGTCTTCACACTACGTCAATGTCAACGACAGCAGCATTCACAAGGCGTTGTATTCCGCGAGTGTTTGAGGAAGACTCCTCAGAAGCTCTAAACACTATATGCATGCGCAGCAAACTATTCCCCAGTACACGAACATATTCACAAAGTAAACACGTAAACGAACATATTCCGCAAACTGGGCGATGTCCTTCACTTGGTCCGCGTACTCCTGCCTACCGGTTCTTGTCTGACATGGATACAGCCAGACAGGAAGCTCTGCACTAGTCCTGACTCTCGACGCCGGCACCTCATCGCGACATTGCCTCGCGCAGAATGATTTGGATGAAACCAGGAGTTGGCGCGGGACCCAGACTTGCATGCCGAGGGCTTGTCAAAGTTGTCGGGCACAGCGATGACACGTCCATTGTTCTTCAATTCTTGAGCCCGTCTTTTCTCACATACGCTTGGTTTAGGCATCATGTTTGTTATCCTCGCCTTCTGAGGGGTAATTTCTGTTGCTGGGATGTTTGCTTGGTAGGGGCTTTCAGCAACCAACTCTGTGATGGCCGTTCCTGTGCCCGTTTGAAACGGTTGCTCCATAATAGGCGTAGTCCCTAGAGGTGCCTTCGATATCAACCCTTTTGGTGTGGTTCTCTGACATATATCGCAAGATCGCACAAACCGTTTAATGTCACTCTGCATGCACGGCCAAAAGAATTCTTCTGATACTCGGCTGGTCGTCTTTCTTACTCCTTGATGGCCAGCCATTATAGTGTCGTGCGCCAACTCGAGGACTGCTCTTCGTAAACTCACTGGCACTACTAGCTGTCGTGTTTCTCTTCCATCAGGGGTTCTGGCTATTCGGTACAGTAATTCTCCAACCTTCTCAAACTTATGTACGACCCGGCTCTTCTTATTCTGAATCCATTTCCCTAACATTTCAAAATAATGTCGCAGCGTACTGTCTGCTTCTTGCCTTTTCTTCATTTCCGTCGCGGTTATATCAATGGCGGCACCTGAAGTATTCTTTATACAGACATCTTTCCTATCCTGGTTCCTTCTGCTTTTCTCTACGGACAATATGCTAGCTTCTCTGGTATACGGATCCGAACTTCTTTCGTTGTCTCTGCCATCGGCTTCGCTGGATTCATGCTCCGTCCTACTTGTAAATTGGATATTGGGAAAACTCCAGAGGGGATCTGGATCATCCACTCTTCTGGCTCCTGGCACATTCCCAAGAATGACGTCGTACAGCGGTTCTTTGACGCATCGGGTTTCAATCCAACCGCAATAATAAGATGTCAAAAGCAACACACGCGCCATAGGCATTCGCCGTACTGTACCATCCGCCAATCGAACTGGCGTTTCTGTACCGGTGATATTCCTTTCCGGCACCATGGATTGTCTTACCAAAACAATGTTAGACCCAGTGTCTCTGAGTACAGACACTTTTCGTCCCTGCAGCATTCCCACTACTACGGGCATCGAGGTTTCCGGGTCTTCCGACCTCGGAGCCGTCGTGACAGCACTTGCCTTGTCGCTGGCCTCCTTCTGTTTTATTCGCGTACTGTCAACAGCAATGGGATTTTCGCTCGCAACAATGTAGGCAGTCTTATTTTCTGGCTTAGCTCGGCAGGTTCGTATTGTATGTCCATGCCGTCCGCACCCCTCGCACTTCAACGTCGAACTGCGAGTACGACCCAAGGGGCAATTCACAGCCCGATGCCCTATCCTGTCACACATAAAACATTTGATTGTGCTTCGAGTCTGTTCTCTCTCATCTGGTGTCTTTTTATCTTCCTTCCCCTTTCCCAAATTATTTTGGCCTTGGGCTTCTAAATAGCGGTCGGCGTGTTCAGATAGTTCCGCCACCGTCTTCAAGTTGCGCTCTTTCAGGAATATTGCCACGCCCTGATGACATGATGCTAGGAACTGTTCTGCAATCATGTTGTCCTTCAAGTCTTCGAATGTCTTCTCTATGTTAGCCATCTCCAACCAACGATCAAAGTAGTTGGAGATTCTAGCGGCGAATTGCTGGCCTGTCTCGTTATCGTGTGGCTTGGAGCTTCGGAATTTATCCCTGAAACCTTCGGCCGTTAGTCTGAAGCGTTGTAAGAGAGCCTTCTTCACCTTGTCATAATCTAGTGCGTCAGTCGCTGCCATCCGACTGTACACGGCCAACGCTTCCCCCACGAGACACATACTCAACCCCGTCGCCCAGTCACTCCTCTGCCAGCCTTGTCCAGTTGCTATTCGCTCGAAACGCTGTATATAGGCATCTAAGTCATCTCGCCTTTCGTCAAAGGGGGCGATTAGCTTTTGGGGACACACTGTCGCTATTCTCTGAGGTACCACGTCTGAGCTCCTATTTCCTGCCTCTTCTCCACTGTTACTCATGCGCAGCTGTAATTTCTTTTCCGTAAGCTCTTTTTCCAACATCAAGTTCCTATATGCACGCTCGTCCGCATCTTTCGCTCTCTCCTCAGCGGCCTTGGCTCTCTCCTCATCTTCCTTCGCAGCCTCTCGCGCCTCTGCGCGTTCTTCTCTTAATCGCTTCTGTTCCTCGTGATACAGTGCTATTATGGCCTCAGCCGACATGCCCGCGGCACTCCCTGCCGTCATCAAATGTTCAAGGTCCATTCCGCTGCTCAAGACACACCGAGGCACGTGACAAAGTTAAAGGGATCCTGGCAGGCTCGCCAATGTTGTCACGCATAAGTTAACGCTTGGTACACTTGCTTCAGCGGGCGGAAGGAACACACGAACGCAAGATGCAATACACACGTAACATTCATTCAATAGGCTATTTTAGTAACAGGAACACACGGTAAGATTCAGCACTTATCACACACGGAATGCGTACACCCTTGCTCAGCTTTCCGCTCACACTACCGCGTTTACACACGTCTGTGCGGCGATCGTCTATTCGCTGTAGTAGTGGCGCTTACAGTACCGGTTCTGTTCGACGCGGGTATCGGCGTCCCCCGGTCTGTGGTCCGTCGATGCGATCTGGTCGTCGTCAGTCGTTGTTAGTGTCCGGCGTCACCGATGCCCCGGCCGACGTGACGAAGGCACGGTCGCTGCGGGGCTGTCGCGCTCCGGCAGAGCGCGGCTCGTGCCGGCTGGCGCTCCCGGTGCGCGCCGGCCCAGCGTAGTTCTCCGGACGGGACGGTGACTGGCTGTAGCCAGCCTCCGCGCGTCCACGTTCAGCGGCACAAACGCTGACGTGTCCTGGCGGGTAGGTCCGGGCCAGCGGTAATTCCGGGGACGTCGGACATCTGCTCGCCGAGCCTGGTACTCGGGCGGGACGTCGATGTGTCGCCGAGGAACTGGGGCAGGACCCAGAGAGGCGATCTCCGGCCGTCTTCCCCTGGAACGCTGCGCCCGGCCACCACGTCCTTCCCTGCGCGCGCCCCCTTCTCCAAGATGGCGGCTCCACCCGCTCGCTTCACTCTTTCTTCCTCGTCTTCTTTCTTTCTTTATGATTGTCACTCCTGACAGTCATGTAACAGGGCAAGGCAATCGTCGGCTTCCGAGGTTAAACTGACCACAATATACAACTTCCCTCAACCACGCACCAAGAGGTACATCTGGTAATAACCTGCCAAGCCAAGGAATGACCTAAAAAATATCTCGCGTTATTCCGAGATTCGAACTTCTTTAACAGATGCTCTCAGAAAAACAGAACCGCAAACTGTAAAGTGGGATGACGCAAAAAAAAAAAAAGAACTTTTAGTATGCTAAGGAAAGCACTAACGAGTCAGTCAGTGTTGAACGCACCCGGCTACTGTAAGCCATTCATTATTCAGTGTCATAGCAGCGACCGTGGTATGGAGGTGGGGTTTTGTCAAAAGAGAGATGACGAAAATGAGCACCCTGTACTGCACGTCAGTAGAAAGCTCTCAGTTCGTGAGCAAGCATACAGTGCATCAGAAAAGGAAGGCGCCTGCGTGGCATGGGCGGTGCAGAAGCTAGCTAACTATATCGCTGGCTACAGATTCACCATAGAGACTGACCACTATCCGCTCACATGGCTGCAGTCCATGTATACAAAAAAAAGAAATGGTCGTATTTTGTGCTGGAGCTGGAATCTTCAACAGTACACTTTCTATATTCGCTACAAGAAGGGTAAACTTGACGGCAATGCCGACGGTTTGAATCTTTGCCCCTAGAGTAGCGAAAGCCTCATGCTCACTCGGGTCTCCGTGGCATTTTTACGTTGGTATTTTTTTCAAACGTTTTCTTTATTATCGCGAAGTTGTAGCTGATTATTTGCTGATTTTAGTAACTGCGCCTTAACACTTTCAAGAAATGGCTGTTTTAGTGCTTGGGGGGGGGGGGGGGGGGGGAGTGAGAGAACACGCTGAAGGTATGGGAAGGCAGTGGCGGGTTTTCTTTTTTTTTTTTTGTAAAGCCCGGTGTGTCTTGAGGGCGCTTGCTTTGTCGTTGTGGGTACAGCACTGTTCTGGAGTGATTGCTTGCCCAAACAGGAGACGAAAAGTTGCCAGACCGGTCTGCAAGTCCAGTTTGCAAGTACAGCAAGACTAGGGAGAAAAGGCGTAAAAGAGCGCCACGAGAACTGATGAAGGACTTCAAGGAATCTACTAGCTACGAACCAAGGGTTCATCTCCACGGAGGGAAATTATGCTGCTGAAAAGCCGATCCGTCGCCCAGTGGCTGCTGGCCCCTACGCATTGGGATGTTCCTCCCCCGCCGGAGAAGCTGCTACGGTAGGCGTGTAACACCCCGGGCAAAAAGGATGCTCAAACACCATGCCTAATCGCAACGAAGGATGGACTCATAATTTGCTATGGCTGTCTCGAGTAGTTGCTGGCCTGGCAGGCGCCTTGCAGTGATTACAGACACGTTTGTGTATGTGCGACTCTAGGGGAGAACCCTTTTCACAAACTGTGCGTCTGTAGGGGAGAACCGCTTTCACAAACGGTGCGCCTCTAAGGGAGACCCCTTCCGCGAACCAAAAAGGACCCGCAGGTTGCCGCCACAGGAGGCAATCACGTGCAACTTCGCCTAGAAGGAAGGATCAGTCGCTCATTCCCTACCAGACTCAGTGCATGTCACGTGACGTTGACGTGAGCAAGGTCCCGCCTACCACTTTAGCGGGCCCATTGCAAGTTTCAGTGCAAGTTTCGCACTAGAAATCGTCTCGTCCCTGTCTGGTCGCCATGGTCTACCGGAAGCCTGCAGCCTGCCGACAACGCCAAGCTACCCAATAGTAACGGCGGTCGAGGTTCGAGAAACCTGCGTCGCGACACCGCGCCCGCACCTCCGACGCGGGTGAGGTTATAACTACAGCAGCGCAGGCCACATCCACAGGCGCCCTCGTACCTACCGCTGCTGTAACCATGCCGGCACCTCCGACGCGGGTGAGGTTATAAGCAGCGAAACGCAGGCCACGTGGATATGCGCCATCCTGCAAACCGCTGCTGCAGCCGCGGCGGCACCTTCAAGGCGCGTGAAGTTGTAACAAGAGAAGAACAGGCCATGTACACAGGTGCCGTCGTCCCAACCGCTGCTGCAGCCGCGCAGGTAGCTCCGACGCGGGTGTGGTTATAACCACATAATCGGAGACCACGTGGATAAGTGCCGTCGTCCGAAGCGTTGCTGCAACCGCAGCGGCGCCTGCGACGCCCTTGACGTTATAAGAACAGAAACGCAGGCCACATGGCTGGGTGGTGTCTTCCCAACCACTGCTGCAGCCACGGCGGCACCTCCGATGCGCGTGACGTTGTAAGCACAGAAGCGCAGGCCACTTGGGTAGGTGCTGTCGTCCGAGTCGCTGCTGGAGCCGCCCTGGCACCTCCGACTCACGTGACGTTATAGCCACAGAAGGGCACTCCACATGGATAGGCACCATGCTCCCAACCGCTGCTGTAGCTGTCGCGGTACTTCCAACACGCGTGACGTTGGAAGCACAAAAGCGCAGGCCACGTGGATAGGTGCCGTCGTCCGATTCGCTGCTGCAGCCGCAGTGGCACCTCTGACGCACCCGAGGTTATAGCCACCGAAGCGAAGGCCACGTGAATGGGCGCCGTCGTCCCAACTATTGCTGCAGTCGCAGCGTTACCTCCGGCGCGCATGACGTTATAGCCACAGAAGGGCAACGCACATGGATAGGCGCCGTCCTTCCAACCACTGCTGGCATCGCGCCGGCACCACCAACGCGGGTGAGGTTATAATTTCTGAAGCGCAGGCCACGTGCAGAGGCGCCACCGTCCCAACCGCTGCTGTAGCCGCACCGGCACCTCCGAGGCGCTTGACGCTATAAGCACAGAAGCATAGGCCACATGCACAGGCGCCGTGCACGAAACAGGGCTTAGAGCAGGCTCTCTTCCCCCCATCATTGTTTCGTTTACTGGATTTGAACGAATAAAGCACATGAAGTTGAATTTGCTACACTAACTGCACTTTATATATTTATATATATTTATATATATATATATATATATATATATATATATATATATATATATATATATATATATATATATATATATATATATATGGTGTTTTGCTGACAACGTTGAATTCATGTGGTTCTATTCGGGCCCCGGATATTGACACGTGTACTTGTTCATCTTTATCAGGCGTCCACGTTTCGCAGGACGCGCCCGCATGTATCGGAAGTTTCTGGACTGTAAACGATGGTTCCATTCGCAGTCGGTCACCGAACCTTGTGTAATCTGACTGCATTTATGCGTGCCGCGAATGGTGTAGAACTTTCAGTGTAGAACACGCGGGTCCCTGCGGTTACTCACATTTGACGACTGATGAATAAAAGCCGACGCGCTTGACCCGCTGATCAGATTTTCAACGATCGCCGAATATGGTCGCCGCTATCGTTGTGCAATCAGTGTAGCGTGCTTTTGGGGGCGCAGGTTCACCCAATAAAGGTTAGTTTTCTCTTTCACAGTATTGCAACTGCGTTTTTAAGGTCACTACCACGTGACAATATTAAACTTACTTTTGGAAGCTGGCGGAATGCTTGATACATGTGTCACCTCCGTCGCGGGTCGGTCCGGGATTCGACAATCTTTGGCATCGGTCCACGCATTTCTCTCCATGTGCCGTGATACGGACGTCAGCTCTCCCGGGTAAACCGGGAGAGCTGACGTCCGTATACGGCATGAGGGCGATGTATACGGAGGCTACAGGTAAACTGCTTCGCTGTACTATAGCATAGGTCGCATTCTAAGCCATGTTCTTGCAATGCTATTGGCTACACATCATCCCTCAAATGCGTCGGTTTGCGTTTTGACAGCGATCTTTCATGGAATTCACATCTTTAATTTATTTGTCAGAGGCTTTTCGCAGTACTGTGCTTACATTGCTAAATCCGTCACCACGTGGTGTTATCAGTAAGGAAAACGACAGCGAATGCTTTATCGTAGTGTCGTCCAATATGACATTACTGCCTACGGTCATCGCCCTCTTCGTTGGCAAATAAATAATGAATTCAGTAAAGCGCCCCCTTCTCAAGGTTATAGGTTATGGCTGGCATGTCGAAGGAAATACCGAGATTTTTCAGGCATTATCAATGCGCAATGCCCAATGCAGACATTTCTGGGACAATCGTTTTAAAGTGCCTTATGCAACTTTCGGTTGTCTTAGCACGAGATGGTGTTATCACATACCAGGATGTGCAGCAAAATACCCCAAAACAATGCGAGAATATTATCTTCTGGCGTTGCTTAATTATCAACCCTGTATTGAGCGGCAGTCCACAACAAAGTATTAGCTCAAGAGAAAACTAATACGTGAGGAATTGAGCACCTTAACCACTTACAGAAATAGGTCTTGTCTGCTTCTCAATTACGGTTATAGAGTGGTCTGGTTAAAAATGCGATCGCAAGGTTCGTTTCTGCAAAGGTTTCCATAGAGAGTTTTCACTTCTCAAACTGAGTTCGTTGTTTGTCGCCGCAAACTCCCTTTGATAATACCATGTAAACTATCATGTGTCACGTTGATAAATGTACGTACCAAATGTGCTTCTAAAGACAAGTATATATATATACAAGTATATGTATAAAAATGGTTCGGGTAATGGGCCTATCGGCGCATATTGTCACGTGGAGTGACATATGAAGAACACAGTAGTAATACTGTGAAAGACGAAACTAACTTTTATTGGGCTAACCTGTGCCCACAAAAACAGGCTACACTTAAAGAACGGCGACAACGGCGAACACAGTCGGCGATCGTCAAAATCTGATCAGCGGGTCAAGCGCGTCGGCTTTTATAGATCAGTCATCGAGTATTCCAGACTAACCGCTGGGACCTGCGTGCCTTCCACAAAGTTTTACACCGTTCGCGTCGGGCATACACGCAATCAGATTACACAAGCTTCGGCGACAATAGACAGCGGATAGAAGCATGGATAACACTCTAGGAACTTCGGATACGTGTACACGCGTCCTGCGCTGAGCGATAACATTTCTTAGGCGCTAAAAGCGCTCATCCGTAGAAGATGAATGAGTTCACGTGTCAATTCCCCCTCTCAAAAGGCATCGTACCGATGCTACAAACATAACAGGAGAGTGAAACACAAAAGGTCACTTGTTAAACAAAGTGACAAAATAACAAAAAACAAAGCATTGGGTGACACAATAAAAAATATGTCCAAAGTTCAGCTGTGCGATGTCCTCAAAGTTCATTAGCGCTGGTGGAACGGTTTAATAACCCTGTTACACGGGCATTTTAACGGCCGTTGAGGAAAACGGCAGTTGGCCTTCACGGCCGTGAGGCGGAGTTGCACGGCAGCGCGAGAACCGTTGGAAATCCAACGGCGATTCAGGCCAACGGAGCTCGCCGTCTCCGTTCCGCCGCCGTTTCCGTCCGTTTTGTCGTGAAATACTCAAGATGGCAGCCCCCAGCAGCAACGTGTCCCCGCTGCAGGCGAGCGCGCCGGTGCGAAAGCGCTTTGCCTGGACAGCGTCACTGACTCATTTATTCATCAACTTGTGGCAGGATCACCTTGCCGAACTGCGAGCTGAGAAACACAACGCGCCCGTGTACGCAAGCATGACGGCGCTGTTCAACCAGCTCTGTTCAGCGAGTCTGTGCAACGGGAGGGCGACGCGCCTATTAGGGGTATGCAAGCTCGCATGTTCGTATCCTCCCGTGCTAGTAGGGAATACGAGCTCACGATGTAGGCAAATGTGGAATGGGTCACGCGAAACTTGGCTTTGAAATCTTGATCTGACAACATCTGCACGATGGTGTCATACCAAGACGGCGGTCTGGAAAGAGTCCACACACTTCTTTGGCAGGCAAACATCACCACAGCGAGGCGAGGCGAGGTGCAGCGAGGATGCGACATCGCGTCTCGGCCACCTTCCGCTTCTTCTTGAATGACGCTTTCTTAATTCGCACAGCTTGCAGTGCAGCCCTTTTTGTAGACAAGGCCTCGTAGTGCGCAACCAGGAGAAGCAAATCGGATGGGCTAAAACGGTCGAATTCATAAGCGGCTGGCTAAGCGCCATACCACGGCTGTTCTCGAGTGTGCGTCGCAGAGTTGCACCACGTTCAACAGTGCACCTGCTGAATCGCGCAGATGGTCATTCGCGGTACGAAAGAGAAAAGCAAATGCACAGTGGTGCTGCGGTTAGTACAAGCGACGGAACGTGAAATGGGACGCTTCAACACGTTGAAACCACAACAAACGCAGCCATTTTACAACGCAGTCGATCAAATTGGATCCAGAAACAATGTTTTTTCGAGTTGGCGAGGCAAAAAGTTCAAGAGTCACGTGATAACACGTCGAAACGGGAGTCAACCTACTGAAGATGCAAAGTGCCGTGTGAGCACAACCACCACCTGTCACGATCCACCCGGGCTCGTGAACAAAGGAGGGCTCGAGGCACCC
The DNA here is from genome assembly GCF_023375885.2 of Dermacentor andersoni. Lineage (NCBI taxonomy): Eukaryota > Metazoa > Arthropoda > Arachnida > Ixodida > Ixodidae > Dermacentor > Dermacentor andersoni. The sequence continues at coordinate 31,279,897 of NC_092818.1, forward strand.
TCCGTTAGACGGACGCTCCGCAGCGTGGTGGTGCTGAATGATGACTGGCCGGCGAGCAGCCGTGCTCGTCGGTGTTTATTGCGGTGCGGTGACCAATGTTGCCTGCCGAGCTTTAGCAGGCCACCGAGCCTGGCGGCGAACGAACATTATGTCTGGGGGGCGTCACATGTATGCTACACCCCCTTACCCCCAGTTTGTTTGTTAAAGAAAATACAAACGTCCATGTTTTAAATACGAGGCTCTGCCTCCACCCTAGCTGGGTCGACGGTGCCTGCTATCCAGGTGAGTAACGGTCCGGTGGCTTCCGCCGTCGAGTACTCCGCCTGGGCACCGGTGATGACGGGTCGGGTGTGGCAACGCCGGGTGCTGCCTGAGCCAGCCTTGCTCCATCGGGAGGGTTCGTAGTGGTCGGCCTTGCGATTGGTGCCGGGCTCGACACCGGTCCAACGGGTGCCGCACCACTGGCAACGGTTGCCGCCTCCGAGGTGGGTTGTGCTCTGCTGGGAGCGACTGGTGCTGGGTTAAAATGCGAGCGCAGTATGGCAAGCAGCTCACCCAGCGTCTCAACGTGCGGCGTGGCTGGCTTGAGAAGGTATAGCAAGAGGCTGAAGACGCGGGTCCCGCAGTTGGCCAGGAAAATGTCCCGCTGCTTGGTCTCGGGTGTGTCGTTTGCCCGGAAGAACACGTGGACTTGCTCTTCGTAAATTTGCCAGGCGGACCCATCTCCCTCGAACGGCTCGAGCCTTCCGTACAGCGGCATGGCGACAGCAACGGGGGGCGGTGTGTCAGTCAGTGTGTCAGTAATGGCCGGGAAACTCTTCAAGCCTACTTTCCCCGGCGTGTCCGTCGAGGCTTCGGGCGTGATGCTGCGCAGCTACTCCGGGCAACTCTCCCAGGTCCAGGGTCAGGCACAGGTCAGCGTTCGCTTTGGTGACAGGCAGGTAACCCTTCCCCTTTACTTAACGAAGGGGTCGTCACCGACGCTGCTGGGCCGAAACTGGATTTATGCACTGGGCGTTCGTCTGCCAGAGTATCAGGAAGCCAGCCTGCACGTGGTGCAAGACGTCCCCAGCCTCCTGACAGAAATCAAGTCCTTCTTCCAGCCAGGGGTGGGCACATTTGCCGACACGACGGCTGGCATCTGTGTACCTGAGGGAGCCTGGCCACGTTTTTTCAAGCCTCGCCCACTGCCGTTCGCCCTGAAGGACAGGGTCACTCAGGAGCTGCAACGGCTACAGCGAGAGGGCATTCCGGTGCCCGTAAAGACATCTGAGTGGGGCGCTCCCATTGTGCCAGTCCTCAAGCGAGATGGCAGTGTCAGGATCTGCGGGGATTTCAAAGTTACCATCAACCCCGTCGCTACCGTCTAAGAGTACCCGCTGCCCCGGATTGAAGATCTCTGGTCAGCATTGTCCGGTGGACAGAAGTTTACCAAGCTCGACCTCAGAGATGCTTACCAGCAGCTGGTGCTCCAGGATGCCTCCCGGAAGTATGTCACTATATCGACAACTTTAAGACTCAGTACACGCGCTTACTCTTAGGCGTGGCCTCGGCGCCAGCCATATTCCAGAGGGAGACGGACAACCTCTTCAGGGGCATGAGGCACGTGGCGGTGTACTTGGACGACATCCTGGTTACTGGCAGCGACGACGGGGACCACCTGCAGAACCTGCACAATGTCTTCGCATGACTACAGGACGCCGGCCTCAAGCTCAAGCTGGAAAAGTGTCTTTTTCTAGCCCCCTGCGTTGAGTACTTCGGACATGTCATTTCCCAGGCAGGCCTAGCCCCAGCTCCCCGCAAAGTTGATGCTGTGCTCAAGGCACCCAAGCCCCAGAACAAGAAGCAGCTTCATAGCTACCTGGGCCTCATCAACTTCTACAGGAGTTTTCTGCCGAACCTGTCCCAGCATCTACAGCATCTTCTGCTTCCGGATGGTCAACAATGGGTCTGGAAGAAGGGACCGGGCCTTCCAGCACAGCAAGGAGTTAATCACCAAGGCTGCAGTGCTGGTGCACTTCGATCCTGCCAAGCCTGTCGTCCTTACTGTAGATGCGTCGCCGTACGGTGTGGGAGCCGCCCTGGCACACCGGGACAAAGATGGCCAGGCAACACGGTCACCATGCTTGCTACACCACCGTTCCGTTCCCACGGCCGTTACGGCGTTCAACTGCCGTTTGCGTTAACGGCCGTTGCAAGTGCCCGTGTAACAGGGGTATAAGTCGCACAACATGTACTACTTCAGGTCGTGAGCGGCGCCGCTGTGATAGCGAAATGCCGTCTGGCACGAAGTCATAGTTAAGTGCGCCAATGCGTCGGATGATCTTGTATGGTCCGAAATAGCGGCGTGAAAGCTTCTCGCTCAGTCCTCGTCGGCGTATAGGAGTCCAAACCCAAACATGGTCGCCGGGCTGGTACTCGACGTAGTATTGTCGAAGGTTGTAGTGTCGGCAGTCGTTCTTCTGCTGGTTCCTGATCCGCAGGCGGGCGAGCTGTCGGGCTACTTCGGCGCGCTCGAGATAGGTGGAGACATCAAGATTGACTTCGTCAGGGACGTGCGGCAGCATGGCGTCGAGAATAGTCGTTGGATTCCTGTCGTAAACCAGCTTGAATGACGTGATCTGCGTAGTTTCTTGCACCACCGTGTTGTAAGCAAAGGTTACGTATGGCAGGACCGCGTCCCACGTCTTGTGCTCGATGTCGACGTACATTGCTAGCATGGGGGCGATGGTCTTGTTCAGGCGTTCCGTGAGACCATTCGTCTGCGGCTGGTAGGCAGTTGTCCTCCTGTGGCTTGTGTGGCTGTATTGCAGAATGGCTTGGGTCGTATCCAGCTTTTCTGGACAGAAGGGTTTAGTTCGCGTGAGTGCCACCACGTGGCGTACTCACCTTAAACTTTTCAAATTTCCCGCGGTGACGCGTGATGACGTCAACCAAACAAAAATATAAAAAGTAAAAGCTATCCCTGCGCATTGAACTTCACCACAATGCTTGTCCCGCCGGCGTTATCAGTGTTCTTGATCAAGCGTATTCGCTCGTCGCATGGAAATTACTCGTCATCCAGCGTTTACTCGCGACGCGCAATTGTTGATTCTGGGCTTTTTATGCGGTTCTTTTTTCCTTCTTCCTTTTCTTTTTCTTTTTTTTCATTCTACGGAGTAAAGAAGCTAGCCTAACCGTCAGAAGCACTTCGGGGCAGCCTTTCTTCAGTCGGCACACATTGTTAACGTCCGAACATCGCCTACTAGAGACGCCGTCGTGGACGGATTTTCGTTTTCCCCTATCGAATTCTTTAAGGTGCATACAATTATTTCACTAGCGACTTTGCAATGCGCCTCATGGGCTACCGCCGCAGCTGCAAATCTAGATGTGTTTAAGTATGAAGACATATACATGGATAGGTTGGTTTTTCACCTTGACACAAAAATCACGAAACAAGAGTTCAGCATAGTGTCCCTGTGTCGTCGTAGCGTGTGAGACCGGGCTAGTTGGTATTTCATGCTAAAGTGACTAGCGCAAGAATGGACACGGGGCACTAAAGAGGCAACAAGGATAAGCGCAAACTGCTAACTGGGCGCTTGTCCTTGTAGCGCCTTTAGTGACCCCTGTCCACTCTTGCGCTAGTCACTTCAGTCTGTGTCGTCATCCGCTAGCATGCTATGGCCGAAGGTGCTCGCAAAATTAGGTCAGATTTACTGAACACCAGGCCAGGTATACCCTTGGGCACGACATATACAGTACTTCCAGTTAGTTTCCAAAGTAGACTCCTATTGCGGTTATCCGCGTGCGTGAAGCAAGAACGCTATATAAAATTATTGTGCAGTAATGCGGGATGCGTATGTTCTCCACATTCTCTACCATGTTGCCGTTCCGCCTTTATTATATAGCCGCAATGTAGACTAGCAGCTATCGAACGCCATAAAGACTATCCACATATACAACCCTTAATGAACATCGGTTATCTTCCCTCCTCACTACATGTCCTGCCCATGCCCATTTCTTTTTCTTGATTTCAACTAAGATGTCATTAAATCGCGGCTGTTCCCTCACCCAATCTGCTCTTTTCGTATCCCTTAACTTTACACCCATCATTCTTCTTTCAATAGCTCGTTGCGTCGTCCTCAATTTAAGTAAAATCCTTTTCCTAAGCCTCCAAGTTTCTGCCCCATAGGTGAGTACTGGTAACACACAGCTATTATACACGGACTGGATTCCAAGGGAAGGGAAGCGTAGCAGGGGGCGGCAGAAAGTTAGGTGGGCGGATGAGATTAAGAAGTTTGCAGGGACGACATGGCCACAATTAGTAGATGACCGGGGTTGTTGGAGAAGTATGGGAGAGGCCTTTGCCCTGCAGTGGGCGTAAGCAGGCTGATGATGAGGAAGATGATGATGATGATGACACATTCAAAGACCTCACGCACAACTCCTGACACTTAATTGTATTCAGGAGTTGTGCGACTGCCCAGAACTTCCTTAATGAACGTTACATAACACATCATGAGGCTTCACTTGCGAAAACCACGATTTCATTATGAGGCACGCCGTAGTGGAGGATTCGGGAATAATTTAGACCACTTGGGATTTTTAACGTGCGCTTAACCCTAAGTACTCAGGTTTTCGCATTTCACACCCATTGGAATACGGCTGCCGTGGTTGTGATTCGATCCCGAGACCTCGTGATTAGAAGCCGAACCCTATAAAAGCTAAGCAACTACGAGGGGAAGGAATGTTGGCAGTAGGAGGAAGGTGACAGCCGGCACGTGAGACAATTTGTTCCCATCATCATTGCGAGAGAATGGGTACCATCTGTCCAAGAATGACACCGTAGAATGCACTGCATGCAATGTGATGGAGTCCGCGTTCAATATTTCAGACCCGAATCATACTGTAACTACTGACGACCAGGCATCTCGCTAATACGAGCAGTCGCTTGACAGGTGCCGAGCACTGACGTCGGCCACAGGACTTACTTGACCTTTGTTCAACACTTGCCGACATTCTCGCCTTATTTCGTACCATTGCGTTTCAGCTGAACTACTTAAACAGCCGATTTATTTGTGCCAGAAATTGGCCACCCTGTCAGCGTTATGGTTTCTTATATTTAAGTGATCTTTTATATTTAGGCTAATGCTGTCCTGAAATTTCCAGCGGTTTCACCTTTCCCAAAATGCCCGCATTTTTGTCGGCCTCTGTTCATATTTTGGAGGATTTTTAATAGACAAGGAAGCCATTGCGTGGCAACCTGACCAAGCTGCTCAAAAAGTCATTTTATATCCCTGAGGTCTTGTGCAAGCTTCCGCCTTCTTGCTGTTCATGAACCTCCTGATTTCCCTGTCAACTGTATCCCATTTTGACGACTCCAATCCCACGGAAGTTGCAACGATATAATGTCCATGGGATTAATGCCATTTAAATTAATTCTACTGTGGATACGACAGCCGCTTTTGCTCACTATGAATGGAAATATTGCGTTAATGAGCGCCATTCTTAAGCATTTAAATTGACAGCAAAAAATTATGCGGGTCCCATGTATGTGCGAATCGATGTAAGCAAAGCTTCCTGTGTTTGTTGTCATTATCATACGTAATCTCGACGGAGTAGACAGGCACTCTCTAATGAAATGCTGTCAATGTTTGCCTGATTACACCTGCCATTGAGATGCAAACAAACGGAACTTCAACTCATTTTCACAGAAATAAACGCTGAATGAAATGCTGACGTCATCCTAAACAAGATCAACAAGCGTCGTAGTGCTCGATCTTATGATGTCCCTATTTGTAAGCCTATATTCGTGACTTTTTTGGGGGAGAGGTGAAAACTCTCATCGCTGCAACTTCATGATGTCCTGGTGGCAGGCCACCATGGCGTTTGTGCGTCATACTTCGCCACATTCATTTTTCAAACTATGCGAGAGCTCGAAAAGGGCGGCCAACTCACTACGCCCCTTTCTTATGTTTACTTCAGCAAAGTGTGTGTTAATCGTTGTGGTTACCAAATACGCCCAGCGGTATGCTACCACTCAAGCGTTTCTTGCGGCTGAGCAACTGAAGTCGCAGGCTCTGTTCAACATGGCGTCGAGGTTCAATATGGCTATCCTCAATTAATTTTCGCGGACTTCTCTCACCGCCTTCTCTCCAGTGTCATCTCTTACACTACTCGCTCCTGCTAGACACAACACAAACACGCAACGACCTTAATGAAGTATCATTTACAGGCTAGTTGACACGCTGTCGATATATATTGCCTCTGAGCACCGGGATTGAACCGTGGTCCTATCTATGGTCACATTATCCGTCTGCAGCCTCGCTCAACAACACCGCTTGTTACTCATAACGTTTTTTTTTTTGTCGACAAGAGCATAGTGTATTTCCTCTGAATGTGCTTTCGGCTTTAGGGGTGACCTTGGACGCCCGCTTATTCTGTTACGTTGACGGCGACCGTTGTCGTCAGGATACCGCCTCATGCTGAGCTTCGCAGTCACCAGAGAGCACAGAAAGCTGTCTTCACAAACAAACCACCGGGATTCGAGCCCATCTCCCAAATACACCATCTTGCATTTGGGAGATGGGCACGCTAACCATTACGCTACCACCTGCCTCCACCAATTTCTGTTTATCTGCCTTCCCACTTCACGCTTTTGCCGCACACGCAGGCAGAACGGAAGCAGAAACGAAAAAGGAAGTAAGGATTGCTTGAGCCGCCAGCTTACACATGACCTTAACTTTGGCAGGTTATTCTCATTGGAGCGCATGTAGGCTTGCGGCTGCGTGCAGATTGTGGGTCGCCTTAGCTTTATTGTAAATTTGCTTTCACTGACTCTTTTGAGCTAGAACTGAAATGCCGGACAAAAATTAGACCTACCATTGAATATTTTTTCCTTGTTCTCTAGGTTTAAACCAAAAACGCTCATTTACACAAATCGTGATTTTTTAAAGAAATGACATAAGGATACTATATTTCGAGGTCATGTCGTTTTGTCAATACGGGCCGGCACCACGTATCGACGAAAGGGCATCACAGTGCCGATGCACGCGGCAGGTTACTAAATGAAGAAAACAGGAAACGAGTGTTTTTCAGTTCTCGCAACATATTGTACACAGAACACAAGGCACCCACCACAATGACATTTTATTTTTGACAACAGCGACACACAATGGCGGACTGATATACTTCCTAAGGGGGTAAGGGGGTTTCTTTTTATTTTTTTCATCGCAGAACCGCAAGCACAGGTTGCGTCGCGCGTATACCGCAGCCACATACTGTGGCCGCGCTTCTTTTCCTCTAACAATGGGGCCCCTGGCGGCTTCACGCGCTCCCGTAGGTGGCGTGAACTGTCACTCCAGAAGTTTAAATACATAACCTCTTTGCATAGAAACGACGGCATGATTGTTAACATATCGTTCGCTTGGATATGTTTGGCACGAGGCCCAAGACCCTGTCTTCTAACGCGTTTTTATGTTTGCATTCGCGTCTGTGTCTTGAAGGGACGCGTATCGTAACATGCTACAATGGTGCTTGCGTTGAGCGTATGTATGGCAAAAAAAAACGCGGTTCCAAAATGTCTGTTCACTAACTTGTGCAGTAAACCCATGTTTATAGTATTCGCGCAGTATAGTAGTAGTATAGTAAGAGCCACGAGTATGGCATCCGTAACCGCAAGCGTCACGTTATGGTCGTAACTTGTCGGGACTGCGTAGTTGTAATCCACAGACCCTGCCACTAAGAGATACGTGGCAAGGCATGGCTGATGAATAAGTAATTGCGAAGATTAGTTTTCAGTAAAGGTTTGTTACCAAGAATGGCGGGAGCTTATACAGCCGCAAAGGACGGATGCTTGGCGGTGACTCCAATCATTTACTCGGCGCATCAGACATCGACACTGGAATTCAACTGGCTTCGCCAGCTCTTGCTTATATTCTCTCGCCCCTAAGCTGCGACTTCGCCTGCCACCCGGGCCCCAGCTTTTCCTCTTTGTCCCCCGCTTCTTTCCCAATCTACTGAGACGTGCTTCCACTGATGCTTGCTCCTCCTTTTTCTCAATAAATGAAGGCATTCATTCATTCATTGCTAAGTTACTGCCGAAAATAGCGTGTCTTTATCTCCATAACCACCCTGTCCCTCACCTGGACTCTCCCATCGCAAAACAAAGTTACTGTGTTGGAAATGGCTGGGTGTCACATATACAATTTTCTAGGAATGGCCAGTAGCACAGCGGGCAATTTTAGTTGGGTGACGAGACAGTATATAGAAAACCTTCCTTGCCATATCCACACTCAGTGCTCTGCTTCGTAAGCTACTATTAGCCGCTACGACGAAGTACGAAATGAAAGAAACCTAGCTGGGCTGGTCGCGGGCAGTTCTTTTTGGATCCGTGATGCATCGATTTAACATATATATATATATATATATATATATATATATATATATATATATATATTGTAAGCACTATTAACGTACTTCGTCGTTTTCATTTTTACATAGCCATCATCATCTTCCCTCTTCTTCGACTTCTTCGCGCGTGAGCTGCGGGCGTTGCCGTTTTTGGAATAAACAGCGCTGGACAACTTGATCGGTCTCGGTATTATAAAGTGGTGGAGGTACGTCAAGATCCCGACGTCCTCTCGCGTTCCCGTCCTCCCTGGAGCTCCGTTCCGGTCGCCGCCTGCACCCAGCTACCCCTACAACAATGGACACTTCCAACCCCGGCCCTTCCGGCGCCTCTAACCCTACCACACAGACGACCCCGCCTGCGGCGCCCTCTTGGACTGTGACGAGCCCTCAGCGTGATCCCCCTGTCTTCGCGGGACTCCGCGGTGATGACGTAGACGGTTGGATCGACCACTACGACCGCGTGAGTTCTTGCAACAAGTGGAACGACACCCAGAAATTGAGGCACGTCGCCTTCTACTTGACCGGTGTTGCAAAGACGTGGTATTTCAACCACGAATCCGACATCGCGGATTGGTCCACGTTTACCTCGAGGCTGCGGCAAATCTTCGCTTCCTCGTCTGGCCGTGCAGAAGTCGCCAAACAGAAGCTGGGAACGCGGCGCCAACTTCCCCAAGAGTCTTACACCTCATACATAGAGGATGTCTTGGCTCTGTGCCGCCGTGCGAATCCTAGCATGACGGAAGCCGAACGCGTTCGCCACATCTTAAAAGGCATTGGGCCTGTCGCATTCAACGCCTTAATCGTGCAAAATCCGGCTTCTGTCCAAGACATCACTTCAACGTGTCAACGCCTCGACGAGCTGCAGTCTATTCGTCTTCCACATGACAGCAGCGATCCTCAGGTTCCCCATTCTCGAGATCTACGTGCTCTTATCCGCACCATCATCCGCGAAGAGCTTCAACTACAAGACTTCAGGCGTCCACCTGCTGCCTGCGCCCCAACCCCCGCCTTCGACTTGCGCGAGGTCGTAAAGCAGGAGTTGACAGCGATGACTACACCCACGACGCATCTTGCTCCGGTAGCGCGCTCCACACCTACCTACGCGGATGTTGTTTCACTACCCATCCCTACCGTGCCTTCCGTGCCTACTGGCGTTTCCTATGACCATTTGGCTTCGATGGGAACCAGAGCACTTGCGGCGCCATCGTACCCTCAGTGGCGTCCACCTCGTCCAGTTTGTTTTTACTGCGGTATACGCGGCCATATATCTCGCTTCTGCCGCCGGCGCCAGCAGGATGAAAGGCGAGGCTATGCTGAGCACGAAAGAGACCGCACTCGCCGATCAGACGACTACTATACCGGACCGTACTCGTGCCCGCAACAGCGTTCTCCGTCTCCACCAGCTGGTCCCAATCTGCCTCATAGTTCCCGTTCGGCCAGACGTCGTTCTCCATCCCCTTACCGGCGCTCTACATCACCGCTTCGCCCCACTTCCCATTTTGTCGACCAGCACTCGGAAAACTAACTGTTGCAGTTTTTGAAGGGGAAACTGCTTCTTATCGGTCTTCAAAAATTCCTCCTGTTCGCCCGGCCAACATGCTTTCTGTGACTGTCGAAGGTGTTCCCGCGTCAGCTCTCATCGATACCGGTGCCGCCGTTTCTGTTCTTCGGAGTGATCTGTGTTCGCGGCTCCGTAAAGTAAAAACGCCTTATCTTGGACCAATTTTGCGTGGTGCTAATAATGCATTCATTCACCCTGACGGACAGTGTACTGCTCGTGTTCTCATCGACGGCATACGCCACCACATCGAGTTTATCATCCTTCCAACGTGTATCCATGAACTTATACTGGGTTGGGACTTCCTACATTCTGCTTCAGCCGTCATTTCATGTAGAGAGGAAGTTGTCCACATCACGGATACAGAGCTTGAACCTGTTGCGGACTCTTCACTTTCATGCGTGAACTTGACCATCGCTGCCGACTACGTCCTGCGTCCTGGTCACGAAGACGTTGTAGCCGTAACATCCAGTCAGATCACCGACGGAGACGCCCTAGTCGCCCCTTCTTCCCGCTGTACTGCTCACGGAATTCTCATTGCCACCTGTCTCGTCCGGTTTTCGCGCGGCCGCGCCCTTCTGTCTGCTTGCAACACGACCCCAGATCCTGTGATGCTGTCCAAAGGGATGACTGTGGCAACCCTCGCCGACACTCGACCTATCTCTCTAGTCGCGCTTTGCCCTTCTTCATCGCCAGCCCCAACCTCAGGTTTGGATGATTCTTTCCCTCCTCCAGCCGTTCTTGGTTCTGACCTAACAGCCGCGCAGTCCGAAGCCCTAATGGTGGTCTTGGCAAAACACAAAGCCTGTTTCGATAGCTGTTCCCCTGTGTTGAGCCAAACTCCTGCGGCTACACACCGCATCGAAACCGATGGTTCCGCTATTATACGACGACGCCCCTATCGTGTATCGCCGTCCGAACGAAAGGTCATTTAACAACAGGTTGCTGACATGCTTGCGCGGAAGATAATACGACCTTCATCTAGCCCATGGGCGTCTCCCGTGGTCCTGGTAAAGAAAAAAGATGGCTCAGTTCGCTTTTGCGTGGATTATCGAGCGCTCAATAAGATCACACGCAAGGACGTTTATCCAATACCTCGAATTGACGACGCTTTGGACACACTACAAGGGGCGGAGTATTTCTCCAGCCTTGATCTTCGGTCAGGATATTGGCAAATTCCGATGAACGAGACTGACAAAGAAAAAACCGCATTCGCTACACCGGATGGCCTTTATGAATTTAACGTGATGCCTTTTGGCCTTTGTAATGCTCCTGCCACATTTGAGCGCATGATAGACAACGTCCTTCGTGGTCTAAAATGGAAGACATGCCTCTGTTATCTGGACGATATTGTCATCTTTTCGTCTGACTTCAGCCAACATCTTCATCGATTAGACGAAGTTCTCAAGTGCCTTGCGAATGCTGGTCTCCAAATCAATACAAAAAAATGCAAATTTGCAAGCAAAACAATAAAAGTATTGGGTGACGTCGTCTCAAAAGCTGGCATCCAGCCTGACCCCGAAAAGATTAGTGCCGTTCTTCAGTTTCCTCGCTCCCAGCAACAGAAAGATCTACGTAGTTTCCTCGGCTTGGCGTCATATTTTCGTAGATTTATACGCAACTTCGCAGCAATAGCAGCTCCTCTACACAAGCTAGTGGTTACCGGTGCCTCTTTCACGTGGACTAGCGACTGCGAGTCGGCTTTTCAAGCTCTTAAGCGGCATCTTACTTCCGGACCAGTGCTTCGCCACTTCGATAATCGTGCCCCCACCATACTCCATACTGACGCAAGCGCACAAGGTATTGGCGCAGTACTTCTGCAACGTAATACAGAATCTAAAGAGCAAGTCATAGCATATGCCAGCCGAACACTTTCTCCAGCTGAGCGGAACTACACCATTACAGAGCAAGAGTGCCTGGCTATCGTTTGGTCGATTCAGAAATTTCGCCCCTACCTTTACGGCCGCCACTTCACCATCGTCACCGACCATCATGCTCTGTGTTGGCTGTCATCAATGAAAACCATGTCAGGACGCTTAGGACGCTGGATACTGCGCTTGCAGGAATATGACTTCACTTTAACATACAAGTCTGGAAAACGCCATCATGATGCAGACGCATTGTCTCGCTGCCCACTCTCACTCTCTCCCGGTAACGCACCGTCGTCTTCCCAACCACGTCGTTCCGATGCTACGCTTGCCTCCCACCAGCGCTCGATAACGCCCCTGGACCAAGTTACGCTTTCATCACGCTCTGATTTCGTCTCTCTTCAGCGGGCCGACTCCTACTGTCGAACTCTCATGGATCGCCTTAGTGGGTTCACCGAACCACCGAACAGCCGCTTGCGACGCCAACTTCGACAATTCCGCCTTCAAGGTGGCGTGCTACACCGCTACGTTTACCACCCAACAGGTCACCGGTGGGTCCCAGTTCTACCTCGCTGCCTTCGCTTGCGGGTATTAGAGGCACTTCACGACGATGTATCGGCTGGCCACTCAGGCTTCCACAAGACTTACGACCGCATAAAGACCCGCTGCTTCTGACCTGGCCTATCCACAACGGTGGCCAAATACATTGCCTCTTGTGCGTCATGTCAGCACCGCAAACGCTCGACATCCCCTCCTGCCGGTTTACTACAACCTCTCCCTTGCCCGGACGCACCTTTTGAATTTGTTGGCATTGATTTATATGGTCCCTTGCCGTTGACACCCTCCGGTCACCGTTGGATTGTCACTTCGGTCGACCATTTAACAAGATATGCCGAGACTGCCCCTCTGCGATCCGGCACCGCTTCTGAGGTCGCCGACTTTTTCTTGCGCGCCATCGTCTTGCGCCACGGGGCTCCTCGCGTTCTTCTCAGTGACCGTGGCAAGGCGTTCATTTCAAAAGTTCTCGAGGAAGTTCTTCGAGCCACTAATACCGTCCACAAATCTACTTCTACTTATCATCCGCAAACCAATGGCCTTACTGAGCGCTTCCACCGTACGCAGTCTGACATGATTGCCATGTACATCCGTCCTGACCACACTGACTGGGATAAAATTCTTCCTTTTGTGACATTCGCATATAATACTGCTATTCAACGGACTACCGGCTACAGCCCTCTCTTCCTTGTGTATGGACGATCTCCTTCAACCATATTCGACAGAGAACTATTTTTCGCACCTTCTTCGCCTAACGCGTCGCTTCCAGAAGATTTTGCTGCCCGAGTTGCACATTGCCGTCAAATCGCCCGGTAAAGCACAGAAGCTACCCAAGCTGAGCGCAAGCGTTACTGCGACAACAAACGCCGTGACCTACGTTTTCACCCAGGGGACCAAGTCCTGCTTTGGACTCCAGTCCGCACCCCAGGCCTCTGTGAGAAGTTCCTTCCACGCTACATTGGTCCATACACCATTGTGCAGCAAACATCTGCAGTGAACTATCTCGTCCGCCCAGTACACTCCGTCACTGACCGGCGCCGCCGGAATGCCGAAATTGTTCACGTGTCGCGGATGAAGCCCTTCACTCCCCGTTTAGATAATCTCTAATCTGCGGCCAGGCTGGCCGCTTCCATGACGGGGGCAAGTTAGTGTAAGCACTATTAACGTACTTCGTCGTTTTCATTTGTACATAGCCATCATCATCTTCCCTCTTCTTCGACTTCTTCGCGCGTGAGCTGCGGGCGTTGCCGTTTTTGGAATAAACAGCGCTGGACAACTTGATCGGTCTCGGTATTATAATATATATATATATATATATATATATATATATATATATATATATATATATATATTTCTTATCGAAGCCTAAATGACACCGATATAGGCGAGGTCAGTTATGGTAGCTCGTTGGCTTGGACTAACGATGCTCTTCACGCAGCCCTTTCGTCTTATAGGTGTTTGCGAATGGGAATGAAAGACAGGAGGGTAACACGCCTTCCTGAAATGAGAGATTTGGAATAACCCTTTGTTTGGCGGTTGGACATATGTTGAGGGTCCCCGATATGAACCACCTGCAAGTCTGTATCACCTTGCAAAGGATAACTCAGACGAAACGTTGTCAAATGGATAGGGTTTTAATTATCAAAAGTATATATTTATTGAAATTCCTTACCATGAGGTGAAAGCCGACTAATAAGCATTTAAATTTTCCGTGTTATTAAAACATCCTGTTAATAAAAGGTTGCTGTACTTTACAGCCCCCTAAATTAAAAAATAATCCGTGAAAAATAAATTGGTGCGGTAAATGTGTAAACGCCGATGCAAGAAAAGGCCTAGTCCGTTTCCCAGTATTCACTCGATGAAGATGGAGCACCTCTATATTCTCACGCTGTAGTAATGTCAAGAGCAAAACACTTCCAAAAGAGTCAGTCACGAATGTTACTTATTATAAGATGAGCTTGCGCTGGAAAAGAAAATAACAATCAAACATAACGATGACTGCGCGCAAAGTGTTTCCTCTGATTCCGATCTACGGATCAAGGCGTCGGTTCATCAGATTAGAATGCTCGTACATTGCAGCGCCATCTCGGGTCGTCAAATGTGATGGAGAATATACGTCAGTATTCGCTTCTCGCGCACAATCTGATAAGATAACGCTCTTTCGCTATTGAATCCGTGACAACATACTGGATATTACAAACACATGCAGGCGCATCTTGAGCTAACTGATAACTTTGGAACTGTGGTTAAACGATAAAAAAAGCCCTCGCCCCCTTTAAAAAAAGAGAATATATTTTCTTTCAATATTAGCTGAAACATAGTGCTAGTGGTTTAAAAAGGGCCCCCAGCACTGCACAGCGGCGCCGACATACAGGAAATTCAAGAGCGAACCACTTTCCAATTACTGGTATTTATCAAACCAGCATATCCTGGTTCAATGTAGCCCTGTAGTCCAAGGACATGTTCTACAATGGGTACTGCGTCGGAGCTCACATTTCATGTCAGCATTAATTGTCACAAAATCACAGTATATTTTTTCTTTAGATCTTATTATTAGACAGCTAAAATACATCTAGCGAAACCCTCACCTTAATATTTCAGTATTTCTCGTTCTAACGTACATATCCGTGCTGATCCATACGTTACTAAGTACTCAAAATGTGCCCAATGCTTTCCTCCAGGAAGCTGTTTTTATTCCTTATGACGCCAGGAAACCAAGCCTGCTGCCACCATCGCTCAGAAACCTAATTGGGAGCGCGCACAATGTTCTCGCACACCTTGCGGGATGTACCGCAGGGCCGAGGTGCTTATTGTATAATGTATGAGAATCGGTTGTAAAGACAGACGTGCAATGTTAGGCCATGTGCTTAAGCTCATGAAGTTGATTTGTGCCAAGATAACCTGTCCAAGCTTTCATGCTTACTTTATAAGAAGTCTACAGCACCATCAATATGCCGGTTGCTTTTAACTGCACGAAACAAAACTGTTGAAAGGGTACAAACAATGTTAACATCATTTTATCATTCGCGTGTTCAGATTGGTAACCTCTATATGTGGAGTAAGTTGAGAAGTTGTTTGCGTAATTACCAAGCTATGTTAATTAAATCTTCAGTAATAGTTCTTACGTGGCTAAAGAAAATGAGCAGTTTGGAGCCCGTCCTCGAGATCATGCAGCCAAGGGAAGACATTTCGACTAAACATGCTTGTTTAAAAGCCATGCGAACTAAAATTTTGCAATTAAACACTCTTGGAAGACTTAACTGACGCAGAAAAAGAACACCTCTAAAGTCACAGAAAGAACAGCACTTTAAGACGGGACACAAAGGAGGAACCACACACAAACTGCGCTAACTTTAAGCGCTGTTCTTTATGTGATATGAAGCAACTAGCCCGTCAGTCATTCCTTCCAAACCTGTAAAGTCAACCTGACCACATCTAGCCTTTTGTGATGCTGTCATCAATAGTATGGCCCCGTGAACATGCTCCCCATTGCCACATAGTTGCGTTCCATCTCGAAGGCAAGCATTTTAAAGTTTTAGTGTCAATACGGCAGTGAACGTGTGCCGCCGAAAGCTTGCTTGGTCGCAGAAGCGATGCATGACGGAATGATGGTGCAGATTTAGCGCGTCACTGGCATCAAGACAATGCGCTGCCGCCGAAGGAAGGAAGATAAGGAAAGTGAACAGCTTGGTAGCTGCTCACGGAGCCGTGCCAATGGTGGCGGTGCCATCATGACGAAATCTGAGGCGGCGATAATGACAGCTGAGGCATTCTTTTTTCTTTATTGCATTTTTTACAACGAAGTCGTTAAGAGTAAGCTTTAACTCGGGCCCAACTTTAACGCGGCCTATTCATATAGATGTAAAACGCCGAAACTCTTTTCTGAGATAACCCCTGGGCCGATGTTAATGAAATTTGCTGGATTCGGGAGAGAAAGGTAAATTCTAGTGACTATTGGAAGCAGAATTTCTATTTAAGGCTTGAATTCTGGTCAAATATTTTCAAAAATTCGAAAGCGCGAAAAATACATAAGCACGAAGTTTACAAATTAATAACTCCGCATCAAGAACTGATATCGCGGTTCTGTAAACAGCATCCTTTAGACAATTCAAAGCGGACAAATCCAATATGCCGATTTATATCTTACGTGAAGTCGTTACGTTGTGAACAAGGGTTGGGGAAAAGCTGTATTTGCACATTACTAATTTCTTTAGATTCATGCGTAATATATCAATTTTGACCGCTTGAAATGTGCTGTTAGATGCAATGTACAGAATTGTGATAGTTTGCATTGCCGAAAACAGAGTTGTCAACTTGATGGTTTCGTTTTCTGAAAATTTGCGATTTTTGCCAATTTTGAATAAACAAATGATGACCTAAATCAAAAATGCTAAACCAACAGTCGCTAAATTTTAAGTTTTTCTTTTAAGTGCAGCAAACCTTATAAAATTTGAGGCAGTGGTTGTGGAGAAAAACGAATTCTCCTTTTATATGTATTTGCATAGGACCACTAGAGCTAAAGGTTCCTCTTAAGGGCTACTTTCCCCACTATCGCGTCCGCGTGTGGAGCAAAATCCCGAAGATAGCGTAATACCGGCCTGAACCGCAGCGGAGGTGAAGCAAGCGTTCAGCTCTCCCCATACGTTTGCTGATCCGGAATGTAACCCCATACCAGGCCGACCTGCGGCGGAGGTGTAGCAGGCATTAAGCACTCCCCATACGTGGGCCGATCCCGAAGACAGTGAAATGCGGGGCCGACATACGGCGGAGGTGCAGTTCGCCATTAAGGGGCACACATACACAGCTTTGCTGGTCATCTTTCTTCACAGAGTGGGATGCACTCAGATTTTTTACTTATGAAATATCAGGTCAACGACGGCGAAACCAGGGACACCAAAGCCGTCCTCGGGCTCGGCCTAGAAAGCGCCTTCGACAAGGTTACGCACTCTGCCATCCTCGCGCAGGTATCGCATCTAAACCTAGGCGAGAGGACGCACAAATATTTCAAAGACTTCCTCACCGGTTGAACGGCGGAGCTCAGAGCCGGCGACCTGAAGACGGACGAGAAGACATTAGGGAGCCAGGGCACTCCCAAAGGCTCCGTCATCTCACCAATGCTCTTTACCCTTGTTATGATTCAAGTTGCCAAAAGACTATGCCAGCTTGAAGGACTGAAGCACACGATATACGTGGATGTCATTACGCTGTGGGTGGAAGGGGGCTGTGATGCCCGCATAAAATCCACACTACAGACGGCCATCGACACGATCTAAGAAAGCCTGGAAGGTACGGGACTGCGTTGCTCCCCAACTAAGTCGGAACTCCTGCTTTACAAACCGATCAAAACGCACCGAATCAAGAAGCAAAGAAAACACGAAAAGATCAAGATCCGCAACAGGAACGGTAACACAATACCGACGGTCAGCAAGATCCGAGTCCTGGGCATGGCGATCGAAGCGCTCGGCAGGAACGAAGACACCATCACGTGCATCAATCATGGGTAAGGCGGCCAACGCCACCAGACTGCTCAAGCACGTTACCACCAAGAAGGGAGTCATGAAGGAGGAAAACTTCATCAGACTTATACACTCCTTCGTACTCCGCTACATAGGGTACGTGACAGCCTTCCACAAGTGGGTCAAAAGCGAAAACAACAAGCTAGACATCCTAATCCGGAGGGCTTACATGACACCACTCGGTCTACCCGAAACTACGAACACGAAACGTCTCCTCCAGCTGGGCATACACAAAACGCTCGACGAGATCGCCGAAGCGCAAAGAGCCGCTCAGTTGGAAAGACTGTCATCAACAAAGGCTGGCCGAAAGATCCTGTGTAGTCTAGGCATCGGTTGTCACGAACAGCAGGGACCAAAATGCGCCGTCCCCGACCACGTACGACGGAACGTGCGGATTGACCCCTTGACGAGGAACATGCACCCGGAATTCAACGAAGGCAGAAGACGCGCTAGAGCCATGACACTGACGGACCTGCACGCGGAAGACACCGGCGCCAGATACATGGATGCAGCCGAATATGCCGGACGCAACGGCTTCGCGATCGCGGTGGTCGACTCAGGAGGCAACGTGCGGGCGACCGCCAGCACATCGAGCAAGCAATTGGAAGAAACAGAAGAAATAGCCATCGCCCTGGCCATCGTAGACCGAGAATGCCACATGATCCTCAGCGACTCTAGACAGGCGGTGAGGAACTACGCCAAAGGAAGAATTGCCCCAACGGCGGCACGTGTCCTGCTCCGACAGGCAGACCGCGACAAGAGGACTCGAATCAAGTGGTTCCCGGCGCAAGCAGGACAAGCGTCGGAGAAGCATGCCAATCGCAAAGAAACGGCACACGCCCGAGCGCGAGGACTAACCGACCGCGCCCAAGGCAACGGCTGCCCGCTGTGGTTCAGCGCCAAAGACCGCATGACCAGCTATAAAGAACTGACCTAGGCTTTCGGCTGGCCCGCAGACTTCTCCCGCCACCCTGCAAAGAGCTGAGCAGGTTGCAGGCCGTGCTATTCAGGCAACTACAAACGAGAACGCTTCCAAGCCCGGCGCTATTGCATAGGATGTACCCAGAATCGCCCCCCCCCCCCTTATGACAAGTGCAGAGCGTGCTGCAAGGAGACGGCCAAATTCGAGCACATGCTATGGGATTGCTCCCAACATCCAAGCGAAGCTAACTCAGGACGTATACCGCCGCAGCTTGAGGAAGCAACGCGGAGCGACGACCAAGAAAAACAACTCCAGGCCGTCCAGCAGGTCATCGAGGCGCTGGCTAGGCAACAGACTTGCGAGCCGGCAACGGTGAGCGGGGATCCTCGCAGAGCACCCGCCACGATGACGACGTAGCCATGTCCGAAGCATGCCTTCGCGCTTTACTGCAGGCTTAGTAAATGTTTTCCCAATCCAATCCAATTACTTATCCGCGTTTGTCCTGCATGTGCCTGCGATGAAAACATTAAGAAGCAGGTATGCATAGAAAATCTGAGGTGGCGGTGGCAGGCGGTAGCGCAGAAGTTAGCATGCCCAGCCATTGCACGTACTTATATCTGCATTGACATGGGTTCGTGGTAGTGATAGCGACCAAAGCTCTACTTTTTCTGCGTGTTCTAGCCATTGTGAAACTAAGGATGTAGTTAGCATGCCCAGCCACTGAATGCAAATTGCAGCAGTTACGAGTGGTGGAATCCCGCTGGGGCTGATAGTGAAGAAAGCTTCCTTTCTCGGTCCACTCTCGCGATGGTGAAGCTAAAATGAGGAGGAGGCCTGACGGGCACAACGCTGATGGTCACCGTAACAGGGTGGATGGACGACCTGCGGAAAGGACAAAGCACACCAAGTTTTTAGCACTTGTCCTAGAGTAAAGCGCTACAATGGCTAGTATGCCCTCATGGGGATGGTAGACCGAAGTGCTTCTCACTGCTAACACTGCACTGATAATAAGAAAATACTCCGTTCGCAGACACCACGCTACACTGAAATTCGCAAAACAATATCAGTTTATAAAATGATAGTGTCAATTATCTGGTGTCCTTGTGGGTGTGGAGGACAAAAAGGTCCTGGCAATGAAATGGTAGTATCTTTGTTTTTGCTGCAGTTGCACACAAACAAAATTCGTTGAAGTGATCGGACAGCGATCTACCAGCGGAGAAGACCAACCCCGCATATTAAAAATAATTGCTGGTTTCAGATCTTCCAATGTAATTTGCGCTCAGCTACTATTTGTAATATTTTTTTTCTTTTGTGCTCTTATGAAGAGGAAAACTCCACATTACTACAATATCAGTACACAGTACGGGCAGCAGTAGTAGTACTACAATACTACACAGTAGTATTGGGGCAACACGTTTGAGCAAAATGATTAGGTTTTCGGTCAAAGCACTGTGACAGGCAGGAAGAAATTGTTGTCATGCCTGGTCGAAACAATCCCATCTGAAATCTTATTCACTTATACATATTTTTTGAAAAATTACTTCAACCCGTTATACACATGCTTCGTATGAGTTATATACTAGCTTGCCTTGTCAATCTCAAAAATGTATTCTCTTTGCGGGAGAAAGTTTGCTAAAAAACGACGCAACATAACAGTAAAACATCCAGCAAGTTTCCTATCCAGACGATTGACGAAATCGTGCACTGAGAACGTTTCGACTAGGGTGCGATTGAAAGTTGAATTATGATCGTTGTAACCTAGTGTTGCGTCAAGCACGAGCGAGTAGTGTTAGCGATGACATTGGTGTGAAAATGGTCAGATCGGTCTGCGATTTGTTCGTGTGGATCTCCACATTGAAAGTCGCAGTCGTCACGATGAGAGCACCCCTGTGACATTTTTAGCTCAGTGGGCTCGGAAGGCTCGAGTGGTAGCTCACCTTGAGGGGTATTGGGTAGCAATTATTATTATACGTACTTTCCGATGATGAAAAATATACAGAAACACCACTGGTGTTGTCTAACTATTCGTAAACAGGCCCCCAAATATTAATTGGCCCACCCCCAAATTTCAAGTTGGCACACCCTGAAATTTAAATTGGCCCACCCTCAAATTTAAAGTCGGTCACGCCCCATTTTCTTTTCGCCCAGCCTTAAACTTCAAGTTGGCACAATCCCAAACTTCAATTGGGCCACCCCTAATTTTCAAGTTGGTCCACGCACGAATTTCCATAAATCGTCCTCCACGTGTCGAGTCGAGAGGCACCCCAAAACTTAGATTGCCCCCCCCCCCCCCTATGGCCCCCAAATTCAGATTGGCCAACCCCGAGATTGCCCCCACATTTAGGTAGCACCAACCCCGTATCATCCCCAAATACAGATCATCTCCACAACACCACCAAATTTAGGTTGGCCCACTCCAATACCACCTGCAAATTGAGGTTAGCCCACCCCCATTTCCGCCCCAAACTAACGCTGCTCGACACCTCGATCACCTCAAATTTAGGATGGCCCACCGCAAATTAGCCACCAATTAAGGTTAGTCCAGCCATATATCACCCACCAATTCAGCTTGGCCCAGCCGCACATCCCCCCAAGGTTAGATTAGCCCATCCACATGTCACCCCCAAATTTAGGTTGGCCCACCCCATATCATCCCCAAATCCAGGTTGGCCCATCCCCATATGAGTCCCAAACTTAGCCTGGCCCACCCCTCTGTCACCTCAAGTTTAGAATGGCCCACCGCAAATCACTCCCACATTTAGGTTAGCTCATCCCCTTATCACCCCCGATTCAGCTTCGCCCAGCCCCGTATCACCCCCGTGGTTAAGATGGCCCACCCCTCACATCCCCCTCCCAAATTTACGTTCTCCCACTCCCGTATCATCCCCAAATCCAGGCTGGCCCACCCCCCATATTCCCCCAAACTCAGCTTTACCCACCCCTATATCACCTCAAATTCAGGTTGGGTCACCCCCATATCAGTCTAAAATTCAGCTTGGCTCATTACCATTTCACCCCAAGTTTAGGTTGGGCCACTCTCATATCACTACCAAATTCAACTTGGCCCATCCCTGTATCACGCCCAAATTTATGCTGATGCAACTTCCAATTTCAATTTGGCCACCCCAACCCTTTATATAAGGACCTATGTATTCATGTGGGAAATGCGTCAAGTTTTTTGGCGTTACGGAGACGATTTTGCACGATTTTGCTACCAAATTGCTGGGGTACTCGTCAAAGAATGCTGCGCATTAAAAGCAACTGCGCCGAACGAGCGACGCCATATGTTGATCCTAAATACTGATGGCTAGCCAAGCTAGCTTCTCTGTAGAGTGACCGGGGAGACACAGCACAGGACATTTATTAAAATGGTTTTTTTATTGCCACACCTACGGATTCATACCACTTGGTTGTAGGGAACACATTAACAGTAGCTATTAATCCACACACTGCACATCTTCTCCTAGTTGGTGCATTTCTTATTTGGATGAATCTTTAGAAATAATTAACGTTCGGGTAGCGACTGAGCTTAGCAGACCCATTGTTCTGCAAGAATGTTGCATAGGAATGGCACTGGCCACCGTGTGGCATTGTGGCCCAGATGGACCTGATTCGCTCGGAGTATGTGCCATAAGGACAGGCGAAAGTCGAAGAAAACGGACCTTCCAGAAGAACGCAATAAGAATAGCCATTTTGTTCTCCCAGGTTCCACTCTACAAAGCACGAAAGTTTTTTTTGCATAACAGAAAGCTATGCTCAAGCTTCTAGTTATTATGTCCAATGAATAAAATCTTCATAAATGCAATGACTTAACAAATGAACACGACACTGCTATGTTTTAAGAAGGAAAGGTAGAAAACATAACATTTCAAAAGAACCACTGGAAAACCAGAACCGAAAGCAAATCATGAGTTTTGTGTTTCTGCCATCTGGTGGGAGACTATAAAACTAAGTCCTATGCGGCTTTTAAAAAAAACTGCGCCGCTGAAAAACCAGAACCGAAACCAAATGTTGGGTTTGTGTTTGCGCCATCTAGTGAAAGACTACAAAACTAGGTCCTATGCGGCTTAAAAAATAGTGCGTAGCTGGAATCGAACCGCGGCCATGGCGAAGCAGGACTAAGGTGCGCGCGATTCTACCACTCGGCCACGGCTTCCGGGTCTTCGGCTAGAGGTACGCTTATTTTTTTATATATACCACGTGAATTTTCACGACAGTGTTACAAAAAACGCTTTTGGGAACCATGTTACGCCATGTGTGGAGAGTCGAGATAGGCATCAATCGAAAGCTGAGTCTCCGGACTACATACGTTGCACGGGGTATTACAATAGACGCAGTAGATTATTAACAGGCACCGTAATCGCCTGGAAAATCGGGTACAACTTTTCGTCGTTTCCATAGGCTTCCATTGCTAAATCTTTAACTTCTGTGGGAACAAAATTCTTACGTGCCATAGAGTGATCACTGCATTTGGCTCGTGTGGATTGTCTTCCAGAACACGCCTGTCACCTGCCTTTTTCGATAATCCGTCTGCAGCTTTTGTTATTCGCGAAAAACCTGCTCGTTCCATTGAAAACGCGCTAGCTTCGAACCGGGGCCGCTTGGGGCGCTAGTTGGTACGTGTCCACTAAAGTCCCTTGATAATTTGAAAGTACCGCCACTCTTTGAAGTCTGCCGCCGCCGCGCGACCTCCTCGCCTCCTCCTCGCCTCTTGCGTGTCCCCCCCACGGCAACCAGTTTTGCCCCCGTTTTTCTGCACCACGATTGGTCTCCCTGCCGTTGCCCTTGGAAACGCGCGGATCTTGAGTTTTGCTTGTGTTTTTCTTTTTCGTTCGCGCCATTTTCCTCCTAAGCACTGCTGGCTCGGTGCTTTAGCTCGGCGTAGCGAACGTTGTGCGCAGTGTTTCTGGTCTATGTGCTAGCGCTATGCCAGGCTGTTGCGCATATAGCTGTAGTAAGAAGACTGAAGATGGTTATGCCGTTTTAATGATACCACAACGAAAGCGTGACGGCTTGCGTAGGAAGCAGTGGCTGCATGACATTGGCCAAAAGAACTTTGTTCCGACAAAGAACAAAGTTGTTTGCGAGCTGAGGAGTCTTTCTTATAGCTCGTAGCAAAGCTTACCGTAATGCTGCATTTCTTTTTTTCATTCTTCCGGCCTGCTCACCAGCGTTTTTTGCTGCGGTTGTCCTCAGTATGCTTAATATTCTGGGGTGGCCCCATCACTTCGCACGTCGCTAACTGTTGTTATTCAGTCGGAAGTGCAGTATTATTGATTTTGTTTTGCACCCTGAAAAATTTAGTGGCAAGTGTACCCGTAGTATTGTAGGTGATGAGCGTTAACAAGTCAAAATTGAGCTTTTCTTTAAGTTTTACGGCAAAGGCCTTTAGATCTTTATGTTTCAAGGTCGCGTTGTAAACTGGAAGTATCACGTGACCCAAGGTTGGCCAGAGGGGAACCAAAGCATGTCCACCCCTGTATGAGAGAATGATTGCCCAAGTTAATTAATGAATCATTAGTGGTTGACATAAAGTGGATTAGGGAAGATTAAGGTTGATTAGAGTGTATTAAAGAAGATTAAGGTGGATTAGAGTGCATTACGAAGGATTAAGATGCATGAATAAAGATTTAGGTGCGTGGAGGAGAATTAAGGCGGATTAGGGTGGATTAAGGTGAAGTGTTGATGAAAGAGTATTAAGACCGATTGGGGTGGATTAGGGTGCATGAACGACAATCCAATCACTAATCAATCATTACTTTGGTAATCATTAATCATCTCTTATACGCGGCTGCGCATGCTTTGGTTCACTTCCCACCTTCCTTCGGTCACGTGATATTTTCTGTAGCTCACAACGGGACCTTGAAACAGAGGTCTAAGGCTTTCGCTTAATAAGCCACACACAAAGGGATGTGTCACAAGCAATACTAGACCAGACGCACGAATAAAGCATCTGATCATGTGGCAGAAAAATTGTCTGGGGTATAGAACTCGCCTCAAAGCTCCCTTTCAATCAGTATACCCCGTTCATACGGCTTTAAGAAAAAACCAACCTCCTCATAAACGTTGCCTCCAGCATTATCGATGCTGTTATTAGCATTTCTCAAAATTTTCAACCCCACTGGGGCGCGCAACTGGCCCAATATAACATGCCTCCATATTATCCTGCGGCCCGTCCGCGGGAGCCCAGCAGGAATAGCGTGCCATGCGCAGCCGGCGCGCGAGGAGAATCGAGAAGGAAAGCGCCGTGAGGAGGAGAGTGTCGCTACTTTCAAATTATCAAGGGGCTTTAGTGTCCACTAAAGCTGGATATCTTAGTTCTATTGTAGAGGAGAAATAATAATTCTTCAGAAATAATCAGAAGAATAAGAATGGGCTGGGGTGCGTTTGGCAGGCATTCTCAGATCATGAACAGCAGGTTGCCATTATCCCTCAAAAGAAAAGTATATAATAGCTGTGTCTTACCAGTACTCACCTACGGGGCAGAAACCTGGAGGCTTACGAAAAGGGTTCTACTCAAATTGAGGATGACGCAACGAGCTATGGAAAGAAGAATGATAGGTGTAACGTTAAGGGATAAGAAAAGAGCAGATTAGGTGAGGGAACAAACGCGAGGTAATGACATCTTAGTTGAAATCAAGAAAAAGAAATGGGCATGGGCAGGACATGTAATGATGAGGGAAGATAACCGATGGTCATTAAGGGTTACGGACTAGATCCCAAGGGAAGGGAAGCGTAGAAGGGGGCGGCAGAAAGTTAGGTGGGCGGATAAGATTAAGAAGTTTGCAAGGACGGCATGGCCACAATTAGTACATGACCGGGGTTGTTGGAGAAGTTTGGGAGAGGCCTTTGCCCTGCAGTGGGCGTAACCAGGCTGATGATGATGATGATGATGATGATTGTAGAGGCCTTTCCCCTGTCGGTGATTAGAACTTCTGGAGCACCATGTCACAGCAGGATGCTCCCGACGAAAAATTTTGCCACTTCGGCTGCACTACCTTTCAGCAGAGCTTTAGTTTCAGCGAAGCGGGTGAGGTAGTCCGTGGCAAAGACGATCAACTTATTTCCGGATGTTGACACCGGAAACGGTCCCAACAAGTACATCCCGATCTGCCTAAAAGGTCGACAAGGAGGCTTGATCGGCTGTAGTATTCCCGCTGGCCTTGTCGTTGGTGTTTTGCATCGCTGAAAGTCACGACACTTGACGTAACGGGCAACGTCGGCGATCAGGCGTCGTCAGCAACACCTTTCCTGAATCCTCGATAGCGTCCGGGGGAATGTGAGGTACCCAGCCATCGGATCGTCATGTAGGGCGTGCAGTACTTCTGGACGCAGCGCTAACGGAACAACAAGAAAGTAGTTGGCACGGACTGGTGAGAAGTTCTTCACGAGCAGGTTTTGTAGTGTGAACGAAGACAATCCACGCTTAAATGCCCTAGGGACAACGTCGGGGTGCCCTTCCAAATACTCGACTAGGGCTTTTAGCTCCGGGTCTGCTCGTTGCTGTTTAGCGAAATCTTCCGTGCTTATTATTCCAAGGAAGGCGTCGTCGTCCTCATTGTCTTGCGGCGGGGGTCAATGGGGGCGCGTGATAGGCAGTCGGCGTCAGAGTGTTTTCGTCCGGACTTGTATCTTACCGTGACGTCATATTCTTGCAGTCTGAAGCTCCACCGTGCCAGCCATCCTGAAGGATCCTTTAAGTTCGCTAGCCAACACAACGTGTGATGGTCGCTTACCACTTTGAATGGCCTGCCATATAGGCAAGGGCGGAATTTTGCTGTAGCCGAAATGATGCTGAGGCATTCCTTTTCGGTCGTAGAATAATTGCATTCCGCTTGTGACAGCGACCGGCTAGCATAAGATATCACCCGTTCAAGTCCGTCTTTTCTCTGGACTAGGACGGCACCGAGACCTACCCCCGCATTCTTAAACACGCCTTCACTTGAAGCTCCTCCTCGACTCAGCCAAGTCGAGGCGACGGGGCTTCCTTCACTCAAGGCTCCGTTGCGTTTCATGAACACTACTTCACCTTTCCTCCGCCAAGGAATGCCTTGAAAATGCGCCCTCGACTCAAGTGAAGCGTATCGAAAGAGAAAAGCGTCTGATATCGAGACTATTCTTCAATGTGCCTATTAAAAGTCCCATTATTTAAGACAAACATGTGTTTCAGTTCATTCGTCTTCCTAATCAAACAACTACACGGCGCATTGCACAACTTTAGCTCGGCAACGCTGCCACTACCAGCGTTCGACTGATAGAGCAAGCGAGAGCTGTGTTTGAAGTCTGGCAACAATTGCATCCCAACAGCTGAGAGCATGGCGCATGGCTGAGAACCAAGATAACTTGCGCCGGCATTTGTCCGCTGCTCTTTTTTTTCCTATTGTTTCATTGGTGACTGACGTTGCGGTTGATAATCGCGGTTATGATGGGTGATTTTTTTCTTGTGCGTAGGGTGACCGAGCCTGAATGACTTCTGAGGCCACAGATGGAACGGCCGATGGGCAGCTTTTTTTTACCTTCAAGACCGAGTGGGGCTGTGAGTTTGCTTAAAGCAACAACAGGACAGAAAATATGGGTGAGTGGGCTATTCTTTCATGGAAGCACAGTATGTCAATGCGGTTTTCTTGAGGTTGCCGCTACGCTGTCGATAAGCCGTTTCCGATGTACACAAGCATGATTGACTCCAGTTGCTCATGATGAGGGAATTAATTAGTACCTGAAACATATTCGAGGCAGCATAAGCTTGTCCAAAACATATTATTATATTATATATTTTTTTTGCTAATGGGAACTTGTGGAAGATTCGGCATGACAATCTTGTTGGTTTCGCTTTTTTAAACGATAATGTAGAAGGTACGGATCGGCGCCGGCATCCAACGATCATTTCAGTGTCGCGTATGAAATCTTTTGGTAGAGGAGAAGCAGTTATAGTATACATGTGGCAGAATGCGTATATGGTTGAGTGCGTAGCTCAGGCAGGTTGAAAAAAAAAGTGTCTTTTGAGTCTTGTACTTTGTTTTAGAAGCCGTGGTGGTCAGTGGGCTTGCTCAACTTGTAGCACATATGGTCAACGAACCAGCACTGGTGCCTGCATTTCCTGTGCTTCCTCACTTCACATATACGCTACGCAATGTTTTATTCTTCCGAAAATTCACTTGTCAATACTTCATCACCACCATTTGTTTTTTCGTCCTAACTCTTTCAGTGTGCTATGTGGTAGCAGCTGATGCACGTTCCATAAACTGGGCTTTCAAGTTCACGAAATGCCGACATATTTTTAGTTGTGCTACGTTTTTTTCATTTCCGTTGCTTAGGTATACTGAATTAGCGCGCGAGCGCCCTGTTTACATAAACGTTTTGGCATTCTGGTGCAGGATATGGGCCTTGGAAGGACCAGCTGATGAAAAAATTAACGCCTGTGCTGCACATTAAGGCTTCTGGCAGACCTGAAAGCATCGATAGGTATGGTGCCTGCCTGTTGGAATTGCACCAGCTCGTTTCCCTGAAAGAAGCTAGGTGCTGAAGAAGTACTTGACTAGCCTACCCGGTAATTAGTCTGTGCTTATTTTCATAAACTTTGTAAAAATATTCATGTTACGTGTCCCCACATTCACAAAATGGCGAAATGCACACCCTGTTATTTAGAACCACTAACATGAAACAGCCATGTCAATGAAATCAAATTAATTTTTGATTCTCTTTTAGCTGTCATATTATTTTTGTTTTAAATCGCATGAATATGATGGGCGAGGTCATCAGTTGCCCGTGGTGCTTTGCAGCTGCGACAGGATCTTTTTGCTGCGCACAATTTGCGAAGCGACACTTTCGTAGTATTTGTAGCCAGCACTTCAGTATTTTGTGGCATGCTGAAGCAACTTTAGCATGAGCAAGTGTGGATTAAAAATATGCCATAGTTTTGATGGTTGATCTCAGCTTTTCTGAAATAGCGGTAGTAATGCGATCTATAGTGTATTTTTCAGCATTGTTATTGTGGCAGTCTGCATCACCATTTGGCCTATTTAGGGATCCAACAAGACACACTTCTACCCTGGGTGTTGTACCTCGGTCAATTGCTGAAGTTCTGCAAGCCCCATTGAAGCCAACTGTCATCCGCATCCAATGGAAGAAACTCATTGTTCGGGACGTCATAATTTATCTTAAGCTTAAGCTAGAAGCAGGGTAGAAACAGCATATATTCTACAAGAATTTACCACTGCATGCCGCGGGTGGCAACACCCGACAGACTACTGTCTTGAACAGAGATGGTGTTTTATTCTAGAATATATTTGTCAGCAGTACTACTCCTTCTGTTTGTATCCTTGGAAACAAACAAGCGAAGACACCAAAGACAACAGAGGAGAAATTACTTCGACTTACTAATGAATTAAAGAAATGACAAATTAATGGCAATGAAAGTGGTTGAGAAAACTTGCCATAGGCGTGCGATGCATTAGCCAATGGAGCTACCGCGGCACCGTTTTCCCATCCACTTTCTTGTGTATTTATATTTTACTACTAGAACTAACTACTACTACTACTACTACTAGAACTACATCATTTCCCACCTGCGGCAAGTTGTTTTTTTCATCCACCTTCATTGCCATTAATTTATCATTTCTTTAATTCAATCTGTAAGTACAAGTAATTTCCCTTATGTTGTCTTTGGTGACTTTGCTTGTTGGCTTCTCATGATAAGATTATTAAATATCGCGCCCTCGGTCATCCCCCTTTCTTCTCCTTCATTACTGCTTCTGTTTGTAGGATCAGAGTTCACGCTGTATTGCATCCTATCAAAGTACAAAAAAGCGAGAATAATGTTAATTTATTCTTTTAGAAAAAAATTGGCACTTGAATTGACTATAAATTATTAAGGGGTACATACTGACTTAATAAGTATGACTGAAGAAAGGCCATCTGGATGAAAAATACAAAGACTTCAGCTACAACGTGGCTATGAAGGCAAATACATGCAGTCAAACTGCTTTTAGTGGCGACGTTTGAGCTGGTAGGATATCAGAAAAATGATAGATGTCTTAAGCAGAATATTTCGACGGCTATTATAGTGCAGCAGGAAATTAACTGGACCTCTCCTCCACTTGCACACCAATGCAAGCGCAGCACACACAGCACAGTTGGAAAGGCTGTTGCTTTTCCTGCGTGTGTTGGCAACCTGGTTCCTGCAAAGAGAAGGGGTTGGTAATAAACATACAACGATGTTAAAGAAGGTCCATGAAACTAGCTTAGGTACTGTATTCGTTTTCTTTAGTTTACATTTCGTAATAATACATTATTTTAAGAAGCCTGTGTTCTAGAGAGTGATTTTTTTTACATTAATTAGATCATACTGTTTTTATTTATTTTTATTTTCAAAGAAACATTCTTCAGCTGGTCTACCGCTTGCTCAGCAAGACGAACCTACAGCGATCTATCACTTACATAATGAACCCTATAGAGAGCTGGGATGTTCACAATAAAGGTGTGCGAGATATATCTGCTACCACTTGCTAGCACTGTCTGTATTAGGTGCTGTCACTACACTGCTACACCTTTATTTATCGGAATAAAAAATAATGTGAGGCACAAAACTCTACTCTGCTGTATTCTTATTCTGTCTCTTTTATTCAAACAAAACATTACTTTAACCTGTGTATACGTGCAGGTATAATTCTGAGTGCCATTTAATGGTTGGTGACTTCCTCGTTGAGCTTGGATCTTCATAGGGATGACAAGCTAACTAAACTGAATGGTTTGAAGCAAGGATTACGTAATTATTGCTTATGACTTTAAATTGCACCAACTGCACACGGTCCCTGCGAAATTACAGTCAATTTCTTATTTTCCTTAGCGTAACTAGCCGCATCAAATTAAAGAAAATTGCAAAAATTAAAGTAAACGCACCTGCTCGTTTACAAAGATTCTCGTTTTGCTGCGGTGTGTTTCGCCGTCCTTGGGTTAGCGTTGGCAGTGATGATCTGCCCGAGTACAAACAGCGCCGACGGGGCGACGGCCGGCGCTCGCGCAAGCGACACACGCACACATGCAATAAACGCAGTAATAACAGGAATCTTCGTAGCTGTTTTCTTTTTGCAAGTTCGAAGTCCGCCGCAGTTATGTATCGCGCCGTGCTTGAACTGATGCGGCTTTCTACGATGAGCCGCAAGAAACACGTGAATGCACTGACGCCGATAGTAGTTTCGGAGCACTGGCATGAAGAATACCAGTGTGCAGGTCATCAACTGGCTCATGCACGGAGTAAGACGACAATCACTGTACTAGCTCGCAGTCTTCTTGACAGGACGACCGATCTGTCTCGGCGCTGCAGTGGAATAATTCCGGTGCCGAAGCGCTCCAGAGGACTGCAACGGTCCCTAAAACGAAGCCCTTGAAAATGCGCAGCACGGTTAACCCAAGAAAAGCTACGGAAGCAACTGGCGTCCATCGGAAAATGCTGACGAGGCGAGCGACAGATCGCAAGGCAGCCATGTCTACGCACTAACTTCACTTGAGGAGCGATTGAAGGTACCTGCGAGGCTACCTTAAGATTCTCGAGTAAAGCACTCGAGCTTTCCTTCACTCACGGCGCGTTTCAAGTGGTGGGCGATTTCTGAAATGAAAAACCGCCCTCAAGGAGCATTTCGAGTGGAGGGTCAAGTCGAGGTGCGTTGGTGAATACGGGGGCTAGGCTACTGGCGTCAGTTTATCGTTCGATCGACTGATTTATTTGCTTTTTGTTTTTTCTTTCTTAAGGCGGGTTTAATTTTTCACTACTGCCATTTTCTTGTAGCAGTTTGTATGCTGTCACCCCAATGTGGCTTTGGCAGGCCTGATGAATGTATTCTTTTCCCAAAATAATAAAGTTTAATAATAATAATAATAATAATAATAATAATAATAATAATAATAATAATTGTTATTATTGTTATTATTATTATAAGTGTGTTTTTAGAGCGTCAAAGACGCCCGCGAATAGACACAAGATCGCCTTGTGACTGGCCGCTCGTGGCCCTCTACGTGCCCGCAGGCTTCTTTTACGTTCGTAAAAGCACTTTTATGTAGCACGTACTGAGCAACAGGAAACTGCATCGGGAGTTTTTTATGTCGCTCTAGAATTTTCTCAATTACCTTTCACCTAAATATAAAGTTTAAGAAGCTGAATAATTGACACTTATTATGTTATTAGGTTGAATGCAAAAGATAAGCACAATATCTCCAAGAGACATCAAACAACATTACCTTCGTTCTCTCTAGCTAAATGGTATTTGCATATTTTTAAACCTTGGTGCATCATAGTTGAGACAATGTATATTCGTGGTAGCAGTTTTAAGCATCTCAATGTAATACATTTAGGGCAACAAAAGAGATTCCTATAAACGAGGTAATGTTTTCTTTTTTATTATAATTTATTGGTTGCTTACGATGAATTGAATTCGCTGGGAAACTGCCTCAGATACGCTGTATTGATGTTTTTTTCTTTCAGGCCTGCTCGAGCCTACCAGTGGATTAGTGCTTGTTTCTGGCCGAAACATAAGAACTGCAGGAGTCAAAGATATGGGTTTTTGTCCCCAGTTTGACGCATTTTTTACGGATCTCACGGTTTCCGAAGAGCTAACATATTTTGGTGCGGTAAGGATATTCTTTTGAGAATATACTCAATGTGTGCAAACATCGAATGTCTTTAAAAAACTTTCCGTAGCCCCAGATCCGTCGAAGAGCAGTACTACCATAGAATATATGGAATTCTACATAGAATTTTATATAGACGAGACTTAGGACTGTAAAACAAATTATCTTCAGACAAGCTAAACCTTCGGCGTAAACCGACATGTGATCTGGGCAATATGACGTGTCGATCATTATCTTTAGCATTCAGGTGTCTGGCTGCAAATTTTATTGAAGAACGGTGTTCTGTGCGCATCGCGAATGCACGGCCGGACTTTTCCTTCAAGAGGGAAGCGAGCCTTCGCTACTTTTATTGCTTTCTCTTTCACTGACCCCCCGCGGACTCCGAGCTGTGCGCGAATAAAAGGGCCCGCACCCTCCGTTCGGTTCCTGGAAGTGACCCAGTGACGACGCTTCGGGGTGTCGGGTGTTGTTTCCCGGGCCTGGGGGCGGCGACGGGGATGGAAACCGCGGTTGGAAAAGCGCGGGACGGGCAGACTCGCCCCGCCGGCCCTAGAGACCGGACCACGTTTTTACGGGGCTAAAACTGAACGTTTTGTGTATTTTTGACTTGCTTTTTTGACCTTCTCAGTGTAATTAAAGTTTGTTTTAAATGTTCAACTGCGTTCGACCCGTTATCTAGCTGGACAGCGGACGCTTTGATCCCGTCAAGTGCGATCCGCGAGGCCGGCATAATAAAAAAGTGAAGTCGACTGCCATCGGCCGCCAACTTAACATCCGCTGCAGTGGAATACGTCGCACGGCAAGACCTCCGGTTTGACCATGACATCGACCTACTGCAAGGACACGGCATCGCCTACAAGTTGAGCAGCTGACGGCAGACAGGGCATCGACAAGGTGGGCTCGTTTCAAATTTCATCGCGCAGCTTAGCAGGCTTCACCACATACGTCCGCTTTGAGTGAGATACGTCGTGAAGCACGCACGCCAAAATGGATCAGGACAAGCTGACGCCTGAAACGTCTCAAGTTATGACAGCAGAGCATGAAGCTTCTACGGCAAACATTCGATCCCAAAGAGCAACTACGTTTTCCATGAAAGCTAAAGAAACGTATGAAACGAGCCGCGAAGAGCACTGCCGGAGAATAGACGCTGCCTGGAAGAACGTGGAGACAGCTATTTTCAAAGTGTCATGTGCAAAAGAGGAAGACGTGAACAACGCCGCAACGCAGCTTCGCCCAAGCTATGAGCGCTACGAGCACGTCGCCGCCAGATACTCTACCTTCCTCGCCAAAACGAGCAGATCTGAAACCCAGCAGGAATTAGAACTTCACAAAGCAATCGACGCAGATCGTTATGTGACTGTGAGCGACAAATTACGTGAAGCTACAGAATGAGAACGCGACCGCTTACAAGAGGTAACGTCGCAGCACACTCTATCGGCCCACTCAAGCGTTTCTTCGAGGTCACGACGATCGGGGTCCGCAACAATCAGCCTAGCCGCCGTACAAGCACGCGCACAAGCTGACAAGCTGAAGCCGTCCGGGCCAGAGCAGAGTTTGGTCGCAGAAAGGCCGCGATGCGTATTGAGAAGGCAAGGATTGAGGCTCAATGGGATATTTTGCAGCATGAAAAAGAAGCGGCAGCTGCAAACACACAGGCGAATGCCCTCGAGGCAGCCGTGGAGCAGGATGGCGGGGAGCGCATGCACACGCTCCCTCCTGTGGACCGAACGCTGCAGACTAGGAGTTATATCGATGTGCAGCAAGCCCTACGCAACTCTGCGCTCGTGTTCACTGAGGTGGCTGCCACCAACTCTAGCGACGACGTAAACAATGCTCACACGTCACCGAGGGCCAACACAGCTGCGAATAATTCGATGTGTCTGCGAGCTGATGAACGTCCACCTGACTACCATGCTGCCACTAACAACCCAAGTTATAAGCATGCTGGAGCTACGAGTCGTCCTATGGACTTACGAGTTGATCCGCAGCCGCTTGTGTACGCCCCGGCGCACAACAGTTCAAGCTCAGAGCTAGCCGGTGTCCTTAAATTCCTGTGCCGCAAAGACCTTGTTTCAAGCGGTCTTATCAAGTTTGATGATCGACCTGAGAACTTTCGCGCTTGGAAATCATCGTTCAAGGGTATTGTGAGAGATCTAGGTCTTTCTGCCCAAGAAGAGCTAGACCTTCTCATCAAATGGCTTGGCCCTGAATCGTCACGTCAGGCGCGGAGGTTGAAATCAGTGCATGTCGATGACTTTTCAACGGGCTTGAACGTTGTGTGGAAACGGCTCGACGACGTCTTCGGGCGCCCTGAGGCAATTGAGGATGCACTACTGAAGCGGCTGGAAGACTTCCCGAAGATATCTTATCGAGAAAATACCTGACTCTAGGAACTTGGCGACCTCCTCGAGGCTGCGAAAACTGACCCGTATCTTGCCGGTCTTGGCTATTTGGATACCGCAAGAGGGTTCAGCAAAATTGTCTCGAAGTTGCCATCTGGACTTCAAGAAAATTGGATGTCGGCGGGATCGAAATACAAGAAAGATCAAGACACTGCATTTCCACCCTTTTCTTTCGTTAGCAAGTTTGTTAGAGATCAGGCCAGCATGAGGAACGACCCGAGTTTCATCTTGCATCCACAAAATGCCTCGTCTGAATTCAATCAAAGGAAGGAAGACAATGCTACCAAGACCACGCGGCAAAGATCATCTGTGTCAGCGAGAAAAAGAGAAGTGGATCCTCCTTCTGCCAAAATTAATGAAGATGCCACTGCTAACGAACAGCAACCGGAATCGAAGGACTCGAAAAGGTGGTGTCCATATCACAAGAAACCTCACCCTTTGGAAAGGTGTCGCGCCTTCCGTGAGAAAACCTTGGAAGAGCGGCAATCTTTCATAAAGAAGCAAGAGATCTGCCTACGATGCTGCTCATCCAAGAACCACATGCAGTGGCAATGTCAGGAAGTTGTGATATGCCTCATATGCGACAGCGCCGACCACGCCACAGCGCTTCACCCAGCACCGCCAACCTCAGAGCCGTCAAAGGCCAGTGGGTCTGATGACAGTACCACAGATGACTCAGAAAGAACAGTCACATCTAGGCGTACCGAAGTGGCAAACGCTGGCAACAGCACAAAGTCGTGTGCTAAAATCTGCCTCGTAGAGGTGACCCATGAGACTCAGCCTGAGAAGACAGTCAGAGCGTACGCGATTCTTGACGACCAGAGTAATCGCTCGTTGGTTAGGCCAGAACTCCTCAACGATTTCGGAGTGAAGGGGACGCCTACGCAATACACGCTCCGCACTTGCTCCGGCAGTACTGAAGTGTTTGGAAGAGTCTGGAAGAGTCGCTCATGGTTTTTTCGTGCAGAGCATGTCAGGCGAAGTCAAGTTTCCTCTTCCGCCTCTCCTCGAGTGCAAGGCGATTCCAGATAACAGAGATGAAATTCCGACACCTGACACTGCAAGGCACTATCCGCACTTGAAGTCTGTAGCAAATCACATTCCGCCTCTTGAGGAGGCTGGAATACTGCTCCTCCTTGGCCGGGACATCCTAAGAGCTCACAAGGTTCGTCAGACAATCAACTGACCCCACGACGCGCCGTATGCTCAGAAGCTCGACCTCGGATGGGTCATTGTCGGCGACGTTTGCGTTGGTCGAACGCGGAAAACGGGCAGCGTCAACGTGTTCAAGACCCATGTGCTGGACAGTGGGCGACCATCTCTTTTTGAGCCGTGCCCAAGACATTTCTTTGTTAGGGAGGCGCCGATTCTCTACTCTGCGGATAACGTCTCAAAAGATTTACCATTGGCAGCAACATTGGATGACACTCTGGCCCCGAATCTTTTCGAAACAAGAGAACTTGACAACCAGCGTGCTCTCTCCATAGAAGGCAAGACATTCCTCAAGATAATGAATAGTGAATTCACCCAAGACAAATTAAACAATTGGGTCGCCCCTCTCCCCTTTCGCACACCGAGAAGTCGGCTTCCGAACAACAGAGAACAAGCTCTGTGTCGTCTGCTCTCGCTACGGCGTACCCTGCGAAAAAATCCTGAAACAAGGGAACGTTTCCTGAACTTCATGAACGATCTCTTCATCAAGGGTCATGCAGAGGAAGCTCCACCGCTTAACGTGGACGAAGAATGCTGGTATCTGCCCATATTCGGCGTTCACCACCCCCAGAAGCCTGATCAAATCCGAGTCGTATTTGACTCCAGCGCTCAGTATGAAGGGGTATCTCTGAACAACGTTCTCCTGACCAGCCCTGACCTGACGAATAACCTTGTGGGGATCTTGATACGCTTCCGGCAAGAACCAGTTGCGGTTACAGCGGACGTCCAGCAAATGTTCTACAGTTTCATGGTTCGCGAGGACCATCAGAACTACCTGAGGGTCCTCTGGTTTAAGGGCAACGATATCTTCAGAGAAATCATAGAGTGCCGAATGAAGGTTCACGTTTTCGGCAACAGCCCATCGCCAGCTGTTTCAACGTATGGCCTTCGACGGACTGCCCAACAAGCTGCCCCACGATTTGGTGAAGATGCCAGGAAGTTCGTTGAAAGCGATTTCTACGTCGATGATGGGCTTAAGTCTCTTCCGAGAGAAGAAGATGCCATCAGTCTGCTGCAAAGAACGCAGAAAATGCTTGCAACAGCTAACATAAGGCTGCACAAGATAGCTTCGAATAGGCAGAATGTGCTGAATGCATTTCCTCGAGAGGACCACGCCCAGGGACTGAAGAACCTCTACTTCGGCACAGACGCGTCGCTTACGCAAAGAAGTCTGGGTCTACTGTGGGACATAGGCGACGACAGGTTCGTCTTCAGGGCTCCTCGTCAGGACAGGCCATATACGCGGTGAGGAGTGCTGTCGACCGTCAACAGCCTTTACGATCCACTAGGGTTTGTGGCTCCAGTAACGGTTCAAGGCAAGTACCTTCTCCGTGACCTCGTGACGAAGGCTTATGACTGGGACACACCGCTTTCGGACGAGAAAAAGCAGAGATGGGACGAGTGGAAGAACTCTCTCCGGACTCTACAGCACCTTCACGTGCGAAGAACGTATGCGCCAGTCTCGACACTTGAAGCCGAAAGCAGGGTCATTCATGTATTTTCAGACGCGTCCACAAGGGCCGTCGCAGCTGTGGCATACTTACGCGTGACTGACAAGCAAGGAAACAGACACGTCGGATTTGTCATGGGAAAGGCGAAGCTTGCTCCACAACCAGAACACGCCATTCCAAGGCTTGAGTTGTGTGCAGCAGTGCTTGCTGTAGAGATGACCGATTCTATACTACAAGAATTGGACTTGCAGCCGAACTCGATCACGTTCTACACGGATAGCAAAGTGGTCTTGGGTTACATATACAACGAAACAAGAAGGTTCTACGTGTATGTGGCCAACAGGGTGCAGCGGATACGTAGCAGCACGCAACCTGAACAATGGACATACGTTCACACAGATGAAAATCCTGCAGACCACGCCACTAGAGCGATTCCAGCAGCACAGCTTAAGAGCACGAACTGGTTGTCCGGACCTGATTTTCTCTCACGACGAGAAGAGGAAGCACGGTTGTCGAGCTTCATCCTCTTAAATCCTGACGAAGACAAAGAAATACGCCCTGAAGTCTGCACTCTGGCGACGGAGGTGAACAAGCGACTCGGAGCCGAACGCTTTCATAGGCTCTCGAACTGGAAATCTCTCACTCGTGCTGTAGCAAGTCTGATCCAGGTTGCCCATCGCGCAAAGAACGCATCACAAGGAGAGGTAGCTCCCGCTGAGGCACTCTCTAAAGCCAGGCTCGTCATCATTCGCGCAGTACAGCAGGACGCATTTTATGAAGAGATATGCTGTATCCAGAGAGGAGAGCAGGTTCACACGACAAGCTCGCTTCGAAGGCTTGACCCATTCCTAGACGCCAACGGCTTGATGCACGTCGGCGGCCGCTTGAACAGAAGCGACCTTCCGGATGATGAGAAACACCCTCTTTTATTGCCGGGTCGGCACCATGTGGCGACGCTTCTCGTGCGCCACCACCACGAATGCATGCAACACCAGGGCCGACACTTTACAGAAGGAGCCGTACGTGCTGCTGGGTATTGGATCGTCGGAGGTAAAAGGTGCATCTCATCCGTGCTGCAAGCATGCATTTCATGCAAGAAGCTGCGAGGGCGCTTTCACGACCAGAAGATGGCTGACCTTCCGGCAGACCGAATCAGCACAGATCCTCCTTTCACGAATGTTGGAATCGATGTTTTCGGTCCATGGATGATTGCCTCTCGCCGAACGAGAGGTGGTGTTGCAAACAGCAAGCGCTGGGCAGTCATGTTCACTTGCTCAAGCATTCGCGCAGTGCACATTGAGCTGATCGAATCAATGGATACGTCGAGTTTCATTAATGCCTTCCAAAGGTTCCTAGCAGTGCGAGGGCCCATCAAGCTAACACGCTCTGACTGCGGGAACAATGTTATCGAAGCTTGCAGAGAACTTGGAATCAGCGCAGAGGGCATTCATCGTTCACAAATAGGCAAGTTCCTCAGCGGAAACGGCTGCAAATGGATATTCAATCCGCCGCACGCGTCCCATATGGGCGGTGCGTGGGAGCGGATGATCGGCATTGCACGCCGCATTCTTGACTCAATGCTCATGCAGTCACGTCATCAACGACTCACGCATGACATT
The DNA here is from genome assembly GCF_023375885.2 of Dermacentor andersoni. Taxonomy (NCBI): domain Eukaryota; kingdom Metazoa; phylum Arthropoda; class Arachnida; order Ixodida; family Ixodidae; genus Dermacentor; species Dermacentor andersoni. The sequence continues at coordinate 31,319,014 of NC_092818.1, forward strand.
CTTGCAACCTTTTTGGCAGAAGTTGCGGCCATCATTAATGCCAGGCCCATAACTCCTACTTCGTCTGACCCCGAAGATCCCACACTCCTAACTCCGGCGACACTCTTAACCCAAAAACACGGAAGCGCATCTGTAACAACTGGGCAGTTAGATACAAAGCAACCTCTACAAACGGCATTGGCGTCTCGTGCAAAAGCTGGCTGACGAGTTCTGGAAGCGCTGGCGCGCAACGTATGTCACTACTCTGCAGCAACGCCGAAAATGGCAAGCAGCAAAACCCGACCTCAAAGAAGGCGACGTCGTTCTACTCAGGGATAAAGAGGCAACCCGCAACGACTGGCCCGTCAGAGTGATTACACGAAGCCTGCCCAGCGCAGATGGAAGGGTGCGCAAGGTCGAGCTGAAAACAGCCAAAGACGGGGTTGTGAAAACATTCTTCCGACCAACAACAGAAGTTGCGCGTTTGCTGTGACCGTGATATAGTGATGGCGTCTTAACAACGAAAGACACCAGACGGGGAGTGTTCTGTGCGCATCGCGAATGCACGGCCGGACTTTTCCTTCAAGAGGGAAGCGAGCCTTCGCTACTTTTATTGCTTTCTCTTTCACTGACCCCCCGCGGACTCCGAGCTGTGCGCGAAAGAAAGGGCCCGCTCCCTCCGTTCGGTTCCTGGAAGTGACCCAGTGACGACGCTTCGGGGTGTCGGGTGTTGTTTCCCGGACCTGGGGGCGGCGACGGGGATGGAAACCGCGGTTGGAAAAGCGCGGGACGGGCAGACTCCCCCACCGGCCCTAGAGACCGGACCACTTTTTTACGGGGCTAAAACTGAACGTTTTGTGTATTTTTGACTTGCTCTTTTGACCTTCTCAGTGTAATTAAAGTTTGTTTTAAATGTTCAACTGCGTTCGACCCGTTATCTAGCTGGACAGCGGACGTTTTGATCCCGTCAAGTGCGATCCGTGAGGCCAGCATAAACGGGGTTTCAAAATAGAAAAGACTGAGGCCTGCTATTTACTGCGTATAAGAAAATGCCAAGAGTAGAAAAAACGATCAGTTTTAGGGAAATTAGCAACCGAACATATTATGGGCCCTTGTTCAGTGGGAAGTAAGCATTGAACATTTTCCTATTTCTTCTTTTTCGGGTTAAATGTCATTTCATTTCTCTTATAGCTTCAACTTGTACAGGAAGGCGAATCTGTCAACAAGCTTAAACACAGCCTACTTGGCGCGCTCCCCGATCCACGGTTTTCGCGCTTCAGTTAGAGGATGTCGAGCTGATTTGGTTCCCAAATATTTATTTTAGCAATTACTGAATGTTCACAACATTTTGAACTACGGATTTTTGTATTGAGAATTGCGTGAATATGCTCATTCGTTTGCGATAGTTGTCACTACTCGGTGGGACAGCATGCCAGTGATGTTTCTAGCAGTGGCTCACAAAGCAAAAAGCAAGAAAATGTCACATGGCATGCTTTGCAAGACAGCACCAACTCTAACTCGAAAAATAACAACTAGGTTTGACAATGAGATTGCTAATGCTTTAGAGGCACAGTGCATACGTAAAAGCGACTTGCTATGATTTAAATGTGCAGAAGCAGAAGGCAAAAGGCAATGGTGCCAATAAAAAATTGGGGAGATAAACTAAAATATCAAGTATAAAAAAGATAGGTAGCAATTATAACGTATTGTCTCATACAACGCCTTCCTGAAGAGAGCAGCTGATTGCCTTTTGCATATACCTACGATCGGATAGCGCATAGAAACATCGTGGGCCGGATCTTGCTTCCGTCGATGTCACGTGACCGGCAAGGAAAGAGGGCCCCTCCTCCTTTGGTTATACCGAGACTGCTGAAGGAAGAAGTCGTCCCACCTCCTCGAATCGTAGGCGCCTGCCCGCCTCTTCTGCGCTTTGCGGGTTCGTGGAAGTTCTCTTCTAGGTCCCATTCGAGGAAAGGGCCTCTCTAAACACACACACACACACACACACACACACAAAAGAGGCTGTACACTGCGGGGCTTCCGGTAGACAGGCACACTCGAAACGGTCATGGCGAATTAGAAAGTCACGCTTCATTTCGACGAGCCCTGGTAAAAGGTCCGGTGAGAGAAAGTTCTTTGTGCACGAAGTGCGGGACGTTAACCATCGCAGGAGAAGTCACGCCTCATTTCGACGGAGATGGTCGGATGAAATTCCTTTTGCCACGTGGTGTCAGACGCCAGCCCCAACAGCATCTCCGGCGGGGAAGGAAAATCGCGACGTGTAGGGGCCAGCAGCCGCTGTACGAGGGATCGGCGTTTCGGTAGCAGAATTCCCCTTAGAGGTGACGAACCCTATGTTCGCAGCAGGTAGATTGCTGGAAGTGGTCATAGTCATCGTGGCGCACTTGTGAAGTTTCTTCCTGGTCCGGTCCGGTGAAATTGGTATTGCCAGCAGGTCTCGCAAGTTTTCGTCTCCTGCATGGGCGAGCAATCAACCCAGAACAGTGCCGGACCCACAACCACAAAGCAGCGAGCACAAGGCAACCCTCCCCCAAGACACACCCGGCTTTAAAAAAAAAGAAAACCCGCTAAACCTTTCCCATTCCCTACGCGAGTCCCATCCCCCTGAACACCAAAAACAGCCATTTGTTGAAAGCGTTAAGACGTGGTTACTAAAATCAGCTAACAATCGGCTACACTTCGAAAAAACATATGAATTCGGAAAAACGTATGAACGAACGTAAAAACGGCACGGGAACCCGGATGAGTATGAGGCTTTCGTTACTCTAGGGGCAACGACTCAAACCGTCGGCATTGCCGTTAAGCTTACCCTTCTTGTAGCGAATATCGAAGGTGTACTGTTGAAGAGCCAAGCTCCAGCGCTAAAGACGACCGTTTTTCGTAGACATGGACTGCAGCTATGTGAGTGGACAGTGGTCAGTCTCTATGGTGAACCTTGAACCAGCGATATAGCAAGATAGCTTCTGCAGCGCCCATACTACGCAGGCGCATTCTTTTTCTGATGCACTGTATGCTTCCTCACGAACTGAAAGCTTTCTACTGGCGTACAGTATAGGGTGTTCGTTCTCGTCATCTCTCTTTTGACAGAGCACCACCCCCATACCCGTGTCACTGACATCACAGTGAAGAATGAATGGCTTAGAGTAGTCGGGTGCGTTCAACACTGGCTGACTCGTTAGTGTTTTCTTCAGCATACTAAAAGCCTTTTCTTTTGCCTCATCCCACTTTACCGTTTGTGGTTCTGTTTTTCTGAGAGCATCCGTTAAAGGACTCGCAATCTCGGAATACCGCAGGATATATCTTTGGTAATAACCCGCCAAGCCAAGGAATGATCTGGTGTCCCGCTTGCTGCGTGGTTGCGGGAAGTTGTCTATTGCGATCAGTTTAACCTCGGAAGGCCGACGATGGCCTTGCCCTGTTACAGGACCTAGATAAGCTACCTCCGCGCGCCCTAATTGGCATTTGGGAGCCTTAACCGTTAAGTTGGCCTCTCGTAGGCGACACAGCACGGTTCGCAGGTGTTGCATGTGCTGCGCCCATGATGAAGAAAAGATTGCAATGTCATCGAGATAGGAAAGTGCAAAGTCCTCCATTCCTCGTAGCACCTGGTCCATAAGGCTTGCGAAGCCATATGACACATTCTTTAATCCAAAACTCAGGACTTTTGGACCAAATGTTCCCATCGGGGAAATAAACGCCGCAAGCCTGCTTGCCCTCTCGGTCAACGGAAACTGCCAATACCCTCAGACTAAACCGAGCGTAGAGATGAAATTAGCACTGCTCACCTTCTCAAGCCTTTCCTCGATATGCGGTATCGGATAAGTCTGGTCCTTCGTGAATAAATTGAGCCTGCGGTAGTCGATACATGGTCGCGGCTCCTTTCCTGGGACCTCAACTAAGATATGTGGGGACCCCTTTTGGGACCCCTGTCTCCTGTTCACGCGCGACTTGGGCCATTCGCCCGTGCGATCGCTGTGCACACGCAGTTCCAAGCCTTATTTTGGATAGCGTACATTCCCCGCGGCTGCTGGCGCCGGCGCAACGCGGAGCCTGCTGCTTGCGCGCGCGGCTCACGTTACGCCGTGCGCCGCGCGTAAGAACAGTGCCTGAGGAGCGGGCCCCTCTCGCCCTCTCTACGGCTTCTCTCTCCTTCAGTATCGGAGGTGCGCGGGCGCTCTCGCCCGGGGAGATTGACTTTCGGTGCTCTTGGCTGTTGGACGTGCGGACCCCCTTGGTCCCGCGCCCCTCTGAGCAAGGCGGCCCCCTTTTGTGTGGCGAACCTGCTCGGAAGAGCTAGCTGGGTGGAGCAGGCTTCCAGGGAGCGACTGCCACCCCAGTGCCGTATTCCTGCACTGTACTCGCGTTTTGTACATAGCAGGGAATAAACCCCCATTCGTCGGTGCCACGGCTGGAGTCGTCTCTACGCCTTGCCGGTGAGTCAGCGAACCCGCCGCGGCGCCCCTTTGCGTGCGCTGCGGAGTGGGGACGAGCTACGTGTCTCCTTAGACCTTAGCTAGCCGGGTCCGGGCACGTTAGCGCGAAGCCCCACATATCTGGCGCCCAACTAGGTTTCGGCATGGCGTCGGAGCAGGCCCCTTTGCGGCCCCGTCGCAGCCTGAGTCCTTGGGTGCGGACATTCTGCCGTTTGAGGCAGCGGACAATGCTGTAAGCTTCAGGGATGCTCTTCGTGGCAACGCCATGCTGTCAGATGCCAAGTGCGACCCCCTAGGGACGCCCATTTGTCAGTCCGTTCGCCCAGCGGCACCCTACGGTCCAAGCAGCGTGAGCCCTTTAACTGCTCAGCTGCTTCGGCGTTCTGCCGAGCAGGAGCCATCCCGCTCCGCCGGCGACTGCGATCCGCTATCCGGCCTCAATTGGCCTGGAGGACAACGTATTCGCAGCACCGTAGGCCGGCCTCCCATAGGTCCACACGGCATTTCTCCGCTGTTCGCCGGTCCCTTAGGGCCACGAGCGGGCACATCCCGGCAGGCACCCTGTGAGCCTCGCCCGGACCAATCGCCGCTGCACAACACAGCCGCGCAGTTGTTATCATCGCTGATGGAAATGGCGCAATCTCAGGCTAGTGTCAGGCCTCCCGTGGTGGACCTTAGTCCCCCTAGGCCTGCCCTGCCGAGCAACTTCAAGGTACATATTCCGACGTACAGCGGTTACCCAGACCGCAAGAGCGCTACGGAATACCAGGAGTCTCTATGCCAATACCAGAAAGCGATGAGGCTGGAAGACAGCGTGATTATAGGCACCATACTGCCTGTTTCGCTGACCGCCCAAGCTGCGCGGTGGTACCGCCTAGTCGGACAGCGCGCTCGTAGCATGGAGGAGTTTAGAACGCTGTTCAGCCATGAATTCCTCCCTCCTGACTATGAGCGACGCATGCGGCGCGAGTTGGAGCTTCGAACCCAACACAGGGACGAATCTCTGCTCGAGTATGTGAGAGCCATGCAGGAGCTTTATCTCCTAACAGAGCACTCGGCGTCGAACTCTGTGAAGGTGGAGCGGGTGATTCGGCAAGCCCATCCAACCTTCGCCGCTTACCTTCGAAACGGCCGGTTCCACTACCTAGACGATTTGGCCGCTGAAGCGAAGCGTATTCAGGGTGACATTCTGGCCGCGCGGGCCTACCGCCCGCCGCCGGCAGCGTCGTTGTCCCTTGAACCCCGGTGCGCTTGGAACGGAGGCAACGTGCTTACGCCCGCCCCTTTCCGGCGAACCGACGCAACGGCAGCCCTCGTTGGAGAAACGGAGCGAGGCGCGTGGGAGCTCTCTGACCGCGCTCTCGACCCGTACTCGTATGCCAGGCGGGCGCACACAGTCGCGTAGCCCGGCCGAGCACGAAGCTGGGACCGCCGAAGCGGCCCGGTGGTGGAAACTGATACCAATGCCCACGCGGCGCAACAGAAACCATCGCCGGCGCGCAGCGCGCCGCGAGCAGCTCCGCCTGCACGCAGCGTCGTCTGCTACAAGTTCAATGAGACGGGCCACATTGCCCGAGTGTGTACAAACCGCCGCGCTACCGAAGGGCACAATCGCCCGACGGGAAACGGCGTGCGCCGCCGGTGACTCTGCCTTCGCCGGCGGTGCCTGAAACAAGGGGTTCCTTAGCCCCGATGGCGTGTAGGGTCGGAATTGATGACCCGTTGCCAGCCCCCTTCCTTGCGATCACGATCGCTGGTCGAACGTTTGCAGCGCTACTGGACAGCAGCGCCACAGCCTCGCTGTTCGGGGAGGAAGTTTTGGCTCACTTACGCCGGCACTCAGTCCGGCTGCGAGCATGCAATACCGCCTTCCATCTCGCGAGCGGTGCGGCTACCTCGTGTGGCTCGGCGAGATTGGTTGTGCGCTGGGAGGAGCATGTACGCCGTCACAGGTTCGTGTACCTCCCTGGTCTGTCCGTACCCGTAATAGTAGGCCGAGACTTTCTGGCCCGCACTGGGATCGTGATATACATTGCGAACAAAGGATACAGGGAGGGCCCCTGTGCGCCCCTGAAACCTTTCGCGCATTTCCCTGTCGCTTCGGTGGCACCAAGAGCCCCAGGCGCGACACCACGTCAGGAGGAGGGGCGAGTCCCACTGACCCCCCAGGCTCCGGCTGTCACAAAACCCGCTGCACGCGGCCCCTCATCGGCCAGCGAAGCGGGCAGAGCTCGTTGCGAGACTCATTCTCCCGAGCCGAGCGCAGAGCTAGCGGATCGGATTTCATGTAGTGCTACGATCGCAAGCGCGCGCGGCGAAACGAACCGCTCCCTGCCTCCTTTGCCTGGCAGTTTGTCGGAACGTGAGAAGGCGCGCCTGTCATCGCTGCTGAACCAATTTCACGCGATGTTTACAGATCGGCCGGGACGCACCACTCTTGTGCGACACCGGATCGACACAGGCGACGCGCTACCGTGGAAATGCAATCCTAGGCCCATGAGTGTGGCCAAAAGGAAAGCTATCGACCTGGCAATGGACGAAATGATCGAGACTGGCGTGATCCGCCGATCTAATAGTCCGTGTGGTTCTCCGGTAGTGCTGGTCCCGAAAAAAGACGGCTCCTCTCGTCTTTGCGTGGACGACCGCCGACTCAATGAAGTCACTCGGAAGGGTGCTTACCCTATGCCGAGCATTGACTCAATCGTGGCGAGCCTAGGTGGTGCCCATTATTTTACCACTCTAGATGCTAGCCGCGGTTACCTGCAAGTGCAGATGGAGCCAAGGGACGCGGAGAAAAACGCTTTCACCTCACATAGAGGCTTGTACGAGTTCACTCGCATGCCCTTTGGCTGCTCAGGCGCTGCAGCGACTTTCCAGAGATTGATGGACAGAGTTCTGGGAAGGGCAAAATGGCAATACGCCCTAGCCTACCTAGACGATATTGCCCTCTCCTCTCGCACCTTTGAGGAACACTTCCGCCACCTGGAGGGCATCCTCGGAAGGCTGCATGCTGCCGGGATCACTCTGAAACTGAAGAAAGCTCAGATCGCCGAGACCCGTGTCTCACTGCTGGGTTTTACAATAGAGCGAGGCCATGTTTTGCTGAGCGAGGACAAGGTCCGAGCTATCCTCGAGTACCCAACGCCGGCGAACATACAGGCCCTCAGGCGCTTTTTGGCCATGGTGAATTACTACCGCCAATTTGTGCTCAACTGCGCCGCTCTACAGCTCCCTTGACCTCTTTGTAGAGGAAGTCTACAAGCTGGAGCTGTGGTCCGGATCAAGATGTTGCCTTCAGGGCTCTCTCTAAAGCTCTTGTGGACACAGCCGAGCTGAAGCTGCCCGGCCTGAATAGGGAGTTCGTAGTCCAAACTGACGCGAGCTACCTGGGAATAGGTGCGGTGCTGCTCCAAGAGCATGAGGACGTTCTTCGGCCAGTGGCCTTTGCCAGCCGGTCTTTTACGCCCGCAGAGCGTAACTATTCCGTGACCGAACGTGAGTGTCTAGCGATAGTGTTCGCTCTGCGTGAGTTCGATCACTACGTCGACGGAATGCCTTTTGTTGTTGAAACGGATCACATGGCGCTCACCTGGCTGAAGCGCTTGCGCGAGCCCTCAGGCCGCCTCGCGCGCTGGGCATTGACGTTACAGCGCTACAACTTTGTTGTTCGCTATCGGAAGGGGAGCACAAACGTGGTGGCCGACGCCTTGTCACGCACCCCCGTTTCAGACCCGGACACCTTTGACCGGCACCCCTCCGCGACAACGCTTCCGAACGAAGCCGGAGCCCTTGTCTCCAATGGCACGGAAGGAGCGAGTTCAGGCGGCAGTGCGGCCTATAAGCCGCCGTCGCCGGACGAAAGTGCGTACCTGCTGGACCCTGTAACGTCCATGGGTATCGCATTCAGCAGATGGGAGCTGCTGGAAGCTCAGCAGAAAGACCCATTGTGTCAGGAAATCGCTGACAAGCTCGAAAAAGAGCACAGCTCCGAAAGGGAGCGAGACGGCAGCGCCGATGGGCGCAAATTGACAGCCGGTATTGCTGTTGGCGCCGGGTGCGACGCAGCTGGTATTGCTGCAGGCACGTTGGATTCGTATCTGCTGGATGCTGATGGAGCGCTCCTGCGCTATATCCCATCTGAAGAGGCTCCTAATGAGTCCTTTAAGGTGGTGATCCCCCGCAGTCTACGGAGGGCCACGTTGAGCTATTTCCATGACTCGCGGTTGGCCGGACACGCGAGTGGCCGTAAGACTAATCTTAAGTTGTGCCGCTCCGCAACCTGGCCAGGCATGAAGCGTGATGTACTTCATTATTCTCGCTCATGCCGCGTGTGTCACAGTGTGAAGCCCCGTGGTGGCAAACCCCCCGGCCTCATGCAGCCGATCGACAGCCAGCTACCCTGACAAATCGCGGCCTGTGACGTTATGGTACCTTTCCCAAGAAGCCGGCAAGGTCACACATTCCTGCTGGCCGTCACAGATCATTTCACGAAGTGGGTGGAACTTTTTCCCCTTCGGAAACTAACGGCACGCGTCATATGGGACAAGTGGCTCGAGGTATTCACCCACTTTGGCTTTCCGGCGGAGTTGATCACTGACAACGCGTCCTATTTCACGGCCAAGGTGTTCGTCGATGTCTCTGCAGCCTTTGGCATAAAGCACCGTAAAACAATGACTTATCACCCTCAGGCCAATCCCACCGAGCGGATGAACCGAAATGTGAAGCCCTTGCTCGCGGCCTTTGCCCGGCAATACAGAGACTGGGACGCCTGTCTCCGCGAGATAGATTTCTCTTTGCGCACATCGGTGAACGGTTCGGCTGAGTACACGTCCGCTTTCCTCAACTTCGGGAGAGAGGTGCCAAACCCTATGGATCGCGTCCTGCGAACCGGCAGCGGGGCAATCGCCGCTGCGTCGGGTCTCTCCGATTACGCGGTGCAAGTGCGCGCTAGGATGAGCGAGGCCCTTTCTCATGCCCGCACCAACCTGGCGAAAGCACGCGCTGGACAAAAGGCACAATACGACCGGTCGCATAGAGAAGTACATCATCAAGTAGGTGACCTCGTCCTCAGGCGCAATCATGTGCTGAGTGACGCAACAAGGGTATCTCAGCCTCTCTGGCGGCCAAATGGTCGGGCCCATACCGAGTGGAGACCAAAATGTCACCCCTTGTGTATAAGCTGGTGGGCTCAAACGGTAGACCATCCGGCGGTCCCGTGAACGTTTCTGACCTCAAACCTTTCGTTGCCAGAAGCAGCAACTGGGAAGAGGAAGAGACACAGCAAGCGCAACCGAGCAAGACGGCAGATCTCAATCCGCGCACTCGCCGGTATAACTTGCGAAAACGCTCTTAGTCGCCGCTTCTCGCTAGTAGGCAGAGGGACCTTATTCCCCGCCGTGCTGGCAAGCGGGGAGGTGTGACTATAGCGTGAACGCACGACTTAAAGCGGGAAAAAGGCACTCATTAACCGAATAAGACGCTTTTTCGTATTGCGCAGCTTCTGCTGAGGGCAGTGGTAAATAAAAGTGATTCGCGAGCCCGCCGGCGTGAACTGTGACAGCGGACCTAGCCGTTGCCTGCTCGCGCCCGCGGAACTTTATCCTCCAGTGGCGCTCGAGTGACATGAAAGGCTCGGTTAGCGTTTCAGCGCTGGCCGGAGGGACGCATGAGGCTACCATAAGCCCATTATGCCCCTTTTCGTGAGCCTCCTCCTTCCCTCTGGCAGCCGCCTGCAAAGGCGAATGCGCCAGAACGATGCGTGATTGGGAAGCTGACGGATGCAGTGTGAGCTTCGCGTTCGGTGTGTGAACATTGTCGTCGGACTGTGAGATTTGCTTGTAGTGTTGTTATTATAATCGGAGTGCGGATTAGTTGTGTGAAGTGTTGATGGTCAGGCTGGTGCTACACGGACGCCAACAATGAACCCGTCCCAACACGCCTCGAGGACGACGACCGACTCGCCCAGGTCTCACGGGAGCCGTCGCCGCCGCCGCGGGCGCCTTCAGTCGCAAGCCGTTCGAGAAGCCACTGCGGTCGCATTCCCTCCTGAGACCACAGCACGACCCGTGGTCCAAGCTGGTGCTCTTACTACCTCCGCATCCTTCCAGGTGCGGTCGTTGCCTGTGTATCCACAGCCGGGTGCCCGTTTGGCTTCACGTCGCCATGTCGCTACGTGGGCATTCCAATCCGGTTCCGAAGCACCACTTTGCTTCGTGTCGACGAAACGGTGGAAGGAACAAAGAAAGCTGGAGAACCACATGAGTGGGCGAGAGATCCCACGCATTTTTCGCGGCCGCACGGTATCAGCCATGGTCGAGGCCTCGGGTGGAGCCGTAATGCCCCCGGACCCTTCGGCCGTGTACTGCGGCGTGTGCGCTGTGCTGCGGCTGTGTGCTACCCATGACTCCAGCGGGGTGCACAAGCTTCACGTGAGGGGGACAGAGCCAGCTGCCGAGGAGCTCGGGACGGATCCAGCCCCACAGGTGCTGCAGAACACGGACCCGGACGTCAACCCTGCCCTGCTGCGTTCCGTTGTCGGCGCTCTCGCCTCGGACCCTGTGTTCGCGGCGACCATCCCGGCAGCTGTGCAACAGGCGACAGCGCTGGCGCCCCTCCACAGCTCCGTCCTTTCTCCGGAAGCCGGAGGCATCGACCCTGCGAGAGAGTCTCGACTTCGATATTGTCGCTTGAGAAAATAAAACAGGTCAGACGTCAGCTTCGCCATTGATTCCGGTCGGCTCCCTCATGGGCCGGCCCGAGTCTTCAGGAGGGGGGGGGGATGTGGGGACCCCTTTTGGGACCCCTGTCTCCTGTTCACGCGCGACTTGGGCCATTCGCCCGCGCGATCACTGGGGACACGCAGTTCGAAGCCTTATTTTGGAAACGTACATTCCCCGCGGCCGCTGGCGCCGGCGCGACGTGGAGCCTGCTGCTTGCGCACGCGGCTCACGTTACGCCGTGCGCCGCGCGTAAGAACAGTGCCTGAGGAGCGGGCCCCTCTCGCCCTCTCTGCGGCTTCTCTCTCTTTCAGTATCGGAGGTGCGCGGGCGCTTTCGCCCGGGGAGATTGACTTTCGGTGCTCTTGGCTGTTGGACGTGCAGACTTTCTTGGTCCCGCGCCCCTCTGAGCGAGGCGGCCCCCTTTTGTGTGGCGAACCTGCTCGGAAGAGCCAGCGTGGTGGAGCAGAGTTTCCGGGAGCTTTCACCCGTAGTCTGCGACTGCCACCCCAGTGCTGTATTCGTGCACTGTATTCGCTTTTTGTACATAGCAGGGAATAAACCCCCATTCATTGGTGCCACGGCTGAAGTCGTCTCTACGCCTTCCCGGTGAGTCAGCGAACCCGCCGCGGCAACCCTTTGCGTGCACTGCGGAGTGGGGACGAGCTACGTGTCTCCTTAGACCTTAGCTAGCCGGGTCCGGGCACGTTAGCGTGAAGCCCCACAGATAAGAGGCGAGGTATAATCACTTTCTTCTGGCTCGATTACACCTAGCTCTAACATCTTGTTTATTTCAGCGGTCATAACTTCACATTGACGAGGCGAAACGCCATAAGCCTTCGAACGGACTGGGTCCGACGAGGTTAACTCCATATCGTGAACGATCGCAGTGGTCTTGCCCGGTGTGTCTGAACATACGGCTTTAAATTCAAACACGAGTTCCGTCAGTTCGGCCCTTTAATTGGGATTCAACTCCGCCTGTTCTACTAACTTCTCAATGGTCTCGTGATTGTCTTTTGCCTCCGTCACTGTTGCTAACTCTGGAAAGTCGACAGGCATCTCCTGAGGTTGGTTATTCAATGATGGTTTGAGGATCATGAACTTTTCCCCAACTTCAAAGCGTCGCGTGCGAGCCGTCGTGTCATTGTAATGCTTAGCATTGCTTTGTGCCTCACGCATTTCCTGCTCCGCGATCATTGTGGCAGGGCTTACGTTCAACATCTTTCTGCATTCTGCCTCGCGAGGCATTTGAGGCTCCGTTACTTTCCTGACCTTTTCATTAGCTGGCGTGCTTTCCGTCTCATCTGCTATAGGCCTGTCCTGTTTGGTGCTGGTTGACGAATCCCTCACTAAACCCGATTCCCTAGCAAATCCTCTGATTTGTTAGAAAACAAATATGGATACTGCGGCGGGAGATGTGCCGAGACGGCGGCTTCAGTGTCCAGTACTCCGAAAGGTCCTTCGATATGAACCTTGGCCACAGGGAGACAAACACTGGAGGCCTCTACGGCTTGCCTTATCGAAGCACATTCTCCCGTGAACTGGCCTTCCTCTACGTACGGCGGATGCACTACGTCCATTGTGCCTGCCGAGTCACGAAGCACCCTACACGGTTTGCCGTTTACGGCGAGGTCTCGAATGTACGGTTCTAGCAATTTCAGATTTTCCTCGTTACTAGTTAGTGACATCAACACTAGTTTGGGATTTTTGCATCCCACGGAGATATGCCCCGTTTGCTGGCAGTTGTAGCAAACTATTGGTTTCTTGGCCTCGAAGGCTTTTCTCTTTTGCCTTTCTGCCCTCTGTTCGGGTGACTCTTCCCTTCCCTTGCTGTTCTCGTCACTACTTTTCACGGAGTTTGACCTTTCCTTTGGTTTACACAGATTCGACTTTGACCATCGCTCTGGCTTGTCGGGTCTGTGTTTAGTCACCTCCTTCTTAGAACCTTTGTTGCCTTTGAACGCACGGCGGTTTACGTAGTCCTCGGCAAGACTGGCCGCTCTCATGATGGTGTCTACGCCTGGCGTATCCTGAACCCAATGCTTAATGTTTACTGGCAGCCGGCGGTAGAACTGTTCTAAAGCAACGCACTGCATTGTCTTTTCAGCGTCGCCGAGTGCACCCTCTTCTCTGAGCCATTCCTTGAGGCTTACCTCCAAGGTTCATGCAAAATTTGAATATGACTCACTCTTGGTCCTCTCGACTTCCCTGAACTTTCGCCTGAATGCTTCCGCTCATAATCTGTACTTTTTAAGCAGATTTACTTTGATTTCATCGAAGTAGTCTGCTTCTTCCTTCCCCATGTGGGCGATAATATCAGCTACGTCACGTGGCAGTAACTTAAGGAAGCGTTGCGGCCACGTGTTTCTCGCGAATTTTGTTTCTCACACGTGCGCTCAAACGGTACGAGAAAAAGACCTATGTCCCCTCCTACTGCGTAGGGTGCCATCAAGTCTGTCATTCTGCGCTAGCTTTCGCGTGCCTCTGTGCTAAGTCTTTAAGAATTTTGAGCTTTCAAGAGCTCAATCTCTAGGCGCTTCATTTTGAGTGCGTCGCGGGCAACATGCTCTTCCTTTTCCTCTAGGCGCTTACGCTTTCCTTTTTCTTCTTGGCGCTTACGCTCTTCCTCTTTCTCTTCAATGATCTCTAGGCCTTTAATAGGCTCTCTACAATCGTGGGCGGGGTCTTGCGTCCGTCGATGTCACGTGACCCGCATGGAAAGAGGGCCCCTCCTCCTCAGGTTATACTGAGCCTACTGAAGGAAGAAGTCGTCCCTCCTCCCGGAATTGTTGACGCCTGTCCGCCTCTTCTGAGCTTTGCGGGTTCGTGGAAGTTCTTTTCTAGGTCCCATTCGAGGAAAGGGCATCTCTAAACACACACACGCACACACACACACACACGCACGCACACACACACACGCACACACACACACACACACACACACACAAAAGAGGCTGTACACTGCGGGGCTTCCGGTAGACAGGCACACTCGAAACGGTCATGGGGAATTAGGAAGTCAAGCTTCATTTCGACGAGGCCTGGTAAAAGGTCCGGTGAGGAGGAGGAATAAACTTTCATTGTAGAACCAGCACTTTCTGATGGCCGGGCCTGAGCCTCCCACGAAGGGACGTCGAGGGCTTGCCTCGCCGCCGCCTCGCGGGCGTGCGGGGTCGCCCAGGTTTGGTCGTCGAGGGCGGAGCTCCACAGAGCCTCATGCAACCTTGACGAGAGAGTCGTGGTGTTAGTCTGGGTGTACTGTGCCGGGCACTCCCATAGCATATGCGGAAGCGTAGCCGGGTGAATTCCACAGCACCGGCAGTTGGGGGTAGTGTAGACGTCCGGAAATATAAGGTGGAGGCGGGCGGGTGAAGGGTACGTGTTTGTTTGTAGTAGACGCAGGGTGGTAGCCTGCGCCCGGCTGAACTTTGGGTGAGGCGGTGGGAAGATTCGGCGACTGAGGTAAAAGGCCTTAACGAGATCGTTATAAGTTGTCAGACTGTCCCTGGTGTCCAACTCATCTCCAGTGACTCCGGCGCGGTTGACTAGGCCTCGCGGAATGGAGTGGGTGACCTCGTTGAGATTTGGGAGGTGTGGGTGGACAGGGCCCGCATGAGCTGAGATGCATGTTAGGGAGAATATGCTGTTGTTAGAGTGTGGTGCCTGGCAGAGGATGCGAAGAGCTTGGGTAGAAATACGGCCTTTGCTGAAGTTAGTAACGGCTGAGCGAGAGTCACACACTATGGTGTGACAGGTGGTATCTAAAGTGGCCAGGGCGATGGCCACTTCTTCAGCCGTCTCGGCAGTGGGGGTAGTGACGCTGCAAGCGTGGTGTAGGGCTCCATCGCGTGTGGCGACAGCCACAAATCGTGTGCCATGGGAGTATTGGGCTGCATCAACAAATGTGACGCCAGGTACGTGGGCAAGGGCTTTTATGATAGCTCCGGCCCGAGCTTGGCGCCGGGCCCTGTTATATTCAGGGTGCATATTTCTAGGGATAGGGTCTATGTAGATCCAGCTGCGGATGTCGGTCGGGATCGGTTGTTTGGGGCCCTGTTGCTGATGGTAGGTGAAGCCAAGCGTGGAGAGAATAAAGCGCCCCGTTTCAGTAAGGGTGAGCCATTCAAGCTGAGAGCGTTGTTGGGCTTCAATCAGTTCGGAAAGGTTGTTGTGAACTCCCAGTTGGTTGAAGAGTTCAGTGCTGGTGCAATGCGGGAGACCAAGTGATTGCTTGTATACCCCTCGTATGAGGGCGTCGAGCTTGTTTTGCTCAGCCCGGTACCAGTTGAGGTTCGCAGCAACGTAGGTAATGTGGCATATGACAAAGGATTGGACGAGTCGGAGAAGGCTTTCTTCCTTGAGTCCTCCTCGTCGGTTAGATATACGTTTAAGACGTCGTAGGGTGTTTTGAGATTGGGCACAGATCTTGTTGAGAGCCAAGGCGTTGGAACCGCTGGTAGAGATGGTGAGACCGAGAACCCGGATACTAGGGACGTGCGGGATAGCACTGCCATCTTGAAGGCGTAGGGTGATGGCGTCACAGGGTCGGTGATCAGAATGGTGTTTGAGAGGGCGACCCCGCTTAATGGGCTTGTATAGCAGAAGCTTCGATTTAGCCGGCGAACAGCGCAGTCCGGTCCCTTGGAGATAGGCTTCAACCGTGTCAATCGCCGTTTGGAGGGCTGATTACACTTGACCACCACTGCCTCAGTACGACCAGATGGTGATGTCGTCGGCGTAGATGGTATGGTTGATATTGTCGACTTGCTGTAGTTGCTTGGCAAGGCCAATCATGACTAAGTTAAAGAGCATGAGAGAGATAACTGAACCTTGCGGGGTGCCTTTGCTGCCAAGGGGAAGCTGGTCTGATCGTAAGCCCCCGGCCGAGAGCGTAGCCGTGCGATTGGAGAGAAAGTCACGGATGTAATTGTAGGCTCGCTCTCCCAGGTGGAGGTTGGAGACCCGGTCAAGGATAACGGTATAACGGATAACGGGATAAAGTGGCGTCTGAAAGATTAACACGTATGGAAGCATACTTGTTCCCCGTTCTCACAAGCATCTTCAATAGTTCCATAAAGTCTAGTACCTTTTCTAGCACTCGGAAGCTAGCATAGACATTGACAATGCACAAATCAGGTGCTAGACATGTAGTTATTTACTAACGAGCTATATCTATCCTCTGCTGTGCGTCAAAAGTGTTTGTATCGATATTGGATTCCTTGGTTTCTGTTAGTGCCAAGAGCATTTAAATAAATGAACAGCATGACTTCGTGTGCTGACAACTTAAAACTATTTGAGACTGTCAACAGTGTTCACCATTGCATCGACTTCCAGAAAGGCATTTTTTCACTCTCAAACTAGTGCAGAAACATTGAGTACTATTAAATGCTTGCAATACTATGGCGTTAAGTTATATGCAGAAAGCGCACCATATGAAATTTTGACACACCCTACGTGATGCTCCACTCCTTAGGGTCGATGAACTGAAAGACCTTGGTGTGTACTTCGACAAAATGCTAAGCTTCTGTTCACCTAGATAATTACACAACATGCCCTTCACGCTCTTGGAATCACATGCCGTATATTGCTTAATTTCCACTCATCTGTTGTGTTTCTGAAATTCTGCTGTGTGTCTCCAACTACTAGAGTATGCCTCTGTAGGAGGGGGTGCAACGAGCAAATCTAATTCTGACCTCATTGAAAGCATCGAAAATGAATTGATATTTATCTTAAAGCACGACTTTTGCCATTCTGGCGACCACACTTGAGTCTTCTCAAGTATACTTCAACTCGCAGCTCTAGATTCAATACTTAATTAATCACACCTTTTGTTCCTGTGTAAGGTGGCCAATGATGTTATACAATCCCTAAAGCTTCTTGATCGTATGCATTTGTTCGTGCCGCAACAGTATACTGGGTAGTATTCCACATTCGTTGCCTGGCCTTCTTGCAAGATCGTACTATGTAAGACTCGATTCCAAAACATACTTCACAGTTCATTTCCTGTGTTTTGTGTATCTGAAGATAATCACGTAGGATTAACTCCCTTTTACTTTTTCTCGTCTCCTTTTTTTCCCTAGTTGTTTCTCTATCTTGCATTTTTTGTCTACCACATTCATGTTTTCTGTGCATTCTGTCTCACATAGTGCTTGTTAAGTGCACCAGTACAAATGCTCTCTAGCTGTTTCTGGGCATTACAATAAACACTTGAATGATTGATTATTATCGTAGTATAAAATCGTGCTTTTGAAGTATGTGCTAGTATACTTTTTCAGTGCAGTAGCTTTTGTGCAATTAAAAAAGGGCATAAATTAAGAAAGTGCAATAATAATATGTTAAGTGACTGATCATATGCATGGTGCTATTAATATCTTCTGAATTTTAATAATGGCTGGCTAGTGTATCCAGTGTTGTGCAATAAAATAATACGCCACAGCAATTATTGCGTGCCTCGCAGAACAAATTGAATATATCTTTCTCAGTCAAAGCATCATAGCAGGCGGAAAACAATAAACTGCAATTTTTTTTTGTGGTGACGAAGTGTATAAATTGTGAAAATCACCTGTTTATATATTTTTTATACTATGCAAATGAGCTGCTCCCATACATTCTAATAAGCTTTTCAATAGAACGACTAGGCAAAGGGCAACGAAAGACCCCTATTAAACCCCTCCAATTCCCAAGCTTGTATTATCTGACAGTATGTCATTTCATTAACGTAAAGAAAGACAAACTTGACATGTGGAAACCAGTTACAGTAGAACATGGCCCTTACACTGTGAAAATGTTTTGTAGTAATGCACTCAATGTGAAGGCTATCGGATGCGGTGCTGATGCATCAAAACAACCTAGAATAATAGAGATGCTCCATGGGCTAGATTTGGCAGAACCGAGAATCGGGGGGAGACATGCTACGAATTACATAAATTTTAGCTATTCTAGTTTTTTTTTTGTGAGTGCTACAGGTGTATTAATTCTTTTTTGCTGATTTTCTCAGAACCCACTTTTTCACGTTTCTTTCATGCACCAACAAGCATAATTATATTGACACGGGTGCTTTATCTGCATCCGGTTACCGTATTTCACCCGCTAAAAGATGTTAAACGTTATCGCTCGGTGCAGAATGCGCCTGAATGTACCGGAAGTTTCGAGAGTGTTATCGATGGTTCTGTCTGTTGTCGACGAACCTTGGTAATCTGATTGCATACGCGACACGAATTGTGTAGTAGTTTTTGGAAGGCGCGCGGGCACCAGCGAATAGGCTGTAACTTTCGACGACTAATGTATGCAAACTGACGCGCTTGACCCGCAGATGACATTTTCGACGATTGCCGACGTTGCTCGCCGCTATCGTTGCGATTGAGTCGGCACTATTTAATTGCCGTCACTACTGCCTGGCAATACTTTCGACAGAGATTTTTTCATTGATACTTGGCACGCCTTATTCTCACATAGTTGGCTGTGCAATGAGCTACCAAAAAAATGAAATGGTACAACAGTTTTTGATATGATATGGCATCGTCGTGCAGGTGTTTGCAAAGCGGTCTTGCAGACAGACGACGCGCGAGCTCTGATGTCGATATTTTGTGCCCTATTCTTACTTCAAAAATAAAAACAAAGTGTTGTGGCAGGCGTATATTCATTATTGAAACGTGTTTTTTATATCTAAAAGCACATACAGATCACTAACTTATTGTTTGAAGCTTAGTTTAGAGAAGGCTGTTTTAGGCCGGACTTTGACGTATGAAAACAAAAACTTCCCAGCAACAGTGCGCCGCAGCCGAGGAGCAAGTTTCGGCGCGCGTCAGAGCTTCTGTCCAGTGGTTGCGTGCCTTCTTCCTCCGACGAAGTGAAGCGTTCGCATGTCGGCGCGCGCCGAAGCTTGCCGACGCGTGCCAGTGGTTTGGGCATAAGTGAGCGATCGAGCACAGCGGAAGATTAAAGCGAACTCGGATCGCCGCTTGGGATGAAAGAAGGGATGCGGAGAGGAGTGTGCAGCGGAACTGTGAGGCGAAAAGCGGAAAGAGGGTATGGTGAAAGCGTGAGAAGCGTAGCGCGCCGACGATGGCAATGAGATGGCGCCGGAGTAACGCGGGTCGTCTGGTAGATTCGTCGACGGTGGCTTCTGTGAATCACACCCACGCGTCGCCCGCGCGCTGGCTCTCACGCTCTCCGGATTAGCGAGGCAGTCGCGTCACACTTCGCTTCGTTTGCAACATGCCGCACGAGACAAAATTGTCCGCGCCAGCCAATATATTGCGAAATGTAAGCACGTTTACCTGCGCTCAAATTTCGCATTAGGGAGCATCGTAATCGTCGGTGAACTTTTTTAGTGCTTCGAATTGGCAGTTCGATGGAAATGCTTATTGCACACACACACACACACAAACACACACACACACACGCACACACGCTACATATATTCGGGCACAAATTCAGAAGGTAGCGGCATTTGCTCCTCAAAGCCGGATGCAGGCGAGCCTCCACCATTGGACGCACACTCAACACTGATGTCATGAGTCGGACGGCCGGGGACCCCACCGACAGAGAATATGGCCGCCCGCGCTTCGAACTGGGCTGAGTGTGTGGGGCTTCGGGCTAACGTGCCCGGACCCGGCTAGCTAAGGTCTAAGGAGACACGTAGCTCGTCCCCACTCCGTAGCGCGCGCAAAGGGGCGCCGCGGCGGGTTCGCTGACTCACCGGCAAGGCGTAGAGACGACTCCAGCCGTGGCACCAACGAATGGGGCTTTATTCCCTGCTATGTACAAAATGCGAGTACAATACAGGAATACGGCACTGGGGTGGCAGTCGCAGACTACGGGTGAAAGCTCCCGGGAAGTCTGCTCCGCCACGCTGGCTCTTCCGAGCAGGTTCGCCACACAAAAGGGGGCCGCCTTGCTCAGAGGGGCGCGGGACCAAGAGGGTCCGCACGTCCGACAGCCAAGAGCACCGAAAGTCAATCTGTCCGGGCGAAAGCGCCCGCGCACCTCCGATACTGAAGGAGAGAGAAACCGAAGAGAGGGCGAGAGGGGCCCGCTCCTCAGGCACTGTTCTTACGCGCGGCGCACGGCGTAACGTGAGCCGCGCGCGCAAGCAGCAGGCTCCGCGTCGCGCCGGCGCCCGCGGCCGCGGGGAATGTACGCTATCCAAAATAAGGCTTGGAACTGCGTGTCCCCAGCGATCGCGCGGCCGAATGGCCCAAGTCGCGCGTGAACAGGAGACAGAGGTCCCAAAAGGGGTCCCCACAAGTGGCATCAGCTGTGTGCATCTGCTCCTCATCATAGCGAATTTCCAAACTGTTTGTGGTGGTATATCGCGTTTGAAATATAATTGCGAGCTTATGATACACTGTGCCGCGTGAGTTTGTTGCGCGCCATGCGCAAAATCGCGAGATTACAGTATTGCACGAAAAAAAAGTGATACGGTTCAAAAATCACAAAAAGCCTGCCACATTCTTCAAAGTAGCTTCATGAATATGCCGCAACCCGAAAATATTGTGCCCGGCGCCCTCGTGTTGGTTTGGTCACCATCGCGTAAAGTTGGCCTTCGTGAAAAACTGCTTTCCTGCTACACAGGCTCATATCGCGTGCTTCGCCAAGTAACCGAGGTCACCTACGAAATCACTCTAGCCACGCCCACTACGTCGTCCGCTGTGACAACCAGTGATGTTGTCCAAGTCACCCGACTCAAACCCTACAACTCTCCACGTGCCTTGGATATTTAACAGCACCGTGACGGCGCTTTTGCCGCCGGGGGGTAGTATTACGATATCATCAAGCGATGCTCAAGGGACGAGCCGCCGCGAGAAGGACAACGAAGTGGATCTGTGCCCTTGGCGCGAGCGAGTGTCGGCCTGGTGGTCTGGCTCCAGTGTAATTACCCTGTAGATAGCCTCTTTCATCCGTGTTTTCCACACGTAACAATATTATCGTCGAGCTGAAAACACTGGCTGCGATGTGTTTGTTTGGAACATTTCTAGAAGAAGCGCTCCGAGATCGACTGATTGCCGGAATCCACACGGATTCGATTCGATGCCGTCGTCTTGCCCTGTCGGACGACGAAGTCACCAATCGCCACCGCCTTGGAAACGGCTCAAAAATACGCCCGAGAAATGCTACCGGAGGGGACAAATGCCAATTCTGGTAGCGCCTACTGGCATCGTAAACCCACCAAGCAAGGCAGGCGACACGCGACGACGAGCGCTAGGGAGAAGCGGCGCGCCCCCCAGGACGAGGCGAATCAGGCTTTAAGCGCTCCAATGCGTGGGCCGATCCCGAAGATTGTGCAGTGCTGCGCCTACGCGTGGCGTAGGTGAAGCAGTCCTCAAGCACTATCGATTTGTGGGCTGATTCCGAAGATAGTGCAATGCCGGGTAGACCCACAACGTAGGTGAAGCAGGTGTGAAGAACTCCCCATGCGTGCGCTGATGTCGAAGTTTGTGCAATGCATGGCCAACCCGAGGCGGAGATGAAGTCGTAAAGCACTCCCCATACAGGGGCCGATATCGAAGATAGTGATATACTGGGCCACCCCGCGCCGGAGGTGAAGCAGGCGTTAAGCATACACACTAGCTGGGCCGAGCCCGAAGAGAGCGAAATTCCGGACCGACCAACGGCGGAGGTGAATCAGGCATAAAGATCGCCCCGTAGGTGCACCGATCTCGAAGCTGGTGAATTAGCTGGCCGACCCGCTGCGGAGGTTAAGGCGTCAAGCACTCCCTATACGTTGGCCGATCTCGAAGATGGGTAATGTCGGGCAGATCCGCCACGAATGTGAGCAGGCATGAAGACCTCTCTATGCGTGCGCAGGTCTCGAAAGTACTGCAATGCAGTGTCGACCTGCGGAGGTGAAGAAGGCGCAGAGCACTCTCGATACGTGGGCCCTTCCTGAAGATATTGCAATGTTCGGGCCGACCGGCGACGTAATTTAAGCAGGTGTGGAGCGCACCCGAAGCGTGTCCTGATCCCGAAGCTGGCGAAATACCGGGCCGACCCACGATGGAGATGAAGCAGGTGTTATGCACTCCCCATAAGTGGGCCGATCCGGATTACAGTGCAATGCCGAGTCGAACCGCGGCGTAGGTTGAGTAGGCGTCAAGCACAATTTAGACCTGGGCCGATCCCGAAGATTATGCATTATCGGGCGGACCCGTGGTGGAGCTGAAGCAGTCGCTAAGCACTACCTGTACGTGGGCCGATCCTGAAGTTAGTGCACTGTCGGGCCGACCCATGACGGAGGTGAAAGTAGTCACGGTCTCCCCATGCGTGAGCCGATCCCGAAGGTTGTGCAATGCTGGCCTGACCCGTGGCGGAGGTGAATCAGTCGTTAACCACTCTCGATACGTGGTCCGATCCCGAAAATAGTGAAATTCCGGGACGACCCATGGCAAGGTTAAGCAGACGTGAAGCACTTCCCATGCGTGGGCCGATCGCGAAGCTTGCGCAGTGCTGGGCCGACATGTGGTGGAGGTGTAGCAGTCAGTCCTTAAGCACTCTCGATACGTGGGCCCACCCCGAAAACTGCGCAATGTCGGGCCGACCCGCCAACGTAGGTGATGTAGGCGTGAAGCAGGGGCCATGTGTGGGCTGATCCTGAAACTGGTGACATACCGGGTCGACCCGCGGTGGTGGCGAAGTAGGCGTTAAGCACTCCCAATAGATGGGCCGATGCCGAATATTGTGCAATGCCAGACTGATTTGCAGTAGAGGTGAAACAGCCTTGAAGCACTCCACATACGTGTGCCGATCCCGAAGATAGTGAAATACCTTGCCGACCCACGGCGGAGGTGAAGCAGGCGGTAAGCACTGCCCATACGTAGGCCTATCCTGAAGTTAGTGCAATTCCGGGCTGACCTGCAGTGTAGGTGAAGCAGACGCGAAGCACGCCCCTCACGTGCACCTACCTCGAAGCCGGTGAAATACCGGGTCCAACCGCGTCGGAGGTGTAACAGGCTTTAAGCACTCCCGAAACGTGGGCCGATCCCGAAGATAGTCGGGTTACCCACCATGGAGGTGAAGGAGCCGTGATGTACTCCCCATGCGTTGACCGATCCCGAAGATAGAAACACCGGGCCGCCATGCGGCGGAGGTGAGGAAGACGTTAAGTACTCCCAATACGTGGGCCGATCGCGAAGATTGTGCAATGCTGGGCCGATCCGTGGTGGAGGTGAACCAATCCTTAAGCACGCCTCATACGCGCACAGATCTCGGAGCTGGTGCCAACCCCGGCGGAGATGGAGCCAGCGTTAAGCACTCCGCATACGTGGGTCGTTCCCGACAGTTGCGCAATGCCGGGCGACCCACCATGGATGGGATGGAACCGTCAAGTACTCCCCATACGTGCACCGATCGTTAAGATAATGATCTACCGGGCCGCCCCGCGGCGGAGTTGAGGAAGGCGTGAAGCACTCCCGATATATGGGCCGATCCTGAAGATAGTGCAATGCTGGGCCGATCTGTGGCGGAGGTGAAGCAGTCATTAAGCACGACCTATACGGGCACCGATTTCGAAGCGGGTGAAATACCAGGTCGACCCGCGGCGGAGGTGACGCCGGCTCTTAGCATTCCCCAAGCGGTGGCCGATCCCGAAGGTAGTGCGATGCCGGGCGACCCACAATGGAGGTGAAGGAGCCGTCACGTACTACGCATGCGCGGACCGATCCCGAAGGTAATGAGATACCTGGCCACCCTGCGGCGGAGGTGTGGACGACGTGAAGCACTTCCGATACGTGGGCCGAGCCGTGGCGGAGGGAAAGCAGTCGTTAAGCACGTCCCATACGTGCACCAATCTCGAAGCTGGTGAAATACCGGGTCGAGCTGCGGTGGAGGTGAAGCAGGCCTTAAGCACTCGCCAAACGTGGGCCGATCCTGAAGTCAGAGCAATGTCGGGTCTACCAGCCTTAGAGGTGAAACAGCTGTGAAGTACTTCCCATGCGTGGACAATCCCCGAAAATAGTGAAATACCGGGCCACTCCACGGTGCAGGTGAAGCAGTCGTTAAGCACACCCTTTAGGTAGGCCGATCCCGAAGATAGTGCAATGCTGGACCTTACCGTGGCGGAGGTGATGCAGTCGTTAAGCACGCCCCATACGTGCACCGATCTCGAAGCTGGTGAAATACCTGGCCGACCCACGGCGGACATATATCCGGCGTTACGCACGGCCCATACGTGGGCCGATCCCGAAGATAGGGTAATGTCCGGCAGACCCGCCACGCAGATGAAGCAGGCGTGAAAAAGCCTCCATGCGTGCGCCGATCCCGAAGGTGGTGCAGTGCCGGGCCGACCCGCAGTGGAGGTGCACTATGCTTAACGCATAATGCGCCTCCGCCACTGGTCGGCCTGGCATGATGCATAATGCATTAAACCTCCGCATAATGCTTAATGGAAGGGCTGTTTGTGCATAGCGAAGTTGTTCTAGCGTGCGTAGAGGAATACACCAGTGCTTAATGGCAACTTATAGTGTAGGCGTAACAGTGAACAATTAGTAAACAAAGTGGCTGATACTGCTTAGCTGACCCATATTTCGGATGACTATATTATCTAAGCCACACAAAAAGTTGCTTTCAATGTATTGAAATACCACATATTTGATTAGTCAAGTTATATGATTGTATGCACACAGCGCTGCGACAGTCCTAGAGTTGGGAGCAATGCGTCAAGGAATAAAAAACTACTTATTATGTGCGGATTCGAAAAGCACATATGAATGTACACCGAATTCACCAGTATGTATGTCTTCTTTTGGAGCAATTTTACGTTTGGCACAGTGGCTGAGCCACTTTGGCCTCTTGACTACAAATTTCTGTGCTCTCTTTCACAGAGCTCATGGGGGTATCATTTATTTGGCTACTCGAATAGCGATTAGGTAATGGAGCACACCAATCTTGCAGTTTTACGCAGAACACCTTGTGCCTTATTCACAAAGCTGAACCTTAGTTACTATTTGCTGGTTGGTTATGGAAAAAAAAAGGGCAATGAATGTTTCCTCACTTCTTGTGCGGCCCTGCCTTCGACCATATGAGGCTTCATTTATTGTCATGTGCATGTTAAGCAGCTACTAATTAAGAGAGACAAACACAAAACCACTTACTACATCCACCTTTTCACACCACAAGATGTCACTGAACTCACTGATAAGCTACGTCACTTGACAATCTCGGTTTGCTTTCAAATAAAATACAGGTACAAGCCAGATGTTTATGTTTTGCTATGCATTTTTCATTTTCCTAAAATATGCCTGTGCACCCGCTAGATAGGTTGTTACTACATAAATACCTAGACAACATGCCGTCCATGCCCAACTAACTCAAATAGCCTAAGTAGAGCTTATAGTAGTTGAGTTGTCATATGCATCCTGTGCATCAAACAGTTCAGTTGTCATATGCATCCAGATAAATCAAACTAGAATACGCATGTATGATGCTGATAGTATCGAAAAATCTGAAATCGATCATCCTTGTTCGCCGCCATGGCTGAGAGAGGGAGCATGCCTGTCATGGCACTGCTTAATTTTGTGCACTTTTGTAATATTTTGTACATTGTTTGAATGCTAAATTAGGTATGCCTAAGTAAGGGGGAAACAGATTGGCCACCCAGGCCGGCAAGAAAAAATGTAAATATTTAATTTAACTCGAGATAAGTTGTCTTATGGGCAATAAAAATTATTTGCTGTCAATTAAATATTGTCCTTGAAAACATGTGAGTATGTATGTGCATAAGGTCAGCTCTATACATACAATTGCTTTTATGCCAGTCATAATGAATTGTACACTCGCTGTTGAACCTTTCATCCCTTTCTGCATCAAGGTAACCACCTATGCAAAACCTTTTTGCACATGTTGAGAACTTCATCCATGACTCAGCACATCATTTAAGGCAATATTTTGTTTACAAAGTTTACGAGCAGGAGGTACTGCATTTCTAATATGCATGTTCTATGCCTCATTTTTGGTCGCTTTATAAATTGTTGTGTATGCCCTGCTGTAGTATACACGCTGAATGAGGATCCAGGCTTTTGGACTTTACGAAACGTAAGCGTCGACGCTAGATGTCAATACAAACCTCGTTCTCTTCTTGTTCAGTTCCCTTGCTGTGCCACACCATGTGTCATTCATTACCCCCTCTTCAAAGAAAGAAAAACGTACATAGGCTTGACGTGACAGCACCGAGATGGCCTAGAACGAACACATAGGTAATAGTCCCAATGACTGTGGTGTGCGATCTAGTCGCAACGCACTGAGGGAGGAGCAACAACAAAAACTAACTTAAGCGGCTGAAAACGTCTAATATTAGGGGCTATAGTATGGTTTAAACCGCACAACGTGCGCAATCTCAGATTGCGGTTGTCGACGTCGGGGAGACTGGCTTTCGTGCGGAAGGACTTCGTAATTCACGTCACTAATTCACTGCAACACTGTAAGGTCCGAAGTAGCGACTCAAAAGCTTCTCGGATAGTACTTTTGGGCACACGGGGGTCCAGACCAAAACTTGATCACCAGGTTGGAACTCGAAGTGTCGTTGGCGAAGATTGTAACTGCGCGCATCGACGCTCTGTTGTTTCTTTATTCGCACTCGGGCAAGCTGACAGGCTTCTTCCGCGCGTTGCACGAAAAGTTCGGCATCTTGGGCGAGGTCGAGATGACCGATGTTGTCGCACGGCAGCATTGCTTCTAACATGGTCTGTACTTCACGGCCGTAAACAAGGTAAAGCGGCATGGAGCGTGTTGCTTGTGGCGTAGCATTGTTATAGGCAAAAGTTACGTAAGGGAGCATCTCGTCCCACGTCTTGTGCTGTACGTATACCTACATAGACAGCATATCAGTCATCGTTTTGTTCAATCGTTTGGTGAAGCCACTTATTTGCGGATGATAGGCAGTTGTCCTTCGATGGGTCATGCAGCTGAGTTTAAAAAAGTGCTTTAAAGGCTTTGCCTTGGTCTGTGACCACGTGCGATGGGGCGCCATGCCGTAGGACGATGTTCTGTATGAAAAACTGGGCAACCTCGGAAGGTGTGCCTCGAGGCAGCGCCTTTGTCTCAGCATACGGCGTTAAATAGTCTGCGGCAACAATTATGCATCTGTTGCCAGAAGATGACAGTGGAAACAGACCGAGAAGATCCATGCCGACATGGTCGAAAGGCTTGCCAGGTTGGTCAATCGGATTCAGCAATCCCGCAGGCTTTACAGCTGGCGACATTCGGCGCTGGCATTCACGGCAGGCTTGGACGTACCGCTTAACACACTCGGCAAGTTTTGGCCAGTAGTAGGATTTGCGCACTCTATCAAGCGTTCGCGTAAAGCCCAAATGGCCAGACGGAGGTTCGTCATGACAGGGGAACAATACATCGGCATGGAGGCCTGATGGAACGAACAAAATGTAGGTCTTGTTGGTGACAGCGGAGTTCTTATACAAGACGCCATGTCGTAAACAAAAAGACGACAATCCTCGAGCGATATGCCGGGGTATTAATGGGTTTCGTCCTTCCAGATGTCCGAATATAGGCCGTCGTGCGGCGTCTGTACGCTGCCGTGTGGACAAATCAGTAACGCTTACGGCCCCAAGGAAAGCGCCGTCGTCCTAAATGTCGTGGTCTGTAGTGTTGATAGAGGCGCGCGAGAGTGCATCAGCGCCTTCGTGTATGCGGCCCGACTTATACACGATCGTCACGTCGTACTCCTGCAAACGTACACTCCACCGTGCCAGCCATCCAGAAAGGTCGCGGAGATTTGCGAGCCAGCATAACGAGTGATGATAAGTTACAAGTTAGGTCGACCAGGTAAGGTCTAAATTTGGCCAGCGCCTATACGACGGCAAGACACTCTTTCTCCGCGGTGGTGTAGTTGGTTTTTGCACGCGAGAGTGTGCGACTTGCGTAGGCGATCACTGTTTCAATACCGTCCTGCCGTTGTGCAAGCACCGCACCAAAACCAACGTTACAGGCGTCTGCATGAACTTCCACTTCCGCCTCCTCGTCAAAGTAGGCGAAAACTGGTGCTGACACCAGACTCTGTAGAAGCTCGGTGAAAGCAGTCTCTTGCTCTGAGGCCCAGACGAACGGTACATCGTCCCTCGCGAGGTGAGTCAGCGGCTCCACCATCTTCGATCTTCGAAAAAATTTCGATGAAACGCAGCTGGTATGCGCAAAGTCCCAGGAATCGTCAGACACCTTTCTTGTCGGTTGGTGTTGGAAACGTGGCTACAGCGGCAGTTTTCACGGGATTGGTGCTAACGCCTTCCGCTGTGACCACGTGTCCCAGAAACATGAGCTCCTTGTAGCCGAAATGACACTTCTAAGGCTTAAGGGTGAGGTTAGCCGATCGGATTGCTTCGAGAACTTGCCGCAGTCGTTACAGGTGGTTGTTAAATATCGCCGAAAAAGCAACCACGTCGTCGAGGTAGACAGGCAGCTTTGCCACTTCATACCAGCGAGAATGGTGTCTATCACTCGCTGGAAAGTTGCTGGTGCCGAACAGAGACCGAAGGGAATCACTCTGAATTCGTAAAGGTCATCAGGAGTGACGAAAGCAGTTTTTTTTGCGGTCTCGCTCATCTAGCTCAATTTGCCAGTAACCGCTCTTTAGATCGAGAGACAAAAAAATACCTAGCTCGCCGCAACCTCTCTAAAGAGTCATTGATACGTGATATGGGTACAGATCCTTCTTGGTAACGTCGTTGAGGCATCGATAATAAGCACAGAAATGAAGCGTTCCATCTTTTTTCTTGACGAGAATGACCGGGGAGGACCACGGACTGTGCGAAGACCGAATGGCACCATCATCTAGCATGTCCTTAGGCTTGAATTCCCTCACGTTCTTTCGGTGAGACACGATAAGGCTGTTTGATGGGGCGTGCGTCGGCGGATGTCGTTATTCGGTGCTTCGTCATTGGCGTTTGGCCCACCTTAGTAGACCGAGCGAAGTACGCGCGGAATTCGTTCAAGAGTTCCTGCAGCACCCTCTTTTGGCCGTCCGTAAGCTGGGAGTTTACATCGATGTCTCTGAGCGAACCGTCGTCTGTGCCCACCTCAGAAGCAAAGCACTTGACGATGTCCGTTGATGGTTCGGCGTAGGCGATGGCAGTGCCACGAAAAATGTGCCGATGCTCAAAGGTAAAGTTGGTAACGAGGACCGGTGTCTGGCTCTCACGAAGTTCCACAAGGCTTCGCGCTACACAAATGCCTTGGGTCAGCAACATCGAAATGTTGCCTTCTACAATAGCGTCACCGTCTTGTAGCTCGTTGGACTTGACCGGAACCATAACACTCGCACGCGGCGGTATCGTGATGCTGTCATCCGAAACGCCAAGTGCGGATCTGTGTCCAATTGCGTCTGTCTGTGTTGTTGCGCTTTGTGTCGCGAAAGTAATGCAGCACTCGCGAAGGTCAATAATGGCGCCATATTCTCGGTGCAGTGGTGGCGTAGAGGTAGAACACCCGCCTCTCGTGCAAGAGGTCCGTGGTTCGAATCCCGGTGCCGGCAATGGGCGATGGGTAGAGTGAAAATTAAATACACTATACAAATGGGCGACTTTAATGCCAAGGTAGGCAAGAAGCAGGCTGGAGAGAAGGCAGTGGGGGAATATGGCATAGGCACTAGGAATAGCAGGGGAGAGTTATTAGTAGAGTTTGCGGAACAGAATAATGAATACCTTCTTCCGCAAGTGGGATAGCTGAAAGTGGGAGTGGAGGAGCCCGAACGGCGAGACTAGAAATGAAATAGACCTCATACTCTGCGCTAACCCTGGCATCATACAAGATGTGGACGTGCTCGGCAAGGTGCGCTGCAGTGACCACAGGATGGTAACAACTCGAATTAGCCTAGACCTGAGGAGGGAACGGAAGAAACTGGTACATATGAAGCCGATCAATGAGTTAGCGGTAAGACGGAAAATAGAGCAATTCCGGATCAAGCTACAGAACAGGTATTCGGCTTTAACGCAGGAAGAGGACCTTAGTGTTGAAGCAATAAACGACAATCTTGTGGGCATCATTAAGGAGTGTGCAATGGAAGTCGGTGGTAACTCCGTTAGGCAGGTTACCATGAAACTTTCGCAGGAGACGAAAGATCTGATCAAGAAACGCCAATGTATGACAGCCTCTAACTCTACAGCTAGAATAGAACTGGCAGAACTTTCGAAGTTAATCAACAAGCGTAAGACAGCTGACATAAGGAAGTACAATATGGATAGAATTGAACATGCTCTCAGGAACTGAGGAATCCTAAAAACAGTAAAGAAGAAACTAGGAATTGGCAAGAATCAGATGTATGCGTTAAGCGACAAAGCCGGCAATATCATTACTAATATGGATGCGATAGTTCAAGTGGCTGAGCAGTTTATAGAGATTTATACAGTACCAGTGGCACCCACGACGATAATGGAAGAGAAAATGGTCTAGAGGAATTCGATACCCCACAGGTAACGCCGGAAGAAGTAAAGAAAGCCTTGGGAGATATGCAAAGTCGGAAGGCAGCTGGGGAGGATCAGGTAACAGTAGATTTGTTGAAGGATGGTGGGCAGATTGTTTTAGAGAAACTGGCCACCCTGTTTGCGCAATGCTTCATGACCTCGAGCGTACCGGAATCTTGGAAGAACGCTAACATAATCCTAATCCACAAGAAAGGAGACGCCAAAGATTTGAAAAATTACAGACCGATCAGCTTACTGTCCGTTGCCTACAAACTATTTACTAAGGTAATCGCAAATAGAATCAGGAACACCTTAGACTTCTGTCAAGCAAAGGACCAGGGAGGATTCCGTAAAGGCTACTCAACAATAGATCATATTCACACTATCAATCAGGTGATAGAGAAATGTGCGGATTATAACCAACCCTTATATATAGCTTTCATTGATTACGGGAAAGCGTTTGATTCTGTCGAAACCTCAGCAGTCATGGAGGCATTACGGAATCAGGATGTAGACGAGCCGTAGGTAAAAATACTGAAAGATACTTATAGAGGCTCCACAGCCACAGTAGTCCTCCATAAAGGAAGCAACAAAATCCCAATAAAGAAAGGCGTCAGACAGGGAGATACGATCTCTCCAATGCTATTCACAGCGTGTTTACAAGAGGTATTCAGAGACCTGGATTGGGAAGAATTGGGGATAAAAGTTAATGGAGAATACCTTTGTAACTTGAGATTCGGTGATGATATCGCCTTGCTTAGTAACTCAGGGGACCAATTGCAATGCATGCTCACTGGCCTGGCGTGGCAAAGCAGAAGAGTGGGTCTAAAAATTAATCTGCAGAAAACTAAAGTAATGTTTAACAGTCTCGGAAGAGAACAGCAATTTACAATAGGCAGCGAGGCACTGGAAGTCGTAAGGGAATACATCTACTTAGGGCAGGTAGTGACGGCGGATCCGGATCATGAGACGGAAATAATCAGAAGAATAAGATTGGGCTGGGGTGCGTTTGGCGGGCATTCTCAGATATTGAACAGCAGGTTGCCACTATCCCTCAAGAGAAAAGTGTATAATAGCTGTGTCTTACGAGTAATCACCTACGGGGCAGAAGCCTGGAGGCTTACGAAAAGGGTTCTACTGAAATTGAGGATGACGCAACGAGCTATGGAAAGACGAGTGACAGGTGTAACGTTAAGGGATAAGAAAAGAGCAGATTGGGTGAGGGAACAAACGCGAGTTAATGATACCTTAGTTGAAATCAAGAAAAAGAAATGGGCATGGGCCGGACATGTAATGAGGAGGGAAGATAACCGATGGTCATTAAGGGTTACGGACTGGATTCCAAGGGAAGGGAAGCGTAGCCGGGGGCGGCAGAAAGTTAGGTGGGCGGATGAGATTAAGAAGTTTGCAGGGACGGAATGGCCACAATTAGTACATGACCGGGGTTGTTGGAGAAGTATGGGAGAGGCCTTTGCCTGCAGTGGGCGTAACCAGGCTGATGATGATGATGATTTTCGGAGGAAGTCCATCCTAAGAATTAAATCGCGGGAACGCTCACGTAGAACCAGACAAGTGGCGAGAAAAGGAGCACTGCGAATTTCTACTCTGCCCGTGCATAAGCCAAGCGGCTTGACGACGTTGCCAGCTGCCGTACGAATTCGTGCCCCATTCCAGGGCACCGTAACTTTTTTCAGAACGCTCGCCAGCTTGCTACGAAGAAAAGAGTAATTGGCGCCGGTATCTACAAGTGTGCTCATTTTTCTGCCGTCGACCAACACAGGCATGTCCAGTAAAATCTTGTTCGCGGGAACTGGTTCTGGCGTCGTCGTGTTTTCTTTGTTCTGCGGTGGGCACGACAGGTCTTCAGCGCGCCGAGTATCAGCGGCCCTGCATTGAAAGGTCGCTGACGTCAGTTTTCCCGTCGTGGACTTGGTGATCTCCCTTGCGTCGTCCTCCAGTTGGTATCTCGAGCAGGGAAATATCGCCACGGTGAAAGTGAGCGTGATTGCCACTGCGATGTGCCCGGCCTGCGCTGCTGTTCGAGGACTTCTGCGATGTCGGGAGGCCTTTGGCCTAACCCAGGTCGAGACGAATCGATAGAAAAACCCCGCCGTCCAAGTCGTTGGTAGTGGAACTCGCGATAGAAATGACCAGCTTCGCCGCAGTGGTAGCACAGCGTTCGTCGATCGGGTGCTCGCCAAGCCTCTGATTTCCTCGCGGGTGTTAAGCGGTTGTCGAAGTACGGTGGCGGGGTTGTCGGAGTGTCTTGCGCCGATTGCAACTCGACTGGCGACGCAATATAAGTAGGTGCGAAAGCTTGGGCGGGGCTCAGTAACGTTTCTGCGAAAATCTTGCGCCGGGAGTCGCTTGGCAGACGTGGTGTTTCACTGCTGGAAATAGGTTCCTGCAGTGCCTGCTGTACGTCGTTGCGTTCGACGCTGGCGAGGGAGCCGATTGTAGGTGGCGACGTACCGTGATGCTTCCGCAGCACGTCGCGAACCACTGAGTGAATCAGCTCGCAAAGCAAGACGACGTCGCACCCGAAGCCTACCGGCGTATCCGCAGTGCAGGCGGCATTTACTTGTCGGTTGTATATGTTCGACCGTTGCTGAAGCGTCTTCTCCATCGCGGTGGCTTCGGTGAGGAACTCCGCAACAACCTTGGGTATGCTCCCAACAAGACCGCCAAAGAGCTGTTCCTTTACGCCTCTCATCAGATGACACACCTTCTACCGACATGCTCGGTTCGGCACGCTGAAAGAGACGGGTCATGTCCTCCTCGTATATCGTGACGCTCTCGTTTGGCTTTTGAACGCGTGATTGAAGTGCTCGGTCTGCTTTTTCCCGGCGATCGGGGCTGGAGCGAGTCACCAGTAGCTTGCGCCGGAACTCAGGCCCAGGATGACAGGGCACATTCGCGGTTCATAAGCCACGTGCTAGCACCAACCTGGAGGCTGAAGTAGATGTTCCTGAGCTTGTAGTTGTTGTCCCACTCGTTCAACGCAGCCACGCGCTCTAACTCCGACAGGAAGCCGTGTCGACAGCAAGCAGTGTCGCGATGAAAAGCCGTCGGCACTTGGGAGTTCAGCAGCGTTAGATAAGTCGGTGTCACCCTTACCGTAGAAGTGGCAGTGGTCCCAGCCATCACTTTTTCCTGGAAGTTTCCAACTTCTAAGGCAAGACCTCGGACTCGGCGGCTTGTGCGCTGAACTGGAGTCAACTCCAACTGTGGGGCGAGGTTCTTGCTGCCTAGTGGGGTCTCCTGCATAAGTTGAGTGTACCCAGCAAGCTCCACCAAATTGTCGTGTATACGCTGCTGTAACTAGTATACACGCTGAATGATGATCCAGGCTAATGCACTTTACGAAACGTAAGCGTCGACCCGCGATGCAGAGACGAACCTCGTTCCCTTCTTCTTCAGTCTCCTTGCTATGTCACACCATGTTACAATATATGTAAAAAAAAGCATTTGATACATACGAGTACTTTAAACACACTTATAAAATAGGCAGGGTGAACAAAAAAAAGCATGAGCAAGCTAATGCAAGCATATCAGCAAGCTGTACTCTCAACCTCACACGCATGTTTAGTGGTAAAAAGGCACGTCTTGGTGGCCTACGCAGCTGTATGCCGTGACAGATGGGCGTTTTCCCTATTCTTACAAGCTCTCACCAGAACTACAGAAACTGCAACATCACGCCGAAGACGGATTTCGGACGATTAGGTGAGTAGCAGAACCCAGCGAGATGGCCACACGATGGGGCGGGAGCAGTAGGTCTCGCAGATGAAGCCAATGGCCTGTGCTGCAACCCAGTCCAGATAGTGTCAAGTAGTGCGTGTTGAAACTTGAAGGGCATGCTATGGTGACGGCGATGACGTCTAGAGGTAGGTAGTGAATGCAGCAGGACGGGAACATCAGGCGCCAAAAAGTGCGCAGGCCGACGCCTGAGGCTCGAGTAAGCTAAGGTATGGAGGTGATGGCAGAGAGCATGAGCATCCCAAACGTCCAGGAAAGAAGGCCATTGGCTTCATCTGCGGGACCTACTGCTCCCGCCCCATCGTGTGGTCATCTTGCTGGGTCCTGCTGCTCACCTGATTGACTCCGGCCTACCCCGGGCGGCTACCGTTACGACCTGCAGAATCACTGACCTGCCATGTCGGCTACTTGGCCTACCGTGGGCCAGGCATGCGGAAGCTCACTTGCTGTATTCAATAAAACTTGCCCGTGCTGCAGATGGCAGCCGGAGCGGTGGGTGGGTGGTTGGGGGGGTTTGTTGGATTTCTCATTAGTAGCACAATTTCCAACCTGCGCTCATCTACTTCTCTTCTTCTTCATACTCAATTTTTGTTCTTCTAAACTTCTACAGGCTTGCGTCTGATTTTTTCGTTCAATAATTGGCTTTTCTATAAATTTTATTTCGGATGGCATAGGCTTCCCCTATTCATTTATTTTGATTGGTTTACGCCTGCCATGCCTACCTGGTGGTGCGGGCTTCCCCACTTTATTTTTCTTTCTTTTTCTTTTATGGGGACACACAAAGCCATGGACGATTAGGTTCCGGCGACACTATCGCTTTCGCGTGGCGTAGAACGCAGCGCGTTGGATAATTCGAGAGGTTGTGCTCAACCAACCAAGGCAGCGCGCACTGGAAGTAATCATCTGAGAATATGTCGCATGTTGCGACACGATGCGATTGCTATACACCTTTAAAAGGTGGCGCACATGACTGTGCAGTGTTCGAAAGAGCATGACGGTGCCAATAAAAGACATGCGGCTGCAGAAAAGAATGTGGCAGCATATAGTCGCATTTTCACAGAGACGCGGAATCTTGAAGTTACATCAGCAAAAAATTACCAGTGTCGTCTGCTGCAGCGCCTTCTCTACGTAAAGGAGGCGATGTCTGCTGCCAAAAATAGTTCCCAACTGCGAACATCATTGCTACGCCGAATGGTTGCCAGCTGTAGACAGGCCGTGTCGCCCACTAGGAGTGTGCGTGCGATCCGCTCGTGCGGATTGAGCGTGCACCGAATTTTTCGACACGATCCACCTTTTGGGCGTCCGAATGCAGGTGGACGAGGGCGGAACGGACGGGCGGATTAACCATGTTTGTGCCTCCGTTCCTCGTGAGGAAAATCCTCCGCTCTCTTTGGCAGTTACGTTCCACTCGCTTCCGGCTACTAACACGTTTGACTCGTCACTGCGAGCAGCTGCCTCGGGAATCTCTCGTTGGTCCTCTGACCGCTGCTTAATAGGGGATGCGACTATCACTGTCTGAGTCTCCTCCCATGCTTTTGCCTTGCAAGCTTTCATGTCGGAGAAGTAACAATTCCTGTCCCGCTTTAAAGAAAAAGTCTCCCTGTTTTTAATGGGGAAAAACTGCCTTTTTTCCTTGAACATTTGCCCTGACCTATTCGAAAATCAATAGGTGACTTTGGTCGGCAGGCTAGCCGAAATTGCCGCCTCCGTACTTACATGACCTAAGGAGCCTTCTGTCTTTCAAGCGGCGAAAGCACCGTTATCTTCGCTTTGTGTGTGCGTCACTTGCATCACAGCTTTTTGGAAGCTTTCCTAACACACCATTTCCGTGCTAGAATTACGTTCGACAGGCTCGGCTTTTTCTCTCCCGTTCTGGCCTTCGAAGCCTGCCTGACATGTCACTTACAAGTGTCTGAACGAAGCCCTCCTAGCCTTGTCGTAATCTCGAGCTTTTTCATCGGACAAGCCGTTCATGAACACGCAGCACCACTTACCGGAAGTGGTGCTCCTAATCTCTCACTCCACGCATCCTGGCTTACGCCCTCTTTCTCGCACACTCGTTCAAAACTGGCGTGGAAATTGACTATATACTCGTCCGACCTGAATGTGTGGAGATGGCGTCGCGCTATCTGTCATCTAAGCGCCTGAGTTTTCTGCTGAAGCTCTTGCATCCTAAAAGCGTGCAGTCGTGCTGCATCTCGCGCAAGCTTCTCGTGAATTTCTGCTCCACGCTTGCGCATATCCGCTTCTTCATGCTCGCGCGTCCCGTGGCTCTCTTCTCCTTCACGCTCGCGCCTCTCGCGCCTCGTGCGCCTCTTGCACTTATCTGCTTTTTCTTTGCAATAAACAATGGTTTTGCAAGCCTCGTCATCTTCCTCGGCCGTCACATCTTCTGCCTTCATGACGTCGAGAACTACGTTACTTTTGGCTGAGCCGGCCGAAATGCCAACCTCCGCAAAAATCAGAAGGAAATCCTGCACTTTGAATTTCTCTATAGCCATCTCGTTTGCCTTCAAAATTTACCCTTCCTTAAAACTAAAATTCGCCCTTTAAATAAACTAATGTTCCAAAACAGTGCCAGTTAGAAAACAAAAACTACTCTCCTAAAATGTGCCTTTCTGTACTAGGAGAGTTCTGGCGACAGTCTTTGCAGTGGCGGCAGTGCTCATGCACTAGCTCACGCATTCCTTTCTGCTTGTACAGGCTATCTTGTTAAGCAAGTTCTGCTTAGAAAACTATCCGAATTTGGCTGGATCATCGGCACGTGTCATCAAGGAAGCTATCTTTTCAAGGAAGAACTTCACAAAAGACCATGGGGCGGCGCCCACTTGTCCCGGCATCGCTACTTAAAGGCCATCTTCATCTGCTGTCGACCACTCTTGGCAGCAGCGGCATGGCTCACGCACCAGCTTACGCATTTCTTTCTGCTTGCACAGGCTGTCTTATTAAGTTCTTCTCAGAAGACCCCCCGAATTTGGCTGGATCAACGGCACGTGTCATCAAGGAAGCTATCTTGACAAGCAAGATCACAGAAGACCATGGGGCGGTGCTCTTGTCCCGGCATCGCAACTTAAAGGCCATCTTCATCTGCTGTCGACTCGTCTTGGCAGCAGCGGCAGTGCTCGCGCACCAGCTTACGCTTTCCTTTCTGCTTGTACAGGCTATCTTGTTAAGCAAGTTCTTCTCAGAAGACCCCCCGAATTTGGCTGGATCAACGGCACGTGTCATCAAGGAAGCTATCTTGCCAAGCAAGATCTTCACAGAAGACCATGGGATCGTGCTCGCTTGTCCCGGCATGGCTACTTAAAGGCCATCTTCATCTGCTGTCGACCAGTCTTGGCAGCAGCGGCAGTGCTCGCGCACCAGCTTACGCTTTCCTTTCTGCTTGTACAGGCTATCTTGTTAAGCAAGTTCTTCTCAGAAGACCCCCCGAATTTGGCTGGATCAACGGCACGTGTCATCAAGGAAGCTATCTTGCCAAGCAAGATCTTCACAGAAGACCATGGGATCGTGCTCGCTTGTCCCGGCATGGCTACTTAAAGGCCATCTTCATCTGCTGTCGACCAGTCTTGGCAGCAGCGGCAGTGCTCGCGCACCAGCTTACGCTTTCCTTTCTGCTTGTACAGGCTATCTTGTTAAGCAAGTTCTTCTCAGAAGACCCCCCGAATTTGGCTGGATCAACGGCACGTGTCATCAAGGAAGCTATCTTGCCAAGCAAGATCTTCACAGAAGACCATGGGGTCGTGCTCGTTTGTCCCGGCATGGCTGCTTAAAGGCCATCTTCATCTGCTGTCGACCAGTCTTGGCAGCAGCGGCAGTGCTCGCGCACCAGCTTACGCTTTCCTTTCTGCTTGTACAGGCTATCTTGTTAAGCAAGTTCTTCTCAGAAGACCCCCCGAATTTGGCTGGATCAACGGCACGTGTCATCAAGGAAGCTATCTTGCCAAGCAAGATCTTCACAGAAGACCATGGGATCGTGCTCGCTTGTCCTGGCATGGCTACTTAAAGGCCATCTTCATCTGCTGTCGACCAGTCTTGGCAGCAGCGGCAGTGCTCGCGCACCAGCTTACGCTTTCCTTCCTGCTTGTACAGGCTATCTTGCTAAGCAAGTTCTTCTCAGAAGACCCCCCGAATTTGGCTGGATCAACGGCACGTGTCATCAAGGAAGCTATCTTGCCAAGCAAGATCTTCACAGAAGACCATGGGATCGTGCTCGCTTGTCCCGGCATGGCTACTTAAAGGCCATCTTCATCTGCTGTCGACCAGTCTTGGCAGCAGCGGCAGTGCTCGCGCACCAGCTTACGCTTTCCTTTCTGCTTGTACAGGCTATCTTGTTAAGCAAGTTCTTCTCAGAAGACCCCCCGAATTTGGCTGGATCAACGGCACGTGTCATCAAGGAAGCTATCTTGCCAAGCAAGATCTTCACAGAAGACCATGGGATCGTGCTCGCTTGTCCCGGCATGGCTACTTAAAGGCCATCTTCATCTGCTGTCGACCAGTCTTGGCAGCAGCGGCAGTGCTCGCGCACCAGCTTACGCTTTCCTTCCTGCTTGTACAGGCTATCTTGCTAAGCAAGTTCTTCTCAGAAGACCCCCCGAATTTGGCTGGATCAACGGCACGTGTCATCAAGGAAGCTATCTTGCCAAGCAAGATCTTCACAGAAGACCATGGGATCGTGCTCGCTTGTCCCGGCATGGCTACTTAAAGGCCATCTTCATCTGCTGTCGACCAGTCTTGGCAGCAGCGGCAGTGCTCGCGCACCAGCTTACGCTTTCCTTTCTGCTTGTACAGGCTATCTTGTTAAGCAAGTTCTTCTCAGAAGACCCCCCGAATTTGGCTGGATCAACGGCACGTGTCATCAAGGAAGCTATCTTGCCAAGCAAGATCTTCACAGAAGACCATGGGATCGTGCTCGCTTGTCCCGGCATGGCTACTTAAAGGCCATCTTCATCTGCTGTCGACCAGTCTTGGAAGCAGCGGC
Organism: Dermacentor andersoni; assembly: GCF_023375885.2. Lineage (NCBI taxonomy): Eukaryota > Metazoa > Arthropoda > Arachnida > Ixodida > Ixodidae > Dermacentor > Dermacentor andersoni. The sequence goes on from NC_092818.1 coordinate 31,358,303, forward strand.
AGTGCTCGCGCACCAGCTTACGCTTTCCTTCCTGCTTGTACAGGCTATCTTGTTAAGCAAGTTCTTCTCAGAAGACCCCCCGAATTTGGCTGGATCAACGGCACGTGTCATCAAGGAAGCTATCTTGCCAAGCAAGATCTTCACAGAAGACCATGGGATCGTGCTCGCTTGTCCCGGCATGGCTACTTAAAGGCCATCTTCATCTGCTGTCGACCAGTCTTGGCAGCAGCGGCAGTGCTCGCGCACCAGCTTACGCTTTCCTTTCTGCTTGTACAGGCTATCTTGTTAAGCAAGTTCTTCTCAGAAGACCCCCCGAATTTGGCTGGATCAACGGCACGTGTCATCAGGGAAGCTATCTTGCCAAGCAAGATCTTCACAGAAGACCATGGGATCGTGCTCGCTTGTCCCGGCATGGCTACTTAAAGGCCATCTTCATCTGCTGTCGACCAGTCTTGGAAGCAGCGGCAGTGCTCGCGCACCAGCTTACGCTTTCCTTCCTGCTTGTACAGGCTATCTTGTTAAGCAAGTTCTTCTCAGAAGACCCCCCGAATTTGGCTGGATCAACGGCACGTGTCATCAAGGAAGCTATCTTGCCAAGCAAGATCTTCACAGAAGACCATGGGATCGTGCTCGCTTGTCCCGGCATGGCTACTTAAAGGCCATCTTCATCTGCTGTCGACCAGTCTTGGCAGCAGCGGCAGTGCTCGCGCACCAGCTTACGCTTTCCTTCCTGCTTGTACAGGCTATCTTGTTAAGCAAGTTCTTCTCAGAAGACCCCCCGAATTTGGCTGGATCAACGGCACGTGTCATCAAGGAAGCTATCTTGCCAAGCAAGATCTTCACAGAAGACCATGGGATCGTGCTCGCTTGTCCCGGCATGGCTACTTAAAGGCCATCTTCATCTGCTGTCGACCAGTCTTGGAAGCAGCGGCAGTGCTCGCGCACCAGCTTACGCTTTCCTTCCTGCTTGTACAGGCTATCTTGTTAAGCAAGTTCTTCTCAGAAGACCCCCCGAATTTGGCTGGATCAACGGCACGTGTCATCAAGGAAGCTATCTTGCCAAGCAAGATCTTCACAGAAGACCATGGGATCGTGCTCGCTTGTCCCGGCATGGCTACTTAAAGGCCATCTTCATCTGCTGTCGACCAGTCTTGGCAGCAGCGGCAGTGCTCGCGCACCAGCTTACGCTTTCCTTTCTGCTTGTACAGGCTATCTTGTTAAGCAAGTTCTTCTCAGAAGACCCCCCGAATTTGGCTGGATCAACGGCACGTGTCATCAGGGAAGCTATCTTGCCAAGCAAGATCTTCACAGAAGACCATGGGGTCGTGCTCGCTTGTCCCGGCATGGCTGCTTAAAGGCCATCTTCATCTGCTGTCGACCAGTCTTGGCAGCAGCGGCAGTGCTCGCGCACCAGCTTACGCTTTCCTTTCTGCTTGCAGAGGTTGGTAACGACTTTATCTGTCGTTTTCTTTGTCATCCTGTTACCGGCGCTGCTGCCAAGAACTGTTTTGATGCTATTTGTATACTTGCATTAAGTTCTTAGTGTTTTTTTAGTTGAGCGCTGTTAGACATGACCACCTGTGCCGAGCTCGCTAAGACAATTGAACTGGAATCGAGATTTCTGAATGAATCGGATCGTATGACTGATCGCATTATTGACAAGATTGTCATCCTGTTACCGGCGCTGCTGCCAAGAACTGTTTTGATGCTATTTGTATACTTGCATTAAGTTCTTAGTGTTTTTTTAGTTGAGCGCTGTTAGACATGACCACCTGTGCCGAGCTCGCTAAGACAATTGAACTGGAATCGAGATTTCTGAATGAATCGGATCGTATGACTGACCGCATTATTGACAAGATTATCGTTAACGTGAATTAATCTGGGGTTGTCGTGCCGGAGCTAAAGATGCACGGGGACAGCCTTGAGTCCAGTCTAATGTTTCTGAACGATCTGGTTGACAAGCTGTACAGTGAAAAGGCCTCACTTGTGGCAGAAAACAAAGCCCTGAAAACGGAAAACTGTTCACTTTGCCGCAGGGTCTCCGAGCTCGAGCAGTACTCTCGCATGAACAACATCGAAATCAGGGGCATTCCCTGTACCTAGGGCGAGGACTATGTTGCAGTTTTGGAGACTGTGAGCAGGAAATTTTGATGTCCCGTGACTTCCGCTGATTTCGATGTTGTTAATCGAGTTTCTACTAAAGATATGGGTAATAAAAGCTTAATTGCTAGATTCTGTTCTCGAACGAAAAAGAATTATTTCATCAGCAAGGCACGAAAGTCACGGCTCTGTTTGAATGACATCGGCAAATGTGACAACTTTCCTGTATTTGTTAAGGACCACTTGACACAACAAAATAAGGCACTCCTTTCCAAAACACTGGAGCTAAAACAAGCCAACAAATGGTACAACTTATGGACGGAGAATCGTCCGATTAATGCTAGAAAGACAAATGAGAGCCGAGTTTGTCGCATTGCTGATGAGTGTGTCCTTTCTGATGAGTCTGTCCTTTCTTAAATGTCATTACCATCCATCATGGATTCTTACCTGTTAATATCTGCGCTGAATAAATTCATGTCGTGTGACTTGACTAAGATTCAACTATTCACTTCAATGCTAGAAGTCTCCGCAAGAATTTGATGTTTTTGAGCATCTGTTTTCGACACTTACCAGCACATTTTCAATAATATGTGTGTCTGAAACCTGGATTAGTAATGATGACAAGGACCTATTCTGCTTTAACTCTTACACTTCTGAATATTCTCACAGAGAGACGAGTAATCGCGGCGGCTCAGCTATATTTGTCTCATCTAAGATTCCATATAAACGACGGCCTGACTTGGAGTTGAATATTACTAACTGTGAATCTGTATTTGTTGAATTTGATTCGTCCGTCCTCAGTATAGGCAGCAAGAACTTAGTGTTTGGCTGCATTTAGCTCTCACCTTCTTCATTATTTACTGGCTTCGGTAGTGCGCTTGATTAAACCATGGGAAAAATATCATGCGCTATTTGTAACGCAATAATCATGGGCCATATCAATCCTAACCTCATAGATACCGATTCTTCTATTTCTTCTAGTTATTCAGGCATTTTCCATAGTTTTGGATATGAATCTAATTTCTCTCCCTACTCGTTGTCCTAACATTGCTGATGACACCTTTATTGATCACGCATTAATGAACTTAACAGATCCACCTGACGCTGGCATTGGTACTACTGATGTAACCGATCACTTTCCTATCGATCTATGCCTCGCAATCACTCAGCCCTATCTAACACGTCATTCTACAGAGTTGTACTTGACAAAGACATGTTCCTTGATAGTGTAACTAAAACTGACTGCTTGGAAGTTGTATCATCTAGTGAACCTCAAAAAGCTTTTTCGGAGTTTTTAACGTCACTTTAATGGCATTTCAACTCTCACTCTCATAATAATACGCAGAAAAGAGGTATCATCGCCACATAATCCTTGGCTTATATATAGCCTTGTGAGAGCAATGCAGTGTCGCGAAAATTTGTATAAAAAAACAAAGACGCAACCTTTCAATAGTAAACTACTTGCGCGGTACAAAAAAAACTTTCCAGCTGACTTTCTGCACAGCTGAGAAGTGCGACGTGGAATTATAGCGACCAAAAAATTACATAATGTGGTAATAACACTAGGAAAATGTGGGAAATAGTTAACACATTTTTAAACCTTCACTCTCAGAACGTCATTTCGAAAATCATTCACAATGACATGGAATGCATTATTCCGCTTGATATTGCGAATGCCTTTTGTGATTCTTTCTTCAATAGCACTTCTTTTTCCGCTTCATGCTGACACATATAGTTTAAACACTTACTTCATTCATTTTTCCTTTTTCCAACAGCACCTGATGAAGTAAGTTTAGTAATTAGGTGATCTTGAAGCCACTAGTGCTGGTCTAGATAATATTAACGCTTACCGCATCAAAATGATCGCGCAGCATACCGACAACATCCTCTCAGCTGTTATTAACCTGATTTTTGAAGCCGGTGTTTTTGCACGTGAACTCAAACGCGGTCGAGTCATTCCCGTTTTCAAAAAAGGTGATCGCATGCTTACACATAATTATAGAGCCATTTGCTTGCTTCAATTTTTAAATAAAGTTATTGAAAAACTTATCGAAAGGCGTCTAACAAAATATTTAGATAAATTTAGTACTTTTTCCCCTTTTTAGTTCGGCTTTCGTTCTGACTTTTCAACTAATCTAGCACTTATATCTCTTACTGATTATCTCCAAAAGCAATTGATGAAAATAAATTTGCCTCCCCTATATTCGCTGACCTATTCAAGGCCTTCGACACAATTAGGCATGCAATTATGTGTGCTAAACTTGATGCCATTGGAATAACTGGTCCTCCTCTACTTCTAATCCGCGGTTACTTGCAAGATAGGAAACAAGTCGTCAACATTTCTGGGTACTACTCTAAAGCAGCTACTAGTAACATTGGTGTACCACAGGAGTCCATATTAGGTCCTCTACTTTTCCTAACTTATATTAATGATCTGCCTAGCAGCCCCTCCTCATCGAAGTGTATTCTGTACGCTGATGACACTACTATATTTAGTTCTCCCCGCAGGGGCGTCTGCGTCAGCAGGCGTTTGGTGCGTTGCGACACCACGTACCCGAGCACACGAGGATTGGAGCCTCCCGCGTGTAGCCGTGCGCGGCTTAGCCGTGTCTGGGGAAAAGGGGATCCTGGGGGTTGAGCCGACGCTGGGTGCTTGGACCTTTAAGGCCCCCCGGCGGAGGCAACACACCTCTTCGGCCTCGGCTTCACATAGACGGCACCTCCAGACTGACCCACCTGGAGGACATCGGCAGTCGCCTTTTCCTGTCTCTCTCTCCCTACAACCTACGTCTTTTTCTTACTTTCCACCTTTCCTGTCTCCTTCTCTCTTCTATTTACTTCCTTCTTCTTGGCGCCAAGGGTTAACCCTGTGTGGCTATCCAACCTTGGGTACACCATATTTGGTTATAGTGGCGGCGTACGACTGGCATCGTGCAGACTTGCATGCAAGCTCTGCCGCATCCCCTTCGTTGGGCTCCATGGTGGGCAGTCGGTGCTGTTGCCGAAATTATTATGCCTATTCATGGAAAATTCTTTTCCCCCACTTCCTGATCGCCCTCCTAAACAAGGGCGCACCGAAGTCTTTCAATTTTCGGGCAACCGAACATGTAACTTTCCCCGCTTTCACTTCGTCCACTCTAATCAATCTGGAAAGACGGTGAGAATGATTTCACCTTTTCTGGTATCGAAATCCCTCACTGAAGTCTGAGGACCTGGCTACAAAGCGTCGAAAATGGCAAGCGGCGATCTCCTACTGGAGCTTCGCGATGAGAAACAGCATGAAAAACTACTTAAACTAGTGTCCTTTGGCGATGTTCCGGTTACAGTTACTCCCCACCGAACCATGAATACCGCCCGCGGCGTCGTCTCCGATGCTCATTTGCTAGAGCTATCTGAAACTGAACTCCTGGAGGGCTGGAGTGATCAGAATGTCATCAGTGTAAAACGAATTAAGATGAGGCGGGAAGGGAAAGAAATTCAGACAAAACACCTAATACTTACTTTCGGCTCTAGTGTTTTGCCCGACACCATCGAGGTCGGGTACCTCAAGATTCGTGTTAGGCCATATGTACCAAATCCTCTGAGATGCTTCGTGTCAAAGGTTCGGCCACAGCTCACAGAACTGTCGAGGCCGGATGACTTGTGCCAAGTGTAGTGAAAACGAACACTCCTCTGAAACATGCCAGAATACCCCACACTGTGTCAACTGTGATGGCGAGCATGCCGCGTACTCGCGTTCCTGCCCGTCTTGGAAAAAAGAAAACGAAATAGTGACCATAAAAATAAAAGAAAATATTGCTTTCAAAGAGGCACGCAGGTGGGTTTCATACCTGCCCAAGAAAAGCTTTGCCGATGTGACGCGTCAGGGGGCAGCGACACAAAGGCTTGCAGCGGCTGTCCGACCCACAGTCAGTGAGTCGGCAGTTACGCCATCTGCCCCCGCGGCGGTTGCAGCTAGCGTTGCTCCGTCAACCGAGGAGAAGGGGCCATCGACCCCGAAGGTGGGCGCAGCCGAGGCTGCCTCAACCTCCCAGGTCCCTTCCAGCGCTGGCAACGGCCGGCGCAGCCAAATCCCCCAGGGAGCCCCATCGACCTCCGGGCTGGTGGGCGCAGCGGTCTTGCCCTCCAAGGCGGGACCTTCCCTGGTAACTTCTCGCTCACAAGAGCACGTGTCCGGCGCCTCACATGAGGCAATGGACACTACACCTATCCCCACGGCGCGCCAAGTGTCTAAGGAGCGGCGAGGTTCCCTCGAACGCTCCAGAAAGGGCAGAACTCCCGTTACAGGGCCTCGAAAGGGCTCTGTAATTTAATCTCTGTAATTTACATAATCACTACTTCTTTTCTGTACACACAGCACCTATTTACTACCAACATGGATACGCAGATAATTCAATGGAACGTCAGAGGTCTTAGAAACCTTGATAATGTGCAGGAACTCCTCCAAAAACACAATCAAAAAGTGCTGTGTTTACAGGAAACACACTTAAAAAACAAACACATGAACTTTCTCCAACAATATATACCTTTTCGCAATGATCGCGATGATGCCGTCGCATCATCGGGCAGTGTTGCCATTGTCACTCATAGAAGTATAGCGTGTCAACCTTTACAGCTACAAACGCCCCTTGAAGCAGTGGCGGTTCGTGCTGTTCTCCAAAACAAACTTATTATTGTGTGCTCGCTCTACATACCCCCACATTACAAATTAACTAAATATGAATTTCAGTCCTTCATATATGAATTGCCAGAACCTTATATTGTTCTTGGCAATTTCAATGCACACAACTACCTGTGGGGCGACCCTCGTATAGATGCGCGAGGACGACTTGTTGAACAGTTCCTTTTTTCTTCAGGTGCGTGCTTGCTGAATAAGAAGAAACCCACTTATTACTGTCTTGCAAACAATACCTTTTCTTCAATTGATCTGAGCATAGTTTCCCCGTCGCTACTGTATGAACTTGAGTGGGAGGTTAACAACAATCCTTACGGAAGTGACCACTTCCGCATACTGCTAAGATCACCTAAAGAAAACGAATATCCACCACAGGCTCCTAGGTGGAAGGTTGACACAGCTGACTGGGAGAAATTCCGAACCCTAACTAGTATATCATGGGATGACATGTCCTCGTTAGGAATCGATGCTGCTGTTGAGTATTTTACAGCCTTTATAATAGATGCCGCATCACAATGCATGTGAGAAGTAAATGGCCTGGCATGGAAACGGCGTGCCTGGGGTGGAACGACGATTGTAGGATCGCTCGTAAAAACCAGAACAAAGCGTGGGGTTCAAGGCAGGAGAACCCGCCGACAGGCTAAAAGAGAAAGTTGGGAAAAGTTTTTATCGAGTATAAATTCCTATACAGATGAGGCCAAAGTCTGGAACAAAGTTATTAGGATAAAAGGGCGACAAACATATTCACTTCCTTTGGTAAACACACAAGGTGAAACACTGAAAGATCAGGCAGACTCACTTGGGGAATACTTTCAGAGCGTGTCGAGTTCAAACCATTATTCGCAATCCTTTTTGAAATACAAACAAATTGAAGAACGTAAGCCAATAACACGAAAATCCACACAGAATGAACCTTATAACCGACCTTTCAGTATTGCTGAGTTGAGAGCTGCCTTGAACACATGCAAAAGCTCTGCACCAGGACCTGACGGAGTCATGTATGAAATGATCAGAAACTTACATACTGACACACAACTTACACTTCTCACACTTTTCAACGCTATTTGGACTACGGGATACCTCCCATCCACATGGAAAGAAGTGATTGTGGTCCCTGTTCTAAAGCAGGGCAAAGACCCTCCCTTGGCGGCAAGTTACCGCCCGATAGCCCTCACAAGTTGCCTTTAAGGTATTTGAAAAATGATTAACCGGCGACTCATTCATTTCCTTGAACAGAGAAAAATGCTTGATGCCTATCAGAGTGGCTTCAGGGAAGGGCGCTCCACAACTGATCACCTTGTACGTATTGAAGCAAACATCCGTGACGCACTTGTACACAAACAGTTTTTCCTATCTATATTCCTTGATATGGACAAAGCATACGACACAACCTGGCGCTACGGAATCTTGAGAGACCTGTCAGAAATGGGAATCCATGGTAATATGCTAATCCTAATAGAAAACTATTTGTCCACTCGTACCTTCGGGGTAAAAGTCGGCAATGTTTTCTCACGTCCTCTTACACAGGAAACTGGTGTACCTCAAGGAGGCGTGCTCAGCTGCACGCTCTTCATCGTGAAAATGAACACCCTTCGTGCTTCATTACCGCCAGCCATTTTTTATTCTGTTTACGCAGACGATATACAGATAGGCTTCAAGTCCAGTAACCTTACAGTATGTGAGAGGCAAGTACAACAGTGCTTGAACAAAGTGTCGAAATGGGCAGAAGAAAAGGGATTTAAAGTGAACCCCAACAAAAGTTCTTGTGTGCTTTTCACAAGAAAGAGAGGGATCATTCCAGAACCCAGTATCGAAATGTATGGTCAGCGAATTCCTGTGAACAAAGAAAAAAAGTTCTTAGGCATCATACTTGATGATAAATTAACTTTTATTTCACACATAAAGTACCTCAAGGTCAGATGCTTACAAACAACGAATTTACTTAAAGTGTTATTCCACACAACATGGGGCAGCGACAGGAAATATTTAATGAATCTTTACAAGAGCCTCATTCGAACACGCTTGGACTACGGTGCCGTGATCTATCATTCTGCAGCACCGAGCGCGCTAAAGATGCTAGACCCAGTCCACCATCTAGGAATCCGACTGGCCACTGGAGCTTTCAGGACAAGTCCCATTGAAAGTTTATATGCAGAATCAAATGAATGGTCACTTCATCTGCAGCGAACATACATCAGCCAAACATATTTTCTGAAAGTCCACTCAAATCCTCAACATCCCTGTTTTAATACCGTTAACAAAACGACATATGCTACACTCTTGCGCAATCGTCCCTCCCTAAGACAGCCTTTCTCGCTGCGTGTGAGGGAGCTTAGTGAAGAAATGCATGTTGCACTCCTCGAGCTCCGCCTAATGCATCCAGCCAAGCTGCTACCTCCGTGGGAGTGGCAGCTCATACAATGCGATATATCTTTCGTGCAAGTCACAAAGCATGCTCCAGAGATTGAAATCCAAATGCATTCCCGGGAGCTCCAACAAAAATACTCCTGCACAGAGTTCTACACAGACGCATCTAAGTCACGCGATGGGGTGTCTTATGCAGCCGTCGGTCCATCCTTCTCGGAATCCGACGTACTGCATCCGGAAACTAGTATCTTTACGGCTGAGGCCTACGCGCTGCTGTCGGCCGTAAAGCACATAAATAAATCACAACTCCAGAAATCAGTTATATATACGGACTCCCTCAGTGTTGTGAAGGCCTTGATGTCTTTCTATAATCACAAAAATCCAGTATTTATTGAACTCTACTCCGTACTGTGTAAAGCATATATATCTAACCAACATGTGATCATATGCTGGGTGCCTGGACATAGGGGCATCGAGGGAAACGTTCTAGCCGGCCAGATGGCCACATCAACATCACTGCATGCAGTTAATCCTACTGCGTCGGTCGCTGTCACAGACCTGAAGCCTTTCTTAAGAAGGAAACTATGAAACCACTGGCAACGCATGTGGGACGAAGAAATAAATAATAAACTGCATGTAATAAAACCACAATTAGGTTTCGGGCCTCCTGTAACAATATCCCGCCGAACAGATGTCCTATTCTGCCATCTAAGAATAGGACACACTTTTGGCACACATAACTTTTTACTCACGGGAAACGAGCCTCCAACCTGCGGTAGGTGCGGGGAGAGGCTGACCGTCCTCCACGTCCTACTGGAGTGTCGAGAAGCCGAATCTGAAAGAAGGAAACATTTTTCCCTAGCATACCGGCAGTACATCCCCCTTCATCCCGTAATGCTACTCGGCCCAGAACCTTTATTTGACACCAACGCAGTCCCAAGTTTTCTGAAAGATGTTGTCTTGCATGTTTTTAGCCCCACATGTTCGTAGCGGGTCCTCTCTTCAGAGGATGCCACTGCGATAGCTCTTTAGTACAGCACATGCCTCTAGGCCCTTGTGTTTCAAGGGCTCTGGCGAGGCAGCAGTGCTCCAAGTAATTTTACCATCCTATATATTTTTTTATTTTGCATCATTTTTCTACGATGGATTTTAATGTTCATAGTATTGGTCATTAGTCATCGCCATAACTTTATAGTACACAGATTTTACGCACTTTACAGCGACTATTTTTAGGCCACCTTACAGCCAAGTCACATCTTCCATAATACATCGTTAACACTACCACTTGTCATGGCGCTCTTTGGCCAAACCTGGCTCTTGCGCCACAAAACACCACACATCATCATATATTTAGTTCTAACAATAGTATATCAATGCTAACACGTAAGCCGAACGAAGATCTCGTGAAAATTTCCACATGGTGTGAACTTAGCAAGCTGCAGATTAACCATAATAAGACAAATTTTGTCGTCATTTCCTCACATCAGCGATCGCCAGAGTTCATTCAGTCTGTTCCCATCAACCATTACCTAATCACTGCACTTGATCATTGCACCTATTAAGGTGTGGAATTTGATCGCCATCTTAAATTTCGCTTTCACATAGCTAATGTGAAAAAGAAAATGGCATACGGAATACGCGTTTTAATCGAAGCGCGACCATATTTCTTATTTGTTTCGCTTTTGTTCATTCTCATATTAACTACAACATTAGGACTTAGAACGTGCTTATCGCTATCATCAGCACGCATTATTCGCATTCCTCACGCTCTTTTTTCATGAAACGATTTTCTAGCCTCACTAGCCTTCTCCCAACTCGTCTCCTCATTCTGCGAAAGCTCTGATTGTCACCTTATGCCTTTCGCAGGGCCAAACGAAATGCCCAATTTGCTCACAACATGTGAGAATTTTGTTAACTTTAAGGATATCCTTGCTTACTGTGCTCGCCGCGCTCCTTCCCCACTAGTAATCTAGCCCACGAAACACTTAATGCTTGGTCTGCGAGACGAAATCACTAACCACAAACACCACTACCGACTGCCTGCGCTAATGAGTTTGGCGAAAAGAGAAGCAAGTACGTAGCACTCACCACACAGAAGTAGACACCGCCGACCGATCCAATAAGCGGCCAATTACTGTTGTGAAATCGGGGGTCAGTGTGGCCTTGAAGGTTCCATGGATGGTGCTGTGCCAGGTTCCAGGAGAAACAAAGGACTTTAGCCACGTTCAAGGTATGAGAAAAAGGTTTATATATATATGTACATGGTCGAGCTTTACAAAGACGCATTGAAGACTATCGGAGTTCACTACATGCTAAAGGTTTTGCATGTCTGAGCCTGAAAAACAGTCCTGATCCGCTTTTCGTCTCGTATATATCCCCCTCTAACTCGTCGAGGGGATTCACTGTTCTGCTTCTCGGGCAGTCACAAAAGCCGAACCGTTAACAATATCCCGACCTGACATCGCACCTTCCCGCAGGACTTCCGCCCCCAAAGTTGAATATTCGACCCCGCATACGAGGCGACCACGTGGCAAACACTGAAGCTGATGTCGACGCCGTTTCCATTGGAGTCCTCGACAATGGCCCCTTTCATCAATTAGTTGCCTCTCCGTAACGGTCAACTTGCCAGCGTCGGCAGACTGGCCTTCGCGGCGGTCGGAGGGCGGCGTTGTCGTGTTGCAGTGAGCTGTCATTATTTACGCGTTACCGTCAATGCCAGGTCCAGTCGTAGTCCGCGCAGGCACTCGTCTCGCCTATCATCTCTGTGCTGTCAAAAAGCTGGTGATACGGAACATAACTGCTTGCCCCTTAGTCTCGGGTGACACCGGCTTAGTCGCCTTGAGCAAACGACAAAGCGTGAATAACACCCTACAGCTGCACGTCTGTCGGTGAACCATGCTTTGTTCCGAGGGATCGCCAGGCACAAGCCCCAGTCCTCATAAGGTGCGGCATACGTTTGCTTCAATTTGTTTCTGTTTACTGTTCCACACTACAGAGCTAGCAATGCGAAGAAATCGTAAGCTATTCAAAAAGCATTCAAATTCGCGAATACTGAATACTCTGCAATCGGGCGATGTTCCATTCCTCCCAGAAAACATCGACTAAACACACACCCGTACTCATCATTCTTGCGACTGTAACTACATGTTAAGGTTCGTTTCAGGCTCTCCCGATTCCCCTGCATGGAACATTTCTTTCGAATGCTTGCCATAAAAGGGGACAATCTGACGCTGCAGAATTGTAATATGGGTAGCGGGACCTGTCTTGCTGTACGAATTAAAATTACTGGTAACATTTGATATTGCCTAGGTAACTAAGAAATACTTTATGGGGTCTGTTTAGATTACTGGAAGTCCGAGAAACATAGCTTGTCGCAGAACTCAAACGCCATGGTACATAAGTTTCTGAACACCTAAATGATAGCACAATGCGCTCTTTCTTGAACATGTGAATTCGGAGACTGATATGCCAGTTCCTTCTTGGCACACAAACTACCTGAAGAAATGACCGTATAGTCGATTACAAGTTTCTAAACACGAGTTTATGAAATTAAATTATGGGTTTTTACGTGCTAAAACCACTTTCTGATTATGAGGCACGCCGTAGTGGAGGACTCCGGAAATTACGACCACCTGGGGTTCTTTAACGTTTACTGAAATCTAAGTACACGGGTGTTTTCGCATTTCGCCCCCCTCGAAATGCGGCCGCCGTGGCCAGGATTCCATCCCGCGACCTCGTGCTCAGCAGCCTAACACCATAGCCACTGAGCAACCGCGGCGGGTACCAGTTTATGAATTCAACAAGGAACTAGGGTTCCGCATGCCCATGTTTAAGTGCATTCAGAGACCATATGTTAGAAACATTACATGTAAGTTCACATGTAAGTTGGCAGATTGGAACGCAAAGCTTAGTTAGCAATAATTTCGGAAGTATGTTAGTTTTAAAGGCCATTTTTCTTGGAATTGAGGCGCCTATGCAAGTGTTGTATAAAGTGGCACAGCAGTAGCAAATAACAAAATTGACCGCAAGATGCAGTCTATAGCAAGAAGTAAGCGAAAGAACAATGTGCCCCATAGACATCTATATTAGAGTTTTCTGCTCCCAAAGAGAAAAATCATGGTTTTATGTGCAAGTGTTACAACGTGTCACCAACCGTTTCTATTTCAGATGAAAGCACTGAAATTAAGCTTACTGCCCAAAATAATAGAAAAAGTTTTGGAGTCTATGTGCGTATCTGACAAGGCAGACGCGTTTCCTCATCAACTTTCTGGTGGTATGAAGGGCAAGTTGAGCATTGCTTTGGCACTGGTTACCCGACCTAAGGTACGTAAGTTCGCCTTCGTTATTCGAAATTTGATGTCATATGCAAGAATAAACAAAAGATAGCGGGAAACATCACCATAGTATGAATCCCTAACGATCGATTCTCAATACATTTTCAATCTTCCTAGCTTGAAATAAACAAGATCAAATTACAGAACATCACCCCTTACTGGCCGAATTGCATTAGGAAAAATCGTACTTCAAGGTCCCTAATACATACAGAACAATCCTTTGTCTAATTAAAGTAGGAAAATGCAGATTCCCTAGAAATAAAGGCTATAAATATTGAGAAAACAATAAAAATTGTGCTATTCGTAAGTGGAGCGTTACTTCATACAAGTGCCCTTGAAGTAAAGCTCGTTATCACTGAGATGATCCTTTAATTCATGAACTTTACCTCGGTGTAATACTACATCGGCGTAAATTAAGAAAAAAAAGACGCAGTTTCGCCTAAACGGTGAAGCACCGATTGCGATAGCTAATTAGTATACAGCTATACGGCGTAAAGATAGTAGTTATACCAGTCGTATAGACTTGTAAACTTTCGCTTACAAAATTACCAAGCATGGTGTCACGCGCGCACAAGGATGAACACATTTCAATAGATGATCGCGGAAACTCGCTGTCAAAAAACTATGGGCACTTTACTGAGTTAAATTGTGATAGGTGAAAGCCTACCTATGGCTGCCTCTGGTGCTTTGTCTGAACTGTTCTGCGAACAGAGGCCGCCATGGCCACGAGCAGGGGATGCAATCACAGCCATATGGCTCCAAGGTTTGTCGCCGATGTGCGCGCATCCCCAAGTGCAGGTCCGCCCTCTGACGTAGTAGTTCAGCGGAAACCCGCAAGGTGGAGAGAAGTAATTAATAAAGGCAAAATCGGAAATCCACCCGTTCGTAGCAATTGCTACAAAGGTCCGCGCTCTCCCACGTGCCCACTCGCACAGCGCTACTGACATGGCGCCCTCTCTCCTTGCTCCCCTCGCCGTTGATCACCGCTTTCTTGCGTCCACCACGGCCTGCGCCCGAACACTCATGAGCCAGTTAAGGCTTATGCCTTAAAACGCTGGTGTGAGCAAATGCGGCAGCAGCTGCGAACGAATCGACCTTCGCGCTGCCTCTCGCTACTGCGCGAACTGAGCGGCGAAAAAACAACGCAGACGAAGCTCGGTGGACTGCCCCGTCGCAGACCGTTTTCAAGATAAGGTCCACGCGGCGGCGCCATAGGCAGCAGCCGCCAGAGTAAAACGCTTCTTTCCCTCCCTCCCGCTTGTGTCTGCGCGCGACAGAAGGCGGCGCACTTCCTCCCCACTTTCCTCCTTTTGCGCGCGCGAGATTGGGCCGCCATCGGCGGCTCACCCTCACACACGCGCACACTTTCAACGCGAAGTAAACGGCGTATTTTCGAGTCCCTCAAGTTACTAAAATAGCCTAAATGAAAATGAGGGAAACCCGCACCACCAAGGTATAGCAGGTTTAAGCCAATCAAAATTCAATGAAGAGGGGTAGAGACCTAAAATGTAATTTGAGGAAAAGCCAATTGTCGAAAGAAACAAACAACCGAGGTAAGCCGACAGAAAATGTACATAATTAAAAAGTAGGGAGCAGTAATGAACGTCGGAGTACCTGTCTGCATTGGCATGTGGCGTGTGTTGTCTCGGGATTCGTCCAATTCTTTATTAAGTCACCGAGCAGAAGGAAAAAACAGCAAAAGGGAAAAGAAAGAAGAAAGAATCAGGATGGCACAAGAGGGCAGGGCCAGAGGATGCCTACAGGTCCAGCAAAATGCCGGACATCTGGAGCAGAGCTTCGGGTAGACCGGCCTGCAGGAGCCTGGAGACGGACTGGCATTTAGTAGGTGGTGCCTCTAGACTAAACGCAGTGGTATATGCTTGAAGGCTCGTGGGATGGCGCGCATCTCGTGCATGGGACCAGAGGTCTCCGGTAGGGGCGACAGTGCGTCAGGTATCAGAAGCAGAGCGCAGGGGCCGCTTTACTGCAGCTCGACTGAAGATCTGCAAGAGACTTGAAAGTGGTAGCAAAGCAGGTTCAGTAAATTTACTTTCAGCATTCAGCAAAGGTTACAGACAGGGAATGGAGGAAAAACTAAAGGGCCGAGTCAAGAAAACAGGCATTCCATCTATAGTGTCCCCGAAGACGAGCTCCACGTTAGTTGGCATAACTAAGGACACCATAAACCGAAAGGCGAAGGGCAAGGTGTGAGGAATATGGAAGGGAAACAGGGAAAAAGGAGAGAGAAAAGAAACGGATGAAGAAATAAGAGATGGCTGAAGAAAAAATATTAGGAGGAGTCCGGCAAAGTGAACGAAGATGATGCGATAAAGACGAATGAGAAGTACCCGCTTTCTCAGGTGTTACGGTAGTCTGGTGATTATCTTTAAGGAGGGGAGCAATATGAGAAGAGGACAGTCGTTGCAATAATGGAGAAAGTCTGGGCAAGGATTGCCATGGGCACAGTTACAGTGATATAAGAGATGAAAGCGGAAATATTGAAAAGGGAAGCGGCCATGAGCAGTGATGAGGTGAACAATGGGTCTTTTCGGCGGGAAGAAAGGGGGAATGTGAGTAACTTTTCTGACCCACTTAATAAGTCCAGTGTCGCTGTTCTCTCGCGTCCAGTGATCATTCCACTGGGCGAAGGAATAGGCACGCATCTTTGATTTTACAGACGAGGGAGTGGCAAGGAGGAACCGAGAAACACCATGGGAGGCGGCGGTGTTAGCAAGAAAATCCGCCATCTCGTTGCCTTCGACGCCCTGATGTGCCGGCACATGAAAAAGAGGCACCTGTCGCCGGGTAGAAATGAAAAGGTTGAGCGTCTTGATGTCCCTGACAGAGGGTATTGGTTGTTGTGAAGGTGTTGAATGCATTGAGCATTGACAGGAAATCGGTGTAAATGTGCAGAGGGATGAAATGGGGCAGAGTCCGTATGTAGGCTAGTGCCTCCAGTAAAGCGACGGTTTCGGTGAGACAAGAGGAAGTGGCACCAATAAGTTTAAACTTGCCGACTTTAGTGGTGTGGCCTGTTGGATTATAAAGTATGAAAGCAGCACCAGCAGAGTGGGAAGTGTAGGAGCGGTCAGTACACAGGTGGTAGGCCGGCATAGTGGTAACAGGGGGTACCTCTTGAATTCGAAGGCGGTGATAAGAAAAATGAGATTTAAGGATGGGATGACAGTCCTAAGGGTTCAGAGGGTAGTGAACAAGCGACGGATGGTAGGAGTCAGGGCCATAGAAGGTAAGGGCCTTGAGTACAAATAAAGACAAGTGTGCATTTAAGCGGTCTAGTTCAATGGGGAGCGGTGGTGCGTTAGTCAAAACCTGAAGCCACGAGGTACGCGTCGTATGAAAAGCACCGCTGATTATAAGGAGAAGAATACGTTAGATAGAGGAAATATTGAGTTTAGACTGTGACGTAGGAAAGGTCGGCCACCAGACAGGAGAAGCATATTGTTACGGGACGGAAGAAGCGTGCGTCTTTGTACAGATGGCTTTTAATGGCTGAGCCAGCAAGCGTAGAGCAGCGATAATGCAACACTCTTCTTTATCGTCTCCAAGGCCACCATCATCGTCATCCTCTTCCCACATTACCGACTGTGACATCACCCCAGTCGCAAAAACCAGCTTATTGGTGCGGCTCATTGATCTGAGAAAGGTAGGGTTTGAGGCGGCTGACGTGGATGATGTCAGAGAGAGGTGAAGGCACCGTGGCATCCAGCGGAGACACCGCATCCTTCGCCAGGTGACAGGGGTCACCTGGCGAAGGATGCGGTAAGGGCCATAGTACAGCAAGAGGAATTTCTCCGAAAGACCAACACGCCGAGTGGCATACCAAACTAGCACAAGAGCACCTGGTTCGTAGTGCACGTCGTGATGGCGCTGGTCGTAACGGCACTTCTGACGTGTCTGTGAAGCAGAAAGACGAATGCGGGCAATCTGGCGTGCTTGGGTCGCTGTGGCTATGACATGTGGTCGAAAGAAGAGTCTCGAAAGGCAAAGTCGGCTCACGGCCGAAGAGGAGAAAGAAGGGTGAATATCCAGCCGTGTCGTGGCGCGAGGAATGGTAGGCGAACGTGACAATGGTAGAGCAATGTCCCAGTCGCGATGATTGGAGGAAACATACATTGCTAATATGTCAGTTAATGAGCGGTTCAGGCGTTCGGTAAGACCGTTAATTTGAGGATGGTAAGCGGTAGTAAATTTGTGTTTAGTAGCACATGATCGAAGTAGGTCATCTATGACTTTGGCAAGAAAGTATCTGCCGCACTCGGTGAGAAGTTGACGGGGTGCACCGTGGTGCAAGATACCGTCGTGAAGCAAGAAATCAGCGACGTCTGTGGCGCAGCTGGTGGGTAGGGCTCTAGTAATGGCATAGCGAGTTGTATAGTCCTTAGCGACGGCAACCCACCTATTTCCGTCATTTGCTATAGGGAATGGTCCGAGAACATCAATGCCAACGCGGTACATCGACCGGTACATCGACGGGATGACGAGACAGGCAGTCGGCGTCTTGATGTAGATGACCCGACTTGTAGACCCCAGTGTATGTGTATTCCTGTAGCCGTAGGACCCAGCGACCGAGACGTCCGGTGGGATCCTTAAGGGAGGAAAGCCAACAAAGGGCGTGGTGGTTGGTTGTAACTGTAAATGGTCGATCATATATTTAAGGTGGGTACTTTCCCACCGCCCAAATGAGGGCGAGACACTCGCGCTCAATAATCGAGTAATTGCGCTCTGCGGGAGAGAGGAGGCGGCTGGCGTTGGCGATGACGCTGTCGTGCCCACATTGGCGTTGAGCTAAAGCTGCGCCGATCCCGTAGCCACTGGCGTCAGTGCGGATTTCTGTCGGAGCGGAGGCGTCAAAATGGGCGAGAACAGGAGGTGTGGTGAGCAGCGTGATGAGCTGCGAGAAAGCAGACGCCTGTTCAGAGCCCCAACGGAAAGGAACGTCTTTCTTCAGGAGGTCAGTCAGGGGACGGGCAACATGGGCGAAATTTTCCACAAACCGGCGGAAGTACGAGCAAAGGCCAATAAAGCTGCGAACATCTTTGGCACAAGTTGGTACGGGGAAATAAGTGGCACCGTAAAGACAATCCAGAGCACCGTCAATGCGGGGAAGTGAATATACATCTTTCTTGGTGATCGTGTTCAGATCACGATATTCAACGCACAATAGCCACCTCTGTTATCCTTCTTTTTGACGAGAACAACAGGGGACGCCCACGGGCTGGAAGAATCCCTTTGGCAAGCATCTTGTCCACCTCGCTCTGGATAATTTGTCGCTCAGAAGGTGACACCCGGTATGGGCGTCGGCGAACAGGTGCTGCATCGCCGGTATTTATACGATGCTTCACGACCGTAGTTTGACACAAAGGGCGATCGTTCAGGTCGAAAATGTCGGAGTAGGACTCGAGGAGGCTACGGAGCTCGGCGGCTTGTTGGGTTGAGAGGTCCGGTGCAATCATCTTTGTAATGTCGTCGGTCGGGGTTGATGCAGAAGGCGCAGAATGAGCATTGGTCGAAGACGGTGCAACAGATAGAGCGGAAATGTGGCACTCGTGCGTCGGTGACAACGTGGCTAGAGACATGCCTCGAGGAATTACTTGTGGGCACTGTCCAAAATTTAGGATGGGAAGACATGTCTGATTGTCCTCAACATAAACGATGGTGTGCCGGAAGGAGACATTGTGAGAAAGCAGGACTGAAGTCGTGGGAGTAAGGACATAGTTTCCGTGAGGTACAGATGGGCAGGCTAAGACAGGGATGCAGGTTGCTGAAAGAGATGGCAGGCGTATAAAATCGGCAGAACAAAGCTGACTTGGAGCTTGAGCAGGAAGGTCAACGGGGACAGCTAGTGGTAGGTCAAGTTGTACAACGCCGGCTGAACAGTCAATCAGAGCAGAATGGGCGGCCAAAAAATCGAGTCCGAGGATAACAGTGTGAGGGCAACGTTCGAGCACGTTAAACGAAACGGACGTGTGGCGACCGGCGGCACTGACACGAGCAGTACACATTCCAAGCACAGCCGGAGTTCTACCGTCGGCGACCTGGAGCAGTCGAGTCGGAGCAGGCGTCAGTACTTTCTTCAAGCGCGTTCGAAGCTCCGCACTCATGATGGAAATTTGGGCTCCAGCGTCGATGAGTGCTGTAACAGGCAAACCATCCACGTCCACGTCCAGAAGGTTCCGATTAGGAGCCAGGGTTAGCAGAGGAATTTCAGGCCGGGGTTCTAGAGCAGAGTCACCTCCAGGAGCTGCCCCAGTTAGTTTCCCGTCACAGAGCGGTGACGGTAAGCTGGGGATGGAGAGCGACGCAGCTGGGGCGAACGGGAGCGGCGACTATGTGGTGATGGCGAGCGGCTGGTCGCGGTGGCTCGAGCGTTGTCAGGAGCGTCTTCAACCTCGGTCGGCAGTGATGGCGGGTGAGGATTCAATGGAGAGCGGCAGTAGGCGGGAAAGCTTGGTCGAGAGTGGGATGGCCAGGAACTTCGGCAGTGGCGAGAGATGTGGCCCACACGTCCACAGTAAAAGCAGATGGGTCTATCGTCATGTGTGCGCCATTCGGCCGGGTTGCGATAGCTCGGATATGGGCCATATTGGCTCCGGTGAACAGGGGCAGAGCCAGCAGACGAAGCAAAGTCAGGACGGCTAGCGGAGCAGACGGACGGAAGGCCCACATTGGCAAGTTCCTGGCGAATTACCGACTGAATGAGAGAGACAAGCGGCCGGGAATCGTTAAAGCACTGCGTCACTGGCGCGGCAGGAGACGCTGCTTCGATTTCTCGCCGAACGATACGTACGACGTTCTCACAGAAGGTCGGCTCATGCGGTGGACAAACGTCTTCGCACGTCGATGAAGCTGCGGTATTAGGTGGACGCGTAAACTGTTGAACTATGCGGTGACTCTTCGCGTCTTCAAACCGGCGGCATTCGTTAATGATCTCATTGAGCCTTGTTACGTTCTTGTAAACAAGCAGATTAAACGCGTCGTCCGCAATGCCTTTTAAAACGTGGCTGACCTTGTCTGCCTCTGCCATATTGTTATCCACTTTGCGGCAAAAGGCGAGGACGTCCTGGATATGCGCCACGTAAGATTCAGTGGACGTCTTTACACGGGTCCCAGGGTCCTTCTTCGCAGCACGTTGGCGGCCGACGGGCTTGCCGAACAAATCTCTGAGCTTCCGTTTGCACTGGTCCCAACTCGTAATCTCTTCTTCGTGTGTTTCGAACCAGACCCGCGCTGTTTTCTTGAGGTAGAATATATTGGCCAGCATAAGCGTGCTATCCCACCTGTTGTGTGCGCTGACCCGTTCGTAATTCTGCAACCAGTCATCGACGTCAGCGTTGTCGATCCCGGAAAAGATGCCACGGTGGCGAGGCTGGGCCAGGATGGCCGTCGGTGGTGACGACGGGGCCATGGTTGAGCTCTCTCCTTCAGATGACATGGCGGCCAGGTTACGTCCGCTGCGGAGCTCCATCTTGCGCAAGTGATTACCCCGCACGTCCACCAAAGATGTTACGGGAAGGAAGAAGCGTGCGTCTATTTAAAGATGGCTTTTAATGGCTGAGCCAGCAAGCGTAGAGCAGCGATAATGCAACACTCTTCTTCGTCGTCTCCAAGGCAACCATCATCGTCCTCCTCTTCCCACATTACCCACTGGGACAATATGTTATGGAAGGAAGCAGAACCTGATTACAGAGGAGACGGAGAGTGGATGGGGGCATCGAATAGTGCATTCGAAGGAACAAGAGAACACGGGAAGAGAGAAGGTCTGCTTTAGTACGGAGATACGTTAAGTGCGCGTTAAAGGTAGATGTGTGTCAAAGATGACGCCAAGAATTTTAATACTCGACTGAGATTTTATGGCGAAACCGTTAAGGTGAACAATGGGAAGACGGGTGCGTGAAGAGGAAGAGGAGTGGCTATTGGGGAAGTAGAGGAAGAAGGATTTGTCGGTACTGATTGTGAGTTTGGTGCGCTCTCATCATCATCATCATCAGCCTGGTTACGCCCACTGCAGAGCAAAGGCCTCTCCCATACTTCGCCAACACCCCGGTCATGTACTAATTGTGGCCATGCCGTCCCTGCAAACTTCTTAATCTCATCCGCCCACCTAACTTTCTGCCGCCCCCTGCTACGCTTCCCTTCCCTTGGGATCCACTCCGTAACCCTTAATGACCATCGGTTATCTTCCCTCCTCATTACATGTCCTGCCCATGCCCATTTCTTTTTCTTGATTTCAACTAAGATGTCATTAACTCGCGTTTGTTCCCTCACCCAATCTGCTCTTTCCTTATCCCTTAACGTTACACCTATCATTCTTCTTTCCATAGCTCGTTGCGTCGTCCTCAATTTGAGTAGAACCCTTTTCGTAAGCCTCCAGGTTTCTGCCCCGTAGGTGAGTACTGGTAAGACACAGCTATTATATACTTTTCTCTTGAGGGATAATGGCAACCTGCTGTTCATGATCTGAGAATGCCTGCCAAACGCACCCCAGCCCATTCTTATTCTTCTGATTATTTCCGTCTCATGATCCGGATCCGCCGTCACTACCTGCCCTAAGTAGATGTATTCCCTTACGACTTCCAGTGCCTCGCTGCCTATTGTAAATTGCTGTTCTCTTCCGAGACTGTTAAACATTACTTTAGTTTTCTGTAGATTAATTTTTAGACCCACTCTTCTGCTTTGCCTCTCCAGGTCAGTGAGCATGCATTGCAATTGGTCCCCTGAGTTACTAAGCAAGGCGATATCATCAGCGAATCGCAAGTTGCTAAGGTATTCTCCATCAACTTTTATCCCCAATTCTTCCCACTCCAGGTCTCTGAATACCTGCTGTAAACATGCTGTGAATAGCATTGGAGAGATCGTATCTCCCTGCCTGACGCCTTTCTTTATTGGGATTTTGTTGCTTTCTTTGTGGAGGACTACGGTGGCTGTGGAGCCGCTATAGATGTATTCCAGTATTTTTACATATGGCTCATCTACACCCTGATTCCGTAATGCCTCCATGACTGCTGAGGTTTCGACAGAATCAAACGCTTTCTCGTAATCAATGGAAGCTATATATAAGGGTCGGTTATATTCCGCACATTTCTCTATCACCTGATTGATAGTGTGAATATGATCTATTGTTGAGTAGCCTTTACGGAATCCTGCCTGGTCATTTGCTTGACAGAAGTCTAAGGTGTTCCTGATTCTATTTGCGATTACCTTAGTAAATAGTTTGTAGGCAACGGACAGTAAGCTGATCGGTCTATAATTTTTCAAGTCTTTGGCGTCCCCTTTCTTATGGATTAGGATTATGTTAGCGTTCTTCCAAGATTCCGGTACGCTAGAGGTCATGAGGCATTGCGTATACAGGGTGGCCAGTTTCTCTAGAACAATCTGTCCACCATCCTTCAACAAATCTGCTGTTACCTGATCCTCCCCAGCTGCCTTCCCCCTTTGCATATCTCCCAAGGCTTTCTTTACTTCTTCCGGCGTTACCTTTGGGATTTCGAATTCCTCTAGACTATTGTCTCTTCCATTATCGTCGTGGGTGCTACTGGTACTGTATAAATCTCTGTATAACTCCTCAGCCACTTGAACTATCTCATCCATATTAGTAATGATATTGCCGGCTTTGTCTCTTAACGCATACATCTGATTCTTGCCAATTCCTAGTTTCTTCTTGACTGCTTTTAGGCTTCCTCCGTTCCTGAGAGCATGTTCAATTCTATCCATATTATACTTCCTTATGTCAGCTGTCTTACGCTTGTTGATTAACTTCGAAAGTTCTGCCAGTTCTATTCTAGCTGTAGGGTTAGAGGCTTTCATACATTGGCGTTTCTTGATCAGATCTTTCGTCTCCTGCGATAGCTTACTGGTTTCCTGTCTAACGGCGTTACCACCGACTTCTATTGCGCACTCCTTAATGATGCCCATGAGATTGTCGTTCATTGCTTCAACACTAAGGTCCTCTTCCTGAGTTAAAGCCGAATACCTGTTCTGTAGCTTGATCTGGAATTCCTCTATTTTCCCTCTTACCGCTAACTCATTAATCGGCTTCTTATGTACTAGTTTCTTCCGTTCCCTCCTCAGGTCTAGGCTAATTCGAGTTCTTACCACCCTGTGGTCGCTGCAGCGTACCTTGCCGAGCACGTCCACATCTTGTATGATGCCGGGGTTAGCGCAGAGTATGAAGTCTATTTCATTTCTAGCCTCACCGTTCGGGCTCCTCCACGTCCACTTTCGGCTATCCCGCTTGCGGAAGAAGGTATTCATTATCCTCATATTATTCTGTTCCGCAGACTCTACTAATAACTCTCCCCTGCTATTCCTAGTGCCTATGCCATATTCACCCACTGCCTTGTCTCCAGCCTGCTTCTTGCCTACCTTGGCATTAAAGTCACCCATTAGTATTGTGTATTTAGTTTTCACTCTACCCATCGCCGATTCCACGTCTTCATAGAAGCTTTCGACTTCCTGGTCATCATGACTGGATGTAGGGGCGTAGACCTGTACAATCTTCATTTTGTACCTCTTATTAAGTTTCACAACAAGACCTGCCACCCTCTCGTTAATGCTATAGAATTCCTGTATGTTACCAGCTATATTCTTATTAATCAGGAAGCCGACTCCTAGTTCTCTTCTCTCTGCTAAGCCCCGGTAGCACAGGACGTGCCCGCTTTTTAGCACTGTATATGCTTCTTTTGGCCTGCTAACTTTACTAAGCCCTATTATATCCCAGTTGCTGCCCTCTAATTCCTCCAATAGCACTGGTAGATTCGCCTCACTAGATAACGTTCTAGGGTTAAACGTTGCCAGGTTCATATTCCAATGTCGGCCTGTCCGGAGCCAGTGATTCTTAGCACCCTCTGCTGCGTCGCAGGTCTGACCGCCGCCGTGGTCAGTTGCTTCGCTGCTGCTGGGGACTGAGGGCCGGGGTTTGATTGTTGTGTTCATATAGGAGGTTGTGGCCAAATACTGCACCAGGGTGGCCAATCCTGCTCTGGTGAGGGAGTGCGTTACCGGTTCTGGTCACCGGGATCAGGCCACACTCTAGGCCTGTTTGTGCAATTTTATCAACACGCGGATTTTTCTTTTATCCGGTGAAAAATTGCCGGCACCGGGATTCGAACCACGGACCTCTTGCACGCGAGGCGGGTGTTCTACCTTTACGCCACCGCTGCACCTGGTGCACCTGCGCTGTGCCCAGTTCGAAATAAGATTAAAAGTGAGAGATGCCTTCGATTCTAAGGCGCGACGATTGGCTGCAGAGAGCACGATAACAGTGTCGTCTGCGTAGGCCTGCGCAACCACGTCCGGGGGAAAGGGGAGGTCAAGCAATGCGTAAATGAGAATGTTGTCACGAGAGGAAAAGCCAGTCAGTCAGTTCTAAGCGAACGGCCGTTTACAGTTCGTTTTTGCACAGCTGCCACGCGCACTTCTTCTTCCTCGACTTGTAGCGTAACTATAGCGCGTGCCATTACCCCTCCCTCAAAAAAAAAAAAAATAATAATAATAAAACAAAATAAATAAATAAAGTTGGGGAGAGGTTAAATGCCACAAGGAAAAAAATAAAAGAAATGTGAAAGACAACGGACGTGACGACAGGGGCCGCATCACAACGTTTGTGGATGAGAGTCAGCGCGAATGGTAGGGCTTCATCCTGGTAACGTGAACAATGTCAGAGGAACGTGGTCGACGGGAGAGGTGCGAACTGTCGGCTGGAATAACTTCGTAGTTGACAGGACTTAGACGACGCAAAACTGTGTAGGGTCCAAAGTATCGGCGCAATAATTTTTTTGACCGGCCTCTCTGGCGTATAGGGGTCCAAACCCATACAAGATCTCCCGGGTTGTATGTGACGTCTCGATTCCATATGTTGTATCGACGAGCATATTGACTTTGTCGGGATAGAATTCGTTTCCGCGGAAGGTGCCGCGCTGCTTCGGTACGCTGAGCAAAGGCGTCTGTATCTGGTGCGGTAGGTTGCGACGAAGTTGGTAGGAGCATCACGTCGAGCATAGTGGTGACGTCGCGTCCGTAGACCAGACGAAAAGGAGGAAACCCGGTGGTTTCTTGAAGGGCAGTGTTGTACGCGAATGTCACATACGGGAGCAGTTCATCCCAATTTTTATGGTCCGTGGCAACATACATGGGATGCATATCCGCAATCGTTTTGTTGAGACGCTCAGTTAAACCGTTAGTCTGCGGGTGATACGCAGTTGCCGTACGGTGCGATGTCCCGCTCAGCTGCAGGATATCTCGGACCAACTGGGCAGTGAAGGCCGTACCACGGTCTGTGATGACGACAGCGGGAGCACCATGTCGAAGGACGATATTTTTGATGAAGAAGTTAGCAACATCTGAAGCAGTAGCTCGCTGAACGGCTTGTGTTTCGCAGTATCGAGTGAGGTAATTGGTGGCGACGACGATCCAGCGGTTATCAGCCGAAGACTTGGGAAATGGGCTGAGTAAATCCATCCCGACTTGTTCAAAAGGTGAGCAAGGAGGTCGGACAGGCTGAAGCAGACCGGCTGGTTTCAGTGGTGGAACTTCGCGACGCTGGCAATCTCGACAACTTCTGACGTACTGCTTCACGGTTTTTGTGAGCTGTCGCCAATAGTACCTCTGCTTGATCCTCGCGAGAGTACGCGTGAAACCAAGATGCCCGGACGTCGGTTCGTCGTGGCATGCACGTATAACGTCGTCGCGGAGAGTAGCGGGAACAACGAGCAGGAAAGCGGTTGCCGTAGGGTGAAAGTTCCGCTTGTATAGGATGTCGCCACGTAGGCAGAAAGATGAGAAGGGACGCGCGAACTGCCGTGGGGGTTGTGGGCGGCTTCCTTCAAGGTATTCAATCAAGGGCTGGAGCTCGGAATCTTGGCGTTGCTGTTGAGCAAGGTTTAAAGACGGAAGAGTACAAAGAAAACCCGAATCGTCGTCAGTATCTAGTGGTGCGGGTTCGACGGGGGCGCGGGAGAGGCAGTCGGCGTCAGTGTGTTTCTGGCCAGACTTATAGACGATGGTCACACCAAATTCCTGCAACCGAAGGCTCCATCTTGCGAGACGGCCTGAAGGATCTTTGAGATTCGCCAGCCAGCAGAGAGAGTGGTGGTCGCTGACGACACGGAAGGGGCGTCCGTACAGGTATGGGCGGAACTTCTGAATAGCTCATATGACTGCCAGACATTATTTTTCAGTTGCTGAGAAGTTTTTTTCAGCAGCAGACAAGGTTCGGCTGGCATACGCAATAACGCGTTCAACACCAGCTTCAAACTGTACGTGTCGCTCCGAGACCAACGTTACTAGCATCAGTATGCACTTCTGTGTCAGCCTCGGTGTCAAAGTGACCAAGGATCGGTGGTGTCTGTAGACGTTGTTGAAGGTCGTGGAAGGCGTCGGATTGTGCCGGGCCCCAAACAAATGTGACGTCGTTCTTGATGAGTCGTTGTAAAGGTGCGGCAATTTCACAAAAATTGGGTACAAAACGGCGGTAATACGCGCAAAGCCCTAAAAATCGGCGGACATCGTGTTTTGTCTTCGGTATCGGGAACAGAGCGACTGCCATGGCTTTGTCAGGGTCAGGGCGCACACCGGTACTGCTGAAAATATGACCTAGAAATTTGAGCTCCTCGTAGCCAAAGTGACATTTCTCGGGCTTCAGGAAGAGGCCGGCGGTGCGGATAGCTTGAAGAACCGCCTCAAGCCGCTGGATGTGTTGTTCAAACGTGGTGGAAAAAACAACTACATCGTCTAAGTAGACTAAACACGAGTTCCACTTGAGGTCAGACAAAACTGTGTCCATCATGCGTTGAAATGTGGCCGGAGCGGAACACAATCCAAAAGGGAGGACCTTGAATTGATAGAGACCGTCGGGTGTTATAAACGCCGTTTTTTCCTGGTCCCGTTCGTCAACTTCAATTTGCCAATGCCCACTACGCAGATCCACTGAAGAAAAGTAACGGGCATGTCGCAGGCGATCCAAGGAGTCGTCAATTCGAGGAAGCGGGTAAACATCTTTTTTCGTGGCCTTGTTCAGTTTGCGGTAATCGACACAGAATCGTAGTGAACCGTCTTTCTTTTCAACTAATACAATAGGTGAAGACCAAGGACTTGTCGATGGTTGAATGACATCATCGTCGAGCATTTAACTTGATGACGAATAGCATCCTGTTCTCTTTGCGACACGCGATAAGCGTGTTGGCCAACAGGTTGGACGGTCGGTTCAGTGATGATTCTGTGTTTGATTAAAGGAGTCTGTTTGACCTTCGACGTGGTGGCGAAACAGTCGCTAAATGACGATAGCAGAGTGAGGAGCCTCTTCTTCTCGTTTTGGTCTAGCTGTGGGTTGACGTTGATGTGACTGGTCAGGTCCACATCGCTGGGTTCCTGAATCGAGATTGTCGTTACTGAAGCACTGGCGTTGGACTCGGCCACCGTTTCAAAGTAGGCCATGGTGGTATGCCTCGCAAAGTGCTTGTATTCGCCACTGAAGTTGGTAACTAGAATCATGGTTTGCCTATGTTGGAGCTCTACGAGACCTCGTGCGACGCCGACTTCGCGATCCAGCAATATGGCGAGGTTACCTTCGGCGATGCCTATGCCTAGTTGTTCTTGGGGGCATTCAACAAGGACGAAGATGCTACTGCGAGGCGGTAACGTCACGCAGTCATCGACCACGCGTAAAGCCGTGCGGTGATGTTCACCCTCCACACTCGAATCCGAAGATACATCGTTAGAAAAAGTCACGAACAAGTCACGAAGGTTAATGATCGCCCCATATTCCTGGAGAAAATCCATGCCCAGTATAACTAGCCGAGCACACTTGGGCAGCACAAGGAAAGACGCTACGAAAGTCGAAGTAGAAATTGCAAGTCTGGCGATGCATCGTCCAATGGGTGACACGAGGTGTCCTCCGGCCGTCATCAGATGTGGGCCGTCCCACGCTGTCAGCACCTTGCGTAGCCGAGTGGCCAGTGAGGCACTCATAACCGAGTAGTCAGCTCCCGTATCGACAAGTGCAGGTACCGGATAACCGTCGATTGAAGCAGTAATAGCAGCAGAAGTTCTTTTTGCAGTTTCGAATGAAGGCGTCAGCGGTACGTCGCAAGGGGATGGCGTCGGCGGAGGATATTTGACGGTTCGCATGACAGCGGCCTCACCCCCGGAGGGGGTGAGGCCGCTGAGGCTGTTGGGTGAGGTGAGGCTGTTGGGCAGGAGGAAGCCGGTTACTTTCTAAGTATTGCTCGATGTCGTGTGGGCGTTCGCCATAGCGCGGGCAACGGGCGTCCGGATGGTATCCCCGCAGACCAATCCGTCGGTACTGGCAGTCGCGATACATGTGACCAGCCTCCCCGCAGTGATAGCACAACGGACTGTTGTCGGGGGCACGCCATACTGTAGATTTGCGCGGACCAGGATGAAAAGGTGCTTGCGGATTCGTGCGGTGGATCGGACTTGGGGAGCGTCGAGAAATGCCAGCAAGCGGCTGCGAAAAACGGCCCGTCGACGGCGCGGAAGCCCAAAGAGCATCCGCGTACGAGAACGTGGAAGGTTCGGGTCGTGTTGGTGGCGAGGGATGAACCACTTTGCCGATTTCTTCCCGAATGACATCCGTAAGAACCGCGGCACTGGGAGGTGCCGGAGCTGATGGATAGGACTTCTGCAGTTCTTCTCGAACGATTTGTCGTATTAGTTCGGTAAGGGACTCCTTGTCATCATTTGCAGGTACGAGAGAGCATGCAGCAGTCATGGTGGTCTGGCGTTCATACTGCGAGAGCCGCTGCCGAAGAATACGTTCCATAACTGTTGCCTCACGAACGAACTGAGAGACTGTTGTAGGAGGATTGCGCACGAGGCCCGCGAAAAGCTGTTCCTTTGCACCTCGCATTAACAAACGCACCTTCTTGTCTTCTGGCATTAGTGGATCGGCCCGACGGAACAATCGCGTCATGTCTTCGACGAACATGGCGACGGTTTCGTTTGGCATTTGGAACCTCGAAGACAGCCTGTTCGGCTCTTTCTTTCCTTTCGGGAGTGCAGAAGGCTTCGCAAAGCAGTCGGTAAAACTCCTGCTAGCTGGTAAATGAGGCTTCGTGGTTCTCGTACCATACTCTCGCCGCGTCTAAAAGGGAAAAGTAGACGTTCTTCAACTTACGGCGATCGTCCCAGTCGTTAAAGGCGGCGACCCGGTTGAAATGGTCCAACCAGTCTTCAACGTCCTCAAAGGTGTCACCATGGAACGGGTTAGGCGTGCGAGGCGCGTTGAGAATGCATGGTACGGCAGCATTTGGGATCCCCTCGGTTTGGCTTGCGGTAGTTGTTGACATCTTCCTCACGGAGCTTGCCAGGGGGCTGTATTGCGGTGGAAGACCTTGGAGGCGACGGCTGCTTCGATAGATTTCTGCCGTCCCCGAGGTACTGGCGTCGGTAGCTTCTGGTTGAGGACCCGTAGGCATACGATGGATGCGTGCCCAGCACGTCCACCAGTTTGTCACGAGAGGAAAAGCCAGTCAGTCAGTTCTAAGCGAACGGCCGTTTACAGTTCGTTTTTGCACAGCTGCCACGCACACTTCTTCTTCCTCGACTTCTAGCGTAACTATAGCGCGTGCCAATATTCCACAGCAGTGGACTGAGGGGTGACCCTTGAGGGCTGCCCAAAGTAGGCGTGGCAGACATGTGACCAGCCTGCGATCGGAAACTGATCTCGCGGTGCTTGTGTGAGCGTAAAATGTGAAGGACGACAGGGTGCCAAACATTGTCGAAAGCCCCTTTGAAGTCTAGGTGGATGAGAATGGCATGCTGTTTCAGGTATTTGTAGGTGTTTAGAATTTGTGGAAGACGGTACAAAGCGGTGGACGCACTCTTCCCATGCCTAAAACCGAATTGACGCGGATGAAGTAAGTTATTGGAGTGGAGAAAAAAGTAGAGCCTGGAATTTAGAAGACGTTCGAGAATTTCACGAAACAAAGAATTCATAACAATAGGGCGGTAGGATGAAGGAGAGTCAGGAAGGCTGTTGGATTTAGCAATAAAGATAACACGTCCTTTACGCCAATGAGCTGGGAAGTAGGATAGATTGAGACATTGGTCAAAAATGAAAAGGAAAAAGGACGGGTGACAGGAAGAAAGCGTCTTGAGCATAGGAAGAGTCAGTCCGTCTAGGCCTGGGGTGGTGTTGGTGTTGCCTGAATTGAGGGCATGTTCAATCTCTGCGATAGTGAAAGGGAGGTCGATAGTTTTGGAGGACTAAGGCGTGTTGGTTATATTACGCAAGCGGACGTGGTCGTCATCATCTGTTGAGGGGGAGTCTTGAGTAACGTGAACAGTAAGGAGAAATCGGGCAGACTCAAACACGCTGCATGTGGAACGACCATCGGGGAAGAGAAGGGAGGGGAGCTGGTTGGTGCGGGAGAGTTTGTCAAAGCAGATGCGGAAAGGAAGGCCGAGAAGATTGCGTTTGGAAAGATAAAAGCAGATAGATTTGGAGGCAGCAGATTTGGCTTGGTCGGTATGCATTTTATAGTCGGCAAGGGCATCGTAATATTGATCCTTAAACGTCTGTCGAAGGAAAGGGTCAGTTGTGCGTTGGAAGCGCCGACGGAGAGCACGGATGCGTTTGCGTTCAACAGTGAGTTCGGGAGTCCACCATGAATTACTCGCTGAGGGGCGCAGCTTTATCCAGCGAGAATGGAGGTGATGAAGCTGGTCAAAGATAATGTAGAACTTCGCTAAAACCAAATCGACTGCGCTGGGTGATAGCAAAGTCCTCTGCTGGACCAACGAAAACCATGGAGAAGTGACGAGTGAGGCAAAAGATGAGACGTTGACGATTTGGTTAAGCGTTTATGGCGGGGTCTGGTATGGCCAAAAAAGGAAAACAAGATATATTTGTGGCCGGAGAGCGTTTCGGACTCGTCGACCAACCAGCTGTAGCCGCATGAGGCGAGAGGAACAGGTGCAAAGGAGACATCGATCCAACTCTCAGCAAGGTGGGATTGAAAGGTAGGCGGCGAACGAGAATCATTCAATGCTTTTAAGTTGTTTGCGGCAGAAAATTGTGCGAGCTGCGCAACCCTGATATCGCCTTCCACTGGGCCCCACAGTAAGTGTTTCGCATTGAAATCACCCGCCATCACCAGAAATGGTTGAGTGATACAGGACAGGTGAGTCTGGAGGGCATGAAAAAGGGGTTCCAGTGGTTCGTTAGGGGGAGCGTAAAAGGCGAGGATGACGAAAGAGACAGAAGGGGCAACACAGGAGACCATGACATAGAGAGGATGGGAATGGATTAGGTAGAGATCATAGGTATGTTTAGGTGCTAAGAGAGCCAGACGGGGAGTAACTGGTGAAGCGAAGGAGATGTGCGTGTGAGGTACGTGCGGAAGAGAGTTGCCTCGTGTATATGATTGAGACATAGTGATGAAATCAATGTGGTGCTGCTGAATAAAATCCGACAACAGCAATGTTGGTTGTCGGTAATGCGCCAGATTAGCCTTAAAAAATTTAATAGGTGTGGAATAGGCCATGGTTGAGAGTATACCAGAAAGGGGAAGAGTGCGTTAAGATGAGTATAGGAGCGCAGATAGCAGAAATGAAGGAAGGCAAACTGCACGGAGTAAAGAGGAGACAAAAGTTGACAGATAAAAGGGGAAAACGGAGGAAAGAGAGATAGAAGATAGGAAGGAAGCAAATAGAGAGAATGAAACCACAAGAAGGAAGAGAGGGATATGGTGAGCAACAAAATACGAACGAGGATGAAAGAGGAGGGAGGGGCGTATGCACCCGCCCTATGGGGAAAGGGGCTGCGCAGTGGCGAACCGACACTAGTGTCAGGTCCGGAAGCCGAGGGATAGTGAGCATACAGATGCATCTGACGGCAGAAGGTATAGATGGGAAGAGCCACCGCGCTGCCCCCAAGGGACAAGAGTAGGTGGTGCGTGTTATCCTATCCATAATCCGTGCGCATGCGCATACGCGCTATGCGTTCGAGTAAAGCTGGGCAAGTCGCATCGCCCGTGGGATGCGACGACACCCTAGTCACCCGCCGGCACTCGGCGCACAACACCACAGCGTCCCCCATACGGACCGAGCACGTTTCCGTAAGATGTGACTCTGCACATTTCGTGCATACCATCCGCGAGGGGTCCGACTTATGCGGGCAGGCGCGTTTGGAGTGCCCGTATGTCGAGCAGTAGGTGCAGGTGGGGACATGCAAATCTTCCCGCACCGTCACCGAAGTCCATCCTATGATCAACCGTCCGAGGGCGGTAAGGGAGCGGAAAGAAGCTGCATCGACAGCAAGAACGTGGGTGAAGTTACTGGAGCGTTCGCGGAAAGAGACTCGCACTTTAGATGATTCAGGGTCGAGTTGGATAGATGGGTTGCGCGCATTGATAGCGGTGAGGAGGCCATGAGCGGGTACGTCCACATCGACGCCTGATATCCGAATATGGGGTTGTCGTTTTTGGGCCACCTTGATGGACATCGCTGTACGCGTTATCGGGTTCCTCTCGATTGAAGCCTTAAGATGGTCGAAGGAGTGTCGCTCATTAGTTAGGATTGTGATGCCGTGGCGTGTACGGCGCATCGATACGTCACCGATTCCCTCCGTGATCGGGTCTGTATTTGCCTTCAGAAGGGCTACGACATCGCGTGCCGGCGAGGCGGAAGGAGCAATAGGGGTCAGAAACAGGACAAATTCGTGCTCTCGCCTGATTGCATCGGGCCGTGGAAGAAGTACCGTCGGGTCCGGGTCCGTTTGTAGAACCTATGCAGGAGTCCTCATTGGGGGCTGCCGGGTCGTCAGCGGAGCACCCTGCATCCCAAGTTGCGCCGCAGCCGCGTATGTCCTGGTCGAGCAAGGAGGAGGCGGTGGAGCCGCCAGCGTATCGCCAGCAAGGCGCCTCGCCTGCTGCAGCTGGTCCCGCAACTCTTCGACCTCACCCGACTGATGGGCAGCAATCGCGCGCACGTCAGAACATTCCTGCAATATCTCAGCTAGCCAGGATAGAATTTGCGAGCGGTGAGCGTTCGGTACGTTGGAAGAGGCATGGTAGATCAAGTCGGTGATTTGTTTTTGCTTCTCTACTATGCGGTGGATGGAG
This sequence comes from Dermacentor andersoni, assembly GCF_023375885.2. Lineage (NCBI taxonomy): Eukaryota > Metazoa > Arthropoda > Arachnida > Ixodida > Ixodidae > Dermacentor > Dermacentor andersoni. The sequence goes on from NC_092818.1 coordinate 31,391,881, forward strand.
GTGGTAATCCGTTGCTCGGAATACTGTGGAACAGTGGAAACCAAGTTGCCGCAAACGGAAGGCGGGGAACTGAGGGCAGCAACAACAGGGGGTAAAAGCGCGGTAGCGGGGCCGTCCCTTGCAGGCGGATCGCGTTCGCCTCTAGGTATCTCGGCTTCGCAAACCAACGCGTCCCCTTCAGAAGAGAAGACTGACACACTTGAGCCTTCCGAGCGAGGCGTTCGGACACCACTAGGGGTGGTGTCCGAACTCGCACGTCTCGCCTGCACGTCTGCTCGTCCTGGGGAACCTCAGGCTTAGGCATGGCCGCGTGCATAGGCGGCCATGGCCATCAGCCGGCCGGCCAGCTCATGGCATTAGATGGTCGAAAAAAGCAAAAAGAGCGCAGAAAAAGCCCCAATCGCGCGAAAGAGCGAGTCCTGACAGACTTAAAAGGATCCTATAAAAAGCCAGGTTGAGTAGGTAAGGTCGAAAACGTCTTACCTTTTTCGAGCAAACACAGGAGCCGAGAGAGCCACGGACCCGTACCCACTGCTCGTGACACGGCGTGTAAACGGCGAACACACAGCAAACGTGAAGCTCGCCGGAATGCCCATGCCCCCCCCCCCCCCCCCCCCATCGCAGACCGCTTTCAAGATAAGGTCCGCCCATACTGCACCGTGCGCCTACTGCATACGGCGCGCGGCAACAATGCCATCACTCTGGGGCCTTATGCGGCACCTCACGGCGACGTAAATAAATGCGCCCGGAGTGTCTATATACATACATTTTATCGCAATAAATATGAGGAGCAACCATTAAAGAGTTCTTCCAACGTAAGCGCGGCGTCGAACGCCTCTGGAAAGCTTTTTGCTTAATAAAGGAATGGTGCACTTGTACCCGTTCATTTGTTGCAAAGAGAGTATTTAGGCAGCGTATATTTCTTCCCTTCGTAATACTGTAGAGGATTGGGCCATTACCTAGCACATCAGTAGCGACAGCCGATTACTCCTTTAGGTATTGCCCCTTACGGCGCGAGCACCGGCATCGGAGGTTACAGCTATCCTCCACTCCAGCCACTGGAACACTCTCCTGCAGCAGCCACAAGAGAAGGACGTGACGGGAGGAGCGCTGCATTCTATTTGCGCTACACCGCTGCGTCTAAATCTCCAGGCAACCATAATTGGGTTGAGTTACCGCCATTTCCATTAGCGCCGTTGTATCAGTGCTTAATCGCAACGCAACCAAGTGCGAGGAAAACATCAGAAAGAGCTAAAAAATGCTATCGTTACATTATAGCACCACCGTCATCTCTGTTCATCACTCGGTGCCTAGGCCATGCTGCTTTGTACGACCGTTGTTGGCCATAAAGCTTCTAATAAGGCGCCACTACGCTAAGGACACGGTGCCCTTCGCATTTATTCCTACGCAAAGCACGAGCATCACTTCGACAATAGCATTCCAACAGCGACAGCGCATGCTAACTTGAGAGCTCCTACGATGAGTGGCTGCAGTTTGTATTCTTAGTTGAAAGCGTTTCCTCTGTCGCAGCAGCTTTAGCAGGCGCGAACATGTCCGTCTTCTCACGTTAGTTGAACGAGTTTTCCATTTGCGAAGGGAGTGCAAATACTGCAGAGGTTCCTGTGTAAGTATTTGCGCAGTCTCTATCAGACATGTGGCAGTCAAATTTGAAGTATTGCAGCCTCAGGGCAGCTGCGTTCTCTGCCAAATACAATTTTATGAAACCAAATCGACAAATAGAAGCACACGCGCACGCGTATCACTGGAACAAAAAAAGACCGCATGGCAAGCCTACTTGAATTATCCGAGCTCCAAATTGTTCGCCTTGATTGCATTTTGTTTAAAGTATTCTTAATTTATATTACCGTTGACAAAAAACACAGCTTTCTTACTGCCAAGCCGAGAAACTCTGCGTCAGACCCCATCAGCTACCCACCAATACAAGACCACCGTTGATCGCATGCTTTCGAAGCAATGGTGGAGAAACGCTAATGCGGGTTTTAGAATCTAACGTAATCAGGACTTATATAGCACAGAACTAATTAAATTACACCATCTGGTACCACTGGAAATTAATAACGCCAAATAATTTCTAGGGGAAAGGGGAAATCAACTGCACATGCAAGCTTTCTCATTCTCAAAGCTATATCATCCCATCCAAAGCCAAGCTACTCTGCCAAGACCAGGAGAGGTACAAGACCAACGGTATCTTTAATACAGAGGTCGAAACTCATTACTTTCTACATGCATTCGCCAATTTTTCTCATTTCCATAAGCACGGACACTTTGCACTATGCCATAAACTGCTATCGTATTTGTTTCATGAGAAATCTAATATATAGCGTGAAGAACTTACCCCTTTCTAGTTTGTTCACAGGATACTAACGACATCAGGTTGCTGCTCATACAAAAGAAGCACTTGTTAAAGCGTTCGATGGTCACTCATCTTTCTAATTACGTTGATAGAGAGAAACGACCTGGAACATTTGTACGCACGGAAACTCCGCCGTGATCCGTGACTTCGAGGATAGTACTATAGAAGACTATGATGACGAATGCCCGAGTGGTTGTGCAGGCTGCGGCTGGACGCTGGAAGCTAGGACTGAGGCCTGCAGAAAGGCACTGTGCCGTCAAGCTCCCCCCCCCCCCTCCCAGACTTCCGCCTTATTGTGGGCCTCGGCTACTTTCCGGAACGAACCATTGTCACGCGGGTTACCTTGACGTATGTTGCTCAGGAGGTAGTGACTCCTGCAGAGGCCTGGGGAAAGATTGTGGTGCGAGGTGCACCTCTCGTTGGAGATGATTACCTCTTTTCATCTTGCTACGCGTTTGTCGCTGTTGTAGGGCCCGACCTCAACGACTACGGGTGTCGCCTCCAAATCCATGCCGCGAATCAGGAAAAGGAACCGTCGGAGTGTAGGACGTCACCAGTCACAACATCAGCTCGAGGACAAGGTAACTTTCTCGGTGGCACAGTATGAAAACATCCACACAATTACCTGGAAGTATGGTGAAGCACCTGATGAGCTGAGTTTTGACTTACTGCAAAGCGGAGGTCGACGTCTGGGAGTTCGAAAGCTAGTTGTCAGCAGCAACGGCAGCGGTGACGTCGAGGGAACGTTCTCATCACCGATGCAGGTCGACGTCGTGCCCTGGCTACACTATTCCAAGCAGTGATGTTCTCGAAATGACTCGCCCTCTAACTGCCTTCTTTAACTTTTACTTTAATTTTATTTCTTTGAAGGCACCATTCTTATTACTATCTTCGCCTCAGAGGTGAGTTCCCGGTCTCTTTGTCGCGGAATAGCGGTATAGCAGATAGTAGGTGAATGGATATACCTACTCCTGCTGCGTACACTCTTCAGAACGAAGTGGTGGGGCTAGACCAGCTGTGCATTCGGGACGGCATCGGGCGACGTGTACGAGGTATTACGAATTCACTCTCTGAATTATGATATTGTTACAAGCACGGGGAAAAGGGGTTTATTTAGGCGTGCGAGAGCAGGAATGGCAGGCTACGAAGAACAGGAATGGCCGCTGCACAGTCTTCGTTCTCCTCTTCCCCTCTCTTCTTGATCCCCGCGTCCCTTTGACGCGTTTGGACGTAACATACCTCCCCTCGCAGACAAAGCCCCCTGGGCGAGTCAACTAGCTTGTCGTGGCGTGCATGATTTCAACCGTGCGACATGCGCGACTTGTGTCCTAGCAGAACGTCTACCAGTGTTCGTGAGGCGCGCGAGAGTATAGTTCACTTCGCTGACTTTGTCGATGACAACGTACGGTCCATCGTAGTTTGCCAGCAGCTTTTGACACAAACCGCGCTTCCTTGTGGGAGTCCAAAGCCAAACTAGATCACCAGGGTGATATGTAACAGGCCGATGTCGTGCGTCGTAGCGGGCTTTGGAGTTTTCTTGTGATGCCAAAGTCCGAAGATGCGCAAGTCGCCGAGCCTCTTCAGCGAGGCATAGCGTATCGGCGACCGTAGGATTGTCGTGGTGGTAGAAAGGGAGGACAGTGTCGAGCGTATACCGGGGCGGCCGAGCATATAGAAGGAAGAAGGGGCTGTAGCCGGTTGTCTCGTGCTTGGCGGTGTTGTAGGCGTAAGTAATAAACGGTAGAACTTCATCCCAATTCTTGTGATCGGACGCAACATACATGGAAAGCATATTGGTGATTGTTCGATTAGTGCGCTCAGTGAGGCCGTTCGTTTGCGGATGATATGGCGTCGAGTGTCGGAGGTGCGAGTTACATAAACGCACAAGCTCTTCCACGATATCCGCCGTGAATTGACGTCCCCGGTCACTTATGATAACACCAGGTGGTCCATGTCGTAGAACAATAGCGTGAAGTAAGAAAAGCGACACTTCGGTAGCAGTTGCTGATGGTATAGCCGCCGTCTCGCAATAGCGTGTGAAATAGTCGGCGCAGACAATTATCCAGCGGTTCCCCTTAGATGACTTTGGAAAAGGGCCTAGCAGATCAATTCCAACTTGCCGAAAGGGTGAGCTGGAAGGCGGCACAGGTTGAAGGAGACCAGATGGGGCAGTGGTTGGGCGTTTCCGACGTTGGCATTGTATGCAGCTGGCGACATAAAACTCAACTGAATGTCGCATCCGGGGCCAGTAAAAGCGTTCTTGAATGCGATAAAGTGTGCGCACAGTGCCTAAGTGACCGGAGGTAGGGTCATCGTGCATAGCCTGAAGGATTGCTGGCCGGAGACGCTCCGGCACCACTAGAAGGAAGCGTGCACCCGTGCTTGAGTAGTTCCTTTTGTACAGGAGCCCGTCACGTACACAGTAGCTGCTTGTTGCACTTGAATGGGCAGAAGTAAAGAGTGGCTCCAATTTAGTGTCTGTCTGTTGTTCTGCTTTGAACGCATCGATATCCGGAAAAGCGGGTGTCACAGAAGCGACGAGATGATCAAAATCGTCTGCGTCGCAGTCCGTCGTGGCAAGCGGCATACGGGAAAGGCAGTCTGCGTCAGCGTGTTTTCGGCCACTCTTGTAGGAAACAGTGAAGTTATATTCCTGCAACCTCAAAGCCCAGCGCGCAAGGCGACCACAAGGGTCGCGAAGGTTCACGAGCCAGCACAGGGAATGGTGGTCTGTGACGACTTGGAATGGGCGTCCGTACAAGTACGAGCGAAATCGCTGAACCGCAAAGATTACAGCGAGGCATTCTTGCTCTGTCACCGTGTAATTCCGTTCAGGTTTGCTTAATGAGCGGCTTGCATAAGCAATCACGTGCTGACGGTCGTCATAGCGCTGTACCAATACGGCACCCAGACCAACGCCACTAGCATCTGTGTGGATTTCTGTCGGCGCAGTAGGATTGAAGTGGCGAAGGATAGGTCGGGAGGTTAACAGGAACTTCAGCTGACGAAATGCAGAATCGCACTCGGGTGTCCACTCAAACCGTGCGTCTTTATGTAGCAGATTTGTCAGAGGATAAGCGACGTCAGCAAAACCAGGAATAAATCGGCGAAAGTAAGAGCAAAGACCCAGAAAACTACGAAGTTGTTTCACTGACTGCGGCGCACTGAATGCCTCGACAGCTGCCGTCTTGAGGGGATCAGGCCGGATACCGTCTTTGTCAAGAAGATGACCCAGCACAAGGGTTTGACGGTCACCAAAGTTACATTTCTTGGAGTTCAGAACCAGGCCAGCGTTTTTGATGCAGTCGAGGACAATATCCAGGCGCGTATTGTGCTCATTGAATGTGCGCCCGAATATTACAACGTCGTCAAGATAGCACATACAGATGTTCCACTTTAACCCACGCAGAATGGTGTCCATGAACCTTTCAAAGGTTGCTGGAGCGTTGCACAACCCAAATGGCATCACATTGAATTCGAATAATCCATCCGGGGTTATGAAGGCTGTTTTCTCCTTGGCTGCCGGGTGTATCGGGATTTGCCAATATCCTGAGCGCAGGTCCACTGAAGAAAAATAAGAGGCCGAATGCAGGCAATCAATTGCATCATCAATCCGGGGCAGGGGGTAGACATCTTTCTTAGTCACGGCGTTTAATCTTCGATAATCGACGCAGAATCTCCAGTTACCGTCTTTCTTTCTGACAAGTATGACCGGAGCTGCCCAAGGACTCGAGGACTCTTGTATTATTCCATTTTTCATCATGTCACTCACTTGTTCCCCGATTATCTTCCGCTCGTTAGGCGACACGCGATAAGGCTTTTGCCTGATCGGGCGCGCAGATCCTGTATCGATAGTATGGCGGGTTCGTGACTCGGGAATCGAGAACGCTTTGTCCGGCTGCGCAAAGTCAAACACTGACAGATGCTTAGAAAGCGTATCCACCAAGGTATGGCGCTCCCTTGTGCTGAGTGACTTGTTTATCATAGACAGAAGCTTTTTGTCGGAGACGTGGCGAAGGTCAGCAGGTTCACACGGCGGATCTGTTAGTACGGCTACGGACGAAGACGTGTATTCTGTAAAGTAGGCGAGTTTCAAGCCGTCTGGAAGCAGGACGGGTTCTGCCGAGCAGTTGGCCGTCCACAAGCCAGCACGCCCGTTGCCGATGGATACCACACAATGAGGGACAAAAATGTTCTTTTTCATACAATTTATTTAGATGCATTGGCTCTACGGAGGCATCGAAACTGTCTGGAACTTCACCGCGACACAAAACCGGCACGCACACAGAGGTGGACGCAGGCACAACAGTATCTGCAGATACACAAAGTTCACCTTGACTGCAAGTCTCCTCTAAGAGCCCGGACGAAACATGGCCATCGACGCAAACTTCCCCCGTGCGACAATCGACGGTTGCACCACACTGTCGCAAAAAGTCGATGCCCAAAATCACTTCGTGTGTCGATCGGGGAATAACTACAAACTCCGTCGCGAAAACTCCACCAGCCAAGGATACGTCAGCAGTGCACACACAAACAGGGCGCAACGACTCGCCGCTTACTCCACAAAACGTTGCAGCCTGGTCCCACCGAAATACAACTTTACGCCCCAACCGACCTTTAAAACCGAGACTCATTACGGATACAGTTGCTCCGGTATCCACTAAAGCCATTGTAGGAACACCATCAACAAGCACATGCACTTTGTTCTTAATCATAGCAACTGCAGGGGGCATTTCTGTCGATAGCACGTGTCGAGCGACCTCACCCCCATCGGCCGCGCTAGCTAGTTTTCCGGTTGTGAAGGCGAGGCGGAGCGGCGCACTGGCGATGGAGATTGACGTAAACGCGGTGCACGAGAAGTCGGTGGTGGCGTCAAACTCCTGTCAGATGCCGGCGAGCGGCTCCGGAAGCTTCTCTGCCAGTAATCGTTGCCAGAAGGGACGCCAGCTGACCAAGAGGTGGTGTACGGCTGTTGAGTTGTCCTCGTAGGAGGTGTGGGCCTTGTTGAAGATCCGGATCGACCATTCCACGTTGTTGGGCGACGATTGCAAAACCTCGCTATGTGGCCCGCGACACCGCATTGGAAACACACCGGCAGATGCCTCAAATTGCGATGTTCTTCCATGTAGTCGCGCATGTTGCTGTCGACTGCATAGACAGTAGGTGGGTGACATTCATCATGGCTAGGCATCGGCCGTTGGGACGCGTGCGTGCGGCGTGGGCGTTGGTCGTAGTCATGACCTTGATAGCTCATGGTCCCTCTCATTTGTGGGGTAGACCTATACTCGATGGTCGCTGAGTTCACCGTGGGTTGCCATGATGTCGAAACGGCCGTGTTTCTAATCTCGTGTGGTGAGTATGCGCCAGTGATGCCGGGTGTGCAACGGTACATCTCTTCCTGATGGAGCAACTCTTCGCGAACGATCTGCCGTATAGTGGATGGAAGGTCAACACACGAGCTCGGGTCTACACTTGCCACCGTCGTGACATTAGCCAGGCGACCAAACTTCGGTATTATCCGTCGCATCTTCAGCGTCTCAAAGGTCCTGCAGTGGCGAATGACGTCAGACACGGAATCCAAGCTGTCCTTGCCGATCAAAAAATTGTAGACTTCTTCGGCTATTCCTTTCAACAAATGTCCAACCTTGTCATCTTCAGACATTTGAGAGTTGACTATCTTACACAGTTTCAGCACTTCTTCAATATAAGTCGTACAGGTCTCGCCGGGAATCTGAGCTCTTTGCGAAAGCGTCTGTTCAGCGCGTTTCTTTTTTGCGCTAGAGTCTCCGAAACACGCTCTGAGCTCCTCGACGAAAAGCTCCCATGAAGTGAGCGTGTCTTCGTGATTCTCATACCAGACGAGCGCTGTGTCGGTGAGGGAAAACACAACATTGGACAATTGTGCGGTCGAGTTCCAACCGTTAGACCGGCTCACCCTGCGGTAGTTCGTGAGCCACTCGTCGACATCTTCTCCGGCTTTTCCTCCGAAAGTGAGTGGCACCCGGTAGTATTGCCACGGAACACCAGGTGTTGGCCTTGAAGCCGCGTCAGATCCTTCGGGAATCTGGCAGGCGTATTCAGGCATGGCAGGGGAGGGTGGCGGAAGTCCGGCAAGTCGACGGCTTCGGCGAAGTTGTAGCAGCGTAGGCTCCGTGGTTACGAGGTGTACCCCGCACCTCCACCAATTTGTTACAAGCACGGGGAAAAGGGGTTTATTTAGGCGTGCGAGAGCAGGAATGGCAGGCTACGAAGAACAGGAATGGCCGCTGCACAGTCTTCGTTCTCCTCTTCCCCTCTCTTCTTGATCCCCGCGTCCCTTTGACGCGTTTGGACGTAACAATATTGTAGAAGTGTTCGTTGGGAGGCCAGATATCTCACTGAAGAGGAAAAATGGCAGGGAAGGAACTATCCATATGCAAATTATCAATCTGCCAGCGACCCTCCTAGACGAGTAGCAACGATATTACAACGAAGAGGAAGCAGAAGAGCGCGCAGTGGTGAGCTGGAATGCCAAGCCGTGCTTCGTACCCGTGACTTCTTCGCGACCTGAAAAAAATGTGCGTGCGCTTTTCACTAAAAAAATGACTCGCCATCCGGTCTTTGCGAATACTGATGTCCAGTGAAACTGTTGAAAACCAGTACAACCGCTGAAAGGGGCCCGCAATGTTCTATTGCTCAGTTACTACTCCGGCACATTATTCAGCCGCAGAAGGATGTAGACTTGCGGACATCTTGCCCTGCGCTAGAACGCCATGGCAATACGACCAGCCGTAGCGTGCTGCAGCTGGCCGTATTGCCATTTAGTAGCGAAACCTTGTGCTATATAGGTGGTGTTGGCAAATCGTACGCCTCTCTTTCTCTCTTTTTTTTGTCGCGCATGCGCATGGGGTTGCGCGGGAGGAGTTTTCGGCATACAGGCGACCGACAGACGGACGAACGGACGAATCGGCTAGCCATATACGGCTTCGCCGTAAAACTGAAAACTCTTTTGTTCTTTTCGTGGAAAGCACGAGTCTTCGGTAGATGACGTTTCCTTCGAATATAAAATTGTCTGATCTATTGTATAACAACACTAGGTGAAGGAGGTGTTTTATACGTGGTTCCTTCAGCATATGAATAGGACCACATATGCTTACAAGCTTGTGCATCGTATGAGATTGCGACTTGGTACGGATGTTGGCTTCATATTGTTGCGTGAAGCACCGGCACCAAGCTGCTTCCAAGACATAGTTATACCGTCAAGGCAAGCGTCATCAAAATGGTGATCGATAAGCATCGGTGCAGCTTCCTCCTTTCCTCTTCAACGCAGACACCCTAAAGCGGGATTTACCTGTAGCAGTCCGGTATGATGACCCCCAGCAATATTACCACCATTTCGGTACATCATAGAGGCAAAGGTTGTTCAAAGGGTCTTGTAGGGCTTGAGTTTTTCTAATTAAATGGTGTAACTTCCTGCTAACGACGACGCTGATGAACCGGAGGGGATGGTTTCACATGTGATGTCAGCCACGTATCGCATCACGAGGTACAGACTGATGTAAAGCAGCTTTTAGGAAAGCCCCAAGAGGTGGGTGTGTGACCTAAGAGGAACCAGAGCACCCGGAGAAAAGTGTGCGTCTCGATGCCGGCAGTCATAGAGGCGTCTCTTATTTTCCTGGGGGCGATGTAAATAAGCGCTGACGAGCTACTGTGAGTAGTCAGTGTATGAAGTTGTTCTGTGGGCATATACCACAGCGGAAATGGAAGTGGAGGGCAGCAAGGTATTCAGTGGTAGGGCGGGTTCTCCGCCCTTCACTAGATAGAACTTCGACAAGCAGGCGGTGTTGTGTCTGAGTGAATTGCATGCAAACATCGGATAAGGTTCGAGTCGGGGTGGTCGGCCGCAACGCACTAAGAGAGCATGTCATTGATGGTGTGGTTGAAACACTGAGTGAATAGGGAGATATATGGGTGGTCTGATGTAAACATATGTTTGGCTGACCATATGCGTAGGATGTCGTCAATGTCTTTGTCCAGCAGTTGCGACCTCGGTCAGTGAGTGAGTGGCACTGAGTACCTACCGTGCACGAAGTTAACGCTGTAGAGGAGGAAGTCTGACACGTTAGTAGCTGAACTTGTAGAAAGTGCTCGTGGGATTGCGTACGTTGTAGTATAGTTGGTAGTGATGGCAACGCATTTTTTTTCCATAGGGAGCGAGAGAAAACGGGGCAAGAAGGTCTAAATCAACTCGAAAGAAGGTTCGGGCGGGATTTCATCGGCTACAGATACCTAGTAAGCAGCGCAGAGGGATTTTCCTGGCGTTGGCAGGCCTGACAATCAGCGACGTAAGGACTTCTGGAGCGGTTGAGACGAGGCGAAAAGAAGCGATGGCGCACGCGGTCGCATGAGCATTAAACACGCAAGTGCACTGCCATGGGAGCATTAACAGATGATAGTCGAAAGTAGTTGGGTTAGTAGGACGAAGAAAAGGTAAGGGCCATCTGTGGGTGATGAGTAAGACGGCGTTAGGTCCCATCCTTGAGGAGTAATACCCGGAGGGAGGCATCACCAGGCAGAGACTTCAGTTGGTCAATGAAGTCTCCCAATTCTGCATCGCGGTGTTGCTCGTCACTGAATTAACGCAAGGGCAACGTGGAGAAACCGCAGGGAAGTGTATCACTACCGGCCAGCTCTACCGCGGGGTTGGTCGACAAGTAGTCTGCATCATGCAAGTGACCTGGCTTGCATATAAATGGGTACGCCTACTCTTGCATGCATGAAGCCCAGCAAGCAACTCGGCCTGTCGGGTGCTTAAGTGAGAGCCATCGGAGCACGTGATGATGGTTGATAACTCAGTAGCGGCATGCGTACAAGCATGAGTGGCACGCACGAAATGCCCACGCAATTACGAGGAACGCGTGTTCCATGACGAAATAGTTGCTATCAGTGGCTGACAGCAGCCGGCTAGCATAGGCTATAACACTGTCGTGAGCAGGCTGGTGTTTTACGATTCCACTTATGCAGCCGTTACTGGCATGAGTCCAAACTTTGGGTGCAGCAGATAAATCAAAGTGGGCTAGTATTGACGTTCCTATGACGAGAACGGTTAGCTGCGAAAAAGCGCTGGCGCTATGAGGACCTTGAAACACAACTTCCATTAAAGGTCGGTAAGAGGGTGTGCTATTGTCACAAAGACTTTCACAAAGTGGCGAAACTACGAATCCTACGAATGTACGAACGTCTTTGATGGCATTCAGGACGGAAAGAGTGGTTACAGAAAGAATTTCGCGCGGATCGCTCTTACTCCCGTCGCATCCATGAGGTGGCCATGGACGGTGCTTTGGCAGCGACTAAAGGGACACTTCGTGGACTTCAACTCGAGGTGGCCTATGTTAAACACATAAAGAATTGTTAATAGACATTATATATGCAAGCAAAATGCAGGTCAGAAAAAAATCATGTTATCTAAGTAGCCTAGGTTTATCCTCTGTTTAAACCCATGAAACAGGAATTTCATTTGTTTGCAGGTGGGTGGATCATTACAGGCACTGAGGGGCATCACCTTCAACTCATAAAGATGGTCAAGGGCGGAAAAGGTGGTTTTCATCTAGCGCATGTCGTTGATAGCGATCTGCCAGCACCCAGATCTTAGGTTTATCGAGCAAAAATAGGTTGAAGCCAACAGACAAAGTAGAGCGTCATGAATGTGTGGTAAAGTGTACACGTCCGTTAAAAAATTTTTAATTGGCGATAACCTGTAGAGAAGCGCCCCACTCTACCTTTCGTCCATCAAGAGTGCAACGGAAGAATCCCAGTGTCGAAACAAAGATGAGATAATGCCCTTAGCTAGTATGTTCTGGACTTTGTGTTGGATTGCCAGACGTTTCCATGCGCGAACACGACAGAATCGTCGGTGGATGGGGTCTATCGCCAGTATATATGCGATGGTGCGATGGGTCACAGCAGAAGTTTATCCCAAGGACCTAATGTCAAGATCAAAATTATATCCGTGGCCTTCAAGAACGTGGCAGAGGGATTGAACTTGAGTAGTCGGCAGGTCAGTGGCAACCATGTCCTGAATGTCGGCGCCACCATAATGCAATGACGTCGAGAAGTTGTGAGAGCAACAGTAAGTCATCTCCGAAGAAGATCACAACTGGGTGGTCTTTCAGAGCGCAAATACGGCTAGGCCACATACGTTGTGGAAGCACCTGCGTGGTTTGCACAAAATTCACAAGAAAAAGGCAGGTGCGGCAGCTTGTTATTGTACAGAATGTGTCCTGAACGGTGACACCATGCATAACGTTCCTTAATGGGTGTGAATATAGTCACCATCAAGCATAACTGGTGAGGAGCATAAAAGGATGTGGGTCACAACTTTGGGACCTAGGCGAGTGAAGTCAATGCAACTTATAACACACTAAACAATTTCTCACCCATAAGGGTGTAAATTAGCTTTTCCCCAGACGAACACCCTTTGCCACCTATTGGGTGCTTAAAAAAGGGTGCTAGGAAAGGGTGCAGAGGCTAGCACCCTTAAGGAAGTGTGCACAGCATAAAATTTTAAAGGGTGTAGTGGTCGCACCCTTATTAAAGGGTGCTATTTTACCATAACACCCTATGAAATGGGTGCTGGAAGGGTGCTCTACATTGATTCACTGAAGCAGCAAAAGCCGAGGATTGATGCACGACAGCAAATGTGTCCACAGACATAGAATACTCTACTCCACAGACAATGCCGCGTGCAGGCCGCATGCTAGCAACTGATATTTGGACAAAACAGTGTATATATATATATATATATATATATATATATATATATATATATATATATATATATATATATATATAGTGTAAACATATGCATCTTTCCCACCTATGGACGCCACTTGTCACACATTGCATAAATGTTCCATAGCTATACCTATTTTTGGACCACAATGCACAACATCAATCCAAGGACCCTACCAGCACATATGCATCCCATGCGAAATGGAAAACTTATTCAGGAAAGCAATGCATGTGAACCATTCCTTTCCAAGGAAATATACGACTGTTGAACCGCAACAGTCATATATTTCCCTCGCAACAAAGGCAAATAATCTACACCACACAGCACCTGGTGATCTTTTGCCAATTTGAGACATGCGTGGCACAGGTGCTTTTATACATATGAGAGTGCGGGATAGCTTTGGTATCAAAGTTAATTTATTAAGAACATCAATAATTAATGCAACACAAATACATATGAACAATAGAAATAGAACAATACAACTGAACAATAGAAAGCAGGTCGACGTTATATTTTTAGATTACTCGAAGGCTTTCGATCTGGTCGTACATAACGAATTAATTAAAAAAAACTGATGGAAATTATTATACATTATGTTATGTGGATCCGCTCATATCTTACAGATCGGACACAATACGCTGATTTAAATGTTAACAAATCTCATCAATTAAACATAACCTCAGGCGTTCCACAGGGATCCGTTCTAGGACTTCTTTTTCTAGTTTAAATAAATGATATTGCTCATCACATAAATAACGACATAACCATCCTGTTATTTGCAGGCGACTGTTTATTGTATCGTGAAATCAATAACCAAAACGACCAGGCGTCACTTAGTCAAGCCCTTAAAGCTGTAGAATTCTGGGCCATAAGAAGTAAACTGAAAATTAACGAATCTAAATCAGTCCTGCTCAGAGTTACAAACAAAACAAAGCATGTTATTGAGTGTAATTATGAGATGAACTCAAGGATTCTAACTGAAGCCGAAACAGTAAAATACCTAAGTTTTACAATTTCGAAAGACTTAAGTTGCAAGTCACACGTAAACAGAATTTGTGGAGCTGCAAAAAAAGTTATACTTCCTTCACCGAAAATTAAAGCTAGAAACCACACCCGTCAAAGTACTTGCATATTTAACTTACATTAGACCGACGTTAGAGTATGCCAGTTTCATTTGGGATCTGTTTCAATCAGGATTAATAAATCGCTTTAAGATATAGAAAAAATCTGCAAGGTTCATTCTTTCCCGGTATTATCGCATTGGCTCTGTTTCCGAAATGCTTCGGTTACTTGATTTGCCTCCACTGGCTCAACGGCGGAAGCTGGCCAGACTTAAATTTTTTTTGTTATCAAAAGTTTGTTACCACTTCAATATTGTTACGGCCAAGACGGCCAACAGCACATTCAACATGGCTCCCTTTTGGTGACTTTGTTCAATAACTTTGTAGCCACTACTCTAGCGGCACTCAATGTGAGCCCGAGGAAAAGGCGCTCCAACACGACAAGAGTGTTGAACAGCTTGCGGTTGTACTGGATATTGAAGAGCCAGTAAGCAGATAAGACAGCCGCCAGCCCCTCCTCCCCATTTACCCCGCAAACAACTTCTCGCGGTCCACCTTGATGTGGAGAAGGTCAGCCTCTACAACGTCTGCTCCAGAAAATACGATGCAAAGGGTTGCAGGAACGCTCGGGTCCTTAGTGGCAAGAAAAATATTGCATCACCAATAGACCATGAATAGTACATTGTCACCTCTTCATACTTAGTCACCCTTTATGAAGCTTTCTGCAGGTTATACATCATTTCAACGCAATACAAACATTGCTAACAATACAAATGGTAAGTTTGACATTTATGCATGCAATTTTGGCTTATGCCCGACGAAAATTTTGGGACCACGCCCAGAATTGCCCCCACTTCTTGAGATTGCAGCTTTATTTTATAATAAATATGTTGCACAGAATTCGCTGAGGCCAATTCACACTTAATTTAAACATTGATGAAAACTAAAACAGCGCACTTCTCTAGCCAGCTGTTTTGTGCATGCCATCTTAAGATTCCACTTTCACAAAAAAGTGAGTGCATTACAAGGCAGAAGCGAAAATTGCGTGGGTAATACTTCGGTTGACAACACTGGAAACTATCTGGCATATAGATGAAGGTATGGGCCGCACTTCTTGCAATTTAGGAAGGAGGGGATTGGCCCATATTTGAAAGTGGCATTTTCAGTTCCATATTAAAGGACTATAGAGACTTTAGTCGCATGCTTCTTCTTTTAAATGATTTGGTAGACATAATAAATAGTTGGCCATATGGTATTCCCCTACAACCGCCAAATAATTCTTATTTGAATTTCTTTTCTTATATTTCAATTTCAGCAATCCAATGATGGTTATGAGGTGCAGTTGACTACGTCACGCGAGACATGAAAAAAGAACGACAATATAATCACCGATATAGTTTCAATTCACTACAACAATCAAACGTGTTTTAAGAGCTATACACTCCAAATTATGTATCAGCAGTTATATTGCAGCTGTTTCCCTGTCTCACGTGACCTAAACACCAACTACACATCACAGACATTGTTAGGATGAAATCAAAACAGAAACATTAAGAATAAATTAAATTATAAATTATTCAGCGTTCGTAGGCCAATAATACTGGGTGATAATGGATACTAATGTCTAATTAATCATTCGTAAGAAAATATGCACCGCATTCGTCTTAGTGTTGCAATCACGAGGTGGTATACGCATATCATCAGCTGCAGTGACATTGGTCCCAACTGTGATCACTACCAACCGCCAGAAACACTTGGGCAAATATTTTGCTCATGCCCAGCGTATGTGCGAGAACGGCAGAGCCTTGTTCCTACTATTCAACGAGTGACTAAAAGACCAGTATCTTAAGAGATTCTATTCGGTCCTTGACCTGACACCAACAGCACAGCTGTGGTCACTGGAGTGACTATAGCTTTCCTTCAAGCCATTGGACTCGAAGCACGACTCTAGTATGACCTCAACGTGATGGACATGTATACAGGTATATGCACCTTCTTATCTTATCATTCATCGCTCTTTTTCTCTCCCCCTTCCCCAGTGTAGAGTAGCAGGCCAGTGGAAACTAACGCTCAAGCCGACCTCTCCGCCTTTCTTCAAATAAACCTCTCTCTCTCTCTGGTACCTAGTTGCAAGACATATTCCAGGTTCTTTGCTGCTAATACTTCACGGCTGCTCGGGCCCTGCTCATCCCCACACTTGTAACTGAAGTCTCTCTTTAGCCCATTGGCATTCAAAATTCCAGTAATGTTAAGCTTGCTCGGGCCCTGGTCATCCCCACCTTTGTAATGAAATAGTATCTTCAGTCCATTCACATTCGAAACGGCAGTAACGTTAAGCGCATACAGCCTGAAGACGCAACATACCATGCATTCAAAGTAGAGTAGGTGGCAGCTCCCTGGGGAACACCTTTATGCTTTTAGAGTACTTGCTTTACTTATTCCTTTACTACTTTGTTTGAAATATAATTCTTAGGATTGCTTTTATGTTATTGGCTCCCAAAATTGGGGGAGCAGCCTACACAATATCACAGCCACTGTCCGTATGTGGTATTTATCTACCATGTTTATTAATGTGCTATATGTTGCTAGGTAGCAAATACACAAGAGAATAACTAATAAACGCTTAACATATGTATACATTTCGTGAAAAACATTAGTGTCATTGGCACATAAGCTAACCACACGAGGAGGTTCTACCTAGAATTGTGGTATATACAAGCCATGCAAGGAATCCTGAACAGATCCACGGGTGCACTTCCAAGCAGCATTATTATTTACCCTGTCATGCTGTAAAAAATTATTTACCAGTTATTGCGCTGCACTTATGTCCTTGAAAAATCAGAGATCACGTGGGCCTGACTACACAGAATGAGAACTTGTCATTACAGGAATTCAAGTCGGCCATTTAAAAGTTGCTTATTCCTTTTTGGATGGGCCCAGATATTTGTTGATATTATGCTTCAGTGTTCGATGTAGAACTATCACAGTAAAGCACCGTGCATTGCTGACTAGTTTTAAGCAAAACTCATGGGTACTAATCATACATTGTACCAGAACAAACTCGCAAGAAACTTACCTCCTCTCGCACAAACAAAGATGACAGACCATTAACTTCCTTGACATTGAAAGACAGTATCCGAAGTGCTGCAACTGTTAGGATGTCTGCAAAGCGAAAGGTTTATAGCAAACGCTTTAATGCACTTCTTTAGTATCTTCCTAAAATCCCTAAATCTGTGACAAAGGTTGGTTTTGCAAACTATTCGCGCCGTGATTTTCTGTCCCTAAAAGCAACTGAACACTGGTGCTAGGGCAACATACCCTTATTTATGTCCACTGCACCTTGAAGACCTTCCCCATGGGTGTTCCAATACTCTATAGTGCCTACCATGGCCCAGAATATTCTTGATCTAGGCATGCAACTGTGCAACACTATACCAGTTTATTTCCATTCTACCCATCAAACAACGTACCATTAAAGAATTTCAGTTTAAGACCACATATGAGTTGAAAACCAAGAACTGTCTTCAAAGAACAAAATCGTTAAACACAGATGTACTGTAATGCTATGCCTATAAGATGAGATCTTGCAAAAATAATTTGTCGCGGAGTGTAGGTCTAAAAGCTGCCGATTAAGCCTTTGTAACCGCACTCACGTCGTGTTCGCAGCCTCTCCGGTGACATCTCACGGGCCTGTTCAAGTGATACCATTACACTTGCTTCGCAAGGGATGCGTTTCATTTCTGCCGTTTTCACAATTTTGTTGATCCATTTTGCAATACAAGGTGAAGGGTCAATCTTAGTTAGTCTTGCAAAGTCACTGCAACTGCAAAAAAAAAAAAAGATGTGTACAAAGTGCACTACAACAAAAACCCAGCAAATACATAGCAGTTATTTTTACCATGGTATCTACAAGCACAGAATTTACATTGTAGTTTGGGCAGGAGACAGATGTAAACAATCCAAGTGAGCACTCTGACCTTACAAAATAGAAATGGCAACTTTTTTCTGAAGCTGTACTTGAAACTGAAAATTTCTAGTTACACAGAAAAGAAAACCAATTTATGGTGCTCATTGTTTAATCTTCTATTGAAATAGAAATGAATCGAGGAGTTGTCACTATGTCTTGGCGATCGCTACCCCTTCTCACTTAGTACAAAAAGTTAAAAAAAAAACAGGGAAAGTCTTGCTTTCGCTAAGTTCATAGGTTATACCTTCAACACAGTTCTCTAGTATTTTTCACACATAAGCACTGCACACGCATAAGCACTATGTACACACACAATGTAGTTCAGTCTGTCGTCATTACAAATGTACTTTCTTCTAAACGTTTGTTCAGGCTGTCATTAAACAGTTGGTAGTTTGGTGCTTCACTGTCTCTTTTTCTTCTGTCCCTTTTCAAGAAATGTATTTTGCGCCACAAAGTATACCTAGGAAATCTAAGCACCAACTTGCCCAAGAAGTCCTTTCGGCATAAATACACCTGCTGTATGCAAGGAAACATTACAGTAATGTTCAAGAGGTATGGTCAAAAGCTAATGACCCCATTCACTATCCTTTTCATGCGATACATTTACACCAACACACAACTACATAGCTAATTGTATGGATTAACATATGGCCTTGTTCCCACCTACTAGACAGGGAACAAACCCACAAAGGACTGTGGTTGAGTACCAAACAACTCTGTTAGTACCCCAAAGGCGTTTCAACTGTCCACTTGCATTATGTTGCCATTGGTCTTTCTGATTTATGGTTTTTAGTTTTGCCTAGCTAGATTAATTCGATAAATATTTCGCCAGCATAAATTCAATCACGCATCCAAAATACTTAATGCCACCTCAAAAGAACAGAGAGCACTAAATAGACAGAATTAAATTTGGAGCGCTTCTATTCAGTGAAACAATTGAAACATTTGAAAGCATTAGCAAATGAAAATATTACGCTCGCCATTAGCTTGCTACACATCATCCTAGATAAACAAATCAAAATATTGTATTTGACTACGGAATGCCCCTCACCATCTTTTGCACTTTGTGCCACTGGAGCTCCACCGTGGCTGTTTCTTCACTGCCCTTCCTGCGTGACCCAAACTTCGCACGGTTCTCGCCCACGCGACCATCGCACGGAAGAACCCTTCGCTGATTCTTGAATCTGTAGCGCAAGGCTACCTTCCAGGAGTCCTGAGAGTTGCATGAACAATAAAATAATATTGTGCTCCAATTCAGAGGTCGCTTATACTAAAGGAAAGCGTCAAATGAAATTTTTAGTACGCATAAAGAAACAGGGAAAAGGCAAAGCAGTGCAAACACAAATGAGAAAGAACCATGCTGACTACTACCATTTCAAAGTGGTTTTATTAACATGTCCAATAAGTTCTGTCAAGAAAGAACGGAAAGATTAAAGGCAACCCAAAAAACAAAAAGGTCACACACAATTTCTTAGAGAAAAGAACTTAGGATTTCAGGTAAAGCAGTTTCTTTACGAGCGTGATCGAAGGCGTGCTGACACAAGTCTCTCCCATCGTGTAGGTAATGAAAGCTTCATAGGTTTCCATAGGCATTTTCCCTTAATATGAAAATGCATGTCTGGTGAAGCTTCTGTCTGCAGTTATTACATTTGCAGTGTATGGGAATATTGTTATCTGTGCCAGCTTCAATCAATTTGCATACTCAAGGATTTGTACGATAATGGATGTGCCCAGAATCACACTGCCTATAATCCCCACAATTGGCGGTCCCCAGTAATATAACAATTTACTCACAGCTCCACTTCCTACTACGTCCTTCAGCTGCGGGTATTTCTCAAGCAAAAGTGAGGTCACCCTTGAATAGAAATTACGAGTTGGGAACCTGCAAAATACTCGCAATATTAAGATTGCTGTTGTCCACATTTAGCGAGATTATGGCTTTGCCCCTAACACACTGAGAAACTGAATAATTTTGCAAATGCCTTTGAGGAGAACAAGTAAATTTTTGTAGTTGCAAGGTATGCAGAATAAATGAATTTATAAATGAAACATAAATTCAAAGCCTTTCTGACCACACAAAAGTTCCAAATCGGCAGGTTTTTGCAGCGTACATCTTCGAACTTGTGCAGAACAGTGCGTGCTTCCAGCTCAATTAGCCAGCGAATTTCCTTTACTAATTATGGGATAATGGCAATTTTATTAATTATGTGGCTTTTCGAAGTACACGAATTTCAATTATTAACGTTTTGTTTTACTCATTCTCCCAAAGAATCGCGAGAAATTCAGAAAACCTGGCGGTCACATTTTTACACAATAAGTGTGGTAGCAAGAATATTGCGAAATTTCGTACCGACTGACCTTGAACTTCAGCAGGCATTTCTAACCCCACAGCCATCAAAATTAAGGGGTAATTTACTTACAGTGTAATCTTCTTCATTTCTGTGAACAGCACGTCCACAATTTTTCGGAACGCTGCGGCCGAAATCGGGCTACCAGTGCTAATACAGTCATGAAGATTGCCAAGGCTTGGCAGCACAAAAGTGTGCCCATCATCCTCTGAGCGTGAAGGCCTACAAGAAAGCTGCCATTCAGAGCTCAGTTTTCAACACATTGCTACAGTAACAAAAATATCAGTGCCCTACGTCAGCTACAGGTACACACAGAAAAAAATTAATGTTAGCGCTTCTATTGCTTAAGATTATGCTAAATACCATGATATCAGTGCCAACCAAGCCCCGCACTAATTTTATTGTTAAGGTTCCAGACCTAGTACAGCACTGGAATTAGGAGGCACTGATATGAGTATAAGGACAGCAATGAACGTTCTCGTGCTTTTGCTTGGGAAAGTTACAATCAACTGCGCCTCGACTCTAACTGCAACAATACTAACCAAGGATATACAAAGCGTGTTGTGTTTTGGAATACTTATGGTACTTCGACCTTAATAAACATTCTCACTCCGAGAAAGCCCGTCGTAGTTATTATGAGGAAAGAGGAGTTAAGTCTGAACAGAATCTCAGTGATGCACTCACATCTGCAACAAAGTTCAGTATGATGCGAATTCACAAAATTTACTGCCACAACTGCAGCGCGTATGATGTGCAGAATTTCAGGCGCAGCAACTTTCTTTGCCACTGCGGACAATATAAACGTGGGAGCCGCGAACATACCAGTGAGCTTAACATTGGCGCCGCCGTTCTGATCCAATCGAGCATGCGCATTGAAACAGAAGCTAGACGTCATGGCAGCGCTGATCCCAAGGTTCACAACCAGGTGAACACAGCCAAACGCCAGTGATTACAATCGTAAACAAGCAATCAAATCACATATGCATTGCATCGGGTGGCTCAGCATTTCTTGGTTGCGTTACGTGATGTTTGGCTTTGGACTTAAATTCAGATGGGAGAAAGCTTCGTGTTCAACCATCTTTTGATAAGGTGCCTTGGTTTTCTTAACAATCTTTACTAGGCATAGTACTAGGCTAGTAAAGTAAAGTACTAGGCTACAGACATGTATTAGGCCAACTTCTCTGCCTTTCCATTAAATAAATCTCTCTTTAAAACATGATTACGGGCAAAAACAATATTATTCTGCGACCCTGTGAGACTACCTAAAATTATAATGTGACACTCAAACACACTTACAGATCGAAGGAAATTCCAAGGCCATTTTCATGATCTTCGCTGCCACTGGCCACCATACTGCTCCCCGCAATGTGCTGCAAGAAAAAAAAATAGCATAGTTTGCAACTTGCCCTGGAGGCGCAATGCTAAAGAGACAGTGGAGCTGATGGGAACCTAGCTAACAATTATCGATTAGGTATCAATTGGGTATTGAGTGGCTATCGATTGGCCTATACGATGCATTGCCATGCTTACCGGGGTACTACCAAGCACTTTTTCTGAAATTTACGGATTATTGATCCATTATCGATTAGGTATCGTTTGGATATCGATTGGCCTACACTATGCATTGCCATGCTTACCGGCGAACTACAGGAAGTTTCTCCAAAATTTATTGATCGGTAATCGATTAGGTATCGATTGAGTATTGTTTGACTATCGATTATAAATTGCTTAATTATGATTGAAACAATTACCCCTACCTTACCTGGGTTTACAAATGAACCAACTGCATAACCAAGCTCCAACTGGATTAAGCGCAGTTTAGCGGAATCGGCAACGCTAGGCTAGTTTTTCGTTCGCATGTGAAACGCTCGGCTTTAACAGCTCCACTGTTAAAATAAATAGCCGACACATGAATTCTTAACTAAGCTGTCAATTTGCAGAACACGCGACTACCAAATACAAATACCTCAGTCGATGTTGACGCACACTGCTGCTCACTGTCCACTTGTGGGCGCAGTAAAATTTTCGATAAGTCTGAGATAGTGTCCTCACGAGAGAGATCCACATTTTTATCGAACGTCTTGTCCAGTATCTGAAAGCAGTAAAGCACAACTGGTTTTTATATCGTGCAGAGACCTGAGAAATGTCTATGCACGACAAGGCTGTAAACTGCCTCCATTGCTTCATGTGCAGCAAACCACTGTAAATCTGCAACAGTGGACTGTTGTTTTCGGGTTAGAAAACAGTCTAGTAATGTGCCCCTGGATTTGCTTTTATATTAGCGAAATGCACTAATAAGCATTTGCTTGGCGAGCGATCCTCCACAAAGCACTTAAAACGAATCGGCACAGTAACTGAGGCGCTCGTACACGGGATATGACACGCGTCACACCTTTGAGCGCGCTAACATGTAGCTCACACGAAATGTTTTAGCCTTTAGTTGCTGACATGCACAGTGCTATTTCTTTTTCTGCTATGCTTGACAGCCACTGCAAAAGTAACTCTATGTATATGGCGGACAGTGGTGCGGTGACGATGACAGGCTGCACGCGCGCGCGCGCGCGCGCGCTATGACTGAGCAAGGGGAGCAGCTGTATGGCAAAGGGCAAGCGTGTACGGTTTGAGGGCGCCTGACTGACTAGTCGCACTGCGTATAAGCAGCACCTCCAGGCGACAAGGCAAATTTTGGGAGAGACGAAAACTAAGCGGCGACATAAGAGACATGGACAACAATGCTCACTGCTGGTCGCCGTCGCAATAATGCACATAACGAGTTTGGCGATACGCGGCTTCGCTGAAAAATGCGATCTACCGTCGCGACGAAAAAAGCACCCCGCAACGAAAAAGGCGCACCGCGAGTTTTGCAGCGATACCGCGCCCGTGCGAGAATTATGTAGCGCGAACGAGTATTATACTTTCAGTTCATTGCTAAGCGATACACTTCTTTTAGCGATGTAAACACTACTCGGATTCAAACATGTCGCGACGAGCCTCCCTCATCATAATCGTCAGTACTTCCACATAACGCTACATTAGCAGGTGCAGTTAGAATCAAACAAGGGAACACGTGCACTTGCCTGAAACGAGCTCGACGTCAGGTCGACTTTGCCGCCGAGAACCGGGCACGCGCAAATTGCTTCTTTGAGCGCGTTGAGGTTGCCATCCGCAAGGATATATGTCCTTGCCGTACCAAGGTGGGGCACACTAACAAGGCAGCGTGGCATCGCAAGCAAGTTTACACACACGGTACCCCTGGCACTTGCAAACGACAGGCAGTCAAACATGAACCGACGCAGCAGTGAGAGCAGTGTGAATTACGAGGCAAACCGCACAAAGTAACCATGTCAGAACAAGAGACAGTTGCGAAATTTATCATTACAGCATGCCGCAGAAATGCCATAGTCTAAATAAACTACAAACTATTTAGAAACAGATATTTTGCGCCGACTTGTAGCAAGAACAGCGCACAGCCATGCTAATTTTTGCCTTTTGTCTTATCAAATGCAGTACAGAAAGTTGCTCATAGATAGCGCAACAATCTAGATATTGAAAAATTTACTGACACTTTTTGGATCGGTTTGCGTTTGGCCTTTGCGTTTTTACTAAAAGAATGAGAGCCTGAAGCTTCACCCTTGTTGCCAGCAATGGTATTAAACCTGACCATGTTCAGCACCTACTGCAGTGCATTCAAAGATAACAATCGCTGCAGTGAAGCAATCAAAAGCAAAAAGAAACTCATAATCACTAAGTAATATTATTATTCGAAAACGCGTAATAATAAATTATTGGTAATAGTCTAACTTTAAAAGCAGAAGACCTGCCATTAGTTGTTACTGCTCTCTCGGAAACTCTGTGTTCTGTTTGCTCTCCTTTTTTTTCTGTTTATTGTGTTCATGTTCTGGAATGGCGCGCATGGGTTGGGGAGTTGTGCTCGGTCTGCGTCGTCGCTGTTTTAAGGCCCAAACTGCGCAGGCAAGCTTGCAAGGCTAGGAGGATGCGAGCAGTACCGACTTCGAAGAAACATAACAAATGTAAGCGACGTGAAACAGTGAACTTGTGCTGCTTTTTGCGTTGAAACCGTTACGTATATATGCATATATAATTACAATGCATTCTTGAAGGTAAGAAATGACATAAATTTGTATTTTGCAAGAAAAATAAATATTTGTCCTGCACAAAAGCCTTATTGTGTTCCCGTCGCCCTGTTAGTTTAAATCTTTCTTTATATCCTGTGTACATTAACAAATATACTACACTGCATGTACAGTCGAAGGCAAAAGTTTGTAGGCCACGTATTCCGCAAACGAAGCCAATAGCTTTATTAACCGCTGGCTGGAGGCCGCACAAGTGGTGAAAGTCGAAAATGCTGCTCTTTCAGCTCCCCAAGTGCCGTACACAGCCGACAGTATAATGAGCTTGCGCACCATGCTGATATGAAGTGCTGTGCCACACGTCTCAAACATGATTCGTTGTTTTTATGTTACGTCATAGGCAAGCAGCCTATATATCTAGTTCGCTGTCGCTGAAATAAAACAGCGCGGTACGTGCTCTTGGATCGTCGCCGTCACTCTGCCACCCGCTACAACAGTGGCGACGAGGGTGACCACCACGCGGAGCCCCCGCCTCGAACAGCGGCGTCTCAGTAGCGCTGGGAGTCCTGCTGGGTACGGAAAGTAATCGAGTCTTCGAAGCATCGGCGGTCATGGCCCTGGCTACCCACCTCGGTACCCCAAGTTTCGACGAAAATCAAGATAAGTGGGATATTTACTTGACTCGACTGGAGGCAGTTTTTGAAGCAAATGATATTAAGGCAGATGATAAGAAAAGGGCGCTCTTGGTTTCGACACTATCAACGAAGACGGTAGGCGTTCTTGCTGGACCGTGCGCCCCCCAGAAAGTAAACGCCCTGAGTTACACGGACGCACTTACCATCCTAAATAACCACTAGGCGCCGAAGACTAATGAGGTTGCCGCAAGTTACAAGTTCTTTACAAGGGATCAGGCTGCAAGCGAATCTGTCCAGGACTATGTTGTTGAGCTACGCAAGCTTGCGGATAATTGTCACTTCGGCACCACTTTGGACCGTATGTTACGGGACCGCATTGTGTGTGGCATCCGAAATCGGGCGGTGCAGCAGAAGCTGCTTGACAAAACTGAGCTCGCACTTGCCCAAGCTGAAACGATTGCCATAGCGGCAGAGACAGCCGCACTGGAAGTAAGCGCCATGACTAGACCTGATAATGAGGCAGCGGTGTGCACTGTAGCGAGTAAATTGCGCCGATATCAGACTTTCACCAGAGATAAGCAAAGCCATCCTGATTGCGCACGCTTCGGAAACTACGATCACGAAGCACGCGACTGTCCGCACAAAAAGGAGCAGTGTTTTCGCTGTCGAAAGACTGGTCATTTCGCAAGAAAATGCCGCTCCCAGTCGGGGCTCCGGGCTGGTCGTAAGCGCGATGGCGTCGCTAACGCAGTTCGTTATGAGAGCGCTGTATCCGAAACGGAGGAAGGCGATATTTCATCAGTCTTCACATTGCAGGAATCACCGGAAAATAAATCTTTGCTCCAGGCGTTCCGCAGAGTTATCCGCTGGGGTGGCGTGCCCTTGAACACGATTATTGACACGGGATCACCGTTTTCTATCATTCCGCAGGAGGTGTATCTAAAGCACCGTCTGAGTTGGCCATGTTTATCGAAATGCAAGCACACGCTCAACTGTTACTTGGGCAAGCTACCCATTGTCGGTGAACTGCACCTTGAGGCCCATTTTGCGGCGAAGACTGTACCTGCCACACTGATAGTTACGGGCTGGTCGGGCCTTTGCGGAATTGACTTAATCCAAGCGTTCTCGCTTTTGCCGTCGGGGTTTCTCGCTGCTGTTCAATCGACGTCAGCAGATCCCGACAGCCTGAGGACCGCGTTTCCTGCCCTTTTTGAGCCAGGACTTGGAAACATTCAGGGGCCACCTGTGAAATTCCACATTAGAGAAGGCGCCCAACCGAAGTTCCACAAGGCGCGGTCAATTCCTTATGCTCTTCGTGAAAAAGTGGAAACTAAGCTGGACCGTTTAGTAGATCAAGGCATATTATCGCCAATAGCACATTCTGAGTGGGCGGCGCCAATCGTACCAGTACTGAAGAAAGACGGTTTCCTTCGCATCTGCGGCGATTTCAAGACCACAATCAATGCTGCGTGCATAACTGAGCAGTACCCTTTACCAAACATTGAAGACTTTCGCGTCGCTACGTGGGGGATCATTTTTCACAACACTGGACCTTAAGGATGCATATAACCAACTCCCATTGGATGAGGAGGCGAGGAAGTTGGCCGTGATAAACACTCACAAGGGGTTGTTCTGCTATAACAGTCTTCCGTTTGGAGTTGCCTCGGCTCCCACGATTTTTCAGCGGCGCATGGAAACTGTCCTGGCCGGTCTTCCAGCCGTGCAGGTGTATTTGGACGATGTATTGATCGTCTACCTGGGCCATCGCATTGACAAAAACGGCTTGCATCCGCTTGAGAAGAACGTAGCAGCAATACGCGACTCGCCACGGCCTACGAATGTGTGCGAACTGCGCTCCTTCTTGGATCTGTTGACTTATTATCACCGGTTCTTGCCACACATGTCAACGATGCTGGCGCCGTTGTATCTTTTGCTTGAAAAAGAGCATAAATGGCACTGGGGAACGGCGCAGGAAAATTTATATCTCAAGGCTAAACAAACACTTCTGAGTTCGCCTGTTCTGGCGTATTTAGATCCCAACCAACCAGTGCGTTTGGAATGCGATGAGTCACCTTCGGGTTTAGGTGCCGTAATCTCGCACCGAATTGGACAATTGGATAAGCCGATTGCTTTCCGTTCACGCACGTTAACACACGCCGAAAAGAATTATTCTCAGCTCGAGAAGGAAGCGCTCGCACTGGTGTTAGGAGTAACAAAGTTTCGAGAATACCTGCTGGGCCGCGAGTTTATATTGGTCACGGACCACCAACCACTGGTGGGACTTCTACGAGAAGATCGGCCTGTGCCCCCCATGGCGTCGGCACGTATTCAGAGATGGGCTCTGTTTCTAAGCCAATATAGCTACCGCATAGGGTACAAGGCCGGCAAGGAAAACGCCAACGCGGACGCACTCAGCCGCTTGCCCGTGCCGATAACAGACGTTTGTCGATCGGGCACCTTACCAGAATATGTACTGTCTACAGAGACCCTTGACAGCTCGTTCGTGCCAGCGGATGCCATATGGGCGCTGACGAACGGAGATGAAAACCTTAGCGTTGTGCAGCACTTTGTACTGAATGGATGGCCTAAACGCTTGTCACCGTGTCACAATCACCTTCAACCTTATTTTTGCAGAAGACTGGAGCTGTCAAGCGTAGAAGGCCTGCTCTACTGGGGTAATCGCATCGTCGTACCCCGCAAAGCGCGAGTCTCCATACTCGCTGGGCTACATCGGTCACACCAGGGTGCATCTGCGATGAAAAGACTGGCTAGGACGCTGTTCTGGTGGCCTGGGTTGGATGGTGAGATCGAAAGCCTTGCACGTTCGTGCATCTCATGTGTACAAGCTCAGCCAATGCCCCATCGACAGGTTCCTATCTGTTGGCCAGAAACGGGAACCAAATGGTCAAGGCTTCACATTGATTATGCCGGACCGATACTAAATGGATTGAGGCACTTCCCGTCAAGTCGGCGACCACAGAAGTCACAATTGCGCGGCTTCAAGAATTGTTTGCGCGTTTTGGCTTGCCGCAAACAGTTGTATCAGATAACGGGCCTCAGTTTGCAAGTCAGCAGTTTTCGCAGTTCATGACTGTGAACAACATAACTCATCTACGTAGTGCGCCGTACCACCCACAATCTAATGGTCTCGCAGAGCGTGCGGTCCGCACAATAAAGGATGGCCTTAAGCACTCGATGGTGAACGATCTCGAAACAAAACTAGCGCGAGTGCTCCTAGGCTATCGACGTAGCCCACTGCCGTGCGGCAAGTCTCCTTCAGAGATGCTGCTGAACTACCTAATTCGTTCGCGCTTGGATACTTGCATCCCTTCTCTACCTCAATGTTACTCGCAGCCTCCCAGATTCCAGTCCGGCGACCAGGTGTGGGTGCGCAACTATGGCCAAGGGGAGCGTTGGCGTCCAGGCATCATCGAGAGCATAGAGGGTTCACGCCTTGTAACGGTCGACACCCCAGATGGCCTAGCCAGACGTCACTTCGACCAAATTTTCCGTCGCGTGCCTGTGTCACCCGTGACCCCAAAAGCGGAGGCGTCCGAGTCTCTTCAACCCAGCCCGGACAAGAGTCGGCCCACGTCAACGCCAGAAGCCCGGTGCAGCCTGGCCACTCCAGAAGCAAGTGGCGCTGCGCCTGTTCCTTCGACAACACCTCCAATATCTGTCCCAGCCGAACAAGCTCTCTCCCACAAATCCGCCGGTCTTACGGAGGTCTACCCGACAACGAAGACCCGTGCAAAGACTGCAGTTTTAAAAGAAAGGGAGAAGTGATATGAAGTGCTGTGCCACACGTGTCAAACATGATTCGTTGTTTTTATGTTACGTCATAGGCAAGCAGCCTATATATCTAGTTCGCTGTCGCTGAAATACAGCAGTGCGGTACGTGCTCTTGGATCGTCTCCGTCACTCTGCCACCCGCGAGTGACGTGAGTGACCTGCACAAAAGCCTTATTGTGTTCCCGTGGCCCTGTTAGTTTAAATCTTTCTTTGTATCCTGTGTACATTAACAAATATACTACACTACATGTACAGTCGAAGGCAAAAGTTTGTAGGCCACGTATTCCGCAAACGAAGCCAATAGCTTTATTAACCGCTGGCTGGAGGCCGCACAAGTGGTGAAAGTCCAAAATGCTGCTCTTTCAGCTCCCCAAGTGCCGTACACAGCCGACAGTATAATGAGCTTGCGCACCATGCCTTCTGGACCTTCAACTCGGCCAGGCGCTGCCGCCACTCAGCCGATCGCTACGTTGGCAAGGCTCCTGGGGAGGCCGCGGTGGCTAACCGGGCGACCTGTACAAGCTATCAGCTTCGTTTGCTGATCACATGGTCCACAAAATTTTGTTCCCTACTGTACACCCTTATCAGCGCTTCAGCACCCCTTAGTTATAGCACCCTTCTGGCACCCTCGTTTACACCCTTCCGGTAAATGCACCCTTTGCGGCCTGCTCGTAGGGTGCTCCCGCCCAAATAGGGTGCTGGAAGGGTGTGCAGTAGGGTGTAAATCTGTTGAACACCCTTTTTACACCCTTAAGGGTGAGAAATTGTTTACGGTGTAGGCGACTCTGAGGAGGAAAACTGGCATCGGAGAAAGGTGAACGGGGCAACGGAAGGCGAAGTTAGCGGCCGGAAGAAAACCGGGCCAAGTTCGTGAGGGCAGCGAACTATGACACTGAAAAGGAAGAGCGTACCTCGATCTGTGATGGTCAACTGTGCAGGGCACATGCCCATAATACCCACTGCCCAGCCGTCGGCGACTGTTACAAACCTGCATGGTACACGCGTAAGAACTTTCTTCAGCCAACGGCAAACAGTGGCGCTCATAATAGACACGTACGCCCCAATGTCCATCAACGTGGCCAGTGTCGATCAACAGTAATGCCATCCGCATGAACAAGCATGAGATTGTGTTTATAAGGTCAAGCGAAAATTTTTTGCTAAGGTTTTCCATGTAGTTCCATTTCTCGAAGCTCCTGTGTCTAGCTTTCCGGTAGTGGGTGGTGCGAATATGTCGGCTAAGGAGTTTGTCGGTATGGAGGCGAGCAACAATGAAGGCGCAGTGCAGAAGGTGACTGAGCATGTTGGCCTTAAGGCGAGGATGGAAAAAGGATGGAGCGGGGATCATCCACACTAAAGTCTCTTTTGCGGCACACGGTGTGGTGAATAGCCGCAAAGTCTTCCGAGGGCAGAAACGACCAGCTGGATTGGTAGTGACGAGATGTGTCTAATTCGGTGGCAATTAAAGCAGATCGGCCTCTCGTGTTACGTTCTTGAATCAGTCGGGTTGCCCAAAGGGTAGGGAAAGTATGGGCCGCCGTGGGCCACACAATTCGGCGCCAGTCCAGTATCAGGTATAAATTTTGGAGTGCTTAAACTTTGGAATAGTCTTTCATATTCCATTAAGTTGTCATGTACCTTGTACTCTTTCAACTAAGAACTCAAGAATTATTCGCTGTCTGATTAGCTTCCTCTAGTGTCACTTTGCTAAATAGAAGCTGTGTAAAAAGCAGTGATTTTGCATCTCTCCTCTTCCCTTTGTCTTTTATGTGAGTCATTACTCAGTTTCTTGGTTATATTTTGCTTATTTCATATTTTGCTTCTCTGCTATGTATTATGCTTTATTTTTATATATATATATATCTTCTAATCCAAGGGTCCCGGGGCAGTCTCTGTCTTTGGGACTTTTGTCTGTATACCATGGGCGCTATAACGTAAAACTATTCCAAACTTTTCTATTCCAATTCTGCTATCAGCCCTCCATGATTGGTCAAAAACTTTTTTCGAGCACCCCTGTTTCACCTGCCTGTCACATGACGTCACGAAAACCGCGATACCTCCCCATCTGATATGATGCGTACACACTGATTATGCATGATTTGACAGAAAAAAGACGAACAGTTATTTCTGATTCGACTCCTTTTCACCGTTAGCCTCCGGCTATTGGTAAAAAGTTTTCGGGCTGCACCCACTTCAGCTGCCTGTCACGCGACGTCACAAAACCGCAAGAACTCACCGCGTCAAAGGGACGTGTACGCGATAAAGATGCATTAATATGCCGAACAAAACTGAACTTTCTTCGGAATAGCCGCAGGCTGCCCCGTTCCGAAAGGAATAGAAGACGGCTGCCGCCGATCGCTCAGACGCTGGCTACGCGCACCTGCCGGAAAGTATGGGTGTATTTGCGTATAATCATAATCCTTGCGTGGCCGTGTAACGTTTTCGAGCACTTTCGCCACGTTTACCCCGTCATTCTGCCAACTCTTCTTTGCTGAAGGTCCGTTTTAGCGTCATTCTTGAGCTTCCGGTGCACGCTGCCGCGATTTTCGACCAACCACCGCAAGCTAAGTAAGGGAAAGCCGACCAATCGTAGACGCCGGCACCACCCTCTTCGTCCGGTTATCGACCTTTAGTGCAGTGGCTCGGCCCCATCGAATCCCTCTCCACTTGAGCGTTCTCCTCGCCCCTTCTCAGCCAGTTAGACACGACAAGCCGCTCAGTGTAAGCAATGTTATTCGTTTTTCAAGCAAACAAAAGTTACCTCCTATCAACGAGGAGAGCATTTGATTGGTCTGTTCAGACAACCCTGCGGGTGACCGCCCGGTGCTTGCGTTGGTGGTTACGCAAATTTGACGTCAGGAGATTGGAATAGAAACATATTGGAATAGTCTTACGTTATAGGGCCCCATTTCTTGTAATCAATTGTTATGAACCAATAATAAACTGAAACAATAGAGGCCGAACAAACATGTAGGTTAACAAATGACTCCCGCACAACTGTTTGAATAAAGGATATGGCAGGGGTAGAAAGGCCGGATCAATGGCCGTGTAGTTGGAGGCGGAGTGGCGCAGCACACCTAGCTCCAAGTTCACCTCGAATGATGCGTGACGCGTTCTTGTAGTAAGATTGCCCAGTCACAAAATCGGTGCCGGTTGGCACTGCCGCCGCATTCGGGAGAAGAGAAAACAGAGCAGTTACATGGTGTCTCTCGGCCTGCTCGAAGCTTCGGCGTTCCCTAATGATGGTGTCGATGGAGGAGACGTTGGTGTCAGTCACACCCGCGATGTCTTTCGAAACGCGGCCAACTTTGTCAGCCTCGGGTATTTTCTTCTCCACGCTTAAGCAAAGAGCGAGAATGCCTTGTACGCAGACGACATACGACTTGGTAGAACACTAGGCGCCTGTAGCGACTTCTATTTTGCGGCCAGTTGGCGACCTCAGGAATTTCCAACGAGATTGCGGAGCTCCTGCTTAAAAACCTCCCAGCTGGCGAGCACTTCACTGTGCCTCTGGAACAGCGCATGGTGGTCCAGCCTAGAAGAAGATCGTCATAACCGGTATTATCGAAGGAACCTAATTGTAGTTGTGACTAGCAGGCTTGCACATACTTTGTAAGTCACAAATGTCGACATCATTCGTGCTGGAGAATCTGCCAGGATAACTAGGAGTCGCCGAAGATTATGAAGTGCCATTACCGAGAGCTACGACCTCAAGCTGCATGGTACGGACATTGTGTAACTCCATGATGAGGTACCCGCGGGGCGTTCAGCTACACGAAAATGTTACATTAAGCAGAGGCGCAACGCTATTTGCTGCATTCTCCGGACTACAGGATGCAGCTCTGATCGCCCCGACTTTCTAGCGAGTTTCTAAAAAAGAATGGTATATAATTGACATCGTGTAAATGCACTATTATGTTAATGGGATGCTCAGATCAAATGCTGATTGTCTACAGTTGTACACTAATCACAAGATGTCGTGCTTATCGTCGAATTCCAGGGCCCTGAAATTCCATAAAATTTTTTGCTATTCGCAAACTTAAAAAAAAAGCCCTTAACCAACGCTAGTTTTAGGAGCTGCAAACCAACATTTATTGCTCTTTTCTTGTAGTCGTAGATGGTCGAGTCCTCTGCCGCAGCCATACTAGTCGTAAAAGTCAACTACTTCGACCGGCTGTATTGCTGGGTCACCGTAATTGGTCTTTCAATAACTTTTTGGAGACTTTTTGGAGACCTGATAGGCCCTTCTCTGGCATTCCCTTTGCAGCGTAACATGATCGGGGAAAACGCTTACATTGGTCGCATTATTCTGCATCTTTTATGCATGTGTAAGTAGCACAGTTGCATAAGACGCAGAGGATGAAATGTTTGGAAAAATAACGTGAATTATACGCCGGTAAATGAGGGTAACAGATATATCCACAGTTTCAGTGCAGGCTGGATCAAAATGGCAATGCAGAGACCTGCACCGCTTCGTCTTCCTCCTGTGCACTGCAGACAGTCTGAGGCGATATTTATCTGCGGCGATCCCGTATCAATATTACCGACGAAAAAAATATACAACGAGTGAAAGGAATCGTTAGTTCGGAAACGTTTGCTATTTTTCGGCAGCTAGCACATAAAAAGATACCAAAATCAAGTTGTTTACGTTCTGAGATCTACAATCATTTCAAAAACTGGCACTTGGCTATCCATCCATTATTTCTTTCTGAACTGTCAGAATTCGCGAGAATGTTTACGGTCCTTCAAGTAATAACCACACTCACGTACTACCCCAAGATTGTGGATGTGTAGCGTACCATTACTTACTACCCGATGTCCGTTCTCACATCACAAAATTTAGCAAGCCGAATATTCAAATATAGTGATGATGTTTTGCGTTTATCTGAGGTGTATGAATGTTTCAGGCGAATAGGTACAAACTGCTCAAACTGGTAAACCACGTTGGTTGTGCCCTTAAGTTAGGAGCATACCACTCATCTCGGCAACCTTACAAGAGAGTCTCCACGTACAATGCTGAATTCTATGTCCATTTTAAAAATTGGGCATCAAAGTCGTCGTAATGAACGAAGATGACTGTTGGTGAGTTTCTCAGTTTTCACGTAGGCACATGCTTTTCAATAAAAGATTCCCTTTAATTCAAATCGACATGTGCATTTAAGGATACAGAAAAGTGGATGCAGGAGCAGCAGCAGTGAAATATTTTTTAAATCGCAAACCTGCCTATGTCCACGTGAAGAGCAGAAATGCGAAATTCGCGTTTGGTACTCAAGGGAATCCTGATACAAAGTGCGCTGTAATGCGCAATATACTATCGTCATCATCAAGCTGGAAGCATCTCATGGTCTCTGGTGTGTAAGAATTTGCCAGATGGCATGTACTGTGGATCCTTCGGCAGGTAACCACGATAGCAGCGGTTCTCGGGCTTTTAAATATTTTAGGCTTGGTTGAGATCCGTGGCAGAGCCCTACTCTTCTGCATAATTCATTGTTAAAACAAGCCACCTTCGAAAAATTGGATAAAGACTATGCTCAGGCAGCTGAATCTGCTTGAAGACGAGTCATGAGTCCCTATATCAGTGGGCGCATATGGAGAACGAGCATGTGGGACATGCAGGAAAGTGCGAGAGCTGGCACTACACTCTAAAAACAAGGTCTGAATAGTGCTCTATTGGAGGGGTGGTAGTATGCGCTTGTTTAGAGTACTGCGTAGATGTAATGCGCCACTTCCGGACAGAGAAGTGTCTGTGGAGTATTTTAACACTACTGCACTGCAGACGAGTGGCTGCAGTATACCTGATTTTAATCTCCTGCAGCTCGTTAGAGGAACTGCTGTAGAGCTATTGCAGCGGCTTAAAGTAACTGAACTGATGTTGATTTCACTCTACTGCAGCTAGTTCACTCAGCTTCACTGTTACTTGTAAATTATCATAATAATGGAAAGTTCGTTTCGGTAAATGCAAGAACATGAACGTCCTGCTTTGAAGGATTGTAGTTGTGCCAATTTACGTAGCAGTGCCTATTCCAGGCTCAGCACTTCATCGTACCTAAGTCAGAAGCCTAAAAAGCACCTTCCGCTGCGTAAAACTTTCACGTATATGAGGGTGTCCTTTCAAGTTTTTGACATGCATAGTCCGTTCATACATACAATGCGAGTCCTGAATGAACATTGCCAGCAATGTAGGCATAAGTACCATCCCTTAAACTTGGGCACCTTTTCACTTGCAATTTTGAAACAAGCTCTTAGTGACCATTGTTTCACTAACAGGGACGAAGGGGCACCAAGCTAAGAAATATTGCAAAGGCATTTCAAATTATCGAAGAACGATGGAATAACTAATTATTATCCGAATCAGCTATTGTATAACATGCATAAAAGCAAGCACAGATATCAAAATATAAGCATGTTTTATTGAACTTGGGCCAAGCAATATTTACAGCGATGTTCGAATACCGATTCAAGCTTACCAACAAAGTAAGCGAAGAGGAATTGAAGGTGCTCGCAGGAACCAGATATTGGCTTGAACTGGCTTGTTCTACTTACACGAACAGAGCGGCTAGACAGATGCACTACTAGCCAGGAACCTGAAGAAAACTCGAAATGGACAAAATTTGCAAGGCGGAAGGTTCCTTACCCCGTCCGTAAATTTAGAAGAAAGACTCAAAACAGCACATCCTAACAAAATTTGATTTTACAAGAAAAAATCCTGGAGACATGTCAGTGAACGTATTTTTAAAATACAAATTAAATAAAATTGCATTCTGTGCAGTAAAATGTTTTATCAAAAGGAAATGTAAGGCATAAACTTCAGTGTACCAAGCAGCTTTCGACCTTTTGCAATATGAATGGATTTCGAAGAAGACAAGGTTTCGCCCGAAATGAGAAGCATCGATTGCGCCAGCAAATTAGTAGATAGCTATACGAAGGCTAGTAGACTTATAGGACGTATAAACTTGTAAACTCTCGCTTACCAATTAATTTTACAAACATAGTGTCAACGCGCAAGAATAAGCATCAACCCATCTCACTCGATGATCACCGAAAGTCGCTTTCAAAGCGCTTGGGTAAGGAAGCATGAGTAGCGACGAGTGAATTGTTCTTCGTGCTGCCTCTGGCTGCAACACGAACTAAGTCTGTTTTCGACATAAGGAGCGAAATCACAGCGCACACGAAGCTATGAACGCTTGGCGGACTGCTCCCTCATCGCATATCGCTTTCAATATGGGGCATGCGCGGCCACGCCATACGCCGTAGACACAGCAGTAGAAACCCCCTCCCTCCCTCTTACTCGTACTCCAGCTCACGACAGAATACGGCACGCTTCGCCCACGCTTTCAGCAGAGAGCGAATTTACCTTCATGATGCCTTTCCGGTCAACTTGAAATAGGCGTCGAAACTACAGCGCACACGAAGCTACGAGCACTCGGTGTACTTTATACTTAATCGCAAACTAATTTCTTGAAAGGGTCCACGTGGCCGCTCCATACAGGGCAGCCGCTGCAATAGAACGCCCTACACATAGAGTACATGGCGCGCAGCGACTGTGTTATCGTCTTGGACTTCATAGGGAATATCACGGCGAACGCCGATGGCAGAAATGTGCCAAAAGTGTCCATATAATTATTATTGGAATAAAAACGTACGCAATTTGCTCGAATATGTATGCATCAGAAGATCTACAATATCGACCTGTACACAGTTGAAATGCCACCAGTATGGTGTGAAATATTTTTGATGATGATGATGTGTGGTGTTTTGTGGCGCACGGGCCAGGTTTGGCCAAAGAGCGCCATGACTAGTGGTAGTGTTAACGATGTATTATGGAAGATGTGACTTGGCTGTAAAGTGGCCTAAAAATAGTCGCTGTAAAGTGCGTAAAATCTACGTGCTATAAAATAATGGCGATGACTAATGACGAATACTATGAACATTAAAATCCATCGTAAAAGGATGATGCATTGTTTAAAATATGCGAGATGTTAAATTGCTAACAGCACTACTGCCTCGCCAGAGCCCTTGAACCACAAGGGCCTAGAGGCATATGCTATTCAAAATAATTATCGCAGCGGCATCCTATAGAGAGAGGTAGCACTACGAACGTGTGGGGCTAATAACATGCAACACGACATCTTTCAAAAAACCTAGGACGGCGTTGGTGTCAAAGAGTGGTTCTGGACAAAGTAACTTAACAGGGGCCGTATTCTGTAGCGGTTCCTTTGGGAACCGGTTCCTTTTGGCTGTTACGTCTGGATTACGTATCTCGGAGAAAGAGTGGAACGGGGCGGCGTGAGGGGAACCAATCAACGAGCGGCGGTCTGCCGGCAGATCACGTCATCATTTTTGTTTGTACTTGGGGGACGGTATAGCAATTGAAGGATGTTGCTGGTTTGATAAAAAAAAACATTGGTTTGTATAGAACACTTGCAAATATATGTTCAGTAATAAATGTGAGCTTGCGGCGCAGATCGCTACTGGGAGTTGTAAGTTTATTTGTGTTGTTTTCTTATTTAGTCGCTAGGTGGTGTGCCATACGTTATGCAAACAAGTTGCCTCGCTTTGTTTACGTTTTGGACTTGCCAGTTTGCGCGCCGTGGATCCAAAACGATGTCCTCGCTGAAGGTTAGGCGGCTGGGTCCTCATGTTTCAGCGAGGCAACGCGATATACTTGTGTCGTTTGTTGAAGAGCACCCCTACCTTGCGAAGGCGTCGTGTGTGCTGGGTCAACAGCTGACGGCGGCGCGCAAGGAGGAGCTCTGGCAGCAAGTGACTGCCTTGCTGAACGCTGAGGGCCCGGCAGTGAAAACTGCAGCCCAATGGCGCGGCGTGTGGAAGGAAGACGTGTATAACGCCCGCCGTGATGCAGCCAGGTAAGCACACTCGTTGACGGAGCTTTTGCGCACCATATTCTAACAAACGTGTTAATCACAGAGGAACCGGAGGAGGCAGCCTGCGCGGACCGCGAGGGCGGGCGAGCGCCATCGGAGTCTGCCCGCCGTTCTTTGAGCCCGACGAAGAGGTGAACATCAGGCGCATGGGTTTCAATAGGTCAACGCCAAGTCGACGTGCTGTCGCGATTCGCTCAGTCACCGCCGTTATGGCTGATGTGTGGTCGCGCGCTAGTGTTGCCGCTCAGAAGATGGCCCGAGCTTGAGCGGAAATCAAGATATTTACTATCGCTTGCGTCAAGTAAGGTCGACATTTTTGTTAAATACCTTTCATCAGTATTTCAGTCTACTCATTCAAACGTTAGTGGGGTTAATAGAGTTGATTTTCCGGTCGGAGCCGGCGAAATGTCTGAGGTTGTATTTAGTGTGACGAGCATCGAGCGATTATTACAGAGTTTGAAACGAACAAAAGTGTGTGGTCCGGATGATATCCCTACATCATTCCTTATAAATTGCTCGGGCATCTTTGTACTTCTGTCGCTTATTTCAAAATTTCTTAAATAACAGCGTTGTTCCTGGTGATTGGAAACTAGCGCGAGTGGTGCCAATTCATAAGAGTGGACAGAGGGAATAAGTTGAGAATTACGGACCAGTATCCTTAACTAGCATTTTATGTATGTAAGGTTATGGAACATGTGTATACCTGCATCATGTCTCATCTTGATAACAATAACCTTCTTCATCCTAGTCAGCATGGGTTTCGGCAGGGTTTTTTGTGTACGACACAATTGGTTGCATTCACTCATGAGCTAGTCTCAGCAGTCGACAAGAAACAAATTGTTGATTTTATATTTCTGTATTTCAAAAAAGCTTTTGACGTCGTTACGCATAGTCTACTGATCGCTAAACTTTGACTTTACAAATTGGATGAGAAGGTTATCGCACGGATTGCCGAGTATCTTCGCTCAAGACAGATGTCTGTGGCTCTCAACGGATGTTCCTCTGAATACGTACCTGTGACTTCTGGGGTACCCCAGAAGTCACATTCATGGCACCACTTCGGGCATTACATCATCATTTACAGCATGGTTTCCAAAAAGGATTTTCTTGCGAAACCTAACTACTAGAATTCACGTCAGACTTACACTTTAATATGAACAGTAATAAACAAATTGACTGCATCTTTTTGGATTTCTCGAAAGCATTCGATCGTGTAGCCCATAGTCACCTGATATCAAAGCTCTCAGCAATTAAACTCAACTCACTAACCCTATCATGGATTCGTAATTTTCTTACTAATCGCGAACAGTTCACTGTTGTTGCTAACTTTTCCTCTGGCCTCTCTGACGTCACCTCTGGTGTACCTCAAGGCAGTGTACTTGGGCCTCTTCTCTTTTTAATTTACATTAACGACTTGCCGAACAATATATCATCTTCTGTACGATCATTATTTCACAGGTTTGTTCACACAGTTGGCCTAACCTTATCAAACCTGAAAGAAGCATCCTCGACGTCACAACGACTGAACAATCAGTTCAGCTACACCCGAATTTATGGCAACACACACGCTTTTAATTTTTCAACTTTGCCCCGTGCGGTCCGTTTATGGAACGCACTACCAGATACCATTGCATGCCAATCTAAACACACTGCATTTCGCAATCTGCTAAGCAATCAATATGCCGTTTCAACCGTCTAAACACGCCATGTTTTTTGTCATTTACTTGCATTTTTTTCTACAAGGTAAAGAATTTCAGCGCTCCCAGTTTTTTTTACAATACTTACTACTGTATAACATGTAAAAACGTTTACAATGTTATTATGCTATTATGTTGTTGTTTACCATTTATTATTATTGCTCTACATATTGTATTTGCTATTTTATTAATTTTCCATGTTCTGTGTGCACTTCTTTCATTATGCTGATGTTTATTTCTTTCCTGATTCCATACTAATATGTTACCGTATTTCCCCCTTACACTATGCCTTCTCGAAGGCCTGTAAGGTACACGTAAATAAATAAATAAATATTTAGAATGTTTGCAGATGACCGTATAGTATATAAGGTTATCAACAGCGAATCTGACCAACAAGCACTACAACATGATTTGGATTTGATTGCCACATGGTGTGAAAAATGGAAAATGTCACTGAATGAGAAAAAGAGTGTCCACGTCACCTTTACCGGGAAGCGCTCATGTGACAGCAATCGT
The DNA here is from genome assembly GCF_023375885.2 of Dermacentor andersoni. NCBI lineage: Eukaryota > Metazoa > Arthropoda > Arachnida > Ixodida > Ixodidae > Dermacentor > Dermacentor andersoni. The sequence goes on from NC_092818.1 coordinate 31,432,015, forward strand.
AACACTATAAATAATGCTACTCTTGAACAAGTGTCAGAATATAAATACTTAGGTGTATTTTTTTCTGCTGATCTAAGGTGGAGCAGACACGTCACTCATGTTAGGAACAAGGCTGTCGGAGCATCAGGTTTCTTGAAACGTAACTTTAGTAGCTTACCACAGAAACTTAGGGAGCAACTGTATTTCACACATGTGCGCAGTACACTAGAGTATGCGTGTCTTTGCTGGGATCCATATACTACAGAACTTGTAGATAAACGAGAAAAAGTGCAGAACAGGGCAGTTAGGTTTGTCCTTGGCAATTATGACAGGATGCTTAGCATGACAGAAAGCAAAAAAAGCATTAAATTGGCATCTTCTTGAACACCGTCGCCGAAACCTCAGATTAAAATTTCTTCATAACATATACCACTCTAATGCGGGGATAGCCAGGTAATTGTATTTTCAGCCGCCCACATGTTTCTCACAGGCGAGATCACAAATTAAAAATATGTGAGATTCCTTTTGACCCTCTATTGCATGAATTATGAAAAGTCATTTTTTCAGCTTTCATTATTGATTGAATGAACAAACACGACTGTAATAATAAAGATAAAGCTTTGTCCCAAATATGGCACACCATGAAGATGGCTGAGCGCTCTTGCTGCCATGGGCGGAAAACAAAGCTTCACGGACGGTGGTCTTTTTAGTGCGATGTGGGAAATGAAATGAAACAGTTGTTTGCTGCGTTCAGGCAAAGATGAATGTTGCACTTCATCTATCTTACCAACGACTTGTTTGTGCAAGGTGGCCGCTTACATCTTTGTTTCTTCTCGTCAAATTCTGGCCAGTGGCCGACTTGGTCAGATCGGTCGTCTTTGGGTGGCATTGCGGCCGCTGGTCCCTGTGCTTTTTTGACTTGAACCTGGAATTCAATGTCCTGACTAGAAGTCCTTCGTGGTCGCTAGTTGGGTAGGCACTTGTTATGCGAGGTAAGGCATTCTGCAATTTCTGCTTTTAAATGAGGCAGCGGTAGTACTTGTCTCCTCCTAAGCTGCTCCTGCACCCTCCTGTACAATACCCATGCTGTTACTACCGATAAGTCTAGCATAGGCGTAAAAATTCGAAAGTGCCATTTCTTCGACCTCTGATATGTATGCAGTAAAGTCCAAACAGTGAGTGCAGCAGGTCAACACCACCCATGTGCCTGTTATGGACCTTTACTACGCTGGGGCAATCAATTTCGCGAAACACCTTGGCGGAGGTAAACCAGCGCTTATTCTTTTGGACTGGATCTCTCCCAACAAAGCTCGACAGAAATGTCACGGCGTGGTTATCGTATCAACGCACACACGATAACTCCACGTCATCTATCGCGCTTGTGAGTGCCTCTGAAGCACCACGTCCTTTGCATTTCAGTTCCTTTTCGCTTTTCAGGCGGCTGTTTGGTAGACAATTCGCCCTTCCCGTACTGATCGTCAAAATTCCATCTTGTGATAGAGTGACCTGCAACTTCGGGCTATTGAACAGATGGCAGCATGTTACCATATTCTGTATTTCAAGTTCATACTGTGCCAAATATGGCACACAGCAATTTCGGTTTCTCTGCTGTAGTTGCAGGCAAAATTGAGAAAACTAGTAACTGCCTTGAATTGAAGAGACCAAAAAATAAGGCAAAATAATTTTTCGATGTTTTTGCGGTCGAAATTTTCAGAGAAAAAAAACCAATTGCTCGTGTTTGCCCCCTCCGAGCTTCACGTCGCATCCCAAAATCTACTTCACCTCTGTTTTGCGTATCGCTCAAGAGATGGCAGCACTTGCCCATAATAAGTGCACGTAACTATGAGATTTACTCTGATGATATCACATTCTCAACTGGGAATCTCACACACGCGAAAAAGAATGGTAACTGGTATGTGCCAAATATGGGACGCCATGCAATAGAGGGTTAAAAGCGACGCTTTCCGCTATTCTTTCTATGTTCGTACTATAAGGGATTGAAATACTCTACCACCTGACACTGTCTGTATTTGTTCAAATGATGATTTCTTCCATGCTTTATGAATGTAATTTTGAGTGTTCATTTATATGAGTTGTACCCTCCCTGCTGTAATGCCTGAATGGCGAAGCAGGTACCCAATGAATAAAATAAAGAAATATTTCATTGTCATGATTTTGTTTATATTGTGTTATAGCGTAGTTGCACCTTGTTAAGCAGGAATTACGAGCATTATGTGAAATCATGCGTGCAAGAAATGCAATGTTGAAGCAACTCTTGAGTTTAAACAAAGCAGTAGTTAGCATGAGTGTCTGCTATGTAAAGAAATCCTGCTCCAAAAAGTGCTTGGCATGTCTCGTTTGTTGCTATACGTTTCAATATGCGCTATACAGATTGCTCTGAACGACATTTCAGTTGCTGTGTAACTTGTGCTGTGCTTGTGTGTCACACATGAACAGACACCTTCAGCTTTGGAACAATGCATACTGCACAGTAAAATAGGCATCGCAAAGTAATATTCATCAATGCAAGATTGGTTGCCATTCACCTTGGAAATAACCTTTATTTAATGAAAATTCTTTGGCGAGACAATATTCAAAAGCACAGTGAACAAAGCAAAGGAGTAACATAATGGCACATGGTTATTTGTCACTGCATGTGTATCTGTCATGCTCAACATAGACAAATCATGTGCTTTTCACTACCGCAGTATGCAGCATACTACGATTAGCCGCATGTGAGCACACGCAATGTGTTATGTTGAAGTGCACGGCCTATTTACTTCATGAAAAGAAAAATAAAACATGTCACACCAGCACATGTCTCCGCCTCAGTTGCTAGCGAATGCGCCGGCGCACACTTTGCAGGTAGGCAATGCGCAAATTTCTGGGCAGCCGAAACACACCAACTATGGATTCGCGCACCGCATGGCCTCTTTGAAACAAAGCTCGAGAAGGCTGTACAGGGTGCGCCTGCGGTGGCACCTGTACTTGAAGCGGCACTTGTGCCTGGGCTGGCCCCTGTGCGCTGTCGTCATGTGCACCGTCGTCATCTGGGTCGTCTCGCAGAGGCCTGCCTGCTGCAAGGCAGAGGTTATGCAGCGCTGCACAAGCTGCAACAATAGTGGCTGCTTTCTGAGGCGAGTAGTGGAGCACCCGATACCTCTGCAGGCATCGGAAGCGGCTCTTGACGACTCTTATGCACCGCTCAACGGCATTTCGCATTGATGCGTGTGCCTCATTATAGCGCCCCTCTGCCGTGAGGCGATTTGGGTGACCAGGCACAGGAGTCATGATCCATGGCGCTAGCGGGTACCCAGGGTCCCCTGTAAAGTGTTGCATGTCAGTGAACGAAATGGATACATTAAGGCGCAATGCAAGAACAGTCTCCGCCAGGGCCCTTTTACAACAGGAGCGGGTCTTGGATTTATTGTTGCAATATCTATCAAACATTGACCTTCCCGGAAAGTTGTAAAGAAAGTTCAACTCATTTTAAAGAAAAGCCCTATTTCACCTGTTGTCTTTGCTGCAAATCTCATTCTCAGGTTAAGTTGGACATGTAATATTTATTTCATACTCGTGGTTTTCTGCTCCGTTCATCCCATTTGCCCCTCCCTAAATGTACATCTTCCACTAAAACTTATTAGCTCTTCTCTCTTCAGAAGTGTTATTTTATAAAACACTTCTAAGGTCTCCTCTCGAATATGCTGCCAGTATCTGGGATCCTTGCTCTACCTTTCGTACCTCTTCTCATGAAGGTACCCAAAATCGAGCTACCCGTTTGATCCTTTCTAATCACTCCAGCACCACATGTAGCTGCAACAAAAAAAAAATCGCACACATTGCGACACAAAGCAAAATAGCGCAACTTGCACCATTCTACAATATATACTACACCGATCACTAACGTCGATGCCGAAAGTTTTACGCACACGCTTATTCATTTGTTCTAAGGACAGTGACCAGGGACCAGGTCCCCGAGTCCATTGTCACCAACCCTTTTCCACCATACTTGAAAACTGCCATTTCGACGTGTTCTGTAGAATTCCACCCCTGCCTGTAACGCTCCACGTGGCATTCAGTGTATTGAAATTAATAAATAAACAGCATAACATGTCAGCTGTTGTATACATGCTGGTACAAATATCTGCCTTTTAAGAGAGACTTGTTTCACTCGATAGTCGCTGCAGGTTCATTAGGTACTGCTGCATTCACAACACATTTCTAGTAAATCACGCTTTCTTAAAGTTTGCTAACATGCAAAACTATTTGACTGTGTGTGTTTTACATGTGGAAGAAGCACTGCTACTTTAGGTGCACTTACCAAGCAAGACTTCTCCATGAAGTAACAGGCCACGAGTGAGGCGGCGGCGAAATGCAGAATGCCTCCAGGCGAAAGAATCGTGGCACGATCCCGGAAACCGTGGGTCAATTTCCAGGATATTCACCTTCGCGTCGCACACCTCATAGGGGAAAGCAAAGAGAAGGTGTCAGTGCCACTGCAACAAATATCTGGCACAACTTTTTGCTTACAACACTACTTGCCAATCAGTTACTGTTCAGTCAGTGAACACAATTACAGAAAAGGAGATATCAACATACGCAGTAGGCAGTTGAACTAATGATCAGCATGATAACAATGTCATCTTAACCTACAAATGCAATGTTGGCATGTGTTCACATGCTCATGTATGGCGTGCGGTAACAACACAATGTGCAAAACAATTCCTTTGGTTTCTTCCGTCCATATTGCATAAGATTCTGCTAAAGAGTGCTACCTGTGTTTTTTTGTTTTTTCTTTCAGGCAAAGTGCCTATTACAAGCGAAAGAACGCGGAAACAGCATGTGCCGTATACACAGCTAGAGCAAATGGGTGTCCACACATTCTCCTTCTCCCTCACACCATTTTCATTGATGGGATGCTCCTTTTCATGTTTACAGTTTGTTGGCCACAATGCTTTAGTTTTACGTCGAATAAGAATCAAAAGGGCTCGTCTTCTGTTAGGATCGCTCGCAGACGAAGACTCCCTTCACTGCTACGGCGTCTAGTCCTGTGTAAGTCGCGCGTAATGTGTTTACATTGTAGCATCGAAAAGGCTATTCAACTGTGATTGGAGAGCACTGAAAAAGTGCGGCCGTGTTCTACGCAAAGATCAAAGTCGTCATTACACATACAACACAAACGCTACTTTCTCTAATAGGAACGCAAGTATTACCGGCAATTGATGAAAAATAACGAAACGAAGTTTTTTACAACGTGCACTCGCGCAAACACATATCGAAAATATTTTTCAATGAACAATACTCACGACCATGCAGTTGAGGGCGTAATACCCTTTACGGCTCCAGTACGATTCCGTTTCGCCGGGGCCGAGCTTCTAAGGGCGAACGATGGCTATCAGACTCGCGTCCACACATCCTAGAACTCCTCGAATTTTTCCACGGCTAAGAAAGCCTTCCTTGACGGCGGCTTTCTGTTGCGCCGTGGATGGGAATCTAACCCATCCTTTTTCCTTGCCCACAACCGTAGTGGCCTTGGCGACGACTGTAATGATCCGGCTGACCGAACGCTACGACAGTGCAATCACTTCTTCATTCCCGACGCACTGTTGAAAGCTCCCGGTGGCAAAAAACCGCAGCGCGCACAGCACTTTCATCGTAGTGTCGACACCACGCAATCTTTGAGGTCCGAGATGTCCTTCCAGCTCATCGCAAAGACGTCGTACTATGTCTTTGGAGAGCCTAAAATGCCTTCGAAACTTTTCTTCGGCCATGCCGAACGCGTCGCGTCGTTGCCTCTCGTCGCGTCGTTGTCTTTCGGCACTCGCCAGCAGCACAACCAAGGGAGCCGCCATTGCCGTCTCTGTCTCGTCTCGTCTAGGTGCCGGCTCGTCAGCTGGCGCGAGATTAGCCGGCAGCCGCGGTTGCCCTAGCAACCCTCGACATCATGCTCGCCCCCGCGCGCGACTCTCAAACGAACCGCTTCTCCGCGATTCCACTCCTAGCAGGGAACTGGTTCCTTCCCAGATGATTGGCAACCTGTGTGACGTCATCAAAATTTGTCGTCCCGCCCACCAGGGATGACGACATCGAAGCGCCGACCAATGGCAACAGCCAAAAGGAACCGGTTCCCAAAGGAACCGCTACAGAATACGGCCCCAGGATGAAGGGGGGTGTGGTGCCGTTATGCTAAGAGAAAGTGTTTTTTTCTTTCGGATTCGGCTTCCCGACACTCCAGTAGGACGTGGAGGACGGTCAGCCTCTCCCCGCATCTACCACAGGTTGGAGGCTCGTTTCCCGTGAGTAAAAAGTTATGTGTGCCAAAAGTGTGTCCTATTCTTAGATGGCAGAATAGGACATCTGTTCGGCGGGATTTTGTTACAGGAGGCCCGAAACCTAATTGTGGTTTTATTACATGCAGTTTATTATTTATTTCTTCGTCCCACATGCGTTGCCAGTGGTTTCATAGTTTCCTTCTTAAGAAAGGCTTCAGGTCTGTGACAGCGACCGACGCAGTAGGATTAACTGCATGCAGTGATGTTGATGTGGCCATCTGGCCGGCTAGAACGTTTCCCTCGATGCCCCTATGTCCAGGCACCCAGCATATGATCACATGTTGGTTATATATATATGCTTTACACAGTACGGAGTAGAGTTCAATAAATACTGGATTTTTGTGATTATAGAAAGACATCAAGGCCTTCACAACACTGAGGGAGTCCGTATATATAACTGATTTCTCGAGTTTTGATTTCTTTATATACTTTACAGCCGACAGCAGTGCGTAGGCCTCAGCCGTAAAGATGCTTGTTTCCGGATGCAGTACATCGGATTCCGAGAAGGATGGGCCGACGGCTGCATAGGACACCCCCTCGCGTGACTTCGATGCGTCTGTGTAGAACTCCGTGCAGGAGTGTTTGTATTGGAGTTCCCGGTAATGCATTTGTATTTTAATCGCTGGAGCGTGTTTTGTGACTTGCATGAAAGATATATCGCATTGTATCATCAGCCACTCCCAAGGAGGTAGCAGCTTAGCTGGAGGCATTAGGCGGTGTTTGAGGATTGGGACATCCATTTCAACACTAAGCTCCCTCACACGAAGTGTGAAGGGCTGTCTTACAGAGGGACGATTACGGAAGAGTGTATCATATGTCATATCGTTAAGGGTATTATGACACGGATGTTGAGGATTAGAGTGGACTTTCAGAAAATATGTGTGGCTGATGTATGTTCTCTGGAGATGAAGTGACCACTCATTCGATTCTGCGTATAAACTTTCAACGGGACTTGTCCTGAAAGCGCCCGTGGCTAAGCGGATACCTAGATGGTGGACAGGGTCTAGCATCTTTAACGCACTCGGGGCGCCAGAATAATAGATCACGGCGCCATAGTCTAATCGTGATTGAATGAGGCTTTTATAGAGTTTCATTAAACAATTCCTGTCACTACCCCATCTAGTCTGGGATAGGAGTTTCATAATGTTCACCGTTTTTAGACATCTTTCTTTAAGATGTTTTATGTGGGAAACGAAAGTGAGTCTGTAGTCAAGTGTAACACCTAGAAATTTGTGCTCGTTGTTTACGGGTATTTGTTGTCCACCCAGTTCTAAGCTAGGATCTGGGATCATTCCTCTCTTTCTTGTATAAAGAACGCAACAGCTTTTGTTAGGATTGATCTTAAATCCATTCTTGTCTGCTCACATCGACACTTTGTTCAGGCCATGCTGTACCTGTCTCTCGCACACTGCGAGGTTACAGGATTTTAAAGGTATTTGTATGTCGTCCACGTAGACAGAATAAAAGATTGCCGGTGGTAATGAAGCGCGAAGCGTGTTCATCTTCACGATGAAGAGTGTGCAGCTGAGCACGCCTTCTTGTGGTACACCCGTTTCTTGCGTAAAAGGATGCGAAAGTACGTTACCGACTTTTACGCGGAAGGTACGACTGGACAGATAAGGAAGGAAGGAAAAAGTGGAGAAGGAAGGCAGGGAGGTTAACCAGTTTTGCCTAACCGGTTTGCTAGCTTTCTATTAGGTTTAGCATATTACCATGGGTGCCCTTTTCTAACAAGTCTCTTAGGATTCCGTAACGCCACGTTGTATCATACGCCTTTTCCATATCGAGAAATATCGATAGGAAGAACTGTTTATGTATAAATGCGTCCCGGATATTTCCTTCAACACGTACGAGATGATCGGTTGTGGACCGCCCTTCTCGGAAGCCGCACTGATACGGATCAAGCATTTTGCTCATTTCAAAGAAATGGATGAGTCGCCGATTAATCATTTTTTCAAATACCTTACAAAGGCAATTCGTGAGGGCGATCGGGTGGTAACTTGCCACTAAGGAAGGATCTTTGCCTTGTTTCAAAACAGGAACCACAATGGCTTCTTTCCATGCAGTTGGGAGATATCCTGCAGCCCAAATGGTGTTGAAAAGTGTGAGTAATGTAACTTGGGTGTTATTGTGTAGGTTTTTGATCATTTCATACATGATTCTGTCAGTTCCCGGTGCAGAGCTTTTGCATGAGCTCAAGGCAGCTCTCAACTCGGCAATACTGAAAGGGCAGTTGTACGATTCATTCTGTAGACATTTTCTTTTGAGTGGCTTACATTCTTCTATATGCTTATATTTCAGAAAGGATCTCGAATAATGTTTTGAACTTGACACACTCTCAAAGTGCTCCCCAAGTGAGTCTGCCTGATGTTGCAGCGTATCACCCTGTGTGTTTACCAGAGGGAGTGAATATGTTTGTCTCCCTCTAATTCTATTTACGCGGTTCCAGACTTTCGCCTCATCTGTAAACGAGTTGATGTTCAATAAAAACTTTTGCCAACTATCTCTTCTGGCCTGTCGGCGGGTTCTCCTGCCTTGAGACTTAACTTTCTTAAAGTTAACAAGATTCTCTGCAGTGGGCGAAGCGCGTAGCAACCCCCACGCTTTGTTTTGATTCCTACGTGCGACTCTACATTCATCGTTTCACCACGGGACATGCCGTTTGCATACCGAGCCACTTACTTCACGTATGCATTTAGATGCGGCATCTTTAATGAAAGCTGTAAAGTTATCCACAGCAGCATCTATTTCTAACGAGGACATGTCATCCCATGATATGCTAGTTAAGGTTTGGAATTTCTCCCAGTCGGCTGTATCAATTTTCCACCTAGGAGCCTGTGGTAGACATTCGTTTTCTTTATATGTTCTTAGTAGTATAGGGAAGTGGTCGCTCCCGTAAGGATTGTCGTTAACTTGCCATTCAAGTTCAGACAGTAGTGACGGGGAGACTAGGCTAAGATCTATTGAAGAAAATGTTCTGTTTTCAAGAGAGTAGTACGTCGCTTCCTTCTTATTCAGAAGACAAGCACCAGAAGAGAAAAGGAACTGTTCAACAAGACGTCCGCGCGCATCTATACGAAGGTCGCCCCAAAGGTAGTTGTGTGCATTGAAGTCGCCAAGAACCAGATAATGTTCTGGCAATTCATCTATAAAGGATTGAAATTCATGTTTAGTTAATTTGTAATGTGGGGGTATATAATGCGAGCAAATAGTGATGAGTTTCTTTAGCAGGTCAGCTCGCACTGCCACTGCCTCAAGGGGCGTTCGTAGCTGTAAAGGTTGACATGCTATACTTTTATGAGTGAGAATCGCCACACCACCCGATGATGCGACGGCATCATCGCGACCTTTGTGAAACGTAACATACGTACGGAGAAAGTTTGTGTGTTTGGATTTTAAGTGTGTTTCCTGTAAACACAGCACTTTTGGTTTATGTTTGTGGATGAGTTCTTGCAAATCATGAAGGTTTCTGAGAAGACCTTGGACGTTCCACTGAATTATTTGTGTATCCATTTTTAAAGTAAATTGGTGCTGTGTTTACGGAAACGGAAGATATGCCTTAGATTACAGAGCTCTTTCGAGGCCCTGTAACCGGGGTTTTGCTTTTTCTGAAGCGTTCGAGGGAGCCTCGCCGCTCCTTAGGGGCTTGGTGCTTCTTGAGGGTTGGTGTAGTGTCCATTGCCTCTAGTGAGGCGCCGGAGACGTGCTCTTGTGAGCGAGATGTCAGGAAGGGTGCCGCCTTGGAGGGCAAGACCCCTGCGCCCACCAGCCCGGAGGTCGATGGGGCACCCTGATGAATTTGACTGCGCCGGCTGTTGCCAGCGCTAGAAGGGGCGGGGGAGGGTGGGGCAGCCTCGGCTGCGCCCACCTTCGTGGTCGGTGGCCCCGTCTGCTGGGTAGACGGAGCAGCACTAGCTGCAACCGCCGCGGGGGCAGATGGCGTAACTGCCGACTCACGGCTTGTGGGTCGGACAGCCACCGGAGGCCGTTGTGACGCTGCCCCCTGACGCGCCACTTCGGCAAAGCTGGCCTTAGGAAGGTATGCAATCCGCCTGCGTGCCTCTTTGAATGATATGTTTTCTTTTACTTTGATTGTTACTATTTCTTTTTCTTTTTTCCAAGAGGGGCATGACCGCGAGTATGCGGCATGCTCGCCATCACAATTTACACTGTGGAAAGCATTCTCACAAGCTTCAGAGGAGTGTTCAAGCGCGCTGCATTTGGCACAAGTTTGGCGGCCTCGGCAGCTCTGCGAACTGTGGCCAAAACGCTGGCACTTGAAACATCGGAGGGGATTTGGCACGTATGGTCTTACATGGAGCTTGATGTACGCGGCCTTGATTGACTCGGGCAAGACACTTGAATTGAAGGTGAGTATTAGGTGTTTGGTCGCAAGTTCTTTACCATCTCGCCTCATCTTGATTCTTTTGACATTTAAAACATTTTGTTCACTGAAGCCTTCCAAGAGCTCAGCCTCAGTGAGCTCCAGCAAATCATCGTCCGAGACAACGCCGCGGGAGGTATTCATCGTGCGGTGCGGGGTTACTACTGCTTGGGTCTCCCCAAATGGTACTAGCTGAGGCAGTTTCTCAAATTGCTTCTGGTCGCGGAGCTCCAAGAGGAGATCACCGCTAGCCATCCTCGACACCTTATATCCTGGCCCAAAAACTTCGGTAAGAGACTTAGATACAAGGAACTGGGGGATTGTTCGCACTTGTTTAGCTGGTTTTTCTGCGTGGATGACATGAAAACGAGGAAAATTGTGGACTTGTCGTCCGAAAAACTGAAAAACTTCTTCGGTGCGCCCTCGTTTCTGAGGGCGATCAGGTAGTTTAGAAAAAGCATGTTCCATAAGTAATGTTGGGTTTTCGGCCGCGATGCCGACCACCCACCATGGAGCCCAAAAGGGGGACGTGACAGAAGTTCCTGATAGAGAAACCCTGCCAACGCCAGCCGTACATCGCTGCTATAACCAAATACAGCATAACCAAGGCTGGCTAGCTACACAAGGCTAACCCTTGCCGCCGGGAAACTAAGAAGTGAGGAGAAGTGATGAGAAGACAGGAAAGATGAAAAAGGCAAGAGAGAAAGACGAAGATTGGAGGAAGGACAGGAAAAGGCGACTGCCGATTTCCCCCGGGTGGGTCAGTCCGGGGGTGCCGTCTCCGTGAAGCAGAGGCCAAAGAGGTGTGTTGCCTTCGCCGGGGGGCCTTAAAGGTCCGATTACCCGGCATCGGCTCAAACCCCAGGATCCCCCTTTCCCCGGATAGGGCTAAGCCGCGCACGGCTACACGCGGAGGGGTCCAACCCTCGTGTGCTCGGGTACGTGGTGTCGCAACACACCAAACGCCTGCTCACGCAGACGCCACTGCGGGGATGAAATATTTTTCTTCATAAAGATACTTAATATTGTGTTGCATCTGGGTCGCAAGCCCCAAGGGTAGCGTTGGCCTGGCGGCCTGGGGCACAGCTGGAAGCATCTAAACGTCCTGGCAAAGGATGAGTCGACTGCTAACAGAACAACTTGTTTATTCTAGCATCGCAAAAGAGCGGCCGGTCGGGTTGACCGAAGTGGAGAAACGGGAGACCACGTTACTCGACTGAAGAAATCGAAGCTTCTGTTGGCGTCCGGGGGCAGCTGCTTTTATACTCTCGGAGTCGAGGGCAAGAAGAAACGGCTTGAAAGAGGCGCACGCGACGGCGGCGCACGGACACGTTGAGACAAGAAGTGGCGCATTTGCCGGGCCGGCGCCGGTCAGACCTCCTCGCTTCACAGTTGGGAGCTCCTCTCCCCGGCTGCCGCGCTTTGAGAAGCGTGGGCACCAACATGCACACACACTCACACACACACACGAAGACACGTGGCATTGAAACATACCTGGACGCGCTTGGCAGGAGGCGATGGGGCAGCGCTGAACTGGCCAAAATGTCCGCCGCTATGAACGAAGCCCCGGCGTCCGTTGCATCCGCGCCGGCTATACCACACGTCGGAGGCGAAACGTAACAATTGCCTTGTGAGAAACGCCCAAATGACGTAAACAAAGCGTTGAAAGACGCTTAAGCTCCTCCTTTAAAAGTGGAACTCGTTAGCCTTATCTTTCCGCGTTCGCATCACCTTCTTATTCGCTTGTCATGCTCTTGAGTGACATAGCGACCTAGTTCACTTGGTACAACACTCCTTTATTCGACTACGGTACAGATGTGTTTCCCCGGTTTCTTCTTAGAAGTGATATTCTTTACATTATACAGCACTACTTCCCTGGTGTTCCGGCATAGCAAGGTTTGTTACTCTACTGTCCCTTTTATATTCACGCGCATTGAGCATCCAACCAAAATCACAACACGCACATTCGAACATACCACACTGTGGTGTTTTTCGAACGTACCACACTGTGGCTATTGCGAATCCTTTCACACCTCTCTTGCTCCGTTAAATACCTGAGCGACAGTTGTCTCCCCTCTTCTTGAGAGCACTTTCGTCAAACTCACTCACTGCGATGATGTCGCGCGGGTCTGTATCCACATCCACGTATAACAACCACTTCCCCCTCAATTCATTAATTCAAATCAGCCTTTGGTCCTTCTTGCATTCTGTTTTCTTGCACCTCTTTTACTTGCTGTTTTTTATATTGGCTTCTTCAGCCTAACCTTATCGCCCGTGAAATGGCAACCCCCGTACTTTATTTGTTAAACCGTGTCCTGATTACGAAGCGCCAAATGCACATATTACGATTGGTCGGGATTGCATTCACAGGAGCTGCCACCTCCGAACCAGCCAGCACGTGTAATATGTCCGCAAATGTTTTGCATACCTGAAGGTTGTCATTAAAGTGTGGAACTACTACCAACGCCTCCTTCGTAATCTATGGCTTGAGCTCTTCACGACAAGGTCTGCCGCTGCAGTCTTGCCGTTTCCAGGCGCGATATATAGACGAACTTTCACCCCAATGCCTAGTCGCACCAAACCAGTTTCCTCGTACCCGTAGACCTTTTGGTCTAAGAAGACGTTCACCGCCTGATAATTTCCATTAACGTACATGGCCACACCAGTAGTGCGGTTGTCGAAGCGCTCGGCAGCGCGATACCCATCCACTTCGTAGGAGTTTTCGAGGCCATCCAAGTTTTGGTGAAACACAGTAGGGTGGTCTGTGCGAGAACAGTCTTTTGACATCTTTACAGTGTGCACACAGGCAACGCACGTCGACACGGCTTACAGTGACAAAGTACTCGGCAGCCATCTTCTTGCAGTCAGTGTTTGCCTGTAGGCTATGTTTGCAAGTTCTTCTGAATTCCTAGGCGAGAGCGAGATCTGGGTTTTCCTTGACGTGTTGGAAACCATGGTCGTTGCCCTTATTGGTCAGATGCAACCCGTCGACGGTGATAACCTTGCTGAAAGCGACGCACACGCACCTCAGGTTCTACCATTTCGACTAATCGACAACCGACCCATGCTAGATGCCGCCCTGTGACTTACAGATGGTTATAGTGATCGCCTGGGCCACGGGTAATAGCTTCCACCTGACGGTTACGTGGCCCAGCCCCCTTTCTTGCACGCAATACCAGAGGATGACGAGTTCGATAGGAACGCATTTACCACAGATGTCATGAACATTGGCTCGGATATCGTCTTCCCTTCAGCAGGGCCGCTGCACCCGCGCCATTGTGAAACTCTATCCACAAGTGCAGCGCATTTTTTGTCGGTGTCTATTTGCACGTAACGGATAATCCCCATACTTCCGACGGCGATCCCGCTGGACACGTCGATTTTACGCATCACCTTCTATGGCTTTCCCAGCACGGCATGACCTTGTGGGTCGAGTTGGCCATCTCAAGTTTGCACAAGGTGGCGACTCTGAATTATGCATACGCGCACTCCTCGTGAGAAATTCGAAAGGGAAGTTTAGCGCCGTCCAGGACAGCGGAAAACTAAGTGGGGGTTGAAATCAGAACATAACCGCAGAATTGGTCCGCAAGGATAAATTGAAAGGTAATTTTCGTTCTTAAGTAAAATAATGATCTAGCACCTGTTACACCTGAAGAATGGATCCGTTGCGCAGACAATACTGACGTACTTATAAGAACGAGAAACAAAAATTAAATATATGATAGATACAACTGCCATAAAAAACTATCATTTGGGTTCACACTAGACTTCTCGCTAAAAGTACTAAAATAACTCTCTTATATTAGCCTGTAAAAAAATGTTGCAGTTTCACCAAAACGGCGAAGAATCGTTTGCGATAGCAAAATAGTGGACAGCTCTACGAAATTAGGACCGTAGTTTCATCCGTCATACAATTAAGCTGGTAAACATAGTCTGTGGGTTTCTCACCCGTGCTCTTGGGACAAAGGAACGACAACACTAGTGCAAACAATCACGAGGAGATTTATTGTACCTTTCATAGACTAATGCTTCCTAGCCTAGTTGCTATCCGCAAAACATGCCGACAAATCGTGGAAGTCCGACTCACCGCGACCGCATAGCGAGCGAATATGTTCGCCCCATGCTGGAAACCAATGCATTGTCGTTCGCGCGTATGGTCACGCAAACGGTGGCGCTTTCGAACGATCGTGTTCGTCCATTCCAGGGAAGGCCTCACGAGACGGCCTCCCAGAAGCATGGATCGGCGCACGCACAGAACGTCCGCGCCGCTTGCCGAAGCCGAGCCAAAGAGGAAGGGCCTTCTCCTTTTTGCGCTCAAGTAAGCCCGCCGTTAGGTTGAGTTAGCAGCGCAACATTCGCGCCATCTCTCGTACTGCGCTTCAACCAGACCACCTGCCACTGGCACCAAGCCACGCAGTGAAGCCGGTTTACAGGAGACGGGAGCTATGCGGGAAAAGAACATATCAGGGGACGCGTGAGAGTCGCGCAGCCCCACAAGGCATACTAACTAAATTAACAAGCATGGTGTTACGCGCGCATAAGCAAACGTGAACACATCTAGATCGATCACCATGGGATCTCGCTGTCAAAACACTAGAAGAAGCGAGGGAGCAGCACTGAACAAACTGACTTTTGTGCTGCGTATCGCATAAACGCGAACTAAGCCGCGAAAGCCCAGCGCACGTCAAACTGTGTGCCTGTCGCAGATGACTTTCGAGGTACAGCGGGCCTGTCGGGTGCCTGCGCCCGCCCGGGCCGCCCGTACTAAAACGCGCCCCTCCCTTACCCTCCCCTCCCCCCAGAGCCTTGCGGAACGGATAGGCGCACGCTTCCGCCTGAGTCGCGCAGGGTAGAATGCGCTCCATCTCCATACCTTCCCTCCGGAGCCTTGCGTGCGACGGTAGAAGGCGTGTCATAGAGTAAAATAGTAAACATAAAGAGTGGACACTCCTATAGGCGCCTGCGCCGACTTTGGCTCTCAGCGCACCTAGCGGAATCGGCGAAAAGCACCAGCCTCCAAGATGGTCGTGCATGGCACCGTATCTCGGAGGCCCTAATTTCAGTCTCGTTTTTTATTATTTTTTTGTGGCCCATACCGTTGCCCAAATCGAGTGATTTCATGCAGGCGCTTGTGCCGCTGTTTATATGTTGTGACGACGAGCGCGCAAAGGTGTTTCACTTCATGTTAGTTTCATTTACATTGATATTTGCTGTTTCATGCTGTAACTTAGCGCAGCAATCATGCCGACTGTTAAGGAAGTAGAACGTTATCGCTTATGATATTGTACGTCTAGTAACTCACGCCAGAAGGTGTATCGTAAATAAATGTGCCATGTTGCTTAAATATAAATACTTCCTGCACAGTGAAGAACACGAAAATAGCAGGCAATTTATTGCGGCAAGATTGGAAGAGGCAGATACATGACAACGGGAACAAACAGCGAAATGCAAGTAATACGAGTGTCACACGGCGCGCTTTTAAACACCATCAAGCCCAGTCCGATTTGAATTTCTTCGTCGCGATTGGTTCTATTGCGCAAGCTGCGCGGTGGATCTAATAGCAGTCGAGAATTTCGATCCTGATCGCACTTGACCGCGATCGAAAGTGGTCGCGTGACACTGGTATAATGGACAATAGACGGAAATTAGTGGCGGGATGGCAATAACTTTGCACAAGCAAAACACATAGAAGATGTGTTGCAACGATCCAGATAATGAAAAAAAAAACGGCACATACACGCCAGCAAATAATTTTCTCAAAATGGGATTGTTTTAGAAGGAAAAAATATAGGACGTTTTTTCTTGTACTTCTGCTAAGGAGGGTGAATTAGAGTAGCAAGATTATGTGAAAGGTTGCGAGCCGAAATAAAATGGCTGCGGAAATAATTGAGCATGCACCAACATCCTCATCTCGAATGTGTAAGCCGGTGTGTCCGTCATTAAACAGCTGCAATTAAGCACTTTGTGTTGGGCGGCTTCACCTGCTGTCTTCGAAGCCTTGCAATTGTCTTCTGATACTTGGAATTTTGCCCTTGAATATGCATGATGTCCTTTGGCTGTACAGTGTATATTGAGGAAATGGTGGACATTCCTGCAATACGTAGAATGACAGACAGAAGGTAAGCTATACTGGAGGCTTCAAAGCTATTGAATGTAGACGCTGCGTTCCTTCGTATCAGCAATACTGGAGCCTGCAACGCTTTATAATGGAGATGCTGCGTTCCTTCATGTAATGCGTATTTTTTGGTTACGGAAACACTGTTATAAACGCTAAAGAACGAGGAACTTTCTACGGTAGAGACTCCATACACAATTAAAACATGAAAACGCGGACCTTCAGCTGGGAGAGCACAGAACAGTTAACAACCCTCGAGCGCACATAGCCTGCTACAGAGGTTGGCAGAGAGAGCGCATTATTGCCATAATTAAAATATTGCACGTGTAACGCTTTAGAAATAGTTGCATTTCTTTTGCAAATGTAGAGCACCATACTTTTTCAGCAGTCGTTGCGCGTAACACAACACTCTGCCCCGAACGGCATGTGTTCATGGGCCGCATTTCTTAAGGAACCATTTCAATTTTTTCCTGACTTCGTCATTGCATCGAACGTGCCTCGCAGCTCGGACGCTGCCGCGTCGCTGTAATCACTAGCATCACCGCTCACTGCTGCGCATAAAAAAGGATGCTAAATGAAAGCAGCATAGCAAATGCGCAGCCGCTGTTTATGGCTGCAAGGCCGCCGTCACTCGTTCAAGCGGCTAAGAGTGACATAACGAAATCGAAAGAGAATAAGTCGTTAACAACGCGCAAAATAACTTAATGGGGCCTTACCATGAGAGGGCGACGAAGTAGACGCTGGCAGAACAACCCAACAACTATGCTCAGGTGCATTTTACAGAAAGAGCCCGGCGGAGCGGTGTGACTAGGCTTCGCAGGTGTTCGGTCGTGCCTAGTGTTCGTGCCGCGTGTCAAGGTGCTAGCCGCAGCCGCAGCCGCATTTTTCTTGCTGTGCTCTGCCACCTAGCGGAATCGGCGAAGCTCCATAGCTCGGCCGCGAAACGGCTCGAATGTCCACTCATGTCGTTTACTATGGTACTCTATGGGCGCGCTTCCTTCCCGCTTTTCTCCATTGCGTCCACGAAATTGAGACACAATCGCCGGCTCGCCCTCGTACGGTTTCACTTGCACGTAAAGGATATGGCTTGCGCCGACGATTTTATCGCCCTTGGACTTTGCATGAATGCGCTTGGAGTGTCCACGTCCATATTGTTGTGTGTGGAAAAACCTAGATGAAAGAGGCTATATACAGGGTACTTACACTGGAGCCCGACCGCCAGGCAGACACTCACCCGCGCTAAGGGCACAGACCCACTTCGTCGTCGTTCTCGCGGCGGCTCGTCCCTTGAGCATCGCTCGATGATATCGCAATAATATCATTGCTACCACATTATTGCATTAATTTTAACGCGGGATCGTTAAGGAGCTTGTGTAGAAGAAAACCCGGCGTTGCATCAGTGGCCCGCGTCCTGCGTCGAACGTCGTTACCGTAAAAATATGTTCGAACCAAACATGCCCTGGCCCTCCAAGTGACGCAAGGAATTTACTCAACTGACCGAATTTCTCAATGTACAACACGTGATAAAATCTTAAACAACGACTTCTGTTACGCGAAACCTCAAAGAAATTCTGTTACGCGAAACCTCAAAGAAACCCACTGACGCACACAGACCGGCTGCGGCGTTCACAGAGCGGCCATGGCGTCCACCATTTGCGCGCGCCGGCGCGATAGGTGCCTTGGCGGTCACGGAGCGGCGAGCCCGGTTCCATGAAATACCTCCTGCTGGTGGTCGCCTCCGTGGCACCGGGGCATACGCGTGAAACCTTGTTTCTAACACAAAGGCCGCTTTCGTGCATAGCGTTCGCGGCCAGCGTTTCCAGGCCAACGTTCCCGTTATATGAGCTCCAGTTCCGGGAAGGGCGAGAATCAGTCAGGGATCTTGTAATGCTATCATGTTGCACTCTTAATGGCAAAGCTTAAGCGTCCTCCATTTTTTTTACATCAGTGAGAACTCGCGTGTATTGGGTAACCCGTTATCAGAAAGTGTCAGTCAAACAAAATTTCTCGGCATCCACTTTGATGCGCAGCTTTCATGGCTCGCGTATTTTCACGAAACAATACTTAAGACCTAGAGGAAGATATTTTTTCCTGCAGGCTATGTTACATTTTCCCGCTAAAGTCAGAGTTAACAATATATTATTCTTTCTGTGCGTTGTGAAATCACATAAACTTTAGCAGTTTACGAATTAACCACACTGAAACCCCTTAATGCAGCACAGAATACAGCACTACGTGCTCTTTTCTTTATATAAAAAAACAGACCCAGTTCCATATGCTTCGTCATCAGCCAATTTTTTATGCCTTCTGCAACCCGGAGGCCTCTCCCTGTGATCTCTAATTAGCCCTGTCCTGCGCCAACTGGTGCCAACTTGCGCCTGCGAATATCCTAATTTCTTCACCCCTCGTAGTTTTCTGCCCCTTTCGACTGCACTTTCCTTGTCTTGGCGCCCCACTCTGTAACTAATGGTCCACCGATAGTCCATCCTACGACTTGCATGGCCCGCCCAGCTCCATTTCTTGGTCTTAATGTCAATTAGAATATCGGCTATACCCGTTTGCACTCTGAAACACACCGTTCTCTTCCTGACTCTTAACGTCGCGGGTAAGATTTTTCGTTCCATTGCCCTTTTGGCGCTTCTTAACGTGTTCTCAAGCTTCTTTGTCAACCTCCAAGTTTCTGCCCCGTATATAGCACCGGTATAACACAGTAAGTGTACACCTTTCTGTCCAATAACAGCGGTAAGCTCCCAATCAGGATCTGGCAATGCCTTCCGTATGTACGCACTACAACCCATTTTTATTTTCTGTGAATTTCTTTCTCTTGATCAGGCTCTGCTGTGATTATTTCACGTAGATAAACTCATTCTTTCACAGGCTTTAGAGGCTGACTGGTGATCCTGAACTTTTCTTCTCTTGTCAGGCTGTTGATCATTATATTTTTCTTCTGAATATTAAGCTTCCACCCCAATCTTACACTTTCTTTGTTAAGGTTCACAAACATTTGTTGCAATTTGTCCCCAGTGTTGCTGAACAACGCAGTGATCTGCAAAACAAAGGTTTCTGAGATATTCGCCGTTGATCCTCACTCCAAAGCCGGCCCAGGTAAATCGCTTGAACAGTTTTTCCAAACATGCAGTGAGTAGCATTGGAGAGATTGTCTCTGCTTGCTTAGCCTCTTTTTTTGTAGGCAACTTTCTACTTTTCTTATCGAGAGCCAAGGTAGCTGTGCAATCTTTGTAGAAATTTTCAGAGATATTCACGTATGCTTCCTGTACTCCTTGATTACGCAGTGCCTCTATGACTGCTGGTACCTCTACTGGATCAAACGCCTTTTCATAATCAAGATAAATGTCTAGATAAATATGTAGCATTTCTAAATTTTTTTTCACCCAACGATAAAATTCAACAGGCCGCCATTGGAATCTGAACCTGGCAACGTTTAACGCTAGAACGTTATCTAGTGAGGCGAATCTACCAGCGCTATTGGAGGAATTAGAGGGCAGTAAATGGGATATAATAGGGCGCAGTGAAGTTAGGCGGACAAATGAAGCATATACAGTGCTTAAAGGCGAGCACGTCCTGTGCTACCGGGGCTTAGCGGAAAGGCGAAAACTAGGAGTCGGATTACTGATTAATAAGAATATAGCTGGTAACGTACAGCAATTCTATAGCATTACGGAGAGGGTGGCAGGTCTTGTTGTGAACCTTAATAAGAGGTACAAATTGAAAGTCGTACAGGTGTACGCCCCTACATCCAGTCATGATGACGAGGAAGACGAAAACTTCTATGAAGGCGTGGAATCGGCGATGGGTAAGGTGAAAACAAAATACACTGTACTGATGGGCGACTTCAATGCCAAGGTAGGCAAGAAGCAGGCTGGAGACAAGGCAGTGGGGGAATATAGCATAGGCACTAGGAATAGCAGGGGAGAGTTAGTAGACTTTGCAGAACAGAATAAGATGCGAATAATGAATACCTTCTTCCGCAAGCGGGATAGCCGAAAGTGGACGTGGAGGAGCCCGAATAACGAGACTAGAAATGAAATAGACCTTCCACTCTGCGCTAACCCTGGCATTATAGAAGATGTGGACTTGCTCGGCAAGGTGCGCTGCAGTGACCATAGGATGGTAAGAACTCGAATTAGCCTAGACTTGAGGAGGGAGCGGAAGAAACTGGTACATAAGAAGCTGATCAATGAGTTAGCGGTAAGAGGGAAAATAGACGAATTTCAGATCAAGCTACAGAACAGGTATTCGGCTTTAGCACAGGAAGAGGACCTTAGTGTTGAAGCAATGAACGACAATCTTACGGGCATCATTAAGGAGTCTGCCATAGAAGTTGGTGGCAACTCCGTTAGACAGGATACCAGTAAGCTGTCACAGGAGACGAAAGATATGATCAAGAAACGCCGATGTATGAAAGCCTCTAACCCTACAGCTAGAATAGAACTGGCAGAACTTTCCAAGTTAATAAACAAGCGTAAGAAAGCTGGCATAAGGAAGTATAATATGGATAGAATTGAACATGCTCTCAGGAACGGAGGAAGCCTAAAAGCAGTGAAGAAGAAACTAGCAGTAGGAAAGAATCAGATGTATGCGTTAAGAGACAAAGCCGGCAATACCATTACTTATATGGATGAAATCGTTCAAGTGGCTGAGGAGTTCTATAGAGATTTATACAGTAGCAGTGGCCCCCACGACGATAACGGAAGAGATAATAGTCCAGAGGAACTTGAAATCCCACAAATAACCCCGGAAGAAGTAAAGAAAGCCTTGGGAGCTATGCAAAGGGGGAAGGAGCTGGGGAGGATTAGGTAACAGCAGATTTGTTGAAGGATGGTGGGCAGATTGTTCTAGAGAAACTCTCCACCCTGTACACGCAATGCCTCATGACTTCGAGCGTACGGGAATCTTGGAAAAACGCTAATATAATCCTAATCCATAAGAAAGGGGACGCCAAAGACATGAAAAATTATAGACCGACCAGCTTACTGTCCGTTGCCTATAAAGTATTTACTAAAGTAATTGAAAGTAGAATCAGGAACACCTTAGACTTCCGTCAACCAAAGCACGAGGCAGGATTCCGTAAAGGCTACTCAACAATAGACCATATTCACACTATCAATCAGGAGACAGAGAAATGTGCGGAATATAACCAACCCTTCTATATAGCTTTCACTGATTACGAGAAAGCGTTTGATTTAGTTGAAACCTCAGCAGTCATGGAGGCATTGGGGAATCAGGGTGTAGACGAGCCGTATGTAAAATAATGAAAGATATCTATAGCGGCTCCACAGCCACCGTAGTCCTCCATAAAGAAAGCAAGAAAACCCCAATCAAGAAAGGCGCCAGGCAGGGAGATACGATCTCTGCAATGCTATTCACAGCGTGTTTACAGGAGGTATTCAGCGACCTGGATTGGGAAGAATTGGGGATAAGTGTTAATAGAGAATATACCTAGGACCTTACTTACTTGAGAGTCGCTGATGATATTGCCTTGCTTGGTAACTCAGCGGACCAACTGCAATGCATGCTCACTGACCTGGAGAGGCAAAGCCGAAGGGTGGGTCTAAAAATTAATCTGCAGAAAACTAAAGTAATGTTTAACAGCCTCGGAAGAGAACAGCAGTTTACGATAGGTAGCGAGGCACTGGAAGTCGTAAGGGAATACATCTACTTAGGGCAGGTAGTGACGGCGGATCCGGATCATGAGACGGAAATAATCAGAAGAATAAGAATGGGCTGGGGTGCGTTTGGCAGGCATTCTCAGATCATGAACAGCAGGTTGCCATTATCCCTCAAGAGAAAAGTATATAACAGCTGTGTCTTACCAATGCGGGGCACGTACGGGGCAGAAACCTGGAGGCTTACGAAAAGGGTTCTACTTAAATTGAGGACGACGCAACGAGCTATGGAAAGAAGAATGATAGGTGTAACGTTAAAGGATAAGAAAAGAGCAGATTGGGTGAAGGAACAAACGCGAGTTAATGATATCTTAGTAGAAATGAAGAAAACGAAATGGGCATGGGAAAGACATTTATAGAAGAGGGAAGATAACCGATGGTCATTAAGGGTTACGGAGTGGATTCCAAGGGAAGGGAAGCGTAGCAGGGGGCGGCAGAAAGTTAGATGGGCGGATGAGATTAAGAAGTTTGCAGGGACAACATGGCCACAATTAGTGCATTACCATGGTAGTTGGAGATGTATGGGAGAGGCCTTTGGCCTGCAGTGGGCGTAACCAAGCTGATGATGATGATGATGATGAATCTTGAAAGGTGTGCACAAGCTTTCTGGACACAACAATATATATTGACAATGGGGCACTAAATACAACATTGTATAGGAAAGCGTTTGACAAGCAACAGTACCTAGAATATAGAAGCCACCATCCTAGATATTCCAAACAAGGCATCCTTCAAGGCCAAGCCACATGATTACATCGCATTGGTGTTGAAAACCAAAACTACATAGATAGACTCGATCACCTTAAGGAAACTTTATCAAATGGGAACCACCCATACACTGCCCTTCAAGAAGTCTACACCTATACAACCAAACTTGATTCAGCCGAGGTGCTCAAGCACCCCCCCCCCCCCCCCCATATCCCCTTCCTAGGATCACACACAAAAAAAGCAACGCCTCTTCTTACTACAAAATTATGCAAGGCACTGCCAAATGTGAAGAACATCCTGAATATATACTACTCAATTCTCACCAGCAACCAGAAACACATTAAGATTTTTCCCGACCCGACCAGTGTCGCTTACAGACCCAACACTGATCTGAAGGATAATCTTGTACATGCCAGACTAAGGACACAGATGAAGTTAGCATCCGGTCCCTGTGGCCACCTCAGGTGCTCTACATGAAAAATATTCCATCGACTGCTACAGTAAAAAGTAGAGCGTAGAATTATTCATAATAGGTGGCTTCGAGTTTCACCTGCCCATCAAGCACCGCAGTCTACTGTCTAGAATGTGCCACTTATAGCAAACAATGCATAGGTGAACTCGGACAACTGATTCATACAAGACGCAACGGTCATCGCGCAGATACAAAACGCAACATACCTAAAGCAGTAGCCAGCCACTTTAATGAACATGGTCATATATATATATATATATATATATATATATATATATATATACATATCTGTATATATGTATTCGACAAAGCAAGGCTCTATATACTAGAAACAAATTTTGTTCGCCTCGCTAGATGAAGTATACGGAATCATACCTCATACACAAGTTTAAATGCCTACACTCGATGAGAATTAATTTGGTACGTGGCAACTTTGAATCGCATAAAGCTTAAACTTAAACCCAAAATTCTCATCTCAACCAAGGCACAAAGTTTATTACGCCACCAGCTGACCTTAATTCCCCTTAACCTCATCAATTCTCTCCATTTGCAAATTTTCCCTGCGTCTCCCCGTGTGGTCTCCCCTATCACTAAATTTGATATGCTCTTCCACGCTTTTATGCATATACACCTGCCCCTCCCGCTTTTACTCATGTCATCCTCCTATTACTTATTCCGGTTTGGATTCCCCCTTCGTTTTTGTCTTTATTTTATTTTTTAGACACTCTCACCAGCACATTGCAAAGTCCCAGACGCCAGGATACTTTTTAAGCGCCCCAGCCACACAGGGTGTCGCCACTTTTGTATACCGCCGTGACAACGCCTACGTTGAGCTACTGAGGCTAATGTTCCTTGAAAGACCACGCCGCTTCCTTCCAGCTACCCCATGCATTGCACCTCAGACTCCCCGTGGCCATCTGAACTGCTTCGAAATTACCCGACGCATTGCTGTTACGCTACTCAAGTCATTCTTTCAACTGATGTCTTTTTTTTGTCTTATTTATTTGTGGCGCACTGACCGGCTGACGCGCTTTTCTAAAGCGACAAATGCATGCCGCCAGTGATACTATAAAAGCTCCCTAACCTCTTCCTCCCCCAACTCTCTCTTATGCATTTCTCTTTCTTTTCTTTCTTTAAATTTTTCCCCCTTGCTGTTTTCCTTTTTTTTTTCTCACCACCTTCCCACTCTCCCGCTCTTGCCCCCTCGTCTTAGAAACCACGCTTAGAGAAGTCAGGTGACAGCGCACATTTCCTTTACAGCGTCAACCTTTGCAGCAAGCCGCCACCGACGACAACCGCACGTGATGTTTCTCTACTAACCCGTTGAAACTAACATGCCAAGGGTGACGAGGCCACCTTTGACGAAGATAGGTCCTCCTATCGAAACGTTGGCCCGCGTTTCTGAGGCACCTTATGCCTGCTTATAACATTTATATACCACAGTGTGCTACTCCACCGTTCAGCTCCATTATTTCCATTGGACGAAAGCCATTTAGAAAAGTTGATTGTACTCTGCAGATTTCTCGATTACCTGATTGATGACATGGATGTCATTCATTGTAGAATATCACTTCCTGCAGGCAGCCTGTACTTTCGGTTGACTGAAGTCAAGTGCCCTTAATCTTAATAAAGGGAAATGAGACATCCACCAAAACGTAACTAATTGCTACAAAGAAAAGCTATACGGGACACTGGACCCTCGAAAGAAGCCTGGAAGTTGAAGGAAAATTCCTCCTAGTTCGGGACTCGAACCTGGCACCACCGTCCTCCCGGGCAGCCGCTCTACCAACTGAGCTAACGAGGTGGCTAGCAGATGGCAGGGTGAAGTCGAACTTAATAACAAATCGAAGCAAAGGAAAGAGTTTGACATAGCAATTCCGCTGAACCCCGCAAGGTGGAGAGAAGTAATTATTAAGGGAAATGAGACATCCACCCAAACGTAGCTAATTTCTAGAGAGGAAAATCATACGGGTCCTCGAAAGAAAACCCTTGCAGTTGAAAGATAATTTGTCCTGGTCCGGGACTCGAACCCGGGACCACCGCCTTTCCAGGGCAGCCGCTCTGCCATCTGAGCTAACCAGGTGGCTAGCAGACGACAGGGCGAAGTGTAATTTATCAGCAACTTGTCATTTCCCTTAATAATTACTTCTCTCCACCTTGCGGGTCTTCGAAAAATATTATGTCCTGCCCTTATTCTATTGGAAGTTATCTTGGTGAATATTTTGTACAGTACTCAAAATTAGGCTAATGGGCCTCTAATTTTTCATTTCTTTAATGTCTCCCTTTTTGTGGATTAGTATAGTGTTGGGTGACATTTTTCCAGTTCTCTTGAACAATAGAAATCGTGAGACATTGCGTGTAAAGAGCCGTAAGTTTTTCTAGCAGTATATCTCCTGCATCTTTGATTAAACTGAATGTTGTTCCGTTTTCTCTTACCACTTTTCCTCGTTTCATGTCTTGCACAGGCCCTTCTAACTTCATCCCTAGTTACAGAGGAAGCCTCTGTAACCTGTTCATTACTACTTCGGATGAAGGTAGCGTGGCTACTCTGGCTACTGTACAGGTCAATATAAAATTCTTCTGCTGCTCCACTTTAAATTCTATATTGCTGCTGTTATTACTCTGCTTATCTTTCAGTGCGCACATCTTGGCTTGTCCTTTGCCTAGTTTTCTTCTCACTGATTTCATGCCGCGTGCATTTTTTACTGCTTCCTCAGCCTTTCTCATATTAAAATTTTGAATATCCGTTACTTTCGCCTTGTTGATCAGTTTTGACAGTTCCGCGACTTCTATCTGATCTCTTGAGTTGGAGACTACCCTTACAAAAATTTTTATAGAAAGTCCATAGACAGTCTATAGACATTTGTCTATGGAGTCTATAGACTGTCTATAGACATTTCTTTAGACTAGTCTATAGACAGTCTATGGACTTATGGCCATACACTTTTTATAGACTAGTCTATAAAAAGTCTGAGTCTATAGACAGTCTATACACTGTCTATAGACAGTCTATAGACTTATAGCCATACTTTTTATAGACTAGTCTATAAAAAGTCTGAGTCTATAGATTGTCTATAGACTGTCTATAGACAGTCTATAGACTTATAGCCATACTTTTTATAGACTAGTCTATAAAAAGTCTGAGTCTATAGATTGTCTATAGACTGTCTATAGACTTATGGCTATACACTTCTTATAGACTAGTCTATAAGAAGTCTGAGTCTATAGACTGTCTATAGACGGTCTATAGACTTATGGCCATACACTTTTTATAGACTAGTCTATAAAAAGTCTGAGTCTATAGACTGCCTATAGACCGCTTATAGACTTATGGCCATACACTTTTTATAGAATAGTCTATAAAAAGTCTGAGTCTATAGACTGTCTATACACTACATATAGACAGTCTAAAGACTTATGGCCATACTTTTTACAGACTAGTCTATAAAAAGTCTGAGTCTATAGACTGTCTATACACTACATATAGACAGTCTATAGTCTGATGGCCATACTTTTTACAGACTAGTCTATAAAAAGTCTGAGTCTTTAGACTATCTATAGACTTATGGCCATACACATTTTATAGACTAGTCTATAAGAAGTCTGAGCCTATAGACTGTCAATAGACTTATGGCCATACACTTTTTATGGACTAGTCTATAAAAAGTCTGAGTCTATAGAGTGCCTATGGATTAATTAAAATTCATGTTTGTAGACAGTTGTCTGCAGAATGTCGATGGACAAGTGTATAGGCTTACAGTTCTACTTTTGTAAACTGAAGTCTATAGAATGTCTATAGATGTCATTTGTCTGTATACATTTTATACACTTCAGTCTACAAAAGTAGAACTATATATACACTTCTACTTTTGCAGACTGAAGTCTATGGAATGTCTATAGACAAATGTATATAGATAGTCTATAGACATTCTATAGACTTCAGTCTACAAAAACAGAACTTTATAATCCGATACACTTTCTTCTATGACATTCTGCAGACATTTGTCAACAAACATGCATTTTCATTAATCTACAGACACTCTATAGACACAGACATTTTATAGACAAGTCTACAAAGAGTGTTAAGGCCATAACTCCATAGCGGCTACCTACTAGTTTTTTTTTTTTACAAGTTAGTTTACATTTTTCTTTACATGCGGTAGCAAAACGTTTTGAATGTATTTATGCATGTGCACCTGTTCCTTTTCATCTGCACTTATGCATTACCGTTAGCAGATTAATAATGCTCCTGAACCAGCTGTACTTTCATATATGTTGCATAAACAAAAAGAATTTATATAGTGTTGAATCATGCAGTGCAAAAAAAATAAAACAAATGCACCGGCAATGCATTAACCGTTTTTATTGCTCGATATAATATATGAATTCCTTAAATTCATGTCTTATGCTAATTATGGAAACAGATTACATATTTACACTACTCCTTGGCAAGCATGGTCGCCAGGCTGGCCTTGACCTTTGTGTCATTAGTCCCAAAGGTGCTGCAGGTGTATGCTGCAAATAAGTAGATGCAGCAATATGAGGCAAAAATAACAAGTGTGTATTCTTTGTATGTTCATTAAGCAGCTTAATATATTTGCTCAAACCATCTAAGTCAATACTTAATGCGGTTTAACTATGACTAAGGGCTGCTTGTCAATACAAATCAGTACCTTTATACAATGTTTTATTGCATGGTATGGTGAACAATTAAACAGTCACAACTGCTGCTCGTGCCAGCAACAGTATGTTCCCTTTTATGACAAGTTCATATATGATGCATTAATGTACTTATCCCAAATGGTCTCTATATTTATTGCTGAAACGTTACCCAGTTGTGCTGTCTGTACAATTTTTTGGCTGGTAGTTAAGTATGCCCGTGCAGAGGGATATTTTCAGAAGACGTGACTGGAATATTCACAGTATCATGCCTAAGATTGTAATTTATTTTGCTTAATACACATTTAAATGTCTTTCTCATACTTTTAAATGAATGGTCATTGGCCATAACTTCAACAGAAGGCAGATGGGTTGATTGTATTGATATGGTCACTTAATTTCTTGCAGGTAATGAGGCCTCTTGGGCATGCTAACAGGTTTCCAAGTTAGGTATACCACATGAGCACCCGAAATACCACACGAGCACTTTGTGTCATGGCACGACAGATATGCACCTCCTAGGAAACAGAACTGATAATATAGTTCGAATGAATTCTATCACAGTAAATTATTTAAGGTGCTTTGAAAGATGAAATTTTTTTCTAGGCTATCGAGGTTCAGGACGTTAACGCAAAAAAAACATATTGAGTAAGAAATGCCTTGTCAGTATGCTTGACTTTCTTTTTTTTTTCAATAAATAGGACCAATTTCCCTCAATTTTTATGAAGTGAAAGGTTTTAAAAATATATTTAACACAGAGATTCTCTGGTAACGTTGTATGACATATGACAAGACAGCATACCTATGTGGCCATTTTAAGATTTCCCGATCTTTTTCCAAGCCTTCCCTGGCTGTTTTCATGAAAATTTTCTGGCAATCTATGACGCCTGCAGCTTAAGTGCAATAAAAAAAAATATTGTGGTTTAATGCTTGCCAAGTACTGCCAGTCCATAATATTTAGATAAAACGAATAACACGTCGGTCACTTGATATGTAGTATTAGATGCAACTGACTTGAATCCCTTGTTTAATAAAGCTGACAAGGGCTTCGGCAAGTTCCTCATTGATGGCCACACGAGTACAGCACGGAAGACACAGAGACACACGTAAAACAAATGCAACAATGTGAGCGAAAACTATACAATGAGATATTTTTACGGTTCAATAGTAGTTTTTTATATAATTTGCTCTCATCACTTATGCCTCTAGTTTAACTTTGTTTCTCTGACTAAAGACTACATGGCAATATTAATCAGTACCATTATGATGTTTCGTTATATTACAGTGTGATAAGCAGTTAGACAACCGTAATGGTCGCCGGTGCCAGCAACGGTACGTTTCGTTTCAAGACAGGTTCATGTGACACACAGTGTACTTATAAAAATAAAATAAATGCGAGAATCCCAAACGATTCCTATAATAATAATTGTTGAAACAAAGATACCCGGCTGGACTGTGCACATTTTTCAGGTGTTAATGCAATATGCCCGTGCCGAACGAACATGCTCAGCATACTGACTGCACTTTTGAACAATCAGGTTAACATTTGCAATTTATTTCCGTTTAGAACAGTCTGCAATGTCTCTTTTCTCATACTTCGAGATGAATACATTTGCCACACTTTCAGTAGAATGCACATGAATGGGGGCGTACTGATCAGGTTACTTAGCAACTAAAACATGTTACAATCTCTTAGGCGTGGTGATAAGGGTAGAACAAATGCAATGTCCACTGAATTATTTGAATAATCTGTGCGTTATCTACTAAGAAAAGACCACCAAATTGATAATCTGGCTCTTTTTTCTTTTGTACAGCGCATATAGTATGCAGTCTGTCCAAGACGACGGCACTACATGCAACAGTAATGAAAACCGGAACACTTATTACACACGACAAGGGCTTCATACCATGCACGACTGGCACAATGCGAATCTGCGCCAGCAGCTGCCTAGTGATTAAGAGCACGTAAACTGCATAACGCCGAAGCATCGAAAGGCGCTTAACGCTTTTCATATAGCTCGAAAGATAACTTCTGCTGCTAAACTGTTTAAAAAAAGAGACAAAAAAAAAATCTTCCAACTACCGTCAAACGCAATGCCTTCAGTTTGAAACGTGTAAAGGTGCTTCCCGGAACGACTAATTTAGTGTTCTCCAATTTTTTCGGCTAAGTTGCGAAGCTGCAAGTGACTGAGCTTATCGCAGGTTTGATGCTCCAAAGCGTTTGTGGTTGCATATAAATAGATTGGGTGAATTAGAGATTTTTGCTTGATATTTCTTCAAGTCTCGTGTTTTGCTTGCGGTAACTTCCCAAAATTAACTTGCGGTAAGTTCCCAAACGATGCGAAAACGGCAGCGCACACACTGCTGATGCATGCCCCGCAAACACGGCCTTTCATTCGAGTACGTTAGCAGTTATTCAACTATACGTGTCTGTCTGAACATTCTTGATGCTAACACAATTTCGAGATATATACGTAAAGCGTGTCACGAGAATTTCACTAGACATGCGGCGCAGCATTCATCGCGGCCGGATCAAGCGCCACGAAATTAGATCTACCGCACTGGCTGCCCAACATACACAATGCACAACATACACAACATACACAACATACAGTATCAAGTTAAAACATGGTGTACGTCCTTCTTTACGCACGTAAACTATAATGCTAAAATCAACAAGCCCGAGCGATCGCTCGCCGTAAAACATTCCGTATAGTAGAAGCGAGAACAAGAGCGCGTTATCAAACCATGTCAACGACAAACCGACACTATACCCGAGTCGCCTGCGCTACATGAAGCCGCTTCGCGCTAAGAGATGCGCTCACATAATCATGAGCTATTGACGCAAAACGTCTTTGCTAAAGCTTACCGTTCAGTGTAGTTGACGTGTGATGCCACAAAGATGACACGCATACACAGACACCGACGTTCAGGCATACACCGCACACCGGTACAACCGTTTACGTGCCTGGCGCACTCGTTGAGACGGCGCACCGCCGCGCATGCGCAAGAGCTCCGAGCATGCGCAGGAGCTCCGCGCGCGAGGGCGTGCGCGCTCGGAGGAGTGTGAGCGCCTTTTCCTCCTTCATTTTTTTTTGTCTCTTTCTCTCTCTCTCTCTCTCTCTCTGCGCGCCATGCGCGCCGGAACGGGTGGCTTATTCATCTTTAACACCACTATTCATCTTTTTTCATGGACGAAGGAAATGCGCTGGTAGGTTGTATGACAAACGCTGTGGGCTATCGTATGAGACTGGAACGCTAACATGAATGCGCTGTTTGTAAAAGCCGTTACAGGGCCCTTCAGACGTTTCAGACGCATTATTGCCAGCGTCGATTAGTAATACAGCGTACTTGTAGCATATCTTCCAGCGTACCGCCAAATGTGATGCCCGCACGTATGTTAGTGCTAATTTTCTGTTCCGATGATAGGTCAAAGCAATCAGTACAGCATTGAGGTACTCATATGCGTGGCTGCGCAGGCATACCGCCGGCGAAATACTGGGTGGGCTCAGAGAATTTGGCACCTATTTTAAGTGAATGAGAAACTTTGATAGGTTTATAGCGCAGGATATCAGTCAACAAAAAACCGCCCGATGTTAGTGACGCAGCCGAGATATGAAGACAATGTGAAATGTATCCGAGAATCGGACGACACACAACGCGAAGACCACATGCGCGACATCGGTTCATCGCACATTCACAAAGTCCGCGTTGTCAGCTACAAACATTACGAGTGTATTTGCTG
This sequence comes from Dermacentor andersoni, assembly GCF_023375885.2. Classification (NCBI taxonomy): domain Eukaryota; kingdom Metazoa; phylum Arthropoda; class Arachnida; order Ixodida; family Ixodidae; genus Dermacentor; species Dermacentor andersoni. The sequence continues at coordinate 31,464,096 of NC_092818.1, forward strand.
TTAGCTTGATGCCTGTTTGGAATCCACTTGTAGCTGAAGCTGGCGTTCATAACATCTATTATAACAATTGGATCGGCGTTTTGCTTACTTTATTCTACTGCCGCAAAAGTGATGCGACAACTGTGAAGACTGTCTTGGGATTGCCGAGAGCGGCTACGTAGATGATATCATGTGGTCAACAAATGCGGAGGTATACACTATGTGTATACTAATGTCTACAAATAGGCTCTACAGCAATCTCAGCAGTATACAACTTCAGTGGCTTATATCAAGCGCAGCTACGTATTATCCACCGGTACCTGCGCTTGGTTACAGCGTACACGGGTTGGGCCCAGATTAACGATGTTTGTCTATTGTGAATCTATAGACATGCAAGACCACGACAACTCAGAGGAAGACCAGGTGGTGAATTCACCACCTGGTCTGCCGGCTTTCGCCACTTATTCACCACCTTTGCCACATCATCACCATCTGACCTTCACCACCTGGTCTTCGCGAAGTGTACGTCCGGGAAGCAGCCAGGTTTAGGGCCTTCGGGTGCCTGGAAGACCTTGGTGACTCGGACGGTGCCTGCTCCGCCGCGATCCTCGTTCGGGGCAGCTGCACCGAACGCAGACTAGCAGTCTGCACGGTTTGCCCGCCGCGCCGGAGTTGCGGTGCCGTCGTGCATGAACCAGTGCCATATCATCGCGTTCGCAGAGGGCGGGGGGTATGGGAACTCGGAATTACAAATTATCGACTTTCTCCTATACATATTCAATACACCGCGAGTAGAGAAAAAGAAATAGAAACCTTGTCGACTATATTGTCCATAATATAGAGAGTCTATAGACAAAGTATGGACAAAAATAAATAGAAACTGTATCGGCTTTCGTCTACAGGTAGTCCATATAGAGGGGAAATAGACAAAGAAGAAACAAACACCTTATCGAATTTTTTCTATAGACTGCAAGTAGATAAAAAGAAATTGAAATCTTATCGACTTTCGTCTATAGAAAGTCTATATACAAAGTATATGGACAAAAATAGATAGACACTGTATCGACTTTGGTCTAAAAGTAGCCCATAGAGGGGAAATAGACAAAAAGAAACAAACACCTTATCGATTTTTTCTATAGACCGTCTATAGACAGCGAGTAGACAAAAAGAAATCGAAACCTTATCGACTTTCGTCTATAGAAAGTCTATAAACAAAGTATGGACAAAAATAGATAGAGACTGTATCCACTTTCGTCTATAGGTAGTCCATAGAGGGGAAGTAGGCAAAAAAGAAACAAACACGTTATCGACTTTTTCCTATAGACCGTCTATAGACTGCGAGTAGACAAAAACAAATAGAAACCTTATCGACTTTCGTCTATAGAAAGTCTATAGACAAAGTATGGACAAAATGGATAGAAACTGTATCGACTTTCGCCTATAGGTAGTCCATAGAGGGGAAGTAGGCAAAAGAAACAAACACCTTATCGACTTTTTTCTATAGACCGTCTATAGACTGTGAGTAGACAAAAAGAAATAGAAACCTTATCGACTTTCGTCTATAGAAAGTCTATAGACAAAGTATGGACAAAATGGATAGAAACAGTATCGACTTTCGTCTATAGGTAGTCCATAGAGGGGAAGTAGACAGAAAGGAAACAAACACCTTAGCGACTTTTTTCTATAGACCGTCTGTAGACTACGAGTAGACACAAAGAAATAGAAAGCCTATCGACTTTCGTCTATAGAAAGTCTATAGACAAAGTATGGAAAATATAGATAGAGACTGTGTCGACTTTCGTCTGTAGGTATTCTATAGAGGGGAAGTAGACAAAAAGGAAACAAACACCTTATCAACTTTTTTCTATAGACCGTCTATAGACTGCGAATAGACAAAAAGAAATAGAAACTTTATCGACTTTCGTCTACAGACAGTCTATAGACTTTGTATCAACAAAAGTCCAAATCTATAGAAAGGAAAGGTCGTCTATGAAAAGTCTATAGACTTTCTATAGACAGTCTAAAGTCATTTTTGTAAGGGTATAAGGCTTTGTTGTTTCTTTATTGCATCCTCTGTTTCTTGGGAGAGAGCTGACCTACAGATTGCTTGGTGCCTCACCTCCCACATCAATTGCTTTTTCTGAAGCCAGCCTTAGTTACGGTTTCATTCGTTACCTTTATATCGTCTTCATCTCTCTGTTCTGAAGCTGCGTATTTGCTTGCAAGCGCCAGCCTGAATTGGTCTGCTTTTACCTGCACTGCGTCAAGGTTAGCCTGTTTCTAGTGGACTAATTTTACTCTTTCTTTCTTCAAATTGAGGAAAATCCTAGAGCTCACTAACATGTGATCACTGCACTTTACCCTACCTAACGCTTCGACATCCTGCATTGTGGTGGGATCGGCATATATTTCATTTCTTGTTTCTCCATTCGGGCTTCTCCAGGTCAACATCCTATTGCTGCGCTTCCTGAAGAACGTATTTATCATTCGGAGCACCAGCCTGCCTTTTCCCCACTTTCACATTGAAGTCGCTCATGACTACAGTAGTCTGAGTTTGCACTTTCCTCATCGCTATTTTAACATCTTCAATAAAACTGTTCTATTTTTTCATCGTGGTTACTGGAGGCTGGAACTTATGGTTGTGCTACCTTTATGCGACACCTCAATTCACCTTTATTACTACTACTGCTGCCCTATGTGAATGCCCGGTGGTGATGGGAATCGAACTCACAACTTCCCGCAGCCGAGGCGGGCGCTATACAACTGCTTATGCTTCGGGATTGCTAAACATTCAACCCCTGTATCAAATATAGTGTTTTACGACTTGCTGAAAAACCTTTTCCCAACGCTGTTCTATGGCTGTCGATAACATTATCATGTCAAAAATTCACACATTCACTGCATTTAACTTCAACGGTACTATTATGCATACCGTGCGTAAGGACTATAACTATGGATTATACTCATATTATTATTTTGCCGCGAAACTGTGGAATACTTTAACGTACAGTATCACATCGCGTATATCAGTTTATTCATATAGGCAACTTATTTGTGTTCATCTGCTTACCTTACCATAGTAACCATGTTAACGCAAAAAAAAAAAAACGTTTTGAATGCAATATATAACAAAACTCTGCCAATACTAGCATCTTTCGCCTTGTAATTCACTCGAAACCACTTATGGTAAAAAAGCGACCCCTGTAACATCCCTTCAAATGGTTCTGAGGCCCTGCTTCAATAAATGTAACATATAATTGTATGAATAATAAACAATGGAAATTGATTGATTGATTGATTGATTTACTAAACAAGCTAGCGCATAACAGCGGTAATTGTTCATAGCAGCGAGAGTCTGCAATCTCTAATTATTATTTGCATATGCCGCAGTAAACGTAATAAGCTTATGTTGATGATGCACCCTCGTCAGAACTGCCCCACAAATTTGGTCTACAGCCAGCCAGTTCATCGCGGATATGGTGTATGCCTCGGCTGTCACCATGTTAAACGCGTCCGCGTCGTTGTTCGTGCAGAAGAGGCGCACTATTTGCAATTTCGTCGATGATCACATAATGGCTTTCAAAGAGAGACACCTCGTCCGGAGCGAGCCCCTCCCAACCCCGATCTTGGTCAGTATGGTGACAAACTACTGGTCACTCGGGCGCATGACATCCTCGAGCTGGAAGTAGGAGAGGTCGGGCCACGGCTTCCATTCCGTGTCAAAGGTGTTTTGGTGCAACTTAGACCACCTGCACACGTCTGCCGCCCTGAGAGGCGGAAGTTGCCTCTTGTTGCTGCACAGGATGACATCGAATCCGCCGAAGGGTACTGCGTAATGGAGGAGAATGTGCGCATTCTTCGATCAATCAGCACAAGCGTATCCACCACATCATACTGATCCCCTCAGCGATGATAACTTGACGTCTTCGAAGACGCAACCGAAGGAGTTCGCATGGCTCGAGCTGAGGCCCCTGTCCAGATTCTTACCAGATATGACAAGTTCGAAGGCGGCGTCCATGATAATTCCACCGATGGCGACGGTTGCTGTAAGGTGGTCGCACAGGCAACGAAGGGGTTGATGCTCACACCTCAGCTTGCAGTTCTGAAGATGCGGTTGTAATTTATTTATTTATTTATTGCAGTATCCTCAGGGCCCAAAAGCATTACAGAGGGGAGTGGGACCTCCGATAAAGTGAAAAATAAAACAGCAGTAACTTTGTATGAAACTTGCCAGAAAAAGGAACGGTTACAGCAATACAATAAAGGAAATAAACAAAGAATAGCACACAGTACAAAGAAAAAAGAAGAAAAGAAACAACGCCGCGCATACAAAACATAGACACCTTATCAACATAGGAAAAAAAAAACCAAATGACACTGTAAACAGTAATATATGCCTACAAAACAAACTTTGATGGGATCAAAAAAGGAAAGAAATGGGCTAAGCAAGTATAAAAACAATGACAGTGCTACACTTCCTTCTGTTTATGACAACGGGGGGCTATAGTTAAAGCAGCTCTGAAATTTGAATTATCAGATATTTTGACGACAGATCAGGAAAGGTGATTCGAACTTGCTGACGTACTGGGGATGAAGGAAATTAAAGAATCGTTGATGTGTCATGAAGGAACCGCAACATTACGACGGTGGTAGATACGAGCTGAAACTGAAAAAAGGAGCGTTATCAATTTATTCTTAAGAATGGGGTACATCTTATGGAGCAGGCAAAGGTGGAATATTTTCCTGCGTTGTGATAGCAATGGTAATGTTAAGGTTGCTTTCGTAGTAATCACGCTGGACTTATTTATTTATTTATTCATTGTGCACCTGCATCGCCTTAGAAGGCATTACAGCAGGGGGGGGGGGGGGGTGTACATACCTATATGCATTAGTTGACACTCATTTCAACACACAAAGCGCGGTAAAACGTTTCATTACATTGTATACCAACAATATTTGACAGGAGAGCATTCCACTGCCTTGTGATCCTATAAAAAATTCATAACGCAAGGTGTCACCTTTAAATTGAAATTCATGGAGTTTCATGATGATGATGATGTGGGGTGTTTTATGGCGCAAGGGCCAGGTTTGGCCAAAGAGCGCCACGACAAGTGGTAATGTTGATGTATTATGGAAGATGTGACTTGGCTGTAAAGTGGCCTAAAAATAGTCGCTGTAAAGTGCGTAAAATCTACGTGCTATAAAATTATGGCGATGACTAATGACGAATACTATGGACATTAAAATCTATCGTAGAAGAATGATGCAAAACAGAAAATATATAAGATGGCAAAATTACTTGGAGCACTGCTGCCTCACCAGAGCCCTTGAAACACAAGGGCTAGAGGCATGTGCTATACGAAAGAGCTATCACAGCGGCGTCCTCTGAAGAGAGGACGCGCTACGAACATGTGGGGCTAAAAACATGCAAGACAACATCTTTCCAAAAACTTAGGACTGCGTTGGTGTCAAATAAAGGTTCTTGGCCGAGTAGCATTACAGGATGTAGGGGGATGTGCTGCCGGTATGCTAGGAAAAAATGTTTCCTTCTTTCAGATTCGGCTGCCCGACACTCCAGGAGCACTTGAAGGACGGTCAGCCTCTCCCCGCATCTACCGCAGGTTGGAGGGTCATTTTCAGTGAGTAGAAAGTTATGCGTGCCAAATGTGTGTCCTATTCTGAGGCGACAGAATACGACATCTGTTCACCGTGATTTTGTTTCGGAGGGCCAAGAACCTAACTGTGGCTGTATCAAGTGCAGTTTGTTATTTCCTTCTGCATCCCATATACGTTGCCAGTGGTTCCGCAGTTTCCTTCTTAAGAAAGGCTTCAGGTCTGTGACAGGGACCGAAGCAGCAGGATTAACTGCATGCAATAAATTTGATGTGGCCATCTGGTCCACTAGAACGTTACCCTGGATGCCCCTATGGCCAGGCACTCAGCATATAATCACATGCTGGTTAGATACATATGCTTTACATAACACGGAATAGAGTTCAATTAAAACAGGATTGTTGTTCTTACAGAACGATATCAAAGACTTCGCAACACTTAGGGAGTCCGTATATATAACTGATTTCTGAAGTGTTTATTTATTTATATGCTTTACAGCCGACAACAGTGCGTAGGCCTCAGCCGTAAAGATGCTAGTTTCCAGATGCAGTACAACGCTTTCCGAGAAGGATGGACCGACGGACACTCCTTCGTGTGACTTCGATGCGTCTGTGTAGAACTCCGTGCATGAGTACTTGTACTGGAGTTCCAGGAAATGCATTAGGATTTCGATACCTGGGGCTTCCTTTGTAACTTGTAGGAAAGATATATCACATTGTACCAGCTTCCACTCCCAAGGAGGTAGCAGCCCTGCTGGATACATTAGGCGGAACTCGAGGAGTCGGACATGCATTTCATCACTAAGCGAGAAAGGCGTTCTTACGGAGGGATGATTATGAAAGAGTGTAGCATATGTCATATCCTTAATGGTATTAAAACACGGATGTTGAGGATTAGAGTGGACTTTCAGAAAATAAGTTTGGCTGGTGTATGTTCTCTGCAGGTGAAGTGACCACTCATTTGATTCGACGTATAGACTTTCAATGGGACTTGTTCTGAAAGCGCCCGTGGCTAAGCGGATTCCTAGATGGTGGACCGGATCTAGCATCTTTAGCGCGCTCGGGGCGGCAGAATGATAGATCGCGGCACCATAATCGAATCGTGACCGAATCAGGCTCTTATATAGATTCATTAAGCACGTCCTGTCACTACCCCACGTAGTCTGCGATAGAAGTTTCATTAGCTTCATTGTTTTCAAACATTTTTCTTTAAGATGTTTATGATGTGGGATGAAAGTGAGTGTATTGTCAAGTATAACACCTAGAAATTAGTATTCTTTGTTTACAGGTATCTGTTGTCCACACAGTTCTAAGCAAGGATCCGGAACCAGGCCTCTCTTTCTTGTAAACAGAACACAAGAACTCTTGTGAGGATTGATTTTAAATCCATTTTTCTCTGCCCACTGTGACAACTTCTTCAAACCATGCTGTACCTGTCTCTCGCAGATTGTGAGGTTGCAGGATTTGAAACCTATTTCTATATCGTCCACGTAGACGGAATAGAAAATAGCTGGTGGTAAAGAGGCATGAAGTGTGTTCATCTTTACGACAAAGAGCGTGCAGCTGAGTACGCCACCCTGGGGTACCCCAGTTTCGTGTATGAATGTACGCTGCAGTACAGGACCAATTTTCACTCGAAATGTACGGTTCCATAGGTAGGTTTCTATAATATTTAGCACATTGCCGCGGATACCTAGCGCGGAAAGATCGCGCAGGTTTCCGTACCACCAGGTTGTGTCGCACGCTTTTTCCATATCCAGAAATACAGATAAGAAAGATTGCTTGTGCACGAAGGCATCGCGAATGCTCGCTTCGATGCGCACAAGATGGTCGGTTGTAGATCGCCCTTCCCGAAAACCAGATTGAAATGGGTCAAGCATTTTACTGGACTCTAGGAGATCTACGAGACGGCGATTGATCATTTTTTCAAAGAGCTTACAGAGGCAGCTCTGTATTATAAAGAGGGCGATTATAAAGATCGTTTGGCGTGCATTTGCGATTCAGAGGCTTGAGTTCTTCTATTGCTTTATATTTAAGGAAGTTCTCTGAATAGTGAGTGGAGCTAGACACGCGCTCGAAGTGTTCAGCCAGAGCATCAGCCTGGTCTTGCAGGGTATCGCCTTGTATGTTTACCAAAGGGAGGGAGTACGTTTGTCGCCCTCATACTATTTACCCTGGTCGAGACTTTGGCCTCATCTGTATACGTGTTGATACCCGATAAACACTTTTGCCAACTCTCTTTTCTTGCCTGTCGGCGCGTTCTCCTGCCTTCGGATTTCGCTTTTTTAAAGTTGATAAGATTCTCTGCAGTGGGAGAGGCGCGTATCAACCCACACGCTTTGTTTTGTTTCTTACGGGAGATCCTACATTCGTCGTTCCACCACGGGACGCGTCGTTTGCATGCGAGACCACTTACTTCAGATATACATTTAGATGCTGCATCTATAATGAAGGCTGTAAAATACTCCACAGCAGCATCACTTCCTAAAGAAGACATGTCATTCCATGAGATCCTAGTGAGAGTTCGGAATTTCTCCCAGTCGGCTGTATCGATTTTCCACCTAGGAGCCTGTGGTAGATATTCGCTTTCTTTATGTTTTTAGGAGCATGGGGAAGTGGTCACTCCCGTGAGGATTGTCGTTAACTTCCCATTCAAGTTCGGGCAGTATTGACGGGGAAACTATACTAAGATCAATTGAAGAAAATGTTCTGTTTGCGAGGCCGTAATAAGTGGGTTCCTTCTTATTCAGCAGACGCGCACCGGACCAAAGAAGGAATTGTTCAACGAGGCGACCTCGCGCGTCTACACGAGAGTCGCCCCACAGGGAACTGTGCGCATTGAAATCGCCCAGTACAACATAAGGTTCAGGCAATTGATCTATAAAGGACTGAAATTCATGTGTCGTTAATTTGTAATGTGGGGGTATGTAAAGAGAGCTTATGGTGATGAGTTTGTTTAGGAGAACAGCTCGAACCGCCACTGCTTCGAGAGGCGTTTGTAGCTGTAAAAGTTGACACGCAATGCTCTTATGGATAACAATGGCGACACCGCCCGATGATGCGACAGCGTGGGGCGGTGTTTATGGTGCGTGGCCACAGCAAGCTATGGAAGGGAAAGCGGACAGATCACGTATGCCGGGACCACCATCTTCATCCAGTTATCGTTTTCGGTGCACTGGGTCGGCCCCATCGAATCTCTCTCCGCTGGAGCGTGCTCCTCGCCTCTTTACAGCATATTAGACAAGACAAGCCACCCAGTGTAGGCCATATTATTTGATTTTAAAGACAACAAAAGTGACCTCCTATAAATGGGGAGAGCGCTTGATTGGTCTCTAGAAAATCGTGCTGGTCACCGCCGGATGCTTGCGTCGGCAGTCACTCAAATTTGACGTCAAGAGATTGAAATGAAAACATAGAAGAGATTTACGTTATAGGGCCTAAGTTGTATTTATTGTTTGTTTCTTCATTTGGCGATTGCTAACTGAGTGAAAGTTTTTAGCGACAACAGATTACGTAGGCTTGAGCTGGTGCTTTAATATCCATGAGATCACCATGAGATACTGCGGGAACGTTTACGTGGCGCCGCCGCTTGGCATATCTTCTATCAAATTCTTCTTACTTCCCCTCCTTTCTCTAGAAAAGAGAGGGCAGAAAGGTAATTAGAAACGGTAGCTGGGACGTGCACAAGGGTAATTTACTAACGCAGGCGGAAAAATGTGTCTCTTCAGTGTTACTTTTAAATAAATGTACCTACTGTGACGGAATAGGGACATCGCTTGATGCATTTCCTTACCATTTCATTTTAGTAGCTGATACTCAAAGCTAAATATGGTAGCTTACAGCGCTTCTGAATGTCATGCGGCAAAAGAATTTAAAAAAGAAAAGCACAGACATTTCTGGTCGCTGGCCAAATAAAAATGTATTTAACGTTTCACAGCAAATATTCATTTTAAACAAGGAGCGCGTATGGAGGACCCAACCTAAGATAATGGTCTAGTAGGGGCTGTAAATGTAACCTTGTTCAAGACACCATTTTGCGGGGTTTTAAGGCATCCAACTGAATATATACCGTTGATTCCACGTCTCGATAAGTAACGTAAATGCATTACAGCTAGAAATGTGAATAAACAAGTTCTTCATATATCGCACTCTTTATAATGACGGAAGCGACCCAAATCAATGAATTCCAACTGAAGCCTTTTTTCAGCTGCGACAAATTTTGTTAACGAACAGTAGAGAATACCAGATTACACGCATACTGGAAAAACGCGTGACTGTGGGGAAGAGCAGGTATTGTACACGTAACTCTTTGCAAGACCCCATTTTGCGTGGTTTTAAGCCATGCAGTTGAATATATACCGTTGCATCCACGTCTCGATAAGTAGCGTAATGCATTCCAGCTAGCAACGTGAATAAACAAGTTCTTCATATATCGCACTCTTTGTAATGATGGAAGCGACCTAAATCAATGAATCGCAAGTGAAGCCTTTTTTTCAGCTTCGACAGCAGTTTCTTAACGACTGAAGAGATGAGCAGATTACACGCATACTGGAATAACGAGTGACTGGCGGGAAGAACAAGGGTTGTAAACGTAACTCTTTGCAAGACCCCATCTTGCGTGGTTTTAAGCCATTCAGTTGAATATATACCGTTGCATCCTCGTCTCGATAAGTAGCGTAATGCATTCCAGCTAGCAATGAGAATAAGCAAATTCTTCATATACCGCACTTTTTGTAATGACGGAAGCGATCCAAATCAATGAATCGCAACTGAAGCCTTTTTTTCAGCTTCGACAACAGTTTCTTAACGACAGTAGAGATGAGCAGATTACACGCATACTGGAATTACGCGTGACTGGCTTGAAGAGCAGGGGTTGTAAATATAACCCTGACCAAGACACCACTTTGCTTGGTTGTAAGCCATTCAATTGAATATATACCGTTGCATCCACGTCTCGGTAAGTAGCGTAAATGTATTCCAGCTTCCACTGTGAATATACAAGTTCTTCATATATCGCATTCTTTGTAAAGACGGAAGCGACCCTAATCAATGAATCCCAACTGAAGACTTTTTCAGCTCCGACAGCATTTTCTTAACAAACAGTAGAGAATACCAGATTACGCGCATACTGGAATTACGCGTGACTGGCGGGAAGAGCAGGGGTTCTAAATATAACCCTGATCAAGACGCCACTTTGCTTGGTTGTAAGCCATTCAATTGAATATATACCGTTGCATCCACGTCTCGATAAGAAGCGTAAATGCATTCCAGCTAGCAATGTGAATAAACATGTTCTTCATATATCGCATTCTTTGTAAAGACGGAAGCGACCATAATCAATGAATCCCAACTGAAGCCTTTTTTCAGCTTCGACAGCAGTTTGTTAACGAACTGTAGAGAATACCAGATTTCACGCATAATGTGATAACGCGCTACTGGCGGGAAGAGCAGGGGTTGTAAATATGACCCTGATCAAGACACCACTTTGCTTAGTTTTAGGCCATTAAATTGAATATATACCGTTGCATCCACGTCTCGATAAGTAGCGTAAATGTATTCCAGCTACCAATGTTAATACACAAGTTCTTCATATATCGCATTGCTTTGTAATGACGGAAGCGACCCTAATCAATGAATCGCCACTGAAGACTTTTTTCAGCTCCGACAACATTTTCTTAACGAACAGCAGGGAATACCAGTTTACACGCATACTGGAATTACGCGTGACTGGCTTGAAGAGCAGGGGTTGTAAATATAACCCTGACCAAGACCCCACTTTGCTTGGTTTTAAGCCATTCAATTAAATATATGCCGTTGCATCAACGTCTCGATAAGTAGCGTAAATGTATTCCCGCTACCAATGTGAATACACAAGTTCTTCATATATCGCATTCTTTGTAAAGACGGAAGCGACCCTAATCAATCAATCCCAACTGAAGACTTTTTCAGCTTCGACAGCAGTTTGTTAACGAACAGTAGAGAATAGCAGATTACACGCATACTGGAATTACGCGTGACTGGCTTGAAGAGCAGGAGTTGTAAATATAACCCTGACCAAGACCCCACTTTGCTTGGTTGTAAGCCATTCAATTGAATGTATACCATTGCATCCACGTCTCGATAAGTAGCGTAAATGTATTCGAGCTACCAATCTTAATACACAAGTTCTTCATATATCGCATTCTTTGTAATGATGGAAGCGACCCTAATCAATGAATCGCCACTGAATACTTTTTTCAGCTCCGACAGCATTTTCTTAACGAACAGCAGAGAATACCAGTTTACACGCATACTGGAATTACGCGCGACTGGCGGGAAGAGCAGGGGTTGTAAATATAACCCTGACCAAGACCCCACTTTGCTTGGTTGTAAGCCATTCAATTGATTATATACCGTTGCATCCACGTCTCGATAAGTAGCGTAAATGCGTTCCAGCTAGCAATGTGAATAAACAAGTTCTTCATATATCGCACTCTTTGTAAAGACGGATGCGACCATAATCAATGAATCCCAACTGAAGACTTTTTTCAGCTTCGACAGCAGTTTGTTAACGAACAGTAGAGAATACCACATTTCACGCATAATGTGATAACGCGTTACTGGCGGGAAGAGCAGGGGTTGTAAATATGACCCTGATCAAGACACCACTTTGCTTGCTTTTAAGCCATTAAATTGAATATATACCGTTGCATCCACGTTTCGATAAGTAGCGTAAATGTATTCCAACTACCAATGTGAATACACGAAGTTCTTCATATTTCGCATTCTTTGTAAAGACGGAAGCGACTCTAATCAATGAATCCGAACTGAAGACTTTTTTCAGCTCCGACAGCATTTTCTTAACCAACACTAGAGAATACCAGATTTCACGCATAATGTAATAATGCGCACTGGCGGGAAGAGCAGGGGTTGTAAAAATGACCCTGATCAAGACACCACTTTGCTTGGTTTTAAGCCATTCAATTGAATATATACCGTTGCATCCACGTCTCGTTAAGTAGCGTAAATGGATTCCAGCTACCAATGTTAATACACAAGTTCTTCATATATCTAATTCTTTTTAATGACGGAAGCGACCCTAATCAATGAATCGCCACTGAAGACTTTTTTCAGCCCCGACAGCATTTTCTTAACGAACAGCAGAAAATACCAGTTTACACGCATACTGGAATTACGCGTGACTGTCTTGAAGAGCAGGGGTTGTACATATAACCCTGACCAAGACCCCACTTTGCTTGGTTGTAAGCCATTCAATTGAATATATACCGTTGCATCCACGTCTCGATGAGTAGCGTAAATGCATTCCAGCTAGCAATGTGAATAAACAAGTTCTTCATATATCGCATTCTTTGTAAAGACGGAAGCGACCCTAATCAATGAATCCCAACTGAAGACTTTTTCAGCTCCGACAGCATTTTCTTAACAAACAGTAGAGAATACCAGATTACGCGCATACTGGAATTACGCGTGACTGGCGGGAAGAGCAGGGGTTCTAAATATAACCCTGATCAAGACGCCACTTTGCTTGGTTGTAAGCCATTCAATTGAATATATACCGTTGCATCCACGTCTCGATAAGAAGCGTAAATGCATTCCAGCTAGCAATGTGAATAAACATGTTCTTCATATATCGCATTCTTTGTAAAGACGGAAGCGACCATAATCAATGAATCCCAACTGAAGACTTTTTTCAGCTTCGACAGCCGTTTGTTAACGAACAGTAGAGAATACCAGATTTCACGCATAATGGGATAACGCGTTACTGGCGGGAAGAGCAGGGGTTGTAAATATAACCCTGACCGAGACCCCACTTTGCTTGGTTGTAAGCCATTCAATTGAATGTATACCGTTGCATCCACGTTTCGATAAGTAGCGGAAATGTATTCCAGCTACCAATGTGATGGCAGAAGTTCGTCATATATCGCATACTTTGTAATGACGGAAGCGACCCAAATCAATGAATTGCCACTGAAGACTTTTTCAGCTCCGACAGCATTTTCTTAACGAACAGCAGAGAATACCAGTTTACGCGCATACTGGAATTACGCGTGACTGGCTTGAAGAGCAGGGGTTGTAAATATAACCCTGACCAAGACCCCACTTGGCTTGGTTGCAAGCCATTGAATTGATTATATACCGTTGCATCCACGTCTCGATAAGTAGCGTAAATGTATTCCAGCTACCAATCTTAATACACAAGTTCTTCATATATCGCATTCTTTGTAATGACGGAAGCGACCCTAATCAATGAATCGCCACTGAAGACTTTTTTCAGCTCCGACAGCATTTTCCTAACGAATAGCAGAGAATACCAGTTCACACGCATACTGGAATTACGCGTGACTGGCGGGAAGAGCAGGGGTTGTAAATATAACCCTGATCAAAACCCCACTTTGCTAGTTTTAATCCATTCAATTGAATATATACCGTTGCATCCACGTCTCGATAAGTAGCGTAAATGCATTCCAGCTGCCAATGTGAATACACAAGTTGTTCATATATCGCATTCTTTGCAAAGATGGAAGCGACCCTAATCAATGAATCACAACTGAAGACTTTTTTCAGCTCCGAACGCATTTTCTTAACGAACAGTAGAGAATACCAGATTACACGCATAATGTAATAACGTGTGACTGGCGGGAAGAGCAGGGGTCGTAAATATAACCCTGACCAAGACCCCACTTTGCTTGGTTTTAAGCCATTCAATTGAATATATACAGTTGCATCCACGTCTCGATGAGTAGCGTAAATGCATTCCAGCTAGCAATGTGAATAAACAAGTTCTTCATATATCGCATTCTTTGTAAAGACGGAAGCGACCATAATCAATGAATCCCAACTGAAGACTTTTTTCAGCTTCGACAGCCGTTTGTTAGCGAACAGTAGAGAATACCAGATTTCACGCATAATGGGATAACGCGTTACTGGCGGGAAGAGCAGGGGTTGTAAATATAACCCTAACCAAGACCCCACTTTGCTTGGTTGTAAGCCATTCAATTGAATGTATACCGTTGCATCCACGTTTCGATAAGTAGCGGAAATGTATTCCAGCTACCAATGTGATTGCAGAAGTTCGTCATATATCGCATACTTTGTAATGACGGAAGCGACCCAAATCAATGAATTGCCACTGAAGACTTTTTTCAGCTCCGACAGCATTTTCTTAACGAACAGCAGAGAATACCAGTTTACGCGCATACTGGAATTACGCGTGACTGGCTTGAAGAGCAGGGGTTGTAAATATAACCCTGACCAAGACCCCACTTGGCTTGATTGTAAGCCATTCAATTGATTATATACCGTTGCATCCACGTCTCGATAAGTAGCGTAAATGTATTCCAGCTACCAATCTTAATACACAAGTTTTTCATATATCGCATTCTTTGTAATGACGGAAGCGACCCTAATCAATGAATCGCCACTGAAGACTTTTTTCAGCTCCGGCAGCATTTTCCTAACGAATAGCAGAGAATACCAGTTCACACGCATACTGGAATTACGCGTGACTGGCGGGAAGAGCAGGGGTTGTAAATATAACCCTGATCAAAACCCCACTTTGCTTTGTTTTAATCCATTCAATTGAATATATACCGTTGCATCCACGTCTCGATAAGTAGCGTAAATGCATTCCAGCTGCCAATGTGAATACACAAGTTGTTCATATATCGCATTCTTTGCAAAGATGGAAGCGACCCTAATCAATGAATCACAACTGAAGACTTTTTTCAGCTCCGAACGCATTTTCTTAACGAACAGTAGAGAATACCAGATTACACGCATAATGTAATAACGTGTGACTGGCGGGAAGAGCAGGGGTTGTAAATATCACTCTGTTCAAGATACCACTTTGCTTGGTTTGAAGCCATTAAATTGAATATATACCGTTGCATCCACGTCTCGATAAGTAGCGTAAATGCATTCCAGCTAGCAATGTGAATAAACAAGTTCTTCATATATCGCATACTTTGTAATGACGGAAGTGACCCAAATCAATGAATCGCCACTGAAGACTTTTTTCAGCTCCGACAGCATTTTCTTAACGAACAGTAGAGAATACCAGATTCCACGCATAATGTAATAACGCGTGACTGGCGGGAAGAGAAGAGGGTGTAAATATAACGCTGATCAAGACCCCACTTTGCTTGGTTGCAAGCCATTCATTTGAATATATACCGTTGCATCCACGTCTCGATAAGTAGCGTAAATGCGTTCCAGCTAGCAATGTGAATAACAAGTTCTTCATATATCGCATTCTTTGTAATGACGGAAGCGACCCTAATCAATGAATCGCCACTGAAGACTTTTTTCAGCTCCGACAGCAGTTTGTTAACGAACAGTGAAGAATAGCAGATTTCACGCATAATGTAATAACGCGTGACTGGCGGGAAGAGCAGCGGTTGTAAATATGACCCTGATCAAGACACCACTTTGCTTGGTTTTAAGCCATTCAATTGATTATATACCGTTGCATCCACGTTTCGATAAGTAGCGGAAATGTATTCCAGCTACCAATGTGATGGCAGAAGTTCGTCACATATCGCATAGTTTGTAATGACGGAAGCGACCCAAATCAATGAATTGCCACTGAAGACTTTTTTCAGCTCCGACAGCATTTTCTTATCGAACAGCAGAGAATACCAGTTTACGCGCATACTGGAATTACGCGTGACTGGCTTGAAGAGCAGGGGTTGTAAATATAGCCCTGACCAAGACCCCACTTGGCTTGGTTGTAAGCCATTCAATTGATTATATACCGTTGCATCCACGTCTCGATAAGTAGCGTAAATGTATTCCAGCTACCAATCTTAATACACAAGTTCTTCATATATCGCATTCTTTGTAACGACGGAAGCGACCCTAATCAATGAATCGCCACTGAAGATTTTTTCAGCTCCGACAGCATTTTCCTAACGAATAGCAGAGAATACCAGTTCACACGCATACTGGAATTACGCGTGACTGGCGGGAAGAGCAGGGGTTGTAAATATAACCCTGATCAAAACCCCACTTTGCTTAGTTTTAATCCATTCAATTGAATATATACCGTTGCATCCACGTCTCGATAAGTAGCGTAAATGCATTCCAGCTGCCAATGTGAATACACAAGTTGTTCATATATCGCATTCTTTGCAAAGATGGAAGCGACCCTAATCAATGAATCACAACTGAAGACTTTTTTCAGCTCCGAACGCATTTTCTTAACGAACAGTAGAGAATACCAGATTACACGCATAATGTAATAACGTGTGACTGGCGGGAAGAGCAGGGGTTGTAAATATCACTCTGATCAAGATACCACTTTGCTTGGTTTTAAGCCATTAAATTGAATATATACCGTTGCATCCACGTCTCGATAAGTAGCGTAAATGCATTCCAGCTAGCAATGTGAATAAACAAGTTCTTCATATATCGCATACTTTGTAATGACGGAAGTGACCCAAATCAATGAATCGCCACTGAAGACTTTTTTCAGCTCCGACAGCATTTTCTTAACGAACAGTAGAGAATACCAGATTCCACGCATAATGTAATAACGCGTGACTGGCGGGAAGAGAAGAGGGTGTAAACATAACGCTGATCAAGACCCCACTTTGCTTGGTTGCAAGCCATTCATTTGAATATATACCGTTGCATCCACGTCTCGATAAGTAGCGTAAATGCGTTCCAGCTAGCAATGTGAATAACAAGTTCTTCATATATCGCATTCTTTGTAATGACGGAAGCGACCCTAATCAATGAATCGCCACTGAAGACTTTTTTCAGCTCCGACAGCAGTGTGTTAACGAACAGTGAAGAATAGCAGATTTCACGCATAATGTAATAACGCGTGACTGGCGGGAAGAGCAGCGGTTGTAAATATGACCCTGATCAAGACACCACTTTGCTTGGTTTTAAGCCATTCAATTGATTATATACCGTTGCATCCACGTTTCGATAAGTAGCGGAAATGTATTCCAGCTACCAATGTGATGGCAGAAGTTGTCATATATCGCATACTTTGTAATGACGGAAGCGACCCAAATCAATGAATTGCCACTGAAGACTTTTTTCAGCTCCGACAGCATTTTCTTATCGAACAGCAGAGAATACCAGTTTACGCGCATACTGGAATTACGCGTGACTGGCTTGAAGAGCAGGGGTTGTAAATATAACCCTGACCAAGACCCCACTTGGCTTGGTTGTAAGCCATTCAATTGATTATATACCGTTGCATCCACGTCTCGATAAGTAGCGTAAATGTATTCCAGCTACCAATCTTAATACACAAGTTCTTCATATATCGCATTCTTTGTAATGACGGAAGCGACCCTAATCAATGAATCGCCACTGAAGACTTTTTTCAGCTCCGACAGCATTTTCCTAACGAATAGCAGAGAATACCAGTTCACACGCATACTGGAATTACGCGTGACTGGCGGGAAGAGCAGGGGTTGTAAATATAACCCTGATCAAAACCCCACTTTGCTTAGTTTTAATCCATTCAATTGAATATATACCGTTGCATCCACGTCTCGATAAGTAGCGTAAATGCATTCCAGCTGCCAATGTGAATACACAAGTTGTTCATATATCGCATTCTTTGCAAAGATGGAAGCGACCCTAATCAATGAATCACAACTGAAGACTTTTTTCAGCTCCGAACGCATTTTCTTAACGAACAGTAGAGAATACCAGATTACAGGCATAATGTAATAACGTGTGACTTGCGGGAAGAGCAGGGGTTGTAAATATGACTCTGATCAAGATACCACTTTGCTTGGTTTTAAGCCATTAAATTGAAGATATACCGTTGCATCCACGTCTCGATAAGTAGCGTAAATGCGTTCCAGCTAGCAATGTGAATAAACAAGTTCTTCATATATCGCATTCTTTGTAAAGACGGAAGCGACCATAATCAATGAATCCCAACTGAAGACTTTTTTCAGCTTCGACAGCAGTTTGTTATCGAACAGTAGAGAATACCAGATTACACGCATAATGTAATAACGTGTGACTGGCGGGAAGAGCAGGGGTTGTAAATATCACTCTGATCAAGATACCACTTTGCTTGGTTTTAAGCCATTAAATTGAATATATACCGTTGCATCCACGTCTCGATAAGTAGCGTAAATGCATTCCAGCTGCCAATGTGAATACACAAGTTGTTCATATATCGCATTCTTTGCAAAGATGGAAGCGACCCTAATCAATGAATCACAACTGAAGACTTTTTTCAGCTCCGAACGCATTTTCTTAACGAACAGTAGAGAATACCAGATTACACGCATAATGTAATAACGTGTGACTGGCGGGAAGAGCAGGGGTTGTAAATATCACTCTTATCAAGATACCACTTTGCTTGGTTTTAAGCCATTAAATTGAATATATACCGTTGCATCCACGTCTCGATAAGTACCGTAAATGCATTCCAGCCAGCAATGTGAATAAACAAGTTCTTCATATATCGCATACTTTGTAATGACGGAAGCGACCCTAATCAATGAATCGCCACTGAAGACTTTTTTCAGCTCCGACAGCAGTGTGTTAACGAACAGTGAAGAATAGCAGATTTCACGCATAATGTAATAACGCGTGACTGGCGGGAAGAGCAGCGGTTGTAAATATGACCCTGATCAAGACACCACTTTGCTTGGTTTTAAGCCATTCAATTGATTATATACCGTTGCATCCACGTTTCGATAAGTAGCGTAAATGCATTCCAGCTGCCAATGTGAATACACAAGTTGTTCATATATCGCATTCTTTGCAATGATGGAAGCGACCCTAATCAATGAATCACAACTGAAGACTTTTTTCAGCTCCGAACGCATTTTCTTAACGAACAGTAGAGAATACCAGATTACACGCATAATGTAAAAACGTGTGACTTGCGGGAAGAGCAGGGGTTGTAAATATGACTCTGATCAAGATACCACTTTGCTTGGTTTTAAGCCATTAAATTGAAGATATACCGTTGCATCCACGTCTCGATAAGTAGCGTAAATGCGTTCCAGCTAGCAATGTGAATAAACAAGTTCTTCATATATCGCATTCTTTGTAAAGACGGAAGCGACCATAATCAATGAATCCCAACTGAAGACTTTTTTCAGCTTCGACGGCAGTTTGTTAACGAACAGTAAAGAATACCACATTTCACGCATAATGTGATAACGCGTTACTGGCGGGAAGAGCAGGGGTTGTAAATATGACCCTGATCAAGACACCACTTTGCTTGCTTTTAAGCCATTAAATTTAATATATACCGTTGCATCCACGTTTCGATAAGTAGCGTAAATGTATTCCAACTACCAATGTGAATACACAAGTTCTTCATATTTCGCATTCTTTGTAAAGACGGAAGCGACCCTAATCAATGAATCCGAACTGAAGACTTTTTTCAGCTCCGACAGCATTTTCTTAACCAACACTAGAGAATACCAGATTTCACTTATAATGTAATAATGCGTACTGGCGGGAAGAGCAGGGGTTGTAAAAAGGACCCTGATCAAGACACCACTTTGCTTGCTTTTAAGCCATTCAATTGAATATATACCGTTGCATCCACGTCTCGTTAAGTAGCGTAAATGGATTCCAGCTACCAATGTTAATACACAAGTTCTTCATATATCTAATTCTTTTTAATGACGGAAGCGACCCTAATCAATGAATCGCCACACAAGACTTTTTTCAGCCCCGACAGCATTTTCTTAACGAACAGGAGAAAATACCAGTTTACACGCATACTGGAATTACGCGTGACTGTCTTGAAGAGCAGGGGTTGTAAATATAACCCTGACCAAGACCCCACTTTGCTTGGTTTTAAGCCATTCAATTGAATATATACCGTTGCATCCACGTCTCGATGAGTAGCGTAAATGCATTCCAGCAAGCAATGTGAATAAACAAGTTCTTCATATATCGCATTCTTTGTAAAGACGGAAGCGACCATAATCAATGAATCCCAACTGAAGACTTTTTTCAGCTTCGACAGCCGTTTGTTAACGAACAGTAGAGAATACCAGATTTAACGCATAATGGGATAACGCGTTACTGGCGGGAAGAGCAGGGGTTGTAAATATAACCCTGACCAAGACCCCACTTTGCTTGGTTGTAAGCCATTCAATTGAATGTATACCGTTGCATCCACGTTTCGATAAGTAGCGGAAATGTATTCCAGCTACCAATGTGATGGCAGAAGTTCGTCATATATCGCATACTTTGTAATGACGGAAGCGACCCAAATCAATGAATTGCCACTGAAGACTTTATTCAGCTCCGACAGCATTTTCTTAACGAACAGCAGAGAATACCAGTTTACGCGCATACTGGAATTACGCGTGACTGGCTTGAAGAGCAGGGGTTGTAAATATAACCCTGACCAAGACCCCACTTGGCTTGGTTGTAAGCCATTCAATTGATTATATACCGTTGCATCCACGTCTCGATAAGTAGCGTAAATGTATTCCAGCTACCAATCTTAATACACAAGTTCTTCATATATCGCATTCTTTGTAATGACGGAAGCGACCCTAATCAATGAATCGCCACTGAAGACTTTTTTCAGCTCCGACAGCATTTTCCTAACGAATAGCAGAGAATACCAGTTCACACGCATACTGGAATTACGCGTGACTGGCGGGAAGAGCAGGGGTTGTAAATATAACCCTGATCAAAACCCCACTTTGCTAGTTTTGATCCATTCAATTGAATATATACCGTTGCATCCACGTCTCGATAAGTAGCGTAAATGCATTCCAGCTGCCAATGTGAATACACAAGCTGTTCATATATCGCATTCTTTGCAAAGATGGAAGCGACCCTAATCAATGAATCACAACTGAAGACTTTTTTCAGCTCCGAACGCATTTTCTTAACGAACAGTAGAGAATACCAGATTACACGCATAATGTAATAACGTGTGACTGGCGGGAAGAGCAGGGGTTGTAAATATAACCCTGAACAAGACCCCACTTTGCTTGGTTTTAAGCCATTCAATTGAATATATACCGTTGCATCCACGTCTCGATGAGTAGCGTAAATGTATTCCAACTACCAATGTGAATACACAAGTTCTTCATATTTCGCATTCTTTGTAAAGACGGAAGCGACCCTAATCAATGAATCCGAACTGAAGACTTTTTTCAGCTCCGACAGCATTTTCTTAACCAACACTAGAGAATACCAGATTTCACTTATAATGTAATAATGCGTACTGGCGGGAAGAGCAGGGGTTGTAAAAAGGACCCTGATCAAGACACCACTTTGCTTGCTTTTAAGCCATTCAATTGAATATATACCGTTGCATCCACGTCTCGTTAAGTAGCGTAAATGGATTCCAGCTACCAATGTTAATACACAAGTTCTTCATATATCTAATTCTTTTTAATGACGGAAGCGACCCTAATCAATGAATCGCCACACAAGACTTTTTTCAGCCCCGACAGCATTTTCTTAACGAACAGGAGAAAATACCAGTTTACACGCATACTGGAATTACGCGTGACTGTCTTGAAGAGCAGGGGTTGTAAATATAACCCTGACCAAGACCCCACTTTGCTTGGTTTTAAGCCATTCAATTGAATATATACCGTTGCATCCACGTCTCGATGAGTAGCGTAAATGCATTCCAGCAAGCAATGTGAATAAACAAGTTCTTCATATATCGCATTCTTTGTAAAGACGGAAGCGACCATAATCAATGAATCCCAACTGAAGACTTTTTTCAGCTTCGACAGCCGTTTGTTAACGAACAGTAGAGAATACCAGATTTAACGCATAATGGGATAACGCGTTACTGGCGGGAAGAGCAGGGGTTGTAAATATAACCCTGACCAAGACCCCACTTTGCTTGGTTGTAAGCCATTCAATTGAATGTATACCGTTGCATCCACGTTTCGATAAGTAGCGGAAATGTATTCCAGCTACCAATGTGATGGCAGAAGTTCGTCATATATCGCATACTTTGTAATGACGGAAGCGACCCAAATCAATGAATTGCCACTGAAGACTTTATTCAGCTCCGACAGCATTTTCTTAACGAACAGCAGAGAATACCAGTTTACGCGCATACTGGAATTACGCGTGACTGGCTTGAAGAGCAGGGGTTGTAAATATAACCCTGACCAAGACCCCACTTGGCTTGGTTGTAAGCCATTCAATTGATTATATACCGTTGCATCCACGTCTCGATAAGTAGCGTAAATGTATTCCAGCTACCAATCTTAATACACAAGTTCTTCATATATCGCATTCTTTGTAATGACGGAAGCGACCCTAATCAATGAATCGCCACTGAAGACTTTTTTCAGCTCCGACAGCATTTTCCTAACGAATAGCAGAGAATACCAGTTCACACGCATACTGGAATTACGCGTGACTGGCGGGAAGAGCAGGGGTTGTAAATATAACCCTGATCAAAACCCCACTTTGCTAGTTTTGATCCATTCAATTGAATATATACCGTTGCATCCACGTCTCGATAAGTAGCGTAAATGCATTCCAGCTGCCAATGTGAATACACAAGCTGTTCATATATCGCATTCTTTGCAAAGATGGAAGCGACCCTAATCAATGAATCACAACTGAAGACTTTTTTCAGCTCCGAACGCATTTTCTTAACGAACAGTAGAGAATACCAGATTACACGCATAATGTAATAACGTGTGACTGGCGGGAAGAGCAGGGGTTGTAAATATAACCCTGAACAAGACCCCACTTTGCTTGGTTTTAAGCCATTCAATTGAATATATACCGTTGCATCCACGTCTCGATGAGTAGCGTAAATGCATTCCAGCTAGCAATGTGAATAAACAAGTTCTTCATATATCGCATTCTTTGTAAAGACGGAAGCGACCATAATCAATGAATCCCAACTGAAGACTTTTTTCAGCTTCGACAGCCGTTTGTTAACGAACAGTAGAGAATACCAGATTTCACGCATAATGCGATAACGCGTTACTGGCGGGAAGAGCAGGGGTTGTAAACATAACCCTGACCAAGACCCCACTTTGCTTGGTTGTAAGCCATTCAATTGAATGTATACCGTTGCATCCACGTTTCGATAAGTAGCGGAAATGTATTCCAGCTACCAATGTGATGGCAGAAGTTCGTCATATATCGCATACTTTGTAATGACGGAAGCGACCCAAATCAATGAATTGCCACTGAAGACTTTTTTCAGCTCCGACAGCATTTTCTTAACGAACAGCAGAGAATACCAGTTTACGCGCATACTGGAATTACGCGTGACTGGCTTGAAGAGCAGGGGTTGTAAATATAACCCTGACCAAGACCCCACTTGGCTTGGTTGTAAGCCATTCAATTGATTATATACCGTTGCATCCACGTCTCGATAAGTAGCGTAAATGTATTCCAGCTACCAATCTTAATACACAAGTTCTTCATATATCGCATTCTTTGTAATGACGGAAGCGACCCTAATCAATGAATCGCCACTGAAGACTTTTTTCAGCTCCGACAGCATTTTCCTAACGAATAGCAGAGAATACCAGTTCACACGCATACTGGAATTACGCGTGACTGGCGGGAAGAGCAGGGTTGTAAATATAACCCTGATCAAAACCCCACTTTGCTTAGTTTTAATCCATTCAATTGAATATATACCGTTGCATCCACGTCTCGATAAGTAGCGTAAATGCATTCCAGCTAGCAATGTGAATAAACAAGTTCTTCATATATCGCATACTTTGTAATGACGGAAGTGACCCAAATCAATGAATCGCCACTGAAGACTTTTTTCAGCTCCGACAGCATTTTCTTAACGAACAGTAGAGAATACCAGATTCCACGCATAATGTAATAACGCGTGACTGGCGGGAAGAGAAGAGGGTGTAAATATAACGCTGATCAAGACCCCACTTTGCTTGGTTGCAAGCCATTCATTTGAATATATACCGTTGCATCCACGTCTCGATAAGTAGCGTAGATGCGTTCCAGCTAGCAATGTGAATAAACAAGTTCTTCATATATCGCATACTTTGTAACGACGGAAGCGACCCAAATCAATGAATTGCCACTGAAGACTTTTTTCAGCTCCGACAGCATTTTCTTAACGAACAGTAGAGAATACCAGATTCCACGCATAATGTAATAACGCGTGACTGGCGGGAAGAGCAGAGGGTGTAAATATAACGCTGATCAAGACCCCACTTTGCTTGGTTGCAAGCCATTCAATTGAATATATACCGTTGCATCCACGTCTCGATAAGTAGCGTAAATGCGTTCCAGCTAGCAATGTGAATAAACAAGTTCTTCATATATCGCATTCTTTGTAAAGACGGAAGCGACCATAATCAATGAATCCCAACTGAAGACTTTTTTCAGCTTCGACAGCAGTTTGTTAACGAACAGTAGAGAATACCACATTTCACGCATAATGTGATAACGCGTTACTGGCGGGAAGAGCAGGGGTTGTAAATATGACCCTGATCAAGACACCACTTTGCTTGCTTTTAAGCCATTAAATTGAATATATACCGTTGCATCCACGTCTCGATGAGTAGCGTAAATGCATTCCAGCTAGCAATGTGAATAAACAAGTTCTTCATATATCGCATTCTTTGTAAAGACGGAAGCGACCATAATCAATGAATCCCAACTGAAGACTTTTTTCAGCTTCGACAGCCGTTTGTTAACGAACAGTAGAGAATACCAGATTTCACGCATAATGGGATAACACGTTACTGGCGGGAAGAGCAGGGGTTGTAAATATAACCCTGACCAAGACCCCACTTTGCTTGGTTGTAAGCCATTCAATTGAATGTATACCATTGCATCTACGTCTCGATAAGTAGCGTAAATGGATTCCAGCTACCAATCTTAATACACAAGTTCTTCATATATCGCATTCTTTGCAATGACGGAAGCGACCCTAATCAATGAATCACCACTGAAGACTTTTATCAGCTCCGACAGCATTTTCTTAACGAACAGCAGGGAATACCAGTTTACACGCATACTGGAATTACGCGTGACTGGCTTGAAGAGCAGGTGTTGTAAATATAACCCGGACCAAGACCCGACTTTCTTGGTTGTAAGCCATTCAATTGATTATATACCATTGCATCCACCTCTCGATAAGTAGCGTAAATGCATTCCAGCTAGCAATGTGAATAAACAAGTTCGAAATATATCGCATACTTTGTAATGACGGAAGCGACCCAAATCAATGAATCGCCATTGAAGACTTTTTTCAGCTCCGACAGCATTTTGTTAACGAACAGCACAGAATACCAGGTCACACGCATACTGGAATTACGCGTGACTGGCTTGAAGAGCAGGGGTTGTAAATATAACCCTGACCAAGACCCCACTTTGCTTTGTTTTAAGCCATTCAATTGAATATATGCCGTTGCATCCATGTTTCGATAAGTAGCGTAAATGTATTCCAACTACCAATGTGAATACACAAGTTCTTCATATTTCGCATTCTTTGTAAAGACGGAAGCGACTCTAATCAATGAATCCGAACTGAAGACTTTTTTCAGCTCCGACAGCATTTTCTTAACCAACACTAGCAAATACCAGATTTCACGCATAATGTAATAATGCGTACTGGCGGGAAGAGCAGGGGTTGTAAAAATGACCCTGATCAAGACACCACTTTGCTTGGTTTTAAGCCATTCAACTGAATATATACCGTTGCATCCACGTCTCGTTAAGTAGCGTAAATGGATTCCAGCTACCAATAATAATACGCAAGTTCATCATATATCTAATTCTTTTTATTGACGGAAGCGACCCTAATCAATGAATCGCCACTGAAGACCTTTTTCAGCCCCGACAGCATGTTCTTAACGAACAGCAGAAAATACCAGTTTACACGCATACTGGAATTACGCGTGACTGTCTTGAAGAGCAGGGGTTGTAAATATAACCCTGACCAAGACCCCACTTTGCTTGGTTTTAAGCCATTCAATTGAATATATACCGTTGCATCCACGTCTCGATGAGTAGCGGAAATGTATTCCAGCTACCAATGTGATGGCAGAAGTTCGTCATATATCGCATACTTTGTAATGACGGAAGCGGCCCAAATCAATGAATTGCCACTGAAGACTTTATTCAGCTCCGACAGCATTTTCTTAACGAACAGCAGAGAATACCAGTTTACGCGCATACTGGAATTACGCGTGACTGGCTTGAAGAGCAGAGGTTGTAAATATAACCCTGACCAAGACCCCACTTTGCTTGGTTGTAAGCCATTCAATTGATTATATACCGTTGCATCCACGTCTCGATAAGTAGCGTAAATGTATTCCAGCTACCAATCTTAATACACAAGTTCTTCATATATCGCATTCTTTGTAATGACGGAAGCGACCCTAATCAATGAATCGCCACTGAAGACTTTTTTCAGCTCCGACAGCATTTTCCTAACGAATAGCAGAGAATACCAGTTCACACGCATACTGGAATTACGCGTGACTGGCGGGAAGAGCAGGGGTTGTAAATATAACCCTGATCAAAACCCCACTTTGCTAGTTTTAATCCATTCAATTGAATATATACCGTTGCATCCACGTCTCGATAAGTAGCGTAAATGCATTCCAGCTGCCAATGTGAATACACAAGTTGTTCATATATCGCATTCTTTGCAAAGATGGAAGCGACCCTAATCAATGAATCACAACTGAAGACTTTTTTCAGCTCCGAACGCATTTTCTTAACGAACAGTAGAGAATACCAGATTACACGCATAATGTAATAACGTGTGACTGGCGGGAAGAGCAGGGGTTGTAAATATAACCCTGACCAAGACCCCACTTTGCTTGGTTTTAAGCCATTCAATTGAATATATACCGTTGCATCCACGTCTCGATGAGTAGCGTAAATGCATTCCAGCTAGCAATGTGAATAAACAAGTTCTTCATATATCGCATTCTTTGTAAAGACGGAAGCGACCATAATCAATGAATCCCAACTGAAGACTTTTTTCAGCTTCGACAGCCGTTTGTTAACGAACAGTAGAGAATACCAGATTTCACGCATAATGCGATAACGCGTTACTGGCGGGAAGAGCAGGGGTTGTAAATATAACCCTGACCAAGACCCCACTTTGCTTGGTTGTAAGCCATTCAATTGAATGTATACCGTTGCATCCACGTTTCGATAAGTAGCGGAAATGTATTCCAGCTACCAATGTGATGGCAGAAGTTCGTCATATATCGCATACTTTGTAATGACGGAAGCGACCCTAATCAATGAATCGCCACTGAAGACTTTTTTCAGCTCCGACAGCATTTTCCTAACGAATAGCAGAGAATACCAGTTCACACGCATACTGGAATTACGTGACTGGTGGGAAGAGCAGCGTTGTAAATATAACCCTGATCAAAACCCCACTTTGCTTAGTTTTAATCCATTCAATTGAATATATACCGTTGCATCCACGTCTCGATAAGTAGCGTAAATGCATTCCAGCTGCCAATGTGAATACACAAGTTGTTCATATATCGCATTCTTTGCAAAGATGGAAGCGACCCTAATCAATGAATCACAACTGAAGACTTTTTTCAGCTCCGAACGCATTTTCTTAACGAACAGTAGAGAATACCAGATTACACGCATAATGTAATAACGTGTGACTGGCGGGAAGAGCAGGGGCTGTAAATATCACTCTGATCAAGATACCACTTTGCTTGGTTTTAAGCCATTAAATTGAATATATACCGTTGCATCCACGTCTCGATAAGTAGCGTAAATGCATTCCAGATAGCAGTGTGAATAAACAAGTTCTTCATATATCGCATACTTTGTAATGACGGAAGTGACCCAAATCAATGAATCGCCACTGAAGACTTTTTTCAGCTCCGACAGCATTTTCTTAACTAACAGTAGAGAATACTAGATTCCACGCATAATGTAATAACGCGTGACTGGCGGGAAGAGAAGAGGGTGTAAATATAACGCTGATCAAGACCCCACTTTGCTTGGTTGCAAGCCATTCATTTGAATATATACCGTTGCATCCACGTCTCGATAAGTAGCGTAGATGCGTTCCAGCTAGCAATGTGAATAAACAAGTTCTTCATATATCGCATTCTTTGTAATGACGGAAGCGACCCTAATCAATGAATCGCCACTGAAGACTTTTTGCAGCTCCGACAGCAGTTTGTTAACGAACAGTGAAGAATAGCAGATTTCACGCATAATGTAATAACGCGTGACTGGCGTGAAGAGCAGTGGTTGTAAATATGACCCTGATCAAGACACCACTTTGCTTGGTTTTAAGCCATTCAATTGATTATATACCGTTGCATCCACGTTTCGATAAGTAGCGGAAATGTATTCCAGCTACCAATGTGATGGCAGAAGTTCGTCATATATCGCATACTTTGTAATGACGGAAGCGACCCAAATCAATGAATTGCCACTGAAGACTTTTTTCAGCTCCGACAGCATTTTCTTAACGAACAGTAGAGAATACCAGATTCCACGCATAATGTAATAACGCGTGACTGGCGGGAAGAGCAGAGGGTGTAAATATAACGCTGATCAAGACCCCACTTTGCTTGGTTGCAAGCCATTCAATTGAATATATACCGTTGCATCCACGTCTCGATAAGTAGCGTAAATGCGTTCCAGCTAGCAATGTGAATAAACAAGTTCTTCATATATCGCATTCTTTGTAGAGACGGAAGCGACCATAATCAATGAATCCCAACTGAAGACTTTTTTCAGCTTCGACAGCAGTTTGTTAATGAACAGTAGAGAATACCACATTTCACGCATAATGTGATAACGCGTTCGTGCGGGAAGAGCAGGGGTTGTAAATATGACCCTGATCAAGACACCACTTTGCTTGCTTTTAAGCCATTAAATTGAAGATATACCGTTGCATCCACGTTTCGATAAGTAGCGTAAATGTATTCACACTACCAATGTGAATACACAAGTTCTTCATATATCGGATTCTTTGTAATGGCGGAAGCGACCCTAATCAATGAATCACCACTGAAGACTTTTATCAGCTCCGACAGCATTTTCTTAACGAACAGCAGGGAATACCAGTTTACACGCATACTGGAATTACGCGTGACTGGCTTGAAGAGCAGGTGTTGTAAATATAACCCGGACCAAGACCCGACTTTCTTGGTTGTAAGCCATTCAATTGATTATATACCATTGCATCCACCTCTCGATAAGTAGCGTAAATGCATTCCAGCTAGCAATGTGAATAAACAAGTTCTAAATATATCGCATACTTTGTAATGACGGAAGCGACCCAAATCAATGAATCGCCATTGAAGACTTTTTTCAGCTCCGACAGCATTTTCTTAACGAACAGCACAGAATACCAGGTCACACGCATACTGGAATTACGCGTGACTGGCTTGAAGAGCAGGGGTTGTAAATATAACCCTGACCAAGACCCCACTTTGCTTTGTTTTAAGCCATTCAATTGAATATATGCCGTTGCATCCACGTTTCGATAAGTAGCGTAAATGTATTCCAACAACCAATGTGAATACACAAGTTCTTCATATTTCGCATTCTTTGTAAAGACGGAAGCGACTCTAATCAATGAATCCGAACTGAAGACTTTTTTCAGCTCCGACAGCATTTTCTTAACCAACACTAGCAAATACCAGATTTCACGCATAATGTAATAATGCGTACTGGCGGGAAGAGCAGGGGTTGTAAAAATGACCCTGATCAAGACACCACTTTGCTTGGTTTTAAGCCATTCAATTGAATATATACCGTTGCATCCACGTCTCGTTAAGTAGCGTAAATGGATTCCAGCTACCAATGTTAATACACAAGTTCTTCATATATCTAATTCTTTTTATTGACGGAAGCGACCCTAATCAATGAATCGCCACTGAAGACTTTTTTCAGCCCCGACAGCATTTTCTTAACGAACAGCAGGGAATACCAGTTTACACGCATACTGGAATTACGCGTGACTGGCTTGAAGAGCAGGTGTTGTAAATATAACCCGGACCAACACCCGACTTTCTTGGTTGTAAGCCATTCAATCGATTATATACCATTGCATCCACCTCTCGATAAGTAGCGTAAATGCATTATAGCTAGCAATATAAACAAGTTCTAAATATATCGCATACTTTGTAATGACGGAAGCGACCCAAATCAATGAATCGCCATTGAAGACTTTTTTCAGCTCCGACAGCATTTTCTTAACGAACAGAAAGAATACCAGGTCACACGCATACTGGAATTACGCGTGACTGGCTTGAAGAGCAGGGGTTGTAAATATAACCCTGACCAAGACCCCACTTTGCTTTGTTTTAAGCCATTCAATTGAATATATGCCGTTGCATCCATGTTTCGATAAGTAGCGTAAATGTATTCCAGCTACCAATCTTAATACACAAGTTCTTCGTATATCGCATTCTTTGTAATGACGGAAGCGACCCTAATCAATGAATCGCCACTGAAGACTTTTTTCAGCTCCGACAGCATTTTCCTAACGAATAGCAGAGAATACCAGTTCACACGCATACTGGAATTACGCGTGACTGGCGGGAAGAGTAGGGGTTGTAAATATAACCCTGATCAAAACCCCACTTTGCTTAGTTTTAATCCATTCAATTGAATATATACCGTTGCATCCACGTCTCGATAAGTAGCGTAAATGCATTCCAGCTGCCAATGTGAATACACAAGTTGTTCATATATCGCATTCGTTGCAAAGATGGAAGCGACCCTAATCAATGAATCACAACTGAAGACTTTTTTCAGCTCCGAACGCATTTTCTTAACGAACAGTAGAGAATACCAGATTACACGCATAATGTAATAACGTGTGACTGGCGGGAAGAGCAGGGGTTGTAAATATCACTCTGATCAAGATACCACTTTGCTTGGTTTTAAGCCATTAAATTGAATATATACCGTTGCATCCACGTCTCGATAAGTAGCGTAAATGCATTCCAGCTAGCAATGTGAATAAACAAGTTCTTCATATATCGCATACTTTGTAATGACGGAAGTGACCATAATCAATGAATCCCAACTGAAGACTTTTTTCAGCTTCGACCGCCGTTTGTTAACGAACAGTAGAGAATACCAGATTTCACGCATAATGGTATAACGCGTGACTGTCTTGAAGAGCAGGGGTTGTAAATATAACCCTGACCAAGACCCCACTTTGCTTGGTTTTAAGCCATTCAATTGAATATATACCGTTGCATCCACGTCTCGATGAGTAGCGTAAATGAATTCCAGCTAGCAATGTGAATAAACAAGTTCTTCATATATCGAATTCTTTGTAAAGACGGAAGCGACCATAATCAATGAATCCCAACTGAAGACTTTTTTCAGCTTCGAAAGCCGTTTGTTAAAGAACAGTAGAGAATACCAGATTTCACGCATAATGGGATAACGCGTTACTGGCGGAAAGAGCAGGGGTTGTAAATATAACCCTGACCAAGACCCCACTTTGCTTGGTTGCAAGCCATTCAATTGAATGTATACCGTTGCATCCACGTTTCGATAAGTAGCGGAAATGTATTCCAGCTACCAATGTGATGGCAGAAGTTCGTCATATATTGCATACTTTGTAAAGACGGAAGCGACCCTAATCAATGAATCGCCACTGAAGACTTTTTTCAGCTCCGACAGCATTTTCCTAACGAATAGCAGAGAATACCAGTTCACACGCATACTGGAATTACGCGTGACTGGCGGGAAGAGCAGGGGTTGTAAATATAACCCTGATCAAAACCCCACTTTGCTTAGTTTTAATCCATTCAATTGAATATATACCGTTGCATCCACGTCTCGATAAGTAGCGCAAATGCATTCCAGCTGCCAATGTGAATACACAAGTTGTTCATATATCGCATTCGTTGCAAAGATGGAAGCGACCCTAATCAATGAATCGCCACTGAAGACTTTTTTCAGCCCCGACAGCATTTTCTTAACGAACAGCAGAAAATACCAGTTTACACGCATACTGGAATTACGCGTGACTGTCTTGAAGAGCAGGGGTTGTAAATATAACCCTGACCAAGACCCCACTTTGCTTGGTTTTAAGCCATTCAATTGAATATATGCCGTTGCATCAACGTCTCGATAAGTAGCGTAAATGTATTCCAGCTACCAATGTGAATGCAGAAGTTCTTCATATATCGCATTTTTTGTAATGACGGAAGCGACCCAAATCAATGAATCGCCACTGAAGACTTTTTTCAGCTCCGACAGCATTTTCTTAACGAACAGCAGAGAATACCAGTTTACACGCATACTGGAATTATGCGTGACTGGCTTGAAGAGCAGGGGTTGCAAATATAACGCTGACCAAGACCCCACTTTGCTTTGTTTTAAGCCATTTAATTGAATACATGCCGTTGCATCAACGTCTCGATAAGTAGCGTAAATGTATTCCAGCTACCAATTTGAGTGCAGAAGTTCTTCATATATCGCATTTTTTGCAATAACGGAAGCGACCCTAATCAATGAATCGCCACTGAAGACTTTTTTCAGCTCCGACAGCAGTTTGTTAACGAACAGTGCAGAATAGCAGATTACACGCATACTGGAATTACGCGTGACTGGCTTGAAGAGCAGGGGTTGTAAATATAACCCTGACCAAGACCCCACTTTGCTTTGTTTTAAGCCATTCAATTGAATATATGCCGTTGCATCCATGTTTCGATAAGTAGCGTAAATGTATTCCAGCTACCAATCTTAATACACAAGTTCTTCGTATATCGCATTCTTTGTAATGACGGAAGCGACCCTAATCAATGAATCGCCACTGAAGACTTTTTTCAGCTCCGACAGCATTTTCCTAACGAATAGCAGAGAATACCAGTTCACACGCATACTGGAATTACGCGTGACTGGCGGGAAGAGTAGGGGTTGTAAATATAACCCTGATCAAAACCCCACTTTGCTTAGTTTTAATCCATTCAATTGAATATATACCGTTGCATCCACGTCTCGATAAGTAGCGTAAATGCATTCCAGCTGCCAATGTGAATACACAAGTTGTTCATATATCGCATTCGTTGCAAAGATGGAAGCGACCCTAATCAATGAATCACAACTGAAGACTTTTTTCAGCTCCGAACGCATTTTCTTAACGAACAGTAGAGAATACCAGATTACACGCATAATGTAATAACGTGTGACTGGCGGGAAGAGCAGGGGTTGTAAATATCACTCTGATCAAGATACCACTTTGCTTGGTTTTAAGCCATTAAATTGAATATATACCGTTGCATCCACGTCTCGATAAGTAGCGTAAATGCATTCCAGCTAGCAATGTGAATAAACAAGTTCTTCATATATCGCATACTTTGTAATGACGGAAGTGACCATAATCAATGAATCCCAACTGAAGACTTTTTTCAGCTTCGACCGCCGTTTGTTAACGAACAGTAGAGAATACCAGATTTCACGCATAATGGTATAACGCGTGACTGTCTTGAAGAGCAGGGGTTGTAAATATAACCCTGACCAAGACCCCACTTTGCTTGGTTTTAAGCCATTCAATTGAATATATACCGTTGCATCCACGTCTCGATGAGTAGCGTAAATGAATTCCAGCTAGCAATGTGAATAAACAAGTTCTTCATATATCGAATTCTTTGTAAAGACGGAAGCGACCATAATCAATGAATCCCAACTGAAGACTTTTTTCAGCTTCGAAAGCCGTTTGTTAAAGAACAGTAGAGAATACCAGATTTCACGCATAATGGGATAACGCGTTACTGGCGGAAAGAGCAGGGGTTGTAAATATAACCCTGACCAAGACCCCACTTTGCTTGGTTGCAAGCCATTCAATTGAATGTATACCGTTGCATCCACGTTTCGATAAGTAGCGGAAATGTATTCCAGCTACCAATGTGATGGCAGAAGTTCGTCATATATTGCATACTTTGTAAAGACGGAAGCGACCCTAATCAATGAATCGCCACTGAAGACTTTTTTCAGCTCCGACAGCATTTTCCTAACGAATAGCAGAGAATACCAGTTCACACGCATACTGGAATTACGCGTGACTGGCGGGAAGAGCAGGGGTTGTAAATATAACCCTGATCAAAACCCCACTTTGCTTAGTTTTAATCCATTCAATTGAATATATACCGTTGCATCCACGTCTCGATAAGTAGCGTAAATGCATTCCAGCTGCCAATGTGAATACACAAGTTGTTCATATATCGCATTCGTTGCAAAGATGGAAGCGACCCTAATCAATGAATCGCCACTGAAGACTTTTTTCAGCCCCGACAGCATTTTCTTAACGAACAGCAGAAAATACCAGTTTACACGCATACTGGAATTACGCGTGACTGTCTTGAAGAGCAGGGGTTGTAAATATAACCCTGACCAAGACCCCACTTTGCTTGGTTTTAAGCCATTCAATTGAATATATGCCGTTGCATCAACGTCTCGATAAGTAGCGTAAATGTATTCCAGCTACCAATGTGAATGCAGAAGTTCTTCATATATCGCATTTTTTGTAATGACGGAAGCGACCCAAATCAATGAATCGCCACTGAAGACTTTTTTCAGCTCCGACAGCATTTTCTTAACGAACAGCAGAGAATACCAGTTTACACGCATACTGGAATTATGCGTGACTGGCTTGAAGAGCAGGGGTT
Organism: Dermacentor andersoni; assembly: GCF_023375885.2. Classification (NCBI taxonomy): domain Eukaryota; kingdom Metazoa; phylum Arthropoda; class Arachnida; order Ixodida; family Ixodidae; genus Dermacentor; species Dermacentor andersoni. The sequence goes on from NC_092818.1 coordinate 31,499,269, forward strand.
GCAAATATAACGCTGACCAAGACCCCACTTTGCTTTGTTTTAAGCCATTTAATTGAATACATGCCGTTGCATCAACGTCTCGATAAGTAGCGTAAATGTATTCCAGCTACCAATTTGAGTGCAGAAGTTCTTCATATATCGCATTTTTTGCAATAACGGAAGCGACCCTAATCAATGAATCGCCACTGAACACTTTTTTCAGCTCCGACAGCAGTTTGTTAACGAACAGTGCAGAATAGCAGATTACACGCATACTGGAATTACGCGTGACTGGCTTGAAGAGCAGCGGTTGTAAATATGACCCTGATCAAGACCCCACTTTGCTCGGTTGTAAGCCATTCAATTGATTATATACTGTTGCATCCACGTCTCGATAAGTAGCGTAAATGCATTCCAGCTAGCAATGTGAATAAACAAGTTCTTCATATATCGCATACTTCGTAATGACGGAAGCGACCCAAATCAATGAATCGCCACTGAAGACTTTTTTCAGCTCCGACAGCATTTTCTTAACGAACAGCAGAGAATACCAGTTTACACGCATACAGGAATTACGCGTGACTGGCTTGAAGAGCAGGGGTTGTAAATATAACCCTGACCAAGACCCAACTTTGCTTGGTTTTAAGAAATTCAATTGAATGTATGCCGTTTCATCAACGTCTCGATAAGTAGCGTAAATGTATTCCAGCTACCAATGCGAATAAAGAAGTTCTTCATATATCGCATTCTTTGTAAAGACGGAAGCGACCATAATCAATGAATCCCAACTGAAGACTTTTTCCAGCTTCGACAGCAGTTTGTTAACGAACAGTAGAGAATACCAGATTTCACGCATAATGGATAACGCGTTACTGGTGGGAAGAGCAGGGGTTGTAAATATAACCCGGACCAAGACCCGACTTTCTTGGTTGTAAGCCATTCAATTGATTATATACCATTGCATCCAGCTCTCGATAAGTAACGTAAATGTATTCCAGCTACCTGTGTTAATACACAAGTTCTTCATATATCGCATTCTTTGTAATGACGGAAGCGACCCTAATCAATGAATCGCCACTGAAGACTTTTTTCAGCTCCGACAGCATTTTCTTAACGAACAGCAGGGAATACCAGTTTACACGCATACTGGAATTACGCGTGACTGGCTTGAAGAGCAGGGGTTGTAAATATAACCCTGACCAAGACCCCACTTTGCTTGGTTTTAAGCCATTCAATTGATGATATACCGGTGCCTCCACGTCTCGATAAGTAGCGTAAATGCATTCCAGCTAGCAATGTGAATAAACAAGTTCTTCACATATCGCATTCTTTGTAAAGACGGAAGCGACCATAATCAATGAATCCCGACTGAAGAATTTTTTCAGCTTCGACAGCAGTTCGTTAACGAACAGTAGAGAATACCAGATTCCACGCATACTGGAATTACGCGTGACTGGCTTGAAGAGCAGGGGTTGTAAATATAACCCTGACCAAGACCCCACTTGGCTTGGTTGTAAGCCATTCAATTGATTATATACCGTTGCATCCACGTCTCGATAAGTAGCGTAAATGTATTCCAGCTACCAATCTTAATACACAAGTTCTTCATATATCGCATTCTTTGTAATGACGGAAGCGACCCTAATCAATGAATCGCCACTGAAGACTTTTTTCAGCTCCGACAGCATTTTCCTAACGAATAGCAGAGAATACCAGTTCACACGCATACTGGAATTACGCGTGACTTGCGGGAAGAGCAGGGGTTGTAAATATAACCCTGATCAAAACCCCACTTTGCTTAGTTTTAATCCATTCAATTGAATATATACCGTTGCATCCACGTCTCGATAAGTAGCGTAAATGCATTCCAGCTGCCAATGTGAATACACAAGTTGTTCATATATCGCATTCTTTGCAAAGATGGAAGCGACCCTAATCAATGAATCACAACTGAAGACTTTTTTCAGCTCCGAACGCATTTTCTTAACGAACAGTAGAGAATACCAGATTACACGCATAATGTAATAACGTGTGACTGGCGGGAAGAGCAGGGGTTGTAAATATGACTCTGATCAAGATACCACTTTGCTTGGTTTTAAGCCATTAAATTGAATATATACCGTTGCATCCACGTCTCGATAAGTAGCGTAAATCATTCCAGCTAGCAATGTGAATAAACAAGTTCTTCATATATCGCATACTTTGTAATGACGGAAGTGACCCAAATCAATGAATCGCCACTGAAGACTTTTTTCAGCTCCGACAGCATTTTCTTAACGAACAGTAGAGAATACCAGATTCCACGCATAATGTAATAACGCGTGACTGGCGGGAAGAGCAGGGGTTGTAAATATGACTCTGATCAAGATACCACTTTCCTTGGTTTTAAGCCATTCAATTGAATATATACCGTTGTATCCACGTCTCGTTAAGTAGCGTAAATGGATTCCAGCTACCAATGTTAATACACAAGTTCTTCATATATCTAATTCTTTTTAATGACGGAAGCGACCCTAATCAATGAATCGCCACTGAAGACTTTTTTCAGCCCCGACAGCAGTTTGTTAACGAACAGCAGAAAATACCAGTTTACACGCATACTGGAATTACGCGTGACTGTCTTGAAGAGCAGGGGTTGTAAATATAACCCTGACCAAGACCCCACTTTGCTTGGTTTTAAGCCATTCAATTGAATATATACCGTTGCATCCACGTCTCGATGAGTAGCGTAAATGCATTCCAGCTAGCAATGTGAATAAACAAGTTCTTCATATATCGCATTCTTTGTAAAGACGGAAGCGACCATAATCAATGAATCCCAACTGAAGAGTTTTTTCAGCTTCGACAGCCGTTTGTTAACGAACAGTAGAGAATACCAGATTTCACGCATAATGGGATAACGCGTTACTGGCGGGAAGAGCAGGGCTTGTAAATATAACCCTGACCAAGACCCCACTTTGCTTGGTTGTAGGCCATTCAATTGAATGTATACCATTGCATCCACGTCTCGATAAGTAGCGTAAATGGATTCCAGCTACCAATCTTAATACACAAGTTCTTCATATATCGCATTCTTTGTAATGACGGAAGCGACCCTAATCAATGAATCACCACTGAAGACTTTTATCAGCTCCGACAGCATTTTCTTAACGAACAGCAGGGAATACAAGTTTACACGCATGCTGGAATTACGCGTGACTGGCTTGAAGAGCAGGTGTTGTAAATATAACCCGGACCAAGACCCGACTTTCTTGGTTGTGAGCCATTCAATTGATTATATACCATTGCATCCACCTCTCGATAAGTAGCGTAAATGCATTCCAGCTAGCAATGTGAATAAACAAGTTCTAAATATATCGCATACTTTGTAATGACGGAAGCGACCCAAATCAATGAATCGCCATTGAAGACTTTTTTCAGCTCCGACAGCATTTTCTTAACGAACAGCACAGTATACCAGGTCACACGCATACTGGAATCACGCGTGACTGGCTTGAAGAGCAGGGGTTGTAAATATAACCCTGACCAAGACCCCACTTTGCTTTGTTTTAAGCCATTCAATTGAATATATGCCGTTGCATCCACGTTTCGATAAGTAGCGTAAATGTATTCCAGCTACCAATGTGAATACACAAGTTCTTCATATATCGCATTCTTTGTAAAGACGGAAGCGACCCTAATCAATGAATCCCAACTGAAGACTTTTTTCAGCTCCGACAGCATTTTCTTCACGAACAGCAGAGAATACCAGATTACACGCATAATGTAAAAACGTGTGACTGGCTTGAAGAGCAGGGGTTGTAAATATAACCCTGACCAAGACTCCACTTTGCTTGGTTTTAAGCCATTCAATTTAATATATGCTGTTCCATCCACGCCTCGATAAGTAGCGTAAATGTATTCCAGCTACCAATGTGAATGCAGAAGTTCTTCATATATTGCATTCTTTGCAAAGATGGAAGCGACCCTAATCAATGAATCACAACTGAAGACTTTTTTCAGCTCCGAACGCATTTTCTTAACGAACTGTAGAGAATACCAGATTACACGCATAATGTAATAGCGCGTCACTGGCTTGAAGAGCAGGGGTTGTAAATATAACCCTGAACAAAACCCCACTTTGCTTAGTTTTAATCCATTCAATTGAATATATACCGTTGCAGCCACGTCTCGATAAGTAGCGTAAATGCATTCCAGCTAGCATTGTGAATAAACAAGTTATTCACATATCGCATTCTTTGTAAAGACGGAAGCGACCATAATCAATGAATCCAAACTGAAGAATTTTTTCAGCTTCGACAGCAGTTTGTTAACGAACAGTAGAGAATACCAGATTACACGCATAATGTAATAGCGCGTGACTGGCTTGAAGAGCAGGGGTTGTAAATATAACCCTGAACAAAACCCCACTTTGCTTAGTTTTAATCCATTCAATTGAATATATACCGTTGCAGCCACGTCTCGATAAGTAGCGTAAATGCATTCCAGCTAGCATTGTGAATAAACAAGTTCTTCACATATCGCATTCTTTGTAAAGACGGAAGCGACCATAATCAATGAATCCAAACTGAAGAATTTTTTCAGCTTCGACAGCAGTTTGTTAACGAACAGTAGAGAATACCAGTTCACACGCATACTGGAATTACGCGTGACTGGCGGGAAGAGCAGGGGTTGTAAATATAACCCTGATCAAAACCCCACTTTGCTTAGTTTTAATCCATTCAATTGAATATATACCGTTGCATCCACGTCTCGATAAGTAGCCTAAATGCATTCCAGCTGCCAATGTGAATACACAAGTTCTTCATATATCGCATTCTTTGCAAACATGGAAGCGACCCTAATCAATGAATCACAACTGAAGACTTTTTTCAGCTCCGAACGCATTTTCTTAACGAACAGTAGAGAATACCAGATTACACGCATAATGTAATAACGTGTGACTGGCGGGAAGAGCAGGGGTTGTAAATATGACTCTGATCAAGATACCACTTTGCTTGGTTTTAAGCCATTAAATTGAATATATACCGTTGCATCCACGTCTCGATAAGTAGCGTAAATGCATTCCAGCTAGCAATGTGAATAAACAAGTTCTTCATATATCGCATACTTTGTAATGACGGAAGTGACCCAAATCAATGAATCGCCACTGAAGACTTTTTTCAGCTCCGACAGCATTTTCTTAACGAACAGTAGAGAATACCAGATTCCACGCATAATGTAATAACGCGTGACTGGCGGGAAGAGCAGGGGTTGTAAATATGACTCTGATCAAGATACCACTTTCCTTGGTTTTAAGCCATTCAATTGAATATTTACCGTTGCATCCACGTCTCGTTAAGTAGCGTAAATGGATTCCAGCTACCAATGTTAATACACACGTTCTTGATATATCTAATTCTTTTTAATGACGGAAGCGTCCCTAATCAATGAATCGCCACTGAAGACTTTTTTCAGCCCCGACAGCAGTTTGTTAACGAACAGTAGAGAATACCACATTTCACGCATAATGTGATAACGCGTTACTGGCGGGAAGAGCAGGGGTTGTAAATATGACCCTGATCAAGACACCACTTTGCTTGCTTTTAAGCCATTAAATTGAATATATACCGTTGCATCCACGTTTCGATAAGTAGCGTAAATGTATTCCAACTACCAATGTGAATACACAAGTTCTTCATATTTCGCATTCTTTGTAAAGACGGAAGCGACTCTAATCAATGAATCCGAACTGAAGACTTTTTTCAGCTCCGACAGCATTTTCTTAACCAACACTAGAGAATACCAGATTTCACGCATAATGGGATAACGCGTTACTGGCGGGAAGAGCAGGGCTTGTAAATATAACCCTGACCAAGACCCCACTTTGCTTGGTTGTAGGCCATTCAATTGAATGTATACCGTTGCATCCACGTCTCGATAAGTAGCGTAAATGGATTCCAGCTACCAATCTTAATACACAAGTTCTTCATATATCGCATTCTTTGTAATGACGGAAGCGACCCAAATCAATGAATCGCCATTGAAGACTTTTTTCAGCTCCGACAGCATTTTCTTAACGAACAGCACAGAATACCAGGTCACACGCATACTGGAATCACGCGTGACTGGATTGAAGAACAGGGGTTGTAAATATAACCCTGACCAAGACCCCACTTTGCTTTGTTTTAAGCCATTCAATTGAATATATGCCGTTGCATCCACGTTTCGATAAGTAGCGTAAATGTATTCCAGCTACCAATGTGAATACACAAGTTCTTCATATATCGCATTCTTTGTAAAGACGGAAGCGACCCTAATCAATGAATCCCAACTGAAGACTTTTTTCAGCTCCGACAGCATTTTCTTCACGAACAGCAGAGGATACCAGATTACACGCATAATGTAAAAACGTGTGACTGGCTTGAAGAGCAGGGGTTGTAAATATAACCCTGACCAAGACTCCACTTTGCTTGGTTTTAAGCCATTCAATTTAATATATGCTGTTCCATCCACGCCTCGATAAGTAGCGTAAATGTATTCCAGCTACCAATGTGAATGCAGAAGTTCTTCATATATCGCATTTTTTGTAATGACGGAAGCGACCCAAATCAATGAATCGCCACCGAAGACTTTTTTCAGCTCCGACAGCATTTTCTTAACGAACAGCAGAGAATACCAGTTTACACGCATACTGGAATTATGCGTGACTGGCTTGAAGAGCAGGGGTTGCAAATATAACGCTGACCAAGACCCCACTTTGCTTTGTTTTAAGCCATTATTTGAATACATGCCGTTGCATCAACGTCTCGATAAGTAGCGTAAATGTATTCCAGCTACCAGTGTGAATGCAGAAGTTCTTCATATATCGCATTTTTTGCAATGACGGAAGCGACCCAAATCAATGAATCGCCACTGAAGACTTTTTTCAGCTCCGACGGCATTTTCTTAACGAACAGCAGAGAATACCAGTTTACACGCACACTGGAATTACGCGTGACTGGCTTGAAGAGCAGGGGTTGTAAATATAACCCTGACCAAGACCCCACTTTGCTTGGTTTTAAGCCATTCAATTGAATATATGCCGTTGCATCAACGTCTCGATAAGTAGCGTAAATGTATTCCAGCTACCAATGTGAATACACAAGTTCTTCATATATCGCATTCTTTGTAAAGACGGAAGCGACCCTAATCAATGAATCCCAACTGAAGACTTTTTTTCAGCTCAGACAGCAGTTTTTTAACGAGCAGTAGAGAATACCAGATTACACGCGTCTTGGAATTACGCGTGACTGGCTTGAAGAGCAGGGGTTGTAAATATAACCCTGACCAAGACCCCACTTTGCTTCGTTTTAAGCCATTCAATTGAATATATGGCGTTGCATCAACGTCTCGATAAGTAGCGTAAATGTATTCCAGCTACCAATGTGAATACACAAGTTCTTCATATATCGCATTCTTTGTAAAGACGGAAGCGACCCTAATCAATGAATCCCAACTGAAGACTTTTTTTCAGCTCAGACAGCAGTTTTTTAACGAGCAGTAGAGAATACCAGATTACACGCGTCTTGGAATTACGCGTGACTGGCTTGAAGAGCAGGGGTTGTAAATATAACCCTGACCAAGACCCCACTTTGCTTCGTTTTAAGCCATTCAATTGAATATATGGCGTTGCATCAACGTCTCGATAAGTAGCGTAAATGCATTCCAGCTAGCAATGTGAATCAGCAAGTTCTTCATATATCGCATTCTTTGTAAAGACGGAAGCGACCCTAATCAATGAATCGCCACTGAAGACTTTTTTCAGCTCCGACAGCAGTTTGTTAACGAACAGTGGAGAATAGCAGATTACACGCATACTGGAATTACGCGTGACTGGCTTGAATCACAGCGGTTGTAAATATGAGCCTGATCAAGACCCCACTTTGCTCGGTTGTAAGCCATTCAATTGATTATATACTGTTGCATCCACGTCTCGATAAGTGGCGTAAATGCATTCCAGCTAGCAATGTGAATAAACAAGTTCTTCATATATCGCATACTTCGTAATGACGGAAGCGACCCAAATCAATGAATCGCCACTGAAGACTTTTTTCAGCTCCGACAGCATTTTCTTAACGAACAGCAGAGAATACCAGTTTACACGCATACAGGAATTACGCGTGACTGGCTTGAAGAGCAGGGGTTGTATATATAACCCTGACCAAGACCCAACTTTGCTTGGTTTTAAGCCATTCAATTGAATGTATGCCGTTTCATCAACGTCTCGATAAGTAGCGTAAATGTATTCCAGCTACCAATGCAAATACACAAGTTCTTCATATATCGCATTCTTTGTAAAGACGGAAGCGACCCAAATAAATGAATCGCCACTGAAGACTTTTTTCAGCTCCGACAGCATTTTCTTAACGAACAGCAGAAAACACCAGTTTACACGCATACTGGAATTACGCGTGACTGGCTTGAAGAGCAGGGGTTGTAAATATAACCCTGACCAAGACCCCACTTTGCTTGGTTTTAAGCCATTCAATTGAACATATGCCGTTGCATCAACGTCTCGATAAGTAGCGTAAATGTATTCCAGCTACCAATGTGAATACACAAGTTCTTCATATAGCATTCTTTGTAAAGACGGAAGCGACCCTAATCAATGAATCCCAACTGAAGACTTTTTTCAGCTCCGACAGCAGTTTGTTAACGAGCAGTAGAGAATACCAGATTACACGCGTCCTGGAATTACGCGTGACTGCCTTGAAGAGCAGGGGTTGTAAATATAACCCTGACCAAGACCCCACTTTGCTTCGTTTTAAGCCATTCAATTGAATATATGCCGTTGCATCAACGTCTCGATAAGTAGCGTAAATGCATTCCAGCTACCAATCTTAATACACAAGTTCTTCATATATCGCATTCTTTGTAATGACGGAAGCGACCCTAATCAATGAATCGCCACTGAAGACTTTTTTTCAGCTCCGACAGCATTTTCCTAACGAATAGCAGAGAATACCAGTTCACACGCATACTGGAATTACGCGTGACTGGCGGAAAGAGCAGGGGTTGTAAATATAACCCTGATCAAAACCCCACTTTGGTTAGTTTTAATCCATTCAACTGAATATATACCGTTGAATCCACGTCTCGATAAGTAGCATAAATGCATTCCAGCTACCAATGTGAATACACAAGTTGTTCATATATCGCATTCTTTGCAAAGATGGAAGCGACCCTAATCAATGAATCACAACTGAAGACTTTTTTCAGCTCCGAACGCATTTTCTTAACGAACTGTAGAGAATACCAGATTACACGCATAATGTAATAACGCGTGACTGGCGGGAAGAGCAGGGGTTGTAAATATGACTCTGATCAAGATACCACTTTGCTTGGTTTTAAGCCATTAAATTGAATATATACCGTTGCATCCACGTCTCGATAAGGAGCGTAAATGCATTCCAGCTAGCAATGTGAATAAACAAGTTCTTCATATATCACATACTTTGTAATGACGGAAGTGACCCAAATCAATGAATCGCCACTGAAGACTTTTTTCAGCTTCGACAGCAGTTTGTTAACGAACAGTAGAGAATACCAGATTTCACGCATAATGGGATAACGCGTTACTGGCGGGAAGAGCAGGGGTTGTAAATATAACCCTGACCAAGACCCCACTTTGCTTGGTTGTAAGCCATTCAATTGAATGTATACCATTGCATCGACGTCTCGATAAGTAGCGTAAATGGATTCCAGCTACCAATCTTAATACACAAGTTCTTCATATATCGCATTCTTTGTAATGACGGAAGCGACCCTAATCAATGAATCACCACTGAAGACTTTTATCAGCTCCCACAGCATTTTCTTAACGAACAGCAGGGAATACCAGTTTACACGCATACTGGAATTACGCTTGACTGGCTTGAAGAGCAGGGGTTGTAAATATAACCCTGACCAAGACCCCACTTTGCTTGGTTTTAAGGCATTCAATTGAATATATGCCGTTGCATCAACGTCTCGATAAGTAGCGTAAATGCGTTCCAGCTAGCAATGTGAATAAACAAGTTCTTCATATATCGCATTCTTTGTAAAGACGGAAGCGACCATAATCAATGAATCCCAACTGAAGACTTTTTTCAGCTTCGACAGCAGTTTGTTAACGAACAGTAGAGAATACCACATTTGACGCATAATGTGATAACGCGTTACTGGCGGGAAGAGCAGGGATTGTAAATATGACCCTGATCAAGACACCACTTTGCTTGCTTTTAAGCCATTAAATTGAATATATACCGTTGCATCCACGTTTCGATAAGTAGCGTAAATGTATTCCAACTACCAATGTGAATACACAAGTTCTTCACATTTCGCATTCTTTGTAAAGACGGAAGCGACTCTAATCAATGAATCCCAACTGAAGACTTTTTTCAGCTCCGACAGCATTTTCTTAACCAACACTAGAGAATACCAGATTTCACGCATATTGTAATAATGCGTACTGGCGGGAAGAGCAGGGGTTGTAAAAAAGACCCTGATCAAGACACCACTTTGCTTGGTTTTAAGCCATTCAATTGAATATATACCGTTGCATCCACGTCTCGTTAAGTAGCGTAAATGGATTCCAGCTACCAATGTTAATACACAAGTTCTTCATATATCTAATTCTTTCTAATGACGGAAGCGACCCTAATCAATGAATCGCCAGTGAAGACTTTTTTCAGCCCCGGAAGCATTTTCTTAACGAACAGCAGAAAATACCAGTTTACACGCATACTGGAATTACGCGTGACTGTCTTGAAGAGCAGGGGTTGTAAATATAACCCTCACCAAGACCCCACTTTGCTTGGTTTTAAGCCATCCAATCGAATATATACCGTTGCATCCACGTCTCGATGAGTAGCGTAAATGCATTCCAGCTAGCAATGTGAATAAACAAGTTCTTCATATATCGCATTCTTTGTAAAGACGGAAGCGACCATAATCAATGAATCCCAACTGAAGACTTTTTTCAGCTTCGACAGCAGTTTGTTAACGAACAGTAGAGAATACCAGATTTCACGCATAATGGGATAACGCGTTACTGGCGGGAAGAGCAGGGGTTGTAAATATAACCCTGACCAAGACCCCACTTTGCTTGGTTGTAAGCCATTCAATTGAATGTATACCATTGCATCGACGTCTCGATAAGTAGCGTAAATGGATTCCAGCTACCAATGTTAATACACAAGTTCTTCATATATCGCATTCTTTGTAATGACGGAAGCGACCCTAATCAATGAATCACCACTGAAGACTTTTATCAGCTCCCACAGCATTTTCTTAACGAACAGCAGGGAATACCAGTTTACACGCATACTGGAATTACGCTTGACTGGCTTGAAGAGCAGGGGTTGTAAATATAACCCTGACCAAGACCCCACTTTGCTTGGTTTTAAGGCATTCAATTGAATATATGCCGTTGCATCAACGTCTCGATAAGTAGCGTAAATGCATTCCAGCTAGCAATGTGAATAAGCAAGTTCTTCATATATCGCATTCTTTGTAAAGACGGAAGCGACCCTAATCAATGAATCGCCACTGAAGACTTTTTTCAGCTCCGACAGCAGTTTGTTAACGAACAGTGGAGAATAGCAGATTACACGCATACTGGAATTACGCGTGACTGGCTTGAAGAGCAGCGGTTGTAAATATGACCCTGATCAAGACCCCACTTTGCTCGGTTGTAAGCCATTCAATTGATTATATACTGTTGCATCCACGTCTCGATAAGTAGCGTAAATGCATTCCAGCTAGCAATGTGAATAAAGAAGTTCTTCATATATCGCATACTTCGTTATGACGGAAGCGACCCAAATCAATAAATCGCCAGTGAAGACTTTTTTCAGCTCCGACAGCATTTTCTTAACGAACAGCAGAGAATACCAGTTTACACGCATACAGGAATTACGCGTGACTGGCTTGAAGAGCAGGGGTTGTAAATATAACCCTGACCAAGACCCAACTTTGCTTCGTTTTAAGCCATTCAATTGAATGTATGCCGTTTCATCAACGTCTCGATAAGTAGCGTAAATGTATTCCAGCTACCAATGCGAATGCACAAGTTCTTCATATATCGCATTCTTTGTAAAGACGGAAGCGACCCTAATCAATGAATCCCAACTGAAGACTTTTTTCAGCTCCGACAGCAGTTCGTTAACGAACAGTGGAGAGTAGCAGATTACACGCATAATGGAATTACGCGTGACTGGCTTGAAGAGCAGGGGTTGCAAATATAACCCTGACCAAGACCCCACTTTGCTTTGTTTTAAGCCATTCAATTGAATATATGCCATTGCATCCACGTTTCGATAAGTAGCGTAAATGTATTCCAGCTACCAATGTGAATACGCAAGTTCTTCATATATCGCATTCTTTGTAAAGACGGAAGCGACCCTAATCAATGAATCCCAACTGAAGACTTTTTTCAGCTCCGACAGCATTTTCTTAACGAACAGGAGAGAATACCAGTTTGCACGCATAGTGGAAATACGCGTGACTGGCTTGTAGAGCAGGGGATGTAAATATAACCCTGACCAAGACCCCACTTTGCTTGGTTGTAAGCCATTCAATAGAATATATGCCGTTGCATCAACGTCTCGATAAGTAGCGTAAATGTATTCCAGCTATCAATGTGAATGCAGAAGTTCTTCATATATCGCATTTTTTGTAATGACGGAAGCGACCCAAATAAATTAATCGCCACTGAAGACTTTTTTCAACTCCGACAGCATTTTCTTAACGAACAGCAGAGAATACCAGTTTACACACATACTGGAATTACGCGTGACTGGCTTGAAGAGCAGGGGTTGTAAATATAACCCTGACCAAGACCCCACTTTGCTTGGTTTTAAGCCATTCAATTGAATATATGCCGTTGCATCCACGTTTCGATAAGTAGCGTAAATGTATTCCAGCTACCAATGTGAATACACAAGTTCTTCATATATCGCATTCTTTGTAAAGACGGAAGCGACCCTAATCAATGAATCCCAACTGAAGACTTTTTTCAGCTCCGACAGCACTTTCTTAACGAACACCAGAGAATACCAGTTTACACGCATACTGGAAATACGCGTGACTGGCTTGTAGAGCAGGGGTTGTAAATATAACCCTGACCAAGACCCCACTTTGCTTGGTTTTAAGTCATTCAATAGAATATATGCCGTTGCATCAACGTCTCGATAAGTAGCGTAAATGTATTCCAGCTATCAATGTGAATGCAGAAGTTCTTCATATATCGCATTTTTTTTGTAATGACGGAAGCGACCCAAATCAATGAATCGCCACTGAAGACTTTTTTCAGCTCCGACAGCATTTTCTTAACGAACAGCAGAGAATACCAGTTTACACGCACACTGGAATTACGCGTGACTGGCTTGAAGAGCAGGGGTTGTAAAAATAACCCTGACCAAGACCCCACTTTGCTTGGTTTTAAGCCATTCAATAGAATATATGCCGTTGCATCAACGTCTCGATAAGTAGCGTAAATGTATTCCAGCTATCAATGTGAATGCAGAAGTTCTTCATATATCGCATTTTTTTGTAATGACGGAAGCGACCCAAATCAATCAATCGCCACTGAAGACATCTTTCAGCTCCGACAGCATTTTCTTAACGAACAGCAGAGAATACCAGTTTCCACGCATACTGGAAATACGTGTGACTGGCATGAAGAGCAGGGGTTGCAAATGTAACCCTGACCAAGACCCCACTTTGCTTTGTTTTAAGCCATTCAATTGAATATATGCCGTTGCATCAACGTCTCGATAAGTAGCGTAAATGTGTTCCAGCTACCAATGTGAGTACACAAGTTCTTCATATATCGCATTCTTTGTAAAGACGGAAGCGACCCTAATCAATGAATCCCAACTGAAGACTTTTTTCAGCTCCGACAGCAGTTCGTTAACGAACAGTGGAGAGTAGCAGATTACACGCATAATGGAATTACGCGTGACTGGCTTGAAGAGCAGGGGTTGCAAATGTAACCCTGACCAAGACCCCACTTTGCTTTGTTTTAAGCCATTCAATTGAATATATGCCATTGCATCCACGTTTCGATAAGTAGCGTAAATGTATTCCAGCTACGAATGTGAATACACAAGTTCTTCATATATCGCATTCTTTGTAAAGACGGAAGCGACCCTAATCAATGAATCCCAACTGAAGACTTTTTTCAGCTCCGACAGCATTTTCTTAACGAACAGCAGAGAATACCAGTTTGCACGCATACTGGAAATACGCGTGACTGGCTTGAAGAGCAGGGGTTGTAAATATAACCCTGACCAAGACCCCACTTTGCTTCGTTTTAAGCCATTCAATTGAATATATGCCGTTGCATCAACGTCTCGATAAGTAGCGTAAATGTATTCCAGCTACCAATGTGAATGCAGAAGTTCTTCATATATCGCATTTTTTGTAATGACGGAAGCGACCCAAATAAATTAATCGCCACTGAAGACTTTTTTCAGCTCCGACAGCATTTTCTTAACGAACAGCAGAGAATACCAGTTAACACACATACTGGAATTACGCGTGACTGGCTTGAAGAGCAGGGGTTGTAAATATAACCCTGACCAAGACCCCACTTTGCTTGGTTGTAAGCCATTCAATTGAATGTATACCATTGCATCCACGTCTCGATAAGTAGCGTAAATGGATTCCAGCTACCAATCTTAATACACAAGTTCTTCATATATCGCATTCTTTGTAATGACGGAAGCGACCCTAATCAATGAATCACCACTGAAGACTTTTATCAGCTCCCACAGCATTTTCTTAACGAACAGCAGGGAATACCAGTTTACACGCATACTGGAATTACGCTTGACTGGCTTGAAGAGCAGGGGTTGTAAATATAACCCTGACCAAGACCCCACTTTGCTTGGTTTTAAGGCATTCAATTGAATATATGCCGTTGCATCAACGTCTCGATAAGTAGCGTAAATGCATTCCAGCTAGCAATGTGAATAAGCAAGTTCTTCATATATCGCATTCTTTGTAAAGACGGAAGCGACCCTAATCAATGAATCGCCACTGAAGACTTTTTTCAGCTCCGACAGCAGTTTGTTAACGAACAGTGGAGAATAGCAGATTACACGCATACTGGAATTACGCGTGACTGGCTTGAAGAGCAGCGGTTGTAAATATGACCCTGATCAAGACCCCACTTTGCTCGGTTGTAAGCCATTCAATTGATTATATACTGTTGCATCCACGTCTCGATAAGTAGCGTAAATGCATTCCAGCTAGCAATGTGAATAAAGAAGTTCTTCATATATCGCATACTTCGTTATGACGGAAGCGACCCAAATCAATAAATCGCCAGTGAAGACTTTTTTCAGCTCCGACAGCATTTTCTTAACGAACAGCAGAGAATACCAGTTTACACGCATACAGGAATTACGCGTGACTGGCTTGAAGAGCAGGGGTTGTAAATATAACCCTGACCAAGACCCAACTTTGCTTCGTTTTAAGCCATTCAATTGAATGTATGCCGTTTCATCAACGTCTCGATAAGTAGCGTAAATGTATTCCAGCTACCAATGCGAATGCACAAGTTCTTCATATATCGCATTCTTTGTAAAGACGGAAGCGACCCTAATCAATGAATCCCAACTGAAGACTTTTTTCAGCTCCGACAGCAGTTCGTTAACGAACAGTGGAGAGTAGCAGATTACACGCATAATGGAATTACGCGTGACTGGCTTGAAGAGCAGGGGTTGCAAATATAACCCTGACCAAGACCCCACTTTGCTTTGTTTTAAGCCATTCAATTGAATATATGCCATTGCATCCACGTTTCGATAAGTAGCGTAAATGTATTCCAGCTACCAATGTGAATACGCAAGTTCTTCATATATCGCATTCTTTGTAAAGACGGAAGCGACCCTAATCAATGAATCCCAACTGAAGACTTTTTTCAGCTCCGACAGCATTTTCTTAACGAACAGGAGAGAATACCAGTTTGCACGCATAGTGGAAATACGCGTGACTGGCTTGTAGAGCAGGGGATGTAAATATAACCCTGACCAAGACCCCACTTTGCTTGGTTGTAAGCCATTCAATAGAATATATGCCGTTGCATCAACGTCTCGATAAGTAGCGTAAATGTATTCCAGCTATCAATGTGAATGCAGAAGTTCTTCATATATCGCATTTTTTGTAATGACGGAAGCGACCCAAATAAATTAATCGCCACTGAAGACTTTTTTCAACTCCGACAGCATTTTCTTAACGAACAGCAGAGAATACCAGTTTACACACATACTGGAATTACGCGTGACTGGCTTGAAGAGCAGGGGTTGTAAATATAACCCTGACCAAGACCCCACTTTGCTTGGTTTTAAGCCATTCAATTGAATATATGCCGTTGCATCCACGTTTCGATAAGTAGCGTAAATGTATTCCAGCTACCAATGTGAATACACAAGTTCTTCATATATCGCATTCTTTGTAAAGACGGAAGCGACCCTAATCAATGAATCCCAACTGAAGACTTTTTTCAGCTCCGACAGCACTTTCTTAACGAACACCAGAGAATACCAGTTTACACGCATACTGGAAATACGCGTGACTGGCTTGTAGAGCAGGGGTTGTAAATATAACCCTGACCAAGACCCCACTTTGCTTGGTTTTAAGTCATTCAATAGAATATATGCCGTTGCATCAACGTCTCGATAAGTAGCGTAAATGTATTCCAGCTATCAATGTGAATGCAGAAGTTCTTCATATATCGCATTTTTTTTGTAATGACGGAAGCGACCCAAATCAATGAATCGCCACTGAAGACTTTTTTCAGCTCCGACAGCATTTTCTTAACGAACAGCAGAGAATACCAGTTTACACGCACACTGGAATTACGCGTGACTGGCTTGAAGAGCAGGGGTTGTAAAAATAACCCTGACCAAGACCCCACTTTGCTTGGTTTTAAGCCATTCAATAGAATATATGCCGTTGCATCAACGTCTCGATAAGTAGCGTAAATGTATTCCAGCTATCAATGTGAATGCAGAAGTTCTTCATATATCGCATTTTTTTGTAATGACGGAAGCGACCCAAATCAATCAATCGCCACTGAAGACATCTTTCAGCTCCGACAGCATTTTCTTAACGAACAGCAGAGAATACCAGTTTCCACGCATACTGGAAATACGTGTGACTGGCATGAAGAGCAGGGGTTGCAAATGTAACCCTGACCAAGACCCCACTTTGCTTTGTTTTAAGGCATTCAATTGAATATATGCCGTTGCATCAACGTCTCGATAAGTAGCGTAAATGTGTTCCAGCTACCAATGTGAGTACACAAGTTCTTCATATATCGCATTCTTTGTAAAGACGGAAGCGACCCTAATCAATGAATCCCAACTGAAGACTTTTTTCAGCTCCGACAGCAGTTCGTTAACGAACAGTGGAGAGTAGCAGATTACACGCATAATGGAATTACGCGTGACTGGCTTGAAGAGCAGGGGTTGCAAATGTAACCCTGACCAAGACCCCACTTTGCTTTGTTTTAAGCCATTCAATTGAATATATGCCATTGCATCCACGTTTCGATAAGTAGCGTAAATGTATTCCAGCTACGAATGTGAATACACAAGTTCTTCATATATCGCATTCTTTGTAAAGACGGAAGCGACCCTAATCAATGAATCCCAACTGAAGACTTTTTTCAGCTCCGACAGCATTTTCTTAACGAACAGCAGAGAATACCAGTTTGCACGCATACTGGAAATACGCGTGACTGGCTTGAAGAGCAGGGGTTGTAAATATAACCCTGACCAAGACCCCACTTTGCTTCGTTTTAAGCCATTCAATTGAATATATGCCGTTGCATCAACGTCTCGATAAGTAGCGTAAATGTATTCCAGCTACCAATGTGAATGCAGAAGTTCTTCATATATCGCATTTTTTGTAATGACGGAAGCGACCCAAATAAATTAATCGCCACTGAAGACTTTTTTCAGCTCCGACAGCATTTTCTTAACGAACAGCAGAGAATACCAGTTAACACACATACTGGAATTACGCGTGACTGGCTTGAAGAGCAGGGGTTGTAAATATAACCCTGACCAAGACCCCACTTTGCTTGGTTGTAAGCCATTCAATTGAATGTATACCATTGCATCCACGTCTCGATAAGTAGCGTAAATGGATTCCAGCTACCAATCTTAATACACAAGTTCTTCATATATCGCATTCTTTGTAATGACGGAAGCGACCCTAATCAATGAATCACCACTGAAGACTTTTATCAGCTCCCACAGCATTTTCTTAACGAACAGCAGGGAATACCAGTTTACACGCATACTGGAATTACGCTTGACTGGCTTGAAGAGCAGGGGTTGTAAATATAACCCTGACCAAGACCCCACTTTGCTTGGTTTTAAGCCATTCAATTGAATATATGCCGTTGCATCAACGTCTCGGTAAGTAGCGTAAATGCATTCCAGCTAGCAATGTGAATAAGCAAGTTCTTCATATATCGCATTCTTTGTAAAGACGGAAGCGACCCTAATCAATGAATCGCCACTGAAGACTTTTTTCAGCTCCGACAGCAGTTTGTTAACGAACAGTGGAGAATAGCACATTACATGCATACTGGAATTACGCGTGACTGGCTTGAAGAGCAGCGCTTGTAAATATGACCCTGATCAAGACCCCACTTTGCTCGGTTGTAAGCCATTCAATTGATTATATACTGTTGCATCCACGTCTCGATAAGTAGCGTAAATGCATTCCAGCTAGCAATGTGAATAAACAAGTTCTTCATATATCGCATACTTCGTAATGACGGAAGCGACCCAAATCAATAAATCGCCAGTGAAGACTTTTTTCAGCTCCGACAGCATTTTCTTAACGAACAGCAGAGAATACCAGTTTACACGCATACAGGAATTACGCGTGACTGGCTTGAAGAGCAGGGGTTGTAAATATAACCCTGACCAAGACCCAACTTTGCTTCGTTTTAAGCCATTCAATTGAATGTATGCCGTTTCATCAACGTCTCGATAAGTAGCGTAAATGTATTCCAGCTACCAATGCGAATGCACAAGTTCTTCATATATCGCATTCTTTGTAAAGACGGAAGCGACCCTAATCAATGAATCCCAACTGAAGACTTTTTTCAGCTCCGACAGCAGTTCGTTAACGAACAGTGGAGAGTAGCAGATTACACGCATAATGGAATTACGCGTGACTGGCTTGAAGAGCAGGGGTTGCAAATATAACCCTGACCAAGACCCCACTTTGCTTTGTTTTAAGCCATTCAATTGAATATATGCCATTGCATCCACGTTTCGATAAGTAGCGTAAATGTATTCCAGCTACCAATGTGAATACGCAAGTTCTTCATATATCGCATTCTTTGTAAAGACGGAAGCGACCCTAATCAATGAATCCCAACTGAAGACTTTTTTCAGCTCCGACAGCATTTTCTTAACGAACAGGAGAGAATACCAGTTTGCACGCATAGTGGAAATACGCGTGACTGGCTTGTAGAGCAGGGGATATAAATATAACCCTGACCAAGACCCCACTTTGCTTGGTTGTAAGCCATTCAATAGAATATATGCCGTTGCATCAACGTCTCGATAAGTAGCGTAAATGTATTCCAGCTATCAATGTGAATGCAGAAGTTCTTCATATATCGCATTTTTTGTAATGACGGAAGCGACCCAAATAAATTAATCGCCACTGAAGACTTTTTTCAACTCCGACAGCATTTTCTTAACGAACAGCAGAGAATACCAGTTTACACACATACTGGAATTACGCGTGACTGGCTTGAAGAGCAGGGGTTGTAAATATAACCCTGACCAAGACCCCACTTTGCTTGGTTTTAAGCCATTCAATTGAATATATGCCGTTGCATCCACGTTTCGATAAGTAGCGTAAATGTATTCCAGCTACCAATGTGAATACACAAGTTCTTCATATATCGCATTCTTTGTAAACACGGAAGCGACCCTAATCAATGAATCCCAACTGAAGACTTTTTTCAGCTCCGACAGCACTTTCTTAACGAACACCAGAGAATACCAGTTTACACGCATACTGGAAATACGCGTGACTGGCTTGTAGAGCAGGGGTTGTAAATATAACCCTGACCAAGACCCCACTTTGCTTGGTTTTAAGTCATTCAATAGAATATATGCCGTTGCATCAACGTCTCGATAAGTAGCGTAAATGTATTCCAGCTATCATTGTGAATGCAGAAGTTCTTCATATATCGCATTTTTTTTGTAATGACGGAAGCGACCCAAATCAATGAATCGCCACTGAAGACTTTTTTCAGCTCCGACAGCATTTTCTTAACGAACAGCAGAGAATACCAGTTTACACGCACACTGGAATTACGCGTGACTGGCTTGAAGAGCAGGGGTTGTAAAAATAACCCTGACCAAGACCCCACTTTGCTTGGTTTTAAGCCATTCAATAGAATATATGCCGTTGCATCAACGTCTCGATAAGTAGCGTAAATGTATTCCAGCTATCAATGTGAATGCAGAAGTTCTTCATATATCGCATTTTTTTGTAATGACGGAAGCGACCCAAATCAATCAATCGCCACTGAAGACATCTTTCAGCTCCGACAGCATTTTCTTAACGAACAGCAGAGAATACCAGTTTCCACGCATACTGGAAATACGTGTGACTGGCATGAAGAGCAGGGGTTGCAAATGTAACCCTGACCAAGACCCCACTTTGCTTTGTTTTAAGCCATTCAATTGAATATATGCCGTTGCATCAACGTCTCGATAAGTAGCGTAAATGTGTTCCAGCTACCAATGTGAGTACACAAGTTCTTCATATATCGCCTTCTTTGTAAAGACGGAAGCGACCCTAATCAATGAATCCCAACTGAAGACTTTTTTCAGCTCCGACAGCAGTTCGTTAACGAACAGTGGAGAGTAGCAGATTACACGCATAATGGAATTACGCGTGACTGGCTTGAAGAGCAGGGGTTGCAAATGTAACCCTGACCAAGACCCCACTTTGCTTTGTTTTAAGCCATTCAATTGAATATATGCCATTGCATCCACGTTTCGATAAGTAGCGTAAATGTATTCCAGCTACGAATGTGAATACACAAGTTCTTCATATATCGCATTCTTTGTAAAGACGGAAGCGACCCTAATCAATGAATCCCAACTGAAGACTTTTTTCAGCTCCGACAGCATTTTCTTAACGAACAGCAGAGAATACCAGTTTGCACGCATACTGGAAATACGCGTGACTGGCTTGAAGAGCAGGGGTTGTAAATATAACCCTGACCAAGACCCCACTTTGCTTCGTTTTAAGCCATTCAATTGAATATATGCCGTTGCATCAACGTCTCGATAAGTAGCGTAAATGTATTCCAGCTACCAATGTGAATGCAGAAGTTCTTCATATATCGCATTTTTTGTAATGACGGAAGCGACCCAAATAAATTAATCGCCACTGAAGACTTTTTTCAGCTCCGACAGCATTTTCTTAACGAACAGCAGAGAATACCAGTTAACACACATACTGGAATTACGCGTGACTGGCTTGAAGAGCAGGGGTTGTAAATATAACCCTGACCAAGACCCCACTTTGCTTGGTTGTAAGCCATTCAATTGAATGTATACCATTGCATCCACGTCTCGATAAGTAGCGTAAATGGATTCCAGCTACCAATCTTAATACACAAGTTCTTCATATATCGCATTCTTTGTAATGACGGAAGCGACCCTAATCAATGAATCACCACTGAAGACTTTTATCAGCTCCCACAGCATTTTCTTAACGAACAGCAGGGAATACCAGTTTACACGCATACTGGAATTACGCTTGACTGGCTTGAAGAGCAGGGGTTGTAAATATAACCCTGACCAAGACCCCACTTTGCTTGGTTTTAAGCCATTCAATTGAATATATGCCGTTGCATCAACGTCTCGGTAAGTAGCGTAAATGCATTCCAGCTAGCAATGTGAATAAGCAAGTTCTTCATATATCGCATTCTTTGTAAAGACGGAAGCGACCCTAATCAATGAATCGCCACTGAAGACTTTTTTCAGCTCCGACAGCAGTTTGTTAACGAACAGTGGAGAATAGCACATTACATGCATACTGGAATTACGCGTGACTGGCTTGAAGAGCAGCGCTTGTAAATATGACCCTGATCAAGACCCCACTTTGCTCGGTTGTAAGCCATTCAATTGATTATATACTGTTGCATCCACGTCTCGATAAGTAGCGTAAATGCATTCCAGCTAGCAATGTGAATAAACAAGTTCTTCATATATCGCATACTTCGTAATGACGGAAGCGACCCAAATCAATAAATCGCCAGTGAAGACTTTTTTCAGCTCCGACAGCATTTTCTTAACGAACAGCAGAGAATACCAGTTTACACGCATACAGGAATTACGCGTGACTGGCTTGAAGAGCAGGGGTTGTAAATATAACCCTGACCAAGACCCAACTCTGCTTCGTTTTAAGCCATTCAATTGAATGTATGCCGTTTCATCAACGTCTCGATAAGTAGCGTAAATGTATTCCAGCTATCAATGTGAATGCAGAAGTTCTTCATATATCGCATTTTTTGTAATGACGGAAGCGACCCAAATAAATTAATCGCCACTGAAGACTTTTTTCAACTCCGACAGCATTTTCTTAACGAACAGCAGAGAATACCAGTTTACACACATACTGGAATTACGCGTGACTGGCTTGAAGAGCTCTGTTTGTGCCCTTCATCACGCCGACACTGTGACAGCGAGTGTTCGCGGCCATTGAGTGAAATCTGTTCATGTTTGCACGTGCGCGTGTGACCCCATGCTTGCTAATTTACGGAGTAAGCGATTGTTTACTGCAGTTTATTCAGGCGATGAAACTACGAACCTTGGTTCGTGCAGTGGTTCATGCAGCATTGGGGGAAAACTGCTACATTTTTGTTTTTAAATTTCTAGGGGGTTCAAAAGCAGTGCTGCGTACGCTAATGTTTGTTTCTTGTCGCGCAACGCAACGCACTGCGGTAGCCCAGTGGCTTTGGTGTTGCGCTGCTGAGCTCGAGGTCACGGGAACAATCACAACCGCAGCAGTCGCATTCCAATGGGGGCAGAATGCGAAAACGCGCGTATATTGTGCATTCCGTGCGCGTTAAATAACCCGAGCTACTGAAAATAAATCCACAGTTTTCCATTACCGTGCGCCTCTAACAAGATCTTGATTTTGGAACCTAAATCCTCAAAATTTAACTTTACGTAGTGCAATTACATTTACAATCGACACTGTTGAGTCCGCCTACTGAACTTGTTACCTCGTTGCTGTGCTCTCTTTAGTAGCCAATGCTATATTTTTTAGATTTACTTATGGTCAGAATCCAGTGTGACAAACCCGGGTCTTCCTTAGCGTAGTCAAGTTGCCGTGACTCACTTTTTACTCTCTTTTTTCTTAGAGTGTAGAGTATACCAGATTACACGCATACTGGAATTACGCGTGACTGGCGGGAAGAGCAGGGGTTGTAAATATAACCCTGCTCAAGACTCCACTTTGCTCGGTTTCAAGTCATTCAATTGAATATATACCATTGCATCCACGTCTCCAAAAGTAGCGTAAATGTATTCCAGCTAGCAATGTGAATAAACAAGTTCTTCATATACCGCATTCTTTGTAATGACGGAAGCGACCAGAATCAATGAATCGCAACAGAAGCCTCTTTTCAGCTGCGACAGAATTTTCTTAACGAACGGTAGAGGCCCCACAGG
Organism: Dermacentor andersoni; assembly: GCF_023375885.2. NCBI lineage: Eukaryota > Metazoa > Arthropoda > Arachnida > Ixodida > Ixodidae > Dermacentor > Dermacentor andersoni. Next base: position 31,522,992 of record NC_092818.1, read on the forward strand.
GGCGTCTGCGTCAGCAGGCGTTTGGTGTGTTGCGACACCACCTACCCGAGCACACGAGGGTTGGAACCTCCCGCGTGTAGCCGTGCGCGGCTTAGCCGTGTCTGCGGAAAGGGGGATCCTGGAGGTTGAGCCAATGGTGGGTGTCTGGATTTTTAAGGCCCCCCGGCGGAGGCAACACACCTCTTTGGCCTCTGCTTCACATAGACGGCACCCCCGGACTGACCCACCCGGGGGAAATCGGCAGTTGTCTCTTCCTGTCCCCCTCTTCACTCTTCGTCTTTCTCCCTCACTTTGAATCTTTCCTGTCTTCTGCTCACTTCAGTTTACTTCTCATTTTCGAGGCAGCAAGGGTTAACCGTGTGTATCTACCCAACCTTGGGCACATATATTAGGTTATAGCGGCGTTGTATAGCTGACGTATACAGGTATGTTCCTAACCTCGTACCGTCCCCTTGTTGGGCTCCGTGGTGGGTGGCTACCATCGCCGCGGAATATTCCGAGAATACATGGCAAATGCATTCCCCCCTCTTGCAGATCGTCCTATCAAAAGAGGGCGCACCGAAGCAATTTTTGATTTCACTTTGAAAACCAACGCAGAAACGTTCCCACGCTACCATGTGATCCACAGTGAAGGATCTCTGCCAATGAGAAAATTATCGCCATTCCTAATACCAAAATGCCTAGTAGAAAAAATCGGAAAGCAATACAAAGCTTCAAAGATGTCAAGTGGGGACCTCCTCCTTAAACTCAAAACCAAAGACCAAGTTGCAAAGCTCGCTGATCTAACCAGTGTTGGTAACATCAAAGTCACAATCTCAGCACACCGTTCTCTTAACACAAGCAGAGGTGTAATATCAGAAGAATATTTCTTAAACCTAAGCGATGAAGAACTCCTGGAAGGTTTCCAAGAACAAAATGTAATCAAAGTTCAAAGAATAACTCTCCGAAGAAATGACTAACATATCCCGACCAAACACGTTATACTTACCTTTGGTACCAATATTGTACCTACAACACTTGATGCAGGCTATCTTAAGATCGACGTAAGACCGTATATCCCAAACCCGAGGCGGTGTTTCAAGTGCCAGAGATTCGGACATATATCGCAATCGTGCAGAGGTCAATCGACATGTGCAAAGTGTAGTGCCAATGACCATCAGTCGGATAACTGTAATGCTGCTCCACACTGTACAAACTGCAAAGGAGATCATCCAGCATATTCACGATCTTGCACCTGCTGCAAGAAAGTGAAAGAGATAATTGCACTTACAGTGAAAGAGAAGATTTCCTTTTATGAAGCAAGAAAGAAACTAGCACACTTACCTCAAGCAACCTACGCCAGTGCGGTGCGACAGGGGACAGCACCGCAGTGGTCTCAGGAGTCTACAGGAACCGCAATTAGTGGTCCAGTAGTAACTCCATCCGTCCCCTTGGTGGCAGCAGGTAGTCCTGCTCCATCATCGTCATCACAGACTGGCCTGCAGACCCCGTTTCCACAGGGCCCCAGGCTAAATCGAACCTCCAGGCCTGAGACGCGCGTCTCAGCGCCTGGTTCTCGATCATCCAGCGCCTCGGAGAAGCTTATGGATGTCGACAACAAAACTCCGGCGTCATCGACGCCAAAACATCAGCGCTCTCTGGAGCGCACTAAGAAAGCCAAGCTGACAATAACTACGCGAACAAAGGGACCGCTAACCTGAACGGTTACCGTTCTTCCAATAGTATATTCCCACTAACAAATGTCGCCTACAATTACTTAGTACATATATGTACATTACCATTCTCATTCTGCCACTATGGCTTTTATAGTACATTGGAATTGTAGAGGACTGATTCGCAACCTAGGTGTCATTAAAGACATAACAAATAACTTTTCGCCAATCCTATTTTGCCTAGAGTAAAACAAACTTAGGCCCTAAACACAGTCAATTCCTTAGAGGCTTCACCGTCGTCCGAAGGGACCGCGAATGTTCCAGCCGTTTGTCAGGAGGAGTAACTATAGTCGTGCAGGGCGGCACTCCTACCCGAAATGTCCCATTAAATATATCTTTAGAGGCCGTAGCTGTCACCATTCGATCCTACAAAACAATGACCATCTGCTCACTATATATTCCACCCCACACACATTTTACTATCTAAGACTTAGAAAATCTAACAGAGCAGTTACCGGAGCCATTTGTCTTGGTAGGAGATCTTAACGCTCATTGTACTCTTTGGGGCAGTGTCAAAACTAACCAAAGAGGGCAACTCGTTGAAGATTTTATTCTGTCAAACGATTTCTGTCTTTTAAATTCAGGTGCGCTAACTTATTTCTCACTGACTTCTCGCACATTTAGTTGTTTAGATTTAGCTTTTTGTTCACCCTCTCTTTTTACTGATTTTAAATGGGAAGCTCTCGACACGCCATATGGTAGCGACCACTTACCCGCACTCATCAAGCACCTATCATCACCACAAACCCAAGTAACTAGACCACGCCGACGGAAATTACAGCTCGCTGACTGGAAGGTTTTTATGCAGAACGCGAAACTGGAAAATGTCTTTTCGCCAGAGCTCAGTATTGATGACCGGAATAAAAAAATCACTGAAGTCATAATCACAGCGGCAGAAAAGGCGATACCGCAGTCTTCCGGTATTGTGCGCAAAAAACTCAATCCTTGGTGGACAAACGAATGTACTAAAGCCAAAAAAGAACAAAATAAGGCCTGGGGAATCCTACGAAGGTACCCCACTTATAACAATCTTCTAAATTTCAAACAGGCCAAAGCCAAAGCACGATAGATTCGAAGAAATGTAGAAAAATTATCATGGCAAAAATACATATCTTCAATCAATAGTACCCCGCAGGGGCGTCTGAGTCAGCAGGCGTTTGGTGTGTTGCGACTCCACGTACCCGAGCACACGAGGGTTGGACCCTCCCGCGTGTAGCCGTGCGCAGCTTAGCCGTGTCCTGGGAAAAGGGGATCCTGGGGGTTGAGCCAATGCCGGGTGTTTGGACCTTTACGGCCCCTCGGCGGCGGCAACACACCCCTTTGGCCTCGGCTTCACGTAGACGGCACCCCCGGACTGACCCACCCGGGGGAAATCGGCAGTCGGCCTTTCCTCTCCTCCTCTCCAATCTTCGTCTTTCTCTCCCACTTTTACATCTTTCCTGTCTTCTCTTCACTTCTTATTACTTCCGTATTTCCTGGCGGCAAGGGTTAACCGTGTGTAATATATCCTGCCTTGGGTATATATATATTAGGTTATAGGTATTCAGGTATTCTTCCAACCTTGTAGCGTCCCCTTTTGGGCTCCGTGGTGGGTGGCCACCATCGCCGCCGAATTTCCCTGCTCTATATGGCAAATAACTTTCCTCAGCTACCTGATCGCTCCCTGAAGAGGGGGCGCACCGAAGAGACTCACTTTTTTTATGCAGCCAAAACAATCTTTTCCAAAGTACCACATTTTACATAGTCAGAACGATAAGAAAACAGAACGATCTCACCATTTGTTGTAGCTAAATCTCTCACTGAAGCAATTGGCCCAGGCAATAAAGTAAAGAAGATGGGAAGTGGCGATCTTCTTCTGGAACTCCGCGACAAAGTGCAATATGACAAACTGTCGAAAGTTGTAGCATTTGGGGAAATTCCCGTCTCAGTGGGCCCACACAGATCAATGAACACCATGCGCGGGGTCGTCTCAGAAGATGACCTCCTCGAACTGAGCGAAAGCGAACTGCTTGAAGGATGGCAAGACCAAAACGTAGTCAAAGTTCAAAGAATAACATTGAGGCGAGATGACAAGCAAATACCTACCAAACACATAATCATTACTTTCGGAACCTGCAACCTACCTGAAACAATAGAAACCGGTTACTGTAAGCTTCGCGTGAGACCGTATATCCCAAATCCACGTCGATGTTTCAAGTGTCAGCGCTTTGGGCATGGCTCACAGAACTGCAAGGGACGTGCTACTTGTGCCAAGTGTAGTTCCTGTGAACACGCTTCGGACATCTGTACATCTACAAGCCACTGTGCCAACTGTGAATGAGACCACCCTGCCTACTCTCGATCATGCCCTACATGGAAAAAAGAGAAACAAATCATAGAACTGAAAGTAAAACTGAACCTATTATTTGCAGAGGCACGTAAGCGTTTCGCACTCCAAAATCAGTCCAGTCCTTCCTACACCGAAGTGGCGCGCCGGGGGGTAGTGCTACATCTTCAGGCGGCCACGCAAGTCTCACGGAGTGTGACGGCGGTTACGCCATCAGCCCCCCTGGCGGGAGCAGCCACGGCTCTTCCGCCCCCTACCACGAAGGGCCAGCAGACCTCCGAGCCTGCCGGTGCCAGGGCCACTGCTCGTGCAGACAGGCCCAGAAAACCTCCACGCGTGCCCGCTGAGCGGGCGTCATCCAGCGCTTCTGACGAGGCGATGGATGTAACAAAAACTTCTCCGGCGTCTCAGACGCCGAAGGAACGGCGTTGCTCCCTGGAGCGCGCCAACAAAAAAGAAATACCCCGCATCAAGGGGCCTGGAAAGGTCCCTTGAGCCAACCTAAGTGATATCTCTTGACACATAGCACATAAACACAAACAATATGGATACACAAATATTACACTGGAACGTGAGAGGTTTGATCCGCAACCTCGACGATGTCAAAGAACTCGTACACAAATACAATCCAAAGGTGCTGTGTGTTCAGGAGACACATCTTAAATCTACGCAAACAAACTTTCTTAGGCAATATGCTATCTTCCGGAAAGACCGAGATGATGCTGTTGCATCGTCCGGCGGAGTAGCAGTAATAGTCGACAGAGGCGTTGCTTGTCGGCAACTGCAACTCCAAACTTCTCTTGAGGCAGTTGCTATCCAAGCAGTACTATTCAATAAACTAGTGACTATCACGTCCTTATACATCCCCCCAAGTTATCAACTCTCTAGCACAACATTTCAAAGCTTTATTGATGAGCTGCGTCACCCTTACATAGTCATCGGTGATCTAAACGCGCATAGCACACTGTGGGGTGACTCACGCTGTGATGCGAGAGGACGGCTTATAGAAAACATCCTATTGACTTCAAGTTCCTGCTTGCTTTACAAGAAAAGGCCAACATTTTACAGCTCTACACATAAAACATTTTCTTCGATAGATCTAAGCATAGCGTCTAGTACAATTGTGCCATATCTGGAGTGGGATGTCATTAATAACCCTTATGGAAGTGATCACTTCCCCATCGTTCTAAACCTTAAAAAACAAAGTGAGTGTCATGAACATCTTCCTCGATAGAAAATTGACTCAGCCGACTGGACAAAGTTTCGCGAACTAACACAGCTGCCCTGGAATGATGCCTCTGAACTTAACTTAGTCGACACAGTAGCATACATAACAGCGTTCATTATTGAGGCTGCATCAGTATGCATTCCCCAAACAAATGGGTCGCCCTCGAAACGACGTATACCATGGTGGAATGACGAGTGTAGGGATGCCAGCAAAAGGCAGAACAAGGCTTGGAGCCTCCTCCGTAACTCCCCAACCATAGAGAATCTGATTAATTTCAAGGCGATCAAGTCGCAAGGTAGAAGAACGCGCCGCCGCGCTAAACGAGAAAGTTGGAAAAACTACATAAGCAGCATCAACTCGTATACAGACGAGCGAAAAGCCTGGAACAAGGTTAACAAAATAAAAGGCCGCGAAACGCATCCCTTACCTTTATTAAATACACAAGGAGACACTCTGGAGGATCAGGCAGATTGTCTAGAAGCACATTTCGAGCACATTTCTAGCGCATCTCATTACACAGATACATTCCTAAAATACCAGCGACTAGCAGAACAGATGAAATTGGGTCAGAACAGCTCATCCAATGAAGTATACAATCGTCCATTTGGAATGGCTGAGTTCCAGGCTTCACTGAGCTGTTGCAACAAGTCCGCCCCAGGAAGTGACAGAATAACGTATGACATGATCAGACACCTACACCTTGAAACCCAAGAAACACTACTGTCACTCTTCAATTCTATGTTCTCCGCAGGCTACATTCCGTTTGCCTGGAAAGAAGCAATCGTAATCCCCATTCTCAAAGAGGGCAAGGACCCTTCCTCACCCGACAGTTATAGGTCTATAGCTCTGACAAGTTGTGTATGCAAATTATTTGAGAAAATGATTAACCGTCGCCTCATCCATTTTCTTGAAAGCAACAAGATACTCGATCCCTTACAGTGCGGTTTTAGAGAGGGTAGATCCACAACAGATCACCTTGTCCGCATCCAGACAAATATCCGTGATGCCTTTGTCCACAAACAGTTTTTCCTGTCCGTATTTTTAGATATGGAGACGGCATACGACACGACCTGGCGCTTTGCAATCCTCCGTGATCTGTCTGAAATGGGAGTTAGAGGCAACTTGCTATGCGTCATTCAGAGTTACCTCTCGGATCGCACGTTCCCTGTTAGAGTTGGTGACGTTCTGTCTCGTCCATTTACGCAAGAGGCTGGTGTTCCACAAGGAGGTGTGCTCAGCTGCACTCTATTTATTGTCTCCATAAATTAACTCCATACAGACTGCCATATCACGTAGTATGTTTTATTCTGTACATGTAGATGATATCCAGATAGATTTTAAATCACGTAATCTAAGTATATGTGAGCGACATGTACAGCTTTGCATAAAAAATTGTCTAAGTGGGCGGACGAAAATGGTTTTAAGCTAAATCCGAGAAAAAGTACGTGCGTCCTGTTCTCTAATAAGAGAGGTATACTGGCGGAACCCGTAATCAATCTCAATGGAGAACGGTTATCTGTGAGCTGCGAACACAAATTCTTAGGGATCCTTCTAGACAGTAAGCTAACCTTTGTGCCACACCTGAAGTATCTTAAGGCAAAGTGCCTCAAGACTATGAATCTTCTGAAGCTGTTGTCACGCACAGCTTGGGGAAGCGACAGGAGATGCCTAATAAAGCTGTACAAAAGTCTAATATTAACACGCCTTGACTATGGCGCCATAGTCTATAATTCTGCAGGACCTAGTACTCTAAAAATGCTAGATCCTGTCCACCACTTAGGCATCCGCCTTGCTACAGGTGCTTTTAGGACTAGACCTGTGCAAAGCCTTTACGTCGAATCTAATGAATGGTCCCTATACTACCAAAGGACATATTTAAGCCTTTCCTATGCTTTGAAGGTAAAATCAGCTGTGGATCATCCATGTCATTCAATTACTCACGACACCTCCATGGCCAGGCTGTTCCGTAACCGCCCAGGTGTCCGGCCTCCTCTGTCCCTCCGGTTGGAAGCACTCTCAGAAACAACAGGGGTCTCTCTTTTAGAGAATGTCTTAATGGCGCCCTCTCAGCTTCCACCGCCTTGGGAGTGGCAAACTATCCTATGTGACATCTCTTTCTTAGAATTACCCAAACAAGCACCTGAGGCTCACATACAGTCACATTTTATTGAACTTAAAGAGAAGTATTCCTGTGACGAATATTACACAGATGCGTCGAAGTCTACTGCTGGTGTTGCTTACGCAGCTCTCGGACCGATATTTTCAACATCTGGGCCACTAAACCCACACACCAGTATCTTTACGGCAGAAGCATACGGTATACTTTCGGCTATTAAACACATAAGGCACAGAAATGTCGCTAAGGCTGTTGTCCTTACAGACTCATTAAGTGTTGTGAGATCCCTGATTAGCTTACGAAAGCATAAGAATCTCGTTTCGAACGAGCTGTATAGCTTATTGTGCTCCGCATATATGTGCAACCAAGCGATTATACTATGTTGGGTACCTGGCCATAAAGGTATAAAAGGCAACGTAGCTGCTGACGAAAACGCTACGTCAGTGAGATTTAGCGACACAGATGGAAATATCCCCATTCCTGCCACAGACCTAAAGCCCTTTCTGCGCCGCAAATTGAGGAATCATTGGCAAGCTGAGTGGGATACAGATGCATTGAATAATTTACACATCATAAAACCAAAACTGCAGAATTGGATAAGGGAGAAAACAGCACGGTACAAAGAACTACTTCTTTGCCGATTAAGAATAGGACACACATACAGTACTCACTCCTATCTCTTGACTGGCGGGGATTCTCCTAATTGCAGTAGGTGCGGCGATAGCTTGACAGTGATCCATGTTCTTATCCAGTGCCCTGCAATAGAAACAGAGAGGAAAAAGTATTTCCCTTCTGCATATCGGGAAAATATACCACTTCACCCTGCATTTTTTCTTAGTGATGAACTGCTTTTTAGAGTGCAAATAGTTTTAGATTTCTTAGCTGAAACTGACATACTGAAAATAATTTGGCCAGGAAATTTTAACACATGATTACCAGCCCTTGTATTCGAGGGCTGTCTTGATGATTTAGTGTAACTGTTGTCTCGTTTTCGTATGTTTTTTTATCCAAACACAACTTCCATCGCCCACGTCCATAACTAATCAGTGTCATTATTTTACTAGCTATATATTTACATCGTTTACAGCGAAAGTTTTTAGGCCCTTATACAGCCATGTCACACCTACCATAACAAATTCACTGTTCACGCCATTTAGAATAAATCCTTCAAATTACCATTTGTCATGGCGCTCTTTGGCCATAACTGGCCCTTGCGCCATTAAAAACCACATATAATCATCATCATGATCATCAATCAATAGTACAGTCACATCAAAACGAATGTGGGACCAGGTGAGGAAATTTAGAGGAGACTACTCATCATACGCTATACCACTACCTAAATGTCCAGGCACACAAACAACACTACAGGACCAGGCCAATTTATTAGGTGAAGACTTTCATAACATATCCAGCTCAGCAAACTATTCAAATACATTTTTAAAATATAAAGAATTGGCTAAGAAAGAGAGGCTGCCTACCACTGGGGCTTCGGCTGAAATGTACAACAAACCCCTCACAATCCATGAATTGAACAGAGTTCTCTCTGCTGGTAAAAAAAAAAACGGCAACAGGTCTTGACCGTGTGCACTACACAATGCTGGCACACCTATCCCAAGCGTCGGTAGGGGCACTTCTAAAATTTTTCAGCAAGATATGGGAGTCTGGGGTAATGCCCACAGATTGGAAAAAAGCGGTAGTAGTGCCTTTTCTAAAACCTGGTAAACCAGCTAAATCTCCTAGCAGCTATAGACCCATTGCACTAACAAGTTGTCTAGCCAAATCTTATGAGAGCATTATAAATATAAGACTAACATTCATCCTAGAAACAAGAAACCTAATAGACAAACACCAGTGCGGATACCAAAAGGGCTGTTCCACCACTGACCATCTCGTGCGACTAGAGCATGAAATACGTGACGCGTTTCTTCACAAGCAATACTGCCTCGCGGTTTTCATTGATGTTGAAAAGGCGTATGATACCACATGGCGATACGGAATTTTGAGAGACCTGGCTGACAAGGGAATTCGCGGAAGAATGCTAAGTTGTCTGTGCGATTTCATGTCAAACCGAACATTTCACGTACGTCTCGGCACAATACTCTCGCGCACATTCACACAAGAACATGGCGTTCCACAAGGTTGCATTCTGAGCACGACGCTCTTCATAATCAAAATGAACTCTGTAAATAAGATCATCCCATCATCTGTTATGCACTCAATATATGTCGACGATTTGCAAATGGCTTGCCGCGCCTCAAGCTTACCCACCTGTGAACGACAACTACAAATAACGATAAATAATCTTACACAATGGGCTAACAAAAATGGTTTCCGGTTCTCAACACACAAAACTGTTACAGTTCTCTTTTCCCAGAAGCGAGGGTTACACTGTACTCCAGGTCTTACATTGCATGGTACAACGCTACCGGTCAAAGAACACTATAAATTTCTAGGCGTAACGTTTGACACTAAACTGAACTTCCTGGCCCACATTAACGAAACCAAAACTAAAGCAAACAAAGCGCTAAATATCCTCAAGGTTTTATCACATAAGCACTGGGGATCTGACCGAACATGTCTACTACGTATATACCGGTCCCTTGTACGTAGCATCCTCGACTACGGTAGTGTAGTTTATGGTGCAGCTAGGCAGTCCTAGATTAAGCGACTTGATCCAGTTCACAATATTGGCCTACGACTGGCGAGCGGTGCCTACAGGACATCGCCTGTACAAAGTTTATACGTTGACGCTAATGAGCCTTCATTACAGCACCGCAGAGCACAACTTACACTTTGCTATGTACTAAGAATTCGGTCATCACCACAACATATATGCTACAACATCGTAACACAGCGCCAATCACGAATACACTACACAAATAAACCAAACATGATTCGCCCACTCATCTTAAGACACGAACAATATTGTGAGACCTATGATGTTCCTCCCGAAGCCCTGCAGGTTGCCGAAAGGCCACCAAGATTGCCCCCGTGGTGCAATTTTACACAGCTGTGTGACTGGACGTTAACACATATAAAGAAAAAAGACATTCCACAAGAGCATATAATACAAGGGTTCCGAGCTATCCAAGAAAAATATAAAAATTACACAGAATTTTACACTGACGGCTCTAAAACACAAGAATACGTAGGTGTCGGGATCGTAACAAAAATTGGGAAAATAGCATTCGCATAAATAATTTTTCTTCAGTCTTTACCGCTGAAGTTTATGCGATATGGATGGCAGTTAAGAAAACTACTTCCGACAAGCAGAAGAATGTTATTATTTATACCGACTCGTTAAGCGCCCAAAGAGCCCTTAACATAAACTCCGCGTCTGAACCCCTGCTTGGCGATATCTTAAACATAGTGTTTAACAAGAAATACGAAGGAACCATGCGATTCTGCTGGGTCCCATGCCATAATGGGATAGCAGGGAATGAAGCTGCACATAGAAGCGCATCCATGGCAGCGCACAAAAGCCTCACACACATAACACTTCCATACAAAGACAGCATCAGAGCGGTTCGTAAGGCCCTAGCATCAAAATGGCAACAAGAATGGAACTCGTGCGTAAATAACAAGTTACATATAACTAAACCCCTGCTTCGTGAGTGGAAATCATGCACTCACCAAGAACGGCTCTATGAGGTAATGTCATGTCGACTTCGAATTGGACACACGCATCTAACACACAATTTTTTACTTCGAAACGAAAGTTCACCAACATGCGAGAAATGTCACGAAACGCTCACAGTAACCCACATCATTATATCATGCCCACACACTGAAACACAGAGACGGAAACATTTCAAAAATTTGTATCACTTACATATACCTCTGCACCCTGCATTAATATTGGGCGATACAAATACAGATACAAATACCTTTATTTCAACATCAGGGATGTTAGGGGTGCACCCAAAAAGCCTATGACTGGCTTGACAGAGGGGCGCACCCCCGTACATAAAAACCGGCAGCAACAGAACACGGACAGAACAATAGTAATAAAAAAGACTACAGTGCATAGGTAAACATCATATTCAATAAATATTAGTGAACATCTTCTTGCAATAACAAATAAATGAAGGCGGCAGAATTAACACGAAACGCTCAGGAACACTAAGAATGCAAAACGAAGAATAACAATAAGAGAAGAAAAAAAAGAGGAAGGAGGTGCGCAGTAAAAAACACCCGTATCGTAAGGTTTTCAGTGCTCATTGCGCCGATTAAGCAGAGTTGGTATTATATGTCGGAGCATTTGACGACCGTAATTAGTACGAAAGGATGGCACATGCCAGACGTCGTTGTTACGTGTTGTGTAGTAATTAGCTTTGGGCCGTAAGTTAGCTGTGTCATCAAAGAATGTGTCATAATTTTTCCGTTTTACTTCATATCGTTTACTTAGCAATAAATTATATAGGTCATTAATTGGTGTTACTTTTAATTATGCGAAAAGAGGTTGAGTGTGAGCAGTAAACGGGGCATTCGCAATGATACGAATGACCTTTTTTTGTATTTTCTGTAACCTATATGTATTTGACCATGTTGTTGTACCCCACACCAGATGACAATATGAAAGGTTAGATGAAAATAGTGCATTATAAACTAAAAGTCTAACACTCGGAGGTAGTAGAGAGCGGACTCTGTATAACATGCCTGTGCATTTTGCAAGTTTTTTAACCAGATTGTCGATGTGTAAGTCCCATGAAAGATTGCACTGCAGTGTCACACCCAGACACTTTACTGACTCCGCTATTTCAATGCTTTGAAAACCAAGCGTTAGTGTAGGTAAGTGTTCTAGTGGTTTGTTCTTAGGTCTAAAAAGTACAGCTTTAGTTTTGGTAGCGTTAAGTTTCAATAAAGATTTAGTACTCCATTCGACCAATTTGCGCAGAGTTTCATTAGCGTTTAATGTCAAGTCATTAAGTGTTTTAGCCCTAAAAATATGCTGACATCATCTGCATACATTATACATTTAGCGCTGTTGTCAATATTCACAATGTCGTTGATATAGATGTTAAAGAGTGTAGGTCCGAGAATACTGCCTTGCGGCACCCCAGAATGAATGGATCTAAAGGGCGATGAAGAATTGTTAATTACAACCCGTGGCTGGCGGTGCTCTAAATATGTTATTAAAAGCTGAAGGAATGTGCCACGAAATCCATACTGTTCAAGTTTAAGGAATAATAGGTTGTGATTTATGGAGTCGAATGCTTTGGAAAAATCCACGAAAACCCCGAGAGTTAGTTCTTTTCCTTCAAATGACTCTAATATAATTTCCTTTATGGTTAATAATGCTGTTTCTGTTGATTTTCCTGCGACAAAACCAAACTGGGAAGCTCATATGACTTTGTGCTTGTTAATAAAGCGTGTAATGCGCACTAGTAAAAGCTTTTAAAAACATTTCGAAAAAACTGGTAAGATCGATATAGGTCGGTAGTTGGAGAAATTATTTTCGTCTCCTCCTTTAAAAATTATGGTAATCTTGGCAACCTGAAGCTTTTCCGGGAATGTTCCTGAGGAAAATGCCAAGTTTATTATGTATTCTAATATCGGTGCAAGTATGGGCGATGTGTACTTCGCTGGCAATATTTGGAGGTCGTCAATATCTTTACTTTTACTGTTTTTCAGCGATTGTAGGACCGACAGAACTTCGTTAGTTGTAACAGGGGTTAAAAACGCGGTTTCGCTAACCTTTTGACTCATGCTGCTTAGGTATTGGTTGGGCTGCGTGCCGTCTGCGATGGAGACGAAGAAATCATTGAAAGCATCTGCTAGTTGAGAACCGGATAAGTGAGTGCTATGTGTGACTATTTCATCTACTACAGTCTTCTTTTTTAAGTTGAGCAAATTATTGAGCCTCCCCCAAACAATATCGGAGTGCTTTATTACTTCGTCGTTAAATTGGTTACTCATATAGTTCCTTTTGGCTTGCCGATTAATACTGCTAGCTTTATTTCTCGCAGCCTTAAACTGCTTCAAATCGTCAATATCTTTTGTTTTTAGAAAGCGCTTAAAAAGTATGTTTTTAATTCGTACTGCCTTTAGGCATTCCTTGGTTATCCACGGCTTACGCGCCTTCAAAGCTCGCACTCTTGTTTTGTATGGAAAAGTCTCACAATACAGCTGCTTGTAGGTGGAAATAAAAGTACCATAAGCTTCATCAACATTGGTTTCCTTATAGACGTTGCTCTAGTTTACTTGCGACAGTTTATCATAGAACGTTTGTAAAGTAGTCTGGTTTATGTCTTGAACACGCATAGCAAACCTTGTAGGTTTGTTAGGGGGAACTGTGTGATTTGTAATTAAATAAATTGGTAAGTGATCACTAAGATCAGCTGCCAGTGCACCGGATATTGACAATTCATCACATGCATTAGCAATGAAGGTGTCTAGTAACGTTGATATTTCGGGCGTTATGCGTGTTGGTTGATTTATGATATTGCAAAATGCGTTGGTCTCTAGTATAGTATAGAACTCTTGTTGAAGTGTTGACTTTTCAAGCAAGTTTATGTTAAAGTCGCCACCTAATATGAGTGTGTATTTATTATCATTTACCCAGCTGAAGTACTCGTCCAAAAAATGAAGAAATTCGTTACTGCTTCCCCTGGGTGGGCGGTAGGTGACAGTAAAAAGCAAGGAATTAGATTTTAGGGTAAGTACCTCGTAGTCGTCGGTTACAACACAGAAATTGTCAAGTAATTCGCATTTTAAAAACTTTTTCGACAGCATCGTAACCCCCCCACCTCTCTTAGAGCTCCGGTTAAGGAAGAATGTGGAGTATTCAGGCAGATTAAGGACAGCAGAGTGGCTTTCGTACCATGTCTCAGAGATCATGACAACGTCAAACGTAAAGCTAAAGCTGGAAAGAAGGGCACATATATCATCGCTTTTGTTTCGCGCTGATCGAGCATTCAGATGCAGAAACGAAATGTTACCGCTTTTTGTCTGATAACGTGTGCTCAACTCGTAAGGTGTCAAGAGATCATAACTTGAAGCGTTCACTGAAGCCATGATCTCGGAGAAGCGGTATGTTGCAGTCTATTAACGATGGCCACACGAAGAAGCCAAAAGAGTTTAAAGAACGAAGCTTTGAAAAAGAAATGCCAATGTAAACTGCAATGGCCATACTTATAGCATGTAACAGAGACAATTTTTTTCACCACGTCTGTGCACAAGTTGTACACTTTACAGGGCACGGCATAAGAGCTAGTAAATTTTAAATCTACATCGAGGAAGAAGGCACTACAGACTATTTTAGTACAGTCATCACACAGGTATTTACAAACCTCACTATTGGTTAGTCTAGCATCGCTGACAGAAACAAGGGTTAAGATGACGAAGCAGTAAATAGCTGCTTTAAATTGCAAAGTGTCAAAGTATTTATACCGAAGTACAAAAACAAGAGAAGTCATATTCATATGTTTCCAGTTGTTATCCTTGTCAAGTAACATTCTATATTGGTGGTCCATGTGCTGATAAGAAAAGCGCTTAAGCGACCTTCGCCAGGTCATCCTCACAGGTAACATGCAGGATTGAAGAGTTCTCACTTTTGCGCATTAAAATCTTTCCTTGCGATACCCACACGTATTTCCAATTTTTCTCCTTTTTGAGCTTTCGAGCCTTACCCAGCAGCATCTTGTTCTCGACACACACATGCTCATTTATGTACACGAGGTCACTTGTGTCAAATCCCAGTCTATCCGCTTTGAGAGTTTTATTCCGAGCAACTGACAGCAACTTTTCACGAGCAGTTCTTGAGACGAACTTTAACACAACATTAGGTTTCTTCTTATCTTTCGAAGGCACACGATGAACTACATCAATGTCACCGTCAGTAACACTTGTGCCCAGACATTTTGCAATGTCCGCAACAGCCTTGCCTAGGTCCTCATTAGCTGCAACCGGAAGTCCTTGAATTTCAAGGTTCATGCTTCTACTAAATTGTTTCAACCCTATTATCTCCTTCCTTGCCTGTTTAAGCTCCTCCCTCAGCTCTTCGTTCACCGCGCGGCATTCCGCAGCTTCAGCCTTCATTTCAGCAAGTTCCTCCCTGTAACGTTCAATATCCCTCTTAAATTCTTCAAAACCATCATTCATAAACCCAATGGAGCTACGAATGCCACCAAGTTCATTGTGGATTTCAGTACTTGAAGCATCAACCTTCGCTACATCGTTTTTTATTTCTGTGGCGAATGCATCTAGCCTGACTACGAGCTCGGTGAGTACCTTGACAACTTCTTTGATAGTGCTAGGTTGCTTTTACAAAGCCTTTGCAACATCCCCCAGGGCACCCTGCTCAGTTTCCGACATTGCCAAATGGCGAAAACCAACACCTAAAAGAGCACACTGAAGAAAATTCTACGACATCAAAGTGGACAGCTGTGGCAGCAGCAGCGACGAGACTGTCATAGTTGTATCCAGGAAGCTTTATAAGAAAGATTTCAACCAACCTGAAAAATTGCAGGAAGCTAGTTAGGTTCAGTCCGTACGCCGTCGCCGCTGCTGCCAGAATGACCAAAATGCTCCGGCGAATACACCGCCCCCAGAGGAAGCGATAACAGTTCGCTGATTGCTTTAAACTTGCGTAGATTGCAGGCGCGTCGATTTGGTCACGTTGAGGTCATCTTGCAGAAGGCAAGTCTGCGATGCGTTGATGATAAACGCCCGATCCTCGAGCAGGCAGCAACACGGTCTTGCTACTTGCCGCTCACTTCAGAAGCACAAGCCTCAAACCTGAAAAATTGCAGGAAGCTAGTTAGGTCCAGTCCCTACGCCGTCGCCGCTGCTGCCAGAATGACCAAAATGCTCCGGCGAATACACCGCCCCCAGAGGAAGCGATAACAGTTCGCTGATTGCTTTAAACTTGCGTCGATTGCAGGCGCGTCGATTCGGTCGCGTTGAGGTCATCTTGCAGAAGGCAAGTCTGCGATGCGTTGATGATAAACGCCCGATCCTCGAGCAGGCAGCAACACGGTCTTGGTACTTGCCGCTCACTTCAGAAGCACAAGCCTCAAACCTGAAAAATTGCAGGAAGCTAGTTAGGTCCAGTCCGTACGCCGTCGCCGCTGCTGCCAGAACCTGATCCAGTTTTTAGGTAAAACCGATTACCTACATCGACTTTAAGGTAACACCGCTATAATTACCTTAACATTGGATCTTATACTGTCCTGTGACTGGCGCAGCATGGCCTTAGTCGCTTTTCTGCCATTAAACCCGAATTAACTAACTAACCGCAGAGAATACCAAATTGCAGCCATACTGGAATTACGCGTGACTGGCGGGAAGAGCAGGGGTTGTAAATGTAACCCTGATCAAGACCGCACTTTGCGTGGTTTTAAGCCTTTCAATTGAATATATACCGTTTAGTCCACGTCTCGATAAGTAGCGCAAATTCATTCCAGCTAGCAATGTGAACAAACAAGTTCTTCATATATCGCATTCTTTGTAATGACGGAAGCGACCCAATTCAATGAATCGCAACTGAAGCCTTTTTTTAAAGCTTGGGCAGCAGTTTCTTAACGAACAGTAGAGAATACGAGATTACTCGCATACTGCAATAATGCGTGACTGGTGGGAAGAGCAGGGGTTGTAAATATAACCCTCATCAAGACCCCACTTTGGTTGGTTTAAAGCCATTCAATTGAACATATACCGTAGCATCCACGTCTCGATAAGTACACTCTTAAAAAAAAGGTAGTCGCAAGCGACTCTTTTCGGGGTGTATCTGCTCGTCGTACATATATATGATGACCTTTTGGGTGGTAACACGTACTCTGTTTGAAATACAGTGCGGGCGACTCCCTCACAGTACCGGTGACTCTCTCCCGCAAGACCTACGGAGGTGTATGCATTACTCCCAAAGCAGGAGTTGATGCGAGTACCTCAGTGGTCCATGCAAGTACCCCTTGGTAGTCAGCGGTACCCCTTTGGAATGGCAACAATGACCCTTCCTAGGGTAGTCGTGTGAAGACTCACAATGGTGGTGTACATGAATACCATGGCAAGAGTTGGTTAAACTACCTTTTGGGTGGTAACACGTAATCTCTTGGAAATACAGTGTGGGCGACTCTCTCAGTACCGTTGACTCTCCCGCATGAACTACTGAGGTGTATGTATTACCCCCAAAGCAGGAGTTGATGTGACTACCTCAGGGGTCCATGCAAGTACCCCTTGGAAGTCAGTGTTACCCTTTGGAATGGCAACAATGACCCTTCCTAGGGTAGTCATCAGAAGACTGACAATGGTGGTGTACATGACTACCATCACAACAGTTGGTGAAACTACCTCCTGGTACTTAACCAGACCCTTTGCAGCAACTGCTGTGACCTCTGCCTGGGTAGTCAATAGACTGTCTCTACACAAAGATGGAAGCTCACAACATTATAGATTTTAATTTGCATGTGCAACAAATGCCTAGTTATTCAGCTACCTTTATATGTTATGATAAACTGCAATACTATAAACAACTAAAAAAAACACTGAGCACATAGCACTACAGTGAGCGAAACACCAAGAGCAAATATTTCACAACTATCACTGTATTAACCTCAAATGCCTCAAGTGACTATACCTGGCAAAAACAGAAGACAGCAGTCTCATTTGCTAAATTGGAATCAATGGCCAACCTTGAGAAACACTATGCTTCAGTTTAGAAGGCATACCATATAGCTGCAATAAGTCCAAGCTTATGAGGTAATGTAGCTTTTCAGGCATTTGTACAAGGATTTAATCCTTTGTCATGACAAGGGGCTCACTTATTTCAATATGTCATGGGGGTATAAATGGACAGAGGAATTAAATTTCAATATTGATATTAAGCGACAAATTTACAATCTCACCAAATCAAAGCAATCATACAGCATCGATGCTAATGGAAGAAAAGAAATATGCCTAAACGCCAGATAAATGCAAAACCGGACATTATAAATAGCGCCAGTTCAATATCCCCGTGGTGCCGGCATAGTAAGTACATCCCATAATGTTTCAAAAGTGCAACTTCTTGGCCATCATTTCATCCAATTTGTCAAAACAGACTGTTGTCTCACCTCCTAAATGTTTCCATTAGCACTGCCTTCATGTTTGCGTCAAATGCTGCCTGCTCCTGTTAAGACCTGAAAGAACAGCACAACTGTTAAAACTTTGTAAACATTTTATTCAATAAGAACATGAACACATCGCAGCAACCTTTAGCAAGAGCACATATAGTAATCACAAGGAACACTTATTTCTCATAAGCAGAAAATCCAGTTTACAGCAGGAAGAGTGGAGCATGAGAATAGCTATAATGCATCCGTAGAGATTCTCTTTGGACAAACCACAAATGGCCTTGCCATCAGGGCATATCACAAGCCCACACATGTGGATGCACAATAGGCAGAACATATTTAAATAAGTATATGGATATAAGTATATGTTCATTTTCAAGATTCAACTGGAGGGTAGGTTTTTGGCAAAAAGCTGCCTGCACAGCTTGACTGTGTCCAGAAAACCCCTACAAGCAGTAGCACACGAGTGGTGCAGGAAATCTTCAACAGACACACATAGAATAGTCACATTAAATAAAGAGAAACATTCACTATTTATGCATACAGAGTCTAAAAATCCTTGCACAAAATTTGAACAGTAAAATCGAAACGCTGAAATGGTCACACATATGTTCAGAAATAATAAAATTAATAACCAAGCAAAGATGCAGCATCTACTAGCAAAGACATAAAATCACATTTCAACAAAACATTACCGCAGCTCAGCTTTGGTATACCCTTTTGTATGCTTAAAAGTGTTTAGAACATGGTGCCGGTTATAAGACGACATTTGTAATTCATAATTAGCGCGAAAACATCGTATATTCCATGTATTATTAGGTCTTGTGTGTATGTTAGCCCGACGCATGTCCAAAGATGCCAGAGTAGAATAAAAATCGGCAGTGGATGCCATTGAGAAATAATTTTTTTTTAACAACTTAAAGTTATACAAATGATTGACGCGGACAATGTTATGTGCTTCAAAAGCACACTTGGAGCTAGTTGTATTATCAACATTAGCGATTATTCGAACAATTTTCTTTTGCGATACGAGAGCCTTATTTATGTTTGTTTTGATCATTGTGGCCCATACTTAACTGCAGTAGTTAAGGCGAGAATGCACATGGCTTCACTGTTTTAGGCTTGTAGCGCAGCTCGGAAGAGCAAAAAAGAAAGGAGGTAGGGGTAATGAAAGGGAACAGAAAACAGAGTGAGCGCTAACTTCCAACTGACGGTTTATTTTGTGCCACAAGACTACTTATACACTCGGCAAACCATGACATCAAGAGATAACAAAGAAACAAAGCAACAAAACCGATAGTAACGAAGTGGTAACATATTCAGTCAGCCTGTGGCTGCAGTCGGAGATACGCCAATTTATTGATTGATAATGATAATGAAGGTGAGCTTACACATGCATGTCCCAGACCAATGATAGCCTTTGCTTCGATGATTTCTCTGGTAAGCTGATTACGACTGCGACCAAGAATGACGCATTCCTCTATGACAGGTTCGCAACCACACATTTTGCAGTGCTGCGCAATCAACCCCCCCGCTGCAATACAATTCTTGGCATTGTAACCATGTTCGCGCAGCCTGTCATTCAGACATGGAAAACGTGTGGTCGCGAGCCTGTCTTAGAGGAATGCGTCATTCTTGGTCGCAGTTGTAATCATCTCACAAGAGAGATCATCGAAGCAAAGGTTATCATTGGTCTGGGCCATGCATGTGTAAGCTCACCTTCATTATCATTATCAAGCAATGAATTGGCGTGTCTCCGACTGCAGCCACAGGCTGACTGAATATGTTATCACTTCGTTACTATCGGTTTTGTTGCTTGGTTTCTTTGTTATCTCTTGATGTCATATGGTTTGCCGAGTGTATAAGTAGTCTTGTGTCACGAAATAAACCATCAGTTGGAAGTTAGCGCTCACTCTGTTTTCCGTTCCCTTTCATTACCCTTACCTCCTATCTTTTTTGCTCTTCCGAGCTGCGCTACAAGCCTAAAACAGTCATGACATACCAACTCGCCCAAACTGCCACGCTTTTGTACATGGCTTCACTTTGCTGTAAGTAATTTGAGACAACAGCTGTCTTCCAATAATGGGGCTCACTGCTGTGAACTTATAGCATAATGCCCTCCAATGTCACATTTTCACATGAAATCTACAGAATGTTTCTATTATACATGAATGAAATGCAAGCTATGATTCTATGGGGGAATGGCACTGAGCTAATGCCTACTAAAGAATCTGTGTAAGTGTGAATGACAACATCATTAACAGGACTACCCTGCTGCTTTGCAAGGAGTCACTTCATCTCAGTAACATCAAAAGCGAGTTGCGCGCATCACAGAGATGAGACAACGTTCCAAATAAGGGCCAGAATTATGTAGTATTGTTTATTGATAAAATAATGCTCACTATGTTCTGTCAAGTTAACGACGCTACAGAAAACAGCTAGTTATAATGGCCGCCGACAACTCAGTGCTTTGACATACCACGTCTAGCGACTGCCTCATAACACATGATCCTTATGTAATACTCTAATGGCACTTTCCTTTTAAAGCAAGCCGTTAAAGTATTGAAGTACTGCAATGCACTTGCAAAGCAGAGTTATTTCCCCATAGTGGGATCAAGACCACATAATAAAAAGGACACCACAGGTACAGCATAGAAGAAGTGTATTCTGCAGTGCTGCATAAGTGCTGAAGCTTCCTTCTTGGTACTGCTGAGTGATTTTCATGCTGCCTAGTTGCAGTTTCGTGGTCTTACAAAGATGGTGGAATGATCAACACATTGCGACTAGAGTCACTAAAGTTATATATTCACATTCATTGGAACCACTTTATTTGTTTAACCCTTTAATGACCACGCATATAAATACAAAACAAATTATTTTATACCTAAATGTGCAAAAGACATTGAGAATAAGCATAATCCACGAAAATAAAGGATATTTTGTAGAAACTCCTTTAGTAGTAGGGGGAAGAAGTGGGCTTCTCCCCAAGCGACAAATGGCTGCGTTTGGAATTTGTACAGAGAGCTTTTTGCATTGTGTGTCTGAGGTCACTACAGCAGATCTTGCACTGGTCTGTCTCCCCTGACCGTGCTTTCTAAAGAATACGAGTCCCATGTCTTTTTTTTTTCCCATCCTGTGTTCCTGCTCTAAACCGACAAATGACACTTGCTGCCAGTCATTCAGTGTTAGCTCAATACATTTACCAAAAAACTTCTTACTCAACTTCTTACTCAACTTCTTACTCAACGTTGAAGGTATGCAAGTTCGACCGCTTAAACATATTATGGATCTTATCGCACCGATTCTTACCCATATATTTAATCTTTGTTTTTCAAGTGCCGTTTTCCCACAAAGAATGCAGGTGGCTAAGGTTACGGTACTGTTCAAGAAAGGTGATCGAAATGACATCAAGAATTATCGCCCTATCTCAGTGTTGCCAATATTTTCAAAAAGTTTAGAAAAGATTATTCATGAGCGCCTTTCAATTTTTTTTCAGAAATATGACCTTTTAACCCCAGCTCAATTTGGATTTAGAAAGCATAGGTCTACGGAACTAGCCTTGATTGAACAAAAAGAGTTTATTTTGTCACAGTTTTCAAATAAGATGGTTGTACTGGGCCTGTACATTGACTTCACGAAAGCATTTGACTGCATTGTTCATTCCATTTTACTCAAAAAACTTGAATTGTATGGAGTGCGTGGCCATTGCTGGAACCTTATAAAATCTTACCTTGGCTATCGGCGGCAGTATGTTCAAATAGGTGAGCACTGTTCCGACCAAAAACCGATTGCAAGAGGAGTGCCTCAAGGCAGCATTCTTGGACCTTTTCTTTTTAATATCTATATAAATGATCTGGTAAATACATGCGCTGAAGCCAAATATATATTGTACGCCGATGATGCCAGCATATTTTTTTCCGCTACAGACTGTGAGCAAATCAGCTATATAGCAAACTCCGCCCTTCTAAAAATTCTGGAATGGTCTGTAGCAAATCAGTTAGAAGTTAACACCAACAAAACTAAGGCTGTGCTATTTAGACCGAAATCAAAGCTGGTAAATATGAACGTAGAACTTATTTATGGTACTAGAAAAATAGAAATAGTAAGTAGTATTAAAATTCTTGGGGTCACGTTTTCGCAAAATATGCTGTGGAATATTCATGTAGATTCTGTTTGCACTAAATTGTCAAGTGTCGTTGGTATTTTATCCAGGTGTAGGTCTATATTACCTTTCAGCGTAAAAAAGCTGATATATAATTCTCTTTTTTACTCTCACCTCTCTTACTGCTTTTTGGTATGGGGATCTACCACAGTAACAAACTTAACAAAGGTGTACGTCCTACAAAAAAAGTTAATTAGGCTTATTTTTGATGTCCCCTACAATTCTCATACACATACTCTGTTCACTAAAGCAGATATAATGCCTGTCTGGAAATTGTTTAGCTATAGACTAATTGTTGCCTTTAAGTGCGAATTAAAAGAAAATCGAAACTTCTTTCGCAACCTAGCCAAGCTAGAAATAAAGCCTACATCCTATACTATACGTCAGTCTGAATACTGGAAGGTGGTCACTCCCCGCGCTAACTATTCTATGGGTACACTATCGTACATTTTGCCTAAACTTCTTAATGATCTGAATATGTGGAATTGATTTAGGTCGCACTACAGTTCGCGAACTGCGCCACGTGATATGTCATGTTTTTGAACAATTCTAATATTGATTTCCTTGTGATACATTAAATCGAATCAATTTTGCGTTTCTGTATGTTTGTATTCCTGTATGTTTCATGTATGCTCCAGTGCTGCCTTGTAGAGGGGACCGTGGGCTCTAGTCAAGCTGTTTCAGCAGCTTTTACCCACGGCCCCTCCATCGTTTGATGGAAATAAAGCTTATTATTATTATTATTATTATTATTATTATTATATTTTTTGGTATGCTGTATGCAGAACTCATCAATGAAGGGTTAAAACTGAAGTGTCAGAGCAGCATAGCCACACACGCTTCACTACATCTTAGCATGTATATTAATATACATTACAGTACGAATGCTGTATTACTAGTCTGTAAATGCATCTACCACAACATCTTGAACTAATGTTTCACACTAGGTTCAATGTGGCGATGCGATATGATATTTCGCTTCTTTGATCACCTACAAAATCTCTGATGACAGCATTGCAGTTATAGCGGCTATAGCTGGATTGCATGTTTGCATTTGTTAAAGAAAAAATGTAAATGAAACGAACAAGTACATCAAGAGAAGCAACTAAATGATTCAACTAAGCCACATAACAAAGAAAGGAGATTCAGTTTATCTAGTGAAATATGCATGCAAACTTACAGGTGATCACCCGTCTTCAAAATCCAGATTTTCAGCATGTGTCACAATTTCGCTTGCCTTTCTTGCTTTCACTTCTGCATCGACTTCAGGGCATCCTGGTAGCATTCACTTTCCCATGTTTTTGTACTTGTTTCTTGGGCACATATACCATGAGAACTGGAATGAAATGAAAGCAATTGACTTTACATACCTAATCAACAGTTCAATGACTTCCAGTTTTCAGGTTTTGAAAGAAATTGCACACACAGTACAGTTAAACATGGAGTTGCCCTAACCTTAGCTTGCTTTTTGCATTGTTTCCTTCATGTTCCAAAATGTACCAAGTGAGCTATTTTAGCACACCTCCCAACACAATATCTGAGAATTACTTTCAGTATTGGTGTCGGTCAAAATTTTATTGCATGAAAACGGCTTCAGGTACAAAAATAGCAAATACAAATACATAGCAAATACATAGTTAGCTGAGCATGCAAATAATTTTACAAGAGGTGGCCATATGCATGCCAGATACAGAGGTGCTGTTGATATCTTCATATTTAGTTAAGCTGCAAAGCTTTAAAACCACCACATCTCTACTCAATCACAAGCACACAGACCTGAACAGCTGCAAGCAAGGATGGCCATAAACTTTAGAAAGTACTAAGAAAGGCTTTGGCAGCATGCCTAATGTAAAAAAAAATTATGGGGTTTTATGCGCCAAAACCACGATCTGATTAAGAGGCATGACGTAGTGGGGCACTCCGGAAATTCGGATCACCTGGCGTTCTTGAACGTACACCTAAATCTAATTAGACGGGTGTTTTTGCATTATGCTCCCATCGAAATGCGGCTGCCTTGGCCAGGATATGCTTAACATATAAAAGTGCAAAAGAAATAAAAAAAAAGTTATAAGAAAATGCTCTTATATGGCCAAGGTGCAATGTGTCCCTCAGTGCTGGGTACTGGTTTACGAGGCTCCTTGCAGCAACATTGCACAATTTATTTGGGTACCTGATGTTTAAAAAAGCATGCATCAACCTTCGACATCAAATAATACCCAAAAAACAATACGCAACAGCACTGTAGCGCATCCATTTCCATGAAAAAATATCAAACAGTTGAACTGTGAGTCATCAGATGGGAGAATTTAAGTAAACTGCACCATGAAAGCATTAGGTGCGTGACAAGACCGAGGTTAGAGAATCGATCAGATGAATTTGACACAGGACAGGGGTAACATTTATTCCTTTTGTCCTGCAATAGCCAAGATAAGCTGATAAACACGACCAGAGTTCACAAACTCTTAAAATACTTTCACCTAGAAAGATGTTATAAAATGTATTCATTAATATTTCAAATGAGCCCATTACTAAAACATGCACACAAGGGAAAATTAGCCATGAATACAAACTTGAAGGAGCATCTCGTATAAGAATTTAGCAGGGCAGCTTATTAAGCTAGTTGTTGATCCAGTATCGTAAGTGTACAGCCCAAAGGTTAAACAAGGACGTAGACACAAGCTCTGACTACCAATGGAGGCTTTATTGCTGAATTCACACAATAGTGATATAGCTATCTGAAAAATAACTACTAAAAAGGAGAACAAAGCAGACCATCAAGAGACACACGAAGAAATTCAGAGTTGCGCAAAAAATGCTGGCCGTAGGTTTGACATCCCAGAAACTTGAGCTCTCTTTCTGATAAGGCAAAGGATGCCTTGCTGATACATGCACTCTGTTCCTATGCCAATTGTGCTACTTCAAGTATGATATGGGTAAGACCATCCCTGTGCTTGTGAATAACTGACATTCTTTCAAACCAAGGAGCGCAGCCACGCATGCTCGTGTGATGTGCCAAAAAGCTTTCTCTGCCATTGCGCACATTATATGCATGTTCGCACAACCTCTCATGAAGGCATCTGGCAGTCTGCCCTATATGAGAAACGCCGCATGAAAGAGAAATTTCATGCACAACCTTTTATGTGGAGTCAACATGCCAAATCTTGCGCTTGACCTCGCAGATGCCTTTCTGACTGTCCTATCAGAAAAAGACCTAACGTTTTTTTGGAAGTCACTGAACGGCCCCTATTTGTGATGCAATCTTATATCTTTTTTTGTATCTCGATTTCCAACGTAGTTCATTTTTTGCCCACTCGTCTGCTTTTCTTGTTCTATCTTCAGAAGTTAATGTTTTTCAGATAGCTCTTTCACTTTCTTGTGTAAATTCGGCACATTGAATAATATCTCAGTTGACAGTCGGCACTTCTGTCAATGTACCGTTTACCTTTGTGGTGTACACTACCTATAAGAACTGTAACCAGCAGCTAAAGAAGCTAAAGAAGCAACTGCGATTACAATTCTAGCGCCCTCGCCCACTCATTAACCCAAGACTCATGGCAAGCAAACCACGGAGAATATTGCTCCACTGAAGCATGACATAAATTATGACTGAGTGTTAACCTTTCTGTAGCTTTCATGACTGTTTTTTGTGAAGGAAAAGGAATGGAAGTAGAAGAAATGCAGCTGGTGGCAACCGAACCCACAAATTTGACATGACGCATGCAGCGCTGCACCAATTCATCTAGCCATGACTGTCTTGCCCTCCTGGTAGCCAAACCCCCATATTTCACATGAAACACGCAGCACTGTACGAATTCATCGAGCCACAACTGTCTTTGCATCCGATTCACTTCATTCACTTCATTTATGCGGTATACCCGCATAAAATGTAGCGCTGCTAGTGTCAGGGTTCGCGTTGTTAGCCAGAATAAAGAAAATGGGCTCAGGGCTGCAATGTCGACATTGCCATTGAATATTTAAATTTCGTGGTCATGAGTGAACTGTAATTCAGAACTAGTCAACGATGTATCAGTGATAAAACCATTTCGAACCAACAATGCCATATACACTGCTAAACATTTAAAAAGGCACTACACAATTTGGTCATTGTTCACTGCCCCAATGCAAAGCTTTAGGAATTTTTTCCCCTTGGTTATCGAGCGTTTTCAAGGGGAACTACGCAGCAACTAAGTTATAATCATGAATTAGACAATAAAAACTTGTTTTGATTCTAGACACCTCCCACTTGCCTTAGTGACATAACCGCATGAGAATGAAGGGTAATACGCTTTCTAAATAACATTGTGCTTACCATTCATATTGCAATACAAGGTTGAGAAGAATGCGCGACTGAACATAATTGAGACATTTACTGTGGAATGAATTCTCATTAAGTACATTCTATCCCAACTTTGTTTACATCTGGCGTAAGTTGGCGAACTGATGCTTGAGTCGACTCACTCAGACTGATCTCGAAAGTGAGTCTGAGTGAGTCCGACTGAGTCGAATTTCTATAGGTCTTAGCCCGAATGAACCCGGCTGAATAGAATTTTGGTGAGTGTGAGTGAGTTTTCATTATTTTGCTGACCAATGCATTCAAGTAATTGTTGTGACTTACATTGTCTGAGATGACGAATTGTAGGCAATCCATTCAATTTTCTTTTGAAGATTGTCAGGCACGCCTCCTGCTGTAATATTTCAGAGGTGTGCAGCAACATCAATGGGCATCGGAGGCAGTGTGTACGTTGACAATTCCTTGTACTGTCCTTTGACTGCATTCTCCACATGTTCAACTGCACTACGAGACAGCCTTAAAAAGAGAAGTGTTCTTTGAAATCAACAACAAAATCCAGTGCTAGAAAAACAAAACATGTGGTATCACAGACTATCACTCCACATGCTCACATTTATCTGCTATATAGTTAGTGACGAGCTAAGAATACAGGAAGGGCTCTTGATAAATATGGGCACATTTGCCATGGCAAATGGAGCCCATTACTTTTCAAGGATAATGATATACGAACAGCAAAAATCACTGACTGAGACAACTGACTCGTTACAGAATGAATGGGCTGGTAAAACCAAATTTAAAGAGGAATTTTATCACCCCCTATACAGATACTTCCTTACCAACACACCATGATCCCTCTCCCCCTTTTCGCATTGGTACCATGCACAAGGAAGGCGCATTATTGGTCCCTTCACAACACTGGTACCATGAGCAAAAAGCTTCCCCACCAAGGTGAAATAAGCAACCATAGTGACGCACCTGCAAACATTCCTTCTGAGGAAAACGTGTTGCTAGCTACGTCGTCTACAGAGGTATTGCTTTGTGAAGGACAAGTACTGGGCCATAAAGTGCCAAGTCCAGACTAGCATTGTCTTGGGACCAGAAACACAGAACAAAAGCAGGTCAGATAAAGGCCAAGGATGATTTGATAGAACAAAGATATACTAGAACATTCTGGTTCTCAAATACACAAACTAGACCGCTTGTGTTTATCCAAACATTAATAACTCCCTATCACATTTCTTGTGGCTAATGAATTAATATTTCAATGAACGTATTTTTCCTGGTAACTTCTTGGTGCCTTTGCTTATAAGCTTTTTTGTGAAACATGGCTATTATTTCAAACAGGAAGTCTAATTTTCCCTCAGCATTACATAAATCTGAGCTACTGAGATAGACACAAATGTCAAGGTCGGATAAGACTTTGAAAGGTGATATGAAAGGATTGAGGAGTCACAAACATGATTGTGCTTCTTAAGCTCTTCATATATCATCAGTTATATTTGGGCTGTCTAGACTGAACAAAATTAAAAAAAATATATATATTGCAGCTTTTTGTTTTTATGTTTTCATAAATACACCTCATTCGTCAAATCTATTAGTAGCAGAGCATTTCAATACTTAACAAGGACATTGGTATGCTATAAAAGTGGAACTGGGACTATATAGATACATGAGAATATTAGGGGGAAAAACGTTTTATTTTTACCTAGTGGAATTGTCCCTATTGCATGCATTTATTTGTTTAATAAATTCCCATGAGCTTATTCCCTAAAGTTAAGATACAACCAGGGGCAGAAAAAAGCTTTAGGACAGGAATGAGTGTCACTTGCTACTACTTTACTGAAAGCAAACAGGTTCATATTTATAGGTGAAGGTGGCGATGTGCGCACATATGTTTGCACGCAATACTCAATCAAGTTTGCCCATTATTATTCAGCCATACAGTGCAGAAACTGTTGTTCAATTCAGTTCAAGCCACAGATGTATCACTAACATAGACGTCACATTTCATGTTGATGAAACAGGCCTCCATTAATTCCAATGCAGAGAATCTTTGCTTTTACCAAGAATGCGGATATGGAAAAGATATGGCTCACACGTGCGGCAATTGCAGTGCATAGGCAAATGTGTATTAATCTTATTCCTGGCAGACAGCTCATGTTTCCTTGCGAAATGGTTGGTGCAACAGCCTGTCTGGCTGATATGCACCTTGCCGCAATTATGTGGAATTTCGTACACCATACTGCCCGCGCAGTCACATATGGCCTTGTATGAGTTTTACCACAAAGTGTCAGCTTCTGTGGGTCTGAGATGCGTGGGCACAGGCCAGTAAGCTTCCGTGGAGCCAAGAAAATAATAGGTACTTTGTACCTGCTGGCCACTTTCTTTAAATCGTGGGCCACTTCATGCATGTATGGAACAACATGCAGCCTTTTCTCCACTAGTGACTTGGCAAGGGGCATCGAAGCGTTCATTTTGGCTGTGACGCTCGCCTCCTTAAATCATGGGTTTGCGGAACTGCAATATTTCTATCTCAGCTATTAATGAGCCAATTTGAAAACTTTTGCAGTAGAATGCTCACAAGAGGGATCCTAACAACTTCCAGCGTATAATTAAATTAGCTATGTGGCCTGGTGAGGGGCTCCTTAAGGTACTGCTCAAATACCGGTATTATAGCTTTCCAGCATACGGTAGGTTTTAATGTTATACAGAGTTAATTCATGAGTACAGATTAAATAAGATCGGGTGCATACGGCTTTTTTGTGCCTCTGATGCTTCGGAGTGGCTTGGGCAGACAACAAAGTAAATCAATGCTCCATCACACACTGTCGTGCTTTCACCCATGTCGACGTAGCACTGGAACCGGTCGTTGGAAGATCTGAAACCACACCCAGATGGTTTATCAATAGTTTTGCACATTAGAGGTGAAGCTGAGGACACTGAACAGGCATTGATTAATTAAACAGCCTTTTTTTACGGTTGCTGTACTGTCCCAAACAGGTTTGTTATTTAGAGCCATCACAGCACAGCACAGCACTAATCCTGCTGCCCATATGTGAGCTAAGTACAGGACGCATTAAGCTAACAAGGCTAAGCTTATTTATGCAATGTCAGCAACCATCAGTGTATAAGAACAGATGATTTCACACAAAGATAGAACCATATTGCTGATTGCCCAAGGTTTTCATAGTCCTTTTGCTGAAAATGCCAGCAATTTTTTTTCCTCAGTTGGTTCAATTTAACTTCATTGCTGCGTGAATGTTGCAGCGCACAAATGACGACAAAGATTGAACAGGCAAGCAACAGGTGCGTTTTCCTCGCCTTGCCTTTTTTATTAGTTACACGCTGCAGAAATTTTCAGAATATGGCATACTGCAACCAGGGATGCTAACTAAAGCACCATTACATTGACTGAAGCTGTTACTACTCCCTCTCCTACCAGATAGGGAATCGATTGCACACCTGACCTCAATATCAGTAGTAAACCAACTGCACAAGTTCTCAGAAGATGGAAGTCCTGAAAAGGCTAGTTTCCTTGCGGCTTCTCGACACGGCAATAATTATAGTTGAGCAACGTTGTGTTCGTACGGGCAAGTATGCGCTACACTTCTCAATTTAGGGTCAAGTGCATTGGCTGCGACGAAACAAAAATATTAGTAGTTGGCAGCACAGTGAAGTGACACAGAGCAATTTCGAAACACTCGATCTCTCAGTTCAACGCGCGGCAACCGAACAGTTATTAATCGTGCAGGACATTTCCCCTACGCATACTGTTGCTACTTTCCCCATATGAACCAAACAATGACCAAATCCTCTTTGCGCTCCATAACGTGCAGTGCATTTACGCTCACCTGTGTTAAAAGATCGTTGCCTGTCATCAGGTACACGAACCCTCCCGTACGCAGGCTTTCGTGGAGGTCGGCGAGTTTCCGGGCGCCTGTGAGCTTCACGATTTTCTTTGATGGCCCCTGCGAAACAAGGCAAGCCGCTTCTTCCGCACCAGTCGGCGAGCGTTCAGTTGAAGCCGGATCGGACGACATGCTGCCACCGTTGTCGGGTTTCACAGGCACAACGCAAGCAAGAGCCAAACCGCTTCTTCCGCACCAGTTGGCGAGCGTTCAGTTGAAGGAGGATTGGACGCCATACTGCCACCGCTTTCAAGCTTCACAGGCGCAACGCAAGCAAGAGACAAACCGCTCCTTCCGCATCAGTCGGCGAGCGTTCAATTGAAGGCGGATCGGACGACATGCTGCCACTGCTGTCAGATTTCACAGGCGCAACGAAAGCAACAGAGGAATGCCACTCACGTATAGATACTCGTTAACCGCCGTAGATTGCAAGGTGCCGTCAGAGCCATAGCCGCGCTTCTCATAGTTGCGAATCCAAAGTCGAAGTAAATACGAAAGCCGTAAGTCATGTGCTGGGTCCTGAATATTTCGCTGCCCGCATTCGCAAAACATTTTTCGCTCACCGCTGCACTATCCTTGCTCAAATTTGGCAGAACGACCACATTTTGGTGTCTACTTCGTTTAGTATAACACTTAGCACAGTTAATTGCCTGATATTTTTTTAATGCAAACTTACCGGCGCACATGACAATGCGAGCTGCTGCCGCGATGCTGCAAGCATAAACTTGTATCGCCGCCTGTCGTCAGCTGCAGAAAGCAGCATATCAGGGAGCGCTGCCGCGTGTTGCTGCTCCTGGAACCGGCGACCGTCCTCCGTGAGACGCTGCTTCTTAAAGCTGACGGGATGCGACACAGGTTTATGCTTGCGCCGTTACGGCAGCTGTTTGGAGCCTCATGGGCGCAGGCAAATTTGCGTTTTTTTTTCTTACACACAAGGCACTTAACTGTGCCAAGTGTACAGTCGACGCCAAAATGCGATCGCTCTGCAAAATTTGAGCAAGAACAGAGCAGCGGATTGCACGTTTTTTGCACAGGGGTTTGCAGAACAGTGCACGAAGTTTGCACATTCCATCGTGGCCGCAATGATCGTACAGACGACAACGTTTTTAGATTTTAAATCTAAAGCGTTGACAGACCACCACGGCCCGCAGAAGCCTTTGTACGAGGCAATGCCCCATTAAAGGGCACTGCTTCACGGAAGTGGTGCCTTTTCGGACTGTTACCTCAGATTTTTGCTTCTAAAATTTCAGAGGGAAACGAAGGCTGGGAGATTTACCTCCTATTCCGAGAAGTTGTGGGCATGCTTTCGTCGGATGAGCTTCCCTCAGAGTCTCTTGTTTATATGGAGGTGAAAATTCAAGAATTTCTCCGTTCATTCGTTATCCGCTGCCCAGAAGCCCGCATAATCCCTAAATTACATTAGCTTGTGCACTGCCCCCGCATGTTCTCTCTTTTCGGACCACTCAAACAAATCTGGCGTATGAGGCTCAAGGCATCAAAAATAAAAAACATATGTAAAACACTTGCAGAGCTTCACCAACTTTCGCAAAGCTATGAATTTCGTGAGATTGTCTTCAACCAACGCCACACCATGTCAGGCCTGAAACCTGTGCGAAGATCTGTTTTACATGCGTGCATTGAGGAGCGCCTGCCTGCAGATAACGTATGGCAGGCAAAGTCAGTCATCATCATCATCATCAGCAGCAGCAGCCTCGTTACGCCCACTGCAGGGCAAAGGCCTCTCCCATATTTCTCCAACAACCCCGGTCATGTACTACTTGTGGCCATGCCTTCCCTGCAAACCTCTTAATCTCATCCGCCCACCTAACTTTCTGGCGCCCCCTGCTACGCTTCCCTTCCCTTGGAAACCAGTCCGTAACCCTTAATGACCATCGGTTATTTAAGTATCACCCTTTTCGTAAGCCTCCAGGTTTCTGCCCCGTAGGTGAGTACTGGTAAGACAAAGCTATTATACACTTTTCTCTTTAGGGCTAATGGCAACCTGCTGTTCATGATGTGAGAATTCTTGCCAAAGGCGCCCCAGCCCATTCTTATTCTTCTGATTATTTTAGTCTCATGATCCGGATCCGCGGTCACTACCTGCCCTAAGTATATGTATTCCCTTACGACTTCCAGTGCCTCGCTGCCTATTGTAAATTGCTGTTCTCTTCTGAGACTGTTAAACATTACTTTAGTTTTCTGCAGATTAATTTTTAGACCCACTCTTCTGCTTTGCCTCTCCAGGTCAGTGAGCATGCATTGCAGTTGGTCCCCTGAGTTACTAAGCAAGGCAATATCATTAGCGAATCGCAAGTTACTAAGGTATTCTCCATTAACTTTTATCCCCATTTATTCCCAATCCAGATCTCTGAATACCTCCTGTAAACACGCTGTGAATAGCATTGGAGAGATCGCATCTCCCTGCCTGACGCCTTTCTTTATTGGGATTTTGTTGCTTTCTTTATGGAGGACTACGGTGGCTGTGGAGCCGCTATTAGCGGCGAGAATTAGGAGTGACGCCCTCTCACGTGTGACGTCACGGCCAGGACGCCGCTCACTCCGTCTCGCTCGGCGGCCGCGCGCGCTCGTTCCCTTCGTGTATGCTTCGGGTATGGGTGGCTGGAGCCGCACTTATTGAAGGGTATGTCGGCTTCTTTCTGCTGCCATGCCTGAACCACAGTTACTTCTCCTAAAGAACGTGAATCAATAACATTTCGGGCTTGGATATCACAAGCTATGTAGCGTTGAACGGGGCTACTGGTTTTACAATGCATATATGCGCCATCTCTGTCCGTAAATTTTGCGTAATAAGAATGTCTGGAAATTCAATACGCGAAGTTGTGTACGATGCTTGGCTAAACACTTAATATACCGTTAGTATTTAGCAATGAGAGACATTGCATTTTACATGAAAGAAACTTCTTGGTAATTGACGTCAGGATGTTATCCGTGTTAGAAAGACATTGCCCAGCGAAGCTGTCATCATGATTCTTATTACTCTGGTGAGTTGTTCTAGCCAAATATGACCATTTATTAATGCGTAAAAGAAAGAGTTAGGCGCCCATTTTTTATGAAAAAGTTTGCTGCTAGTTTCACCCCTCCCAGAAACAGGCCTCCAAAAAACGATACGCTCATGGCTGCTAACATGACGGCGTGTCACGTAGAGTATTTACATAGTTAATTCACAAATACCATAATAGCAATCACCTGAGAGAAACTTTTCGTTGTTAAGATCGGTAGCCAATCAATTGCAAGCGATGAAATGTTTCATAGTGGCGCTCAGTAGCTTTTATCGACAATATGGCACACCCATCACGCAACGGTAGCACGAAACGGCAGCAAGCGACTGTGAGTAAGGCGAGGCATGCTTTGTTCGTGAAACCCATCAGCTCACTACTATTTCGAATTGAAACCATAAAGCATTTTTTTTTGCAGCTCCAATTGGAATGGCTAAAATATTCTCGAGCTACTACAGCGCAGCTTAGATTGCCTAGAAAAGGAAAATTCAAGCACTTTCTGTGTCACCATGTCCCTATCCAGCGTTGTTTAATTATGCAAACGGAGAACTATTCGCTTGGTCGGTACATAATAGAGGACCTCGCCCAACTGCAGGCAAAATAAATTTTGCTCCAATCCAATCGCAAACATTCATAAAGAAAAGACCACAAGACTTACATATATATTCACTTGAGTTTTGACCCTTCACAGGG
Organism: Dermacentor andersoni; assembly: GCF_023375885.2. Lineage (NCBI taxonomy): Eukaryota > Metazoa > Arthropoda > Arachnida > Ixodida > Ixodidae > Dermacentor > Dermacentor andersoni. The sequence continues at coordinate 31,557,499 of NC_092818.1, forward strand.
CAATTATATCTTCAATATGTCCCATACTACTAATGATTGACGCTTCGACTTCTTTCTGCCTGCAGCCATACGGCCCAAAAGGCAAATTTCTCTAAAAAAATTGGGCCGAGCAGCCTGCGTCAGCTCGCCAAACAAATTCGTCATGTATATTCCGCAAGGAACAAGCACCAGTAAATTTCTCAAGTGAGTTGAACGTGTAGCACAGAAAAGGGAATATATATTGGTACATTCCATTTTGTATTCTGTAAATAGACGTAAGCCTTCATTAGCTTTACTTCAAGTTACCGCCGCTTAAGATAAACACGTGAAGAAGCGTCTGACTTTAAGAAGCAGTCAATGAAGCAAGTTGTGCTTGTAGAACCTAACTGCAGTATTAGTTAAGTCTTCGTGTTACTGCCGAACGTTTTTCTGAAGAAAGGCGAAAATTCGATATTGCACCATGAACTACTCGTCGTGAACAAACCAGTTTTAGCGGATTGTAACTGTTGTAGAAGTCATATATAGCCAGCGTCTGTGATATACTCGTTGCACCGCGGCAGGTATGGTAGCATACCTGGATTCTTATTTTCTATATGTTTGCGGTTGTCGATTGAAAAACCCGCAATGAGCTGGTCTGCGCTCCTTCGGCTGGCATTGCAGCGTTGCCTTCGAGAACTGCATTGTCGTCTAAGAAATAAGCTCTTTGAATAAACTTTCGCGAATGAAGACGTCGTAAAAATATATTTGAGACGACCGCCATAAGTACACAAGCAGAGAGAACGAGGGCGAGCAAACGAAAACACCGCAGAACACGCCCGGACACCGCCCGAACTGTAGTAGACAACAGGCGCGAGTCCTTGCCCTGACGTCACGCGAGCGGCGCTCGAAGCGCCCCTGTAGTTCGTTCTCGGGGCTAATAGATATCTTTCAGTATTTTTACATACGGCTCGTCTACACCCTGATTCCGTAATGCCTCCATGACTGCTGAGCTTTCGACAGAATCAAATGCTTTCTCGTAATCAATGAAAGCTATATATAAGGGTTGGTTATATTCCGCACATTTCTATATCACTAGATTGATAGTGTGAATATGATCTATTGTTGAGTAGCCTTTACGGAATCCTGCCTGGTCCTTTGTTTGACAGAAGTCTAAGGTGTTCCTGATTCTATTTGCGGTTACCTTAGTAAATAGTTTGTAGGTAACGGACAGTAAGCTGATCGGTCGATAATTTTTCAAGTCTTTGGCGTCCCCTTTCTTATGGATTAGGATTATGTTAGCGTTTTTCCAAGATTCCGGTACGCTCGACGTTATGAGGCATTGCGTATATAGGGTGGCCAGTTTCTCTAGAACAATTTGCCCACCATCGTTCAACAAATCTGCTCTTACCTGATCCTCCACAGCTGCCTTCCCCCTTTGCATATCTTCCAAAGTTTTCTTTACTTCTTCCGGCGTTACCTGTGGGATTTCAAATTCCTCTAGACTATTTTCTCTTGCACTGTCGTCGTGGGTGCCACTGGTACTGTATAAATCTCTATAGAACTCCTCAGGCGCTTGAACTATCTCATCCATATTAGTAATGATATTGCCGGCTTTGTCTCTTAACGCATACATCTGATTCTTGCCAATTCCTAGTTTCTTCTTCACTGTTTTTAGGCTTCCTCCGTTCCTGAGAGCATGTTCAATTCTATCCATATTATACTTCCTTATGTCAGCTGTCTTACGCTTCTTGATTAACTTCGAAAGTTCTGCCAGTTCTATTCTAGCTGTAGGGTTAGAGGCTTTCATACTTTGGCGTTTCTTGACCAGATCTTTCGTCTCCTGCGATAGTTTGCTGGTATCCTGCCTAATAGAGTTACTACCGTCTTCCATTGCACACTCCTTAATGATGCCCACAAGATGGTCGTTCATTGCTTCAACACTAAGGTCCTCTTCCTGAGTTAAAGCCGAATACCTGTTCTGTAGCTTGATCTGGAATTCCTCTATTTTCCCTCTTACCGCTAACTCATTATTCGGCTTCTTATGTACCAGTTTCTTCCGTTCCCTCCTCAGGTCTAGGCTCATTCGAGTTCTTACCATCCTGTGGTCACTGCAGCGTACCTTGCCGAGCACGTCCACATCTTGTATGATGCCAGGGTTAGAGCAGAGTATGCAGTCTATTTCATTTCTAGTCTCGCCGTTCGGGCTCCTCCACGTCCACTTTCGGCTATCCCGCTTGCGGAAGAAGGTATTCATTATTCTGATATTATTCTGTTCCGCAAACTCTACTAATAACTCTCCCCAGCTATTCCTACTGCCTATGCCATATTCCCCCACTGCCTTGTCTGCAGCCTGCTTCTTGCCTACCTTGGCATTAATGTCGCCCATTAGTATAGTGTATTTTGTTTTCACGTCTTCATAGAAGCTTTCGGCTTCCTGGTCATCATGACTGGATGTAGGGGCGTACACCTGTACAATCTTCATTTTGTACCTCTTATTAGGTTCCCCACAACAAGACCTGCCACCCTCTCGTTAATGCTGTAGAATTCCTGTATGTTACCAGCTATATTCTTATTAATCAGGAATCCGACGCCTAGTTCTCTTCTCTCAGCTAAGCCCCGGTAGCACAGGACGTGCCCGCTGTTTAGCACTGTATATGCTTCTTTTGTCCTCCTAACTTCACTGAGCCCTATTATATCCCATTTACTGCCCTCTAATTCCTCCAATAGCACTGCTGGACGCGCCTCACTAGATAACGTTCTAGCGTTAAACGTCAAAGTCAGTCACTATGCGGCAAATGGCGAAATTGGCTTATGGGGTTTTACGTACCAAATCCACTTTCCGATTATGAGGCACTTGTAGTGGAGGACTCCAGATATTTTGAACACCTGGGGTTCTTTAATGGGCACCTAAATCTAAGTACACGGGTGTTTTCGCATTAGGCCGCCATCGAAATGCGGCAGCCGTGGCCGGGATTCGATCCCGCGACCTCGTTCTCAGAAGCCCAACACCATAGCCGCTGAGCAACCACGACGGGTAAGACAGACGACCCACAATGTGCACAGATTGCAGGTATTTTTGCGGCTCAGGATGAGGTTCTGTTCTTGTTAGACAAGATGGGACTTGTTGAATTCAGGAGACATCGATAAGCATTTAAGGTATCTAAACGCAATGGAGTCTGTGCGGCGCAGCCGGAAGATGAGGTATTACCAGAGTTCCTCGATCTTTATCTAGCAGGGAAAGTGGTACCCAGATGTGAATTAGTGTTGTTTAATTAAAAAATAGTAATATTTGCTTAGCTTTATGTTATGAACTCTGAGTGGTGTACTTCACAGTTTGTGTTCTGTTGACATTATGTGTATATTCGTGTTGTAATTTTTTCTTGCTTTTTCGATTCTGTGCATGGTCAATCAATATTCATGCACTACCCCCCCCCCTCTTAATGTATCTTTATATACAAAATACATATTAATGTACAGTGTGTTGCATAAATATACCAACCAGTGTTATTACTTTTGGAGTTTGGCGTTGTACCATCCTGTTTCAATTATTTCATACTGATAAGTAGAAAAAAAAACAATTTGTCTTTCTTGCTATCCTGATTATGCAGTAATACAACACTGCATGAAACGCATTTTACTTCTTGCGGCTATAGAGTGGAACTCGGGTAGTTACATATCATGCTGTCTTCTTTGGTATAGTCAATCAGTTATTTGATTGAGTGAACCAACGAATCCACATTAATTCACTGCAACCTATAACATCATATGTACCTTTCACTGACTCCCTTCAAGCAGCATGGGAGTCATCCATTTCATGCGTCATTCCCGACTTCGTTTTGTGACTACCCTTGGAAAAGAAGGTGGTCAGCGACCGGAAAAAGAGAGTCGAGGTAGCCGTGACCGTCTTTTGACTCTCTTTTTTTTAAGAGTGTAGCGTAAATGTATTCCAGCTAGCAATGTGAATAATCATGCTCTTCAAATACCGCACTGTTTGTAATGACGGACGCGACCCAATTCAATGAATCGCAACTGAAGCCTTTTTTGAGCTTCGACAGCAGTTTCTTAACGAACAGTAGAGAATACTAGATTACAAGCATACTGGAATAATGCGTGACTGGTGGGAAGAGCAGGGGTTGTAAATGTAACCCTGTTCAAGACCCCATTTTGTGTGGTTTTAAGCCATTCAATTGAATATATACCGTTGCATCCACGTCTCGATAAGCACCCTAATTGCATTCCAGCTAGCAATGTGCATTAACAAGTTCTTCATATATCGCACTCTTTGTTATGACGGAAGCGACCCAAACCAATGAATCGCAACTGGAGCTTTTTTTCAGCTTCGACAGCATTTTCTTAACGAACCGAAGAAAATAGCTGATTACACGCATACTGGAATTATGTGTGACTGGCGGGAAGAGCAGGGGCTGTAAATGTAACCCTGTTCAAGACAACATTTTGCGTGGTTTTAAGCTATTCGATTGAATATATACCGTTGCATCCACGTCTCGATAAGCACCCTAATTGCTGGTCAAAAGCGTGGCAGTTTGGGCGAGTTGGTGTCATGACTGTTTTAGGCTTGTAGCGCACCTCAGAAAGAGCAAAAAAGGAATGAAGCAGGGGTAATCAAAGGGAACGGTTTAAGGATATTCTTAAGGATATTCTTAAGAATTAAGGATATTCTTCTCCATGTCAACCTAAGGACAAAGACGAAGTTAAGACCCGGTTCCTGTGGTCGCCCCAGGTGCTCTACATGCCAGCTTATTCAATCTACTACTACAGTAAAAAGTACAGCGTAAAATAACTCAAACAAGGTAACTTCAAGTTTCACCTGCACAACAGGCAACGTAGTCTACTGTCTAGAATGTGAATGGTAAGATTGGACAACAAATTCATAAAAGGCTCAACGTTCACCGCACAGTTACAAAACACAATTTACCTAAGTCGCTTAGATACCTTGGATTGGTTAAATTTTTTACTGACCGATTTAAGGTATACACTCTCCCGCTCTTGTGCCCTAGTCTAGGGAACCACACTCACAGACGTCAAGCGACAGCGCTCATTATCTCTGAAGTCTCTCCATCCATAACCAACCGCCTCCGACAAGAACCGCACGTGACGTCACCACAGTAACCCGTTAAAACTAACATGCCAAGGATGACGAGGCCGCCTTTGACGAAAATAGGTCCTCCTATCGAAATGTTGGCCATCATTTCTGAGGCACCTTATCCCTGTTTGTCAAATTTTATACCACAGTGTGCCATTCCAGCTGTCAGCCAATTTCTTGATTTTGCTATACAGGAAGTAGTTCTTCAATGATACCAAGCAGAAAGCTTTCATGCCTTCCAAATTGCAGCAATTCTTAAGCAGTGAGATTATAATACAAAATTTACAATCACTATTAGTATTCTTGTTGATGTAAGCGTGTACTTGTGTGAATCCGCGCTTGCTCTGTGAACGCTTTTGAATGGCGCATTATGGGAGTTTGTGCGGGCGGTTCGCTTGATAGCTTCATCCGTTTTCTGCACTGTTTGTGTGCTTCACTGGGACTTTGGAATACTCATCCGTGTTGCTCGCCATTTATAAGCTTCGTGTTGCCTCGACGAAGGCAACAAGATCGCCTCTGGCTCAGCTACATCAAAGCTCAGTAAATGTTTCGAATTCCCCTTGTTCGTTCATAGCGACGCATTGAACAAGAGCGCGAAAGTTGGTATAACTCTTCTGGGTGTTTTCCGCGTGCCTCCATGCTCGTTTTTTTTCCTAGTACTATTCTTCTGTTGTGAGAATTGGTTGTACAGCACTAGGATTGTGGTATCGAACGTGTTTTGTCCTGATATAACTTCGCGGTGCGCTTGCAGCGATGTAAGAGAGCTATGTGGTGCCAGCTATACAGAACATGCAGTACATCACAATTTTTGGTGCGGCGTTCGAGCACCGATTGAGTTAGCATTATTGCTGAGCGGAAAAAAATCATCCGAATAATCATGAAATCTCCAGAACTGTACTGTTCTCAAAGATATTTCGTTCCCACCACAAAGTATTAGTCAATTTTCTGTTAGGGAGCTGGCCTTCCTGTTTTGTCGCTCAGTTTAGGCGATTACAGCAAAGCCCAGGACGATTAAACACGCTGCTGTATCCGCCAATAACCGGAAACGAAGGACGCAGGTGGGTTCCGCGAAGAGAAGACGCGGGAAACACCCACGCGTGGAAGTAAATTTAATTAGTGGCTGCGCCCTAGAAGAGGCACTAGATCTGCACCCTTGCTCGGAACAAGAGGGTAGACGGTCCGAGCTGAAGGGGAGCGTTCGGGGAAGCGGGGGTGAAGATGAAAGGTAGGCGGTGGATGAGGTCTCCGCCACCGCTAATACCCATGCGCTTCCCACACGTCCTGTCGACCATCTCTGCCACCGAAATCGGGTGACGCGACACTGCGCAGCCGGTTTCATGTTTGGCATCCGCGTGCGGCTTCTGGGAATGCCTGTGAAAACGGCGGTTGCTTTGCCACTACTTAGCCGGCTGCGACCGACGGATGCTTTTGTGTGCGATCGCCATCGGGTCCCAATTATGGTGTTTGGATTGCAAGCAAACCAGCCCACGACCGCACGGCGTACATAGTTTTCTCAGTACTGGCAGGGCGCTGACATGCAGCCAATAAGCCGTGGTTTCATGAAAATATTCTCGCAGCTTGTTTGACGGCCGCTTGCAGAGGAAAAGGGCAGGACATCAAGGGTCGATACCAGGAGCATAACGTAGAGGAGAGGAAGTTGACACGTGTATTTGAGCAGTCCTATCCCATGGCGTGTTGTAAAGTGTGCCACTGTTTCCACCAATGCCGTGTGCGGCACGAAGGTGGTTGTGCTATTAGTTACAGTGATGTGAACTCGCATGTGTGATTAGCTGGTTTGCGTCTCCTTTGTGCAACTCAGGGCTTAAATAGTCATGTTTGGTTGTGTTGAGAAAGCGGAGTTTCGGGCTTGGACTCGGCCAGACGCCTCGGCGTTTGAATAAAGCGTCTCTACCAGACAACGGCTCTTCCTTCGCGCTGCCACCGTGCAATAGAATAAAGGAGGGACACCAACTTCAGACCTTAAACACCTTCCCTCCTAAACTAGGGTTTAAGCTACCAGAGGATAAATGGAAAGGAAACTAAAGGGCGCAGTCGACCCTAGGATCAGTCAGCCCCTAGCGAGGAATGTGCTCAAGTCCGTTGAAACTGACTGGACGCGCGCTGCAACTTGGCCCTGCTGATACGCTACGAGAAGCAGTACTGGCATCCAGTACGAGCCTGCCATACAACATTAGCGAGACAGGAGCAGAGCGGAACGAGAGCTGCTGCCTGTAAAGGAACAAGGGCAGAACCGAAGGACTTCGTTGAGTGACAAAGCAGGTGCTGCGGTGTTCTGCATCAGGAGCAAGGCAGCAAGGAACGGCGAGGCGACTGAGTGAGGCTTTGCCAGGGGTAGTCCGGTGGAGCATTTCGAGCACCGAAAGACTACGTCACGGCGAGCCTGGGAGTCAATACGGACGCAGCTGACAGCAGCACCGGGTGACGCATCACGACTAGGTGAGGCTCATCTTGTACTCTCTCGATGGCCCTTTTACTGAATGCACTTGCGTTCAGGCACACTCTGGGAGATGGCAGATTCAGATATAAACGAAATGGAAGGTGACAGTGTGAACAAATAGGCTCGCACCCACGAATTGATATTTGGGATAGAGGCGTTATAGCTCAAGCCAGAGCTGGAGAAGATGAGGTCATCGCGTGCCTCGTCAGAGGAAACAGAGAAGCGAAATCAGTACACCGGAATGGTACGGCACACGAAGGAGTTGAAACTAGTCGTTGCCCCTATGCCCACTAATGAGCCAATGGTTCCCGCCTGGTTCAAGAAGGTGAACGCTCTTTCTGCAGCATTGAGCGTACCTGAGGAAATACAGGGTACAATTATATTAACATTCTTAACTGAGAGGATGCGAAGATTCGTTGCCAGTCAATCGGAGGCTGGTGTAATACGTTACTCAGACCTAAAATCTAAGGTCTTGAAGGAACTACGGATGACTCCAAGTGAATACGGCAGAATGTTTCTCGAAATCAAGAGAGAAGCAGACGAGTGTTGGCGCCACGCTGCAGCACGCCTGGAGACGATGTTCACGTACTACCTGAGAAGTAGAGAGGCGCTGTCGTTTGAGAGTCTGCAGGAATTGCTGATAGCTGATAGGCTAAAGCAGTTAAGGAAAAGTGATCTCCGCTCGTCACCCAGCAAGAAGTAAAGGGCTGGTTGAAAGCCAATGACATAGCAGAGTTAGCCGCAAATTTCGAAGAAAGTCTGGAGATTAGCAGGCAAGGTACTACATCAGGAAATTATGATTATAGGCCACAAGCTAAACAAGTCCCTTGGTCAAGCTTCAGCGCTAATTCTGTGGTGTATTTCGGATGTCGAGAATGGGGTCACTTTAACAAGGATTGTGACTCTTCGCATTAAACTACTGCCAAGAAAGCAGATGTTTTGCGCGTAGCTCGTGAGAAGGTCAGTAGAGAACGCTGCCACACCACCGTGACACACTGCCTTTGGAAATAATCCGCTGACGGGTGACCCGAGAATCGAGATCACGATGATACGAGTGAAAGAGGTATCGCATGAGATTTTGGTCAGAGAAGCGGCAGAATAAAGCTAACTGGTGCTTTTAGACAGGGTGTCACCGCACACCTAATGTATGTGCCTCTCGGTCTTCCATGCTCGTCTGGGAGCACTACTCAGCGTGTGCCATTGCTCTTAGTTAACAGGTAACTCATCAGTTCACTAGCAGCGTAGTAGTTTTACTCACTCCTGGAGATTACGAATGCCTTCGACATTACCGGCTAGAGCTACTGAATGATCTGAAGGAATGTGATTGGTGTACAGACTTTAAAGCAAAGGAATTAGGATCGGAACAGTATTCTCCGATGATAGAGCAAGAACACGTGACTCTATGATATACCCGTAATGCGAACGCCGTGCAGCGCGCATTTGAAGATCCATCGTATAATGAGTGCCAGGCGACTAACACTGAGGGTGGGGCAAACACTTCATCAGAAGATGAAGGAGAGAGAGAAGAGGACACAAAAGTATTTGAGCCACGAGGTACTCTTCCCACGTCAATTAAGGAGCACCAGCAATCGCAAAGTCGAGATGCTGCAGCGGCGTATAATATAGGCGACAGTGAGCAACTTCCGCCAGTCACAGAAAGTTCATTCGCGGAAGAGCAAAAAGAAGAGTCACTGGCCCATGCTTGGCGCGAGGCGAAAGAGCGGTCACACGGCATGGTTATCGATGGTCCGTTGCTTCATCACATTGAAACGTTACATGGGAAGTCTCGCCGAGCTGAAGTGTTAGAGCTAGCGCACGACAGTCCTTGCGGTGGCCACTTCTGAGAAAGAAAGACAAAAAAGCGTATTATAGGGGCCTCCTTTCGCCATCATGGGCGTCTGATGTGAAGCGCCATTGTTAGAGCTTTCATGGGTGTCAGATGCATGCGCGTAAGCTTGAAACTGATCGGGTGCCCATAACGCCGCTGAACAGACCGCAGACTCTTTTTGAGGTACTTTACCTTGACTGCATAGGCGTCCTTGAGCCAGCTTCGACACTGGGTCATACATAAGCTTTAAGTATAGTGGGATCATGTTCCAGACCATAATAAGGTACGCGCTATTCAGCAGCTGGGACTGCCTAAGTGAAAACGTGAACTGGGGAGTGTCCTCGGGCTTCTCAACTACTATCGAGACTATGTACCTAGCTATTCAAGACTCGTCTTGGTACTGACAGGGGTGGCAAACAAAAGGGCTCCGAACACACTGCCGTGAAACTCGGAGGTAGAAGTTGAGTTCCACGGAGTTAAAAACGCCCTCACGTCTATTCCTGGCAGCCCCAGACCCCAGCAAATGTTTTTGTTTGGCCATGGGTGCATCGGAAATGGCAGTAGGCGCTTGCCTCTCCCAAAAAAGTAGGTGAAATCGACTGACCAGTTGCAATTCTTACTAAGAAGTTGAGCCCGTCGCAACAAAAATGGTACACAATTGAGCGGGAGGCGTTTTCAATTGTGTAGACGCTGGAGTGTTTTGGTACAAGGCTATTCGGCACAAAGATCAAAATAATGACTGACAATGATTCGCTCATTTTCCTGACTCGCGCAACTCCCTCCAGTGCTAGGCTGACGCGTCGGGCATTGGTGATCCAAAAGTACGACATGTAAATTTTTCACATCAATGTTGCGCTGACGAAGGCTACAGATGCACTTTTGCGTCTCAGATGATCGTTCGGGATGTGTTATATATTTGTTTAGTAAATAGGCTGGTATGTTGACTCAGACGTGCATATTACTTGATCTTTGGCCATGAATTAGTTTGGCTATACCAAATCGCCGTGCAGGATTTGGTTTCGCATGTTCGGAAACAAGCGTTAAATTTCGTTTTAGATTAGCTCTAACTGGTGATTATTTTTGTGTATAATGTCGAATAGTCTGATTAGGCGTGTGAAATAGACATTCATTTGCCGGTGCGATCCATTGAACTTAGGAAATAGCTGACACTGATCCCGTCGCTCCCTTTGAGTTTGCTCTGGGGGACCATGGGCTGCACACAGTTGGCCTCGCGTGTTGGGACAATCACGGTGCGAAGTGGTGACTCTGAGAGACACTCTGCAACAGGTCAATGGGGACTCCGTGCTGTTCATGTGCTTTGTGTTAGAGGAGTCAAGCCTACGCGAACATTTTAATACTCTTGATTACACCGTGGAGTGTGTCATAATTGTTTTTGCGTTGGTAGGATGGCGAGGCTTTTGTTTAATAATGCGAATGTTAAGTCTACTGCATTATAAGCATAGTCATGTTTCTCTCTTCGGCATTATTACATGAGGTTGTTCTTTGGTGTGTGAAATAGGGATTGGTCAGAAAGCACAGGACGAGTTCACGCGCGCCTGTATAGGCCAATAACCAGAAACGAAGGACGCAGGTGGGTTCCGCGAAGAGGAGACGCGGGAAACAGCCACGTATGGAAAGAACTCGGATTAGTGGCTGCGCCATAGAAGAGGCACTATAGATCTGCACCCTCGATAGGAACAAAAGGGTAGACAGTCCGAGTTGAAGGGGAGCGTTCGGGGAGATAGGCGTGTAGGTTAAAGGTAGGGGGTGGTTGAGGTTGCCGCCACCGCTAATGCCCATGTGCTTCCCGCATGTCCCGTCGACCGTCTCGGTCGTGGAAATTGGGCGACGCGACACTGCCCAGCCAGTTTGATGTTTGGTATCCGCGTGCGGCTTCTGAGAATTCCTGTAAAAACGGTGGTAGCTTTACCACCACTTAGCCCGCTACGACCGATGGATGCTTTTCTGTGCGATCGCCATCGGGTCCCAATTATGGTGTTTGTATTTCAAACCAACCGGCCCAGAGCCACACGGGGAACAGTGTTTTCTCAGGACGGGCAGGGCAGCCCACTGTCCGGCAGAATGCAGTCAATAAGCCGTGGTTTCATGAAAACATTCTCGGGGGCAGCTTGCCTGGCGGGCGCTTGCAGGAGAAAAGGGGAGGACATTAAGGGCCCATACCCGGAGCCTAAAGTAGGGGAGAGGGAGATAACACGTGTCTTTCGGCAAGCCTATCCGATGGGGTGTTGTAAAGTGTGCCACTGTTTCCACCCATGCCGTGTGCGGCACGAAGGTGGTTGTGCTATTGGTTGCAATGATGTGAACTTGAATATGTGATTGGCTGGTTTACGACTCCTTTGTGCAACTTAGCTCTTATAAAGTAATTGTTGGTTATGTGGAGAGAGCGGAGTTGCAGGCTTGGGCTCGGACAGAACCCTCGGCGTTAGAATAAAGCGTCTCTTTTTCAGACAACGGCTCTTCCTTCGCGCTGCCACCGTGCACTAGAATGATCGAGGGGCGCCAAATTCAGACCTTAAACACCTTCCCTGCTTAAGTAGTGTTGAAGCTACCAGAAGATAAAGGGAAAGGAAATTAACTGCCCTGTACCTGACGTACGAGCGGACTTGTAGCAACGCTGTAGAAGCGCTGTTCGCTTCAGACCGCGTTGCTGCAATGCCGCTGACACGCCATGCGGTTGACCCTCGCGTGATTCGAAAATATATAAGAAGCTTTGGCGTGATAATAATGAAGAATTTCAAGGGTGTATGCGATTTTATACCATAGGTGAGATAAAGTAGATGTGGAGCCATCGAATCCTGTGAAATTATAGAGTTATGCGGCTTGCCAACCGCTTACCACGTTTTGTTTGTGACCAGTTCGCGCACGTTCAACCATCTTTTACGTGTTATCCGTTCGACACCATCGAGTCCTTCGCGCAAACAGCTTCGTGCTGGCGCATTTTGCATTCACGAAAAAATGCACTTTCCATTGCATTCTTGGTTCTACTTTACTAGGATAGAGCATTATAGAAAATGTTCTCGCGAGAGATATCAGCTTTTGGCACTTCAGTAACTGATTGATTTAACAAAGTTCTAAGATCTGTAGGGAACGAGATGCCTGGGTATACCTGCCGTTTCGTCCTATAATGCTTCAAGATGGCATGGGCGCGTTATCGAACATAAACGTCCAAAATTAGCAAAGTTTCTAGCTACCATAGACGTAAGGAGTTATGTCTAAAATCTATTTCTGTTTTTTCAATTCGCGCACTATAAAGAGAACAGAGTGAAAAGATACCACATCCTTGCAAACTAAAGGTAGTTTTTCCTCAAGCTTGGAACCATGATTTTTCGGTGGAGTTGTTCTATGAAATAATTTCTTTGAAGGTAAGCAAAACTTCAGTAGCAGCAGGTACACGGAGGAGTAAAAGATTGCAACAGTGCGGTTTTATATGAAGGAGCTGCCTTTAAGGTATGGCCACAAGAGTTAAGTAGATGAGAATAAATAATTTTTGAGCTAAGGAGCCCAATTAGAAATAAATTATTTGCCGACCTCACACTGCCAGTGGCAAGAGCAGCCACTTTTGAATGATTTCAATCAGTCATTTACAACTGTCCATTTATATCAGCCGAATGGTCCAGGTAGCTCTTTTCATTGTTGCTTTTGATGCATCGTGGCTTCACATTTTATTACCAGGTTGTCAGCCAACCAGCAAAACCGTGAATTCCGCGGGATTTTGAATAGTCTAGTAACACTAAGAGGAAACTCAGCTAATATGTGCTCCTATCAGGGAAAATGAGCTGTCATTTTATTGAAAAGGAATGAAAGTCGCATTAATGCTCGCTCGAGTAAAAGAGAGGAATCGTAACGAATTGTCTTTGTTGCCGTGTCATCGGCTGCAGGAGTTGTCAGTGCACAGTCGACAACCGATTTTAGGTCACCCGATTTTTGGGACATGCCCGATAATGAGGACGGCTTCGCGGCACCACGTACCCCATAGATTCGATGTATAAGAACGTCTGAAATTTGAAACGCAAGAGCCGTTAGCCGTACGATTTTCCGGACTGTTTGCTACGACCGTACCTCAGAAATGGTATTGGTCAAAGCCGAAACTGCGGTTTTGATCATTTCGCCGCCTCGAACTGGCGCTCTCGTACGCACATCCACTGGCAGCCGTAGCCACCACCGCGGCAACGTGAGGCCTAGCTGTTCCGACCTTCGCTATTAAGGTTCTAGCCATTCTGTGCCGTGCTTTTTATTGAAAGAATTCGTGCTGTCAGCAATGGCACCGACTGCACCTTTGTGATCTTCGCGATTGACTTCGAAGCTTAGAAATCACAACGCGTTGCATTGTGCCGGTTTCTGAAGGGCAGCTTTACCTCAGCACCGCAGTGTAACGCGGTGAAACATACAGAAAGTATTGCGGTAAAACTTAACAAGTGTGGGAAGGGTCAATTATCACGGGGCACAATACGTAATCCCTAATTATACAAGAGTGCACCCGCCTCCTCCTGTATTGGCAGGCTTCAGAGCTTTTTCAGGCGTGCTTGTCAACTGACCGGGCGTGTACAAGTGACCAAGAGGATACTTCAAATGGTCCGTGGGGTGAAGCGCGGTGTAACGAGGACCAGAACAGGAAGGACCGTGACATTGAAAACTGTTAGGGAATGGAAATGTGCCACCTCTTCTTTGAAGGAGCCTGAGCTCAATATGCAATGTTGGCTCGCACCGAGATGCAGGTGACACTTATCCAAACCAAAATAAACTCTTTGAAGCAGTGAAGCCCAACACTGAGGCACTGTGCGTTGCATGAGAATAAGTCCGGAGAGTTGAGGCTGACTTTCCAGTTGCACAGGAAATCTCACTTGTGACAAAATTTGCGTCTAATAGCAATTGGCTTGCTATCAGTTGAGAGAAATAGGTCATTTTTGAATATATTTCTTCTGTATTCACATCTATTTATTTGGATTTGAAAATTTTTGACTAGATTTTCAATGGGCTTTACAATTTGTTTTCGAACATATTTTATTTGCGGTGCATTTTTCTAACCCCTCCCTTCAATTTTCTACTTTGAATCAAATAAACACTAATCCTTACTGTTCGAACTGGATCAAATGTTTGGTTTTTGTTTTTAGCATGCTTTCTATAGAGCGACCGCATCGGGCGAGAAAGTCTCAGCCGATTTTGCAAACGCACTAAGGAAAAATGTGGAAAACTCGGGCAACTTGAATATGTGAAGTTTGTAGACATCCTGAATACAGACATCTGTTTTTAGATTCGGAATGAGCTGAGAGATACCACAGCCGGAACGAAAATTGTGAATTCTTCGACCATTCAGTCTCCAGTGTCACCATGATCAAATGCAGCGATGCCAAGAAAATATAGTGTAGAGAGAAGAAAAACATTGTTGACGCAACCACGAGCATTTCCTCCATGAATTATTTGGTGTACAGTGCCATCAGTAGCAGGCATGATGACTTCGCAACTGTACCGGAACTGAGAGTAAATTTCAGTGTCATTTGTCAACAAATAAACATGCAATTTGCCTTTTCAATGCCTGATATACGAGGAGTGCTCAGAAACCTAGTGTACATGCACATTAGGTGTGAACAAGAATGGACGTCTTTCTAGATTTAGAGTAAATGTGATGTCCTATGTGATGCAGCAGTGCACTACTACTAAAACAGCCGCACCCATTGAGAAAGTTGGATGAAGAACGAGCAGTGATCCGGCAATTCTGCATTTCAGTGCCCAAATTCCCCCAAAAAAGATCGACGCCTAAATGGATGGTGTGCAGTGCCGGTCATTACACATTGTAGCCTGCGCAGCATGAATCTCCTCCGCATTGTTTCTCCTTAATATGCAGAAACCGGGTTACTGCTCATGAAACAATAGGAAATCGTGAGATTGGAGGAAAGTGGCATGGCTCCCCTCCGGATGAGTCAGTGCATGCCCTCCGCGATACTAGAAATCCTACCTTACTGAGAACTGGTAATGCAAGTTATCTTAGTATTCAACCAAGTGTGTCCTATGTTTTGTATTCAGGATACATCAGTGACACCATGAATCGATTTAAACTAAGAAGCATTGTTTTAAATATCAGCTTCTGTTAATGTCTTGGTAGCAGGTTGGTTATTAGGGAAACTGAAGCTCAATGTTACATTTGCTGAGTATCGTCCCAAAATTTTCTTCCTGATACTTCTTTGTTACATCAGAGATTTCAAGTATTTTTCAATCTTGGGTCATTTTGGTTCAGTAAAATTTCTTGACGCTCTTTTAATTTTGGTCTTTGGCGTTTCAGGAGTGCAGTTGGAGAACACCTTGTAAAAAATTTAGCAACACCTGAGCAGACGCCGTCAAAGCCCATGACGTCACAGGAAGCTGGTGCAGGAACTTCCAGGCAGCAGTGCCACCAATCTTTCCTCTGCGTCTTTTACAGTTTACTCACCCTGTTGTCACGGTACACGTGAATCCTTTTGTTTTGTAGGAACGTCATTTACAGGTACGCCTGAAATTAATTTTCTCTTTAGCGCTCACTTGCTATGGTTGCTTACTGGTGTTGGCGTAGGACCACCGCAGCACGCGGTCACGGGGTCAAGTAAGCGCACTTTATGGAGGTGAAATGCAAAGCTACCTGCGTACCCTCCAACACTAGTTGGTCAGAATTAATCCGGAGTTCCCCCCTATCACGTCTGTCAAATGCAGATTGTCATTTGGGCAGGTAACACCCAAGAATTTATATAATTTAATTTTTATTTAGAGCTCCTTTAAACTGCAGTATTCCCTATATCTCCAAAACCTCATGGCCAAAATATTATTCACAAAGAATTATTAAAAACAGTTTATATAAGGCTTCATTTGTAATTGTAGTTAGTGGTCATACGTAATGAGCATTAATGAAGGTGGAACTAACAGGACAGACAGAATTGTGATACCGAGTGTGAGCGCATGATGACCCACGTTGAAAAAATGACTGAGTCTCCCTCGAGGTCCTTGACGTGGACATCAACTGACTGCAAGTTCATGGCGGAAAGGATTATGTGCTTCCTGAAGTTGTACTTGTCCAGAAACTTCTGCGTCTGCTCCATGTTCTTGTTCAGCCTGTGCTTTGCGAGTGAAATAATTTGATTAATGAGGTGGTGGTAAGAGCACGCTCTTTGTGGCTTATGTACTCTTCATACAGCAGAGTAGAATTTCGCATGATACTTCTAAGCAAAGCAAGCGAACCTTATGTGTAGTGGTATTTTTTTAGCATCGACAGTCATGTATGTTTTCAAGCGCCTAGTGCTGCTTGCCAACACAAGCTGCAGCAGTTACCTAATGTGGCGTGAAAGAGGTTTATTGAAGAGTGGCACGTACCCAATATCAAGTACCTAGTGCAGCAAGCTGACCTGGCTATTGATTATGAGCCCGCTTCCCTCAACATAGCTGCTTGATTTCTATCCATTAGAACATAAGACCAGTGGCACAAATGGACGGTAAAATAGAAACAGACCTCCGAAGGTTATAGGAATGCTAATCATCCTAATAATTTAAACATCCTAAGAATGCTAATCGCATTAAATGATGCCAGATGTTGTCAATACTTTGGTGTACTTATTATTTTTTTATTTGTGCGAGATAAATCCTTGTTTTTCTGAAGCACATGGCATCCAAACAGCATAAGAAGCTAGTAAGAAGTCAATATTAGCAATTCATATGTGCAACAGGAGTTATTGTTATTAATTTGCGATACGGCTGTTGTGTGAATATGCCTAAAAGGCTTCAAACTGGCTTGCAGCATTTACCTGAACATGAATTTTCTTATAGGCTGGATGAGTGAGTATTGAGAAGGTTATCCTGGCACAGCATAACATGGCCTGCCATGGGGGACCAGGATAGCTTGCAAGGGCCTCGTTTTGCTGTACGTTCACATACGAGGAGCTAATCGGCCATTTGCGTTTGGGAAATAACATCAAGGGATGGATAGTGGGCTCTTGACCCCACCAGAGTAAACGCTGTTATAGGCAAGTTCCATACATGCTTTCCCGTTGCATTTTCGCATTCCCATTTTGTATCTTAAATTAGCGACTTCCCATTAGCTTAACAAATGACTTTCAAGTTGTCTGTGTCTTCAGTTGTGTGCTACAATAGGCTACCATTTCGAATGATTGTTCATATGATTTTAAGTGCGTAATGTCTCCATGCTCAAATGCTTTTAATATGAGCGGCTTTCACTGCCAGATTTTGGCAGATCTACCAAAGACAAAGAGGTGCATTTTCACATTAGTAGTGCTTCGTGGCTGTCAATGGAGTTAATAGTCTGTGAAGCACGCTCCAAATATAGTGGCACGGGGGACATTTTTAAGTAGGCTGAAAGTGTTATTATAGTAGAGGAATTGTAGAGAAGTGATGTTAAAGTGAAGTTACTGATCAACTCGAGGAACAGCACTTCCATCAAGTTTCAGCAATTCACCATGTTCCACGAAGTTTCTCCAAGTTTAGGCCTTTCAAATAAAGGAACATGCATTGTGTGCTATTTTTCTTTGGTTGTTTCAATCAAAGGAACAATAGGAACAAAGTTGCCAGCATAACTGTGAACAGTACTACGTCTAAGAGTTCCTATTAATTCCAAGCACCTTACCTATTTATTAACATGCACTTTATCACTTTGTATTCCAAAACACGACAAAAAACATTCATCTGGCTTTTCTCCATATGCTTAAATATATTGAGCAGCACTGAATAGGCCCTTGGCGACTACTGTCTAAAGCTTCTTACACGCCATGGGACATGTGTACAACTCACATTCTGAAACCGTTGGAAGTGTCTCCTGCTTCATTACTTAGTTTGCCTGTATACAGCGTTATTTTACACCGTTGCTAAGTAGCCTGTGGGCTTAAATTATTGAAAAGAATAATGTGATTCCCAGTTGCGCTTCTTTAACCCGTTGAGGATCACATTTTCGGGGAAATATGTGTCCCCAATTTAGGGATTGTCGTAGCGCAAGCTTTGTGTGTGACGTCTTGTGATATTTAACTATGCTCTGATATAGTGACGCCACACGACCTTGTGACGTCATAGCGTTTTCTGTATAAGAACAAGCCGTTCCTGGCAATAAAGCCTTTCTGCTCCTGGACCGTTGTCGCTCTTCTGCGTTAGTTCATCTGGTGACGAGGGTGGGACCACCGTGACCGGGCCTACTGGACACCATCAACGAAGATGCGGCGGCTCAACGAGGCCACGCTACTACCGGAGGCGTCGCTAGCATGGGCTAGCAAGAGATCCGGAAGCCAAACAAGTAACACATTTACTTCTCCTACCAAGCCATGTCTCGGCTCGGCAGAGTAGACGAGTACGACCCTAAGGTTCAGAACTTCGAATCTTATGTCGA
Organism: Dermacentor andersoni; assembly: GCF_023375885.2. NCBI lineage: Eukaryota > Metazoa > Arthropoda > Arachnida > Ixodida > Ixodidae > Dermacentor > Dermacentor andersoni. Next base: position 31,576,217 of record NC_092818.1, read on the forward strand.
ACGATTTGAGCATTACGTCAGGGCCAACGAGATAGCGGAAGTGAAGAAACTGTCTGTTCTCTGGACAGTAATTGGTGCAGAAGCATATGAAATTCTCAAAAACTTGGTTGTTCCGTTGCTACCAGGAGATAAGACCTTCGCGGAAGTAAAGGAGCTCTTGCAAAGCCACTACAGCCTGAAGACGTCTGTAATTGCAGAAAGGTACAATTTCAACCGCCGAGTGCAACTTCACCACGAATATGTCGAAGACTTCGTAGTAGAGTTGAAGCACCTAGCCCGCTAATGTAACTTCGGGCCATTTCTCCTGGACGCTCTACGCGACAGATTGGTAGCTGGGATCCGAAGTGAAGAAACGCAGAAGGCGTTGTTCACGGCTGACGCGCTCACGTTTGAAAGGGCATGCAAAACAGCTCTTGACAGCGAATTGGCCGCGAAGCAAACAGCCGCAATAACAGCAGGAAGCCGCGCGGAGAGAATAAACGCAGTGGAAATGAAAACTAACGAGCATCAGCGCAGCGACCGTGATGAAGCGAAGGGTAAAAGCTCGGCGCGAAACAAGACCAAGAAACAAGTGTTACCACTGCGGCAAGACACACGCGCCAGAACATTGTTGGTATAAAAAGTACTCGTGCAAGCTATGTTCAAAAGTTGGACACCTTCAAAACATGTGTCGAACGAGCAAACGTGAGCTGAAGGCACATGCAGTAATGGAATCGTCAGACGAAGAAGAGCACGCTCTGTACAACTGCGCAGTCGACACATCTTTGAAGAACGGTTATGTGGTGAATGTAAACGTGGAGGGCCAGAAAGTGTCAATGCAGGTGGACATGGGGGCCGCAGTGACATTTGTACCTGAAAGTGTGTACAAAGAGACGTTTGCGCATGTGCATTGTGAACCAACTCGAGTTGTTCTAAAGACGTACACAGGCGAGAAAATGGATGTTATAGGGCAATGCAATGTAACCGCGACCTATGAAGGGCAGAGTGCAGTTTTACCAATCGTTGTTGTGAAAATCCGCGAACGCGAGTTACCTGTATTGCTGGGAAGAACCTGGCTTAACAAGCTTCGGCTGAATTGGAAATCGTTTTGCAGTGTGCGCAGCGAAGACAGAATAGATAAGATTCGCGCGAAGTTTCCAAACGTGCTTTCGCAATCGCTGGGTGCTATCAGGTACTTCGAGGAGCAAATTCTTTTGAAACCGGGTTGTACGCCGGTGTTTTGTAAAGCACGCTCGCTTGCTTTTCTTTGCGCGAACAAGCAGAAAAACGCCTCGCTGAGCTCGAAAGCCAAGGCGTAATCACGCCTGTGAGTAGAAGCGATTGGGCAACTCCAGTGGTTCTGGTCCCAAAGAAACAAGGTGATCAAATACGCCTTTGCGGTGATTGCATCACCACAAAGGCAAGGCAAGCTTTCGGAGCGTAACATAATGTTAAAGCTGGAAAAATGAAAGTTCCAAGATTCTGTCTCTTACCTTGGGCACATGGTCAGCGCCGATGGCATATCTACCCGACAGAAGAGAAAGTGAAGGCAATCCTGTGCGCTCCTGAACCAACAACTGTAACCGAATTAAGAGCATACTTAGGGCTGCTCAATTTTTACAGCAAACTTATGAAGAATGTGTCATATATAGCAGAACCAATTTACAGATTGTTACGGAAGGGAGAACGATGGCTGTGGACGGAGCAGTGTAGTAATGCTTTTAAAGCGACAAAGCATCTGCTTGTAAACAGCCATGCTCTTACCTACTACGACGCACGCAAGCCGATCGGGTTGCAATGTGACGCGTCTGCGTACGGCGTTGAAGCTATTATTTTTCACGTGCTACCGGATGGCGAAGAGCGTCCGATAACATTTGCTTCACGAACTCTGACGTCAGCTGAGAAAAATTATGCACAATGTGAAAGAGAGACCCTAGCGCTTATCTTTGGTCTTCAAAAGTTCCACAAGTTTCTTTTCGGTAGACAGTTTATGTTGTACACAGACCATCAGCCACTCGTAAGCATCTTGGGACAAAACAAAGCGACACCGTCGCAAGCAGCTGCGAGATTCAAAGATGGTCCTTGATAATGTCCGCGTACCGGTATACGCTTAAGTACCGCAAAGGGGCTGAAATCGAAGTGGCTGATGCTCTGTCTCGTCTACCTCTACCGTCTTGTCCCAAATCTGATAGTTCGCAATGCTCTTCCGTGTTCGAAAGCACTCCGTCGAACTCTTCTGACGTAGCTAAGGCCACTGCAAGGAATGGCAAACTGTGCAGAGTGGTCGAGTACACGTGGTATGGTTGGCCTTCAGAAGTGCCTAATGAGCTCTAGCCATACTACGTTAGACGTCTACAGCTATCACTCGAGCAAGGTTGTGTCACGTGAGGCACAAGGGTGATCGTGCCGGAGGCATTGCAACCGGCTGTGTTGTCCTTGCTACATGAGGACCACCCAGGCACCTCAAGAATGAATATGCTGGCTAGAGGCTTCATTTGATGGCCAGGTCTCGATAAAGCCGTAGAAGATTACGTACGAACCTGTCGGGTTCGCAAAGTCGTGCAACCGGCCGCGCAGCCTGTACCACTACACCCTTCGCCTCATCCGTCCAAGGTTTCGCAAAGGGTTTATGTTGACTTTGCTATGAAAGGACAGCTTTACTTTCTAGTCTTAGTGGGCGCCTCTTCTAAGTGGATTGAAGTATGGCTAATGACCTCAACCGTCACAAGACAAATGATTTCCAAATGTCGAAGTGTCTTCGCGGCGTACGGATTTCCCGACGAAATTGTGAGTGATAACGGGCCGCAATTTGTATCACAAGAGCTCGAAGACTTTTTGGCTAAGAATAACATAAAACATACAAGAACGCCGACCTGTCACCGAATTGCGAACGGGGCAGCCAAACGTATAGTCCAAACAACGAAGCGCGCATTGCTGAAACAGCTGCTATCAGATGTCTCGCAAAACCGAGAATCGGTGCAAACCGGGTTAGACAGCTTTTTGATGAGCTATCGGAATACGCCACATAGTGTGACAGGCAGTACTCCTGCGCAGCTCTTCTTAAAGAGGCAACCTTAGACCAAGTTGTCATTCCTCAAACCCGATTTTAAGCAAGTTATGCTCAACAAACAGCTGAACAGCAAGCGGCAGAAAGATAAGCGCCGGGGTACTGAGCGTGGATTCTTAGTGAGTGAAAAAGTGTTTGTTAAATGAGTTCGTGGTGAAAATGTGGCTTGGGAAGACGGCGTAGTTACTCAGATTGTAAGCCCAGTGACATATCTTGTGAATGTGGTGCGTTAAGTGCGCTTTGTGCATGCTGACCATTTGCGTCACTCCTTTGCGAGACCTACCTCAGCTCAACCATTGCAGCTACTTCCCGACACAAGGCGCCTGGCCGAGCCGCAACAACCGCCAGATACAGATCCCGTAGTCACCCCTGCAAGACTCCCGATGGCCGCTGCAGAACCCGTGGAATCTGCATTACGAGACACTATGCAGAGTCCAACTCCTCGGGCTTCAACCGACCCTCCGACTACGGCAACAACGACTTCACACAAGGACATATCCCCAGCAGAGCAGAGCACAGAAGTTCCAAGCAAGCCCGAAGTTATGCCTCGACGAAGCGGCCGTGCGCGAAGTCCACCGGATAGGTTTACACACGAGGACTTTTGGAAGTGAAGTGCGGACTCAATCTATGTGGGAAGGAATGTCGTAGCGCAAGCTTTGTGTGTGACGTCTTGTGATATCTAACTATGCTCTGATATAGCGACGCCACACGACCCTGTGACGTCATAGCGTTTTCTGTATAAGAACAAGCCATTCTTGGCAATAAAGTCAGTTGCCTTTCTGCTCCTGGACCGTTGTCGCTCTTCTGCGTTAGTTCAGGGGTGATATGCTTTTTTGGGGCATGCAAATAATCAAATTTTTCGAATGATGAATTGGGTTGTGGCCTATTCGATTCGGCCTTTGTATAGAATAGTGACTGTTTGTGAATGAGAATTTCTTTCAAATTCTTTTCTAATATTTCAAAATATCAATGAAACAAAACTTGTGCAAAAGTACGGTATATTTTCACTATCAAGGACCTTGCATAGACATAAAATGTGGCACCTTGTGTGGTAGAGCAGGCTACGGGCCTTAGGTAGCTGTACTTTTTAGATTGTACAGCAATCATTCACGGGTACTGAAGGGCCATGTGCATGTGAGGAAACTGCTTGTTTGCTGCTACATTTGTGCTTTATTTATTTCGATTTGCTTCTGGCATTATTCAATTCTTATTTGCTTCGGTTTCAAAAATAACTATTAGCGCTTCCCTAATTTTTTTATTGCCGATTTAGGTTCGGAGTGACCTTTAGAGAAAAATTGGTGAACAATTTTTAAAACGTCAATAAAGCGACAAAACCTGTTGGGCATTTGTAGTTTTCCACATGGTTTATTCTTCTGTGCAGCATACACTAGAGCATTTTTTTAACGTAATGAAACTTAGAAAATTTGTTTTGTATTAAACTAGGTATAATAAATACTCCTAAACTACTGCAATGACAGCGACCAATGAGCTAAGAGAAAAATTAGTCTTGGAGAAACCCAAGGGGAGACAGCACAATAAGAATTTTTTTTAGGTGTCCCAGAAGGTTGCAGCACCTCCAGTGTGACGCTACGTGACGCTTGCAAATGCACTTTTACAAATGTTCCGGGTGCCACCACAATAGTACGACAGTGAACCTAGAAGGGTTAAAGAAGTAAGTACACTCACATATGGCTCTTAGAAGACAGAGCACTACGTCATATGTCTCATATTCTGCATTTGTCAGGGTAAACACCTTGCTGCACAACTACACAGAATCCTCATTATAAGTCATTGAGGCACAAAACACTTCGATATAAGCAATATTTGCTTTAAAGTAGAGTCCTTGGAAAGAATTGTAAGGCGAGAAGTATGCTACAGTTGCCTGTAAACTCGTAAAATGTAACTTCAAATGAATCCACGCTCACTTCTAGCGGCACTACTGTATTGGAGCTTGGAGAAGTACAGTGATGTGCTTCACATTTTAATCATAAAATTTGCAAGAAATGGCTTTAGTTGACAGCAGTTCCCCTAAGGTTTCTTCAGGAATGTCATGAAGTATTCCTTTTCACTATTTTGCTTCTAACGAAGGAACGTCACACCTTTGACATCGAGTATATTCAAAAAGGTATTTTTATACACTGCGTAGTTCCTACTCGCCCTTTTCTGCATTATACACTTAGTGGAATCTTGTGCCACACTGAACAATTTTAAGTGTTCTTTTTTTCGAATTTGTACCCCATTAAGTTAGAATAACGCAACACAAATACATAAATGTATCTTATTATAACGAGGACATACTGTATGCCACAATCTTGCATGTGTAATTTGGATCTTCAAACTTCTGACATTTTATTCTTTTTGCAAGCTTCAAGTGTCGCACATTTCCTGATACCAACATGCCTTATGTAAAGAACACATTGGCCTCACTTTTCGCATGGGACCGAAAGCCTCCGAAGAACCCAAGTTGGACACGTCATACTAAAATACAAGTGTTGTGCTTTTGTAACTCTCTGCATACATATCTTCATTTCTGTTTGTTATGTTAGTCTCCTGAAGAGCCGAATTCAAATTTTTCAGACGAGCGTCCAAGTGTGCCTTTGTAATTCTTGACATTGTATTTTCAATTTTTTTTATGCTGATAACGTTGATCGCCTGAAAAGTCTATGTTGGATGGCTCAAATGTGCATACAAGAGTTGTGCTTTGTGATTGTACACATGCTTATGTTAGTTTTTGACATAGTTTCTTCACTGTTTAATTTTGACATATGTTCAGTCATTTCTTGCCACACTGCCTAATTTCGTTAAGAACTATTCCATTATGGCACAACGTGTCAATTTAGCTTGATATGCAAAAGTAGGTACACTGAAAAATTTTCCAAAAAATTTGGTTTCATACACACACCTACGTCATTCCACATCAAATCAAGCAGCGTTTTTTTTCCCATCACATATATACTTGAAAAAAATTGCACGTGTTTCTTGAAGTTCCGCACTCTTTCATCCCATTCATTTTTCGTCGCAAAAATTCTCCGCTATTCTACCAAAAAAAATTTTTCTTTCTCAGCTAAGCTACAAGGCACTGATCAACGTTCATTTTCAAATAGAAGCTCTCTGAATCAGATATTAGGATGGTGTTCATGTGAAGAAAATAAAGTGGTGTGACGGCCAAAGTTGCAAAGTTCCAATTTCTTTTTCTAGTATCCAGGGAAATCCACAAGACACAAGATAAACAGAATGGCAGCATGGTCGACATAGTATAGCCGCAAAATATTTCAAGCCTTGGAGGTTCAGTCAATCGCCGAAAAAAACTGTAAAGTTCAATATGTTTTGCAAGCTTCGCATTCAAGGTGAAAAAAAATTTTGATCTGGTAGTCAGCGCATAAGTATGTGATACATCATTACGTGTCTGCTATGTATGTTAGAAGTTACAAATGGTATTCTTTAATGGCGAAGCAACGTTTTTTGAAAGGTTCGTTTGTGGATCATGCATACAGCATAAGTATACAGCATTCAGCATACAGCATTGTCTACTAGCAAGGAGAGAATATAATTAAAATTTGCTACCAAAACTAGTCAACAAACTATGACTGCCTTTTTTATCAATACGAAGGCAAGCGGCATCAAGCGCTGCAGTCTTGACCCTGTATTTTGTTAACACGAACGCGAAAATTGGTCGCCAGCCACGTATCACCATATCAGACTGTACACGGCACATATGACTTATACAGCCGAGCATGTTCCGGCTCTTCAACAGCGGTAACATGCGACAACACAAGAATGCGTTCATCCTCGTGTAGGTTTTAAATCGTAGTTATGAAGGCGTTTTCTACTCACATAGTCATATCACTGTGTCTGGCTTCCCGGAACCAGGGCACGACGTGTCCTGCTCCCTGTATGTTGCATTGCATGTTATTAGGGCACATTGCGATGCAGTGCGACCTGTCTTGCAGAAGGCTTTGCGTGAATAATATCATTCCTTTTCTAGATTTACTGGCTTCGTAAGAGCAAACATGTTTTCTTTTCTAAACTGCATGCAGCATATCTTTGAACACTGCAAGGCCCCCTCATGAATTTACCCTGTATTGATATTTTATGTCCAATGGCTGTATGTTTTACCTGGCCTACACCAAGCACAAGCGTCGTTACGTCAGAGAGTGCCTCTCTTGGCAATAAAACACAAACCCCAACACCGCTTCTCTGTCATTTTTGTTGCTGACGAAACTAGATTTGTTGTCTGCATTGCCCGCCGGCTAGTGTGTGCCCGTTGGAGAAAAGCCAGTGCCGACAAAAAAAAATCAAAAAAGAATTTTTTTGCATATAGAAATATTACCTCCTTCCTTACCTTCACCCATGCATAGCACACATGTAGAGCTACCTAATGATGTGCCATATATTTTTAGGCCAACCGCCGAAGCTGCTTTTTTTACCTTGAACGCAAAACTTCAGGCAAAAGATTAGAACTTTACAGTTTCTTTACAGGTGATTGGCTGAACCTATTTTTATTTTATTTATTTAATAATACTGTCAGCCCATGAAGGGCCGTTACAGGGGTGGAAAATACAAACACATTCAAGGATACAGTATGACAACAAAAGCAAGTAAATGAACAGCAGCAGACATTTCAACCGGGACGCGAATCGGTTTGGATTTTATGCACCTTACAAACTTCCCCCCCAAGATAAGAAACAAAATGACCAGAAACACCTTTGACAAATTTATGATATACATATTAGTTAGCGGCAAAACGAATAACGTGTACACATTGCAAAAACTCCTCAGCGCATGAGGCCGACATGACAGAGTCGGGGAGTGCATTCCATTCCGTAATACCTCTCGGGACAAAGCTGTACTTAAAACAGTCATTTATGACCTGAGGGGGTGTGATGTACTTAGGCTATGACGATGTCTGGATATTTCATTTGTCGAGATTTTGAAGAAGTTGTGTTTGTGATGATAAGGTAAATGATAAGGTAAATTAGTTTCAGTCGCTCATACTTGGTACGTAAGTATGAACCTTGATGCTAACCTCTGGATTCTGTCAATCTTTTGTTGGTTGGAATTAGTGTAGGGATCCCATACAGCTTTAGCATACTCCAAGATAGGACGTATTAAGGATTTATAGGCTAAAATTTTGACCTCAGGTGTCGACGCACTTATATTCCGTCTTAGGCTCCAGAGCGCTTTGCTGGCCTTACCACATACAGCATCAATGTGTTGATTCCATCTGAGGTCAGAAGCGAAAGTTACTCCTAGATACTTATGTTTATCGACTCTGCTAATAGTTACACCGTTTATATTGTAAGGGTAACGCAAATTTTTTTTCTTTCTCGTTATGGACATAACAACAGACTTAGCTGCGTTTAGTTCCATCTGCCAGTCGTCACACCATTTTTAATTATTTGCAGACTAGACTGTAAATTGGCCTGATCATTACTATCCCGAATTTTATTATACATCACACAATCATCAGCAAACAGTCTGACAGGGACACTAATATTACTGGGCAAGTCATTTATAAAGATCAGGAATAAAAGAGGACCTAGGACACTTCCTTGTGGAACTCCAGACACAACACGGGAAGGGCGTGATGTGCACCCCCCGAATTCAACGTATTGTTCTCTAGAAGAAAGGTAAGATGAAAACCACTGAGTGATTGCGGGGCTCTGAAATACAGAATCAATTTTTATGATTAACTTCGGATGGGACACTTTGTCGAATGCTTTCGCAAAGTCGAGAAAGATTATGTCTGCTTGACCACGGGAGTTTAACGTTTCAGAGAGGTCATGTACAATTTCAATGAGTTGGGTGGTTGTTGAGAGCCGTTTTCGGAAACCGTGCTGTCCAGGAAAAAACAAGTTGTATTTGTCCAAGTAAGAAACTAATTGTTTATTAACAATGTGCTCAAGGAGCTTAGAACACGCGCTTGTAATAGAAATTGGTCTGTAATTTGCCACTTCCGCTGTACTGCCACTATTGTGTATAGGTATGATTTTTGCGCGTTTCCATGCTACCGGGAAGCAACCACTATCAACCTTCAAAGCTTCAAATAATTTTCTGCTACGTATCAACTGGGCTGCCAGTCTATATTTAGTTTCTGTCTTTTGAGTTTTCCTGTATTACAAGAAAAAAATTACACAATTTAATTGTACTCACTTCACCGTCATTCCGTTCCCACCATTTGAACATCTCAAAAAAAGAATGTCGATTGATGTCGTCTAGCTCCGCTGGGCAGGAAAGATAAAATGTTACCAAAATTCTGCAACACTTCTGGCAAAAATAAAGAAAAGCGGGCAAAGAGCATTGAACCCCAGTAAACACGTCGATATCTTTTCAGCTATATCTGTGGTGTTGAAAAAACTCTGGTCATTTTGGTATCGAACGACTCACCTCCAAGTGTGTCAGTGCCATTGTCGGAGTAGCGCTGTTCAATAAAAAATGCGTTTTGCATAAGCTCGCAAAAATTGTTTATTTTCGTACCTTAATACACGAGTAAGAATTATTATTGTTACGGGAAGGAAGAAGCGTTCGTCTATTTACAAGTGGTTTTTAATGGCTGAGCCAACAAGCGTAGAGCAGCGATACTGCTAAACACATCTTCGTCGTCGCTAAGACCACCGTCAGCGTCGTCTTCTTTCCACATCACCGACTGTGACATTACCCCAGTCGCAAAAAGCACCTGATTGGTGCGGCTCATCGGTCTGAGAAAGGTAAGGTTTGAGACGGCTGACATGGATGATGTCAGAGAGAGGTGAAGGCACCGTAGTATTCAGCGGAGGCACTTCATATGTGACAGGGGTCACCTGGCGAAGGATGCGGTAAGGGCCATAATATCGCTAGGGGAATTTCTCGGAAAGACCAACATGCCGAGTTGGATACCATACTAGCACAAGAGCACCTGGTTCGTAGTTCACGTCGTGATGGCGCTGGTCGTAACGGCACTTCTGGCGTGTCTGTGAAGCAGAAAGACGAATGCGGGCAATCTGGCGTGCTTGGGTCGCCGTGGCGATTACATCCCGAGTGTACTCTGTCGGCGAGTCGAGTGTGGTCGAAAGGAGAGTCTCGAAAGGCAAAGTCGGCTCACGGCCGAAGAGGAGATAGAAGGGTGAATAGCCAGCTGTGTCGTGGCGCGAGGAATTGTAGGCGAACGTGACAAATGGTAGAGCAACGTCCCTGTCGCGATGATCGGAGGAAACATACATTGCGAGCATGTCAGTTATTGTGCGGTTCAGGCGTTCGGTAAGACCGTTAGTTTGAGGATGGTAAGCGGTAGTAAGTTTGTGTTTAGTAGCACATGATTGAAGTAGGTCGTCTATGACTTTGGCAAGAAAGTATCTGCCTCGATCGGTGAGAAGTTGACAAGGTGCACCGTGGTGCAAGATAACGTCGTGAAGCAAGAAATCAGCGACGTCTGTAGCGCAGCTGGTCGGTAGGGCTCTAGTAATGGCATAGCGAGTTGTATAGTCCGTAGCGACGGCAATCCACCTATTTCCGTCCTTGCATATAGGAAATGGTCCGAGGAAATCAAGTCCAACGCGAAAAAAGGGTCGGTCGGTATATCCAAAGGCTGCAGCAGTCCCGCAGGAGGCAGAGCTGGTCTTTTTCGGCGTTGACACGACTCACACGCGGCAACATAGCGCCGGACGGAGCGGTTGAGACGGGGCCAGAAGAACCGTCGCCGAATTCGGTCATAGGTCAGCGTGACGCCAAGGTGTCCAGCGGTGGGAACGTCGTGCAGTCGCTGCAGTACAATCTGTTGCAGATGCGACGGAATGGCGGCTAGGAGCTCAGGCCCGTCGGTGTGCATGTTGCGGCGATACAGGATGCCATTTTAGGACTTGATACTGACTCCAACCAAATAACTGAATTTTATTAGCCCGACGTTTCGGAGCCCATTCGGCTCCTTCTTCAGGGGGTTGTACTTCGGGGGGTGGCGGTGCGCAGCTTTTAAAGTCTTTTTGAAGAAAGGAGGGGGGAGCACGGGAGGTCTTGAAGGCGGATATTCCTTTCACTGCTTTTATATAGTTCTTTGCAAGTTGCACTGCCTCTAGCCCGAAGTCTGCACGTAAAGACTTGAAGCTGAACATTTCGACAGAATTGCCTGTCTGGTTGGGAAATTGATTAGGACTTGATACTGACTCCAACCAAATAACTGAATTTTATTAGCCCGATGTTTCGGAGCCCATTCGGCTCCTTCTTCAGGGGGTTGTACCCCCCGAAGTACAACCCCCCTGAAGAAGGAGCCGAATGGGCTCCGAAACGTCGGGCTAATAAAATTCAGTTATTTGGTTGGAGTCAGTATCAAGTCCTAATCAATTTCCCAACCAGACAGGCAATTCTGTCGAAATGTTCAGCTTCGAGTCTTTACGTGCAGACTTCGGGCTAGAGGCAGTGCAACTTGCAAAGAACTATATAAAAGCAGTGAAAGGAATATCCGCCTTCAAGACCTCCCGTGCTCCCCCCCTCCTTTCTTCAAAAAAGACTTTAAAAGCTGCGCACCGCCACCCCCCGAAGTACAACCCCCCTGAAGAAGGAGCCGAATGGGCTCCGAAACGTCGGGCTAATAAAATTCAGTTATTTGGTTGGAGTCAGTATCAAGTCCTAATCAATTTCCCAACCAGACAGGCAATTCTGTCGAAATGTTCAGCTTCAAGTCTTTACGTGCAGACTTCGGGCTAGAGGCAGTGCAACTTGCAAAGAACTATATAAAAGCAGTGAAAGGAATATCCGCCTTCAAGACCTCCCGTGCTCCCCCCCTCCTTTCTTCAAAAAAGACTTTAAAAGCTGCGCACCGCCACCCCCCGAAGTACAACCCCCCTGAAGAAGGAGCCGAATGGGCTCCGAAACGTCGGGCTAATAAAATTCAGTTATTTGGTTGGAGTCAGTATCAAGTCCTAATCAATTTCCCAACCAGACAGGCAATTCTGTCGAAATGTTCAGCTTCAAGTCTTTACGTGCAGACTTCGGGCTAGAGGCAGTGCAACTTGCAAAGAACTATATAAAAGCAGTGAAAGGAATATCCGCCTTCAAGACCTCCCGTGCTCCCCCCCTCCTTTCTTCAAAAAAGACTTTAAAAGCTGCGCACCGCCCCCCCCCCCCCCCCCCCGAAGTACAACCCCCTGAAGAAGGAGCCGAGTGGGCTCCGAAACGTCGGGCTAATAAAATTCAGTTATTTGGTTGGAGTCAGTATCAAGTCCTAATCAATTTCCCAACCAGACAGGCAATTCTGTCGAAATGTTCAGCTTCAAGTCTTTACGTGCAGACTTCGGGCTAGTGGCAGTGCAACTTGCAAAGAACTATATAAAAGCAGTGAAAGGAATATCCGCCTTCAAGACCTCCCGTGCTCCCCCCCTCCTTTCTTCAAAAAAGACTTTAAAAGCTGCGCACCGCCACCCCCCGAAGTACAACCCCCTGAAGAAGGAGCCGAATGGGCTCCGAAACGTCGGGCTAATAAAATTCAGTTATTTGGTTGGAGTCAGTATCAAGTCCTAATCAATTTCCCAACCAGACAGGCAATTCTGTCGAAATGTTCAGCTTCAAGTCTTTACGTGCAGACTTCGGGCTAGAAGCAGTGCAACTTGCAAAGAACTGTATAAAAGCAGTGAAAGGAATATCCCCCTTCAAGACCTCCCGTGCTCCCCCCCTCCTTTCTTCAAAAAAGACTCTAAAAGCTGCGCACCGCCACCCCCCGAAGTACAACCCCCTGAAGAAGGAGCCGAATGGGCTCCGAAACGTCGGGCTAATAAAATTCAGTTATTTGGTTGGAGTCAGTATCAAGTCCTAATCAATTTCCCAACCAGACAGGCAATTCTGTCGAAATGTTCAGCTTCAAGGATGCCATTTTGTAGTACGAACATGTGAAGGGATGGGTCAGACGGAGCAGAGAGCAGGCGTTCGATAATGGGGCGTAACGACTCATCGCGTCGTTGTTCAGCGCCAAGGTTTTGCAACGCTGAGAGCGAAAGAACGCAGATCGGTGCGACATCCACTAAACCGTCCGGTACATCGACGGGATGACGAGACAGGCAGTCGGCGTCCTGATGTAGACGACCCGACTTGTAGACCACAGTGTATGTGTATTCTTGCAGCCGTAGGGCCCAGCGACCGAGGCGTCCGGTGGGATCCTTGAGGGAGGAAAGCCAACAAAGGGCGTGGTGGTCGGTTGTAACGGTAAACGGTCGACCATATATGTAGGGTCGGAACTTGCCCACCGCCCAAATGAGGGCGAGGCACTCGCGCTCAGTAATTGGGTAATTGCGCTCGGCGGGAGAGAGGAGGCGACTGGCGTAGGCGATAACGCGGTCGTGCCCACATTGGCGTTGAGCTAAAACTGCGCCGATGCCGTAGCCACTGGCGTCAGTGCGGATTTCTGTCGGAGCGGAGGGGTCGAAATGGGCGAGAACAGGAGGTGTGGTAAGCAGCGTGATGAGCTGCGGGAAAGCAGACGCTTGTTCAGAGCCCCAATGGAAAGGAACGTCCTTCTTCAGGAGGTCAGTCAGGGGACGGGCAACAAGGGTGAAGTTTTCCACAAACCTGCGGAAGTAAGAGCAAAGGCCCATAAAGCTGCGAACATCTTTGGCACAAGTTGGTACGGGGAAATTCTGCACAGCATGAACTTTAGCGGGGTCGGGGCGAATTCCTGACGAATCGACGAGGTGCCCGAGCATGGTTATTTGGCGGTGACCGAAGTGGCACTTGGATGAGTTGAGCTGCAAGCCAGCGGTGCGAAAAACAGAAAGAAGAGATGAAAGTCTTTCAAGATGAGTCGCAAAAGTTGAAGAGAATACGATAACGTCATCCAAGTAGCACAAACAGATGGACCATTTCAAACCACGCAAGAGCATGTCCATCATCCGTTCAAAGGTCGCCGGGGCATTGCACAAGCCAAATGGCATTACTCGGGACTGATATAGGCCGTCTGGTGTGACGAATGCGGTCTTTTCACGGTCCATTTCATCCACGGCAATTTGCCAATATCCAGAGCGAAGGTCTATAGATGAAAAATAAGTGGCACCGTGGAGACCATCCTGAGCATCGTCAATGCGGGGAAGTGGATATACATCTTTTTTGGTGATCGTGTTTAGATGACGATAGTCAACGCAGAATCGCCAGCTGTTATCCTTCTTTTTGACGAGAACAGGGGACGCCCACGGGCTGGAAGAGTGTTCAATAATCCCTTTGGCAAGCATCTTGTCAACCTCGCTCTGGATAACCTGTCGCTCAGAGGGCGACACCCGGTATGGGCGTCTGCGAACAGGTGCTGCATCGCCGGTATTTATCCGATGCGTCACGACCGTGGTTTGACGCAAAGGGCGATCGTTCAGATCGAAAATATCGGAGTAGGACTCGAGGAGGCAACGGAGCTGTACGGCTTGTTGGGTGGAGAGGTCCGGTGCAATCATCTTTGTAAAGTCGTCGGTCGGGGCTGATGCAGAAGGCGCAGAGTGAGCAGTGGTCGAAGACGACGCAACAGATAGAGCAGAAATGTGGCACTCGTGTGTTGGTGACAACGTGGCAAGAGACATGCCTCGAGGAACTACTTGCGGGCACTGTCCAAAATTTAGGATGGGAAGACATGTCTGATTGTCCACAAAAGAAACGATGGTGTGTGGGAAGGAGACATTGTGAGAAAGCAGGACTGACGTCGCGGGAGTAAGGACATAGTCTCCGTCAGGTACAGGTGGGCTGGCTAAAACGGGGATGAAGGCTGCTGCAAGAGATGGCAGGCGTATAAAATCCGCGGAACAAAGCTGAGCTGGAGCTTGAGCAAGAAGGTCAATGGGAACGGGTAGGGGTAGGTCAAGTTGTACAACACCGGCGGAACAGTCAATCAGAGCAGAATGGGCGGACAAAAAGTCGAGTCCGAGGATCACATTGTGAGGGCAACGTTCAAGCACACTAAACAAAACGGACGTGTGGCGACCGGCGACGCTGACGCGAGCAGTACACATTCCAAGCACGGCCGGAGTTCCACCATCGGCGACCTGGAGCAGTCGAGTCGGAGCAGGAGTAAGTACTTTTTTCAAGCGCGTTCGAAGCTCCGCACTCATGATGGAAATTTGGGCTCCAGTGTCGATGAGTGCTGTAACGGGAAAACCATCCACGGCCACGTCCAGAAGGTTCCGATTAGTAGGAAGGGTCAGCAGAGGAATTTCAGGCCGGTGTTCTAGAGCAGCGTCACCTCCAGGAGCTGCTCCAGTTAGTTTCCCGTCGGAGAACGGCAGCGGTAAGCTGGGGATGGAGAGCGACGCAGCTGAGGCGAACGGGAGCGGCGACGATTGGGTGATGGCGATCGGCTGGTCGCGGTCGCTCGAGCGTTGTCAGGTGTCTTCAACCTCGGTGGAGAGTGATGGCGGGCGAGGATTCAGTGGGGAGCGGCGGTAGGCGGGAAAGTTTGGTCGAGAGTGGGCTGGCCAGGAACTTCGACAGTGGCGAGAGATGTGGCCCACACGTACACAGTAAAAGCAGATGGGTCTATAGTCATGGGTGCGCCATTCGGCCGGGTAGCGATAGCTCGGATATGGACCGTATCGGCTACGTGGAGCAGGGGCAGAGGCAGCAGACGGAGCAAAGTCAGGACGGCTGGCGGAGCAGATGGATGGAAGACCGACATTGGCAAGTTCTTGGCAAATGACCGACTGAATGAGGGAGACAAGCGGCCAGGAATCGTCAAAGCACTGCGTCACTGGCGTGGCAGGAGACGCTGCTTCGATTTGTCGCCGAACGATACGTACGACGTTCTCGGAGGAGGTGGGCTTACGCGGTGGACAAATGTCTTCGCACGTCGATGAAGCTGCGGTATTAGGTAGACGCGTAAACTGTCCAACTATGCGGCGACTCTTGGCGTCTTCAAAGCGGCGACATTCGTTAATGATCTCGTTGACCGTTGTGATGTTCTTATCAACAAGCAGGTTAAACGCGTCGTCCGCGATGCCCTTTAAGACGTGGCTGACCTTGTCTGCCTCTGCCATATTGTTATCTACTTTGCGGCAAAGAGCGAGGATGTGCTGGATACACGTCACGTAAGATTCAGTGGACGTCTGTACACGGGTCCCAAGGTCCTTCTATGCAGCACGTTGGCGGCCGACGGTTTGCCGAACAAATCTCTAAGCTTCTGTTTACACTGCTCCCAACTAGTAATCTCTTCTTCATGTGTTTCAAACCAGACCCATGCTGTTTTCTTGAGGTAGAATATTACATTAGCCAGCCTAAGCGTGTTATCCCACCTGTTGTGTGCGCTGGCCCGTTCATAATTCTGTAACCAGTCATCGACGTCCACGTTGTCAATCCCGGAAAACATGCCAGGGTCGCGAGGCTGGGCCAGGATGACCGTCGGTGGCGACGACGGGGCCGCGGTTCAACTCTCTCCTTCGGATGACATGGCGGCCAGGTTACGTGCGCTGCGGAGCTCCGTCTTGCTCAAGTGAATACCCCGCACGTCCACGAATGATGTTACGGGAAGGAAGAAGCGTTCGTCTATTTACAAGTGGCTTTTAATGGCTGAGCCAACAAGCGTAGAGCAGCGATATGGTATGGTATGGTACTCCTTATGCGATGGCGCACACCCACTGTGGGGGATTGGCCAAGGTTTGGGTGAAATTAGGCTATCTTTATTAAAAGACTGAAATTGGTAAAGCTAAATGGAGAAAATGAGCAAAAATAAAATGTTTAAGAATTCAAGACAATCTCTTTGTAGAACTTATAAAATCCTCCACGGTTGAGCAAATATCCCTGTGGCACTTTCCAAGAGAGGAGGCTCCTAGGGAAAGGATATTTATAATTGAAAAGCTCAAACCAAGCTGTGTAAATCTTGATTCTAGATTTTTTTCTTAAAGAAGTGAAACGGCGGCAGAATATGAAAAAATGATCTATTGTTTCATCTTCTCCACAGACTGGGCACAGAGGGGAGGGCACCAGACCAGCCCTGTGACGATAGAAGTTTAATTTTGGTATTCGACAACGTAATCGGGTAAAGATGACTTCAGTTTTTCTGGTGTGAAAGGAATTTTTGGGCCAAGGGAATAGGAGGTGTCGATATTCTGAAAAATTAGCTACAGCTGGGTTCAAAAATTCTTGAGTAATTGTGTATCTCCTGAATCTTGTAGTCGTCAGGTAAGCTATTGTAGGAAGTAATGGTAATACAGGGCCACTGAGGGCCTCTCTCGCGAGACTGTCAGCCATTTCGTTCATGACTAATCCTTTATGTCCAGGCACCCAAACCAATCTAATTAAATTTATGTGGGCAGGCACTAGAAAATGAAATGTACGTAAAAGGTTAGTGACACCATTTGCTGTGAGCGAGGAACATAAGGATAAAGAATCTGTTATAATTACTACCGCCGATGTTGAAAAATTTAGTTTGCGTAAGGCTAGAACTACAGCTAGAAATTCAGCCAAAAATACGGAATAGAAGTCCGGAATCCTGATTGCAAATGACCAGTCTAGAGCAGGAGAGAAAATGCCAATTCCAGATTTTTCTTCATACTGTGAGGCGTCTGTCGCAATGACCGTACTTGTAGATAAACTCAATAAATGGTCCTGTAATAAGCCGTTTAATATATTATAAGGGAGATGTTTTGCATTATTTGGGTAGATGTCATCATACATAATCTGTAGGTTCTCTCGCACATCATAAATAGGCGGTACCTCCCAGAGACGTACATTTAAGGGATTTATCAATGTTTGTGCGAAGACCACCTGTGGTGTATGAAAACGATGCCAATGTACTCCGAAGAAAAGTGCAGGCTGGGATATGAATATGCATTTCAATCTTGTAATAGGGGATTCATACAATTTTAATACTGTTTGCACCGTCAGTAACCGAAATCTACACAATATTGAGGGCAACCTGACTTCTTGGTGTAATATGTTATTGGCAACATATTTCGGTAACCCGCAACACAGTCGTAGGGCTTCCCGCTCAAGTAGAACAAGGGGACGTAATTTATAAGCTGGAGCACCAGAAAATAAAACACATCCAAATTCTAAAATGGGCCGTACATACATTTTGTATATTATTAAAAGTGGATCTCTCCGCATTCCGGACCGACTATTGCACAGCTTACGTAGCATACCAACTGCTCGCACTCCTTTTTTAACTATATGGTCAATATGGCCGAGCCAGCTGAGGGAACCGTCATATACTACACCTAAGTATTTCACCGACTCCACTTGAGGTATAGTCTCGAGGCGATAGGATATCGATATATTAACGGGATTGTTAAGAGGGAAAACCAATATCGAGCATTTTCTAACGTTAAGTGAAAGGCGAATTTTGTTTAACCAGGTTTCTATGGCATTGAGGTAGTTTTGTAGTCGATAATATAGAGAGTGAATATCACTGTCTGATGCAAAGAAAGCAATGTCATCCGCGTATACGTATGTGTGTACTTCTTGATGTAGAGGAATGGAACACATCAGAATATTAAATAGTAACGGGGAAGTGACAGCTCCTTGTGGAACACCTCGCGATTGATTATATATACTCGAGGAAACGCCTCTCAGACTGCAGTAAAATGTTCTTCCATTTAAAAATTCACCAATCCAGTTTGAAAAGTAATTTGGAATCTCTAGATTTCGCAATATATCTAATAAAATTAAGTGTTCTACACTGTCGTAGGCTTTGGAAATGTCTAATGTCACAAGAGCACCTATTTGCCTCTGTCGCCGTGCTAATTTTATTCTGCTTTCTAGATCCACGTGAGCATGCCAAATTGAACATGATGGTCGGAATCCAATTTGGCAGGGGCTAAGCAAGTCCTTGTTCTGTATAAATTTAATCATGCGGGCATATAGAATTCTTTCAATTAATTTAACCAAATTTGAGCGATACTGCTAAACACTTCTTCGTCGTCGCTAAGACCACCGTCAGCGTCGTCTTCTTTCCACATCACCGACTGTGACAATATGTATATGTTATCTTATAGGTCAACAAAAGCTCTCCAGTAACGGTAATGGTGTGCTTTTCTTATATGCATGAAACGAGATTTTTTGTTATTTTCTGTTATTTTCGTTTTGCACTGAACACAATGGAAAGGGAACTCACACGAGGAATAAGTTTTTAAAGTTTTCTAACAGGTCACTGATAGCTGTTTCGTCATAGAAAAATCTGAAGCTGGTCAAAATGTGTAAGTCAACTGATATGAAATGACCTCCTCAGGGACGTTATTATGGCATAAAACAACTGGATTGTGCCACAAGCAATGCAGCAGAATAAACTGCTCCCATGGCAGAATTTATTGCAATGGCCATGTTTCAGAAGCAGAAAATCTTTACTGAAACTGGCATACACAACTCAACTAATAAATAACGATTAGACAGTGATCACTTTTCAGTATTATAGATATATCATTGCTTGTGGAAAATAGCACAATGTTTATTTTTGACCTGGATTATGCAGATGTGGACTCTACTGGTACAAGAAATGGAAACATTCAACTGATTCTCACAAATTTACTCATTTACTTATTACATTACGCCACACATTTCAATATACAAATTGTAGGCAATGAGTTTGAAACATGTACTCACTTGAAATTAATTTCAGCATGACACCAGTTTTGAGGTTTTTTCCAGAAATATGGGGCGAAATACATGTGCGTTCTAGATACCTTTGCGCTTCAATGGATAAAACTGCGTTTTGTTAAAAAAAAATGGAGCAACAGTGCATTTTTGCAGCCAGTTTGATGGCATGTACCTCGTCACTGGTGTCATTCTGGAAATGAACTCTAAATGTATACAGCTTTTAAGATAACCGGCTACATTTACTAAATAAAATTATTAGAAATATAATATAATTTCTGGTGGTTATCTGAATATATCCTTTGATATTTTATGCAAGTAATGTCTGGCACTGTATATTCCAGATCGGTCTAGAATAATATTAAGCCCAACCACCACCCTTTAAAAATTTTATCAAACTTTAAGATTACCACCTCGCATATCACCGTGCTGTGTGTTGAAGCGAATCGTTTCATGGTTATGAATACCACTGGCTACCTAATGAAGGAAGGAGTACCTTTTTGATTGTTCTTATTACTGTACCGTCAGCCTGCTTGTACATTTATTTATATAGGTATATTTTTATTTATTTCTTTAGAGAAATGTATGTTAATTGAGGCCCACAAAGACTATGTCTCTCAGTTATTCAATTTCCTTAACGTGTCAGGCTGCAGGCAGTTTATACTTTGCAATACCACTTAAAATATTTGTGACATTCTCAAGCTGCAAATTATGCATTTGCAGGTGTTTGGTTGCAAATAAACACTTCGCTTAGAAAAATGGTTTTGTCTGCCTCAGTTCTGCACTGTTGATTTCGTAGAGAACCATTGACTTTGCTGTGTTAAGGTAATTGAAAGCTAGCATAATGCTTCTTCTACTAGCAGCTCTAGAATACAATTTATTACAGGTTATGTCAGTATAATTTTAAAGGGACACTAAAGTGAAAAATGATTTCTTCTGCATCAGCAAATTACCGTTCTACAACACCAAAAACACCACTCCTACAACGATAAGACGTTTGGTAAGCCAGAAAAAGTGCAAGAACGAAATACGGGTGGCGACGCCCACTTGAGTTTCCGCACCTGGGGGCTGTGACGTCATGGATTATTATGGCATCTTCTAGGGCTTACTAATTATATATAGCGGTACAGATTGACTACATTGTCTTCTAAATGAACCAAATATTAAACTTGGCAAGTTTCGGGAAACTTTATTCAGCCAACACGGCCCAAATGCGAAAACATACTTTGGAATCCCTGACGTCACGCTGACGTACCGACACTGGGGTTTCGGCGCGAAATTCAAATACTGATACTTGGACCTTCATTTTCTCATCTAATAATCAAACTATCTTTTTGAAATGACTGCCTGCAGGGTTCTCAAACAATGCTCCATTAGTCTAAACTGATTTATTGTTTCCCTTTAGTGTCCCTTTAAGCCCAGAGTGACCCAGGCCTGCAATGCAGAAGCACTTGTATTTAAATTTACCCATCTCATATATTAGCATGAGAACAAAGATAAAACTATGCAGCAAATAATCGCTAAGCTGTATGTCGAGAAAAGTGCAGTTTTCAATACTGCTAGGTACACATTTGGAACAAAGGACTTTCGCATTATTTGGGTGTTGACGTTCAACATAGCTCCAACATTTCAATGTGTTTTGAATATGACATGCAACACATTCCAACGATATTTAAATGGGCTTTTAATCTTGAGGCACAACAAAGCTGCAACAATGATTTCTTGTGCTTTCAATATTGTCACACAATACATTTCAACAATACTTCAAAGAAATCTCAATCGTATCGTTTAACGCATCGCCAATGCTTCACACAGTTTTCAATATTGGAATAAAACATGGTTTGAACAATACATCAGTGAACTTTCAAACTGGTGCCCAAGGCGTTCCGACAAAATGCCATAGGCCAATTATTAACACTTGTTAACTTGCTCAATTATCCTTCAACAATTCCACAATGTGTTTTGAATGTCACTTTTGGATGTTGGTCAATGACATTTCAATAACCTTTCAACAAGACATGTAAAGGTTCGTTCAATCGGCTGCTCTCCGTGCGAGTGGTCTCCGTACTGTGCAAAATGTCGTGCTGCCAACGGTTTTTCGGCAACGCCTTCACTTTCATGCCAATTTAGTCGTCCTCAATATTGCAGAAGACATTCCTTTGAGGTTGAAATGCATTAACGTCAGTCCTCGCCGCCGTTGTTGATCCCCTTCTGCGAAAGTATAAGCCTAGCGTGCTCGACAAGTTCGTATGTTTGCTACTGGCAGATCTGAGTTGAAGGTAAACCATTCGGTAGAATTGAACTGTTATGTATATTACAGTTTTGTTCCCAGCTAACTAAAATCAAGCCACTCTTCACATGATGTACACACAGGAAGCGGTAACAGGACACGCTATGTCCACAGGTGAATAATGCCGCTCCCGATGTATATGTCACTGTCGGCGGCTGTTTCCTTGGAGAAGTGTTTTGCTCATGTGATGGTTAGATATCGGTAAGTATTGTATTCAAGGGCTTCACGGAAAGCCGTCATGGTCAAGTAAAGTGATAGTTACAAACCTTATAATTGTAATGAAGCTTGTTTTTGTGCTTCCAAACCATTTATTTTTGATGCCCGGTTTAGTGCGAGTGCGAAACAGACAGGCGATGAGATTTACCCTTCCATGAACTAACGTAAACAAATGCTAAGCTTAAGTGCCAATGGGGTGCACGCCCTGGCATGGGTGGTTTCGCGAGTAATCGCTGCTCCATTAGCAATTTTTGTCACTCAGCAAATGCTAGTACTAGTGAAATTCAGTTGGTGGAATGTTTAAGGTGTGATTTGTTGTACAGCCTCGTTCCAATTTTTTCGCTTTGATTTCGCTGCGCTAGTGCTATTTACGGCTAAAGTGAGCCAATTTTTAGGGAAGCTAAGTTTTCCACTGTCACATGGCTGTTTTTCTTTCCATTCACTACAGGAACAGAGTGAGAAAATAAAACGAAGAAATTGCTGTTTTCAGAATAACAACGTAGAAACATTTGCACATATGCATGCCTATGAGCATTAAACACAACGGGATCGGCTAAACACTTTGCAAATTACATCTCGCCACTCTGGTGATTGCCGGGTGGTGACCTCCGGTCGAGGCCGGTTGATCAGTCAGGCGATGTCTGCAGCTCATTGAAAAAAATACAAATGAATGCTTAACCACATACAAACAAATGAGGGCTTCGGGTTGTCGCCAGAACCATCCATGACTAAGTGAGGTGAGTCACCGCCATGTAGCCAAGTCTACATGTGCTTGGGGTGCTTGTGCTTGTGTGATATATATAACAATGTAGCAAAATAGCTTGTTGTGACCTCTTAGAGCACAATTAAATAATAAATAAAATCATTTTAACTCACTATAACGCACACTATATGATACTGCCGCGGTGCAACAAAGACAGGAGATGTGAAACAAGAACAGCTTGTTTTAATATTCGAACCTAGCAATTACTACATCTTCCAATCTCCGCTAGGCCGATGCATGAGACGACACCTACTAAATATCACATCGTTATATTTGTCGTCGACAAAGAAGAGACACGGCATTTGCCTCCCTCTAAAAAGGAAAATCACCCCGATTGTAGAGGAGGTCACTGGTGTGAAGTTCGTCCTACAATCACTCGCTCGAGTACGGTTTCACGCGTACTACGTGCACAACTTCAGGACGGTGTTGGCGGCGCCTCGTGCAATAGGGGCTGTCTGGGACTAACCCGTAGGTGACATCACTTAGGCGTCGTAGTAACTTATACGGTAAGAAGTATCGCCTTAGTAGCCTCTCGGATAGCCATCTTCTGATAGGCATCCAAACCCACATTCTCTCACCCGTTTCATAAGCCATCTTCGGATAGGCATCCAAACCCACACTCTCTCGCCGGTTTCGTAAGTTACTAGTATAGTGGCTTGGTTGTAGTCATGTTGACAGACGCGTACGCGTGCGAGCTGTCGAGCTTCTTCGGCGCGTTGTCTAAACGCATCTGCATCCGTGTCAGCGCCATCACATTGGTGTGGGAGCATTGCTTGCAACGTCGTGCATTCTTCTCGTCCGTTAACAAGGCTGAACGGAGTCATCCGTGTTGTTTCTTCCTTAGCAGTATTCTACGCAAAAAGTATATAAGGCAAGATCTCTTCCAAATTTTCGTGTTCGACATCCATATACATAGAAACCATGTCTTCAAGAGTTTTTTAGGAGGTCTGCGAGCCCGTTGCTCTGTGAATGATAAGCTGGTGTCTTGCGGTGAGTCGCTCCACTGAGCATGAGGACATTATCTAAAAGTGGTGCCGCGAATACGGTTCCTCTGTCTTTGATTACGATGGTTGGTGTACCATGTCTGAACACAACATTCTCTGCAATATAGCGCGACCTCTGCTGCTGTGCCTCGCAGGAGAGCTTGTTTCGCCGCGGCTCCCTGCACAAGACGCAGGATCATTTCGATCTTGTCAAATGGGTGTGCGTAGGACCCGAACGGGTTGTAGCAGGCTGGCTGGTTTTGTCGGGGGTGACTTGCGCCTGTGGCAATCGAGGCATGTCCATTCATTAGGTTTTGGGCCATGGTGAGTAATGGCCAGTAGTACCTTTGTCGTACTGTGTTCAGTGTCCACTTGTACCCTAAGTGGCCAGAAGTTTCTCGTTGTGACATGCTTGGAGTACGTCAGTTCAAAGGGGTGTAGGAACAATCAGTAAATAGTTGCGTCCGATGGGTGAAAAGTTCCTTTTGAAGAGAACATCATTCCATCAACAAAATGATAACAGTCCTCTTGAAATAACTCTGGGGGCCTTGCGAGTTCGTCCGTCAAAAACATTTATAAGGGCAGGCAACTCAGGGTCATCACGTTGTTGGTGTACAACGGCGGGCGTATCAAGAACACCGTGGAATGGCGTTTCGTCTTCATGGGATAGAGCATTCGACTCTTTCGGTGAGTGACATAGGCAGTCAGCATCGGTATGTCTTTTCCTCCACTTGAAGATGACGGTCGTGTCGAACTGTCCGAGCCTCAGGCTCCAGCGCCCTAATAACCCGGAAGGATCTTTCAAGTTTGTCAGCCAGTATAGTGAATCATGATCACTGATAACTTTGAGAGGGCAGCCGTACAAATATGGGCAACATTTCATAACCACCCATACCACTGCAAGCCAGTCCTCAGTGGTCGAGTAATTGG
Organism: Dermacentor andersoni; assembly: GCF_023375885.2. Lineage (NCBI taxonomy): Eukaryota > Metazoa > Arthropoda > Arachnida > Ixodida > Ixodidae > Dermacentor > Dermacentor andersoni. The sequence continues at coordinate 31,600,963 of NC_092818.1, forward strand.
CTTCTGTGCGCAAGAGCATTGAGCTTGCATAGGCAATGACTCTTTCAGTGTCGCCCTGCAAGTGCACGAGCACTACTCTGAGACCAACATATATAATAAAACGACTAATATAAGTCGTTGGCAAGCAATACAATACTTGAGCACCTGCTTAAACATGTACGGTCTAGTATAGGTTATTAGCACCGCGCCTGCCGGACAGCCCAGCCTTATTCACGAGCTTAATGTAGCCTCTGAACGTAACAAATTCACTACGTCACACAGCAGTTCTAAGCAAAGCACCTCGATCGAATCGTATGGCAAGAGCCGAGCAGGTGAACAGGATGAAGTGAATTTTATCCCAGTAACACACACAATGATCTCATTGTTTTGCACATTGGCTACCAAGCGCATATACTTTTGCACTCCTACCTGGGCCTGAATAAATCGCTGCGCTTGTTTAAAAAAGATTTTGTGCTCACCGCTATCCTGTTCTTGCGAAAATTTCGCAGAACCATCGCATTTCGGCGTCCACTCTGTTTAGTATAACATTGGACACAGTAAACTGCCAGGTTTTCAAGAAAAAAAGTGCAAATTTGACTGTGCTTATGGAGATGCAAACTGCTGCCAGGAAAAGGCGACTGCCTCCCTGAAACGCTGCTTTTTGCAGTGCAGTTGATGTCAGGTGCCGACACAAGTTTTTGCTTACACCGTCGCGGGAGCAGTTCGCATCCCCTTAAGTCAACAAATGTGCACTTTTCTTTTCAAACCAGGCTATTAACTGTGCCAAATGTAATGCTAAATGAAGTCGAAGCAAAATGACGATTGTTCTCCAATATTTGAGCAAGAACAATGCAGTGGTGAACGAAAATGTTTTTCGAACACGTGCAGGAAATTATTCAGGACCCTGTATAGACCTTTTCATCGAGCGCGAAGGAAAGGGCACGCAGCAAGCCTTTCCTACTCTCTGGCTTGTGCGATCCGACGCGGCGCTGCGCCGTCGACCTTCTTTTTAAGTAAGCAAGACGAATCCTGCAGCCACATCCACCTGGATTGCAGCCTCGTCCTCGTCCTAGGTGCGTGGCGCCTCCCGCCTTGCGCAGGACGCGCGACTTAACGCGTCAGCGTTAAGGAGCTCGTGTTGCAGAAAAGCCGGTGTTGTCGGTGTTGGTGTCGGCGTTGGTGTCGGCAGCGTTGGCCGTGAGCAATAAATCCCGGGAGGCACTTCATTAATAAAAAACAACTGGCAAGTTCGGCAGGGTGGGAATCGAACCAGGGTCCCCGGAGTGTGAGACGGAGACGCTACCACTCAGCCACGAGTTTTTTTTTCTTTATAACTCAGCCACGAGTTGGACGCTTCAAAACGGTACAAAACCGCCTCTAGTGAATGCGGTGTTGCCTTAGAAACGTGCCGTAGACAGTTATACTGCGGTGTATATCGGTAATTATGAGCATGTAACTTACAGAAGTCGCTGTTACACGAGTAGCGAAGTACGTTTCCGCTACATTTCTTCTGCGCTCTGCGCACACGCAGAGCCATCTGTCGGCAAGCACAGAAGACCACCTTCCTCGCAATGTGTGGCGCTGCCCCGACACCTGGTGCGCCACTCGCCCGCTTCTCCCCTTCAGACCCTGCGGGGACCGGTGCGAGGATGCCGCACCACCCTTCCGTTTAATAAGTTTTCTCGCTCTCTCCCCTTCCAACTTCACTCGTCACTCGCACCCTCGCGTTTGGTGACGTGACTCCTCTTTCCGCTCACAGCGCTATTCCTAGGTGCAGCATCCGATGCGGGACGCCTCTGACGTGATGGCAGTGACGTAGCGCGTCTGGTGGGAAAGCGTCCCCTGCGATGCGTGCCGAGCTACTTCCTAGGAGTCATGCGTCTGCGTGGTGCTCTCAAGCGAATAGAGGACGATTCCATCGACGTGTCAGCCCCATGATCGCGTCATCCTTCATGGCGCGTCGCGGCCCGGCTTTCCGTGCCGATCACGACGCTTGGCAAGCGTAAATCGTTTCTTCCTCCGAGACTATGAGTTCTTTAGTTCGTTCCGCTTGCTCAGGTGCACGTTTCGTTGCCGCACCGAACGCTGCGTTGCTCGGCGCTAACCGCGTGATTGGTGAGTGCAAAGCCCGATGCAGGGCGCCTCATAAGTGATCGCTGCGCCGTAGCGCAATGTCTTAAACCCCTTGGCGGGTCCACGGGAACGCTATCGCGTTCCACTCTTGACGGCGAAGCTTAGGCGTCCTCCAATTTTTTTCAAGACGATTAGGTGCGACGTGAGCGCCACAAAAGCCGAGGCCGTCGCCTGTGCAGATCGCCGATATCCAAGTCACCTTCCGCGTCCGAGGCTTCTCATTGCTGTTAATGCTCTTGACCGTCTCCTTTGATTACCCCTCCCTCTGGTGGAGCGCGGTTGAGGTGTCCTCTACTGAGAGACAGTTACTGCGCCTGCACTTTGTCCCACTTTCACCTCTTCCTTTCAAGAACCGTCCTCCTTGAAAGTATTGTCGCATGCTGCGGAACGATTTCGAGATGTTTTCGATCTTTTTGGCGTCGGTACTACAACATAAATCATAAGAGCGCATGCTCGTGTACGGCCAACTTATATATATATATATATATATATATATATATATATATATATATATATATATATATATATATATATATATATATATATATATATATATATAAATATATATATATATAGCGGTTTATTGAAGTTCGGCCGGGGTCCGGCCTTCATCAGAATACATTGCATGTTGTCAGTACAGTTAATATACATGTGCTTATCAACCAAATGAAGATCTGTTTACATGAAAAACGAATAAAACGGGCGAACAAAATGCATCTGAATCGTTCAAAAGACAGCTGACACGTGAGTAGACCGATGGCGATTGCAAACATATCATCTAAAATACAAAGCATAAAAACGCACCGATATAAATTGTAAAAACCAATGGCCACGGGACAACAAAACGGCAATATGTGCTCAATATGTGCTGTGCTATCAAGCTTACACAGACACAGAAAAAGGGGAATACCGACGTACTAGTAGAAGAAGGGACAACTGACGGGCTACAAAGAGAGGCAACTCAATTTTCCTACACATTCATTCATACCACACGCGACAGTATTAAACTTATAGGTAAGGAAGGATTCGCGAGCTTCTCTGTCATAACATGATCGAAATGCAGATTCAAGCAACGTTACTTTTGCCTTTTTGCCCTGTAAGCCACAAAATATAAGAGGGATGGCAAAAAAAAAAAGATTACATGACTATTTTTCAGGACGAGATTTCTGTAATACGTGTGAGTGCGTCGTACAGAACGGAACGAGCACAACCAAGAAAAAAATTGGGTTGCCATCCTCTTTCTGCAAAACAAACAAGAAAACTGACTGACGCCGCAATACGACCTCGCGTAGTCGCGTCGCACAACGTTTATAGATCTATGAACGTTCATGCCGTATGCGTGGACCATGCGCTACATAGAACGATATCTGTAATCCAACACCTACCACTGCTTAGGACGCTCGTGCAGTTGGTAAACGGTTGCTTTGCTGGACAAGCTTAATTCACACTGTAAGGTATGCTGCTATTACTAACCAAAACAATTTTATTGATGGGTGGAAACCTCATGCATAGAACCATGTAGTCAAGCAATGTAATCTGCAGCTAACAGTTTGCACGCTTATCAAAGTAAAAGAGCGCACCTCCTATCGTTTCAGAACGGTACCCACGCTGTTAAGATCTTCGCGCATCTTTCATTGCTCCTAAAGCGCAGCTAATAACTGGAGGATAATGCTTCAATAAGGTCACATTAGTCAATGGAACCTTCTGTAATACATAATTGATCTCCAAGGCTCATTTTAGGCTCAAATATGCGCGCACATGTCGCGCTGTATGCTCTGTCCGCCTCAACGCCAGCAAAAAGTCAGGCCATACTGTACGCCACTTCTGTACGTCTCACAGAACGGTTTACAACGTAGAAGACACAGGTCCTACTAAATAGACTGCACTAGCGCGAAAACAAACGCCAGAAACTACTGCCAAGCATATACCTGCCATGCAAGCCGGAGCACTAACCCCAGCCAGCATGCCGACTGCCCATAGATGGTACCACTGCGTAGCAGCAATATGGGATTTTCCTTTCTGCGTAGAAAGGAAAAGTGGGCAGAGATTGACAAGTTAAACAGATAACAAATAGGAGTGTATGCGGTTACAGGAACGCACCTTAGAAACTCGGAAGAGCCGCCAGTGATGGAAAATTTCGTTTGGGAAGGGTCCAAAAGAGCTAAGTCGGAAAGAAAGGGAGGGGGAGTCGGATGGCTCATCCATCAGGGAGCATATTGGAAAAGAGTAAATCCAAATGTCAAGAGCTTCTTTGGTTATCAGGTACGTTGGGTGGGGAAAAATCTTGGCTGGGCGTTACGTATTTGTGGACGGGAAAAAATTGCACAGGGAAGAATAAAGAGTTAGCGCAATACTTTAGCGCTGTTATGAAGGGTTTCGGGAATGGTCCTGAAATTATCCTATTAGCTGGCATGAATGCCCACATACAGGATTTAGATGGCTATACCGACCCCGCAGGGGCGTCTGCGTCAGCAGGCGTTTGGTGTGTTCCCCCCCAAGATAAGACCTCCCGTGCTCCCCCCCCTCCTTTCTTCAAAAAAGACTTTAAAAGCTGCGCACCGCCACCCCCCGAAGTACAACCCCCCTGAAGAAGGAGCCGAATGGGCTCCGAAACGTCGGGCTAATAAAATTCAGTTATTTGGTTGGAGTCAGTATCAAGTCCTAATCAATTTCCCACCCAGACAGGCAATTCTGTCGAAATGTTCAGCTTCGAGTCTTTACGTGCAGACTTCGGGCTAGAGGCAGTGCAACTTGCAAAGAACTATATAAAAGCAGTGAAAGGAATATCCGCCTTCAAGACCTCCCGTGCTCCCCCCCCTCCTTTCTTCAAAAAAGACTTTAAAAGCTGCGCACCGCCACCACCCGAAGTACAACCCCCCTGAAGAAGGAGCCGAATGGGCTCCGAAACGTCGGGCTAATAAAATTCAGTTATTTGGTTGGAGTCAGTATCAAGTCCTAATCAATTTCCCAACCAGACAGGCAATTCTGTCGAAATGTTCAGCTTCAAGTCTTTACGTGCAGACTTCGGGCTAGAGGCAGTGCAACTTGCAAAGAACTATATAAAAGCAGTGAAAGGAATATCCGCCTTCAAGACCTCCCGTGCTCCCCCCCTCCTTTCTTCAAAAAAGACTTTAAAAGCTGCGCACCGCCACCCCCCGAAGTACAACCCCCCTGAAGAAGGAGCCGAATGGGCTCCGAAACGTCGGGCTAATAAAATTCAGTTATTTGGTTGGAGTCAGTATCAAGTCCTAATCAATTTCCCAACCAGACAGGCAATTCTGTCGAAATGTTCAGCTTCAAGTCTTTACGTGCAGACTTCGGGCTAGAGGCCGTGCAACTTGCAAAGAACTATATAAAAGCAGTGAAAGGATTATCCGCCTTCAAGACCTCCCGTGCTCCCCCCCTCCTTTCTTTAAAAAAGACTTTAAAAGCTGCGCACCGCCACCCCCCGAAGTACAACCCCCTGAAGAAGGAGCCGAATGGGCTCCGAAACGTCGGGCTAATAAAATTCAGTTATTTGGTTGGAGTCAGTATCAAGTCCTAATCAATTTCCCAACCAGACAGGCAATTCTGTCGAAATGTTCAGCTTCAAGTCTTTACGTGCAGACTTCGGGCTAGAGGCAGTGCAACTTGCAAAGAACTATATAAAAGCAGTGAAAGGAATATCCGCCTTCAAGACCTCCCGTGCTCCCCCCCTCCTTTCTTCAAAAAAGACTTTAAAAGCTGCGCACCGCCACCCCCCGAAGTACAACCCCCCTGAAGAAGGAGCCGAATGGGCTCCGAAACGTCGGGCTAATAAAATTCAGTTATTTGGTTGGAGTCAGTATCAAGTCCTAATCAATTTCCCAACCAGACAGGCAATTCTGTCGAAACGTTCAGCTTCAAGTCTTTACGTGCAGACTTCGGGCTAGAGGCCGTGCAACTTGCAAAGAACTATATAAAAGCAGTGAAAGGATTATCCGCCTTCAAGACCTCCCGTGCTCCCCCCCTCCTTTCTTCAAAAAAGACTTTAAAAGCTGCGCACCGCCACCCCCCGAAGTACAACCCCGTGAAGAAGGAGCCGAATGGGCTCCGAAACGTCGGGCTAATAAAATTCAGTTATTTGGTTGGAGTCAGTATCAAGTCCTAATCAATTTCCCAACCAGACAGGCAATTCTGTCGAAATGTTCAGCTTCAAGTCTTTACGTGCAGACTTCGGGCTAGAAGCAGTGCAACTTGCAAAGAACTATATAAAAGCAGTGAAAGGAATATCCGCCTTCAAGACCTCCCGTGCTCCCCCCCTCCTTTCTTCAAAAAAGACTCTAAAAGCTGCGCACCGCCACCCCCCGAAGTACAACCCCCTGAAGAAGGAGCCGAATGGGCTCCGAAACGTCGGGCTAATAAAATTCAGTTATTTGGTTGGAGTCAGTATCAAGTCCTAATCAATTTCCCAACCAGACAGGCAATTCTGTCGAAATGTTCAGCTTCAAGGATGCCATTTTGTAGTACGAACATGTGAAGGATGGGTCAGACGGAGCAGAGAGCAGGCGTTCGATAATGGGGCGTAACGACTCATCGCGTCGTTGTTCAGCGCCAAGGTTTTGCAACGCTGAGAGCGAAAGAACGCAGATCGGTGCGACATCCACTAAACCGTCCGGTACATCGACGGGATGACGAGACAGGCAGTCGGCGTCCTGATGTAGACGACCCGACTTGTAGACCACAGTGTATGTGTATTCTTGCAGCCGTAGGGCCCAGCGACCGAGGCGTCCGGTGGGATCCTTGAGGGAGGAAAGCCAACAAAGGGCGTGGTGGTCGGTTGTAACGGTAAACGGTCGACCATATATGTAGGGTCGGAACTTGCCCACCGCCCAAATGAGGGCGAGGCACTCGCGCTCAGTAATTGGGTAATTGCGCTCGGCGGGAGAGAGGAGGCGACTGGCGTAGGCGATAACGCGGTCGTGCCCACATTGGCGTTGAGCTAAAACTGCGCCGATGCCGTAGCCACTGGCGTCAGTGCGGATTTCTGTCGGAGCGGAGGGGTCGAAATGGGCGAGAACAGGAGGTGTGGTAAGCAGCGTGATGAGCTGCGGGAAAGCAGACGCTTGTTCAGAGCCCCAACGGAAAGGAACGTCCTTCTTCAGGAGGTCAGTCAGGGGACGGGCAACAAGGGTGAAGTTTTCCACAAACCTGCGGAAGTAAGAGCAAAGGCCCATAAAGCTGCGAACATCTTTGGCACAAGTTGGTACGGGGAAATTCTGCACAGCATGAACTTTAGCGGGGTCGGGGCGAATTCCTGACGAATCGACGAGGTGCCCGAGCATGGTTATTTGGCGGTGACCGAAGTGGCACTTGGATGAGTTGAGCTGCAAGCCAGCGGTGCGAAAAACAGAAAGAAGAAATGAAAGTCTTTCAAGATGAGTCGCAAAAGTTGAAGAGAATACGATAACGTCATCCAAGTAGCACAAACAGATGGACCATTTCAAACCACGCAAGAGCATGTCCATCATCCGTTCAAAGGTCGCCGGGGCATTGCACAAGCCAAATGGCATTACTCGGGACTGATATAGGCCGTCTGGTGTGACGAATGCGGTCTTTTCACGGTCCATTTCATCCACGGCAATTTGCCAATATCCAGAGCGAAGGTCTATAGATGAAAAATAAGTGGCACCGTGGAGACCATCCTGAGCATCGTCAATGCGGGGAAGTGGATATACATCTTTTTTGGTGATCGTGTTTAGATGACGATAGTCAACGCAGAATCGCCAGCTGTTATCCTTCTTTTTGACGAGAACAGGGGACGCCCACGGGCTGGAAGAGTGTTCAATAATCCCTTTGGCAAGCATCTTGTCAACCTCGCTCTGGATAACCTGTCGCTCAGAGGGCGACACCCGGTATGGGCGTCTGCGAACAGGTGCTGCATCGCCGGTATTTATCCGATGCGTCACGACCGTGGTTTGACGCAAAGGGCGATCGTTCAGATCGAAAATATCGGAGTAGGACTCGAGGAGGCAACGGAGCTGTACGGCTTGTTGGGTGGAGAGGTCCGGTGCAATCATCTTTGTAAAGTCGTCGGTCGGGGCTGATGCAGAAGGCGCAGAGTGAGCAGTGGTCGAAGACGACGCAACAGATAGAGCAGAAATGTGGCACTCGTGCGTTGGTGACAACGTGGCAAGAGACATGCCTCGAGGAACTACTTGCGGGCACTGTCCAAAATTTAGGATGGGAAGACATGTCTGATTGTCCACAAAAGAAACGATGGTGTGTGGGAAGGAGACATTGTGAGAAAGCAGGACTGACGTCGCGGGAGTAAGGACATAGTCTCCGTCAGGTACAGGTGGGCTGGCTAAAACGGGGATGAAGGCTGCTGCAAGAGATGGCAGGCGTATAAAATCCGCGGAACAAAGCTGAGCTGGAGCTTGAGCAAGAAGGTCAATGGGAACGGGTAGGGGTAGGTCAAGTTGTACAACACCGGCGGAACAGTCAATCAGAGCAGAATGGGCGGACAAAAAGTCGAGTCCGAGGATCACATTGTGAGGGCAACGTTCAAGCACACTAAACAAAACGGACGTGTGGCGACCGGCGACGCTGACGCGAGCAGTACACATTCCAAGCACGGCCGGAGTTCCACCATCGGCGACCTGGAGCAGTCGAGTCGGAGCAGGAGTAAGTACTTTTTTCAAGCGCGTTCGAAGCTCCGCACTCATGATGGAAATTTGGGCTCCAGTGTCGATGAGTGCTGTAACGGGAAAACCATCCACGGCCACGTCCAGAAGGTTCCGATTAGTAGGAAGGGTCAGCAGAGGAATTTCAGGCCGGTGTTCTAGAGCAGCGTCACCTCCAGGAGCTGCTCCAGTTAGTTTCCCGTCGGAGAACGGCAGCGGTAAGCTGGGGATGGAGAGCGACGCAGCTGAGGCGAACGGGAGCGGCGACGATTGGGTGATGGCGATCGGCTGGTCGCGGTCGCTCGAGCGTTGTCAGGTGTCTTCAACCTCGGTGGAGAGTGATGGCGGGCGAGGATTCAGTGGGGAGCGGCGGTAGGCGGGAAAGTTTGGTCGAGAGTGGGCTGGCCAGGAACTTCGACAGTGGCGAGAGATGTGGCCCACACGTACACAGTAAAAGCAGATGGGTCTATAGTCATGGGTGCGCCATTCGGCCGGGTAGCGATAGCTCGGATATGGACCGTATCGGCTACGTGGAGCAGGGGCAGAGGCAGCAGACGGAGCAAAGTCAGGACGGCTGGCGGAGCAGATGGATGGAAGACCGACATTGGCAAGTTCTTGGCAAATGACCGACTGAATGAGGGAGACAAGCGGCCAGGAATCGTCAAAGCACTGCGTCACTGGCGTGGCAGGAGACGCTGCTTCGATTTGTCGCCGAACGATACGTACGACGTTCTCGGAGGAGGTGGGCTTACGCGGTGGACAAATGTCTTCGCACGTCGATGAAGCTGCGGTATTAGGTAGACGCGTAAACTGTCCAACTATGCGGCGACTCTTGGCGTCTTCAAAGCGGCGACATTCGTTAATGATCTCGTTGACTGTTGTGATGTTCTTATCAACAAGCAGGTTAAACGCGTCGTCCGCGATGCCCTTTAAGACGTGGCTGACCTTGTCTGCCTCTGCCATATTGTTATCTACTTTGCGGCAAAGAGCGAGGATGTGCTGGATACACGTCACGTAAGATTCAGTGGACGTCTGTACACGGGTCCCAAGGTCCTTCTATGCAGCACGTTGGCGGCCGACGGTTTGCCGAACAAATCTCTAAGCTTCTGTTTACACTGCTCCCAACTAGTAATCTCTTCTTCATGTGTTTCAAACCAGACCCATGCTGTTTTCTTGAGGTAGAATATTACATTAGCCAGCCTAAGCGTGTTATCCCACCTGTTGTGTGCGCTGGCCCGTTCATAATTCTGTAACCAGTCATCGACGTCCACGTTGTCAATCCCGGAAAACATGCCAGGGTCGCGAGGCTGGGCCAGGATGACCGTCGGTGGCGACGACGGGGCCGCGGTTCAACTCTCTCCTTCGGATGACATGGCGGCCAGGTTACGTGCGCTGCGGAGCTCCGTCTTGCTCGAGTGAATACCCCGCACGTCCACGAATGATGTTACGGGAAGGAAGAAGCGTTCGTCTATTTACAAGTGGCTTTTAATGGCTGAGCCAACAAGCGTAGAGCAGCGATACTGCTAAACACTTCTTCGTCGTCGCTAAGACCACCGTCAGCGTCGTCTTCTTTCCACATCACCGACTGTGACAATATGTATATGTTATCTTATAGGTCAACAAAAGCTCTCCAGTAACGGTAATGGTGTGCTTTTCTTATATGCATGAAACGAGATTTTTTGTTATTTTCTGTTATTTTCGTTTTGCACTGAACACAATGGAAAGGGAACTCACACGAGGAATAAGTTTTTAATGTTTTCTAACAGGTCACTGATAGCTGTTTCGTCATAGAAAAATCTGAAGCTGGTCAAAATGTGTAAGTCAACTGATATGAAATGACCTCCTCAGGGACGTTATTATGGCATAAAACAACTGGATTGTGCCACAAGCAATGCAGCAGAATAAACTGCTCCCATGGCAGAATTTATTGCAATGGCCATGTTTCAGAAGCAGAAAATCTTTACTGAAACTGGCATACACAACTCAACTAATAAATAACGATTAGACAGTGATCACTTTTCAGTATTATAGATATATCATTGCTTGTGGAAAATAGCACAATGTTTATTTTTGACCTGGATTATGCAGATGTGGACTCTACTGGTACGAGAAATGGAAACATTCAACTGATTCTCACAAATTTACTCATTTACTTATTACATTACGCCACACATTTCAATATACAAATTGTAGGCAATGAGTTTGAAACATGTACTCACTTGAAATTAATTTCAGCATGACACCAGTTTTGAGGTTTTTTCCAGAAATATGGGGCGAAATACATGTGCGTTCTAGATACCTTTGCGCTTCAATGGATAAAACTGCGTTTTGTTAAAAAAAAATGGAGCAACAGTGCATTTTTGCAGCCAGTTTGATGGCATGTACCTCGTCACTGGTGTCATTCTGGAAATGAACTCTAAATGTATACAGCTTTTAAGATAACCGGCTACATTTACTAAATAAAATTATTAGAAATATAATATAATTTCTGGTGGTTATCTGAATATATCCTTTGATATTTTATGCAAGTAATGTCTGGCACTGTATATTCCAGATCGGTCTAGAATAATATTAAGCCCAACCACCACCCTTTAAAAATTTTATCAAACTTTAAGATTACCACCTCGCATATCACCGTGCTGTGTGTTGAAGCGAATCGTTTCATGGTTATGAATACCACTGGCTACCTAATGAAGGAAGGAGTACCTTTTTGATTGTTCTTATTACTGTACCGTCAGCCTGCTTGTACATTTATTTATATAGGTATATTTTTATTTATTTCTTTAGAGAAATGTATGTTAATTGAGGCCCACAAAGACTATGTCTCTCAGTTATTCAATTTCCTTAACGTGTCAGGCTGCAGGCAGTTTATACTTTGCAATACCACTTAAAATATTTGTGACATTCTCAAGCTGCAAATTATGCATTTGCAGGTGTTTGGTTGCAAATAAACACTTCGCTTAGAAAAATGGTTTTGTCTGCCTCAGTTCTGCACTGTTGATTTCGTAGAGAACCATTGACTTTGCTGTGTTAAGGTAATTGAAAGCTAGCATAATGCTTCTTCTACTAGCAGCTCTAGAATACAATTTATTACAGGTTATGTCAGTATAATTTTAAAGGGACACTAAAGTGAAAAATGATTTCTTCTGCATCAGCAAATTACCGTTCTACAACACCAAAAACACCACTCCTACAACGATAAGACGTTTGGTAAGCCAGAAAAAGTGCAAGAACGAAATACGGGTGGCGACGCCCACTTGAGTTTCCGCACCTGGGGGCTGTGACGTCATGGATTATTATGGCATCTTCTAGGGCTTACTAATTATATATAGCGGTACAGATTGACTACATTGTCTTCTAAATGAACCAAATATTAAACTTGGCAAGTTTCGGGAAACTTTATTCAGCCAACACGGCCCAAATGCGAAAACATACTTTGGAATCCCTGACGTCACGCTGACGTACCGACACTGGGGTTTCGGCGCGAAATTCAAATACTGATACTTGGACCTTCATTTTCTCATCTAATAATCAAACTATCTTTTTGAAATGACTGCCTGCAGGGTTCTCAAACAATGCTCCATTAGTCTAAACTGATTTATTGTTTCCCTTTAGTGTCCCTTTAAGCCCAGAGTGACCCAGGCCTGCAATGCAGAAGCACTTGTATTTAAATTTACCCATCTCATATATTAGCATGAGAACAAAGATAAAACTATGCAGCAAATAATCGCTAAGCTGTATGTCGAGAAAAGTGAAGTTTTCAATACTGCTAGGTACACATTTGGAACAAAGGACTTTCGCATTATTTGGGTGTTGACGTTCAACATAGCTCCAACATTTCAATGTGTTTTGAATATGACATGCAACACATTCCAACGATATTTAAATGGGCTTTTAATCTTGAGGCACAACAAAGCTGCAACAATGATTTCTTGTGCTTTCAATATTGTCACACAATACATTTCAACAATACTTCAAAGAAATCTCAATCGTATCGTTTAACGCATCGCCAATGCTTCACACAGTTTTCAATATTGGAATAAAACATGGTTTGAACAATACATCAGTGAACTTTCAAACTGATGCCCAAGGCGTTCCGACAAAATGCCATAGGCCAATTATTAACACTTGTTAACTTGCTCAATTATCCTTCAACAATTCCACAATGTGTTTTGAATGTCACTTTTGGATGTTGGTCAATGACATTTCAATAACCTTTCAACAAGACATGTAAAGGTTCGTTCAATCGGCTGCTCTCCGTGCGAGTGGTCTCCGTACTGTGCAAAATGTCGTGCTGCCAACGGTTTTTCGGCAACGCCTTCACTTTCATGCCAATTTAGTCGTCCTCAATATTGCAGAAGACATTCCTTTGAGGTTGAAATGCATTAACGTCAGTCCTCGCCGCCGTTGTTGATCCCCTTCTGCGAAAGTATAAGCCTAGCGTGCTCGACAAGTTCGTATGTTTGCTACTGGCAGATCTGAGTTGAAGGTAAACCATTCGGTAGAATTGAACTGTTATGTATATTACAGTTTTGTTCCCAGCTAACTAAAATCAAGCCACTCTTCACATGATGTACACACAGGAAGCGGTAACAGGACACGCTATGTCCACAGGTGAATAATGCCGCTCCCGAAGTATATGTCACTGTCGGCGGCTGTTTCCTTGGAGAAGTGTTTTGCTCATGTGATGGTTAGATATCGGTAAGTATTGTATTCAAGGGCTTCACGGAAAGCCGTCATGGTCAAGTAAAGTGATAGTTACAAACCTTATAATTGTAATGAAGCTTGTTTTTGTGCTTCCAAACCATTTATTTTTGATGCCCGGTTTAGTGCGAGTGCGAAACAGACAGGCGATGAGATTTACCCTTCCATGAACTAACGTAAACAAATGCTAAGCTTAAGTGCCAATGGGGTGCCCGCCCTGGCATGGGTGGTTTCGCGAGTAATCGCTGCTCCATTAGCAATTTTTGTCACTCAGCAAATGCTAGTACTAGTGAAATTCAGTTGGTGGAATGTTTAAGGTGTGATTTGTTGTACAGCCTCGTTCCAATTTTTTCGCTTTGATTTCGCTGCGCTAGTGCTATTTACGGCTAAAGTGAGCCAATTTTTAGGGAAGCTAAGTTTTCCACTGTCACATGGCTGTTTTTCTTTCCATTCACTACAGGAACAGAGTGAGAAAATAAAACGAAGAAATTGCTGTTTTCAGAATAACAACGTAGAAACATTTGCACATATGCATGCCTATGAGCATTAAACACAACGGGATCGGCTAAACACTTTGCAAATTACATCTCGCCACTCTGGTGATTGCCGGGTGGTGACCTCCGGTCGAGGCCGGTTGATCAGTCAGGCGATGTCTGCAGCTCATTGAAAAAAATACAAATGAATGCTTAACCACATACAAACAAATGAGGGCTTCGGGTTGTCGCCAGAACCATCCATGACTAAGTGAGGTGAGTCACCGCCATGTAGCCAAGTCTACATGTGCTTGGGGTGCTTGTGCTTGTGTGATATATGTAACAATGTAGCAAAATAGCTTGTTGTGACCTCTTAGAGCACAATTAAATAATAAATAAAATCATTTTAACTCACTATAACGCACACTATATGATACTGCCGCGGTGCAACAAAGACAGGAGATGTGAAACAAGAACAGCTTGTTTTAATATTCGAACCTAGCAATTACTACATCTTCCAATCTCCGCTAGGCCGATGCATGAGACGACACCTACTAAATATCACATCGTTATATTTGTCGTCGACAAAGAAGAGACATGGCATTTGCCTCCCTCTAAAAAGGAAAATCACCCCGATTGTAGAGGAGGTCACTGGTGTGAAGTTCGTCCTACAATCACTCGCTCGAGTACGGTTTCACGCGTACTACGTGCACAACTTCAGGACGGTGTTGGCGGCGCCTCGTGCAATAGGGGCTGTCTGGGACTATCCCGTAGGTGACATCACTTAGGCGTCGTAGTAACTTATACGGTAAGAAGTATCGCCTTAGTAGCCTCTCGGATAGCCATCTTCTGATAGGCATCCAAACCCACATTCTCTCACCCGTTTCATAAGCCATCTTCGGATAGGCATCCAAACCCACACTCTCTCGCCGGTTTCGTAAGTTACTAGTATAGTGGCTTGGTTGTAGTCATGTTGACAGACGCGTACGCGTGCGAGCTGTCGAGCTTCTTCGGCGCGTTGTCTAAACGCATCTGCATCCGTGTCAGCGCCATCACATTGGTGTGGGAGCATTGCTTGCAACGTCGTGCATTCTTCTCGTCCGTTAACAAGGCTGAACGGAGTCATCCGTGTTGTTTCTTCCTTAGCAGTATTCTACGCAAAAAGTATATAAGGCAAGATCTCTTCCAAATTTTCGTGTTCGACATCCATATACATAGAAACCATGTCTTCAAGAGTTTTTTAGGAGGTCTGCGAGCCCGTTGCTCTGTGAATGATAAGCTGGTGTCTTGCGGTGAGTCGCTCCACTGAGCATGAGGACATTATCTAAAAGTGGTGCCGCGAATACGGTTCCTCTGTCTTTGATTACGATGGTTGGTGTACCATGTCTGAACACAACATTCTCTGCAATATAGCGCGACCTCTGCTGCTGTGCCTCGCAGGAGAGCTTGTTTCGCCGCGGCTCCCTGCACAAGACGCAGGATCATTTCGATCTTGTCAAATGGGTGTGCGTAGGACCCGAACGGGTTGTAGCAGGCTGGCTGGTTTTGTCGGGGGTGACTTGCGCCTGTGGCAATCGAGGCATGTCCATTCATTAGGTTTTGGGCCATGGTGAGTAATGGCCAGTAGTACCTTTGTCGTACTGTGTTCAGTGTCCACTTGTACCCTAAGTGGCCAGAAGTTTCTCGTTGTGACATGCTTGGAGTACGTCAGTTCAAAGGGGTGTAGGAACAATCAGTAAATAGTTGCGTCCGATGGGTGAAAAGTTCCTTTTGAAGAGAACATCATTCCATCAACAAAATGATAACAGTCCTCTTGAAATAACTCTGGGGGCCTTGCGAGTTCGTCCGTCAAAAACATTTATAAGGGCAGGCAACTCAGGGTCATCACGTTGTTGGTGTACAACGGCGGGCGTATCAAGAACACCGTGGAATGGCGTTTCGTCTTCATGGGATAGAGCATTCGACTCTTTCGGTGAGTGACATAGGCAGTCAGCATCGGTATGTCTTTTCCTCCACTTGAAGATGACGGTCGTGTCGAACTGTCCGAGCCTCAGGCTCCAGCGCCCTAATAACCCGGAAGGATCTTTCAAGTTTGTCAGCCAGTATAGTGAATCATGATCACTGATAACTTTGAGAGGGCAGCCGTACAAATATGGGCAACATTTCATAACCACCCATACCACTGCAAGCCAGTCCTCAGTGGTCGAGTAATTGGCTTCTGTGCGCAAGAGCATTGAGCTTGCATAGGCAATGACTCTTTCAGTGTCGCCCTGCAAGTGCACGAGCACTACTCTGAGACCAACATATATAATAAAACGACTAATATAAGTCGTTGGCAAGCAATACAATACTTGAGCACCTGCTTAAACATGTACGGTCTAGTATAGGTTATTAGCACCGCGCCTGCCGGACAGCCCAGCCTTATTCACGAGCTTAATGTAGCCTCTGAACGTAACAAATTCACTACGTCACACAGCAGTTCTAAGCAAAGCACCTCGATCGAATCGTATGGCAAGAGCCGAGCAGGTGAACAGGATGAAGTGAATTTTATCCCAGTAACACACACAATGATCTCATTGTTTTGCACATTGGCTACCAAGCGCATATACTTTTGCACTCCTACCTGGGCCTGAATAAATCGCTGCGCTTGTTTAAAAAAGATTTTGTGCTCACCGCTATCCTGTTCTTGCGAAAATTTCGCAGAACCATCGCATTTCGGCGTCCACTCTGTTTAGTATAACACTGGACACAGTAAACTGCCAGGTTTTCAAGAAAAAAAGTGCAAATTTGACTGTGCTTATGGAGATGCAAACTGCTGCCAGGAAAAGGCGACTGCCTCCCTGAAACGCTGCTTTTTGCAGTGCAGTTGATGTCAGGTGCCGACACAAGTTTTTGCTTACACCGTCGCGGGAGCAGTTCGCATCCCCTTAAGTCAACAAATGTGCACTTTTCTTTTCAAACCAGGCTATTAACTGTGCCAAATGTAATGCTAAATGAAGTCGAAGCAAAATGACGATTGTTCTCCAATATTTGAGCAAGAACAATGCAGTGGTGAACGAAAATGTTTTTCGAACACGTGCAGGAAATTATTCAGGACCCTGTATAGACCTTTTCATCGAGCGCGAAGGAAAGGGCACGCAGCAAGCCTTTCCTACTCTCTGGCTTGTGCGATCCGACGCGGCGCTGCGCCGTCGACCTTCTTTTTAAGTAAGCAAGACGAATCCTGCAGCCACATCCACCTGGATTGCAGCCTCGTCCTCGTCCTAGGTGCGTGGCGCCTCCCGCCTTGCGCAGGACGCGCGACTTAACGCGTCAGCGTTAAGGAGCTCGTGTTGCAGAAAAGCCGGTGTTGTCGGTGTTGGTGTCGGCGTTGGTGTCGGCAGCGTTGGCCGTGAGCAATAAATCCCGGGAGGCACTTCATTAATAAAAAACAACTGGCAAGTTCGGCAGGGTGGGAATCGAACCAGGGTCCCCGGAGTGTGAGACGGAGACGCTACCACTCAGCCACGAGTTTTTTTTTCTTTATAACTCAGCCACGAGTTGGACGCTTCAAAACGGTACAAAACCGCCTCTAGTGAATGCGGTGTTGCCTTAGAAACGTGCCGTAGACAGTTATACTGCGGTGTATATCGGTAATTATGAGCATGTAACTTACAGAAGTCGCTGTTACACGAGTAGCGAAGTACGTTTCCGCTACATTTCTTCTGCGCTCTGCGCACACGCAGAGCCATCTGTCGGCAAGCACAGAAGACCACCTTCCTCGCAATGTGTGGCGCTGCCCCGACACCTGGTGCGCCACTCGCCCGCTTCTCCCCTTCAGACCCTGCGGGGACCGGTGCGAGGATGCCGCACCACCCTTCCGTTTAATAAGTTTTCTCGCTCTCTCCCCTTCCAACTTCACTCGTCACTCGCACCCTCGCGTTTTGGTGACGTGACTCCTCTTTCCGCTCACAGCGCTATTCCTAGGTGCAGCATCCGATGCGGGACGCCTCTGACGTGATGGCAGTGACGTAGCGCGTCTGGTGGGAAAGCGTCCCCTGCGATGCGTGCCGAGCTACTTCCTAGGAGTCATGCGTCTGCGTGGTGCTCTCAAGCGAATAGAGGACGATTCCATCGACGTGTCAGCCCCATGATCGCGTCATCCTTCATGGCGCGTCGCGGCCCGGCTTTCCGTGCCGATCACGACGCTTGGCAAGCGTAAATCGTTTCTCACTCCGAGACTATGAGTTCTTTAGTTCGTTCCGCTTGCTCAGGTGCACGTTTCGTTGCCGCACCGAACGCTGCGTTGCTCGGCGCTAACCGCGTGATTGGTGAGTGCAAAGCCCGATGCAGGGCGCCTCATAAGTGATCGCTGCGCCGTAGCGCAATGTCTTAAACCCCTTGGCGGGTCCACGGGAACGCTATCGCGTTCCACTCTTGACGGCGAAGCTTAGGCGTCCTCCAATTTTTTTCAAGACGATTAGGTGCGACGTGAGCGCCACAAAAGCCGAGGCCGTCGCCTGTGCAGATCGCCGATATCCAAGTCACCTTCCGCGTCCGAGGCTTCTCATTGCTGTTAATGCTCTTGACCGTCTCCTTTCATTACCCCTCCCTCTGGTGGAGCGCGGTTGAGGTGTCCTCTACTGAGAGACAGTTACTGCGCCTGCACTTTGTCCCACTTTCACCTCTTCCTTTCAAGAACCGTCCTCCTTGAAAGTATTGTCGCATGCTGCGGAACGATTTCGAGATGTTTTCGATCTTTTTGGCGTCGGTACTACAACATAAATCATAAGAGCGCATGCTCGTGTACGGCCAACTTATATATATATATATATATATATATATATATATATATATATATATATGTATATATATATATATATATATATATATATATATATATATATAGCGGTTTATTGAAGTTCGGCCGGGGTCCGGCCTTCATCAGAATACATTGCATGTTGTCAGTACAGTTAATATACATGTGCTTATCAACCAAATGAAGATCTGTTTACATGAAAAACGAATAAAACGGGCGAACAAAATGCATCTGAATCGTTCAAAAGACAGCTGACACGTGAGTAGACCGATGGCGATTGCAAACATATCATCTAAAATACAAAGCATAAAAACGCACCGATATAAATTGTAAAAACCAATGGCCACGGGACAACAAAACGGCAATATGTGCTCAATATGTGCTGTGCTATCAAGCTTACACAGACACAGAAAAAGGGGAATACCGACGTACTAGTAGAAGAAGGGACAACTGACGGGCTACAAAGAGAGGCAACTCAATTTTCCTACACATTCATTCATACCACACGCGACAGTATTAAACTTATAGGTAAGGAAGGATTCGCGAGCTTCTCTGTCATAACATGATCGAAATGCAGATTCAAGCAACGTTACTTTTGCCTTTTTGCCCTGTAAGCCACAAAATATAAGAGGGATGGCAAAAAAAAAAAGATTACATGACTATTTTTGAGGACGAGATTTCTGTAATACGTGTGAGTGCGTCGTACAGAACGGAACGAGCACAACCAAGAAAAAAATTGGGTTGCCATCCTTTTTCTGCAAAACAAACAAGAAAACTGACTGACGCCGCAATACGACCTCGCGTAGTCGCGTCGCACAACGTTTATAGATCTATGAACGTTCATGCCGTATGCGTGGACCATGCGCTACATAGAACGATATCTGTAATCCAACACCTACCACTGCTTAGGACGCTCGTGCAGTTGGTAAACGGTTGCTTTGCTGGACAAGCTTAATTCACACTGTAAGGTATGCTGCTATTACTAACCAAAACAATTTTATTGATGGGTGGAAACCTCATGCATAGAACCATGTAGTCAAGCAATGTAATCTGCAGCTAACAGTTTGCACGCTTATCAAAGTAAAAGAGCGCACCTCCTATCGTTTCAGAACGGTACCCACGCTGTTAAGATCTTCGCGCATCTTTCATTGCTCCTAAAGCGCAGCTCATAACTGGAGGATAATGCTTCAATAAGGTCACATTAGTCAATGGAACCTTCTGTAATACATAATTGATCTCCAAGGCTCATTTTAGGCTCAAATATGCGCGCACATGTCGCGCTGTATGCTCTGTCCGCCTCAACGCCAGCAAAAAGTCAGGCCATACTGTACGCCACTTCTGTACGTCTCACAGAACGGTTTACAACGTGGAAGACACAGGTCCTACTAAATAGACTGCACTAGCGCGAAAACAAAAGCCAGAAACTACTGCCAAGCATATACCTGCCATGCAAGCCGGAGCACTAACCCCAGCCAGCATGCCGACTGCCCATAGATGGTACCACTGCGTAGCAATATGGGATTTTCCTTTCTGCGTAGAAAGGAAAAGTGGGCAGAGATTGACAAGTTAAACAGATAACAAATAGGAGTGTATGCGGTTACAGGAACGCACCTTAGAAACTCGGAAGAGCCGCCAGTGATGGAAAATTTCGTTTGGGAAGGGTCCAAAAGAGCTAAGTCGGAAAGAAAGGGAGGGGGAGTCGGATGGCTCATCCATCAGGGAGCATATTGGAAAAGAGTAAATCCAAATGTCAAGAGCTTCTTTGGTTATCAGGTACGTTGGGTGGGGAAAAATCTTGGCTGGGCGTTACGTATTTGTGGACGGGAAAAAATTGCACAGGGAAGAATAAAGAGTTAGCGGAATACTTTAGCGCTGTTATGAAGGGTTTCGGGAATGGTCCTGAAATTATCCTATTAGCTGGCATGAATGCCCACATACAGGATTTAGATGGCTATACCGACCCCGCAGGGGCGTCTGCGTCAGCTGGCGTTTGGTGTGTTGCGACACCACGTACCCGAGCACACGAGGGTTGGACCCTCCTGCGTGCAGCCGTGCGCGGCTTAGCCGCGTCCGGAGAAAGGGGGATCCTGGGGGTTGAGCCGATGCCGGGTGTTTGGACCTTTAAGGCCCCCCGGCGGAGGCAACACACCTCTTTGGCGTCTGCTTCACGTAGATGGCACCCCCGGACTGACCCACCCGGGGGAAATCGGCAGTCGCCTTTTCCTGTCCTCCTCTCCAATCTTCGTCTTTCTCTCTCGCCTTTCTCATCTTTCCTGTCTTCTCATCACTTCTCCTAACTTCCTAGTTTCCCGGCGGCAAGGGTTAACCTTGTGTAGCTAGCCAGCCTTGGTTATGCTGTATTTGGTTATAGCAGCGATGTACGGCTGGCGTTGGCAGCGTTTCTCTAGCAGGAACTCCTGTCACGTCCCCCTGTTGGGCTCCATGGTGGGTGGTCGGCATCGCGGCCGAAAACCCAACTGTAGATATGTAAAACGCTTTTCCTAAACTCCCTGATCGCCCTCAGAAGCAAGGGCGCACCGAAGAGATCTTTCAGTTTTTCGGACGCCAAGTCCACAATTTTCCTCGTTTTCATGTGATCCACACAGAAAAACATGCTAAACAAGTGCCAACAATCTCCCCTTTCCTTGTATCTAAGTGTCTTACCGAAGGTTTTGGTCCAGGATATATGATGTCGAGGATGGCTAGCGGTGACCTCCTCTTGGAGCTCCGCGACCTGAAACAATTTGAGAAACTGCCTAAACTAGTATCATTTGGGGAGACCCAAGTAGTATTAACCCCGCACCGCACGTTGAATACCACCCGCGGCGTTGTCTCGGACGATGATTTGCTGAAGCTCACTGAGGCTGAACTCTTGGAGGGCTTCAGTGAACAAAATGTCATAAATGTCAAAAGAATCAAGATGAGGCGAGACGGTAAAGAAATTGCGACCAAACACCTAATACTCACATTCAATTCAAGTGTCCTGCCCGAGTCAATCGAGTCCGGGTATATCGAGCTTCGTGTAAGGCCGTATGTGCCAAATCCCTTGAGATGTTTCAAATGCCAACGTTTCGGCCACAGCTCGCAGAGCTGCCGAGGCTGCCAAACATGTGCGAAATGCAGAGCCCTTGAACACGCCACTGAAGCATGTAAGAACTCTCTACACTGTGTAAACTGTGATGGGGATCACGCCGCGTACTCGCGGTCGTGCCCCTCCTGGAAGAAGGAAAAAAAATTGTAACCATAAAAGTAAACGAGAATATATCGTTCAAAGAGGCACGAAGGCGGGTAGCATACCTGCCAAAGAAAAGCTTTGCCGAAGTGGCGCGTCAGGGGGCAGCGTCACAACGGCCTCCGGCGGCTGTCCGAGCCACAAGCAGTGAGTCGGCAGTCACGCCATCTGCCCCCGCGGCGGTTGCAGCTAGCGCTGCTCCGTCAACCGAGGAGAAGGGACCATCGACCCCGAAGTTGGGCGCAGCCGAGGCTGCCTCAACCTCCCAAGTCCCTTCCAGCGCTGGCAGCGGCCGGCGTAGCCAAATCCCCCAGGGAGCCCCATCGACCTCCGGGCTGGTGGGCACAGGGGTCTTGCCCTCCAAGGCGGGACTCCCCCTGAAAACTTCTTCCTCGCAAGAGCACGTGTCCGGCGCCTCACAAGAGGCAATGGACAGAACACCTATCCTCAAGGCGCACCAAGTGCCTAAGGAGCGGCGAGGCTTCCTCGAACGCTCCAGAAAGAGCAAAACTCCCGTTACAGGGCCTCGAAAGGGCTCTGTAATTGAATCACTGTAATTTCCATAATGAGTACTTCCATTTCTGTGCACACAGCACCTAGTAACTCCCAATATGGATACACAAATAATTCAATGGAACGTCAGAGGCCTTCTCAGAAACCTTGACGATGTGCAGGAACTTATACAAAAACACAATCCAAAAGAGCTGTGTTTACAGGAAACACACTTAAAAAACAAACACACAAACTTTCTTCGACAGTATCTAACTTCTCGCAAAGATCGCGATGATGCCGTCGCATCATCGGGTGGTGTTGTCATAGTCATAGAAGTATAGCTTGTCAACCTTTACAGCTACAAATGCCCCTTGAAGCAGTGGCTGTTCGAGCTGTCCTACTAAACAAACTCATCACCATTTGCTCGCTTTACATACCTCTGCATTACCAACTAAACAAACATGAATTTCAGTCCTTGATACATCAGTTGCCAGAACCTTATGTTGTTCTTGGCGATCTCAATGCGCACAGCAGCCTGTGGGGAGGCTCTCGTGTCGATGCGCGAGGTCGTCTCGTTGAACAGTTCCTTTTTTCGTCCGGTGCGTGTCTGCTGAATAAGAGGACACCCACATATTATTCTCTCGCGAACAGAACATTTTCTTCAATTGACCTCAGCCTAGTTTCCCCTTGTATACTGCCTGAACTCGAATGGGAAGTTACCAACAATCCTTACGGGAGCGACTACTTCCCCATACTGCTAAACACATAAAGAAAAAGAATGTCTACCACAGGCTCCTAGGTGGAAGATCGATACAGCCGACTGGGAGAAGTTCCGAAACTTAACTAGTATCTCATGGAATGACATGTCTTCTTTAGGAATTGATGCTGCTGTGCAGTATCTCACAGCCTTCATTATAGATATTGCATCTAAATACATATCAGAAGTAAATGGCTTGGCATGTAAACGGCGGGTCCCGTGGTGGAACGAAGATTGTAGGATCGCTCGTAAGAAACAAAACAAAGCATGGGGGTTGCTACGCGCTTCTCCCACTGCAGAGAATCTAGTCAACTTTAAGCAAGTAAAATCCCAAGGCAGGAGAACCCGCCGACAGGCCAGGAGAGAAAGCTGGCAGAAGTATTTATCGAGCATTAACTCGTTTACTGACGAGGCCAAAGTCTGGAACAGGGTAAATAGAGTTAGAGGGCGACAAACATATTCACTCCCTCTGGTAAATACACAGGGCGATACACTGCAAGATCAGGCAGACTCACTTGCAGAGCACTTTCAGAGCGTGTCAAGTTCAAACAATTATTCGCAATCTTTTCTCATATATAAACAAATAGAAGAACGTAGGCCATTAACAAGAAAAGGTCGAGAGAATGAGCCTTACAACCGTCCTTTCAGTATTGCCGAATTGAGAGCTGCCTTGAGCGCATGCAAGAGCTCACCACCAGGATCTGATAGAATCATCTACGAAATGCTGAAAAACTTACACAATGACATGCAAGTGACACTACTTACACTTTTCAACACTATCTGGGACGCAGGGTACCTTCCGACCGCATGGAAAGAAGGCATTGTGGTCCCTGTTTTAAAACAAGGCAAAGATCCTTCCTCAGTGGCAAGCTACCGCTCGGTAGCGCTCACAAGTTGCATGTGTAAGGTGTTTGAAAAAATGATAAATCGGCGACTGATCCATTTCCTTGAACAGAACAAGATGCTTGATCCCTATCAGTGTGGCTTCCGAGAAGGGCGCTCCACAACCAACCATCTTGTACGTATTGAAGGAAATATCCGGGACGCATTTCGAGTATCGAGCTCTTCCTCTCGATATTTCTCAATATGAAAAAGGCGTATGACACAACGTGGCATTACGAAATCTTAAGAGACCTGTCAGAAATGGGCACCCACTGTAATATGCTTAATATAATAGAAAGCTCTCTGTCAAATCGTACGTTCCGGGTAAAAGTCGGCAATGCACTCTCGCGTCCTTTTACGCAAGAATAGGGTGTACCCCAAGGAAGCGTGCTCAGCTGCACGCTTTTTATCGTGAAGATGAACACGCTTCGTGCTTCATTACCACCCGCCATCTTTTACTCTGTCTACGTGGACGACATTCAAATAGCTTTCAAATCTTGTAACCTCGCAGTCTGCCAGAGACAGGTACAGCATGGCCTGAACAAAGTGTCAATGTGGGCAGACAGGAATGGATTTAAGATCAATCCTAACAAAAGCTCTTGTATTCTTTTTACAAGAAAGAGAGGACTTATCCCAGATCCTTGCATAGAACTGCGTAGACAACAGATACCTGTAAACAAAGAACACAAATTTCTAGGTGTCATACTTGACTACAGACTCACTTTCGTCCCCCACATTAAACATCTTAAAGGAAAATGCTAAAAACAATGAACATAATTAAACTACTATCCCAGACAGCATGGGGTAGTGACAGGAAGTGTTTAATGACTCTATATAAAAGCCTCATTCGATCACGACTAGACTATGGCGCCGTGATTTATCACTCTGCCGCCCCGAGCGCACTAAAGATGCTAGACCCAGTCCACCATCTAGGAATACGACTGGCCACTGGCGCTTTCAGAACGAGTCCCATACAAAGTTTATATGTAGAATCAAATGAGTGGTCACTTCATCTGAAGAGAACATACATCAGCCAAACACATTTTCTGAATGTCCACTCAAATCCTCAACATCCCTGTTTTATTACCATTAATGACATGAAATATGCTACACTCTTTCGCAATCGTGCCTCCGTAAGACAGCCTTTCTCGCTGCGTGTGAGGGAGCTTAGTGAAGAAATGCACGTTCCACTCCTCGAGCTACGCCTAATGCATCCAGCCAAGCTGCTACCTCCTTGGGTTTGGCAGCCCATACATTGTGATATATCTTTGGTGGAAGTCACAAAGCATGCTCCAGAGATTGAAATCCAAATGCATTTCCGGGAACTCCAGCACGGAGTTCTACACAGACGCATCAAAGTCACACGATGGGGTGTCCTGTGCAGCCATCGGTCCATCCTTCTCGGAATCCGACGTACTGCATCCGGAAACTAGTATCTTTACGGCTGAGGCCCACGCACTGCTGTCGGCCGTATAGCATATAAATAAATCACAACTCCAGAAATCAGTTATATATACGGACTCCCTCAGTGTTGTGAAGGCATTGATGTCTTTCTGTAATCACAAAAATCCAGTATTTATTGAACTCTACTCCGCACTATGTAAAGCATTCATATCTAACCAACATGTGATTATATGCTGGGTGCCTGGGCATAGGGGCATCGAGGGAAACGTTCTAGCCGACCAGATGGCCACATCAATTTCATTGCATGCAGTTAACCCTACTGCTTCGGTCCCTGTCACAGACCTGAAGCCTTTGTTAAGAAGAAAACTACGAAACCACTGGCAACGCATGTGGGACGAAGAAATAAATAATAAACTGCATGTAATAAAGCCACAGTTAGGTTTCTGGCCTCCTGTAACAAAATCCCGCCGGACAGATGTCCTATTCAGTCGTCTAAGAGTAGGACACACTTTTGGCACACATAACTTTTTAGTCACGGGAAACGAGCCTCCAACCAGCGGTAGATGCGGGGAGAGGCTCACCGTCATCCATGTACTCCTGGAGAGTCGGGCAGCCGAATCTGAGAGAAGGAAACATTTTTCTCTTGCATACCGGCAGCACATCCCCCTACATCCCGTAATGCTACTCGGCCCAGAATCTTTATTTAACACCAACACAGTCCTAAGTTTTCTGAAAGATGTTGTCTTGCATGTTGTTAGCCCCACATGTTCGTAGCGGGTCCTCTCTTCAGAGGATGCCGCTGTGATAGCTGTTTCATACAGCACATGCCTCTAGGCCCTTCCGCTTCAAGGGCTCTGGCGAGGCAGCAGTGCTCCAAGTAATTTTACCATCCTATATTTTTCTATTTTGCATCATTCTCCTACGATTGATTTTAATGTGCATAGTATTCGTCATTAATCATCGCCATAATTTTATAGCACGTAGATTTTACGCACTTTACAGCGACTATTTTAAGCCACTTTACAGCCAAGTCGCATCTTCCATAATACATCGTTAACACTACCACTTGTCATGGCGCTCTTTGGCCAAACCTGGCCCTTGCGCCATAAAACACTACACATCATCATCATGGCTATACCGACAACAACGGGAAGTCAATGCTAGACCTTTGTGAGCAACGTAACCTCGTTATCGTGAACACAGGGCCTAAGTGGGAAGGACAGATCACGTGGGAAGTGGGAAACCCGCAGCCGACCACTGATTACTGTCTGATGACAGAAGGAATTCATGATGTTTAGAGAAATGGTCATTGATGAGGAAGGGTATAGCAGCCTAGGGATTAACCATAAACGCATCCTTTTGAAAATGGGACATGTAGTTTGGAAACAGAGCAAGGACTGCAAAATGGCCAGTCCAAGTTTGACGCTGAAGAAATAACAAATATAGCCACTACAGTCGAGGAAGAACTTGGCAAATGGCCGAATAAAGAGTGAGAATATAGTGAGCTTCTAAGTATAATAACGACAGAAATATGGAAAGAGAAACAACATGTTCGTTGGAAACCAAAAAAGAAATTGAAAAGCTGGTCGAACAGGGAGATACGAGAAGCGATCCCCGAACGACAGAAATAATCCCCAGAGCGCAGGTAGGCAAAGAAGGCGCAGTTGCCGCAGGATGACGTAGCCAGTAAATGGGAAATATACTGGGAGAAAAAGCCTATAGTTCAAATACTGGTGCAAGCAAAATTAAAATGTGAAAGTGAACCTTGGTTTTCAGACATACGTGCCAAAAAGACGGCCGCTCCTAGAATATATTGGAACCGCATGAAATTATTAGGCAGGAAGTCAACAACAATAGAACATATCCTAGACCGAGATGAAAACAGACTGGAAGCAGAAGCGGCAAGAGATTACATCTGAAGGATTACAGCCGAATCTTTCCAAGGCAATGACGAGGTTCTATTTGAATAAAAAAGAGCATGAAACAGGCTAATCTTTCCAAGGCAATGACGAGGTTGAGTGTGAAGGAAAAAGGAACATGAAAGAGACCCAGGTGGAAAAGGAGCTGGTGCTGACAAATTTCAACTGGAAGAAAGCTGAAGAGAAAATTTCTAAGCGTACAGCCACAGGGCTAGACGACGTTCCCGTTACGTTTATTAATCAACTAGGACCAAAAAAGTAAGCAAGCTCTGGTGAAAGAAGTGGAAAAAAACTTTAAAAGATAGACGAATACCAGACAGTTGGCAACAAAGTAGAATGAATTTATTTTTGTAAATGTAAGTGGGAGAAAGATGAAATTCACTCGTATAGACTTTGACCATTATATCGGTAATATACAGGCTAGCAATGCAGGCAATCAAATTAAAGTTTCAAGCATGGGTAGAGAATAATTGCAATTTGGGAGAACTTCAGAATTGCTTCAGAATAGGTAGGCATTTAGATGATAACTTATTCTTCTTACTCAGTGTATTGAAATATCAAAAGTAGAAAACAGACCCTTATATGTGGCCTTTTTAGACATTCCAGGCGCCTATGACAAATAAGACCGCAACATTTTGTGGGATATTCTGGAAGAGGAAGGCTTGCGCGACGATTCTCTACAGCTTTTGAGAGAGATTTACCTATAAAATACCGCTTGCGTTGAATGGGAAGAGATGAGGAGCGCGGAGAAAGTTCATATCAACAAGGGACTGAGGCAGGGGTGCCCTTTATCCCCGCTGCTCTTTATGATGTACATGGTGAGGATGGAGAGGGCGCTAGAAGGAAGTAATATCGGGTTTAATCTCTCGTACAAACAGGCAGGTGCAGTAATAGAGCAGCAACTCCCAGGTTTATTTTATGTGGACGTCATTGTTGTAGTGTTATCGGTTCTCTGATCTGACCAAGCACTCGTGTACACAAGCTGTGACGTCATTCAGGAAAAGGGACAAAAAGCGGCTGTCTAATAAGCACGGGGCTTTTTGGTTTCCTGGCTACATCGGAGTGGCGTCAGTCTTTTGCTCGCATCAACGCTCCGGCAGCGGACACGACAATTGTGTTGCTAGCTAACAAGCAAAGTTATTTGTAACGTCTGGCTAATATGTGTGTACGGGAAGGCAACAATTTAGGTTTGAAATTTAGTGTTAGGAAAGCAGGTGTTATGGTATTCAATGAAAACAGTGAACAGACAGTGGCAATACACGGCCAGGGAATACCTCGGGAAACAGAATAAAAATACCTTGATGTATGAATTAACAAACGGAATAGATATATGGAAACACACGAAAAAACAACAGTGAAGGGGAAGAGAAATGCAGCCATAATGAAGCATAGAATCCTATGGGGTTACAAAAGGTACGAGGTGCTCCGAGGTATGTAGAAAGGTGTAATGTTTCCAGGACTTACTTTTCGAAATGCGGTTGTTTGCTTTAAATCAGGGGTACAAACAGGACTTGACGGAACCATAGGTCAGTGTCAGCCCTCGCGTTGGGCGCTCACGGGAAGGCTACAAATGAAGCTGTGCTGGGTGATATGGGCTGGATTAGTTTTGAAGTGAGGGAAGCTCACAGTAAAATTGATTATGAAGAACGACTGAGGAATATGGGAGAAAGTAAATGGGTTGGGAGAGTGCTGCGGTATGTGTACAGGAAAAAGATTGATTCACAGTGCAGGAAAAGAACAAGGAAACTTACCAGCAAGTATGCGGCCTGTAGGGTGGGCAACAGAGCAACAAAGAACGTCAAGCGGAAAGTCAGAGAGGCTGAAATAATCTCATGGGTGGGGGCAATGAACAAGACACCTGCCATGAGTAACTACTTAAGAGGAAAAAACGAAATCAGGTAAGAAGCAATTTATTATAACGCAAAGGGAAGCTCATTACTTTTCAAAGCAAGGCCGGGATGCCTTAGAACACGCACCGATAAAACGAGGTATAAGGAAGAAGAAGCATGTGCTTGCTGCGGTAAAGCTAGGGAAAATATGAAATTTTTTTAATTGAATGTGAAAACGTGTGCCCAGCGGTTGTATTAGGCACCACTGGCCGCCTTGAAGCCTTCGGGTTCAGCGAGAGCAGTGGAAAAGTAAACATGTCCGCAATAGGGATCAGTAAGAGGCGATTGGAGGATTAGTGGAAGAAAAGTAGGGAAACGACAAAGAACGGAGACGTACAAAAGCACAGATCAAAACAGGGGATTAGAAAATTTGGTTGTGGGAGTTCACAATGCTTTTTTTTATTGATTACCGGTGTATGACATTAGGCAGTATAATAAAAAAAGATTGGTGGCGCAACCCACCATCACTGTTCCAAAGGGGTCACTCATAAAATCCATCCATCCATCCAGCCATGGTGGCGCCCATGAAAAAACTGCATATGCCGGCCTATGTACAGCAGTCTGCTGGGAACAGAAACGACAAGTTACGATATTTACTGCACTATTTCCTATTCGTTATATTAGCTACCGCAAAAGCAGAAACAATTAACTTTGCTACGTGGATAATTTAATCATGCATAATTAAAAGAAATAGTGCCATAAACTACCACCGAACTCGAGTTTTCGCACATTTGGTTGAAATCCAAGTACAAACCAATCGTGAATGGCGAACACGATGTATCCTCTGGCAGCACTAGTAAGCTTGCTCTGCCGGCCGTTGTCAGATTCGGAGGCTTGTTTTCGTTTGTAATTTTTTTCGTGTATCCTACTCGTGCATCTGTTGGACAAATCAAGTTTTACAATTAATAAAAAATCGTGCATCCGCTTTAACGCAATGTTCGCCGCGGTATATGTTTTACTGGTGATAACAATCAGAACAAGATCTCATAAACGCAGTTTAATGTGAGCGTAAGTCCTTCGGTATCTTGCTTGTTGTGTTTAGCAGCACGATGTGCCGCGCACATTCTTCAACTTGTGATTACCGTGGCTGTACGTTATCGCAAAGCAGTGATCATTGTATGCCAGTGTTCATAGTGAAACTGCACGTACTCTATAATTGATGGATTTGGCATATACAGGGTCGTACACTCTTAGGGTGAACACGGCTCAGTGTGGCATCTTCCGCAGAGCGCCATTGGGTCTGACGCGGCCGCGCATTCAAGAGCAGCGGCGCAGGTGCACTGGGTGCTGAGGGAATTTCCTCGCGTCATCTGCTACAAGGCTTGAGCGCGCCGCTCTAGCGTTGCTGCGAACACGCTTCACCAAGCGCAAGTGGCCGAGGTCGCTTCGTGGGAAAGTGCGCTTCACTGACGGGAGCATCTTCCGGCTGGTTTTGTCTACAGCTTGCGAAGAGCCTGCTTAGTCAACATGCATGAACAGAAAAAAAGCTTTTGAGCGCATGAACGACTTCGGCTTATTTTTCTTTCTTCTAAGTGATCAGGGTAACAGAACAAAGCTAGTTTTTGCATGCTTTTTATTAGCTTTGGGCCATCTTATTTTACTGCCAGAGCTGTTGGTGTAGTGCATCTGGAGAAACCCATCAGAGCAGTTTCCTACATTAGAGGGCAGTTTCCTACATCATTTAAAGCAGTCCACGCGCAGTTACGAGCGGCATTAACATGGCACTAAGAGAGCCGCGGATGTCCTCTTTCGTTACTGTGGAAGTAGTCTTTTTTTTGCCCTTCTTAAGGGTAGAAACAATGACAAACGAACAATCCGTCTCTCATTTTCTGCAAAATTTATGACGGATGTCAGCCATTTCTTAAGTCAATTACCCATTTCGTTGTCGCTTCAATACATACGCGAAATCGTGCGCAAGGCTCATCACGTCATGACCTCAATCGTGAAAAGTGCGCCTCATAGGTTTCTCCGGATGCACTGCACCAACAGTTGTGGCAGTAAAATAAAATAGCCTCAGCCTAACGAAGAGCGTGCGAAAGATAACTTTGTTCTGTTGTGCTCATCACTTAGAAGAAAGGAAAAAATGGACGACGCTTAAGCTTCGCCTTCAAGAGTGGAAACCGCCATGGTTCTCAGTGGCAGTGGCGTTGGGCTGCTGAGCACGAGGTCGCGGGATCAAATCCCGGCCACGGCGGCCGCATTTCGATGGGGGCGAAATGCGAAAACACTCGTGTGCTTAGATTTAGGTGCACGTTAAAGAACCCCAGGTGGTCTAAATTTCCAGAGTCCTCAACTATGGCGTGCCTCATAATCAGAAACTGGTTTTGGCATGTAAAACCTTATAGTTTAATTTTTTTCAAGAGTGGAACGTGACAGCGTTCCCGTCGACCCGCCAAGGTGTGTAAGACAATGCGCTAGAGCGCAGCGATCGCTTACGAGGCGCCCCGCATCGGACTTTGCACCCACCAATCAGGCGATGAACGTCGAGCAACGCAGCGTTCGGTGCCGCACCAAAATGTGCGCCTGAGCAAGTGGAACGAACGAAAGAACTCGGTGTCTCGGAGGGGGAAACGATCTTCGCGAGCCAAACGTCGTGATCGGCAGGGACAGCCGGGCCGCGACGCGCCTCGCACCGGTCCCCGCACAGCCCCACTGCGCACGTGGCGCGCCACTTATTGGGGCAGCGCCGTACGTTGTGAGGAGGGGGTCTTCTGTGTTTGCCGCAGGATGGCTCTGCGTGTGCGGAAAGCGCAGAAAAAATGTAGCGGAAACGTACTTCGTTACGTGTTTAACTGCGACTTCTGTAATTTACATGCTCATAATTACCGATATACACAGCAGTATAAATTTGTACGGCACATTTTAAGGCAACACCGCCTTCACTAGAGGCGCTTTTGTCCCGCTTTCAAACATCGAACTCGTGGCTGAGTAGTAGCGGCTCCGTCTTACACTCCAGAGACCCTGGTTCGATTGCCACCCAGCCTATTATGGAAGTTTTTATTTTGTAACTGCCCTGCGGGATTTGTCGCTCACGGCCGACGACGACACCGCCGACACCGGCTTTTTTGCGACACGAGCTCTTTAACTATGTCGCGTTAAAATGGGAAGTCGTTCATGTGTTTCTGTTTCTGTTCACGTCTATTGCGTAAGCCGGCTGTTCTCAATTTGTATGCAAAACCAGCCGCAAGATGCTCCGGTGAGTGAAGCGCGCATTCCCGGGAAGCCACTTCGGTCACCTGCGTTTGCTCAAGTGTACTGGCAGCACAGCTAGATCGGGGCGCTGCAGCGCTCTAGCAGACCACGCGAAGCACTTCCCCCGATGACTATGTGCACCTGCGCCGCTTGGCTTCGGTGCGCGGCCGCGCCGGACGCACTGTCGCTCCGGGGAGCGATGCAGCGCATAACCGTATAAGAGTTGACGAACCTGTACGCGGCGGCGCCTTAAAACGTCTTTCCTGAAGATAACGTGCGACTGGCGATAGTTAGGTTCAATCATAACTTAAACGAGAGGTATGTACATCCCCCCCCCCTTTATTCTGTGATTATTGCGTGAACTTGAAGCAAGTGCGTTGCGATGCCTGGTATGAAACACCGGCGGGTGAGACTACCCCTTCAGTTTCGTCTACATCCCTTATTACTGTTGTAGTTCGTGGCGTACATTGGAGACAGTCAACTCGATTCCAAGTAGGAACGATCGACTAGCAAAGAGGCTTACTGACTAAAGAATTCTATTGGGGTTCCGCGTTAGCCAATCGATCTTCCTAGCCTCGAGTCACGCAGTGCTACGTGTTACGAAATACGTTGTATTTCTTCATTTGTTTTATTGAAGCGTTGTCATTTTGCAACTAGAGGTAATATTATAATCTGTAT
Source organism: Dermacentor andersoni (assembly GCF_023375885.2). NCBI lineage: Eukaryota > Metazoa > Arthropoda > Arachnida > Ixodida > Ixodidae > Dermacentor > Dermacentor andersoni. The sequence continues at coordinate 31,634,139 of NC_092818.1, forward strand.
TTCACTGCGGTGAGTGCAGCTTCTTGTAATATTCGTTGCAGAGACAAATGCAATCATTGATTATCACTTTTTATTATTACTCTTAGTTCTGTTGTTACTTATGCCGCTATTGTTACCAGGCCAAGCTAGAGAGTTCTCCTGCGCAGATTGATTGTGCGGTACTTTATGAAAGGATATAAAAATACTCACACAGCATATCTGTGGCTGTTCGCTTCAAAAGTTTTTTTCTTCTCTAATGAATACAAAATCTATCCGTAAAATTTACACACACTCATTCATAGCACTGAAGGACCTATTACTGTTGCTTTCATTGAACAGTAATATTACTGCAGCATGCTAAAAACGGGAGATAATGTCACCGATGAAGCGGGAATTGTTTTAATGTGATATGGCTGTATAGATGCGCAACAATAAACTGCTCTAGGGCAATCCTCAAACCACAAGGAAAAAGTTCAAATGCAGTCTTTTGTCAAAAGGCTAAGCGAGTAGCATGTGCGAAAACCAGCATGGCGCAGGAAGCTTCATATTGACACGTGTACTTATCTTTATCGCGCGACCACGTTTCGCCGCTTAACAACTGTAATCGCACAGCGAGGGACGCGCCTGCATGTATCCGACGTTTCTGGAAAGTTATCGATGCTTCTACCCGGCTTTCTGTTGTCGCCGAACCTTGTGTTATCTGATTTCATCGCGTAACACGAATGGTGTAGAACTTTGTGGAAGGCACGCGGGTCCGAAGGATTAGACTGGAACATTCGACGGCTGCTGTGTAAAAGCTGACGCGCTTGACCCACTGATCAGATTTTCGACGATCGCCGACTGTGTTCGCCGCTATCGTTGCGCTTTAAGTGTAGCTTGTTTTGTGGGCAACAGGTTCGCCCAATAAAAGCTAGTTCTGTCTTTCACAGTACTGCTACTGTGTTCTTTAACGTCACTATCACGTGACAATATATAGAAAAGTTGTTATTCAGTTGGACACAGTGTTGGAATCTCAGCGCTGACACCCGTTGTTGCAATCGGACCGCTGGCGCAAGTTGTTGCAACTGGGTCGCAAGCCCCAAGGGTAGCGTTGGCCTGGCGGCCTGGGGCACAACTGGAAGCATCCGAAGGTCCTGGCAAAGCATGAGTCGACTGCAAACAGAACAACTTGTTTATTCTAGCATCGCAAAAGAGCGGCCGGTCAGGTCGACCGAAGTGGAGAGACGGGAGAGCACGCTTCTCGACGGAAGAATTCGGAGCCTCTCTCCTGGCGCCCGGGGGCAGCTGCTTTTGTACTCTCGGAGTTGATGGCAAGAGGGAACGTCACGGGACGATGTCACGTGACAGCGGGGCATGGACACGCTGAGAGACATGTTGAGACGAGCGTAGTGACGCATCCGCCGAGCCGGCGCCGGTCAGACCTCCTCGCTTCACACTTGGGGAGCTCCTCTCCCCGGCTGCCGCGCTTTGACAAGCGTGGGCACACACACACGCACACACGAAGACACGTGGCACTGAAACATGCCTGGACGCGCTTGGCGGGAAGGCGTTGCGGCAGCTCCGAACGGGCCAAAATGTCCGCCGCTTTGAACGAAGCCCCGGCGTACGTTGCATCCGCGTCGGCTATACCGCGCGTCGTAGGCGAAACGTAACAGACCGCCCCGCCAGGGGAAGGAGATCCCGATGGTCAGGGGACAGCATCCGCTGTCCGGAGGGATGTCGCTCGATGATGCTCATAACCGAAGTCGGTCGTCCCTCGGCGTATCTTGAGCGCAGCGCACCGAGAAGGCCTCGTTCTCACGTTCAGGTTCACACAGGACACTGCAAAGTGACTTCGGGAGAGTTGCCATTTTTGTTCTCGTTCCCAGCAAGCGTTAGAACTGCGCCGAAACTCAGCCGCTCAAACAGCAAGCACGCCACAACCCTCACTAAGCCATGCCAGGCTCTTTCCACTTTTATACTACTGCCTAGTTCCTTACAGTAGTCTAGCAGCTCCAGAACGCGTCCACAAATTGGAAAATTGCACTAGAAAGCACATCATGACTTTGAAACACTAAACAAAAGCAATATGTTAAAAATCGTGCCTCAGGAAGAAAAACATCAGTAACAAACAACTCTGAGGCTGATTCCTACGTTAGGGGCTTCGACTTAAGCCATCGGCGTTACCGTTGAGACTCCCCTTTTTGTAACGCACCTCAAAGGAATATTGTTGCAAAGCGAGGCTCCAGCGCAGGAGGCGGCCATTTTTGGGAGAGATGGTCTGCAGCCATTGGAGAGGGCAGTGATCCGTCTCAATGATAAACCTCGAGCCGGCTAGGTAGCATGAGAATTTCTGAACGGCCCACACGAGACACGCACACTCTTTCTCGGTGGCGCTGTACGCCTGCTCACGACTGGTCAGCTTACGACTAGCATACAGGACGGGGTGTTCCACTTCTCCATTTTCCCGTTGGCACAGTACAACGCCCATGCCTCGCTCACTAGCATCGCACTGAACAACAAACCCCTTTGTGTAGTCTGGCGATCGTAGCACAGGCTGGCTTGTTAGGGCGCTCTTTAGGACGCTAAAAGCTCTTTCCTTTGTCTCGTCCCAGACGCCTGTTTGGGGCTCTGTCTTTCTTAGAGCATCCGTCAGGGGAGCCGCGATATGAGAGCACCTGGGGATGTACCTCACATAGTAGCCGGCGACACCTAAGAACGACCGAATATCGGTCTTCGTGCGCGGTTGCGGGAAGTTTCGCACAGCGGCCACCTTTATTTCAGAGGGGCGGCGACGATCCCGTCCACTCACGTGACCGAGGTAGACAACCTCGGCCTGTGCTAACTGGCACTTGGGAGCCTTGACTGTCAAGCCCGCTTCGCGCAGGCGGGTTAGAACTGCCCGCAAGTGTGCCATATGCTCAGACCAGGATGCGGAGAATATCGCTACGTTGTCTAAATACGGTAAAGCGAATTGTTGCTGTCCCCGCAACACTTTATCCATGAGGCTTGAAAAACAGTATGGCGCGTTCTTCAAACCAAAACTCAACACTTTAGGACGGAATGCTCCGATTGGTGAAATGAACGCCGCATACCTACGAGCCTTTTCTGTAAGTGGAACCTGCCAATAACCCCTGACAAGATCTGGGGTGGAAATTAACTGAGCGCTACTAACTTTCTCAAGGCGCTCCTGGATGTTAGGGATCGGATAAATTTGATCCTTAGTGATGGAATTAAGCCTGCGGTAGTCGACGCAAGGACGAGGTTCCTTGCCCGGTACCTCAACTAAAATCAAAGGGGAGGTATAATCACTCTCACCCGCCTCAATAACACCGAGCTGTAGCATCTTCTTTACCTCAGCCTCCATAATATCGTGCTGGCGGGGTGACACCCGGTATGCCTTGGATCGTACTGGCTCTGGGGAGGTAAGTTCTATATCATGAGTAAGGACAGAAGTCCTACCAGGCCTCTCAGAGAACTGACCTTGAAACTCTTGTAAGAGCTGGTGTAGTTCGGTTTTCTGCTCAGGCGACAGCGGTGCTTTACTGATTAAGTCACTAATGACTTGATCGGTGTCTCCCCTGTTCATCACTGAGCCCAATCCCGGAAGCTCGACCGGAAGCTCTTCGGGAACGTTTACCATCATATACACCACTGCCTCCCGTTACTTATAGGGTTTGAGCAGATTACAGTGGTAAACTTGCTGTGCTTTCCGTTTTCCTGGCAGACTCACCACGTAGTCAACTTCCGACAATTTTTGAACAATCCGTGCTGGGCCCTCCCACTGCACGTCGAGTTTGTTTTTTAGCGATGTGCGCAATATCATGACCTCATCGCCCACCTCGAAACGACGGGCCCTGGCTGTCCGATCATAATAAACCTTGGCCCTCTGCTGGGCCTTTGCCATTGCTTCACCTGACAACTCCTGTGCCCTTCTTAAGCGTTCGAGGAGCCTAAGCACGTACTCCACCACGACTGGGTCGTCGCCCCTGCCTTCCCACGATTCTCGAAGCATGCGAAGTGGAGACCGCAGCGAGCGACCGTACACCAGCTCAGCTGGCGAAAACCCCGTAGCCGCATGCGGCGCGGTCCTTAATGCAAACATCACCCCAGGCAGACACAGCTCCCAGTCAGTTTGATGTTCAAAACACAATGCTCTCAACACGCGCTTCATGACGGAGTGGAGCTTCTCAACAGAATTCGACTGGGGGTGGTACACTGAGCTGTGCAACAGCTTTACCCCGCACCTCTCGAGAGAGGCGGTCGTCAAAGCGCTAGTAAACACTGCCCTGATCTGACTGGATTTCCGCAGGAAAACCAATTCGCGCAAATATGGACAGTAATGCATTGACTATCTCAACTGAGCTGAGTTCTTTAAGCGGCACTGTTTAAGGGAACTTTGTCGCTGGGCAGATCACAGTCAAAATGTGTCTGTACTTCATGGCTGTTACCGGCAGAGGTCCCACTGTATCAATAACGAGGTGTCTAAAAGGCTCCGTAATGATAGGTACCAACTTCAACGGCACCCTCGATTTGCCCCCTGGTTTTCCCACCCGCTGACAGGTGCCGCATGTCTTCACAAAGTGGTCTGCGTCCCGAAAACACCTTGGCCAATAGTACTCTTGCAAGAGACGGTCCTTAGTTTTCTTCACTCCTAGGTGTCCGGACCACGAACCCCCATGCGACAAGCGCAACAGATCCTCACGGTAGCACTGAGGCACGATCAGCTGATCGAACTCTACTCCCCTGCGGTCTAGATACTTCCGGTACAGGACCCCACCTCTTTCCACAAAGCGAGCATTTTTCTTGGCGATACCTTCCTTGACAATGCAGCGTATGTTTTCTAGGCTGCCATCCTTCTTTTGCTCGGCTATCAAAGCCGCCCGGCTGACTTTTAGCAACCTATTAAGTCCGTCTGACGTAGGCGCGATGAGCAAATCTGTAGATAGCTCTTCTAACTTTGCCGCATCGGGCATTTCCTCTCCAGTATCTGGTGCCTTCAACGCTACAGGCTCAATTTTATTCAGTTTGGACGTGCTCTGAATATCAGCTTGCTGCGCCTCTGACCCTTTCTCATTGTTCGACAACATCGGCCCCGCAACTACCGCCTTTGCAGCGAGCTCCCGAATCTTCGATCTGGTTAAGGCCTGAATGCTAGCCTCACCAAACAAAAGCCCCTTCTCGCGCAGGAGGTGATCGGACCTGTTCGAAAATAGGTACGGGTACTGGGGGGGCAGCATAGATGACACTGCCGCCTCCATCTCAAGTGCTCCGAAAGGTCCTTCAATAAGCACTTTTTCTACGGGCAGACACACGCTATGAGCTTCCACGGCTTGCTTGATCCATGCCCACTCGCCCGTGAACATATGGGGTTTTACGTAAGAGGGGTGAACTACATGCATTGTAGCTGCGAAATCGCGAACACTCGGCACTCTTTCCCGTTCACGAGGAGGTCTCGCATGTAAGGCTCGAGAAGCTTCATGTTCTCGTCAGTGCTACATAATGACAAAAACACGACTTTTGTTTTTGTTTCCTTACACTGCGCCGAAAAGTGACCCGGCTTCTGGCACGTATAACAAACACGCGCTTGCCTCGCCTCGAACCGCTTTCTGCGTTCGGCTTCGGCTGCCGCCGTCTCCTTACGTTCGGTCGGACTGCTTTCACTCGCATCCGCACTACGTGTGTCCCCCTTTGCTGTCATGGGCGTGAACATCGGCCTCTCAAACTTGGAGCCAAATTCACCCTTTCGACCGTCCTTAGCTCCGCGAGCCCGACGCGTCACAAACTCCTCGGCTAGCTCAGCGGCTCCAGCTACCGTACTAACGTCTGGCATATCCAAGACCCAGTACCGCACGTTCTCAGGTAACCGACTATAAAACTGTTCCAGCCCGAAACACTGCAGAACTTTGTCGTGGTCACCAAACGCTTTTTCTTCTTTGAGCCACTCCTGTAGGCAAACTCTGTATATGACTCACTTCTGCCTTTCTCATTTTCCCGAAACTTCGGACGGAACGCCTCCACTGACAGCCTGTACTTTTTTAGCAGACTCGATTTCACTTTGTCGAAATCCTCTGCCTCCTCTCTCTTCAAGCGAGCGACTACGTCGGCCGCCTCGCCGGGTAACAAAGTGAGCAAGCGCTGTGGCCACGTTTCCCGAGAGAACCCCTGCTTCTCGCACGTTCGCTCAAAGTTAACCAGGAGCAAACCAATGCCCTCTCCAAGCTTAAACGGCCGCATCAGATCAGTCATTTTGAACGATACTCGTTCTCCTGCACCGTGTGCCTCACGTCCATTACGAGCGCGTTCCATCTCTACCTCGAGACGCTTCATTTCCAAAGCGTGGTCGCGCTCTTCTTTTTCTTTCTCTTTTTGTTCTTTTCGTTCGCGCTCATCTTTCTGTTCTTTAAGTTCGCGCTCCTGTTTCTCTTTCTCTTCTTTAAGTTCGCGCTCCTGTTTCTCTTTTTGCTCTTTAAGTTCGCGCTCCTGTCTTTTTGCCCTCTCCTCAATGGTCTCAAGGAATTCCGACAGCTCATCATCTTCAGCCTCCAACTCAAGAATAGCCCTCAGCAGTTCTGGTTTTCTGAGTTTGTCTGAGACATCCAGACCCAACTCTCTTGCAAGCTCCAGCAATTTCGGTTTGCGCAACGACTTCAAATCCATGGCTGCTCTGAATACTGCTTTCTCTACTGCCTACTATTGTCTTGCCGCAAACTAACCCGGCAGCAACGACAACCACAATTACCAGCTCTGTTTCCGACACTAACAAAAGCCTGGCAAAACTCAGAAGAAGAAAGTCCCGCACTCACCAAACCTCGCAGCCAAGAATTCAGCGCAGTCGTTCCGCTGCAGGCAACCAGTCACCACACAGGGCTCGTTGCACTGCTCCCGGATGGTCGTTGTGCTGCTCAGCATACAGTCAACCGCATATCTTCGCTGCTGGCCTCCGTTGTCGCGATCCCACCGCTGACAACCAGCTGTTGGAATCTCAGCGCTGACAGCCGTTGTTGCAGTCGGACCGCTGGTGCGAGTTGTTGCAACTGGGTCGCAAGCCCCAAGGGCAGCGTTGGCCTGGCGGCCTGGGGCACAACTGGAAGCATCCGAAGGTCCTGGCAAAGCATGAGTCGACTGCAAACAGAACAACTTGTTTATTCTAGCATCGCAAAAGAGCGGCCGGTGAGGTCTACCGAAGTGGAGAGACGGGAGAGCACGCTTCTCGACGGAAGAATTCGGAGCCTCTCTCTTGGCGTCCGGGGGCAGCTGCTTTTATACTCTCGGAGTTAAGGGCAAGAGGGAACGTCACTGGACGAGGTCGCGTGACAGCGGGGCACGGACACGCTGAGAGACATGTTGAGACGAGTGTAGTGACGCATCCGCCGCACCGGCACCGGTCAGACCTCCTCGCTTCACACTTGGGGAGCTCCTCTCCCCGGCTGCCGCGCTTTGACAAGCGTGGACACACACACACACACGCACACACGAAGACACGTGGCACTGAAACATGCCTGGACGCGCTTGGCGGGAAGGCGTTGCGGCAGCTCCGAACGGGCCAAAATGTCCGCCGCTTTGAACGAAGCCCCGGCGTCCGTTGCATCCGCGCCGGCTATACCGCGCGTCGTAGGCGAAACGTAACAACAGCCACGAAGCTACCACAAAAGTTTTAGGAGTTTCTCGGGAATAAATAAGCTAAGTGTACGTTAAAAACTGTCCTTTCTTCCTGGCAGATATAGCTGCAGAGGAAGTTGGGGCAGTCAAGCGGGAGAACACAAATAGATAACTTCTTCGCTCTGAACGTATAGCACCCTCGAGTGCAAATTCATTTCCAACATCTATGAGTCTCTTCTATTGGCCGCCCAGGACTGCCCAGTGCTGTACGAGAAGCATGTGCACCAATCCTTATCAGAGAACACAGCACCTTGGTCACTCTAGGGCAACTAATATAAAGCACTTATGTTTCAATCTGACATCTTTTCAATACTGACTGTAAATATACCGGCGTGATTTGCTATCTAAATGAAAAGTGTTCATATCATATTGATGCTGGCATGCATACAGGTTTTTCTTTTATGCTGCGTATCCATGTGGTATAGGTGAATAACGCACAAGGTCCAGGAAGATAGATTCATGGATGTTTCAAGTTGTTCTGGACTTGCATTGACGTTCTTACAGGCTATACATTTTTGTTTATCGTTATATATATCATGAGGACTAAGCAATTGTGCGAAACCTTACCAGTAGATTGTTATTATCTAACATTTTCGTGGGCATTGGCTCCCCGTTGAAACTAACCAATATTTTTCTGGCTTCACAGCAGATATTTTGGGGCATGTCATTGTGTTCTGTTTAACACTGTGATTTGTTCTTACTTCCCTCTCTACAATGCATTAAGTGGAATTAGTTGAAGTCGTTCTGGACTCACGATTATCACACTGGCATCAAAAAACTGATTCATTACACTTGAAGGGACACTAAAGTGAAACAATAAATGAGTTTACACTAATGAAGCATTGTTTGAGAACCCTACAGGCAGTCATCTCAAAAGATAGTTTGATTATTAGATGAGAAAATGAAGGTCCAAGTCTCAGTATTTGAATTTCGCGCCGATACCCCAGCGCCGGTACGTCAGCGTGACGTCAGGGATTCCAAAGTATGTTTTCGCATTTGGGCCGCGTTGGCTGAATAAAGGCTTCCGAAACTTGCCATGTTTAATATTTCGTTCCTTTAGAAAACAATGTAGTGAATCTGTACCGCTATATATAATTAGTAGGCCCTAAAAGATGCCATCAAAATCCGAGACGTCACATGTGCAGGTGCAGGAACTTAAGGTGCAGGAACTTAAGCAGGCGTCGCCACCCGTATTTCGTTCTTGCGCTTTTTCTGGCTTACCAAACGTCTTATCGTTGTAAGAGTGGTGTTTTTGGTGTTATAGAATGGTAATTTGCTGATGCAGAAGGAGCTCAAGAAGCTGATGAGGGAAGGGAGTATCAATATGAGCTCTAGAGTACAGTTTTATATACAGAAAAAAACTGGAGCTCAGCCTGAGTCAGTGTGCTATGACCTGCTATTCTGCAACACAGTATGAGTTGGTAACTGTTATACTAGTGCTGACTCCACAGACTGGCAGCATTTGTCGAAATCATTTTATTCGTCCAAATGTACACGAAGTATTTGAGCCCACTTAAACGTGAAATCCGGTCAGCACAACCACAAAGCTGCATTCCTTTTTTCTAGGCATGATTTAGAAAAGCTGAGAAGATAAGCTTTTCCAGTTTCTTTACCAATTTGTTACCGTGTCAACGCATACTGTGCACTTTATTCTCTTAAACAGCTATGCCTTTTACTAATATATTTAACAGCTCCGTAAGAGAGTTTGTGCGCCGCAGGGGCGTCTGCGTAAGCAGGCGTTTGGTGTGTTACGACACCACGTACCCGAGCACGTGAGGGTTGGACCCTCCCGCGTGTAGCCGAGCGCGGCTTAGCCGTGTCCTGGTAAAAGGGGATCTTGGGGCTTGAGCCACTGCCGGGTGTTTGGACCGTTACGGCCCCTCGGCGGCGGCAACACACCCCGTTGGCCTCGGCTTCACGTAAACGGCATCCCCGGACTGACCCACCCGGGGGAAATCGGCAGTCGCCTCTTCCTATCTCTTCCTCTCGAATCTTCGTCTTTATCTCTTACTTTTTGACCTTTCCTGTCTTCTCCTCTCTTCCATGTACTTCATTCTCCTCGGCGGCAAGGGTTAACCTTGTGTGGGATAGCCAACCTCAGTTATAACAGATTTGGTTATAGTAGTGTCGTACAGCTGGCGCATGCAGGCCGTCTTTTCACGTTCCTGCAGCGTTCCCTTGTTCATTTCATTTTCATTTCATTTATTGATACTGTGTATCCCATCAGGGATTGTAACAGGAAGGGCTGTATGTTATACATAGGAACATGGTATAAGGTGTTACTTACTAAATCTTATACAATAAAAAACTTGGGCATATAACAATTTCATTACGGGATTATACAAGAGAATAAATAGAACGGAGAGGTTATGACAAAGATAATTGCAGTTACAGAGACCAGTTACAAGGTCAGTATTGACGTAATAACAATCGCGCAGCAATCAAGGTTACAATAATGCCAACAAGAAAAGAAATGTTTTGCATCATTGCCGTAATTATAGTCAAGCACAAACACCGTTAAAATAATAAGGCAACAAGGAACTACGTAAGTAATGTGAATAATGTGAAGAATTATTGCTGCAATGCGTATAGTTGATGCGCAATCAGGGTACCAAACGTATCTAAGGATGAGCTATCAGTGGTACTTGTGCTAAGATTATTCCATTCGCGTGTCGCCCTTGGAAAAAAATAATATTTGAAAATATCAGTGCGGAATGGAAATTCGCTTAATGTGTGTGTGTGTTTATGGCGAGTTATTCTATTCGAGGACGTTGATATGTATTTCATAATGGGCAGTTTAAGTTGATTGTGTATTAACTGATACATGATTTTTAGTCTAGCAAGCTTAGCTCTGTTGTGCATGGTTAGAAGTTCTGCCCGTTTCAGTAATGCTGTTGGTGAGTCTGTGATGGAGTGTTTATTATATATGTATCTCAGCGCTTTTCGCTGTACCACTTCAAGTTTTTTGATCAGTTTGTTAGTAAACGGGAACCAAACGGTGTTGGCGTACTCTAGAACCGGTCTTATGAGTGTTTTATATGCGAGTAACTTTGTTTCGGATGGTGCTAGTTTAAGGCGTCTGTTAATGAAGAAGAGCTGTCTTATTGCGGTTGATGTGATATTGTTAACGTGAGAATCCCACCTGAAGTCAGATGTTAGTGTCACACCAAGGTACTTATGCTCATGAACAGATACAAGAGGAATGTTGTTAAGGGTGTACCGGAAGGCTGATGTATGTTTTTTTCTGGTTATAGATAATAGAACAGACGTTTTTAGATTTATATCCATCTGTTGGGCTCCATGGTGGGTGGCTGAAGGCGCTGCCGAATTTTCACACATATCTATGGCACGTTCTTTTCCAACACTTTGTGATCGCCCTCACAAACGAGGGCGCACCGAAGTTTTCAAGTTTTTTGGCCGAAATAATGACAATTTTCCAAGATTTCATGTTGTACATTCAGAGAAAAAAGAAAAGGCAGCGAGAATGATCTCACCTTTTCCTGTTGCAAAGACACTTAGTGAAGCTTTTGGCCCAGGTTATAAAGTCTCTAAGTTGGCAAGTGGCGACCTCCTTTTAGAACTGCGTGATAAGACACAGTACGAGAAACTCTCTAATCTAGGATCCTTTGGGAATCTTTCAGTGATGGTCCCACCGCACCGCACAATGAACACCACCCGCGGAGTCGTTTCCGATGCCGATCTCATGGAACTGACTGAAGCCGAACTACTGGAGGGCTGGAGCGATCAGAATGTGACCAATGTCAAGAGAATAAAGATCAGGCGCGATGGCAAGGAAATTGAGACAAAGCACTTATTTCTAACTTTTGCATGAAGTATGCTAGCTGAAACCATTGAGGCTGGCTACATAAAGATCCGAGTGAGACCGTAGATCCCCAATCCTCTCCGATGCATTAAGTGTCAAAGATTTGGCCACAGTTCACAGAACTGCCGAGGCCGCCAGACTTGCGCGAAATGTAGTGCCCAAGAACACCCATCTGACAATTGCGAGAATGCTGCACACTGCGTGAACTGTGATGTGGAACACGCCGCGTACTCGCGGTCCTGTCCATCATGGAAAAAAGAAAAAGAAATAGTCACAATCAAAGTTAAGGAAAATATATCGTTTAAAGAGGCACGCAGGCGGGTAGCATACCTGCCAAAGAAAAGCTTTGCTGAAGTGGCGCGTTAGGGGGCAGCGTCACAATGGCCTCCGGCGGCTGTCCGACCCACACGCAGTGAGTCGGCAGTTACGCCATCGGCCCCCACGGTGGTTGCAGCTAGCGCTGCTCCACCAACCGAGCAGAAGGGACCATCGACCCCGAAGGTGGGCGCAGCCGAGGCTGCCCCAACCTCCCCGGCCCCTTCTAGCGCTAGCAACCGCCAGCGCAGCCAAATCCCTCAGGGAGCCCCTCCGACCTCCGGGGTGGTGGGCGCAGGGGTCTTGCCCTCCAAGGCGGGACTCCCTCTGAAAACTTCTCGCTCTCAAGAGCACGTGTCCGGAGCCTCACTAGAGGCAATGGACACAACACCTATCCTCAAGGCGCACCAAGCGCCTTAGGAGCGGCGAGGCTCCCTCGAACACACCAGAAAGGGCAAAACTCCCATTACAGGGCCTCGAAAGGGCTCTGTAATTTAAACTCTGTAATTTTCATAATCACTACTTCTGTTTCTGTACACACAGCACCTATTGACCTCCAATATGGATACACAAATAATTCAGTGGAACATCAGAGGTCTTCTTAGGAACCTTGATGATGTGCAAGAGCTTATCCAAAAACACAATCCAACAGTGCTGTGTCTACAGGAAACACACCTAAAACCAAACCATACAAACTTTCTCCGACCGTATGTCAAGTTTCGCAAAGATCGCGATGACGCTGTCGTATCAACAGGCGGTGTTGCCGTTTTGATTCATAAAAGTATTTCCTGTCAGCGTTTACAGCTACAAACGCCCCTTGAAGCAGTGGCGGTTCGAGCTGTTCTTCTAAATAAACTCGTCACCATTTGCTCCCTTTACGTACCCCCACACTACAAATTAACGAAACATGAATTCCAATCCTTTATAGATCAATTGCCAGAACCTTATGTTGTTCTTGGCGATTTCAATGCGTACAGCTCCCTGTGGGGCGACTCTCGTATAGATGCGCGAGGTCGTCTTGTTGAACAGTTCCTTTCTTCTTCTGGTGCGTGCCTTCTGAAAAAAAAGAAACCCACATATTACTGTCTTGCAAACAATACCTTTTCTTCCATTGATCTGAGCATAGTTTCCCCGTCCATACTGCCTGAACTCGAACGGGAAGTTACGAATAATCCTTACGGAAGCGATCATTTCCATATACTATTAAGAAAACCTAAAGAAGACGAATATCCACCTCAGACACCTAGGTGGAAGATTGAGACAGCAGACTGGGAGAAATTCCGAAATTAGCTAGTATATCATGGGATGGCATGTCCCCGTTAGGAATTGATGCTGCCGTGGAATATTTCGCAGCCTTCATAATAGATGCCGCAACTAAATGTATATCACAAGAAATGGATTAGCATGCAAACGGCGTGTCCCGTGGTGGAACGACGATTGTAGGATCGCTCGTAAGAAACAAAACAAAGCGTGGGGGTTGCTACGCGCCTCCCCCACTGCGGAGAATCTTATAAATTTTAAAAAAGTAAAATCCCAAGGCAGGCGAACCCGTCGACAGGCCAGAAGAGAGAGTTGGCAGAAGTTTTTATCTGGTATCAACTCCTATACAGATGAGTCCAAAGTCTGGAACAGGGTTCATAGGATTAAAGGGCGACAAACATACTCACTTCCTTTGGTGAACACACAAGGTGAAGCACTGAAAGATCAGGCAGACTCACTTGGAGAACACTTTGAGAGCGTGTCGAGTTCAAACCATTATTCGCAATCCTTTTTGAAATACAAACAAATAGAAGAATGTCAGCCAATAATACGAAAATCCAGACAGAATGAACCTTATAACCGGCCGTTCAGTATTGCTGAGTTGAGAGCTGCCTTGACCACATGCAAAAGCTCTGCACCGGGACCTGATAGAGTCATGTACGAAATGATCAGAAACTTACGCACTGACACCAAACTTACACTACTCACGCTTTTCAACGCTATTTGGGCTACGGGATACCTCCCATCCACATGGAAAGAAGCGATTGTGATCCCTGTTCTTAAGTAGGGTAAAGACCCTTCCTTGGCGGCAAGTTACCGTCCCATGGCTCATACAAATTGTCTTTGTGAGCTTTTTGAAAAAAATGGTTAACCGTAGACTTGTACATTTCCTTGAACTCAACAATATCCTCGATCCCTTTCAGTGTGGCTTCAGAGAAGGGCGTTCCACAACGGATCACCTTGTGCGCATTGAGGGAAACATTCGCGACGCCTTTCTTCATAAACAATATTTCCTATCCATATTCCTCGATATGGAGAAGGCGTACGACACTACGTGGCGCTATGGAATCTTGAGAGACTTGTCGGGAATTGGCATCCGTGGCAATATGCTCGTCCTAATAGAAAGCTATTTGTCCAACCGTACAATCCGCGTGAAAGTCGGCAATGTATTGTCGCGACCTTTTATACAGGAAACTGGTGTACCTCAAGAAGGTGTACTTAGCTGCACGCTCTTCATCGTGAAAATGAACAACCTTCGTGCTTCATTACCGCCAGCCGTTTTTTATTCTGTTTACGTGGACGACATACAGATGGGTTTCAAATCCTGCAACCTTACTGTGTGTGAGAGGCAAGTTCAACAGGGCTTGAACAAAGTGTCCAAATGGGCAGAAGAAAACGGATTTAAAGTTAACCCCAACAAACGTTCTTGTGTGCTTTTCACGAGAAAGAGAGGGCTCATTGCAGAACCCAGTATCGAAATGTATGGTCAGCGAATTTCTGTGAACAAAGAACACAAGTTCTTAGGCATTATACTTGATCCGAAATTAACTTTTATTCCACACATAAAGTACCTCAAGGTCAAATGCTTAAAAACAATGAACTTACTTAAAGTGTTATCCCACACAACATGGGGCAGCGACAGGAAACGTTTAATGAAGCTTTACAAGAGCCTCATCCGGTCACGGTTGGACTACGGTGCCGTGATCTATCATTCTGCAGCCCCGAGCGCGCTAAAGATGCTAGATCCGTTCCACCATCTAGGAATCCGGCTGGCCACTGGAGCTTTCAGAACAAGTCCTATTGAAACCTTATATGCAGAATCAAATGAGTGGTCACTTCATCTGCAGAGAGCATACATCAGCCAAACATAGTTTTTGAAAGTCCACTTTAATCCTCAGCATCCCTGTTTTAATAACATTAACGATACGACATATGCTACACTCTTTCATAATCGTCCCTCCGTAAGACAGCCTTTCTCGCTGCGTGTGAGGGAGCTTAGTGACGAAATGCGTGTCCCAATCCTCGAGCTTCGCCCAATGCATCCAGCCAAGCTGCTACCTCCTTGGGAGTGGCAGCTGATACAATGGGATATATTCTTCATGCAAGTTACAAAACATGCTCCAGAGATTGAAATCCAAATGCATTTCCGGGAACTCCAGCAAAAATACTCTTGCCCGGAGTTCTACACAGACGCATCGAAGTCACACGACGGGGTGTCCTATGCAGCCGTCGGCCCATCCTTCTCGGAAACTGATGTACTGCATCCGGAAACTAGTATCTTTACGGCTGAGGCTTACGCACTGCTGTCGGTCGCAAAGCATATAAATAAATCAAAACTCCAGAAATCAGTTACATATATGGACTCCCTTAGTGTTGTGAAGGCCTTGATGTCTTTCTGTAGCCACAGAAATCCGGTAATTAATGAACTCTACTCCGCACTGTGTAAAGAATATATATATAACCAACATATGTTTATATGCTGGGTACCTGGTCATAGGGCCATTGAGGGAAACGTACTAGCGGACCAAATGGCCACATCCATTTCATTGCATGCAGTTAGTCCTACTGCTTCGGTCCCTGTCACAGACCTGAAGCCTTTCTCAAGAAGAAAACTGCAAAACCACTGGCAACGCATGTGGGACGAAGAAATAAATAATAAACTGCATCTAATAAAGCCACAATTAGGTTTCTGCCCTCCTGTAACAATATCCCGCCGGACAGATGTCCTATTCTGCCGTCTAAGAATAGCACACACATTTGCCACCCATAACTTTTTACTTACCGGAAATGACCCTCCAACCTGTGGCAGATGCGGAGAGAGGCTGACCGTGCTCCACGTCCTTCTGGAGTGTCGGAAAGTCGAATCTGAGAGAAGGAGACATTTTTCTTTAGCATACCGTCAACACATTCCTCTTCATCCTGTAATGTTTCTCGGTCCAGAACCGCTTTTAGAGCGCAGCTCTTTGGCGTCCGTTCCTGGGTTTCGCGTCGTCGTCGGCGTTGTCCTCGGCCTCGTAACAAGCTCCGCCCCCCTTTCATCCCCCCAGCGCTAGCAGCGACCGACTGATACCGCTGGATGCCGCTGACGCCGCTAGAGAGTCAAGATAACGTGACTGCATAGAACACCGTCGCCGCCATGCAGAAAGAGGAGGAAAGGGTCCCCCCCCCCTGTTCTTGTGTGGCGGATAGGGTGCTCTTCAGTTGCCGACGCGCCGGTTATTTCACGTAGGCCCCGGCACGTCGACGAATACGTGACCACCTTCCCTAGGCTAGACCTGGTTCTTAGCGCTGCGGAAGCGAGGGTATCATATTGTTTGTGTCGGCATCGGCGGCGTTGTCCCTGAAACCAACTCCGCAGCTGGGGTTGACTCACTATCGGCGTCAGCGGCATCAGTCAGTCGCTGCTATCTCTTCCCTCCTCCCTTTATCGTGTTGTCCGCTTGCTGCGCGCGCTTCTGCCCCCATCGTTTGCCGCTGGGTGTACACGCCGCCCCCCTCCCCCCTCTTCCTGCGAGTCTCCGGTTGTCAAAGCGCCGGCTCGAACTTAATTCCTTTCTTCGCTCCTCCTCCAATGCAACCCCTGTGCGGTGGCAATCAGAGAGCCAGATCGGTGGCGGCGGATCTGTATATGTGCACCGCCCGAGCCGAAATTGCCGCTGCCGTTCGCCCTGTGCGGTGGCAATCAGAGAGCCAGATCGGTGGCGGCGGATCTGTATATGTGCACCGCCCGAGCCGAAATTGCCGCTGCCGTTTGCCACTGCGAAATTATCTGCCAGTTCTTTCTGAGCCATGAGCGAGACGACCGATGGAAGTCCTATCTACTTGCGCACAGGTCTCTCTGCAATACCAGTCGAAATGTTTGGCACGTCACATGAAGTTGGCGAACTGTGCGCCGCAAAGTTGCCCAACGGCTTGCTGGTAGCAGCTGCCTACTTCGCCCCTACCGCACTCACGAAAGACGTCGTGCACTTCCTGCAACTCGCATTAACCGTCCATCGATCCACACCGATGTTAGTAGTGGGGGACTTTAATGTTGACATAAAGACAAACAGCAATTTCCTAACACTTATGCGGGAGAACATCCAGTTCCTCTCGCTTGTAACGCGTCCCACGGCTGTGACAACCTCGCGAGGCACTTGTATAGATCTCGTCTTTGAGAATCAAGTATTGGTGTACCAAGTCGAACATATATCAGTCTATTTCTCCGACCACAAAGCTTCCTTCATGACTGTCAAGAACTGTTAGTGGAGTCTTTGTTAAAGGAATACGTGTGAAAAATAAAAAAAAAAATTCTGTGATAGCGCATACATGTGTTGCTCGATTTCTTTGCCTCAATCTATCGAAAAGGTGAAACAGCTTATTTGCTGCGCTCAAATTTCGCATTAGGAAGTAACGTAATCGTCGGTAATTTTTTTAACACAGAAACAGTCCTAGGTTTCCTGAGAGATGTTGTACCACATCTTATTAGTCCCATACATTCGTAGCGCTTCCTCTCTAGAGAGGATGCCGCTGTGATAGTCGTGCTGTATAGCACAGGCCTCCAGGCTCTCGTGTTTCAAGGGCTCTGGCGAGGCAGTAGTACTCCAGGTAATTTTAACATCTCACATATCTTTTATAATGCATCATTCTCTCACGATGGATTTTATTGCACATAGAACATGTCATTATAATCGACATAATCTTATAACAGATAGATTTTACGCACTCTGGCGCTCTTTGAATTAACCTCATTGAACTCATAACTACATTGCGAATTCATCAACACTGGTTTGGCGCTCTTTGGCCTTACCTGGCCCTTGCGCCAATAACAACCAAACATTCATTCAAGAGAGTTTATAAAGTGTTGTGAAACAGGGAAACTGTCGTTTAGTATGTATGCACGTGGACATGTAATTTTGTCGCTGAATCTATCATGTTAGAGCCTTTATTTGTTGTGGTACTAACACATAGCTACAAAACAACAATATAGGCAAGCTTTCAGTATAATGAAGATTTTCGCGGTCCTCTCGAGTTATTCTGTGACATGTCACCGCAATACCGCAGCTGTATTGGCGTTGAATTTTGTTTTCACATCATCTTGTCCATGTGCTAAATTCTATTTTAGATAGGTTTTCTGACAGCCTGCAAGCACAACGTCAGCAATGCGCAACCTTTATCTGCATGAGAGACGCGTCAGAATTGAGTGGCATTGTTCGTCTATGTAATGGATGTTACGTAAGAATTAGGAAGAACCAGTGCCTTGCAGCAGAACTTTTCAACACATAAACACTACTTAACCATTCCGAGAACTAGTGATATGAGCAGCCATCAAGTGACATGTTACCCCTGATTGATGTAATCAATAATGGCATGCAGCCAGTTTTATGTAGATCTTTCGACTAGTGTATGCAGCATTGTTTTTTCCTGTACCTGCAGTAATACCATGAACTCGTAGAATGACTGGCAGTGCTGTGTTATTCACTATCACATTTCAATGTGTATGACATCATGCATAGTGATCACAAAAACTTCTAAACAACAACAGCATGTAACGTATTATTTTTATTATATTTATTTCCAATACTGCTATCCCTTAAGGGCATTTACATGGGCGGGGGAAAACTTTTCAATAAACACGTAATGCCAGTTCCGCCCTACACAACCAATGCATTTAGCAAACATGTAAAGACAGTTTAGGCTCAAATGATTCCGTTGGGTGTGCTATAATAAGTACATCTCCATCGAGGCTGTTCCAACTGACTATAGTTTTCACAACAAAGGAAAGTTTGAAGGCATCAGCGCGACACACATCATCATCATCATCCGCCTGGTTACGCTCACTGCAGGGCAAAGGTCTCTCCCATATTTCTCTCCCAGGTCTCTCCCATATTGTGGCCATGCCGTCCCCTTATGGCCATACCCTTAATGACCATCGGTTATCTTCCCTCCTCATTACATGTCCTGCCCATTCCCATTTCTTTTTCTTGATTTCAACTAAGATGTCATTAACTCGCGTTTGTTCCCTCACCCAATCTGCTCTTTTCTTATCCCTTAACGTTACACCTATCATTCTTCTTTCCATAGCTCGTTGCGTCGTTCTCAATTTAAGTAGAACCCTTTTCGTAAGCCTCCAGGTTTCTGCCCCGTAGGTGAGTACAGGTAAGACACAGCTATTATAAGCTTTTCTCTTGAGGGATAATCGCAGCCTGCTGTTCATGATCTGAGAATGCCTGCCAAACGCACCCCAGCCCATTCTTATTCTTCTGATTATTTCCGTCTCATGATCCGGATCCGCCGTCACTACCTGCCCTAAGTAGATGTATTCCCTTACCACTTCCAGTCCCTCAGTACCTATTGTAAATTGCTGTTCTCTTCCGAGACTGTTAAACATTACATTAGTTTTCTGCAGATTAATTTTTAGACCCATTCTTCTGCTTTGCCTCTAGAGGTCATTGAGCATGCATTGCAATTGGTCCCCTGAGTTACTAAGCGAGGCAATATCATCAGTGAATCGCAAGTTACTAAGGAATTCTCCATTAACTTTATCCCCAATTCTTCCCAGTCCAGGTCTCTGAATACCTCCTGGAAACATGCTGTGCGACACAGATGGGGCCTTAAATCATCAGGGTGACATGTACGTGGAGACACTCGACCTGGGGACGCATCTATAGTCTGGAGTCCAAATTCAATTTATTGTTATACAGTTGGTACTAGAATTTCAACCTGGCTATTTTTTGCGCGTTGCCAGTGCGGGCAGACTGGCACGAGATAATAACGCCGTTACAGACTGCGTTCTTTAGTAAGCATTAACGATAAACCATGCGGCTAGTCTTTGAATTCGTTCCAGTTTATTTATCATCCCCAATTAGTGCGGATCCCAGACTATACATGCGTATTCCAGGGTGGGCTGTACAATTGCTTTGCACACCTCGAGCTTTTTCTCGGGTGTACCATCTTTCAGCTTTCTTCTTAGCAGACCGAGTTTGCGTTGAGCAGACCCAGAAATGTTTTCAATGTGTTCTTTCCAATTTACATTGGGCGTGATTGTGGTCTAGAGATACTTAAGCTTACTAACATGTTGAAGCGGGATAGTATTTGTTCTGTAAGTAAAATGCAATGGAGTTTTCTTGTTAGATACAGTCATGTAAGCCGATTTATTGAAATGAATTTTCATGTCCCACGTGACACACCAGTCATAAATGCTATGCAGGCATTCGTTCAACAACACTTGATCCTGGACATTCTTAACGCGACAGTAAATAAGGCAATCATCCGCAAAGAGACGCAATTCAATGTTAAGATGCAAGTCATTGGCAATATCGTTTACACATAATCGAAACAAAATTGGTCCTAAAATCGAACCAGATAAAACAGATAAGGAGGATTATCGTTCGCCTGCTATTTGAACATATAGCTTTCTATTTGTAAGGTGCGCATGAATCCACTTCATAATTTCTGTATTAACTCCATGTTTATACAATGTCTCAATAAGTTTTGTGTTACATACCCGATCAAAAGCCTTCGAAAAATCAATTGCTATAACGTCATGTTGCTCCTTGTTGGTAATTGCGATGCAGAAAGGATGAGATACCACAAAAAGCGGCGTCACTGTTGACAAACGTTGGCGAAAGCCATGCTGCTTGATGTAGAATAAGTTGTTATTTTCAATATATTCAACGAGATGCTTTGATATTATGTGTTCTAACGTTTTACACGCGGTGAATTTAATGAAAATTGGCCTATAGTTTCCCGCCAATAACTTATTGCCCTCTTTAGAAATGGGTACAATGCGCACAAGGAGCCAATCTACTGGCACACCTCCGATACGTAATGACATTGAAAAAATTCTACTCAAAAAATGTGATATCCCTTCACACTACCGATTAAAATCTCATTGGGTACTTCATCGGGGCACATGATATTGTGCTATCAAGTTTTAACAACAATGCTACCATGCCTTATGGAGAAATTACAATATTATTAGTACCTTCACACGGCAACAAACTATCGCCAGTATTTATGGGTTGCCTATTACTGCCAGGTGTAAATACACAGTTAAACATACCGTTAAAAACCTACACGGTCAAAGCTGGTCTACTACAGACATTTCCGTCTACCATAATTTCAATATTGTTGCACATAGAACTAGGTAAGTAATTCTAGAATTTTTGAGGCGAGTTTTGCAAGTAATCTACCAGTGTTGTTGAAAACCGGCCGCATTCGCATCGTTTACTTCTTTTCTAACTTGTATACTGAGACTGGCTATTTCCGCGCATTTCCTTGGCACCCGTCCACGTTGTTAGGAATGGCCGGACGGGGTGGCAACGTGCCAGCTTTCAGCCCACTGCACGTATTCCTATCCAACCGGACGGGGCACCCTTCAGAGAACTGCGAATGACCGGCAGCCACGTGGCACGGGGTCAGCTCAGGAATGTGCTCCCGCCAGTGCCACCCGGGACGGAGCAGAGTTCTACGAACCCCTCTGACGTCGGCTCCGGACCTTTACACCTGTGTGCGTGTGTACAACACGAGCATGTGAGCCCGCCTCCTCCAGAAGGGCGGGTCATCTTCGGTGACGTCGAACGGGGACGTCGAACGATGACTGGACGAACGTTTTCGTTCGCTTGCAATCAAAGGGGGACCAAGGGCTTATAAGCAGCGGTTGTCGGCTGCTAGAGTGTGCTCGTCTTCGGGAGCTGAGTGTTCTTTGTCATGCTCGAAATGTACTAGTGAGCTGTGCGCTCGTAAGCTGTTTGCTGTATGTTAGTCTTACGGGCTCCATATGGGATTCACGCTAGACTGTCAATGTATCTTGCTTAATATGTAAATACTGCTAATAAACCCTGCTTGCCTAGTTCCTGCCAAGTTCATCCCTACGACTACGACTGCAAAATCTTACAACTGAATGGCAGCGGTGAGATCAGCCTACGGCTCCCAGATCGGCCTACGAGTCGGAAACAGCAACAGCTGCTGACGGACGTTGGCACATGGTGACCGACCGGTATCCTGATCAAGTTGGAGGCGACGTGGGATTGAACACCTCTCGGAACTGACTGGATACGGCGGGGAAGGACTGGTGATATGGTGCTGCTTCAGTCGGTAAGCGTTTGGTTTTGGCTGTAAGATTTACCAGGCTTCAATTTCTGTGTGTTTTTGGATTTGATTCACTGAGGATCTTTTTACTTGTATTTTGATTTGCGTGGGTATCGCGGCAAGTATTGTGTGACAGCAGAGCCAAAGCTTAAGGTAGCGCCCATGGTCCTAATGTGTTTGACGGGAGCTGACCTGTTGTGGTTGTGTGAAGAGCTCGAGGTAGACGTAGAGGAGGACTTGACGCAATCAGATATTCGTAAAACCATTCTAGAAATTAACAATGATTTGAAATTCATCGAACAAATGGGTAAACGAATTCAAAACAAAAGACAGGAACGGTACACAAAAGACAGGAACGGCAAGAACGCCAAGAGCGTGAGCAGAGACGGCAAAAGCTTGAGAAAGAAGTTGCAGTAGTAAAGAAACAGATAGAGGAATTGCAGCAGTTAAGCGCACGAAGTCCACAGCGGCTTGAGAAATCTGTAGGCTGGACGCAGCGAAAGTGGAAAGTAGAGAGCAGATTTTGTTCAAAAGCCGAGGAAAGTAGTAGTACCTGTGAGAGTAGCAGCACGTTCACAGGTGAACTCGAAGTGCTAGCAGCTAACGATGCCTTAGTGGCAACAGAGGCCGTTAAAGGCCAGAGTGAGAGCGACGAGGTGCTGTGCCAACAGAGGAATGTAGAGACAGCTAGGCCAGCTGCGAACAAATTGGCACAGTTACCGCGCGTGTGCGTCGCATCTCATGGTAGCGAGGTCGTTAGCGAGGTACAGAATACTGCAGACTTGACAGACGCAAGCACCCATGTCAGGTCAGATCTGCGTGCAGAAGTGAAGTGCCAGCTGGACGATGCAGTTGAGGGTAATTCTTAGAATTGCGAGCTGCGTAGCTCAAGATAATACAACTGCATTGTTCAGGGATCGGTGCAGCTCTCCGCCAGTCTTGGTAGCCTAGATAAGGATGATTCAGATAATAATCATTCCGACTGTGCGCGTGAGACAGCGATCGATACCGACGGGCTGTGTGCCGATGCACAGCGTGAGCTGGGCAATGCAGTAGAGGGCAGTTCGCAAGTGGGCGGGTTGCATAACTCGAGTAAAGCCTGCTGCATTGCTCAAGAGTTGGTTGAGCTGTCCGCCAATCGAGGCAGAGAGAGTGTTGATTTAAATGAGAATCAATCAGACTGTGCGGGTAAGAGACCGATCCGGGCTGACGAGATGTGTAACGGCCAGCACGAGGTGCGAGATGACGGCATGAAAGAGAGTTCGAGGAGAAAGCGCCGCAGAAAGAAGCGCGTGAAAGATAGGAATGCGGTGACTATTGTAGCGCCGCCAAAGACGGCGACAGATCCAAAAGGGCAGGGAGCGAGGAAAAAGGTGCGGTCGTCTCTGACGATGTTTACGCATCCAAAACGTTCGAGCCACAGGTCCAAAAGAGACCGAGAAGCATGTTCTGCACGGACGCGGACAAAGGTCACGGGGCAGTTAAATTCCTCGTCGTTCCGTCGTTCCTTTCGAAGCTCAGCGCACAGTGCAAAGAAGCGCAAGGTGGCAAGACGAGACCAAGTGGGGAGTAGCGACGCGGTCACTCGAGTTTGTGAGGCAAGAGGGGCGCCAGGACGCAAATTGGGAGGGGACTGTAACGTCTTGGGGGAGCTGTTAGTGAGTCAGCCCTTTTGTTATTCCTCGGTAGCCAGAGTAGCTTTCAAACCACGACCATCTCGGGTACGGCTCAAAGTATGAGTCAGTTGTAAACGTTTGAAAAGGGAGGCCAAGAGAGCTCCCGTAGAAGGAAAACGTGTTGTTCTGTTTTATTTTTGAGCACTTGGTAATTTCGCGATTTAAGTTTTTTTATTATGCAAAAGTATGAGCTTTGTTTGTGTTTTCGTTTGAGAAGCTCCGAGAGTTGAAAGACGCGTTTTTTGTAAACATGTAGTATCGCGAGTTGTTAGTTAATGAGTAGATAAGCTTTTTTGTGTGTGTGAGTAACCTGAGTGTCAAGGTTATCGGGGAGAGGCCTATCGTAGCGCGCGTGTGTATTCGTTAACCTTCTATCTTTTATGTGTTTTTTTATTTTCTAAGGTTAAGCGCGTAGGGTTTCAGTAAGTGCGTGATTTGCACTGAGTTCGTAGTTCCATTAGCGCATGTCCTATGTGGACGGAGGGAAGCAGAAGATTTATGACTGGGTTGCTCGTGTGTGTTGAGGGCAGCCGTATTCTGACTTTTCTAGTACGCGTGCGTAGAGCTAGTTATTAGAAGACACATTTGTTCGAAGGTGCCTCTGTGTTGCGTAAGTTACGCAAGTTTGGTTGTTTGTTTAAGGAACGTGTCCTGTGTGGATTAAAGGAACAAATGTGAGTCAGCGTGATGAAAACTTTGTATGATGCAAGCACGTGTTTGGAATAGAGACCACAAAGATAGCGCGATTGTATTTAGGTACCTGTGGAGTTGGCCAGACGGTTCAGTGGCAACCGTACATGAGATAAGTACGCTACTGTGATAAGGTAAGAACAGGCTGTTCGTGAAGTTAGGCTGCTTATGATATGTTCGGGTATTGGTGGTTGAGAAGCCTTCGGTTTAGTTCTACGTAAACCTTTGCTATTATGCAATGCTACGGTTAGGTTTGGTCAAACTCAGGGGCAACGTGAACGCTCGCTTTGGTGGCACAAAATTTGGGGGCAAAATTTGGGGATTTCCAGTTGAGTGACTTGCATCGAAATTGTGATAGGAGGCCTGGTGGATTAACAGCTGATTCAGGGCGTTTGAACGCTGAGCGGTATTGTGTTGCCGGATCGACTCTTCTGTTCCAGTTGTTGTGAGATGGTTGAAGGCATTCCAAGTGCGCAGGGGTTGCAGAGAGCAAAGCCATCATCTTGCTCGCCAGCCATTCTCTTCCTGCCCAGCGGTTGCCAGCACTGGCCAGGCGAGATTTTCCGGGCCATGGAGGAGCTGTTAGGAATGGCCGGACGGGGTGGCAACGTGCCAGCTTTCAGCCCGCTGCTCGTATACCTATCCGACCGGACGGGGCACCCTTCAGAGAACTGCGAATGACCGGCAGCCACGTGGCGCGGGGTCAGCTCAGGAATGTGCTACCCGCCAGCGCCACTCGGGAGGGAGCAGAGTTCTATGAACCCCTCTGACGTTGGCTCTGGACCTTTACACCTGCGTGTGTGTGCAACACGAGTATGTGAGCCCGCCTCCTTTAAAAGGGCGGGTTATCTTCAGTGACGTCAACAGGGACGTCGAACGATGACTGGACGAACGTTTCCGTTCGCTTGGAATCAAGGGGGGACCAAGGGCTTCTAAGCAGCGGTTGTCGGCTGCTAGAGTGTGCTCGTCGCCGGGAGCTGTGTGCTCGTTGTCATGCTCGAACTGTACTAGTGAGCTGTGTGCTCGTAAGCTGTTTGCTGTATGTTAGTCTTGCGGGCTGCATATGGGAGTCACGCTAGACTGTCAATGTATCTTGCTTAATATGTAAATACTGCTAATAAACCCTGCTCGCCTAGTTCCTGCCGAGTTCATGCCTACGACAACGACTGCAAAATCTTATAACGTGCACAATTCAGTGCCGCTTCAAATGAGTAATATGTCTAGTTACCCATGGATTGGGTTTTCCTGTGCGCTTGATTTTCTTGGGCACTTATTTTCTTAACAGGCGCGAACACGTGATACAAGGTAACCCCAAACACTATTTATGTCATTGTCCACTGGCATATTATCAAGAGCACGTTCTGAGTAGCCGATAACCGACGTGCCGCCAGCCCGATTTAAGTTATACACATATACAGAGGGATTTATTTAATTGCATGTTAGCAATACCTAAAATTGCTACCACTGTTTTATGATCTGATATGCCATCCACTATGTCGCCATTATAATTAAATGTTAAGCGTAACAAAGTTACGCTTAAGCATATTCTCTACCATATCAGCACTAGGCTTTTCCACTGGCACCATTATTCCCGCATCCCAATCGACAGCTGGTAAATTAAAATCCACTGCTAAAACAATTCTACTTGTGCCATTCCTTATATTATTTTAGTGCTGGTCAATCGCATACAAAAATTTAACAATGCTTCCGAGGGCTCTATAGACGAATCCTATTGTCAAAATGGCATTGTCAAGATACAGTTTGTAACACACACTGTCAGGCCCGTTTGTGGATGGCACAGTTTCATATCTGAGTGGTTGCTTCAGTAGAAGCGCTACGCCACCGCCTCGCGTTGCTCTACATTTGCGGATTACATTGTAAGTGATTGGAAGTATCTCATCATCCTTCATGTCAATGTGCAACCACATTTTTGTCATGGCAATTAGCTCTCCGTGGTGAAGCAATAGCAAGTATTCAAGCTGTTCTACCTTATTCATTATGTTACCGGCACTGATGTTAAGTGAAGCTTCATTTGTACTTCGTCGGTACATAATTCTGAGCTTAAGCTTACAGCGCAAGTTTCTCAGAAAAAAATTTTTTACAACTTGCTGCTCGATGTCTTGAAGCGTTTAGTCTTCAGTGTCGGGAACACCAAATTCAATTCCCAATTTTTATTCCGTTGTGCCAGGTCTTCCAAATAAATTAGTTGCTGCTGTTGATGGTGAACTGTTAGCTTAACGTCTTCAACCGTTCATTCTAGAATATATGTGGCCTAGGGTTTATGTATGCATCTACGACGAAGAAATAAAGAAGTTGTTAGTCAGAGCCAGTGTGTGTCATATCTTCCTTTTGCGGTCCGTCTTGGGTGTTTGCGCTGCAAGTTTAAGTTCAGAATTATTGTGAGGTAACCTTATTTTTGCTGCCCTATCTGTCAGTCAATTTTTTTTGGTGGCAAGTGGTCGTTCTTGCGCAGTCTCACGAGCAATTTGTGTTCAAATTCCCACGTATAAGCAATCCTACTGATAAAATGGTTATCGTGAACAAGAGTGACCTTTGCGCCATCGCGTTTATAGGTCTCAGTCGATTTCCAAAGTAGTCTTCTGTTTGCGACTCTTTCTGCCGAATAGTCATGAGAAACACTAATTTTTGTTCCTTTGAGTTTCTTGCAGTTTTTGAAGATTGCCACCATTTGGTTGCAATCATACAATTTTAGGATAACAGGTCTATGGCGTGATGGTTTCTTTTGACCAAGCCTATGCGTTCTTTCAGCTAATGAAACCGTGACGACAAGTCTGCCACAAAAACAGTTTTAGAACTTGCTGCTCGATGCCTTCACGCGTTTCGTCTTAGTTCTAGGGAACACCAAATACAATAACATTATTCCGCAGTGCCCGATCTTCCAAATCAATTAGTTGCTGCAGTTGATGCTGAACTGTTCGCTTAACGTCTTCAAATGCTCTTTCTAGGATTTCCAACCGGGCACATTGACTCGTAATTTTAAAGAGGCTCTCTTCCAAATTAGCGAGCCTGTTGTCCATTTGAATTTTCTTATCCAAAGTATGTTTGAGCATTTCTTCCACAGTTGGGATGGGTTTGTTTCTACGTCCCTGGAAACCAAGTTCTTTAGATCTAACCACCTGATGCTTAAAATATGAAAACACTTTACAAGGAGCGGCAGCACCAATAGACATAGGCAATTTAACTATTGTCTTGATACGTGAGAGTAATAACCAACCAGTAAGACGGGCCATGCGTGGTTATTCGCTATTGCCGCAGCCGTGCTGCCGCCCCACTGAAGGTAGCCGTATGCAGTATTGGCTTTATATTGAAACGTGTACTTGCTTATCTTTATCGGACGATTACGCTTCACCACCTAAAATGTTATCGCACACCGTAGGGTGCATCTGCATGTATCAGAATCTTCTGCAATGTTATCGATGGTTCCACCCGATGTCTGTTACCGAACCTTGTGTAATCTGATTGCATGTATGCGTGAGGCGAATAGTGCAGAACTTTGTGGAAGACACGCGGGTCCCAAGGATTACTCCGGAGCATTCGACGACTGATGTATAAAAGCCGACGCACTTGACCCACTGATCAGATTTTCCATGATCGCCGAGTGTGCGCCGCTATCGTTGTTCTCTGAGTGTAGCCTGCTTTTGATGGCACAGGTTCGCCCAGTAGAACGCTAGTTTCGTTAGACACAGTTTTGCTGCCTTCTTCACCGTCACTGCTACGCCACATCTGGTGGAGGTGCTTTACGCTCATGTACCAGACGCCCCAGACACGCCGTAGTCCAAGCCAGGACCGTAAAGACAACACCAACGTCGTCCCGGAACATCGCGCAAGCTGCCGGCTACAGCAGCTTCCTCCGGAACACTGAGTTATTACAGAGAGAACCCCGAAGACAGCCACGATGGCAGCCGCAGCGGCCCCAATACTTCTGCAGCAGCTCAAGGAGCCGCCGTCGACGTTCAGTGGTTTCACATTTGAGGAGCCAGAAAGCTGGCTGGAGACGTATGAGAGTGTCGCTTCGTTTACCAGCTCGAACAGCGACTACAAGCTGCGACATTTCTATTTCGCAACAGAAGATGCGGCCAGGACGTGGTTCGCGAATCGAGAAGTCACCTTAACGATGTGGGACCTGTTCTGAACCGGATTCCTGCAAACATTCACAAGTGTCGTGCGAAGACAGCGCGCTCAAGCGCAACTAGAAACCCGAGTATAGCTTCCCGATGAGACCATAGCGGTCTTCACGGAAGAGATAGCCCGTCTTTTCCGGCACGCCAACCCGGAAATGTCGGAGGAGAAAAAAATTGCTTATGGTTCAGCTCTGGTTAACCCTAGTTAAATTGCGAAAGCAAGAGCTGCATGGCAGTGTCTCATTCCGACGCTCTCAAGAACTCAAAGCGGTCTCTTCCGCAGTTGAAGAGTCACTCAGGGACGTGGCACGACTTCTTCTACCGCATCTTCGTTACGACGCTACCCGAGTCGTGCGGCGCATTCTTCTGGCGTCTCATGATGGCGTTGTCTTTTCCTCGCTTCGTTCTGTCCATGTTGCGTCTCTTTCGCGCTCTCCAAACGACTAAATACACTGAGGCGAAGCGTATTTATACATACCCCCCTCGATGCGACACCTCCTCTCTCTGTACCCCAGCGAGGCACACCGGGAGGAACGAGCGGGGACGGCAGCGGCGTCGACGGCGCCGCCATCTGTTGGAGTGCGGCAGTGGCGTGGCTAGGCAACGGCAGCTCAAGGTCGTTCGTTGATCACGGCATGTAGCATACGGCAGACGGCACGACGAGCCGAAATGGCTCACTGGCTGGCGCAATAAAGCTTTCGCTTTAAAATGTCCCCTTGTTGAAGCGGGGCGTCAAGCAAGAACTTGTCGACGGACTGATTCGCAACCCGCCGAAAACCGTAGCTGAGTGTCGTGAAGAGGCATCGATGATCGAGATAACTCTGAAAATGCGCACACGGCAATATATCTGCCAGGGGCTCACGCCTCAGTGCGCCATCCAAGGACTGGGTTCCAGCAAACTTCAAGAGACCATCAGGGTCATTTTGCACGAAGAACTGCGCAAGGTCTTAACTTCGTCGCAGCCTCAAGTGGCCTCGATCGCCTCGATCGCGAAAGATGAGGTTCAGCGATCGCTTGGAGTTCCTTAGGTGCAACCTCAATTACCGCAGCCTCAGCCAGAAGTGATGACCTACGCCGGCGTCGCACGCAGTCAAGGTCCCCCTCTGCAACCGCGCCAGGGCCGTGTAACGCCGCAACTCCTTCGTCCGCCGCCACCGCCGCCAGCACGCCCACCTGTCGCCCAGCGCACCTACGAAAGGAAGACGGCCATTTGGCGAGCTGCCGACCACCAACCGCTCTGTTATCACTGCGCAGAAGCCGGCCATGTGTACTCACATACCGCGACTTGGGACTGAGAGGGTTCGCCGTGAAGACGCCGCCTCCACAGTTTGAGGAGCGCCCACGTGACATTGCCGATTACCTAGCCGCCACTCAGTGGAACTCTCGACGACCATCCCGTTCGCCGTCATCAAGCCGCTACCTGTCGCCGCAACAACGACAATACACTGGCCTAGGCTGGGGCAGTCCGTCAGCCCATATCCGGAAAGCTAAAGGCAGCTCCCGATGGAGGTGCGGTTGCTTTTCGTCGAACTGACGAAGATCCTCCGCCGCCGACTAAGCCGCCGAAAAGTCTATCTCGACGGTATATAAACGAGACGCCGCCATCTCGACGAGGTCTGGAAGCAAAGACTTCGCCCACGAAAGACGACCTGATGACGCCACTTACCAACCACAGGTCGACACGACGCCACCCTGATGTGACGCCAAGAACTAACTGTAACGCAAGACAAAGAACCACCGACCTCGACGTGCTTCTCGACGGCAACGCAATCACCGCCTTAGTGGACACAGAGCCGACTATTCGTAATGAGTGGACACATCGCCGCCCAATTGAAGGAACTTAAAACTGCTTTGGAAGGCCCTCAAATACGGACCACTGGAGGACATCTCATTACGCCGACTGCACTCTGTGCGGCAAGGATTACCGTTCATGACAGGACTTACCGTGCCACTTTCGTTATCCTCCAACAGTGTTCACGAGACACCATTCTCGGCATGGACTACCTGAACCAACACGGCGTAGTCATCGACCTGAAGTTGAAATCGATAACGCTGTCGGAAGATAAAGCGTTACCGCCGGAGAGCACTCGTGGTCACAAAGTCTTGAGTGTGCTCGAAGATCAAGTGAGCATACCACCTGGCTCCAGCATTATCACTTCCGTCGGCAACGAAACACCCGCTGACGTAGAAGGCGTCATCAAGGGTGACCAACGTCTACTACCTGACGGTGAAATTTGTGTCGCAAGAGGGATCACTGAACTTCACGGAAGAAAAACGAAGGTGTTGCTGACACACTTGAAGGAGGAGTTCAAACACGTTCAGCACGCTCAAGCACGTTCGGGCACGACAATCGCGTACATCGAGGAAATTTAGGAAACGAGCAATGCGTTTGTCCTCTCGTATTTTGCCGCACCCACTCCGAAGACCATGGTTCCCAAAACAGACTTCGACATAAATTCAAGTCTTGCATGAGTAAAGAGCAACAAATCTGAAGTCTTCTCCGACGATACAAAGAGTGTTTTTCGACGTCATCGAGGATTGGACAAACACCAGTCGCAAAGCATCGCATAATAACTGAAGTGTGCGCTCGACCACTCCGCCAGAACATTTACGAGCTTCAACGAGAGAACGTGACACTATTATGCACCAAGTCAACGAAATGCTGCGCTACAACATCATCCAGCCGTCGAAAAGCCCATGGGCATGTCCTGTAGTCTTGGTGAAGAAAAAGGACGGAACCCTACGTTTCTGCTTTGATTATCATCGACCGAACAAGATCACGAAAGAGGACTATATACCTCTTCCCACGGATAGCCGACGCATCGGATCGCCTCTGCAACGCTAAATACTTCTCATCGATGGATCTCAAGTTTGCCTACCGGGAAATAGAAGTCGTCGAGAGAAATCGCCAAAAGAGAAGCTTCATCACGCCAGATGGCCTCTATGAGTTCAAGGAAATGTCATTCGGACTGTGCTCGGCGCCTGAAACGTTCCAGCGCGTCATGGACACGGTTTTAGCAGGATTGAAGCGGCAGACGTGTCTTGTTTAGTTGGATGACATCGTTGTCTTCGCCGGAAATTTCGACGACCACTTTAGGTGGCTTGCGACAATATTAGAGGCCATCAACTCATCACAGCTAACTTCTGTTTCTAGGCCACGTCATCAGCAAATCTGGAGTCCGCTCCGACCCGCAGAAGACAGCTGCCATAGCAAAGTTCCCGCAGCCCATCGACGAGAAGGCAGTGCGTACATTCCTTGGCATGGGTGCCTTCAAAAGGCGCTTTGGCAAGGACTTTTCACACACCGCGCAGCCGCTACCACATCTAACCAAATGTGATGTCGAGTCCAAGTAGGAAACTCCGCAGGCAGACACATTTCAAGAACTCAAATGACGCATGCAGTCGCCGCCGGTACTTGCGCACCTCGACGAGGACGCTGATACCGAAATTCACAATGACACCAGAAGCCTAGGCCTCGCTGCCGTCCTAGCGCAGAGGAAAGATGGACTTGAAGGGCTGATATGCTATCTGGTCGCTGTCAAAAGCGGAAGGCAATTATTCTACGACTGAAAAGGAATGCGTCGCCATCGTTTCGGCAGCAGCAAAATTCCGCCTTTAGCTATATGGCAGGCCATTCAAAGTAGTCAGCGACCATGACGCTTTGTGTTGGCTAGCTAACTTAATGACCCTTCAGGGCGGCTGGCGCGGTGGAGCCTCAGACTGCAAGAATATCACGTCGCGGTAATCCAAGTCCGGACGAAAACACTTCGACGCCGATAGCCTGTCACGCGCGCCCATAGATCCCCCGCCGAGAGACGACGAGGACGATGAGGCATTCCTTGGAATGATTAGCGTGGAAGACTTCACTAAACAGCAACGAGTGGACCCTGAGGTTAAAATCACCTTCGACTATTTCGAAGGGAACACTGACATTGTCCGTACGGCATTTAAGCGCGGGTTGTCTTCGTTCACGCTACAAAACAACCTGCTCATGAAGAACTTCTGATCAGTACGCGCCAACTACCTTCTCGTTGTTCCGTCAGCGCTGCGTGCAGAAGTACTCCATGCCCTGCATGGCGATCCAGCCGCTGGGCAACTCGGGTTCTCCCGGACGCTCTCGAAGGTACAAGAAAGGTATCACTGGCCGGGTCTCACCACCGACGTCGCCCGTTGCGTTAAGAAATGCCGGGACTGTCAGTGACGCAAGATACCAGTGACAAGGCCAGCAGAATTATTATAGCCGATCGAACCCCCTTGCCGACCATTTCAGCAGATCGGGATGGATTTGTTCGGAACATTTCCGACGTCAACATCCGCAAATAAGTGGATCGTCGTGGCGACGGACTATGTCACCCGCTTCGCTGAAACTAAAGCTCTACCGAAAGGCAGCGCAGCCGAAGTGACGAAATTTTTCGTTGAAAACATGCTGCTGTGACATGGTGCCCCAGAAATACTCATCAGCGACAGAAGAACGGACTTTACAGCAGAGTTCACTCATGTCATTCTGAAATACAGCCAGTCAAGCCACAGGAGGACAACTGCCTACTACCCACACACGAATAGTCTTACTGGGCGCCTGAATAAGACCCTCTCCGACATGCTAGCAATGTACGTCGACGTCGAGCACAATACGTGGGACGCGGTCCTGCCGTGCGTAACCTTTGCTTACAACACGGTGGTGCAAGAAACAACACAGATCACGCCGTTCAAGCTGGTCTACGGTAGGAACCCTACGACGACTCTCGGCGCCATGCTGCCGCACGTCGAAGAGAATCTTGACGTCGCTACCTTTCACCGGCGCACCGAAGAAGTCCGACAGCGCGCCCGCCAACGAATCAAGAACCAGTAGCGTACCGACAGCCGACACTACAACCTCATACGACGCTTCGTCGAGTACCAGCCCAGTGACCGTGCTTGGGTTTGGACCCCAATACGCTGACGAGGACTCAGTGAGAAAGTATTGCGACACTATTTCGGACCCTACAAGGTCATCCGATGTATTGGCGCACTGGACTATGAGGTCGTGCCAGACGGCATTTCGGATTCACAGTGGTGCTGCGCACGATCTGAAGTCGCCCACGTGGTGCGTGTTTAACTCTTTTACGCACGCTGACGCACTTCCTCATTTTGATGTTTCTTTGCTATGGGTCAAACGCGTGGCAGTTTGGGCGAGTTGGTATGTCATGACTGTTTTAGGCTTGTAGCGCAGCTCAGGAAGAGCAAAAAAGGAAGGAGGTAGGGGTAACCAGCGCTCACTGTGTTTTCCGTTCCCTTTGATTACCCCTACCTCGTTCCTTTTTTTGCTCTTCCTGAGCTGCGCTACAAGCCTAAAACAGTCATTGTTATGGGTGCTTTTGTTTCTTTCGTTTGTTTACAGCATCGGATCGATGCTTTCTAAGAGGCGGGTATTGACACGTGTATTTGCTTATCCTTATCCGGGAGACCACGTTTCACTGCCTAACAAATGTTATCGCTACAGCGCAGGCCGCGCCTGCATGTATCGGAAGTTTCTCGAAAGTTATCGATGGTTCTATCCGCTGCCTCTTTTTACCGAACCTTCTGTTATCTGATTCCATGTATGCGTGCCGCGAATGGTGTGGAGCTTTGTCGAAGACACGTGGATCCCAGCGATTACTCTGGAACGTTCGACGACTGACATGTAAAAGCCGACGCGCTTGACCCACTGATGAGATTTTCGACGATTGCCGATTGTGTTCGCCGCTGCCGTTGTTCTTTGAGCGTAGCCTGCTTTTGAGGACACAGGTTCGCCCAATAAAACGATAGTTTCGGTAATCAGTTTTGCTGCCTCTTCACCGTCACTGCTATGTGACAATATGCCCGCTGTCTGTTGATGATGTCACTGCTACTTGGCGATCCGATTGGGTCATCCAGGTGACGTCCACATTGCTGAACTGGGCTCCTCACTGCTCACGATAGCTTAATAAGCTACATGGTGCACTTGAGCTTCATATATCACATGAAAGGTGCACGCCTGTTTCTGTTACTCTGCAAATAGACATGCAATCGGCAACATGGATGGCTAAAGTTGCCTGTGTCTGGAATGTTTATTCACTTTAACGGTCTTGCACTGTTCTACACAAGTCGGCACGCATAGGGAATGCTGCTAGCTAACATCTGGTAATACTAATAATCCCTATTTCCTCAGTGACAGCTGGGCTCCGTGGGGTCTACAGGGCGGTGCAGGTAGTAGAATATCATTGCTGGCGCACCTCCTCCCCATCTACAGGAAATTGAAAAAGAAAGAATAACTTCAAACACCCCTCATTCTCATTCACGTGTTGCCATAAGTGTGTATGTTTTCTTCCCCCTGACGTTACCTAAATATAAAAATGAAGCCATTTAAAGCATACTCATCTCTCACGAAGCGCATTATCATACATGAAGGTACACAGCCACGTGACTTAAGAAACTTCAGCATAATTTGTGGTAGATTACTCACTGAAAATGCCATGATGTGTATCGTCGTCGATGCTCACACACAGTAGCATTGGAGAAAACTCATCAATCAATAAAACTTAGATATTTAGATTGCGAGCATTTGGAAATAATTTTAGCGAATGCTAGAAACTATGAATATGCCACTCCTGACACAATGCTATGAAAGAGACGCTTAAGATTGAACAAATGATGATAAGCTTGGTAACATATTTGCGCGACAAGTACGTTGTGGCGAGCACAGGGAACAAACACACAAGAAGGCACAAAGAATACGTGCACGTTATGCTTATTTGTGACTTCTCGTGTCTTTCTTCTCTACTCGTGTTACAACTCTCTCATTTCAATGTGGACAACCAACGCCAATCTCAGGTTGATGCCGTTATTTGAAGCCGTATTTGGGTAAATTACCAAAGAGTATGCTTTAAAATGTCCAGTTTGAAATTTCCTTGTTTAATTGACCAACACTGTAGATAAATCTGGGGCATTTGGGTCATGTATGTAGATTTTCCACTACTACCTTTGTTAACAGATGTTTTGGAGTGGGTTGAAGTCATAATTATTCAAATGAATACTTGTAATTATCATATTGTAGCCAGGTGAATACACGACCACATACAAGAGACATGTAAATAACACGGCTTTCAAGCTTTCATTGTTATTAATCTAAGAAACAACAAATAGGAAGCTGGTGACCATTTTTTGGGGCATTGTAGATGTCAACATAGTAGCTTATTTGGATACTTTTGTATTTCTGTCGTGTGGTCATATAACCTGTGGTGAGCAAAACTGTGGAAATTTGACACTGTAAAGGCCAACATATCGTATTTGATATGCTGAGCTTGATAACTAAAAACGTCTATTTACACATGAGAAACTCAACCAGCCAACCATTGTAGCACTTCCGATATACTGCGACAGAGTTTCACTTGTGAATAGCTCAGGAAAATAATTGGTAATTAGTTAATTGTAGGTTATATGTACATCAAAGAAATTTTACTCTTTTTTATTCTGTGATTGTATGAGAAAGGCGATAACCTTCTTCTGATATTCCTTCATGCGCAATCGGGTCTACTTTCTTAACATAAGAAAAGCTGTTTGATTTGCCAGACACTGTCTGCACCACGCTATCATCACAAGTAACAAGAACTGATGTTCCACCATGAGGGTAGAAGAGGACTACAATTATTCATAGGTCCAAAGATAAAAGTAGTCACAAGAAATGCATTACATAGCAAGCATATTGATGTACATCTGTATAGCTAAATGTTGGATGAAGATGAAACACTGCGGAAAAACGACATCTTGCACATGATGTCAAGGCTAAATGATGTCTTTCGGTATATACGAGGTGTGACAAAAATATGTCTTGCTGTTTTCTAACAACAGCAGTAGCAGTAATTGCCATGAAAGGGATTAATTTTTTAAGGAATAAAGAAATAGGCTAATGTCTAGAACATATTGAACTTACAGAAATGAAACTGCAAAATTATAGTAACTGTTACTTGGAAAAATTTGTTTCACTTGCTGATCGCTGCACAGATCATGGGGATACTACAAAATTGTCAGGATAGGGAAGAGCCAAAGAAAGTGAAGTGAAGATACGGGCAAAAAGTGTCTGTAAAGGAGCATCATTGATTTTAGAACTGTTACTTCAAGTCAGGGAACTAGAATTTTGAGGTGTAGCATTGAAAAGGTATAGCCTAGCCTCTTTATTGGACATTGAGACGCACATCAACAATGGTCATAGAATATGAGAATGCATTTAGGCAAGATACTGAGAGCATGATCAGTGGGCAATGGTAGAGCAGATATCAATCTGTAGAAACTCGGGACAGGCGCTTAATAGAATGCGCTGGTGGGTTATTCGGTGCGAATCCATAATTACTTTTTTAACACAAAACAACGGACACAATAAAGACGACAGGACATGGCGTCTTGTCCTGTCATCTTTCTTGTGTCCGTTGTTTTGAGCTAAGCAAGGTATTTACTGGAACTTATTTCCAACTGTGGTTTATTGAAGAAACATGATATTTATATGTACAGAACAAGACCAGCATGTGGCATAACATTCATGATAACGCAACCACATATCAGTCACGAGGACCCTCCCTATACAACCAAATCGTAGCAATGCACTAGGACAGAACCATGCGACACAGTATACCAGAAGTGATGAGACAATCGTAATTATGACACAGCACGACAGGAATGTAATGGCGCATTATGGCAACGCACTTCGATGCAAGGAGTAACGCAATGGACAAACACGAGTGATGTACTGCAACTATTGTTGGACAAGAATACATAAACATGCGTTTCAACACGTGTGTGGAGCAATTCACCTAAGAGAACAAAAATTTCTGAGCAGTCATACGAAATAATAGCCATCAGTAATTTTTCATTCATTGCATTTTTATTTGTCAGAAAAAAATAGGCATTTCTTGTAGGGATACCTGGGCAAAAAACTGTTTTTGACAGCTTGACTGGCCCCGGGCAACCTGGAAACATTAAGCATTGGTGACATTCAGGAGATGGAACAGATAAATGATAAAACATAGCCAATAATAACACATGCAGGTGGCATGAACATATTCTTCCACATATACTAACATATGTACTAACGCACGCATATATTGTAAATGCACAAATAAACCGATTAAACTTCAACAGCTCAAAGATATACCAACATTAAATATTTGTAACATATCCATTTCCAACAATGATATAGGTACGTAGTTTAGTCGAGATTTAATATAAAACCACTTGTGCAGTTTTCATTAGATGCTGATAGATAACAGTATGCTAAGGCTACATATTTCGAAAATATTCTTTAAGCTGGTTCAAGGTAAAACCCATGGTATGCTTTTACCTTTTTAAGATACAAGGTAAATTCTGTTCACGGGTTTGTAACTTGTAGTTTGTGCGGAAACGCGGTACAAACCACAACTCCGTGTTTCGCGTGAATGTGTTACTTAGTGCGGGTTTTAATGATGCTGTGCGTGTAAGCAAATCGTGAAAGGAGCTAGCCGAAAAAGTGAACGAGCGCAAAAGAAGAAAGTTGTACATGTGATGAGAGGCCATATTCTTGTAGGTCTGAAATGCAACGCCAGTGTATGATAAGTAAGGAATGTTCGCAATATATCGAACAAACCTTTTTTGTAACACGTGCATTTTAAACCTGTTTGTCCCAGTAGTTGTTGACCATACTATGCTGCACTAGTTGATATGTGCCTGGAAGAGTGCATGATATACTTGAATTTTGACAGATGTCGGAAAAATTGTGCGTCAACCTGCCATCAGTCCAGATGCATGAGATAGTGTTTTGCTGAATACGTTACGTGTATCCCGAGATATACAGGCCGCGAAAGTGACGCCCAGTATTTTGTGTAGGTCAACAAATTCGGTTTCCTGCCGTGCATAATAAACGGCGCCATTAATTGTCAATGGTTTGTTTCTTGCGCGGAGCACAACAATTTCAGTTTTAGTTGGATTCACTTCAAGTCTGTTTTGTTGGGACCAGTAAACAACTTCCCCCAAAAAATGTTACATTTTCCTGCTGAAATATCTTTATCTGGACCTGAAAATGAAACAGTACTATCTTCAGCGTGAATAACGAAATTAAGTAAAGTGTCGATGTCGGGAAGGTCATTTATGAATGTGTTAAATAAGAATGCGCCTAAAACACTGCCATGAGGTGCACCGGTCCTAATGTTAGATAAGAAGACTGGTTTTCAGCTATTGATACTGTCTGACTTCTGTTCATCAAATAGGTTTTAAAAAGTTTAAGAGCGTTGCCGCATATCCCGTATAGTGAATGCTTTTGTAATCAAATATTATGGTTTACATAATCGAAAGCATTTGTGAAATCAATGAAAAGAGCAAGAGTATAGCGGTTTTTATCTATATTGCATAGTACATGCTGCTTTATTGTTTAGGATGCGGTCTCGGTTGATCTGCGTTTTCTAAATCCATATGAAGCATCTGAATATATATTAAATATATTATGTTATAGTAAATATTTGTATAATTGCGTTATGATATATAATCAATATATGATAATATAATAATGAATTATGTTAATCACAGCAAAAATTTTCTTGAAAGACATAAAATAATTTTTCCTGTTCTGAAAGAACGGAAATACCACGTATTGGTCTGTAGTTAGCTACTTTGTTTCTATCACCGCCTTTGCACCGCACAGCTACCTTGTTCTTTTTTATCGCGCTGGGGAACGTTCCACTTTCCAAGACTAAGTTAAAAATGTGAACCAGTACAGGAAAGAGAAAACGCAGTACATACTCGACAGGTTTTATTTGAATATCATCTGCATAGAATGTTTTGCTGTTTTTCAACTTCCTAATCATTGCGTGTATTTCTAGCTCATCAGTTGGTGCAAGGTATACACTTTCGGCAGAACGGCTAGCTAATTTCACCTTACCTATGGAAGCATTTTGTCCTGAGGCAATATTGATGAAGTGACAGTTGAAATATTCTGCCGTTGTGTAGCCACTCAGCACTGTGTTGTTACATGTGGTTTGGTTCAGTGGTAGATTTGGAGCCCCCCGACCAAATACATCATTTATAGTTTTTTCAAGCGCTTTCAGGACGCTTTGAAGCTATTCCAGCAAAAAATTTGCTCATAATATGCTTTTTTGGATCGACGAAGTTCTTCGTTAAATTTGTTTCGCGCTTTCTTAAAAGCCTTGAGCGCATCTAACGTTCGCGCACGTAGGAAAGAGTGATAAATGTTATTTTTTTGTTTTATCATTCAGGCATCTAATCGAGCGACCCACGGCTTTCTACTCATTTTAGAAGGCCTAAACGATTTAAAAGTAAAGCATTTAGCGTACAAGTTCACAAAAGTATTGATAAACTCAAAGTAGGCGTCGTCTGCATTTTTTTTTGTGATGACCGAAGACCCAAAGACTCCAGAGCGCTATCTGATATGTATTGGACCGTGAAACTTGATTGAGCTGTGCATTTGTGATCTTCTGGTAGCTGGTAGAATATGAAAACATGGCAATGTTCGCTAATATCCTGTGCGATAGTACCATCTTGGGTGCGATTGTTTCAGAATTTGTAATGATTAGGTCTAGTGCCGGTGATGTAGTCAAAGTGACACGTGTTGCGGTCTCAATATGGTTCAAAAAACCAGTCGAAATAAGTTTGATCGTGAAATCTACTACGGTTGTTTTCTGCTCAAAGACTAACGTCTTAGAGCAGAAAGTGCCATATTGAAACATTAAAATTACCAGTACATGGTGGAAATTGCTTCCAGGAAAATAATCTAAAAGCATTCCAAAGAAATTCAAGAAAGCCGTAATATCCCCGTTTGGTGGGCGGTAAATGACGCATATTATTTCGAGGTTGCTTCTTAATGTTAGGCATTTATAAGCATCCGCTGTTTTACGAAAATCAGTAACAGGTTCACATTCATCATCAGCATCGACATAGATTGAAACTCCGCCGCCTCTACGATTTGAGCGATTCATGCAGAAGTTTCAAAAACCGTCAAGGCGGAGCACAATGCAACCATCATAATATCAAGTGTCGTTTAGTATTATAATGTTAAATTCAAAAGCAAGGAGTTTCGAACAATCGAACAATGGATTCTCCTTCGTTCGATGCTGCACGGGCGTTCAAATTAAGAACAGATTTGTGAGTGGGCTGCTTCTGTTGAATTGATTCTAGGAGGGAAACCTCGTAGTGATCCATATTGCCGAGTCATGCCATTAAGTGCTGCTACTCCGACCTAGGTGTATTACATATCCTAGCAAGAACCTGTTCCTTGTAGATGTACACAACTTCTGTGTCATCAGTTCGTTTCGCCACGATTTTGCCGTTGGCAATCCGCAGAGACTTCCACTTTTGCTAATATTTCTTTTTAATGGCCATTCCAAAAAGCGTTTTTTTGTGCTTGGCAGAGATGCTCGTTCCCATAAATTGGAGTCCGGTTGAGAAGTGCAATGTCGGCATTAGTAAAACTAGTTTTCCTTGCGCTTTTTAGGGCTGCTTCTCGTCTGCACGCGACCTGCCTTGAACTACAACGTTCATATTGTCACTGTTCCGAGTCGGCACGAGGGGGCAGATTTCGATATCACTTGGAGTTTTCGGGTCTTTGATGACGGTACCTATTTCGGACAGGATGTCCGGAACGCTTTCGTCTGCTTGTTTTTCGACTCCCTTTATTTCAAGGTTGCACTTCCTTGAATACTGCTCTGCATTTGCTAAATGATTATTTAGCTCCTCTACCGTACCCTCCAACGCTATGCACTTTTCATTTAGAGCCTCACTTTTCTTTCTGAGTGGCGCGTTTGTTTGGCTTGACGGCACCTCATATATGACCAGCCTTCACACTCACACAAGAAAGAAGAAAAAAAAGGAGAAAAGAAGTGAGTGGAACATACCATCTGACATTGCCATTTTCAGATCCATGGAATTTCTTTTTCTCAGTTAGGGCGACCAATGGGAAACGTATGCACTTTTCTTTCCCCATTGTAAACTCAGCTGCTTCTATAATTTCGCATATCAACTTGTTTCTTTCTTTGCACACCACTTCCTTTTCTTTCCATTCAAGCACGCCGCCGCAATCCATACAACGGAAGGCATGGTGATCGGTATATTCTTTAGAGCAGTGGTAGTTGTGCACTGTGAGCCTTGTGCTCAGACATCTACCTCTCTGGCCAACGCACACCTTATCCCTAGTAACCGGAATCGAATAACCAACCTCATTCATGTAGGTGATGTTCGTTTGCTTGTGCTTGATGCGGAGGCCTCCATTGGGTTCTGTGCCTTTCCTTTTTTGCAGAGAGCGGCCAACCACATAGGCACTGAGAATAACACGTTGACACCAGCCTCTCGACCTATTTTACAAAGGTTTTGCGAAATGGTGTGAACGTAGGGAATCACCACTGGTGTTCCACTTTGTGTGCCATGGTCAAATACGATTTGAATGCTCCTGAAACACTTCAGCAGAGCTTATGCTCCTGAGGCAAGAAGCGCCGAAGGTTACCTTGAATTCTCAAGAAGGGTGCCTGGTAGACGAAGCTACCGGCAAGAATACGCAAGCGTGTTATGAAAGTGTCACTGCGCTATGGCTCTCTTCGCTAGCTTAGAATGGGCGGAATGAAAAGTAAGGACAGGTTTGCGTCCTCTTGGTTTATCACAACACCGTACGGTGTTGGCATAGCAATACAGATCAACGTCTAAAAATTGATTAAGCTTGATCCTGGGGACGTACGGGAAATCTTGTTCTTGGGGGCTCCGGTAACCGGAGAATCAGGGAAAACAGGAGAACACCGGGAGAGTATAATAAATGACGTTTGCGTAAACTGATTCGTCATACTGTAAGAAAACAAAAACATCGTCGACGTAACTACAGGCATGAGCACATTGAGAAAGTCAAGGCGCTTTTTCA
The DNA here is from genome assembly GCF_023375885.2 of Dermacentor andersoni. NCBI lineage: Eukaryota > Metazoa > Arthropoda > Arachnida > Ixodida > Ixodidae > Dermacentor > Dermacentor andersoni. The sequence goes on from NC_092818.1 coordinate 31,676,613, forward strand.
ACTTCTTGTTTCATACAGGTGTGAGCTTGATACCGTAAACGTCCCTCTCTTTTTCTATTGCGCTAAAGGCTTTGCCAATATGAGAAAGATACAGATCACTCAATGACCTGCACACAGAGAAACATTGAGGGATCTGTACCTTTCTGTAAATTTTCATTCAGCCCGTTCGAAGCTAATAAAAAGAACGTTAGCTCACTAATGGTTTCATTACTCGCTTGCGAAGTCTTGCATATGCTGGTAGGTTCCTCTACAAGGCACGCCGTCTTGACAATTCAGGGTATCCTTCGGTGCTTCTTGCCTCAGAAGTCGAAGTACTGCTGAAGTGTTCCAGGAGTGCTCAAACAGCATCTGACCACAACGCACGCATTCAAAGAGGTGATCATTTCTTGCATACAAACCATTTCGCACAACCTTCACAAATTATGATGATGATGAATTTGTTGTTTTATGGCGCAAGGGCCAATTATGGCCAAAGAGCGCCAGGTCAGTGTTGATGAGTTTGCAGTGGGTAGATGAGTTCCGTTAGTTATTGTGATGTAGCTGTAAAGGGGCCTAAAAGCGATCTCTGTAAAGTGCATAAAAGCTATATGTAATAAAATTATGGCAATGACTAGTGAGTACTACTAAGAACACAAGAGATACATTGTGATAGATTGATCATATTTTAAAATACATGTAGGAAAATGTTTGCAAGACGCACTACTGCCTTAGAGAGCCCTTGAAACGGAAGGCCCTGAAGGCATGTGCTGTAGAAAAATAAGTTATCGCAGCGGCATCCTCTGGAGAGAGGATTTGCTACAAATTCGTAGGGCTAACAACATGTAAGACAACATCGTTTAAGAAGCTTTGGACTGCTCTGGTGCCAAACAACGGTTCTGTACCAAGAAACATTACAGGATGAAAGGGGATGTGCTGCCGGTATGCTAACGGAAAGTGTTTTTTTCTCTCTGTTTCGGCTTCCCGACACTCCAGGAGGGCGTGGAGGACCGTGAGCCTTTCACCGCATCTACCGCAGGATGGTGGCTCATTTCCAGTTAGCAGGAAACTGTGTGTGGCATATGTGTGTCCTATTCTGAGACGACAGAATAGGACTTCTGTTCGTCGTGTTTTTGTTGCGGGCGGCCAATAACCAAGTTTTGGCTTAATCAAGTGAAGCTTATTATTTGTTTCAGCATCCCATAAGCGCTGCCAGTGGCTTCTGAGTTTCTTTCGGATGAATGGCTTTAGGTCTAAGGCAGGTAGTGCAGTGGTAGAATGTGTATCTTGTGAAGCTATTGATGTGGCAATTTGGTCAGCCAGCATATTACCCTCAATGCCCCTGTGTCCAGGTACCCAGCATACTATGACTTGCTGCTGAGACATGTACGATGTGCAAATAACGGAATAAAGCTCAGTGAGTACAGGGTTTCGATGATTGCGGAGGAACATTAGGGCTTTTACGACGCTTAGAGAGTCGGTGTATATGATGGCTTTGTGCAACTTTCTTTTCTTGATTTCTTTAACAGCAGATAGAATTGCATAAGCTTCCGTGGTGAATATGCTTGTTTCCGGATGCAGCCCATCGGACTCAGAGAAGGATGGTCCGATTGCAGCATAAAACACTCCGGCATGCGACTTAGAAGCGTCAGTGTAAAATTCTATGCACGAGTACTTCGATTGAAGTTCCAGGAAGTGCATTCGAATATGTGCCTGTGGGGCGCGTTTCGTCACCTCTACGAATGATGTATCGCATTCTATGGGTTTCCACTGCCATGGCGGCAATGGCTTAGCTGGGACCATTAGGTTTTGCTCAAGAACTGGAACTTGCATTTCCTCAGCAAGCTTTCTAATGCGCAGAGAGAATGGTTCTCGTGCTGCAGGTCGATTATTAAAGAGCTGTGCAGATGCCACGTCGTTTATGCTTACATAAGAGGGATGGTCGCGGTTTGCATTCACCTTTAGAAAGTACATGAAACTAGAGTATGACCTCTAAAGATGAAGCGACCACTCATTAGCTTCAACGTGGAGACTCTCTACAGGACTTGTCCTGAAGGCGCCGGTCGCCAAGCGGATACCTAAATGGTGAACAGGGTCAAGTATCTTCAAGGCGCTTGGACTGGCAGATTGATATACTATGGCCCCATAGTCTAAGCGCGTGCGTATAAGACTTTTGTAAACGTTCATCAGACATTTCCTGTCGCTGCCCCATGTTTTATGCGATAAAAGTTTAAGAAGGTTCATTGTTTTTAGACATTTCTCTTTTAAGTGCTTTAACTGTGGAATGAAGGTCAGTTTTGAATCTAATATGATTCCTAAAAATTTGTGTTGTGTGACAACTGGTATGTGTTGTCCATGTAGTTCTAGGCTGGGCGCTGCAAATAAGCCTCTTTTTCGCGTGAAAAGAAGACATGAGCTTTTAACAGGATTCAGTTTAAAGCCATTTTCCTGTGCCCATTTACACACTTTGTTCAAGCAAAGCTGGACATGTCGCTCACATATAGAAAGGTTGCATGATTTGAAACCCAATTGCACGTCATCTACGTACACCGAATAAAACATGCCCTGCGGTATATATAAGCGTAAGGAATTCATTTTGATTATAAAAAGGGTACAGCTTAATACCCCTCCTTGCGGCACACCGGTTTCTTGTGTAAACGGCTTGGATAGAGCATTGCCCACCCTAACTCGAAATGTACGATTTGATAGGTAACTTTCAATTACATTAAGCATATTCCCTCGAATACTCATTTCTGAGAGGTCACGCAATATCCCATATCTCCAAGTCGTGTCATATACCTTTTCCATGTCTAGGAAAACAGAAAGAAAGAACTGGTTATGGATAAAGGCGTCACGAATGCCTGCCTCAATGCGTACGAGCTGGTCAGTAGTCGACCTACCCTCTCTGAAGCCGCACTGATAAGGGTCGAGCATTTTATTCGATTCAAGGAAATGTAGAAGACGACGATTTATCATTTTCTCGAACAGTTTGCATAAGCAACTTGTCAGTGCTATTGGACGGTAACTTGAAACGTCGGATGGATCCTTGCCTTGTTTCAAGACCGGCACTACTAAAGCTTCTTTCCATGAGGATGGGAGGTATCCAGCAGCCCAAACAGAGTTAAAAAGTGCCAGAAGTGTCATGTGTGTATCAGTGTGTAGGTTTTTAATCATGTCATACATGATTTTGTCAACTCCAAGTGCAGAGCTCATGCACGAGCTTAACGCCGCTCTAAGCTCAGCAATATCAAAAGGACACTTGTACGGTAGATTTGCTCTGCATTTACGGTTTACTGACTAAAGTTCTGTTATTTTCTTATATTGAGCGAATGTTTTTGAATAGCTTATGGAACTTGATACACGTGCGAAATGTTCTCCAAGGGTATCGGCCTGCTTTTCCAAGGTATTCCCTCGCTCATCAATCAAAGGTAATGGGTTGATCTGCTGCCGTTTTAGCCTTCTCAGCCCGTCCCATACTTTAGCCTCCTGGGTATAGGAATTGATGCCTGAGAGAAAACTCTCCCAGCTTGCTCTTCTAGCCTGCCGTCTTGTGCGCCGTCCTTGTGATTTGATGTGTTTAAATGCGATGTAATTTTCCGCGATAGGATATTGGCGCAGTCTGCCCCACGCCTTATTTTGTCTTTTTCGTGCATCCCTGCAGTCTTCATTCCACCAAGGAACTCGTTTCTTAGTTGAGTGGCCATTTGTATGTGGAATGAACTTTTCAGCTGCATCAATAATAAAAGCGGTAAAATATGCTACAGCGTTATCCATGCTAAAATCGCGTATAAAATCTTGTGATAAGTAAGTAGATTCCTTAAAACCTTTCCAATCAGCGGAGTCAAGTTTCCAGCGACGTACCTGTGGGCGAGTGTCGTGTCGTGTTAGTAAGTTTAAAGTTATCGGAAAGTGGTCACTCCCAAATGGAGTTTCTATAACATTCCATTGTAAGTACGAGAGAAGTATGGAAGATCCAAGTGCTAAATCTATGGAGGTGTATGAATTATGCGCAGCATTGTAGTAGGTGGGTTTTTTTCTATTAAAGAGGCACACACCGGACGTAACAAGAAAGGCTTCGATCAGTCGACCCCTCGAATCAGTCCTGGAATCTCCCCAGAGACTGTTGTGCGCATTAAAGTCCCCGACAATAAGAAATGGCTCTGGAAGTTGATCAATGAGTTCGTGGAATTCAATTTTACTCATGTGATAGTTTGGAGGTATGTAGATAGAGCAGACGGCTACTAACTTATTAAAAAGAATTGCGCGAACCGCAACTGCCTCGAGGGATGTCCTAAGCGGCAAGTATTGGCAAGCAACAGTTTTATGGACAATTATCGCTACACCGCCGGATGAGGTGTTGATGATGATGATATGTGGTGTTTAATGGCGCAAGGGCCAAGTATGACCAAAGAGCGCCATGCCAAAAGGTAATTTTAACAATGTATTGTGAATGCAGTGGATAGTGGATTTATTATGGTAAATGTGACATGGCTGTAAAAAGGCCTAAAAACTGTCGCTGTAAATGGCGTAAAATAAATAGGTACTAAAATGATGACACTGATTAGGGCAGGGACGATGGCAATTGGGTTTCGTTAAAAAACATGATGGAACAAGGCAACACATAACAATGATAGTAGAACCTCAAGAGAGCCCTTTTATTAGAAGGGCTGTTAGTCGTCTGCTAAACATTTCCTGTCCAAATGGTTTTGAGAGTATCTGTTTCCAATAAAAACTGTAAGACTAATTTCATGTTAAAAAGCGGTTCATCACTAAGAAAAAATGCAGGGTGAAGAGGTGTATTTTCACGATATGCAGAAGGAAAATACTTTTTCCTCTCTGTTTCTATTGCAGGGCATTGAATATGAACATGGAGTACCGTGAGACTCTTGCCGCACTTACCACAAGTCGGGGGATCGCCTCCAGTCAAGAGATAAGAGTGAGTACCGTATGTGTGGCCTATCCTTAGTCGGCAAAGAATTACTTCCTTGTAACGTGCTGTTTTCCCACTGATCCAGTTCCCCAGTTTTGGTTTTATTATGTGAAGCTTATTCATTACTTGTGTATCCCACTTGCCTTGCCGATGATTCCTTAATTTACGGCGTAGAAAAGGCTTTAGGTCTGTCGCAGGGATGGGAATATTTCCATCTCTGTCGCTAAAAGTTACGGATGTAGCGCTTTCGTCAGCTGCTTCGTTCCCTTTTATACCTTTGTGACCGGGTACCCAGCATATGACAGTCACTTGATTGCACATATATAGGGCGCACAATAAGTTATACAGCTCATTCAAAACGGAATTCTTATGTTTTTGTAAACTAATTAGTGCTCTCACGACACTTAACGAGTCTGTGAAGAGAACAGCCTTAGCGATGTTTGTGAGCCTGATGTGTTTAATAGGCGTGAGTATAGCGTATGCTTCCGCTGTAAAGATGCTTGTGTGTGGGTTTAGTGTCCCAGATATTGAAAATGATGGTCCAAGAGCTGCGTAAGCAACACCATCAGCAGACTTCGAAGCATCCGTGTAGAATTCAGCACAGGAAGACTTCTCTTTTAGTTCAAGAAAATGTGATTTTATGTGAGCCTCAGGCGCTCGTTTCGATATTTCTAGAAAAGATATGTCACATTGGATAGTTTGCCAGTCCCAAGGCGGTGGGAACCGAATAGGAGCCATTAGGATATTTTCTACAAAATGGACGCCTGTTTCTTCTGACAGTGCTTCCACTCGGAGGGACAGAGGAGGCCTGATGGCTGGGCGGTTACGGAATAGCCTGGCAGTGGACAAGTCGCTTATTGCAAAATGACATGGATGCTGAATATCTGATTTAACTTTCAAGGCGTAAGAAAAAGATAAATATGCTCTTTGTAGATGAAGAGACCATTCGTTGGATTCAACGTACAGGCTCTCTACAGGACTAGTCCTGAAGGCACCTGTAGCAAGACGGATACCCAAGTGGTGAATCGAATCTAACATCTTCAAGGCACTAGGCGTAGCAGAACTATACACTATAGCACCATAGTCAAGGCGTGACCTTATCAGACTTTTATACAGGCTCAAAAGGCATCTTCTGTCACTTCCCCAGGATGTACGGGACAAGAGCTTCAGAAGATTCATTGTCTTCATGCACTTCGCTTTAAGATATTTCAAGTGGGGGATAAATGTTAATTTAGTGTCTAATATGAGGCCCAAAAATTTGTGTTCATGGCTCACTGGGAGCTGTTGTCGATTAAGATAAATAGCGGGTTCAGGTAATATACCTCTTTTGTTCGAGAAGAGAACACACGTGCTTTTTTGCGGGTTTAATTTAAACCCATTCTCGTCAGCCCACATTGACAATTTGTTTAGCCCAAGCTGCACATGTCGCTCACAGATGGAAAGACTACATGATTTAAAACCTATTTGTACGTCATCTACATACACAGAATAAAACATTGTACGTGGTATGATAGTATAAAGTGAGTTCATTTTTATAACGAATAGAGTGCAGCTAAGCACGCCACCTTGTGGTACGCCTGTTTCCTGTGTAAATAGACGAGATAGCACATTACCAACTATGACGCGGAACGTGCGGTTAGACAGATAACTTTGGATGACATTCAGCAAATTACCTCGGACTCCCATTTCGGCCAGATCACGGAGAATTCCGAACCGCCACGTGGTGTCGTAAGCCTTCTCCATGTCAATAAATACTGACAAAAAGAACTGCTTGTGTACAAAAGCATCGCGAATATTCGTCTCGATGCGGACAAGGTGATCAGTTGTGGATCTACCTTCCCTGAAACCACACTGTAGGGGATCTAATAGTTTGTTACTTTCAAGAAAATGAAGGAGACGCCGGTTAACCATTTTTTCAAAGAGTTTACATAGGCAACTTGTCAACGCTATAGGCCTATAGCTGTTGACTGAAGTTGGGTCCTTGCCGTCTTTTAGTATTGGAACAATTATTGCTTCCTTCCAGGCGGATGGAATGTACCCGGCAGAGAACACAGAGTTGAAGAGTGTCAGTAGTGTTTTGTGGGTCTCAGGGTGTAGGTGTTTGATCATTATATACAATATTCTGTCACTTCCTGGAGCGGACTTGTTACAGCCATTCAGCGCAGCCTGAAATTTCGCCATGTTAAATGGGCGGTTGTAAGGTTCGTTGCTATTTCCTTTCCGACTCAGAGGCAGTCGTTCCGCTTGTTGCCGGTATCTCAGAAATGTGTCTGAATAGTGGGATGAGCTAGAAATCCTTTCAAAATATACCCCTAGAGAGTCGGCTTGGTCAATGAGTGTGTCTCCTTGTGTATTTACCAATGGTAGAGGATGAGTTTCGCGGCCTTTTATTTTGTTTACCCTGTTCTAGGCTTTTCCCTCGTCTGTATAAGAATTAATACTAGAGATGTATTTTTGCCAGCTTTCCCTTTTGGCAAGGCGGCGCGTCCTTCTACCTTCTGATTTTATTTTCTTGAAGCTAATCAAGTTGTCGGTAGTTGGGCAGTCGCGAAGGCGACTCCAAGCCTTATTTTGATTTTTGCGGGCTTCCTTACACTGCTCATTCCACCAAGGAATACGCCGTTTAGAGGGTGATCCATTCGTTTGAGGGATACATATTGATGCAGCATCAGTTATACATGCCGTCAAATAAGATACTATATCATCGATTGAGAGAGTGCAGATCTCATCCCAGGTCAAATGTGTGAGCTCTCTGTATCGTTTCCAGTCAGCACAGTCGACCTTACAACGTGGCAGATGTGGGGAACACTTATCGCCTTTTGTTAATCTTAGGATAATTGGGAAATGGTCACTCCCATATGGATTTTTAATCACGTCCCACTCCAGGTATGGAACTAATGTACTTGATGTTATACTTAAGTCAATGGATGAGAACGTTTTGTTAGCCACGCTGTAGAATGTGGGTTCTTTTTTGTTTAGTAAGCATGCATTGGAGGATAAAAGGAACTTTTCTAATAAGCGCCCTCTCGTATCACAACGAGAGTCTCCCCAGAGGGTGTTATGTGCGTTTAAATCACCTACTACAATGTAAGGTTCGGGGAGTTCTGCGATAAAGCTCTGGAATTCCATTGTGGAAAGTTATTGGCATGGAGGGATGTACAGAGAGCTAACTGTTACTAACTTATCAAATAGCACGGCTCTGATTGCCACTGCCTCAAGGGACGTTTGCAGATGTAAATGTTGGCAGGCGATACTCTTATCAAATATAATAGCAACACCGCCTGACGAGGCGAGAGCGTCACTGCGATCTTTGCGGTAAATGGCATATTGTTTGAGAAAGTTAGTATGTGAAGGATTCAGGTGTGTCTCTTGCACACACAGCACCCTTGGATTAAACCTGCGCAGGAGTTCCTTAATATCATCAAGATTATGTAATAAGCCTCTCACATTCCAATGCATTATCTGTGTGTTCATATTGGAGGTGTTTTATGGTGTGTGTCAAGAGATCAATTAGGTTGGCTCAAGGGACCTTTTCAGGCCCCTTGATGCGGGGTATTTCTTTTTTCTTGGCGCGCTCCAGGGAGCCACGCCGTTCCTTCGGCGTCTGAGACGCCGGATAAGTTTTTGTGACATCCATCGCCTCGTCAGAGGCGCTGGATGACACCCGCTCAGCGGGCACGCGCGGGGGTTTTTCGGGCCTGTCTGCACGAGCAGTGGCCCTGGGACCAGCAGGCTCGGAGGTCTGCTGGCCCTTCGTGGTAGGGGGCGGAAGAGCAGTGACTGCTCCCGCCAGGGGGGCTGATGGCGTAACCGCCGTCACACTCCGTGTGACTTGCGCGGCCGCCAGAAGATGTGGCGCTGCCCCCCGGCGCGTCACATCACTGTAGGACGGATTCGATTGGTTGTTGACACTAAAACGCTTGCACGCTTCTGGAAAAGAGATGTTTAGTTTTACCTTCAGTTCGATTATTTGTTTTTCTTTCTTCCATGACGGGCACGATCGCGAATAGGCGGGGTGGTCTCCGTCACAGTTAGCGCAGTGGGTTGTAGAAGAACAGTTGTCTGAAGAGTGGTCTTTAGATGCACATTTTGCACAAGTGGCACGCCCGCGGCAGCTCTGAGACCCATGCCCAAAACGCTGACACTTGAAGCATCGGCGCGGATTGGGAATGTACGGTCGTACGCGTAGTTTACAATATCCTGTCTCTAATGAATCAGGTAGTTCGCTTGTTCCAAATGTTATTATTATATGCTTTGTTGGAATTTCCTTGTCGTCACGCCTTAACTTAATTCGTTGCACCTTTACCACGTTTTGGTCTTGCCATCCCTCCAACAGCTCGCTCTCACTAAGATCAAGGAGGTCGTCATCAGAAATGACACCACGCACAGTGTTCATAGACCGGTGGGGGCCCACAGATACAGGAATGTCACCAAACGCAACAAGTTTCGTCAGTGTGCTGTATTGGAGCTTGTCACGCACTTCCAGAAGAAGGTCGCCGCTTCCCATCTTCGTTACTTTGTAACCAGAACCGATTGCTTCTGTCAGGCATTTTGCGACCACAAACGGGGATATTGTGCGGACTGTCTTGGTTTCGTGTTGACTATGTATTACGTGGTAATTGGGAAATATTTCTTTTGGTTTGAAGAGAAAGTTGAAGGTTTCATCGGTGCGCCCCCTCTTCAGGGAGCGATCAGGGAGTGTGGGGAAATTTGAAGCCATATATAGGATTACTGTATTCGGAAGGAATGCCCGCCGCCCACCTCGGAGCCCAACCTGGGGACGTCACAGGATCAGAAAAATTCTATTCTGCGTACGCCAGCGGTACGTTCCCACTATAACCTAATATATATATACCCAAGACTGGATATATTACACAAGGTTAACCCTTGCCGCCCGGAAATACGGAAGTAATTAGAAGTGAAGAGAAGACAGGAAAGATGGAAAAGTGGGAGAGAAAGACGAAGAATGGAGAGGAGGACAGGAAAAGGCGACTGCCGATTTCCTCCAATTGGGTCAGCCTGGAGGTGCCGTCTATGTGAAGCCGAGGCCGAAGAGGTGTGTTGCCTCCGCCGGGGGGCCTTAAAGGTCCAAACACCCTGCATCGGCTCAACCCCCAGGATCCCCTTTTCCCCAGACACGGCTAAGCCGCGCACGGCTACACGCGGGAGGGTCCAACCCTCGTGTGCTCGGGTCCGTGGTGTCGCCACACACCAAACGCCTGCTGACGCAGACGCCCCTGCGGGGGCCGGATGAGGTGTTGACCACGTCACGATCTTTACGAAAAATAATGTGTGACCGGAGAAAATTTGTCTGTGTAGCTTTTGAGTGCGTTTCCTGAACACACAGTACCTTTGTATTAAGTTTGTGTAGGAGTTCTGTTACGTCGTCAAGATTGTGGATGAGACCTCTCACATTCCATTGCATAATTTGTGTATCCATTTTGATAGAGTTGGATACTGTGTGTTCTGGAAAGGAAAGGTTAGTTCACCGGCGCTTTGCAGACGCCGTGACGGGAGTTTTCTCTCTTTTGGAGCGATCGAGAGATCCTCGCCGCTCCTTAGGCGCTGGTGGCGCCGTCTTGCTGGTGGTTGTGTCCATCGCCTCTAGCGAGGCGCTGGACACGGGCTCTTCCGAGCGCTTTGCTTGACGTGAAGGCCTCGGCACCTTGGACGACGAGACCTTCGAGGTCACCTGCCCGGAGGTAGATGGCCCCGTCTGCTGGGGTGACGGAGCAGCGCTAGCTGCAACCGCCGCGGGGGCAGGTGGCGTAACTGCCGACTCACTGCTTGCGGGTCGGACAGCCGCCGAAAGCCGTTGTGTCGCTGCCCCCTGACGCGTCACATCGGCAAAGCTACTCTTAGGCAGGTATGACACCCGCCTACGTGCCTCCTTGAAAGATATGTTTTCTTTGACTTTGATTGTCACAACCTCTTTTTCTCTTTTCCAGGACGGGCAGGACCGCGAGTATGCGGCATGCTCGCCATCACAGTTGACACAATGTGGAGTTTTCTGGCACGTTTCGGAGGAATGTTCATTGTCACTGCACTTGGCACATGTCAGCCGGCCTCGACAGTTCTGTGAACTGTGGCCAAACCTTTGGCACTTAAAGCATCTAAGAGGATTGGGCACGTACGGCCTGACACGGAGCTTGATGTACCCGGCCTCGATTGACTCGGGCAGGACACTCGAACCGAAGGTGATTATGAAGTGTTTGGTTTGGATTTCTTTGCCATCTCGTCTCATTTTAATTCTTTTGACATTTATAACATTCTGTTCACTGAAGCCCTCCAAGAGCTCAGCCTCAGTGAGCTCCAGCAAATCATCATCCGAGACGACGCCGCGGGAGGTATTCATCGTGCGGTGAGGGGTTACTACTACTTGGGTCTCTCCAAATGATACTAGTTTAGGCAGTTTCTCAAATTGCTTCTGATCGCGGAACTCCAAGAGGAGGTCACCGCTTGCCATCCTCGAAGCCTTATATCCTGGACCAAACACTTCTGTAAGAGTCTTCGATACAAGGAACGGTGAGATTGTTCGCACTTGTTTAGCTGGTTTTTCTGAGTGGATTACGTGAAAACGAGGAAAATTGTGGACTTGCCGTTCGAAAAACTGAAAGACTTCTTCGGTGCGCCCTCGTTTCTGAGGGCGATCAGGGAGTTTAGGAAACGCGTTTTCCATAGATACAGTTGGGTTTTCGGCCGCGATGCCGACCACCCACCATGGAGCCCAACAGGGGGACGTGACAGGAGTTCCTGCTAGAGAAAACCTGCCAACGCCAGCCGTACATCGCTGCTATAAACAAATACTGCATAACCAAGGCTGGCTAGCTACACAAGGTTAACCCTTGCCGCCGGGAAACTAGGAAGTGAGGAGAAGTGATGAGAAGACAGGAAAGATGAAAAAGACGAGAGAGAAAGACGAAGATTCGAGAGGAGGACAGGAAAAGGCGACTGCCGATTTCCTCCGGGTGGGTCAGTCCGGGGGTGCCGTCTATGTGAAGCAGAGGCCAAAGGGGTGTGTTGCCTCCGCCGGGGGGCCTTAAAGGTCCAAGCACCCAGCATCGCCTCAACCCCCAGGATCCCCTTTTCCCCAGACACGGCTAAGCCGCGCACGGCTACACGCGGGAGGGTCCAACCCTCATGTGCTCGGGTCCGTGGTGTCGCAACACACCAAACGCCTGCTCACGCAGGCGCCCCTGCGGGGTTCACAAATTAGGTCATATGGCTGGTGTGAAGATGTTGTTATCGCTGCCTATGTGGTTGTCTGCACTCTGCAACACACAGAACACACAGAAGATACCACACACAACACACAGAAGATACCAACGGATCTCTCTGCAATAAATCACAAGCAACCGTACCCCACTTGCAAGCAGGGGATTGACAAGGCAGACAAGGCAGTCGGGGAATATGGCATAGGCACTAGGAATAGCAGGGGAGAGTTATTAGTAGAGTTTGTGGAACAGAGTAATGTATGGATAATGAATACCTTCTTCCGCAAGCGGGATAGCCGAAAGTGGACGTGGAGGAGCCCAAACGGCGAGACTAGAAATGAAATACACGTCATACTCTGCGCTAACCCTGGCATCATAGAAGATGTGGACGTGCTCAGCAAGGTGCGCTGCAGTGACCATAGCATGGTAAGAACTAGAATTAGCCTAGACCTGAGGAGAGACCGGAAGAAACTGGCACATAAGAAGCCGATCAATGAGTTAGCGGTAAGAGGGAAAATAGATGAATTCCAGATCAAGCTACAGAACAGGTATTGGGCTTTAACTCAGGAATAGGACCATAGTGTTGAAGCAATGAAAGACGATCTTGTGGGCATCATTAAGGAGTGTGCAATAGAAGTCGGTGGTAACTCCGTTAGACAGGATACCAGTAAGCTATCGCAGGAGACGGAAGATCTGATCAAGAAACGCCAATGTATGCAAGACTCTAACCCTACAGCTAGAATAGAACCGGCTGAACTTTCTAAGTTAATGAACAAACGTAAGACAGCTGACATAAGGAAGTACAATATGGATAGAATTGAACATGCTCTCAGTAACGGAGGAAGCCTAAAAGCAGTGAAGAAGAAACTAGGAATTGGTAAGAATCAGATGTATGCGCTAAGAGACCAAGCCGGCAATATCATTACCAATATGGGTGAGATAGTTCAAGTGGCTGAGGAGTTCTATAAAGATTTATACAGTACCAGTGACACCCACTAAGATATTGGAAGAGAGAATAGTCTAGAAGAATTAGAAATCCCACAGGTAACGCCGGAAGAAGTAAAGAAAGCCTTGGGAGCTATGCAAAGGGGGAAGACAGCTGGGGAGGATCAGGTAACAGCCGATTTGTTGAAGGATGGTGGGCAGATTGTTCTAAAGAAACGGGCCACCCTGTATACGCAATGTCTAATGACTTCGAGCGTACCGGAATCTTGGAAAAACGCTAACGTAATCCTAATACATAAGAAAGAGGACTCCAAGGACTTGAAAAATTATAGACCGATCAGCTTACTGTCCGTTGCCTACAAAGTATTTACTAAGGTAACTGCAAATAGAATCTAGAACACCTTAGACTTCCGTCAACCAAAGGACCAGGCAGGATTCCGTAAAGGCTACTCAACAATACACCATATTCACACTACCAATCAGGTGATAGAAAAGTGTGCGGAATATAACCAACCTTTATATGTAGCTTTCATTGATTACGAGAGAGCGTTTGATACAGCCGAAAGCTCAGTATTCATGGAGGCATTGTGGAATCAGGGTGTAGACGAGCCGTATGTAAAAATGCTGAAAGATATCTATAGCCGCTCCACAGCCACCGTTGTTGTCCAGAAAGAAAGCAATAAAATCCCAATAAAGAAAGGTGTCAGCCAGGGAGATACGATCTCTCCATTGCTATTCACAGCGTGTTTACAGGAGGTATTCAGAGACCTGGATTGGGAAGAGTTGGTGATATGAGTTAATGAGAATACCTTATTAACTTGCGATTCGCTGATGATATTGCCTTGCTTAGTAACTCAGGGGACCAACTACAATGCATGCTCACTGACCTGGAGAGGCAAAGCCGAAGGGTGTGTCTAAAAATTAATCTGCAGAAAACTAAAGGAATGTTTAACAGTCTCGGAAGAGAACAGCAGTTTACGATAGGTAGTGAGGCACTGGAAGTTGTAAGGGAATACATCTAGATAGGACGGTTAGTGACGGCGGATCCGGATCATGCGACTAAAATATTCAGAAGAATAAGAATGGGCTGGGGTGCGTTTGGCAGGCATTCTCAGATCATGAACAGCAGGCAGCCATTATCCGCCAAGAGAAAAGTTTTTAACAGCTGTGTCTTACCAGTACTCACGTACGTGGCAGAAACCAGGAGGCTTACGAAAAGGGTTCTACTTTATTTGAGGACGACGCAACGAGCTATGGAAAGAAGAATGATAGGTGTAACGTTAAGGGATAAGAAAAGAGCAGATTGGGTGAAGGAACAAACGGAAGGTAATGATATCTTAGTTGCTGCCCTAAAGCCACGACCCGGTAGGATACATAACAGAACAAAAAACAATAAAGCAAAACCAATTATCTTCGTTTTCTTTTCTAGCACCTAATCAAGTATACTTGATTTGTCAAGGTACTTGAGGTCTTTATTTGACATTGAACTGCGTAGAGCCGCACCTGAGGCAAAGCAAGCGGTGGAGCATTTATTTCAAACTTGTGCTTCCAGCTCGCTCGTTCACATGGGGACAAACGAAATCCATCTGCCTGCCCTGTGTGAATAATAATCGTTCTGTGGGAAATTGTTACCACAATACCCTGATGCAAGTACACCAATTCACAGTTTTCCAAACGTGCTGCTGCTTCTCAAGCTGTGTGTATTCATGTGTTGGTTCTGAAACTGCAATGTCAGTGCTTCCTTTAAAACTGCGTCCACCCGTTTGAAATGTTTTGTGATAAGTGATCTGACGATAGTTTATCATCCCCAGAGATGGCATTGTTCTGAATGGCAACTTGTTGCAGGAGTATCTTGGCTACTTACGCAGCACAGCATGGCTAGGATGGCAATCTCAGTGTTGTTGTAAGTGCTTGCCATAACATCTTTAGCAACGGTAGGACCTATCGCGGCAGCGGACACGACTGTTTTTCTTGAGTCAATGGCATCCTTTATTACGCGTTTACATGCCCTTGCCTCAAAGAATAAAGCTGGCTGAAAAAGAGGCTGAAAGCACTCCACTCGTACCCCTTGCAGCGGTTTGGTAATGTGCTGTGGCCATGAATATTTGCAACAAAATTTCATATTTGCTTACATTGCTTTTACAAGTTAACATCTGATTTCCACATCACACTAATAGCAAGACTGAAATAATAAATGCAATGGTGAGCTTACAAATTATGCATTGAGCCCTCATAAATACAGATGGCGTAATAGGGTGCTCACTGGCACTGAACATATTCTAATTTATACTGAATGATTGTAGTCAGTCAAAATGAAGATTCCTCTATTCAACAAATACGCAATTGAACAGTGGTCTCGCGGAAAAAATGCAGTACTGACAAACAGTAGAAGAGCCGGCTATTACATCAGACTAGTCAGATTGTAGGCCAATAGACCAATAGGCTTGTAGGCCGATAGACATGTAGGCTGGTAGGCTTGAGGCTGATAGATTTGTATACCTAGGCTTTTAGAACGACAGGCTTCTAGGCCAACATGCTTGAAGACCATCAAAGTCCCAAATTACGGTTAGCCAAGAGACATGTAAGCCGATAGCCTGGTGCAATTTTGACTCTGTAGTGTTCCCGTACTTGTGTGATTGTGACTACGCACCTGGCCGGCCGGCCAAATGCCGTAGGCGTACTTGCCCGCTAGCAGCTATGACAACTTGCCTGCCCGATATATCAAAGCATGCAGACGCAAGCATTATTCAGTCGTTTATTCTACATTCATTTGTTATGATATCACTGCCGGCAGCACGTGTCCCCACCAATGAGCTGTATTTTGGAGTAGACCACTCAAGTTCCTCTGAAGATTTTTCTTACAATGTATTGCTGTTCTCGCCTGCGTGTAAGCGCATCGTCCGTCTGCGTCATCACACCCATGTTATAGTATACATAGACATATCGGTGGTCATAGCCTTTATAAAAGAAAGGTACGCTTCTGATTGGTGTGCACGCCATGACTACGCAAGACTTTGTACGGGAAGCTGCTCCCTACAGAAGAATTGCTGTTTTGACGCATGGAGCCATAACTTCATTGTAACCCATCATGAAGCACATGCATGCAGTGACATCATAGGCAATATATGTTACCTAGATCATCATGTTTCTCTTTTCAATTACAACTTTATTTGAATAACGGCACCTATTTTAGATAAACAAATGTTTACCAAGTCCGTGGTTAAAATGACATTCCACATCAGAGCCCATGTCTTTTAATGACGCCGTCTATATTTCCAAAATCTAGATCTCCAAGCATTCACGATATCCTAACAAAGCAGACAGTGGTAGGGTAGCTCAATGGCATTGCGCCGTATGGCTAATACTGATGTAGTACTGAGAGTCACTCGTGTGATTATTAGATCCCCAGGTTTACATACTTGGTGTAGCATATTTATTCCGGCGACTAAAATTCTCGCTGTTTACAACACATGCAAAGGTTTGGAGTTTGAAAACTTTTATTCTCATTTCCAGATTTCACGAAAATCTTCACGGCAGCCTAGTGGAGCTCTATAAATCGTAACTCTCCTTCTGAAAGGCCATACTCCTCGAAGTCTCGTACCCACAGGGTATTTTAGCTGTCTGTAATATAACCGAAGGCGCTGTATGTCTACAGGCCACCGAATATAAGAGTAATATTCGATGCCCTCTTTAGGATACATAGTATGATATCCGTTTTTTGATAAAAAGTTGAAGCCCATGTTTACAACACAACCGTGTGTGTATCCAGGAAAACCAGGGATATCTGGTGGGTAGTCCATTTCTTTGTCTAATCTATATGCGTAATCTGAAAATAAGAGAATGGGACCCATTCAGAAAACAGATTCAGCTTTACTGGACATTGGTATTTAGTTATTTTGGGTAACACCGCATGCCAAATTACCTTTATCTCTTGAAATTACCTCAATGTATTAAGTTACGTCAGCGAAGAAAACGAGACTTCAAAACTGCTTATAAAAACCGAGCTTTGCGACCAAGCAAATTCCATGGCATTCTTTTTCAGGTGATGGGCTGCCTGTCTTCTCTTTGTCACAGATGAATAGCACTGCAAGAATCCCAGGCAGCACACCAGCAATGGTCCAACCATGGCCCAATGCTGGCAGAAATTGGTACCAATATTGGACCAATGTTGGCATATTGGCAAAGTGCAACCCAATCCAATGTTGGCGCAGCATTAAAGCCAAGATTGGACCAATGTTATGCCAATGCAGCAGTCATTGTGCTGCCAGCGTAGGACCAGCGTTAAAGCCAAGATTGGACCAATGTTATGCCAATGCAGCAGCCATCGTGCTTCCAGCGTAGGACCAGCGTCAAAGCCAAGATTGGACCAATGTTATGCCAATGCAGCAGCCAACGTAGGACCAGCGTTGAGCCATATCGTGGCCGTTATTAATGCCAGCTTTGAGCCAATGCAGGAGCCATTGCGCTGCCAGCGTAGGACCACTGTTGAACCATATCGTTGCCATTACTAGTGCCACCTTTGAGCCAATGCCCTTTGCATGACGAATATTTTATATACGCTGGCTCTAGAGCACGCAGCCATTCTTACCGCAAACATTTTGCTAGGGGCACTTTTATAGCAATTGTCCCCATATCGTCTTCCCCAATAATAGCTAGGAAAGCTCGACAAAAAGATGTCAAGAAGCAGAATTCATCTATACCTGCAGATAATAATAAAAGAATAATGAAATTGAGTTTTATGACAGTTTATTTGCGACTAAGTTTTCACAAACAGGCATTTTCCGTTGATCTAGATGGGTGACGCTCGGTTATCTTCAAGCAGATTATTTACAGGCACTTCCCTCAGGATAGGAATTGGGCAAGGTGCTGAGGATGGTGGGCTGGCCAGGGGTTTCAGGGCAGGGAGCTGACGTCCGTAGGCAGGTTGGCCAGTGCTTGGATGACGGCGGGCTGATCAGGCCCCGAGGACCACGATAACGCGGTGGTTTCTTTGAAATTGCTACCACTTCCCATAGCGACTTCACCATTACTTGGAGGAGATGCTTGCACTGTAAAATAAAAAGAAATATTATCAGAGCTGTTGGTATGACAAATGTATGCGGCAGTGTTTTTACTGGAAAAATCGCTATACCGCAACAGTACTATAAGTCAGAGCAGGGAGTTCGAAGGGGTGAATCAAGAAACTTTCTTGCAAGGGATTTGTCAGGTAACGCTTTTCAATATTTCGACATATATGGCATATTTCGCAGAAGGCGTAACAGAATATTTTGAACAAACATAATATGCGCAGGATCCGCCCGCCTTGTTTACACTCCACATCTAGTCAGCGTAGCACTTTATAATTAAAGAATTGCAGCAAAACCTGCAACAGCACAAAAAAGCCTAGTTTCAGACTGTCGAGACACAATGCGGCCTTCGTGCGAAATTTTTAATGTGAAAACCAAATACTTCCGTGAGGAAGCACTGGCAAAAGAGGCATTTATTATACGGAAAGAAAGAAATACTGCCGGCTGGAAATGATGCTTGACCTAGAACAGTGAGAAGAAGCGTGGTTCTTCGGTATGACTAGCAGGATCAGGCGGCAATCAGGCAGGATCAGGAATTTGGGTGAAATTCACAGAGATCTATACGTGTTCTACTCCGGGCACTATTCAAAAGCTGCGAATAAAAAATAGCTTTGTAATTACAGGCACTCTACATTAGCCAGGGCTGTTTCAGTAATATATATACCGCGTGATATTGCTCCTTATAAAACTTATAACATGCGCAAAACAAATGCACTCACCATTGTAAGATCCCTGCTTCTGTGTATCCGAGTTCACCCCACATCGAGGACGGTAGCCAAGAGCGCCGACTTTTTTTCTAGTTGTTCTTTCGCGTATATTAATTCCAACACACACAAACATTCGTGGCCACTTTGCTGCGTATTTCAAGATGTAGGCTTCTCAGTAGGAATGAAGACCGCAAGCGCGCATTTTTCACGATAGGAGTGCGCTGACAAAAACGGACAAGATGGCAAGCACTCGGGTGGTGTTGCACCCATTCGGCCAGCTAGCGATGCCTAGAAGGAAAGAGTGAAAGGAAAGGGTGAATAAAGAAAACGCCGTCAACGCCACTCCCCCCAGCCCCCCACCTGGCCTAGCACGACCGCGTTTTATGGGTGGCAGGGTCGGAGGGAGAGCAGGAGGACAATAGTGACCCCGCCACTTTCCCCCGTGCTTCCGAGAGCAGCCAATTCGACACAGCAGCTTATAGCTGTCTGAGCGCTTCACTCATAGCATTGACCAGGCTCACGTGGGTGCGTGGGGGAGAGCCAAGTGGAGGCTGAAGGACGGAAAGTTAGGTCGAAAAAAAAAATCCGGAATGGGCCCTGCCAAATACAGGCAATGACAAGAGATTGCTGACACGGGAAAGCCAAAACCTGCAGTTATTTTTTTTATGTCAGGGGCATTCATACAAGGAGCTTACTACGCATGCACGAACAAACAAATATATTGGAATAGGAGCATGATGATTATGTCACCGCAACATGCCATGCATGCTAAATAAACAAACAAAAGCTTAAATAATACATATGCGCTCCATCTCGATGCAATATAAAACGGTTCCATCAGCTCTGTGGCACTGTAATTCTCGATTCTCCTCAGAATCCTGATCCACCAAAGCCGCGGAGCGTACATGCAAAATGTGCAATGCGCAGGCAAATTGGCAATATGGTTGCTTCTTATGGAAAGCTCATGTTCCCATGCACGATCAATAAAGCAGCGGCTAATTTTATGCGACTTCCCCTGCTTGCAACGTGGTGCACTGGCTTTTGTCTTTAGGGAGCGCATTTCGGTGAAGGCGAAGTGCAAAAATGGCGGTGTACCATGCATGACATGGGAAAACCGCACGTGGTTCCACAGGTGGTCGCAGCTTGCAAACATATTTCTGGTTCCTGCACAGTGTGCCTGTGATCACAGCGTTAGTTTTCAGAACACGTTGTTCAATCTCAGCAAGTCGTAGAACACTAAAAACCGACAAGGCAAAAATTGGCCTATTACGGGCCAATGCCTCCAAAGAAAGTAAACAAGTAACCCATATTGGCAAATCCGTACGAAAGTCGGTCCAATAATTCCCGCCTTGTTGAACGGCAGTGCCAATATTGTTTACTGACTGTGTAATGTGGGCCAACATTGGATCTCTATCAGAATGGCACAGCCAATATTGTTTACTGACTGTGTAATGTGGGCCAACGTTGGATCTCTATCAGAATGGCACAACCAATATTCGCGCCACACTGTTAACCTTAGGCCAACATTGGGCCAGGAACCAGAATGGCACTGCCAATATTCGAACCACGCTGTTAATCTTAGGCCGTCATTGGGCCAGGAAGTGCCGATACGTTTCCAACGTTGGCCCGGCCTAACGTGCCGCCTGGGTTAAGCGAGGCCTAGAATGCACGACTTAGAGCATCTTCGTTCGCGTTCAACCTTCCCTTCTTATAACGGACAACAAGGCTGTGCTGCTGGATGGTCATGCTCCATCTCAGCAAACGGCCGCTTTTAGACGACATGCTACATAACCAAGTTAGAGGGCAGTGGTCCATTTCAACAACAAACTTAGAACCACCGACATAACAAGCCAGCATCTGAACGGCCCGCAAAACGCAGGCGCACTCTTTCTCAGATGTACTGTATGCTTCTTCTCTACAACTTAGTGTGCGACTTAAATGCAATATTAGTCGTTCATGACCACTATCATCTTCTTGGCAAAGCACCGCTCCCATGCATCGATCCTGAAGAAGGCCATCCTTGGCTGCAACGTGGCCGAGGATCGTCAACTTGCGTGCGGCAAAGGGACAATTCTTGAGATTAGGCTGCAGACCAGCGTCGGTTAAGGAATTCAGCAGTGCTGAAGGCGGCGCAGGTGTGTTGCCAAATCTAGGGCGAACACTTCATTGTCAAAGTAACATAGACATATTGTTATGCGAAGAACGAGTCGGTAACATGATGAACTATTTACAGATTATATTTACAACAGCGGTTGCAGCGCTGGCCGGTTAGATTCACAGCGCGAGCCGAATTCGTTCTTCCTCCTCTTTTCGCAAGTGGCGGTCCCCCGCAACTCGTTCAAACAATAAAATACCACACGCATATTGCATAATCCCCGGCGGCAGAAGCAACGTCCTGAATCGCCGATATGTCATCACTGGGAGGGTGATACTGCTTCAGTCGTGCAACGTGCACAATATCACTGAACTGGGAAGCAGATGGAGCGTCAGGGGCTATCTCGTAGGCGACGGGAGTCACGGCACGAAGCACTCGGTATGGGCCTGTGTAACGAGACAGCAGTTTCCCTGAAAGGCCAACCTGACGTGACGGAGACCACAGACGCACTAAAGAACCAGGCGGGAATCGCACGCCTCGGTGTCGCTGGTCGTACAAACTCCTTTGACTCTCTTGGGATTTCAGAAGGCGGTCATGCGCAACTTCTCTTGCGTGGGCACAGCGGGCGATGGCGTCATGTGCATATTCTCTGGTCGAGCCGCGTGAACAGGGAAGGTTGTGTCGAGGGGCTGTGCTAGTTCTCGGCTGAACAGAAGGAAAACTGGGGAATAACCTGCTGTGTCGTGGTGCGAGGAATTTTAATCAAATGTGACAAATAGTAGAGCAGCGTCCCAGTCAGTGTGGTGTGAAGATACATATTGCTCGAGCATGTCTCTGAGAGTGCGATTGAGACGCTCCGTGAGGACGTTTGTTCGCGGATGGTATCACATGGATACATTGTGCCTCATGGCACAGGACTGCAAGATGTCCGCGACAATTTTTGATAAGAATGTCCGAGCACTTTCTGTGAGAAGTCGTCGCGGAGCTCCATTTAATAAAATCACGTCGCGCAGGAGAAAATTAGCGACATCTGTGGCACAGCTTGGAGGAAGCGCTCGGGTGATGGCGCAGCGCGTGGCGTAATGTGTGACCACAGCGATCCACCTGTTCCCAGAGTTAGAAAGAGAAAATGGCCAAATAGGTCCAAACCAACCAGAAATAATGGCTCCGCGGGAATGTCAAGTGGTTCAAGGTACCCAGCAGGGAGCGTCGATGGTGTTTTAGGTGGTTAGCATTTGTCACACGCAGCTATGTATCTTCTAACGGAGCGAGCAAGCCCTGGCCAAACAGGCGTCAGCGGATCCGGTCGTAGGTACGTGACACACCCAGGTGACCGGCAGTGGGGAGGTCGTGAAGTGCGTAGAGAACAGCTGAGCGATAGTGTTTAGGGTTCACATAGAGTAATGCATGGCCGTTGGTGCGGAGGTTGCGGCGGCAGAGTACACCATCTTGAAGGGCGAATGAGCGAAGGGAATTGCCGACAAGTGACGATTCTAGGCGGTCAGTGATGATATGCAAGGATGGCTCACAGGGCTGCTCGTCGGGGACATGGAGCAGTGGAAAAACAGAGAAAACACAGGCGTCGGTGCCATTAGCAGACGTAGAATGTGCACCTTCGACTACGTACCGAGAGAAGCAATCTGCGTCCTGGTGTTGGCGTCCCGACTTGTAAGTCACTGTGTAAGGGTATTCTTATAGTCGGAGTGCCAAATGACCGAGCCGGCCAGTATGATCCTTGAGCGTCGAAGGCAAAGAGAACGCATGATGGTCTGTGATTACTGAGATGGGCTTGCCATATAAATATGGGCAGAACATTGAAACTGCCCAGGCGAGATATTCGCGCTCGGTAATTAAAGAGTTGCGCTCGGCAGTTGTCAGGAGCCGGCTATCGTAGGCTATAACGCGGTCACGTCCGTACTGGCGTTATAACCCTTAACCACTGTCATTGGTTCAGACCTGTGTAGGTGCGGACGAGTCAAAGTGAGCTAAGACCTGTGAATTGGTGATAATCGTGATAAGGCGTGAAAATGCGGCAGCCTGAGGCGCGCCTTTCTTCAGATTTCACGTGAGTGGTTGAACGATTGCTGCGATATCTTTCACGAACTGTCGGAAATAAGAACAGAGCCCCACAAAACTCCGGACGTCTTTCACAGACTGAGGTACAGGAAAAGCCGTTACTGCTCGAGCCTTCTCTGGGTCGGGTTGTACTCCAGAAGCGTCGACGAGAAGGCCTAGCACTATAATCTCTTCGGGCCCGAAGTGGCACTTCAATGAGTTTATTTGGAGCCCAGCCTTGCGGAAGACGTGAAGGATAGTTGCGACGTGCTCAAGGTGCGTCTAAAATGTGCAAGCGAACATAAGCACCTCGTCGAGGTAACAAAGGCAAGTTGATCATTTCAAACCTTGAAGCAGATGGTCGATCATCTGTTTGAATGTGGCAGACGCATTTCATAAACCGAACGATATAACCTTGAATTGGTAGAGGCCATCTGGAGTGACGAAAGCGGTCTTTTCGTGGTCCTGCTTATCGACGGAAATCTGCCAATATCCATATTGAAATCGATGGCCGAAAAGTATTTAGCCCCGTGAAGACAATCAAGAATGTCGTCGATTCGTAGTAAAGCGTAAACGTGCTTTTTAGTAATTCGGTTTACGAGGCGTTAGTCAACGCGAAAACACCACGTGCCATCTTTTTTTTTTTTTTTTTTTGACGTGCTTGACCAGCGACGCCCAAGGACTCGATGAGGGCTCAACAATGCTTCTGGCGAGCATCTTGTTTACTTCCTCCTGAATAACTTTCCGGTCTGCCATGGACACGCAATTCGGTCGGCGGTGGATGGGAACAGCATCACCAGTGTTTATCCAATGCTTAACAAGGGACGTCTCGCGAAGTGGTCGATTGTCAGTGTCATACATGTCGTGGTAGGAATGCAAAAGGCGATTCGACGAAGGTTTGGGCTTTTGGAGGTACGCGAACAAACGCTGTAGTGCAGAGGGTGTTTGGTTGTTCGGGGCGAACGTCTGAAAGAAGAGGAAGATCGAGGCACCGCGTACCGGTGGCACAGTCGATGAGGGCAGAACGCGTCGTCAGAAAGTCAAGCCCGAAGATTAGGTCATGAGGGCAACTGGTCAGCACGGTGAACAGGATTGGAACTTCGCGGCCAGCAATTCATATGCTATCAGTGCGCATACCCATCAAGGCAACAGTGGCGCCATTGGCGACGCCTACGGCTCGAGTGATGGCAGGCGTAAGAACCTTTTTGAGGCGACGACATAGGTTAGCGCTCATTATGGAGACTTGGACTCCAGTATCAATTAATGCCGTCAATGGAACACCATCTACGTCCCCTTGAATTAGGTTCGTGCTGGTGAGGAGCGTGAAAAGAGGATTTGGGCCGGATTAACTCGATGTAGCACTTCCTCCTAGAGCTGCATGGCCTAGTTTTCCGTCCGTCGGTTTAGCGAGGAAAAGCGGCGAGGCTGGGGGACGTGGAGGGACGGCGTTGAGGCGACGGCGATCGCATGGAGGAGTGGCTGTAAGGGACATGAGAAATAGGGTACAGACAGCGAGGTGAATAACGGCAAGCGTCGGCGTATGGGCGAGGAGCAGGGAATGAGCTCCAGTATGGCGGCATTCAGGTGGTGCTGTTGAGGCGGGATACATGACCAACGCGGTGGCAGCAGAAGCCGATCGGTTTGTCGTCTGGGGTTCGCCATTCATCAGGATTGCGTGGTCTTGGAGCGAAATACTGGTCATTGCAGGTTGTGGACATGTGAATGTGTGCCGAATCAGGTGGAGACACAGACCAGGCGGTAGGGATGCCAAGGTTAGAAATTTCTTGCTATACAACTGCTTGCATACCGGAAATAGGGGGGGGGGGGCTTTTTGGTCAAAGGTACCGTCAGGGGGTTGTGGACGAAAGGGGTCCGGACTCGCCGCTTCATTCTCACGGTGAACGGTGCGTGTGACGTTCTCTTGAAATGGTTTTGTGGCAGTAAGAGCGGAGCAAGAGGACGTGGCAGGTGTGTTTATGAGCCGGGAGAACAGTCGGACGACGCGGCGGCTTTTGGCTACCTCGAAGCGGTGGCATTCTTTGACGATGGCCTCGACGGTAGAAATATCGTTATAGACGAGCAAAATGAAGGCATCGCACGCGATGTAATTGAGGATATGGCCCACCTTGTCAGCATCGGCCATGTGCTCGTCGAATTTGCGGCAAAGCGCGAGCACTTTCTGTGTGTAGGCGATATACGGTTCGGTCGACGACTGGACACGGGTGGCAAGCTCTTTTCGCGCAGCCTGTAGGGGACCTGGCGGGTAACGAAATAGATCGAAAAGCCGCTCTTTTAACATGTTGCAGCTGGAGAGCTCGATCTCATGTGTGCGAAACCAGAGACGCGGTGTCGCGTAATAAAAGAGATTAAAAATAAAAGGTAACATTGGCGAGCACGATGGTAGGGTCCCGGTGGTGGCTTTGGCTAACACGCTCATACATGCTGAGCCAGTTGTCGACGTCAACGTCATTTTGAGCGGAGAATGTCCCAGGATAACGGAGACTAGGAATCGTAACATACGTTGTGGTTGGCGCCGCAGGTGTAGGTGGCGATGGGGTGGTTCCATCGGAAGCCATGGCTGAGAAGAGGACGGCATGGCCTCTTCGGAGGTCCGTGACGAGGGCGGGGAACGTTCCACCTCCACCACAATTTTACGCGAAGGACGACTCAGTAGGACGAGCAACTATTTACACATTATATTCACAAGAGTGGTTGCAGCGCTGACCCGTTAGATTCGCAGCGCGAGCCCAATTAGTTCTTCCTCCTCTTTTCCCGAGTGATGGCGCCCATCCGCCTCGTTCAAACATTCAAAGATCACACGCGTGTAGCAATATCTTCCATTTAAGTCTGTGCGAAACGTTATTTGACATCCTTTCGAGTGTAGCAGGCGCGTTGCAAAGTCCGAAAGGCATGACGGTAAACTCATATAGGCCATCTGGTGTAACAAATGTAGTTTTCGGGCGATCGACCTCCACCATCGGGACCTGCCAGTAGCCTGATTGCCAGTCTGTTCTGTATCGGCCAGGCGGTATGACAACATTGTACCGTGAATGACGTGTGCCTGACCGGCATGCAGCGTTATCTATAAAAGTACGCTGTTGCCTCGAATAAAGGGCTTTTTGCGTCGCTGCCCCAGAAGCGTCTGTCTGCTGCTTAGAACAGAGCATCTGACGTAGAGAATGTGATGCGGCGCGCAGCAAGCCACCTCCGGCCCACAACAGTCACGAGGCAGAACCGCCTACGGTGCAAGGCGACACGGAGCCCTTGCAGGCACGACTTCATCGATTGGAGCAGTGCAAGAGCGCCAAGAAGCAAGAGGTCACGGAGCCCTTGCATGGACTTCAGCGACTGGCTGGAGCAAGTGAACAAGAACC
The DNA here is from genome assembly GCF_023375885.2 of Dermacentor andersoni. NCBI lineage: Eukaryota > Metazoa > Arthropoda > Arachnida > Ixodida > Ixodidae > Dermacentor > Dermacentor andersoni. The sequence goes on from NC_092818.1 coordinate 31,702,975, forward strand.
GACAGTACGGACAACGCACATCAAGGAAAACGACTAGGCAGATAAGTGAAATTTGCTCATTATGGCAGAACCCGAACGTGATCCGAAGCTCGACAGAATGACGGAATACGGCCAAAAAATCGAAAATATACGCTCGTATTTTGAACGCTTCGAGAACTACGTAGACATAGACGTAGACTACGTAGACTACGTCCCTGCAGGCAAGAAACTAAAGTTGTTTCTGAACATACTCGATGCGCAAGCGTTTGAAGAGCTAAAGAAAATAACTCTTCCTCATTTGCCTTCTCAGAAGACTTTCGAAAAAATTAAACAGCTTCTGGAAGCTCATTTCAGCCCAGCTCACTCAATAATCGCAGGGCGCTGTAAATTTAATCGCCAAATGCATCAAGAAAATGACAGTGTCAAAGATTTCATCCCTGAACTGAAGCTTCTCGCAAGAGATTGCAATTACGGCACGTTCCTAAATGATGCCTTAAGGAACAGACTAGTGGCTGGTTTGCGTGACGAGGAAACGCAACGGGCTCTTTAGGCACAGGCTGACTTGACGTTCGAGCTGGCGCGCAAAACAGCGCTTGAAAAAGAGCTGGCTTGCTGCAAGATCTCTTACATTGTACTCTTCATTGCGCTCCATCTCGATGCAATATAAAACGGTTCCATCAGCTCTGTGGCACTGTAATTCTCGATTCTCCTCAGAATCCTGATCCTCCAAAGCCGCAGAGCGTACATGCAAAATGTGCAATGCGCAGGCAAATTGGCAATATGGTTGCTTCTTATGGAAATCTCATGTTCCCATGCAAGATCAATAAAGCAGCGGCTAATTTCATGCGACTTCCCCTGCTTGCAACGTGGTGCACTGGATTTTGTCTTTAGAGAGCGCATTTCGGTGAAGGCGAAGTGCAAAAATGGCGGTGTACCTTGCATGACATGGGAAAAGCACACGTGGTTCCACAGGTGGTCGCAGCTTGCAAACATATTTCTGGTTCCTGCACAGTGTGCCTGTGATCACTGCGTTAGTTTTCAGAACACGTTGTTCAATCTCAGCAAGTCGTAGAACACTAAAAACCGACAAGGCAAAAATTGACCTATTACGGGCCAATGCCTCCAAAGAAAGTCAACAAGTAACCCATATTGGCAAATCCGTACGAAAGTCGGTCCAATAATTCCCGCCTTGTTGAACGGCAGTGCCAATATTGTTTACTGACTGTGTAACGTGGGCCAACATTTGATCTCTATCAGAATGGCACAGCCAATATTGTTTACTGACTGTGTAATGTGGGCCAACGTTGGATCTCTATCAGAATGGCACAACCAATATTCGCGCCACACTGTTAACCTTAGGCCAACATTGGGCCAGGAACCAGAATGGCACTGCCAATATTCGAACCACGCTGTTAATCTTAGGCCGTCATTGGGCCAGGAAGTGCCGATACGTTTCCAACGTTGGCCCGACCTGACGTGCCGCCTGGGTTAAGCGAGGCCTAGAATGCACGACTTAGAGCATCTGCGTTCGCGTTCAACCTTCCCTTCTTATAACGGACAACGAGGCTGTGCTGCTGGATGGTCATGCTCCATCTCAGCAAACGGCCGCTTTTAGACGACATGCTACATAACCAAGTTAGAGGGCAGTGGTCCATTTCAACAACAAACTTAGAACCACCGACATAACAAGCCAGCATCTGAACGGCCCGCAAAACGCAGGCGCACTCTTTCTCAGATGTACTGTATGCTTCTTCTCTACAACTTAGTGTGCGACTTAAATGCAATATTAGTCGTTCATGACCACTATCATCTTCTTGGCAAAGCACCGCTCCCATGCATCGATCCTGAAGAAGGCCATCCTTGGCTGCAACGTGGCCGAGGATCGTCAACTTGCGTGCGGCAAAGGGACATTTCTTGAGATTAGGCTGCAGACCAGCGTCGGTTAAGGAATTCAGCACGTGCAGAAGGCGGCGCAGGTGTGTTGCCAAATCTAGGGCGAACACTTCATTGTCAAAGTAACATAGACATATTGTTATGCGAAGAACGAGTCGGTAACATGATGAACTATTTACAGATTATATTTACAACAGCGGTTGCAGCGCTGACCGGTTAGATTCACAGCGCGAGCCGAATTCGTTCTTCCTCCTCTTTTCGCAAGTGACGGTCCCCCGCAACTCGTTCAAACAATAAAATACCGCACGCATATTGCATAATCCCCGGCGGCAGAAGCAACGTCCTGAATCGCCGATATGTCATCACTGGGAGGGTGATACTGCTTCAGTCGTGCAACGTGCACAATATCACTGAACTGGGAAGCAGATGGAGCGTCAGGGGCGATCTCGTAGGCGACGGGAGTCACGGCACGAAGAACTCGGTATGGGCCTGTGTAACGAGACAGCAGTTTCTCTGAAAGGCCAACCTGACGTGACGGAGACCACAGACGCACTAAAGAACCAGGCGGGAATTGCACGCCTCGGTGTCGCTGGTCGTACAAACTCCTTTGACTCTCTTGGGATTTCAGAAGGCGGTCATGCGCAACTTCTCTTGCGTGGGCACAGCGGGCGATGGCGTCATGTGCATATTCACTGGTCGAGCCGCGTGAACAGGGAAGGTTGTGTCGAGGGGCTGTGCTAGTTCTCGGCTGAACAGAAGGAAAACTGGGGAATAACCTGCTGTGTCGTGGTGCGAGGAATTTTATTCAAATGTGACAAATAGTAGAGCAACGTCCCAGTCAGTGTGGTGTGAAGATACATATTGCTCGAGCATGTCTCTGAGAGTGCGATTGAGACGCTCCGTGAGGACGTTTGTTCGCGGATGGTATGACATGGATACATTGTGCCTCATGGTTCAGGACTGCAAGATGTCCGCGACAATTTTTGATAAGAATGTCCGAGCACTTTCTGTGAGAAGTCGTCGCGGAGCTCCATTTAATAAAATCACGTCGCGCAGGAGAAAATTAGCGACATCTGTGGCACAGCTTGGAGGAAGCGCTCGGGTGATGGCGCAGCGCGTGGCGTAATGTGTGACCACAGCGATCCACCTGTTCCCAGAGTTAGAAAGAGAAAATTGCCAAATAGGTCCAAACCAACCAGAAATAATGGCTCCGCTGGAATGTCAAGTGGTTCAAGGTACCCAGCAGGGAGCGTCGATGGTGTTTTAGGTGGTTAGCATTTGTCACACGCAGCTATGTATCTTCTAACGGAGCGAGCAAGCCCTGGCCAAACAGGCGTCAGCGGATCCGGTCGTAGGTACGTGACACACCCAGGTGACCGGCAGTGGGGAGGTCGTGAAGTGCGTAGAGAACAGCTGAGCGATAGTGTTTAGGGTTCACATAGAGTAATGCATGGCCGTTGGTGCGGAGGTTGCGGCGGCAGAGTGCACCATCTTGAAGGGCGAATGAGCGAAGGGAATTGCCGACAAGTGACGATTCTAGGCGGTCAGTGATGATATGCAAGGATGGCTCACAGGGCTGCTCGTCGGGGACATGGAGCAGTGGAAAAACAGAGAAAACACAGGCGTCGGTGTCATTAGCAGACGTAGAATGTGCACCTTCGACTACGTACCGAGAGAAGCAATCTGCGTCCTGGTGTCGGCGTCCCGACTTGTAAGTCACTGTGTAAGGGTATTGTTATAGTCGGAGTGCCAAATGACCGAGCCGGCCAGTATGATCCTTGAGCGTCGAAGGCAAAGAGAACGCATGATGGTCTGTGATTACTGAGATGGGCTTGCCATATAAATATGGGCAGAACATTGAAACTGCCCAGGCGAGATATTCGCGCTCGGTAATTAAAGAGTTGCGCTCGGCAGTTGTCAGGAGCCGGCTAGCGTAGGCTATAACGCGGTCACGTCCGTACTGGCGTTATAACCCTTAACCACTGTCATTGGTTCAGACCTGTGTAGGTGCGGACGAGTCAAAGTGAGCTAAGACCTGTGAATTGGTGATAATCGTGATAAGGCGTGAAAATGCGGCAGCCTGAGGCGCGCCTTTCTTCAGATTTCACGTGAGTGGTTGAACGATTGCTGCGATATCTTTCACGAACTGTCGGAAATAAGAACAGAGCCCCACAAAACTCCGGACGTCTTTCACAGACTGAGGTACAGGAAAAGCCGTTACTGCTCGAGCCTTCTCTGGGTCGGGTTGTACTCCAGAAGCGTCGACGAGAAGGCCTAGCACTATAATCTCTTCGGGCCCGAAGTGGCACTTCAATGAGTTTATTTGGAGCCCAGCCTTGCGGAAGACGTGAAGGATAGTTGCGACGTGCTCAAGGTGCGTCTAAAATGTGCAAGCGAACATAAGCACCTCGTCGAGGTAACAAAGGCAAGTTGATCATTTCAAACCTTGAAGCAGATGGTCGATCATCTGTTTGAATGTGGCAGACGCATTTCATAAACCGAACGATATAACCTTGAATTGGTAGAGGCCATCTGGAGTGACGAAAGCGGTCTTTTCGTGGTCCTGCTTATCGACGGAAATCTGCCAATATCCATATTGAAATCGATGGCCGAAAAGTATTTAGCCCCGTGAAGACAATCAAGAATGTCGTCGATTCGTAGTAAAGCGTAAACGTGTTTTTTAGTAATTCGGTTTACGAGGCGTTAGTCAACGCGAAAACACCACGTGCCATCTTTTTTTTTTTTTTTTGACGTGCTTGACCAGCGACGCCCAAGGACTCGATGAGGGCTCAACAATGCTTCTGGCGAGCATCTTGTTTACTTCCTCCTGAATAACTTTCCGGTCTGCCATGGACACGCAATTCGGTCGGCGGTGGATGGGAACAGCATCACCAGTGTTTATCCAATGCTTAACAAGGGACGTCTCGCGAAGTGGTCGATTGTCAGTGTCATACATGTCGTGGTAGGAATGCAAAAGGCGATTCGACGAAGGTTTGGGCTTTTGGAGGTACGCGAACAAACGCTGTAGTGCAGAGGGTGTTTGGTTGTTCGGGGCGAACGTCTGAAAGAAGAGGAAGATCGAGGCACCGCGTACCGGTGGCACAGTCGATGAGGGCAGAACGCGTCGTCAGAAAGTCAAGCCCGAAGATTAGGTCATGAGGGCAACTGGTCAGCACGGTGAACAGGATTGGAACTTCGCGGCCAGCAATTCATATGCTATCAGTGCGCATACCCATCAAGGCAACAGTGGCGCCATTGGCGACGCCTACGGCTCGAGTGATGGCAGGCGTAAGAACCTTTTTGAGGCGACGACATAGGTTAGCGCTCATTATGGAGACTTGGACTCCAGTATCAATTAATGCCGTCAATGGAACACCATCTACGTCCCCTTGAATTAGGTTCGTGCTGGTGAGGAGCGTGAAAAGAGGATTTGGGCCGGATTAACTCGATGTAGCACTTCCTCCTAGAGCTGCATGGCCTAGTTTTCCGTCCGTCGGTTTAGCGAGGAAAAGCGGCGAGGCTGGGGGACGTGGAGGGACGGCGTTGAGGCGACGGCGATCGCATGGAGGAGTGGCTGTAAGGGACATGAGAAATAGGGTACAGACAGCGAGGTGAATAACGGCAAGCGTCGGCGTATGGGCGAGGAGCAGGGAATGAGCTCCAGTATGGCGGCATTCAGGTGGTGCTGTTGAGGCGGGATACATGACCAACGCGGTGGCAGCAGAAGCCGATCGGTTTGTCGTCTGGGGTTCGCCATTCATCAGGATTGCGTGGTCTTGGAGCGAAATACTGGTCATTGCAGGTTGTGGACATGTGAATGTGTGCCGAATCAGGTGGAGACACAGACCAGGCGGTAGGGATGCCAAGGTTAGAAATTTCTTGCTATACAACTGCTTGCATACCGGAAATAGGGGGGGGGGGGGCTTTTTGGTCAAAGGTACCGTCAGGGGGTTGTGGACGAAAGGGGTCCGGACTCGCCGCTTCATTCTCACGGTGAACGGTGCGTGTGACGTTCTCTTGAAATGGTTTTGTGGCAGTAAGAGCGGAGCAAGAGGACGTGGCAGGTGTGTTTATGAGCCGGGAGAACAGTCGGACGACGCGGCGGCTTTTGGCTACCTCGAAGCGGTGGCATTCTTTGACGATGGCCTCGACGGTAGAAATATCGTTATAGACGAGCAAAATGAAGGCATCGCACGCGATGTAATTGAGGATATGGCCCACCTTGTCAGCATCGGCCATGTGCTCGTCGAATTTGCGGCAAAGCGCGAGCACTTTCTGTGTGTAGGCGATATACGGTTCGGTCGACGACTGGACACGGGTGGCAAGCTCTTTTCGCGCAGCCTGTAGGGGACCTGGCGGGTAACGAAATAGATCGAAAAGCCGCTCTTTTAACATGTTGCAGCTGGAGAGCTCGATCTCATGTGTGCGAAACCAGAGACGCGGTGTCGCGTAATAAAAGAGATTAAAAATAAAAGGTAACATTGGCGAGCACGATGGTAGGGTCCCGGTGGTGGCTTTGGCTAACACGCTCATACATGCTGAGCCAGTTGTCGACGTCAACGTCATTTTGAGCGGAGAATGTCCCAGGATAACGGAGACTAGGAATCGTAACATACGTTGTGGTTGGCGCCGCAGGTGTAGGTGGCGATGGGGTGGTTCCATCGGAAGCCATGGCTGAGAAGAGGACGGCATGGCCTCTTCGGAGGTCCGTGACGAGGGCGGGGAACGTTCCACCTCCACCACAATTTTACGCGAAGGACGACTCAGTAGGACGAGCAACTATTTACACATTATATTCACAAGAGTGGTTGCAGCGCTGACCCGTTAGATTCGCAGCGCGAGCCCAATTAGTTCTTCCTCCTCTTTTCCCGAGTGATGGCGCCCATCCGCCTCGTTCAAACATTCAAAGATCACACGCGTGTAGCAATATCTTCCATTTAAGTCTGTGCGAAACGTTATTTGACATCCTTTCGAGTGTAGCAGGCGCGTTGCAAAGTCCGAAAGGCATGACGGTAAACTCATATAGGCCATCTGGTGTAACAAATGTAGTTTTCGGGCGATCGACCTCCACCATCGGGACCTGCCAGTAGCCTGATTGCCAGTCTGTTCTGTATCGGCCAGGCGGTATGACAACATTGTACCGTGAATGACGTGTGCCTGACCGGCATGCAGCGTTATCTATAAAAGTACGCTGTTGCCTCGAATAAAGGGCTTTTTGCGTCGCTGCCCCAGAAGCGTCTGTCTGCTGCTTAGAACAGAGCATCTGACGTAGAGAATGTGATGCGGCGCGCAGCAAGCCACCTCCGGCCCACAACAGTCACGAGGCAGAACCGCCTACGGTGCAAGGCGACACGGAGCCCTTGCAGGCACGACTTCATCGATTGGAGCAGTGCAAGAGCGCCAAGAAGCAAGAGGTCACGGAGCCCTTGCATGGACTTCAGCGACTGGCTGGAGCAAGTGAACAAGAACCGACAGTACGGACAAGGCACATCAAGGAAAACGACTAGGCAGATAAGTGAAATTTGCTCATTATGGCAGAACCCGAACGTGATCCGAAGCTCGACAGAATGACGGAATACGGCCAAAAAATCGAAAATATACGCTCGTATTTTGAACGCTTCGAGAACTACGTAGACATAGACGTAGACTACGTAGACTACGTCCCTGCAGGCAAGAAACTAAAGTTGTTTCTGAACATACTCGATGCGCAAGCGTTTGAAGAGCTAAAGAAAATAACTCTTCCTCATTTGCCTTCTCAGAAGACTTTCGAAAAAATTAAACAGCTTCTGGAAGCTCATTTCAGCCCAGCTCACTCAATAATCGCAGGGCGCTGTAAATTTAATCGCCAAATGCATCAAGAAAATGACAGTGTCAAAGATTTCATCCCTGAACTGAAGCTTCTCGCAAGAGATTGCAATTACGGCACGTTCCTAAATGATGCCTTAAGGAACAGACTAGTGGCTGGTTTGCGTGACGAGGAAACGCAACGGGCTCTTTAGGCACAGGCTGACTTGACGTTCGAGCTGGCGCGCAAAACAGCGCTTGAAAAAGAGCTGGCTTGCTGCAAGATCTCTTACATTGTACTCTTCATTGCGCTCCATCTCGATGCAATATAAAACGGTTCCATCAGCTCTGTGGCACTGTAATTCTCGATTCTCCTCAGAATCCTGATCCTCCAAAGCCGCAGAGCGTACATGCAAAATGTGCAATGCGCAGGCAAATTGGCAATATGGTTGCTTCTTATGGAAATCTCATGTTCCCATGCAAGATCAATAAAGCAGCGGCTAATTTCATGCGACTTCCCCTGCTTGCAACGTGGTGCACTGGATTTTGTCTTTAGAGAGCGCATTTCGGTGAAGGCGAAGTGCAAAAATGGCGGTGTACCTTGCATGACATGGGAAAAGCACACGTGGTTCCACAGGTGGTCGCAGCTTGCAAACATATTTCTGGTTCCTGCACAGTGTGCCTGTGATCACTGCGTTAGTTTTCAGAACACGTTGTTCAATCTCAGCAAGTCGTAGAACACTAAAAACCGACAAGGCAAAAATTGACCTATTACGGGCCAATGCCTCCAAAGAAAGTCAACAAGTAACCCATATTGGCAAATCCGTACGAAAGTCGGTCCAATAATTCCCGCCTTGTTGAACGGCAGTGCCAATATTGTTTACTGACTGTGTAACGTGGGCCAACATTTGATCTCTATCAGAATGGCACAGCCAATATTGTTTACTGACTGTGTAATGTGGGCCAACGTTGGATCTCTATCAGAATGGCACAACCAATATTCGCGCCACACTGTTAACCTTAGGCCAACATTGGGCCAGGAACCAGAATGGCACTGCCAATATTCGAACCACGCTGTTAATCTTAGGCCGTCATTGGGCCAGGAAGTGCCGATACGTTTCCAACGTTGGCCCGACCTGACGTGCCGCCTGGGTTAAGCGAGGCCTAGAATGCACGACTTAGAGCATCTGCGTTCGCGTTCAACCTTCCCTTCTTATAACGGACAACGAGGCTGTGCTGCTGGATGGTCATGCTCCATCTCAGCAAACGGCCGCTTTTAGACGACATGCTACATAACCAAGTTAGAGGGCAGTGGTCCATTTCAACAACAAACTTAGAACCACCGACATAACAAGCCAGCATCTGAACGGCCCGCAAAACGCAGGCGCACTCTTTCTCAGATGTACTGTATGCTTCTTCTCTACAACTTAGTGTGCGACTTAAATGCAATATTAGTCGTTCATGACCACTATCATCTTCTTGGCAAAGCACCGCTCCCATGCATCGATCCTGAAGAAGGCCATCCTTGGCTGCAACGTGGCCGAGGATCGTCAACTTGCGTGCGGCAAAGGGACATTTCTTGAGATTAGGCTGCAGACCAGCGTCGGTTAAGGAATTCAGCACGTGCAGAAGGCGGCGCAGGTGTGTTGCCAAATCTAGGGCGAACACTTCATTGTCAAAGTAACATAGACATATTGTTATGCGAAGAACGAGTCGGTAACATGATGAACTATTTACAGATTATATTTACAACAGCGGTTGCAGCGCTGACCGGTTAGATTCACAGCGCGAGCCGAATTCGTTCTTCCTCCTCTTTTCGCAAGTGACGGTCCCCCGCAACTCGTTCAAACAATAAAATACCGCACGCATATTGCATAATCCCCGGCGGCAGAAGCAACGTCCTGAATCGCCGATATGTCATCACTGGGAGGGTGATACTGCTTCAGTCGTGCAACGTGCACAATATCACTGAACTGGGAAGCAGATGGAGCGTCAGGGGCGATCTCGTAGGCGACGGGAGTCACGGCACGAAGAACTCGGTATGGGCCTGTGTAACGAGACAGCAGTTTCTCTGAAAGGCCAACCTGACGTGACGGAGACCACAGACGCACTAAAGAACCAGGCGGGAATTGCACGCCTCAGTGTCGCTGGTCGTACAAACTCCTTTGACTCTCTTGGGATTTCAGAAGGCGGTCATGCGCAACTTCTCTTGCGTGGGCACAGCGGGCGATGGCGTCATGTGCATATTCACTGGTCGAGCCGCGTGAACAGGGAAGGTTGTGTCGAGGGGCTGTGCTAGTTCTCGGCTGAACAGAAGGAAAACTGGGGAATAACCTGCTGTGTCGTGGTGCGAGGAATTTTATTCAAATGTGACAAATAGTAGAGCAACGTCCCAGTCAGTGTGGTGTGAAGATACATATTGCTCGAGCATGTCTCTGAGAGTGCGATTGAGACGCTCCGTGAGGACGTTTGTTCGCGGATGGTATGACATGGATACATTGTGCCTCATGGTTCAGGACTGCAAGATGTCCGCGACAATTTTTGATAAGAATGTCCGAGCACTTTCTGTGAGAAGTCGTCGCGGAGCTCCATTTAATAAAATCACGTCGCGCAGGAGAAAATTAGCGACATCTGTGGCACAGCTTGGAGGAAGCGCTCGGGTGATGGCGCAGCGCGTGGCGTAATGTGTGACCACAGCGATCCACCTGTTCCCAGAGTTAGAAAGAGAAAATTGCCAAATAGGTCCAAACCAACCAGAAATAATGGCTCCGCGGGAATGTCAAGTGGTTCAAGGTACCCAGCAGGGAGCGTCGATGGTGTTTTAGGTGGTTAGCATTTGTCACACGCAGCTATGTATCTTCTAACGGAGCGAGCAAGCCCTGGCCAAACAGGCGTCAGCGGATCCGGTCGTAGGTACGTGACACACCCAGGTGACCGGCAGTGGGGAGGTCGTGAAGTGCGTAGAGAACAGCTGAGCGATAGTGTTTAGGGTTCACATAGAGTAATGCATGGCCGTTGGTGCGGAGGTTGCGGCGGCAGAGTGCACCATCTTGAAGGGCGAATGAGCGAAGGGAATTGCCGACAAGTGACGATTCTAGGCGGTCAGTGATGATATGCAAGGATGGCTCACAGGGCTGCTCGTCGGGGACATGGAGCAGTGGAAAAACAGAGAAAACACAGGCGTCGGTGTCATTAGCAGACGTAGAATGTGCACCTTCGACTACGTACCGAGAGAAGCAATCTGCGTCCTGGTGTCGGCGTCCCGACTTGTAAGTCACTGTGTAAGGGTATTGTTATAGTCGGAGTGCCAAATGACCGAGCCGGCCAGTATGATCCTTGAGCGTCGAAGGCAAAGAGAACGCATGATGGTCTGTGATTACTGAGATGGGCTTGCCATATAAATATGGGCAGAACATTGAAACTGCCCAGGCGAGATATTCGCGCTCGGTAATTAAAGAGTTGCGCTCGGCAGTTGTCAGGAGCCGGCTAGCGTAGGCTATAACGCGGTCACGTCCGTACTGGCGTTATAACCCTTAACCACTGTCATTGGTTCAGACCTGTGTAGGTGCGGACGAGTCAAAGTGAGCTAAGACCTGTGAATTGGTGATAATCGTGATAAGGCGTGAAAATGCGGCAGCCTGAGGCGCGCCTTTCTTCAGATTTCACGTGAGTGGTTGAACGATTGCTGCGATATCTTTCACGAACTGTCGGAAATAAGAACAGAGCCCCACAAAACTCCGGACGTCTTTCACAGACTGAGGTACAGGAAAAGCCGTTACTGCTCGAGCCTTCTCCGGGTCGGGTTGTACTCCAGAAGCGTCGACGAGAAGGCCTAGCACTATAATCTCTTCGGGCCCGAAGTGGCACTTCAATGAGTTTATTTGGAGCCCAGCCTTGCGGAAGACGTGAAGGATAGTTGCGACGTGCTCAAGGTGCGTCTAAAATGTGCAAGCGAACATAAGGACCTCGTCGAGGTAACAAAGGCAAGTTGATCATTTCAAACCTTGAAGCAGATGGTCGATCATCTGTTTGAATGTGGCCGACGCATTTCATAAACCGAACGATATAACCTTGAATTGGTAGAGGCCATCTGGAGTGACGAAAGCGGTCTTTTCGTGGTCCTGCTTATCGACGGAAATATGCCAATATCCATATTGAAATCGATGGCCGAAAAGTATTTAGCCCCGTGAAGACAATCAAGAATGTCGTCGATTCGTAGTAAAGCGTAAACGTGCTTTTTAGTAATTCGGTTTACGAGGCGTTAGTCAACGCGAAAACACCACGTGCCATCTTTTTTTTTTTTTTGACGTGCTTGACCAGCGACGCCCAAGGACTCGATGAGGGCTCAACAATGCTTCTGGCGAGCATCTTGTTTACTTCCTCCTGAATAAATTTCCGGTCTGCCATGGACACGCAATTCGGTCGGCGGTGGATGGGAACAGCATCACCAGTGTTTATCCAATGCTTAACAAGGGACGTCTCGCGAAGTGGTCGATTGTCAGTGTCATACATGTCGTGGTAGGAATGCAAAAGGCGATTCGACGAAGGTTTGGGCTTTTGGAGGTACGCGAACAAACGCTGTAGTGCAGAGGGTGTTTGGTTGTTCGGGGCGAACGTCTGAAAGAAGAGGAAGATCGAGGCACCGCGTACCGGTGGCACAGTCGATGAGGGCAGAACGCGTCGTCAGAAAGTCAAGCCCGAAGATTAGGTCATGAGGGCAACTGGTCAGCACGGTGAACAGGATTGGAACTTCGCGGCCAGCAATTCATATGCTATCAGTGCGCATTCCCATCAAGGCAACAGTGGCGCCATTGGCGACGCCTACGGCTCGAGTGATGGCAGGCGTAAGAACCTTTTTGAGGCGACGACATAGGTTAGCGCTCATTATGGAGACTTGGACTCCAGTATCAAATAATGCCGTCAATGGAACACCATCTACGTCCCCTTGAATTAGGTTCGTGCTGGTGAGGAGCGTGAAAAGAGGATTTGGGCCGGATTAACTCGATGTAGCACTTCCTCCTAGAGCTGCATGGCCTAGTTTTCCGTCCGTCGGTTTAGCGAGGAAAAGCGGCGAGGCTGGGGGACGTGGAGGGACGGCGTTGAGGCGACGGCGATCGCACGGAGGAGTGGCTGTAAGGGACATGAGAAGTAGGGTACAGACAGCGAGGTGAATAACGGCAAGCGTCGGCGTATGGGCGAGGAGCAGGGAATGAGCTCCAGTATGGCGGCATTCAGGTGGTGCTGTTGAGGCGGGATACATGACCAACGCGGTGGCAGCAGAAGCCGATCGGTTTGTCGTCTGGGGTTCGCCATTCATCAGGATTGCGTGGTCTTGGAGCGAAATACTGGTCATTGCAGGTTGTGGACATGTGAATGTGTGCCGAATCAGGTGGAGACACAGACCAGGCGGTAGGGATGCCAAGGTTAGCAATTTCTTGCTATACAACTGCTTGCATACCGGAAATAGGGGGGGGGGGGGGGCTTTTTGGTCAAAGGTACCGTCAGGGGGTTGTGGACGAAAGGGGTCCGGACTCGCCGCTTCATTCTCACGGTGAACGGTGCGTGTGACGTTCTCTTGAAATGGTTTTGTGGCAGTAAGAGCGGAGCAAGAGGACGTGGCAGGTGTGTTTATGAGCCGGGAGAACAGTCGGACGACGCGGCGGCTTTTGGCTACCTCGAAGCGGTGGCATTCTTTGACGATGGCCTCGACGGTAGAAATATCGTTATAGACGAGCAAAATGAAGGCATCGCACGCGATGTAATTGAGGATATGGCCCACCTTGTCAGCATCGGCCATGTGCTCGTCGAATTTGCGGCAAAGCGCGAGCACTTTCTGTGTGTAGGCGATATACGGTTCGGTCGACGACTGGACACGGGTGGCAAGCTCTTTTCGCGCAGCCTGTAGGGGACCTGGCGTGTAACGAAATAGATCGAAAAGCCGCTCTTTTAACATGTTGCAGCTGGAGAGCTCGATCTCATGTGTGCGAAACCAGAGACGCGGTGTCGCGTAATAAAAGAGATTAAAAATAAAAGGTAACATTGGCGAGCACGATGGTAGGGTCCCGGTGGTGGCTTTGGCTAACACGCTCATACATGCTGAGCCAGTTGTCGACGTCAACGTCATTTTGAGCGGAGAATGTCCCAGGATAACGGAGACTAGGAATCGTAACATACGTTGTGGTTGGCGCCGCAGGTGTAGGTGGCGATGGGGTGGTTCCATCGGAAGCCATGGCTCAGAAGAGGACGGCATGGCCTCTTCGGAGGTCCGTGACGAGGGCGGGGAACGTTCCACCTCCACCACAATTTTACGCGAAGGACGACTCAGTAGGACGAGCAACTATTTACACATTATATTCACAAGAGTGGTTGCAGCGCTGACCCGTTAGATTCGCAGCGCGAGCCCAATTAGTTCTTCCTCCTCTTTTCCCGAGTGATGGCGCCCATCCGCCTCGTTCAAACATTCAAAGATCACACGCGTGTAGCAATATCTTCCATTTAAGGCTGTGCGAAACGTTATTTGACATCCTTTCGAATGTAGCAGGCGCGTTGCAATGTCCGAAAGGCATGACGGTAAACTCATATAGGCCATCTGGTGTAACAAATGTAGTTTTCGGGCGATCGACCTCCACCATCGGGACCTGCCAGTAGCCTGATTGCCAGTCTGTTCTGTATCGGCCAGGCGGTATGACAACATTGTACCGTGAATGACGTGTGCCTGACCGGCATGCAGCGTTATCTATAAAAGTACGCTGTTGCCTCGAATAAAGGGCTTTTTGCGTTGCTGCCCCAGAAGCGTCTGTCTGCTGCTTAGAACAGAGCATCTGACGAAGAGAATGTGATGCGGCGCGCAGCAAGCCACCTCCGGCCCACAACAGTCACGAGGCTGAACCGCCTACGGTGCAAGGCGACACGGAGCCCTTGCAGGCACGACTTCATCGATTGGAGCAGTGCAAGAACGCCAAGAAGCAAGACGTCACGGAGCCCTTGCATGGACTTCAGCGACTGGCTGGAGCAAGCGAACAAGAACCGACAGTACGGAGAAGGCACATCAAGGAAAACGGCTAGGCAGATAAGTGAAATTTGCTCATTATGGCAGAACCCGAACGTGATCCGAAGCTCGACAGAATGACGGAATACGGCCAAAAAATCGAAAATATACGCTCGTATTTTGAACGCTTCGAGAACTACGTAGACATAGACGTACACTACGTAGACTACGTCCCTGCAGGCAAGAAACTAAAGTTGTTTCTGAACATACTCGACGCGCAAGCGTTTGAAGAGCTAAAGAAAATAACTCTTCCTCATTTGCCTTCTCAGAAGACTTTCGAAGAAATCAAACAGCTTCTGGAAGCTCATTTCAGCCCAGCTCACTCAATAATCGCAGGGCGCTGTAAATTTAATCGCCGAATGCATCAAGAAAATGATAGTGTCAGAGATTTCATCCCTGAACTGAAGCATCTCGCAAGAGATTGCAGTTACGGCACGTTCGTAAATGATGCCTTAAGGAACAGACTAGTGGCTGGTTTGCGTGACGAGGAAACGCAACGGGCTCTTTAGGCACAGGCTGACTTGACGTTCGAGCTGGCGCGCAAAACAGCGCTTGAAAAAGAGCTGGCTTGCTGCAAGATCTCTTACATTGTACTCTTCATTTTGATATACAACTTGCGCCTTTTGTCTTGTCTACATCGTAGTTCTTGGCGCTTGCGCAAAGGAATGAAGATTGCCTTTTTTGCTAACGTTTACAACCAATTTACAGAACTTGCTAGGTGTTTAAGCAAAACACTATAACAATATACCAGCCTTTCGGAGTTCTGGACAGCAATATTACCAGCCTTTCGGAGTTCTTTAAAGCTAAGCTCACGAGTTTTGTGAGTTGCCATGTACCAAGATTACTACAGGGAAGCGGAGGGCTGATAAACCCTGGATTACCACGATGTTTAGGACGTTATTACCAAAAAGAACCGCGCTTTCACGCGCTTCACGCTTGCGAAGACTTCTGATGTCGAGGAAGGACTTGGTAAAATAAACTGACCACTAAAAGAACAATTAAGAGAAGTGAAAGATAACGTCTTCATTTCCACAGAGAGAACCGGTGTTACTAATTTCAAGGAAGTACGGAAATACGTGAAATCGAAAAAGAGGCTCAGTTGGAGTCCTGGACAATATAGATGACAAAGAAAATTTAACGGAAGACACAGAGAAGGCTGTCTGCTTTTACCGTATTTTTCCATCTATGTTTTCTGAACCATTTAAAGGTGAACTGCCCTCTGTTACGCACCACGCTATTAAACATAAGGCTCACATTGCTGTCTCCACAAATGGTGTGTACTCTCCTCGAATGCCTTAATTCAAGCTCGGATCCAGGGCGTGACGCCATTTCCAACTATGTATTAACGAGATGTGCAAGAACGCTGGCGTTGTTTTTAGCTGTATTGTTTTCTAAATCAGCAGAATATCAGCAACTCCCATCTGAGTGGAAGTTCGCGAATGTTGTGCTAATACTAAAGTCCAATAACAGAACTAGCGTCACAAACTGCAGACCGATCTCCTTGACAAATGCCTGCTGTGAAAACCTTCGGCATATAATATATAGAAACATTATCAAACATTTAGGATCCGATTATTTTTTTTCTTGAGCACAGTTTAGCTTTAGGACCGGTTTATAGGGCGTTACACAATTAGGCAATTTTTTGATCGTCGACGATTGGGGTCTATAAGTTAATCCGCTATTCCTTTATTTTCAAAATTATTTGACACTGTTCCGCATGCTCTTTTACTAGATAAAGTGCCATTTTTGGCATTGCCTGGTTCTGTTCTTGGTTGGTTGAGGAGTTATTTCTCTTGTATACAGCAAGCCGTTGTTGTAAATGGTTGTTCTCCTTCGTATGTTAACGTGACTTCCGGATGACGATGATGATGATGTGTGGTGTTTTGTGGCTCAAGGGCCAGGTTTGGCCAAAGAGCGCCATGACAAGTGGTAATGTTGATGTATTATGGAAGATGCGACTTGGCTGTAAAGTGGCCTAAAAATAGTCGCTGGGAAGTGCGTAAAATCTACGTACTATAAAATTATGGCGATGACTAATGACGAATACTGCGAACATTAAAATCCATCGCAGAAGAATGATGCATTGTTTAAAATATGCGAGATGTTAAATTGCTTACAGCACTACTGCCTCGCCAGAGCCCTTGAACCATAAGGGCCTAGAGGCATGTGCTATCCAAAATAATTATCACAGCGGCATCTTCTGAAGAGAGGAAGCGCTACGAATGTGTGGGGCTAATAACATGCAATACAACATCTTTCAAAAAACCTAGGACGGCGTTGGTGTCAAAGAGTGGTTCTGGATCAAGTAACATAACAGGATGAAGAGGGATGCGCTGCCCGTATGCTAAGAGAAAATGTTTCCTTCTTTCAGATTCGGCTTCCCGACACTCCAGTAGGACGTAGAGGACGGTCAGCCTCTCCCCGCATCTACCACAGGTTGGAGGCTCGTTTCCCGCGAGTAAATGTTCCGTGTGCCAAAAGTGTGTCCTATTCATAGACGGCAGAATAGGACATCTGTCCGGCGGGATTTTGTTACAGGAGGCCAGTAACCTAATTGTGGCTTTATTACGTGCAGTTTATTATTTATTTCTTCGTCCCACATGCTGTGCCAGTGGTTTCGTAGTTTCCTTCTTAACAAAGGCTTCAGGTCTCTGGCAGGGACCGAAGCAGTAGGATTAACTGCATGCAATGAAATTTATGTGGCCATCTGGTCGGCTAGAACGTTTCCCTCGATGCCCCTATGTCCAGGCACCCAGCATACAATCACATGTTGGTTAGATATGTATGCATTACACAGTGCGGAGTAGAGTTCATTAAATACTGGATTTTTGTGATTACAGAAAGACATCAAGGCCTTCACAGCACTGAGGGAGTCCGTATATAAAACTGATTTCTGGAGTTGTGATTTATTTAAATGCCTTACGGCCGACAGCAGTGCGTAGGCCTCAGCCGTAAAGATGCTTGTTTCCAAATGCAGTACATCGGATTCCGAGAACGAAGGGCCGACGGCTGCATAGGACACCCCCTCGCGTGATTTTGATTCGTCTGTGTAGAACTCCGTGCAGGAGCGCTTGTATTGGAGTTCCCGGAAATGCATTTGTATTTCAATCTCTGGAGCATGTTTTGTAACTTGCATGAAAGATATATCGCATTGTATCATCTGCCACTCTCAAGGAGGTAGCAGCTTAGCTGGAGGCATTAGGCGATGTTTAAGGATTGGGACATCCATTTCAACACTAAGCTCCCTCACACGCAGCGAGAAAGGTTGTCTTACGGGGGGACGATTCCGAAAGAGTGTACAATATGTGATATCATTAACGGTATTAAAACACGGATGTTGAGGATTAGAGTACACTTTCAGAAAATATGTTTGGCTGATCTCTGCAGATGATGTGTCCACTCATTTGATTCTACGTATAAACGTAGGCAAAGCAGAAGAGTGGGTCTAAAAATTAATCTGCAGAAAACTAAAGTAATGTTTAAGAGTCTCTGAAGAGAACAGCAATTTACGACAGGCAGCGAGGCACTGGAAGTCGTAAGGGAATACATCTACTTAGGGCAGGTAGTGACTGCGGATGCGGGTCATGAGACGGAAATAATCAGAAGAATAAGAATGGGCTGGGGTGCGTTTGGCAGGTATTCTCAGATCATGAACAGCAGGTTGCCATTATCCCTCAAGAGAAAAGTTTATAATAGCTGTGTCTTACCAGTACTCACCTACGGGGCAGAAACCTGGAGGCTTACGAAAAGGGTTCTACTTAAATTGAGGACGACGCAACGAGCTATGGAAAGAAGAATGATAGGTCTAACGTTGAGGGATAAGAAAAGAGCAGATTGGGTGAGGGAACAAACGCGAGATAATGACATCTTAGTTGAAATCAAGAAAAATAAATGGGCATGGGCAGGACATGTAATGAGGAGGGAAGATAACCGATGGTCATTAAGGGTTACGGACTGGATTCCAAGGGAAGGGAAGCATAGCAGGAGGCGGCAGAAAGTTAGGTGCGCGGATGAGATTACGAAGTTTGCAGGGACCGAATGGCCACAATTAGTGCATGACCTAGTTGGAGAACTATGGGAGAGGCCTTTGCCCTGCAGTGGGCGTAACCAGGCTGATGATGATGATGATGATGATAAACTTTCAATGGGACTTGTTCTGAAAGCGCCCGTGGCTAAGCGAATTTCTAGATGGTGGACCGGATCTAGCATCTTTAGCGCGCACGGGGCGGCACAATGATAGATCACGGCACCATAATCTAATCGTGACCGAATCAGGCTCTTATAGAGATCCATTAGGCACGCCCTGTCAATACCCCACGTAGTCTGGGACAGAAGTTTCATTAGATTCATTGTTTTCAGACATTTTTCTTTAAGGTGTTTAATGTGGGGGATGAAAGTGAGTCCATAGTCAAGTATGACACCTAGAAATTTGTGTTTTTTGTTTACAGGTATCTGTTGTCCACATTGTTCTAAGCAAGGATCTGGGATCATTCCTCTCTTGTAAAAAGAACGCAAGAGCTTTTGTTAGGATTGATCTTAAATCCATTCTTGTCTGCCCACATTGAGACTTTGTTCATGCCCTGCTGTACTTGTCTCTCGCAGACTGCGAGGTTACAAGATTTGAAAGCTATTTCTATGTCGTCCACGTAGACACAATAAAAGATTGCCGGTGGTAATGAAGCGCGAAGCGTGTTCATCTTCACGATGAAGAGTGTGCAGCTGAGCACGCCTCCTTGGGGTACCCCAGTTTCCTGTATAAATGTACGCGACAGTGCAGGACCTATTTTCACTCGAAATTTACGGTTCTCTAGGTAGCTCTCTATAGTATTTAGCATGTTGCCGCGGATACCTAGCGCGGAAAGATCACGCAGGATTCCGTACCGCCAGGTTGTGTCGTACGCTTTTTCTATATCCAGAAATACAGATAAGAAAGATTGCTTGTGCACGAAGGCATCGCGAATGCTCGCTTCGATGCGCACAAGATGGTCGGTTGTAGATCGCCCTTCCCGAAAACCACATTGAAATGGGTCAATCATTTTACTGGACTAAAGGAGATGCACGAGATGGCGATTGATCATTTTTTCAAATACCTAACAAAGGCAACTTGTCAGGGCTATCGGGCGGTAACTTGCCACTGAGGAACGATCTTTGCCTTGTTTCAAAACCGGGATCACAATGGCTTCTTTCCATGCAGTCGGGAGGTGTCCCGCAGCCCAAATGGTGTTGCAAATTGTGACTAATGTAACTTGGGTGTCTTTATGTGTGTTTTTGATCATTTCATACATGATTCTGTCAGATCCCGGTGCAGAACTCTTGCATGCGCTCAAGGCAGCTCTCAACTCAGCAATGCTAAAAGGACAGTTGTATGGTTCATTCTGTTGGCAATTTCTCATAAGTGGCTTACATTCTTCTACTTGTTTATATTTCAGGAAGGATTGCGAGTAATGGTTGGCACTTGACACGCTCTCAAAGTGCTCCCCAAGTGAGTCCGCCTGATCTTGTAGGGTATCGCCTTCTGTGTTTACCAAAGGGAGTGCATGTGCTTGTCGCCCTCTTATCCTATTGACCCTGTTCCAAGCTTTGGCCTCATCTCTGAACTCGATAGAAACTTCTGCCAACTTTCTCGTCTGGCCTGCCGGTGGGTTCGTCTGCGTTGGGATCTTACTTTTTTAAGGTTGCTAAGATTCTCCGCAGTGGGAGAAGCGCGTAGGAACCCCCACGCCCTGTTCTGTTTTTCACGAGCGATCGTGCAAGCGTCGTTCCACCACGGCACACGCCATTTGCAGGCCAAGCCTTTTACTTCTGATATGCATTTAGATGCCACATCTATTATGAATGCTGTAAAGAACTCGACTGCAGTATCAATTCCTAACGAAGACAGGTCAGCCCATGAGATACTACTAGGAGATTGAAATTTCTCCCAATCAGCTGTCTAAATCTTCCACCTAGGAGCGTGTGGAGGATATTCGTTTTCTTGCGGTGATCTTAGCAGTATAGGGAAGTGGTCGCTGCCGTAAGGGTTGTCAGTACCTTCCCATTCAAGTTCAGGCAGTACAGACGAGGAGACTATGCTAAGATCTATGGAAGAATAGCTTCTGTTTTCAAAACAGTAATATGTGTGTTCCTTCTTATTCAACAGACACGCACCAGAAAAAAAAAGGAACTGTTCGACAAGACGTCCTCGCGCATCAATACGAGGGTCGCCCCACAGGTAGTTAGGTGCATTGAAATCGCCAAGAACAACATAGGGTTCTGGCAAGTCATCTATAAAGGACTGAAATTTATGTTTGCTTAGCTTATAATGGGGGGGGGGGGGCTATATAAAGTGAGCAAATAGTAATCAGTTTGTTTAGCAGAATAACTCGAACCGCCACTGCCTCAAGGGCCGTTCGTAGCTGTAAACCTTGACAGGCTATGCTTTTTTGAATTACAATAGCAACACCGCCCGATGATGCGATAGCATCGTCGCAATCTTTGCGAGAAGTAACGTGCTGTCGAAGAACATTTGTGTGTTTTGGTTTTAAGTGTGTTTCCTGTAAACACAGCACTTTTGGATTATGGTTGTGGATGAGTTCTTGCAAATCATCAAGGTTTCTAAGGAGACCTCTGATGTTCCATTGAATGATTTGTGTATCCATGTTTAAGGTAAATTGGTGCTGTGTTTACGGAAACGGAAACGATACCTTAGATTACAGAGCCCTTTCGAGGCCCTGTAATAGGGGTTTTGCTCTTTCTGAAGCGTTCGAGCGAGTGTCGACGCTCCTTAGGCGTTTGGTGCGCCTTGAGGACAGGTGTAGTGTCCATTGCCTCGTGTGAGACGCCGGACAAGCGCTCTTGCGAGCGAGAGGTTTTTCGAGAGAGTCCTGCCATGGAAGGCAAGACCCCTGCGCCCACCAGCCCGGAGGTCGATGGGGCTGCCTGAGGGGTTTGGCTGCGCTGGCCGTTGCCAGCGCTGGAAGGGGCCGCGGAGGTTGGGGCAGCCTCGGCTGCGCCCACCTTCGGGCTCGATGGCCCCGTCTGCTGTGTCGGCGGAGCAGCGCCAGCTGCAACCGCCGTGGGGGCAGATGGCGTAGCTGCCGACTCACCGCTTGTGGATCGGACAGCCGCCGGAGGCCGTTGTGACGCTGCCCCCTGACGCGCCACATTGGCAAAATCTTTCTTGGGCAGGTACGATAACCGCCTACGTGCCTCCTTGAAACTTATATTTTCCTTTACTTTAACTGTTACAATTTCCTTTTCTTTTTTTCCAGGATGGGCACGACCGCGAGTACGCGGCGTGCTCCGCATCACTGTTTACACAGTGGAGAGCATATTCACAAGCTTCAGATGTGTGTTCTTGGGCACTACATTTCGCACATGTTTGGCGGCCTCGGCAGCTCTGCGAACTCTGGCCGAAGCATTGGCATTTGAAACATCGGAGTGGATTGGGCACGTACGGCCTGACACAGAGCTTGATGCACCCGGCCTCGATTGACTCGGGCAGGACACTTGAACCAAAGGCGATTATTAGGTGCTTTGTTTGAATCTCTTTACCACCTCACCTTATCTTTATTCTTCTAACATTGATAACATTTTGCTCACTGAAGCCCTCCAGGAGTTCCTCTTTGGTCAGCTCAAGCAAATCATCATCTGACACAACACCACGGGTGGTGTTCATTGTACGGTGCGGGGTTACTGTTATGGGGGCTCCCCTAATGACACTAGTTGGGGTAGTTTCTCATATTGTTTTACATCGCGGAGCTCCAAGAGGAGATCGCCGCTTGCCATCCTCGACACCTTGCAACCTGGACCAAAAACATCAGTCGGGGATTTTGAAACAAGGAATGGTGAAATGTTTCGGGCTACATTGTTTGGCTTTTCAGAATGAATAACGTGGAAGCGGGGGAAATTCTGGATTTGGTGTCCAAAAAACTTGAAGACATCTTCGGTGCGACCTCGTTTATGAGGGCGATCAGGAAGTGTGGGGAAATAAGTTTCCATGAAATATATAAAAATTCGGCAACAGCGCCGACCGCCCACCACGGAGCCCATCGAGGGGACGAGACAGAGCTTGCATGAAAGTCTGCACGACGCGAGTCGTACGCCGCCACTATAACCAAATATGGTGTACCCAAGGTTGGATAGCCACACAGGGTTAACCCTTGGGCCAAGAAGAAGGAAGTAAATAGAAAAAAGAAGAAGACAGGAAAGGTGGAAAGTAAGGGAAAGACGAAGGTTGTAGGAAGAGAAAGACAGCAAAAGGCATTGCATGCATAGCATGGCAACGTTGAACGTTTTAAACAGCTGGGTGTATATATATTTATTGTATTTATTTAACAACAATAAACAATAACAATAAAAACATAATAGACATAAGATATTAATTGACAGAGGAAAAATGTAGACATATCTTAAACAAGTATACTTGTATATGAGAAGTATACATTTTGCCTTCTATATATACATATATATATATATGTATATATATGTATATATATGTATATATATATACTGTCACGTGGTAGTGACGGTGAAGAAAGAACACAGTAGCAGTACTGTGAAAGACAAAACTAGCTTTTATTGGGCGAACCTGTGCCCACAAAACAGGCTACACTTAAAGCACAACGATAGCGGCGAACACAGTCGGCGATCGTCGAAAATCTGATCAGCGGTTCAAGCGCGTCGGCTTTTATACACAATCGTCGAATGTTCCAGACTAATCGTTGGGACCCGGGTGCCTTCCATAAAGTTCTACATCATTCGCGTCAGGCGAATAAATCAGATAACACAAGGTTCGGCGACAACAGACTGCGGATAGAAGCATCGATAACTTTCCAGAAACTTCGGGTACATGCAAGCGCGTCCCGCGCTGTGCGATAAGATTTGCTGGCGGCGAAACGTGGTCGCCCGATAAATATAAATACACGTGTCAATACCCCCCTCTTAAAAAGCATCGTCCCGATGCTACAAAGAGAGCGAAACATAAAGGGACACTTATTAAACATAAGTAACAAAACAACGAAAAGAAATAAAGTCCAAAGGTCAGTTACGCGAAGTCCCAAAGTTCGTCAACGCTGGTGGTACGGCTTGAGCCGCACAACGTGGACAATTTCAGGTCGTGAGCGGCGCCGCTGTGACAGCGAAATGCCGTCTGGCACGACCTCGTAGTCCAGTGCACCAATACGTCGGATGATCTTGTACGGTCCAAAATAGCGACGCAAAAGCTTCTCGCTCAGTCCTCGTCGGCGTATAGGGGTCCAAACCCAAACACGGGCACCGGATTGGTACTCGACAAAGCGTCGCTGGAGGTTGTAGTGTCGGCTGTCGGTCCTCTGGTGGTTCTTGATCCGCAGGCGGGCGAGCTGTCGGGCTTCTTCGGCGCGCTGGAGATAGCTAGCGACGTCGAGATTTTCCTCGTCAGTGACGTGGGGCAGCATGGCGTCGAGCGTCGTCGTCGGATTCCTGCCGTAAACCAGCTTAAACGGCGTGACCTGCGTTGTTTCTTGCACCGCCGTGTTGTAAGCGAATGTTACGTACGGCAGGACGGCATCCCACGTCTTGTGTTCGACGTCCACGTACATCGCTAGCATGTCGGCGAGGGTCTTATTCAGCCACTCCGTAAGACCATTCGTCTGCGGGTGGTAGGCCGTTGTCCTCCTGTGCCTTGTCTGACTGTAGTTCAGAATGGCTTGGGTGAGCTCCGCTGTAAAGGCCGTTCCTCTGTCGGTGAGTAGGACATCTGGGGCACCATGTCGCAGCAGGATGTTTTCGACAAAGAATTTCGCCACTTCGGCTGCGCTACCTTTCGGCAGTGCTTTAGTTTCAGCGAAGCGGGTGAGGTAGTCCGTCGCCACGACGATCCACTTATTTCCGTTTGTTCACGTCGGAAAGGGTCCCAACAAGTCCATCCCGATCTGCTGGAATGGTCGGCAAGGAGGCTCGATTGGCTGTAGTAATCCGGCTGGCCTTGTCGGCGGTGTCTTGCGTCGCTGACAGTCTCGGCATGTTCTGACATAACGGGCGACGTCGGCGGTCAGGTACGGCCAATAATACTTTTCTTGTATCCTTGATAGTGTCCGGGAAAATCCAAGGTGTCCAGCGGTCGGATCGTCATGTAGGGCGTGTAATACTTCTGGACGAAGTCCTGACGGGACAACAAGAAGGTAGTTGGCGCGGACTGGGGAGAAGTTCTTCTTCACGAGTAGATTGTTTTGAAACGTGAAGGAAGATAATCCGCGCTTAAATGCCCTGGGGACAACGTCGGTGTGCCCTTCCAAATATTCGACGAGGCCTTTTAGCTCCGCGTCTGCCCGTTGCTGTGCAGCGAAGTCTTCCGCGCTTATCATTCCGAGGAAGGCGTCGTCATTCTCGTCGTCTTGCGGCGGCGGGTCAATGGGGGCGCGTGATAGGCAATCGGCATCGGAGTGTTTTCGTCCAGACTTGTAGGTGACAGTCATGTCGTATTCTTGTAGTCTGAGGCTCCACAGCGCGAGTCGTCCTGAAGGATCCTTTATATTCGCTAGCCAACACAACGCGTGATGGTCACTAACGACTTTGAATGGCCTGCCATACAGTTAAGGGCGAAATTTAGCTGTAGCCCAAACGATGGCGAGGCATTCCTTTTCAGTCGTAGAATAGTTGCCTTCCGCTTTTGACAGCGACCGGCTAGCGTAAGCTATCACTTGTTCGACTCAGTTTCTCCTCTGGACTAGAACGGCACCGAGGCCTAGGCTACTGGCGTCAGTATGGATTTCTGTATCGGCGTACTCGTCGAAGTGCGCAAGTACCGGCGGCGACTGCATGTGTCGTTTGAGTTCTTCAAATGCATCGGCCTGCGGCGTTTCCCACTTGAACTCAACATCGCATTTATTTAGACGTGTCAACGGCTCGGCGATGCGTGAAAAGTCCTTGACAAAGCGCCTATAGTAGGCACATATGCCAAGGAACCTACGCACTGCCTTCTTGTTGATGGGTTGCGGGAACTGTGCGATTGCAGCTGTCTTTTGCGGGTCTCGACGTACACCAAATTTGCTGATTACGTGGCCTAGGAACAGAAGCTCATCGTAAGCGAAGCTGCATTTTTCCGGCTTCAGAGTAAGCCCTGACGACTTGATGGCTTCTAGTACTGTCGCAAGTCGCTTGAGGTGATCGTCGAAATTTCCGGCGAAGACGACGACGTCATCCAAGTAAACGAGACCGGTCTGCCACTTCAGTCCTGCTAATACTGTGTCCATGACGCGCTGGAACGTTGCAGGCGCCGAACACAGTCCGAATGGCATAACCTTCAACTCGTAGAGGCCGTCTGGCGTGATGAAGGCGGTCTTTTCGCGATCCCTTTCGTCGACTTCTATTTGCCAGTAGCCAGACTTGAGGTCCATCGATGAGAAGTATTTAGCATTGCAGAGCCGATCCAATGCGTCGCCATCCGTGGGAGGGGGTGTACGTCTTTCTTCGTGATTTTGTTCAATCGACGATAATCGACGCAAAAACGTAGGGTTCCGTCCTTTTTCTTCACTAAAACAACTGGAGACGCCCACGGGCTTTTCGACGGCTGGATGATGTCGCCGCGCAGCATTTCGTCGACTTGGTGTCTTATAGCTTCGCGTTCTCGCGTCGAAACTCGGTAAGGGCTCTGGCGGAGTGGTCGAGCGTACTCCTCGGTGATTATGCGATGCTTGGCGACTGGTGTTTGTCGAATCCTCGATGACGTCGAAAAGCAGCCTTTGTATCGTCGGAGCAGACTTCTGAGCTGCTGTTGCTTAATCACTGGGAGACTTGGATTAATGTCGTAGTCTGGTTCGGGAACCATGGTCGTCGGGGTAGATGCGGCGGAATCCGAGAGGGCAAACGCATCGCTGGTTTCCTGAAATTCCTCGATGTATGCGATCGTCGTGCCCTTGTTGATGTGCTTGAACTCCTGGCTGAAGTTTGTCAGCAACACCTTCGTGTTTCCTCCGTGCAGTCGAGCGATCCCTCTTGCGACGCAAATTTCACGGTCGAGCAGTAGACGTTGGTCGCCTTCGATGACGCCTTCTACGTCAACGGGTGTTTCGGGTGTTTCGACCGAAATGACAATGCTGGAGCGAGGCGGGATGCTCACTTGATCTTCGAGCACCCTCAAGGCGTGGTGACTACAAGGGCTCTCCGGCGGTATCGCTTGATCTTCCGACAGCGTTATTGACTTCGACTTCAGGTCGATGATTGCGCCGTATTGGTTCAGGAACTCCACGCCGAGAATGACGTCTCGTGAACACTGTTGGAGGATAACGAAGGTGGCAGGGTAAGTCCGGTCGACTCTCCCACATCTCCTGCTGCGATGCCCATCGTTCGACGCTGAGCGCACCGCGCTCTGTACATCCTATCGTCGAGTGGGTCTACCCTGCAACACGGAGACAGAACTCCTATTTCCCGCAGCCCACGCCTCCATCGCCAAGAGAGCGTTTGCTACCCTTCTCGACTTTTTTGTCGAAACAAAACTGAGAGCGCGGCTATAAGCCCCGCATTGCTTCTTCTTTTTCAACCCTCTTGTCTTTTTTTTTCCGCTCGCTTTCATTCTCTCTCTAATCTTTTTCTCCCCACTTCCCCTACCCTGTGCAGTGCTGTTGAGGTGTCCTCCTTTGAGAGACAGTTACGGCACTGCACTTCTCTCTTCCCTTCACCTAATAATCACTACACATACACACGGTAAGTCCGGTCATGAACAGTAATTCTTGCCGTGCAGACTCCAGACGGCGTAATGAGGTGTCCTCCAGCGGTTCGAATTTGAGGGCCTTCCCACGTAGTCTTAAATTTCTTCAACTGGGAGGCGATGTGTGCACTCATGACGGAGTAATCAGCCCCTGTGTCCACTAAGGCGGTAACTGCGTGGCCGTCGAGAAGCACGTCGAGGTCGGTGGTCCTTTGTCTGGCGTTGCAGTTAGGTCTTGGCGTCGGATCACGGCTGCGTCGTGTTGAAGTGAAGCTGGAACGTCGCGTCGTCAAGTCGTCTTTCGTCGGTGTAGTCTTGGCTTCCTGACTTCGTTGGGACGGCGGCGTGTCGTTATTATGTCGTCGAGATGGTCTCTTCGTCGTCTTCGTCGGCGGCGGAGGATCTTCGTCAGTTCGACGAACAGCAACCGCACCTCCATCGGTTGCTGCTTTTAGTTTTCCGGATATGGGCTCGCAGAGCGGCCCCGGGCTGGGCCGCTGTATGGTCGGCGCTGCGGTGACAGGTAGCGTCCTGGTGACGGCGAACGGGACGGCCGTCGAGGGCTCCACTGAGTAGTGGCGAGGTAATCGGCAATGTCACGTGGGCGCTCGCCAAGCTGTGGACGCGGCGCGTTGACGGCGAAACCTCGCAGTCCCATCTCGCGGTACGGACATCGTCGGTAGACGTGAGCCGCTTCTCCGCAGTGGTAGCAGAGCGGGCGGTGGTCAGGAGCACGCCAGATGTCCGTCTTCCTAGCGTAGGTGCGCTGGGCGACGGGTGGTCGTGCTGGCGGCGGCGGCGGCGGTCGACGAAACTGCGGCGTGACAGGGCCCTGGCGCGGTCGCGGAGGGGGTCCTTGACGGCGTGCGACGGCGGCGTAGGTCATCGCTTGCGGCTCACGCTGCGGCGATTCAGGGGCTACTCCAAGTTGTTGTTGGACTTCCTCACGCACGTCGTCGGCAATCGAAGCCACTTGAGGCTGTGATGATGCGAACAGCTTTTGTAGCTCCTCCCGCACGACAGCTCGGATAGTCTCGCGTAGGTCGTCGGCGGCCAGTGACTGAACTCCGGCGTACTTTGTCGAGGTCGTGCGGCGGTCGAATTGCCGGTTTCGCATCTCGAGTGTCTTCTCGATGCTGGTGGCCTCGCGAAGAAACTCGTCGACGGTCTTCGGTTGGCTTCGTGCCATTCCGGCAAAAAGTTCCTCCTTCACACCACGCATCAGCAGGCGGACTTTCTTCTCCTCGGGCATTTCAGGGTCGGCGTGGCGGAAGAGACGGCTCATTTCTTCCGTATAGATCGCGGTCGTCTCATTAGGTAGCTGCACCCGGGTTTCCAATAGCGCTTGGGCTCGTTCTCGGCGTACGACGCTTGAGAATGTCTGCAGGAAGCCGCTTCGGAAAAGTTCCCAGGTCGTTAGGGTGGCTTCTCGGTTCTCGAACCACGTCCTGGCCGCGTCTTCCAATGCGAAGAAGACATATCGCAGTTTGTCGTCGCTGTTCCAGTTGTTACACGTAGCGACTCTCTCGTACGTCTCAAGCCAGCCTTCCGGGTCCTCGAAAGTTGAACCACGGAACGTCGGAGGCTCCCTGGGCTGCTGTAGCACGATGGGCGATGCCGGGGCTGCCATTGGGGTGGACTTGGTGGCGATCTTTCTGGTCGTCTCAGGCAAAAGTCCATGCTCCGGGGACAGTTGTTGAAGACGGCGGCTTGCTCGATGGTCCGGGACTGCGTTGGTGTTGTCTTTGCGTTCCGGGCTTGGATCACGGCTTGTCGGGGGCGTCCGGTACATGGACCAAAAGCACCTCCACCAGATGTCACGTGGTAGTGACGGTGAAGAAAGAACACAGTAGCAGTACTGTGAAAGACAAAACTAGCTTTTATTGGGCGAACCTGTGCCCACAAAACAGGCTACACTTAAAGCAGAACGATAGCGGCGAACACAGTCGGCGATCGTCGAAAATCTGATCAGCGGTTCAAGCGCGTCGGCTTTTATACACAATCGTCGAATGTTCCAGACTAATCGTTGGGACCCGGGTGCCTTCCATAAAGTTCTACATCATTCGCGTCAGGCGAATAAATCAGATAACACAAGGTTCGGCGACAACAGACTGCGGATAGAAGCATCGATAACTTTCCAGAAACTTCGGATACATGCAAGCGCGTCCCGCGCTGTGCGATAAGATTTGTTAGGCGGCGAAACCTGGTCGCCCGATAAATATAAATACACGTGTCAATATATATATATTTATATATATATATATATATATATATATATATATATATATATATATATATATCTTGGAATTGATATATAACCTTACTGGTGAAAGTTATATTAGTTACTGGTAACACCAATGGTGTGGTAAATTTTATAGAAGGTAATATTAAATCTGCCCCCAAAAGCCTTAAAGCATCTGCGTATGTCCCCAATGTGCGTCCAATCCTTGAATATGCTTGTATGACATGGGAATCTCATGGCCAAACGCCAATCTATAAATTCGAACGTATACAAAATCGTGCTTCACGAATTTTAGTGGCGATTATAACTTTAATTTCCGTATAACTTACATTAGGCCTGAATTAGGTTGGAAATATCTTCAGCAGCGAAGTACATTTTTGCGAATAATTATTTTCCATTCCTCTTTGTATGATGAAGCTGGCATAATAAAATTTTATACATCATGAGCCCATACCACATAGCGCAGAGAAATGATCATGCGATGTCGCTCCGATGTACTTGCGCATTCCTTCTTTTTCCGTTTACGATTAATGAGTGAAATCAGTTGGATGCAAGTGTTGTCGATGTTCCTGCTATTATGTTTTCCTCTTCCTTGCAACACGTTTGCTTTAGTTAAATTTTCAAGTGGCAACTGTGCCTGTCTTCTTTCTTATTTTGATTATGGCACTTTTTCAGACCCCGTTACAATAATTTCTAATTGAGCAATGTAGGTTTCTAAGTAAATGAGTAAACAGGTAAGAAATAAACAATTCAAATTATCCTGCAGCAACATAGGGCCTGCTATATATCAATACCAAAAATTAGAGAAACACCTGTTGCCATGCATCGAATAGTAGCTAAAGCATACACTCGACCTCTCAGTCGAAAACCTGTTTCACTTGAAGCAATTTCATAGCACAGGTAGCGTAGTTTCCGTCTCTTGCAACTGAGACCATCATCACAGGTGTCGACCCTCCCTGTGCTGACGCGGCAAATTAGTTTTCCGCGCGTAGCAGCGATCTTTTTCCGAAGTTGCGCTGAGAGCCACAAGAGCTAGTTCCCACTTTGATTTCGCAAATGACATTGGTCGTTGAACACAGCGGACATCAGAAAGACAATAGCGTCTAAACTACCACCCAACCAGCGTCCCGCAGTTGGGAGGAGTGGACCACTAGACAACGAAATTTTAGAAAATAATGGTGGCTGCTTCTGGTGCAGAACGTGAAGACTATGCTGGGCCAAGAACCATGATCCTACCAGGACACTCGCAATGGAACCTTGGTTCCTTTGGGGTGAACAAATGTTGTTTCTTTCTGTCTCTCTCACTCGGTGCCATTATGTTCAAGATGGAAGACCGATTAGAAAGGGCCGTTAGGTTGTTGTCAAAAGCGCAAGGTATTCATTCCAGAATTGAAGGAGAATAAATTGGTGTGCCAAATTGACGATTAAAGTATGAGGAATGCCACAGTGAGGTGGCTCTTTGATTACCAAGAAATTTCTAACGCGCCGCCAATGCAGGGGACATGGGCATTCTTGTATAGCGCCGGACTAAATGGGACCTCCGCCGCCGGACTTTCATTCCACGACTTCGCGCACACTTCGCAACGCCACAGCCACTAAGCCACCGCACTATTTATAATCGGTATCACATCGCATGGCAATTCGATGGCCACATATGTCTCGAATAGACGCAGTAAGTATGATCAATTTTAAACGAAGACAAAACCAATTCCTCACATGGGATGAATATTTTAGTGCGGAATGCAGATATATTTATTGTTTAGTTTTTTTGCATTGTACGCCAATAATAGGAAAACTTACGACCAATTTTCGGCATAGTCATGGGCGTCGCCGTTAGGTTTTGTGAAAAGTGCATGGTGCGAACTTCATATCGTGAGCCGCGCGCTGTATGCTGAACATCTGAAGGCAAGCGACTGGGCGTGCCCTAATATTAATGGTGCCTTGACCTGCGACAACAGTTCTTGGCTCCCAGCCACTGTGGTGAGCGGAAGCAGGGAGTGCTGAGGGGTTTAGCGCGTGGTAACTCTTTAGCGGAGGGAAGGATTACGTGTTTTCACAGCCTGAGAACGGAGAGTCAACTGACTTTGTTCAACATGAAAAGCCGGTTTGCCTGATGAGAATAGTGGCGCCCCAGCCCGGCAGCAGCATCGATTCCAAGAACGAACAGAGGGGAATAACTAAGTGAATGACAGTCGCTACAAGGGCTCCCTCCCTATAATGTCGGAGGCTTAGGTTAGAATGGTGAAAGAAATGAAGAGTTAATGCTAAAGATAGGCTGGTCTCACGTGGTTGTACGACACTATCTTATTTGCCGCGATAGTCAAACCTCAATATTTTCTGTGAACGCGAAACGACACGAAAGCTGCCTTCATAGGAAAGAGTCAATGGTGGCTTGATTGACTCGCGCCGCATAAACGCGTTCGTGGTTGTGTCCAACAGAGGCTACCCGCGGGCGATTCGTGGGGCTGTGTGTAAAAGCCGTTTGAGCGGGGATTTAGCTGGCCATGAATGCCGGCTAGTGCCTCATAGAGCCTCCAGCTTACGCTGACTCCGTCGCCATCCTTGATTGTTGTTCGCAGCCCAAGTAGTACTAGTGGTAGCCTTTCCACCCAGTGGTGTCTATCAAGCGTGGGGGTGAATGACGCATTGAGTTGTCGATGGAGACGCTCGACCATGCCATTGCTCTGCAGGTGGTAAGCAGTTGTGTGACGAAGATGCGTGCGGCGCAGTCTCACGAGAGCAGCAAAATGTGGCCTTTGGGATAGTCAGCCTCGGTCAGTTTTTATCCGCAAAGAGCCACCATTCCGTGGCACCCACGTAGCAAGAAAGCAAGAAAGTTAGGTGGGCGGATGAAATTAAGAAGTTTGCATGGGACGACATGGCCACAATTAGTACATGACTGAATGGGAGAGACCTTTGCCCTGCAGTGGGCGTAACCAGGCTGATAATGACGATGACCTAGCAATAAATGCTTCTGCCACTGTTTCGGGCGTGATCTCTCGTAGAGGCGTCGCCGCTGGTCACTTCGAGTACCGGTCGACCCCGTGAGGAGTTACCTGAAAGCTTAGAAGGGCGGAAGATGTCCCAAAAAGTCTAAATGCACAAGATCGAAGCGGCTCTCTCGTGGTTGAAACAGCTGCACTGCTGAACGCATGTCCCGGGTGACTTTCACAGATTGACAGGCTTGACGGCTTCTTGCCAACCTTCGAACATCTTTTTTGATCACTGGCCTGATAAAGTGGTCTGGTATAATCCTCTGTGTCACCCTGATTGCGGGATCGCTTAGCCCGTTCATTGAATCCAATATTGTACGCTGAAACTGATGGAGCACAAAAAGGCGAGGTGGTGCCTGTGATGTGTCGCACGTGAGCAATGTTGTTCGGTAGGGAAGTGGAACCTCAGCAAGCTACAGCAACGAGTGTTTTCCCCTCAATTGGTTCCTCAAAGCGGAGGCTATAGCCTGGAAGTGCACAAGGCCAGCAGGCACAGCGCCGATCCGCGATAGTGCGTCAGCTGCCTGGTTTTCGGTCCCACATGTAGGCGGATGTCCGCAGAATATTCGGAAGCAATGGAAAACTGCCTAAGCTCACGCTCCAAGTACGGGGAACTGTTCTAGAAAACGAAGTTTAACGCCTTGTGATCGGTCAGAAGGTAAAAGCTGCAGCCTTAAAAAAAAAACAGAAATGCTTTTCAGTGCAATCGGTGGCCAGCATTTCCCTCCCGAAGGTGCCGTAGCGAGTTTGGTGGATTTGAGGCACTCTGAGAAGAAGCCCAACGGCCTCCAGTCTATGCCACCGTGCTGCTGCAGTATTGCACCCACTGCCGTGGCCGACGCGTATACCACAAGGCGAGTTGACGCGTCTGGCAACGGATGGATCAGCAACACTCAGTCGACAACCGCGTGTTCGCTTCCTGGAAAGAGCGTTTGTGCTCCAAGGACTAGTGGAAGTTAGGCGTTTTCTTTGGAGTAACGACGCTGCAGGTTGGTAAAGACTCAAGAACTTGCGTAGAGGATGGAATGAAGCGCCTGTGAAAATTTATGAGGCCCATAAACTAGCGAAACTTTCGGAAGGAGTTTGAAGAGGGGATCTCCTCGATTGGCCGCACCCGTTATTCGAGTGGTTTAATGCCTTGCGGTGAATTGCGCCAGCCGAGAAAATGCAGGGCTTCAACTTCAAAAATGTATTACTGGGGCTTTAGGATAAGGGCCTGTTCATCAGGTCACTCAAATAGAAGGTGAAGGTGTTTTTCGCGCTCTTCGTCTGTGTGACTTGCAGTGAAAACGTCGTCAAGGCAGACTAAAATGTACGGGAGTCCGCGCATAATCTCGTCCGTGAACCTTTAGAACATTTGTGCCGCATTATTCCAATTGTAAGGCATACGGGCATACTAAAATATGTCAAATGAGGTAGTGATTTCTGTCTTGAAATTTTGCTGATTTGACAGGAATTTGGTTGCAGGCGTTCATCAAATCTTTCTTGAAGGTATATTTTGATTCCTCATAGGCGATCGCCGAAGTCATCTATGTGGGAAAGTGAATATTTATCCGGAGTAGTGACGGCATTCAAAGCTCGGTAATCAGCACAAGGCCACCAGTCACTTCTGTCTTGGTTTGGAACAAGATGGACAGGTGAAGACAATTTGCTAGAGGAAGGACGAAGAACACTGGCATGAATCATGTGTTCCGACTCACGGCCGGTGACTTCCAGCATTCACCTAGCTAGCGTCCTTGACCGGGCGGCGACAGGTGGGCCGGTGGTGGCAATATGAAGCGTCACCTTGTGTTTCAGGTGGCGCATCGTTTAAGGGCTTCCTGAGTTTCGACTACTCGGCAAGTATGTTTTCCTACGTTGAGAGCACACGAAACCTACGCATGCCAGATAAGATGAGGTCGGACTGCAGGCCAAGTACATCGAGGAATGTGACGTTATCATTTAGGCTCTGATCGCGAATTCTCACATCTAGGATGAAATAGCTACGGAAGTCCGCTACCAGTATGGCAAAGCTGACGTCGGTACTACGAGACACGGCAGTTGTTGAAGGCAAACTGGATAATTTACGTTCCCGGTAGGTACGGTAGTTGTCGGGGATTTCTGAACAGTAAGCGCCCTGGAAATTTGTTAAGCCGTTCAACAGCTTACGCACTCCGTGCAGGCCCAAAGCCGCGTTGAGCTCCGTTAAGGCATGGAAGCCGCCACTCGTCAAATCAACACTTCGGTGCCATCCGGGGTAGCTTTGAGGCAATAGCGTTTACTCGACATCACATGTACGGTCCCGATAGTTGGAGCCCAATTTCAACGGTACTAAACACGAAAAGGGCCGCATGCTTCAATTCAGGTGTGTGTTGTTTTCCGCCACTACTCCCTGCGTCATAACACGATTGTATAGGCCCCCATAGTTCAAAAAAAGTTTACCCTTCTGCCAAGATGCAATGTGCCGTGTGAGCCAGTGCAATGGTAACCTTCTCGGAGGTTCTAAATAGGGGTGAACGAAAACACCTCAAGCAAATACGTCTCGCTGTGTGTTCTGTGTACTACCCAGACAAACAGCAGCGGTACAGGCATGATGATGATGTGTGGTGTTTTGTGGCGCAAGGGCCAGGTTTGGCCAAAGAGCGCCATGACAAGTGGTAGTGTTAACGATGTATTATGGAAGATGTGACTTGGCTGTAAATTGGCCTAGATATAGTCGCTGTAAAGTGCGTAAAATCTACGTGCTATAAAATTATGGCGATGACTAATGGCGAATACTATGAACATTAAAATCCATCGTAGAAGAATGATGCGAAATATAACATATATAGGATGGTAAAATTACTCGGAGCACTGCTGCCTCGATAGAGCCCTTGAAACACGAGGGCCTAGAGGCGCGTGCGATACGAAAGAGCTATCACAGCGGCATCCTCTGAAGAGAGGACCCGCTACGAACATGTAGGCCTAAAAACATGGAAGACAACATCTTTCAGGAAACTTAGGACTGCGTTGGTGTCAAATAAAGGTTCTGGGCTGACTAGCATTGCGGGATGAAGGGGGATCTGCGGCGGGTATGCTAGGGGAAAATGCTTCTTTCTCTCAGATTCGGCTGCCCGACACTCCAGGAGGACGTGGAGGGCGTTCAGCCTCTCCCCGCATCTACCGCAGGTTGGAGGATCATTTTCTGTGAGTAAGAAGTTGTGTGTGCCAAATGTGTGTCCTATTCTGAGGCGACAGAGTAGGACATCTGTTCGCCGTGATTTTGTTACGGAGGGCCAAGAACCTATCTCTGGCTTTATCACGTGCAGTTTGTTATTTACTTCTGCGTCCCACTTACGTTGCCAGTGGTTTCGCAGTTTCCTTCTTAAAAAAGGCTTCAGGTCCGTAACAGGGACCGAAGCAGTAGGACTGACTGTATGCAATGAAATTGATGTGGCCATCTGGTCTGCTAGAACGTTACCCTCGATGCCCCTATGTCCAGGCACCCAGCATATAATGACATGCTGGTTAGACATATACGCTCTACAGAGGACGGAATAGAGCTCAGTAATTACGGGGTTTGTGTGTTTACAGTGTGACTTCAAGGCTTTTACGACGCTGAAGGAGCCTGCAAATAAAATTGTCTTTTGAATATTTGATTTTCTGATATGTTTCACAGCCGACAATAGTGCATGGGCCTCAGCCGTAAATATGCTTGTTTCAGGGTGCAGTACACCGGATTCCGAGAAGGATGGGTCAATGGCTGCGTAGGACACCCCGGCATGCGACTTAGAAGCGTCTGTATAAAACTCTGTGCACGAGTACTTGTACTGGAGCTCCAAGAAGTGCATT
This sequence comes from Dermacentor andersoni, assembly GCF_023375885.2. Classification (NCBI taxonomy): domain Eukaryota; kingdom Metazoa; phylum Arthropoda; class Arachnida; order Ixodida; family Ixodidae; genus Dermacentor; species Dermacentor andersoni. The sequence continues at coordinate 31,739,391 of NC_092818.1, forward strand.
TTGATATGTGTCTCTGGCGCATGTTTAGTGACCTGTACAAAGGATGTGTCACACTCTATCACCTGCCACTCCCAGGGCGGTACTAGCTTAGCTGGAGGCATTAGGCGTTGTTCGAGAACTGGGACAACCATTTCCGTGCTAAGTTCTCTTGCACGCAGTGAGAAAGGAAGTCTCACAGAGGGTCTGTTATGAAAAAGTGTTTCACATGTCAAGTCGTTAACGGTTGTGAAGCACGGATGTTCCTTATTAGAGCGCACTTTCAGAAAATAGTTGAAGCTGATGTAAGTTCTCCGAAAATGGAGTGACCACTCATCGGACTCAACATACAAACTTTCAACAGGGCTTGTTCTAAATGCGCCAGTGGCCAGGCGGATTCCCAGATGGTGTACGGGGTCTAACATCTTTAGCGCGCTCGTGGCGGCAGAGTGATATACTGGGGCTCCATAGTGTATTCGTGACCGAACTAGGCTCCTGTAAAGATTCAACAGGCACTTCCTGTCGCTACCCCATGTTGTGTGGGATAGGATTTTAAGTAGGTTCATTGTTTTTAGACATTTTTTTAAAGATGTATTATGTGAGGAATGAAAGTGAGCCTAGAGTCAAGAATAACACCAAGGAATTTGTGTTCTTTGCTGACAGGAATTTGGTGTCCGCCCAGTTCTACGCAAGGATCTGGGACCAGGCATCTCTTTCTTGTGAAGAGAACACAAGAACTTTTGTGGGGGTTGACCTTAAATCCGTTTTCGTCTGCCCGCTTGGAAACCTTGTTCAAGCCCTGCTGTACCTGTTTTTCGCATACTGTGAGGTTGCAGGATTTGAAGCCTATTTGTATATCGTCTACGTATACGTATACGGAATAAAACATGGCAGGTGGTAGTGAAGCACGTAGCGTGTTCATCTTGACGACAAAGAGAGTGCAGCTGAGCACGCCTCCATGGGTTACACCAGTTTCCTGCGTAAAGGGACGTGAGAGTTCATTGCCGACTTTTACTCGGAAGGTACGATTTTACAAATAGCTTTCAATTGTGTTCAGCATATTTCCACGGATGCCAATTTCCGACAGGTCTCGCAAGATCCCGTAACGCCATGCCGTGTCATATGCCTTCTCCATATCGAGGAATATCGATAGAAAAAACTGTTTATGTATAAAGGCATCGCGGAAATTTCCTTCCATGCGCACAAGATGATCGGTTGTGGACCGCCCTTCTCGGAATCCACACTGATAAGGATCGAGTATATTGTTGAGCTCAAGGAAATGTATAAGTCTGCGATTTATCATTTTTTCAAAAAGCTTACACAGACAATTAGTTAGAGCTATCGGACGGTAACTTGCCGCCAAGGAAGGGTCTTTTCCCTGCTTTAGGACAGGAACCACAATCGCTTCTTTCCATGTGGATGGGAGGTATCCCGAAGCCGAAATAGTATTGTATAGTGTAAGAAGTGTAACTTGTGCGTCAGTATGTAGGTGTCTGATCATGTCATACATGACTCTGTCTGGTCCCGGTGCAGTGCTTTTACATGTGTTCAAGGCAGCTCTCAACTCGGCAATACCGAAAGGCCGATTATACGGTTCATTCTGCCTAGACTTTCGTATGATTGGCTTACGCTCTACTATTTCTTTATGTTTAAGAAAGGATTGGGAATAGTGCGTTGAGCTCGACACTCGCTCAAAGTGCTCCCCAAGTGAGTCTGCCTGGTCTTTTAGTGTATCGCCTTGTGTGTTTACCAGAGGTAGTGAATATGTTGGTCGCCCTCTTATCCTATTAACCTTGTTCCAGACTTTGGCCTCATGTGTATAGGAATTTATACTCGATAAAAACTTCTCCCAACTTTCTCTTCTAGCCGGTCGGCGGGTTCTCCTGCCCTGGGACTTTATTTTCTTAAAGTTAATAAAATTCTCCGCAGTGGGAGATGCGCGTAGCAACCCCCACGCTTTGTTCTGTTTTTTACGAGCGATCCTACAATCGTCGTTCCACCACGGGACACGCCGTTTGCATGCCAGTCCATTTACTTCTGATATGCATTTTGATGCGGCATCTATTATAAAGGCTGTAAAATACTCAACAGCAGCATCGATTCCTAGCGAGGACATATCATCCCATGATGTACTAGTTACGGTTCGGAATTTCTCTCAGTCAGCTGTGTCAATCTTCCACCTAGAAGCCTGTGGTGGATATTGGTTCTCTGTAGGTGTTCTTAGCAGTATGGGAAAGTGGTCACTTCCGTAAGGATTGTTGATAACTTTCCATTCGAGTTCCGGCAGTATACACGGGGAAACTAGGGTGAGGTCAATTGAAGAAAATGTTCTGTTTGCGAGAGAATAATATGTGGGTGCCTTCTTATTGAGAGGACACGCACCTCAAGAGAGAAGGAACTGTTCAACAAGACGACCTCGCGCATTTATACGAGAGTCGCCCGACAGGCAGTTGGGCGCATTGAAATCCCCAAGCACATCGTAAGGTTCTGGCAATTCATCTATAAAGAACTGAAATTCGTGTTTAGTTAATTTGTAGTGTGGGGGCATGTAGAGCGAGCAGACAGTGATAAGCTTGTTTAGCAGAACAACTCGCACCGCCACTGCTTCAAGGGGCGTTCGTAGCTGTAAAGGTTGACATGCTATACTTTTATGAGTGAGAATCGCAACACCACCCGATGATGCGACGGCATCATCGCGATCTTTGCGAAACGTAACATACGTACGGAGAAAGTTTGCGTGTTTGGATTTTAAGTGTGTTTCCTGTAGACACAGCACTTTTGGATTGTGTGTTCGGATAAGCTCTTGTACGTCATCAAGATTCCTAAGTAGACCTCTGACATTCCATTGAATGATCTGTATATCCATATTTTAAATTAAATTGGTGCTGTGTTTACGGAAACGGAAGGGATGTCTTAGATTACAGAGCCCTTTCGAGGCCCTGTAACCGGGGTTTTGCTCTTTTTGAAGCGTTCGAGGGAACCTCGCCGCTCCTTAGGCGCCTGGTGCGCCTTGAGGATAGGTGTAGTGTCCATTGCCTCTTGTGATGCGCCGGACACATGCTCTCGCGAGCGAGAAGTTACCAGGGAAGGTCCTGCCTTGGAGGGCAAGACCCCTGCGCCCACCAGCCCGGAGGTCGATGGGGCTCCCTGGGAGATTTGGCTGCTCCGGCCCTTGCCAGCGCTGGAAGGGACCTGGGAGGTTGAGGCAGCCTCGGCTGCACCCATCTTCGGGGTCGGTGATCCCTTCTCCTCGGTTGACGGAGCAGCGCTAGCTGCAACCGCCGCGGGGGCAGATGGCATAACTGCCGACTCACTGCTTGTGGCATATCCAGCTTTAGTGGACACGTACCAACTAGCGCCCCAAGCGGCCCTGACACGAAGCTAGCGCGTTTTCAATGGAACGAGCGGGTTTTTCGCGAATAACAAAAGCTGCAGGGCGATTATCGAAAAACGCAGGCGACAGACGTGTTCTGGAAGATAATCCACACTATCCAAATGCAGTGATCACGCTATGGCACGTAAGAATTTTGTTCCCACAGCAGTTAAAGGTTTAGCAATGGAAGCCTATGGAAACGACGAAAATTTGTGCTCGATTTTCGAGGCACGAACGGTGCCTGTAATTAACCTACGACGTCTATCGTAATACGCAGTGCAGCGTATGTAGTCCGGAGACTTAGCTTTCGATTGATGCCTATCTCGACTCTCCACACATGGCGCAACACTGTTCCCAAAAGCGTTTTTTGTAACACTGTCATGAAAATTCACGTGGTATCTATAAAAACATGAGCGTACCACTGGGCGAAGCCTTGGAAACCGTGGCTGAGTGGTAGAATCGCGCGCACCTTTCGTATCCCGTCGCGGTTGCCCTGGTTCGATTCCCGCATCGCACTTTTTTTTAAGCCGCATAGGGCCTAGTTTAATAGTCTGTCACTAGATGGCAGGAACACAACATGCAATATTCGCTTTCGGTTCTGGTTTTGCAGCGGCGCAGTTTTTTTTTTTTTTTTTTTTAGAAGCCGCATAGGACTTAGTTTTACAGTCTCCCACCAGATGGCAGAAACACAAAACTCATGATTTGCTTTCGGTTCTGGTTTTCTAGTGGTTCTCTTGAAATATTATGTTTTCTATTTTTCCTTCCTAAACATAGCAGTGTCGTGTTCATTAGTTAGGTTATCGCATTTATGAATATTTTATTCAATGGACATCATAACTAGAAGCTTGCGCATAGCTTTGTGTTATGCAAAAAAAAATACTTTAGTGCTTTGTAGCGTGGAACCTGGGAGAACAAAATGGCTATTCTTATTGCGTTCTTCTGGAAGGTCCGTTTTCACGAATTTCGCCTGTCCTTAATGTCACATACTCCGAGCGAATCAGGTCCACCTGGGCCACAATGCCACCCGGTGGCCAGTGCCATTCCTATGCAACATTCGTGCGGAACAAAGGGTCTCCTAAGCTGAGTCGCTGCCCGAACGTTAATTATTTCTAAAGATTCATCCAAATAAGAAATGCACCAACTAGGAGAAGACGTACAGCGTGTGGATTAATAGCTACTGTTGATGCGTTCCCTACAGCCAAGTGGTATGAATCTGTAGGTGTGCCCGTAAAAAATCCATTTGAATAAATGTCCCGTGCTGTGGCTGCCCTGGTCGCTCTACAGAGAAGCTAGCTTGGCTAGCCGTCAGTATTTAGGATCAACACATGGCGTCGCTCGTTCGGTGTAGTTGCTTTTAATGCGCAGCATTCGTTGGCGAGTACCCCAGCAATTTGGTAGCAAAATCGTGCAAAATCATGTCTGTAACGCCAAAAAACTTGACGCATTTCCCATATGAATACATAGGTCTTCATAAAAAGGGTTGGGGTGGCCAACTTGAAATTGGAAGTGCCATCAGCATAAATTTGGGCGTGATACAGGGATGGGCCAAGCTGAATTTGGTAGTGATATGGGAGTGGCCCAACCTAAATTTGGGGTGAAATGGTAATGAGCCAAGCTGAATTTGAGCCTGATATGGTGGTGGCCCAACCTAAATTTGAGGTGATATATGGGTGGGTAAGCCTAAGTTTAGGGGAATATGGGAGGTGGGCCAGCCTGGATTTGGGGATGATACGGGGGTGGGAGAACCTAAATTTGGTGGGATATAGGTGGTGGACACCCTAACCATGGGGGTGACATGGGGCTGGGCGAAGCTGAATCGGGGGTGTAATGGGGATGGGCTAACCTAAATGTGGGAGTGATTTGCGGTGGGCCATCCTAAATTTGAGGTGATAGAGGGGTGGGCCAGGCTAAGTTTGGGGCTGATATGGGGGTGGGCCAACCTGGATTTGGGGATATGTGGGTGGGCCAACCTAAATTTGGAGGTAACATGGGGACGGGCTAACCTAACCATGGGGGTGATGTTTGGCTGGGCCAAGCTGAATAGGGGAGGGGGGGTGATGGGTGGACTAACCTATATTGGGGTATGATTTGCGGTGGGCCATCCCAAATTTGAGGTGATCGAGGGGTGGGCCAGCGTTAGTTTGTGGCTGATATGGGGGTGGGTCAACCTCGATTTGCAGGGGGTATTGGAGTGGGCCAATATAAATTTGGTGGTGTTGTGGAGGCGGGCCAATCTGTATTTGGGGGCGATATGGGGGTGGGCCAACCTAAATTTTGGGCTGCGTCGACTGGAAATTTGGGGGACGATTTATGGAAATTCGTGGGTGGACCAACTTGAAAATTAGGGGTGGCCCAATTGAAACTGGGGATTGGGCCAACTCCAAGTTTAAGGCTGGGCGAAAAGAAAATCGGGCGTGGCCGACTTTAAATTTGGGGCTGGGCCAACTTGAAATTTGGGGGTGTGCCAACTTGAAATTTGGGGGTGGGCCTATTTATTGTTTGGGGGTGGGCCAATTGAAATTTGAGGGCCTGCTTACGAATAGTTAGACAACACCAGTGGTGTTTCTGCATCTTTTTCATGATCGCAAAAGTACGTATATTAATAATTGTTACCTAATACTGCTCAAGGTGAGCTGTCACTCGAGCCTTCCCAGCCCACTGGGCTAATGATGTCACAGAAGTACTCCTACCGTGACAACTGCGACGTTCAATGTGGAGATCAGAAGAACAAATCGCAGACCGAGCTGACCATTTTCACACCAATGTCATCGCTAACACTCCTCGCTCGTGCTAGAGGCAACACAAGCTTACAACGATCGTAATTCAACTTTCACTCGCGCGCTAGTCGACACGCTCTCAGTGCACAATTTCGCCCATCATTGGATAGAACCTTGCTGGATGTTTTACTGTCATGTTGCGTCGTTTTTCACGAAGGCCGTCTCCCGAAAAGGGAATACATTTTTGAGATTGACGAGGCAAGCTAGTATATAACTCACACGAAGCAAATGTATAAACGGTTATAGTGATTTTTCAAAATGAATTTAAGTAAATAAGATTTCAGATGGTATTATTTCGACCGGGCATGACAACGAGTTTTTCCCACCTGTCACAGTGCTTTGACCGAAAACCTAATCATATTGCTCAAACGTGTTGCCCCAATACTACATGTGCTAAATGTACAGAAGTGCGGTGCGTGGTCACAGTTTCAAAGCCAGTCTATCTTGTGTAGGGTTGTTGATATTGTAGTAATGTGGAGTTTTCCTCTTGATAAGAGCACAGAAGGAAAAATATAACAGATGGTAGCTAAGCGCAAAGTACATTGGAAGATCTGAAACCAGCAATTATTTTTAATTTGTGGGTTGGTCCTCTCCGCTGGTAGATCGCTGTCCGATCACTTCAAATAATTTTTCTTGTGTGCAACTGCAGCAAAAACGAAGATACTACCATTTCATTACCAGGACCTTTATGCCCTCCACACACACAAGGAGGACACCAGATAATTGGCAATATCAGTTTATAAGCTGATATTGTTTTGCTAATTTCAGTGTAGCATGGTGCCTGCGGACGGAGTATTTTCTTAGTATCAGTCCAGTGTTAGCAGTGAGAAGCAGTTCGGTCTACCATTCCCTATACGGCATACTAGCCATTGTAGCGCTTTAGTGTAGGACAAGTTTAGTGCTAAAAACTTGGTGTGCCTTGTCCTTTCCGCAGATCGTCCATCCATTCTGTTATGGTGATGATCAACGTTGTGTCCGTCAGGCCTCCTCCTCATTTTTAGCTTCACCATCGCGAGAGTGGACAGAGAAAGGAAGCTTTCTTCACAATCAGCCCCAGCGGGATTCCACCATTCGGAACTGCTGCAATTTGCATTCAGTGGCTGGGCATGCTAACCACATCCTTAGTTTCACAATGACTAGAGTACGCAGAAAAAGTAGAGCTTTGATCGCTATCACTACCGCAACCCATGTCAATGCAGATATAAGTACGTGCAGGGGCTGGGTATACTAACTTCTCCGCTACCACCTGCATCCACCACCTTAGATTTTCCAGGCATACCTGCTTCTTGTTTTGATCGCAGACGCATGCAGGATAAACGCGGATAACTAAAAAATCTCAGTGCCCTTCCACTCTGTGAAAAAACATGACCTGCAAAGCTGTGTATGTGGGCCCCTTAATGGCGAACTGCACCTCCACCGTATGTCGGCCCCGCATTGCACTGTCTTCGAGATCGGCCCACGTATGGGGAGTGCTTAACGCCTGCTTCATCTCCGCCGCGGGTCTCCCCGGCATGGCGTTACATTCGGGATCAGCCCACGTATGGGGAGCGCTGAACGCATGGTTCACCATCGCTGCGGGTCGGGCCGGTATTACGCTATCTTCGGGATTTGGCTCTACACGCGGACGCGATAGTGGGGAAACTAGCCCTTAAGAGGAAGCTTTAGCTCTGGTGGTCCTATCTAAATAAATGTAAAAGTTGAATTCGTTTTTCTCGACAGCCACTGCATCTAATTTGACAAGGTTTGTTGCATTTAAAACAAAAACTTAAAATCTAATGTCTGTTGGTCTCGAATTCTTGATTTATTCAATATTGTCAAATATCGCAAATTTTAAGAAAACGCTACCATCAAGTTTACAACTCTCTTTCGGCAATGAAAACTGATGTCACAATTATGTACATTGCATCTAACAGCACATCTAAAGCAGACAAAATTGATATATTACGCATGAATCTCAAAAAATTGAGTGATATGGAAATACAGCTTTTCCACAACCCTTGTTCACAACGTCACGAGTTCACGTAAGATATAAATCGGCATATTGGATTTGTCCGCTTTGAATTGTCTAATGGATGCTGTTTACAGAACCGCGATATCAGTTCTTGATGCGGAGTTAATAATTTGTAAACTTCGTGCTTGTGTACTTTTCGCACTTTCAAATTTTTGAGTATCTTTTACAAAAATTTAGGTCCTAAATAGAAATTCCGCTTGCAATAGTCACTAGAATTTACCTTTCTCTCCCGAATCCAACAAATTTCATTAAAATCGGTCCAGGGGTTATCTAAGAAAAGCGTTTCGGCGTTTTACATCTATTTGAATAGGCTGAGTCGGAGTAGGGCCCGATGTTAAAGCTTCCTCTTAATGACTTCGCTGTAAAAAAAAAAAAAAGATTAAAAGAATAATAATAAAAAAAACCGCTGCAGCCATCAATATTGCCGCCTCAGATTTCGTCATAATGGCACCGTCACCATCGGCACGGCTCCATGAGCAGCTACCGAGCTTTTCACTTTCGTTATCTTCCTTCCCTTGGCGGCCGCGCATTGTCTTGATGCCAGCGACGCGCTAAATCTGCACCATCATTCCGTCATGCATCGCTTCTGTGACCAAGCAAGCTTTGGGCGGCACACGTACACTGCCGGATTGACACCAAAACTTTAACATGGTTGCCTTCGAGAAAGCAGCATGAATAAAAATGGAACGCGGCTATGTGGCCACGGGGAACATGTTCGCGGGGCCATACTATTGATGACAGCATCACAAAAGGCTAGATGTGGTCAGGTTGACTTTACAGGTTTGGAAGGAATGACTGACGGGCTAGTTGCTTCATTCATATATTCATAGATTAGGCAGGCCGGATACCACTAAAACAAGACCAATAATTTTTAAACTTCTTGACTTTAGAGACAAAGCTAAAATCTTGTGAAACTGTTTCAAGCTAAAGGGGTCAAGTTTTTCGATCTCCGAACATTTTTCGCCTCACGTACGAGACTTAAGAAGGAAGTTATGGAGTTCTGCCAAACCAAGCAAAGAATTTGGAGATAAAATTATTCTAATTTATGACAAACTACGAATAAATGGCGAAATGTTCTACTGGTACGAAGAAAATAATAATGTAGCTCCTTTGAAACCAGGTTCCGTCAATCCTGATCCAAAAAACCAGCAACACGGCCTTCGAAGCCTACGTTCACGCCGAACTTGACATCCAAGTTATCCTTCTTGAACATAAATGCCCGTAGCATATTAAAAAAAACGGATTCCCTTGAAGCCTTGATTCTTGCATATGAACCTGGCTTTCTAACACTAACAGAAACCTGGCTAACAGCTGATATTAAAGATGTTGAGATAGCCCCTGCCAACTACGCCATCATCCGGAAAGACCGGACAACACGAGGCGGTGGCGTGGCCATTCTAGTAAAGAAAGAAATCTCGTTTTTAATGTTACCGGATGTTGCGGGCGTCGAGGCTATCTTTTGTAAACTGCGCTTCGCATCTTATACTGTTGTCGTAGGCTGCGTCTATCGCAGTCCATCTTCCGGCCTCGACAATGAGCGCCGATTGCATGAATATACTTAGCAATATGCATCAGGGTCCAGATTAATAATCACAGGTGATTTTAACGTTCCTGAAATGAATTGGCAAACAATGCAGCATCATTCACCCTGTGCGGATGTGTTACTTGACTTTATGTTATCGTTCAACCTTACACAAGTTGTAACTGAACCTACACGTGTACAGGGATCCAGCTGTTCCATACTAGATCTAATATTCCTGAGCAATCACTTCATAAATGACGAAACAAGATTAAGCTTACTAGATGGTATTTCGGATCACAAAATTACCCATTGCACTATACCCCTTCATGACAGCGTTACCCCTCAGCAAATCATCGCTTACCCCGACTATAGTAAAGCTAACGACACTAGTATACTTGATTACCTGATTAATGAATACCACACGTTTTTGCAACTTTCCCATAACAGCACTACAGACATCGATACATTGTGGCTCGCATTTTCCGTCATTATATCTCATTGTATAACCAATTACATACCAACTAGAAAAAAGAAACTTACTAGGCGTAATCCATGGATAACGCGTGACGTTATACATGCGACACGTAAAGTAAACCGAATGCGAAAATTGCTGAAAACTAACCCATTAAAATTTACGAATGAAAATCTCAGCGCAGCTATCCAACTTATGAAATCAAAAATTAAGACAGCCATACAGTTCTACTGTACTAATACACTCACAAACTTTTTGAAAACTGCTCCCACACAGTTCTGGAGCTACATTAACCAAAAGAATCGTAACGACAACGAAGCCTCAAATGAAGATAACCGGAACTCTGCTAACTTGCTTAACGACTACTTCTGCTCCGTTTTCACTGAGGACAACGGCACACTACCACAAGCAGGCTTCTCTAGAAACAAGCCACTAGAGCCACTCACACTAACCGAAACAGGCATACTTAACCTACTGCTTAACTTAGACCCAAAGAAATCACCAGGACCTGATAATATTCCAAATGCATTCCTTCGCAGATATGCTGAGTGGATGGCCAAGTACTTATTAATAATTTTTAACAAATCAATCTCCTCAGGTACCCTCCCTAAGGATTGGAAAACAGCTAAAGTGAAACCAATTCATAAATCGGGAAGTAAAACAGAACCCGCTAACTACAGACCAATCTCACTAACATGCACTGTTTGTAAACTACTAGAGCACATTATCTTAAAGCACATAACCAAACACCTTGAACAGGAAGAAATACTAACGGATTGTCAGCACGGTTTTCGCAAAGGAGTTTCCACAGTCACACAAGTAATTGAGCTTGTCCACGATGTATCGTTAAGTATTGACCAACAGAAACAAATCGATCTAATCTTTCTAGATTTTTCAAAAGCTTTCGATCGCGTAACACATAAGAAATTAATTTATAAACTCGAACTTACCTTGGGAAAGGGCCCTATACTAAACTGGATCAAAGACTACCTTACTAACCTCACTCAATTCGTAGAAGTTTACCAGCAATATTCCATGAAATCTAGCGTAAGATCCGGAGTTCCACAAGGAAGTGTTCTGGCTCCAGTTTTATTTCTCATATACATTAATGATCTGCCTTCTAATATTCCAGTCGATGTTAGACTTCTTGCTGACGATTGTGTTCTGTATCAGGTAATCAATTCTCATAATGGCCATGTGGCCTTGAACGACGCTTTGTCACTTGTGTACAAATGGTGTAACGAATGGCGAATGACATTATATATTAAAAAATCAGCTATATTATCAATTACTAGAAAAAAGCTCGCATAGTTAACTACACTATAAATAACGCCACACTTAACAAAGTGAAAGAGTACAAGTACCTTGGCTTAACACTAACACACGATTTCAGATGGGAGCGCCATGTTAACAACGTTACCTCGACCGCACAAAAAAAAATTGTTTTTCCTGAACAGACGTCTTAGACTAGCAGCCCCAAACACAAAACTACTAGCATATAACACATTTGTCAGATCTGTATTAGAGTATACTAACGTTGTTTGGTTTCCTTTCACCAAAGAACTCATTAACAAACTAGAAGCAATTCAAAGGAAGGCACTAAGATATATTTACAACAAACATAGGTTAACAGACTCACCCACAGAATTGCTGAAACAGGCCGGTATACGGACCTTACAAAAACGAGCCAAGCTTGCACGATTAAAATTGATGTATCAATTATTCATAATGAATTGAAAATAGACAGTTCCAAATACTTATCTTTAGCACAAACACGACTCACCCGACATAAACATTCACTATCATTAAACGAACACCCATTTCATACGGAAAGCCATAAGCATTCGTTTTTCCCTTTAATGACACGTGAATGGAATAAGCTGGACCCTAGTATTATAGACAGCCCATCGTTAACTACTTTTTTGACATTAGGCGAAAATGAATTGCGTGCTTCACAATTATGATGTACCTATGTCACCATCTATTTTTGTGCCATTTTATTTCATTAGATTGTGTACATAATCACAATTTCTTTGACGACACCTTAAACGTATCTTATGGATTACTACCTCTTGTGTATACCTCACTTTCATAACTTGTATTACTTGCCATTACTGAGTACTATTGTTTATTTATGCAAATTCTTTACTTCTTTTCCTGTTATAATTATTGCTTACCACCATTGATATTTGACAGACTACTTCATTACCCCTTGTTACTCTTAAGTTTAATGCTATGTATTATTGTATAATTTATGCCTACCATTTTGTTCACCTTTGTAAACTTTCTATCTTTGATTACCTGTTGTTTTTTTTGCTCGTAACATTATTACAGTGTATAACGTTACTTTTCTGCCTACTACATTGTCTGCCTCTGCTAACTGCATGTCTAATATGTCTAATCTTATTATTGCGCTAATTATTATTGTTACACTGCAAGATAACTATGTATGCCCTTCCTGTACTACATTCCTCTTCACCCGGCTATGTTTCTTGGCAGAGAACCCCTTTTTAATATCAAGGCAGTCCTCAATTTCTTAACTGATGTTGTCCTACATGTTATAAGCCCATTACATTCGTAGAGCATCCTCGTTCCAGAGGATGCCGCTGCGATAATTGTGTTGCATAGCACATGCCTCCAGACTCTTGCGTTTCAAGGGCTCTAAGGAGGCAGTAGTGCTCTAGCCAATCTTATTACCCTATATATTTTTACACATCGTATTATTCTTTTAAATGCATCTTAATGTTCATAGAACACGTCATACGCCATCGTCATAATCTTAATATACACATTTTACGTACTTTAGAGCGCCTCCTTTTTAAGGCCCCTTTACAGCCACATCGCCCCAACTTCATAGAACACATCAAGTATATTGCGAACCCATTACCATGGACATGGCGCTCTTTGGCCATACTTGGCCTATGCGCCATTAAAATCAAACATTATTCATTCATTCATTCTTCCTGGTATGACCCCTGATGGTATCGACACTATGAATAAAAAAATAAATAAATTATCACATAAAGAACAGCGCTTAAAGTTAGCGCAGTTTGTGTGTGTTTCCTCCTTTGTGTCCCGCAGTGAACTGCTGTTCTTTCTGTGGCTTTACAGATGGGCTTTTTCTGCGTCAGTTACGCCTTCCTAGAGTGTTTACTTTGACAATTTTTTTCGCATGGTTCTTACAGAAGCATGTTTAGTCGAAAGTTTTTCGCTTGGCTGCATAATCTCGAGGACGGGCTCCAAACTGCTCATTTTCTTTAGCCACATAAGAACCATTACTGAAAATTTAATTAACGTAGCTTTGTTAATTAGGCAACCAACTTCTCAACTTACTCCGCATCTAGAGAATACCGATCTGAACACTAGAATGATAAAATGATGTTAACATTGTTTGTATCGTTTCAATAGTTTTGTTTCGTGCAGTTAAAAGCAGCCGGCATATTGATGGTGCTGTAGACTTCTTATAAAGTAAGTGTGAAAGCTTGGACAGGTTATCTTGGCACAAATCAACTTCATGAGCTTAAGCACATGGCCCAACCTTGCACGTCTGTCTTTACAACCGATTCTCATACATTATACAAGAAGCACCTCAGCGCTACGGCACATCCCACAAGGTGTGCGAGAACATTGTGCGCGCTCCCGATTATGTTTCTGAGCGTTGGTTGCATCAGGCTTGGTTTCCTGGCATCATAAGGAATAAAAACAGCTTCCTGGAGGAAATCATTGGGTACATTTTCAGTACTTAGTAACATATGGATAAGCAGGGATATGTGCGTTAGAACGAAAAGTACTGAAATATTAAGGTGAGGGTTTCGCTGGATGTATTTTAGCTGTCTAATGATAAGATCTAAAGAAAAAAATACTCTGATTTTGTGAGAATTAATGCTAACATGAAACATGAGCTCCGACACAGTACCCGTGGTGGAACTGGCACCACGATATGCTGGTTTGATAAATACCAGTAATTGGAAAGTGGTTCGCTCTTGAATTTCCTGTATGTCGGCGTCGCTGTGCAGTGTTGGGGGCCCTCTTTAAACCACAAGCACTAGGTTTCAGCTAATATTGAAAGCAACTGTATTCTTTTTTTTAGGGGGGGTTGGGCTTTTTTGGCGTCTAACCACAGTTCCAAAGTTATCAGTTAGCTCAAGATGCGCCTGCATGTGTTTCTAATATCCAGTATGTTGTCACGGATTCAATAGCGAAAGAGCGTTATCTTATCAGATTGCGCGCGTGAAACGAACACTGGCGTACATTCTCCATCACATTTGACGACCCGAGATTGCGCTGCAATGTACGAGCATTCCAATCTGACGAACCGACGCCTTGATCCGTAGATCGTAATCAGAGGAAGCACTTTGCGCGCAGCCATCGTTATGTTTGAGTGTTATTTTCTTTTCCAGCGCAAGCTCATCTTATAATGAGTAACATTCGTGACTGACTCTTTCGGAAGTGTTTTCTTCTTGACATTACTACAACGTGAGAATATAGAGGTGCTCCATCTTCATTGAGCGAATACTGGGAAACGGACTATAGCCTTTTCTTGCGTCTGCGTTTGCACATTTACCGGACGAATTTATTTCTCATAACTTACTTTTTATTTCGGGGGGCTGTAAAAGCACAACAACCTTTTATTAACACGATGTTTTAATAACACAGAAAATTTAAATGCTTATTAGTCGGCTTTCACCTCATGGTAACGAATTTATATAAAGACATACTTATTATGATAATTAAAAGCCTATCCATTTGACAACGTCTCATCTGAGTTCCCCTTTGCAAGGTCATACAGACTTGCAGGTGGTTTGTACCGGGGACCCTCGACATATGTCCAACCGCCAAATGAAGGGTTATTCCGAATGTTTCATTTCAGGAAGGCGTGTGACCCTCCTGTCTTTCATTCCCGTTCGCAAACACACATAAGACGAAAGTGCTGCGTGAAGAGCGTCGTTAGTGCAGGCCAACGAGCTGCCATAACTCACCTCGCCTATATCGCTGTTATTTAGGCTTAGATAAGAAATCTATATATTTCAAATCGAGGCATCACGAATCCAAAAAGAGCTGCCCGTGACCAGCCCAGCTAGGTTTCTTTCATTTCGTACTTCGTCGTAGCGGCTAATAGTAGCTCACGAAGCAGAGCACTGAGTGTGGATATAGCAGAGAAGGTGCTCTATATACTGTCTCGCCACGGGCCTAAAATTGCCCGCCGTGCTACTGGCCATTCCTAGAAAATTGTTTACGTGACGCCCAGCCATTTGCAACACAGCTACTTTGTTTTGCGATGGGCGAGTTCAGGTGAGAGACAGGGTGGTTTTGGAGATAAAGACACGCTATTTTCTGCAGTAACTTAGGAATGCATGAATGAATTCCTTCATTTATTGAAAAAAAGGAGGAGCAAGCATCAGTGGAAGCACGTCTTAGCAGATTGGGAAAGAAGCGGGGGACAAAGGGGAAAAGCTGAGGCCCGGGTTGCAGGCGAATTCGCAGCTTAGGGGCGAGAGAATATAAACAAGAGTTGGCGAAACCAGTTGAATTCCAGTGCAGATGTGTGATGTGCCGAGTAAATGATTGGAGTCACCGCCCAGCATCCGTCCTTTGCGGCAGTATAGGCTCCCGCCGTTTTTGGTAACAAACCTTTACTGAAAACCAATCTTCGCAATTACTTATTCATCAGCCATGGCTAGCCACGTATTCCTGAGTGGCAGGGTCTGTGGATTACAACTACGCTGTCCCGACAAGTTACGACTATAACATGACGCTTGCGGTTACGGATGCCATACTCGTGACTCTTACTATACTACTACTATACTGTGCGAATACTGTAAACATGGGTTTACTGCACAAGTTAGTGAACATACATTTTAGAACCGCGTTTTTCGCCTTACATACGCTCAACGCAAGCACCACTGCAGCAAGTTAGGGTGCGCGTCCCTTCAAGACAGAGACGCGAACGCAAAGAACGCGTTTGAAGACACGGTCTTGGACCTCGTGCCAGACATATCCAAGCCAACAATATGTTAACAATCATGCCGTCGTTTCTATGCAAAGAGGTTATCTATTTAAACTTCTGGAGTGACAGTCCAATCCGCCACCTACGGGAGCGCGTGAAGCAGCCGGGGGCCACATTGTTAAAGAAAAAGGAGCGCGGCCACAGTACGTGGCTGTGGTATACGCGCGACGCAACCTGTGCTTGCGGTTCTGCGATGAAAAAATAAACTGAAACCCCTTTAGGAAGTATATCAGTACGCCACTGTGTGTCGCTGCTGTGAAAAATAAAATGCCATTGTGGTGGGTGCCTTGTGTTCTGTGTACAATATGTTGCGAAAACTGAAAAACAGTCGTTTCCTGTTTTCTTCATTCAGTAACCTGCCGCGTGCATCGGCACTGTGATGCCCTTTCGTCCATACGTTGTGCGGGCCCGTATTGACACAACGACATGACCTCGAAATATAGTATCCTTATGCCATTTCTTAAAAAAATCACTATTTGCGTAAATGAGAGTTCTTGGTTTAAACCTAGAAAACAAGAAAAAATATTCAACGGTAGGTCTCATTTTTGTCCGGCATTTCAGTTTTAGCTGAAAAGAGTCGGTGAAAGCAAATTTAGAATAAAGCTAAGGGGACCCACAATCTGCACGCCGCCGCAAGCCTACATGCGCTCCAATGACAATAACCTGTCAAAGTTAGGGTCATGTGTCAGCTGGCGGATCAAGCAATCTTTACTTTTTTTTCGTTCTGCATCCGTTCTGCCTGCGTCTGAGGCAACAACGTGAAGTGGGAAGGTAGATAAACAGAAATTGGTGGAGGCAGGTGGTAGCGTAATGGTTAGCGTGCCCATCTGCCAAATGCAAGATGGTGCATTTGGGAGATGGGCTCGAATCCCGGTGGTTTGTTTGTGAAGACAGCTGTCTGTGCTCTCTGGTGACTGCGAAGCTCAGAATGAGGCGGCAGCCTGACGACAACGGTCGCCGTCAACGTAACCGAATGAGCGGGCGTGCAAGGTCACACTTAAAGCCGAAAGTACATTCAGAGGAAATACACTATGCTCTTGTCGACAAAAAAAAAAAAAAAGACGTGACGAGTAACGAGCGGTGTTGATGAGCGAGGCTGTAGACGGATAATGTCACCATAGACAGGACCACGCTTCAATCCCGGTGCTCAGCGGAAATGTACATAGATAGCGTGTCAACTAGCGTGTAATTGATACTTCATTAAGGTCGTTGCGTGTTGGTGTTGTGTCTAGCAGGAGCGAGTAGTGTAAGAGATGACACTGGAGAGAAGGCGGTGAGCGAAGTCAGCGAAAAGTAATTGAGGATAGCCATATTGAACATCGACGCCATGTTGAATAAAGCCTGCGACTTCATTTGCTCAGCCGCCAGAAAGGCTTGAGTGGTAGCATACCGCTGGGCGTATTTGGTACCCACAGCGATAAACACACACTTTGCGGAAGTAAACAGAGGAAAGGGACGTAGTGAGTTGGCCACCCTTTTCGATCTCTGCCATAGCTTGAAAATGAATGTGGCGAAGTGTGACCCACAAAATAGTACATGTCAACCCAAATGAATCATCGTGGTCATACTTGCGCGACACGCCATGGTGGCCTGCCACCAGGACATCATGAAGTTGCAGCCATGAGAGTTTTCATTGGGCAGTTGAGAATAAAAAAATGGCTGTGGCTTAGCTAAGGTTAAGCCCAGGATGCGAAGCATACTAGCCTTTATTTTAGTTGTTGAAGCACTGTTTAGCCTGGTGAACTGCTGTTGCTTGGCTATATTTGGTTCGGGTAGACGAAGAAACAACTCATGCAGGCGAGCGCACGAGCTGAGACCCGGCTATGTAGCTACGCGGCCGCAAGCGAGCGCACGAGTTGAGCCTCCGCTTTTGCAGCTGTTATGACGTCATATGGTAGCTACGCGGCCGCGCGCGGCGCAGCAAGGAAGAGCGTGGTTGTGCGGCTAGTATGCTTCGCATAAAACGAGCACATCAGACACGTCCGAGGGACATTTCTAGCGTACAAGAGCACATCGTCCCCCCCCCCCCCCCACCAAAAAAAAAACATATATAAATCGCTAATATAATCTTACGAATAGGGACATCATAAGATCGAGCACTGCGGCGCTTGTTGATCTTGTTTAGGATGACGTCAGCATTTCATTCAGCGTTTATTTCAGAGAAAAGGACTTGAAGTTCCGTTTATTTGCATCACAATGACAGGCGTTTTCAGGCAAACATCGACAGCATTTCATTGGAGAGTGCCTGTCTAGTCTGTGGAGATTACTTATGACAATGACAAAAAACACAGAAAGCTTTGCTTACATCGATTCGCACATAGATGGGATCCGCATAATTTTTTTACTGTCAATATAAATGCTTAAGAATGGCGCTCATTAACGCAATATTTCCATTCACAGTGAGCAAAAGCGGCTGTCGTATCCACAGTAGAATTGATTTAAATGGCTTTAATCCCATGCACATTATATCATTGCCAACTTCCGTGGGATTGGAGTCGTCAAAATGGGATACACTTGACAGGGAAATCAGGAGGTTGATGAACGGCAAGAAGGCAGAAGCTTGCACAAGACCTCAGGGATATAAAATGACTTTTTGAGCAGCTTGGTCAGGGGCCACGCAATGGTTTCCACGTCTATTAAAAATCCTCAAAAAATGCGAGCATTTTGGGAAAGGTGAAACCGCTGGAAATTTCATAACAGCATTAGCCTAAATATAAAAGATGACATAAAAATAAGAAACCATAACGTTGACAAGGTGGCGAAATTTTGGCAGAAATAAATTGGCTGTTGAAACAGTTCAGCTGAAACGCAATGGTGCGAAATAAGGCGAGAATGTCGGCAAGTGTTGAACAAAGGTCAAGTAGGTCTTGTGGCCGACGCCAGCGCTCGGCAGCTGTCAAGCGACTGCACGTATTAGCGAGATGCCTAGTCGTCAGTAGTTACAGTATGATTCGGGTCAGAAATGTTGGATGCGGACCCCATCACATTGAACACAGTGCATTCTATGGTGTCATTCTTCGACAGATGGTACCGATTCTCGCTCAATCAGGATGGGAACAAATTGTCTCACGTGCCGGCTGTCACCTTCCTCCTACTGCCAACATTCCTTCCCCTCCCTAGTTGCTTAGCTTTTATTGGGTTCGGCTGCTAATCACGAGGTCTCGGGATCAAATCCCAACCACGGCAGCCGTATTTAAATGGGTGTGAAATGCGAAAACCCGCGTACTTAGGGTTAGGCGCACGTTGAAAAATCCCAAGTGGTCTAAATTATTCCCGAATCTTCCACTACGGCGTGCCTGCCTCATAATAAAACCGGGGTTTTGGCAAGTAAAACCTCATAATGTGTTATGTAACATTCGTTAAGGATATCCTGGACAGTCGCACAACTCTTGAATACAATTAAGTGTCAGGAGTTGTGCGCGAGGTCTTTGAGTGTGTGGATAGCCTTTATGTGTTCGATAGCTGCTAGTCTACATTGCGGCTATGTAATAAAGGCGGAACGGCAACATGGTAGAGAATGTGGAGAATATACAAATCCCGCATATATTGACACGTGTACTTATCTTTATCGGGCAACCACGTTTCGCCGCCTGACAAATGTAATCGCACAGCGTGGGACGCGCCTGCATGTATCCGAAGTTTCTGGAAAGTTATCGATGCTTCTATCCGCTGTCTGTTGTTGCCGAAGCTTATGTTATCTGATTTCATCACCTGACGCGAATGGTGTAGAACTTTGTGGAAGGCACGCGGGTCCGAACGATTAGTCCGGAACATTCGACGACTGTTCTTTAAAGGCCGACGCGATTGACCCGCTGATCAGATTTCCGACGATCGCCGACCGTGTTCGCCGCTATCGTTGTGCTATAAGTGTAGCCTGTTTTTGTGGGCACAGGTTCGCCCAATAGAAGCCTTTCGCTGAAACTAAAGCTCTACCGAAAGGCAGTGCAGCCGAAGTGGCGAAATTTTTCGTCGAGAACATCCTGGGCCGGTATATTGTAGCGATGGATGGATGGATGGATGCAAAACTTTAATAAAGGTCCTGAGGTACGCGACTCAGCGCGCTGCGGGCCGCTCCCACTTTGGGACAGTCAGGCCATGCCCGACCGCCGCATCGTGGGCCCTCTGGACAGCCCATAGCTGCGCCCCGGCATCGGGGCTCTTGATAGCGGAGAGCCACTTGTCTTCATTGATTCGTTCTGTGCCTCGTAACGAGGCGCAACGCCAGAGCATGTGGTCTAGGCTAGCGATGTCATTGCAGTGCCTGCAAGAACTAGTGGCATAGGTGTCGGGTTAAATCTTGTGGAATAAAGCCGGGCTGGGATACGAGCTTGTTTGCAATAATCTGAGGGTCAATGCCTGCGCTCTATTTAACTTCTTGTGTGGAAGGGGAAAGTCTCCTGAGATAGAAGTGCTGCGCACTTTCATTGTATGTGGTCGGTTGATCTCTGTTCTCCACCTCTGCGGGCCGGCGTTGGAGTCCTCCATGGTCACGGAAAGCGAAACCTCGCGCCTTGGAGTGGGCCAGGTCGTTGAGGTTTGTGGGGCCTCCCATGAAGGATCCCATGTGAGCGGGGAACCACGTGAGAGTGTGGGTGGCGATGCTTTTGCCGTCGAGGATGCGACAGGCTTCCTTACACACAGCGCCAACGCTGAAGGAGCGGATGGCTGCCCTGGAGTCGCTGAAGATATTGGCATGTTTGTCATATTGTTTGTCATATTGTCATATGAAGATATTGGCATGTTTGTCATATTGTTTGTGATTTTGTCATATGAAGATATTGGCATGGATATTGTAGCGATGCCTTTTTCGATTCTATGCCTTTTCAGGCTTTTCGCGCTTGGCCACTGGTCAGAGCGATGGTCTGCCCACATTATCAATGCGATCAGCTGGCCGTGTGGGGTGGATGATAAGAATAGCATAGAATAAGGCATAAGGCATCGCTACAAAATAGCGGCCCTGCTGCGACATGGTGCTCCAGAAGTCCTGATCACCGACAGAAGAACGGCTTTTACAGCAGAGCTCACGCAAGCCATTCTGCAATACAGCCAGACAAGTCACAGGAGGACAACGGCCTACCATCCGCAGACGAATGGTCTCGCGGAGCGCCTGAACAAGACCCTGGCCGACATGCTAGCGATGTATGTCGACGTCGAGCACAAGACGTGGGATGCGGTCCTGCCGTACGTAACATTCGCTTACAACACGTCGGTGCAAGAAACTACACAGATCACGCCATTTAAGCTGGTTTACGGCAGGAACCCGACGGCGACGCTCGACGCCATGCTGCCGCACGTCACTGACGAGGAGAATCTTGACGTCGCTACCTACCTCCAGCGTGCCGAAGAAGCCCGACAGCTCGCCCGCCTACGAATCAAGAACCAGCAGAGGACCGACAGCCGACACTACAACCTCCGACGACGCTTCGTCGAGTACCAGCCCGGTGACCGTGTTTGGATTTGGACCCCTATACGCCGACGAGGACTGAGCGAGAAGCTTTTGCGTCGCTATTTCGGACCGTGCAAGATCATCCGACGTATTGGCGCACTGGACTATGAGGTCGTGCCAGACGGCATTTCGTTATCACAGCGGCGCCGCTCACGACCTGAAATAGTCCACGTTGTGCGACTCAAACCGTACTACCAGCGTTAATAAACTTTGGGGCTTCGCGTAACTGACCTTGGGACTTTGTTTCTTTTCGTTGTTTTGTTACTTATGTTTAACAAGTGGCCTTTTGTGTTTCACTCTCTTATATTTGTAGCATCGGGACGATGCTTTTTAAGAGGGGGCTATTGACACGTGTACGTATCTTTATCGGGCAACCACGTTTCGCCGCCTAACAAATGTAATCGCACAGCGTGGGACGCGCCTGCATGTATCCGAAGTTTCTGGAAAGTTATCGATGCTTCTATCCGCTGTCTGTTGTCGCCGAAGCTTATGTTGTCTGATTTCATCACCTGACGCGAATGGTGTAGAACTTGTGGAAGGCACGCGGGTCCGAACGGTTAGTCTCGAACATTCGACGACTGTTCTTTAAAAGCCGACGCGATTGACCCGCTGATCAGATTTCCGACGATCGCCGACCGTGTTCGCCGCTATCGTTGTGCTATAGTGTAGCTTGTTTTTGTGGGCACAGGTTCGCCCAATAAAAGCTAGTTTTGTATTCCACCGTATTGCTGCTTTCTTCACTGTCACTACCACGTGACAATATTACTGCACATTAACTTTAAATAGCGCTCTTGCTTGACGCACGTGGATAACCGCCATAGGAGACGACTTTGGAAACTAACTGCAAGTACTGTATATGTCCTACCCAAGGGTGTACCTGACCTGGTGGCCAGTAAATGTGACGTAATATTGCGAGCAGCTTCGGCCATAGCATGCTAACGAACGCCGACACCGGCTGAAGTGACTAGCGCAAGAGGCAGGGGACACTAAAGACGCTACAAGGACAAGCGCCCAGTTGGAAAGCTTGCGCTTATCCTTGTCGCCTCTTTAGTGTCCCATGTCCATCCTTGCGCTAGTCATTTTAGCACGGAATACCAACTAACTCGGTCTCACACCCTGCCACGACACAGGGACAGTTTGCTCAACTCTTGTGCCGTGACTTTTGTGTCAAGGTGAAAAACCAACATATCTATGTATATGTCTTAATACTTCAACACATCTAGATTTGCAGCTGCGGCGGTAGCCCATGAGTGCGCATTGAAAAGTCGTTAGTAAAATAATTGTGTGCGCCTGAACGAATTCGATATAGGGAAAATCAAAATCCGTCCACGACGACGTCTCTAGTAGACGCTGTTCGAAGTTCGGACGTTAACAATGTGTGCCGACTGAAGAAAGGCTGTCCCGAAGTGCTGCTGACGGTTAGGCTAGCTTCTTTACTCCGTAGAATGAAAAAATAAAAAATAAAAAGAAAAGGAAAATAAAAAAGCAAGAAAAAAAAAGAACCGCGTCAAAAGCCCCGAATCAACCATTGCTCGTCGTGATTTCCAGGCGACGAGCGAATACGCTTTATCAAGAACACTGATAACGCCGGCGGGACAAGCATTGTGGCGAAGTTCAATGCGCAGGGATAGCTTTAATCTTTTTCTTATTGTTTAGTTGACGTCATCCCGCGTCACCGCGGGAAGTTTGAAAAGTTGAAGGTCAGTACGCCACGTGGTGGCACTCACGCGAACTAAACCCTTGTGTCCAGAAAAGCTGGATACGGGTCGGACAGCCGCCGGAGGCCGTTGTGACGCTACCCCTTCACGCGCCACATCGGCAAAGGTTTTCTTGGGCAGGTATGATACCCGCCTTCGTGCCTCTTTGAACGATATATTCTCTTTTACTTTTATAGTTACAATTTCTTTTTCCTTCTTCCATGAGGGGCACGACCGCGAGTACGCGGCGTGATCCCTGTCACAGTGTACACAGTGGAGAGAGTTATTACATGCTTCAGTGGCGTGTTCAAGGGCACTACATTTCGCACATGTTTGGCGGCCTCGGCAGCTCTGCGAGCTGTGGCCGAAACGCTGGCATTTGAAACACCTTAGGGGATTCGGCACATATGGTCTGACACGGAGCTTGATGTACCCGGCCTTTACAGACTCGGGCAGAATACTTGAACCGAATGTGAGTATTAGGTGTTTCGTTTGAATTTCTTTACCCTCCCTTCTGATCTTAATTCTTCTGACATTGACAACGTTCTGCTCTCTGAAGCCTTCCAAGAGCTCAGCTTGTGTCAGCTGGAGCAAATCGTCATCAGACACAACGCCGCGGGTGGTGTTCAGAGTGCGGTGAGGAGTTACTGTCAATGGAACATCCCCAAATGACACTAGACTGGGCAACTTTTCGTATTGTTTCTGGTCATGAAGTTCTAACAGGAGATCACCACTTGCCAACCTTGACACCTTGTAGCCTGGACCAAGGACATCAGTTAAGGACTTGGAAACTAGAAAAGGGGAGATATTTCGTACTTGTTTATCGGATTTTTCAGAGTGAATGACATGGTACCGTGGGAAGTTCGGTCTTTGACGACCAAAGAACTGGAATACATCTTCGGTGCGCCCTCTTTATTGAGGGCCATCAGAAATTGGAGGAAAGGAACTTGCCATAGAAAAATGTAGTTTTCGGCATTAACGCCAGCCACCCACCATGGAGCCTTACGAGGGGACGCTACAGGGACTGTATGAACAGGTCCTGTAAACGCCAGCTGTACGTCATCACTATAACCAAATATGAAATAACCTAGGTTGGCTATTCACACAAGGTTAACCCTTGCTGCCTGGAAACTTGGAAGTAAGGGAAGCTAGGAGAAGACAGGAAAGATGGAAAGTGAGAAAAAGACGAAGGTTGGACGGAGAGAGAGACAGGAAAAGGCAACTACCGATTTCCCCCGGATGGGTCAGTCCGGGGGTGCCGTCTACGTGAAGCCGAGGCCAAAGGGGTGTGTTGCCTCCGCCGAGGGGCCGTAAAGGTCCAAACACCCGCCATCGGCTCAACCCCCAGGATCCCCTTTTCCCCGGACACGGCTAAGCCACGCACGGTTAAACGCGGGAGGGTCCAACCCTCGTGTGCTCGGGTACGTGGTGTCGCAACACACCAAACGCCTGCTTACGCAGACGCCCCTGCGGGGGCGGTACAGGCAAGGTAACGTTCAGCATCAACTCACCATTATAGTGTTGCGCTGAACGCTGAATAAATTAAACATTTACCGTCACCATCACCGCTAACTATTGTAAATAAAAGCAAACAGTACGGAAAGCTTCGTTTGGATTGATTCCCGCAGCGTGGGGGATCTGCATGATTTTTATTGTAGCATATTTTTACACATCTCTATATTCTTAACCTGAGAACTGGTGGCTCAGATGGTGTGGTGGAATGTGCCATGACGTGTCTGCGTACTGTAGGGAAGTACAGATGCAGAAGCAGAGAAACTTAGGCTAGTTAGTGAGAAATCATACAGTACGAACAGCGAAAAAAAAAAAAAAAAAAGAAGACTTACTAAAGGAGTATATAGCGTGCTCGTATGTCAGGTTCATTTATTCTTTGTCTTCTCTAATGATGTTTATCTGACATAAACCATGCATCAATTCAATAAACGTGTGGAGTATCTCACATTGACAAGGAGGCATTATTTCTGTTTCCAATGTGCAGTGTTAGCGGGTGTGGGATTTTTCACACAGCCAATGTTATGTGGCAGAGAAGAAGTTTGGGCGTGTTGGTGGGATACATACAGACTGGGATACATAGCGCGAAAAATTACGACACAGGGACAAGCAGAAACAGAGGACGAGCGCAATATTATGTGCTTGTGTCTACACATTGCCGGGATGGCTAAAGGTTTTCCACTTGTGGTGCCACGTAGTATGAAAATATTCACGAGGCCTCAGATATTTGTTGTGACATTACTGAGTGCATTTACACCTAAATTTCAATTTAGTACGCTTTAAGTATTGCAATAGTAAGCGTTTCCTCAGTTTGCGTGATATAATTTTTAGCATTTCTCACCTGTGGAGAAGTACAAGAGGGTTATTGAAGATGCCGTTACTCATAATTATTTGTTACATAACTGCTATACAGTAGATGTTCAATTGGAATATATATATTTATATATATATATATATATATATATATATATATATATATATATATATATGATAACTCTATTATAGATTGCGTCGTACACATGGGTACATGGCTGCTGTATCACTGCTGTATCACCACCAGTGATACAGCAGCCTGTCGTTACAGTTATGTCAACGCAGGGATATCCGCCAACATTCTGGGTACATTCTTACGAATATTTCATTAACAATATCTTTATGTTAACGTTCACACAACGTAGGTGTCTGGCTGTTCTTGTTCAAGTAAAGTTTTTTTTTCTGACGTTGCTTGAACGCACAAATGCCAATGTGTATGCAACGTTCAACTTGGCTGGTCAACGTCGCTTGCCATTTGTTAAAATGAGGTAACGTTAACGTAATGTTCGGGATTACCTGGGCTTGTATCCACTGCGACATATATACGTACACCTTGGATACAGATCATAGCCATCCTGAAAGATTTCGTCGCTCATAGAACTTCGGCGCAGACTCGTCAAATACCATCTCGTCTAGATCGTAAATGGCCCTGTTAGCTCTGCGCGGCAAATCGCACACATCTCGTACCGGTAGTATGCATTCTCATTGAATCTGTGCAGCGTAGCGTTAACTTTTCCTCAAATCTTCACGATATACATAGATATTAAATATATATTTATCATTTATTTCTCAGATAAATGTGCAATAGAGTCATCTGGAGCCATGCGTTTTTTCTAACCGCAAATCTCTCGTACCAATTTCACAACAAGAAGTGTTAATACTAGAAGTGATCCTACATATTTTATCACACGCATCCACACAATTTTTAAATTGCAGCTGTTAGAACTAAATTTAAGCTTTATATAATTAAACCGACCCTCACAATTACAGGTTACGTCAACTAAGAAATGCTTTTCATCACGAAATTGTTTGAGAAGTTTACTGTGTTTAAATGTTTGTAGTTTGCTTCGAGTATTCTTTGTATGTTCTATACCCGCCGTGGTTTCTCAGTGGCTATGGTGTTGGGCTGTTGAGCATGAGGTCGCGGGATCGAATCCCGGCCACGGCGGCCGAATTTCGATGGGGGCGAAATGCGAAAACACCCGTGTACTTAGATTTAGGTGCGCGTTAAAGAATACCAGGTGGTCGAAATTCGGAGGCCTCCACTACGGCGTGCCTCATAATCAGAAAATGGTTTCGGCATGTGAAACCTCATAATTTACTTTTAATTTTTTCGTAAGTTCTAAATAGCATTTGTGATGCTTCTTTGCTTTGTTAACTTGCTGAGTATGTTCAGTGTTGTGTAATAACCATGCCATGTAACCGCTGTATTATTAGTTATTGTTTTCTTCGACATCGTTTAGTATTTTACTGAGAGCTTCGCTATCACGTCATGTTTTACGAACAAGATCATAGATGTTTACTATCGTGTAATTCTGACAACATTTTCTAAAAATACGGAACGCTTTCCTTTCGTATCTATGTCATTTGCACTACAGTCTATTCTATTTTAATTATAACGGGGAATAGGTTGACACAACAACCTCATCCCGGTTTATTCGACCTATTCAACCTTTGTAACCTGCCTTGTTTCTAGCATCCATCTTAAAACTGTCCGTAAGAATACATCAAGTGCTTAGATATGATTTCATAGGATACTACTTACAATCTTCGGCGTTGCCAGGATACACATTGATATGGTTATCCCTATCACGGCGTTGGAATTCATCTTTAAATGGTGCCAAGCACTTAAAGAGTGAACGCAACACATCCCATTTGGTATGGACTCCAGGTACGAAACCTATAAGGGATATCGTGTCGGATTTATATTTGCAATCTTGCCTGTAACAAGAATAGAAATTTTTTTTAAATAAGGCTTTTCCAAGCACACATTTCCAAATGCAATGTATTTCATACCCATTTCCAAAGATAGAAATATCGTTTATTTTCAATACTATTATTTCTTAGCAAATATACCAATGAAGATAACTACTGTTACCGAACTGAAGGCGAAATAATTGCATCAGTAGGTATCCCTTCTTAAATTGCATACGAATAACTATAAACAACATTACTGCAGACACTCCCTAGTGGAATCTGTAGGCTAGTGCGTAAGCATTCCTTTCAGTTGCTCATCTTGCACACATACGTCTCTGACGTATCACAACGTGTCAGATCGTATGATGGCGACGATTTCCTAATTATTTATTTAAATAAATAAGTAATGAAGCAAATGTCTCTATCATATAATTAATGAGGCCTGAATGTCGGCGGCGACGGTGAACGCTATGCGGCGGCGAACGCTACACATGTAGGCGAGATCTCTGGTAGAACCACGGCCTCTAGCCTGGGTAGATCCAGGACGTAGCGCACAGCAGCGCTAAAAAATAGACAGTTTTCAGGTTTCTGTTATTGTTTCCCAATTTTAATATTTAAGTGCGCAAAAATTTAACTGAAAAGGTATGCGCTGTCGGGGTTTTGTTTTGTGACATGTCAACGCCGTAAATTGATTTCCTAGGCGCTAGAAGACGCACTCAAAATTTATCGCCTCATGGTTGGCGGGTGCGGGAACTTCACGGCGGCGGTGGGCCCCGTCTTTCCCTTTTACCCCTTTTCTGGCCTATAGACCAAGCGTTTTGTCGCGGCAAGAGTAGCGTTTTTCACACTGGGTAACGGTGATTTGGGAATCTAGAAGCCATTTTTCTCTTTATAGTCCCTGTTAGGCCGTCTTCTTTCACAGTTTTTTGAGTTGCAGTTGCATAACACTTCAATTCAGTTAACACCGAAGTTTAGCTTGTTGGCTTGAATTAGTGTCCTCCATTAGCGCAAGCTAAAAAAAATGTACAAAGCACAACTACGAAATATACGAAGCACAAATATACGAAGCACAACTTATACGAAGTACAATGCGGCGGTGGCGTAGTGGTAGAACACCCGCCTCGCGTGCAAGAGGTCCGTGGTTCGAATCCCGGTGCCGGCAACTTTCCACCGGATTAAAAAAAAACGCGTGTTGATAAAATTGCACAAACAGGCCTGGAGTGTGGCCCGATCCCGGTGACAAGAACCGGTAACACACTCCCTCACCAGAGCAGGATTGGCCACCCTCGTGCAGCACTTGGCCACAACCTCCTATATGAACACGACAATCAAACCCCGGCCCTCAGTCCCCAGCAACTGCGAAGCAACTGACCATGGCGGCGGTCAGAAGTGCGACGCAGCAGAGGGTCCTAAGAATCACTGGGTCCGGACAGGCCGCCATTGGAATATGAACATGACAACGTTTAATGCTAGAACGTTATCTAGTGAGGCGAGTCTAGCCGTTCTATTGGAGGAATTAGAGGGCAGTGTGTGGGATATAATAGGGCTCAGTGAAGCTAGGAGGCCAAAAGAAGCATACACAGTGTTCAAAAGCGGGCACGTCCTGTGCTACCGAGGCTTAGCGGAGAGAAGAAAACTAGGAGTCTGATTCCTGATTAATAGGAATATAGCTGGTAACATACAGGAACTCTATAGCATTAACGAGAGGGTGGCAGGTCTTGTTGTGAAACTTAAGAGATACAAAATGAAGATTGTACAGGTCTACGCCCCTACATCCGGTCATGATGACCAGGAAGTCGAAAGCTTCAATGAAGACGTGGAATCGGCGATGGGTAGAGTGAAAACTAAATACGCCATACTAGTGGGCGACCTTAATGCCAAGGTAGGCAAGAAGCAGGCTGGAGACAAGGCAGTGGGGGAATATGGCATAGGCACTAGGAATAGCAGGGGAGAGTTATCAGTAGAGTTTGCGGAAGAGAATAATATGAGGATAATGAATATCTTTTTCCGCAAGCGGGATAGCCGGAAGTGGACGTGGAGGAGCCCGAACGGCGAGACTAGAAATGAAATAGACCTCATACTCTGCGCTAACCTGACATCATACAAGATATGGACGTGCTCGGCAAAGTGCGCTGCAGCGACCACAGGATGGTAAGAACTCGAATTAGCCTAGACCTGAGGAGGGAACGGAAGAAACTGGTACATAAGAAGCCGATTAATGAGTTAGCGGCAAGAGGGAAAATAGAAGAATTCCAGATCAAGCTACAGAACAGGTATTCGGCTTTAACTCAGGAAGAGGACCTTAGTGTTGAAGCAATGAACGACAATCTTGTGGGCATCATTAAGGAGTGTGCAATGGAAGTCCGTGGTAACTCCGTTAGGCAGGATACCAGCAAACTATCGCAGGAGACGAAAGATCTGATCAAGAAACGCCAATGTATGAAAGCTTCTAACCCTACAGCTAGAATAGAAGTGGCAGAACTTTCGAAGTTAATCAACAAGCGCGAGACAGCTGACATAAGAAAGTATAATATGGGTAGAATTGAACATGCTCTCAGGAACGGAGGAAGCCTAAAAACAGTGAAGAAGAAACTAGGAATTGGCAAGAATCAGATGTATGCGTTAAGAGACAAAGCCGGCAATATCATTACTAATATGGATGAGATAGTTCAAGTGGCTGAGGAGTTCTATAGAGATTTATACAGTACTAGTGGCACCCACGATGATAATGGAAGAGAAAATGGTCTAGAGGAATTCGAAATCGCAAAGGTAACGCCGGAAGAAGTAAAGAAAGCCTTGGGAGACATGCAAAGGGGGAAGGCAGCTGGGGAGGATCAGGTAACAGCAGATTTGTTGAAGGATGGTGGACAGATTGTTCCAGAGAAACTGGCCACCCTGTATACGCAATGCCTCATGACCTCGTGCGTACCGGAATCTTGGAAGAACGCTAACATAATCCTAACCCATAAGAAAGGGGACGCCAAAGACTTGAAAATTTATAGACCGATCAGCTTACTGTCCGTTGCCTACAAACTATTTACTAAGGTAATCGCAAATAGAATCAGGAACACCTTAGACTTCTGTCAAGCAAAGGACCAGGCAGGATTTCGTAAAGGCTACTCAACAATAGATCACATTCACACTATCAATCAGGTGATAGAGAAATGTGCGGAATATAACCAACCCTTATATATAGATTTCATTGATTACGAGAAAGCATTTGATTCTATCGAAACCTCAGCAGTAATTGAGGCAATACGGAATGAGGGTGTAGACGAGCCGTATGTAAAAATACTGAAAGAAAGATATAGCGGCTCCACAGCCACCGTAGTCCTCCATAAAGCAAGCAACAAAAACCCAATGAAGAAAGGCGTCAGGCAGGGAGATACGATCTCTCTAATGCTATTCACAGCGTGTTTACAGGAGGTATGCAGAGACCTGGATTGGGAAGAATTGGGGATAAAAGTTAATGGAGAATACCTTAATAACTTGCGAACTAGCTGGCTACTAATTATATAACCCAAATCGACATGCTTCATGTGAAATTTATTATCGACGCGACCCCTATTGTATCGTTTTTTCATGAGCCTATGTCGCATTTGAAGCGAGAGCGCTTGCTCTTTTGACTGCATTGCATGTAGAATATTTTGCAGCACTTAACCTTCATTGTTCGTTGTAAAAGCTGAAACAGGTATTTGCCTAGTTTTTAACCAAGAAAATGGCGGGTAAAGCTGCTGCCAAGCCAGTGATAGCATAAACTTGTTTCACCACCTATCGGAAGCTGCAAAAGCAGCCGTTCGAAAGGGGTGGCCGCATGTTTCCCACTTCTGGGGAACATGCGAAAACTCTACCATAACGATTGCTTTCTGCAGTTGCAAACAGGAGCCGAAACACGTTTATCCTACGTAGTCTCGGTAGGGGATTGATCTCCCTACAAACAAAGACAACTGCTTCTTTTCTTAGAAACAAACTAATGAAGTGTGTAAATGGATACAAAAAATTATGGGGAATATAAAATGTGATTTTTCTGTATAATTTCTTTGAGAGTATGCGAGCGGAAGTAGCAAAATTATTTTGTGCGATTTTCAGAGAAAATTTAGGGAGCAACTCTACTAGAGTTCTTTATGTTTGTGTAAGCATACCCAAAAATATCACTTGGCCCATCTACAAACTTAAGTTCGATCACCCATCTTCCAGTTCCACCAACCTCAAATTATAGTTAGCCCACCCCCAAATTTTACGTTGCTCCCTCTCCAATTTCAGCTGGGCCACCTCTAAATTACAGAGACGCTGTTTATGGTCAGGGTTCCGGTGTATCTGTTAACAAAAATGATCATCATCAGCAATGGCTTGAGCATCGTCTTATTTCAAAGCTGGTTCGTTGTCGCCTCTCAGCGCAACCACGCAAATGCGCTCGTGCTTCTGCTAACGCGTTCGTCGTCGTCTTCTTCCACAGCTGGCTCTGTTCGCGCTCATCATTCCAGCATGGAATTCCTGAAACTAAACGATGCAGATGCGGCCGCTTGGCGCCAGTTCTAAACTAACATGTTCCCCAGCCTTGCTCTCCGCCACACTTTTTACCGTACCCAGCATCCCGACATTAACGAGCTTTCTGTGGAGCACACCCAGACCTCTACGATTCCACATGGGAATGCTCATAACCACCTGGCCTTCCCAAATACCCAATGCCTCCCCATACCATTGGGGAGTCGCTCTTTCCAGCACAGCCTTGGACGACCAGCGATACCTGATTGAATGAGCCAGCCGGATAACAGCAGCAAATGGGGCTCTAAACTGAGGGCTCCACCCTCTGGGACTTCATTACCAAATAACAAATAAAGTTTTCTACTACTACAACTACACTTGTCTTCTATCGTCGTAATAGGCAGGCCACGTCTAACTTTTTTTTATTAACGGCAGTTTGAGCCATTGCTAAAAGAGCACATGAGGCCATTCACTTTCTTAGGTGATGGACAAAGCTTCGTTGGGTAGGCATACAAATCCTTACGCATTTAATAACCGATGTGCTATGAGAATGTGTATGCTGCCTACTGTCACGATGACCACCGATCAGAACAATATAAATGTTTGTACCGTTCAAAATTCTGTGTCGCCACTGTGTCCTGTGCTACACAGCCTCGCTGATCATCCATCTCCACATAACGGAATAGCTCGTGATTTTATTTCAAGTTAGCGCACCCCGAAATTTTAGTTGTGCACCCCTGATTTTCGAAGTTCACCCACCCCGAATTTTATGTTGTACCCAAAACTTTAGGTTGACCCGCTCCCAAGTGTCACTAGGCCCACCGCAATTAAAAGTTGGCCGACCTGCAAATTTCAAATTGGCCCACCACCACATTTCAGTGCGCCACCTCTAAATGTTAAGTGGCCCCACCTCCAAGTTTCGTTTCCTTTTATGCGAAGCATATTACTAGAGCTCAACCCAGCTCCTCAGGCGCGGCGGTGTCGCCTTCAATGACCTTTGACCCCATGCCATACCACGTGACACCGTGACGTCACGACAGAGGAGAAACGGGGCTCCAACTCGCGCCGTCGCTCGCGGCGTCGCGGCGGTATATAAGCAGCTGCGCTTGTTTCTAGGTGGCTTTGGCTCAACTCTTGCAAGATGGGCTGGGTGGGAATCGAACCAGGGTCTCCGGAGTGTGAGACGGAGACGCTACCACTGAGCCACGAGTACGATGCTTCAAAGCGGTACAAAAGCGCCTCTAGTGAATGCGGTGTTGCCTTAGAAACGAGCTGTTTCTAAGGCTCAGGCATGCGTCGCTTGCTCAGGCGCACATTTCGTTGCCGCGCCGAACGCTGCGTTGCTCGACGCCCACCGCGCCCAATGCGGGGCGCGTAGTCGCTGCGCCATAGCCCATTGTTTTACACCCCTTGGCAGGTCGACGGGAACGCTGTCGCGTTCCACTCTTGAAGGCGAAGCAGAGTAACGCATGAGTTGTTTGTTCGTCTAGCCGAACCAAATATAGCCAAGCAACAGCAGTTCACCAGGCTAAACAGTGGTTCAACAACTAAAATAAAGGCTAGGATGCTTCGCATCCTGGGCTTAACCTTAGCTAAGCCACAGCCATTTTTTTTTAAGCTACTGATCTCACAAACGGGCCAAATAGGCGGCGTGAAGCACTAAGTATGCAAGCAGATTCTCGGCTTTCTTCCGCGGGGTAGTTGACTGTACGTGAATTGCTCGAATGCAGTAGTGATTACCTATTAAAGGAGTACTGACACAAAAATTTGAAGTCGAGATAACTTGTGAGATCGATTTAGTGGGTCACACACACATCGTCTATAAAATATCAGCGGCGAATATCGCTTAGAACATATTTAAAATCAATTTTAAAGTACGTGCGCGCAGCCAACCGCAAAACAGAG
The DNA here is from genome assembly GCF_023375885.2 of Dermacentor andersoni. Taxonomy (NCBI): domain Eukaryota; kingdom Metazoa; phylum Arthropoda; class Arachnida; order Ixodida; family Ixodidae; genus Dermacentor; species Dermacentor andersoni. Next base: position 31,773,301 of record NC_092818.1, read on the forward strand.
CACCTCGCGACATTGACATCTCCCGGAATTGTAAATAGCCAAGAAAACGCTACGTCATGTGGCTATGTCACGAATTTTTGTTGGCTGCCATGCGGCTTTACACGTGCTCTTCTCCTCTGTTGTTGCTTGTTCTAGCTGTTGTAGTGGGACGCTCTCCGTGTCGCTGCAACTGCAGTTTTTGTCGTGTCCGTCGGGATATTTCCCACACTATCAGCTTGACTGCGCTGCACTGACCACGCACGAATTGCGAGTACAGCACCATGCCGCGTACATACTGCTGCGTTGACTTCTGTGGAACATATTCAGGGTTGGGTATAACTATGCATAGGTTTCCCCGCGATACCCTTCACTGGCAGAAGTGGACCAAGTTCGTGCGCGCCTCTGGACGCTTGGAGTGGACCCCGCTGAAAAGCAGCGTTATCTGCTCCCTTCATTTCGAGCGTGCATGCTATAAAGAAAACCCGCTGGAATTAATGCTGTCCGATTTTCCACCAAGACGACGTGCCCTCAGGCCTGTTGCTGTGCCGACTATTTACGACGCCTTCTGTCTTGCTCCATTGCCCAAGCGCCCTCGACGACAGGTTTGTACTACTTGCAGCGGTGCGTACGCATCATGATAGCGTCATATCTGATGATGCCTGATATTGCGCAGTCGTGCTCGGACACGGAGCGTGAGCCAGCTGCCCCCCATCCCGGGTCGATGGACCTCAACGCTGACTACGAGATAAAGGAGGCCGCAAATGCATCACGTGTGTGTTTAGTGCACCGTGCGATGACTAGTCATAAGCGTAGATTACCGTTTTGGCGGTTGCTCAACGTTGCTTCCTGGTGCTGTGCGCGATGTACTGACCAATGACCATGCGAACGGCAAATAAAGTCACGTTTACAAAAATTGAGATATGTTTGACTTTTCCTCAGTGAAAGGCTAGGCCGCGCCCCTCGATCGCGTAAACGAGCATCGCGATAGAAATAGGTGATATTACACTACGGTTAGGACACAGAAATAAAAGAAAGATACGAACGTTCTTGTCATTTCAGTGGACATTCTACTGCGCCCGCTCTATATACGGCTCCGTATTTCTGTCACGCTGCACATGTGCTTTTATCTTTGATGAAGTGCAATAAGTGTAGAACTGCCCAATACATTTCTGTCCAATACATTTGGCAGTTTAAAAGCAAGAAAACGTCCTGGAGACTACCGGAGGCAAGATATATAAAATTCGTGAAGTACATACAGCCAACAGCAGCTACTATGTATTTTTTAAAATCAAGATATAGTGGCAAAATAGCAATAAATAAAAATTTGATTTAAGGCAGACAGCTGACTACTTATTTTCACAGGTGAAGTAAAGCTGCATGCACCATCCCTGCGCTTCGTTGAAGTTTGTGCCAAGGCCACTCAGACGGCTCTGAAGGCTACAACAAAATATGCAAAGGTGCAAGCAAGCCGAACTGTCAAGGAAGTGGGTGAGTGCCTGTCACGCCATTGTAGTATGTACTTGTATTGGTGGTCTTGAAACTTGAAGCTACCCGCTGTGGTTGCTCAGTGGCTATGGTGTTCGGCTGCTGAGCACAAGGTCGTGGGATCGAATCCCGGCCACGGCGGCCGCATTTCGATGGGAGCGAAATGCGAAAACACCCGTGTATTTAGATTTAGGTGCACGTTAAAGAACCCCAGGTGGTCGAAATTTCCGGCGTCCTCCACTACGGCGTGCCTCATAATCAGAAAGTGGTTTTGGCACGTTAAATCCCATAATTTAATTTAATTTAATAAACTCGAAGCTATTATGGAACCCTTTATGTGCTGATCGCAATGGGGTACCCTTAGCAAATTCATGCCTCATTGCACTTCCAGCATGCCAGACTGATTTGGAATTGCCGGACATCCTGTTGATGGAGGAAATGCGTCAGCGGTGTTCTACACCTTTATGTTCAGAGCCATCCATGACCTATGAAGACAACACTTATGACAAGACACATGAGCCTACATTGAACAGCGATCAAGGTGCAAAGCTGGGCTAGTTGGTGTGTCATCATTATTCCAAAGACTAGCGCAAAATAGCAGGGACAAAGACAGAGAAGACGGCAGGACGAGCGCTATTCTCTGTCTTTGTCCCTGCTATTTGGCGCGGAATAATGATTACATTGAACAGCTCAGTGGCGTAAGTGACATGACATTTTTTTTTTTTTGAGCCTGCAGTAGGAAGCACATGAATGTCAGTGGCCTTGAAGTATATCTTTCAACATAACTTCATGTTTTCTCTATGCCACAACAATCCAAGGAGTTCAGTAGCTGCACTGTCTGAGCTTCAATCAAGGGGCGTTAAATGTGCACGAGGGAGAAAAGGTTCAGGGGAATGGTTTCTGCCTGCCGCTGTACTTGCTTGACCATGTACTGGCTGTTGCAGTCAAATAAAGTCCAGGGACGGTGACCATCATCCTGTTTGCAACTTCCAGCCTCGTAGGCATGCACCTGCCTTGGTGATTTAGGGGCTATGGCTTTGTGCTGCTAAGCATGAAGTTGTGCGATGAAGCCACAGCAGTCGCATTTTGATGGGGTAAAATTGCAAAAATGCCTGTGAACTGTGCATTGGGTGCGCGTCAAAGAAACCCAGGTAGTTGAAATTAATCAGGAGTACCCCATGACGTCGTGCCGCATAATCATATTGTGGTTATGGCATTTGTAAAACCAAACAATTTACTTGTCATTTAATCATGGACATGCTCCTCTCGATAGTAATGTGAAAACGGTATTAATAAGGTACCAGTTGTGCACTCCCTCATTATGTGTTCAGGTAAGTGTGCATGGCAAATAGGCTTGTAATGCCTTAAACGTTAGCTTGTATATTGCCATGTTATTTTTGGCGAGCAGTTTATTGCTGTACCTATAGCATCTAATCTCTCATTTCCTCATGCCTTTCTTTGTCATCTGTGTGTATGTGTGTGCGTCACGTTCATGCAGTGAAAATTCATGCACTTCACAATTTGTGCAATTATAGCCTCACCAATTCCTCGTTGTGGGCTGTCGTTGCAGTGCATGGTGGTTGCATCGTAATAAAAGCTACTTCTAGCAGCAATATAAGTATATCTACAATTGTGCCAGTTCATGAAAGAACAATGTTTACATATGCTACAATCAATATTCTTCTTAACAGATCCTCAGGTGAACGTCTTGCAGCTAGGAAGTTCATTGTGTATGAGGAATGCCTGCTGCAGGTATTCCAAACTTGCAAGACCTGTGGCTTCCCTGCTGAACCTTCACTACAGGTGTGCATGTCTCTTTCTCTCGCAAATAAATGGTGTAATTATTAACAGCATTGCAGATACTGTGATGTGTCGTCATGACACAATGCTAATAGCTAAAAAAAATTGCAGACGCATACAATGACGGACCCAGTAAGTTTGTTTAGATAGGTGTGTGCATGTTCCAAAAGTCTCAAGATTACCGAAGTAGTGGCATGTCATCTCTGCCTTTTTTCCTCTTCGAATAGGACTAACAGTCCATTTGGAGTACATACAGGGAAGCTCCAGCTTCGAGTGTTGTCCCCTATTCTCGTGGCATGTCCGTCATTGCGAACATTATGGTGTTGCCTATGTTAAAAAGGGGGGGGGGGGAGGTGGAACTAGGAATGCAAATTTTCAGCACACCGTCTTGTAGCAGACTTTCCTGCATCTATTCTAATGTTGTAAATCCATTGTCACTACCAATACAATGGCAGCAAATGTATGACAGAGGTGTTAATCATTCGATCAGAAAAATGTACCCGGTGCCTTCGGCAGAAACCATGTATATGAACACATAACATGTTTCCTCGTAACTAAAATAAAGTGACTGTGCACAGCTAGTTTGCCACTATGTAAGGTTGCACGAATGCACTGGCTGTCGTGAGATTGCATAAGCTCAGTAGCATTCGGCTCGATCAGTACTTGGTGAGAGACTCCCTAGGAATGGCACTGTCCTGAATTACTTGTTTCGTCGACCGATGTGCGTTTAATTGGAGCTAGTTTGCAGCCCCCCTGCATGTATGCCTGTTCCCAATGTTCACTCATGTGACAACAGATGACATCCTTTTCAATAATGCAGTGTAGGGTTGTCTCCAGTGTGTATCCAAATACACTATGTGCTGTATTATCCTGCTTGCAGGTGAAAGGTTCTCTTGTCACTGTTTCTGTGATATGCCAGGAAAACCATGTCAACATCTGGCACAGTCAGCCGAAGAATGGGAAGCGTGCCGTGGGCGACACAACACTCGCTGCTGCGATTTTTTTCACCGGCTGCAGCGTAGCGCAGTCCATGCGTTTTCTGAAGAATGCGGGCGTAGCCTGCTTCAGCGAGAGGTCGTACCATCGCTTGCAAAGCAAGTTATTGCTTCCAGCAGTGAACGAGGTAATGGAATTTCTGTATTACACAAATTGAGATGACCACAATCTGTTGGTGCTTGGGTGTTGCATGCTGAAAAAAATGGTCAATATCATACACACTGCACACTGTAACTGAGATGTACATTTCATGACGTGGTATACATGGCCTGCCTTTCATATTCAAAGGTATACGTGTCAATAAATGCATTTTGTGCATATTCCAGGTCTGGCAGGATGAAAAGAGGCGGCTCATGCAAACGGTTGTGTCGTGTGGAGGAGGAGCAAAAGTAGCAGGCGACAGCCGTGCTGATTCTCCTGGCTACAGTGCCAAGTATGGCGTTTACTCAGTGCTGGAGACAAACTTGAATCGCATCATTGATATCGAGCTTGTGCAGGTGAGAGCTCAGTAATGCACTTATTTCTAGGCACAGGCATTTACTTGGTTTTATTGTTTCTTTGCTTTTATGTTACATTGTGTATTGCTTTACATTATTTTCTTTCATGTTGCCACCACGTTCTTTCATGGGATAATGCCGGCATTCATTGTACTTGCAACTAACCAGAAATTTCCATTCACCCTGCAGAGTCATTCTTTCTTTATGTCTTATGATGATGTCCATTTATTAGTACTATAGTTACAAATAACTGCGACAAGTGCTGTATTTAAAGAGCACAGAATGTTATTTGGTTGCCACATGCACTGCTCCTTGACCTCTGTTTCCAAACAGAATGCATCGAGCAGAGCGCATGGGCAGTTACCACCTGCAGAGCAGCAAATTAACTCCTTTCTTCTGGCATTCATTGTAGCGGTCCGGGTAGAATAACTAACCACCAGACATACGTTCCGCAAGGCGAGTGTTGTCCGCCATTTAGTCTTATTCTCCACCGACCCCTCTTCTTCCTCTTCTTTTAAATTCCAGAAGTAGTCCGCTCACCTTCCCCAGGTGTTTACACCTCCTGGTGTAATAGTTGAACACATTTCCGATTGAGGCGCACACTGTTTGACCGGTGGCTGCTAGCTACCGAATAGTCTTCAATACATCATGCTGCGATGCCGTTTTAAACCACAGGGAAGGGTCCGTAAAACGTAGCGTTGGCACTTCCAATTCCTTTCCTGACTAGGACGCGGTCTTCCACTTCTATATCTCGTATGTCACTGTTCCGCCTCTTGTCGAAGTTACCTTTCATGCGCTGTCGATAGGCGTTTTCTTGTCTCTCGCTTTTTTTGGCTTCACTAAGTGTAAGCTTCTCCAGGATGCCGAGTTCGCAATGCACAGGGAGAGTAGGCACAATTCCAGCAGTGGAAAAGAGAGGACTGCATCCTTATATAAGAATGGTTGTGGTGTCTTGTAGCAGCTTCAAGGCAGAGCTTCCAGCCACCTCGGAATTTCGGGTACATCTTCACGTATTGCTTGATGTCCCTTATAGCACGTTCAGCAAGGCCGTTTGCTGCAGGAGGGTAGGGTGAGCAATATTTTACTTTTATCCCATGATCTCGTGTCCAGTTGGCTAACTTTTTGCTTTGAAAGGTCGGGCCATTGCCACACTCTATCGTCTTTGTATTTTGGAAGCATTGAGCTTGAAGAGCAATGACACTGTTGGCGTTTTCCTGCCTTGGCCGTGATCATTCTTGTGCATTCGTCAATACTGAGTAAAAATTCTTGAGTTTTCTTTGTGCCTTCTCCCATCTTTTTAAGTTCTGCGACACCTAAGTGAATGACATTAAATGGGATGCGTGAATGCTTTGGGGTTACCATCATGTCTGTCGCCTGCTTGAATTTCACTTTGTTCACTTCACATAGGCGACACGTGCGAATGTAATTTCTGATGTCGTCCTTCATACTTGGCCGAGTAAACCTTTTCAGCAGTTTGTTGTAAGTGCGCCAGAACCCGTCATGTCCTCCTGACTCTGGACTGTCGTGGTGTAGTTGAAGTATCTTGGGGAACCATTGTCGATGGCATGCAATATTTTCCGTCCACAAACTTTATTTCCTCAGTGCCTTCCCACAACTTTACGTGATTTATTTCTTCTGGGTGTTCGCTTGTCTCGTGGACAAGTAACCTCGACATAGCGTGCGCATTCGTCAGTAGTGGGCCAGGCCGATGTGATACGGCAAAGTCGAACTGTTCTAGGTAATAACCCACCTCGCGATTCGACCCTTTGGTTGTGCCATGCCTAGGAGATGCGCCAAAGCTTTATGATCGGTAAAAATGGTGAATTTCACACCTTCTTGATAGGTCCTAAAATATTGTACAGCTTTTAAAACTGCCAACGCTTCTTTTTCTGTGGTAGTATGAATTGACTTCAGCAGGCTTCAATGTATAGCTGTAATATCCAAGGCCTAGTGCTTTTTATGATCAGATTGTCGTGGTGACTTCTGATATAGAACTGTGCCCATTGCATAGCCCAAACTGTGCATGTAGTTAGGTGCATAGCTATTCGGCGATAGGCACTCCTTATGGTTTTATGGTTGCTGAACTTATTCACGTCCTGACTGTTAAAAACCAGCTGTCTCCTCCACACTGAGCCTTCCTGTTCCAGTTCTGTTCCTGTTAACAGATTCTGCAGGCACTGCAAAAGCTCGTCAAGGGTCCTTAGGGCTCTCATCTGAACTTCATTTTGAATGTCTAAACAGAGACCCTGCATCCCTAAGGCAAGATCTGCTGTTGAGGCTAGCCTAGGTTCAGCGGCATGCAGCAAATTACGCTTCTCAAGGACATACTCTAGAGGAGGTCCTGATGTGTACTGGTAACCTAGAGCAGCATCCCATCTCTTTACAGCACTGATTTCGAAAGCAGCCAGGAAACTCACTTTCCATTTCTCCCAACATGGTGCTGCCTTGTCAAGAAGCTGCAAATTGTACCATGTCCTGGCAGTGGCATGAAGACAACGTCGCATCTTTTAAATTTTTTATTCATCAGAAATCCACGTAATCTTTTCCAATGCGTACTCGTAGAAGCATAGCCATTGGTGAGGGCTTTGGTGCTTGCCTTCAAAAATGTCCGGCTCCGCAAGCTTTTGCACTGGTTTGTCTAGGCTGAGTGACTCAACTAGAGTTTTCATTAGTTGACTGTGTTGCGTCATTTGTCACTGTTGCTCTTCAATAATTTTCATAATGATGCTCATCTCTGTGGTGGTTTCTTGCGCGAAGCGTCCATATCGCATTGGCTCGAGGTTGACTTGTTTCAGTGCCGGTAGTGACAGATGCACCTTCACCGATTCTATTTGAAGAAGTTGCTCGCGTCCTATGGAGGCTTCTTTCATAACTGTCTCGATGAGGTCTGCTGAACTAACATTACGTGGACGGTCAGTTGACGGCCTACTTTGCACTTGATAACTCTTGAAGACAACATGCTGTGACGACGTCTGGCCGATGCAGAACGTAACCCACATGATCGTCGTCGACTGCGCTAAAATATGTAGCGGTCCGGGTAGAATAACCAACCACCAGACATAAGTTCGGTAAGGCAGGTGTTGTCCGCTATTTAATCTTATTAAGTAGCTGACCATAAGTACTCCGCTTCATTCCAGAAGTGGTCCGTTTCATTCCTTACCAGTTTTTTATTCCTTTTCACTACTCTTGGCCAATGTTTAGGTGCCATTTGCATGCTAAATAGTTGCGGTGTGAGTAGCAGGCTTTCCTCTTCACCATCAACCAACCATCTCCCTTCAGCTGTTTGTTTCATCTAGTAGCCGCATTTAGGTGCATCTCATCAAGCATTTTCTTTGGTTTCCAGTGCAACGAGGTATCCTCAAGCACACACATGGAGCTTGAGGGTCTGCAGAGGGCTCTCATCTCCCTTGATGAAAGCGGCATCATTGTCACTGAAGCGGTGACTATCCGGCATCCACAAGTGCGCAGATCAGTGTTGTCAAATGTAAATGAAAGTGCTAAGTAAAAGTGCCCTCAAATGTAGCCAGAAAACAACCTGGATTAATTAGTATTGTGCTGTAACCATGGCAGCATTCATAAAAGTAAAAAAGCATGACATTAGAAAAAAGGAAAATTCTTCACGGCAAAAATAATAGAATAATGTCACGTAGCAGTGACGTTGAAGAAAACAGGGCTAAAACTGTAAATGACGAAGCTGATTCTTTATTGGGCCATCCCTTGCCCAGCAAAGAAACTAACTAGCTTTACAACAAGAGCGGCGTGCACAATCCGTGAGTAGTTGATAAACTGATCAGCAGCGAAACGTGTCTACTTTATACATTAATGATCAAAGGTTCCAGAGTAATCCCTGGTGCCCGCGTGTCTTCCAGAAAGTACTACACGATTCGCGTCACTCATACAATCAGATTACATAAGTGTCGGTGACCACAGACGACAGATAGAAGCATCGATAATGTTCGAGAAACTTCCAATACTTGCAGGCGTGTCCTGCACGTTAGCAGGTGAAAAGGGGTTACTGATGAAAGATAAACAAGTACAATGGAACACCGTTGATATGATCTGCTTTGCGGCAGCTTTTGTGGCACGCGTTTTGCCGCCGCCGCCGCGCAGCATATATTGTTCCACTTGTGTCGCCGGCCTTTAACACGTTCGTGGGTTGTTGGAACGTAATTTAATCTAGTACACTTGAATATAAAGCTACGAGTTTCATAAAAACGTGTTTGCAGTTGTATCATCCAGCTTCAGGTGAAAACGCGATCGTATCAACCGTGTAAAAATACATTGCTCCATGGGGTGTTGGCTGGGAAACGAAAAAAAAAACTAACCATATTACGCAGAATCATATAAACATGGTTTCACTGTACATGTGTCAATATGACTAACTTATTGCATCTACTCTTAATGTGTATGAAAACAGTTCAGTAGTGTGGGAACCATGAAGCACAAGGAAACCATTGTAAGGCCACCACTGTATACATTTCTCACTAGAAGTGAGAGACCAATGTGCAGCAATGACATGTCTCCCTGTCTGGGCCGCATACTAACGATTGTAGTGCAGGCTGTAACGAAGCTGTTTGTGAAATAGCAAAGTCTGCAGCACTGATTCAGGTACTTCAAGTCTGAGAGGCCTGAAGTGGACCACCTGTTTGATGCATGGCACGCCTGCAAAGGTCAGTATTGTCTGTCTTTTCTGCTAGAGACTCCTTTACTATAAGTTGCTTCTTATCTTTCGTTTTCATTGTACAGGCCTAAACAAGAAGCTCTTGCAGGCTGCTAAATCCACAGGATGCGCTGCCATTGGCCTGTGGACACGTTCAATCGTCAACCACCTATACTTTTCAGTGCTCTGTGGGAATGGCAATGGTGACCTTGCCGTGGCTGTGTGCCTTTCTGTAATGAACCACGTGCAAGATAAACACCATGGCCACAGCCTACTTTATGATAGATGCCAGCATGGCGACCTTGAGCCACGGAAATGGATCTTTCCAGTTGCAGCTTTCTTGTACATTTTTACAGAAAATCTTTCTTTGCCTATCCTATCCAGTGATTACCATAATAACAGCAGCACCTTTCTGTGCGGCGCTTAGCGTACAGTGAGCCTAACAAACTTACATCATCTAGCATCGAAAATCCCTATTTTTAACCTGTCACAAGAAAATTTTAATGCAAAAATTGTAGCTAACAATGAGTTAATACAGTATATTCCACAACTGTAATGCACACCTTTTTTTCTAGAACATTCGCCAGGAAACTGCCTTAGTGGTGCAGCCTGATATGAAACTAAAACCACATCCTAGGCAGCGTCAGCAACAGAAAAACGCTCTTGCATTGCATGACCAGCATGATTAATGTAGCATGACGACCCACTGCTTTCAGTATAGTTACAAAAGCATATTCAAACTATAAGTTGTTTATATAGCTAGTGGCAACAGGTTGTGTCGCGTGTTTTTGGTGCAGGACAAACTAGCAAAGGGGTTAGTCTAGGCATGGGCAACCATACCATTTGTAATTGCTGCATGGCTGTTTCATAAATGCAAACTATCACATGCACTGGGGACCACATGTATACAGAGGACATGTTGTTCTTCACAGACAGTAATTAAGTGCAGTCTGGTGTGCTGACAATGGATATTAAGTAAAATTTGGCTCTTGTTTGGTCCACCAAATTACTGGCCATTTCTCAGCCATGTCAGGGCTGAATTGACAAAAGTGTAGAAGCCAAGTATCTGCAACTGCAAAAAGTTTTAGAGCACAGACACCATGAAAAATAAGTGTGCCTTCTCACACAATCACACAATCACAAGGGTCCATCCTTTTTCATGACAATCACGAGTGGAACGACCCAATCTGTTGGTTCTGTTACTTTTGTTATGATGCCTTTTTTTTCCATGTCATCAAGCTCATGCTTTACCTTGTCTTGGATAGCAAGGGAAATCTTCCCGGGAGTTATAATGATAGGTACTGCGTTGTCGTTGAGAGTGATGCTGACCACACCTGTTAATTGACAGATGCCCTCAAGTACATCAGAGTATGCATCTAAAATAGCTTGAGTGCTGCAATGTAGCGAGCCTTTCTCGTTGAGAGCATTGGGCTTGCTACTGCTTGAGGGCACACTATGAGATGGGCGATGAGGACTGGAAAACGTTTATGTTGGTGATATGGTATGTCAGAGTATGGAACTTGCCTCTCACTAGTAATTTAATTTTGCACTCACCAAGTATTGGCAGTCCTGTGCCATCATAACTTGAGGCTTTCACACTGGAAGATGTAAGTTTGGTTGCTGCTGGCATCTCTTGAGCGTACTCAAAAAATGGTGTTTACATCAGCTCCTGTGTCGAGCTTGAAAACAACATCCAAGCCATTGATGTTGATTGTTTCTGTCCATTCTGCTGCTGCATGGAGTCTTTGCACTGTCAACATGCCAAGGCACACTAGATGAGTGTCCGAGGGGGACTCTGGTTGGGCATCCAAAGGCAACACTGCATTTCTTGAGGAACGTGCACACACTTTCTGACGACACACAGAAGCGAAGTGACCAAACTTGCCACAAGAGTAGCAATGGCTACCGTATGCTGGGCAACTCCTTGCTGGATGATTGGTGCCACATCTTGAGCACGTGCAACGAGAAGGCTGAACACAGCTGACAGGTTGTTGCTGCGTGTGATGTGCGCTGGTGCGATGCAGGCGGGCTTGTTTCGTGCTGTGCGCGTAGTTGCGAGATAGGTGATCCACAGTAGCCTCTCCATGCTTGTCTTGTAAATCACGAACATACTGTTTCGAGATTTCGGCAGCTTTGCAGGCTGAAATTATTTTCTGCAGAGTCTATTAGGGCTCTCTGAATAGGCGTTTGTGTAGGGCATCGTCCCTGATCCCTACAATGATACGGTCGCTGTTCATGCGGCTCTCTCGTTGACCGAAGTCGCACTTGCGCGCCTGCAGTTTCAACGTGGTGACAAATTCGTTGATGGTTTGACCCAGTTGCTGTGCCATTGCATTAAACAGTGCGGTTGCTTCAGTGACGTTCTTGCACGGCGTGTACAAGTAATCAAACTGCTTTATGATTGCCGTCACAGAACCTTCAGCCTCGACCTCGGGAAGCGTTTGCTGAAAGTTTCGCGCTGACGGTCCCAAGATGTGAAGGAGAAGTGCTTTTCTTGTGGCGTCAGGCTTAGCTGAATATTCTATGGCGGTTTCGTAGATCAAAAAGGCTTCCCACCATTCATCCCATTCACTTGCTGGGTTGTCGCCGGGCGTGAACTGTGGTGGAGGTTGTAAAAAAGGGACTTGCCATGGCGTTCATGGGCAGGCGTTGCAGAGCTGTCGGCTGCTGCTCTTGTTACTTTTGGCCCTCTTCTGACACGATGTTATTTCTCAGGAATACAACAAAGAACTTTATTTAAGTTTACATAGCTGGGTGCATGTGCGCATGTTGATGCCGTTGCTGTATATTTAAAACACACAGGCTTGTCAAGACTATCAAGAGTTAGGTTATATATGTAGGTGGCGTTGGTGATCAGATACAAATATGTAAGATTTATAACCCTGTGTAATCAAACGTATCACAAACCAAACCACCAAGCATAGTTCAGAACACTGGGGCTTTATTTGTACATCCCTTCACTTGATCTACTCCATCGTTTCACTTCCTCTTCTTCACCTCGCTCGGCCATCCCCCGCTACATGCTCATGTCTAAACCGGCAACGCGCCAGAAGAAGGAAAGTTTGCCACAGATGGGCAGACCAGCAGATGAAAGTGTCTTAATAAATCAGCCCCTAATGTGGCATAGCAGACGTCTGCTGTCCAAAATAGCCATTGCAACCTTCTTTTAAGACCGAGATTGAGGGTAAGAGGCTTCTGTCTGTAAGTTGCGATGATAGGATAGTTCATTGTAGGGATGTTCAACAAAGTGTTGATGGCATGATTTAAGCGTGCTAATGCTGGAGCTCGCGTCCGTGCTAACGTGCATCACCTGGTGCCTAAATTTGCACCATATCCAGTGTTCGTACTATGCCCAGTACAGGTCGGTCGTGCAAGACAATGCCAGCAGACAGCAGGGATGACAATAGTTTTTACATCGATGATGTGGCAACAACCATACTTTCACTATAACTCATTCGTCAATAGCTATTTAGCAACCATCACCAGCAGTCTTTAAGGGCATTACTAAATAGAAATGGTTCAAAGGCACACATTTCGTTTTATTTCTAGAAAGAAGAAATTGACTAATTCTCTGTCGGACATAGCGCATCAAAACTGCCACCGCATTATAAATGAGAAATTTCAGGGCACATATTTTTCTTCTTTAACACGTTGGTGAAAACTAGCATTCACGCATCCATACATTGAGCTGTTCCTGTCCTTCTCATAGAGCAGCAGCACGCGTATGGCCTGCTTCCATATGGCAAGCTGAAAATTGTTTAATGTCGTCTTTCGGTGCACTACTGAGGGACATTGTTGTGGCTGAAGGTGCAGATTCATTTGAAACTGCTTTGCAATCTATACTGTAACTTAGATGATGTGCAATAATGAAACATGCTTGAAGTGGTCTCGCTGGATGCATGAAAGAAGACGAAGAAATGGGCTAGGGAAGAAGTGAGAAGGAAGAAGTTGGAATAAAATGGCAGACGGCATCCGTCCGCCTGGCTACGCACTCTGGCATCCCAGCAGCATTCAAAGACATGCTATGACACCTGCTATCAGCATGTTTCTTATGCTAAAGGTGACGTTGTGTGACTGTAGACGCTGTGGTTTGTGTCAGAAGTTCTTGGCCTGTTCGTCATTCTCGACCACCTCAGTGACGTTATGTATGTAATCTCTCGTCTCAGAAGTACCCGTCGCCACTTTAGTGAGAGACAGTTGACTTAGGCCGCACGCCTCAAGCTTTACCAACATTGATCCTCTGATTGACTTGCCCACTGGGCATTGTCTGCGAATGGGGAAATGAAACGTGCTAATACAAATGAAGAAAATGAAGTTGGACTGTACTGCGATTGTCTGCGTAGATGGGCTATCATCTCCCATCCTGTAAATAATTGTGACGCATCGTCGCAATATTTATCTTGGTTTTATTGTGGAGCCTGTTACGTTTCTTAACCTAATAAACATTTCGGCTGCTACTTCTGCTTTTTGATGTACTGTAACGTTGTATTTACACTAGTTATTGCTGTGAAAGGGCCATGATATATTTGTCTGACTACAGCATTCTCAGTTTATCATTCTAACCGTAAGTAGAGAGCCCAATACGGTTGCAAAAAAACAAGCGAACTCGAAACTTTTCATTTGAAATTGGTGCCTCTAAGCCCCTTCTGACAGCAACTGCCACTTTCGCATGGTCTGTGCAACATCAGGAAGTGAGGGGCTACTGCTTTGTTGTCTCTCGTGTTTTATCTTTTTGAACCACCTTGTAATCTCACCCACTTCGTTTCTGCATCATTCTGACAAAAAAAACTTGAAAAGTTGGCAGTTCTGCCATTGTTAATGAAATCTTATCTAATATAGCACGACTTTGCATTAGCCTTGGCTGAAATGGCAGAGAGGATGATGGCACGTGACTAGAACAGGGGCAATTGTCTACTCTAATACGCGTCGCCTACTCTTGTGCCATTTGTTGCAAGATGAACCTGTACTAAATAGGACAAGAAGCCAGACTTTGCACAAGCCAGTTTCCTATTTCTGAGAGCTGCCAATGTAGTTAAATACACACATCTACTAAGCCCTCTAAAAATGTTTTGTGTAGCTACTCCTCGGTGCAATTGTACATGACACAAATACATAATCCGCTCCACTCGCTGCTATAATGTTGCACTTGGGAGTACCCATTTGGTATGCGCGTGTAAAGGAAGCAGATAATTTCTAAATGCATGTCATGTCTCCGAGGGCTTCTTGTTTTCATAGACCGAAATGTATTGCATGAATTGTCTGGTAAGAATAAATGAAGATGTGATAGGCAGAAGTGAGAATGGCAATGATTGAACAGATGAGATTACGTATAACCCTTCTATTCACTGAACTTGATATATTCTACCAGTCTATGCTATCATGTCAGCTGTAGATGTGTAGGCCACAAGTGATGCAGACTTTGGTCGTGGCCTTGTTAGCAATAATGCTATATATTTTGTATTTTCCAATTTGTTGAGAGGGCAATTTGTAACTTCATGTGCAATGCAAATTTCATGTCTGAACCATCTTCTTGTTACACAGCATTGCAGCAGCACACACAGGCACATTTTGTTTACATTTTTTTAATAACCCGGATATTTAAATCCTGTGTTCATCTCAGATGGGAAGGCGTCCGTCACAGCAGCAACGACACAGCTGGGCAGCACCTGCCTGTTGCCCCGTCCTAGCCGATGCCACACCCACCGTGCAAATTGGCGGTATGCGGTGTATCTGTACCGCCTGAAAATAAATGAACAAGGTTAGGAGAATTTTAAAGATAACGCTAATTAGCGGCGGGTGATGCCTCCTGTAGCGTACAGCCGGCGTCAAAGTATAGGGTCCGCGGCTTACGAGGAAAGGCTGAATATTTCCATGACCCCTGCAGGAATCGCTGGTAATTCAATGTTGTCCGAGATACCGTGAACCGTAAATATGTGACGCCGACTGCACGTCTCTTAAAAGTTACGCGCGTGCTACGATTGATGGGCTCGAGCACTAACACGGAAGGTTGGACGGACGTATGTCGTGTTGCGAGGCGAGATCACAAATTGTTCCCGACCGAAAATCTAATATTGCGAACGTCGTGCTTTGAGTCGAGGCCGTGGTGGAAAAGATGGAAATAAATACCTGTGCATTTCCGAGGCCTCTACAAGCGCCGGGCGGTCTTCCATGAGGGCGTAATACGCCACTTCAAGGGCATGCACGTTCAGGCAAGCCTGAACAAAGGTGGGGTGGCTTGTGATGCACGCCTCGTTGCCCCGGAGTGCGTCCACACGGTCAAGCTCTGTGCAGCACACCGACTGCATCGCGATACATGAAACGTGCGCTCTGCTGGCTCCGCACACTGCAATTCGCCGATGTTGCTGAGCATTGCAGTTCAGTTTTACAAATTGTAACCTCAGGGTAACATAAATAAACTGTCTGCTGTTAAACCGGCATATAAAGCAAATAAAGCAATTAGCCGTCGCTCATTCGAAAACCAGATTACATGTAGGTACATCGAAGCATGACAATTACCATGCCTCTAAACACAACGGATAGATAGCATATATATGTCGCAGCATTTGTTGCTCTTGAGACGTAGTGAAAATTGAGAATAATTATGACATGCGAAGAGTTGAGACTGCTACTACACACTACTGGTTAAATGCCATGCAGACAACAACGTTCAACGCCGATTTGTTGTGTCTTACCATTGAACGTGGCCGATACGAAGCTTTTGTTGAGGTTCGTCCTCGCCGTCGCCGGCCGCAATATCCGAGTCGCTGCTCTTTAGTGGGTCAAATTGAAAGTGATTGGCCACGTCTAATATGGCGGCGACTCCCACATGCAGGAAATCGTCGCCGCTGGACGACGAAAACGAGCACGACGACGATGATGATGGCGAGGACATGGCAAACCACGTGCAGGCGTAGCAGATGACTAATAACACGAAGCTCGCGTGCCGGCGCGCCGCACGCTGGCTGCGCGTCAGAGCATACGTCATGGCTTTTTGCGGACACGTGACCACTTTGTTTACACTCCCGGTTGGCCGTTTCGTTGCTCTCTGAAACCGAAACTTGGACTGGTCGCTACAAAAAAGACTGCAAATAATTACCTGTCGTGCTCTGAAGTAAATGAGGTTTCGTTCCGTGATTACTGGGTCATTAACTACTTACTAAAGGAGAAAAAACCACGTGGATTTGTGTCAGTACTCCTTTAAAATCTATCCATGAATGCGGAAACTTGACAATAACAACAAAGTTACGGGGCGATGGTGTCGCACTACCGTTTGTCGGGCCTAAGTGACTATGGCAAAAGACCCATGATGGTAAGAACTTTTCGTGCTGTCTATGACATGCGGGAAACGGGTTCAAGAATTGCCCAATAGGATAAAAGCTGAGTCGTCAAAAGCTCAATGCCAGCGTAATGACAGCGTGGAATTTGACAGAAATACTCCTTTGGCGGCTTGCTTGTGAATCGCCGGGGCACGCGTCAATTCTAGTATTCAGTAAAAGCAGCCTTGCGGATAAATTACGCTGAAATGTCATGATTTAAATTAGAGGCCCCCATGCAGCTATAGATGGCTAAGAGCCTGAAAATTTGAGAGATGATGATGATGATGATGTGTGGTTTTTTGTGGCGCAAGGGCCAGGTTTGGCCAAAGAGCGCCATGACAAGTGGTAATGTTGACGATGTATTATGGAAGATGTGACTTGGCTGTAAAGTGGCCTAAAAATATTCGCTGTAAAGTGCGTAAAATTAACTTGTTATAAAATTATGGCGATGACAGATGATGAATACTACGAACATTAAAATCCATCGCAAAAGAATGATGCAGAATAGAAAATATATGAGATGGTAAAAATGTCTGGAGCACTGTTGCCTCGCCAGAGCCCTTGAAACACAAGGGCCTAGAGGCACGTGCTACACGAAAGAACTATCGCAGCGCCATCCTCTGAAGAGAGGAGACGCTACGAACATGTTGGGCTAACAACATGCAACACAACATCTTTCAGATAACTTAGGACTGCGTTAGTGTCGAAGAGCGGTTCTGGGCCGAGTAACATTACAGGATGAAGGGGAATATGCTGCCGGTATGCTAACGGAAAATGTTTCTTTCTGTCAGATTCGGCTTTCCGACACTCCAGGAGGACATGGAGGACGGTCAGCCTATCTCCGCATCTCCCACAGGCTGGAGGCTCACTTCCGGTGAGTAGAAAATTATGGGTGCCAAACGTGTGTCTTATTCTGAGACGACAGAATAGGACATCTGTTCGGCGCGATCTTGTAGTAGACGGCCAAAATCTTAACTGTGGTTTTATCAGGTGGAGCTTATTATCCGTTTCCGCATCCCACATGTGTTGCCAGTGATCTCGTAGCCTCCTTCGCAAGAAAGGCCTCAGATCTGTGACAGGCACTGCAGCGGTAGGGTTAACAGCTTGCAATGTGATTGACGTGGCCATCTCGTCCGCCAGAACGTTACCTTCGATTCCCCTATAGCCAGGGACCCAGCATATTATGATATTCTGGTTAGATGAGTACGCTTTGCACAAGACCGAATATAGTTCATTAAATACGGGATTTTTATGTTTGCTGAGTGACATTAAGGCCTTCACGACGCTGAGAGAGTCTGTATAGATCGCTGCTTTTGGAAGTTTCGATTTTCTTATGTGCTTTACAGCAGAGACTAATGCGTAGGCCCCGGCCGTTAAGATAGTTGTTTCCGGATGCAGTATATCGGATTCCAAAAACGATGGGCCGACGGCTGCATAGGATACCCCGGCATTTGACTTCGAAGCGTCTCGTGTAGAACTCTGCGCAGGAGTGCTTGTCCTGGAGTTCTAGGCAATGCATTTGGATTTCGGCCTCAGGAGCGTGCTTTGTAACTTTTATAAAGGATATGTCACATTGTATCACCTGCCACTCCCAAGGAGGTAAGAGCTTGGTTAGGTGCATTAAGCGATGCTCGAGGAGTGGGACATGTATTTCATCGCTAAGCTCCTTCACACGCAGCGAGAAAGGCTGTCTTATGGAGGGACGATTGCTGAAAAGTGTAGCGCACGTCATATCGGTAACGTAATGAAAACATGGAAGTTCAGGATTGGAGCGTACTTTAAGGAAATATGTAAAGCTAATGTATGATCTGTGTAGGTGGAGAGACCATTCATTCTATTCGGCATATAAACTTTGAATCGGGCTTGTTCTGAAAGATCCAGTTGCTAAGCGGATGCCCAGATGGTGGACAGGATCCAGCATCCTTAGCGCGCTCGGGGCGGCAGAGTTGTACACTACGGCACCATAATCCAATCGTGACCGAATTAGGCTTTTGTAGATATTCATTAGACACTTTCTGTCACTACCCCACGTAGTCTTTGATAGAAGTTTCCTTAGGTTCATTGTTTTTAGACATTTTTCTTTCAGATATTTAATGTGTGGTGTGAAAGTGAGTCTATCGTCAAGTATAATACCTAGGAATTTGTGCTCCTTGTTTACAGGTATTTGGTGTCCACACAGTTCTAAGCAAGGATCCGGGATCAGGCCTCTCTTTCGTGTAAAAAGAACAACAGAACTTTTGTTAGGATTGATTTTAAATGCATTTTTCTCAGCCCATTTTGATACTTTGTTCAAGCCATGCTGTACCTGTCTCTCGCACACTGCGAGATAACAGGACTTAAAAGCTATTTGAATGTCGTCCACATAGACAGAATAGAAAATGGTCGGCGGTAATGAAGCACGAACCGTGTTCATCTTCACGATAAAGAGCGTGCAGTTAAGCACGCCTTCCTGGGGTACACCAGTTTCTTGTATGAAAGGACGTGACAGTACATTGCCGACTTTTACCCGGAATGTACGATTGGACAAGTAGTTTTTTATTATGTTTAGCATATTGCCACGAATGCCCATTTCTGACAAGTCTCTTAAGATGCCGTAGTGCCACGTTGTGTCATAGGCCTTCTCCATGTCGAGGAATATGGATAAGAAAAACTGCTTGTATACAAATGCGTCCCGGATATTTGCTTCTACACGTACAAGATGGTCAGTTGTGGAGCGCCCTTCTCGGAAGCCGCACTGATAAGGATCAAGCATTTTGCTCTGTTCAAGGAAAAAGATGAGTCGCTGATTTATCATTTTTTCAAACACCTTACAAATGCAGCTTGTGAGGGCTATTGGGCGGTAACTTGCCACTGAGGAAGGGTCTTTTCTTTGTTTCAAGACAGGGACCACAATGGCTTCCTTCCACGCGATTGGAAGGTACCCTGCATCCCAGATGGTGTTGAAAAGTGTGAGTAGTGTAACTTGCGTATCCGTGTGTAAATTTTTGAGCATTTCATACATGATTCGATCCGATCCTGGTGCGGAGCTCTTGCATGCGCTCAAGCAGCTCTCAATTCAGCAATACCAAAAGGACGGTTGTAAGGCTCATTCTATCGACCTTTTCTTGTTAATGGCTTACGTTTTCTGTTTGTTTGTATTTGAGAAAGGATTGTGTATAATTTGTTGGACTTGACACGCTCTCAAAATATTCCCCAAGTGAGTCTGCCTGATCTTGTAGGGTATCGCCTTCTGTGTTTACCAAAGGGAGTGCATGTGCTTGTCGCCCTCTTATCCTATTGACCCTGTTCCAGGCTTTCGCCTCATCTCTGAAAGAGTTAATACTCGATAGAAACCTCTGCCAACTTTCTCGTCTGGCCTCTCGGCGGGTTCGCCTGCCTTCGGATTTTACTTTTTTAAAGTTGACTAGATTCTCTGCAGTGGGAGAAGCGCGTAGCAACCCCCACGCCCTGTTCTGTTTTTTACGAGCGATCCTACAATCGTCGTTCCACCATGGGACACGCCGTTTGCAGGCCAAGCCTTTTACTTCTGATATGCATTTAAATGCGACACCTATTATGAATGGTGTAAAAAACTCGACTGCAGCGTCAATTCCTAACGAAGGCAGGTCGGCCCATGAGATACTAGTTGGATATGGTGGATATACTAGTTGGATATGGTGGATATTCGTTTTCTTTATATGATCTTAGCAGTATAGGGAAGTGGTCGCTACCGTAAGGGTTGTCGGTAACTTCCCATTCAAATTCAGGCAGTACAGACGGGTAGACTATACTAAGATCAATTAACGAAAAGGATCGGTTTGCAAGAGAGTAATATGTGGGTTCTTTCTTATTGAGAAGGCACGCTCCAGAAGAAAAAAGGGACTGTTCCACAAGGCGACCTCGCGCATCTATACGAGAGTCGCCCCACAGGGAGCTGTGCGCATTGAAATTGCCAGGAACAGCATAAGGTTCTGGCAATTGATCGATCAAGGAGTGAAATTCATGTTAGTTCAGTTGGTAATGCGGGGGTATGTAAAGGGAACAAAAAGTGATGAGTTTGTTTAGTAGGACAACTCGAACCGCCACTGCTTCAAGGGGCGTTTGTAGCTGTAAAGGTTGACACGCAATACTTCTTTGAGTAAGAATCGCAACACCACCCGATGATGCAACGGCGTCATCGCGATCTTTGCGAAACGTAACATACGTACGGAGAAAGTTTGTGTGTTTAGATTTTAAGTGTGTTTCCTGTAAACAGAGCACTTTTGGATTATGTTTGTGGATGAGTTCTTGCAAATCATCAAGGTTTCTAAGGAGACCTCTGATGTTCCATTGAGTGATTTGTGTATCCATGTTTAAGGTAAATTGGTGCGGTGTTTACGGAAACGGAGTGGATGCCTTATATTACAGAGCCCTTTCGAGGCCCTGTAATAGGTGTATTGTTCTTTCTGAAGCGTTCGAGCGATTCTCGACGCTCCTTAGGTGTTTGGTGCACCTTGGGGACAGGTGTAGTGTCCATTGCCTCGTGTGAGGCGCCGGACAAGCGCTCTTGCGAGCGAGAGGTTTTCAGAGGGAGTCCCGCCTTGGAGGGCAAGACCCCTGCGCCCACCAGCCCGGAGGTCGATGGGGCTCCCTGAGGGATTTGGCTGCGCTGGCCGTTGCCAGCGCTGGAAGGGGCCTCGGAGGTTGGGGCAGCCTCGGCTGCACCCACCTTCGGGGTGGATGGTCCCTTCTCCTCGGTTGACGGAGCAGCGCTAGCTGCAACCGCCGCGGGGGCAGATGGCGTAACTGCCGACTCCCTGCCTGTGGGTCGGACAGCCACCGGAGGCCGTTGTGACGCTGCCCCCTGACGCGCCACTTCGGCAAAGCTTTTTTTTGGCAGGTACGCTACCCGCCTGCGTGCCTCTTTGAAGGATATATTCTCTTTTACTTTGATCGTTACGATTTCTTTTTCCTTCTTCCATGAGGGGCACGACCGCGAGTACGCGGCGTGATCCCCGTCACAGTTTACACAGTGGAAAGCGTTCTCACAAGCTTCAGAGGTGTCTTCTTGGGCACTACATTTAGCACAAGTTTGGCGGCCTCGGCAGCTCTGCGAGCTGTGGCCGAAGCGCTGGCATTTGAAACAGCGGAGTGGGTTTGGCACGTACGGCCTGACACGGAGCTTGATGTACCCGGCCTCCACAGACTCGGGCAGAATACTTGATCCAAAAGTAATTATGAGGTGCCTCGTCTGAATTTCTTTTCCATCCCGTCTCATCTTAATTCTTCTGACATTGATCACATTTTGTTCGCTGAAGCCCTCCAGGAGTTCCGCTTCAGTCCGCTCAAGCAAATCATCATCTGACACAACACCACGGGTGGTGTTCATTGTACGGTGTGGGGTTACTGTTATGGGAGTCTCGCCAAATGACACTAGTTGCGGTAGTTTGTCATATTGTTTTACATCGCGGAGCTCCAAGAGGAGGTCGCCGCTTGCCATCCTCGACACCTTGTAACCTGGACCGAAAACATCAGTCAGGGATTTTGAGACAAGGATTGGTGAAATATTTCGGACTACTTTGTTTGGCTTTTCCGAATGAATAACGTGAAAGCGGGGAAAATTTTGGGTTTGGCGTCCAGAAAACTTGAACACATCATCGGTGCGCCCTCGTTTCTGAGGGCGATTAGCAAGGGAGGGGAAAGAAGTTTCCATGGAAAAATGTATACATTCGGCAACAGCGCCGACCGCCCACCACGGAGCCCAACGAGGGGACGCGGCAGAGCTTGCATGCAAGTCTGCACGACGCCAGTCGTACGCCGCCACTATAACCAAATATGGTGTACCCAAGGTTGGATAGCCACACAGGGTTAACCCTTGCCGCCAAGAAGAAGGAAGTAAATAGAAAAGAGAAGAAGACAGGAAAGCTGGAAAGTAAGGGAAAGACGAAGGTTGTAGGAAGAGAGAGACAGGAAAAGGCGACTGCCGATTTCCCCCGGGTGGGTCAGTCCGGGGGTGCCGTCTATGTGAAGCAGAGGCCAAAGGGGTGTGTTGCCTCCGCCGGGGGGCCTTAAAGGTCCAAACACCCAGCATCAGTTCTACCCCCAGGATCTCCCTTTCCCCAGACACGGCTAAACCGCGCACGGCTACACGCGGGAGGGTCCAACCCTCGTGTGCTCGGGGACGTGGTGTCGCAACACACCAAACGCCTGCTGACGCAGACGCCCCTGCGGGGAAAATTTGAGAGAGAGAAAGAGCCACGAAGGGATAGAGTTCCGGACGCTTTCCTTAAGGTAACAATTATGATAATGATATGTACAAACCAGTCGGTGGCTTAAGTTCAGTTGTAATTTGATTGGCTACGGGAATGTGCAGGCGGGCCAGCAGTGTCACCACTCCTTTTTATTTGTTTACTGAAGTATGTTTAAGGACTGTCTGCAACCCACTTCCTTAAGTGCAGTTTGTAATCAATAGACTGACAGATCGATGAGGCTCCGCACTATGCAAGGCTTCTCCTGGCCTTAGCCACTTCGTGGTCGAACAGTGAGACTCCGTTGTTCGTATGTAAGGACAGGTGTCCTGGTCTCTAACTTGAAGAAGGACAAGACTAAGGCGCTCTTATTTTCCTCGGTGTTCTTTTCCAAAATGTGCATTTGACCGCAAATATTTTCGCTGCAATATATCCGCCTCCTGCTTCATCAACGCCAATTATCACTTTATAGAGACTTCATTAACTTTAAAGAGAAAGAACAAACTTTACTTGGCCCACCCCTAACCTTCTAGTTCGCCCCGCCCCTCCAATATTGAAGTTCGCCCGCTCCCGAATTTCTGTTGTATCACTCCTACTATAAGCTGCTCCATGTATTTTATAAGGAGGCCTATGTATCGCAACCGGTAATTTGTCTGATAATTTTTTTGTTTTAATTGTTCTTTGTCGCGTACAAAACTACCAATCAAGTACATTTACACTATTTTAACGTATATATCTCTTAACCTCAAAAATTGCGCATTTTTCTAGGTGCCAAGGAATGCTTACGCATAAAAACACACTGAATGTAAAACCCTATTCCGATCCAAACGCCGTGATCGTCACTTGCGCGTATTTCGGAGGCACGGACGGCGATAATGAAGACACGCGGATTTAGAGTGTCCCATTCGCGCATGGAAGCTGTACTGAAGCTCGGAGTCACGTCCATTTCCTGCCGACGCCTTTCCATCGAATTTGCTCTGTATACACTAGGAACTTCACTGATTATTCATGTAGAAAAAAATTATCGCAGTATTTATGTTAGCGTCTACGAAATGTATAATTTAGAAGGACTAATACCGACCAAACCTTTTTTTTTAGGACATTTTGATTTGGTACATCTTCATATCAAAGTTGAAACCAGGCCATATATCAAGTTTTACCATTTGCCAGAAATGCTGTCAGTGGCAACAGCTTCAGAAATATGCACAAGATTTGTGTGGCATAGTGCCTTGGTGTTTCAGTTATTGCGCCATAAAGGTTTTTCTTGGAAAATATAAAATAGTACGCGATTAAGTAAACCATGTCACATGTTTTAATAGAAATATCTCAAGACTTCTGCGGCTTAGTGAATGTGTAACCTGTTGGGCACATTTTGCCTACTTGAATTTTGTAATTAAAGCATGTAGTTTAAATTGAAAATGAACGCTAGCTGAATGCAGGGAATACCTCCGTTGTTTATTACTAGAGAATAGACCTTACTGGAACTGCCTCGAATACTTAATTGCCAAATAAAACGCCTATATTATATATGGCTATTGCATAAAGATTATTATATATAGCTTTTGTCGAAGACCCATGTGTACACACATTTATACATATAGTATGTGTCTGTGTCTCGCTTATAACCACTTAAGGATAAAGAAATGCAGTTGGTACCAAGCAGAGAGTGCTAATGTTGTAAGCAGCCTACTGAAACGGTATTGTATTGCAAAACAATGACAAAATAGTTTCAACAGTTATGAGCACGGGTGTTAAAGCATGAACACACCCTTTTTGAATATTTCCGCGTTTAAAAATTCTATTCTGTGGCGATCTGCCATCCCTCCACTGGCACCAGTTGCAATATATTGTCTTGGCTTCATGGGGAGCCACATCTAACTGTAACGCCAGTTTAGCACCCAGCCCTGCGTCTTCATGCGTGCGCACTGAATGCCATTCAACTCAGCAGTTGACGTCGTGCCGCCGCCGACACTTGCGCCGGCGTTGTCAACTCACCATTTGCGTCGCCTCCTGACATGCACGAGCAATAGGTTATGTCTTATCCGCATGACGCGCGCTCGAATGCGTCAAACAGTGCTGACTGCTTGCGTTCAAGAGAAATCGTCGTCAACTCAGGGCATCATCTCTTTTCCTGCTCCGATTGGGCCTATTTATGCGCGTACACAACTGTCCCTGCCCCGCGGAACCAGTAGTCATGGCCCATTTCCGACCCGGTGTACTGGCAAACGCCAGATGGCTGGCCATTTGTTTTTCAACTGCCGATGAGTTGGTCATATTGCTCAGCGCTACGCCAAAACACTGATGTCCTCCTTACAACCTGCGTGCTCACCGTACTATCGATCGCCCGTTAGTCGTCTGCCACCGGAAGAAACCACACTGCTATGCCATCCTAAAAAGCCTCGCGATCTACATGGCTGAGTCGCTCGTTTTCTCTATGGTGTCCCCCATCTCACGCACCTACTGTCACCATTTGGCATCCCCATCTACTGGCGCTCTTCGTTAAACCAACGAGTGCAGCAGGTTACACATGTGCAATGCACGAAATATGATTTTTCTAGCTGACAAGAGCCCTAGCAACCTTGAAGCTACACATTAAGGCATTAGGGCACTAGGGGGACAACAGCCTGTGTCAAATGCGAGTTACGCGGAAAATAAGGGAATGAGAGGCAAGAAGAGTACCAGTCAGCAGGAAAGATTGAAGAGATGATAACTGATGGTTACTCAAATAGGAGTAGTTTCTCGAAGACGATTGTGGAGAGGAAGACAGGCTACAAAAAGTAGCTGTAGGGCTGTTTCCAGAGTAACGAATAGCCTTTGTCCTGAAGAGGGCAGGAGAAAAGCTTACGGGTAACGTACAGGCACGCAACCATTTGGTGGGAGCGGGGGCCAGTGGTGAAGCGATGTGATAAATGGCGTGCTAAATGCTAAAGGGTCATGACTAGCCGAACGGTTCACAAAGGGCGCATATAATCTGCGCGAGATTTACTATCGGGTGAAGATTGGGTGTGCACGGTGCTAGAGGAACGTTTGCGCGACACTGGTGCAAAAACTGAGATTGTGGCCACCATTGCAAAAATATTGATACATGCATATTGTGGGTTTCTTGTGGACGATGCACGCGGGCGCCCTGACGACGACGACGAACGCTTTCTGGCTGTTGAGCTGTCGACTGTATTACCCAGCACTGCAGTTATCCTTGGTAAATATACTTTGTAAATAGTCTCCAGTTGATAATCCTTCGTTCGCGTAACATTTTGGTGAAGCGTGCCGTTCTCCGTCCTCGCCATGGAGCTCCGCAGAGGCCGCACCGTCCTGCTTTCGGCCATGGCTCCCGGTGACGACAGCTCGTCGCCTTCTGCTTCTGCGACCCCGACGGCAACGAACGTTGCGGTTTTTATTCCGCGCGATCCTGGCATTTTCTCCGGCCAAGATAATGCCGATGTTGAGGGCTGGCTCAGCCTGTATGAGCGTGTTCGCCAAAACAACCACTGCGAGGCTACCATTATACTAGCGAATATCCTATTCTACTTCGCCGAAACTCCTTGTGTCTGGTTCCGGATACACGAGGATGAGACCTGTAGCTGGGGCACTTTCAAAGAGAAGCTCAGCGACCCCTTTGGAAATCCCATTGGTCGGCAGCTGGCTGCTACAAAAGAGTTTGCTATGCAAGTTTAGTCTTCTATTGAATCGCATGCCTCGTACTTACAAAACATGCTCGCTCTTTGACGGAAAATCCACGAGAGAATGGCCGAGGTTGACAAAGTCGGCCACGTACTGAAAATGATCGCGGACAACGCGTTTAACTTGTTGGTCTTCAACAGTGTGTCCACCATCGACGTCATTGTCAAGGAATGCTGCCGCTTTGAACTCGCCAAAAGCCGCCGCATCATTCTACAGTTCTCCCGGCTCCCCAACACGGCTGCGAAGACGTCTTCCGTCGACGTATTGTTCGCCGCAAGCTCGAGTCCCCCGAATACAAGTCCTGCGCCATTCCATCCGCGCCCACGTGACCCCACCATTGACCAACCAGCCCCATCGATCTCTCCTTTTCAGGCACTGGCGCGGCAAGAATTTGCAAACCTAGGTTTTTTGGCCGCTGCTCCGTCTCCTGACCTGACGCCCGACTGATGCCGACAGCTACGCCTCACAGCGATCTGTATTCCACTCCCAGATGCCGCAAGCCTGCCGAGTGGAGAACTTTGGACGACAAGCCCATTTGTTCCGCTATCTTCGTATTGGCCACGTCACTCGCCACAGCCGCACTCCCAGGACGTCGCCGTATTCGAGCTCATTTTCCGCGTCTCCTCGCCCGTATACCGACCACACAGTTACTCGCCTCGCTGTATGCCTCCTACCTCTGACGTATCCGTCGATGACAGTCGTCCTGCTCGCTCGCCACCTCCTCAGCGCCTTCGGTCCCCGTCGCCCTAACCACGCCGCCATTCGTCGCCGACCAATTATGGACCCTCCTGGACGGAAAACTAGTCAATGTAGCTCTAGGGCGTAGTGCTGCATTATCTTCGTAATGTCGAACTCCTACACTGACGCTCCCAACGAACCAGAACTTGACGGTCACGTCGACGGTGTCCCTGTGACGGCGTTAATAGGCACTGGATCCCCCCCCCCCCCCGTCATCGACTGAGGAAGATTTCCACTCCTGCTACTGCACGAGCCATACGGGTGGCTTATGGCAGCACTGTTGCCGTCACTGGAATGTCTACTTCCCGTATAAATATCGCCGACCGCCGTGTTCTTGTTCTTTTTGCAGTGCTGACCAATGGTCGCCATGACCTAATCCTCGGACTCGACTTCCTTACGGCGCATACAGCTTTGATCGACTATTCTGCTTGTACCCTTTGCCTCGAACTTCCTCTACTCGGGCATATTCGTGCCGAACTGCTGAATAACATCAGTACGACCACTTTCATCCCCCTGACGCCTAAGGCCTTGACATTCGCCGATTTGCTATCATCTTTTCCTGTGGCCGTTGGTGATTACGTCGTCACACCTGTTCCTGATTTCTTTTTCATGCGCAATATCACTGTGCCCCACTCGGTCACCACGGTCGCCGATAACTAGACATCCCTCCCCTCCGTCAATTTTGGCCTGACAAGGGAAGTTCTACCCTAAGGCATATCGGTTGCATCGCTGCGTGCTATAGGAGATGGCCACGTCAAGACGTTTTCAGTAGACTTCTGCTCAGATTCTTCACCATGTTCACAGCATGCTATTTGCCCTGACGCAACATTTCGTTCCGTGATTGCTGCGGACTTATTGCCTGAACAAGCAGCAGCTCTCTGCCACCTTTTGATTTCCTACCACAACTTCGACCTCAGCAATCGCCAATTGGCCCAGACTTCAATTGTTAAGCAACGCACAAATACTGGTGATGCCAGTCCTATTCATCGGCAGCCATGTCGAGTTTCTGCTTCAGAGTGTAAGGCTATTCAAGAAAAAGTGAACCAAATGTTTGCCAAAGGCATTGTTGAGCCTTCGTCGGCCCTTTGGCTGACGCCCGTGTTGCTTGTTAAAACGAATGATGGCACATGCTGTTTGTGGGCAGATTCTCGTCATCTAAACCGCATTACCAACAAAGACGTCTATCCCTTGTCTTGCATTAACGAAGTCCACGATTGTCTCCATGGTGCTAATTACATTTTATCAATAGACCTTCGGTCTGCTTACTAGCAAATTTCTGTGGATGAAAATGGCCAAGAGAAGAGCACGTTCGTCACGCCTGATAGTCTATATAAATTCAAAGTTATGCCATTCGGTCTATGCCATTTCCCAGAAACGTTCCAACGTATGATGGACTTCTTGCTTCAAGGCTTCAAATGGCTCTGCTACCTAGACGACATTCTCGTACTTTCGCATACATTTGAGACACACCTTGAGGGCTTATCAGCTGGTCTTCAAGTCTCCCGCGAGGCTTGGCTCCCACTAAATTCATCATTTTGTTACTTCGGTCATCGACAGATTACAGTGCTGGGCCACCTCGTCGACGCTTCCGGTATTCAACCAGACCTGGAGAAAATTCGTGCTGTCACATCGTTTCGTGTACCTCAGTCTGTAAAAGACGCCCGAAGTTTTGTAGGAGTCTGCTCCTACTTCCAACGCTTCGTTCAAGACATCGCAGCGGTTGCCTGTCCACTTACTCATTTTCTGAAGAAGTACATGCCGTTTACGTGGGCCCTGATCAAACTGTCTCATTTGCCCACCTCACAAACATTCTCAACAAATCTCCTATACTGGCCCACTTTGACCCGTCCTTGCCTACAGAGGTCGGTACCGAAGCCGTCTTAGCGCAGCGCCAACAAGGTGAAGGGCTATGGAAAGAAGAATGATAGGTGTAACGTTAAGGGATGAGAAAAGAGCAGATTGGGTGTGGAAACAAACACGAGTTCCTGACAGCTTAGTTGAAATCAAGAAAAAGAAATGGGCATGCGCAGGGCATGTAATGAGGAGGGAGGATAACCGATGGTCATTAAGGGCTTCGGACGGGATTCCAAGGGAAGGAAAGCGTAGCAGGGGGCGGCAGAAAGTTAGGTGGGCGAATGAGACTAAGAAGTTTGCAGGGACGACATGGCCACAATTAGTACATGACCTGGGTAGCTGGGGAAGTATGGGAGAGGCCTTTGCCCTGCAGTGGGCGTAACCTGGCTGATGATGGTGATGATGATGATGATGATGAACAAGGTGAAGATCGTATTATACCTATGCTAGCCGATACCTCACAGCAGCGGAGCGTAACTATTCCATTACAAATTGTGAATGCCTGGCTCTCGTCTGGGAGGTCTTCAAATTCATGCTAGTACTTGCATGGAACGCACTTCTCTGTAATCATGGACCACCACGCACTCTGCTAGCTTTTCTTACTCAAGGGTCCTACCGGCCACCTTGGTCGCTTGGCTCTACGGTTGCAAGATTATTCCTATGCCGTAGCGTACAAGTCCGGCCGATTACATAAAGACGCAGACTGTTTATCACGTTATCCAATGGACGAATCAGCCGCCGACCCTGACCTCGATGCCGACACTTGCGTTTTCTCCATCTCTCAGCTGCTACACGTTGCCGACGAGCAACACCATCATAATACCTTGCGAGCCATAATTGATCGCTTGGAATCTTCGCTTACTGATTCGTCCCTTCTCCTGTTTGTTCTCCGGGATGGGGTACTCTACCACCACAATTTACGCCCCGATGGTCCTGCCCTACTCCTCGTCATTCCTAAGCACCTCCGGTCAGCTGTGCTCCAAGGACTTCGCGTTTTACCAACGGCAGGTCACCTTGGCGTCTGGCATGCCTACGACCTGATTCACCGATGCTTCTTCTGGCCAGGCCTTGCGCGCTCCGTACGCGCATACGTTGCGACGTGTAAGAAATGCCAGCGCCGAAAGCACTGTCAACGCTCCCTGCCGGGTGCCTTTAACCGCTCTACATTCCTTCGGAGCCATCCTTTCGCGTTGGCTTTGATTTATTTTGCCCTTTCCCTCAATTCAGGTCTGGCAACAAGTGGGTCGCGGTGGCTACACATCGTGAATCAAGGCTGCGACCTGGCGCTGCAATGAATAACCGCACACATCGGATTGCCAGGCAACGAGGAGGCTGACTACCTCGCCAAGGCGCCACATGCTGAGCGCTTTCCCCTCACCGACTTGGTGACGAGCTTCGACGCGGCCAAGACAGCGGTTCTGCGCAGCCTCACTGCGCAACATCCCGATCGGTGCGTCGCGGCGGGAACGCCCCCGCGCCTGCTCCCACGTGTGGGCCACTCTTGGGCTGACTGCGCTTTCCTTCTCCGCCTGCGCATCGGCTGCTACAAAACAGCGGCGCGCACACACAGGCTCACGGGAACCGGGAGCCCCGTGCGTGGTAGCTGCGACGGCCTGGAGACACTGGATCATCTTCTGCGTCACTACCCGGCCTTCGGGATCGAGAGGGAGGCTCTGTACGCCTCCTACCGCCAATGTGGCTTGCCATCCACCACCCTGCAGTGCCTAATCTTCCCCAATCCTCACAGTTCCATCATCAAGCGTGCATTTTCGGCATTGTTGGAATTCTGTGGCGCAACACACCTCACAGCGCGGCTCTAGGCCCCGCAAACGCTTAGCTACGTTGTCGCTTCTTTTTTTTTTGCTATTGGGTCTCTCTCTCTTTTTTACTTCCGGTCACCATCCATCTTTTTCTCCCCATAGCCCTTCCCTGTGCAGTGCTGTTGAGGTGGCCTCCTATGAGAGACAGTTACGGCACTGCACTTATCTCTTCCATTTCTCTTTAAAAATCACTTCAAGACAGATTATGCGTCCAGAGACGTCCACTTTTAGCCTGGATCTCTGGTACTCCTGTGGTCGTGGACTGGTCACGTTGGTCTGCCAGAAGCACTTCTGTCTCGGTACACAGGCCCATATCGAGTGCTGCGTGTCGTGACTCCAGTTACGTAAGAAATCGCCCCAGTCGGTACCAGTGCCTCATCTGCCCTGATTTCCACTGACGCTGTGCGTGTCGCGCGCCTGTAACTATACTACTCCCCTGGTCTCACCGATATTTAGACGTACGGGGATGGCACTTCTGCCACCGGGGATAACGATACATGCATATTGCGTGTTTCTTGTGGACCATGCACGCGGGCGCCCCGCCGAAGTTGACGAACGCACCCTGGCTCTCGACTGTCGGTTGAACTGGCCAGCTGTGCAGTTATCCTTTGTATATATACTTTGTAAATAGTCTCCAGTTGTTAATCCTTCATTCGCGTAACAATAGGAAGATTGAGTCTAGAGCAACGTTTGAAGGTCGCAGAAAAAAAAGGCAAAAAAGAAGGAATGGCGCTTTGAACAGGACGAATACATTTTATTTGTTGGACATGGTGGCAAGTGGGGGAAGGGGTATTTGCTGGTCAGGCAACAGCTTTTCCTTTTTTTTTGGGGGGGGGGGGGGGGTGCGAGAGCACTTTCGAGACACCGGTAGATATTAATGATAAAGCAAGTCTGCAAGGCTCATCTCGGACTAGCACCACCACCTGGTCTTTTCAGATGTTGCCGAGGCGTTCACACTTTCAAACTACGAAGGGAGTTGAAAAGCGGCAAAGTTGCCGTCACGTAATTGCTGCAATTTCTGATGTTACGGCAGCGCGCAAGGCTATTGCCCACCTTGTTTTCCCGCCCTGATTATTTGCAAGAGAAGAACCGCTCATGTGACTGAGCATCTGGCATCCTAGCGACTTTTGTCAGCGGCTTAACCTTAAATTTACAGTCGCTTTACCTGCCTTCGATAAACACGCAGGCAGGTTCGAATCCTATCTGAGTGGGGTAGAAAACAGCCGACAGTATCCTCGAGAGACACCATGTTTCTGTCGTATATCTCATGCTCAAAACAGTCAAAAATACTTTCCAGTAGGTTGAAGCCACGAACGACGCTAAATGATATCGTGAAATTACTTGTTTTGTTCAAATCTGGGTAAATAAGCATGGCCATTTAAGGAAACGATTCTAACGTAAAGAAGTGTATTCCCACATCAAGAGCATGGCTTCAATCCGGACCAGTTCATTGCGACTGTGAGGTACTTTGTTGAAAGACAAAAATGTAAGACTGAATTCAAAGAGAAAGACCAGCGTGTATGGATAGTATTTGACTACACACAGACGTACTGAGGGAGTTCTTATTTGGTATATATATGCAGATAGCATAGTTGATGGCTATGATACGCTTGTATAGAGAACAGTGCGACAACGTTTGGAACACGAGGAAATCGCTTTCTCCAGCTGCATTATGAATGCATGAGAACGGTAACTTCTTTGTGGTGCATGCTATCTCTGCGAATACTCGTGAGAAGCTAGATAGACTGCACTTAGTAAAGGCCGACAGCAAACGGAGCACCTCTTTCTAAGACCCCTGTCACACGGGAATATTTAATGTCATTCAAATGAAATGGCACTCGATGCATCGAATGCCATTCGGTCTCTTGCGGTGGTACACAGTAAAATATAATAGCATTCGCAAATGGTAGCAATGACGAACAGGAACAAAATTTGAGAAATGCAAAGAAATCTTCTGCCTATTAAGCGCATTTAGGAACAGTTAAAACGTACGAAAACATTTTGACGCCAATTATTCAGAACTAAAAGCACTTCGATCAACACATCCAATATGGCCGACCGCCTCAACAGACTCCTGATGGAAAGCCTAATAGCGCCTGAGCACAGCCCTCAGTGGAAATATTATGACGGCAAAAATAATTATTACTTTTTATAGGTATAAAGAAATATCTTCTCACTTTGCTGATGCACGCCTTATTTTTTCGCGTTGCGTGTCGCTGTTGTGTATCTGGTGTCATGAGTATGCATTCGGTTCGAAATCGAATGCGAGTGAGTTCCCCTAACTCATTTGATGGCAAATGTCATTCCACTCGAGTGACTATAAGTTTCCCGTGTAAATCCCGATTAGTGGCATTATATGCCAATGCCATTCGATTCGAATGACATTAAATATTCCCGTGTGACAGGGGTATAAGATGTTTCCTTTGGCGAAATGGTTTATTAAGCCCGAACAACCACGCGTAGACATCCTGGGAAGGATTCGCAAAGTTGTCTTCGAGAGCTGCAAAGGCAGTGCGCGTCAAATCAGTGCTAGTTGTTGGCAGCATGCGCTCCGCAGATAAAGTAAGGATCTTTGGCTCCGTTTTAATTATATTTTGATATCACAAGGCATCTTGCCTTCAGTAAATATGTAACGTTGCACTGCAATGCATGTTCTAGTCGTAAACATTTTGTTGCATTTACTTCTCAATGTACCAGTATTTTACCCGCACTCAGTACCACTAGGGTATCATCTATGACACGAAAGACATACACCGACCAACTAAAACGTATTTTAGACAAGAGTTTTTGGTTTCCATACGGAAGCCTTGCTCACAATGGAGCGAAAAAGGTTGAAGTGCCTGTTTAAATAGATTTTAGCATGTGGCAGAAGCACCACGCGTAAGACGGAGGAAGAGTTCGTTCGTTTAGATTGAGCGTATGTCTTGTTGATTCTATTTCGAGAGACTCCAGGCACAGACGTGAGTTCCAGTTTCTTTCCTGGCCGATTAGAGTAGAGTTCATCCAGTCATTAATGTGCGTAGTCGTTGCTACGTGTTCTGGCAAAACATTTGAAGTAACCCTTCTCTCATCGACTTCGTTTTAATGGTAGCGCAGCCGCTTTTAATGTTTCCTGTCTCCCCCATGTAGCAGAAATAGCTATCCGCACAGGAAATCTTGTAAACAACGCCAGGAAAGGCTTCCTTCGGCAGCTTGTCCTTCCCACCATCGAGTGTGTGCCTCAGTTTGCGCACTGGAACGTCAGCCACTTCAACCTAATATTTACGCCACACGCGTGGTAAAGTTTTGCTTAGCCCGGGCACGTAAAGGATGGATGCGCGTTTTTTTGGACAGGCACTGACAGCTCGCAATTGGTTGAACCAACGGTGCGTGGACAGCAGCAGAACAAGCTTCCACGGCGATGTGCCACGGTCACGGCTCGACGCCGATTCGGCTCCACGGGAACGGTCGCCGTTTCATGTCTACCACTTGAAGAGTCTCCTCAGTTTTTGCCTGGGCAATACTTCTTTCCATTTCCAGCTACGAACAAGTGCACGGCACACCAATGGATGCCTCTGTCTAGGTGAGCGCTGCGAATATGACATCAGAATAGCAGGAAAGTGGTGCCTTCGCTTCTCTCAGCCCACAAAGAAAATTTTTTCTACGCTACGGTGACGATTATTTTGTGCGTAATCAAGCCCTCTGCTTTGGAAGCGTTCGCCAAGCATCTGAACTGGTAGATGCCATTCAGTTCACGGTTGAGATAGAGAGAGATCAGAAAGTGTCTTTTTGGCGTATTGGTGCAAAGAAGCAAAGGTGCGGTTTCTTTCAACGTTTTTAGAAAGAGTACGCAGACTGGCCAGTACCTAAATTTGTTGTCTGTGCACCCTGACGCTCACGAGAGGTCAGTAGCTGCCTTCCTGCTGGGCCGTGAAAGCCGCATTAGCACGAAGCCTGTAGACTTAAATTCCCATGTGCAGACAATTGGGAAAGATCGTTCGATGAGCGGTTACCCCCTTCCGTTTATGAATTATGTAGCGCACTATTTGTTCAACCCTTTCCAAGCTGTCAGTGCTCGTTCAACGGAACACACTTCTGTTCTTACGTTCCCGGGATAAGCGAGACCATATCACTCTGCTGTAAAATGCGGTATCAAACCCTCGCGGCATGTGTGCGTTGTCAATGCGCATGCGCCAAGTTTCTTTTCTATATTGACTCTCCAGATCCATCTTTACTTTATATATGCGTGCAATAAGCACTTGTTCGTTGTTCTCTGCTGGTGACTGGGTCATCAGCGCCTCCCTTCATGCACGACGGTAGCTAGGCTGCCGCTTCTATGCTACAGACGCGTGGTGCGTAAATGTGACGTTGAGGTTGCTCACGGTCCTGTGAGCGAACAGAGGCACGCACACGTTAGTGGGAAGGACAAGCTGCCGATTAAAGTATTTCCTGGCGTTCCTTAGAAGGTCCTCTGTGGGGATTTCGATTGCGTCTGCAAGGAGGAGACGGGTAACAGTAAACAAAGGCAGCGCCAACATTAAAACTATGTGGATAACAGACAAGTGGCTTCAAATGCTTTGGCAGAGCACGCAGAAACGACTACGCACAATATTTTCTGGAATTCATCTAGTCTAATCGGCCAGGAAAGAAACTGGAAGTCACCTCTGTGCCTAGAGTCTCTCGAGGTGCGATCAACAGGACACACGTTCAATCGAAAGGAAGGACCCTCCCCCCGTCTTACGCGCAGTGCTTGTGCTGCATGCTAAAACCTATTTAATTTTTTTTTACCTTTTTCGGCTCATTGTGGACAAGGATTCCTTATGGAAGCCGAAACGGCTCGTATTTTATTAAGTTTTACTTGGCCGGTGTATGTCTTTGTCATGGCTCATCCCGACCACGCGGGCTTCCGTCGAACTCTCGATTGCATGTATCATGAATGAAACCAAACAGCTTAGTGCTAGAGCTACGGAGGTTCCAAACAGTTATTCACAAAAATGCACTTGCTCAAAGAATTTGGAATCCTTCCAGCCGTAGTTTTGGTAATAGATATGTATGTCAGAGTCCCACTTTCTCGCAACTCTCCTTAGCTTCACGCAACTGTGGTCCGTTATGATTCTGGCTGCTTCTATTATTTCATTCACGAATGGCTTAGAGGTAGAGTCTGTAAAGAAGAGACCACATTTTTCAAAACATTTCCTTTAGCAAAGCGCAGCAACTAAATAAAATACCCAACACAGAAGTGCTACAATATAACGCCATGGTTCTTGCATCAAACAGTGCTCCTATATAACTGTAAAAGATAATTTCTTAACAAACAAATTTTCTGGCAGCGGCCTTTCCAGAAAATTTCAGTACAGCTGTTTGCCATTTTTGCTTTTTCTGGTTTTTAACAAGTTCTTTCTGTTTTACATTAACAAAAATTTTGTATTTAAAGACAGTTATCTGTTTCGTATTACAAAAAAAGCTTTGTTTTCTGTAATAAAGATTTTCATTATTTGAATGGTAGTTTCTCCTTTGTTTTACTGAATAAATGGCAAAAAATTATTCCTTTTCAGGCACAGAAAAAGTTCTGCTTTCTGTCTATATTTTTCTGTGACTTTCCATATTTTTCCGTGTCACTATACAGAAATTTTATCTGTAAAGATAATGTCCTGTTGTGTGAACAATGGATGTGGCAGAACCTTCGCTGAAGCCAACACTTTGAAAGGCCATTTCTCTTCGTGAGTGCAGCTGCCGCCATCACGAAGAGAATGTCCTTTGTCGAAACGTTGATCGCGGCCGATATTGCTTGTTCGACCACTGTTTATCACTTCTCGCCTCCATTTTCAGGTGAACTTCTGTCCTGTTTCAGCGTTCTATCGCGCGTCACATAATCATTATAAAATGAAAAATATCATGTAAATATGCAGCTGGTCTCAGAACAAAAATTATGCTGTGTCGTCAAATTGAAAATAGTCAACTGTAGCGCATAAAGATAAAGGTTACACGTAGCACTCGCGTGCGTCTCCGTGCTGACTGGTTTTTCTTCCGCTGGTGTTAAACATGGTCAACACTTTCTTTCTCAGTGGCTGTAAGAAATTATTTGTAATTACGGACATTGTAAAAGAAAAAGAGCTTTTGTTTTATTGTACATTAAAATATTATTGGACTGATAGATACGAAAGCAGGGATAATGATAGAACTTCGTATATGCACTACAGCTTCAGAAAACAAGCATCATATATTTCACTCCGGCTGTTATAACAAATTAAAAGTCAATTTCCCTGGAGACCGAGAAGCTACTGCTTGCCTTGGATCGCACGTGTACGTGAAGAAAGGAGAATAGGAAAACGTGCATCCCTTTCAAAATACCAGAAGCGAAGCAAGTAAATACGCACATCTTTGTAGGCACTGATGGCCAATCTACGAAAGTCCCGTGACCCTGTCAGTACACTTATTTGGAGATTACTCACGGCATGCGAGACGCACAAGTATACGACACGCAATATTATCAAGATGGGCGTACAGTGTGCTTGAGGCATCATGGTAGGTTTGCAATATGCATTATGTCATAGTGTATTATATTGTGACGTGCACGTCGAAGAGATGTGCGTATTTTTCAAATGCAGATACAATACAATACATGTTTTGATGAAAAACGAATTGCTGTAGAAATCCAAATATCGGTTCAGCTATCGTAGCTTACTGGCAAAGTAGCAGAACTGTTCTCACCGGGAAATTGTTTATGCGCATTGAACTCTAACACTTGTTTATCCTAATAATGAATTTTGCGGTATTGCGTTTCAAAACCATGATTTTATGATCAGGCACGCCATAGCGGGGGACAACGGATTAGTTTTGATCACCAGCGTATCTTCAACGGGGGGGAAATACATGGGACACGGGTGTTTTCACATTTCGCCCCCATCAAAATGCGGCCGCCGCGACGGCGATTCAGTCTCACGACCTCCTGCTTAGCAGCGCAACCCCATAGCCGCCTAGCCACCGGGTGAATGTGTTTCCTTTTCTATAAACCAAACAACCAGGTATATTATAGGGCCTGCATCACAAAGAGCAGGCGGCAGCGCTAACGCTCTGGTAAATGATCATACAAAGAATAGCCAAGCTACGATTGCTGTCGTACGAAAATAGAAGGTGTTTTATTTTAAAGCAAGAAAAGCTGATGGCTAAATAAGCCACATGAGAACAGAGCAGAAACAGCGAACTTCTAACTGCAATGCAAGACAACCATGTTACATATCAAATCATATTTGTGCTGAAAAAACAAGCACACAAAGTAGCCTTGACATTACGTTGTGCAAGACTTTTGCTTTAAAACACAACTGTGAGGACACCTGATTATGGAGACAACATTTAGTTCAGGGCAGTGTTACTTGTTTTGCGATTGGACCTTGGTTCCCCTCTCAGGGCGTTATGCTCCGACTAACCTGAATCACAGTGGTGCTTAATTACACATATGGCCGTAGCATCATTGTACAGCGCTCAGTGAAGCACTGTAGCACGCGACTTTTCATTTTTGAAGAGTGGTCTACAAAGCCCAGCAGTGTGCGCCTATCTTATTACCGAGTTGGAGGCCACATCCGAATATTGTTTATACTAGCCAGGCGACCCTTTCTTTTCACATAACTGCGGAATATTAGTACGTAGCCAGTCAGTGGCACCGTATACATTTTAAAAGAACAGCACTCACCATGTGGCAAAATGGACGTTCCGTATCCCACACAAACAACACGTGCAGACAACACGTACGCAACACAAGCATGTACACGCACACAACAAACGTACAAACAAAACTAACATGGACTCGCGCCACATAGACACAGTTCCACGTTCGCGATAGCTGTTTGTTTCAAAGATGTCGAAGCCTGTTCAGGATATTGCACTGACATGCTTCATGCTGTAATTGCCAATATGCATTAAGTTATAGAATGAGCGAACATGAGGTTATTTGAGGCGTCTATGGTTTTCTATTGAAGTACAGTTAGGCATAAAAAAGTAGACACAACCAGGATGACTATTGCTTCAATTTAAATGAACAGTCGGTGAAGACAAAGCAAGAAAACGATCCCAGGTTAGGCTTCACCGGTTCAGCTACAAGTGTAATTAAAGTCCTCCGACTACGTTTGTTGTGTTGTTGGCTTTGTTTTTAAGCGTGTAACCT
Source organism: Dermacentor andersoni (assembly GCF_023375885.2). Classification (NCBI taxonomy): domain Eukaryota; kingdom Metazoa; phylum Arthropoda; class Arachnida; order Ixodida; family Ixodidae; genus Dermacentor; species Dermacentor andersoni. Next base: position 31,812,473 of record NC_092818.1, read on the forward strand.
ATTCATGGCAAAATTAGCGCACCGCCTACGCAAATACGCCTAAAAAATATATATTTTTTAAAACCATGCAGCCAATTACACGCTAAAAACTAGGGAGGGTATCGCAGGGAGCAAGCGGCCGAGCTACTCTTCAAAGCGTTCTTTTACTCTCACAGAATGTCGAGTGGAGTGAAATGCATTGTTTACTTCATCAGCAAGAAGAGTGTGACTTGTGCTTTTCACTCTGCCCGTATGAGAGAGAGTAGAATGCCCGTTTTGCTCTTACGGCAATAGAGAACAAAACGTAGCGTAAGCTTCTGCTTCAACTGTGGAAAGCTGGCCCCGAACATGGCGGCATATCACTCACACGCGCTGAGCAAAGAACACACGGTTTCGCTTGTAAGAGAACAGGCAGCCACAGGTCGAAGGCACGCGGAGCGAGCGCTCTACTTTTCACTCGGAGTCGCTCCACCGTGGGCGCGCTCAACATCGCGAAACAGCCCAGCACCGGAGAAAGGTGATCCGTTCCGCGAGCAGCAACGACGGCCATGCAAGGGAGATCGTGTGTCACCCGTCTCGCGTCGCCGCGAAAACACGACAGTCATTCGTCATTCGTTGTATATAACAAGAAATCGTCCACGGTAAGTGAATTCTAACTTAAGTAGACATTCTGCGTATATGACATGCTATCGCCGGGAAATCGCGACGTTTAGCCGAAGCGATTGACAACAGAAAAGGAAAGCAAGCTGTGTCTCTCGAAGTCAAACTACAAAGTCAGTCGTCGCGATATCTGTATCTAATTTTATCACTTGCCGCTATTCGTAAGAGCTTTGAAAATTGCAAACGCTGCCAGATCCATGGTATGCTCAATAAGACGTGAGGCGAGAGGAAGCTCAAAATGATTTGTTCACCAGTCTATGATTCCGAGCCTGTGCTGAGCGGGCTTAGCCTTCGTTTTGTGTGTTTGAATTTATTCAGCTTGGCAGTCTGCTGTGTACGAAACACTGTTGACATAAGGAGTCCCATAATAGAAGGCGTCATTTTGCTGGCAGCATGCTTTCGTAATAAATAAGCCGCGTGCTTGACGGTGTCTTGCCTAGAGGTAATCTGCGACCACTTGAGTTACGTGCAGCGCCAGTGCTAGTTAGAAATTTTGCCGCATTCAGCTGCATGCTGCAAGAGGTCAGTTGGGTGGGTTATGTTGAAATTACTGAAAACGCATCAGGAAGCCATGTTTTATGCGGAGTAAAGTATAAACCCCATATAAGCGATCAGGCGCGCGACAGCTACAAGCGATGCGATGGCAATGGCTGTTGTCTTCGCTCGTCGCCTACAAGTACTCCGTGCGAGCGACAGTTTTGAGCGACGTCTCCACTGTGTTGCCGGTATGAGGGCTGAAAATACGAGTCAAAACAAGGGTGGCGTGTCCTGTAGAAATTTAAGTTGATGCATTTTACTGTAAAAGGTTACATGAAATATTTCTGAAGATCTTGCAGTAGGCTCTTGTCCTTGCCCGTATAATGATTCAACCGTTTGCTCGTTCCGCGCGGCAATAGGTAGTATTTGAGCGATATACATCTAGCTCCCGCTTCGCGCTACTGGCTAGTCGCTCATTGCACTTCTGAGCAACGAGCGACAAATTCTAGAATTCCAGAACCGAGCATTCAGTTCAACTGATGGTCCGTTTTGTTGCTCGAAGCCGTTACTCGTCGTCGTTGCGCACCAAATCGCTCTCACGCGCTCTAAGCCCTTACACTGAACTGTTCTTCCGCATATATCGAAATGGTGTGATTATATGGATGGATGAAAATCTTTATTAGGGTCCTTTAGGGCGCGCCCTAGCGCGCAGCGGGCCGCTCCCACGTCGGGAGAGAGAGGCCGAGCCTCTCTGCCGCGTCGCGGGCCCGTTGGAGAGCCCATAATTGTTCTTCGAGGTTGGGGCCGTGTAGCACAGCATCCCAGCGTGAAGAAGTGTTACTTTCATCGCCGTGTAACGCGGGACATCGCCAGAGCATATGAGGTAAGTTCGCTAAGTCATTGCATAGTGCACATGCATTTGTCGTCTAAATTTCGTGGTACATCTTGTGAACGAGTAGGGGGTTTGGGTATGCCCCCGTCTGTAGAAGCCTTAGTGTCAAAGCCTGAGGTCTATTGAGTTTGCAATGTGGGAGCGGGTGGATCCTCCGAACAAAGTAGTGCTTAGCAATTTCGGTGTACGAGGAAGGAGAGTCCCGATTGTCAGTACCCCCTGCGTCACGCTGCCCGGTAGCTACGCGGTTGATGATCGCTCGCGCAGCTCCGTGTGCCGACTCATTGAGTTTGGGCGGGGCACCCTCGATCGGTCCCATGGGGGCTGGAAACCAGATCAATGTGTGTGGCTTGATCTCTTTGCTTTCTAATATCCCTAGGGCCAGCTCGGATATGATTCCTTTGGCAAATGCCCTAACGGCTGATATCGAGTCACTGTAGATTGATGTCCTCTTGTCGTCCAATAAGGTCATCGCTATTGCAGCGAGCTCTGCGATTTCAGAGGACGTCGTCCGAATCGATGTTGCGTTCGTTATTTGTCTTTCATGATTTACGCTAACTACAGCGAAGGCCTGTCGGTCGGCTTAGCGCGCTGCGTCTACGAAACTGTTCTCCGAAGCCCGTTCACGAGCGTTTTCCAGGAGAGCCTTCGCGCGCGCCCGATGTCTTCCCACGTTGTGTTCTGGATGGACGCTTCGTGGGATCGGGGCGACAGTGATGTGGTCCCGCTGCTCTCGAGGGATGCTGTAGAACTTTGTTTTGATTACTCTGGGGGGAACGCCCAGCTCCTGTAAGATGTGTCTTCCAGCTTGTGTGGTAGACAGCCCGACGAACTGGGCCCTCTCCTGTGCCTCCGCTATTTCGTCTAGCGTGTTATGCATGCCAAGTTGAAGTAAGCGTTCCGTGGGATTGTATATGGGGAGGTCGACAGCTCTCTTGATTGCCTTCCTGATTAATGCATTGAGTTTATCCCGCTCCGATCTTTGGCAGTTGTGCTTGGCCGCGACGTAAGTGAAATGACACATTATGAACGCATGTACCAATCTCAGGAGGTTATCTTCTCCATGGCCTTGCTGCCGGTTGGCCACTCTTCTGATTAGTCTGATGGCATTGTCCGTCTTCTGAGTCAGCCGCGGCACTCTCTGCTTGTTTGAACCACTCGACTATACCATCATGCCGAGAATCCGCATAGCATCCACCCTCGGAATATAGCCTCCGTCGTTTGTGCGCGTAGCACTCCGCGAGTGGCTTCCATCCCTTTGGTTTCGGGCCTCTGTGCTTGGGTCGAAAGTGCCAATTCCGACTTGTGCGGTGAGCACCGAAGGCCCGTGGACTGAAGGTATCTCTCGGTAGCATCAATCGCATCTTGCAGGGCCTCCTCTACCTGTCCGTCACTACCTCCCGTACACCAGATGGTAACGTCGTCTGCGTATATGGTATGATTGATACCGTCAATAGCAGAGAGTGTCCTGGATAGACCAATCATGACGAGGTTAAAAAGGGTTGGGGATATGACTGCCCCTTGTGGCGTCCCCTTATACCCCAGCTTGATCATGTCTGAAGTCAGGTCCCCGTCTTAAGGGTGGCTTCTCAGTCTGACAGGAAAGACCTCGTGTAGGAATGAAAGTGCTTCCGCAGGTTTAGGCTCGAGATTGCGTTTAAAACGTCTGATTTTATATCTCCTGTTCCAGTTTTCGAGCAAGGTGCGAATCTGAAAGCGTGAATTCCAATAATTGTCAAGCAGCGAGCTATGCCTTGGTATCGAATATAACGGCTGCTGTGTGAACTTACTATTGCCGGGGCGCTTTGCATAGGCTTATTGTTTTGGGCATGCCTTTTTATTTGCTAATATGAGTTGGCGTTTCGGAGTTATGTCATATGAACAGCTAAATCACCCTTCCTCTGAGGGTTACAAGCTTAAGGTTTGCATCTTGATACTGCATGGCAGATCAAAATGTGTTTATCGCTTTAATATCTTTAGTGGAGAAATATAGTATTAAATTAAAACGTTGCTTTAATTCCGTGTTACCAGCCGTCTCTTGGACGCAACATAAACAGTTTGTCTAATAATTAATAATTGCAGTCTAACTGCAACTTTTACATGCCTTCAAGAATTTAAAATGCTAGATTTCAAACTGCAGCAGTGGTCGAGTCTGCCAAAATGAACTCCATTGCGCATCTCACATATGAAAATAAGTTCATGCCTTCTAGTAAGCTTACATGGAGGCCACAGTGAACTTTCTTTTTAGTATTGATAGGTGGCTAAGGTTGTAATAACAAGCCCTGTTGCCCTTTCTTATAGGCACATCAAGTCAAATCCATTGAACTGGAGGACAATATACTCATGCCTACTGAGCATCATGTTTGCAGATATGATCCTCCGATTACGGCTTCAGCAGTGCCACAAGCAGAGATGGTGCGGGTGGCACACTGGGCACGTGCTTAGGATGTGTCACAAGTAGTGTTTGCGACTCACCAGACTAATGATAGACATATGACATCTCACAATGACCAATATTCTATTTATTAGTAGGAGTATTTTAACATTGGTGCTGAACGAGGATGAAATGTCAGTCATTTTTTGTTTAAATCTGAAAATTGAAGTTAGATTCGCAGTTGACTGTTGCAGTCATTTAGATGTTTGGTATGCGTTTTAGTAGGAAGAATAAGAGCTAAGGGTTTCTTTTAGTGCAGTGACCTTACTTCTTGAATGTCTTGATGTTGTTTTACAGCATGTCCACGTGCTGACTTTTGCACACGATATTTTTCAGGAACGCGCTTTATATACCGAAAGAAGGCAGCTGCAAGAACACAAGGATGTCAAAGCCAGCCCAGCGCAACTCCACGTAGTGCAGAGGAGCATGCGCCAAAGAATCGAAATACATTTCCATGCACTTTGGGCGAGAAAACTAGAATGTGGGTATATTGGGTGTACCATTGGGCTAAATGTCAACAGAACTTTCAGTATACAGTATGTCACACCAGGACGAAAATTCTCGCCTGCTCTAGGCAGTCATCTCAACATGGTATATTTATGTAATTTCTCTGATGGGAAAGTCAAGAAGCTTCGTTCACTTTAAAAAGCAACAGCTCATGCTTAGTTCGGTGCTTACATACATTTGACAGCTTTAACAGTTTACATTTAGCAGCACGTGAATGCAAGGGTGCAAATACAAACTACGGTCATTCTTTATTTTAAGTGCTGACATGAAGCAGGTAGATTTTCATGTCTTTGCTTTTATCTATTTTTACAGCTAATTTTAGAAGTATGCAGGGTGTCTACCAACCGGGAAAACCGTGAAAAGCGGGAATTCTCCGGAATTTGAATAGTCTGGAAGAAATAGTAAACTCAGGGAATTTGTGCCTCTATCAGGGAAAATGAACTGTAATTTTATTGAAAGGCTCGAAAGTCGCAGTAATGCTGGCTCCAGTAACAGACATGAATCGTAATGAATCGCCTTTGATGCGCTGTCGTCAGCTGGCGGAGTTGCCAATGTACAGTCAAGGACCGACTTTCCGGATGTCCGATAATTTGGACAGCTTCACGGTACCACCACGAAGGTCTGAAATTGCGGACGCAAGAACCCTGCGCCGTCCGACTTTCCAACGCTTCTTGCCGTGACCGCAGGTCCGAAACGGAATTAACCAAAGCCACCACCGCTTCCGTTTTGATTACCTCGCCGCCTCGAACCGGGACTCGCGGACGCAGATCCGCTGGAAGCCGTAGCCACCACTGCGGCAACGCTAGACCTAGCTGCTTGGACGTCCATTCTTAACCTTCTGGGTGCTGTGTTTTTTATTGAAAGAATTTGCTGTGGTCAGCAATGGCACTGACTCCACCTGTGTGGTCCTCGTGATTGGCTTAGAAGCTTGGAAAGCACGGTGCGTTGCATAAAGCCGGTTCCCCAAAGTGAGCTTCGCCTCTGTAGAGAAATGTTATTAGTGAAGCATGTGTAAAAGTATTGCAGTGAAGCATAACAAGCGTGGGAAGGGGCTAAACTCATAGGACACTGTATGTATTCCTTAATTATACATGAGTGAACCCGGTATTTCCTATAACAGTACGAGCACTGATATGCCTAATACGTGTACCAACAGGCCTTCAGAGCGTTTTCGAATGTGCCTGTGACGCTTTAAGCCCTTAAGGGCAGTAAATGACGTGCATTTATTTTTTCCAACTGGTCGATTTTGCGGATGTTTTCGTGGTTCCTAGGGAGTTCGAAAAATCGGACGTGGACTGTGCAACTGACCAGGAAGATGCTTCAAATGATCCGTGGGGCGAACGAGTGTCGGAAGAAGGATAAGAACAAAAAGGAGCTACGCATTGAGGAATGAACGGGAGAGGAAGCGTGCTGCCGCCGTTTTGAAGGAGCTTGAGCTCAAAAAACAAAGTGTTGGCTGATGCCGAGTCAGGTGTCCCCCCGTATACAAACCAAAATAAACTCTTTAAAGCAGTGAAACACAACACTGACATGTTGTGCGTGGGCTGAGCGTATGTCAGGGCAGTTGAGGTTGACTTACGAGTTGTTGATAGAGAATCTCAATTGTGACTAAGTTCGGGTCTCATACCGCTGAGCTTCCTATGAGTTGATAGAAATTGCTCACATTCGAAAATATTTGCTTCTCTACGCATCTGCTTCTTATTTGTACTTGAGAATGTCCGACTCGATTTGCGATTTTTTTTCGAAGACATATCATTCGCTGTGCATTTTATTAACCTCTTCCTTCTAATCTCTTTTTGAATAACATAAACACTATTCCTTAGTATTTAAACTGGATTAAGTTGTTTCTTTATTTGTTTTCATATGCTTACAAGAGAGTGACAGCATCGGGCTACATAGTTTCAGCCTCTCTTGACATAAAACATAGTTCTGCGTCACTCAGGGAATTTTGCAAAGGCACTCAGGGAAAGCCTTCAAAAATCAGAGAATTTGGATATGTCAACTTGGTAGACACCCTGGTATGGCTTCCTTTTAGGTTCCAGAAAGGGGAAGCATTGGGGGACGAGAATTCCACATTTAAGTAGTGACTATCGTTTACATGAATGCTCACGAAACCAGTTCATCAGAACCGCCCATGCCTTCAGAAGCGAAAGCAAGGAGCAATTAAGACCTTTAACTGCGTACACCATGGTGCACACTTTATGTCATAGAAGCCGGAGGGTCATTCGGAATTGAAAATTATTTTTAAAAAATGAAAAATTGTGGTTTCTCCTTCTGTGAAATAGTCATATGATAGCTTCTGGCAGGTGTTTGATATTTCTATTTGGGTAAATCAGAATGCTTGCAAACCAAGTATGCTAGTGGAGGTAGAGATACGTTCTGTGGAAAGAACTGAGTGCGCCTTAATAGAACACTTGTTCATCAATTGGCGGATGTTACCATATGGTGTTAAGCAAAAGCCCCTTGGTTTCATGGCTTGTGAAGACGTAATTTTTATAAGGCAAAATAAAATTTAAGCATTTTTGGACATAATACATTTCCGGACCTAAAATGGAGTTCACGGTGAGGCGATGCTTTAAGCTTCCCAGACACATTTGTACATGTTTTGAAACGAAGATTCAGTGATGTGCGAAAATTTTTCTTACTTGAGCGCCTCTTAACCACTTCAGAAGGAAAAAAACCTTTGGTTTCAGGTAGTTGGATCATTGTGGAAGTATATGCACAGTCACATGCGAAATCAACGTGCATGTAACGGATACATATCCCTTACATGCACGTTGATTTTGATGGGCCTTTTTGATGGGACTTTCTAAATGAATGATTTGCTTCTTTGTTTGTCTTTTTGGTGCATTTCCCTGCCTGTACTTATGCCTATGTCGACTTTGATGCATCATATTCGTCAGATCTGATTTTGGTTCACATCTAAAGGCATGCTATATTTTAGTTAGCATGCAGCGGTGGCGTCGCAGCGGTGGGGTCGCAGCGGTAGAATACCCGCCTCGCGTGCAAGAGGTCCGTGGTTCGAATTCCGGTGCCCGCACTAAGCCTCGGTGCTACCGAGGCTTAGCGGAGAGAAGAGAACTAGGAGTCGGATTCCTGAATAATAAGAATATAACTGGTAACATACAGGAATTCTATAGCATTAACGAGAGGGTGGCAGGTCTTGTTGTGAAACTTAATAAGAGATACAAAATGAAGGTTGTACAGGTCTACGCCCCTACATCCGGTCATGATGACCAGGAAGTCGAAAGCTTCAATGAAGACGTGGAATCGGCGATGGGTAGAGTGAAAACTAAATAGGCTATACTAGTGGGCGACTTTAATGCCAAGGTAGGCAAGAAGCAGGCTGGAGACAAGGCAGTGGGGGAATATGGCATAGGCACTAGGAATAGCAGGGGAGAGTTATTAGTAGAGTTTGCGGAACAGAATAATATGCGGATGATGAATACCTTCTTCCGCAAGCGGGATAGCCGGAAGTGGACGTGGAGGAGCCCTAACGGCTAGACTAGAAATGAAATAGACTTCATACTCTGTGCTAACCCTGGAATCATACAAGATGTGGACGTGCTCGGCAAGGTGCGCTGCAGTGACCACAGGATGGTAAGAACTCGAATTAGCCTAGACCTGAGGAGGGAACGGAAGAAACTAGTACATAAGAAGCCGATCAATGAGTTTGCGGTAAGAGGGAAATAGAGGAATTTCAGATCAAGCTACATAGCAGGTATTCGGCTTTAATTCAGGAAGAAGACCTTAGTGTTGAAGCAATGAACGACAATCTTGTGGGCATCATTGAGGAGTGTGCAACGGAAGTCAGCGGTAACTCCGTTAGGCAGGATACCAGTAAACTATCGCAGGAGACGAAACACCTGATCAAGAAACGCCAATGTATGAACGCCTCTAACCCTACAGCTAGAATAGAACTGGCAGAACTTTCGAAGCTAATCAACAAGCGTAAGACGGCTGACATGAGGAAGTATAATATGGATAGAATCGAACATGCTCTCAGGAACGGAGGAAGCCTAAAAGTAGTGAAGAAGAAACTAGGAATAGGCAAGAATCAGATGTGTGCGTTATGAGACAAAGCCGGCAATATCATTACTAATAGGGATGAGATAGTTCAAGTGGCTGAGGAGTTCTATAGAGATTTATACAGTACCAGTGGCACCCACGACGATAATGGAAGAGAAAATAGTCAAGACGAATTCGAAATCCCAAAGGTAACGCCGGAAGAAGTAAAGAAAGCCTTGGGAGATATGCAAAGGGGGAAGGCAGCTGGGGAGGATCAGATAACAGCAGATTTGTTGAAGGATGGTGGACAAATCGTTCTGGAGAAACTGGCCACCCTCTATACGCAATGCCTTATGACCTCGAGCGTACTGGAATCTTGCAAGAACGCTAACATAATCCTAATCCATAAGAAAGGGGACGGCAAAGACTTGAAAAATTATAGACCGATCAGCTTACTGTCCGTTGCCTACAAACTATTTACTAAGGTAATCGCAAATAGAATCAGGAGCACCTTAGACTTCTGTCAAGCAAAGGACCAGGCAGGATTCCGTAAAGGCTACTCAACAATAGATCACATTCACACTATCAATCAGGTGATAGAGAAATGTGCGGATTTTAACCAACGCTTATATATAGCTTTCATTGATTACGAGAAAGCGTTTGATTCTGTCGAAACCTCAGCAGTCATGGAGGAATTACGGTATCAGGGTGTAGACGAGCCGTATGTAAAAATACTGAAACATATCTATAGCGGCTCCACATCCACCGTTGTTGTCCAGAAAGAAAGCAATAAAATCCCAATAAAGAAAGGTGTCAGCCAGGGAGATACGATCTCTCCATTGCTATTCACAGCGTGTTTACAGGAGGTATTCAGAGACCTGGATTGGGAAGAGTTGGTGATATGAGTTAATGAGAATACCTTATTAATTTGCGATTCGCTGATGATATTGCCTTGCTTAGTAACTCAGGGGACCAACTACAATGCATGCTCACTGACCTGGAGAGGCAAAGCCGAAGGGTGTGTCTAAAAATTAATCTGCAGAAAACTAAAGGAATGTTTAACAGTCTCGGAAGAGAACAGCAGTTTACGATAGGTAGTGAGGCACTGGAAGTTGTAAGGGAATACATCTAGATAGGACGGTTAGTGACGGCGGATCCGGATCATGCGACTAAAATATTCAGAAGAATAAGAATGGGCTGGGGTGCGTTTGGCAGGCATTCTCAGATCATGAACAGCAGGCAGCCATTATCCGCCAAGAGAAAAGTTTATAACAGCTGTGTCTTACCAGTACTCACCTATGGGGCAGAAACCTGGAGGCTTACGAAAAGGGTTCTACTCAAATTGAGGACGACGCAAAGAGCTATGGAAAGAAGAATGATGGGTGTAACGTTAAGGGATAAGAAAAGAGCAGATTGGGTGAGGGAACAAACGCGAGTTAATGACATCTTAGTTGAAATCAAGAAAAGAAATGGGCATGGGCAGGACACGTAATGAGGAGGGAAGATAACCGATGGTCATTAAGGGTTACGGACTGGATTGCAAGGGAAGGGAAGCGTAGCAGGGGGCGGCAGAAAGTTAGGTGGGCGGATGAGATAAAGAAGTTTGCAGGAACGACATGGCCACAATTAATACATGACCGGGGTTGTTGGAGAAGTATGGGAGAGGCCTTTGCCCTGCAGTGGGCGTAACCAGGCTGATGATGACTTTAGTAACAATAGTCACAATAATTGATCTTGTAATTGTACAATCTGCTCTTCAGAAGTATTGCATTCAGAAGTATTGCATTTATGGGCATTATTCTAATCTGATTTTATGTTTTTGTCAGTATGTTTCTCAAATTACTATTCAGTTTCTCTTGTGACTGATCGATAAAGAATTTGACCTTTTAAGAGAGAAAACGTTTCATTTGAGTTACTCGCCAACTATAGATTACATCCAATTCACCAAGCATAAGTGCGCAATACTTACATGTGAAGGAATGAAATATTCCCCACATGTAAGTATTGCGAAAACTTTCTAACGTGACTATGGATCTACATCCTGCTTTTACACTATTGGGAAGTGTACTAGCACTGTTGTGAAGCTGTGCAAGCACTCTATTTGGGGGAGTAGAAACACTCGGCTTGGTGAAGTAGAAGTACTCTGTCTCGGGGAGTACTATCACCCCTGTGGGGAAAGTATTAGCACTCTGCGAAAGAGTACTAGCACTACCTTGCGGTGGAGCAACAAAACTGTCAGGAGGAGTTATCCTACTCTCTCACAAAGAGGGTCGATCTGCTCTTGCAAAGAGAGTGAAATATGAGACAAGCACATACTCCCTCGAAGAGAATGCCCGGAACACTCTTTGTTTTTGGAGTGTAGAATGTGATATCAAAAACGAATAGGCACATTCTCTCATGGCTTCCTATTTTTAACTCTGCCTAAATAATCTGGCGATTCACATGAGAGCACATTTTGAAATTAGCAATTAAAGCCGGTCAGTGTGACGCAATGTCTTGATTACTTGGTGGCCGCAATTTCAGAATTTGTACATAACATTTACTAGAATAATAATTAGGCTTTTATTGAACAAATTTCGTTAGCTAGCGGAACATTGCAATCTTTCGCTCAAGTCCACTTCTTCATGTAATCCATATCAAAATTCCGAATTGTGCCATGTGCTCCACGCGCTTTCTTTATTTTCGAACTAAACAAGAAAGTCGTAGTTTCGGCCGAAAAGTGAAGCATCGATTGCGATAGGAAATTTACAGACAGCTACACGATGTAAGATAGTAGATTTATGGGGAGTATAAACTTGGAAACATTCGCTTAGTAGCTGAATTAACAACCATGGTATCAGCGCGCCCAGGGAATGGTGAACACACCCGAAAAGTGAACCACCAATTGTGATAGCAAATTAGTAGATAGCTGTACGAAGTAAGGATAGTTGTTTTATAGGGCGTATAATTTTGGAAACATTCGTTTACTAAGGAAATTAACAACGAAAGAACATGTAAGCGTGACTCGATGGGGACGTAGAAAGAAACAGACACGCAATAACACCGCTGTCCTTGCGTGGCTACTTCTTTCTAAGTCCTTGTTCAGTCGCACTTACCAAACCAACTAGCCCGTCAACGTGCTTTAACTAAATTAACCAGCAAAGTGTCACGCGTGCACAGGTAAACATGAACACATCTCGCTCAATGGCAGCGGAAGCTGTCTGTGAAAACACTGGAATTAGGAATCACGGCAGCAGCCGCGATATTGAACTCCATGTATATGACGCTTCAACACCAACGAAATGTCGAAACGCGCATACAAAGCTACCGGCACAGCGCGCACTCTGTAAAAATAACAGATCGTTTTGTAGATGAGGCCCGCTCAGGCGCGCATTTTAGCCACTTTGCAGATGGCTTTCAAGACACTCGAGCGCCGGCAACCGGTCCCTACGGCGTCTGTTGAAAGGCTGTTTCACATCGCGCGATTGGGGCGAAAAAACTGTTCTGCCGCGCAAGTCCCAGAGCCATTTTGACTGACAGCTTTCACGTGCGTTTGCGGCAGCGCAATTTCCGTCGCAGCGATATTTAAATTTTCCTGTTAATATCCGATAATACAGTAAGTACAATATTTCTTTAACGTTTAAAAGCATTGGGACTTTACGACAGCTTACAGATGCGGTGAGTGCGACGCTGCACAACACCGAAAGTATGAGCGTGCGGCTTGTGTGGCATGGGTGGCAAGGTTCCATTTAGTAGACTCTAGTTTCGTTATTACTAAGGAAGTCAAAACTTTCTTTCTGAATGAGTTTTTGCTTTTGCAGATGAACAAGCTACTATTGAGTGTGCATGTATAAGCAGCTGGCACAATTTGTAGCGAGGAAGAGGTTGACGACGGGGGCGATAGAGTGGGTACGCGCCTTGTGTTGAAGCGGCGTCCTTCTCCCGATCTCTGCATGTTTCCAATCCTCGTTCTGTCGCCGCTGCCCAGTGCTTATTGAGGAAGTAGGTTAGTTCTGCGACTAGCTCGTCACTGAGATTGCGGATGAGTGCGGGCCCAGCTGGCAGCGGCATCCAGCGGAGCCATGGACTAGGGGCAGACGGCCATTCCTAAGAAGATGGAAGACACCATCTGACTCCGCGGAATTCTTTAAATTTTCTAGAGCTCAATAAACCTTTTTCCTCCTCCTCTCCCAATCTGGATAGCAGGCAGAGTCTCCTTTTAAACGAATTGTGTAAGCGGAAGAAAAAAAATTGTTGATGAAGCTTCTAAGGCGCAGGCGCTGGTTTGTTCGCCCCATTAAAACATAACTAAAACTGGCGGTCGACATTGCTCCACAGAGCTACCAACGCGCTGTAAAACAGGAAAGCGCCTATTTTGACGGCGCTGTGTTTTGTGACAAATTGCCCCTCCCACATCGCGTCGATCGCTGCGACTCAGCGCAGGCGCCACCAATATATTGGAATCCAGTCGCCCACGGCGTCGCGGCTGTCGCTGAGCAACGAAATATGTTGTGTCGCTGACTGAAAATCCGCCATGTGAAACAGCCTAAAGACGTCTACTACGGAGTCCACGATTCGCGTGGCCAACGCCATGGTAGATGCCGCAATGTCTCCACTCTGTACGGAGCGGCGGGCAAGGAAGACATCGAGACGTCGTGGCAGCCGGCGGAGAATGCCCCACCTCCCTCGCCTGAACCCCATTGCCTCGTGCACCTTAGGAGAGGGCATGCATCCGAGCTGTGTTCCTCGCTCGAGCACGCGAGAATTAACCGCGTTTACTGGCTCACCTTCACACGCATTCACTCGTACGGAACCTCACGAATACGCTGAAAGTGAGGGCAGAAATGTGCCTGGAATGTCCTTATAATTGTTACCGTAATAAAATGCGCCTGGAGTGTCCATATAATTGCTATCGCAATAGAAGACAGAGAACGCGGTATATCCTCTGCATAAACGCGAACCTGGCTTTGTTATGGAATTTAAACATAATACCGAAAGGGAAGTTTCCTTCCTCGCAACGCAGGGTATGTGCGGTAAAAACACGTAGCAGGCAACAAGACAGGCATGCAGGCTTCCCAGCGTCACGGCAGCTGCGCGACACGCGTCCACGCTGGGTGGATACAGGTTGCGCAGAGTGCTTAAACATGCTAACGTCTTCACTGTTTGGATGGAGGAGCCCATACAATTTAACACAGGAGCTCTTTCTCTAAGGATTCCTTTGCTATCAGCGAGTTTTCTGTGCCACCTCTACTATCAGTGCTGAAAATGCCGCGCAGGAGCACTGCACGTGAAAGGTAAAACTATATTTATCGGGAGCCCCTCGTAATCCTAACTGAGTCACTTGTAATTCCGTGTGTTGTCTGTTCTGCGTCTAGTCTTCAGTACCGTTGTACAGCAGAGTACACCGTACACCGAGTACACCTTCGAGTACACCGTACCTACGACGCAAACGAATCAACACGTCACCAATGTTTGTAACAATGTCCAGCAGAATGGCACAAGGTAGAACATAGTCCTGATAATTCAAAGTGGTGGGCACATCACGTTAAGGGGTCTCTTTCCAGGCCTCAGAGCAAATTTCGGCTATATGTTGGAAGCAGTTACGTGACCTGTAGGCAGCGTTCTGCCGCACAAGTTTTGTGCGGTAGATTAATTAATAGTCAATACTCATTAATAGCCGAGATAGAAATATTTCAGTGTCGCAAACCCATGACTTCAGCAGGCGGGTTCCACTTGCAAGTAAGACGCTCTCTCCACTCACCGTGTCTAGCCTACGCAAGTAAAATTATTTGCCTACGTTCTCCCATAGCGGGCCTCAATGATCGTGTGACGCATACGTCACAGTCCCCGCATATTTTTTTTTTTTTTGCTTCGTGCTTTTTTTGGGGCGCTGCGCACTTCCGCCGATGGCGTCGCGCGCGAGCTGTTGTCTCTATCGCGCAGCGCACGATTTTGCGCGCTGTGCACAAGAATACATGACTAGCATGACACGAGTTCTGCGGTAGAACAAGTGGACCGCCGAGCGTGATCACGCGCCGGGACACGGTAGAAAATGGCATAGTTTCGGGCCTGCGCCCGTGACCGCACGACCATGGGAACAAGCAGACGAAGCGGAAGTACCTCTCTTTTGCTTAGGTGCGAAGTAAAACACAAAAAACAGGCAGACATTCCATCTGTATGTTTCATTATTTCGCTAAACCTGAATTCTTCAATTCAGGCAACAGATCGCACAGATAAAAGATGTTGTCTTGAATGATTATCGAAGTCACGTGTCACCACGAGCGACGTCACATTGCGGACACGATTACATAGGAGGCGCAGGGGCACGATTACGTCACCGTCCGGCTTGGAGCGAAGCGGCCGCGAGTAAAGAGCGAAACGGCGTTCGGATTCAAATTTCAGATCTTTCCGCGGCACGTAGCGATGTAATGCCTTGCAGACACGATTGTTATCGCGCACTGTATGCTCTGCGCTTGTCAGCTCAAAATTGCCCGACCTGGTGAGGGGCTCATTAACTGTATAGTATTTGACACGCGAAACAATGGCACATGCTGCCTTTCTGGTTTCTTCTCTGAATGTTTTGCTGCAGTTACGTGCAAGTTATGACCGTTTCTTTCACGCTTCTGCAGCCCGTTATTTACACATTTAGTTATTTTTCGTGAGAATCGGGAAGTGAGGCTATAGCAGAGGACATACAAGCGATTCTTTGTGGCCATGAGCATGTTGACAGCATATCTATGTGGCTAGGGTACTAGTACCTTCAGCGCTGTGCTTTTAAAATGCGCAGGTGTGCGTTTAAAATGCGCCCCAAGCTACGCAGTGTAGCATTCCCATTAACTATTTTGAAAATTGAAACGACGTTGTCAGTGAACAGGCAAAATGATTTCCCTACGGTGACACACTAAAACACTGCAGCTAATGAAGCAACGAAATCACTACTGGACGCCATGCGACCGCATATAAAGCGGGTTCATATGCGAATATCAAGACAAATTAAATATTACACAACAGAAAAAAATCACACCTTCCGGTCACTTCATTAAACAAAACATTTGATCGTAGCTAAGAAATAACGTCACTGAGTGAGCTTTGTTGATAACTCACAAACGCATTCCTTTTTCTTTCTAGCAGCCACAGCAAAAAGTACATTCAGAAAATCACGAATAGGCAATAATATATTGATTGAGCCCACTAGCTAGCCCTTGTGTTATAAGAAAAAACTAAAGCTAAATGTAATACCAGAGTGCAGCGGTGGCGTAGAAGAGTGCAGCGGTGGCGTAGAGGTAGAACACCCGCCTCGCGTGCAAGAGGTCCGTGGTTCGAATCCCGGTGCCGCGCAATTTTCCACCGGAATAAAAAAAAAAAAAAATCCGCGTGTTGATAAAATTGCATAAACAGGCCTGGAGTGTGGCCTGATGCCGGCGACCAGAACCGGTAACACACTCCCTCACCAGAGCAGGATTGGCCACCCTGGTGCAGTACTTGGCCACAACCTCCTATATGAACACAACAATCAAACCCCGGCCCTCAGTCCCCAGCAGCTGCGAAGCAACTGACCACGGCGGCGGTCAGACCTGCGACGCTGCAGAGGGTGCTAAGAATCCCTGGCTCCGGACAGGCCGCCATTGGAATATGAACCTGGCAACGTTTAACGCAAGAACATTATCTAGTGAGGCGAGTCTAGCAGTGCTATTGCAAGAATTAGAGGGCAGTAAATGGGATATAATAGGGCTCAGTGAAGTTAGGAGGCCAAAAGAAGCATATACAGTGTTAAGGAGCGGGCACGTCCTGTGCTACCGGGGCTTAGCGGAGAGACGAGAACTAGGAGTCGGATTCCTGATTAATAAGAATATAGCTGGTAACATACAGGAATTCTATAGCATTAACGAGAGGGTGGCATGTCTTATTGTGAAACTTAATAAGAGGTACAAAATGAAGGTTGTACAGGTCTACGCCCCTACATCCAGTCATGATGACCAGGAAGTCGAAAGCTTCTACGAAGACGTGGAATCGGCGCTAGGAATAGCAGGGGGGAGGTATTAGTAGAGTTTGCAGAACAGAATAATATGAGGATAATGAATACCTTCTTCCGCAAGCGGAAAAACCGAAAGTGGACATGGAGGAGCCCGAACGGCGAGACTAGAAATGAAATAGATTTCATACTCTGCGCTAACCCTGGCATCATACAAGATGTGGACGTGCTCGGTAAGGTGCGCTGCAGTGACCACAGGATGGTAAGAACTCGAATTAGCCTAGACCTGAGGAGGGAACGGAGGAAACTGGTACATAAGAAGCCGATCAATGAGTTAGCGCTAAGAGGGAAAACAGAAGAATTCCAGATCAAGCTACAGAACAGGTATTCGGCTTTAAGTCACGAAGAGGATCTTAGTGTTGAAGCAATGAACGACAATCTTGTGGGCATCATTAAGGAGTGTGCAATAGAAGTCGGTGGTAACTCCGTTAGACAGGATACCAGTAAGCTATCGCAGGAGACGAAACATCTGATCAAGAAACGCCAATGTATGAAAGCCTCTAACCCTACAGCTAGAATAGAACTGGCAGAACTTTCGAAGTTAATCAACAAGCGTAAGACAGCTGACATAAGGAAGTATAACATGGATAGAATTGAACAAGCTCTCAGGAACGGAGGAAGCCTAAAAGCACTGAAGAAGAAACTAGGAATTGGCAAGAATCAGATGTATGCCTTAAGAGACAAAGCCGGCAATATCAATACTAATATGGATGAGATAGTTCAAGTGGCTGAGGAGTTCTATAGAGATTTATACAGTACGAGTGGCACCCACGATGATAATGGAAGAGAGAATAATCTAGAGGAATTCGATATCCCAGAAGTAACGCCGGAAGAAGTAAAGAACGCCTTGGGAGCTATACAAAGGGGGAAGGCAGCTGGGGAGGATCAGGTAACAGCAGATTTGCTGAAGGATGGTGGGCAGATTGTTCTAGAAAAACTGGCCAGCCTCTATACGCAATGCCTCAAGACCTCGAGCGTACCGGAATCTTGGAAGAACGCTAACATAATCCTAATCCATAAGAAAGGCGACGCCAAGGACTTGAAAAATTATAGACCGATCAGCTTACTGTCCGTTGCCTACAAAGTATTTACTAAGGTAATTGCAAATAGAATCCGGAACACCTTAGACTTCCGTGAACCAAAGGACGAGGCAGGATTCCGTAAAGGCTACTCAACAATAGATCATATTCACACTATCAATCAGGTGATAGAGAAATGTGCGGAATATAACCAACCATTATATGTAGCTTTCATTGATTATGAGAAAGCATTTGATTCAGTCGAAACCTCAGCAGTCATGGAGGCATTGCGGAATCAGGGTGTAGACGAGCCGTATGTAAAAATACTGAAAGATATCTATAGCGGCTCCACAGCCACTGTACTCCTCCATAAAGAAAGCAACAAAATCCCAATAAAGAAAGGCGTCAGGCAGGGAGATACGATCTCTCCAATGCTATTCACAGCGTGTTTACAGGAGGTATTCAGAGACCTGGATTGGGAAGAATTGGGGATAAGAGTAAATGGAGAATACCTTAGTAACTTGCGCTTCGCTGATGATATTGCCTTGCTTAGTAACTCAGGGGACCAACTGCAATGCATGCTCACTGATCTGGAGAGGCAGAGCAGAAGGGTGGGACTAAAAATGAATCTGCAGAAAACTAAAGTAATGTTTAACAGTCTCGGAAGGGAACAGCAGTTTACGATAGGTAGCGAGGCACTGGAAGTGGTAAGAGAATACATCTACTTAGGACAGGTAGTGACTGCTGATCCAGATCATGAGAGTGAAATAATCAGAAGAATAAGAATGGGCTGGGGTGCGTTTGGCAGGCATTCGCAGATCATGAACAGCAGGTTGCCATTATCCCTCAAGAGAAAAGTGTATAACAGCTGTGTCTTACCAGTGCTCACGTACGGGGCAGAAACCTGGAGGCTTACGAAAAGGGTTCTACTTAAATTGAGGACGACGCAACGAGCTATGGAAAGAAAAATGATAGGTGTAACGTTAAGGGATAAGAAAAGAGCAGATTGGGTGAGGGAACAAACGCGCGTTAATGACATCTTAGTTGAAATCAAGAAAAAGAAATGGGCATGGGCAGGACATGTAATGAGGAGGGAAGATAACCGATGGTCATTAAGGGTTACGGACTGGATTCCGAGGGAAGGAAAGCGTAGCAGGGGGCGACAGAAAGTTAGGTGGGCAGATGAGATTAGGAAGTTTGGAGGGTCAACATGGCCACAATTAGTACATGACCGGGGTAGTTGGAGAAGTATGGGAGAGGCCTTTGCCCTGCAGTGGGCGTAATCAGGCTGATGATGATGATGATGATGATGATGAAATGTAATACCAAAATCCCACGTTGCCTCACAAAGCGCAACGTACGCTGAAATGCCAGAACACGTAGTTCCTAAATTTTGTGACTGCCCGCCTGAATTTTCTTTGCAGGCTACATTCCAGTCCGGTTCTACGGCATGAACGCGCGGAAAATTTTGGGTAAATGAAATGATCGTGCACTGTTTGTATTGTACTTGAAAACCACTAACTTCTTACGATTGACCAAAAAAGAAAAAGAAGAGCAGAAGAGCAGTCATCTTGATTATGGCACGGACCATCAGAACAGTACCGCAAACAGCACGTGTATGGATGCAAAAAAACAGCGTATATGGAGAAAAAAACTCTAAAATTGTATTTTGTAGTTTTTGATGCGGAGACAATAATATGGAGCGGTTACGTTCTAGTTCTGACTCGACTTATCGGCTGGAGGTCAAGAAGAGGAGAACATTTCGGTTTTTCTTTTAACATGTTTCTGTTATAGAACGTTCACAGAAAATGTCGTGTATGGTACAGAAAATTTCTGTAAGTTTTATTTAAAATAACTGCTGCTATTACAGTGATATATAGTCCTTTGACTAAAATTGTCACCATAAAAGTGCAGTCAAAATGTACCGAAGGTGACTTCGTTATTTGGCTTTCTGAATTTTACCATAAGACTATAAGCCATACATCAAAATTGAGCTGCCTATGTCCAGCCGTGGACATTGCGTGTGGTCATACCTCCTCCTAATCATCTGTCCTTCTTGCGTTCCAATCATTCGGCGGTAATGACCTTACAACACCTTATAAATACATTGTAAGTATAACGAAACCTTCACCACACTCCCCTACTTTCTCAAACTCAACAAGATTATCAGCATCAACGTTCGCTAATTTAAACTGGCGTCAGAGTATAGCAAGCCACTATGCTCAGCAGCCTACGTAATATCGCAATTCTTGCGTATTTGACTCCATTTCCATATTTTATTCTCAAATTGCCACTCCAGAGTTAAACGTCGATAGAGGGTGGTATGCACGATATTATTTAGAAACATCCTGTAACACGCCTTTGATAACGTGCGGACAGCCGTTAATTATCCTTGATACATCTTTATTATACGATGCACGTGTAGTTAAGGAACGTCTGTACGTGGAAGCGTTTCACTTGTGTCATTCCCCCCTCCCCTTACATTTCGTATTATATAAGTTTTCTTCCTTTGATTTTGTTATTCCTGGCCGCCCTTATAATGCCAGCCTAAGTAGCAATCTACCGCAGTTGAAAATAACCATTGTGTTTCTCCGTGGTCTCTCTTACGCTGCCTTATGTATTTGCGCTGCACCTTTATATTGTTTTAATTCGAGGAAACCGATTGCGCTGTGTAGGAAAGTGGCAGTTCTCTAAGAAGTAAGGCGCTTGATTGAGGTCCTAGCATACTTAAAGAGGACGACAAATATGAAGACCATGCCATAATAAATAAGACTTTCTTTAACATAGCTATCCCAGTTCCAGTTGGAATACTAAGTTACATGAGTGTAAAATCAAACATACTCTTTGAAACTCCATACCAAAATGAACGCCTAGGATGGAAAAAAAAATATGGTATATCCCTCTTCCATGGGCATCGGTAGAAAACGAAAATGAAGCGTGTCTTCATAGAAGCTCTTGCATGTTTATTCTACTTGAAGAATTAAGTTGCAAGTAGCCAACAGTGGCACCCATACTTCCCCTCAGGGACTTTCGACAATTTCCACGGAATCAAAAGTTGTCGAACGAATCGCGACCAGTAAATATCCCCAGGAGACACTGCATTGCACGTGCCGGAGCACTGGACAAATCCGCCACAAACCACAGGCATTCGCAAACCGTACAAGCGAAACTAGAGGGATTGTTATTGATTCGTAAAGTCGTGGTCCGCTGCAACGAAAGGCGCACGATTTGCGGGTCGGCAACTATGTTGCAAGTTTTCTCGGCGTGCGGCATCCGGCTACAGAGTAGCTTCGGCGAAGGTACGAGCATTTGGGCTTGGCTTCGTAGTGTCTTCTGCAGCTAGTTGAGTTCCGACGCACTCAGCTTCATGAATGCTAATGGCAGAGTTCGCAGCGTGCGTTGCGAAGGCGTTCTGCTTCACGCTGCCATGTCTCTTGCCGGACCAAAGCGAGATTCGCCCGTCAACGTCGTTGCCTTTCTGTCCCGCTTAGCGCAGCACTTTTATTGGTTTGTGTCATGTCAATCGAAGCAGTAGGCGGTATGTAAGCACTGCTGATGCACAGAGAAGCTGCACTGCACAGGCGACGAAGCGTCACAGGATAGTCCACCGCGTAACACAAGCCATTTACGTAAACTGCGTGGTTTGCGCTTTAGAGCCTCCACTGCGCTTATCGTACCCAAGTGCTCACTGTCGGCGCTCGTTGTGTTATATGGCATCGTCATGCCTTTCATTAAAGAATAAATATTGTACGTCACATTCGTTACAGCAAGTTGATTGTGGGCCCGGCACAAAACATTTCCATGTTACAAAATATTGCCTTCGCGCCATGTGTGCTGTCTAAGCTTATTTCTTTCCCTATATATATTCCACAAAACGACGAGGAAGGTCCCTAACCAGTGCACAATACACCGTCGAGTATGGTGTATCATGAATCATGAAAGCTGTAGAGCTCAACGATACACGCGTTCATATATTTCTTGAAGGTGCACAGAAAGACTTCTTTTTTTACCAAGAAATAGAATGAACTCACTAATAAACGTAGTTCTCTCACGGATGACATGTGATAAAAAGTTTTCAAATGCTTCAACTATAAGTGGAGCATTGTGGTGCTAAACACGAAGTCACGGGAACGAACCCCAGGCACGGTGGCCACATTTCGGTGGGGACGAAATGCGAAAACACCCGTGTACGTTGATTTAGGTGCACGTTAAAGAACTTCAGGTGGTCCAAATTTACGGAGTCCCCCAATACTGCGTGTCTGATTAACAGAAATTGATTTTGGCAAGTAAAAGCCCATAATATTTTTTATAAGTGAAGTTGTTTTTGCTGGTCCCCTAAATATGTAACTCGTTATCGCAATGATATCCGGCTTTCTCTCTATTTCTGTATCCGCTAGTGCGCTTGAAGCTACACTGTGGAGAAGCAGAGAGGACAAGTAACTGCCCTAATCTTTTGTGCCGTAGGGGTGAAAGGGCTAGTCATGCCCCCCCCCCCCCCCCTCGCTTCAGCTGCCGCGGTAGACTACGTTACAGTGCACGTCGCAGGCACCTCGTAGGCCACGCGGAGCAGACACCGCTGTGCTCTGTACAAATATCAAAATAGTATTGCGAGATCATTACTTGGCTCATTGTGTGGCACCGCCGTCATCAGAAAGCCGTGGCAGAAAAAACGCACACAAATTACATATTCACCTAAGTAAAAATATGTGGTCTTCATGACGATGTAATCCTGTGCCCTAAAGCCACTGCTACCGCTTCGTATCTGAGTGCGCTATCCACTGCCTCACTGCAACAGGCAACACTGATAAATATCTTCGAGCCGGTGCTCGTGGTTGGGCTCTGCCTGGCCCGGCGATTCACTACATCGCAGAGCAAGCAGCTCCAGAGTGACTACTGCGAGCTCCAGCCACTTTCGCTTCTTTTCCTGTCACCTGGGATTCACAAACGCTTTCGCCCGAGCCCATGGGCGACAACGACTAATAAAGTATGCAACGTAGTTCAGGCACCCATCGGACGATAACTACGACATACCTCCTAAAGTATCAGCTAGAGTTCACCTAAGAACTCGATGAAGGAACGTATTGCCCGGCTCCTGGTGTCACTCGGTAAAATACTGCCCTTGTCCGCGAATGCTTTT
Source organism: Dermacentor andersoni (assembly GCF_023375885.2). Lineage (NCBI taxonomy): Eukaryota > Metazoa > Arthropoda > Arachnida > Ixodida > Ixodidae > Dermacentor > Dermacentor andersoni. The sequence continues at coordinate 31,835,597 of NC_092818.1, forward strand.
ACCGTTTTGAAAAGTGTTGTCATCGAGAACTAACACTAAACGCAATATGCGTGAAACGCCACTTTAATGAGAACTTCGAAAATAAGGCATAGCTGAAGGATGATAATACAGCCGATTTGTCGTTTTGCATTGCTGCGACCTCATAAGCACCAACGCTATTAGCCCCGAGAACGAACTACAGGGGCGCTATGAGCGCCGCTCGCGTGACGTCAGGGCAAGGACTCGCGCCTGTCGTCTGCTACAGTTCGGGCGTTGTCCGGGCGCTTTCTGCGGTGTCTTCGTTTGTTCGCCCTCGTTCTCTCTGCTTCTATACTTATGGTGGTCGTCTCAAATACATTTTTACGACGTCTTCCTTTGCGAACATTTATTCAAAGAGCTAATCCCTTAGACAACAATGCAGCTCTCAAAGGCAACGCTACAGCGCCAGCCGAAGGAGCGCAGACCAGCCCATTGCGGTTTTTTCATGCGCGGATGGACAATCGCCAAACCATAGCATGCAGGAATCCAGTTATGATACATACCTGCTGCGGTGCAACACGTATGTCACAAACGTTGGCTATATATGACTTCTACAACAGTTACGTTGATTTTAATCAGCTAAAACAGGTTTGCTCACGACGAGTAGTTCATGGTGTAATATCGAATTTTTGCATTTCTTCACAGAAACGCTCGGCAGCAACACGGGGACTTAACTAATACTGCAGTTTAGATTCTACAATCACCACTTACTTCTTTAACTGCTTGTCAACATTACGCGGTTCCTCCCGTGTTTACTTTAAGCGGTGGAAATTTGAAGTAAGGTTAGTGAAGGCTTACAGCTATTTACAGAATACAAATAGGAATGCACCAATATATATTTCCTTTTCCGTGATACACGTTCAACTCACTTGAGAAATTTACTGGTGCTTGTTGCTTGAGGAATATACATGACGAATCTGTTTGGCTAACTGGCACAGGCTGCTCGGCAGTGGCGTAGCTAGGTCGTCTGGCACCCGGGGACCTTAGCTCTTCTGTCACCCCCCCTCCCCCGCCCCCCCGGGTGTAGTCGAGGAAGGCGAGGATATCGACAATTTTCGGGTGTCGTCAGACGTATATGACACCCCCCCCCCCTACTGGCCCCGTGCACCCGGGGCCCACGGCCCCCCGGCCCCCCCTGTTGCTACGCCACTGCTGCTCGGCCCAATTGCTTTACTGAAGTATGTCTGTTGGACCGCACGGCTGCAGCCAGAAAGAAGTCGAAGCGTCAATCATTAGTAGTATGGGACATATTGAAGAAATCGAAATTCCCCGCTGGAGGGTCAGAAATCAAGTGAAAGTATATGCAAGGCTTGTGGTGCTTTCTTTATGAATGTTTGCGATTGGATTGGAGCAAACTTTATTTAGCCTGCAGTTGGGCAAGGTTCTCTTTTATGTACCGACGAAGCGAATAGTCATCCGTTTGTATAATTAAAGAACGTTGGATCGAGACATGGTGAGACAGAAGGTGCTTGAATTTTCCTTTTCTAGCCAATCTAAGCTGCGCTGTAGTAGCTCGAGAATACTTTAGCCATTCAAGTTGGCGCTGTCAAAAAATGCTTTATGGTTTCAATACGAAGTTGTAGTGCACTGCTGGGTTTCGTGAACATAGCATAGCGTGCCTCGCCATACCGACAGTTGATTGCTACCGTTACGTGATCAGGGGTGTGCCGTATTGTCGATAAAAGCTACTGAGGGCCAATATGAAACATTTCATCACTTTCAATTGATTGGCTCTCGATCTTAACAACGAGACTTTTCTCTCAGGTGATTGCTACTATGGTGTTTGTGAATTACCTATGTAAATACTCTACATGACGTGCCGTCATGTTAGCAACCATGAGCAATTCGTTTTTTGGAGGCCTGTTTCAGAGGAGGATGAAAGTAGCAGCAAACTGTTTCATAAGAAATGCGTGCCTATTTTTTAAAGCATTAATGAATGGCCATATTTGAATATAACAACACACCAGAGTAATAAGAATCATTATGACAGCTTCGCTGGGCAGTGTCTTTCTAACATCGGATAACATGCTGACGCCAATTACCAAGATTTTTCTTCCATGTAAAATGCAATGTCTCTCATAGCTAAATACTAAGAAAATGTTAAATGTTTAGCGAGGCATCATACACGACTTCTCGTGTTGAATTTGCAGACATTCTTTTTACGCAAAATTTGCGGATAGACACGGCGCATATGTGCATTGCAAAACCAGTAGACCCCTTTAACGTTACATAGCTTGCGATATTCAAGCCGCAAAGTTTCTCGACTCACGCGCTTTTGAAGAAGAAACTGTGGTTAAGGCATGGTAGCTGAAAGAAGCCGACGTATTCTTCAATACGTACGGCTCGAGCCACCCATACGCCAAGCATATACGAAGGGAACGAGCGTGCGCGGGAGCCGAGAGAGCCGGAGCGAGCGGCGTCCTGGCCGTGACGTCACGCGCGAGAGGGCGCCACTCCTAATTCTCACCGCTAATACTAGGAAACTACGCAGCAACACCGAATGGAGAAAATGTGCCGCAACACTACCCTTATGAAAATGACTGTTGACATGTTTTTGGCGTATTGTTGATGAATTGTTGACTCAGTAGCCTTTCAACAATACCTCAACGATTATTGAAACCAGCGAGCAATAATTACACAGTAAAGTTGTTGGTTAGTTCACAACAAAAAATTTTTGACTGAATTCTGTTTATATATTGTTGAATAGCATCGAGTATTATTGAGCCATTGTTGAGTAGTTTCCAACAATAAAGTCGTTTACGAAGTTTTGTTGATATATTGTTGAATAGTATTGAGCCAATGTTGAGTAGTTTCCAACAATAAAACCGTTGACTAAATTCGTTTGATGTTTTGTTGAATATTATTGAGTATTATTGAGCCATGTTGAGTAGTTTTCTACAATAAAACCGTTGACTAAATGCTGCTGACTTATTGTTGAATAACATTGAGTCTCGAGCACCATTGAGTTTCGTAGTATATGTGAAAAACGCACGCACATATGTATGTGTGCATCTTTTGCACATATATGTTGCTTTACTGATCACTTGATCGCCATTGCATATACAGAGGGCGTTGTTTCACGTTACTTGAACCATAGACGTATCTAACGAGTGGGCATGTGGACAGTGAACCCTGTCCACCGAGTAGATACGTCTGTGGTATAAGTTACGTGAAACGTCCTGCACGTATATATATATATAGTAGGCAAAGGGGGATTCTTCAGGCTACCTTTCAAACGTAAAGAAGTTGCGTGGTGCTACAAGGTAAACAGAACAAGTATTTAATTTCGACAGTTTCGTTCGGTGGACCGATCTTCAGGGTTTACAAAAACATGGCAGTTCGGCCCTGGTAGTGAAGACACCAGACCGGGTGCCCGGTCGTTCTTACAACATCAAACCGAGAGGAACAGTTGTGACAGTGATTGATTTTCGGCGCTTTGGCAGATTTACAGCGGCCTTTGGTAGCTATACAGGGCAAGAGGAAGGCGGAGTCACATGTATGTAGAGCAAGGAGGTCAGTGACGAAAAAAAAAGAAAAAGAAAGAAAACGGAAAGAAAAAGAAAAAAGCACACAGGAGGAGGGAGGCGTAAGATGGAGAGTGAGGGGGGCGGGAAGTAGCGGCAGCTTGGTTCTCGTGCACCCGAGGCAAGGAGGGAGAAAGCGGTCGCTCCGCAGCACCAGTGCGTGGGCTGCCGTTGTAGCGGGAGAGAGGGCAAGTTGAATCGGGTGGCGGGGGGCACAATAGAGAAGGGGACCAAAAGGAAGACAGAAGAGCGGCAACTTGTAGAAAGAAACACAGTGTCACAGTACACATATACAAGGCACGGCCTATTCCGGCAACCTTGTGGTCCAGCTACGGTGCGAAAACTTCTAGACTTGTATGTTACAGTGATGTCGTATTCTTGTAGTCTGAGGCTCCACGGTGCCAGCCGTCCTGAAGGGTCCTTTAAGTTAGCTAGCCAACACAACGCGTGATGGTCGCTGACCACTTTGAATGGCCTGCCATATAGGTAAGGGCGAAATTTCGCTGTAGCCCAAACGATGGCGAGGCATTCCTTTTCGGTTGTAGAATAATTGCCTTCCGCTTTTGACAACGACCGGCTAGCGTAAGCTATCACGTGTTCATGTCCATCTTTTCTCTGGACTAGGACGGCACCGAGGCCTAGGCTACTGGCGTCAGTGTGGATTTCGGTATCGGCGTGCTCGTCGAAGTGCGCAAGTACGGGCGGCGACTGCATACGTCGTTTTAGTTCTTGAAATGCGTTGGCCTGCGGCGTTTCCCACTTGAACTCGACGTCACATTTAGTTAGCTGTGTCAGCGGCTCAGCGATGCGCGAAAAGTCCTTGACACTCGCCTGTAGTAGGCACACATGCCAAGAAATCTACGCACTGCCTTCTTGTCGGTGGGCTGCGGAAACATTGCGATGGCAGCTGTCTTCTGCGAGTCAGGGCGGACTCCAGACTTGCTGATGACGTGGCCTAGGAAGAGAAGCTCATCGTAAGCGAAGCGGCACTTTTCTGGCTTCAGAGTGAGTCCTGATACTTGATGGCCTCTAGTACTGTGGCAAGCCGCGTAAGGTGATCGTCGAAATTTTCGGCGAATACAACGACGTCATCCAAGTAAACGACGCAGGTCTGCCACTTCAAAATCCTGCTAAAACCGTGTCCGTCACGAGCCGGAACGTTGCAGGTGCCGAGCACAGTCCAAATGGCATGACCATGAACTCGTAGAGGCCGTCTGGCGTGATGAAGGCGGTCTTTTCGCCATCCCTTTCGTTGACTTCTATTTGCCAGTAGCCAGACTTGAGGTCCATCGATGAGAAGTATTTAGCATTGCAGAGCCGATCCAATGCATCGTCTATCCGTGGGAGGGGGTATACGTCTTTCTTCGTGATTTTGTTCAGTCGACGATAATCGACGCAGAAACGTAGGGTTCCGTCCTTTTTCTTCACTAAAACAACTGGAGACGCCCACGGGCTTTTCGACGGCTGGATGATGTCGTCGCGCAGCATTTCGTCGACTTGTTGTCTTATAGCTTCGGCTTCTCGCGTCGAAACTCGGTAAGGGCTCTGGCGGAGTGGTCGAGCGCACTCTTCGATTATTATATGATGCTTTGCGACTGGTGTCTGTCGAATCTTCGATGACGTCGAAAAGCAGTCTTTGTATCGTCGAAGCAGACTTCTGAGCTGTTGCCGCTTAATCACGGGGAGGCTTGGATTTATGTCGAAGTCTGGCTCGGGAACTACGGTCGTCGGGGTAGATGCAACAGAATCTGAGAGGACAAACGCATCGCTGGTTTCCTGAATTTCCTCGATGTATGCGATCGTCGTGCCCTTGTTGATGTGCTTGAACTCCTGGCTGAAGTTTGTCAGCAACACTTCAGTTTTCCCTCCATGCAGTCGAGCGATCCCTCTTGCGACGCAAATTTCACGGTCGAGCAGTAGACGTTGGTCGCCTTCGATGACACCTTCTACGTGAGCGGGTATTTCGGTGCCGACCGAAATAACAATGCTGGAGCGAGGCGGGAGGCTCACTTGATCTTCGAGCACACTCAAGGCAAGGTGACTACGAGGGCTCTCCGGCGGTATCGCTTTATCTTCCGACAGCGTTATTGACTTCGACTTAAGGTCGATGATTGCGCCGTGTTGGTTCAGGAAGTCCATACCGAGAATTACATCTCGTGAACACTGTTGGAGGATAACGAAGATGGCAGGTTAAGTCCGGTCATGAATGGTTATTCTTGCCGTGCAGATTCCAGTCGGCGTAATCAGATGTCCTCCAGCGGTGCGAATTTGGAGGCCTTCCTATGCAGTCTTAACCTTCTTCAACTGGGCGGCGATGTGTCCACTCATGACGGACTAATCAGCCCCTGTGTCCACTAAGGCGGTAACTGCGTGGCCGTCAAGAAGCACGTCGAGGTCGGTGGTTCTTTGTCTGGCGTTGCAATTAGGTCTTGGCGTCAGATCACGGCTGCGTCGTGTTGAACTGAAGCTGGAACGTCGCGTCGGCAAGTAGTCTTTCGTCGGTGTAGTCTTGGCTTCCTGGCTTCGTCGGGACGGTGGCGTGTCGTTATTATGTCGTCGGGATGGTCTCTTCGGAGTCTTCGTCGGCGGAGGAGGATCTTCATCAGTTCGACGAACAGCAACCCCACCTCCATCGGTCTCTGCTTTTAGTTTTCCGGATATGGGCTCGCTGAGCGGCCCCGGGCTGGGCCAGTGTATGGTCGGCGCTGCGGCGAGAGGTAGCGGCCTGGTGATGGCGAACGCGACGATCGTCGAGAGCTCCACTGAGCAGCGGAGAGGTAGTGGGCGATATCGCGTGGGCGTTCACCTTGCTGCGGGCGCGGAGCGTTGACGGCGAAACCTCGCAGTCCCATCTCCCGGTATGGGCATCGGCGATACACATGGCCGGCTTCTCCGCAGTGATAGGAGAGCGGGCGGTGGTCGGGGGCTCGCCAAATGTCCGTCTTCGTCGCGTAGGTGCGTTGGGCGACGGGTGGGCGTGTTGGAGGCAGTGGCGGCGGACGACGGAATTGCGGCGTCACAGGGCCCTGGCGCGGTCGCGGAGGGGGGCCTTCACGGCGTGCGACGGCGGCGTAGGTCATCGCTTCCGGCTGGGGCTGTGGTGATTCTGGTTGCACCTCAGGAACTCCAAGCGATCGGTGCACCTCTTCTTTCACGATGTCGGCGATCGAGGCCACTTGAGGCTGTGACGATGGCAAGACCTTGCGCAGTTCTTCGCGCACTATGGCCCTGATGGTCTCGTGCAGGTCGTCCGTGGCCAGTGATTGAATTCCTGCGTAGTGGGTAGAGCTTGTACGGCGGTTGAATTGCCGGTTCCGCATTTCGAGTGTCTTCTCGATGCTGGTGGCCTCGCGAAGGAACTCTTCTACGGTCTTCGGCGGGCTTCGTATCATTGCACCGAAAAGTTCTTCCTTCACACCACGCATGAGAAGGCGGACTTTCTTCTCCTCTGGCATATCCGGGTCGGCATGGCGGAACAGACGGTTCATTTCTTCCGTGAAGATGGCAACATTCTCGTTAGGCAGCTGCACTCGGGCGTCCAGCATGGCTTCGGCCCTTTCCTTGCGCACGACGCTCGTAAAGGTGCGCAGGAAGCCGGTACGGAAGAGGTCCCATGTCATCAAGGTCGACTCCTGGTTCTCAAACCACGTTCTGGCGGCATCTTCTAAGGCAAAGTAAACATGCCGCAGCTTGTCGTCGGAGTCCCAGTTGTTAAAGGTCGCGATTCCTTCGTAGGTCCCCAGCCAGGATTCTGGGTCTTCAGACGCTGCTCCATGGAAGGTCGGTGGGTCCCGAGGTTGTTGTAGGATAACGGGGGACACTGGGGCAGCCATTGGGGTTGTTTTGACCACGATCTTCGTTGTCGACTCAGGTAGAAGTCCGTGCTCTGGGGGCAGTCCTTGCAGTCTGCGGCTAGCACGCTGGTCTTGGGCGATGTTAGTTTTGTCCTCGGGCTTCGGGCTTGGATCGCGGCTTTGTGGGGGCGTTCGGGGCATGAACGCACTAGCATCTCCACCAGATATCACGTGGTAGTGACGTTAAAGAACACAGTAGCAGTACTGTGAAAGACAAAACTAGCTTTTATTGGGCGAACCTGTGCCCACAAAACAGGCTACAATATATATATATGTATGCCTTCATGATAGAGGCATATATAGCTGCTGCAAGGTATTTGAAACGTTGATGCACTCCTCGAAAAACTCATTGACACACGTTTTCTTTGCCGGGTGTCCCAGCTAACTTCAGCCAGAGTTTAAAAATATGGCGATGCAATGGAGCTGGATAGATAAAAATACAGAAACTGTTTATTCGGACGTGTTGCCAACTCCTCTGAAGCTTTCTAATTGGAATTTCTTTCCCGACTTACTTGCTTCAGAAGTTGGTTAACTATCCTGGACTAATTAGCTAAGTAAGCAAAATACAAAAATGGCACTACACGCCACATACAAAAGTGAGCAACATGCATTTAGTCGCGTCGTCATAGAGTGCATAGAGTTTACACTCGGCCTAAAGTTAGCAGAAAGACCCTGTATATATATATATATATATGTATATATATAAGCAGTTTGAGAAGAAAAACGTCTCTACAAGCAGTGAGACAAATTTGACGCATCCTGCATTTCCATCGGCATCCATTATAAGGGGCCAGTGCCCTGGTTGTGTGTTAGGAAACGGCATTGCATGCCTCCATGTTACATATGGTCAAGGTGGCGGAGAAAGTTTACAAAATTCAAGTCTGGGATTTCACGTGCCAAAACCACCCTTTGATTATGAGCCACACCGTAGTAAGAAACTCCATATTTATTTTGACCCTCTGGGGTTTTTTAACCTGCACCTAACGCACAGTACACGGGCGTTTTGCATTTCATCCCCATCGAAATGCAGCCGCCGCGGCCGGCATTAGATCCCAAGCACTCGGGTTAGTAGCGCAACACCTCAGCCACTACGCCACCACGGCGGTTGCGGCGAAGACAGCAGTGAACATCGTTTTTACAGAGTGCGTTTGGCTTAAATGTTACCCGTTAGCGCGCAACAGAACGAAACGAAAAGGTTGGCTGATATGTATGACATGGTGCTCATATTTCACATGCAGGCCAAATTCTTTTCTGTGACATAGACGGGGTGCTGGCGAATGTGCTGGGAATCTGCTTGGCCGCCAAGCACAATCAGCGCTGCTATACGTTCTCGGTGACAAATCGCACAGCGCAGAAGCACACGCACAAATGTTTAAAGAATGAGAAAACCGCCTGCAGTTTGCCATGACGTCGAAATAAGAAGCACAAACAGCGACATTTCTGTACTTTTCTGGTCAATAGTTCAGTTCGCATGGTTGCGGCACGCATTACTTTTTTTTAAATCCGAACGATGAAAACTGTGCGCGCACACATTGGCGCGGCGTTTGCGACGTTTGAATTTGGCGCCTTTTCCCACGCCTCCCATTAGCTCCGGCCAGTGCACTGCGTTACTGCGCTAAAGAAAGTAGTTCATCAAAGAAGTCAAGCAAAAAACATTCATACACTTGCAAATGGCAGCAATTGTTCAGCAATAACATGATATTACAAAATTTGTTATCAAATGGTAGAATTTGTGATAATATACGCGTGCATTTGTATGAGTGCACGTGTTTGATTGTGCGTTTGCGCTGTAGATGATTGGCGCATTTCTGCGAGTTAGTGCACACCGTTTCCTTGAGAGCTTCCTGCGTTTTCTGTGTTCTTTGTGTGCTTCGCTGTGACTTTTTGGGAATATTTGTGCGTGTTGCTGGCTTTTTGTGGGCTTGTTGCCTCCAAGATCACCATGATCGCCTCCAACTCAGCGACATCAAAGGTGAGTGACTGTTTCGAATTCCTCTTGTTCGTCCATTGCGACGCGTTGAACGGAAGCTCTGAAATGAGTTCAGTGTCTGTGCGTGTCTTCCGCGCGCCTCTTTTCTAGTTTTCATTCCTAGTACTATCCTTCCGTTGCGAGAATTCGTTGTACAGCACTAGATTTGTGGCATATAATATGGAGTATTTCCTGGTTTAACTTTACGCTCCGCCGCTTGGAGTGACTAAGGCAGTTATGTGGTGCCATCTAAAACAGGACATGTTGTACGCCATGATTTCTAATACGGTGTTCGAGCACCGATTGAGTTAGCCTTATTAATTACCGGAAAACAATGCGACGTGAAACCATGCTATCCGTACTGTAATCGAAGCTGATTAGTTTGCGCCACGCGGTCTAGTACAAGGCGTGTGAGCGGGCTTGTAGCAACCAGGGGCGGTGGGAACGGCGAATACGTATTCCGTTGCGCTGTTTCCTTCAGGATCAAGTGACTCCGCGTGTATGCGAGGCCGCTGACGCGCCGTGCGGCCGACGTTCGCGCGACCGGAAAACACAGAGGCTATCCCGCAATAATAATAAAGAATTTCAAGGGTGTACATGCGATTATATGCGATACGTGAGATACAATAGGGGTGGTGCTACAGAGTGCTGTGAAATCCTCGAGTTATACGCCTCGCCAACCGCGTGTGTTTTGTTTTCCACCAGTTCGCGCGCATTCAACTTTCTTTTTTCATCTTCTCCGTTCGACGCCATCGAGTGCTTCGCGCAAATGGCTTCGCGTAGGCGCTCTTTGCATTCACGGAGAGGCAGATTTGATGGCACTCCGGGTCCTACTTTACTAGGATAAAACATTCAAAATAACTTATTTGGTGAAATTGTAGCTTTTCGCACTTCAGTAACTGATTGATTTAACAGAGTTTTAAAATCAGTAAAGGAACGAGGTGCCTGGCATATCTGCCTTGTCGTCCCACTGTATTTCGAGGACGCATGTATACGTTATCGGCAACATAAACATCAATAATTGGCAAAGTTTCTTGTGACCATAGAAGTAGCTAGTTATGTCGAAAAGCTAGTTTTGCTTTCAATCCGAGCACTATAGAGAGAACAGAATTAAAGGGGAGCGCATCGTTGGGTACTAAGTAAGGACGCTTTGCCACATGCTTGGAATAATGCTTTGTGGATAGAGCAGTCCGGTGAAGTTATTTCTTTGAGGGCAAGCAAAACTTTAGTAGCATCAGGTAGAAGGGGAGTAAAAAAATACAACACTATGGTTCTATATGAAGGAGCTGCCTTTAATATCTGGCCATAACACTTAAGTAGATGCGTGGAAATAATTTTTAGAATAAGTAGAGGAATGTGAAATAAATTATTTGGCAAGCTTACACTGCCATTGACAAGACCAGCCACACTTTAGTGTATTCAATGACTAGTCATTTGTGTCCGTCGATTTAGGTCAGCATATTGGTCCATGTAGCACTTTTGATTGTTGCTTTTGCAGCATCGTGGTTTCACGTTTGAATACTGACATCTTTTTTCAGATTCAAAATGAGCTGGCAGACGCCCGACCTGGAACGCTAAATGTGAATTCTTTGGTCATCCATTATGTACCGTCACTATGATCAAATACAGTGATGCCGTGAAAATTTATTGCAGTAAGCAGGAAAAAAAAACATTGCTAATCCAACTGCAAGGCATTTCCTACAGTGATCAATTGGTGCAGAGTGCCTTCATTAGCAGACATGATGCCTTTAAGCACACAGCTGAAAGACTGTGCAATTGTACCGGGACTGAGTTAATTTCAGTGTCACTTGTGAACATATTAAACGCAGGATGTGCCTTTTTAGTGTATATGCCTGATATAAGAGCGGCATTCAGAAAGTTAGTGCCAGTACAAAAATGACTGTTGATTGACCATTGATATATTGTTGGGGATTTGTTGAAACAGCGGACTTCAACAAATCTTCAAAAGCAATTGAGTTCCCTCAACACTTGCACACCAATATTACCGTTGAGTGTTCTCAATAAAAAATTATTGGGCAACTTGTTTTGATTTTTTGTAGTTGTTGTTTTTTTGTTGTGTAGCAGTTGAGTCCAGTATATTAGAATTAGGACTCCCATATGAAGACATTCCTAAAATTTAAGGCGAAGCGTTCCAACCTCATTCCTGTCACTTTGCGGCAGGTAGGTTCTTCTTTCGCGTCGTTTTCATAATAAGAAAATAATGTGTGACCGATGGGGTGGCATCAAACGTCGGCTGTCGAGCCCGGTGCTCTAACCATTAGGGCATGAACGCGCACATGTTCCTCTCGTTCGAAAGCCAGTAAGTTCTGAAATGATTGGCCCGTGCGCAGCGTGCCACTTCTTCGTGCTGTCGCTAAAGCTGGCGCTTTCAAGCGCCCATCTCCGGGACCGCCCCACTTTCGCAGCCGCTTTCGCTATGTAAAAACTGCAGCGTTAGACTAGCTTCATGACCGCCCAAGTTCATAACGATTTATTTCTTCGCCGGTGTACAAATGCCATCTTCGTTTTAACATACACTAGATGACATTGCAATTGGTACGATCCAAAATGAGCACGTTTCGGGGAGCAGAAGAATGCGAAGTTCACTAGCAAACATGGTGACTACGCGCATGTGGAGTTCCCCAAATGTAGACACGGCGGCAGCGCGGCTGGCGATAAGACGGGCGCCGACAGGCGACGACGCTACCTTCGAGCATCCGGAGCGCTGTGGGAACCGGAGGATGCAAGCGGCGCAGACGCAGCAAACATACACGTGAGAGATCTTCGAATTTCCTGCGATGCACCCGCTGTCCGGAAAGTAAATATAGCTTTTTTTATCCAACGGCCGTGGTACTGAAGATCAAACAACGAACACGCTTTGAGATCGCAGCGCGCAGCCGCTATCACCATTGACTTCAAAGAGCTTCTGATTCAGAAACAACCGAAACAGTATCCCAGCTAATCGCTGCATCTGCGGCCGCTCCCGACTCTCGCTTTAAAAGAAGCATGCGATTTATTTGAGCCTCGCCGAACTATCGTCCTCTTGTCTTCGAACCCTGCTGGACAGGTCCTGTATTAAATAGAAGAACACTAACGGGAAATGAAAGAAATACAGGTAACGGACTCTTATCATACCCCTCTTGTCACCTCGTCAACTGCAATGGTGCTATAAACTATTCTAGTAGCGTTCGGACTCAATTAGATGGTTTCAGTTGTGTGGTGGTTCACGCCTCGTGCTTTTTGATGAAAGTATTTTTTTCTTTTCGGACATCATGATGCACACATTAGTGAAATGCTTTAACGACGATAAGTGGGACGTTCATCCGTTGAAGTCGAAGTCGTTGGCTAACCGAGCTACTAGTCTTCGATTGATGTGCGAGCCTGGCTGTTTTGATGAGTTGCGCGGCAGAGGCCATGATGCATGTTGGTGAGAAGGCAGCCCGAAACAGTCGCAGCCGAACTTCTGCAGATAGGTAAGTAATCTCGATTTCTTGGGCACGTAGCCTTTTTTTCTATTTTGGCATTGACAAGCGTGAGATGTTAAGCGCACCGTTCACTTTGTTCAAGCAAACCGTACGCCACGGAGCGAAAGCGCGCGATACTAACGCTCGCTGCCGCCGCCACATCGTTTGAAACAATGGCAGGCGAAGAGGCAGCGGTGCCCCACGTGCGTAAAATTGCATTGCTTCATTTGTTCCTGTCTAATGACCTTTCCTTAATTTGCATGAGCGAACACATTTGGAACATAAGGATCAGCTTCTCTGAGCAGTAATAATTTTGTACAGTGGCCACGCCATCTTTCATCGGGGCTCACGTGGGCCGTCTAAGCGCTTATTATCGCGTTCCGATACGTGAGAGGCGCACTGCCTTTCAAGGTATTTAGATAGGCACGACGAGCTTAGGCGAACCGCGACAAATAATTGTGCAACAGGTGTGCAGTTCTGCTACGCTTGTACCAAACTCGTACTGGAAGGCAGTGTTGCACTTCGCGCTTACGCATTTCGTAACTATGGCGGCCGCCGTGGCCATATGGGGCTTGAGGTCGTGGATACGATCCCCGCAGCAGTCGCATTCCAAAGGAGCGGAATGCAAAAACGCTCGTGCATTGTGCATTGTATGCACATAAATATTTACAGGAAGCCAAAATTAATAGAGTCCCCAACTACGACCTGCCTTATAATCAGATCGTTGCTATCGCACGTAGGCCATCATACTTATTTTTTTAAATCCATAGTGGCTCATCGTATACCATACGGTTAGTGTGATCACCTTTGGTGCCATAGCGGTTAAGCGCGCCTCGATTTAGGTTTGCGCCTAATGATGTAGCGCACCGCAAAATATATTCCGCTTCTTTGGGATTTGCGGAGAACTGCCAACCGGTAAGTCGCAGTTTCCACGCGGTGACTGTACACGGATACACAGCGTAAATGAAAAGAGGTGCGTTGACGACGTCGGCAAAGAACACAGCCGCCGACGGGCTCACGTTATCACCTATCACCGCCAAAACTACCGCAGTAAGCATCTTTATATAGAGCGGCGCGTTTCCGTTGAAGGCGTACTGTACAATTTTATTTTATTCTTTATTTCTTTTATTTCAGCATCAGACGAAAATAGAGCCTGATGCAGGGACAGAAGCTAAAGGCTGATGGAACCTGACGAGGCCTCTGACCCTAAACAGTCTACAGCGGTTACAGATACAACACAAATCTTAGAAACAAAGGAAATAAAGTAAAAGAAACGCAGCATTTGACACCTGTACACAAACGTATTGCATATACTGTTGTACACAAATGACACATAACAAATCATACATAATAGAACGCTAAGAAATTTACTTGAATGAATCAGCACAAAACAGCTGTTGTACAAAAACATACAAATAAAATATAATTGTCAGTGAAACTGTATAATGTTGCTTGAAACGACACAAAAGTAAGATAAGAGCAATTTCTAGAGTTATTTTGTGTTATATAGAGTTTTATGTATCCTTCGTGAGAAGACAGTAAAATATGAAAAAACACTTCAATTTTGGCTATAGTTAAATTGGCAAGATAACAATAGCTCCCTAAGTTGGCTTTTAAATGCTTTTAATTTGCATTCAAAGTTTAGCTTACCTTCAAATTTGTTTAATATCGCAGGTATTTGATACGCCATTGTTTTCCTTCCATAATTTGTACGGAGTTTTGGTGTTCTGTGTTTTCGGTGCTTCAAAAGGTGTTCAGCATTTTCAGAGTCCATAATTCCATATAGTTTCTTCTGATGCATTACTTGCAGCGCTTTGAAATAATATAACTGGTCTGCCTTTAGGATGCCGTGTTTCTTAAACAGAGGAGCGGTTCTCAAGTCCTGTGCATTACCACAATAAGATTCAAAACAGCGCAGAATTTTCTTCTGCAAAGTAATAAGTTTAGTATAATTGTATTGCGTAGTAGTGCCCCAACCATCAAGCCATAGGTTAATTTGGAATAAAAAAGTGAATAATAAATGTTCGTTTTTTAGCCAGAGCGGTATGAGCGCAGATATCCTGTATAGACATCCAAGTGTGCTGGCAATATCTACACTTAGGTTTCTAACGCACACCCGCCGTGGTTGCTCAGTGGCTATGGTGTTAGGCTGCTGAGCACGAGGTCGCGGGATCGAATCCCGGCCATGGCGGCCGCATTTCGATGGGGGCGAAATGCGAAAACACCCGTGTACTTAGATTTATGTGCACGTTAAAGAACCCCAGGTGGTCAAAATTCCCGGAGCCCCCCACTACGGCGTGCCTCATAATCAGAAAGTGGTTTTGGCACATAAAACCCCATAGTTTAATATTTTTTTCTAACGTGCACTGACCAGCTCAAGTCTTCCTGAAACCAAACCCCGAGAAATTTTTGTGTCTGAACTTGTTTTATAAAGGTGTTTTCAAATTTCACGTTAAGTTTGTGGTGTAGAGGTTTGTTGGGAGGACCAAACACGACATATGTTGTTTTTGAGGCATTTAATCTTAACTTGTTTCTGCTTAACCAGTTTGAGAGATGCACAAGCTAGTCATTTACAGAGGATTCAACTGTCAGTAGGTTATGCGAAGAGAAAAAGACATTGGTATCATCAGCATACATTATGGTTTCAGCAGAACTATCAATTTTGACAATGTCATTGATATAGGCAAGAAATAGTAATGGGCCCAATATTGATCCTTGTGGTACTCCTTGTTTTAGCTTCGCGAGTGTTGATACTGCATCATTAATTTTCACCAACTGATAACGATCATTCAGATAACCATCTGGAAGATCTAGTACAATACTTCAGATACCGTATCTTGATAATTTGTTAAGTAATTAATCGAACTGTATGGTATCAAAAGCTTTCTGAATGTCTAAAAACAAACCTAGTGTATATTTTCTACATTCCATGTTTTCAATTATCCTGTCTTTGATGTGTACGAGAGCGTGTTCTGTCGATCGATGCTTGCGAAAGCCATATTGACATTGAGTTATCACCTGATGCCTTTCAAAAAATGAAACTAGCCTCTCATGAATGACGCATTCAAATATTTTAGATATTGTAGGAAGTACGGAAATAGGTCGGTAGTTAGATAAATTGTTTGTATCACCTTTGAAAATTGCGGTGACTTTGGCAATTTTTAATAGCTTAGGAAATACGCCTGTTAGAGTGAGGTTAATTATGTAGCTAAGAACTTCACATATTAAAGGCGATATTAATTTTATTTCATTTGGACGAAGTTCATCCACCCCTAGAGATGTATTATTTTTTAGCTTGCCAATTACACTTGAAATTTCACTAGGATCAGTAGGTTTCAGGAAAGTAGAGTGATTCAATATGGTGTCTAGTGGCATACTGCCGTCGCGGATAGTTTCGCTCATGGTATTGTAGGAGCCAGCATCCACAAAATGTTTGTTCATTGTATTAGCTAGTCGTTCACCGATGAGTGTTTTGCCATCAACTACGAGCTGCGTAATCCTATCCCTAGCTTTTGTTCTTGAAGTGAGCGAGTTTACAACCTCCCATATTCGTCGATGATTATTATATATGCTCTCAAAGAGATTCTGGTAGTAGTACTGTTTTGCTTTTCTTAACTCAGTCGTTAAAGCATTCCGATACTTCCTAAACTCTGTGAATGTAGTTGGATCCCGTGAATGGATAAAATCATGGAATAACTTATTTGTTATTTTGATACGGTGATAAAGCTCTGAATTAATCCAAGGTTTCTTATGTTTTCTTCTATTACGATCGGTCGGCTGTAATACAGGAAATGCCGCATTGTATGAAGCGTGTACTAAAGAAAAGAATTTCTCGCAAGCACTGTCTGCGTTTTCGTCATTGTAAACCTCACTCCAGTCAATCAGACTGACCAAGTGGAAAAATTCTTTTTGTCTTATAAGGTTTATGGCTCGTTTACCGTCTCTGTTAATTTAGGGCTTTTCATAGTGCTTAGTGATGGAATAAAGCAAAAAAACTGGCAGATGATCACTAAGAGCATATGAAAATATTCCGCTCGAGATTTCTCGTGGACTGAAGTTTGTTATGCAAACATCCAAAACAGTGGCAGTTTGTTTTGTAAGTCTTGTAGGTTTATTTATATGGTTTCCGAAACCATACGTAGATAACAGTGTCTCAAAATTTTCTACGTAAGCATCATTGGAACTTAAGTCGATATTGATGTCCCCCATAATAATGCAAGATGCGTTTGAAAAGACAGGGGAAGCCATCTGTAAGTCCACAAACTCTACGAAACGACCTTTGTGCCCTAGCGGAGGGCGGTAGAGAGCGACCACCACTATTTTGTCGATATGCAAGCACAAAGATTCAAAATCGGCACTCATTAACGAGAAATCACTATACAGTTGATAAGAAAAGGTATTCTTAATGTAGATAGCCAGCCCTCCACCCTTTTTTTGCCTACGACAAAGATGTTCAGACCGATAGCCTGGAAAGTTTGGTTTTGTGTCATTATCTGAAAGCCATGTTTCAGTAAAGGTTAGAATATCGAAGTCAGCTGATAACGAATGCAAAAAAACAGAAATGTCTGCCTTTGGTCGAATGCTTCTGCAGTTTGCATGTAATGCAGAAAAAAACTTTCCACAAGAAAACTCGCGATTAAAAGCGTCAACTGTGTAGTATCTGCTGTTCTCCTCTGGGTTCATCGTCATGAACAGGAAAGGCAATTAAATCACATTCAATTCAGTCTTCAACAATTGATTTTATCTAAGTCTCCTTCATGAGCAATGTGAAATATATCGGAGTCTTCATCTTTACGTACAAGCACCTTGCCTCCAGTCATCCAGGCGAATTTCCATTTGGCAGCCTTTTTCCTTTTAATCGCATCTGAAAGCAGTGCCTTGTTTTTTGGAGTCAAGTGTTCATTCACAAAAACCGGGGTTGTTCCTTCTAGACCAAGCATAGAGCTGTCTATCTTCTTTTTTCTGCACTTTTATAACAGCTCATTCCGCTGATTTCATCTGACAAAGCAAACAACTATGTTCTTGACATCAGCATTGAATGTACGCACATAGTGACCCGTGTCGATGTGAACCATGGTGTCAATGGTTACCCCTACACTTTCGCCTATTTTGCTTATTATTGCTAGCAGGTCCTTTCCATCCGGGACGCCCTTAATCTCGAGGTTGTTGAGGCGCTGGTATTGCTCGAGCTCTTCACATCTTTGTGATAATCGGACGTTTTCGCCTTTCAGTTCAGTGTTCTGTTGCGCAATTCCTGCATTTCAAGCCTCAAGTTTTTAATCTCCTTAGTAGTATATTTGACATCATTGCAAATATCAGTGCAGTAAGACACACTTTTCTTAAGCTCCCGCATTTATTCTCGGAAATCACGCCTCAAGTTCTGGAGAGCCCTTGTCACCTCACGCAAATCTTTTGTCGTGTCGTGTTCCGAAGCCACGCCGCCCCCTTTTACAGTGCTCTTTCCACTATATTTTCCCGCCATTAGACATGAAACCACATGCACAATACAGCACAGGCAACAGCAGTAGATTGTTCGGCAGCAGTGCACTACAAGGATTTACAAAATCTGTGGCACAAAATTCCTCACCTGCGAAGGCAAAGAATGAATGGCGATCAGATCCGTGCTGTGCGCGCACTGCTGCCGAACTAATTGGCGATAACCGAAGCATGCCACCGTTCTCCGCTGCCTCTTTGAGCTGAACCGATCCGAATGTGCGTCGCTTGCAGAAGCGAAAGGAGCGCGACTCGGCGCATTGTCGCCTCGAGCACCGTTTGCGTGGTGAAGAATGATGTGTGCATGAAGCTAGCTCACTGCGAAGACGCTACCGCGCAAAACGCGCAAGGGGCTTGTACGCGACGTTCTGCACACAAATCGCGTGGGATGATCGGAGACACCCCGCAGGGGCGTCTGCGCAAGCAGGCGTTTGGTGTGTTGCGACACCACGTACCCGAGCACATGGGGGTTGGACCCTCCCGCGTGTAGCCGTGCGCGGCATAGCCGTGTCCGGGGAAAAGGGGATCCTGGGGGTTGAGCCAATGCCGGGTGTTTGGACCTTTACGGCCCCTCGGCGGTGGCAACACACCCCTTTGGCCTCGGCTCACGTAGACGGCACCCCCAGACTGACCCACCCGGGGGAAATCGGCAGTCGTGTTTTCCTGTCCTCCTCTCCAATCTTCGTCTTTCTCTCTCGTCTTTTTCATCTTTCCTGTCTTCTCATCACTTCTCCTCACTTTCTAGTTTCCCGGCGGCAAGTGTCAACCTTGTGCATTATGGCCAACCTCGGGTATGGGCTCTTGCACTGCCCAGGGGGCGCTGCGAAAAGGGAGCTAAAAAGCGCCCTCTATGCTGAAATGGGTCGTACCAAGCTCGGTCGTCTGCTTCGGAAAGCACGTTTACAATATGGACCCGCCACTTTCGGTTGTGTTGTTTCACGGCCTGCAGCGAATATCGGGCGCCGAAGATTTTTTCAGGGGTGGCACGCTGCGTAAAGGCAAGAAATTATGCAGTGCCGAATACGTGTACGCCGTTCAAGAATTAGGCGGCGAAGTTTTAGCACCGTGTCAATCGCAAGTGAAGCGAGTCGCGTACGAAGTGGAACTTCAGGTAAGGTTTGCACGCTAGCTGCTAGATTCAGGCGCACAAACGCGAGGAAATGCTTGCTATAAATTAATCCACAGCAGCGATAAGCAGGCATCATGTGTACGGAACTGCTCGAGAACTCGACGGTACGCGCCGCGATGTACGAACTGTTTGAGCGCACAATCATACGCGCCGCGACGGCAGCGGTCTTTCGACATGCCGCGAAACGGCGGGCCTCCTCCAATCTTTGTTGACTGCGTGCCGCTAAACAAGTAGTTATGCCTCCTTTGTAGTAGTGGCCATCTGTCCCTTTTAGTAACTGGTAATAACTGATGCAATGGATATGAGCTCGCACGTACTTGCGAATCGCGCTGCAGCGCGAGCTCGTGCGCGGCTCGCTTGATGTAGGTTTTAATGACAGCGCTCGAACATCGATGTGCTGCAATCAATACTGCCTCAACGTGCTGGCTTGAGATCAAGGATGAGCGCATTTAACTCTCTTAACCTGTGCTGCTCGTAGTGGAGTAGTGAATGGTCATCGAATGAGCCCGACCATTTGTGCTCATTTGCACACACCTGGTCACTTCACCACTTCGCATAGGTCGAATTGTTAATATTCGCTGTGGCCGGGTCTCGAATCGTGAATTACCAGCCATGCCTGCTGCTATGTCGGTCTGCTGTCGGGACTGTAGGCGCAAAAGACCGAACATTAGAACGCAGATAATCAAGCAAGCTTCAAGACAGGCGAAGCAGTCAGCATGGCGCGAAGTTTCGCTTACTCAGCGCGACGAACTGCAGCTATGCAGCGCGCCCGACGCTCCACTTCGTGAGGCCTTGAAGGAAAATGGCAGAATCTGATGTTGGGATTCAGGCCTTCTTGTTCATGGCAGCCCACGACGCTGAAGTAATGACGGTGACGCCTTTTCGAGGCTGGGCTAGGTCTCTCCGGATCGGCATCACCGATTCCTTCTGCTCCCAGCATTACGTTCCACGGCACACGGAGAGTCCGTTTTCGTTAACTACAGGCTGCGGCGAGCTCGCAGCGTGGTCGACGTGGTCTGTGAGAAGTGACGAGCCTTTTCGCATTCGCAACAGGGCAGAAAAAAGTGCGAATCGACGCAAAACTCGGACTAGAAACGTGCTTCGCCACAGCCAGGCTTCAGTACGACCCAAGCTGGTACGACCCAGATGTCGTTTCCCGCGCCGCCACCAGGCGCCGCTACTATACCTCAAACTCCAGCGCAAGACGCGCATAGGTATTTGGTTATAGTGGGGATGTACCACTGGCGTGCGCAGAACTGGATACTTCCCGTCCTGTGTCGTCCCCTGGTTGGGCTCCATGGTGGGTGGCGGCCATCCCTGCCGAATAATATTATTACTTATGGAATCAAATTTCCCTCCACTCCCTGATCGCTCCTTCAAGAGGGGGCGCACCGAAGATTCCTTCAACTTCTTCATGAGTCGCAAAGAAACATTCCCAAAATACCATGTCATTCACAGTCAACATGAAAGCAAGACAGCCCGAACAATATCTCCTTTTGTTGTGGCAAAATCATTGGCAAACTCCATTGGCCCAGGTTACAAAGTAACTAAAATGGGAAGCGGCGATCTTCTTCTTGAACTTCGTGACAAGACACAGTACAGTAAATTGTCAAAACTAATTTCTTTTGGGGACATTCCAGTTTCAGTAGGCGCACACAGATCTTTGAACACTGTCCGCGGTGTCGTCTCTGAAGATGACCTGCTCGATCTTAGTGAAAGTGAGCTACTTGAGGGATGGCAAGATCAAAATGTAGTAAAGGTCCAGAGAATAACGATTAGGCGGGACGGCAAGGAAATCCCCACAAAACACATAATCTTAATTTTTGGAACTAGCAACTTACCAGACTCAATAGAAACAGGATACTGCAAACTCCGTGTAAGGCCATACATTCCTAACCCACGGCGATGCTTCAAATGTCAGCGGTTCGGGCACAGCTCACAAAGCTGCCGAGGGCGCATTACTTGTGCAAAATGTGCATCAAACGAGCACTCATGTGACACTTGCACTTCCACCACCCATTGTGCTAACTGTGACGGGGATCACCCAGCGTACTCCCGTTCTTGCCCATCGTGGAAAAAAGAAAAACAAATCATCGAAATCAAAATCAAACTGAACCTTTCCTTCCAAGAGGCGCGCAAGCGCTTCTCGGTGAACCAATCTAGTCCGTCTTACACCGATGTGGCGCGCCGGGGGGCAGCGCTACATCATTCGGTGGCCGCCCAAGTCACACGGAGTGTGACGGCGGTCACGCCATTAGCCCCCCCCGGCCGGAACAGCCAGCGCTGTTCAGGCCCCTTCAAAGGACGAACAGCAGACCCTCGGGCCTGTTGAACCCAGGGCCACTGCTCGGGCAGATCGGCCCACCACTCCCGCGAACGTGCCCGCTCCGCGGGCACTATCTACAGCCTCAGACGAAGCGATAGACACAAGAAATAACACTCCGGCGTCTCAGACGCCCAAGCAACGGCGCGGCTCTCTCGAGCGCACCGGGAAGAAAGAAAAATTCCGTATCACGGGGCCTGGAAAGGCCTCGTGAGCTAATCTAATCTATATCTCTCAGACACACAGCACAAAACATATATAATATGGACACGCAGATATTACTGTTGAATGTGAGGGGTTTACTCCACAACCTAGATGATATTAAGGAACCTTTACATAAGTACACCCCAAAGGTGCTGTGTGTCCAAGAAACACATCTTAAACCTTCGCAAACAAACTTCCTCCGACTGTATGCCATTTTCCGAAAAGACCGCAACGAGGCCCATGCCTCGTCGGTCGGTGTGGCAGTAACAGTAGATAAGAGTGTTGTTTGCCGGCAGTTACAGGTTAAAACGCCCCTAGAGGCCGTTGCTGTCAGAGCAGTGCTTTTTAGTAAGCTGCTGACAATTGCATCCTTATACATTCCTCCAAACTATCAACTCTCCAAAACTGAATTTGAAAGCTTTATTGCGCAACTTCCGGAACCATACATTGTCGTTGGAGACTTGAATGCCCACCATACCTTGTGGGGCGACTCTAGCTGTGATGCCAGAGGGCGTCTCAGTGAAAACTTCCTCTTCAGTACGGGTGCATGCTTGCTAAATAAGACAGAGCCAACTTTTTACAGCGTTGCGCACAAGGCATTTTCATCTATAGATTTATCCATTGTTTCAAGTACAGTCGTGCCGTACTTGGAGTGGAACGTACATAAGGACCCATACGGGAGTGATCATTTCCCGATTGTTCTAAACTTAAGGAAACGGGACGAATGTTCTCCACATATACCCCAGTGGAAAGTTGACTCAGTGAACTGGCAGCGATACGGAGAACTGACATATATGACCTGGGCTGATATTCGTGCGCGTAGTATTGACGACGCAGTGTCATATCTAACCGCATTTATTCTCGACGTAGCGTCAATATGTATCCCACAAACAAATGCATCGCCTAATAAACGACGTGTTCCCTGGTGGAATGATGAATGTAAGGAAGCACGAAAGAAACAGAATAAGGCTTGGAATCAGGTCCGTGACTCTCCGACTATCGAAAACCTTATCAGTCATAAGAAAATAAAATCAGAAGGCAGAAGAACGCGCCGCCGTGCCAAAAGGGATAGCAGGCAAAAATATATTTCCGACATTAATTCTGATACAGACGAAAGAAAAGCCTGGAACAGGGTAAACAAATTAAAAGGCCGCGAAACTCATCCTCTACCATTAGTAAACACACAAGCAGACTCTCTTGAGGAACAAGCTGATTGTCTAGGAGCACATTTCGAGCACATTTCCAGCACCTCTCATTATACAGATACATTCCTAAAATACCAGCGACTAGCAGAACAGCTGCATTTGAGTCGGAAAGGCACATCCACTGAAGCATACAATCGTCCATTTGGAATGGCTGAGTTCCAGGCCTCACTCAACAGTTGCAACAAATCTGCTCCACGAGGTGACAGAATATTGTATGAGATGATCAGACACTTACACCCTGAAACTCAAAATACACTACTGTCACTCTTCAATTCCATGTTCTCTGCCGGCTACATTCCTTCTGCCTGGAAAGAAGCAATCGTAATCCCCATTCTCAAAGAGGGCAAGGACCCTTCCTCGCCGAACAGTTATAGGCCTATTATTATTTGAGAAAATGATTAACCGTCGCCTCATCCATTTTCTTGAAAGCAACAAGATACTCGATCCCTTTCGATGCGGTTTTAGGGAGGGTAGATCCACAACAGATCACCTTGTCCGCATCGAGACAAATATCCGAGATGCCTTTGTCCACAAACAATTTTTTCTATCAGTATTTTTAGATATGGAAAAGGCATACGACACAACCTGGCGCTATGGAATTCTCCGTGACCTGTCTGAAATGGGAGTTCGAGGCAACTTGCTGATTGTGATTCAGAGTTACCTCTCCAATCGCACGTTCCGTGTTAGAGTTGGTAACGTTCTGTCTCGTCCATTTACGCAACAGGCTGGTGTTCCACAAGGTGGTGTGCTAAGCTGCACTCTTTTTATAGCCAAAATGAATTCGATCCAGACTGCCATACCACATACTATGTTTTATTCGGTGTATGTGGATGACATCCAGATAGGTTTCAAATCATGTAACCTAAGTATCTGCGAGCGGCAAGTACAGCTTTGCATAAATGAATTATGTATGTGGGCGGACAAAAACGGTTTCAAGCTAAACCCACAAAAAAGTACGTGAGTCCTATTTTCTAATAAAAGAGACATAATGGCGGACCCCGCAATAGATCTAAATGGAGAACGGCTATCGGTGAGCCATGAACACAAATTTCTAGGAATCCTTTTAGACAGTAAGATGACTTTTGTACCACACTTGAAGTATCTGAAGTCAAAGTGCCTCAAGTCTATGAACTTGCTGAAGCTCTTGTCACGTACATCTTGGGGAAGCGACAGGCGGTGCCTTTTAAAGCTCTACAAAAGTCTAGTATTAACACGCCTTGACTACGGAGCAATAGTCTATAATTCTGCCGGACCTAATGCTCTGAAAATGCTTGATCCTATTCACCACTTAGGTATCCGCCTTGCTACAGGCGCCTTTAGGACTAGCCCTGTGCACAGCCTCTACGTCGAATCAAACGAATGGTCATTGCACTACCAGAGGACATATTTAACTTTCTCCTACGCCCTTAAAGTTAGGTCAGATGTTAAACATCCTTGTCATTCCACTATATGCGACTTGTCCACTGCTAGGCTGTTTCGTAACCGCCCAGCCACTAGGCCTCCTCTGTCCCTCCGATTGGAAGCACTATCAGAAAGAACAGGGGTCCCACTTTTACACAATGTCCTAATGGCTCCTACACGGCTTCCACCGCCTTAGGAGTGGCAGACTATCCAATGCGACATCTCTTTCTTAGAAATATCGAAACGAGCCCCGGAGGCACACGTATATTCGCATTTTCTGGAACTCAAGGAAAAGTACTCATGTGATGAATTTTACACAGATGCTTCGAAGTCTCCGGCTGGTGTTGCTTACGCAGCTCTGGGACCCTCACTTTCAACATCTGGACCACTAAATCCACACACCAGTATCTTTACAGCGGAAGCATACGCTATTCTTAAGGCTATTCAACACATACGGCTCAGAAATATCGCTAAGGCTATTGTCTTCACTGACTCATTAAGTGTAGTGAGAGCCCTAATTAGCTTACGAACGCATAACAACTCGGTTTTTAATGAGCTGTATAGCTTGTTATGCTCCGCATATATGTGCAACCAAGCGATTATACTATGCTGGGTACCTGGTCATAAAGGCATAAAAGGCAACGTAGCTGCTGACGAAAACGCTACATCAGTGAGTTTTAGCAACACAGATGGAAATATACCCATTCCTGCCACAGACCTAAAGCCCTTTCTGCGCCGAAAATTGAGGAATCACTGGCAAGAAGAGTGGGATACACAAACATTGACTAAGTTACACATTATAAAACCAAAATTGCGGAATTGGATAAGTGACAAAACAGCACGGTACAAGGAAGTACTTCTTTGCCGATTAAGGATAGGCCACACATACGGCACCCACTCTCATCTATTGACTGGGGGCGATCCTCCAACTTGGGTTAAGTGTGGCAATAATCTCACTGTCCTCCATGCTCTCATTCAGTGCCCTCCACTAGAAACAGACAGGAAAAAGTATTTCCCTGCTGCATATCGCGAGAATTTACCCCTTCACCCTGCATTTTTTCTTAGCGATGAACCTCTTTTTAATCTGCAAACAGTCTTAGAGTATTTAGCCGCAACGGACACCCTGAAAATCATCTGGCCAGGCAACTTTTAAGCAAACGACTAACAGCCCTGTCTTCAAGGGCTCTCTTGAAACTCTGGTGTCAGTGTTATGGTTTTATTGCATCATCTTTTAATGAAAGCCCATTGCCATAGCCCACATCACATCCTAGTCACCGTCATTATTTTACCACCTATATATTCCACTCCACTTACAGCGTAAGTTTTTTAGGCCCTTTTACAGCCATATCACATCTACCATGATGAGTTCATTGTGCATGTCATCCACAATACATCGTGGACATTACCACATGTCATGGCGCTCTTTGGTCAAACCTGGCCCTTGCGCCATAAAACACCACAAATCATCATCATCATGATCGGAGACACGCCGGAGCGGCTAGCTTCAAAGAAGCGGTGCATGTTCTCACTTGTACATGCACGCTCACGCTCGCATCGCTGTCGGCGTATCTTTAGGCCATTCCTGCTGCTGGACGTCCACCCAAAAATTCGATATCTGCTTGGTATCGGCTAGGCACTGTCGCGTGGTCGTTGGTTCTGTAAGAGAGCCGGGAATATTTCTCCCCGCTGTGAAACATCCCAGTGCGTGTCTTAGCTAACATTTACCGTAGCAACCCATTTCTTCCTTTTCTAGAAAGCACTCGTAAAGAGTCGTAAATTTTTACTTGCAGGCATAGTGTGTACTTCTATTTTGTGCGTAGTTATGTGCAGTGTGTGGCAGATTCTGAATCCGCGCAATCTCATTTTCTGTCCACATTCCGTTCTCCCAGGTTGCGCATGCAGCAAATGCCCAGACGCTAAAGTGTTCTACGTCAAGAGCAGCTTGGCGTCGTGCAAGAGACACCCGTTGATATTAACACGTGTACTTATCTTTATCGGGCGACCACGAAGGACTTGAATGGCCTGCCATAAAGATTAACCGATGGGACCCGCGTGTCTTCCACAAAGTTCTACACTATCCGCGTCGTGCATTCATGCAATCAGATTACACAAGTTGCGGCGAAAGACAGTGGACGGAACCATCGATAACATTCCAGAAACTTTTTTTACATGCAGGCGCGTCCTGCGCTGCACGATAACATTTGTTAGGCGGCCAAACGTGGTCGCCCTATAAAGATATGTACACGTGTCAATATGTGGCTTATTGACTAGCAAGCGCCCTCCTCTGTTGCCACTCTCCATCAAGGGGGATCTTCAACTATTTTTTGTGCTGCTCTGTGGTGTACTGACTGCCGCATGGACATTTTGAAGGCTTACTTTCGATTTGCTCTGGCTTTTAGTAGTGAAGGATGGGCTACCTTTTGAGGGGAGGTATTTCCTTTTGCTTGCGAGAATGTTTACCAGCCTAACCAGGGGATACGTGTGTACTGGAAACAGCAGCGCGAACATAGGCGGACGACGTAATAGGTAGGAGCACACACGAGCCCAAGCTGATCTAAAAGTTTACTTTTGATGATAGAGGTAATAAAGACGCTGGTCAACTTGACGAAGGTAATGAGCCGTGCATGCGTGGCAGAAACAGCTACGAGCGACAAGAAAAAATATGAAAAAAGCCATGTCATGTAGAATAAACGTGCGTGAAAAACGAGAACTATCGGACAAATCTTTCGAAAAAGCGAAATATTTGTCCGATGACTGATACTACCCAACGCGAAATACTCTTGAGAACTGCAAGTCTTTCCCACTAAGGGCAACAGATAACTTGGTTATGCATTTGTTTCATTTGTGATCAAGAAATATTGCTCCTGGAACTCCTCTGGTGTTGAGGTATAGAGCAGAAAGAACGGTTGTTTCATCACAAAGACCAGAACACAAGAGGACTTATGGAATAATTATTTATTGATCACGAAGAAAAATTCATAAGAAATATTTCTGTGACCCTTAGTGGGAAAGAGTTGCTGCAGTATTTCTCGTTAATATCACTTACAGGACAAACCTTTCAGTTTTCATGTGTTTTTGATTTTGCCGCACATGTTTGTCCTACAGGACATGTCTTTCGGTCCTTTTTTGTTGTGCCGGGCTGTTTCTGCTGCACATCCATGACTTTTTCTTTGTGAAGTTGGCCAATGTGTTTAAAATCGTAGTGTTCACGAATAAACTTCTTGTTGAGTCAGCGTTCATGTGTGTTTCTACCTTAACTCATCCTTCTCGTCTCTGTTTGGGTGGTTCTCAAATATAAATGTACACTGAATTGGCGAAGTGTTTATCGAATTGATACATCAAGTATTTGCGCTGTTTACTTCAGGAAGAATGCTACAGGGTGTTATCTTCTCTGTTTTTAACACTGATGTGCATTTTTCTAGTTCAACTTCAAGGAGTCCCCGGAGGAAGCCAATAAGAGTGGTGGTAACTTCATTTGTGTAAGATTTATGAATTTCATCCATTCAAGGCATGACATGTCACATGCTTGTAGGTATGCAAGTATTCGTACTTTTTAAACATACTAAGCTCTAGTTTTCGCTTCTCATGACGCTGCTTTGTACTGTGCTGCATTCTCCAGGCGCAGGAACCTTCTTTTATGCCGTCAGTATTTTTGCATATATTGGAGAAAAAATTGTATTTAGCTTAAATATGCATGAATATCACTTGCAATTTTTTAACACGGGTGCTGTATCTCCCTCCGTCTTTGTTACTGCTTTGTCCCAATTTTCATGCAACGTTTATGAATTTCATGCTATAAAATTCTGGTAGCATTTTAATAACATTTCACCTGTGCAATTGAGGTCATTGGTTTTTCTCATACGCATTTACTTGCGTTTTTGAATGTCTCACCAATCTGGCTGTCCAGTCATTGAAACTTTTTCCCATCCTTTATTACTATTTCTGGGGTACTTGATACTGCAAGTGCAGGTGACCATCTATTTGGCTCTTTGGAATTGTGTTAGCCGTGTGTTACCGCCAATTGTCTGTGCTGAATAATTATTTTTTTTCTCTTATCGTTCAAGGCATTAGGCTAGCCTGATCTCTTTATTGACTGAGGTACCACTTAGTTGCTGGGTATAGTGAAAAAGAGCCCAAAAAGGGCTCTAATAAGCTTTGTGTATGTCCAGAAAAAATAACTGAACATGAGCTCACTAAATTGAGGAAATACCACCAAAAAGCTCTTCTGTACCTCAATTTAACATAAATGGTGTACTGTTCTTACAAACCTGGCTCGTCAGAAACATGATTCAGGTGTTCACCATGCCCGAAAGCTTTCTAAATGATGTCTCATCAAATGATAGCTAAGTTGAGTGATCTTATTTTGTAAAATAACTGGGCAACATGAAAATATATACATCTGGAAGACAAAAAGTTCAGAGAAGTCTACTTTGGTACTTCATTCAATTTTAATCGCGGTGAAAGACGGCTGCTAAAGCTTGTATATATTTACGTGAAGCCATTTGTTTCAAGTCTGTTATTTTGCATTCTCACAGTCAGCGGTAACTGTTCCTGTGATGGGTTAGTGTGCGAAACATTTTGATGCAAAGTATTCAGATGTCTTGTGTGTATTCACCACACGCAAGCAGCTTCAAGTGTTGATGTGTTCAAAGTTGGTTGCTAAAAGGGTATGCTGAAGCCCTGCCTTTTGAGTCGCTTCGTCTTCTAGTCATAAACTTAAGTCGCAGGTGAAGACCACAATGATCGTTTTGATTGAATGCATATGTATAGGGTTTTTCAGATGTATTTACACTGTTAAGAGTGCTGTAGGTACTAGCCTATGTTTCCAGGTTCGATGTAGTGGTGCCTTCTGTACTGTAATAATGTTTCATGGGCACGCATCTTTAGTGTAAATAAAGGTATTTCAAATTGATCAGTCTCTCCTTTGCTTTTGTTTGTGAAAGTTATGAGCAGGCGCCGGGGCATGCAAATGTGAATAGCAAAGCAATTTCAATATATGCATAAAAATCCATTAGCCCAACGAAATGTCAATCATATTTCAATGGCGACTTCTGAAATCTCAATGCCATCTCAACTGGGCCACAATGTACTTTTCAGTAAAGCCAGCCTACCAATGAGAAGAGGGAGGCTTTGGGAAAAGACATAAGGAAAGCCCATGTAAATCTGCAAAACAATGTGATATACGTGTATGCATTCTCACTGCCACTAACCATGCGCTGCTTGCGCACTGGGTATCATGCTTGCGTCTAGCATTTGATGCAGTTTGTGATCTGAAACTTTTGTTCAATCGATCTTTCACTTGAAGTGATTGCAGCAATTTCTTTCCTTCACTTATTGCTAGAAATCATTACAAAAGCAATTTACTTGTATATTTATTGCACTCTTAATTTAGACCGCTTGGAGAAATACATAAGCGACCACTAAATGTGGGCGCCAACACAACCTCCGGAGAACCACCTTGCTTCTTTGCGGAAGCACCTTCAGTGTTGTTTTACAGAAGCCGGTAGCCGGGGCAAGCAAGTGCAAAATTAAATGCTCTATAAGTCTAATTATGCTTTCTTTTTCAATAAAGTGTGATGATATGGAACATAGTATGGTGCTTTACGTATTGATTCTTTATGGCATGAAAATAGCTGCATACTTGGCAACATGTAGATATATACTATAAACATCACGAGACTCATCACCTGAAGATTGCCTGTCATGAGCTTCGGAAGAGCACTGGCTGCTCCTTCAATTCATCACACAACTTGCCTTTGACATGCTGTGCCCACGATAATATCCAACATGCCGCCCAGTGCCCACCATGCCATGCAGCGCCCACCGTGCCACCCAGCACCCACCGTGCCACCCAGCACCGACCGTGCCGCCCAGCACCAATCGTGCCATCCAACACCCACCATTACGTCCGCCACCCACCATGCAACCCTTCATCCAGCATGCCACCCATTACCATATTCCACCATCATGATGGATGATGAATTCCACTATGCCCAGCAACGGGCAAATTTTAAATAGGCCGCAGTCTGTACGACAGCTCACCTAAGTTTACTGGCTACGCCCAATGCAGGGCAAAGGCCTCTCCCATACTTCTCCAACTACCACGGTCATGTGCTAATTGTGGCCCCCTGCTATGCTTCCCTTCGCTTGGAATGCAGTCCGTAACCGTTAATGACCATCGGTGCTCTTCGCTCCTCATTACATGTCGTGCCCATGCCCATTTCTTTTTCTTGATTTAAACTAAGATGTCATTAACGCGGGTTTGTTCCCTCACCCAATCTGCTCTTTTCTTATCTTATGATGATGATGATGATGATGATGATGATGATTTGTGGTGTCTTATGGCGCAAGGGCCAGGTTTGGCCAAAGAGCGCCAAGCCCATTGGAATTAGAGCAAAGTGAGGCGATACATTACGAGCAATGAATGTTACAGGGCTGTAAATAGGCCTAAAAGACGATCGCTGTAAAGTGTGTAAGAGCTACATGTAATAAACCTATGACAATGACTATGAAACGTGCCAAGGACGCGAAAGGTGCATTGTAAAGGAGTTACAATGTGGTTATATTGGTCATTTGGATAAAAATTCGAAAAAGCACTACTGTCCTAACAGAGTTCTTGAAGCGCAAGGACCTGAAGACGTGTGCTGTACAAGGACTAGTATCACAGTAGAATCCTCTAGAGAGAGGATGCGCTGCGATACTATTGGGCTATGAACATGTAAAACCACAACATTCGGGAAACCTCGGAGAGCTTTCGGGGTAAAAAGGAGTTCCTTAACAAGAAACATACCGGGATGGAGAAGGAAAGAATACCGGTATGCTAGAGGAAAATGTTTCCTTCTTTCTCTTTCGGTTTCCCGACACTCTACGAGGACGTGGAGGACGGTGAGCCGTTCACCACATCTACCGCAGTTAGGAGGTTTGTTGCCAGTAAGCAGAAAATTGTGAGTACCATATGTGTGTCCTATTCTGAGTCTACAGAATAGGACATCAATCCGTCTTGTTTTTGTAACGGGGGGCCAGAAACCTATCCTTGGCTTAATCAAAGGCAGCTCGTTATTTGTTTCATTGTCCCACATGCGTTGCCAGAAGCTTCGCAATTTCGTTCGCGAAACAGGCTTCAAGTCTGTGGCCGGAATAGCAGTGGTGGAATTACCAGCTGGAGGTGTAACCAATGTGGCCATTTGGTCGGCCAGCACATTACCTTCGATGTATCTATGACCAGGGACCCAGCATATTGTCACATGTCTAGGAGACGAATAAATATTGCACACGAGAGAGTAAAGGTCAATGAACATATTATTTTTGTGTTGTCTTAAGGACATTAGTGCTTTTTCAACACTTAACGAGCCCGTGAATATTGTCGTTTTCTCTAGTTTTATTTTCTTTGTGTGTTTTACCGCAGACAGTACTGCGTAGGCTTCTACAGCAAAGACGCTTGTATGTGGGTTCAGCACACCTGCATCAGAGAAAAAGGGTTCAACAGCCGCGTAAGACACACCAACATAAGATTTTGACGCATCGGTGCAGAATTCCGAACAGTACTTCAGTTGGAGTTCATGGGAATTCATTCGTATTTCGAGCTCTGGTGCGTATTTTGTAACGCTTACAAAAGATATATCACATTATATCACCTGTCCCTCCCTCTCAAGGCGGTAGCTGCTTCGCTGGTGGCATTAAGCGGTACTCGAAGAGTGGCACTCCATTTCCACTCTAACCTCCCTCACACGGAGTGAGAAAGGCTGTCTCACAGAGGGTCGATTACGGAAAAGTGAAGTACAGGTCGAATCGTTAATAGTTTTACAACACGGATGTTCAGGATTAGAGTGCACTTTAAGGAAATATGTAAAGCTGGCGTAAGATCTCCGCAAATTGAGTGACCACTCATTCGTTTCTA
This sequence comes from Dermacentor andersoni, assembly GCF_023375885.2. Classification (NCBI taxonomy): domain Eukaryota; kingdom Metazoa; phylum Arthropoda; class Arachnida; order Ixodida; family Ixodidae; genus Dermacentor; species Dermacentor andersoni. The sequence goes on from NC_092818.1 coordinate 31,868,078, forward strand.
CATATGAGCTTTCAATGGGGCTAGATCTGAATGTGCCTTTGGCCAGACGGATACCCCAGGTGCTGGACAGGATCCAGCATCTTTAGTGCGCTCGGGGCGGCAGAGTTGTATGCTATAGCGCATAGTCTAACAGTGATTGAATGAGCTCGGCTCTTATAAATATTCATTATACACTTCCTGTCGGTACCCCATGTTGTGTGTGATAGTATTTTGAGTAAGTTCTTTGTTTTTAGACATTTAGCTATGAGATGTGTTATGTGTGGGATAAAAGTAAGCTTAGAGTCGTGTATAAAACCTAGAAATTTGTGTTCTTTGTTTACAGGTATTTCTTGTCCACACAGTTCCATACATGTGTCTCGAACCAGGCCTCTCTTTCTTGTAAATAGAACACACGAACTTTTGTGGGGGTTGATTTTAAACCCATTTCAGTCTGCCCACTTAGATATCTTGTTCAATCCCTACTGTACATGTCTTTCGCACACTGTAAGTTTACAAGATTTCAAACCTATTTGTATGTCATCTACGTAGACGGAATAAAATATAGCTTGTAGTAATGAAGCGCGGAGTGTGTTCATCTTAACTATAAAGAATGGCAGCTGAGCACACCTCCCTGGGTTACACCGGCTTCCTTTATAAATAGACGTGATAGCACATTCCCCACTTTGACGCGGAAGGTATGATTGGACAGATACCTTTCTATCAGGTTTAGCATATTGCCACGGATGCCCATTCCCGACAAGTCTCGCAAGATCCCGTATCGCCACGTTTTGTCGTAGGCGTTCTCCATATCGAGCAATATCGATAAGAAAAACTGTTTGTGTACAAACGCGTCACGAATATCCCCCTCAATGCTCGCGAGATGGTCGGTTGTGGACCGACCGTCTCTGAAGTCACACTGGTAGGGATCAATTATTTTGTTCATTTCAAGGATAGGTATGAGTCGCCGGTTAATCATTTTCTCAAACAGCTTACAAAGGCAACTCTTGAGAGCCATCGGGCGGTAGCTTCCCGCTGACTAAGGATTTTTACCTTGCTTCAAAACGGGGACCATGATCGCTTCTTTTCATGCAGGTGGAAGATATCCAGCAGCCGAAATAGTGTTAAAAAGTGCAAGTGGCGACAGTTGTGTGTCAGTGTGTACGTTCTGCATCATCTGGTACGTTATTCTATCAGGCCCCAGTGCAGAGGTATTGCATACGACCAAGGCATCTCTCAGATCGGCAGGGCAGAAAGGACGGTTGTATGGTGCGTTTGGCGGGGATATCCGCTCAAATGCCTTACGTTCTTCTATTTGGCTGTGCTTGAAGGATTTTGAGTAGTGGATTGAGCTTGACACATGCTCAAAGTGCTCCCCTAGGGTGTCTGGTGTTCTTCTAGGGTATTCCCTTGGTCGTTCATCAGAGGCAACTAATTTATTTGCTGCCCTTTTACCTTCCTTTTACCATTCGAAACTTTCGCCTCCTGTGTGTACGAAGTTATACCTGAAATTAAGGAACCTCGCCGAGCTTTCTCTCCTCGCGTGACGTCGTATCCGCCTTCCCTGCCATTTACGTGTTTAAATTCAATTAGATTTTCTGTATTCGGCGATCTGCGCAATATTTCGCATGCCTTATTCTGCCGCTTTCGCGCATTTCAACAGTAATCATTCCACCAGGGAACACGTCTTTTAGGTGAACCACCATTCGTTTGCGAGAGAAGCTTTTCAGCAACATCACAATTAAAAGCGGTAAAATATGCGACAGCATTATCTATACTAAAATTGTTTATCAATTCGGGTGATAAATGAGTAGTCGCTTTAAAATGCTCCCAGTCAGCCGATGCTTATTTCCAAATGGGAATACGAAGAGGGCTTTCATGCCGCGTTATTGAGTTTAAAGTTATAGGGAAGTGGTCACTTCCAAATGGATTATTCATCACATTCCATTCCACATGAGCGAGAAGGGAAGCGGAGCCTATTGCTAGGTCTATGGATGAATATTAATTATGGTGAATGATCTAATATGCTGATTCCTTTTTAATCAACAGGCAGGCACTAGAGGTCAGCCTAAAGTTTTCAATGAGTCGGCTTCTTGCGTCGCAGCACGCGTCTCCCCCAACGTGTTGTGGGCGTTAAAATAACCCACAAGTATGTAGACTTTCGGGAGCTGTTTTATGAGGTTATAGAAATCGGCTTTTCGGAGGTGATATCTTGGGGAATATATGGTACACACAATTACCAACTTATTGCAAGGAACCTCTTTATTTGACACTGCCTCGAGGCGTGTCTGTAAGGCTACGTGGCGACAAGCTACAGACTTGTCTACGAGGATTGCTACAACGCCGCCCGAGGTGTTAGCCTCATCAGGGTCCTTGTGGAGGATGGTGTAGATGCGCCTCCTGAACACACAGCAACTTTGGGTTAGGTTTGTGTAGGAGTTCTCTAATATTGTCAAGGATATGAAGAACTCTTCTAACATTCCATTGCAGTATTTGTGTATCCATTATGTTACTTGTGTTTAGTGCTGCGTGTTTAACAGACGAGGATTAGCTCATGGGCCCACACCTCTGGCGATGCGCTGGACACGCGCTCTTCCGAGCGCTTTGTTTGACGTGAAGGCCACGGCACGTTAGACGAGGCCTTTGAGGCCACTTCACCGGAGGTGGATGGCCCCTTCTTCTGAGTTGGCAGAGCAGAGCTAGCTGCAACTACCGTGGGGGCATATGGCGTAACTGCCGACTAACTGCTTGTGGATCGGACAGCCGCCGAAAGCCGTTGAGTCGCTGCCCCCTGACGCGTCACATCGGCAAAGGTGTACTTTGGCTGGCACGAAACCCTCCTGCGTGCCTCCATGAAACTTGTTCTCTTTTACTTTAACTGTCACAATTTCCTTATCTTTTTTCCAGGATGGGCGCGACCGCGAGTACGCGGCGTGCTCCCCATCACAGTTTGCACAGCGGAGAGTGTTCTCGCAAGATTCGGAGGTGTGTTCATGGGCACTGCATTTCGCACAAGTTTAGTTTGGCGGCCTCGACAGCTCTGCGAACTGTGGCCGAAACGTTGGCATTTGAAACATATGACGGGATTGGGCACGTATTGCCTAACATGGAGCTTGATGTACCCTGCCTCGATTGACTCGAGCAGGACACTTGAGCCGAAGGTTATTATCAAGTGCTTGGTTTGGATTCCTTTGCCAGCTCGCCTCATCCTTATTCTTTGGACATTGATAACATCCTGTTCACTGAAGCTCGCCAAGAGTTCAGCCTCAGTGAGCTCCAGCAAGTCGATGGATGGATGGATGTTATAAGCGTGCCCTTTGGAACGGGGTGGTGGGTTGCGCCACCAAGATCTTCCTATTATGCTGCCTAATGTCCTACGTAGGTTAAACAATAAAAAAAAAACACTATGAACTACCACACCCAAATTTTCCGGTCCCCTATGGCGCGCTGTGCTTTTGAACGTCTCTTTTGTCATTTCCCTTCGTTTCTTCCACCAATCCTCTAATCGCCTCTTATTAATGTCTATTGCGGACATCTTAACTTTACCACTACTGCCGCTGAACCCAAGGGCTTCAAGGAGGCCAATGGTGCCTAAATCGATCGCTGGGTAGACGTCTTCACATACTACTAAAACATGCTCCATAGTTTCCCTGGCTTTACCGCAGCAAGAACATGCTTCTTCCTTGTTATACCTCGCTTTATAGGGGCGTGTTCAAAGAAATGCCGATCACGCTTCGAAAAGTAATAAGCTTTCCTTTGAGTTATCATAAGTTGTTTCTTTCCTGATATCGTTTTTTCCTATTAAGTAGCTGCTCATGGCAGGTTTCTTTTCCATTGCCGCCACCCATGAGATTATTTCAGCCTCTGACTTTCCGCTTGACCTTCTTTGTTGCTGTGTTGCCCACCGTACAGGCCGCATGCTTGCTGGTAAGCTTCCTTGTTATTTTCCCCCACTGTGAATGAATGTTTTTTCCTGTACAGATACCTGAACACACTCCCAGCCCATTAACTTTCTTCCATATTCCTCAGCCCTTCTTTGCAGCGAGCTTCCCTCACTTCAAAACTAGTCCAGCTCATAATACCCTGCACAGCTTCATTTGTAGTCTTCCCGTGAGTGCCCAATGCGAGGTGACCCACTGAGCTTTGGTTTCTGTCGAGTCCTGATTGTACCCCTGATTTAATGCAAACAACCGCATTTCGAAAAGTAAGTCCTGGAACCATTACACCTTTCCACATACCTCGGAGGACGTCGTACCTATTGTATCCCCATAGCGCTCTGTGCTTCATTATGGCCTAATTTCTCTTCACCTTCACTGTTATTGTTCTTTTCTGTGTTTTCAGATATCTATTGTCTTCGTTTATCCATATACCAAGGTATTTATATTCTCGTATCCGAGGTATTTCCTGGCCTTGTATCTCCAGTGTCTGTTCACTGTTTTCATTGAATACCATAACACCTGATTTTCTAACACTAAATTTCAAACCTAAATTGTTGCCTTCCTATCCAGAGATATTAGCCAGACGTTGCCAATCCCTTTGCTTGTTACCTAGCAACACAATCACGTCCGCATAAAATAAACCTGGGAGCTGCGGCTCTACTACTGTACCCGCCTGTTTGTATGAGAGATTAAACCCGATATTACTTCCTTATAGCGCCCTCTCCATACTGCCCATGTACATCATAAAGAGCAGTACATCATAAAAACAAATCGTCATCCGACACAACGCCGCGGGTGGCGTTCACAGTACAGTGCGGAATTACTGTTAGTTGGGTTTCCCCAAATGACACTAGTTTCGGCAGTTTCCCGTATTGATTCTTATCACTGAGCTCCAGGAGGATATAACCACTTGCCATCCTCGTCGCCTTATAACAGGGACCAAAAACATCAGTCAAAATTTTTGATACAAGGAACGGTGAAATGGTGCGCACTGGTTTGTCGAGTTTTTCTGAAATAACTGCATGGAAACGTGGGAGGTTGTGGACTTGGCGTCCGAAAAACTGAAGACTTGATCGGAGCGCCCTCTTTTCTCAGCGCGATCACGTAGTGGAGGAAAGGAGCTATCCATAGAAGAATTGTAGCTTTCGGCAATGACGCCAGCCACCCATCAAGGAGCCCTACAAGAGACGCTACAGGTGCTGTAAAAACAGGTCTTTTCCCTTGATATGAGTGATGATCTCCCGATTTTCATGTTTATACGAGTAGCTCCCAAAAAGCACAAAAATAACAACCCAAGTTATCACGACATTAACTCCGCTTCGCTCAAGAATTTTTACTCTGATACTAAACTGTAGCATGGGACAATGTCTACACCGAGACTGATCCCGATCAGGCCTACCGTATCTTTCTCAAGAAAATCATAGCCTGCTATGAAAAACATTTCCCTTTGATACATAACAAAAAACGAAGCAAAAGAATACGCAAGCCTTCGATTGCAAACAGCTTGCATAAAAGAATAGAAGCCAAAAACAAAATGTACCATAGATTCGGTCAATCACGTGATGCTGCCTTGCTCACAGAATTCAAGTCATATCGTAAAAAATTAAACCTCATTTAAAAAAAGGCAAAGATCTCCTTCTATCAGTCCTGGTTTGCTAATATATACAACAGTCCAAGAAAATCATGGCAGTAAATCAATAATTGCTTCAATAACTCTAAGGTTCAGCGCTCAATTAATATTGCAGCTTTTTCTGAAGGCAAGACGGATGGAGACGCCCTAAGAGAAATGAACGATTTGTTTTTTGCAACGTTGGTGACTACTTGTCTCCGAATAGCCATAGTGATTGTACTAAAACGCCACAGTTTGCACGTACAAAACTGGCTAATTCAATTATTCACTCTCCGGTTACTGCACAAGAAGTCACAAATTTCATTACCATAACTAGAAACAACGTCGCCGCCGGGTTGGATGGTATGAGCGCTGTCGCCATTAAGCATGTGGCGTCTATTATAGCCTTACCGCTGACATTCATAATTATTCAAATGTTAGACACTGGTATATTCCCTTCTGACCTCAAACTGGCACGTATAACCCCTGTTCACAAAGGTGGATCCATCAGTGATTTAGCAAACTACCGACCAATATCGGTCCTGCCCATCTTGTCCAAAGTTTTCGAGAATGTCATTCATACTCGGCTCAAAAAATTTCTCACTAAAAGCGCGCTGTGAATGATTCACAAGACGGCTTCCAGAAAGGGAAATCTACTGAAATGGCGTTATTACTAATCAAGAATGAGATTCTTAGCAACATAGAAAATAGGCTTTTTACTGTGAGATTGTTCATTGATTTAAGAAAAGCATTTGATTGTGTAAAGCATAATATTCTGCTGTCAAAACTGCATGACTACGGCATACGTGGCGTCGCCCATGATCTCATAAAGAACTATCTTTACAATAGAAAACACCGTGTGAAAGTCGATGGCTTGTCATCTCCGACTACTGTGGTAAAACATGGAGTGCCTCAGGGGTTGATTCTAGGGCCCTTATTATTGTTTATACTTTATATCAATGACTTATGTGATGTGCCTAATTCTCCCAAACTGGTCGTGCATGCTGATGATACTAATATTTTCTTTTCCGCACCAACTTTATCCCACCTAAACACAACGATAAACAATTACCTCATTAAGCTTGAACAGTGGATGAATTCTAACAGATTAGCCCTAAATATTAAAAAAAACTAAATATATTATGTTTAAACCTCTCAACAAACAAAGCGATATCGAACCCAGCCTAAACTTTCAAGGAATGGCCCTGCAATGCGTTGCATCTGAAAAATTTTGGGGGGTTTGGTTCAAAGAAACAATGTCTTGGAACATGCACGTTACTTAGCTCACGATTGAATTAGGCAAACCAGTTGGTTGCCTCTACAGACTGAAGGAATTAATTCCAATGAGACAAAAAATGCTATATATTATGCTAATTTTTACTCGCGTCTTTCTTATTGCACTTTCGTTTGGGGCACTACAACAACCACGAACTATAACAAACTGGAGCGGCTCCAAAAGAAGGTATTAAGAATCTTTGTGAACTCTAATGAACACCCCAGCCTATTCCCCACTGGTCCCCTATTCATTAAACATAATATGCTTAAAGCGTCTAAGTTATATGAGTATAAACTATCTCTTTATATGTAAAAAAAAACTCCCACACAATACAGGACATTCCCCGTATGACTACGGCATACGTAACAGGCTAATACCAGTGCCGCGCACACGTACAAATTACGGTAGATCTAGGCAGGATTACTGCATACCAACACTATACAACCTCTTAAAAGCTCACACTAATTTCAGTGCCCCACTCGGCACGTTTAAATCGGAGGTGCGTGGTTACCTGATGAAGCAATGAATTTTTTCTCTTTTCCCCTGGCTGCTACATTTCCTGCACTGTTTATGCATTCTGTGATAGTGTCCACCTGTATGCTGCATCTGTATGAAACAAGTTTATTTCTTCTTTATAATGTCTGTATGTATTTACAATAGTTCGAATTTGTGAAATCCACTGCTTGCTGCTCTCTGTAGGCCCCCAGGTCCCGACAAGCTGTCTGCGAGAGCTTTTTGCCTGGGGGCCCCCAACTACTGTGTTGGAAATAAAGTGGATTCTGAATTCCGAACCCCTAGGATCCCCCTTTTCCCGGACACGGCTAAGCCGCGCACGGCTACACGCGGGAAGGTCCGGCCGTCGTGTGCTCGGTTACGTGGTGTCGCCACGCACCAAACGTCTGCTGACGCAGACACCCATCCGGGGACTCACTTCTTATCTCCCCTTAACATTGCACCCATCATTCTTATTTCCTTAGCTCATTGTGTCGCCATAAATTTAAGTAGAACACTTTTCGCAAGCCTCCTGGTTTCTTCCCCTTAGGTGAATACTGGTAAGGCACAGCTGTTACACACTTTTCTCTTGAGGGATAGTGGCAACCTACTGTTCATGATCTGCGAATGCCTGTCGAACGCACCCCAGCCCATACTTATTCTTCTGATTACTGCAGTCTGATGATACGGAGCTGCGGTCACTATCTGCCCTAAGTAGATGTATTCGCTTACCACTTCCAGTGCCTTGCTACTTATTGTAAACTGATGTTCTATTCCGAGACACTAAACATTAATTAGTTTTATGCAGCTTAATTTTTAGACCCACCCTTCCACCTTGCCTGTCCAGGTCGTTGAGCATGCATTGCAATTGTTCCTCTGAGTTACCTAGCAAGGCAATATCAGCGAATTACAGGTTACTAAGGTGTTTCCATCAAATCTTTCACCCAATTCTTCCAAATCCAGGTCTCTGACTACCTCCTGTAAACAAGCTGCGAATAGCATTGGAGAGATCGTATCTCCCTGCCTGACGTCATTCGTTATTGGGATTTTGTTGCTTTCTTTATGGAGGACTACGGTGGCTGTGGAGCCGCTATAAATATCTTTCAGTATTTTTACATACGGCTTGCTTACACCCTGAGTCTGTAATGCCAGCGTGACTGCTGTGGTTTCTACTAAATGAAACGCTTTCTCGCAATCAATGAAAGCTATATATAAAGGTTGGCTATATTTCGCACATTGATAGTGTGCTAGTGATAGGATTGATAGTGTGAATATGGTCTGTTGTTGAGTAGCCTTTACGAAATCCTGCATGGTCCTTTGGTTAACAGAAACGTAAGGTGTTCCTGGTTCTGTTGGCGATTACCTTAGTAAACACTTTGCAGGCAATGGACAGTAAGCTGATCGGTCTATGATTTTTCAATTCTTCGGAATCCCCTTTCTTATGGATTAAGATTATGCTGGCGTTCTTCCAAGATTCCGGTACACTTGAGGTCATGAGGCATTGCGTATAAGGGTGGCCAGTTTTTTTAGAACAATCTGCCCACCATACTTCAAGAAATCTGCTGTCACCTGATCCTCCCCAGCTGCCTTCCCCCTATGCATAGCTCCCAAATCTTTCTTTACTTATTCAGGCGTTACTTGCGGTATATCATATTCCTGTAGACTATTGCCTCTTCCATTATCGTCGTGGGTGCGACTGGTACACCATAAATTTCTAAAGCACTCCTCAGCCACTTGAACTATCTTATCCATATTAGTAATGATATTGCCGGCTTTGTCTCCTAACGTATACATGTGATTCTTGCCTATTCCTAGTTTCTTTTTCACTGCTTTTAGGCTTCCATTCCTCAGAGCATGCTCAATTCTATCCAAATTATACTTCCTTGTGTGAGTTATCTTACGCGTGTTGAGTAGCATGGAAAGTTTTGCCAGTTCTATTCAAGCTTTACGGTTAGAAGCATTCATACATTGGCCTTTCTTAATCACATCTTTCGTCTGCTGTGATAGCTTACCGGTATCCTGTCTAACAAAGGTACCACAGACCTATATTGCACACTTCTTAATGATGCCCACAATATTGTCGTTCATTGCTTCAACACGAAGGTCCGCTTCCTGAGTTAAAGCCGAATACCTGTTCTCTAGCTAGATCCGGAATTCTTCTATTTTATTTCTTACCGCTAATTCATTGGTCAGCTTCTTATGTACCCGTTTCTTGCGTTTCCTACTTACGTCTAGGCTAGTTCGAGATCGTACCATCCTATGATGCAGCGCACCTTGCCGAGCACGGCCAAATATTGTATTATGCCAAGGTTAGGGCAGAACATGAAGTCTATTTCATTTCTAGTCTCGCCATTCGAGGTCCTCCACGTCCAATTTCAGTTATCCCGCTTGCGTAAGAAATTAATTATCCGCAAATTATTCCGTTCTGCAAACTTTACTAATAGCTCTCCCCTGCTATTTCTAAAAAAAGCTATATTCTTATTAATCAGCAATCTGACTCCTAGTTCTCGTGTCTCCGCTTACCCGTGGTAGCACAGGACGTGCCCGCGTTTTAGCGCTGTACATGCTTCATTTGTCCTCCTACGCTCACTGAGCCCTATTATATCCCATTTATTGACCACTAATACCTGCAATAGCACTGATATACTCGCCATACTAGATAACGTTCTAGCGTTAAACGTTGCCACATTCAGATTACAATGGCGGCCTGTCCGGATCCAGAGATTCTTAGCACTCTCTGCTGCGTCACGTTTCTGACCGCCGCCGTGGTCAGTTGCTTCGCAGCTGCTGAGGACTGAGGGCCGGGGTTTGATTGTTGTATTCGTGTAGGAGGTTGCGGCCAAGTACTGCACCAGTGTGACCTGTCCTGCTCTACTGAAAGAGTGCGGTACCAGTTCTGGTCACCGAGGTGAGGCCGCACTTCAGGCCGGCTTATACAATGTTATGAACAGGTGGATGTTTTTGAATCACGGTACTTTCGCACGCGTGGCGGATGCTCTACCTCCACGCCATCGCCGCCTATGCCTGTAGCTTGTTCAAAAGTGTTCAAATTCCAATAGTCGACGCAAGGTTACCAAGCTCCGTGTATCGGAACTTGCTCGAACGTTGTCGCAAATTCTATAATGAATTAGTCTTAGTCTAATCACAATGTGTGCTGCAATGTGTCAGGAGTGATGCGTAATTAGCCGCGACCTTTGGCCAAAAGATCACATTTTGATGCTTCACAACCCTGCTCGCCGTTATTGCTCTAACTTGTATGTTACTTGTCTTCTGACCCCAAGTTGACCGATTAAAGATTTTCCTAACCTAACTCACTTAGCAGTGCTTTATTTCCTACGGCCATCACAACCATTTAATATGTACCTTACAATAAAAGGGGAAATATAATGAAGGCGTTGGTACTGTGTAAGACTTTAGAGGCCACATCTTCAGCATCTCTATGTCATTGAATTTAGATTGATATGACTGTATTGTCACGAAAAGAAATATATTTGTTGGAAACGCCGAAAAAGTTTCTAAGAACGAATAAATTGCTTTGGGTTTTCTATGTTCTTCTAAGAATTTATAAACTGTAGTCACATGGAGAGCAGGAAGTCTCCCTCCGGACTCCCTTAGCACTTGTTACGCGCGTGGTTCCCGTAAAAATGTAGAAATGTGTTCCATGCCTAAGACGAACCTAACCGGTATATTTTGATTTTAACAATGCTTCGCACCATCTGCGGATAATTTTTCTTTTCCCGTTGCGCTAAGTTTAACTTCCATTTCCTTCTGCGAATAAAGTATCATACCAAAAGTTTCTAAGTAATACCTGGGAAAATGGCTTTGCAGCGACAAAAGCAACATGCGCAACAGTGTCGCTTATTAGTTTTATATATCGCCTTTTATGTGCGGCCTGGACAGATGTGCCCCTGGCTGGTTCAGCCTTCTACGTAATTAGGCTGAGAAACAACACACCCTAACCCGATATCTTCACCGCAACGAGCAGATGCCGTGATACAGATGTTGCCCTTGGTAGAACAATCTTTTATCCTTTCAAGGTGTTTGACGCTTCTGATCGATCACTTTTTCATAGGGTTAAGTTGTCGATTCTAAAATATTCCAATTGCAATGCTAAAGTGGGCACACATGGGGACACGTAACTTCGTAGTCGTGGTACTTCGTGTTCACTGTGCTGAATGCGGTCAATGGCTGCCCTAATGTTATTGAAAACAACATTGGCGAGTGTGCAGAAGGTTACTTAAAGCGACCTCACACGCTACAATTCATTTATTTGATTTTATTGTCTATTTTCTATTGTCATTTTTGTCGATGTCTTCTGACTATTCAGAAGAGATAGGAAAATATCGCGAGGTGGCAGTTGGTAATTGCAGTTAAAGAACATAACTCCTGGGGATACTTATTGATGGCACGAAGTTTTGTAAGCAGCCCTTTATTTTTCGCGACGAGCCACATGGGTAATTGGGGTTCGTTATCGCCAGCCTAATTCATCTAACGAAATTCCAGAGTACCTGAATAACTATAACTTCTGTGGAAAACAAGCACCCATCTTCAATATCTTTAGCTGACGATTTCAATTATCCGGCCATTGAAGGGTAATTATGCAGGCCCCTATGTAGCTCAAAGAAGCGTGAATGTCAAGAAATATTTAACGTACTGTCGTCATTTGATTTGCCCTATGTGGTGTGTGCTTCCACAGGTGAAAATACCATTTTTTACTTTTTATTATCCACAGAGCAAAACAGCGTATCTTTAACTCTCCTGCTTGGCATGAAGGTCACAATATCTGTCCTTGTCAATATCGGTATCGCTTTTCTGTCTTAGCGCAAAAGACAGAGAAGTGATATTTGTCATTCATATGCGAGCAGAATAAAACAGCAAAATAGAAAGAAAGAATTTTTGGTTACGTCTGAGTGAATTCTCCAACACTGATTGGGGATGATTCAACCTTTTCTGTCGAGGTTATGTAATTCTTCCATCTTTATGATGCAAACACAAAATGTACTCTCATTCGTGACAAGCTGATATCCCTTAAAGACAACATCCATAATGTTACTATAACACTCTCAATGCAAGTTTTATGGTTTACGACACGCCTTAACCTTTTCATTAATAAAAAGAAACATTTACACTTAAAAGCGAAGTTATCATACTATGTGGAGGATTGCCCGCGCTTTTGTGAACATGCGCACTTGTGCAAACTGAATAACAGCAACCAAGGACACATTTTTATTCCACATTTAAAGCATGCTGCAAAACGACAAAAATTTTGGAACGTTCTTAAAGCCAACTACTTGTCAAGTTCAACGATATTGTTGTGGTGCCTTTGGACAGGACCGTGTAGCGAGAGAGAGACGAAGAGGAAGTGGCAGACTGTCTAGTTGACCGGAACCTTTGTACCAGCCTGCGCAATTATCACTAACTTTTTAACATGTAAATAGTTGTACCGACTTTTGTGCTTCGGATTTCCTCTTTATAACTTTTGGTGGGAATTCTGGGTAACGACAAAGAAGGGAGCTTAGCAGTGGTGCCTAAAAGACGGCGCCTGGTTCGGCAACCTCTGTGTCGACTGCATCGACTGGCGTACTCACGCATCTGCGTGATCCAGGAACCTCCTGCGACGTTGATGGTGCCGACGTTGCGAGTGGCCAGAGATGTATGAGTGCGTGAGCAGACACAACAAATAATAGCCCACAGTGAAGCTGACGAACATAATTTTTTACTTGGCGGAAACAGCCCGAGTGCGACATGCTTAGTGAGGAGGTCAATGGATGGGTAATGGGGGAAAGCTATTGACAAGCTACTTTAACAATCGCGCAGAGGCCACGGAATCTATGCACAGTTTCCTTCCGTGCGCGTTACTGGGAATTGACAATAAAATTTGTCTCCTGCGTGTTGAGGTGGTATTCAAACTTGCTGATGGCGTGCCTTGCGAAGAGCTGCTATTCCTGTGCAAGGTTCAAGTTGCCGACTTTAGGTCAAGTCCGGATGACTCGATGACCTCTAGTACTGTTCCAAGGGCTCTTATCCGCTCGTCGGCACTTGTGTCAAAACGAGGACGCCATCCAAGTGTGCAAGGCAGATCTACCACTTCAAGTTAGGCCAAATTGTGTGCATGACGCGCTGGAAAGTTTCGTAATGTGAACGAGATGACTTTAAACTCGAGAGGTTGTTCGGCGTGATAATTGCAGTCTACTTTCGACTGATCTCGCCGGCTTCCATTTGCCAGCACTCCGTTTCAAGAATCTTCGAGGAAAAGTACTGAACATTACAGAGCCGCTTCTATGTGTCTTCTCAGGGTGCGATGGGGTATAGGTCCTGCTTTGTGAACTCTTTCAGTCATTTATATTAAACCAAAACTTGCAGGGCTCCATCCTTTTCTTTACTGGCAATACACGGAAAGTTCAAAGGCATCTGGATGGCTTCATTTCCTGTCTTTCAACTACTTGCCTTTTTGTGGCCCCTCATTCTCGTGTCAAAACACAGTACCGGCTTTGGTGGGCTGGTCGAACGGATTCCTTAGCTAATGTGCAATGCTTACAGACGCCCAGAAGCAGTCTCTATACTGTTGTGGGAGACCTCGGGGCTGTTGACGTTCACGCATATGAAGGTTTGGGTTGATGTTGTAGGCTGGCTAAAATAGCTGCCGCACAATCCGAGATGATAAACATATTCGTAACTTCTAAACTTCTTCTATGAGTGCATTCGTGGTGCTTTTCTGGGTGTTGTTGCTTAGCTGGATGAAGTTCGCCTTCTGTTGTCCTTAATTTAGTCGAGCAATGTTGTCTGCATGAAGGACATGGAGAACATTGACTTGTAGGACATGTAGAGAATTCCCTACATGTACTACAAGTCAATTTTCTACACGCTCTTGCGAAAGGTTGGTCTAGCAGCAGGTTGGGTTTCGCTGGCACAATTTATGTCCCTGTAAAAGTCATTCATTCCTTCGCTCTCCTCCTCAAGGTAATTCTTCATGGCACCCTTGTCGCCCCAGTGTGACGCAGGGGCTTATCGATAAATTTGCTAGCTACCAATGCAAGGCGGCAACTACCTACTGCAAAGTGCTGCCGGACGAAGTCCTGAGTTTTAGAGTGGAGTTGCAGATTTAGGCCACGCATGTTTTCGGCATCGCGCCGACGTAGAGCTACAAAAAGTGGATTTCGAGCGCAGTCCATGGGAGGAGTGTTCGCTCCAGTGCGCGCCCGTGCAATTTTTTTTCCACTGGACTTTCCTCCGATATCAAGCCGCGTCGCCGCGCGCAAGTCCGTTCAAAATCGTTTTGTGACTAATCCGCTAGGGCAAAGCGCATACGATGTCGCGCCATGAATAAAGGCGGTTTATCCAACCTCTGTGGTTACCTCTGCTACCGCAGGAATAATTTTTTATAATAGTTGTAATGTCGAGAAGCAACGGTGGTAATTTTCTTGAATGCCTTAAATATTCCGGCTCATAAAGAATGCGAGCAAGGGCTCACGCAATGGCGGTTTGCGAAGTTCCACGACAAAGTAGCGCTGCATAAAGAAATTAGGGCCGCAATAGTAAGCGTGTCGAGACTTTTGTGATTGAAGGTGCAGTAATCAAATGCCAAAATAGAAAGAATCAGTGCCATAAATACGGCATGATAATCTGGAGTCAGCTTACTGTGCAAGAATGTCTCGTCAATGTGGTATTTCACATCGCTCGACGGATATAGGCCCAATTCAGCAGCACGTTGATACCGGAAAGTTCTTTGCTCCTCTGTCTCTGGGCTCTCCAATTCTGCCTGGTGATGAAAGAGATAGATGCGATAAGTGCAGGTGCCTAAGCGTCATTTCACAGCAGAAAGCAATGATAAAAACTATATCGTATTTCTTGATAAGAATGCGTCATACCCTATTGAAATATCGCGGGAAACCAAACAAAAACCATCCACTCACAGAATATTTTTCATAGTAAGTGTGGATCTCACACTTTAGAATTCCGTAACAAATTTTGTGCACATACGCAGTGGGCTGTAAATAATGCTTTACTTTATTGAAAGTTGTGTTGGAAGGCAGAACTTAGAAATGTCTAAAACTCAAGTTAAAAAATGCACTTCATGAATTAACAGCAATAGCCTTTTCTAGCAGGCATTACCACTTTCGACAGCAGCCTTTTTGGTAAACTCTGACGTAGACGCCTTGTGCGGCGAGCTACCACTCTCACATTTTGACTGTTTTATACTTGGAGAACGTGAGAATATCAAAACAGTGTGTGGCTTCTCGACAGCAATGTAAAAGACGGGCAAAGTTTTGTTTTTGGGAGCGTTAAGGTTGTCTCATCACTCCACCAGGATTTCGCTTAGACGGCATTTGTCGGGAAACAGGAATATTTGTGGTCAACCTTTTCCTGTCCTTATCCAAACCTTATTCAAAGATCCCCGAAGGAGCCCGAGTAGGAGTATACCATGAAAACTATTTACATTGGGCCATCATATTCCCTGTCAAAAAGAAAGAAACATACTTTGAATGTTCCTGATGCTCTTTTTGGACGTGACGCTTTCCGGGTTTATGTCTGTTCATATCGTTCTGGACTGCAACTTTCTTGCAGAAGATGTTATTTTTATTGCATGTGCTCTACAGAAAAACTACTGTAATTACTAATTACGTCGGTGTATTATCCCTGCTTTAATGGCTTTTAGAAGACAAGTAGACACCTAATAAATTATTAAATAAACAAACACGTCATTCCTCCTTAGCTCTATGTGGACTATGCTGTGCAACGCAGTAGGTAAATTTGCCCGCGCTTACAGCTTGATTTAGCTTTGCTGGTTATTCGCTTTTCCACATAGGTTGTTTATCCAGTTATAAACAAACCTATTGCACACATACTGCACATTTCTTGGAAGCTGTGATATCCTGTGTCGGCTTCCAGTTTCGGTTTTGGATCGTAACATCAGGGCGCCACTCAGTGCCAAACGCGGTAAGTGTACCTGCTGCGTTTCCCCTCGCTGGAATAAACTCATTCTTTGTTCGGTCCCCAACTCGAGCAGTTTGGCTTTTCTTTTGCGGCGCTTCGCGACAGGCCTTTAGCCCTCATGCCGTAGGTACCACGTCCGGCCACCCCGTCGAAGCTACTACAAACTGGCGACGAGGCAAACCATTTCTCCTGCTTGCTCCCTGCGTCTTGCCTACGTCCTACGTCTGCGCCTGTACTGTTTCCGGCATGCATGACACTTCGTTCACCTCAACTTCTCCGCCTTTGCTCTTGGTGCCCGGCATGCCCTTGCAAAAATTTTAATGAGGATTTTTTAGAAAGTCTTCAATTTTTTCGATACAATTCTATTTTGTTTTTATTGCTTGCCTATAAAATTTTCCTATACAGTCCCAAAATTATTTGGCCACCGCATTGCTATAGGAACTCTAAAGACACATTTCTATAGAACATTTCTGTGTAGTTGCATTTAAGGTCCTAAAGAGAAATTTCTACAGAACATTTCTATCGAGCTGCTTTAGAGATACTCAACACAAATTTGTGTAGGATATTTCTGTCTAGTTGCTTTAGAGAAGCTAAAGACAAATTTCTATAGAACATTTCTATAGAGTTGCTTTAGAGATGCTAAAGACAAATTTCTATAGAATGTTTCTATGGAGTTGCTTTGAAGGTGCTAAAGACAGATCTCTATAGAACATGTCTATGGAATTTCTTTACAGATGCTAAAGACAAATTTCTATGAAATATTTCCATGCACTTGCTTTCGAGACCCACAGGCAAATGCCTATATAAGCTAGACTGATGTGCGTAAAATGCTTTCAATTTACCAAAGCTCTAGAAAGCTGTACTGTAGGCAATAAGGCTACAGTAAATGCAGTGGCAAAAAATTGGTGATATAACCACAAAGTAGGCAGTTTTAAATGTTTATTGCATTCAAACTAGATACATGCTTCATATATATTACATACATGCTTCAGACTACAACTTGCAACATCGGAACTGCAGCTGCCAACATGCTTCTCCGGTCAAGCTGGTAGTGCAACCGCACGAAACATGAGGTAAACAAATCAGTGGCAGACTTGATTACGGTTGACACCTTGCAATAACAGGTTTAGCTAGGACAAGAAACCTTACTATTAAAACAGCAAAAGTACTACGTGTTCCAGCAGTGCACATTAAACGGTTGGATACTGAAGCCTGAAAACAGACTTATATGAATGTGCACTGCAATGCTGTGGCAGCCTGAAGAAACCGAACAGCATTTTAGTCTATGTTTATGTGTAAACTTAACGCTGGCAGACCTTGCAAAAATGTGGCAAACAGTGGTCTTCATAGAGAAGTACAACATATATCGAGCAAAGTTCAAAATCTTGCATTTGGTTTTAAGGGAAGGAATTTTGAGATCAGAGCCAGTACTCTAAAATTATGGTGAGGAATCCTAACCAGACCGACACACGCAACGCCTTAAATATATTTCTCTCGGGAGCTCCTACGTAATGAACATGAACAGTAAAATCGTTTTTCTCGGCAACTATGGGACCAAAGTTGATGGTGCTTGGTACAATAAAAATTTAAAAACCAGTTTTTACATCATTCGCACCAATTATTAGTAAAAATTGTTGAAGACAGCAAAACTTGAAGGAAAACAACGCACTCAGTTTGCAACTGTAGATTACTTAAAAAAAGAACTTGCACAATTCCGTTAATTCTGAGAATTTTCTTACTCAAACACTTCCAAAATACAAAAATACTTTGGAGACAACCACACGTCTAATTTGAATTAAGTTTGTGACATCTGAGAAAGTTAAATTCTACTCGTTTCAGGAAGAACTAGTTGGCAGGTTTATGAAAAATACCACTACGAAGCTGAATAATCCATGTCTCTGTGCCAGAAAATGATACCACAGTTGTGCAACTCCGTCTGCTCTGTCTAAAGTCAACAAGTTTGTTATATGAATTTACAGACTACATGAAATTGTTGCAATGTTCGAGAGTTTTGCACATCTACTCACAAATCAGGGATTGGATATTAGACCAGCATATGGTATGTCAAGTTTGCGAGAATAAATTATTGTATTAGGTCCAACAGAAATGTGATCTAATTTTTTTACTGA
Organism: Dermacentor andersoni; assembly: GCF_023375885.2. Lineage (NCBI taxonomy): Eukaryota > Metazoa > Arthropoda > Arachnida > Ixodida > Ixodidae > Dermacentor > Dermacentor andersoni. Next base: position 31,886,432 of record NC_092818.1, read on the forward strand.
TGAGTAAGATTTGTTATTCTTACAGCTGTTTCTCCAAATTTTGCAGGTTTCGTTAATTCGTATCAAAAGCAGACTAGTTGCCTAAAACGTTTCATCACCGTCCTGTGCTACGTGAATTAACATTTTTACATTGATGCAACAATATTTTTTTTACCTGATTCCTTGCTGGAAGCTTGTAAAGCATTCTTGAGATCTCAATAAATAAATATAAATGAATAAGTAAACAAATGAATGTTGCGGTTTGTCTTAAAATTCCACAACCAGCATGACCTGTATGGAGCTTTGGCTACTGCTCACATGTTGCAAGTCACTTCTTTTATGATCGCCTGCTATTTCACTTCCCAGGAAAATAGCTAGGTAAGGCTAGTTTTTAGCCTCATTCGGTCCGTCTAGTAATCGGCGATGATGGATCCCTGGAAAGTACAATTGAAATTAATTTTCAAAAGGTGTAATGAACATTCACACACAATGTATTAACAGGCACAAATATGCAACAATCATCTATATAGTTGTTGCACTATGCTAAGTTTAATTCCAGTATAGCAAAAAATATTATTACAAAAAAGTGGCAGAGCACCCCACCTCCCTCACCACTCTGCCAAACAAGGGCAGTGCTTTTGAGCATCACTTTTGAGAATATTTTCACTTTCCGAAGATTCTGTGACATTAGCACTGGGCCAATGTGCCTGGCACTAGAATATCATTGCTAATAACAAAAGGTATCGCCAAACGACAACAGCCGAGTCACACATCAATCTCATCTTGCAATGACAACACATTCCCATTTATAACATAGGCTAGTAAGAATACCCATGAGCTAAGAGTTCTATACAGACGTCACACTATGCACAGCAATATTTTTTTGTTGAAAAGAAGGGAATGACCTACTGGCTTCTGTTGTTGAGCGGTAGACAAAATTATTATTCCAACCACTGTTAGCCATAGTTCGTATGTGCTATGCTTAATATGCCAATAATAAATTTCTCACAGAGAGCTTGAGATTGAACAATAATCATGATGCATGTAAGTACCCGCTGCATGGGAACCAATAATGTTACTAGTTGTTTTCGTAAATTGTATTGGATAACTGCCAAATCGCGGTATTTGGAGCATAGTCACAATGTCACGGCCAGATACAATGGTCACAGCATATTTGTGCGTTGTAAGTTATCGAAACATTTAGCTTTTTATCTAGTGGGGGTACGTACTGTGTGTATCCTAAACGCAATGATAACAATTCCCTATTGTAATTAAAAAGGTAATTAAGTTTTAATTAAAAATGTGTCCTTCCTCCAACATAGCATCTCAAAAACAGAAAACAAAAACTATGGTCAGGAATTACAGAACTTTGCAAATTGATTGCATACCTGCTCTGTAAGTCAAGCAGAACATTTGAGAAGAAATAAGGTGCCTGGAACTGGTTCGAAGAAACAAATTTGTTACCACGGAGGTTGCGGACAATTCAGTAAACAGATTGTGATGCAGTCTTTTTATGTGGCATTCCTCAGCAATATTGTTGGTCAATTGGTTGCCGTAGGTGAACAAAACAGATGAACAGTCTAAATCTGGCACGCAGCCCCAGTCCCATCGGTGCATGGTCAAGTGAGACGAACATACTGGTCTAGTGAGTGAATTATGGTGCTTTCTTAGGCACGTGTTTAGGCACCGGCCAGTCTGCTGCATGCACATTTGGCCAAATACACACATGATCACAGGAATAGACTACACTACCCCTGAATGACACATGGCAAATTAAAGTGGTATCTTTAAGCAAGCCTTTCTTCTCAGGGTGCCCATATAATCAGTGTAAAAGAAAGTATGCAGCATATGTACAGCAGTGTACGAGTGAATTGAGAAAGGCAAGCAGGCAAGGGAGGCTTGGCCGGTGAAACATACCACCAAATTTGTCCAGTATGTGTCACAGGCAGTGTACTGTATCCCTTTCAACTTGTGGTCAAGCGTACATAGGGCAAATTGGCCGGTACCTTATCATGTCTATAAGAGATCACGATATTTCATACAAATGACCAGTATGGTCGTCCAACTTCGCCGTACATTTCCAGGACAAGGCTTCATGTTAGATTACAATTGTTCATCTGTTTTCATCCAGCGTAAAAGTTTACAAGTGAAATCAATGAGGCATACCACATTATAGCAAGGCATCTGGACGAGCCCTCATTTTTAATGCAACAAAAAGGGCATCCTGTGTAGGTCACGAGATATCCAAATCAGTCTGCGCCTAGTTACTACTGAACTAAATGCAGCATAGGCTATACTGACCTTCATTATAATTTTTAAGATTTCAAGCCCATGAAATGTGTATTTGCCAGTGGCTGTTACTATGGGAATACACAGGTACCTGTAGATATATTAATGATTAACAATTGTGTGCACACTACGTGCTTAGACCTGTGACATATATAGTCCACTAAACTTAAGTTCCAATATGCACAGAAAACTGCACGAGATTGTAGCACAAACAGAAAAAAATATTTCAATAAGGGGTACAGCATAGGAAATAGTTTTCAAAGAATGAAACCAAAATGAAAAAAATTGATAAATGTACTGTGTACAAAGCAAAAATAAAATTAAACTTGCAGGTAAGCAACTTATGCAAAAGAAATAGTAAACATCAGGAACGATTAGGTGTAGTTTTACACACAACACGATAATGTGGGCTATGCACACAAATAAGCAGCAAGTTCAATAAAGTTGCACAAACATTTAGTCTCTTTAGTAAGCTGCATTAAGTGATGTGTTCATAAGCTTCAGCATGAATGATACCAAGCCCACTTTTTGGACAGTTGACACTTGATCACACTTGATATGACCATTCAGATGACACGCCATGCTGCTGCAGCCATATATCCACGGAGTTTGCATTTCTGGGGGCTCCTCGATCTTGTCGTTTATGTTGTGGGTCATGGCCTCGCCCCTATCCAGCATTTGTGGACACGAGGGTTTAGTTCGCGTCAGTACCGCCACGTGGCGTACTGACCTTGAACTTTTCAATCTTCCCGCGGTGACGCGTGGTGACGTCAACAAAACAAAAATAAAATAATTAGAAGCTATCCCTGCGCATTGAATTTCTCTATGATGTTTGTCCTGCCGGCGTAATCAGTGTTCTTGATAAAGGTAGCCGCTCGCCGCCTGGAAATGACTCATCATCCTAAAAGCGTTTAGTCGCAACGAGCGACAATTGATTCGGGGATTTTGACATGGTTTTCTTTTCCTGTTTTTTGATACTAAGCAGTAAACAAGCTAGGGTAATCGGAAGCACCCCGAAACAGCCTTTCTTCAGTCGGCACATACTCTAAACGTCCGAACATCGCACAGCGTCTACAAGAAACGCCGTCGTGGACGGCTTTTGATTTTGACTTATCGATTTCGTTAAGGCGCCCCTAATTGTTTCTTTAGTGACTTTGCTATTTGCACTCATGGGCTACAGCAGCAGCTGCAGATCGAGATGTGCATATCTATTTAAATGAATACATGGATAAGATGGTTTTGCACCTTGAGCCAAAAAGCACGACACTTGAATGGCCGAAGCTGCTCACAATATTACATCCCGATTGCTGGCCACCGGACCACCTACAATTTTGGGCATGACTTATACACTACTTCCAGTTAGTTGTGAAAGTGCTGTCCTGTCAAGGTTATCCACATGCGTGAAACAAGACCAATACTTCAGATTACTGTGCAGTAATTCTGCGGGGTTTGTCTGTTATCCATATTGTCTACCATGTTTCCTTTCCGCACACATACTATAGCCGCAATATTGATTAGCTGATATCGAACGCCAAAATGGCTACCCACATACTGAAGGACCTCGAACACAACTCCTGACACTTCTTTCTATTCAAGGGTTGTGCGACTCCCAAGGACATCCTTATTCATCATCATCAGCCTAGTTACGCCCACTGCAGGGCAAAGGCCTCTCCCATACTTCTCCAACTACCCCGGTCATGTGATAATTGTGGCCATGTTGTCCCTGCAAACGTCTTAATGTCATCCGCCCACCTAACTTTCTGCCGCCCCCTGCTACGCTTCCCTTCCCTTGGAATCCAGTCAATAACCCTTAGTGACCATCGGTTATCTTCCCTCCTCATTACATGTCCGGCCCATGCCCATTTCTTTTTCTTGATTTCAACTAAGATGTCGTTTACCCGCGTTTGTTGCCTCACCCAATCTGCTCTTTTCTTATCCCTTAACGTTACACCCATCATTCTTCTTTCCATAGCTCGTTGCGTCGTCCTCAATTTCACCAGAACCCTTTTCGTAAGCCTCCAGCTTTCTGCCGCATATGTGAGTACTGGTAACACACAGCTGTTATACACTTTCCTTTTGAGGGATAGTGGCAACCTGCTGTTCATGATTTGAGAATGCCTGCCAAACGCACCCCAACCCATTCTTATTCTTCTGGCTATTTCAGTCTCATGATCCGGATCCGTGGTCACTACCTGCCCTAAGTAGATGTATTCCCTTACCACTTCCAGTGCTTCGCTACCTATCGTAAACTGCTGTTCTCTTCCGAGACTGTTAAACAATATTTTAGTTTTCTGCAGATTAATTTTCAGACCCACCCTTCTGCTTTGCCTCTCCAGGTCAGTGAGCATGCATTGCAATTGGTCTCCTGAGTTACTAAGCAAGGCAATATCATCAGCGAATCGCAAGTTGCTAAGGTATTCTCCATCAACTTTTATGCCCAATTCTTCCCACTCCAGGCCTCTGAATACCCCCTGTAAACATGCTGTGAATAGCATTGGAGATATCGTATCTCCCTGTCTGACGCCTTTCTTTATAGGGATTTTGTTGCTTTCTTTGTGGAGGACTACGGTGGCTGTGGAGCCGCTATAGATATCTTCCAGTATTTTTACATATAGCTCATCTACACCCTGATTCCGTAATGCCTCCATGACTGCTGAGGTTTCGACTGAATCAAACGCTTTCTCGTAATCAATGACAGCTATATATAAGGGTTGGTTATATTCTGCACATTTCTCTATCACTTGATTGATAGTGTGAATATGGTTTATTGTTGAGTAGCCTTTACGGAATCCTGCCTGGTCCTTTGGTTGACAGAAGTCTAAGGTGTTCCTGATTCTATTTGCGATAACCTTAGTAAATACTTTGTAGGCAACGGACAGTAAGCTGATCGGTCTATAATTTTTCAAGTTTTTGGCGTCCCCTTTCTTATGGATTAGGATTATGTTAGCGTTCTTCCAAGATTCCGGTACGCTCGAGGTTATGAGGCATTGCGTATACAGGGTGGCCAGTTTTTCTAGAACAATCTGACCACCATCCTTCAACAAATCTGCTGTTACGTGATCCTCCCCAGCTGCCTTCCCCCTTTGCATAGCTCCTAAGGCTTTTTGTTACTTCTTCTGGCGTTACCTGTGGGATTTCGAATTCCTCTAGGCTATTCTCTCTTCCACTATCGTCGTGGGTGCCGCTGGTACTGTATAAGTCTCTATAGAACTCCTCAGCCACTTGAACTATCTCATCCATATTAGTAACGATATTGCCGGCTTTGTCTCTTAACGCACACATCTGATTCTTGCCTATTCCTAGTTTCTTCTTCACTGTTTTTAGGCTTCCTCCGTTCCTGAGAGCCTGTTCAATTCTATCCATATTATACTTCTTGATGTCCGCTGTCTTACGCTTGTTGATTAACTTAGAAAGTTCCGCCAGTTCTATTCTAGCTGTAGGGTTAGAGGCTTTCATACATTGGCGTTTCTTGATCAGATCTTTCGTTTCCTGCGATAGCTTACTGGTTTCCTGTCTAACGGCGTTACCACCGACTTCTATTGCGCGCTCCTTAATGATGCCCATGAGATTGTAGGTCATTGCTTCAACACTACGGTCCTCTTCCTGAGGTAAAGCCGAATACCTGTCCTGTAGCTTGATCCGGAATTCCTCTAATTTCCCTCTAACCGCTAACTCATTGATTGGCTTCTTGTGTACCAGTTTCTTCCGTTCCCTCCTCAAGTCTAGGCTAATTCGAGTTCTTACCATCCTATGGTCACTGCAGCGTACCTTGCCGAGCACGTCTACATCTTGCATGATGCCAGGGTTCGCGCAGAGTATGAAGTCGATTTCATTTCTAGTCTCACCATTCGGGCGCCTCCACGTCCACTTTCGACTAACCCGCTTGCGGAAAAAGGTATTCATTATCCGCATAATATTCTGTTCTGCAAACTCTACTAATAATTCTCCTCTGCTATAGGACATCCTTAAGGAATGGTAAATAATAAATTATGGGGTTTTACGTGCCAAAACCGCGATCTGATTATGCGGCACTCGGCAGTGCGGGATTCCGTTATAGTTTGAACCAGCTGGGGCCCTTAACGTCCACCTAAATCGAAGTACACGGGTGTTTTCGCAATTCGCCCCATCAAAATACGGCTGCCGTGGCTAAGCTAGGATTTCGCAGCCTCGTGCTCAGCAGTCCAACGCTACATCCACTAAGCAACAACGCGGGTAAGGAATGTTGGCACTTGGAAGAAGGTGACAGTCGGTGGGTGAGACAATTTTGTTTGCATAGTCATGGCGTGAGAATCTGCACGAGCCGTCGAAGAATGAGGGTGGAGTGCATTGTATCTAATGTGACGTAGGCCGCGCCCAAAATTTATACATGAATCACCCTGTAACGACTGACGACCAGGCATCTCGCGTATATGTGCAGTCGCCTGACATTTGCCTGGCGCTGTCGTCAGCCACAGGACCTACTTGACCTCTCTACGACACTTGCTAACATTCTCGCCTTATTTCGAACCATCAGGTTTCGGCTAAACTCCTTCAACAGCCAATTCGTCCGGAATTTCGGCTACCCATATTATGGTTTTTAATCTTGAAGTAATATTTTACAATTAGGCGAGTACTGTCCTGAGATTTCCACTGGCTTCACTTTTCCCAAAATACCTGCAGTTTTGTCGGCCTCTGTTCACATTTGGGCGATTTTTATTAGACGTTTAAACCATAGCACGGGCCCCTGACCATGCTGCTCAAAAAGTTATTTTATTTTCCTGAGGTCTTTTGCAAGCTACTGTCATCTTGCCATTCATCAACTTGCTGATTTCCCTGTCACTTATATGCCATTTTGACGACTACAAATCCTACGGAAGTTGGTAAGGATGTTATGGCCATGGAATTTAAGCCCTCCTACCATGGACACTACAGCTGCTTTTGTTCACTGCGAGTGAGAATATTCTATTAATGAGCGGCAATCTTAGGCACACAAATTCACAGCCTAAAAAATTATACGGATCCCACGCACTGTGGCAATCGATGTAAGCGAAGCTTTTGTGTTGCTTGCTTTGATTGATGATAGTTAGCGGTATTGCTGACTGCGAATGTATAATTTCATCATCAATTAGTGCAATACGAGAATAGCGCGTTGATGGCCAATGTTACCGTGCATGCACCACTGCTTTTTGTTTGCATAGTACACAACATACAGCGAGACATGCGCCATTGTTTATAAATAATGGGAGGGTTGAGCATTGTCATTGCTTCACACTGCATATCGCATCGCGGAAGACGCGTTCGCAGAACTATGAGGCCCTACGTGCTAAAACCATAATAAGATTATGAGGAACGACGAAGTGGCGGACTCCCGAATAATTTTCACACCCTGGTGTTCTTTTACGTGCACCTAAATCTATGTGGACGACTGTTTTTCTATTTCGCTCCCGTCGAAATCCAGCTCCCGTGGCAGGGATCCAAACCACGACGTCGAGCGATGCCATAGCCGCTCAGCTACCGCGGCGGGCACAGAAACGTTGATTTGACGTGCGAGCGCTTCCTTAGTTTTGCGTAGACCCTACGGTGATTTATTGTGGCTTTGCATCTACACGCCTTGGGTCAATCGTCCACTTGACGAATTTGCATGGTGTTTGTTTTTGAGAAATAGCGGAAACGTACAGTACCTTACCTTCCATTTGACCCGCAACTGTTGCCGTGTCTATAGTAGTAGCGTTCCCTTATCTTCGTTTCCTTAACATAGCCTTTTCCCTGTCATGACCATCCCCCCTGTAAGGGATCTGTGATCGAAAAGTTGCAAGCCTGTTATTCACTTGTTTCGCAATTGCGCCGGTTTTACCCATTCGCTGCCTAATCTCTGCCTCATTTGCTTGCTCCCTCTCTACCATTCTACTTACCTCTCTTCAGGACTTGCTCGTTAGTAGACCGGTAAGCGCTGCAGTTTCTGTAATGCATTTGCGGGGGGTCACAGACAATTACAGCTGTAAAGAGGCCAGTGTAACGACGCCCAGGGAGCTCCAGAGAACACTGTCCACATGTGATGTGATGAAAAGCTCCAAGCGAGTTTCTCGCGCAGCTATGCCTCTCTGTCCCGTTCCGTCCTTGTATTTGCACTCGCCGCCCCCCAACAAGGCGTGCAAGGCAGCAACAGCAGCAGTGGAAAAGCTGAAGGAAGAAGCAAAAAAAGCCTTGCTTTAAAAATGGCTTTATTTGTTGGCGTAATGTCGCGTGTCGCCGTGGCGTTATCGCGTCCATTGCGGGGTTTCATCTCTGCAAGAGCCAACTCTCCGATTTGCCCACTAGACTTTCCACCTTCAGGAGTTACTTGTATCCCGTTGCCAAGACGCGAGTGGACTATCCAGTTTACTACAGACCTACAACACGTTTTTTTTTGTGTTCATCATTTGCGTCATCCACAGGTCTGGAGCCACTTGCTTTCTACTGCACTGTAATAATAAGTGAACTTGTTTTCGAATTATATTCTCCGAAAACGTTGTATTCTTTTTATCAATGTCGTACGCAATCTACACTGAGTACTCAGGCACCATCTAATGCTTTCACTTTTTGCCTGGTTACGCCCGCCATTGTAATGCAAATAAACACACCTTGAACTCATTTTACCAGAGATAAATGCTGAATAAAACGCTGAATTCATGCTGAACCAAATCAACAAGGGCCGTACTACTCGATTTTCTGATGTCCCTGTTCGCAAGCTTTTTTTCAGGATGTGATCTTGTACCGTAGAGACGTCCCTCGGACGTCTCTGATGCGCTCGTTTTCATTCTCAAGCAGCCAGTGCAAACTGTCATCGCCGTAACTGCATGATGTCCTATTGACAGGCAACCAAGGTGTGTCACACAAGTATGACCACACTGATTCATTTGAGTTGGCTTATTCTATTTAGCTTGAAAAGGCCGTCCATCTAACCTGATTGTCTTCTTCACTCTCTTATACACCATACGAGTTCTCTCAATAATATAACTTTCAACTCACTCCGCCGTATTCCTCTTTTCGTTTTCGCAAAGTGTGTGTCTATCGCTGTTGTTACCAATACGCCCAACGGTATGCTACCACTCAAGCCTTTCTGGCAACCTGAGCAAGTGAAGTCCCAGGTTTTCTTCAACATGGCGCTGACGTTCAATGTGGCTATCCTCCACTACATTTCGCGGATTTCGCCTCACCGCTTTCTCTTCAGTGTCATCTCTTACACTACTCCCTCGTGCTACACGCAACACAAACACGCAACGCCCTTAATGAAGTATCACTTGCCCGCTAGTTGACATGCTGTTGATGTACACCCGTGAGCATAAGTATACGGACCAGAGATTGCACACTAAAGCCATTTTTTTCATCTGCCTGTGAAAGCAACTTGAATATTGAGTTCTGCAGTCCAAACGTGGTATTGCAAACATACCAGTGTAGTCACAAATTTTACTTTATGCATGGTAATTACAATGAAATTTAGCTTTCGCGGCGACAGTGTGGTCCGCATACGTTTGTTCACGGGTGTACATTCCCTCTAATTACCTCTAATTACCGAGATAGGAGCGCTACCCTGTCTTTAGTGACATTATCGGTCTGCAACCTCGCTCAACAACCGCGCTCGTTATTCATCACTTTTTTGTCAATATGAGTTTTCTGTATTTTCTGTGAATATACTTTCGGCTTTAGAAGCGACTTTGCATGCTCGCTTATTCTCTTACTCCGACAGCGACCATTGTCGTCAAGCCGCCGCCTCATTCTTAGCTTCGTCATCATTACAGAGCACAGAAAAGTGTTTTCGCAAACAAGCCACGTGATTCGAGCCCCTGTATCCGCAGCGTTCTACGTTTGAGAGCTGGACACGCTAACCACTTCGCTACAGCCTTCTCCCGCCCCCTTCAATTTGTCGGCCTTCGCACTTCTCGTTTTCCTCACTGACGTAGGCACAATGGACGCGGAAATGAAAGTTAAGATTACTTGAGCTGCTAGGTAACACATGACTAACTTTGGCAGGCCACTCTGATCAGGGCGCATGTGGACTTACGGCTGTGTGTAGATCATCGCCTTAGCTTTATTGTAAGTTTTCTTTCACTGAGTCTTCCGTTAAAACTGAAACGCAGGACAAAATGAGACATACCTTTGTATTAAGGCGTAAGCTTTTAGTGGCTCATGAGTGTCCTGGCGCAGTCTGTGGTAGACGCAGGAAAGGTGTGATCACCGGCGAAGGGAGCAAGGAGAGGCGGTGCCATCCCAGTAGCGCTGTGAGAGTGGGCACGTGGGGGTGCGCGCACATTGGCGACCAATCTTGCAGCCATATGGCTGTGATTAAATCCCATGCTCGTAGCCACGGTGGCGTCCGTTGGCTGAACAATTCAGACATCAGCAAGAGAGGCAGTGATAGATAGGATTTCGGCTATCGCTGGTTAGCTCAGCAAAGTGCCCATAGATTTTTTCGCTTCTTAACTACGTTTAAATCAAAAACGCTCATTACAACCTAACATCCCTTAGAAACATGGTTCTTGCATTTCCATTGTTGATTTGTTGTACTATCATAGATTAGAGAAACTCCACAAATTTACGACATTCATTGAGGCAGCGCAATGATAGTTTACCAAAATGTTTATTGATAACTGCACAAAAATTTTTTATTGATGAAATAATGTTGATTCTCTATTGTGAAGTGCCAACAACTGGACCGAGTTAATCAGGCGACATACGATTTACACGAAAAAAACACTGAAATTCCTCAGTTTAGGCTACATCCTGAAACAGCGTAATTAAGCTAGCCAGAGCTTGAACGAATTATTAAAGAAAATTGTTTCACAGGCAGTTGTACGTTCAAGTGCAGAATAATGTCCAGTGCAAAATAATTCACTCTTTCAGTATCGACCCGCTGCAGCCACAAATGCGCAATCTCCGGAGTGGTTCACCTTATGTTAATTATTGCGGTTATTGCAATGCATGCTATAACTGCAATGGAAGACCTGAAAAGAACTGAGTGCAAGTGTTGCATTGTAAACCTTGAACATTGTACTACCAAGGAGGGAAGAGGTTCATCCCACTGTGCGAAGTACAAGATGTTTTTTTAGCTGTACCAAATTTTCAAAATTGCAAAATATAAATCACGGCATACGATTGTACAGAATGGCGGCCTCTAGGTACAGAGCGATTGCCGCACTTACGTGCGTAATTAGTGAAGTTACGGTAATTAACTTTCTTATTATCAGCAATAGGTGGCTACAGGAAATGAGTACTTTGGTACCCGTGCTCGATACTACCTAACCAACGATCAAATATTGAATAGCGGATTTCATGTGGGAGCTTCGCAAAAAATTTGTTCGCCTTGACAGGCTCCTTGAAACCGAAACTGGCTGGAATAGGAGCGACTGTGTTGTCGACGTACCTTCATGCCTTTCTCAATGCATGCAGAAGCATCCAGAATACTGACAGGTAACTGGTTTTTGAACTTTTGTTTTGAGCCTATCGGTACGTCGGGGTACGGATTCTACTGGTGCTTACCAAATCGTCTACTACGTGCAACGCAGACTACCACATCGATACACAGCCAGCGGAAAGGCAACCTCGCGTAAATTTACACTATTACATTGCAGAGGTTATGCGACATACTACAATGATGATGATGATGATAATTATCACCACCAAAAATCTTTGAAACAGGGCGAAGACAAATAGTCACCTTGTTTGCGTGATTTATTCATCTATAAATCGCGACCGAGACGCGACTCACGCAGACTCATGTTCGCATCAGCAAGCGTGACCTTCCCGTCGCCACAACACAAGATTTGTCGATTGATGCCGCTCACCTCTTCTCGCGCCATCGTTGCCGCGTATAATAACCTTCAGCGCATTGCTTAGGCAGCTTAGCTTTGCTACTGCCTTCGCGTGACTGAAAAATCAAGCACTTAGTGAATGAGCCAAACCAGTGGTGAATCGCGGCCAGTTGCTCCATTGGCTCCGTGACCAACTTGATGAAACTGTGGCCTTCGGGATCGCAACGATGTGACGTAACTGAGGAGATCTCGAAGGCTATGCCTCAACATTGCCGTTGATACTAAAGCCTTGTTTCAACGCTAACAATTGCCAATTGCGCAACGACGTACTTTATTCTATTACTCTGTGTGTATAGCTGACAGCTTTGCAAAACAAAAAAATACAGGAGCTTTTCCCGAATGACATATTTTTCAGTTTTTCACCAAACCTAGCGGAACATTAAGAAGTTAACAAGCAACACTGGTACTTTTTTTTTGCTTGTTTGCTCGTTTGGCGTATTTGTTGCCATTTTACTTTGTTTAGGAGTCTCGGTGTGGGGGTTGTGTGTGTCGTGAGCTGTAAGCATGTGTCTGCGTTGTCATCTGCTGTTAAATGCGCGACAAGAGGCATTTTTCGAAGAGCGTAGGAGACGAAAAGTTGAATGTACCCGTCCGTACGTTGGCTGAAGCGGAAGTATAGGGAACCCAAGCTCAAGTTAGGGCACGCGACGAGAGTGCGCGCAGCTGCTCCAGCGGGCGAGCCGTGCGAATCTAGGGATAGATGGCGCCCGCGCATCTGCAGGCACAACCATTTTGCAGGCGGCCACTGCACGTGCGCGCCCGCGCTATTCAGTCGAGACGAGGCACCGGGGTGTCGCTCCATTAGCTGGGTACGTTGTCAAAAGGCTTGTTGCGCGAAGTTGCGTTTACGCAATGGCAAAAGTAGCCCCGCCGAAGCGAAAGCGCGGTCCGAAGTACTGCTGTGTTGTGGACTGCCACAACAGTGCAGACAACACCAAGGAACGCGCTGATCCTGTGAAACTGTATTGATTCCCGGGCAGGTCGTATGAGAAAGAAAGGCGACAAGCATTGATCACCGCCGTAAGGAGAATAAAGTAAGTCCTAGCTGAACGATGTTTCGACCGTTTCACTTCTTCGCTTTGGTTTGGAACGCAGCGCATGCACGCAACGACAGTAATGGCATGCTCGTTGTCTTCTCGCATCGCTAGTGTTGTGAAAGCGCACCTACGGCGGTGTGGTGCAACAACTTTGCATTTTCATTCCTAGTGTTTGTTAGGCTTCGTTGTTTCAAAGTTCCCAAGCAAAGTGGTCGCGCGGTAAGCGTTGCCGGGTTCCTTTAATCAAACTAAGCTACGCACGTTTTGAAATGCTCGGCGCTCGAAATTTAGGCGTCGGGAAAGTAGCTTTATCGAGTCGGAATGAACGTCTCTTCCTTTCAGCAAAATTTATCGTTTGCTTTATTATTGTGGCTTTATTAAGGCGATATTTAGGACTGCGAATCTCACTGGCATTTAATACGTGCTATGCTTGAGGAACACGTGGGTTCTTTCAGTTGCCATTTTCCGAGTTTGTGTGATTCTCTTCGGTGTACGAGCGTGTGCGCGGGTATGTGTGTATGCGCTTGCGTGTGCCATGGCGGCTAACATGCAATTGCTGTTCTTTCTTACACAGTCCCGATGGAACTCCGTGGTTGCCCAAATAGCATACACGAATTTGCAGCACTCATTTCGTGGGCAACTGCAAGAGCGACATTAAACAGCACCCATCCTACATCCCGTCCATTTTTCCGCACGTCTGCAGAAAAAAGGCACCTGACAGGAACAGGGCGCAAAGGTAGGAAAGCGAAAATGTGAAGCTCTTAATCGAAACTATAGCAATTTGTTTTCTAATAGATATGTCGTCACACTTGCCTGATTCATGAAAAGTTTGCATGCGTGGTGCAAAGGCTGCATGGACAAGTACTCGGTGCTTTTATTTCATTACAGGTTTGGTTGGAGCCTGTACAAGATTGGCATTGATCTTGGCGTTTGTTAAATGCAGGTGGCAAACACGTTTCAACAGGGCAGTCTCATCTCGGAAGCTTCATGCTGGAGATGAGGATCTATCCCAAAGCACAGCTGATGGAGCAACAATGCAGGATTCAGAAACCTCCATTCTGGATGATGTGCCTCCTATAACGGATTTCAGTGATGCATCTGTGAAAACATGCTCAGCTAGTCCTTCGCATAACGGCCTCGCTGATTCAGATCCGTTGGTGCATGATGCAGCAGAAGAAAGTAATTGTGCTCGAAGGAAAGACGCTGTAAGGACACATTTGATTTTAATACTGGTCTTCGAGTTACTTAATGAAGCACCAAAAAGCTGTCTGAATACCCCAACAATGTCTGTGTCCCTTTCTTTCAGACATGCCAAACAGAGGGATTCAGGACTCCGGCAAGGCTGTCCATACTTCTCTCAGCGACAAACGGAACGGAGGCGTCTACTCAAGTTGTGCGCACAGAAATGAGTCACAAGGTTGGAAAATAATGACGTTGGTCCTTATCTGCTGTGCTGAATTGTGACGATGTCTTGCTAGTAGCATTCAAATTCTTATTTAACAGTAATTACGTGCATTATTGGGCAGACTTCATTTTGTTAGTCCTGCCTAACACTCATTTTATAGTGGTGTTACTTATTTCCAGAATGAATGAATTTATTTGAACTTGAGTGCAAATAAATTTTTTCACTTCTTATTTCTCGTACCTATTTCTCATTTTTATTTCATCATGCTGTTTTTTTCATCCTGAAGGTTGCAAGCACGGATGGGAATTGGAAGCGAGACTGTGGATTTCGGGGCTTTGAGTCTCTAAAGGGAAAGCAAGAGGCACTGCAAGATTTGTGTGGTGTGACCCTGCAAGTCGTCTCCCTTCTTTTGAACATGTTGCCATCACCAAGGTACAGGTGCAATGCGATGTCAAGTGAAGACAAGCTGTGCTTGTTCCTGGCCAAGCTGCGTCTTGGTATAACGTACAGTGCCCTAGGAGCAGTATTTAGTGTTACAGCCACAACAGCATCAACGGTGTTTAGGCAAACGCTTGGTATTCTGAGCATTGCCCTGAAGAACTGGGTCTTCATGCCTTCTCGGGAAATAATCAAGCTTTCTTTGCCTGACCCATTGAAAGAGAACTATCCAAATTGCACCTTAATAATAGACTGCACAGAGATCCGCACAAACACACCCTCAAATCCTGATTGTCAGCACATGCTGTATTCACATTACAAAGGAGGATACACACTGAAGGTCTTAGTAGGTATAATTCCTAATGGCGCGATAAGTTTAATATCCAAGGTATACGGAGGACGACACACTGATTCGTTCATAAGACAAGACGCTGGCTTCCTGCAGCTTCTCAAACCAGGGGACTTCATTTTAAGTGACAAAGGATTTTCAAGCATCCGAACAACTGTAGAGGGGAGTGGTGCGGTGCTGCTCATGCCGCCTTTTATTTCAGGAGGCGGTAAACTGTCTGCACACGACATGGAGATTACATACAAGATTGCTTCTGTGCGCATCCAAGTAGAAAGAGTAATCCAAAGGTTGAAGATTTATCATATTCTAAGGAACAGAGTACCGCTAAGCCTGGTCCCACACATGAACAAAGTCGTTTCACTATGTGCCTCCCTTGTGAACATGCAGGCACCCATTTTCAAGAAATAAGTGCTTTGCTTTCCGTGATGTCGGTAAATTGGTTTATTTGCTTGCATTCATTTTCTGCAGTGTCATGTTAGCGTCAAAGTGACTTGACAACTGCAATTATGTATTGGTTAATGAATAAATGTCTACAATAATTGCAGAAGTGTTCTTTGCTGAAATTAATTTAGTGGCAAGAGGTTATACAATTGTCACCTTGTGTTTTGTCACTGCAGATGCATGCATTTGCCTTCTTGTCTTGCTTACAAAGCAGCAAAATGCTGAAATGGAAGCACTGAATACAAGCCAACGCATGGTATCCGAATTATAACACAGCATTTAGCTCTTGTTTATTGAATGCAAATTATGATGTGCAAAGTTTGCACCAGCAGCCCAACATACAAAATGAAAGTACATGATAATAAATATTAATCATTAGCAATGCAGGCTTGTGACAGTTACCCTTCGTGGCAGATGGCAGACAAAGCTGTCTCCAATAGGCAAGCAAATACTCGACAGGATCTTTGACAGACTGTACGGGTGATTGATTTGCATTTGAACTTATAAAATAACCATACCACAGCTAAATGAGATCAGTATTACAACACAGACGACAAAAAACGAATCAGTGCTTGAAGCCGTAAGGCAGCTAAAGCCACAAATAAATAAAAAAAATGATAGGCACCTAAAGCTGCTTACGTGTATGAACGCGAAAGCATTAGCATAGTTGTAAGGCAACGCATACGTCTCCATCCATTCTCTGCTTTAGTCTCGCAGATCGTGTGAAAACATCATGCCCCTTATAGCGGAGTGGTGCAGTGGTTAAGCGATACATCCCTGCCTTGGAAGGTGGCTGTTTCCTATAGAAACACCCACGGGGCTTGTGGGGCGTCCCATGTTACTGCCAACCATCTTTTTTGCCATTTCAGAGTACACAGACACACAGACGTGATTTCGCGAGGTATTGTTTAATGGGGCTAGTACACCGCTCAAATGCTCATATAACCTTATGCTTAAATACTAGATGCAAAAGTTGGTTTCACTACAGGATAATTGTGAAATCAAATATACAAAAGAATTTAATTTATACAAATGCGCAAGTCCAATTTCAAAAAGATATCATGCACAAGTTCAGGAAAGAAAGCACAGAAACTTATAACAATGATGCAATAAAAAATTTGAAATAAGAACGTTCCAGCTTGGGTATAAGGTCCCAAAGAAAAGCATCGTCCCGATTTACATGCACTATTACAGAGTGCTTGGGACTGTACACATAAAGAAGAGCCCTGTGCAAATTCAGGACGTACATTTGTACTTGAATTGGTGTATAATAGCTGTTCGTCGTTTTGAGAATAATCAGGCCCCCGCTGAACTCTGAATAGGGAAGCAAGCTTAGTCTTTCTTCGTATTTGATGAAAGGTTCCTGTTTGTACTTGTATGTGTACTTAATTTCGATAAGCACAGTTTCACCGCCCATTTTCGCAAGGCCATCTGGGCTGCAGCACGACCACGGCTGCTCTGGAAGCACGATGAGTCCTGCCTAGAAAATGAATAATTAGAATTAGTGTTTGAATTGAAATGGGCAACAGATAGAAAACTAGGCATGCAAGAAGCACCTCATGCAATGTAAAATAGTAAGCAAAGTCACCTGCACTATGCGGATACCAAGCTTTTGTTGGAGCTCTTCTCGTGCTGGGGCTTCTGTCTTGATGCCTGGTAAAACATTTTGGCTTATTAATTTTTAGTTCAAAGGAGTTATGAACAAAGGGTTTGCATTCAAGCTTGCTATGGCGCAAGTGAGACCAGTGTCGTAACTATGTGACTAAGCACTGCATGTTTCATTTAAATAAAGGTATACGTCGCTGCAAAACATCCCATAACGCATTGCAGCACTCGTGTATGACGACCTCCTGCAAAGCTGTTCGGCAGCTCTCTCTAGTCCTTCATCCTTTTTTGTGCGGATGGCATGTGCTCTGGTGCTGCTGATTCGAACTTGTCGTTCCTCATGCCATCTGCAAATTGTCAAAATTGCAAACATGACGCCATGAAATGTATATGAGATCTGTTGGCTATCATTTTTAGTTTGGTTCCATACCGTGAGCAGTTCGCCTGGATATGGGTCGAAAGCACAATTCAGTTGGTGTTTCTTTAAGAACTACTTTTGTAGAGTACATTGTGGCCTTTTCGTCGTCCATTTCGGTGACAACGTTTTTGAATTGTGTGCTATTATTTTCCAGATCATCCAGGTACCTGTACACAGGTCGATGGCTCATTGGTTGGAACATTTCGTCTAAAATTTCCATTTCCAATTTTTTCGATATTTGCTCAATAATGTTATTCAGCACATCCGCACAAATGGGATCTTCATGTGCTCTGTTCTGGAGCTCCAAAATCTCCTTCAGAGGGCACATTATCTCCGGATAGTTGAAAACAGCATTTGGGTCAGCGGATATTGTTTTGGGAGTGCTGGCGTCCTGGCCTGGTATGGAGGATCAGACAAGAGGCAAACAGATTTTTCGCTCAAAAATACCAAATTGCAACTTCAAGGTGTGACACGTTGTGTGTTAAGAAATGAAAAAAAGTTAACTAAACTGTTACAGGCCAGAAAACATCTAAAATGTTTAGTAATGGTGCATGTTCAGAAAGCCGACAGTCATCGAAGTCTAGGCAAGCACAAGAGATGTTTTATTTCTGGGGACGATTATTGATCTATTATTGATCTAATCACTTAGTATCTGAAAACTAATTAATAGAAAGTAGAAGAAAAAACAACCACGTCGCTATTGGGGACCGAACCCATGCCCTCCGCATTTGCGTGCGGTGCAGGACTTTCTTCTTTAATTTCTGGGGATGATTAATGATGAATTATTGGTCTAATCACCCAGTAGCTGAAAATATATATTAAAAAAAACGACCACGTCGCCACTGTAAGGATGCCATATCAAAACAACTAAATTATATGCTTCATATTCGACAACGAAGAACATCGACAGGGCGCGGCTCCATTTCGTAGTGTGCATAGACAATCAGTATTTTTAACAAGTGACAGAATGACACTCACGTCGAGGTACACGTCGTACACGATGTTGTCGCTGACTTGAAAAATGCATTTCGCATTGAGCTGTGCATCGTTGCCGTTGATTGTCTGCTCCACAGAGTATACGTGACTGACGAGCTTTTCTCCTTTTAACAAGTTGGCTTTCCTGAAATAGCTGTCCAGCTGGCCGATCTTTTTGAAGGCGCATTGAAGGCGATACATTGTGACGCGCCGCACGTGCAACGCGAGGAGAGAGCCCCGCAAGTGCACAAAAAGCGATCAGCTGCAGCGCGGCGCAGCAGAAATGTGCAGTGGATATTCCCAGTTTTGATTTTTCTGCCAGAAATGGCGCTACTCGTCAGGAGCAGTGGCGCCGCTCGCGGTGCTTGGGTAGCCTATGGCAGCCACCGACTGCGTTGCGTGGAAGCGTGCAGGAAGAATGAAGCGCCGGCTGACCCTACGGTAAGCCCGTTTCTCGTATTGTTTCTATAACTGATAAGAAATGTTCTGACTGCTGTTGTGGAAGTCGCGGGGCACTTTTTTCGTTGCTGGGTGTACGTCGGGCAGACTTGCGCCTGCGGCGCTCGTACGACCTGATTCAGTCACGACCCCTCCGAGCTGAATGTCTGATTCACGCGCGGTGCACAGCGCCGGTGTCAAAACATTTTGTGCCGGGCCGGTCCGGGGTGAATGTGTAGGGTGTTCGATCATGGATGTGCATTCGGTCGATCCAGCGCCATGGTGGGTTCATGTCGTCTGTGTATTTAGCATCCTGGCCTATTCATCTGTACGGCAGGGTAGGAAAGTTTATCGCGATCGAACGACTTAAGAACTGAAATACACGGAACCTCTTAAAACAAGGGCACCTGTTCCTGTGTGCTCATGCTTTTCCCCACCCGCTGCGCTAGGTTTGTGTTGCGCTAGTGTCTTTGAGGTCACGGGTGGAATGCCGACCGCGGCAGCCGGATTTCGATGGGGCCAAATGAAAAAAAAAAACGATCGTGCTTGGACGTGGGTGCTTAATAAAGATCGTGGTCATGGTCAACTTTAATTCAGTCATGCACTTCGGCGTGCATTGTAATGAAATCGTGGCTTTGGCTAGTAAAATCACAGATATTGAATGTTTGACTTGGTGCTTGACCCTGTTTTAAGTGTTACCGTTGAGGCAGGGCCCATGCCACAGCCGTTTATATGAATACAAAGTTTTCGGACAGTCTTTTTCTTGTATCGTC
Organism: Dermacentor andersoni; assembly: GCF_023375885.2. Taxonomy (NCBI): domain Eukaryota; kingdom Metazoa; phylum Arthropoda; class Arachnida; order Ixodida; family Ixodidae; genus Dermacentor; species Dermacentor andersoni. The sequence continues at coordinate 31,906,406 of NC_092818.1, forward strand.
ATAAAATAATCATGCAGAAATGCTGTGGCCGATATGGTGTCATGTCTAATAAAGGCAGATGGCCCTATAAAACAGGCTGGTTGATCGTTCGCGAATCGAATGCCACCGTATTGTAAAAAAAAGTAGAAAGAAATTGCCGAAAGCGCATGTGATCCCGCCACCAGGTTCTATCCCAGCCCTGCATATCTTTTTCATGTGGCAAAATTATTTCTAAAAAATAATTTCCGTACTCTGGATATCTTAGAAAACAAGATTTTGCTCGGAAAGCTGTGGCGTATCACACACAGAAAAGACATCCGGTGTTAATATAAATATATGCCGTCGCGCCGAAAAAAAAAAGAAAATATGCAACCTTTCCACCAAACCTGGGTTATTTTTCCGTTCGGAGGACTCACCCAAATTTCTTTTATGTTCTACATACAGAAAAGTGCCTTGTCATAAAGATGTCATAATATCAGGCACTTTCTTTTGAAGTTCTTTCTTAAATGTTATGTGAAAAACTGTTGATAAAATAGTATGATTCTTGCTGTTTCAATATATCTAAAACATATGCAGTGAACAATAAAAATATTAAACGAATTCATTCAGTCACACAGAAACATTGTTAACATGGCTTATGGAAGGAACTCCATAACTCTGGGAAGAAAACACACTGCAGCAGTGTTTGCGCCTGTTGGTCTTGAATCCGTACAAGAATTAATTAGGAATATTGAATACTGTAGCATCTGTAAAAAAAGCTAAAATGTATTGATCGTACCGATTTTTCCATTCCTTCTGTTGCTTTTCACCTGTGAATTTTTTGTTTTAATTTTTTGACTATACATGCCTATTCTTAAATTTAAAAGTTATCTGTGCAGCATGTGGGAAGACCTCCAACACTTTATAAGAAAGCTTCTCGGCTTCACTCAGCTATCCCAAAGTGTCATGCACCCGACTCATGTTAAATGCCAGGCTCACCAAATCACGCATCAGTGACTGATGCACAAAAAGAACCGAAGTGTTGCAAAATTTATTATTACGTGGGAGATATTTCGCTGCATAAAGAATAAGCATTTGGGGCTTTTCGCTGAAATGGTTGAAGTACTTATACACTTTTATTCAGAGGTTGTATTGCTTTCTCATTATGCAGGAGCTGGCAAGAGGGCGAAGAGGCTACGAAAAATCCTCAACAACGTTGAGAGCAAGCCTGAAGAACCAGTAATTGCTTGCACAGAGGTACGCTTATTGTGTGCTGCCAGTTATTACCCGTTCTCTTTTTTTCTTTTTTGGCAATATAGTGCATTTGAAGGAATTTCGTGGGCAAAGCAAGATTATATCAGTGTTTTCCTAATTCCTGGCCCTTGGAATCACTTGAGATGGTGTAAGGGATCTGTGTGGATCACTTAATGATTTGCAGTTGATCTTGCGATGTGTGATTATGACTAAAATTGATATCTGGCCCGCATGGTGGCAGGTACCAAGCCGTCACAGGAAAGTTGCAGTTATTTCTGCTATTTAGCAGTCATTAATAATGATCGTGTACGAGATCACCCTCACTCACAACAGCGTCTGTATCGATGAACAACCAGCCAACAACTAACAAGGCCACCTCTGAACAATATGTTTCAACAATTTAGTTCACACTGCACATATGCTGCAGTGTCAGTAACTGCAAGTAACTGTCAAAGAAATGCCTCTGCAATACAAAGCATGCAACGATGCTGCGAGATACTTAGGTTTGCTCTCCTGTCATTTATGGCTTGTCCATTTGATGATAAATTATTCACTTTTAGGCTCTGCGTGATCAAAAATTAGCTTCTAAAATGTCACCTAATTTTCGGTGTACAAGTTGACATTGGCGGCGGGACGCTGATTGATAAGAGCATTCTTGATCAGCTGAGCCAGGCCTGTGACAGTAGCAGTGGGCATGGAAAATTTGCCAGGGCAATTTTGCACCCCGTCTTTACTGATGCTGAGTTCCACGGCAAGTCGCTCTTTGTGGCAAGAGCTGTCCCTTGTTTTTTTGTGTTCTCTGCACACAACTTCCGTATCTTTCAGGACGGGTTTGCAGACGCAATCCTTGCAATGAAGGGCTAAATGACTTGTATCTTCAGCCGTGCAGTGATAATTGTGGTCAATTAGCCTCGTATATTCAAGCACCTGCCTGTCTGCCCAGCGTATACCTTGTTACAGGACAGAAGGATCTTATAAACCACTCTCACTTCACATGTGACGTAGGGCTTTCGATGGTTGATGTGAAAGGGACTCCTTCCTTTTTTTCGCCATTTTTGCACAGGATCGACAACAGCACAGGTGCGTAAAACACTACATCAACGCCGGCCCTTTGACCCATCTTTCGCAGATTGTGGAAAATTGTGTGTACGACTGCGTTGTCTTGACCGTCCTTGTGACAGCGAGTGGATCGGCTCACTCTTCTGTCTTTAGTAGCTTGTGCGGTTAGCGCGAAATTGACAAGGGGAAGGCAGGTGCGGTTGCCAGTAATTTTCAGCACAGTGTGCGGCACGGTAACACCATGTGTAAGCATAGCGGCCGGAATTGGTACGGCCACGTAATGGCCGTCATGTACAGCTGGTGAGGACAAGTCGACGTGTGTCACAAAGTGGGGCGGTAGGCGAATGAAATCCGTTCAGCTCAAATGGCTTGGAGGTGGGTCCACAGGGTCGGCAAGAAGAGGCAACTCAAGGTGAAGTGAGCCGGCCGAACAGTCAATGAGGGCAGAATGATTGGCAAGAAAGTCCAGACCAAGAATGAGTTCCTGAGGGCAATGCTCGATGACGGTGAAGAGAACGATGGTGTGTCTCTCAGCAATGGTGAGTCGGGCAGAACACATTCCAACAATAGCGACAGTCCCTCCGTCGGCGACTTGTACAACTCGGTTCGGGGCAGGCGTCAGACCCTTCTTGAGCCGACGGCGAAGAGCAGCATTCTTAATTGACACATGCGCCCAGGTGTCAATCAACGCGCACACAGGAACATTGTCAATGAGAACGTCGAAACGATTCTTGTTCGTGCGTAAGGTGAAGCCAGGATTTCGTGTCAATGTCGTGATTGCAGCTTCACCTCCAGAAGCTGCACTGTTTAGTTTTCTCGTCGGGGGTGCGGCGAGTAGGTCGCAGAAGGAGCATGGCGTGACGGGGGCTAGCGAGATTGGCGGCTGGAGGGAGAAGGCGAGCGGGTGTAGCGGGCTCGTGTTAAAGGTGTCGCAGGGTCAGATGATGGGGTGGGCATAGAAGGAGCGAAGGAAAAGGACGCGCTAGAGGGGCGAGGGTGGCAATCAGGAGAATAGCCCGTCGGAGAAGTCCCGCGGCTGCGGCAGTGGCGAGCGACATGTCCAAAGTGTCGGCAGTTAAAACAGATCGGCTTTTTCACGGTTCGCCATTCGGAGGGGTTGCGCTGTCCATAAAACGAGTAAGAGCAGGGTGGTGACGTGCGGGGAGAAAAAGGTTCCAAGCGCAAGGAACGAATGGATTGCAGGCCGACGTTGGACAACTCTTGACGGACGACGGACTGGACAAGAAGATTGTCACCGGAGAATGATCAGGTAACGGGAATGAAGGGGCCGCCGGTTGTGCCGCTTCGACTTCACGACGAATGATGCGGGTCAAGTTGTCACATCGCGGCGGCTGGTAGAAGAGGTCGTCACAGGATGACGTAGCAGCTGTGTTGGGAAGGCGCGTGATGTGGTGCGACACCCGGCGGCTTTTAGCATGCTCGAGAGGGCGGCACTCCTTGAGGATGGTATCGATGCTGGTGACGTTCGTAAACACCAGTAAATTGAACGCGTCGTCAGCAATGCCTTTGAGGACGTGATTAACCTTATCGTCCTCAGACATGTTCGGGTCAGCCTTGGCACAAAGGGCCAAGACGTCGAGAATGTACGACACGTAGGACTCGGTCGACGACTGTACCCGTGTGGCAAGGGCTCTTTTGGCATTGACTTGTAGACCAAACGGATTGCCAAAAGGGTCGCGGAGCTTTCTTTGAAGAGATCCCAGCTTGAGATCTCCTCTTCGTGAGTCTGGAACCACGCCAGTGGAGATCCGCCGAGGTAGAAATGAACGTTGGCAAGCATAATAGTCCGATCCCAACTGTCACTGGTGCTGACACGTTCGTATAAGCGGATCCAGTCGTCAACATCAGGACTGCCGACTTCATTGAAAACACCAGGATCCCGAGGTGGGGAAACGGCGACGTAGGTCGGGGCTACAGGCGGAGACGCTTGCGTAGATGAAGTGCCGCCAGCAGGAGCCGAAGTTGCATTGTCGCTGTTGCGACCGCTGCGAAGCTCCATGACGGGTACGGGGAACGTCCACCTCCACCAAATAATGTTACGTGTAGCTGAAGCCGAATACTATTTACAATTTATTTACTGGGGAAGCTAACGGAGGCCAAAATGGCGACGCTATATCAAGCCGGCACGCACGTCGTATTCGTCGTCCTCAGTGCAGCCACACTGTGGCGGCTGTTCCGTAGCAATATGTTGGTCTTATGAGTGAAGGAGCAACAAAGCTGTCCTTTCCTACCACTCGGCCCCTTCAGACCTTGTGAAGAGGGCAATTGTCCGCTCTTGCTTTCTTAACGCTCTGCAATAAACATACCACCAGAAATGTGAAACAAGCTTAGGGAACCAGGTAACCTGCCTCAGGAGGTCCGGGTATCCATCAAAGCTAATGATATGAGTTGCAGAATGCTTGCTATTGAAGACAAAAAGGCGAGTGAATCCACACGCACTCACAGGGACTGTCAAGACAAGGTGGTTCCCACAATCTGCGAAAGATAGGTCAAATGCCCGGCGTTGATGTGGTGTTTTCTGCACCTTTGGATTGTCGAGCCTGTGCAAAAAGGTGAATGGCGCAACGAAAAGGACAAGTCCATGTGCAATAAACCACCGAAAGCCCTACGCTAGTTGTCCAGAGATAGTGCGTTAAAGATCCCTCTGTCCTGTAACAGCGTATACATTCGGCAGACGGGCCGGTCGTTGAATACGAGTCTTACTAAGCACAATTATAACTACACGGCTAAAAATTCAGATCATTTAGCGTTTCATTGCAAGCATTGTGGCTGCAAACCCATCCTGAAAGATACGGAAGTTGTGTGCAGAGAGTGCCAAAAAAAAACAAGGAAATTCTTGAAGCAATAGGAATTGACAAATGGAAAGATAGGTGTATCAGTTCCCCTCGGTAACATTCTCTCAAAAAGCACACCGGTATCTTGGACTTCGATTATTCATAGAGTGGAAATGTAAACATGTAATCTTTATATGTGCTTTTTTTCTGTGTTTTACACTGACATTTGACACGCTTCACTGCCATCAGAGCATGCGCACTTCTGAAGAGATATTACAAAAGAGGGGTCTTTGAGCAATAAAACAGTAGTGGCAGTGTCAGATCTAAGTGTGCTGCTTCAAGGTAACAGCTGGCCACATAACACACATATATTCTTAGGTCCACTTCCGCACCAGCTGTTTCTGATTGCACATTTTAAAACATGCTCGGCCAATTGCTATGTGCTACCTATCTTATAGTCCTTTTTTTTCCTAAGAAAAGCCTGCAATACTTTTCACGACTTGGATTAACTTAGCGCTTATTGCAATTACGAAGTATCAAATACGTATATGTTTCATGAAAGGCCCACTCTAGCAGGACAATGCACAAAGAGTAAAAGCCCCATCACATTGAGGTGACAGTCACGTTGAAATATGGAGCCGATTTAGTCCATTTGCCGCATGTCTGACCAGCAATGCTGTGATGTGTATGCAGCAGGCTGCACCTACTGTAGAAATGCTGAATGTTTTCTCTTAAACCAATGAAACAGTGACAGAAAGTATTGCATTGCAGATGCAATGTTTTCATACTCTATTTTCAAGCCTTGCATTGTGCCCATCAGATAATTTAAAAAGTAATGCTATTTGTAATAATCATTTATTGAAGGATAACACAAGAATATTACAGGATATTTCGAGCATGAAGCGAGTTTAATCTGCACAGAAGCTCATTTAGATGTGTACTTTCTGTCTAGCAGCTGGTGCAAAGCTCTTGCCACATTTGCCATGACTCATTATACTGTTGGTATAGCTCCTTATACAGAACATCAGTAGTACCTGATTAAACATGAAAGCCTCTAGTAAATATTTATTGTCGGTTAAATAAGCATTATTGCCTACTAATTTAATTTGCTAAAGCTGCACATTGTTTCATTTACTCATGTTCTTCAGGACACACAGACTCAGTGTTTGGGAGCCAGTGTTCCGTACATATAACAGTCCATCCTTGCTTCTTTCGCGATAAATAAAATGAAGACCATGCCTTCTCATATGCCTTCTTGTTTCTTACTGTTGGCTGCATCTCATATTCAGCCTCAGTAAGCATTATCTTACATGAAGCGATTGCATTGAGGACTAAATGCAATGCCAACTTTATGAAGATACAGTGCAATACAACGACAACCCAGTGAAAGAATAGTACAGTGAAAATCCCATGAAAAAACAACGCAATAAAAATGCAATGAAGGCCCCATGGTAAAACAACACAGTAATACTCCAATGGATATACGATGGATTCACGGTGGCCACTTTGACATGACTCCAACAAATCCTCCATGAAATACCAATGGAATTTCCACAATTTTTCTGTTGATGGTACAATGAAATATCGATGGAAAACCAATGGCTTTCCAAGAACATTTTTTGCAAGGGCAGCTTCATCATCAGCAACTTGAACGCTCATTTAACCTTTTACTGCGCATTTTTTTGTTTCCTCAAAATAATATTCATGGAGTTGTAAGGAAGCATAACAGTAGCTGTGCTCCCATGGAAGCGAACTTTAGGGAATCATTGTGGTTTGAATCTACAGAAAAAGGTATGTTGCGTACTTGCAGCAACGTGCAGGGTAAAGAAGAATGTAAAGGAGAAATACTGACTTAGTGCAATTCATACTCAGATGTTTATTTGCACGTGACAATCATTGGCGCACCTATCATTTAGTGTGGAACAAGAAGAAGCGATTTCACTTGCTTGTGCAGCACAGTTGGTTCACACACATCGTGCAGTACTTCATGCAGATTCCCGTTCAGCCAGGAAATAATTGCAGTGTTTTCGCGTCATACTGAAAATTTAAAACATAAAAGCGCATACATAAGCCTGTGCCCGTGACGATGCGACAGGACAGCGTCCGGATGAACCAAATCCTCTTGAAAAAAAAAGGAAATTCGATCTGAAGACTTCTTGCACACGTACAGAATAGAAACGGACTTACACTCGTGGTTGTCGTCACTCCTGGAAAGGTCGCTGCCTATACTAACAGGATTAATTGCTCCACCATATAATGTGGGAGCCATTTCACATTTTCGAAGAAAATAAACCATGTGCACGTTGTATTTGCGCAACATAGCAACGTCCCGTCGCCAGAAGGAAGCTATTGCGAGATAACAATGTTTTTTTTTAATCTGCAGAGTCGGGAGGATGTGGAACTTAGCGTAAGAATTTTTTTGCGCTTTGTTTTATGGAGAAATACATTTACAATTGGCAAACCTTACCTGTACCACTGCTCGCGGGCGCGCGCAAACTCCGCCACATTTCTTTTGGTCGAGCACAGATTGCAGCACAAGGTAGCGCGTTTTTTAGACGAATGTTGCGGAAATCCAACAACGTGCACAGGCATCCCCAAACGGACTTTGCTTCTGTTTTAACGGCTTTCATCAAAATGTTGCGTAAACGCCACACGGTGCAGTAAAAGGTTAAACAAACGGCGATTTTTAAGAAATGGCCTAAGGATAGTATATTTCGAGGTGTTGTCGCTACCAATACGGGCCAGTACCACGTATCGACGAAAGGACTTCACACTGCCGATGCAAGCGGCAGGTTACTGACTGATCAGAACAAAAGTTATGACTGTTTTTCAGTTCTCGCAACTTATTAAACACAATGCACCTACAAGCACGACACATTTGTTATACAACAGTGACGCACAACGGCAGGCCTGATATTTATAATACACTTCGTGACTCCTTCTTAAATACTCCTTAAACGGCTTTAATTTCAGTTTTCATCGCGGAACCACAAGTGCAGGGAGCGACTCGCGTACACCGCGGCCATATATACACACTGTAAAAAATTTCCCTCAATATACGCAGGATTTCCGTCATTATACGGAGAACTGCAGGTAAAAATACGGAAACTATGTCATATTTCAAAAGTGCAGCAAAATGTGCTGTTAATATACGGAAAGTGCTCTCCGCTTTAAGCTTTTCGGACATTTTCACTGTAATCATATAACGGCTATAAACTGTTTTGGACGGAACAGACAGAATTCCGTATTTTTGTTATGCCAACATCCGTATTATTGTGAGAAAATTTAAGCTGTCTGAATGAGCGCTCGTACTCATAAAATTTCAGCTAACAATATTTTATTCAACATGCAAACTGTACGCATTATGAAGATCCGTACAAAATGTGAGAGCTAGCCTTCTACCAAAAGCTGCAATAACAGATCGTATAAATATATATACGCATCTTCTATACCGGTCGCAGTTTGCCGCGCATATGGGCCTTGTAACGCTGATCATATGCGCAAATATATGCGTGTTCTCGCAATGTTCTCAAATTACGCGCTTTGTAGTCAATAACACAGCATATATGTTTAAGTGAATGAAGAGCCATGGACATACGTGCATATGTAAACGAGTTTGCGGCACTCAGGTGCTGGTGCACTGGGAATGACATTGGTGCTCTTTACGCCAAAAATAGTGCGCACTATAAATCAGTACCGAAACGCAGGGAGTGGTATAATGACCGTAACTGCGTTTACATTTGGCAACAAATGGTCTTGAAGGGGACTGGTGGCCCATAGATCCAAGTACAACGGTCAGATGAAATTTTCGAATGCGGCAAGCAATTAACCCAAGTGTCAAATGGCAATGCTGAACTGCAGTATATAGTTGGTTTAACTCATTCCCATAATATTTACAAAATATCTCGTCTCTGCCCATTCATTGAGACAAATCGATTACGCATAATCTTCACTGTTCATGTGTTAATTCTTGCGGTAAGATGTAATGGCAAACATTTGGCACTTCATCTTGAAACAAGACCGGTAAGCGTGCTCGTTCTTGTACGGCATAATAACGAACGCGAACATGCACCGACATGTGTGCAAACTACTGGAAGGTGACTGAAGATGAAGGATCTATTACCGTGCTAGTACTGTGTGTACTGTCAAAAAGAAGAAAAAAAAAGACGGAAAGAAAGAATGCCCAGTGCCGAGTTGTACCGATTAAAGCTTTATTTCTTTTTGACCTAGAATGCAACACCATTAGTTCCATGTGCTTTATACATGTGTAAATGTTATGACACAACTCATTATTTACCCGTTCATTACATGCACCAACCAACCCAAATTATCACTATACTAGAGCTTATGGACGCATCGCAGTGCACTGCTTTGCACTTCATTGCAGCACAGGGGTTTGCTATCCCCAGTAGCGAATGGTTTGCTTGACCTCCCTACCTTTCTGCTTCTTGCATTCTCTCTCCCATTGTATAAAACGCACTAACTTGTAGGAGAGAAAGCGTTCTCCTCTTTTAGAATTCAATTAATTGCCAAGCGATTATTTTGCAGTTCCACCAACTACAGCACAAATGCGAAAACGAAACCAATTCTGTTTTGTTCTCCGCGCTCACAGAGTGCGGCACCAGGGGGCAGCGTGCGCTGCGCTTCCGTTAGAAGTGGCCGACGGAGCAGCACATGTGTGGTCAGCCGTCATTTATCGTGTCGTGTTGTAAAAGTAGTTAATTTGCCGTAAATATCTCTTGATTTGTACTCAAGAGTGAAGCAAGACCCCAAGGAAGAGAGATTGACGCATCGGGAGCGAAGAACAGAAACAATGGATGGTTACGCTGCTTGGGTCTCGGCACGTTCGAATTGGCAAAGTTCCGAATTTGTCGCTGTGTGGTGTACCCTTGTGCGCTCGTCATTTGCCGTCATCGCGCGGGCATATTTGCGCTGGATCGTTCACAAAACTATGCACGCTGCGGCATCGAAGAAGTTGTCCTGTGTTGGTGTGCACGTATGCGCTTGGACACGGATAGCCTGCTTGCTCTCAACGTGTGTTCAACAGTCTACGCGCGCTCGTAACTTGCTCATGAGGTAAGCCCATTTTAATCTTATTTGGTTTGCATAACGTAGGTGTTAAAATTATGTGTGGTAAGCCGGTGTCGCGAACAGAAATCTTGTTGCAAAAGACCACTATGCAATGCCTTAGGGATCGATTCCAGTGGTAGCGCGATCGGCTCGATCGCAATTTCCGTGTGGTACTTATAACCTTTTTCCCACTCGCGTCAAAAGCATAGAATAAAACTGCGTTCAGTTGCGCACTTGTATTGACGCTTGTATTGGTTTGAGAGCATACTGTATCCGATACCAGGACTTCTCTTAGAATATGGAAATAAACGTTCGAGGCAATAGCAGTGGCTCACTGCCTGTGATCGTTACTTTCTTGCTTGGGTGCACGTTTTAATTGTGACCAGATAAAAAAATTCTTCACTCTGGCTGCTCTGCCGTGTTTTCTTGGTGCAACGTTTTGCGGTGCAGCAAGACGTGTTTCTTCGAATGATGTCTGGGCAGTCAAGGCATTCGTGTCAGTAAGCAAGCAGTAAACGGTGTATCAGTGCAAAATTTTGGACATACAAGAGAAGCGAATGGTATCATCATAGACTCTATTTTACGAATAATTCAGTTGTATTACTAAAGGGGAGAGTGGATATGCAGGATAGTCAGATTGTATTGATACTCAGAAAAAACAAGGTAACTTATCATTACTATTTAATCCTTTTTTTACTGAAAGGCAAGTTTCTGTTGTTCCGCAGAAGCTGAGAAGGGGTCTGCTGCCTGCAATGGGTCCATTTCTCTCAAGTTATCGCAGTACTGTCACTCTCAAAGTGAGTGGATTTTTTTTCTCTTCGCTATTTGCTACCTAAATCGTGACCATCTACTCAGCTGTGTAGGTGATCACTGTTGGTGACATTGGAGTGCTGGTGGACAAGCAGTCCTTCATGATTGCAACGTTTATGACAGAGTGCAGCTGTGGCAGTATGCGAAGGTGTTAATCCATGAGCCAAATTAGGCTCTTTGAGGTAATATATTATATTGATGTCATTGGATTGTGGTCTAGCAGGAAAAATGCTAAACAAGGAGAAGTAATCTTAATTTGTGCTTGGTAAGATGTGCAAGCAATTCAGGCTGTTATACACGAAATGGGACATTTGTAGATGTCTTCTACAATGCTGCAGTCCTGAATAGTTTCAGAGGTAAGTCATACCACTATAATTTCTCTATAAAGCATGCAGCACAGTTTAGCATTGAGGGAGGCTGGCGTCAACAGGCGTGTACTTACTGTGAAGTGAAAATGAGTTGTTACTGTTAAGGTGACTATATATAATTTGTGCTTTATTTCTAATCTCGTAGGAGGCAGACATAGTTTAACCACTTGGTTAAACAATAGTGATGTAATATCTATGTATACAAGTATTACCCATTCATTTCTGCCATTTCGACAATGGCAATGGCAGAAATGCATGGGTAATACTTGTACACATAAGACATTACATCACTATTCTTTAACCAAGTGGTGCCCCCGCATGTGAAAACTTACAGGGCTATTATTATGTAAACTTTTGTTGTAACATTAAGGCGCCTTTTATATTATTAACGATTACCACCATTGTGTACCATCGTAGCGTGATATTTGCACTAAATGTACTTGACTTTGTATAAAACCTTGCACATTGGTGCATCATGAAATTTTTTTTATAGTTTCTGGCCTCAGAATGCACTTCACGTTATATTCTTGTTTGCAACAAGACTATAATGCGGTTTTCTCTCCTTATATTTTGTGGCACTTCAAGCTGCGACGAGGTAAACCACTGGGCAGCAATACTGGAATCGCTGCTGTGCGTGGAAATGTCTTCAAACACACACAAGGAATACATAATTACTTTTTTTAGCGCAAAACATCGGACACAAGAAAGAAGACAGCACAAGATGCTACTCTCAACTGACATCACTTTATTGCGTAACTCATTTATAGACTGCAGAATCTAGATGGACATGTGCTGTGAACACCATGTGCAGAAACCACCAACATCCGATCACTAGAGCACACTCGTGCGACAGAATCCATAAAAAACATATTGAGCACTGTACAAGGTTAAGGAAGGCACACTAATGCACTGTGACCCCAATGACTGTATGAAGAAAGCTTCCGATAACTCTCGGGCGGTGGTATCACGGCTGTTTTTCAATATCGTAGTATCACGAAACATTGCGAACATTAGCGATGCATACCAACATGCACAGGTTCCTATTTGGCTCACCATTCTGAAATATGGAAGTGCACAGCCATGATTTCTGATACTACGATTTTGAAAAAGTGCTGTGATACCACCGCCCGAGGGTTGTCCGAAGCATTCATCATTCAGTCACAGTGCATTAGTGTGCCTTCTTTAACCTTGTGCAGTGCTCAGTATGGTTTTTTTGGAATTCCGTCGCATGAGTGCGCTCTTTTGATCAGATGTTGGTGATTCCTACACATGGTGCTCACTGCGCATGTTCTTTTCGATTCTGCTATCTATAAAGGAGTAACGCAATAAAGGGATGTCTGTTGAGAGTAGCGCCTTGTGCTGTCGTCTTTCTTGTGTCCTTTGTTTTGTGCTAAACAAAGTATGTATGGATTCACACCAACTAGCCTGCCAACGCATTGTGTTGAACGGAAGGAAATGCGGCTTTGCCTGATTTGACTGTGTTGCGGGCACTTCTCAAGTACTGTCTGTCCAATAACCTTGGTGGCATGGAAGTGCCGTCCACTTCTTTGCGTTGTTTTCTGTTTCATTGTGGCATCACATCACATTATAATCATAATGTGTATGAACTTTTTCTCAGAGACCCATATTCCTATCCTTGTGGTATATTTGCTGTCGCATTATTTATGTGCAAATGACCAGTGCTCCAAGTTCAATTTTATCGCAAATTAAACTACTGGTACCTAAACAGTTCTGTATATCAGAAAACCAAAGCCGAACTGCCGAACAGTACCAAGCAGCAGCCTTAGTGCAGTGTCAAGTAGTCAGATGTTATTGGTCATGCAGAGACGCACAGCGTACCTCTTTATTACTTGCTGAACAATTAGGCTGTGTGAAAACTGAGTATTTATGTAGCTTCAACCACATGCTATTGGCCATTGCTCCTGCCCTCAGCAAATGTGGAAGATTATCACGGCATTTCTTTTTCTAACTTCTTTTCCTTGTTACAGTGGGATTACTGCATGCGTAAGTAGAACATGGATCACATAGGCAATCAAAAGCCAACAAAGTGTAAACTTCGAACATTGATTGTACAGTTTGATGATCCAGAATAAGTAGAAATACACCACAAATGATTGACAATTACGTTTTACTTGACACAGGGCTAGTGCATACAGTAAACATACTGTATGCTGATACGGTGTCACATCAATTTAAATTTTAGTGTAGCTTTACAGTGTATGCTTCTATTGTTGCATTTTGTCAAAGGGGTGGTAATGTTTCGCGTGTCTAGCAACTAGACTGTCTATATACAGTAGTAAAAATGTGTGAACTGTTTTTTTATGATTTGATAGAATGTGTAGAACAATAAAGCCATACAATCGACGCACGGTGATGTGACTTTCTCTGCGCATGTTACAGGTTCAAAAAAGCATGGTGGAAGTTGTTGCCAAGGTTCCAACCAGAAAAGAAAGCCAGTATAAAAGGGTCCACACCACTGATCTCTACTACAGGGGATGGACAGCACATCGAGCGCCCTCGACTGAAGCCAACCTTGTCCCTGAAGTTGGTGCTTCACAACTTTGCAGCAGCACTTCGTTTGCACAGGTGTGTGGCATTTCTTCCCCTAACATGCCTGCCTGATGTGCCATAAACTACCCAAGCAGTGTTTCGAGGTGTCCAGAATTTTTCCATTGCAGCGTCCACAGTGTCGCTACCATAAGTGGCGTGCAATGGAAACACTGGTAAATGAGAAAAAACTTGATGTAAGAGAACACTATTGTATACGAATTCATATTGTCATAAATATGCTTACCAGACATGTAGAGACTTCCCAAAATGTGAAAAACGACAAAGAAAATTTTTCCGGCAGCAATATTATCTTATCGCACGCACTCGTTAGTCTACCGTATGCCCTGCTTCCAGGGCAAGCGACTGCATGACACCGCATTTCCACTGGCTTCACCTGCATCCGGTATGGTGTGCTGCATCCAGCAAAACATATTAGAAATCAGTGGTGCACAGTGTTTTCTTTCCCCTTTCTCGGCACCTACTGAACACATGGTAAACTGTTTCCAAAGCAGAAAAACAGAGGGAAAGGGCTCTGAACACATTGCATTTTAAAGTGGCTGGTACTGGGTAACGCAAGTACTGTGGCATAGTAGATTTGCACTAGGCAACCTAGAAGCCCAAAAAGACTGCTGGTTACTTCCAAATGGCCAACGTATTGTAAGCATGTTGAAGTTCTTTTTTTTATTCTCATCGCTTATTTAGCTAGCGGAGACAGCTTTCATAACTGGAGAAGAAGCCTTGAAAGCATGAAACACTTCACAAAACCAGCTTCAATATATCGTGTGTCTGCATCACATATTTTGATCGCTGCATGAGTGAACCCTCTGGTTAACATGTAAGAGTGTTCATGATGTTTGCCATGCATTTTCCATTTTATCTACAGGTCAACCCTATCTTGACACTTTAGCTGATGTTGCGTTTAGAGAAATTATGGCTGAGAGCCAGCTTTTGAGAATGCAGATTGAGCTCGACATAATAAACGCCAGAAGAAGTTGTTGAGGATTTCAGATCTAGAATCTTCAAAGGCCAATATTCTGCTGAACGTTGTTGATTGTTACGTTCATATGGTGACCAAGCATTGCGGCAGCGACTTCACTTGGCGTACATAGCAAGGGTGTACTCGGCGTAAGCTGGTGGCATTATCCTGCGTTTTCAAAAACTGATTTCTTGTTCAGTTGAGATTTTCAAATTTTGCATTGTTTATTACCTGTTGTGTCTTGTTTCCTTTTCCTGCAGCTTCTTAGTTAAGCATCTGTATAGTTAACACAACTTGACCTTTTGCCTGATTTTCTAGATTACACGCTCTTGATGCACAACAATTTTACTTCAAAGCTGCTTGTACCGCCACCAGTAATACGCAAGAGATGTATATGAAGATTGTAATATTGTTTTTTGATCGACAGGGTGTCCTATCTATCATGCACTAAGATTTAGAAATATGTAAATGCGTTGTAACTAGACAGAATGAAGGTAATGTTGTTTGCCATCGCTTGCACATACTTGGATTATTTTTTGCATTCTGCCTGATTACATAATTCTTAATTAGTTTATAAACATCTAGAATAATTAAATTAAAAGTGTCAATGAAAAGTTGTAGAGCAATATGAAAGCCTCCCGATAAACATTTCTGTTACTGTTACTCATTGTGTGCTACATAAAAGTGTTTTTCCATAGAATAGGCCTGGAAATACACGTGAAGTGTCTCGAGTAGCCAGTCATGTGTCAGTTTTGTGGTGCAAAGCCACGAATACAACTTAAATGGGTTCTTTCAAGAAAAAGACTTAGCTCACAAAATTATCCTGCTTTGTGCAGCCTGTAGAGGCAAGGTTTCTTAGACATGGCCATGGCCCTCAAGGAAGATGCCGAGGCCACAGGCAGTTCCTCCAGTGACCGTGAAAAGGCCCCCGTGGCACAAGTCTAATTTGGCACCCCCACCTTACTCCTGCAGCTTTTCTGTCTACTTAGCTAACCAGGTGAGTCAAACATGGCAAAGGGGAAAAAGAATCAACAGCTTCAAACATAGAACTTGCTCAAGCTCAATGCGTTTTTGGTGTGAAGTTTTTCCGTTATCATTTATCACAAAATGGGTAATAAGTATAATATATGGTCTTCACACGGACACCTCTTTCCCGCAGAGAATTAGCAGTAAAAAAAAAGCAGCTTATGAAGGCTTGAATATTGGTTAGGATGATGTGGCATAGACATGATAATGATTATGAATGTCTCTGGTGAAGGTAGTGGTAGTAGAGGGAATAATCAAAGTTTATATTTAGATTAAAAGGCATTTCATTCGAATGCCAGAATTTTAAATCATCCCAAATAATTCTTGCGTTTTATAGTCTATGCACATTGGGCGACAGTGCTTCTTGTGGCTTGCTTCTTGCTGACACCATTCTTATGCTGCATAATTCACCTGTTTAAATTCCCTATTTCTCCCGTGCAAGCAACTTTACATTCATCATAAGAAACCTTGTACATGAGTTCCAGAAACTTGCTGATGAGATTAGAGGGCGGCTTAGATATACATTCACGAGCCTCATGTCTTGCAAATGTTAGAAATACTCCTGCTAAGCAAGTTCTTGGTGTCATACAAGCTTATTTGCGAATACGAATTTGCCTAAATCGGGAAAACAGTCAATCTAAATCATGTCAAGCGATATCGCTGACAATGCACACACATTCCAACTGAACTAAATACAAATAAATATAGCACCAAATGCAGAATCATTTGGCTCATATGATGTCATTCTTTCAGTGGGATAATATCTGTCCTGCATTGTAAATCTGGAATCTTTTATAATCCAGACTACTAAATGCCTCATGAGGGTTGTGACGTGAAATATACATCTTGTATTTATTCCTCTTTTTTTTTACTTTGACCCGACAATGCTTAAACAGCAGTGAAAGAACTGAGATCACAGTTCTTAATACTTTATATTGCTCCAGAAATCCGTTTCTCTGCCGATCGCAGCATTTGACACTAACAATTTTTGACAGAAAATGGGAGACAGAAGGCACATAACACTTAGGGTGGTGCTATTCACTTTGATTGTTTGGGAACGAAACCCATAACGTACATGTTATGGCCCTATGTGTCATCACCGTTGAACAACAAGATGGTAGGGGGTTTGCGTTTTGCAAAACTGCATGGATGTTTTTACTGTGCGCAATTAAAATTCGAAACCTTCACAGCTGATACTAAATGCATTCTCCACAGCTTTAGGTTATACAAGTGCACAACACAACACAGAACACATTCTTTTACCTCGTCACTGCGCCTACTGTTAGGCAAAGTTACACCCTTTGGAGTGCCCCTTCTGCCGCCCAATGATAATCGTCATCTGCCTTGAAGTGTTTCCTTTCTTTAACGCTGCGAGCCCGGTACTTTCCAGTAACGAACAGCATGATAGCATTCCTGACAGGAAAGTAGCGGGCGCGGCGTTTTCAAGAAAGGAAACGCTTCAAGGCAGATAACGATTATTATTGTGTGGCAGAAGGGGCACTCCAAAGAGTGTAACTTTGCCTAAGAGTGCAGGTGGTGACTTAGATTCTTCAAAGGTGTTTCATTTTATGGGATGGCACATCGCGCTTCACTTATTTGCAGAATATTGCATTCCAATTGTGTCATATGAGATGAATCTATCATAGAGCTTTAACTTGCCCTAAATTTATTACAGCTGTGTACTGGTAAACTGACAGCAGCTTGCAGTGCTTGTGGAAAAACAATTGTAACTGCCATATTATGTGTAACTGCTAGTGCACAGGCATCGGCAACAGCAATGGTTAGGGTACACTTGTTTCTTATATTCTGGGGTATGCATCCTCCACGAGAATATAGTTTTTTTCGTCTTCCTCTTCTACCACATAGGAATGTGAAATGGGGTGTAATTTGTAGGGTATACTCTTGCATAAACTTCATGAGCATTTCTTCTTGTCTGTGCCACAGATTATTGTTGCTATGACTGTAAAAGCAGGGTGCCTGTTTACAGCACCCTTAGGGAACAGTCTGTGAATCTTTAACGAACAGTAAGCATAATGAATAATCGGATAATTTTTAGTAATTTTCAACAAATTTAGTACTTCGCTTTTCACTGTAGTGTTTTTAAAACTCTGATGTTGGTGCAAGGTTTGACTGCAGGATGTCATTTTGTGTGGAGGAGTGCATTTGTGCGCACAACACCTCATCGGCAACATGCTGCTGCACAGAATGGCATTAGCCTTCGTATGCATTGTTCACTCTCTCGCAAAGCTGCTGCTCCTTTGTTAGTTGGAATGTAGCAATAATGTAACGCACATTTCATGTTCCAACAAAAATAATTGTGCCCTCCTATCCCCTAATTCTCCTCACTTGATGCTTGGTGTTATAATAGCATGGTTGATACCATGAGAGTCAGTGTGGTGTATAATTGTGTCTAAGGTGGGGTGGGGGGTGTACAATAACTTAAGCAACTTTTCCAGACGACTTCAATAAGTATTGTGGAATGATGGTTTTTTTTTCACTCACTGTTACCGAGTTTCACTTTGGTTGTGGCAACAAGTATAATGTAGTTCGCTAGCGCTCCTGCAAACACATATAATGTGCAGGCATCTGTGTTGAAAAAAAGACCAGCTAATGGTTTGCCAAGAGCTAAGTTCCATTTAGCCCATTCAATTTTGAGCTTACACCGGTGGAAATGACTGGTGAATGAAAGCACACCCAAGAGAACTGCCCATAATATTTTCTTTCATTATAATAATGCTGAAGCTTTGAACTGCATTTGAACTGACTTGTTTAAGAAATGACCCATTTCCTTGTTCAAGTAAGACAAGGGTTCCACAGGAAGACAGAATTTGAAGCCGTCAACAGCAGCATGAATATAAACAGCGCTCGACGTTTTGCAGTCTTGCACTTGGTTATCATATTGTCCATCCCCGTTTTTACAAAGGATGTTCTTTACTCTTTTATGATCATACCCAGTTTTATTTTATTGTCCCTATGTTTTAATATTTGGTTAATATATCTTTCCTAATCGGCTTTCAACAAAATATGTGTTCATAATGTGCCTTCATTTACCATATACAGTGATCTTAACCAGCTGCATCTTGGTACAAAATTTATTTTCCTGAATTCTTCGTTTCCTTTTCCAAAAGTGCAAACTGTTTATCTTGATACCTATTTTGTCTTCTGGGAAGATAATGTCTACTGCATTAATGACTGCTTACATGTGTACATCGTTTTCTGTTTTGGTCACCCCTACTCTTAGCAAGTACTGACAGCAGTGCTCATACCCGCTCCATCACAATCACCACTGCTGAGCACACCCTTCCTTCCTTTATTTTAACACTTTGGCTTCTCCTGACCTATTATATGCAACAGTTTCTTCTCCCCCAGTGAGGCTAGGGGCCAGTGAGATATGCACAATCCAAAACAACACAGCCAAGGAAACCATTTGCTACCCTGATGACAACCACCTATGTCAAAATGTTGGCTACAGCAACATCCCTTGTTCCAACAATGTTGGTCTGCTTACATGTTTTTCTAACACAGAGATTACTGCTTTGTCGTGTTCTGTGATTATACTTTTTTGGCGCTTTCTTTAGGATGGATATTCACGAATACTATTTGTTTCTCCTAGCAGCAGCAAGTTTATCCTTGCAAGCGTTTGGGGTCAAGAACAACCTTCACAAGGAAAAGGTACAAGACGAGTGATTGAAGAAGATAAAGTTGCTTCTGTGATCAAAGACCTTGAGGACTGAAATGTTGCACCTTTTTGTATATGTGCTGTACAATGCATTCATATCACAAAGTGCAAAGTGTTTTATCTCTTCAGCCATGTCTGTGTATTGGCAAGACAATTTTCTCAATGGCTTCGGCTATCAGCTGCCTTCATGACATTTGCATTAAAGGAGATGTACTATCGTAGACAAAAGTACCCTGGAAGTGCGAGCATTGGCCAAATTGCATTTCTGTTCAAGACCTCTGAAAACAGTGGGTCACGTATGCACATTCCGAACGCAGATGTTAGCTCGGCTGATTCCAACAAATAGTGCACCATAAAATTCGGTCGACTCTCGCACGACCTGGGCAATTTTGTCCCCGATGGCACATTCAGCGAACAATGCATATGATCTGCAAGAGGAAATACGGGAAGCACCTGTACTTTAACGGATATAGTACAGATTCAGCATACGGAGTCTTTCGTTTTCGGAATACGGCAAGCACCTGTATTTTAACGGTTATAGTACAAATTCAGCATACAGTGTGTTCCGTTTGCTCAATACGAGAAGCACTGTACTTTAACGGTTATAGTACAGATTCTTATACTACAGAGTCTTCCGTTTTGTAGATAAAGAAGCACTCGTATTTTGTATTACGGTCTCTCTTTTACAGTTGTCCGTTCTACGGAAATGACCGTTCTTGATTTACAGAAGAGTTTTCGGTCACAAATTACCAGCAGATTTTCTGTAAAGTAAGGCAATCTTTTTTACATAGCACATTTCCGACGGTAACCTCAAACCAGCTACTCGGGAGCCGGTAATTGTCTCCTGGCAACGATAGTAATAGGCCTCTGGGCTGTTACATGAGCGAATTGCTTGGTTAGGTGTTGTTATCGTGTGCGATACGGGCGCTGTGTTGTGCTTACTAACGAATTTGGGAATTTCGTTTATGAACAGTTTTTCAACAGGGCATCACTGCGCTGTTTACGGTTGTAGAAACAATCAAAAGAAGAGGAATACTCCAAGAAAACAGCTGTGCGGCGCGCACAATGTGGTGCAAGAGTAGTGCGGCTGCAACATCTATTTGTCGCATGGGTTTCCCGCTGATGCGGATTTAAAGAGACAGTGGATCACAGCAGTGAATAGAAAAGATTTCGTCCCTTCGTTATCGTCACGTGTGTGTTCTTTGCATTTTGTTGACGGTAAGCGCAGCGACCAAAACCCCGTGCCTATGCTTCGCCTCAGATACTAGAGAAAGGTAAAGCCTGTATACATGGGTACCGAAACGTCTCCTACGGAATGATACAAAATTATTCGTTACAGGTGCTTAAAGGACAACGACTTCTAGTAAACTACGATCGTCAACAGCCGGAGAAAAAGGTATAATAAGACTCCTTCTCGACCGAAACGTCAGTATTTGGCGGCGCTTTTTCTTGGGACTGCCGAGAACCTACCACCGACCTCGCTAGCATGCAGTCTCCATCTCGACACTGGGGATGCCGATTTTCTGGAAGACGCTTCCGTGGAAAATGTTGAACTCATTTTTCTGCTCCTCGAGAGCTGTGCAATTCCTGAAACAGCGTAATTTCGCGAGGTAACGTTTTCTTATCGCGCGTTTACAGGAGGACGCCTCCAGCGAAGGTTTGCGTCTGCTCTGTGCTGCCGCTTCTATGAAGGTATGCATCCTCGAGGTTCAAGAGAACACATTGCTCTTAAGAGGGAAGGCTACTTTCGTGCTAGTGACTAGCGCAGAGCTACTGCGAATAAACCAACGTAGGGGTTAGCGTCTAATAGAACGATCCCTTCACTACACTGCACTGCACTCCCGCGTTTTCAATTGTATTTCCTATCTCCAAAGAGCTAACTGCGACACGGAGGCGGTGATTAAAAAGCTGCCGCTCATGCAACCGTGCCGATGGCTGATAAGATAATTGTGCAGTTGCTACTTATCGCACAGGTACTGCGGCGTACACTGTACTTTGGTGCGTGCGACGCAGCAAGCTTCGCTGGCCACGAGGTTCCACTTACAAATAACTGCCCTCACCACTGCGGTTCAGCGCTTCGATATATTCTTTAGCATTATTAGAGACCTCCCTTGTCCTTTCGATCTTTGAATGTCTTACTTTTCTTGCACGCACACACATACACACACACACAAAGTGTGTATGCCACGTCTAAATATACTTGTTTCAGGAACAAGATGAAAATGCTGTAATCACTGCTGCCAAGGCCGTCGTACAGCTTCATCCCATAAAGGTGGGCACACGTCTACGTATTTAGCACTAAATGTGCTATATTTGTAACTGAAGCACCACGTTCAAGCGGGAGCACTGCAATTAAAATCGCTCTAGTGATTTTACTGCAGAATCATGAGGCAATTCACGCTGCTCCTTCCGGGGAGCAGGACACCGGCAGGGAGCAGCTAGACATGCAGTAATTCTGGGGAGCAGGACACTGGGAGTGAGTAGCAAGACTTGCAGCACACATGTGGTGAGCAGCAGGAATGGAATGCAAGTCGAAATGCTGCAGCACCGGTATGTCTATGTAATTATTTTTTCTGGTACTCTCAAGGGCGCAAAGAGTCATAGAGTAGTGGGAACGTGTTCAACAGTAGAGAAGTAAAGAAAAGCAGGTAAACAATAGAAAAGTAATGTAGCAGGTACACTTATTACAAAATGCCTGCAATTGTACATTTGAAGGATGCAGGAGCTCTAATGTAGGCAGGTTATTCCAGTCGATGCTGGTACCAAAGACCAGCGCCTACCGCATTCACCTGCCATATGCAATTTTTATAGCCTTCAGCAAAATGAACACCTCCGTCTTCGTAGAACGGGCAATACACTAGACATAACAGCGTCAGGAGGTCAGGTGTGTAAGCAACTGTGGTCAGAAAGCATTCTGAAAATGCACGATTGTGATTACTTGTGGCAAGATTTATGTTTACATTGTAGGAATGCCGAAACTAAATCGGAAGCTCAGGAATATATCCTTTCAAAACGTGAGCAAGGGCCACAATAGGCTGATCAGTTAGTTTATTTTTATATCATCGATGTTTTAAAGTAGTCATTGCTGTACTTTGTGTGCGTAAGTCGTTGCGAAGCAAAATAATTTGCACAGACTCTGAAGCTGTTCCTTCACACAATTCGCATTTCAGAGTGTTGTTTGGTTCGGTGATGCTAACAACAACGTACCCACTAGGAGAGAGCGCACAGGATGAGCTATCTGTATTTCTCAGTCTTTGTGCGGGTTTTGATTGCGGCGCCAGCGTGTGGCTGTCCACCGAGTTTACGCTTGCACTCTGTGTTTCCTTTAAGAATTGTTTACCTTGTACATTTTTCCGTTGTTATAAGGGAACACACAAGTGCGCGACCAGCAGTTTCAGAGGGCTCCAGCTCTGGTTGGATCAAGCAGCGCCTAAGCAATGTATAGACATAAAGTACGGAGGTAGAGAAGCCTGTGTCATAAGCTGCAGGCATACACTTGCAAGCTTGCTATGGCGGTAAGTTTGATACTGGCACAAAGATGTATTGCTTCCTCTAAACACGGGCCTAGCTGTACTTCTACGCATAAGCAAACAGCACATGCAGACTTTGCTGCGCCAGGAACAAGCTTTTGTACCTTGCCTTCTACTCCAGGTGCAAAACAACCATGCTTGCGCATAAGCGTGAAGTGTCTATTATCTGCAGACACATAATAGTGTGATATTGTCACGTGGTGGTGACGTTAAGAACACAGTAGCAATACTGTGATAGACAAAACTAACTTTTATTGGGCGAACCTGTGCCCACAAAACAGGCTACACTTATAGCACAACGATTGCGGCGAACACGGTCGGCGATCGTCGAAAATCTGATCAGCGGTTCAAGCGCGTCGGCTTTTATACACAATCGTCGAATGTTCCAGACTAATCGTTGGGACCCGCGTGCCTTCCATAAAGTTCTACATCATTCGCGTCAGGTGAATAAATCAGATAACACAAGGTTCGGCAACAACAAACTGCGGATAGAAGCATCGATAACTTTCCAGAAACTTCGGATACGTGCAAGCGCGTCCCGCGCTGTGCGATAAGATTTGTTAGGCGGTGAAACCTGGTCGCCCGATAAATATAAATACACGTGTCAATACCCTCCTCTTAAAAAGCATCGTCCCGATGCTACAAAGAGAGCGAAACACAAAGGGACACTTATTAAACATAAGTAACAAAACAGCGAAAAGAAATAAAGTCCAAAGGTTAGTTACGCGAAGTCCCAAAGTTCGTCAACGCTGGTGGTACGGCTTGAGCCGCACAACGTGGACAATTTCAGGTCGTGAGCGGCGCCGCTGTGACAGCGAAATGCCGTCTGGCACGACCTCGTAGTCCAGTGCACCAATACGTCGGATGATCTTGTACGGTCCAAAATAGCGACGCAAAAGCTTCTCGCTCAGTCCTCATCGCCCTATAGGGGTCCAAACCCAAACACGGTCACCGGGCTGGTACTCGACAAAGCGTCGTCGGAGGTAGTAGTGTCGGCTGTCGGTCCTCTGCTGGTTCTTGATCCGCAGGCGGGCGAGCTGTCGGGCTTCTTCGGCGCGCTGGAGATAGCTAGCGACGTCGAGATTTTCCTCGTCAGTGACGTGGGGCAGCATGGCGTCGAGCGTCGTCGTCGGATTCCTGCCGTAAACCAGCTTAAACGGCGTGATCTGTGTTGTTTCTTGCACCGCCGTGTTGTAAGCGAATGTTACGTACGGCAGGACGGCATCCCACGTCTTGTGTTCGACGTCCACGTACATCGCTAGCATGTCGGCGAGGGTCTTATTCAGCCGCTCCGTAAGACCATTCGTCTGCGGGTGGTAGGCCGTTGTCCTCCTGTGCCTTGTCTGACTGTAGTTCAGAATGGCTTGGGTGAGCTCCGCTGTAAAGGCCGTTCCTCTGTCGGTGATGAGGACTTCTGGGGCACCATGTCGCAGCAGGATGTTTTCGACAAAGAATTTCGCCACTTCGGCTGCGCTACCTATCGGCAGTGCTTTAGTTTCAGCGAAGCGGGTGAGGTAGTCCGTCGCCACAACGATCCACTTATTACCGGTTGTTGACGTCGGAAATGGTCCCAACAAGTCCATCCCAATCTGCTGGAATGGTCGGCAAGGAGGCTCGTTTGGCTGTAGTAATTCGGCTGGCCTTGTCGGCGGTGTCTTGCGTCGCTGACAGTCTCGGCATGCTCTGACATAACGGGCGGCGTCGGCGGTCAGGTGCGGCAAATAATACTTTTCTTGTATCCTTGGTAGTGTCCGGGAAAATCCTAGGTGTCCAGCGGTCGGATCGTCATGCAGGGCGTGCAATACTTCTGGACGAAGTCCTGACGGGACAACAAGAAGGTAGTTGGCGCGGACTGGGGAGAAGTTCTTCTTCACGAGTAGATGGTTTTGAAGCGTGAAGGAAGATAATCCGCGCTTAAATGCCCTGGGGACAACGTCGGTGTGCCCTTCCAAATATTCGACGAGGCCTTTTAGCTCCGCGTCTGCCCGTTGCTGTGCAGCGAATTCTTCCGCGCTTATCATTCCGAGGAAGGCGTCGTCATTCTCGTCGTCTTGCGGCGGCGGGTCAATGGGGGCGCGTGATAGGCAATCGGCATCGGAGTGATTTCGTCCGGACTTGTAGGTGACAGTGATGTCGTATTCTTGTAGTCTGAGGCTCCACCGCGCGAGTCGTCCTGAAGGATCCTTTATATTCGCTAGCCAACACAACGCGTGATGGTCCCTGACAACTTTGAATGGCCTGCCATAAAGATAAGGGCGAAATTTAGCTGTAGCCCAAACGATGGCGAGACATTCCTTTTCGGTCGTAGAATAGTTGCCTTCCGCTTTTGACAGCGACCGGCTAGCGTAACCTATCACCTGTTCGACTCCGTTTCTCCTCTGGACTAGAACGGCACCGAGGCCTAGGCTACTGGCGTCAGTATGGATTTCTGTATCGGCGTACTCGTCGAAGTGCGCAAGTACCGGCACGTGAAAAACGTGAAAAACGTGCACGTGAAACGTGCAACGTGAAAAAGCACGTGAAATAAAAAAGCAACTTATTCCGGCTGTCGCTGCGTTGCATGCTCATTTTCACCGCGGCTCTCGGATTGACAATCAGCCCTATCCAATGCCTCCCTGGGAATTCACCAGCATCACAACTAATAAGCCAACGAAGTTACGACGCAGCGATACAACAGGTATTATTGACGAACACAACAACGTCGATGCATCATGCGTTAACACCTGCAAAGTCTATACGGATGCTGCCATTCTCCCGGACGGCGGAAGGACATCATTCCTGAGTACTACGCATAATTTCATCAGCGGCCACCACCGCTATTTATCTACGGAAGCCAGCGCTCTAGTAATGGAACTTCAAGCCATCCATGACGCTGTGCAAGATGCGACATCTAAGCTGCCTACCAGCAAGCAACTAGATATCTTCACTGACTCTTTAGCGGCTATTCAGGAACTCAAGAAGGTTGATAAGGCGATGGAAATCTGCGAGAGAATACACACTATGAATAGTAAGACAGCTACTTGCGTCAAGGTACACTGGATTCAAGGCCATTCAGCAAACCCTCACAACATTGCTGCTGACCAGCAGGCACACTGCCCTCCTAATCCTGATCCTCCACCTATTCCCCTCCCACCCCATCCCCGTAACTCGCTGCGAGCCCGTAAAAATTTTCTCCGGCAGGACACATGCGCTCTTATCCCACCGTGTGTCTGCTCCCTCCCCCTTCATGTTACTAGGGCGGAGGAAGTTGTGCTTAGGAGGCTTCGGGCCGGGGTGGCCCTTACACCGGCTGTTGTCTCAAGGTGGAACTGGTCGCATTTACCACTGGGTGCTACGTGTCCATACTGCTCCATTCCTGTGGTGGAATCAGATGCATGCCACCTAATATGGACATGTACGGGTTTACAATCGGAACGCTCGCGTCTCCTACTGCAAGCCGGCCTCCGCTACAGTGTGACAACCAGCTATGACCGCTGGATACATGACAACAGATTCCACAAAACACTGCTTCAATTCATACACAACACAGGCCTCACAGCACACATATAATACACATATACGCTCCAAGAATTATGCCTTAAGGGCAAGCCTCTATCGCAATAAAAAAAAAAAAAGTACCGGCGGCGACTGCATGCGTCGTTTGAGTTCTTCAAATGCGTCGGCCTGCGGTGTTTCCCACTTGAACTCGACATCACATTTCGTTAGATGTGTTAGCGGCTCTGCGATGCGTGAAAAGTCCTTGACAAAGCGTCTATAGTAGGCACACATGCCAAGGAACCTACGCACTGCCTTCTTGTCGGTGGGCTGCGGAAACATTGCGATGGCAGCTGTCTTCTGCGGGTCAGGGCGGACTCCAGACTTGCTGATGACGTGGCCTAGGAACAGAAGCTCATCGTAAGCGAAGCGGCACTTTTCTGGCTTCAGAGTGAGTCCTGATGACTTGATGGCCTCTAGTACTGTGGCAAGCCGCTGGAGGTGATCGTCGAAATTCCCGGCGAAGACGACGACGTCATCCAAGTAAACGAGACAGGTCTGCCACTTCAGTCCTGCTAATACTGTGTCCATGACGCGCTGCAACGTTGCAGGCGCCGAACACAGTCCGAATGGCATAACCTTGAACTCGTAGAGGCCGTCTGGCGTGATGCAGGCGGTCTTTTCGCGATCCCTTTCGTCGACCTCTATTTGCCAGTAGCCAGACTTGAGGTCCATCGATGAGAAGTATTTAGCATTGCAGAGCGGATCCAATGCGTCGTCTATCCGTGGGAGGGGGTATACGTCTTTCTTCGTGATTTTGTTCAATCGACGATAATCGACGCAGAAACGTAGGGTTCCGTCCTTTTTCTTCACTAAAACAACTGGAGACGCCCACGGGCTTTTCGACGGCTGGATGATGTCGTCGCGCAGCATTTTGTCGACTTGGTGTCTTATAGCTTCGCGTTCTCGCCTCGAAACTCGGTAAGGGCTCTGGCGGTGTGGTCAAGCGCACTCTTCGGTTATTATGCGATCCTCTGCGACTGGGGTTTGTCGAATCCTCGATGACGTCGAAAAGCAGTCTTTGTATCGTCGAAGCAGACTTCTGAGCTGTTGCTTCTTAATCACGTGGAGACTTGTATTTATGTCGAAGTTTGGCTCGGGAACTACGGTCGTCGGGGTAGATGCAACAGAATCCGAGAGGACAAACGCATCGCTGGTTTCCTGAAATTCCTCGATGTATGCGATCGTCGTGCCCTTGTTGATGTGCTTGAACTCCTGGCTGAAGTTTGTCAGCAACACCTTCGTGTTTCCTCCGTGCAGTCGAGCGATCCCTCTTGCGACGCAAATTTCACGGTCGAGCAGTAGACGTTGGTCGCCTTCGATGACGCCTTCGACGTCAACGGGTGTTTCGGGGCCGACCGAAATGACAATGCTGGAGCGAGGCCGGATGCTCACTTGATCTTCGAGCACCCTGAAGGCGTGGTGACTACGAGGGCTCTCCGGCGGTATCGCTTGATCTTCCGACAGCGTTATTGACTTCGACTTCAGGTCGATGATTGCGCCGTGTTGGTTCAGGAAGTCCATGCCGAGAATGACGTCTCGTGAACACTGTTGGAGGATAACGAAGGTGGCAGGGTAAGTCCGGTCATGAACGGTAATTCTTGCCGTGCAGATTCCACACGGCGTGATGAGGTGTCCTCCAGCGGTTCAAATTTGAGGGCCTTCCCACGTAGTCTTAACTTTCTTCAACTGGGCGGCGATGTGTCCACTCATGACGGAGTAATCAGCCCCTGTGTCGACTAAGGCAGTGACTGCGTGGCCGTCGAGAAGCACGTCGAGGTCGGTGGTTCTTTGTCTGGCGTTGCAGTTAGGTCGTGGCGTCGGATCACGGCTGCGTCGTGTTGTACTGAAGTTGGAACGTCGCGTCGTCAAGTCGTCGTTCGTCGGTGTAGTCTTGCCTTCCTGACTTCGTCGGGACGGCGGCGTGTCGTTGTTATGTCGTCGAGATCGTTTCGTCGTCGTCTTCGTCGGCGGCGGAGGATCTTCGTCAGTTCGACGAACAGCAACCGCACCTCCATCGGTTGCTGCTTTTAGTTTTCCGGATATGGGCACGCTGACCGGCCCCGGGCTGGGCCAGTGTATGGTCGGCGCTGCGGCGACAGGTAGCGGCCTGGTGATGGCGAACGGGAAGGCCGTCGAGGGCTCCACTGAGTAGCGGCGAGGTAATCGGCGATGTCACGTGGGCGCTCGCCAAGCTGTGGACGCGGCGCGTTGACGGCGAAACCTCGCAGTCCCATCTCCCGGTACGGACATCGTCGGTAGACGTGACCCGCTTCTCCGCAGTGGTAGCAGAGCGGGCGGTCGTCAGGAGCACGCCAGATGTCCGTCTTCCTCGCGTAGGTGCGCTGGGTGACGGGTGGTCGTGATGGCGGCGGCGGACGACGAAACTGTGGCGTGACAGGGCCCTGGCGCGGTCGCGGAGGGGGTCCTTGACGGCGTGCGACGGCGGCGTAGGTCATCGCTAGCGGCTCACCCTGCGGCGATTCAGGGGCTACTCCAAGTCATTGTTGGAGCTCCTCACGCACGGCGTCGGCAATCGAAGCCACTTGAGGCTGTGATGATGGGAACAGCTTTTGTAGCTCCTCCCGCACGACAGCTCGGATAGTCTCGCGTAGGTCGTCGGCGGCCAGTGACTGAACTCCGGCGTAGTTTGTCGAGGTCGTGCGGCGGTCTAATTGCCGGTTTCGCATCTCGAGTGTCTTCTCGATGCTGGTGGCCTCGTGAAGAAACTCGTCGACGGTCTTCGGTGGGCTTCGTACCATTCCGGCAAAAAGTTCCTCCTTCACACCACGCATCAGCAGGCGGACTTTCTTCTCCTCGGGCATTTCAGGGTCGGCGTGGCGGAAGAGACGGCTCATTTCTTCCGTGTAGATCGCGGTCGTCTCATTAGGTAGCTGCACCCGGGTTTCCAATAGCGCTTGGGCTCGTTCTCGGCGTACGACGCTTGCAAATGTCTGCAGGAAGCCGCTTCGGAAAAGTTCCCAGGTCGTTAGCGTGGCTTCTCGGTTCTCGAACCACGTCCTGGCCACGTCTTCCAATGCGAAGAAGACATATCGCAGTTTGTCGTCGCTGTTCCAGTTGTTAAACGTAGCGACTCTCTCGTACGTCTCAAGCCAGCCTTCCGGGTCCTCGAATGTTGAACCACGGAACGTCGGAGGCTCCCTGGGCTGCTGTAGCACGATGGGCGATGCCGGGGCTGCCATTGGGGTGGACTTGGTGGCAATCTTTCTGGTCGTCTCAGGCAAAAGTCCGTGCTCCGGGGGCAGTTGTTGAAGACGGCGGCTTGCTCGATGGTCCGGGACTGCGTTGGTGTTGTCTTTGCGTTCCGGGCTTGGATCACGGCTTGTCGGGGGCGTCCGGTACATGGACCAAAAGCACCTCCACCAGATGTCACGTGTTGGTGACGTTAAGAACACAGTAGCAATACTGTGATAGACAAAACTAACTTTTATTGGGCGAACCTGTGCCCACAAAACAGGCTACACTTATAGCACAACCATAGCGGCGAACACGTCGGCGATCGTCGAAAGTCTGATCAACGGTTCAAGCGCGTCGGCTTTTATACACAATCGTCGAATGTTCCAAACTAATCGTTGGGACCCGCGTGCCTTCCATAAAGTTCTACATCATTCGCGTCAGGCGAATAAATCAGACAACACAAGATTCGGCAACAACAGACTGCGGATAGAAGCATCGATAGCTTTCCAGAAACTTCGGATACGTGCAAGCGCGTCCCGCGCTGTGCGTTAAGATTTGTTAGACGGTGAAACCTGGTCGCCCGACAAATATAAATACACGTGTCAATATCCACTGAGAGTAAAATCTGCATCGTAGCAAAACCTACTCTATGGTGACAAATATCTTTAAATTTTGGAGTTGATGCCTACGTATGTGGTTCGTACTAACCGTGTACTCAACATAATGAGCCTGCGGGGTTCTGAAGCTTATGTACACTGCCCACTGGTGCAAATATGCGGCTGGTGGACACGGTGGGAGGACGATTCATATGAGGACCACACATATGTCCAGCATCTCCCCATTGGGTTCAAAGAAAAATCATTTGCTGAATCACTAAAAAGGGACAACATATTATTTTACACTGGTCAATCCCAGACTCTGTTCGACAGAATTATGAGAGCAGTTTCTATCCTGGCAAAGAAACTAAGTGTTCTCACACGTGCTGCCCAGTTATTAATGTTCCCCATGAGGCTTCCTCTTCAGCTGTTGTATGGTAACTTTGCACGAATTTTCCAAACCTCTGTGTCGAGTGTTGGCAACCGCGTGTCGTACATACTCAGCCTGTTCTGCCAGATCCCGAAGAAGGTTGTCATCTGGCTCCCAAAATCCCACATTCAAAACAGCATGCTAGATTCCTTCATCGAAAATAAGCATGAGGACACCACATGCATTTTCGGTTGCAAAGAGGTGTTTTTGCAGCGCCCCAGAAAGCTGATGGCGAGGGCACAAACATTCAGCAGCTACATAGCACATAACACCGTGAACTTTCGTGCAGCGATTGCCACAAATGGGTCTGTAATGTCTGTGTCCAAAGCTTAAGGAGGGCGTCCGTCGGACGAATTTATTGGCTAACAGCAGTGACATCAGCGACTACCTGGTGCATGGCGATGTTGTCATGGCAGACAGGGGTTTCGAGCTCACAGATGAGATGCAACTCGAAGGCGTTCGATTGAACACACGGGCAATTACAAAAGTTATGGGGGCTCTTATTCATCATTGTTGTTCTGTGCTGTTAATTAGAGCCATAGTGCTTTGCTGGATGGAATGAAGGAGTGATAGTAAGTAGAAGTGCAAGGCATTGCCGCTTTAGGTGCGACCTTACAAAGATGGCTCAAAAAGCTAGGGGCATGTTTTCTTTGCTTCAGGGTCCTTTACCATCTGAAATTGCAAGTACTGTACCTTATAATGATAACCTGATCTGTCGTTTTTTTTCAGAACTCTTGACGTGAATTGTTGCAGCTTTAATACTATACCTATACATGTTTTACTGGAATTGCACGAAGCAGCTGCAGCCTTAGTGCCCAAGGAAACTGAGGCTTACCTATATATTATAATGTATTTGGCTTGTTTTGTACCTTTTACATGCTTTATTGTTGTGCTGCTTAAGGTTTTAGTAAAAAGATGTGAAGAAATTTATTTTTAGCTTCTGTGTCGGCACAATATGTAACACCACAATTACAGCATGTGGTATATTGGTACCAGTAGACATGCCACTAAATTTCAATAGGTCTAAGCCTTGTATATAACATAAGGCATTCCATGTGTTTAAGCAATCACTGAAGCCTGGAGGTTCAGGAAAAATTCCAATTTTTTTCTCGCCGTCTCTACCCTGCCTACTTAAGTAATATACATATTGAGGGTGTGGGACCATTTTATTCAAACCTTTAAAGGAATAAAAGTGGCTCTTAAGATTTTCCCGAATATTTTAGCTTTGACACTTAAATTCCCTTTTTGTGTGTCATCATGGCAAAACGACAATAGTAACTTAATTCATATAACCAAAACTGGTATGCGACAACATCTCGATCGTTAGGCATAGGCTAGTTATGGATCTATGCAGGTATACAAAGAAAAGCAAACGATTCAGACACGGGCACAATCGTTTCTTGTTTTGGATCAAACAAACAAAGAAAAAGAAAAGAAGGAAATGCAACCAAACAAAAATCAATAAACTAAGATACATACCACCACAGGAGCGAAAAAGCCATGGCCCCCACTTAATCGGGCGCGCGCCATTCCCCACATGCCGACGACACAGCCATCGGCACCCAGAAACGAAAAGGTTTAGTTGCAGGCCAAACTGCTAATTGCGGCCCACGACAGGAGCCCCATACTACCAGTGAGGCAGCACGCATCCGAGACCAGACTCATGACCTGCTTCCCGCGGCAGCGCGCACACATAGATGCTTGCGATAAGAATACATGAAACCGTTACAGAAAAGAATTGGTTGAAGATTCTTGGCTTTATATGCTTGCAGAACGGTAACAGGTAATTATTATTCACTCAGCGCAGCATGAATATACACTGATATGCTGTATATGCGTTTGATGCACGGTGTGTCGAGTAAGAACAAGGGTACACCGGCATTTACACTCACGTTACTATACATCCATAAACACATGCATAGAAAAAACAAGAAAGCATAACATCAACGCTGTATCCAGTTGTTGACATCATAACTTTTGGGAAAGTCTAATCAGTTTTGATCAGAAAGAGCGAATCATGTTACAATAGTATTAAAATTTACGGACTGCCTAATGTTTGCAGGAAACGAGTTCCATATTTTGACATCTATGTAATGTATGTGTCGCTGG
The DNA here is from genome assembly GCF_023375885.2 of Dermacentor andersoni. Lineage (NCBI taxonomy): Eukaryota > Metazoa > Arthropoda > Arachnida > Ixodida > Ixodidae > Dermacentor > Dermacentor andersoni. Next base: position 31,939,348 of record NC_092818.1, read on the forward strand.
CCGTACTGGTTGTGGCATATCGGGACGAGAAATTTCTCTAGGAAGGCTGAGCGACTGTTAAATGTCGATTCATCTTCAGTTTCGTTTAAGCTGGTCACCTGGATGCAGACAACAACCACTTGTTTATTTGAAAAGTAATGATGAAACATCACTTCATGAGGAGAGAAAGCAGAACGTGTTTAGTTTTCTCTCTGAATTAAGGCTGCCTGGCATGTATGTGAAAATAGTGACACTATGACATCCACATTGCTGAGACTAAGAAGTTGTAGCCTCTTGCCCGACAGCATTTTAAAAATGAGCTCAGGCTTTTCTAGAAAGGAGGAGTGAAAGACGACTCTGAAGCTACACTACATGTGCTACCTCGAAGGAAAGATGGAGGGTTTACTTATTACTCGAGAGACACTATGCGGAGAGAAGGAAACAATAGTAGGGCTTCCTCATGCTTCTGAGTCTGCGGGCCCCTTTCTGCAAGATCACTCTTGCATAAAAATGAGCGCATGTGTAAAACTAGCATACACTGATTATAAAAAAATAGAGAACACTGATCCTTGGGCATGTTGCATAAGTGCTAACTTCTGCATTACCATAGCAGGAAAACCACAACTGAGTGACAAAGAGGTGACGAGCACACGGCGCATTGCATTTGTTAGAATTCATGTCGAACGTGCAATCACCAGGATTAAGACTTACAAGATCTTTAAGCAAGCACCTCCGATATGGTCAATGAAAACCATTAGCAACATGGTATTTGTGATAAAAATTGTAACAGCGCCAACACATGCAGCCACAAAGTAACAATGACGAGACACAAGCTCTGTGTGTCTCATCTTTGTTACTTTATGGATGCATGTGATGGCTCTGCTACAATTTTTATGTCAAGTATGCACCAACTCGCCCAGAAAGAAGTTTTAATTGTATCTGTATGTGCAGGACTCTACAACATGAAGTCCGAATTGATCAAGAAGCCAAGTGCTTAGGAAAATAAACAGACTTGCTTGTATTGGTTTTACTTTATGCCATTGCATCCTGCTCTTGCACTCTGTGGTGCAGTTTAAGTGTTGAATGAGATAGAAGAGCACAGTGCAAATGGATTGCAAATCTCCATGGCTGTATCATTCGCAACATGGCCAATGCCACATGCTCTTTTTCATGTACTCCAGTGCAGTATTAAAAAGTACTTACACACATATTCATTATTTTTCATGGTTTACGTTTCACTAATTGTTGAGTACTGGTTAGGTACATCTAGATTTCCATTACTGTGCATGTCTACCATGCGTGGAAGCAATTTAGCGACGTAGAATTTCTTGAGCCGTGGCATATTTCTGGCTATGTAGGCAGGGTCAAAAGGGACGTCAATTAGCAAATCACTTTGAGCGCTCCATGCATAAAAAAAGCAAAGTGGCTTCTCAGTGCATAGCAACTGAAATTGCACCTGGCTGTAATAGCCATTTGGCCCATTTTCTGCCAGGAAAAATGTCACGTCCTGGCTAAGCCTGACATCGTACTTTCCGTGCCTAATTAGCTGTGTGATGTCACGCACATATGGACACTTTATTTCAACAATGGCATTTGGATGGTAAATCATGTGATCAGGACTAGCCGAAATCTACGGAAGCTGTTGGTGTACTGACGTGCCTAGTTCTCTAACTAAAAAAAAAGGAAACCTTCTTTTCTTCGAGAATTGAACATGGGCAACTGCCTCCATTTGTATGCCATGATTTGTGGCTGCGCTGCCAGAGAACACTGGGGAAAGCATTCGTCTTGAAGCTTTTTTTTCCTGCGGTGGTTTCCCTTTTTGGCACTTTGACCACATTTGACGCAGTCAGGCGCAGTCTGCGAGAAAACATCCACAGCTCAGAAATCTGGTTGGTAGTGTTCAAGCTGAGAGCAGCAGCAGCTGCTGTAGATCAGGATACATGCTTATCATAATATGTACAGCACAATACACAGCCACTTGGAACATTGTCTCCTATGTGGTCACCTTGACCCGCCGTGGTTGCTCAGTGGCTATGGTGTTGGGCTGCTGAGCACGAGGTTGTGGGAATGAATCCCGGCCACGGCGGCCGTATTTCGATGGGGGCGAAATGCGAAAACACCCGTGTACTTAGATTTAGGTGCACGTTAAGGAACCCCAGGTGGTAAAAATTTCCGGAGTCCTCCACTACGGCGTGCCTCATAATCAGAAAGTGGTTTTGGCACGTAAAACGCCATAATTTAATTTAATTTTTTTGTGGTCACCATGCGCCTTGTCCACAAGAATATCCGCTATAAGATGCTGTTGCCTTGGAGGCGCGTTCAGCGTCTCATATAGGAGTGTACTTGCATGAATACATAGTGAAAGATAACGGTATTATATAACCAACCAACATCGTTCTGTCAGCACCACTACACGAACTAGTGAGTTAGGCAAATGTACTATGCTATGCAGATAAACAATCAACAATACAAAGGCATGACACAATTTTAGGTAATTTTAATTTAGGAAGGATATCGTACAACATCGTTGAAAGTTTATTGCAGAGCGACGGCTCCTAGATGCTCTACAAGTTTGATTTTTATTAAGGTATGCTACTATAGGGTAGCAGTTGTTTGAACAGCTCTATGCTTTAAGATATTGCTGCTGTTGAAAGACAGAAATTGTAGCTGTACTGCTAGCAGTGCCCTCAATTAAAAGATGACCATTTCAAATTATATATTCCAGTAACTACACCAGGGCCATTACACTCGTTTTTCCAAAATATTGTTCTCAGTAAAACAGAAACGTTGTATCACACAGCGCACAAGACATATTCAATACCTCTGTTGCTTTAACAAAACTTCTAGAGCACTGAGATAGCAAGTGTCCTCCTGCGCATTAAAAATGTAATCCATGCTTACTACAAGTTATCTTATGATGAAGGCGTCAAATCGCAGACACTTTGCAGTGCTTCATCGAGATACTGCGCTTTTATCGCTGCTTGTGTAACAAAATAATTTGAGCTGTTCACCTTCTTTCGTCATAATCGCGTTTACAATAAACACCTGCATTACAAAACGTCAACAGGTTTACGCTAAGTACGAGTATAAGTGCACAGCAAGCTCTCAATAATTTATAAGCAGATTACTACTTTCATATCACTGCTGATCACAGTAATATGGCTGACGGCATAATCTTTTGTCCATGCCCATCCTACATGAATTCAAAGTGCTGCCACTCATTGATTCTATATATTCCCGCCTGTAGTTTGTTATATGACAGTACGGTAGCATCTGTAATACGTACCAGGAATGGTGAAACGGTCGGAAAATGGCAACTCTTAATGCAGATTTCGTATGTCTTCTAATGGTGGCACGAACGTTGGCCTTGAACACCCCGCAGACTGAGGATCCACAATACCTTGCTCAAGATGAATGTCTATATCTTCAAGCACAGCAGGCTGAAAATTTCACTTTGTGCCTGAGTTGCAGGCTGCGGTTTGGTCAGTGCATGTCTTCGTTGTCCACCCTTGACAAACTACCACATCAGTTTTCCATAATATGGCTACAACGTGGCTGCAGACTTTACCTCGGCCAGCCATACATTTGCAGCCAGCTGTGATTACCTCGCCACTTTTTTTTTGCACAAACCCATGCATTACGGAGTGTGCCACTGATAGGTTGCGATGGAGACACTTCCCCTTTTACATAGCTGAGCTCTAGGTCAATGCGGTGTACGAACAGTTTTCCAACCCGTCCACCCTGGAAATAGTTGTATGACTCCAGTGATTTCTAACTCCTTACAGCCTGCAGGTTGCATGGCTTGGAATTCAATAGATAAAAAATTATATCGGGGGGTCTCACAGCAGGCCACTCTCGCATGTCCTCTGGCTATCTGTTCACCAGGCCAGGATGGTCATAACTGCCGGCATATACAAATAAAGCCAGAACAAAATGAAGCTTAAGCTAGGCTTGCTGGTTTTCTTCGATGGATAACAATTTGCATTCATTAATTGCACATGACAAATGGTGAGAAGTGATGAAGGCAATAACAGCAACGATAGGTTACAACTGTGTCATAAAGCGTGACATAATGATTGCAACTCTATCGCTCTTGCACGGACACATTCATTCACGATCCGTCTATCGCGATTGAGCTTATCGATCACGATTCTGGGCTGTCGCCTACCTCTCCTAATCAAGCTGTGAGCTCGGCCAACGCGATCCAAATCGTTGCACCGTAGAGCAGCAATTCGACGCCGGCAGGAGAGCAAAATCTGACGGGATATCTCGGTCTCATGCTGGAGCAGATCGCTTCGAGTCAAAGGTGAGCTTTCTTTCATTAGCTTCAATAAACCACCAATTTCGACCGCGTACGAAAACACACGAAGCACTACGTCGTAACGGTAGACCGAACTAATCTCATGGAAGACAGCGAGCGCTCGCCTTGGAATTACGGCGCTATTGCGCATCAAGATTTACCAGAGCTAGCAGAAAACTTTCTTGTGCCACCGGCCGGCTATACAGCGTCGAAGTAGCGGGATTTGGCTAACTGTCCTGGCGCAATGTTGAATTTGTAAGCAGACATTTACAGAGTGCGAGCATGCCATTTCTTCGTACTCGCTTGGAGAATTGTCAATACGACGCTGTCGTGAACATCAAACCAGTGAAATAAATCGGTAACATAGTGAGTGGTCTTATCTCCCAAGTCAATGGGTTCCTTAGACGCACCAGCGCAAGGCATCGCCGACTGTGCGGATGAAGACGCCATCTGGAACGTGAGCGCGCACGTAGAGCGCGCACCGTACGTGCACCCACACCAGAACACGCGAAACACTGGCGATGCTAGCCTTTGTGTCAGTGATCTAGGCCCAAGAGATGCGCAAATTAACCAAGCCAACGTTTCCGCAAGGCTTACATAGACCGAAAACGAGAGGTTGGAGACACACGTTGCGTTGAGCGTGCGTGACTGGACGGAAAGACTGGAGAGTAAAGAGCCCAAGATGGCATCGCCGTCAGACGTCGCTAGCGGCGCAGTATGGCGGTGTCCAAGCGGGCTCCAGTGGAGAGGTCTCTATGCTGGAGCCGCGCTCATTTTCTTCTAGGAATATGGTCGCCGGCGGCTTCACGCACTCCCGCAGGCGGCGGCTGGGACTGGCACTCCAGAAGTTAAAGTATACAACCTCCTTGCATAGAAACGACAGCATGGTTGCTAATAGATTGTTGGCTTGGATATGTCTGACATGATGCCCAAGGTGGCACCCTGTCTTCTAACGCGCTCTTGCGCTCTTATGTTCGCGTCCTTAAGCCACCGGGTACAGCAGGCCAGCGGGCGAGCGTAGACGCCACTGCGCATGTTGTACCACGCATGCGCACTGTAGTCTACGTTAGCCCACTGGGCATGCTGGTCTGCTGGCTCGCTGAGCTATATCTCTCTTATCTCTTGAAGGGACAGCGTCGAACATACTGCAAAGGTGCTTGCGTTGAGCGGATGTAAGGCGAAAAACTCTGTTCTAAACTGTCTCTTCGCTAACCTGTGCAGTAAACCGATATTTATAGTATTCCCGCTAACGCACGGGTCACGAGTATGGCAACCATAACCGCAAGAGTCACAGTATGGTCCTAAGTTGTCGTGACAGCGCAGCTTTAGTTGACCGAACCTTTCACGAAGGGATACGCGGCGAGGTACGGCCAATGGATAAGTAATTCCCAAGATAGGTATTTGGTAAACGTTAATTAACAAGAACGGTGGGTGCTTATACTACCGCAAAGGACTCATGCTGGGTGGTGACTCGAATCATTTACTCGCTACATCACACATCTACACTAAAATGAAACTGGTTTCGGAAATTCCCGTTTATATTCTCTCGACCATTAACTGCGACTTCCCCTGCCAACTGGACTTTATTTTTTTTCTCTTTTGGTACCTCGCTCCTTTCCCAATGAACGGAGACGTGCTTCCACCGACGTTCGGTTCTCATTTTTTTAATGAATTCGACCACTCATTTATTTAATCCTAAATTGCAGCAGAATATAGCGCCTCTTTATCTCCATAATCTTGCTCTCTCTCACGTGAAATCTGCCATCGCAAAACAGTGCTGTTGTGTTGCATATGGCTGGGCGTCACATATACAATTTTCTAGAAATGTCCAACAGCGCGCATGCCACTTCTCGGTCACTTCTCTGTCAGTTTTCTGCCACTTCCGCACTCAGCGCTTTGCTCCGTGAGCAACTATTACCCAGTCCGAAGGCAGACCACTATTGGAGAAAAATATCCTGGGAACTTGGTCGAAGCATTATTCCATTCACAAGGCCACAAAACACCAACTGTGCTTCTTGAAAGTGCCTGCACTGTGTTTATTGCAGGCTTCACTCTCGCTATCTCTTCGTTCTTTTCCCTTATTTCTCTATTTATATTTTAATACGTAGCATTAGGATTGTTACAGTGCAAAAAAGTGTAAGCGTCTGCGATTTGGCAAGCTGGTCACGTGTGAGAGGTAAAGGGGAGGTGGGACATATATACGGTGGTACGCTCCAGACCCCGCCATCGGTTACACTTCGCTCCTAGAAGAGGCAGGACGTGTGTCGAGTGAGGCACTGAACAACACTGCAATTCAGCAAACTTGGCATAAATCATGGATCCGGGAACTCACAGAGGGGCGACTTAATGCTTACTTCATTTCTCATGCATTCACCGCTAAATTACCCTATTTTTTCCCTCCTCACATATACGGTAGCCAGTCGGGCACGTCCATAGTTAAACTCCTTGCCTTTCGCACTTCCATTAGCTCCCTTTTCTTTAGTATGGTGCACATCTTTTTTGTCGGTGGCCTCCCTCATCTCTCACAGGAAGCAGCATAAAATTAAAGCAACCTAGCTGCGCTATTCGAGGGCAGCTTTTTTCGGATTCCTGATGCCTCTATTTAAAAGATACATTTTCTATCCAAGCCTAAATGAGAGCGACAGAGGCTAGGTGAGTTACGGTGCCTAGAGTGCTTCGACTAACGACGCTACTCAGGGAGAACTTTTGTCTTTTGCATGGTTGTGAATCGGAGTGAAGGACAGGATGGTAAGACGACTTCCCGAAATGAGAAATTTGGAATGACCCTTTGTTCGAAGGTTGCACGTACACCAAGGACCCACAATACGAAAAACCAAGTGGGTGTCAGCTTTCAAAGGAGTAAGTGAGATGAACCGTTTTCAAGTAGACAGGCTTTTATTTATGCTAAGGATATTTTTATTGAAATTTCCTTTCTTGCCATCAGGCGAAAGCAGATTAATAAGCATTTAAATTTTCTTTATTCTCGAGACGTTCTGCGAGTGTCCAGGTTGCTGTCATTTACAGCTTCTTAGATTAAGAAGTCAGATGTGAATATTGGATTATTTGTATAAATGAATAAACGTACATGCAACAAAAATCCTATTGGATTTCTCAGTATTCACTCATTGAAGATGTAGTACGTCTACACTGTCAAGTCGTAGTGATGTGAAGAACAAGGCTGTTCCAAAAGAGTGAGTCACGAATATAACTCATTATAAGGCGGGCTTGCGCCGGAAAAGAATATAGCAATCCAAGCACAACGATGGCGCGGAAAATAGTGCATCATTTGTATCTGATATACGAATCAAGGAATCGATTCATCAGATTGGAAGGGCCGTACATTGTAGCGCAATCACGGGCGCTTAAATATGATCGAGAATGTATGCGCCAGTATTCGCTTCACGCGCGCATTCTGATGAGATAACTCTCTTTCGTTATTGAACTCGTGGCGGAATTCTAGATACTTGAAATACATGCATGCGCGTCTTGAGCTATGCGATAACTTTGAAACGGTAGCGAGACGTTAAAGGAAGCTCACCCGTAAACAAAATCATACATAATGTACTGTTGCTTCAAATATTATCTGAATTATAATGCTCGTGGTAAAATAGGCCCCCAAGACGGCACAGTGGCGCAGACATACCGAAAATTCCAGGGCTCAACAGTTTCAGAGTACTGGTAGTTATTAAACCAGTGTTTCGCGAGTCAACGAAGCCCTGTAGTCGGGAGGCCAGTTCAATCACGCCACTGTGTCGGAGCTCATATTTCACGTCACTTTACATATGTCAGCAATAACTGCCCACAAAATCACGGTATTTACTTTTTTAGTTCTGAACATTAGACAGCCAAAATATATGCCGCAAGCACTCATCCAAATAGATTAGTACTTTTCATTCTAACGTAGTACATCTCCGCGCTGCTCCATCTGTTGCAATGATGATGTTGGGGTTTAGTGGCTCAAGGGCCAGGTATGGCCAAAGAGCGCCATGCTAGTGGTAATGAATATGCAGTGGTCTGATGGGTTCTGTGAATTTATACTGACGTGGCTGTAGAGAGGGCTAAAAGAGTTGGTGTAAATTGCATAAAATGTACACGTAACAAAATTATGGCAATGAATAATGACGTGTACTATGATCACTAAAATGCATTAAGAAAGCATGATGCATTATATAAAATATGCGAGATGCTAAAATTGTCTAAGAGCACTACTGCCTCGCCAGAGCCCTTGAAACGCAAGGGCTGAGAGGCACGTTCTATATGAAACAGCTGTCATAGCGGCATCCTCTGAAGAGAGAAGACGCTACGAACGTATTGGGCTAATTACATGTAACACAACATCTTTCAGGAAGTCAAGGACTGCGTTAATGTCAAAGGGCGGTTCTGGGCCGAGCAACATTACAGGATGAAGGGGAATGTGCTGCCGGTACGCTAACGGAAAATGTTCCTTTCTGTCAGATTCGGCTTTCCGACACTCCACGAGGACGTGGAGGATGGTGAGCCGCTCACCACCTCTACCACAGGTTGGAGGTTCATTGCCAGTCAATAGAAAATTGTGAGTACCATATGTGTGTCCTATTCTTAGTCGGCAGAATAGGACGTCAACTCTTCGCGATTTAGTAACGGGGGGCCAGGAACCTAACTTTGGCTTAATCAGATGGAGCTTATGATTTGTCTCGCTGTCCCACGAGCGTTGCCAGTGTCTGCGCAGTTTAGTTCGTAAAAAAAGGCTTGAGATATGGGATAGGTATAGCAGTGGTAGGATTGTTAGCTTGCGATGCAATTGATGTGGCCATTTGGTCGGCCAGTACATTACCTTCGATGCATCTATGGCCAGCAACCCAGCATATTCTTACAGGTCTACGAGCTGAATAAATATTGCACAAATACGAGTAAAGCTGAATAAGAACAGGATTTTTGTGTTTTCTTAAGGACATGAGCGCTTTTACGACACTTAACGAGTCCGTAAATATAATTGCTTTTTCTAGTCCTAATTTCTTTATGTGTTTAACCGCAGACAGTACTGCATAGGCTTCTGCGGTGAATATACTGGTATGGGGGTTCAATACACCTGATTCAGAAAAAGAGGAACCAACAGCCGCGTAAGGCACGCCAACATGCGATTTTGATGCCTCAGTATGAAATTCAGGACAAGAATACTTCGATTGGTGTTCATGGAAATGCATCCAAAGTTCGAGTTCTGGTGCATGTTTTGTGAGCCTTACAAAAGATATATCACATTCAATCACCTGCCACTCCCACGGGGGTAGATACTTCGCTGGAGGCATAAAGCGGTGTTCGAAGAGTGGGACATCCATTTCCACACTAAGCTCCCTCAGGCGCAGTGAAAATGGCCTTCTCATTGAGGGTCGATTATAGTTTTAGAACACGGATGATCAGGATTACAGTGCATTTTAAGAAAATATGTGAAGCTGATATATGATCTCTGCATATGGAGTGACCACTCATACGATTCTACATATAAGCTTTCGCTCGGGCTAGTTCTGAATGCGCCTGTCGCCAGACGGATACGGAGGTGGTGGACGGGATCCAGCATCCTTAGTGCGCTCGGGGCGGCAGAGTTGTATTCTATGGCAGCATAGTCTAGCCGTGATTGAACGAGGCTCTTGTATATATTCATTAGATATTTCCTGTCGCTACCCCATGTTGTGTGAGGTAGCATTTTCAGCAAGTTCATTGTTTTTAGACATTTAGTTTTGAGATATTTTATGCGTGAGATGAAAGTAAACTTACCGTCAAGTATTAAAGCTAGAAATGTGTGCTCTTTCTTGACAGGTATTTGCTCTCCACATAGTTCCACGCTAGGGTCTGGAACCAGGCCTCTCTTTCGTGTAAAAAGAACACATGAACTTTTGTGGGGTTGACTTTAAATCCATTTTCGTCTGTCCACTTAGATATCCTGTTCAAACACTGCTGTACTTGTCTTTCGCACACTGCAAGGTTACAGGATTTAAAACCTATTTGTATGTCATCTACATACACTGAATAAAATATAGCTGGTGGTAATGAAGCGCGGAGTGTGTTCATCTTAACTATAAAGAGCGTGCAGCTGAGCACACCTCCCTGGCGTACACCAGTCTCCTGTATAAATGGACGTGAGAGTACATTCCCGACTTTCGCGCGGAAGGCACGGTTGGACAAGTAACTTTCTATCAGTTCTAGCATATTGCCACGGATGCCCATTCTCGACAACTCTCTCAAGATTCCGTAGCGCCACGTTGTGTCGCACGCCTTCTCCATATCGAGGAATACGGATAGAAAATATTGTTTATGTATAAAGGCGTCGCGAATGTTTCCCTCAATGCGCACAAGGTGATCGGTTGTGGACCGCGCTTCCCTGAAGCCACACTGAAAGGGATCAAGCATTTGGTTTAATTCCAGGAAATGTATGAGTCGCCGAATAATCATTTTCTCAAACAGCTCACAAATGCAACTCGTGAGGGCTATCAGGCGGTAACTTGACGCCAACGAAGGATCTTTACCTTGCTTCAGAATGGGAATAACAATCGCTTCTCTCCATGCAAGTGGAAGATATCCAGCAGCCCAAATAGTGTTGAAAAGTGCAAGTAAAGTCAGTTGTGTATCAGTGTGTACGTTCTTCACTATGTCGTACATAATTCTATCAGGTCCTGGTGCTGAGCTCTTGCATGTGATCAAGGCAGCTCTCAGCTCGGCAATACTAAAGGGACGGTTGTAAGGCTCATTCTCTCGACTTTTTCTTGTGAATGGCTTACGTTCTTCTATTTGTTTATATTTGAGAAACGATTGTGAATAATTGTTTGAACTTGACACGCTCTCGAAGTGCTCCCCAAGTGAGTCTGCCTGATCTTGCAGGGTATCGCGTTGTGCGTTTACCAAAGGGAGGCAGTATGTTTGTCGCCCTCTTATTCTATTAACCCTGTTCTAGACTTTGCCTCATCTGTTTACGAGTTGATGACCGATGAAAACTTCTGCCAACTCTCTCTTCTGGCCTGTCGCCGGGTTCGCCTTCCTTGGGATTTTACTTTTTTAAAGTTAATAAGATTCTCCGCAGTGGGGGAGGCTCGTAGCAGCACCCACGCTTTGTTTTGTTTTTTACGAGCGATGCTACAATCGTCGTTCCACCACGGGACACGCCGTTTACATGCCAAGCCATTTACTTCTGTTATGCATTTAGATGCAGCATTTATAATGAAGGCTGTAAAGTACAGCACAGCAGCATCAATTCCTAAAGAATACATGTCATTCCATGAGATATTAGTGAGAGTTCGGAATTTCTCCCAGTCGGCTGTCTCAATCTTCCACCTAGGAGCCCGTGGTGGATATTCGTTTTCATTAAGTGTTCTTAATAGTATGGTGAAGTAAGTGGTCGCTTCCGTAAGGATTGTTCATAACTTCCCATTTGAGTTCAGGCAGTATAGACGGGGAGACTGTGCTGAGATCAACTGACGAAAAGGTTTTGTTTGCAAGACTCTTATTTGCATTTCCTCTTATTCAGAAGGCACGCACCAGAAGAAAAAAGGAACTGTTCCACGAGACGACCTCGCGCATCTATACGAGAGTCGCCCCACAGGGAGCTGTGCGCATTGAAATCACCCAGAACAACATAATTTTCTGGCAACTGATCTATAAAGGATTCAAATTCATATATCGTTAATTTTTAATGGGGGGGGGGTACGTACAGAGAGCTAATGGTGATGAGTTTGCTTAGGAGAACAGCTCGAACCGCCACTGCGGACACGAAATGCTTTTATGAATAAAAATGGCAACACCTCCTGGTGATACGACAGCATCATCGCGATATTTTCGAAAAGTTGCATATGGTCGGAGAAAGTTTTTGTGTAGTGGTTTGAGGTGTTTGAGTGGTTGGATAAGCTCTTGCGCATCATCAAGGTTCCTAAGAATACCTCTGATGTTCCATTGAATTATTTGTGTATCCATATTTAAAGTAAATTGGTGCTGTGTTTACGGAAACGGAAGTGATGCCTTAGATTACAGAGCCCTTTCGAGGCCCTGTGATAGGGGTTTTGCCCTTTCTGAAGCGTTCGAGCGAGCCTCCGCGCTCCTTAGGTGTTTGGTACACCTTGAGGACAGGTGTAGTGTCCATTGCCTCCTGTGAGAAGTCGGACAAGCGCTCTTGCGAGCGAGAGGTTTTCCGAGAGAGTCCTGCCCCGGAACGCAAGACCCCTGCGCCCACCAGCCCGGAGGCCGATGGGCTCCCTGAGGGATTTGGCTGCGCCGGCCATTGCCAGCGCTGGAAGGGGCTTCGGAAGTTGGGACAGCCTCGGCTGCCCCAACCTTCGGGGTCGATGGCCCAGTCTGCTGTGTTGGCGGAGCAGCGCTAGCTGCAACCGCCGCGCGGGCAGAAGGCGTTGCTGCCGACTCACTGCTTGTGGGTCGGACAGCCGCCGGGGGCCGTTGTGACGCTGCCCCCTGACGCGCCAGATCGGCAGAGCTTTTCTTGGGCAGGTACGATACCCGCCTGCGTGTCTCCTTGAAACTCATATTTTCCTTTACTTTAACTGTTACAATTTCGTTTTCGTTTTCGTTTTTTTGGGCAGCAGCAGTGGCGGTTGGCGTGGTTGACGGAATTCGCTTCTAAAATCACAACTGAAATTTTTGCAGTGTGATCATCCCTTCAAGTTGGCCGCTGTCCGATAAGGTTCATCTGAAGAACAAGCTGCCTTTACTACGGATCGCTGGGGCACGTGACCCTTGACCCTTGCCACTGCCAGATACTACATAAGGAGCGACGCTCGTCCAACGCATTCCTTCTTTGGGCAGCAGCAGTGGCGGTTGGCGTGGTTGACGGAATTCGCTTCTAAAATCACAACTGAAGTTTTTGCAGTGTGATCATCCCTTCAAGTTGGCCGCTGTCCGATAAGGTTCATCTGAAGAACAAGCTGCCTTTACTACGGATCGCTGGGGCACGTGACCCTTGACCCTTGCCACTGCCAGATACTACATAAGGAGCGACGCTCGTCCAACGCATTCCTTCTTTGGGCAGCAGCAGTGGCGGTTGGCGTGGTTGACGGAATTCGCTTCTAAAATCACAACTGAAATTTTTGCAGGTTAGTGGAACTCGTTTGAAATATTGTATTGTATTCATTTTTTTTCTGCCTCTTCCGCTGCTGCTGCTGCTTTGAGTGCTGTTTTGACTATTGTCACATGTATAGTTTTGCTCTCGAGTAATAATGACTGCAGAGGCATGTTCGTTTTGCCACTCCGTGTTTAGTCATGATGATGTCGTCATACAATGTGTCGATTGCACTGGTCACTTTCACGTCGGGAAATGTAGTGGCATCACTGTTAGGTCCTTTAGGATGATGAAAGACGCCACGAAGAAGTCACTTAGATGCCCTACATGTAAACTTGCTGTAGTGAACACCGACACAGCGGGCCAATCTACGAGCCTTCAAGCCGATCTTGCTGAAATAAACAAAAAACTGTCGCACGTGCAATCCCTAGAAGCAAAATTAGATAAGTTGATAGGCTTACAAGACACTGTGCAGAGCATAGAAAGGTCAGTACAACATTTGTCTGATACTTACGATAACTTAAAAGAAGCTCTAAAGCGGCAGGAACAAGGTATCGGCGAATTGCGCCACCGAATAGAGACCGTTGAGCAGTCGCAAGACACAACAATGCTCTCAAAGTTAAAGGAAGAAATAAATGCTCTAGAACAATACAGCCGAAAACAGAACATGGAAGTTCATGGCTTGCCTCAACAAGAAGGCGAGAATCTGTTAACTGAAATAAATAAGATTGCTACACAGCTTGACCTCCCGCCATTATCTGAAAAAGATATTGACGGAATGCACCGTCTACGTGCAAAAGAAAACAGGGACCCTGTTGTTCTCGTTCGTTTTGCTAGCAGAACACTGAAGACTACATGGTTCGAAAAGAAAAAAATCCTCAGGAACAAAACGCAGGGCATTAAATTTTTTGACAACTTGACTGCAACAAACAAGCGGTTGCTTTGGCTTGCAAAAAACAAGGCAAGAGAATTGAACTATCAATTCGTTTGGAGTTCACAAGGAACTATCTTTGTACGCAAGCAGCCGAATGCTCGAGCGATAAGGCTCGCCATAGAAAGCGATCTAAGCAAAATCGTATAAGGATCAAAGACCACAAACATGGAACCATATCACAGTGTTACGTCTTTCAACAGTTTAGTAACGAAAAATACTTGCTTCCATGAAAACGGGCTTAAACTGTTTCATATGAATGCACAAAGTTTAAGAAACAAACAGGTTGATATTGAGACATACCTCTCTCAGCTGAACTGCTGTTTTGATTTCTTAGCTTTTTCGGAAACTTGGTATGCGAGCGAGTATGACGTCATACATTTCCCGGGCTACAGGCACGTTTCAATTTATCGTTCAAGAAAACGAGCTGGTGGTGTATCTCTTTACATTCGTGAATGTCATTGCTGCGAAATCTTGGCTGAATTTACATGTGTGACTGACGATTTTGAATGTGTTGCAGTAGTTTCTCGGAATATTATGATTGTTGCTGTCTACCGCCCACCTCAAGGTGCTCTAACGAAACTGCTTCACTATATGGATTCGGTACTTCAACTTGCTAGCGTGAAGAAATTACAATCGGTAATTGTTGGTGACTTCAACGTTGACTTATTTTCAAAAAGTAATGACACGATCCAACTTATTGAAACTATGCTAGCAAATGGCTGTGAAAACCTTATTGAACTTCCTACGCGGATAACTTTGAACTCAAGAACATTGATTTATTTATGTTTTACTTCTATCGCAAAAGATGAGACATGTTCTGGAGTGCTCAGTTCGGGCATAAGTGATCATCTGCCTCTTTTTGTCGCATTGCTATTTCGTGTGCGCACA
This sequence comes from Dermacentor andersoni, assembly GCF_023375885.2. Classification (NCBI taxonomy): domain Eukaryota; kingdom Metazoa; phylum Arthropoda; class Arachnida; order Ixodida; family Ixodidae; genus Dermacentor; species Dermacentor andersoni. The sequence goes on from NC_092818.1 coordinate 31,954,483, forward strand.
GATAACAAACATCACTTCAAGCGGGTCATAAATAATCGCACTATAGGGATATTTCAAACGTTACTTTCCAGTGTAAATTGGTCTGATGTTTATGCTGAAGAAAATCCTACAGCATCTTATGATGCATTTGTATCCAAAGTGAAACAAGTATACAATGTAGCATTTCCCTCCGTGCCTGTCGTCAAGCATAAAAAAGCTAGAAAGGAATGGGTAAATCAACAATTATACAAGCGCATACAACACAAAGACAAATTATTCAATAACTTCTTAAAGACTCGCGATCCTGACATGCTTAAGGAGTTTAAACAAGTTAGAAACAAGCTGAGCAGTGATCTCAAGAAAGCTAAATTGCAGTATTACGCGCATAGATTTGAAGCCTCTATGAGTCATGGTCATAAAACGTGGAACATATACCGCGAACTAATAGGGTCATCTTCACCGAATGTGCCACACGAAATTGTTGTAAATGGAGACACGTACTATGGTAACGATGCAGCTAATTTATTTAATAATCATTTTGTTAATGCCGGTGCTTCAGCTTCTACGTCTGCTTTTTGCACTGAACGTAATGTTCGAACTTATATAAAACATCGCGTCAAAGAGACCATATTTCTTATGCCTACGTCTGAAACTGAGATTTTTTCTGTTCTTAATTCCTTGAGTAACAAATCAGCTGCTGGCGAGGATGACATTAAAGCCCAGCCTATTAAAGCAGTTGCTCACATAATCTGTGGCCCCATGGTACACATTTGTAACAGTATATTATCAAGTGGAATTTTTCCTAATACAATGAAAATAGCTCGTGTCGCTGTAATCTTTAAGGGTGGAAAACACAATGACTTGAATAATTATAGACCAATTTCAGTATTGCCGGCATTTTCCAAAGTGGCTGAACGTATTATATATAAGCGTCTAAATAGTTTTTTGCTGGATAAAGGCGTTATCTCGGATAAGCAGTATGGTTTTCAGAAGAATAAATCGACCGAAATGGCATTATTAAAAGTCCGAGATACAATAATAAATAACATCGAAGAAAGAAACTTTACCATTGGTATATTCCTAGACTTTCGCAAGGCTTTTGATAGCATTAAACATAATATATTACTAGACAAACTCCAAGATTATGGCATTAGAGGCATAGCATTAGAACTTATGCATAGCTACCTTGAATCTAGATTTCAGTACACTTCCTTGAAAGGTTACAGTTCTGAAAAGAGCATGATTAAATATTGGGTACCACAAGGCTCCATTTTAGGGCCATTATTATTTATTATTTACATAAATGACCTAACTAACATTCCATTGACAGAGGAAATCATACTGTATGCTGATGACACTAATGTCTTTTTTTTCCGGAGCAGACCTTCACGAACTAGAAGTTACCGCAACCCATTGGTTACAAGAACTTAGCGAGTGGCTCTATCTAAATAAACTTGACTTAAATGCAAAAAAAAACGAAATTCACAGTTTTTTATTCCAAGAATAAGCAAACAGACCACGACGTAAAGCTTTTTTATTCTGGATCGCAACTTGAACATGTCTCAAGCCATTCGTTTCTGGGTGTTACATTTCACAAAAACCTAAGCTGGGCAGAACACATAAATAAGGTACGCACTAAGGTTGCACGATCTGTCGGCTTGCTACAACGGATCCGATGCATTGTGCCTATCGGGCTTCTCATACAATTGTACTTTTCGTTTGTGCACTCGCATCTTAGCTACTGCCTCTTGGTATGGGGAAACGGTAATAAAACAGACATAGAAAAATTGGCAGTTTCGCAACGGCGAGCTGTCCGGTTGCTGAACTTCTCAAAACAATACATAGGATCTTCTATACTAATGATGCGCTACAACATTCCTAATATTAGAGACTCTTACAAAACAAAGATCTGTATACGGCTATTTAAGCAGATCTCCAGCAACAGGGAACTATTTTCTACTCTTTACCTGAGTAGAGACACGGGATACAACCTACGTCACACATCAATAGTATTAAACAAACCAAGGACAAAATATGGCACGCAAACGATCGAATATGAAACCATTTCTTTATGTAATATGTACCCTAACATTGTTGACGAAGCTATAAATTCTAGAACAATTCACAAATTTAAACATGCAATACAAAACATAATATTTTCTGATCACTGTGTGTTTAACGAATGTTAATAAAGTTTGTTTAATATCAATAGTAATGTTATTAATGTTATATTCTGAATGTATAATTTTGTTAATAACAGAATGTTCTTATTTTTCCTGTGCTGTATTTATTCAGTTACTTGCTATTTGGCAAACGGTTTATACTTTTCATTGTTTAAAATTTTGCTGTAAATAGTTTTGAAGTTTTGTGTCATATTAGTTGTACTTTGTTATCAGTTGACTGCTACTTCTGCTGCTCCAGCGAGGTAAAGGCCTTAGTCAGGAGGATTACGCCCTCCTTTTGCCTTACCTTGCGGGCAAACCTTGTATTTATGTTGCCCAAAATAAACTGACAAATTCAAAATTCAGGATGGGAATGACCGCGAGTACGCGGCGGGTTCCCCATCACAGTTTACAAAGTTGAGAGCATTCTCACAAGCTTCAGAGGTGTGTTCTTGGGCACTACAGTTAGCACAAGTTTGGCGGCCTCGGCAGCTCTGCGAGCTGTGGCCGAAGCGCTGGCATTTGAAACAACGGAGTGGGCTTGGCACATACGGCCTAACACGGAGCTTGATGTACCCGGCCTCGATTGACTCGGGCAGGACACTTGAACCAAAGGTGATTATTAAGTGCTTCGTCTGAATCTCTTTACCATCTCGCCTCATCTTATTTCTTCTGACATTGATCACATTTTGTTCGCTGAAACCCTCCAGGAGTTCCGCTTCAGTCAGCTCAAGCAGATCATCACCCGACACAACACCGCGGGTGGTGTTCATTGTACGGTGCGGGGTTACTGTTATGTGGGTCTCCCCAAATGACACTAGCTTCGGTAGTTTGTCATATTGCTTCTGGTCGCGTAGCTCCAAGAGGAGGTCACCGCTTGCCATCCTCGACACCTTGTAACCTGGTCCGAAAACATCAGTCAAGGACTTTGAGGCAAGGAATGGTGAAATGTTTCGCACTGCTTTGTTTGGCTTTTCAGAGTGAATAACATGGAACCGGGGAAAATTCTGGATTTGGTGTCCGAAAAACTGAAATACATCTTCGGTGCGCCCTTGTTTCTGAGGGCGATAAGGAAGTTTGGAGAAAGAAGTTTCCATGAAAATATATAAAAATTCGGCAACAGCGCCGACCGCCCACAACGGAGCCCAACGGGGGACGCGACAGAGCTTGCATGCAAGTCTGCACTACGCCAGTCGTACTCCGCCACTATAACCAAATATGGTGTACCCAAGGTTGGATAGCCTTCTTGCCGCCAAGAAGAAGGAAGTAAATAGAAGTGAGATGGAGACGGTAAAGGTGGAATGTAAGGGAAAGACGAAGGTTGTAGTAAGAGACACACACGAAAAGGCGACTGCCGATTTCCTCCAAGTGGGTCAGTCTGGAGGTGCCGTCTATGTGAAGACGAGGCCGAAGAGGTGTATTGCCTCCGCCGGGGGGCTTTAAAGGTCCAAACACCCAGCATCGGCTCAACCCGCAGGATCCCCTTTTCCCCAGACACGGCTAAGCCGCGCACGGCTACCCGCGGGAGGGTCCAACCCTCGGTTGCTCGGGTCTGTGGTATCGCAACACACCAAACGCCTGCTGACGCAGACACCCCTGCGGGGTCCATCTGTTGCAAAGTATTGAAGAATATATCGAATACTTTGCCCCAGGCAGCTGTTATAACGCAAGAGCGTTAAGGAAGGGCCCCGTGTCAGAAAATGTCGTCTCGGCGTCGGTGCCGTTGTCAGTGAGCAAACATTTTCGCACATATTTCGGCATATGTACAGGCCGCGACTGGAATCTCAACCTGGCAATGTTTAACGTTAGAATGTTATCTAGTGAGGCGAGTTTAGCAGTGTTATTGGAGGAATTAGAGGGTAGTAAATGGGCTATAATAAGGCTACGTGAGGTTAGGAGGAAAAAAGAAGCATATACAGCACTGAAAAGCGCGCACGTCCTGGGCTACCGGTGCTTAGCGGAGCGACAAGAACTAGGAGTCGGATTCCTGATTAATAAGGATATAGCTGGTAACATACAGCAATTGTATAACAATACCGAGAAGATGGCAGGTCTCGTTGTGAAACTTAAGAGGTACAAAATGAAGGTCGTACAGGTTTACGCACCTACATGCAGTCATGATGACGAGGCAGTCGAAAGCTTCTATGAAGACGTGGAATCGGCGATGGATAGAGTGAAAAAAAATACACTGTACTGATGGGCGACTTCAATGCCAAGGTAGGCATAGGCACTAGGAATAGCAGGGGAGAGTTATTAGTACAGTTTGCGCAACAGACTGTACTGTTGCGCAACAGACGCAACAGTTTGCGCTTCCGCAAGCGGGCTAGTTGAAAGTAAACGTGGAGGAGTCCGAATGGCGAGACTAGAAATGAAATAGCCTTCATACGCTGCGCTAACCCTGGCATCATACAGCATGTGGACGTGCTCAGCAAGGTGCGCTGCAGTGACCATAGGATGGTAAGAACTCGAATTAGCCTAGACCTGAGGAGGGAACGGAAGCAACTGTTACATAAGAAGTCGATCAATGAGTTAGCAGTAAGAGGGAAAATAGATGAATTCCAAATCAAGCTACAGAACAGGTATTCGGCTTTGTCTCAGGAAGAGGACCGTAGTGTTGAAGCAATGAACGACAATCTTGTGGACATCATTAAGGAGTGTGCAATAGAAGTCGGTGGTAATTCCGTTAGACAGGATACCAGTAAGCTATCGCAGGAGACTAAAGATCTGATCAAGAAACGCCAATGTATGAAAGCCTCTAACCCTACAGCTAGAATAGAAGTGGCAGAATTTTCAAAGTTTATCAACAAGCGTAAGACAGCTGACATAAGGAGTATTATATGAATAGAATTGAACATGCTCAGAAACGGAGGAAGCCTCAAAGCAGTGAAAAAGAAACTAGGAATTGGCAAGAATCAGATGTATGCGCTAAGAGACAAAGCCGGCGATATCATTACTAATATGGATCAGATAGTTAAGTGGCTGAGGAGTTCTATAGAGATTTATACAGTACCAATGACACCCACGATGATATTGGAAGAGAGAATAGTCTAGAGGAATTCGAAATCCCACAGCTAACGCCGGAAGAAGTAAAGAAAGCCTTGGGAGCTATGGAAAGGGGGAAGGCAGCAGGGGAGGATGAGGTAACAGCAGATTTGTTGAAGGATGGTGGGCACATTGTTCTAGAAAAACTCCCCTCCCTACATACACAATACCTGATGACCTCGACCATACCGGAATCTTGGAAGAACTCTAACATAATCCTAATCCATAAGAAAGGGGACGCCAAAGACTTGCAAAATAAAGACCGATCAGCGTACTGTCCGTTGTCTACAAAGTATTTACTAGGTAATCGGAGATAGAATCAGGAACACCTTAGACTTCTGTCAACCAAAGGACGAGGCAGGATTCCGTAAAGGCTACTCAAAAATTCACCATATTCACACTATCAATCAGGTGATAGCGAAATGTGCGGAATATCACCAACACTCATATATAGCTTTCATTAATTAGAACTTTGTGGAAGGCACGCGGGTCCCAACGATTAGTCTGGAACATTCGACGACTGTTGTATAAAAGCCGACGCGCTTGACCCGCTGATCATATTTTCGTCGATCACCGACTGTGCTCGCCGCTATCGTTGTGCTTTAAGTGTACCCTGTTTTGTTGAAGGACGGTGGACAGATTGTTCTAGAGAAACTGGCCACCCTGTATACGCAATGCCCCATGACCTCCAGCGTACCGGAATCTTGGAAGAACGCTAACGTAATCCTAATCTATAAGAAAGGGGACGCCAAAGACTTGAAAAATTATAGACCGACCAGCTTACTGTCCGTTGCGTACAAACTATTTACTAAGGTAATCGCAAATAGAATCAGGAACACCCTAGACTTCTGTCAAGCAAAGGACCAGGCTGGATTCCGTAAAGGCTACTCAACAATAGATCATATTCACACTATCAATCAGGTGATAGAGAAATGTGCGGAATATAACCAACCCTTATATATAGCTTTCATTGATTACGAGAAAGCATTTGATCAGTCGAAACCTCAGCAGTCATGGAGGCATTACGGAATCAGGGTGTAGACGAGCCATATGTAAAAATACTGAAAGATATCTATAGCGGCTCCACTGCCACTGTAGTCCTCCATAAAGAAAACAACAACATTCCAATAAAGATAGGCGTCAGGCAGGGAGATACGATCTCTCCAATGCTATTCACACTGCGTGTTTGCAGGAGGTATTCAGAGACCTAGAGCGAGAAGAATTGGGGATTAGAGTTAAGGGAGAGTAACTTAGTAACTTGCGATTCGCTGATGATATTGCCTTAGTAACTCAGGGGACAAATTGCAATGCATGTTCACTTACTTGGAGAGGCAAAGCAGAAGGGTGGGTCCAAAAATTATTCTGCAGAAAACTAAAGTAATGTTTAACAGTCTTGGAAGAGAACAGCACTTTACGATAGGTAGCGAGGCACTGGAAGTGGTAAGGAAATACATCTACTTAGGGCAGGTAGTAGACCACGAATCCGGATCATGAGACTGAAATAATCAGAAGAATAAGCGTGGGCTGGGGTGCATTGGCAGGCGTTCTCAAATCATGAACAGCAGATGTCCACTATCCCTACAGAGAAAAGTAAATTACAGCTGTGTCTTACAATTACTCACGTATAGGGCAGAAACCTGGAGGCTTACGAAAAGGGTTCACCTTAAATGGAGGACGACGCAACGAGCTATGGAAACGAGAATGATGGGCGTAACGTTGAGGTATATGAAAAGAGCAGATTGGGTGAGGGAAGAAATGCGAGGTAATGCCATCTTAGTTGAAATCAAGAAAAATAAATGGGCATGGGCAGGACCTGTAATGAGGAGGGAAGATAACCGATGGTCATTAAGGGTTACGGACTGGATTTCAAGTGAAGGCAAGCGTAGCAGGAGCCGGCAGAAAGTTGGGTGGGCGGATGACATTAAGAAGCTTGCAGGGACAACATGGCCACAATTAGTACAGGACCGGTGTAGTTGGAGAAGTATGGGAAAGGTCTTTGCTCTGCAGGGGGCGTAACTAGGGTGATGATGATGATGATGATATGCTGTGCCTTGCTAGATCTACAGCGCATACCTTTTATGTTAAATCTTCCTGAATTAAAATAAATTGATTGTGTTCTCTGACTCAAAACCAGCATACAGTGCACGGAGCCAGTTCTCCTACGCGGTTGTCATCAACAGCTGACATTCAAAATCGGGAAACTTCACCATCACATCCAACAAAAATGTCGAGAGGTGGTCATTCAATGGGTACTTGGCCATTGTGGAATCAGTGGCAATGATTCCGCCTATAACGCTGCTCGGACATCTCTTCAAGAAGAGCACAGCGTTCCAATTCCGCTTTCGAGGACAGACGCCTCAAGGCAGCTGCAACACCTGGCACAGAGTCTCTCACTGATCGAGTGGAACTCTCCAAACTTAAGACTTACACGGCTGAATTGATTAAAGCCCGCACTGCTATTCCGACCTGTATTGGGACTTCCTTGACGTTAAGCTACGCGTCTGTCGCCTTTGGTTAGGAGTTACCTTCACAAAGGCATACTCTCCATTAATTGGAGTGACCGACAGTGCAGCACACGAGGTCTGCGGTACCGAAGAAAATATCGACCATCTGCTGTGCTACTGTCCACGATATGCCCCAGAAAGACAAGAACGCTCTCCGAAAACTAAACAATCGGTCGGTTTCCGTGCAGGTGCTGCTGGAACAGCGCTCGTCGTTCCATAAAGCGGTGAAGGCGCCTTTTGGCTTCTTGAGGACCACGGGCTTGTGTGAACGTCTGTGACTATTATTGCAATTACTATGAGACGCCACGCATCAGCGAACTCGCCGCTTACTTCCTTCTTTCCTTCCCTCCTCTCGCTCCCTTGGCAACTTTGTTTTCCCTTTTGCGTTTCCCCCTGTGTAGGGCAGCCAAACGGACATTTTTCTGGCTAACCTCCCTGCCTTCTGCTTCTCCTTTTCCTTCGTTCCTTCCTTTCTTATAAAACAAATATCAAAAGTGCGAAACAACGTTAGAAACCTGAGAGAGAGAGAACAAACATTTATTTCGTAAAGCAAGCAGAAAATTTCCTCGATGAGTGGGGTGCTCACTCCAGGGCTCCATTGCCATGCGCGACTTCGCGAGCCCGCTGGATCAGCCATTGCTGTTCCTGCTGGCTGTGCTAAGCAGCGCAGGCTCCCAAGAGGAAAGGGTAGGGTTGGGAGGACCTCCTGAAGGGTTAAGGCATTCCCATATGGAGTGATACACCGTGGGTTTGGCCCCACATTGGGGACAATAGGAAGGGTACAGGGTGGGATGAAAGATATGTAGCGTGTGGAGACAAGGAAATGAATTGGTGTGCAGTTGGCGCCAGACAGCGGCATCTGCCCTATTAAGCGAAGGATGAGGAGGGGGATAGTTATGGCGACTTTGTCGGTAGTACTCGAGCGTCTCAGTGTACTGTAGGGGCTCTGGCGGTGCGTCGTCTGGGTTGGACAGGTCTTCCGATGGTGCCCGGCCAGTCAGACCTCGGGCTACCGCATTACCGCGTTTATTACCATGGAGAGAGGCGTGTCCGGGAGTCCAGACGATACGCACCCTGTGTAATGTGGGAGGGGGGGACAGAGGAGATAATTCGATGTGTGTGTGCAGTCACGAGTCCTTGCGCGAAGGCCCGGCAGGCAGCCAGCGATTCTGGCACTATGGTGATGGGGGTGTCTTGTGCGGAGAGGGTCGAGGCATCGGCAATGGGCAGGGCTATTGCCCCTTCCTCTGTTGAGCAGCTGTGCGTTGTTAGATCTCTGGCACACACCCTAAGCGCGTCCGTACTGTGAGTTACAGCTAAACACATGGCCCGCCTCTCTGGGTAGCGGGCCGCGTCAGTGTACAAAACCGGTGTAATTGTGGTGCGGTCTCCAAAAATGCGTGCCAGGGCCTGAGTTAGGGCGCGTCTACGGCCGGCGTGTCGCTCGGGATGCATATTGCGGGGAATTGGAGCTACTTGTATGCTAGCGCGTAGAGCAGGAGCGAGGCGATGTTGTGGGACGTGTGTGGGTGTCTCAGGCACAGGGTAGCCAAGGCGAGATAGTATAGCGCAGCCCTAACAGCTGCGTCTGAGACGTTGGAGCTGACCATTGCGATGAGCCTCCAAAAGCTCGCCTAGGGTGTTGTGGATACCAAGCTGAAAAAGCCGTTTTGTGGAAGCATGTGGAGGCAGCCCAAGAGCCGCTTTCACTGCCTTCCGCAGAAGGGCGTCCATCTTCTGAGTGTGAGTTAGGATGAGATTGTGATAGGGCACGTGATAGGTGAGCCGGCTGATTATCAGAGCCTGTACTTTGTGGAGGACGTCTTTCTCGCGAAGGCCTTTTCTACGATTAGTAATCCGGTTTATCATATGTCTGACTTGTGCTATCTGCTGACCCAAAAGGTGCGTAGTGTGCGAGTCTTTGCCATCCGACTGAATGTGGAGGCCCGAGATACGGAGTCTAGCTACCTAAAGGATGGGGCGGCCGTGTAAGAACAGGGAGATATTAAGGGATTCGTCGGTTCTGCGGCGCCGCCTGTACACGAGGAGCAATTCGGACTTTTCGGCTGCACAGGAAAGGCCTCCGGTGGCTGCATAGTTCTGCACGACACGCACAGCTTCCTGGAGAGCATCCCGGATGGCCCCGTCGGATCCCTGGGTTGCCCAGATCGTAACGTCGTCGGCATAGAGAGCGTGCCGGATCGTGGGTATCTGTTCTAATAAGGGGGGCAGCTTAGCCATAGCCACGTTGAAGAGGGTGGGTGATAAGATCGAGCCCTGTGGTGTTCTTCTACCTGTGAGTGCGATGACGTCCGACCGGAGCTCTCCTATGCCAATAATGGCTGTGCGGTCCGACAGGAAAGCTCTGACGTAGTTATAGGTACGTGTGCCGCATTGGGAAGAAGCCAGATTGTCGAGAATTAGGTCGTGGGAGACCTTGTCGAAAGCCCGTTTGAGGTCCAGGGCCAGAATATCTCTGGTTTGTGCGGTAGTGGGGCCATCCACAACGTCCTCCTTAAGCTGTAGCAAAATGTCTTGCGTAGAGAGGTTAGGACGGTAGCCGAAGAGTGTATCCGGAAAGAATTGGCTGTCTTCGAGAAAGGGTTGTAGCCGTGAAAGTACAACGCGCTCGAAGAGTTTACCTACACATGAAGTTAAGGATATAGGTCGGAGATTCTGGAGGGACAGTGGCTTGCCTTGCTTAGGAATTAGCATGATGTCCGCATGGCGCCATTCCTGTGGAAGCGTGCCATTCCTCCAGTGGTCATTGTAGAATGCAGTTAAGTCTTTAATTGCCCCATCCTTTAGGTTACGTAGGAGTGTGTATTGAATCCCATCAGCCCCGGGTGCAGTGTTGCGCCTAATACCCTGTAAGGCCACCCTAACCTCGGCTTCTGTAATATTGGCGTCTAGGGAGGGAGCGTCTATGTGTGGGTAGTCTCTGTAGGTGGGGCGGGTGCCTGTTGCAATGTAGCGTTGGTGTAGAGTGGGAAGTAGAGTAGTGTCATCGAGGCCTGATTTGTGGAGGATGGTGCGGACTCTGTTGCTAGTGTGTATTTTGTTTTGTGTGGGGTTCAATAATGCGCGGTGAAGGGACCAGGTCCGAGGTGAGCTTAGCGTGCCGCTTAGGCGATCGCAAATGCTATGCCTATTGTTATTACTGAGGGTGTTCGCGTACTCATCTGCCTCCGTAGTTAGGCGAGCAATACGCAGACGACGTTTCCGATTATGTTTTTGCCATCGCCACCGCCGGGTCACGCCTCTACGGGCCTCCCAGAGATGGAGCAAATGGAGATCCACATCGGTTGTATCTGTTGTCGCAGTGATGTGTTGAGTTGCCCTTTATAGATCAGTTTGAAGTTGTTTGATCCACTCCTGAAGGGAGAGGGCGTCCTGAGGAGCTAGGGAGCACCGATTATGCCTAAATTTATCCCAATTGATTAGCTTAACAGTACCTTCAGGAGTGCGTGTTGGTTGTACCTGCAGTTCAGTAGCTAGAATGTGATGGTCGCTGCCCAAGTTGTCCATGAGATTGCGCCAAGAGTGTTGACCTACCCCTCTGACCATGGTGAGATCAGGACACGTGTATCTGCTTACGCTGTTGCCTAGCCGTGTTGGTTGATCTGGTTCTGTCAGCAGAGTCATGCGATGTAACGCAAGAACTTCAGCAAGCCGGCGTCCTCTCGGTGTTTCTGTTTGGTAACCCCAGGCCGGGTGCCGGGCATTGAAGTCGCCTACAATGACCATCTGTTTAGCTACCTTGCATACATGTGCAAAAACATGTCCGAACTCATGCTTCCTCGCATTAGGTGCGCTGCAGATATTAAGCACAAACAGGCTGCTATGGGAGCGAGAGCACGGGACCAATTCGAGAAGTACGTGCGGTATGGGTGAGGTTTCGAGGATGTCTTCGATAACGGTCAAATGTTTGGACACCAATGTGGCTGTGAGGTGTGGTGTGTTGCTATTTATTGTCTCTGTGTATGTGTTGTAGCCGGGAAGCGTAGGAGTACAATGCACTTCCTGCAACGCTATTACATCGGGGGAATGGGGCTGTGTGGCAATGAAAATGATCCAATTTTCCTGGCACGTCTGTGCACTACCTCCAGGACCGGCCCACGCTAGAGGCCGCGTTTATATCAGAACGCTCGTCTTCGTGCATAGCGCTCTCCGCCAGTGTTTCCCAACAAACTTTACAGTTACATAAGCTGCAGCTGCCGGGAAGCGTGAGAAGAAATCGGGGATCTTTGAGTGCTATCGCGTTCCACTCTTAAGACCTAACCACACGCGGTTGAATCGTGCGCGCCTGGCTACGCGTCACGCGTCTGCGAGGCCGTACGCTCTTGTCCTACGCGTCTAGAGAGGGCAGATGCGCAGGAATCGCGCGCGTCAAGGAGATCTTGATCTTGGGCGTCGTTTTGGGCGTACGCGACGGAAGTGGCAGCTTCTGCACCGACGTCACGTCGGCCGCATGTACACTTCCGGCGGTTTGGAAAAGCTGTCGAAGTTTCAGAATCGTGCGGAGACGCCGGCAGTCGCTGATGGTCTTGTGTCGATAGAGCACATAGGCAATGGAGGCGATCAAGAGCGAAGCGCTGATCGCCAGCGTTGAGGCTCGACCTGCGCTTTGGTAGCCGGCGAAACACAAGCGCCACAAGAACAAGCACATGACAAGGTGTTCATGGATCGTCATGCCCAACGCTGCCTAACAGGTGAGTGCTCGGAATTTTATACGGGCGTCATACCGGAGCTGTTTCAATCGCGATCGAGCGCGATCGGGATCGGATTTTGTGATCACGATTGCCTGTACTGCGCAATCTGCGTAGAACCGATCGTGATCGTGAAATTCGATCGCGCTCGATCGCGATCGAAAGCCTGTGTGGCACCGGTATGAGCTGCCTCTCTCATCAGCCGAGTCGCAGATGTCGAAAACGCGTTTAATCTGTGCAGATGACGTTATCACAGCGCTGCAGAGGTGATGGAAGTCCTTGGCGAATAAATTTCGGTGCCTGGGAATACGCTTCAGAATGAAAAGAGCCGCGCCGTGCCAGACGACGTTCAGGACGACGTCATCTGGCTGTTTTTCGACCAGATGATGTTCCTGCGCTACACAATAGAGTGTAGACCGTAAGTGATCTTGAAGTTTCCATCTTAGCCGGGGTGTTATAAATGAAACACGGGATTCTAGTGCTTTCCCTTTACCACGTTGACTGGTGATGCCGTATGTTTGTATTATAGCTGGCAATGCACCACACTTATGGAAATCGACTCAAAATTGTGCTTACACAAGTAAACATATCGCGCAGTATGCATTATATTCAGCTTTGTCGATGAAATATTTGTGCGGCATCGCTGCTCCGATTATCGCATATTTCGTTAAATGTAAGGGGACATAGAAGCAGTACGAGGATAGCTTTGTATGTGTATTTATTTAGGTACCCACAAAGCCAGTTTGGCTTTCCAGTGGGGAGCACAGAAAGCAGAAATACCAGTACAAAATAACAAGTAAAATAGCACATAAAAACTAACAATAAAGCATAAGACAGAAGTACAGAGTATATCACATACAAATTAGCAGGACGAATGAGAAGAAAAGGCCTTGCATGATAGGTATACTTTGTGGCGCAAAATACATTTCTGGAAAAGGGACAGAAGAAAGGGAGACAGACAAACACAAAAGATGCAAGTAGTTTCTTTTGATTCTGTGCACTGAGCCTAGAAGGCAGCGTGCAAGTCAATGGCCAGTATTTAACCTAGTATTGAATGTTGCTGCATTCACGTGTGTGTTGGGCACTCCAATGAACAGCTTCAATTTGGCATTTTGCTGCTTGCCAGCAGTGTGCAAATTGGTGCTTCATCACAGACCCTCAAATATTACCTAGCTTGCTTAGGGATTCATTCAGTGTCATCATGCTGTAGGAATAAATGCACCATAGTACTGACGACATTGTGAGCTGTCTAATTGATAATTCTTTTTGTGTCTGCTCAGCAGTGTCCTTACCTAATTATCAGCCTGCGGTTATTCTGCAGATCCCAGGTGCTGTGGTTACTGGTTTGAGTGAAGCTTTCACGATGTTTGTAGAGAACGCTGTTCCTGCTTAGCGAAATTTCCAAGGAAAGACTAGATGATCCAGTTAAACACATTCGCACTGTGCAAAAATGATTATTGAAATTTTACATGCGAAAACCACGATCTAGTTAGATTATTATAATTGGTATTTGCACTGCGTCCGGTACTGGTCACTCGTGCAAGTCAGTAGCCAATAGTCATCTGGGATGACAGTGGTTCAACGACTACATTAATATCGGTATCAGGCATTGAGTAAGAGCTATTTGGCAAGACAATAGGAGCAGCGGTAGGAAAGTCCAGAGAAGAGGCAAAAAAAGCTTAGCTTTAAGAAACCTTCTGGAAGGGTTTGCTCGCTAAGATCGGCTTTACTGGGCCAAAACACCCTTTACAAGGCAGATGACAAGATGACAAACGTTATTATATGTAACTTCCTAAATACAAACAACAAATGCACTGACTACTACGTACACAGCTTCACACTGTGTTTAGACATACATACAGTTAAGAAAATTTAGAATGAGATTAAGTTTACAAACAAATGAAAGGAAAACAAAGTTACAAGCCAAGAACGTTTCAAGTAGAAAAACTAGAACAGGAGAGAGCCTTATACTAAAGCAAGACGTAACAATACTACTACTCTTATGTTTAGAAAGTGCAAGCGTAGGTCTTTCAACATGAAATTTAATAAGTGGTTTTACTGATTAAATGTAGTGGAATGCTTGCTGCTAATTATTTCACAACTGTAACATTCCAAATATCATGCACTGTTTTCAGTAGAACTTATCACTAGGCTTTAGGCATGCAGATCTCATAAGAACTGCTTAAATGCATCACAAGCAAAAACAGAAAGAGGTACAAAAGCTACACTTACGTGCATGCAGAAACTGTTCATTCTGGTTGAGTAGGCAAGCTACTTTTGTCCCTACAAAAATGACTCAGAGCTTCGGTGTTCTCTAATAAAATCACACATTAAAACAAATGTGGACGGATTTGAGCCTTTATATATTTTTGCATTCAGACTGGCACATTGTTTATACAATAACAATATGTGCAAACCTTATTACGCTCACATGCAGGATGTCCGCCAACCTTCCACCAGTGCCCTCATCGAGTGAGGAGGGAAGTGCTGCAGACATCTTAACGAAAAATGTGCCAGTTTTTCGATCTGGCAACACTTGAAGTGCCATCACCGTCTAGTGAAGAGTCGCTAGCGCCAGCATCGACTCTGTCTTCGGCGTCGCACAAGTCTGTGGAGGCTCAGGACATTTTGGAATCTCCTGAACAACCGATGTTTCAAGAAGTTCTGGTTCCTGAGCCTTCTGAGGCACACCACAGCAGGCCGCAGTCACAAGCATCGCTGATTTCAGCAGGCAGTCGCAGGCTGGATACGTTGGGAAGCATTGCTTCCGAAGCGACGTCAAGAGGGAGGAAAAGGAAAAAGAAAGATGAGAGTCAGTAAATATTAGAGGAATTAGGCAATGTTTCAAGTGCAATAAAAAAATTCAAACCACAGGACGACCTCAAACTTTTGCAGTCTATCTGCTCAAACACATGAGAGAGGTCAGTGAGGATAAGCATCTCGATATGAAAATTTAATTGATTCAAGTAGTAAAGTAATACTAATATTAATGTTTTTTAATGTATACCTTTTGTATAATAAATGAAATCATTGATGAATTTAATTAATTTATATTGAAATGGAGAACTAAGGAGGAAAATGACATTGGATGAAAATATAACTTCCCATTAATGGGAGATGAACCCACAACCTTTGAATTATGCTTGCATTGCTTACCAATAGAGCTGCAGCACTGGCTATCCCTCTGCAAACTTTCTTGAGCATATATGTGCATGTACTAGATCTCATTCTGGTAGTGTGAGCCAGTTCTACTTGTGCAACAACACTCCCAGAGCCTAATCTAGTACACGTCAATATTCTAGGAGATTGATGGCAGAATTGCCTCCACTGTAGGTCAATTTGTTTTGGGTTTAGCTCCCACCAGTGGCAAGTTATATTTTGTCCACTTTCATTTCCCTTCTGCTTGCGACCTCGACATTAGAAATAAGACTGGTTACTTTCATCTATGCCTTACTACGTTTCCTTGTCTGTTGGTGTCATTTCAAAGCCCCTCAGTTCTTCTTTGTTCATTTTACATTGTGTTGTATTCGTATTTTTGTGCGTAAATATTTAAGAATTTCATAAAGTTGATATATGTGGGCCTGATTGCTTGGCCATTGCTGCTGTAGAGATGTGTGAACGTTTTTTAGCAACACACCTATAAAATAGAAACAAGCACTGACTTGCACCTAAAGGTTTGCTATTACAAGACAGGTGTTCATCGCCTTCATCTGTCCTTACTCTTTTAACCTGTCTTGCAGCAATGAACCTTTTTGAGTTCACCACCTGTGCATGAAGATTTTGTGCATGCATTTATGGGTGTATGTACATGCGTGTAAAGAAAAAAAATGTAATGGACCTTCAACCAATCCCCATCAGAAATTTCAGTTACATGCTGCAAGTTGTAAAGCATTATCTCGGGGCGCTCTAGCACCGCAAGCATTTTTCAAATTGTTTTATTATTAGAAGAGATAGCAGAAAGTGAAAAGTCTGATCACCACCTAGCCAGGAGGTGAGGTTCACTGCCAACACAGACCACAAGCCACATTTCTTGTTTTTTTTCTTTTTTTGCTGTTGCATGGCTGACTTCCAGAGTTGGTTTAGCATATTCTGCGTTGGATGTTTGGCCAAAGCCTTTGTACGTAATCAGTGACATTGAAGACAATGCTTAAATAAGGCATTTGTACACATGACCCTGCTTCTCTGGTAGGAAGCAGGGCTACCTGACAGGAGCTGTGAAGAGCATGTGAGCTTTAAAAAATTCTTAAGCTTAAAAAAAATGCAAAAAAATTCTGCTGCTGTCATGCTGTGCAGCAGTTTAATACTTTGCAGACACACTCGTCACAATACGACTTACATAGCATTGCAGAGTCTAGCCGTCTCAATCCTCGCACGGTAAGCAAAGGCCATGTCTTTTATGTCTTGCCCGGATGCCAAGTAGCTGGAATGCAAGTTGGAAAAATATTAGTACCCATGTCTCAATTGTTGCTTGCACATTAATTAGGATGACATGACTTTTCTTGACAATGATTTCCATGGCTGTGGGGGCACTTCTTGGGTGACATATGACCAAATGCTTTTGTGTAGGTTAGCTACTACCTTTATTTAATGCTACATGTGCAAGCATTCCTGAGTGCATGTTGTACAAGTTGCGCAAGGTCAAAAGTGCTGAGGTAGCTTTTGTGCAATGCCACTCGATGGCAGAGTTTTTCGATGAATTTAGCCAGAACAGCTACACTGGTGATGCACTGAATGCAAACTTTCAGTCTCTGTGATCATGTGATAATTTTTTTTCCGGTATCTTTTTTCACGCACATTGTCAGCAGCTTGATTATTGTTTCTCTTGTTTTTTATCAGTGTTTTGTGTCCCATCCTTTATGTTTTTACGAGTTAATAAATATTTAGTTCTGTATAATGAACGAGATTATGTATTACTATTTTTTATGCATGCTCATTGTCAATTGCTTCGTTTTTTTCTTTAGCTTCAATATTTTGGGACCCCTCCCTGCTTTGGCTGCCAAAAGGCGGCGGGCAGTGTTATGTAAATAAATAAAATAAATGATACATCAAATGACAAAGAAACTGCGTTCTTTTGTATTCCTCCAATCGTACATTATTACTGTAGGGGCAACTATCTTTTACAAACCTCAATTCTATAGCAAGTCGTTCTCCAGGCTGCATGGATTTCTCGAATGTGGTGCTGCGGTGTGAGGTCCTCAGTGACAAAGCTCAATAGCATGTCAAAGAGCTGCGGCGTCATGCGAAAGAACTTGTAGAAAAATCCGTGGTCATCCTGACGCATCCGTTGCATCTGTAAAAAATGGTGCATTATTACTTGACAGAAGGCCTGTGCCCTACCCACAAACGCGCTCAGGTATCGGGAGCTGTGCACTTTTCACTGACACACACGCATAGCGACTAGCCACGATTAACTTTACGCCCTGCATTGTTTATATGCTTTAATACAAACGCTGTGTCAGCAAAACAGGAGAGCCAGTCAACGTTATATTAAGCAAAAACCGTGCGGCCACTGCCAAGAAACTTCCGAAAGCAGTCGTACAGCATTTTAACCTGCCAGGTCACAATTTAATTACATTACACTTCATATTCTACAGTCACACTTCTGAGAGACAGAATATATAGGAACTCATATCTCGTCCACAAGCTTCATATATGACAACCAACACATGTAAAAGGTGTTTTTGAATCCACGTGTTATACTAATGGCACAAATAGAACCAGCAGCCCCTAACTTTTTTTGTAGGGGTGTGCTAATACCGAATAGTAGATTTAGTAATCGAATATCGAATCAAACGAAGAAAAAATAAGCTGGATATCTAATAAAGTATTGAATATAGCAGAAAATGTATTACAAAACATAATTCTTACAAATTTTGTGCGAGACGGTGCTACACAAGCTCTGTATAAACAGCATGATCTACTGTTAATAGTGAAGGGAGCTCCGAATTATTATTCCAGCAGTTGTTACACCTCTGTTCTAGTATATGAAGGTTGGAAAATACTTCTTTTATTAACAGATTGCCTGTTGAATAGAATGGAGTACTATGGAGAATTGGTGACGGTATGTTGTACTGCATACATGGGTTAGACAGACGCCTGTTGAAACGGCGTAAAGTATCGTCACCGCGTATCCAATATACGATCTGCGTGCCTCGGTCGGCTAATCAGCCCGATCTTCGCCTATGCTTTCGCGCTTTCCGAAATACACCCTGCTCTCGTCGTTCCCTCTGTTGGCGTACGTCACGTTATCGTTTCGATCGGTGCAGTCAACCTGAACGGACCTTGTACCGACGACGCGGTGCCGTTCTGTGAAACGTGGCGTTCGCGCGCTGCGAGTACGATCCCCGCATTACTATTTTAACCCTTTCACTTATGTCTCGTATATGTGCGCGCTTAAAAACGCTGATAAGTAATTGCTGTCCCGGCGACGATAAGGTCCGATGTCCAAACACTGCTCGTAGTTCTACCACTGTAGAGATCATCGAAAGGAAAGAAGTTACTCACCGCCGTAATGTCCTTCTTCTTTACGCCGTTGAAAGACGGACCGGACCCACCAACGTCGCTGCAGATGCTTTCTGCGCTCCCGCCGTCTTTGCAAGAGCAGCAGCAGCGAAAGCTTCTTTCTCATGTGGTCCATTGCGGGCAGAGAACTCTGTAGCCGGCGAAGCAAGCGGCTAAGCAAAAGCTCGACCGCAGTTTCGTGCGAGGTAGCGCGCAGTTGTCAACTAAGCAGACGCTATCGCGCGTGATGGTGATCATTGATGTCGCTTTGCTTGTCATAAGGATATGTAGATACAAACGGCGTACATTTCTCAACTTAAAAACAATATACTAACGCTAAAATTGATAAATTAAATAGGAAAGTCAGGCCACAATGAAATTAAGGATGAACTTTTCTCAAAGCCAAAGACGAACTTTTCCGCCATCGTTGAGCCGCTGGTCTGTCAGCCCTGTGGTACGCGCAGCGAAGCGCGCACGTGTGCGCGTATCGTGGGGCTGGACACCCTTCCCTTCATCACCCGCGTAGGCGCACGCAGGCGCGTATACCGTGCTGCGTGTGGTTGGGCCTTTAGAGGCAAAGCTGAAGCGTTCCCCGATTTTTTATTCCTAATGACACCAGGAAATTGAGCCTGATGCCAGCAACGCTCAGAAATGTAATCGGGAGCGCACACAACGTTCTCGCACACCTTCTGTCATGTACCGTAGCACTGAGGTGCTTCTTGTATTATGTAGAAGAATCCATTCTAAAGACAGAAGTGCATGGCTGGGCACGTGCGTTTAAGCACATCAACTTGATTTGCGACAAGAAAACATGTCCATACTTTCACACTTGCGTTATAGGTAGCCTAGAGCACTATCAATATGCCGGCTGTTCTAACTGAAAAAAATTTAAATACTAACCAATATAGGTCTTGGTGAGATCATTTTATCATCCGAGTGTTCATATTGGTAACCTCTATACACGGTTAAGTTGAGACGGCCTGTGTGTAATTAACGAAGCTACATTAATTATATCATCAAGTATTGATCTTAAATGGCTAAAGAAAATGAGTAGTTTGGAGCCCGTCCTCAAGATTATCTAGCCAAGCGAAGACATTTTGATCAAACATGCCTCTGTAAGAGCTATGTGAACAAATATTTTCCAATTAAACTGTCTCGGAAAGCGTAACTGACGCAAAAAAGTAAGCCTGTAAAGTCAATCTGACCGCACATAGCTTTTTGTGATGTCATTAATATGGCTCCGTGAGCGTGTTCCAGCAGGGCAGTTCGCTTTTGATTTTAAGAGGCAGCTTTAGCTCGGGCCGAACTCCGACGCGCCCTATTCAAATACATGTAAAACGCAGAAACGTTTTTCTGAGATAACCCCTGGACCGATCTTAATGAACTTTCTGCATATGAGAGAGACAGTTCTATTCTAGTGAATATTGGAACGAAATTTCGATTTAGGGTATCAATATTGTTAAAAAATATTCCGAATTTCGTAAGTTTGAAAAAAATAAAAGCACGAATTTATAAGGAATGGCTCTGCATTAAAAACAGTTATCGTGGTTATAAAAACGGTGTCCAATAGATCATTGAAAGCGGACAAATTTGATATGTCAGTGGGCATTTTACGTGAATTTCTAACGTTGTGTACGAGGGTTCCGGAAAAGCCGTATTTACATATTACAAAATTTCTCTTTAGATTCATGTGTAACATATCATTTTTTCCGCTTGAGATGTACTATTAGATGCAATTAACATATTTGTTACATCATCTTTCTTTGCGGCGTTACAGCGTTGTAAACGTGATCGTTTCGTTTTATGGAAAAAAGATTTTGCCACTTTTTAAAATAAGTTGATGACCTAAATAAATATTCGAAATCAACAGTCACTAGATTTTAAATGTTTCTTTTAAATGCAACAAACCCAGCCAAATTTAGTGCAGTGGTTGCCCAGACAAAGCGAATTCTCCTTTTACATGTATTTATATTAGAGCACCCGAGCTAAAGCTTCCTCTTAACGCTGTTTATTCCAAGGCAAGCAGTAGCAATGATGGTGCAGGCTTAGCACGTCGCTGGCTTAAAGAGAGTGAGCTGCCGCCGTGGGAAAGAAGATAACGAAGATGAACATGAACAGTAAGGGGGGGAGGCGTAGCGGCTTACACAGCCGTGCCGATGGTGACGGTGCCATCGTGACGAAATCTCGGACGGCGATACTGTCACGTGGTGGTGACGTTAAATAACACAGTCGCAATACTGCGAACGAGAAAACTAACTTTTATTGGGCGAACCTGTGCCCACAAAACAGGCTACACTTATAGCACAACGATAGCAGCGAACACGCTCGGCGATCGTCGAAAATCTGATCAGCGGGTCAAGCGCGTCGGCTTTTATACAGAATCGTCGAATGTTCTACACTAATCGTTCGGACCCGCGTGCCTTCCACAAAGTTCTACACCATTCGCGTCAGGCGAATAAATCAGATAACGCAAGGTTCGGCGACAACAGACTGCGGATATAAGGATCGATAACTTTCCAGAAACTTCGGATACATGCAAGCGCGTCCCGCGCGGTGCGATAAGATTTGTTAGGCGGCGAAACGTGGTCGCCCGATAAATATAAGTGCACGTGTCAATTTTGACGGCGCAGGCGGCTTTTTTTTTCTTTTTTCCCTTGATTTCTCTTTCAGACAGAGATAGTGCTGCAAATGCAGTCATTCGTTGTTGTCTCGTAGAATTCGGTACGGGTTTAAATAAACTGTGTATTCCTTCATCCCGGAGAGTAGGCTAAAACGGGAAGTGCTTACACACACACACACACACCCACACACACACGCACGCGCACACACATACGCACACACACCCACACATACACTCGCTCGCACGCACACACACCCACATACACACATACACACGCACAGATAGATGCGACACATATTCGCCCGCATTTACATTTATGCGCGTCCACGAGTCACACACACACAAAAATGTATGCACGCAGGTACACGGAACTGCACGCATACACACATACACGTACGCTTGCACACGTACACGCGCTCGTGCGCACACACATTCAAATACGGAGACTCAAACACGCGCGCACAGCAAATGCAAGTAGACGCGCGCATGCTCAAGGCGTGTGCACGCATATCCGTTCCCTCTCCTTCTCTGCTGCCTCTCAAAAACATGCACGTGCCAAAAGACGGAATGAAACTTGTTCTGCAATCACCGTTCGAACTCCAGCTGTAATAAATGGCTTTACGGTTTAAATTTGGCATTTCTTCAAGGCAATGTGCCCTCTACCCATAGGGTACAAAACCATTTGCTCCTGTCGTATAACATAACCACCCAACGCCAACCGAAACACTGCTTTAACGCACCACCAATGTTCCGACTAGTGCCATAAATGCATATGTTGCTACGAACGACAACCTATTGGCGAAGGCAGTTCACGCTTCTTGATACTCGGCTATTACATAGAAATAAAATTGTTTAAAATTTTGTCCACTCAGTTACGCTTGTGTATTGCCGTGAAGTTCCACATTAATTATTGTAAGCACCTATTTGAATTTGTTTATTTGCTTCATTAACTTCGTGTTTTTTGATGTCGGTCGCTGCTATGTTGCCATATTGTATCAATTCCTGCATTGTTAAATTACTAATATGGGGCCCCCTGACAGTTCTTGTAACTCTGGGACCTCCTTCTGTACTAATGATGAATGATGAAATAAAATAATGTGTTACAAGGCAATAAAGGAAAGCAAGGATGGTGAAATTGAAATGTCCAGAATTCCCGAGTATGTCGATGTTACTAAGCACGATAGTATCTTATTTAACGTAACACCAAGACATCCCAGTTGAAAAATACAACCGGAAATTTCAGTCTGGCGTATTTTGGGGGAGTTATTTCTGTAGTTCTGTTGTCTGTAGTGTGACGTCTTTTAGTTCATGATAAATATTTCATTAAATATTGACAGAGACCTCTTTAAGGCTATGTAAATTTGTTAGTACAAAAAAATAAAAATTTAAAAGTAAAAAAGAATTAAACGACGTCCCCGCCGAGGATTTGAAGTTGCGATCTCACGATTCCTAGCCCAGCATCTTACCACTGTACCACTCCATTTTTTTATTGCCGGCTTTGACATACACGAACAATACACAGAAAATAAAAGATATCAACAAGGATTTTGCTGGCACGACATATTAAGATTTTTTCAGTGCTGCAACTTTATCTAGCATGCCAATCCATGTTGGCCGATCAGGGAGTGCCCGATGGACATCCCTGAACCCTACACCAGGTTCAGTGAAGTGATCACGTGTAGGTCGCGAATTGCCATCAGCATAGTTGAACTGCGTTCTGGTTTTCCACAAACTGTGAAGGCCCAGGAGCATTATAGCGTCATACTGGAAAACCTCCGTTTCTACCGGTAAGAATCTTATTCCCTGTGAATCTAAAGGTAACTATTTCTTTAAAGTCCTTTGTAGCACATCCCAGAAAAATATGGTATCCCAGCAATCTAGAAACGCATGCTCTTTCGTTTCAGGTTTCTTGCATAAGAAGCAGTTAATTTACCACGCGACAAACATACCCCTGTTATGCATCCATGTTTTAACTGATATTGTGTTAGTGTGTAGTTTAAAGAAAAACGTTTTCACCGAAGGGTGTACTGGCATTCTTTTAATCCTTTTGAGAACATCTTCTGGGCCTCCATGGTTTGACATACGGTAAATCGGTACAGGGAGCATAGTGTCAATTAGGTCCTTATACAGTTTTTTCCTAGTAATATTGGCGAGATACTGCACTGAAAACCGCACATGCAACATTCTGTACGTAAGCACGACGTCTCGCAGGTAACCTTTAACGGCACCATGCATTGCTTCACACGAGCATACAACAAATCCTAGAAAGTGACGACATAAAAGCCCTTGCATGTATGTGCGAAGGAACACATCATTCTGATCGCGAAGGTACATAAAGCGTGACACAACTTGTCGCACAAATAAATGTACCAACCCAAGGCCCCCTTTCTTTCCTGGCAAGAACAAGTTTGTGCGGCTGGCCCTTTCCCAAATCGATGCCCATATGAAAACAGCGAAGATACGGTGGATCCGCGAAGCACATAGCACATTCATGACATACCATATCTTGGCCGTAAGAACTAGGTTACAGACTGTGGCGCGCGAGAACATTGACAGCTGTCGCCCTTGCCATGCGTCAGCCTTTTCTTTTGTTCTCGCCACTTGTTCATTCCAGTACTGCTGAGGGTCGCAATAAGAGTCGAGAGGCACGCCTACGTAGGTTGTTGCAGTGGATGACCACAGAAGTCGAGTGAAGTAGTCGGGCGTATCTTCCCATTCACCATGCCAAAACCCATCTCTTCTCCCAGTTTATTTGGCCCCGGTGCACTTGCAGAAGGATTCAACTACCGCCACGGCCTCACTAATACTATTTCTATTTGAACAGAATATGGCGATGTCATCGGCATACGCCAATATTTTCACATGTGTTCACTGTAACCTAAAGCCAGTTATCCGTTCATTGTTTTGTATGGCATTACACAAAGGCTCAAGGTAAGCCGAAAATAGCAGGGGTGACAGCGGACATCCCTGCCTCACAGAAGGCAGCACTTGCACGCTGTCTGTCAGGTCCCTGTTTACAATGACCCGAGTTGAGCAGTTCGCATGCGCCATCCTGGCACCGTCTGTTATTACGCTTCCTACGTTGGAGTGCTCGAATATGGCGAAAAGAAATTTTGTGGGAAACACGGTCGAAGGCTTTAGCGAGATCTAGTTGCATCATAGCCACTCGATCGCCAAATACATCACAACATTCTAGCACATTTCGAGCTACGTGTAGGTTCGTGGCGATGCTTCTACCCTTTATACCACAGGTCTGATGCGTGCCAACCAGACTCGTTATCACACCCTGCAATCGTTTGGCCAACACCTTCATAAATATCTTATAGTCGACGTTGGTAAGGCCTATCGGGCGATAAGACCCCACCAACTGACGTTTTTCAGGCGCCTCAGTTTATGGGATGAGAATGATGTGCGAAGTTGTGAAGGACAATGGTATATGTTTTTGCTGATACGATTCGGCGATAACTGAGTAGAACCTGGGCTATAATTGCTTTAAATGCTATATAAAATGCTACTCCTAGGCCATCAGGTCCGGGTGCTTTGCCAACAGGGAGTGCATCTATTGCATCCTCTATTTCTTTCGTGGAAATTGGCTGTTCAAGACGCGTTCTTTCTTCTTCATCCAGCTTTAGTACTAACGACAGAAATTCCGCTTTAAAGCCCCCTATAATGGTGCGCGGTTGACTGAGTAATTCTTTGAAATTATCAGCGACGACGCGATAGATTATATTGCAGTCCTCCGAAACGTTATTCCCGCTTCTTATTCGCCGCATTTCTTTATTGCAAGCGTATCATTTTACGTCCGATAACGCACGTTTTGTGGGCGTTTCACCGGCCCGCAGCTTGTCGGCCCGTGCACGAATAACCGCCGCTCTGTACTCTTCTGCATCAATTCTCTCCAACTGAATTTTTATGTTCCTTAATTCGTTGGTGTATGTACCTGGTTGGGAGCATTCTATACCCGTAAGAAATTCAAGTTGCTCACGAAGCAGTGTTACATTTCGTTTGTCGTCATAACGCAATGTGCTACTTCTTTCGATGGTTTTCATTTTTACTAATTGCTTAAACTCCCCCCACTCTACACCAATACTTAAAGATTGCACTGCGAGTAGCTTTAGCTTCTCATCTACATCCTCAAAGAAACCCTGATCCTCCATCAATTTCGCATTAAGTTTCGAAAGCTCTCACTTGAAGTACTTTTTGGATTCTTTTTTTACCAAAGGTTGCAATAACTAGACAGTGGTTACTGAAAGACACTGGCTTTACCTCGTACGATGTGCATAGCGGCACAAGTTCAAGCGACACGTGCAGCCTGTCCAATCGTGCATGACTCTAGCCTTGAAAATGTATGAATTGCGGACGCGTACTATTTGTGACAACACTTCCGATATCTTCTAGGTTATGGTCGTGAACTACAACATTCAAGACCTCCACACTCTTATCTCGCACTGGCAAACCTTTTGCACGGTCTACCAAACACAAACAGAATTGAAGTCACCCAGCAAAACTAGTACTTTTTAGAATCACGCTAAATCTGAAAATGCTCAAAAAAACTGTTTTCCCTCTGCCTCTACACTTGGAACATAAGCACAAATGACACGAAAATTGCCAATGACCAAAAAATCGACAACCAGGAGGCGTCCACTTTGGCACGAAAAGAGCGATTGTACAGTTACACCAACACTATTGCGGATGAAAAGGGCACAGCCACCAGAGGAACCAGCAGAATGACACACAAACACCGTAATGCTGGCGGAAAGTGGACACCATTCGATCGGTCGCTTCCTGGCTATCAATTTTGGTTTCTTGGATTGCCACCACGTGTAGATTGTTTTCTCAGAGAAGGCGACTAAGTTGACACTGTCTCCTTGCTCCAAGACCTCGTACATTCAGAGTCGCTACGCGTAGTGCTTCAGGAAGGTGGATCACCATATCGAGAGAAAAGAAACCCTATCTTATGTTGTCTACCCTCACGACAACATCGCAAGCCCCCATACCCCATTTCGGGATCTACAGCACGAAGCTACGGAGGCGGTTTCCCCGCCTGCGATGATTCGGCTGGAATGTTCGGCCGTAGTTTCCAGGAGGCTCGCCTCATACCTGCTGCTTTAAAAGGAGGCTCATCACCGTCTATTTCATCCAGTTGTGACGCCTTGCTCACGGCATCATCGTGTGACCGTTTTCCCGCCATGTGGTTGGACCCTTCAGGAGAAAAGCCCATGGGCTCCGCCAGCGGTTGGGTGGCGTTCTCCGAAGTCGTGTCAGGCGTTTCCGCGGCGTTCCTTGACGCCGCCTCGGCGTCCTGTGCTGAAGGTTGAAGCGTCTGCCCAGGAGATGCGCGAGCCTTGGATTGCGCGTCCAACTGATGCGCCCGAGGAGCAGCCGACGTGGTCTCCTGCACCGCTGGTGCGCTAGCTTCTTTCGATGCCTCCTCCGCATCGGCCTCATCCATGAGAAGTGCTGACGTCTCATCACTGCTCACTGGCCCGGCAACGCTGGCGTACGTCCGTGTGCACTGGCCCTCGTCGTGTCCATAGCGACGGCTCAAACCACACCGTGGAATTTGACAGTCACGCCGAATATGACCTGTGCCACGGCAGCGAAGGCACAGGGGTGGCCTGCCCGATACGACAACAAGCGCCAGCTCTCCAGCTACGTTCACCTTGTGCGGGAAGTCGTCAAGCTTCACGCCAGTGTTCAACTTCAAGGTCACAATCCTCGTAGTTGACCCCTTATCAGGCACGCCGTGCGCGCGCCACAGCTCTCTTGAGACGTCCGTTACCTTCCCAAATGGCGAGAAGGCAAGGCGCACGTCCTCGTCTGGTGCGATGCGAAAGACACAGTGCAGCTTCATTCGAACATCCCGGTTTGCAGGGTCGATCACGAGACATCTCACATTTTTCACTTTGAACTCGCAGATGTTGAGAATCTTCTTCGCGGCGTCGGCATCCTTGAATCTAACCGCCCACACATGACTCTTGCGGTACGCGCCTAAGGCGATAACTTCCGGCAGGAGCGAAAGTGGAGCGAGCGCATCACTAAAATCTTCCACTCGGCATGGGCATGCACTGATGTCCCCGTGCAGGAAAACGGTGTTTAAGGCAACACGACCTGTAGGCAAAGTAGGCAGTACGACCTGGTATTCGTTGTCCGATGCAATAGCCCTGTTTCCGCGACCAGGCATGGCCGCTGTAGCCGCTCCGACGGAGCCCGTCATCGTACGTCCGTCACGCTCGGTGGCCGGAAGTAGACTGTACCACTCCGAACATACCTTTGGGTGTACATTTTGGCCATGTCAATAGTACGAATCTCTGTCTGCGCTGATGTTTACATTTGCATATTAAGAGCTAAGATCAGCTATCACTCCACCGCGTCAACTGCCGCATCTCTAGAAGAGCAAAAGTGTTCTTACCATCGACAGGTACATCATGTAGTGCTAGAAATCGATTTTGCTGTCCGATATTCATAGTAAATCAGGAATTCAGATATAGACAACGCTGACTGTTAGAGTTGTTACTGCTAATTTCGACAGTTGTCTCTCGCTCTTTACATTTTTGGGTGCGCAGATAATTCGCGTGTTCAATGCAAATAGCTACATAAACATTCGTGGATGAGTGTTCTTTCTGACAGCATGCTGGCTTCTCACGGCAGCGCTGTACCAGAATAATGAGACCCGAGCCAGTCAGCTTTTCGCTCAACTTTGTGGAACAACCCAAGAGTTCCTTCTCGCTTCACAAAACCTTATGCAATATTTCTGGGAAACTAAACTAATGTGTTAGTGTAACGGCACATGCAAGCCAACAGGCCTGTGTGCCACATCTTACCAAATAAAGCAAAACAGATACGCAGCCATTCCCGCAGGTGGTATGATTTTGATGAGGCCGGTATGGCATTGCTTGTGCCTCGTCGTCACGGCACAATTATAACAATTGGCCACGCAGACTTTAATACCGGTGTCGGTGTTATCAGCATTGCCGACTTCAGGGAGGCACGATTGAATACTGCGCAAGAGAAAGGTACAGTGTACTCCGACGATGCGAAATTGACATACAATTTTAAAGCGTCGCGACGGAAAGCGCTTCTGTCGCTGCGACAGAAAGTGGCACATTTCTGTGTAGTCCCGACAGAGAGTTCCGGTTGCGACGTCACAATCGCTGTTGCGATAAAAAGAAGTTGCGACTTCATAAACCCTTGTCGTCGCGACAGAACGTTTCTGTTGCGACTACAGAACTCTTGGCCGTCGCGACCGAACGTTTCAGTTGCGACGTCAGAATTGCTGTCGTAACATCAAAGTGGACGATAGAAAGCTGTTGTTGTGACTACAGAACATGTTGTTCCGACAGAACGTTTCTGTTGCGACTTCAGAACTCTTCGTCGTCGCGACAGGATCTTTCTGTTGCGACGACAGAATTTCTGTCGTAACGGCAGCATAGCTGTCACGATAGAAATCTGTTGTCACGACTTCACAACTCTTGTTGTGGTGACAGAATGTTCCTGTTGCGACTTCAGAATTCTTGGTCTTCACGACAGAATGTTTCTGTTGCGACATCCGAATTTCTGTCGTAGCGTTAGAAATGTCTTTCGAAGCTACCGAAACATCAGGAAATTATGTCGTGCAATAGAAATTTCTGTAGTTGCGACAAGGATTCCTGTTGTCTTTTTCAACTGGGATGCGCATGCTTGTTATTATGTTGTCCAAGGAATAAAATCTGATAATAAAGCGATCACTTAACAAATAAGCAACCCGTTAGTACGTTTTAGGAAGCAAAAGTAGATAGTATAATATTTGAAGAGCCCTCCTCAAAACACCAAAACTGGAACCAAATCTTGAATTTTGTGTCACGGTCATCTGGTGGAAGACTGACGAACTGAGTCCTACGTGGCGTTACAAAACAAAGGAAGTATCACGTAGCGCGGCATCGAACCACTGCCAGGATGACGGGCAACGATACGTGCGAGCAAATAAACGAATCGGCCACGGCTTTCAACGCTTCGCCCCGTGATATCCTCGGGTTTTTATAGACACCGCGTAAACTTGCACGACTGTGTTTAAAAAATTGCTTTCTGTATTAGTGTTACGCCATGTGTAGAGAGACGAGATAGAGGTCAACTAAAAGTTGAGTCCCCAGACTACAAACGCTGCAGTGACTTTTACGATAGACGCCGTAGTTTTATCAGAGCTCCCGTTTTTGTCTCGAAAATTGATCACACATTTTCGTCGTTTCCCTAGGCTTCCATTGGAGAATCTTTAAGTGCTATGGTAACAGAATGCTTGCTCGCCACAGCATGATCAGTGCAATTGGATCTTTTGGATTGTCTTCAAGAACATGTCTGTCACCTGCCTTTTACAATAGTCAACCCTCAGTTTTTGTCATTCGCGAAAAACCCGCTCGTTCCATTGCAAACGGGCTAGCGTCGTTGCGCCGCTAGTTGTACGTGTCCAGAAAAGCTGGATATGATTACAACATCAGTTCTATGTTAACCTTTAGCAGTGACACAATAAATCAGCACCTAAAAGAGTCATGAAAACAATGTCGGCACTAATGCTGAAAGAGAACAAATGCTTGCAATCATCGAATGTCATAATTATAGGGACCTCTTGTTTAAATAAAATTTTGGTCATGCCGCAGCAGCAGATTTCAATGTAATCATTTTGTTTCTTCGAATACTTAGTTTCAGCAACTTTCCCCTGTCACGTTTAGTTAAGTCAAAGGTATGACAACACATCTTGTTTAGAAAATAAAGCTGTACTTGTACAAGCTGTGATTGGCTCACATTTTTTTCCTACAACTGTTTGTTAATTTAAAATCTCGTTAGCAGAGATTGTGCACGACGTTGAAGCATTTGTAAGCGAGGAAACGTCATTAAATAAAGAATCCGTGAAGAGGTAGACCGGTAGTTACTGTGCAAGTTTAGGAGACAAGCGGGAGCTCACGCACAGCTGCACAAGGTGACCGCGATTTCCGAAACATTTCACAGCGGAAGGAAACGCTTGTCAGGATTATCAATTCCGCACTGTGGCAACAGAGTTGTGTACACAATGCTGACAACCACCGCGAAGCAAGCATCAGCACAGGTTTCACTGCTGTCGTGAGTGTTCCACTTGCTACGTTCGCAAGGCACTCTGTAGACACACAGGAAGCACACAAAACAGGGATGAACACACGTGTAGTTGGTGAGCACGATTGCTTACCGTTTGAACAGTACGACGAGCTCGAAAGGCGCTGTCCAAGCTTCCAGTGCTGCGTCCACGATGTTACTCGCAGCATACATGCCGCTGCGTATTGGACGAGCTGAGGCAAGCTAATAATACGTATTACTTCTCTGCGATGCCCACCAAACTTTCCACGACGACCAGCGGAAACAAAGGGAACGCGCTCAACAGCATGAAAATCGTTAGTGTATACATAGCTGGCGTGCCACGCATGCGGCGTGTTGACAGCGAGACGCAAACCATCTTCTGACAGTTTCGTGCATGCGAACTAAGTCTAATTTCTTTAGAGCAAACCTAATAACACACGATCAAACAAACACATCGAAGCAGCTTTATAGAATTTATAGAATAAAGAACCGACTTTAAAGAAGGGAAACTGTACCTTCCGCAGTGGTATGAAAATAAGCAATCGCAGCGCATGGGACTTAGCGGGGCGGACGCCAGATGGCGTTGCTCAACAAGGAAGCGGAAGTTGTTTTTTAGAGCAAAATCCAATATTACCGCTTTTTGTCGGTGGCATGCGCTGGTACGCGCTGTTCTCGCACGGCTGCCTAAGCGGCATGCCTCAATGCCTAGGCTGCCGTGTTCTAATTGCCAGGAGACCATAGAGCCTCTACTGGCGCCCATACAAACAATCCACAAGTGAGTGAACAGGACGTGCGACTTTATTGGCAGAAGAAAACAGTGTGCCGTACGAGAGCAGAAATAAAATTTGCATTTCGAGATGCACTGAGAAGCTCGCCTATATCATCGCACATGGCGGTCTGATAACGACCAACAATCAGCAGCGCAAACAAATTGAACATTGCCCTAGTTGTTTGCATCGACAGTCGCCGTAAGTTGCATTGCGAAGCAATCAGGTGACGCAGGTATCTGCTGCCACAGCCAACAGAGCGACGTGGACTACCCGGCATTTTAGCGTTACCTCCTCTCCAACCTGCACGCTTATTCTTGTTTTTTCGCTTGCCGTTAATGTGTAACTCACACTTGGTGCCCCACATTCTCAATATGGGCATGGTCGGTTTTGTGGGCATCACCATCTTGCAGCCACTTTTGCAGGCCTTTCCACCTATGTGGCTATCACATTCATATACTTCGGATCATGTAATTACGTATGCTGGTCTCCTTTCACGCCACATCACGGCCGATGAAAACCTACAAGCATAATTTGCCCACTGCTGCAGTAGGAAAGGTTGAATGGGGAGCACCAATTACGGGGTGTGTAAATTGATAGTAATTGTCTCTCCGTAGACGTCAGGAGCCGATGCTTACTTCGTGATACTATTCCCCAATGCAGCTGACCAGGTCGCCACATCCAAGAAACAACACGGTGAATATTATCAAATGAGACTCGGCATTCAATCAACGCATAAGGTTGAGACAATACACTGTACATTGGCTAAGATTCACCTGATAACAGTGAACATTCACGCACTGCGGGTCGCATACAGCACATTCAGCTATCTGACTTCAGACACAGTGCTGTGCCTTCGTCGCACATGACGGCCTAGTAACGAACCGCAACAATTGGCGCAAGCAGATTGGAGAATGTCCCACCTGTTTGCATCGACATTCGCTCTAAGTTGCGTTGCTAATCGTTTGGGTGATGCACGCATCTGCTGCCACAGCCAACAAAGCGACATGGCCTACCCGGCATTGCAGCGTTACCTCCTTTCCAACCTGCACGTTTCTTTCTGTTCTTTCGGTGGCCTCTAATGCATTACTCACACTTGGTGCACCGCCTGCTCTCAATATGGGCATGGTCTGTTTTGTGTGAGTCACCATTTTGCAGGCACATTTGCAGGCCTTTCCACCCATGTGGATATCAACCTGATGCACTTTGGACTCTGTAATCACGTATAATAGTCTCCGTTGACGCCAAATCATGGCTGAGGAAGGCCACAAGCAAAATAAGCACACGGCAGCAGTAGGATAGGACGGAACAGAGAGCATAAATCACGGTGCGTGTAAACAGGGAGTTGATGTTGCTGTGCGGACTGCAGGAGCAGGTGCTTACCGTGAAAGGCGGTTGCCCAATGCAATTAACCAGGCCGCCACATCCGAACAATGTAACATGGCAACGATGACCAAGTGGTACAGCAATGAAATAAGACTGTGCAGCCAAATCACTTCAGCATACCTCTAACATAACGCATTGGCACTATACACTATACATCGGCTACGATCCACATGACAACAGTGAGCATACACCCACACGGGTCGCTTATGGCACATTCAACCGTCCGACTGCAGGCATTGTGCTTGCCTTCGTCTCACACATTGTGGTCTGATAACAAGCGACAACCAGCAGCGCAAGCAGATTGATCCATGTGCCCTACCTGTTTGCTCTGACAGTCGCCACAGAAGGTGAGCCCCTTGTATTGCGAAACAGTCGGGTGACGCAAGCATCTGCTGCCGCAGTCAATATAGCAACGTGGAGTCCCTGGCATTTCAGCGTTACCTCCTTTCCAACGTGCACATTTCATTTTGTTCTTTAGCGCGTTACTAATGTGTAACTCACACATGGTGCCCCACATTCTCTGAATATGGGCACGGTCCGTTATGTGAGCATCACCATTTTGCAGGCACTTTTGAACGCCTTTCCACCCATGTTGATATGAATTCATACACTTTGGACAATGTAATCACGTATGATAGCCTAAATTGACGCCAAATCGTGGCCGAAGAAGGCCACAAGCAAAACTTGCACATGGCAGCAGCAGGAAAGGACGGAACGGGTAGCACCAATGACGGTGCGTGTAAATTCGGAGACTTTGTCGCTGTGCGGACAGCATGAGCAGGTGCTTGCCTCGAGAGACTGTGTGCCAATGCAACTGACCAGGCTCTCACATACGAGGAAGGTAACACAGTGACGAGGGCCAACTCGGACAGCAGCGAAACGAGATTCCACGATGAATCACTTCAATGTAGGTCTGCGGAAAAAATACAGGCTGTCGAGCAAGGATAGCAATCCTGAACGAGACTAGGAATTAAATATGGGAATGAGAAAGCTTGCGTTCAAGAAAGAAACCAATCTACCTTGCAAGTACTGAAAGCCAGAAACATTAGGAAAAGCTTAATGCTACATAGCACACGGCCCTAATGTAAATGCAAGACACACGCCAATACCGCGTCAGTTATTTCAGGAGAGGAATTGCACATGGCAATGTACACTATAAAATACTGCTACAGATATGTTATGCTACTAGACAGTGACTCGTGTTAAGTATGAGCAAAGAATCGGTTGACGTTTAATGTTTGGATGAGGAAGAGGAGTGAGCTCTAACAAAAATGTGGAATGAAAAAGCTTGCATTCATTGAAACAAAATTAAACGTGGCATAAATGGAAGGGCAACCTGACGGAACACGTTTGGCCAGCGTCGTCTGTACTTGTTCAGAGGTTGCAGGTACATCTAAAGACACCGATTATTTGCTGTTGATATACCTGGACGACTTGGCCAATATCTGTGCTGCTGTGATGATGGCAGAGGCTCTTTTTCAGTCTTGATAGAGTCGTCTGTAGACTGGATAACTCATCCGAATACTTCTGGAACTTAGTGGTATAAAGGCTTGAGAATTTGGCTCTAGCCTCTTCCTGTTGGTGTAGATGGGGACTCCCATGACGACAAAGATGTGCTTGGCAAAGACTTTGTTGGGGCAGAACAGTGACACATGAGATACAGCAGATATTATCCAAACTCATGTACTGTTTTTTTTTTTCGAACCAATTATGCTGAACTGTAAATACGAACAAACGTTCATAATATTTGCTACAAAAATGGAACTTATCTGAAGACTAGCAAGCCAACGCTGCATGCATCAAATACACATTTTTCTGAACCACGTGTTGTTTACCTTGTAGTAGCAGCCAAAGTCCACACAGTGACCTTGTTGTAGCAGGCAGCAGCTTCTACTTAGTGCATGGACTGTGTTGCTTATAACTGGTGCCGTCCTCATTATTGCATGGCTGGAATAGAAATTTTTGCTGCATCAGAAACTGAATTAGCGCAATATTGCAATATGAAATGCGAAAAAGTCTGACATATTGACACGTGTACTTATCTTTATCGGGCGACCACGTTTCGCCGCCTAACAAATGTAATCGCACAGCGCGGGACGCGCCTGCTTGCATCCGAAGTTTCTGGAAAGTTATCGATGCTTCTACCCGGCTGTCTGCTGTCGCCGAACCTTGTGCTATCAGATTTCATCGCGTGACGCGAATGGTGTAGAACTTTGTGGAAGGCACGCGGGTCCCAACGATTAGTCTGGAACATTCGACGACTGTTGTATAAAAGCCGACGCGCTTGACCCGCTGATCATATTTTCGTCGATCACCGACTGTGCTCGCCGCTATCGTTGTGCTTTAAGTGTACCCTGTTTTGTTGAAGGACGGTGGACAGATTGTTCTAGAGAAACTGGCCACCCTGTATACGCAATGCCCCATGACCTCCAGCGTACCGGAATCTTGGAAGAACGCTAACGTAATCCTAATCTATAAGAAAGGGGACGCCAAAGACTTGAAAAATTATAGACCGACCAGCTTACTGTCCGTTGCGTACAAACTATTTACTAAGGTAATCGCAAATAGAATCAGGAACACCCTAGACTTCTGTCAAGCAAAGGACCAGGCTGGATTCCGTAAAGGCTACTCAACAATAGATCATATTCACACTATCAATCAGGTGATAGAGAAATGTGCGGAATATAACCAACCCTTATATATAGCTTTCATTGATTACGAGAAAGCGCTTGATTCTGTCGAAACCTCAGCAGTCATGGAGGCATTACGGAATCAAGGTGCAGACGAGCCGTATGTAAAAATACTGAAAGATATCTATCGCGGCTCCACAGCCACCGTACTCCTCCATAAAGCAAGCAACAAAATCCCAATAAAGAAAGGCGTCAGGCAGGGAGATACAATCTCTCCAATGCTATTCACAGCGTGTTTACAGGAGGTATTCAGAGACCTGGATTGGGAAGAATTGGGGATAAAAGTTAATGGAGAATACCTTAGTAACTTGCGATTCGCTGATGATATTGCCTTGCTTAGTAACTCAGGGGACCAACTGCAATGCATGCTCACTGACCTGGAGAGGCAAAGCAGAAGAGTGGGTCTAAAAATTAATCTGCAGAAAACTAAAGTAATGTTTAACAGTCTCGGAAGAGAACAGCAGTTTGCGATAGGTAGTGAGGCACTGGAAGTGGTAAGGGAATACATCTACTTAGGACAGGTAGTGACTGCGGATACGGATCATGAGACTGAAATAATCAGAAGAATAAGAATGGGCTGGGGTGCGTTTGGCAAGCATTCTCAGATCATGAACAACAGGTTGCCATTATCCCTCAAGAGAAAAGTATATAATAGCTGTGTCTTACCAGTACTCACCTGCGGGGCAGAAACGTGGAGGCTTACGAAAAGGGTTCTACTCAAATTGAGGACGACGCAACGAGCTATGGAAAGAAGAATGATAGGTGTAACGTTAAGGGATAAGAAAAGAGCAGATTGGGTGAGGGAACAAACGCGAGTTAATGACATCTTAGTTGAAATCAAGAAAAAGAAATGGGCATGGGCAGGACATGTAATGAGGAGGGAAGATAACCGATGGTCATTAAGGGTTACGGACTGGATCCCAAGGGAAGGGAAGCGTAGCAGGGGGCGGCAGAAAGTTAGGTGGGCGCATGAGATTAAGAAGTTTGCAGGGACGGCATGGCCACAATTAGTACATGACCGGGGTTGTTGGAGAAGTATGGGAGAGGCCTTTGCTCTGCAGTGGGCGTAACCAGGCTGCTGCTGCTGCTGATGATGTTTTGTGGGCACAGGTTCGCCCAATAAAAGCTAGTTTTGTCGATCACAGTACTGCTACTGTGTTTTTTAACGTCACTACCACGTGACATCTAGTGGAGGTGCTTTTGGTCCATGTACCGGACGCCCCCGACAAGCCGTGATCCAAGCCCGGACCGTAAAGAGAGCACCAACGTAGTCACGGACCATCGAGTAAGCCGTCGTCTACAACAGCTGCCCCCGGAGCGCGGACTTCTACCTGAGAAGACCAAGAAGAAGTTCTCACCAGCCCGCGCCAGCTACCTTCTTGTTGTACCGTCAGAGGTGCGTCCAGAAATACTGCACGCCCTACACGACGATCCAACCGCTGGGCACCTCGGATTCTCCCGGACGCTGTCGAGAATACAGGAAAGGTATTACTGGCCGCGTCTGACCGCCGACGTCGCCCATTACGTCAAGACATGCCGAGAGTGTCAGCGACGCAAGACACCACCGACAAGGCCAGCAGGATTATTACAGCCGATCGAACCTCCTCGTCGACCATTCCAGCAGATTGGGATGGATTTGTTGGGGCCGTTTCTGATGTCAACATCCGGGAATAAGTGGATCGTCGTGGCGACGGACTATCTCACCCGCTTTGCTGAAACTAAAGCTCTACCAAAAGGCAGCGCAGCCGAAGTGGCGAAATTTTTCGTCGAGAACATCCAGCTGCGACATGGGGCCCCAGAAATCCTCATCACCGACTGAGGAACGGCTTTTACAGCGGAGCTCACCCAAGCCATTCTGAAATACAGTCAAACAAGCCACAGGAGGACAACGGCCCACCATCCGCAGACGAATGGTCTTACGGAGCGGCTGAATAAGACCCTCGCCGACATGCTAGCGATGCACGTGGATGTCGAGCACAAGGCGTGGGACGCGGTCCAGCCGTATGTAACCTTCGCTTACAACACGGCGGTGCAACAAACAACACGGATCACGCCGTTTAAGCTGGTTTACGGCAGCAACCCGACGACGACGCTCGACGCCATGCTGCCCCACGTCACTGACGAAGAGAATGTTGACGTCGCTAGCTATCTACAGCGCGCCGAAGAAGCCCGACAGATCGCCCGCCTACGGATCAAGAACCAACAAAGGACCGACAGCCGACACTACAACCTCCGACGACGCTTCGTCGAGTACCAGCCGGTGACCGTGTTTGGGTTTGGACACCGATACGCCGACGAGGACTGAGTGAGAAACTATTGCACCGCTATTTCGGACCCTACAAGGTCATTCGACTTATTGGCGCACTGGACTATGAGGTCGTGCCAGACGGAATCTCGCATTCACAGCGGCACCGCGCACGATCTGAAGCGGTCCACGTGATGCGTATGAAACCATTTTACGGATGCTGACGAACTTCCTTATTTTTGTTTACTTTGCTACAGGTGTTTTTCTTTATTACTTTCATTTGTATGCAGCATCGGGTCGATGCTTTTTAAGAGGGGGGTCTTGACACGTGTACTTATCTTTATCGGGCGACCACGTTTCGCCGCCTAACAAATGTAATCGCACAGCACGGGACGCGCCTGCATGTATCCGAAGTTTCTGGAAAGTTATCGATGCTTCTACCCGGCTGTCTGTTGTCGCCGAACCTTGTGCTATCAGATTTCATCGCGTGACGCGAATGGTGTAGAACTTTGTGGAAGGCACGTGGGTCCCAACGATTAGTCTCGAACATTCGACGACTGTTGTATAAAAGCCGACGCGCTTGACCCGCTGATCAGATTTTCGACTGTCGCCGACTGTGTTCGCCGCTATCGTTGTGCTTTAAGTGTACCCTGTTTTGTGGGCACAGGTTCGCCCAATAAAAGCTAGTTTTGTCTTTCACAGTACTGCTACTGTGTTCTTTGGTGGTGTGTGTGAATGGTGTGTGACTACAGAACAGATGCAAATGTACACTGTTTGTTCCAAGGTGCTTAGCAGCATGGTTAATAAATATTGCTACTCTACATAAATTGATGTCTACCTGGCTACAATTCACGTCAACAGCTTAAATATTAGGATCACAAATGAGAACATTTGTGCGCTCGTTTACACTCTAGAAGAGGTGACACTACTGGTTTCACAAGCAAATGTATGAAAGGATGCATTACATAGGATGCATTCTTTATCTGCATGGACGTGATGCACCGCTTCACTACTAGAAAAATAAATGTCCTCAGGTAAACCAAACTGATCATCAAGAACATTTGGAACCAACAGGTACGAAATATGGGTGAATTATCATATGGGTAACTGTTTAATACTATAAATTCAGTACTTTCACTTCCTTTTACCAAACAGTTATTCGGTTGTGTGGACAAAAGAACTTGCCGGTGAATTCGAAAAAAATATATTGATAAGGGTACTCAGTCACCCATGGCTACGGCTACCACGAGATAAAAAAAAAATGTGACGCGCATTCCCCTATCGCTTTCTCTTTCGTGAAGGTGTGTATAATGATGACCTCGAAACGAAAAGTTTATTTCGGAAACAGCAACCGAGCGTCCTGACAGCTTATATATAATGCAGCATCTAATTCGTTAACTTGTCTCCGCCTATAAGTTAAGAAGTGCAAAATTACATAAGGATTCAGAAAGCGATATTAAGTGACTCACCGGTACAGATGTCCTCAGCCGCAGAATACGGCTCCCGTTTCAATGCAGATGCATGGCTCACGACGTAGCTTTCGAACTTACATATCCGCTTGCAAACACGTCACGTTGCCCAAAAAGTTAAATAAAGCGAGACATTGAAGCGCAATAAACTATCTTTAGCAACAAAGAAGCAACCAGTCTACCTGTACGAACGAATGAATCCGTGCCGCCGTGCACTCGAAAGTACCGGTAAAAATTTTACATCCAGACTAGAGGTCACGTGGAAGATCGATAATCGTAAACACTATTTGCTTGTATAATGAAAAAAAAAACAATAAACCTACTAATAAATGGTACGGTGTCTAATTAGCAATGATAATTTTGTACTCTTTTTTATGTAATAAAAATGCTTCGACAATTGTAGCAGAGAAAGCGAGAGAGAGAGACAACTGCATGTAGTCACCTGCAGAACGACACCATGAATAAATGGCGCCGTGACGCGGGCCCTGGCGTCTTCTCAGCGGTTCGTCTCTACTCAACTCCAGCGCGTGTTACTCCTCGAGGGGCAACGTTCCGTCGGTTTCGCTCGGCGTTTGTCTTTCAAAAACCGCCGAGACCTGCTGGACGGCCCAGGTCTGGCTTTCGTGGTCGTAGCATTCCGGCGCAGCCGCGAGTCGCGGCGGAATCGTTGTACTTGTCGAAGCCTCACTGGGGAACATGGTGCAATCCCATAGGATGTGCGTCAGGGTGGCCCTCTCCCGCTAGCACACGCGGCACACATCACTCACATATAATTTAGGGTATAGATGAGTCATTAACACGGGGGTGGGTAAAGAACCAGTTTGCAATTGTCTGAACAGCACCGCATCCGCTCGGCTCAGCCCCGGGTGCGGGGGTGGGAAAGTCCTTCGAGCCTGGCGGTGGAACTGTGTAAGTTCGTTGAACGCCGTCATCCGGTCCTTGGCACTACACCACGTTGGACGGTCGGTTGCAGCGGCGCGGTTGGTTAGCGCTCGCGCCACTGCGTGTGCCGTCTCGTTGTGGTTATCGTGCTTCTCGGACGCATCGTTGCCCGCGTGCGCCGGGAACCACTTGATTCTAACATACCGATTCTGTCGTTGCAGGTCAGCCGAGCACAGAACGCGCACAGCCTCACCACACACT
This sequence comes from Dermacentor andersoni, assembly GCF_023375885.2. NCBI lineage: Eukaryota > Metazoa > Arthropoda > Arachnida > Ixodida > Ixodidae > Dermacentor > Dermacentor andersoni. Next base: position 31,994,781 of record NC_092818.1, read on the forward strand.
TTGCCCTTTGCATAATTCCGCACTGCACTTCGGGAATCGCACAACACCGTCTGGCACCCGGGGTCGGCAATGACCAGGGCAATGGCCACCTCCTCCGCCTGACACGCCTCGCGGACCCGTAAGCTCGCTGCTGCCCTCGTCGCGCCGGACGACGCCTCGATGACTGTAGCTACGAATGCCGCACAGTCTCCCTGGTATTCTGCCGCATCCACGAACCTTGCGTGCTCGTTCTTGGCATGAAAGTCGATGAGGGCCTTGGCCCTCGCCGCTCTTTTCTCCTTGTTATACTCCAGGTTCATGTTTCTCAGGATGAGGTCCACCCGAATCCGGCGCCGGGTTCCGTCCGGGACAGAAACGTCGCTACTCGCCGCTTTCGCTCCGGGCGTGAAGCCCAAGTATTGAAGTATGCGCCTGGCGGCTTCAGTCATAGAGAGCCGCTCTAGCTGGGCGGTCCGTTGCGCTTCCGGAATTTCGTCGAGGGTATTGTGTACCCCCAGGCTCAAGAGCTTGTTGGTGTTCGTACACTCGAATAGTCCGAGTGCCGCCTTGTAAGCTCGGTGTATGAGGGCGTTGATTTTATTCCTTTCACATTGCATCCAGTTGTGGAAGGCTGCAACGTAGGTGACGTGGCTGATTACGAAGGAGTGCACAAGCCGAATCAAGCTTTCCTCCTTCATCCCTGCCTTGCGGTTGGCAACCCGTCTGATGAGACGTATTGCGTTGGTCATCTTGGCTGTAAGGCGGGAAATAGTCTCGCTGTTGCCCCGTCGCTTGTCTATAATCATGCCGAGCACCCGGATTTTGTCGACCTCCGGGATAACGTGGCCGTTCCTCGTCACGATCTTAATGGCCTCGTAATCCCTCGCTTCGCTCTTCTTATGTCTGACGTATTTCGGTGGTAAGACCAGCAGTTCTGACTTGCTCGGTGAGCAGATCAAACCGGAACCGTTCAGCTCGTCTTCAATCGCGTCGACGGCTTGTTGCAGCGTGCTCTCAATGTGACCATCGCTGCCTCCCGGAACCCACAGCGTGATGTCATCGGCGTAGATGGTGTGCGGGACGCCCTCGACGTGAGCGAGTCGCTTGGCCACCCCGATCATAACGAGGTTGAATAACAACGGCGAGATGAGCGAGCCTTGGGGGGTCCCGACACTGCCGAGCCTCGTCTCTTGGAGCCGTAGGTCGCCGGCGCAGAGCTCGGTAGTCCGCCCCGTCAGAAAGTCCTTGATATAATTGTACGATCTTGCGCCCATGTTGAGTCTGGATACTTGGGCTAGGATTACAGAGTGCTTCACCTTGTTGAAGGCGCTCTGCAGGTCCAGCACCAGAATGGCCTTGTTGTCTTTCGTTAAGGTGTCATCGTCAATTATACCTTTCATCAACAGAATCATCGCGTCTTGGGTGCCGAGGGAACGCCGAAACCCGATGATCGTGGTGGGGTATAGTCCCGAATCCTCCAGGTAATTTTGCCACCTACACATGAGGACGTGCTCCAACACCTTGCCCACGCAGGACGTGAGCGAGACGGGCCGGAGGTTGTTCGTGTTCGGCGGCTTGCCTGGTTTGGGGATGAGTATGGTCTTGGCAGTCTTCCACTGCTGGGGCAGTGACCCCGCACTCTAGCACTTGTTGTAGTAACCGGTGAAGTTTTCGATGGCCACATCGCTGAGGTTCTTGAGCGCTCTGTTCGAGATGTGATCTGGGCCGGCCGCCGACTTGCTGTTTAGTTCGTGCAGGGCCGCTCGCACCTCCTCGACGCTGATGTCGCGGTGAAGCTTCTCGTTGGCTTGACCGCTGTACTCAGGATGCCTTTCCGTGGGTGTAACCGGAAGGTACTTGCTGTTTATGCGTCTGATTACTTCAGTTTCCCCGTTTTCCTTGACTGCTCTGTGAATGATCTTTGCGAGGCGGTCGCGTTGGTGTGATTTTGTTTTAGTCTCGTCGAGCAGATGCCGCATCAAGTTACAGGTTTTGCCGCAATGCATCTGCCCGTCCGCAGCATTACAGATTTCGTTCCATTGTTGCGTGCAGAGCAGCCGAAAATGAACTTCGATGGCCCGATTCAGCTCCGCCACCTTCTACCTTAGGCGCCGATTTAGTCGTTGCTTCTTCCACCTGTTTAGGATAGATTGCTTTGCTTCGAATAAGTGCGCGAGGCGGCTGTCAGCCTTGTCGACCTGCTCATCCGTTTCTATGATTTTGTTCGCCTCCTTGACCTTCCCCGCGATGTGGGCTGACCATCCTTCTATGTTCTCGATTTCCTCCATCTCCGTTGGTATCAGGCTACGGAAGGCATCCCAATCCGTAAAATTATGTTTTCTGGTGTCCTCCGAGGCCTTGACCTCTTCCGGTATGATGACCTCTACGATGTAGTGGTCGCTACCGAGCTCTGACCCCGTGTTGAGCTCGGCTTATTGAGCTTATTACGGCGCCTCTAGCGAGAGATATTGAAACTAACTCGGGCATCCCTTGAGTGTTACTTCTAAGGTTCTTTTACTAGCAGCGGCGCGCGGTCGATTTTTTCGCCCTCTGTGGCCATTTGTTGAACTTGAGAGTGTGCACGGCCTGCAGCTCGCACCAGCTCGCACTACCGATTGAAGACGGAGCAATAACAACACGCCGCATTTTCATATTCTACTGCCCCCTTAGAATAGGAAAATACTGGCAGCGCCAGCGCCGTCTTTATAATTGCGCGGCCGTTGTAGCCTCCGTGATTCCTACAATAACCACTGCAGCAAGTTTTGTGCCATTTTGGGCCGAACTACATACATATGTTGCGAGACAAGAAGAAACCTATAAATTCTCATGTTGTGTGCTATGGCTTAGGGCAGAAATATATTACGTGCAGTATTCATTCTTTTGAATTGCTTATGCCGCGTGCCGCAAACAAAACCATGGCCTTTAATATCTGAACAATTTACCCTGAGAAAGCTATCGCTGAGTGTGATTTAAACGATTTCAACTTCGGTCACTGGCCTTAAAGCCATAAATGACATTATATTGACACGTGCACTTGCCTATCTTTAACGGGCGACCACGTTTTGCCGCCTAACAAATGTTATCGCACAGCGCGGGACGCGCCTGCATTTATCGGAGGTTTCTGGAATGTTATGGATGCTTCTATCCACTAGCTGTTATCGCCGAACCTTGTGTTATCTGATTTCATCGCGTGCTGCGAATGGTGTAGAACTTTGTGGAAGGCACGCGGGTCCCAGCGATTAGTCTGGAACATTCGAGGACTGCTCTATAAAAGCCGACGCACTTGACCCGCTGACCACATTTTCGAAGATCAACGACTGTGCTCGCCGCTATCGTTGTGCTTTAAGCGTAGCCTGTCTTTGTGGACACATGTTCGCCGAATAAAAGTTAGTTTTGTCGTTCACAGTATTGCTACTGTGTTCTTTAACGTCAACACCACGTGAAATCTGGTGGAAGTGTTTTTGGTGCATGTACCGGACGCCCCCGACAAACCGAGATCCAAACCCGAACCGCAAAGAGAGCAACAACGTAGTCCCGGACCATCGAGCAAGTCGCCGTCTACAACAGCTGCCCCCGGAGCAGGGACAACTACCTGAGGAGACCAAGAAGATTGTGGCCAAGGCAACCACAATGGCAGCCCCAGTGTCACCCATCGTACATCAACAACCCAGAGAGCCCTCCACCTTGCACAGAGCTGCGTCGGAAGTTCCGGAAACCTGGCTCGAAACCTTCGAAAGGATCTTGACCGTTAACAACTGGACCTCTGATGATAAGCTAAGAATTCTGTACTTGTCCTTGGAAGATGCCGCGAGGACTTGGTTCGAGAACCGGGAGTCTACCCTTGCAACATGGAACGTGTTCCACAGTAACTTTCTTAGGACGTTCACGATCGTTGTCCAAAAATAAGGGCCGAAGTTCTGCTCGAAACCCGAGGTGAACTACCCAATGAGACCATCGCCATCTTCACAGAAGAGATGACCCGTCTTTTCCGGCACAGCGACCCGGAAATGTCCGAAGAGAAAAAAGTGCGTTTCTTGATGCGAGGCGTAAAGCAAGCACTTTTCGCCGGACTAAACCGAAGCCCACCGTATACGGTAGCTCAATTACTGACAGAGGCTACGACGATTGAGAAAACTGTAGAAATGCGCACTAGGCAATATAACCGCCTAGTGCTCCCGCCTCAGTGCGCCATCCAAACACTGGTTTCCGGTGATCTCCATGAGACCTTCAGGGCCATTGTGCGGGAAGAACTGCGCTAGGTCTTGCCTTCGTTGCAGCCTCAAGTAGCCTGGATCGTTGACATCGTGAAAGATGAGGCTCAGCGATCGCTTGGAGTTCCTTAGGTGCAACCTCAATTACCGCTGCCCCAGCCAGAAGCCATTACCTACGCCGCTGTCGCACGCCGTCAAGGTCCCCCTACGCGATCGCGCCAAGGCCCTGTAACGCCGCAATTCCGTCGTCCGCCACCGCCGCCGCCAGCCTGACCACCCGTCGCCCAGCGCACCTACGCGAGGAAGACGGACATTTGGCGTGCCCACGACCACAGCCCACTCTGCTACCACTGCGGCGAAGCGGGCCATGTGTACCGCCGGTGCCCATACTGCGACCTGGGATTGCAATGCTTCGCCGTCAACGCACCGCGCCCGAGGGCCGGTAAATGCGCTCGTGACATCGCCGACTACCTCGCCGCTACTCAGTGGAGCCCTCGACGACCCTCCCGTTCGCCGTCACCAGGCCGCTACCTGTCGCCGCAGCGCCGTCCATGCACTGGCCCAGCCCGGGGCCGATCCGTGAGTCCATATCCGGAAAACTAAAAGCAGCAACCGATGGAGGTGCGGTTGCTGTTCGTCGAACTGACGAAGATCCTCCGCCGCCTACGAAGACTACGAAGAGACTGCCTCGACGACATAACAACAACGCGCCGCCGTCCCGACGAAGACTGGAAGCAAAGAATACCCCGACGAAAGACCACCTGACGACCCACGTACCAGCCGCAGGTCAACGCGACGCAGCCATGATCTGACGCCAAGGCCTAACTGTAACGCAACACAAAGAACCACTGACCTCGACGGACTTCTCGACGGCCACGTTGTCACCGCCTTAGTAGACACAGAGGCCGATTACTCCGCAATGAGTGGACCCATCGCCGCCCAGTTGAAGAAAGTTAAGACTGCATGGGAAGGCCCGCTAATTCAGACCGCTGGAGGACACCTCATCACGCCGACTGGAATCTGTACGGCAAGAATTATCATTCATGACCGGGCTTACCCTGCCACCATCCTTGTCCTGCAACAGTGTTTACGAGACGTCATTCTTGGCATGGAGTTCCTGAACCAGCACGGCGCAATCATCAACCTGAAGTCGAAGTCACTAACGCTGTCGGAATATGAAGCGATACCGGCGGAGAGCCCTCGTAGTCACCACGCCTTCAGTGTGCTAGAAGATCAAGTGAGCGTCCCGCCTCTCTACAGCATTGTTACTTCGGAACGCCCGCTGACATTCGCACCGAAACGCCCGCTGACGTAGAAGGCATCATCGAAGGCAACCAACGTCTGCTGCTCGACCGTGATATTTGCGTCGCAAGAGGGATCACTCGACTGCACGGAGGAAACACGAAAGTGTTGCTGACAAGCTTCAGCCAGGAGTTCAAGCACATCAACAAGGGCAGGACGATCGCATACATCGAAGAAATGCTGGAAAGCAGCGGTGCGTTTTTCCTCTAAGATTCTCTCGCATCTACACCGACGACCGTAGTTTCCCAGCCAGACTTCATCATAAATCCAAGTCTCCCCGTGATTAAGCAGCAAAAGCTCAGAAGTCTGCTTCGACGAAACAAAGACTGCTTCACGATGTCATCATGGATTCGACAAACACAAGACGCAAAACATCGCATAATAACCGAAGAGTGCGCTCGACCACTCGGCCAGAGTCCTTACCGAGTTTCGACGCGAGAACGCGAAGCTATAGGACTACAAGTCGACGAAATGCTTCGCGACGACATCATCCAGCTGTCGAAAAGCCCGTGGACGTCTCCGGTTGTTTTAGTGAAGAAAAAAAAATTGTCTGTGGCTTAGCTAAGGTTAAGCCCAGGATGCGAAGCATACTAGCCTTTATTTTAACGTGACAGCGTTAAGGAGCTCGTGTCGCAGAAAAGCCGGTGTCGTCGGCGTCGGCTCATGCGTGCGGCGCTTGCTCAGGCGCACATTTCGTTGTCGCGCCGAACGCTGCATTGCTCGACGCTCACCGCGTCCGATGCGGGGCGCGTAGTCGCTGCGCCGTAGCAAAGCCACCTAGAAACAGTCTCTGTAGCACGCCGCAACCTTCGCTTCTCATTCCATCGAGCAACTCTGTCTCCAGGAGGCATCTCACCTCGTGAGTGTCTAGCAGAGGCAAGCGCACCTGCTTATATACCGCCGCGACGCCGCGAGCGATGGCGCGAGTTGGAGCCCCGTTTCTCCTCTGTCGTGACGTCACGGTGTCACGTGGTATTGAAGGCGACACCGCCGCGCCTGAGGAGCTGGGTTGAGCCCTAGTAATATGCTTCGCATATAAAATGGCTGTGGCTTAGCTAAGGTAAAGCCCAGGATGCGAAGCATACTAGCCTTTATTTTAACGCGACAGCGTTAAGGAGCTCGTGTCGCAGAAAAGCCGGTGTCGTCGGCGTCGGCTCAGGCGCACATTTCGCTGTCGCGCCGAACGCTGCGTTGCTCGACGCTCACCGCGTCCGATGCGGGGCGCGTAGTCGCTGCGCCGTAGCCCATTGTCTTACACCCTTTGGCGGGTCGATGGGAACGCTGTCGCGTTCCACTCTTGAAGGCGAAGCTTAAGCGTCCGCTTTGCAGCTGTTATGACGTCATATGGTAGCTACGCGGCCGTGTGCGGCGCAGCAAGGAAGAGCGTGGTTGTGCGGCTAGTATGCTTCGCATAAAAGGACGGAACCCTACGGTTCTGCGTCGATTATCGTCGACTGACCAAGATCACAAAGAAGGACATATACGCCCTCCCACGGGTAGAGGACGCATTCGATCGGCTCTGAAACGCTAAATACTTCTCATCGTTAGACGTCAAGTCTGGCTACTGGCAAATAGAAGTCCATGAACGGGATCGCGAAAAGACCGCCTTCATCTCGCCAAACGGCCTCTATGTGTTCTAGGTTAGGCCATTTGGACTGTGCTCGGCGCCTGCAACGTTCAAGCGCGTGATGGACACGGTTTTAGCAGGATTGAAGTGGCAGACCTGTCTTGTTTACGTGTATGACGTCGTGGTCTTCGCAGTAAATTTTGACGATCACCTTAAGCGGCTTGCGACAGTACTAGAAGCCACTAAATCATAAGCGCTTACTCTGAAGCCAGAAAAGTGTCGGTTCGCTTACGATTAGCTTCTGTTTCTAGGCCATGTCATCAGGAAATCTGGAGTCCGTCCCGACCGGCAGAAGACAGCTGCCATTGCAAAATTCCCACAGCCCATCGAGAAGAATGCAGTGCGCAGAATCCTTGGCAAGTGTGCCTACTATAGGCGCTTTGTCAAGGACTTTTCACGCATAGCAGAGCCACTAACACATCTAACCAAATCTGATGACGAGTTCAAATGAGAAACGCCGCAGGCTGATGCATTTCAAAAACTCAAACGAATGCTTGCAGTCGCCACCAGTACTTGCACACTTCGACGAGGACGCCGACACCGAAATCGACACTGACGCCAGTGGCCTAGGCCTCGGTACGGTCCTAGTCTAGAGGAAAGATGGACTTGAACGGATGATATCTTATGTTAGCTGGTGGCTCTCAAAAGCGGAAGGCAATTATTCTACGACTGAAAAGGAATGTCTCGGCATCATTTTGGCTACCGCAAAATTCCGCCCTTACGTATATGGCAGGCCATTCAAAGTCGTCAGCGACTCTCAGGCGTTCTGTTGGCTTGAAGGACCGTTCAGGACAGCTTGCGTGGTGGAGCCTCAGACTGCAAGAATATGACGTCACGGTAATTGTGTTGTCTTTGGTGACTTTGCTTGTTGGCTTCTCATGATTTGATTATTAAAAATCGCACCCCTCGGTTAACCCCCTATCTTAATTCTCCTTCATTACTGCTTCTGTTTGTAGGATAAGAGTTCACGCTGTATTGCATACTATCAAAGTACAAAAAGGTGAGAATAATGTTAATTTATTGTTTTAGAAAGAATTGGCACTTGAATTGACCAGAAATAATTAAGGGGTACATACTGTCTTAATAAATATGACTGAAGAAAGGACATCTGGATGAAAAATACAATGACTTCAGCTACAACGTGTCTATGAAGGCAAATCTATGCAGTCAAACTGCGTTTAGTGGTGGTGTTTGAGCTGGTAGGATGTCAGAAAAGTGATAGATGTCTTAAGCAGAACATTTCGACGGCTATTATAGTGCAGCAGGAAATCAACTGGACCTCTCCTCCACTTGCACACCAATGCAAGCGCAGCACACACAGCACAGTTTGAAAGGCATGTTGCTCTTCGTGCGTGCGTTGACAACCTGGTTCCTGCATAAGAGAAGGGGTTGGTAATAAACATACAATGACGGTAAAAAAGGTCCATGAAAACTAGATTAGGTACTTTACTCGTTGTGTTTAGTTTACATTTCTTAATAATACATTCGTTTAAGAATTCTGTGTTCTAGAGCGCGATTTTTTTACAATAATAAGCTCATACTGTCTTTATTTATTTTTACTGGCAAAAAAAATTTTTCAGCTGGTCTACCGCTTGCGCAGCAAGACCGACATACAGCGCTCTAACACTTATATAATGAAACCTATAGAGAGCTGGGATGTTCGCAATAAAGGTGTGCGAAATATATCTGCTACCACATGCTAGCACTGTCTGTATTAGGAGCTGTCACTACACTGCTAAACCTTTATTTATCGGAATAAAAATAATGTGATGTACAAAAACTCTACTCTGTGGTATTGTTATTCTGTCTGTTTTATTCGAACAAAACATTACATTAACCTGTGTATACCTGCAGGTATAATTCTGAATGCCATTTCATGGTTGGTGACTTCCTCGTTGAGCTCGGATCTTCATAGGGGTGACAAGCTAAATAAACTGAATGGTTTGAAACAAGGAATACGTAATTATTGCTTATGACTTTATATTGCACCAACTGCAAACGGTCAGCGCGAAATGACCGTACATTTCTTATTTTCTTTAGCGCTACTAGCCGCTTGAAATTAAAGAAAATTGCAAAAATTAAAGTTAACGCACCTGCTCATTTACAGAGATGCTCGCTTTGCTGCGGTGTGCTTCGCGGTCCTTGGATTAGCGTGGACAGTGATGATCTGCCCGAGTACAAACAGCGCCAACGGGGCGACTGCAGGCGCTCGCGCAAGCGACGCACGCACACAAGCAATACACGCAGTAATAACAGGAATCTTCGTAGCTGTTTTCTTTTTACAAGTTTGAAGTCCGCCGCAGTTATGTATCGCGCCGTGCTTGAACTGATGCGGCTTTCTACGATGAGCCGCGAGAAACACGTGAATGCACTGACGCCGATAGTAGTTTCGGAGCACTGGCATGAAGAATACCCGTGTGCAGGTCATCAACTGGCTCATGCACGGAGTAAAACGAGAGTCACTGCACTAGCTCGCAGTCTTCTTGACAGGACGACCGATCTGTCTCGGCGCCGCAGTGGAACGATTTCGTTGCCGATACGCTCCAGACGAACTGCACCAGTTCCTAAAACCTAGCCCTTGAGATTGCGCAGCACGGTTAACCCAAGATAAGCTACGGAGGCAACTGGCGTCCATCGGAAAAAGCTGACGGGGCGAGCGACAGCTCGCAAGGGAGCCATGTTTACGCACTTACTTCACTCGAGGAGCGATTCAAGGTAGCTGCGGGGCTACCTTGAGATTCTGGAATAAAGCGCTCGAGCTTTACTTCACTCAAGGCGCCTTTCAAATGGAGGGCGATTTGTGAAATGAAAAACCACCCTCAAGGAGCATTTCGAGTGGAGGGTCAAGTCGAGGTGCGTTTTTGATTACGGGGGTCAGGCTTTTTAATCCTTGAAAGGTGTGTGAGTAGTAATTTACAAGAACTTAGCGCTACAGCTCTGTACATCGGACTAAAAACAAGATATCTAAACGTATTACAGTGGGTGAATCTTACTATGATGTGTCAATATCTCAGTACGCTCTCAGTGTTGTGGGCCCGCCGCACTGAGACACAGCACATATTTGCCGTCACCGTGGTGAGAGGCCTGAGTCGAGCCACGTTAACGGCAAATGTCCAATTCGCTCTTAAGCAACGTACACCACTTTTTCATATTATTTGTTTCATGTACCAAATTTTTCATGGGTGCACTGTTGCCTTCCCAATTTAGAAAGACACTTTGATATAATATTCAACAGTATTCAACACCGTCTGTTGAATGTGTATAGAGGGCAAATATAGAGCAGTACTCAGACAAGCCGCACTTTAGCTTCTTTAAATGTCTTACAAGAGTTCCTTTATATGATGGTACATTTTAGAATGGGAAGGGAGAGCCAGTCTACAGACAGGCGGCATTAGAAGTTCTGAAAACGTTCTATAAACATTTTTCTATAGAATGTTGTACATAACATGTCAATAAGACCTCTATAGAACGTTTGTGGGGGGTAGATGCAGAGTCATTCTATAGAGAGGCCGCATTAGAAGTTCTGAAAACGTTGTATAAAACTTTTTCTATAAAATTGGTATATAAGATGTGAATACGACCTCTATAGAGCATTTATGGAGGGTGGATGTAGAGCCATTCTATAGACAGGTCGCATTAGAAGTTCTGAAAACTTTCTAGGAATATTCTTCTATAGACTGCTTTTTTTATTTGAATATACTGCATGCCCTTCACGGCCCGTGCAGGAGTGGTACAGAAATGCAGTGATAAAAAAAATCATGGTGACAAGTAAATACTCTGAATGCGGTTAATAAAAGAGTCAATGTTATTGCAACACACAATATGGTTAGTTAACTTGTTCCACTGGGAAATGGCCGAACGAAAAAGCAATGCTTGTGAAGATTAACACGATTTGGGGGAAGATAGATTGTTTTGGAATGACTTAGTCTGGTTGAGCGTTTTGGAGGACCATGCAGGTAATGAGAACGTGCTACACTCTAAGAACAGTTTACACCCTTTGGCTTGCCCCTTCTGCCACACAAAAATAATCGTCATCTGCATTGATGCGTTTCCTTTCTTTATCGCTGCGAGCCCGGAACTTGCCAGTAACGAACGGCACGCGCGTTATCAGCATAGAACAGTTTACACCCTTTGGAGTGCCCCTTCTGATAAAGCGCGTGCCGTTCGTCACTGGAAAGTTCCGGGCTTGCAGCGATAAAGAAAGGAAACGCATCAAGGCAGATGACGATTATTTTTGTGTGGCAGAAGGGGCAAGCCAAAGGGTGTAAACTGTTCTTAGAGTGTATCTGGAAACGAGCGTGGTACAATCGATAGATGAATGTTAGTCGCGAAATTGCCCCTCTGCGAGAGGGATTTTAGGTTTGCCCTTGCTTGCAGACCTGAGAAACTGGACTGTCTTTTGTAATCTTGATACACAAACCTAACTGCTGATTTTTGTATGCTTTCCATTTTCATTATAGGGCATTTTTGATGAAGGCTCCAGATTATATCAGCGCATTCTAGGCATGGTTTTATTAGTGTTTTGTACGCATCTATATTTGAGGTGTGGTGGTGCTTCGCGCAGTTTCCTTTTTCAAAAGGATAGTTTCCCTATGGCTTTTCGACACATGGTCGAAATATGAGTCTCCCAGTTAAGGTTAGGCGTGAGTTTAATGCCTAGGTACTTTACCTGGTCGCTTTTTTTATTGTTGACCATCCGATCGAATATGTAAAGTTAAGCGGGAGTTTCTTATTTGTGAAAGGCATGTAATGTGTTTTTGATGTGTTCAGTTTCATGCCCGAAGTGTTGCACCAAGAGTAAGTTGTTTGTAGTCAATTATGAGGTTCTATCTGGTCTTCTGAGTTCTGTACGACTGTGTACACGACACAATCATCAGCAAACAGGCGCATCTGAATTGACTTTTTAATGGAAAACTGGATGTATTTAATTTACATCAAGAAAAAAACGTGGTGCCAGAACTGATCCTCGAGGTACTCCGGAGTAGACATCGAGTGGTTGTGACTGATGATTATCGATTGCAATGCTCTGTTTACGATTGGTTCGAAAACTGTTCATCCAGGATATTATTTTATTAGTAATACCAAAAGCCGATAATTTTGTGAGTAAATCCTGGTGCGGAACTACGTCAAACGCTTTTGAAAAGTCTAAAAAAATTGAATCTAATTGGCCATTATTATTAAGTACGTTAGCTATGACACGAGTTAACTCAGCTAGTTGGGTTATAGTTGACAGGCTTCATCTTAAACCATCTTGTTTAAATACAAGTTGGTTTGTTTCTAGGTGAGTTATTATGGCCTTAAATATTACGTGTTCCATTATTTTGCAGCGTGAGCTTGTTAATGACACTGGGTGGTAGTTATTTAAATCTAATTTCGAGCCCGATGTATGTATTGAAATTATTGCTGGCTTGCGCCAATCGTCTGGTAACACCGATGTTTGAAGAGAAAGAGTGAATATTTTAAATCGATACTTTGATCTCCACCTTGCGTATCGACTTAAGAACGAGTTAGAAATCCGATCGGGGTCGGTAGATTTTTTAAGATCGACCTTATGCAATAGAGACAGTATGTCCTTTTCACTTACATTTAATACTTCCATTGGTATGTTGACTTCGTAAGGTATTAACGCGGCATTTGTAGCATGTTTCGTAAAAACTGTCCGAAAGAAGTTACTCACCTCTTTAGCAATGTGCTCAGGATCCTGAATAACATGATCCGAGATTTTGATGTGCGTTATTTTTTCTCGTTCGCCTGGCAAATATCTCCAGAACTAGTGAGGGTCATGCGCCATAAACGAACGTAATGTAGTGTCAAAGAAACGGGCTTTTGCTTCCGATATGTTTTGTTTGAATGTTCCGATAAGATCGTCTAAGGTGCACTTGGTTCCCTTTTTCCGCCGTCATTTTCTTTTTCGTTTTAGTTGGATAATTTCACGTGTTATCCACGGGTATTCTCGGTTAACACGTTTTTTTTTTATTTAGAATGAAGGTGTTTTCGCAATACTTCGCAATACCTGTCCAGAGTTCTTGAACATTTGTTAGCTCACCAAATGAACGAAACTGGAATTCTTGGAAACCTAGTACCGCAGGATCATTTGCGCTTGTATAATCCTTCAAGTATGTAGTTTGTGTTTTTTTTTTTGTATTTTCGCGTCGTTGAAATGGGACAAGTTAGAATAAGCACTATGTGGTCTGAAATACCATTCTCGATGGACACGGAAGATTCTTCTAATGTATTACTTATAAGAACTAAGTCAAGTAAAGATGATGATGTTGAAGTGATACGGGTCTTATCAGTTTTCATTTGGTTCAGTAAAAACGTAAATGCCACCTCTGGCAGTGATTCTGAACTTGCGACATCACGTACGTCATGCGAGCGGTTGTTCCAGTCTATTCCTGGAAGGTTAAAATCCCCGGCAACAATGAGTTTTGATCTAGAATTAGTTTGTTTTGAAAGGTAATCGTGAATCTGATCGATGAAGTCAGGTGCTACATTTGGGGGCGGATAAACGTCCCCTACAGTTATGTTTTTGTTACAATACATTATTTAGCACCATAAACTTTCGTGGTCGGGAATACCATGAAGTTCTACGTACTTTACATTATTTTTATTCGCTATCGCAACACCGCCGCCTCTTGATCCTCTGTGTTTAGGGAACAGTTTGTATGAAGGAGGAATGACTTCAGAATCACGTACACAAGGGTTAAGCCACGTTTCTGTAATTATTAAAATGTGAGGTTGATAAGACAGGATTAGGTTTTCTAATTGATCAAATTTATTTACTACACTTCGGGCATTTAGGGAAAGGATTCGTAGAGTTTTGGTACTGGGCTGTCATTTTGAAACTTTCTTGTTTCTAGAGGATTTCAGCGAATTCGAAGTGGAAAGGGACTGTTTCGAAAGACTTGCTTCTTGCGGTAATTCAGTACTCGCCTCAGTTCCGTCCACTTCGTTCGCTTGCCACATTCGGCACTGACTTACGTTGACTTCGTGTCATCCCCCCCAGTCCCCGACGTTCACTACATAGCGGCTCCTATGCAAGACGTCCTCCTTACACACGGGATCACAGTACCTCACACAGTTTTATCTATTACGGCGAATTGCGTCTGCCTGCCACTGGTCAATTTTGGCTTGACGACACAAGTGCTGCCACGCGGGATGTCTCTGGCCCAACTTTGCTCATTCGAGGATCACTCTGTAGCATCGATTTCCGTAGACGACAATTCCGCCGATCCACCTCTACCGTCGCAGTCGGCAACTTGTACCATCGCCAACTTACAGAAAATGATTGCACCCGACATGCCGTCCGAGCACGCTCGTGCGCTCTACCGCGTTCTGATTTCCTACCAAGATATTTTTGACTTTAACGATCGTCTTTTGGCCCAAACAAGAGCTGTTAAACATCGCATTAATACCACCGATGTCCCTCCTATTCATCGCCGCCCGTATCGAGTATCGCCAGCTGAGCGTCAAGTTATTCACACCGAAGTTCGCAAATTCTTGCCAAGAACATTATTGAACGATCATGTAGTCCATGGGCGTCGCCTGTTGTGCTGGTAAAAAAGAAGGATGGCTCATGGCGCTTTTGCGTGGATTATGGGCACCTTAACAGGGTTACCAAAAAGGACGTGTATCCCCTACCTCGGATTGATGACACCCTTGACTGCCTCCCTGGTGCTCGCTATTTCTCCTCTATTGTCCTTCGCTCCGGCTATTGGCAGATTGCCGTGGACGATCTCGACTGCGAGAAGACTACCTTTGTAACACCCGACGGTCTTTATCAATTCAAAGTGATGCCGTTCGTTCTATGTAACGCTCCTGCCACTTTTGAACGCATGATGGACTCCCTTCTTCACGGTTTCAAATGGTCCACGTGCCTGTGCTACTTGGGCGACGTTATAGTGTTCTCCCCAACATTCACTACGCACCTCGAGCGCTTCTCAGCAGTCCTGGACGTTTTTCGGCAGGCCGGTCGGCAACTGAACGCATCGAAGTGCCAATTCGGCCGTCGCCAGATTACCGTCCTTGGACATCTCGTTGACGCGAACGGAGTGCAACCGGACCCAGGCAAGATGCATGCTGTTACGCACTTCCCTGTTCCAAAGTGTGTCAAGGGATGTGCGCAGCTTCACCGGCCTTTGCTCGTACTTCCGCCTTTTCGTAAAAATTTCGCGGCCATAGCACGACCACTAACCGAGCTTTTTATAAAAGACGCCCCTTTCCAGTGGTGCGATAACGAGGCCTCTGCATTCTCGCTTCTAATCGACGTTCTCAAAACGCCTCCCATTCTGGCCCATTTCGATCCTTCTGCGCCTACCGAAGTCCGTACTGATGCCAGCGGTCACGGAATTGGCGCAGCACTGGCACAACGCCAGCGTGGCCACGCCCGTGTTATCACTTACGCCAGCAGGCTCCTCTCGCCCGCGGAGCGCAACTATTGCATCACTGAGCGTGAGTGTCTGGCCCTAGTTTGGGCGGGCACTTATATGGCCGATCCTTTTCCGTTGTCACAGACCATCACGCGCTTTGCTGGTTATACTCACTGAAAGACCCTACAGGAAGACTTGGTCGCTGGGCCTTACGCCTCCAAGAATATTCGTTCTCTGTCACCTACAAATCTGGCCGACTACACAAGGACGCTGACTACCTGTCTCGCTACCCGGTAGACGAGCCTTACGGCGCCGACAGTAGTACCGCCGACGACATGTGTCTCTGTGTCTGTGTCTTTCTTCGCTAAAATCGCCGATGAGCAGTACCGAGACCTATCGCTGCCAGTACTCATCGAGCGTCTGCGCTCTACACCTACCGACGCATCCGTTGGCCGATATGTCCTCCAGGGCGGCATTCTGTACCGAAGGAACTTCCTCCCTGATGGCCCTGACCTTCTTCTTGTCGTGCCAAAACATCAACGACAGACTGTGCTCTTTGAGATGCATGACGCACCCACTGCAGGACATCTTGGGGTAACCCGCACGTACGACCGCGTCCGCCGCCGCTTCTATTGGCCTGGTCTCGCTCGCTCCGTCCGACGTTATGTTGCTGCCTGTGATCCCTGCCAGCGTCGGAAAACACCTCAGGTGCTACCTTCCGGTCATCTCCAGCCGATCACCGTCCCTGTGGAACCGTTCTTTTGTGTTGGATTAGACCTCCTCGGTCCCTTTCCCACGTCATCCTCTCGGAAGAAATGGGTAGCCGTCGCAACTGATTACGCCACCCGATACGCTATCACGCGGGCTCTCCCTACCAGTTGCGCCACTGACGTCGCGGACTTTCTCTTGCGTGACATTATTTTATTGCATGACGCCCCGTGACAGCTGCTTACTGACCATGGTCGTAACTTCCTCTCGAAAGTTATCGCCGACATTGTGCGTTCCTGCTCTATTCCACACAAGCTCACTACCTCATACCGCCCTCAAACCAAAGGCCTGACAGAGCGGTTAAACCGTAGTCTTACCGACGTGCTGTCCAAGTACGTTTAGAAGGACCACCACGACTGGGACGTTGCCCTTCCTAACGTCACATTTGCTTATAATTCTTCCCGGCACGACACCGCCGGATTTTCTCCATTTTATCTACTCTACAGTCGCGAATCGACCTTGCCCCTTGACACGGTACTTCTTCCTGCTGCGATCTCAACAACCGAGTATGCGCGCGACGCCATCGCCCTCGCCGCCCATGCACGCCAGCTTGCCCGTGCTCGACTGACGGACTCGCAAACCACGCAGCAGCGTCAGTACAACGCCCGCCACCGTGACGTACAGTTTTCGCCTGGTGCACTCGTGCTCCTGTGGTCGCCCTCTCGTCGGACTTTTAGAAAAGCTCCTTTCGCGATACATAGGGCCCTACCGCGTGCTGCGCCAGGTGACGCCTGTGGCGTACGAAATTGCTGCTGTGAGCTCAACCTCGTCATCTACTCTGGCATCTAGCGATGCCGTGCGCGTCAGTAGGCTCAAGTCCTACTGCGCTGCTTCAGACTCCGTTCTTTAGTCGCTCCGGGACGGCGCTTTTGCCGCCGGGGGTAGTGCTACGGGATAGTATGTCCAATGACGAAGAGCCGAGCAGTAAGAAGACGACGACGACGATTAGAAGCTAGCGCGGGCTGTTGGCTCTTGGCCAAGCGCAGCGTATTTTCTTGTAAATATTCTTGCACATAGCTTTTCGTCTACGTCTTCCTACGTAACAATATTCTTTACTGGGTCCCAAGTATACACTTTTTCATCGATCCTCAATTTGTAGAATGTTCGCCTAACTTTTGCCCTTTCATTTACCGCTGAATGCCAGAAGTGCGCGCGCATTTCCCTTACTCTCTAAGAAAAATCTTCGGAAACAGTTAATAGTGTGCGTTTCAGTTTGTAGCAGCAAGATAATATTTTTTTTCGGCGTAATCAAACAATCTCAGGATGATCGTTTGGTCTCAGTTACTTGTGCGGGTACCTATCCTGGGAGTTCTTTCAAGAGTTTTAACTTCAATGCCGAGCATTTCTTTTAAAATGTTTTCTCTCACTACCTTTCCGGGTGAAACTATGTCTTCGTTAGGTTTTTCCGTTACGCCGTAAATAATTAGATTGTTCCATCGACTACTATTTTCTAAATCGTACAATTTCAATGCAAGATCTTGGATTTGATGTTTGATGGTGTCATATTTTTTTTTTTTTTCAGATTCGGCTAACTTCTTTTCGCAATACTTCAGTCGTTCCATGTCGTTTTCAATTGCGGCAAGCCTAGTTAGCGTGTTATCAACTGTTTGCTCAACCTTTTTCAAGTTGGTTACTAGCTCTACTAATGTTTTTTTTTTCGTTTTAGGTTGTTCTTACAGAATTTGTTTCAGAAGGTCGTTATTAGGAAGAGTATCTGATTCCGAGTCTTACGTCGCACCAGGGTTAAGCTCTCACCCGATGTCATTAGCAATAGCTTAAATACATCATAGCACTCAACAATCAGTACAGCGAGAAAGCGTGGAATTGGAAACACCGTCAGCGTTACATCATTGTCCCGTATAGAGGGTGCAGAGTAGTTACTGACCTGCACATCGTAAAGAACAGGAATAAGCATGGTCGTCTGGTCGGTGTCACCAAGTCCACTGAAGCGGACGGGGTCATGGGTTGGGTTTATATCCTGCCAAGTGCCTGATAAGGTTGAGGTAACGGCATCCGTACGTGGTCGTTGCCTAGTTGAAGGGCGTCGATTGTGATCGGAGTCTGCGCAGATTTGTTGTCCGGTGCTTTGTCACCCGAAGCCACTGGCATTGTTCCGTTTGCGTGCATATGTGTGGCCTGTCCGCTGGTGAGGCCGCTCGGCGACAGCGCAATCTGCACAACGAAAAGAGCAGGAATAAGCATGGTAGTCTGGCCTGTGCCACCAAGTCCACTGAAGCGGATGGGGTCATGGGTCGGGTTTATATACTGCCTAGTGTCGGGTAAAGTTGACGTGACCGCATCCCTGACGTGGTCGTTGCGTAGTTGAAGGGCGTCGATTGTGATCGGAGTCTACGCAGATTTGTAGTCCAGTGCTCTGTCACCCGAAGCCTCTAGTATTGTTCCGTTCGCGTGCATATGTGTGGCCTTCCCGGTCGTGAGGCCGCTTGGCCACAGCGCAATGTGCACAACGAAAAGAGCAGGAATAAACATGGTCGTCTGGTCGGTGCCACCACGTCCACGTTCTTGTGCATATGATGAAAATAGACCCTCTATAGACCACTTATAAAGGATGAATGCAGAGTCAGTCTATAGACAAGCCGCATTAGAAGTGTTAAAAACTTTCTACAGACATTATTTTATAGAATTTAGTGCATGCGATTTCAATACACCCTCTATAGAACTTTTATAGAGGGCGAATGAAGAGCCGTTCTATAGAGAGGTTATGTTAGAAGTTTTAAAGACCTTCTATAAAAATTGCTTTATGGAATTCACTACATATAACGTCACTACATCCTCTATTGCACATCTATTGTGTGTTTATTTAGACTTCTTGTAGAGTTTCTATGGAGACGACTCTGAATTGCGAAATCCTATAGAGTTTCTTTTGACTCCATAAGAACTCACTAGGACCCACCGTGATTGCTCAGTGGCTATGGTGTTAGGCTGCTGAGCACGAGGTCGCGGGATCGAATCCCGGCCACGGCGGCCGCATTTCGATGGGGGCGAAATGCGAAAACACCCGTGTACTTAGATTTAGGTGCACGTTAAAGAACCCCAGGTGGTCGAAATTTCCGGAGTCCTCCACTACGGCGTGCCTCATAATCAGAAAGTGGTTTCGGCAACACAATTCAACAACAACACAACACAATTCTTCGTGCGAGAAAACCCATGGTGACCAGCTGTGGGTACATATTGTTACTGAGAGAGAGTGGTGGCTCGGAGATCGTGGAAAGCTAGAGCGCATGCGACGCCAATATAAAGTGCGTAGTGGAAGAGATACATTTGAAGGAAGGGGTCGGACGTCACAGATGCGAGTTGTCCATGACGTCACGTAAGTAGGCTTCATAGTGCTGCTCGGTGGCGAGGTCGGTGAAGCAGACAGCGAGAAAATAGGAACAGAAATGGTCGGTCGTAAAAATATGCCGAGGGTCGAAAGGACGGCCTGACAGACAGGTCGGCATCTGGTGTGTACGACCGCCCTTGTAAGCCATGGTGTACGCGTATTCGCGATATCGCAGCCCCCAGCGACTTAGCCATGCTGTTGGGTCCTTTAGGGAAGAAAGCCAGTACAGTGCGTGGTGGTTTGTAGTGACTTTAAATGACGGAATGTACGAGTAAGGGACAAATTTTGCTATTTTCCTCACAAGTGCAAAGCACTCCCGCTCGGTGATAGAATAGTTCCGTTCGGCAGCAGAAATCAAACGACCTGTGTATACAATCACACGGTCGTTCCCTCACTCACACTGAAACAAAATGACGCCAATTACATGACCACTGGTATCAGCGCAGATTTTAGTAGTAGGAGACGGGTCGAAGTGCTCCAATATTGGTGGAAATGTCAATAAAGAGATAAGCATCCAGAATGCGGTCGCTTGTTCTGAACTCCAGTAAATTGAACCGTCGCCTTTCAGCAGGGGAGTAATAGGTCGGGCGACTTCCGCAAAGTTGTGCACGAAGCGGCAGAAGTAAGAACAGAAGCTCACAAAGCTCCTTCTATCATTGGCGCTCGTCGTAACGGGAAAAGATTGCACAGCCTGTCATATGTCACAGGCATGCGGCGCCGAAAGAGAGGAAGAGGACGATGTGCACGTATCAGTCCGAATGGCACGAGCCCTATAGGCGCGTGACCCGTGATGTGATCGAGAGAGAAGCGGTGCTGAGCTGGCATTATCGACGGAAGGGTAAAGGGTATCGCAAGGGTATAGCAGCATAGGGAATGACCATAAACGCGTCATCTTGAAAATGGTATTTGTAGTTGGGAAAGAGATCAAGGAGTGCAAATGCCTGTCCAAATTTGAACGCTGAACAAATAACAAATATAGTCACTAGAGTCAAGGAAGTACTTGGCAAATGGCCAATAAAGAGTGGGAATATAGTGAGCTTCTCAGTGCAATAACGAAAGAAATACGGAAAGAGAAACAACATAATCGTTGGAAAGGAAAAAAAGAAACCGAAAAGCTGCTGGAACAGGGAGATACGAGAAGCGATCGCCAAACGACAAAAAGCATCCCGAGAGCACAGGCAGACAAAGGAGACGCAGTTGCCGCAGGATGAAGTAACCAGTAAATAGGAAATATACCGGGAGAAAAAGTCTATGGTTCAAGTACTGGTTCACGCAAAATTAAATGGTG
The DNA here is from genome assembly GCF_023375885.2 of Dermacentor andersoni. Taxonomy (NCBI): domain Eukaryota; kingdom Metazoa; phylum Arthropoda; class Arachnida; order Ixodida; family Ixodidae; genus Dermacentor; species Dermacentor andersoni. The sequence continues at coordinate 32,015,668 of NC_092818.1, forward strand.
AAAGTGAACGTTGATTTTCAGAAATACGTGAAAAAAAGAAGGCCGCAGCTAGAATATTTTGGAACCACATAAAATTATTAGGCAGGAAGTCAACAACAATGCAACTACATGTCCTACACTGTAATCACATATGAGCCCATATGGGCGTTTTAACAATTGACATGTCATTTTTTACCCTAGACCAAATGACTACTCCCCCGAGAAAAAGTAAAGTACGCTAGAACAATTATTTTACCCCCGACCACGTTTGAAGGGGCATTGCGGTTGTAAAATGGGGTTTTCAAAAAATAACAGCGGAATACGGGAGATTGGGAGTGTTGAAATACACCCATACCTGAGACGAGCCTAATAGAGAAAAGAATAACTAAGCCGTGACCAACAAGGCTGTCAGCAGAAGCAATAATTTCGGTAGAATTATTTCTGCAGTCAGATCTAAATATCCCGCGCAATGTGAGTGCGCGCTGTTTTTCTGTTCGGAGTAGCCGCGCCTTAGCGCCGCAGAGGACGCCGAAAGTCGGAACTGCGTGCGGAGCAGCACAACTTGCAGTGTTGCCAGGTTTGTCTATATACAGCCGAATTGGGCTAGAGAAAGAAAATGTTTGGCGTCGACTTGGGCGAGTTGGCTACGTGGCTATATTTGGGCTACTGAAAATCAGTGACTTGCAGTGTCTTTGTTTGGGCTATAAGTGGCGCATTAATCCTCTCTCCAGAGGTGACTCTCATTGAGCAGAAACAAATCTCGATGACTACGTTTTAACTGGCTGAGCCGGCAGCGTGGCGGTGCGTGTGTGCACCAAATTCCGCCCCCCACCCCCCTGAGTGCATTGTTCTCTGAGCAGATGGCTTTTATGCTTGACGCACTTAAATTTACACCACTCTTCATGCTAACATTTACGCCAGCAACGTCATCTCATCTTCCTCTTATCCCGGCACCCGATCAACGGGCATCGGGATGAACCTGGGAGTGGAGCGTGTTTCACAGTCCACTGTACTAACATGGCCACAGTCAGTATAGTAACTCTATGAGCATGGCTATGCTCAGAAACAGAGAGCAATGGAGTCGGGTGATTGTGGCGCCAGCATAAAATAAGGGAAGCACGGGTAGATGACATGCTAGTGTGTCCATGTCGAAGGCGTCTGGTTCAAGTATGGTACTGGGCACAGCTATACACCTACTGCGTGTTTCTCACGGTAAGCTTTATTGCCATTTTCCTCTGCGTGCGAGATTAACTTTAACGATAAAGCGTTACTGGCCCTTGTCACAGAATATCTGGCGTCGGCGCCATTCAGAAAAATGATCCCGAACCACGTAAGCCCTTGGGCTGGCGCTTATGCGTTACTGAAATAATTGAATTTCTCAATGTAAAACGCGCCAGAAAATTCGTAAAGTATGATTTACACTCAACGTGCACACATGGTAACGTCCAATTATAATTTGAATATACGAGAAAACATGTTTATTACGCGGAACCTCAAACACAAACTTTTTTTACCTGCTGCCGTTCGACGTCTTATTAGGAGGGTGATGGTTTGGGCAAGTCGGTTATTCATGAGACTTTGTGGTGCAGTGCTAAGCGGCACAGGGGACAGAGGAAAAAACGAGGACAAGCGGTTACTGCGGTCCCTTGCAACACCATCCAGATGGCACTCGCTTCCATCGTGAGGGTGGGATGAAAAAAAAAGAACCAGAAAGTTCGCCTTCGTGCATATCGGTCGCCTCCAGTGTTTCCAGGTAAACATTCCGGTCAGATAAGCTGCAGTTGCTGGGAAGCGTGGGAAGCAGCCAGGGATCCTTGAGTTATATCGCGTTCCACTAATAAAGGTGAAGATTAAACGGACTGAGAAGCAATTTTTTTGGTACCTATATTTTATTGCAATGGAAGGCTTACCGGTTACAGTGTCTAATCAAGAAGTGGTAATGCGGAACACGCAATGCAGCATTTTTTATCAGAATTTTAATCTGCAGTGAGGACGTAGTCGTTCACTGAAGCTTGCTGAAGCGGTGGTAGGTGAGCGCGGCAGTGATTAAACGCCGGCATTAGTGGGAGGCAGACGACAAGTGTGGCCGTAACTGTGACTAAGTATTTTGTCTAGCAATTCAACGTTCCTGCGATTCATGTTTTCCGAATTGTTAAGCGTTTCTGTGGTATTAGCTACGGGTTTTCATTTTTTCCTGTCCAGCTGCTTTGGTATTTACCTCTCTCTATACAAGGTGAAAAGTAGGTGTAGTTTGTAGCTTACGCCATATTTTTTTCTTAAGGAAATGCTACAGTGTATATTTTACGTAATACACAAACACAAAGCAGAACTAATGGACTTTTCACGCTAAAATTTTTTATTAACGAGATGTACGTCGTAAGAAAGACAAAGTGCCAGAATAAAGATTGTGGGGTAAAATTGAACAGAGTTTGTAAAGACACACTTGTGTTTACTAAAAAAAATATGTAACAAGAACTATGAGATACGCAAAATGTATAACTGTTTAATTGGCACTATCTTCAGAAAATCTAAATTTTCCTTGAACAGGTATCCCACTGCAAATATTTAACTGCAAGCACTACAGCAGGGCGTGCCGGGCTGTGGCCGCGTATGTTCAGGGCTGTTTTGTATCGTCGTCGCTATCAGAGTCAAAGTCCGAGGAATAGACAGCATCCTGAGATTCGCTGATGCTCGATCCATCGATAAAATCAGTCGCAAACCCACGGGAATTGCGACATCTGTGGCTCAATGTGTGCTGCATAATGAGTTTTAGGAGCATGAAAGAAGCCTGAGAATCCCGCAATGTGCCTTGAGTCTGTGTGTGACAGCGGCTGTGTTGTGTGTTTGCTTCAGTCCTCGTCTTTTGCGCTGCACACACATGTCGACCTCGAATGTCCAGTATCGTGGCAGTTTTGCATGTATTTGAGAGCTTGCCCTGTGTAGACATGCCCTGTATAGGCATATGTATTCCAGTAAGAAAACAAAAATTCTGAAGGAGCCCAACATGCCGTATTTCATAACAAGTGTATCATGTAAATTATTATGTGACAATCAAATAAAAAACTGAAACAAGACTGCCCAGTAGAGGTATGCAGATGTGTGCATCAGCGTAATAACTGAAACTTCGTGGAAGTTTACAAAAATATTCATTAGGTTGGTTTCTGTCATTCCTCTCTATCACATCATTATTGCAAAAATGTGCTCTCTAGTATTGCACGAATAAAAACACAGTTCAAGCACATCATTTGCTGGCACCTTCGCATCCATAGCAACAGAGAGAAGAATGGTTAAAAATTTTGCCTTGCTTCTCTGACCTTCAGTTTAGGTCCTCATGTTTGCTGAGCCTAAAGTATCATAGACACCATCCAGGGTTTACGGGCAGCTTGAGCACATTGGGCCAGATTGTGGAGAAGCCGCATATGTCACAGTGTCTATAGTGGTATTGGGTAAAGGCAAGTTTCTTGCATAATTCGTTAACATTCAGTACCTATTAGATTACGTTATTATTTCAGCTAAATTTTTGTTTCCCATATATATATATATATATATATATATATATATATATATATATATCTTTATTGTGTGTCCAAAGAACTCCACTTTTTAAACGAGCTGCTCATTCTCTAAGTCTACTGTTAGGTGTTCCAAATTGCATGTACCTTGGACAGCATAGTGTTTGGCCTTCAGCTGAATGTAGTATTAGCCCATTTGCATGTAAATAAAGCTGCATTGGGCCAAGTGTGAAACAATGTGTTCATACGATACAGCCATGTAGCAAAATTTACACGTAAGCAAATTGTTTGATGCAATCCCTAGGAAAATAAGCAAAAATATAAGAATGTGCTTATATGAAAAACAGTACCTATGTTTCAGAAGCATGGCCTTTTGCCGCCATATTCCATAACATTTCATTATTTCACGCTATAAAACTATTTTCCCTGTTTAGGTCTAACCGCTCTAAATTCGAAAATTTTCATTGAGAACACTTTTAAGGTTTTCGCCGTGTCTTAAGTCACTTCCAGGATTAAATTTATAGTTGTAGCTATCATCTGTGTTATAACAAAAACATTTTGGAACGACGTTATGAAGTATGCTAAGGGTGCGTATTAGAACAGTCACTTATATTTTCATTTTAAACATGTATAAAGCGTGTATGTACACACGTCGAAGCCGTATAGACTGTGTAATCCTAATTGAAGGTGTTGTGTGAACATATGCTTTTTTTAAGCATTGTATAGAATTAGCAGTACATTGAGGTGTAGTGAAGCCAAGCGAAAAATATTGGTTCAACAAAATGGTTAAAATACATCCTTAAGCGCATTTGTATGACTTTACCGCATGTAGTAAAACAAAAATGGCAACTGATGTGCTTGATATTTGTTTATTACCATATGGCACCAACACGCAATGCAGACAAAAGAGGAAGGGAAGTGTACCAAAGGGCAACTCGCTCTTGATGGGAGCTGCATTCACAGCTGCATGACGTATGCAATCTTTGAAATATAGCAGCAGCTATCCACCTGTTCCCTTTGTTGCACATTTGTATTGTGTATGTACTAAGTCTTGCCCTGGAAGTGCTAGGCAGTGCCACTCGTGGCATTGGTGCTGCATGCAACACCTACTTCTAACCACAGGTGTTGTGTATTATGTGAACCTAAGTTCTTTTGAATTCATGTAAACCACAAAAGTTCCATTTGAAAGGGTGTGCCATATTCGCCACCATTGCCATGAGTAACACTGGCTGGCAGTCACAGGGCGAGTCGTCAACTTTGCTCAGCTATTATGCAAAACTATTTTATATACTAATGTGGTAATTAGAATACATGCGAAAAGCCTCACAGAATAAAATTTTCGATCCGCATCTTACAGTGATTTTTATTTTGCTTTAACTCAGGATGCCTTTTTACCTGCGTTGCATTTTGCAGCTGACCACTTCAACGATCTCAGCAGAAGCGTTACACAGGTGTGTTCTTTTCTGATTCTCAGTACTGATATTTTGTAGTTTATGTTCGATGTAAATGCACAGATAGAATGAAAAACAGGTTAAAAGATGAGCTCACAGACACTGTCTCCAAACGTTTCTTAGAAACGAAAATCTTTGTTAGAAGTTGTCATTATAGCAACACAAGAAAGTATGCACATCAAAACACCAGTGCCTAGCAAGCAACATCATTATACGGTAGAAGAAGCCAAAACATCATGCGAAAATCTGTACTAAACTAGGGACTGTAGTAAACGTTTTGGAGGCATAAATTGTTTCTTCGGTTACTCTGTCTAATTGCTTGAGCTGAACTGACGTGTCCTGCAAAATAGTTTGCATTTGAATTTGATACAATCTGCAGCAAAATGCGAACAAAGGGCTGCGATGCTGTAAGGGCCTGCTATTGAAGTAGCAAGCAGTCTGCCCAGTGCACTGCAGCCTCATAAAAATGAAATGTGGTACGCTGCACCACATGCATACACAACAAATTTTAATTCATGGCCATTTATACACTGTGCTTGTGCAGGACTGGGCAACTGGCTGTTTGTTCGTCACTGAAACAACTATGTACATCATGCCTGTATTGGGAAGCCACTATCTTTTTCAGTCAGTGTAGCAGTCCTTAAATGTATGGGATTTCCACGCACAATATTTTGTCTGTCGCACTTTGTCGTTTTTGGCACTCCTGCTTTTATGGCTGTGAAACACTTCAGGTTTGCTGAAGAGACAGTGGTAACCTTGTAGCTGGCCTCGAAAAGTTGTTAGTTGGATTTTTAAGGGCCAACTTGCTTTTTACAGTGCTGAATCATGCAACAAAAGGCATGGGATTATTGACAAGGTTAGAGTGACTTTGAGAGAAGTTAATGAGGTTTTTTTTTAACTCACCTCTGTCTGCTGAGACCAAATCATGTTAGCTTTTAATGAAGCAATGTTCAGGTTGAAAAACCGCAAGGCTGTGTGGGTACTCAAATACTATCATTGCTTCAGCTACCTGAAGTGCCTCCATGACATCAAGGCAGAAGCAAAACACATGGCAAAGGATAGGTTGGTGGACAAAGGGCTCTTGGTGGCAATTATGTAGGTTCAAGGGCTATCGCACTGAGTAAGAAAATGTGTTCCCGATACAGCGTGAACATAGTGTTAATGCTGAAGAACAAACTGGCACCCTCTGCCTAGTCTTACACAAGCACATGCAGATAAAGGAATGCTTTGATGCCCACCACTGGAGGGATCAGCTGATATTGCTATGACATAGAATGTGACACCAGATGACTATGGTTCACACATTTGCTGCAGCTCGCTGGTTGGGCAATTGAAGCCTTGATTGTAAGGTTGAAAAGTTTCAATCACAAGGCGGCAACTTAGTTGCCAGCTCTTACAGCATGGCTCACTCCTCAGTGCTACAGTGCTGGACGTATTTGACCAAGCCTGGTGCGAGTTCTCGTGAGTACCCAATGTTCAAGCTGCCACTAAATACTTAGTTGATAAAGTCACTGGAAATGAAATAATATGGTCATCGAAAGAGTCTTGAAAACGATGCCCACATGGCATGTAGCGTGTCCCTTGGTATGACACCAGTCAAACACCCTGTGCAGAGATGCTGGCAGAAGTACAGCAGAAGTGTGGATTATGGAGACAAAAATATTAAGCGGTTCAACTTCCACATATTATAGACCGTCAATAAGTAATCGTTCAGCAAGAACTCTGGCAAAAGGGGCAAGCTGCGCTCCCCACAACGAATACTATTAAACAGTACTGTTATTGTAGCAAAATTACCTATACCTCTTTTGTGAAAGATCATGCCAACTGAATAACCAATATAAAAGCATCAAGTTGCTCCAATAGAAAGTCTTTATTACGCTACACACCAGACTGGGATGTAAGATCTAGGTTATTTTGTAGCCAAGATGACCGCATGCAACGCCTAAAACATTTAAACACTTGGAAGTAACTGTGATTAAACTGCTGATTAAACTGAGTAACTCATCACAGCCGGTATCACACAATGTTGTTTTCTATGCCATGGAAAGATTCCAGCACGTGGACACCACAATTCTCCCCGAGGCCAATACAGACACAGCGGGCCAGCAAGCATGGACTAAAGATTTTTCCATGTGCATCGATGTAGTCTGCCACATTTGGTTTTCTTGTAGGCAGAGCCATATTGAGGTAACCATTTTCTGCCTGCATATTCATCGCAGGGAGCACGGCAGCCAGCTAAAGCGAGTTTCTCGTTGACACCTTGCCGCAGATGTAGACGTGACCGATTTTTCTTGGCACATATGTTGGGTTCAAGAAAGAACGCAGTAACTTAAGAAGAACTTCATTCCTTCTAGATTTAAGGCGTGGGGCCAGGCGTTAACCATTGTTTTAAAAATTTGACCAAACCAAGAAATATTCTCTTTTGAATGTCTTCTTATATCAGTTTGATACAGACCCTGGCTTAGTATCGGTGCATATGCTGTGGCTTTTTTTTAAATCTGTTTAAAAGGTCATCTTTTAGTGTGTTCCAGTCGCAAAGAAATCACAAATATATTTTGATTTCGGCAACGCTTCTTGTAACTTTACACAAGTCATTTTCATGTTGCAACCAAGCCTATTTTTTAAACACATCTTTTTCGCATGAAAAAAAAAACATCTCAGATGAAACAAGGCAGAAATGGCTGCTTATGCATTAGTACGATATTCCAACTCAGAGGACTGAAAAGTAATAAAATGTGCTACACTTTGATAATTTTTCTACCATATGTTCAATATCCCTAATAGGAATAAAGCAAATTCACTTTTGCACTAGCCTATTACAGAAATAAAAATGACAAACTGAACTTTTAAGGGGGCCCTCAGAGGGGCCCAGTTCGTGCGTGTCTTCTGGCGCAGCTGAGCACATGTGCAGCGTGCACATTCTGTTCTAGAGGTGATCTGCTGCCTGTGGAAAGTGTGGACGTGCTGACATGGCGTGTTATTATGTGCACAGTCTTCCCACGTGTTTAGTACTGGGGGTTGCATAATCTGTAGTTTCAGAGATGCATGGAAGTGAGAGACAGACAAAGCATTCGCCTCCACTGCCAGCACTTTTCATGATAGTGTCGTCCCACTGCTTGTCACAGTATCAAAGAGGACAGAGTGGATGCGAAAGGAAAGCTGGGTTTGGTGCATACTACCTATGTGAATGTACTGTTAACACACCATGAAACCTTATCTTTGATCACCGACTCTCAACTTCATTTTTTTTTCTCATTCAAATTTGCTTTTTCCGACTGTGGCTCTTTCCGTCGGAAAGCAACTCATTTGCAAATGCACCTATTTGACTAAAAGGTGGTATTTAAGCGCAACAAACGAAATTACTGATTTTAGCGGATTCGTTATGTGGGCGTTCATCTCTACCTACCTCCAGAAAAAGCCGACTATCACCTGCTCACACTCTGCCGCGCCAGCTCATGTAGGAATAAACTCAATTTTGGTTGGCCACAATGGTTATCGGTATAGTAGCTGTCGTGTGTCCACCCATACACATTTTGTGTGCTACCCGAAAACCTCAAAAAACACCTGTATTTTGCTTTTGTGTATTTATAATAAAATAAGTATGTGTTTGCTAGGATTTCCATTGCTTTGACTTAGCTGGTATGCTTGAAAATGTTCAAAATATGGCACTTAGATTTGTAAAAGGTTAGTCATGCTAAAAAGGCTTTGAATTACTGAGAGTAATAGTGAGCTGCAACGGCAGGATTTAAGACTAGGAAATCTCTTCAATTAAAGTTATTTCACAGCATATACTGTTCCAAACATGCAGAGATAGAGAAATTCATATCAGACTATCATCATACCTTACTAGAAAGAGTTTATACTAAAAAGTTTTAATAATTTTCTTCTACTTACACGTGATTGCTTATATCCTTTCTTCGGCAACCAAAAGCGACTGCTACGTTTTCCAGCCTGCAAATGGTTGAATAGTTTTCAAAGATAATTCCCTCCCTGCTTTGTGTGCATGATTTGTATGTGCTACATTACACAGAGTGCATACCCCCTGCAATGCCAGTATAGGCGAAGCAGGTACTAACTGCATAAACATAAAATAATTTTGAAGCTAGCAAAAATGGCATTTGCAATAAAAATATGCGTAGATGTCCTGTAGGTGGCACTGTCCAACAACAAACTGTGGTATCGAGGGACTGGGCAAAATAACTAAACGTGTGCTTGCCAAACTATAGCGATCATTTGGACCTTGATTCTGACTTGGTTACCAAAAGAAGTTTTGGTTTCTTTGTTTTGTCTTGTTTTTTTCTGCTAAAGTGCACATTTTCTTTTGTTTACTTTCGTTTGGGTTTTCATAGCTATATCATGTGCATATGCGATCAATAATGCCGTCTGGAAGTTAGTGGTTGTTTGTATTTCTCACTTCCTGACGTTAGTTCAATGTGTCTACTAAAATCAACAGAGCACCAGCCAGTATAAACCAGTGTGTTGTTGAATTTGTTTTCTTGTTTGAGCATGAATGATCTGACTGGTTATGTGTCAAAATAAACAATTATATTAGGAAAACAAAGTTCATCAGAACATGTCATTCGTTTTACTTACAATTACCATATTACAACTGTAGAGCCTACATATTCAGGCATGTAGATTTAAACGGAACACATCTTTTTCCAAGTCTTAATTCTGAACAGGTGAGAGCAGTGCTAAGGACGCAAAGCGAGTCCACATCGAAAAATGGCATGGTGCACTTTGCACTGACTGAGAATTGATCTGTTTTTGCAACAGACAAGCAAATTGCATTTGCCTCTCTGTTGCATATGCAATTACGCCTTGTCAAAGGCACGAAAGCACATATAGAGGCAGGGGCCGGTCACATACAGATGTACCGTGGTTGTAGGTTTGTCAACAAGCATGTCACTTTCCTGTAACTTCAGAAAACAGGTTCTGCGCTGACACATTCATCTTTTTTTGTTATTTCGTGGGATTTCATTGGTTATTGGGTTAATGGTTGCTGCTTTCGCTAACCTTGTTGCCCTTGTAAAATTCAGGCCGTCATCTGCACTGTTTACAGTGTACGTGCGCTAATGGTCACATTATAGTGGTGCCTAATCGTGAAGGCTCTCATTCAAATATAGACTTGTCTGGTCTACATATGCTTTTCTTCATTCCAAACGAATAAAATATAGCATGTTTGTGTCAGAGGGAAAGAAACTGGGACTGGTGCCTATTATTGCACATGAATCTATGCTTAGTTGCGTTAACATTTTCGCATAATTTTAACAACTTATTTGGTGCAGTTCTGTAACATTCACACTCTGGCTTATCCCCTAGGTGTAAGGAATATAGGCGAAAAAGTAAAGCATTGCAGTGGATTTAACTTAATGCTCTTGATTCTTGTTACCTTCTTGGCAGCATTTCTTTTTGGAAAAGCATATGTACAAAAGCATGTTTTGACCAAAAATGCTGATATTTGCGAGGCTTTGCAAGCACCACTATAACGCGACAAAAGCAGTGTGTGGCCATTTAGTTATCCAAGGTCTGGAGCAAACACCACAAAAAGTAAACAAAGAAAGATATGTATGCTTATGACACAAGCACCGGATCTAACTTGAAGCTTTAAAGTAAGGAAATAGGCAATGTTTAATAACAGGTGGAGACATGATGTGATGATATCGTTAAAATAAATTCTTCATGCAGTACAGCTAATGGATCACTGATACATTTGTCATTCTTTTTAATTGTTGCAAACCACAATTACCTTGCAGGTTCTCAGGTCGTAATACCTGGCTGCAACGCAAGTTTTGTGGAACAGAGGACTTCAGTCACATTATTTGCAGTGTTTAACATTGTGTGAGGAAGGGTTGTTTCACACAGATGAATCATACACCCTCAATGTCTCTGTTTTCCCACCAATAGAGCATCCCGTCTGTGCGAAGTAGGCACGACCTTATGATGACAGCAGACTACACAATGCTTGCAGCCTAGCTCTATGGATGCATATTGTGCTTCAAGCCACAACCAACTTTTTCCTTATTTGGCTTCTGTCTTTTGTTACAGCACAAAACTCTCCTAACAAGAGCCTAGGAAAACAACGATTTGCTTAACTAAATGAGGCATGAATATGGAATATGATGAATGAGATGAGTGAAGTAAAAAAAAGTGGTCACAGTTGTTGCGTATGTATTTGTGATTTTCATGGGTAATTGTCTAGCTCGTCCTTAAGGGCAAAAATTATTTTCTGTATGAAACATGAGAATAGAGATTTGCTCTGATGACAGAAAAAATGCTGAAGCCAGGAAAACAAATTAGTTTGTTTAGTTTGGCACAATGTGAAGACGGTGCACTGTGCAACGGAGGTTATGAACAGTCTACCATTCCCATCCGTTCGTGCTTGCATTGCATAGACACATATTGTATTAATTTGAGATTGAGGCTAATGAAGTTGTTTGTGCGCAACAACTCTGATCCGCATATTGTGATGCACTGCAAAATAGGTTGGTCCATTCCTGTGTTCGTCAAAACTCGTAGCCAGAAATTATGTCCAGACGTACGTAAGATAATTAAGCTTTGGCAGATTAGCACGAAAAGGACTAATGCATCAGTAATATTCATGTATATTGCATGAAGAATCTGTTTTTGAATTATTGACGTCACATAATGTCAGTACGTCTTGTATATGATGTCTGTTTTCTTATTTCAGCTAGGGTTGAGGTTAGGCGCTTGTGTCCTGCATTTCTTTGTGTTCGTTTGTTCCTGTGGTGCCATTACGCCAGAATAAATCCATGATAGGAGCTGGCAGTCCGTGCAGTTATACTACATTGGCCTAAGTACGGCTGGCGGCGTGAATTCGACGAGTGCGAAGTAGCAGTAAGAACTTCAGAAGGTTAGAATATTGTGTCAGTTCGTGGTGCGTATTACCGTATGGTGAAGCGAAACACATGGAACAGTGTGGGGCGAGACAGATGGGAAAGTGCTACAGACAACTGAAATTTTAGTGGAAAGTTCCGCTGCAGGAGGACAATGCATGCATTATCCTGGTGCAGCGAACTTTGCCAATTTTCATCGTTGTCACTAGCACTTGCCCATATACATTATACTTCACCGTACTCTAATAGCAGTAACATCATCTTTGAAGGGAAAAAAGAACAGAAGCCAACGGATCCGAGCCATAATCAAAGCCATCAGAATTGATCAATTTTAGGAAAAATGTTCCAGTGTAGCACATGTTTTGTTAACCAACATGTAAATGGCATACATGTCTGCAAACCGATGACCAGGTGCATTTCTCATGCACACACATTATATTGTACAACTGCTTCCTGCTTCTTTCGCTTTTTCAGAGTACTTAACTGATTGTCTGTTCTAAAATTAAATCTCTTTTCAGCCAGCACTATGTGTCATTACTGTATAAGCCCATACTTTGTCAGCGTCGTTCGCACTGTTCCCAACTAAATATGAATGACCAAATAACCATATTTAATTGTTAGGTTATGAAGAGAATACTCTTAATACGTATTTCTTTAGAAAAATTTTCTCAATTTTAGGAAGAAGCCCGGTTGGCCCCAAGCTTTGTGTGAAATGAAGAAATGGCCCTCCATATCCATTCATGTTTACATGTCGTCATAGCCAGTCTGTTAGCTTCATTTTTGGTTCTTCCTATTGAACTCTCAAGAAAAGTACCAGCTCTGTTATTCATTGAAAACAAATTTTTGGACTTGGGGACAACGCCATGCACGACACGATTGGAGGCCAATGTGATAAGGAGCACGTTTTCTCAAAACAAGGCACTCAAACGTGAGGAAGCGACTAGATTCGCCTAAAGATGCTGCTATTGGATATGGTCTGGGAAGGTACTTGTTCGGGGCTGCATTTGCAGCATGTTACGTTGCTGGATTTGGTACAGTGAAATGTTGCTGCTGGCACAGCATTCAAGTAAATATGGTTGCCATGCTCAAGTGTCCATGCAGAACACAAATCATCCACTATTATGAACTACAATGCAAATCTGCATAAGCGAAAATCGCTTAAGCGAAACTGCCGCTTAAACAGGACACCATCCTGATGGTTGGTTGGTCGGTTCTCTACAATGTCTCTCAGTGAATAAAATGCCCGCTAAATGGAACGAATTTCCCTGTTGCCTTCAGCTTCCATTCAAAGAGTGCCCACTGTAAAATATAGGGGGGGCCCTGTTTGGAACTTTCGAAATCCAGTCGTAAACAAAACCGCGTTTCAGTGGGAGCTAAATGCAAAAACAACCGTGCACTTAGACTTAGGTGCATGTTAAGGAAACCCAGTTTGTCCACTTTATTCCGGGGTTGCTCGCTACGGCATGTCTCATAATCAGAAGGTGTGTTATGGTTCGTAAAATATGATAATTTAATTTTCAATAGCTTGCTCTGAAATACGGCGCAATAACTACATTAAATTATTTAGCGTGTTTGTGTGATGAGTCCATATTTCTTAATTTAGTACTTTGACCTTTGTGATCATACTTCTGTGCTAGTCCATGCAAAATACCCCTGATTGGCCTCATTATACAAGCCACTAATAATTTGGAGTTGATTAGTCAAGCAAATTAAATTTACAGCACACACACCTTAGACGGGCCACAAACGGAACATACGACACACACTGGCGTTAACAACTTCTTTATTTCTTCGTCGTCGATGCAATATAAACCCTAGGCCATACAGCGCAGTCAGGCGCAGATTACATTGCAGAGACCTGCCAAATTATTACATACGCAAACGTAGGAAATCAAATTCAGATGGATGAAGGGACAAAGTTATGTCACTGATGCAATTATCGCCTTGCCTTTTTATGTGGTAGGCCTCGAAGGCAAGCCGCGCATGCTTATTCTTCCTTTCGCCAAGAATCAACGCCCCATCAAGTGATGCCGCACAATTGTTGCAAGAGTATATATGCGCACCAAGGTGCGCTCCTCTATCTACATTTCTACATCTATCTACATCTCCGCTATCTACAGTGACATGCGACACAATATTTGCGACCCGGTAAATTGAAGCATCGCCTTTCAGGAGCTCAGTATGAGGTCAGGCAACTTACCCAATCTTCTGCACGAAGCGGGAGAAGTAAGAAAAAAAGCCCACGGAGCGCCGTATAACAATGGCGCTAGTCGCAACGGGAAAAATTCGCAGAGCCCGAACTTTGCCTGGGTCAGGGCGCACTCTGGACGTCGCTACAAGATGGCTAAGTATAGAGATTTGGCGGTGACTGAAGTGACACTTAGATGAATTAGACTGGGGCGGGCATTTTAAAACACAGACGGAACTAATAAAAGGCGCTCGATTGGAGTGGATTGGAGCCAACTTTATTTATGTCTGCAGTTGGGCGTTGGTGCGCCTCGACGAGGGCCTACGTCATCCTCGAAGTCACCGTTACTCGGCGCGGATCTCCGCTCGCCGTTCCTGACTCGCTGGGTCCGTGCCTTTCGAGCGCCTCGAGGACCTGCTGGACGGCCCAGAGCTGATCGTCTCGGTCGTAGCTCTTCGCGGCTGCCTCTAGCCGCGGTGGTAGCGTTCTTGATTTTGCTTCTTCTGGATATTTAACGCAGTCCCTCAAGATGTGCTTGTAGTCTGCGGTCTCCCTCCGGTAGACTCTGCACATATCTGTCGGATATGTGTCGGAGTACATGCGATTCATCAGTCTCGGGCTCGGTAGTGATCCGGTCTGGAGCTGTCTCAGTACTACCGCCTCCGCTCGACTCAGTTTCGGGTGCGGGGGTGGGAGATTCCGGCGAGCCAGGCGGTAGGCCTTTGTTATTTCATTGTAATCCATAATGCGGTACTTGGTGCTCGAGGTGTGTGGCATATGTAGGAGCGAAAAAATTCCGTCATCTAGGTAACAGAGACAGCTGGAGCACATGAGTTTATACAGAAGGTCGCCCATTATGATTCCGAACGTGGATTGGGCAAAACACGAGCAGAAAGGCATGGCTTTGAACTGGTTTAGGCTGTCCGACATTACAAAGCTGTCTTCTCGCAGCCCATGTCGTCCACGCAATCTGCCAGTAGCCGGAACGAAGGTCGACAGAACAGAACCATTTGACATCTTGAAGGGAGTCGAGGACACCATCGATACGTGCGAGAAAAAAAAATATATTTTTTGTTACCTTGGGAAACTCATCATCATCAGTCTACTTTATGTCCACTGCACGACGGAGGCTTCTCCCTGCAATTTCCAATTACCTCACTCTTGCGCCATGCAATTCCAACTAGCACCGGCAAACTTCCTTATTTCGTTGCAACACCTAACCTTCTGCCGTCCTCTACTGCACTTCCCTTCAATTGGTACCGATTCTGCCACTCTAAGGATCCAACAGTTATCAAATCTGCGCATTACATGACCTACCAAGCGCCATTTCTTTCTCCTAATGTCTATTAGAATATCGTCCATAGCCGTTTGCTCTCTGACCCAAACCGCTCGCTTTCTGTCTCTCAAGGCTATGCCTAGCATTCTTCGTACCATCGCTCTTTGCGCGCTCCTAAACTTCTTCTCAAGCTTCTTTGTCAGTCTCCAAGTCTCTACCCCATTTGTCAGCACCAGTAAAATGCACTGATTTTAAACCTACCTTTGCAATGATAGCGGTAAGCTTCATGTCAGGAGCTCGCGATGTCTGCCGTATGCGATCCCACGCCATTTCATTTTCTGAATTTCCTTCTGATGGTCAGGGTTCCCTGTGATTAGTTAACCTAGGTAAGCGTACTCCTTTACAGACTCTTGAGGCTGACTTGCGATCCTGAACTCTTGTTCCCTTGTACGGTTATTCATCAATATCTTTGTCTTCTGCATATAATCTTCAACCCCACTCTTACACTCTCCCTATTAAGGTCCTCAATCATTCTTATAACTCGTCTGTAGTGTTGCTGAATATGACAATGTCATCGGTAAACCGAACTTTGCTGAGGTATTCACCGTCGATCCTTACTCATGAACCTTCCAAGTTAATAGCTTGAATACTGCTTCCAAGCAAGCAGTGAATAGCATTGGAGTGATTGGGTTTCCTTGTCTGACCCTTTTCTTTATAGAAATCTTCCTACTTTTCTTGTGTAAAATTAACGTGGTTCTGGAACCGCTGTAGATATTATCCAGGGTATTTACATAAGCGGTCTGTACTGCTTGATTGCGCAATGCTTCTATGACTGCTGGTATTTCTACTTAATCAAAGGCTATTTCGTAATCTATGAAAGCCATATACAGAGGTTATTGTACCCTGCGGATTTCTTGATAACCTGATTAATGACAAGGATCTGATCCGTGCTAGAGTATCTCTTCCTAAAGCCAGCCTGTTCCCTTGGTTGAATAAAGCCCATTGTTGCCTTTATTCTATTGGATATTATTTTGGTAAATGTTTTACATATTTTTGACTAAGCTAATGGTCCTATGATTTTTCAGTTCTTTAACGTCTCCCTTTTTGTGGATTAGTAAAATATTTGCATTGTTCCAGTTTTCTGGGATTCTTGCAGTCTATAGACACTTCCTATGGAGAGCCGCCATTTTCCTAGCATTATGGCTCCTCCGCCTTTCATTGAATCGACTGTTATTCCATCTTCTCTTGCCGCTTTTCCTCATTTCATGTCTTGCAAGGCACTTCAGACCTCATCCCTAGCTATAGGAGGAGTTTCTGTATCCTATTTAATATTGTTTCGAATGAAATACTCATGAGTTCTGTGGGTACTGTACAGTCAGTGTAGAATTCTTGCGCTGCTTTTATTAGACCTTCGGAATTGCTGATGATATTACCCTGCTTATCCTTCAGTTCATACATCTTGGCTTACCCTGTGCCATGTATTCTTTTCACTGATTTCAGGCTGGGTCCATTTTGTACGGCTTCTTCAGTGTTTCTCACGTTATAATTTAGAATATCACTTATTTTTGCTTTTTCGTCAATTTTGTACGTTGATCAGTTTGACAGTTGTTAAGGTACCAGTAATACACACAGAAACGCCAGGTGATGTCGGAAGACTACCAAAGACGCCCATGGGTTGGAAGGAAGAGGGCTGTAATATTCCTTGAGATAGCACCGTATCGACTTCCGTTTTTACCACTTGTCGCTCGTGTAAAGACACTTGGTGAATCGGATGGGCACCGCCAGCGTCAGGTATGTGTTGGGCAAAAGAAGTCTGGTCTAAAGGGCCGCTATTCATAATAAAACTGCCACTGAAGAAGCTGAGCAATGAGTGTAACTGGTAGGCGTGCTGAGGCTCGAGATCATAAGAGATCATTCTTGGGGATTCGGGTGAGCCATCTGGTGACGACTGGGTAGAGACACTGTGAGATGATGTTTAGGTACTCAAGAAAGATAGATGGTAGTCTGCCAAAGATGACAGCGTCATCATCATCATCAGCCTGATTACGCCCACTGCAGGGCAAAGGCCTCTCCCATACTTCTCCAACTACCCCGGTCATGTACTAATTATGGCCATGTTGACCCTCCAAACTTCCTAATCTCATCTGCCCACCTAACTTTCTGTCGCCCCCTGCTACGCTTCCCTTCCCTCGGAATCCAGTCCGTAACCCTTAATGACCATCGGTTATCTTCCCTCCTCATTACATGTCCTGCCCATGCCCATTTCTTTTTCTTGATTTCAACTAAGATGTCATTAACGCGCGTTTGTTCCCTCACCCAATCTGCTCTTTTCTTATCCCTTAACGTTACACCTATCATTTTTCTTTCCATAGCTCGTTGCGTCGTCCTCAATTTAAGTAGAACCCTTTTCGTAAGCCTCCAGGTTTCTGCCCCGTACGTGAGTACTGGTAAGACACAGCTGTTATAAACTTTTCTCTTGAGGGATAATGGCAACCTGCTGTTCATGATCTGCGAATGCCTGCCAAACGCACCCCAGCCCATTCTTATTCTTCTGATTATTTCACTCTCATGATCTGGATCAGCAGTCACTACCTGTCCTAAGTAGATGTATTCTCTTACCACTTCCAGTGCCTCGCTACCTATCGTAAACTGCTGTTCCCTTCCGAGACTGTTAAACATTACTTTAGTTTTCTGCAGATTCATTTTTAGTCCCACCCTTCTGCTCTGCCTCTCCAGATCAGTGAGCATGCATTGCAGTTGGTCCCCTGAGTTACTAAGCAAGGCAATATCATTAGCGAAGCGCAAGTTACTAAGGTATTCTCCATTTACTCTTATCCCCAATTCTTCCCAATCCAGGTCTCTGAATACCTCCTGTAAACACGCTGTGAATAGCATTGGAGAGATCGTATCTCCCTGCCTGACGCCTTTCTTTATTGGGATTTTGTTGCTTTCTTTATGGAGGAGTACAGTGGCTGTGGAGCCGCCATAGATATCTTTCAGTATTTTTACATACGGCTCGTCTACACCCTGATTCCGCAATGCCTCCATGACTGCTGAGGTTTCGACTGAATCAAACGCTTTCTCGTAATCAATGAAAGCTATATATAATGGTTGGTTATATTCCGCACATTTCTCTATCACCTGATTGATAGTGTGAATATGATCTATTGTTGAGTAGCCTTTACGGAATCCTGCCTGGTCCTTTGGTTGACGGAAGTCTAAGGTGTTCCGGATTCTATTTGCAATTACCTTAGTAAATACTTTGTAGGCAACGGACAGTAAGCTGATCGGTCTATAATTTTTCAAGTCTTTGGCGTCGCCTTTCTTATGGATTAGGATTATGTTAGGTTCTTCCAAGATTCGGGTACGCTCGAGGTCTTGAGGCATTGCGTATAGAGGCTGGCCAGTTTTTCTAGAACAATCTGCCGACCATCCTTCAGCAAATCTGCTGTTACCTGATCCTCCCCAGCTGCCTTCCCCCTTTGCATAGCTCCCAAGGCTTTCTTTACTTCTTCCGGCGTTACTTCTGGGATATCGAATTCCTCTAGATTATTCTCTCTTCCATTATCATCGTGGGTGCCACTCGTACTGTATAAATCTCTATAGAACTCCTCAGCCACTTGAACTATCTCATCCATATTAGTAATGATATTGCCGGCTTTGTCTCTTAGCGCATACATCTGATTCTTGCCAATTCTTAGTTTCTTCTTCACTGCTTTTAGGCTTCCTCCGTTCCTGAGAGCTTGCTCAATTCTATCCATGTTATACTTCCTTATGTCAGCTGTCTTACGCTTGTTGATTAACTTCGAAAGTTCTGCCAGTTCTATTCTAGCTGTAGGGTTAGAGGCTTTCATACATTGGCGTTTCTTGATCAGATCTTTCGTCTCCTGCGATAGCTTACTGGTATCCTGTCTAACGGAGTTACCACCGACTTCTATTGCGCACTCCTTAATGATGCCCACAAGATTGTCGTTCATTGCTTCAACACTAAGATCCTCTTCGTGGCTTAAAGCCGAATACCTGTTCTGTAGCTTGATCTGGAATTCCTCTATTTTCCCTCTTAGCGCTAAGTCATTGATCGGCTTCTTATGTACCAGTTTCCTCCGTTCCCTCCTCAGGTCTAGGCTAATTCGAGTTCTTACCATCCTGTGGTCACTGCAGCGCACCTTACCGAGCACGTCCACATCTTGTATGATGCCAGGGTTAGCGCAGAGTATGAAATCTATTTCATTTCTAGTCTCGCCGTTCGGGCTCCTCCATGTCCACTTTCGATTATTCCGCATGCGGAAGAAGGTATTCATTATCCTCATATTATTCTGTTCTGCAAACTCTACTAATACCTCCCCCCTGCTATTCCTAGTGCCTATGCCATATTCCCCCACTGCCTTGTCTCCAGCATGCTTCTTGCCTACCTTGGCATTGAAATCGCCCATCAGTATAGTGTATTTTGTTTTCACTCTACCCATCGCCGATTCCACGTCTTCGTAGAAGCTTTCGACTTCCTGGTCATCATGACTGGATGTAGGGGCGTAGACCTGTACAACCTTCATTTTGTACCTCTTATTAAGTTTCACAACAAGACATGCCACCCTCTCGTTAATGCTATAGAATTCCTGTATGTTACCAGCTATATTCTATTATGACAGCGTGTATAAGGCTATACCTTGTGGTAGAACGTGGCTTTATATATGGTCGAATTTTAGAAGAGGAACGCATGTAGAAATGTTCGTAGAATTGACGGCAGTGTAAGGAAGCGTAATGTTTAAGCAGGGGGGACGTTCGAGAGAGGAGAGACGATGCGATCGCCTTTAGACAGAGGTGATGTGGGGTTGGATGAAAGACGAACGTAACTGCTTCGGGTCAAGACGACTGTGTTGCGTAGGACGAAAGCTGCTGGTAACTTCCTGAGGGGGGGATAAGGGCAGTGCAAATCGAGCTTAACAAGTTCCATTGAGCAGTCAATCAACATTGAAGGCTCTGAGAGAAAATCGAAACCCACAAATAATGTCATGGGGACAATTTTATCATCATCATCAGCCTGGTTACGCCCACTGCAGGGCAAAGGCCTCTCCCATACTTCTCCAACTACCCCGGTTATGTACTAATTGTGGCCATGTCGTCCCTGCAAACTTAATCTCATCCACCCACTTAACTTTCTGGCACCCCCTGTTACGATTCCCTTCCCTTGAAATCCAGTCCGTAACCCTTAATGACCATCGGTTATCTTCCCACCTCATTACATGTCCCGCCCATGCCCATTTCTTTTTGTTGATTTCAACTAAGATGCCATTAACTCGCGTATGTTCCCTCACCCAATCTGCTCTTTTCTTATTCCTTAACGTTACGCCCATCATTCGTTTTTCCATTGCTCGTTGCGTCGTCCTCAATTTAAGTAGAACCCTTTTCGTAAGCCTCCAGGTTTCTGCCCCGTAGGTGAGTACTGCTAAGGCACAGCTATTATACACTTTTCTCTTGAGGGATAATGGCAACCTGCTGTTTATGATCTCAGAATGTCATTCTTCAAGGATGAGTCAAACGAACAGAGAGGTCTGATGGCAGCGGATACTGACACAAGCAGCGCAAATTCCTATGACGGCCGGCTTTCAACCCTCGGTCACCCGCCTAACACAGAGCGCAGCATTTGTATGGACTTTAGTTGGGCGTTTACAAAGATGGTCACTCATGATAAATATGTGCGCGCCGGTATCAAAGACTTTACAGGGACATCATACACATGCACCACAAGTAAATTTTTATCTGTCAGCAGGGTCAGCAGAGGAATTTGAGTCCACGTCGATGTAGCAGCGTCGCACCTCAAAGCTTCTCCCGTCAGATTTCCAAACAGTTCCGGTGCATGGGTGACGGGCTGGGCGAGGCAGGGGGCCTCGTGTTGGTATTGCTGTGTAGTTTGTGCCAGTGGCGGACGACTACCTTCTGAGCAGTGGTAAGGTTGGTACGTAGACTACGATGAGGGCGTCCAAGTGTTGTGGCAGTGACGGGAATGTTGCGAACACGTCGGCAGTTAAAACAAATAAGCCTAACATCTCGGGTTCGCCATTACAGCGACTTGGTTACGAATAGAACGTGAGTAGCACTGGTTCTGCGCGGCCGGGACAATAGCAAAGGATTCGAGTTCTTTGGCGGGGGAAACGGAGGGAACCACAAGATTCGCCGGCTCTTCGCGAACTACGGACTGGATGAGGCAAAGCGATGGTAAAAAACCATTAGGGACATTCGTCTTGGAGCTAACCGGTGGTGCCGCCTCTATCTCTGCGAACGATGCGCACAATGCTCTCGGACGTGGTCGACTGATGGGCGGAATGGTCCTCGCACGACAAGTTAGCGGCTGTATTTGGAAGGCGGGTGTATTGATGAATTATTCGACGGCTTTTAACTTCTTTGAAACTCCGGCATTCAGGTGTGTTCGCGTAAACGTTGGTGAAGTTACTGTACACGACAAGGTTAAGTGCATCGGTTACAATGCTCTTCAGTAGATGGTTTACCATTTCTCCCGGCATTCACTCGTCCAGCTTGAGGCAAAGGGCAAGAACGTCCTGAATACACGTCACGCATGACTCAGTTGACGTCTGGGCGTGAGTCTCCTGTTCTCTCTTCGCGGCTCGTTGTCGTTAAACTGCTTTTTCTTAAAGGAAGGAGCTATTCTAGAAAATAGCGTTAAAGAGCCTTTTCTTGCATAGCTCCTAGCTCCTGATCTCCTCTTTATTTGTCTGAAATCACACCTCTGCCGTGCCTTTCAAGTAGACAATCACGTTGGCCAACACAAGAGTGTGTGATGCCACCTCTCATTTTCGCTGACACGCTCGTGAATCCGGAGCCAATCTTCGACGTCGAGTTTGGTGGTACCTGTAGACGTGCTAGAATCGCTGGGCTGAGCCAATATGATGGTTGGCATGGTGGTCACCGCTGTGGTCGCTCTTGTTGCAGCCTCTTCTTCATTCGCGATGGTGGTAGCGGCCCGGCTACGTCCTCTTAGCAGCTGTGTCTTGCATTAGATGAACCCTGTACCTTCACCAAAATGTAGCACTAGGATTATAGAAACAGGGAAATTCATTTGAATGGTGTATACAAAAAAACAGACACAGAAGCAAAGTGTCTAATGTCGTAGTCTTCAGTCCAAGCTCGTGCTCTCCTTCCCCTTGGCTTTTAGCGTTCTAACAATATAAACGCCCTCAAACCTTATATATGTGATGTAATTGATTTACCAGTAGCCCTTCGGTCACACGCAAACAAGTTAACAACAATGAACGTAATACATATAAAGGCAGTTTCGTCGAAAGTGCTTCAATCTTGCGGCAAAACTGCAGCTTTTTTGAGAAAGCTTCTTCTGAGGCACTTGCGCGTGCCGATGTTGCTGCCACCCGGACTAGTTCATCATTTTTATGTAGTGATGTCTGTTAGTACGTTAGGCAATCCTTTTACCTTTATATTTTGTTCAAAATATTCGATGTCAGCACATCCACACTAATGCTCCAGCTGGTCTGTTTCTTCAAATAAGCTCAGTTGCAAGGGACCGTCTTTCCTTTCTTAGCCTCCCTTTTTCCACAACACTTCTATTCTCCTCTTTGCAGGATATACCAAACCAACTAGGCCTACAGCCTACTATTCTCGTTGATCCACTCTCGTGCGCCCGTTCACTCGGCGCCACTGGCTTGACACCACCTTGCTCCACTCCCTAGTACTGTTGTCGGCACAACATATAAACGGGAGTCGATCGCGCTAGGTGCGCTATACTGCGCGTAGGCGTCTTGCAAATACAAGGGCTCCTCGAAAGTGTTAAATGAAACTCGAGTGCCAGGGTGTAACGGCACTGCAGGCACGACAGAGGTATGTGAGACGTGCTGAAGTGACGAGGGTGGCGAGGCAGTAGGCGAAGAGTTGAACAAACGGAATAGGCGCGGCCGCACAGCGCTTCCACAGATAGAGGCAACGCACAGCCGAGAAGCAGCGCCGCGCGAGACTGCGCGAACATGAAACATTCATTTCACAGGACACATTCAATGTAGAACGTAGATCTGGCCGGAGTATTTTACGTGGTAGAATGGCGTGGGAGGGGGGAGGGTAGAATCTACCTCGCATCTTCAGCATCATCTGCGGCATCAGTAAAACTATCTCATTCTTCCACACCAACGTATACGGAGCCTCGCGTCAATGGCGGCTGCGAGAACTTTCCTGGAGGGCCATATAATTGCTGTCGCATTAAAATTTAGTGGTCGAACCAACTGACCACTCCTTATCCTTATCCGCATAATCGAGAAAGATAGTGAAACACCAAAAAGTTTTAAGCAGGAGTCCACTACCAACTTCCTGTAACGGATCTCACGTCCGATGGGAATGCGTACAATATGCTTTTTGACAGAGAGCGCTTCGGTAGTTTGAGCGCAGCGCAGCCTCCAACGTGGTGTAGCCTGGTGTAGACAGTGTAGGCATTCTGCTGAGGTACTCAGCTGACATATCAGTCTCCGCACATGATTTTTCGTCCGTATCTACCTATCCAGCGTCGCCTCGTCGCCCACGTAGTGTAACTTGAACACGGATCAGCAGTGCTCACAAGCCGCGTACTGCTTCGCATGCCACGGCAGCAACTAAGAAAGCTGCCGCCATAAGCAGCGTAGAAAGGCCACGACGTTGACGGGCAAATCTCATTTTCGTGTCGCGGCGGACGTGGTAGGATGAAGCAGAACGCCTTCGCGCTTTCGTGGCGCACGCTGCGAAGTCTGCCACTCGCATTACTGAAACTGAGCGCATCGCAACTCAGCTGGCGGCCCAAATCACTACAGAGCCAGACCAAAATGGTCGTAACTTCACTGAAGCCAGTCGGCAGCAGTATGCCGCACGCCAAAAGGACGCCGCGCTTCAAGGACACCTGGAGAATGATCGCCCACCCGCATGTGGTGCACCTTACCCTGCACCGGACAGTGAGTTCACCAAGTAACAACAATCCGTTCGATTTTGCTTGCACGGTTTCCGAGCACCCGTGGTTGTGGCGGATTGGCGCAGTGCTACGGCTTGGGCACTTCAGTGTTTCCTGGGGATGTATTTGAGTCGCGAGTAGATTGATAAGCTTTGCTTCTATGGAAATGGTCGAAGATCCCTGTGCAGTTGTAGGGTGCCGCTGATAGCTACTTGCACCTGAATACTTCCCTTAGAGTAAACATGCAGCACCTTCTGTGAAGACACCTTTTACTTTCGTGTTTCCTATGACAGAGGGATCAATAATTATTTTTTTCAACCAAATCTGGTTAAGATGTGAAATGTTGCCGTACGGAAATGTTTTCCACGTGTGTCTCTGCGTTAGTCGTTTTCGGTTGAAATGTAAGTTTACAAAATTTTCATTGTTATCATGCCAACAATACTCAGTCAAAAGTACCACTTTCTTCGGGATCAACTACATTTTATTTTACAAGCAATGTATAGATTACATTCAATGAGCAGAGTCACTTGATCTGTGCGCTTGCTCTAGTGGAGCTGCCAAGAAGTGGTGAAATGCCATGGATAGAAATAGCAAGAATATGGCTTGCTTTCCAATCAGGCTTTTTATGTCAATGACAGCGCCGAAGAAGTGGCGCACTATTTTGCAACAGAGAAAGGGTAGCGACATTGCCTATCGTTTAGTATCATGCGATTTGAGATGGCATGAGACGCCGACAGGAGTAAAGCTGGTAGGGTCCGAGGTTCTGAGCTACACTTTGCTGTTTTCCATTTACCAAGTCGTTGAAGACGCAACGTGGAATACCATAAGGTGCTGGATCAAATTTATGGGACAGGTCTCTATATACTGAAAAGATATTGCGCCAAAAAACAACACACACAAGAAGAAAGACGACGACACCACGGTGGTGTTCTCCGCTCCCCGAAAGCTTGCCCAGCTAAGCCGTCGCATAACTTGCGAAATCCAAATGCCTGGCTGTCAGAGAAGCATGGCCAGCGTGTCGTAAAGTGTGCCACAAACGTGGTATAAGAAATTCCTCTGTGCTGCGGGAAATGATACATTGGACAGACGGGGCGTTGTGTCAACGACCGACTTAGGGAACATGCAAAAGGTATAAAGAATAATGAAGGTGAGCGACTTGTGGATCACTGCAGGGCTTGCACCGATTGTTTTCCACGGTTCCGCGATGCGAGGAATTAGGGTAGAGGCAGGCATCAGACATCTCGTGAAACATTGGAAGCCCTCTGCATCAAGTAAGCGGGTCCGAACTGTGTTAGTGATACGTCAGTTTTTCTTTACGATGCTGAGCTGAAGTTTCTATCACGCCTACTCTGATAAAACCTTGTACTCCATGTTGTCTTGTACGCATGCGCGGTGTTTTGGAGGGCTATATATGTCGAGAGCTTTCACCCTCATTAAACAGTTGAAGCAGCACCCGTGGTGTCGTCGTCTTTCTTCTTGTGTGTGTTGTTTTGTGGCGCAAAATCTTTTCAGTATGCAAGATCACCAACTAGCCCAGCAGTTAACTCTTCTAAGGTCTCTATATCTTGCATGCAAAGGAGCTGCTTAAGAAGCCTGATTAGTTGATAGTTTATTTGGATTGAAATTAAATTTTTAAAGCTTATATCTTATCCTATTTAATGGAAAAGTCATTTGCGACCACTAGACAAACCGAGGTATGTTTCTTCTTATGGAATGGCGATTATTTCGCGAGAAAGTGCGACTCACAGTAAAAACTGGTTTGACTCAGGCTTGAATGCTTCGTATTGTTAGCTTTCATTGCAAAGCGCTTCCTACAGCTTAAGTTGTGGAGAAATAGCGGACCTCTGTTCCTCCTGACAAGTTCAATCGTAAATAGGACACTGCCTTCGTTTTTATGCAGAGTATTTGATTTCTTTCTTTGAGACCGTAAAACTCTCTAGGATAATGCTTCTGAGAGAGAGAGAGACAGGGAGAGAGAAATGAATGCATAGAAAGGCAGGCAAGTTAACCAGTAGTAGTTCCGGTAGGCACCCTGCACGGGGGAAAGAGTACGGGGCTAAAATGAGAAAAAGACTTGTTCTGAGCATTGTTCACTACTCTTAGGGAAAAGTAGTGAAAACATGAATAACTATTCAGCTACCCAGAATGCATCAGTGCGCATATAGAGAGCATCTATCTCTCCATGACCGTTTATGTCTATACAAGTAGCATTACAGTGATGTTAAGGCACATTGTATCGCTGAACGTAAATGATTTAGCCTAGGTAGTGGTTATTCTGATATTTCTACATGTTCGGGCATACATGGTCTTTCAGTGAGCAATCTCAAAACTCTTGGATTACCTGTGGCGGATGCCAAAGATATTGTGCATGGACTGGTCTACTAAAAAAATTATATTATTTGCACAGGAAATAGATATGCACAATTGACTAACTAATTGACAAATAACACTAAAAAGCTTTTAGCTAATTACTTTATGGCAGATATTACGATTCACATATTATAGGAGGTGAGCCCGCAAGCCATACCCACTCGTGTGGATGACACCATTTACGAGGTATGAGGCGTCAAACTTGCGCTACAAATACAGTGTCGTTCCACTAAGTGTTTTAGCAAAACGTCGTTTCATGCATAAGTGTACTGTACTTTGCTTTAGTCTAGTGAGCTTGTATTCAGTTGTAGTTCTGTTCCCACTACTACCTAAGGCCTCCAAGAATGGCCGGCAGTATGTAACATACAATTAAATTAAACAAAAAGGTAACTTGAACGCCTTATCGCTTATCGCTTATAAAGGTACCAGTCACCTACATTTACATTATTGTAATGATTAACTGTCGTAACTTCGCACATTGCCCATTTTCGCACAGCTATAAGGCATCACACTTTTCGCCTGGGGGAAACATCTTGCTTCGGTAGTCGCCAAAGAATTCTTACGCATTAAAATACGCTGGCAGTGCCTACTAGCTAGCGGCATATGTTGGTCCTTCTGCGTTTCCAATGTGCTAATGTACCGAGTGTGGTTTGCTAGCAGTACACGCTGTGTTGCAGGCCCCGCCTGTAGCGCAGCCACCTGGCGTGGGAGGCAGTCCAAAGCCACCTGCCTATCTGTCGTGCCTGTTTATTCTGGCCACAAAGAGATGGCGCTACGAGTGGATGTGCTTCCCTTTGCTGCCTGTTGCTGGCGCTCTAAGCAGCCTCCGCAGAGCACAAGCCACGCGCTCGACTCTGCCCTTTCAAAAAGAACCACCCTGTACAAACAGTCGGCACCTTGGTGTACACGGTGGGACTTGTAAGCAACTGTGTACGAGCATTCCTGTGGGCGTAGCGCCCAGCGACATAGGCGATCGGTACGGTCATTAATGGAATAATTCAGCCCAGCCAGTGGTAGCAGACGGCGGGCGTAGGGAATGACGCGGTCATGGCCTCACTGACGTCGGCGAAAAATGGCACCAATTCCATTACCACTGGCATCAATGCGGACTTCTGTTGGAGCAGACTGCTCATAGTTTACCAGAATAGGAGAGAGATAAGCTGTTCAAATCCCCAAGAAAATAGAACGTCTGGCTTCAAAAGAGCATAGGGCGGGTGGCTTCCACAAAATTGTGCAAGAAACACCGGAAGTACGAGCGCGGGCCCACGAAGCTGCAGACATCTTTAGCACGTGTTGGCATGGTAAACATCTGTACGTCCCGAACATTTCCCTGGTATCGGCGCACAGCAGATTAATAAACAAGATAACCAAAGATAGTAATTTAGCGGCATCCGAACTGACATCTGAAGTGACAGGGCAGAAACGTGGAGGCTTACGAAAAGGTTTCTACGTAAATTGAGGACGATGCAATGAACTATAGAAAAAAGAATGATTGGTGTAACATTAAGAGATAAGAAAAGAGCAGACTGGGTGAGGGAACAAACGCGAGTTAATGACATGCTACTTGAAATCCATAAAAAGAAATGGGCATGGGCTGGACACGTAATGAGGAGGGAAGATAACCGATGATCATTAAGGGTTACGGACTGGATTCCTAGGGAAGGGAAGCGTAGCAGGGGGCGGCAGAAAAATTTGGTGGGCGGTGAGATTAAGAAGTTTGCAGGGACAAGGCCACAATTAGTACATGACCGGGGTTGTTGGAGAAGTATGGGAGAGGCTTTTACCCTACAATGGGCGTAACCAGGATGATGCTGATGATGATGAATAAAGATCAAAGAAGGCGATTAAGTGCAACATGAAGTTTACCTTCGGTAGAACACTTCATGATAGGCATATAGATGAAAGGTACGCACCATAAAACCACGTTGCTTATGGTAAGGGCCCTTATCGGTCCAGGTGCCTAAGTGCCAGCCGCAGCCATGCCACAAAGGGCAATGCGCGGCAAAATTCGACCCCACCATGGACTCTTGTCTGTGGTGTCGCAACGCGCCACTTACCTACAGGTCAAAGATACCCTTGCGATAATTTTTTTGTTAATACAGGAACACCCAGTAAATAGTATGATACTGCCCGCGAAATTGGGCTGACATAAAAAAAAAAGATGGAATTATGACAGAAATGCGTGGACGCGTGATGGGGTTTACTATTGTATGGAAATTACCATTTGCTCTCTTGTCAACAGGGCTGGCGCTATTCTTTATTGCGCATGATACGTGAACGTTTGTCGACAAAAAAACGCTTTCTGTTTATACTTTCCTGGAATCATTGCTCATTGCATAAACATATTTACATAGCCGTGCGTGTGGCTATTTTAATGTTGCAGTTTCTCTGCCGCTTTGCTAATGAAACGGTCTACAATGTTAGCCTCTCGATTAAATGAGGCTGCCTATACACATCGTGGCTTTCTAGAGCTGCTAAAGGAGCAGCGTGCTGTCTTATTTAGTGGTGCTTCTACGCTTCAGCATTCATGGACGCATTACGGAATCAGGGCGCAGACGATCCATATGTAAAACAACTGAAATATATCTATAGCGGTTCCACAGCCACCGTTGTCCTCCATAAAGAAAGAAACAAAATATCAATAAAGAAAGGCATCAGGCATTCCTGAGGCATTCCTTCAGTGCTATTCACAGCGTGTTTACAGGAGGTATTCAGAGACCTGGATTTGGAAAAATTGGAGATATGAGGATAAGTGTTATTGGAGAATACTTTAGTAACTTGCGATTCGCTGATGATATTGCCTTGCTTAGCAACTCAGGGGACCAATTGCAATGCATGCTCACTGACTTGTAGGGGCAAAGCACAAGAGTGGGTCTAAAAAATATTCTGCAGAAAACTAAAGTAATGTTTAACTGTCTCGGAAGAGAACAGCAGTTTACGATAGGTAGCGAGGCACTGGATGTGGTAAAGGGATACATCTACTTAGGGCAGGTAGTGACCGCGGATACGGATCATTACACTGAAATAATCAGAAGAATAAGAATGGGCTGGGGTGCGTTTGGCAGACCTTCGCAGATAATGAACAGCAGGTCGCCATTATCCCCCAAGAGAAAAGTGTATAACAGCTGCGTCTTACCAGTACTCACGTACGGGGCAGAAACCCGGAGGCTTACGAAAAGGGTTCTACTCAAATTGAGCATGACGCAACGAGCTATGGAAAGAAGAATGGTGGGTGTAACGTTAAGAGATATGAAAAAATTGGAGGACGCTTAAGCTTCGGCTTCAAGAGCGGAACGCGATAGTGTTATCGCAACCCGTTTGCACCGCCCACTCATTCGCTCGGCACGCTCGTGAGACACACAAAGACAGAACGTGTGCCTGAGCAAGCGGAACTAACCAAATAACTCAGTGCCTCAGAGGGAGAAACGATCTACGCGAGCCAAACGTGGTGATCGACACGGGCAGCCGGACCGCGACGCGCCAAGAAGGCGGACGCGTTCATTGGGCTGACACCTTGATGGGATCGTCCTCTATCTTGCTTGGGAGCACCACCGGGCGCATGACTCTTCACCAGCAGCACGGCACACATCGCAAGGGACGCTTTCTCACCAAACGCGCTACAGCGAAGCGATCACGCCAAAGGTGTCCCGCATCTGACGGTGCACACTGCAATCGCACTGTGAGCGGAAAGAGGAGGCACGTCACCTAAACACGATGGTTCGAGTGACGCACGCTGGATGTTGGAATGGGAGAAAGCGAGAAAACCTATTAAACGTAAGGGTATTGGGGCATCCTCGCAGCGGTCCCCGCGCGACCGCATTGCACTCAAACGAGACGAAGGGGAGAAGCGAGCGAGTGGCACGCCACCTGTCGGGGCAGCGCCGTACATTGCGAGAAGCGGGTCTTCTGTGTTTGCGGCAAGATGCCTCTGCGTGTGTGCCAAGCGCAGAAGAAATGTAGCAGAAACGTACTTCGCTACGCGTTTAACTGCGATTTCTGTTTTTTACATGCTCATAATTACCAATATGCATAACAGCTTACTCATGGCTGAGTGGCAGCGTCTCCATCTCACACTCCGGAGACCCTGGTTCGATTGCCACCCAGCCCATCTTGGACGTTGTTTTAGAGCGCAGCTCTTTGGCGTCCGTTCCTGGGTTTCGCGTCGTCGTCGGCGTTGTCGTCGGCCTCGTAACCAGCTCCGCCCCCCTTTCATCCCCCCAGCGCTAGCAGCGACCGACTGATACCGCTGGATGCCGCTGACGCCGCTAGAGAGTCAAGATAACGTGACTGCATAGAACACCGTCGCCGCCATGCAGAAAGAGGAGGAAAGGGTCCCCCCCCCCTGTTCTTGTGTGGCGGATAGGGTGCTCTTCAGTTGCCGACGCGCCGGTTATTTCACGTAGGCCCCGGCACGTCGACGAATACGTGCCCACCTTCCCACGGCTAGACCTGGTTCTTAGCGCTGCGGAAGCGAGGGTATCATATTGTTTGTGTCGGCATCGGCGGCGTTGTCCCTGAAACCAACTCCGCAGCTGGGGTTGACTCACTATCGGCGTCAGCGGCATCAGTCAGTCGCTGCTATCTCTTCCCTCCTCCCTTTATCGTGTTGTCCGCTTGCTGCGCGCGCTTCTGCCCCCATCGTTTGCCGCTGGGTGTACACGCCGCCCCCCTCCCCCCTCTTCCTGCGAGTCTCCGGTTGTCAAAGCGCCGGCTCGAACTTAATTCCTTTCTTCGCTCCTCCTCCAATGCAACCCCTGTGCGGTGGCAATCAGAGAGCCAGATCGGTGGCGGCGGATGTGTATATGTGCACCGCCCGAGCCGAAATTGCCGCTGCCGTTCGCCCTGTGCGGTGGCAATCAGAGAGCCAGATCGGTGGCGGCGGATCTGTATATGTGCACCGCCCGAGCCGAAATTGCCGCTGCCGTTCGCCACTGCGAAATTATCTTGCTGGTAGTAGCTGCCTACTTCGCCCCTACCGCACTCACGAAAGACGTCGTGCACTTCCTGCAACTCGCATTAACCGTCCATCGATCCACACCGATGTTAGTAGTGGGGGACTTTGATGTTGACATAAAGATAAACAGCAATTTCCTAACACTTATGCAGGAGAACATCCCGTTCCTCTCGCTCGTAACGCGTCCCACGGCTGTGACAACCTCGCGAGGCACTTGTATAGATCTCGTCTTTGAGAATCAAGGATTGGTGTACGAAGTCGAACATATATCAGTCTATTTCTCCGACCACAAAGCTTCCTTCATGACTGTCAAGAACTGTTAGTGGAGTCTTTGTTAAAGGAATACGTGTGAAAAATAAAAAAAAAATTCTGTGATAGCGCATACATGTGTTGCTCGATTTCTTTGCCTCAATCTATCGAAAAGGTGAAACAGCTTATTTGCTGCGCTCAAATTTCGCATTAGGAAGTAACGTAATCGTCGGTAATTTTTTATTTATTATTTGCATTCCACCATTTTTCGCTCACGGCCAACGCCGCTGACGCCGACGACACCGGCGTTTCGCCGACAGGAGCTCCTCAACGCTATGGCGCTGAAACCGCACCCGGTTCGGATAGGGTATATTATGCAATGCTAGCTCACCTATCCTCTAAAGCAGGTGACACCTTGCTTCATTTCTACAACACTACCTGGGAAACGGGAAAAATGCCCAAAGAGTGAAATAAAGCCATCATAACAGCAACAAGCTATAGACCTATAGCACTCACAAGTTCTCTTGCAACTTTCTATGAAGCCTTCGTAAAGATGAAATTGACATACGTCCTTGAAACCGAGAACCTGCTAAGATAGAACCGGTAGGAACAAGATGGTAAACTTCAAAACAAAAATTGATTGGGAACCCAAGTTTTATCACGAGTTCATACGCGAAAGGCACAGTCAGGAATCAAACCAACAATGAAGGCAGATCGGGAAGACTGTTAATTTTCTGTAATTTGAAGAACAGCTGCAGTAGCCTGGCATCAAGTTATGCATTGCAAAGTAGCAGAATAACTTGTCTTGCCATTGTCTCGATCTTTTTTGCATCGTTTTATTGCTTAAAACTAGCCTTTTGCGCTATGATTAGGCAAAATATTGCAAAACCCCTCTGTGGCCATTCCTGGCACCAGCTGTAGCAATTAGGGAGGCTTTTTGTCACTTCCACATTGTAGAAAAGCCGCATTTACTTTATACGCAATAGGGGAACTGTGCCTACAGCAATAATTGCAGATAAGCAATATAGACATATTCTGTCTAAAATACCAAGCTAAGATTCGCCACACAAACCCAAAGTCCAAAATATTCATGCTTCGGTCGAACCTTGTTTAGGAATGATATTCACTGCATTACTGGGAATGCTGCTTACAGGTTGCTCTGTTGGTAGCCTAGAGTTCCCAATAAATGAGGGGAAGTCTGTTGGTAAATTTTTTTTACAAAGCTGTTGAAATGCAATCATCTCGTTAGTATCTAGCAACTGGAGCTAGGTCTTCGGTTTTCATACGGTTGGATCGTAGAGTCGAAATGTAGGTTACTGCGAAACAAAACCTAAGAGCGACAACTTCTAGTTCGCTGCTATTGCAAATATCTACAGTAACATTAGAGCTTTAGTACTAACTGTCCCTCTTACCGCTGCAAAAAGTGCCAGTGCAAGAAAAAGACAGCAGCAGAGGCTCCTCATTGTCGACGTGAAGACTGCGTTTCTGCAGAGAGCGTTTGTGAGTGGTGAATTCGCGCTAACACAATTACTCAATTTTATTGACTCCGTCTTGTTAAAACCTCGCTATGTCGTAAAAGCACGACGGCATGAATGCGTTTTAGATAAAGGAAGACGCATCACGCCATTATTAAATTGAGCTTGAGCGTGCCTTGATGATCAGTCAAACTTAAAAGTTCGGCCGTCTTTTGTCAGAATAACGACTTTCACCCAGCATGGTTCTAGTGTTGGAGGGCAAGAATCACAAAGCAAATATTACGTATTTTATATTAAACCAATTCCTAGAGTGCCGCTCTGAACTATGTTTATAATTTATGATGCAATAAGGAAACCCGCGTTATACTCTCAAATGCCGTTAGCGTAAACGAAAGAGGGCTCATAGCAGTAAAAAATAAATTTCGAAAGTCACGAAAATCACAAATGTTGGCATTGAATTGGGAATGGCGAAAAAATATAGGGCAAAATGACTTTCATATATTTCAAACACGTAAGCGAAAATATGAAATAAAAAAATGAATTGTTCTTACCGAGATTGCCCTTGAAAAATGAAAGCCCATATAAATCGTAAATTAGAATATTCACCTTGAAAAAGAAACATTTTATCCCGAAGACAAAGTAGATCAAAGTGCTGATTCAACGCTTGGTATATGCGAAATTATTTCATGATGCCTTCTTAGGGGGGAGGGAGGAGGGGGGGACTTGTACATGCAGGCATGTCATTTATGAGATGACTTATTTTGTATGTCCTCTCTTGCGACTAAAAGAAAATATGCCGTCCACTGCCACTGCTGCATCGATCTAGCCAGTAGTAGAAAATATATGCGCTTACACTTAACCACCCAATTATGCAGTGCTTATGTTTGAATGCACATTATTTTGTAACCATCCCGACGAGTATTGTAACAGTAATGATAGTTCCGCAAAGTAATCTATTGATCACCCAATGTACTTTAAGTTTTATTTGAGAAGCGTAGCCATCGGCGTTCCACTCCCATAGCGAATGGGAGCAGAAGACATGTCTTCAACAAAGTACAGCTGAGAAGTACCCAAAGTTGGGCGAGTTGGTATTCACGTTATTTAAGAGAGTTCCAAGCAACGTAAAAAGCCGTGGATATAAGATAAAAAGATAGGCCCGCCGACTGCCGATTAATCACAGGAATATCACGAAGCACTATTGTAGTATCACAGAAGATGGGGGAGCATCCATAGTATTTATTAACAGGCCCATATCCACAGGCGCTTAAATAGGGCTTGGTTTTCCGAACTCTCTCTCTCTCTCTCTCTCTCTATATATATATATATATATATATATATATATATATATATATATATATATATATATATATATATATATATATCATCAGCCTAGTTACGCCCACTGCAGGGCAAAGGCCTCTCCCATACTTCTCCAACTACCCCGGCCATGTACTAATTGTGGCCATGTTGTCCCTGCAACCTTCTTAATCTCATCCACCCACCTAACTTTCTGCCACCCCCTGCTACGCATATCTTCCCTTGGAATCCAGTCCGTAACCCTTAATGACCATCGGTTATCTTCCCTCGCCATTCCATGTCCTGCCCATGCGCATTTCTTTTTCATGATTTCAAGTAAGATGTCAATAACTCCCGTTAGTTCCCTCACCTAATCTGCTCTTGTCTTATCCCTTAACATTACACCTATCATTATTCTTTCCATAGTTCATTGCATCGTCCTCAATTTACGTAGAAACCTTTTCGTAAGCCCCCAGGTTTCTGCCCCGAACGTGAGTACCGGTAAGACACAGCTGTTATACACTTTTCTATTGACTGATAATGGCAACCTGCTGTTCACGATCTGAGAATGTCTGCCTAACGCGCCCCAGCCCATTCCTAATCTTCTGATTATTTCAGTCTCATGATCAGGATCCGCAGTCACTACCTGTCCTAAGTAATTGTATTCCCTTACCACTTCCAGTGCCTCGCTACCTATCGTAAACTGGTGTTCTCTTCCGAGACTGTTAAACATTACCTAAGTGTTCTGCAGAATAATTTTTAGACCCACCCTTCTGCTTTGCCTCTCCAGATCAGTGAGCATGCATTGCAGTTGGTACCCTGAGTTACTAAGCAAGGCAATATCATCAGCGAATGTCAAGTTACTAAGTTAATCATCATCATCATCAGCCTGGTGGCGCCCACTGCAGGGCAAGGGCCTCTCCCATATTTCTCCAACAACCCCGGTCCTGTACTAATTGTGGCCATGGCATCCCTGCAAACTTCTTAATCTCATCCGCCCACCTAACTTTCTGCCGCCCCCTGCTACTCTTCCCTACCCTTGGAATCCAGTCCGTAGCCCTTAATGACCATCGATTATCTTCCCTCCTCATTAAATGTCCTGCCCATGCCCATTTCTTTTTCTTGATTTCAACTAAGATGTCGTTTACCTGCGTTTGTTGCCTCGCCCAATCTGCTCTTTTCTTATCCCTTAACGTTACACCCATCATTCTTCTTTCCATAGCTCGTTGCGTCGTCCTCAATTTGAGTAGAACCCTTTTCGTAAGCCTCCAGGTTTCTGCCCCGTAGGTGAGTACTGGTAAGACAAAGTTATTATACACTTTCCTTTTGAGGGATAATGGCAACCTGCTGTTCATGATCTGAGAATGCCTGCCAAACGCAGCCCAGCCCATTCTTATTCTTCTGATTATTTCCGTCTCATTATCCGGATCCGCAGTCACTACCTGCTCCAAGTAGATGTATTCCCTTACGACTTCCAGTGCCTCGCTGCCTATTGTAAATTGCTGTTCTCTTCCGAGGCTGTTAAACATTACTTGAGTGTTCTGCAGATAAATTTTTAGATCCACTCTTCTGCTTTGCCTCTCGAGGTCAGTGAGCATGCATTGCAGTTGGTCCCCTGAGTTACTAAGCAAGGCAATATCATCAGCGAATCGCAAGTTACTAAGGTATTCTCCATTAACTTGTATCCCCATTTCTTCCCAACCCAGGTCTCTGAATACCTCCTGTAAACACGCTGTGAATAGCATTGGAGAGATCGTATCTCCCTGACTGACGCCTTTCTTTATTGGGATTTTGTTGCTTTCTTTATGGAGGACTACGGTGGCTGTGGAACCACTATAGATATCTTTCAGTATTTTTGCATACGGCTCGTCTACACCCTGATTCCTTAATGCCTCCATGACTGCTGAGGTTTCGACAGAATCAAATGCTTTCTCGTAATCAATGAAAGCTATATGAATGCCTTTACGAAAGCCTTTACGGAATGAAAGCCTTTACGGAATCCTGCCTGGTCCTTTGGTTGACAGAAGTCTAAGGTGTTCCTGATTCTATTTGCGATTACCTTAGTAAATACTTTGTAGGCAACAGACAGCAAGCTGATCGGTCTATAATGTTTCAAGTCTTTGGCGTCCCCTTTCTTATGGATTAGGATTATTTTAGCGTTTTTCTAAGATTCCGGTACTCTCGACGTTATGAGGTATTGCGTATACAGGGTGGCCAGTTTCTCTAGAACAATCTGCCCACCATCCTTCAACAAATCTGCTGTTACCTGATCCTCCCCAGCTGCCTTCCCCCTTTGCATATCTCCCAACGCTTTCTTTACTTCTTCC
The DNA here is from genome assembly GCF_023375885.2 of Dermacentor andersoni. Lineage (NCBI taxonomy): Eukaryota > Metazoa > Arthropoda > Arachnida > Ixodida > Ixodidae > Dermacentor > Dermacentor andersoni. Next base: position 32,052,534 of record NC_092818.1, read on the forward strand.
GGCGTTACCTGTGGGATTTCGAATTCCTCTAGACTATTTTCTCTTCCATTATCGTCGTGGGTGCCACTGGTACTGTATAAATCTCTATAGAACTCCTCAGCCACTTGAACTATCTCATCCATATTAGTAATGATATTGCCGGCTTTGTCTCTTAACGCATACATCTGATTCTTGCCAATTCCTAGTTTCTTCTTCACTGTTTTTAGGCTTCCTCCGTTCCTGAGAGCATGTTCAATTCTATCCATATTATACTTCCTGATGTCCGCTGTCTTACGCTTGTTGATTAACTTAGAAAGTTCTGCCAGGTCTATTCTAGCTGTAGGGTTAGAGGCTTTCATACATTGGCGTTTCTTGATCAGCTCTTTCGTCTCCTGCGATAGTTTACTGGTATCCTGCCTAACGGAGTTACCACCGACTTCCACTGCACACTCCGTAATGGTGCCCACACGATTGTCGTTCACTGCTTCAACACTACGGTCCTCTTCTTGAGTTAAAGCCGAATACCTGTTCTGTAGCTTGATCTGGAATTCCTCTATTTTCCCTCTTACCGATAACTCATTGATCGGCTTCTTATGTACCAGTTCCTTCCGTTTTCTTCTCAGGTCTAGGCTAATTCGAGTTCTTACCATCCTGTGGTCAATGCAGCGCACCTTGCCGAGCCCGTCCACATCTTGTATGATGCCAGGGTTTGCGCAGAGTATACGGTCCATTTCATTTCTAGTCTCGCCGTTCGGGCTCCTCCACGTCCACTTTCGGCTATCCCGCTTGCGGAAGAAGGTATTCATTATCCTCATATTATTCTGTTCCGCAAACTCTACTAATAACTCTACCCTGATATTCCTAGTGCCTATGCCATATTCCCCCACTGCCTTGTCTCCAGCCTGCTTCTTGCCTACCCTGGCATTGAAGTCGCCCACCAGTATAGTGTATTTTGTTTTGACTTTACTCATCGTCGATTCCACGTCTTCATAGAAACGTTCGACTACTTGGTCATCAGGATTGGATGTAGGGTCGTAGACCTGTGCGACCTTCAATATGTACCTCTTATTAAGTATGATGACAAGACCTGCCACCCTCTCATTAATGCTATAGAATTCCTGTATGTTACCAGCTATATTCTTATTAATCAGGAATCCGACGCCTAGTTCTCTTCTCTCCGCTAAGCCCCGGTAGCACAGAACGTGCCCGCTTTTTAGCACTGTATATGCTTCTTTCATCCTCCTAACTTCACTGAGCCCTATGATATCCCATTTACTGCCCTCTAATTCCTCCAATAGCACTGCTAGATTCGCCTCACTAGATAACGTTCTAGCGTTAAACGTTGCCAGGTTCATATTCCTATGGCGGCCTGTCCGGAGCCAGTGATTCTTAGCACCCTCTGCTGCGTCGCAGGTCTGACCGCCGCCGTGGTCAGTTGCTTCACAGCTGCTGGGGACTGAGGGCCGGGGTTTGATTGTGTTGTTCATATAGGAGATTGTGGCCAAATACTGCACCAGGGTGGCCAATCCTGCTCTGGTGAGGGAGTGCGTTGCCGGTTCTGGTCACCGGGATCAGGCCACACTCCAGGCCTGTTTATGCAATATTGCTACGGAACAGCCGCCACAGTGAGGCTGCACTGAGGAGGAAGAAGACGACGTGGCCCCGCTTGATGTAGCGTCGTCATTTTCGCCGTCCGTTAGCTTCCCTTCCCTGTAAATAAATTGTATATAGTATTGGGCTCCAGCTACACGTAACAATAATTTGGTGGAGGTGGACGTTCCCGTTGCCCGTCATGGAGCTTCGCAGCGGTCGCAACGGCGACAGTGCAACTTCGGCTCCTGCTGGCGGCACTTCATCTACGCAGCCGTCTCCGCCTGCAGCCCCGACCTAGGTCGCCGTTTCCCCCCCACGAGATCCTGGTGTTTTCAACGGAGTCGGCAGTCCTGATGTTGACGACTGGCTCCGCTTATACGAACGTGTCAGCACCAGTCGCAGGTGGGATCCGACTAATATGCTTGCGAACGTTCTTTTCTACCTCGACGGAGCTCCACTTGCATGGTTCCAGACTCACGAAGAGGAGATCTCCAGCTGGGATCTCTTCAAAGGGAACCCCCGCGACCTTTTTGGCAATCCGTTCGGTCGCCAAGTCAATGCCAAGAAAGCCATTGCCACATGTGTACAAACGTCGACCGAGTCCTACGTGTCGTACATTCTCGACGTCTTGGCCTTTTGTGTCAAAACTGACCCGACCATGTCTGAGGACGATAAGGTTAATCACGTCCTCAAAGGCATTCCTGACGACGCCTTCAATTTACTGGTCTTTACGAACGTCACCAGCATCGATGCGATCCTCAAGGAGTGCCGCCGTCTTGAGCATGCTAAAAGCCGCCGGGTATCCCAGCACATCACGCGACTTCCCAACACAGCTGCTACGTCATCCTGTGACGACCTCACACCAGCCATCGCGATGTCACAACTTGACTCGCATCATTCTTCGTGAGGTTGAAGCGGCACAACCAGCGGCCCCTTCATTCCCGTCACCTGATCATTCTCTGGTGACAATCTCCTTTATCCAGGCCGTGTCGTCCCCATTCGTTCCATACGCTCGGAAGCTCTTTCTCCCCGCACGTCCCCACCGCGCTCTTCTTACTTCTCTTACGGACAGCGCAACCCAGCCGAATGGCGAACAGTGGACGACAGGCCGATCTGTTTTAATTGCTGACACATTGGACATGTCGCTCGCCACTGCCGCAGCCGCTGGACTTCTCCGATGCGCTATTTTCCTGATTACCACCCTCGCCCCTCTAGCGCGTCCTTTTGCTTCACCCCTTCTATGCCCGCTCCATCATCTGACCCGGCGACACCTCTGACACGACCACGCTCCTCCCGCTCGCCTTCTCCCTCCCGTCGTCAATCTCGTTCGCCCCCGTCACGCCGTGCTCCTTCTCCGACCTACTCGCCGCACCTCCGACCGGAAAACTAGACAGTGCAGCTTCTGAAGGTGAAGCTGCAAAGACGACATTGGCACGAAATCCTCGCTTTACCTTACCCACGAAGAAGAATCTTTTGGACGTTCTCGTCGACAATGTTCCTGTGTGCGCGTTGATTGAAACTGGGGCGCATGTGTCCATTATTAGTGCTGCTCTTAGCCGTCCTCCCAAGAAAGTTCTGACGCCCGCCCCGAACCGATTTGTACAAGTCGCCAACGGAGGGACTGTCGCTATTGTTGGCATGTGCTCTGCCCGACTCACTATTGCTGAGAGACAAACCGTTGGTCTCTTCACCGTCATCGAGCATTGCCCTCACGACCTCATTCTCGGTCTTGATTTCCTTGCCAATCATTCGGCCCTCATTGACTGTTCGGCCGGCTGACTTCGCCTTGACGTGCCTCTTCTTGCCGACCCTGTGGACCCGCCTCCAAGCCGTTTGAGCTGCATGGATTTTATTCGCCTACCGCCTCAATCTGTGACACACGTCCACTTGTTGTCCTCACCGGCTGTACCTGACGGTAATTACGTGGTTGCTACAATTCCGGCAGTTATACATACACATGGTGTTGCCGTGCCGCACACTGTGCTGACAATTACTGACAACCGCACCTGCCTTCCCCTTGTCAATTTTGCGCTAGCCGCGCAAGTTCTACCTCAGGGGATTTCGTTGGCAATAGGTAGCGCTTTGCAGGATGATGAGATCGAGCCATTCACAGTGGAAGATCGTTACAGCTCAGCCCATACCGTGACGTCATCGCACGGTACTGACGTCGGCATTGAGAAGGTGGTTTCCTCTGACCTTACACCTGCTCAACCTGAAGCTCTTTGCCGCGTTCTTGAAGGCTATCGCGACATTTTTGTCTTCGACAATCGACCCTTAGGTCAAACGTCCATCGTGACCCATACCAGTTGATCTCGGTAGCTGTGTGAAAGGTGGGCTGGGTAGCTGTGTGAAAGCACAGTCTACTAATACATTCATCTTTACCATGCAGACACTCACCGTCGTCGCCAGCACGCTCCTGGTGGCTCTCCTGCCTGCCTACGCCGTACCTGCACCGAATCTCGCCCCCAACTACTTCGAAGGTGGCCGTCACAACTGGCGCCATCCACTGACCACTCTGCACGTAACTGTCCCACCACCAGATGTCGCAATCTTCGATCCAGCCTGGCCAATCGCAACGAAACAACACGTCAACCTCAGCCGCTATAAGAGAGTGCCACCCATCTGCGCCGCTCTGTGGGCTCGGTAGCTGTGTGAAAGCACAGTCTACTAATCCATTCATCTTTACCATGCAGGTTGGTAACTCGCAGGTACTGTGTTGTAAAAAATCAAGCAATTACTTCTTAGTACAGCTGCCGAGCCCGCAGTGCTGCGTTGTTATTATTGTCGAATATTCGCAATTGATCTGTTCTTTAATACTTTTGGCAGGGGATATTGAAACTAACCCGGGACCCACGCTAGATTCTGTGCTCGCTGAACTAAGAATTGTGTCCGCAGGCCAAACCAAACTAATCTCCGAACTTCAGACTGGTAAAGATCACCTGCTATCTACGGACGTAACATTGACTGACATATGCAAGCGTTTCACTGATCTTGAAGCACATTACAGTCGGCTCTCAAGCATGCGCACTGAATTAGATGATCTGAAAACTTTAAGCGCTAAAATAACCCGCCAGTATCATGACCTTGAATCCCGTATAGACGACAGCGAAAACCACTCGCACGGAAACAATCTCATATTTTTATGGCGTTCATGATCCCAATCCTAAAGAATCCTTCACTGATTCTGAAGCAATAGTCATTCGTCACATAAGTGAAAACTTCAACTAACCACCGATCCTTCACATATAGAACGCGCACACCGCCTTGGACGCCATTCACCTGATCGCGTCCGGCCTTTGATCGAAAAATTTAATTCATTTAAAGTGAAACAGTCAATTTTATCGGAAGGAAAGAAATTCAAAGACACAAATTACAGCGTTGGTGAAGATTTCTCACCCTCAGTCCGGCATGCCTGAAAGCATCTAGTAACCTTTGCCAAAACAAAATCTACAGCATTTAAGTTGAGCTTCAAAACATTGTTCATCGGTTCAAAACGTTACGTATTTGATGTATCCTCCCAGACAGTAAACGAACTAACGTAGCAATCACCACGATGTCAATTATCCTTAAGCACACCCCAATCAGCACCGCAAACTACCCGCTATGAGCACTCCTCCTCCCTTTCTGCCATCGCGGTCCTTGCGGAATACTTGAAAATTTGGCAAGTCAACCAGGATCTCGTGATCAGTGACGTCACTATTAAGCCATGTTTCTGTTTCTTTCCTTCCGATAAAATTGACTGTTTGACTTTAAATGAATTAAATTTTACAATCAAAGGCTGGACGCGATCAGGTGAATGGCGTCCAAGGCGGTGTGCGCGTTCTATATGTGAAGGATCGGTGGTTAGTTGAAGTTTTCACTTATGTGACGAATGACTATTGCTTCAGAATCAGTGAAGTATTCTTTAGGATTGGGATCATGAACGCCATAAAAATATGAGATTGTTTCGGTGCGAGTGGTTTTCGCTGTCGTCTATACGGGATTCAAGGTCATGATACTGGCGGGTTATTTTAGCGCTTAAAGTTTTGAGGTCATCTAATTCAGTGCGCATGCTTGAGAGCCGACTGTAATGTGCTTCAAGATCAGTCAAACGCTTGCATCTTTCCGCAATTTTTACGAATATTCGCAGCTTTACTTCAAAACGTGAACTCGTCTCTAATCTTGTTTCATCCTCCAGCAGCAACTTACTCGTATTAACAGAAACATGGCTTAATAGTGACGTCACTGATCACGAGATCCTGGTTGACTTGCCAAATTTTCAAGTATTCCGCAAAGACCGCGATGGCAGAAAGGGAGGTGGAGTGCTCATAGCGGTTAGCCAGGAACTACCATCCACATTGATTAATCTTTCATCCGATCTCGAGACAGTATGGATAACATGTCAAGCTACACCCCAATCCGTTTTACTAGGCGTGTGCTGCAGACCCCCGCAAAGAAACCCTGAATTCCCTGGCAAACTTAATTCCGTACTAAGTGAACTTTTAACCAAGCACCCTAATACAGATATAATCTTGTTGGGTGACCTTAACTTTCCAAACATTGATTGCCCTAACCTAACTGTTGACGGAGGATGCCACAGCGAGGCAAAAGAGTTTATAAATGTTTGCCTTAATTTTAACCTTACTCAAATCGTATCCAAACCAACCCGTGTAACCCAAGATTGTGAAAGCATTTTAGACTTAATACTAACCAGTATCCCTGAAACCATAAAATCAATCTCATACTTGCCAGAAATAAGTGACCACAAAGTAGTTCAAGCCGACTTTCTAATTACTCCACTAAAATGACAAACCACCAAAAAGACCATACGACTCTACGACAAGGGAAATTACACCGCTATGAATAACGAACTACATCAATTTCTTCCAATATTCCAAGAAAATTTTCATTGTCGCTCAGGGCATGAAAACTCGCTATTTAAGGATAACATAGATATATTAGTCGACAAATTCATCCCTTAATTTAGTTTCCATGCCTGCTCTCAAAAACCATGGTTTACTAAAACACTCAAAAGACTAGAAAACAACATAAACGCCTCTTCCGCTCCGCCAAGCTGCGGGATAATGAAAACGCCTGGCTGAAATATTATACAGCTGAAAAAACATATCTCACGGCAATTCGCAACGCTAAGCAATATTTTTTTCACGCCGACTTGCCGAAAATGCTGGCTTCCAACCCCAAAAAATTCTGGCAGATTATAAACCCAAGCCACGCATCCACTGTCGCTCTTACGAAAGAATCAGGTGAAGTGGCTACTGACTTTGAATGTGCTAATATGTTTAACGCCGCCTTTTCATCCGTATTTAATAAAGAAACCGACATGCCACCCCCTGTACACTCCAATGTCTTCGGAACTGTTATGCCGCCAATTTTCTTTGTCGCATTTGGAATTTCTGCCATAATCGACAAACCTAAACTATCTACATCAGCCGGGATCGATAACATTAACTCAAAATTTCCAAGGAGCACTCAAAACATTTGTGCATCATTTTTGTGTTTACTGTACTCACAGTCACTTTCCACGGGCCAGCTTCCTGCTGATTGGAAACACGGAAAGGTCATTCCAGTCTTCAAGTCAAGTATCAGAGAATCACCGCTAAACTACCGACCCATTTTTTTAACCAGTGTCCCGTGCAAAATCATGGAGCATGTCATTTACACACATATGGACTTTCTCGATTCGAATAATTTCTTCAATCCTGCACAGCATGGCTTTCGCAGGGGTTTTTCGTGCGAAACACAACTGGCCATGTTTGCGCACGACTTATATGCACACTTAGACTGCAATTTTCAGACTGACGCCATTTTTCTGGACTTCGGGAAAGCGTTGGACAAAGTACCCCATAAACGCCTTCTACTCAAACTTTCACTGTTGAATCTTCACCCCGACATCATAAATTGGATCCGTGAATTTTTAGATAACCACTCTCAGGCTGTTTTTGTCAACAATGTTATCTCTGCTTCCCTTCCAGTAACATCAGGCGTTCCGCAAGGGTCCGTCCTTGGCCCGCTTTTATTCCTTATGTACATTAACGGCCTACCAACTCATGTATCTTGTAATATCCGAATGTTTGCCCATGACTGTGTTATTTATCGCACTGTTGCCAACGCCTCTGATCAATTAACCCTTCAAAGTTATCTTAACCATGTAAAGCGATGGTGCGATGATTAACTCATGGAATTTAACCCTCACAAATGCAAAACCTTATCTTTCAACCGCCGCCGCTTTCCACTTGTTTTTTCTTATGCGATTAGCAGCGTTCCTGTCGAAGCTGTTCAATCGTTTAAGTATCTGGGAGTCACTTTTTGCCATGACATTTCTTGGGCTTTGCACGTCACTAACGTCATATCAACTGCAAATAAAACACTTGGATTTTTGCGACGTCATCCACATAATGCACCTAAGAACGTAAAATTGCTAGCTTATAAAACTCTCGTGCGAACAAAATTGGAATATGCTTCACCAATTTGGAACCCGCGACAAGCTTATATTCAAGACGCCCTTGAGTCACTTCAAAACCATGCCACTAGATTCATTCATCGTTCGTATTCTTATGATGCGAGTGTGTCATCACTAAAATTAGTCTAAATTACCCCTTCTCTCATGTCGCCGCCGTATCGCCAGCCTTTCTTTATTCTATAAACTTTTTCATAGCTCGATGGGCATCCCGCCTTACATTGTTCCACCAACACGCATATCTAACCGCACTGGTTACCCTCTTCAAGTCGCGCGCCAACGTGCACGCACCGTTACCTTATCTACGTCATTTTTTCCTCATACAGCTGCTGACTGGAATTGCCTTCCGGGCGACACCGCTGCCATCCCTTGTCCATCTACCTTCATAGAAAGCGTCACCAATCACCTTTCACCATAGATTAACACATGGTTTCTCTTTATTTCTGTGTAACCTACCCCTATGTACCCCGTTACGGGGTCTTTAAGGAATAAAAATGAAATGAAATGAAATCGCATAAACACTGGCGAGGCGAACCCTATTCACCGACGTCCATATCGTGTTTCTGCGTCCGAACAAGCTGTTATCCAACAGGAAGTCAAAAAGACGCTTGCGAAGGACATTATCGAGCCTTCCTGTAGTCCCTGGGCTTCTGCCCTCGTACTTGTCAAAAAGAAGGATGGAACGCGGCGTATTTGTGTAGATTATCGCCACCTGAACAGCATCACAAGAAAGGACGTGTACCCTTTGCCACGTATTGATGACGCTCTAGACTGCGTGTACAGTGCCACCTATTTTTCTTCTATCGATTTACGGTCCGGCTACTGGCAGATATCCGTCGACGACATGGACCGAGGGAAGGCTGCATTTATTACCCCTGACGGCCTCTATCAGTTCAAGGTAATGCCTTTCGGTCTCTGTAACAGGCCCGCCACCTTCGAACGAATGATGGACTCTTTGCTTCAGGGTTCAAGTGGTCCACCTGTTTGTGCTATCTAGACGGCGTCATCGTTTATTCGCTCACATTTGACACGCATCTAGACCGTCTTTCAGCGATTCTTGACGTCTTTCGCCGCGCCGGTCTCCAGTTGAACTCGTCAAAGTGTCACTTCGCTAGCCGCCAAGTCACCGTCCTTGGACACCTCGTGGACGCCAGAGGTGTGCGACCTGATCCGGACAAAATTCGCGCCGTTACGAACTTTCCTCTTCCGAAGTCCACCAAGGACGTTCGTAGTTTCATAGGGCTGTGCTCATATTTCCGACGCTTTGTGAAGGATTTTGCGACTATCGCACGTCCCCTTACCGACCTCTTGAAGAAAGACGCCCCATTTTCTTGGGGACCTGACCATGCCGCATCTTTTTCGCAGCTCACTGCTCTCCTCACCACGCCTCCAATTCTGGCCCACTTTGACCCGTCTGCCTCGACGGATGTTCGCACTGATGCCAGTGGTCACGGCATAGGAGCAGTGTTAGCCAACGCCAGCGTGGACATGACCGCGTTATAGCCTATGCCAGCCGACTTCTATCACTCACTGAGCGCAATTATTCAATCACAGAACGCGATTGCCTCGCTCTTGTGTGGGCTGTTGCGAAGTTTATTCCATACTTGTACGGACGCCCCTTCTGTGTCATCACTGATCACTACGTGCTCTGCTGGCTATGCTCACTCAAGGACCCTACGGGACGACTCGCTCGCTGGGCATTACGCCTGTAAGAATATACCTTGTCCGTGGTATATAAGACGGGACGCTTGCACCAGGATGCCAATTGTTGTCCCGCTGCCCCGTCGACGAACCGGCTGATGCAGACGCCATTGCTTGCGTTTTCTCTGTCTCCCAGTTGCTTGAAATCGGCAACGAGCAACGCAGCGATCCTTCATTACGAGCCCTCATCGACCATCTGGAGTCAACGCCTGGCGACGCCTCTCCCGGGATGTTTCTCCTTAATGGGGCGACATTATACCGCCGCAATCTCAATCCACACGGCCTCGACCTTCTGCTCATATTTCCATCCCACCTGCGTTCGACTGTCCTCCAACAACTTCACGACGCCCCCTTGGCTGTACACTTGGGCGTCTCGTGCACATACGACCGTGTACGCCGTCGATTCTTTTGGCCCGGTCTCGCCCGCTCCGTGCGGCGCTACGTTGCCGCTTGTGAGCCCTGTCAGCGCCGGAAGAAGCCCTCCACACCTCCAGCTGGATGTCTCCAGCCGATCGACATCCCACCGGAACCCCTTTTCCGTGTTGGTCTAGACCTTCTTGGACCGTTTCCTCTCTCGGGCTCCGGAAATAAATGGGTCGCCGTCGCTACTGATTATGCGACGCGGTACGCAATCACCAGAGCCATTCCGACAAGATGTGCTACTGACGTTGCTGACTTTCTGCTCTATGACATCATTAATTGCATGGTGCTCCGCGCGAAATACTCACTGACCGTGGCCGTAGCTTTCTGTCGGCAGTCGTCGAGGACATCCTCCGCTCCTGCTCGACAAAGCACAATTTCAGCACGTCCTACCACACACAAACCAACGGCCTCACGGAGCGCCTCATCCGGACCATCACCGACATGCTTTCAAAGTAGATTGCGACCGACCACCACGACTGGGATCTTCACTTACGGTATTTGACGTTCGCGTATAATTCATCGCGTCACGACACCGCCGGCTATTCACCATTCGATCTCCTATATGGCCGAGAACCCGCGTTGCCCTTGGACACTTTGTTGCCCTTGGCCACACGTTCAACCACTCAATACGCCCGCGACGCGATCGCACATGCCGACCACGTGCGCCAGCTCGCCCGCACCCGTCTCGAGGCCTCACAGGAGCATCAGAGACGAATCTATGATTGCCACCATCGCGACGTGCACTTTCCTCCGGGGTTCTCTTGTGCTTCTCTGGTCACCCATTCGACGTGTGGTCCTTTCAGAAAAGCTGCTGTCGCACTACACTGGCCCATACCATGTGGTGCGACAAGTGACCGATGTCACGTATGAAGTCATCCCCGCCGACCTGTCAGCGTCATCGTCGGCTGCAAGTGACATCGTTCACGTGGCGAGACTAAAGCGATACCAGACACCTTTCACCGCGGATGTGTAGATTAAGCACAGGGACGGTGCTTCTGCGGCCGGGGGTGATGCTACGGAACAGCCGCCACAGTGAGGCTGCACTGAGGAGAAAGAAGACGATGTGGCCGCGCTTGATATAGCGTCGTCATTTTGGCCTTCCGTTAGCTTCCCTTCCCTGTAAATAAAATGTATATAGTGTTGGGCTCCAGCTACACGTAAGAATATTATCAACACGCGGATTTTCTTCCAGTGGAAAATAGCGCGGCACCGGGATTTGAACCACGGTCCTCTTGCACGCGAGGCGGAAGTTCTGCCTCTACGCCACCGCTTCCGTAGACGTTGCGTCTACAGGTTCATAAATTCCTTGCCACGCCATCCACAAGCTCAGGGCTGTGTAAAACGAAATAACATGGCCGTAAGCAGCGTGTCACGATGCAGCGTTCGTCCTCCCTCTTCGGCATACACGTGCCAGGTGCCCAGTTTTCCCGCACGTAAAGCATTCTGCTTGAGAGAACTAGCACTGCGAGGGGGAGTAGGCCCCACGACAGCGACCGCAGGTACTGCCGTTTGTCGCCAACTCGTTGACCACGGCTTCCGCCGATGGTGAGCCAGTCGCACGGGTAATCTCGCCGGCGTCCTTGGCGGCAGCTTTCATTGCGAGCGCTGCCTTCACGGCATCGCCCAGCAAGGGGTCGAGACGCTCCAGGAGTCGCGTCTGCATGGCGGGGTTGTTGATGCAGCAGACGAAACGGTCCCGCAGAGAGAGTCCAGTTGTTCCCCGAAAACGCACGCACTCGCTAACCCTCGTAGCACCTCAACGAACTGCCCGAAGGTCTCTCCTTTGCGGCGGCGGCTCCGGTAGTTGAAGCGGAAACGCTCCATTACTGTGGACGGTGCTGGGTTGAAATGCGAGCGCAGTATGCCGAGCTGCTCACCTAGCGTTTTAACGTGCGGCGTGGCTGGATTCAGGAGGGCGAGCAAGAGGCTGAAGACGCGGGTCCCGCAGCTGGCAAGGAAAATGTACCGCTGTTTGGCCTCGGGCGTGTCGTTTGCCCGGAAGAACACGTGGACTTGCTCCTCGTGAATTTGCCAGGCGGACCCATCTCCCTCGAACGGCTCGAGCATTCCGTACAGCGGCATGGCGGCCGCAACGGTGGGCGGTGTTTCGCCGCTCGCGGCGGCGTAGGACGATCCGTGGGTATTCGTCGCCAGTGTCACGATCCACCCGGGTTCGTGAACCAGGGAGGGCTCGAGGCACCCTCCGTTAGACGGACACTCCGCAGCATGGTTGTGCTGAACGATGGCTGACCGACGAGCAGCTGTGCTTGTCACTGTTTATTGCTGCGCGGTGACCAATGTTGCCTGTCGAACTTGGCAGGCCACCAAACCTGGCGGCGAATGAACATTATGCCTATAGGGGCGTCGCATGCTTGCTACACCCCTTACCCCCAGTTTGTTTGTTAACTTAAAGAAACAAACGTCCATGTTCAGAGCAGAAGGCTACGCCATCTTCCCATCCAAGTCGACGGTGCTTGCTACCGAGGGGAGTAACGCTCCGGTGGCCTCCGCCGTCGAGTGCTCCGCCGGGGCACCGGTGTTTATGGGTCGGGTGTGGCAACGCCGTGTGCTGCCTAAGCCAGCCTCGCTCCATCCGGGGGATCCGTAGTGGTCGGCCTTGTGAGTGGTGTGGGCGTCGACACCGGTACAACGGGTGCCACACCAGTGGCTACGGTTGCCGCCTCCGAGGTGGGTGGTGGGTGGTGCTGGCCAGGTCCCGAGGCGAGGCCTGGCAGGGTCGGCGTGCCTGTGCCACATGGTCCAGCCTGGCATGCGCATGAGCAGCGATGAGGCGCTGGCAGGAGACACCGCCTGTCGGGCAGACCATGGTGGGCTAGTACGGAAGTTTCTGGCGAAAACTGGAGTTCCCGACTCAGACAAAGGCCCGGGACGGCACCCTTGGTCAGCAGCCCGCTTCTGCTTCAGCTGCTTCAAGAGCACTGTGGATCGGAGTTCCGGATGCAGTATGTCCAAGGGTGTCTTGACTATCCAGCCCAGCAGGAGCTCACAGGGGCACGGCCAGTGACACCGTGGGGCGTGGTTTGGTACTGAAATCCAACACTGAAGCTTGTCTTTTATGGTTTGCACCACCCGCTCGGCTGCACCATTTGAGGCAGGATGGTACGGCTGAACCATCATCCGGCGGATTCCGTTCATCGTCAGCCAGGCCAGGTATTCTTTGCTGGCGAAAGCAGGATCATTGTCGGACACGATGACATCCAGCAACCCCTGGGCGGCGAAGACCTGTCGTAGCGCGGCAATGATCGCTCCTGCTGATGGAGTGGTGGCAGGTAGAACCTCCACCCACTTTGAAAAGCCGTCCACCGCCACCAGGAAGTAATGGCGTTTGAAGGGTCCCCTAAAATGGACATGTACGCGGGACCAGGGTCCCTGTGGGAGCGGCCAGGGGGTGATTTCCACATTACGCGAGGCCCGCTGATGCTCCTGGCACATTTGGCAGCTTTAAACCAAGTGAGCGATGTCCTGGTCCAGGCCAGGCCACCAAACACAGAACCGGGCCACCATTTTGGTCTTTTCTACGCCAGGATGACCCGCATGCAGCAACCGAAGGACCCTGGACCGGAGACTTTGTGGGATCACCACCCTAGAACCCCACAGTAGGGAGCCCTGCTGCAAGCTCAGCTCTGCAGCCTTGTGGCTATAGGCCTGCTGCACCAATTCCTCTCCACGGGACACCGCCTCGACCACCTGAGACAGGAATGGGTCCCGGTTGGTCGCTTGAGATACCGCAGATCTGGAGAGCACCTCCTGGTACGCATGAGCACCTCCTGTCAGCTGTGTCAGCCAAGACAATGGAGTTATCAAGACAGGGGTTAATCTTGCGCCAATACTTTCGAACATTAGAATTCAGAAGTTGGGGTAAGGTATTCGACATGAAGTTATCTTTAGCTTCTTTTAATGCTGCAATGTAAGTATCAGATGCAGATTTATAGGCCGTCCAGCGTGAGTTTGAGGATGGTAATTTGGCCAGGTGATACAGACGTTTCTTTGGATTAGAAAGCCGTTTGATGTGGGAGTTATACCGTGGTGTTCGAGGATTAGACTTGAAAATACGAACAGGGATGTATTCTGCAATTAATTTGTTTACTTTTGTGGAAAACATGTCCCAGTTAGGTTGAATAGAACGTTCATCAAAGTTAGTCAGAAATGTATTAGTGAAATACGCTAATTCATTGTTGATTGCCTCTAAATTAGTTCTAGCATAATCACAAATTGTTTTCCGTATTTTGCTGGTTTTTGGAACGTGCGCATCAATAGAAAAGAAAGCAGCGAGTGCTCGCTTATACCTAGTAAATAAGAAATGCTAAAAACAAGGTCAGGTCAAGTTGTAAGGATTAGATCAAGGGTGTTGGCTGAGACAGGCATGATTCTAGTAGCTTGAGTGGTTAACTGGGATAATGATAACGTAGAGCATAGCTCTTAAGAATCGTGAGCGTGAGAGGAAAATGGTGACATAGCAGCTAGTCTGTGTTCCACATTATGTTATGAAAGTTAAAGTCACCGAGTAAAAATATGGGAGATCAAGGAAAACATGAGAAAATATCAATACTGTCATGAAGTTCTTCCGGGACAAAAGAATCAGCGTATGTGGGAGGACGGTAACGAATGCCAATGACTATATTTTGATGGTCAATGATTAAAGACACCCAGATGATTTCTAGGTTAGTGTTGACGTCAATGCGCGATGATAAAAAATATTTAGAGACAGCGACGAGCACAACGCCACCACAGCGCGCATCCCTGTCACAACGATAAATACAGAAACGGTATGTATCTTGGAAGATTTCCGCATCTTGAACGTTATCATGCAGCCAAGTCTCGCTCAGTGCTATGATATGAGCAGAAAGTGTGTCTATTGCGGTTGATAAGGAGTTATATTTGTTTAGTACGCTTCTTGCATTAGTAAAAACGACAGTTACACGAGAACAGCTTGAGTGCCTATCACCTCTCGCGCTTTCCTAGCTTGAAGTGCCGGGGTTAGTGCAGCAACAGCAGGCCTTCCACGTAGCTCGATTTCTTCTACCTTTTCGGAGGCAGGATTATACATGAAGCATTTTTTGTTTAAAACATTTTCTTGTAACGCAGCTGGGACGAGGACGATTGTGGTTGGCTACGAGCAAATTCCTTGTTTCTTTGTCGCTACGCGGTTTCCGGGTGAAAAGTCCTGACTGATGGATATGTTATTTGCTTTAAATTGCTCACGCAGTGATAACACCTTTTCTTTAATTTTAAATTTAGAAAACTTAGCAATAATGGGACGTGGTTTGGCAGGAGGGATTGAACCTAATCGGTGAGCACGCTGGATGCAATCGACAGAAAATGAGGGAAGTACTGAAATAATTGCATCTGTTAACTTCTTTTCAGTGTCATTCCAAGATTCTTTGGAATCGAGAAGGCCATAGAAAATTAGGTTGTCGCGACGGGACCGGTTTTCCATTTCGTCAAATCGTGACTGAAATTTCTATTTGTGCGTGGATTTGTATTTGGGCTCGGACTTCTTCAGTAAGGCAAGACATTTTTTTTGACCGGTTTTGAGCATGTTTAGCCTGTTGTTTCCAAAGTGTCCAAGCGATATTGAAATGCCACAAGTTTGGCTTCAATGCTTTCTTGTAGGTTTTTATTGCTTTAATATCTGCGGCTAGCTCTGCGTGAGTTTTACTTGACTGCAATGAACGCGCATGAATTTTCTTTAGAAACTGGAACATAATGGGCATTTGCTGTTTGTGATAATCAGGCAAGCTTTCCATGTCGAGAAGCGATACGGAGCGGGTGGTTGGACCAGGATTAAGCTCAACGTCTCCCGCGCGGATCAATAAGCAAAACAGAGAAAAGCGTTCAGATAAATTATCCAGTAATTCAAGTTTCCGCTTTCCGGTGGACAGTGGGCAGGGCAGCAGCAAAAGAGACCAGTTGTAACTTGTATAGGATTTAGTTGGCAAGTAGGAACTAACCTGCGCAAGCAGGCAGGACGGGTTCAGCATGGTATTCGGTGCGCTGCTGCCGGTCCCACTGGCCACCTTCGATAGCCGTCCGTGCAGTCATATGGTCCACAGCGAAGGTCACGAGTGTCGGAGGGCATCTGAAAGTCTCGATGGTATGGCAGTGGTCACCAGGATGAGATAGAGGCCAGATCAGATCACTGTTGTTGTTGGCATGCCATTCACCCGGTGCAGGTGAACGCGATGGAGCTTGCGTTGACAGGCAGACAGCAAAAACCTGCGCAAGGAGGCAGGACGGGTTCAGCATGGTATTCGGTTCGCTGCTGCCGGGCCCACCCAATTGTAGGGAGTTAGGAGCGACCTCGTTCGGTAAGAAGTTGACGAGGACCACCGGGTGAACAACGGTGTCGTGCAATAAGAAGCTGACCACGTCTGTTGGAAGGGCTTTGGTGATCGCGAACCAAGTTGTTTAATCAGTTGCGACGCCAATCCAGTTGATGCCTGAGTCGATTGTCATGAGGTCTACACGAACGCGATAGAAGGGTTCCGTCAGAACGTCAAGAGGTTGGAGTCAACCAGCAGTGAGCACAGATGGCTTCTTCCGGCGCTGACATAACTCACAAGACGCGACGTAGCGGCGGACTGATCGATATATACCAGGCCAAAAGATTGGACGCCGTATATGGTCGTATGTACGGATTCCCCGATAAACCACCTACAAAGTCGGTAGATTGAGCAGCTTGCACAGAACAGTGGCGCGAAGTTGTTGGCGATTGACAAGCGGCATCCCAGATCCAATAGGGTAGATGTTGCGCCAATATAAAGTGCCGTCCTGGGGCAGGGACAAGCGAAGAGATGGGCCACATGACTCACATTTGAGGTTGTCTATGATACTACGTGTGCTTAGATCTCGGCGCTGTTCGGTAGCGAGGTCAGTAACGTAGGTAGTAAAATTACAGTAGCAGAAGCATCGGTCGCAGGAACATTAGGAGGATTGACTGGGTGGTGGTAAAAAGTGGTCCTTTATGAAAGGGAACACGCGAGCGCGTGGCCCGTGCTCTGCGGAGGCTGCTTAGAGCGGCAGCAACAGGCAGCAAAGGGAAGCATGTCTGCTTCTCGCGTCATCTGTTTGAGGTCAGAATAACCAGCCATGGCCGATAGGCAAGCACCAGCTAGAATAAGCTGCAACCCCCCTCCTCGCATGACTGTTGCGCAAACAGCGGGGTCTGCAGAGCAACGTCTGCTGCTGGCAAACCGCGTTGGATACGCAAGCGCAATGTAAACGTGGAAGCGCCAACATACGCCCGGTAGTTAGTACGCGCTGCTGGCATACCTATATGAATGTGTAAGCACTATAGGGCTTCTCCCCTAGAAACTTTGTCCGTCCGCCCGTCTATCTGTCCGTTTTTCTGCCTTTAACGAGTGACGCGATGCACTGCATGCATAGGTACACATGAGGTCCTATCGAGGTGTACATGAGAATGCCTTATGACTGCATATGTATCATGAGACATGATTTTGACTATATATAGCGAGTACTGAGAGGTATACGTTTAAGTAAGGTTAATAAAAACTGATAAGATTACTTACAATAAAAATCGTTAAGTGTAACGGCAACTATCAGAGGATTTTTAGGGATTCTCAGGCGCACTAGAGTCAATTTATGTTCGACTAATCACAAGTTACAAAGGCTAAATCAACGGAGCCTAAATAAGAAGTAGGGTGTATTGAGATTAGTTAGACCTAGTTAAGTAATGTTTATTAATAATTACGAATATAAACGCCTTATAACCTAAAATAAGGCTCATTAATTATGCTATTACGCAAATGCCGTCACATAGAAGTAACTAAGCCTGAATAATAAATAAAATAAATACATTTATTTACCTGAGCTTAAGTTTCACTTCAGCGCACTTCTTTTCTAAACCGCTCCAAGTCTGGTGAGCTTTATTCATGCTATGGGGGGGGAGTAGGTAGCCAGGGCTCCATACTGCAACAAAGTACGCAGACACTCTACCGCAGTTGTCAAAGTGTGCATAAACCTACGCCCAAATTTAAGTTGGCCCATCCCCAAATTTAAACTTGGCCCACTACGCAATTTATGTTGGCCCACCCCCAAAATTTCAAGTGGGCCCACCCTCAAATTTTAACCTGGACCACCCCGAAGTTTATATTGTCCCACACCCAAATTTAAGTTGGCCCACACCCAGATTTCTAGTTTGCCCATCCTGAGATTTCACGTTGGCCGACGCCCAAATTTAGGTTGCCCCACCTCCAAATTTCTCCAAATTTCAAGTTGGCCCGCCCCCACATTTTAGGTTGGCGCATCTCTAAAATATAAATTGCACCACTCTCAAATTTACGTTGGCCTACACCCAAATTTCCATTTATCCCAGCACTACTATAGGCTTCCCCATGGATTCTCTGTGGACCGTATGTATCTCATTGGTTATCCGACCTAATCATTCTTTTTAAATTTTTCCTTATTGCTTATAAAGGTACCAGTCACCTACATTTGCATTATTATAATGATTAACTGTCGTAACTTCAAATATTGCCCATTTTTGCGCAGATATAAGGCATTACACTTTTCGCCTGGGGGAAACATCTTGCTTCGGTACTCGCCAAAAAATGCTTACGCATTAAAATACGCTGGCAGTGCCTACTAGCTAGCGGCATATGTTGGTCCTTCAACGTTTCCAATGAGCTAATGTACCGAGTGTGGTTTGCTAGCAGTATACGCTGCGTTGCAGGCCCCGCCTGTAGCACATCCACCTGGCGTGGAAGGCAGTCAAAAGCCACCTGCCTATCTGCCGTGCCTGTTTATTCTGGCCACCAAGAGATGGCGCTACAAGTGGATGTGCTTCCCTTTGCTGCCTGTTGCTGGCGCTCTAAGCAGCCTCCGCAGAGCATAGGCCACGCGCTCGACTCTGCCCATTCAAAAAGAACCACCCTGTACAAGCAGTCGCCAGCTTGGTGTAAACGGTGGGACTTGTAATCAACTGTGTACGAGCATTCCTGTAGGCGTAGCGCCCAGCGACATAGGTGATCGGTACGGTCTTTGAGGGACAAAAGCAAGCAGAGCGGATGCTCGTCTGCGGTAACTGCAAAAGGCCGGCCACATAGGTATTTCGCCAGTGCCTAGAGAAGTTCAAGGCACTCACGTTCATTAATGGAATAATTCAGCTCAGCCAGAGGTAGCAGACGGCGGGCGTAGGCAATGACGCGGTCATGGCCTCGCTGACGTCGTCGAAAAATGGCACCAATTCCATTATCACTGGCATCAATGCGGACTTCTGTTGGAGCAGACTGCTCAAAGCTTACCAGTACAGGAGAGAGATAAGCTGTTCAAGTCCCGTAGAAAATAGAACGACTGGCTTCAAAAGAGCATAGGGCGCGTGGCTTCCGCAAAATTGTGCAAGAAACACCGGAAGTACGAGCGCGGGCCCACGAAGCTGCGGAAATCTTTAGCACAAGTTGGCACGGTAAACATCTGTACGGCCCGAACATTTCCTTGGTCTGGGCGCACAGCAGGTTAATAAACAAGATGACCAAAGATAGTAATTTAGCAGCATCCGAACTGACATTTGAACTGACAGGGCAGAAACGTGGAGGCTTACGAAAAGGGTACTACATAAATTGAGGACGATGCAACGAGCTATAGAAAGAAGAATGATAGGTGTAACATTAAGCGATAAGAAAAGAGCAGACTGGGTGAGGGAACAAACGCGAGTTAATGACATCTTACTTGAAATCAAGAAAAAGAAATGGGCATGGGCAGGACATGTAATGAGGAGGGAAGATAAGCGATGGTCATTAATGGTTACGGACTGGATTCCAAGGGAAGGGAAGCGTAGCAGGGGGCGGCAGTAAGTTAGGTGGGCGGATGAGACTAGGAAGTTTGCAGGGACAACATAGCTACAAGTAGTACATGTTTGGGGTAATTGGAGAAGTATGGGAGAGGCCTTTGCCCTGCAATGATGATGATGACGATTAACTGACATTTAAGCAAGATAAGTTGGAAGCCATCATAGCGAAAGGCAGACAGAACGAACGGGAGGCGCTTCAGGTACGTGGTACATGTAGGAGCAAAAGCGATGACGCCATCTAAGTAGCGAATGTAGATAGACAACTTGAGGTAATGCAGGAGTGCGTTCAGCATGCGCTCAACACTAGGTGGAGCATTACATAAGGCGAAAGACATCCATTTCAACTGGCATAGGCCATCGGGTATTATAAAGGTGGTTTTCTGGCAGTCCATGTCGTCGGCGTAAATCTACCAGTAACCAGAATGAATATTGATGGAAGAAAAGTTCTTCGCACCGTGGAGGCAGTCGAGGGTGTCATCAATGCGTCGTAGAAGATAAACGTCTTTCATGGTGATCTTGTGAAGGTGATGGTAATCTACGCAGAAGTGCCAACTGCTCCCTTCATTATTAACTAAAATGACAAGAGACGCCAAAGGACTGGATGATGGTTAAACAATTCCTGGAGAGAGCATCTTTTTTACCTCCGTTTGAGTGACTTGTCGTTCGTGTTAGAACACACGGTATAGCCGCCTGTGAATAGGGTGTGAGTCATCGGTGTCAATATTGTGGGTCGTGAGAGAGTTCTGGCTTGAAGAGCGGCGCGGGTCAAAAATGTAGCTGAGCGCGGAGAGCAGGTGGCATAAATGGATGGCGTGGTGAGGGGAAAGTTCGGCAGCAATCATGTTTGTGAGCTGAGAAAGGACAGCCAGGAAAGAAGATGAATAGTCAACAGAAGACACTATATTAGCAGTCAAGGCAGAAATTTGGCAACCTTGGGAAGAAGACAGCGCACCTGAGTCTATGCCTTGCGGTAGAACGTGGTCATTGATTCCGAAGTTCACGAGATGAAAGCTGATAGACTGGTTGGTGATACTGACGACGGTGTGTGGAAGAGCAACGTGGCTGGCAAGGAGGACGTCCGCGAGAGGACATGCAACACAATCACTGTTAGTGACAGGTGTAGCTGAATAAAGCAGGACTCTGGTAAGGGCTTGTGGGACGACTGTAAGGTGCTCGGGGAAGCAGAGCCTGCTGTGAACTTCCTCAGGTGGGTCAGAACAAAGTAAATCAAGCTGAACAATTCCGACTGGGCACTAGATAAGGGCGGAGTGAGCGGATAAGAGAACAAGGCCTAGAAAAATGTCATGGGGACACTATTGAATAACAGTAAACAAAACAGATGTTCGGAGGCCACAGACACCAACGCGAGCGGCACACATTCCTATTGTGGCTAGTGTTCTCACGTTAGCAACTGGAACACAGGACGCCGTAGGTGTCAGGACATTAGTGAGCCATCTCCAAAGCTGGTCACTCATCACAGGTATGGACGTGAGTGTACAAAGTAGAGCAGTGACAGGGATGCCATCTATGTCACATCAAATACATACCTCTCTGTCTGTAAGATCAGTAGAGCAATTGCATTCTCGGTCGTTCTAGAAGCCTAGAAGGTTCTCCGTCAGCTTCCATTTGAGTGCCAGTGCATGGGGACAGTGACCGGCAACTAGTTGGTGAGCGAGACAGTGGTTGTCGTGGTGAGGATGAACGACTCTGCGGTGTACATGAGGTCGCCTGAGTACAGTCTTTTGACTCTGTGGAAACCTGCGGTGGCAGACGAGTACCTGGAGAGTGCTGGCAAGGTGTAAACGCAGACTTATATTGGCATGACGTCCAGTTAGTGTGGCAGTGATGGAAAATGTGGCCAACGCCACGGCAGTTGAAACAAACCAACCGTTCATTGGATGACCACCATTCGCTGGGTTGCGAAAAGGCCGACAGCAGTACTGTCCTCGCGAAAAAGGGGTCATAATAAAATGTAGACGTCCGATCAGTTGACGGAATAGGTAGCCGGAATTCCAAAGTTTGTCAACTCGTCGCGCGCGACAGACTGCACAATGGACAGCGTCGGTCGAGAAGCATTCGAAACTGTCTGGAATCTAACCATTTCCGGCGAAAGATACGCACGAGGCTCTCAGACGTTGGCGGCTGATGTGCAGAGTGAAGTTCCTTGCACGACGATGTGGCAGCCGTATTTCGCAATCGGATCAACTGGTGTGCGGTGCGACGACTTTTTGCTTCTTCAAAACGTCGACATTCATTAATGACGTCGGATATGGCGGAAAAAAATGTGATACACGAGAAGATTAAAAGCGTCGTCTTGTATGCCCTTCATCAAGTGTTCACTTTGTCTTCTGACATGCTCTCGTCAGCCTTGCGGCAAAGGACGAGAACACCCTGTATGTATGTCACATATGATTCATTCAACGTTTGGACGCGTGACCCAAGTTCCTTTTACACATGTCGCTGACGGTCACCAGGTTTCCCAAACAACTCGTGGAGCTTTTGATTACATTGCGCCCAGCTCGTCCGTTCTCCTTTGTGGATTGGAAACCAAATCCATGCCATTCATTTCTGGTAGAAAGTTATCTTAGCAGCCTAACAGCTTGGTGCCACATTTTATGGGCACTGAAGCGCTTGTGCATTTCGGAGCCACGCAATAACATCAAGATTGTCGGTCCAGGAAGACGGCCCTGTTTCCCGGGACTGCGACAAGATTACTGTTGGCGTTGTGATAGCGGTTGCTTTCTGTCGGCATGGTGGCTGCCATCGCAGCGGCTCTACCGGTTGTGTTGTAAGTGGCCAGCCTACCTCCGTTTAGAGGCTCTGTCGTGCACAGCATTATACAGCACCTCTAGAAAATATGTTGCGGACCAAACAAGCAAGACGGGAAATGCATTTACATTTACAGTATGTACAGTAATTTATAGTATTGACAAAGACAAATCTAGAGCAGGCTGGCCACTGACGCGTCTTCTTCAGCCACAAGCTCATGCTTATCTTCCTCAGCGTTGTCAAGAGCAGTGTAACAATATATTTGTTGGTACGGTATCTTTCTAAAACAGCCTGGGAATGAACAAGAAATAAAGGGCGAAGGTAGTGACGATAATCAGAAGGACGCCTGGTTGGCTCAAGATGACTGAATGCTTAATTCTCGAATCCTATATGGTTAGAATTAATAATTTACTAGATAGTACTGCCCTAGGAACCAGAAACTTTCAAAGCGCTGCGCTTGCAGACGTCTTACAGATATCATGTTTTCTCGTTTTAGTCTTAATATAAAGCTGAAACATCATCGAGATAATTAGTGGGCAGTGGAGCAGCATTTGGGGCAGTATGATTGATATGGATCATTTCTTCGCCCCTCAGGTGTTGCAGATCTTGGCATTTGTTTCACCATTAGCGCCCCTGCATACGTCCCGTCGAGAGCACACGTGCTGAAACCTTCCGGCCACCTTCGCACAGTTGGCTGCTGGACAGGAAGCTCGTGGCTTCTGGGACGACAACACCGGAAGAAGCACCGATGCCCGGCTTCTTCATAAGCAACGTGCGAATGGTGTACCATTTTAGTGGGCAATGGAGCAGCGCTTGCGGCAGTATGCATCAGTTCTTGCACGCGAGATGGAGTGACAATCGCTCCCTATTGCTGCTCCCCTGCCCACTTGTTTTGTTCTACGGCGTGTGTGACCGCATTATGTGAGTCTATTGTTACAATGTGGCGATGTCGAGGAAAATGCAGGGCCTTCAAAACCTCAAAAATTAAGCCGCGATGTTGTTGCTTCGAATAATGCTAATGAGCTTCAGTCCGAGGAAATTAGTACTGTTTTACAAATGCTAAAAGACATCCAAAGAACAACAGGTGAGCTTTCCAAAAGCCAGACTGAGTTAAAAAAGGACGTGAAGGACGTAAAAACAAGCCAACAGACTATTGAAAGAAAATCGGAAACGTTTTACAATGTCTCTAGTGATGTGGTCAAAGTTCAACAGTCTGCGGAAAGCTTGAAAAAACAGCAGGTCGCCTGTATAGCTCGTCTAGGTGATCTGGAGGACAGGACAAGGCGTAACAATATAATTTTTATGGGATACCTAACTCCCGTGAATCATTGCCGCGGACCGAAAAGAAAACAATCGCTGCCTTGTCGTCTGCGGTGGAAAGTGATCGGCCACCGCACTCAGTTGAACGCGCGCATTGTATAGGGAGGAGCCACCCCGTCATAATGAAATTAACGAACTTTATGGTCAAGGAAACCATACTTTCCTCGCGCAGCAAGTTGAAAGCTACCAACGTTTCTGTGTCCGAGGACTTCTCGCCTCCTACAACGCACACAAGGAAAAAGATAATCTAATTTGGTAAGTGCCCGCCCAATTCCCCCTTGTTTCAGCTAAGATTTAATAAGCTTTATATTAGTTGCCAATCCTTCTTCTAATACCCAACAAATGAAGCGTCAAGCAACTTAGGCGCGCACTCCCTAATGGCGCAGCCACGGCTGTCAGTTTAGGCAGTCCCTTTGCTACGTAGGAACACGCGAGGTGTAGCGGCGTTGCTTCGACAGCACATGTCCCAGTGCTTCTTGGTAACGTAAGAAGTGTGTTAAACAAGCGCGAAGCACTTAACTCTCTCGTGGACAACCGCGGTGCCGGTATTATCGCTCTAACTGAAACGTGGTTGCATCCTCAGGTATACGACTGTGTAATTTTAGACATATCCCGCTTTCATATCTTCCGTTGTGATCGTGTGGCTGGCCATGGCGGAGGCGTACTGCTTGCCATTTCTAAATACTTGCCTTGTCATCACATTACCTTTCACAGCAACCTAGAAATAGTGTGCGCCTGCGTTAACCTAGGCCGCCGAAAATTTATTTTCGCTGTTTGTTATCACCCTCCCTCTTACACGCCTTCTCTCACTGCCGATCTTCATGACGCACCATACACACGTCTTGTGCTGCATCCAAACGCGCCCGTTATATAAATGGGGTACTTCCCGAATTTAATTTGAAGCGCTGATCCACCTGCTTGTTATCCATATTCTTCAAAGTGTAATGAATTTAATGATCTTTGTTCTTTATTTTCTTTAACTCAACTAGTATCTGGACCTACAAAAATTTCAGAGGATACTACGAAAATTACCTATATACTGTTATATTACTTATATTATACTCTCATTCTTACCTTATTACGGATGTTTCATGTCTACCTTGTGTAAGCGACCATCTAGTTCTTTCATTTAACGTTACGTCTCCTCTGTTAAAGCTAGTTGTGAAAAAAAAGTTAATATATGACTACGATTAGGCAAATTTTAATTATATAAATTGGAGCTAACTTCTTTTACCTGTTTTTAACTAACTTCGATGGTCGCACAGCTGACAATAACTGGATCATATTCCGAAACAAAGCACATGAATTAACCGATAAGTTTATTCCGTCGCGTATTATATCGTCTAATTCTAAGGCTCCTTGGTTTAATTCCCACCTAAAGTGGCTTTACAATTGGAAAAAGCGCCTGTACCGCCTTGCAAAAGAAAGTACTTTGGCATCTAAGTGGGACGCTTACAAGAATACGAATGAAGCTTACATAGCAGCGAAAAGCTCGCTAAATGTATACTTGAAAAACACACTTAGCCTACAATACTCACAAAGGTTCCAAAAAAGATTTCGTGCACCATAAATCCTTCCAAAGATGATACAAATACCTCAGCTGATTCTAGTGGATCAAAAATACCCGACGTTGAATATCCCTGAATCCTGAACTCCGTATCCTGCAGTAATTTTGTTCTATGTCCTGATCCCGTTTTTCCTACCCTGGATAGCTACAATTACCCGGCTATGGATTTTATTATCATTGAGCCTCTAGGGGTAGAATATGTATTTAAAAATCTAAAGGTGTCGTCAAGCCCTGGTCCAGTCCTGGTTACCCCATAGTTTTTGAAGGACACTTCAGTTTACTCATCTTTAATACATTCAAAAATATTCCAACAATCTTTGGAGACCCATCAGCTCCCTGCAGGCTGGAGAATTTCGAGGGTGGTTCACTTCACAAGTCCGGCAACAAATGCTCAGCTCATAACTACCGCCCCATTTCCCTCACTAGCATTCCTTGTGAAGTATTCGAACATATGTTGTTCTCTCATTTAGTTAAGCACTTAGACGATAACTTACTCTTCCCACGCGGACAGCATAGTTTCCGCCATAGTTTTTACTCTGAAACACAACTGCTTTCGTTCACTCACGATCTTCATCTTATTCCTGATAAAGCTTCATGCGCAGACTGTGTTTTCTTCGACTTTGCAAACGATTTCGACAAGATTTGTCACAAGCTACTCATTTTTAGGCTGAATAACCTAAATCTTGATCCTCATCTGTTTGAATGGGCACATCACTTCTTACTCGATCACAGTTCGTTGCATCTAATAATCACTTTTCTCTATTTAGCCATGTTGATTCTGGTATTCCTGAAGGATCACTGTTGGGCCCTTCCCTTTTTTTAATTTACGTTAATGACTTACCCAATGAAATTTCTTCAGACACCGCTGATACTAATATTCTGCAAAACGACACTAACGCTGTCTGTAACTGGTATGACTTATGGTTAATGAAACAAAACCCATCTAAGTGCAAAGCCACACGTTTGACCCGCCGTGAACTTCCTCTTCCGACCTATTACCTCAACAATACTGCCATGGAAGCGGTTACATCTTACAGATATCTAGGTGTCCATTTAACCTCTACTGTTTCCTACTCTTTACACACCGACAGCGTTATCAATAAAATTAATCGCATCTAAGGTTATATCTGTTGAAACTTCTCTTTGGCTCCGTCATCATTAAAGTTAATTAGTACGAGACGTTGATTAGAAGTAAAATGGAATCTGCTTCATCAATTTGGGACCCATATGCTGCGACTCTAGCCAAGTATGTCGAACGTATTTAAAATATTGCCTCGCGTTTCATCTTAAGCAATTATAACCGCACGGCGCGCGTAACTTCTATGAAAAACATCCTGCAACTTCCACCGCTTTCTGCTCGTCGTAAAGGCTCTCGCCTAGCTCTGTTTCATAAAATATACTTCCACAATTCACATCTGCACGATAATCTTATTTCATCCCTAACCCTCATATCTCCCCGCATTGAGCATCATTATAAAGTGGGAGTTTTGTAGTGTCGCACTAGAGCTTGTCATGAGTCTTTTCTTCCGAGGACGGGTCAAGAATGGAACCACCGTCCTGGCGCGCTGATTGCTATGGAAGACCGCGAACAATTTGGTACGGCCATAATCGACACCATCGCATCGGGCTTCACATGTCTATGACTACGTCACTGGTTGCCTTCTTTGTTTCATTTGTATTGCAACTTTTTTTACCCCACTCCCCTCTGTAATACCTTGTGGTCTTGAGGGTATAATAAATAAAATCAAATGAAGATACCACTTGATAATCTCATAAAACGCACAGCCTTTGTGCCACCCACAGAATCCAGCGAGATTTCAGCGAAGCTGACTCTGATGAACAGTTGCAGTAGTAATTTATTGCCTGTAATAGCAACACACAGCTCAAAACTTGGTGCGCATGTGATTCAAGCTTGATCCTAATTTCATCCACAATGAAAGCGAGTATCACGCCTCGTTCTCTAAAGACCTCTTAAAATATGAGTATAACTGTTACGTAAAACAGAAATGACCAAAATGAATTGAACATTGTACACACATCTGACGTAACCTGCGCAATTTCTAAAAACATGGGCACAGAAAATGTACATAGGGGACGCCTACTATGTGCGTCGTTTAACTTATGAAACTAAGCGAAAAATCAGTATTCACTAATTATCTGCAGAACTCATTATTAGGCAATAGAATGCTGAGCTGGTGCTGTGGTGAAGCAACTGGCAATTTCTTTAGCTATTCGGGTTGCATCAGCATCCGCCAAATGTACCACTATCGAACCAGTGCGTGACTTTAACATATAATTATTCAATGTTTAATGTCTCTGCTCAAATTTCTCACTTGAAATACGAATTAACACGCATATGAGAAGAGGAAAGGCGAGGGTTGTAAGTGAAAACCGCAACACTAAATTCCGTAGTCTTTTTAATTGTTACGAATCGTTGACGATTATGTGTGGTCTTTTGTGTTCAAATAGCGCCATAGCACATGGTAATGTTAAGAATGTTTTGCTGATGGCGTGCCCAATGAGCTCCTCATGGTAGATGTGACGTGGATGTAGTAGGGCCTAAAAAACTCACTATAAATGACGTAAAACATCTATACTACAATAATGACCGTGATTAGTTGGTGATGTGGACTATTTCAATTGCGTTTCGTTAAAAACAAGATGCAACAAAACATATCAGTGACCCTAGAGCTTCAAGAAAGCCCTTGAATACAAGGGCTGATAATAGTGAGCTGAAAATTACCTGGTCAAATGCTTTTCAGAGTTTCCGTTTCTGGTTAAAAAACGGTTAATTCCTAAGAAAAAAATGCAGGGTGAAGAGGTGTATTTTCGCGATATGCAGAATAGAATACAGTTTCATCTGCTTTATTGCAGGACATTGAATAAGAACATGCCGTACTGTGAGAATATTGCCGAGTTTACTGCAAGTCGGGTGACTTGTAATTTACTCCATTCAACAGGTGAGAGTACCATAGGTGTGTCCTATTCTTATTGTCAAATAATTGTTTCCTTATATCCAGTACCCTACTTTTCTTTTATTATGTGTAGCTTACTGAATGCTTGTGTATGCATTACTCCTTGTCGATGATTCCTCAGATTACGGCGTAGAAAAGAGTTCACGTCTTGAGTTTCTGGACACCTGATTTTCCACAACCGGCAGATACACACATAGATGGCATTTAAAAGTGTGAAGAATAATGCCTTCACAATTTCTAAGAACTTCATTTTATGCGCACCTTTTTTTCCCACAGCCTGCTGATACTCGCACAGATGTAACATAAACTGTCGACAATAATGACTTGAGAGCCGAGCAATTGTGGTCGTTGTCAAAGATATATCTACGCCTATATGGTCTCCCTGACACTAACGCTCTACCTGGAAGGATACTTGATTGATGGAGCTTCATCCGATTATGCTCCTACTTTCGTCGTTTAATCCGCAACTTCGCCAATATAATAGCGCCTTCCACGCAGCTTCTCGCGGGTAACCACGACCTCTTGGCCCGGCCGCCAGTTTGCGATGCGGCATTCACGACGCTGCGTCATCTTCTAACCTCACCCCCGCATGCTCCGACATTCTCACACAAGCGCACCGACAGAAATGCATACGAATGCCAGTGGCGTCTTCATTGGCGCTGTTCTTGCACAACGAAAGACTGGTTTCGATGAATACGTTGTTGCCTTCGCCGACCGCGAACTCACGAAAGCGGAAGAAAACTATTCCGTTACCGAAAAAAAATGCCTGGCTATCAATTGGGCAATAACTAAGTTTCGTCCTTACGTCTACGGCCGCCCGTGCGACGTCATCATTGACCACCATGCACTATGCTGGCTGTCGTCCTTGAAAGATCCTTCAGGTCGCCCCGTTCGATGAGCACTTCGCCTCAAAGAGTAGGATATTCGAGTGCTGTACCGCTCCGGCCGTAAACATTCGGACGCGGATGCCTTGTCATGCCAGCTCAATTATCAGAAATTACGAATATGCCAGTCCTCCCTCACCGCCAAGGATATGCCTTCGGAGCAGCAGAAGGATCAATGAAGTGTTGCTATGCTGGCTTTTCTTTCAGACCCATTAGCGCTTTCTATTGGCCGTGCATTGCGTCGCCATGCACACAACTTCGCTGTTCGTGAAGGGCTCCTATACCGCCGTAACAACCTCTCAGACGGGCGCAAATGGTAACTCGTAGTTCTTCGGCATCTATGTTTGGATATTTGTGCAGCATTTCACGATAACACGCAATACGCATGCGCATATGCAGGTGTACTAAAGACATGCGCGCGCCTGCGAATTCGTGATTACTGGCACGGAATGCACCGATTCGTCCGCCATTATGTCCCTTCCTGCCTCGCTTGCCAACGCCACAAGAATACGCATCATGCCTTAGCTGTTTCACTGCAACTATTGCCTTGTCCCGGAATGGCCTTTTACCGGGTCGGATTGATCTTTATGGACACCTTCCGAGTACTTAAAATGGCAACCACCGGGCGATAGTGGCGATATGACCATCTCACGTGCTACGCAGAAACTTCACCTCTGGCCCACGCATCTGCACGGGATGTTGCCTGGTTCCTTCTGCGTAACATCATACTTCGACATGGAGCCCCCAGGGAGTTCCTGAGCGACAAGGGCCGCGTCTTTCTCTGTGGTGTTATAGAAGCCCTACGCAAGGAATGTCACGTAATTCACCGTCCCAATGCTGCATACCACCCGCAAACTAATGGGATAACTGAGCGCTTTAACGGCACTCTTGGCGATATGTTAGCCATGTACGTCGAATCTCACCAAACCAATTGGGACCGCATTCTACTCTTCGTGACGTACGCTTATAATGCCGCCACACAGGCTACTACAGGAGTTTCCCCGTTCTTTCTTCTCTAGGGACGCGAGCCTCCCTGCACAATGGATACCATCCTTCCGTATCGCTCTGACAGAACGGAGGCTACCACCCTCTCCGAAGATGCTGCAAACGCGGAAGAGGGCCGAAAGCTCGCGGGCACATTTGCTTTGGAAGATCAGCCCCGAGAGAAGCACCTTCGGGATATCCCTCCCTCTCGGGCACCGTATGTCCCTGACTCACTAGTCTGGCTTTGGGCTCCCGCTACTGGCCCTGGACTTTCACCCAAGCTTGTTTCCAAGTGCCAGGGTCCCTACGATGTCGTCAGTCAAACGACTGTGAACTATTTGGTAGAACCCCTTGAGCCGCCTTCCGATAAGCCCGGCCGAGGGTGCGAAATCGTACACGTTCAGCGGTTCAAGCCGTACATTGATCAACCTGTACTATCCTGCCCGTCACCGAGACGGCTCCTCTTCTCCGGGGAGGCAATTGTACCGGAGAAGAACGAGATGCAGGCGCTTCTTTGTGAAAGATGACGACAACGAGTGGTTGGAAGTCTTGTGCCTGTGTTTCCCAAGCTCTCTGTCCTTTCGTAGCGGTGCTCTGCTATCCGAGGGTTTCATCCTTTAAATTATAAGCCCTCTTGACACGTTCTTATATGTACCCCACTCCCCTCCGTGAAGCTCTGGGCGCTTGAACGTAAAATAAATAAATAAATAAATAAATAAATAAATATAATATATACCTATTTTTGGTGCGCTCTTTTTTTTTGCTGAATACTTTTAGGTTGACGTATTGTTTACCAGTGCGCTACTCAGCCCACACTTAATACCCAAGCACATAGTCGATGCGCTGCCGAGGTATGGTTTTATTTTATTGCGAATATTTGTTCGAGCCACCTAAAAATGATATGAACAAATGCTGAAGTCGTTTGAAATACACAGGCACTCTTCGTTCCTGTGTTGTTCTGAGTCGTAAGGTAGCATTGCTGGAGTATTCATTCATCTTAAAAACACACGCCTTTACCGCTTCTAGCTGCACAAGATTTTATACTTTTCAACAGGCAGAGCGGCAAGGTTACTTTGTGAGTCACAGCATACCAGCGTCGTACGTATTTAGAGCCTCCCATATGAATGCATAGGTTTGAGCAAGTTTGGCCAAAGATCTGACTAAAAAAATGAATATATGGAGTTTTACGTGCCAAAATCACGACCTGATTGTGAGGCACGCCGTAGTGAGGGACTCCGGAAATTGGAACCACCTGAGGTTTTTTAAGGTGCAACTAAATCGATGTACACTGGTGTTTTCGCTGATCGCCCAATCGAAATGCGGCCGCCATGGCCGGTATTCGATTCCGCGACCTCGTGTTTAGCAGTCCAACACCATTGTCACTAAGCAACCAGACCGTGTAAAATTTTACCAATTGACCAGGTTTGCTAACTCAGATACCAAAATTTTCACTGTATATGTTTCTATGAGCATGAAAGCGTTTGCACGTGCATGGATGGCCCCATTCTGTTTTTCTCCTCGTAACAAAACTCCAAAGAGATCCTTTCCGCGATCATACCTGCTGTGGTTCAGTATTTTGCGGGAACCTAAAGAAAGTGTGCGACTTGCACGAAGCGACAATAATGCTCTCAACTAGATACCACCGCGTGATCGATGCTGCTCGTATACTGAACTTTGACAAAGCCTCGAGCAGGGATATTCTCCCTAGCTTTAGCCGCTTATTCCAATGAAAGAAATGGATGTTTCGCAGTGTCTACCATGCCTAACCGAAGCTGCGGTGTGAGCAACGCAGAAAAATTCACTTTGCCAGTCTGGGTTTATTCGGAATTATAATAAAGGATGGGGATGCAGCAATATTCTTTCTTTCTAGATAACTTCATTCCACAACGTTTCTTAATCGGGATCTTCATACAACATATTTCAATAATTATAGAAACAAACAGAGGACCGACGGACGGACGGACGGACGGACGGACGGACGGACGGACGGACGGACGGACGGACGGACGGACGGACGGACGGACGGACGGACGGACGGACGGACGGACGGACGGACGGACGGACGGACGGACGGACGGACGGACGGACGGACGGACGGACGGACGGACGGACGGACGGACGGACGGACGGACGGACGGACGGACGGACGGACGGACGGACGGACGGACGGACGGACGGACGGACGGACGGACGGACAGACAGACAGACAGACAGACAGACAGACAGACAGACAGACAGACAGACAGACAGACAGACAGACAGACAGACAGACAGACAGACAGACAGACAGACAGACAGACAGACAGACAGACAGACAGACAGACAGACAGACAGACAGACAGACAGACAGACAGACAGACAGACAGACAGACAGACAGACAGACAGACAGACAGACAGACAGACAGACAGACAGACAGACAGACAGACAGACAGACAGACAGACAGACAGACAGACAGACAGACAGACAGACAGACAGACAGACAGACAGACAGACAGACAGACAGACAGACAGACAGACAGACAGACAGACAGACAGACAGACAGACAGACAGACAGACAGACAGACAGACAGACAGACAGACAGACAGACAGACAGACAGACAGACAGACAGACAGACAGACAGACAGACAGACAGACAGACAGACAGACAGACAGACAGACAGACAGACAGACAGACAGACAGACAGACAGACAGACAGACAGACCGACCGACCGACCGACCGACCGACCGACCGACCGACCGACCGACCGACCGACCGACCGACCGACCGACAGACGTATACTTTATTAGACCGCAAAAGATTATAAAGAGGGTGTTCGGAGCCCCTTACTACTGCGCACCACTCGCCTACGCCACCTGCCTCACTACGCTAATCACGGACTTCCTTGACTGGCAGCGGGAGGGCTGCGCCTCCCACTGTCCCATTGCATTACCGTTATTTGGCCGATGAGGGGGCGTAGTGCCTTCCCAGGTAACACGTATAAGGGTTGTTTTGCGCTAAACAAAGTGATTATGGATTCGCACCAACTAGCCCGCCAAAACATTGTGCGGCCCACGACCAAGACCCTGCAATCTCGGCACTTACCATGTTGCTCTCTTCACCGCCTATATTGGCTTTCTGCGACCCTTCCAATACCACTGAAGCTCACGCAGGCAATTGTTGCCATGGAGTCGGCGCCGTCCTCGTGTAGCACCTGCACGGCCAAACACTTGTTATTGCATACGCCATCCGCCTTCTCTCGACGTCTGAACGGAATTATTCGATCACAGAAAGTGTGCCTTGCGTTGGTCTGGGCTTTCGCAAAATTTCGACCGCATTTTCACGGCCGCGCATTCTCGGTTCTCAACGACAACCACGCTCTTTGTTGGCTCTCATCGCTCGAGGGCCCAACTGGTCGCCTTGGTCGCTGGGCTATAAAACTGCAGGGATATACATTTGTGGAAATTTCTAAATCTGGCAGGCTACATAACGATGTCGATTGTCTTTCGCGCCATATGGCGGGCCCTGATAGCCTCGCTGGTCATAATTCCTGTGTGCTCTCCATATCTGATTGACGCGATATCGACATAGAACAGCGTATGGCTGAATCCCTGGAGCTCGCCTTTCAGCAACTCTCGTCCGCGCATTCCGGCCCTTCTCTATGTGATTATGTGCTACGCAATGAAGTTCTATACCGTCGCAACATGAAACTTTACAGGCATGGATTTTTGCTAGTTATCCCCCGACACTTCCGTACCGCCACTCTTCAACATCTACACGATGCTCGAACTGCGGGACACCTCGGCGCCTCACGCACCTACGACCGCGTGTGGCAGTGCTTCTTTTGGCCACGCTTGTATTGTTTTGTTCGCCGATACGTTGCCGCCTGAGAGTGCTGTCAATGGCGCAAACGTCCTTCTCTGCTACAGGCTGACCAGCTTCAACCTGTCGATTCTTCACCGGAGCCCTTCTTTCTGGCCGGTCTTGAGTTTCTCGGACCTTTCTCTAAGTCTGTATCTGGCAACAAATGGATTGTCATCGCAACTGACTATACGACCAGATATGCCATCACGCGCGCCATGCCGAGTAATGGCGGAACGCATATTGCAGACTTCCTGTTCTAAGACGTCATCCTTCGAAGCGGGGCTCCATGACAGCTCCTTACGGATTGTGACGGCTCTTTCGTAGCAAAGGTCATTGACGAAATGATTCGTAGTTGCTCTACTAAACATCGCCTTACGACAGCCTACTATCCACAGCCCAAAGATCTTACCGAGCGCCTTTACCGAACTCTAACCGATATACTGTCTATGTACATCTCTACTGATCACCGCTATTGGGGCGCCACCATGCACTACATTATTTTTGCCTTCAAATCCTGCCGGCTTGATACCACCGGCTATTTGCCGTTATTTCTCCCGTACGGCCGCAGCCCTGCGTTGCCCTTCGAGACTCTCCTCACTGCTGATCCACCGTACCCAGCGCATATGCTCAGCACGTTTCCTCTGGAGCCAGGATACCTCCCCAGTTTGCTCACACTTGACTATGTGGGTCGCAGGCCTCCCAAAAAGATTTAGTATGATAACGGGCACCTCGAGATCGGGTACCTTCCTAAATCTCTGGTCCTACTCTGGCCGCAGTCTCGACGCGAAGGCCTGTGCGAGAAGCTCCTCCCTGACTACATCGGACCAAACAACGTTCTCCGCAAGCTCAACGACGTTGGCTACCTCATCACTCCGCTCCCACATCGCCCGTGTTCTTCTTTTACGCCTAGTACTCACGTTGTAAAAATACTGAAAGATATCTATAGCGGCTCCACAGCCACCGTAGTCCTCCATAAAGCAAGCAACAAAATCCCAATAAAGAAAGGCGTCAGGCAGGGAGATACGATCTCTCCAATGCTATTCACAGCGTGTTTACAGGGGGTATTCAGAGACCTGGATTGGGAAGAAATGGGGATAAAAGTTAATGGAGAATACCTTAGTAACTTGCGATTCGCTGATGATATTGCCTTGCTTAGTAACTCAGGGGACCAAATGCAATGCGTGCTCACTGACCTCGAGAGGCAAAGCAGAAGAGTGGGTCTAAAAATTAATCTGCAGAAAACTAAAGTAATGTATAACAGTCTCGGAAGAGAACAGCAATTTACAATAGGCAGCGAGGCACTGGAAGCCGTAAGGGAATACATCTACTTAGGGCAGGTAGTGACTGCGGATCCGGATCATGAGACGGAAATAATCAGAAGAATAAGAATAGGCTGGGGTGTGTTTGGCAGGCATTCTCAGATCATGAACAGCAGGTTGCCATTATCCCTCAAGAGAAAAGTGCATAATAGCTGTGTCTTACCAGTACTCACCTACGGGGCAGAACCCTGGAGGCTTACGAAAAGGGTTCTACTAAACTTGAGGACGACGCAACGAGCTATGGAAAGAAGAATGATAGGTGTAACGTTAAGGGATAAGAAAAGAGCAGATTGGGTGAGGGAACAAACGCGAGTTAATGACATCTTAGTTGAAATCAAGAAAAAGAAATGGGCATGGGCTGGACATGTAATGACGAGGGAAGATAACCGATGGTCATTAAGGGTTACGGACTGGATTCCAAGGGAAGGGAAGCGTAGCAGGGGGCGGCAGAAAGTTAGGTGGGTGGATGAGATTAAGAAGTTTGCAGGGACGGCATGACCACAATTTGTACATGACCGGGGTTGTTGGAGAAATATGGGAGAGGCCTTTGCCCTGCAGTGGGCGTAACCAGGCTGATGATGATGATGATGATGATAATGATGATGATGATGATGATGACTCACGTTGTCCACATGTCGCGGCTAAAACTTTACGTCACCAGCAGTGCTGACTGATTTTAGAAGGCGCCGTGACAGGGCTAAGTCCGCCGAGAGTGTTGTTACGAGGCATCGCGCATGCGTATGCCGTTAACGGACCGCTTCTGTGCGCGAAGAGAAAAAAGACGGGACAAGCCGCGTGAGATGCTTTGAGCCATTCTATGGCAGGAGCAGCCTGTAAATAAAGTAATATACGATTTTGTATCTTCCCCGTACACTCGTGGTTCCCCGTTAAATATTGTTACGCCCAGGCTCATTGAATATTGGGCACCTAGACAATACCCATACCGAGAGCTCTCGCGCGTTTGCTGCAGTCCCCTACCACAAAGAAAGACCGCCTGTAGAGCGACAACCGCGAAAAGACCCCGCATTCGGACAAGTGACGGATTTAGTGGGGGTTACGAAGTCAGTGTCTTCTCAATACACCCCCCCCCCCATATTATGACTTCTCCAAAGTTTCGTTAACAGTCATCCCACTCATGCGTTCTCTGTGATGCAACCCCTCATAAAAATTCGGGAAATGAAGGTGTGTGCGCGATCACGCTACAGCTGTCTCCATAATTTACCGCGCTAGGCCTCTAAATGAGAAAGGTCGGTTCTCCACGTATTATGGGGAAACCGAACACAATGTGATTGTTCTAATGAGCGAGCAGTGGGCTTGATGCTTTATTAGATGAGATTTTCAACTAATAATTGCTTTTGCTGTGGTGTGAAATTAGTACTAACCGACAAAGAGCATTGCAGGTATGAATATTATTTATTTTTGTAAAATAAATTAAGTTAGTGCAATTTCATAGATATAAACGTTCTTCTGCATTTACTGTGAGACAATAATTAAGTGAAAATTTACTCATACATAGCTGAATATAAGTCTAGAGCCCGAAGATGGCAGAAAGCATTCCAACGTCGCCACTGGTGCTAGATCAATAGCGCCAAAATAAGATTAATTAAATCGCGCACGCCGAACAAAGACTAGTATACTCAACAAAGCCATGGTAAGATTTCTGTGCAAAAGAATTGAAAGGGCATCGAGGTTGAACGCCTCCATTTCACGTAGTAGCGACATATAGATAGTGTCCAAACTACCACGCGCCAAGATTTAAAGATTTCCAAGTGCCACGTAGCTGGACAGACCAAAGGTAATGTTCGCCATCGCCTGGAGATGATCAGATTATTCCATTTCGCCTGATTCCACAACTAGTCCTAATTATTTATCTTTGTGATGTGTGTGGTGCGCGGCATAGTGCGGGGGTCGGGACGGACAGAAGCAGACGACAAGGTGTGCGCGCGCCGAGGCGAATTCCGTGCTGGAGGAGAAACGACGACGCCGAACAGCGTGCGGCAGGTGAATGCGCGGCGCAAGAAAACAAGAACAAAATGACAACCAATTAGGAGAGACCGCGGGGCGTCAGGCAGCCAATCGGAAAATGACCAATCGGCCAGAGCAGAAGAAAAAGGGGGGTAAGTTGGCAGAAGGGGGGAGACACCGGGGGGACGCCGCGAGAGTTCCAGGAAGCGACGTCAGGAGAAGGTCGGCCACCGGACCGGGAGTTGAAGATGTGCTGTCGGGTTCCGGACCCGAGCCAACAGAACTTCAACTGACCGGGGCCTCCTGCCAACCCGTTCCTGTGCGTCATCGTCTACCCGAGCGTGCCGCCAGCCGCTCAAGGTCGGCGAGCTTTTTGCCCGTGGGCAGAGCGAGAGCAGTCGGGCTACGGGCCCGAGGTCTACGCCAGCTGCCCGGACAGAACGCCGCCCCCGTCTGTCGTGCCGCCTGCTGCCCGAGGCCGGAGTTCGAGCTTCTGTGCCCGTGGGCAGGACGAGAGCAGTCGGGCTACGGGTCCGACCCTACGGCCAGCTGCGCGGCCAGAACGCCGCCGCCGTCTGCTCGTGCCGTCAAGTCGCTTGCCTTACCGTTCCAAGCAAGAGCTGGCGCGCTCCGCTCGCCCGGTCTGCCATTCCACACCCCGGCCTTTGGGGAGACCGGCGCAACTCCTTTCGCCAACTTGTCGCTGTGTCTCCGCATCGAGACTGTTATGCGTCCCTGCCGTCGTGGCAAGCCCGGACTCGCGCAGTAGTTAGCTTCACACTAGCCCCAAATGTGTGTCTTACTGCAGTGGTGTCCATTTGAGTGTTTATTTTATTCTTTCTAATTCTTTATATTTCTTTCTGTCATTTATTTTATGCTTCTAGTTTGATTAAAAGTCTTTGTTTGTGTGTGTTTTTCAAGGCAACGGCTTTGTCCTCCATTGGGTTCTCGGAGGCTCCGAAAAGAGAACCATCAGAACCTTTGAGTAAACGAACCTTTGTCCCCACTTGGCCATAACAATCTTCTCCAACTGTCGAATTAGGTGAAAAGTGCCAATGAGAAAATTGTAGATCAACATGAAAATTTGGCGTTGCAGCTCTCTCTTCAATACGTGCTACATAAAAGTGTTTGTCAGAGCGCGAAAAGAGCCCTCGAAAACACGCAAGATTCCCGCACCACTAGAAAGCTCGAGGGATTTAGCGTGTATTGGCGGGTAGCGGTAACAGGGTTCGAAACCCACCATTCAACCAATTTGGGTCACTGAGCTTGTGGCAATGTCTAAATACACTGCACATGTCGTTCTTCAATGAACCTCCTTGACGCTGACATAGGCAACTGTAGACGCGGAAGTGGGTAGGTACAGCCGTTGGAAGAAACTCTTTCACACCGACTTGCAGAGCTGGGTATATGCGACTCGGTTTCTACTGAAAATTTGTGGTTCTACAATGTCGAAAAGGATCCACTATGCAAAATAGAAGTGAGGCCTGCAGACAGGACACAAGAGTAGAGAAGTGGACAACACGAACGCCGACTATCAACTGAAAGGAGCACTGAGGCGAAAAAAATGAAAGAAGACACAAAACTCATCTGCGCATGCTCAGGAATGGTAACACCACGTGTCAATCGGGTACACGTGCTGGTCTACGTGAGAGATAACTGTTAAGGCACTTAATCTCTTCCTTATGTAAAGTAATCGAAGGCTGACTCACGCATGCACTTCCACCATTATAGATATGCCATGCCTCGCATTGCATATCTATATTGCTATCTATATATTGCATATATTGCATATATATTGCATATCTATATTGCTATCTATATCTATAACATATTGCCTTGCATTGCATACCGTCAAATAATGTACTGCTTCTTGGAGACGCCATCGTAAGTGATAACCATAGAAGAACCCTTGCTTTAGGCCCTAAGCACTGTTTTAAGCCTAACATAAAACCCGTTGAAGTTTTAAGCTTACCGCGCTGCATAACCAGGTTTGTTCCGGAAGAAGAACGCTCACGCTGTATTTCGGATTGCATTGCTAGCCTTAAACAATCTAATTCCCATTTTAAGACGCCTGACCCTGTCCGACCACTAGTTGATTACCTTGTGGAGCATAAACTTAGACCTGTAATATCTGACAAGGAAGGTTATTTCGTAATTATGCCAGATGACGTGTTTTCAGAAAAAGCGATTTCAGCCATAGAAAAGAATTTGCAACCAGTCAAACTCAAGCCTTCGGTAGTTAAGCAACGTGCGGTTGACCTCTTGTCAAGACATAATCTTGATAGGCTTGTTTGTAATGTCAAGAAAGCTAAATCCCTCACCTTAGAACTGTTTTTCTCGGCCAAGACACATAAACAAGAAATTCCTTTTCGTGCTATAGTGTCAGAGAAAGGGACGTGGCAGGTCTGTGTCGCTAGTTACCTACAGAACTGCCTAGGTTCACTCATTTTTTCAGATCCCTTTTGCCTACGTAATTCTCAGGCGCTAGTTCACTGTTTGAGAGAGGAAAATCCGGGTGATTGTACAGCTTTTAGTATGGATATCGAAGACCTGTATTATTCCTTGCCGCATGACGGGTTGCTAAATTCCGTAAATGAGTGCATTAAAGAACAAGTGCAAGAGTCGGCTTTTATTGACAGATGCGGTGTTTCCACGGGAGCTTTTCTAGAAATTCTTTCAATGTACTTGAAGTCGACGCTGATTGGGTGGAGAGATGGCGTTTTTCTGCAGAAATCAGGCATTTGCATTGGCTCAAAGGTTGCCCCTATTCTTAGCGACATTTACCTGAGTAAGGTTGACAACTGCTTAGAGAAAGCCTTAGGCGATAGCGATATTAAGATATTTCGTTACGTTGATGATTACCTGATTTTCTGCAATAGGGAAGAATTAGACTCTGCTGCTACCTCAGTAAGTGAGCAATTTAAACTTTATGGGGGAGGATTAAAGTTTACCAAGGAATTTCCCCAGCGACGCGTAATTCAGTTTCTTGACATTTCCTTGATCTTCGAACAAAATCATGTTTGTTGGCAGTACTCCCCAAGATCTTCGAAGCCGGTGCTAAACTTCAATCCAAGCATTCTAAATTAGTAAAAAACGGAATTGCCATGTCGTGCCTTAAGTCTTCCCTCACAAGATCTTGCATGCACAAAATGAGCGCCAGTTTTAATGCGCAGGTCCGGCGCGTATTAGAAGCAGGTTATTCTAGTGTAGCGGTGGCCACTGTAGCTGAGCGCCTAAAGAAGTCGGTTTCGAGAGGGACGGACGTAATTACAGAAAGCAGTAATCGCAAAAAAAGAGTAGTGGCTATTCCGTATATTCATTCAGTGTCGCACAGGCTTAAAAAAGTTGCTAGTAGATATGATGTTAATGTTGCTTTCACTGCTCCCAATAAGCTAGGTAAGATATGCGCTGCCGTACAGAATAAAAAGGAGCGGGTTAAAGGCAAAAAACGAACAGATATTTGTCCAGTGAAGCACAATAAGAACAAGTTTTACTGAATGTCGTATGGGTGTGGTTTATCAAATTCCCCTTAGCTGTGGCCAGTTCTACGTAGGGCAAACGGGACGGTGTATCAATCAGAGGCTAATGGAGCATAAAAGGTCGTTAACCGGTGGATCGCCTTCTAATCTTTCGCTACATTGCCGAGATTGTAACTGCAAGCCAGAGTTAGATGAATGCGCGATATTGTACAGGCATAAGAATGAAGATACGCGTCTTATGGTAGAGGCATGGCATATCTATAATGGTAGAAGTGCATGCGTGAGTCAGCCTTCGATTACTTTACATAAGGAAGAGATTAAGTGCCTTAACAGTTATCTCTCACGTAGACCAGCTCGTGTACCCGATTGACACGTGGTGTTACCATTCCTGAGCATGCGCAGATGAGTTTTGTGTCTTCTTTCATTTTTTTCGCCTCAGTGCTCCCTTCAGTTGATAGTCGGCGTTCGTGTTGTCCACTTCTCTACTTTTGTGTCCTGTCTGCACGCCTCACTTCTATTTTGCATAATGAATCCTTACCAACTAGCTCAGCTTTCTGTCGTTCTACGAAAAGGATCCCTTAAATTTATTTGATGGTGAGTGATATGCAAATGACGTCACAAGGCTTCCTCAAGGACAGCGACTCGATGATTTAGCAGGCCACGCCAAACAATGCACCATGATTTTGTGCCGCTTTTCAGCGAACGTATTTAACCCAATGCTCTAGGGAACTGCGCCTGGAATGCACTGGATATGTTCCGCTCTTGAATTAACCTTTCTCCAACTTGCTTCACTGAATATGTGCCATTCAGTATACGATAAGCAAAGGAGCAATTCCCAGCGTTCACAGACGCCAGTGCGCCGCATTTCTGGCCTCCGAGGACATGCGCAAACTTCCCGCAGATGGCGCATCGCGTCAAAAAAAAAAAAAGGCCCGAGAGGGACCCGCTTGTCGGATGACTCGTTCCTCCGTGTTCACACACTTCGGTGCGCCTTGGAACGACAGAAAGCTGAGCTAGTTGGTAAGGATTCATTATGCAAAATAGAAGTGAGGCGTGCAGACAGGACACAAGAGTAGAGAAGTGAACACGAGCGCCTTGCATTGCAATACGGAGGAAGGAAACCCAGGAGAGGCCCTGACGTCACACTCCGTGAAGCTAAAGTGAAGCCGGAAGTTATAGTTACTCATGGCGTTGCTCCGCCTATCGGGCCAGCTCTCCTCTCTTGTTTACATTTCTCGCGAAACCACGCCCCGCTGCGCGCAACCGGGCTGCGCGGACGCGCGCGCTCTGCGGCAATACTAAACATTCCTTAGCATGATCCCGCCAAAGCGGGCAAAATTTCCCGCAGATATTCCATCGTCAGTTGCCATTGCCGTGGCGCGGTACATTGCGTACAGTCTTGAATGCGCGTTCATTTCACGTAGTTTAGTTCCTCCTGTTCCACCTGGCCACAGTAACATACGGTAGAGCACGGTCCAGATAACGCAGCGCAACAAAACACAGAGACCAACGCGAACCTGCCCGCACGGCGCCTTTGCCACGGTACGAAACGTACGGAGCAACACATGTGAGCGCACAGAACAGTAACAAAGCCGCCATTGTGGCCCGAAAGGCGTGGCCACAGCAGCAAATAAATAAAAAACAGCAAAAAAAGGAGAACCTATTACGTCATTTCCTCTACACTTTTCTTCTAGCGCGCGGAGGGGGTAGGGCCTCTCCTCGGTTTCCTTCCTCCATGCATTGCACGGACCACGCGCAACCTTCGAAGTGGCAGCTCTAGATGGCGCCGAGTCTTCTTAGGGAAGCGTGAAAGAGGTGTCCCGCTGCAGTACACGCCTCGTACATGACTCGCTTCCACGGTGGCAGTACATTGTCTCGCTATATCGATTCCTCACTAATGCATTGCCGTTGGCAGTCATCGTGAGATCGGTTCCGCCGCGATTTTGTGTTTCCTTATTTTTGCTGTAACGTTCGAGAGATGACCCAAGAATAATTCGAAATGTCAGGCCCAGAGCATAGAGCCCTCTGAAAATAATAATGCAAAAGTAAAAGCTATCAAACTACATCTTTCTTCAAAAGCCGCTCGATGGTAAATATATGCTACAGGATCGCGTAACGCTTGACGCCTATATTTGTGCTCACCTCGCTTTCATTGTTTCTTCGCATGCCCTTCATCGCCCTTTGTCACCACTATTTCAAGTGGGGAAAATATGCAAAAGCTCTCAATCGCGGTGGTGTTGGTTGGCTTACCTGAAATCCTGTTCTTGGACGAACGGTACGCCGGTGCCGACGTAATGCCCAGGACGCGCGTCCACGAGAAACTCAACCGCATCAAGGACAGCATGGAATGCATCATCGTGCTTACTTCTCACAGGTGTCACTTCGCTAATTGCTGACATGGTCCAAGTGTCATGAACGGAAAGAT
Source organism: Dermacentor andersoni (assembly GCF_023375885.2). Taxonomy (NCBI): domain Eukaryota; kingdom Metazoa; phylum Arthropoda; class Arachnida; order Ixodida; family Ixodidae; genus Dermacentor; species Dermacentor andersoni. Next base: position 32,096,051 of record NC_092818.1, read on the forward strand.
GGCTTAATCTAAAATATTCTAGAAGCGTGGGCTGAAAACAAGGAAGGAATGGTTACATTCCAATATGTTAGATTGATTATGTGCAATTTGCATGGTCTTCGCGATTCTGGTTCTTGCTTATCTTGGAATTCTTTGTTCATTGCTCCGCATAAAACGGTCCTTCGTTTCATACAAAACGTGTTCGCCATAGTTGTTATTTCACTGCTAGTTGCTATGTCTTTAGGAAAACTGCGTAACTTCCACATTCACGTTAGTGGTGATGCATGTGTAAGCCTCCCGTCCATTTCTCTCCTTCCAAAGGAGATTGCCTTCTTATCACATTAATTGCATTCCCCCTGCGCATGCCCTATCCTGCAGATTCTGTGGTTTCAGATAGCGGCGGAGCATATATATGCTGACTGACGGAATAAACACACTTTGGTTGTTAGTCAGCGCCGTTGTCTGTGTCCCTTCACTCGTCCCATCGTTTAGCGCTGTTTTTATTGCTCGTAATCATGAACCAACCAGCCCAAATGCGTACTCTTTTGCAGTTTATTTCTTCTACATCGGGCTCTTTTCCTTCGTGTGTGCCTTTCTCGTGTTTACGTTCTTCAGTCATTTGCATCAATTTGCTCGCCACCGCAACTTGTAGAGCTCGCCTCTACACTTACTCGCTCAAGCATTCTTACCTACCGCCGGAAGTCGCCGTGTTGTTCGGGGGACTGATGCCTTCGGAGGGCCACATCAAGAGAACGTGCCGAATTTTGCGCTCTGAAGCATTTCGACAGGTACGCTTCTACACCGACTGCTTGCAGGTTGTGAACCAGAACGAGCTGCATTTCCACAGTGCTCAGAAGAAGTTCCATCAAGATTTGCGAATGGCGTCTCAGACAGCAGACTTCCTGTGGGGCAACTTGGTGGTTCGACTGCCTAGGAGAGGACGTAGGAATCCGAGGCAAGGCCAAGAGGTGACAACATTCAGGGATGCCTCAATTCCCAACAATGTTACCGATCTACTCAAGCTTGGTCCTAAATTTTGTGAGCACCCTTCTCTGGACAAGACGGCACTGCTCAGCCTCGTCAGGACAGCTGCCGGTAGAGCAAGAACAGATGAAGCTGACAGATGCATCAGAGAAGGTGTCGACTGCCTGCCCCAGCAGGTCAAAAAAGGCAACACAGTTCGGCTCCGCACAGCAGTGACCGTCCTTCGAAATGCGGGGCTCAAGCTGCTCCTATCCGACAAAGAAGGCGGTTTTGTCGTGATGCCTGGTGACCTGTACAAGAGCAAAGCTGATTCGGTCATTCTAGGCAACTTCAAGGAAGTGCATGGGGTGGCTCCTGCGAAGGTCAAAACAAAGGCTGTTCAGCTCTGCGAAAAAGCCGGACTCTCCAAGTTGGCCTCCTCCATAAAGGCCTGCAAGGAAACCAGCCTTTCGCTGTTTTTCAGTGCCAAGACGCACAAAGAACTGTGCCCGTTTCGGGCCATTGTTTCTGAGCGTGGAACCTGGCAACGACAATTGGGAGTGTTCCTGCAAAGGTTTTTGTGCCTCCTCGACATTGATGACCCCTTCCTCATAAAGACGCCAGGTACTGTTTCCACCTTCCTCCGTGAGGAATGTCCAGAGGCTGTCCGAGCCGTTTCCATGGACATCAAGGACTTGTACTACTCCTTGCCTCAAGATGATGTATGCATTGAAGTCGGCCATTGCATAGACAAATATGGCGTTCTTAGGTTTCAGAATGCATGTGGTATCAACGTCGGCAAGTTTTTAGAGCTTTTAAGGTTTTATATGCTTTCCACTTTCGTTTCAATGGAGGATAAGCTTTTTATACAGAAGAAAGGTGTGTGCATCGGTTCATGTATAGCCCCTGTTCTTAGTGACATTTTATTAGCCAGGTATGACCGCAATCTTGTAACTAAGCTCAGCCAGACAAGCACTGTAAAAGTGATGCGATACGTCGATGACTTTCTAATTTTTTACAGTACTAACGCCACTGACGCGCAGCCTGCTGCTGCTATAATATTTGACTTGTTCCGCACAGTACTAGATTCTTTCGAATTGACCACGGAGCATCCGTCAGACAACAAACTCCGTTTCTTAGACTTGGAGCTAACGTTCTCAAGCAATCATGTATGTTGGGGTTACGCTCCTCGGTCTCATAAGCACCTTCTTCCATTTTCGTCCGCGCACTCAAAGATAGTCAAGCGCGGTATAGCAAGTTCCTGCATGAAGGCGGCCCTCATCCGGTCATGTGACCACCAAGTGGATGTAAGCTTCGAAAAGCAAGTAGCCAGACTGAAGCTCTCAGGGTTCTCGGTACCACTTTTGACCAGCATCGCCGAAAGCCTCGTAGCGAACCTTAAAGGAAAGCAGTCGGCAGCTGCTCTGTCCGAGAATCGCTCACGGCAAGTGGTTGCGGTAATACCATATGTTCACCAGGTTGCGCACAACCTCAAAAAGGTTGTCAGTAGGGCAGGCGTCAGGTTGCTGTTTACTGCCAAAAATAAGTTAGGTAGCCTGTGCCACCAAGTCAATAGGGTAAGCAATAACAACAACAAAAGTTGCAAAAAACAGCACAGACAGAGGTTTGTTGCTGACTGTTGTGACTGTGTGGTTTACAAGATCCCTCTTTCATGCAAGCGTTTTTATATCGGCCAAACGGGGCGTTGCATCAACGACCGCATGCGCGAGCACTTCAACAAATTTCAAAAACGGGCAAAAGATAGTCAGTTGTCACTACATTGCAATGAATGCGGCTGCAAGCCATCCTTCGAGGGTGTAACCTATCTGTCAAAATATCGTGATGACCGCGCACGCCTTATATCTGAAGCCTTCCACATTCACGTTAGTGGTGATGCATGTGTAAGCCTCCCGTCCATTTCTCTCCTTCCAAAGGAGATTGCCTTCTTATCACATTAATTGAATTCCCCCTGCGCATGCCCTATCCTGTAGATTATGTGGTTTCAGATAGCGGCGGAGCATATATATGCTGACTGACGGAATAAACACACTTTGGTTGTTAGTCAGCGCCGTTGTCTGTGTCCCTTCACTCGTCCCGTCGTTTAGCGCTGTTTTTATTGCTCGTAATCATGAACCAACCAGCCCAAATGCGTACTCTTTTGAGATGTATTATTCGCACAACAATTGTCCTACTCTACATTACCCGTGGGGCACTAGTCAAACATGAGTTTGGATGCTCACGTCAACGCCACAACTTTGACGGCACCTATTTGGCAATGCCACATGTATTTATCGGTATGTATGTATGTAGAAAGATCTGTATGACATGTTCAGACATCGCGCATGTCCGTGCGGATTTTATTGAGCTGCGCTAGCTTCTGCACTAGCGACGTGTGCCTGTTATCGAGGTGCAGAAATAGTATTACGGCAAGGGTAGAATTAAAAAAAAAACACTATAAAGCCATTGCATTACCCAAATCCTTGGGGCTAGTTAACATGAGCTCCACGTGGTATAAATGGCGTTCACTGCGTTTGTTAGCAGGGCGCACCTTGCAGGCATGTGGACTGGGTTGTCCCGAACACAGATAACGTTGTGTTCATGTCCGCTCCCAGAGAGGCCAGCGTCTTTCCTGCAGCTGTCACCGCAGGAGAAGCAGTCTGGCACGCCACCCGAGCAAAGGAATAATCGCAGCTGCGAACTACGCCGTGCTTGCTGAACAGGGATGTCATCTTCTACATCTCCCGAGCATATTGCTGGACGCGCCCGTAGGTGGCTGTCAGTGGCGCCTCTATAGGCACTGCATTACGCGTATACGAAGTAACGATAGTAGCTTCGTCGGCCGTATATACATGGCAGCATTCGCTTACCAGTTGAATTACCAGCATAGTGCTAGCTAGAACATAGCTCCAGCCCGGGCGGGCCTGCGGCTCGGGCTCGGGTGCGCTATCTCTATTGTGGGTTCGGGCCAAGGAGTTTTGGGCTCAGGTAGGGCCCAGGCCTCGGTCAGGCCTATATAGGCCCGGGTCTCCACCAGGCGCATAATAGGCTAGGTATGGTATTGGTGATTTTTCAAACTCTCTACGAATGGTGGGAAAAACTATTTCGTCAGCGTTAGTTGCGGCGATTAGGCATGGTTTCATCAGGCGGGGCAGGGGGCCGTTAATAGGTGCTTGATGGCGACCTCTTCAGCTGGCTCTATGGCCTGGAGGTGAGTGTCAATTCCAGAATTACGCAGCACCAGCTCCCGTCCTTCAGGTGAGACAAAGCCATCAGGTTAGGCGGAGGCTTTTCCTTCTAGCAGTCGCATAGTACGTGATTCAGGTTTGCTAGTTCTCCAGATCTACAGAGTGGGCTGAACCACGTGAACAGCCTCTGCTGCGGCTTACAAGGATAAACGTGCTTGCCTCTTTCTCCGTGTCCGTAGCGCGCGCTGATTTTGCCAGTCCCCCCCCCCGCTACTTTTTGATCACGTGACCTCCAACATACGTCATGCTGGATGACGGCGCAACCATTTGGTAAATGTAGCATAGGCTTTCACATCAGACGTTAACGCACGAGTATATTGGTTTGAATAGGTCATCATTATTTCCATTTTACGTGTACATTTATCAGTAATACGCCAGACGAAGTCCTTACACAGTCAAAACTATCTCTAGAAAATCTCCTGCGCCGCCGATGGTATCTTCAGAATTATCGAGAAATAGAGCATGCTTGAAATGAATCGAATGCGTTTTGTTTAGTGGTGCAAGGACCAGGTATGGCCAAAGAGCTTCGATTAAGCTCAACGGCTAACGGGCTTAACCAGGCCGGGCCGGGCCGGGTACAGGTGAGGTTTGCAACTGCCTAGCCATAGTAGGGCGGGCGGCCGCAGAGCACTTTCGGGCTCGGGCCGGGCCCCGGACTCAAAAGAAGGCTCGTGCAGTGCTCTAGTGTCAGGGCGTAGAAGCAAACATAAACACATCTCATTCGATGAGCGCCGGCAATTGCTATCAAAACGCTGGTCTGAGCAAGCGTGGCAGCAGCAGTCAGCACAGGGACCTTTGTCCTTTCAACACAAGAGTGGCGAGAACACAGCGCGCGCAAAGGTATAAGCCTTCTGCAGACCCCTTTCAAGATACGGTGGGCGCGACTGCGCTGCCCTGCAAAGTACGCACTTGGCGTAGTCAAAGCCGCCTTCCGCCCTTCCGTGCTGCCTACCCGGTTATCGCGGCGATCCCTTGGGCGCTGCCATGTTTTATCAGATTGTGACGGGTCCATTGCTTGCTTGAGCTGCATCCGCATTGACGATGCATGTGTACGACACCTGTGCGGCTTGGAAAACATCTCTTTGAGAAGATATCGTAGATGGTGACTGGGTGGACGAGCGGAAGCTTTGGCCAGAGCTTGACAGAACACGTAAAAACGATTTCGGGGCTTATTAAGCTCTGTCGAAACGCCGCATACAGCGTATATGCATGTTGCTTGTTCCGACAGTGCAGCTCAATATCTGCTCCATGCGACCGAATTTTTCCGCTTTTGAATTTAATCAGGATAATTATCGTTCTTCACTTCAAGCAGGGCTTGTCCCATTTCTGAGTCAGCAAAATTCTATGGCGCGGGAACCATCTGAATATTTTCTACCTTATCGATTGCGGGTGTGCTTAATTTCGATAGATTCATTGTTATTGGGCACAAAGCTCGAAACGTCGCTATTGTAATACAGTGTTGTAAAGAAGCATTAACGCATGTGCCTAGCTTACTCTTGTCGACCATCATGAAACATTGAGCTTCGACCATTCGTGTGCTGTCTGCGTAGTCCTATTATGAGAAGCCGACAAACAAACACCAGGAAAAACATACGGGAAATTACTTGTACCTGGTAGTTGAACTAAAGAAATGACAAATTATTGGCAATAAAAGTGGATGAAAAGACAACTTACCGATGGTGGGGAAAGATCCCACGTCTTCGCATTATGCGTGCGATGGTCTAAACATTTGATCTACAGCGGCAAGTTTTCCCCATCCACTTTTGGGGTATTTATGTGTTACTACTAGAACTAGCCTTGGGAGTATTAGCCAGAGCCAGCACTCCTTGGTGGCGGATGTGGAACATCCTTTCTGCTGCAGGCGTAACGAGTAAGTGATCTTTCTGGGTGAAGGCAACTGGTCAATAAAGCCGCACATGCTACCTGAAGGCATCAATGTTGTCGGATTCGAGACCCTCGTCCCTCGTTGTGTAACAACGAGAAGACAAGGTGTTAACGGAGGCGCCCGAGTTTTGTTAATGATATCATGAGGAGCCGACAAAGAAACACACCAAAGAATTGGTTAGAGTATCAATAATTAAGTACAAATAATTTCCCGTGTGCTTTCCTTGGTGTGTTTGTTTGTCGCTTCTCATTGATATGATTAAGGACATGTGCTACTTGACACTCTGTGCAAGCGGAAACAGCCGTGCGGATTTTTCTAGTACGATGTGGCGCAGCTAAGTGATGAGGGACCCTGAACTCAACTGGAAGGTGAGGGTTAATCTCTCAGTACGGCGCCTTGTAGGCGCCCCAATCAGAAGTTGTGGCGTTGACGTGAGCATGCAAACTCATGTTGGACTAGTGCCCCATGGGTAACGTAGAGTAGGACAAGTGTTGTGCGCATGATACATCTCACTTTACCGTGGTTTTCGCAGTGCGAGGCACTGAGAAAGGAGCGGGAGCACCTCTAAGGAGATTAGAGCGGATCGTTGATTGCCAATACCTCGGCTTCTGGTGAACGCATTGAATTAAGGTTTGTTGAACAGTATTTTTTTAAATAGTCTATTATGCCTTCAAGTGCACTTGTCTACTACCATAGAAGGTGGTCTCACTTAAGCCTAATTCACAAACAATAAGAAATTTGCGTCTGTGTTGCTCTCGTAGTTTACCAAATTACTTTTCTATACAAATTTCGCGAGTTACGCAGTTTTCCTAAAGACATAGCAACTAGCAGTGAAATAAAAACTATGGCGAACACGTTTTGTATGAAACGAAGGACCGTTTTATGCGGAGCAATGAACAAAGAATTCCAAGATAAGCAAAAACCAGAATATCGAAGACCATGCAAATTGCACATAATCAATCTAACATATTGGAAAGTAACCATTCCTTCCTTGTTTTTGAGCACACGCTTCTAGAACATTTTAGATTAAGCCATCTTTCCGTTCATGACACTTGGACCATTTCAGCAAATAGCGAAGTGACACCTGTGAGAAGTAAGCACGATGATGCATTCCATGCTGTCCTTGATGCGGTTGAGTTTCTCGTGGACGCGCGTCCTGGGCATTACGTCTGCACCGGCGTACCGTTCGTCCAAGAACAGAACTTCAGGTAAGCCGACCAACACCACCGCGATTGAGAGCTTTTGCATATTTCCCCCACTTGAAATAGTGGTGACAAAGGGCGATGAAGGGCATGCGAAGAAACAATGAAAGCGAGGTGAGCTCAAATATAGGCGTCAAGCGTTACGCGATCCTGTAACATATATTTACCATCGAGCGGCTTTTGAAGAAAGATGCAGTTTGATAGCTTTTACTATTGCATTATTATTTTCAGAGGGCTCAATGCTCTGGGCCTGAAATTTCGTATAATTCTTGGGTCATCTCTCGAACGTTACAGCAAAAATAAGGAAACACAAAATCGCGGCCGAACCGATCTCACGATGACTGCCAACGGCAATGCATTAGTGAGGAATCGATATAGCGAGACAATGTACTGCCACCGAGGAAGCGAGTCATGTACGAGGCGTGTACTGCAGCGGGACACCTCTTTCACGCTTCCCTAAGAAGACTCGGGGCCATCTAGAGCTGCCACTTCGAAGGTTGCGCGTGGTCCTTGCAATGTATGGAGGAAGGAAACTGAGGAGAGGCCCTACCCCCTCCGCGCGCTAGAAGAAAAGTGTAGAGGAAATGACGTAATAGGTTCTCCTTTTTTTGCTGTTTTTTATTTGTTTGCTGCTGTGGCCACGCCTTTCGGGCCACAATGGCGGCTTTGTTACTGTTCTGTGCGCTCACACGTGTTGCTCCGTACGTTTCGTACCGTGGCAAAGGCGCCGTGCGGGCAGGTTCGCGTTGGTCTCTGTGTTTTGTTGCGCTGCGTTATCTGGACCGTGTTCTACCGTATGTTACTGTGGCCAGGTGGAACAGGAGGAACTACGTGAAATGAACGCGCATGCAACCCTGTACGCAATGTACCACGCCACGGCAATGGCAACTGACGAAGGAATATCCGCAGGAAATTTGGCCCGATTTGGCGGAATCATGCACATGCAAACGATTGTTTAGTATTGCTGCAGAGCGCGCGCGTCCGAGCAGCCCGGTTGCGCGCAGCGGGGCGTGGTTTCGCGAGAAATGTAAACAAGAGAGGATAGCTGGCCCGATAGGCGGAGCAACGCCATGAAGCAACTTTAGCTTCACAAAGAGTGACTTCAGGGCCTCTCCTGAGTTTCCTTCCTCCGTATTGCAATGCAAGGCGCACCGGAGCGTGTGAACAGCGAGGAACGAGTCATCCGACAAGCGGGTCCCTCTCGGGCCTTTCTTTTTTTTTTTTTTTTTTTGACGCGATGCGCCATTTGCGGGAAGTTTGCCCATGACCTCGGAGGCCAGAAATGCGGCGCACCGGCGTCTGTGAACGCTGGGAATTGCTCCTTTGCTTACCGTATACTCAATGGCACATATTCAGTGAAGCAAGTTTGAGAAAGGTTAATTCAAGAGCGGAACATATCCAGTGCATTCCAGGCGCAGCTCGCTAGAGCATTGGGTGAAATGCGTTCGCAGAAAAGCGGCACATACCCATGGTGCATTTTTTGGCGTGGCCTGCTAAAGCATCGAATCGCTGTCCTTGAGGAAGCCTTGTCACGTCCTTTGCATTCCACTCACCATCAAATAAATTTAAGGGATCCTTTTCGTCATTGTAGAACCACGAATTTTCAGTAGAAACCGAGTCGCACATACCCAGCTCTGCAAGTCGGCGTGAAAGAGTTTCTTCGAACGGCTGTGCCTACCCACTTCCGCGTCTACAGTTGCCTATATCAGCATCAAGGAGGTTCATTGAAGAACGACATGCGCACTGCATTTAGACATTACCACAAGCTCAGTGAACCAAATTGGTTGAATGTTGAGTTTCGAACCCTCTTACCGCTACCCGCCAATACACGCAAAGTCCATCGAGCTTGCTAGTGGTGCAGGAATCTTGCGTGTTTTCGAGGGCTCTTTTCGCGCTCTGACAAACACTCTTATGTAGCACGTATTGAACAACAGAGAGCTGCAACGCCAAATTTTCATGTTGATCTACAATTTTCTCATCGGCACTTTTCAGCTAATTCCACAGTTGGAGAAGATTGTTATGCCCAACTGGGGACAAAGGTTCCTGTACTCAAAGGTTCTGATGGCTCTCTTAGGCGGAGCCTCCAAGAACCCAATTGAGGACAAAGCCTTTGCCTTGAAACACACACACGCACACACAAGGACTTTTAATCAAACTAGAAGCGTAGAATAAATGATAGAAAGAGTTAGAAAGAATAAAATAAACACTTAAATGGACATCACGGCAGTAAGACACACATTTGGGGCTAGTGTGAAGCTAAATAGTGCGCGAGTCCGGGCTTGCTACGACGGCAGGGACGCATAACTGTCTCGATGCGAAGACGCGGCGACAAGTTGGCGAAAGGAGTTGCGCCGGTCTCACCAAAGGCCGGGGTGTGGAATGGCAGACCGGGCGACCGGAGCGCGCCAGCTCTGGCTTGGAGAGGTAAGGCAAGAGATGAAGTCTAGAAGCGTACGGTGAGGGGCTAGCTGGTATGACATTATGGGAACAAAGAAAAACTGCGCAAAAAAAGGACAAGACAGTGTCGTGTGGTTCTTTCTCTGTCTTGTCCTTTTTTGCGCAGTTTTTCTTTGTTCCCATAAGGCAAGAGACTTGGCGGCACGAAGAGACGGCGGCGGCGTTCTGGCCGGGCAGCTGGGCGTAGAGTCGGGCCCGTAGCCCGACTGCTCTTGTCCTGCCCACGGGCACAGAAGCTCGAACTCCGGCCTCGGGCGGCAGGCGGCACGACAGACGGGGGCGGCGTTCTGGCCGGCCAGCTGGCGTAGACCTCGGGCCCGTAGCCCGATTGCTCTCGCTCTGCCCACGGGCATAAAGCTCGTCGACCTTGAGCGGCTGGCGGCTCGCTCGGGTAGATGACGACGCACAGGAACGGGTTTGCAGGAGGCCCCGGTCAGGTGAAGGCCTGCTGGTTCGGGTCCGGAACCCGACGGCCCATCTTCAACTCCCGGTCCGGTGGCCGACATTCTCCTGACGTCGCTTGCAGGAACTCTCCCGGCGTCTCCCCGGTGTCTCCCCCGTTCTGCCAGCGCACCCAGCTTTTTCTTCTGCTCTGGCCGATTAGTCATTTTCCGATTGGCTGCCTGACGCCCCGTGGGCTCTCCTAATTGGTTGTCATTTTGTTCTCGTTTTCTTGCGCCGCGCATTCACGTGCCGGACGCTATTCGGCGTCGTCGTTTCTCCTCCAGCACGGAATTCGCCTCGGCGCGCGCACTCCTTGTCGTCTGCTTCTGTCCGTTCCGACCACCGCACCATGTCGCGCACCACACACATCACGAAGATAAATAATTAGGACTAGTTATGGAATTAGGCGAAATGGAAGAATAAATCTGATCATCTCCAGGCGATGGCAAACATTACCTTGGTTCTGTCCTGCTACGTGGCACTTGGATATTTTTAAATCTTGGCGCATGGTAGTTTGGACAACATGTATATGTCGCTACTACGTGAAATGAAGCCGTTCATCCTCGATGCCCTTTAAATTCTTTTGGACAGAAATCTTACCATGGCTTTGTTGAGTGTACTAGTCTTTGTTCGGCGTGCATGATTTGATTAATCTTATTTTGGAGCTATAGATCTAGAACCAGTGGCGACGTTGGCGTGCTTTCTGCCGTTTTCGGGCTCTTGACTGATATTCAGCTATGTTTGAGTAAATTTTCAGGTAATTATTGTCTCACAGTAAATGCAGAACAACGTTTATATCAATGAAATTGCACTAACTTGACTTATTTTACAAAAATTAAATAATATTCATACCTGCAATACTCTGTGTCGGGTATGCACTAATTTCGCACCACAGCAAGAGCAAATATTAGTTGAAAATCTCATCTATTAGGGCACCAAGCCCACTGCTCGCTCATTAGAACAATCACATTGTGTTTGTTTTCCCCATAATACGTGGAGAACCGATCTTTCTCATTTAGAGGCCTAGCGCGGTAAATTACGGAGACAGCTGTTGCGTTATCGCCCACAAACCTTCATTTCCCAAATTCTTATAAGGCGTTGCATCACAGAGAACGCATGAGTGGGATGACTGTTAACGAATCTTTGGAGAACTTATAATATGAGGGGTGGAGTATTGAGATGACACTGACTTCATAACCCCCGCTAAATCCTTCACTGGTCCGAGTGCGGGGTCTTCCCGCTAGCTTCAGCGTAAGTTAGACAAACTGTAGAATAAAACTTAGAGAAAGGGGTAAGATGCCTCAGAAATGCTGGTCCACGTTCCGATAGATTCTCATCGTCACCTCAATCAAGGTAGGTCCACCAATCTAGCGTAGGCCACCCTTTCTGAGACGACTTATTTCTGTTTGTAGCTTTTGCTACACTGTGTCTTACTCCATCTGGTGGCCCTTTGCTTCTTGTTTGAGTTGGGCATGTAACCGTTTTTAAGCCTGAATAAGTGCAACTTGTGTATTCCGTTATGTAATTTCTCTACCCTAATGCCCATACACCGTCTTCAGCATCCACAAAAGATTTTACCTGCTTCACTAAGGCAGCATCCCTTGCACTAGCTACCCGACATATTCCTATCCCGTATATCGCACCAGTTTTCGCTTCATAACGAGTGTGCACCCAGATGGATTTTTGTCCGCACCAGAACGCTGAATAATGAGACAGGACGCACGGTAGAGGGTGAGGGACAGTGCGATATATGAACGAAAACGCGAACTTGTTGAAAGAGGTCTCACGTTTTAAGACAAGGGTGTCGCTCCGAAGCTCCTTTCATTTCGGTTTTTATATGATTCACCGAAAACGGTTCAGTTCCTGCTTAATTCTGGAGCGAAAAATAGCGAATTAGTCCGCTTCGAAGCAGATCGAGTTTATTTGTATAACATCAGAATAATTGCTGGAAAACGGCAGTAAATTACATGGTACAAGACGTAAACGCTGGTGCGAAGCTACACCGAAAGATTACGCTTGTGTTTTGTTCTTCTGGCCACACGAAGTTGGAAAAGAAATTTTTAGAACCAATACCAATACTGCAATCTATGTGAAGCGAAGCTTCTTGAGGCAGAAAGAAAGAGGGGAGTATATATTCAGAAAATGCATAGCGTCCTCCAGCCTACTACCCTCCTCAAGAGGAAAAGGAGTACGCAAAAAATAGGCGACTGGAGTAATGATTATACAGTAAGTAGGAAGTGATTATATACACGTTCGTACTTTCAAGCTTCGTTCGCAGCCTTGAATCTACGCGTGTGTTAACTAAATATTCCGAGAGTCTTTACAGGTCGCTTCATTCATATATCCCGTCAATTTATTTATTTAAATATTCGCAGGGCCACTAAGGCATAACAGAGAGGCGTGACAAGCACTGCAATGACAACGTAAAAATAGCGGCCTCGCATGAAGACTCGTCGGGATTGCTGGCGATGGGGGCGGGGAGGTGGTTCCACTGAGATGCAGTGTTCGGTATGAAGGAACTTGCACACTAGTGTGTGCGGCAGCTAGGCACACAGACTTTCAGATCGTGATCAGCGCGGGAGGAAATACATGAAGGGGGAGCGACGAGGCCCATGTTTTAGCTCTGCAGTATGATAAAACATTTTATAAAAGAGGCACAGTCGAGCATCTTTCTGTTTAACTGCTAAGTGAGATGGTTCCAAAGAATGCTTGATTGCTGTCATGCTTGATATGGTTGTAGTTGCCCAAAATAAAACAGGCAAATCTATTTTCAATTGATTCAAGGGAAGAACACAGGGTAGAATAGGGATCCTAAATACGTGGTCTAGTAACACATTTTAACGGAACGGTTTTTTGATAATTGGCGCTGATAAAAGAGCAGTGCTTTCCATTAACCGTTGTGCAAAAGACTAGCATATGTACCGTTCTCTCAGGTACTTTGCACCTATTACAGTGTGTCAATTCCCGCGCCGGATGCGATGCAATATTGTCACGTTTGCACAACAGCTTATTCGCCCCTTTACTGATGCTAAAAACCATCCTAACGGTGCTGCTCCCTTTAAATCACGGGAAGTTGGTGTGTATTTACAAATTAGGACGCCTAATTGAGCCGCAAGTGCAGGAAATGTATCGATGAAAAGCTCCTGAAAAGGTGGTCAACCTGAACCGAAAACCGTTATTGTTTCCGGTCGGTTTAGCTGCGGAGTGAAAGAAATCGTAACGCTCCGGTTCTGTTGCGGTTCGGGGAAAAATAACGGTGTTATCCGGTTTTGTTTTCGCTTCACTTTCTTTTCTACACGCTGGTTAAGAAAGTGGTCCTCGATACTTGGTAGATAGCTTCGGCCACTACATTGCGTACATGGCATATCACTCGACAGGCCGATTTTAGGAGAGAATGGCAGTGCTACGATAAGAGCCTACCTGGCGCCACGCCGTGAAGTCAAGTGGCATAGGTTAAGGAGGCATCGGTGAAACGCCAACTTACGAGCATGCTGCAACAGTGCACTTCCATAATCTTCCCTACCCCTGCCTCCATTTCCGCCCCTTGATGCCGCCATTGGGCAGCATAACTTGATAGTGTGGGTGTTGAACACACGTGAAATCGGCCACAAAGGTTTCAGGATCGCTGGATTTAAAGAATAAACAAAAATGCTGTGCATCTGACCAGCCTCAGAATACAGTGTGGTGTTTGAGTCCGCAAACGCAAGTGGTATATAGCGAGTGCCTTTTTTTAAGCTGCACTACATTTTTAAACGTCGCTAACTTACTCGTTGCGGTGGCCATGCTTCTGCGAGAAATAGGAATGCCTAATTGAATAAGTAACATAATTTCACAAATATATTTTAAATAATTATATTGCCAAACATCTTTCAATCTAAGAATTGTAGCTAGTGAATGTGCAAGGCATATCGACCTGGAATGAATGTTGAAGATTAAGCCGGATTCATTATATGCACCGTCAAAGTTACGGTAAAAATGCACTGTTCCACTTCCTTTATTAGTAAAACGCTGTTTTTAAAAGTGAAGCGCCAAAATAATAGAAACGGCAATGCATTTCCTGGAACACAGTGAAAATGAAGATTTTGAAACTGCTGTAGCCCTAAGAATTCTTTCAATGTGGATATGCCTTGCGATCTCACCGGCAGCCATTGGAAGAGTGATATATGTGCCGTAATGCTTTACATCAGTCAGTTAGCGTAATTATGATTGTTATTCAAATAAGTATTTACATTTTTCGTAGAAGTAATGGCCGCCTCATCGAGTAACTTAGATCAATGGTTGGAATTGCACTAAGCGCCACAGTGATTTCTTAAAGATTTTGTGCATCTAGAGAAAAAGACACTCGCTATGGGAACAACATCTGTTGCTTGGTTTGACTGGTTACGGTCCCACATTGCTCGAAAATCAATGTGTTTGGGGATACTACGGTCAGCAAAGTCTTGTGGTTGGCTTTCTATAAAAGGCGAGACTTCTTTACCTACACTTAATCTATACCGCATTGCATTGCGTCTTGCATTGCGTTAATGCGCAGTGATATGATTGTTTCTGCAGCAAAACGAGCGTGACGCTGGAAGATGTTTAGTTGTAGGGTACGGGAGTTTCGTATTACGGGGTGTTTGAAATTGGTGGTGTTTTTTTTTTTTACAATAACTCTATGTTTATTAGGCAATACAATTACAATGAAAATGTAATACAGAAGGAGGTCCCAAAGTAAAAACTGTCAGGGGGACCTCCTGTTACAACATGTACAAAATATGTAATATACGATTAGCAACGAGGGTAAGAACAGCGTGAAAATACAATCAACATATTAGAAGTAATTACTGAAACATTGGGTAGTTGAAGATTACACAAAAATTAGCAAAAATAATTCCATCTTGAAATACACATGAAGGCACTATCATTACAGTAATTGAATAGAAGTATAATGATTATGAACAAAAGTGTGCAATGCAACAGTGCAACAAAATTAATTTACAAACGGCTGATAATCCATCAACATAAATCGAGAAAAATAATGAAACGTGGCTACACAGTAATAAATGTATAGACACACGCATACATAGATACTTACCAATATATAGACACACATATAAACGTATGTACACTTGTCGAATAATCAGGTAAGGTATGTTGTTAATAAGAACTGTTTTAGAAGCCGCCGGAAACAGTGTAATGAAGAGCATGATTTATTATTTGATGGTAGTGAATTCCAAAATGAAATTGCATGTTGCAGAGGCATGTTGCAGCGTTGGGCATTAGGTCTGTCTGCACGAATTCGCCTTTCCCTTTATATTCGAAGGAGAATCGTCTGCACCGATCCCGAAGTGTAGCATACATTCATAAACTGCAGCCATGGGGACACTGTCACGATATCTATATATATATATATATATATATTGAATATTAACCAACGATTACAATTACTTGTTGCATTGCCGGTGGATCAAACTGTAATTTCTAGTTCCTTCGCAGGCACAGTCTAATGAAGCTAAGATTCGGATACCAGATTGACAAACCTATTTTCCATGGCCGTTAACTTGTGCTAGTCATACATGTTACATAGCGATGGGGTGGCAGTTTTTGTAACACTAGTTTTTTTAATACGAGCCCAGTTCTTTTGCTTTGGAACTGCGGAATTATTTACAATGTCGCCACCGCTTCTATTTCACAAATTCATAACTTTTACTTCTTCTTTTTTTTCCTTCGCAGCAATTCCTCGAAATCCGTGTCGACGCAAAGCTTCCTTGGAGCAAAAGTTTTCAAAGAATTGCATCGCTGGAGAAGGACAACGGTTTTTAGCATGTACTTGTTTCCGATAACACCTTGAAGCAATTCTCAGGAAGGCAAAACGAAAGAAAATATTGCTGCCACTAATCCATCAATAGCCTAACCTCGACCGCTTTCCTCGGAAGCCATCACAGAATATCTGACTGCGACCTGTTCAGTTTTGACCTGTGTGAAGCAATAAACGCAATAGCATTCCTTAATTTTTTGGTAAAATGTCTTCGACCATTTCGTATCACCTGTGCCCCTCTTTTTAAAGCGAAGCGTTCTGTGCACGGACACTGCCGTAGGCCGTGGATGAGTCGGTTGCTATTCAGGTGGATATGCTTGTGGATATGCGAATATTATATACGCACGAAATTAGGTTCGAGGAAGTGGGCTTATCTACAGAGAACTGTACTTCTTTTTCATTTTTTCCAGATATAGTATATCACCTCCTATATTATAGCGACCTGCACACCAGACTTTCAACAATGAACAAGTGTGCTTGCCGCTATCATTGTGCTGAGTGTTATTTCTTTTGCTGGGCACAGGATCGCCCAATAGAGAGTTGAATTCGTAACTTAGTTTTCATTGTCAGTCTTCGTTCACTGTCACTGCAAAGTGAAACTACACCGGTGGAGGCAACACAGCTCTTCGGCCCCTGCTTCACATAGGCGGCACCTCCAAACTGACCCACCTGGAGAAAATCGGCAGTCGCCTTTTCCTGTCTCTCTATTAAATCTTTTGCTTTCCCTCTCGCTGTTTGTTCTTGCCTGTCTTCTTATCACTTCTCACTTCCGAAGTTCTAGGTGGCAAGGGTTAACCTAGTGTGTGTATCCAACCTTGGGTATATTATATTAGTTATATTAGCTACGTACAGCTGGAGTCTGCGTTTCCCTCCCGCACTCGTGGCGTCCCCTTAAGCTCCATGGCGGGTGGCTGGCGTAGCGACCTAAATAAATGAATTCTGCATGGCTGAGACGTTATTCCCCCCTCTTTCCGATCGACTTCTTTCAAAAAGAGGGCGCAGCGAAGGAACTTTTCAGCTATTCAGCCAGCGCAAGGAAACTTTCCCCCGCGTCCATATGATACACAGTCAAGATGCAGAAAAGACAGAACTATCTCACCTTTCATCGTAGCTAACTCCCTTACCGATACACTAGGTGCTGGCTACAAAGTGACGAAAATGAGCGACCTTCTTCTTGAGGTCCGCGACACTCAACAGCACAGCAAACTCTCCAATCTCTTAGCATTCCGTAATGTTGCGACCACTGTTGCCCCCCCTTCGATCACTAAGTACTTGTAAAGGAGCCATCTCTGATGAATATCTCTTGAGCCTGAGCGAGGAAGAGCTCCTGGAGGGCTGAAAAGAACACAACGCGATTTAAGTGCAAAGAATAAAGATCAAACGAGACAACCAAGATATTCCAACTAAGCATCTCATCCTAACCTTTGCCTCGAGCAGGCTAGCAGAAACCCTAGACACGGTATATACCAAAATTCGAGTCAAGCCTTACATCCCAAACCCCCGAAGATGCTTCAAGTGTCAGAGATATGGCCATGGTTCGCAAAGCTGCCGTGGCCGTCTGACCTGTGCAAAGTGTGGCGAATACGCACACGAATCGAACAACTGTAATGACACACTCCGCTGGGGTCACAACTGTGACGGTGGACACGCAGCATACAATAGAACTTCCCCCACATGGAATAAAGAAAAACTCATAATAGCAATCAAAATCGCAGAAAATATATCATTTCAAGAAGCGTGGAAATGTGTTTCCTTTTTCCATACCTCAGGGTATGCTGATGCGGGGCGCAAGGGGGCAACGTCACAGCAGACTCCGGCTCCGGCCCGGCCCACGAAGAGTGTGGTCGCGGCCGTGCCACCAGCTCCCTTGGCGTCATCAACCAGCGCTGCGGCGCGTTCCCGGAAGGAGGGCCCATCAACCTCTGGGTTGGTGGCCTCCAAGGCCCTGGTTTTCGAAGCAAGGCCTACGATGAAAACACCTCGGACGCGTGAGCGGAAGTCCAGTGTCTCCCAAGACTTGGTGGACACAACCTAGAGCCAAAAGGCACATCAATCGCCTCGGGAATGGCGCGAATCTCGCGACTCCTCCAAGAAAGACAAAATCAGAAGCACGGGGCCTGAAAAGGCTCCGTAAGTAATTTCTCCAACTTTATTCCTCTTGACACACAGCATAAAAACACGAACAATATGGCTACACAAATAATACACGGAAAGTTAGAGGTTTTATCCACAACCTCGACGACATTAAAGAACTCTTACACAAACATAATCCAAAGGTGCTGCGTGTTCCGGAGACACATTTTAAATTTACACAAACTTTCTTCGTCAGTACACCATCTACCGTAAAGGCCGCAACGAGGCGAATACCTCGTCTGGCGGTGTAGCAATAGTTGTGAACAAGTCCGTAAATTCCCCGCAGGGGTGTCTGCGTGAGCAGGCGTTTGGTGTGTTGCGACACCACGGACCCGAGCACACGAGGGTTGGAACCTCCCGCGTGTAGCCATGCGCGGCTTAGCTGTCTCTGGGGAAAAGGGGATCCTGGAGGTTGAGCCGATGCTGGGTATTGGACCTTTAAGGCCCCCCGGCGGAGGCAACACACCTCTTCGGCCTCGGCTTCACATAGACGGCACCTCCAGACTGACCCACCTGGAGGAAATCGGCAGTCGCCTTTTCTGTCTCTCCCTCCTCCAATCTTCGTCTTTATCTCTCACTTTTTGACCTTTCCTGTCTCCTTCTCTCTTCTTTTTACTTCCTTTCTCCTGGCGGCAAGGGTTAACCCTGTGTGGCTATCCAACCTTGGGTACACCATATTCGGTTATAGTGACGGCGTACGACTGGCGGCGTGCAGACTTGTATGCAAGCTCTGCCTCGTCCCCTCGTTGGGCTCCGTGGTGAGTGGTCGGCGCTGTTGCCGAATATATACATTTTTTCATCGAAACTTCTTTCCCCTCCCTTGCTGATCGCCTTCAGAAACGAGGGCGCACCGAAGATGTCTTCAAGTTTTTTGGACGTCAAACCCAGAATTTTCCCCGCTTTCATGTGACTTATTCTGAAAAGTCAAACAAAGTAGTCCGAAACATTTCACCATTCCTTGTTTCAAAATCCCTGACTGATGTTTTTGGTCCAGGTTACAAGGTATCGAGGATGGCAAGCGGCGACCTCCTCTTGGAGCTCCGCGATGTCAAACAATATGAGAAACTACCGCAACTAGTGTCATTTGGGGAGACCCCCATAACAGTAACCCCACACCGTACAATGAACACCACCCGTGGTGCTGTGTCAGATGATGATTTACTTGAGCTGACTGAAGGGGAACTCCTGGAGGGCTTCAGCGAACAAAATGTGATCAATGTCAGAAGAATAAAGATAAGGCGGGATGGTAAAGAGATTCAGACGAGGCACCTAATAGTTACTTTTGGATCAAGTATCTTGCCCGAGTCAATCGAGGCCGGGTACGTCAAACTCCGTGTTAGGCCGTACGTGCCAAATCCACTCCGATGTTTCAAATGCCAGCGCTTCGGTCACAGCTCGCAGAGCTGCCGAGGCCGCCAAACCTGTGCGAAGTGCAGTGCTCACGAACACACATCTGAAGCTTGTGAGAATGCTCTCCACTGTGTAAACTGTGATGGGGAGCACGCCGCGTACTTGCGGTCGTGTCCCTCCTGGAAGAAGGAAAAAGAAATTGTGACGATAAAAGTAAAGGAAAATATTAGTTTCAAGGAGGCACGCAGGCGGGTACCCTACCTGCCTAAAAATACATTTGCCGAAGTGGCGCGTGAGGGGGCCGCGCCACAACGGTCTCCGGCGACTGTCCGTCTCACACCCAGTGAGGCGGCAGAAACGCCATCCGCCCCCCTGGCGGCTGCAGCTAGCGCTGCTACGCCAACCCCGCAGAAGGGGCCATCTACCTCCGGGCAGGTGACCTCAACGGCCTCGTCCAACGTGCCGAGGCCTTCACGCCAAACAAAGCGCTCGGAAGAGCGCCTGTCCAGCGCCTCGCAAGAGGCGATGGACACAACCACCAGCAAGACGGCGCCACCAGCGCCTAAGGAGCAGCGAGGCACTCTCGATCACTCCGAAAGAGACAAAACTCCCGTCACGGCGCCTGAAAAAGGCCCGTGATCTAATCCTTATCTCTTAAACACACAGCACCCAATACATTATCATAATGGAAACACAAATACTACAGTGGAATGTACGAGGACTTTTACGTAACCTCGACGACATTAAAGAACTGTTACACAAACATAATCCAAGGTTGCTGTGTGTTCAAGAGACACATCTGAAACCCACACAGACAAACGTTTTACGTCAGTACATAATCTATCGCAAAGACCGCAACGAGGCTAACACCTCCGGCGGTGTTGCAATATTTGCGGAAAAATCTGTAGCTTGTCAACAGGTTGCCCTCCGGACGCCCCTTGAGGCCGTATCGGTTCGGGCAATCCTTTTTAACAAAGTGGTGACTGTGTGCTCTTTATACATACCGCCCAACTGTCGCCTGGAAAATACCGATTTCCATAATCTAATTAATCAGCTTCCTGAACCCTACATACTCGTCGGTGATTTTAATGGCCACAACACGATGTGGGGAGATTCGCGATGTGACGCGAGAGGTAGATTAATTGAAAATTTCCTTTTGACCTCTAGTACCTGCCGGTTTAACAAGAAGGAGCCGACGTATTACAGTGTCCAACACAACACATATTCAGCAATAGATTTAGCAATCGGTTCTGCTTCTCTTCTGCCTCTCCTGGAATGTTCCGGTATCAATAAGTTGTATGGAAGTGACCACTTTGCTCTTATTTTAAACCTGATAACTTTGCATGAAAACCCTCCGCATATCCCTCGACGGAAATTAGCATCGGCGGATTGGGAGCATTTCAAAGAATCATCTTATTTATCACCAGATTTTATAAATAATTTTACTATAGATGATGCCATTGCATATTTTACCGCTTTTATTATTGATTTAGCCGAGAAGTTTATTCCACAGACGAATGGTGGTTCACTAAGAAGACGTGTTCCCTGGTGGAACGAAGACTGTAGGGAGGCACGAAAGAGACAGAACAAGGCATGGGGCGTATTGCACAGATCGCCTAATGCCGAAAATCTAATTCACTTTAAACAGATTAAATCACAGGGAAGGCGGACACGACGTCAGGCAAAGAGAGAAAGCTGGGTGAGGTTCCTCTCTGGCATTAATTCATACACGCAGGAGGCAAAAGTGTGGAATGGCTTGAGAAAGCTACAAGGGCAACAAATCCATCCAATGCCTCTGGTGAACGACCAAGGCGATACCTTGCAAGACCAGGCAGACTCTCTTGGGGAACACTTTGAGCAAGTGTCGAGCTCAATACATTATTCTGAATCTTTCCTTAAATATAAAGAAATAGAAGAGCTTAAGCCAGTTGTACGTAAATGCAGACACGACGAAGCGTATAACCGGCCATTCAGTATTGCAGAGTTGAGAGCTGCCTTGATCTCATGCAACAGCACTGCACCGGGACCTGACCGAGTCATGTATGACATGATTAAAAACTTGTACACTGACACACAAGTTACACTACTCGCACTCTTCAACACTATTTGGGCTGCCAGATACCTTCCGCACACATGGAAAGAAGCAATTGTGGTCCTTGTTTTGAAGCAGGGGACAGACCCATCCCTGGCGGCAAGTTATCGCCCGGTAGCTCTTACGAGCTGCCTGTGCAAGCTTTTTGAAAAAAATGATTAATCGCAGACTCATACATTTCCTTGAATTCAACAATATACTTGAGCCTTATCAGTGTGGCTTCAGAAAAGGCAGGTCGACAACAGATCATCTTGTACGCATTGAAGGATATATTCGTGATACATATGTACATAAACAGTTCTCCTTATCAATATTCCTTGACATGGAGAAGGCCTATGACACAGCATGGCGTTACGGCATCTTGCGAGACTTGTCGGTAATTGGCATCTGTGGAAATATGTTTAAAATAATTGAAAGCTATTTGTCACATCGCATCTTTCGCGTGAAAATCGGCAACGTATTGTCGCGACCTTTCAAACAAGAAACATGTGTACCCCAAGGAGGCGTGCTTAGTTGTACGCTCTTTATTGTGAAAATGAACGCGCTTCGTGCTTCATTACCACCTGCCATTTTTTGTTCCATATACGTCGACGACATTCAAATCGGCTTCAAATCCTGTAACCTCGCAGTATGCGAGAGGCAGGTGCAGCAGGGTTTGAACAAGGTTTCCAAGTGGACAGACACCAACGGATTTAAAATCAACCCCCACAAAAGTTCTTGTGTTCTTTTTACTAGAAAGAGAGGCCTTGTTCCAGATCCTTGTGTCCAACTGTATGGACATCAAATACCTATCAACAAAGAACACAGATTTCTAGGTATTATACTTGCCTAGAAGCTTACGTTTATTCAACACATTAAATATCTTAAAGAAATATGTCTAAGGACAATGAATTTACTTAAAATTCTATCCCACACAACATGGGAGAGTGACAAGAAGTGTCTGATAAATATTTATAAGAGTCTAATTCGATCACGATTGGACTATGGTGCCATCGTATATAACTCTGCCGCTCCAAGCGCACTAATGTTTCTAGATCCTGTTCACCATCTAGGTATCCGCATAGCCACTGGCGCTTTCAGGACAAGCCCTATTGAAAGCTTATACGCGGAATCAAAAGAATGGTCCCTCCATCTACAGAGAACTTACATCAGCCTTACATATTTCCTGAAAATACATTCCAATCATCAACATCCATGTTTTCACACTGTTAACGATATGACATGTACTACACTTTTCCATAATCGTTCCTCTCTAAGAAAGCCTTTCTCGCTTCGAGTGAGGGAGCTTAGTGATGAAATACGTGTCCCACTCCTCGAGCTTCGTCTAATGCATCCAACCAAGCTGTTACCACCTTGGGAGTGGCAGCTGATAGAATGTGACATATCCTTCTTAGAAGTAACAAAACACGCACCAGAGATAGAAATCCGAATGCATTTTCTAGAACTCCAGCACAAGCACTCCTGTGCAGAGTTCTACACAGACGCTTGAAGTCAAATGCCGAGGTATCTTATGCTGCCTTCGGCCCGTCCTTCTCAGAGTCTGGTGTACTGCATCCGGAAACAAGTATCTTCACGGCGGAGGCCTACGCAGTACTGTCTTCTGTAAATCATATAAGAAAATCAAAATTTCAAAAATCAGCGATATATACAGACTCCCTAAGCGTCGTTCAGGCCTTGATGTCACTCTATAAACACAAAAATCCAGTACTTATTGAACTCTTAGCGTCTTGTGCAAAGCCTACATATCTAACCAGCATATCATTATATGCTGGGTGCCTGGCCATAGGAGCATCGAGAGCAACGTTCTGGCGGACGAGATGGCCACGTCTATCACATCGCAAGCCGCTAACCCTACAGCTGAGGTGCCTGTCACAGATCTGAGGCCTTTCTTGCGAAGGAGATTGCGGGACCACTGGCAACGCATGTGGGACGCGGAAGCGAATAATAAGCTCCACCTGATAAAACCACAGTTAGGATTCTGGCCCTCTACTACAAAATCGCGCAAAACAGATGTCCTATTCTGTCGTCTCAGAATCGGACACACGTTTGGCACCCATAATTTTCTACTCACCGGAAGTGAGCCCCCAACCTGTGGTAGATGCGGGGAGAGGCTGACCGTACTCCACGTCCTCCTGGAGTGTCGGGAAGCCGAATCTGAAAAAAAGAGACATTTTTCCTTAGCATACCGACATTACATTCCCCTTCATCCTGCGATGTTTCTTGGTCCATAGCCGCTTTTTAATACAGACACAGTCCTAGGATTTCTCAGAGATGTGGTCTTACATGTTATTAGTCCCATGCATTCGTAGCGCCTCCTCTCTCCAGAGGATGCCGCTGCGATAATTGTTTTGCATAGCACATGCCTCCAGGCCCTTGTGTTTTCAAGGGCTCTAAGGAGGGGAGTGGTGCTCTAGCATTTCTTATAATCTGATATATTTTACCTATCGTATCATTCTTTTTAAATGTATCGAAATGTTCATAGTACAAGTCATATGTCATCGCCATAATTTTATTACACAGATTTTACGCACCTTAGAGAGTATATTTTAAGGCCCCTTTACAGCCACGTCACACCAATTTCATAGTTATCATAGTTACACTGCACACCCACTACCACAGACATGGCGCTCTTTGGGCACACCTGGCCCTTGCGCCATTAAACACCAAACATCATCAAGTCCGTAGATTGTGATCATGTCGCCTTTCAGACGCCCCTTGAGGCAGTGTCAATTCGGGCAATTCTTTTTAATAAACTGATCACTGCATGTTGCATATACATACGCCTAATTATCATCTCGGAAAAAGGGATTTTTATAACTTACTTGATGAGCTTCCGGACTCCTACATACTGGTAGGCGAGTTTAATGCTCACAACTCGCGATCTCACGCGAGAGGTCGTTTCATTAAAAATTTTCTTTTGAACTCCGGTGCGTGCCTCTTCAACAAGAAGGAGCCAACGTAATATAATACTCATCATAATTCATATTCATCAATAGACCTGTAGATTGGCTCTGCAGCAATTTTCCCGGACTTGCAATTGCATGTAATCAAACATCTCTATGGAAGTGACCACTTCCATATAGTGTTTAATTCAATACGTCAAGATGAATGCCACCCACGTGCACCCCGGTAGAAACTAGCCTCCGCCGAATGGAATCATTTTAAAGAATCAATTTACTTATCACGGCATGTTATCACCCATTTTAGCATAGATGAAGCAGTAGCGTATTTTAATTGTTTTATACTCGACGCAGCAGAAAAATTCATTCCACAAATACAAGGACTCTCATGTAAAAGACGGGTCCCCTGGTGGAAGGAACAGTGCAGACTGGCACGAAAGAAACAACACTAAACGTGGGCTTTACTGCGTCACTTCCCGACTTCTGATAGAATCATGTATGACATGAATAAGAACTTACCCAAAGACACAGAAATGAACCTTCTGGCACTTTTCAACCCTACCTGGGCTGCCGAATATCTCCCATCCTCATGGAAGGAAGCTATTATTATTCCCATCTTTAAGCTGGGTGAAGGGTCCTTGGCGCGCAAGTTATCGCCGGTAGCTCTTACAAGTTGTCTATGTAAGCTATTTGGAAAAATGATTAACCGTAGACTAACACATTTCCTTGAACTGAACAATATGCTTGATCCCAATCAGTGTGGCTTCAGAGAAGGGCGGTCCGCGACTGATCATGTACGCATTGAAGGAAACATCCACGATGTATTTACACATAAACAGTTATTATCGACATTCCTCTATATGGAGAAGGCGTATGACACAACGTGGATATACGGGACCTTGCGAAACATGTCGGGAATGGGCACTCGTGGAAATATGTTAAACATACTAGAAAGTCATTTGTCCAAACGTACCTTCCGCTTGAAAATCGGCAACATATTATCGCGACGTTTTATACAAGAAACTGGTGTAGCCCAGGGAGGCATACTCAGTTGCACACTCTTTACCGTTAAGATGAACAGACTTCGTGCTTCGTTACCAACGGCCATTTTTATTCTGTTACGTAGACGATATACCAATAGGTTTCAAATCCCGCAACCTTGGAGTGTGTGAGAGGCAAATAAAACAAGGCTTGAACAAAGTGTCCAAATGGGCAGACGAAAATGGATTTAAAGTGAACCCCAACAAAAGTTATTGTGTACTTTTCACAAGAATCAAAGGGCTCGTTGCAGATCCCTATATCGAAATGTATGGGCAGCAAATCCCTGTGAACAAAGAGCACAAGCTCTTAGACATCATACTTGACTCTAAACTAACTTTTATT
Organism: Dermacentor andersoni; assembly: GCF_023375885.2. NCBI lineage: Eukaryota > Metazoa > Arthropoda > Arachnida > Ixodida > Ixodidae > Dermacentor > Dermacentor andersoni. The sequence goes on from NC_092818.1 coordinate 32,121,881, forward strand.
CCAGACATAAAGTATCTCAAGGTGAAATGCTTAAAAACAACGAACTTACTAAAAATTTTATCCTACACCACACGGGACACCGATAGGAAGTGCATAATGAATCTTTACAAGAGCCTGATTCGATAACGATTGGACTTTGGTGCCGTGATCTATCATTCTGCCGCCCCCAGCGCGCTAAAAATGCTAGATCCCGTCCACCACCTAGGGGTCCGGCTGGCCACTGGCGCTTTCAGAACAACTCCCATTGAAAGTTTATTTGTAGAATCACATGTGTGGTCACTCAATCTGCAGAGAACCTACATCATCCAAACATATTTTCTGAAAGTTCACTTTAATTCTCAACATCCGTGTTTTGATACCGTTAACAATATTCGATATGCTACACTCTTTCGTAATCGTCCCTTCGTAAGACAGCTCTTTTCACTGAGTGTGAGGGACCTTAGCGTTCAAATGAATGTCCCACTCCTCAAACATAGCTTAACGCTTCCTGCTAAGCTGCTACGTCCTTGGGAGTGGCAACTGATGCAATGTGATACATCTGTCCTGCTAGTTACGAAGCTTGCTCCAGAGATTGAAATCCAAATGTATTTTCTAGAACCCCAGTACAAGCACTCCTGCACGGAGTTCTACACAGACGCATCGAAGTCACGCGACGGGGTATCCTATGCATCCTTCTCGGAATCCGATGTACTGCATTTGGAATTAAGTATCTTTATGGCTGAGGCCTACGCACAATTCTCGGCTGTGAAGCATATAAGAAAATCAAAACTCGAAAAATCAGTTATATATACGGACTCCATAAGCGTCCTCATGTCATTCCATAAGCAAAAAAAAAATCTAATAATTAACGAATGCTACTTCGTCCTGTGTAAAGCGTATATATCTAATCCGCATGTGATTAATGCTGGGTGTCTGGCCATAGGGGCATCGAGGGTAACGTTCTAGTGGACCAGGTGGCCACATCAATTTCATCGCATGCTGTTAATCCTACCGCTGCAGTCCTTGTCACTGACCTGAAGCCCTTATTACGAAGGAAACTATGAAACCGATGGCAAAGCATGTGGGACGCAGAAATAAATAACAAACTGCATGTTATAAAACCACAGTTAGGTTCTTGGCCCTGTGCAACAAAATCAATGTGAACAGATGTCCTATAGTATCGTCTCAGAATAGGACACACATTTAGCATCCATAACTTTTTACTAAAGCCGAAGGCTACAAGACTTGCGCCCGGGGCACGAACTTCTACCTGAGACAACCAGGGAGATTGTGACCATGTCAGCTACCACAATGCCGGGCAGAGCATCGCCTGCAGCACTCACACAGTAACAACCCAAGGGATCATCTACCCACCGCAGAACTTTATCTGATGAGGCAGAAGCCTGGCTCAAGCCATTTGAAATGGTTTCCGCCTTCAACAACGGGAAACTTGAGGACAAGCTGCGCCATGTGTGCTTCTCGTTGGAGGACGCCCGAAAGACATGGTTCGAGAAACGGGAGTCCACAAATACAACGTGAGACATTTTCGCAGTAACTTCCTTAGGACCTTCACGAGTGTTGTCCGAAAAGAAAGCTCTTGTGTCGAGTGGAAGCGCAAGTCCCGATACCTAACTGGAACGCTGCCATCCTTACGAAAGAGATTTCCCGTCTGTTGCGCCACGCCAACCAGGAAATATCCGAGGATCTAGAACACAGTTCGCCTACTTATGCGCGGTGTGAAACAAATACTTTTCGCCGGAATGATGCGAAACCCCCGGAAGAGCGTCGAAGAGTTTCTTTGTGAGTCAACCTACATGAAGAAAACTTGAAATGAGAAACCGTCAATTCAACCGCAACACACCCACGGCAAACTACGCTGAAGTTCGATCACTGGGCACCGATGACCTGCGCGAGACCATCGAGGGGTCGCGCGACTGGAGCCTCAGAAGTTGCGTCCTTAATTGCAGCCTCAAGTGGCTTCGATTGTCGGCATTGTGCGCAAGGGTATGAAGCAGTCACCAGGAGGCCTTAAAACACTGCAGCCTAAGCCAGAAGCGATTGGCGACGCCGCTGCCACTCGCCGTCACATCCACCTTCGACGCCCACGCTAAGTTTCAGCGCAATTCCGTCGCCAGACCCAGCCACCGCCACTGCTTCCAGCCCACCAGCCCGTCAGTCTTCGCAACGCCCCAAGAAAGACGGACATGCGACGCTCCCCGGACCACCCCGCTCTCTGGTATCGTTGAGGAGAAGCGGGTCACGTTTACCGCCGATGCTCACACCGTCGTATGGGATCACGAAGGTTCTCCGTCAAGGCATGGCGTCCACAAGGTGAACGACCGCGTGAGATTGCCGACTACCTCTCCGCAATGTAGCGAAGACGACGACGACCTTCCCGTTTGCCGTCACCACGACGCTACGCGTCACTGCAGCGTCGAACGTACGCTCGTCGAGCCCGAGGCCGGTCGTAAGGCCACGTCCGGAGCACTTATAGCAGCAACCGATGCAGGGGCTGTTCCTGTTCGTCGAAATGCCGAAGAGCCTCCGCCGCCGCCGCCGACGACGACGCTGCCAGCACCGCCTCAATGACGCATCAACGAAACACCGCCATCCAGACGCCGCCTCGTAGCCAAGCAGATGCTCCCTCAAGAAAGCCCGAAGACAGGACGTCAGACCACAGGAACAACGCGACACAGCCATGTTCCGACGCCACGGCCTAACCGCAACGCAAGGCCAAGAACCATCGACGTATAATATACGAAGCGGAGTTGACGCCGCCAGCGAAGGTTGTGAGCACAGATTCAGCGTCGCCTATCATACAAGCAGCGAGAATATCAGGCGTGAATTAGCTGGAGTGAAGTGACTGCCGGTGTTATTACTGACGCCGAGGCATGAGATGGGTAGATTGGGGACATATGTTCTGACGGTGATTGAATTACCGTGGAGCTTAAGTTGCGTGAGGGAGGGTAGGATGTGGGCCGTGAGAGGGGAGCGTGTTTTCAGAAATACGAGTCTGTGAGCTGGCTTGGCCTGAAGGGTGATCTCTGCATTGGTTTTGGAGGCGAGATGTGCGGAGGAGATGGTGGCGGCGAGCAAGTCGTAAAGAGGCAGTTTTGCAGCGCCAGTACTGGAGGTAAGTTATATTACAACGGAGATTAGTTCGGTGCAGGGACAGACGGGGGAAGCCAGTTTACGGCTGGTACTGATGGTGGCAGAGCCGGTTTCCGGGGATGGCGTATTATGTTCGTTTTCTGGGTTGTCGTGAGATCCATCTCCGTTGAAGAGTCATCAGACGGAAATGGGGAGGGGGGGGGGAGGAGGTAAAGAGGGACAAAGAGGGGTGACAGTTTCACAGCCTGAAAATTTGAGTGTCATCAGCGGGCATAGAATTTGCTCTGGCCATCACGGAAGAAGACATGTATCAAGTGAAAGCGGCTGCGAAAACCGCAGCCGCTGGTCATGTAGATGGCCGGCTGCAGGCCTTTGCATCAAGCGGAAATATGGTTGGAATAGACATGGTGGCGCCTGTGGCGGTGACGGTTAACGGCGCTGGCGGCGTCAAAGCTAGCAATGCGATGCCCTTGGCATCGTTCGCATCCAAGGAAATTTGTTGACGTTGACACTGTGGCGACGAATGCCGGCTATAGTATGGCTGTCGACCTGGAGCCCTCAGCGGCGCTCATAGCGTTGAATGTGACTGAAATATACAAGGTGGAGTGCGCGGAGTTAACAAACGCATCTGGTTGAGACAGGGCTGCACGCCTAGAATTATTTGTCTCCAGTAACACTGAGCGTTGAAGGAGTAGACACGGTGAGCGCCTGCGATGAAAGTAGAGGAGGCCGCCGTGGCGTCCGCGAGTGTCGGCTGTGGGGGCTGCAGTGGCGCTGCATTCGAGAGGTGCAGGGGTTGCACCTGCACCTTTGTTTGGTGTTTGGGTAAGCGCACGTGGGCGCCACTTCGGAGATTTGGAGCGACCTGGAGGGCCAGCCTAGCCTCAGACCGGAATGTGAAAGGTGTTCAGCTGTCGCGGAAATTATTGTGAGAAGATGGAGACTAAATCCTAAGCCGGCCAAGGCCCTGGACCGGGCCAGGCACGGAAAACGCAGCACGATGTGCAGTCGGATAGATGGATGGATGGATGGATGGATGCGATGGGCATCCCCTTTCGGCTGGGGTGGTTGGTTCTGCCTCCAAGCTCTTGTTAATAAATTGCATAATGTCCTACCTGTGGTAAAAATAAAGAAAACGGAAGAAATACCCGCGATGAATTCCCATGACCCATGATGCTGAACCCTCAATGTGAACTTATTTGTTGTACGCAACCGTTGTTTGTCATTTCCCTACTTTTCTTCAACAAATCTTCCAGTAGCCTCTTATTATTCTCTTTTATACACATGCTTACTTTCCTCCTGCTCTCGCTGAACCCAAGGACTTCAAGGTGGCCAGTAGTCCCTAAATCCACCGCTGGGCAGATATCTTCACATTATAATAAAACATGATCCATCGTTTCTCTAGTTTTACCGCAGCAAGCACATCCTTCTACTTGCTTCTCATATCTTGTTGTATGAGTGCATGTTCGATGGCAACCTGATCTCTCTTCGAAAAGTCGCGAGCTTCCCTTTAATTATCAGAAAGTGTTGCCTCAATTACTTGGTTCCTTTTAAGTATTTCCTCATATAAGCGGTCTTTTTCATTGCCGTCACGCATGAGATTATATCAGCCTATCTTACATTCCGCTTGACGTTTTTCCTGCGGTGTTGCTCATATACAGGCCGCATACTTGCAGGTAGGCTTCCTAATTCTTTTCGTCCACTGTTACTCAATGTTTTTCCTGTACAAATACCTGAACACTGCTCCAGCCCAGTTACTTTCGTCCATATTGATAAGCATTCTTCCTAAACAATTTTACTGTGAGGTTGCCTAACTTGAAAACTTGTCCGGCCCATATCATCCTGTAGAGCCTCATTTGTAGTCTTCCCGTGAGGGACCAATGCGAGGCACCCGACTGACCTTTGGCTGCCATCGAGTCTGGATTGTAGCCCCTGATTGTAAGAACAAGCATTTCCAAATGGAAGTCTCGGAACCATTATACACCTTCCCACATACCCCGAAGCACCTCTTACCTATTCTGTCCCCTTATCTCTCTGTCTCATTATGGCCCAATCTCTCTTCCCCTTTACTGTTATTATTTTTTCCGGTATTTCCCAATATCTATTTGCTTCGTTCAGTCATATACCAAGGTATATATATTTTTATTGGAATTATAACTGCATTGATACTCTCTGTTCACTGTTTTTATTGAAGACCATAACACCTCATTTTAACGCTAAATTTCATGCCTACATTCCAGGCTTCCTGTCCACAAATATTAGACCGACGTTGCATATCACTATGCTCGTCAGCTTGTAACACAATGTCGTCCGCATAAAACAAACCTGCAAGCTGCTGCTCTACTGCTATACCCGCTGTTTGTTTGAGAGCTTAAACGCGATATAACTTCCTTCTAGCACCCTTTCCGTCCTCACTATGTACATCATAAGCAGCAGTGGGTACAAAGTGCCCCCTTGCCTCAGTTCTTTTTTGATATCAACTATCTCCCTGCCCTTCGTCCTTTCCGAACCATCGCAAACGATATTTTTTAAAGTAAATCTCTCTCAAAAGCTGCAGACATCATCGCCTGAGGTTTGCTTTTCCAATGAATCTGGTAAATTGGAGCAGTTTAGGCTTTCATACACTCATCTAATGTTTGAAAGAGCCACATATAACGGTATCTTTTCTGTTTTCATATTTTGAAAGTCCGAGTAACAGCAAATAATTGTCATCCATGCGCCTACCTATTCTGAAGCCATTTTGAAGTTATCCCAGAATGTCATTATTCTCTACTTATGCTTACAGCTTTAATTTATTTACCTGCGTGGACGGATGGGTGTTATGAACGTCCCCTTTGGAACTAGGTGGGGGGTTTCACGCCCAAGCACTTTTACTTTATTGCCTAATGTCCTGAGTAAAGCAAAAAAAAAGCAACACGAATTCCCTATTCAAAAATGTCTAAGCCCTATTGTAAACTTTGTTTTTTGTAAGAATCTGTTCTTGGTCGCTTCCCTACTGTTCTCCCACTAATCTTTCAATTGCCTCTTAATAATCTCTATCGCGGACATGTATACTTTCCCCCTGCTCTCACTGAACTCAAAGGCTTCAAGCAGCCCAGTGATTTTAAAATCGACTTTAGACCTTCACATTCTAACCAAACATGCTCCATCGTTTCCCTAGCTTTGCCGCAGCAATCACATTCTTCTTGTTCCTTCTTATATTTCGCTTCTTAAGTGCGTGTTCTAAGACATCCTGATCTCGGTTCGAAATGTAGCGAGCTTCCCATTGAGTTATCAAAAATTGTTTCCTGATTCAGGTTTTTCGTCGCAACTCCTCATATAAGTTTTCTTTTCTATTGCCGTCACCCATGAGATTATCTTAGCCTCTCCGATTTTCCGCTTGACATTCTCTGCTGCCGTGTTGTTTCACCATATAGGCCGCATACATGCAGGTAAGCTTCCTAATTCTTTTCCTTCATGGTGAATCAATGTTTTCCCTGCACAAATACCCGAGCACTCTCACAGCCCATTTGCTTTCTTCCGTATGCCTCTGTAGTCCTTCATTATAAATTTTAGTGTGAGATTCAATCACTTCAAAATTTGTGCAGCCCATATCACCCTCCACGGCTTTATTTGTAGTCTTCCCGTGAATGCCCAATGCGAGGCCTCCCACTGACGTCAGGGCGCCATGGGTTCCTGATTGTACCTCTGAGAACAAGCAAACAACCACATTTCCAAATGCAATTCATGTGACCACTTCAGCTTTCCACATGCCCCGGAGCACCTGGTAGTTGTTGTATCTCCATAGCGACCTGTTTTGAATTACGGACGCATTTCTTCCCCTTTACTGTTATTGTTTTTCCTATGCTTCCATATATCTGTTGCATTCGTTTATTCACGTACGAAGGTACTTATATTAGTTTACAGGAGGTATTTACTCGCTCTCTATTGTCACTGTCTGTTTGCAGTTTTCATTGTGCACCATAACAGCTGATTTTTAACGCTAAGTTTCAGACCTAACTTATCGCCTTCCTCTCCACAGATATTAGCCAGATGTTGTATATCACTTTGCTTGTTAGCTAGCAACACAATGCTGTCCGCATAAAACAAACCTGGAAGCTCCTGCTCTACTTATGTACCCGCCTGTTTTTTTGAGAGATTAAACCCTATATTACTTCCACCTAGCGCCCTTTCCACCTCAGCATGTAGATCACAGCAGTAGTGGGGACCAAGGGCACCCTTGTTGATATCAACCTTCTTCTCGCTCCTCATCCCTTCCTATTAAGTGGAAACCATAGTTTCTAGGTAAATCTCTCTCAAAAGCAGCATACAATTGTCACGTAACCCTTTCCTTTTCAATATATTGCACAAATGTTGAGGTCTAAGTCTTCATTGGCACCTGTAATGTCTAAAATGTCCACATATAATAGTCTCCTTTCTACTCTCGATATTTCAAGACACTGATTATGAACAAATAAGTTATCATCCAAACGCTTACCTATCCGGATGCTGTTCAGAAGATCTCCCAAAATGCAATTATTCTCTGCCATGCTTGTAACTTTAATTCCCTGCATTGCTAACCTGTATATTACCCATGTAATGGTCAACAATCTATACGAGTAAATCATTCTCCCCACTACTTTATAAAATTTATTTCAGTCTACTTTATCGCCAAGTGTATTATATTCGTCAATCATTTAGACTTTTTTCTACTGCTTTCAACAGAACTTCCTTACATATTTATCTAGTTCGAGAATCAGTCTAGCGGGAACATTGTCTAGTTCTATGGCTATGCCATTCGGAATTTCCTGATTGGTTTTCTTCCAGTTAAAATTTGTCAGCGCCAGCTTCTTTGCCATCTGGTTCTCTTTCATGCGCTTTTTTCAACTACAACCTCGTTATTTCCTTGGAAAGATTCGGCTGTCAATTTTGGATGTAATGTAATGTCGCGATGCTTTCTAGTTTGTTTATATCTTCGTCTAGGATTTGTTGCGGTATTGTTCCAGAGCTCCTGCCTAATAATTTTGCGAGGTTCAAAAATATTCGAAGTCCGACCTTCTTTTTCTCACGTATTTCTCACAATGAACGTTCACTTTCGCCTTTTATCTTTGCATGTACCAGTATTTGAACGAGAGAGTTTTTCTGTCACTATATTTCCCATTTTGTGGTTACTTCGTCCTGTGGCAATTGCGCTCCTTGTGCCTGCCTGTGCTCTCGGGATTTTTTTCAATGGGAGGGTTAATGCTTCAAATAGGACAAGGCTATGGGGTGCGTGCGAATAAGTATGATAAAATGAATGAAAAGAGATTTACGGTTGCAATAAAATAAAGGAGCGATCGAAAGTGTGGCCGCTGCGTCCAAGCAGTGTAGTGGCTATGATTATGCGAAAGTCAAATTGCTACGAGGTTCCAGAGCCTCGTTGGTTTAAACGCAGGGTGAACCCACAGCAGGTGGCGAATGTACACTAGCAGACCGGACAACCAGGACGGGGATATAACTTGCGAAAGTGCAGCAGTTTCCCAGTCATGGCAGGAGTGAGGGCAACCCCGACCCGGATCCTCCGAAGGGCGACCTCCTCTGCACGGGTAAGACCGAGAGGGGGGGGGGGGGGGCGATACCGCAAACTGAGGTATAAGGGCACGTGTGCTGCGCAGGAGGTGTTCTTTTCTTGTTAAAAGGAGGGTTGCATCATCTAGGTGAAGGCGCTGAGGCAGTGACAATGGGAAGGTCGCGAGACCGGTCGCAGAATCCACATGGCTTTCAAAGCTGCGAAGATCGCGTGGGTTCCACTCACTAGATATTTGTTGCGGGATGCATGACGCGACAAGGTGGATCTGCTGACATATTTCAGGGCTACGATTGACGCGTCGCAGGAGCCGCGTTCCCTGGAGGGAATCAGTGCGGTGGACGATGCCGGCCGTGGAGACCATAGGAAAGGTGGCCACACAGCACTGCGCTCCACTAAAAACAAGGAGATCAGCATGAAAGGAGGAAGGAGGCTCTTGAAGTTGAAACCGGGACGTCTTATTTAGGGCAGGTGAGCAAGCGCAATAAAGCGCAGGGTTGGTTTCACAGTCCTGGATGCTTTCAGCAACGTAAATCCCGATGGAGCCAAGCGGCAGGTGGGCGTCTTGAGCTAATTCGCTCATGGGGCGACTCCACGTGAGTTAATGTCGGGCGACGTATATCTGTTGGCATGCTTTTGCTCAGCTCTACAAAACTCCATGGAGGAAGAATTGGCGATGGCGGTAGTAAACAGGGTACGAGAAAGCGCAAGCCCTGAGCGCGTAAGTTGCGTACGAAAGGCTAGCCTTAATCCTGCGCGAATCACATCACTGCTAAACCAGGTCATCCAGTGTGTTCAGCTGTGCATTCTCTTGGAAAGCCAACGATAGGGGTGATGCGGGGAAGGCATGTGATGACCCTCATCGCCTCGCGATTAACAGCTTCAAGGCGATCCCATTGTGTCTTCGTCAAATGCTGGAATAGGGCTTGATAAACAAGGCGTGCTCGCACTATGACCTTGACTAACTCTCGCGCAACATATGAGCGGACACCGCCTGTTTTAGGAGCAATGAGCGTAATCAGACCCAACGTCTCAATCACCTGCTTTATAGCGCTGGAAAGCCAAACAGTGAAAGTTCCCCACTCGTGGACTGTCAAACCCAGAATTTTAGTAATTGAACATTGTCGAAGTGGGATTCCGGGTAGATGAAGATGAATAGGTGTTGCAGGTAGTTTACGCCGGCCCCAGTGGTTCGCGACTGACATGTAAGCAGATTTGCTGACGAATAGCTTAAAGCCCGCCGAAGAGGCGTAATTCGACGTAATGTTTAACGCCGATTGAAGGGCTGCGGCTTGAGTCTGCAGGTCACGATGACTGCTCCAAACCGTGATGTCATCAGCGTACAACAAGAACGTTATGTCAGGCACATTGTGTAAGCGCCATGCAAGCGAGATTTTATTTATTTTATTTATACATACTGCAGCGCAATTTGCGGTATACCAGGAGTGGGTTGAGGAAAGGTGCAGAAAATGCATTGTAGTATACAGCGGTAAACACAAGGGAACACTTTTGCAAAAGAGCATTGGTGAAAGCAAAATACACAAGAAGTTATACAGATGCTAACGGGCATGGGTGAGCACGATTATGCATCTAGGATGGCGGTTGCGAAAATTCGGAATGAGCATGAGCGAATGGACCCAGGTAATGAATTCCAGTCTTCGATTGAGCGGGGAAAAAGCTGAATTTGAATGTGTTAGTAAGTGCGTAGTGAGGTATCAAGTTCAGGTCATGATGTCTTCTTGTTGATGATCCTGGCGCGAAGGTAATGTAATTATCATTTGAGAGCGTAACCAAAGAATTGACAATGCAATGAAAGAATTTTAATGATCCGACACAGCGACGAGAAGAGAGCGTCTTTAGGTTCAAGGAAGGAAGTGTTGAAGAGGGCGTAAAGTCGCGATCGTAACGAAGACATATAAATCGCGCAGCCTTTTTCTGTATCGCTTCTAGCTTATTAATCTTTAACTGCTTATGCGTGCTCCCAATTGCAGATGCATAATCAAGAACAGGGTGGATGAGAGATTTATACATTAGTAATACTGTGTGTTTAGGAGATCGCGTTAGCGTTCGCCTCAAGTAACCTAATTTTTTTAGTGATTTATTGCATATGTAATCAATGTGTTTAGACCATGACATGTTATGCGTAAAAATGACACCAAGATACTTATACTCAGAAACCTTTTCTACAACACGGTCATTGAACGAGTACCTAAAAAGGGAGTGGCAAGATTTGTTGCTGAAAGACATCAGAACGGTTTTATGGAAATTAATGTTCATTTGCCAAGTGTTACACCAATCGCAAAACTTAGAAAATGACTCTTGAAGGCGATAATGATCATTAGAAGAGTTAATCACTTTATATAGACCGCAGTCATCAGCATAAAGACGGATGTTAGAAGATCAGTGAAGTGGCAAATCGTTTATATATAATGAAAAAAGAGGCGGCCCAAGGATGGAGCCTTGGGGCACACCTGATGTCACATCAACACTAGCTTAGTCAGTCGAACTGTAAGAGACGAAATGGGAGCGAAATGAGAGAAAGCTTAAAATCCAGTTAACTAAATGAGGATTATTCAGTACAACATTAGGTTTAGCGAAAAGTTTAGAATGTAAAACGGTCTCAAATGCCTTCGAGAAATCTGTAAACATGGCATCAACCTGGTTGCCTACATCAAGGTGAAATGAAATGTCATGTGCGAACTCAGTAGCTGCGTTAACGTGCTAAACCCGTGCCTAAACCCATGTTGCATATTAGACAGTAAATTACTTGATCCCAGAAAGAGCGTTATGTGCTTATGAATGACGTGTTCCAGCATTTTGCATGACTGTGACGTCAGTGAAATAGGCCTGTAGATCGAAAAACACCGCTTATCTCCAGATTTATAAAGAGGGAACACTTTGGCTAACTTCCACGAAGAAGGTACAGTAGCAGATGATAAGGACTTTCTGAATATGACTTACAGATATTTCGATGGCCACAAGGAATAACGAACAAAGAACGCGTTGTGTATCCCGTCCGGACCGGTGAATGTCTTGACATCCAGGTTTAATATAAGGTTGAGGATGCCTCCGCAGTTTATCTCAACGTCACTGATCGCTTCAGAAGAAACTATATTGGTAAGGGTCGGGAAAAAGTTGTTATCGGAAACAAATACGTACTCGAAATACTTGTTGAAAGCATCGGATATCACCGCCGGGTCGTTGATGACGTCATTACCTATTCTGAACAAAGTGGATGAACCATCACGAGGTAAAATAGAAGACAAAATTTTTCGTGGGTTAGTTCTTAACAAATTGTGCAGGTGAACGCGAAAAAAGAAATCTTTGGCCTTCTGCAAAAAATCTATCCAACGCCAAGGGATCACTGCCTCTTCTGGAACGCCTTAACCTTCGAACGCGACGGGACAAATGCAAGAAATCACGAGTCATGCATGGAATGTTAGAATTTCTTTTCTTAGTTTTAATGTGTTCAAAACGTTAGATACATGATTTGACAAGACGTTCAAAGTAATTAGAAAGGCAGTTGACGTCCTGGTTATCTGAAAGTGCACTAAACGTTTCGAAACGATCATATAATACATCAGTAATGGAGTTGTCGTCCGCACGAGTGAAATCAGGGAAACTAGTAAACGTGTAGCGGGATTTAGAAATTGCAGAAGAGAGTGACACTAAAACGCCTTTATGGTCTTAAATACCATCAATTACCTCGCCAGAAAAGTCACGGCCGGCTAGGTTAGCGCTCAGAAAAACTAAGTCAAGGACGCAATTTAACCTGGATGCACTAGGAACAACCTGGGTGAGACCAAAGGACAATGGAATGTTCATTAGTTCTTTTCAAATAGCTGTGTCACGACCGACTGCAGACAGTGATGGCCAGTGGATGCCAGGTGCGTTGCAGTCACCATACAGATAAAACTCGACGAAGCAATGTTAATCTCGCTGATGGAATTTGCAACAGCATGAAGGACATCGGGAGTAGAGCCGGGGGGACGATATACAACACTAATCACAATACAACGATTATGTAGGTAAATTTTACACCACACGGACTCTGTTTCTGGAGGAGAAGTCAACACTAAGAATCGCAGATCGGACCGGATAAGCAGTGCCACGTCACCACCAGTACCACAATTCCTGTCTAAGCGCATGGCAATAAAACCGGGTGGAGTGACTCAGATTCGTAACTACCACTGTGCAGCCAAGTCTCTAGGATGCCGATAACATGGGAGAGGGGGGGAATGAACAAATATAAGGGACAATTAATCGGGAAACTCTTTAACAATGCTACGAGCATTTATATTCAAGGCAAGAAGGCTCTCAAAACGGCCAGGATGAATTCAGGAAGTGGATTGAACGGAAGTCAAATGGCCAGGCTCAGGGGAAACACGTTGAGCAAGTGCCATTAGTAATGAGTGTGAACTGTCATCGCAGTTATAACGAACCTCGTCAATGAAAGCATGATCATATCCCAACATCACAACAGAACCGCTGTCCCAAAAAGAGGCTGATGCGTCCCAGATTTTTTTCCAATTTAACCACACCCTAGAAGAGAAATCTTCTGTAATGACGAAATTTGAGCCCTTGAGTTTGAGATGTTCCTAAGAACCTCGGCTCTGTTGTTGAAGTTAGAGAGTTTTAGAATGACGGGACGATTGCAACCAGTTCGGTCTCTACAGAGCCTGTGGCAGCGCTCAATATAAGGGCAGCTAGTCTTCAAGTCCTCAGTAAATGCAGATGAAACTGCAGTCATCAAGGTGGTAGCGTTTTCATCCAGGACTTCAGAAATACCGTGTATTATTGTATTGTTTCTACGAGAATGATTTTCAAGTCTCTCATTTTCAAGTCTCTCAAGTCTCTCAAGTCTCTCAAGTCCGTTACCTTAGTAGTCAAGGCATTTATTTAAGCCCGTAACTCACACAGTAAGCTAGAGTCTTTGGACATAGGAGTGGTTTCTAGTGCATGAACACGTGACTCTAAAACATCAAAGTGACGCGCAACTGACTGTTGAAATGACTTAATCTCCGCAACATCTCGTGCCAACTGAGTCTGCCCCTAAAATAATTTAGAGAACATTTCGGATACCGAAGGGCCGTTTTTGTCATGGCTATCACAGGAAGGGCGAACATCATCATTCTCATCGAAAGCGGAACCCGATCCATGCCTAGACCTAGACCAAGGGCCCGGGCTAGGGTTGATTTCCACATCTCCGTTCAAGAGGAGACAAGTTGCGCAATACAATCCATGCTAGCAGCAGGATACAATATTTTTGTGGGCAAGGGAGCAGCAGCAAAAAGCGATCATCAGATCGGATACACTCGGCATCAGAATAGTAACATTCCTGCATGAATAACAAGCAGCGATTAAACATGGTGCTGGTGCCGCTGCAGCCTAGCCCACTGAAGAGTCCATCCACGCGCTGGACATTTATACCGTTGGCAGTTGACGTCACAGACCGAGAGTTGTCGATGATTGGCTGATCACAGCAAATGACGTCGGGGTGACTGGCATGCTGTAGCTTGAAGAGGGACGCGCCGGGGAAATCGCATAAGGAGGCGATAGAGCAGTTCCTGGGCAAGCATTCGGTGACATCGACGTGCTCGACCGCAAAGGGAGCCAAGTCAGACGAAGCAGTTCCAAGCCATGTGATGCCGTAACGCGGGGGTACAGCAAGGAAGTCCAAGAACTGCATGAAGAACAAGCAGCGATTAAACATGGGGCCGGTGCCGCTGCAGCCTAGCCCAAATGGAATATTGATAATTTGTCGATGACAATAGCGATCCCCGGGGTATGCAGCGAAGAAGTACAAATGTGCCGACAGCGTCACCACTGAGGCGGAATGCAAAGTGTCGGTCTTCAAGGAAGGATTTGACAAAACTCAGTACTCTAGGGGGAAAATAAAGCGTGTCGACTGAACAAGATGGCATTATGACAGATGTTATCAAACGCATTTTCGACGTCCATAGCGTGGACAGTAGGGACAGTGTGCCTGCAAGTGTGGATGATTTCTGTTGTTCGGCGATCTATTCTCGTATATGCCTGTCCCACCAGCTTTGCGGTTTATTTGTTCCTTTCCAATGAACATGTTGCTTCTTTTTTTTGTATTATGTCGTTATTGCACCAGACGGTCCCTATATTCCCACTATTTGCTTGGCCACTTGTCGAGGTCTTCCTCAACTTTTGTGACCATATTTCTTATTTTTTCACTTTTCAAGTTCTCAGTAACCATTTTGGGCTATTTGCTATCTTTTCGAACGGCATATCAAATTTTCAAAATGACGCGTCCATGGTTGCTCGTTATGCTGCTATACCCTTCCAGGTCTATGACCATTTTCTCAACTTATCATGAATTCTTTCTCTCATCAAACCGCAATCAATGGTCGATTGCCGGTTCCCCACTTTGCACGTGTTCTACCTATCATACATAGGCACTGTATTATCGATAACGAAGCTGTGCTGCTCCAAAGATCAAGCATTGACAGCCCGTTGTCGATATAGCTATCTGGGTCCCGCATGTGGGCAGTCATGTCACCTAATAGGATAATTTTGGCATCATTTCCGAAACACTCGATACCAACACCGCGCCTTAACAGGGCGGCGCCACTTAGTGGTCCTCCCTGCAATCACCACCTGTAATCGCGCACTTCGACGCAGACGCCGACGGTGAATTGCAGACCGACGCGAGCAGCGTAGGCATCGGTGCTGTCCTAGTAGAGAGTAAACAAAGAATTCAAATAGTCATATCTTACGGTAGCCGGTCACTGTCGAAAGTGAAATCCAAATACGTTACGGCGAAAAAGGAGTGTTTTGCCATAATTTGGGCTACCACAGTGTTTCGCCCTTACCTATAGGGCAGGCCATTCAAAATATGAAGCGACCAACACCCACAGTGCTGGCTAGCCGAGTTAAATTACCTTTCAGGACACCTAGTATTCTGGATCCTCTGACTGTAAGAACTGGACATCACCACCCAGTCAGAAATTCCAACAAGACCATGTCTTCTGGCTGTGCGGAAATCTTGCATATCGGCTTGTCGGCCTGTTGGATTATCGGCCTGTTGGCGTATGGGCCTGTTGGCACATCGGCCTGTTGGAGCTCATGGCCTAAGCCTGTTATGCCGGCACATACACAGCCCTGTGTTATTTGGCATTAAATAAGTCTTTCTCTGAATACCTGAAATTATTTTTATTTACTGAATGTACTACAGTCTGCAACAAAGCTTGCGGCACAAAAAATCGCTTCCTTCACACGTCGCCCGGCTTCTGTGCAAGGTTCTTTCATTCTTCATCCTTGGTGTTCGTCGCGCTCATCGCGGCTCATGTATCACTACCCAAGAGAGCTGCAAATAAAAAGCAAGGAGTAAATTCAAAAACATGTTTATAAATGCAGTTGGAATGTACATGTATACAGTTAAGCGTTCCATAAATATGTATAAGGCTCGAGTGCTATAACACGTGTTTGTACTATTTTAGTCAATGTGAGTGCAAAGTGAATTTAGTTGGTATGTTGGCAAAGAATGCAATGCAACTCTGAATACAACCAGCGTTATAGGGGTTGAAAGAGGCAAGCTGGCTTTCTGCGCTATTTGGGGGCACCCAACAACTTCTAAGAGGCACAGATGTGACCGTCAACATGGGTGCACCGTCCCACAGACAAGTATGAGCCATTCAGCGAGAACGCACAAGCAGCAGCCACCGTCGGCAAGGGAGGTGCAGGCAGGTTCACTAAGAAAGCTTCACTTTAAAGAAATATGTGGATCTCGCACAGATGTGTGGGAATCGATGCAACTGCTCACTTCTGTTAAATAGCAACACACTCGTCGTTATTTTCTTTTTATGTGGTTACAATCCGTCATCAAACAGCTTTAAATGGTACTGACTTTACCCTTAATGTCTACACTGGAGCACAAAAAGTGGCAGACAATGACTTATGCATACTAACCCATGGTCACTGAAGTGTTTGAGAGAAGTCTGTCTCTGGTTATGTTGCCAGAGAATGTAGATTTTGTGCATGCATTTATCGGTAGTGATACCATGACATGGACAAAATACCGATTGGCCAGGTAGCATGCAAGTGCATGTGCATGCAACAATGTATTGACAAGCCGTTTCGGCTACTTCTGGAATATAACTTCCTGGCAAATTCATTATTTCAGATTCGTGATTGTTGGGACGATTAGGCACCCGCCACCATGAACCCTCGACCCTACGCTCTACTGCAGAAACTATAGTAACTGCGCCATGCACTGTGGTTTTACTTGAGCGATAAACAGGACAGCTAAACTAAACACACATTGACAAAGCACAGCCTTTCGTTGACAAAGCACAGCCAACATAGCCAACCTTACACATGCAAGGGGCTTCGCTGCCCAATACTTCAGCATACTGAATTCCTATGATTTATGAACATTGCAAGGTTCAAAAATCTGAATAAGTGAACTGCGCACTGGTCACGCACCTCAGTTGAAACAGTGATTCAGTATAATAACTAAATGCACTACAGTGCAAACCTGTTAGTGAGGCCACCTTCTCGGGGGTTAAACTGGGCCTCGGCTCCATCTGCCCCTTCGCCCGGCACTTATTTGACAGAGTTGCTGTCACGTTGCGGTGCCTCAGTTGATCTGGCATGCAATAGACAGTGGTTGCCATGTAGCAAACAAGGAATCCACTGAGGCCCGAAACAAGATGCCCAGCTTCGATTTCGGGCCACCGGTTGCTTGCTGCATAGATCTGGAATATAAAGAATTGCATTAGGCATTATATTTCAACATGCGCAATAAACACCATTTAGAATATCTTGAAACAGCATGAGCTACATATGCCTGTGTTGGTGGACATTAAATTTGACAGTTCGGGCAATTCACCCTTCTGTCTTTTCTTAAATGAAAGCCCACCATGGAAATAGCACAAACAATAAATTGTTATAAAAAGTTCCCTGCATGACTAAGGCGAACTAAAAAAAATTTGACAGTGCAGAAAGCTTAGCTTAAAGCAGCATAGCTTGGCAAAATTTGGCATTCGAAATACAAGCGGGAAAAAGAAGCTAGCAAAAAAATATGGTTGATCGCTCTTTCATAGGAATCAGTGGAACAAAAAAGTGAAACATGTCGTCACAGAAGCGGTTGCATGTTTATTGTACACCAAGAATTAAGCTGCAAGTAGTCACAGACGGCACCCTACCACTGCACAGGGATATTCGACAATTGCCACAAGCGAACGTAGTGGAACTACTTGTGACCGCGAAACATCCCCTAAAGACACTGCATTTCACGCGCTGGACCACTATGTACATCTGCCATAAACCACAGTCGTTCGAAAGCTGTACAAGGGAAACCGAATGTGTCTTTATAAATCACTTCGTGAACTCGCGCTCTGCTACAGTGTCCTCTTGGCAATTGGCGTCCTGCTGCCGAGGTGCTTCATCAAAGGTACGAGCATTTTGGTCTGGCTTCGCAGTGTCTTGGGCAGCCACTTGCTTTGTGCTCAGCTTCAGGAATGTGAGTGGCAGAGTTTGTAGCATGCACCGCAAACGTACAAAGGCATTCTGCTTCACACTGGCGTGTCTCTCGCCAGGCCAAAGCGAGATTTGCCCATTGACTTTGTTGCCTTTTTGCCCCGCTTAACTCCACAGTTTTCTTAGTTGGTGGCATCACAAGCAAAGCAGCATGTAACTATTGCTTATGCATGTTAAAGCTGCACTCCGTAGGTGGCGAGACGTCACAGGCTAATCCGACACGAAAGATCAACAATGTGGGAAAACGGTTATATACATGAAAGTTTTTTATGCCAGGGTACACCATCAACTTTCTGTAACTGATGTGACGTCGGCGTGAACACGTCAAATATGGTCTGTGATGACAGGGATGGCGCCGCCACGTAGGAGCGGTAAAACAAAGTACAGCACCATGATACTAACGACCACCGACAGTGAGCGTTTCGGTAGTCTCACTGCAGTGGAGGCTTCATCACCGTGTAGCCTGATGTAGGCAGTGTAGGCCTTCAGCTGAGGTTACCATGCAGCTTCCGCACGTGGTTTGACTTTCCTGTCTAATTAGCCTGTGACACCTCGTCGTCTATGGAGCGCAGCTTTAACATGCATCATCAGTGCTTACGCACCGCCTACTGCTTCGCTCATGATGGCACCAACTAGGAAAACTGCAGCACTAAGCGACTCAGAAAGGCAATGACGTTGACAGGTGAATCTCGCTTTAGTCCGGCTACAGGCACGTCAGCATGAAACAGAAAGCGTTCACGTGTTTGTGGCGCAAGCTATGAGCCCTGCCACTTCCATTCCTGAAGCTGAGGGCGTTGCAACTGGCTGCCCAAGACACTACAGGGTCAGGCCAAAAGGCTAAGCGAGCCTCCAACATGGTCGCCAACCTGCAAATCATGTGCCGTTCGCTACAGTGGACCATGAGTTCACAAGGCAGACATGGAAGAGCTTCTCTGAAGACACACTTAACTTTCGTGTTGTACAAATTAGTACGAAAGAGGAATCAACCATATTTTTTGATACTAAAACTGAAAATGCCGCCACTACCACTTTCCCAGCATGACCCCTGAGATTAGGCAGTGCCCGAAGCATGATATATTAACTTGAAGGAGCTGTATAAGAACTTGTGTCATAGCCGTCAACCCCAAAGTGCATGCATCAGCTGCTTAAATGCTGCTTAGAGGCTGCTACTGTAATACAAAAATTATGCAATCAACTGAACTGTTATTTTGTCGAGTGAGCAGACACAAGAGATGACTGCAATGCAACGCTTGCTAAAATGTAAGCGTACCTCGAAATACCAGGCTGCATGGCCTCGCACACAAATTCAGGTTTTCATGCATCACAACTTCTCTTGCCATGAAGGAAAAAGGCAGACCCCAAGGCATAATGAAATTACCTTTCCATCATCTCTCTCACTGTCGCTCGCAGTCTGGAGGCTCTCGGGCAGTTCGCTCATGAGAGCGTCCTCTAGCTTCTGTGAGGTCCAGGGTTCTCCTACACTGACAAGCATTTGATAGGGATAATAATTGGACACAGACAAAAATAAAGGACATGTTACGTATTACACATTGCAAAGCAAAGTAGCGACACTGGCAGAAGTTTTAAAAGTAGTGAATGCAACTTTGACAAATTGAGAAAGCCTGACAACGATACCTCTCAAAGTAATAAATGCAGTGAAAGTGAATTCTCCCGTTTTATCCTGAAGCCATTCTTTGTGCAGTTTTCCACATGTTGTTTATCTCTTGCTTTGCACTCATTGGAGTCGCTTTGCTCGAGGCTTCCATCTGCACTGCCTATAAGTAAAACCTAGCAGTGGCGCATTAGTTTGAGATCAGGCTTCAGTAAAGCGAAAGCAAGTTGTGATGTAGAACAGCTGTAGCAGACTACCAGAACTCAAGTTCTGTGTTCATAATTTTGCAACGTTGCTAGCTGTGAACAATTATATTTAAGCATTTGCAATAATTTTTTATAACTTGTAAAGTGGGGGTGATGTGTGACAATTCATTCTACAGCACTACTTTAACTAACAAAACAACTAATAACCAGGCTATTCTGTAATAATTCAGTATAATGGCAGAACAACAAAACTCCAGTCAAGAAAGGAAGTGCGTGGATGCTAACTGTTAATGGTGCTCTGCAACACGAGACGCACCAGCAAAATCTATTGCACATGTCCATAAAAAGAGATTGTAAACAAAAAAGGATGGATGCGTGATCAATAACTGATGGGTTTTATACATTACAAGCCACGCTGTAAGTGCAGATTAAACTCCAAAGGTACCTATCATGTAGCAGGGAATAAAATTATCCCCACGAGACCTCAAAGGAGCCCTGCAATTCTTCCAAGGAAGCTTGATGAGCGGAACCAATAGCCGCATCATGACACAGTGATTTTGTGCCCTACATGTGAAGCAAATGGCATTAAAGAGAGGCAATATGATGATTGATTAAAATTCCATCTGCAATTTGTGATCGCTCAATATTGCGAGTACTGTGAGATAAATAACAGGTACATAAAAATATATGTGCATAAAAAGAGCATGCTTAAGAAAACATTTTCACCGAGCTCATCTGGAACCATCTGCTCACCGCTGCTGCATGGCAGTACATATTGAGGCAAAGGAACAAAAATGTTGAATTAGCTTTACTGCCAATTTTAATTGATTAGTTTTGTTTAAACCAACAAATTCTTACACACAATCACACTAATTATTCAAGCAATGCATCAACTAAGTTATAACAAATGTTATGAGTCTCACTGATACAAAGGCTTTCTTTTATCCACAGAGCGCCACAAGCTTTAAATGACCTTAAAAGAACGCTAGCAGAAAGGAACTATCCCCAAGTTGCTCTCGATAGAGCTCATGATGCCGCGTCAAGTTTGGAGATAGTCGAAATTGGCGAAGAAACAGGCCACACCAGAATGGGACAGACCTCCAGCCTTTAAAACTAAATATTCTACTGCACTCCCAAACACGAAAATACCATCCAATATTATCAAGAAACGAGCGTCTGAGGAAAGCGTTCCCGGATATACCTAGGGTTACCTATCGCTGCAACAGGAACGTTAAAGACATGTTGGTGCTCGCAAAAGTCAGCCAACAGCATTCCCCCCTCATAAAAGCATGCTGTCGCTCCAGGTGCAAAACCTGTCGGCACCTTCAAAGTGACATTAAAATTGAAAGCACCGCAAATAGTTATACAGTTGCCGACCGTTTATTCGGACCTTACGGGGACTGCGGAAATGCCCGAATGAACGGGTGTCCGAAAAAGCAGAATAAGAAAAAAGAAGGAAACCATTTTTTTCGCGCACTTATTCGGGCTCAGCAGTATGCTTGAAAAAATCGTGAATGCGCAATTGCAGTTTGTTCCGTTTACGCGCAATCAGATAAGGCTGAATCTCGGAGAGGGTCGTACGGTCACTATAGGCGGCTGAAAGCGCAGTCACTGCTTGTGCACGCTCCGCATGCGACGGCAGTGTGGCACATGGTGCGTCACCTTCGGACTCAGAGTCGTCGTCCGGTGGTGCAGCAGAAATCTGACGAATGATCTCGCCGTCATCGAGTTCCACGCATGTCAGTACAGCAGCGTGAGTACCTGTGAAGCTGTCAAATGACACGGTGTCCGGAACCACTGCACAGGTCTAGGCAGAACACTTTCGGCGTAGGTAGGGTGCACATCGGATGGCGACCAATCCTAGACTCCTGGCGCCCACTTGCCGGCGTTCCCCAGCACAGTCTGCGCGGGCACTGCCGGTGCCATTAGACACTGGACGCTATGTTTCCGTTTGCCACGTTTCATCACCGCAACCTCGACACAGAACAAAAAGCAAACATCCCCACGCCATCATGCCGACACCAGTCGCACAAACGAAAAACGTGGCCTACTCGCAAAGTCGCGCACGAAGAAGCAAACGAATCAGCTGCTAGATTGTCTTGGCATGGCTTACTAACCTGAGACCGGAACAGCTGTAGCCATGAACCAGGCAGAAACGATGATGATGAGTGGGGATTTGCAGTAGCGCCACTTCATGGGGCAGAAAGGAGGATCTTTTCAAAACAACAATGGCGTTCAGCAAGTCGAACCATGCACCTGTCAGAGTGGGTGCATGGTCGTTTCGATCGAGTTGGCTCAAGGAGTGCCTGAAAAATCAGACGAGAGATTGCAAGGTGTCTGAACTGTCGGCAATTGTTACACATTATAGCCTATGGGGAGAATGGCGGTGCAGCGAAGCAGACTGAATAATCGCGGATGTCCGAATTTTTGAAGTCCATAAAATTAGTCAGCGACTGTACACACACATTCAAATCTAGCTTCACTTGTAACAGTTCGAATGTGATTTACATGCTTGAATGTTAATTCTGTAAAAAGAATACATCGGCCAAACAAGACAATAAATGAACGTCAGAATAAACGGACATCGTGTGGACACAGCTAAAAAGCTTCCCAAAGCCGTCGCTGAGCATCTCAGCCAACCAGGTGATAACTTTGATGAACTTAAACAATACATGTTACAGACAAATTTTCGTTCTGAATGAGAAAGAAAATGCAGAGAATCATACCTTATCCATAGGTTCAAAACATTGCAACCAGTAGGCATAAACGTTCCGAAGGGAGCTTTAGAATCAATTCGCTATGCTAACTTTCAAGATATAGACAACAACACTTAGTTTGGTTTCCTAGATTTTTTTTTCTTTTTCTTCATTTTTTCCTTCCTTTTTTTTCCAGCTAGCGTGTTAGACGCCGCTGGCATGCAGGCTAATACGCGGGTGTTGACACGTGCTTGACATTCGGCCGGGTCACTGGCCCTGTGCACAGAGCTCCTTTATTCTCAATTCGACACGCTGACACACCTTCGCTCATTGCCGAACCCACCCGCCTTTCACCCTCTCCCCTTTAAAAGAAGCCCACCTATATATACTGTGACGAGGAAAGCATACGTCGCCTTGAAGAAAAGTCCACTTGTCGAAATGTTAGCTCCTGCTTTCACCTTGTTCTCGTTCTACTCATCGTCTTGAATTTCCATCTCCCGCCTTCCCCGTGTTTTTTCTGCAACTTAGGAACACTGATAGACAACAGAAACTATCAAATGAACTGCTGATATTGAAATAATGACAACTACCCATAAAAATTAGCCTTAAAAAGTGGAGACTACTGATGGCTTCCTGAAAAAAATAAGGTTGGCTTGGAAAAAGTCAAGGCATGTCTAGATAAGGCTGTGCTTATCTGAAAGTTTTCCACACAGATGGGTGTGAACATCATAAATGTCTGAGCCAGCACATTGAAAAGTGCTACAGGTATGCAGGTGAGTATCGGTGAAAGTCACTCTAAAAAAATATGAGCGAGTGCACACATAAAATATTGGTTTGCAAGAGCAAGTGTCTCACAATATTTTTCTGAGAACTAAGCAATGTCGTCAGAGAAATCTTACCAAGCTGGCCTCGCAGGAACACTGTGGGTCTGTCGAAGAATGCAGTAGCAGTGCTGCATCCTGAAGATAATGCACAAGGAATGTTACTGCAAATCAGTTCTGCAGAAATTCACGAACTAGAGGAAGCTTCATGAAAGTGAAAAAAATGTCATGCACCCAACAACGGCCTTCATATATTACTAGCCCATACATAACTGCACATCCACTTATGTTAAATAGGCAGTGCGAGGCACGGCTTGCGTACAAGGCAAAGGAGAGCCAAGTGGCTCTCCTGGACCAAGCCCAGCGAGCCGCACGCGCCAGTGGAGCCCTGGACTAAGGGTCCAACCACACTCCCCTACTTTTCTTCTTGAAAAATGAAGTTTCTTTCCTTCCGTCCTTCCAACAGTGGTACGAAGCTCCAGAGGAAATTTGTAGCTTTGTGCTGCTGTAGGGTGGAGGACAATTTTTTTACTTTCAACAATAACACTGAACAACAGTTACACACAAGGATGGCAAACAACAAAAAACTGGCCCTGTCCACGAAGTATTATCTTACTCAAAGGCTGCAAATCTTTTGACCCACTGACACCAGATAGCCCGTCACTAGGTTCTGCAATGATAACACATCGGCAAGTCGTTGTATATTACTTTCCTGCATTACAAAGTAAACATATCAATGCAGCAACTTGTAATGACATGGCTGATTCACTTCTTTTGGACTTTGAACAAGTAACCTACTCGAGAGCGAACTTTACCTTGAACAGCATTTACACCGTTCTTCCCCTGCCTTGTCCCATAATGGATCCAAGAGCCCATGATATGGTAATGTTACAGGCTCCAGCACTTGTTTCTTCCATTCCTTCTGCATGGAATATTTCTAAATTTGCTCAGGTGCATTTCACTGAAAACCTGTGGTGTTCTGCCAACTAGTGCACTGCAGACAAAGCCATAGTATACAAGAGCTGTGCTCACTGCTCACTGGGTGTAGTGCGAACTTTTGCTTGAATTCTCACCTGTTGTAGGCACATATCTATGTACTATGTTCTAGACATGATCATCACGTGTACACATTTGTTCACAATGTCTAAACCTGGAGCCGCTTGTGAGCCATTTACTGACAAGAAAATGTGTTTATATTGTCACGTGGTCGTGACGTCAAAGAACACAGTAGAAATACTGTGAAAGGCAAAACTAACTTTTATTGGGCGAACCTGTGCCCACCAAACAGGCTACACTCAAAGCACAACGAGAGCGGCGAACACAGTCGGCGATCGTCGTAAATCTGATCAGCGGGTCAAGCGCGTCGGCTTTTATACAGCAGTCGTCGAATGTTCCAGTCTAATCGTTTGGACCCGCGTGCCTTCCACAAAGTTCTACACCATTCGCGTCACGCGATGAAATCAGATAATACAAGGTTCGGCGACAACAGACAGCGGATAGAAGCATCGATTACTTTCCAGAAACTTCGGATACATGCAGCCGCGTCCCGCGCTGTGCGATAACATTTGTTCGGCGGCGAAACGTGGGCGCCCGATAGAGATAAGTACACGTGTCAATATGTACAGGGTCGTCCTTTTCGAAAGGGCACACGCGAGCGCGTGGCCTGTGCTCTGCGGCGGCTGCCTAGAGCGCCGGTCAGTGGCAGCAAGCGGAAGCACGTCCACTTTTGGCGTCATCTATTGACGGTCCGAATGACTAGGCATGGCCGATTGGAAGCGCCTACTGGACTCCCTTCCCCGTACTACTGATGCGCAAGGAGCGGGGCTTGCAGCGCAGCGTCTGCTGCTAGCAAATCGCGCTCGCGCTGCAGGCCCCGCTCCTTGCACATCAGTAATGCATCAGTAATACGGGGAAGGGAGTCCAGTAGGCGCTTCCAATCGGCCATGCCTAGTCATTCTGACCGTCAATAGATGACGCCAAAAGCGGACGTGCTTCCGTTTGCTGCCACTGACCGGCGCTCTAGGCAGCCGCCGCAGAGCACAGGCCACGCGCTCGCGTGTTCCTTTTCAAAAAGGACGACCCTGTACATAGGTACCCCTGACCCAAGATGGCAGGCCACTGCATCCTGCAATGCCTGATGCAAACACATAGCATCTAAGGTCATGTACACGCATTAAACATGACCTTCTTTCAATGAGTTGATTCATGGGTTTCAATATCTCAAAGCAACACTGAAGCTAGGAGAGATGCCATAGTGGAGGACTCTGGAATTTATTTGGCCACATGAGCTCTTTAATGTGCACCTAAATCTAAATACATGAGTGTGCTTGCATTTCACCCCCTTCAAAATGAAGCTTCCATGGACAGGAATCGAACTATCAACCACATGCTTAGCAGCACAATGCCAAAGCCAATAAGGCACCAATTTACGGGCCCGAAGTACCTTACTATACAGTAAAAAAATTATCGCGCAAACCAGGACGACCACAAAATGAGAGCGACACACACAGAAGTGCTACTAACAACTACTTTTATTTTCCCGCCACAATGAACATATATACACCATGGTCACACATGCACAGATGTAATAAAAATGAGCACATCACTTACGCCAGGCAATTAACAGATATGTGAGCTTAAAAAAACTGGCTGTGGCTTAGCTAAGGTTAAGCCCACGATGCGAAGCATACTAGCCTTTATTTTAACGCGACAGCGTTAAGGAGCTCGTGTCGCAGAAATGCCGGTGTTGTCGGCGTCGGCTCAGGCGTGCGGCGCTTGCTCAGGCGCACATTTCGTTGTCGCGCCGAACGCTGCGTTGCTCGACGCTCACCGCGTCCGATGCGGGGTGCGTAGTCGCTGTGCCGTAGCAAAGCCACCAAGAAACAGTCTCCGTAGCACGCCGCAACCTTCGCTTCTCATTCCAACGAGCAGCTCTGTCTCCAGGAGGCATCTCACCTCGTGAGTGTCTAGCAGAGGCAAGCGCAGCTGCTTATATACCGCCGCGACGCCGCGAGCGATGGCGCGAGTTGGAGCCCCGTTTCTCCTCTGTCGTGACGTCACGCTGTCACCTGGTCAGCCTTGAAGGCAACGGCGCGAGTTGGAGCCCCGTTTCTCCTCTGTCAGGACGTCACAGTGTCAACTGGTATTGAAGGCGACACCGCCGCGCCTGAGGAGCTGGGTTGAGCTCTAGTAATATGCTTCGCATAAAAACTGGCACTCAGCAACTTAAAGAGATAAGGATGTGTCACTGACACAGTCATCTGCTTTTTTCTTTATGTGATAAGCTTCTAGTACTAATCGCGCTTGCTCGCTTTCGCTTCGCCCCAGAATAAAGGTCTCATCGAAGCCTGGTGCGCAGTTGCGGCAAGTATTCAAATGGAACGCAAAATGTGCCCCTCTGTCAGCATTACTGTTTGCTTTTCTGGCATGTTCCCAGAGTCACTCATTGATGCATCGCCCGGTCTGACCAATGTACGTCTTTCACACATGATAAAGGTAGGGTATAAACAACTCCGATTGCATAGGGAACGTATGATATCCCATGCCTAATTTGGCAGCCTCGTCTGTAATCACTGCATGTGGGAGCACAGTTTCGCGAATATATTTGGAGCAGAAAAATACGGAGGAACACCGTGCCTACCTGCCACCTCTTAAGTTTGTGGGAAACCTTGTGAAACCACTGGTCTGAACGCTTCACGTTCTGTTATCAAACTCGTAATCGGCTTTCTGATTTTCAACCTCTGTGACAGACTTTCGGCTATAGCTGTCAAAAGTGTCACAGGGAACCCTGCTGCCGAAAGCCGGCGAACTTGATTATCAAAACTTGCCTGCATTTTATTGCACACACGATTTATTGAGAACTGATTCCATACATTGGGATGCTATGCCTCTTTTGACAATTCTTGAATGCTTCCACTTGAAGGATAAAAGTTCCTTTTGTGCCCGAGGAAGGTAAACCCAAAAAATATGAGGTTCACAGAACTCTAGGTTAAGATCAAGGCACTGCAAATGATTACGTGGGGTAGTTCGTGGGTAAATCTCAGTCATTGACTGCATTGATGAAAACACTTAAAACCTCATTAACAGTATCCGGGTAGGAAGAGTCACACGCTAAAAACAATAAAAGCTCCTCGACGTATCTAAATACCTTTAATACCTTTCCCGCTTTATTTGTGCACCACGCTTTCATGAGACCTTGATCCGGGGTGAAGCAAAAGCGAGCAAGCGATATTAACACTGAAGCTTATCACATAAAGAAAAAAGCAGATGACTGTGTCAGTGACACATCCTTATCTATTTACGCTGTAGAGTGTGTTTTTAAGCTCACATGCCTGTTAACTTCCTGGTATAAATGATGTGTTAATTTTGATTACGTTTGTGCATGTGTGGCCATGGTGTATACAGGGTGTTTCACATAACTTGAGCCAAGAATTTGAAAATAAAAGGTGCGTCGAAGCGAACTCAAGTGAATGCAAATAATGCACACCATTCACAATAACCTATAGCAACTCAAACAACTCTTTGTTTCCCCATAATTCACTTGGTCATTGCCTCGCCCACCCGCCTTAACCCATGACCCCTTTAGAAGAACCCTACCTATATATACTGTGCCGAGGAAAGAATATGTCGCCTTGAAAAAGACAAGTCCACTTGTCGAAATACTGCCACCCGCTTTACCGTTGTTCTCGTTTTGCTCAACTTGAATTTCTATCTCCCACCTTTCCCGCGTTTTTCATGATTAGTCACTGTGATCGGTAAGAATTCTGATAAAATAAAAACATAGGTGCCATGAAAATTAGTTGTCAGTGCCTTTAACAGGCCTGAAACGCTTTGTGATGTTGTAATTGGAGCTCACATACTTTTATCAAGAATGTAAGCAGGTAAAATGGCTTCCTGTTTTTCTTGACTATAGTCGGATACAACTTTTGAAAAAAGGGGGCGTTTACTTCTCCGAGGCAGATGCACACGTGCATCCACCAATGGGCGCGCACTCTAAAGCGACGTCATGGTCCGAACAGCCATTGACCCCACCATCAGAGAAGATGGCCGCCCGGGCTTCGAACTGTGCCAAGTCGCATCAGCTGTGCGAGTCAAAACCTCGTCACAGGGAATTCTCAAACTGTTTGTAATTGTCTATCACGCCGGAAATATTAGTCGGAGTTTACGATGCCGCATCTGTGCCACGTGCATTTATTCTAAGCCTTGATCCGGCGAAGAAACATCGCAGCGAGCATCGCTGACGCTGCGCTACGCTTTGTCTGAAAAACAGGATCCCGCGCGACCCCTGCAAACACACATCGTGCGTGTTTGTTCCATGCTTTTTTTTTTATTGCGCTCCCGAGTGATGTTACGACAAGAAAAGTTTGCCAACGTCTGGTGCCTACTGTCAGCGGCGGATGTGTTCGTGTACTGTGTCGCAGCGTTTCTCATACGGGGTGAAGTGATGGAGCAAAACTATTTTCAAGAGAAATGAGAAAAGCGTGTGTGCATGAAACAAACCTACGAGCGTCTCAACAGAAAATATTTGCAAAAGAAGCCTCGAACGCAAAGATTTGTCGCCGTCAACTTAGCGTGAACGATCGTTGTCAGCAGTGAGATAGCCGAGCGTCTAACGGCGGCGTTCGAGCGTTGTGTAGCACCGTCGATTGATTCCTTTCCACCAGTGCTCACTGCGCGCGCAAGCTGTAGAATGTGCGCTGTGGCACAATCACGCATAAGTTGTGCTGCCAGCACTCGATATGGTTTCCCACAACACAGCTTCGCGCTGCTTTTCAATCATGGGGATATGTTGCGATTAAACATTCCCAAGACAGTCTTAAGAGACCAGTAAAAAAACCATACGAAAAGGTAGGCACAGCAGCTGGTGAACGCGCTCCTATAGTACCTCTACCCGCGTCTATTTGGAAATGTATGTTTTCTTGCGTTTGTCTAATATTTTTTATTTCGCACATTTCTTTCTATTTGAGATTTTCTTACTTTTCGCGTTTGTGTGTGCCTGCTTCCATGCCGTGCCTGCTTCCATGCGTGCTTGCGCTGGGGCTTATGTCTGTCCTTTTATTTTATGTTTATGTTATTTTATTAGTTTTTTCTTTTGCTAGTTTTCTTCCTGCAAAGTGTTTTTACATATTTTCGTTAACCAATATCATTCAAAGCACTAACTTCTGTAGACTGCAGAGCTGGCCTCTTCCATCTCATTAAAACCTTTCTCACTGGTCTACCTCATCTTCTCAATCTGCCAGTCCTCATAAGGACACCCTGCAACTAGTGACTCACTGCAAGCAACTGGACGACTTTTATATCAGGATAAATATGTGTCCTCATATGAGGTCCGTATGCATGAGAGGGTCAAAGCCCGTTTATTGGCCTATGAAGCACGCAAGAGCGTGGCACCGCAACCCGCAGTGGTAGGCAATGGCGTTGCACTGCTGAGCTCGAGTTTGGATCCCGGCCACGGCGGCCGCATTTCGATGTAAGCGGAACGCAGAAATGATCGTGTACCTAAGTTTAAGTGCACGTTACTCCCCCACTGTGGCGTGCCTCATTATCAGATCTTAGGTTTTGCACATAAAACTACAGGATTTATTTTGTTTACCGTTGCCGGAAAGCGCTGAGCCGGTACGCTGAAGGTGCAGAAGGTATTCACCATTAACCACGGGACATTATGGAGCTGAAGACATAAGACATTTCTTTGAATGCGCAGCTAATTATTGCCCATTTCCGGAATCGCATATAAATAAGAATTTAGGAATCGGACACAGCCGATTTCTCATGTTATTGGTGGTGCTATGCATAAGATTCACCTTTGCGTGTGAACATTCCTGAAAGCTTCATTGCAAGCAGCATTTCCAGATAAAACATTTGAGTTTCAAGTGATGTCATTGTGATAATATCCCATTTTTCATTTGCGCCATGTTGTTTCAGAACACGCAAGCCAACCTGCACAGCTTTCCCATGGATGCCATTTGTGCAATTTGCACTCAAGCCCACAAAGGTGATTCAAGGCAAAACAGCTCCAGTCTTGCAGGAATATGTGCTGGTGCGAATACGGCTGCAACTGCCAGTTCTGTGTAAGAAGAGGAAACTAACCAAGCTACAAGTGAAACAGATGTTGTTTGTGATGAGGGTGCAACAAGCTTCAGTGGCAGTGAACTCAATTTTGCTTTTGAGTTGAGCTCCGAAGCGATCCTGTTCAGGAAACAGATGAAATGGGCAGCAATGATGAAGAAAGTCCACAGATGCATGATGCTGAAGGAAGTGGTAGTGAAGCTGCAGGAGATGATTTCGTTAAGTATTTTGGAAAACTCGGACAGAAAACCCTACCTTATCAGGCAACAATAAAAGCATAAGCTTTCCTGCTTGTGCTTAATACATTGTCACTGCAGGGCTGAACTTGGCAGAAGTTCCACGGCTTCAAACATTGATCAATGCCCTGTTTGGGGACAAAGTTGTGTCATGCACTACCTGCTCTCTGAGAAAGCTGTGGAAGAGCAAGAAAGAAGCGTGAAGAGTGCAGTTATATTGCCAAGCCTTCCATAAATACCTCGGACTATCTTGCAATGCCCAAAGCAAGCCCAGTGTCACCTGTGGTTCATGTGGTGCAGAAAAGAGGCTTCAAGAGTCAATAATTTCTGGGAGTTTCTTTATGATGTTTAACTTGAAACAGCAGTTGCTTGAACTCTTAAAACAAGTTGGCAGATGTCTCCACACTAACTTAGAGAAGCTGTCATCAGGGCCTCTAGGGCCAGGCGCTCTTTCTGGCATCACAGATGGAAGTTTTTACCATAGTGTATGAAAGCAGGTAAATATGGCATGGAGTGATATCACATTGACCTTCAACAGTGATGGGGCACCTCTGTTCGATTCCAGCAAGAGCACAATTTGGCCACTTCATGTAATGATAAATGAGCTGCCAGTTTTGATGTGGTGGCAAAATGTGCTCATCTCAGGGCTATGGTTCTCAAGGACTCACCCACCGATGGACCTCTTCATGATGCAGTTTGTTTAACATGTCACGAATGTTGGAACTCTAGTATGTTCTCTTGCTGAGTTGGTATGAACATGCTGCATCATCATGTCCGCGTTGGTTCATAACCGCTGTTGTGACCATAGACTATGATTAACAAAAGTTTAATGTAAGTGCACAAGTGAGTTGCAAAGAAGGCGCTTTAGTTAGCGTGGGAATGATTGCTTATGTGGATTTGTATAAACAATCTCTATTTCGCTTTGCACATTATCGTCACTTTGTATTTTATATAATTTATTGCAATATTACAAATATTAATAAATAAATAGGAGCATGTTCGCTTGGCAAATTTAATCAGGGGACCTCGAGCCCAGTAGTAGTATATTTAAACCACTACACCACTGGTATTTCCTTCGGCAAGCCCCATAGAACACCTTTAGGGATTTCTCTTGGACAAGCAACCGTGCTGAGGCACTTGAATTTTGATTTGGCCGTCTATCACTGAGTCAACGGTGTGGCAACTATGTAAAAGTTCTCGACCGCGCACTCGACTAGCTAGCCGCACACTTGGTTAAAAAAAATCTAGCTCTGGTCGACAACGGCCCGCCAATGTGCCACTGTTGCCTAGAAGCACTTGATGCAAAGTAAGGCACAGGCGCACGCTCACCCCAAGCGGCTCCCCCAAAAAAAGGGTGCCTTGCGAAGTTGAGGGAGCAAACAGACACACAACCTGTCTCTTTAATATGCAATTTTTTTCTCTGCGACACAGGCTACTGTAGACTGCCGGGGTCGTAAGATGTTGGGTTCGAGGCGGAGGGGAGACGCCTGTGGTTAGCGAAGGGGGTCGAACCGAAGGTGGCAGCCAGGCTGCAGGCATGCAGCCCACCGCTTGCGGGTCTGTCTCCTCAGTGTTTTCCAGGTACCTCGGTTTTTGAGAAAAACGAGGCCTGGTAGTGATGGCTCCATATTCGTTGCCTGCACTCGACCATCCTGTGCAATCTCGTCCCGAGAGGGTCTCATCAGTCTGAATAGCTTCAGCACTTGCTGTCCGACGCCAATTTAAATTGTTTAATCTGGCTTGCATGGGCGTTTGTGACATATTCTGGCCACGTCGATCCCTTTGATATTTGTAGGTTCGAGATGCAGTATGTGGCTGCAGGTAGCACTTCTGTAACAATGTGTGGGCCTCTGTGTTTAAGACAGGTATTTGTGGGCTGTCCTATCTCATTAATTGTTGTGGTTATGGTGGCGGTGGTAGTAGATCACCCTCTTGTATTTGCCTTGCTTTCTTCCGCGTGAGAATGGGGTTGCTGTATGCGCAAGTACTATACAGAATAATCTATATGGTATCAACTCATCAGCAATCTCTCTCCTTGCACGCCTCTGGTAGTAGGAGCTACGGTATGGTGCCTGGGAAACCGGCTTGCTTCGAGGGAGCTCGACGATTTTCTTTTCAATGATGCCGGTCCACCCCAGTTCTTTGATTCGCAGTGCGCAGCAATTATGCTTGTTAAGCAATATGCAGGGCTGTGTTTTTTCCTATCCATAGATGATCGAGCCTACAATATTATGGTCTCGGTTTATCAGTTGAAGCGCATGGACGTACTCATTGGCGGTCCGTAAAACTTGCTCTGGCATGTTGCAAGGAGCGGGTGGACGCATGAGTATTTGTCCTTGCTTCATGTGCAACTTGTCATTGCTATAGCTCGCAACCAGGGTGCTGAAAACAGCAGGTGCATCAAGAGAAGGTGTTCCCGATACAGACAGAACCGTACACGGGGAAGCCTCATTGTTTTCGTGACATTTGACCACTTTGTTCTTTCTAATTCTGCGACAACACCTGTCAGGTCTTGTGCTTGCCTTTGGTTCAGCACATGGGCACATCCACCACTGTAGACGAGGAGCAGACTGGGCAAGTCGATCACGTCAGTGCCATTAATGAGAACCGGTCCAACAAAGGTGTCACTATGTATCAGTGGACGGCAGGAAGTTCAACATCATCAACACGCACCTTTAAATCTTCTTCGCCGAAGGATGGTTGTTTTCCACCGACTCCGGGTATGGACGCTCTGGGAGGCGCCATAAGCTCGCTGTTCAGCTGCACGGCAAGTGTCAGCTTTATCAAGCTCACATTGAAACTCGTATCGAGAAGGGCGATCATCCATTCGCCGTCAATACAAACGCTTTTGTACACCCTTTTTGAAGACGTGGTGCATACAGTGTTAGTCACATTACCTGAGCAGCCCTGATGCGGACACGATCTTGCGCTGTGCCCATCACGGTTACATTTCGTGCAATAGAGTGGGCGCATTGCCTCAGCACAATTACTCGACAGGTGGCCCCTTTGTTGGCAGTTGTAGCAACGCAACCCATCTGCGCGGCGCCCTCCTTCTTGCATGCTACATTTGAGTACTGAATCATCTACATATGCTGACACAGGACACGGCTGATGGCTGCTACTCCATCGGCTTCAGCTGTCGAACTGATGTGCCAATGAAAATTGTCTTTTGCGGCTTTCTATAAAGTATAATTGGGTTGTGATAGCTTGAACCAGCTCGTCCACACTTTTATAGCTTCTGTCTCCTAATGCGAAACTCATCTCAGTCGACCAAAGACATCTGATAATCTTGACAATTGTATCGGGAAGAGTTAGCTTCACGCTGGCGCACACTTTTTTTCCTTTTCTCAGACGTACTTCGTCACATCCTCGTTACGACTCTGCACTCATTTGACCATTCTCCTCCATAAGCCCAGAAGGCTTTTTCCCAGTGACGAAACCTTGCAGCTTGAGGTGAGCAGCAGTTAGTCGTTGATGTTGAGGCCATTTGCCTACGTCGGCAACGCGCGAGAGTGTTTCCAGCCAATCTTCGGCACTGATTTGGCCGCTGTCTCCAGTGAAGTTTGGAATTGCGGTAGCGAGGTCCGGTCTCGTATGAACAGTTGTCGCAGTCGATGGAGCATTCACCATCTCCATCATGCGGGCCATTGCAGAGAAGGCCTCGGTGAGCTGTCCCAAGATGTTGTTGCTCGGGCCTGGATCCGGCTGGAATGATGGTGTTAAGGGAGCAGAATTAGAGCCGCCGAGCTTCCGAACCTCCTCAGGCAGTCATGAAAGTTGGGCGACATTTTCTTGGAGCTGGTCTGGTGTGCTGTGATCATTTCGTTGCCTGCTGTCCCGTTGAAGCTCGGTGGCGCTCGTCAGCTGTTAAGCAGCGCATGATTGTGCAGCAAGACGTGTGTAGTATGGATGTTCGTCATCCTGGCTCATCTTGACGCGCTTGTTGCGACTGACGAGAGTTCAAGCGCACGTATTTCCTGCCGGTGATGTTCCCTTTCTTCGGCATTCCGTGCAACGCGCACAGCGTCGGATGAAACGGCGCAGCGCGACGAGACGCTAAGCGAACGACGAATTCAATCCGTAAGCGTAAGTCGAGGCAGCGGAGGAATGGAGAACTGTACGGAAGATCTTCCTTCATTTCGACCCAATGCACAGTGTTTCGAAGGATGTCGTAATATCTCGTATACGCCAGTGGCCCTTTGAAGTTCAGTCCTTGTATACAGGGTGATCAATTTTTTTTTATGTGTTACGGATATTTTACAGATCGCCTTTTAAAGAACCCACTTCTGAGTGTGAAAAAATTCTCGACCGTGGACTCAGCTATTTAACCGCGTACTTAGTAAAAAAACTAGTTGTGGTTGACAGCGGCCCACGAATGTGCCCCTGCGGAACAGAAACGTGCGACGCAAAGTAAGGCGCAGGCGTACACTCGCCCCAAGCCGCTTCCACGCAAAAAGGGCGCCTCGAGAACATGGGGGAGCATACAGACACACAAAAGTTCTCTCTGAAGCGCAATTTTAGTCTCTGAACGACACAGGCTACTGTACACTGCCAGGGTCGCAAGATGCAGGGCTCGAGGCAGAGGGGAGATGCCTGCAGTCAGCGCAGGGGGTCGAACCAGAGGTGGCGGCGAGGCTGCAAGCATGCAGCCCGCTGCTTGCGGGTCTGTCTCCTCCATGTCTTTGAGGCACCTCGGCTTCTGAGAAAAACGAGGCCTGGAAGTTAAGGCGCCGTTTTCTTTGCTTACAACTTATTACCTATACAGTAGACATCTGTTAATTCAAACTCGAGGGGGCCCGAGTATTTTGTTTGAATTATCCGATGCAGGTGTGAATATGTCTTGGGGCAGCACATCAACGTATACTGTAATGAAATATCCATTTATACACATACTGAAAATAAATTGGAAATTCGTGACTGCTCTTTGCAGCAAGCGACTTCAAAACAAAACTTTTTCTATTCCAACAAGGACAGCTTTCCTGCTTGTGGTTTTTACCGCTTTGAGCAGCGTAGACAGGTAGTTGGCTCCATTTTCATATGAACGCAAATGTTCAGCTAGATGTGACTAAAGCATCTCATACTTCGGGTATGGACAAGCAAGAAGTATGAATGAACAGATTTAACCGAATGGCGCAGTTTGAATTAATTGGCTTTAAATACGGCGAGAACATTGTGGGCCAAACAAAAATTATAGATTTCTTTAAATGAACTGAGAGTACAAAATATCAAATTGAATTATGATGAGTTTACTGTACAGTCAACAGGTGTCATATGCCCAGCTGTAGTTTTGTCGCAGTCCCAGCTGGTTCTATTAACACCGCGCTGATGGTCACATGGTCCACTTCCCTCCGTGTTTGTGTTGTCTGATGACGGCAGCGCACTGCTTGCATAGTCGCTTGCAGCAGTAGGTGGGCATGTAAAACGTAATTAGAGGACCACTAGGAACACGGAGCAAAACATAAAAGCACATGGCAGTGCAGGCGACTTTGTGACTAGGGCCTGCCCGTGTGCACAACGGCCCGTGCCCCGTACATTAGGGGCACGCTAAAGGTGTCCTGGTGGTCAAAATTATTGCGGAGTCCCCCGCTATGGCGTGCCTAATAACCAAGTCAATGTTTTGGCACGTAAAAGATCAGAATTCCAGAATTCCTAGTTTTGAGAGTGAATTATCCACTTGAATCCTGATATAGTTAATTGAACTCTGGCACGAAGTGCAAGGATTGATGTAGAAGAAAATTTGCTGCTCTGAGATCAGTGTTTAGTATGTTTCTCTACTCTACACACAAGTGTTATAACTTTTTCGGCAGGCATAGATTACCAACCTAATTAGTCGCCATACTATAACATGACCTAGTGGGGCATCATGCCATTTGGATAATGAGAGGCAAGTCACCCATCTGTCAATGGCATGAAGCTCTTGGTGGCATGACTTGTGGCTTTTATAGAATGTTCTCCCCCTTTTGCATTTCTGCTGAACGCCACTTTTTACTCAAGTACTTGAAAACAATGGTTTTGGAAATTGTGATGTCGCAGTTATTATTGTTGATTATATTTTCTAAGTAATCAGTGTAGGATTATGTTCCTCAGCATTGCTGCAGGAATAAGTGGGCTGTGTAGCTTGTTCATGTGTAATTTTGATTTTCTCAAATATCATTCCCGGTATTAGTCTCGGATGAAGATGTTCTTGCAATAGAGTTCACCATGACTCTGCTTAGTGTATACATGTATGATTTCTACATTTGCTGTTATGCTGACAGTTGTCGATGCCTGAGTTGTATATATGTATATATATATATATATATATTGTTACGGCTGATGTTAACCCGGCTTTATTTAAGGGACGAGATTGATGGTCAAGTCAGGATTGCGTCCCGAGGCTGCACACGCTAACGTCTTCTTCCTCTTCTGCTCGCCCGGCTCATGCCGTAGCAATCCCCGGTTGCCAGACGAAGCCCGCTGGGCAAGTCCAAATCACTCGGAAAGCGTAGGGTGAAACCGCTTAAGACGGGCAACATGTACTAACTGGGTCCGGCTAGACCGACGACCAGCGGACGTCAAGCGTGCCACCACGTACGTCAAGTCACTCAAGCGATCTACAATGACGAATGGGCCCATGTACTGGGGTAAAAACTTTTCGCATAAGCCACGTTTACGTTCCGGAATCCACAACCACACAAAGTCTCCTTTAGCGTACGAGACAGACTGGTGTCTGCTGTCATAGCGCTCTTTCGATCGGTGTTGCGATGCCACAGTACGAAGGCGAGCGATACGCTGGGCTTCTTCGGCAAGACAAAGCGTCTTGGCAACAGAGTACTCGGTGTGAAAGTCAAACGGTAGTATAGTGTCAATGCAGCTTAGCGGTAAACGTGCGTAAAGGAGATAAAAAGGACTGTAATCGGTCGTCTCATGCTTTGCAGTATTATAAGCTTAGGTGATGAAGGGGAGCACGTCATCCCAGTCCTTGTGATAGGAAGATACGTACATGGCCAGCATGTTAGTTAGAGTTCTGTTCGTACGTTCTACAAGCCCATTTGTCTGAGGGTGATAAGGCGTTGAATGATGGAACTGTGAACTGCAGAGACGAAGCAGTTTTTCTACGCCGTCCGCAACAAACTGACGACCGCGATCGTTAATGATGACACGGGGGGGGGGGACCATGTTGAAGAATAATCAATCGAAGCAAAAACGTTGCAATGGACGCAGCTGTTGAAGATGGTACCACCGCCGTTTCCGCGTAACGGGTCAGATGGTCGACACATACGATCACCCATCGGTTCTCGTTAGATGATCGCGGAAATGGGCCCAGAAGATCGATACCCACTTGTTGAAATGGCAGGCGAGGCGGCGGCAGAGGTTGGCGAAGACCTGGCGGAGCGGTCGTAGGGCGCTTGTAGCGTTGACATTGTTCGTAACTGGCGACGTAGTGCTTGACTGTGTCCCGCATTTTGGGCCAGTAAAAACGCTCCTGCGTCCGGTTCAAAGTTCTGATGAATCCTAGATGGCCAGAGGTCACATCGTCGTGCATGGCTCTCAGTATGTCCGTTCGCAGACTCTGCGGCACCACCAGAAGGAAGCGTGCGCCTTTAGCTGAATAATTGGTCCTGTAAAGCAGGCCGTCGCGGACACAAAATCGACCGGTGGTTCCAGGACGCGATGCGGCTACATATAGAGGTTCCAAACTAATATAATTTTCCTGCTCTGCTTTGAAAGTCGTTGAGTCTGGGAATGTAGAAGAAATGGGAGCAAAACAGTCATCAAAATTGTCTGCGTCACACACCGTTGTCGTCAGAGGAAGGCGGGAGAGACAGTCCGCATCTGCGTGGCGACGCCCGGACTTGTAGGAAATAAGGAAGTCGTACTCCTGCAGTCGAAGAGCCCAACGTGCCAGTCGTCCGCTCGGGTCACGGAGATTCACCAACCAGCATAACGCGTGGTGGTCAGTAACGATAGTGCACGGGCGTCCGTAGATATAGGGCCGAAATTTGTGGACAGCGAAAACAGCTGCCAAGCATTCTTGCTCGGTCACAGTGTAACTGCGTTCCGCCTTAGTCAAAGAGCGACTAGCATAAGCCACAACGTGTTCAGCTCCGTCATGACGTTGCACTAGTACGGCACCGATGCCGATGCCACTGGCATCAGCGTGCACTTCCGTAGGTGCGGATGCATCGAAGTGACGTAATATGGGCCCTGACGTTAGCATAAATTTTAGCTGGCGGAACGCGTCGTCGCAACCGATGTCCAGTTGAAAGAGACGGCTTTTTGGAGAAGACATGTTAGGGGGTACACCACGTCAGCGGATCTTGGGACGAAGCGCCGAAAATACGAGCACAGGCCCAAGAAACTCCTCAACTCCCGCACTGACTTCGGTGCTTCGAAGGAGCTGACTGCCTCAAACTTCCGTGGATCTGGCCTCACACCGTTTTTGTCGACTAGATGCCCAAGTACCAACGTCTCCGTTTCCCCGAAACGACATTTCTTGGAATTTAGGATCAAGACGGCTTGTTTGACACAATCCAGAACAAGACTGAGACGGCGGTTATGCTCACTCAATGTGCTGCCAAAAATCACCACATCATCGAGGTAGCACAAACAAATTTCCCATTTAAGTCCTCGGAGGAAAGTATCCATGAACCGTTCGAATGTTGCTGGCGCGTTACAGAGGCCAAACGGCATAACGTTGAATTCATAAAGACCATCTGGTGTCAGGAAGCCCGTTTTCTCCTTATCGTCTGGGTGCATGGGTATCTGCCAATACCCTGATCGCAAATCCAGTGATGAAAAGTAGGCAGCGGAATGTAAACAATCGATGACATCATCAATTCTAGGAAGTGGATACAAATCCTTTTTGGTGACTGAATTCAGTTTCCTGTAATCAACGCAAAACCGCCACGATCCATCCTTCTTTACTAAGATTACTGGTGCTGCCCACGGACTAGAGGACTCTTGAACAACACTTTTCCGCAGCATGTCTTTCACCTTTTCAGCAATATCTGCCCTCTCTTGCAGAAACGCGGTAAGGGTTTTGCCGAATGGGGTGCACAGATCCGGTGTCAATTCTGTGGCGAGCACGGGAACGAGGGATTGAAGCCTGCTTGTCGCCTTGTGCGAAATCGAATACAGAAAGATGTGCCCACAAAACTTCTGCGAGAGCGTGGCGCTCATTTGAGGGCAGTGCCTTGTTGATCATCCATAAGATCTGCTCTTCAGAAGTGCTTTGGTGAGGATCGCTAGTACGAGACTGCTCCTCCTCGCTTAGAACTGTAATGGAGCTGTAAGTAATCTCGTCGAATTCAGCGAGCTTCATATCACGCGGAAGAACAGCAGGGACGCAAGAACAATTGAAAGCCCACAAATTTGAGACGCCATTCACTACTTTCACGACAGAGCGTGGTACGAGTACATCTTTCTTTGCGCAGCTCGACGTAAGTGGCTGGACTTGCGCGTCAAACGATGAAAGGTCGGCAGCAGCGAAGTTGACAGGGATGCGTGACAGCGACTAAGGCGGTACGAGCAAATCCTTCGAAACAACACAATAGTTTTTCACTGGTAAGGATGTGTCGGCAAGGGTGGCGAGAAGCGCGCTATTCAAAGTAATTTCGCCTGTGCCACAGTTAACGGATGCGCCACAATCCTGAAGAAAGTCAATCCTGAGAATCACGTCATGAGTGCACCGCGGTAGTACGAGAAATTCTGTTTTAAGATCTTCTCCTCCCAACAAAACACTTGCAACACAAATACCAAGGGGAACTAGGCACTCTCCACTGACACCACGAAACGTCACATCACCACTCCACGGGAACATAACTTTCCGACCCAGCCTCTCCTTGAAAGTTACACTCATGACGAAAACGGTAGCACCAGTATCCACTAATGCTGTTGCAGGTATACTATCAATTAACACACGCACTTTGTTCTTCACCATCATAATAGGCAGAGGAGTATTTCGCAGAGACGCAGACTGTCCGGCGACCTTACCTCCATGGGTCGCGCCGGCTGGTTTCCCGACGGCGGTGGTGACGTAGCACGTCGCCGTGGTGACGGTGACCGGCGACGTGCTGTCGAACGGCGACGTGAGTTGGTAGTGGGCCATATCTTGTCTGTCGGCGCCGGCGACAAAAACGAGCAATGTGTCCTGAGGCGCCACAGCTGTAACACACAGGTGATGCGCGACCGACGTTGTCAGCCTCGGTGTCAACCCTGGGACGCTGCGAATAATAAACGTGATATTCCGAATTCCGATTCGTGGTGGTAGCTCGACGAGTTCGTTGATCGTGCGGCACGTCGTCGGGAAAGGTACGTCGGTACTGTCGCAGCTGATCGACTCGACACTCTGCAACGCCTGGCATGCCAGACAATGCGGACACAGCAGATGCATGTTCTTGAGGTTGGTTGGGAGCCCACCCAAGCTGTTCGACATCCGCCCCTTCGTTGTGTCTTTCAAGTTCTTCGCGAACAATTTGCCTTATAGTTGCCGCAAGGTCAAATTCAAAACCGTAGTTGTCATTGTCTTCAACATTTGCCACTGTTGTGACATTTGCTAACCTGCCGAACTTAGGCGTGATACGGCGGAGATTCAAGGCCTCAAATGTGCGGCAATGCTTGATGAGGTCGGCGACCGAGGCAAGACTCTCCTTGCCGATTAAATAATTGTACACATCCTCGGCTATGCCGTTGAGAAGGTGTCCAACCATGTCCTCTTCGGACATTCGAGGATGGACCGTTCTGCAAAGCTTCAGGATTACCTCAATGTACGTAGTACAGGTCTCACCTGGGACTTGAGCGCGCTGCAGCAATGTCTGCTCCGCCCGCTTCCTTTTCGTGGTGGAATCGCCGAAGCATTCGGTAAGGTGAGTAACGAAGCTGTCCAACGTTGTGCAGATATCTTCATGGTTCTCGAACCACACTAGTGCAGTGTCTGTGACGAACAGAACCACATTGTCGAGCTCAGCCGTGGAGTTCCAGCCGTTGTACTTGCTCACACGCTTGTAGTGGGTGAGCAATTCCTCCACGTCCTCGCCGAATTTTCCTGAGAAAGGGCGGGGCTCCATCTGATGCATCCAGACGCCGGTTCTTCGCACTGGAGCTGCCAGAGAAGGCTGTTGTTCACCGCTGTGGGACATCGGGATCTCAAGTGGTGTTGGGGGCAGTCGAGCGAGGCGTCGTCTCCGGCGTGGTACTTGCTGCAGCAGCTCCGTCGTCTTGGTAGAAGTTACCCCGGTACCTCCACCACAAAACTGTTACGGTTAATGTTAAACCGGCTTTATTTAAGGGACGAGATTGATGGTGAAGTCAAGATTGCGTCCCGAGGCTGCACACGCTAACGTCTTCTTCCTCTTCTGCTCCCCCGGCTCATGCCGTAGCAATATATATATACACGCCATGATTAGTGGCCGCTGAGTGTAAGAATCCATGCCTTCACCAGTGTTCTTTTTTGCATAATCTCTAGTGCATATGGAAAGAGATACCTTTTGTAGTATAGTGTCGCCCCCTGTCAGATCTCTGTGTTATCATACATTTATGTTTCATAGTAGTTTAGCTAGATGGCGCACCCCCCTTCTGTCTTGGGACGAGCTGGGACCAATCAGGAGGTGTCACCTGGCGTGTGAAGTCTTTATTAGCAATAAACGGCCACGGGTCGGCTGAGTCTTCGTTCCGGTTTTCATAGGGAGCAGTTAGCTCCGAGCCTCCTTCACTGCGTCGGCGCTCGCGCGCGTTCGCTGGCCGGGGGCCCCCACTTGCCTGCCGCTGCCGACACATCGTTTGGTGACGAGGATGGGATTCCCGCAGCGGTTCCGACCGAAGCCCCGGGAAACCAACCACCTTCGTAAGTGAAGCGTCCTTTACGTGTCGGCACGGCCTGCAAACGCCGCCGACGCACTGGCGTCGCGAGGCTTCCGAGCCTAGGCCTACGCGCCCCCTTGTTCTTTCGTGCCCCATTCCTGCTGCGAGCTCCGGCTTGTGTTCTGCACTGTCTCCTACACGCTACCGGGCATGGCGTCTTTTACGGCGAACCTTCCCGTTTTTTCGGAATTGCCTGGGCCACCGATATTTCCATGGTATCGATGGAAAAAAATTTTCCAGGCCCTCCTCGAAGCGGCCGGCGGGGGCGACTGGACGGACGCGCGACGAGCGTCCGCGCTCGTCAGCGCTCTCGGGCGTGAAGGACAACGAAAGTACTTTGCAGACGAGGAGCAGGAAGCAGCAAGGCAGTTAACCAGTGCAGCGCCAGCGTCATGCGAAGCAGCAAGGCAGTCGACCGGCGCAGCGCCAACGTCAAGTGATGCGGTCCCGCCAGCGTCAGAGTTCCCGAAACCTTCGTCGCGTCAACATATGTTCTGGCGGAGAGGCACGAATTCACCAGTCGAAGGCAGTTTGAGGGAGAAGGTTTCCTGGAATTAATGACCGCATTGAAGGAGAAGGCGGTACAGTGCAACTTCGGCACAACCTACAACGAGCGCGTCCGAGACCAAATAATACATGGGGTAGCGAACGCCAGCGTTCGCGAAAAGTTATTGGCTCCTGGCGAAACCCTGTCCCTGGACAAGGCAGAAGAAATTGGACGCTCGTTAGAAGCGTTGCATCGAGCGAACCGCGCGTTCGGCTCCGAAAATGTACGAAGAATCGAGGCGTCACAACTTGGCGTTCCGTCGACGGGCCAAGATGGCCGACTTCTTCCGGGGAGGCGCCAAGATGGCCGACGTAGTCCGGGAGGCCGCCAAGATGACGGACTTCTTCCGAGAGGCCGCCAAGACGACGGACTTCTTCTGAGAGGCCGCCAAGACGACGGACTTCTTCCGAGAGGCCGCCAAGACAACCGACTTCTTCCGAGAAGCCGCCAAGAGGGCCGACATTTCGCACATTGCTCCTCCGGGAACCGTGGTGCATGCGATCGGTGTGGCAGCACGAAACATATTGCAACGTACAGGAATTGTCCAGCAAGGAACCGGCGGTGCAACGCCTGCCACACGTTGGGCCATTTTGCATCAGTATGCCGAAAAACCCGTACTGTTAAAGACGTCTCTTCCGCAGAGACGCTGTCTTCAACTACCGCAGGGCAGCCGTCCGTGTCTGTCTTGACGGTAAGCGCTTTTGAAACTAAAAAAGATTTGGAAGTTCCGGTCGTAGTTAACGTCGTCTCCATGCGACTGCCGGTGGATACGGGAGCGTCTGTCTCATTGACGACGGCTGAAGATTTTGGAAAGCACTTTGGTCGACAGCACAGACTGTCACAAACAACAGTGGACTTGAAAAATTTCTCCAAGCAACGCATCGACATTCAAGGCCTGTTTCAAGCCACTGTCCAGTTTTTTCAAATGTCATGCTCCGTCACGTTCCACGTAACGACTACAGGAACATCACTGCTGGGTTTAGATGCCATGCAACGCTTGGGCATACAGATCGATG
This sequence comes from Dermacentor andersoni, assembly GCF_023375885.2. Taxonomy (NCBI): domain Eukaryota; kingdom Metazoa; phylum Arthropoda; class Arachnida; order Ixodida; family Ixodidae; genus Dermacentor; species Dermacentor andersoni. Next base: position 32,166,066 of record NC_092818.1, read on the forward strand.
GTATGTCGCTGACATGTCGTCTACCATCGCTTCCTTCAGTGCAGAGCCCCACAGGTGTGCCTCCGGGTTTTGATCACCTCTTCAACGACGAGTTGAGTTTCGTAAACAACCTTGTGCACCGAATTCATCGGCAGCAAGGTGCGAAACCAGTATCTTCAAAGTTGCCCCGACTACCCCTGGCTCTCCGTGACCAGGTCACAAATGAATTGCGACGTCTCGAGGACTGCGACGTCATAGAGCGCGTCGAGGCTTCTGAGTGGGTGTCTCCACTCGTGGTGGTGCGCAAGGATGGAACCATGCGGCTCTGTGTAGATCTACGGGAACAGGACAGTCTTGTGCCTCACGTTCAAGAAAGGGTCTTGCAGAAACAGTGGCAGACTAAACAGTACGTAGACAAACGTAGAGGTGCTCAGGCAACTCGTATCAAGGTGGGAGACACCGTCAGAATAAGATTTAAGAGGAAAGGATTTTTTAAGTACAATAAACCTCGTAAAGTCAAGGCCCAGGTAGGACCATCTACTTTTCTACTCAGTGATGTGAAGACGTGGCATGTGTCTAAGTTAACCCTAGTGATGAAGGACCCAGCAGGTAGTACACTGCGTACAAGTGATAAAGATTTTTTGTACTCGTACTCAAACCTGGATAGTCATTCCGGTTACTCGTCTGTCATGACATCGTCCTTTCACAAGCTTCAGTTAAGTAGTCCGTCTGACTGTATCACTTCCGAGTTTACACAGTCAGCAGTCATCTCTGATTCCGTGGGAGAATCGGTAGCCTCCCAGGACTTGTTGGGACGTCGAGAGGAGCTTCCTGGGCAACTCTCTCCAGCTTTGAGCAACAACCAGATTCAATTGTCCAACCAGAGGGAGGGAAATAGTAGTAGGAGGACTAGGTCTTTAAAGTCGACCGATACCCGTCGCAACCCCCAAAGTTCTTCTGAGGTACGCACGCGTCCTCGTGACAGAAAACGGCCTCCGTGGCTCGATGATTTTGTTTCTATAGTGTAGAGCGTTTTTCCGTCTTCGAAATGCCACGGCTAGGGGCCTCGCTGTGACATTCAAGAGACAGTTCACATGTTTCTTTCACACAGGTATAAAATGTGTTCCTTGCTGCGGTGCGGTGAGTCTTGTGCCGTGTTCCTTGTCAGATTTTGTTTTGAGTGACTGCCTGTGTTTTGGTGCCCCAAGTATGGTGCGCGTGTGGAATTGGGCGGGAACGAACTGAATCTGTTGTAGACTTAAGTGCGTCCTTTGTGTGCGACTGGTGCGCGTGTGTGAACGTGGGGGGAATAACCTGAAATTGCCTTTGGAGTTAAGAGCGCGTCTTGTGTGCTCGTTTCACTGTATGCTTGCTTTGTTTCCAGGGGGGGATGATGTAGTATAGTGTCGCCCCCTGTCCGATCTTTGTGTTATCATATATTTATGTTTCGTAGTAGTTTAGCTAGATGGCGCACCCCCCTTCTGTCTTGTGACGAGCTGAGACTAATCAGGAGGTGTCATCTGGCGTGTGAAGTCTTTATTAGCAATAAACGGCCGCGGGTCGGCTGAGTCTTCGTTCCGGTTTTCATAGGGAGCAATTAGCTCAGAGCCTCCTTCACTGCGTCGGCGCTCGCGCGCGTTCACTGGCCGGGGGCCTCCACTTGCCTGCCGCTGCCGACACAACACCTTTGTGTGAGAATAAACGATGACAATGACAAATGTGAAATGCTTGGTTTTTCAGCACTCTTGATTTACTTACTCTTTTAGACAGTACTGCTGGCTAGAGCTTGACAGCGGCGTTATGGCGAAAAAGGTTGTGAAATTCACCGTCATAAATAAATGCATATATATGCACTGTGTTGGAATAATGGAGGAAGGAAAAAACAGGAGAGGCCTCAAAGTTTCTGTATGCTTAAGAAAGTGTGTGGTGGAAGCCAAGGGGTGTTCTAGGCTTCCCTGTTTTGGTTTATGGAGCAAATAGCAATAGCTAAGGGAGCTAGCCATACTCTCTAACATTTCCTTGGTGCAGTGCAATGTGTAGGGCAGCAGCGGTTAGCTCCGAGATGAGAAAAAGCGGGTAGAAAGGAAGAGCTGCTATAAAAGTTTAAGGTGCCGATCCGAGCATCAGCCGAGACTTGCATCGGCCTTTTATCTTTTTAAAGTGAAGCTTTCATGCCGCCTCCTTTAACTTTCCCACTGCTGCTGCTGCTGTCTCGCACATCGGGGGGTGGTTCAGAGCGTGTATAGACATGGAAGAATCGTGGCAGAGAAGAAAGAACTGATGCACTTGCGAAACGGGCCTTGCCACTCTTCACTCGCGGGTCCCATACAAGGGAATGGGGGTTAGGGAAAGTGTGACGTGAGAACGCAAGGAAACGCTGCTGTAGACATGGCAGCAGTTGCAGGCAAATGGAATAAATTTAAGTTCAAGTTACGGTACGGTAGGTTTCTGCTATTTTTGAAAAATAAGCACCATGCAAATTTGTCAAGCGGACAACTTACTCGGGGTGCGCTGAAGCAGAGCCACGTTAAAGCACACCTTCAGGGTGAGGGCGACACTACGGAAGTTGTCACACGTCAAATCAACACTTCAGTGCCCGCTGCAGTAGCTTTGCGGCCATGGCAGCGATGGAGGTTATGGGTTTTATCCTGATCGCGGCAGCTGCATTTCGACGGGGGGTGAAATAAAATATGCTCCTGGACTTAGATATAGGGATACGTTAACGAAAAACTGCAGTATCAAAATGAATCCAGAGTCCGACACTACGGCGCGCCTCATAATCCAATTGCAATTTTGGCATGTACACTCCCATAATTTAATTAAAGTTTAATAGTTGTACCACGATGCAATGTGCCATGTGAATCAATGAATAAGTTCAACTCTCTCTCTCAGAGGTCCTCAAGTACGGCGCAAAACACCATCTCAAGCAAATGCCTCCCCGTGTGTGTTTTGTGTACTACGCAGACAAACAGCAGTGGTGCGTGCAAGGTAACGTTTAACATCAACTAGCCTTCAACATCACTGTTAATTATCGTCGATCAAAGCAAGCTGCACAGAAAGCTTTGCTTACATGGATTCCCGCATTGCAAGGGATCTGCATTATATTTCTTCCTGTATGGATAAAACAGAAAGCTCAAGTAAAACTGATTTTGCCTAATGAACTTTATGAGGCTGCTGAACTAGTTTTGAATATTTGGTTTGGATTTGAGGCATTGCATAGCGATTGAAATCTGCATCTAGAAGATGGCAATTCTTCATTTACCTGGTAGCTGACCAGCTTGAAGAGTATGCCAACTTAGCAGTAGAGTAGCACTCTAAAGAGCAATGTAATCAATTTCGCAGTAAGGTACAAATGATTATTATCTTGCTTTTTCAGTTCAGTAAGATCTCAACTACTATAGGCAGTTGTGAAACTTTATCCATGGTCCATGGTCTGTTGCTTGGATGTTCGTTGCTAGCTGCTAGAAAAACAAAGCTGAAAAAATGTGTGCTGCTTTATGGTTGCATTTTTTTGGTGGTGCATTATGCAAAGCACCTGTATACTACAAATATCTTGGTAGTAACACTGCTGGGCAGTCTTCTTGCCACGATGCATGTATTGGCATGCCTAGTGATAAGGCATAAGTCACTGCACCACATGAAAACACAGAGGTGAAAGGCAGAAGTGATGGTACGCAGCACTAATATATTATTTGGTAAGATATACTAGAGAGATCCCCAATCAAACTATCACGCTGATGCCTAAGGAATAATTCTTCTAAAAAGCAATTGGCACTGTGTTGACTGGAACATCTCGTGAACGTGATATATTTTAAAAATTGTGCATCCTCACATTGGGAGATCTCCCTGTTCGCTCTGAATAGTGCATTCCTTTACCAAATGGAGGCACACACATGCTGCTGTGTGCTGACAATCTGCCTATTTGATTGCGTAGTTCTTTTACTCGATCGTGAAGACAATAGCCAGTCTTTCTCATAGCGTTTACTACGTCATCAGCATCATCATTTATGAACACATAAGGACCCTGAACAGGGCTTTGCATAAGGGGGGAGGGGGGAAGGGAACAGTGCTGAAATAACATATAATCGAGCGAATGCTATTCAACAATGAACCAACTCTGTGACAAGTACAGAGCACACAAAAAAGAGGGGTACGCTAAAGAGCAGTGGAAAACCAAGTCAAAAAAAGGTAAAACACAAGGATGGGATGCAGGAAGTAATTAGAAATAAGCTAACAAATGAAGAGATATTCTATAATAAGAGATTGACACCCAATTGGACATTAATATAGAAGTCAAAGTACACAAAGCATCATGTAAATCAATAACTTCTTTTGAGCAAAGCCTGTAACGCAAAAGTGGTGCGAGAAAGCAAGAAATGTGTACTTCAAGTTATTTAACAAAGAGCTCAGTTAAGGACTGCCAGAATTTTTCTGGATTTCTCTGAAGAGCAACCTCTTCGTGTAGGCAATTCCAGTCTTCAATGGCTGCAGGAAGAAACGATTTGTTGAATGCAAGAGTCCAACCATGAAGACGTTGGACGCTGTTGGAGTTGAACAGGCGGCAAGAAGTTCGAGCGGGTGGCAGTAACAGTGTACCATGCAGGTTAGAAAAGTTGTGATATACCTTATGGAAAGGCTGAGTCGTGAGATTTTGCGTCTTACTACTAAAGGGGGTAGTTCAAGAGATAATTTAATGTGGGTTACGCTCACGTGTGTGTTATAGTTTGATGAAATAAATCGGGCAGCACGATTTTCGACCGACTCGAGAGAGGTAATTAAGTAATGTTGGTAGGGGCTTCAAATGGGAGAAGCCTATTCGAGTTTGCTCCTAACGAAGGTTCCGTAGGCTATTTTTTTTTCTGTGGGGACAGACGTAGTGTTCCTTTATAGTAACCTATCGACCTTGAGGTATCATTTAGAACATTCGAGATATGCTCCGACCATGTCAGTTTACTTTTAATGAGGACGCCTAGGTATAGGAAGGAGCTAGCATCTGATAAAGCTGTGGAAATAAGGGAACACTGAAAGAGCAGATTAGTTTTTTTTTGCATGAAACAACCATGCATTTGCACTTTGAGGTATTAGGCTGCATGAACCAGCGTGAGAACCACGTTTCTATTAGGTTTAGGTCACGTTGCAGCAATGATTGATCAGGACTGTTTGAGATTCAACGATATACAACGCAATCATCAGCAAAGAGGCGAATAGATAGCGTTATTCCAGCTGGCAAGGCATTTATGAAGATAAGAAAGAGAAGCGGGCAAAGAACTGATCCCTGAGGGACGCCAGATACTACTTGTGCTGCTGTTGAAAGCTTACCGCCAGTGACTGTGAACAGATATCGTCCTGTTAGAAAGCTTTTGATCCATGACAAGGTAAGCAGGTCAGCATTAAGACATCTGAGTTTGGCCATGAAACGGCGATGAGCTATGCGATCAAATGCCTTTGAAAAATCAATGCAAATGATATCGGTCTGAAAAGACGAATCCAAGTTCAAGTTAAGGTCTGAAGTGAATTCACCTAATTGTGCTTCAAATGATAACCCGGGGGGAAAGCCGTGTGCCTGCGGAAAAAGAAAGGGTTATTATCCAGATGACTGCCGACGTGGTTATATATGATGTGTTCCATTAGTTTGCGTGCAACGCATGTCAGCGATATAGGCTGAAAATTTGACGGGTCTGAGCGGTTGCTCTTTTCGAAAAAAGGGGTAACTTTCGCAGTCTTCCAGTCGCACGGAATTTCACATTCTAAAAGGGACTGCACAAAAACTACGTGCAAGATGTGACTCGTCACGTCCTTAGTACTTTTAAGAAATTTCGCAGGAATATTGTCAGGTCCCGGAGCACTCAAAACTTTTAATTTGCTAATGAGGCACAAAATGCCTTCAACTGTGATGACGACCGGCGGCATTGCACTAAAATTTGGTCTAGGTAGGGCCAGTACAACATAAACTGGTTTTGCTGTGAAAACAGACAAGAAATAGGAATTCATGACGTTAGCCCGCTGATCAAGTGGAACATCAGCCATCTGGATAAACAAGCGCAATGTTATAGGACTAATTCTTTGGTTTTAAAATGCTCCAAAATTTTGGGGGGTTAACACTAATGATAGTTTTTAGATCCTCATGATGAAATTTGCCTTTCGGATGCTTCAAAATACAGGCATATTCGAGCAGGCAATTTGAGTATTGTAGGCAATCTGAGTATTTCTTCCATTTAGATGCTGAGGACGACTTCTGAGCGACACGACACAATCTTTTTTTCTTGGGCGATAGTCACTTTAGCGAGTTGGAATACCAGCGCTTGCCTGCATCGCGTCGAATGCGTGTCAGAGGGATGTGTTTGTCAATAAGACTTTGAATTTGCTGCTTGAACAACAACCAGTTATTGTTAACTGATCGTGAATACGCAGTTCGACGAAAAAATTCATAGAAAGATTCTAGTTCGGTGTTAATTGCAGAAAAGTTGGCCTTGTTTTAGCTCCCAATATATTGTTACGGTTAATGTTAAATCGCCTTTATTCAAGGGACGAGATGGATGGTAAAGTCAAGATGGCGTCCTGAGGCTGCACCAGCTCACTTCTTCTTCCTCTTCTCCTCGCCCGGCTCATGCCGTAGCAATCCCGGGTTGCCAGACGAAGCCCGCTGGGCAAGTCCAAATCACTCGGAAAGCGTAGGGTGAAACCGCTTAAGACGGGCAACATGTACTAACTGGGTCCGGCTAGACCGACGACCAGTCGACGTCAAGCGTGCCACTACGTACTTCAAGTCACTCAAGCGATCTACAATGACGAATGGGCCCGTGTGCTGGGGTAAAAACTTTTCGCATAAGCCACGTTTGCGTTGCGGAGTCCACAACCACACAAAGTCTCCTTTGGCGTACGAGACAGACTGGTGTCGGGTGTCATAGCGCTCTTTCGATCGTTCTTGCGATGCCACAGTACGAAGATGAGCGATACGGCGGGCTTCTTCGGCAAGACAAAGCGTCTTGGCAACAGAGTACTCACTGTGAAAGTCAAACGGTAGTATAGTGTCAATGCAGCTTAGCGGTGAACGTGCGTAAAGGAGATAAAAAGGACTGTAATCGGTCGTCTCATGCTTTGCAGTATTATACGCATAGGTGATGAAGGGGAGTACGTCATCCCAGTCCTTGTGATCGGAAGATACGTACATGGCCAGCATGTTAGTTAGAGTTCTGTTCGTACGTTCTACAAGCCCATTTGTCTGAGGGTGATAAGGCGTTGAATGACGGAACTGCGAACTGCAGAGACGAAGCAGTTCTTCTACGGTGTCCGCAACGAACTGACGACCGCGATCGCTAATGATCACACGGGGGGACCATGTCGAAGAATAATGAATCGAAGGAAAAACGTTGCAACGGACGCAGCTGTTGAAGATGGCACGGCCGCCGTTTCCGCTTAACGGGTCAGATGGTCGACACATACGATCACCCATCGGTTGTCGTTAGATGATCGGGGAAATGGGCCCAGAAGATCGATACCCACTTGTTCAAATGGCAGGCGAGGCGGCGGCAGAGGTTGGAGAAGACCTGGCGGAGCGGTCGTAGGGCGCTTGTAGCGTTGACATTGTTCGCAACTGGCGACGTAGTGCTTGACCGTGTCCCGCATTCTGGGCCAGTAAAAACGCTCCTGTGTCCGGTTCAAAGTTCTTATGAATCCTAGATGTCCAGAGGTCACATCGTTGTGCATGGCTCTCAGTATGTCCGTTCGCAGCAGGCCGTCGCGGACACAAAATCGACCGGTGGTTCCAGGACGCGATGCGGCTACATATAGAGGTTCCAAACTAATATAATTTTCCTGCTCTGCTTTGAAAGTCGTTGAGTCTGGGAATGTAGAAGAAATGGGAGCAAAACAGTCATCAAAATTGTCTGCGTCACACACCGTTGTCGTCAGAGGAAGGCGGGAGAGACAGTCCGCATCTGCGTGGCGACGCCCGGACTTGTAGGAAATAACAAAGTCGTACTCCTGCAGTCGAAGAGCCCAACGTGCCAGTCGTCCACTCGGGTCACGGAGATTCACCAACCAGCACAACGCGTGGTGGTCAGTAATGATAGTGAACGGGCGTCCGTAGATATAAGTTCGAAATTTGTGGACAGCGAAAACAGCTGCCAAGCATTCTTGTTCGGTCACAGTGTAATTGCGTTCCGCCTTAGTCAAAGAGCGACTAGCATAAGCCACAACGTGTTCAGCTCCTTGATGACGTTACACAAGTACGGCACCGATGCCGATGCCACTGGCATCAGCGTGCACTTCCGTAGGTGCGGATGCATCGAAGTGACGCAATATGGGCCCTGATGTTAGTAGAAATTTTAGCTGACGGAACGCGTCGTCGCAAGCCGATGTCCAGTTGAAAGGGACGGCTTTTTGGAGAAGACATGTTAGGGGGTACACCACGTCGGCGAATCTTGGGATGAAGCGCCGAAAATACGAGCACAGGCCCAAGAAACTCCTCAACTCCCGCACTGACTTCGGTGCTTCGAAGGAGCTGACTGCCTCAATCTTCCGTGGATCTGGCCTCACACCGTTTTTGTCGACCAGATGCCCAAGTACTAACGTCTCGGTTTCTGCAAAACGACATTTCTTGGAATTTAGGATCAAGCCGGCTTTTTTGACACAATCCAGAACAAGATTGAGACGGCTGTTATGTTCACTCAATGTGCTGCCAAAAATCACCACATCATCGAGGTAGCACAAACAAATTTCCCATTTAAGTCCTCGGAGGATAGTATCCATGAATCGTTCGAATGTTGCTGGCGCGTTACAAAGGCCGAACGGCATAACGTTAAATTCATAAAGACCGTCTGGTGTCACGAAGGCCGTTTTCTCCTTATCGTCTGGGTGCATGGGTATCTGCCAATACCCTGATCGCAAATCCAGTGATGAAAAGTAGGCAGCGGAATGTAGACAGTCGATGACATCACCAATTCTAGGAAGCGGATACACATCCTTCTTGGTGACCGCATTCATTTTCCTGTAATCAACGCAAAACCGCCACGATCCATCCTTCTTCTTTACTAAGATTACTGGTGCTGCCCACGGACTAGAAGACTCTTGGACAACACTTTTCCGCAGCATGTCTTTCACTTGTTCAGCAATAACTGTCCTCTCTGCTGAAGAAACGCGGTAAGGCTTTTGCCGAATGGGGTGCGCAGATCCGGTGTCAATTCTGTGGCGAGCACGAGAACGCGGGAGTGAAGCCTGCTTGTCGCCTTGTGTGAAATCGAACACAGCAAGATGTGCCCACAAAACTTGTGCGAGAGCGCGGCGCTCATGTGAGGGCAGTGCCTTGCTGCTCATTCGTAGGATCTGCTCTTCAGAAATGCTTCTTTGGGGATCGCTAGTATGAGACTGCTCCTCCTGGCTTAGAACTGTAATGGAGATGTAAGTAATTTCGTCAAATTCAGCAAGCTTCATATCACGCGGGAGAACGGCAGGGACGCAAGAACAATTGAAAGCCCACAAATTGGAGGCGCCATTCACTACTCTCACGACAGAGCGTGGTACAAGTACATCTTTCTTTGCGCAGCTCGACGTAAGTGGCTGGACTTGCGCGTCAAACGATGAAAGGTCGGCAGCAGCGAAATTGACTGGGATACGTGGCAGCGACCAAGGCGGTAGCAGCAAATCGTTCGAAACAACACAATAGTTTTTCACTGGTAAGGATGTGTCGGCAAGGGTGGCGAGAAGCGCGCTATTCAAAGTAATTTCGCCTGTGCCACAGTTAACGAATGCACCACAATCCTGAAGAAAGTCAATCCCGAGAATCACATCGTGAGTGCATCGCGGTAGTACGAGAAATTCTTTTTTAAGATCTTCTCCTCCGAATAAAACACTTGCAACACAAATACCAAGGGGAACTAGGCACTCTCCGCTGACACCACGAAACGTCACACCATCATTCCACGGGAGCATAACTTTCCTACCCAGCCTCTCTTTGAAAGTCACACTCATGACGGAAACGGTAGCACCAGTGTCCACTAATGCTGTTGCAGGTATACTATCAATTAACACACGAACTTTGTTCTTCACCATCATAATAGGCAGAGGAGTATTTCGCAGATACACAGACTGTCCGGCGACCTTACCTCCATCGGCCGCGCCGGCTAGTTTCCCGACGGCGGTGGAGACGTAGCACGTCGCCGTGGTGACGGTGAACGGCGTTGGCGACTGGTTGGGGCCGTCAGGCTGCGGTCAGAAGCTGGCGAGCCACTCCTTCTACTATACTCACGGAAGGTATTCCGAGGTGGCGCGCCTGTGGTGTTTGCAGGGTCTATCGGCCAACGGTCGTCGTAACTATCACGTCCAAAATTAGGCGAAGTTGGTGGTGGGCCATATGTTGTTGTCTGTCGGCGCCGGCGACAAAAACGTGCAATGTGTCCTGAGGCGCCACAGCTGTAACATACAGGAGATGCGCGACCGACGTTGTATGCGCTGCGAATAATAAACGCGATCTTCCGAATTCCGATTCGTGGTGGTAGCTTGACGAGTTCGTTGATCGTGCGTCATGTCGTCGGGAAAGGTACGTCGGTGCTGTCGCAGCTGATCAACTCGACAGTCTGCAACGCCTGGCATGGCAGACAATGCTGACACAGCAGGTGCATGTTCTTGAGGTTGGTTGGAAGCGCAACCAAGCTGTTCGACATCCGCCCCTTCGGTGTGTCGCTCAAGTTCTTCACGGACAATTTGCCTTATAGTTGCCGCAAGGTCAAATTGAAAGCTGTAGTTGTCCTTTTCGTCAACGCCTGCCACCGTTCTGACATTTGCTAGCCTGCCAAACTTTGGCGTGATACGGCGCAGCTTCAAGGCCTCAAATGTGCGGCAATGCTTGATGAGGTCGGCGACCGAGGCCAGACTCTCCTTTCCGATTAAACAATTGTAAACATCCTCGGCTATGCCTTTGAGAAGGTGTCCAACCTTGTCCTCTTCGGACATTCGAGGATTAACAGTCTTGCAAAGCTTCAGGATCGCCTCTATGTACGTAGTACAGGTCTCACCTGGGACTTGAGCGCGCTGAAGCAATGTCTGCTCCGCCCGCTTCCGTTTCGTGGTGGAATCGCCAAAGCACTCTGTGAGGTGGGTAACGAAGCTGTCCCACGTTGTCAACGTATCTTCATGGTTCTCGAACCACACTAGCGCCGTGTCTGTGAGGAACAGAACCACATTGTCGAGCTGAGTCGTGGAGTTCCAGCCGTTGTACTTGCTCACACGCTTGTAGTGAGTGAGCCATTCCTCCATGTCCTCGCCGAATTTTCCAGAGAAAGGGCGGGGCTCCATCTGATGCATCCAAGCGCCGGTTGTGCGCACTGGAGCAGCCAGAGAAGGCTGTTCGTCGCTGCTGTGGGACATCGGGATCTCAAGAGGTGTTGGAGGCAGTGAGCGAGGCGTCGGCTCCGGCGTGGCACTTGCTGCAGCAGCTCCGTCGTCTTGGTCGAAGTACCCCGCACCTCCACCACAAAACTGTTACGGTTAATGTTAAACCGGCTTTATTCAAGGGACGAGATGGATGGTAAAGTCAAGATGGCGTCCTGAGGCTGCACCAGCTCACTTCTTCTTCCTCTTCTCCTCGCCCGGCTCATGCCGTAGCAATATGTTTTTATTGGCTGTTCTTTTTTAATGAGAAAAGATAGGTGGAATGTTACGGCTTTGGGATCACTTAGTTCGATGACAAGGCACACTGATGAAACTAAGTCAGGGTTTGAGGCCAGAACAAGGTCGAGTATGTTAGAGCACCGAGTGGACGAGTGGACCGTTTGAGTAAGGTTGAATAACAGGGTTGCAGGGTGGCGTAGAGGTAGAACACCCACCTCGAGTGCAAGAGGTCCGTGGCTCGAATCCCGGTGCCGGCAGTTTTCCACCACATTAAAAAAAAATCTGCGTGTTGATAAAATTGCATAAACAGGCCTGGAGTGTGGCCTGATCCCGGTGACCAGAACCGGTAACGCACTCCCTTACCAGAGCAGGATTGGCCACCCTGGTGCAGTACTTGGCCACAACCTCCTATATGAACAACACAATCAAACCCCGGCCCTCAGTCCCCAGCTGCTGTGAAGCAACTGACCACGGCGGCGATCGGACCTGCGACGCAGCAGAGGGTGCTAAGAATCACTGGCTCCGGACAGGCCGCCATTGGAATATGAACCTGGCAACGTTTAACGCAAGAACGTTATCTAGTGAGGCGAGTCTAGCAGTGCTATTGGAGGAATTAGAGGGCAGTAAATGGGATAAAATAGGGCTCAGTGAAGTTAGGAGGCCAAAAGAAGCATATACATTGCTTATAAGCGGGCACGTCCTGTGCTACCGGGGCTTAGAGGAGACAAGAGAACTAGGCGTCGGATTCCTGATTAATAAGAATATAGCTGGTAACTTACAGGAATTCTATAGCATTAATGAGAGGGTGGCGGGTCTTGTTGTGAAACTTAATAAGAGGTACAGAATGAATATTGTACAGGTCTACGCCCCTACATCCTGTCATGATGACCAGGAAGTCGAATGCTTCTATGAAGACGTGCAATCGGCGATGGGTAGAGTAAAAACTAAATACACTATACTAATGGGCGACTTCAATGCCAAGGTAGGCATGAAGCAGGCTGGAGACAAGGCAGTGGGAGAATATGGCATAGGCACTAGGAATATCAGGGGGAGTTATTAGCAGAGTTTGCTGAACAGAATAACATGAGGATAATGAATACCTTCTTCCGCAAGCGGGATAGCCGAAAGTGGACGTGGAGGAGCCCGAACGGCGAGGCTAGAAATGAAATAGACCTCATACTCTGCGCTAACCCAGGAATCATACAAGATGTGGACGTGTTCGGCAAGGTGCGCTACAGTGACCACAGGATGGTAAAAACTCGAATTAGCCTAGACATGAGAAGGGAATAGTAGAAACTGGTACATAAGAAGCCGCTCAATGAGTTAGCGGTAAGAGGGAAAATAGAGGAATTCCAGATCAAGCCACAGAACAGGTATTCGGCTTTAACTCAGGAAGAGTACCTTAGTGTTGAAGCAATGAACGACAATCTTGTGGGCATCATTAAGGAGTGTGCAATGGAAGTCGGTGGTAACTCCGTTAGGCAGGATACCAGTAGACTATCGCAGGAGACAAAAGATCTGATCAAGAAACGCCAATGTATGAAAGCCTCTAATCCTGCAGCTAGAATAGAACTGGCAGAAATTTCGAAGTTAATCAACAAGCGTAAGACAGCTGACATAAGGAAGTATAATATGGATAGAATTGGACATGCTATCAGGAGCGGAGGAAGCCTAAAAACAGTGAAGAAACTAGGAATGGGCAAGAATCAGATGTATGCTTTAAGAGACAAAGCCGGCAATATCATTACTAATATGGATGAGATAGTTCAAGTAGCTGAGGAGTTCCATAGAGATTTATACAGTACCAGTGGCACCCACGACGATAATGGAAGAGAAAATAGTCTAGAGGAATTCGAAATCCCACAGGTAACGCCGGAAGAAGTAAAGAAAGCGTTGGGAGATATGCAAAGGGGGAAGGCAGCTGGGGAGGATCAGGTAACAGCAGATTTGTTGAAGGATGGTGGGCAGATTGTTCTAGTGAAACTGGCCACCCTGTATACGCAATGCCTCATAACGTCGAGCATACCGGAATCTTGGAAAAACGCTAACATAATCCTAATCCATAAGAAAGGAGACGCCAAAGACTTGAAAAATTATAGACCGATCAGCTTACTGTCCGTTGCCTACAAAGTGTTTACTAAGCTAATCGCAAATAGAATCAGGAACACCTTAGACATCTGTCCAGCAAAGGACCAGGCACGATTCCGTAAAGGCTACTCAACAATAGATCAATTCACACTATCAATCAGGTGATAGAGAAATGTGCGGAATATAACCAACCCTTACATATAGCTTTCATTGATTACGAGAAAGCATTTGATTCTGTCGAAACCTCAGCAGTCATGGAGGCATGGCGGAATCAGGGTGTAGACGAGCCGTATGTAAAAATACTGAAAGATATCTATAGCGGCTCCACAGCCACCGTAGTCGTCCATAAAAAAAGCAACAAAATCCCAATGAAGAAAGGTGTCAGGCAGGGAGATACGATCTCTCCAATGCTATTCACAGCGTGTTTACAGGAGGTATTCAGACCTGGATTGGGAAGAATTGGGGATAAAAGTTAATGGAGAATACCTTAGTAACTTGCGATTCGCTGATGATATTGCCTTGCTTAGTAACTCAGGGGACCAACTGCAATGCATGCTCAATGACCTGGAGAGGCAAAGCAGAAGAGTGGGTCTAAAAATTAATCTGCAGAAAACTAAAGTAATGTTTAACAGTCTCGGAAGAGAACAGCAATTTACAATAGGCAGCGAGGCATTGGAAGTCGTAAGGGAATACATCTACTTAGGGCAGGTAGTGACTGCGGATCCAGGTCATGAGACGGAAATAATCAGAAGAATAAGAATGGGCTGGGGTGCGTTTGGCAGGCATTCTTAGATCATGAAGAGCAGGTTGCCATTATCCCTCAAGAGGTGTCTTACCAGTACTCACCTACGGGGCAGAAACCTGGAGGCTTACGAAAAGGGTTCTACTCAAATTGAGGACGACGCAACGAGCTATGGAAAGACGAATGATAGGTGTGACGTTAAGGGATAAGAAAAGAGCAGATTGGGTGCGGTAACAAACGCGAGGTAATGACATCTTAGTTGAAATCAAGAAAAAGAAATGGGCATGGGCAGGACATGTAATGAGGAGGGAAGATAACCGATGGTCATTAAGGGTTACGCACTGGGTTCCAGGGAAGGGAAGCGTAGCAGGGGACGGCAGAAAGTTAGGTGGGCGGATGAGATTAAGAAGTTTGCAGGGACGGCATGGCCACAATTAGTACATGACCGGGGTTGTAAGAGAAATATGGGAGAGGCCTTTGCCCTGCAGTGGGCGTAACCACGTTGATGATGATGATGATGAATAACAGGGATAAACTGAGGGAAGTCCTTGGATAACCGTGAGGATACGGTTAAGTTCTTCCAGTCAATATCAGGGAAGCTGAAATCGCCGCAAAGATGTAATTGGCGTTAGGAAACCGGGATATCAAATTAACTAGAACTGGGTGCAGGTCATTAGTGAAAGTGTAACCGCAGTGCGGAGGGCGATAGCATGCTATAAGTATGTTCGTGCATGTTTTCGGGGACAATTTAACGCAGGAAATCTCTGGGCTGCAGTTAATCGCAACGAAACATGAGGCTATATTGGATCGAACAAAGACCAGTTGAGCACCGCCCCTGCGTGAAGCCCTATCGTATATATAAGTAATGAATGACGCGGCATCCTGCAATAGTACGTTGCTTTCGATGTCCGGAGTTAGCCATGATTCGGTAAAGATGGCAAAGTTCGTTTCATTATCCTGAAGAAGAGCTTCCACGAGATCATTTTTAGGTAAGTAACTACGGACGTTGGAAAGCACACCTTGCATAAGGTGATAAGTTGCTTCAAAGACAGGAATGGGAGAGTCAAGAGAGAAGGATGTAAACGGGTGAGTGCAAGCACGTGTCGGTGGCTAGGAATCGAATTCGTTAACAGAGTCAGTCTGAGCATCGTAAACAAAACGCTTATTGCCTATGATGAGTTTATCGAACCTAACCTTAAGAGGAAACCTTCTCTCCTGCACGTAAAGATAGAGTTTTCTCCTAGCCAGGAGCACACATGCAGAATAATCTTCGCGTATAGCAACCGGTGATTGTCATAGCATTGGCACCCCCTCAACAAAGCAAGCAAGTGGTGTTTTCAGATAGGATGGGGAGATCAGCGTCACTGACATGCTATGCAATTGTCCTTTTGCTACAGGGATGGTGACAGCCAAAATACTGCACGCCATGGTATACTTACGACGATTTTTGTGAAGTTGTTGGTCAACATATGATTGTCGGGCTTCAATTTTGCAAGTGCAATACCACCTCTAAAATCGCTAATTAAAACTTTATTTGTATTCGCTGCCAACCCTCGCAGTCTGGCAGCAGATGTGAAAATGCACCTATCACTAGTTAGCAGTGCAGAGCCCAAGCTGTGCTATTTGGTGGGGAAAATGAAACAGCCTGCATAACTACTACATTAGCGATCTCTGGGAACGAAAGCGAAAAGGGGAGGGTCCAAGGCAGCTTGGGCTGGTACTGAGACTCCACCCCACACTCCCCGGTAATTTTCGATATCCTCGCCCTCCTGACTACAACGAAGGGGGGGGGGGCTGCAGCGACAGAGGATATATGGGCCCCGGGTGTCAGATGACCTAGCTATGCCACTGCCAAGTTGTTAAGCGTAATTAGGCGTTTTCATGCTTCGCTGGCTGCAGCTCGGACGTATAGGTTTCGTACAATATATGTAAACGACGTAAATCTTGAGAACGGTTTATGTGAAAAATCCATACCGCAATGGTACGATTATCGCGGTAGTCTTTCGGGCAGTGCGCCCAGGGAATGGCACAGCTACTTCGCGCATTTGGCGCCCGCTGAGATCATCAACAATGTTGCACATCAGCAGCGTTAAGCAATCGGAAAGTGCAAGCAAATGCGCGAATAAAACAAGCTCGTTCACGTCAGTTTCCTCTTCATAACGTGAGGGAAACATCAAAACAATGCCATGTATAGTGCCTCTGCATCGTAGAAGTGCGTGCTCGATCGAGTCGAAATTTCACATTCAGATCATTCAGATCGAAGTGCTTGTCACGGGCGCTCTCATTTTGGACGAACGAGGCCGCTGTGTCAAAGACCGTCGCTTGCTGACTGTTTCGCGTATAATAAAAAGTAACCGCTGTATCTGAAAAGCTAAGCCTGTCACCATAACATTACGCACAAATACAGCTGTCTACACAGCCACATTTCTTTCAGCGAAGCGCCGTGGCGATCGAGCGCGACGTGCCGGCAGCTTTCGCTGAAACAGCTGCATGGACACCGCGCCGCGTCGCCGCTTCTCTCTTGCACAGTGCGAAGGAAGGTGTGGTCTGTTTCAAATCGCTACGAAGGCAAACTGAATCGTAAAAGCAGTTATCAGTTAAAATCCGCCGGTGGCGTGCGCGTACGAATTCATTAACTGCGCTACATATATATCCTTCGCTGAACGTAAGAACCCCGATCGAAGTTTGTCCATTCCAACTCTCGAGGAATGGTTCCATTCTTTTGGAGCATGAGAAAGTATAAATATACGCGGAGGCGTTGTGGAAATTGCGCTGTCGATAAACGGTTGACATATGGTGCGGCTGTCGATCGGGAGTTTCGTCGGCAGTGCATAGAAGTTCGCCGAAGCCCGCACAAAGCGAGGACTCGCGTTCGTCAGTCACATCGTTGTCGGCCTATTATGACTACAATAAGTGGTCTGCCTATTAGTTTATGAAATGTATTTAAGAAGCCCAGAAGGGCTCAGTATATACGAGGCGCATATATGATTCCGCAATCGTATTGCTGTTGGAAGGGGTCTTGAAGCGGCATGTTCGAAAATAATATTTATGTTGGAGGGTTGCCTATAAGCTTGATGGACCTTCAGGAATGTTACTGGTGTGGGAAGCGCGAGCATAGAAAGCCTTAAGGGAAATGTTGTCAGCTGCAGGCGAGCGAGTAAGCCCTTGTCATAGCGTGCCAGCCAAATTTCGCTAAGTATGGGTGCCAAACATGAACCTATACAGACTCCCTGCTTTTGAAGTCATGACAATAAGGTGTCAATTCAAAAGCAGGGAGTGTGTATAGGTGTATGTTTGGCACGAATACTTAGCGACATTTTATTGGCACGCTATGACAGGGGCTTACTCGCTGACCTACAGCTTACGACCGTAAGAATAATTCGCTTTGTAGACAACTTTTACTATTTTATCCAGTTGACCAATGTGACAAGGAGTTAACCTCTAAGACAACTATTGACGCCTTCAATGCGATTATGATGGATTTTACATTAACATCGGAAGAGCCCACTAATGGCAGTTTAAGATTTTTAGACATTGAAGTTGTTTTTAAACCTCATGAAGTCTGCTGGAGCTACTCGCCTCGCTGAAAGAAAGGCCTCCTCCCGTTTTCATCTGCTCACCCCAAACTCGTAAAACAAGGCATCGCTAAGGCATGTTTGCGAGCTGCTCTAAAGCGCTCATGCGAGCACTCTGTTGAACAGAGCTTTGCAGCGCAAGTCAACAGACTAACATCAGCAGGCTACCCGACCAGCGTTTTGTGCAAGTCGCTGGTGACCTTGTAAAAGAGTTAAAGAACGCCGGAAAACAAACTTTCCAGTCACCGCCTTTGAGATCTAGGCTTGCCGTCATTCCTTATGTACACCGTGTTTCTCATAACATTATGAAAATTGCGGCCAAGGCGAGAGCGACGGTGGAGTGCAATGCCCCTAATAAACTGCGCGAGTTGTGCAAAGTAAGTAATAGGCAGGATACTGTCGCGCGCAAAAGCTCCTATAAGAATCATGGTCGCGGCTTCATTAGCTTTACAACGCAGGTTGTCTATAATATCCCACTTGATTGTAAACGTTGATATATCGGGCAGACGGCGAACTGCAATAATGATCGCCTGCGCGAGCATTCCGCTTCACTATACGGAAACCCGTACAGTTATTTAGCTGCGCACTGTAAGGCGTGGGTTTGGACCCCGATCTTTAAGTGCAAATCAATCGGCATATATAGTGAAAAGCGTGCGCGGGAAACCTTTGAAGCATTTTGCATATTGAAAAGTGGCCCTCAAGTATCCCTCACGCTCTCAACAAAAGGAATTGATTACACTCGTGGCTGACACTTATCCTTCTTTCCTTCTTTTTATATTCTTTATGTCACCTTCATGATGTATTTATATGCTGCTTCTGCGAATAAAGCATTTGGTTGCTAGTCAGCGCTCTGTCCTGCTTACTCGCTCGTCCTGTGTTGCGCTGTTCCTGTTTTTATTCATAAGCTAGAATCTATTACTTTCCATACACCTATTCATCAATTTTGTTTAATTCATTTAATAATCCTTGTTTTCTTAATAATATATGGAGCCACCCGGTCTTTTGCCGATCCCCCAGAGTGGGTATGCGTCACTAATGTCTAGGCTCTACATTTACATCTAAATCTACATCAAGTGTAGAGGCACAAAAATGCTTGTGTTCTTAACTCTTCTTGGTGGCTCCACTGTAAATGCCAACCCGGACTTCGAGCGCATCCTTCAATGGCACAATATGCTTCAGACGGCCTCAACTACGCTACTATTACCTCTGCAACTTGTCGGGAACCGTCTACGGGTATTATAGAAGCCACAGCTACCATTACACTACCGCAGCTACAGCTCACCAATCGCACATCATCGTTCTCACAAACTGAGAATAAGTCACGCAGTCATCGAGTCACGTCGAACTTTCGCACATAGGAACCCCTGCTGGAAGCTTTATCACTGCAGGCTATGGCCGACATATGCGCCATCCTAGTCCAGTCACATCAGCAAACGTCAAATACGACAATCAAAACGGCTCTTCTTAGCAGTCTCGTCCCACCTGCGCATCAGCGTATTAGGCAGCTCCTGAACAATGAATAGCTCGGTGCCTTACGCCCAACTCAGCTTCTACGTCACCTGGAACACCTCATTGGTGACTGTCAAAGTCTCATGGTGGAAAACACCACGTAAGGAACATTTGAGTTAGGAGAAGCCTTTATGAGGCGTGAACATAGGAAAAATACATATATCAAGAAAGCGCTCGTTACAAACCCAATAGCGAAAGATCTAACACATTACAAAGTATATACAAAGCGAGTTAATTGAGAATGTTGTCTTATGTCCGTAAGCAAAACGTGGTATGGTTCAAAATATTTACATCAAGTCCAGTGACGTAGGCGTCGTTGTCGTCGTTGCTTCCGACGACGCGTCGTTGGGCCCACTGATGAGTCGTTGACTCGACGTCGCTGCGTCCGACGTTCGGCCCACGGTTGACGAGGTCAATTAGTAAGGGCAGGGGGTGACCGAGGCGCTTGGATCACCCGGTCGACTTTAACCCGTGGTTCCTAGCCGCAGGTAGTCTGGGAAACGGCTCCGTCAGCCTGTAGCTGTGCGTTCTCCGGTGGAGCGCCCTCTCAGTTGGCGAGTCGCGGCCGCGGCAGCTGAAGAGCAGCAGCTTCTCCTTAGTTGCCGCCATCTCCACGTTCCACCCGCCCTGCCAGGCCTCCAGCTCCTTCTGCCCCTCGTCATTACAAAGCGTATCTGTGCAGCTTTCTTCGCCTACGTGTCTCTTTTTCCCATTAGCCACGTAGCTCCACGTGCACTTTTGGACTTCTTTCATATTGCCACGGGGATGAGAGCAGCCAAAACGGACAGGAAACTGCATTTACAAAATATATACAGAGAGAGACAGCTGCAGTCTAGATGGCAGAACAACAACATCAGCGCTACTATGATCGTCGTCGTCACCGTCTTTCTGGCACATTCATGCATGCTCGGCAGGTTGCCTGCATCAGTGCACGGGAATAGCGCTTAACATGGAAGCCCCGCCGGCGAGAGCGCCGTCTCGGCGCTTAAGAAGTAGGATCGTGTCCGGCAACATAAGGCATAAGTCAGGAGACGTGCACGATATCAGTGGCGGACGCGGCGGATGATCAACTGTCCTATGGAGCAATCTCGTACCTTACGTCAGTGTTCCGGCGTAGGGCCTTGCAAGGCCCGGAGTAGCGGGAAGGAAGATTGGACAAGCCAACGGGATGGCATGGCGTCCAGAGGAGGACCACAGAGCCCGGAGAGTAATTAATGACTCTGTGATGGTGATCGTAGTGGGCCTTCTGGGACAGCTGGGAGGCAGAAAGACGATCCCTTGCAATCTGTTGAGCCGTTGCGGCCCGAGAATCAGTATCGCGGGGATAATCTCCAAGATGTTGCACAGGTGATGGTAAAAGAGTCTCGAAGAGCAATGTGGGATGGCGGCCAAACAAGAGATAAAAAGAGGAAAAGCCAGCGGTGTCATGGCGTGACGAGTTGTAGGCAGAGGTCACTTAAGGCAAGGTGCTGCCCGAATCACGGTGGTCTGAGGAAACGTACATGGAGAGCATTGTGGTCAGCGTGCGGTTGATGCACTCGGTAAGCCGATTGGTTTGCGGATGGTATGCAGTGGTTAGCTTGTCATGTATGGAACACGGACGAAGTATGTCGTCGACGAGAAGGGACAGAAATGAACGACCACGATCGGTCAGCAGCTGTCGAGACGCGCCGTGGTGAAGAATAACGTCGTAAAGGAGAAAGTCCGCCACGTCACTGGTACAGCTATGGGCAGTGCCCCCGTGATAGCGTATCGAGTAGCGAAGTCCGTAGCTAAGACAATCGACTTGTCCCCAGTCACAGATGTTGGGAATGGCCGAATGAAATTAAGGTCAACGTGGTAGAACGGGACACCAGGAATGTCTATAGGCTGAAGAGGACCCGCTGGCGACCAAGATAATTGTTTGTGGCGCTGGCAGGACTCACAAGCAGCAACGTATCTGCACACAGAGCGGTGGAGGCCTGGCCAGAAAAACGGAAGCTGAACGGGATCGCTAATGCTAGTTGCTCCGAGATGTCCAGTGATTGGGGTGTCACGAAGCTGTTCGAGAACAGAGGAACGGAGCGTTCAGTGAACAACCAAGGGAAGCTCAGGGCCATCTGAGCAGGTTTTGCGTCTGTATTGCGTCTCCGTCACGAAGCACAAGTAATTCTAGGGACGGGGCAGAGTGATGAGAGTGGAGACGGTGGATGATGCACCGCAAATTGGCAATGCGGAGCTGTTTGCCGCGTATATCGGTTAAATTGCATATCGCGAAAACACAGGCGTCAGAACACAGCTGCGTCACTTCGGTTTGTTTCATATTTGTGCAAAAGAAATTTTCAGCTATAGTAGGAGATCGCGAGAAGAAGCATCTTTTGGTAGTCAAAGAAGTTATGAATGATGTAACATCGAAAACAGCAATATATTTTCATTGAAATAGAAAGCAAACTTCCATAAAATACAAGCTCTTGCTAAAAAGAATATATAATACGTTATGAATAATGCATACCATTTGCATTAAAATCACATTCATCGCAGGAAGAAGGGCATGAACTGTGTGCGAAAAGAAAACCTAATTTAAGAGGCATGCTTAAGATTAGAATGAAGTAAACTGGAACAGCAAAGCGCATAGAGGGCGTGAAGAAAATACAGTACAGTGAGCTATTGATACAAATAACTTCATTATACAAGTAAAAAGAATTCACAAACTACAACAGTATGAACACCCAGAAAGGAAAAAAGAAGAAGTGGCCGTCACTCCTTAGTACCGGGTCATGGCCCCTTAAATGGCGATGACTTCCCGTATCTTCGACGGAAGCGGTGCGTACCGGTTCTTCATGAAATCTGCATCATTCTGGAAGCGCATCCATTCTGCTTCTCTCGCGCTCCATAGATCATCAGCTGATGGGCTGTGAAGTCTTCTTTTGCAGAGGCCGACTTTCATTGT
This sequence comes from Dermacentor andersoni, assembly GCF_023375885.2. Lineage (NCBI taxonomy): Eukaryota > Metazoa > Arthropoda > Arachnida > Ixodida > Ixodidae > Dermacentor > Dermacentor andersoni. Next base: position 32,188,495 of record NC_092818.1, read on the forward strand.
TCCCCCATACATTTTCAAGAATGTTGAGGTCTGCTCCTTTGGGCACCAACTGTAGACACCGCACTTCTCGTTCGTTAAGGCGCTCCTGAACAACATTTACGGTGGCCACAGGTGAGAGATCGTGTTGGAAGAGGAAATCTCTTTCGGGAAGAGGGCCGTCCAACGCGTAAAGAATCCTGACATAATCAACTATGTCACAATACCTTGCTGCTGTCAGGTGTCAGTCAATACGATGCAACACACCAAGTCCCTCTCGGGACACAGTTCTCTACACATTGAACGCAGTGCAGCCGCTTGATGCCACTTCCTGCATGGAACGGGGTTTGGGACGGGCATTGACAGGTAGCCAAACCCTTTGCTTTTGTTCGCAGCACGTTGCACGTTGAACATAGACTCGTCGGAAAATATCATTTCCCTGTCGTTGGTGGTACAGTTGGCGTGTTCACTTGCGAATTTAAGTCGGGCCGTCTTGTTTACATCTGAAGGGAGTGGCTTCAGGTTCAGGTTTCCTTCCGCCAGCCTGCGTTTTACTGTATAGAGGCTCGCAGACACACCAGTGGCAGCACCTATCTCCTTGGCGATGCTGAAAGGGCTGGCCCGCGCGGCTTCAAGAATACTCTTGTCCTGAGCTGCAGTCGTTGCTCGAGGGTCCCCTTTATGTGGAGCGTCGGCGATGCGGTCTTCATCCCTGTAAGCCTGGATGATGCGGTTCACAGTCTTATTTGACCTCCCTGTCATTTCAGTTATTTGGCGTTGGGTGTACCGTTTTAACGACAGTTCAACTATCCGCATTCCCTCACTGTTGGGCACCGCGGACCTTTAAGCAGCTAACGAACGCATTGCTTTTTATTAATCTAACATAGCTGATAACACCCACTGTGCGTGACGGGGCGGGCCCGACTACGAAGTTTCGGGGTCGACCGACGGTTACAGTTATCATTTTTGAAACTGATATCAAAACCACTCTCTACGAGGGTGAAGGGGTGAGCGAGCATGTGGAGGTGACGCGAGCTTGCTGGAACAGCTACATCTTCTCCAGTATGCTCGAAAATACGCCACCATCGCCGCCACTGTACAACCATGCCGAGCGCACGGCCACGCGCTCGTGCGGCGTAGCTCATACTGAGCGTGATAGTGCAATACTGTAACGCACCAAACAGCTCACGGCCCCACATTTTAATACGCAAATAATAATTACTCACGTTATAAGTGGGCACAGAATACAGACCGATTCCGAAAGACAGACACTACGCAAAACAAACGGAGGGGACATCATGGGCTATAGCGGGTCGCTCATGGGTCGCTCACGTCACGACCTTTTCGTAACCGAAAAGCAAGAGCAACACCCAGAGGTTTCACACACACACACACACACACACACGCAGGGGCGTCTGCGTCTAGAGGCGTTTGGTGTGTTGCGACACCACGTACCCGAGCACACGAGGGTTGGACCCTCCCGCGTTTAACCGTGCGCGGCTTAGCCGTGTCCGGGGAAAGGGGGATCCTGGGGGTTGAGCCGATGCTGGGTGTTCGGACCTTTACGGCACCCCCGGTGGAGGCAACACACCCCTTTGGCCTCGGCTTCACATGGACGGCACCCCCGGACTGACCCACCAGGGGGAAATCGTTAGTTGCCTTTTCCTGTCTCTCTCTCCCTCCAGCCTTCGTCTTTCGCTCACTTTCCACTTTTTCTGTCTTCTCCTAGCTTCCGCTCACTTCTAATTTTCCAGGCAGCAAGGGTTAACCTTGTGTGAATAACCAACATAAGATTTCTCATGTTTGGTTATAGTGATAACGTACAGCTGGCGTTTGCGGGACCTGTTTTTACAGTCCCTGCAACGTCCCCTTGTAGGGCTCCACGGTGGGTGGTTGGCGTTATCGCCAAAAATTACATTATTCTATGGCTAGTTCCTTCCCTTCCCTCCTTGATCGCCCTCACAAAAGAGGGCGCACCGAAGATGTATTCAAGTTCTTTGGTCGTGAAAGACCCAACTTCCCACGATTCCGTGTGATTCACTAGGAAAAGTCAGAAACACAAGTGCGTGCAATCTCCCCATTTCTAGTATGAAAGTCTTTAGCTGAGGCCCTTGGTCCAGGTTACAAGGCGAGAAGGATGGCAAATCATGATCTCCTTTTAGAACTTCATCATCAGAAACAATATGAAAAATTGCCCAGTCTAGTGTCATTTGGGGATGTTCCCATGACAGTAATTCCACACCGTACTCTGAACACCACCCGCGGCGTTGTCTCGGATGATGATCTGCTCCACCTGACAGAGGCTGAGCTCCTGGAGGGCTTCAGTGAACAGAATGTCAATGTCAAGAGAATTAAGCTGAGGCGGGATGGCAAAGAAATTGCGGCCAAGCACCTAATACTCACATTCGGTTCAAGTATTTTGCCCGAGTCTGTAGAGGCCAGGTACATCAAGCTCCGTGTCAGACCATATGTACCGAATACCCTAAGATGTTTCAAATGCCAGCGTTTCGGCCTCAGTTCGTAGAGCTGCCGGGACCGCCAAACATGTGCGAAATGCAGTGCCCTTGAACACGCCACTGAAGCTTGTAAGAACTCTCTCCACTGTGTAAACTGTGACGGGCATCACGCCGCGTACTCGCGGTCGTGCCCCTCCTGGAAGAAGGAAAAAGAAATTGTAACCATCAAAAGTAAAAGAGAATATATCGTTCAAAGAGGCACGAAGGCGGGTAGCAAACCTGCAAAAGAAAAGCTTTGCCCATGTGGCGCGTCAGGGGTCAGCGCCACAACGGCCTCCGGCGGCTGTCCGACCCACAAGTAGTGAGTCGGCAGTTACGCCATCTGCCCCCACGGTGGTCGCAGCTAGCGCTGCCCCACCAACCGAGCAGAAGGGACAATCAACCCCGAAGGTGGGCGCAGCCGAGGCTGCCACAATCTCCCCGGCCCCTTGTAGGCGGGACCTTCCCTTGTAACTTCTCGCTCACAAGAGCACGTGTCCGGCGTCTCACAAGAGGCAATGCACACTACACCTATCCCCACGGCGCGCCAAGCGCCTAAGGAGCGGCGAGGCTCCCTCGAACGCTCCAGAAAGGGCATAACTCCCGTTATAGAGTCCCGAAAGAGCCCTGGAACCTAAGACATCACCTCCGTTTCCATACACACAGCACATATTTACTTTCAATATTGATACACAAATTATTCAATGGAACATCAGAGGTCTGCTTAGGAACCTTGATGACGTGAAAAAGCTCATTCAAAAACACAATCCAAAAGTGCTGTGTCTATAGGAAAGACACCTAAAACCAAGACACAAATTTTCTTCGACAGCACATTACTTTCCGCAAAGATCGCGATGATGCTATGGCATCATCTGGCGGTGTTGCCATTGTAATTCAAAAAAGCATAGCGCGTCAATGTTTATAGCTACGAACGGCCCTCGAAGCAGTAGCGGTTCGAGTTGTCCTGCTGAACAAACTCATCACTATTTGTTCGATTTCCATACCCCCGCATTACCAACTAAACAAACATGAATTTCAGTCCTTGATAGATAAATTGCCAGAACCTTATCTTGTTCTTGGCGATTTCAATGCACACAGCAGCTTGTGGTGAGACTCTCGTATTGATGCGCGAGGTCATCTCGTTGAACAGTTCTTTTTTTCTTCTGGAGCGTGCCTTCTCAATAAGAAAGGACCCACATATTACTCTCTTGCAAACAGAACCTTTTCGTCCATAGATCTTAGTATAGTCTCCGCGTCTATACTGTCCGAACTCGAATGGGAAGTTACGAGCAATCCTTACGGGAGCCATCCCTTCCCCGTACTGCTAAGAACATCTAAGGAAAATGAATTTCCTCCACAAGCTCCTAGGTGGAAGATACATACAGCCGACTGGGAGAAATTCCGAAGTCTTACTAACATCTCGCTGGCTGATATGTCTTCTTTAGAAATCGATGCTGCTGTGGAGTACTTTACAGCCTTCATAATAGATGCCGCAACTAAATGTATATCACAAGTAAATGGATTGGCAGGCAAACGGCGTGTCCCGTGGTGGAACGACGATTCTAGGATCGCTCGTAAGAAACAAAACAAATCGTGGGGGTTGCTACGCGCCTCCCCCACTGCAGAGAATCTTATCAATTTTGAAAAAGTAAAATCCGAATGCAGGCGAACCCGCCGACAGGCCAGAAGAGAGTGTTGGCAGAACTTTTTAACAGGTATGAACTCGTATACAGATGAGGCCAAAGTCTTGAACAGGGTTAGTAGAATAAGAGGGCGACAAACATAGTCCCTCCCTTTGGTATACACACAAGGCGAAACCCTGCAAGACCAGGCAGATTCACTTGGGGAGCACTTTGAGCGTGTGTCGAGCTCAATCAATTATTCCCAGTTCCTTTTTAAACATAAAGAAATATTAGAACGTAAGCCAATCATGCGAAAATCCAGGCAGAATGAACCGTATAACCGGCCTTTCAGTATTGCCGAGTTGAGAGCTGCCTTGAACACAGGCAAAAGCACTGCACCGGGACCTGACAGAGTCATGTATGACATGATCAGAAACCTACATACTGACATGCAGGTTACACTGCTTACATTGTTCAACACTATTTGGGCTTCCGGATGCCTCCCATCCACATGGAGGGAAGCGATTGTGGTTCCTGTTCTGAAGCACGGAAAAAAACCCTCCTTGGCGGAAAGTTACCGTCCGATAGCTCTAATTGTCTGTGTAAGCTTTTTGAAAAAATGATAAATCGCAGACTTATACATTTCCTTGAGCTCAACAATATGCTCGATCCTTATCAGTGTGGATTCCGAGAAGGGCGGTCGACAACCGATCATCTTGTGCGCATGGAAGGAAATATCCTCGATGCCTTTATACATAAACAGTTTTTCTTATCGATATTCCTCGATATGGAGAAGGCGTATGACACGGCATGGCGTTACGGGATCTTGCGAGACCTGTCGGAAATTGGCATACGTGGAAATATGCTGAACACAATTGAAAGCTATTTGTCAAATCGTACCTTCCGAGTAAAAGTCGGCAATGCACCGTCACGTCCCTTTACGCAGGAAACTCGTGTTCACCAGGGAGGCGTGCTCAGCTGCACTCTTTTTATCGTTAAAATGAACACGCTACGTGCTTCACTACCACCTGCCATATTTTATTCCGTATACGTAGACGATATACAAATAGACTTCAAATCCTGCAACCTCACAGTATGCAAAAGACAGGTGCAGCAGGGCTTGAACAAGGTTTCCAAGTGGGCAGACGAAAACGGATTTAAGGTCAACCCCCATAAAAGTTCTTGTGTTCTCTTCACAAGAAAGTGAGGCCTGGTCCCAGATCCTTGTGTAGAACTGGGTGGACAACAAATCACTGTCAACAAAGAACACAAATTCCTTGGTGTTATTCTTGACTCCAGGCTCACTTTCATACCTCACATAAAAGATCTTAAAGAAAACTGTCTTAGAACAATGAACTTACTTAAGATCATATCCCACACAACGTGGGGTAGTGACAGACAGTGTTTATTGAATGTTTACAAGAGCCTAGTTCGATCACGGTTAGATTATGGTGCCCTAGTATATCACTCTGCCGCACGGAGCGCACTTAAGAAGTTAGACCCCGTTCACCATCTGGGTATCCGTCTGGCCACTGGCGCATTTAGGACAAGCCCTGTTGAAAGCCTCTATGTAGAGTCAGATGAGTGGCCACTCCATCTTCAGAGAACAAACATCACCTTAACGTATTTTCTCAAGGTTCGCTCCAATAAGGAACATCCATGTTTCACAACCGCTAACGACTTGACGTGTGAAACACTTTTTCATAACAGACCCTCTCTTAGACTTCCTTTCTCGGTGCGTGCAAGAGAACTTAGCACGGAAATGGATGTCCCAGTTCTCGAACAACGCCTAATGCCTCCAGCTAAGCTAGTACCGCCCTGGGAGTGGCAGCTGATAGAGTGTGACACATCCTTTGTAGAGGTCACTAAACATGCGCCAGAGACACATATCAAAATGCATTTCTTGAAGCTCCAGTACAAGTACTCGTGCACTGAGTTTTACACAGACGCTTCTAAGTCGCATGCCGGGGTGTCCTACGCAGCCATTGGTCCATCCATCTCGGAATCCGGTGTGCTGCACCCTGAAACAAGTATATATACGGCTGAGGCCCATGCGCTATTGTCGGCTGTGAAACATATCAGAAAATCAAATATTCAAAAAAACAATTTTATTTATACACTCCTTAAGCGTCGTGAAAGCCTTGAAGTCACACTGTAAACACAGAAACCCCGTAATAACTCAGCTCTATTCCATTCTCTGTAGAGCGTATATGTCTAACCAGCATGTCATTATGTGCTGGGTGCCCGGACATAGGAGCATCGAGGGTAACGTTCTAGCAGACCAGATGGCCACATGGATTTCATTGCATGCAGCTAATCCTACTGCTTCGGTCCCTGTCACAGACCTGAAGCCTTTTTTAAGAAGGAAACTGCGAAACCACTGGCAACGTAAGTGGGACGCAGAAGTACATAACAAACTGCACGTGATAAAGCCACTATTAGGTTCTTGGCCCTTCGTAACAAAATCACGGCGAACAGATGTCCTATTCTGTCGCCTCAGAATAGGACACACATTTGGCACCCACAATTTTTTACTCACTGGAAATGAGCCCCCAACCTGTGGAAGATGCGGAGAGAGGCTGACCGTCCTCCATGTCCTCCTGCAGTGTCGGAAAGCCGAATCTGACAGAAAGAAACATTTTCTGTTAGAATACCGGCAGCATATTCCCCTTCGTCCTTTAATGTTACTCGGCCCAGAACCGCTCTTTGACACTAACGCAGTCCTAAGTTATCTGAAAGATGTTGTGTTGCATGTTGTTAGCCCCACATGTTCGTAGCGCCTCCTCTCTTCAGAGGATGGCGCTGTGATAGTTCTTCGTACGGCACGTGCCTCTAGGCCCTTGTGTTTCAAGGGCTCTGGCGAGGCAACAGTGCTCCAGGCATTTTTACTATCTCATATATTTTCTATTCTGCGTCATTCTTTTACGATGGAGTTTAATGTTCATAGTATTGGTCATTTGTCATCGCCATAATTTTATAGCAAGTAGATTTTACGCACTCTACAGCGACTATTTTTAGGCCACTTTATAGCGAAGTCACATCTTCCACAATACATCGTCAACATCACCACTTGTCATGGCGCTCTTTGGCCATACCTGGCCCTTGCGCCACAAAACACACACACACACACACACACACACGCACGCACGCACGCATCCATGCGAGCTTTAGGTACGCGCCTGCATATCGACTCTGAAGTAAAAGCCCTCAAAAAGGTAAATATACCTGGTAGCGAAGCCTCCATAGGATCCTATACGTTAAAACATGGCGTTTCATTTGCGGTTCATGGGGCTTAGCGCCATCTGTATGCGGTGGAAACACTTCCGGCGGAAGAAAATCTAATGTGCCACCATATCCGTTAAAAGCAAAACAGACGTTGCTTTGTTTTCCAATGCGCCAAATTTGTTTTGTTAGCCTGCATTTGGAGCTGTATATTCCAATGCCCCGTCATTCGAATTGATTGCCATTTCGAGCTTTCAACGCAGAAAGCGCTTCGGGAAAAGGCCAGCTGTAGGGTTGGCGAAATCGCACGCCTGCACAGATCATACTTTCTTTGAAGGCCGACGAAAGCTTTATGTGTAAAGCGCTGATCCTATCGTCGGATGGCAAGCCCATCGGACAGCGCAGTCGCACGAAAACAACCGCACAATTATCTGGCAGTCTTAACTCCCGACTTTTGACTGAGCAGGCTAACAAGTGATGAAGCTACCCGCGTCACCGAATTCTGACAAAGTTCGACATGCAAAAAAAGCACAACCTGTGAGGGGGCGTATTTCAACAGGTCATGTATACGAGCGCGCCTTTCTGCACATTTCAAGAGCTGCATCGCATTGCGAGGGATAGTAGCGTCAACGCCCCCTGTAACGGTGGGCTCTGAAAAGAAATGTATTATTAATGCTAATAAATTCAATAAACTTGCATTTTCTTAACCCGTCGCGAATATATAACATTGACTAGGAATTTTATTTTCGTTGAATGAATCTAACTGTGTCTCGCATGAATTAAAGAAAAACCGCTTTTTTATTTCCCAATCTTTGTTCCCGCCAAACATAGTCGCTCTTCAATCGCTGCTCCCATGAGCCCCCTTGCTGATGTCGGTGATAATTTGTACTGGGGCGCTATTCTGGACATTCCGCCATTTTCTTCGGTGCGTGACGTAGGCGCGACGCAAACAAAATGGCGCTGGTGGCCCAGTTTTGCTTATGTAACGTGACGCCAACTTGACGTTTCGCCTAAGAAACTGAAAAGATGGCACTGAATGTAGCGTAACCAGTAAAGCAAAACAGTTTTCCTCCGCAGTAAAAATAAAGCAGCTATCTCAAAGCATATGATTATTGCGTCGAAAACGCTTCTCGCTTCCGTCGTCTGCTGCGTACAAGCCGTCGTCTGCTTCAATAGCTGGGATGCGTGTCCCCGGAAAATGGAATGAGTCATCGCATGGTTGGCGCCAATGCGCTTGTTTTCTTGCTTGAGACAACATACGCGACCTACCAGTGGTGATGCGCGCACGTTCTAGGCCACGCCATCGCTATCTCGTGAAACGCAAGTGACTCAGCCCGACTCGGCTGGCTGAGAAACAGCCGAGCATCACCGATAGCGTTGCGCGCGCCAGAGATATCCACTAGCGCGACGCAAGCGCCGGCGCTGCCATCTCTTGTTCATTTCGCTGGTTACTCGCACCGAGGGAGGAAACTTCAAGGCGCCGCCTTGCGTACATTTCTTTTTATAGATTAGAAAGAGGCCGTTGTCATAACTTTTGATTGTGCAAAAAGGCATTAATCTTGATTACAATACAAATGCAGCAGTGAAAACTGGACAACATTGCCGAAAGTTTGCTATGTTCAACCAATATTATTTCGTATAAACGCGTTCTTTTAAAAAATGATGGCCCCAAACACAAATGTCAACACCACCCGAGAGCGATGCAAATACTATGAGCACGCGTTATGAACAAAAGATTTTCGTGGTGCCAAACGACGGGGAAAATGTGGCGATACGCATTCCTCTAGGCTGCCATTGCATATGGCTGCTCATTAGCATAATTCGCGCGGCTCGTCGCAGCAAAAATTATGGCGGAAAATCTCAGCAATGGCGGCCCAGCGCAACGTCACGCATCGTCAAAATGACGTTTACGAAACAGCCCTTCCTGTGACGCTCCTCATGAGATATTCCTTCAGCCAATCAGCAAGCTGGCATGGCGCATATCTTGGATCGCCACCACATATTCGCGCAATTGCAGATGCATTGCACTGGCTTCTGCACGCTACCGCTCACATTCTTTTTGAAGCGCTAACATCCCAATATATCTGCCAAGGACCAAAAAAATGTATTAGTCCATAAAATTTGCAGCTCCACGTCACGTTTCGTCATCTTGATGAAAACGCAAAATTGCATTTTGCAATACTTCCGCTTCCCGGCACAAATTTCAAAATACGTGACCTCTCGACAGCCAATCAGAGAGTAAACATGGCGGATAATGGCGGCCGTGCAGCCGCCATGCGTGTCCAGAATAGCGCCCCTGAATCGCTTTTCGCCCGAAGCTTCGCGGCCTACTTGGTTGGACCTTGCCCTCAATTTTCTAGAAGTAGCGACATTCTTGGTCTTTCCGCCACCACGCTCTTCCCGGCGTTTCCTCCACCACGCTTCATGTCGCCCCAGCCTCCTCCACTCCCCCATTCGCCAATCTGTGTCACGTAGGAGCAAGCGTCGCACTTTTGCACATTTTTATCTTTCCATCGCGCTCGGAACTCCATTGTCGCCCCAGTGCAACGAAAGTACGGGCTGACGGATCCATCACGGGAGGTCGCGACATGAAATTGCGGCCGTGGCGGCCGCATTTCGATGGGGACGATATGCAGCGATGCCCGTGCCCCGTCCCCGACCATTGAGGGCAGGTTAATGAAACCGAGCTGGTCAAAATTATTTCGTAGTCCCCCATTACGGCATGCCCATAATGAGATCGTGGTTTTAACATAACACAACATAACAGTGCCTTTGTTTCTATAAATATACACTTTATGGGGGATTTAAGGAAAGAGTTGCTCGCAGCAAGTTTACGGGCCTTGAACCAGGTCTGAGGGTAGCAGGAGCAGGCACAGGCGTTGACTCAGGACCGACAAAAACAATACATAAGCAACAAAAATGACAAGTTGGCATAGAAACTATGCCAGGAAACAGAAATGCAATGAAAAACAAGATTACAAACCAGAAAAATAGCTACGCAATCCACGGTGTACACTAGAGTAACAAAATCAGAGATAGAACCATTAACCAAGTAAACATTGTAAGGAAATAATAAGACATGCCTATGCCGTTGAAAAAGGCTAATATCAAACGGATATTATATTTTGGCACGTAAAACCCAAGAATAAATTTTTTTCTCTGTCGTGCGTGCCTCGAGGGTTTCAGTTAAAACAACACTGCTGCCCTGCGAAAACTTACAACGGGAAAGAATACAGAGGCACGTAGTATACAGATCTAAAATGACCATTTCAAGAAGAGAGAGAGAGATATTTTAATTGAAAGAAGGCAGAGAGGTCGGCCTGAGCTAAGGTGCTCTAGCCTGCTACTCCGCACAGGGGAGGGAGAACGGGGACATAAAGGTGTGATGAAGGATGATGATGACATAGCAAGAGGGATGCGCAAAGGTGAAAGCAAGTTCAACACTCTGATGATAAACATTCACAAAAGTCATCCATGAAGCCACTATCATGTTTCGTATCAAGTCTGTAGTCACCGATTCAAATGAACATAAAATAAAGGCGCCAGGACGAAGCTGGTGTGTGGGCCTCCCCTGCGTGAACAGCACAAGGGCCAAACGAAAGCTCGATAGCATATAAGGAGCTGCGATAAGCGGCTCCAGCAGGGCGAGCACTTGTAGGGAACTTTTAGCGGCCGAATTCTCGAGACCATCGAGAATCACGTGCATTGACTCTACCAGGTGCTTCAGCATTTTTTGTACGTTATCCTTCTCATTGTGTTCATCTCCTTGCTTGCCCGTAGTGTCACCGGTTTAATTGGCCCTATAACTCTTGGCTTCATGGCGCAGAAGACCACTAGGGCCCGCTGGCATGGGCGTGGGCCTAGAGGGCAGCAAACACCATTCCGTGTCTGTATCAGCCGGTGGAGGTGAATGTTTGCCGCGTGCTCTTGTCGACCTTGAATTATCAGTAGACGCCGTTGCCGTCCTCGATGAGCGCACAGGCGGAGGTGGTCGTGGTACCTGTGCTACGCTAGGTAGCTCTCCTGAAATGGTTTTGTGATGCTTCTCTCGCGAGCGTCGGTCACTTTGGCGAACAGATTGAGCAGCCTCTTTAGGTGAAGATTGGTCTCCTGCCTTTTTCCGAAGAATACGAACCTCTTGTTGAATCTTAGGGCATTCCTTCGAAGTCGCTTCTTGAGTGCCAGTACAGTTGGGACATTCAAATGAGGACGCCTCACAGCCGGTAGTATCATGCTCTCCGCCGCAACGCAAGCAGGTGGCTTTGCTTCTACAATCAGCGCTCACGTATCCTATCTTGTGACATTTCCGGGGCTCAATAGGCCTCGGAACGAATGGTCGTACCCGGTGTATCACGTAGCCCACTTTGACAGACGCTGGTAATGTCGAATAAGCAGATATTTACTTGATACATCGGCAGTCCCCCAAGCGGTGAATCTCAAGAATGCGCAACGATGACCTCAAAAGATTCTTGAGGTCCGCATGCTTGATTTCAAGCTCCCCGTCGGAAATCACTCCAGTTATTGTATCGTTCACGTAAGTGATAAAGGAGCGGACGGGGATTGCGCTTAACTGTGGAATGGTCTTTAACTTCTGAAATATTGCGGAATTTTTCACATCTATTGTCAGGATATTCTTGCGAGCGTTGATCTTGATCTCGTTGATTTGCCCAGGGACCACACTTTCAAAATATTCGGTTAGAAACTGCCTGCTGAGGGAGTTCATGCTGTGAGACGTCGAGAGTGGCACGTAAGAAACCATGAAGTATTCCTGCTTGCTCTGATTCGATTAAGTTGCCTCAGTCGACGTACGGCGCATCTTCTTCATACTGCGGCCCGTGACTACGGTGTATTCGCTGGCATAGTCCATGGCTTCTGGCGTTGAGCTCTCCCGGGAATCGAGCTGGTCCGAGCTTCCAAAGGCACGTCGTCCAAAAATGAGCGATGATGTAGACGACTGACCTTGTTCAGGTGGTCCTGGGAACATCTTCTTGGTCATCTTTGATGAAATGACTCTCACGAAAATGGCAAGAACGTAAAAAATTCATAACAGTGAGAGGCCGAGAGCACCAGTGAGCTCTGGGCACTTGTTTCTCTTCCAATCAGCATTTAAACAAAAGCGTTACTGGTGCTAATGAGGTGGGTGCATAATTATTTTTGGAACATCTGCCTAAGTGTACCATCAAGTTAGTTCTTGCTATGAAATTCCAACCACTTGCGCTGCAATAAATAAACAAAAAACGATTTCTTGTGCTGGTACGTTGTTCGAATTATCATTACTGTCTACATTGCTGGTTGGCCACCGCAACCCGTGCATTAGCTAGACACACCTATAGTAAGCGCGGAGCAGACGCAGCCCTGTTGCTAGGCATTGCTGACCCTGGATAGTTGGAATCTCTCACGCAGCGGCTGAACAAAAGCATCCTGCAGCTATGAAAATGAACCTACGAAGGCATGTACACATACTTTTGAAACTGAGGTAATTACGCCCACCGTGCGCATGCGTCGCGTTTCAGCAACACGAACTCTCAACGTGCGGCCGTTATGCGTCTTAAATAACGGTTCTCTTCTCTATTTTTTGCGCAATTCGATGACGACCTTATTAAGGCCACTAACCGACTGATGAAACAAGATTTCGCCTCAAAAACTGCTTCACAGGGCTCGAGTGCACCTTTCCGCGCATTTCCTCTGGTAGTAGCCGTCGCCTCCTACGGCAGGGAAAACATGCGGCGCCACTGAAGAGGCCGCGCCGAGCGCGGGACTGGATCGAAGGAAAAAGGAAGTCATTGGCACTACTACTTTTGGCGGTTGAGGGGTTTTGATTCCGGAAGCGTTGCAGCGCCGCCTACGCTCAGACTAAACGCACGGCCACTGCTTCAACTCGCTCGCTGCCCCGGGCTTCTCAATGCGTGTCTACCCTTCGCGCCTCCACGGCACGGCGGAGAGCGCTTGGAGAGGTAAGGTGCGAAGCCTCTCAGGCGAGCGCAAAGCATTATACGTTATGCGAGCATACCTCTCGCTCTCGCCTTCACTATCGGCACCACAGGGTCTGGCGATGTCTAACGCTTCTTACGAAGGTGAGAAGGGTGAGGCGTTGCCAGACGCGGTAGCGACGGCAAGATCGCGATAAACCAGCATGATCGATTCTGATTTTTTTTTTTGTCGGTTCAGTTAACGTCGCTATTCAGCGTGCGGTCCATCTTATTTCTTTGCAAAGCACGCATGCTGTTTAAGCTGAGCATTAGCGCTGTTGCCTTGGTCGTATGCGGCACTGCACTTCAGCGCAGCTGCGTGGAAATGTCGATGTGATGGGCTGGGGTGTCAACGTAACTCCTATTGCAGTAGAAAATTAAGGATTTACGGAAGAAAAAGAATACGATTACGGGGGACGCTGTAGCGTAGGACTAGGAAGTAGTTTAGGCCACCTAAGGATCTCCAACGTATACCTCGATCTTAGTACACGGTCGAATGCGGCAAGCATCTGCAGGCGGGTCGTGCTATGTCCTCTTTCATGCCCGCCTACAGTGACAAAATGCGCAGCCGAAAGCAAACCCTGACACCAGCGGGTGAAGCTGCTTTGAAACAGGCTGCATCGGTGAGCTAGCTTTGAAACTGACTAACATAGACAACGAGGGCGCATTCTCAACTGCTAAATTACAAGTATTGCAAGTGCGGCAGCAAAAAGTACTTCAATTTGATTTCCCGCGCGAACTGTACAAACAATGACTAAGCGATCGCAGACGCATGTGCTGTAGCTTAAAGGAGGTGACGTATAGGCGCTTTCCAACCATAGAGCAAGGCCACTTTCCAAGGACGCTTTTCTTACGCGCGGCTCAGTACCAGTGTTAGCGACCCGTCTCCCCACTCTGACGATGTGTCACTTTGAGCGAGGGTCTCTCCCTAGGCATCCGTCTCTCATTTGGCGCCACAGTCTTGGGCGGCGATTCAATATCTCTTCCAATTCATTAGGAATGACTTCTCCGATGCGTGAGACAGGCAGCCGAGACCGTGAATTGTTTGATGTACCACCGTCAACACGCGTCTAGTAAATTCCCGGTAACCCTGAAAGTTGTTTTTTTATTTGTCTAATTTTCTTCCTTTTTTTCACACTACACTTAAGTACTGTTCAAGTTCGCCGGAAATGTATCGTATATCTAGCCGCGTTCATGGCCGCATGCGTACGGGTAACTCCGAAACCATGATGTCAGGACCATTGAGGAACACTATGCTGTGTCACCTGCCGCTATCAGCAAAGCCCCTGATGCGCGGAACATTTGAAGCATGTTTTCAAGCATTTGAGACATACAAAATTGACTTTGACTGACTAGAAAATAGGGCATCGGGCACGATATTGAAATATTTAACGGGACTCGGAGTCGGCTGTGTATTTTTTCCTAGCCGAATTCACGACCACCTGCGTATGTGTGGTCGTCGGTGCGCCTGTAGGTTTGCCTAGCGGAATTCACGGCCGTTCGCGCACGTGCGATTCCGGAACTACGAGGCAATAGCCATTTCGAAATCGTTCTACACTGAGTTACCTATCTAAATCAGGAAAACACTTCTTCGCGGATTAGTCAAATAAGTTTTTAGGTATGTAGGGTCCTCAGGGCTTTACTTGTCGGCGAAAAGGTAGCCTCACCACCTGTGGGATTATCTGACTGAGCAATGTTGAATGCTCAGCTGCCATAATCGGAAGCTCGAATCCCTCTATAAGAGTTCACTTTTTTTTTACAATGGTGAGCTTGAAATTCATCTCCTCCAGTGCACAACATCTGCACGTTTGGAGTGATTCCTATTACCGACAAAAGATGCCGAGAGTAAGTGGAACTACACTAATGCAGGTACAATCAAATTAGGAAGACCCACTCAGCTTCAACAAGACACTCCCTCACCAGAACAGGAATTGGCATCCGGGGTTCAGTATTCGACCAGCCACTCCCAAATGGTTCACTCAAGTGCCCAATGGCCCTCAGTCCCCAGCAGCTGCGCAGCACTTGACCGAGGCTGCGGTAAGACCTGCAACGCAGCAAAGGGTGCTAAGAAAGTCTGGGTCCTGACAAGTCACCAATGGAAACTGACCCTGGCCACGTTGAGCACGCGAACCATATTCAGTGAGGCTAGCTTAGCAGGACTCTTTGAGGAACTATCAGAGATTGTTGGGGATATCGCCGGCCTTAGTGACATTAGAAGACATGGTGAGGCCTGTACAATGCTGAATAACGGACATGTCCTCTGCTATAGAGGTCTTCTTGATAATAAGCAATACGGTGTAGGATTCCTAATCCACAAGGACATAGCAGGCAACATTGACGAATTTTACAGCATTAATGAAAGGGTAGCTGTAGTCGTAATCAAACTTAATGAGAGGTATGGATTAAAGGTCACGATGATAAAGTAGATCAGTTTTATGAAGATGTTGAATTAGCGATGAGAAAAGTGCAAACAGTGTAGTGTAGTAATGGGCGACTTTAATGCAAAAGCAGGGGAAAAACTGGCTGGTGAACAAGTAATTGGCAACTACGACATCGGTTCTAGGAACGCTAGAGGATAGATACTGGTAGAATTGACAGAAAGGAATGAGCTTCGAATAATGAAGACCTTTTCAAGAAACATAGAAACAGAAAGTGGACCTGGAAAAGCCCTCGAGGTGAAACAAGAAATGAAATTGACTTCATACTTTCTGCTGATTCCAGCATAGTGCAGGGTGTAGAAGTGATAGGTAGGGTAAAGTGCAGTGATCATAGGTTAGTGAGGGCTAGGATTCACGTCAATTTGAAGAGAGAGAGAGCAAAATTGGTCAAGAAGAAACAGGTCAACCTAGAGGCAGTAACGGTTAAAGCAGACAAATTTAGGCTGGTACTTGCAAACAAATATGCAAGCTTAGAACAGAGAGTGATGATGACATAGACCTAATGAATGAAAGCGTTACTATGCTGGATCAGAGGCAGCAATTGAAATGGGAGGCATGGCGCCAAGGAAACCAGTAGGCAAGCCCTCCCAAGTAACAAAGTACCTAATAAAGAAACGACAAAAATGAAAGTGTCCAACTCAAGAGATAAGATAGAATTCGCGGAGCTCTCAAAACTGATCAACAAGGCGAAAATAAGTGATATTCAAAACTATAACGTGAGAAAGGAGTGAAGAAGCCGTAAAAAATGGACGTAGCCTGAAATCAGTCAGAAAGAAACTTGGCATAGGACAAACCACGATCTATGCACTAAAAGACAAGCTGCAGAATATCATCAGCAATCTGGAAGATATAGTAAGAGCAGCGGAAGAATTCCATACTGACCTGTACAGTACCTAGATGAGTCAGGCCACTATATTGGAACAGCAATGAACAGGACACACAAAGTCCTTCTATACCTAGCGATGAGGTCAGAAGAGCCTTGCAAGACATGAAACGAGGAAGAGCGGCAGGAGAAGATGAAATAACAGCCGATTTAATCAATATCGAGGATACATAATGCATGGAAAACTATGAAGTGAAAACTTTGAAAAGACGAAGTGTCTGTGGAGCGCAAGGATCCCAGAAAACTGGAAGAATGCAAACAATATAATAATCCACAAAAAGGGAGGTGTTAAAGAATTGAAAAAGCATCCGCCAAATGGCTTTTTGCCAGTATTATATAAATTATTTGCCAATATAGAATAAGGGCAACACTGGACTTTAGTCAACCAAGGGAACAGGCTGGCTTCAGGAAGGGATACTCTACAATAAATCACATTCGTGTCAGTAATCAGATTATCGAGAAATTCGCAGAGTATAATACGTATGTATGTGTATGATACGTATGTGTAATACGTAATGTATAATGCGTACTCGTATGTGGATTTCATAGATTATGAAAAGGCATTTGATTCAGTAGCGATACCAACAGTCAGCGGCATTACGTAATCAAGTTACGTAAATACCGTGGAAAATATCTACAGAGGCACTACAGCTTCCTTAATTCAACACAAGAATAGTGGGAAGATACCTACAAAGAAAGGGGTCAGACAGGGGGACACAATCTCTCCAATGCTGTTTGCTGCGTGCTTGGAAGAAGTATTCAAGCTAATAAACTTGGGAGGCTTAGGAGTAAAGATCGACAGCGAATATCTCAGCAAACTTCGGTTTGCCAATGGCATTGCTCTTTCCAGCAACAACGCAGACGAGTTACAAAAAATTATTGAGGACATTAACAAAGAGAATATAAGAGTGCGGTTGAAGAATGATATGCAGAAGACAACGATAATGATAAATAGCTGGTCAAAGGAACAAGAGATCAGGATCGCCAGTCGGCCTCTAGAGTGTGTGAAGGAGTACGCTTATCTAGGCCAGTTAATCACAGGGAACCCTGATCATGAAAAAGAAATTCGCAGAATAAAAATCGGTTAGATTGTATGTGGCAGACATTGCCAGCTCCTGACTGGAGGCTTACCATTACTATAGAAAAGGAAGTTGTACATTTCACCAGTGCTGACATATGGGGCAGAGACTTTGTGACTGGCAAAGAAGCTTGAGAACAAGCTAAGGACCGCGCAGATATTGATGGAACGAAGATTGCTAGACATATCGTTAAAAGACCGAAAGGGAGCGGTTTGGATCAGAGAGCATCGGGTATAGACGCTGCTCTTATTGACATGAAAAGAAAAAAAGGGAGCTTGTCAGGTCATGTAATGTGGCGTTTAGATAAGCGTTGGACCATTAGGGTTGCAGAATGGGTACCAAGAGAAGGTATACGCAATGGAGGACGACAGCAGGCTAGGTGAAGCGATGAAATTAGGAAGTTTGCTGGCGTTAGTTGTAATCGGTTGGCACAGGATAAGGGTAATTGGAGATTGCAGGGAGAGGCCTTCGTCCTGCAGTGGACATAAAACAGGGTGATGATACTGGTTATTATGATGACTATGAACAAAATGATATTCAAATACAGGTTGTCCCACATAAGTTGAGCCAAAGTTGTAAAAATGAAAGGACGCGAGTTGAACCGAATGCTTAATGTCGGCTCTGGCCTATAGTTACTCGGGCTATTTTTTGTTTTCCTCTTAAGGATTAGTTATGCTTATTCAATCTTCTTTTTAAGTATTGGCCAAAGATCCCAAGTGTGATAGGCAAAGTTGTAGAGCACATTAAGAGACCTCTCAAGAAATTCTTTCCAACACGATATATCTCACGTGGTCCTTTTTTCCGCGTTCAAAAGAAAGCCCGCAAATATAAAAATATACTTCGTGACAGGGCGCTTGCGCACTGTGACTGGGTTTCTCTCAAGCGTGCGATGGATGAACAAAGTCCGTTGCAGCGAGACTGGCCCACGACACGGCGTTATGCCTGGTGTGGGTACCTGGGCGCACAGGTCTCATCACATGACGATGCAAATGCATGCTGCTGGCCGAGCTTTGCCGAAGCGACAAAGGTGTAAGGCCACGGAAAAGGAAAGGCGAAATGAGCATTTTAATACTGCCTAAGAGAAAGTAAGTGTGAATCGCGTGGGAATGATGGAAGGGGATGACGTCTGCTACAATTTTGCCTTTGTAAGTAAATGACCTTGTAGTAGCTTTCAAATTAAACGAGGGCGCTACTACTTTGAGCCAGAGGGCTCGATTAACAACGGTTAAATCCCATGGGGAGGAAACTAACTAATGTAGATGGCTACACGGAGTAATACTAGTAGGTTTATTGCCCGTTTAAACTTCTAAACATCGGCATACTATTTGCAGAGACGGGACCAGTGAAGCAGCCTTAGATTCACCTTTTATCCGGTCTTCCTCATGCCTAGTGCATGCCCTACACTTGTGAGAAATAAACTCGCACTAAATTAACAAACACCATTTCACATGCGCACAAGCAAACATGAACAAAACCACTCAGTGACCGAGGAAACTCGCTGTCAGAATGGTGGAGTGAGGAAGTTTGGTATGAGGAGCAAGCCAATTGACTTTCGTGGTGCCTCTCGTGTCAACGCGAACTAAACCGTGAAAACAGGTCCTGGTGGACTCTGTCCCCCTCGCCGACGGCTTTCAAAGTAGTGTGCACAGGACGGGCGCGCGCGACCGCGCCTTACGCAGCGGCCGCCGCAGTAGAACACCCTCTTCCTCCCTCTGGAGCCATTCGCACGATGGAAGACGGCGCCCTTCCATTACGCTTTCCTTCCTTGCGTGCGCCAGATTGTGCCGCCATTGCCAGCTCACACTCGTACGGTTTCACACACACATACAGCACGCGGCGCCGATTTTATTGCCATTCGCCTTCATACGGAACCTCACGGCGACGGCGGCGCTGACAGCAAGAATGAGCCTGGGATGTCCATATAATTTCTATCGCAATAAGAAATTCGCAGTTTATCCTGAATGGTGAAACATCGATTGAGATAACAAATTAGGAGACAGACATACGAAGTTAAGATAGTACTTTTACGGCCGTATTAACTTCTAAACATTATCTTGCTTGCTAGATTAACAAGAATGCTATCAGCGTGCACGGCAAACATGTACACAACGTGCTCGATGACCGCGGGCGCTCGCTATTCAAGTGCTTGCGTGAAGAAGCGCCGTAGTAGCAGCGACCGCAGTGACCACCGTGCTCTCTATTGTTTCGACGCAAGCTGAGCGGCGAAAGCACCGCGCGCTCAAAGCTACGAGCCATCGACGCACTTAGACTCTCCTCCCAACGCTGATCGCTTTTAGGATCCGGTCGCGCGGCCGTTCGCAAGCTCGACATACACAATTGCAGCCGGAGTAGAACGCACCCCCTGCCCCTTCCTGCCCCACCCCGGTGCCTCGCGTACGACGGAAGACGGCGCGCTTTCGCCCGGCTTTCCTCACTTTCGTGCCGGCGTGATTGAGCTGTTATCGTCGACTGCCCTCGGATGTTTTCACTCGCACATATAGAATAAAGCGCGAGGCGACAGTGTTATGGGTCTTGGACTTTACACGGGACATCACAGACGGATCCGCTATCAGCGACGCCGCCGGCAGAAATGTGCCAAGAGCAACCATATAACAGCTATCACATAAAAAATTTAATGTATTTGAGATTACCTAGGCACCAGGAGGCACTTTCGTGCTCGTACGCATTGAGCCGTCATTTCCTAAATAATAAAATTTAATATACCTGTGCAAGTGATTCATTCCTCGCCTAATGCAAGCCGCAGCAATAGCATGAACAGCGTTCGGTCGTGAGGGCCTTGGTGCGGAG
Source organism: Dermacentor andersoni (assembly GCF_023375885.2). Taxonomy (NCBI): domain Eukaryota; kingdom Metazoa; phylum Arthropoda; class Arachnida; order Ixodida; family Ixodidae; genus Dermacentor; species Dermacentor andersoni. Next base: position 32,208,987 of record NC_092818.1, read on the forward strand.
GAGGAGCCGGCCACGCCCACCTCAGGAATTACGCTCTCTACGTGCGATTGGGACGGCCGCAGCAAAAACCTGCCGTTGCGCGCAAACTCAGAGGTCATACCCACAGCTTCCCTGAAACGCTAGGGCTCTTACGTCCTCTTCTATCCCAGTGGTAATACTACTGCTGTGTAACAGGCACGGGGCCCTGACAACCGACCCCAGGTCTGGAGCGGGAATGAATTACTCGCCGCTGCAGGACGCAACACTAGAGTGTTAGAACTGTTTTTTGGAGTGCAGCTCCGAAGCGCCGGTTTCTGCGGGGAGTGTCGGCGCGGCGGCGTAATGGAGCGAACGAGCACAGCGAAAGATAAAAGCGACGAGGAGGATGAAAGACGCAAGAAGGAAAAGCGGAGAGGAGGGTGCAATGTAACCAGGAGGCTGACAAGATGGCGCCAGAGAAGAGCGTGTCGTTTGGGAGCTCTGCCGGCGAAAGATGCTGTGATGCGCTCCAACGTGTAATCCATGCACTGGCTCTCGCGATCACCAGATTAGCGAGGCGGACGTGACACATTTCACCCCTTTTTGATAGATTGTGCGTGCCAGCCAATATTTGCTAAATGAAAACACGTATATAGCTGCGTTCTAATATCCCAATGTCGGTCTTTTTCTTGAATCGATCATGTTTCGACAATGTGTGAACTGCTACATTAAGAGGAGGGCCAGAAGTCTCTTCAGACTTCTGGCCTTCCTCTTAATGTAGCAGTAAGAAGTGATCACAAATTTAAACCAGCGCACATGTGGAAGCCGAACACAAAATATGCATGGTGCGTCGAAGTCCTTCAAGGCTCAGGTAATTATGCGCTAAATAAAACGTTAAAATCTCGAGAGGTTGTGCTGGACGCTACAAAATAAAATGCTTCGTTTGTGCGAAATTGTCTATTAAAACTTCGACAAACCTTTTCGCAATTATCTGGGAATGGTGTATTTCGGTGTTGCAGCGGTGGCGTAGAGGTAGAACACCCGCCTCGCGTGCAAGAGGTCCGTGGTTCGAATCCCGGTGCCGGTAATTTTACACCGGATTTAAAAAAAAATCCGCGTGTTGATAAAATTGCGCAAACAAGCCTGCAGTGTCGCCTGATCCCGGTGACCAGAACCGCTTACGCACTCCCTCACCAGAGCAGGATTGGCCACCCTGGTGCAGCACTTGTCCACAACCTCCTATATGAACACAACAATCAAACCCCGGCCCTCAGTCCCCAGCAGCTGTGAAGCAACTGACCATGGCGGCGGTCGGACCTGCGACGCAGCAGAGGGTGCTAAGGATCACTGGCTCCGGACAGGCCGCCGTTAGAATATGAACCTCGCAACGTTTAACGCTAGAACGTTATCTAATGAGGCAAGTCTAGCAGTGCTATTGGAGGAATTAGAGTGTAAATGGGATATAATAGGGCTCAGTGAAGTTAGGAGGCCAAACGAAGCATATATAGTGCTAAAAAGCGGGCACGTCCTGTGCTACCGGGGCTTAGCGGAGAGAAGAGAACTAGGAGTCGGATTCCTGATTAATAAGGATATAGCTGGTAACATACAGGAATTCTATAGCATTAACGAGAGGGTGGCAGGTCTTGTTGTGAAACTTAATAAGAGGTACAAAATGAAGATTGTACAGGTCTACGCCCCTACATCCTGTCATGATGACCAGGAAGTCGAATGATTCTATGAAGACATGCAATCGGCGATGGGTAGAGTGAAAATTAATTACACTATACTAATGGGCGACTTTAATGCCAAGGTAGACAAGAAGCAGGCTGGAGACAAGGCAGTGGGGGAATATGGCATAGGCACTAGGAATAGCAGGGGAGAGTCATTAGTAGAGTTTGCGGAACAGAATAATATGAGGATAATGAATACCTTCTTCCGCAAGTGGGATAGCCGAAAGTGGACGTGGAGGAGCCCGATCGGCGAGACTAGAAATGAAATAGACTTCATACTCTGCGCTAACCCTGGCATCATACAAGATGTGGACGTGCTCGGCAAGGTGCGCTGCAGTGACCACAGGATGGTAAGAACTCGAATTAGCCTAGACCTGAGGAGAGAACGGAAGAAACTAGTGCATAAGAAGCCGATTAATGAGTTAGCGGTAAGAGGGAAAGTAGAGGAATTCCAGATCAAGCTACAGAACAGGTATTCGGCTTTAACTCAGGAAGAGGACCTTAGTGTTGAAGCAATGAACGACAATCTTGTGGGCATCATTAAGGAGTGGGCAATGGAAGTCGGTGGTAACTCCGTTAGGCAGGATACCAGCAAACTATCGCAGGAGACGAAAGATCTGATCAAGAAACACCAATGTATGAAAGCATCTAACCCCACAGCTAGAATAGAACTGGCAGAACTTTCGAAGTTAATGAACAAGCGTAAGACAGCTGACATAAGGAAGTAGAATAGGGATAGAATTGAACATGCTCTCAGGAACGGAGGAAGCCTAAAAACAGCGAAGAAGAAACTAGGAATTGGCAAGAATCATATGTATGCGTTAAGAGACAAAGCCGGCAATATCATTACTAATATGGATGAGATAGTTCAAGTGGCTGAGGAGTTCTATAGAGATTAATACAGTACCAGTGACACCCACGACGATAATGGAAGAGAAAATAATCTAGACGAATTCGAAATCCCAAAGGTAACGCCGGAAGAAGTAAAGAAAGCCTTGGGAGATATGCAAAGGGGGAAGGCAGCTGGGGAGGATCAGGTAACAGCACATTTGTTGAAGGATGGTGGACAAATTCTTCTAGAGAAACTGGCCACACTGTAAGCGCAATGCCTTATGACCTCGAGCGTACCGGAATCTTCGAAGAACGCTAAGATAATCCTAATCCATAAGAAAGGGGACGCCAAAGATTTGAAAAATTATAGACCGATCAGCTTACTGTCCGTTGCCTACAAACTATTTACTAAGGTAATCGCAAATAGAATCAGGCGCACCTTAGACTTCCGTCAAGCAAAGAACCAGGCAGGATTCCGTAAAGGCTACTCAACAATAGATCATATTCGCACTATCAATCAGGTGATAGAGAAATGTGCGGATTTTAACCAACGCTTATATATAGCTTTTATTGATTACGAGAAATCGTTTGATTCTGTCGAAACCTCAGCAGTCATGGAGGCATTACGGAATCAGGGTGTAGACAAGCCGTATGTAAAAACTACTGAGAGATATCTATAGCGGCTCCACAGTCACCGTAGTCCTCCATAAAGCAAGCAACAAAATCCCAATAAAGAAAGGCGTCAGGCAGGGAGATACGATATCTCCAATGCTATTCACAGCGTGTTTACAGGAGGTATTCAGAGACCTGGATTGGGAAGAATTGGGGATAAAAGTTAATGGAGAATACCTTAGTAACTTGCGATTCGCTGGTGATATCGCCTTGCTTAGTAACTCAGGGGACCAATTACAATGCATGCTCACTGACCTGGAGAAGCAAAGCAGAAGAGTGGGTCTAAAAATTAATCTGCAGAAAACTAAAGTAATGCTTAACATTCTCGGAAGAGAACAGCAATTTACAATAGGCAGCGAGGCACTGGAAGTCGTAAGGGAATACATCTACTTAGGGCAGGTAGTGACGGCGGATCCGGATCATGGGACGGAAATAATCAGAAGAATAAGAATGGGCTGGGGTGCATTTGGCAGGCATTCTGAGATAATGAACAGCAGGTTGCCATTATCCCTCAAGAGAAAAGTATATAATAGCTGTGTCTTACCAGTACTCACCTACGGGGCAGAAACCTGGAGGCTTACGAAAAGGGTTCTACTCAAATTGAGGACGACGCAACGAGCTATGGAAAGGAGAATGATAGGTGTAACGTTAAGGGATAAGAAAAGAGCAGATTGGGTGAGGGAACAAACGCGAGATAATGACATCTTAGATGAAATCAAGAAAAAGAAATGGGCATGGGCAGGACATGTAATGAGGAGGGAAGATAACCGATGGTCATTAAGGGTTACGGACTGGATCCCAAGGGAAGGGAAGCGTAGCAGGGGGCGGCAGAAAGTTAGTTGGGCGGATGAGATTAAGAAGTTTGCAGGCACGGCATGGCCACAATTAGTACATGACCGGGGTTGTTGGAGAAGTATGGGAGAGGCCTTTGCCCTGCAGTGGGTGTAAGCAGGCTGATGATGATGATGATGATGATGGTGTATTTTCTGGGCACTTGACGTGTATGCCTAGCCATTACGAGTCACCTATCTCTCCGAAGGTCATGTTAAATTATATGATAATGAATAAATAATTTTGTCCGATTCCCACTGCGCCCAAATTAGTTTTCTTGTAAGGGTTTGCAAATACTGACATTTTCAAACGAAGCGAATAAGGCAAAAACTCTCTTCAAATATGGTATCGACTATGGAATTGTTGTGCAGTATAAAAAGTTGCAAAACGAGGTAACAATAGCTTTAGTACTCTTTAAAAATAATAATGCATTTTGGAAGGCTGCGACATGTCCAAGAGGCACTTAATACAGGTGACGCATCCAGGTAACGTCAGCTTATGCATTCAGTCAGGTAGTAATGATAGTCAACGACTGTATTGGTGTCCTGAAGAGCTAGGCAGGGGACCTGCTAGACATGTCCCTACTTAGTTGCTGGCTAGTCCCATGTCGGAACAAAGAGGCCACGCCTCTCCGCTTGTTCACGGGCCCTCTGGACAGACAGAAGCCGGACGTCTTGTCTCAGGTCTGTGATGGCTTTCGTACAGTCTCCTTCTCGGTTGAAGTCCTGTTACACAGGGCAATGCCAGAGCATGTGATTTATTGAAAAAAATAAGTGCCACAATTTGGGCAGAGTGGATCAATGTCGGGGTGGATCATGTCCTAAAAGCCCCTAGAGGGGTAGGACTCCGTCTCGAGCATGGGGATCGTGCTAGCTTGTGATCTGTTGAGATTATGATGGGAGAAGGGAAAGCTCTGGCTATTGCCTCTGCAATGGTGTGCGATTTTCTAAAAAAAGCTAGGATATCGCTTTGAACGAGCTCACCCGAACTCACCCGGGACACCATCCCGTCGCGGCATATGAAACCTCGCGCATGGTCATGGGCTATCTCATTGGGGTTCAGGTGACGCTGTAATACCTCTGGCCCCATGTGATCTGGGAACCAGAGTATGCGGTGAATAATGTCAGAGGGGGGTTTGCCGTTAAGAATCATGGCTGCTTCTTTGAGTATCAATCCCGTTGCGAACGCTGTGGTGTATACGAACGGAAGTCCGTGTATACCATAGTGCGTTTTGTGTCAAGTAATGCGAGATCTATAGCAGTCTGTTCCGCCACGTCTACCGAGGAGGTCTTTAGCGATGCTGCCGACAGGAGTTCTCCGCTGTTATTGATCATTGCTATGGAAAACTGCCGGTGCGACGCGCCGCATCAACAAAGGTCTCCGTTCCGGATATATTCTTCAATAAAGCCCTAGCCTTCGCTAACCTTCTACCTTTATTGTGTTTGGGGTAGACATTTCGTGGAAAAGGTTCAGAATAAAGGAGTTCCTTGTTTGAACATGAAGTGGCGTAGTCTCTCCCTGATTGAAGCTAGGACGGAGGCCTGCCGCATCCAGCAGCCTTCTGCCTTCTTTGCAGTTTGATAATCTAATAATTTGTGCTGATCTTTGTGCTTTTATTAACTCCGAAGTTGCATTGTGTACTCCCAAGGTCATGAGCTTCTCTGTGCTAGTTGTGAATGGCACGCCGAGCACCCTTTTGACACTTTATGCATGAGCGTGTCTAATCAATCTCTTTCCATTTTGGCCCAAATGAGGGCCGCGACCATATAAGTGACATGGCTCATGATGAAAGCATGGTGAGCCCATAGGAATATGCCCTCGCATATGCCACCTTTCTTGTTGGAAACACATAATTAATCTAAGAATGTTCTCTCTTTTCGGGGTGAGACAGGCTATAGTCTTAGTGTTGCAGCCCTTTGAGTCTATTGAAAGCCCTATGATTCTGATCTAGCTTACTCAAGGGATGGTGTAATGCACGTATTAGAGATTATTATGAAGGAAAATTAACTGCACAACATGTTCATAAAGTAAGCGCTCTCTGTGCAGTGTGCAATATTTGCACAGGTAGAAAAGACTCTTCCACTAGGAATTGAGGTGGCAGCGATGGCGAAGTACTTCTGGGCGAGTGTACTTAAAAGTGGGCACTTGAGGCGGCCAATGGAATGCTACCATCCACAAGACCCTTGATCCCTTTCCAAAAGAAGCTTTTCAGCATAGTCTCTAACTTCTCTCTCGGGGGCCGATGCCACATGTGCCTTTCCTTGTTCATCACGATATCGTTAAAAAGGTTCCATACACTGGATTCCCCCAGTGGACACAAAGTCAACACTAGCATGACAGTGGGTTTCACGTCAGCTGCCTTGAGATTCTTTGTCACAAGATATTTAGGCCAGATCATCTGATCACATGCCTAATGAACTGGTGGAAATTGTCTAATGAATGCTGTAATTGTAATGAATGCTGGAAATTTGTGTAATTCGAACCGGCAAGCGAGCCTTGATAGATTTAGCGAGATTGTTAGCAAACCCGGAGTTGTCTTCGCTACTTTCGAGGTTTCGCAGCATTGCAAAAATAATTGGGATTTGACATGACAATGACGGGTACCTTTCAGAACATGAGATCGCACTTGCGTCACATAAGAGCTTCAATGCATCCACAATCGCTACCGTATCTCTCCACTCCACAGAGTTAAAGGTATCTATGCTCGTGTCCGAAGTGGTGAGCTCAAGTGTGATGGACTCTGAGCTCAAGGAGCCTTGAGAGCATGAGGTACTGACTGTTTCATCATGTGTCAACATCCTGCACAACATAGAGCACGTCTTTGTTCAGCTGCCTCTTCCGATCGCTTGGTCTTTTCTGTCCCCTAGGGCAATGCTTGTAGTGTCCTACAATCGCTTTCGCTTTCTTGCAGAGTCCATTGATTGCCGGAGTACATGACATCGCATCGGCGATCGCCATCTGCATAGTGTGCGCAAAGCAGGCTGGCTGGAGAAACGGCAATCTCCTGGCAGCCGCTCGCATCTTCCGGGCCGTTGTCCGTCACGATGAACTTCACGCAGTCGATTCGTATCTCTCGGTCGGTATAAAGCTGCTCTAATGAGGCAGCTATGTTCACAGCCGTGCGACTCTCCGGCATTTGTATCGTGCTCAAAGTGAGCTTTTTCATCTCGAACTTCACCGTGAGAAAATGCCACGTGAGGCTCACAAAGCCCGCGTTGGCACGCAACATCCTGATATCGCTCATAAAAGTGAGAGTGCTTGTTCCGTGCTCAAGTGCTTTCCGCAGCTCGTGTCCTAGATCGCTCTTGTGCCGTCCCACAGGCGTTGCATGAGAACACGCGAAAATTTTGTTCGAGACACCAGGCTGTAGCACGGTACCACTGATTTCGTGAGTGTTTTAACCCACGCTTTTCTAGAAAGTTGTCGGTGAGTAGATTTATAGGGACCGTTTCTGCCACTTTCTGGTGAAGTGTGATTTCTTTCTTCGGAAGGAATGGCTGCTTTCACTTCCCAAGTATATCATCTAGTGTCGGTTGATTTTTCAACGGCGCGTTTGCGGCAGTGTCTTTTTTGTAGTCTTCCCATGAACAAAGGATGCTGTTTAAGTGACTTCGAAGAGCTGTGGTTGTTCCCGTCGCCGTTTGACGAACGCCTTTCCGCGGCTGGCATCGAGTTTTTGATGGTGAAAGACTTGTTTAGTAGCGCCAAAGAAGACTTCGGCCGCCTTTCTTGGTTGCTCGGTGGCTCGTCATCCGCAGGTGATGCCATTCTTGGAGAACATGCTTAAACGAGGGCTGCATCAGCACTCGGGTATTTGCAAATAGCGCAGCGAAGTCAGCGTGGTTTGCGTTGGCCTCGCAGAGCAGCAGAGAAATATTTTGCAAAAGTGGGAACAGAATGCGAAAGTTATCGATGGTGATGTCAAATGTTCTCCTCAGGCATACATACTTACTTTGAATTTCCAAACATAAAAAGAGGCCAGGTAACGTTTCCTAGATGCAAATTATATTGCTTATGCTGCATATTACATATAACATATTCGATTCGTATGCGAAATTTTGTATATTCGCACATTTGCAGTTTCCTGCAAAAATAAATGTAAACTTTATCCATAGTGTGCAGTTTTGTTTATTGAAGCCGTCCTTTGTTTCCACAAGTATAATTGAACATTGCAAAAATGGAAAAAGGCTTACAACGCCATGGTTCATAATATTTACCTCAGTGGCTATCACGGTGCTGTCATATCCGCCTGGTAAACCAGGTGCCTAAAATTGACAGACCTAAATTTAGCAGAAATACTCGAGACTGCCAACATGTGGGAATGAGAAAGCATCATGGTCCATTTGATTCGTGCTTTTTATTATATACACTCACTTTACAATTTCATGACGTGGCGCCACCTCCGTCCCATATAACATAGCGGGCAACCTCCTGTATTTTTTGTACCACCACTCCTTATGTAATACCACGCAAGGTGTCCTTAAGGTAATAAAATGAAATGAAATGAAATGAGGTTGGCTGCGCCGTCAAGTGCCCAATGCCGCACGCACAATGCCACACCTTTAGCCAGCGAGAACCCTGGAACCGCAATGGCGACGTGGAAGGGTGCTCGCCTCGCGCACCCTGGAGGCCTGGTCTGGATTCCGCAATGTATGAAGTAGTTCTTTAAATACAAATATTGTTCTTTGTTAACAGGAACCCCCCCTGAGAAACCTAACGTTAAACCAAACATTCTAATTTTCTTTTTCTCTTTGGGCGGTCGGCTACGTTTGGTCTTCGTTATCTTCGATTAGTTCTTCCAATAATTACTAGTGAAAACAAGCGTGTCCTTAGTGTAGGTGATATACTTGAAGAGAAGTGCGCTACAATGACGCGAACTTAAAGAGGAACATGTACGACAGACCCCGACCGACCTCGTGTCGTGCGCGTCTTCGTAGAGCTCTTTTTTTCTGCTATGCAAAACCAACTCGCCCACGTCAAGCTTCTGCTGTAGATGAGATAAATATTAACACGCTTGATCTCCACAATAGTACTGTATGCGCTTATACTGACTGTTTTAGTGGCTTTGGGCTTGAGCATTTACTTACTTCGGCAACCAGGGCTTCCACTCATGGAAGCAACTACCTCTTAGACTATGCCCACACTAATATTTTGCCTTGACTAGAGTCTTGCTATTGACAGAGACATAACGCATCACTACCACGTATTCGTCACTTTCAAGTCTAAAAATTTAGGTCAAATCTCTGTTATTTTAGATTTTGTTGTTGCAATTCACAAAATTGACTGGACAGTTTTAGCTACGAAACTAAATCCAGAGGACGAACGTCAGTTATTTTCTTCTTTATTTTTAAAGCTGTGCATGCTAGCACTGTCAATGTTGGTGCAAAAAATATTAATTTCCACGTAATCCTTGGATCACTATTGGTCTACATGTTAGCATGAGGAAAAAAGAAAGAACGTATAAGAATACTAAAAAACAGCCTTTTAATGTTAGTTTAGCCTTACGCTAGAAGAAATACTGCAGCGTGTTGAGCAATTTATTGAAAAAAATAAAGAAGGTAATATTACGTCAATGGATTCATGAAAAATTAGTTTCATCTAAAAAGACACAATGGCAACTGATCAATGAGTTCTTGAATTTACCGCTACCTGGTAGTTCCATTTAAAAGGTAATGTACAATAATGTAACCATCGCTTACCCGCCTAGCGTTGCTCGTGCGCTCAGTAATAACATTTATAAAATTTGTTAAACTACCCATGTTTCTTCTGTTTATCATACCAGCCGATGCGACCAATCTTTCTTTTTGTTTCCGGTAACATCTGATGAAGTCCTTATTGAGATTTACAACTTAAAGAACACAAGTCCTGTTCTTGATGGAATTTCCGCATTTCATTCAAAGCTTGTTGCTCCGACTATTTCTGATGTTCTCAGCAACTTAATTAAGCTTATGTTCAAAACCTCTATATACCCTAGAAGTCTAAGAGAAGCTAAAGTAAATAATGTTCATAAAAAGGATGACAAAGATCAAGTCGGTAAGTATCGTCGTATATGTATTTTACCTTCATTGAGTAAAGTTGTTGAAAAGGTAATACTTAGTCGTATTAACCGCTACCTTATCAAATTAGGCTTGCTGAAACCTTGTCAGTTTGGTTTTCTTTCAGGAAGCTCGACTAACTTGGCTTTGATAACTTTAACAGATTATATTGAACATTCACTTGATCTCGTATACTTTGTTGGCTCGGTCGTTTTAGGCTTTGCTAAAGCCTTTGATACAATAAACCACCAAGTTCTGTTTACTAAACTACATTTTAATGGAATTTCTGATACAACTCTTAACATATTCAAAAGTAATCTTTTTATAGTGAATTTGCAGTGTACGTAGGCTGGGCTTCCTATGAAAGCAAAATTATTAGACGAAGGAATGCCTCAGGACAGAATTTTAGGTCTACTATTATTTTGCATTTATAAGAATGATTTACCTGACCGCCATAATTATACACTTCCATATATTATACCCAGACGACACGACTGTTTCCCTTTCGGATAAATCATTATTTTCGCTAACTTTGAAACTAAACAGTGTTCTGTCTAAAATTACTGATTGGTGTAACGCCAATTGTCTAGATATAAACCCTATGAAAACACAATTCATGACGTTGAAATGACCGCCAAGACATTTACTTTGCTCTCCGACCATAACTCTCAATGTGAATGACATTCCTGCCGCCACTTCTGTTTCTTTCGCCGGCATCACATTAGATCCCCACCTTAAGTTTACTAACCACATTGCTCACATCAAACAAAAACAGCATTTAACATTAGAGCACTACTCAAAATCACGTGCGTTAGCCACATGATACGACGAATTATTACCGTTATACTTCACTGTCATTCATAGTCAGATCCATCATGGCACTGCTTCTTGGGGTAATACTTAGCATTATCATCTTTTCTCTATTCAGCAAATTCAAAGCCGGGTTATCCGCATCATAATGCGAAGCTATTTTTTCTCTACCGCCTCTTCACAAGTACGTACAAACAGCAATCTTCAAGTTCCTGAATTGTATAACTATCATTTACAGATAATGTTTTTCAAATTGCTAACTGAAGTTTTTTACAACATTGTTAGTTCTGATGTCCTTTTTAATCTTAATAACAAAAGGTTTGCAGCACAAGGATATTTCCTGTTGCCTTTATATCATACTACTTACGAAAAGGTGGCCTCCTCTTTTAGGGCGCTTCGACTTTGGAACAGTCTACCATATTCAATTAAGTTGTCATCTACCACGTACTCTTTTAAATACGAACTCAATAATTATTTGCTGTCTTAATATTTTCCTATGTTATTTCGCTAATTACTAGCTGTTTAATTAGCAATTATTGTGCCTCTTCCTCTTCCTTTTGTTTTTATGTGTGTCGTCACCCAGTTTCTTGTGTTATATTTTGCTTATTTCATATTTTGTTTCTCTGCCCTGTATTCCGCTTTATTTTTTTTATACAACGTCTAATCGAAGGTTCTTGGTGCAGTCCCTGACTTTGGGACCCTTGTTTGCATACCATTTCTTGTAAGCAATTGCCATGAACAAATATTAAGCTGAAACTGAAAGTGAAAATTGAAACCATTGCTCCATCACACCACATGCGATGCCACCAGATTTTCGCGTAATGCGCCCTATATTGTTTCCGCAGTAAAATTTGTTCACCTGTATAAGTAAATTACACAACACAAAAAGGCCACTCTCGCTACGGGAACTGGCTTGCTAAGCTAGAAAAAATTCAACGAGGAAAGCGTCGGGGCGACCCCGTCTTGAAATTCCTCTATCTGCTTTCCGAACCTTCGTGTATTGTAACGGCGCCTGCTTTAGGGCCTAGTTAATCTTTCGTCGGTCTATGTCGACCATAGTGTGTCGTAAAGGTGCCAGAAATAGAAGAGGCTAAGTTTGGACGACGCGTATTGAGCAAATTCAGTCCAAATAAGAATAAGACACTTTGAAATTTCTAATGTCGCACTGACCTGTCTGCGATGCAGTGTAGAAGCGCAAATAAAAAAAAAAAAACGAAGGTTGTCCATTATCCTCTTCGCAAATAGACAACCTGTTATCGAACAGTTTTCAAAAAGTGTTTTGAAAGAACTATTTCTTAAATTGCTAGCATTTCGATTTATCCTGCAATTAAACAACTTTTCTTCAAGGTAGTCAAGCTGTTGTCTCTTCAGAACATTTCTATGCTTTACAAGAATCGTATACCTGAAGCGCAGTTTGTGCTGAGCTAAATATTTCTTTTGCCAGCGGTACAGCAGCAAACTGCGCCTCGTGACATGATAATCCTGTGCTTTGCGGTCTAGGCAGTTGTTATTCTCCCCTAAATTTTCTCGTCATCATCAGAGCCCCATGTGGGTGATTTATCTAGATAAATGGACTCTTGTGTTGTTCTAGAGACTGATTGGACATCAAGACTTATTCTTCTCTTGGCAAGCTACGGAACGTTACTTTTGTCGGCAGCATAATCATGTACAGCCATACTTTCACAATTTTTTGGATCAACTCTTTAATTATTTGTAGCTATCCGTCCACAGCACTTCAGCGAACCAAAGATTATTGAGTTATTCGCCGTTGGTCCTTACTCCTAGCTCTACCCAGTCTAATATTTTGAACACGTTTCATTGGATAAGTGATGACTACATTTTTTCATACAATGACACATATCCACAGCAGGGGATCAGCTAAGCGGAGCATCTGTGAGTTAATTATGATGGAGATTCCCGTACTATGGTACATACCAATAATTAGGGCTCACGAATAAGCCGGTGCATATTGTCACGTGGTAGTGACGGTAAAAAACACAGTAGAAATACTGTGAAAGACGAAACCAACTTTTACTCTGCGAACCCGTGCCCACCAAAAAGATGCTACACTTAAAGCGCCACGATAGTGGTGCACACAGCCGGCGATCGTCGAAATCTGATCTACGGGTCAAGCGCGTGGTCGGATTTTATACATCAGTCATGGAAGGTTCCAGAGTGATCGCTGGTGCCCGCGTATCTTGCAGAAAGTTCTACACCATTCGTGTCGCGCGATGAAATCATATTACACAATGTTAGGTGACAACAGACAGCGCACAGAACCATCGATAACCTTCGAGAAACTTCTGATACATGCAGGCGCGTCCTGCGCTGTGCGCTAATATTTGTTGGGTAGTGTAACGTGCTCACCCCATAAAAAACTATACCTTTCAATTTTTGTCAACACAAACCAGACCTTATGATGGCTTCGTGCTAATGATAATCACAATTTCCGTACTATGCCACCTACCTACAGTATGGAATCAGCCATTAAGCGAGTGTGTGCGTTGTTTATGATGATTATATTCATATTATGGCACATACCAAGAATAGAAGTTGGACAAGAAGCGGACGGTGCATATTCTAATCCAAACAAGCTCTTTGTGATGATCCGCACATCTTGATGATGTTTACGATAGCCGTGCTATGGCACGAACCCACAGGAAGGGATTAGCGGACACTAGTTTCGGCAGGATGATGCTATAGAACACGTTCAATAAAATTAGTATGCTTACTTCGCATAACAGTCTGCTAACTTCATACTAAAATATTTTTGCGTGCACAATTCACAAGGACACAGTGAAGGGGACACACGAGCGCTTACTCACAACTATTTTATTTACGGGAAAATACAGAACATATATATACCCCAGCTATCGGCACGTAGCATGTGCAACAAGAGTGGTCAGTAAAACAGAAACAGATTAAACACAGATTAAGAAGATTCAACCAGTATTTAAAAAAGCGCATTCATTTTCATGATTACAACCGATGGTTGGCTTATGCATCTTTCGGCGCACTTTTTTATATGAAATGCTTCTGTGATTGCACGTGTTCGTTTATTTTTATCTGAAAACAAAATTTCAGTGTTAAAAAATATCGGATCACAATGCCATAGATTTCAGTGGTTCGACAAGTGCGAATGATTTTCTTTACCAAGAGAACGTTCATGTTCCTTTAGACGGGTGTTTGTGCACCGAGCAGTTTGTCCTATGCACATGTTGCCACAGGTCATTGGAAGCCTGTGCGCAACACCTATACTGCAGTTTGTGAAGTTTTGATCGTCTTTTAGACCGCAGCTGCATTTTTTTACCCTATTGTCTAATTTATCGGAAATAGCTCGGAACAGTATTTGCACTTTGTTAGGAGCGCTGAAAACCACTTCAACGCCATACCGGCGATCAACATTCTTTAGCCCTTGGGAAAAATAATGTACCTAAGGTACAACTGCAAGGCGTTCTTTGTTCGTGCTAAGCCTGTTCCTTGAATCTGTGGGTTGTACACCCTTTACTATTCTTATTACCTTTTCGGCCACTCTGACGATAATGTGTTCCGGGAATCCCACCGAAACTAGTCTTGTTACCTGATTAGCAAAGCTTGCTTCTTGTCGGTGGCCACAAGATTTTACTAACGCGGCCCGAAAACAAGACACCGCAATTCCTCTTTTTACAATTTTCGAATGTCCTGATTTGTACTGTAATATGGGATTTTTTGATCTAGGGCTGTACATCCAGCATGTGTGATCGGGTAGCAATCGCAGAGAAAGATCTAGAAAGTGTAGTTCATTTTCTTTAGTAATCTCATGGTTAGCAATCTCATAGCAATCTCATGGGGATGTGCCGAATAGTTGCGTCTGAATCGTGCAGGCAAATGCGACACCATACGGACTGTTTGCGTGTAGCGTGCAAGACACAGTGCAGTGATACCAGCAGACGACTCTTCCTGGACTGGTGCAAAACAGTGGATAGGACAACGGAGTTCCTCTGGAACACGGTGAGGCCGCTCTTGCACAATGTCAAGAAGGCACCTCCTACAGAAGGAAGAGTGGTACGGCTTGGGGAATATTTCATTTCAGATAAGAACAACAAGCTTCTGCAGCTTGGGCCAAAGTTCGCGCTGGAACCGGCGCTGTGTCCACCTGCGAAGCTAGCTGCATTGAGAGCCGTCTTCCGACTAGTTCCTGAAGCAGAACGTGCAAGGTGTGTTTTTGAATGTGTAGACGCTATCGCGAAGGCAAAAACCGCATGTGTGAGTGCCAACCGGCTCAACCTAGTGGCAGGAGACTTGGCATCTAGAGGGTTACGTGTTCTTACCGCCGATATACAAGGATGTTTTGTTGTCCTACCTGATGTCATGTTTCGTGAAAAAGCTTGTGAAGCTATAGATAAAAATTTCAAGAGAATTGATGTTAAGCCTGCCAAACAAGAACAGCGTTCTATTGAATTACTGCGTTCCCTGAATTTTGAAAACCTATGTGCCTCAGTCAAAGAAGCAAAGGGCCTGCATCTTGAGAGAGAGAGAGAAACTTTATTGTAATTGTAAAGATTTGAAGGAGGGGTGGTCGGAGCCTCTCAGTCCAGGGCCCCACTGGCCTCTGCCGCCTGCCTGACCTGGCTAATTAAGGAGTTTTGTCCTGCCAGGTCGGAGCGGGCGAGCTGTGCCTCCCACTGCTCCATTGTACTACTGGTGTTTGGCCTATGAGGGTGCTTAGTGCACTCCCAGGTTATGTGCATTAGGGTAGGTATGCCACCGCACCAAGGACCGTAGGCCCTATAACGAGTGTGATAAAATACAGACCGGGGTGTTCCCCCATTTAAAATTGCATGTATCCCTGCATCTTGAAGTGTTTTTCTCATGAAAAACGCACAAACCTGAAGAGGCCATTCAGAGCCATTGTTACTGAAAGAAGCAATTGGCAGCTGCAGGTAGTACCGTTTATCCAGAAACAGCTTTCCTTGTTCAGAATCCCAGATCCGTTAGGTATTTGTAATTCTGAGGCTGTTGTGCGATATTTGAGTGAAAACAAAACAAAGGGAAGCAGCGCCTTCAGCTTTGACGCACAAGATTTATTTCACTCGATTCCCCACACAGAGCTGTTAAAAAATGTTAAGATATGTATTTGCGAAGATAATGAAGTAACATTTAGAAATGACAGCGAAGCACCCGTGGAAAGCTTTATGGAAATACTATTCCTTTATCTTACTTCTACGTTTCTCGCTTGGAATGAAGCAATGTTTTGTGCAAAAATCAGGTATATCTATAGGTTCCAAGGTAGCGCCAATACTAAGCGACATTTTTCTAGCTCATGTATACAAAAGTATTAACAGTGCTTTAGGAAGCTTTGCAAAAATTAACCGATTTGTTCATGATTATTTGGTTATTTTTGATCGGAATGAACATGGCTGTAATGTGGTTAATGTACTAAAAGTGTTCCATGAATTTGGCTGAGGCGTTAAGTTTACCCATGAGATTGCTAAAGAAAATGAAATACAGTTTCCAGATCCTTCTCTGCGATTGCTACCCGATCACACTTGCTGGATGTACAGCCCTAGATCAAAAAAGCCCATATTACAGTACAAATCAGGACATTCGAAGATTGTAAAAAGCGAAATTGCGGTGTCTTGTCTTCGGGCCGCGTTAGTAAAATCTTGTTGCCACCTACTAAAAGAAAGCTTTGCTAATCAGGTAACGAGACTAGCTTCAGTGGGATTCCCGGAAGATATTATAGTCAGAGCGGCCCAAAAGGTAATAATCATAGTAAAGGGTGTACAACCCACAAATTCAAGGAACAGGCTTAGCACGAACAAAAAACGCCGTGCAGTTGTACCTTAGGTACATTATTTTCGCCGTGGGCTGAAGAATGTTGATAGCCGGTAAGGCGTTGATGTGGTTTTCAGCGCTCCTAACAAGGTGCAAAAACTGTGCCGAGCTATTTCCGATAAGTTAGACAATAGGGTAAAAAAATGCAGCTGCGATCTAAAAGACTATCAGAACTTCACACACTGCAGAATAGGTGTTGTGTACCGGCTTCCATTGACCTGTGGCAACATGTACATAGGACAAACCGGTCCGTGCATAAACACCCGTCTAAAAGAACATGAACGTTGTCTTGGTAAAGGAAATCATTCGCACTTGTCGAACAACTGCAATCTATGTCATTGTGATCCCATATTTTTAACACTGAAATTTTGTTTCCAGATAAAAATAAACCAACACGTGCAATCACAGAAGCGTTTAATATCAAAAAGTGTGCCGAAAGATGTTTAAGCCAACCATCGGTTGTAATCACTGAAAATGAATTCGCCTTTTTAAATACTATTTGAACCTTCTTAATATGTGTTTAATCTGTTTCTGTTTTACTGACCACACGTGTTGCACATGCTCAGCGCTGATAGCTGGGGCATATATGTTCTGTATCTTTCCGAAAATAAAATTGTGAGTAAGCTCTCGTGTGTCCCCTTCACTGTGTCCTTGTCAATGGTGCGCGCAAAAATATTTTACTATGAATTCGTACCAACTCGCCCAACTATCAGTTCTGCTGCAGTCTGCTAACTTGCTATCGCAATCAATGCTTCGGCTTTCGGGCCACACTGTGGGGTTTGAAGGTTGCATTGTAATATTTCTTTTGATTACATACTACATATTTTCCATTTGGCTTAATGAGTACATGCTCTCTCTGAGGATAATCGTCAGCACATACATTTTCTTCTACTATTTCCTTTTGCGTTTGTTTCTTCCTTGCCACATTGGGTTTCAGAGCTACCCAGAAGTTACAGCTACGATTTTATGACATCTAGAGTCAGTCTTACTTTCTCGTGAACACACCAGTGCAAGCAACTCTCGTGTGCAATAGAATCTCGTAAAAACTCTTCAGTCAGAATAAATACTGACAAGAGACGTGGTGTCGTGCTCTAAAAAAAAACACTTATGCTCTATCCTTAACGTTATCGTTTGCTCAAAATAATCGCTAACGCATCTGTAAAGGCGACCACATTCTTGGACAATAACCACTGGTACCCAGTCAAGAAACCCAACAGGCTGTCAGCCTGTCAGCTTGTCGGCTATACGTTATTTTGGCTTGTAAGTCTGTCAGCCTGTAAGTCTGTCAGCCTGTAAGTCTGTCAGCCTGTCAGCCTGTCAGCCTGTACGTCTGTGAGCCTGTAAGCCTGTAAGTCTCTCAGTTTCACTTTCACTGTAAGCCTGTAAGCTTTACTTTCACGAGATTTCCCTGATTCAGCCGTCAAGAGTCTTGCATTTACCCGATGCTTGTGTGCAGCTGTTCATTGTTGATCCTCGCAAAAGTGAAACGACCTCTGAAAGTGGTCTTCTGAGAAGACATCCCTATAGTGGTCTGCGTACCAAGCATGCTTGACTACGCTGATAGTTGCTGTATAGAAAATACACCTTTGATTGATCATTTCAAAGTTTTATTACACAGTAATACACCCGGCCTTAATAGAACTAGCGTACTCATATATATCTCATACAGTTGAATCCCGCCACAATGAATACCGCTACAACAAAATTTCCAGGAAAACGAATAATTCTTAATTCCCCGTCAGTATCCCATAGAAATTATACCCCAAGTTTCTCTGCACGAGCCATTTTTGGTGAGCGTTTCCGCTTCAACGAAATTTTCGCAGTCAAAATCAAAACCAGAACAAGTGTTATAGGCAAAAGTTTAAGTTAAATCCAAAGCCGTAGTAAGCACGAAATCATGTGATTGCAGTTTCGCCATTTTTTTTTTTTTCGTGGTCGCGTCACTCGCAGCGTGTCTCTTCGACGACGAGCTTTCATCCATGCGTGGGACGAGATGTCAACGCAAAACCCTTTCCCTCAAGCAGAAAGCTGAATCACCCAAGCTGTGAGTGGAAGGAAGGAAGTGGCAATCGCTGAAGACTTTGGGATTCCGGCCAGTTCGCTGTGTACGATTCTAGGAAATAAGGGCAGCCGAAAAAAGGCACTTGCTTCAGGCACATCTTCCAAGCACAAAAAGGTGACATGGCCCCTCCATGAAGAGCTGGACAAGCCGGTGCATGCGTGGTTTGTTGAAGTACAAGGAAAGAACGTCCTCCTCAATGGAAGCATCGTCCAGAAAAAAGCCTTGAAGCACGCCTGCCTACTCGGCATTGACGATTTTAAAGCCAGCGTTGGCTGGCTGAACTGTTTCAAGGTCCTCCATAACATCATCGGAAAAGTGTTGTGGAGGAAATCGATGTCCGCAGACGTTGACGGAGCTTGGAAGGTGAGCAATGTGGCCGGCATTTTAAGCAACTTCACGCCGGCAGACATCTACAATGCCAATGAGACCGGGCTATTCTTCGAGATGTTGCCGGCCAGGATGCTTGACATTAAGGGGCAGCGCTCTCACAGCGGCAAACAGCAAAAAATGTGTGACGGTGCTGCTTTGCACAAACATGGATGGCTCTGACAAGCGTCCTCCATTAGTCATTGGAAAAGAGCCAAGCCGCACTGTTTCAAGGGATCCCGTAGCCTACCTGTGCAGTACAAGGCGAACAACAAGTCATGGACGACCCGTGCTATTTTCACAGAGTGGGTGGTGGCATTCGACCGCAACATGAAGCGGCAGGACCATAAAGTTTGCTTGCTTCTGGACAATTGTTCAGCCCATCACTCCGAAGAAGTCGAGCTCACTAACACGGAGCTGATGTTTTCCCCTACAAATTGCCCATCTGACCTACACCCTCTCGACCAGGGTGTGATTCTGAGCCTGAAGCGCGCTTACCGCGGGAGGTTAATTCAGCGGCCGCTCTTCAACAGTAAAACCGGCCAAGACACGAAGGCGGACATGTACGTGGCACTATAATATTTGCAATAATTGCAAACTGTTTTAGGCACCCGGATTTGCCGAAGATCTATCCTTAGACTCTGACGTAGTAGTTCTGCGGAAACCCGCAAGGTGGAGAGAAGTAATGAATAAAGGGAAAATGAGACATCCACCTGTTCGTAGCAATTGCTACAAAGGAAACCCATACGGGTTCCTAGAAAGAAAAGCCTCATAGTTGAAGAAAAAGTCCCTGACCAGGACGAATTTTTTTCAACTATGAGGCTTTTCTTTTGAGGAACCCGTATGGGTTTCCTTTGCAGCGATTGCTACGAACAGGGGGGTGTCTCATTTTCCCTTTATTCATTATCCTTAGACTCTGCTAGCGCAACACCGACGAAGAGGCGTCAGCGGCACTGGGGATCACGGCCGCCTGGAAAATACTGGAAAAAATGGGAAACGTGTTGCCTAATCTCGAGCTTGATGAATACATCGGTGCTGACGATTGTGCTATAGTTCATGAAGAGGTGAATGATGAGCAGATTATCAAAGCCGCCTGCAATGATGAAGACTCTTCTTATGTCGAAGATGACGTACAGGATGTGCCTGCTGAGGCAACTGCCTCAAAGGTGATGGACGCGTTCGATGTAATGAGGAATATTGTTGATGTCCGTGAAGACGATGTCGCGATCGGTCTGCAGACTGAATGTGAAAATCACGTGACAGCACTGCTCACCGTGAAGCGCAAATAAGCCAAGCTTACAGATTTTTGGCATTAGAAGTTTTTGCTGCTGCTTGGGCAATAATTTCTGCGTTTCGTATTTAATTTCTGTGATAACGAAGAACGAATTTTTTTTCGGGCACCGTAAATTTTGTTGTAGCGGGATTCAATTGCATTTATAGGTCCCCCTTTTCTTTTTGAAGTGGTCGCAAGTACGGGCTCCCACGTACGAAGATGTGAAATCAGCTTTACTTCGCTGGATGTAGAAAGCAAACGCAGCCCACATTCCCGTCAATGGGACGATACTGCGGGAGATGGCCAGCGACTTGGCTCTACAACTTCGGCACGCAGAGTTCAAGTGTAGCAATGGATGGTTCAGCAGTCTTAAAGAGCGCAATAATTTGAGCTTCGTAGCAGTCTGTGGCGAGAGCGGCAGCGCAAACAAGAGGGTCATCGACGCCTGGAAGGAACACACGTTGGCTCCATTGCTTAGCGAGTACGGTACAGACGATGTGTACAACCTTGACAAGGCAGTCCTTTTTTACAAGATGCTGCAAACGTTTGCAGTGAAGGACACCGCGGTCAAGGGTCAAAAGCAAGGCAAGGAAAGAATCATTGTTCTGTTCGGTGCGAACATGTGTGGCAAACACAAGCTGCCGCTACTTGTAGTAGGAAAGAGTGGGAAGCCTTGCCGCTTTAAAAATGCACGGCTGCCGCCAAGAGATGAGCTTATCATACCGGCTCAGCAAGAAAGCTTGGGTCACAGGCGCAATATTTGAAGATTATGTTCGGCTGGTTGGCCGCAAGTTCGCGGCCACAGGCAGGAATGTACTCTTCTTTGTTGGTAATTGCCCAGCGCACGGCGTCATCCCACACCTGAAAGTTGTCTGGATGGTATTTCTTCCTCCGAACACCACGTCGTTCTCGCAGCCAATGGACCAAGGCGTCATTAAACAGACAAGGAAGATTTACCGCCACCACCTGCTCGAGTGCATGCTCCTTTGCTTCGACAACGGCAAGGAGTACTCCATCGACCTCCTCGGGGCCGCATGTGTTATTGTGGATGCATGGAGGCAAGTGGAACCCACTTTGGTCATGCGGTGTTTTGAACACGATGGCTTCTCGAAGGAAAGCACCGTCGATGCCGATACTGTCTATTCACGTGCACTTGATGAAGAAGGAGCTGAGTATTGTGACCGCATCAATGCAATCTGCGCAGAGATTGCGAATCCAGTGCAGTTGGCTTCGCCGAGTATCTGAACTTTGAAAAAGATCGACAAACATGCTACTCAGATTTGGAGTGTGAAACTACCGCTGATGCGGCCAATGTGCGATCACAGCGAGAACGGCGGCTCTAACGAGCCCTTCTGAGCACCCGCTCTCGGGGGAGTTATCGGATCGCTGAACGTTATCCGCAGTTTTGTTGAGTGCTACTGTGGAAATTCTCAAATGCTGCATGTAGTTGGCCAACTGGAAATAACATCACCCTTGGAGCCTCGAACTACAGGACGCGGCAAACCGAACTCAAACATTTTTTTGCAGTCCCAATGACTTCAAATTAACGAGGCGTACCATTATCATTGAAAAGGAAGGTATACAATCAGTGCATTTTATCGGTCATGACATTTGGGGCAGACTTGGAAACTGACAAAGAAGCTTGAGAACAAGTTAAGGACTGCGCAAAGAGCGATGGAACGAAGACTGCTAGGCATAACTTTGAGACAGAAAGAGAGTGGTTTGGATCAGAAAGCTAACGGGTATAGACGACATTCTAATTGACATGAAGAGAAAAAAAATAGCACTGGGCAGGTCATGTAATGCATAGAGTAGATAACTGTTGGACCATTAGGGTGACAGGATGGGTACCAAGAAAAGGGAAGTGCAGTAGAGGATGACAGAAGACTAGGTGGTGCAACAAAATGAGGAAATTTGCGGGTGCTAGTTGGAATCAGTTGGTGCTGGACAGGGATAATTGGAGATCGCGGAGAGAGGCCTTCGTCCTGCAGTTGACATAAAATAGGCTGATGATGACTGTACAAGGTCTGCCCCAAACGTTTGTGCAGTTCATGCCACCACACTCTCTGCTGCATTTTTGCTGATTCAATTGTGCAATGAGTCAGCAAAAATGCAGCAGAGGGTGAGGTGGCATTAACTGCACAAACTTTTGAGACGGGCTTTGTAGCTGCATCAGCGGCACTACTTCCTTTGTGCATTAGCAAGTTTTTGCGCCAGGTGCCTGCGTACACTCTTCATTCTTTTTTTCTCATCTTCTGGCGTCACATCGCTGCCCATTAAGATCCGGAGGAGGCCTGCACAAGAAAATCAATCACAGCTATAAAAGTAATGAAAGCAGCTAAACAAATATTTCCAGCATGACACTGCAAGTTCCCAACAGTATACCCAAGGTTCAAGGAAATATTTTATCAGAGCTACGTTTTCAATTTAGCAACAAAATTACAGGCTACTTCATGCCGGTTCATTTGCATGCCACAAATTCTTTTTAGAGCTTCAACATGAAATATTTCAGTAGCAGGTTATCGCAACACAGTGCTTTAGCACAACAGCTTCGCTGTTACTGTGGCCTTTCGTGTTTGCCATCTATAGATGAGCAGAACAATTAGCTAAAGCACACAGCTGGCAGCCGTCAGAGCCAGTAAGGATAAATGTTAATGATAGGCTAAATTATTCTGATCAGCATAGCGGCTCTCAATTGTGAACACTTAGGCTTGTTGGTTTATCGTCTTCCAGAAAGTAGCGAAATTACACAAAAGTAGCACTCCTATAGATAGGCAATCTCCTTTGCTGATGTAATTTCACTGCGCTTATAAAACTGTCAATACTCAAGCACACTGGATAGTGCTGCTACGTTTGTGCACAAAGCACTACATCCATACACCAAAAAATTTTAATTTATTCAGAATGAAAAAGACAATTACCACAGCTGAATGTGAAATAATAGCAGACATGCTTTTTAATGTTTCCGTTACGTAAAATTTCAATGGAAATGAGTCACTAGTTAATGTTTTCTGTATAAATACCATTTTCAGTAGCAAGAAGCCCACTACTCTGAGGAGTTAGTAAGGATTTCAGTTTCAGTTTGTTTGTTATAGGATGGCGCATCAATGCACGTTAAGCACACTGTTTTGCGAAGCAGAGCACCACCTTCAGTGACTGTATCAAAAAATACTGCTGCTACTTTTTTCATTGGACAGTATGTTCAATTGTGCATACTTTTTAGGGATGACAGCTTCTGTGGTGTTACAGCTTGTCTGGCCTCCGTCCTCCCCATGGACCGCGACATGTTCGACAGGGTTCCTGTAACGCTTCTGTTCCGGAGTTCATCCGGCGTCTAGTAAATTGTAGAAGCCATGCGGCAAAACATGGAGTCAGACGACGCCCGGAACAGTGTCCCCCATGCTGCCTTGTCGATCCATTTGCCGGATCCAGCATACATCTGCAATATATAATCATACATACATAGCTCGTAGCTGACAGGTTTTATACTGGACTATATACACTGTATTTTCCCAACCCTGCAGTTTCCTGGCATTTTGGCACATTTATTTGTGTCATTTGGACCAATACCTGCAAGAGCGAAACTAAATTACCCAGTAAGATTTTTATAAATCTTTTAGACCCTCCTACATAAAGATCTCCTAGGCATCAGTAGCAATCACTAAACTTGGAAAACTGACAATGATCTGCAAGAATATTCACTGCTACAGCTTGATGAAATCACTGAAATCTACCTAGGCATTGCGTAGCCCAATTTCAAATATGTTCCATGTGATATCTGCACAACCACTCTTTTCCACAGGTTACTCTGTGCGGTCACTAGATGCAAAATAGAAATATGCACCAGCAATGCGATCCAAGGACTGCATGATTACATAATTGTGTTAATGTACACAAACAAAAAAGAACTTCATGTGCACTGTGATGTTCATGTAAAAAGAGGATTAGCCTACTAATTAGGTTTTCGAGCCCCATTTTCGAGACGCTCTACGGAGCACAGTGCACCATCTGACTTATAGTAGTAGTTTCAATTTGTATGCTTATTTCTTCGGTGTGGCAGCGATATTTTAATTAGCTTGGAAGACACAGGAATTTGAAAGTGAAAATGGCTATCTCCACAAGCATCAGGCACACTTTATGGTGGCGTAGTTAAAGAAGCCATCAGGCTAATCACACAAGCAGCTGTTTGTTTCCTTCTGCTCACTATTCCATTGCTGTCATTTGTGCACTCTCTTAATTTCACAAGGGCCAGCAAATCCAGATGATCAGCAAACACTTCACCTACATTAGTACACATTGAGAGCAACCATTGTTGTGCTTCCATGGGACACTGTTCGACACAAGAAATTGTGAGAATAGTGCTAAGCAACAACAAACCCAACAACAAAAATAAAGCATTTATGTGAGACAAAAGTGCAGAGGGACGCTCATACCAAGGTCAGATATTCTACTTCGGCACTCAAGCCAACCAAAAGTGGTTAAAGTATTGTGCTGTAAGCTGACCCCTTTTCATTTATTTTAATATGCCTGTGGTGTGGCAAGCTGATGAGGATGGCGCCGAGGGTGTGACTATGTGCTTGGCCGGTTGCGAATTGTGACCGTGATGCTGTGCAGCATAGCTGATAGACATAAGCCGCCTATATACAAATTTATAAGAGGAAGACACTGCCTGCTAAGGAAGCCTTCCCAAGAGATGCTGACACACAGATGTTGAGCTAGTGGATAAGAATCATGTGGCAACAGCGCTCAAGAACTGTCTCCTTGTCCTTGATCCATACTTGAACGTACATCGCTATCATTCTAAGTGGCATGACATGCCAGCCTGAGCCACTTGGCGTCTGCATCAACAAGCGTTTTGAGGACTGCTTGCGGAAATACTTTGCGATGTGGTTGACTGATGAAGCGTGTAAGCTAACAGCAAAGGTTGTATCAAATACACACCACTATAGCAAGTGGCGAGCTGGGTCACTGCAGCATGGGACAACATGCCACGAAGCTTGATTGCATGTTTTCAAGGAGCGCAGCATCTAAAGTGCTCTAGATGGCACCAAATATAGTGTGCTCTATGTGCTGACAGGGATAAGGTAAGCAACAAAGCTAGCAGCAATGACGACATCACATGAGCTGGGGCAGGTTCGCAGTTAATAAATGCTGTTTGCATTTTGTGTCTGTCGTTCTTTCTTTTGTCCGGCTTTCATTCAAGAAAAGCGCTTGGGCTTTAGACCTTCAGGTGTTAACTTAGAAGCGAGTCTGGTTTAGATGCATAAATATGGTACTCGGCCATAGATCTAGTTCATGGATCATACACAGTTACATACATCCGAAAAAAAAAAGTTGCAAAATTCAGTAAATTTCTTACACATACTGAAATGTATGAGCACCTTAAGCACCCAAATGTAACACGGAGCCTTAAAGAACAATTCTGTGATTTAAATATTACCTTTCCATCATCTCTTGAGGATCCGATTACTACATCGAGGGCCTCTTCTTCGGGGAACAGGTCGATGTCAGCTGCAAAGAAAAATGTACAACTTTTCCCTTGAATTGCCAGGTTTGATACTTCAAAAGCAATATAGAGGAGTTCCATGCTAATGAAAGAGCACAAGGTAACCATTACACAATACCAAGGAATAGAAACCAAAAATATCAGTTGCCAAGAACATTGTGTGGGACAGGCCACACACTGGTACCTTGCAAACATGACCAGTGCAATGGCACTGCAATCTTCAGTGCATAGGTAACTATTTCTGCTTAAACTCAAGGGAATCAGGTATGAATATATGAAAGGTGTGAATATTCACGCACCCCTAACTACAATTAATGTGAAACAAAAAAATTTCCTACCGAAGTCACTTGGCACCATGCCTGGCATCTCGTTGCATAAGCCATCTTCAGGCACTGAAAAATTAATGTTGAAATCAGTTTTACAATATCGTAAAATCTAGAATTGCTCGAACTTTATATGGCATCTTTCTCTTAAAACACCATACCATGCAACCCATTTCCTTTATAATAAATAGAGTACATAATAATAATAATAATAATAATAATAATAATATATAACCACAGTTGCTTGTCATGTTCTGGTTCTGTTGCTTCACATACACCTTCAAATTTGAGAAAAATACACTCCACTTTTACCAGGTGGTCTGTGGTAGTGTTTTTCAGGTGAACTGCTAGGTTCTGTCAAAAACAGAATTCAGTTTCGTGTGCCCACCGTCTCTAAATTATTTAGTCAAGAAAAACAAGGTTAGATAACCCGCTTCTATTCCGTTAAATTTTGGACATGACCGGGCATAATGTTAGCATGAGTAGGCATCAGTGACATCATAAGAGCAAATGTGAAATACTGCAAATGCATGATGAGCACCTGTAGGCACAAGTGAATTTGTAAGGTAGTAGCAGTGAGTAAGCACGGAACTAGAAAAAAATTGTGCTTGGAAGTGAACAGTGCTGTATAAAGAAATACAGTCTTACCATGCTATCGTGCAAAGCTGCAGTTATCATTTATTTTAAAATTTCACAATAAAATGAAAGCAGACATGAAAGTGCAACTTGAAGGCGGAGCCACACGAGAATGTCTCATTACCTGGCTCTGGTGTCCAAGCCCTTGAAGTGCTCTGCACTTGTGTGCAACTTGTACCTGCAGCAAGAAATTTGTTAGGTGACCGAACTGCCCCGACTGCTGACAATATGTCCTGAAAGATGTAACGAACTGCCACAGAGAAAAATGATCCTTACTAGGCTTTGACAAGCAGTCCACTGCACTTGGCTGGCCTGGAGCTGGGGCAAGAGTGGTTCCTGATGACAAAAGTGCAATTACCGCTCACATTATCTTCTGAAAGATTCACTGAACTGCCACAGAGAAAAATTATTCTTACTGGGCTCTGACAAGTAGCCAACTGAAGGTGGCTGCACAATCGTAGCCGGGGCAGCTGTGGTTCCTGAAGGTAAAAGTTAATGACCACTCACATATGTGATATTCTCAAAGGTTCAACAGCACGACCACAAAGAAAAAGTATCCTTACTGGGCTCTGCAGGAAAAATTGCACGGCGCGGCTGAACCAGTGGTGTGGCATCTGTGGTTCCAAGAGATAAAACAAAAATATCCAAATTTAGGTGACAGATATGATTGAACGAGTCACGCACCAGACTGTAAAAATATATAAAAATGCCAATGGCTAAAAACAAAGTGGCACTTTGTGCTAGTTGCATCAAATAAAAATGTGAAGTCAAACTTGTGGCCAAACAAGCAGTTCGTGCCATCTGCCAGTTGCCATCAAAGACAGGAGCGCATATCATGGTGATAAAGCATGAATCAGGACAATCATTATCTGTTATGCTCTTTTTCCCCTTCGCCCCCAGTACACCCATGCCTTCTACGTGCCATTTGCATGAATAGCACACAGAACAAGGAAGGTATAGAGGGTGTTTTTATGAAGACTTCTAGCATTATTTAAAAATCGCCATTATGAATAAACGGAGAGCTCTTATGAGGTTG
Organism: Dermacentor andersoni; assembly: GCF_023375885.2. NCBI lineage: Eukaryota > Metazoa > Arthropoda > Arachnida > Ixodida > Ixodidae > Dermacentor > Dermacentor andersoni. The sequence goes on from NC_092818.1 coordinate 32,236,873, forward strand.
TAATTTTTTGAGAAAGCCCAGGTGACAGAAACCCATAAAGATAAGTTGTCATCCTTCAAATGGCTGTGCTCATTGAAAATAGCCTCTTAATGTATTCCACTTCTCAGCAGTCTCACTGCATTTTACAGACCCTAGAAAGTCACATTATGGAGTGTTTCCCAAGAGTGAGCAGCTGTAAGGAAAATTTTTAGGCAGCTAACCGGCTGAAAATTTGAATTTTTAATATGTTCTTACATATTGAAACAGAGCATGCTCATAATTTCAATTACAATTTTTCCTAAACTATATAAACAAAAGCCAAGTCAAGACTTTTGTACTATGACAGAAATATTAAGCTAACAAAAATGACACATTTCCACACTATACAACTTACCTGCGGCTCCTTGTCCTCCTCTTGGTCCTGGAGGACCTGCCACCACCGAAACACCCAATGAGGTGGCATAGATAATCTTGCTCTCGGAAATTTTTGCAATACATCATGCTATTTCCGTCTCATGATCCGGATCCGCCGTCACTACCTGCCCTAAGTAGATGTATTCCCTTACCACTTCCAGTGCCTCGCTAACAATTGTAAATTGCTGTTCTCTTCCGAGGCTGTTAAACATTACTTTAGTTTTCTGCAGATAAATTTTTAGACCTATTCTTCTGCTTTGCCCCTCCAGGTCATTGAGCATGCATTGCAATTGGTCCCCTGAGTTACTAAGCAAGGCAATATCATCAGCGAATCGCAAGTTACTAAGGTATTCTCCGTTACCTTTTTCCCCAATTATTCCCAATCGAGGTCTCTGAATACCTCCTGTAAACACGCTGTGAATAGCATTGGAGAGATCGTATCTCCCTGCCTGACGCCTTTCTTTATTGGGATTTTTTTGCTTTCTTTATGGAGGACTATGGTGGCTGTGGAGCCGCTATAGATATCTTTCAGTATTTTTACATACGCCTCATCTACACCCTGGTTCCGTTGTGCCTCCATGACTGCTGAGGTTTCGACAGAATCAAACGCTTTCTCGTAAGTAGATGCATGTGCATATTTTTCTTTCTTGCTATATTCACGCAAGATAGGCTGGCTCCTGCACCTGCCTGTCAAAAAGAAATATTATGGGGTTTTACGTGACAAAACTTTCTGATTATGAGGCATGCCGTAGTGAAGGACTCCGGAAATTTCAACCATCTGGGGTTCTTTAACATGCACCTAAATCTAAGTACACGGGTGTTTTCGCATTTTGCTCCCATCGAAATGCGGCTGCCGTGGCCGGGATTCGATCCCACGACCTCGTGCTCAGCACCCCAACACCATAGCCACTGAGCAACCAAAGCGGGTGCACCTGCTGGCCACTTTGAATAAGAGCAACAAGGTCCATAGTGGTATGCGTGCTCTCAGAGTATAAACCATTATTAAAAGAATGTTTTGCCAAAGACTCACTTGTTAACTTTGTGACAATGTATTGAACCTGTAGTATCATTCCACACCTTTTGTTCGCCTAATATTTCCACCCATCATTGAAATTTCTCTCGCCAGCACACACACATTTTAACTACCGGTTGATATTACAATTTTCTTGTGATAAATTCTTGGACTACACAAATTATGTACACAGCAATGTGGTGTGAATAACGTATGACAGAAGTGTATGTTCAAGAGACCTATTGCCCTAGGCTAGCAGTGTAGCATAATGCAGCACCAACATTCTGAGCAGTTTAGCTCACTGGACACAAATGCAAAATATATATTTTTGTTTACTGCTGTACCCTGAGCAGAGCAGACCCTGTGATCATGAAGATGGCAGGCATTTAGCAGCTGTGACCTCATGTGAACGACGTGAGTTTCAGTTATGATTCGTCAGATTATTGTATGTACACCTGAGCATAATGTCCAATCATGATTTCAATTTGGATGATAGAAACCTGCAAGAAAGTGCAGACCATCGTCAGCTGCTCAATGGCCGATGACATGAGTTAATACAATATAAAACATATCAACCGTATATCCCCGAAGTGCAGTCAGTGAGCCTGATCAACGACCATAGTAGCAATGTGGGCTTGTTGGTATGGCATCTTGGCGGGAGTGTTTTAGCGTGAATAAGACTGGACAGTGGACACAAGAACACACGCAGTACACACACAGCGCTACACAAAGTGCTGCATGTGCCTTTTGTGTGTCATCTTGTTCCCAGTCTTATACGAATAAGCGCTAGAACACTCGCACGATGATGATGATTTATTGCCATCCCACCTGAAACAAGGGGGTGACTGCCTAGCTGGCTTGAGTTAATCAGGTATGCTATATTTTTTCTCCTTCCTCAAAACTTCTCCATCTACCCTGCACCACTACCCATGTCTGTAATGGATCCATTCATATCAACCTCTTCCCTGCCTTTTTTCCACCAATAATCTAAACGTCTTTTGCTTATCTCAACTGCTAACCAGCTGATGCTCCCGTCCACTCTAAGTACCAGCACTTCTGGAAGGTGGACCTTACCTACGACTCTCATTGGGTGAATCCCTTCGGATAACCATGTCAAGATCCTGATCAACACTTTCTTGTGCTGAAGCTGGCAAACTAAGCCGTACCAATGCTGCATGCATAAATACAAGTACGTGTACTGTAAAAAGAACAAAGAGGTGGTAGACAGTGGGCTAGCTTAATTTCTAGAGACCATACTTTTGTACAGTCCTGTTTGTCACTTGAGGCAAGTTTCATCAACAGAGGTAAGCTTTTCGAAATGGTGCTGGTAGTGAACAAGAGCATTCATGAATTGAGGTAACACTGTACCACGTTTAAATGACAGCATATTGAGGATTTTTTATGAAAATGAACAAAGCAAAAGGAAACAGGTGTTGGGTATTTAGTTATCTATGCTGAAAATCACAAGAAACAGTGTTTGTAAGGATGTAATATATGCTCTACATGATGTCCTCTGCAGAGCTCATTTCCCTAGAAGAAAGGCGCAATGTTCTTGTAAGGCCTTCAACAAGCCTAATTTCTTTAGAAAACGCTAGCAAGTAGCAACATTCTTTCGCTCACAAAACATAGCCACATGACCCAAATCAGTAGCAACATATCAAACTAAAATCCTGTTAACTATAAGTTGTCATGCCTTTCCTTTGGCCCTCTTCTTTCCTTTCTCCAATGAGACTAGAGGCTTTCTTAGCCTTTTGGTCATGTGCACTCTCATGTCTTCTTCGATCTCTGCATTGCATTTAACAAAGTATTACAAAGCTGACAGTGCGGACAGACAGCAATGCTAGGCGAGAAACATGAAAGGGTCGTAATGACAAATTTGGCCAGCATTCTAGTTCCTCTGGCATTACTCTCGTTTCATCTTCTCATAATTGCAAAGCATTTGCAAGTGTGGCTCCCACGTCCACTGCATGACAGTTATCTGTTCAAGCAGTGGACAGGTGTCATCACATCCCACTAAATATCGAATCAATGAACGCTATTTAGGCCCAAAATTAAGTGTGGAAACAAAAATTATGTTGGTAACTGACAAAAGCACACATTTGCGCTGATGGCTCCTGCGAAGCGGTGTCCGCATTGGCGCCTGAGGCAGGGCGTGCTGCACCCACTCCCCATTTCTTAACGCCGACCCTTTCAGGCATGTTGCAGACAGCCCGAGACTGTCATCAAAGCCATACCCGAGAGATACGTCTTGGGCGGACCTGTGTGCAGTCGCATCGAAACCCGTAAGCCTCGTTACGAGATTCCGTCGGCCGTTTGCTAAACTACTGCACAATGAACGGGACAAAGCACAAGCTGCTTAAGATTAAATCGTTCGAAAGGCGCGTCGTATAAGCTTAAGGTATGCTTAATAAGGAATGTGTGGTACTTACCAGCCATGTGCAGGACTCTGGCCTTATAATAGCCTCCCGACGTGGTGTCGTCTCCATTACACCACACGTCGTGGCGGACAGTGGGATTAAAATCCGCGATATCTTGAGGTTGACAATTTTGCAGTGCGGTGTGCTCGAGAACCGCAGTAGTCATATCTACCTCGTACTCTACTAAGACGAACATCTCGACTAAGGATATACAGAACTTGCTCAACAAACACAAAGCAACACAGTCGCATCTGCACGCGTATCCGTCAAGATGGCACTGTGTACTCTATGGATATGGATTCGCATGCGACTTCGACAGGACCATAGCAGAAACAAAATAATAATAATGCTGTAAAACAGCAGCGGGCTCAAAGTTGTACAGAAGCTTAATGATAACAATTTTCATAACTTCATTAGGCGTAAGCATTCATAAAATGACCTCGTAACTCATATGAAAGTAACTGTAACTGCGTATCAAAAATATGGGTTATATTTAAGCAAGAAATTCACAACGTCACATGAATCACCCTAAAAGGGTCTGTTATATCTAGAGCATTGGAAGCGATATTCTGCGAAAAATAAGACATATATAGGGTCAACAGCACACGGTCAGTGCTGATTTTAAAAAAAAAACAAATCCTTTCCTTCTAATGTTGCATTATTGCAGCACAGGTATCGCGAACACAAGAGCTGCATGCATGTGCGTCCACAGAAAGGCTGCATTCGAAACGATATGTAGCAATTTCTGCCGCAAACCATTAAAGGAATGCTGATCGCCATGACGCTACAAATATGATGATCCAAGCTTGTCCATATATTTATCAGATCATGCAAAATGACACCGCCGAAACAAGGAAATCTGAAACAGCTTGATCCTTTTCAGAAACAGGTAATCATGCATGCAATTTACTTAATGACGCATTGGCATTTCTGCTCAAGGAAAACTGAAGACAGCTTGCATGCACCAAATCTTAGAAAAACGGGCACTGAAATAAAGATCCATAAATGGCATAGATTTCTCAAGAACCACAATCATACAAAAATAACTTGTTAGGCAAGGTTCTGGTTGGGGTTGCAGAAGTCACTGGGTGTGATGGCGCAGAACCAGCGCCTAAAGAGAACTCAGCGTCACAAGTCGGTGGCTGATATATACATATATATATATATATGTGTGTGTGTGTGTGTGTGTGTGTGTGTGTTTGTAATGTTTCATTATTCCGTATGGCAGCGCCTCTAGGACACCAAATTGGCAACGGGGGCACCGAGGCCAGAACCCGGACATGATCCATGGGTTGGGGCTCGCCAAGCCCGGGCCCACGAGCCGCCCTGCTTCCAGCATTGATACTCCCGCTTCACATAATCTCAGGTGCTCTATAAGGCTTCCGTTTGCCGGTTACATGTGCCCTCCTGTTACTTGTAAAAAAAATGAAATATTAAGCAGGGCCCAGGCGGTTACCCTTCGACAATTACAAGACCTTGCGTACCCTAACCTCGCGGTTCTTCATGCCATATACCCTGAAAGATATCCCAGTGCGGACTGCCCTGCCTGTGGACTAAGGGCAACATTGGACCATGTGTTGTGGGAGTGCGAAGCCATCGGCTCCTCCTTCAGCGAGGATAGGTGGGCTGCGCTCTTGGGCAGCCCCGAACTCAGTGACCAAACCCTGGCCGTCTAGAGCGCCCGCAATCGGGCCGTCAAGCTCGGCTTTGTGGTCCCTACGTGGGACTAGCCGGGTGGCGCGGGGTCTCCCCTGCGTCTTCTCTGGACCTAATAAAGTTATTTCACTCACTCACTCATATATCGTTGAGAGAATATAGCCGCCCGCAACTTCTACAACACGGATCAGAGTTTTGATGGCTAATTGGCGGTGGTTTACTGAACGTGTAGGCTGTGCACGCCACTTTTACAAATGTGCTGCAACACCAAGATGTGGTAGCACTGCGCGCAAAATATGCAGGGACGTCGTTTATGCTTGGATCAGTTGACAAAGCACAAAATAAAGTTAATCTAGCCACTTGCTTGTCTGACATACGTGCATGTGCTTGATAATTCACGAGCAAGCACGAATAAAATTAAGATATTGTTACGTAGGAAGACGCAGACGAAAAGCTATGTACAAATATATTTACAAGGAAAATACGCTGCGCTTGGCCAAGAGGCAACAGCCCGCGCTAGCTTCTAATCGTCGTCGTCGTCTTCACACTGCTGGCCTTTCGTGATCGCACATATTGTGCCGTAGTACTACCCCCGGCTGCAAAAGCGCCGTCCTGGAGCGACTAAAGATCGGACTCGGAAGCAGTGTAGTAGGCCTTGAGCCTACTGACGTGTACGACATCACTAGATGCCACAAGAGAGGACGAGGTTGAGCCCACAGGAGCAATTTCGTAAGTCACAGGCGTCACCTGGCGCAGCACGCGGTAGGGCCCTGTGTATCGCGAAAGAAGCTTCTCTGAAAGTCCGACGTGACGAGAGGGCGACCACAGGAGCACGAGCGCACCAGGTGAAAACTGTACGTCACGATGGCGGGCGTTGTACTGACACTGCTGAGTGGTCTGTGAGGCCGTAAGTCGAGCACGGGCAAGCTGGCGTGCATGGTCGCCGAGGGCGATGGCGTCGCGCGCATACTCGCTTGTTGAGACCGCAGCAGGAGGAAGTGCCGTGTCTAGGGGCAAGGTAGGTTCGCGACCGTACAGTAGATAAAAGCGAGAAAATCCGGCGGTGTCGTGCCGGGAAGAATTGTACGCAAATGTTACGTAAGGAAGGGCAATGTCCCAGTCGTGGTGGTCCTTGGAAACGTACTTGGCCAGCATATCGGTAAGCGTACGGTTTAACCGCTCTGTCAGGCCATTGGTTTGAGGATGGTATGAAGTAGTCAGTTTGTGTTGAATGGAGCAGGAACGCACAATGTCAGCGATAACTTTCGAGAGGAAGTTTCGACCACGGTCAGTAAGCAGCTGTCGCGGGGCGCCATGAAGCAAGATAATGTCACGCAAGAGAAAGTCCGCGACGTCAGTGGCGCAGCTGGTAGGGAGAGCCCGAGTGATAGCGTATCGGGTGGCGTAATCAGTCGCGACGGCTACCCATTTGTTCCCAGAGGATGACGTGGGAAAGGGACCGAGCAGGTCTAATCCAACACGAAAGAACGGTTCCACAGGGACGGTGATCGGCTGGAGATGACCGGCAGGTAGCACCTGAGGTGTCTTCCGACGCTGGCAGGGATCACAAGCAGCAACATAGCGTCGAACGGAGTGAGCGAGACCAGGCCAATAGAAGCGGCGGCGGACGCGGTCGTACGTGCGTGTTACCCCAAGATGTCCTGCAGTGGGTGCGTCATGCATCTCAAAGAGCACAGTCTGTCGTAGATGTTTTGGCACGACAAGAAGAAGATCAGGTCCATCAGGGAGGAAGTTCCTTCGGTACAGAATGCCGCCCTGGAGGACATATCGGCGAACGGATGCGTCGGTAGGTGTAGAGCGCAGACGCTCGATGACTACTCGCAGCGATAGGTCTCGGTACTGCTCATCGGCGGTGTTAGCGAAGGCAGACACAGAGAAAATGCCGTCGGCGGTACTACTGTCGGCGTCGTCAGGCTCGTCTACCGGGTAGCGAGACAGGCAGTCAGCGTCCTTGTGTAGTCGGCCAGATTTGTAGGTGACAGAGAACGAATATTCTTGGAGGCGTAAGGCCCAGCGACCAAGTCTTCCTGAAGGGTCTTTCAATGAGCATGACCAACAAAGCGCGTGATGGTCTGTGACAACGGAAAAGGATCGGCCATATAAGTATGGGCGGAATTTCGCAACCGCCCAAACTAGGGCCAGACACTCACGCTCAGTGATGGAATAGTTGCGCTCCGCGGGTGAGAGGAGCCTGCTGGCGTAAGCGATAACACGGCCGTGGCCACGCTGGCGTTGTGCCAGTACTGCTCCGATTCCGTGACCGCTGGCATCAGTACGGACTTCGGTAGGCGCAGAAGGATCGAAATGGGCCAGAACTCGAGGCGTTGTGAGAATGTCGATTAGATGAGAGAATGTAGAGGCCTCGTTATCGCCCCACTGGAAAGGAGCGTCTTTTTTCAAAAGGTCGGTTAGTGGTCGTGCTATGGCGGCGAAATTCCTCACGAAACGGCGGAAGTACAAACAAAGGCCGATGAAGCTGCGCACATCCTTGACACACTTCGGAACAGGGAAGTGCGTAACAGCATGGATCTTGCCTGGGTCCGGTTGCACTCCGTTCGCGTCAACGAGATGTCCAAGGACGGTAATCTGGCGACGGCCGAATTGGCACTTCGATGCGTTGAGTTGCAGACCGGCTCGCCGAAAAACGTCCAGGACTGCTGAGAGGCGCTCGAGGTGCGTAGCGAACGTTGGGGAGAATACGATAACGTCGTCCAAGTAGCACAAGCACGTGGACCATTTGAAACCGTGAAGAAGGGAGTCCATCATGCGTTCAAAAGTGGCAGGAGCGTTACATAGGCCGAACGGCATCACCTTGAATTGATAAAGACCATCGGGTGTTACAAAGGCAGTCTTCTCGCGGTCGAGATCGTCCACGGCAATCTGCCAATAGCCGGAGCGAAGGTCAATAAAGGAGAAATAGCGAGCACCGTGGAGGCAGTCAAGGGCGTCATCAATCCGATGTAGGGGATACACGTCCTTTTTGGTAACCCTGTTAAGGTGCCGATAATCCACGCAAAAGCGCCATGAGCCATCCTTCTTTTTTACCAGCACAACCGGGGACGCCCAAGGACTACATGACGGTTCAATAATGTTCTTGGCAAGCATTTTGCGAACTTCTGCGTGAATGACTTGACGCTCAGCTGGTGACACTCGATACGGGCGGCGATGAATAGGAGGGGCATCGCCGGTATTAATGCGATGTTTGACAGCTGTAGTTTGGGCTAAAGGACGATCCTTAAAGTCAAAAATATCGTGGTAGGAAAACAGAACGCGGTAGAGTTCACGAGCGTGCTCGGAGTGCAAGTCGGGGGCAATCAATTTCCGTAAGTCAGCGGCGGTACAATTTGTCGACTGCGATGGTAGAGGAGTATCGGTAGAGGAGTAGAGGAGTAACTGCAATGGATGCTACTGAGTGATCCTCGAATGAACAAAGCTGGGCCAAAGACATCGCACGTGGCAGCACTTGTGTCGTCAAGCCAAAGTTGACCACGGGCAGGCAGACGCAATTCGCCGTAATAGATAAAACTGTATGGGGTACTGTGATCCCGTGTGTAAGGAGGACGTCTTGCATAGGAGCCGCGATGTAGTGACCGTCGGGGACTGGTGGGGATGACACTAGGTCAACGTAGGTCAGTGCCGAAGGTGGCAAGCGAACGAAGTCGGCGGAACTGAGGCGACTGGGGTGTGGTTCAGCAGGATCCAGAACAGGCAGGTCAAGGCGGAGAGTACTGGCGAAACAATCGATGAGGGCAGAATGTGCGGAGAGGAAGTCTAAGCCCAGGATGATGTCGTGGGGACAGTGGGCGATGACTGTGAATAGCACGATTGTTGAGCGATCGGCGAAGGAGACGCGGGTGGTACACATACCAATTACGGGAGCTGTTCCGCCATCCCATCGGCGACACGGACAACAGGCGTCGTGGCGGGCGTGATAATTTTCTTGAGCCGGATACGAAGGTCAGCGCTCATTACGGACAAATGCGCCCCAGTGTCTATGAGAGCAGACACAGAAACACCGTCGACTTGCACGTCAAGAAGGTTCAGATGAGTGGGCAAAGTCAGTAGAGGATTTGGCGGCGTAGGGAGCAATGCAGCGCCACCTCGAGGCGCTGCATCGTCTAGTTTTCCGGCTGGGAGCGGCGTCCGAAGGGAGTCAGCGAATAGGAGCGACGGGGCTGGGGAGAGCGAGATTGCCGTCGTTGGGGCGAAGGCGAACGAGAATAGGGGCGGTTCGTTGCAGCAGAATCACTGGCGGCATTATCGGAGCGTGCGGCATAGGGACGAGAAGGGCCACCTGAGGGGCGAGAGTAGGCAGTATAAGTAGACCGGATCGGGGAACTCCAGCGACTACGACAGTGCCGAGAAATGTGCCCGATTCGATGGCAGTGGAAACAAATAGGCTTGTCGTCAGCAGTGCGCCATTCAGATGGGTTGCGGAAACGTGGTGGGTAAGAAGATGCGGGACGGGGCGAAATCGAAGAAGCCGGGCGGGTATCAGGGCGCTGGGCCGAGCAGATGGTGTGAAGACCCATGTTTTCAAACTCCTGGCGGACAACTGCCTGGATCAGTGAGACCGTGACTGCAGATGTGTTGGTGGGACTGGAGTCGAAGGCAGCCGGATAGGCGGCCTCGATCTCACGCCGGACGATCCTGGCAACATCGGCAGTGTTGTTGGGACGAGGAGCGTCGGCACAGGAAGCTGTCGCTGGGGTGTTGGGCAGACGGGCAAACTGCTGGTCAATACGTCGGCTTTTGGCGAGTTCCAGGCGGCGGCACTCTTTTATAACAGCATCCACCGTGGCTACGTTGTTGCAAACGAGCAAGTTGAAGGCGTCATCGGCAATGCCTTTGAGGATGTGGGAAACCTTGTCTGACTCAGTCATGTGGGTGTCAGCTTCGCGGCACAGAGCCAAGACGTCCTGAATGTACGTGACATAGGGCTCTGTTGACGTCTGCACACGGCCGGAAAGCGCCTTCTGCGCGGCAAGTTGTTGACCGTAGGGGTTGCCGAACAAGTCTCGAAGCTGTGTCTTAAGTGAATCCCAACTGGTGAGCTCATCTTCGTGCGTGCGATACCAAACTCGAGGTGTGCCACCGAGGTAAAAGACTACGTTGGCGAGCATAATAGTAGGGTCCCACCGGTTATTGCGGCTGACGTGTTCATACAGGCGGATCCAGTCATCGACGTCTTCCCCATCTTGGCCCGAGAATACGCCAGGATCACGGGGAGCGGGGAGAGTGATGTAGGTCGTCGAAGTGGCAGCAGGTGTCGGAGCCGGCGGAGTCGGGTTGTCGTCGCCGGGAGCCATGAAGGAAGGCTCGACGTACCGTCCACTGCGAAGCTCCGTGACGAGGTACGGGGAACGTCCACCTCCACCAGATATGTTACGTAGGAAGACGCAGACGAAAAGCTATGTACAAATATATTTACAAGGAAAATACGCTGCGCTTGGCCAAGAGGCAACAGCCCGCGCTAGCTTCTAATCGTCGTCTTCACACTGCTGGCCTTTCGCACAACGTGCCCCGATCGAGTCACGGTTTCCGCCGCACATAACTTTAGCGATCAGTTTTCTCTCAGAACGAAGTTCAAGAGGTATCCTAATCGTGTAGCTAGTGTATTGTTTCCAAATTTCAGTATCAGTTATTACTGACATTGAATTATGCAATTTTACTCACTTGTTAATTCAGTGGCTTGGAGGGAGACACACTTTAATGCGCTGTGCTGCATGTGATGAATGTTTTCTGCAACTGCTGGCAGGATAACTTCTTTCCTTTTTTTTCTATGCAGTATTAGGCATCTATACTAATTGAAATGGATTTTTGTGAGATTGAGCATGTAGACACATTGCAACGCTTCTATTTCAATAACCCAGTGAAATATTGGTTCTTTAAGGAGCATTGTTGTGGTAGGCATTACTGTGAGTACGACAAACTATGTGCAGAGCTGAACACTTGGACACATGGATATTGCATCTGCATGGTTTAACTTTTAAACATGGTACAATAGCTCGCTACATATAGCAAGCCATGTTTAACGGATTTCCTCTTGACGTCCACATTTGTTGCTATAAAGTGCAGGAAGGGTGTGATGATGCTCATGAAACAAAGTGACTTAGACAGCAACGGGAGATGCTACAAAAACACAATACTTGGTTACATTGGCATCACTTCTTGGCACATAATTGGCTGTCATAATTACTTCTGACCCTTGTGCTTAGACCTACGCTGACCTGCTATGCTGTGCCAACACTATTTGTAAATACAAGGCACGGTGCTTGCAAAAAGGACTTGGCCAGAGGTGGCTGATGACAGAATAGGCGAATTAATAGGGAGCACATTTTCACAGGGTTTCTTTAACTGAGGTACGGTTGGTAAACTGAGGTAAATTTCTGCAAACATTGCTATTTGTAAAGAGAAACATTCTCAAATGGAGAGACCCCTACACCTTGCTGCTCCTTGGGACGTACACTGTCGCACCCATAATTCAATTAAATATGTATGTAGAACAACACGGTTCTTGTTTGCACTGAATTTTAATCAATGAACTGGCTTTGCATAGGAGAGGTAATCTTACTGTTACCACTATGCCCTATGTATGTGTCTTGTGACTGCGACACTTGTTTCGTCAGTGTTATCCCTAGAAGATAAAATTTATTTCTTTGCTCTTTCAGATGAATCTGGCAAACCTGAGCAGCCCTTCCGCGGATGTCACTAACATTGATCCCTACGAGAATGAAGCAGATCATCTTGGGCAGACTGATCTTGCTTCTGAAATTTATGCTCGTGAAAGCACAAGTGCTTGCGTCAGCAACGTAGAAGGTACTAACGAAGCTGCAAGTGAAATAGGCAGTAGGGATGAATGCAGTTCTGCCTTCGAGTTGAACAATGATGATAATACAGAGAGTGAACCAGAGAATGCTGCTGAAGGAAGCGAACATGAAGCCCTTGAAGATGACGAGTTTGACATGTATTTCACAAAGCTTTCAGAGGAGTACCTTCCAAACCAGACAACAACAAAAGCACAGGCTCTTCTCCTTGTGCTGGCATAAGTTGTTACTTCTGGCCTCACATGGACACAACTACAAGGGCTTCTTACTTTAATAAATGCTCTGTTTGGGGTGCAAGTTGTGCCATGCGCCACATATTCTGTGAGGAGGCTGTGGAAGAACAGAAAAGAAGCATTAAGGATGCACCTATACTGCCAGAACTGCTATCAATACCTGGGAAAGTACAGCGATGTCAAAGGTGAAGACACCATCACTTGTGCTTCTTGCAGCAGTGAGAAGAAGCTGCAACATTTAATGAATTCCGCAAGCTTTTCCTAATGTTTAACATTAAGCAGCAGCTTCTGGTGCTATTGAAACAGGTTGGCAGTACCTTGCTTTCCAATTTGCAGAAGATTGCATCTGTTGCTCATGTGTCGAGTGTCTACTGTAACATCACGGATGGCATTCTTTACCGCAGTGTTAGAAAGCAGAAGAACATGACATGGAGCGACATCACTTTGACCATGAACACTGATGGGGCGCCTGTGTTCGATGCGAGTAAAAACTCTATATGGCCAATCCAAGTGATGGTTAATGAACTCCCAGTTTTAAATCGGTGGCAAAATGTGCTAATTTCAGGTGTGTGGTATTCACATGTTCACCCACCTATGCACCTCTTCATGAAACAGTTTGTTGAAGAAGTCAACTACATCGGAAAGCTGGTGTGGTCACACGCTGGAAGAACTATTGAGTCAGCAGTGCATGTTATTTTGTGTTGTGTGGACTCCCCAGCAAGAGCCGCTATCCTGAACAAGAAGCAGTACAACGGGTATTTTGGGTGCAGCTGGTGCTTGGAGCAAGGCATCACTATAGATGGTAAGTGAACTCAGTTAAACAGCAAACAGCTATTGTCAAGTCTATGAGAAAAACAGTGTGTGCTCTTTGCTTATGCATACTAGTATGCTTCGAATGTATTGTGCACAAATGAAAACACGCTGTCAAGAAAGCTTTGTGGGTTGGATGTTTCTCTGATCTTTGTTTTAGTGCATGCGCTGCACATTTGAAGAATACCAAATAGCTCTTGTCAAATCTCCTTACTGTATTTAACATACAGAGCAAGGTTTCTAGTAGTTAACAAAGCTATCCCCGTACCATACTGCTTTTTGTTTTCTTTGGGGCATTAGGAGCCTTGGCTGACTATGCATGATGTATCTTATATTGACTGCATACTTTTTATACTATATTATAATGCAATTATGCGGTCACTAACCTTCGGTCATTTTCCCAATAATTATTTTAACCTTTGTTGCAAATCTGACAATTTTAATACCTTAATGATGTCGCATTTGTCATTGGCAAACAGCAGCAAAGGGGTGTGCCTGCATGTGATGACAAGTTTGTGCAGAAGGTGTCCTTAGCAGGATACTGCAGAAGAATTACAGAAAGCTTTTCCAAGTTGGCTGGCTGCTGTACTTATAAATCTAGAAAACAGCAATACAAACATGAAAAACAGCGAAACTATTTGAAGCTTGGACTAAATTGTGGCAGTTCAGCTCACATGCATCACTTTTCAGTGCAATTTTTTTTCTCTCTTTAAAAAACTGGCAAAAAATTCTGCTGTTTAATGGAAAGAAAAAAAGTAAGGAGACACTGATTTTAGTGTTGCCATAGGGCGAGTGTTGTTTCTCATTCAAGGTCAGTAGCATAAAAGGCAAGCACAAATTCATGATGCATTACACAGAGCAGCGGTGTGTAGTGCAGTTTTTCTTGGCCTTTGACAGCTTTTGCATTTTTTTGCCATTCAGACATGCGTTTTTCTAAATAGTATTTGACACTCCTTGCACTGTGGCATGGGTAGTAACATGATTTGCTGCCATCTGCTTCTGTGAAATCTGTGCGCAGGCTTCTTTTTTGTGCCTCACAGCTATGCTTTTGTTCACAGCTGTGGTCCAAGCCACAGAAGCTTACCTCTAAGTTTCTCTTCGAACAGAAACTGCAGGGCAATGGCGTTATAGACCTTACACAAAATTGGCAGACCATATTGTAGGAATGTACCCATCACAAAGCTGAAAGAACCCGCCTAGGACCATCCAAGACTTGCAGTAATCGTGAGCCATGCCAAGTAGCCCTAACAAGACCACTTGCACTGGAGTGATTGTGTATTGTCAAAATTTAAATTTTAATCGGCAATGCTCATGGGCCACTCCAAACATTACAGTGCACTGCCGTTGACAGTGTTAATTCATGCCTTAATTATGTGTAGTCCAGGACGTTGTGCAACTGTAAGTTGTTTCAAGGAAACTTGTCACGATCATAAATGGCCAAAAATGGTAAGCGTTCGTTTCTGTGCATAAAAAATGAATAATGTAGTTAGATCAATCATACCTTACTTTAACAGTAACTGCATACTGATGGAAAATCTTGCAAAATAGGTTGTGGATAAAGTGCTGCTCATGCTGGTTGCTTTTGTTTCGCGATATATATGTGCAAGAAAGAATACTTGCATCATTTGTTTCTAGCTTGTACCCGAAAATTCTATTTCGTTACCTCTTTAGTCAAAATCAAAGATGAACCCGAGAAATGTTAGAGCTATCTTGCATGACTCATGCAAACCACAAGTCTTGTACTGTCCTACACAGGACCCTCCACTTAGTGGTGGGTGCAGTACTGCAACATCGCAACTTTTCGCCACTTCTTCTGCGCTGCTGAGAGATGCCATCAATTTTGCATAAGGGCTATCTGTGAAATGTTTCACTCGGAAGTGTTTTAAAATCTTTTATATGTTCACTGCAGTGTCCAACTTAACATTCTAAATGCAGATATCATTCTGATGCTTAGTACAAATTATGCTTTGCCTGCAGGCACAGTGAAGTACCCTTTCAACAGGCAGAACGCCCCTGACAGGACTCACAGTGGTGTGCTCAAAGGAATGGTTGAAGCAGCACAGCGTAAGGAACCTGTCTGTGGTATCAAGGGACCATCAACTCTGGTCAAGTGGCAAGGCCTTGATCTTGTTCTGGGGCTTCCACCTGACTATATGCATTGTGTTTTGGAAGGCGTTACCAAGCAGATCACTGAATTGTGGATGTCGTGTACTGGTTCCTCGTGGTATATAGGCAGGCATTTGAAGCTTGTGGATGCAAGACTACGTTCACTAAGGCCACCTATAATTTTCTCAAGGTCAGGACGGCCCTTATCAGACCGGGCATATTGGAAGGCGGCTGAATGGCGCTCTTGGCTTTTGTTTTATTGTCTGCCATGTGTGTCCAGCATACTTCCACGAGCCTATGTGACACATTTTGCACTTCTTACACAAGCAGTCTTTCTTTTGTTGAAAGACATTGGCATAGAAGCTGAAATCTGTACTGCTGAAAAGTTACTGTTAGCATTTGTTAAGCAGACTGCAAAGCAATACGGAGAAAGTGCAATGACATTTAACATGGATCATTTGTTGCATCTTTCAAAGTCGGCACGGATGTTTGGGCCTCATTGGGGTACCTCGACATTTCCATTTGAAGATGGCATTGGTAAGGCACTCCAGCTTGTAACAGCTGCTAAGCATGTGCCTGTTGAAATTGCTGAACGGTGCATCATGCACCAGGCCTACCGGACTGCTTCAGCACAAGTAGAACTTCCGTCTTATCTTTTGTCTGCAAGGAAGGAGCTGGAGCACACATATAAGAGATGCTTTCAGACATGTGCTCTTGGGCAGGCACGACAAATTCATGATGTTCCAGAAAATCTGAAAAGACTTTTCATTTCACGATTTGGTACCCTCCCACAACTGTGCAAGTATTTGAGGTGCCAGGTTGGCCCGATTGTCATTCACAGTTCCGAGTACTCTGTGCCAAGAAAAACCTGCTCTTCCTATGTAAAAATGTCCGATGGCATGTACTGTTATATTTTGGCCATTTATGTTGTTTCAGGCACTATGTACTTTCACTGCCAGCAACTGCTTACTACATCCAGTGCATTTGATGTGCCACACATTTTGCAGTGCCGTCATCCACCTCCAACTGAGAACCACTTCTTGTATTGTGTTGACGACATAACATTTCAGTGTGTTTTCTTAAGTGTTGGTAACATCTCATATTTATCTGAGTTACCTAATAAGGTAGAAAAGAACTAAATCGAAATTTGAAGGTTCCTTCCATAATTCAAGATTGCAGGTACGGGTGTCTTTGAATAATTTAAACTCTGGGAAGTGAGTTGTAGAGTCATTGTTAAGGTCGAGTAGTTGTATTTATAAATTCCAAATTGTGTCGTCTGTCGAACTGTAGCAGGCTACTATAATTTAACCGTGTGTACTTCCTCCAATATATAGGTTTGTGGGAGCAGCATGCTGATTGCGGTTAGTGTACAGTTGTTATCCTGTATAGACGAACCTTCTGTGCTGTGTCTCAAAACACTGGGCTTTATGTGATCCCATTGTCGTCCTACTAAACCATTAAGGCCTTTACGTGCCCTGAATCGTGCCTTAGCTTTTCCAAAACCGCACCCTCCGTCCAGATCGGGTTCCCTCCGAAGTTTCTAAAGAAATATGCTTGTCCTGCAACGAGTGCTCTCGAAACTGTGTTGCATGTACAGTTGGTATGGGTTTTGTTCCCTTTTGCTTGGGGCTGAATGCATGGGGGCTGTATACAGCTCGTGCCCGAGCATAACCGCAGCGGTTGTTTGCCCATTGATGTGGAGACAGTGGTGTGTTGCTTTAGCAGGAACTGGGCCAGCCTACACAGGAATGTTCTGTCCTTGTTTTTGGCTAATGCTCGTTTCGTTTCAAAAGCCATACTTTCTGCTTGACCATTCATTAGAGGATGACACAGTGCGCTTGTTGCATATGTCACCCCATTCTTCTTTAGGAAACTCTCAACTTCTACTGAAATGAAGGAAGGTCTATTATCCTCGCAAGCTTTTTCGGAGCCCAAATAATGCAAAATGGTTCAGGATTTCTTCAATCAATGTGGCAGACTGTATGTTGTGCATAGAGCACATTTCGAATGATTTGCTGTATGCTTCGACAATGAACAGCATTCGGCCTTTTACAGGGCCAGCAAAGTTTGTGTGAACTGTGTCCCAAGACGTTAATGCATATTCCCATTCGGAGACCGGTGCCCTAGTTGGTGCCCTGAAGTGTTGACAAGTTGCACAGCTTTTAGCAAGCCTTTACATGTCTGTGTCAAAGCCTTGCCACCAAAACTGACTGCATGTGCATGCCTTCAGGCCCACAATTCCACAGTGGTTTTCATGCGCGAGTTCAAGAAGGTCATTTCTCACCTTTGTTGAAATTGCCACCCTGGAGCCTCTAACAAGGCATCCCCTTTTGCACTGAAAGCTCTGTCTCAAGTTCCTGTAGGATGAACACCTTTCCTTTGCCAGTTTATTCACTCGGCCATTTGAGTGGCCTCCAGCACCGAGGGAAAAACCAAGTCTTCTTGGGTCAGTTGCACGAGTTCATGTGGTGAAAGCTCCAAGCTGGGCATGGTATTTAACACGAGCACTCCTCCCGGGCAATAAAGCTCGTCAGCTTGTGCCAGTATTGGAAGTCTGCTGAGAGCGTCGGTGTTTTGGTGCTGTCAGCTAGGCCTGTACACCAACTTGTAATGGTATGTTGCTAGTTTCAGGCACCATCGCATAATCCTTGCAGAAAGGACCCAGCGTACTTGCTTTGTTTCACCTATGATTTCAGTCAGTGCCTGGTGACCTGTTATTATGGTCATGTGCTGGCTAGCGATGTACTTATGAAAATGACATGCCATAGGTTGCTGTCAGACCTTTGTCGAGCTGGGAGTACTTTTCAATGCGTCACCGTGTTCGCAGTGGAATACAATGGATGCCTCTCAGCCAAGAGAATCTTCCTGAGCGAGGACAGTGCCGACACCATATGGCGATCCATCCACGAAAAAAAGAGGGGCTTCATCTTGTAGTGAGCGAGTACTGTAGATGTGTGTATCGCCTCTTTAAGCGCCTCGAAAGCAGCTTGATGCTTGCTGTCTCACTTCCAGGGTGTGTTATTTTATAGAAGCCTATACAATTCAGCAGCTGTTGCTCTGTCCTCTAAAGTGTGGTCATTCGTAAAATGAAATAAGATCCAGAAAAGTTCTTAGCAATGTCTTGTCAGATGGTTTGGGTGCTTGAAGCATATCCTCAAGCTTTTTCTCGGTGGTATGAACACCCGTGGCATCAATTTGATGTCGCAGATACTCAACTGACGCGATCCCAAAGTGGCACTTTTCTTTCTTGAGGAAAAGGCCTCTCTCACTTCGCCTCAACAGAACCTGATTCAGACGCTGTGCATGCCCATTTCCACCCTTCCCATTAACAATGATGTCATCAAGCTAAACACTTGCCCCTGGAATTCCAGCCAACATTGTTTCTATCAGGTGCTGAAAGGTAGCTGGTGTGGTGGAAATTCTGAATGGGAGGCATTTCACTTTGAACAGTCCTTTTATTGTGTTGACTGTGAGCAGTGCTGCTGTTCGACTTTCAGTTGTTGATATGCTTGGTATATATCCAGTGTTGAGAAGGGGGTTTTGCCATGTAGGTTTGTGGACACTTCATCCGCAGTTGCTAGCGGGTATGATGCCTTCTTCACTGCTGCGTTAACAATACTCCTGTAGTCACCACAGACACATAGTGTCCCGTCGTTGCTCTGAATGGGAACCAGTGTGGTTGCCAATTTGGTACGCTGCGTTAGTTTTAGGATACCGTGTTGCTGTAGATAATCAAGCTCCTTTTCCATTGGCCCTTGCAGTGCCAGCAGAACTGGACACTTGCAAAGGTTCACAGTCACGCCATTTTTGGTTCCCAGGTGAATCAAGGGAGCTGTGTAGCTCCAGATGTCTTTCTGGAATACATCTGGGGGCCGTCCGAGAACCTCTGTAATCTCCGACATGGCTCTCCTATGTAATTGATCCCTTTCACCTGAAATTGAAGTGCCGAAAACCAGGCTTTTCCTAGAAGGTTGCACTTGGTGCCCTTCATAACCAGCAACAGCAGCACATAGTTCTTTTATTTGAACTTGATCTGAATTTGCGCAGAGCCCAGGATGGATATCTTTTCAACTGACCATGTGTGAAAGTCCAGCAGCTTGCTTGCAAGCCGGAGAGCATTTTTATTCTGCGTTTCGTGGTATTTGTCGTCGGTTATCAGGGAGCAAGCTGCACCTGCGTCTACCTCAAACTGGAGCAGCTTCGCCTCCATCCTCAAGTCCGTGAGGAATTTGGAGGAGTGTATTCGTCCACTCGCTGACTGTAGCTCATAGCAGGACTCGCTGCCAGGTAGGGGTTGGCACTTGTTTTTCTTTTCTTTTGAAATGAAGGCATTCTCGATGTGACCTTTCTTGTCGCAGAAGGGGCACTCGGCTGTCTTAAATTTGCATGTTTCAGGGCAGTGTGAATCATCGCATCGATGGCAATTTAGGTCTGATGAATTCTCGCTTCCTTGCTTGGTTTGCGCCATGCTGATAATTTCCCCTGAGTTCGCCACTTTCTCAAATCCTCACTGATGCCTTGACACACTTTCCGCTGATGAGGCTAAGTCTAGAGTTCATTGGAATGTAAGCTCTTTTTTCACGAACGGTCTCTGCTGAAGATGTTTGTCCCGGATGCTGCAAACAAATCTGTCACAGAGCATCACATGTTGTGGTAGCAGGTTGGGTTTGCTGCTGAAGTGCAAGTTTGGCTGTCAGGTGACGTCAATGTTGCAGCCATTGGCAGCACTCCAATGCTGCAGTTGGCTGTCAAGTTTATGAGGGCCGCAATGTAGCTGCGGATCGACTCATGCGGCCTTTGGTCACATCTTTGAAACACATACCGGCTGTAAAGCTCGGAAGGCCTGAGGTCCATGTGCAGCCGGAGAAGTGTCGCTAAATCATTGGTTCACTTCTTCCGGGGTCTTCGTTGTGACCGGTGTGTACACAGTCTCGAAAGTGTCGGCCCCACAAAGCCAGAGGAGAAGTGCCCATTTCTTTGCTTCGCTCCATTGCTGATGTCATTTGCCACGAAGGAAAAGTCGAGATGCTGGATCTTCGATACCCATGATTTTGCCAGAGAAAAGCTTGATGGCATAGTGAATTCCTCCTATAGCCATGGCTTTAACTTCAAAAACTTATCCGCTTCACAACTCCTGCCTTGTCAGCAGTTGTTCATGTGGGGTCGAGCCCCATCTGTGATAGGAATGCTCATCGGTTGGTGGCAGAAGACAGGGTTTATTTTCTACAAAAGACGCAGGCAAGCACCATATGTGTTCGAGGGGGCAGACCCTCGACCCTTGTTCGGGCCCTGTCCGGCGGCCCAGATGCTGGGGCAACGGAAGATTCTTGGAACTTGACTCGTGGTGGGACTGCTTCCGGTTTCTGCTGCACTGGTGCTTCCTCCAGCTGAAGAGTGGTGGTGGGTCACTTGTACGCAACCCTTTTCTTCTGGCATTTGCACTACTGTAACCTAGTTTGGGGAACTTCTCCGTACACTACTGCTTTAAGAATTGCCGTCAACCAACCTTATGATCACCCCTCCGCAGACCTCTTCAAAGACAGCAATATACTGTGAATATTCAGTCTTTTCGATATATGTCTGTGCTTATACTACAAACAGGAAATTCTGGGCAACGTTTCAACTCTGTCAGAATCGACTAATCTAGAACTGTTTCGGCGGCATACCCGTTACGCCATGAATGCAAGGCACTACACTCTTTTAACACACCACGGACTAACTATGGACAACAGACGCTTAAATATTATCTTCCAGCATTATTGAACTGCCTCTATGATGCGTCCCTTGATATTAACAGGTGCAGCAATGCCGACCTCCGAGCATTCTTTCAATAAGTGTTTTTCTCATTTTTTGTATGGTTTGGCTCATCCTTGTGGAAATAACGGTTAAAAGTGAAATATGTAGCTTGCGGAAATGGGTAGTGAAACCATCTTGTAAGTAAACATCGTATCTTGATAATGTGTGCTTACAACTCGGGCTGAGTTGGGAGCACCTCGTTATGCTTTTTTATATTGTCGCCGTTTTTTACACTTGTGTATACAAAACCTTGTCGTCGCTTTCTTTCTTTTTACCTAACCTTACAGCCAGTATTTTCTACAATGAAATTGGTGTTGTTATCCCTGTATATATTCTTCTAAAGTTTCGTTCTTCAAACACTTAATTTTGTATTTTATTTGTTGTTTTGTGTGTTTACCTTATACTGCTGCCTTTCTTGGTGTTTTTTGTTTAGTAATACAATAGTGCTCTGTTTTTTACTGGAGTCAATTTTCATGTTTCTGCATCCTGTCTTTGTACCACATGCTTGATGGTGTCATTGTCAACGAACCTTGTGGGCCTCGAGAGCTAGTCAAGCTATGGCTTTTTTCCCGAGGTCCACTGCTCTTTGAATGAAGCAGGAAATGAAATGAAATGTGAAGTTACTATAGTGCGCCATGGTGATAGCCAGCAAATTCAAAGCGTGACAGCAAACACGTGGTGATTATGTGTATTTTTGTGTTCATATAATGAGAAATGCAGCTTTGACTTGAGCAAGCCACATATGTTATCTAATTTCAATAATTCGGAATGTTCTAATAATTCAGACTTCGATACACAGTTGTTGGAGTTGCATTGGTGCATGTTCATTGTACTTGGCACATTATTATACTGGCTGAAGGCTGGCAGGTCTCTGGATGGAATTGAAAACTATCTAGATGCCTGGAAGCTTGAAGACAAATCTGTAGCTGACACAGTAACATGAATAACTATGTAATGGCAGTGGACTGTGCAACAGCCCCAGGATCAGATGTTCCCAAAACATTTACAGTGTATTGAAATACATATACTTTTGTTTGGTGTTGTATGGCTAGAAATAAGACAAATGTACTTTCTTAAGAAATCGGGTGACTTCCTCCTAAAAATTGCATGTCTTTATGAATTATTAATACATTCAAACTTGCCTTAATATTGACTGTATAAAAAGATATATGAATGGCTGTTGCAATGTTGAAATCACTTTGAAATTTATTTTCTTTTTTGTTTGTCAATTTTTGTACTAGGAGGTTTGTAAGATTACTGCAACCATGTGTACTGTGTGTTCATGCTTATTCAGTCCTTATTTTTTTATGCAGTAAACATTTTCTATGAAGGAATTTCTGAAGTAGATTTATTTCATCACAATTAATGTACGCAACATATCTTGACTGTGCTTAAGAAGCATCTGTTCACAATATGCACGATAGCTTTAGGGCTCAAACTGGCAGGTTGATTGAAGGTGACTTCCCTCGTCTAGTGACCATGGCCATTATAAATCGATGCTGCGAAAGGGTGTGAAAGGAGCAAAAGACAACACTTGATTGCAGGTGTGAGTAGCCATAGCTATTGCTTTATGTCCACTGGGTGTTCTACTTTTTGGAGAAGGTTGCTAACCACATGTCACTTGTGCTCTCAGCCTCGGCAAAGCCAGCATATCTTTGCTGCATCAGCAGACAAAAGCAGCTGCTTGAAACCAAATTCAAAATGCCCTTTGTCATCTTTGCTGCTGTTGTGGTATACAATGCCACTTGCTTGAAAGTTTTAATAGGCAATGCCTGGATGCTGTCTTAATACCTTTGTCACAGTGGTCATTTTAATGTCATTATATTCGAATGTCATTCAGTGCAACAAATGCCATTCAACCCATGGTGGTGCTACACAAGAAAGAGTAAGTGTCATTCAGGCATGATATCGGTGGCACTCGTTCCAAAAATAATTTGCAAGAATAGAACAAGGTGTGTGTGAGCGTCTGAAAAGTCTATCTATTTTGAAATAAATATGGAGCATCGCTTCACTGAAATGACACGAACATAAAACTTCTATTTGAGAATCTCGCCACAGCCAAGACAACGCTTAGCGGGCTTAGCAGTGAGCGGATAAATTGAACAAAAACGATATGAGTGACATGGCACCACTGAACGATGACTTGCATCTGTGTACCAGTTGGTCCTTTCAAGTAACGCCTAATCAATCTACATGACATCATCAAAAAGCAAAGAGAAACAAAAAATATGCAGATCCCATGCACTGTGGGAATCGACATAAGTGAAGCTTTCTCTGCTGGTTGTTTTGATTTACGATAACTACTGGTGATGTTGACAGCGAAACCTTAATTTCTTCAACGTTTAGTCTAACACGAGAGTTGTGAGTTGATGTTAAACATTACCTTGTGTTCATCACTGCTGCTTGTCTGCATATGTATGTAGTACACAGAACACACAGGGAGAGGTGTTTGCTTGGGGCATTGTTGTGCACCATGTTTCATAGCTTCTGAAAGGGTTGAGCATTGTCATTGCCTCACATGGCACATTGTATGATGACAGAAGTATTAAACTTGAATTGGATTATGGCCCTATACGTGCCAAAGCCACAATGGGATTGTAAGGCACGCCGTAGTGGCGGACTCCGGATTAATTTTGATGTTCGTTAATGTGTCCCAAAATCTAAGTGCATGTGCGTTTTCTATTTCACCCCCATCAAAATGTGGCTTCCGCGGTCGAAATCAAATCCACGACCTCTAGCAATGCCATAACCGCAAAGCTGCCGCGGTGGGCACAGAAGTGCTGATTTCACGGTCAACTACTTCCGTAGTGTTGCTTGGACCCTGTGGTGCAGTTTAATTATAGCAGTTCTGCTTCTGGCACGCCCTGTGTAATTTGTCCACTTGAGATATTTGCACTGTGTTTATTTTTCAGAAATAGCAGAAACGTGTACTATAGCTTGAACTTAAGCTTATTCCGTTTCCCTGCAACCACTGTCGTATAATAGTAGGGTTTCCTTGCCTTCTCACGTCACCTTCCCCCCCTCCCCTTGTATGGGAACTGCCTCTTCTTGCTCTCTACAGTTCTATGTCCCCTCTGGTCTTGCACGTTAGTTGCACTGCTTCTGAGGGGGACCACGTATAATTACAGCTGTCAAGGGACTGGTGTGGCAATGCCCAGAGAGCTCCAGAGGGCATTCTGCACATCCAACATGGTGGGCTCCAAACGAGTTTCCTCTTTCCCTCTTCTCTCTGACTCGCCACTGTCATGTAAACGCACGCTCTGAACCACGCCCTAACGCCATTGTGTGGCAGACAGCAGTAGCAATAGCAGCAGCAGTGGGAAAGCCGAAGGAAGAGGCAAAGAAAGCTTCACTTCAATACAGCCGCCCACACCCCGACCTTGTAGGGGAACAGGCCAGAGACTGGCATCACATACAGACAAGCACATATCAACACCTCCAAATACGTCCATGTAACTTGGACATGTAAACTAAGGCCCCCAACTTCCAAATTTGCCCCTTATGGTGGAGATGCCAAGTAACAGGCACTGAGTTTCTCAAACTGATTCGACTGTGAAAGTAATTTGATTCTAATCGCATTAAGTGTCGCTGTGTAGCAGCCAAATAATGTCATTCGATGCTAATGCTGTTCACAATAAAGCATCTAGTGCAACAGGGGTATAAATGACAGTGAGGAAGCATGTTAAAATAAATATTAAAACAGAAAAGATAAGTATTGCTGCATTTTTGTAGCATGCATTTGTGAGTCTCGACTTGCTAGGATACAGATGCTTGGCAGTAAACCAAGAGGGATGACTCCTATTGCAGCCATTTTTAGTGTAAAAAAGTGGATTGTTCGTAGCAGCGATCCAAATTCACTTTATTTGTCTACTTTTAAAGCGACACTTAAGAGAAAAATGATTTCTTCTGCATCAGTAAACTACCTTTCTACGACACTGAAAACACCACTCTTACCATGATAAGATGCCTGGTAAGGCAGAAAAAGCGCGAGAATGAAAGATGGGTGGCGACGCCTCCTTGAAGTTCCCGCAACTGGTCACTGTGACATGAATTTTGATGGCATCTTCTAGAGCCTACTTAATTATATAGCAGTACAGATTGACTACATTGTGTTCTAAATGAACCAAATATTAAACATGGCAAGTTTCGGGAACCTTTACTCAGCCAACGCGGCCCAAATGCGAAAACATATACTTTGGAATCCCTGATGCCACACTCACGTATCGGCGTCGAGGTTTCGGCCTGGAATTCAAATACTGATACTTCGACCTTCATTTTCTCATCTAATAATCAAACTATTATTTTGAAATGACTTCCTTCAGAGCTCTGAAACAATGCTTTATTAGTCTAAACTGATTTATTGTTTCACTTTAGAGGTCCTTTTAATGTGCACTAGCTTGTAATGACTTTTGATAGCTATGTTTTGCACATGCTGTTTGCTACCTGTACACCACATATTTTTCATTTTGTTTGCTTTTTTCATGGTACCTTCAACTATGTCTTGACAACTAGCCCAAGGGGAAGTTTTACTGCAGCTGTGTATGGTTGCAATACTAAGTCATGTGATTCTTAGCAATGTGCTTCACTTGGTGGCTATTGTGCACAGTACTAGACAGTGACATTGTCATTTTTACAAGCACTTTTTTCGTATGCATTGACTTGTGCACAATGTGGTAAAACTTTTTAATGTCTGTAATGAATGAGCAACATGTATGGCATAAACATATGTTGTTCTAGCTGCAGTGTTTATATGTGCCAGCTATGAACACTTCGGCACGGTTGTTGATGCCTTCTACAGCTGCTTCTCCAGTCTACAGCTCCTATCTATGTGTACCATTGTTCTAGCCAATGTGTACATTAGTGTGTCTGACGAAGCTGAACATAGGTAAAGGCAATTTGTGAATTCCACCATTTTTAATTATTAGTGCATCTAGCCTCAGCTGCAGATTTGAATCTGGACGCTGTAGTAAATGTTGCATATTATTAGACCCGTTAGGGAAAGAGTTTATGATGTCCTTTACTGAATAAAACTGTGTGTGAAAAGTGGTTACAGAGCTTGTGTGCATATTATATGTCTATATATCGTATTTACTTGAAAATATGTTGAACACGAGTATAGTTCAACCCCTGTATATTGAACTCACCGAGAAATGAAAAATTGCAATTCAAATTTAGGTTGACTCGTAGTATCGTTTTGAAAAACAAGTTTTTGAACATCACACACCTTTATTAAACCTAAGCTTGGCTACTAAATCTCTCTGGTCTATCCCACAGCAACATTCCCGGTGGAACTGCCAGAGAAGTTGCCTTAGTCAGCTTAGTGAGATGCTTCGCAGGCACCCCAAACAATGTCATTGATGCTGTCGAGTGCATTGCTTTTGCAGCAGTTTATAAATCCAGTCACGGTAATCTCCGCACTGGCTTTACAACGGGCACAACAGAGAAATTTGGTACCTTTGCTAGCTTTGTTAATGAACACAGGTGAACAGCTAGTGTTGGTTACCATTTTCAAGAAACAAAGGTAGACCTAGTGCTAAGGGTGCAATGTTTCAGTGTAGTGGTTGGCTTAAGAAAATACTTGTCCAGAGTGGCTAATGTATATCCTCCTGAGACCCGGTATGTATGTTGGTGCACAGATTTTTCCCAAATATCCAGAATAAGTCAGTAGGGTTGAGAAGGGGAAAAGTGTTACATATTTTTTCAACAGCCCCGATAGTTTCAGCTCAGTGCGATGTCCAATATATTGGACACTGGGGTGATACCCGGTCTTTTTTCACCCAGCGCGCACGTAATGGCGTACCGCAGATGTTGCGCTCAAACTCGTGTGCAAAAATATTTGAGTAACTCGAAAGGCAAAGTAGTGAATAAAGTACATAAAAGGAGCATTCCTATGCTCAACGAAAATTTTGCTCTTGTGTTCACTTCCTGTGGGCAATTTCAAAACACCTTTGTGTCCTTGGTGAAGCAAAAGAAGAGCCGACATTTGGTGCAAAAAAACTTTGCGTGTCGCAGCCCTGTAGTCTGCAACGGGCAGCGCTAGCAGTGTGTGCCAGCATTGAGCAGTGGGTAGTGCTTTTTTCTTGGGGTTCTCGAGGAGACAGTCGAGCCTGCTTTGATGACAGATGCCACTCGGCTTCAATCTCACTCTCCGTTTCATCTTGCTTCTTCCCGTAAGCCACGAGAGTCTTAGCAACAGATTGGCAGAACTGCATATATCTGAGTATTTCGTTCCACTGTTTCTTTAGGGAGTGAACGTCCCGCGTGTACTGCACCCAGGAGTTGCTGAGGGCATTGTCGAAGAGGTGAAAGATGACTCTGATTGTCCACTTGTTGACGCATGCTTTTATCCTTTAGTAACTTTTCATTCGGTCTGCCTTGTCAACACCACCCACTGCAGTGCTTTGGCTCCAGTACCTGTCAAGTGTACTGCCGTTTTTTGATTGGCAGTGAACCATAATTTGCATAGCGACATGAATGTTGCACTCTGCAACTGTTCTACAACTTATGATGGAAATGTGCATGACCATAGCAGACAGAAAGAGAAGGGAAAAAGAGCAGGGAGGTTGACCAGACTGAGTTCAGTTTGCTGCTACACATGGGGTGGGGAATGAGGAGTGAGAGAGAACATGGGTCTACACTGTACTTTCACACCCACTAAGTTAGGTGCAGGATGTCTATAATCGTGCATTCAAGTCTGTTGGCTTCAGGTAGTGAAGAAGAGCTCGAACTGCTTTCTGGGCTAATGAATTGTGAGGCCAGGCTCCCAAGATCTTTGCTTCTGTAAATGGCCTGTTGTCCAATCTATTCAAGGCACACTGGAGAGTCTGACACTGTTTATCAAAGCGAGAACAGTGGCACAGAAGATGACTGATGGTCTCTTCACACTTGCACTTAGTGCACATAGGTGAGTTCGCCATGGATGGAAACAACTTTATTTTGAATCCGGCAAATTTGACGACCCGGGCTCAGGTATCCCATGAGGGGACTTCGGGGCCTTGCCTCGTCGCCGCCTCTCGGGCTTGCTGGACCATTCCAATATGATAGCTGTAGGAGTTAGTGAATACTACTCCTACCCACAGCCGACACAGCAGTGTTGCGTCACATCGTGAAAGGTTTGCTGGTAATTTAAATTTCAGTGATAGGTCGAGGCTGTATAAATGACACTCAAAGTTCTGTGGTGCATACCAGTAACTTAACATGATGGTACGAGCGAGACAGACAAGCTCCCTTGCGGCGTCTACTCTCGATAAAGGTGTAATGAGTGATGGTGCGCCAGCCTGCGCACGTCCGGCAGCGTCATCGGCGAGGTGATTACCAACGATGCCACAATGTCCTGGCAGCCACTGAAAGATGATATCATGTCCTCGTTCAGAAGCACAATGGCAAGTTTCGTTGATTGTAGACACCAGCTGTTCATAATTGCCACGTCGTAAACCTCGCAAGCTCTGGAGAGCTGCTTTCAAATAACAAAATATTGCCCATTTGTTAGGTGGTGATTTTTCAATGTTTTCAACAGCAGCGCGAAGAGCAGCCAATTTGTAACCTGTAGATGTCATTACGTGTGAAGCCTTAAACTTGGTGACAACTGACTGCGACGGTATAACAATGGCGCTTGTCGAATTTTCAGAGACGGAACCGTCCATGTAAACATGGATTCGGTTAGTGTACGAACAATGCAAAAGTTCCAGTGTGATTTGTTTGAGAGCTGTGGTGGTCATGCTAGCTTTCGTCACTATTTCTGGAACAGCAAGGTACACGGGAGGCTTTTTCAAGCACCGCAGAGGGGACGGCGTTCTTGTTGCGGGCAAGTGCCTCAATGAAAAAGAGTGCTGGTTAGCCGCAACTGATCTGGAAAACACTGTCTTGGGTTTTTTCTCAGGCAAGCGAGCGAGATGGTGGTCAGGGACTGTAGATATATGGCGAACATGCGCCTGGAGTGCGTCGATAGCTACATGGGTCATTGTTGGGTGGTCTCTCGCGGTGGCAATTGTTGCTTTGGTTGAAGCATTTCGAGGTAGCCCCAGACATGTTCGAAGGGCTTGGCCTTGAATGCTCTGTAGGACCTGTTAGTTTTGCTAGCATTGGACAGCACTGGTGTACAAGTGTCCTAGGAAGACATGACCATAGCAGCAAGCTGAATGAGAAGGAAGTTGATTCCCTGCTCAATTACAGAGGTGCGATTGTTCGACCATCATTAAGCATATGGGACGCAGACTTTCCTGAGGTCACCATTCACTGATGCTTTACATAAACCAAGCTAAGTCTGCACCCACAAATTCCCTATCTTTGTGCAATGTAAACTTTTCTGTAAGGTTGCATTTGCGTTACTCCCATTCTGCAATGTTGGACTTATTTTGCCTGTCCTGTTACTTGGGAAGGGTGAGCTGCACCTACGTTGTATCATGTGAACTGTCGTGCTCCTGTGGCTGCAAGTATGAATTATTATATGGTCGCTATATGATATTGATCTGCTATTTATTACTGTACTTTAATTTCTTCTTAGTTCTTTTTGCTCAATCTGTTCTATATTGTTCTCTCTGTAGCCTCCAAAGCTTTATGTAATTTTTTGTACAAAGTGTTGTACATGGGATCTCATTACCCATCATTTTTAACATCCTGATGTGGTTCACTAGTGCAGCCTATATATTAAATGGCCATTTCAAAATTGACTAGTTTCTGTGTTTGGTACATGTGTTACCCTGTGCCTAAAGTCACACTGAGTGAATTGCATACAACACTGGTTGTAATTCAAATATACTAGTTTTTCTACTCTGGCAGCTCATTTAGGCATTAGTAGTATGTGAGCAGTTTCCAAGTGACAGGTTGTGTGTACGCTGTTCATAATTTTTCACAGCATTTTTGCATTTGTAGCATTCACAACTACACAGTTCAGTGGGGTCTTATGAATTTGAACCGCATATGTAATGTTTGGTTTTTCCTCAAAAATATAAAACATGCTTCTTCACAAATTGAAGTGAAATTTGCGTTCATTCCTTAAAGGAAAAGGGCCGCAGGCAAAACGCTATCTGCAAGATAGCTTCAATGTGCTGCCGCCGCACACGCAGACTTGGCGCGACAGCTCCGTACGCAGTCAAATACAAACATAATACAATCTCACTACGGTTATTGATTTCCGCGGAACGAACATTGATACGCTTCCGATAACATCGACTGTACGTGCATATGATGTAGTCTCGACCGGTGCTCGATCGCATTAGTTGCCGCGCAGCTTCAATCTTCCGAAGTGCACCCGCATGCAAGCCAACTGACGAAGCAACTTTTCTGATACATGCATACACGCGTAGACTCGTCATTGCCATAAAGCAAGACATGCGTGTACGACTGTTTTAAGCGTTTACAATCAAGGCCGGAACGAGCTTAAAAGAGCACGACGCCTCGGCAACCAATCGCGACATCTTTCCTTCCTCATTGCTGACTTGCAATACAAATCCGTTAGCATCGATCCGTCATGAGGATACAATTAATCGAATACTTGGGGTTTGGTGTCACATCATGCCTTTATAAACGCGCGCATAACCTAAAATGCGTTGCTTCGGCGACGCGTATTTTAGTGCCCATCTAGTCGCGGCCGCCATATTGACGCTCCGTCAGTTTGCATCAGCTATAGTCGGCCGTGCAAACAGCAGTACAGACGGTGTCGGAAGGCTGCGAACAGGAATTCTATCGTTGCAAACAGCATTCCTATCGTGTCGGAAGGCTGCATACAGGAATTCTATTGTTGCAAACAGCATTTCTGTCAGTGACGGAAGGCAGCAAACAGGTATTCTATCGTTGCAAACAGCATTTATGTCAGTGTCGGAAGGCTGCAAGCAAGAATTCTATCATTGCAAACAAGAATCTTGTCGTTGCACACAGAAATGCTGTCGTTCCGTCACAAACGTCTTGACGTTTCTTTTTTTGACTGGGTAGGTATGCACCGCAGCCTTTGAAACAATCATCACCTTGAGATCGGCAATAAATTCACCTCGACACGTGTGGTTATTTGCTCCAAGTGACTATCTTGGTAACATGCATTACTGCTTCAGGATTTCACCGCTATATTTCCGGCTGAACTATCAGCCACTATCTTCGCTTTTCAAAAGCTTCCTTCAAATTATTCAGCAGCGCTTATAGTGACTCATTCACTGTCAGTATTGTTGCATCTGGGTCGCAAGCCCCAAGGGTAGCGTTGGCCTGGCGGCCTGGGGCACAGCTGGAAGCATCCGTAGGTCCTGGCGAAGGATGAGTCGACTGCTAACAGAACAACTTGTTTATTTTAGCACCGCAAAAGAGCGGCCGGTCAGGTCGACCGAAGTGGAGAGACGGGAGACCACGTTACACGACGGAAGAAATCGAAGCCTCTCTCTTGGCGTCCGGGGGCAGCTGATTTTATACTCTTGGAGTCGAGGGCAAGAAGGAACGGCTCGAAAGAGCACCGACACGTTGAGACAAGAAGTGACGCATCCGCCGGGCCGGCGCCGGTCAGACCTCCTCGCTTCACAGTTGGGGAGCTCCTCCCCCGGCTGCCGCGCTTTGACAACCGTGGGCACCAACATGCACACACACTCACACACACACGAAGACACGTGGCATTGAAACATGCCTGGACGCGCATAGCAGGCGTTGGGACAGCGCTGAACTGGCCAAAATGTCTGCTGCTGTGAACGAAGCCCCGGCGTCCGTTGCATTCACGCCGGCTATACCGCACGTCAGAGGCGAAACGTAACAGACCGCCCCGCCGGGAGAAGGATATCCCGATGGTCAGGGGACTGCATCCGCTGTCCAGAGGGATGTCGCTCGATGATGCTCATAACCGAAGTCGGTCGTCCCTCGGCGTTTCTTGAGCGCAGCGCACAAAGAAGGTCTCGTTCTCACGTTCAGGTTCACACAGGACACTGCAAAGTGACTTCGGGAGAGTTGCCATTTTTGCTCTCGTTCCCAGCAAGCGTTAGGAGTGCGCCGAAACTCAACCGCTCAGTCAGCAAGCACGACACAACCCTCACTAAGCCATGCCAGGCTCTTTCCCCTCTTATACTACTGCCTAGTTCCTTACAGTAGTCTAGCGGCACTCAGAACGCGTCCACAAATTGGAAAATTGCGCTGGAAAGCACGTCATGACTTTGAAACACTAAACAAAAGCAATATGTGAAAAATCCTGCCCCAGGAAGAAAAACATCAGTAAGAAACAACTTTGAGGTTGATTCCTACGTTAGGGGCCTCGACTTAAGCTATCGGCGTTACCGTTGAGACTCCCCTTTTTGTAACGCAGCTGAAAGGAATATTGTTGCAAAGCGAGGCTCCAGCGCAGGAGGCGACCATTTTTGGAAGAGATGGTCTGCAGCTATTGTAGAGGCCAGTGATCCGACTCGATGATAAACCTCGAGCCGGCTAGGTAGGAAGACAATTTCTGAACGGCCCACACGAGACACGCACACTCTTTCTGGTTGGCGCTGTACGCCTGCTCACGACTGGGCAGCTTACGACTCGCATACAGGGCGAGGTGTTCCACTTCTCCATTTTCCCGTTGGCACAGTACAACGCCCAGGCCTCGCTCACTAGCATCGCACTGAACAACACATCCTCTTGTGTAGTCTGGCGATCGTTGCTCAGGCTGGCTTGTTAGGGCGCTCTTTAGCGCGCTAAAAGCTCTTTCCCTTGTCTCGTCCGAGACGACTGTGTGGGGTTCTGTTTTTCTTAGAGCGTCCGTCAGAGGAGCCGTGATGTCAGAGTACCTGGGGATGTACCTCTGATAGTAGCCGGCGACACCTAAGAATGACCGAATATCGGTCTTCGTGCGTGGTTGCGAGAAGTCTCGCACAGTGGCCACCTTTATTGGCCACCTATTGCAGAGTGGCCACCTTTACCGATTGGACGGGTGACGACACCGTCCAATCACGTGACCGAGGTAGACAACCTCGGCCTGCGCTTACTGGCACTTGGGAGCCTCTACTTTCAAGCCCGCTTCGCGCAGGCGGGTTAGCACTGCCCGCAAGTGTGACATATGCTCAGACCAGGATGCGGAGAATATCGCTACGTCGTCTAAATACGCTAAAGCGAATTCTTCCTGTCCCCGCAACACTTTGTCCATGAGGCTTGAAAAGCAGTATGGCGCGTTCTTCAAACCAAAACTCAAAACTTTAGGACGGAATGTTCCCATTGGTGAAATGAAGGCCGCATACCTACTAGCCTCTTCTGTAAGTGGAACCTGCCAATAACCCCTGACAAGATCTAGGGTGGAAATAAACTGAGCGCTACTAACTTTCTCAAGGCGTTCCTCGATGTTAGGGATAGGATAAATTTGATCCTTAGTGATGGAATTAAGCCTGCAGTAGTCAACGCAAGGACGAGGTTCGTTGCCCGGTACCTCAACTAAAATCAAAGGGGAGGTATAATCATTCTCACCCGCCTCAATAACACCGAGCTAAAGCATTTTCTTTACCTCAGCCTCCATAATAGTGCGCTGGCGGAGTGACACCCGGTATGCCTTGGATCGCACTGGCTCTGGGGTGGTAAGTTCTGTTTCATGAGTAAGGACAGAAGTCCTACCAGGCCTCTCAGAGAACTGACCTTGAAACTCTTGTAAGAGCTGGTGTAGTTCGGTTTTCTGCTCAGGCGAAAGCGGTGCTTTACTGATTAAGTCACTAATGACTTGGTCGGTGTCTTCCCCGTTCGTCACTGAGCCTAGTCCCGGAAGCTCGACCGGTAGCTCTACGCGAACGTTTACTATCATACACATCACTGCTTCGCGTTGTCTATAGGGTTTGAGCAAATTACAGTGGTAAACTTGCTGTGCTTTCCGTTTTCCTGACAGACTCACCACGTCGTTAACGTCCGACAGTTTTTGAACAACCCGTGCTGGGCCCTCCCACTGCACGTCGAGTTTGTTTTTTAGCGATGTGCGCAATATTGACACGTGTACTTAACTTTATCGGGCAACCACGTTTCGTCGCTTAACAACTGTAATCGCACAGTGAGGGACGCGCCTGCATGTATCCGACGTTTCTGGAAAGTTATCGACGCTTCTATCCGCGTGTCTGTTGTCGCCGAACCTTGTGTTATCAGATTTCATCGCGTGACACGAGTGGTGCAGAACTTTGTGGAAGACACGCGGGTCCCATCAGTTAATCTGGAACATTCGACGACTGATCTATAAAAGCCGACGCGCTTAACCCGCAGATCAGATTTTCGACGATCGTCGACCGTGTTCGCCGCTATCGTTGTGCTATAAGTGTAACCTCTTTTGTGGGCACAGGTTCGCCCAATAAAAGTTAGTTTTGTGTTTCACAGTATTGCTACTGTGTTCTTTGACGTCACGACCACGTGACAATATCAATACCTCATCGCCCACCTCAAAACGACGGGCCCTGGCTGTCCGATCATAATATACGTTGGCCCTCTGCTGGGCCTTTGCCATTTCTTCACCTGACAACTCCTGTGCCCTTCGAAAAGCATACGGCCAAACTCAAAAAGGCCGACTGGAGTAGTCACTGTGGTCTTCGGAACGTCGCTGGCTTCGACAGAAATTTAGTGGTACGCACTGATCAATTTAATGAATCTTGATGTATATTTTGGTTCCTGCGAGGCGAGCGCCAAAGTCATGTATGTGGGGAAGGGGATATTGATCCGGAGCAGTGATGGCATTCGAACGTCATTAATCACCACAAGAAAGCCAGTCGCCACTGCCCTGCTTTGAAACCAGAAGGAGAGATAAGTAGCAATGGCTGGAGGAAGGACAAATAACGCCGTGCTGAAGCATGCTTTCCAACTCACAGAGCGCTACTTCCAATCTCCGTGAGCGAGCCTACGTGGACGCACGGCGCCATGTGGGCCAGCGTAGGTGATATGATGCGTCAGCTTGTGTTCCACGGGAAGCGCATTGGTTCAGTCCTTCGTGAGATGCGGGTACTCAGCGAGTGTGTTGTACGTATAGACCGTCTGAAACGTACGCATGCCAGATGAGGTGAGGTTGGACTGCAGGCCAAATACATCGAGGGATGTGATGTTATCTTTTAGGCGCTGATTGCGAACACTCAAATATAGGTTGAAATGGCTGAAGAAGTCTGCTCTCAGTAAAGCAAAGCTGACGTGGGCGATCATAAACACTCATCTGCGCAAGCGCCCGAGTCCGATGTCTAGCGTTATGGACCAGAGCCCATACGATGTTTACTGCAAGGAACGTGACTGTGGACTTGCGCGATGGCGACCTATAGCCGGGGCGGAAACGATAGACAGCTCGGCTCCGGTGTCGACGAAGAGGCGGGAGCCAGAGATGCAGTCGACTATGAGGAATAGGTAGCTTGCGCGAGGGCCGATGTCGCGTGCCGCCGTTAGCGACTGGTCGGCGTGTTTCCCGTACACGAACAGAGCAGGCTGCAGCAACATGATTATTGTTGGCGAAAGCGACGGTGATAACCTGAAAACTGCCGCGGCGCGTCCTAGGTGCGCTTCAAGATTGTGAAGGCCAATGGTTGTGACAAAGTTGGTGAGCATTGTCGCCACCCATCGTCAGCTTCTCCAGCGCACAGGTAAGATGGTCAACTGTCTCCTCCAGGTGCAGGAGCTGGTTTCCTTGCTACGAAGCTCTCGCAGCGGCGATAGGTAGCTGTGCCTCAGACGAGCAGCCGCATATGCAGTGAGCGGTTACAGCTAGCGGATCGGGACTCGTGCTGTCGGAACCCACCAGCACCATGCGTCCTGACAGTTGGAGGCACCGCAAGAACAGTGCGTGCAAAATTGTAAGCTGGCTCCCGTTTGTAGAGTTGCCAACCAGCGACTGAAGCATTCGGGGCAGGAGTTGTGACTGTCGTTGGTCACCGAGTTCCTCGCAAAGGAGCTGTTGAAGCTTACTTTGTTACGATGGCTCGAAACGCTGCAGGACCGTGCGTTTCAGGTCATCGTATGCTGAGGCCGAAGGTGTACCTGCTAACAACTTGTCCGTTGCATCGGCGGTGTCGGAGAGTAGCGCGGTGGCAACTCGCACGTATCTTGCTGTATGAGAAGTGATGCGCCGGAGTTGAAAACGGGGCTCTACTTGCACAAACCGAACTGGAGGATTCTTGTTGCAAAAGCTGGGAAGCAGAAGCTCTGCGGTGATCACAGCAGACGTAATCTTGGCACCTTCTCTGTCAGCAGAAGTAGGAGCAGCGTCGTCTTTGCGGCATTGGGAAAAAAAAATTAAGACTTAAATGTCATGAGTCACCACTTGCTGGGAGCTCGGTTTCGCGGAGGCAAGTAATACGCGTTTTGACAGGTTGAGAACGGAGAGTCGAGTGGCTTGATTCCGCACTAAAAGCAGGTTTGCGTGTGGATGTGGGGGCGCCCCTGTCAGGCAGCCACTTCAATTCCAAGAAAAAGTGGGAGGCAGTGACCCTCACGTGAAGGCCAGGGGAGGTAGCTGAATTTCCCAAAAGCGAGGGACAACAGCCAGTGAGGGATGCTGGCTACAAACCTTGTCGACATTGTTAAGCTGCTTTATTTGAAAGCAACATCAGGTTTTCAGATTCTGAATTAGCTCCAGTGACGAGAGGTAAGCTAATGCCCTCATTTTTTATCCCTCTCCTCAACGCTGAAAGTACCATCCTACCTGATCCATGCCCTAAATTATAAAATACTTATCCACCTTCTCGATGAAAAGAATTTCATATAAAAAATTTGCTTCACGCGCGAGCTCAGTTCGCAACACTGATTCTCTACTGCTATTCTTATTATCAAAGCGTGCCACACGGCTTTGCATTCAGGGACTAGACCATATGGTGGCAAAGAAAATAGAGCTCACGCACACACTCAAAATTTTGTTTTTCCTTAGAGCTTACTCAGACTTCGGCTAACCGAAATTCTACTAAAGAGAAACCACTCGGACTCAGACTCATCCTAGCTATGCTCATGCATGCTCACTCAAACTCAAACTCTCAAAAATTCTACTCAGGGGGGCTTGCTTCATCTCAGATACACCAGAATTATACTCACCCAGGATTACTAAGTAAAATTCTACTCACGCGGCTTCACTGAGTCAGACCCAGAAAGCAGGGGCGTAGCCAGGGGGGGTTGGTGGTTACGGGGCTTCAGCCCCTCCCCCCCTCTGAATTTTTTTCGTGCTATCCTTGCGCCACTGGCCAAAACAACCCACGGCATCAGAAATCATGCTCGATTTTGTCTAGAATGTCCTTCTCACGCTCGAAAAAAACATTTTAGCGCGAACATTACGATATCGGGCTGGATTTCGCGGCAACGCCCATGCACCGGTAGTCACATATCGTAACGCAAGGACCTCCTTGCGAGCACAAAGTTCCAAAGGCGTGTCGGGCGGGATCGTCGCGGCATCTCGCTGAGGCCGCGGAATCAGGAGCGCTTGGATTTCAATTTGGACACTTTATGGGTATAAAGTTGTAATAAACATTTACTGCGAAAGGTGCATTGATATTTCCAAAGTCATGCTTTAGATTATCAATTCTGGAACTTTGTGGGCTTAATTTCTTATAAACATTTTACCCCAAATGTGCATTGACTGTTCTAAAGTATTAGATCGGACCATACAACGAGACAAGCCAAATCAACACATTATCAGACAAGTTGGCAAAACACGCAGCGAGATACGAGGAAACAAAGCGTTGTGGTGGTTTATTTATGCCGTCATATCGCATAAAAAAATACCAACATTTTTTTTCACCTACGCCAAAGCATCCATGTCAAGACACTAAAGCCAGCAGGGTAACTACGTTCTTATTTATTTTTCTACATTGACTTTTATTCGTGAGGACACATTGACCCTCTGAAATTTTTTTTATTCTCGCTACCCTACCCGCGGGCTGCCAGAGCCAGCCTTGTGTTGCCCCGAAATCACCGCGCGGCATACTTCGGTGCGCTTGTGGTTTTCTCCGGCCGAGTGAATTTTTCCCTGGCAGAGTTTTGGCCGCCTTCTGGCTAGCAGGCGAGAAAAAGAAACAATGGTCGCTCACTGCCATCACTGTGAAGACTTGACGCATTACACCGTGTTAGCTTGAGCGCGACCTCTCCGGAAAGTCTTGTCTCACCGCTGTGAAATAGAGCACTATGCGTATGGTTCTCGGTGGACCAAGCATCTCACGTTTTCTTCGATATTCATTCGGCAGCCACATTAGGTGCCCAAAGCAGGCATTGGAGTGTACCAACATACTCTCCTTTGCGTTTTTTTTTTTTTTTCATTTCGGTGCAGTCTTGCAGTCTTGCGGCGCAGCGTATTGTCGCATGGTGACACTTTGTTACCTCTTTTCCGGAAAGTAATCGGTCACCGTACGCTTCAGTTGCCGGATAATATTATTGTATTATCGTGATAGCAATTATATGAAGACTTCAGGCGCATTCCTGCTGTCGCCGTCACCCTCATGTTTCGTATGAAGTCTCAGGGCAATAACGTCGTGACCGCGCGCCGCATGCTCCATGTGCGAGTGAAAGAGCAGGGGGGGTGCAGTGGGTGAGCCCACAATGGTGGCTCAGTCTTACGTACGCAAAGGTGAAAAGCATGGATGGAGTGGATGGAATGGGGGCGGGATCTAGGATTCTGTGAATCTGTGATTGCACTGCATGTTTATTTTCCTTGTTTGACGCATTATATACAGTGACGTTTCCTTAGATACGTACATTTATTGGCGACTAATACGTATATTTAAATATATTGTTGCGAGGTTTTGTGCATACGTGAAGTGAACTTTCTTTCCATTGATTCTTTTTTGCCCTTTATCAAGCATTTGTATATTCCATTGTATCTTCGCATTTCTAATGAACGGGGGCGAGTTAAATGAAAGTGAGCCTACCCACGCTGCACAATGGCTCGGTTCATTATCTGCGAGGCATGCGCGTAGCACACAGGCATCTTTCATTTACAAAAGTGGCACGCAGATGTCAGAGTAAATGTTCTTTATAGCTCTCATACACTGGATTGAACATGGTTGCGTGACGTAATGGACACTTCAGAAGTTAAGCAGCCGGGTGCCGTGAATGTTTTGACAGCTGAAGGTGCTTCCCAAAAGTAAATAATTCGCCGTATGGCTGCCGTGTACGTTGAACATTGTATTTCATTGGCCACTGTGAATCAATGGAGCAAACGATTGAAAAAGGACGTGAAAGTTGCAAAGACGATCGAAGACCGGGCCAAAGCTATCGTGCAATCACCCCCAACACAAGTACGAAAGTTGATGAGCTGATGCGACAAGAACGGAGGATAAACATCGGTGAACTGACAGAGCGTGTGAACATCAGTCGCGGTTCGGTTCACACCATAATTCGTGAATATCTCGGTCATCGGCTCTTGTGTGCGCAATGAATGCCCAAGATTTTTCACCACCGCCAGAAGAAGGTTCTGCGCTGTCTTGACTCATCTGATCCGGTATCACAATGAGAGTGACGACTTCTTGCCTGCAATTGTGATTGGGAACGAACCATGGTGCCGGAGAGACTATCAATCTTTTCCGATATCTCGAAACGCCAGATCGGCTGCGTTTCGCAATAAAGAACAAACGACGTGGAAAATTGATGAATGGGGCCATCTAGTTCCACGGCCTGGCTATGGTGTTGGGCTGCTGAGAACGAGGTCGCGGAATAGAATCCCGGCCACGGCGGCCGCATTTCTATGGGGGAAAAATGCGAAAACACCCGTTTACTTAGATTTAGGTACCTGATAAAGAACCCAGGCGGTTGAATTTTCCGGAGTCCCCCACTATGGCGTTCCTCATAATCAAAAATTTGTTTTGACACATAAAACACCATAATCTAATTTTCTATTTTTTTCACAATGCCCGTCCGCACATCGGTGATGTGGTTAATACAAAAATTGGAGGACGCTTAAGCTTCTCCTTCAAGAGTGGGACGTGATAGCGCTGTCGCACCTCGTTCGTACCGCCTACTCAAACGCGCTACGCCAGCCAAACGTCGCGATCGGCAGAGATAGCCGGGCCCCGACGCGCCATGAACGCGGACGCGGTCATGGGGCGAGTGGCGCGCCGCGTGTCGGGGCAGCGCCGTACATTGCGAGGAGGGGGTCTTCTGTGTTTGCCGCAAGATGGCTCTGCGTGTGCGCAGAGCGCAGAAGTTTAGCGGAAACGTACTTCGCTACTCGTGAAACTGCCACTTCTGTAAGTTCATCATCATCATCAGCCTGGTTACGCCCACTGCAGGGCAAAGGCCTCTCCCATATTTCTCCAACAACCCCGGTCATGTACTAATTGTGGCCATGCCATCCCTGCAAACTTCTAAATCTCATCCGCCCACCTAACTTTCTGGCGCCCCCTGCCACGCTTCCCTTCCCTTGGAATCCAGTCCGTAACCCTTAATGACCATCGGTTATCTTCGCTCCTCATTACATGTCCTGCCCATGCCCATTTCTTTTTCTTGATTTCAACTAAGATGTCATTAACTCGCGTTTGTTCCCTCACCCAATCTGCTCTTTTCTTATCCCTTAACGTTACACCTATCATTCTTCTTTCCATAGCTCGTTGAGTCGTCCTCAATTTGAGCAGAACCCTTTTCGTAAGCCTCCAGGTTTCTGCCCCGTAGATGAGTACTGGTAATACACAGCTATTATACACTTTCTCTTGAGGGATAATGGCAACCTGCTGTTCATGATCTGAGAATGCCGACCAAACGCACCCAAGCCCATTCGTATCCTTCTAATTATTTCCGTCTCATGATCCGGGTCCGCAGTGACTACCTGCCCTAAGTAGATGTATTCCCTTACCACTTCCAGTGCCTCGCTGCCTATTGTAAATTGCTGTTCTCTTCCGAGACTGTTAAACATTACTTTAGTTTTCTGTAGATTAATTTTTAGACCCACTCTTCGTTTTGCCTCTCCAGGTCAGTGAGCATGCATTGCAGTTGCTCCCCTGATTACTAAGCAAGGCAATATCATCAGCGAATCGCAAGTTACTAAGGTATTCTCCATTAACTTTTATCCCCATTTCTTCCCAATCCAGGTCTCTGATACCTCCTGTAAACACGCTGTGAATAGCATTGGAGATATCGTATCTCCCTGTCTGAAGCCTTTCTTTATTGGGATTTTGTTGCTTTCTTTATGGAGGACTACGGTGGCTGTGGAGCCGCTATAGACTTCTTTCAGTATTTTTACATACGGCTCGTCTACACCCTGATTCCGTAATGCCTCTATGACTGCTGAGGTTTGGACAGAATCAAATGCTTTCTCGTAATCAATGAAAGCTATATATAAGGGTTGCTTATATTCCGCACATTTCTCTATCACCTGATTGATAGTGTGAATATGATCTATTGTTGAGTAGCCTTTACGGAATCCTGCCTGGTCCTTTACTTGACAGAAGTCTAAGGTGTTCCTGATTCTATTTGCGATTACCTTAGTAAATAGTTTGTAGGCAAGGAACAGTAAGCTGATCGGTCTATAATTTTTCAAGCCTTTGGCGTCCCCTTTCTTATATATTAGGATTATGTTAGCGTTTTTCCCAGATTCCGGTACGCTCGACGTTATAAGGCATTGCGTATACAGGGTGGCCAGTTTATCTAGAGCAATTTGCCCACCATCCTTCAACAAATCTGCTGTTACCTGATCCTCCCCAGCTGCCTTCCCGCTTTGCATACCTCCCAAGGCTTTCTTTACTTCTTCCGGCGTTACCTTTGGGATTTCGAATTCGTCTAGACTATTTTCTCTTCCATTGTCGTCGTGGGTGCCACTGGTACTGTATAAATCTCTATAGAACTCCTCAGCCACTTGAACTATCTCATCCATATTAGTAATGATATTGCCGGCTTTGTCTCTTAACGCATACATCTGATTCTTGCCAATTCCTAGTTTCTTCTTCACTGTTTTTAGGCTTCCTCCGTTCCTGAGAGCATGTTCAATTCTATCCATATTATACTTCCTTATGTCAGCTGTCTTACGCTTGTTGATTAACTTCGAAAGTTCTGCCAGTTCTATTCTAGCTGTAGGGTTAGAGGCTTTCATACATTGGCGTTTCTTGATCAGATCTTTGGTCTCCTGCGATAGTTTACTGGTATCCTGCCTAACGGAGTTACCACCGACTTCCATTGCACACTCCTTAATGATGACCACAAGATTGTCGTTAATTGCTTCAACACTAAGGTCCTCTTCCTCAGTTAAAGCCGCATACCTGTTCTGTAGCTTGATCTGGAATTCCTCTATTTTCCCTCTTAGCGCTAACTCATTGATCGGCTTCTTATGTACCAGTTTCTTCCGTTCCCTTCTCAGGTCTAGGCTAATTCGAGTTCTTACCATCCTGTGGTCACTGCAGCGCACCTTGCCGAGCACGTCCACATCTTGTATGATGCCAGGGTTAGCGCAGAGTATGAGGTCTATTTCATTTCTGGTCTCGCCGTTCGGGCTCCTCCACGTCCACTTTCGGCTATCCCGCTTGCGGAAGAAGGTATTCATTATCCTCATATTATTCTGTTCGACAAACTCTACTAATAACTCTCCCCTGATATTCCTAGTGCCTATGCCATACTCCGCCACTGCCTTGTCTCCAGCCTGCTTCTTGTTACCTTGGCGTTAAAGTCGCCCATTAGTATAGTGTATTTAGTTTTCACTCTACCCATCGCCGATTGCACGTCTTCATAGAAGCTTTCGACTTCCTGGTCATCATGACTGGATGTAGGGGCGTACACCTGTACAATCTTCATTTTGTACCTCTTATTAAGTTTCACAACAAGACCTGCCACCCTCTCGTTAATGCTGTAGAATTCCTGTATGTTACCAGCTATATTCTTATTAATCAGGAATCCGACGCCTAATTCTCTTCTCTGCGCCAAGCCCCGGTAGCACAGGACGTGCCCGCTTTTTAGCACTATATAAGCTTCTTTTGCCCTCCTAACTTCACTGAGCCCTATTATATCCCATTTACTACCCTTTAATTCCTGCAATAGCACTGCTAGACTCGCGTCACTAGATAACGTTCTAGCGTTAAACGTTGCCAGGTTCACATTCCAATGGCGGCCTGTCCAATGGCGGCCTGTTCTGTAAGTTACATGGTCGTAATTACCGATA
The DNA here is from genome assembly GCF_023375885.2 of Dermacentor andersoni. Lineage (NCBI taxonomy): Eukaryota > Metazoa > Arthropoda > Arachnida > Ixodida > Ixodidae > Dermacentor > Dermacentor andersoni. The sequence continues at coordinate 32,280,144 of NC_092818.1, forward strand.
TACACTGCAGGATAACTTTTACGGCACGTTTCTAAGGCAACACCACATTCACTAGAGGCGATTTTGTCCCGTTTTGAAGGAACGAACTCGTGGCTGAGTGGTAGCGTCTCCGTTTCATACTCCGGATACCCTGGTTCGATTCCCATCAGCCCAACTTGCAAGGTGTTTTTTTATTTATGAAGTGCCTTCTGGGACTTATCGCTCACAGCCAACGCCGCGGACGCTGACACCGACGACACCGGCTTTTCTGCGACACGAGCTCCTTAACGCTGTCACGTTAAAACTGGCAAAGTTCAAGTGGGAAACGCAGCAACATCCGCCAGACAGCTTAAACCTGTGGCTTTGCGAGTTCTACATGTTGGGACAAATGAAAAAAAAACCGCTGAAGGGAAAACAGATATGTGTCGGACGATGACGTGAAAGAATCAGTTGAAGATTTATTCAAGCAGCAACCTAAGAAGTTTTATGACGCGGGAATCACCCAACTCGCTAGTCAATGGGATAAATGTCTAAATGCTGATGGAGACTGCTTTTAAATTAGGTACCCCATTTTTCATAGGTTTGCATTCGCTCACTTTCATTTGACTCGCCATCATATATTTTGCAAAACGACTTTATACAGCGATACACGAGCGGTGACATCTGTCCGTGCGTAATACATTGGAATAAATGACAGCGTCATTAAGATTTTTCACTGGCCGTTGCATATGTGCAAAAATGTAAACAAGGTTGTTGAATGAATAAGTTTAATTAACATATTTGTCCTCAACTTGTTCATTTATGGCCTTTACATTTTTAATATCAGTAGCATGCATTGCTTTACTGGCTTCGAACTGCTATACTTCTAAGGAACGTGTGATACTTTTTTACTTATTAAATAGACAAAAACATGGAAGCATTGATATCAGTTATTTTGAGCACGATTTCTGGCACATACGAGTGTATCTTTTTATTAAAAAATACATATAATACTTCTTTGGACAGTGCGTAGCGTTCAAGATTCGTTTGCAGCATCTTTGGCAATGGCAATGCAGTTATTCAAAAGGATAGACAGTTGGGCGAGTTGGTACGGTAACATGATTTTGGCTTCTAGCGCGAAGTGAAACACGGACACAGAAAGGAGCGCTCGTCCTGTCTGCTCCTTTCTGTGTCCGTGTTTCACTTCGCGCTAGAAGCCAAAATAATGCAGTTATTATTCATGTGTTTGATCTCTCGACAAATTGTTTAGGACGAAGCTTTAGCTCGGGCCCAACTCCAACGCGGCCTATTCAAATAAATGTAAATGCAGAAACGCTCTTTTGGATAACCGCTGGATCACTTTTAATTGAATTTGCTGAATTTGAGAAAGTTAACTTCTAGTATGTGTTTGAAGCGGAAGTTCGATTTAGGGCCTGAATTTTGTTCGAAATATTTTGAAAAAAATGAAAGTGCGAAAGAAATAGAAGGATGACGTTTACAAACTAAAAGCTCTTCATCAAAAACAGATATTGCGGTTCTTCAAACGGCATCTGTTATGAGAGTCAAAGCGGACAAATTCGTTATGTCAATTTGTATCTTACGTGAATTAGTTACGTGGTGCAAAAGGGTTCTGCAAAAGCCGTATTTCGATAATGATACATTGTTTGAGATTCATTTGTAACATATCAATTTTCTCCGCTATAGATGTACTATTTGATGCGATTCACAAAATTGTGATAATATTTTTCATTGTTGAGTTACAGAGTATGAAACGTGATTGTTTCGGTTTCTGAAAATCTGAGATTTGGGCCAATATTGAATACAAAAGTGAAACTTTAAATGAAAAATTCCAAATCAGAAGACAGTAGAATTGAAGTTTTTCTTTTAAATGCAACAAATCTCATCAAATTTCGTGCAGTGGTTGCAGAGAAAAACTAATTCACCTTCTACATGTATTTAGATAGGAGCATCCGAGATAAAGCTTTCTCCTAAGGAGGAGGCGACGCTGCAACGTGAGCCCCCCCCCCCCCCCCCCCACCCCCCCCCCCCCCCGTACGGAATTTCTGGCTACGCCATTGCCAGAAAGGTCTTCTTGGTCCAAAGAGCTCGCGTAATCAGGCTTTATCTTAATTTGAACTTGTCGAGGCGAAAGAGGCCTTTTTTTATGATAATATGTTGGGAATACGAAGGGATTAAAAAGGCTAATCATTTACATAGTAGTATGCATGAGAATTTCAAGTAAAGAAGGGATTCTCTTACGATTTGTTCACTCGAAATCTTCTGAACCAAATAAGCAGGACGCTGGACCTTGGCAGTGCTGAATTTATTTCGCATGAATATCAAATGTATAATAGGGATATTTAAAGAATGTACAAAACCTTATTTGTTTGTGCATAGGTGCACGCGTAGGGGCGCGCAAGTTCTTGTTTCTGTGGCGATGTGCACTTTTGCCAATTTGTAATCGATCACAGTACTTTCCTTCTGGCACTCTATTAAATGAATGCTCTGCTCGTCAGTAAAGGTTTTCCGTGCTGGAAATATGTGCAAGCAAGCGTGAGTATGCGTAATGCCGCTTATCCATGATGTACTGTGTAACCGCTGGAGGTGAAGCTGGCTGTAATGTTTCTTTAATGCGGTAGCAATTATATGGACACTCCGAGTGCATTTCTGCCGTTGGCGATGCGAAGTCGTCGCCGTGATTGTAACGTGCCAAGGCAGACGACGCTTACAGCAGCATGGTCAGTGCAGGAAAGAACGAAGGTTTATTGAGAGCGTGGCTTATAAAGACATGAATGCAGCGCGCTGTAGACACTGCGCATCACCGATGCGCATCCGCGCTGATATAAACAGTACACGTGTCCGATACAGTGGTGTTGCTTTTAAAGTCCAAACACGATAACATCCTCGCCGTGCGCTTTATGTGCGAGTGAAAGCTTGCAGGGATCGGAGATTATCGCTCCTCAATCTCGCGTGCGCGAGGGAGGAAGGCGGGCGGAGGGAGGAAGCCGCTCGCTGCCTTGCTCCATGCGCGCGTCACGGGAGAGGAGGCGAGGAAGAAGCTCCTGCGGCTGTTGCTCGCGGCGCGGCCACGCAGGCGCAGTACCTTGGAAGCAATCTACGACGTGGACGAAGTGTGCGCCCGTTCGTGCCTCATCTTCAAAACAATCTGCGATGTGTCCTGAATTTTCGTATGCGCTGTTTTTTCGACGTTTATTCTGTGTTGAAGAGAGAGACAGCTCGAAGGTCAATTGCTCACTGCTGCCCATTCACTTCCTCACTCCAGTGCACTGACAGCAAGTTCCCGCGGTCACACAGCGAGATGCGTTCATGTTTATCTGTGTGCACGTGACACCGTGATGGCTCATTTAGATAGTAAGCGGAGGTTTGCAAGCTTATACGGCCGATAAGGTTACTATCCTTGCTATGTTTAGTTGTCGACTAATTTGCAATCGCCATTGATGCGTCGGCTTTAGGACGAAACTGCGACTTTTTTTAGTTGTCTGACATAGCACTCGCCGCTGAGATTTTCTTCATTCCTCTTTGGTCCACGCAACCACCTCTGGTTTCGCCTGAGATTATATATCTACCATAAGTACCAATATGCCACTGCAACAGTGGAACTGCTCGCGACCATATTTTTTTATGCCAATAGAACTGAATGAGAGCGCGAAACACAGAGGATAGAAAAAAATTGCACTTCCGCCTGAAAGGCGAAGCACCGATTGCGACAGCAAATCAGCAGATAGCTGTACAAAGTAACTAGTAAACTTTCGCTTACTAACTAAACTAACAATGATAGAATGCGTAACCCTTACTCAACGAGCACGTAGAAAGAAACAGACATGCGGAGACAGTGCTGTCTTTGTTTGTCCGCTTCTTTCAGCCTTCTTCTTCAGTCGTGCTTACATATTATATCATGGATTCAAACCAACTAGCCCGTCAACGTGTTTTGACAAAATTGAACAGCAGGGTGTCATCCGCGCACAGGTCAACATGAACACACATCGGTCGACGACAGCGGAAGCTGTCTGTGAAAACGCTGGAGTTAGAAATCATGACAGCAGCCGCGAGCCAATTGTCCTCCGTGCATGTGCCGCTTCAACGATACGACACACCGAAAACACAGCGCATATGAAGCTACGGGCCCTACGCGAACATTGCAAACATCGCAGGTCGCTTTGAAGATGAGGACCGCGTGGGCGCGCACTTTAGCAAGGTCGCAGACCGCTTTGATTACACACGAACGCCGGCAACGGGTCTAGAGGCGGACGAGGAGGACATGGAGGCACCGTAGCAGCTGCCGGAGAAGAAGGCCCCTCCTTCCTCGCCCCACCCCACTGCCTCAGGCGCCACAGTTGAGGGCATACATCCAGGCCGCGTTCCTTGCTCGCGCCCGCGAGATTGAACCGCGTTCGCCGGCTCACGCTCACAGACGTTCACTCATACGGAACCTCATGGCGACGTCCACGGCAGAAATCTGCCTGGAGTGTCCATAAACATGCTATCGCAATAATATCTAAAAGCGAGCGTCACTTGACCCTCAGAACCTGATGCTCAAGCAGTAATACTTATGCGCTGAGCGCGGGGAATGGATAGCGCGCGACGAGGACGCTACTAATACCTACTGCCTGCCGCAACAGTTCTTCTAAAAGCCCACAAAATATTCAGGGCCTACTCCTGAAGACTGATTGCAACCATTTGCTCTGGAGAAACTTGGGTGGATGCATCGTAAGAGGCTGCTTGCCGAGGCTATCTGTTCGGCACCATGCTCCATACTATTTGCATTTTCCGTGCGTCAAGGCACCAAGTGTGCTTGGGGAAGCTACATCGGCGACGTTCGATCGAACTAATATTTACGAGGGCAATGCTGAAAGTCTGCTTCTCTCGACCTTTGCTAACGCTGCGTTGGACACTGAGTATTTTGAATGACTGGTTGCTGCACAGAGCCAACAGTAGTACTGATCATCATAGGCACCCGGTCAAAAAATCCGTCAGGGCTATCTTGATGGACTTGTAGAATTCTTGAAGGTCAGTCAGGAATTCTTACAGGTACTCTTCCAATACCAATAGGATTCTTAAAGGTCAGTCAGGAATTTCTACAGGCACTCTCCCAATAGCAGTAGGATTCTTAAAGGTCAGTCAGGGATTCCTACAGGCACTCTCCCAATACCAATAGGGTTCTTAAAGGCCAGTCAAGAGTGTCTTTATGCACTCTCCCAATACAAACACGGCTCTTAAAAGTCATGTAAAAACTCTTACAGGCAACCCTCCAATGCCACTAAGAGTCTTGTCGTTTATTGGAGATCCTTTACATGTAGCTTTCGTACACCAGTAGAGCGCTTAAAGGTTAGATATATTTCTACGGGCATCATGACCGTCCGAAACGAAAACGTCCGCGCAGCCGATTAACCGAGTTGAACGTGTAAAACCTCATGAAAAATCTGCAGTAATCAAAACCGCAATCAGTCTTTGTTTCGTGCTTTTACTATTATTTAGCCTTTGTGGTGCCGAAATCGGCAGATGCATGAGGCAACTAGCAACCGAGTGGCTTTCCGCAGTACATCGGTGAAGGATATTTCTTCGCCTCATGTTAATTACGGTTACACAATAACATGAGTTGCGCTACCTTAAGAGTGTCGAGGAGAGCAGAAACTAATTGCCGCTATTTTAGCACAGCTACGGCGTGAGTATATTATGTATATATAGTATATATAAGCGACATCACAAACTTGGGCCAGTTAAAAGCGGAATGAAGGCTGCGCTACAATTTTTTTCGGTGACTTGTCATCAACTCATAAGCTCAGCGGGTGATTAAGATCTCGTACTCTATTTTTGTGGCTGCCGAGCAATACACCATGCATCTATGCGTTGTGCCTGCGCTTCTCGCTTGTTTTCTCCGTGTGCGCGTCTTTCCGAACCGTCCGCTCTTACAACGTCACTGCGCAATATATACACAGTGCAATAAGTCTGCGGCGGCGCGTTCCTATAGCTTTGGCAGCTAAACAAACACGTCTTCAGTAAAGGATCAAAGCATTTCCGTGACGGCAAAGAACGGTATATCGGCAAGGCATCATTTAGTGAAGAAACTGTCCAGAACTGGCGTAAACGGCTGTCGAAGTCTCACAGCGAATCGAGTGTATGAACGCACCATTTGAATGCAGCGCTGCGACAGCTGCGGCGCGCATTTCACAAGTAGAATCGCGGTCGAAACGCGACCTCCCTGAGCGCGAGCGATTGTGCAGTTTTGTGATGTATACCTCATGCACCAAACATACGTCCGCTAGGAAAACGAAGAGCTTTCCCAATGTATACGCACTGCCGTATGTTGCGTGCGGCCCAATTCGATTACAAACGGGAAATCTAATGTCTGCATGTACTTAACTGGGCTATATATGCTATCGCCGATCATTACTATAGCGTATTCGATAGCTCTGCATGCATGCGCGTTAAATGCTGCATGAACAGAATTCCATTGCACGCCTTTCATTCTGAAGCGAGTTAACAAAATTTTTATCAGCACAACAATTAATTTAACAGCTTACAAATTTTCATTAGGATATACAGCAATTGGATACTGTTCTCATATCGTTGCTGTGGGTGCACCGAACTATCTTCAGGCAGAAGGCTCAATGTTCCTGCAGACATTGTGTGTTTTAGTCTAGTTTTGAGTCAGTGCATCAATTGATTATTGGTAGACATGGAGCACACCCATGCAATGCAACTGTCACAAAATGTGTAAACTGCAAGGTTAACATATAACACACAGCCAGCCAGTGAAAATATGCTCTATAGCCCCCAAGATGCACATGTGAGCGTGAAGAATATGCCATATGCCACATACACTGGCAAATGCTGTAACAGCTAGCTGACTTATTTTTTCCATGATAAAGGCTGTTATCTATGCATGCAGCCTACAATTATATCTCCTGGTAAATTTTAGCAACCTGTACAGGCTGCTTCATTATTATCAAGTGTATTATTTGTGAGTGACCATGTCAATGCCACCAAAAAAGTGCACCAAAACAATTAATGCATAATGTTAAATGTGTTCAATGTTTAAGCAACGACTGCGACAAACTCTTTTTGCTGGCAGTTGTAGCAGTGTTGTATGTCAGAAATTGTATATAGATCATCAGTAAGGTGAACAAGATTTCAGCATTTTAGTATTGTGCATTAAAATTGGTTGAAGTCGGTGCTCGCTTGCATGTACATTTACCCCGTGTACTCATCAATTTCATGCTGCCTGATACCACGGCACTTTACCAACATGCCTGATCGGATTGCCTGCAGAATTTCAGCAATTCATGCTTTTTAAATAAATTTAACATAGATATTACAAGTGCTGCTCCAATGTCAATCGGTGCTTAATGTAGCAACAGCTTTGCCCCACAGTACTTTGGGAAGGTGATAAGTGCATGAAAAACAGGCTTCATGTTTGAATTCAGCAGCAGATATAAACAGGATTGCTATTAGGCAGGCATGCCTCAAACACTAGATGGCTTCAGCTCTGTCGCTGCAGCATGTGCAATTTACTGTATGAGCTTTCCCTTTGGCTTCATGCTTTTCATTTTAACTAATAGTGAACAAAGAGCAATATTATATCATTGTATTGGATACAAATATTCAAGAAAAACCACCTTCAAGTATCAGACGGGCCCAATGTATAAACAAAACTTAAACGTTCCATGGAGTCCGTGCAGAAATAAATGGCTTGTTCACATTATTTTATACATGTAGTCCCATTAGTCAAGGAAAAAGGAACAGCACATGCCGGATGCATATATAGATATTAGTGTGTAGTTCTCGTTGAGAGCTAAGGGAAATGTAAAGCAGCATGCATCATTTTGAAGGAATCCAAATGTGGCAAGATTTCCCAAATAATAAATTGGTGTCTAAATCGCGACAGTGAAATTATAGACAGCCTAAAGCAAGACATGCTTACTCAAGGGCTGTTAACTATTACGCATAAGTGACCCCCTCGATGTGTTTATCAAGAAACTCCTGTCTCTATACAGCTGTGGTTCTGCTAAATTAGAATCATTCCATTGCACACCTCATTTGCATGAAGCCTCATTTTGCATCAGTCCTTCTCCTTGTTAACTGGAAGAACTTTTGTTGTGCCTGATAGTCTTTGAACAAAAATATTTCACAAACGCTTGCTTCTGGCAGCTTATTCAACTGCCTCTCTTCTTTGTTTAGATTCATCTTTCATTTCTGTGATCACTTCAAGCTGCTTTTGTTTCTTCAGGGAAAATATCATTTTCTTTTCTTTTTTTTCATCTCCCTTGTCACACGTTTGATTAAGGATGCTTCACCAATTGTCAAACCGATTCTTTTAGACTACTTGCTGAAAGTTTAGCACATTTATCCGTACATCCCCATTCTGCTAGCACAGTCTGTAGTTGTTGGTCTTAAACCAGCTCATAAAACATATGGTCTCACTTGAAGATCTGTTGATCTTACATGAAGCTTATCCCAAAAGTCCGCTTATTCGCAATGGCCTACAACAAATATCCTCTAACTGTATAGTTTGTTAAACATTTTACGTGAAATATCTTACAGGAAGTACACTGGACTCTTACAGTGGATTCTTTGCATATATGTTCATTCTTGTCATCATCAGCCTATTTTGATGTCCACTGCAGGAAGAAGGCCTCTCCCTGCTATATCCAAATACCTGCCTTGGGCTAGCTAATTCCAACTTGCACCTCCAAGTTAGAATCAGCTTAAATCAAATATTCCATCTGTATTAGGTGGCATTCCCGAAAAGGTTACAAGGTCCGGAAAGCGCGTGGTGCCACCGAAGAGACTGAACTTACAAATCCGATCACGGAAAGTAAGATCTAGTGCATCATTACATTTAATCCACGGGGTGCCACAAGCACCACTGACAACACTAATGCGGCTTACCCATCTATTAGAATGCACCACTATAGTGGTTCTGGGCATTTGTGTATATATTGTGTCAATAAACAGCACCAGGCACTTCGTTCGTTGCCTGCCCAGCCGAAGGTCGTACCGTTCCTCTCGTCTCGACAGGTCTACAACTATCCTACAGGCTTACAGAGAGCTAAGCGAAGATATCAAAGGTCGACTTGGCCATGTTGGTAGTACATGTTCAAAATAAGAACACCACAAGAGACAGAGACAAATGAAGAAAGACACAGCACTGTGTTTCTTTCCTCATTTGTCCGTGTCTCACACGCTTCATTTAAAAAAAGACAATATGTTCAGACAATTGTACTTTTTATTGGTGAATAAAAATTATGCACAGATGTACATCAAGAAAGCATGGGCTAAACAATTGCCATGAGGTGACAAGACACATTGATAAAATAGTTGCTTAGAGGTGACAAAGCAATTTTCTTAAGAACATCTAAAAAAATGAGCAACATAGCCTATTTAAAATGCACATCAGTCAGACCAAGCACTATGCAAACAAACGCCGCAGATAATACAACATGTAACCTAGCACTCAGTGGTACATTGTCATAAATGGGGATACAAGAGTACTTGCAAGGGTAGCCCTCCCCCCTATGTAATACCCTCTCCTGGAGGGCCTTTAGAGGTAACGTGAATAAAGAAACTTGCATAACTGTGCGATCAAACAGTTAAGCCTACAAAAATGCACCAATGTGTAGGTAAATGTCACTTAGCCTTTGTCAGATAATGTGCATGTAGTGATATCATTGTTAAATTTTCTCACCATGCTTGTCTCTAAGTAAGCACTTTTTTACATCAAAATCACAAGTGTCACTCATGGTTCTCAAGTGCCTGTGCCTATAATTATGGATGCCTCAATGTACAAAAGTTGCTGCTGAGCATGTCGAAGGGCATTCATTTTATTAGGCACTTCACGAAACCAAATAAATGCACAAGCTTGGGTTTGGATCACAGTGGTGCATCAATGGGCTACAGCCCTACTGAGGAAGGAGAATGCCACATGCAGATTTGCACATGAATAGAACACCTTAGCACGTTCAGCCTAGGCAGCAGAGTTTATCAACCACTCTCACAAACTATTGGTGCCATGGCTGGTCAATTCAATGAACAGTTGCACCTGACTGCTACCTCTCCTAAACCACCTTCACGGAATGGCGACTTCAGGCAGCCGAGCCAACCATGCAAGCACAAGTATAGCCACTGAGTCACAGTAAGCGTGACGGCAGTCTTTCTGTACCAGCCGACTTCCCACAGCTCCACGGCCTCCAGGAGTTCTGCATCGCTTAACGAGCCCTCTGGTTTAGCCAGCTGGACAGCCATTTCACTAACAATGTGACTGACTTACTGCTGCACTACCACCATGCATTACGGGAGCTTTCAGAGGGCCAGATTGTGCAACTGCGACTGGCACCTCATGTGCCAAACATCTGTAAGGACCTGCGGCACAGCATAATCGGCTACGACACTTCGTCTTCCTCCCAGAACGCTGTCATGACCACTTTCACCCCATGACCAGTGGCCTCATTGAATATCTTCAAAATACTTGCCCATGTTCACCCATGCTGGTTGTTATCACATGCCAGTCCAGACCTCGAACCTCTCTTCATCCCATGAGTTGTCACACCAGCTCAGATAAGTCTGCACACCTGATGTTCCCACAAAAGGAAACTGAGCCAACCACAAGTTCTTCCTTACACACTGCCACGGGCTCTCATCCCAACCTGTCGTATCTGGTGACCTCTCACAACCATTTCAGAGGCTTACTCGCCCTGCTAGGCACACTTTCTCTACACGATAGTGCAAGGACCACTTTGAGCAACCACCACCACCGCCCAAACTTTGTTGACATAGGAATTCTCCTAGCAAGCAGTAGCAAGTAGACTGTCTTCTGAAGAGCAGTGCTTTTGATCCCCACAGGTGCCTGAACTGCAACAGTTTCACAGATGTAGCCTTGCCATGTATTCATTCAGCTTGAGTGTCAATTCTACCTCAGCACGAGTAAGGCACCACGCCACCATGCTGCAGCTGCAAGCCCTACACAACTGCCGCTTTTTCTGGTATCACTGCTGCCGCCAAATTCATGTATCTCTATATTCATGTCATCAGCAGCAAGTAAACCTGCTCTTGATAAATTGGGCAATGACAGCTATCTGAATCCCTCACGAGACATGGATACTGCAGATACACCGAGATTACCACAACAAGACACCACTCCCGACGGCTTCTCGCACCAGCCACCTCCACCTGTCCTTCGCATTTTACCTGCACCTAAGCTTGTGAAATAGCATGAATCAGCTGCGACTGATCGTGCAGACACCAGCTTTTGCTGTACTACGCCAGTGCCATCAGAGCACCAATGGACGACACGGTTCTCAATATCAGCCCTTGCTGGACCCTTGCCCTCAGCATACACCTGCCCGGTGCACCTCGGCTCCGATTCCAAGATCCCTCACACTGGAAAAACAGATGTATTGTACTGAAGGCACTGAGCAGTGGGTATAGTGCTTGTGAAAGTGAAGACAACGAGAATTGCTGGCTTCCCCGTTTCGCCATAGTACCGACCTGCTTAAGCCTACCGCTACAACCTAGAAGTGCTGCTAGGCAAACACCCCTGTTGTATTTGGCGGAGCTGCTGGGTTTCTCTTCGACATCCTGGAACTCCGCAGTCGGACGCTACCACCAGCTCTTTCAATGGATGAACCGGGACCGTCCCAGGCTGCTGCTTCCGCGCTCCAACAAACACCATTGCGCCAGCGTCCATATCGTGTGTCGGCTGCTGAACGCCGTATCAACGACCAGCACGTTGATGACATGCTGGAGCGTGGCATCATCCAGCGCTCTAACAGTCCATGGGCATCTCCGGTTGTCCTCGTTAAAAGAAAAGATGGCTCCATTCAGTTCTGCATCGACTATCGCCGCCTTAACAAAATAACGTGCAAAGATGTCTATTTTTTGCCGCGCATCGACGATGCCTTGGACAGTCTGCAGGGTGCGGAATGCCTTTCCTCGTTGGATCTGGGCTCCGGGTACTGGCAAGTGCCAATGTCCGAGGCCGATCGCCAAAAGACAGCTTTTGTAACACCTGATGGGCTATATGAATTTACCGTCATGCTGTTCGGCCTCTGCAACGCACCTGCCACATTCCAGCGAATGATGGACACCGTTCTTCGAGGGCTGAAGTGGAAAACATGCCTCTGTTATTTAGATGACATTGTGGTTTTTTTCCACCGACTTTGCGTCGCACCTCCGTCGCCTTGAGCAAGTCGTTGCGTGCCTCTCCACTGCAGGGCTGCAACTAAATCTGAAGAAATGCCTCTTCGGCGCTCGCACGCTTACTATTCTTGGCCACGTAGTTTCAAAGGATGGTATCCTCCCGGACCCCACGAAACTTAGCGCCGTATCCGAGTTTCCTAAACCCACCACCATGAAAGAGCTTCGCAGCTTCATCGGCCTTTGCTCATATTTCCGACGCTTCGTTCGTAACTTTGCCTCTATCATCGCCCCCTTGACGCAGCTTCTCACCTGAAGTTCTGACCTGTCAGCCTGGACCCCGGCGTGCGATGACGCATTCCAAGAACTGCGACGCGTTCTCACCTCTCCTCCAGTACTGCGACACTTCGATCCCTCAGCTCCAACCGAAATCCATACAGACGCTAGCCTTGTCGGGCTCGGCACTGTTCTTGCACAACGCAAGGACGGCTTCGAAGAGTACGTCGTCGCGTATGCCAGCCGCACCCTTACCAAAGCCGAGGCGAACTACTCGGTTACTGAGAAGGAATGTCTGGCGATCATTCGGGCTATAGGAAAATTTCGGCCTTATGTCTACGGGCGTCCATTTGACATCGTGACCGACCATCATGCCCTATGCTGGTTATCTTCACTAAAAGATCCAACGGGACGGCTCGCCCGTTGGGCATTGCGCCTACAAGAGTACGACATCCGCGTTGTTTATCGCTCAGGCCGAAAACATTCAGACGCAGACGCTCTATACCGGTCACTCCTGCCCTCTGGTCCTGTCCACTCGTCTATTTCCACCTGCGGTGCCTTCGCCCTCAATATTTCCGGCATGCCATCAGAGCAGCGCAAGGACCCATGGATCTATTCGCTTATTGACCTTCTGCCTAGACAGTTGCCACCACCGACCTCTCGGACGCTCCGTCGTCAAGGCACGCACTTCATCATTCGGGATAACTTGCTGTACCGACGCAACTACAATTTGAGCGGCCGCAAGAGGTTGCTTGTTATACCCCTTTCCTAAAGGAGTGTCGCATCATTCACCGCATTACCACGGCATATCATCCTCAAACTCAAACACCCCCGTTGTGGTATATTCAACATAACACTGTCAGCGGGCAAAACAGCATGTTTCATGTATGGCCACAGGCTTGGTCTGCCCATGGCTATGTCCTCCTGCAGGCCCGCAGCTGACAACCTTCAGATAGGCAACAACCACCGGCATGTACTTCTTGAATCGACGCAACACACTGCCCATCCCCAGCACCACTCTCAGCCTTGACCTCTAAAGAACCGTACGTACCATTCACCCCAACATGAACTCAACCAGGACAGCCCAACTGGCCCTATGAACTGCCACCATGTGTACGTACTCTCTTATTTGCATGTTTCTTCAGTATATCTTATTAAATCACACTGCATGCTAGGGGAAGTACATTAGCAGCAATGCGCCAATCAGCTACGTTATTGCCAAGGACGAAAAAAGCTGTATGCAAATTTGTACATGTATAAAATGCTAGCACAACTGGCCTGTGCAGCTGCACTTGCGAAATGCTCTCAGCTTCAGGGCTGGTTGGCTTCAACGAACCGTGACCGTGACATCTCCCTCTGCTCAAATGCCTCCACATGCTTTTCAACTCTGTCTTGATTAGCAGCCTATGGCACTATTCTACATGTCGTAAGAGGAGGGAATGGCTGCACTCTTTGCGTTAATCATAAGTGATTCATAATCTCACACAACCAGTAATGGCTTTCATGGCATTCTCACAACCAGTTTTCTCATCTGCCATGGTCCCATTTGTTACATGTGGTGGCATAAAAGCCAGCTCTGCTTGCCATTCTAGACAGCTCACAATGAAAGGCATGGCACACTTGATGACATTGCTACCGAGCAGCCACTAGTGAACGTTATGGAGATGCATGCAGCTCACTCGCCTTACCACAAATTTGCATAGTAATAGAGGCACACAGCACCTACACCTTGCTGCACCTATGTCAAGAGTGCTGGAACATAAGCTGCTACATTTGCCACCCCGATTAGGTCCTCTTGTTGAAATGCTTACTTCAAGTTTCTTTTATCCGACCACTCCAAGTTCCAAGGTGATTTCCGTAACAGACACTGACGAGGACACAGACAAAAAGCAACAAAGGCTTGACGAAGTCTGCACGCCCTATTACATGGCAAGTATGATGTATGGTGCTCACAGGTTGAAGCTCAACACTGCAAGCGTGTGGCCGCCGGTATATGCAATGAGACGTGGGAGCAGGGTGTTGCAGTGTGGTATACCGCGAGGGTGAGAGCGTTTTGTGCATAGGCTTACTGCTTCCAGCTGCCAATGAATGAGACTGTGGTTCCCCGCAGCGCCCCACTGATGCTGCATGCCTGGCGCGCCAGAGTGTGCTGCCAATTTTGTGACACTGTCTGCTCGCATGCTCTTGTTACACATGCCCTTCCAATACGGCAGATATTCTGTGCACATAAGGCACATTTACGTTCATCCTAATAAAATGAATGTCTGCACGAAGGAATAGCAAATGTTATTCTTTCCTTTTTTTTCTAGAAGGTTACATTCTGGAATAAAGTTTGCTATTTCTTTGTGCAGACGTTCGTTCTATTCAGATGAACGTAAATGTGCCTTACGTGGACAACATGTGTGCCGCATAGGAAGGGCACGTATAACAAGAGTGCGTGAGCAAATAATGTCGTGAAACCGTCGGCACGCAAGCACGCTCCAGCACACCAGGCTTGCAGCACCCCTCTGGCACTGCAGAGAACCGCAGTCCCATTATAGGCAGCCAGAAGCAGTAAGCATACGCTCAAAACAATGCAATACCACAATGCAACACCTTGCTTCCACGAGCAGTGCTGCATGTACTGGCGGCCACACTCTCACA
This sequence comes from Dermacentor andersoni, assembly GCF_023375885.2. Classification (NCBI taxonomy): domain Eukaryota; kingdom Metazoa; phylum Arthropoda; class Arachnida; order Ixodida; family Ixodidae; genus Dermacentor; species Dermacentor andersoni. Next base: position 32,295,174 of record NC_092818.1, read on the forward strand.
GTGTCGTGTTTCAATCCGTGAGCACTGTACATATCTAGATAATTCAATGCATGAAGAGAGCCTTTCTTTATACAGGTGCTAAAAAGAAATACAACTTGTGGAATATCGGTTAATATACATTACATATTGATCGATTCTGATTTTATAAAAGGACAACTAGAAGTAAATGATACAATAAACAAAAAAACAGCAATAGAAAGCTAGCTAGTGTGCAAAAGCTCAGGACACACCATGCAATGCCGCATAGAAACGAAGTAGCAATACAGCAGTGCAAGGCACTGGGAAAAACAGCATTACAACAGTTTGGACAAAGCATACCATGACAGACACACTTCACTAACGACAGCTTTCACATGTCATTACTCGCACACAATAACAGTGAAAAATACATACTAAAATAAACAGTCCAACGGTTTGTGCAAAGTGTTCTACTATAGACACTTCGCAAACAATGTCAACAGACATGACTATTGTTCAGTTTTGCAGCATGTTGATGACCAGGTGCAAAATAAAAATACATAAAAATGCCACATCAGTGATCGAGAAAGGGGGAAAAATTAATTACACCCTCACTTTACTTAAGCTCGCGGCCAGACCAACAAGCCCCAATTCAAAGCTATCAATGAGGTAGAAAAACTCAAATTTATGACCAGAGCACATGCACGTAACAAAGCAGCTCCCTTCTTAGCAGCAGTCTAAAAGACTTGGCACAGAACCATTGCAATTAGATTCCTACAAGAACATGGATGTGCAGATGCCAAAAGGAGGACATGCCTGCCTCTAGAGCCACCAACATCAATAGTATACTGGGCACAGTTTTCAAGCAATCCATGGCTGCACGGTGAAATAGAAAAGATTCCTTAGAACTAGAAAGGGCGGCTAAACTTTGGCCATGCTAAAAGAACTGCGCAACTGAGCATTGCACATAGCGCTAGCCAATAGCCATGACAGCCTGCCTGCTTGCCACTGCCAGTCAAAATAAATTAACTGTAATTCACCCACAATGACAGAAAACAGCACCCCTGACAGATAAGTGGCCAACATGCATGCAGCATCAGCGGAAAACATTCCTAACAAAAGCTGAAAACGCTTTTGCAGCTTTTAGTCTGTGGTGCTCTCCCAATTTTTGTTACAAGGGAAAAATAAAGGCAATTTTCAATTTTCATATGTCGCGATGTTAACCTTTTCACCATGTCCAAAACAAATATATTCTTCGATTATACCACTCAGCAATAAAAGCTAAGAGTAGAGCAGACGCCTAATAGTTTGCGTTCAATTTTTTTGCGCAGGTTCAGCTCACTCAATCTACGTGCCTGTAATGCCCACAGTGGGCAAGAACAAACAGATTGCCACAAATAAAAATTGCATCTGCAGCAAAAAATATGTGTGCAGGAACAAACGTAAGAGATTGTCCTCATTTATCATAAGATGGCTCCTTGTGCTTTAGTTTCACATGGAAGCAGTATTACAAGCCAGCCTAGCAAAACGTCAATATGAAGTGCGACACAAACAAAAGTATTGCTGTCATTTGCATCTACAGCTTCTAGAACACTCATGACAGGAGCTTCTGAGCAAACATTCTGGCAATGTAATTCTTGTCTACGACCTCCAGGGCAAGGTTAGCATAGAGGGTAAAAACTTAGTCACAGTCGTCTTGAACAACTTCTCGTGATCACTGGGGCCTCAATAATTAAGACTTAATGCTGTCGCAGCACTTGAGCAACATTTTTGTCGATATCACACGCCAAAGCTTATGATGCCACATTGATAGCAAAATGGCATCAAACAGCAAGAATAATTAGAAATCTAAGCTTTCAAATCCGGTACACAGTCGACGGCGACTCCATTACATGTTGAAACCCAAGCACATTAACCTTGCGACTTGTTGACAATGTGCAAAACAAGAACATTAACTGATAAATTTCTCGTTATTTTGTTTTGCATGTGGCACACGACTGGGGCTCTCGGCCAATGCAGCAAGTTCTTTGTATAAAAGCAAGCCACTGAAATTCTACAGCAAAGTGAGGGGCTCTTGAATGCAAAACATCAAATTTGCTATGACAGGCTAATGTGTACTTTTACTGCGAGGGATATGCCCGTGCTTTACTTCACAGACAGCACTCACTGCTTTATTCCTATATCCTTTATCCCAAGCCACTGTTTTAGTAAGGCAAACAGGTTTTGTCACATTTTAAGACTTCCAGAAGTGCATACACTGCCATTGCGATTTTTCTGCATAGGTGCTTCGACATGACTCATAGGTGCTTCGACAGAGAGAGCGCTGCAAGCCTGGATTGAAATACGAAGGGGCACAGAAACTATACAAGAGACTATGGTGTAAATTATGCAGAATGAAGTCCCCACTGCTCTCTCAGTTCAAACATTGCTAGTGTTGATGCACACCAAGAGAGTTCATACGATTAACTACTGCAGGCATGAATACTTTCAGCTAGCTGCACACATTTCTTAAACTCGCCATTTCACTACAAAGGATTCCTTTAGAAGATCAGTAGTCACGCCCTGTAGGCCTTGTACATCTACAGGTGGAATCAAAACTTCTCTACAGAGTTCCCAACATCACAGATGTAGGATGAGCTGCCTACAGTGAAGAATACACACTGTGCCTGCTAGTCATCACTGCTGTACAGGCAGTTATTTTCTGAGGGTGGTGGGCGTTTGCAGTGCATAATGTGAGGTACATCAAGAGCACAAGCACCAATGAGCATTTGCTGACAATGAAAGTATATGGAGCTTGTGTCCGCATAAATTCCCAAGACATACACGTACTTCCCATCCTTCATACTGCCATAATATGAAGAGGTTTTTCGCGGAACTAAATAGTCTGCAGCATGTACGACTACTGTGCCAACCTGTGCTCGGAAGTACCTTGAAACTTCAGGCACTCTCTCAAATTTAGAAATAAACAATTCCTGCAGAGTTCCTGACATCCCTGAATATGGCTGGGGCACACCAAGAACGCATGTCTGAAAGCATGCCTTGTATTGAATTTCCATCTTCGCTTTCGCGGATGCTACGCGAGCAGACATAGTCACTGTTCTTTCCAAGTTACGATACATCACTCGCATAATGCACCTCTCAGCTACCTGCATTGGCACAAACTTTGCCGCAGAAATAAGACGCAATACAAAGCCATTGCCATCTTCATAGGGAAATGTCGATGTTGCCCAAAGTGGACCAAACATGCGTGTTGACTTCGGCAAGTGTAGCAGTTGGTGGACATTAAATGCCATTGAAGATTCTCCATAAAGTCTTGACATATGAGCAACAAATCTCAGCAACCGCTCTTCTGCCTCATTTATGCCGCTCGCAGTAACAATATCTTTAAGCAATAAAAAAACCGCTTTCGAAAGCAGAGAAAAATGGGCCAGGAAACTTTGTGCAAGCACACCTGAAAGGCATGGAATACTGTAAAATAAAAGTCAATGCCGCCATTCAACAGCCTTCCAAAAAGAACCCTCCGAGAGTGGTCGTGGTGTTCGACCGAATGTTATTGGTGGCTTGATGCTACACAACCTCCCATCCAGCAATTTCAGCTGTCTGCCAATGTAGTAGGCAGATCCTACACATGAAAGCCACAACTCAGTCAGCTGTTTTGTTACACCTTCTAAAACACAATGCATATAGTCTGGGGGCAAGCCCCACACAAGGTCCAGACTTTTTAGCTTCATCAAAGGAGATGGCCCCTTAATACCGGCGACTGTAGTTCTCTGGTGTACAGCTTGAAGCATCGCCTTGAAAACACCTTCATGCGTTCTTTCTCGGGCTGGCTCCGCATGGCACAAGTACTTCAGTGTTCCTGCAAATATAAGCGCACAAATGCAAAGGTCATCTCCTGAACGCATCAGAATAAGCTATGAATTGCATCATATGGCAGTATCAGCATTCAGATTTAGTAAGTCTCCTCGCATACACTGAGAAGTATTCCTGCAAAATAAGTGGCTCAGCAATCGGCCTTTGTCCATATAGCATAACTAAACCAGATAAAATATGCTGATTGCAGCTATTAAAATCGGTAAAGCATGCAGAGCATGCCACCTAAACAGATATTATATGATACCACTACTACTGGTGGCAGCACAAAGCATTGCAGCAATGGTGCTTTTGGCAGTACAGTGGGAAAATGATCAGCGATGTAAATAAGAGGGTTAAATGAATGCTTGATGCACTCTGCAGCTAATCCACCACTGTTTAAACCAGAATAACTTTTATGTTTCTGTAAGTGGTTTAGCCCACTAGCTCAAAAAGACAAGCGTGCACATATAAATTTATGTGTGCTTTTTAGGCAGAAAGCTACCATGCCCAATTAACCACTTATTTTTCATCTACATTTAAATCATTTAAAACATTACCCTTCAGTGCATTCCCACTTTAGTCGCATACATGTGGCAGCTAAATCTGCAGTAAAAAACTGTTAAAGGAAACAACAGAGATAGACTTCGATTCAGTGGCGCAAGCCAATGTAGTGCCTTTAGGGATGAGAATCTTTTCGGATGTCATGTTTGTAGCGTAGAGAAGTGCAGAGCCATGACAAAACCGAAGGCTATCCCTCTTGCGAGACCGCTTGCAGATGGTAATACGAGCACGTCGCCGCAGTCAATGACATCAGACGCGATAGTAACAATGCTTTGATGGCGAGGAGGTAGTGCGGTATCTTCTGCAGCAAGCAAGTGAAGTGAGGGCATCATCTGCATGAAGTGAATAGACCGTGTTGGTCGTGTGGTGAACGTGGCCTCCCCCATCAGATGGAGGCGGAGGCCGTAGAAAGAAAATCCCATCCCAATATGAGCTGCTGGGCAACGAACTTAGCACTGCAAATTGTACGTAATCAAGAAGTCTATCAATGGAAATACGAGCAGTGCACATGGCGGTAGGTCAAATGGCGGCCCCTTGAGCAGCGAGTAATGTAGGTCCATCATAGGGGGTCGTAACTTTTCGAAGTCGCGAAAACAATTCACGGTGAATAACTGAAACACCTGGCAATGAACCTGGCAATATGAACCTGGCAACGTTTAACGCTAGAACGTTATCTAGTGAGGCGAGTCTAGCGGTGCTATTGGAGGAATTAGAGGGCAGTAAATGGGATATAATAGGGCTCAATGAAGTTAGGAGGCCAAAAGAAGCATATACAGTGCTAAAAAGCGGGCACGTCCTGTGCTACCGGGGCTTAGCGGAGAGAAGAGAACTAGGCGTCGGATTCCTGATTAATAAGAATATAGCTGGTAACATACAGCAATTCTATAGCATTAACGAGAGGGTGGCAGGTCTTGTTGTGAAACTTAATAAGAGGTACAAAATGAAGATTGTACAGGTCTACGCCCCTACATCCAGTCATGATGATCAGGAAGTCGAAAGCTTCTATGAAGACGTGGAATCGGCGATGGGTAGAGTGAAAACTAAATACACCATACTAATGGGCGACTTTAATGCCAAGGTAGGCAAGAAGCAGGCTTGAGATAAGGCAGTAGGGGAATATGGCATAGGCACTAGGAATATCAGGGGAGAGTTATTAGTAGAGTTTGCGGAACAGAATAATATGAGGATAATGAATACCTTCTTCCGCAAGCGGGATTGCCGAAAGTGGACAGTGAGGAGCCCGAACGGCGAGACTGGAAATGAAATAGACCTCATACTCTGCGCTAACCCTGGCATCATACAAGATGTGGACGTGCTCGGCAAGGTGCGCTGCAGTGACCACAGGATGGTAAGAACTCGAATTAGCCTAGACCTGAGAAGGGGACGGAAGAAACTGGTACATAAGAAGCCGATCAATGAGTTAGCGCTAAGAGGGAAAATAGAGGAATTCCAGATCAAGCTACAGAACAGGTATTCGGCTTTAACTCGGGAAGAGGACCTTAGTGTTGAAGCAATGAACGACAATCTTGTGGGCATCAATAAGGAGTGTGCAATGGAAGTCAGGGGGAACTCCGTTAGGCAGGATACCAGTAAACTATCGCAGGAGACGAAAGATCTGATCAAGAAACGCCAATGTATGAAAGCCTCTAACCCTACAGCTAGAATAGAACTGGCAGAACTCTCGAAGTTAATTAACAAGCTTAAGAGAGCTGACAAAAGGAAGTATAATATGGATAGAATTGAACACGCTCTCAGGAACGGAGGAAGCCTAAAAACAGTGAAGAAACTAGGAATTGGCAAGAATCAGATGTATGCGTTAAGAGACAAAGCCGGCAATATCATTACTAATATGGATGAGATAGTTCAAGTGGCTGAGGAGTTCTATAGAGATTTATACAGTACCAGTGGCACCCACGACGATAATGGAAGAGAAAATTGTCTAGAGGAATTCGAAATCCCACAGGTAACGCCGGAAGAAGTAAAGAAAGCCTTGAGAGATATGCAAAGGGGGAAGGCAGCTGGGGATGATCAGGTAACAGCAGATTTGTTGAACGATGGTGGCAAGATTGTTCTAGAGAAACTGGCCACCCTATATATGCAATGCCTCATGACGTCGAGCGTACCGGAATCTTGGAAAAACGCTAACATAATCCTAATCCATAAGAAAGGGGACGCCAAGGACGTGAAAAATTATAGACCGATCAGCTTACTGTCCGTTGCCTACAAACTATTTACTAAGGTAATCGCAAATAGAATCAGGAACACCTTAGACTTCTGTCAAGCAAAGGACCAGGCAGGATTCCGTAAAGGCTACTCAACAATAGATCATATTCACACTATCAATCAGGTGATAGAGAAATGTGCGGAATATAACCAACCCTTATATATACCTTTCATTGATTACGAGAAAGCGTTTGATTCTGTCGAAACCTCAGCAGTTATGGAGGCATTACGGAACCAGTGTGTAGATGAGGCGTATGTAAAAATACTGAAAGATATCTATAGCGGCTCCACAGCCACCATTGTCCTCCATAAATAAAGCAACAAAATCCCAATAAAGAAAGGCGTCAGGCAGGGAGATACGATTTCTCCAATGCTATTCACAGCGTGTTTACAGGAGGTATTCAGAGACCTCGATTGGGAAGAATTGGGGATAAAAGTTCATGGAGAATACCCTAGTAACTTGCGATTCGCTGATGATATTGCCTTGCTTAGTAGCTCAGGGGACCAATTGCAATGCATGCTCAATGACCTGGAGAGGCAAAGCAGAAGAGTGGGTCTAAAAATTAATTTGCAGAAAACTAAAGTAATGTTTAACAGTCTCGGAAGAGAACAGCAATTTAGAATTGGTAGGGAGGCACTGGAAGTGGTAAGGGAATACATCTACTTAGGGCAGGTAGTGACGGCGGATCCGGATCATGAGACGGAAATAATCAGAAGGATAAGAATCGGCTTGGGTGCGTTTGGTCGGCATTCTCAGATCATGAACAGCAGGTTGCCATTATCCCTCACGAGAAAGTGTATAATAGCTGTGTATTACCAGTACTCATCTACGGGGCAGAAACCTGGAGGCTTACGAAAAGGGCTCTACTCAAATTGAGGACGACGCAACGAGCTATGGAAAGAAGAATGATAGGTGTAACGTTAAGGGATAAGAAAAGAGCAGATTGGGTGAGGGAACAAACGCGAGTTATTGACATCTTAGTTGAAATCAAGAAAAAGAAATGGGCATGGGCAGGACATGTAATGAGGAGGGAAGATAACCGATGGTCATTAAGGGTTACGGACTGGATTCCAAGGGAAGGGAAGCGTAGCAGGGGGCGGCAGAAAGTTAGGTGGGCGGATGAGATTAAGAAGTTTGCAGGGACGGCATGGCCACAATTAGTACATGACCGGGGTTGTTTGAGAAATATGGGAGAGGCCTTTGCCCTGCAGTGGGCGTAACCAGGCTGATGATGATGATGAACTGAAACACTAGCACCAGTGTCTATCAAAGCTTCTGCTTGTACACCTTCTACTACAACCAATATCATCTTCCACGGACGTGATGGAGGAATTTCTGTCCTGTCATTAGATGCAGCTTTTCCTCCAAAAGCCAGACGACGCTCAGGGAATTGAGAAGCAGGTCTAAGTGGGGACGTAGAACGGCGAAAGGGTGATGGCGAGCGGTGTCTCGCAGGACAGTACGTCGGAGCAGTCTTGGATGCTACAGTAGGCGATGGAGAACGGCCGCGCGGTGGAGCATAAGGATGGCGTTGGCCATGGAGGCTCCCTAGACAATGGAAAGTAGCTCCGGGTGAAAAGTCATCCCGTTCGTATACGTCATATCCGCGACACTCGTCTTGCTGGCGCTTGTGGCAAAAACGTGCTATGTGGCCACGATAGCCGCAGTAGTAGCAGATGGGACGAGGAGGACGCCACTGCAGATAGCTGGTTTGGGTAGTTGCGCTGGTAGTCATGGAAGCCATGTGGGCCGGTGTTGGTTTTGGAGAAATCGGTGGAACGATAACTGGAGTAACTGCGGCAACTTATGCGTATGTTGGCGCGGCCCTAGGGTTTAGAGGGTCCGTGTACGCTGCACCAGCCATGGACGCCAATTCCTCCTTGACAACATCTCACAGATTGGTATCGGAGGCATGAGAAGGCATAGGCCCTGCGGCGAAGCCAAGATACTGTAGCTCTTCTCGAATTATTGCCCGGATCATTGCTCATGACGTGGGGTCATCGGCGGTAGTGTTTGCAGTGGTGTCTGGCTGCAACCTTACCGATTCGAGCTCGTCAAGGCACTCGCAAGTAGCGATGATATCAGCGACGGTAGCGGGGTTCATAATGGCTAAAGCATTGAAAGCAATAGGTCCAATGCCTTTGAGGATGTGGCGAAGCCTGTCTGATTCAGTCATAGCCACGTTCACACGTCGACAAAGGGCAAACACATCCTCAATGTACAACGTACACGATTCCCCGAGTTGTTGCTCGCGAGTGTGGAGCGTCTTTTTTTGCGAGGGCGGAATGAGCAGACGGTGTGCCGAATATTTGGCGGAGCTGCTGTTTGAAAGTGCCCCAGTTTGTGAAATCAACCTCATGGTTGAAAAACCAAGTCTTCGCTACTCCTGCTAGATAAAACGCAACGTTACGTAGCTTGGACGCATCGTCCCAACGGTTAGCCGAACTCACTCGGTCATAGTTGTCCAGCCAATCCTCAGCGTCTTCAGCGCAAAGTCCAGCAAACAGATGGGGATCACGCTGGTGCCCACTGACAATCCAATACGGAGAGGCTGGGGTAGCCAACACCGAGATGGTGAAAGTAGAAGTGCCTGTTGGCTCGTCCTGCGACATGCTAGCGGACAGCTGGCACAATCAGCGACCTCATCGAAGCTCCAGGAGGTTGAGTGGGGAGTCAAAGGACGGAGGACTGAAGAGCACACTCCACCACTTGTGACGCAGCAGTTATCACAATGTTTATTCCACGTTAAAGATGCGGTGAACCACAGCACGGATCACACTCAAGAGCAAGCCCCACAAACGATCAAGAGGAACCCCATATGAACCCCGCATAATGATGATCATCTACAGATGACAAAGAATAGCTTATAGATACCCACAATATTTACGGATATGCTGCAACACTTATGTCACAATAGTAACAAATAAATAGATGAGCAGCAAGGTTCAAACAGCAAATTGCGAACAACACTAGCCCAATGTTTACCTGTTTAGTGTTGCAAGCGGAAATCCAGGCAACCACATAATCACTACACTACTTTACAATTTCTTTGTCTACATGAAAGATGTTCAATTTTACTATACTCTTGGACTGCAGATTTATAAAAACCAACAGCGTCACAATAAAGGTCCCAACTACCACTATTCATCTTCAGCCTCTCATGTATGTAGTGCGACTAATCCAGGACTATATAGGGCCGACAACAAAACACACAGCACAATACAAAATGAACACAGCGTATTACTGTACTTTTATCACTCTGCAATACCAAGTGCTTTTCATAAATGAGGGAATAAATTGAAAACAGACTGCATTACACTATAACCTCTTTGCACAAACGAAATGAGAAGGTTGGGAAACAGTTCGGTTTGTCCACCACACACAAAACAAAGTGGTGTCCTTAAACATTTCACGGTCGTCACTCAATGTCTGTGTGATGTTTTGTGGTCATGTTAACGGCAAACGACAGTTTCTCTTTTGAGCTTATGAATAAGCACATGAATAGGCAAGTGATTGAGACCATTTTCCGGATGCGTGCAAATCTCAGAGGCCAAGTTTTAATTGAGATGTTTTTTGTTAAGCATCGTGCAACAATGCTCATGGTTTGAACTTGATGAACAAAATAAAAATGATAGGCAACCCTAATCTTCGACTTGGATGTCTCTTAGTGGCACTCGCACCTTGGCGTTGGCGTCCTTTAGCGCAACTTTCGGTGAATGCAATGCACGAACCGAAATAAAAGGCAACCATTTTCCGTTAATCAGCCAGTTAAATATGCCACCTTCTTGTGTGTGACATCATTACTTCCACGTTTAAATTCCGCGTTCCTAGAAATTTTGCCAAATTCGTGCTCACATCAGCGATTCTGTGATTCTGTGATCAGTGATTCCGCGTTCCTAGAAATTTTGCCAAATTCAGTTAATCAGTGATTTCTAATTCGTTCTAATTATTGCAGACGTTTCAGTAACTCAACTTGTTTCTAAACTTATGCTTTGATAAGCATAAGTTAATCACTGATAAGCACTGGGTTAATCTATCCTCTTCGTGTCATATGTGCACAAGCTTTATTTCCTTAACATTAGATTTTAACCTATTTCAAGTAGTTAATCAACCGACTCGTAATTCCACTATTTTGGATCTCATTTTAACAACAGCTCCAGAAACTGTCACACATATAACTTACTTAGATGGATTCAGTGATCACCGGCTACTCCAGGTGACCATCGATATTCCGTGCGCGTCCACCGGTTCCATAACAAAGCTAATTAGAGACTACAATAAAGGCAATTATGATATCATCAATTTAGAACTAAACAACTTTTTTGTTGCTGTATTGGAGCCATCCTTTTACAGCAGATCTGTCAACGAAAATTGGGTGCTGTTCAGAGATAAGTTGTCTACAATGATTGAAAAGCACGTTCCTCTTGTTACTATAACTAACGATAATTCCAACCCATGGTTTACTAAAACTCTTCACAGAATGAGAAACAAGAAAAAACGCCTATATGAAAATGCAAAGCGTGGACAAACAACATTGGCTTGGGATAAATACAAAAGCTATCTAAAAGAGTACTGCACAGCTTTATTGGTCGCCAAGAATAAATATTTTTCAATAGACTTACCGGGAATTCTTACAAGCAATCCAAGAAAATTCTGGAACATAGTTAACCCTAGTAATAAAGGCTGTAATATTTCATTGCAGGATAAAAACAACACACCTATTCCTGACAGTCAATGTCCGACAGTATTCAACTCATTTTTCACATCCATCTTTACAAGAGAAGATAGTTGTAACATACCTTTTGTTCCCGATTTTGATTTCCAGTACATGTCACCCATCACTATCACTTTAAAAGGCGTAGTCGATCTTATAGATAACCTTAAAATGTCTTCATCCTCTGGTATAGATGGTATAAATTCTAAAATACTAAAAAACACAATACTAGTATCAAGCAAAATTCTGCTACACCTTTTTAACCAATCGCTTACAACTGGTATGCTTCCTACAGACTGGAAGATAGCAAAAGTAGTTCCTGTCTTTAAGAAAGGTAACAAGAGTTCTAGTGATAATTACCGTCCTATATCACTAACATGCATTTGCTGCAAAATGTTGGAACACATAATCGCATCCCATATATATTCTCATCTTGAATGTAATAACTTTTTTTACCCGAAACAGCATGGTTTCCGAAAAGGATTTTCTTGCGAAACCCAACTACTAGAATTCACGTCAGACTTACACTTTGATATGAACAGTAACAAACAAATTGACTGCATCTTTTTAGATTTCTCGAAAGCATTCGATCGCGTAGCCCATAGTCGCCTGATATCAAAGCTCTCAGCAATTAAACTCGACTCACTAACCCTATCATGGATTCGTAACTTTCTTACTAATCGCGAACAGTTCACTGTTGTTGCTAACTTTTCCTCTGGGCTCTCTGACGTCACCTCTGGTGTACCTCAAGGTAGTGTACTTGGTCCTCTTCTCTTTTTAATTTACATTAACGACTTACCTAACAATATATCATCTTCTGTGCGATTATTTGCTGACGACTGCATTGTATACCGTTCGATTAACTGTCCCTCTGACCACGCGGCACTCCAAGATGATCTTGCACATATCAGTGATTGGTGTGCTACGTGGCTCATGTCCCTAAACGTGTCGAAGTGCAAAGTAGTTTCCTTTTCTCGAAAAACTGTTAACTCTCACTTTTCTTATCATCTGGATTCTAACATAGTTGATCACACCACAGAATATAAGTACTTAGGAGTGCTCCTTACACACAATCTTTCATGGACTAAACACATCACCTCCATTTCAGCTAACGCTTCCAGATCATTGGGATATCTGCGCCGCAACTTAAGAAGTGCGCCTTCCCCGCTACGAAAACTAGCTTACGTAACTATTGTACGGCCACAAATTGAGTACGCCTCTTGTATATGGTCTCCTCATCAAAATTACCTCATCGAACTCCTGGAGAGCATCCAGAATAGAGCGAGCCGTTTCATTTCTAAAAATTATAGTAACCAGTCAAGTGTAACCCAAATAAAAATCGATCTTTCATTGCAACCACTAACTACTCGCCGTGATATTTCCCTTCTATTATTATTTCATAGATTTGTTCACACAGTTGGCCTAACATTATCAAACCTGAAGAAAGCATCCTCGACGTCACAACGACTGAACAATCAGTTCAGCTACACCCGAATTTATGGCAACACGCACGCTTTTAATTTTTCAGCTTTGCCCCGTGCGGTCCGCTTATGGAACGCACTGCCAGATACTATTGCATGCCAAACTAAACACACTGCATTTCGCAATCTACTAACCAATCAATATGCCGTTTCAACCGTCTAAACACGTCATGTCTTTTGTAATTTTCTTACATTTTTTCTGCAATGTTAAAGAATTTCAGTGCTCCCATTTTCTTTTTTTTTACAATACTTACTACTGTATAACATGCAAAAACGTTTACGATGTTATTATGCTATTATGTTATTGTTTACCATTTATTGTTATTGCTCTACATATTGTATTTGCTAACGCATTAATTTTCCATGTTCTGTTGCTGATGGTTACTTCTTTCCCGACTCCATACTAATATGTTACCGTATTTCCCCCCTTACACTATGCCTTCTCGAAGGCCTGTAAGGTACATGTAAATAAATAAATAAATAAATAAATAAATATATCTATAATTGAACCCACGAATTTTGTACTGTACCACGTTTTTTTAAATTTTTTTTATATTCAATTTCGTTCCCGGTCATAACTGGAGGTGACCGGAAGTGCTGCACAAGAAACAAGAGTGTCACTCGGTGCTCGTGCTGCTAAAATGTACCACTTTTTTTCTGCAATTTCTGCTTGATTTATTTTGACATTGCATAGCAATGAAAACAAGCATCAAGCACCAGCATATAAAGTAAAATATAAACAAAGTAATAAAACAAAAGAACCAATGTTCTGCTGAGACTCAAACCTGGGTCTTTTTTAGTGGGAAGCAACCATTCAACCCAACAACATAACTGATCGCAGCACAACTATTGGCGTTACCCTCTTTTGGCTTATTTTTTGGAACTTTCTTCTGGATCACCCCAGCATGGCACATTGAAAACAAAAGTGCAATGCATGAAGGAAGAAAGAAATTCAACGACAATCAGGATACTCCCTAATGCAGAATTGGAGCACAGCTCTATACGTGTTTTCATTTCGCAATATATTGGCTGGCACAGACAACCAGTCTTGTGCAGCCCACTGCAAACAGAGTGGGCGTATGGCGCGACTGCCTTGCTAATTTAGAGAATGCAGGAGCCAGCGTGTGTGTGACGCGTGCACACGATCCACAGTAGCAGCGGCCGGCAGACCTCCTAGATGATGCGCACTACTTACTCTGGCACCGACTCGTAGCCATCATCGCTACACTACACTTTTCTTCTCATGCCTTTGCCGTACCCTCCTCCACAGACTTCCTCCTCACATCTCATCCCCTGCTGCAGTCGGTGTACACTCTTTCATCCTTCGCTGCGGTCATTTGCTCAGTTACGCCAACGCCGACACTCGCCGCAGAACAAGCGCCTAAGAGCTGCACTCTGCGATGAAGACGAGCCCTTCCTGAACAGAAAGCATCTGCAACTTGTAGAGCAGTACCTCCTCTATGCATGCCCTTTCCGATCTCCTAGCTAAGCACGCCTACTCCACGCTTTGCACCATGCCATCCAAAGCCACATCGGAGAGCAACCATTGCGATTTGCTCCATAAACGAGGGCAACAAGACCTAAAATTACATGCGAGTTTCGCCACACTTTTTGCAATGCATCTAGAATTATTGTCAGCTTACCAAGTCTATTGAGCTTGTGATTGCAGCAGCACAGGTGCTCAGATGCATCAATATTCCAAGCAGCACTGCTTAAACTCCTGTTCCATGCACAGGCAAAAGCACTTATCTTTTCTACTGACCTACACACTAGTCCTAAAAAGGGCTTTCAAGTACCTTCTGAAAAAAATGCAAATGGCAATTGGCTCAGGAATGCTAATGTTCCTGTGGCTTCATAGCATGCTGTCATATTGCCATCCCTGATGGGTTCAGCTGAACTGTATATTCTGCAAGTTATAAATTTGTACATGGTCTGGCTGATGCCACAAATTAATCCATGGGGATCATAGTGCTATAGGACACAGAGAAGACGGAGGCAATAGCATGAGCGCTTGTCCTGTTGTCTCACTCTAGTCCGTGTCCTATAGCGCTATGACCCCCATTGATGTATCTAACCAATTAGCCCAAAGAACCATACTTCTAAGCCACAAATACCTTCCTCATACAGAGATAAATTATGTTAAATTCTGCTACCAGTTCTCTAAAAGAAATTTTCTATAGAAAATGTCCTGTAAAAAACAATATATACACTGCTTTGAGAAAAACTAGTCAAAAATTTCCCAATGTGGCATAAGAACATCGCAACTATCCAGACCATTTAGTAGATGGGAACATACGCAACAAAACTTCACCCACCCAGCTTTTCCATCTGTCAAGACAGATCTCCAGCTCTAGCATTAGTGCTGGACAAATAAATACACTTTCTAGGATAGATGTCTAAACTTAAGCTTGCACTCAATTTGCCCTCCACTTGCTGGTTCATAGTACTCACTTAATATTTTTGCTTCTGTTGCCAATAAGAGCTTGACAACAGCAATTCAAAGTGCTTTGTAGGTATGTGCACTAAGTACCATGAACGCACTCACCTTCTACAGCTGTGCCTCTCTCCAAACACCAACTGCAGCCAAACTAGCCGTTGAATTGCTTCATGTTCAGAACTGCAGCTCTAGCTGGCGAATCAACACAGCAAGCAACTGCATGATTTAATTCGTTATTCCACCATAGCACCATGTAAGAGTTCCGATATTGGCAAGCTCTTCAACAAACTTGCCAATGAAAAGATGCATTGGAGGGTGAACTTTTGAAAACCACAAAGCGCCAATTGCTATATTTTGCCACCGGACTTGAGCAGGAAGCTCGTTCAAAAGAATTTGAATTGGCCAAATTGATTATTTACTCGATTCAAAAACTGGTGCACCATCTGTATTGAAGCACAGCGTCAAATCTGACCAACTCATATTAAACTGTTTCCTTATGCTTCTATACAAATCACCGTCGGTGATGTCACTGTATGTTCCTGGTATGCAGCGTCGCGATGCCAGCAACTGCAAGTTTTGAAGCAGTGCACCACCAACATTCTTCAATATATCCAGCATCCGCTGCCTCATATCAAACATCAAGAAGAAACTCCCAGAATGCTTCAGGCTCTGAAGCGTATTCTCTGTACCACATGACTGACAAGTCACCGATACATTTTCTTCAGATTTTGAGCACTTCCCCAAATATTCATGACAAGTGTGACAAAAAAAAATGTAGCCTTATCAGCTCTTTTTTGTCTTTCCAGAGCTTTCGGAAGAAATATGTGCTTCCAGGCACTACATTGCTTCCTAACAGGGCATTTATCAAAATTAGCAGACCTCTAATTTGAGCGCACGTCAGTCCAGTACTGACAACATAAGCTAAGATGAGCAACAGTGCCTCTGCCTTTGTCGTCGACTGCGAAGGGAGCGTTTCCTTTGAGAGCTTCAAGAAGTACTGCTCAGGGGCATCATCCAAACCGAACTGTTCTGCGTCACAATCTTCTTCGGCGGCACTGTCACCTTCACTGTCATGTTGAACCTGTCTATGGTCGGCCTCTTCTTCAGTTTCAGAGCTGACATCCTGCATAGCAACACTGGGAGCAGGAACAGAGCATCCATCTTTATCTATCTCATCTCTTTCACATGTGTTGCTGGCATAAGGCATCGGCGGTTCATCATCAAGGCAACTAGAAGCCATGTCTGGTGACATGCTGAGGTTGCCATCCCGAGATGCATTTTCAGAAACACAGGCTGCTCGATGATCTGGAGAGTCCTTCGCGCACACAATGGTCGCTGCCTGCTTGTTTGGTGCAACAACCTGGGAAAAAAAGGCCTTCTAGTTTTAATTAAGTGGTAATAAGTTTTACTGCACACTGGGCAGATAAATTACTGTGGCAGTGATGTGTAATAAACAGAAGTATCACAACTGGTAATAAACAACATAAAGTAATATAATTGATATCCAAAACATTAAAAAGGGGTCACACAATGGAAGGCTCGCTCCGTGCTGAGGCCTCCCTTGTTCAGCCATTATAAATAATTGATATTACAATATGTGTATATTACAACGTGCCTGCCATATAATCAGTTGCAAAATACTCAATTCAGGTGGTTCGTAAGGCATATTAGAAGCAGAATATTTTAAGTGCACTGTACACAGAATTGTATGAGAACATGACACTTAAAATCACCTGGATTAATTTTAATTGTTGCGCTGAAGTTGACAGCGACATGAGCAAAGGATGAAATTATGACAAAACAGAGAAAACATACGGTCATTCGAAGCAACACAGTGATGCTGTTTTGTTGTATCATGTGGATTAGTTTTTTAGACAACTAATCCTGTTTTCCGATAATACAAATGGCTGCTGACAAATATCAATGCCAAAGATACAGAAAGTTCCCCTAAGCTATCAAGCTAACATAATACAATTGATTATATTCCATCACAATTGTGTGCTTATTTGTTAAATCAAGGAGTGCAGAAGTGCTTAGAAATGCAAGGATCCGACGGCAAGGGAAAGAATCCAGCGAGTTGGCACAGTCCTGAAAAATGGAATTGATACACTGGCCTCTTGGGTCGATGTGGCAGTAAACGAAATGTATTATATTTGAGGGCAACAATTACCTATATTGTCACATGCTCAGTTATTGTTTATGTTCATTTGCCTACACAAGCAATCGAAATAACTTTTGGCCAGGGATAACTTTTGCAACTGCGTTGTCCATTCTAGATTTGTTACCTGAATATAAGGCACAGCAGTAATTCTTCTGAGGTAGTTCAACGCGTTCACGCCCAGTCTTTTGTTTAGAGCTGAGAAAAAGCGACGAAATTCGCTGCGGCTCAGCTACGTCGTGCTTTTAAGTGACGCATTCTCTCTTTTGACCCTGGTGGTCGTCTGATGCTCTCGCAGTTGCTTTCATCGTTCTAGACTAGAGCCTTGATCGAGCTCTGTACGACACACTACACAGGACGGTTTTTACTTTCTGCCTGCATCGTAAAGCAGCGCCGCGGCAATCGTCATGAGAGGCCTGGATTAGGGGCACCTCCAACAGTCCTCGGACTAGTCAATAAAGATGTTTATATTTCTCTGCACAGAACTCGACCTTGTGCTCGGCTGCAGAACGCCACAGCCACTAAACCAAAGTGGCATGTCAAAAACTGCACCCCCCACCAAAAAAAAAGAACTTGTTATAAACACCGAGTTATCAGCATTGTACGCACCTTGCTAGCGCTCCGTGTTTTCGTTCGCTTGGCAATGCTGCTGAGGGTCTGCTTTGGTACTTGATCAGTTGAGTTCGGTTCTAAGTACCGCCTGTAGCGGCCTCGCGTCTTCTGCGACATGCTGAGCGCGCAAACAGTAGCAGAGAGCAGGCTGGGCCTGAGGCACGCTTATTAATGCTGCTGCAAATACTTGCGGGCAAACACAAGAATCCAAGTATTATATTACTAAGAGCTAGGTTCCACCTTGGGAATACCACAAACCTTAGTCGAAACCCCAAAAGGAGGCCTGAACAATGCAAATCGCGCGGCCGACTATCCAAGCTTATGGAGCTATGCATGAGCAATGGATATATATTGTGTCTTGTGAGATGGAAACATTTGTGGTCGCCACCTGGCCGCTGCTTTTTTTTCTTTGATGTTAAACATAAACATGTTTCGCCGCCTGCCATCTGCTCTAGAAAGCAGCGTTTCAGGGAGGGCTTCCGCATGTTGCCCGCTCCTAGAACAGGCGAATGCCCTCCTTGAAAAGCTGTTTTCTGCAGCTGACGGCAGGCGGTGACACAAGTTTATGCTTGCACAGTCACGTCAGCAGCTTGCATTCTCATATGCGCAGTATATTTGCACTTTTTTCATGAAAACCAAATAAGTAAATGTGCGAAGTGTTATACTAAATGAATTCGATGCAAAAAATGCTATCGCTCTGTAAAATTTGAGCAAGAACAGTGCAAGGGTGAGCGCAAAACCTTTTTGAGAACACGCGCAGCGAAAGATTCAGGACCCTGTACTTAGGCTGATGAGGCCACTTAAAATAGGCGTTTCTCTCTCTTACGCTCGTCCAGTATACCTGTGTTGAAACCAACAATCGGCATGTCGTATAAGCTCACGTCGAATCAACAGCCGGAATAGTAATCATGCCGTTGTCGGCACGCGATGGTCGTCACCGTCGTCTTGCTGATGTCGTAATACGCACGCTCCTGTCAGACACAGAGCTATTCGTATAACACAAATATGTACCTGGTAATGCTTTGCGTGATCCCAAACGAGCCCGCTACATGCAAATGTTTCGCATGCCATTGATTCCCACAGTGCGTGGGATGAACCAGCCCGATTCAGCACACTTGTGGATATCAGTGTAATTATCCACACTATACCGAAATTATAAGTCATCCTTTATAGTTTTTTTACATGACTTTTGATCTGCATTCTGTAGATTATACGATGTTGGTGAAAATCCCAGAAGTGAAGATACATGTGCAGGGTACTCTAAACGCTTTCCACCACTTTTGCCGATCGTCATAAGTTGCAGCACTCCAATACATACATATATAACTACAGCGCACACTCGTATAAGCAATTCTCCCCAACACAAGTTCCATCATTAAAAAAATAGGGGGAGTCGGGACCGGCACAGCAGCATATGCATTGCTATACCCCGCTGTATAAACAGCTTCCTGAAAGTCCACTTGTATAAGTCGTAGGACATATACCGCATTATCACACATAAGTATTCGCATGTTTTGTGCAAGCACTCAAGCATAAAGCACTATGCATTATTGTTCTTGGCTTGCAAGAATTAAACTTGGTTCATATTTTGAAATGTTAGTTGTTCGCTCTAGAATATTGAATATCTCTTAAATATTGAACCCTTTTGAAAAAATAAACCAGTTGTCAGTAGCGTTTCCTCGTCGTCGTGTCGTCTTTTCACCTTGTGTCCGTCCTTTTTAGCGCTACCATCAGTTTTAACGAATCGCTCTAGAAGCTTGTGCAGGACCATATATTGGAAAAGTTACAGATTATAACAACCGTCAAAACCCCGAAGCTAGACTAGCCCGTGCGCTATATAACTACAACCGCGGGACTGGGAATTAAGCCAGTGTTTTTTCGGTAGGACAACGAACTAGAAGACCGCAATATCAATTAAGGAAATTAAAAAAACATATAAGAAAAAAACGCAGGAACAATGAAAGAAACGAAGGGAAGCAGGAAGAAAAGATGTGTTTGTGGATGGTAACTGGGTGCATCCAATGCGGCGTAGGTCGACAGTCAATCGTGCTTCAAGCGCTGCACGCTTCACAATTAAAATATTTCGACGATTCACGATCGAAGCACCATGCAGCTTACCAAAGGTGAAATAATGCAGAAAAGAGCAAGCAAGTTGTGACTGCAAATGTGTGCCAAGCATAAAAGTTGCCTTCACTTTTGTGTCCAGCTGCATCAGTGTACACGCGCAGCGTACTAAAGTGTTCACTGCCAGCTTCCAAAGGAGTAATTTCACGACGTGGCAATTCCACTTCCACAGAATAATTGCATTTTCCCTATTATTATTAGCTATTGTCGCTGTTGTCAGTTGACATAAACTGAAAAGTATAAAAAAATCATGGGATATATACAATGCCATATATACAGAAAGTGACCCGTTATGCAATATGATACGAATACAGAATGTAGAAAAAAAATTTCATCTCGCATTTATTACACCCACTCAACTTGCCTTTTTAATCTATCTTGCATGTAAGGCTCGGAAACTTCCCATTCGTTATGCAAAATTAACTTTTGACGCAGATGCAATGAAAATCTGCATTAAGAAAAAGATAAAAAAAGTGCAGCCAACATTTCCTAACCTTATAACGGCATCATGGTGGCTCATTTAGTGGGGGCACCTGTTTCACTTTATTTAGCACGCGTTTTGAATGAAAAGGCTCTATTGTGCGTCCTGCAAACAGTTACACTAGCACGAAAGCAGTGTGGCACTTTCATATGTTCGCGCCTACTACAACGAAGCATGCGCTCTACGAAGCATACTACGAAGCATGCGCTCGGCTGAAGCTAGGTTTTCTTCCTCAATGAGATGGTCGATTGCAGCAGCCCTGGCTTATTGAGCTGGAGCATCTTGCGTGCTCAGGAGAGAACTCATTTCTCCACTAGCTCCATTAAGGTCAGCATTGCCTGAGCGTACTATTTTCGCAAGGTTATAAAAGGATATAGGCAATTAACGACAATTGGAAACTGCGTTGGTGTTGGGTGGTCATTAGACCCACATGATTGCCTGACTATACCGAAAAAGTTTTCCACCGAATCCTGGCTTAAACTGGATGTCATAACATAACTAAATCCCAGGCTGGCAAGATAATGCAGCAGTGATAATCTGCTGGATAGCGACATCCTTAGGCCATCTGCAGTTGAATCGCTTAAAAATCCACCTACTCTTTTAGCGTGTTTCGCACACAAACCGCACATGTTTCGTCGAGTTTTTTGTCTTGGCGGTGCAAGTTGTGTTCCCAAATTTGCCGTGTTTATTCATCTTTCGGCGCGGTGAACGATGGCTGCTTTCCTTTTTTCCACTTATATCCTGTTTCACAGCCGGGAGCGAAGCAGTGTCGCTGCCGTTTCGACCTTCCTACTTCTCACGTGTTCGGCCGACTGCGCGCGAAACGGGCTCGAACGGTAGGTTGAAACACCAAAAAAAGTCAACGTCGCGTATCAAGCCCGCATGAACAAGCGCGCGAAGCACTTTATTCCATGGCGAAGCAGCGGAGGGACGAGCCCACGCGACTACAGCGACGCCACCGAAATCCGCGTCCCGTCCACACTCGCCGCCTCGCTGCAATGCATAGGGCGCTCCGGCTCCTGAGCCCACTACCCCCTTCTAGAACACCATAGTTGAGGCTATTGGTTCCTGTCTGTGTTGCCTGGTTCACTTCAGTTATATTTTCCCTGTATTATTGTTTTTCATGCTTTACTGTTTGCAGCTGTCTGGTGGCATATCATCCTGAGCAATGTCGGTCTGCCATGTGCCCAGGGTCGAGTGTACTACAAAAGGCGTATCGACTAGGCTGCTTCACTTAGTTAAGCGTGGTGTTGGGTGTGAGTAGTATGGGCAGCTCAGGATGGCAGACATGGCTTAGGAATGAATATTTAGGTTGGGAGTTTTGTAGCAGTACGTGACATTGCACCAACGTTACTGCTTTCAAGACTGGACCATGCTTTAAAGTGTAAAATGTTGCATTTTAGGTGGAAATTAGTCATGACAGACTCTGCCATTGGTACTTTTGCACTCATTTGACTTTTCTATGAAATATTCTTTCCATTGCGAAATTCCTGAAGAATACCTAAAGAAAGGCAAGCTTGAGTAATTTGGAGCACTTTCATTGTGCATAGTGTGTAGTGTGACCTGGGAGGAGATATTCTGTAAGTGTCCACCTAGTGGACATGTCCATTTCTTCTGCTGCTGAAGTTCTGATTGGCCAGGGGGCGCCTGTCTCCTCTTGATGCATAGCCCAGCCCAGCCAACCAGAACTTCAACAGCAGACACAACGGACATCTCTAGGTGGACACTTAAAGGGACCCTGAAACGATTTTGACGATTTTCTACAAACGTACTGAGTTGTTAGAGTAGGTCTTTCTGATCATTAATTGACACATCTATGTGCTCCGCGTAAAGCGTGTAATTTATTATAAGGCTTTAAAAATGCACATCGCTGCAGATCGGAGCACGCTGCTCGGCGGAATTTTAAGCCGCCCCTACCCATATGACGAAAATCACCCATATGACGTCAGTGGGGCCAGCTATCCGATTGGCTGACCAGGGCGCGTGATCAATAATTTTTCCAACTTTATGGTAAACAAATGATCGAATGTTAGTTCATTTGTTTTTATAAACAGAAAGTAACATAAAGAGAATGCACAAGAACGATATTTCAATACAATTAAGCACTTCCGGCACACAGCAAGTGTCGTCTGCTTGTGTTACAACGTACTCCATTTTGACGAGAGCTCCGCGGTCAGAGTCGGTCTCAGTCTTTTCGCGAGCACTATGATTCGACTTTGTTGCTTTGTGGACTGCAAACGTAGGGACTGGCAATATGTCAAGCTGCGACACCGTGTCCCTCTGCAAGGCAGCATACGAGCGAGCTGGCTGCTGCGCATCGGACTGCCGCTATCCGATCGGCGCCAGGGTTTGCGCGTTTGTGGCCGTCACTTTACACCGGAAGATTACTAACGCAATAGCGTTTCGCGAGTCCGGTATTAGGGCAAATGCAAGCGCAAGGGGACAGGGTCCGGCCGCTTGACTGTGCCGTAACGGGATGAGCAGAATCGCAAATGCGAATGGTCTGCGCGGTGCTGCCACCTGGTGGCACAGAGCTCAACCATACACAGTAGCAGTAACGAAGTATATTCTTCTTTGGCTGCTGCTGGTGTGTATTTTTCGCAGGAGTGTAATCATCAACACTTTGTTTTTATAAATGTTTAAAATGTTTTACATTTGGTTAGAGCAATATTAGCGCTTTGTTTGGCTGGTTAAGCGCTGCGCCAACAAGTGGCTGGACATGCAGACCGATCAGGCCGCACGTACGTCTACGCTAAAGTTCCTTCATCAGCTTGAGTTTATGCCTCCAGTCATTTGCCGAAATGACCAGCTTGCCTGTGGTTACCGGAATACCAGACACGTTCGGCGCTACGACAGAATGCTCGCAACGCACGCTGCTTCGATAGCTCTCGCTTGGGGTCGACGGCCAAGCGGCTAGCAGAGTGGTTTCACGCGGGCGGGGGCGGGCTCCAAAACAACCGGAAGTTTCGCATCGTGACGCGAAACCAGTGAAGGTGGAGCTTAGCCCCGATCGCTCGGCGAACGAGTTGAGGAGGAAAAGCATGACTAGGGAGGAGGGTAACTTCTAATCGCTTGTAGCTCCATTAATACGTAACGCTTCACTTAAATTGTGGTGTGAATGTTCTACTTAAGCTGTACCCTACGCGTCTACAAAATTTGTCCGAACCGTTTCAGGGGCCCTTTAAAGAATACCCCCCCCCCACCCCCCCAGCCCCCAAGTAGTATCATTAAACCTCAATGTGGACCTAGTGCTTACTCCTGAGGGAAAGTTGTAACACAGGAATTGTAATTGATATTCGGAAAAGTCCTGCGAATTCTCGGAACTGACATCTGATCACGTTAATGCAGCAAGAAGCACTGAAGCAATGTTTGGAATTTTGGTTAAGTGGAAACACGTAGGAAATGCTTGAGATCCTTTTGCTATGTGATAAACAAAAGTCGGACAAAAGCTCTTATCCATTCTTGAAGCATTGTCTCCAGCCTGAGACATATGTTGTTTAAATGCTGTTAATGACTAGCGGAAGTTTATGTATGTGGCTTCAAAATGCATAGGAACAGAAAAATCGCTTTTCTCGGTAACCATTGCTCCACGTTTGATTAGGTTTACTGCATTTAATAAGAAAGGTTTGCCTAGGGACTGCAGGAAGGGTATTTTTACTACGCCATCACTTTTTCATATGAATTGTTAAAAATTGCAGAATTTGAGAAGATGAGACTATCAAGCTTACAACTTTTTAACTCGACAGCAAAAACAACAATTTCACAATTCTGTCAATTTCACCTTTTGACATATAAATGGGACAAAGTTGATGTATGATGTGCCTTTAATTTATGGGCTGGACTTTTGCAGAACCCCTGTAAACATTTAACCAATTCATGTAGGCTGTAAAATCTTAATAAATTTGTCTGATTTCGATGGCTCTAATGGACGAAGTTTACAGAACCGTGATGTCTGCTTTTGGTGCCGAGTTATGGATTTGTAAAGTTCGTGCTTCTGTTGTTGGCAATATTTGTCAAACATTATATTCCTAAATCAAAATTTGTTTCCTATAATCATTAGAATTTTAACTCTTAAGTGCAGCGAATTGGAATAAAATTAGCCGAGCAGATGTGTCATCAAAACATATTTGCATTTTGCTGTATTTCAATAAAGAACTTGGTGTTGGCCACAAGCTAAAGTTTCTTCTTACAACTTAATCTTTCTGTGAACCTCTCTCTTGTTTAGAGTGCTAGATAGATGAACAATACAGAGCACAATGGTAAGGCGATATGCCTTCTACAAAGAAGCTAAATGCAGCAAATTTGTGGTATAGCTGTGAAATTTGGTGCATCTGCTATGCACATGTTGCACCAGCCATTCTCTGTGCACAGAAGTCGAGCTTCTTGGCATTTGCAGTGTTCATTGCCTTTTCAAGTCTAATTTGTTTCATTGTTTGTTCCCCAAGTGAAAATCTGAACAAAAATAAAAGTACAGGTCGTTCTCTTCAGTTTTCTTGGTGTCTCATAAAGGCAATTGCAAGTGCTTGTAAAAATATATCATCTAGAGTTGGTGCCTTTGCAGAGAAAAAGCATACAGATGAACTGCAAAAAAAAAGTGCTTCAGTTAAGAATGTACTTTTCAAAGCATTGCACTTACACCAAAAAGGCACCGTAGGGGCTAATTTATTTGAATTATGAAGGATTAATATCTTCTGACCAGAAACTTTACCTCCATGAAACAAATTATGCTAAGAGAAAAGTGAAATTGTTTTGACCTTTAATGCTGATTCCTACAAATACTAGAAATGTTTGTGTTGCCACCACTTCAGTATAAGAACTTCTAATGGGTTTTGACACTGTTGCGCAAGCACAGTCACTCATTGGAGGTTATTGCTCTACAGATATGTTATTCCCTTGACTCATGTCAATACTGCTTAAGCAAAGAAACATAAGGGATCAACTGTGCTTCCCGAACGCAAAAGTTGCAGCAGGAGAAATATTTGTGTTCATTGCTAGCATTGGCGAAACAAGCAGGAACAGCTGGCAGCATGTGTTGCTATGTTGTCTTAGTTTTCTACTCCATTCTCTGTTTTTGACTTGTGCTTTCTTGTAAACGGGTTAATTAAACATTATGTCTTTGTGGGATACATACTATTTCATACAGAAGTTATCATTTGTCATTTACTGGTGCCAGTCATGATAAGTTGATATTTAGGTACTGGTAAATTGTTGACAGCTCAGATGCCTCCTTCAAAAACCTTTCAGAAAGGAGAGTTGTCTACGCCACATCATTTGATGTGTCGGTACGGGCGCAGCCAGACCCTGTCACCACTTTGAACATTGGAGGCAAGTTCTATCTTCTGCTGTGCGATCTAGTTTAATCTTCATTACAAGCACTATTTTGTTTTCCACAGTAAAGTGTATTGAAAAAAGAACAAAGAATGACTCAAGAAAGTATTTTTTTCTGTATTTGATGTAGCATAAGGGCCATTAGGTATCATTATATTGGACTATAACATTCCAACTGGAGTGCTTATATAGCATGCAATTATTACATCTTCAAACCATCATTCAGCCTTAATTTACACCCTGTGCATATGCACTATTAAAGAGACTGCGAAAAACTTTGTATAGAACTCGGGAAATGCACTTGAAATTAATGTAGTCTATTTCATGAATACTTTGCATTGAAAGAGTGCTTCAATGCGTTCAGTAGAAGCAGACCTATCGGCATTCAAAAATCACCATTAATCCCGTTCGTGGTCCTTGTGCTCCTTCAATGCCATGCACTGCTAAGGCTAAGCCAAGCACACTTGTGCTCAGCGAGCTGCAGTGAGCTCAGCTAGTGGGCTCATTGCAGTACCCTGGGGCAGCCGCAGTATCTACGCTATGTAGTAGACGCAGCAACATGTAACTGTAATGCATATATGCAGCATTTGCTGCATGTACAACACTGGCTGGAATGTGCACTTGTGCTCATGTTCTCCAATCTGGCTGCGCAATGTTGCGTGGACTGGCTTTGTCCTGAAACAGCTTGACCGAATAATAGTACCACATCGAACTTGTGCATTTTTAATTGAGCACTATCAATAGCTCAGTAGGAAGCGATGTCTGCCAAGGCATCTAGCCAGGAGCGGCCAGGAGTGAGCACGCGCTGGCAAACGTACGTGGCGTCTGACTCTAAGTTTAATATGGTCCAAGGCTAGTTCAATATTCAAAACAAATTGAGAGTAATGGGTTTCGTCATCAAAACTAATAGCTGGGTGAGTTGGTATGGTTTCATTTGAACAAAAACCTGTATGTGAAAGATGCAGACAAGCAAAGAAACAAGAGTTCCAAAACAATCCTGTGTTTGTTGTTTCTTTGCTTGTCCATGTCTTTTTCATGCTGGTTTTTTGTGAAGATGAAAGCAATAAGACTCAGCGGCTACGACACTGATATGCTCAAGGAGTGTCCGAAAAATCAGACGAGAGGTTGCAAGGTGTCCAAACTTTTGGCAATTGTTATACATTATGGTCTATGGGGAGAATGGTAGTGCGGCGAAGCAGACCGAATAATCGAGCATGTCCGAATTTTTGGAGTCCGGAAAATCAGTCGGCAACTGTATTTGCAACAGAGTCTGGAGATGCATAATTAACGAAAATTTGTTGATTAGATTTTTTTGTCACGTTCGTTGTGTACATTTACATCGGAAATTTGAAGACGGTTATATTTGAGGACAACTACATTTTGTTTGGTTCTTATAAAGTACTTCTGTTCCGTTATATTCATAATGAAATTTGGTTCTCTCTGTGTGAATTTCACATTTAAAGGAGAGGGAGGAGTCGACACAAGGCAAACCCATCATGTGACATAGCATATTGCGTATATCATGCCAGTGCAAAAGCTGATAACAGCTGTGCTCCTGGTCCCGGAATGCAAAAGAGGTTTTTGCGTCAAGCTACATCATATGCAGTCTTTTCCCTATCTATTCAGATTATCTCTGCCCCTGAAGGTAAGATTAGCATACTGAGTATGAAATTGATATCCGGGAACACAAGTGCTTTAGTAGAATCAAAGTGAAGTTCCCTTCACATACAATTGCCTTGAAATTTCTAACATAAGTATGTAACACAGTTGCAAAATAAAAAAAAGTTTACAAACTTTGGTTAACGATGAATTGGTTTGCTGAAATTGTGCCTGCTGTGAACCATACAAACCACTTCTGCAAACATTTGGGCAGCTTGTGTAAGGTATTTATTAATCTGCACTTTATCTTCGCAAGCACTGTAATGTTAAATGCAATAAAGGCACTTGCTTTGTGATCACTTGAGTAATGACTTCGCATTGCAGGAATGTATTGTAATAACAGTGTTTGTTCCTATATGGTCTTTCAGCAGTTTGTGTTATTTTGATATTCTAGGGTCCACAACCCGTGTTGTGCCTGCACCAAGGGTGCACTGTCAGACAGGTAAGTCATTGTCCAATAATACAGGCGATTTGCATTGTGCAGTACTCATCAGGTTATGTAGTGTTCACTCATGCCATGCATGCCCAGCACACTGATGGTACCTAAGCTACTGTAGAGGAAGGTTTTTTTTCCCACTGGCGTCTAATTCCTTGACGTAACTCACAAGTATTCCATTTCTGTAGGACGTGCAAGACTCCCACTTCACAGGACCACCGTCCCAGAGGAGTTGGCCCACAGAGGTAAGTAACGTCCATGTTTTAGCTTGGAGCTTACATTGTATTATGCAATGCTGAAGTGGTAGGTCAACATGGCAGACCAAACAGGCAGCTGTTTACTACTTTCTTCCAACTTTTGTGTGTCGCAGTCTCAACTTGTGCACATTTATTCTTTTTTGTGCATCCGTTACTGTTCTGCTCTTGTGTAAGGTTACTTGATTTTCCTGACTGCGAGCACAAAGGAGGAATCCGAGTGGGAGGCAGTTGAGGAAGGAGGAATGAGGGGCACATGCTATTTGCAGCAAGTTTGCACTGTAGTGTGCTATATGTTAGTTTTCAGTGGTTACGTTTCCTTCCCTGGAGGGACACATATAGTACTTGCAATTCGGGGCACTTGAAAGAACTGTGGATGCCTACCTGCCAACTCTGCCTAATTTTCTATAAAGGACAGCTGCCATACACAACTTCAATTTGTATAGCCTTGTACAAATGATGCTCAGGTTGTGTGTTTTCCTTCCATTTGTGGCAAGTTTTTCAACTTTCATTTCGTTCTTTTTTTAAGGAGATGATTATTGTAACAAAGGCTTCCCCTTTATTATAACTTTGCTTTACAGCTCTAAATTTCATAAGTTCTGTTCTGTACTTTCCTCGTAGGGCTTTTACTAAGATGCAGAAGGGTTGAAATTCGGGTCAGTTGGTACATAGTTGAAGGAAAGAAACAGTCACAAAACATGAAGGACAAGAAGAGAGGTTCACACCATAACGGCTGGACTATCAACTGAGCTTTATTAGAAATGGCGTAGTCCCACTAAGGCCAGCAGGGCATGCACAACAGGATCACTAATCACATAGCATGAAAAGTCAAGTTATCGTGTCTATTGTGACCGACCTAAGAAGGCTAATTCTTTTTCAAGTAAGCGCACCGACGTTGTACTAATGATGGCTGCATTAGTACAACCTCGGTGCGCTTACTTGAAAAAAAATGTGCCTTTTTGGGTTGGTTACGCTAGTGGCGCGAACTTGACTTCTCATGCTCTGTGATTAGTAATCGTGTTGTTGTGCATGCCCTGCTGGCCTTACTGGGACTATGCCATTTCTAATAAAGCTCAGTTGATAGTCCAGCCATTGTGGTATGAACGTCTCTTCTTGTCCTTTGTGTTTTGTTACTTTTTTTTGCTTCAACTAAGATCAAGCTGCATGGTTTAGCTGTACTGTACAAAATATAAATATCAGGAATATATTTCACATAAACAGTAGTGATGAAGCTATGGCTGAAAATTCAACATTCTCTTGTGTGAAAAGAAAACTACAGTGCAGTACATATTCTTTTTACATTTATACCTGTAATGGTGCTAGGTGTTTCTGAAATAAGTTTGGCAGCATATGCCACGTCATGTTACAGCTGAGTACAACAGCAGCACCATTGCCAAACCTGAAGGAAACTGTTGGCAGTCTGAAACACTGATGCACTTGTGCATTGATGTTTTGCATGCTTGATGATGTTTGTAAGAGGTGCTTGCTTATTTAATGCGCCGCAAGTTTACTTTCAATGCACTCTTTCACTTTTGCAAGTCAAACCATAATTGATCATGGTAAAAACATCTAATAACCTTGTAATTAGAAACATCTGTGAGGTACACCAAGAAAGTGCTTGAAATTTCCCATATTCAGTGCCTAACTTTCCCAGCTAAGAAAGTAAATATAGTAGAGGTAGCTTAGTGTGAATAGGCAAGTAAAAGCCATCAAGAAATTCGGTGATATGTTTAATGTCAGGTAAGTAGAGAAACTAAGGAAAATAGGCAACCATCAGCTAAATGGCAGGTGTGTGTAGTTGTTGAATATAAGTGCGGTAATTATGTGAATATTTTTATTCCTCAGAGTCTGCAACTGTCCAACAGGATGCTGCTGCTGCTGATTCTCCAGAATATGGAACTCCTCAGAACTATGATGCTGCAGCATCAAATTTTGACAGATCAGGAGAGTTGGGTAAGGAATATGTATACGTTAAATGATTTGTTTCTACTTGATCTGTCTTCTGGTGTATGGGTACCTTTTTGTTTGATGAAATTGGGTGTTTGTGGCATTGTCATGATATTTGTTAGGGCAAATTTTACAAGCAGTGTGAACTTGTAGAAGGGAGTTGCAAGGTGTTTATCAAGATTTATTGGTGGCTTAGGTTCATGAAGGGAAGCAAAGGATAAGGGGTACTAAGATAAATATTCACATTAATTTATTTCTCCTAGAAAGCTGGAATTCAAATTCTTTATGCGTCTTGTAGGTTTTACTCATTTAAGTTGATTAGTGCTGAGATATGGGCTTATTGGTATGTCATCATGAAGGTTTTTTGATGTAGCGCAATTGGTACATGGATGTAGAGGAAGAACAAGCCTGACTGTTTGTGGGTTCTTTTTGTTGTCTGTGCACTAGTTGCACTACGCCAAAAAAACACTCATGCAACTGCTAGCTTTTTGAAAAAAAGGTTCTAAACAGCTTTCATGTACGTTACATGCTTCCAGTAGCATGTTCATGTAAGGCAATTGTTTATGAGTTGCTAGCGATATTACAATCCGTGCTGCCATGCATTGGTCTTCTCTTTGGCTTAGCTTTACTATGTTTGCTTATCTAACCAGTGTTGCAGAGATGCTTGTGCATAAAGCAGTTGGCATATGTCTCTTGAATGAATAACTTAACTTTTAACCAGTATGAAATAAAGAAGCCACTGCTTTTCAAGCATGGTTCATGGGCACTTGTTTTTTCTAGGATGTAATTGAGGTAATTTTCATGTACGTTGCCTGTACTTTACAGAGCTCTCACACTCAGTAGTGGTGAATCTGCTGCATCCTTCTGTCACAGGTGCTTGCGAGTAGGTGTTTCACTGCCAGCCTTCAAAAAAAAAAAAATAAGTAAATAGCACTGGAAGCAGCTGATTTGATAGAAATCATAATGTGACTGAGTCATTCATTCATTCTTCTGAAGATGTCGCCACCACAGCAATCTCTCCACTATTTAAATCTGTTTGAATGAGTGAGACAGTCACTAGAGTGTGGATCAAACTTTTGTTGTACATGCAGGCTGTGGAGTGAAAGGAGATGAAAATTTGTGGCACGTTTACAGCCTGGTGGAATTTTGTGAAGCCTTAAAGGAGTACTGACACAAAAATTTTCTGTCCTGTTTTTTCTGGCGCAATAAGTAGCTAATGACAAAGTAATCACGGCACGAAACATCATTGGCTTCAGAGCACGACAGGCAATTATTCGCAGTCTTGTCTGTAGCGACCAGTCCAATTTTTGGTTTCAGAGAGCTGCAAGATAGGCCAAACAAGGAATGTAAAAACAGCTGGACACGTGATCGCACAAAACTGTGACGTGCTCGCGGGCGTGCGAGATTCGTGATGCTAGTTGGTCTGCTACGCCTGCACATGCTTTGCGAAGTCCTCGCCATCGTTGTTGTTCTCATTTTCATTGTAGTCCAGGGATGACTATTTCCTGGTTGCGGGAGTCGTCGCCGTATTAGACGTGGTCGACCGCTTTTGATTGGCTCCACTACGAAGCAGCGACTCAGAAAGTGTTGCTAGCAACAGCTATCATACATACGCACTGCTACAATAAGTACGAAGCATTCGTCGAGAGCGCTTTGGGAATGAAGCATATTCCGGAGCACGAGACAAGACAGGATAAAAGTTGGCACAGCATCAGGCTTGGGAACATAGTCTTGGTGGAAGATCATCGAACAGCTTTGGTTTTGTTTATAGCAGGCATGTTCGAAATAAAACGAGCAAATCTGGCTGCTCTTCAGTGGGGTACATTCTAAGCGTCCAGTGGCATGCACAAACTCGGACCACTTCTGCGACTGATCACACCAATGGTACAGCAAATGAGCAAGCCAGGCGAGCTGGCGACCGCTGGCAAACGGCATATAGGCCTAGCTCACTGGCTGTAGGATCCGAGGCCGATGGCCCTTGCGACCCCTCCGTAGCTTGTAATAAAGTAGCTATATTCGTCAACAGAATCAATGCCTGCACATTTATGCCACTCATAAGTGACAATACTATTAGTTTTCCCGATGCCATTGGTAGCAATGAGAAAACACGTTGGTCAGGCGAGCCGCTTTACAGAGACGATTGCTGTGGGGGCCGCGCTGTCTGCTCGCGAGTCAAAATCACACCAGTGATTTACTCTATTGCGCATCATTTTATAACATGCACACTTCTGAAGTCACTTTACTGCACGAGTTACTTTGTGCAGAAAGAAATTTTAGCTGATTTTTGTGCCGCTGTCAGCGGCAAGAGATGTCAATGTCGCGACCAGGGGAAAAAAAAAGACACTGGGATGTTCAGAGCGGCGAGAAACTTGCTTGCTGGAGCCGTCGCGATGGCATCGCGATCTCGTAACGTAGCATTTTCTCGGTTGTTTACGATCGTTCCTAGATGTCGATGTCGCGAGGTGTTGCGTTTTGCAATTGGCTTCGCACACATACTGTAAAATTGGTTTTAAATATGTTCTAAGCTGTATTCGCCGTTGATATTTTGCAGACGATGTGTGTGTGCCCACATAAATGAATCTTGCACGTTAAGCAGACTTCGAAATTTTGTGTCGGTACTCCTTTAATGTCTGAAGCTGCTTAGGTAACTCAAAATGTGTGATAAATTTGTGGTTATTTTGCAGAGTCTGTGGAAACCTTGGCACCAGTACCATTGGAAAATATAAGTAAGAAATAGTGTGCTACTGATAATGTTGTAAAGCAAAAACATTGTTCATTTTTATATCTTGTGTAGAACCTAGCTCAGTGCAGAAGATTTAACAGCTTTGTCTTCCTCGTGCGAATAGGAAACACATGTTAGTCATCATTGTCATGATCAGCTTATTCAGGTTGTACCCCTGGACCACCCTTCGTACTGGTGCCCAGTTCGCACTTGTCCCACCTCAGCCAAACCCTTGTTATGCTTGAATATTTGCGAATATCATTGCTCCAATGATTGGGAGAATACGAAATGAGGCAGTAACACTGATCTGGACACCCTGCCACCAATAAGGGAATGGCCAAATTGCATTATATGTCAGCTTAAAAGCACATTTCAATACAAACCATTCTGTGCTTCTACAAGGTACATTCCTGGAAGTTTCTGTCTTGCCTTGTGTGGGGCCTCTTTCACAAAAATTGTCTAGTGGTGGTTACCCACAAGGGTTACCCAGTGCAACAGCCTGATGGAATACCCATTATGCTACAGGCGCATGCATGGCATTAGAGAATAATTATGGGGTTTTAAGTGCTAAAACCACTTTCTGATTATGAGGCACAATGTAATGGACGACTCCGGAAATTTTGACCTCCTGGGGTTCTTTAACGGGCACTTAAATCTAAGTACACGGGTGTTTTCGCATTTTGCTCCCTTCGGAAAGCGGCCGCTGTGGCCGAGATTCAATTCCGCGGCCTTGTGCTCAGCAGCCAACCACCATACCCACTGAGCAACCACGACGGGTCATTAGAGAATGACCGCCTACCACAATTCCTCACATGTGCAAGCTACTGCTTTAATATGCTTGGCATATTACATCACATTGCATAGCAAGTTTGCTCCATCATGCAAGCATGCACCACTTTTCTTGGTCCTTCCCTTGCCGAAGCTGACGCATGCCGTGACATTGCATCACTTTTGTGATTGCCGCAGTTCATCCACCTGTGAGGTTATTCTTGGTCGTACCGGAATAAGTTGAATGTTTCATCTCTAGAGAGCAAGAAATCAGTTGCCTTGCCATCCTTTGCTGTTGCCACACACACACCCTATACAGACATTTGCACCATTTTCATGGAACCCCAAAAGATGCTATGTGGCCCTAAATTTGTTAGGCAAGTTGGTTGATACTTGAAACCTGCCACGGTGGCGTTGTGGCTTTGGTGTTGTGCTGCAAAGTCCGAGGTTGTGGGATCAAATCCCAGCAGTGCAGGCTGCATCTTGATGAGGGCAAAAAGCAAAAACATCCATGTACCAAGCATTGGGTGCATGTTGAAGAACCCCAGGTAGTCAAAACGAACCCAGAGTCTCCCACTATGGCGTAACTCATAATCCAATCGTGGTTTTGGCATGTAAAAACACTACAACCTAATTTTCTTTTATACTTGAGGAAGGTGGCATGGCATTGCATGGCAAATACAACGCAGAGAACATATGGTGGGGCAGCATGGGCACTACACTTGCTACTGATTTATTGCAGTCTTGCTGGCATGTTTTTTCTAGTCTTGTAGGGGCTGTGATGAATTGGTTGTGGGTGGGGCCTATGCTCTCCAGTGTGTTCTTTGTTCTATTTGCACTACATTAGTGTCCCTATATGCTAGATGGCTAGTTACCTAGTTGTGTAATGCTTTGCCTAACATTGATTCCCACAATGTGCGGGATCTGCATAATTGTCTGCCTCAGAGGTCTATAAAGATTAGGACACAAAGGGCAGAAAGTTTATATACTTGAGCATCCTTGGTTTTATTAAAGGCAAGCTTTACGAATTTATTTATCCTTTAGGCCCTGAAGTGATGTGAAATTTTCATTTCCTTATTTCTTGAATAATTTTTAGCTTCAGTTCGTTTAATGTTTATTAAAAAAAATGCACAATTGGTAGGGTAAATACTCTGCTGACTGTGACTGCTTCCATTTTCTTACCACCCTTTGTATTACTACAACAGGGTACTAGTTATTTGTTCTATGCAATATATTATTTAGTCCTAGGAATTCTATTATACCAATTTCTTTGTTCTAGCTTACACTGTTTGTAATTTGTGCTTTGGAAACCTCATTTTGTTGTGCAGGAGATCTTCATGGTGAAGAGGTTGCAGATTTTGAGTACGGCAACTCGGAGTTTGTAATAGGCTCCAGAAGAGATGACGGAAAGGTAATCACAACAAATTTATTGGCTGCAGATATTGCCTGAATGTTGTCACAAAGTGATAAATTGACAAAGTGATAAATTATTCGGAGACAGCTCACAGGTATGCATTTGAAAGTCCTACCTGTATCTGCCTCGGTAAGACAGTTGTTGGGCGATTTTCAACTACTGCACTGCCTAGCTCAGAGGTTGCAAGACATGCAGTAAACTGTGTGCTGGTCAGCCAGACCAGCACATGCACTAGCAGTTTGCAACCGCTACGTCCAATTTTCATAATTTTCAATTTTTGTGAGATAACTTAACGAAACTCTATGGCCAAGAAGCCGCACTCCATTCTGTGTGCACAAGTGATTTTTTGTGCATTCAAGGAAATCTGGCATGACACTGTAGTTATGGAGTTGACAGCTAGCCCTCTGATAAAGCAAAACTAAATAAAAAAGTTATATGGACCTGTTAGTGCTTCTAATTTGTGAGTGATTATTTCTTTGTGTAATGCAGGTTTATGCAGGTAGCGGCTTCTGGGTGGACCAGAAAGCCTGGGACTGCTTGTTTAGTGCCTCGACGGATTCCATGTTCTGCAGAAGCGCTGCTACCGTGTTGTGGACGGCAGAGCAATTAAAAACGAGGAGTGTCACGGGGACACTTTCAAACAAAGCCCGTTCGCTTGGCTACACCGAGGCAAAGCCACCGCTCACGCCAGAAAAATCTCGTCTCTAAAGGGTATATATTTTTTTCCTGTGGCCTTTAGAAAGTTTACACGTTGATGTTGGGCATGTTTTATATTTTTATTATAATGTGGTTTATTTTACATAAAACTGGCACATCAATTTTGAATGATCGCCTTGTGTTATGTTTTACCATTGAATGATGGAAACAAAAAGTATTTTAGCTCTCTTATTTGTGCATGTGATGGCGAATTCAGTATTTTTGCAGCAAAAAGAAAGTTGAAGGCTTGTTTAATTGAGTTATTGTTACCATGGTCTTTCCGCAGATAGTGCTTGTCTGGCAACTGTTTGCCATATTTTGTTATTACAGTGAAACCTCGTTAAACCGTAGTTGGCCGGAGCTTGGGAAAAGTACTTACTAAACAGCAGTACTGCTTAACCGAAATAGCATGAGATCGCCCACTGAGCATGAGATCGCCTGTCAAAAACTTAACTCTGAGAGAGTGCGACTAAAGGGGGAAAAAACAAGCAGTATTTATTCACTTCGCGCAACAAAAGTGTTATTTTCATTTGATGCCGTGGCGGACTAGCAGCGACAACAGCAGCCTGTCGTTGGCTCAGTTAAAATTGGCTCATTTGCGCAAGATGCGTGAGGCAGCCAATCGCAGTCGAGAATTCTGATCAGCATCGGGCTTGATCGTGATCAAAAGTGTTCACTGGTATGCTGAAGCTGCGAGCCAGCTTTTTAGCCAGCCCCCTTTTCTCGCCAAGCACTCGCATGGCAAACTTCTCATTGACATTGCATGTTCTCCGTGCATGGAGGCGGTAGCGCTGCAGAAGTCGCGGCAATTGCATTCGTAAGGCTGACGTAACGCGTAGCTTCTGCCATTGTCGGGCCTGAATCGTCCGTGCTGTCGCTTTCCATGTCGTCCTCGTCACTGTCGCTGGTTGACACTTTGTAAACAACAGAGGCAACGATGGCAAAAAGTCGAACCTTGTAGCGGTCGCAGCAGCGCTGCTGAGCAACTTAGCATTCTAAATGCCACACACCATAGCCAACAGTAAATCCTTGTCGTGTGCCAGTGCCGACTTCTTCGTATCAAGTTCGATAGCAAGAACGATGCCTATTTTTTCTTCTATGCTTAGCCCTCGGCGTCTTTTTTATCCGAGCTTCGGTATCACGCAAGTCCTTTAGACGATGCCACAACGCTCTCTAGCATGGCACCGAAATGATGTTGATGTGGCTTCATGCGCAAACGCACAGGATGCTTGGAGGCCGTTCTGATTTCTGAGGCTTGTTGCTCTGCTGGGCTGCTCGATGGAGACGACACACTGCTGTGATTGTGCGATGAAAAGTGGAAACGCTACGTGTTAACCGATATGCACGCAATAAGCTGGTACGGTTTATGCGGATACAAAACATTATTTTCAATGGGCACTCAGCTGGCGATTTCACTGTACTACTTTTAAAACGAAACTACTGTTTAAGTGGGTACGGTTTAATGAGGTTGTACTGCGCTAGATTTCTGACTACAATTTTGCACAAGAACGCAAGCTGCCATCACCGGCGAATTACTCAAATTAGGGCAGAAACTTGCTGCACTGGCATAGTTAGCCATATCTTTATTTCTCATCACTGTATGTATATTAAGATGCTCATTATGGTCAGGTGTTAAAGGGCCCCTGAAACGGTTCGGACAAATTTTGTAGACGCGTAGGGTACAGCTTAAGTAGAACATTCGCACCACAATTTAAGTGAAGCGTTACGTATTAATGGAGCTACAAGCAATTAGAAGTTACCCTCCACCCCAGCCATGCTTTTCCTCCTCAACTCGTTCGCCGAGCGAGCGGGGCTAAGCTCCACCTTCACTGGTCCTGCGTCACGATGCGACGTCACATCGTCCACTTTCGGTTTTGGAGCCCGTCCCCGCCCGCGCGAAACCTCTCCGCTAGCCGCTTGGCTGTCGACCCCAAGCGAGAGCTATCGAAGTAGCGTGCGTTGCGAGCATTCTGTCGTAGCGCCGAACGTGTCTGGTATCCCGTTAACCACAGGCAAGATGGTCATTTCGGCAAATGACTGGAGGCATAAACTCAAGCTGATGAAGGAACTTTGGCGTAGACGTACATGAGCGGCCTGATTGGTCTGCACGGTCCAGACACTTGTTGGCGCAGCGCTTAACCAGCCAAACAAAGCGCTAATATTGCTCTAACCAAGTGTAAAACATTTTATACATTTATAAAAACGTGTTGATGATTAAACTCCTGCGAAAAATACGCACCAGCAGCAAAGAATACGCTTCGTCGCCGTTACTGTGTATGGTTGAGCTCTATGCCACCAGGTGGCTGCACCGTGCAGACCATTCACATTTGCCCTTCTGCTCATCTCGGCTCATCCCGTTACGGCACAGTCAAGTGGCCAGACTGTCCCCTTGCGCTTGCATTTGCCCTAATACGGGACTCGCGAAACGCTATTGCGTTAGTAATCTTCCGGTGTAAAGTGACAACCACAAACGCGCAAATCCTGGCGCGGATCGGATAGCGGCAGTCCGATGCGCCGCAGCCAGTTCGCTCGTACGCTGCCTTGCAGAGGGACACGATGTCGCAGCTTGACATATTGCCAGTCGCTACGTTTGCAGTCCACAAGGCAACAAAGTCGAATCAAAGTGCTCGCGAAAAGACTGAGACCAACTCTGACCGCGGAGCTCTCGTCAAAATGGAGTACGTTGTAACACAAGCAGACGACACTTGTTGTGTGCCGGAAGTGCTTAAGTGCACTGAAAAATTGTTCTTGTGCATTCTCTTTATGCTACTTTCTTTATATAAAAACAAATTAACTAACATTCCAACTATTACGAAGATCATTTCTTTACCATAAAGTTGGAAAAAATATTGATCACGTGCCCTGGTCAGCCAATCGGATGGCTCGCCCCACTGACGTCATATGGGTAATTTCGGTCATATGGGTAGGGGCGGCTTAAAATTCCGCCGAGCAGTGTGCTGCGATCGGCAGCGATGTGCATTTTTAAAACGTTGTAATAAATTACAGGCTTTACGCAGAGCACTTAGATGTGTCAATTAATGATCAGAAGGACCTGCTCAAACGACTCAGTACGTTTGTAGAAAGTCGTCAAAAGCGCTTCAGGGTCCCTTTAACTGTGCTCATGCATTGCAAGTCATATGGAGCAAAACATGGTACCATCGGCGTCAAATAAAACGTGAACAGTGGAGAGCATAACTGTAGGTTTAGTGTGCACCGTCCGGTCATCACAATTGGCAGGCGTGCTCATCCGGTTTGAATATACTGCATGATGATGCTCCCCCTTTTCATTTCTGTTCTGGCTCTCTTTTATTTGAATGTGACAGAAGAAAAATAGAAGAAAACAGAAGCTAAAATATCAAAGTACAGGGCGAGTATTATTGCCCAGTGCGGTGAAACCGTATATGCCATTGGTGTCAAATGAAACGCAGTGGTACAGTTTGCACTGTCGTCATTACTCCGCCAGAACCTTT
The DNA here is from genome assembly GCF_023375885.2 of Dermacentor andersoni. Taxonomy (NCBI): domain Eukaryota; kingdom Metazoa; phylum Arthropoda; class Arachnida; order Ixodida; family Ixodidae; genus Dermacentor; species Dermacentor andersoni. The sequence goes on from NC_092818.1 coordinate 32,334,473, forward strand.
CGCTTTCAAATAAAAGGGAACCAGAACAGAAACTAAAATATTGCAGTATAGAGGGAACATCATTGCACAGGACAGTCAAACCGGAAGTATGTGCACGTCAATGGTGTCGACTGTACGGGCGCAGACTTTACTTTCAGTTAGGAGCTCCATTTGCATTTCATATCATGTCGATAGTACCTCACTAGCAGTAGTGTAACAGCTTTGATGCATTGATGCTTCATAGCTTCATATTAAATATGGAGTAATCAAGCACACCACTATTACACATGACCATGCATAACAATTATAGTGCACATTTTTTCTGAGGAAATTAATTCATGCGTTCTCAAGCAGCAGTGGCCTCCTTTGTAAACTAAATTTGTCTTTGCCTACATACTGTGCTTCAGTGACTTCTTGAATGTACCCATGGAGTAGTAAAGAACTGTGCTTAGTTGTGTGTTTCCTTTATGAGGTTAATAGTTCACTTTTTATGCAGCGATGCTTGCCATCTACATGGGTGATGTTCCAAAGGAGGTGGCGGACAAGCGAATGAAGATGGTCCGTAAACATCTGTCGCAGAAGCTTGGCGATGTGCAGCGGCGTTGAATTGTATGTCACAAGCATCTTGAATAAATGTATTAGTCAGAGCCTTCAGGTTCCCAGATGTCACAGCAATGCGTACTCTCATGTCATGGAGGAAGAGTACAATTTAATGAAGAGAAAGGAGGAGAGGTCGGCCTGGAGAGCCTGCCTCTAGCCTGCTACTCTTCCCTGGGGAAAGGGGAAACAGTAAATACAGGGAAAGGTAGGTGGCATGTGATTATGTTATGGTACAATGAGCTAATATATACACATCCAATATGCGGAGGCGCACTGTAGACGCAATACACGCAAGAGTAATCTTGTCCACAGAATAAGTTATCATGCAAACCCATTTTGCACTGTCTGCATGCCTCGCAGGTTCTAGAGGCAATCGTCTAAACCAGTCTCATGTAGAAAGTTCAAGAGACTTCATGGCACATTGGGCACAGTCAACTCTTCACCACATGCCCAGAATCTTTTCTTCCTAAAAGGGGCGATAGTCCAAGCAGTAAACACTAGACTTAAGTGTTCTTCGTTCGCCCGCTTAGTGAGGGCACACACAAATACTTGAGCTATTGTCTCGAGAGTGTGACAGACGCTACAGTGCTGAACACGAAGGCTGTGATGTGCAATTAAGTTGCCTTTGACCCCCCTGTTGCTTGTTGCCCAGAAAGAGTAATAGAGCACCAACAAGATGACATGGGATGCGACACACTCAAGCACAACTGTGTGTTACCCATTATGTACTTGTTTTGTTCTTGCCCTTTTACTCTTCTGTCTGTGCTGTTTTGTTGCAACTGTTACATCCGTTCTACAAAAAAACGGACTGTGCTAAAGCTGCACCAACCAGAGGTGTGGTCAATGCAAGTGTGGGAAGGATTTATTAATTTTTATTTATTTATTTGTTTATTTATTTATTACCAAAGGATACTGTTGCATCTCTTCTAACTGGTCACAACTGATGAATGAAAGCTTCACTCCATTCATGCCATCTTCGGTTAATACAGGAAGCATCTTTAACAGCAGTTAATATGCGGCAGTTTTTCAGGTCACTTTGTTATTGTTAAATGATTGCGACTTTATGATGAAGCATTTAGTACAATTTTGTCATTTTAATTATCTCTAATACCGTAAGCCTGTATTCTTGCCCACATCTAATGTTTTCTTCCCTACAGTTCCGTAAAAGTACCCTTTCTGAAAAATATGAATGGTGCATATTTTTCATTAAGACAGTATTCTGCATTTCATGTTTTTACTCTTCCCATCTGCTTCAAAACGGGAGGCAGCTGTTCCAGTCTTCAAGACAGTTGCTCTTTTGCACCACTGATTTCATCAATGTAACGACAAAACCAAACTGGTCATGTCGAGTGCAAATAAAGCTTCAATTTCCTCAATTTTGTTTGTCCTGTTAAAAATGGAGTGTGGAATGCGCACATGCCTGCCTACTGACTGGCATACAAGCTGGTTGAGACGCACAACAAGAATGTTATTCCTTCAGCCTGCGTAGGACTAGCTGTGCCAATATGTCTTAAAATTGATGCAATCATGCATTTGTGCCATTAACGGACAAACTAATAGGGACCGATAGACTGGTAGACCAGTAGACTGGTAGAGACCAATAGACTGGTAGATCATCAGACTGGTAGACCATCAGACCGGTAGACCATCAGACCGGTAGACCTTCAAGGTCCGAAATCACGTATAGCCATCAGACATGTAAGGCAGTAGCTTGATGGAATTTTTGACTGGGCATGCAATGCTACAAGCGTAATTTAGCAGCACGACGAGCGAATGACTAATGCGTTGATGTCAGGTCTCTCTATGCGGCAGCCGCCAACTGCATTCGCACGAATGCTTAAGCGGTTAAGTGAAGCAGGGGATGGTTCGAACGCTATACGGGAATGGTAAATGCACTGACGAAACCTACAACACTGGAGAAAGTCGGTCAGCGTCGAACTTGCTCCCGTCTCCCAACAGCGCAGCGCAGAGCACGCTTTGTTCGGAATGCTTACGCAGCAAGCCCTCTAGTTGGAAGTGCACAGACGCTTCGCGCTTTGGCGCGATCCCTCCCCCATTTCTCTTCCGAGCCTGCGTAATACCAAGCAGAGTAAATACATGAAAGGCGGGGGACTGGCGGCCCGGGGACTGTGTAGGGGACTGGCGGCCCGGGTGATCGAGACACAGCGGACCTGACAGCGGCGCTACTGCTGCTCCGCGAAGGACGCGGGAAGATGTGGAGGCGCGCTGCGGAAGGGTAGGCGTATAGCTTCGCAAGGGCAGAGAGCCGCGTATTTCTGTGCTTGATCTTTCTTTAAGCATTCGTATGATGTATCCAGTATCATATTTGAGTCCCCAGCGCGAATTTGGCGATGCTAAATGCGCAAGCATTTCTATGCGTACTTAACGAGGAAAACCGACCGCCCGCCCGTCCATCACGTGAGACGATCGCTTTTAAGATAGGTCACGAAGCAGCGAGCGTATACATATTTGTGCTGCCTCTCGCTTGAACGCAAACTAAGCCGCGAAAACACGGCGCTCCCCCCGCAAAGCTATCAGCACTCGTTGCACTCTTGCCCTTTTGCAGATCGGTTTCAAAATAGGGTCCGCGCATCTTTCTTGAACGTGAACTAAGCGGCGGGAACACAGCGCACACCAAGACATCAGCATTGACGCACAATCTGCATCATGATTACTAAAAGTTCCACGACGATCAACAAGGCGCTGAAGAGCGGCACGGGCATTAATGACCGGAACGTCGTCAGGTCATCTGGCTCCACCACATCCAGTACTTTGCTCGCGTCATCAGTTCACCGTCCGCTGTAGTTCGTCTCGCCGCAGCGCTGTCACTAGTACTGGTCAGATCAAGCTTCGTAACATTGATAATGATACTGGGCTGTGTGGAGACGAGCAAGTGGCACAATCCTTGCACCTACTCAAGCTACTGCCACAATGGCTCTGCATGATATTTTTTCTTTTGTATTTAGGTCGCTTGAATAAACAGAATTTGCACAGACTTGCTGACACAATATATTCTTCGCTCAGGGTTCTCTCGGGCTCAGATCCACTAAAATAATACCCAAACAAGATCACTCGGATGTAGACTCACCCAACTATATTTACTAGCATAGGGTCGGTCAGGCTCACTCTCGAGTATTGAACTGAACCGCTCTCAATAAGACTCCAGCTCAGCAAAATTTCACTAGGGCAGGCCCTCATTCGCACTCAGACTCACCAAAATAAAACTCAGCCACATGGCTGTCGCGTGCATGCGCCAGCGCCGTGTGCTAGTATTGACTCGGGTACGTGTTTATCTTTCTCCGCTGACCGCATTTGCTTCGGCTAACACAAGGTTAAGCCTTATGGCTCAGTGCAAAACGCGCCTGCATGTGTCGGAAGTTTCTCGAATGCTATCGATGGTTCTGTACATTGTCTTTTGTCGCCAAACGTCGCTTATTGTGACTGTATGCGCGACACGAATTGCACAGTATTTTACAGAAGACAAACGCGCACTAATAATTACTCTGGAACCTTGGATGACTCACGTATAAAAGTCGACTCCCTTACCCCGCAGATCAGATTTCGACAATCGCCATATGTGTTCGCCGCAAGCACGCAAGCACGCTGCAAGCACGCCGCAAGCAAGTTACACGCAAATGTGCTTTGCGTGTAACTTGCTCACCAACAGGTTCACCAATAAAAAGGTAATGTTCTTCATTCACATTTATGCGACTGTTTTCTTCATCGTCACTACAGCAGGATATCTGGCGGAGGTGCATTTCTATTCATGTACCGGACGCTCTCGTCAACGCCACTCACCGGAAGCAACACCACCATTGCCGCAGGTTACCACGGAAGCGGAAGGCTAGAAGAACTGCCACCAGAGGATGGGCTTCTACCTGAGGCGACCGGAAAGATCATGGCAAAGTTAACAACCACAATGGGAGCGCCAGCGTCATCTCGTGCTGCGAAAGCCCAGGGAGCCACCGACGCTCCCTGAATCATCGTTTGAAAACAAGAAAAACTGCCTGGAAACGTATCAAAGGGTTGCTAGATTTACCTACTGGAACCGAGACGACAAGCTACGTCATGTGTTCTCGTGGAAGACACTGTCATAACGTGGTTTGAGAATCGAGAAGCCATCTCAACATCGTGGGACCTATGTCGCCGTGACATCATACAGACTTTCACGCGCATCGTGGGCAAAGAGCGAAAGCCAGTTTTGCTGGAAACTCGAGGACAAGTGCCCAATGAGACCAGCATAACCTTCACGGAAGAGATGGCCAGTCTTTTCCGACACGCCGAAGCGGCAATTTTCGGCGAGAAAAGACCGTCGCGGAGTTTTTGACCGAGGAAACGACGATTCAAAGGATACTGGAAATGCACACCCGCCAACACAATCGCCACGTGCTTTCGCTGAATAGCGAAATTCAAGGGCTAGGCTCCGACGAGTTCACAGAGACCATTGGAGCCGTCATACGCGTACTCAGCTGCTCAGGAGTTTTTTTCAAATAAGCCTCAAGCAGCATCCATTGCTGATACCGCCCGAGAGGAGATTCACGACTCACATGGAGCCACCGAATCACCATGGCCTCAGCCGGAACCAATGACTTACGCCGCCTTAACAGCGGTCACGCTCCATTCCGCGTCTGCGCCTGGGCCCAGTGACGCCGCACTTTCCTTGCTCGGCGCCGCAGCCGCCAGCTCGCCCTCCCGTCGTCCAGCACAATAACCCAAGCAATACACATGTGTGACACTTCGCAAACCACCGCTCACTCTGCTACCAAAGCGGAGAAGTGGGCTGCGCCTACTGCCGGTACCCATACAGCGACTTGGGACTGCGAGGCTTCGCAGTCAAAATGCCACGTTCACAGCTTGGCGAGCGGCCTCCTGATATCGCCGGCTATGTCGCCCCAACAGAGTGGAGACCCCAAAGTTGTTCACGTTCACCGTCACCAGGACGTTAGTTGTCGCCGCAGCAACAACCGCGCACAAAGCCTGGCCGTGGCCGGTCAATGAGCCCATATTCGGAACACTACAAGAAGCAACCGATGCAGGTGCAATTGCTGTACCTAAAAATAGCGAAGATCATCCCCCGACAATGGGGATGCCTCAAGATATATCTCGATGATGCAGGAAGAACAAGCCGCCATCCAGACGAAGCCTCGAAGCCAAGGACATGCCGGCAAAAGAATACCTCAGGACGTGACGTACGAGCTACAGAACAACGCGATGCAGTCATGATGTGACGCCACGACCAAATTTCAATGCAAGATGAAGAACCTCTGTCCTCGACGTGCTTCTCAACGACCGAAGCGTCCCCGATCAAGCGCACACAGGAGCCGACTACTCCGCCATCAGTGGACCCTTCATTGCCAACTGAAGAAAGTCAAGACTTCACCGGACGACTGTCAGATCCGTACAGCTGGAGGACAGCTTATAACGCCAAATGGAAATTGCACAGGAAGAGTTACAGTGCATGACTTGGCTCACACTGCGACCTTCATTATCCTTCAAGAATGCTCGCTCGACATCATTTCCGGCACGGACTTTCTGCACCTACACTGCGCAGTCATTGACCGAAAGTGGCAGCGGGTAACGCTTTCCACAGGCCAAGCGATACCACCGGAGACGATTTCCAGTCAGCGTGCCTTGAGAGTAGTTGAAAACTGAGTCAGCATCCTGCCTCGCTCCAGCACGGACGTTTCAGCCGACACCTAAACGCCCGCAGACGCAGAAGGCGTCATCGAGACATCAGCGTCTGCTGCTCGATCGTGAAATTTGCGTCGCAATAATGATTGCTGGACTGCATGGATGAAAAGCAAAATAGATGCTGACCAACTTCAGCCATGAGTTCAAGCACGTCAACAAGGGCACAATGAGCGCATTTATCCAGGAAGTGGTAGAAACCGGCAACGCGTTTGTCCTTGCCGATAAGGCGACATCTACCCCGAAAACAATAGTTCCTGAACCAAATTTCGTCGAAAATTCAAGTCTCGCTGTGAGGAAGCAGCAACAGCGCAGAAGTGTTCTTCGACAATACGAAGACTGTTCTTTGACGTCATCTAGGATTTGACGCACACCAATAAGAAAGCATCACATAATAACCGACGAGTGCGCTCGACCACTCTGGCAGAGACCTTGAGTTTGAACGCACGAACGTGAAGCTATAAGGCAACAAGTCGATGAAATGCTGCGTGACGACATAAATCAGCCATTGAAAAGCTCGGGGGCATCTACTGTACTTTTTTTGACGAAAAAAGACGGAAACCTGCTTTTCTGTGTCTAATATCGTCGGTTGAAGACGATTACACCAAACGATGTACACCCCCTCCCACTCATTTACGAAGCATGAAATCGGTTCTGCAACGCTGAATACTTATCGTCGATAAATCTCAAGGCTGCCTACTGGCAAAAAGAAGTCGACGAAAGGGATCGCAAGAATACCGTCTTAATCACGCCAGACTGCCTCTACGAGCTGAAGGTCATGGTGTCTGGATTGCGCTCGGCCCCTGCAACGTTGCAGCGCGTGATGGACATGGCTGATGGACACGAGCAAGGGTTGAAGTTGCGGACCTGTCTCGTCTACTTGGATGACCTCCTGGTCTTGGCCAGGAGTTTCGGCGATCACATTGCGCCGCTTGAGACAGTACTACAGGGCATCAAGTTATTAGGGCTTGCTCTGAAGCCAGAAAGGTGCTGTATCGCTTTGGATGAGCTTCTGTGCTTGGGCAACGTCATCAGCACAACTGGAGATCCGCAGCAGAGATCTGCCATCGCTAGATTTCCACAGTCCACTGACAAGAAAGAAGTTTGCCGATTTCTTCGCTTGTTTGCCTATCACGGGCCCTTCATGAAAACCTTTTCGCGCATCGCCAAGCATTGACCATACTTACGAAATCGGGTGCCGAGTTAAAGTGGGAAACGCCGAAAATCGAAGCATTAAAAGAGCTTAAACGGCGCCTCCAGTCTCCAGTAGTACACGCCCTTTTCATTGAAGATGCCGACACCAAAGTTCAACACCGACGCAAGCAGCGTAAGCCTCAGCGCTGTCCTAGTCTGCAGGAAAAACAGATTTCCAAGGGTTATTGCTTACGCTAGTCAATCGCTGTCCACAGTGGAAATCAATTATTCTACGACGGAAAGAGAATGTCTTGGCATCATTTGAGGGCTACCTCAACATAAATAGTCGCTAAGTATACCTCAAGTATGTCGCGAAGTATAAGTTCATGTATACGCAATGCTTTTTGGTATTGGTGGGAAAGACTTAAAGAAATTGAGAACCTGTCTGTAACATCATTTCATCTTCCCTTTTTTACATGCTCGCATGAACTAACAGCTGGGATTAACACTCGGCGTGACGTGTTTCCTATTGCCAGTTTTCACCGAGTGTGTGCTCTTGTTGAATTTATTTCTGCAAGCTTCGACTATCGCCGACTGCGTTCGCCGCTGTTGTTGTGCCTTGAGTGCAACTTGCTTTTGTGGGCGCAGGTTCGCCCAATGAAAAGTTAGTTTCGTCATTCACAGTATTCCGACTGTTTTCCTCATTGTCGCTACAACATGACAATAATATTACGTTTTTTTTCCCTTTTTTGTATTGGCATAACAACCGACTTAGACGTTGAATTAACACAAATACAAAATTCTAGTTCAGAGGCGAACTTCATATGAAATCTGATTTTTCCCGGCGAGCATAATAGTCCTGGTGGCTCAGAAACAAACGGTGCTTTTGTCTCGCATGATGCCATGTCCGTAATTTGCGCCAGAGCGGCTGGACATTGCCAGTGGTCAAAGTATAAAGCTTGTTTAGTAAATAGCACACATCGCTGCTAGATAAATTGGATCACATTATTCAACTGAAAAGCCACAGCAAATACTTTTCCAGCAGTAAGCATGTCGTTATTTTTACAATGCATGCCTATGGATAGCGAACTAGACGGTACATGAACGTATGTAGCGAGTTCTTTCGCCTTTTTAATAAACCGCTAGCGGTGGTTTCGAATGGCGAATGCTTCAAGTTGGCTACGTGCATTTAACGGAGAGAATTTGTCGGAATGCAAGCAAACTAAGCAGCTGCGTGTTAATCGATTCAACTTTTCTGCTGCGCTTATTCTTCACTATCAGTGCAACAGCTCGATGTCGTGGACGTTGAGCTAGAGCACTTACGCTGAAGGTTGACTGTAAATAAAGTCGCTCGACTGTCGTTTCAATGCGCGAGCTGAAGAACAAAACAGACAAGTTTTGGTGTACTGTAGACAAGGTCTCTCTGTTTTATACACACGTTTCTTCTTGATCTTGAAGTTTGGTTTTGATAATATGCAACCTGTCTCGACCAGAATAACCGGCATATCGCGCATAGACCAAGTGAGTATCAAGTGATGTAAGATTTACCAGAGGGACCTAGACTGACACTACGGACATACCTTGCATTGACTTTCTAGTGAGAATCGAAAAAATAATATAAAGTGGACAAATCCCTAACATCTGTCTACGTATTTATAGACCGGATACACATGCCAGGATAACATTGTTGTAAAAAAAAACGGAGGAAATTCCTTCTTGGTAAGCATACATGCACGCGAGCTTACATATACCTATCTCACGGACGTATTTGGCGAAGTTGATGCCTGAGTGGATGTTGGCACTGTGCACTTCGTGGCATAGCCAAGATGCAAGAATTTATCCGCAGCAACTTCCGAAGCGCTTCCAAAACGTGCTTGCTTATGAGATGCAAAATTTTCGCGCAAAAGGAAGAAAAAAATAATGAGAAGACTGCAATATTTACGCAAAGATTGAGGAAAAATAACGTAACGACAGCAGTTGTAAAGTTTACACACGTCAAAAATGATCGTACTCTGGGTGTATTTCTTTGTTCTGCATTGATATTCGCTTTCACTCGTTCTATTTTATGACTCCGTAGATCTTGAGCGTGTATTCGCAACCACCGTATTGGGAGTGCGGCGGTAATAGAGGGGCCAATTGCTTCCCCGAGCAAAGTGTACGAACCATACTGACTGATGGCAGACGCTTCCATCGCGGATAATTCAAGCGCGTTTTTAGACTTGTAGGGTCCTCTGGGCTGGACATCCTCCCCATATGCATGGTTACCTGACTTAGTTAACTTAGATGCTCGGTTGCAATTGTCAGAACTTCGAATCCTCCGAGTTTTCTTCATCTTATTTTTAGAAATCTCAAGATGGTAAGATGGAATTCATCTCCTCCAGTACAGTTTATTTCCTGGCTTGTAGTGCTGCCTGACAATGGCACAGGTGCCGTGAACCAGTCGGGCTATACTAATCCTGGTGCAATCAAACTATCAAGACCCACTTAGAGTCATCAAAAGATACTTCCTCACCAGAAGAAAAATTGGCCTCCCTAGTGCCATATTCGGCCACTCGCTGCCAAATGACTCATTCGATCAACCAATGGCCCTCAGTCCCCAGCAGCTGCGGAACACCTGACAAAGCTGGTGGTCAGACTTCTGACGACACAGAGAGTGCTAAGCATCTCTAGAACCAAACAGACTGCCAATGAAAACTGATCCTGGCGACATTTACCACACAAACTCTCTCGAGCGAATCAAGCTCAGCGGGACATTTTGAGAACCAATCAGACAATGTTTGGGATATCATTAGCCTTAGTGAGGTTAGAAAAAATGGTGGGCTTATACAGTGCTGACGAATGGCCATGTGCCCTCCTATAGACGACTTCCAGATAAGAAGCAATACGATGTACGATTCCTAATACATAATAAAATAGCGGTTAACATTGACGAATTCAACAGCACTAATGAAGCGGTAGCAGAAATCGTAGTAAAACTTTATAGGCGTGGCTCGAACCTGAACCGAACCTGAACCTGAATCTTGTGACAGCGTTATCAATTTCGACTTCAGGTCGATGACTGCGCCATGTTGATTCTGGAAGTCCATGCCGAGAATCACGTCTCGTGAACACTGTTGGAGGACAACGAAGGTGGCAGGGTAAGTCCGGTCATGAACGGTAATTCTTGCCGTGCAGATTCCAGTCGGCGTAATGAGGTGTCCTCCAGCGGTCTGAATTTGGGGGCCCTGCCATGCAGTCTTAACCTTCTTCAACTGGGCGGCGATGTGTCCACTCGTTACGCAGTAATCGGCCCCTGTGTCGACTAAGGCAGTGACTGCGTGGCCGTCGAGAAGTACGTCGAGGTCGGTGGTTCTTTGTCTGGCGTTCCAGTTGGGTCTTGGCGTCGGATCACGGCTGCGTCGCGTTGAACTGAAGCTGGAACGTCGCGTCGTCAAGTAGTCTTTCATCGGTGTAGTCTTGGCTTCCTGATTTCGTCGGGACGGCGGCGTGTCGTTATGTCGTCGAGGTAGTTTCTTCGGTGTCTTCGTCGGCGGCGGAGGATCTTCGTCAGTTCGACGAACAGCAACCGCACCTCCATCGGTTGCTGCTTTTAGTTTTCCGGATATGGGCTCGCTGACCGGCCCCGGGCCGGGCCAGTGTATGGTCGGCGCTGCGGCGACAGGTAGCGGCCTGGTGATGGCGAACGCGACGGTCGTCGAGAGCTGCACTGAGTAGCGGCGAGGTAATCGGCGATATCGCGGGGGCGTTCACCTTGCTGCGGGCGCGGAGCGTTCACGGCGAAACCTCGCAGTCCCATCTCCCGGTATGGACATCGTCGGTAGACGTGACCCGCTTCTCCGCAGTGGTAGCAGAGTGGGCGGTGGTCAGGAGCGCGCCAAATGTCCGTCTTCCTCGCCTAGGTGCGCCGGGCGACGGGTGGTCGTGCTGGCGGTGGCGGCGGCGGACGACAGAATTGCGGCGTGACAGGGCCCTGGCGCGGTCGCGGAGGGGGACCTTGACGGCGTGCGACGGAGGCGTAGTTCATCGCTTAAGGCTCCGGCTGGGGCGAGTCAGGGGCTACTCCAAGTTGTTGTTGGAGCGCCTCACGCACGGCGTCGGCAATCGAAGCCACTTGAGGCTGTGATGGTGGGAACAGCTTTTGTAGCTCCTCCCGCACGACCGCTCGGATATTCTCGCGCAGGTCGTCGGTGGCCAGTGATTGAACTCCGGCGTAGTTTGTCGAGTTCGTGCAGCGGTCGAATTGCCGGTTTCGCACCCGAGTGTCTTCTCGATGCTGGTGGCCTCGCGAAGAAAGTCGTCGACGGTCTTCGGTGGGCTTCGGTCCGCTTCGGAAAAGTTCCCAGGCCGTTAAGGTGGCTTCTCGGTTCTCGAACCACGTCCTGGCCGCGTCTTCCAAAGCGAAGAAGACATATCGCAGTTTGTCGTCGCTATTCCAGTTGTTAAATGCAGCGACCTCTCGTACATCTCGAGCCAGGTTTCCGGGTCCTCGAATGTTGAACCGCGGAACGTGGGGGGCTCCCTGGGCGGTTGCAGCACGACGGGGGATGCTGGGGCTGCCATTGTGGTGGACTTGGTGGCAATCTTCCTGCTCGTCTCAGGTAGAAGTCCGTGCTCTGGGGGCAGTCCTTGCAGTCGGCGGCTAGCACGCTGGTCTTGGGTGACGTTGGTTTTGTCCTCGGGCTTCGGGCTTGGATCGCGGCTTTGCGGGGGCGTTCGGTACATGAACGCACAAGCACCTCCACCAGATGTCACGTGGTCGTGACGTCAAAGAACGCAGTAGCAATACTGTGAAAAGCAAAAACTTGCTTTTATTGGGCGAACCTGTGCCCACAGAACAGGCTACACTTAAAGCACAACGAGAGCGGCGAACACAGTCGGCGATCGTCGTAAATCTGATCAGCGGGTCAAGCGCGTCGGCTTTTATAGAGCAGTCGTCGAATGTTCCAGACTAATCGTTCAGACCCGCGTGCCTTCCACAAAGCTCTACACCATTCGCGTTACGCGATGAAATCAGATAACACAAGGTGCGGCGACAACAGACAGCCGGGTAGAAGCATCGATAACTTTCCAGAAACGTCGGATACATGCAGGCGCGTCCCTCCCTGTGCGATTACAGTTAAGCGGCGAAACGTGGTCGCCCGATGAAGATAAGTACACGTTCATTAAAATGGCTCACTACTGCTTTAGGCAAATTTTGTTTAGTGTCTTCCACGCGGTGACCGTTGAGTCTTGTATGAATGTGTTGTCCAGTCTCACCTATGTATTGTCTGCTACAAGCGCCACATTCTAGACAGTAGATTACGTAGGTTTATGAGCAGGTGAAAGGCTTAGTTACATTGCTTGCGTAATTCGACGCTGTACTTTCGACGCTGTATATGGAATATGTTTGCATGTAGAGCACCTGGGGCAGCAACTGGGACCGGTTCTCAGCTTCGTCTTTGTGCTTAGTTTGGCAAGCACAAGAATATCTTTAAAATTTGAGTGGCATCTCTAGCCTACCCTGGACAGGTCAGGAAAAATTTTAATAAGTTTCTGGTTGCTGGTGAGAATTGGATAATATTTACTGAGGATGTTATTCAGGTTTTGGAGTGCGTTTGAGAATTTAGTACAAAGAAGAGGTGTTGTTGTTTTTGAGTTTGACTCGATCAACTTTGGTTGCAGCGGTGGAGGCGTTTTGAAGGTCGCTGTTTGGGTGATTCCTGTTTGAAAAGGTTTTTTTAGGGTGATCGAGTCTATCTGCGCAGTCTTGGTTTTCAACGCAAAAGGGACGTATTCGTGTGGCTCGGCCTTTAAAGATGTCTTGTTTGCAATGTCTGGGATGGTGGTTCGTATATTCTAGGTACTGTTGTTTGTAGAAAGGTTTCCTATACAGCGTTCTCGTGAGTGCCCCATTGTCAATGTATATTGTTTCGTCCAGAAAGTTGATGTGCTCATTTGAGAATTCTGATGTTAATTTTAGTGTTGCATGAAAGGGGTTTATAAATGCTATATATTTATCTGGACGGTATTGTCCATGTCCGAATATTATGAATATGACGTCTATGTGTCGTAGGTATGTGTGGGGCATGACAGTGCAGAGCGATAGGAAATCTTTTTCTCGAATCCCTATAAATATGCTCGCGTAAGTTGGTGCAAAAGGCATACCCATGCTTGTGCCATGTATCTGTAGGTAGTAACTTTCCTCAAATTCGAAGTAGTTATGTGTTAGAACTTATTCAAGGAGAGACAAGTAGACTTCAGTAGCGTGTTATGCATTGTGTTTAGACAGCCTTTGTTTTATCGAAGATAAGCCATCAGGGATTGGAATGTTGGTGCGCAGGGCCGTGACGTCTAGCTTTACAAGAATGTTGTTGTGGGCTATGGTGCCTTTAGTAATAATGTCCTCTATAATTCTCAGCAAGTGGGGCGTACTTTGTGCAAATGACGGAAGTGCTTTTGGCAAATCATCAAGGAAGTGGTTAAGGAATGTGGAGATGCTCTTTCTCGGGGTGCTGTTGTTTGATACTATCGGGCGACCTGGGATAATAGCGGTGTATAGTTCTGTGGATGTAACTTTATGAAGTTTGGGAAGGACATAGGAGCGCCCGGCAGATTTGTTGCTTGGTTTAAGAAATTTGTGTTCTGAAGAGGTTATCCATTGATCAGCCAAAAGTGATTTCAGCCTGGTGGTAATTGCCACTGTGTAGAGTAATGTCGGATCGTTATCTAGATTGCGGAAATGTTCTGGGTTGTTTAGTTGTCTCTAAGCCTCGTGCATGTATTTTTCTACTGGCCAAATAACTATACATTCATCCTTATCTGCTTCCTTGATAACAATGTCATTCCGGCAACTAAGATTTGAAATGATATGACTTTCTGACGCAGTTATATTCTTACGTCGCTTAGGTGTCAAGCATTGCCTTATAATTTCTTTACTGACAGTTTGAAGGTATATGTCAAACTCTATGCCTTGTTCTAGTTCGGGAGTCCAAGTGGATTGGGCTCTATGTGGTGTCGTCCTGGTATAATAGCTGTCCTGGTATAATATTTTAATGGTCGGCGTTCGTGTTGTCCACTTCTCTTGTGGCCTGTCTGCACGCCTCACCTTTTTTGGAATAATGAATCCTTACCAACTAGCTCAGCGGTCTGTCTTTCTAAGTCGTCCTGGTGTGTTGTGTGTCTTCTAAAATGTGTCTGTTACGCATTCGTCGGGAAAATTCTGAGAAGTGCTTGCGAAGCTCGAATTCATTTATTTTGTTGCTTGTGGGACAAAAGCTTAGGCCCCTGCTGAGTACACGCATATTTCTTTTGTACTTAATATTTTTGAAATGTCTACAACATTGGAGTGGTTTAATATTTATGGAAGTTTCCGTCATGTCTGGTACTTCTAAGCTCGAGGTCCGTCTTGTCACCGTGTGGCGGCTGTTTGCCTGGAAGGTTGTTTTCTTATTAAACTTATCTTTTCTTCTTCCTTTTTCATTCAATTTTCTAGACTGCTTTTCGTCGCAATGCTTTAAATCTCTCTTTTCATCTGGTGTGAGAGCTATGTTAAGAAATCGGTGGCTAGAACTTTCGATTTGTTCTTCGTAGTGTTCCTTGAGGATATTAGAAAGTGGAAGAGAGGCGTGTGCAATGTTGTTTGCCAGTTTGCACAATGGTTTGGTGGGAGTGTTCCTAGAGCTGGTACTGCCTTCACTGTTAGAACTTTAGGGATTATATCTTTCACTGTGTAGATTGTGTAGGTTTTCAGATGGGAGTTGAAGCTCACATATATTTTGGTAAAAATTCTGGCCTGTAGGAATTCAAGGCTTCGTGGCAAAGAAGAGTTATTGATTTGTGATGCCTGCCATTTATTTGTCTTTTGCAGGGAGGTTAGCGTGAGGTGCTTTTCAGTTTGGCAGGTTTATTACCGCATCCCTGATTTAATTCGAACTGGGTTTCTGTTTGCTATGTGCGTGAGCAGACAGGCGTGTAGGGGGCTGTGTGAAAACTTCGGTAGTGGGTTTCTGTTGTCTGGTACAGTTGTACCTGTTTGCACTTTGATCAATATCGTGTTTGGTGTATTGTGTGTCTTGTGGCTCTTTTCACATTCCGCTGTGTGTGTTCCAAGTGTTCTTGAGGTGACTATTGCCCTTGTGCAGTGGCTTGTTTCACATTCCGCTGTCTGTGGTCCGAGTGTTCCTGAGGTGACTGTCGCAGTTGTGTTGTGCGCGGTGGCACGCTGGGCAGAGTCGGTTGTTGTGGTATTTGAGGTGATTTAAAGAGTTTTTCCGTACTTGTCTTCAATAAAGATTTGATGTGTTCGAAGACTAGCGTTATTCATCTGCAGTTTAAGTGGAAACCATCCCAAGCTTGGTGTCCATGCGGCGCTTCGTGTATTTCTGCGTGGTGCATCGTGCCAACCTTCTTCTGCAAGTGTTCTAAGAGGAAAATAATGAGTTGAGCTTTTTAGTCTCCTCATTATGCTTCTGAGGGCATTAGTTTGGTGGATTATTGCCCGGTGTTTGTTTTGTAGGCGCGGAGTGACAGTTGTTACGGTTATATGTGCGGTTGGGCGAGCGGCTTGAATAGTTCGTATTACGACGTTCATGGTCTCAATCGTTTCCGCGGCGCTTTGTATACTGAGGCTGTTTGTGCCTACATTGATAATGAAGTGTGTGGTGTCAACAGGCGTATCACAAACTAGCGGGAGAATATCTGATGTTTGCGCCCCACTCAGGTGTCGTATGTATGGGGCATGTGGGCGTGGTGGGAAGGGTTCATTCAGGTAATTGTACTCTCTCCAAGGATTTCTATATGGGCAAAGGATAACAAGGGGCGCTTACCTTGTTCAGTCATGGTCAGCTGGCATCGAGATCTAAATTCAAGAAAGGGGCTGACAGATGGAATAACACACTGCGGTGAAAGCCAAAGTTACCTGAGGTTACCTGAGGTGAGTTTGCAGTATAGATAAACATGTAGCATTTATAAACTCTTTCATCCAACACTAAAATTCAGATTACAATCCTCAACTGAGCGTATAAACTTTCTGGACACAACAATATTGGCACGCGCTAGTTACGCTAGAAGTCGAGGAAGAAGAAGTGTGCGTGGCAGCTGCTGCAAAAAACGAACTGTAAACGGCCGTTCGCTTAGAACTGACTTACTGGCTTTTCCTCTCGTGACAAACTGGTGGAGGTGCTGGGTACGCATCCATCGTATGCCTACCGGTCCTCAACCAGAAGCTACCGACGCCAGTACCTCGGGGACGGCAGAAATCTATCGAAGCAGCCGTCGCCTCCAAGGTCTTCCACCGCAATACAGCCCCCTGGCAAGCTCCGTGAGGAAGATGTCAACAACTACCGCAAGCCAAACCGAGGGGATCCCAAATGCTGCCGTACCATGCATTCTCAACGCGCCTCGCACACCTAACCCGTTCCATGGCGACGCCTTTGAGGACGTTGAAGACTGGTTGGACCATTTCAACCGGGTCGCCGCCTTTAACGACTGGGACGATCGCCGTAAGTTGAAGAACGTCTACTTTTCCCTTTTAGACGCGGCGAAAGTATGGTACGAGAACCACGAAGCCTCATTTACCAGCTGGCAGGAGTTTTACCGACTGCTTTGCGAAGCCTTCTGCACTCCAGAACGAAAAGAAAGAGCCGAACAGGCACTGTCTTCGAGGTTCCAAATGCCAAACGAAACCGTCGCCATGTTCGTCGAAGACATGACGCGATTGTTCCGTCGGGCCGATCCACTAATGCCAGAAGACAAGAAGGTGCGTCTGTTAATGCGATGCGTAAAGGAACAGCTTTTCGCGGGCCTCGTGCGCAATCCTCCTACAACAGTCTCTCAGTTCGTTCGTGAGGCAACAGTGATGGAACGTATTCTTCGGCAGCGGCTCTCGCAGTATGAACGCCAGACCACCATTACTGCTGCATGCTCTCTCGTACCTGCAAATGATGACAGGGAGTCCCTTACCGAGCTAATACGACAAATCGTTCGAGAAGAACTGCAGAAGTCCTATGCATCAGCTCCGGCACCTCCCAGTGCCGCGGTTTTTACGGACGTCATTCGGGAAGAAATCGGCAAAGTGGTTCATCCCTCGCCTCCAACACGACCCGAACCTCCCACGTTCTCGTACGCGGATGCTCTTCGGGCTTCCGCGTCGTCGACGGGCCGTTTTGCGCAGCCGCCTGCTGGGATTTCTCGACGCTCCCCAATTCCGATCCACCTCACGAATCCGCAAGCACCTTTTCATCCTGGTCCGCGCAAATCTACAGTATGGCGCGCATCCGACAACAGTCCGTTGTGCTATCACTGCGGGGAGGCTGGTCACATGTATCGCGACTGCCAGTACCGACGGATTGGTCTGCGGGGATACCATCCGGGTGCCCGTTGCCCGGTCTATGGCGAACGCCCGCACGACATCGAGCAATACTTAGAAAGTAACCGGCTTCCTCCTGCCCAACAGCGAAGACAGTCCCGGTCGCCTTCACCTCGTCGGTACGCGTCACCAAACCGTGCTCAACCCGCCTTTGATTCCGCTGGAGTCAACGGTGGAAGCCCGCGCCGGGGAAACTGAAAACGGCGACCTCCGGGGGTGAGGCCGCTGTCATGCGAACCGTCAAACATCCTCCGTCGACGCCATCCCCTCGCGACGTACCGCTGAAGCCTTCATTCGAAACTGCAAAAAGAACTTCTGCTGCTATTACTGCTTCAATCGACGGTTATCCGGTAACTGCACTTGTCGATACGGGAGCTGACTACTCGGTTATGAGTGCTTCACTGGCCACTCGGCTACGCAAGGTGCTGACAGCGTGGGACGGCCCACATCTGATTACGGCCGGAGGACACCTCGTGTCACCCATTGGACGATGCACCGCCAGACTTGCAATTTCTACTTCGACTTTCGTAGCGTCTTTCCTTGTGCTGCCCCAGTGTTCTCGGCTAGTTATCCTGGGCATGGATTTTCTCCAGGAATATGGGGCGATCATTAACCTTCGTGACTTGTTCGTGACTTTTTCTAACGATGTATCTTCGGATTCGAGTGTGGAGGATGAACATCACCGCACGGCTTTACGCGTGGTCGATGACTGCGTGACGTTACCGCCTCGCAGTAGCATCTTCGTCCTTGTTGAATGCCCCCTAGAACAACTATAAATAGGCATCGCCGAAGGTAACCTCGCCATATTGCTGGATCGCGAAGTCGGCGTCGCACGAGGTCTCGAAGAGCTCCAACATAGGCGAACCACGATTCTAGTTACCAACTTCAGTGGCGAATACAAGCACTTTGCGAGGCATACCACCATGGCCTACTTTGAAACGGTGGCCGAGTCCAACGCCTGTGCTTCGGTAACGACAATCCCGATTCCGGAACCCAGCGATGTGGACCTGACCGGTCACATCAACGTCAACCCACAGCTAGACCAAAACGAGAAGGAAAGGCTCCTCACTCTGCTATCGTCATTTAGCGACTGTTTCGCCACCACGTCGAAGGTCAAACAGACTCCTTTAATCAAACACAGAATCATCACTGAACCGACCGGCCAACCTGTTCGCCAACACGCTTATGGCGTGTCGCAACGAGAACAGGATGCTATTCGTCATCAAGTTAAACAAATGCTCGACGATGATGTCATTCAACCATCGACAAGTCCTTGGTCTTCACCTGTTGTATTAGTTAAAAAGAAAGACGGTTCACTACGATTCTGTGTCGATTACCGCAAACTGAACAAGGTCACGAAAAAAGATGTTTACCCACTTCCTCGAATTGACGACTCCTTGGATCGCCTGCGACATGCCCGTTACTTTTCTTCAATGGATCTGCGTAGTGGGTACTGGCAAATTGAAGTTGACGATCGGGACCAGGGAAAAACGGCGTTTATAACACCCGACGGTCTCTATCAATTTAAGGTCCTCCCTTTTGGATTGTGTTCCGCTCCGGCCACATTCCAACGCATGATGGGCACAGTTTTATCTGACCTAAAGTGGAACTCGTGTTTAGTCTACTTAGACGATGTAGTTGTTTTTTCCACCACGTTTGAACAACACATCCAGCGGCTTGCGGCGGTTCTTCAAGCTATGCGCACCGCCGGCCTCTCCCTGAAGCCCGAAAAATGTCACTTTGGCTACGAGGAGCTCAAATTTCGAGGTCATATTGTCAGCAGCACCGGTGTGCGCCCTGACCCTTACAAAGCCACGGCAGTCGCTCTGTTCCCGATACCGAAGACAAAACACGATGTCCGCCGATTTTTAGGGCGTTGCGCGTATTACCGCCGTTTTGTACCCAATTTTTGTGAAATTGCCGAACCATTGCAACGACTCATCAAGAACGACGTCACATTTGTTTGGGGCCCGGCACAATCCGACGCCTTCCACGACCTTCAGCAACGTCTACAGACACCACCGATCCTTGGTCACTTTGACACCGAGGCTGACACAGAAGTGCATACTGATGCTAGTAACGTTGGTCTCGGAGCGACACTCGTACAGTTTCAAGCTGGTGTTGAGCGCGTTATTGCGTATGCCAGCCGAACCTTGTCTGCTGCTGAAAAAAACTACTCAGCAACTGAAAAAGAATGTCTGGCAGTCATATGGGCTATCCAGAAGTTCCGCCCATACCTGTACGGACGCCCCTTCCGTGTCGTCAGCGACCACCACTCTCTCTGCTGGCTGGCGAATCTCAAAGATCCTTCAGGCCGTCTCGCAAGATGGAGCCTTCGGTTGCAGGAATTTGATGTGACCATCGTCTATAAGTCTGGCCAGAAACACACTGACGCCGACTGTCTCTCCCGCGCCCCCGTCGAACCCGGACCACTAGATACTGACGACGATTCGGGTTTTCTTTGTACTCTTCCGTCTTTAAACCTTGCTTAACAGCAACGCCAAGATTCCGAGCTCCAGCCCTTGATTGAATACCTTGAAAGGAGCCGCCCACAACCCCCACGGCAGTTCGCGCGTCACTTGTCATCTTTCTGCCTACGTGGCGACATCCTATACAAGCGGAACTTTCACCCTACGGCAACCGCTTTCCTGCTCGTTGTTCCCGCTACTCTTTGCGACGACGTTATGCGTGCATGCCACGACGAACCAAGGTCCGGGCATCTTGGTTTCACGCGTACTCTAGCGAGGATCAAGCAGAGGTACTATTGGCGACAACTCACAAAAACCGTGAAGCAGTACGTCAGAAGTTGTCGAGATTGCCAGCGTCGCAAAGTTCCACCACTGAAACCAGCCGGTCTGCTTCAGCCTGTCCGACCTCCTTGCTCACCTTTTGAACAAGTCGGGATGGATTTACTCGGCCCGTTTCCCAAGTCTTCGGCTGATAACCGCTGGATCGTCGTCGCCACCGATTACCTCACTCGATACTGCGAAACACAAGCCGTTCAGCGAGCTACTGCTTCAGATGTTGCTAACTTCTTCATCAAAAATATCGTCCTTCGACATGGTGCTCCCGCTGTCGTCATCACAGACCGTGGTACGGCCTTCACTGCCCAGTTGGTCCGAGATATCCTGCAGCTGAGCGGGACAACGCACCGTACGGCAACTGCGTATCACCCGCAGACTAACGGTTTAACTGAGCGTCTCAACAAAACGATTGCGGATATGCTTTCCATGTATGTTGCCACGGACCATAAAAATTGGGATGAACGGCTCCCGTATGTGACATTCGCGTACAACACTGCCCTACAAGAAACCACCGGGTTTCCTCCTTTTCGTCAGGTCTACGGACGCGACGTCACCACTATGCTCGACGTGATGCTCCTACCAACTTCGTCGCAACCTACCGCACCAGATACAGACGTCTTTGTTCAGCGTGCCGAAGCAGCGCGGCACCTTGCGCGGCAACGAATTCTACCCGACAAAGTCAAGATGCTCGTCGATACAACATATGCCACCGAGACGTCACATACAACCCGGGAGATCTTGTATGGGTTTGGACGCCTATACGTCAGAGAGGCCGGTCAGAAAAATTATTGCGCCGATACTTTGGACCCTACATAGTTTTGCGTCGTCTAAGTCCTGTGAACTACGAAGTTATTCCAGCCGACAGTTCGCACCACTCCCGTCGACCACGTTCCTCTGATATTGTTCACGTTACCAGGATGAAGCCCTACCATTCGCGCTGACTCTCATCCACAAACTTTGTGATGCGGCCCCTGTCGTCACGTCCGTTGTCTTTCTCATTTCTTTTATTTTTTCCTTGTAGCATTTAACCTCTCCCCAACTTTATTTATTTATTTTGTTTTATCATTTTTTTTTTTTTTGAGGGAGGGGTAATGGCACGCGCTAGTTACGCTAGAAGTCGAGGAAGAAGAAGTGTGCGTGGCAGCTGCTGCAAAAAACGAACTGTAAACGGCCGTTCGCTTAGAACTGACTGACTGGCTTTTCCTCTGGTGACAATATACATTGACAATGGGGCGCTAAGGACAACGCTGTATAGGAAATCTTTCGACAAACAACACTACCTAGAATATACGAGCCACCATCCCAGACATTGCCAACAAGGCATCTTTAAAGGCCAAGCCACACGAATACGTCGCATTTGCGTTGAAAACGAAGACTGCATAGATAGACTCGATCACCCTAAAGAAACCCTATCAAACAGGAATCACCTAAACAGCGGCCTTCAAAACGCCTCCACCGCTGCAACCGAACTTGATCGAGCCGAACACAAAACAACAACGCCTCTTCTTACTACTAAATTCACAAACGCACTCCGAAACCTGAACAACATCCTCAGTGAATACTACCCAATTCTCACAAACAATCACTAACTTAATAAAATTTTTGCTGACCCGCCCAGAGTAGCCTACAGACGCCACACTAAATTTAAATATATTCTTGTTCATGCCAAACTAAGGACAAAGACGAAGTTGGGAACCGGTCGCAGTGGTCGCTCCAGGTGCTCTATATGCCAACATATTCAATATACTACTACAGTAAAAAGTACAGCTTCGTATTGCACACACAAGGTAACTTCGGCTTTCACCTGCAGATCAAGCAACGTAGTCTACTGTCTAGAATGTGCCGCTTGTAGCAAACAATACATACGTGAGACTGGACAACAAATTCATACAAGACTCAACGGTCAGCTCGTGGACGACACAAAAGAGAATTTGCCTAAAGCACTAGCCAGCCACTTTAATGAACATGGTTATATATTTGACAAAGTATGGCTTTATACACTCTAAACAAATTTCCGTTTACCTCGCGAAATGAAATATAAGGAATCATACCTCATACACTTCATTGCATACACCCGACGGGAATTATTTTGGCACGTGCCAACTTGGAATCCTTAAAATCGGTAAGTTAAATCTGAAATTCTCACATCATCAACCAAGACACAAAACACATTACGCCACCAGCTAACCTTAACTCTTAACCTCATCTATTCCTGAATTTCGAAAACTGTTTCCTTCCTACTACTCAATTTAGTATACTCTTTCATGTTTTTTTACGTTTATATCAACTGTACGACCCCCTTTTCCTATGTACACCTGCCCCCGCCAGCTTCTGCACACGTCATCCACCTATTTGTTATTCTGGTTTCGGTTCCCTACCTCTCTTTTCTTTTTTCGTCTGTTTTATTATGCTTTTCAAACACTCTCACCAACACAATCCGAAATCCCAGACGTCAGTATACCTTTTTCGGCGCCGCAGGCACACAGGGTATCGCTATTTTGGTATACCGCCGTAAGGACACCTACGTTGATCTACTGGGGTTAACGTCCATTGAAAGATCATGCCGCTGCCATCCAGTTACCCCTTGCAATGCACCCCAGACTCCTTGTCGCCATCTTAACTGCTTCAATATTAATCGACGCATGGCTGCTATGCCACTCAAGTCGCTCTATCAATTCGTTTTTTTGGGGGGGAGGGGGGGGGGGGGGGCGTCTTGTGGGTTACTCTTGCACTGACCGCATCACCGGCTCTTCTAATGCCACAAGAACGTGTCGCCAACGACTTCCTGAATGCTCCATAACCTCTCGCTTCCCCAACGCCCTTTCATGTCCCCCTTCCTTTTTTCTTGTTTTTTCTCCCTTTTTCTTTTTCCTCTTGTTGTCCCTTCCCATTTTTGGCACCTTGCTTTCGTTTCTTTTCTCCCCGCCTTCCCACTCTCCCGCTCTTGTGTCCTCATCTTTATACCGACGCTCACAGATGTCAGGCGACAGCGCTCATCACCTTTGAAGTCTCTCCCTTTCTAACTAACCGCCACCGACAACACCCAGACGTCACGTCACTGCTCTAAAACTAACATGCCGAGGATGACGAGGCCACCTTTGACGAAGATAGGTCTTCCAATGAAAACGTTGGCCAGCTTTTCTGATGCACCTTATCCCTGTTTGCAAACTTTACATCACAGTGTGCTGTTCTAACTGTAAGCGCCTTTCTTGAGTTGGGACTGTAGTACACTATGTCATTCATGTAGGGGTATTTTCTAGGTTGTATTTCGGGAGCGGGAATGACATGCGAGGATGAGAAGGCCTGAACGAAGATGTCATTTAACAATTCAATGCATGCTTGGTCGGGGACTGCGTTTTCGTTTGGTCAGATAAGAGCTAGCTTTGCAATGTTGCAATACAATTTGCAATACAACTTCAGAATGTATTACTGTTAAAAAATTATGGGGGTTTACTAGCCAAAATCACTTTATGATTATGAGGCACACCGTTGTTGAGGACGCCGAAAATTTCGACCACCTGAAGTTCTTCAACGTGCACCTAAATCTAAGTACACGGGCATTTTCGCATTTTACCTCCTTCTAAATGCGGCCGCCATGGCCTTCTTACCGTTACTTTTCAAGCGCTTGGGAAGGGCAACGTTGTATTTAGAAAACTTCGAAGATATTAAGGCAGCAAAGTACGTAGCGGCAACGGCATTCCACGAGAACCAGCGTGCAGGTTTTCGTAACAGTTTAGCCATATGAAAGAGGCGTGTCTTTTTTAAAACTTAGTCTGTTAACGTGTCTGTTATACCATGGTGTGTTCTTGTTACAGTATATAAGTCGCTCTGGAATATAGCGATTTATTAAACCAGAAACGTTTTCTTTAAAGAGGCGCCAATTTGTTTCGACAGAACTGTTGAGATGGGCAAGTGTAAACGTCTCAAGAAAGGATGCACGTTAGTTGTTTATTGCCAAGAAGATAGCCTTATTATAATCTTTTATTTGTTTATAACGTTTACGTTTTAGCGGTGGTGATATAAGGGTTGTAAAGTGTAATTTATCGTGGTCGCTTAGTGCAGGTTACTATATCCGCGTTATCGCAGATGTAATAGGTGATGATGTCCGCAGAAGATCGAGTCATGATGATGTAGTGCCTGTTACACGTGTTGGAAGATCTGCCCTTCTACTAGAGCGAAGTGAGAACGAACAGCGATAAAATTGTTAGCCTAAATGAATGATCCATGCTCGCGGCAACATACTTGGAGGACGAGTTCGAGGTGGTGAACCAGGCCAGGGCAGCAGCAAAGTGCAATGGCTACCTGGACTGAGAAGGTCACCCGCCTTGAGTGAGGAAAAAATTATTTCTCCCCGATTTGGATTATTAAACGTTTGTTCTTTGCCTTTTATCTCATTAAGTGACTGTCTACAAAACGGAAATGTGCTCGACCAGTTTGTCAGGAATGTTAAAGTCACACAGAAGAATTATATTTGCTCCGGGGTATCTCACACTTCATTGAATAAAGAATTTATGCAGGTGATCACAATATCAACCATTTGAAGAAAGCCCGTCGCAGACGCCCAGGATAGTTCTTTTGAAATTATTCGTCCAAGACCAGACAGAATAAATTTCAATAATTACAAATACATTGCCACGGTAAAAGATATAAATGAAAATATATATAAAAACTATTCACAGCGAGCTGCAGCACTGCCAAGATGGCTGCAGCACTGTCAACGTCGTATTTGTGACATTGGTGGCAATCTCGTGACTATATTAAAGCACTCAACGTTTCCACTAACAGCAAACAATACACCGCCCAGAATTCTGTCAGTATGGTCGGTAGAATGCACAGCGATTTTTTACGGCAATAAAACAATCCATGTTTTATTAAATAGGCGCAACCCTTTAGTTATCGCTATTATGTCAGCATCTACGTGAATAATTTATAAGAAAATTCGCTCCTTTATGAAAAAAACTGGGATTACTAGTAAATACAAGAGAGATAACCTGTTTTGAGGAAATGTGAGCATCTCCGTTGACATTTCGCTATTGCAGTTCTGTAAAACACAACCACAGCGGAAAATTCGAGGCATGAAATATCTGCTCTGTTGTGTTATTTCATAGACAGCATCGATACGTAAGCTGTAGCCGTAATACTTTATTCCTACGATTACTGTCTTCTACCGAAGCCCTTAGAGTGCAATAATTCCTTTACCACATTCCGTTAATCAATGAACGCCAGTTGGTCGAAATTTCTGGAGTCCTCCACTACGGCGTGCTTTATATTCAGAAAGTTGTTTGGCCCCTAAAACCCCATAATTTTCTAAATATATTTCGTTAACTTACATTTTATATATTGTATTGCCTTACAGTAGTCTTCCTCAATGAAGACACTGAAGGGATTACTAAATTTAAAGCAAGATGGTAGTTTCGAAACGTAACTAACCTGCAGCGGGAATAAAACAAGTGTGAACCTATCATATTGTCGGTGCATCCGCGCCATCTGACTGCAGAGCACGCCGCTTGGCTTTAGGCGACCCGCTGCTTTCGCTGCGAATGCTTTCGCGGCGGCGTAGTGGTCAGAAGAAGATACGTGTGGGGCGTCAATACAGGTATAGATTGGATGAGAACTTTGATCCGGACAATGTTCAGAGGGAGCGGGTTCTGCGAATTGGTCGTCAACGGGAGCATGGACGATTGCGTCGCCACGCGAATCCAGCGGAACAGTGCACCGTAAACCAGTGTCGAATGTACCGAGTAACTACAATGTGCTCATTGTAGTTACTCAAGTTGTAGCATTGTCAATGCTAATGACAAGTGTAAACGTATGATCATGTCGTTTCGTCGGGGCCCTCTGATTGTCCAGAGCACGCCATTTAGCTTTACTTGTTTGCCTGTTTTCTGTATCGATGATTTCGTCCTTGCGTAGTGGTAAGATGAAGTAGCGTGCGGGGCGTTGTTCCAGATGTGGATTGGGTGAGGACTTTGATAAGGACAAGATGTAGAGGGAGCATGTTCACAGAACTGGACGTCCACGGGAGCATGTACGATTGGGTCGCCACGCGAACCCAGCGGAACAGTGCACCAGAAGCCAGTGTCGAAGATACCGAGTGACTGCAGTCTGCAGAGAGAGTAGTGTGTGTGTATAATCTTGTCGCTGCATCCGTGCCCTCTGACTGTGCAGAGCACACGGCTTGGCCTCAGGCGTCCCGCTGCTTTCGCTGCCGATGCTTTCGTGGCTGCGTAGTGGTCAGCACAAGATACGTGTGGGGCGTTGTTCCAGGTGTAGATTGGGTGAGGGCCTTAATGCGGACTATTTTTAGAGGGAGCAGGTTCTGCATGTTGGTCATCCATGGCAGCATGGACGTTTGGGTCGCCACGTGAATCTAGCGGAACAGTGCACCGGAAACTAGTGTTGACGATACCGGGTGAGTGATGTCTGCAGAAAGACAAGTGTGAGTGTATCATCTTGTAGGCGTATCCGTTCCCTCTGACTATGCAGAGCACGCCGCTAGGCTTTAGGCGTACCGCTGCTTTGGCTGTCGATGCTTTCGCGGCTGCGCTCTGGCGAGTAGAAGATACGTGAGGGGCGTTGTTTCAGATGTGCATTGGGTGAGGACTTTGATGCGGATAGATTATAGAAGAGGCATGTCGTTCTGTGAATTTGTTGACCAATGAAACATTGACGATTGGGTCACCATGCGAATCCAGCGGAACAGTTCTGAAACCAGCGGCGCAGGTACCGAGTGACTGCCCTATGCAGAAAGAGACGTGTGAGTGTGTAATCTTGTCGCTGCGTCCGTGCCCTCTGAGTGTGCAGAGCATGCCGCTTGGATTTAGCGAATGCTTCTTTCGCCGTCGGTGCTTTCACTGCTGCGTAGTGGCTGGCAGAACATACGTGTGGGGGGTTGTTACAGGTGCGGCTTGCGTGAGGGCTTTCATCGGCACAATGTTCAAAGTGAACAGGTTCTGCGTAGAGGTCGTCCACCGGAGCATGGCGGATTTGGTCGCGACGTGAAATCAGCGAAACAGTGCAGCGTAAATCAGTATCAAAGATAACGAGTGACTGCAGTCTGCAGAAAGACAAGCGTGAGTGAATCATCGTTTGGTGCATCCGTACTCTGTGACTGCGCAGACCACGCCTCTTGGATAAAGGCGTGCCGATGCTTTTGCGGGCGATGCATTCGCTGCTGCGTAGTGGCTGGCAGAAGATACGTGTGGGGCGTTGTTACAGGTGCGGATTGGGTGAGAGCTTTCATCGGCACAATGTTCGGAGTGAACAGGTTCTGCGTAGAGGTCGTCCACCGGAGCATGGACGATTTGGTCGCAACGTGAATCCAGCGAAACAGTGCAGCGTAAACCAGTGTCGAAGATAACGAGTGACTGCAGTCTGCAGAAAGACAAGAGTGAGTGAATCATCGTTTGGTGCATCCGTGCCCAGTGACGGCGCAGACCACGCCTCTTGGATTAAGGCGTTCCGCTGCTTTTGCGGGCGTTGCATTCGCGGCTGCGTAGTGGTCAGCAGAAAAGACATGTGGGGCGTAGTTACAGGCGTGTATTGGGTGATGACTTTGATCTGGACAATGTATAGAGGAAGCAGGTTCTGCGAATTGGTCGTGCACGGGAGAATGGACGATTTGGCCGCCACTTGAATCCAGCGGAAAAGTGCATCAGTAACTAGTGTCGAAGATACCAATTTACTGCAGTCTGCAGAAAGACAACAGTGAATGTATCATCTTCTCTGCGCATCTCTACCCTCTTAGTGTGCAGAGCATGCCGCTTGGCTTTAGGTGTCCCACTAATTTCGCTTTCAATGCTTTCGTGGCTGCCAAGTGGAAAGCAGAAGAGACGTGTGGCGCGTTGTTACAGGTGTGAATTGGGTGAGGACTTTGATCCGGACAATGTATAGAGGGAGCAGGTTCTGCGAATTGGTCGTCGACGGGGGAATGGACGATTGGGAAGCCATTTGATGCCAGCGGTACAGTGCACCGGATACCAGTGTCGAAGATACCAAGTGGCTGAAGTCTGTAGAAAGACAAGAGTGATTTTATCACCTTGTCGGTGCATCCATGGCCTCTGACTGTGCAAAGCACGCCGCTTGGCGTTAGGCATTCCCCTGGTTTCGCTATCGATGATTTTGTGGTTGCGCAGTTGTCAAATGAAGATGCGTGTGGGGCGTTGTTCCTGATGTGGATTCGATGAGGACTTTGATACGGACAAAATGTAGAGGAAGCATGTTCACTGAACTGGTCGTAAACGGGAGCATGGACGACTGGGTCTCCACACGAATTCACCGGTAAAGTGCACCGGAAACCAATGGCGAAAGTACCGAGTGACGACCACTACGCAGCCGCGAAAGCAGCGGCGCGCCTAAGGCCAAGTGACGTGCTCTGCACAGTCAGAGGGCGCAGATAAAAAGACCAGATGATAGACATACACTAGTGCTTGTGCACACTACAGTCACTCGGCGCCTTTGACACCGGTTTCCGGTGCACTGTTCCACTGTATTCGCGTGGCGACCCAATCGTCCACACTCCAATGGCCCACCAATGCGCTGAACCTCCTCCCCCTACACTTTGTGCGGATTAAAGTCCTCACCCAATCCACACCTCGAACAACTCCCCACACAAATCTTCTGCTGACCACTACACAGTCGCGAAAGCATCGACAGCGAAAGAAGCGATATGCTAAATCTAAGCGGCGCACTCTGCAAAGTAAGAGGGCACCGATGCAGCGACAATATGGTACACTCACACTTCTCTTTCTGCACACTGCAGTCACTCGGTATCTGCGACACTGGTTTCCGGTGCACTGTTCCGGTGGATACATACGTCCATACTCCCGTGGGTGACCAATTCGAAGAATTGCCTCCCTCTACACTTTTTCCAAATCAAATTTTTCACCCAAGCGACATCTGGAACAACGCCCCACATGTATCTTGTGCTGACCACTACGCAGACGCGAAAGCATCGACATCGAAAGCAGCAGTACGCCTAAAGCCGAGCGGCATGCTCTGCACAGTCAGAGGGCATGGATGCACCGACAACATCATACACTGACATTTTCTGCACACTGCAGTGACTCGGCATCTGCGACACAGGCTTCCGGTGCAATATTCTGGTGGATTCACGTGGCGACCAAATCGTCCATACTCCCGTGGACGACCAATTCGCAGAACCTGGTCCCTCTAAACACTGTCCGGTTCAACGTCCTCACCCAACCTGCACCGGTGACAACGTCCCACACGTATCTTCTGCTGGCCACTACGCCACGGCGAAAGCATCGACAGCGAAAGCAACGGGACGCCTAAAGCCAAGCGGCATGCTGTGCACAGTCGGACGGCACAGATGCATCGACAAGACAATACACTCACACTTGTCTTTCTGCAGACAGCAGTCATTCGGTATCTTCGACACTGGTTTCCGGTGCACTGTTCCGCAGGATTTGCGTGGTGACCCAATTGTACATGCTCCCGTGGACGACCAATAGGCAGAACCTGCTCCCTCTAAACATTGTCCGCATCAAACTCCTCACCCAATACACACCTGTAACAACGTCCCACATGTCTCGTCTGCTGACCAATACGCAGCCGCGAAAGCATCGACAGCGAAAGTTGTGATACGCTTATTCCAAGCGACATGCTCTGCACAGCCTTAAGGTACATATGCAGCGACAAGATGTTACACTCAGACTTGTCTTTCTGCCGACTGCAGTCACTCGTTACCTTCGCCACGGATTTGCGGTGCACTGTACCGCTGGATTCGCGTCGCGACCCAATCATCCATGCTCCCTTGGCTGACAAATTCATAGAACCTGCTGCCTCTATACTTTGTGAGGATCAAAGTCTTCACCCAACACACATCTAGAACAAGCCCCGCACGTATCTTCTGCTGAGCACTACTAAGCGGCGAAAGCATCGACAACGAAAGCAGCGGGAAGCTAAAGCCAAGCGGCGTGCTATGCACAGTCAGAGGGTACGGATCCAGTGGCAAGATGATAAACTCACACTTGCATTTCTACACAGCGCAGTCACTCGGTACCTTCGCCACTGCTTTCCGGTGCACTGTTCCGCTGGATTCACGTGGCGACCCAATCGTTCATGTTCCCTTCGTCGACAAATTCGCAGAACCTGCTCCCTTTACACTTTGTCCGGATCACAATCCCCACGCAATCCACAGCTGGAACAACGCCCCACACATATCTTCTGCTAACCATCATGCAGCTGCGAAAGTATGGACAGCGAAAGCAGTGAGATGCCTAAAGCCAAGCGGTGTGCTCTGAAACGTCAGACGGAACAGAGTCAGCGACAAGATGATACACACAGACTTGTCTTTCTGCCGACTGCAGTCACTCGGCACCTTCGCCACTGCTTGGCGCTGCGCTGTTCCGCTGGATTTGCGTGGCGACCCAATCCTCCATGCTCCCGTGGACGATGAATATGCAGAACCTGCTGCCTCTACACTTTGTCAGGATCAAAGTCCTCACCTAATCGACAACTGGAACAGCGCCCCACATGTCTCCTCTGCTAACCACTACTAAGCAGTGATAGCATCCACAACGAAAGCAGCGGGAGGCTAAAGCCAAGCGGCGTGCCCTGCACAGTCACAGCCCACGGACGCACCGACAAGATGACAGGTTCACACTTCACTCTTCACACTGCAGTCACTCGGTACGTTCGCGACTAATTTCCGGTGCACTGTTCCACTGGATTCCTGCGGCGAAATAATCGTGCATTCTCCCGCTGACGACTAGTTCGTGGAACATGGTACCTATACACTTTGTCCGTATCAAACAACTGACGCACTCGACTTCTCGAACAACGCCCCACACGCATCTTCTTTTGACCACTACGTGACCACGAAATCATCGATCGCAAAAGCAGGGCACGGCTAAAGCTAAATGGCGTGCACTGGAAAGTAAGAGGGCACCGACGAACCGACACGATCCTGCACTCATAATTGTGTTTCTGCACATTGCAGTCACTCAGTATGTTTACCAGTGGTTTCCGGTGCACAGTTCTGCAAAATTCGAGTGGCGACCCAATGCTCCATGCTCCCATGGACGACAAAATTCGCAGAACTTCCTCGCTCTACACTTTGTCCGGTTCAAAGTCCTCACACAAAACACATCTGGATCAAGCCCCACACGTATCCTCTCCTGACCACTACCCAGTCCTCAAATCATCTACAGCGAAAGAAGCGATACGCTAAATCCAAGCAGCGTGCTCTGCACAGTCAGAGGGCACGGATGCAGCGACATGATGATACACTCACATGTGACTTTCTGCATAGTGCTGTCACTCAGTCCCTTGGCCACTGGTTTCCAGTGCACTGTTGGGCTGGATTCACGTGGCGACCCAATCGTCCATGCTCCCTTGGTATTCAATTTCGCAGAACCTGCCTCTTCTACAATCTGTCCGGATCAAAGTCCACACCCAGTCGACATCTGGAAGAATGCCCCACATGTATCTGCTACTCGCCAGTGCGCAGCCGCGAAAGCATCGTCAGCCAAAGCAGTGGGATGCCTAAAGCCTAGCGGCGTGCTCTCCAAAGTCAGAGGGCACGGATGCACCGACAAGATGATACACTCACACTTGTCTTTCTGCAGACATGAGTCACCTGGTATCTTCAACACGAGTTTCCGGTGCACATTTCCGTTGGATTCACGTGGCGACCCAATGGTCCATGCCCCCGTCGTTGACCAATATGGAGAACCTGCTCCCTCTAAACATAGTCCGGAGCAAGGCCCTCACCCAATCAACAGCTGGAACAACGCCCCACACGTATCTTCTGCTGACCACTACGCAGCCGCGAAAGCATCGACAGCGAAAGTTGCGATACGCTAAATCCACGCGGTGCGCTCTGCACAGACAGAAGGCACGAATGCAGCGACAAGTTGATACACTCAGACTTGTATTTCAGCACAGTACAGTAACTCGGTACCTTCGCCACTGGTTCCCGGTGCAATGTACCACTGGATTCACGTTGCCACGCAATCGTCCATGCTCCCGCGGACGACCAATAGGCTGAACCTGCTCCCCCTAAACATTGTCCGGAACAAAGTTTTCACCCAATCAACAGCTGGAACAACGCCCCACACGTATCTTCTGCTGACCACTACGCAGCCGCGAAAGCATCGACAGCGAAAGTTGCGATACGCTAAATCCACGCGGTGCGCTCTGCACAGACAGAAGGCACGAATGCAGTGACAAGTTGATACACTCAGACTTGTATTTCAGCACAGTACAGTAACTCGGTACCTTCGCCACTGGTTCCCGGTGCAATGTACCACTGGATTCACGTGGCCACACAATCGTCCATGCTCCCGCGGACGACCAATAGGCTGAACCTGCTCCCTCTAAACATTGTCCGGAACAAAGTTTTCACCCAATCCACACCTGAAACAACGCCCCACACGTCTCTTCTGCAGACGACTACGCAGCCGCGAAAGCATCGACAGCGAAAGTTGCGATACGCTAACTCCAAGCGGCGTACACTGCACAGTCAGAGGGAACGGATGCAGCGACAAGATAGTACACTCAGACTTGTCTTTCTGCACAGTGCGGTCAATCGGTACGTTCGTCACTGCTGTCCGGTGCGCTGTTCCGCTGGATTCCTGTGGCGATACAATCGCCCATGCTTCCTTGGTCGACAAATTCGAAGAACCTACTGCTTCTACAATTTGTCCGCATCAAAGTCCTCACCCAATCCCCACCTGTAAGAACGCCCCACACTTATCTTCTGCTCACCACAATGCAGCCGCGAAAGCATCGACAGCGAAAGCAGTCGGACGCCTAAAGCCTAGCGGCGTGTTCTGCACAGTCAGAGGGCACGGATGCACCGACAAGACGATACACTCACACATGTCTGGAGTCACTCGGTATCTTCAACACTGGTTTCCGGTGCACTGTTCCGTTGGATTCACGTGGCGACCCAATCGCCCATGGTCCCGTGTACAACTAATAGGCAGAACCTGCTTCCTCTAAACATTGTCCACATCAAAGTCCTCACCCAATACACACCTGTGGCAACGCCGCACACGTCTCTTCTGCTGACCACAACGCAGCCGCGAAAGCATCGACAGGGAAAGTTGAGATACGTTAAAGGCACAGATGCAGCGACAAGTTGTTACACTCAGACTTGTCTTTCTACCAACTTTAAGGACGCCTAAAGCCAAGGCGCGCGCTAGGCTCCTCCAGGCCGCATGGATGCACCTGCAAGTTGATAGGTTGACACTTCATTCTTCACATTGCAGTCACTTCGTACGCTCGACACCGATTTCTGGTGCATTGTTCCGCTGGATTCGCGTGGCGACCCAATCGTCCAAGCTCCCATGGACGACCAGTTCGGTGAACATGCTACCTCTACACTTTGTCCGTATGAAAGTACTCACCCAATCTACATCTCGAACAACAGCCCACTCGCATCGTCTTCTGAGCATACGCTACCCCGAAATCATCGATCGCGAAAGCAGGGGAACACCCAAAGCCAAATGGCGCGCACTGGAAAGTCAGAGGGCACCGACGAACCGACATGATCATACGCTCAAAATTGTGTTTCTGAACATTGCCGTCACTCGGTATCTTCGCCACTGGTTTCCGGTACACTGTTCCACTGGATTCGAATGGTGATACAATCGTCCTTGCCCCCACGGACGACCGATTCGATGAACCTCCTTGCTCTACACTTTGTGCAGATCAAAGTCCTCACGCAATCCACATCAAGAAACAACGCCCCATACATACCCCCTGCTGACCACCACGCCGTCGAGAAAGCATCGACAGCGAAAGCAGCGGGACGTTAACTCCAATCGGCGTGCCCTGCACCGTCAGAGGGCACAAACGCAGCGGCAACATGATACAGTCACACTTGTCTTTCTGCCCAGTGCAGTCACTCGGTACCTTCGCCGCTGGTTTCCGGTGCACTGTTCCACTTAATTGGCATGGCGATCCAACCGTTTATGCTCCATTAGTCGACAGTTTCGCAGAACCTGCTGCCTCTACCATTTGTCCGGATCAAAGCCCTCACTTAATGCAGGTCTGGAAAAACGCCCTATACGTATCTTCTGCTCACCACTTTGCAGCCGCGAAATTATCGACAGCGAAAGCAGTGGGACGCCTAATGCCAAGTGGCGTTCTCTGCACAGTCAGTGGGAACGGATGCACCGACACGTTGGCACACTCACACTTGTTTTTCTGCAGACTCCAGTCACAAGGTATCTTCGCTACTGGTTTTCGAAGGACTGTTCCGCTAAATTCGCGTGGTGAATCTAACGATCATGCTCCAAGTGACGACGAATTCACAGAACCTGCTCCCTCTACACTTTTCCCTTATGAAAGTCCACAAGTGATCCACAGCTAGAACTATGCCCCACACGTATCTTCTGTAGACCACTGCGCAGACGCGAAATTACCGACAACAAAAGCAGCGGGAGGCTAAAACCAAGCGGCGTGCTCTGCACAGTCACAGCCCAAGGACGCACCGACAAGATGACAGGCTGAGACTTCTTTCTTCATACTGCAGTCACTCGGTACGTTCGCCACTAGTTTCCGGTGCACTGTTCCGCTGGATTCGTGTGGCGAAATAATCACCCATGCTTTAGTTGACGACTAGTTCGGTGAACATGCTGCCTATGCACTTTGTCCGTATCAAAGTACTCACCCAATCTACTTCTGGAACAATGCCCCACACGCATCTTCTTCTGGCCACTACGCGACCACGAAATCATCGATAACGAAAGAAGGGAACGCCGAAAGCTCTGGACAGTCCGAGGGCACCGACAGCCGTCATGATCATATTCTCACGTGGTCGTGACGTCAAAGAACACAGTAGCAGTACTGTGAAAAGCAAAACTAGCTTTTATTGGGCGAACCTGTGCCCACAAAACAGGCTACACTTAAAGCGCAACGAGAGCCTCGAACACAGTCGGCGATCATCGAAAATCTCATCAGTGGGTCAAGCGCGTCGGCTTTTATAGATCAGTCGTCGAATGCTCCAGATTAACCGATGGGACCCGCGTGTCTTCCACAAAGTTCTACACCATTCCTGTCACGCGATGAAATCTGATAAAACAAGGTTCGGCGACAACAGAGAGGCGGATAGAAGCATCGATAACTTTTCAGAAACTTCGGATGCATGCAGGCACGTCCCGCGCTGTGCGATAACATTTGTTAGGCGGCGAAACGTGGTCGCTCGATAAAGATAAGTACACGTGCCAATACCCCCCTCTTAAAAAGCATCGACCCGATGCTGAATACAAACGGAAGTAATAGAGAAAACGCGCGTATCAAAGAAAACAACAAAATAAGGAATTTCGTTAGCGTGCGTAAAAGGGTTTCAGACGCACCACGTGCACTTCAGATCGTGCGCGGCGCTGTTGTGAATGCGAAATTCCGTCAGGCACGACCTCATAGTCGAGTGCGCCAATACGCCGAATGACCTTGTAGGGTCCGAAATAGCGGCGAAATAGTTTCTCACTCAGGCATCGTCGGCGTATCGGGGTCCAAACCCAAACACGGTCGCCGGGCTGGTACTCGACGAAGCGTCGTCGGAGGTTGTAGTGTCGGCTGTCGGTTCTCTCTTGGTTCTTCATCCGTAGGCGGGCGAGCTGTCGGGCTTCTTCAGCGCGCTGGAGGTAGCTAGCGACGTCAGCATTCTCTTCGTCAGTGACGTGGGGCAGCATGGCGTCGAGCGTCGTCGTCGGGTTCCTGCCGTATAAACCAGCTTAAACGGCGTAATCTGTGTTGTTTCTTGTACCGCCGCGTTGTAAGCGAAGGTTACATACGGCAGGATTGCGTCCCACGTCTTGTGCTCGAAGTCGACGTGGTTTGAGAACCGGGAGTCGACCTTGACGACATGGGACCTCTTCTGTAGCGGCTTCCTGCGCACATTTACGAGCGTCGTGCGCAAGGAAAGGGCCGAAGCCATGCTGCACGCCCGAGTGCAGCTACCCAACGAGAACCTTGCCATCTTCACGGAAGAAATGAACCGTCTGTTCCGTCACGCTGACCCGGATATGCCCGAGGAGAAGAAAGTCCGCCTTCTCATGCGTGGTGTGAAGGAAGGACTTTTCGCCGCAATGATACGAAGCCCACCGAAGACCGTAGAAGAGTTCCTTCGCGAGGCCACCAGTATCGAGAAGACACTCGAAATGCGGAAACGGCAATTCAACCGCCGTACAAGCTCTACCCACTACGCAGGAATTCAATCACTGTCCACGGACGATCTGCGCGAGACCATCAGGGCCATTGTGCGCGAAGAACTGCGCTAGCTCTTGCCTTCGTCACAGCCTCAAGTGGCCTCGCTCGCCGACATTGTGAAAGAAGAGGTGCACCGATCGCTTGGAGTTCCTGAGGTGCAACCAGAATCACCACAGCCCCAGACGGACGCGATGACCTACGCCGCCGTCGCACGCCGTCAAGACACCCCTGCGCTACCGCGCCAGGGCCCTGTAACGCCGCAATTCCGTCGTCCGCCGCCCCCGCCACCAGTGCGCCCACCCGTCGCCCACCACACATACGCGAGGAAGACGGACATTTGGCGAGTCCCCGACCACCGCCCGCTCTGCTATCACTGCGGAGAAGCCGGCCATGTGTACCGCCGATGCCCATACCGCGACTTGGGACTGAGAGGGTTCGCCGTCAACGCGCTGCGTCCACAGCTTGGCGAGCGCCCACGTGACATCGCCGATTACCTCGCCGCTACTCAGTGGAGCCCTCGACGGCCGTCCCATTAGCCGTCACCAGGCCGCTACCTGTCGCCGCAGCGCCGACCATACGCCGGCCCAGCCCGGGGCCGCTCTACGAGCCCATATCCGGAAAACTAAAAGCAGCAACCGATGGAGGTGCGGTTGCTGTTCGTCGAACTGATGAAGATACTCCGCCGCTGACGAAGACGACGAAGAGACCATATCGACGACATAATAACGACTCGCCGCCGTCCCGACGAAGTCAGGAAGCCAAGACTACACCTCCGAAAGACGAATTGACGACGCGACGTTTCAGCTTCAGTTCAATACGACGCAGCCGTGATCCGACGCCAAGACCTAACTGCAACGCCAGACAAAGAACCACTGACCTCGACGTGCTTCTCGACGGCCACGCAGTTACCGCCTTAGTGGACACAGAGACTAATTACTCCGTCATGAGTGGACACATCGCCGCCCGGTTGAAGAACGTTAGGACTGCATGGGAAGGCCCTCAAATTCGCACTGCTGGAGGACAACTGATTACGCCGACTGGAATCTGCACGGCGAGGATAACCATTCATGACCGGAATTACCCAGCACCTCCACCAGGTGTCACGTGGTCGTGACGTCAAAGAACACAGTAGCAGTGTAGTGAAAGACAAAACTAGCTTTTATTGGGCGAACCTGTGCCCACGTAACAGGCTACACTTAAAGCACACCGAGAGTGGCGAACACAGTCGGCGATCGTCGAAAATCTGATCAGCGGGTCAAGCGCGTCGGCTTTTATTGATCAGTCATCGAATGTTCCAGATTAACTGATAGGACCCGCGTGTCTTCCACAAAGTTCTACACCATTCGTGTCACGCGATGAAGTCTGATAACACAAGGTTCGGCGACAACAGACAGGCGGAAAGATGCATCGATATCTTTCCAGAAACTTCGGATGCATGCAGGCGCGTCCCGCACTGTGCGATAACATTTGTTAGGTGGCGAAACGTGGTCGCCCGATAAAGATAAGTACACGTGTAAATATGCTCACATATGCGTTTCTGCGCATTGCAGTCAATCGGTACATTCACCACCAGTTCGCTGAACCTGCTCCCTCTGCACTTTGTAAGGATGAAATCCTCACCCAATCCACATCAGGAACAACGCCCTACACGTATATTCTGCTGACCACTTCGTAGCCCCGAAAGCATAGACAGCGAAATGAGCGATACGCAAACTCCTAGCGGCGTGCTCTGCACAGTCAGAGGGCATGGATGCAGAGACAAAATGATGCATTCCCACATGTCTTTCTGCACAGTGCAGTCACTCGTAACCTTCGCCACTGGTTTCCGGTGCAGTGTTCTGCTGGATTCGCGTGGCGACCCTATAGCCCATGCTCCCTTGGTCGACAAACTCGCAGAACCGGCTGCCTCTAAACTTTCTCCGGAACAAAGTCTTCACCCAATCCACATCTGCAACAACGCCCCAGACGTATCTTCTGCTGACCACTACGCCCCCGCGAAAGCTTTGACAGCGAAAGCAGTGGGACACCTCATACGAAACGTTACGCTCTACACAGGCAGCGGTCACGAATGCACCGCCAGGACGATCCCACAAGTGTGGATGGGGTGATGACTTGGATCCATACAATGTTTAGAGGGAGCTGGTTCTGCGAATTGGTCGTCCACGGCAGCATAGACGGAAACTAGCATAGGAAACCAGTGGTGAAAGTAGCGAGTGACTGCAGTGTGAAGAACGAAGTATCAACCTGTCAATCCTCTCGGTGAATTCGTGCCCTCTGACGCTCTAGAGCACGCCGTTTGGCATTAGGCGCCCGGCTGTTTTTGCGGTCGATGCTTTCGCGGCGGCGTAGTGGTCAGCAGAAGATACCTGTGGGGCGTTGTTGCAGATGTGGATAGGGTGATGACTTTGATCTGGACACAGTGTAGAGGGAGGAGGTTCAGCGAACTGGTCGTGCACAGGAGCGTGGACGAGTGGGTTGGCACGCTGATCCATCGGAATAGTGCAAAGGAAGCCATTGGTGAAGATACGTGGTGGCGTAGTGGGCAGAAGAAGATGCGTGTGGGGCGTCGGTAAAGATGTGGATTAGGTGAGGACTGTGATAGGGACAAAGTGTAGAGGAGCATATTCACCTGACTGGTCGTCCACGGGAGCAGGGACGATCGGGTCGCCACGCGAATGCAGCGGAACAGTGCACCGGAAACCAGTGGCGAACGTACCGAGTGACTGCAGTACGAAGAATGAAGTGTCAACCTATTATTGTTGGTGCATTCGTGCGCGCTCAGTCTAGAGCACGCCGTGGGGCATTGGGCGTCCCACTGCTTTGGTTGTCGATGCTTTCGCAGCGGCGTAGGGGTCAGCAGAAGATGTGTGTGGGGCGCTGTTCCAGATGCGGTTTGGGTGAGGACTTTCATCCGCACAAAGTGTAGAGCGAGGAGGTTCTGTGAATCGGTCATCCGTGGGAGCATGGAAGATTGGGTCGCCATGCTAATCCAGCAGATAAATGCACTGAAAACCAGTGTCGAAGATATCGATTGACTGCAGTCTGCAGAAAGACAAGTGTGAGTGTACCATCCTGTCAGTGCATGCGTGCGCCCTGACTGTGCAGAGTACGCCGCTTGGCTTTAGGCGTTCCACTGTTTTCGGTGTTGATGCTATCGCGTCAGCGTAATGGGCAGCAGAAGATACGTGTGGGGCGTTCTTGCAGACGTGGATTGCGTGAAGACTTTGATCCGGTCAACGTGTAGAGTGCGAAGGTTCTGCGAATTGGTCATGCATGGGAGCATCGGCAATTGGGTCGCCACGCGAACCCAGCTGACCGCAACGCGAACCCAGTTGACCGCCACGGATTTGGGTTCGCCACGCGAACCCAAATGGTGATGATGATGAAGTGCTGATGATACTGTTGGAACCTCCACCGATGGCACCGGCTGTTGGAATCTCAGCGCTGCCACCAGCTGTTGGAACCTCAGTGCTGACACCCGTTATTGCAATCGGACCGCTGGCGCCCGTTGACGCAAATGGGTCGCAAGCCCCAAGGGTAGCGTTGGCCTGGCGGCCTGGGGCACGCTGGAAGCATCCGAAGGTCCCGGCAAAGCATGAGTCGACTGCTAACAGAACAACTTGTTTATTCTAGCATCGCAAAAGAGCGGCCGGTCAAGTCGACCGAAGTGGAGAGACGGGAGAGCACGCTTCTCGACTGAAGAATTCGGAGCCTCTCTCTTGGCGACCGGGAGCAGCTGCCTTTATACTCTTGGCGTCGCGGGCAAGACGGAAGGTCACGGGATGACACCACGTGACAGCGAGGCACGGACGGACTGAGAGACATGTAGAGACGAGTGTAGTGACGCATCAGACGGGCCGGCGCCGGTCAGACCTCCTCGCTTCACACTTGGGGAGCTCCTCTCCCCGGCTGCCGCGCTTTGACAAGCGTGGGCACACACACACACACGCACACACAAAGACACGTGGCACTGAACATGCCGGGACGCGCTCGGCGGGGATGCGTCGCGGCCGCTCCGAACGGGCCAAAATGTCCGCCGCTTTGAACGAAGCCCCGGGGTCCGTTGTATCCGCGCCGGCTACACCGCGCGTCGTAGGCGAAACG
Source organism: Dermacentor andersoni (assembly GCF_023375885.2). Classification (NCBI taxonomy): domain Eukaryota; kingdom Metazoa; phylum Arthropoda; class Arachnida; order Ixodida; family Ixodidae; genus Dermacentor; species Dermacentor andersoni. The sequence goes on from NC_092818.1 coordinate 32,375,309, forward strand.
TAACAGAGCGCCCTGCCGGGGGAAGGAGATCCCGATGGTCAGTGGACTGCATCCGCTGTCTGGAGGGATGTCGCTCGGTGATGCTCATAACCGAAGTCGGTCGTCCCTCGGCGTTTCTTGAGCGCAGCGCACCGAGAAGGCCTCGTTCTCACGTTCAGGTTCACACAGGACACTGCTAAGTGGCTTCGGGAGAGTTGCCATTTTTCTCTCGTTCCCAGCAAGCGTTAGAACTACGCCGAAACTCAGCCGCTCAGTCAGCAAGCACGGCACAACCCTCACTAAGCCATGCCAGGCTCTTTCCCCTTTTATACTACTGCCTAGTTCCTTACAGTAGTCTAGCAGCACTCAGAACGCGTCCACAAATCGGAAAATTGCACTACAAAGCACATCATCACTTTGAAACACTACACAAAAGCAATATGTTAAACATCCTGCCTCAGGAAGAAAAACATCAATAACAAACAATTTTGAGGCTGATTCCCACGTTAGGGGCTTCGACTTAAGCCATCGGCGTTACCGTTGAGACTCCCCTTTTTGTAACGCACCTCAAAGGAATGTTGTTGCAAAGCGAGGCTCCAGCGCAGGAGGCGGCCATTTGTGGAACAGATGGTCTGCAGCCATTGGAGAGGGCAGTGATCCGTCTCGATGCATGTGAAGCGGAGATCGCAGCGAGCGACCGTACACTAGCTCAGCTGGCGAAAACCCCGTAGCCGCATGCGGCGCGGTCCTCAATGCCAACATCACCCCAGGCAGACACAGCTCCCAGTCAGTTTGTTGTTCAAACCACAATGCTCTCCACACGCGCTTCATGACGGAGTGGAGCTTCTCAACGGAATTCGACTGTGGGTGGTACACTGAGCTGGATAACAGCTTTACCCCACATCTTTCGAGAAAAGTTGTCGTCAAAGCGCTGGTAAACACTGTGCCGTGATCTGATTGGATTTTCGCAGGAAAACCAACTCGCGCAAATATGGACAGTAGTGCATTGACTATCTCAACTGAGCTGAGTTCTTTAAGCGGCACTGCTTCAGGGAACTTTGTCGCTGGGCAGATCACAGTCAAAATGTGTCTGTACCCCGTGGCTGTTACCGGCAGAGGTCCCACTCTATCAATAACGAGCCGTCTAAAAGGCTCCGTAATGATAGGTACCAACTTCAACGGCGCCCTCGATTTGTCCCCTGGTTTGCCCACCCGCTGACAGGTGTCACATGTCTTCACAAAGTGGTCTGCGTCCCGAAAACACCCTGGCCAATAGTACTCTTGCAAGAGACGGTCCTTAGTTTTCTTAACTCCTAGGTGTCCGGACCACGAACCCCCATGCGACAAGCGCAACAGATCCTGACGATAGCACTGAGGCACGATCAGCTGATCGAACTCCACTCCCCTGCGGTCTATATACTTCCGGTACAGGACCCGACCACTTTCCACAAAGCGAGCATTTTTCTTCGCGATACCTTCCTTGACAATGCAGCGTATGTTTTCTAGGCTGCCATCCTTCTTTTTCTCGGCTATCAAAGCCGACCGGCTGACTTTTAGCAACCTATTAAGTCCGTCTGACGTAGGCGCGATGAGCAAATCTTCAGATAGCTCTTCTAACTTTCCCGTGTCGGGAATTTCCTCTCCAGTATCTGGTGCCTTCAACGCTACAGGCTCAATTTTATTCAGTTCGGGCGTGCTCTGAATATCAGCTTGTTGCGCCTCTGACCCTTTTTCATTGTTCGACAACGTCGGCCCCGCAACTACCGCCTTTGCAGCGAGCTCCCGAACTTTCGATCTGGTTAAGGCCTGAACGCTAGCCTCACCAAACAAAAGCCCCTTCTCGCGCAGGAGGTGATCGGACCTGTTCGAAAATAGGTACGGGTACTGGGGGGGGCAGCATAGATGACACTGCCGCCTCTTTCTCAAGTGCTCCGAAAGGTCCTTCAATAAGCACTTTTGCTACGGGCAGACACACGCTGTGAGCTTCCACGGCTTGCTTGATCCATGCGCACTCGCCCGTGAACATATCGGGTTCTACGTAAGAGGGGTGAACTACATCCATCGTAGCTGCGGAATCGCGAAGCACTCGGCACTCTTTCCCGTTCACGAGGAGGTCTCGCATGTAAGGCTCCAGAAGCTTCATGTTCTCGTCAGTGCTGCATAATGACAAAAACACGACTTTTGTTTTTGTTTCTGGACACTGCGCCGAAAAGTGACCCGGCTTCTGGCACGTATAACACACGCGTACTTGCCTCGTCTCGAACCGCTTTCTGCGTTCAGCTTCGGCTGCCGCCGTCTCCTTACGTTCGGTCGGACTGCTTTCACTCGCATCCGTACTACGTGTGTCCCCCTTTGCTCTCATGGGCGTGAACTTCGGCCTCTCAAACTTGGAGCCAAATTCACCCTTTTGAGCGTCCTTAGCTCCACGAGCCCGACGCGTCACAAACTCTTCGGCTAGCTCAGCGGCTCTAGCCACCGTACTAACGTCTGGCCTATCCAAGACCCAGTACCGCACGTTCTCAGGTAACCGACTATAAAACTGTTCCAGCCCGAAACACTGCAGAACTTTCTCGTGGTCACCAAACGCTTTCTCTTCTTTGAGCCACTCCTGCATGTTTGACATAAGCCTGTAGGCAAACTCTGTATATGACTCGCTTTACCTTTCTCATTTTCCCGAAACTTCCGACGGAACGCCTCCGCTGACAGCCTGTACTTTTTTAGCGGACTCGATTTCACTTTGTCGAAATCCTCTGCCTCCCCTCTCTCCAAGCGAGCGACTACGTCGGCCGCCTCGCCGGGTAACAAAGTGAGCAAGCGCTGTGGCCAAGTTTCCCGAGAGAACCCCTGCTTCTCGCACGATCGCTCAAAGTTAACCAGGAACAAACCAATGTCCTCTCCAAGCTTAAACGGCCGCATCAGGTCAGTCATTTTAAACAATACTCGTTCTCCTGCACTGTGTACCTGACTTCCATTACGAGCGCGTTCCATCTCTAACTCGAGACGCTTCATTTCCACAGCGTGTTGACGGTCGCGCTCTCTTTCTTTCTCTTGTTGCTCTCGTTCTATCTGTTCTTTAAGTTCACGCTCATCTTTCTCTTTTTGTTCTTTTCGTTCACGCTCATCTTTCTCTTCTCTTCGTTCACGCTCATCTTTCTCTTGTTGTTCTTTTCGTTCACGCTCATCTTTCCCTTTCTGTTCTTTAAGTTCGCGCTCCTGTCTTTTTGCCCTCTCCTCAATGGTCTCAAGGCATTCCGACAGCGCGTCATCTTCAGCTTCTAACTCAAGAATAGCCCTCAGCAGTTCTGGTTTTCTGAGTTTGTCTGAGACATCCAGACCCAACTCCCTTGCAAGCTCCAACAATTTCGGTTTGCGCAACGACTAACCCGGCAGCAACGACAACCACAATTACCATCTCTGTTTCTGACACTAACAAAAGCCTGGCAAAACTCAGAAGAAGAAAGTCCCGCACTCACCAAACCTCGCAGCCAAGAATTCAGCGCAGTCGTTCCGCTGCAGGCAACCAGTCATCACACAGGGCTCGTTGCACTGCTCCCGGATGGTCGTTGTGCTGCTCAGCATACAGTCAACCGCATATCTTCGCTGCTGGCCTCCGTTGTCGCGATCCCACCGCTGGCAACCAGCTGTTGGAACCTCCACTGATGGCACCGGCTGTTGGAATCTCAGCGCTGCCACCAGCTGTTGGAACCTCAGTGCTTACACCCGTTATTGCAATCGGACCGCTGGCGCCCGTTGTCGCAAATGGGTCGCAAGCCCCAAGGGTAGCGTTGGCCTGGCGGCCTGGGGCACACTGGAAGCATCCGAAGGTCCCGGCAAAGCATGAGTCGACTGCTAACAGAACAACTTGTTTATTCTAGCATCGCAAAAGAGCGGCCGGTCAGGTCGACCGAAGTGGAGAGACGGGAGAGCACGCTTCTCGACTGAAGAATTCGGAGCCTCTCTCTTGGCGACCGGGAGCAGCTGCTTTTATACTCTTGGCGTCGCGGGCAAGAAGGAAGGTCACGGGATGACACCACGTGACAGCGAGGCACGGACGGACTGAGAGACATGTAGAGACGAGTGTAGTGACGCATCAGACGGGCCGGCGCCGGTCAGACCTCGCTTCACACTTGGGGAGCTCCTCTCCCCGCGCCGGCTACACCGCGCGTCGTAGGCGAAACGTAACAATACCGAGTGACTGCAGTCAGCAGAAACACAAGATGGAGTGTATCATGTTGTCGGTGCATCCATGGCCTCTGCCTGCACAAAGCGCGCCGCTTGACTTGAGGCGTCCCACTGCTTTCGCTGTCGATTCTTTCGCGGCTGCATAGTGGTCAGCAGAAGATACGTGTGGGGCGTTGTTCCTGATGTGGATTGGGTGAGAATTTTATCCGGACAAATTGTAGAAGCAGCAAATTTAGCAAACCGGTCGTCCACGCGAGCGTGGAGGATTGGTTCGGCATGTGAAAACAGCGGAACAGTACAACGGAAACCAGTGTCGAACATACCGAGTGACTGCAGTCTGCAGAAAGACAAGTCTGAGGGAATCATCTTGTCGGTGCGTCTGTGCCCGCTAACTCTGCAGAGCACGCCGCTTGGCTTTGGGCGTCCCGCTGCTTTCATGATTGATGCTTTCGCGGCTGCGTAGCGGTCAGCAGAAGAGACGTGTGGGGCGTTGTTACAGATGTGGATTGGGTGAGGACTTTGATCCGCACAATGTTTACAGGGAGCAAGTTCAGCGAAGCGGTCGTCCACGGGAGTGAGGACGATTATGTCGGCATCTGAATCCAGCGGAAAAGTGCAACGGAAACCAGTGCCGAAGGTGCCGAGTGACTGCAGTCTGCAAAAAGACAAGAGTGAGTGTATCATCTTGTTGGTGCATCCATGGCCTCTGAATGCGCAAAGCGCGCCGCTTGGCTTTAGACGTCCCGCCGCTTTCGCGGTTGATGCTTTTGCGGCTGCGTGGTGGTCAGCAGAAGAGACCTGTGGGGCGTTGTTACAGGGGTGGATTGGCTGAGGATTTCACGCGGAGAAAGTGCAGAAGCAGCAGGTTCAGCGAAGCGGTCGCCCACGGGAGCGAGGAGGATTTGGTCGGCATGGGATTCAAGCAGAATAGTGCAAGGGAAACCATTCTCGAAGATAACAAGTTACTGCAGTCTGAAGAAAGACAAGCGTGAGTGAATCACTTGTCGGTGCATCCGTGGCCTCTGACTGCGCAGGCCATGCCCCTTGGATTTAGGCGTCCCGCTACATTCGCTGTCGATGCTTTTGGGGCTTCGTAGTGGTCAGCATAAGAGACGTGGGGGCGTTGTTCTTAATGTGGGCAGGGTGAGGCGGCAGCTGCCATGTGTCACGCCTCAAGAAAGGTGGGGCTACCATCGTTCAGGAGAGTAAGACCATAGTTGTGGGCGATGTTTGCTAATCTTCGTTCTCTTGCATTTGTCCTTGTAGTTCCCCATGCTAGATCGTGTGCGTTGAAATCTACTATGATGACCCATGGAGTGGGACAAACACTCAAGATATCTGGGAAGCACTCAGGAAAGCCTGCGTGTGAAGAATACGTCTTGTTAGCGCACTAATATCTGGGCGCTCCCGCTGCTGCCAGGTTATCGCTGGGGAGTCGGTTCCTCGACATAAATCCGCAGCAGCTGATGAGGGTCCATTGGGAGTTCAGGTATCGCGTTACGGCACGCCGCCGGCATGATCCCTTTCAGATGATTTTTGCGATGAACAGAGCCACGGTGAATCGCGCAGACAGCGGGATGTCGGCCCAACGAAGGCAACTGGTGTGCAGGGAAACCGGCATGTGTGAAGAATACGTCTTGCTAGCGAACTATAATGTGGGCGCTCGCTCCATCTGCCAAGTGATCGTTGGTATGTCGGTTCCTCAATTTATATTCGCACCAGGTGATGATGAGCCAATGGGAGTGCCTGGCTCACATTACGCCACGTCATCGGCATGATCCCTTTCAGATCATCTTTGCGATGAAGAGAGCCACGGAAAATCACGCAGACAGCGGAATCTCGGCCTTACGAAGGCGAGCGAGGCCTGTGTGTGCGAAGAATACGTCTTCTTAGCGCGCTACAATCTGCCTGCTCCCGCTACTGCCAGGTTATCGTTGGTCAGTCGGTTCCTCGAATTATATACGCAACAGCTGATGAAGGGCGAATGGGAGTGCATGGCTCACGTTACGGCATATCACCGGCATAATCGCTTTCATATGATCTTTGCGATGAAAAGCGCCACGGTGTATCGTGCAGAAAGCGGAATTTCGGCCCAACAAAGGCAACCGGCGTGCAGGGAAATCTGCGTGTGCGAAGAATACGTCTCGTTAGCGCGCTTCAATGTGGGCGCTGCCGCTGCTGCCAAGTGATCGTTGGTTAGTCGGTTCCCCGATATACATCCGCAGCAGCTGTTGAGAATACAATGGGATTGCAGGGCTCACGTTGTGGCAAATAACCGGCGTGATCGCTTTCAAATGATCTTTGCGATGAAAAGAGATACCGTGAATCGCGGAGGCAGCGGAATGTCGGGCCAATGAAGGTGACCTGTGTGCAGGACACCTGAATGTGCGAAAAATACGTCTTGTTAGCGCGCTGAAATCTGGAGGCTGCCGCTGCTGCCAAGTGATTGTTGGTCAGTTGGTTCCTCGATCTATATCCGCAGCATCTGATGAGGGGCCAATGGGAGTGCAGGTATCACGTTACGGCACGTCGCCGACATGACCCCTTTCAGATGACCTTTGCGATGAATAGCCACAGTGAATCTCGGAAACAGCGGAATCTTGGCCCAACGAAGGAAACCGGCGTGCAGGGAAGCCTGCGTGCGGGAAGAATAATCTCTTGTTAGGGCGCTGTAAACTGGGCACTCCCACTGCTGCCAGTATATCGTTGGGCAGTCGATTCCTCGATTTATATAGGCAGCAGCTGATGAGGGGCCAATGGGAGTGCAGGTAATGCGTTAATGCAGGTCATCGGCACGATCGCATTCAGATGTACTTTGCGATGAAGTGAGCCACGTTGAATTGCGCATACAGCGAAATCTTGGCCCAACGAAGGAAACCGGCGTACAGCGAAACCTGCGTGTGCGAAGAATACGTGTTGTAAGCGCGCTGCAATCTGGGCGCTGCCGCTGCGGCCAAGTAATCGTTGGTCAGCCGGTTCCTCGATTTATATCCGCAACAGCTGATGAGGCGCGAACGGGAGTTCAGGGCTCACGTTACGGCATATCACAGGCGTGATCGCTTTCAGATGATCTTTGCGATGAAGAGAGCCACGGTGAATCGTCCAGGGAGCGAATTGTCGGCCCAAAGAAGGCAATCGGCGTGCAGCGTAACCCTCATGTGCGAAGAATACGTGATGTTATCGCGCTGCAATCTGGGCGCTGTCGCTGCTCACAAGTAATCTTTGGTCAGTCGGTCCCTCGATTTATATTCGCAACAGCTGACGAGGGGCGAATGGAAGTTCAGGGCTCACGACATGGCAAATCACCGGCGTTACCGCTTTTAAATGTTCTTTGCGATGAAGAGAGCCGCGTTGAATGTGGAGTGTCAAACAGCGGAGTGTCAAACGAAAGAAGGCAACTGGAAGGAACGAAAACCTGCGTTTGCGAAGAAGACGTCTTGCTAGCGCGCTGCAATCTGGGCGCTCCCGCTGCTGCCAAGTGATCGTTGGCCAGTCGCTTCCTTGATTTTAATCCGAAACAGCTGATGAGGGGCGAATCGGAGTGCAGGCATTACGTTACGGCACGTCATCGGCATCATCCATTTGAGATGATCGTTGCGATCAAGAGAGCCACGGCGAATCTCGCAGACAGCGGAATCTAGTCCCAACGAAGGCAATCGGCGTGTGTGTGTGTGAAATGATTTTAGAGAGAATGGAAGAGATAAGTGCAGTGCAGTAACTTTCTCTCACAGGAGGACACCTCAACAGCACTGTGCGGGGAAAGGGGTGTGGGGACAAAAAGATGAGAGAGGTTAAGAGGAGGCGGCAAAAAGTAAAAAAAAAAAACATAGGAGAAAGCGGGGCTCGGAGCCGCCCTCTTAATTGTTTCGAACTGCAAAAACTGCATGCTCAAACATCTAGACAAATGGACACAAAAAAATGCATTGCAAATTAATGTGAGCAAAACAAAAGCAGTTGTTTTTCGGGCCAAGAATAAACAAGTTACTCTGACAAAAGAAATATACTTTAAATCTTGTCCGCTAGAAATAGTACCCCAGTTTAAAACTCTGGGCGTTGTGTTTAACCAGCAGATGTCCTGGGACGATCATGTGGCCCACATTACTTCCAAATTATCACAAATAATTGGTCTGCTCTATCGCAACCGTGAAATCTTACCCTCTTGTGTTATGATGTTAGTTTATTACTCTTTATTTAATTCTCGCCTTAACTATTGTAGCCTTATCTGGGGAACTACAACACAGGCAAACCTGAACAAATTACTTGTATTACAAAAAAAAGCAATGCGGATTGTTAAGAGATTACCGAGGTTGCATCATACAAGAGAAATATTCTTAGAACACAAAATAGTTCCAGTAACAAAAATCTACGACTATCGCCTCAGCCGAACACTTAAACAAGAACATTTAAACAAAACATCTTTTATTCAAGCTCTTTCAGGCCTGAGAAGGCGTGAACAAAGCTACAACACAAGAAATAAGGATATGTGGGAAATTAAAACATTTCGAACAACATATGGGCTACAAACGTTAGAACACCGGCTTCCACAACTTCTTAATGACCTATTGAGACAGGATATAACACTTCAATATGCCACATTTCAGACACTCTTGGCTTACTTTCTTTCCTAAACCTTTTCTTGTTATTTCTTTATGCAACTAAAGCCAAATCGTTTTACAGAAGTATGGTGTTACTCGGTGTTATTTCTGTTTTTTCTGTTAAAGTGCCTTTGCCATGTCATTGCATTGTGTAAACCATTAAAAGCCTTCTTTTTTTTAAGTTATGTACCAGATGCAGCCTTTATGTAATATGTTTATATATTGCTCTGTAGTGTAATGTGACCGCCGTGGGCAGTGCTTCTTTTTGTGTATTTTCTTTTTTCTGACTTTGTATGCTACTGCCAAATAAGGGGGGCCGTTGCTCTGTCAAGCTGTTGAAAGACAGCTTTTACTTCGGTCCCCCTGCATCATCATGTATGACGTGATGGTCGAAATAAACTTACTTACTTACTTACTAGTGCCGCAAGCACACACTTGACGATAGAGGAGTGGGCAACAGGAAAAAGCAGCGCGTTGGTCGTGTCGCGAGGCAGTCCCAAACGCCGATACGAAGAACACAAGTCCGTGCCCTCCACGCTGAAAGCAGGACAGTGAAGTAGGAGGTGCCCGAGCGTCTCGACATCGGCACAGTTACTGCACACGGCGCTGCCCTTTCCCTGCAGCCTATGTAGTCTGGCTGCCTTCATGTAGCAGCCGCCACGCAGGCGAAGGACGAACAAGCGTTCTTCGCGTGAGAGTCCGGCACGGGGGAGGATTCGAGAGAGAGAGATTCTTGTTTGGGAAGGAAGAAACATGGGGTAAAGTGCAGCGCAGTAACTGTCTCTCAGATGAGGACACCTCAACCGCGCTGCACAGGGGCGATGGGGTAGAAAAGAGTGGTGGAAGAGACAGGGAAGCAGCAGCAGCGGTCGAAACACCGTAGGTGTGGGGAGGGGGCTCAGAGGCGGTCGGCTAGGGCGATGTCCTCGGCGAACACCAGAATCGCTCGGAAGAGGCGCTTCTGGTTTTAAATGCAGCCCGTGGGGTGCAGCAGATTGTCTACCGTTGCACAGGGAAGGCTGTGTGCAGGGTAGACTTTTGCGAGGGCCACGCACGCGTTCGATAAAGTCGGGCACTCGCACAACAAGTGTTCCAACGTTTCGGTATAAAGTCCCGGCATAAAGGGGAGAGGGCTCCTTGCAGACGATGCCTCCTCTCGGCGGGCCATACGGAACCGGTCCGCAAGGCAAGGAGGAAGGCGCGCTCGCGCCTAGTGAAGCCGGCCTCCGGGAGATGGCGTGGCGGGCGTCCGCGCGCAACACGGCCATCTGGGTGGCGCAGCGCGAGCTCGCGGCGGATTTTTACCAGCGCGGTGTCGAACGCGCTCACCCGTTTCGTGACTTGCGTGTTCGGGTCGTGTGCGCGTCGTGCAAGTTTGTCGACGGCCTCATTCCCGGCGACGCCGACGTGCGAAGGCACCCACTGCAGGCGAAGATCGAATCCCCGTTGCTGCAAAGCGTGGAGCCTGCACGCGACACGGTGGGCGAGCAGCGGGGCGCGTTCCTCAAGGAGCAGCTGCTGTAGGGCGGGCCTCGAGTCGGTGAGTATCGCCGCACGAGAGATGTGCGGCGATTGCTCGAGCACGTCCGCGGCCAGATGAATGCCTACGAGCTCAGCGGTGGTGGAGGATGCTCGGCAAGGCAGGCGGCACTGGTTCTCAATGCCGAGACTCGGGGCGATGCAGGCAGCAGCTGCGGAGCCGTCTTCGAGGACCGAGCCGTCCGTGTAAAGGTGCGCTCTCCCCGCCAGGTTGCCTTGTATCCTCGCTGCAGCCTCCTGCAGGATGGGGCAGAGAGGCGTGCGGTGCTTGGAGCGGATGCCTGGCAGTTCGAGACACACGTCCAGGGGCATGGCGAGACTCGGAGGCGGCCAGGCTGGTGGTGGAGCCGGCGGATCAGCCACGATGTTCTCGAACAGCTGCATCATCTTGCCCCCGCGTGATGAAGGGAGGTCCCGGAGGAGCGACAGGATGGGGCCCGTGCCGGGGGCTCGAGAGTGGCGCTCAATATGGCCAAGCGCGCGGAGATCAGCCGTCAGTGAAGGGGGCCAGGCACCAGTTTCGCCGAGCGTCTCCGCCAGTCGTAACATACGGGGGAGGCCGTTGCACACGCGAAGCACCCTGCGATGGTCGCGGTCAACGGCGCGCCACAGGGAGTCACGCACATCGCAGAGCGGCAGCGCGTAGAACACCCGCGAGCGCACCATCGCTCCATAAACACTGACGGCGAACGATGGAGGGCAGCCTTGCCAGCGCGCGAGGAGGCGGCTAACCGCACGCTCAACACGGAGAGAGGCGGCGCGCAGGCGTTTCACAGACGCGACCCATGTGAGGCGATGGTCGATGGTCAGACCGAGATAGGTCACCGTCGGCTCCCAGCTCAGTGGAACACCGTCGATGAGCACGCGGCCGGTGTGGCGGCGTGCGGCAGCGCGAGGGTGCACCATTATCGCCTCACTCTTGGTCGATGAGAGCTGCAGGCCGATGGCACGGAGGAAACCGGCGACTGAATCCAGGGCCGCCTGCAGTCCGCGTCGCATCTCGGCGATGTCAGACGTCGGCCCACGCACGTAGAGTGCTACGTCGTCCGCGTACACAACAGCACGCACAGGAAAACGGCCAGCTTTTGGTATGCACTCGATGATGGGAGCGAGGGTAAGGTTAAACAGAAATGGGCTCAACACACTACCCTGAGGCACACCGGTGGACACTGGCCGAGGCGAGCTGGTGGCCCGGCCCACGTGGGCGACGAACTTCCTGTCGGCGAGGAAGGCCTGCACGTAGGCAAGCAGGCTGCCCACAACGACGAGGGCTCGCACAGCAGAGATGACGGACTCGTGCGGGAGGGTGTCAAAAGCGCTGCGCACGTCGAGTAGGAGAAGGAATGCGGCCTCTCCGGCGCGCCTGGCCTGCTCCAGCCTGCCGACAACAACGGCGAGGCAGTCTGCAGTGGAGCGCTGTGCTCGGAATCCGCACTGTTCGGGTGGAAGGGCACCGCGAGCGCGCGCAAACCACTGGAGTCTCGACAGTGCCATCGCCTGCATGGTCTTGCCCGGGAGAGATGTCAGCGAGACCGGCCTGTATGAAGCGAGTTCGCGCGAGGGTTTGCTGCGCTTGAGAACCGGCACCACGACAGCAGAGCACCACGACTCCGGTAGCGAGCCCTCGCGGAAGACGGCGTTGCAGGCGTCTAGGAGGTGCTGGCGCTGGGCGTCGTCGAGGTTGCGGAGCATCTGATGTGTGATGCCGTCTGCTCCGGGGGTGGTGCGGCGTCGCCTGCGGCGCAGGACGCGCTGCTGCTCGTGAAAGGTGAAGTCGTCACTGCACAGGCTGTCAATCGCCCGCTCGGTATGCGCGCGATCTTCCCCTCTCACGAACACAGCCGTGTAGAGTGCCCGCAATGCAGCCGCAGGGACTCCGGGTGCTGTTGTAGCGTTGGCGGCGGCGAAAGAGTCTGCCAGAAGCTCGGCGAGCGCCAACTCAGTGATGCCGCGGGCAACAGCGGTGCCGAGAACTGGCCAACGTGGGGTCCTCGGGTTCACAAGGGAGCGCATGATGCGCCAGCCACGGTGCTCGTTTTGCGGGTCGGCGAGTGACGCGCAGAGTCTGGCCCAGATGCGACGGCGCAACTGCCTGGCATGCCGTCGGCACACAGCGTCCAGTCTGTTATAAGTAGTCCAGTCAGACGCGGCACCCGTGCGGATGGCGCGGCGCTGGGCATGGCGGCGGGCGGCGCGAATGTTCAGCAGCTTAATGTCCGGGCAGGGAGTGCCGGCCGGCACAACCGCACTCGTTGACGCGCGCCTAGCACACTCTGCTATGTGCGCGAAAAAATCGGTGTCGCGCGACCATCTATGACACAGATCGCGGAAGAGCGTCCACCGAACTACAACGCACACGCGAACGACTCCGCGGCTGGGGCAGGCGGGTGATAGCGTGATAGGGAAGTGATCCGATCCGGCAGTGTCTGGGGCGCGCTGCCAGAAATATGAGCAGCGCTCCGAGACAAGCGCCAGATCGATCAGCGAGGTATGTACGCCGCGGCGCACAAACGTGGGCCTCCCGCTGTTTAGGATGGACAGGCCAAGCGATGACGCGGTAGCAAGGAGCGCTTTTCCCCGCGGATCACTGATAGCACCGCCCCAGCTACGGTGGTGAGCGTTAAAGTCTCCACACACTACACAGTCCGCAGAAAACAAGGCAATCAGGCGCGTGAGGTAAGCGAAGTCGTTCTGGTGGTGACTGTTGCGGCCGCGATTGGGGCGCATGTAAACAGACGCCACAGAGGTGTCAGCGGCCCGGACGCGCACGCTAGCGGCCACACACTCCACCACAGCACTGCACAGCTGACTTGTGTCGATGAGGACATGCGGAAGGGTGGCGCGCATGTACAGCGCAACGCGGGGGCGCTTCTGCGGGTGGGCACTGTCGTGGCAAGGTGCAGAAGTACAGTGTGCCAAGGCGCACTCACTGGCACTGCTGTAGCCGATGTAACCAGGCAGCGAGACATCCTCTGCACGCACATACGTCTCCTGAAAGGCGAGGACATCGTAGTCGCACAGAGGCAGGTGCTCGACGAGCTCCGAGTGCCGGCAGCGCAGGGAATTGCAGTTCCACTGCAGAATGCGCGGCCGACGAACGCCCTGAGCTCTAACTGCCATGGTTGGTCAGTGCCCCGTGGGCGGCGAGAGCAGCGGCACACAGCGTACGGGCAGGCGAATCGTGCGGCAAGAGTTCCGTGGCGCATTTCAGTGCGGCTGCGAGCAGCGCGATCACGGCGTCGCGCGGGTCAGCGGGAGCCACGGTGACCGCCAGCGAGGGGGTCGACGTGTTGCCTGCGACAGGCGGCCTCGCCGGACGGTTGTTCGCGACATCGGCGAACGTGCGGCCGGCGTCGACACGCGATGAAGCTCGAGGGGCGGCGAGGGGTTGAGGGCCTCTCGGCGCCGGCTTCTCGGTGGCACGGACGATGCTGGCTGCCTGTTGGCGCGTGATCGGTTCGATCGACGATGCGACCGTCTCAGCGATGTGGCGTTACCGCTGCGAGTCAGGGCAGCGAGGCTCGGTCGCGCTGTGTCGGCCGCCGCAGTTGAGGCACTTGGCGCACCTCGCAGTGCATTCAGCCATCGAGTGGTTCAGCCATCGAGCCGACGCATCTTGAAGAGCGCGATCTCCTTTGGTGGTGTGTTGCCCGAGAAGCCCGCAACAAAGTTCGGCCCCGCGCGATAGCAGCCGAGGACGGGCACTGCAGAATCAATGTTTGTGCACACGGTGTCAGGGTCGAGGGACGTATCGACGCCGAAGAGGACACCGGTGCACGAGTCCTTTGGGGCCGCTGCGGCGCGCACAGGGACATCGCAGATGTCCACCACCACGAGGAGGGGTGCAAGTGGCGAGTCAGGCAGCGTATCAACCGCTACAACATTGAGTCGAAAGTTCATGCGGACGCGGTGCGCGCCAGCCACCTTCGAGAGCTGTGCCGCGATGGCCTCTTCCGTTGATGAACGGAAGATCCGCTGGCCCATGGGGCGAAACAGGACAGTGTCGCAGGGCTCCCGGATGGGCGCGAGAGCGGCCTCCGGGAGCCACGCGGGAAGTGGACGCGGGGAGTGGATCACGCGGGAAGTGGACCTCACTACGTAATTAAATAGAATAAAAAACTTCTAAAAGAAATAACTAAGTATCAAAAATATACCGAAAAGCGATGGGAGTGAGCGTCCTTTGCGAGGGCGTCGGCGGCCTCGTTTCCCGGTAAGTCGGACGTGTGCCGGGACCCTCTGCAAGGCCATATTGCAGCGCCACCCGAGGAGATGGTGGAGTTTTGAACGGACCCGTTGCACAAGCGGAAGACCGACATAGTCCTTCGCAAGCATACACACCGCCGTACGCAAGTCAGGTAGGATCGCCGCGGAAACAGCACCGCTCTTCTTTAGAAATAGGTCAGCCGCAAGGTCGATCGCAGCGGGCTCGGCCACAGGCAACCGGCGTGCAGGGAAACCTGCGTGTGCAAAGAATACATCTTGTTAGCGCGCTGCAATCTGGACGCTGTCGCCAAGCGCCAAGCGATGGTTGGTCAGTCGGTTCCTCGATCTATATGCGCAGCAGCTGGTGAGGGGCCAATCGGAGTGCAGGTATTACGTTACGGCACGTGATCGGCATGATCCATTTCAGATGATCTTTGCGATGAAGAGAGCCACGGTGAATCACGCTGACATCGGAATCTTGGCCCAACGAAGGCAACCGGCGTGCGTGGAAACCTGCGTCTGTGCAGAAAACGTCTTGTTAGCGCACTGGAATCTGGACGCTGCCGCTGCTACCAAACGATCGTTGGCCAGTCGTTTCCTCGATCTATATCCGCAGTAACTGTTGAGGTACAATGGAATGTCAGGGCTCACGTCACAGCATATCACCGGCGTCATCGCTTTCAGATTATCTGTGCGATGAAGAGAGCCACAGTTCTTCGCGCAGACAGCGGAATGACGGCCCAACGAAGGTAACCGGCGTGCAGGGAAACCTGCGTGTGCGAAGAACACGTCTTGTTAGCGCGCTGCAATCAGGGCGTTGCCGCTGCTGCGAACTAATCATTGGTCGTTCGGTTCCTCGATCTATATCTGCGGTAGCTGCTGAGGAGCCAATGAGATTGCAGGGCTCACGTTACAGAACATCAACGGCGTGATTTTTTTCAGATGACCGCTGCGATGAAGCGAGCCACGGTGAATCGCCTAGACACGGGAATGACGGCCCAACGAAGGCAACCTGTGCGCAGGTAAACCTGCGTGTGCGAAGAATGCGTCTTGTTCGCGCGCTCCAATATGGCCGCTGTCCTTGCTGCGAAGTGATAGGTGGTCAATCAGTTCCTCGATTTATATCCGCCGCAGCTGATAAGGGGTCAATGGGAGTGCAGTTATCACGTTACGGCACGCCACTGGCATGAACCCTTTCAGATGATCTTGGCGATGAAGAGAGCCACGGCGAATCGCGCAGACTGCGGAATGTCGGCCCAACGAAGGCAACCTGTGTGCAGAGAAACCTGCGTGTGCGAAGAATACGTCTTGTTAGCGCACTGCAATCTGGGCGCTGCGGCTGCTGCCAAGTAATCGTTGGTCAGTCGGTTCCTCGATTGATATCAGGAACTGCTGATGAGGGGCGAATGGAAGTGCAGGGCTCACGTTACGGCATATCACCGGCGTGATCGCTTTCAGATGACCTTTGCGAAGAAGAGAGCCATGGCGAATCGTGCAGGCAGCGGAATGTCGGCCCACCGAAGGCAACCGGCGTGCAGGGAAACCTGCGCGTGCGAAGAATACGTCTTGTTAGCGCGCTGCAATATGGCCGCTGCCCTTGCTGCGAAGTAATCGTTGGTCAGTCGGCTCCTCGATTTATACCACAGCAGCTGATGAGCGGCCAATGGGAGTGCAGGTATCACGTTGTGGCACGCCACCGGTATGATCCCTATCAGATGGTCTTTGCGATGAAGAGAGCCATGGCCAATCGCGCAGACAGCGGAATCTCCGCCGAACGAAGGCAACCGGCGTACAGGGAAACCTGCGTGTGCGAAGAACACGACTTGTTACCGCACTGGAATCTGGGCACTGCCGCTGCTGCGAACTGATCATTGGTCGTTCGGTTCCACGATCTATATCCGCGGTAGCTGCTGAGGGGCCAATGAGATTGCAGGGCTCACCTTCATCATCATAATCAGCCTAGTGACGCCCACTGCAGGGCAAAGGCCTCTCCCATACTTCTCCAACTACCCCTGTCATGTACTAATTGTGGCTATGTTGTCCCTGCAAACGTCTTAATGTCATCCGCGCACCTAACTTTCTGCCGCCCCCTGCTACGCTTCCCTTCCCTTGAAATCCAGTCCGTAACCCTTAATGACCATCGGTTATCTCCCCTCCTTATTACATGTCCGGCCCATGCCCATTTCGTTTTCTTGATTTCAACTAAGATGTCATTTACCTGCCTTTGTGGCCTCACCCAATCAGCTCTTTTCTTATCCCTTAACGTTACACCGATCATTCTTCTTTCCATAGCTCGTTGCGTCGTCCTCAATTTCAGCAGAACCCTCTTCGTGAGCCTCCAGGTTTCTGCCCCATATGTGAGTACTGGTAAGACGCAGCTGTTATACTCTTTCCTTTTGAGGGATAGTGGCAACCTGCTGTTAATGATTTGAGAATGCCTGCCAAACGCACCCCAACCCATTCTTATTCTTCTGGTTATTTCAGTCTCATGATCCGGATCCTTGGTCACTACCTGCCCTAAGTAGATGTATTCCCTTACCACTTCCAGTGCCTCGCTACCTATCGTAAACTGCTGTTCTCTTCCGAGACTGTTAAACATTACTTTAGTTTTCTGCAGATTAATTTTCAGACCCACCGTACTGCTTTGCCTCTCCAGGTCAGTGAGCATGCATTACAATCGGTCTCCTGAGTTACTAAGCAAGGCAATATCATCAGTGAATCGCTAGTTGCTAAGGTATTCTCCATCAACTTTTATCCCCCATTCTTCCCACTCCAGGTCTCTGAGTACCTCCTGCAAACATGCTGTGAATAGCATTGGCGAGATCGTATCTCCCTGTCTAACGCCTTTCTTTATTGGGATTTTGTTGCTTTCTTTGTGGAGGACTACGGTGGCTGTGGAGCCGCTATAGATATCTTCCAGTATTTTTACATTTGGCTCATCTACACCCCGATTCCGTAATGCCTCCATGACTGCTGAGGTTTCGACTGAATCAAACGCTTTCTCGTAATCAATGAAAGCTATATATAAGGGTTGGTTATATTCTGCACATTTTTCTATCACCTGATTGATAGTGTGGGTATGGTCTATTGTTGAGTAGCCTTTACGGAATCCTGCCTGGTCCTTCGGTTGACAGAAGTCTAAGGTGTTCCTGGTTCTATTTGCGATTACCTTAGTAAATACTTTGTAGGCAACGGACAGTAAGGTGATCGGTCTATAATTTTTCAAGTCTTTGGCGTCCCCTTTCTTATGGATTAGGATTATGTTAGCGTTCTTCCAAGATTCCGGTACGCTCGAGGTTATGAGGCATTGCGTATACAGGGTGGCCAGTTTCTCTAGAACAATCTGACCACCATCCTTCAACAAATCTGCTGTTACCTGATCCTCCCCAGCTGCCTCGCCCCTTTGCATAGCTCCTAAGGCTTTCTTTACTTCTTCTGGTGTTACCTGTGCGATTTCGAATTCCTCTAGTCTATTCTCTCTTCCACGATCTTCGTGGGTGCCACTGGTAGTATATAAATCTCTGTAGAACTCCTCAGCCACTTGAACTATCTCATCCATATTAGTAACGATATTGCCGGCTTTGTCTCTGAACGCACACATCTGATTCTTGCCTATTCCTAGTTTCTTCTTCACTGTTTTTAGGCTTCCTCCGTTCCTGAGAGCCTGTTCAATTCTATCCATATTATAGTTCCTGATGTCCGCTGTCTTACGCTTGTTGATTAACGTCGAAAATTCTGCCCGTTCTATTCTAGCTGTAGGGTTAGAGGCTTTGATACATTGGCGTATCTTGATCATATTTTTATCTCCTGCGATAGGTTACTGGTTTCCTGTCTAACGGCGTTACCACCGACTTCTATCGCGCACTCCTTAATGATGCCCATGAGATTGTCGTTCATTGCTTCTACACTAAGGTCCTCTTGCTGAGTTAAAGCCGAATACCTGTTCTGTAGCTTGATCCGGAATTCCTCTAGTTTCCCTCTTACCGCTAACTCATTGGTTGGCGTCTTGTGTACCAGTTTCTTCCGTTCCCTCCTCGAGTGTAGGCTAATTCGAGTTCATACCATCCTATGGTCACTGCAGCGTACCTTGCCGAGCACGTCTACATCTTGTATTCGGGCTCCTCCACGTCCACTTTGGACTAACCCGCTTGCTGAAAAAGGTATTCATTATCCGCATATTATTCTTTTCTGCAAACTCTACTAATAACTCTCCTCTGCTATTCCTAGAGCCTATGCCATATGCCCCCACTGACTTGTCTCCAGCCTGCTTCTTGCCTACCCTGGCATTGAAGTCGCCCATCAGTATAGTGTATTTTGTTTTGACTTTACCCATCGCCGATTCTACGTCTTCATAAAAGCTTTCGACTTCCTGGTCATCATGACTGCATGTAGGGGCATAGACTTGTACCACCTTCAATTTGTACCTCTTATTAAGGTTCACAACAAGACCTGCCACCGTCTCGTTAATGCTATTCCTGTATGTTACCAGCTATTTCCTTATTAATCAGGAATCCCACTCCTAGTTCTCGTCTCTCCGCTAAGCCCCGGTAGCACAGTACGTGCCCGCTTTTTAGCACTGTATATGCTTCTTTTGTCCTCCTAACCTCACTGAGCCCTATTATATCCCATTTACTACCCTATAATTCCTCCAATAGCATTGCTAGACTCGCCTCACTTGATAACGTTCTAACGTTAAACGTTGCCAGGTTTAGATTCCAATGGCGGCCTGTCCGGAGCCAGGTATTCTTAGCACCCTCTGCAGCGTCACAGATCTGACCGCCGCCGTGGTCAGTTGCTTCGCGGCTGCTGGGGACTGAGGGCCGGGGTTTGATTGTTGTATTCATATAGGAGGTTGTGGCCATGTACTGCACCTGGGTGGCCAATCCTGCTCTGGTGAGAGAGTGCGTTACCGGTTCTGGTCACCGGGATCAGGCCGCACTCCAGGCCTGTTTGTGCAATTTTCTCAACGCACGGTTTTTTTGTATTTTCCGGTGGAGAATTGCGTGGCACCGGGGTTTGAACCACGGTCCTCTTGCATGGGAGACGGATCATCTACCGTCCCCGCAGGAGTTAATTAAAAATTTAATTATGGGGTTTTACGTGATAAAACCACTTTCTGATTATGAGGCACGCCGTAGTGGAGGACTCCGGCAATTTCGACCACGTGGGGTTCTTTAACGTGCACCTAACTCTAAGTAAACGGGTGTTTTCGCATTTCGCCCCCATCGAAATGCGGCCGCCGTGGCCGGGATCCGATCCCGCGTCCCCGTGCTCAGCAGTCTAACACCATAGCCACTGAGCAACCACGGTGGGTCCCGCAGGAGTTCTACGCCTCATTTAACCTACAGTGGTGCCCTATTTGATCAGACAAGGTTGACCAATCTGAGCTCGGTTATACCGCACGGATGGCACTCGGCTAGAGAACCTGGTATTTATGACTTGCACATGTCTCGCCGTACCTAATTGAGGATGTATATAATTTTTTAGGACGGTTCCCGTACAGTGATAAAATAAAGGAAAAGACATTAAAAATAAAGAAAAAAAAGGGGACACAAACAACGGAACATGACAGGTGATTTGAACTCGTGACCCTTGGATGTTGCCCGGAAAGATAGCTTAGTCGGTTGGTTCGTCAGGCCCCAGGTTACTTTCAAGCGCCATAGCTCCTGCTCCGAGCATCATACTTACGTGGAAAGGGACTAATGTTGTCCGCGATAGTCGGAAGGCATAGTTTCTTGAAAAATGACCACCCGAGGTGAAGAGCGAACTCGAGCGGCTTTAGAGACTAAGAAAACTGCCTTAAAATATTTAGACTTGAGGGGAAAGCTTCGTTAACAAACTATAACACGGCAATCCGCACTCAAATACGACGAGATATTGAGACATGGAAAATTCCCTTGAAATAAATATGGTTTGCTAGACCAATGCTTGTAAGTATTGAACCTCTTAAAAAGATGAGGGGGGAAATATGCGCTCACCGAGAGGGCATCGTCCGCACGAGACCACCACCAGGCACCTTACTGAGACGTGGAAAGCTCTGCGGCCGGAACAAAGCCTCCCTTCTCCGCCGGCCAAGAGGGGAAAACGCGCTTTCCGATCGCTCAAGGTTGCGCGGACATAGTATAACTAGCGTCTAGGAAAAGCTTAAACAGGTGCGAGGGCGGCACGCATAGCGTGGGAAGCTAGCCTCCAGAATAACTATCTCAAGGACTGCTGCTGACGAGGGCGAAATACCTTCGTGTAATTATAATAACCCTAATAGGACTACTTTCAAAGAAAATAAGAAAAAAAAGTAAAAGGCCCAGAAGGCTATACTACGAGAGCTATGACTGATAATTTTCTGTATATATATGGGATCGCATGCGCGCGCTGTTGCTTTGTCTCTGCGTGTAGTAGTTAAGAGAGCCAGTTTAAGGGCGGAGAAGAAGGAAGGAAAGGAAAGAAAATTGCAGCGCCGTGGTCTTAAAGCGCACCCGTGGTAGAGAAACGGAAGGCGATATAAGCGTGCGTGGCTTTGACACGCACACGATAGCACAGCAATCAGCGCTAGTATATAATTGAAACCCTAATAATAAATTTAAATATTCATCTCATCTATGGGATCTACTGCGCGCGTTGTTGCTTTGTCTCTGCGTGTAGTAGTGAAGAGAGCCAGTTTAAGGGCGGAGAAGAATGAAGGAAAGGAAAGCAAAATTGCAGCGCCGTGGTTTTAAAGCACACCCATGGTAGAGAAACGGAAGGCGATAGAAGCCTGCGTGGCTATGATACGCACACGACAAACTGCCTTAAAATATTTAGACTTGAGGGAAAGCTTCGTTAACAAACGATAGCACAGCAATCAGCATTCGAATATAATTATAACCCTAATAATAATTGTAAATATTCATCTCATCTATGGGATCTAATGCGCGCGCTGTTGCTTTGTCTCAGCGTGTAGTAGTTAAGAGAGCCAGTGTAAGGGTGGAGAAGAAGGAAGGAAAGGAAAGTCTCTGAAGCAAAATTGCAGCGCCGTGGTTTTAAAGCGCAACCGTGGTAGATAAACGGAAGGCGATATAAACGTACGTGACCATGATACGCACACGACAAACTGCCTTAAAATATTTAGACTTGAGGGGAAAGCTTCGTTAACAAACTATAACACGGCAATCAGCACTCGAATACGACGAGAGAAATTATTGAGACATGGAAAATTCCCTTGAAATACATATGATTTGCGAGACAAATGCTTGTAAGTATTGAACCTCTTAAAAAGATGAGGGGGGAAATATGCGCTCACCGAGAGGGCATCGTCCGCACGAGACCACCACCAGGCACCAGGCACCTCACGTTACAGAACATCAACGGCGTGGTCGCTCTCAGATAATCTTTGCGATGAAGAGAGCCACGGTGAATCACGCAGACAGTGGAATGACGGCACTATGAAGGTAGCCGGCGTGCAGGGAAACCTGCGTGTGCGAAGAGCACGTCTTGTTCGCGCGCTTCAATCTGGGCGCTGCCGCTGCTGCGAACTCATCATTGGTCGTTCGGTTCCTCGATCTATATCCGCGATAGCTGCTGAGGGGCCAATGAGATTGCAGGGCTCACATTACAGAACATCAACGGCGTGGTCGCTCTCAGATAATCTTTGCGATGAAGAGAGCCACGGTGAATCACGCAGACAGCGGAATAACGGCCCAGCGAAGGTAACCGGCATGCAGGGAAACCTGTGTGTGCGAAGAATACGTCTTAAAAGCGCTCCAATATGGCCGCTGCACTTGCTGCGAAGTGATAGGTGGTCCATCAGTTCCTCGATATATATCCGCAGCAGCTGATCAGGGGCTAATGGGAGTGCAGGTATCACGTTACGTCACGTGATCGTCATGATCCCTTTCAGATGAACATTGCGATGAAGACAGCCACGGCGATTCGCGCACACAGCGGAATCTCCGCCGAACGAAGGCAAGCGGCGTGCAGGGAAACCTGCTTGTGCGAAGAACACGTCTTGTTAGCGCGTTGCAATCTGGGCGCTACCGCTGCTACCAAACGATCGTTGGTCAGTCATTTCCTCGATCTATATCCGCAGTAGCTGTTGATGTACAATGGTATGGCAGGGCTCACGTCACAGCATATCACCGGCGTGATCGCTTTCAGATGATCTTTGCGATGAAGTGAGCCACGGTGAATCACGCAGACATCGGAATCTCGGATCAACGAAGGCAACCGGCGTGCAGGGAAATCTGCGTGTGCGCAGAAGCGTCTTGTTAGCGCGCTGGAATCTGGGCGCTGCCGCTGCTACCAAACGATCGTTGGTCACTCATTTCCTCGATCTTTGTCTGCAGTAGCTGTTGAGGGGCCAATGAGATTGCAGGGCTCATGTTACAGAACATCAAAGGAGTGCTTGTTTTCTGGTGATCTTTGCGATGAAGAGAGCCATGGCGAATCGTGCAGACAGCGGAATGTCGGCCCATCGAAGGCAACCGGCGTGCAGGGAAACCTGCTTGTGCGAAGAATACGTATTGTTAGCGCTCTCCAACATTGCCGCTGCCGCGGCTGCGAAGTGATAGGTGGTCAATGTGTTCCTCGATTTTTATCCACAGCAGCTGATGAGGGGCCAATGGGAGTGCAGGTATCACGTTACGGCACGCCACCGCCATGATCCCTTTCAAATGATCTTGGCGATTAAGACTGCCACGGCGAATCGCGCAGACAGCGGAATGTCGGCCCAACGAAGGCAATCGGAGCGCAGGGAAAGCTGCGTGTGTGATGAATTCGTCTCGTTAGCGCGCTGGAATCTGGGCGCTGCCGCTGCTGCCAAGCCATCGTTGGTCAGCCGGTTAATAGATCTATATATGCAGCAGTTGATGAGCTGCCAATAGGAGTGCAGGGCTCACATTACGGCACGTCACTGGCATAATACTTTCAGATGATCTTTGCGATGAAGAGAGCCACGGTGAATCGCGCCGACATCGGAATCTTGGCACAACGAAGGGAACCGGCTTGCAGGGAAACCTGCGTGTGCGAAGAACACGTCTTGTTAGAGCGCTTCAATGTGGGCGCTGCTGTTGCTGCCAAGTGATCGTTGGTCAGTCAGTTCCTCGATCTATATTCGCAGTAGCTGTTGAGGGGCCAATGAAATTGCAGGGCTCATGTTACAGAAAAGCACCGGCGTGATTTTTTTCAGACGATCTTTGCGATGAAGCGAGACACGGTGAATCGCGCAGACACCGAAATGACGGCCCAACGAAGGCAAGCGGCGTGCCGGGAAACCTGCGTGTGCGAAGAATACGTCTTGTTAGCGCGCTCTAATCTGGGCGCTGCCTCTGCTGCGAAGTGGTAGGTGGTCAATCAGTTCCTCGATTTATATCTACAGCAGCTGATGAGGGGCCAATGGGAGTGCAGGTATCACGTTACGGCACGTCATCGGCATGATCCCTTTCAGATGAACATTGCGATGAAGAGAGCCACGGCGAATCGCGCAGACATCGGAATCTCGGCCCAACGAAGGCAACCGGCGTACGGGGAAGCCTCCGTGTGCGAAGAACATGTGTTCTTAGCGCGGTGCAATCTGGGCGCTGCCGCTGCTGCAAATTGACCGTTATTGTCGTTTCCTCGATCTATATTCGCAGTAGCTGTTGAGGTACAATGGGATTGCGGGGCTCACGTTACAGCACATCACCGGCGTGATCCCTTTTAGACGATCTTTGCGACGAAGAGAGCACGGCGAATCGCGTGTACAACAAAATCTCCGCCCAACGAAGGTAACCAGCGTGGAGGAAAACCTGCGTGTGCGAAGGATACGTCTTCCCTTACAAAAAAAAAATTGTTGAAATGTGATTGAAATATCATTGGTCAACGTCAACAAATGAGCTTGAAAGATCATTGGGGCATTGTTGAAACATCATTGAGGAAACTCTTGACAAGTGTTGATAATTGGCCCGTGACATTTTGTCGAAACATCATTGTGGCCTCTCAATTCGAAAGATCATTGGCATATCGTTGAAACTATGGTGTATTTGACTCTTGAAAGCCCATTGAAGCAGTGTTGTAGATGTGTTGGTTGTCAATGTCGAAAGCCCATTGAGGTATTGTTCAAATGTGTTGTTTGTTAATGTTGAAAGCCCATTGAAGCGTTGTTGAAGCTCAAAATTGAAAGCCCATTGAGGTATTGTTGAAATGTGTTGTTTGTCGATGTTGACAGCCCATTGAAGCATTGTTGCAGATGTGTTGAGTCTCAAAATTGAAAGCCCATGGAGGTATTGTTGAAATGTGTAGTTCATCAATATTGAAAGCCCATGGAAGAATTGTTGCAGATCTGTTGAACATCAACACAAATTATGTTGAAAGGCCTTTATGCCCCACTGGGTATTTAGCAGTTTAAACCTGCACTTACCTTAAAATACTGCTGAGCTATGTTGCATATAATTACCTTTGATGTCACGGTGGTATGTCTGCTGTGAGAGGATAGGGATAAAATTTAAATACAGGCATTTTGTACCGCAGGCCTCTGTCACCCTGTGCTCAAAAGCATGCTCCTAGATTGCCTGTAATAAACCATATTGTAAAACTGCTAGCAGTACTGTTATGCCACTTCTTTCAATTGTCAGAGTGAATGGTCCTCCCAAAAATCAAGAGTGCTGAACTGATCCAGACAAAAACCATTTTTCTAGGTGAACTGTTTATTTGTAACCAAACATCTGTGTAAATGTACAACCATTTGTAGTTTGACATCAGAAACTTCTTAAAAACTATCGCACAGTACAAACTTCCTGCAGCTTGACACCAAAAAAAAATTGAATACTGAAGATGTAGTCAGTCTGGCTCTCAAGTAAAACACATTTCCCAAAAGAAAGAAATTTTAAAAAAATAAATGCCTAAATAAATAAATGTACAAGCAGACTGAAATGACTGTACATAAGAACACTCAAAAAGGGTACTTGCTTTCTCTATTAGGTAGCCAATGGTACTATAACCATGGCACAATTTGCTTGTGCCCACAGCACTCAACTGTGACCTGATATGCAGGGTGGTTATCTTTAAGTTTCATGGAACTTATTGAAGACTGACTGTTGCACCTAACATAATTCTAGATACAGAGTGCCAAACATTACTTGCATGAGAAACAAGACGCCATAGTCAGCTGATTAACAAAAACTCAGTTCCTAATAAACTTTTTACGAATTGTAGCCGGTAATTTTACAAGGTGCATGCACTTAGAATGAATTTCCAGAATGACACTAGTAATATTGAGACACATGCCATCAAACTTGCTGTAGAAATGCACTGCTGTAGCACTTTTTTTAACAAAACGCACTGTTATGCATCGAAGCACAAAAGTAACCGGAATGCCCATGTATTTCTCTCACATTTATGGAAAAATATCGAAACTGGTGTCATCCTGGAAATTAAATTCAAGTGAATGTCTTGCAAACTCACTGGCTACAATTTGCAAACTGAAATATGTGCTGTGATGTTATAAGTGAATTAATAAATTTATGACAATCACGTTTAACGTTTCCATTTGTTGTGCTAGTACTGCCCACCTCTGAATAATCCAGCTCAAGCACAAGAATTATGCTACCTGGCAGACAACTTAAATATCTGTAAAACTGATGAAGGATCACTGTACAATCCTTATTTGTTGGTTGAATGGTGTGTGCCAATTTCAGTAAACCTTAGATACTTTTGAAACATGGCAATCACAATAAGTGATGCTTGTGGGAGCAGTTTATTATGCTGCATTGCTGTTGCATGATCCAGTTTTATTTTCTGCCATGATAACGTTCCTGCGCAGGTAATTCTATATCAAGCTACTTATTCATATTAACTGCTTCAGATTTTCATATGAAACAAAGACAGCTATTAGTGATGTGCTTGAATACAGCAAAGTTACTCCTTGTGCGAGTTCCATTTCATTTTTATTCGCTGTCGCAAAAAAACAAAAGAATTCAGAAGATATGGTTTTATGCAAACATGAAAGGCACATCACTGCCATTACTGGAGATGTTTCGTTGCATAATAAATTTAAGCCGACTTATACCTATTAATTTTACTCATGTATTTTAGATAGCAATAAACCATTTTTACAAAGTTATGTAAAATGCCGTTTTTACTGAACTCTGAAAATGGCACAGATGCACTTGCAGGTATGCGATTCCATGCCGAATCGACAAGCGTTTTTTTGACACCGCACATATATCTGAAACATTGCCATATCTTTACTAGAGTTCAAAGCTCGTTACCCACTTTTATTTATTTTTGCCAGATATTTTGTAGCATTTTAAGTGACAGTTTAGTTTTCCTGTTCAGCTGAGCTAGAGGACATCAAATGTCCTCTAGCTTTTCTTTTTTTTCAAATTCTTCAAATACTTTTTTATTTCAAATGCATATTGTATTGATCGAGGCCTTCAAATGGTGTGCGTGGAAATACGGTGAAGTGATGCAACTGCCAAAATAGCCAACATTTCAAATATTTGAATACTTCAATTGCTTTTGTCACCGGCAAAAATGAGTCAAATTGCAATCCTTTAGTTTTTTTTTAGTAAGAAAAAATTCACAGGACAGAAATTAAACACAGAATGGGAGCCCAGGTGACATAGTATAGCAGAAAAACATATCAAGCTCTGAAGGTTCAGCTGATCGCCTGTAAAAAAAATTCTAATCTTTTGCAAGAAGCTTCATGTTCAAGAAAAAACAGCCTTCGTAGTTGGCGAAAAAATGTGATACATTATTGGATAGCTCTACATGTGTGCTATGCATGTGTGAAGTTAAAAAAGGTATTTTTAAATGCGAGAAATTCTTTTTTGAAATTTTGTCAGCACCGAATTTTCTCTGATGTGCGCACAGCTTGCTGGCCGGAAATGCAGACGACAAAGCTGGCTTCGTATGCAACACAGATGACAGAGAAGCGGTGTTAGGGTCTGCATTTTATTGCCAAGGGACACATGCTCTAACGCAACGAGGCTTGTGTTTGGTGTGGGCCAGGTACACCATACAGCCATTGCACATAAAATATCAACACGAGGCCTGTTAGAAGAGTATCCGACCTTTGGCTGAAGAAAAAAAATTTGCATAACTGAAGCGTTGGAAACCTAATCACCCTCAAAGTAGTCTCCTTGGGAATCCAGCCACTTCTCCCAGCGGTGCTGCCATTGTTAGAAGCATTCCGAGAAGGCCTCTTTCCGAATGGACTTTAGCTCAGCTGTCGTTGCAGCCATAATGTCTTCTCTTGTCTGAAATCACGCTTGTTTCAATGGCCCCTTGATTTTGGGAAACAGCCAGAAGTCGCAGGCCGCCATATCAGGAGAGCAAGGAGCCTGTTGAACTACAGGAGTCTGGTTTTTCGCCAAAAAACTCTGAATCAAGTGCGAGAAAAGCATTGTCGTGATGGATGTGCCAATTTCCTGTTGACAACTTCGGTATCTTGCTCAATACAGCATCACATAGGCCATGGAGGACATCCCTGTAGTAGTCTTTAGTGATTGCTTGACCCTGTGGTGTGTATCCGCGGTGTACCACGCTGCGGGAGTCAAAGACAGCAGTCAGCAACACTTTGACGTTGCTGCACACTTAGCGGTCTTTGGTTGGCGACGTGGAATGCTTCCACTGTAATGACTGGGATTTGGTTTCCGGGTCGTAAACATACACCCAAGACTTGTCACAAGTGATTATGGTGTTCATGAAGTTGGGGTCACTGTTTGTGGAATCCAGCATGTCTGTGAGACTTCAACACGAAGTTGCTTTTGCTCCACCATGAGCAGCTTGGGAACGAATTTCGGCGCAACTCTCTTCATGGCCAAATCTTCGGTGATAATGAAATGTGGATAAAATGTGCTGATGCCCACCTCTTCCGCAATTTCTTAGATAGTTACACGACGGTCCCGCATCACCACGGGGTTCACTTTGGCAATGACATGGTCATTTCGGCATGTTGATGGCCGACTGGAGTGTGGCTCGCTCTCCACCGATGTGTGGCCGTCTCTAAACTGGTTGTACCACTCCTTAATCTGTGTGCTGCTCATAGCATAGTCACCGAAAGCAGTCTGAATCTTCCGAATGGTTTCCACTTGGCTGTCGCCCAGTTTCTGGCAAAATTTGATGCAGTAGCACTGCTCCAGTCGCTCTGCCATTTTCCTTGCAATAAAAAACCGACGAGAGCACTGTACTGCCTCTTTCAAACGCTGCGTCCCAGCAATTCACGCTATTGGCAGGTGGGAAAAAATTCGTGCATGCGCACAAAGGTTCAAGGGCGGCTGATGAAAACGCGCTTGTTTCATATTCATCAGGTGTTCGCAAAAAAGGTCGAATACTTTTCTAACAGACCTCGTACGTAATAAATATGTTAGGGAATCCTGCAGTGCTAAAAGATATGTTTCATGCAGTTTAGAAAAAGAAATATCAGCTATTATGTAGACAGTAAATCTAGGAAGAGCACTGATATTGCGTAACAAAGCATCTTAAAGGGCATGTCGCATTGCAATGCAACATAGAGGGAGCAGGACACTTTGTGCCCTGCTCCCTGAAGCCCAATGATGATGCAAGTAGAAAACACCTTCATAATTAAGACTGAAAACCTACATGAGTATGAGCAAATTCTTGTGGTGTTGTTTGGTACCAATGTTTCAGAGCTGGAATATGCTCATCTATAAAAGTCATATGTGCCATGTTCATTCTGATGTGGTCAGACACCATTGGTGACCACTTTTTGCGTTCACGTTAAAAAATACGAGTTGAGACTGCAGCAGCAGTGCTTGACGTCACCTGCCTTCGTAATGAAAAAAAGGCAGTCAGTTTGTTGAGTAGTTCTTGTGGATAATATATTAACAACCTTTCCTTGCTAGATGACATGGCTTCATATATTTATTCTATATTTATGCTGTATGTGTGGTCCACAAATGAACATTATAAAAAATAATTTATCGCACTTAAAGAATAATAACTTTTTGTTACTTGTCACATGCATAGAAGACATGTACGGCTGTGTATTGATGGGTGACATACTTTTGTGCCAACCACCAAAGCTAATTTTTTATCTTCAACACGAAGCTTGCAAAAAATTTCAACTTTACAGTTTTTTTAGCTGATCAACTGTATCTCCAAGACTTGAAATATTTTGCAGCTATCCCAAGTCAACCAGTCTGATTTTATATTCATTTTGTGCCTTCTGTATTTCCCTACGTTAGAAGAAAATTCAAACTTTGCCAATTTTGGCAGTCACACCACTTCAGTCTCTTGACATGAACACCATCTGAATATCTGGATCATACAATTTCCCTTTCAGAAGAAACGTGTATCAGTGCCTTCTAGCTTAGCTGGGCAAGAAAAATAAATTTTTGCCAAAATTCAAAAAAGTTTTTGTGAAGGAAAATAAATGGGGAGCAAGAGTGCGGAGCTTCAACTATATCTGTGATGGCCAAAAAAACGCTGGTTGATTGCCCTGGAATGACTTAAGAATATGTATGAAAGCAAATTTTCTCAAAAATTTTCTCGTTGTACCTACTGAAAATCAAGCAAACTTGAAATGGTTTGCCATAATGGAACAGTTCTTGAGAAAATTGTTATGTGGTTTGGCATGAAATGACTTAAGATACTTTAAAAATATATTAATAAGGAAACACTATCCTTACTGGAACCATATCAAAAACTAACATAAAAATGTAGTGAACTATAACAAAGCACAGCACTTGTATTCTGGATAGAGCAATCCAATGTGGGCTTCTCAGGAGATTAGCATAATTAACATAAATAAAATTAACATAAAAATGTCAAGGCATAGAAAGGCACAACATTTGTATGCTCATTTGAGAAATCCAAATTGGGCCCTTCAGGCGACTAACATAAAACATAAAAATGTCGAGAGTTACAAAAGCACAACACTTGTGTTTCGGTTTGAGCTGTCCAACTTGGGCTCTTCAGAGGTGAAGGGGCAGGGGCAGTTGCTTCAGGGGCAAAGTCCCTTGCGAGAAGCGAGGCCAGAGTTCTTTACATAGGGCATGTTGGTACCAGGAAACCTGCGACACGTGAAGCCTGCAAAAACAAGCGAGAACAAGTTTTGAAAAGCAACTTCCACATGCAAAAGAATGGCATGCAATATGCCCTCGTTATAATGAAATTGATTTATGTATTTGTGTTGCTTTATTCCAATTTTCCACGGGTACAGCTTTAGAGCATGACCATTTATATTTATTTAGTGCGGCACAGGACACCACTAAGCGTCAAATGCAGGAAAGGGCAAAGAGGAACAAAGCACTGTAGCAATATAACTTTATGAATATCTTCAATGTCAAAGATGTGCACTTTGCTTGCTGAGAAACAAAATGGTGAAAAAAATTCATGTTGTTCATAAATAAACCTGAACTGACAACTAAAATTATTTCTTGTAACTTTAATAATTAAAATGTGCAGCACTTCACTGTGCTTTTCCATGCTCCAAATACAATAGTGTCATGTCACTAGAATTGAGTGTAGCTTCATTTGATGTTAGGTTTCCTGAGTTCACATGCAATCGGAACGTACTTCTAGCCTTACAATGACTTAGGAGCTTCTACATTAAAGAAGACACTGCTTACAGTGAAGTATGTTTTCTGCCTCAACGACTGAATTACTGTTATAATGAGGAATCTGTGTAGTTGTGCACCAAGCTGCTTAGCATGACACATGAAGAATGTGACAGATACGAAGAAATGCTGTCTTTTAAGAGCCATATGCCTTAGGACTGACTTCTTTAACCCTTTTAGGGTTCACTGCCATACATCTGTGGCTGTGATGGAACGTTCTGAAAAAATTTGCTTTTTCAGAACAAAGTGTTGCCTAGCATCCCACTGGAGGTGCTGCAACCTTCTGAGACTTCTATAAAATATTCTTATAGTGCTGTCGCTCCTTGGGTTTCTCCGAAACTGATTTTTCACTTAGCTCCTTGGTGTCTGTCATTGCAATAATTTGGGAGTGTTGCCACAAGTTCTTGTAAGTTTCATTACACAAAAAATTATGCTGCTTTATCCTGCATAAAAAATAAAACATGTAAAACTGCAAATACTGAAATGGTATTGCCACTTTAATGTTATTTTAAAGAATTATTTACCGGTTTATTTTTTCGGAAAGTCGCCCTGAAGAACTTAAATCTGCAATAAAAATATTAAGGATGCGCGAAAAGTGATTTTTGAGACTGAACCGAATAATGCCTGTGGCAAATCAAATATTGGATAGCTTCTGAATAATGAACAGCTGATATCACAATTAATGTAAGATGAGGTTCACATACTAGTATTCTTAAAGTTAGCAAGTTTCTGTCATTGTTATGTTATGAAGAGCTGTTTATTAAAAGCACAAATGGAGCAGCAAAAAGTTTCTTCACATGCACAGGACTCTTCAGTAAGCATAAATGATTGCTGTACAGCCTCTAAAGTACAGCTACATTAGTACCGTAGCTTGGTCTGCTATTCTTACAAGTTCTTACGTTTTATGTCTATACTATGTTATTGGAGGTGAAAATTTACCGTACTTTGGCTCAAATTTCATGTTTTATTGGTGTTTCGAAATATTATAATAATACTCACATTTACAAATAGTGACCATTCGAAGACTAATTTGAATAGGACACTATTCAATTCGAAAGTTTTGAGTATGTGCACACCACAAAAGATATGTACCTCCTAAATTAGAGGCATATTTCTCCCCAAAATGTGATCCTCAATGGGCTAAACAAGAGCGACAGAAAAGCCCATTCATCTTTTTGATAAATTTAAACCCATAATCTACTTGGCAATGGTTCATAACCCAGTTAACAGGTAGGTGAAGAAAGGAAGCAGGAAACAATTCTAACAATTTCAGAATGGGAGTAGTGGACATGTCCGATGGTCTGCAAGAAACTTTATACATTAGGCCCCAAGAGCCTATTCTCCATTTATTGAAGTATATGGAGAAAAGCCACATAAATATTTTTTTTCGTATCTAAGAATACAAAGTGATAAAGTGCATATTAATAAATACGAGTCATAGGTTAGGTGCTTAGAATAAGTAAGCATTTACTAAACATAGTACTGTTGACAGTGAAGCTGGCAACTCTGTCCCTGTTGTTTCTTTGATTGAAACTACCAAAAGAAAATTGCCACACCACTCAGGTTCCCTCTGCTGAAAGGTTGCTGTCTCGGATCACAGGGACCGCCTTCAAGATAGGAGCAACTTTGATTTGATGTGGTCTGTTAAAATTGGTGAAACTACTGTTTCACATCTCAGAACATGGAGAGCTGTTTTGATTTCTGCAATTTGGTGAACGTGCTCCTGCTCGAGCTGAGCGGTAACCACACTTGAGCATAGCTTCTCCGCAATTCGTGTATTAAAATAACACTTTCAGGCTGCTTAACCATGTCCTCCTTGCCAACAGATTTGGAGCGTGCTTCACAGACAACTATTCCTTGCAATGACAGCCAAGTAGCACTGCTAATGCACAAATTCAGCTCATTTTATTTGGTGGAGATGCTAAAAACTTTCGGCAGTGAAGGCAGATTTTAAATTTTAGAAGCATTTGAGTATGGCGGCATTAGGCACTTAAGATCATATGAACAGTCATTCCAAATGGTAGGCTATTGTAGCACACAACTGCACACACGGGCTACATGAAAGTCGGTTGTTATGCCAATGGCAAGTTCATAATTTTAGAAAAAAAAGTGTGAATGTAAAATGCAACTGGAAAGGATATATGGTACTTGCCTATAACAGCACTGACCCTGATGGGGTCAAGAGCCTCTGTTGCCCCTTGGTGTTATTTCCAAAGCCCGAATGGCCCATGAGCTCCTCCTCTGTGAACACATGGTGAAGCAAGGTCCTTGCAAACTTTCCTGGTCCACCATGGCAGGCCATGGTAAGCTGGGCCAGGATAACCTTCTCAATGTGCACTCTTACAGCCTATGTGAACCTGCATGTTTAAGTAAATGTTAGCAAAACAGTTTCAAGCTTTTCAAGTACATTCACACAACAGCCCTACTGCAAATAAATTACAAAAGTAACTGTTGTAAATCTAGAATGCTAAACTTGACTTCTTACAAGCTTCTGATGCTGTCTGGATGCCACATGTTTCAGAAAACAATCCAGCACAAACAAGAATAATAATCCAAAGTATCCAAACATCTAGTACTTGAAAAAGGGGAGTACCAGCGAAACCCAAATGACACGCACACAAGGAAACGGCATTAGACATGGACGGACATTGGGACGGACCAGCGTTCGTCCCTGTCTAACGCCTTTTCCATGTGTGCGCGTCCTTTGTTTTGCTCGTACCCCCACTTTTCAAGTTCATCATGCATCAACTGGCCCAAGAGCTTGCGCTAATGCACATCTAGTACTATTTATTGTGATTACCATTCTTCGTATACTTCATATTTTCAGATGTTTGTCTCGATTGTCCCATCCATTTGTGTCAATATGTAGCCCATGGTCTAATGGGGAGATTGGGCTGCTATGTTGAGGGAAGAGTTCAATATCAACCGTTGGAATAGCTTGGGTGACCGGGTATGCGACCCTGGGCATATGCCACTTTTCAAATAATCTCTTTCACGCTATCTTGAGCAGATGCTGCTGCTTGTGTTGGCAAGCAGCATTAGGATCTCGAAGTGGGACATGATTGTCGATCATTACTAAGATTACCACTACACATCACGTTCGCTTGCTGTGCTCCAGAAGTAATGCGAGATTCCACTCCACTGTATGAAATGTACATAAGCCGTAAGGACAGTAAATTAAAATTTTTAAATTAAACCTCAATTAACTTAATCTACTCGCAAAGCACAGGCTGCACAAGATCACGGAGTGAACTCAGAAGTTTGTGGACAGTCAGTTGATGTCCATGTCAGGGACCTCTAGGGAGACTCGGTCATTTCCTCGATGTACATCATCGTGCCGTCACACATTCTAATACAATTCTGTCTCGTTGTACCACTAATAGTCATCACGTATCACAGAACTCAAAATATTAATAGACACTTATATCTACTGTTTATTTAATCTTTACGGAAAATACTTTGAGCATGAGTTTTTGCAGAGATCATGAATTCTACCGCTTAAAAGAGCACTAAATTAAAATTAACATAATTATATTTCGGCGTTTTAAGTGCCAAAACGACAATCTGATGTTTAAGCTTGTTTCACATGCAAGCGATTCAGCGAATGTAGCGAACAGCGGCGCGGCGCTGCGAAGCTTTTCGCGAAGTTTCGTTTCACATGCATTGCCGCCGCGCATTTTCCGCTGCTGCGAATAGTAATGTTGCTGGCATTAAACACAGGACTTTCAGCCAGTTTCGGTAGTTTGCGACTACCAACATAAGCATTCCTTTGTCCCTGCCTCTCAAATTTTTATTTTATAAATACATATCCTGCGCTTAGCAATTTAAGAATTCGTTGAAAAGCTCTCTTGGCATGTTGCCTGTACTACGCGTAGCAAGTAAATAAACATCGTCCTATGCGCAGGCTTTCCAGCACTAATCCTCCGCTGGTCACGTGTTGGTGGGCCGTTCGGAAACAGTGCTGCCGCTCTGCCGCTGCGATGAAATTCCAACTTGCCCGAACCTTGCCGCTCCCGCCACCGCTTGAAACTGATTTCTGCGGCGCGGCGGCAGGATTTGCAAGCATTTTCGCTTGCATGTGAAACAGGCTTTAGGCACGCCATAGTGGGGAACTCTGTATTAATTTTTACCAAATCAGGCTGCAAGGTACATGGGCAGTTTCGTATTTCACCTCCATCAAAATGCGGTTTTCTGATCCTGCGGCCTCGTGCTTAGTAGTGCTGTGCCATCACCCCTAATCAACTATGGCAAGAAAGCACTGAAGAGAAAAATTATTTTAGATGTATCTGTAAATGACCTTCCTACAATTCAAGAGATTCACTCGTACCGTGACAAGAGGCTGAGTAAATTGTAAAAGCAGCAAGAGGAAAGATTGGTGGCAGTGCTGCCTTGAAGTTACCACACCTGCTTGCTGTGACGTCATGGATTTTGATGATGTCTGTTCAGCTGCAGCAATTTTCTTTTACAAATAAAGATGTTCTTCATCGTATTCCAAAAACTTAAAATAAAAACCGTCAGGAACTTTTACTGAAACAATACAACCCAAGTTTGTAAAAATACTTGAAATCCACGATGTGACAATGAGATGTCGGCACGAAGATTTTGGGGCGATACTCAGAAAATTGAACGTTGAGCTTTATTTTCTCTAATCAAGCAATTACCAAGAAATTTACAGAAGTAGATATCTAAAATGATGCTTTATTTTAAATTCATTTAGGGTGTCATTAGTGTCCCCTTAATACAAAACAAGGAATGCACTTAGCTGCGTAATAGGTTAACATGCATCACTGGTTCTCATTAAGGTAGGAGAGGTAGGGTAGGTAGGACTGGCTGCTCCAGAGGGGAGCCCTGCCACTTCCCCTCAACCTCCCAATTTCCAATTTTTTTATGAGCAGTGATGCAATTTCTGTATCCTAACGAGGCATAATGCCAAGGAGATTCATGCCATGCTGGCTACAGTATGTGGTGACCGGCACTTCACACCGTCCAGCTCGGCATCAATCTTTTTGGAATTTGGCCCTTGAAATGCAGAAAGCCCTGATCACTGCTCGTTCTTCAGCCAACTTTCTCAAAGGGTGCTGCTGTTCTGGTTTGATACCTCTAGCAGTGCACTGCTGCATGACATAGGTCATAATACGTTCGTTCTGGTAAAACTGGAAAGATGTGCACACACGTAGACAACTAATGTCCACACTAAGTTTCTGAACGCCCCTCTCATATCAGGCATATACCCTGAACAAGACACATTCTATCTTTAATATGTTCACAAGTGACACTGAAATTCACTCCCAGTCCCGGTGCAGTTGCAGTCTTTCAGCTGAGTGCTTAAAGGCACCATGTCTCCAAATGAAGGCACTCTGCACCAATTGATCACTGGAGCAAATGCCTTGCAGTTGCATCAGCAATGTTGTTGTTTCTGCTTCCTGCAATACATTTTCACGGCATCACTGTATTTGATCATGGTGACGCTACAGAATGGATGGCCAAAGAATTCACCTTGAGCATTCCAGCTTGGGTGTCTCTCAGCTCATTTTGAATCTGAAAAAAGATGTCAGTATTAAAATGTGAAGCCACGATGCAGCAAAAGCAACAATCAAAAGAGCTACATGGACCATTAGGCTCACATAAATGGACGGATACAAATGAATAGTCATTGAATACACTAAAGTGTGGCCGCTCTTGCCAATGGCAGTGTGAGCTTGTCAAATAATTTATTTCACATTCCTCTAATATTTTAAAAATTATTTCCATGCATCTACTGAACTGTTATGGCCACATCTTAAAGGCAGCTCCTTCATATAAAACCAGTGTTGCATTCTTTTACTCCCCGTCTACCTGATGCTGCTGAAGTTTTTCTTACTCTCAAAGAAAGAATTTCGCAGAACTGCTCTTTCGATAATGCATTATTCCAAGCTTGTGGCAAAGCGTTGTCATTTAGTTCACAACTATGCGCTCCCCCTTCGATCTGTTCACTCTTTAGTGCTCGGATTCAAAGCAAAACTAGCTTTTCGGCATAACTAGCTACTTCTATGGTCACAAGAAACAATGCTAATTATTAATGTTTATGTTGCCGATAACGTATACATGCCGCCTCGAAACCCAGTGGGACGACAAGGCAGATGTGCCAGGCATCTCGTTCCTTTACTGATTTAAAAATTTTGTTAAATAAATCACTTACCGAAGTGCGAAAAGCTGCAATTTCACGAAATTACATTATTTTGAATGTTGTAGGACCTGGAGTGCCATTAAATCTGCCTTCCCGTGAATGCTAAGAGCGCCTACGCGAAGCCGTTTGGGCGAAGCACTCGATGGCGTCGAACGAAGATGAAAAAAGAAAGCTGAATGCGTGCGAACTGGTGGAAAACAAAACACACGCGGTTGGTAAGGCGTATAACTCGATGATTTCGCAGCACCCTGTGGCATCCCCCTCTATTGTATCTCACGTATCGCATAGAATCACATGTACACACTTCAAATTCTTTATTATTATTGCGCGACAGCCTCCTCTGTTTTCCGATCGCGCGAACATCGGCCGCACGGCGTGTCAGATAGCCGCCTTCAAGCACCGCGGAGTCACTCGTTCCTGAAGGGAACAGCGCAACAGAATACACTTTCGCCGATCCCACCGCCCCACGCCGCTACAAGCTCGCTCCCACGTCTTGTACTAGCGTGGCGCAAACTAAATATCTTCCAATTACAGTACAGATCGGATGGTTTCACGTCGCATTGTTTTGCGCTCATTAATAAGGCTAACTCAATCGGTGCTCGAACACCGTATCAGAAATCATGGCGTACACCATGCCCTGTTTTAGCTGGCACCACATAGCTGCCTTACGTCACCACAAGCGGAGTGTAAAGTTAAACCAGGACAAAGCTCCATGTTATATACCGCGAATCTAGTGCTGTACAACCAATTCTGGCAACGGAAGGATAGTACTAGGAATGAAAAGTAGAAAAGAGGCGCGCGGAAGACACGCACAAGCGCTGAAATCATTTCCGCGCTCCGTTCACCGCGTCGCAATGGACGAACAAGGAGAATTCGAAACACTCACTCACCCTTAATGTCGCTGAGTCGGAGGCGATCATGGTGATCTTCGAGGCAACAAGCCCATAAAAAGCGAGCAACACGCAGGAATATTCCAAAGATGTCACAGCGAAGCACACAAAGAACGCAGAAAATGCAGGAAGCTCTCAAGCGAACGGCGTGGACGAACTCGCCGAAATGTGCCAAGCATCAACAGCCCAAACGCGCAATTATACGTGTACACTCATACAAATACACGCTTATATTGAATTCCCTATTGAAAATCCCAGCATTGCCCATCATGAATTTTATGCTGGGTATGACGGAAAATTTGATGTACATGACGGAAAACATGGTGGGTATGGTGGAATTCATCGTGGGTATGCTGGGTGGTTGGTGGGTGTAGTGGAAGATGGTGGGATGTATTGGTGGGATACACACTGGGCGACTTGTCTCAATGGTGGGTGTGCTGGGTGGATGTTGGGATACATACTGGGTGACCAGTGTAAATGGTGGGTGAATGATGGATATGCTGGGTGAACGGTGGGTGCGTGAGGTGGATGGTGGGACCCATACTGGGTGACCTGTGTAAATGGTGGGTGAATGATGGATGTGCTGGGTGAACAGTGGGTGTGCTAGGTGGATGGTGGGACACATATCGGGTGACCTGTGTAAATGGTGGGTAAATGAGGGGTGTGCTGGGTGGATAGTAGGATACATTCTGGGTGACTTGTCTGAATAGTGGGTGAATGGTGGCGTGCTGGGAGTACTGGGTGGATAGTGGGATACATAGCAGGAGTACAATGGGTGAATGCATGCGACATCAATAACCTAACACGTGGCTTATGGCAATAGTATTGACAGTCATTAGGGTGGGTTCATAATGTGTACAGAGGGTTATGTTTGATTTGCCAAATGGCATCACAGTAGTCCCAGTTTTTGCTTATATAATTCTATGTGCACATGTACTTTTCTAACATTTATTCAAGTATTTCTGCATACTATTTTGTGACGCTTAATCGTTAACTATTGTACCCTGCTAAATTTGAGCCTATTAATAGTAATGTTTATTATTGTAATGATTTTAGTTTTTCATGTTGGGATTTGTTGAGAATAAAATCTCACTGCTTTGCCATCCTTTGTAGGTAGTGGGATCTGGTCAAGCTGCTTCAGTGCAACTTTTATTCCCAGTTTTTCATGTACAGCACATAAAATAAATAACCAGTTCACCTCAAATTGGGAATACTGATGATGATGGTAAAGCATTCCGGACATGTACCTATACTTCACTGATTTGGCTATGGTAAAATGCAAGCCCATCATTATTGGGAGAAGCACCACAATTTTCTCAGTGGGTGTCAAGAGATCAATAGCAGGCAGGGAATCCTCATATCAAACAAATTTTATTCTGACATAATTTGGTGAGTAATAGGTACAAATGACAATGATGCATGTAGCACATTATGAGAGCACATAATACTGACACTTCAACAAAAATACCCAACTCGATTCTAATATAACTGAAGGATAATGTTCTTCCAGGCACAGCACTCTTGTAACAGTGCACTGTTGCAAAATAGTTCTGCAGACTATAACAATCAGCAAATATTACATAAATTAGGTTGTTAACAATGTTTCTTTTTTTATGCACTGTCCCAGCCTCTAAATCTGTGGAGTTTCAGGAAACTTAGCATGCAGATGTCAACAACAAAGCATCAGTAAGGATGTTTACCATCGGACATAACTGTCGAACATTTTCTTATTGCTTTGTTTATTTTATACAGGAACGATAGAAATTAATGTATGCAGCATTTTAAATCAAATAGTTTTGCTCTTTTTGGTTGCAATGAAGGATGGCCTGGATGTTGCAGCAGCTTTTCTTGTGTATATGAATGTAACTGTTGATCAACAAGCTATATAATGTACATTATAAAAGACAAAAGCAACTTAGGCTTTATTTCTAATGAAGGCATTGTTTGAGATTAGCTATATATAGTGTTTCCACTGAACACTATACATTGCAATGTAGATGCAGCGAATTGTTGTAATCACAAGAAATGCGACTCACCAGAGAAAAGAAAATTTTAACGAAGGTGAAAAAGCAAATCCACCCCATTGTTTTGCGCACTACAATAAATATGGAACCAGACTTTATGACAGAACATGTAATGCTAAATAAGCCTTTTAGAGTGAGCTTAAATGTGTACATCCTGTAATATTTCGTGAAAAGTATGCCATTTAATTGTAAGACAAACGGAGATATCTTTAAGTTACAATGCGTAGCTTTTGCAGTACAAAGTTTAATAACTGGTGCCTGTGAGGGACACTTTTAATGTATATGAATTACTTTTAATTTTTTCCGTGCTGTAGGATAAATTTCTTTTCTTGCTATTACTTCTGCTTCTTATTAAAAATGCTAGACACACCCTATCGCATGCAGGCCACTGCTAGTGTGTTGTGGAGATGAGATGCTTTACTTAGGATTGTACAAGCAACACACAGCAGCACATATGTTAATGGGGTAGGTCACTTGATAGAGCATTGCCACTGGTGTTTATGCACACCCAAGTATTAGCACAAAACAATTTTGTGCAGGTTCCCTTTGCAGACTACACAAAAATATATTCTTTTGATTCATACAGACATATATGTAACCAAATGACCCAACCATTACACCATAAAGACAAGTAATGTGCAAGCAATGTAAAATATGAAATTTAATATGGAGCACTTTTGGCTGTGCTTTCTATTTTCACAGAAATTACAATGTATTTTCAAACAAAGCACCACTAAGTCTCTGCATCTTTGTTGACATGTTTCCACCACTCTTGATTTGACTGAGTCAACTACAGCACAAAGCGGTCTCTCCTCTCCCACATCTAACTACTTTCATGTGCGAAACAAACCTACCCAATGGCCACTAATTTTCTCGTATCCAAATCTCATATCATCCTGTGCGATGCCATCACCTTTGACTGCATTCCCGTCTGTTCGTGCGCCAAACTCCGTAACTGTATCAGACTGCAAGTTGTCTGCCCTACACACTGCATGACATTACCATTCCCAATACAGCAATATACGTAGGTCATCAATTATTTGTCCTATGCATCGAATGAAGTAATCTGCTGTCAACCTCATTCCAAAGGGGAGCAATTTTGCAAAACTGCTCTTATGGGAGGTGAACGGCCTACTCAAAGGGCAACTTGGAAACTTGATAGCCAAGGCTCTAGAACTACACAACCTTAGTGATGAGAAGAAAGGGGGTTAATGGAGGTGCCCGATTTTTGTTAATCATACCATGAGAAGCCAACAAACAAAGACACCAAGGACGTGGAAATTACTTCTATTTACTAATTGTATTAAAGAAATGATAAATTAATGGCAATGAAAGTGGACCGGGGCTATTTAACGTGCACCTACATCTAAGTAAATGGGTGTTTTTGCATTTTTTCCCCCACCGAAATGGAGAATACCTCCCATGTCCCTGGTCATTAGCACAGGCATGTTATACACTACAATATTACATCTCCAATGCTTTGAGACATTGTTTATGCGCCCACTTTGACTCCTTGGCAGCACCCGGTAGACACTGTCTACTTTATAGTTTAGAAGAACTTGTTGTTGGGCGAGTTGGTACATATTAGCGAACATTGTTAAACTGCGCGAACAAACTGACCACAGAGACAGCATGGGACAAGGACAGGCGCAATCTTGTGCAATGTTTACTTATCAGAATTTGACAGAGCGGTAAACGAAGGGATTGATCGTGACCAGGTTGTTACCGTGTTTCATTATGTTGACGATTTTCTTGTACATTTAAAAAAGCAAGCCAGTTCCACGTATGACAACGCCATCGCAGGTGTACTACACATCTTTCAGCGCCTTGGCAAGGGTTTGACTTTCACCCATGAACTAACAAAGGATAATAATATTCAGTTCTTAGACAGCGCTACAAGCTTCTGTGACGACCATGTGTGCCGGAAATATAACCCAAGATCCCAAAAGAAATTGTTGCCCTACGATACGGCTCATTCGAAAACGGTAAAGCGGGCAATAGCCACCCAGTGTATCATATCAGCCTCAGGAAAGTCCTGCACACACAAAATACAGGAAAGCTTTGACAGGCAGATTGTAAGGTTGGAAGAAGCAGGTTTCCCGCAATCAGTCTTTTCAGCAGTAGTGGAGGCAGTGCTTAAGAAGATAAAGATGGAAGGCAATATTACTAAAGACACAAGGGAGCGCAAAAACAAGAAATGTAAAGTTGTGCCTTATGTTCAAAGAGTTCCCACAACTTAAAAAAGGTTGTGAAACGGTATGGAGTTGAGATAGCGTTCTCGGCTCCCGGCAAGCTCGCTGGGCTATGCTCGCACATAGGAAGAAGTAAAGATAGCTTCCAACGGTGCGGAACAAAGCACTCCATTTTCCACGTAGATTGCAGTGTTTGAGTAGTTTATCAGATACCTCTATCATGTGGTAAAGTTTTCATAGGCCAAATAGGAAGGTGCGTGAATGTGCGCTTGCGTGAGCATGAATTCTCAATTAGAAATAAAACGAATGGGCACCTGCCAGTCCACTGCTTGGCGCGCACGTGCAAGCCGATCATGAAGGAAATAAAGATTTTGTGCCGCTGCCGAGATAGCCGAGCCAGAGAGCTACTCGAGGCGTACCATATTAGAAAGAAGGGACAAGACTGTGTCAGTGACACCTCAGTTTATTTACACAACAGTGAGATGAGGTTTATTGGCGAGCGAAGGTAGGTCGCGTTTGTCATATACAAGGTTTTTCTTCTCTTTTATTTTTTATTTTTTCGCGTATGCGCAGTGGTGTATGTCGGGGGTGTACTTATATGTGGTCTTTGTGGAATAAACATTAGTTGCAAGTCTGCGCCCGTCCTTGTCCCGTGCTGTCTTTGTGGCCGTTTGTTCGCGCAGTTGAACAATGTTCACTGTCTAGTTTAGCAGCTACAGAGACAGTCTGCATTACGATCTAGCCCAACAATCCTACAATGACCTTTTTGATCGACGTTTTGATCAGTACCCACGCAACCCTCATTCACAGAGGCCAGTTACTGCCCATGACTTCTATAGAGAAGTTTTTTACTCTCAACAGATGGATGTGGCTCAACAGCTTCATCAGCATTTCGGAAGTTTACCCTCTGCTTCTGCTAAGGTGGCACACCAGATCACACAGCCAGATACTGTTACTGACATCAACCATCAAGCTATGGGTAATTGGTTATATCTATGTGGCCAAGAGGGTGCATCCTGGACACTCAGTGCCCAAAGACTCCACTCTAGGAAGCCACTGTAACAATTCACCTGCTTCAGATGATGCTGACATTATCACCAGCTTTTTTTTTTTTTTTACCCGCCGTGGTTGCTCAGTGGCTATGGTGTTGGGCTGCTGTGCACGAGGTCGCGGGATCGAATCCCGGCCACGGCGGCCGCATTTCGATGGGGGCGAAATGCGAAAACACCCGTGTACTTAGATTTAGGTGCACGTTAAAGAACCCCAGGTGGTCGAAATTTCCGGAGCCCTCCACTACGGCGTGCCTCATAATCAGAAGTGGTTTTGGCACGTAAAACCCCATAATTTAATTTATTATCACCAGTTTTCTGGGCACACCGAATGCCCTCTCCCCAGTGGTGCATCACCACAGTTGAAAAGTAGCTAGTGTGGCTTATGAAAATAAGGGCACTGGAAAACCCTTCAGAACTTGCACTTCGGGAAGTTGGTGCTTAGGTTAACTAAACCTATTTTTCTTGGTGCAAAGTAGAACATGAAGCAACCTCCAACCTCCACACAAACAGCATAGTCAGCTTCACCCAGTTCCCCTCTAGCACGCCCTTTGGACAACCTATATTTTTTACTCCTAAAGAAAGGGCCGGTGTAGTAAAGAAGTGTAGAAAAAAAACAGAAATGGCTGGAACTATTCTGATTTCAATTCGAACATTCAAATATTTTCACACTGCTATTTCAATAGCAATTCCCTAGTGCAAAAAGATATTACAAAAAAGAAACTAGTTAGTCTACCAATAGTCTGTCATGTTATAGCAGGTGGCCATGAGATACCACAAGAATGTGCAATGTTATTAAGTATTGGGGTCTTACTGAACAAAGGTATGTTCCTTTTGTGATTGCATTGGAGCCAAAGCGCAGAGATAAAATACTACCAAACAGATGCTGCAGTAGGACAAGGGTGTACGCACACCTAACTTGATGCTCAGAAATACAGGAAGCATAACGTGAGAAAACAAACTCATTTACAGGAAAATTTGATAGCAATGAGGAGGTTGGCCCTCAATAGGCAATCAGCCATCAGTAAACACAATCTCGGGCTTGACTGCCATTCATGACCGCTAAAGTAAAAATAGCAGCAACCTTCCAATGGCGCCTTGTCCCCTGCCACCATGCCATCCAGTCATTGAAGCCATATTGGTAGGCCTAACATGCATTATATTGCACAGAATCTGTGGTTAAAAATTAGTTTGACAGTGAGTGAACACGTCTTGAAGCAATGAATTGCATGCGGAAGTCAAAAATCACTTGCCAATGGCAAGGGCGAGGATGATAACCTTAAAATGAAGACTTCAATTAGTTTGCAACTACAAGTTTTACGACGTGATGTGTGGAGATGTTATAAATGTCTAGCAAAATTGTTATATGGCTTTGGAAATTTGTCACATATTGCTGTATGGATAGGCATAAGGAGTGGCTGGGGTGTGGCTCTATGAAGCACTGCTTAGATTACCAAATTATCAAGCAAGTCTAACAAAACTGGCATTCAAAAGATCAATCGATGATTGCAGTGACAAGGCATAATTTCTACAGCAGCTGTAGCCAGCAATATCCATTATCACCAAAATGACAGAACATCGATCAGTGTATGTAAGTGTACTTATATACATAT
Organism: Dermacentor andersoni; assembly: GCF_023375885.2. Taxonomy (NCBI): domain Eukaryota; kingdom Metazoa; phylum Arthropoda; class Arachnida; order Ixodida; family Ixodidae; genus Dermacentor; species Dermacentor andersoni. Next base: position 32,420,273 of record NC_092818.1, read on the forward strand.
GCCAGTTGCAGCACTACCATCTGAGTGGAGAAAGGCATACAAGTACAGCATCCTTTCCATATGCTCATGTCACATGCATTGTTCACCGCTCTTTGGCATAGCTTTGGCACAAGTCATCTCATTTGTATACGAATGTAGCAACTCTCATGAAACGTGGACTGGTGCAATTGACACAGCACTGCATACAGCACAGAGAACATGATTTTACAACACTAACAAAATACAAGTGATAGCACCCTTTGCTCAAAAAGAAAAGTACCAGACATGCATGGTAGATAAAGCAGGAGTGTGAAAATATTCCAATCCTTTGATGAGGAAACACACACACGTACTCTCTCCTATTAGAAGCATACTTACACCCCACAACAGAAAATGAAAATGTAGGTTTTTAAAGATGCCATAAAATGACCAAACAAAACACATGGTTCTAACAGAACTATCTTCATTTCGAAAAAATGTGGGCAAGAAGTTGAAAGCTAAATATGACAAACAATAAATGCTGGGTACCAATAAGAAAAATGTTTCCCAAAAAAGGGTGTTCTACATGAGTTGCATTGCAAGTGCAGAGCCTACCTTGCAACATCAAAAAGACACTAAAGAGGTGTACTGAATCAGCTTACAATAAAAAGTATCTTTGAAAATTAGTTTCATTGATTTTGCGGCAACAGCTGGGTTGATTATTAGAAGATAAAATCATGATCAATTTTCTTTATTTCACACCGAAACCAGTCAGTGTGACATCACGGATAGCAAAGCATTTTTTCGCATTTAAGCCACTGTAATTAGGCAGGAGTTAAAATTTCCTGAATTCAGTCATTGGCTCTTTTGGAACACAATGCGTTCATTTTTACTCGTAAGGATTTCATTAAGCGTGAGCAAATGGCATCAAAATCTATAACATCATGCCAAGCTAGTGCAACAATTTCAAGACAGCATTGCCACTTCACATCTTTTCAGGAATACACAGCATCTTCTCATAGTACGAGTGACTTTGTTCGTAAGATGAGACTAAATGTACGTCCTTCACCCCCCAACTAATTTCATTACATGCACGTTAGACAAATAAGGCACTGTTATTATGGAAGCACGTCTTGACATTTATCATTTACTTCGTCTTGTTTACCTTTAAGGTACATCAAGCATAATCATGCTGAACAGCTGAATCAGTTTTTCTCTTGCCTCAGCACTTATCCCGTGGCTTACAGTGTAGCATGCTTGTTTTGGCACAGCCTACAGAGACTGACATGCTTATCATTCCAGTAACTTCAACATCTTCCGTAGTATAGATGGGCACTTTTAAAGCCAAATACCTGCATTCCACTTGGTGGCCCTCAACACGATACTATGACATGCTTATCGCAAATAGTGCAATTATGCAATTACACTGCATTAGGGGTCCACTGAAGTGATTTGTAAATAATGTTCATTAGCGTAATTTCACAACAAAAACGTTTAAACTGCAACCCTCAAATTAACAGAATCATTAGTAATGAAAGCAGAGAAGCGCACCTGTTCTCCTAACAGTTAGCTCTGCTGACCGCTTTTCAAGCCGCCTTAAATTTTCGTTCACAAACAAGCACGAGTGACCCTTGCCACTGTCGCAATGATCTTATTCATGAAGGCTACCGAAGTGGGGTTGTGATGCTTTTAATTTTTTAATTCAAGCTCTAATATGAAAATGCACTGAATGGAACATGGGGCAGATTTAGTTTGACAGCTCGCCGAACTCCAATGTGTCATTCAAGGAACCTCTCGGTCCTGTGGAATAAATTTGGGAACCCTTGCAACGAAAACGGACCCCAAAATATGAAGAGAAAAAAGTATCAACTACAAAAATTAGGTGTGGCAGTAAAATCGAATGCTAAACTACAGTGTGGAATTAACAGATACTACTGAAGTTTCATAAGCTGTATCCTCAGTTGAGATATTAACCATTACTTGGAAACTGTTCAGGCCTCTACTGCATTATTTTTGTTGATTTCAGTATTTCGAAGGCACATTTTTGTGCGCTTTACAAACATTCTGCTCTAACTTATTTGTATTGTATTCAACACCCAGATCACTTGTAAATGGCTCTTTCGTTACAATAGCAAGCCTTCTGCTGTGCTAGCACCGATTGGTGTTGAAGTGTGCTGCAGCACATACTCATCCCTCTTGTTTGTGCAGGATACCACTTCACTTGTGTGATGACGGGTTGATATAGATGTGTGATAAGCGGCTCGCTACACATTTGAACCCTAGTATTCTGAAAGCAGCAAGGAGATTCGTGGAATGCAGTTGCTGTAGAGTGTTTTCCTTATGGATCTTCCATTCCACAGTAGCTTTAGACACTTTGTTTTTGGTAATGAGGAACGGTTAATTACTAATACAGCTAAACTCATTTTTCTCTTTAGTGTCCCTTCAATCCCTTTCAATCTTGTTCGGCAGGTCACAAATGAACATCTTATCTTCTTGCACAAAATCTATACACAAACAACTGTCAACAATTTCATCAGGCAAGATCACGTCGCGCGTTCCATGACACGAAAGAAAACACTCCTTTATGTGAGGAGGAATGGCACGAACATCTGTCTCCTGAAGCACAAGTATTTTCTCAATTCGTGCATAGCACCCAGCATATGTCCGCACAAAGGTCGTATCAGATTTTGAAGGTCTTCTGAATCCAGTGCTGTGGAAAACTTGCTTCTTTTGCACAAATCGCTCATATTCCACAGCATCGGACATAGCCACTCCACACCGACTATACAGTGCATCCTGCCCTTCAGCACTGAGCACTGTCTTCTTACCTGTGCCCAACAGTGATAAGCCATCTGCACAAACCCTGCAGGGATGTTTTCATGTCGAGCAGTGTGAGAGTACATGTGTATGCCTTTAGGCATTGTTTATCTGCAAATATTTAAAACAAATTGAGCCATGCCCTGTTCAAAACTATTTTGCTTTTCAGAGTCTCTTCTCAAGAACTTTGTGTCAAGGTGTGAAGCATTATATGGTGTGGCATTCAATACATATAATGTCCACGCACTCCTCCACCTTGGAAACTGTGCCCGTTCCCTTGGGCCCCTTTGGGCACATTCTGCCTTCGTGTTTGAAGGGGGAAATGACACCATTGTGCGGCAGATTTCCGCAGCAAAGGGCCTTCTGGAACGAATTGTAGAACGAGTCGTCATGTCTCAGCAGCTGCAGCGTCTACTTGGAAGTCCACTTCTAGCTTCTGAAGAAAAAAGGTTGTGCAATGGCTTTCTTGGATATTCACTTGTGAAAAACTTTTTGTGTGCACTGAAACCAGTCTGATATTTAGAAGGAATACAGTGCTTTTCCAAAGTTTAACATGTAGCCTCAACAGTCTCGCCATAAGCAACCCCAGCTTTTGTCATCTAAAGTGCGGTCGTAACCTGTCCAGCAAAGAAGAAATTTCAACATTTCACGGAAATTTGCTCTGCATTGCAGGGCCGGCAGGTGCATGGCTTATAAGAGAAAACAAATAAGTGAAACAACAAATATGAGCACAACAGACAAGACAAGTGCTCTACACAAAGTTAGCTGTGTTAACGTATGCAAGCAAATAAAAAAAAAGGTGCAGAAGACTCAATAAATTTCTATGACATAAAGACATAACAACTACTGCGCATTTTTTTTCGGAAGCGGTGACCCAAGATTCCATAAGCCAAGATGGATAGTTCTGTAATATTTTGGTGCCTACAATAATAGCCTTTCCCCTAGCTGTCATCACAGAAACGTTCACGCCAGTTAGGACAGGTGCTACAAATAGGAGGAAAGCCCGAGTTGATGTGCGAATGGCTTGAGGTGGTCAGGCCTGCTAAATAAATGTAAGTTTGTAAGTTTTGCTTTACACACAACTTTCATGACCAAGAGGTACAAGGAAACAGCCAGCCTGAAGGTAAATCCTTACACAAAAAATTATAATGATTTGATCAGCTTCTTACATGTGACTACCATATTCAATGTACATTATTGGGTGATGCTAACAATTTGTACACATATGCTTTGTTTGTACCACAGTCAAGGATTGCACTGACAAGAATGGAGGAATTTCAATATGGAATTCATCTGGTGCGCCTAACAATTATTTTTACGAGCTCCTTTGAAGCTTCAGTTGACATATCATGTTTAACAAAATGTTTTTACAATGAAATTAGTGCCACCACTTCTTGCATGGCTTCCATCCTGTGTCGTATTTCCTTGTCATGTGCTGGCAGTGCAAGTTTTCAACCTTTGTGCACACCCAGACATGGTCTTAAAATGTTCTTAGGTGTGCTGACACTTTGATTATATAAAAGAACTTCCTTTAACATACCAACCTACAAAGAAACAAAGTCTAAGCACCTTTGAACACTGAATTAACTTTCGTTAATAGGTGAGCTAGTTCCACAATAAATTTAGCAATTATTGGACAGCAACTTGAAGCTATCCTGGGAACATGTTTGCTTTTGTCACCAAACAAAGGCTCAGAAAGGTCTGTTACCATATAATGGATGCACACTGCAACACAACTCTGCATATGAACTCTTTGCTGCCCTCCATGATGTAGGGCAGCTTCCATAACCAAGAAAATACCGCATTTATTTGAATCTAGGCGAATAGGTTATTTTTTTTTCAAATCATCATATGCCAAGCATATGAAGACGTGGAATCGGCGATGGGTAGAGTGCTCGGTACGGCTCCCACACGCCGTATCCGAGCACTGTCATCACCAAGAGGCGTCACCACCAGGAGGCGTATCTGTGCAAGGATCTGCGGCATCTCGACGAGCAGCTGGCTATAAAAGAAGACAACCTTTCACTGGCCCGCTCACTTGGCAGTGGTGGCGACAACAGAGCATCATCTAAGCGCCTGCTGCTTTTCTTGCTGCAGATCACCGATCAGCGCAGCTGCATCCGACGCCCTTTACCGGTATGGCTCCCACACGCCGTATCCGAGCACTGTCATCACCAAGAGGCGTCACCACCAGGAGGCGTATCTGTGCAAGGATCTGCGGCATCTCGACGAGCAGCTGGCTATAAAAGAAGACAACGTTTCACTGGCCCGCTCACTTGGCAGTGGTGGCGACAACAGAGCATCATCTAAGCGCCTGCTGCTTTTCTTGCTGCAGATTAGTACGGTACACACGTAACTTCTTTTTCTCTGCGTCAGTCGCCGCTACTGCCAAGTTGTCAAATTGTAGTGCTTACTTTGTTGGTTGTCTTGCGAAGCATGTCGAAAGATTTGGCTAAAATGAAAGACGATTTTGCTAGGCTAAAAGAAGAGCTAAAACAAGAACTAAAGACATTCAAGGAATCGATGGAAAGGGAACTTCGGAATGAAATCAGGGAATTACGCCTTGAACAACGTAATCTTACTCAGAGTCTTGAGTACGCTTATGCTGAAATCCGCGATATGAAGAAAGAAGTGCAGGACCAAAAATCAAAAAGCACAGAACAAGCAAGTGAAAATGATGTGCTTAAGGCTAAATGCTCCACTCTTGAAATGACTGCCTCAGAACTAGAAAAGCGAGTTGTTCATTCAGAGCAATACTCACGGAAAGCAAATCTTGAGATTTTTGGGGTCGTCGAGAGGGAGAGCGAAAACGTTGTGGCCATTTTGTCCGAGATTGGAAACGCCATCAAAGAACCTATCACTGAATCTGACATCGAGACATGTCATCGTGTTCCCAGCCGGAAGCCTGCCATAACAAACATAGTGGTTCAATTTAAGTCAAGAACAAAGCGTGATGCGGCTCTCAGGAAAGCAAAGAAGACACGGCTCACTAACAAAGACATAGGACTAGGGGATGAAACACCGGTATATGTGAACGAATACCTTTGTCCAGCACAGAAAAAACTGCTAGGAATGGCAGTGAAAAGGAAGCATAACTATAAATGGAAGTCAGTTTGGACAAGCAATGGTAAGATCTTTGCAAGGCGGGCTTATGACTCTGAAGTTACATATATATCTTGTGAAGGGGACCTTGCAACGATAGGCCCGGTCCCTGAAGCTACTAGTGCTCCTTTATCTTTTGAAGCGGGCTCGGCCTAGGCGGGCCCTGAACCAAGTTCCGCTATTTGATACGTCGATACCTCATACACGGTCAAAATGGAATATTGCGATTTCATTTTACCCTCTCGCGTTCAGCTTCCACACCAGCCTCTCAGTTCAATTTTACATATCAATGCTCGCTCCGCTAATAATAAAGAAGACCAGATAACAGAACTGCTCAACGAATTTAGTTTTCATTTTAGTATTATTATGCTAACCGAAACATGGTTCAATAGCGATAGTAACGCACTGCGGTTAAATGGATACAGCAATTATTTCATTAACCGGCCGAACAGGCGCGGTGGCGGTGTTGCCGCATACATTGAAACACAGCGCCATTGCGTTCCTGTGTCGGAGTTCTGCATTTCAATGAGTGATTATGAGATGTTAACCTTGAAATGCAACTTGGAATTAATAATGGTAGTATACCGGCCTCCGAATGGCATTATTTCAAGTTTCATAGACTTCTTTGAAACATTTTTAGGCTACGTTAGCGCAAATAATTTTCGCCTCATCTGCGGAGGAGATTTCAATATAGATGTCACAGGGGATAGCACCTTAACCCAACGTTTTCTTATTACCGTTCAGTCGACTGGTTTCATGAATTTAATCAACACACCTACACGTGTTACGCAGACTACTTTATCGTGTATTGATCTCCTCATTACCAATATTGAAACTATGGTCAACCAAGCTGCTACCATTACCTCAGATATTAGTGATCATTCATCATCATCATCAGCCTGGTTGCGCCCACTGCAGGACAAAGGCCTCTCCCATGCTTCTCCAACAACCCCGGTCATGTACTAATTGTGGCCATGCCATGCCTGCAAACTTCTTAATCTCATCCGCCCACCTAACTTTCTGCCGACCCCTCCTACGCTTCCCTTCTCTTGGGATCCAGTCCGTAACCCTTAATGACCATCGGTTATCTTCCCTCCTCATTACATGTCCTGCCCATGCCCATTTCTTTTTCTTGATTTCAGCTAAGATGTCATTAACTCGCGTTTGTTCCCGCACCCAATCTGCTCTTTTCTTATCCCTTAACGTTACACCTATCATTCTTCTTTCCATGGCTCGTTGTGTCGTCCTCAATTTGAGTAGAACCCTTTTCGTAAGCCTCCAGGTTTCTGCCCCGTAGGTGAGTACTGGTAAGACACAGCTATTATATACTTTTCTCTTGAGGGATAATGGCAACCTGCTGTTCATGATTTGGGAATGCCTGCCAAACGCACCCCAGCCCATTCTTATTCTTCTGATTATTTCCGTCTCATGATCCGGATCCGCCGTCAATACCTGCCCTAAGTAGATGTATTCCCTTACGACTTCCAGTGCCTCGCTGCCTATTGTAAATTGCTGTTCTCTCCCGAGACTGTTAAGCATAACTTTAGTTTTCTGCAGATTAATTTTTAGACCCACTCTTCTGCTTTGCCTCTCTAGGTCAGTGAGCACGCATTACAATTGGTCCCCTGAGTTACTAAGCAAGGCAATATCATCAGCGAATCGCAAGTTACTAAGGTATTCTCCATTAACTTTTATTCCCAATTCTTCCCACTCCAGGTCTCTGAATACCTCCTGTAAACACGCTGTGAATAGCATTGGAGATATCGTATCTCCCTGCCTGACGCCTTTCTTTATTGGGATTTTGTTGCTTGCTTTATGGAGGACTACGGTGGCTGTGGAGCCGCTATAGATATCTTCCAGTATTTTTACATATGGCTCATCTACACCCTGATTCCGTAATGCCTCCATGACTGCTGAGGTTTCGACTGAATCAAACGCTTTCTCGTAATCAATGAAAGCTATATATAAGGGTTGGTTATATTCTGCACATTTCTCTATCACTTGATTGATAGTGTGAATATAGTCTATTGTTGAGTAGCCTTTACGGAATCCTGCCTGGTCCTTTGGTTGACAGAAGTCTAAGGTGTTCCTGATTCTATTTGCAATTACCTTAGGAAATACTTTGTAGGCAACGGACAGTAAGCTGATCGGTCTATAATTTTTCAAGTCTTTGGCGTCCCCTTTCTTATGGATTAGGATTATGTTAGCGTTCTTCCAAGATTCCGGTACGCTCGAGGTCATGAGGCATTGCGTATACAGGGTGGCCAGTTTCTCTAGAACAATCTGTCCACCATCCTTCAACAAATCTGCTGTTACCTGATCCTCCCCAGCTGCCTTCCCCCTTTGCATATCTCCTAAGACATTCTTTACTCCTTCCGGCGTTACCTTCGGGATTTCGAATTCCTCTAGACTATTTTCTCTTCCATTATCGTCGTGGGTGCCACTGGTACTGTATAAATCTCTATAGAACTCCTCAGCCACTTGAACTATCTCATCCATATTAGTAATGATATTGCCGGCTTTGTCTCTTAACGCATACATCTGATTCTTCGCAATTCCTAGTTTCTTCTTCACTGTTTTTAGACTTCCTCCGTTCCTGAGAGCATGTTCAATTCTATCCATATTATACTTCCTTATGTCAGCTGTCTTACGCTTGTTGATTAACGTCGAAAGTTCTGCCAGTTCTATTCTAGCTGTAGGGTTAGATGCTTTCATACATTGGCGTTTCTTGATCAGATCTTTCGTCTCCTGCGATAGTTTGCTGGTATCCGGCCTAACAGAGTTACCACCGACTTCCATTGCACACTCCTTAATGATGCCCACAAGATTGTCGTTCATTGCTTCAACACTAAGGTCCTCTTCCTGAGTTAAAGCTGAATACCTGTTCTGTAGCTTGATCTGGAATTCCTCTATTTTCCCTCTTACCGCTAACTCATTAATCGGCTTCTTATGTACCAGTTTCTTCCGTTCCCTCCTCAGGTCTGGGCTAATTCGAGTTCTTACCATCCTGTGGTCACTGCAGCGCACCTTGCCGAGCACGTCCACATCTTGTATGATGCCAGGGTTAGCGCAGAGTATGAAGTCTATTTCATTTCTAGTCTCGCCGTTCGGGCTCCTCCACGTCCACTTTCGGCTATCCCGCTTGCGGAAGAAGGTATTCATTATCCTCATATTATTCTGTTCCGCAAACTCTACTAATAACTCTCCCCTGCTATTCCTAGTGCCTATGCCACATTCGCCCACTGCCTTGTCTCCAGCCTGTTTCTTGCCTACCTTGGCATTAAAGTCGCCCATTAGTATAGTGTATTTAGTTTTCACTCTGCCCATCGCCGATTCCACGTCTTCATCGAAGCTTTCGACTTCCTGGTCATCATGATTGGATGTAGGGGCGTAGACCTGTATAATCTTCATTTTGTACCTCTTATTAAGTTTCACAACAAGACCTGCCACCCTCTCGTTAATGCTATAGAATTCCTGTATGTTACCAGCTATATTCTTATTAACGAGGAATCCGACTCCCAGTTGTCTTCTCTCCGCTAAGCCCCGGTAGCACAGGACGTGCCCGCTATTTAGCACTGTATGTGCTTCTTTTGGCCTCCTAACTTCACTGAGCGCTATTATATCCCATTTGCTTCCCTCTAATTCCTCCAATAGTACTGCTAGACTTGCCTCACTAGATAACGTTCTAGCGTTAAACGTTGCCAGGTTCATATTCCAATGGCGGCCTGTCCGGAGCCAGTGATTCTTAGCACCCCCTGCTGCGTCGCAGGTCTGACCGCCGCCGTGGTCAGTTGCTTTGCAGCTGCTGGGGACTGAGGGCCGGGGTTTGATTGTTGTGTTCATAGGAGGTTGTGGCCAAGTACTGCACCAGGGTGGCCAATCCTGCTCTGGTGAGGGAGTGCGTTACCGGTTCTGGTCACCGGGATCAGGCCACACTCCAGGCCTGTTTGTGCAATTTTATCAACACGCGGATTTTTTTTTAAAATCCGGTGGAAAATTGCCGGCACCGGGATTCGAAACACGGATCTCGTTAGTGATCATTGCCCTGTGTATATGTTCTATTACACAGATCCGAAAAATTGCAAGCGTCCTGAAACGCCAATTTATGCTCAATATATATCAAATAGCGCTCTGGAAACATTCAAGTACAACATTAGTATTCACGATTGGTCCCACTTATACAGGATAAAAGACGCAGATATTGCGTACGCAAAGTTCATTTCCGAATTCATAACTATCTACTCTTCACATTTTCCTTTCAAAGAAATTAAACACTAAAAAAAAATCAGAAAACCGTGGGTCACACCCGCGCATATTAAAATGATAAAGAAAAAGAATATGCTTTACCATGCTTTTCTACGTACTCGGTGGGCAGAAATTTTGATTAGATTCAAAAGCGCACGAAACAAACTAAGCGGTGAGCTTAGACACGCCAAGCGAACATACTATCAGCAAATATTTTCTGAACATGCAAGGAAACAGCCCAGTATAGTTTGGAAATTGATAAATGACGTTATGGGCCGCACCAGAAAGAACGCGTCAGTAGGAAGAATAAACCATAAAGGAAGTGAGCTATCGGGGAAAGCACTTGCTGACCATTTCAATAGTCACTTCACGAACATTGGAATACCAGTAAATCAGATACCGAATTCAGAAACGCCGACGAACACATGCACCGACAGCATTTTCCTTGAGCCTACCGATGAAGTAGAGGTTTACAGGACATTCATGAATTTAAACAATAGCAAGGCCTTAGACATAGATAACCTTCAAATAAAACCAGTTAAGTATGTCATAGAATTCATAGCTCCTGTGATTGCTCATATTTTTAACCTGATTCTAGAAACTGGCGTCTATCCTGATGAAATGAAGCAAAGTAGGGTGACCGTCTTATTCAAGGGCGGTGACAGAAACGACACAAGCAATTATAGGCCAGTCTCTGTCATTCCTATCTTTTCGAAAGGATTAGAAAAGGTGATATTCACTCGTTTGTCTAAATTTTTCCATTGTAAGAATATCATATGTGACGCCCAATTCGGCTTCCGGAAAGGGCGATCAACCGAAAGCGCCCTGCTAACCATTAAAGAAATCATCGTGCAAAATATTCAAGGCAACCTTTTCACTCTCGGCCTGTTTATCGATTTTAGCAAGGCGTTTGACTGCCTCAAACATAATATTTTAATTTACAAGCTTTCACTTAGTGGAATCCGCGGAACACCTCTGACTCTAACAAAGTCTTACTTAGAAAACAGGAAGCAGGCAGTATATATAGACAACTAACAATCCTTTTTTTACCAGTGCAAAACGGTGTACCACAAGGCAGCGTGTTAGGGCCTTTGCTTTTTAATATATATATTAATGATATTGTGAGCATTGATTCCACCGTAAAATTTATCATATATGCGGACGACAGCAGCATATTAATTTCGGGTCCTAATGCAGACGATCTAATTATCAAATGTAATCAAATACTTGACAAATTACACCTCTGGTCCAATTTGAATTGCATTAGAATAAATCCAAAGAAGACGAAAGTAGTAATATTTAGAGCTAAAAATAAGATAGTCAAAACATGCGATGCTGTCAAATGCCAAGGCCAAGAAGTTAAAGTAGTGAACGAACACAAAATTCTCGGGGTTACGTTTTCTTCAAACTTAAGTTGGGATAAACACATAGAAGATGTTTGTAGTAAACTAGCCGCAGTGAGAGGAATCTTATCTCGTTGCCGACATCTTCTTCCAACGCAGGCTAAAATCCAAATTTATCATGCACTGTTTGCTTCATATATTAACTACTGTGGTCTTGTATGGGCTACAACGACAAAGGGAAACGTTGCAAAGATAGGTGCACTTCAAAAGAGGATCGTGCGACATATTGCAAACCTTGATCACCAGTCTCCCACGCGAAGTGCTTTTATAAGCTACAATATAATTAGGGCGGAATATATGTATACGTCTCGCTTGCTCCGCTCCTTTTACTTTTCCACTGTAGCTTCCAAAGATTTTCTAATGAATCTAGCATCGCTAAGAAAAAGACATATTACACTATCCACACGTAATGATGACGTTTGGTTTCAACCGAAATTTCGAAATAATTATAAAGTTCAGTCATTACAGCATAATCTTCCATTTATTCTAAACGAGCATAAATGTGTGATCAGTTACGGCGTAAAAGGACTGAGAATGTATTTTGTATCTAAAGAATGAATGGCTATGTATGTTTGCCTTTTGTTTTGCAATTACTCTTTCACATGAACATGTATGTATTCTATTTTCTTTATACTCTGGTGTTTTAAACTTCTTTTTGTTTGTATTGTCATATGTTCACAACTATAAAGTAACTACACACATTTTGAAATCATATGCTGTAGATTTGTTAATTAATTATCCTTATGCTGCTGTATAATACATTGTTCTTCGCATTTCTTGATGTCATGGACACTACCTGTTGCTGTACATCAATACTGCCTTGTAGAGGGGGTCATGGGCCTAGTCAAGCTGTCGAGACAGCTTTTAGCTCTTGACGCTTTCCAGGACCTATTATTTCTGGAAAAATAAAAATTGAATTGAATTGAAAAACTAAATACACTATACTAATGGGCGACTTTAATGCCAAGGTAGGCAAGAAGCAGGCTGGAGACAAGGCAGTGGGGGAATATGGCATAGGCGCTAGGAATAGCAGGGGAGAGATATTAGTAGAGTTTGCGGAACAGAATAATATGAGGATAATGAATACCTTCTTCCGCAAGCGGAATAGCCGAAAGTGGACGTGGAGGAGCCCGAATGGTGAGACTAGAAATGAAATAGACTTCATACTCTGCACTAACCCTGGCATCATACAAGATGTGGACGTGCTCGGCAAAGTGCGCTGCAGTGACCACAGGATGGTAAGAACTCGAATTAGCCTAGACCTGAGAAGGGAACGGAAGAAACTGGTACATAAGAAGCCGATCAATGAGTTAGCGCTAAGAGGGAAAATAGAAGAATTCCAGATCAAGCTACAGAACAGGTATTCAGCTTTAACTCAGGAAGAGGAACTTAGTGTTGAAACAATGAACGACAATCTTGTGGGCATCATTAAGGAGTGTGCAATGGAACTCGGTGGTAACTCCATTAGGCAGGATACCAGCAAACTATCGCAGGAGACGAAAGATCTGATCAAGAAACGCCAATGTATGAAAGCCTCTAACCCTACAGCTAGAATAGAACTGGCAGAACTTTCGAAGTTAATCAACAAGCGTAAGACAGCTGACATAAGGAAGTATAATATGGATAGAATTGAACATGCTCTCAGGAACGGAGGAAGCCTAAAAACAGTGAAGAAGAAACTAGGAATCGGCAAGAATCAGATGTATGCGTTAAGAGACAAAGCCGGCAATATCATTACTAATATGGATGAGATAGTTCAAGTGGCTGAGGAGTTCTATAGAGATTTATACAGTACCAGTGGCACCCACGACGATAATGTAAGGGAAAATAGTCTATAGGAATTCGAAATCCCAAAGGTAACGCCGGAAGAAGTAAAGAAAGCCTTGGGAGATATGCAAAGGGGGAAGGCAGCTGGGGAGGATCAGGTAACAGCAGATTTGTTGAAGGATGGTGGACAGATTGTTCTAGAGAATCTGGCCACCCTGTATACGCAATGCCTCATGACCTCGAGCGCACCGGAATCTTGGAAAAACGCTAACATAATCCTAATTCATAAGAAAGGAGACGCCAAAGACTTGAAAAATCATAGACCGATCAGCTTACTGTCTGTTGCCTACAAACTATTTACTAAGGTAATCGCAAATAGAATCACGAACACCTTAGACTTCTGTCAAGCAAAGGACCCGGCAGGATTCCGTAAAGGCTACTCAACAATAGATCATATTCACACTATCATTCAGGTGATAGAGAAATGTGCGGAATATAACCAACCCTTATATATAGCTTTCATTGATTACGAGAAAGCGTTTGATTCTGTCGAAACCTCAGCAGTCATGGAGGCATTAAGGAATCAGGGTGTAGACGAGCCGTATGTAAAAATACTGAAAGATATCTATAGCGGCTCCACAGCCACCGTAGTCCTCCATAAAGCAAGCAACAAAATCCCAATAAAAGAAGGCGTCAGGCAGGGAGATACGATCTCTCCAATGTTATTCACCGCATGTTTACAGGAGGTATTCAGAGACCTGGATTGGGAAGAATTGGGGATAAAAGTTAATGGAGAGTACCTTAGTAACTTGCGATTCGCTGATGATATTGCCTTGCTTAGTAACTCAGGGGACCAATTGCAATGCATGCTCACTGACCTGGAGAGGCAAAGCAGAAGAGTGGGTCTAAAAATGAATCTGCCGAAAACTAAAGTAATGTTTAACAGTCTCGGAAGAGAACAGTAATTTACAATAGGCAGCGATGCACTGGAAGTCGTAAGGGAATACACCTACTTGGGGCAGGTAGTGACGGCGGATCCGGATCATGAGACGGAAATAATCAGGAGAATAACAATGGGCTGGGGTGCGTTTGGCAGGCATTCTCAGATCATGAACAGCAGGTTGCCATTATCCCTCAAGAGAAAAGTATATATTAACTGTGTCTTACCAGTACTCACCTACGGGGCAGAAACCTGGAGGCTTACGAAAGAGTTCTACTCAAATTGAGGACGACGCTACGAGCTATGGAAAGAAGAATGATAGGTGTAACGTTAAGGGATAAGAAAAGAGCAGATTGGGTGAGGGAACAAACGCGAGTTAATGACATCTTAGTTGAAATCAAGAAAAAGAAATGGGCATGGGCAGGACATGTAATGAGGAGGGAAGATAACCGATGGTCATTAAGGGTTACGGACTGGATCCCAAGGGAAGGGAAGCGTAGCAGGGGGCGGCAGAAAGTTAGGTGGGCGGATGAGATTAGAAGTTTGCAGGGACGGCGTGGCCACAAATAGTACATGACCGGGGTTGTTGGAGAAATATGGGAGAGGCCTTTGCCCTGCAGTGGGCGTAACCAGGCTGATGATGATGATGATGATGCCAAGCTCTAGGGTCAGCTTAGGTTCGAGGATTTTGAAAACATGCCAGTTTGTCATTGAACATATTAAATATGGTGCCAATTAGGTGGTGCATAGCTAGCGCCATCTAGAAAAGTCAGTATCGTAGCCACAACTAGCCGCACCAGTAGACAACTGAAGTACACGAGCGACGACGTTGCCATTTTGACCTGTGTGGTATCGATGTGCGGCGCGATATTATCGCAATGACACCAATTAGGTGATGACACTGCATTGCCGCTTTTAGTCGAAAAATTGTGCTAGCCGCAGAGGCATCAACAAACATTCAAGCCAGACCGGAATTGGGCATCGATGAGAAAAACGCCCGTTGTTGGAGGGGCAATCGGAGATGCTTTTTGCAGTTGCCGCAACGAGGAGATGACGGCAATGAGGAAGATACGCATGTGATAACAGAGAGGAGTGGTTTACCGAGATCGCGCCGAGTTTACGGAGATCGCGCTGTGCAGCACTGTCTGCACATGCGTGGTTATGCATCCGCAAGCGTACGAGGCTAGCAGCAATGACATAGACTGAGCTCGGCATGTTCATACAGAATAAGTGCTGTTTTCATTTTGTAGACACTGCCCTCACTTGTTTTTTGGCCTACATTCGAGGTAAGTTTTTATTTATGGTTTCAGACTTTCGGGGGTCAGCCAAGATTCGAGCAAATACGTAGGTTGGCTGCAGCAGACTTGTTTAGTTCGATCCCAATTACTGAGAATATCCCAAAGAATGCGATGCATAGGAGCACAATAAAGCCACTGGTGTCAGAAAGAACAGCAAAGCCTGGCGTGGTCTGTACATACATAAGCTACAAAGGAAGAACATACATAGTGCTGGCAGAATCTTGTAGCCCCTATGAGTTGATTTCAGGCAGCCATAAAAAGAAAAATTACTACAGGAAGAAGCAAACATCTATGTAGTGTGCCATGTTACATACATAAAATTCTGCAAACACATTTTTCCAGGCTGGTCATTGAGCTTGTGCATGGGAGAATAATTTGTTCGTCAGGAATAAAGGAAGTACACATTTACCAACACACCCCGTCTGGTACCTCAGTCACTCTTGAGAAATCAAGATGCTAACAAAGAGTGGGACTGTCTCAAGGGAACTTCCACAGCCGTACTTTCACAAAGGAGGTTACTAGCTCCATTAACGACCTTTTAATTTCTCTGCATGTTGCAGAAAAAAAATATATATGGCGCTATGCATGCTGTATATTACATTTTTATGCCTGTTTTTCCTATGTGTAAGAAGGCTTATCTCATGAGCTACCGGTATAGGTTCACTCTGCCAACTCTAAATAAATCAGTGGCTAGCTTGTTCCTTTAATAAAGGGAAAATGTGCCATGCACCCAAACGTAGCAATTGCTACAAAGGAAACCCATGCAGGTTCCTCGAAAGAAAAGCCTCGCAGTTGAAGACAAATTCATCCTGGTCCTAGCCCAAGCTCATATGGTAGAGTGGCTGCCCCAGGAAGGTGGTGGTCCTGGGTTCGAGCCCCGGACCAGGATGAATTTTTGTTCAACTGTGAGGCTTTTCTTTCGAGGAACCTGCATGGGTTTCCTCCGAAGCAACTGCAATGTTTGAGTGCATGTCTCATTTTGCCTTTATTAAATAATTACTTCTCTCCACCTTGCAGGTTTCTGTAGAAATATAATGTCTAGCATGTTTCACCTTATTTGCCATGCTCGTCTTCAAGATCTCTGCTATGTGGACATGGTTTTGGTCATACAAGCGCTGAAAGATTCAACAGGTTAACTCACTACAGTACAAACCGTGGACTGATAGTCTGTGTGCGGAGTGTCTGCAGACATTACCATAAGCTCACATAAGGTGTTGAGTTCAAACTTGGCTTGCATGCATGCAGTAGCACATCTTTTAGGATCTTACCAGCTTTGTCAATTTCAAGAATGGTGAGTTCCTCTTGAAGGAGGATATATATACCCTCACAAAGCTTGGAAAGGTGCCTCCAGTACTCATGATGCAGAATGTCATTAAGGCAAGGCAGAGCATAGAAAAGGAGCCAGTTTCGCCATTCAGATGCCTTCCAATGGCTTCTTTCTTGAACAGACCGTGGCAGCCTTGTAATGCAGTGAGGTGGCTTGATGGACAACAGCCGTGCAAATATTTGGGAAAGGGCTGATGGTGCACCTATAACAGACAACGCGACCTAATTTAATTATCTCATCAGCGTGACGCGACAAATCTATGCAAACAAGTGGATGCACTGCTCAAAATAGATCAAAATAAACAGCATTACATGCCTAAAAATTGTCATAAGGAAGTGCAATATTTTATTTCTAGGACATTAAAATATAGCACTCTTTTCAGTTAAAAAAATACTACACATAAAAATTTCTTGTCCTTGGTGATGGGAGAATCGGTTGAAAACATGCTCTCTTAAAAATGTTTACACCCTTTGGGTCGTATCTTACCCCACAATGATTATCATCATCTGAGGAGTTTTTTTCGAAATGGGTCAAATCCACGTAAACAGAAGTTTAGAAAAAAGCAAAAATTTGTTACCGGACCTAAATGCAACGCTATCAAAGCTATTATATGATATGCTTTACATGTCAGCTAGGGCAGGTTTAGGACCACAAGTAATGAAAAATTATGCCGCAAATATGCCCAATATAGGGCGAGAACTTTGGATTTGGCTCGTATCGAATTGAAACGCTGGATTTTAGGCGGTATTGCTATGAAAACTTTATTAAAATTGGCTTTCGAGAATGGCATCATGTAATCTTGACAGAAAAGCTATAATAACATTGGAAGCAGGGCACTGCATTTTGCATTTTGGCAACGGCGCATTCTTGCTTTTACGGTGGTGATGCGGCTTCTTTTCACTTCGTCGTCGACGTCTAGGGATAGATTTTCGCCGATCTCTTCATTGCCCCCTGAATCCATGAACAACGATATCAGAAAAGCGAAGAACTCGCGAAAACACGAACGAAACACTCTGAGCTGTCAGGCGGGAACCAACTCTTTGGTGGGAACTGACAAGGAGGCTGCCATGGCTACATGACGTCATGCCAAAAGCTCTCTCCTATTGGGCAAATGGATTTGGCTCATTTTGATCCGTGCAACAGCTGGATCTGGCTCAATTTCGATACGAAATACGATCTGCGAACACGTTCGCCTGGCGTTATTTGACGCATTTGGTTGCAACGAGTTTTCTATGAGAAAGTTGCCTAGTTTTTCTTGTCATTACCGTTTTATCTGACCTAGTTTCGGTTTGTGGATTTGGCTCATTTCGAAAAAAAAACTCCCCATCTGTCTTGCCCACATTCCCTTTCTTTAACGCTGCGAGCCCAGTACTTCCAAGTCACGAACAGCTTGCGAGTCATCAGTGTGGCACGGCATTTTCGACAAGAAAGCAGCGAGCACCAAGTTTTCAAGAAAGGAAACACAAGCAAGGCAGATGACGATTATTGTTGTGGGAGAAGATAAGCCCCAAAGGATGTAAACTTTTTAAAGAGTGCAGATGAACAACCAAAACAGACCAGTCATTGATTGCAGAAGTGCTAGTTTGGATGTTAAAGCTAAGCAGTGGTGTAGTGGTGTGTATATATATATATATATATATATATATATATATATATAACATTTTTTCAGGGGGAGGGGAACATGCCTAATGTGCTACCCTCTCGCTATACCCCTGAAAGTAAGCAATTTTAATGCATTCCGTTTGCTCTATTCATTTAAGTTTTCTGCAGTAGTTGTATGTACAAACAAACATGGCAGT
Organism: Dermacentor andersoni; assembly: GCF_023375885.2. Taxonomy (NCBI): domain Eukaryota; kingdom Metazoa; phylum Arthropoda; class Arachnida; order Ixodida; family Ixodidae; genus Dermacentor; species Dermacentor andersoni. Next base: position 32,438,929 of record NC_092818.1, read on the forward strand.
GTAGATTGAGTAGCTATTTCTCAAGGTAGAGTCATACACACGAGATGATACACTAACGATTGCCACTTTGTAGAAGAGAAAATTGTGAAAGCAGACAAGTACAAAAGACCTAAGCAAGCAATTTGACTAGGAATAAAAGTCCACAAAATGAAAGCTCAGCTGTGTCGCGGCTTGAGAGTATGTGATCCTGCTAATGTCATGCTTTACAAACACTGCTCCCATATCAACAGATGCTTGGAAACGCGATGGAGATGGTAATGCACCTTTTAAAATGTCAAAGAAATATTCATAACCAGGACAAGTGCACTTTTATGCACCAAAAATATCCAGTGAAACATACTTAAGGATCTATCACAATTGTGAACAAGTACAAAACATCAAACTGATGATGCAAAATCCCAGGACACACAGTCAGGCAATTTCATTTGGTGACATCGTTTGCTTTGTGAATCCACCTTATTCTACAAGTCAAGCATCTTGTAATTTCACTATGTAATCAAAATATTACAAAATAAATGGCAATGAAAAGAGTCACATTACCTGAATAGAAGCGCTCATCAGAATTTGAACTTGACAGGATGGTTTCTGTCAGCTGCTTTGCAACACCTTGTAGGACACACTGCATGTACTCAACGCTGTAGCCGTTCACAAGGTCCAGACCGGAATGAACACATGTAGCTTATGTAAGAAAACATACACCCCTTAGTTTCACTATTACACTTATTATGAGCTTCAACGCACAGGCACGTGGCAAAGCACTCACCCAGGTTGGATAGCAATGCTGATTCGCAATGTGTTTCCCATTTAAACATAGAGGATTCCATTGTTTTAGTTAAGAACAATGCCCCTTCATGCCTGCTTTTGCCCTCTCTCCCAGGGGCTTGAGAAAATTTGTTTCTCAAAAATGATCAGAACAAACTGGCGGCAACCTTTTGTACGAGCTGTGTATCATTCCTGTTTCTTGAAATACAAAGTGCTGTCACCTCGGAACTTAATGTTTGATTTCTCCCCCCTCGATGAGTCTTGATACAGATTTCTCTATTATCATACTGTGCCTACATTTGCCCTTTCTTTTTTTTGCATCAAACTGCAATATGAATGTCACTGCTAACTTACCGTTCCTTAAGGAGTGTACTGATCTCGGCTGGTTGGTACATCATTAGGATGCAAACAAACAGCGCTTGGATGGGGTGAAGTGAGGATGACAGACAAGATGCGGAACTAACAACCACAGGTTTATTGCAGGAAATCCAATATGTACAAAACACAGGCCGAGTTCAGAAGACCAAAAAAAAACATGGTATCTGCACCGGGAAAGGAATGAAATCATCAAATCACATCTGGCGTCATAGCAGGCTGTCATGTTTTTAACTAATAGTTAATCTCCCAGTTATGCAGGGAAACAAAGGGTACACTGACGCAGGAGATTCCACACGACTGGATAAAACACGCCTCACAAACGGGACGTGTTCTTTGCTCTGTATATCTACCTAATATTCTGCATTTATCACAGAGATGTTGGCAGCCGCATTCTTTCCAGTGCGGGGCTAAATGACTGGGTACAGACACTTTCAGGGAGTATATGTGCTCTCTCAGCCGGTCATTCAAACATCGGCCTGTGTGGCCTAGTTGCAGTGTCCACACTTAAGTGAAATCTTATAAAACTGCGTATGTGTAGTCAAAAAATGGCGTTCCGTGTTTTTTTTTCACCAATGATTTTCCTTGGGCTTTCCTTCTTGAGTTTGCAGCATAGTGCTGAGAGCTTGTTCCTTGCGCTGTACAAAACACACATGCCTATTTTTCCTGCAACCTTTTTTTAATCTATACTAGACCTCATGGACATAGGGTATGACGGCTCTGCTTGCATGAGGTTCTTTGTCCTGTGTGTCGCGCCCTGCCCTTCATCTGGTCAGGATCAACAAAAGCCTTTTTGAAAGAGCAGTCAGCAGGGCCATAGGATATCCAGCCTGAGTAACACAGTGTACTTGGTGCATGAAGCTACTAGCCACCTGGTGGTGGCATGAACGGGTCAGAGCTGATCTGAGGCAGGAGACTGCAATACTTTTCTTTGAGCGTGGATTGTTTAGTTTAGTTTGAAGTTTATTCTCTTTCTTCATTACAGAAAGAGGAAACAAGAGCTAAAGGCCATTAGGCCTGACAGGGGCTCTTGCTCCAAAGCGCGTTTGGCTTACATGATGATCCAATGTATGAAAAAGGCAAATAAACAAGATAATGTATACATTATACAATAACTTTGTGAAAAAGACATTTATGCTTCAATTTTTGTTTCTGCATTCACATTACAGCACAGATTAAGGAAAACATATAAAGTGCATAAAAAAAATCTTAGTGCGATAGCATTTTATGTATAAATAATTTGATTGTGTATGAGAAGATTTTTTATACATTGCTTAAAATTAGGCGCACAGAAATCAATTTTTTGCTCAACGATGTTTAGTAGCCTTGGTATTTGATAGTTTATATCCTGACGTCCGTAGTTAGTATGCGTGAATGGTATTTTCTTGATTTGATAACGTAATGGGTATCGAGGAGAAGTGGGTATGCTGACATGGAGCCTGTGCTTTTTTATATGTAAGAGTAATCTCTAATAAAATACTTGATTTGCTCGTAAATGTTTGCCAAAGAGATTGTGTGTGGGTAAGTCACGCGGCCTACCATGGTAGTTTTCAAAAATTCGGACTACTCGTTCTTGCAAGCCTAATAACTTATCATAGTTTTTTGCTGTAGTTGTTCCCCAAATCAAGACACAATAAGTTAGCTTCGAGTAAAAAAGGACAAAGTATATTGCTTTCTTTAGCCATAAAGGTATTAGACCGCGTATTTTATACATACAGCCTAATACTTTGCTAAGATCATTGCTAAGCTTATTCACATGATTGTCCCAGGAGAGGTTCTCTTGGAACCATACCCCCAAAAACTTTTGTGTTGTTACTTGTTCTAGCCTTTTTTGCTTGAAATAGAACAGTTATATTAACAGGCAATGACTTGTTTATCGGTTTAAGTATCATATTTGGTTTTGTTGACATTCAATTGTAGTTTCTTGATGTAGAGCCATTCAGATAATAAATTTAAATAATCATTTATTTCTTTTTGTAAGCATTGCAAGGAAGAATTTGCAAAAAAAAGATTAGTATCGTCTGCGTACATGATGATATTAGGTGAGGAAGAAATGTTACGAAGGTCATTTATATAAAGATTAAATAATAACATCGTATGTCCAACTAAGTGGTGATGAATTCGAACCAATATCTCAACGTCTAAAAACCTTATCTTATTGTCGGAGGGATGCTCGATTGTTAGCACCGAAGGGTTTATTACCAATTGAAAGATGTCAAAAACATATTTTACTCGCAAAATGTGCAAACGAGGCTAGATAGGCAAAACAGGCTGATATTTGAATGACCGGCTGAGAGAGCATGCATACTACTCACTGAAAGTGTGTCTACCCAGTCATTCATCCCAGAACTGCAAAGAGTGCAGCTGCTAACCTCTTTGATAAATGCAAAATATTAGGTAGATGTACAGAGCAAAGTGCATGTGAGATTAGCGAAGCATTTTTTAACTAATCACATGGAAACTCCAGCATCAGTGTACCCTGTTTCCATGCGTAGCTGTGAGATGAACTATTCGTTAAAAACATGAGAGCCTGCTATGACGTTGCACGTGATGTAATTTATTTATTCCTTTCCCAGTGCAGGCACTGTTTTCATTGGTGTTCTGCGCTCAACCTGTGTTTTGTATATATTGCATTTTCCACAATAAACCAGTGGTTGTTAGTTCAGCACCTTGTCTGTCGTCCTTACTTTGTCTTGTCGAACTACTCCTTATCCTTGTCCTCATTACAGTTTCTTGTCTGCGATATTTCACCACAGAAAAGGAGGCAGTCTTTCCAGATTACTTTCATGAGACCAAGATTTTGCGTGCTATAATGAAGCCTTCTTATGTATCAAAACTGCTTCAAATATTTCTCGGGCACTCACCTCACAATTTTTTTCGCACAATCAAGGCACCCGTGGAAATCTGAGGACACATTCTCGGACAGTCACTTTCAGAGATATCACCTTCAGTACAGCCTGATTGAAACTCCTGTAGTCACCGAATTTGCCATGTACAAAATCAGGTGAAGGTGACAGGATCGTGGAAAGTGATCATCCAAGAATACGTCTTCAGAATTACACTTGCACTAGCTGCAATGCATGGCAAGATTAGTACCTACCTCGCTCTTAAAAGAATTTGCATGTTCTGTCAGATATTCTTTTGTACAACTGCCCGTCCTATCAAGTAGAAAACGTTGCTGTTACAAACAAGACACTTTTCCGCATGCTTTTTCTTGCATATTTTGGTTACACCTTATTTCTAGCTTCCACACAAAAAGGAGCCACTCGGGAAACTCATGCTTCCTCCCTTTTTTTTTTGGCGCGGTTTAGAATGATTGTGTAACGAAACTGTGTGGAGAAGATTATTTCTATGGTACGGCGTAAAATGTTTGCATGATCAAACTGAGGCATCAGAGATGATTAGGTGGGGGATGGGGGCAGTTGTTAGTATGCCATCTGTGTCATTAACTGAGAAAGAATTGTGTTTATTTAGTGGGTTATAAGCTCCTCCAGGTATGTCCTCAGAAGGCACTTATGAAAAAAAAGATCTTTTTGTCTAGTTTGTGGTCCTTTCCAAGTTTATATTAGCTTTCTTTTTTCATGTCAGTTTAGGATCGCGTATTCTCAGCCTCTGCCATGGAAACTTTAGTGATCGTGATTGTTTTTGCGCATGTGCTTAAGTACGCCAGCAGTGGACAGCTTCCTTTTGACATGAGTTGTAAGCTAGTGCTCATGCTGTCTGTGTCTGTTTTTTGTCCTGTGTTTCGCACTTTAACATTTTCACAATTTTGAGTCCAATTTTTTTAACTAGGTGAACGTGAAGAGTTTTTAACAAGTACCCATGCTGTGCACACAGGTCCCCAACTTCTGGCATGAGACTACAAAACCATATACGAGGCTCTTAAACTTGCTATACTGGCAGTTACCTTAAGAAATTTAGTTATATATAAATATTAGCTTCTAGCATTTGACACACAAAATGTGATGTCTGCCACCCCCATGAATTATTTGCAGAAAAAAATTATTACTTTGCCTCGAATCACATATTTGTTATAATTGAAGATGAATATACTCAAGGTAGACTAGCGCAAATTATTAAAAGACACAAAGAACAAAAGGACAAGCGCTAATGTACCATCATAATAATGCAAGACCTACTACAGCCCAAGAGTCAGTCCTGTTGAAAACAATTATCACTAAAACATGTTGCATGTGGTTTATGTTATGGACATGTACAGCAGTGAATTATTTGCACTGCCCACAGTGTAGAAGCAAAAAAGCTGTGAAGCCAAGAATCTATACCAGTGTCACGCATGCACTTCTAAAGGCATCGAACAGACAGTCTTTTGACATAACGACGAAATGGGTGCTGCTATATAGTTAAAAACAATCTACATATGCGACGATAGTGCTAGAAATGATAGTGTTTTTGTCTATTTTTTGTGCAGTTTTAGTGTGGCAACCAACCTTCCACTCCTTCATAAGGTGAAACTCTTGATAGCAGTTATGAAGTGCCGTGTGGCAGCATCACAACTCTTTCGAGTTTGACAGAGGTTGGCAGTTTCAGTGACCCTTGACTGAAATCATTGAGCCAAGTCCATGTGACACAGGTATTACTGCAATTAGGAAAGGAATTAGGGCTTCAATGCTCCTCACTCACCTTTCAAGTTCATCAAGGCTGACGGCCCCTTTAAGCCATTGATGGTGTCTCTAAACCTGCTTGCCAGATGCATCTCACTCTTGACACGGTCTGAAGTTCTTTGTTCCACAGAAGACACCGTTGTGTACCGCATGCTCCCTAATGCACATAAAACGGTGAAACAATAACATAAGTGAAAGTAACAAAGTACGATTTTGTCACTAACATCTAGCGCCTGCATCATCATGTTTAGATTGCACCATATAGTCAGCATAATTATATGAAATACCAGTATTTTATAAAGTGTATATATCCGTATAACATATTCTGTGCATTACACACTCCAAGAATAACTTTCACATCTTTATGAAACATACATATTAGTCATTTTTCAGAGACTGATAGAAATATAAGATATTTTACTTACCTTCTCGGTGCTCTCCTGGAATCAGGCACCATGTGCAACCAACATATCCATTGAAGGTCACCATGTTCTGCTCACATGCCCTCGCAGGTGCATCAACGGAGACACACAATACATGAGGCTTTGACACATGAACGTCTCCTTTGTGAGCCCACTTCACTGCCCTGTGCAGTTTACTTCATTCACGAACCCCTCAAAGAACAGTTGCATCTCTGGATGCTTTTTACCAAAGCAGAGCCCTGCAAGAACCGGGCGTTTAAATCGCAAATGCAGCGGCAGTTCATTAACAATAAATTGCAGGGGCCACACTCACGTCTTCGAAGATTTCCATACAGGGCTCCCATCAGTATTTATTGTCAATGTCAAGTCATCAGGGCGAAAATTCTTTTCTTCCCTCAGCCTGCTGTAGCACTGACCCCTGGTAATATCAGTAACGGTAGATGACGGGTGCTGAAGTACTTCAAGGCTTTCATGTAGTTCCTCTTTGGTCCGTTGAATCATAAGCATGAGTTGCGCTGAGGTTAAGAATAAAGAAGAAGCAACCTTCATTTTTTAATGACTGGGTTGTTCTGACACTGTGACAGCTGCTGCACTCAGCAGAATTGCCATGCGTTGTCATGACGCGTTTGCATGGTTCACAATAAAAGTGATGCTGCACAATATCCCGCATGTCTCCCGCCCAGAGCTTCCGAAAAGTGAATTTGCTCGGAGGCAAGGCATCTGTGCCAACAAGAAAGTTTATCAGCTTCGCTAGGTCGCCCAGTGCTGTCCACGTCAAACCATGAGACACCGCAAACGACATTACTGCTGCTATTGCGGCCGCCTTTGTTACATTTGAGTGCGGCAATCTTTCGCCGCCGTACTGCGCAAACCAGGACGGCAACGTGTCATCATCAAAGGATTTGTTAGTAACGTATTCGTCGTTACCGTCAGAGCTGTCCCAATTTTCGGAAGTGCCACTTGCAATTGAGCTGTTCCTCTCGTCGCGTTCGTCATCAGTGTCGAATATGAAGTTGTCGCTGCCGTCGTGGTCCGAAGAAACTGCGTTGTTGTATCCGTCATTTGACCCACATGGCGATGTGTTAGGCGAAGCCTCTGTCGCGCTTCCCGGCTGCACACTGATGCCGACGCTCGTAGATGGTGCCCGTGAGGTTGCCGATGCGACGGCGACGGTGTGCGCCTTTTCATGCCTATACCAAGTAGAGGTCGGCACGTCGAAGTAGCCATCCTTGTCTAAGTACACTTTACGCCGCTTTATAGCGGAATTCTCGGTCATCGCTTGCTTTCGGTGCACGCTAAGGTGATGATAAACACCGAACGGTCACGCAATAGCCACTGCTTTCCCACAGAATAAAGAGCGCTCTATTCCCGCTTCCGGAAAGAAGCCAACAGGAAGCCGCGTTGGTAACACCACTAGACCAACCAGACAATCATTACTTCAATTATAGACAGATACCACTAGCATCCTCTGTGAAATAGAGGGGCGGCGAATGCCACCAAGCAATGTACAGGTACTGCATATTTCGCTGCGTAGGTTCGAAGAGAAGGTTTTGTGCTCTCCGCTGCACGGTTATTGCTAACATTTTGCAAGAAAACCGCATTTTGGAGTCTACGTTGTTTAATATACCACTTGGCACAGTTAATTGCCTGGTTTTTTAAGAAGTGAACTGCTGCCGCGACGGCGTAAGCATAAACTTGCTTCGCGGCCTGTCGGTAGCTGCAGAAAGCAGCGCTTCGCGGAGGGCAGTTCCATGTTCCAGAAGTGGGCAACACGCGTCAGCCCTCCTTAAAAGGCTGTTTTCTGCAGCTGTCGGCAGGTGGCGAAAAAAGTTTACGCTTGCACCGTCGCGGCGGTAGCTTACATAATCCTAGGCGTAGGCAAATTTGCACTTTTTTCTTAAAAGCCAGTTAAGTAACTGTGCCAAGTCTTATACTGAACGACGTAGACTACAACATGCGATATTTCTGCAAAATTTGTGCAAAAGCCGTGCTGCGGTGAGCGCAAAACCCTTTTTCGAACGTACGCAGCGAAATATGCAGGATGCTGTATTTTTACCTTTCTTCCGCACTTGACGCATGGTTCGTGTTTTGCCGTACGTGACAGAAATTTATTTCCCAATAATGCTTGGTGAAATTGCAATTTGCCAGCGCTGAAATGTCCTGTAACGTTTGCATGCTATGAATTAAACACAGTTAAATGTGATTACATCTCGTCATGTGCAGACGAAATTTCGAGCTTGGATCACGGTCTTCCAGCATTTGTCTTAGCAAAATTTGTCGTGTGGAAGATGTAAAGATATTACCTACGCCAATCGCTCCAAATATAAAATTTTCATTAACATGCCGGTCCGCAGCGGACATTAACATGCCGTGTCACAGAGGAAGTTATGCGCTGCTTACAGAAACCTCGCACTACAGGTGGAAAGTCGTCGTACATGAATATAAAGCGTACGCGGTCTGAACGACGCCACGTACCATCAATTGATGTCACGCGGCGCACTACTGATCGCGACCGAGCCCGATTTGTATATAGAAGCGTGCCACTGCGATTGGCTCCCTTCTGCAAATTGAATTCGATCTGTATCGGGCTCGATCTCTCTCTCTCTCTCTCTCTCTCTCTATATATATATATATATATATATATATATATATATATGGACTCATATGTGTTGGAAGCTCTTAAAAGAGAGCTATATTTTCAGAGAAATTTGGGGACACGCAGCATGGCCCGGCCGCACGGCCGGAGATATAGTTCGCATTATATCAGTGGCTGCGCACTCCTTAATTCGTCTGATCGACTTATGCAATGCAAAAAAAAAACGATGCGTGTGTGTGCGTGCGCACGTCCGAAGGTAATTAACATATAAGCAGTTTTGCCCAAAGGGCTCCTCGGACGATGTTCTACGTATATACACGCAGGCACGCGCCAATTTGGCGTGGCACAGTACACAAGGTAATATATATCCTGCTTCAATGGCATTAATTGGCTGCTTATAAGCGCTCTAGCAGGCTCTGCATGGTCTCATGAAGCGATATGGTCGAGGAGAGGGAGGAGCGTTGCCTGTGGCGTATGCTCATCTAATTGGCGCATGGTGGGAAACAATCGCGACGCCAAGTGATATGTACAGATCAGGTTAATTAGAAAGCTTAATTGTCCCATTAGCTGCGTGCCCATTCTGCTCACAGTAGTGGATGCAGCAACCGATTGAGCAGGTGCGGAAAACATACGTTCATATGCTAGCAGAGCATGGAAAGCGACATCGAGGCGATTTACCTTTAACTTTATTAGCCTATCTTAGTGCACTGACGATGCGTTCACTTCGCTGCTTCCTTGGAGCCAAATGGTATCGGTCTCTGCATGGAGGTCCTCTCCGCATGGGAGTGCCCCATGCGTCGTCGAATGGGACCACTGACAGAGGACGTCAGTAGTGGGGACATCACGCCGACGGCGTTGTTGCGCCTGAAGCATCCGTGTCGCAGCAAAAAAAAATTGTTTTCATCTGCACTTAATTGTTCCGTGCATGACCTTCGCGGTGTCAAGCTTCGATAGTGTTGTTACATATCCCTTTGCCAGGTATCAGCGTTGACTATGTTTCGTGAACGAATGATGACGCACAGAGGAGCCGCAGTTGACTCACACTTTTCGAAACAGAGATCCCGGCCCGGTAAACTCAAAACTAAAATGTACAATAACTGAACTAATGAATTTGCAATAGTTCAAGAACAAAATTACAATTAATATCGCTAACATTGTGATTTTGTAACGGAAATTAAAACAAGTAAACATGATTCTGTGAAGTTAAGACGCAACCAAGAGCGGAAAGAAGTCCTACAGTTTGTAGCGGATAAACATTAGCTGCCGATTAGACGCGCCCATGAAAGCACGCACCCGACGTACGCGAAAGTCGATGAGACTTCATGCCCATTGTTTGATGTTACATTATTGTAGCCTTATTATCTGGGCCGAAGGGATGAATTCAAAACAAAGAATTCGGCGGTTTGCTTGCCTGCGCGAGGTGATTGAGAAAATGATTTAAGAGATACGTACAGGATGAGAGGAAGATGAGTGTAGCAAAAAGGCAATCGGCGCACTTTCATAAGCGGCACACCTTTACAAACAAGGAAAATACAAATAATCAAGCTATATATTCATGCATGTGAGGCGTTGGAACGAAGTAAATGGTCACCCAAAATCGAACACAAGAGCCTTTCCAGCGAATTTATGGGCGTATGATGAAAGTGAAGGGCATGAACAAACGAGGAGGTACACACATTTATATTGCCCTTAATTTTTTTTTAACCTGTGGTTGTATTTTACTCCTCATACGGCCAATAATCTCACCGACATGTACATGTGCTGCGTCCAATCCCAAAATGCGCGCGAGCGATTTCGCGCAACAAAACAGAAACCGATCGAACATGCCCTCCGAAATCTGCCGGTGCGGTCTAAGGCAAATTTTGGAGGTTAACACATCAGTCGATATTATTAATATTATTTTCATGAAGTATTTAAGCTAGGACGGCAAGGCCACAGCAAAGTACAGGAAGTTACAGGAACCTTTCGTTGTAGGGTGTCTGTGACGTTGTACGCGGGCGGAGACAAAGTTGTAGCCACTCCGTGGTTGTAGCCGTAGCCGTGTAGGTGTGTGTTGAGGCGCCGTTGTTGCTGTTGCCGCGTGTAGAAATGCTTGCCTACGTAAAATACCGCGACAACTACCGCGCGATATTGCCTGTGCGGCTCATAAAGTCATTCGAGTCAGAGGACGAAGAAGACTTCTCAAAATCAAGAGAAGTCCAGGCACACTGGCGTGGCGAAGACGGCGCTACTGAAGGCTACTACCCGGTCTTTGTACATGCCCTGGCAGGTAAGTAAGCCTTGCTTCCCTATGTTTATATTGTTACACTGGGCAAGTTTTGCGTCTTCTGTAGTCTCCGTCAATGCCTGGCTGTCTGTCTAACGCTTTCTTGGTCCACGCTTATCTTTACCAGAAACTGCGAAGCTAGCAAAAACTATCGTTGGGCTTCATAATGGGGCCTTGCAGAAATTTCGTTCGAAAGCGGCAATGTGCCTCACTTTTATGAGATTAGGGAGTGCCTGACATGCATTAGTATGTGCAGTGTTAGCATAGTATCACAGGACATAAATGTGTTTTCACATGTGCACTACGGTATTGTATGCCTGCGTTGATGTTGAGCAAGTGTGCGCCGCGTGCGTCGTTGACATTATCACATCATCACAACGGATGGACGTACACATCTTGAGCCTATTTGTGTTTTAACAGCTGCTTTTCGAAGTGTTGATGCATACGTAGACAGATGCAAAGCAGTTGTCACAGGAAGTTACTAATTTTGCATGTCCAAGACATCCACGTCAAGGCCTAATTCCTGAGCTTAAAGGTTGTTTCCAAACAGGTCTCAAGATCTGTTTGGAAAAAGATATTTTAAATTTGTATTGCGATAGCAATAATATGGACACTCCAAGCGAATTGCCGTCGATTTCGTCGGGAGGTTCATATATATTTAAGCACATGTATGCTATATGCCATGCTATATGACATGTAGTATAAGCGGTTTATATTGTCACAACATTCTATCGCTAAGGTTGCTTATACCAGGTCTTCCATCCGTTACAAAATTATTCCTAACAATATTGAGAATGGCAGCCCGCGAAAAATTTCATAAAAGGCAATGCCGACATGCATGCTTTATATCTTAAGCCTTCTCGGACAAGGCTGCTCTCGGACTACCAACAGGCACACGCATGGATCGGCTTCTCGCCTTAGGAATTTACATGGCCTTTGAAGAGCTGAGCATCGCGGCCCTCATGTCTCAACAAGAAAGTCTGTAGGAAGGTGCTACATGGCTTCGGGTATCCCATGTGGCCACAGTACAGCAATAAGGAACTACCAATATCCGTCCCCAAATCCACATATACATGAATGTCTTGTACTGCCGTACGCATCGCGATGCAATGGCCAGACAACTTGCAAAACAGTACGAAATGGACCCAGACACATTTTACACGGACACGGTCCACTGCGCACACATGGCTTTTCATAGACCACTGTTGGCTCGGACCGTAGGCCAGGTATATCCACCTGTGCCTCAGCCAAGTCCAGCTTGGCAAACATGGCAGACGCCTCAGCCATCGCCCTCGCAATCAAAACCAAAGAAGACATGAAGCAAGGATCATTTATGCTCATGGACTCGCAAATAGCGTGCTATTAAGTAGCGCCTGCATTCCTGCATGTGGCGTCTGCCCCTTAGGTGCAGCAATATACCAGGAACACAGTATCACATGGTGCCTGGGACACATTGCAGCTACAGGAACAGACAGTGGACAGTGCTGCTACAGCTATTGCTTACCGAGCTACTGTCCCCCATACAGCCACCTTCCTCCCACCACTGGTGCCCCTCACTCTCCAGGATGCCCTAGAACACCAGTGTAGAGAAAGTGTACCTCCCGCCACACGTTCACCTAAGTATAAGGGAAGCATATGAGTGGTACTGCCCACAAACGAGTACATGCCTGCACTTACGGTTGAAACTTGCCATCCACCTACCTCATGGCATGCGTGGGCTCTTGCCCGAGATGTGGAGGCCAGCCAACTTTCAGCCACATTCCCTGGGAATGTGCGCTCGGATCACGAAAAATTTTTACGCCTCACGTTCCAGTGCAAGGCTGTGCAGGAAGATTGTCATAATGGTGTTCAGCTGATAACAGCATCCTTAATTTTTCTTTTGTACGTCTGTGTGCAAGTGCATGCACTTGGTATTGCTGACTGTAGTTGAATGTGACTGTTGACACTGTGCTGCTGTTTCGGTTTTAGACACCCTGGACGGCCTCAACACGAAACTTAAGAAAATGAGGGAATCATTCCCCAGGCTGATAAAAGTTTAGGGAGAGCTGCCGGCGTCACGCAAGCACAGAGTGAGTATTTCTAAGCGCTATAATAATTTGATAGTCTAGTCATTACTTGGCCATTTTATCTCGATACCACCACTTGCATGCTGTTTATGTGGTGTTCAGAGTTAAGCAATATACCAGTGAAATAATTGTGTGCTAAAAAAATGTGCAGATACCATTTGCTGTGAAAATTCATGTTATGCAAAGCATTTGGCAAGGTGCCTGGCTATCCAGCCTTGTTTGGAGTTCCACAAAGGGAAGCCTGGTGGACGAGCATGTTTTTTGTAAATTCAGTAGTGTGTGGGGGCAGTGAGCATGTATCTGTGTATGTGTGACAGAAGCATGGCGATAACCGTGTTAAATGGATCATGAGCCAGCACTGGCATGATCGGCCATTGCCGGCTATTTGCCATGACCTTACGACATGGCGATCATTGTTTTCTACATAGAGGTAGTGGGTGAACTAATTGAGAGAAGCACTGATTGTGCCATGATCAGGGACTGTGTTATATAATCAATCATACTTAAGGCTATGTAATGCAGGGTCTGGAAAATTATGGCATTTGTATTCCGGCAAAGAAATGTTAAAATATGATTAGCCTAGGCAGTCATGAAGTTAGTGCAATCCTGCATAGTTTCTACATAGTGTAAGCTGCTGCAAAAAGTACTAAAAGAAGTAGGCCAGTCCCAGAGAAAGTACAGTACAACAAGGCATCTATAAGTGTGAGCGGTCGCAGGGAAAGATGAGGAAAAGACATGGGGTGCAGGCGCCGAGTGTTTCAAGAGCAGGCTGGCTTTGAAACTTAAGCATGCGTGTGATTGTGGCCTAACGGTTAGAACACCAGTCTGCGGTGCTCAGTGGTAGATGTATGATTGTACCACTGGTGAACCATCTTCTTTTTATTAAAGCAAGGCGAGTCACAAACATGCATACCTAGCTAGTTTAAAGTGTGCTGAATGAGGCAACTAGTGCTTCAAATTCAAGTATGCTTATAGGATTTCATCTATAGGTATTTACCTTGAGGGAGCATTTAATTTTTCCTCTGTTGCTTATCCCACCTCTGTAGAAGGAGCCAACGCCACGAGAAATAAAAAAAAACAGCGTGGCGCAGCTACAGAGGCTCTCCATGAACGCATTTTGGAGCAGCATAAGGTATGAACAGAACATAAAGGACTTTTTTGGAGCCACGTTGTGTGCCAAAATGAACAGGAGTACACTGCTCAGTAGAATATAGTGATGCATCTTATTTATTTGCACTGCTTCAATTTTCAGGCCAGTGAGCCACTAGAAGACGTAGTGGCTGAACTCAAAGCCACGATCGAAAAACAAGCAACAGAGCTGCGGAAGCTCAAGCAAAAACTTAAAGAAGGAGAGGAGCTTAATAAAAAATTACCCAAAGCTCTGCTGGATAAATTTGGTGAGTACATAATGTATTTCTCAGTAGCCTTATCACCTTACAACAAGAAATAGTGGCCACATTAACAAATTAGTTGCCCGCCTCGCTTCCACAATTTGGTGCTTAATGGCTTATGTTGAGTTTTCCCATGAGCACTGTACAGCATTAGCACACTTTCCAATGATGTCGCGCTGCTGGTACTTTTTTTCAGTTAATAAGGATATGCTCCTGCTGGATTGTAAAGAAAATCATTGTGGGCAATTTATTATTTCCCCAAGTACATGAGGATATTGAGCTATTGTTTTATAATGCCAACAAGGCGCAGCACTGCCATCCATATTGTCCATGCATTCATAAGGGATGAAACTACAATGGTTTCACAGATTTAGCAAACATCATGTTGTTCCACTTGATCAAGAAAAGAAACTGAGGCACTTGATCTTTATTAATGACAACCAGAACAAGCTAACAGGCAAAAAAGCCAATGAAGGCATACAGGATATTTTTGCACGCTAAATGCACATGTAATGCAATGGCTGTTAGTTCGGTCCCCACCAGGGGCGCATTGTTTATTTGTCTGCTGAAATTTCCTTTTATTTCATGATTTTTCTGGTGCAGTTAAATGTACAACTAAACTTCCCGTATGCTTTCCTTTAGTGTCTTGCCTGTTGGCTTCTTATGGTTTTGATATTCCACTTCTTGGTCATAATAATTTGCTCGACAGCCCGCCGCGGTGGCATCATGACTTTGGCATTGCGCTGGTAAGCCTGAGGGCATGGGAGAAAATCCTGGCCATGGCGGCCCCGTATAAATGGGGTCAAAATGCAAAAAAGCTCATGTACCATGCATTGGGTGCACATTAAAGAATGCCAGCTGGTGAAAATAAATTCAGAGTCCCCCAACTATGGCATGCCTCATAACCGTGTCCGGGTTTTGGCACGTAAAACCCCAGACTTTAATAGTTTGTTTGACAGAGTGCAATATTGAAATCAGAATAGTACCCAGCTGGTTCATGGTGCATTTTTCACACGAAGTTCACACATAAACATTGCTATTCATTATTTACATCGAGCATAGTGTTTGCTTGGTGCCTAGTTATTTGTCATTATGGTCACTGCAGACATCCCTTATTCATACCTGGTGACTCCTGAATTTTCTCCTGGTTTACGAGTTCAAGCTACTATCAAAGTTATTGTGGGCAGAAATTGTGAAGTCACTGGCCTAATAAACTGAACCTGAGCAGATAGGTTATTGGTAACACATGCTCAAGGTACTTTAGTTCAGCTCGCGGAAGGAAATAAGCACCGTTGTGGATCGTCGCTTGATAGATACTGGTGGGATAGTAGGTGTGCCATGATATTCGAGTGGCATTTGAAATGCATGTTTATGCATGCATGATAGTAGTGCCTGTGTATCCACCATACCTTCTTTTGTAATTGTGTTTCTAACTCCATTTTTGTCAAGATGTACCAACAAGCCTACATTGGTACCCTTGCATGAGGGCGCATTCTTGATGCATACCTGTTGGAATCTACTAAATATGTGTGCTCAATACATGACCTGTACCTCACATTTATGAAGCAGTGGCAGACAGTAATGAACTTTTTTTGCTAATTGAAGTGTATGACAGTGCTTTGCTGGCAGTTATTTGAACACAGCATTAATAAATTTAAATTCAGAGATTGCTCGCAGCAAGTCCAGAGAAGGTGACCAACCTTCGGTGACGATGGGCCACCAGGCTGCAGAAGTGCCAGACCCAGTGGTCTGCACAGCGGCATCTTTGAATGAAGGTATTGTTATTCTGTGTGCCTATCTGTTTTCTGTGTGCCTATCTGTCTAAGTCATGTTTCGAAAAAGTCGTGCATATGCCACTTGACGAGCAAAGTGTGTGGTTGACCGGTAGATAGGCTATTTTTTTATGTGCAGTGTCCAGATGAGTGTAGCTAATGCAGGACGTCACCATTTTTTAAGTTGGTCTAGAAAAAGTCCTCCTCCACCCATCTCATGTAGCATGAACACTGCACTTTCCGTGCCGCAGCTTCAGTAAGTGTAGGTAGAAGACAACAGACCAGAATAAGGGTGTTGCAATTGCATGGCACCCTTCTGTCTGCGACTGTTGTCACTGTCAATGTACATTTTCCTCTAACCTGCTTTTTACTTTCTGCAAACATTGATAGCTGCTTACAGGTTTTGCAAAGCCACTATATGCGGGGACGTCATGGGGTGACTTAATTTTAGTTGTGAAAAGCATGTGTGACCTCGTCTCTTGCATGCATCTGCAATAGAATTGGCTAGCAATGAAACTAATACACCTAACCCTCAATATAGTAAAGCCACACTTGCAGCGAAAAATGTAATTACATTGTGAATTTTGGTAATTTGAGACTTTGAAAGTCTTTACAGTTGTAAAAATAACTTCCCTAATTGCTAAAACAGTCCAGGTGGATAGTACCGCATCAGCAAGTACCGCATTTAGTTGATTCTAACGCGCCCTCAATTGTAACGCACACCTGTTTGCCGTTACGTAAAGAAAGAAAACTCCTTTACAGAACTGCATACCTCATGCTTTCATGCAGAAATACAACTTTCTCTCATTTGAAAAAAAATGATGTACAGTCAAACCTAGTTATTATGATACCGGTCTTACAAATATATTGGTTTAACCCTGAGAAGCTGCTGCACTGTCAACTTCTGTATGTTTTCCATGGTGAATTAACCCGCTTACTACAATGTCTCGATGCCGCACTATCGTCATATAGACATTGAGATCCCACAACCTTCGCATACGAAGGTTGTAGGATCGTTTTCCGTTTGCAACCAGTTGATTTTTTCATCCACTTTCATTTCCATTAATTTATTATTTCTTTATTTCATTCATTAAGCAGAAGTAATTTCCCCTATCTTTGGTGTCAGTGTTTGTTGGCTTTTTATGAGAATGCCACTCAGTGCCACTAACACTGTCTGCCGACTAGTTGGCCAATCACTGGTGTCATGTCTCGTCGTTTTCTTGTCAGTGTCGGTATAAAATTGGTAGCATGAACAAGCCTTGAGACTAACATTAAAGCAGCATCCAGTATATTTATAGTACTGTTTGCTGCATGATAGCGATATCGCATATACCACCTCTACTGAACACGAGACGAACTGCCATGTGCTTCATCTGATGCAGTTGTCGACACCTTCCAAGTTTTGTTGACCAGATTACACGTCCCACTTACCTGATCTCTTGCAGAAAAGAAACTCGCACCTGATGTTTGTTACCAATTTTCTTCAGTCCATGGTCCATCCTACGTGTGTAAGAAATAACAGCAATTTCTTCTTTTTTTGTTTTTTTGCTGCTATGGGGAAGTGCCTATATTTATCTTGTTTACAAGCCCTTCACAGAAATAGTAGTGGATTTAGGAAAACCACCTTTCTTTAGCCGGCTTAGCTGTCGCTGAAAAATTAAGTTGGCAACATGGTGATAAGACTTTCAAGAGCCAAACCGAAACACGCTGCAGCTAGCTACAGTTGTAAACCGTTTATTTGGACCTCACGGGAACTGTGGAAATGTCCGAATAAACAGGTGTCCGAAAAAGCAGATTAAGAAAAAAAAAATCCTTGATTTCCACACACTTGTTCTGGCTCGGCAGTAGGCTTGAAGAAATCATGAATGCGCTGTTGCACGCTGTTCCGTTTACACACAATCAGATAAGCCTGAATCTTGAAGAGGGTCGTACGGCCACTATAGGTGGCTGAAAGCAGTCGCTGCTTGTACACGCTGTGCATGCGATGGCAGCATAGCACATGGTACGTCATCTTCCGACTCATCTCTGGCGGTGCAGCAGAAACCTGAGGAATGATCTCGCCCTTCGTCGAGTTCTGCGCATGTCAGTACAGCAGTGTCAGCAGCTGTGAAACTCAAATGAGACGGTGTCCGGAATTACAATGCAACCACTGCGCAGGTCTCGGCAGAATATATTCGGCGTCAGTAGGGAGCACATTGGTAGGCGTCAAATCCCAGGCCTCCCGGAACCCGCTTGCCGGCATTGCCCAGCGCTGTCTGCGCCATTAAACACTTGACGCGATGTTTACGTATGCCACGTTGGATCACCGCAACCTCGACACAGCACACAAAGCAAACATCACCATGCCGTCACGCCGACACCAGTTGCACAAACGAAAAATGTGGCCTACTCGCAGCGTCGTACGCGAAGAAACAAATCAGCTGCTGGATTGTCTTGATATGGCTTACTAAGCTGAAACCGGAACTGCTGTAGAGCCACTCTATCCGGGCAGAAACGATGATGAGCGGCGATTTGCAGTAGCGCCACTTCGTGGGGCAGCAAGGAGGCTCCGTTCAATACAAAAATGTCGTTCAGCAAGTCGAACCAGGCAGCGCTCAAAGCCCATGCATGGTGCTCTCGATCGATTCGCTCAAGGAGTGTCCGAAAAATCAGACTAGAGGTTGCAAGGTGTCCAAACTTTCAGCAGTTGTTATACTATATGGTCTATGGGGAGAGTGGCGGTGCCGTTAAGCAGACCGAATAATCGAGCATGTCCCAATTTTCGGAGTCCGAAAAATTGGTCGGCGACTGTACGCCTCTTTATGCTAATTTTTAGCGTGCAGACGAGTAAGTCAATATTGGTTTGTACTGCTCACATTTGGGACATGTAATGAATCTCAACTTCAAATCTTAAGGCTGGTTAGCACACTCAACATTATTAAAAAGCAGCATACATGCAGCATGTTTAGTTTTGGCTCTTGGGAAGTTTTGTCAACTTGTTGCTGATTTAAGTTTTTCACGACAGCTAAGCCAGCTATAGAAGTACAGTTTTTTTAAATCTACTATTATCTTTATGAAGGGCTTGTCAAGAGCAGAAAGACAATCGCCCAAAACAGCACAAACAAAAAATAATTGGCCGTTACTCCTTGCAAACACGAGATGTTGGACATGGACTGAAAAAAATTGATAACAAATATCAGGTCTGAGTTGTCTTTTCTGTGAGATCAGCTAAGTGGGACGAGAAATCTGGTCAACAAAACGTGGCAGGCATCCACAACTTTGTGTAAGATGAAACGCACTTGGCAGCTCGTCTTGTGTTAAGTAGTGGTGGTATACACGGTACCGCTATCATGCCGCAAAATGTACTATAAACCGACTGAATGCTGCTGTTACAAATTCTGCAGGCTCAAATCTGGCGGCACATTGTAGGCACTGCCAATGCGGCCCCGTTTTGCCAAACCGCAATGCTGTTCAAAAATGGCAAACTAACATGCCTAGAGAGAGCTGAGGCATCGCATGTACCTAGATTCTGCCTCGTGTGTGAGCCAAATGTCTGTTATACTCCATCGCAAAGAAAAAGATATTTTGAATGTCCCAATTTATTGGTACGCACCACATGACCAAGCATTTATAATGATTTGTCGATCAATAAACTCGGTTGTTAGTTGGCATTCGTTATCCATTCCTTGTCCCATGGCTGCACATATATGTAAAAATGTTTACAAGGGTAATAAACACTGGCCACCATAAAATCCAGCTAACATCAAACAAGGCGAATCACCATCTGATCACCAAGCAACTGCGGCTTGTGGATATGTCTGAATCCAAGGGTGGACATCATTTTCTAGTAGCACATAGCAATATGAAAAAATGCATGCAAATAACCTCTGCATCTGTCGACATTTCAGGATTTACCTTTCAGTTCCAAGCACATATATAAGATGGCTAAAAACTTGATTAAAACTGTGTCGCAAAAATATTTTGCACATTGCCTAAGAAATACATGGCTTTCAGTGGAACTAAAATCAGTAAATGAAAATAGCTTGTTATGTTGAGGTTTCACTGTGCATAAAGCTCTTGTCAAAGCAAAATGTTTTTCACAGTTTCTTATGATTGTGCAGGGGTGCTCGGGTCCACCACTATGGACGAAGGCGGCAGTGGTTCGTCAACCACAGCAAGGATGGGACTTGCATGTGAGTGAGCTTTATTCTTTATTTAGTGGAGAAAACACATCACGTACTTTAACTGGTCAAGATACAAAGCAAAAGACCACTTACAAGATATTTTTTCCGTGCACGTGTCTGCCGATAGTTTTGAGTGGCCAACTTCTAGAGACAGAGGAGTGAAGCTAGTGGTGAAGGACCATTTTTGTGGCAATTAATTTAGAGAACATATTATTTGTCAACTATGGTTACATTGAGGCAGGGTATAACTTTTTGTTACATATACTAGTGCAATGAATGCTTTGCAGAACACTGTTAAGTATGCACCGTTATAGCGAGTATGCACACTATGCAAGTTTGTCCTCATTTTCTTAGTATAGTAATTGCAACATTACAAGGTATACCTGCTGCTTAAGCGCACAAGTGTCTACTATTTCACCAAGCAAAACTGCATTAAAGGATCTACTTTTGTGGTGATTCTGTGGCTTAAAGGGAAGCTGAAGGGTCTGTCGAATTCAATAAGACGCACATATACGGATGCGGGAATCCTATAAACCATGCAGGTAAATGTTGGGTGGGTTTTTCACTTGGGAGTGACGTAATCGCCGGTGGAAACTGCGCTGTTGCTTTGCCCCCCCCCCCCCCGCCCCCCGTCGAGCGCCGCGCGCTGCTGCTGAGGATGTGAGCGGAGACTGGAAACCGCGGCGTAGTGACGTCGGCACTGGTGTTCCGTTCCTTCGCAGTCTTCCCGACCGTGCCTGACCGCGCTTGTTTCTGCATGCGTGCCGTCATAATTTGCTTCGCTCGACCCTGCATTCTTTTGTTTCCGGTATGTAGAGTGGTATTTGACGGTAATGCCAATCATGCCAGCGCTCTGTGCACCCTACGGTTGCACGAACACCAGCAGCCGCGACGATGTTCCAGTGCTTCCCGCAAGACAAGAAGTTTGCAGCTAAGGGGGAGGCTGCTGTGAATCGAAAGAATTTCAAGCGCTCAAAAACAACAGTGCTGTGCTCTAATCACTTCCGTGACGACATTTACTACCAGAGTTTATCAATAATGCATGGATGAGTGAGAGTACGACTTGCTGCTAGCAGGCTTTCTAAATGCAGCGTGAAAAGGTCGGGGAAACGAATGCTCAAAGGCGGGACGGGGACTAGTAATTGGTCTTGGAAGACCTTATGAATACACGAACTTGTCCAAACCTGCATTTTGATTTACTCCTAGCTCCTTCGTGTTAGCACGCTGAACAGAAGGTACATATTTATTTCCCACCCTCGATGCAGGTTTCGTCGCAAACCGCCGTCAATTTTCTATTCGCATGTATGTTGTGAAACAGCCTACATGCAGCTGCCATAACGCAGTGCAAGTGTAAAGTTTGCATGTGTTCGAAAGCCGGCGCACACCGGGACGCTCCCCTCGCGCACAAAGAGACGGAATTCACCGCCTTTACGGCTCCGGTTATGAGTAGCGTGCGATTGGCGCACTGATGAAGGTCACTGCACGTGCTACAAGAGGTGGAAAACTTCTCCCCCATGTAAACCGTCTGTGTATATTGCCGACAGCTTTGGGGCAGCGCACAAATGCCGGCGATCGCATCCCTGCTTACGTTCCACGAGGAGGCATGCAGTAACATAACAGTACAGTTGTTTGCCCGGAAACAAACTCACTGGATCACTGAATACAGCTTTGCAAAAAGCATACTCGCCAAATAACATTTCTATCATGAGGAGATGCTAAAACTTCGCTTTCGTTTGCGTCGAAAGCACTGCTTGCTACCAGCAACTTTTGCTTCTTGGAGAGGCCGGCTACGTACATGTAGGGAGCAACGCCGAACTCCTCAGAGAAACGCAACCTCTCGAGATTTACCATTAGCGTCTCACTAAACCACAGCGCCAAACCACCTTGCACCGTGCTTCATGTGTGGTGGTAGCGGTCGGTCCGGACGAACACCATTTGCGACGTCACGAGGTGCCCGACCAATAATAGACGGAAACGAGGCACGTGAGCTGCCCCGAGTCTGCTCCTGCACTTTTTGTCAAAATAAAATCTGTTTGCGCTTTCTTTCGCTCAATTTCAACGCAATATTCGAATTCGGAGGGTTGGAAACCATTATGTACAGCTCTTCACTCATTTTTTTCTGGATAACTCTGCAGCTTCCCTTTACCAAAGCACTGGTTTAAGCAAGTTAAAGCTATATGGTGTTGCGCTGCGAAGCACAAGGTCACGGGATTGAATCTCGGCCACGGCACCCACATTTCGATAGGGGTGAAACGCGAAAACACCCGTGTATTTGGATTTAGGTGCATGTTAAAGAACGCTTGGTGGTCCAAATTATTCCAGAGTCCCCCCTCTGTGACATGCCACATAATTTAATCATACTCTTAGCACATAAAACCCCTTAGTTTTAAGCTAGTTAAAATTGTAACTTCATGGCAGGCTTTCAGTGCATAATCATGCAGATATGTTGGC
Organism: Dermacentor andersoni; assembly: GCF_023375885.2. Lineage (NCBI taxonomy): Eukaryota > Metazoa > Arthropoda > Arachnida > Ixodida > Ixodidae > Dermacentor > Dermacentor andersoni. Next base: position 32,461,815 of record NC_092818.1, read on the forward strand.
CTGCCTATGTGTCTGTTTTTATTCCTGTGATTTAAGCACTGAATTAGTAGGCGTGACCACTATATGTTTCAATAAATTTTGCCATTGGTTGCAGTGCAGGCGACTGCATCAGGCAGTGCTGTTTTGCCTGCTGCAGCACACACAGGGCCACCTCAAGCAGATGAGCTGTTTTGTGTTGTCAATGGACAGGTGAGGCCGAATTTTATTTATTTTATTTATTTATTTCACAATACTGCTGGCCAATGTGGCCCAAGCAGGAGTGGAATTACAATGAAATGGGAAAATAACAGCAGAGAAATAAATTCCAACAACATTTGCACGACAATATAATACATCGGTTTCACTGGAACGGTATTTATTATACATACACGTAAAAAGAACAGCAGATCAATAATTTACAACAGTAGTACTTGCACCAGAAATAACAGTTTGGCTATGTTGATATTTAAGACAGGTGTAGTTCAAGGGCTTCGTCGAAATTATCAGTCTGACAAACAAACTCAGGTAGACTGTTCCAGTCCGAAACAGTGCGTGGGAAAAAACTCTGCTTAAAAGCCTCTGTTCTGGCAAACATTGGTTGTAGGGAGTGTTTGTGAGTGTTACGTGTTGGTCTTCTTGCGGTGAACTTTAAATATGGGGGTACCCATATATTTATTTTTCCAGACAAAATATTATGCAAGAGTTTTAGTCGACTGATTTTTCTGCGCGCAGCTAGGGTGGGAATGTTATGCGCAATCATGAGCTTAGTTGTAGAATCCAGCCTTTTATATTTATTATATATAAATCTGATTGCTTTCCTTTGCAGGCGTTCTAAGCAGTGTATATCTTTTTTTCTGTGGGGATCCCATACGACGGATGCATACTCCAATTTAGGTCTGACAAGTGCATTGTATGCTTGAAGTTTAACATTCACCGTTGCCTTTGTAAGCTTCCTTTTTAAAAAACATAGTTTGCGAAAAGCTGTTGCGCAAATTGTAGAGATGTGCGCTCCCCATGTCATATCACTAGAAAGAGTAATCCCTAAATACTTAGATTGAGTTACTGCTTGAATGTGAGAGCCATGGATAGTGTAAGTGAACACGCTAGGATTAGTTTTCGGCGTTAAATTTAATAACACTGTTTTGTTAACGTTCAGTTCCATGTCCCATTCTGCGCACCAGCATTCAATGTGGCTGAGAGTTCACTGTAGTAGCTTATGATCTTCAAGGCAGGTTATTTCTTTAAACACAATACAATCGTCCGCAAAAAGTTTAATAGACGCTGAGTCAGGGATTACTTGCACTAAATCATTTACATATATAAGAAATAATAATGGCCCCAAAACACTCCCCTGGGGAACACCGGATGTAACGCTGAGCATCCTAGATACACTAGATTTGATTTCAACAAACTGCTTTCTATTAGTTAAATATGCTTCAACCCATTTGATAAGATATAGCGGCAATCCTAGGTTATTTAATTTTCGAAGTAATTTACAGTGCGGAACCTCATCAAATGCTTTAGAAAAATCCAACAGAAGTATATCAATTTGCCCAGAACGATCTAGAGCTGCTAAAAAGTCGTGAATAGTTGTTACCAGTTGTGTCGTCGTGGACATTCCCTTCCGAAATCCGTGTTGGTAAGGAGATAAGACGTTATTATCTGCTAAAAAGCACTGGATACTGTGAGCCACAATATGGTCTAGTAACTTGCAACAGACAGAAGTTAAAGAAATCGGCCTATAATTAGAAATTATTGACCTATCACCTTTTTTAAATATGGGGATTACGCGTGCAATTTTCCAGTCGTCCGGAAGTTCGCAACTACGCAAGGATGCATTAAAGACCTTTGCCAAGAAATCACTTATCTGTATAGAATAGCGCCGTAAAAATGTATTTGGGATTTGATCTGGTCCTATACTCTTTCTGGTGCTCAAGTTCCTTAACATAATTAAGACACCTTCCCTTGTGACGATAGGAATGTCCATATCATCAAGCATAGCGGGTTGGGGTACGTAAGCGCTCGACGGAGAAAAAACGCTCTGAAATTATATATTAAAAGCCTGCGATATTATAAAGACGTCAGTTTCGAATTTCCCGTTCAGTTTAATTTTATTTACCGTTTCATTGCCTTGACCCAGAAATCTCCAAAATTTAGCAAGATCATCTCTAATGAATGCAGGGAGAGTGACTTGATAGTAATATGTCCGCGCTTCATTTACTTTAGTTGCCCAATTTCTTTTCAGTTCATTAAAGTTCTCAGGTGTTACGTCTCTACGCTTTCTAAGTCGCTTGAGTCTACGTTTAATATGGATATTCTCCGTGGGCTCGGCTCTTTCACTTTGTCTGCATAGATGTGCTTTCTAATGAAATTTCAAGTAAAAAAGACGTGTTTGTATCAACAATTATGCCACGTGTCGGGAAAGTAACGTTAGTGCACATACATAGTCGAGTGCTAATGTAAACACGCATGAGCCTCAAGAAAAGTCAGCCTTCCTAAACAGCCACTGACATATAGTTTAAATGTCACAACCATTACAAAAAATACAAGGTTGAATATTCTGTGGTGTCATGTCAGGACAAGTTATATGCAAATGTCACGTAGGCCAGCGTCGTGTCCCAGTTGCAGTGATCGGTGGAAACGTGTATCGACAGCATCTCTACGAGTGTTGGGTTGAGACATTCTGTAAGACCGTTTGTTTGTGGGTGTTAGGTGGTGGACAGCTTGTGCACAGAGTGGAGGAGGTCGTCGACAACTCGAGACAAGAACGAGCGGCCAGGTCTGTAACTGTCAAGGTGCACCGTGGTGGAGAATAACATCCGGGAGGAGAAAATCAGTGATGTCAGTTGCGCAACTAGTCGGAAACAGCTTTGTTATCGCATAGCATGTCGCATAATCAGTAGCGACGGCCATCCACTTGTTCCTCCTCTAGTTGTCATCAGAAAAGGGCTGAGCAGGTCAAGACCTACGTGAAAGAAAAGGTTCAGAGGGAACTTCAATTGGATGTTGTCGTCCAACAGGTGGCAGGGTAGGTTTCTTCCGGCGCTGACACAATTGGCAAGTTGCGACATAATAAGGCACAGAGTGGTAGAGACCCGGCCAGAACCGGCGTCGTACGCGGGCGTATGTGTGAAAAACTCCAAGGCTTGCAATTTTTGAGGCCTCATTGATCGAACTCATTCTTTCACTGTTCTTTGCTCGGCACTGCACCTAGCGGAACCAATTTTTTTGCTTTCTTCGTTGATTTCTTTATTGCAGTGTTGAACTATAAAATATGACTGTTTGCTCAGGCAAGGTGGGCAAATTTTGTTAAGTTAGTCACTGGCATGTATTAGTACCCATTACAGAAAGGTCAATTTCAAGGTGAGATTTAGTTTAACACCATTTTTATAAAACATTTCCGATGTGCAGAACAGAAATTGTTGGGTTTTATCAGAAATGGATGGTTCTCAGCTATGCCATACTGTTTTATACAAGTGTGCTTTAGTGTTAAGAGTACCGGTGAAAAAAATACTTCGTGTCTTGCAGGTACTGGTTGGTGAAAGCCTCCACATGCCAGAAAATAAGTGGCAATACATAATGAAGTCCAGAGGAGATGCAAAATGCGTGCTGGATGTAGCCAGACGTCTGTGGACCCCAGCAGAAGCTGGGGGAAGAAGCTTGACTGGGCAAGCTTGCCGGACGATGTCCGAATCATCCGGCAAGCTGGCGGCAACACCAGCGAAAGTGGATGCTGTGAAGAGTAAGTAAACAGTCAGCTGATTTAAGAAACACTGCTGTATATCTGAAAGTTGTACTTTATTTACTCACATAATGATCACACTATTTTGTGAAAAAAATGACACGAATTCACGTGTGCAATCATTACGGGGGGTAAATGTCCCATGAAAAGAAACATTTTCTTTTTTCGCCCCGTATTTACTGCGGGATGACAATGGGTCAACAAGCAGGCGGCTGCCGCTGTCAGTACGGGACACGAAAACAAAAATGGTGGTCGGCAGAGCAAGCCGAACGCGCCGAACATGATTATTTTTTCTTCTCGTGAGTACATTATGCCCATTGTAGCAATTTCTTCCGTATCAGTAATGCATAATGTCGTCAATATTGGCTAGTTTGCGACAATTATTATAATGTAGCCGTGTCCAAATTGAGGGGACAGAAACATATGGGCGCGCTTAGCTGCCAGTGACGTAGAAACAGCCCACGAGTGCAGACAAAAAGAATCTAAAGGCGCTCTTATGTTGTTGACCACAACCGTTATGAAGCCTACAAATACAGCTGAGGCAAGTTTGGTTGTAGTTTTTTTTTTTTTCATGGAAGTGCTGAAAGTAATGAAAGGAATGAAATGGGGCCACTGCTTAAGTATGTTGGGTGCGTGCAGACCACTTGGTATGTCTTCAAGAGCTGTTCACGTAGCATTTGACGGATGGTAAGCGCGATCATTATTATCTAGACTTGGCACACGACATTGCTGCGACAAGTTCATGGGGCAATAATTACACGGCAAAGGAAAAAACGAATTTTCACAAAAACTTTAGGGGCGTGATCATTACGTGAGTGCGATCATTATGCGAGTAAATACGGTATGTACGAGTAGTGTTGGTGTACACACAGCAAAGGGAAATGCCAAAAAAAGGAATGATGTTAGTGTAATTTTGTGTAATATAATAAACAGTAGGTACATTTCAGCGACCTCATGGTCTTTGAAAAAGTGTAATGTAGACTTGTGTGATCATAGTTTTCGATGATGGAGCATTCATTACAATGTTTTTGAAGAAGTATCTGAAAGAACTTGCCAAATTGTTTGGTCTGAAAAAAAGCTTAAAGTGGTTGAGACACCAAATTTTGAGGCTAGAAAAAGCCTGTTGTAGGCTGCTTCTGTATGCGAGGGCACCCACAACGAGGTATTAGACGTTGCAAATATTTCAAAATAATTTGAATTCAGCTCCAAAAAGTCATTAAAAGCTCCTCCTCGTGGTTGAGACCCATCGCTAGCGTGGTTGTTATGCTGTGACAGCGGAGGAACGAAAATATTGATGTCATAGCACACTAGTACAAAAATGTGACATATGATGAGCAGCGATGAAATGCCGATAGCCTCCACTATGACTGAGCTAGAGGCATATAGAACACCTTTCTCTATGCTACAGGCTTCTAGAACACTAACCGAGCTAACCCTGGCCCCTGGCTAACCGAGACATGCACAGCGCTGTAGCGGAGGGCTGTTAACGTAGCATCTGCAAGTCGCATAGTTCAGCAGCTCCGAGTGGTCTTGTTCACTTGGCATTTCGCAACGTGTAAAGGCCAATCAACGACCGATGAGTGGTCCCTCTGGCACCGACGGGAGCCTCACCACATCGGATCATTCGGCGGCGCCGATATCGTCGCTAGGCCTTTTCCGGTTCACTTCAAAGCTAACACTGACGGTGCTTCAGAATGAATCATCGACTCTCACAAGCAGCAATATTTTCTTACCGTCGTCGCTCTAGCAATAATTAGAGCAATCGCGGCATACACTTCGAGTTGCCAGTTGTTTACCTCTGCTGGCAGAGCACGTGTTGCGCGAGCAGACGACACAGCATAGTTTTATGTCACTCTACTGTGACCCACGTGACCAAGCCGTGTTGCGTTTCCTCTCCTACGACGTAATAGCATCACTCGGAGCCTAGAAACTGAAAAATCGCTCGGCATAGTAATGCTATTATTAAATTATTTATCGGGTATATGTGAATCCCATGGTGTACATCCTGCTTCCTGAAGCAGTATGCAACGCTTGAATCAAAGAACCCCTTCAAACCACTGCCTTTCCAATGTGCTGCTTTCACAGCCTTGGAACTTCTGCAAGATGTGGCCTCTCATCACTTTTGGCTTACTTGCAGTGATGTCATCTTATTTGAGAATAGAAATGAAGGAAGAATTACTACACAAAGAAACTCGTACTTAGTGGCATGTACACTATGACATGGATATTTGAGCTTAATTGTCCTGCCAAATCCACCTATAAATTTTCATGCCTATTGTTGGTTCCAAAGAAAAGCAAGGTGCTGGGCATCATACAGAGTTCCAGCATTTGCTGCCAGCCTGGATTAGAATGGACTGTATAGTGTGGCTGTAACTGGCCTTTTTCTTTCTGCACAGCTTCGATTGTTTTATGAATTTAAGTGCAGATAGCTCTTCCACTGGCACCAGCAAACAGTCTGCCGCAAATTTCGTTTGCTGCAAAAATATGTTTATTATGAACAAACCAGCATAACAGATGGCTATTTTTCTCTTAAGATGTATCCTTAGGCTTCTTTACATTGAAGATGTATTGCAGGTTAGCTTACCCAAAAAGCAAAATATATGGTGTTTAATAGTGGAACACTTAAGTATTCATTGCTGTCTTTTGTAGCTAAACAGAGCTTGCAAACCAGCCATATGACAGTGGTTATTATGTAACTTTTTTATGCCTTCATGGCTGATGCTGATGCTATGGTCCGCCTTCACTACTGCACTTAATACAGGGCATGAGCAGCAGGTAACGGTAACAGATTACAGAGTGGACAAACCATGCAGCTCGTCCCTTGCAGCTCTCTTGCATGCATTAGAGACAGTGTCGCCGAGTCATGGCTCTCCAAATACTACAGGAATTCTGGTGGTTGTAGAGCAGACAAAATATATGAAATTGGAAGCCAAAAATCCGCCCCATGAGGCTTCTAGTGCAGCTGCCATGCGACTAAGCTTTGCATTCAAGCCAAGCCAACTCGACGAGAATCCCATATTACTCAACAAAACAATGTGATGCATGTGTATGTGTTCTCAGTGCAACTAAAGCTACTCTGGCATGCATGCCAGGTAGCATGTTCCCGCGAAATAAATCGTACTGCATTTTAATATCTGAAACTTTTTGTTGAATCTTGCTTGAAGTGATTGCAGCAGATTTCCTTCATCCAATTATTACTACAAATTGTAGCAAAAATAACTTAGTTCTACATTTATTGCATTCGTCTTTTAGACTGCCTGGAGAAGTATGTGGCCGTGCATCCTTCGGGGCCAGCAGCACCACCTGCTGAACACCTTATTGCAGCTGTCCGAAAACACCTGCGCAGCTTTTTTACTGAAGCTGCCCGACAGGGAAAGAGAGTCCGTCAACAGAAAAGAGCAGAGGCCTCCCTGACAGAGGGACAATAAAAATGTTTGTCACATATAACAGTATACATATTTGTTCCATACGGCAGATGAACACGTAGCTGCATACTTAGTCACATGTAGATACAAGCTGCACACTTCGCACGACTCAAGACTGCATGAATATAGACCATCATAAGCTTTTTAAGTGCACTTGCTGCTCATTCAATCCATTGCACCCCTTGCTCTTGACACGCTGTGCCCATCAGTCACCTAGCACGCCACCCGTCACCCAGCACGCCACCCGTCACCCAGCACGCCACCCGGCACCCAGCACGCCACCCGGCACCCAGCATCGCCACCCGGCACCCAGCACGCCACCCGTCACCCAGCATCGCCCAGCATGCTACCCGGCACCCAGCGTCACCCAGCACGCTACCAAGCACCCAGCATGCCACCCGGCACCCAGCATGCCAACCGGCATCCAACATGCCACCCGGCATCCAGCATCACCCAGCACGCCACCCGGCACCCAGCATGCTACCCGGCACCCACCATGCCCAACACCCAGCATACCCACTACCAAAATCCACCATTATGATGGATGATGGATTCCGTTATGCCCAGCATCGGGCAAATTTTCAATAGGGAATTGTACCATTTGATAACAAATTTTGTAATTTCATGGTAATATTGAACAATTGTTGCGATTTGCAAGTGTATGAAAGTTTTTTGCTTCGCTTCTTTTATGAACTACTTTCTTTGGCGCAGTAACGCAGTGCACCGGCCGGAGCTAATGGGATGCGCGGGAAAAGGCGCCAAATTCAAACGTCGCAAACGCTGTGCTAATTTTTGCGCGCACAGTTTTCGTGGTTTGGATTTTTAAAAAAAAGTAATCCGTGCGGCAACCATGCGAACTGAACTATTGACCACAAAAGTACAGAAACGTTGCTGTTTGTGCTTCTTATTTCGACGTCATGGCAAACTGCAGGTGGTCTGTCGTCCCATTTAAACATTTGTGCGTGTGCTTCTGCGCTGTGCGAGTTGTAACCGAGAACGTATAGCAGCGCAGATTGTGCTTGGTGGCCGAGCAAATTCCCAACACATTCGCCAGCACCCCGTCTAGGTCACAGAAAAGAATTTGGCCTCCATGTGAAATATGAGCACCATGTTGTACATATCTGCCAAGCTTTTCGTTTCGTTCTGTAGCGCGCTAACGGGTAACATCTAAGCGAAACACACTCTGTAAAAACGATGTTCACTGCTTTCTCTGCCGCACCCGCCGTGGTGGCATAGCGGCTGAGGTGTTGCGCTACTAACCCGAATGCTTGGAATCTAATGCCGGCGGCGGCGGCTGCATTTCGATGGGGCTGAAATGCAAAAACGCCCGTGTGCTGTGCGTTTGGTGCTGGTTAAAGGACCCCAGGTGGTCAAAATAAATATGGTGTTTCTTACTACGGTGCGACTCATAATCAAAGCGTGGTTTTGGCCCGTCGAACCCCAGACTTGAATTTTGTTAACGTTCCCCGCCACCTTGACCATATTTAACATGGAGGCATGCAATGCCGTTTCCTAACACTCAGCCAGGGCACTGGCCCCTTATAATGGACGCCGATAGAAATGCAGGATGCATCCAATCATCGGTTCTTTATCACTGCTTGTAGCGAGGTTTGTCTTCTCAAACTGTATATATATATATATATATATATATATATATATATATATATATATATATATATATATATATATATATATATATATATATATATATATATATATATATAAGTTGTAGTGGGTAATATGCCTGTGGCACTGTAGTTGTAGTGGGCAATATGCATGTGGCACTGTGCGGACTGCCACCGCTGCGGCGCGAGACACGAGCTCGGGCTGTTGATGCGAAGCGCTAGGACTCGTGAACTAGAGCTACCTGCGATCCCCCGAACGAGCTGCAATAAACCCCATTTCATTTGGTGGAGGTGCGGGGTAACCTTGAAAACTGGAACTCCGAAGCCGGACGCTACCGACTGCTGCGACCATGCCTGACGAAACCACCCAGGAAGATGCACCACAGCCTCCGACGGTCATCGTTTCTGCTGCATTGCGCCAGCGTGATCCTGCCATCTTTAGCGGCACCGATGATCATGACGTGGAGGATTGGTTGTCATCTTACGAAAGGGTGAGCCAGCATAACAAGTGGGACGACGTCACCAAGTTGCACAACGTGCTGTTTTACTTAACCGGCGTCGCGAACCTCTGGTTCCGAAACCACGAACACGATTTCACAACGTGGAGCAGATTCAAGACAAGTTTCACAGAAGTGTTCGGGCGCCCCGCTGTCCGCAAGCTTCGTGCAGAACAACGCTTACGGGGGCGCGCGCAACATCACGGTGAAACGTTCACAAGTTACATCGAAGATGTCATTGACCTGTGTAAGCGCGTGAATCCGTCAATGCCGGAACAGGACAAGATAAAACACATTATGAAAGGCGTTGATGAGGACGCATTTCAAATGTTGTTAGCGAAGGATCCGCGTGCCGTGGCCGAAGTTATCAATTTGTGCCAAAGTTTCGACGAGCTACGGAAACAACGCATCTTAGCTCGGCGCCCACCGCCTACGGAAGACTCGTTAGCAGCATTGGTTATTGGCGACAACCACACAACTTTGCTGACGCAAATAAAAGAATTTGTGCGCGAGGAGGTCGCGCGACAGCTCTCGATTTTGCCGACCACGGAGAAGCCTTCTCAATATTTGGCTCCAGCGATCCGACAGATAATTCAAGAGCAAGTGACCGAAGCTCTTCCACCTCCGTGTCAGCCGGCTCCCGTGGCCGCGCCTCTGACGTATGCTGAAGCCGCTGCACGGGCGCCTCGTCTGCCGGGATTCTCTCCTCCGCCTTCAGCGCCTCTCCAGCCGGTGTTCTCTCATCCGCCTTCGCCTCGCCAGCAGGTGGCTCCCTTTTTCAGCGCACAGCAGCAAGGCACAAATCCTTGGCGCACTCCTGACAACCGCCCAATATGCTTTGCCTGTGGTACACCGGGACATGTAGCGCGCTTCTGCCGCCGGCGCTTGCCGGCCTTCGTGGGCACCGCGCGACCACCCAGCTCCGGCTTCCGTCCATTCCGTGTGCCTCAGCGACCACCACCGGAAGACTACGCTGCTGATGACATACCAGCACCGCAGTCACAGTTCTACAATACTCGTCGCTCGCCTTCACCTCGTCGGCGCTCACTCTCACCCATGCGTCGTAGGCCCAGTGCCAGTACTACTGAGGCGGAAAACTGATTTCCGCAGTTCCTGAGGCACGAACTGCGTCATCGTCGGAACATCCAAGTCGTCGTTTTTCCCCCGCTAACGTTATTGAAGTGTCTGTTGATGGCATCAAATGTCTTGCGCTCGTCGATACAGGTGCTGCTGTATCCGTGATTAGTGAGAAACTTTGCCGTCAATTACGGAAAGTGACCATGATGCCTTCGGTACTATTGCTTAGAACAGCTAGTGCACAACAAGTTCAGCCAGTCGCTATGTGCACTGCCAGGGTGCTGATTCGAGACATTTTGTATTCGATTGATTTCTTTGTGCTAACTTGCTGCTCCCACGATGTGATTCTCGGTTGGGATTTTCTGTCGCGCCATCACGCCGTCATTGACTGTGCACGTGCTGAGGTTCAGTTCTCCGTTCTGTGCGATTTGCCATCTCACGACTTTCAAGTTCATGATGTTACCAGGATCTGTGTAGCTTCAGATACTGACCTTCCCCCTCAAAGCGCGGTATTTGTCCCTCTTTCATGCGCATCGCTTGCCGAAGCGACGGTCATGTTTTCACCCGCTGCCGTCTTCATTCGCCGCCAGCCTATATTGTTGCCTTTCGCCCTCCTCACGGTTCACCATGGGGCTGCAGAAATACTGATTTCTAACCCAAATTCGTACACTTTGGCTTTGCACTGTGGCGAGACTATTGGTACCATCGAGTCTGTGGACGCTGACGCTATTGTGCATTTCCCCATGGCCGACGACGTCGATACTGCCAACGTAACAGCACTGACGCCCCATGTGCCATCTAACCGAGTCCCACCGGATGTTTTTTGTCGCTCTATTGCCGATGACCTCGAGCCGACGCAACGTGAGCGGCTTATTACTCTTTTAAATTATTTTCATGTCTCTTTTGACTGCAACCAAGCATCATTAGGCCGTACAAGTGCCGTCTCTCACCACATTGACACAGGACATCACGCACCATTACGCCAGCGTCCGTACCGCGTGTCATCCACCGAGCGTCGTGTCATCGCCGAGCAAGTTGAAGACATGCTTGAACGTGGTGTTATCAAGCCATCCTGCAGCCCTTAGTCGTCTCCTGCAGTACTCATCAAGAAAAAAGATGGCTCGATTCGTTTCTGTGTGGACTATCGTCGCCTCAACAAGATTACACGAAAAGATGTCTATCCTCTACCACGCATAGATGACGCCCTGGATTGTCTTGATGGTGCCGAATTCTTTTCTTCTTTGGACTTGCGATCGGGCTATTGGCAAGTGCCAGTGGATGAATCCGACCGCTCGAAGACAGCTTTCATTACGCCTGATGGCCTGTATGAGTTTACAGTAATGGCATTCGGTCTCTGCAATGCACCCGCGACATTCGAAAGGATGATGGACAATATTCTACGAGGCCTCAAATGGAAGACCTGCTTGTGTTATTTAGACGACGTGGTAGTTTTCTCCCCTGATTTCACCACTCACCTCTCTCGTCTACGCGAAGTCCTTACTTGCCTTACCACCGCCGGCCTTCAACTTAACTTGAAAAAGTGCCGCTTCGGAGCCCGCCAGCTTACCATACTTGGCCATGTCGTGTCCAAAGACGGCGTCCTTCCCGACCCTGACAAACTTCGTGCTGTCGCAGAATTTCCGCGGCCAACTACAGTGAAAGAGCTCCGAAGTTTTGTCGGTCTGTGCTCTTATTTTCGACGCTTTGTGCGCAATTTTGCCTGCATCATCGCTCCCCTGACGAAGCTCCTGGCTGGCCCTGGTGACCTTCGCGACTGGACTCCGGCATGTGACCAAGCCTTCACCACTCTGCGTCGTCGGCTTACCTCACCGCCTGTTCTACGCCACTACGACCCGAGTGCACCGACTGAAGTTCATACCGACGCCAGCGGCGTTGGTCTTGGAGCCGTCCTTGCACAACGAAAGCCTGGCTTTCCAGAATATGTGGTTGCATATGCGAGTCGTGCCCTCACGAAGGCAGAAACCAATTATTCGGTCACGGAAAAAGAATGTTTGGCTATAGTTTGGGCCTTAAACAAATTTCGCCCTTACTTGTATGGCCGTCCGTTCGACGTTGTGACAGACCACCACGCGCTGTGCTGGCTTGCGTCACTGAAAGACCCGTCGGGGCGTCTCGGACGTTGGGCTCTTCGGCTCCAAGAATTTGACATTCGCGTCATTTATCGATCCGGGCGCCAACATTCTGATGCAGATGCGCTCTCCCGTTCGCCCATGCGATCCGACGAAACGCCACCTTCATCCGTACAGTGCCCGGTTGCTACGCTTGCTGTTACTGACATGCCGTCTGAACAGAGAAAAGATCCGTGGATTGTCTCTCTCATTGACATTCTTAGCAGTTCTTCAACGTCTAAATGCCCTCGAGCCCTTCGTCGCCAAGCCACCCACTTCGTGCTACGGGACGCCATCTTGTACCGCCGAAACTATCAGCCAAACGGTCGCAAATGGCTGCTAGTCATCCCTCGCCATTTGCGTTCCGACGTATGCACGTATTTCCATGCAGACCCACAACAAGCTCATGCTGGCGTCCTGAAAACCTACGAGCGGCTCCGCCAGCGGTACTACTGGCGCGGCATGTATTCTTATGTCCGCAAATACATTCGGTCATGTGCAGCTTGTCAGCGACGGAAGACATCTTCTAATGCGACAGGCCCTCTGCAACCTTTACCATGTCCTGCACGCCCTTTTGATCGGGTTGGCATCGACCTTTATGGGCCTCTTCCATGCAGTGCTAACGGAAATCGTTGGATAATTGTCGCAGTAGACCACCTGACCAAATATGCTGAAACTGCTGCACTTGCTTCGGCTGCTGCTCGCGACGTCGCCGCATTCATCTTACGGCACGGCGCACCGCGAGAACTGCTCAGTGACCGAGGCCGTGTCTTCTTGTCCGACGTTATTAATGAGCTACTCGCCGCGTGCCGCACTATTCACCGCACCACTACGGCGTATCACCCACAAACTAACGGTCTAACGGAACGATTCAACCGCACTCTTGGGGACATGCTCACCATGTATGTTGCGTCTGATCATTCCAATTGGGACGATGTCCTCCCTTTTGTGACGTACGCATACAATACCGCCGTTCAGGCTACCACAGGCTTCTCACCATTTTTCCTTCTTTATGGGCATGAACCATCCACTACCCTCGACACCGTACTACCATATCACCCGGATGCCTCTGAATTCACCCCTCTTTCCGAAGTTGCTCGCCATGCTGAAGAGTGCCGCCAACTGGCTCGCTCGTTCACGTCGGATACCCAAGGAATCCACAAAGATCGCCACGACAACGATCAGCCCACACAGTCCTTCGCCGTGGACTCTCACGTCTGGCTTCGGCTGCCCTTCCAAGCTCCAGGCCTTAGCCCGAAGCTTGCTCCAAAATATCAAGGTCCGTACCGGATCGTCGCGTGTACTTCGCCTCTGAATTATGTGGTCGAACCGGTGACGCCATCTTCGGACAAACGCCGCCGTGGCCGCGAGACCGTTCACGTCAGCCGCCTGAAGCCGTACCACGACCCCCTTATCGTATCATCGCCTTAGGTCGCCAGGATGGCTCCTCTTCGCCGCGGGGGAAGTTGTAGTGGGTAATATGCCTGTGGCACTGTAGTTGTAGTGGGCAATATGCATGTGGCACTGTGCGGACTGCCACCGCTGCGGCGCGAGACACGAGCTCGGGCTGTTGATGCGAAGCGCTAGGACTCGTGAACTAGAGCTACCTGCGATCCCCCGAACGAGCTGCAATAAACCCCATTTCAATATATATATATATATATATATATATATATATGTATTGTTGCGGTGAAGTGAAGGAAGAAGGTGGATTGGTCGAGAGGAAGACGAAGTCTGGCACTTGCCTGAGCGCCATTACCTGACTGAACGCTATTGCCTGAACACCATTAACATCACTTGTAAATATACATTATTTTACATTCGTGGGCCTGCTTTCTTCCTGCAACATTTTGGTGGAAGGTGCGGGGTACAAACACGGAACTTCGCAGCGGACGTCATCTACCTGCCGCCACAATGGCAAATGAAACCGACACAAGTGACAATGCCTCAGCAGCCCGTGCCAACGGTCATCCTCACTCACCCGCGGGACCCAGGGACATTTTGTGGCACGGACAACGCCGACGTCGAGGACTGGCTTACGATGTACGAGCGAGTGTGCGACAACAACAGGTGGGATCCAACAATGATGCTTGCAAACGTGATATTTTATCTAAGAGGAACTGCGAAGCAGTGGTACGACACACACGAGGCTGACCTAACGAGCTGGGATGTCTGCAAAGAAAAAATGCGAGACCTGTTTGGTAGACCTGTCGGTCGTCAGCTGGCAGCTAAAAAAGAACTTGCGTGCCGCGCTCAGACGTCCACAGAATCCTATGTTATGTACATACAGGATGTGCTGGCCCTCTGTCGCAAGGCTGATGACAACATGACCGAGGCAGACAAGATTGGTCACATACTTAAAGGTATTGCAGACGATGCCTTCAATCTCCTAATGTGCAAGGATTGTGCCACTGTGGATGCAATTGTAAAGGAGTGCCGGCGCTTCGAACAAGCGAAGGACCGCCGCGTCGCTCAAACTTTCGACCGGCTGCCCAATACCGCCGTGACATCTTTTTGCGAAGAGCCGCCGCGGTTCGTTCAGCCCGCAGGACCGGTAGATATCACGCGCATCGTTCGCCGTGAGCTTGAGGCCATGGCTCCGGCTCCAGTTCGTCCCGACTATAGGGAAAGCGTGCCCGCTATCTCCCTTATACAAGCGGACGTACGGGAGGAAATAGCAAGTTTGGGCATTCCATCTCTCTGCTCGGTCCACCATGCAAACACCTCCCAGATTTCTCCGGCTGCTCGCTCCCAGACGCAAAGCTTTCCGTCACGCCGTCGCAACCCAGCTGACTGGTGCACAGCGGATGAGAAACCCATCTGCTTTAATCGTTCCGGTATTGGACACATCGCCCGTCATTGCCGTAACCATTGGTCGTCGCCTCCTCGGTGGTCGTCTCCGAGTCACTACCGCCAAGTACCAGACAATCGCACTTTCTCGCCCTACCCGCCGTCTAGGCACATCAACGCCGACAGTGCTCCACCAAGATCTAGCCACTCCCCGTCTCCGCAATGTCGTAGGTCCCGTTCGCCTCTCGTTCACCGCTCTTCGTCCCCTTCTGCAACCGGTCGCTTCTCTTCGGCAAACTAGGCGGTGCAGCTCCCGGAGGTGAGGCTGCATCTACGACCCGGCCCACAACTCCTCTGTTGACCCTGCCTACATGTGGAAACCTACTGGACATTGAAGTTGATGGTGTTCCTGTTAGATCTCTCGTTGATACAGGAGCGCAGCTTTCAGTTATGAGCGCTGCTCTACGCCGAAGGCTCAAGAAGGTTCTGACACCTGCCGTACTGGGCACTGTGCGAGTCGCCGATGGGAGTACTTCACCTGTCCTTGGAATGTGCACAGCACGTGTGACCATTGGGGGCCATTACACCGTTGTTCTATTTATCGTCCTTGAACACTGTCCGCACGACCTAATTCTCGGCCTCGATTTCCTTTCCAAACACTCCGCCCGAATTGACTGCTCCGCAGGTGTTGTGCAGTTGGATCTGCCGCTTCCTGCCGACGCAACAACTTGCGCGTCACACCGCTTATGTTCAGCTGAGTTTGCAAGGCTGTCTCCACAAGCGGCTACAAATGTCCTTCTGACGCCGTGTCCTCCCGTAGCTGATGGCGAGTACGTCGTGTCGCCGCTTACTGACGTGGTTTTGTCGCACAATGTCGCCCTGCCGAGCACTTTAGTCCGGATCTGCGAAAACTGCGCTCGCGTGCCCATCCTCAATTTTGGATTTTCGTCGCATGTGCTGCCACACGGTTTTGCCATAGCGCATACCACTCCTTTGGAAGAATTTGAGGTTTCTTCTTTGATCTTTGACGGACCTTTGTCCCCCACTCCTCCGTCCTCGACGCCTACGGACGATGTTTCTAAGATGATCGCCCCAGACCTTCCTTCCGAGCAAACCGCAGCTCTTCTTCACCTCCTGTCATCTTATCGGGACATCTTTGATTTCGACGACCCTCCACTTGGTCCGACATCTGTTGTCACGCATCGCATCAACACCGGTGACGCCAGCCCCATTCTTAGGCGGCCATAACGTGTCTCCGCAACAGAAAGGGCCATCCTACAAAAAGAGGTAGACAGGATGCTGGACAAGGACATCATTGAACCTTCAAGTAGCCCGTGGGCATCACCAGTTGTATTAGTAAAGAAGAAAGACAACTCGTGGCGCTTCTGCGTTGACTACCGTCACCTCAACAGAATAACAAAGAAGGATGTTTATCCCCTGCCTCGCATTGATGACGTTCTTGACTGCCTTCATGGATCCCAATATTTTTCATCAATTGACCTCCGCTCCGGCTATTGGCAGATTAGCGTCGATGAGATGGACCGCGAGAAAACCGCCTTCGTCACTCCGGATGGTCTGTGCCAATTTAACGTCATGCCCTTTGGATTATGCAATGCGCGCGCTACATTCGAGCGCATGATGGACTCTCTCTTGCGCGGTATGAAGTGGTCTACATGCCTCTGTTACCTCGACGATGTGATTGTGTTTTCGCCGAACTTTGAGAGCCATCTGCAGCGTCTCACAACCATACTCTCCGTGTTTCGCAGGGCTGGCCTCCAGCTAAACTCCTCCAAGTGCCATTTCGGTCGCCGTGAAATTAACATGCTCGGCCATCTCGTCAATGCCGCCGGAATCCAACCTGATCCACAGAAAGTTCACGCCGTGCGAAATTTTCCTATACCTTGTTCAACCAACGATGTCCGTAGTTTTCTGGGCTTATGCTCTTATTTCCGGTGTTTTGTGAAACATTTTGCTGACATAGCTCACCCTCTCACTGACCTTCTTAAGAAAGACGTCTCTTTCTCTTGGGGACCACTGCAGGAGGAAGCGTTCTCCACCCTGATTGAGCGGCTTACAACTTCCCCAATTCTGTCACACTTTGACCCTTCTGCACCCAGTGAAGTACGAACTGACGCGAGTGGTCATGGCATCGGCGCTGTCCTCGCTCAGCGTCAGCAGGGCCAAGACCGTGTCATCGCTTACGCTAGCCGCGTTCTTTCCACGCACGAGCGAAATTACTCCATTACTGAGAGAGAATGTCTCGCGCTCGTATGGGCGGTCGCGAAATTTCGGCCCTACCTTTTCGGTCGGCGCTTCTGCGTCGTAACCGATCATCATGCCCTCTGCTGGCTCTCCTCTTTGAAGAACCCCACTGGGTGACTTGCACGTTGGGCCTTGCGTCTACAAGAATATACATTTTCTATTATGTATAAATCAGGGCGCCTGCATAAAGACGCTGACTGCCTGTCCCGCAATACAGTGGATCCACCGGACGGTACTGATGCAGACTCGGACATCAGTGTTCTATCCCTCTACGGCTTCCTCCATATTGGCGACGAGCAGCGCAAAGATCCTGTTCTTCGAACGCTTATGGAACGCCTAAGCTCCTCGCCCAATGACCCGTCCCTCCCCGTACAAAAAAAATTATTGAGGAGGCATTGAAATATTGTTGGTCAATGTTGAGTTTTTTATTGAGGAATTATTGAGAGTATGTTGGAGAATTGTTGGGTTGAGTGTTGAGCACTCTTGAATATTGGCCACTGAAATCGAATTGAAACACCATTGGGTACCTCAATGTTGAATAATTGTTAAGTTACCATTGAAAGTCCATTGTGCTTAGACGGCCCGTTGTGTTCGTTTTGTTGAATGGTTGTTGAGTTACCATTGATTCCGCGTTGAACTAACGTGTGGTAGTTCTGTTGACCTGTTGTTGAGTTATTATTGCCACAGCATTGAAAAGCATATTGTTGCACACTTGAGATGCCATTGAGATTTCAGAAGTAGCCATTGAAATATGATTGACGTTTCGTTGGGCTAGTGTATTTTTATTCATATATTGAAATTGCTTCGCTGTTCACACTTGCATGCCCCGGTGCCTGCTCGTAACTTTCCCAAACAGAAACAAAATCAAAGGAGAGACTGATCAACTTGAAGTACCTTTATTTAAAATAAAGATGCGTGCACGTGAAACATTATTACAGTACATAAGGCACCCCTACATCGAACCTGGAGACATAGGCTAGTACCTACAGCACTCTAGCAGTGTAAATACATCTGAAAAAACCTATACATATGAATCCAATCAAAACGATCATTGTGCTCTTCACTTTCGACTTAAGTTTATGACTAGAAGGCAAAGCGACTCAAAAGCCAGGCCTTAAGCATACCCTTGTAACAACCAAGATTGAACACATGAACACTTGGAGCTGCTTGCATGTGAATACACAAAAGACATCTGAATATGTTACATTAAAATGTTGCGCACACTAACACATCACAGGAAGGGCTACGGCTGACTGTGAGAAGGCAAAATAACCAACTTGAAACAAATGACCACGTAAATATATACAACCTTCAGCACACGTCTTTCACCACGATTAAAATTTAATGAAGTACCAAAGTAGACTTGCCTGAGCTTTGTCTTCGAGATACATATATTTTCATGTTGCCCTATTATTTTATAAAATAACATCACTCAACTTAGCTATTATTTGACGAGACATAATTTAGAAAGTTGTCGGGCATGATGAACACCTGAATCGTGTTTCTGACAAGCCAGGATTGCTTTCTTCAGAAATAAACTTGTAAAGCTTTTGTGTAATGAAAGCAGTTTATCTCCCTGGCACAAGTTAAGAACAAACAGTACACCATTTATGTTAATGTGGGGTACAGAAGAGTTCCTTAGTGGCATTTCCTCAATTTAGTGAGCTCATTTTCAGGTAATCTTTCTGGACCTGCACAAAGCTAATTAAAGCACTTTTTGGGGCCTTTTTTCCTATACCCAGCAACTAAGTGCTACTTCAGTCAATAAAGAGATAAGGAAAGGCTAATACCTTGAACGATAAGAGAAAAAAATAATTATTTAGCACAGAAAATTGGTAGTAACACATGGCTAACACAATTCCAAACAGCCAAATAAATGGTCACCTGCACTTTCAGTATCAAGCACCCCAGAAATAGTCATAAAGTATGAGAAAAGGTTCCAATGACTCGACAGCCAGATTGCTGAGACAGTGAAAAACGCCAATAAATGCATATACGAAACACCAATTATCTCAATTTCGCAGATAAAATGTTATTAAAATAGCACCAGAATTTTGCTGCATAAAATACATAAAGGTTGCATAAAAATTGGGACAAAGCAGTAACTGAAAGACAGAGGGAGCTACAGCACCCATGTTGAAAAAGATTACAAGGAAAATGATATATATGCATATTTAAGTTTACAATTTTCGCTCCAACATATAGAAAAAGAACGTATGCACTTAGAGCATAAAAAGGTTCATGTGCCTGGAGAATGCAGCGCAATACAAAGAAGCGTCATGAGAACCGAAAAGTAGATCTTACTACGAATGCTTGCAACCTACAATCAGGCATGTGCCATGTCATGCCTTGAATGGATGAAATTCATAAATCTTACACACAAAGGAAGTTACCATCCCTCTTATTGGCTTCCTCAGGGGACTCCTTCAAATTGAACTAGAAAAATGTACTCAGCGTCAAAAACATTGAGAAGATAAGACCCTATAGCTTTCTCCCTGAAATAAACAGCGCAAATAACTTCATGTATCAATTCTATGGACACTTCGCCAATTCGGTGTATATTTATATTTCACAACCACCCAAACAGAGACGAGAAGGATGAATTAAGGTAGGAACACACATGAACGCTGACTCAAGTAGAAGTTTATTCGTGAAGACGAAGATTTTAAACACACTGGCCAACTTCACAAAGAAAAAGCCATGGATGCGCAGCATACACAGCCCGGCAGAACAAAAAAGGACCTAAATACGTCCTGTAGAATAAACATGTGCGTCAAAAACTAACAAAAACATGAAAACTGAAAGGTTTCTCCGGTAAGTGATATTAACGAGAAGTACTGCAGCAACTCTTTCGCACTAATGGTCACAGAAATCTTGCTTATGAATATTTCTTCGTGATCAATAAATAATGCTTCCATAAGTCCTCTTGTGTTCTGGTCTTTGTGATGAAACAATCGTTCTTTCTGCTCTATACCGCAACACCAGAGGAGTTCCAGAAGCAATATTTATTGATCACAAACGAAAGAATTGCATAACCAAATTATATGTTGCCCTTAGTGGGGAAAAAGTTGTTCTCAAAAGAGTATTTCCCGTTGGGTAGTATCACTTATCGGACAAATCTTTCGCTTTTTCAATAGATTTGACCGATAGTTCTCGTTTTTCACGCGCGTTTATTCTACATGACATGGCATCATATTTTTTTCTTGTCGCACGTGGCTGTTTCTGCCACGCATGCACGGATTTTTACCTTTGCCAAGTTGACCAGTGTGTTTAATACCTTTGTCATCAAAAGCAAACTTTTAGTAGAGCTTGCGCTCGTGTGTGCTCCTACCTATTTCGTCGTCCGCCTCTGTTCGTGCTGCTGTTTACAGTACCCACGTATCACTTGGTTAGGCTGGTAAACATTCTCACAAACAAAAGTAAATGCCTCCCCTTCAATAGGTAGCCCATCCTTTACTACTAAACGCCAGAGCAAATCGAAAGTAAGCCTTCACAGCGTCCATGCGCCAGCTAGTACACCACAGAGCAACACAAAAGATAGTTGAAAATCCCACTTGATGGAGAGTGGCAACAGAGATGCGAGCTTGCTAGTGAATCAGCCGCATATCAACGGGTGTGTCTTGCACGACGCCAAGGTGCTTTTGGCGTAGAACACTTTAGCATCTGGGAATTTACTGCATACGTAACCTGTGAGAAGGGAATGTGGACAGAAAATGATATTGCGCGGATTAAGAATCTGCCACACACTGTACATAACTACGCACGAAATAGAACTACACACTATACTCGCAAGTAAAAATTTGCGACTCTTTACGAGTGCCGGCGAGAAAAGGAAGGAATGGGTTGCTACGGTAAATGTTAGCTAAAACACGCACAGCGATGTTTCACAGTGGGTAAAATATTCGCGGCTCTCTCGCAGAACCAAAGACCACGCGACAGTGCATAGCCCATAACAAACATATATCGAATCTTTGGGCAGAAGTCCAGTAGAAGGAATGACCTAAACATACGCCGAGAGCGATGCGAGCGTGAGCGTGCCTGTACGAGTGAGAACATGTACCGCTTCTTTGAAGCTAGCCGCTCCGGCGTGGCTCCGATCATCCCGCGCGATTTGTGTGCAGAACGTCGCGTACACGCCCTTGCGCGTTTTGCGCGGTAGCGTCCGCGCAGTGAGCTAGCTTCATGCACGCGTCATTCTTCACCGCGCAAACGGTGCTCGAGTGCGACGCTTAGCTCGAGGCGACAACGCGCCGATTGGCGCTCCTTTCGCTTCTGGAAACAACGCACATTCGGATCGGTCCAACTCAACGAGGCAGCAGAGAACGGTGGCACGTTTCGGTTATCGCTTATTAAAATTGTACAGTACGCCTTCAACGGCAACCCGCCGCGCTAGATAAAGATGTTTACTGCGGTAGTTTTGGCGGTGATAGACGATAAGGTGAGCCCGTCGGCGGCTGTGTTCTTTGACCACGTCACCACACCTCCGTTCATTTGCGCTGTGTATCCGTGTACAGTCACGGCGCGGAAGCTGTGACTAATCGGTTGGCCGTTCTCCGCAAATCACAGAGAGGCGAAATATATTTCGCGGTGCGCCGCATCATTAGCCGCAACCTAAATCGAGGCGCGCTAACGGCTACGGCACAAAAGGTGATCACACTAACCGTATGGTATACGATGAGCCACTACGGAAAACCAAATAATTCTGATGTTCCACGTGCCAAACCAACGATCTGATTATGAGGCACGTCGTAGTTGGGGACTCCGTATTAATTTTGAGTTCGTGGAAATTTTTACGTGCATACAATGCACAATGCACGAGCGTTTTTGCATTCCGCTCCTTTGGAATGCGGCCGCTGCAGGGATCGTGTCCACGACCTCGAGCCCCAAATTGCCACGGAGGCCGCCATAGTTACGAAATGCGTAAGCGTGAAGTGCAACACTGCCTTCCGGTACGAGTGTGGTACAAGCGTAGCACAGCTGCACACCTGCTGCACGATTATTTGTCGCGGTTCTCCTAAACTCGTAGTGCCTGCCTAAATACCTTGAAAGGCAGCGCGCCTCTCACGTAACGGAACGCGATAACAAGCGCTTAGACGGCATACGTGAGCCCCCATGAAAGATGACGTGGCCACTGTAGAAAATTATCACTGCGCAGAGAAGCCGATCCTTATGTTCCAATTGTGTTCTCTCATACAAATGAAGGAAACGTTATTAGACAGGAACAAATGAAGCAATGCAATTTTACGCACATGGGGCGCCGCTGCCTCTTCGCCTACCATTGTTTCAAACGAAGTGACGGCGGCAGCGAGAGTTAGTATCGCGCGCATTTGCTCCGGGGCATGCAGTTTGCTTCAAGAAAGTGAACGGTGTGCTTAACATGTCACGCTCGTCAATGTCAAAATAGAAAAGAAGGCTACGTGCCCAAGAAAATGAGATTACTTACCTATCTTCAGAAGTGCGGCTGCGACTGTTTCGGGGTGCCTTCTCTCCAAGAGGCATCATGGCCTCTGCCGCGCAACTCATCAAAACCGTCAGGCTCGCACATCAGTAGAAGACTAGTTGGTGGGTGAGCCAACCACTTCACCGGATAAACGTCCCACTTATCGTCGTTAAAGCATTTCACTAAAATGTGCGTCATGATGTCCGAAAAGAAAATACTTTCATCAAGAAGCACGAGGCGTGAACCACCGCACAACTGCAACCGAATAACTGAGTCCGAGAGCCGTTCACAGCTTCACATGGCTTCACTATCGTATTCAGTTATAAAAACCTTTCAAACACAAAATAACGGCACTTAAGAACCACTAATTGATTAGCAATAATTTTTCATCAACTAACCTTCATAAATTTTTAAGAACTACCTAATTTATAGCGTAAACAATAAATACTACGACCAAAAAATGTGACTACGAAACTAGCGGTAACCATGTGTACTGTTGCAAAAGTGTGCGCAAAACGAAGCACAGTTGCGCCCGTTTGCGCGCACACATACACACCCGAACCTACCTTAACGTTCGTCGCGCCACCTAGAAATAAACATTACTACTAGTTTTGCTATTTTCACAAAAATAAAACTTCTAAAATAGTTTGCAGCATCTTTGCAGATGACAAGGTGACAAGTAAGGTGCAATAAAAGTCCGTTACCTGTATTTTTTTCATTTCCCTGTGGTGTTCTTAACTGAACGTACGAGACCTGCAGGCTTGGAACATGAGAAGACGACAGTTCGGCGAGTCTCAAATAAATCGCGTGCTTCTTGCAAGGCGAGTAACGGGAGCAGCCGCAGATACAGCGATTAGCTGTGATACTGTTGCGGCTGTTGCTGAATCTGAAGCTCTTTGAAGTCAATGGTTATAGCGGCTGCGCGCTGCGATCTCAAAGCGCGTTCATTCTTTGATCTCTAGTACCACGGACATTGGACAAAAAACTATATTTGCTTTACGGACAGAGAGTACGTCGCAGGAAATTCGAAGACCTCAACGTGTATGTTTGTAGCGTGTGCGCGCTTGCATCCTACGGTTCCCACAGTGCGTTCGATGCTCGAAGGTAGCGTCGTCGCCTGTCGGCACCTGTCTTATCGCCGGCCGCGCTGCCGCCGTGTCTACTTTTGGGGAACTCCACATGCGCGTAGTCACCGTGTTTGCAAGTGAATTTCGCATTCTTCTGCTCCCCGAAACGTGCTCATTTCGGATCGTACCAATGGTTATGTCATCTAGTGTATGTTAAAACGACGATGGCATTTGTACGCCGGCGAAGAAATAAATCGTTATGAACTTGGGCGGTCATGAATCTAGTCTAACGTTGCAGTTTTTTACGTAGCGAAAATGGCTACGAAAGTGGGGCGGTCCCGGAGATAGGCGCTTCCAAGCGCCAGCTGTAGCGACAGCACCAGGAAGTGGCACGCAGCGCACACGCCAAGCATTTCAGAGCTTACTAGCTTTCGAATGAGAGGATTATGCGCGCGCTCGTGGCTTATTGGTTAGAGTACCGGGCTCGACGGCCGACGTTCTATTCCACCCCATCGGTCACACATAATTTTCTATTAATGAAAGCGAGGCGAAAGAAGAACCTACCTGCCGCAAAGTGACAGGAATTAGGTTGGAACGCATCGCAAAACATGTTTGGAATGTCTTCATATGCGATTTATAATTATTGTATACTGGACTCAACTGCTACACAACAAAAGAACAACTAGAAAAATCAACACAAATTACCCAATAAATTGTTTATTGAGAACACTCAACGGTAATATTGTTGTGCAAGGATTGAGCTAACTCAATTGCTCTTGAAAATTTGTTGAAGTCCGTTGTTTCAACAATTCCCCAACAATATATCAATGGTTAATCAACACTCATTTTTGTACGGGTCCGGATGTTCACCTTCCGCGATGGAACTTTATACCGTCGTAGCGTTCGTCCTGACGGCCCGGAGCTCCTCCTAGTCGTTCCCAAGCACCTTCGACTAGCCGTGCTGCAGCAACTTCACGACGCTCCTACTGCTGGACATCTGGGCATCACTCGAACATACGACCGCCTGCGGCGACACTTCTTCTGGCCCGGCATTTATCGCTCTGTGCGCCGTTAGGTCACTTCTTGCGACCTGTGTCAGCGCCGGAAGACGCCTGCTATGCCTCCCGCTGGTTTGCTGCAACCAATTGACACCCCTACAGAGCCCTTCTTCCGTGTGGGCCTAGACCTCCTTGGCCCCTTTCCAATTTCCATCAAAGGAAACAAATGGATTGCTGTGGCAACCGATTATGCCTCGAGATATGCCATCGCACGAGCGCTACCAACCAGCTGCGCTACAGATGTCGCCGACTTCTTACTATAAGACATCATCCTGCACCACGGCGCCCCTCACCAGTTGCTGACGGATCGCGGCCGCTACTTTCTATCGAAGGCCGTCGATGATCTGCTCCGCTCCTGTTCTACACAACTCCAGCTTGCTACCACGTACCACCCTCAACCGAACGGCCTCACCGAGCGACTCAACCGCACGCTAACTGAAATGCTGGCCATGTACGTTTCCGACGATCACCGCGACTGGGACGTCGCTTTACCATATATCACTTTCGCATACAACTCGTCCCGTCACGATACTGCCGGATTTTCACCATTTTACCTGTTGTATGGCCGCGACCCCACCTTGCCCTTTGACACGTTGCTACCTTCCGCAGTACAATCACCCAGCACTGATTACGCTCGCGATGCTATTGACTTAGCCGCCCAGGCCCGAGAAGTCACCCGTCATCGCCTCACAGTCTCGCAAGCTTCTCAAAAGCGACGCTACGACCTTCGGCACCGAGACTACCATTTTTCACCTGGTTCCCTTGTCCTTCTCTGGACGCCTTCACGTCGCGTCGGCTTGTCCGAAAAACTACTTTCCCGTTATTCTGGACCGTACCAGATCTTACGCCAACTGTCCGACGTGACATACGAGATCGCCCCAGTCGGTCAGCCTTCAGTGCATTCCGACGTCACCAGCGATGTTGTTCACGTCGCCAGGCTGAAGCCCTATGTCCCCCCATTAAGTGAGGCTCCATAACTTGCACCGGGACGGCGCTACTCCACCGGGCGGGTGATGTTACGGTGAAGTGAAGGAAGAAGTTGGATTGGTCGAGAGGAAGACGAAGTCTGGCACTTGCCTGAACGCCATTAACCTCACTTGTAAATATACATTATTTTACATTCGTGGGCCTGCTTTCTTCCTGCAATAATATATATATTCAGGGTGTTTCTGCTAACTTTAGGCCGAGTGTACACTCTATGCCCTCTATGACGACGCGACTAAATGCATGTTGCTCCCTTTGGTACGTAGCGTGTCGCGCTATTTCTATATATTGCTTAATTAGCTAATTAGTCAAGGATAATTAACCAACTTCTGAAGGAAGGAAGTTAGGAAAGAAATTCCAATTAGAAAGTTGCAGAGCAGTTGGCAACACGTCCGAATAAACAGTTTCTGGCTTTCTATCTGTTAAGTATTAGTGTTTTTCAGCTTACTGCGGATGCTCGCGAAATACAAAAAGCACCACGTGACATGCCCGCCTGCGAGTCGTGATTGCACTGCTCCTAAGCCTTCTGCGCACAAACGAAAACATACCAATTAGCTGGTGTGAACACCCGTCTGGTTATCGCCATCATGAACCGCAGCGAGGGAAGCACGTCGCTGGCGTCAATACCACAGCCAACGCCTTCGTCACTGCCCTGTCGCCTTTTAAGCGGCAACACACCCTGCTCCATGGTATGCTCGTTTGGGAGCGCTGCAAGCACGGCGCGCAAGCGGGTATGTCAGGCGATATTTTTTGAATTTCTCGGGCATCCGCAGTAAGCTGAAAAACACTAGCACTTAATAGATAGAAAGTTAGAAATTACCTAATCGGACGTTATGCAACGTGCTCTAGAACTTTCTAATTGGAATTTTTCGCCTAAATTTGTTCATTTAGAATGGCTAATTTTCTTGACTAATTAACTACTTAGGAAAAATAAAAGAATAGCGTGACACGTACAAGAGTGAGCAACCTGCATTTGGTCGCATCGTCTTATGGTGCATCGGCATATTTTTAAACTCTGAGTAAAGTTAGCTGAAACACGTGTATATACGTCTATGGTTCAAGTAACGTGAAACAACACCCTGTATATATGCAATGGTGATCAAGTGATCAGTAAAGCAACATATATGTGCAAAAGACGCACACATATATATGTGCGTGTGTTTTTCACATGTACTTCGAAACTCAATATTGCTCGTGACTCAGTGTTATTCAACAATAAGTTAACAGCATTTAGTCAACGACTTTGTTGTTGGAAACTACTCAACAATGGTTCAATACTCAATACTTTTTCAACAATATGTCAAGAGAATTTATTCAACGACTTTATTGTTGAAAACTACTCAACATTGGCTCAATAATACTCAATATTATTCAACAATATATCAACAGAATTTAGTCAGCGACTTTATTGTTGTAAACTGCTCAACAGTGGCTCAATCATACTGAATATTATTCAACAATATATCAACAGAATTTAGTCAACGAGTTTATTGTTGCTCAATTTAAAGTTAGCTGAAACACGTGTATATACGTCTATGGTTCAAGTAACGTGAAACAACACCCTGTATATATGCAATGGTGATCAAGTGATCAGTAAAGCAACATATATGTGCAAAAGACGCACACATATATATGTGCGTGTGTTTTTCACATGTACTTCGAAACTCAATATTGCTCGTGACTCAGTGTTATTCAACAATAAGTTAACAGCATTTAGTCAACGACTTTGTTGTTGGAAACTACTCAACAATGGTTCAATACTCAATACTTTTTCAACAATATGTCAAGAGAATTTATTCAACGACTTTATTGTTGAAAACTACTCAACATTGGCTCAATAATACTCAATATTATTCAACAATATATCAACAGAATTTAGTCAGCGACTTTATTGTTGTAAACTGCTCAACAATGGCTCAATAATAGTCAATACTATTCAACAATATATCAAGAGAATTTAGTCAACGACTTTATTGTTGAAAACTACTCAACAATGGCTCAATAATACTCAATACTATTCAACACTATACCAACAGAATTTAGTCAACGACTTTTTTGTTGTGAACTGCCCAACAACTTTACTGTTGATTTATTCCTCTGTGGTTTCAATAATTGTTGAGGTATTGTTGAAAGCCTATTGAGTCAACAGTTCGTCAACAATATGCCAACAACATTTCAACAGTCATTTTCATAAGGGAATTGTTAGCGCACAGCTATTTGGGCGCTGCCGCTACTGCCAAGTAATCGTTGGTCAGTCGGTTCCTCTATATCTGCAACTGCTGATGAAGGGGCGAATGGAAGTGCAGTGCTCACGTTACGACATATCACCGACGTGATCGCTTTCAGATGATTTTTGCGATGAGGAGAGCCACGGCGAATCGCACAGACTACAGAATCTCGGCCCAGCCGAGCAACCGGCGTGCAAGCAAGCCTGCGTGTCCGAAGAATACGTCTTGTTAGCGCGCTTAAATCTGGGCGCCCGCGTTGCTGCCAGGCGATCGTTGGGCAGTCGGTTCCTCGAGTTATATACGCAGCAACGGATGAGGGGCCAATGGGAGTGCAGGTATCACGTTACGGCACGTCACCAGCATGATCCCTTTGAGACGATCTTTGCGATGAAGAAAGCCACAGTGAATCGCGCAGGCAGCGGAATGTCGGCCCAATGAAGGCAACCGGCGTGGAGGAAAACCTGCGTGTGTGAAGGATACGTGTTGTTAGCGTGCTGCAGTCCTGGCGCTTCCACTGTTGCCAAGTATTCGTTGGTCAATCAGTTCCTGAATTTCTATCCGCAGCAGCTGATGAGGGGCCAATGGGAGGGCAGGGCTCACGTTACGGCATATCAGCGGCGTGATTGCTCTCAGATTATCTTTGCGATGAAGACAGCCACGGCAAATCGCACAGACAGCGGAATCTCGGCCCAACGAAGGCAGCCGGCCTGCAGGGAAACTTGCATGTGCGAAGAATAGATCTTGTTAGCGCGCTGCAGTCTGGACGCTGCCACTGCTGCCAAATAATCGTTAGTCAGGGTGCCTCTGCATTTATTGGAAGTTTCGCGAATGTTCTCGGTGATTATATCCTGGTCTGTTGTCACTTAACTTTGCGCAGTCTGGTTCTATGCGCTGCTAGAATTGTGTAGCACTTTCCGGATCACACGCGGGCACCAGCGATTGGGCTGAAACCTTCAATGACTTATGCATGAAAGCCGACGAGTTTGACACACAGAATAGATTTTGAGGTTGGCTGTCTTTGTTCGCTGCTATTATTGTACCTTGAGCATGAATTGCTTTTGTGGGCAGAGGTTCGCCCAATAAAAAGTTAGTATTGTCATGCATAGCTTGGGTGGCCCTTCCTTAGCCGTCACTACCATGTGATACCTGGTGCAAGTGCTAGTGCGTTCATCCACCGAATGGCCCCGCAAAGCTGCGATACGAACCCAAAAGCCAAGGACAACACCAACGCTTCCAAAAACAGAAAGCAACAAGAAATGGTGCGGAACGACGGACCCCTACCTGAAAAAACCAGGAAACGCAGAGCAATGACAACAGCTACAATGGCAGCCCCAGTGTTGCAAAAAGCAATCCGGTGGCAGCATGCAGCCCAGGAAGCCAGCGACATCGCGCGGATCAACACTTGAGGATTCGCAAAGCTGGCTGGCAACTTGTGAAATGGTTTCTTCATTTTACAACCGGAAAAGTGTCAATAAGCTGCACCATGGCTTTATCGCACTGGAAGTCGCCGCCACGAGGAGATTCGAGAATCGAGACACGACCTTAACTTGCGACCGGAAAGCGAGGCCTAGCTCCACCGGAAGCCCGAGTGCAGCAGCCCGCTAAGACCATAGGCATCTTTACAGGAGAAATGACCCGTCTTTTCCGGCACGGTGACCGACAAGTGTCAGAGAAGAGAAAGATCCACATACTGATGCGGGACATCGAGCAAGAACGTTTTACCGGACTGCTCTGTGATCTGCAGAAGACCATAGTTGAGTTTTTGGATGAGGCAACAATGATCAAGAAAACCCTGAAAATGCTATCCGAAGGCCATATCAAACTTTGAAGTGCCATTTGAACTTTACGACAAGACTGTAGTGAAACGCAAGGGCTACAATATGTCGCGAGAGAAGAAACGTTAGTTCTAGGAAGAAATACAGACGATGCTTGACGCTGGTGTTATGCACCCATCTACCTCTGCCTTCGCTTCTCCGATTATCATTGCTTTTAAAGGAAATGGAACGTTTCGTCTCTGTACTGACTACAGGGAAGTCAACAAACCGACTGCCTCATTCCCCTTTCCAATGCTACTTATCGGAGAGATCATCAATGAAACCGGGGGCTGTAAAATATTTTTCTCCCTTCGACCTGGGTGAAGGCTTCTGGCAAGTGCCACTGTCAGAGAATACTAGAACACTTTTCATCTTCGTTACTCCATTCGGTATACACGAATATAAAAGACTACTATTTGGTTCAAAGAACTGAATCGCATGGCTTCAGAAGATGATGAACAATGTCTAAAACCAAATATCAGAATTTGTTGCAATGTTTACACTGATGACATCATTTTGTGTTCTAGGTCTGAGCAGCAGCACACCAAACACCTGGCGAAGATCTTACAAGCATGTAGCCATGCTGACCTGAAGATAACTGAAAAAAAATATTGATTCCTTTCAGCGAAAGTCCTTTACCTAGGTAGAGTGTTCGAAACTGCTACCAAAAGTACGAAAGAAGAGTCTGTACATCAGATTTGCGCACTTAGGAAATTGCATGACCTTCATTCGCTGCGAATTATCCTTCGACTAGCAGGCCGCATAAAGGGCTTTCATTAGGCTTTTTACAAAGATGACAAAGTGCCTGACTGAGCTGACAGAAAAGGATGTTCATTTTATTTAGTCCTATGTTTGTGAAGTAGTCTATTAAGAACTAGTGTGCCACATCTTGTCCGAGCCATTACCAATTATGACTTCTGCCTGCGATTAGAAATGAACAGAGATGCATCAAATTATGCTACAGGGGTAGTGCTGTACTACAGGGATTGCAGTTCTCCACTAAATCAACAACTTGGAGTCGTAGGGTACCATTCCTACGTCTTTAACACTTCTCAGCTCAACTAATATACGACGGAGAAAGAGGCCGTTGCAGTCCTCATGGCAGTTAGGTAGTTTAGTTAGTAAATAGACGGCAGAACATTTAAACTGCATACGGGCCATCAGGCTCTGACCTATCTCGTCAGTCTGTCGGAGCCAAGACGAAAGCTGCTATACTGGATAAATGAACTGCAGCAGTTTGATTTCGAGGTAATCGACCGGGCAGGTAGCGTGGCCAAGTGGTTTACGGATGCAGGTGCGCTACCCAGATTGGCGACCGAAGTTACAAATGAAGTGTTAAAGATGACAAAACTATGGGAAGGATGCGAAAATCTACAGTTTGCAAGTGGAAGGTTCGTGGTGCCGGAGACTCTCGTTCCGAAAGTGCTCGACATGTGCCATGACACTCCCGACTCTAGCAATCGTGATGGTTTCTGGCGAACCTATAATAAGCTTCTGGAGAGGTTCACGTGGAAAAATATGAAGAAAGATGTAGACAAATATGTTCAGTCATATCACTCATGCCAGGTCAAATAGGCAATGAAACGGCCATAGCCGGACGAGCTCGTATTAGCGCTTCACTCGGACGTATCATTCGAAGTAGTGCATGTGGTGGTGGCGGTGACAAACTTTATTGGACTTTGCCGAGTTGAAAAAAGAAAGAGTGAAGGTGCACAGTAATTTCTAGTGGCAATCTACCAATGCACAAGATTGTAGGTGCATGCCATGAAAAAGAAGATAAAAATAGTGCTTTTGCCCTTCTTGACCAAGCAATGTTTTCGATTTGAAGGTCTTGTCTTAGTCTCTGACAAATGACGCCCATTCACAAGAAAATTTTCAGCAGTGGGCAGACAGTCGCGGGGTTGTGCTGCGGTGCTGCTCTCCGTATCACCCCCAAGCCAATGGATTGGCTGAGAGTTATACTTGATATAAAGCAGTTTATGTCCATGTACCCAAATTTTCGAGGAGTATGGGAACGCTGTTTAGAAGCAGCCGTTCCCCACCATACCACTACACATACCAAAAGTCATGGATGTAGCTCCCATTTCACCACGCAGGGTGAAGTGCCAAGACTGTGCGCCGACCAGGAGGCTGGAATTTCTGACAAACTGAACTTTGTGTGGCGATATAGGGGCTACAATCCTGCGTGGCGATATGGTGGCTACATCATCTGAACGAACAAAACCACCGAGGAGCGCAGGAGGTATCGCTAAGCGATGAAATGCCAGGTCGCAAGAGGCATCATAGACATATTTTTCATATTAAAGTAAACGACTTGGATACTAATAAACAAGTAACCTTCATGATACTAACCTTCATGTTGGAGCGCTTTGGCCTCAAGCGTTTCACCTATGCCACCACACCCACCGTTCGTCAACGATCATGCATCGGCTTCCGAAAGAACAATACCAGAGTGAAAGTGCAACCACTTGCCGTGTACCGCAGTGATCACAAGGCAATGGTTACAATTATCCTGAATTAAATTATGACAGGCGGGATGTTTGAATAAATATCTCTTTATTAGCCCAATACTGAACTCATAATTGTCAAATTCAACATAAGAAATCCGCAACAAAGTAAAACCCCAACATTGCAAAACCAACCATAGTGCCAACTTCCCTCTTCACAGGGAGGAAGGGCTCTGAATTTTCGAATAACTATTGAGGGTAGCTTCAGCTTGGGACTTCGTTCCAAAATAAATGAACAAGAAAAAATCACTTTCTTCGCCATGGAGTGCACGAAATATGGTGAAATTTACGGCACCTAAAAGAAAAGGTTGACATTCAGTTACCTAAAAAAAAACGTTTTTCAGTCTATCAGTTTATTTTATAAGAGCTGTTACAATTTGCAATATAAAAAAAGAAGCATAATAATTTAAATTTTGTAAATGAATAAAAAAAAGAAGCGACGTCACATAGTTTTCTGAGTTGCACTTAAAATACCTAATTCGGGCCAAGGTAATGTATTGTACGACGCTCTAAAACATACCACTCATTTTGAGTACGGCTTTCTATATACCTTTAAAAATTCTACCTGTTCCATGAACGTTGTAAAAATGTATATTTGATCCGGTTCGCTTATGATGTTCTAACAGAAGCAATTTTAAGAACAGCGATATAAGTTTCTGGTTCGCAGTTTCTGGTTATATCAATCAGTTATTGATGTGTAAACACCGTGCTCCCATTTTTTTAGGCCTGCTGATTTTCGGCAATCTTTGTGAGAGGTGTGACCTCCTGTATAAAAAAATTATGTTTTTTTATTCGCTGTATTTAAAGTTATCTCTCAAAAGCTCTAAATTTCATACAAATAAGTCGAGCATTTATCTTATCAAAGTTTTGTGCGTTCTACAGCTGTACTTTGCATGAATAGGGAAACCTGAGTTGCCCTCGATAGCTAAAACTGAAGCATGTTCTTAACCGGGTCGTTTATGAATAGAGTTGGGCTGCCACAACATTGTTTGAGTACAAATTATTCGAAGTAAATGCGTGCACATTGTGCAATCGAACGTCACTTTTTATGTTGTTGCTTGGTTCAAGCATTAGTTCAATCAGTGCGAGGGCTGCGCGAACCACACTCACCATAGTGCATTAATTATGGGGCTTCAGAGTGACAGACGTAGAATAATTGCTCTAAAGTTAGTGTTACGACTGTAAAGCTTGCTTCGTTATTCGTCACTTTCAAGGGAGACACACCTCGTTGTTGTGATTGTGCGCCCGACATGAGCAGTCCATTTTCAAATCTACGCGAGCATAACAGTGTACACACACACACAGACATATATATATATATATATATATATATATATATATATATATATATATATATATATATGTATATATATATATCTGTGTGTGTGCGTGTGTGTGGCAACAAAAAAGCGTACTGGCTCTGTTGGTATAGCACACTATAATAAACCTGATATACGTGTAAAACTGTGCTCTTTTACATCCAAACGTTTCCGCTGGTGGGCCAGCCATCGTCAGGGGGACTTGACGAAGCGTTGCCCATAAGCCAGTAGGTCTGACAGTAAAAAAAATGACGTGTTCCTACGTACTTCGTGTTTACTTTTTGATGGTCTATATATATATATATATATATATATATATATATATATATATATATATATATATATATATATATATATATATCATAACAAGCCAACAACCAAGGACAACAGAGCGGATATTAGTTGCACAAACTATTTGAAATAAACAAATTAACAGATAATGAAATTAAAACTCGATGACAAAACAACTTGCCGCAAGTGGGGAACAATCCCAGGTCTTCGAATTTCGCGTGCGATGCTTTACCAATTGAGCTACTGCGGCACCGTCTTCCCATCCACTTTCTGGGGTATTTATGTGTTGCTACTAAAACAAAACCTGGGAGTGTTACATAGCGCCACCACTCGCAAACCATGGCGGCTGATGTGAGTGAGTAAGTGAATAAACTTTATTGCAGGTCCGGCAAGGACGCGAACTCGTCGCGCACCCGGCTAGTGCCACGTCGGGACCGGCAGGTCTATCCTACGGGCCCGGTCGCGGGCACGCCGGACGGCCAGGGTTTGCTTTTCTAGAGCGGGGCTACGCAGAAGTGAGTCCCACTTCTCCTTGATGAATATGGGGTATGTCGACCCGCACTCCCAGAGCATGTGAGGTAGAGTGTAGGTCTGGCCACAGGACGGGCAGGCATCGTCACGATACACGCCGGGGTAAGCCTCGTGGAGAGCGAACAGACACGGATATGAGCTGGTCTGTTGAAGCCTAAGCGAAACGGCTTGCGCCCTATTCATCTTGGGGTGAAGGGGTGGAAAGACCCTTCTGGACATGTAGAAATATTTAATAATCTCGTTGTCAGTAGCGGGAACGTCCCTGTGACCATAGAGAAGAGGGGAGTAAGTGCTCCTTATAGAGGAAGCGCGGTCGGTGAGGTCATGCGCAGCCTCGTGGGTAGACTCATTCAGGTTCGTGGGAGCACCCTCGACCGATCCTACGTGAGCGGGAAAACAGTGAATTGAATGGTTTGTGAGAGCATGTGGACTCGAGCCGCTAAGAAGACGAACAGCTACCTTGGCGATGCAACCTTTCTGAAAAGCCCTAACTGCCGTTTTCGAATCATTATAGATTTCGGACCCACGACCGTCTAGCAGGGCAAGGGCGATGGCGACTTGCTTGGCGAATCCGCGATCTGAAGTGCGAATCGAGGCGCTATTGGGAATCGTTCCGCTCGAGTCGACCACAACGACGGCAAAGGTATTCCCGTCACTGTACTCCACGGCGTCGACGAAGCTTGCTTTAATGTCGTGTTGCTTGATCTGTTTGAGGATGGCTGCTGCTCTGGCCTTGCGTCTGCCCTCGTTGTGGACGGGATGGATGTTTCGGGGCACATGGGCCACTACGAACTTGTCTCGAATGCACCTAGGGATCGGGGTACTGACAATCGGGAATTCCGCAGAGTGGTAACCCAGCTCCTCGAGGATGCGTTTACCTGCCGCTGTGGTGGTCAGGCGACTGAGTTGCGCGCGTTCTTGGGCTTCGGCAATCTCCTCGGCGGTGTTATGTACCCCCAGCTGCAAGAGATCCTCGGTATGGGTCCTGATGGGTAGCCCAAGAGCCCTCTTGACTATATTGCGGATAAGAACGTTGAGCTTGTCTAAGAACGTTGAGCTTGTCTTGCGGATAAGAACGTTGAGCCAGTTGTGCATAAAAATCGTGTACGTGAAGTGGCAGAGTACGAAGCCTGAGAAGATTGTTTTCCTTCATTCTTCGATGCTGGTTTGCGATTCTGCGAACGAGGCGGAAAGCGTTGTATATCTGCGATGATCTTGCGGAGAGTAGTTCTGTTCCCGCCGTTGAATTCGACAAACATGCCCAGGACCCGAATAACGGCGACCCTGGGTATCATCCCCCCGTCAAAAGTGCGAAGTCTGATGCTGCTTTCGGAGATTGGCTTCCAATCTTTGGGTCTGCCTCCCTTCTCTTTTCTGTAAATTAGGAGCTCCGACTTGGCGGGGGAGCATGGAAGTTCGGTGGGGCGGAGATACTCCTCCATCACGTCGATCGCCTCTTGCATGTCTTCTTCGACTCTGCCCTCGCAGCCGTGGGAGCACCGTATGGTGATCTCATCTGCGTAGATGGTGTGCTTGACGTCCTTGACGCGCGCCAACCTCTCGGAAAGACCAATCATACAGATGTTAAGCAGTGTTGGGGAGATGACGGTGCCCTTAGGAGTGCCCCGCCCTCTCAGGGGCACATCTTCGGAGCGGAAGCCTCCAATGCGAAGCTTGGCCTTCCTGCCAGTTAGAAAAGAGCTGACGTAGCTGTGT
Organism: Dermacentor andersoni; assembly: GCF_023375885.2. Classification (NCBI taxonomy): domain Eukaryota; kingdom Metazoa; phylum Arthropoda; class Arachnida; order Ixodida; family Ixodidae; genus Dermacentor; species Dermacentor andersoni. Next base: position 32,498,296 of record NC_092818.1, read on the forward strand.
AATCTGGAACCGAGACCCAGGTCTGAAATGGTCTTGACGATGAAGGTGTGGAGCACGTTGTCGGAAGCCTTCTTGATGTCCAGACCGAGCAGAACCTTGACGTCTCTGGAACGGCCATCCACAATCTGATGCTTGATTAGCTTCATGGCATCCTGCGTTGAGAGTCCGCGGTGGAAGACGATGATGTTGTATGTGTCAACCTCGTTGTCTTCGAGGTACCCGTTAAGCCTGTTCAGGACGACGCGCTCCATGACCTTGCCGACGCAGGAGGTCGGAGAAATCGGCCTCAAGATGTCGATGTTCGGGGCCCTTGCCGGGCTTGGGAATGAGCTCCGTGCAGGCCGTCGTCCATTCTGCAGGTACAATGCAGCTCTTCCAGGACTCGTTTATCTTCTCGGTCAGAAAGACAATCGACGTGTCGTCGAGGTTTCTCAGCATTCGGCTGGTGACTCCGTCCGGACCCGGCGCAGACTTGCGGTTGAGCGCGAAGATTGCCTGTCTGACCTCGGCAATGAAGAAGTCTTCGTCCAGCTCGGGGCGTGGAGGGCCTCGGTAGTCCGGGAGTTGGGTCGAAGGATCTTCGTCACGACGGACAGGCAGGTACTTCTGTATGAGTTTTGCGACAACTTCATCGACCGTGTGAGACCTGGTGGCTTCGTGAAGGGCCTGGGCCAACGTATGTCTTTGATTTGACTTCGAGCCACTTTTGTCGAGAAGGTGCTTCAGCATACCCCAGGATTTGCCATTGCGCATCTGTCCGTCGATAGAATCGCAGAGCTCGTCCCACTGCTGCTGGCATAGCGCCTTGCAGTGGTCATCGATGACCTTGTTGAGCTCCGAAATCTTCTTTCGGAGTCTGAGATTGAGCCTTTGACCGTTCCATTGACGCAGCAGGGCGGTTTTGGCCTCGATCAGGTGGGCAAGTCTGCTGTCTATCCGCTCGACTTCGAGATCTGTTTACACTTTCTTGGTGGCCACGGAAGCATCGTTCCGGATGCCTTCACACCATTCTTCGAGAGTGGCGGCTGCCCTGGCTCTCCCGCGTTCTTCACGAATCTTGGGAAAATGGTCCCAATCGATGAACGTGAATTCCTTGACCCTACTCCGAGACATCCTTTCTGTCGCAGGCGTCACAATGACGCGATGTTTTTGGGTGAAGGTAACTGGTCAAAAAACCCACACGTGCTACCTAAAGGCATCTATGCTGCAGGATTCGAGACCCTCGTTATGTAGTGAATGAGAAGAAAGGTGGTTAACCGAGGGGCCTGATTATTATTAACCATATCATACAAAGCCAACAGCCAAAGACACCAAGGAGAACACAGGATAAATTATATTTGTACCGACTCATTTAAATGAAGAATTTTTAAAATGATGAAATTGAAACTATACAAAAACATGTCGCAGCTGGAGAACGATCTCAGGTCTTCGCATTACGCGTGCGGTGCTCGACCAATTCAGCTATCGCGGCGTCGTCTTCCCATCAACTTTCTGGGGTATTCACGTGTTACTTCGAGAAATAATCCTGGGAGTGCTAGCCAGCGCCACCGCTCACAAAACATGGCGGCGGATGGGGAACATCCGTTCTGCAGCAGGCGTCACCATTCCACGATATATATATATATATATATATATATATATATATATATATATATATATATATATATGTACAGTAAAATGTCGTTCCAGGTGATTCCTTTATTTAAGAGCAGAAGCCCGAGGCAGGACTGAAACACCCCGAAAGCCAGAAGGTGATGATGAGTCGTATGTACAGATGACGAAGACGATATGCACTAACAGCTATCACACACGAATATGAGTCGTTTGTACAAATTACGACGACGATATGCACAAATAGCTCTCACGCAAGATCACGAATCGTATGTCCAAATTAGGAAGAAGACATACACTAATAGCCCTCACAAAAGATGATGAGTCGTATGTACAGATGACGACGACGATAGGCACAAATAGCTATCACATAAGATTTTGAGTGGTATCGACAGAGAGCGAAACGATATGCACTAAAGTACTCACACAAGATGATGAATCGTTTGTACAGATGAGGAAGACGATATGCATAAATAGCTATCACACAAGATTATGAGTCGTATGTACAGATGACGAAGACGATATGTACTAATAACCCTCAGACAATATGAGTCATTTGTACAGATGACGAAGACGATATGCACAAACATGGCTCCAACTGAATTCCCCCCTCACTTCACGAAAGCAGTCAACAAGACAGCAAGCTAGAAAGTCTAGGTACGGCGAATGTGTGGTTTCAGGCGAGAGACGTGAACGATTTCTGCAGTGCCATGGCGGCGGTCAGCTGCCGAGCTGTCATGAGTGACGCCGAAGTTCTATGCAAAACTTTGTATGGGCCGAGATAACAATGAATAAATTTTTCAAAGAGCCTCTGTGCACGAACAGGTGCCCACAAACATCTTCGTCACCTGTGTGGAGTGAAGGAAGGCGAGACGTAGCACCATAGCGAACTTTCATTTTGTCCTGCATGGTTGCAGTGTTGGCTTGGGTAATTCTATGGCAGCGGCCGATGCGAGCAGCGAATTATTCTCGAAGGGATGCGGATGTAGCAAAAGGGGCCGAAAGGAATATAGTGTCCAAGACGAAAGGCACTTCAGGACCATACAGGAGGAGGAAGGGACTGTAATTAGTTGTGCATTGGATAGTAGTACTTTAACCAAATGTCAGAAAAGGTAGAATGGTGTTCCAGTTTGTATGATTGTGTCGAACATCTATAGAGAAAATGTCAAACAAAATTCGATGAGAATGCTCTGTGAGACCATTTGTTCGCTGATGGTACGCTGATGTCGTCTTATGGCCGTGTCAGATGCCTGGAGGATTCCACGACGAAGCACATTCTAAACTATGACCTTTCTACGCTCGCTCACGAGAACACACGGTGCGCCGTGCACCAAAAACGAGGCGACTTCATAGGTAGTCACAAAGCGAAGTGTTGCTGTCTGAGCGTACCATGTTAGATTGTCCACTGAGGTAACATTTCAGCCGTGTCCAGCGGGCGTGACTGGGAAAGGTCCGTATGAGTCGATGCCCACGAATTCAAAGAGGGTGGTCTGGGATCGTAGAGGCCGCAGAGGACCAGCTGGAAGGTATGTCGAGCGTTTTCTGAGTTGACAGGATGCGCAGGAGTGAATTCATTTGGCGACAGAGATGAAAACGCCCGGCTAGAAACAGAGCGTTGTGATGTTGTCGTAGGTCTTGTGAAAGTCTATGTGGCCAGCCGTCACGTTTTAGTGAAATGCTTCTAGAACTTGGGTTCGAAGTCAATGCGGTATGACTGGCACCCATTGGTTAGGAAAGTATGGTAAATTAATCTCAATAACACGCCACCTTGAAGTTTAAAACATGAAAGGTTTCGTCTTAAGCGAGTGTTGGGGGGTTGTGCTAATACTTTCCGCGCATGGAAATTAGACCACGTGGGAAATTATTCAGGCCTTCTATATCAGGAAAAAGGGTCGCGTTGTGTAAACATGCTATCATTAAATTTGTATGACATTTAATTAGAATTTTGATCCGCCTCATAATGTCGCATTAAATTAGAGGGTTTTGCGTTTTTTGCCTGCAGACTGATAGTGACGCCATCGATGGAACAGCACGGGGCTATGGGTTGTGTACATAAGTTTGTGTATGCCTTCGAATAAAGTTAGTTGTGAGTTCAGCGCTGTCCTGTGTGTTTAAGCCAGTGAGTCGGTCGATGAGCCTACGCCAGTATGGATCAGTACTTTGGATCTAGACAAGATCAGTAGACGGAAGAAACTCAGCTGAGGCAACCGACTGTAGCAGGCTTCTGAGCGTGGGCTTGGACATTTGGCTTCATGGTGATGTGCAGACCGAATGTGATGCATGGGCGTTTTGTGACAGCGCGCATCGCGACAAGACATCGGCATTCTTATGTTGCTTGCCGGACATACACGTGACAGTGTATTCATGTTCCTGTAAGCGCAGTACCAACGGCCTAGTCATTCAGACAAGGTTTTCAGGGACGACAACGAACAGAGGCATTCGGCGACAATGGGTCGGCCGCAGTTGTGAAATGGTGGCCGTAGAGATAGGGTCGAAATTTTTGTATTGCCCACATGATGGCGACGCATTCCTGTATTGTATGCACCGCAAGATCACTGGTTGCAATCTTAGTGCAATGTTGCGTTGCTCTAAAGATTTGTTCATAAGCGCACTGTAAAGCGCAATTCTGAGTGGGAAAATTTGATGTGAAATAACCCCTTTTACTACGAAATGAAAGAGATGATTATGGTCTACGCCTGTCTGTTCATCCATTCCAGCTTTCAGTAATCGTGATGTCCTCTTGTTTTGTGGTAAATCGTGTCGACGATATCGCAAGCAGTATTTATTGTTTATTTATTGGGAGTTTATATGTACAGGCAGCTCACAAGAGACCATCGCAATGTGTCGTTTGAGTCAGAGCTTGCAGAAGAGCTGGAAAAGAAACGTCAATAAAATTAAATTTTTACTGAATGAATAAGTTGACGCATGCAATAACTTCGCATTTCTAGATGGGATGTATTGAAAAAATAACAGTGATGTCCTGCAATGCTTATGATTCATAAGTGAACATGCTACACAGTAGTACAGTAAGCTGAAATAGTTAGCGAGCCACTGAAACAAGCGTTATGAAATTAAATAAAAATGTATAATATGTTTTATTCAGAATAAAAACTAGTGGTTGAAGAATAGAAGTAATAGAAGAATAAATGCACAAAGCAGCCTGCACACATCAAACTGATTTACTTACAAACTTCCCCCCTGCCATCAAAGTAAGTACAGCGATGAAGTTCAGGTATAAGCATAATCCCAACAGATCGGGACGCCATTCCGGTCGCGGTGGTTGTATTTCAGTGAAGGTGAAATGCACAAATATGCGTGTATCATGCATTGGGAGCAGACTCAAGGACGCCACCGAGGAAAAAGTAATCTGGAGCCCCCCCCCCCCCCCCCCAAAAGCGTGCCTCATAATCATATCCTAATAATCACATACTAAAATGGTGAAATTTTGGAAAGTGTAAATAGAGTATGCTAAGCCGAAATGCTAATATGCAATATTCTGCTAGCAGTTACATTGCACAAAATTTCGTAAGTTTACGAGCAATAAATTTTCAGGTGGGTTGAGCAAAAATCTACGAAGTCGAAGAATGTCATCATTTTGTTTATATGATGCATTTCGCCTTACTGTATCTCTAATTAAAATTATAAGTGCAGTGTGCGTTCATGGTGATGATTACAGCTAAAAAATGGCACGACTCATTGAAGTAGGATGTGCATCGTTATTGTCTCAAAATACCCCATACGTTTGCCTTGTGATTGTTAACTGTGCGAATAGTTTTCAACATTTCTAACATCACGGACTCCTTAGCCAGTGCACTGCACATACTGAGACGCGTTTCAAAAGTTTACATCTGAAAATCATGTGTAGGAAGATTGCATCCTGATTTTGCTACTGTTACTGCATTCTGTTTCCTATAAATGAAGTTGTGGTCACTGGTCAAGTAAAACAAAATTACAGACGGTTGAGAGCCAAAAACAAGTATCGTAATTACGTTATGGCATGCAAGATTGTGGGTTTCCCTCCTTCGTTAGTTGCTGACTGATGACATGTTTTTAAACAAGGTTACTCTCGTTATGTTGCGTGAGGTGGAAGTGCTGAAGTTCAATTCTTTGCGCAGCATGGCTGTACCGGGTTCAACAGGCTTGCGAAAAAAAAAACAAGCTTATGATACCTTCTTGGCTTGAACGGGCTCTTTTAGTTTTAGGGCCCCAAGCATTCTTGTGACTATCTGCTGGAGTGGCTCCTTAGCGTAGCGTGGAGTTGGCATACAGCTGTACGTTCTGGAAGACATGAGCAATAACCTGCTATAGTTACCACCCTGTGAAACATACACCGTCTTCTAAGTATGCCATTGTCGGTTAGCATTTTAGAACTCTTGCTCTCAGTATTATCTTGCCGGCTTGTCAAATTATCTGACGCTACTGCTGTCTTCTATTGCAGAGTTTTCGGGATGACGCTGTTTGCTTCGCAAGAATTAAGGGGAAGGAAATGTGGCAAATGGCACAATTTCGGGCGGGAGTGAGACGAACCAGACAGCCTTAGCTAGCAAGCAAGCATAAATATACCCGTCAAAAATAACGTGTACAGCTAGCTTGAGCGCTGAACACGGCGCTTGGTGAAAGCATTTTTATTAGATTTTCTACTTTATCAAATCCTTAAAAATTAAAGTTCGATAAAGAGTAGGAGCTTTGTTCAACAATTTACGGCTCAACAAGTGGGTAAAGCAACTACCTGAATGCGGTCAGAGGAAATGGAATGAGCGAAAATGCATCCGATTTACGCCTCATCCTAAACATTATCAGGCTAGGGGGCTATGATATTCGAGGTCCATTGTGCGCAGCTCTACGATTACATTTGTTCGTCACAGCCATAAAAAGGTGCTGACGTAAGGCAGTTGTGCACACGAAGTTTGAAAACGTGATGAAGAGCAGAGATCAGGCCCTCTATCGCGGTCTAAACGCGTCGAGATTGGTTTTTAACTACGATCTTAATTCATGGCTGTAACCCGGCCCAATTGCTCGGTTCTATCTACCGCGCAGAGTGTGAATAGCAGTTCACACGTCAGACATTACGTGCAATAAGAATAAACGAATTTTGATCGAATGTTTCAGGATGGAGATGGCGATCGAAGATGCCCGTGTAGCTACAGTCGATTCTGATCGAGCACAATACACCGAGGAGATCGCAAATTGAAAGTTTCCGTTTGATAACGGTACTGGACAGTTTAGGTAGGGCGCGTCGAAAAGCTACTTTGCTGGGTATGAACGAAGAGACACCACACACTGTTAGCAGTAGGACAGACGACAATGTACTTACCTTTGACAAGGAAGTGTGGAACACGCTCAATATTCAGCCATCGTCACGGAAACTGCCACTCACGCATCAACAGAAGGTTCCAGACAACACCTGGCTCTCCTTGTATGGCACGCGAGGGATTGTTGCTGTTAACTTCAAGACACGTCAGTGATGCGTATTGCTGCCTGTCACAATGGCTTCATGCAATTGCAGTAAACAAAATCACATCCTCTGAGATAAGCTACTATTGCCCAGAGAAAACCGGTGCTGCTGCCTATGATAATGATTTAGTAGCATGCCCTTTGGAAGCGGTTGGCGAAATATGGTCGCCTGCCTTGTTTGAGGTAATCAGGTATGCCATACGTGATTTTAGAGCAAAGCCTCCTTTGCCCTGTACTTAGACTTTTCGGCTGGTGCTACTGCTCCCGTTGATTTCTTCCACACTACGTCGGCAGGTGGTTCAGAGCGTCCATATTATTGGCAGGAGCATAACAGACACAACAGGCTGTGTGAGAAACTCGTTTTTACCATGAAATGCTTTTAGCCCCTGCTGTCGGCCACCTTCAATTGACGTTGAGCCAAAAGCGAGAGCCATTATTAGGGTACCCAAACAAAGCATCTGCGCAAGCGGCGAGAGCAAGCGAGATCATACAGGCAAATAGTCAAGACCGCACTGCATATGCTAGTTACTTCCCAGACAAGTTACCAAAAATATTGCTTCCGAGTTCTTCCAAACGTTTGTTCACGATATCGCTCAATCTGTAATTTCTAGTACACTGAAATTTTATTTGCCATCTACAATAGCGACGTTCAAAAGGCATATGCAGGGCACCATACACATAGCTGTCATCTTTGGGCCCTGAGACAGAGTTGCCTACGCTCTCTTCAATGCCAGCAATGCGTCATGTCAGCAGCATGTCCGGTGTGCCGGCAGCGCAGGTAGCACGCGGTAGCGTCCATGCGTTAGCATCTAGGGACCCTACATGCAAGCTGTGCATGTAGCCTCTTTAGTAGCGCCCACCGCACAGCAGATGGCTATTTGACCAAGACGAGACTCGCAATGAGGCTTTGTCTGTGGCTGGATACTATTGCGTGCATACCGACCTCTGCAGGATTATGGCGTAGTTCGGTGTGATGGGGTGTGCAGTTTCGAACATGCACTGCACCCATCTTAAGATTGTGGCTAGTATTATCTCCAATTATTCTGCTTTGCCGGTAACTATTCCATCCTTACTACTACTCTCGATTGCGTGAGAGCCCGCATTTTTTCACATCTGCAGTGCGTCGCAGTAGTGCCTTTTAGAGCTCCCGGAGCTTCTTTGAGCTTCGCTACAGTAACCCCTTGAGAGCTATCTTACACGCGACCCCCACCAGAACCTTCCAGAAACGTCAGCGCTTACCACTGAACTACCGTGAAATATTCCAGAGGCGAGCAAGACTGAATGGTCGATAGGAGGCAGAGAAAGGATCAGCTGTGGCTTCGCTCGGCTAACCCTGGATATGCAAAGCAAAAGCCTTATTTAGCCTGGTTAAGTCTTGGTTTCAATTTGTTAACCTTTGATTTAGCTGTAATTATTATACTTAGCTATACAGTCATCGTTATGAGAAGTATGACAGCTGCGCCTAAGTATGTGGCATCGTTCGACGGTGCGACGCTGTTGTGCCACAGGGAAAATGCAAGTGCTAGACATGCAGAGAGACGCTGCGAGCATGCGCACCATCACCATCGGAGCACGAACAGTCAGGGCGGGAACACCGTCGGTACATCAATCTCAAAGTTACGACGCATGTTGCAATCTGGACCCTCTCCAGTGAAGCATCTCGCCGGGCGATATTTGCATGGTGGTCAGACTCCGCTTGGTAACGACGGCTCAAAGCCTCGCGTTGCCGCGCAACACACAGAGGAGACGATCCGGCCTCGCTCTCATCCATTGCCACGCTCGCCCTGACTAAGCAAGTGCGGCTATCCTCTTATCCAGACGCGCCGCGAGTCACGTGGTCAGGCGTCGTCTCAGCTGCGGAAAGCGCGTGCGCGAAGTCGGCGTCGGCAGCTACTGCACGCGGTGGCGTCGGGGCTCGGCGCGGCTACGGCGGAGGTGCGGTCAAGTGAAAGTCAAATACGCCGCGAGGACAAAGCTCGGCTTGACGAAGTTAGTATAGCTTTCGCTTTAAAAATTTGGATAACCCTTAAGCTACGCGTTTAATAGTGGAACACGATATTCTTGCGCTATCCGATTCCAGCTTGAGCCTCCAAATTTCCTCATGTCGTGACCCCATCTAACCTTCATCCGTCCTCGAATGGGCTTCTCTTCCCTTCGCGTACATCCTGTAACTCTGGTCCACTGGTTACCTGCCGTACGCTTTGCATGGCCTGCCCAGCTCCATTTCTTTTTACAGCGCAGATGTATATAGCTAGGATCCCGGAATTCGTGGCGTAACATCGACAGAAAACAATGATGGGCCGGTCGCGGCAGCCGTGGTAGGCAGAGCAATGGCTCATACCTTCGACAGGCAGAGGGGACAAGCAGTGACTTAGCGCAAGCAAAAGAGTTTTTTGCGTGTGTTTGCGCGCAACAGAAATATGTTTTCTCGTATATTCAAGTTACTATCCGACGCCAAGTCTGTAGGTTGTGTGTAAGTCGTAGTTTACGTATTTGTTGACGCATTTTATTTTCAAAAATAAATTAGTTAAATACCACCTCAGCGTCACGCGAAGGAGCCGGCATTGTGGTGGTTCAGGATTATTTTTTCTGACGGAAAATGAAGCGAACACCAGATTTTCTGCGACCCTGGCCTTTCACCTGGTCGACTTAATATTAGACCCCACGCATCCACGCAACGAGTGAATAACACCCTTGCCGTTCTCCGCTCTCAGCTTGCATTCATGAGGGAGGGCGAGAGAGGAAAGAAGCGACGTAAAAAGGAAAAAAAAAACGTACTACTGCACACGACATGTGTGGCGGAGACACTTCGTAAATTCAGAATTCTGGTAAAGTATGGTACGGTTATGATTTTTCTAGAAAAGGAACACAATAGAAATTTTTTCCGCGGATCGACAAATTACACAAGGCGTGCAAGCGCAATGCTGCATTTAGGACAATTAAAGAATGGAAGCACCCACCTATCAAATGAACAATTCTATGCACACCGTGGTAGCTTTGCGGCTATGACATTACCCCATCCAGGTCGCGGGTTTAATCCCAACAGTGGTAGCTGCATGTTGACGGAAGGAAATAAAAACAGGCCATGCACTTAAATTGAGGTGCACGTTAAAGTCGTCTTCTACGGCTTGCCTTATAATGCAATTCTGGTTTTGGCACGTACAGCCGCATAATTACAGTTTAGCACTTCTGCCACGATGCAGTGTACCGATTATGGTAATTACAACGCTAAAATTCTCAGATGTTATCAATAACGGCGCGCAATGACACCTAAAGCAAACACGTCTCGCTTTGTGTTGTGTGCACTACGCAAACAAACCACAGTAATACACACAAGGTAACGTTTCGCACGCACTAAGCACTCCAGTGTTGCACAAAACGCCGAATAAATGAAATATTCGCCGTAAGCACCACCCCTAATCACCGAAAAAAAAGCTAACAGTGCAGAAAACTTCGCTAACAATGACTGCCACAATGTCTGGGATCGGCATGATTTTTCATTGTAGCTATATAGGGGAGAGTTGAGATGAAAGGGACACTTTTCACAAATGTATTTTTAGTTTTCTTTATTTTGAACGCAACCACATCTTCGATGGATAATAGTACAATGGAAACATGCTGCACACATTCTGAGGAGCACTGGTTCCTACCAATTCTGGCGCAGCTTTAAAAAAATAGTTTCTAACAGCTAAAATCTGGCCCATTCCACCCCTCCCCTTGGCTGGAGTGGGACATAGTTTGGGAGGAATGGGACATTTGCAATGCACTGGTTCCAACGTCTTCAGTGAACATCGTAAGCCGATAGGTCCACATCAAACTTTATGCAAGATTGCATGATTCCACCGATAGTTTTTGGAGCTGGCAGCTTCATCACGATGTCCACGACTGGTACAGTCCCTATACGTTTATGTGGAGGAAAGTAAAATTTTGAGCTCTTTTTCTTTCGTAGAAAGTAGACAAACACGCGAATGTTGTCTTTGCTCTCGAATTTACCTGTGTAATAGACGTCAGATTTTCTTTCACTACACGTGACAAATACAAGGTCACGCTTTGCCACTCCAACAGCTTCATTCGGCCAATCGGCCTTAGAAATGTCCTGCCTCTCATTATTGAAATCTGACATGTAACTGTCAGAATCATCGAATGCAACGGCAACAGTCTCTTGTTCACTTGAAGAACTGAAATCCTTCGGAAGTCACCATTTCTTTTTTGAACGGTAATGGCGGCAGTCTGGACTGCCGCCACTACCTGTCGTGAAAACCTTTCTGCCGCTTCTTGTTCAAACACATGTTTCTCTGGTGTATACTTAAGGACTTTTGCCCTACTTTTCTTTATTCCTTTTTGGCCTTTCTTACGGAGTGCAGCCTTAGGGCAGGGCCTGAGATCGCATGGAATTATTCGGCTTGGCGATGTCCTTGACATCGAGGCTGCTTTATCGACAGTAGGCGTTAAGGCATGTATAGGGATGCTTCGAGCTCCGTCGGTGTTTGCTTGAGAGTTCCAAACATTTGCCAGAAGGCTTAAGCTGTTTGTTTCACTGATGACAGCTGCTGTCTGCCGGGACACCTGTCCACATGGGGATATTACATGTCAGTCAGTTACTGATGACATGAAGTAGTCATCCGAAGTGAACGGTTCCCTATTGAAAGGTCAAATGCCCGTTTTCTGAAAGACCGAAATTATGTTCTTTTGTTTCACCTTTATTACGTAGGCGGATCCCACTAGTTCTCCAACATTGTAGCTAAGAATGACCTTCCCTGGGTTATATATGAGCCAACCTTTGCAAGCAGCGGTGCATCGAGATTTCAATGTTCCATACACGGACACATCAAGTGGCTGCAGGTGGTGGCTAAAGTGTGGGGAGAAGGTCAGCAGAATTGCGCCGCTCTCCTTGGCTTTGTTGATGGTGCTCATGCTGACAAGGCTTTCATTATTGTCAAGAATTAGAAGAACGGATGCTTCCTTCGACCACTTTGCATGCCTCACAATGTGTTCAAATGTCAGTGAAAACAGTTCGCCGGACATCCACCCCGATCTTTTTGCCAAACCAAGAGTTCCGGCTTTCTTTTGTATACTTTATACTTTCTTTTCTATACCATTGGCGTCTTCCTGAATATTGAAAAGGATCAATAATTTGCAAATGTAAAAGGTGTAAATGTAAAAATGTACAAAACATGCTTAACTTCATTGCATGCACTTAACAGCCCTCCTGCTGCAGTCTACTATTCACGCGCTTATGCCGGACTGCTCACAAATGTGCAGAATAATCAAAGCTTTTTAGTGGAGCGACATCGCATTTTATAATGGCCCTTTTGTTTAAGGTGTCAAATTGATTTTTCATGTAGTCAGCCTGTCTCTTGTTTACTATAATTTTCCTGGCACCGAATATTTATAAGCCTAATATATGAAATAAGCATAGGTGACAGCTTTCGGAGAAAATGTGGCTCAACCATGAAGTTCATTCGCTAGACACAGCACCAGCCTTACTGTGGGGAGGAATAGGACAGTGTCCCATTCCATCCTCAACTCTACTGTCCAATGCCTCCCAAGCTACGTTGCCCAAAGCAAAAAAAAAGCACTGAACTGCAAAAGTTTCTTTGCTTATGGTAAATATGTTATTGCTTGAAGTACGAGGATGATGTCTGTTTTCGGAGAGAAATCGGTATAAGCCTCCGCAGAATGGTAAAAATTGGAGAGATGTGCAATTGAGACATCAGATACTTACTTTTGACACGTGATAGAGGAGATTTCTAGTCACAGAAAAAAATCTATCCGCTGAAGACGTCCACCATTACAGCCAGGCTCTCGGTATGCGAACGCCATATCGTGAGTAGTCGGTGAACATGTTTGAACTAACTTTAGGAGAGATACACAAGTTGTGCCATTCATTGAATTGTCACAAACCTCCCGACTCTCCCCTACAGGGTCTTCAAGGAAGATTTTGAGTAATTTTAAATAATAGGCTTTCGGAGGTAACATTGTTGTTCTCGTGCGAAAAGATCAGGGGCCGTGGCGGGCGCTATCGAGAGGGCTGCAAGTGCTATTTAGGGAAACATTTACCTAGAATTTGTGAAGTAAATTTTTATTTATCTAGTTAGGTATTTGATTGTGATGAGGAAATTTTGCTAGATCAGGAGTCCATCTGGTATTGATTGTTACTTTTGCGGAATTGGAATTGCGCGCAGAACTACAGCGCTCGGGAACCTCAGCTCTCCAGACGCGCGCAACGGGCTCCGTGCTGCAGCTGAGCGCCGCAAAGCCACGTCCACACGCTGGTATCACTCGAAGCATTGCACCTCACACACAGCCCGCTCTTCTTCTATTGCCCGAACGGAAAGTGGTGCCTTGTGGCCGTCATTTGTATGCGGCGTTCACGACGCACGCGCAAATAAAAAGTAAATAAATAAACCACTTTCGCATCACCGGAGCGGTACATCGTCAAATAAGACGTTACCATATCCTGAATGAATATTTTGAGATCGACGTCTTTGCCTACGTCAACTGGAAGCCCTAAGCGACAGTAAGAGAAATCGCTGGTGCATGTCAAGGCAATGTTGCTTAAGTATGAAGTGTGTGGTCGAAACACCAGTTTTACTTGTATCATCTGCCTCTACGTCGGATACACACATAGAGAGACTTCCAGCGGAGGCTCGACTTCTGCAACTGGTGCCTTATCCAGTGTGGCCTAGATGAAAATTTTCTGAACAATGTGCTTTGGACAAAAAAGGCGCAGTTCGGCAGATATGCGCGGGTCAACTTACACAACGTGCATTACTGGTCAGTAGGAAACCCGCGCTGGCTGCGAGAGCACAGGCACCAATGGCAATGATCTGTAAAACTGTTGTGCATTCTTTCGCGACCGTATCGCTGGCCACACTTTTTGACTGGAAGCATGACAGGAAAGCACTACACAAATTGCATTCTAAAAGACGTGGTTGCGGACTTCGCATCCGAATTTCCACTCAGAATTGTGCGTTCGACGTCGTACCAACACGACGGAGCGCCACCACATTAGTCGTTTCCTGTGCGTTTGCTTGATGTGAAATTTCGTTAGCAGTCTATCGGGCGCGGCGGGCGCATTCCAGGGCCACTGAGGTCGCCAGATGTGACACCATTGGACTTCTTTTTTGGGGGGCATATAAAAAGTGAAGTGTACCAAACACCTCCAACAAGCCTCCAGAAGCTCAAGGCCAGAATCGTCATAGCGCTGGCCAACGTCCCAGTGGACATGATTATGCTTTCTATACGTTCAGTGAAAGATTGCGCGCAGCTATGTATTGGTATGCAAGGCCAACATTGTGAGCATTTGCTGTGAGCTTCTCAGCGTCCTTCCATAAATAAAGGAGTTTCAAGACTGTGACCGCAGTGTATGTTCACTTGCGTTTTGCGAAATTGGTACCTAAATTCTGGAGCGCAAAAGCAAGGAAATCTTTGTGGTATCACAAAGCAAACCGCTTAGCATAGGGCAGTGCATTCGCGGGGTCGCAGATCAAGGCCGCACGCAGCACTTGTCATGACACGTCATATTTGGGCATGCGAGGACGTTTCAGCGGATGAAGAACACGACACCACTTTCCGCTGTTGGGGGCGCAGAAAAAGAGTGGGAAGTATGTGACGTGCACTGCTATCACATATGAGCGCGTGGGCGTGGCTTTGCGGCGCTCAGCTGCCACACGGAGTCCGTTGCGCGTGTCTGAAGAGCTGAGGTTCTGAGCGCTGTAACTCTGCGCGCAAATACAACTTTGGAAATCTAAGAATCGATACCGGATGAACTCGTGATCCATTAAAATTTCCACATTACAATCAAACACCTAACCATTTAAAAGAAAGGTAATTAACAAGCTCTAGTTAATTATTCCCCTGAATAGCACTTGCAAACCAATTTACAACGCCCGCGATGGCCCTGTTCCCTTTGCGCAAGAACTATTTTACCGCCGAAAGCCTAATATTTAAAATCACCTAAGATCTTCCTTGAAACACCCTGTAGTACATATCTCCTTAACCTTAACAGAGCACGAGTGGCTCATCTGTTCTGTGGTAGCATACCTTGACTTGTTTGCACAGTATAGTAAACTATTGATAAAGTCGCACAGAAACTTCGAGTAGCCAGTGAGAATCCATGCTAGATGTAGAGCACTACAGCAGATGAGGTATAAGTAAAAGAAAATACATGCTCTTCCTGAGTGCAGCTCGCTTAGTGTTTTTGTGCACTGGTTCTGTTTTTCTCACAAAAACCTTGCATGAATTGAATAATCGTATAGTGTTTGTCATATCGACAAGACGACACGATTTCTGTGTATGCTTTGCACAGCGTGCGCGTGTTCGTGATTTTTATGCAGCCGGTATCATATGCTTCTGTCTGTGCATTAGAGATGTCTGCTTACGTTCTGGGGACGTAAAATTATGCATTATTACTACATTGTTAGCAACAACCAATCAGCTTTATGTTTAGGTCAGCGTTGATACAACGAAGTTATCTAGCTGTTCTTTAGACATTTATGGACAACGTTGCTTAAACATACAAATGGCAACATATATGCAACATTAATGTCCACAGGACAATGCTGCATGACAAAATCAGGCATTGTTTACGCAATGTTCTGGATTACGTGGCTTTGTATACACTACGATTTAAATACAGAGCCTTTGTATGCACTTCATAGTCATATACAAAGATATCGTCACTCGTACAGCTTCGGCACAGACACATTATCTGCCACCTCACTGACTTCATAAGCAACCCTGTGAACATTGTGGGACTGGGCTAGTTGGTATTCCATGCTGAAGTGACTAGCGCAGGAGAGAACACAGGACAAAACGGCGACAAGGGCCAGCACTAACTACCAACTGGTGTTTATTACAAAAAAGTACGTATATATATTCTCGCGCACTTGCTCATGAGCAATTTTAATGTTGCCAGTCAACATGGTTATCACAAATTGCCAAGAGCTCACCAAGGCCGTGATAAGGCCTAAGGCGGCCTTCACTAACTGACCGTATGCAAATTCTTTAACAGTCAATGCTAGGTATTGTTTGCTGGCGCAGCTGCCTTTTGCGATACCCGCTGCTTCAATGATGAGTCTAGTGTTGTCTTGCGCGTTCCTTGCTATTATTTCTGTTTTTTTTTTCAAAGAGAGGATGAAATTTGCATTAGCAGCAATATATTCCAAAGAAACCCTCTCTCCATTTTTGTACTTTCTGATTATATTCTTGTAGTCTCATGTTTAGGCACCTTCCTGTTGAATTCAGGTTATTTAGAGATACATAGATGGTACAGGATGTCCACGAGGCGTGGCAAATGGAGGCAACAATACCTCCTAACAGGGCCTCCACCTCAGGATCACACCTCAGGCTTCCGTGGTTACAAAGTCTTCGATATAGGAAGACCTTGATTTTTCACATTGGTGGTGGAAATACACCTTAGCTGCTTGACGTAGTAGTTCTGCGGAAACCCGCAAGATGGAGAGAAGTAATGAATAAAGGGAAAATCAGACATCCACCATTTCGTAGGAATTGCTACAAAGGAAACCCATACGGGTTCCTCGTTTGGTTTTTCTTCAACCATGAGGCTTTTCTTTCGAGGAACCCATATGGGGTTCCTTTGTAGCAATTTCTACGAACGGGTGGATGTCTGATTTTCCCTTTATTCATGATTTTGATTGTCTGTTGACAGGGCTGGTTTTGGTGCATAACTGAAACAATTTGTGGGGCGCGGGAAAGAAACGAGGGAAACTCCCGCCTTTTGGACTATTTTCTTTAGTGTATGAGAGATTGCGTGAATGTATAGAATGACTGATAGATTCCTGCGAGAAGTATCACGTGGGCCGGGAGGGGTGTCACAAGATCGCAACTTCTTACGCAGCGTCTCTGCAGTGTAAACAACAAGGCAGACTGGATAGCCAACAGCCTACAAGCGGACTATCTGCGAGCTTTTAGCAAGGCGTTTTTCAAGCATGCCTGAGCAATGCCGCGCTTGACCAATTTACTGTGGGCTGATGCAAAAGGCAGCAGTGTTTTTTCGCACGGGGCTCCTTTTCGAACAGACATGCTCACCTAAAAAAATGGCTGTGGCTTAGCTAAGGTTAAGCCCAGGATGCGAAGCATACTAGCCTTTATTTTAGTTGTTGAACCACTGTTTAGCCTGGTGAAGTGCTGTTGCTTGGCTATATTTGGCTCGGCTAGACGAAGAAACAACTCATGCGTTACTCTGCTTCGCCTTCAAGAGTGGAACGCGACAGCGTTCCCGTCGACCCGCCAAGGGGTGTAAGACAATGGGCTACGGCGCAGCGACTACGCGCCCCGCATTGGACGCGGTGAGCGTCGAGCAACGCAGCGTTCGGCGCGGCAACGAAATGTGCGCCTGAGCAAGCGACGCACGACTGAGCCTTAGAAACAGCTCGTTTCTAAGGCAACACCGCATTCGCTAGAGGCGCTTTTGTACCGCTTTGAAGCATCGTACTCGTGGCTCAGTGGTAGCGTCTCCGTCTCACACTCCGGAGACCCTGGTTCGATTCCCACCCAGCCCATCTTGCAAGAGTTGAGCCAAAGCCACCTAGAAAATCAGTCTCTGTAGCACGCCGCAACCTTCGCTTCAAATTACAACGAGCAGCTCTGTCTCCAGGAGGCATCTCACCTCGTGAGTGTCTAGCTGAGAGGCAAGCGCGGCTGCTCGTCGCGCGGCGCGAGTTGGAGCCCCGTTTCTCCTCTGTCGTGACGTCACGGTGTCACGTGGGATTGAAGGCGACACCGCCGCGCCTGAGGAGCTGGGTTGAGCTCTCGTAATATGCTTCGCATAAAAGGACAACCTCAAATCGAGAAACTTTAAGGCTCCATTATCAGGACGTTCGAGCATGAGAGTGAGTGGTTCGAGGCGTTAGCTAAACCGCGCCAGTGTCTGGTGGAGAGATCAATCAAAGCCGGCATCATTGCAGTATAACTGAATAAGGTATTCATCGAGAAACCGAAAACATTTTTCAAGAGGGGTACCAGATAAAAGGGTTTCAACCTTCCTATCTAAATGCGCAAAAAACAGATCACTCAGAATAATGAACTGAATAGTGAACGCGGCGTTGTTCAGGCAAGCTTGAAAAACGACTTTCTAAAATCCTGTTACTACGCAGTACAAGAGAGTTTAAGCTCGCAGAAAGTCCGCTTGAAGGCTGTTGGCTACCCAGCTGCTTTACTTTTACTGTTTCTGTTGCAGAGACTCTGCATAAGTTGCCATTATTTGATACCCCTCCCGGCCCACGGGATACTGCTCGCAGGTATTTAGCAGTCATCCCATATATTCACGCAATCTCGCATAAACTAAAGAAAATAGGCCAAACGGCGGGAGTTTCAGTCGTTTTTTTCCGCGCCCCACAATACGTCTCAGTTATAAGGCAAAACAAGCCCAGTTAGCAGACAATCAAAATCATGTAACATTGCGCACAGAAAATGTTTCGTCGACTGCTCAAGAGGAGTAGTGCATAGCATACCTCTTTCCTGTGTACAAGTGGGCCGTCCAGCGGGCCAGGGCCGTTGCCGAGGGTCTCGAAAGATCTTCCTCGGGCGATGGACCCCTGGCAGCCTAGCCCCGGGCACCAACATCAACAACTGCTGGATAAAATAAAGTTTATTCCTATCCTATCCTTCCTGTGTGCAGCGTTACGAGGGACAAACGGGAATGTGCCTAAACGTGAGACTACAAGAACATAATCAAAAAGTAATAAAAGGAAGCGAGGGTTTTCTTGGAATACATTGCTGCTAGTGCAAGTGTCATCCTGCATCTGAAAAAAAGACTGAAATAATATCAAGAAATTCGCAAGAAAACACTACGCTCAGCAATAAATCAGCCGCTATCGCAGAAGGCAAAGCGTTTGCAAACCATTTCTAGCACTGACTGTTAAAGAATTTGCATACCTGGGGTCTGTTAGTACAAGGCCGCCTTAGGCCTTTGCTTGGCCTTAGTGTGTTCTTGTACATTTGTGATAACCATGTTGACTGGCAAGTCTGAAACTGATTATGATCAAGTGCGCGAGTGTATCTATACATAGCTTTTTCTAATAAACACTAGTTGGAAGTTACCGCTTGTCCTTGTCGGCTTTTTGTGTCCCGTGTTGATTCCTGCGCTAGTCACTTCAGCAACCCTGGTAAGTCTCCGTAGCACATCAAATACATCTCGTACCTGTAGTATGCATTCTCATTGAATCTGCGCGGCTTATCTTTTGCTTGTCATAAAATATGCACGATATTCATAGATATGATGACGCATTTATCACTTATTTCTCACACAGGATGTACATTAGGGTGTTCGCATGGATCTGTGCATTTGTTAATCACAATTTCCTCTTTGCTATTTCAGAAGTGTGGCAATACTAGACGTTATCATACCTACACGTTTTCTCACACGCATCCGCACAATTTATAAATTGAAGTGTAAATCAATTTACCCCTTATATAAATAAGTACACCGATGCCGATAATCAGACATTAAGTCAACTAAGACAGTACTTATTTCATTCTCACATCGTTTGACACATTCCTTGTGTTTAAAGTTTTGTAATTTGCTATGAGCATTCTTGGTATATATCAAATGCACTTCTTATCTTTGTTCGTTTTAATAAATTATTGCATAAATTCAGTATTTTGTAATCGCAGCACCATGTAAAAACTTTATCATTAGTTATCGTGTTGTTCAACATCCATTTCTATATTATACATAGTTCCACCCTCATTTTCGGCGATGCCAACGTCACTATATGTGCTGGCTATTGTGAAATTCGCACAAGACTTCATAAAATTCACAATGCACCGTTTTCATATATAATATGAATTTCATGGAAGATTTTTTTCTATGCTATGGCCGATAGGTGGAAACTACTGCCTCATCACGGTTTCAAGGACATAACCAAGCTGTTTAACCGAGCTAGTTGCTCTAGCATCCTTCTTCAAACAGCACTTCAGAATATATAAATTATTTATATATGCTTTATTAAACAATACTCACCGTATATTATGTTACCCTAAGCAATACTGATCTAGTCATCCAAATACTCTCGTGAAACTTCATCTTCACATTGTTCCAAACACCAACGCAGTATACGTAGCACATCCCACTTGTTTTCCATAGCAATATTAAAGTATACATCAGCTGTACTTTGACCGCTGTTTCCGCAATCTTCACTGCAAGATAAATAGAATAATTTCTCAAAATTGTGCCCTTTCCGGCCGCCCCTTTGAAATTGGAATATATTTAATGCTCATTTCGAATGTTAAAAGTAATGTTTATTTCCAACGGTAATTTTTGGCTAAGGAAATCTGCATGTAGAAATAGCAGTTGGGTACCACAATGAATGCTAAATTGTAACGTGAGTGTGCATTCTTTCTTCAAATTGTGTACAAAGAACTATACAAATAAAATCACCGCCCATGCACTCTGTACAGGTGGTTAGTCAGTGAAGCTGGAACGTGCGGCTCTGGTTTTTATCACTGGGTTAACCTCGGCGCTTTATGAAACCACGGCTTGGCATACTTCCTGGTCATCGGTACGTAGTTGCTGCTTGCGCGTTACTGCACGAGCCTGTTCTTGTGCCCAGGTTGCGGAATGGGAATGGCTTAGACGAGCTTGTTCCCAGTGCAACTCCCGTCGTAACTGATTGAAAGCTGCATGCTCCTCAGTATCAGGTATGAGGTGTGGCCGTAGACTGCTTCGGATGCCCTCGGCTACGATGGACAGAAACGACACCACTGCAGGCGTAGCCAATCGCGCGCCTCTCTTCCTCTCTTTTTTTTGCGTGTACGCGTGGGTTGCGCCGGGCGAGCTTCCAGCGTACAGACTTCAGATGGACGGACGGACAAATCGACTAGCCATATACAGCTCCGCTGTAAAAAGTCACAGGCCTGCGTGGCCTATGTCACAGTCATGGCATAAACTGGAGGAGCCGCTCAAAGGAACTCCATTTACAGTACCACGTACTCCAGGATCCTTTGGCGAAATCTCCTCCCGTCGTTTCCACGAGAAAGAGCTGCACTCTACACCTGATGTCGACGGCGAGCTGCAGCTTGTGCAGCGGCTTGTCCTGCTTTCTGCACAGCAGTCCGATGAGACTGACGTTGCGTGGTTGAAGCTTCGAGCGTGGCTCGCTTCTTCACTTCTATTCGCTTCTTCACCAGCGGTCTCAACATTGCGAGAGGCGCTATAACGCCTACCGAGTAATAAACATATGTATCCACATTATGTGGCGCATTTGTCACATACCTTTACCTACTGAACGATACGACGTTGTTGATGATAATTATGAAGATTTATTGGCAGCCCCTTGGAAACAGAGTGGGGACAAAAAGTCACCTGACTTGTTTGAGTTAACTAGGTCCAGTTACACGTAGCATGCAACGGGTATGTGCAGTTGCTACAGGTCGGGACAACTGGTGGAATATAACGCTACTGGAACGCAAAGTTAGCACGTACGGACGCATCAAGCGACATACGCGGTACCAATATGCATGACAACTCACTGAGAAATCTAGGCTTTAAGCTTAGCACAGAAACCAGGAATTAGTGTCTTCATTGAAAAAAAAAAGAGCTTTATACGGTGTCGATTCAACAGAAAGTCATACCCATAGTCTTGCAATACAAATATTTCTCAGTATACGTAAAGAAAGGACAGGCGTGCTCGAGCAGCCACCAAAATAATCGGAAGTGGAAGCGGAATGCAGCAATAATCAAACAAAGGGTACTTCGGGGCCGTGATAAATATGATGCATTGAAAGAAATTTCGAAAGGCGTCATGGTGCCATCGACAACGTTAAAAAATGCCAATTGTGTTACTACAATCGAATATATTGACGGGGTTGGAAGTTAACCAATGATTGTAATGTCGGTTGGCTTTGGGACCACGCGGCAAAGCCACAAGTGAGGCAGTGGAAGAGGACATGTGTTGGGCCTCGTTTGAAATCAGAGATGCGCAGAAGGAAGTTGGTTGTGAAGAAAGGCTCAAGAACATCTATAAAACTTCATGGGTGGCTAAAATACACAAGTGTCTGTACCATAACAGCGCCGCAGACACTGAATAGAGAAAGAAGTCAAGAAAGCGGGTACCTGAGCACAGCGTAACTGAAAGTGTAGGTAGACTGCCAGGAGTAATGACAAAGAAAGTCAGAGACACAGAGAGAGCGAATTGGATGCGAATAATGTAAACGAAAAGGACCATGGAGATTTACACGAATTCGAAATAGAAATTAGAAGGAATAGCCTTTACGATAACACGAAGGGACGTGTCTTGCTATTCGAGGCTCGAGCTGATCGCCTGAGGACGAAAACGTTTCGGAGCAATTACTCGCAATTGGATGAGGCATGTGTATGCTGCGATGATGAAATTGCACGGTGCGATGATGGTGATGCTATTGTTACGGAAGGATAAAGGAAGGGAATGGACGAAGAAGATCGCGATATGCTGGCTGTTGACGCATAACTGAGACAACTTGTGGGTCGCGGACGAGACGACGGAAACTCCCGCTCTTTGGCCTATTTTCTTCAGTTTATGCAAGGTTGCGTGAATGTATAGGTCAGCCTTGTCGTTGTTGGTCGGCCATCTCTACTAAATTGGCTCTGCTTGTGCATATATTGTAAACACAGTCTGTTTATACTCCCAACATCCCTGTAACATATTGGTGGGAGGTGCTGGGTACTACGGCTGGAAACGGAGCTTCACAGCGGACGTCGCATCACTGTCCCCACGACGAATGACGATGAACACGCGGGATCAACGTCGTTACCGTCTCCAACGACACCGTCGCCAGTTGCGTCGCTGTATCCTTCGGTTGTGTTTGTGCAACCCAGGGCTCTTGGAACTTTCTGCGGGACCGATGTCGGCGATGTGAGCATGGTTATATGCGAACGCGGGAGTGCGATCAACAGATGGGACCCTACGCTGACGCTAGCTAACCTGTTGTTCTACCTAAGAGGCACGGCAAAGGTGTGGTACGAAAACTACTAAGACGAGATAACCAGTTGGGACCAATGCAGAAAGAAGTTGACACAGTTGTTTGGTGAACCAGCCGGCCGTAAAATTGCCGCAAAGCAGGCACTGGCCTGCCATGCCCAATCGCTGACGGAGTCTTATGTCTCGTGCATCCAGGACGTGCTGGAGCTTTGTCATAAAGCCAATCCCGACATGTCAGCACCTGAGAAGGTCGGGCACATGCTGAAGGGAATTGCAGATGACGCCTTTAGTATGCTCATGTGCAAAAGGTGCTATAATGTTGACGCTATCATTAAAGAGTGCCGACAGCTCGAGCAGGCCAAAAGCCGACGCGTCTTGAAGCCATTCGCCAGATTTCCCAATACTGCCGCAACGACGACGCGTGAAGAGCAGCCCACACAGCAACATGCGTCGTCATCAGAGGACATGGTGCTAATCATTCGACGTGAACTGGATGCGATGGCGCCCTTGTTTCTGTACGTGTAGCCCTGATGCTACCACATATTCAGTTCCCCTCATACAAGATATCATTCGCCAGGAACGTGAAAACATTGGTTTACATTCCGCCTGTTCTGTCGCCAATGCCACAGCTAACGAACGCCCTTCTACTATTGTCGCTCCACCCCCACGTTTCTCTACGCGTTATCGCAACCCGATTGAGTGGAGAACAGCGGACGACCAGCCGATATGTTTAACCTGTCGCCGCATTGGTCATGTTGCCCGTCACTATCGCAACACGTAGCTCTCAAAACCTCACACACCGACCAACCTGAGCCGTTTTAATAGAAATACCCGCAATTTATCGCCCACCGCAGAGTCTACCAGCTCCTACAACTCTGCTAGGAACACGTAGTACAGTCGCTCACCATCACCGCATGGACACCAGTGTCGTTCACCGCAAACGCATCGCCCATATTCCCGTTCACGTCAGCCACGTCTGCTTTCGTCCCTTTTTGCTTCTGGCCGCAGCCTCTCGGAAAACTAAGAAATGCAGCTCTCGAATGTGGTGCTGCCTTGCTTACTACTCCAGCAAATCTTGTCTGTGCCCACAAATAGAAGTGTTTTGACGTTAAAATAGGCGGCGTACCTGTCCGAGCCCTCGTCAACACTGGAACCCACGTATCTGTGATGAGTGCTAGCCTACGTAGATGTCTGAAAAATGTCCTCCCCCCATCAGCTGCCCGAGTGCGCCGTGTGGCCGACGGCGGCGGGCTGGTTGTTGGTGGAATGTACACTGTACGTTTAAGTATAGCCGGACGCCCTACTTCTGTTCTTCTTGCTGTGGCCGACGACTGGCCTCACGAGGTTATCCTGGGATTGTACTTTTTATCCAGTCATTCTGCTCTCATCGACTGCGCAACCGGCGTTCTTCAGTCGCAACTGCCTCATCTCGGCGATGATCCAAGAAACGCCCCACCGCACTTGCGCTCGCTTCACGAGGCGCGTATGTCACCCGGGGGAGTCACTCACGTCACTTTGACCAGATAGCCACAGGTTCCTGACGGCGAATATGTGCTTGGCCCCATCATCAGCGTGATTTTGAACCGGAACATTGCTTTTCCGCATACGCTGGTCACGGTTACTAATAACGGCGTCGTTCTACCGCTTCTAAATTTTAGCCTGTGCCTTCAGTGCTTCCGCTTGGCGTGTTAGCCAGCGTTTCGAGCACTTCCGAATTTCAAATAGAGAGTCTGAATTCCGGTAGTAGTTGATTAGTGCCAATTGCAGTTCATAGCTCTGGTTACATAAAGGTTCACTTCGCGAAAATGATTGCACCTGACCTCACCTATGCACAGGCCACAGACATGCGTCTCCGTGTCAGTGCACTGCTTCACCAGCATTATTAGATTATTAATCACCAACTCGCCCAACTTTCTAAATTACTGAACGTCTCCTGCACAGATCCTACAATGACATCTTTGATTTCGGTGACAGGCAATTAGGCCAAACACCTGTTGTTCACCGTATAAACACCGGAGATACGAATCTTATTTGTCGGCGTCCCTATCGTATATCGCATGCTGAACGTAGAGTCATCCCATCAGAAGTGGACAAAATACTCTGCATAGGGGTCATTGAATCATCAGCCAGCCAAGCTATGCCTGTCGTCCTTGTTAAAAAGAAAAGATGGTGCCTGGCGTTTTTGCGTCGATTATCGCCACTTAAACGAGATCACACGAGAAGACGTCTGCCCACTACCGCGCATCGACGACGCCTTGGACTACTCGCACGGAGCTAAATGCTTCGCGTTTATTGATCTTCGATCCGGCTGCTGGCAGGTTTCGGTTGATGAAATCGACCACGACAAGACGGCCTTCAGCACGCCTGATGGTTTATATCAGTTCAAAATTATGCCGTTTGGAATATGCAATGCTCCTGTGACATTTGAACATATGATGGACTCTCTTCTGCGACGCTACAAATGGACCACCTGCCTTTGTTACCTTCGGCGCTATAACGTAAAATTATTGCATACTTTTCTATTCAAATTCTGCAATCAGCCCTCCGCGATTGGTCAAAAGCTCGTTTGAACCCGCACCCCTTCACCTGTCTGTCAAGCGACGTCACGAAAATCACAATTGTTTCCCATCTGATATGACGGGTCAACACTGATTAAGCATAATTTGACCAAACAAGCGAAAAATAGTTATTTTTGATTGGGCGCATTTTCGCCAATTCGCTTCGACTATTGGTCAAGAGTTTTCGGGCTGCGCCCACTTGACCTGCTTGTCACATGACGTCAAAAACCGCAAAAACTCACCGCGGCACAGTGACAGGTTCGCGTTAAAGATGCAATAATATGCTGAACAAGTTGAATTTTCTTCTGAATAGCCGCAGGATGCCCCGTTCCGAAATAAATAAAAGATGGCTGCCACCGATCGCTTAGGCACTGTCTACTCGCACCTGCCGGAGAGCATGAGTTTATTTCTGTGTAATAAAACCTTATGCGTGGCCGTGTAACGTTTTCGAGCACTTTCGGCATGGTTACGACCTCGTTCTGCCAATTCATCTTTGATGAGGATCCGTTTTAGCGTCATCATTAAGCTTCCGTTGCATTCTACAGGAATTTTCGACCAGCCACTGCAAGCTAAGTAAAGTAAAGCGGACCAATCGCAGACGCCGGCACCACCCTCTTAATCTGGTTGTCGATTTTCAGTGCAGTGGCAAGGCCCTATTGAAACTCTATCAACTTGAACATGCTCCGCGCCTCTTGTGAGCCAATTGTATAAGACAAGCTGGTCAGTGTAGGCAAGGTTATTAGTTTTTCTAGGAAACAAAAGTGACCTCCTATGAAGGAGGAGAGCATTTGATTGGTCTGTTGAGACAACCCTGCGAGTGACCGCCCACGTTTTAGGGCCCTGATGTCGCCGATTTTTTCCACCACGAGGTAATTCTCAAACACGGTGCACCTCGACAGTTCCAGAGCGCGGCCGCTCCTTCTTGTCTCGAGTTGTCGACAACCTCCTCTGCTTTTGGTGCCACTGAGCACAAATTCTCCACCGCCTAACACCCGCAAACGAACGGTCTCACTGAACACCTAATCCGAACACTCAAAGGGAGGCTGTCGAGATACGTATCCAAAGGTCACCGCGACTGGGATACCACGCTGGCCTACGTGATATTCGCGTATACAGGTAACTCATCCCGACATGACACTGGAGGATACTCGCCCTCTTATCATTGGTATGGTCGCGACCCCACATTGCCGTTTGACACCATCGTCCCTTCTGTACCACGTGTTGCACGTGAGTACGCTCGCGAAGTCATAGATCGCGCTCACATGGCGCGTCAAGTCGCCCGATCTCGTTTGTTAGCCCCGCAGTATATACAAAATAGGCGTTACGACCGGTGCCACTGCGATGTTTAGTTCGCCTCAGGTGCTTGGTTGCTCCTTTGGTCACCGTGTCGTCGGGTCGGCCTCTCCCATAAGGTTCTCTCTGGCTACACAAGGGATTATAAAGCCCTACGTCAACTCCACGACGTCAAATATGATATCTCGCTGTTACAGTTGGATCCATCCTCATTGTGCACGTTTCGCCGCTGAAGAAATACTTTGCTCGCAATTCTTCGCCTAACATGCGCCGAGACGGCGCTTCGGATCGGATCGGATCGGAAAAAATTTAATGGGCTCTAGAAAAGAGATCTTCGCGGCTTCAGACGGACTCTTCCATCTTCTGATGGATTCCTCTGTCCGCAATCACAGGGTTGGTGCCCTAGTCCAAGGCTCCACTGAGTATGGCCAACCCGCGAGCTCGCTCTACTAGGCGCTTTTGGCCGTTCAACCTTACGCTGGAAAGCATACTCTCCCACTGTACCGCACTGGGGTTTTTAATTTTATAGATAGCTGGGGACTCAATGTTTTGACAGGCCCATGATATGTGGTACAGATCTGGTTTCTCTCCGCACCATGGGCACTTAGCCTCATATTGTGTAGGGAAAATTTTATTCAGAAGGTTTAGATTCGGGAAAGTACCCGTCTGCAGTTGTCGCCATGCAACAGCATCCTCTCTGCTTAGATCCTTATCAGGGGGCGTGTACGTCAGTCTGACCCCTTTATAATAATTTAGGATATCTGAGTAGCCCGTGGGTACTGACTCGGGTTCCTCAAGACTGGATTTATGCCAGTTACTGTTATGCCTCCCTGTTATGCCAGTGTGCCCTGGTACCCAGATTATTGTATGCTGAGCTTTGTTTCCCAGGTCGCATGAGCAGAGTATGTGGCGTGCTCTGCGCAAAATTCTGCCGTTTGTATAATTACGGCATGCTGCTTGAGAGTCTATTATGCCAGATCGATAGCCCTCCAGTGCTGCCAGAGCCACAGCTGCCTCTTCGGCCTCGACTACCGTGCAGTCCTGTAGTGATGCGCTGGTGATCTCCTTGAGGTCCGAATTAACCACCGACGCCACTGCTCTGCTGTTGTGTCTTCCGTCTTTGACGAACATTGCCGCGTCCGTATACCTTGTGTTGTCCTTGTTCGCCAAGGTTCTCTGCACGTACTCCATTCTTGCTTCTCTACGCGCCTTGTGCAGGTTCCGGTCCATATTCTTGGGTATCGGTGCGACTCGCAGTGTACTGCGATACTTGTCCGGAATGGCCTCGGTACGCTCGATCTCTTGAATCATGTTGCGGCCGCCATATTCACACGTGTACTTATCTTTATCGGGCAACCACGTTTCGCCGCTTAACAACTGTAATCGCAGAGCGAGGGACGCGCCTGCATGTATCCGACGTTTCTGGAAAGTTATCGACGCTTCTATCCGCGTGTCTGTTGTCGCCGAACCTTGTGTTATCCGATTTCATCGCGTGACACGAATGGTGTAGAACTTTGTGGAAGACACGCGGGTCCCATCAGTTAATCTGGAACATTCGACGACTGATCTATAAAAGCCGACGCGCTTGACCCGCTGATGAGTTTTTCGACGATCGCCGAGCGTGTTCGCCGCTATCGTTGTGCTATAAGTGTAGCCTGTTTTGTGGGCACAGGTTCGCCCAATAAAGGTTAGATTTGTCGTTCACAGTATTGCTACTGTGTTATTCAACGTCGCACCACGTGACATCCGGTGGAGGTGCTTGTGCGTTCATGTACCGAACGCCCCCGCAAAGCCGCGATCCTAGCCCGAAGCCCGACGACAAAACCAACGTCGCCCAAGACCAGCGTGCTAGCCGCCGACTGCAAGGACTGCCCCCGGAGCACGGACTTCTACCTGAGAAGACCAAAAAGATTGTAGACAAGGCAACCCCAATGGCAGCCCCAGCGTCCCCCATCGTGCTGCAGCAGCCCAGGGACCCTCCGACGTTCCGCGGATCAACATTCGAGGACCCGGAAACCTGGCTCGAGACGTATGAGAGGGTCGCTACGTTTAACAGTTGGGACAGTGACGACAACCTGCGGCATGTCTATTTCGCACTGGAAGACGCCGCCAGGACCTGGTTCGAGAATCGAGAAGCCACTTTAACGACATGGGACCTGTTCCAAAGCGGCTTCTTACAAACGTTCACAAGCGTCGTACGAAAAGAGCGAGCCAAAGCACTACTAGAAACCAGAGTGCAGCTGCCAAACGAGACGATCGCGATGTTCACGGAGGAGATGGCCCGTCTTTTCCGGCACGCCGACCCGGAAATGTCAGAGGAGAAAAAAGTCCGCTTCCTGATGCGGGGCGTCAAGCAAGAACTTTTCGCAGGACTTATTCGTCACCCGCCGAAGACCGTAGCTGAGTTTTCTGCAGAGGCATCGACGATCGAGAAAACTCTGGAGATGCGCACCCGGCAATATAACCGCCAGGGGCTCACGCCACAGTACGCCATCCAAGGACTGGATTCCGGCGACCTTCAGGAGACCATCAGGGCCATTGTGCGCGAAGAACTGCGCAAGGTCCTGCCTTCGTCGCAGCCCCAAGTGGCTTCGATCGCCGACATCATCAAAGATGAGGTTCAGCGGTCGCTTCGAGTCCCGGAGGTGCAACCCCAATTACCGCAACCACAGCTCGAAGCGATGACCTACGCCGCCGTCGTACGCCGCCAAGGTCCCCCTCCGCGACCACGCCAGCGTCCTGCAACGACGCAATTCCGTCGTCCGCCGCCGCCGCCGCCAACGCGCCCACCCGTCGCCCAGCGCACCTACTCGAGGAAGACCGACGTTTGGCGCGCTCCTGACCACCGCCCGCTCTGCTACCACTGCGGGGAAGCGGGTCACGTCTACCGACGATGTCCATATCGGGAAATGGGACTGCGAGGTTTCGCCGTCAACGCGCCGCGTCGACAGCTTGGAGAGCGCCCACGTGACATCGCCGACTACCTCGCCGCTACTCAATGGAGCCCTCGACGACCATCCCGTTCGCCGTCACCAGGCCGCTACCCGTCGCCGCAGCGCCGACCATACACTGGCCCAGCTCTGACCGGTCAGCGAGCCCATATCCGGAAAACTAAAAGCAGCAACCGATGGAGGTGCGGTTGCTGTTCGTCGAACTGACGAAGATCCTCCGCCGCCGACGAAGACGCCGAAGAAACTACCTCGACGATATAACGACACGCCGCCGTCCCGACGAAGTCTGGAAGTAAAGAATACGACGACGAAAGACAACCTGACGACGCGACGTTCCAGCTTCAGCTTAACACGACGCAGCCGTGATCCGACGCCAAGACCCAACTGCAACGCCAGACAAAGAACCACCGACCTCGACGTACTACTCGACGGCCACGCAGTTACCGCCTTAGTCGACACAGGGGCTGATTACTCCGTCATGAGTGGACACATCGCCGCGCAGTTGAAGAAGGTTAAGACTACATGGGAAGGCCCTCAAATTCGAACCGCTGGAGGACACCTCATTACGTCGACTGGAATCTGCACGGCAAGAATTACCATTCATGACCGGACTTACCCTGCCACCTTCGTTATCCTGCAACAGTGTTCACGAGACGTCATTCTCGGCATGGACTTCCTGAACCAACACGGCGCCATCATCGACCTGAAGTCGCAGTCAATAACGCTGTCGGAAGATCAAGCGATACCATCGGAGCGCCCTTGTAGCCACCACGCCTTGAGTGTGCTCGAAGATCAAGTGAGCATCCCGCCTCGCTCCAGCATCGTTATTTCGGTCGGCACCGAAACACCCTCTGACGTAGAAGGCGTCATTGAAGGCGACCAACGTCTACTACTCGACCGTAAAATTTGCGTCGCAAGAGGCATCGCTCGACTGCACGGAGGAAACACGAGAGTGTTGCTGACAAACTTCAGCCAGGAGTTCAAGCACATCAACAAGGGCACGACGATCGCATTCATCGAGGAAATACAGGAAACCAGCGATGCCTTTGTCCTCTCGGATTCTGTTGCATCTACCCCGACGACCGCAGTTCCCGAGCCAGACTTCAACATAAATCCAAGTCTCCCCGTGATTAAGCAGCAACAGCTCAGAAGTCTGCTTCGACGATACAAAGACTGCTTTTCGACGTCATCGAGGATTCGACAAACCCCAGTCGCAAAGGATCGCATAATAACCGAAGAGTGCGCTTGACCACACCGCCAGAGCCCTTACCGAGTTTCGACGCGAGAACGCGAAGCTATAAGACAACAAGTCGACGAAATGCTGCGCGACGACATCATCCAGCCGTCGTAAAGCCCGTGGGCGTCTCCAGTTGTTTTAGTGAAGAAAAAGGACGGAACCCTACGTTTCTGCGTCGATTATCGTCGACTGAACAAAATCACGAAGAAAGACGTATACCCCCTCCCACGGATAGACGACGCATTAGATCGGCTCTGCAATGCTAAATACTTCTCATCGATGGACCTCAAGTCTGGCTACTGGAAAATAGAAGTCGACGAAAGGGATCGCGAAAAGACCGCCTTCATCACGCCAGACGGCCTCTATGAATTCAAGGTTATGCCATTTGGACTGTGCTCGGCGCCTGCAACGTTCCTGCGCGTGATGGACACGGTTTTAGCAGGATTGAAGTGGCAGACCTGTCTTGTTTACTTGGATGACGTCGTCGTCTTCGCCGGAAATTTCGACGATCACCTTAAGCGGCTTGCGACAGTATTAGAGGCCATCAAGTCATCAGGGCTTACCCTGAAGCCGGAAAATTGTCGCTTCGCTTACGATGAGCTTCTATTCCTAGGCCATGTCATCAGCAAATCTGGAGTACGCCCCGACCCGCAGAAGACAGCTGCCATCGCAAAGTTCCCGCAGCCAATCGACAAGAAGGCAGTGCGCAGATTCCTTGGCATGTGTGCCTACTATAGGAGCTTTGTCAAGGACTTTTCGCGCATCGCGGAGCCGCTAACACATCTAACGAAATCTGATGTCGAGTTCAATTGGGAAACGCCGCAGGCCGACGCATTTCAAGAACTCAAACGACGCATGCAGTCGCCGCCGGTACTTGCACACTTCGACGAGGACGCCGATACTGAAATCCACACTGACTCCAGTAGCCTAGGCCTCGGTGCCGTCCTAGTCCAGAGGAATGAAGGACTTGAACGGGTGATATCGTATGCTAGCCGGTCGCTGTCAAAAGCGGAAAGCAATTATTCTATGACTGAAAAGGAATGCCTCGCCATCATTTCGGCTACAGCTAAATTCCGCCCTTACCTCTATGGCAGGCCATTCAAAGTCGTCAGCGAACACCACGCGTTGTGTTGGCTAGCTAACTTAAAGGACCCTTCAGGACGGCTGGCGCGGTGGAGCCTCAGACTACAAGAATATGACGTAACGGTATTATACAAGTCCGGAAGAAAACACTCCGACGCCGACTGCTTATCACGCGCCCCAATCGATCCCCCGCCGCAAGACGACGTGGACGACGACGCCTTGCTTGGGATAATAAGCGCGGAAGACTTCACTAAACAGCAACGAGCAGACCCGGAGCTAAAAGGCCTCGTCGAGTATTTGAAAGGGAACACCGACGTTGTCCCTAGGGCATTCAAGCGCGTGTTGTCTTCGTTCACGCTACGAAACAACCTGCTCGTGAAGAAGAACTTCTCACCAGTCCACGCCAGCTACCTTCTTGTGGTGCCGTCAGCGCTCCGTCCAGAAATACTGCACGCCTTACACGACGATCCAACCGCTGGGCACCTCGGATTCTCCCGGACGTTGTCGAGGATACAGGAAAAGTATTACTGGCCGCGTCTGACCGCCGACGTCGCCCGTTACGTCATGACATGCAGAGACTGTCAACGACGCAAGACACCACCGACAAGGCCAGCAGGATTACTACAGCCGATCGAACCTCCTCGTCGACCATTCCAGCAGATTGGGATGGATTTGTTGGGGCCGTTTCCGATGTCAACATCCAGGAATAAGTGGATCATCGTGGCGACGGACTATCTCACCCGCTTTGCTGAAACCAAAGCTCTACCGAAAGGCAGCGCAGCCGAAGTGGCGAAATTTTTCGTCGAGAACATCCTGTTGCGACATGGTGCCCCAGAAGTCCTCATCACCGACAGAGGAACGGCTTTTACAGCAGAGCTCACCCAAGCCATTCTGCAGTACAGCCAGACGAGCCACAGGAGGACAACTGCCTACCATCCGCAGACGAATGGTCTCACGGAGCGCCTGAACAAGACCCTCGCCGACATGCTAGCAATGTACGTCGACGTCGAGCACAAGACGTGGGACGCGGTCCTGCCGTATGTCACCTTCGCCTACAACACGGCGGTGCAAGAAACAACACAGATCACGCCATTCAAGTTGGTTTACGGCAGGAACCCGACGACGACGCTCGACGCCATGCTGCCGCACGTCACTGACGAGGACAATCTTGACGTCGCTACCTATCTCCAGCGCGCCGAAGAAGCCCGACAGCTCGCCCGCCTACGGATCAAGACCCAGCAGCGTGCCGACAGCCGACACTACAACCTCCGACGACGTTTCGCCGAGTACCAGCCCGGCGACCGTGTTTGGGTATTGACCCCGATACGCCGGCGAGGACTCAGTGAGAAGCTGCTGCGACGCTATTTCGGACCCTACAAGGTCATCCGACGTATTGGCGCACTAGACTATGAGGTCGAGCCAGACGGCATTTCGCACTCACAGCGGCGCCGCGCACGATCTGAAGTGGTCCACGTGGTGCGCCTTAAACCATTTTACGGACGCTGATGAACTTCCTTAGTTTGTTGTTTTCTTTGCTACGAGTGCTTTTCTTTGTTACTTTCGTTTGTTTGCAGCATCGGGTCGATGCTTTTTAAGAGGGGGGTAATGACGCGTGTACTTATCTTTATCGGGCAACCACGTTTCGCCGCTTAACAACTGTAATCGCAGAGCGAGGGACGCGCCTGCATGTATCCGACGTTTCTGGAAAGTTATCGACGCTTCTATCCGCGTGTCTGTTGTCGCCGAACCTTGTGTTATCCGATTTCATCGCGTGACACGAATGGTGTAGAACTTTGTGGAAGACACGCGGGTCCCATCAGTTAATCTGGAACATTCGACGACTGATCTATAAAAGCCGACGCGCTTGACCCGCTGATCAGTTTTTCGACGATCGCCGAGCGTGTTCGCCGCTATCGTTGTGCTATAAGTGTAGCCCGTTTTGTGGACACAGGTTCGCCCAATAAAGGTTAGATTTGTCGTTCACAGTATTGCTACTGTGTTATTCAACGTCACCACCACGTGGCAATATCTTCGCAGGAGCATCCTTCCCGTGGGGGTCTGCATCAACCTACGTGCCTGAGAGCATAGTAGTGCTTCTCTTAGTTCACTGAAGTTATTGTGCAGTCCCAGGGCCAGCAGTTTCTCGGTCGATGTGCGCTGCGGCAGGTGAAGCGCAGTTTTGTACGCCTTTCGCAGTATGGCGTCCGCTTGTTCTTCTTCTTGCTTGATGAATTTGTGGTAGGTAAGTCTATACACCACTCTGCTAACCACGAGGCTCGTGACTAGCCTAAGTGTGTCGCTCTCCTTCATACCGTGTCTCTTGCTAGATACTCTGTTGATCATACGGGCTACCAGCATGGGGGCAGTCTTCAGCAGTGTCAGAGTATGATTGCACCGTTGATTGGATTGAAGCCACATCCCCAGGATCCGAATGGTGGTCTTCTCCGGAATTCGTTGTCCCGCGAGGTATACGTTGAGGCTGAGCTCATCGCTTGTAGGGACCGTTCGATTTTGTTTGCCTCGCCACACCCTTAGGAGCTCGGACTTCTCCGTCGAGCAGGTGAGGCCCCTGGCCCTAACGTAGGTTTCTACGCAGGTGGCCGCTTTTTGCAGGCACTCTTCTTTTTCGCTGAGCGATCCCCGGTTCACCCATACCGTGATGTCGTCAGCGTAAGTGGCATGCCGTATGCCTTCAAGTTGTTCAAGTTGTCTTGCTAGCCCGATAATTGCGACGTTGAAGAGGATGGGGGAGATGACCGAGCCTTGAGGAGTTCCCTTGTTTGGGGTGCGAAACTTCTCTGATCTGACTGCTCCCAGGCCGATTGTTGCTGTCTGGTTAGAGAGGAAGGCCTTGACGTAGCCATGAATCCTTCTGCCACAGTTCAGGCTATCCATTCCTGTGAGTATGGCTTCGTGGCTGACTTGTCGAAGGCTCCTTTAATGTCCAGTGCCATGATGACGTGTTCGCTGTTTCGTGCGATGTTGCTGAGCACCTCCTCCTTGAGCTGGAGGAGCACGTCTTGCGTCGATAATTTAGCGTGGAATCTAAACATGCTGGGAGGGTACAGCTCGTTGTCCTCCATATAATTTTGTAGCCTCATTGTAACCACCCGCTCGTACAGCTTGCCTAAGCATGACGTGAGAGAGATTGGTCTAAGATTTTCTACTTGCAGTTTTTTGCCAGGTTTTGGAATCATCACTACCTCCGAATGCTTCCACTCCTCGGGTACTGTCCCCTCCGCCCAGTGCTTGTTGAGATAGTCAGTAAGTTCGACTACCAGCTCATCACTGAGGTTGCGAATCAGCGCATTTTTTATCTTGTCTGCGCCTGCAGCCGTATTCCTAGTGGTATTTCTTATTGCTGCGTATACTTCCTCTTTGGTTATAGGCCTGTCCAGATCAGAATTTTCGTTCCCCTTGTAGCACTCCGCGTAGGCTGCTGGGTCACCGTCCGCGAAGCACTTGTGCCTTACTCTTTCTATGAGCTCATACTCTGAGCCCTGAAACTGGTGAGCCAGCCTCTGAATGGCCTTGTTGTTCTCCGACTTGGTTTTAGTCGGTTCCAGGAGTGCTTTGAGTATGCTCCACGTTCGCGCGGTACTCAAGGTTCAGCTTAAGGAATTGCTCAATTGCTGCCAATTTGCGCTCGCCAATTGTTCCGCATACTCTTCTGTCTTTTGCGTTATTTCTGCAATCTTCAGCTTTAGCTTCCTATTAAACATCTGTCTCCTCCACCTTTTGGTCAGGCTCTGTCTTGCCTCCCATAGCCGAAGCAGTCTAGAGTCAACCTCCGGTATTTGCTCTGTGCGGTCAATCTCCTTGGCGTACTCGCTTTGCCTTTCCTTCAGCATATTCCCCCATTCCTCGATTGACAGTATCGCGCCCAGCGGATGTTCATCACAGGCTTGTCGAAAGGCATCCCAATCCGTTATTTTTGCTCTACCTATCCGACGCTTTGCGTGAGCCATTCCGATTGGCGTCTTGATGATGTGCTGATCACTACCCATGCTTTCCAGCATATTTTCCCAGACCGCCTGTCTCGCTCTTCTTACGAAGGTGAGGTCAGGGCTTGTGTCCTCCTGGACGCTGTTTCCCAACCTGGTGGGGACCTCTGGGTCCGTTAAGAGTTGGCAGTTTATGTTGTCAGCCACCTCCTTGACTGTCGCACCCTTTTTATCGGTGGTCTTGTATCCCCAGCTAGGATCCTTGGCGTTGAAGTCTCCAACGATTACGAGCGTGTTGTTTTTAGCCAACGGCGCTTCAGCCTCCGCGGTCCGGTTAGGGTAGGATCAATGAGAAAGGACGAAGAAGATTGCAAGATGCTTGTTGCTTCGTGTTGATGCTGGCTAGCCATCTTAACTACATTGACGCTGCGTGTGTATATAAATACAGTCTGTCTATACTCCCAACGTCCCCGTAACAATTTAATGGCATTCCCTATGAAATGGGACGGCGTTAGTGGCCTAGCCTACTTGATTTATGTAGGTATGCTTTGCAAATTTTGCATTCTAGCTATTTTCTGTACATCTCCTTAATCTTCGTTTTCATCCGCGTATCTTACATTGCAAGACAAGCGGAATGATGCGATGCTAATGATGATGATTTCATTAGCATGCTCATTGAAATGCGGCAGTGACATAGTCACGTGTCCAGCTAGATATAATCACGCACAGAACGTGCATTTTTAACATTTTTGTATGGATCTTCTTAAAGGTATTTTTATTCCTCAAATTTTCTCTAACCAGCTTATACCCTACCTGTATCGACGCTACGCGGCGTGCATGTCCCATGGCGTGTTTCTTGACGTGCTTGGGCGCGTTTATAGGGCATTTTTTCGCTTCACGATAGCATGCATTGGCCGGGCTCCCTTACGCGTAGTGGGCCTGTGTTGGATGCTGGCGCGAACAGACCATTTTTTTTCGCATTCCCAGCAATAGTTACGACGGACGCCGGCCACCGGGCACTGTTGGTGGCAGCTGACACCATTGCCGAATAGAACGGCTAATGCAATGAGCCGATAAACGCTTACGCTGTAAACATATAACGCTGTAAACGTATAAACGCTGTAAACATATGGGACAATGAGCATTTTTTGAGTTCAGGAGCTTCTGATATTTGAAATGGTGCTGTCCAGCCTTACAAATCGTATATTAAAACACACGTCTCGGAATCTGTTTTCCTAACTCCCACGAATGAATCGGAAGTAGCCTCGCTGATACAGAATTTAAGTAACAAATGTGCTGTGGGTTTGGACAATATAAAAGCAGAACCTCTAAAAGCAGTTTTAGAACACATAAGCGCACCATTTGCACATATGTGCAACCTTATTTTGAGCACTGGAACGTTCCCGGAGAAATTGAAATTTGCTAGAGTATCCGTTATTCACAAAGGGGGTAATGAAAATGACATGAATAACTACAGGCCCATTTCCGTTTTGCCTATTTTTTTCAAAAATTATAGAACGTGTCATATATGTACGAATTGCAAACTTTTGTAGCTTAAAAAAATTATAACCGAACATCAATACGGATTTCAGAAGAACAAATGTACTGAAAAGGCCTTATTATCTATTAGAGATCAAATTATTGAACATTTTGAGCAAAAACATCACAGAATTGGAATATTTTTCGACTTTAAGAAAACTTTTAATTCGATCAAGCATGAAATTCTTTTCCAAAAGCTGAATGAATATGGAATAAGAGGTACGCCCCTTGATTTAATAAGAAGTTACCTTACTAATCGGTATCAGCATACAGATATGCAGCATTCTAAGTCGCAAATGGGCAAGATCAAGTACGGCGTCCTACAGGGTTCTATAGTTGGGCCACTTTTATTTTATTTTATATAAATGACATCGTAAACGTACCTCTTACACCAGATATTATATTATATGCCGATGACACTAACGTCTTTTTTTCGGGTCAGGATATGTCTACTCTAGTACAAGAAGCGAACCTTTGGCTTAGCAATTGGTCGATATGGCTGAGAACAAATAAGCTGGAATTAAACATTAAGAAAACAAAGTACATCATTTTTAAACCTCGGAACCATTGTATTCTCCACAATACGCAGCTCACATTCCAAGGAGCTTTGATTGAGCGCGTCCAGACTTAAAAATAGATAATCTTCGCACCCACATATCGCGATCCATTGGCATAATTGGCAAAATCACATGTTTACTACCTCTCTGGGTGACAAAGCAGCTCTACTACACTTTAGTTTACTCGCGCATACATTACTGCCTATTAATCTGGGGCACAACAGCAAAAACAAATAAAGATAGTATTCACAGGCTGCAAAAAAGAATCTTGCGTATAATCGAAAATGTTCCGCGCCGAACGCCTTCTGCTACACTTTTCTATGAACACAGCATATTAAAATTCGAAAACATATTCCATAAAAAACTAGCGACAGTCATCGACAATCAGATTAAATCGGACGCAGGTATATTTCAGTATACCTACTCGCGGAAAACACACACGTATAATCTTAGGAAAACCACCTATTACAGTGAAAGGATTCGAACGAACTACGGCAAGCAAAAACTAACGCACCTTATACCTTCATTTCTAAACTCTAACATGACGGCCATGAGCATAGTGAATGAAAGCCGATCAGTAGCAATTTTCAAAAAAAAAGATACATGCTTATCTAAAGGCGCTTTAAACATAACATTTTTTTTTCTTTCTCTTCCGTGTAAGAATACCTTATATTGTATAGGCTTCCTTCCAGAACTGCATAGTGCCTCGAAATTCAGCCATGAAAATTTCTTGTCAATAAGCTGTTCATATCAATTATGTTCCAGTTCACTTATTAAAACCACGGCTTAGTTCTTTTTTTTCTCTTCTGTATTTATGTATTACATGATGTATTAGTGTTACATTATGTGTCATTATGTAATGTTATATTTATGTATTATGTTTTACAGGCTGAGTGTACTGCGATAATTGTTTTTCTTTTCTTTTTTTCCTTTTTTACTACATTGATGTATTATCTAGTGACTCGCTGAGTGTTGTGCAATGTCGTGGTCTGGGCGGGGATTGGCGCATTGTGCGGCATTCAGTTGCCTTTTCGCCACCCCTTCCCTCTGTACCACTGGATATGTATGCTGAACTGATGATGAAATAAACCATTCATTCATTCATTCACATATCCGGCACTAACACTTAAGACTGTTTACATGTGGTAATGCGGAAGCATTACACCGTTTGTATACCTTGGAATGTCATGAACGCGTTCCTTTTATACACTCATAATGTGGTGCCACCTTCCCATTTTCTGCGCGTCCACGTGTCCAATCAACGCATGCACTAGGCTACACCTTAGTCAACAGCATGAATCGACGTAACGTGTGCAATCATACACGCGCTAGGCACACCTTCAGTCAGCCAGAACCGTGGATCTGCTGTGGCCTCGGGGAAGCATGCTCGTGTTGCCCCCCGGAGGCTCGGTTTCGGTTCCCTCCCAGACTTATATGTACCAAAGTTTATTTTCAGTCAATAATTTACGTATGACTTTAAAGTGGCTTCAATTATGCCGCCGTTTACAGGAATGTACCTGAGAAATGCGACGTGATATAGCGGATTTTTTACGTGTTTTAACTTTTTGAGCCTGCGGCCATTTTCGGTACCATCTTTCTGTCACGCCAACTGTGGCTGATTTCGCTTTGTGGAGGATATAATGCTTCGCAATAAAATTACTGCATAAACAC
The DNA here is from genome assembly GCF_023375885.2 of Dermacentor andersoni. NCBI lineage: Eukaryota > Metazoa > Arthropoda > Arachnida > Ixodida > Ixodidae > Dermacentor > Dermacentor andersoni. The sequence continues at coordinate 32,538,117 of NC_092818.1, forward strand.
CCTAGTGCAGCTTGTAGGATAGCGCGTAAGCACTATTTCCAGTCGCTCATTTTGGCACATACGCCTCTGACCTATCCCAATGTTTCTGGTCGTAAGAGGGCGATATTTTTTCAATTAATAATTTAAGCAATGAAGTAATCAGGCAAACGTCGCTACCATCAAAGCGATCGTGACCGCACAGCCCGACTCACGCAGTGCTACGCATTTCTTTCCACACTTTCCTTTCCCCAACGACGAGAGCAGGCCTTCGTCACTGGGATATAGTACCACCAGTGTCAGTGTCAACTACAGCCAAGGGAGCCTCACTTCAAGCGCACACGGAGCCACTCGCCCTCGAGCCTTGCAGGACCACTGCTCCCCCTCACACACGTTGGTACCGTCGACTGACCTCAGCAGCGGACTCCGCGGACGACCGTAGCCCTCCCCACGTCACGTCAGCCTGTCACCTCTCCCCCCCCTTCTTGAAAGGGCAGGTGAGATCGTCCAAACGGCGGTGGATAAGACGTGCTTTCCAAAAACAATCACGAACCACGACAATCGGAACAAGCGCCAACGAGACCGAACCGAGCAAAGCAAACAAGTGCGAGCGAGAGCTGACGGAAGCAGACGATAGTACGAAACGAGCGGCCCGGCTCAGACTAGGTACGAGCACGCATCAAGTGGCCTGGTGGATCCACGTGAGAGTGCTTGCGCGTACGTCAAAGGGGCCGCTCCCATTGGCATCCGCCATTCACTGCTCCCATTTGTCATATCTCTCTCCGCATTTGCTTTGGCACCGTTCGCTGCTCTGGTCGTTCGCTCGGTTACGCTGAGACCAACGCCAGTGCCGAAATGGGTGCCTAGGAGTTGCGCCCTAGACAAAAGATTAAGCATATGTATAAAAAATGCTAAAAAAACGTATATCGTACGTAAATAACCCAGCACGCGAGGTGGCTATATGTTGGAGCCCACTTTCAAAGTTCATGCGAATAAATCATCATCATTATCAGCAGCACCAACAGCAATGTATCGTGTCACTTTTCACCCGATTTGAGAGTCGCACCTTGTAGCATTGAAACGTGCACGAATTGCATTGCAGCTGCATAGGTAGCGGTGCAAGGTAGATAGCGAAGTATTGAGGAAGAAGTATAAGGTGCATACAAAATGTCTAAAATGAAAAAGCATGTATAGCTAACTGAATTATACATGCACTAGGTGGCTGTTTCTCAGATCTCTTTTTAAATGAGATGCCAATAAATCAGGAGCAGCAGCAACAGCACCATATCGTGCCACTTGTCACGCGATGTAAGGTGCGCGGCGCGTAGTGTCAATACGCGTGAACTTTCAATTGCAGTTGCATTGTATTCCGCCATGTGTCATGACTTGTAGCAGTTCCATTCTAACGTGCCACAAGAGAAGGGATATGACATGTGGTTCGCGTATTCTCGATGCATGTGTTTCGTCTTCCCTACACACTATGCTGCTTCGTCGCAAGGTACGCACCACTGCTGAAGAAGCGAATCGTAGAGGTACGCGGGGGGCTGCAACCTCGCAACATCTAGCTCAGCAGAGAGCTGTGCACAGAACACCATAAGCCGCTGCTCGCCGCCAACGCCTGGCGGGCAGTTGACGTCGTTTTCATGACACCGACGCAAAGAGACGTCACCGCGGCGAGGACCTAGTGCGTGCTGGTGAAAATGGAGTGAGTATGCAGCCGCTCCTCCAGCTCACGCTGTGACTGCGCGTCGTGTGCCGCGCAGCCCTGTGACTTTTTTTAATGTAGTCATGAAAGCTCCTTGAAAGTCTCACATAGCCACAGAAGTTCCCACGAGATGTGCTGGCGGAACTACAATGGCGTCAGTCAGCTACACAGGCTTGACGGAGGCTGCGAAATCGCGCAAAAGTTAATTCGATATGCATTGTTTCCAAATTTCACCTACTTTTCGGTTAGCATGTTCATGAATGTGGTACACAGCACAGGTCGACATGGACAGGCGAAAAATTGGCAACACAAGTGCTGACGTACAAACTTGTCTTTATTGCAGCAAGGGAATATATCAATGGAGAAACAGTCCTCCACCTGCGCAAAACGAATGGTCAATGTGAAACGAATTAACGTAAACATGAATATACGCAGAAAAACATGATTCACCAAAATTTCAACCTTTAGTTTCCACCTCAAGAAGGAAATGTAAGGTGAAATTTGTTTAGAATATGTTTCAGTTTTCTTTCCTAAGATATATAGGGTAGCTGGCACTTCCACCGCCATCATCATGTATCTTGTGATGACTTTCTATTATCTGGTCTCGCAAGTCTGCTGTGCGTCCACATTCAGAACAAAGAAGCGCCAAGTTTCTTTTTTGCTTCTGTCTGAGGTCGTTGAAGTATTCGCCGAGGCGAAAGCGAAGTCAGCGTATGGTTTTGCCGATGTATGGCCTTTCCATAGCAGAGTATAATGTCGTATATGACACCCACCATACTATTCACGTATCCCTTCGTGGGCTTTATTACTCTCGCATGCTTCCTGGGTTCTTCAAAGTCCTGAAGTCTGCAAAGCCGGCCTTACATATTTGGGGCTGAAACCAGCACGTGAACTCTAAATCATTGGGCGACTTTCACAATCCTGTGACAGACGCTACGTACTTGCGGGATGATGCTCGTTGTTAAACTGCCGCAAGCATTCCGCATGTCTAACGTTCTCTTAGAAACAGTTTTCAGGATCATTTTACTAGGTCTAGTAATAGCTAGGCAGGAAATCCTGCGTAGAAAAACCCTTATTTCCGCTTCGAAATTTAACTGGATCTGAAATGAGGTACGACTTAGGAAGAATGTTCCTCAGTGCAGCGACTCATAGTGCTGGCTTTGAATGTTTCCAGTGCACGTTGTTGAAGGGAAGTAGGCCTCTTGCAGGGCATACGTGGGGACGCATTCTGCGGTGATCTCTTTCGGCGATATGTCGCCTCGGCGTTAGTATTGCCATAAGGCATGCGTTAACTGACTTGTTTAGCGAAACTGCATGAGTTGATTGGCTGGCGGAGCAATACGTCACGCAAGCAAGGTAGTATCGCCATGGCGATCGTCTCAGAACACGTTCTATGTTTACTGATAAAGTTCAGGGTAGTTCTTAAAAAATGCTTGTGTTATTCTGACCTCCAGAAGCCCTCGTGCGATCACAACAGCCTATCTGCGTATTCAAGTTTTATGACCTGTGTCATCTTCCGAAATTGTCTGCTTGGGTTCGCTATCACGCAACGGTTCTGTAGAATTGTAGGTCCCCTGTCTCGGTTGCCAGGCAGTGGTCCGCGCGTTTGCCGCATTATTCAGACGGAAGCCTGAATGGAAATTCGCCTCTGCCAAGAGGGTATCAGTATCGCTTGAGCTAGCACAATCCCGCCTAATTGAGTGCCACTTAATACGTGATTGGAAGTACGCACTGGTCTCACGGATGACTAAAGTTCTGTGATCAACACTGTCGCCTTAGCACCAACAATGGCGTCACAGCGCCGCGATATTCTCTGTCTAGCAAGCTCGCCTGCTTGGTGAACCCACCAGTATTTCCTGACGACGTTTTGAATAGAGCTGGAACTAAAATTCTGCTTCGTGCAGAAAATAGACAGTAAAACGTGCCGTTCTAAGATCCACCTTCAAATGGAGGGAAATTGGGACCAATGAAGGCATCGGCACGCTTACGGGAACGAGATATAAAGAACGAGAAACGCCATTCGGGTACTCTCGTCCCTGGGTAAGGCAAAGCTACAGCTGTTGCTGCCCTTCACGAAGGTGGGTTTTCGATCTTCAAAAAGCAAGAGTGGAAGAAGACATTGCTGGAGGCAATTTTGACTGTGCACGAGATGAAAAACTCGCCCAAGAATTCTACAAGAAGATAAAGTGCAGCTTCTTGAAGTAGACTGCTCAGAAAAGCGTGGGCCTAATCATTAACGCATTCTTCTGTTCTGAAACGCTCAAAGAAGAATGCTCATTTAGGACTATTGCATACTGCAGCGGCCCCTGACAATTGTCGCTTCGAAGGTTCCTCATCAGGGCCTTATGAACTCTCTGCATTAATGAAAAATTTATGCTCCGCAGCCACCCTTCCTTGGCCACGCACCTCCAAGTCGAGCAGAAGAGACAGCGCTTGTTTCAGTACACAGGCTGGTACAAATTTGGCATAATTAGGGTAGAGCGAAAGGAGAGTGAGGACAACCCTAACCACGAACAATGGGTTGTGCAGGTGAGACACGACATCAAAGCTAGCACCAAAAAGGTTTGTACCGACCTCCCAGTGAAAAAGATGGACAAACGTCTAGCTCACCTGTTGGAGGCCAAGCAGTCCCTCATCGCCGGGTGGAAAGGACAAAGACTCAACCGCAGGCTCAGAAAAAAGATATCGGAAATCAACAGAACAACACAGGAACACTGCAGAGCCCTCTCTAAACAGCAATGGGATTAGGTGTGTAACTCGATCGACGGGAATATGCGCCACGGGGGACCTGGAACCTTCTAAAGCATCTCCTCGACGAGGCCAACACTAAAACCAACCAACGCAACACACTGGCGCGCACTCTACATGCAGCAGAGCGAAAATATTCGAGCAAGGAAATTTTATCCAAACTCGTGAAGAAGTACCTATTATTCGCATCGGGCCCTACACCACTTTCCTCTGACTACGAAGGCTCCGCGAACCTGAGCTCCACGCAGAATTTGGGATTTAGGAGATCAGGCAGGCGCTCCCCGCCCTCAACAGCAGATCGGCTCCGGGTCCGGGCAAGATCACGAACAAAGCTCTACGGAACCTGGACGAGGAGTACATCGAATACCTGACGGACATCATTTACCAAGTATGGAACAGTGGTAAAGTTCCGGAAATGTGGAAATCGGCGAACACCATTCTCATCCTCAAGCAAGGCAAGCAGCCCTGCCTCGATAACCGCCGCCCAATTTCGGTCACATCGTGCGCTGGGAAGGCTGCTGAGTACGCAATCCTAAACAGGCTTTCACGCTACCTGGAGGACCACAGCATTTACCCACACAACATGATCGGCTTCAGGGTCGGACTCTCGGCGCAGGCCGCGATGAAGCTCATCAAGCATCACATTATTGACTGTAATACGCGGTGCACGACAGCCATACTAGGTCTAGATCTGGAAAAGGCCTTTGATAACATTCTTCACTCGTTCATTTTAAACACAGTCTCGAGCTTTAACCTGGAGAAACACTTTCATTCCTAAACTCGATATTTCCTGTCAGACAAAGAAGCCGCCCTTAAGATCGGGGACCTGACTTCAGACATGATCAAGCTGGGGTCTAAGGGAACGCCACAAGGGGCGGTCATATCCCCAACCCTCTCTAACCTCGTCATGATTGGTCTATCCAGGAAACTCTCTGCTATCGTCGGTATCAGACGACGTTACCATCTGGTGTACGGGAGGTAGTGACGGACAGGTAGAGACGGCCCTGCAAGAGGCGATTGATGCTACCGAAAGATACCTTGAGTCCACGGGCCTTCGGTGCTCACTGCACAAGTCGGAACTGCTATTTTATCGACCCAAGTGGAGAGACCCGACACCAAAGGTATGGAAGCCACTCACCGAATGCGACATAAAAGTGCGCACAAACGACGGAGGCTATATTCAGAGGGTGGATGCTATCCGGATTCTCGGCATGATGGTAGAGTCGAGTGGTTAAAAGAAGCAGAAAGTGCTGCGACTCACTAAGAAGACGGACAATGCCATCAGACTAATCAGAAGAGTGGCCAACCAGCAGCAAGGCCTCGGAGAAGACAACATCGTAATATTGGCACATGCGTTCGTCATGTGCCATTTCACATACATCGCGGCAATGCACAACTGGCAAAGATCCGAGCGGGATAAGCTCAACGCATTAATCAAGAAGGCAATCAAGAGAGCTCTCGGCGTCCCTATATACACTCACACTGAACGCTTACTTGAACTTGGCATGCATAACACGCTAGAGAAAATAGTGGAAACACAGGAGAGGGCTCAGTTTGTCAGGCTATCTACCACACAAGCTGGAAGACACATCTTGCAGGAGCTGGGCGTTCCCCCCACAGTAATCAAAACAAAGTTATGTAGCATCCCTCGAGAGCAGTCGGACCGCATCATTGTCGCCCCGATCCCACGAAATGTCCATCCAGAGCACAACGTGGGAAGACGTCGGCCGCGCGCGAAGGCTCTCCTGGAAAAGGCTCGTGAACGGGCTTCGGAGAACAGTTTCGTAGACGCAGCGCGCTACGCCGACAGACAGGCCTTCGCTGTAGTTAGAGTAGATCATGAAAGGCAAATAACCAACGCAGTCTCGATTCCGACGACGTCCTCTGAGATCGCAGAGCAGGCTGCAATAGCGATGGCCTTACTGGACGACAACAGGACATCAATCTACAGTGACTTGATATCAGCTCTTAGGGCATTTGCCAAAGGAACTATATCCGAGCTGGCCTTAGGGATACTAGGAAGCAAAAAGATCAAGCCACACACATTGATCTGGTTTCCAGCCCACATGGGACAGAGCGAGGGTGCCCCGCCCAACCTCAATGAGTCGGCACACGGAGCTGCGCGAGGGATCATCAACCGCGTAGCTACCGGGCAGCGTGACGCTGGGGGTACTGACAATCGGGCGTCTCCTTCCTCGTACACCAAAATTACTAAGCACTTTTACTTGGCTCGGACTATCTACCCCCTCCCATTTGGAAACCTAATAGACCTCAGGCCCTGAGACTAAGGCTTTTACAGACGGGGGCATACCCAAACCCCCCTAATTCTTCACAAGGTGTACCCCGAAATTCAGACAACTAATGCATTTGCACTCTGCAATGACTTAGCGAACTTACCTCACATGCTCTGGCAATGTCCCACGTTACGCGGCGATGAAATCAACACTTCTTCACGCTGGGATGCGGTCCTACACAGACCCAACCTCGAAGAACAGTTATGGGCTGTCCAACAGGCCCGCGACGCAGCGTAGAGGCTCAGCCTCTCTGCCCCTACGTGGGAGCGGCCCGCTGCGCGATAGCGCGCACCCTAAAGGACCCCAATAAAATTTTTCATCCATCCATCCATCCGCAGAGTGTCACATCACCGACTTATTCGAGGGGAACGACGCGGAAAGCCTTCCACGTTTTTTCATAGGCATGAACTGTATGAAGGAACTTTTGGCTCACGCCAAGCTGCTCCAATTTGTAAACGATTCTAGTGATGCAGCAGGAAGTGTGAACATACAGAATTCGTTCAGTATCAGCATTGATAACTTTGTGGAGCTGATAATGTGCCAGCTACATCAAGGGTGGCCAAGTTCAAGAAAGAATTACTTCTGCCGAAGAAAAGCGTATGTAACGGCTCCAATGCCTGTGTCTAATTTACCTTTATTTGGTGAGTCGGGACAAGCGCCTTGAAGTTCATCAGTCCCGCTCAGACTTGCGCGTGATATTTCGGTATATGGGCGAGTTTTTGGTAGGTGTTGTTAGGCCAAGTGAAAATGCTGCACTTTAAACAACTGCGGTCTATGCTTTGTTCTTTTGAATGTTCTATAATTTCACAACTGTAGTGTTATCAGTCCTCTGATCTCACCCAGCACTCATGTGCATAGGCTGTGACGTCATTGTGTAAAAGGGACAAGAAACGGCTGTCTAATAAACTCGGGGCTTTTTTCAATGACTTTTTTACCAATTGAGTTGCAACCCAGCTTTCGCGAGATACACAAGAACTTGCTCAAGGCGTGCGAGAGGCGATTTGAAATCCGTAGAAAAGACCACAATGTCATCGGAGTAGCGAAGGCACGTGTGCTATTTAGGACCCCTGATAGTAGCGGACATCATTCTCTCGAAAGTGGAAGGAGCGTTGAAAAGGTCGAAAGGAACTACATTGAACCCATATATTCCATCAGGAGTTACAGCGGCCGTTTTTGGACTTTCGGCTTCAGCCATCACCATTTGCCAGTACGCGGAGCGCAGATCCAGCGAAGAGAACTCACCCCCGAGCAAGCAATCCAGGGTGTTGTCAATGGCCGGGAGAGGATGAACATCCTTGCAGGTAATATTCTTTAAATGGATGTAATTGAAGCATAATTTGATTAAGCCATCCTTTATTTTTCAGCACCAGCACGGCCGGAGACGCGTAAAGACTTTGGGAGGACTGAATTACACCTCGTTTCAGCATGTCGCTAACGTGTTCGTCAATGACGCGGCGTTCGACTACAGAAACACGGTACGGACACTGGCACAGCGGAGCACTTCTGATGGATGTCAATACTGTAAACAAGCGCTGAAGTGCGCCGCAAGGAAGGTTGGATGAGGTCGAACGAAGTTCAACATCATCACCGCGTTGAGCTAGCGTAAGCGCGTCATCAACGATATGCAAGAAAACATCTGGGGAACGTAAGCCTGGTACGGCAGTAGAAGCGAAGACACCGATAGGCAATGGTGCCTTATCGCAAGGCAGGTCACACAGAAGATTGACATCAAAAGTGTTGAGATGCCCCAGACATTCACCGTGTATTAAAGTTGGAGGACCGGGAAATGGTTTGCGTGTGTAAATTGTAGCGAAAAGATCGGCAAGTAAAAGTGTAGCGGAAAGATCGGCGAGTCTGACGACGGCAAACGGGAGTAGAAGGTTCCGTAGACGTGCACAATATTCAGACGGTTTAATAAGGGCAGGTGCAGTCGTGGCAGAGACATAGTTACAAGAGAGGGGCAACAAGGTGGCAGAGAAAGGAAATATAATGACGTCACTGGCGACGACTACTTCAGGAGAACGGTTCGGGAGATGGATGGTATTGTCACTTAATGGAGACAAAGCCAGTTGCACACGAGCGCAGTTTAAAACAGCATGGTGCGCGGATAGAAAATCCCAACCCAGAATAACATCGTGTTAAGCACGGTGTAGAGCGACGAATTCAACAAAATATAGTGCATCCTGAATCATAACACGAGTGGTACATGCGGCCAAAAGCATGACTTGCTGCGAGGTTGCCGTGCGTATGAAATATTGGGAACAAGGATCGTCATTTTTGAGTTTGTGGAAGATGTCTTCATTTATGACCCAAACGGACCCCCCCCTATCGAGAAGAACAGTTGTCGCGATGTTTCGTGAAAAGCTGAGGATTTAATTAGAAGGAGAAATATGAGGCCTTGAGAATTTCGACGAAGACGTGGTTCTTGCGTCGGAAACTGCAGCTGTCAGTTTTCTTACTGACCAAAACTGGACCGGCGAACCATTTGTGAAAGCGAGCGGCGGCGAGCAGGCCGATGTCAGCTGAAAGCGGCGTGACTGGAACACGAGTCCGAGGTATCCGATATAGAATGGTGCAAAGGTGTTTGGGGAAGGTAGCTGAGGTGCGACGCGTCATGACGAAAATAAGCTCCATGGCTGCAAGAGAAACGCGCAACATATACCGCAGTACCGTATGTGAGACGAGTGGGGTGGTTTCCCGGAGTACGCCAGGGGTTAATAGAAAGTCCGGAATGAGAAAACAGCACGTGAACTAGGCATACTGGACGTGGTGAGGACTAGAAACTGGCGGCTGGTCTGGAGGTAGTAGGCATCGGTCGCGCGGGAGGTCGGCTGAGAGCGGCAGCGTAAGTCAAGAGGTTCAGGTACAGGTGACATTTGAGAGGGAGGTGGGAGCGCCTTAGCAACTTGTGCCTGGATCACATGACGAAGCGATGGGCCTAGTGTGGAAGCAGGCTCAGTAACACGCGCCACAAGAGATAGCTGTCGAGCCACTTCTTTTCGAATGTGTTGCTGAATATTCGGCAGCAGGGTGAAGTGATCAGCACCAACGCATCAGTGGTCCAAGGCCGAGACGTCCGGGAATGGCAAAGTGGTGCGACGGGAGGAAAGGCGCTGTTTAAGCAGCTCGTCGAAGCTTTGACAAATATCAATTACTTGAGCAACCATCGTAAGTTTCTTGGCCACGAGCATATGGAAGGCCTTTCTTCACCTTTCCTAATATGTCGTAGCTTATCTGGTTCAGTCATGGACGCACGCTCTTACAGAGGTTACTGACGTCCTCAGTGTAGCTCGCGAAGGTCTCATCGCGTTGCTAAGTTCGACCGCGCAAACGGTGTTCAGCGCGAAGTCTGTGCAGAGCGAGATGACCTAAGAATGAAATGAGTGCCCCTGTGAAAACTTACCACGTTGCAAAATCAGCTTCTTGGTTTCTGAACCACAGATTGACCACATCGGTAAGATAAACGATGACGTTAGTTAGCTTCGTGCGCCAATCCCACTTGTTATACGCACTAACGCATTAATTCTCTGCAAGCCAATCCTCCACGTCGTGATCGTCGGTGCCACTGAAGATCACAGGGTCGCGCTGACATACCGCTCCAGAATACACGACAGCCGTGGGGTCGGGAGCGGCTTGCGAGGGGGCCGGCGTCGTCGGTTGTTGTGGAGGCAAATGGTAACGTACGGCTTTGGAGCACAATGGCTATGAAGACGGTTAACACGCGCGTCCCCCAAATGCCACGGGATGTTCTTGTAAGTAAGGTCCGCAGGCCGCTTGACAGAAAACCAGTAAAACGGGGTAGTCCCAATTGGACAGCAATCCAGCGCGCACTACTAATTCGTCGTTTTCCTATTTGACACTTTACAGTGCCGGCGCCGATAATCTGCAATACAGTTAACAATATTGGCTCAGAAGGTTTCACACTGGCAATATTTTACCAGCAATTATTAGATATATAAGATATTTGGGGAACTACGAAAAAGAGCTTGGTGGCGTAAGCCTCCGGCCCACTCCAAAGGAGATGCTCATAGCGTCCATCCATCAATTGAAGTGTGACAGCGGAACCTGGCTGGGTTAATAACACCTTATATGTGGATCTTTTCCGCATAGGCGACAGGGGGTGTGGCTACATTGATTAAATGCGAATGACAATTACGTCCACTATCATCATATACTGCATTCTTACATTGCCAAGTAAATAAAGAATTCATTAAAGAGATCAGTGAATTTATTGCTACTTGCTATCTAACTCATTGTTGCTCGGAAATTGTTGATGATATGTTTAATTTTATGATTGTGTCGCAAGGCGGCGCACACAAAGTTTCATAGGCTGACAATAACAGAGCTTCGTTGAAGAGAGAGAGAACCAACTTTACTGGTCCTTTATGAAATGAAACGCGTTAAGCGCCTGATGGGGTGGCTCCCTCTTCGCGGGCTCCATATGCCTCCAGGATCAGCTGGCCCCTGTGGATCAGTCGGAGCTAGTCTTCCAGGGCGGGGCTGGACAGCATAATCTCCCATCGCTCGTAAAGGGTGGGGATAGCAGATAAGCACATAACCAGGCACATACACAGTGATACAAACATGGGTGAAAAGGGGGTCAAAAATGAACAAAGGATTCCCATAGATGCACACTTGCTGACTCAAGTTTGTGTCAGAATTTCATTAAAGAGCCGCACATACAACAAAGCCTTATAAATAGCTTTAATTGATTACGAGAAAGCGTTTGATGCAGTGGATACCTCAACGATCACGAATACATTGCGGAATCAGGGTGTAGACGAGACGTATGTAAAAATACTGAAAGATATGTATAGCGGCTCTACAGCCATCGTAGTCCTCCATAAGGAAAGCAACAAAATCCCAATAAAGGAGGGCGTCAGGCAGGGAGGTATGATCTCTCTAATGCTATTCATAGCATGTTTACAGGAGGTATTCAGAGACCTGAATTTGGAAGAATTGGAGATAAGAGTTAATGGTGAACACCCTAGTAAGCTGTGATTAGCTGAAGATATTACCTTGCCTTATAGTAACTCAGGGGACCGATTACAAGGCATGCTCACTGACCTGGAGATGCAAAGCAGAAGGGTGGGTCTAAAAATTATTCTGCAGAAAACTAAGTTCATGTTTCACAGTCTAGGAAGACAACAGCAATTTACAATAGGCAGCGAGGCACCGGAAATGGTAAGGGAATACATCAACTTAGAACAGGTAGTAACCGCGGATCCGGATCATGAGATTGAAAAAATCAGAAGAATAAGAAATGGGTGGGCTGCGATGGCAGGCACTCTCAAGTCATGAACAGCAGGCTGTTATTATCCCTCAAGAAAAAAGTGTATAACAGTTGTTTGTTACCAGTACTTACTTATGGGGCAGAAACCTGGAGGCTTACGAAAAAGGTTCTACTCAAATTGAGGCGATCTAATGAGCTATGGAAAGAAGAATGATGGGTGTAACGCTAAGGGATAAGAAAAGAGCAGATTAGGTGGGATAACAAACGCAAGTTACCGACATCTTAGTTGAAATCAAGGAAAAGAAATGGGCATGGGCAGGACATGTAATGAGGCGGAAAGATAGCCGATGGTCATTGAGGGTTACGGACTGGGTTTCAAGAGAAGGGAAGCGTACCACGGGGCTGTAGAAAGTTAGGTGGGCGGATGAGATTATTAAGCTTGCCGGGACAAAATGGCCACAAAGAGCACATGACTGGGGTAGTTGGAGAAGTATGGGACAGGCCTTTGCCCAGTAGTGGGCGTAGCCAGGCTGATGATGATGATGAGGACAACGATGATGACGATGACATACAGTGGCACATATCCAGTGAACCATGTTGCAATTAGACGGGGCCGCTGGAGAAGGTGAGTACCTAGGGGCACGCATTCAGTGAAACAAGTTGGCGTGGAAGACGTGTGTTGCAGAACATCACACCCTCAATCTTAAAGCTATTTTTTGAAACCGGTTCACTCAGAACAGCAGCTCCATGTTCTACTAATTTGCATATGGCCTGCTCAGTGACCGTAAACGTCGATAAAAGAATTAGGCACTCATCTTGAGAGATTGAGACGCACATACCGCGAATTGGGTGAACTTCCCGATGGGTGCTAATAACCTTAAAGAGGAATATACAAGTAATATGCTATAAACGTGAGGTGGTATGAGAGTTCCCTGTACTCAGGTATTGCACTGTATCCTTTAATAGGCTACGCATCTGCTATTGCATGTCCAACGGCTGGTTTTGAACCTGGTTCCCCCACTATTGCATCCCGATGACCATTGTCTACCCAGTGACCGTAATTGGCGGAAGATAGGCACTTATCTTCACGGTTTCACACACAGATACCGCTAAGTGTGTGAAGTTCGTAAATAATGCCATAGCTCTACAAAGGCATGCAGAGGGAGCATGATATAACTTCAATGTTGTTGGAAGGTTTCCTGCCGTAATGTTATGAGTTGTATACTTTAGGAGGAGGAGGAGGAGGAGGAGGAGGAGGAGGAGGAGGAGGAGCAGCAGCAGCAGCAGCAGCAGCAGCAGCAGCAGCAGCAGCAGCAGCGGCAGCAGCAGCGGCAGCAGCGGCAGCAGCGGCAGCAGCAGCAGCAGCAGCAGCGGCAGCAGCAGCAGCAGCGGCAGCAGCGGCAGCAGCAGCAGCGGCAGCACCGGCAGCACCGGCAGCACCGGCAGCAGAAGCAGCGGCAGCGGCAGCGGCAGCAGCAGCAGTAGCGGCAGCAGCAGCAGCAGCGGCAGCAGCAGCAGCAGCGGCAGCAGCAGCAGCAGCAGCGGCAGCACCAGCGGCAGCAGCGGCAGCAGCGGCAGCAGCAGCAGCAGCGCCGCTGCCGCCTTAACCACCGCCGCCACCTTTTTGGGCAACATTCGGAAGTCTGGTTCCTACAAGCTGAATGAATGTTATGCCTTCACCGTGACCGCGTCACATCTGAACAGGTTTAAAATATACATTTACGTTTCGACTCGCCTTGTTCACAATGAAACAAGCAGGTGAGCTGGCGTCCTTTTTATGTGCGGCTCAAAACATGACTAAGGCACTTGGCAAACATGGACGGCAGATAAAAACGCTTTGTGAATTCTTGCGACAAGTGCCTAAAGATAACTCCTTAAGGGTAAGTACAGGCCGCTCCACTGCCTTGTCAGCGTGTGTTTGTGTGGGCGTGCAAGAATACAAGTTTGTTCGGTTTTTAAGTTTTAGAAGCGCTGACACAAAGCCCAACGAAGCCGAAAAAACACCGGGCGTCCCCGCCCATTCTCGCTCACTGTGATGTGTCAGCTCCAACAGAAGTCCGTACCGATGCCAGTGGCCACTGTAGTGAAGCTATCTTGGCACAGAAACAACAAGGGCGTGAACGTGTTATTGGCTATGCCAGCCGCCTTCTTTCCTCTGCGGAGAGCAATTATTCTCTCACCGAACGCGAGTGGCTGGCTCTCGTTTGGGCACTGGGTAAATACCGCACCTCTTTGTACGGCCGCCAATTCACAGTCATCAGTGACCACCACGCTCTGTGTTGGCTTTCGTCCGTCAAAGATCCTTCAGGGCGCCTTGGTCGCTGGGCTCTGCGCCTCCAAGAATACAACTCTTCAGTTCTCTACAAGACCGGCCAGTTACTTCAAGATGCGGACTGCTTGTCCCGCCATCCTGTCGACCCTGTTGACGTTTATGCGGCCGGCATACCTGTCACCGCTCTCTCTCTCTCTATGGCTGCTTTTCGCGACATTGGAGCCGAACAACATCGGGACGCCTCCTTGCAACACCTTATTCAACGGCTCATTTCAATGACGCCCGGTCCTTCCCTTCGCATGTTTGAACTTCAAGATGGCGTACTGTACCGCTATAACATGCGCCCGGACGGCCCTGCCCGACTGTTCGTTGTGCCTGAGCATCTGCTTCAGACTGTTCCCGTCCCGCTTCATGATGTACCTACTGCAGGTCAACTTGGCGTGTCACGGCCGTATGACCGCGTTCGTGGGCGCTTCTTTTGGCCTGGTCTATACCGTGACGCCTGCCGTTATGTCGCTGAGTGTGATCTTTGTCAACGACGCAAAAAGCCGACCACGCTCTCTGCTGGTCGACTTCAACCACTTGACGTACCATAGGAACCATACTTCCGTGTATGTGTAATCTTTTAGGCCCTTTTCCTACGTTTGCTTCGGGAAATAAGTGGATTGCTGTAGCAACAGACTACGCCATCCCATATGCAATCACACGGGTTCTTCCCACAAGCTGTGCAACCAATGTCGCCGACTTCCTCCTAGAAAACGTCATCCTTCACCATGGCGCCCATTGACAGCTCCTCACCGACCCAGGCGGCTACTTTCCTTCTAAAGTTGTCAATGGCATTGTACACCCGTGCGTGACTAAACACAAACTTGCCACTGCTCACCATCCACAAACGAACGTTCTAACCGAGCACCTTAACCACACCCTTACTTGCATGCTGTGCATGTATGTCTCTGATGACCATCGTGACTGGGACGTTGCGCTGCCGTTCGGTACTTTCGCCTATAATTCGTCTTGTCATGATACCGCAGGCTTCTCTCCATTCTTCCTTTTGTTTGGCCGCGACACCGTTTCGCCTGCTAGTCTGAATTCCGCATCCGAGTACGCCCGTGAAGCCATCCTCAAAGCACAAGCAGCACGCCATATTGCCCAACGTCGACTTGTGGAGTCGCAGGATAATCAGCGGCACTTATATGACGCCCGCCATCGTAATGTCCATTACACACTGGGCGCCCTGGTTCTCCTTTGGGCGCCATCACGACGCGTTGGCCTCTCGGACAAATTACTTTCACGCTACTCCGGGCCTTACCGTGTCTTGCGTCAAGTAGCTGAGGTCACGTACGAAACCAACCGTGGCTCAGCCAACCGTGGCTCAGCATCGCTCCGACGTGGTCCACGTCGCCCGTCTTAAGTTGTATCACTCGCCCGCCTCGTAAGCAGCACCGAGCCGGCGCTTCAGCCACCGGGGATCATGTGACACGCTGACGAAGAAGATGTTTTAGTCATCGTCGGAAGAAGACGATGTTCTGGTCTTCGCGTGCTGTCTACCATTTTGTCAGCTGATATAATTATTGTAAATGTTCTGTAAATACATGTCTGACTGTGTTTACCTCGTAGCAATATCTTCAGACGCGAGGAACAGCACCAAAATAAAGAAACTAGAAATTACAGCTCTGAAGAGCCGTCAACGGCTTTCCTATGCTCGAGAATGAAGAAGGTAGGAAACCATGAATATAAAAGCAAATGGCGCAATTAAGTATTGACAATGGTCAGCGAGCTTAAAGCTCTTTTAGAAAGAATAAGGTACCCTGTTTAGCCATATACAAGAGTTTTAACAAATTTTATTTGCAGGCTCACTAAGCACTTTACCTTTATCAGTTTTGTGCATTTCTTCTACTTCGAGTGCGGACATTCTATCTTTCACATATTTAAGGGGTATTTCTTGTAGTAAATATTTCCTGCAGAATTTTATCGGATATGTAATCTAGCGAACGTGCCTCGTGCTTCCGATAGCAGCTCGGAGACGATGACGAAGACCCGTGCTGTGACACCACAACATTTGGTGGAGATTGCTGGAATACCTCAAGTCACCCTGGCGCTCCGCAAATGAGCGTTACCCACCACTCCATGACTGATGCGACCTCTGCACGGAGTGTACACATGGCTGCCCCTGTCACTTGCGCCGGCGTTGTCCGTCAGCACGACCCGGCCATCTTTCGCGGGGCCGGAGAACATGACGTGGAAGACTGGCTGTCTTCCTATGAACGTGTAAGCGCTCGCAAGAAGTGGAACTACTAGTCTGAACTGAATAACGTCATCTTTTACCTTGCTGACGTCACAAATCTATGGTTTAAGAATCCCGAATGTGACATTTCCAATTGGTTAACATTCAAAACACATGTCACCGAAGTGTTTGGCCGCCCCGCTGTCCGCAAGCTACGCGCCGAACAGCGTCGACGCCAGTGACCGGGCACCGGGTGAGACTTTCCCTAGCTGTTGGATATTTGCAGCCGTGTCAAACCAACGATGGCGGAGGACGAGTAGATCAACCATATTCTGAAGGATATTGAGGTCGACGCGTTTGAAATGCTGCTCACCAAGAGCCAAACCAGCGTCGCCGTACTCTTTAACCTCTGTCAGAGTTTCGACGAATTGCTTCGCCAACGTAATATCGCCCGCCAAAACGTCTGAGACTTATTCTCGGCCATTGCACTTGCCGCTGACCATACCAGTCCTTCTGCTCTCGTCCTTCAGCTCAAGGATTTCATTCGCGAGCAAGTGGCCCGCCAGCTGTCGCTGCTCCCTCCCAGCCAGAAGCCTACCCGAACACTGTCTCCGGCCATGCAATAAGCCATCCGTGCCCAAATATCTTATGCACTTGCCCCCGTTAGCCCGCCAGCTCCTGTGACCGCACCACTCTCCTATGTTTACCCGCCGTTATTCGCATCTCCGACGGCACCACTCTCTTGTGCCGACTTCCCGAAGCGGGTCACCCTCGGTCGCGTGTCACACGTCCGCCGCTCAACTATGCTGCCGCTGTCGCATGGCCACCCCCACCACCAACGCACCGGGTTTCCCCTTCTCCCGTTACACGACAGTAAGCCCAGCGTCTTCGATCACCTGACGCGGTACGCCGAGACCGCGCGACGTTGCGATGTTCATTCTTCGCAACTTCATCCTTCGCCACGGTGCTCCTCGAGAACAACTCAGCGAGAGGGATCATGTCTTCTTGTCAGAAGCAATACAATACCTCCTTCGCGAGTGCCAGATCATTCACGGGAAGTCGACCGCGTATCACCCCCAAATGGGTGGTCTCACGGAGCGCTTCAACAGAACTCTGGGTTCATGTTGAGGATGTACCTCTCGTTCAACCATACTAATTGGGACACCGTACTCCCGTTCATTACTTTCGCTTATAGCACCGCTACACAAGCAACCACTGGTATTTCACCTTTCTTTCTCTAGTATGGGCGTGAGCCTTCGTGTTTACTGGATGCTATCCTGCCCTACCAACGTGACGCTTCCGAGTGCACAACTATTTCAGAAGTCGCCCGAACGCTGAACATTGCCGCTGGCTGGTTCGTTCGTTCACCAGCGAAGATCAGGGACGTCAGAAGACAAGAAGCGACAGTCATCAGGCCGCGCTCACCTTCCCTGCTGGCTCCCTTGTTTGGCTATGGACACCGCCTCACATGTCCGACCTTTCTTCTCAACCACTTGCGCAGTACCACAGTCCGTACCGGATCATCGACGCCTTCTTCTCTGTGAACTATATCGTTGAGCCTGTCACAACATCGCCAGACCTTCGTTGTCGAGGTCGCGAGACAGTGCATGTTAGCCGGCTGAAGCCTTATTTCGACCCCGTCATCTTCCCTGTTCCCTGAGTCTCCAGGATGGCTCCGTTTTACACCTGGTGCCAATGTAATGAAGCGGACGCACCTCGTGTTCCCGATAGCAGCTCGAAGACGACGACGACAGCCCGCGCTGTGATTTGCAAGAGAGCTCGGGCTGTTCGTTGCTGCTAGGCTGCTGTTTATGTGGTGTTTCTCAGCTCATAATAAAACACTATTACAGATATACGACGTAATTATTTCGCGCGTATAACCGTTATCAATTTTATTCGTGCAAATTTGTTTTCAGCTCAAAAATAACATTCCAGCCTATCTTCTTGCGCAAGCACTGTTAGCTTAGAAGTTATTGTTGGATTGTATCATTACCAATAAGCATAATGCGGCACATCTGCCGCTACAAAACATATTATTGTGTGCTCTGTCAATGCTGCTGGAAATTATTATTTGGCAGAATAAAAAAAAACGACAGAAGAGTATGTCGTCAAGGGTTATTGGATTGAAGCTCGTTCAATGACTAGAAAGGATGAACCTAAACCTGAAAATGCCCTCTCGACGATAACTTGTGTGGGTGGTACCGAAAGTGCTAATGTGGCGAGGAAATACAGGTCTGGGCATCACGACTTTTCTTTCTCCCAATAGTTCAGTATATTGGAATGCTTGCTTATTCTAGGCACCTGCTCGAAGTCATCTAAAGTTCTGTACTTCTTCGACTTTCAATGAACTGTCGTTAGGTGGTTACGGGCAATCATCTTTCAATAACGAAGGCCTCAAGTTCATCCGCAGCTCGGCAACTACTGGAGGCATATTCCGCTGCCGCTATTAATTGTACTCAATCGCCGCCGACTATCCCACCAAGACGCCCCAATATGGTCACCAGATGCTGTTTTGCTCGGCACCTTTTCGGCGGTGTTGACCAACGAGTCGAGTGGAAGCATTTCCTCAACTTCTTAAAAGCTAGGAATTTGGTCAACAGTGCTAATCATCCTTCGCTTGTACAGCGTGCCACATCTGTTAATCAATTCACGCGAAAGCAGTGGGGCGCATACACATAGCAGCCACTGTAGAACAGCGTTTTTTCTCACTCTCCCGTCGAAACGCGCGTCGCTATTGGCGAGCCGCGTAAACAAGTCCCAAGGCGTTCGAGTCGGTTTTCTATAACGCGACACCGCCACCAACGAGGAAAAGTCGAGATGGATCCACTTAACACTGTTTAAAAGGCTACACGCTCTCCGGCGGCCGCGAGTCGATTTCTTCTCATCGTTCTGGAGACCTCTATGGCGCACGCCAGCGTGTTTATTCAAACCACGTAAACATTTTCATATGTGCGCCGTTTTCTTGTGACAGATGGTAACCATAACACGCTGATAACTTGACGAAAATGAACTTGCTTTTACTACTTATGACACTTCTATGAGGATGTATAAGGCGTGGATGGACGATAATGCCGCATTTTCTATCAGCAGCGTCTCCCATTTTTCTCAACAGTGCTCCCAGTAAATAAAGTTATTCTTTACCCAGACTGCTCTACTCGAAATCTCCGTTCCCGAACTGGTTGTGATCTGTTTCTTCGATTCATTCCGGTTCGGATTCAGTTCCAAAATGGCGGAAAAAAGACGGGCTCGGTTCAGACACGGTTCCTGCCAAAAATTCGGGTACCGTTACGGTTTTGGTTCGGCACCCCGGTGAGGGCCACTGCTCGGCGGTGCATTCAATGCAAGTACGCAAGAATTTTAATCATTGGCACTCAATGTGGGCTCTACCCCGTCGAAAGCGACGTATTAAATTGTAGCAGTCAGGCATTTCTTGTTTCGAAGAGCAATTAAGTTTGGTATATCTCTCGGCAGGTTAACTACTTCGTAGAAACAAGGTTTGAAACCTGGATATATACAAAAAGTTTTTAGACAATTTAATTCTATTATGTTCGAGAATTCGTTATAGCCCATTTCGTTATAACGAAGTTTCACTGCAGCATGTATTTGTTAGTATTTTTTACCTTACCTCCTAATTACAGACACCAAATCTGAGTTCAAGGTTAACACGCTAAATTTTCCAAAGGTGCTCCCTCAGTCATGAAGTTACCAATGTGTGATAGGAGACAACCACAAAGGGTTAGAAAGGTTTCAGATATGTAGTGGTGTGTTAGTAGTTTTATTTACAAAAAAAAGTTATTTCAATTCTTTGGCAACTTTGACTCATCATTCGTGCGATTATTCAGGCTGTATGTTAAGCGTAGCTTTAACGCACATATCCGTTCTGAGGCCTTGCCTATGTTAGATTGATGCTATGTTGGGCTGTAAGAAATATGACAGGCATTGGTGCTGCCGGTATAGCCAAGCTTTTTTCATAATTGCGAAGCTTAGAAACATTCCCATTGATTTGGCCAATGAGCAGATAGCACAATAAACTCAATTCCTTCATATTTCATGCTCCAATGGAAGGTTGTTTTGTGTTTTTAAATGCGTGTGTTTGCAAAACAACCATACAACAAGGACTTTAGTAATATTGTTGCTGAAGTCCTTGGTATTATTCCATTTGTAAATCTCGATAAGTGCTGACAATGTAAGTAAAATGGCCTTGCGCTTTCCCAGATCTTTGCATATGTGTATTGTATGCCATTTCCAGCAGGCTCACTGAAACTATGCAACATTTCATTGGAAAATTAATATTCGAAAGAGACCCACCATCTGTATTGTAATGAAATGAGTGAACTTTAGCGTTCGGAGAATATTTAAATCTCCCTCCTCGTGCTAGCGCTTACCCTGACAATAGTGCTCCTTTTGTAAATTGGCATGTTCGGTAAATCTTGTGGTCACTTTTTCAACTACTCCGTCACCCAGTGAATAATTGCTTTTTGATAGAGTTTTAACGTGCTGGAGGTTGCAATGAATGTTACAAAGTCCTGACTAGGCATTTTCCTGGCACTTTCTGAGCGAAGCAGCATATAGCTAGCTCCTGGAAAAAATTGCGTTTGTCTATCGAGCCGTGTAGATCGAGAATTTTCCCACAGTCATAGGACAATCCAGAAGGTACTGCAGTACCGGGCCGACGCACAGCGGAGGTCAAACAGGATTTGACCACTACGCCAATTTGGAAAAAGTAAGTTTCATATCTCACTTTCAAATAGAACCTCTATCAGGTATTAAGCTGGTAAGAACAGATACTACACTTTGACCCACGTCTGCCATGTCTACGTTGGCATCGTCCTCTTTGTCGGCCTTTCAAGCGCTTGAATATCTCCTATCCTTTCCATACGCTCTCCCGTAGTGGCGGTCCCGTGAGGGTGCTGCCCGCCAGAACCGCGAGGCTCAAAGAAATGCGAACTGTCCATGTGGTCTCGACCCAGCGAACTAAGAACTTTTCCGCTGAACAACGGGCAGGTTTCAGAGGGAGCTTGTGTGGAATCAATTTTCTGTGGCCTGTGTTGTGTGCGACCGCTTGTAGTTTCCGGCCGACCTCACGATAATTACTACACAGGAGGAAGTCGACTAACGCACGGTCGCCTTGTCTACAGGGAAGCAGTGTGCTCCCTGGAAGTACGGAGAGGTGCGTGTTTGTTCTGCGTACCGTCATTGGTTAGTAAAAGTTGTCACACCACATTCTGCGAGGTGCAGCGGTGGCGTACAGGTAGAACACCCGCCTCGCGTGCAAGAGGTCCGTGGTTCGAATCCCGGTGCCGGCAATTTTCCACCGGATTAAAAAAAATTCGCGTGATGATAAAATTGCACAAACACGCATGGAGTGTGGCCTGATCCCGGTGACCAGAACCGGTAACACACTCCCTCACCAGAGCAGGATTGGCCACCCCGGTGCAGTACTTGGCCACAACCTCCTATATGAACACATCAATCAAACCCCGGCCCTCAGTCTCCAGCAGCTGCGAAGCAGCTGACCATGGCGGTGGTCAGACCTGCGACGCAGCAAAGGGTGCTAAGAATCACTGGCTCCGGACAGGCCACCATTGGAATATGAACCTGGCAACGTTTAACGCTAGAACGTTATCTAGTGAACCAGTGGCACCCACGACGATATTGAACGAGAAAATAGTCTAGAGGAGTTCGAAATACCAAAGGTAACGCCGGAAGAAGTAATGAAAGCCTTGGGAGATATGCAAAGGGGGAAGGCAGCTGGGGAGGATCAGGTAACAGTAGATTTGTTGAAGGATGGTGGACAGATTGTTCTAGAGAAACTGGCCACCCTGTATATGCAATGCCTCATGACCTCGAGCGTACCGGAATCTTGGAAGAACGCTAACATGATCCTAATCCATAAGAAAGGGGACGCCAAAGACTTGAAAAATTATAGACCGATCAGCTTACTGTCCGTTGCCTACAAACTATTTACTAAGGTAATCGCAAATAGAATCACGAACACCCTAGACTTCTGTCAAACAAAGGACCAGGCAGGATTCCGTAAAGGCTACTCAACAATAGATCATATTCACACTATCAATCAGGTGATAGAGAAATGTGCGGAATATAACCAACCCTATATAGAGCTTTCATTGATTACGAGAAAGGGTTTGATTCTGTCGAAACCTCAGCAGTCATGGAGGCATTACGGAATCAGGGGTGTAGATGAGCCGTATGTAAAAATACTGAAAGGTATCTATAGCGGCTCCACAGCCACCGTAGTCCTCCATAAA
This sequence comes from Dermacentor andersoni, assembly GCF_023375885.2. Taxonomy (NCBI): domain Eukaryota; kingdom Metazoa; phylum Arthropoda; class Arachnida; order Ixodida; family Ixodidae; genus Dermacentor; species Dermacentor andersoni. Next base: position 32,560,838 of record NC_092818.1, read on the forward strand.
GCAAGCAACAAAATCCCAATAAAGAAAGGCGTCAGGCAGGGAGATACAATCTCTCCAATGCTATTCACAGCGTGTTTACAGGAGGTATTAAGAGACCTGGATTGGGAAAAATTGGGGATAAAAGTTAATGGAGAATACCTTAGTAACTTGCGATTCGCTGATGATATTGCTTTGCTTAGTAACTCAGGGGACCAATTGCAATGCATGCTCACTGACCTGGAGAGGCAAAGCAGAAGAGCTGGTCTAAAAATTAATCTGCAGAAAACTAAAGTAATGTTTAACAGTCTCGGAAGAGAACAGCAGTTTACGATAGGTAGTGAGGCATTGGAAGTGGTAAGGGAATACATCTACTTAGGACAGGTAGTGACTGCGGATCCGGATCATGAGACTGAAATAATCAGAAGAATATGAATGGGCTGGGGTGCGTTTGGCAAGCAATCTCAGATCATGAACAGCAGATTGCCATTATCCCTCAAGAGAAAAGTATATAATAGCTGTGTCTTACCAGTACTCACCTACGGGGCAGAAACGTGGAGGCTTACGAAAAGGGTTCTACTCAAATTGAGGACGACGCAACGAGCTATGGAAAGAATGATAGGTGTAACGTTAAGGGATAAGAAAAGAGCAGATTGGGTGAGGGAACAAACGCGAGGTAATGACATCTTAGTTGAAATCAAGAAAAAGAAATGGGCATGGGCAGGACATGTAATGAGGAGGGAAGATAACCGATGGTCATTAAGGGTTACACTGGATCCCAAGGGAAGGGAAGCGTAGCAGGGGGAGGCAGAAAGTTAGGTGGGCGGATGAGATTAAGAAGTTTGCAGGGACGGCATGGCCACAATTAGTACATGACCGGGGTTGGTGGAGAAGTATGGGAGAGACCTTTGCCGTGCAGTGGGCGTAACCAGGCTGATGATGATGATGATGATGATTCTACGACAATACTTGGGTATGTATACTCCCCAGTGCCTCGTCATCCGCATTGCCTCATTATACACCCCGGTGCCTCATCGTATAATTCTTAAGATGTACGAGGGATGTCTTACGTATTTGTGCTGATGAAGCAGTTAAGTGAAATGAAATACGTATTTGAAAAGGCTTTTTTATAATAATGGCATTGTATACATAAAACAAACTTCACTTGCGTCGCCCTGCATTCACTGAAACCCTCCTACATTGCTATAAGGATTGCGCTCCGAAGGATAACCGATTTTTGATATTGCTTGCCTCCCAGAAGGGTTCTTTAATTCAAATACGTACATCTTTTTAGCACTTTCAATCTTTCTCTTGTGATGCTACTCATGGATAGTTATTTCATTCTTTGTGAGCACTTTACTGTCTAAGTTCCTGATTAGACAACCTATATATAGGAAAATCGTAGGTGTATGTGTGCTGTATATGTGTTCTACTTAGATATCTGCTATTTTGCCTAATTTTGGCTATAAACACAACTGTTTTATGAACGAGAAAGCGACAAGCCGAGAGGCTCAACTGTTGTTGGTCAAAACTGCATGAAGGTGATGGAAGTTCCTGCATTCACGGTTGAAAAGCACAATAGGAAATTGCAGCGTGTCCCATTTTCCTACGTTTTGTTGTTTGACGTCTGTTTGTATTCTAAAGTCCTGTACATTGACGTTCTGTAGTTCTTGATCAATATTTAGTTAAGAATAGACGGAGAACTATTTAGACCTAGGCAAATTCGTTAGTGCAGAAAAGTAAAAAGCTAGAAGAACCTCACGGGTAAAACCTCACAGGTTCAGAACTTCGCGATTCTGAACCAAGCATCTTACCACTACACCAGGCCAAACGGGCTTGTACTTGTGCATTATGGCAATGTCAACACTAAAAATCTTGTCCTACGCTGATGTTTACATCTGCATGATGGGAGCCTTTAACACTGCCACATCAACTGTCGCCTCTCTAGAAAAGCAAAAGTGTTGTTACCATCTACAAGTACTCCTGGGGACACTAATAGGGCTGTTACTTCCAATTTGTACAGCTGTCTCTCGCTCTTTGCGTTTTTGAGTGCGCATCTAATTGTGTTCAGCGCAAAACAGCTACATAAACATGCGCGAAAAATTGCTCATTTAGAAAGCTTGCCGGTTTCTCACGACGGCACTTGTGCCAGAATACCGACACCCGAGTGAAACAGATTTTCACACAAGTTTGTGCAACAAGCGAAAACTTCTTTTCCGCTTGACAAAAGCTTATGCAACATTTCTGGACAATTAACTAAGGTGTCAGCGTAGCAGTACGTGCAAGTACACAAGCCTGCCTGTCACATCTTACAAAATAACAGAAAACGGATACGCAACCATTGCCGCACACAAAGTAAATATACCAGGTAGCCAAGCTTCCATAGGAGCCGATACGTTCAAAACATGGTGGTTCTTCGGCCGTTCATGCGGCTTAGCGCCATCTGTATGTGGAGGGAACACTTCGGCGGAAGAAAAAATAATGTGACACCATATCCGTTAACAACAGAAGGAACATAATTTTGTATTCGAAGGCTCGAAATTTGTTTTGTTGACCTGCCTTTAGACCTATATATTCAAATGCCCCGCCATTCAATTTGATGGGCGTTTCGGGCTTTCAGTGTGGAAAGCGACGCAGGAAAAAGCCAGCCATACGATTGTTGAAATTGCGCCCCTGCACACAACATACGTTATTTGGAGGCCCACGAAAGCTTCAGGTGTACAGTGCTGATCCTATCGTCGGATGCCAGGACCGTCGGCCAGCGCAGTCACACGAAAGCAACTACGCGATTATCTGGTGGTTGTAACTTACTACTTCGATTGAACAGGTTAAAAAACGATGAAACAACCCCCGTCACCGAATTCAGGCAAACTTCGACAAGCAAAAAAGCACAACATGTGAGGCGGGCGTGTTTCAACAGGTCAACATTGTGTGCGCGCCTGTGTGCACATTTCAAGAGGTGCATTTAATTGCGAGTGACAGCGCCGTCAACGCTGCCTGTAATGATGGGCGCTGAAAAGAAATGTAATAGTAATATTAAAATTAAATAAACTTGTATTTCTCAACTCGGCACAAATACGTAATATTAACCAGGAATATTATTTTCATTTAATGAATATAACTGCTTCTTGCTTGAATTCAAAATCGCTTTTTTTCTTTCCCAATGGTGGTTCTCTCAAATTAGTCGCCCTTGAATGGCTACTCCCGTAACCACCCTTGCTGATGTGTGTGGCAATGTGTACTAAACCCCTTTTCGCCCGAAGCTTTGCGAGCTATTTGGATCGGCCTTGCCGCAGATGCAATGATTTCGATCAACGGCAGGTTTAGAGGAAGCGGATAGGGCTTTTTCAGGCACCTCGTCGTCACAGCAAAATTACGACAGTTGGCCATGTCGACTTTAATGCAAGTGTCGGTGCTATCAACATTGCGGGATTCAGATAACTCAGGATTGAATACCGCACAAGTTAAAAGTACAGAGTGCAACACGGATGTGACACTGAAGCAATTTTAAAGCGTCACGATGGAAATCGCTTCTGTTGCGACATGAGAACTTACGTCGCTTTGATAGGAAGTCGCAAACTTCCAACGCCACGACAGAAAGTGTCTGTCGTCACAATAGAGAGTTGCTAATGCGACGTCATAGTCGTTGTCACCATTAAAGTTCTTGTTGCGAATTCAGAACTCTAGTCGCGACCGAACGAATGCCGATGGCGGAGAGAAGATTACTAATCAGCTATGCTGCAATTTTGCAGCTTATGTCCGGAGCTTGCTGAATTCTACTGACAAACTTCGCCGATGGGTGCCATCCACTTTTACGTGCTGCCAGCTTTTCATTCCTTGGTCAACGCCATCAACTTTCATCTCGGAGGGCTGTAGCATATATATAGGGGGCTGTGACTGTACCGGTTGTTTGCTCTTTTTTTCACGGTTTCTCTTTGGCAGCGGCGGCGACGGCAGAGGGACGACTGCTGTCCAGGTATTCTGCAATTTCGCAGGTTGATTTTATAATTTCATTTCTCTAAAATTGTACAGTTTATGGGCTGTTACTGTTGCTGCCAAGAGTGCCATCTTTACAGCGAATTGAGTGTTGTAACGCGAGCTCTGTACCCACATGTCCTGTACCATAGAAGTAATTCCCCTTGTGCTGTGTTTGTTATGAGACAATGAGCGATAGCGACTCCCGTAGCTTAAACGAAGTCGCTAGGGTCCTTGCAGAAAGGCAGCCCATCAGCATGAAAGAGGTGGTAAAGATTTTAATGAACTGGTTGCGAGGCTCGGGACATTTGCGATCGAATTAAGGAAGCATATATTTCTAGATTCGAGTGCTTTCATGAATCAAGGATTGGAAACCTTAAGAAAAGGTGTGGAGTGTGGTGTTCCAAAGGGAACGGGGGGCATGAAATGTGAAAATGAACGCTATCGCAGGTAAAATGAACACGCTGCGGAAACAATTTAAAGAGTAGGAGAGAAATTGTAGAGCTTGAACAATACTCCAGGATTATAAATATTGAAATACAGCTGCTTCCATAAATTCAAAATGAGGACCTAAAGCAAACAGTAAACGACATTCCTGACTCCTTGGACATTGAATCGAAATGACGCATGGTATCAAAATGACGCAGATGCTATTGATATTTAGGGATAAAATCTAATTAGACTAAATAGAGAAAAAAAGAAGAGGTGGTGGTATCTGCATCTATGTTAAAACTGGGGTTACATGTGAATATATGAAAGAGTTGGTGCTTTGTTCTAATGGCATAGAAATAGTTTCCTTAAAGCGTGAACGTTTTTCGTTCTCTGCAGTGTACTGTCCACCAGTTGCCAACAGTAACAACTTACTTCACTATCTTTAGAACTTTTCCACAATAATACAGGGACGAAAAATACACATTAGTCATGGGCTGCGCCCTAAATATTTATGTGTCAGAGAACACGACAGAGCGCTCAGAGTTATCGGCTCTGTTTAATTCAAATTTCGTTTCAAATAAAATTTCGATTTCTACCAGAATTACTCCAAGTGCAACTGAAAGAAATTTATTCCTAACAAACGCTCCGACTTAGGAGTCGTGTTCTTCCAGTGTTCTTGACACGTCAGTAAGTGACCACCAACCCATATGCCTTGTTTTGACTATACACCTGAAACAAAAAGAGAACGTGCTGCGACAAATAAAATTTCAACGGACTTTTCTTAACGCTTCTCTTTCGGAGGTGAAATTAACTCAATAATTTGCGACTGATCATCAGACGACTTTTTCGTCTGGTGTAGCGCACAACTATTCTATAGAGATCTTATGCTCGCTATAAAAAAAATCAATTTCTCTATAAAAGTCTGAAAAAACTTAATCGTGCACGTAAGCCATGGATAACCGCTTCCGTCCTTAAAATGATAAAAAAACAAGGCTTCCTAATGTGTTCCTTACAGGATGTGGTCCAGCTGCTTTCAAGGCTTTCAAAGTATACAGAAATAATTTAACTAAACCCCAGGGACAGTCTAAACTTGGCTACAATTTTAATTTGTTTGATGGCGCAGTAAACGGGAAGGAGATGATGAACAAGTTCAGTGCTGATGATGGTGAATAAATGCTGAATATGTTGATGAGCTTACGATATAGAATAGAATAGAATAAATTTATTTCCATCTACTTGGTGGATATCAGAAGGATTGAATTGGCTTACGAATTCAATGAGCATTTTACTACTCTCGGAAATAATATATAGGATGCCGAGTTCCAAGCTATCTGCCTCTTTCCAAACATAATTTCCTATTTGCCAGACCAACAAATGAACATCAGGGAATTGACATATTTAGACGCTTTAAAGTAAGTAACAGTGAGGACCTGAATGGCTTAAAACTACAACCTATTATTTTTGATATTGACCTCTTCGGTTCGTATATAGCACTCCATACAATGTTGCTTTAGGTATCGGTACTGTTATTCAACGTATGAAAACCGCCAAATTAACTGTATTACATAAAGGGGGAGAGAAAAATTATCCGGGCAATTACAGGCCGATTTCAATATTTCTAGTGTTCGCAAAGGTATAGAGATGATTATCTTTATTGTACACCCGGCCACAAAACTTTACGGACCACGAGATCTCAGAAAAAGTTCGATTCCCGGGCAGCTTGTAGTAGTAGCCAGTAAAACTGTATACGGCAATGTTGTTAACATATTCTAGTCGAGGCCCGAAATGCAAATACCAGGCTGCGTTGTGTGGTCGCGGAGATAATCAGCATTTTCTCAGATCTCATGGTCCGTAATATTTTGTGGCCGGGTGTACATTGGAGATTTTTTTGTGAACATCTCATTACAACACCATCACCGATCGGTTTGAGACCTTGACTCTGAACCCACTGTCCCTTGCGACGTCAAAAATATTCAATCTTAGAAACATTGAAGCAAAAAGATTAATGTTAGGCGTTCTCATAGATTTCTCCAATGCCTTCATACCATAAAGCTTGTGACATTACTCTATAAAATAAAATGCTATGGCATTGACAGTGTCGTGTTCAATTTATTCACATTTACTTGACCGAGCTGCCACTAGCGTGTATCAATAAAGAACAGTCCGCACTACCAAAAATTAGACATGGCGTTATGCCACGTGGTATACTTGGCCCACTTTTCTTTTTAATCTTTATAAACGACGTCATGGGTCCACAGTTCCATAGAATGTAATATCTAAGCAGATGACACCAGCGTATTGTTTTCTGGAATGAATGTTTATGATATCTTAGCATTGGCAAATGACAGACTTAAGTAGTGTGTGCAAATGGACGGTAGAAAACTCTTTACGAATGAAATATTCTGAGACAAAAGGTGTTGTTTTCCGAGCCAAATTTACCGCATGCGCTGTGCTAAATTCCTTATACCTCAATAGGATACTATACCTAAATAGGTTTCTACATAAAATAGGATGCTATTCTTTCCAAAGACATTGCGAGCTGTATTTCAGGAATGCAGGTTCTGGAAGACCCATACCAATCACTTATGAAATAAGCTTTTTAAATTTAGTTGAAATCTTAAGAAAATCTCAACGTATTTTACCAGAACAAAAAATTATTATATACAACGTTCTTGTCATTTCACATATGCGCTACTGTAATTTAATTAAGGTGTATGAGGACCAATAAATCATTACATAATTTAATGATATTGCGAAAAAAAGGCCATGCGTTGCAATGCAGATATATCATACAGTGTACATACGTTCGAATCTTTTTCAAGGCATAAGGCTTTAAACACTGAAACTTTCTACTAATATTATCTTTTAATTACATTTAGATAAGAATTAATTCATAACAGCCGATACTACGTACATTAGCCAACTTAACTCTAAATCTCTCTGTACGTTCAACGAGACACACAGTTCACTGGCACACTACACATCCGCGTACAAACTATGCATCGCAGCTACTACAGTATTGCCGATGCAATGTACTAATTAAATTCAATCTGTAATGGAGAAGAAGAGCACAAGAACAAGGCCAGCCAGATCGTCTCTTCCATGCCTGCTGTGCAACCAGTGGGCCAGGCGGATCGCGAGTGCTTGGCACGAGTGTGAGCCGTTCGGGCAACCAGCTGTTCCTGCTCGGCGTCACCTGCCTCCTCGGTTACGAAGAGACGTTACCCTCGGAACTTTTCAGTGCACCCATTACAACTGGTGGAAGGTGCGGGGTACTCAAGAACATCTACACCCTGGAACTCCGGTCTCGGACTCTGCCTCCCGTCGTGCCTGACTCTCCCCAGCCGACGTCGCCGCCACACCCAGTTGCCTGCTCTGGCGCTGCCCCGCAACGCAATCCAGCGGTTTCCGCGAATGAACGGATGAACATGATGTGAATGACTGGTTGGCTACGTAAGAACCGGTGAGCTTGCACAATCGATGGGATGATACCGCCAAGTTAAATGCCGTCATATTCCACCTTGCTGGAGTCGCTCACCTGTGGTTTAGGAATCACGAAGCCGACTTTCAGTCCTGGTCCGCGTTCAAGGCCAGTTTCGCTGAAGTTTTCGGTCGCCCCGCCGTCCACAAGTTGCGCGCCGAGCAGCGGTTACGAAAGCGAGCACAACAACCCGCTGAAACATTCACCTGTTACATCGGAGAGGTTCTCGACCTGTGCAAACGTGTGGATGTTTCTATGCCCAAAAATGAGAAATTGAAGCACATTTTGAAGGGCATCGCCGATGACATTTTTCAAATGTTGATCGCCAAGAGCCCTCGCACCGTAGTAGAGCTCATAAACTTGTGCCAAAGCTACGACGAGTTGAAAAGGCAGCGCGATTTGACCAGGCGCCCCTCAGTGGCTGACGACGCCCTCTCGTCCATGACCGCCCTCCCTCATCGCTCCCCCCTGCTCACACAAATCCAAGCTTTCGTGCGGGAGGAAATTGCACGTCAGCTATCTCTAATGCCGTTCGCTGAGCTACAGCAGCCGCTGCCGTCACAGCCTCCTACACAGCTCGCCCCTACGCTCCGGCGGGTTATTGAATAGCAAGTTGCTGAGGCTCTACCTATGCAGCATCAGCAGTACCCTGTCGCCACGCCACTTACTTACGCATCCGTCGCCGCGCAGCCTCAAGTAGCTGAGGCTCTACCAATGTAGCATCAGCTGTACATTGCGCAACGCCACCTACTTACGCATCCGTCGCCGCGCAGCCTCCTCGTCAACCACTCGTTGCGCTACATCCACGGCCGCTGCCACCCGTTGGTCATCCCGTTCATCGACCTGCTCCTGCGTTTGCTAATCCTTGGCGCACACAAGACCAGAGGCCCATATGTTATGCCTGCGGTATTCTCGACCATGTTGCACGACTCTGCCGCCGCCGCATGCTGCACTCTGATGGGTTGGTTCAATCGCCTCCCTACGCCGACGTGCAACCTTTTTAAGACACTTATTTTAATCGGCAGTCGAACAGGCCACCAGCCGAGCGCCCGGTCCTTACACGTCGTTCGCCTACCCCGCGTCACCGCTCGTTATCCCCCATGCTTCGGCGCCCTTCACCCACGCAAGAGGAAAACAAAGCGCCGCAGTTTAGGAGGCAAGAACTGCGTCGCCATCGATCTGTACAAGTCCTCCATTGTCGCCTTCGAACGTTGTCGACATTACTGTGGACGGCCTCCCCACCGTTGCTGTCCTAAACGAACGCGTCTCTCGCGCCTTACGAAGAGTTACGACGCCACTTTCTGGGTTTTCTCTTCGCACAGCAAGCGCCAAGCCAGTGCAGCCTTCTGCAGCATGCACAGCTAGAGTTGTTATTCAGGGCGTTGTCTATATTGTAGAGTTTGTGGTTCTCCAGTCCTGCTCTCACGACGTGATACTTGGGTGGGACTTTCTTGCGCGAAATAACGCCGTCATCAATTCTGCACGTGCTAAAGTCGAATTATCGCCTCTGTGTGACGTAGCCGTCGTCGGCGCCACATGTCTTCCCGCTCAGCTAGTCCTTCGGGAACACATCGCCATACCGCCGCACTTGTCTGCTGTTGTTCCCGTCTTCTGTGGCGCTGTCTCTGAAAGCACTGTCCTCTTCACTCCTTCGGAACTCTTCATAACCCGCAAAAATGTTCCCCTCCCTTTCGCCACGCTTGACATTTCAGCCAGTCTCAGCGCCATCGTTGTCTGCAATCCGCTTCCTACAGCCCTGACGGCTCTTTGCGGTGAAGCACTTGGCCAGGTTCAGCCTCTTGATGACATGTTTATACTCGACGTGCCGGATGCTTCGTATACAGAGCTCACTGAGGTCTGTGCACTTTCCACTTCTGCTCCGCCACCACCTGAATTATTCACACCTTTCATTGCCGATGACCTTACTTCCTAGCAGCGCTCCCAGCTTCTTCACCTGCTTGCCCAGTTCCGTTCTTCTTTTGATGTCGTTCAGCCTACCCTGGGTCGCACGTCAACCATCAGCCACCACATCGACACTGGCTCCAACGCGCCATTGCGGCAGCGTACGTACCGCGTATCCGCCAAGGAACGTCAGGTGATCAGTGAGGACGTGGACGACATGCTTCAGCGGGGCGTCATTCAACCTTCCATTAGCCCGTGGGCATCACCGGTGGTTCTCGTCACAAAAAAGATTGTTCTATTCGGTTCTGCGTCGATTATCGCCGTATTAATTAGATAACGCGAAAAGATGTCTACCCTCTACCACGCATTGACGACGGTCTGGACAGCTTGCAAGGCGCTCAATTCTTCTCTTCGATGGATTTACGCTCGGGCTACTGGCAGGTACCGATGTCAGCAGTTGATCGCCCTAAAACTACGCCGGATGGTTTATACGAATTTAATGTGATGCCATTCAGCTTATGCAATGCGTCTGCTACCTGAACGAATGATGGACAATATCTTGCGCGGCCGAAAATGGAGCACGTATTTGTGCTATATCCTCGACATCGTTGTGTTCGCCCCTGATTTCAGCACGCATCTTCTTCACCTTAGGCAAGTGTTGACGTCCTTGACCAACGCATGCCTGCAACGGAACCTGAAAAAGTGCCAGTTCGCCGCGCGCAAGCTCATTACTCTGGGTCACGTCGTATCACAAGACGGCATTTGCCCCCACCCATCCAAACTTCACGCCGTGGCAGAATTTCCGAAACCTATGACACTCAAAGAACTCCACGCCTTCATCGGCCTCTGTTCTTACTTCAGACGCTTTTTTCGTAATTTTCCCTCGATAATGTCACCTCTGACACAACTCTTAAGTGGCACCAACGACCTATCCTCCTAGTCTCCTGCATGCGACACCGCGTTCGTGACCTTACGCCGTCTCCTGACGCTTCCGCCTATACTGCGACACTACGACCCCACCGGTCCAACTGAAGTGCATACCGAGGCCAGTGGTATTGGCCTTGGCGCTGCCCTTGCGCAGCGCAAGTCTGGCTACTCCGAGTACGTCGTTGCTTATGCCAGTCATGCGCTGACCAAAGCGGAAAGCAATTACAGCGTCACAGAAAAAGAATGCCTGGCCTTCGTTGGGGCACTCGGGAAGTTTCGTCCTTATTTATACGGCAGGCCTTTCCATGTCGTTACTGACCATCACGCCCTCTGTTGGTTATCCTCTTTAACCGACCCGTCCGGACGCCTTGCCCACTGGGCGCTGCGCATTCAAGAATACGATATACACGTCATCTACCGCTCAGGTCGCAAGCACACTTACGCCGACGCTCTGTCCCGCTCTCCGCTGCCAGCCGACACGGCCTCCTTCTTCACCATTGAGGCGATATCCTCGGTCGACATCGACACCTGCGCATCAGAACAGCGCAAAGATCCTTGGGTGGCCTCTCTTCTGGATCTCCTTTCTGGTTCGCCTGCATCTCCCATCTCCCGCTCCCTGCGTCGCCAGGCTGTCCGTTTTGCGGTCCGGGATAACCTCTTGTATCGATGCAACTACCAGCCCAATGGTCGCAAGTGGCTCCTGGTTATCCCTAGGACTTTGCGTTCCGACATGTGCGCGTCTTTCCATACTGACCCACAATGTGCACACGTAGGCGTTTTAAAGACGTATGAGCACCTGCGGCAACGTTACTACTGGCGAGGAATCTTTACTTTTGTCCAAAAGTTTGTCCGCTCGTGCCCGCAATGCCAACGCCGCAATTCTCCGCCTCATCCCGCCCACGATTTATTACAGCCGCTTCCGTGTCCTGCTCGTGCCTTCGACCGTGTGGGAATGGACCTGTACTGGCCGCTACCACTAACACCCGCTGGAAAACGATGGGTTATTGTAGCAGTTGATCACCTTACACGCTATGCCGAAACCGCTGCTCTACCTGCAGCGACCACCAGTGACGTTGCATCCTTTCTGCTCCATCGTTTCATTCTTCGTCATGGCCACCTCGGGAGCTGCTGAGTGATAGAGGCCGTGCGTTTCTGTCGCAGGTGGTTGAAGCTCTGCTTGCTCAATGCCGCATAGTTCACCGGACCACCACGGCGTACTATCCTCAAACTAACGGACTTACAGAGCGTTTCAATCGCACCTTTGGTGATATGCTCGCCATGTACGTTTCATCGAAGCATACAAACTGGGACATCATCCTCCCATTTGTCACGTACGCATATTGACACGTGTACTTATCTTTATCGGGCGACCCCATTTCGCCGCTTAACAACTGTAATCGCACAGCGAGGGACGCGCCTGCATGTATCCGAAGTTTCTGGAAAGGTATCGATGCTTCTACCCGGCTGTCTGTTGTCGCCGAACCTTATGTTATCTGATTTCATCGCGGGACGCGAATGCTGTAGAACTTTGTGGAAGGGACACGGATCCGAACGATTAGTCTGGAACACTCGACAACTGTTCTATAAAAGCCGACGCGCTTGACCCGCTGATCAGATTTACGACGATCGCCGACTGTGTTCGGCGCTCTCGTTGTGCTTTCAGTGTAGCCTGTTTTGCGGGCACAGGTTCGCCCAATAAAAGCTAGTTTTTGCCTTTCACAGTATTGCTACTGTGTTCTTTGACGTCACCACCACGTGACATCTGGTGGAGGTGCTTTGCGTTCATGTACCGGACGCCCCCACAAAGCCGTGACCCAAGCCCTCACTCGGACGACACCAACGTCGCCCAGAACCAGCGAGGTAGCCGCAGGGTGCAAGGACTACCCCCGGAGCACGGACTTTTGCCTGAGAGGATTAGGAAGCCTCCGACGTTCCGCGGTTCAACTTTCGAGGACCCGGAAAGCTGGCTTGAGACGTACGAGAGAGTCGCAATGTTTAACAACTGGAACAGCGACGACAAACTGCGATATGTCTTCTTCGCATTGGAAGACGCGGCAAGGACGTGGTTCGAGAAGCGAGAAGCCACCTTAACGACATGGGAACTTTTCCGAAGCGGCTTCCAAAGCACCACAGGATTTTCTCCATACTTTCTTCTCTACGGTCGCGATCCTTCCCGTACCATCGATAAGGTTTTGCCTTATACACCAGACGCGTCAGAATGTGCTCCCGTTTCAGCCGTCGCCCGATACACCGAGGAATGCCGTCAATTAGCCCGAAAGTTCACCTCTGCTGACCTACAACGACAAAAAGCCAATCGTGGTGGTGACGCTACGAATCCGAACTTCGCCCCCTGTACCCTTGTCTTGTTGCCCGTGCCTTCTACCACGCCTGGACTTTCGACAAAACTTCTCTCGCAGTATGATAGACCATACCGCATCGTCTAACGCACCTCTCCGGTCAACTATGTCATAGAGCCGCTTTCATCAACATCCGACAAGCGCCGCCATGGTCGGGATGTTGTTCACGTGCGCCGCCTGAAACATTTCTAGGACCCGCTCGTCTCCATGTCGTAAGTCGCCAGGATGGCTCCGCTTTTGCAGCGGGGGTAATTGTAATGAAGAAGAAGAGCACAAGAACAAGGCCAGCCATATCGTCTCTTCCATGCCTGCTGTGCCACCAGTGGGCCAGCCGAATCGCCAGGGCTTGGCACGAGTGTGAGCCGTTCGGGCAACCAGGTGTTCCTGCTGTGCGTCACCTCCCTCCTGGTTACGAAGAGACGTTACCCTCCGAACCGTTCAGTGCACCCATTACAAAACTAACAAATTCAATGTTAAAAATTCAGTTCAAAAGCAATGTCCAAAATTCAATTTTAAATATGGTTTTCAAGAACGATTTCTCCTTCATGATGTCATAATGACATCCTGAGTGTTTATACGATATGGCTTTCAACTGTGATTTCAAATTTCATGTACGACTCACTCTTATGTACCGCATGTTGCTGCCTTTGTACGAAGGGGGTGGTGGGGCTAGGGAAGCTGCAGATATGCAGCCTTGGCCTTGCTATGCTTACCAGCAATGGTACATTCTGTTGTGGTACAAATGTACTGATGTGGAGAAAGGAACCAAATCATTCCCGAACTCATGGCCGTCGTGACCGAGTGCGTTGCGACGTCTAAATTTCTGTTGTACTGTCAGAATAGCTGTCGCGACAAAAAGTTGCCGTTGCTACATTAGAACTCTTGATCTTGCGACATAATGTTTCTGTTGCGGCTCACGAAATCTTAGTAGTTGCGAGAAAATGTATGTGTTGCGAGGTCAGAATTTCTGCCGTAATGTCAGAATTGCTGTCACGACAGAAAGTTGCCGTTGCTACTTCAGAGCTCTTGATATTTCGCAAGAACTTTTCCGTTGAGACTTCCGAACTCTTAGTCGTTGGGAGAGGATGTTTGTGTTGCGACGACAATATTTTCGTGGTAATGTCAGAGTCGCTGCGGCGACAGAAAGTTGCCTTTGCTACTTCGGAACTTTTGATGTAGTTACAGAACAGTTCTCTTGCGACTTTCAAATTCTTAGCCATTGTGGGAGAGTGTGTCTGTTGCGATGTCAAAATTTCTGCTGTAATATCAGAAGGCCTGTCCAGACCGAAAGCTGCCGTTGCTGCTTCAGAACTCGTGATGTTGTGACAGAACGGTTGGTTAAATGTGGTTTAGTGGCGCAATAGCGGCTATGGCTATGTTGCGCCAAACCCGAGGTGTTTTATATTACTGTTTAAGAGGGAAAAAGCCGTGTTAATCTATATTTAGTTTCAAAAGCCAGTGTCGTCCAGTAATTTACGGAGGTCAGATAATGGGATTATCGAATCATCTCCTAAAATTAAAGCAGGTTGTAAAGGTATGTGCAGTTGATATAGGTTGGGCAAAAAGTTTCATCTTTGTACTTCAATGTGTGTGCATGTGAGTAGTATATGCATGACTGTTAGTTGTTCTTGGAATTTTTCACATGTTGGCTCGTCTTCTTTTGTAAGTAAATAATTGTGTGTGAGGTGTGTGTGCCCAATGCGTAGTCGGCATAGAACGGCTTCAAAGAAGCGCTCCTGATGGTTGCATGACTTCCCCTCACCAAGTACGGGTTTTGTGAGATACAGCTTGTTTTCTCTACAATGGTCCAGTTCGTATTGCCACTTTGACGTTAAGGCCTTCCTAATGGCACGGATACTATCTTTATATGGAAGTGTTTTGTTTATTATGTCTTTGAATGCTCCCATCGATGCACATCTATCGGCTGATTCGTTACCCGGTATCCCAGCATGACTTGGTACCCAGCAGAAGCGGATTGATCTCCCATATTTGTTAAGCGCTACCGTGTTTAGTATGTCCCCTAACTGGGGTTCACACCCAGATTTCAGATTTAGAGCCTTCAGTGTACTATGAAATCAGTGTATGTGACTGTTTTTGGGCTTGCCAGTGATAATCTTTTTAACTATAACCCATACAGCATAAACTTCAGCAGTGAAAAGAGAAGCATGTTTTGGTAGACGAATACTTGTTTCCCAATTTTCTGTTATGGCCTCTACACCCACGTATTCTTTTGTTTTGGAGCCATCTGTGTGGAATTCCATGTGATTTTGATAT
The DNA here is from genome assembly GCF_023375885.2 of Dermacentor andersoni. Taxonomy (NCBI): domain Eukaryota; kingdom Metazoa; phylum Arthropoda; class Arachnida; order Ixodida; family Ixodidae; genus Dermacentor; species Dermacentor andersoni. The sequence goes on from NC_092818.1 coordinate 32,576,162, forward strand.
TTGTCCTAAAGAGCACGGAATTCTTGTATGATGTGTTTGTGTGGAGTGTCTCTTTTCTTTAAAGTCGCACAACTGTGTGAAATTGTACCATGGCCCAACCGCTGTGGTTTCTTGGCAACCTGGAGGACTTCATGGGGGATGCATAATCCCGACAGTTTTGCTCATACCGCAGGATAAATGGCGTAATCATGTTCGGTTTATTTGGGTAGTGTAAGCGTGAGTTGCTCTATGTGAAGATGTTGTAGCATATGTGTTGCGGTGATGACTGAATTCTGAGTGGGTAAGAGAATGTGAGTAATGCTCTGCGCTGCTGTAATGAGGGTTCCTTACACTGAACATATAAAATTTGAATGGGTGACGTTCTGTTGGCATCACTTATTACTGTACTGGATAAAGTAGTTCGATGTAGGACTGCCTGGCTGAGCAGTAAACCACCGAGCCGTAGTTTAAAAGGCCACGCACAAGAGACCGATAAATACGGAAAAGACAGGTTCGGTCGGAGCCACAGTGCTTATGAGACAGAACTTTTAGGATATGCAATGCTTTATTTGCCTTAATCTTTAGTGGTTTAATGTGGGCTAGGAAGATCAGTTTTTTATCAAAGGTTACTCCCAAGAATTTATATCCTTGTTTTACCGGCAGTGCGACATCATTCAATTTTAGAACCTGGTCTAAGTACAACCATCGTTTTTGCGAGAATAAGACTGTAACTGTTTTTGAGTAGAGAAGCGGAAGCCATTTTTCTCAGCCCAGTCCATTAGTTTAATAATTGTTATCTGGAACTGCCTTTCACATGTTTGTAAGTTTGAGGCGCGGCACGCTATTCAGATCATCGACGTATATGGAGTGCATAACAGAGGGAGGAATGGCTTTGTTAACACAGTTCATTTTTACCACAAAGAGTGTTGTGCTTAGTACGCATCCCTGTGGCGCACCATTTTCCTGAATGAATACACGTGACAGCACCATTCCTAAACGCACCTGGAATGTTCGGTCCGACATGAAATCGGCTAGAGATTTCAGCATTCTACCTTTGATTCATAAATCTGCTAAGTCCCTTAAGATACCAAACCTCCATGTAGTGTCGTACACCTTTTCAAGATCAAAGAAAACTGTCAGACAATATTGCTTGTGTAGAAAGGCCGCACGTATCTCGTCTTCTAGCCGGACTAGCTGGTCTATTGCGGAGCAACCTTACTTGTATCCACACTGATGGTTATCTAGCAAATTCTCCGTTTCAAGGACGTATGTCAATCTTATGTTGACAATGGCTTTATATGACTTTGCAAGACAACTTGTGAGTGCTATGGGTTCTATAAGGGGTTGCTGTTGTGGGAGGTTTTCCAGCTTTCAAGAAAGGGAATATGATAGCTTTCTTCAACCCTTTGAGCATTTTTCCCGTTTCCCAGATTATGTTGAAGAAATGAAGCAAAGTCTCAGCTGCTTTAGGGGATAAGTGAGCAAGCATTGCATAGTGTACCCTGTCCGGACCGGGTCTATTTTCTTGCCACTAGTAAGGACTCTGTTTATTTCTGGAAGTGTTAAAGCAGCATTATACAGTCTTTCTGAACTTCCTGTGGTCGGAAGCTTTAGTTTTTCTGCTAATTGCTTATGTTTTAGAAATGCAGCAGAGTAGTTCTCTGAGCTTGATATATCGCGGAAATGTTGCCCTAAAACGTCTGCTTCTTCTTCTATATTTGTTTGCGTGCCTGGAGGTGATAGTATGGGGATAGTGTAAGAAGCGTAGTCGACTCTAAACTTGCGAACCTGATTCCACATTCGCTTGGATGTTATTGAGCTATTTATAGACGAGACATAATTTTTCCAGGACTGTCTTTCGGCTTGTCTGGGTGTATACCTGGCTTTCGGTTTGGATTTCTTGAAAGAGAGCAGATTTTCCTGGGATGGGTATCGCCGAAACATACCCCACGCTTTGTTTTGTAGTTTTTTTGTTTGTGTACATTCCTTCGTCCACCAGGGTTTCAGGTTTTTTCTTAAGAAGCCAGAGGATTGTGGGATTGTCTGTTGTGCTGCAGCGAGTATGCAGGCGGTAACCTTCTCATTCATTTCGTCTATTGTTAGCTCATCTTATATGTTATCCAGAGTGGCCTTTTCAGTAAAGAGAGGCCAGTCTGCTAGATGGAGTTTCCAACGGGGTTGTCCTAATGGTATGGTCGGAAAAGGAGATGTTCTTTTAATGATAGCAGGCATATGGTCACTACCATAGGGGTTCTCAATAAGATTCCACTGAAAATTGACAAAAAGAGATGGAGAGCACAGTGTCAGATCTAGCCAACTCATAGCTCCAGTGCATGGGCAGTAGTAAGTCGCCGCACCGGTGTTTAAAAGGCATATGTCATTTGTTAGGACAAAATCTTCAAGAGTTTGACCCCTGTTGTCAGTAGTTTTACTACCCCATAATGTGTTATGTGAATTAAAATCACCGCCTATTAAAAATGATTCAGGTAGCTGGTATAACATTAACTCTAGGTCTCTTACGGTAAATTGTGAATGCGGCGGAATGTATACTGAACAATGGTGATGGTTTTGTTAGCTAAAACGGTGACAGCAATGGCTTCTATGTGAATGGTAATGGGAACTTCTCTGGCCGCTATACCACCTGGTAGGACAATGGCTACACCACCTGACAGTCGGTTCGCCTGAGTACGGTCGCGCCGAACAACAGGGAAACCTTTAAAAATGTTTTTGTGTTTTTCGCCTAGGTTTGTTTCCTGTAAGCACAGGGCCACAGGAGAGAAGTTTATTAACACGTCTTTAATGTCACCTAAGTTGTGTAAAAGCCCTCTACAATTGCAGTGGATAATAGAAGCCATCTGAAAATGGAAAGATAAGAAATGGCACTACGGAAAAACTAAGAGGTGAGGTATAGGTGACATGGATATAAAAAGGCTAACACAAATGAGCGATAACCTTTCGGTTAACGCTTTCTTATTTTGAGTTGTTGTTTGTCATTCTTACCGCGCTCGAGAGAGCGCATGTCCTTCGGTGTCAATGACACCGGGGTTTTCGTGTTGACCTTCATCGCTCTCTCTGAGACGCTAGAGGACCGAGAGTTAGGCGCCGAGACACGTGCCTCGGGCCTTTGGGCTCGTTTGATTTTAGGGCCCTGCGGGACTTGTGTCTGCAGAACCGTCGAAGAGGGTGGAGCAGTATTGACTGCTTCCACCGCGGGGGCGGGAGGAGTCACTGCGGTACCACTGCGCGTGGGCTCGGAGGACTCTGGAGGCCTCTGTGACTCTGCCCCGCCTGCGTCACAACGGCATAACTGCGTCGCGAAAGGTACGACAGTCTGTTTCTGGCTTCGAAGAACGAGATTTTTCTTAAACAGTTGGTGCAATTACTTCTTTTTCTTTTTTCCAGCAAGGGCAAGACCACGAGTAAGCGGGTTGATCTCCTTTGCAGTTAACACAATGTGGGGTAGAGGTGCAATCCTCAGATTGGTGTCTGTTGGAGCTGTATTTACAACTAGTTGTTTGTCCTCGGCATGCATGTGAAGCGTGTCCAAACCTTTGGCACTTGAAAGATCGTCTGGGGTTTCGAATATATGGTATCACATTCACTCTAACATTACCTGTATCGAGCGAAGTAGGCATTACGCTGGTTCCGAAGGTGAGTATAACGTGTTTGGTGGGGATTTCTCGGTCGTTTCTGCGGATTACTATTCTCTGTACTTTCGTAACATGTTGTCCCTGGAAATATGCCAGCAGTTCCTCGTCGCCTAATCCAATAAAGTTTTCTTGAGATATTACTCCCCTGCTTGTATTGAGTGTTCTGTGGACTGAAACAGTCACTGTCGCCTCGCCAATACTGGTAAGTTCAGACAGCTTATCTGCTGGATCTTTATTATTCAGTTCTAGGAGGAGGTCTCCGCTAGACATTTTGGAGCCTTTGTATGTGGGTCCGATTTTATCTTTCAGGCATTTCGATACGAGGAATGGAGATAACTTCCTTACTGGCATGTTGGTTTCGGTGTGGATTACATAGTACATGAGGAAGGATGAAGCAGTGCTTCGAAAGGAGAACAGGAATGGTACTTCGGTGCGGCATCTCTTCAGACGCCGATCATAAAGAACAGAGGCTTGCGCTGCCATACGAAAATGTGTATGTTCGGCAATAACGCCGACCGCCCACCACGGAGCTCAAAGAGGGGACGTGGCAGAGCTTGTGTTCAAGCCTGCACGACGCCAGCCGTACACCGTCACTATAACCAAATATGGTGTACCCAAGGTAGGATAGCCACACAAGGTTAACCCTTCCCGCCGTGGAGAAAGGAAGTAAATAAAAGAGAGAAGAAGACAGGAAAGGTCAAAAAGTGAGAGATAAAGACGAAGATTCGAGGAGAGAGAGACAGGAAGAGGCGACTACCGATTTCCCCCGGGTGAGTCAGTCTGTGGGTGCCGTCTACATGAAGCAGAAGCCAAAGAGGTGTGTTGCCTCCGCTGGGTGGCCGTAAAGGTACGAACACCTGGCATCGGCTCAACCCCCAGGATCCCCCTTTCCACGGACACGGCTAAGCCGCGCACTGCTACACGCGGGAGGGTCCAACCCTCGTGTGCTCGGGTACGTGGTGTCGCATCACATCAAACGCCTGCTCACGCAAACACCCCTATGGGGGTTGTGACAGAGCGTTTCTGTTGCAACGTCCGAACTCTAAATTGTTGAGAGAGTATGCATGTGTTGTGACGTCAATATATCTGTCGTAATCTCAGAATAGCTGTCGGGACAGAAATTTGTCATTCGTACTTAAGTACACTTGAGGTTGCGACAGAACGTTTCTGTTGTCATTTTACAAGTCTTAGTCGTTGCGAGAGAATGTATGTCTTGAGACGTCGAATTCCAGCGGTAATATCAGAATTGCTGTCGCGACACAAAGTTGCCGTTGCAACATCAGAACTCTTTAGTTGGTGACAGAACAATTCTGTTGCTACTTCCGAACTCCTAGTACTTGCGAGAAATGTGTGTTGCGACGTGAGAATTTCTGTCGTAATTTCACAATCGCTGTTTCCACATCCGAACTCTACATTGTTGCTAGAGAATGCATATGTTGCGACGTCAATATCTCTGTCGTAATGTCACAGTACCTGTCGGGACAGGAAGTTGCCGTTGGTACTTCAGTACACTTGATGTTGCGACAGAACGTTTCTGTTCCGACGTCAGAACTCTCAGGCGTTGCGAGATAATGTATGTGCTGAGACATCAATATATCTGTCGTAATGTCAGAATAACTATTGCAAACAGAAAGTTGCTGCTGCTACTTAACACTTGATGTTGCGACAGAATGTATCAGTTGCGACTTCCGAACACTTAGTCGTTGGGAGTAAATGTACGTGCTCGACGTGAACATTTCAATTGTAATGTCAAAATTTCGGTCGTAATTTCGGAATCTCTGTAGCACCACAAAGTTGCCATTGCTGCTGCAGACTTATCGATTTCGTCAAAGTTCGTTTCTGCTGTGGCTTCCGAACTCTTAGTAGTTGCGAGAAATATATGTGTCGCGAGGTGAGAATTTCTGTCGTAATGTCAAAATCGCTGTCGCGACAGAATGTGGCCGTTGTTACATCAGAAAACTTCATGTTGCGACAGAACGTTTCTGTTGCGACATCCAAACTCTTAATTGATGCGATAGAATGTATGGGTTGCGACGTCAATATACCTGTCGTAATGTTAGACTCCCTGTCGCGCCAGAAAGTGGCCGTTGCTACTTCAGAACTCTTAATTTTGTGAAAGAACGTTTCTGTTGCGAAATCCAAACTCTGAATTGTTGCGATAGAACGTATGTGTTGCGACGTCAACATATCTGTCGCAATGTCAGAATCGCTGTTGCGACGAAAGGTTACAGTTTCTCCTTCAGAACTCTTGATGTTGCGAAAGAACGTTTCTTTGGCGACTTCCGAACTATTAGTATTTGCGAGAGAATGAAAGTGTTGCGACGTCGATATTGCAGTCGTAATATCACAATCGATATCGCAACAGAAAGTGGCCGTTGCTACTTCAGAACACGTGATCATGTGAAAGAATGTTTCAGGTGTGACTTTCGAACTGTTTATCATTGCGACAAAATGCAGGTATTGCGACGTGAAAATTTCTGCTGGAATGTCAGAACTCCTGATGTTGCGACACTTATCGCTCCGAGAGAATGTATGTGTTGCAACGTCAATATTTCTGTTGTAATGTCAGAATCGCTGTCACGATTAAAAGTTGCTGTTGCTGCTTAAGAACACCTGATTTTGCGTCAGAATGTTTCTTTCGCGACTTCCGAACTCTTAGTCGTTGCGAGAGAATGTATGTCTTGCAACGCGAAACTTTCTGCTATATTGTGAGAATCGCTGTCGCGACTGAAAGATGCCCCTTGCTACTTCAGAACTCTTGATGTTGCGACAGAACGTTTCTTTGGTGATTTCAGAACTCACAGTATTGGCAAGAGTATGTATGTGTTGCGACTTCCACATTTCTGTGGATATGTCAGAATCCCTTTCGCGACAGAAAGTTGCCGTTGCTACTTCAGAACTGTTGATCTTGTGACAGAATTTTTTTCTTGTGACTGTCGAACTGTTAGTCATTGCGAGAGAATGTATGTTTTGCGATGTGAAAATTTCTGCCACAGTGTCAGAATACCTGTCGTGACAGAAAGTTGCCGTTGCTACTTCAGCCCTCCTGATGTTGCGACAGAAGGTTTCTGTTGCAACTTCCGAACACTTGTCGTTGCGAGAGAATGTATGTGTTGCAAAATCAATATTTCTGTCGTAATGTCAGAATCGCTGTCGCGACAGAAATTTCCCTTTGCTACCAAACAACACTTTGTGATGCATCAGATTGTTTCCATTGCGACATCCGAACTCTTAGTCGCTGCGAGAGAAGTAAGCGTTGCGACGTGAAAATTTCTGACGTAATGTCAGATAAGCTGTGGCGTCAGAAAATTGCCGTTGCTACATAAATATGCTTGGTGTTGCGACAGAACGTTTCTGTTGCGACTTCCAAATTCTAGGCCATTGCGAGAGAATGTATCTGCTGTGACGTCAAAATTTCTGGCATAATGCCTGAATGCCTGTCGCGACAAAAAGTTGCCGTTTGTACTTCAGAACACTTGATGTTGCGACAGAACGCTTCTGTTTCGACTTCCAAATTCTTGGTCGCTGCGAGAAAATTTGTGTGTTGCGACGTCAATATATCTGTCCTAATGTCAGAGTCGCTTTTGCGGCTCAATGTTGCTGTTGCCACTTAACAACCATTGATATTGAGAAAAAACGTTTTCCTTGCGACTTCCGAACTCTTAGTCATTGCGCGAGAAAGCATGTGCAGGGACGCCGATATTTCTGCCGTATAGTCACAATCGCGTTCGCGACAGAAACTAGCCTTTGCTACTACATGACTCTTGATGATCTCACAGAATGTTTGTTTTGTGCCTTTCGAACGCTAAGTCGGTGCCAGACAATGTATGTGTTTTAACCTAAAAATTTCTGCCGGAATGTCAGAATGCTTGTCGTGACGGAAAGTTGCCGTTGCTTCTAGCAATACTTGATGTTACGTCTGAATTTTTCTGTTGCGACTTCCGAAACCTTAGACGTTGCGAGTGAATGTATGTGTTGCAGCGTGAAAATTTCTGTCCTAATGTCAGAATCGCTGTCGGGGCGGAAAATTGCTGTAGCTACCTCATAACTCTTGATGTTGCGACAGAACCTTTCCATTGCGACATCCAAACTCTTTATTGTTGCGAGCGAATGTATGTGTTGCGACGTGAAAATTTCTGTCATAATGTCAGAATCACTGTCGGGGCGGAATATTGCCGTAGCTACCTCATAACTCTTGATGTTGCGACAAAAGCTTTCGGTTGCGACATCCAAACTTTTATTTGTGGCGAGAGAATGAATGCATCTGTTGTGACGTCAATATATCTGTCGTAATACCAGAATCGCTCTCGCGACAGAAAGTGGCCGTTGGTACTCTAGAACTCTTGATATTGCGAAAGAGCGTTTCTCTTTCGACAACCAAACTGTGAATGGCAGCGAGAGAATGCATGTGTTGCGACATCAATATATCTGTCGCAATTTCAGAATCACCGTTGCGACGGAAAGTTGCCTTTTCTACTTGAGAACCATTGATGTTGCGAAAGAACGTTTGTGTTGCGACTTCCGAACTCATAGTTGTTGCGAGAGAATGTATGTGTTGCGACGACAATATTTTTGCCGGAATGTCAGAATTGCAATCGCTACAGAAAGTTGATGTTGCTACTTCAAAACTCTCGATGTTGCTACATCACGTTTCTGTTCCGACTTCCAAACTCCTAAATATTGCGAGAGAATGTAAGTGTTGCGACGTCGATATTTCTGCCGTAATGTCAGAATCGTTCTCGCGATAGAAAGTTGCCGTTGCTAATTCAGAAATCTTGATCTTGTAAGAGAATATTTCTGTTGTGACTTTCGAACTGTTATTGCGAGAGAGTGTATGTCTAAATGAGAACTGGACCCTTTTTAAAGATAAAATTATCGAACTAACAAATAAATTCACTCCATCACGCAGTTTACGTAAGAGAAATCAGAAACCCTGGTTCACAAAAAACACTGCGAAGGCTCGAAAACAAGAAAAAACGCACATTTCCTACTGCTAAAGCCACGCAAGCCCTCACGCATGGGAAAAATATTACGAAGCTGACAACACTTACTTGGCCGAGATTGGAAGTGCTAAGCACTCATTTTATGAAGTAGTCTTACAAAAATGATTGTCGATATACCCAAGAAATTCTTTAAGGTGATAAACCCGAAGGAAGCACGCGTAATCACTTTAACTAACAATGCTGGTGAAAGCATGGCTGATACCGGCACACCTTTAACACTGCATTTTGATCTGTTTTTACAGACGAATTCGAAGCACCGTGTTTTACATTACCACCTATTATTACTTCATCCATGGACGCCATAACTTTCAGCAGTAGAGGAATTTCGTGCATAATAGATAAAATAAAAAAAAAATATTCTGCCGCCGGCATACATGACATTAGTCAAAAAATTTTGAAATACTCTAACCCAGCCTGTTCCAGTATTTTCTGTTTGATGTTTTCACAATCACTCTGCGAAGGAACCATTCCAGACGACTGGAATGTGGGGAAGTTCGTTCCTGTGCACAAAACAGGTAATACTGATTTACCTCTTAATTATCGGCCCATTTCATTGACAAGTATTCCCTGCAAAATCATGGAACACGTCATTTACTCCCAAATCATGCAATTCATAGATTCCAATAGCAGCTCCCATCTGTCGCAGCATGGTTTTCGTAAGGGTTTTTCGTAGGAGACACAACTAGCCATTTTTCTTCATGACATTCACGCCAACCTTGATATTAATCTACAAACTGACGCCATCTTTTAGGTTTCGCTAAAGCGTTCGGTAAAGTCCCTCACCAACGCTTGGTTTTTAAACATTCCCACTTGAACCTACATCCAAACATCCTCGCGTGGATTAAGGAATTCCTCACGCATCGCTCTCAGTCTGTCTGCATTATTAACGACTCCTGCAACGCGCTCCCAGTCACCTCCGGCGTCCCGCAGGGTTGTGTCCTCGGTCCCTTGTTATTCCTCATTTACATAAACGACTTACCCTAGCGCGTATCTTGTCATATCCGCTTGTTTCCTGATGATTGCGTTATTTATCGTGTGGTAACTAACCATTCTGTACAAGAATCCCTTTAGGCAAACCTAAGCCACGTGCTAAACTGGTGTTCGCAGTAGATGATGACACCCAACCCTAACAAATGTAAGTACATGTGTTTTCACCTCCGTCACTACCCTTTTGTTTTTGAATATACCGTTGAATATACCAGCTGACCTCGTCCAGTCTTACAAATACTTAGGTATCACCATTTCAGATGACTTATCTTGGCGACTGCACGTAACTAACCTAATATCATCAGCTAATAAAGCATTAGGTTTCTTAAAACGTCACCTGCGGGAAGCCCTTCAACACGACAGACTACAACCATACATTTCACCTAACAGAACTGACCTGGAATACGCACCGCCCATCTGGAACCCTCATCAAGCATATTGAACAAATGCCATCGAAGCTGTACAAAATAGAGCTACCAGATTTATTCACTCTTCATACTCATTCGACGTTAGCATATTATCTTTAAAATTACAATCAGGTATGTGTGATCTTTCTGTTCGCCGTCGCATTGCCAGTATAGTTTTGTATGGCAAGTTTTTTTATTCGCCCCTAAGACAAGAACCATACATCTGAGCACCCCCACCACGCAGATCCCATCGCATCGGTCATGCTATTCGAGTTTTGCGTCCACGAGCCCGTACTACTACCCTTATCAACAAATTTTTTCACGAACGGCAACTGACAAGAATGACCTTCCCCAGCATATCGCTGCCATAACCTGTCCATCCACATTTTCGACTTCTGTAAACGCCTACATCTTGTAAACCCCACCTCTTATGTAACCCACCAAAAGGGGTCTTTAAGGAAAATAAAGTGATGTGATGTGTTGCGTCATCAAAATTTCTGCCGGAATGTCAGAATCGCTGTCGCGACAGAAAGTTGCTGATGCTTCTTAACAACACTTGATGTTGCGTCAGAATGTTTCCGTTGCGACTTCCGAACTCTTAGACGTTAAGAGAAATTGTATGTGTTGCGACGCGAAAAGTTCTGTCGTAATGTCAGAAACGTAGTCGCGGCAGATAGTTCGCGTTTGCTGCTTCACAACTATTGATGTTGCGACAGAACCTTTCTGTGGCGATTTCAAAACTCATAGTCTTGGAAAGAGTATGTATGTGTTGCGGCGTAAATATATCTCTAATAATGTCAGAATTGCTGTTGCGAGAGAAAGTTACCGGTTCTACTTCATAACCCTTGATATTGCGAAAGAACGTTTCTGCTGCGACTTCCGAACTCTTAGTAGCGGCGAGAGAATGTAAGTGTTACGACGTCAATATATCTCTCGTAACCTCAGAACCACTGTGGCGACAGAAAGTTGCCGTTTGTTCTTCAGAACACATGATGTTGCAACAGAACGCTTCTGTTTCGACTTCCAAGCGAGAGAATTTGTGTGTTGCGACGTCAATATATCTGTCCTAATGTAAGAATCCCTTTCACGGTTTAAAGTTGCGGTTGGCACTTAACAACCCTTGATATTGAAACAGAACGTTTCCATTGCGACTTCTGAACTCTTAGTCATTGCGAGGGAACGTACGTGTAGCGACGCCGATATTTCTGCCGTAATGTCACAATCGCGTTCGTGACAGAAATTAGCCTTTGCCACTACAGAACTCTTAATGTTGTGAGAGAACGTTTTTTTTTGTGCCTTTCGAACTGTTGGTCGGTGCCAGAGAATGTATGTGTTTTGACCTCAAAATTTCTGCCGCAATGTCAGAATGTCAGAATACTTGATGTTGCGTCAGACTTTTTCCGTTTCGACTTCCGAAATCTTAGTCGTTGCGAGCGAATGTATGTGTTGCGACGTGAAAATTTCTGTCCTAATGTCAGAATCTCTGTCGGGACCGAAAATTGCCGTAGCTACTTCAGAACTCTTGATGTTGCGACAGAACGTTTCTGTTGTGACATCCAAATTCCTATTTGTTGTGAGAGAATGTATGTCTTGCGGCGAATGTATTTCTGTCATAATGTCATAATTGCTGTCGCGACAGAAAGTTGCTGTCACTAATCCAGAACTCTTGATGTTGCGACTTAACATTACTGTTGCTACTTCGGGACTCTTAGACTTTCCGAGAGAATGTGTGTGTTGCGACGTCGATATTTCTGTCGTAATGTCAGAACCGCTATCGCTACAGAAAGTGGCCGTTGCTACTTCAAACTCATGATATTATGACAGAATGTTTCAATTGTGACTTTCGAACTGTTAATCATTGCGAGAGAATGCATGTTTTGCGACGTCAAAAGTTCTGCTGGAATGTCAGAATGCCTGTTGTGACAAAAGTTGTCATTGGCACTTCACAACTCCTGATGTTGCGAAAGAACGTTTCTCCTGCGACTTTCGAACTCATAGTGTTTGCGAGAAATATATGCGTTGTGACGTGAGAATTTCTGTGGTAATGTGACAATCGCTGCCAGGGGCGAAAGTGGCCGCTGCTGCTTCAGAACTCTTCATCTTGTGACAGAATGTTTCTGTTTCAACTTCCGAACACTCATCGCTGCGAGAGAATGTATGCGTTGCAACGTCAATATTTCTGTCGTAATGTAACAATCGCTGTCGGGACAGAAAGTTGCCAGTTCTACATCAGAACCATTGGTGTTGTGACAGAACATTTCTGTTGCAACTTCCGAACTCTTACTCGTTGCGAGAGGATGTATGTCTTTCGACGACAATACTACTGTCGTAATGTGAGAATCGCTGTCGCGACAGAAAGTTGTCGTTGCTACTTCAGATCTATTGATGTTGTGAGAGAACGCGTCTGTTGCGACTTCCGAATTCGTAGCCATTGCGTGAGAATACATCTGTTGCAACGTCAAAATTTCTGCGCTAATACCATAATTGCTGGGGGGGAAAAAAGTTTCCATTGCTACTTCAGAAGTCTTCATGCTGCAATAGAGGTATGCATTGCGTCGTGAAAATTTCTGTCGAAATATCGGAATAGCTGTCGCGACAGAACGTTGGCGTAGCTATTTCAGTAGTCTTGATGCTGAAAGAGAACATTTCTCTAGCAACTTCCGAACTCTTGGTCGCAGCGAGAGAATGCATGCTTCGCGACATCGTTATTTATGTCTTAATGTCACAAACGCTGTGACGACAGAAAGTGGTCGTTGCCACTTCAGTACTCGATGTTGCGACCGAACGTTTCTGTTGTGATTTCCGAACTCTTAGTCGTTGCTAGAGAATGTATGTCTTGCAAATCCAATATTTCTGTCGTAATGTCAGAATCGCTGTCACGACAGAAATTTGCCGTTTCTACTTAACAAGCCTTCACGTTGGGTCAGAATGTTCCCGTTGCGACTTCCGAACTCTTAGTAGTTGCGAGAGAATGTGATGATGATGTATGGCGTTTTGTGGCGCAAGGGCCAGTTATGGCCAAAGAGCGCCATGTCTGTGCTAATAAGTTTGCAGTGTACTTATGATTACTATGGCATTGGTGTGAGGTGGCTGTAAAGAGGCCTTAAAATATACGCTCTAAAGTGCGTAAAATCTGTAGGATAAAATTATGGCGATGACGTATGACTTGTACTATGAAAATTTAGATGGATATAAAAAGAATGATACGAAAGGTAAAATATATTAGATTATGAGAAATGCCAGAGCACTACTGCCTCCTTAGAGCCTTTGAAACGCAAGGGCCTGGAGGCATGTGCTATGCAAAACAATTATCGCAGTGGCATCCTCTCGAGAGAGGAGGCGCTACGAATTCATGGGACTAATAACAATTAAGACCACATCTCTCAGAAAACCTAGCACTGAGTCAGTATTAAAAAGAGGTTCTGGACCAAGAAGCATTGCAGGATGAAGAGGAATGTGCTGTCGGTATGCTAGTGAAAAATGTCTCTTTCTCTCAGATTCGGCTTCCCGCCACTCCAGGAGGACGTGGAGTACGGTCAGCCTCTCCCCGCATCTGCCACAGGTTGGAGGCTCACTTCCGGTCAGTAGAAAGTTATGGGTGCCATATGTATGTCCTATTCTTAACCGACAGAATAGGACATCTGTTCGGCGCGATTTTGTTGTAGAGGGCCAGAGTCCTAACTGTGGCTTTATTAGGTGGAGCTTATTATCTTTTTCTGCGTCCCAAATGCGTTGCCAGTGGGCCCGCAGCCGCCTTCGCAAGAAAGGCCTCAGATCTGTGACAGACACCTCAGCGGTAGGGTTAACGGCTTGCGATGCTATAGACGTGGCCATCTCGTCCGCCAGAACGTTGCCCTCAATGCTCCTATGGCCAGGCACCCAGCATATAATGATATGCTGGTTAGATATGTACGCTTTACACAAGACAGAATATAGTTCAATAAGTACTGGATTTTTGTGTCTATAGGGTGACATCAAGGCCTTCACGACGCTTAGGGAGTCTGTATATATCGCGGATTTTTGAAGTTTCGATTTTCCTATGTGATTTACAGAAGACAGTACTGCGTAGGCCTCGGCCGTAAAGATACTTGATTCCGGATGCAGTACACCAGATTCTGAGAAGGATGGGCCGAAGGCAGCATAAGACACCCAGGCATTTGACTTCGAAGCGTCTGTGTAGAACTCTGCGCAGGAGTGCTTGTGCTGGAGTTCAAGAAAATGCATTCGGATTTCTATCTCTGGTGCGTGTTTTGTTACATCTAAAAAGGATATGTCACATTCTATGACCTGCCACTCCCAAGGCGGTAACAACTTGGTTGGATGCATTAGGCGAAGCTCGAGGAGTGGAGCATATATCTCATCGCTAAGCTCCCTCACTCGAAGCGAGAAAGGCTTTCTTACAGAAGGACGATTATGGAATAGTGTAGTGCAGGTCATATCGTTAACAGTGTTAAAACATGGATGTTGATGATTGGAAAGTATTTTCAGGAAATATGTAAGGCTGATGTAAGTTCTTTGTAGATGGAGGGACCATTCATTTGATTCCGCGTATAAGCTTTCTATTGGGCTAGTTCTGAAAGCGCCAGTGGCTAAGCGGATACCTAGATGGTGGACAGGATCTAGGCTCTTTAATGCGCTCGGAGCGGCAGAGTTATATACGACGGCGCCATAGTCCAATTGTGAACAAATTAGGCTCTTATAAACATTCATCAAACACTTCCTGTCGCTACCCCATGTTGAGTGGGATAGAATTTTAAGTAGGTTCATTGTCCTTAGACATTTTTCTTTGAGATATTTAATGTGCTGAATAAAAGTAAGCTTGGAGTCTAGTATAATACCTAGAAATTTGTGTTCTTTGTTGATAGGTATTTGATGTCCACAGACATGAACACAAGGATCTGGAACCAGGCCTCTCTTTCTAGTAAAAAGAACACAGGAACTTTTGTGGGGGTTGATTTTGAATCCAATTTCGTCTGCCCACTTGGAAATTGGTTCAAGCCCTCCTGCACCTGTCTCTCGCATACTGTGAGGTTGCAGGATTTGAAGCCTATTTGTATATCGTCTACGTATACGGAATAAAAGATGGCCGGTGGAAGTGACGCACGTAGTGTGTTCATCTTCACGATAAATAGAGTGCAACTGAGCACGCCTCCCTGGGGTACACCAGTTTCCTGCATAAAAGCACGTGACAGTGCATTACCGACTTTTACTCGGAAGGTACGATTTGACAAATAGCTTTCAATAGTGTTCAGCATATTGCCACGGATGCCCATTCTCGACAAGTCTCGCAAGATCCCGTAACGCCATGCTGTGTCATACGCCTTCTCCATGTCGAGGAATATTGATAGGAAAAACTGTTTACGAATAAATGCATCCCGGATGTTTCCTTCAATGCGCACAAGGTGATCGGTAGTCGATCGTCCTTCTCTGAATCCACACTGATTGGGATCGAGCATATTGGCGAGTTCAAGGAAGTGTATAAGTCTGCGATTAATCATTTTTTCGAAAAGCTTACAGAGACAATTTGTAAGAGCTATCGGTCGGTAACTTGCCGCCAAGGAAGGGTCTTTACCCTGCTTGAGAACAGGGACCACAATCGCTTCTTTCCATGAGGATGGGAGGTATCCCGCAGCCCACATAGTGTTGAAAAGTGTGAGAAGTGTAAGTTGTGTGTCAGTATGTAAGTTTCTGATCATGTCATACATGACTCGGTCAGGTCCCGGTGCAGTGCTTTTGCATGTGTTCAATGCAGCTCTCAACTCGGCAATACTGAAGGGCTGGTGATACGGTTCATTTTCTCTGGATTTTCGTAAGATTGGCTTACGTTCTTCTGTTTCTTTAAGTTTCAAAAAGGATTGGGAATAGTGAATTGAGCTCGACACGTGCTCAAAGTGCTCCCCAAGTGAGTTTGCCTGAGCTTGCAGGGTATCGCCTTCTGTGTTTACCAAAGGCAGTGAACATGTTTGCCGCCCTCTTATTCTATTAACCCTGTCCCAGGCTTTGGCCTCATAAGTAAACGAGTTGATACGCGATAGAAACTTCTGCCAACTTTCTCGTCTGGCCTGTCGGCGGGTTCGCCTACCTTGGGATTTTACTTTTTTAAAATTGCTAAGATTCTCCGCAGTGGGAGAAGCGCGTAGCAACGCCCACGCCCTGTTCTGATTTTTACGAGCGATCCTACAATCTTCGTTCCACCACGGAACCCGCCATTTACTTCTGATATGCATTTAGATGCAATATCTATAATGAAGGCTGTGAGATACTGCACAGCGGCATCAATTCCTAAGGAAGACTTGTCATTCCATGAGATACTAGTTAAGTTTCGGAACTTCTCCCAGTCGGCTGTATCGATCTTCCACCTAGGAGTCTGCGGTAGACATTCTTTTTCTTTATGTGTTTACAGCAGTATGGGGAAGTGGTCGCTCCCGTAAGGATTGTTGGTAACTTCCCATTCGAGTTCAGGCAGTATACAAGGGGAAACTAGGCTGAGGTCAATTGAAGAAAATGTTCTGTTTGCGAGAGAATAATATGTGGGTGTCTTCTTATTCAGCAGACACGCACCGGACGAAAAAAGAAACTGTTCAACGAGACGACCTCGCGCATCGATACGAGAGTCTCCCCACAGGCTGCTGTGCGCATTGAGATCGCCAAGAACAACATAAGGTTCTGGCAATTGATCTATCAAGGACTGAAATTCATGTTTGTTTAGTTGGTAATGCGGGCGTATGTAAAGCGAGCAAATGGTGATGAGTTTGTTTAGTAGGACAGCTCGAACCGCCACTGCTTCAAGGGGCGTTTGTAGCTGTAAAGGTTGACAAGCTATACTTCCGTGAGTGACTATGGCAACACCGCCCGATGATGCTACGGCATCATCGCGATCTTTGCGAAAAGTTAGATACTGTCGAAGAAAGTTTGTGTGTTTGTTTTTTAAGTGTGTTTCCTGTAAACTTTTGGATTGTGTTTTTGTATAAGTTCCTGCACATCATCAAGGTTTCTGATAAGACCTCTGACATTCCATTGTATGATTTGTGTATCCATATTTAAAGAAAAATTGGTGCCGTGTTTACGGAAACGGAGGTGATGCCTTAGGTTACAGAGCTCTTTCGAGGCCCTGTAACGAGAGTTCTACCCTTTCTGGAGCGTTCGAGGGAGCCTCGCCGCTCCTTAGGCGCTTGGCGCGCCGTGAGGACAGGTGTAGTGTCCATTGCCTCTTGTGAGGCGCCGGACACATGCTCTTGCGAGCGAGAATTTACCAGCGAGGGTCCTGCCTTGGAGAGCAAGACCCCTGCGCCCACCAGCCCGGAGGTCGATGGGGCTCCGTGGGGGATTTGGCTACGCCGGCCGTTGCCAGCGCTGGAAGGGACCTGGGAGGTTGAGGCAGCCTCGGCTGCGCCCACCTTCGGTGGTCCCTTCTCCTCGGTTGACGGAGCAGCGCTAGCTGCAACCGCCGCGGAGGCAGATGGCGTGACTGCCGACTCACGGCTTGTGGGTCGGACAGCCGCCGGAGGCCGTTGTGACGCTGCCCCCTGACGCGCCACTTCGGCAAAGCTGGCCTTAGGAAGGTATGCAACCCGCCTACGTGCCTCCTTGAATGAGATATTTTCTTTCACTTTGATCGTTACGATTTCTTTTTCTTTTTTCCAGGAGGGGCACGACCGCGAGTATGCGGCGTGCTCCCCGTCACAGTTGACACAGTGGAGAGCGTTCTCACAGGCTTCAGAGGCGTGTTCTTGAGCACTGCATTTTGCACAAGTTTGGCGGCCTCGGCAGCTCTGCGAGCTGTGACCGAAGCGCTGGCATTTGAAACATCGGAGTTGGTTTGGCACGTACGGCCTAACACGGAGCTTGATGTAACCGGCCTCGATTGATTCGGGCAAGATACTTGATCCAAAAGTAATTATAAGGTGCTTTGTCTGAATCTCTTTACCATCCCGCCTCATCTTAATTCTTCTGACATTGATCACATTTTGTTCGCTGAAGCCCTCCAGGAGTTCCGCTTCGGTCAGCTCAAGCAGATCATCATCTGACACAACACCACGGGTGGTGTTCATTGTACGGTGCGGGGTTACTGTTATGGGGGTCTCTCCAAATGACACTAGTTGCGGTAGCTTCTCATATTGTTTTACATCGCGGAGCTCCAAGAGGAGGTCTCCGCTTGCCATCCTCGACACCTTGTATCCTGGACCAAAAACATCAGTGAGGGACTTTGAAACAAGGAATGGTGAGATGTTGCGCACTGCTTTGTTTGGCTTTTCGGAATGAATAACTTGGAAGCGGGGAAAATTCTGGGTATGGCGTCCAAAGAACTTGAAGACATCTTCGGTGCGCCCTCGTTTCTGAGGGCGATCAGCAATGGAAGGGAAGGAGGTTTCCATGAAAAAATGTGTACATTCGGCAACAGCGCCGACCGCCCACCACGGAGCCCAACGAGGGGACGCGGCAGTACTTGCATACAAGTCTGCACGACGCCAGTCGTACGCCGTCACTATAACCGAATATGGTGTACCCAAGGTTGGATAGCCACACAGGGTTAACCCTTGCCGCCAGGAGAAAAGAAGTAATAAGAAGAGCGAAGGAGACAGGAAAGGTCAAAAAGTGGGAGAAAGAGACGAAGATTCGAGGAGGGAGAGACAGGAAAAGGCGACTGCCGATGTCCTCCAGGTGGGTCAGTCTGGAGGTGCCGTCTATGTGAAGCCGAGGCCGAAGAGGTGTGTTGCCTCCGCCGGGGGGCCTTAAAGGTCCAAACACCCAGCATCGGCTCAACCCCCAGGATCCCCTTTTCCCCAGACACGGCTAAGCCGCGCACGGCTACACGCGGGAGGGTCCAAACCTCGTGTGCTCGGGTACGTGGTGTCGCAACACACCAAACGCCTGCTGACGCAGACGCCCCTGCGGGGCGAGAGAATGTATGTCTTTCGATGACAATATTACTGTCATGATGTCAGAACCGCTGTCGCGACATAAAGTTGCCGTTGCTACTTCAGAACACTTGACGTTGGGACAGAACGTTTCTCTTGCCACTTCCAAACTCTTAGTCGCTGCGAGACAATGTATGTGTTACAACGTCAATATTTCTGTCATAATGTCAGAATCGCTGTCGAGACTGAAGTTTGCCGTTACTACCTTACAACACTTCCTTTCGCGTCAGAATGTTTCCGTTGCGACTACCGTTCTGTTAGCCTTTGCGAGAGAAGTATGTCTTGCGACGTGAAAATTTCTGTCCTATTTTAAAATTGCTGTCGCGACAGAAAGTAGCCGTTGCGACTTCGGAACTGTTGATGTTGCGACAGGACGACTGTGTGGCGATATCCAGAGTCTTAATGGTTGCGAGAAAATGTATTTGTTCCGACGTCAATATATATGTCGTAATGTCAGAATTGCCGTTGCGACAAAAAGATACAGTTTCTTTTTCAGAACCCTTGATGTTGCGAAGAACGTATCTGTTGCGACTTCCCAACTCTTAGTTTTTGCGAAAGAATGTACGTGTTGCGACGAGAATATTCCTCTCGTAATGTTATAATTGCTGTCGCGAAAAAGTTACAGTTTCTACTTCAGCACTCTTGATGTTGCGACAGAACGTTTCTGTTGAATTTCAGAACTCATAGTATTGGCAAGAGCATGTATGTGTTGCGACTTCGATATTTCTATCGAAATGTCAGAATCGCTGTCGCTACAGAAAGTTGCCGTAGCTACGCCAGAACTCTTGATCTCGTGACAGAACGTTTCTGTGGCGACTTACAAACTCTTAATCGTTGAGAGAGAATGTATGGGTTGTGACGTCGATATTTGTGTCATAATGTCAGAATAGCTGTCCCGAGAGAAATTTGCCGTTGATACCTTGCAACACTTCACGTTTCGTCAGAATGTTTCTGTTGCGACCTCCGAAATGTTAGCCGTAGCGAGAGAAGCATGCGTTGAGACGTTAAAATGTCTGTCGTTATGTCACAATAGCAGTCGCCAAAGAAAGTTGGTGTTGCTTCTTAATAACACTTGATGTTGCGGCATAACGTTTCTGCTGCAATTTCTGAACTCACATTCTTAGAGAGAGAATGGATGTGTTGCAACATAGATATTGATGTCTAAATCTCAAAATCGCCCTCGTAACCCAAATTTGCCGTTGCTACTTCTGAATGTTCATGTTGCGACCAAATGTTTCTCTTGCGACTTATGAACTCTTAGTCGTTGCGAGAGAAGTATGCGTTGCAACGTAAACATTTCTGTTGTATTGTGAGAATAGCTGTCGCGAAAGAAAGTTGCTGTTGCTACTTCAGTACTCTTGATGTTACGACAGAATGTATCTGTTGTCACTTTCAAGCTCTTAGTCGGTGCGAGAGAGTGTACGAGTTGCGACATAAAATTTCTGCCGTAATATCAGAATCGCTGTCGCGACAGATAGTTGCCGTTGCTACTTCAGAAATCTTGATGTTGTGACAGAACGTTTCTGTGGCGCCTTCCGATGTCTTAGTAGTTGCGCGAACATGTGCGTGTTTCTATGTCTATATTTCTGTCGTAATATCATTATTGCTGCTGCGAGAAAAAGTTTCCGTTGCTACTTCAGCCCTCTTGACGTTGAGACAGAACATTTCTGTTGCGACTTCCAAATTCTTGGCTATTGCCAGAGAAGGTATTTGTTGCGACGTCAAAATTTCTCCCGTAATGTCAGAATGCCTGTCATGAGAAAAAGTTGCCGTTGCTACATCAGCCCTCTTGACGTTGAGACAGAACATTTCTGTTGCGACTTCCAAATTCTTAGCTATTGCTCGAGTAGGTATATGTTGCAACGTCAAAATTTCTGCCGTAATATCAGAATGCCAGTCATGAGAAAAAGTTGTCGTTTTTACTTCAGAACACTTGATGGTGCGAGAAAACAATTCTATTTCGACTTCCAAACTCTTAGTCGCTGCGAGACAATTTATGTGCTGTGACATCAAAATAGCTGACCTAATGTCAGAGTCGCTGTTGCGATTCAAAGTTGCCGTTGGCACTTAACAAACCTTGATATTGAGACAGAACGTTTCCATTGCGACTTTCAAAGTCTAAGTCATTGCGAGAGGTTATATATGTTTTGACGCCAAAATTTCTGCCGGAATGTCAGAATGCCTGTCGTGACAGAGAGGAACCGTTGCTCTTTAACAACACTGGATGTTGCCTCAGAATTTTTCCGTTATGACTTCCGAAACCTTAGTCGTTGCGAGCGAATGCATGTATTGCGACGAGAAAAATTCATTCATAATGTCGGAATCACTGTCGCGACAGAAAGTTGCCATTGCGACTTCAGAACACTTCATGTCGCGACAGAACGGTTCTGTGGCGATTTCCGATCTCATGGTCTTTGCAAGAAAATGTGCGTATGGCGATCTCGATATTTCTCTCGTGATGTGAGAATTGCTGACGCAACAGAAAGTTGCCATTGCTAATTCAGAACTCTTGATGTTGTGACAGAAAGTTTTTGTTGCGACCTCCAAACGCCTAACAGTTGCGACAGAATCTATGTGTTGCTTTGTCTGTTGTAATATCAGAACCGCTGTTGCGAAAATAAGTCACAGTTTCTACTTCAGAACTCTTGGTGTTGCGAAAGAACGCTTCTGTTTCGGCTTCCGAACTCTTAGAATTTGCGAGAGAACAAATGTATTGCGTCGTCAAAGTCTCTGCCATACTGCCAGAATCGCTGTCGCGAGAGAAAGTGGCCGTTGGTACTTCACAACTTTGATCTCGTGACAGAATGTTTCTGTTGGCACTTTCGAACTGTTAGCCATTGCGAGAGAATGTAATTGTTGCGACGTCAATATTTGTGTCCTAATATCAGAATCAGCGTCGTTACAGAAAGTTGCCATTGCTACTTCTCAACTTGATGTTGGGACCGAGCGTTTATGTTGCAATTTCCGAACTCTTAGTTGTTGCTAGAGAATGTATGTGTTGTAGCGCCCATATTTCTGTCGTAATGTCAGAATGGCTGTCACGACAGAAATTTGCCGTTGCTACTTAGCAACACTTCACGTTGCGTCAGAATGTTTCCGTTGCGACTTCTTAACTCATAGTCGTTGCAATTGAAGTATGCGTTGCGTCGTGAAAAATTCTTTCGAAATGTCAAAATAGCTGTCGCGACAGAATGTTTCTGTAGATACTTCAGTTCTCTTGATTTTGCGACAGGACGTTTCTGTTGCCATTTCCCAACTCTTAGCCCTTGCGAGAGAATGTATGTCTTTCGACGACAATATTACTGTCTTATGTTAGAATCGTCGCGACAGAAATTAGCCGTCCCTACTTCAGAACACTTGATGTTGCGACAGAACGTTTCTCTTGTGACTTCCAAACTCTTAGTCACTGCGAGAGAATGTAACAGTTGCGACGTAGATATTTCTGTCGCAATGTCACAATCGCTGTCGCGGCAGAAAGTGGCCGTTGCTACTTCAGAACTTTTGATCTTGTGACAGAATGTTTCTGTTGGGACTTTCGAACTGTTAGTCATTGAGACAGAATGCATGTGTTGCAACGACAAAATTTGTGCCGTAATGTCAGAATGCCTGCCGCGACAGAAAGTTGGTATTGCTTCTTCAGATCTCGTGATGTTGCGCGAGAACATTTCTGTTTCAACTTCCGAACACTTGTTGCGAGAGGCTGCGTGTGTTGCAACGTCAATATTTCCGTCTTAATGTCAGACCCTAACAACAATTCCTGTTGCGTCAGAAGGTCTCGGTTGTGACTTCCGAACTGTTAGTCGTTGCGAGAGAATGTATATTCTGCAACGTGAAAATTCCAGTTGTAATGTCAAAATTTCGGCCATAATGTCAGAATCGCTGTAGCGCCACGAAGTTGCCATTGCTACTTCAGAATTATTGACGTTGCGAAGGAACGTTTCTGCTGCGACTTCCGAACTCTTAGTAGTTCCAAGAAATATATGTGTTGCGACGTGAGAATTTCTGTCGCAATGTCGGAATCACTGTCGGGACAGAATTTCGCTGTTTTTACATCGAAAGTGTTGATCTTGCGGCCGCACAATTCTGTTTTGATTTCCCAAATATTAGTCGCTGGGAAAGATTATATGTGTTCCGACGGGAAAATTTCTGCCGTATTGCAAGAATGCTTGCCGCGACAGAAAGTTGCCGTTGCGCTTCAGAACTCTTGTTATTGCAAGAGAACGTTTCTGTTGCAACTTCCAAAATATTACTAGTGGTGAGAGAATGCGTCTGTTGCGGCGTCAAATTGTCTGCTGTAATGTCAAAAAGCCTGTCGTGACAGAAAGTTCCCTTTATGCTTCAGAACTCCTGATGTTGCGACAGAACGTTCCAGTTTCGACTTCCGAACACTTATCGTTGCGAGAGAATCAGTGTGTTGCAACGTCAGTATTTCTGTCGTGATGTCAGAATCGCTGTCGCGATAGAAATTTGCTGTTGCTTCTTAACAACACTTGATATTGCGTCAGAATGTTTCCGTCGCGACTTCCGAAATGTTAATCGTTGCGACAGAATGTATGTGTTGCGACGCGACAATTTCTGTCGTAATGTCAGGATTGCTGTCACGACTGACAGTGGCCCCTTGCTATTTCAGAACTCTTGATGTTGCGACAGAACGCTTCTGTGTCGATTTCTGAACTCTTAATTGTTGTGAGATAATGTATGTGTTGTGACGTCGATATTTGTGTCGTAATGACAGAATCGCTGTCCCGACAGAAATTTGCCGTTGCTACCTTACAATACTTCATGTTTCGTCAGAATTTTTCTGTCGCGATTTCCGAAATGTCAGCCGTTGTGAGAGAAGCATGCGTTGCGACGTTAAAATTTCGGCCGGTATGTCAGAATAGCTGTCGCCAAAGAAAGTTGGTGTTGCTTCTTAAAAACACTTGGTGTTGCGAGAAAACGTGTCTGTTTTAACATCCGAACACTTGTTGCGAGAGGATGTATGTGTTGCAACGTCAATATTTCTGTCCTAATGTCAGAATGGCTGTCGCAACAGAAATTCTCCATTGCTACCTAACAACACTTCCTGCTGCGTCTGAATGTTTCCGTAGCGACTTCCGAACTTTTAGTTGTTGCGAGAGAATGTACGTGCTGCGACGTGAAAACTTATATCGTAATGTGAAAATCTCAGTCGTAACGTCAAGATCGCTGTAGTGACAAAAAGCTGCCATTGCTAATTCAGAATTATTGATGTTGCGAAAGGACATTTCTGCTGCGACTTCCGAACTCTTAGTAGTTGCGAGAAATATATGTGTTGCGAGGTGAGAATTTTTGTCGTAATGTCAAAATGGCTGTCGCGAGACAATGTTGCCGTTTTTTCATCAGAACCCTTGATCTTGCGACAGCCCATTTCTGTTCCGATTTCCGAAACCTTAGTCGCTGCCAGAAAATATATATGTTGCGACGACGATATTTCTGGCATGATATCAGAATGCCTGTCACGACAGAATGTAGCCGTTGCTACTTCAGAACTCTTGATGTTGCGACAGAACTTTTCTGTTGCGACTTCCGAACTTCCGGGCGCTGCGAGCGAATGTATGTTTTGCGATGTAAAAATTTCTGTCTTATAATGTCAGAATCGTTGTCGCGACAGAAAGTTTCCGTTGCTGCTTCAGAACTCTTGATGTTGCGACAGAACCTTTCGGTGGCAATTTCCGATCTCATATTCTTGGCAAGAGAATGTACGCGTTGCTACGTCGATATATCTGTCGTAATGTCAGAATCGCTGTTGCGACAGAAATTACAGTTACAGAATGTAGGTGTTGCTACTAAATATTTCTCTCGTAATGTCATAATTGCTGTTACGACAGAAAGTTGCGTTTATTACTTCAGAACTCTTGATGTTGCGACATTACGTTACTGTTGCGACTTAGAAACTCAGACTTTGCGAGAGAATGTGAGTCTTGCGACGACGATATTTTTGTCGTCACAATGTCGCAATCGCTGTCACGACAGAAAGTTGCCGTTGCTGCTTCAGAACTCTTGATCTTGTGACAAAATGTTTCAGTTGTGACCGTCGAACTGCTAATCATTGCAAGAGAGTGCATGTGTCGCGACGTCAAAATTTCTGCCGGAATGTCAGAACGCCTGCCGCGAGAGAAAGTTGTCATTACTTCTTCAGAGCTCGTGATGTTGCGACAGAACGTTTCTGTTTCAGCTTCCGAACGCTTCCGAACACTTGGTGCGTCAATATTTATTTTGTAATGTCAGAATCGCTGTCGCGACAGAAATCCGCCGTTGCTACCTAAGAACACTTCCTGTTGCGTCAGAATGTTACAGTTGCGCATTTCGAACTCGTAGCCGTTGCGAGAGAATGTATGTGCTGCGACATGAAAATTTCAGTTGCAATGTCAAAATTTCAGTCTTAATGTCAGAACCGCTGTAGCGCCACAAAGTTGCCATTGCTACCTCAGAAATATTGATGTTGCAGATCAACGATTCTGCTGCGACTTCCGAACTCTTACTTGTTGCAAGAAATACGTGTGTTGCGACGTCAGAATTTCTGTCGCAATGCCAGAATCGTTGTCGCGACAAGAAGATGCTGTGGCTTCTTCAGAACACTTGATGTTCCGACAGATCGTTTTTGTTGCGACTTCCGAACTCTTATTCTTTGCGAGATAATGCATGTGTTGCGATGTCGATATTCCTGTTGTTATGTAAGAATCACTGTCGGGACAGCAAGTTGCAGTTGCTTCTTATTAAATGTTCGTCTTCCGAATCAACCTTTCTGTTGCGACTTCCGAACTGTTAGTCTTTGCGAGAGAATGTATGTACTGCGATTTTATTATTTCTGCCGCAATGTGAGAACTGCTGTCATGACAGAAATTTGCCGTAGCTATTACTGAACACCTGATGTTGCGAACGAACGTTTCTGTTGCGACACCCAAACGACTCAATCGTTGCTAGAGGATGTATTTGTTGCAACGTCAATATTTCTGTCGTAATATCAGCAAACGTGTCGCGACAAATGTTGCCTTTGCTACTTAACAATTCTTGATGTTGCAACAGAACGTTTCTGTTGCTACTTTCGAACTCTTAGTCGGTGCGAGACAACGTATGTGCTGCGACGTCAATGTTTCCGTCGTAATGTCAGCATAGCTGTCGCGACAAATGTTGCCTTTGCTGCTTAACAACTCTTGATGCCGCGACAAGAACGTTTCTGTTGCTACTTTCGAAGTCTTAGTCGTTGCGAGAGAATGTACGTGTTGCGACGTCAAAATTTCTGCCGGAATGTCAGGATGGCTCTCGCGACAGAGAGTTGCCGTAGCTATTTCTGAACTCCTGATGTTGCGATAGAACGTTTCTGTTGCGTCTCCCAAAGTCTCAGTCCTTGAAAGTAAATGTTTGTGTTGCAACGTCAATATTTCTGTCGCAATGTCAGAATAACTGTGGCGACAAATGTTAGTTTTCCTACTGAACAACTCTTGATGTTGCAACAGAACGTTTCTGTTGCTACTTTCGAACTCTTAGTCGGTGCGAGACAATGTATGTGTTGCGACGTCAATATTTCTGTCGTAATGTCAGCATAGCTGTCGCGACAAATGTTGCCTTTGCTGCTTAACAAATCTTGATGCCGTGACAGACCGTTTCTGTTGCTACTTTCGAACCCTTAGTCGTTGCGAAAGAATGTATGTGTTGCAACGTCAATATTTCTGTCGTAATGTCGGAATCGCTGTTGCGTCAGAAAGATGCTGTGGCTCCTTCAGAACACAGAAAGTTTGTGTTGCGACTTTCGATCACTTAGTCGTTGCGACGGAGTGTATATGTTCGTTGTAAGAATCAATGTCTTAATGTCAGAATCGATGTCGCGACAGATAATTGCTGCGGCTACTTCAGGACACTTGATGTTGCAGCAGAACGTTTCTGTTGTGACTTCCGAACTAATAATCTTTGCCGCAGAATGTATGTGTCGCGGCGTCAATATTTCTGTTATGTCATATTCGCTGTTGCGTCAGAAATTTCCCGTTTCTGCTTCAGAACTCTTGATATTGCGACAGAAGCTTTATGTTGAGACTTTCGAACTCTTAGTCTTTGCGAAAGAGTGTATGTATTGCGATGTTAATATTTCTGTCGTAATTTCAGCATCGCTGTCACGACAGAAAGTTGCCGCTGCTACTTCCGATCACAAGATGCTGGGACAGAACATTTCTGTTGTAACTTCTGAACTATTAGTCTTTGCCAGAGAATGTATGTGTTGCGACATGACAAATAATGTCTATATATGTCAGAATCGCTGTGGCGACAGAAATTTGCCGTTGCTACTTCCGAACTCTTGATGTTGCGATTTCTGAACTTTTAGTCTTTGCGAGAGAATGTAAATCTTGCGACGTCGATATTTCTCTCGTAATGTCAAAATCGCCGTCGTGACAGAAAGTTGCCGTTGCTAATTCAGAACTCTTGATACTGTGACAGAACTTTTCTGTGGCAACTTCTGAACTCTTAGTCGTTGCGAGAGAATGTACTTGTTGAGTCGTCGATATTTCAGACGTAATGTCAGAATCGCTTGCGCGACAGAAATTTGCCGTTGCTACTTCAGAAGTCATGATGCGACAGAACGTTTGAGTTGTGACTTTCGAACTCTTAGTCTTTGTGAGGGAATGTATGCGTTCCGCTGTCAGAATTTCAGTCCTATTGTCAGAATCGCTGTCGCGGCAGAATTTTGCCAGTAATACTTCAAAACTCCTCATACTGTGACAAAACGTTCCTGTTGTAACTTCCGAACTACAAGTCTTTGCCAGAAAATGTATGTGGTGCGACGTGAAAAATTCTGTCGTAATGTCAGAATCGGTGTCGCGACAGATATTTGCTCTTGCTACTTCCGAACTCTGGATGTTGCGACAGAACCTTTCTTTTGCGACTTCTGAAGTCTTAGTCTGTGTGATAGATGCATGTCTTGCGTAGTCGATATTTGTATCGTAATGCAAGAATTGCGTTTGCGAGAGAATGTTGCCATTGCTACGTTAGGATCCTTGATGTTGTTACAGAAATTTCTGTTGCGACTTCCGAACACTTAGTCGTTGTGAGAGAAGGTACATGTTGAGATGTCGATATTGCTGATGTAATGTCAGACTCGCCTTCGCGACAGAAAGTTGCCTTTGTTCTTCAGAACCAATGATGCTGTGACAGAACGTTTGCGTTGCAACTTTCGATCACTTAGTCGTTGCGAGGCAGTGTATGCGTTCCGCTGTCAGAATTTCTGTCGTAATGTCAGAATCGCTGTCTCGACAGATAGTTGCTGTGGCTACCTCAGGACACTTACTGTTGCAGCAGGACGTTTCTGTCGTGATTTCCGAACTATAAGTCTTCGGCAGAGAATGTATGTGTTGCGACGTCAATATTTCTGTCGTAATGTGAGAATCGCTGTTGCGAGAGAAATTTGCCGTTTCTGCTTAAGAACTCTTGATGTTGCGACAGAACCTTTATGCTGCGACTTCCGAACTATCAGTCTTTGCAAAATAATGTACGTCTTGCGCCGACGAAGTTGAAGTTGCTACTGCACAATTCTTGATACTCTGACAGAACGTTTGTGTTGTAACTTCCGCACTATTAGTCTTTTCCAGAGAATGCGTTGCGGCGTGAAAATTTCTGTCGTAATGTCAGAATAGCTGTTGCGACAGAAAGTTGCTCTTGCTACTTCCGAGCTCTTGATGTTGTGACAGAACCTTTTTTGGGGGACTTCCGCAGTCTAAGTCTTTGCGAAAGAATATTGTATTGCGACGTCGGTATTTCTGTCGTAATGCAAGATTTGCTGTCGCAACAGAATGGTGCCGTTACTAATTCTGGACCCTTGATGTTGTGACAGAACGTTTCTGTTGCGACTTCCGAACTCTTAGTCGCTGTGAGAGACAGTACGTGTTGAGACGTCGATATTTCTGACGTAATGTCAGAATCGCTTTCGGCACAGAAAGTTGCCGTTGGCACTTTAGAACTGATGATGTTGGGAGAGAACGTTTGTGTTGTGACTTTCGAACTCTTAGTAGTTGCGAGGGAATGTATGTGTTCCGCTGTGAGAATTTCTGTCGTAATGTCAGAATCGCTGTCGCGACAGATAGTTGCTATGGCTACTTAAGGACACTTGATGTTGCAGTAGAACTTTTTTGTTGCGAGTTCCGAACCTTTATTTGTTGCAAGAAAATGTATGTGTTGCGACGTCAATATTTTGGTCGTAAAGTCGGACTCGCTGTTGCGACAGGAATTTGTCGCTTCTGCTTCAGAACTCTTGATTTTGGGACCGAACCTTTATGTTGCGACTTCCGAGCTCTTAGTCTATGCGAGAGAATGTATGTCTGGCGACGTCGATTTTTCTGTCGTAATGTTAAAATCGCCGTCGCGACAGAAAGTTGCCGTTGCTACTTCAGAACTCTTGATACTGTGACAGAACATTTCTGATGATGTTTGAGGTTTAATGGCGCAAGGGCCAGGTATGGCCAAAGAGCGCCATGCTAGTGTTAATGAATATGTCGTGGTGTGATGGGATCTGTGCATTTAATGTGACGTGGCTGTAAAGGGGCCTAAAAGAGTTAGGGTTAATTGCATAAAAACTACACGAATAACATTATGGCAATGATCAATGACGTGTACTATGATCACTAAAACGCACTAAGAAAGAGTGTGCGAGAAGCTAAAATTGTCTAAGAGCACTACTGCCTCGCCAGAGCCTTTCAAACGCAAGAGCCGAGAGGCATGCGCTATACGAAACAGCTATCACAGCGGCTTCCTCTGAAGAGAGGAGATGCTACGAACGTATTTGGCTAATTACATGTAACACAATATCTTTCAGGAAGTGTAGGACTGCGTTAGTGTCAAAGAGCGGCTCTGGACCGAGAAACATTGCCGGATGAAGAGGAATGTGCTGCCCGTATGCTAAAGAAAAATGCCTCTTTCTCTCAGATTCGGGTTCCCGACACTCCAAGAGGACGCGGAGCACGGTCAACCTCTCCCCGCATCTACCACAGGTTGGTGACTCTCTTGCAGCAAGTAGAAAATTATGTGTGCGAAATGTGTGTCCTATTCTGAGACGACAGAATAGGACATCTGTTCGGCGCGATTTTGTTGTAGAGGGCCGCAGTCCTCTACAACAAAGCTTTATTAGGTGGAGCTTATTATCCATTTCCGCGTCCCACATGGGTCGCCAGTGGGCCCGCAGCCTCCTTCTCAAGAAAGGCCTCAGATCTGTGACAGGCACCTCAGCGGTAGGGTTAACGGCTTGCGATGCTATAGATTTGGCCTTCTCGTCCGCCAGAACGTTGCCCTCGATGCTCCTGTGGCCAGGCACTCAGTATATAATGATATGCTGGTTAGATATGTACGCTTTACACAAGACGGTGTACAGTTCGTTAAGTACTGGATTTTTGTGTCTATAGCGTGACATCAAGGCCTTCACGACGCTCAGGGAGTCTGTATATATCGCTGATGTTTGAAGTTTTGATTTTCTTATATGATTTACAGAAGACAATACTGCGTAGGCCTCGGCCGTGAAGATACTTGTTTCCGGATGTAGTACAGCAGATTCTGAAAAGAATGGGCCGAAGGCAGCATAAGACACCCAGGCATTTGACTTCGAAGCGTCTGTGTAGAACCCTGCGCAGGAGTGCTTGTGCTGGAGCTTAAGAAAATGCATTCGGATTTCTATCTCTGGTGCGTGTTTAGTTACTTCTAAAAAGGATATGTCACATTATATCAGCTGCCACTCCCAAAGTGGTAACAGCTTGGTTGGATGCATTAGGCGAAGCTCGAGGTGTTGGACAGGCATTTCATCCCTAAGCTACCTCACACAAAGCGAGAAAAGTTGTCTTACAGGGGGACAGTTATGGAAAATTGTAGTACATGTCATATCGTTAACGGTGTTAAAACATGGATGTTGATGATTGGAATGTATTTTCAGGAAATATGTAAGGCTGATGTAAGTTCTCTGTAGATGGAGGGACCATTCATTTGATTCCGCGTATAAGCTTTCAATCGGGCTTGTTCTGAAAGCGCCAGTGGCTAAGCGGATTCCTAGATGGTGGACAGGATCTAGGATCTTTAGTGCGCTCGGAGCGGCAGAGTTAAACACGACGGCACCATATTCCAATCGTGATCAAATTCGGCTCTCGTAAAGATTCGTCAGAGACTTCCTGTCGCTATCCAATGTTGAGTGGGATATAATTTTAAGTAAGTTCATTGTCCTTGGACATTTTTCTTTATGATATTTATTTTGCTGTATATAAGTAAGCGTGGAGTCTAGTGTAATACCTAGAAATGTGTGTTCTTTGTTGATAGGTATTTGATGTCCACACAGTTGAACACAATGATCTGGAACCAGGCCCCTCTTTATAGTAAAAACAACACAAGAGCTTTTGTGGGGGTTGATTTTAAATCCGTTTTCATCTGCCCACTTGCTGTACCTGTCTCTCGCATACTGAGAGGTTGCAGGATTTGAAGCCTATTTGTATATCGTCTACGTATACGGAATAAAAATGGCCGGCGGCAGTGAAGCACGTAGTGTGTTCATCTTAACGATAAAGAGAGTGCAGCTGAGCATGCCTCCCTGGGGTACACCAGTTTCCTGCGTAAAAGCACGTGACCGTGCATTACCGACATTTCCTCGGAAGGTACGATTTGACAAATAGCTTTCAATTGTCTTCAGCATATTTCCACGGATGCCAATTTCCGACAGGTCTCGGAAGATCCCGTAACGCCATGCCGTGTCATATGCCTTCTCCATATCAAGGAATATCGATAGTAAAAACTGTTTATGTGTAAATGCACCGCGGATATTTCCTTCAATGCGCACAGGATGATCGGTTGTCGACCGCCCTTCTCGGAAGCCACGCTAATAAGGATCGATCATATTGTTGAGAGAGACTAGAAACGGCGAGACTAGAAATGAAATAGACTTTATACTCTGCGCTTACCCTGGCATCATACAAGATGTGGATGTGCTCGGCAAGGTGCGCTGCAGTGACCACAGGATGGTAAGAACTCGAATTAGCCTAGACCTGAGAAGGGAACGGAAGAAACTGGTACATAAGAAGCCGATCAATGAGTTAGCGGTAAGAGGGAACATAGAGGAATTCCAGATCAAGCTACAGAACAGGTACTCGGCTTTAATTCAGGAAGAGGACCTTAGTGTTGAAGCAATGAACGACAATCTTATAGGCATCATTAAGGAGTGTGCAATGGATGTCAGAGGTAACTTCGTTAGGCAGGATACCAGTAAACTATCACAGGAGACGAAAGATCTGATCAAGAAACGCCAATGTATGAAAGCCTCTAACCCTACAGCTAGAATAGAACTGGCACAACTTTCGAAGTTAATCAACAAGCGTAAGACAGCTGACATCAGGAAGTATAATATGGATAGAATTGAACATGCTCTCAGGAATGGAGGAAGTCTAAAAACAGTGAAGAAGAAACTAGGAATTGGCAAGAATCAGATGTATGCGTTAAGAGACAAAGCCGGCAATATCATAACTAATATGGATGAGATAGTCCAAGTGGCTGAGGAGTTCTATAGAGATTTATACAGTACCAGTGGCACCCACGACGATAATGGACGAGAAAGTAGTCTAGAGGTATTCTAAATACCAAAGGTAACGCCAGGAGAAGTAAAGAAAGCCTTAGGAGATATGCAAAGGGGGAAGGCAGCTGGGGAGGATCAGGTAACAGCAGATTTGTTGAAGGATGGTGGGCAGATTGTTCTAGAGAAACTGGCCACCCTGTATACGCAATGCCTCATGACGTCGAGCGTACCGGAATCTTGGAAGAACGCTAACATAATCCTAATCCATAAGAAAGGGGACGCCAAGGACTTGAAAAATTATAGACCGATCAGGTTACTGTCCGTTGCCTACAAACTATTCACTAAGGTAATCGCAAATAGAATCAGGAACACCTTAGATTTCTGTCAAGCAAAGGACCAGGCAGGATTCCGTAGAGGCTACTCAACAATAGATCATATTCACACTATCAATCAGGTGATAGAGAAATGTGCGGAATATAACCAATCCTTATATATAGCTTTCGTTGATTACGAGAAAGCGTTTGATTCTGTCGAAACCTCAGCAGTCATGGAGGCATTACGGAATCAGGGTGTAGACGAGCCGTATGTAAAAATACTGAAAGATATCCATAGTGGCTCCACAGCCACCGTAGTCCTCCATAAAGAAAGTAACAAAATCCCAATAAAGAAAGGCGTCAGACAGAGAGATACGATCTCTCCAATGCTATTCGCAGCGGGTTGACAGGAGGCATTCAGAGACCTGGATTGGGAAGAATTAGGGATAAAAGTTGATGGAGAATACCTTAGTAACTTGCGATTCGCTGATGATATTGCCTTGCTTAGTAACTCAGGGGACCAATTGCAATGCATGCTCACTGACCTGGAGAGGCATAGCAGAAGAATGGGTTTAAAAATTATTCTGCAGAAAACTAAAGTAATGTTTAACAGTCTAGGAAGAGAACAGCAATTTACAATAGGCAGCGAGGCACAGGAAGTTGTGAGGGAATACATCTACTTAGGGCAGGTAGTTACGGCAGATCCGGATCATGAGGCAGAAATAATCAGAAGAATAAGAATGGGCTGGGGTGCGTTTGGCAGGCATTCTCAGATCATGAACTGCAGGTTGCCATTATCCCTCAAGAGGAAAGTGTATAATAGCTGCGTCTGAACAGTACTCACCTACGGGGCAGAAACCTGGCGGCTTATGAAAAGGGTTCTACTCAAATTGAGGACGACGCAACGAGCTATGGAAAGAAGAATGATAGGTGTAACGTTAAGGGATAAGAAAAGAGCAGATTGGGTGAGGGAACAAACGCGAGTTAATGACATCTTAGTAGAAATCAAGAAAAAGAAATGGGCATGGGCAGGACATGTAATGAGGAGGGAGGATAACCGATGGTCATTAAGGGTTACGGACTGGATCCCAAGGGAAGGGAAGCGCGGCAGGGGGCGGCAGAAAGTTAGGTGGGCGGATGAGATTAAGAAGCTTGCAGGGACGGCATGGCCACAATTAGTACATGACCGGGGCTGTTGGAGCAGTATGGGAGAGGCCTTTGCCCTGCAGTGGGCGTAACCAGGCTGATGATGATGATATTGTTGAGCTCAAGGAAATGTATAAGTCTGCGACTTATAATTTTTTCAAAAAGCTTACACAGACAATTTCTTAGAGCTATCGGACAGTAACTTGCCGCCAAGGAGGGGTCCTTTCCCTGCTTCAGTACAGGAACCACAATCGCCTCTTTCCAAGTAGATGGGAGGCATCCCGCTGGCCACAGAGTGTTGAAAAGTGTAAGTTGTGTAATTTGTGTGTCAGTATGTAAGTTTCTGATCATGTCATACATGACTCTGTAAGGTCCCGGGGCAGTGCTTTTGCATGTGTTCAAGGCAGCTCTCAACTCGACAATACTGAAAGGCTGGTTATAGGCTTCATTCTGTCTGGATTTTCTAATTACTGGCTTACATTCTTCTGTTTGTTTACATTTGAGAAAGGACTGAGAACAATGGGTTGAGCTCGACACGCTCTCAAGTGCTCCCCAAATGAGTCTGCCTGATCTTGCAGCGTATCGCCTTGTGTGTTTACTAGAGGGAGTGATTGTGCTTGTCGCCCTATTAGAGATTTTGGCCTCATCTGTGTACGAGTTGATGCCCGATAAAAACTTCTGCCAGCTGTCTCTTCTGGCCTGTCGGCGGGTTCGCCTGCCTTGGGACTTTACTTTCTTAAAGTTAACAAGATGCTCCGCAGTGGGAGAGGCGCGTAGCAACCCCCATGCTTTGTTCTGTTTTTTACGTGCGATCCTACAATCGTCGTTGCACCACGGGACACGCCGTTTGCACGACAGGCCATTTACTTGTGATATGCATTTAGATGCGGCATCTATTATAAAGGCTGTAAAATACTCCACAGCAGCATCAATTCCTAGCGAGGACATGTGATCCCATGAAATACTAGAAAGAGTTCGGAATTTCTCCCAATCGGCTGTGTCAATCTTCCACCTAGACCTTGTGGTGGATATTCCTTTTTTTAGGTCTTCTTAGCAGTATGGGGAAGTGGTCGCTTCCGTAAGGATTGTTGTTAACTTCCCATTCGAGTTCAGACAGTATAGACGGGGAAGCTAGGCTAAGACCAATTGAAGGAAAGGTTCTGTTTGCGAGACAGTAATAACTGGGTTTCGTCTTATTCAGCAGACACGCACCGGACGAAAAAAGGAATTGTTCAACGAGACCACCTCGCGCATCGATACGAGAGTCTCCCCACAAGCTTCTGTGTGCATTGAAATCCCCAAGAAACACATAAGGTTCTGGCAATTGATCTATAAATATTGGAATTCATGTTTCGTTAATTTGTAATGTGGGGGGTATGTAAAGAGAGCTAATAGTGATTTGTTTGTTTAGGAGAACAGCTCCAACCGCCACTGCTTCAAGAGGCGTTTTTAGCTGTAAATGTTGACACGCAATGCTTTTACGGATGACAATGGCAACACCACCCGATGATGCGACACCATCATCGGGATCTTTACGAAAAGTTATATACTGTCGGAGAAAGTTTGTGTGTTTTGATTTTAGGTGTGTTTCCTGTAAACACAGCACTTTTGGATTGTGTTGGTGGATGAGTTCTTGTGCATCATTAGGGTTTCTGAGAAGACCTCTGACATTCCATTGTATGATTTGTGTATTCATATTTAGAGTAGATTGGTGCTGTGTATACGGAAACAGAAATGATGAATTAGATTACAGAGCTCTTGCGAGGCCCTGTAACCGGGGTTTTGCCTTTTTTGGAGCGTTCGAGGGAGCCTCCCCGCTCCTTAGGCGCTTGGTGCACCGCGGGGATAGGTGTTGTGTATATTGCTTCTTTTGAGGCGCCGGACACGCGCTCTTGAGAGCGAGAAGTTTTTCGAGAGAGTCTCACTTCGGAAGGCGAGACCCCTGCGCCCAGCAGCCCGTAGGTGGAAGGGGCTCCCTGAGGGATTTGGCTGCGCCGGCTGTTGCCAGCGCTGGAAGGGGCCGGGGAGGTTGAGGCAGCCTCGGCTGCGCCTACCTTCGTGGCCGCTATCGGTCCTGCGGGATCGCTGCGTGTAGCGCAGGATGCCGCAGATAACTCTTGTGGGGCTGGAAACCCTAGGATAGCCTGGCCAGTTTGCAGGTTGGATGGAGTAGGCTTACCTACTTCCACCCTGGAGGCAGGAGCCAAAGGTATCTGCTCGCTGCACGCGGGTTTGGCACTTGGCAATGGCCGCTGCGACGCTGCCCCCCGACGCGCCGCATCAGCATAAGGTGTGCTGTGGAAAGGTTAGCACCTCTTACGGGCTTCCTTAAACGAAATGTTTTCTTTGACTTTGAGGGTAAATATTTCTTTTTGTTTCTCCCAGTTCAGACAGGAGCGTGGGTAGGCTGGATGGTCTCTACTGCAGTTCGCACAGTGAGGTGTGCCACTGCAGTTGTCTGAGGGGTGGCCCTGGACTCCACACTTTGCACAAGTTATTTGACCACGGCAGCTCTGCGAGCCATGGCCCAAACTCTGACATTTGAAACACCGTCTACGGTTGGGGATATATGGTCGAACATTTAACCTGATGTATCCTGTTTCGATGGTTTCTGGCAGTACGCTGAATAAAAATGTTAGGATAAGACGCTTAGTGGGGATTTCCTTGTTGTCTCGTCTAAGTATAGTACCTTTTACATCAGTGACATTTTGTTCTTTCCACCCTTCCAGGAGTTCAGCTTATGTCAAGTCAAGGAGGTCTGCCTCTAACACGACTCCCCGTGAGCTATTCATTGTTCGTTGTTGTGTAACAGAAATTGGTATGTTACCAAATGTCACCAGACTGCCAAGCTTCTCGTACTTATTTTTCTAAGGGTTCTCAAGGAGAAGGTCCGCGGTAGCCATTTTTGTTACCTTATAACCTGACCCTAAGGTTTCGGTCAAAGATTTTTCTACTGTGAATGGCGAAATGAATCTGACTTGCTTTTCAGGATTTTCACTATGTACATCATGGTATTTCGGGTAGTTCTCTTTTGTGCGGGTCAAACATGTGCTGAAGTCTTCGGTGCGTCCACTGTTCTGAGGGTGACGATCAAGTAGGTGGGGAAATGAGGGTGTCCCCATGGTATTTCGGTTGGTTTTCGGCAGCCATGGCGGCCACCCACCATGGAGCCCAACATGGGGACGCTGCAGGCTTTAACGCGTAAGGCTTCATGCGCTAACCGTACATTGCCACTATAACCTAATATATTATACCCAAGGGAGTGCACATACACAAGGTTAACCGTTGCCGCCGTGGAGTAAGGAAGTAAATGGAAAAGAGAAGAAGACAGGAAAGATCAAAAACTGAGACAAAAAGGAAGGTTTGAGGAGAAAGAGACAGGAAGAGGCGACAGCCCATTTCCCCCGGGTGGTTCAGTGCGGGAGTGCCGTCTACGTGAAGCAGAGGCCAAAGAGATGTGTTGCTTCCGCCGGAAGGCCTTAAAGGTCCGAACACCCAGCATTGGCTCAACCTCCAGGATCTCCCTTTCCCCAGACACGGCTAAGCTGCGCGCGCCTACACGCGTTAGGGTCCAACCCTCGTGTGCTCGGGTACGTGGTGTCGCAACACACCAAACGTCTGCTTGCGCAGACGCCTCTACGGGGGGAACGTTTCCGTTGGAACTCCCAAACTATTAGTCTTTCCCAGAGTATGTATGTGTTGTGACGTGACAAATTCTGTCGTTAAGTCAGAATTGCTGTAGCGACAGAAATTTGCCGTTGCTACTTCCGAACTCTTGATGTTGCGACTTCCGAACTCTTAGTCTTGGCGACAGAATGTTCATCTTGCGACATCGATATTTCTGCCGTATTGTCAAAATTGCCGTAGCGAGAGAAAGCTGCCGTTGCTACTTCAGAACTCTTGGTACTGGGACAGAACGTTTCTGTGGCAACTTCCGAACTATTGGTCTTCGCCAGAGAATGTACTTGTTGAGACGGCGATATTTCTGACGTAATGTCAGAATCATGTGCGCGACACAAATTTTCCGTTGGTACTTCAGAACTGATAATGTGACTGAACATTTCTGTTGTAACTTCCGAACTAATAGTCTTTGCCAGAGAATGTATGTGTTTCGACGTGAAATATTCTGTCGTAATATGAGAATCGCCCTCGCGAGAGAAAGTTGCGGTTGCTACTTCAGCACTTTTGATACTCTGACAGAACGTTTCTGCTACGACTTCCGAGATCTGAGTCATTGCGAGAGAATGTATGTGTTGATACGTCGATATTTCTAACGTATTATGAGAATCGGTTTCGCGACAGAAAGTTGGCGTTGCTTCTTCAGAACTGATGATGATGTGACAGAACGTTTGTGTTGCGACTTTCGATCATTTAGTCGTTGCGAGGGAGTGTATCTGTTCCGCCGTCAGAATTTCTATCCTAAATTAAGAAACGCTGTCGCGACAGATAGTTCCTGTGGCTACATCAGGACACCTGATGTTGCAGCAGAACGTTTCTCTTGTGAGTTCTGAACCTTTATTTGTTGCTAGAAAATGTATGTATGGCGTCGTCAATATTTCTGTCATCATGCGAGAATCGCTTTTGCGACATAAATTCTCCATTCCTGCTTCAGAACTTTTGATGTTGCGACAGAACCTTTATGTTGCGACTTCGAAACTCTTAGTCTTTGCGAGAGAAAGTATGTCTTGCAACGTTGATATTTCCGTCGTAATGTCAGGATTGTTGTCGCGACAGAAAGTTGCCGTTGCTGCTTCAGAAATCTTGATGTCGCGACAGAACCTTTCTTTTGCGACTTCCGGTCTTAGTATCTGCGAGATAATGTATGTCTTGCGACGTCGATATTTCTGTCGTAATGTCAGAATCACTGTTGCGACAGAAAGATGCTGTGGCTACTTCAGAACACAGAAAGTTTGTGTTGCGACTTTCGATCACTTAGTCATTGCGAGGGAGTGTATGTGTTCCGCTGTCAGAATTTCTGTCTTAATGTCAGAATCGATGTCGCGACAGATTGTTACTGTGGCTACTTCAGGACACTTGATGTTGCAGCATAACGTTTCTGTTGAGTTCCGAACTATTAATCTTCACCAGAGAATGTATGTGTTGCGACGTCTATATTTCTGTCTTAATGTCAAAATCGCTGTTGCGACAGAAATTTGCCGTTTCTGCTTAAGAACTCTCGATGTTGCGACGGAACCTTTATGCTGCAACTTCCGAACTCTTAGTCTTTGCAAGAGAATGTACGTCTTGCGCAGACGATATTTCTGTCGTAATACCAGAATCGCTGTCGCGACAGAAAGTTGCCGTTGCTACTGCAGAACTTTTGATACTCTCCTAGAACGGTTCTGTTGTAACTTCCGAACTATTAGTCTTTGTCAGAGAATGAACGCGTTGCACCGTGACAATTTCTCTCGTAATGTCAAAATATTTGTCGCCACCGAAATTTCCCGTTGCTACTTCCGAACTCTTGATGTTGCGACAAAACAATTCTTTTGCGAATTCCGAAGCCTTAGTCTTTGCGAGAGAATGTATATCTCGGGACGTCGATATTTCTATGATAATGTGAGAATCGCTGTCGCGACAGAATGTTGCCGTTGCTACTTTAGCACTCTTTATACTGTGACAGAACGCTTCTGTGGCGACTTCCAAGCTCTTAGTCACTGGGAGAGAATGTACGTGTTGAGACGTCGATTGATGTAATGTCAGACTCGCTTTCGGGACAGAAAGTTGCCCTTACTACTTCAGTACTGATGATGTTGTGACAGAACGTTTGCGTTGCGACTATCGATCACTTTGTCGTTGCAAGGGAGTGTATGTCTTCCGCTGTCAGAATTTCTGTCGGAATGTCAGAATCGCTGTCGCTACATATAGTTGCTGTTGCTACTTCAGGACTCTTGATGTTGCGGCAGGACGTCGCTGTTGCGACTTCCGGACTACTAGTCTTCGCCAAAGAATGTATGTGTTGCGACGTCAATATTTCTGTCGTTACGTCAGAATCGCTGTTGCGACAGAAATTTGCCGTTTCTCCTTGAGAACTCTTGATGTTGCGACAGAACCTTTATGTTGGGACTTCCGAACTCGTAGTCTTTGCAAGAGAATGTACGTCTTGCAACAAAGATATTTCTGTCATGATATCAGAATCGCTGTCGCGAGCGAAAGTTGCCGTTGCTACTGCAGAAACCTTGGTAATCTCACAGAACGTTTCTGTTGTAACTTCCGAACTATTAGTCTTTGCCAGAGAATGTACGTGTTGCGACGTGAAAATTTCTGTCGTAATGTCAGAAAAGCTGTCGCGACAGAAATTTGCTCTTGCTACTTCCTAACTCTTGATGTTGCGACGGCACCTTTCTTTTGCGACTTCAGAAGTCTTAGTCTGTGTGATAGAATGTATTTCTTGCGAAGTCTATATTTCTATCGTAATGCAAGATTTGCTGTCGCGACAGAATGTTGCCGTTGCTACTTTAGCACTCTTTATACTGTGACAGAACGCTTCTGTGGCGACTTCCAAGCTCTTAGTCACTGGGAGAGAATGTACGTGTTGAGACGTCGATTGATGTAATGTCAGACTCGCTTTCGGGACAGAAAGTTGCCCTTACTACTTCAGTACTGATGATGTTGTGACAGAACGTTTGCGTTGCGACTATCGATCACTTTGTCGTTGCAAGGGAGTGTATGTCTTCCGCTGTCAGAATTTCTGTCGTAATGTCAGAATCGCTGTCGCTACATATAGTTGCTGTTGCTACTTCAGGACTCTTTATGTTGCGGCAGGACGTCACTGTTGCGACTTCCGGACTACTAGTCTTCGCCAAAGAATGTATGTGTTGCGACGTCAATATTTCTGTCGTTATGTCAGAATCGCTGTTGCGACAGAAATTTGCCGTTTCTCCTTGAGAACTCTTGATGTTGCGACAGAACCTTTATGTTGCGACTTCCGAACTCGTAGTCTTTGCAAGAGAATGTACGTCTTGCAACAAAGATATTTCTGTCATGATATCAGAATCGCTGTCGCGAGCGAAAGTTGCCGTTGCTACTGCAGAAACCTTGGTAATCTCACAGAACGTTTCTGTTGTAACTTCCGAACTATTAGTCTTTGCCAGAGAATGTACGTGTTGCGACGTGAAAATTTCTGTCGTAATGTCAGAAAAGCTGTCGCGACAGAAATTTGCTCTTGCTACTTCCTAACTCTTGATGTTGCGATGGCACCTTTCTTTTGCGACTTCAGAAGTCTTAGTCTGTGTGATAGAATGTATTTCTTGCGAAGTCTATATTTCTATCGTAATGCAAGATTTGCTGTCGCGAGAGAATGTTACCGTTGCTACTTCCGAACTCATGATGTTATGACAGAACAATTCTTTTGCGACTTCCGAATCCTTAGTCTTTGCGAGAGAATGTATTTCTTGCGACGTCGATATTTCTGTCATAACTTCAGAAACGCCGTCGCGACGGAATGTTGCCGTTGCTACTTCAGAACTCTTGATACTGTGACAGAACGTTTCTGACTCTGAGTCTCTCGCAACGACTCTGAGTCGTTGCGAGGCCAATATTTCTGTCGTAATGTCAGCATCCCTTTGGCGACAAAAAGTCGCCGTTGGCACTTAAGAACACTTGATGTTGAGAAAAAAACGTTTGTGTTGCGACTTCAGAACTTTTAATCTTTGCGAGAGAATGGATGTCTTGCGACGTCGATATTTATGTCTTACAATCAATATCGCCGTTGCGACAGAAATTTGCCGGTGCTACATCAGGACCCTTGATGTTGCGACAGAACCATTCTGTTGTGATTTCCGAGCGATTATTCGATTCGAGAGAATGTAAGTGTGGCGGCGTCAGAATTTCTGTCGTACTGTCAGAATGGCTGTCGCGACAGAAAGTTGCTTTGGCTACTTCAGAACACTTGATGCTGCGAATTCCGAACTGTTAGTATTACCGACAGAATGTATGTCTTGCGCCGCAGATATTTCTATCTTAATGTCAAAATCGCCGTCGCGACAGAAAGCTGCTGCTGCTACTTCAGAACACTTGATGTTGCAGCAGAAAGTTTCGGTTGCGAGTTCCGAACTCTTAGTCATTGCGAGAGAATGTACGTGTTGAGACGTTGATATTTGTGACGTAATGTCAGAATCGCTTTTGCGACAGAAAGTTGCCGTTGCTACTTCAGAAATGATGATGCTGGGACAGAATCTTTGTGTAATGACTTTCGAATTCTTAGCCGTTGCGAGGGAATGTAAGTGTTACGCTGTCAGAGTTTCTGTCGTAATGTCAGAATCGCTGTCGCGACAGATAGTTTCTGTGGCTACTTCAGGAAACTTGCTGTTGCAGCAATACTTTTCTGTTGCGAGTTCCGAATCTTAATTTGCTGTTACAAAATGTATGTTTTGCGACGTAAATATTTCTGTCGTAATGTCAGAATCGCTGTAGCGACAGAAATTTGCCGTTTCTTCTTCAGAACTCCTATGTGGCGACAGAACCTTTATGTTGCGAATTACGCACTCTCAGTCTTTGCGAGAATGTATGTCTTGTGACGTTGATATTTCAGTCGTAATGTCAGAATCGCTGTCGCGACAAAAAGTTGCCATTGCTACTTCAGAACCCTTTGTACTGTGACAGAACGTTTAGGTTGTAACTTCCCAAGTATTAGTCTTTGTCAGAGGGTGTATGTGTTGCGACAATAAAGTTTCTGTCGTAATGTCAGAATCGCTGTCGCGACAGAAATTTGCTATATCTGCTTCCGAACTCTTGATTTGGCGACAGAACCTTTCTGTTGCGACTTCCGAACTCTTAGTCTTTGCGAATGAATGTATGTCTTGCGATGTCGATATTTCTGTCGTAATGTCAGAATCGCTGTCGCGACAGAAAGTTGCCCTTGACACTTCAGAACCCTTTGTACTGTGACAGAACGTTTCGGTTGTAACTTCCCAAGTATTAGTCTTTGCCAGAGGGTGTATGTGTTGCGACATTAAAGTTTCTGTCGTAATGTCAGAATCGCTGTCGCGACAGAAAGTTGCTGTATCTGCTTCCGAACTCTTGATTTTGCGACAGAACCTTTCTGTTGCGACTTCCGAACTCTTAGTCTTTGCGAGAGAATGTATGTCTTGCGAGGTCGATATTTCTGTCCTAATGTCAGAATCGCTGTCGCGACAGAAAGTTGCCGTTGATACTTCAGAACTCTTGATACTGTGACAGGACGCTTCTGCTGTAACTTTCGAACTATTATTCCTTGCGAGAGAATGTATGTGTTGCGACGTCAAACTTTGTGTCATATTTTCAGAACTGCTGTCGCGAGGGAATGCAACCGCTGCTCCGTCAGAACTCTTCATGTTGCAACCGAACGTTTCTGTTGCGACTTCCGAATTCTTAATCTTTGTGAGAGAATGTATGTTTAGCGATGACAGTCATTACACCAATCATAATCATAATTATCATCATCATCAGCATCTTTACCCCCACCGCAAGGCAAAGGCTCCTCCCATATTTTTTTCCAACTAGCCCGATCATGTACTAATATTGGCCATGTTGT
Source organism: Dermacentor andersoni (assembly GCF_023375885.2). Lineage (NCBI taxonomy): Eukaryota > Metazoa > Arthropoda > Arachnida > Ixodida > Ixodidae > Dermacentor > Dermacentor andersoni. Next base: position 32,619,623 of record NC_092818.1, read on the forward strand.
CCTGGCAAACTTCTTAATCTCATTTGCCCACCTAACTTTCTGCCGTCCCTTGCTACGCTTCCCCTCCCTTCGCATCCAGTCCGTAACCCACAATGACCATCGGTTATCTTGCATCCTCAATACATGTTCTACCCATGCCCATTTGGTTTTCATTTTTCAACTAAGATGTCACTACCTCGCCTCTATTCCCTCACCCAGTCTGCTCTTTTCTAATCCCTTAACGTTATACCGATCCTTCTTCTTTCCAAAGCTCGTTGCATCGTCCTCAATTTAAATAGAAACTTTTTCTTTTCGTAAGCCTCCAGCTGTCTGCCCCGTACGTGAGTAGTGGTAAGACGCAGCAGTTATACACTTTTCTCTTGACGGATAATCGCAACCTGCTGTTCATGATCTGAAAATGCCTGCCAAACGCGCCGCAGCCCATTCTTATTCTTCTGAATATTTCAGTCTCACGATCCGGATCCGCTGTCACTACATGCTCTAAGAAGATATATTCCATTACCACTACCAGTGCCTCGCTACCAATCGTAAACTGCTATTCTCTTCCAAGACTGTTAAAGATTACTTTAGTTTTCTGCATATTAATTTTTCGACTCACCCTTCTGCTTTGCCTCTCCTGATCAGTGAGCATGCATTGCAATTGGTCCCCTGAGTTACTGAGCAAGGCAATATCATCAGCAAATCGCAAGTTACTAATGTATTATCCATTAAGTCTTATCCCCAATTCTCGCCAATCCAGGGTTCCTAATACCTAGTGTACACACGCTTTGAATAGCATTCGAAAGATCGTATCTCGCTGCCTGATGGCTTTCTTTTCTGCGATTTTGTTGCTTTCTTTATGGAGGACTACGGTGGCTGTGGAGCCGCTATATATATATCTTTCAGTATTTCTACATACGGCTCGTCAACTCCCTGATCCCGTAATGACTCCATGAGTGCTGAGGTTTCGACTGAATCAAACGCGTTCTGGTAATCAAAGAAAGTTATATATAAGGGTTGGTTATATGCTGCACACTTCTCTATCGCCTGATTGATAGCGTGAATATGGTATATTGTTGAGTAGGCTTCACGAAATCCTGCCTGGTCCTTTGACTGACAGAAGTCTAAGGTGTTCCTGATTTTATTTGCGATTACCTTAGTAAATATTTGTAGGCAACGAACAGTAAGTTGATCAGGCTATACTTTTTCAAGTCTTTGCTGTCCCATATCTTATGGATTAGGATTATGTTAGCGTTCTTCCAATATTCTGGTACGCTCGAGGTCATGAGGCATTGCGTGTAAAGGGTGGCAAGCTTTTCTAGAACAATCTGCCCAACATCCTTCAAAAAATCTTCTGTTTCCTGATCATCCCTAGCTGTCTTCCCTATTTGCACACCTCCCAAGGCTTTCTTTACTTCTATCGGCGTCACTTATAGAATTTCAAATTCCTATAGACTACTCTCTCTTTCATTATCGTCGTGGGTGTCACTGTTACTGCATAAATCTCTGTAGAACTCCTCACTCAAACTACAATGTGTGTCCTAATGTCAGAATCGCTGCCGTGACGGAAAGTTGCCGATGATACTTCAGAACTCCTGATGCTGCGACCGAAGGTTTCTGCTGCTACTTTCGAACTCTTAGTCGTTGCGAGAGAATGTATGTTTCACAACGACATAATTTCTCCGATATTGTCAGAATGTCGCGACAGAAAGTTGCCGTTGCTGCTTCAGAACCCTTGTTGCCGCGACAGACCGTTTCTGTTTGCGACTTCGGAGCTTTTAGTGACCGCGAAAGAATGTTTCTGTTGCGAAGTCCGAATTTCTGTCGTAACTACAGAAACATCAGGAACTTCTGTCTATGACAGAAATTTCTGTAGTTGAGACAGCGATTTCTGTAGTTTTTTTTTTACTTGGTTATGGTCTTGTCAATTTGAAAAGCCGTAGGTGAGAGCACACTTTATCTGCTTTGTATTTGCTGTTGCAGTTTGTCTTCTACTTTTCACTGTCAGAGCTTGGTTTATGATTCCTCATTCTGTGTAAAGAGCATACATTGAAACTATGCAGCGCATTTTTTGTATTATATATTAATCATTTTCCTTTGAAAATATTTTCTTTGTCAAAGTCTGCATGAACATGGCGGCATTAATCTGAAACATGCTTTCAGATTGAGTAAACAAGTGAAATCGATATTTTGTTCTAGCGTACTTCAGGTGTAAAAGAGAAAAAGCTATGCTTTTGTTAACTGCATATATAGCGTAGATTTGTTAAAAAAGAAGGCACAGGCAAACGACTAATGTACACGATACCTAAATTTGAATTCAACCTCTCTTTCGAGAAAACAACGTATGCAAGCATGCATTTTATTTCGCTTTCTTGCAACCACTACCTAGCCCACTTTACTTTTCTTGACACACGGTGCAATAGTGATGTGCCCGCTTAAAACAGTGCGTCCACTGTAATAAAGTAGGCACGCTGTTTTAGCATTTTTTTTAGTTGGTGTCACAAGTAAAAGTATTTTGCGCATGAATACGGCTCGTCTTACCCACGGTGAATAGCTTGCGCTGCAGGTAGCAGAAAGTGCCCATTGCGGATATATGATCGGACAAATGCAGCACAATACAGAATGGGCAAATTTTAGTCATTCCAGGTTCATCTTGCGTTGAAGCCATCAACATGCAAGGCTACGAATGGAGCCGATGTTAGCTTTGATACGATGACAAAATCTTGCCTGCGCATGCATTTTGAAAAAAGTTGAAATGTTCTTTTGATGACAGTTGCCGCGGTAACGCGATGGCTTCAGCGCTTCGTCCCCGCCTGCCGCATTCCGACAGCAATGCTAAAACACTTCTGTCATTCATAGGGTGGGCGTTGACTAACCCCAAGTGGTCACAATTAATCTGTAGCACTTCATAATCCACAGTAGTCTTGGGATGCTAGGTGTGACAATATAAATTCTTTAACCACGTCTCCGCTTCTTTCCTGCCTTCATCCTTTTGACTTCAACGGCAATGCAGGTATGGCCACGGTAGCTAGTCGCGATGTCAAATGCACCCTGTGAAGAGGTGAAAACAAGCTAGCATGTGTAAAGAAGTGAAGCTTCCGATATTCCCAATGCAGTTACGATAGGCTCACGAACGGAGATACTGACGCGCCTTGCTGCTTTAAAATAAAGAGTGCATCAATAACTACAACGTAGCGGCATAAAAGAACCGGTACTAGAGTATTTTTCTCGCACTGACAAAAACGATATCTCTCATTCTTAAGGATGGAACATCTCTGTTGTGGCCAGCGGAATGTCTTCATTCGCAGCATAGCAAATGTAGACAAAATATTGAAGAACAATCGCCTGGCGAAGAAGCTTTCGCGCAGCTTCCATGCTCTGTAATCTTGCCCTTTTAGGGTTTGTTCCGCACCTGACAGCTCTTGAAAGCGGAAGTTGTACACTGCTGCTTATTTAAATACGTCTCGACTATCGTCAGCCGCATAAGCATCGGCAAGAGCTACACAAGCTATATGTATACCACGCACGACCGTCGACGATAAACAACCGACCTAAAACGGCAGCCTCGGAAGTACTAATGTATCGTGAAATAGCTATGCGATTCCTCGGCGCCAGCGTAGTGATATGATGTAGTGGTTAGCGTGTTTAGTTTACACGCGATGTACCCGAGTGGGATTCCCAGCTTGTCCTTGTTTGTGCAGTGTGTGTTTCTATGGTTGTTTGATAAGTGTTACCAATTTTCTGCATTGTAGTTATAAGGTATGTGTATAAAACCACACGCAACAGAACTCTGGGCAGCACCTTTCAATAAAAAAACATTTTGGATGAAAAATACCATTTCGCTCGCGTAATTTTGACCCGCATAAATTTGAGCCTCTGAATAAGCCGGACAGATTTGATCTGAAATACTACATAAAGATTTGGCGTTATGCGGGCCGTTTTGCAAGCGGCCCTTCTCTGCGACGAATGAGGCCTGTTAAATGGGTGGCGCATAGGCAACAGCCTCATAAAATAAGCCGCACATGCAGTAGGCGTCTTGGAGTGAGCAATGTATAAGGGTGAACAGTTTTCGCCTACTCTCCGTGTTATATGCGTTGTTTTAAGCGGGTATTGACTAATAGCGTAGTCTCAACGGCAATTCTGATGTCCTCAATTAAAAATTTAAAAAAATGCTACGAAAAGAGAATTATCGACAACGACTTATTATATCTGTAAATATAACGTAACATTGAATAAATATAGGCGCAGTAAACTCTACCTTGTTTTTGACTGGTGAGCTGTATAGGCGAATGTCAGAAATGTTGCTTTCATTCGTACACCACCGTGGTGACTGATGCTGGTGTACTAGTTATAGTAATACTGTGGTATATAACTTGTTTCAACATGTTTCCCGTTATTATATTGGTAAATAACACCAGCAGTATGTGCAATGTAATAGAAATAGCTGTGTACTGCCATGTCCTATATTGTATAGTAAATCACTGTCATATGTAATGTAGACGAGCTGAAGCCCCTATAGGTCAATCTGCCTTTTGCTTCGGTACCCTGTTTCTTTCAAGAATAAAGTAAACTTCTCTTCTGTACACTTCACCATTGTGATGGGCTGCTTCATCGTAGGGAATGCGAAATGTGAAGACATCCATCTATTCTGCGTTCAGCACGCGTCCAAGTACCTCTGGGGCTCAAAATAATGTGAAGTGCCAACTACGGCCAGCCCCATAAACACAACGCAATTTAGGCGCGTAAAACTGGAGAACAATAAAATGAGATACAGTCATCAATGCAGTTAAAAAACCTGATAAATAATGCTACTTTTTTGTTACCATGCCAGCATTCTCGAGGTGTACCTGATTTCATCGCGAAGCTGCACTTTGTAGCTGCCAATGCTAATTTTATCGGCAACTTACACATAGCACGCGAAGACACGTAGCGTCTTAATCGCTGACAGCAGGTTACAACAATGCGTGAGTGTGCCTGTGAAGGCGCCCACGGAATTTGGTTTATGTGGCACTTAAGGGTTTGGCCTGCACTTGATTCGATGGTTGCTCACTGTGTCAATTTGGATGGAATAGTAATAAATGTGCATAATTTAGATCATGAGCAGCAGGGACTACAGAAAAAAAACTCACATTTATTAACATTCAGCTGGTCGCTTTTATGAGTTTTAGATCGCACAGGTGGTAGGTTTTGTGCTCGGCTTGTCGAAATCGTTCTTTTTAAAAGCAATTTCCCGGTCTTTAAGATCAGTCTCAGACGCGCACACTTTCGAACTACGAGTGCAATGGGGATTCGATGAAGTAGCAATCACGTAATGGCTGTAATGTTTGTTATTACAGGGGCTTAAAAGCCTGATGCCCACCTTGTTTGTCCGCCCAGGATGCTTACAGGAGAAGCACTGATGTGTTTGAGCGCGAAGCCTCCAGTGGCTCTGGCGAGCAGCTTGGCTTTAGAATCGCTTTATCTGTCTCTGATCAAGATGGACGCAACTGCGACCCCTGTCGGAGCGTGGTAGAAAACAGCCAACGGTACCATAAAGATATGCAATGTTTCTGTCGAATATCCCACGCTCAAATTGTCAAAGTCACTCACGACGCTACCTGCTAATGTTCGATTGTCAGTTTCGTTATTATCATACTAACTCAGCTTGGAAATTTTTATAAAACATTTCTACCTCAAAGAAATAATTTTAGTTACCAAGAGCATGGCCGGGATACCCGGACCAGTCTACTGGGGCTGTAGGTGTATTGTTGAAAAGAATAAATGTAAAACTCAGTAAAAATATAGAGAAAGACCAACGTGTATTGAGAGATCATGGCTAAACACAGATATGCTTATGGAGTCTCATATTTGGTGTATATATACAGATAACATAGTTGATGGTTAAGATAGGCTTGTACAGAAAACAGTGCAAAAGCTTGTAAGCTTTGAGAGAATCGCTTTCTTGAACTGCATTATCCACGTGCGAGAGAACGGTAATTTCTTTAGGGTGATTGTTCTCATAGATAATATTTGGGGACAACAAGTTAGTCGGCACTTACTTGACTTAATTTTCAGTCCGTTATTATTTATTTATATTTTAACAAGTTATCTAATCTTGTGGACATCAAATTATATCAATATGCTGATGACACTGCCTTTGTTTCACACGCTCGAAGTTAACCTGACGCCACCTCTTCTTTACAAATGGCAACAGAAAAAGTGATGGACTGGCTTCGGAATAATGTAGTCCATATGACTGCGTCCAAAAGTCAACGAATCTGTTTCCACAACCCTGTCAAGCAAGTTAACCTATCGTCCCCATTATATTTGTACACATCACATTGCAATCCCTGTTCGTGTGACCCTGTGCAATACGCTTGTTCAATGAAATACCCTGGTGTTTTTTTTACAGTGATTCATCCATGAATTCTCATTTCGCATACATTTGTCAAAAACTTCGTGCAGTGTCTTGTGTTTTGTATATTATTAAATTTTACATGTCATTGTCGGTCCGAAAGCTTGTAGTATATGCCTTATACTACAGTGTAATCCGGTATGGGATATCTACATATGGTCATGGCGCTCAACATTTGGTAAACCGGGTCAATTCCGTCCTTCGTGGCATTCTGAAGCATGTCGCTTATGATGTCCCCCCAAATCTGATGTGTTCAAAACTTTGTCTTTACCTGATTTCAATTCTTTACTGCTAGAAACTGTTGTCTTAAAGCATTTTTGGATAAGCAAGCATAACATTCCGTATGTGCCTGTTCGTTGCCTGAGACTAAAGAATCCGTATGTTACACCCCGTAAGACAAGGTATGGTCGAAGACTCCGTAACTATTATGTCCAAGCGAAGTTTAATTTACTTCACCCAAGAATACAAGATGTGAAGACGAAATATGGTCTCAGAAAGGCTCTTAGACACATTAATGCGTGATCGGAAGCCTGTCATGTGTGTGCGTGTGGGTGTTTTTTCTCACTGTTGTCTATAATCTATTAACTTGTTACTGATGTCTCTGTCGCTGTCTGCGAGACACTGCCATTCAAGCCCACTACGGCTTTGGCAGGCCCGGTTCTTCCATTGTATGATTCTCAAGTAATCAATAAATTCTTATTATTATTATTATTATTATTATTATTATTATTATTATTACTATTATTCACGTGGACGATTGCGCGCACCACAAGTAAGGCCGACAGCAAACACGCATCTGCATTGACGGTGCTTTCATCCTAAAGGGTTCCTTAAATGAAAACTGTCGTGCGTGATCATGTGGAGAAGGTTTCGTAAAGTTGTGTTCACGGGTTGCCAACGCAACGTGCTGTAAAACAGCGCTAGTCTTTAGCAGCACCTTCTCCGCAGGTTAAGTAATGGACTTTGTATTTCTTTTAAATTGACTCTCATATAACAAAACATTTTGCCTTCAGTAAATATGTTGCGTTCCTTTGAAGTACATAGTGTAGTCGTATACCTTTTATGACATTTGCTCATGGATATTCCAGCATTCTTCACGCATTCAGTAAAACTACTTAGGCAACAAAAATGAAACCGAGCTTCTTACTACTTCGGCTACTGAGGTTCCATACAGTTATATAAAAGTGTACTTACTTCCCAGGCTCCCAACAGCAAGGAGTCTCGTTGATGGCATTTTCTGGACTTTCAACGACATAACCTCGCTTTACTATCACGCAATGGTTCTTTGTAATTATATTGACTGCTTCTTTAATGTCGTCAGTGAATTCTGTTACATCTGGAGAAAATACAAGGCATTATTATTACACCCATTTTAGCAAAACGCAGCCATTAGTCAAGATACTCACCAAAGAAATGCTACAAAGTAAAGCGACGGTTCCGGCATCGAGCACATTTCCTACTACTATGGCAAAAAACCCTTCGTACAACTGCAGCTAAAATATACTGATGTTGATTGACTTGTTCACTTTTAGTTAAAGGCGAAAGAATAATAGGTGAACTTGTGGAGAGACGTGAATTTCACCGTAGGGAAACAGGCTATACATCGACCTATAGCTGCCTAAGGCCAGCATCATATATTTACCCCCAGCGCCTAAGGCCGTGCCTCCTTGTAATCATGTGACTGTTTTGCGCTTGATTCCTTCGGCGCGATAGGCGCTACATCACCCCGCACATATTGTTAGCATACTACAGCCTCCGCTACTGCATTTTGCATTATCAAGCTCAGGAGGATTATCAGCATCAGCGTTCGCAAAGTCACAAATTTGCAAGATGCATGTATGGAAACTTGTCCGAACATTGTCGCCATTCTGTAGTGAAAGAATCTTTGTGTAATTAGAATGTGTGCCGAAAGCAAATACTGCTTTATATTGTCTAACATACGTGCGCAATAGTCACTTGCAGATCAGATTTTGACATCTCGCCAACGCGCCCATCGTAATTTGTCTGACTTGTGTGTTACTTGTCGTCCGGACGCAAATGTAACGAATTTGGTTCGACTCTTATTTAACACAGGCCTAGGTGTTGCTTGAGTTCCAGAAATGAACAAAGCTAGCTGCAACTTACAGGGAAGCTGAAAGGTTTTCCAGAAAAAGTGAGTGAACATCTGTACATAATGGTTTTCAACCCTCCGAATTCTAATATCGTATCGAAATTGAGCGAAAGAAAGCGCAAATATATTTTATTTCGACGAAAAGTGCAGCAGCGGACACGCCCAGCTCGTGCCTCTCGTTTCCGCCTGTGATTCGGTCGGTGCGCCTCGTGACGTCAACTCTAGTAACCGTACGCTGCCGATACACATGAAACGCGGTGCCAGGTAGTTTGGTGCTGTTTTTCTGAGACGGTAATGGAAAATTTAGAGAGACTGCGTTTTTTTGAGGAGTTCGGCGTTACTCCCTACATGTACGAGCCGATTGCGAAGAGCCGGCCTCTCGAAGAAGCAAACGATGCTGGTGCGAGCAGTGCTTTCGACGCGAACGAAAGCAAAGTCTTGGGATCTCCTCGTGTTGGAAATGCTCTTTGGTGAGTATGTTTTTTGCAAAGCGATCTGTTGATCTCGCCGATCTTTCGCCGATCTAGTGAGCTCGTTTCCGGTCAAACAACTGTAGTGTTGTGTTCCTGCTCGACTCCTCGTGAAACGTAAGCGGGGATGCGATCATCGGCATTTGTGCGCTGTCCAAAGCTATCGGCAATCTACAAAGACGGTTTAAACGCGTGAAAAGCTTCCCGGTTCATGCAGTACGTGTAGTGACCTTCATCTGTTGACTACCACTCACGTTGACTACCACGCACGTTGACTACCACTCTACATACACGCAGACGCACCAACAAAGGAATGCAGGGTCGATCGAAGCAGATTACGATGGCACGCACGCAGAAACAAGCGCGGTCAGGCACGGTCGCGGATGCTGCGAAGGAACGAAACAGAGTTGACGTCACAACACCGCGGTTTCCGGTCTCCGCTCCACTCGCTCACTCAACGGGGGGCGGAGCTACAGCGCAATTTCAACCGACGATTACGTCACTTCTAATTGAAAAAAAAACCCAAATTTTGCCTACATGGTTTATAAGGTTCCCGCATCTGTATATGAGCGTCCTATTGAATTCGACAGACTCTTCAGCTTCCCTTTAGGACACTACAAAACACACTTCATAAACCAGAAATCAAAGCAGTGGCCAACAGCGTTATCGCGTGGAATAGAATCTACAAAATACCAACCTTTTGCCTAGAAGGGGACCGCAGCATGGAAGCGCAAGAACAGGGCATGGCAAAAGTAGCACAAAGTCAAAACAAAAACTTGTGGCTTAACGCGGCCCTGACAAATGTACAGAGTTAACTATAGTCCGAGTTAAAAACTGTGTCAATAAAATGTTAATCGGTTATTTCTTTATCCCGATCAGAAGTCCGGACGGCGTACGCAGCACAGTGACGCTCGCGGACGCTCGAGAACGGCACAGCCGTGCAGCTGTTGTGTCGTCAAAACACCACGCCGTCTCTGCGACGCCGGCAGAGTCGCCACAGGTCGTCGGGAAACCACAATCTGTCGGGGTGGAGGCCTCTGTGAGCCCGGGTCCAGGAGCCCATCAAGCCGGCGTCTCCACACCCCAGCAGCCTTTCTCGAACGGTCCCTGCTTACATCGTGCCTGGTAGACACCAGGCCTTCGGGGAAGCTTCGATGCGGCTGGGTGAAGGCCTTATAGGCTGGAGTCCTCGTGACCCCACTAGCATAAATCTGTGCACTCCAGGCCGTCCTCCGCCCAATCCCATCTGCCAACGTGTCTCTTTCATTCTCCCCCCTCTTCTTCTTTTTCTCTCTAGTCACGCGTGGACTTCTGTGATTAGATATTTGCTTTCTATTTTGTATTTTGATGCTGCGTTCGCCGCACTTTCTCAAATGCCCTATATAGATATATATATATATATATATATATATATATATATATATATATATATAAACAAGAAGAAAGGAGGTGACCCGAAGGGCACGATTTTTTATTAGTCACATCATAAGAAGACTGGAAACACTGACGCCAAGGACAACATAGGGAAATTACTTGTGCTTAATAAATGAAATGAAGAAACGATAAATTAATGAAAATGAAAGTGGATCAAAAAACAACTTGCCGCAGGAGGGGAACGATCTCGCAACCTTCGCATTTCCAGAGCGATGTTCTACCAATTTAGCTACCGTGGCGCCGTTTCGCCAGCCACTTTCTTGGGTATTTATGTTTGCTAGTAGAACCGTGGGAGTGTTAGCCAGAGCCACTACTCAATGACCTTGGCGGCTTCACCCGCCAAGGTCAAGGTCAATGCTTGCATGACCTTGACCTAGACAAGTAGCTTGCATGAGCGAAAAATGTTCACCGAGTAGCACGTATACTGAAGTTAACATAAAACAAGAAACCATACAATTAATTCTACGCAAAAAATAATTTAATTCAATGCCTAAAAGAAAAAACAATCAAGTGATTAACGAAATCCGTCAGGATGAGACATTGAGCACTTTGAAATGCGTAAATGTACTCGTTGCCAACTTACATTTAATGATTCTATTTTCATGCGGAACTCACTCAAAGGTTTACTGCTTGATGAATCGCGATTTAATTGGTTCCATATTCCTTACTGCAGATGGAAAAATATGAGTGTTTATGCGCGTCGAACTTCAGAGAACATTCCACTACGATATTCCACTGGCTACATAATTAGATTAGTCAATTTTATAGGCATTATAAGGAACATGGAAAATAAATATTAGTCAGGTGTGCCTTGCTTTATATTCTAATGTCTGAAAGCCAGAGGCAATCAATACGTCAGAAGGAAAATCGGTATTTTTATATTTGTTGTGAATAAACCTAACAGCATTACGTTCTATAGTTTCTAGTTTTTATGGTTAGTCTTTGAATTCGGGAACAATACTGCATTAGCATCTTGAAACTTCATCTCATGAAGGTCCAGAACGGTAGAAGCTTGGTGGATGGAGGTCATAGTCTTATGCATCGTTTAAGGTAGGACAGCTTGCGCGGTGCAGGGGCAGTGATTCTTGTTATGTGTGTCCCTTGTAAATAGGATGTTAACGTTATACCTAACTATTTGTGTTCTTTTACTTTTGCAAAAAGTTCGTCAGTACTAAAGTTAGTGAAGTTAAAGGTATTTTTCCTTCTTCAGACGGTCAAGTCTAGGCCATGTTACGGTCAAGTCATACCTGCCAATTATTACATCACTCTGCCATCATACTAAGGGACCTGTTATGTAAGGTGATTGTTGTTAATTTCTATATAAGCAATGTAGTCAACAGCAGATAACCTATTCTTGTACTCTTTGCTATGGTCATGTCATTATTAATATTAAGAAATAAGCTGACCTAAGCACAGGCCCTCCGGAAATCCGGGTGTTACTGGTACAGAATCAGATTGCATATGTTTTGTTACTACGAATTGCGATGCATATAACAAAAAGTCCTTGATTCAAGTGATCATTTATCCATCTTGAACTACGCTATCTAGCTTCGCTATAAATATGTGGCAGATAGAACCGAATGCTTTAACTAGATCAAGTAATATGGTAAAATGTATGGCATTTGGCAGTGGTTACAGCCAGTAGGCGCAGGACTAATTAGAGTGGTTGTACTGCAGATAACCTGGGTCTCACCGCAAGGAGCTGCTAGGCACGAGGGTGTCCTTCACTGGAAGCTTGAAAGCGGCGCAGCATCGGAAGCAGCCCTGCAGCTACCCACTGTGCCATTAACCCCAGAGACTTGCCGCGACGAACCGCTAGGTGCAAGGCGCCCTTCACCGAGGGTTCATGAAAGGCAACGCATCGGCATCACCCGGAAGCTACCCACAGTCCATCGGCAAGAATTCAAAAGGAAGCGTTCGAAATTCATCGTAGCATTTGGCAGCGGTGACAGCCAGTAGGCGCAGGACTAATCAGAGTGGTTGTACTGCAGATAACCTGGGACTCACCGCAAGAAGCTGCTAGGCACTAGGGTGTCCTTCACTAGAAGTTTAAAAACGGCGCAGCATCAGAAGCAGCCCTGCAGCTACCCACTGCGCCATTAACCCCGGAGACTTGACGCGACGAACCGCTAGGTGCAAGGTGCCCTTCACCGAGGGTTCACGAAAGGCAACGCATCGTCATCACCCGGAAGCTACCCACAGTGCATCAGCAAGAATACAAAAGGAAGCGCTCGAGATTCATCGTAGCATGTGGCAGCGGTGACAGCCAGTACGCGCAGGACTAATCAGAGTGGTTGTACTGCAGATAACCTGGGACTCATCGCAAGGAGCTGCTAGGCACGAGGGTGTCCTTCACTGGAAGTTTGAAAACGGCGCAGCATCGGAAGCAGCCCTGCAGCTACCCACTGCGCCATTAACCCCGGAGACTTGACGCGACGAACCGCTAGGTGCAAGGTGCCCTTCACCGAGGGTTCACGAAAGGCAACGCATCGTCATCACCCGGAAGCTACCCACAGTGCATCAGCAAGAATACAAAAGGAAGCGCTCGAGATTCATCGTAGCATTTGGCAGCGGTGACAGCCAGTACGCGCAGGACTAATCAGAGTGGTTGTACTGCAGATAACCTGGGACTCATCGCAAGGAGCTGCTAGGCACGAGGGTGTCCTTCACTGGAAGTTTGAAAACGGCGCAGCATCGGAAGCAGCCCTGCAGCTACCCACTGCGCCATTAACCCCGGAGACTTGACGCGACGAACCGCTAGGTGCAAGGTGCCCTTCACCGAGGGTTCACGAAAGGCAACGCATCGTCATCACCCGGAAGCTACCCACAGTGCATCAGCAAGAATACAAAAGGAAGCGCTCGAAATTCATCGTAGCATGTGGCAGCGGTGACAGCCAGTACGCGCAGGACTAATCAGAGTGGTTGTACTGCAGATAACCTGGGACTCATCGCAAGGAGCTGCTAGGCACGAGGGTGTCCTTCACTGGAAGTTTGAAAACGGCGCAGCATCGGAAGCAGCCCTGCACCTACCCACTGCGCCATTAACCCCGGAGATCTGCCGCGACGAACCGCTAGTTGCAAGGTGACCTTCACCGAGGGTTCACGAAAGGCAACGCATCGGCATCACCCGGAAGCTACCCACAGTGCATCGGCAAGAATTCAAAAGGAAGCGCTCGATATTCATCGTAGAATTTGCCAGCGGCGACAGCCAGTAGGCGCAGGACTAATCAGAGTGGTTGTACTGCTGGTTGGTGCTGTTTTTCTGTCTGTTATAGACGCGTTCCATTGTATTTTATTTGTCACCGCTGCCAACTTGCTGTGTCATTTGTCTTACTGAATTTCTTTTTGCACATTTTGCTCTTTCTACGCTTGATGATGTTACACAAGGAACGGAATGCACGCTCTGACCTGCGCGAACTACGTTCCGAGATGAAACAAATGAAATAGGGACTTGAATTCATGGAAAAGCAAGTTGAAACAATGAAGCAGCACTTAATGAAGGGCGCACTGAGAGAGAAAGCTTAAGGAAGGAAAATGACAGGCTCAAGGCTGAATGCAGTGAAAATGAGTCGAGCCTTGTAGAGCTGTTGTTCAGGGTGAGTAGTAATCTCGCAGGTCGAATGTGGAAATAAAAGGGCTCGTTGAGAAGAAAAACGAAAACATCACTGATGATGGATATCGTTTCTTGGCGCAATGGCCAGAAATGGCCTAAAAGCGCCATGACATTATGCGATGAATTGCAAAGAGTGTCGATGAATATGGCGGGAATCGAGTGGCTGTATATTGGCCGAAAATATTCGCTGTATATGGTGTAAATAATGTATCTATTACAATAATGTAAATGAAAAGTGAGTCTTATGGTTGCAAAAGTACGTTGTGAAGGATTAGATAATAAAACATTTTAATTTATAGCAGCACCAGTGCCTCTGCAGAGCCCTTCAGCGCAAGGGCTGCGAGGCATGGGCTCTGTAAGTGATTTCATTGCAGCTACAGCCTCTAAGCAGATGCTGTGCTACAATAGCCTGGCTAAATTATTTCTATGGTATTTGTTTCTTGTAAGAACTTGAGTACTGATATAAAATTAATAAGAGGGTCATTGCCTAAAATGAAGACTGGGTGCAGAGGTATAATATGACGGTATAAGAAAGGGAAGAACTTTTTTCTCTCTTCTAATAATGGGCACTGAACGAGAACATGAGGGACTGTTAGTCTACTTCCACACCTAGTGCATGTCAGAGGGTTAGTTCCAGTTATAATATAAGAGTGAGTGCTATAGGTGTGCCCAATTCCTAACCTACAGAGCAGTACCTCCTGATGTCTTGTCTTTTTCTCGGAGATCCAATTTCCTATTTTCGGTTTGATTAGGTGCAGTTTGTTTGATACCTGAGTGTACCATTGCCATTGCCAATATTTCCGTAGTTTATGCTGTAAAAATGTCTTACGGTCTGTGTATGGTACAGGTATATTAATGTTTGCATCACAAAAAGGTACGGATGTAGCCCTTTCGTCAGCAGTTACGTTGCCCTCTAGGCCTCTGAGGCCAGGCACCAAACAAAGAACAATCATTTGTTTCGACATGTATGCTGAACATAGAAGGTTGAAGACTTCATTAGGGATAGAGTTTTTGTGTTTTCGTAGATTTTATATGCAACTAACAACGCCTAATGTGTCTGTGAATGTGACACCCATTGTTATACCTGTCTGTTTTATATGTTTCACAGCAGAGAGGCTCGCCTATGCCTCCGCTGTGAAAATTCTGGTGTCTGCATTTGATGCGTCGGACGTTGAAAATGAAGGTCCGAGTGCTGCATAAGCTACACCTCTAGTAGACTTTGAAACGTCTCTATAAAACTCCACACAGAAGTTCTTCGCCTGGAGTTCTAGAAAGTGTGAATGTATATGCACCTCAGCCGGATATTTTGTTATTGCGACGAAAGACATCTCACACTGTATAGTCTGCCATTGCCTAGGCGGTGCAAGGTTAGTGGGAGTAATTAGGACTCTTTCACGATGTTTAATACCGGTTTCATTAGCCAGTTGTTCAAAGCGCACATTCAGAGGAGCTCGAACAGATGGGTGGTTACGGGGAAGTCTTGCAGAAGACAAGTCAAGGACAGTTGGGTATCATGGATGCTCGTTATTCGATTTACATATTTAAAAGTAGCAGAAGCTTAGATATGTTGTGCGTAGGTGTAAAGACCATTCGTTCACTTCGAGATACAGACTTTCTACAGGGCTTGTCCTAAATGCGCATGTTGCCAGCCGTATGCCTATATTGTGGACTGGGTCGAGAATTTGGAGAGCACTGTCCGATGCGGATTGGTACACCACGGCTCCATAGTCGAGGCGTGGTCGTACAAGGCTCTTATAAAGCCTAAGCAAACACCTCCTGTCACTGCCCCAGTTTGTTCGAGAAAGTAGCTTCAGCAGGTTCATAGTCTTCAGGCACTTCGCTTTAAGGTATTTCAAGTGGGGAATGAAATAAATTTTTAGGTATTATTTGGAGCACAAAACTTAATGTTCAAGGCAGACCGATAGTCGTTCTCTGTTAAGGTCAATGGCGGGTTCCGGTGACCTGCCTCTCTTGTTTGAGAAGAGAAGACATGCGCTTGTTTGAGGGAGAAATTTAAAACCATTTTCTTCCCACCTTTTGAGAGTTTGTTTAGGCCAAGCTGTAGCTGTCTCTCGCAGATGCTGAGATTGCACGACCTAAAAGCTATCTATACATTCCTTTTTTTTACCGAGTAAAAGAGTGTGTGAGGTATGACGGTATGCAAGGAGTTCCTTTTCACAATGAAGAGTGTACAGCTGAGCCCTCCACCCTGCGGTACACCTGTCTCCTGTGAGAATGATCGAGACTGCACATTGCCAACTCTAACGCGATATGTTGTGTCAGACAGGTAGCTCTAAATTATGGCCAGCAAGTTGCCACGTATACCCATTCCAGAAAGATCCTGAAGGATCCCGAAGCGCCACTTAGTGTCGTATGCCTTTTCCATACCAAGGAATACAAATACGACAAGCTGTTTGTGGATAAAGGCTTCACGGATGTACATTTCCATGCGGACAAGCTGGTCGGTCGTCGACCTACCTTCCCTCAAACCACATCGGTATGGGTCTAATATTTTGCTGGTTTCAAGATAGTGGAGCAAGCGATTATTCACCATCTTTTCAAAGAGTTCGCATAGGCAGCTTGTCGACGCTATCGGCCTATAACTATTTGCCAAGGAAGGGTCCTTACCTTGTTTCAGAATGGGAATTATAATGGCCTCCTTCCAGGCAGAGGGAATCTGGCCGGAATACCATATACCATTGTAAAGAAAAAGAAGGGTTTTTTTGTGTTTCAGAAGCAGGTGCTTTAACATTTCATGTATTATGCGGTCAGAGCCTGGGGCAGATTTGTTGCAGCCGTTTAGTTATGCTTGAAGCTCTGCTATACCAAATGGTCTATTGTATGCCTCACATTTTGCACTTCTTCGTACTAACGGCTCCCGTTCTATTCGTGTTTTATGTCTTTGAAATGTGTCAGAATAGTGCGACGAACTGGATATTCGTTCAAAATGTGCGCCTATATAGTTCACCTGATCTTCCATACTGTGTCCCTGTGTATTTACTAAGGGTAGCGAGTAAGGTTGTCGGCCTTTATTCTGTGCACTCTATCCCAGACCTTTCTCTTATCCGTGTAAAAGCAATTTCCTAATATATATTTTTGCCAACTCTCTCTTCTAGCTTGTCGGCGCGTTCTCCTTCCCTGAGATTTGACATGCTTGAAATTAAGAAGGTTTTCTGCAGTCTGAGAATCGCGGAGCAATCCCCATGCTTTGTTTTGCTTTTTACTCGCGTTACGACACTCCTCGTTCCACCACGGAACACGGCGCTTGTTAGATGAACGCTTTGTTTCTGGGATACATTTGGTCGCGGCATCAATCAGAAAAAAGGTGAAGTATTCAACCGAAGCTTCCAGGCTTAGAGCAGAAACGTCAGCCCACAATATGAGAGTAATTTTTCGGAACTATTTCGAGTCGGCTGAATCAGTTTTCCACCGAGGAAACTGTGCGGGACATTAATTCATCTTCGGTGTAGACAGAACTATCGGGGAATGATCGCTCCCGTATGGATTTCTAACAACATTCCATTTAAGATCAGGTAAAAGGGTGGGAGATGCAATACAGAGATATATAGAGGAATAGATCTTATGTGCACTATTATAATATGTAGGTGCCTTACTATTCAAAAGGCATGCACCAGATCAAAAGAGAAACTGTTGAATAAGTCGACCTCACACATCGCAGTCAGAGTTGCCCCTTAGGTTGCTCCGTGCATTAAAATCTCCTAGAACGAAACAGGTTTAGGGTAATTGATCTATTATTGCATGAAATTCGTGTTTATCAAGCTGATAATGCGGGGGTATATACAGAGAGCAGACGGTAATAAGTTTGTTTAGAAGTATGGCTCGAACGGCCACTGCCTGTAGGGGCGTTTGTAGTTGTAGATGTTGACACGCTATACCTTTGTCGAGTATAATGGCTACACCACCAGTTGATGCGATAGCATCATCACGATCTCTACGAAAAATAACATAATGACGAAGAAAGTTAGTGTGTTTAGATTTAAGATGGGTTTCTTGTACACACAGAACTTTTGAAGTGAGTTCATGGAGAAGTTCCTGAACATCATCAAGGTTTCTGAGCAGACTTCTGGCGTTCCACTGCATAATTATCGTATCCATATTGAAGTTAATTTGGTGCTGTGTGCACGGAAACGGAAGGTAGGCCTTTGATTACAGAGCTCTTTCGAGGCCCTGTAATCGGGGTTTTGCTATTTTTGAAGCGTTCGAGGGAGCCTCACCGCTCCTTAGGCGTTTGCTGCACCTTCAGGACAGGTGTAGTGTCCATTGCCTCTAGTGAGGCTTCGGACACGTGCTCTTGCGAGCCAGAGGTTACCAGAGAGAGTCCCGCCTTGGAGGGCAAGACCGCTGCGCCCACCAGCCAGGAGGTTGATGGGGCTCCCTGAGGAATTTGGCTGCGCCGGCTGGTGCCAGCGCTGGAAGGGGCCGGGGATGTTGGGGCAGCCTCGGCTGCACCCACCTTCGGGGTCGATGGTCCCTTCTGCTCGGTTGGCGGAGCAGCACTAGCTGAAACCACCGTGTTGGCAGGGGGCGTAAGTGCCGACTCACTGCTCGTGGATCGGACAGCCGCCGGAGGCCGTTGTGACGCTGCCCCTTGACGCGCCACTTCGGCAAAGCTGGTCTTTGGAATGTATGCTACCCACCTGCGTGCCTGTTTGAATGATGTGTTATCCTTTACTTTGATTGTGACTATTTCTTCTTCTTTCTTGCAGGACGGGCATGACCTCGAGTATGCGGCATGCTCGCCATCACAGTTCACGCAGTTTGGAGCGTTTTTGCATGATTCCGAGGCATGGTCACGGGAACTACATTTTGCAGATGTCTGCCGGCCTCGAGTGTCTCATTCAGAATACTTTAGGAGAAAGGCAGTACAAGATGCTTGGTTTTTATCTCCTTCCCATCGCGCCTTAGCAAGATTCTTTTAACATTGATCACGTTTTGCTCGCTGCAGCCTTCCAACAGTTCGGCTTCTGTTAGCTCCATCAAATCGTCGTCAGAAACAACACCACGGCTGGTGTTCATAGTTCGGTGTGGCGTTACTGTTACTGGGATTTCCCCAAACGACTCAACTTTAGGAAGATTTTCAAACTGTTTCGGATCGCGGAGTTCCAAAAGGAGATCGCCGCTAGCCATTTTCGATGCTTTATAGCCTGTACCAAGAGTTTCAGTGAGATACTTAGACACGAGGAAAAGAGAAATCATTCTCATGGTCTTTTCAGGTTTGTTTGAATGAATTGCATGGAATCGGGGGAAGTTTGGCGGTTTGTTGCCAAGAAATTGGAAAATATCTTTGGTGCGCCCTCCTTTCTGAGGGCGATCAGGTAGTCGGGGAAAAGGAGTGGCCATTAGAAGTGTGGCGTTTTCGGCAGGGATGGCCGCCGCCTACCATGGAGCCAAACCAGGGGACGACACAGGACGGAAATATTCAGTTCTGCGCACGCCAGCGATACAACCCCTCTATAACCGAATACGTACACTCAATACTGGATATAATGCACAAGGTTAACCGTCGCTGCCTACGAAGCCGGAAGTAACACTAAAATAGAGGACAAGAAAGATGGAAAGTGACAAAAAGGCGAAGGTTGGTGTGAGACAGAGACAGGAAAAGGCAACTACCGATTTCCCCCGGGTGGGTCAGTCCGGGGGTGCCAACTACGTGAAGCCGAGGCCAAAGGGGTGTGTTGCCTCCACCGAGGGGCCGTAAAGGTCCAAACACCCGGCATCGGCTCCACCCCCAGTATCCCCCTTTCCCCGGACACGGCTTAGCCACGCACGGCTAAATGCGGAAGGGTCCAACCCTCGTGTGCTCCGGTACGTGCTGTCGCAACACACCAAACGCCTGCTGACGCAGACGCCCCTGCGGGGTGAAAACATCACTGATCTTGTTGGCCAGATTGGTGGTGTCGTTGGCGAACCCATTTCTGTTGGTGATATAGAAGTGTGCCACGGAGTACCGACTCGTGAGTAGGGCAAAATGAACGTTATGGTTCAGTTCAAAAGCAAGCAGAAACGGGACCATGCGCTCGAGAAAGCTCGCAAGAGCCGCATTCAGAATCGTGACGTAGCAATCTCCAGCGAATCTTAAATCTTTGTGAATGAGCATTTCTGCCTGACACTGAAGCGGCTGCTTGCACAGGCGATTGCAAAAAAACGTGATGATCAGTGGCAGTTTGTGTGGACTAAGAATGGGAAGATTTTCGCGCGCAAGACACAGTGCAGTCAAGTGTTGCACATTGAAACAGATTCTGACCTCGTCTAGATTGCCTATGGTGGTTATGCTTATAATATGTGTTACATTTTCTTGTACACGCGATGCTGAATCAAGAGTTTTGTCTGCCATGTGAACTTAAACTTCCGGCGCAGTCACAGGGCATTTTCACTGCCATTCACCTCAATGTACGTTCCGCCGCCACTAAGCTCAATCAGTTAAGCACATTCTTTAGTGAATTAAACTTCATGTTCGACGTGATAATGTTGACTGAAACGTAGTATCACGAAGGAAGCGACATGTTAAGTATGATTGACTACAATCACTATTTATTCAATTGAAGTGGCCGCCGTGGTGGCGGAGTGGCAATGCGCGTAAAAAAACACATGCTCAGCGATTTAATCCCGAAATTTACGTGCATTACAGCTGACTATGAAGGCTTTGTATAAAGAGCAATATCAACATGTACGTGGCGTTTTACCGTCCACCGTCTGGCGATATGAATGTATTCCTCGAATTTAATCAAGAAATGTTAGAATACTCAACATTTCATCAGAATAACACTTTAGTAGGTGGCGACTTTAACATAAACCTTCTCAAAGATAATTTCACCTCCCGGGAATTCCTTAACAAACTTTACCCTTGTGGTTACAATAACGTCATTACTACGTCAACACGTGTAACAACTTGCCAGTCCATACTAGACTTGTTTATCGTCAGCATAGGCACTGATGCAAGCGCAGCTGGCACGGTATGCGCCGGCGTAAGTGACCACTGTCCTGTCTTTATTGCTTTTCCTAAAACTATTGAAAATAAAATAACTTGCCAGGATAGCGTTAAACATAGATGTATGCCTAGCAAAAATATGACCTCTTTCCGCATGCGTGTGCTGAGTGAAGACTGGTCTTCTGTTTACGATAAGCTAGACCCAAATGAGAGCTATCGTGAATTCTTATCTGTATTCACTAGTCATTACCAACACATATTTTCCTTGCGTAAGCACCAAAGCTAACAGAAAAAGAAGACAAGTTTGGGTAGGGCGCGAGCTTATCAAAATGATAAAGAAATAAAGTCGCCTTTTTAAGAAGATTTTGCGCGTACGCGATATTAAGGAATTTGAGGCCTTTAAAACACAGAAACAAACTAACTGCCGCGCTGAAAAAGGCAAAGTACTACTACTATAACCGCATGTTTTCTGACATCTGTCGACGGCGCCCAAACCAAGTTTGGAAAGCCATCAATCAGGCATTGAATCGCAAAGCGGGTGAGAATACATTAACGGGAATAACCATTAGCGGGAGGAAACTTTCCGGTGTTCATCTAGCCGAGCACTTTGCTAATGCGGCGCAACCACTGGGAAGCATTGCTCATAATCACTATAATTAGCACAACACTGATACAATCTTTCTCGCACCTACAAATGAAGCAGAAATAGTATGCACATTTCTTTCTCTAAAAAACAGTAAAGCTGTCGATGTCAATGGATTTTAGGTAGAGGTGATTAAGCACGTAATTTACCTCTTTGCTCCTTGTCTAGCCTACGTATTTAATCTGGTCTTTCAGTCTGGCTGTTTCCCAAATCTCAAGAAAATCTCAAAAGTTTCTGTCATATTTAAAAGTGGAGATAATAATAATGATGATAATTACCGAACAATTTCTATAATTCCTGTATTTTACAAGGGATTAGAGAAGAAAATATTCTGCTGCGTAAATAGCTTCTTTAGCAAACACAATATACTTTCGGAGTATCAGCACAGTTTTCAACGTGGTAAATCTACAGAGACTGCACTGCTGGTTCAAAAAGAACTGATAATTAATAATATCGAAGAAAAGAAGCTTACGCTGCGCGTTTTCAAGCTTTCGATACTCTAAACCATTACACTTTACTGGAGAAATTAGGTGCTTATGGGGTACGTGGTGTAGCTAATCCATTGTTTAGTTCGTATCTGTCTGAAAGAAAACAATGCGTCTCTAACGGTTTTTCGTCTTCCAAAACCATTTTTGTGGCGTGCCTCAAGGAAGCATTTTAGGACTAATGCTCTTCAATATCTACGTAAGTGATATTGTTAAGATAAACAATGATGCATCATTCGTGCTCTATGCAGACGACTCTAGTATTTTCGTTTCTGGACAAGATCCAACTGAAATTCTTGCCAGAACTCAATGCGTACTTTCAGATGTGCTGCAATTATCCACTGCTCCTGGCCTACGAATAAATGCGAAAAAAACAAAAGCTGTCTTTTTCAGATCCATAGGCACTGAAGTCAACGTCAACCAATCATTAACGCTTGAGGGAATACCCGTCTTAATAGCGGAGAAACATGAACTTCTGGGCGTGACTTTTTCTGCTCATATGACATGGACGTGCCATATTGAATCAATGACTAAATCGTTATCGTGTGCTGCTGGTGTTCTGTCACGATGTAGGCGCTTTCTTCCAGAAAATTCTGAGCTTCAGATTTGTTATGCTCTGTTTTCTTCCCATATAAATTACTGCCTGTTTGTCTGGGGCACCACAACCCTTAGTAACATAAATACGATTCAGCTATTGCAGAAAAGAGCACTTCGGTATATTGCAAACGTCCCACGCAATAGTTCTACAGTTACATTGTTTACCCGCTATAATATATTCAGTGTGAAACGCGTGTTTGATTTTCGTTTATTGTATGCTTATTTCTTCCCAAACGAACAATTCTAAGTCTTTAATAAAGATTTATATACAATAAGCATGCATTACACTGATTCAGACGCCTGCCGCACCGACAAGTGCCTTGTTCCTTGTTCCCGCACGACCATATTTTTTGCAGTCTGTTAGATTCACACGGCGGTCCCTACTTAATAAACATGAAGAGAAAGACGCCAACTTTTCTACGTTTACAAAAAAAGAATGAGAACCAATGCGACTCTGGTCTGTGCCGCAGTACGAGGCGACGGTCGAAATTTGCGGGCACCGCATTTCCATGGAGCTGGACACAAGAGCCAGCGTGTCTGTCATGGCGGGGAAACGGTTCAAACGTTCCTTCCCTGGCGTGTCCGTCAAGGCTTCGGGCGTAATGTTCCGCAGTTACTCCGGGCAGCTCTCCCAGGTCCAGGGTTAGGCACAGGTCAGCGTTCGCTTTGGCGACAGGGAGGCAACCCTTCCATTTGACTTAACCAAGGGGTTATCGCCAAAACTGGATCATGCACTGGGCGTTTGTCTGCCAGAGTACCAGGAAGCCAGCCTGCATGCGGTGAAAGACATCCCCACCCTCCTGTCCCAAGCCTCCATCTCCAGTTCAAGTCCCTGTTCTAGCCAGGGGTGGGCACATTCGCCGGCGCGACGGCTGGCATCTATGTGCCTGAGGGAGCCCGGCCACGTTTTTCGCAAGCCTCGCCCACTGCCGTTTGCCCTTAAGGACGGG
Organism: Dermacentor andersoni; assembly: GCF_023375885.2. Classification (NCBI taxonomy): domain Eukaryota; kingdom Metazoa; phylum Arthropoda; class Arachnida; order Ixodida; family Ixodidae; genus Dermacentor; species Dermacentor andersoni. The sequence continues at coordinate 32,643,247 of NC_092818.1, forward strand.
GACGCCCAGGAGCTGCAACGGTTACAAAGGAGAGGGCATCCTGGTATCCGTCAATACGTCTGAATGGCTCGCTCCCATCGTACCAGTCCTCAAGCGAGACGGCAGTGTCAGGATATGTGGGGATTGCAAGGTTACCGTCAACCCCGTCGCTACCGTCAAGAAACACCCGCTGCCCCGGATAGAAGATCTCTGGTCATCATTGTCCGGTTGACATAAGTTTACCAGGCTCGACCTCAGAGATGCTCACCAGCATCCGCTGCTGCAGTATGCCTCCCGAAAGTATACCGCAATATCGACAACTTTGGGGCTTTTCCAGTACCCGCGCTTGTCATTTGGCGTGGCCTCAGCCCCAGCCATATTTCAGAGGGAGGCGGACAAACTTTTCAGGGGCAAGAGGCGAGTGGCGGTTTACTTGGATGACATCCTGGTTACTGGCAGCGACGACGGGGACCACCTGCAGAACCTTCACAACGTCCTGGCGCGACGATAGGACGCCGTTCTCAAGCTCAAGCTAGAAAAGTGCATTTCGCTAGCCCCCAGTGTTAAGTACTTGGGACATGTCATTTCCCACGCTGACCTAGCCCCGGCTCTCCGCAAAGTTGATGCGATGCTCAAGGTGCCTAAGCCCCAGAACCATAAGGAGCATCAGAGCTACCTCGGCCTCATCAACTTCTACAGGAGTTTCCTGTCGAACCTGGCGGAGCATCTACAGCCGCTCACACACACTTCTGCTTCGGTATGGTCAGCAATGGGTCTGGAAGAAGGAGCACGACCGGGCCTTCCAGCGCAGCAAGGAACTAATCACCAATGCTCCAGTGCTGGTACACTTCGATCCTACCAAGCATGTCGTCCTGCCCGTAGTTGCGTGGCCATTCGGCGTGGGAGCCGTTCTGGCGCACCGGGCCAAGGATGGCTAGGGACGCCCTGTGTCATTTGCTTCTCGTGGGCTTTAGGCTGCAGAGCAACGCTACAGCCAGCTGCACAAAGAAGGCCTGGCCCTTATGTTCGGTGTCGAACGCTTCCATCAGTATCTGAGGGGCCGGAAGTTCAAGGCGGTCACGGACCACAAGCCGTTGTTGGGGCTGCTGGGGCGTGACAAGGCAGTTCGCGTGCAGGCATCACCTCGAGTGTTACGCTGGACCTTGAGGCTGGCAGTTTATAGTTACCAGCTGATTTACCGTCCGGGAAAGGACCTGGGACCTGAAATTCCCTCAGCTGCCTGCCCCGGCCAGAGGTGCCTGATGCTGTTCCGGAACCTCCTAAAGTCTTCAGTGTGGAGCACAGGCACCCGGAGGTGCTCGTCAGATGTGCGTTATCGCAAGCGACCAGTTGGGACCCAGTCCTGTCCCAGGTGGTCAAGACGGTGTCCCGTGTGATCCCACAAAGTTGCCGGTCCAGCGTCCTTCAGTAGCTATACGTGGTTCATCCTGGCGTGAAAAAGACCAAGATGGTGGCCCGGTACCATGTTTGGTGGCCTGGACCCGGACATCCCTCACATGGTGCAGAGCTGCCAAATCAGCCAGGAGCATTAGCGAGCCTCACGTCATGTGGAAATCACCCCTCGGCCATTCCCACAGTGACCCTGGTCCCGCCTGTACGTGGATTTTGGGGCGCCCTTCAAGGGTCATTGCTTCCTGGTGGTGGTGGACGCCTTTACGAAGTGGGTGGAGGTTCTACCTGTCACCACTCCATCAGCGGACGCGACCATTGCAGCGCTACCGCAGGTCTTTGCCGCCCAGGGGTTGCCTGACGTCATCGTGTCTGACAATGGTCTTGCTTTTGACAGCACAGAGTACCTGGCCTGCCGACGAAGAACAGAATCCGCCGGATGATGGTTCTGCCGTACCACCCTGGTTCACACGGTACAGCCGAGCAGGTGGGGCAAACCATCAAGGACAAGCTCAAGAAGAGCGAGACTGAGGATTTCGGGACGCAGATTGCGCGGATACTGTTTCAGTACCGGACCACGCCCCACGATGTCACTGGGAGTGCCCCCTGTGAGCTCCTGCTGGGTAGGATGGTCAAGACACTCTTGGACGTCTTGCAACCGGACCTCCGTTCCACAGTGCTCCTGAAGCAGCTGAAGCAGAATGTGGCTGTTGACCAAGGGTTCCGTCCCGGGTCTTTGCCGGTGCCGGGAGCTCCAGTTTTCGCCACGTACTTTCGTCCTTGCCCACCCTGGTCCGCCGGACAGTTGGTGTCTCCTGCCAGCGGGTCATCGCTGCTCGTCCGCATGCCAGACGGGACCACATGGCGCAGACACGCCGACCACGTTAGGCCTCGCCTCGGGACCTGGCCAGCACCCTCGTCTGCCACTTCCGAGTCCTAGCCCACAGGAGTACTAGTGGCAGCACCAGTCGCTTCCAGCGGAGCACCACCCACCTCGGAGGTGACAAGCGTTGCCAGTCGTGCGGCGCCCGTTGGGCCGGTGCCGAGCCCGCCACTTCATTCAAGGCCGACCACTGCGGACCCTCCGGATGGAGCGAGGCTAGCAAACGAAATGGGTAGCAAACGAAAATGGTGCTGGAGCCCTCTGTCATGCCCACTGTTGCAAATGTGGGAACAGACCTTTCGGAGCGCGAAAGCGGTCAGATGGAGACATTAGTGCAGTAGCGTTTGAGCTTTCACGGCAGTACATTGGCACGACCATTGACGCGTACGGAGGAACCTGGGATAAAGCTTGGACAAGTAGTTTCTCGAAAAGCGAAGAAATGTCGCACAGCGGCAAGTCTGACAGGGGTGAGAGTTCTTTTGCGTCCCGTGCGATATGGATAATGACTTTGTGGCGGCAGAGAAAATGCCAGCCGAGGATAACGTCATCAGAGCATGAGGAAAGGATAATGGACTCTGTGGTATATTGAACGTCAGCGATGCAACACCAGCAGTGCAAGCCACTAGATCAGGGACCCTGTAGCGAAGCACACAAGAGCACATGATGGATGGAGAGGCACTTGATGGGATAAAGTAGGATGGGTTTGCTGGGATGAGTCTTCAGACATGGTTTAGCCTAGGGTACGACATCGAAGTTCTAGGACGGACGTTGTAGATTGAAGCACCGTGCACCACTTGTAAACGCATTTTATAGCCGCCGTCGTTTGGTACTGACCATTAGTACAGAGCACGGATTCCCAGCAGGTGCAGTGTTTCCCGACCAAGAGCGCTGAAGAGAACTACCTTCTGGAAAGCGATCGAGAGAGAGAAAGAAAAAAAACATTTATTCGGACCATCGAGGTGGTTGCTCTTGAGGTCGAGTGGGTGGTGTCCTCATTCCAGGACTCCACTGGCCATGGTTGCTCGACCGAGAGGATAACCCACTATGTTGCACCCCTCCTCCTCTACAAAGCTATTAAACTGGGAAGACGTTGGAGTGAAAAGATAAATGGCGTATGCCTGTGCAACCTTCGGTTTGCAGACGACATTGTCCTGTTCAGCAGCACTGGGGACAAGTAACACAAATGACTGAGGACATTAACAGAGAGCGAGTGAGGAGTGAGGTTCAATATTATTATGCAGAAATCTAAGCTTATGATCAATAGTTGGTCAAAGGAACAAAGTCCAGGATCGCCAGGGAGCCTCTAGGATATGTAATGGAGTACGTTTACCTAGGCAAATTACTCACAGACAACCCTAATATGACAAGGAAACTTACAAAAGAATAACAATCGCTCGGAGCGGATACGACAGAGACTGTGAGCTCCTGAATGGAAGCTTACTATAATCATTGAATAGAAACGTGTACAATGAGTGCGTTTTACCGGTGCTCACATATGCGGGAGAAACTTGGAAACTAAAGAGAAGCTTGAGAACAATTTAATGACCGCACGAAGAGTTGTGGAACGAAGAATGTTAGCCGTAAAGTTAAAAGACAGAATGAGAGCTTTGTGGAGCAAACTAAAAACGGGAATAGCCGATATTATGTTTGACATTAGGAGAAAGAAATGAAGCTGGGCAGGTCATCTAATGCGTAGGTCGATGAGGGTTACAGAATCGGAGCCAAGAGAAGGGAAGCAAAGTCGACGACGGCTGTAGACTAGGTCGGGCGATGAAATCAGGAAGTCCGCAGGCGCTAGATGAAATTGGTTGGCGCAGGACAGGGGTTAATTGGAGGCGTCTGGGAGACGCCGTCGCCCTGCAGTTCACCTACAAATAGACTGATGATGATATATATATATATATATATATATATATATATACATATATATATATATATATATATATATATATATAAAGTGAAAACAAAATACACTATGCTGATGGGCGACTTCAATGCCAAGGTAGGCAAGAAGCAGGCTGGAGACAAATCAGTGGGGGCATATGGCATAGGCACTAGGAATAGCAGCGGAGAGCTATTCGTAGCATTTACGGAACAGAATAATATGCGGAGAATGAATACCTTCTTCCGCAAGTGGGACAGCCGAAAGGACGTGGAGGAGCCCGAACGGCGAGACTACAAATGAAATAGACATCGTACTCTGCGCTAACCCTGGCATCATACAAAATGTGGACGTGCTCGGCAAGGTGCACTGCATTCGAGTTCTTACCATAGGATGGTAAGACCTTGAATTAGCCTAGACCTGAAGAGGGAAAGGAAGAAACTGGTACAAAAGAGGCCAATAGAGGAATTCGAGATATAAGACAGCTGATATAAGGCAGAGGTATAAGACAGCTGACATAAGGCAGTATAATATAGATAGAATTGAACATGCTCTCAGGAACGGAGGAAGCCTAAAAGCAGTGAAGAAGAAACTAGGAATTGGCAAGAATCAGATGTATGCGTTAAGAGACAAAGCCGGCAATATCATTACTAATATGGATGAGATAGTTAATGTGGCTGAGGAGTTCTATAGAGATTTATACAGTACCAGTGGCACCCACAACGATAATGGAAGAGAGAATAGTGTAGAGGAATTCAAAATCCCACAAGTATAGCCGGAAGAAGTAAGGAAAGCCTTGGGAGCTAAGCAAAGGGGGAACACAGCTGGGGAGGAACGGGTAACAGTAGATTTGTTGAAGGATTGCGGAGAGATTGTTCTAGAAAAACTGGCCACCCTGTACACGCAATGCCTTATGACCTCGAGCGAACTGGAAGCTTGGAAAAACGCAAACCTAATCCTAATGCATAAGAAATACGCGCCAAAAACATGAAAAATTATAGACCGACCAGCTTACTGTTCGTTGCCTACAAAGTTTTTACTAAGGTAATCGGAAATTGAATCAGGAACACCTTAGACTTCTATCAAGCAAATGACCAGTCAGGATTCCGTAATGGCTACTCAACAATAGACCATATTCACACTATCAATCAGGTGATAGAGAATTGTGCGGAATATCACCAACCCTTATATATAGCTTTCAATGATCACGAGAAAGCATTTGATTCTGCCTAACCGAAACCTCAGAAGTTAAGGAGGCATTACGAAATCACGGTGTAGACGAGCCGTATGTAAAAATACTGAAAGATATCTATAGCGCCTCCACAGTCCTCCATAAAGAAAGGAACAAAATCACAATGAAGCAAGGCGTTAGACAGGGACATACGATCTCTCCAACGCTATTCACAGCGTGTTTACAGGAGGTATTCAGAGACTTGGATTGGGAAGAATTGGGGATAAGAGTTAATGGAGAATACCTTAGCAACTTGCGATTCGCTGATGATATTGCCTTGCTTAGTAACACAGGGGACCAATTGCAATGCATGCTCACCGACCTGGAGAGGCAAAGCAGAAGAGCCTAAAATTATTTGCACGAAACTTAAGTAATGTTTAACAGTCTCGGAAGAGAAGAGCAATTTACAATAGGTTGCGAGGCAATGGAAGTAGTAAGGGAATACAACTACTTAGGGCAGGTAGTGACCGCGGATCCAGATAATGAGACGGAAATAATCAGGAGAAAAAAAAATGGGCTGGGGTGCGTTTGCCGGCATTCTGAGATCACGAACAGCAGGTTGCCATTATCCCTCAAGAGAAAAGTGTTTATTAGCTATGGCGTACCAGTACTCACCTACGGGGCAGAAACCAGGAGGCATACGAAAAGGGTTTTACTTAAATTGAGGACGACGCAACGAGCTATGGAAAGAAGAATGATGGGTGCAACATTAAGGGATAATAAAAAAGCATATTGGGTGAGGGAACAAATGCGAGTTAATGACATCTTAGTTGAAATCAAGAAAAAGAAATGGGCATGGGCAGGACATGTAATGAGGAGGGAAGATAACCAATTGTCATGAAGGGTTACGGACTGGATTCCAAGGGAAGGGAAGCGTAGCCGTGGGCGGCAGAAAGTTAGGTGCGCAGATGAGATTACGAAGTTTGCAGGGATGACATGACGACAATTAGTAAATGACCGGGGTTGTTGGTGAAGTATGGGACAGGCCTTTGCCCTGCAGTGGGCTTAACCAGGCTGATGAAATACATATATATATATATATATATATATATATATATATATATATATATATATATATATATATATATATATATATATATATGTGTGTGTGTGTGTGTGTGTGTGTGTGTGTTGTCGAGTTGCATTGACCGCAAGAAACCACAGCCGCAGATAGAAGATGAAGCACAATGAGAGCGGCGAACTCTCGCCCATCGTCGAAATTCGATCTGCAGGTGACGCGCTTTCGGTTTTACACTTTGTACTTAAGGTACATGAACGTACCGAAGAGGCAAGCCTGCGCCCCGGTATCTCAATGACAACTGACTTTATCTTCTTTCTCATGGCACCTTCTCAGGATGCTGGTTTCCCTTTTTCTCAATCGCCACGTTCGCATAAATAGGGAGGACTCGTGGTTCATATCCAGTTAACCACAGCCACGCCCTCCCCCCCCCCCCCCCCCTAATCATTACGAACCAAATGAAACGCAGGGCGGCTAGAGAGCGATGTGATCTGGTGGCTTCATCCATGTACCACTTCGTGTGGTAGCTGCCAGTCACATGACGGAGTATAGTCACTGTCGTTTCGGAATACTTTGGCGTGATATAAGGAGAATCTCTGAGCGTTCAAGACGAAGGGGTGGAGGCAGATGTCACGAATTGGTTGGTTTCCATGTATGCTGGCTTTACTCGGTCCAATGATATCGTTTCGCGGCGGCGGTGCATTTCGGTGGTAAGCGCCTTACGACCATGGCGGAGAACCTTGAAAGGCCCATAGTGTGGTACTTGCAACGGTCGTCCTACTGCATCATTTCACAGAAATAGGCGACTACAGTTATTTATTTATTTATGGTACCCTCAGGGCCAAAGGCATTGCACAGGGTAGTGTTGTTAATATACAAGCAAGCAAAACGTACAAGAAAAATACAATACTTGCTCATTATAAAATGTTAGCTATATCATTGGAAAAAATACATACAATGTTAGCACAATAACATGGAAAAAGCCACATTATAAAACCCTGTTTATACTTTGTTGGCTAGAAAATTTCGGAAGTGTTGGTTATCACTGATAGAAACAGCATCAGAAGGAAGGTGAAGTCCTGTGCAAATGGAGTGAAATAAATGCTTAGTGTTGCAAACGTCAATACCAACTTTGTGGCTGTGGTCGATGCGATGAGATCAGTAATGGGGCCTAGAGATAAATTGGTCGCGCATAACAGGGCGATAGCAAAACTTATGAAAAAGAGTTACTCCAAATTTGGTGGCGCGCAGACAGGGATGGGAGAGCAAGATTAGACTTCATGGCAGTAACACTAGGGGTTCAATTGTAGTTGCACAGAATAAACCTAACGGAGTTTTCTTGAACAAGATTTAGTGCCGTTACAAGTTTGTCCTAACTTGGATCCCATATCGAGCATGCGCTTTCCAGCTTGGAACGTATTAGTGTTTTATAAAGCAATATATTAGGTGAGGATGGCGCTCTAAGGAAGTTAGGACGTAGGTAACCTAATATGTGGTTTGCGCTGCTAACTATACGTTCAATGTGATTGTTCCAGCTCCAGTTAGTGGTAATGTGAATGCCAAGGTACGAGGTGACTGATTCTAATTGAACATTGTTGAGGTAAAAGGGAGATATGGATGTCTTAGTTTGGGAAAATGCATTGTTTTACATTCCCTAGTGTTAAGTTCCAGTAACCACTTTTTGGACCAGGTAGCAACCGCATCTAGATCGGACTGTAAGTCGGTAGTGTCATTACCAGTTCTTATTTCGAGAAAAATACCACAGCCGTCAGCAAATCAAATAAAAGAACGTTAGATTTTAAGAGAGGCGCCAAGTCATTGATATAGATAAGAAACAAAAGCAGTCCAAGAACCGATCTCTGCGGAACGCCTGAATAAACGTGGCTAAAAGCAGAGCAGCACTGATTCACGACAACAAACTGTGAACGATGTGTAAGAAAAAATTCAATCCATTTTAACAAACTAGTGTCTAAATTTAATTGATTTAGTCTATGAAGCAGTAATCTGTGTGAGACCTTGTGAAACGCTTTTGAAAAAATCTAAGGATAAACAAACGGCATGAGATGATCGATTTAAGATTTGGAGCAACGCGTGAGTAAAACATATTAGTTGCGTTTCACATGAATATGTTTTGCGAAAGCCGTGTTCAGCCGCGTTAGAAAACGAGTTTGATTCCAGAAAGTTAACCAAGTTACTGTAGATTACATGTTCTAGTATTTTACTACTGTTATTGGTGAGAGAAATGGGGCGGTAATTACAAGGAAAATTTTACTGCCTGATTTGAAGATTGGAATCACCTTCCCTATTTTCCATTTTTTGGGGGGCGTACCCGTGCCCAAAGACTCTTGGAATATTTTTGTAAATATTGTCACGTAGGTGACGGTGAGCTACCTGGCACGCAGGCAGACAGAAAGGTACACTGCGTCGGCGTTATACGTAAAGAGTGTTTAATGGGCGAACTTTGTGCCCTAAATCAAGCGAGCAACGCGGTGACGGCGAAAGCAGCAAGCGCTTCTGGGGCGTTCGTCGGACTGAGCCAGCGAGAGCGGTGGTCCCGTATTTATGGGTTTCGCGTCCATGATGGAAACGCGTCAAGCGACGCCGCTTGCGTCGCAGCGACGCGAGCTGCGTAGCTCGCGCCGCTACAAGCTGAAATAAACGCACGTGGCATTACCCCCCCCTCCCACCCCCCCATGAAAAAAAAAAGCATCAAACAAGACACTTGTAAGCATGCAGTCAACAATGGAAAACGAGAAAAAAAAGAATGTCTGTTAGTCCGCTAACGCTCAAAAAACTTTTTAAGGCGCGCGACGTGCACCATCTCAGGTCGCGCTCGACGTCGCTGTGACCGCGTCACTCCATCGGGCACCACGTCGTAGACCAGCAGTGGTCCAAGTCGTCGCAGGAGCTTCTCGCAGGAGCCCACGGCGACGAATCGGTGTTCACACCATAACGCGGTCACCAAGTGTGCACTCTTAGTCTCGTCGACGTTTTGCTGCTCTTTAATACGCATTCGGGCTAGCTGGCGAGCTTCCTGGGCACGTTGAAGGAAGCCGGCAACGTCTGCATGGATGTTGTCGTCTTCAACGTGAGGAAACATCGCATCAAGCATCGCGGCGACTTCGCGACCGAAGACAAGCTCGAATGCGTCATCTGCGTTGTCTCCTGTGGCGCGGTGTTGTAGGCGAAAGACACGTACGGAAGGACTTCGTCCCAAGTTTTGTGCCCGACGTCGACATACATGGCGAGCATGTCGGCGAGGGTTTTAACGCGACAGCTTTAAGGAGCTTCTGTAGCGGAAAAGCCGGTGTCGTCGGCGTTGGCGGCGTTGGCCGTGAGCGACAAATACCGGGAGACACTTCATAAATAAAAAACAACTTGCAAGATGGGCTGGGTGGGAATCGAACCAGGGTCTCCGGAGTGTGAAACGAAGACGCACCACTGAGCCACGAGTTCGATGCCTCGAAAGGGTACAAAAGTACCTCTAGTGAATGCGGTGTTGCCTTAGAAACGAGCCGTAGAAAGTTATACTGCGGTGTATATCTGTAATTATGGGCATGTAACTTACAGAAGTCGCAGTTGCGCGAGTGGCGAAGTACGTTTCCGCGTCATTTCTTCTGTTGCGCTCTGCGCACATGCAGAGCCATCTTGCGGCAAACACAGAAGACCCTTCCTCGCAATGTGCGGCGCTGCCCCGACGCATGGCGCGCCACTCGCCCGCTTCTCCCTTTGGGGCCGTGCAGGGACTGGTACGAGGATGCCCCAGTACCCTTGCGTTTAATAAGTTTTCTCGCTCTCTCCCCTTCCAACTTCCAGCGTGCATCACTCGAACCCTCGTGTTTAGGCGACGCGGCTCTTTCCGCTCACAGCGCGATTCCTATGAGCAGCGCCCGATACGGGACGCCTCTGACGTGATCGCTGCACCGTAGCGCGTTTGTTGAAAAAGCGTCCCCTGCGATGGGTGCCGAGCTGCTTCGGAGGAGTCATGCGTCTGCGTGGTGCTCCCAGGCGAGATAGAGGACCATCCCATCGAGGCGTCAGGCGCATCGTTTGGCTAGCGTAGATCGTTTCTCCATCAGAGACACCGGGTTCTTTGATTCCTTCCGCTTGCTCAGGCGCAGGTTTCGTTGCCGCGCCGAACGCTGCATTGCTCGGCGCTCCCCGCGTGATTGGTGGGTGCAAAGTCCGATGCGGGGCGCCTCATAAGTTATCGCTGCGCCGTAGCGCATTGTCTTACACCCCTTGGCGGGTCAACGGGAATGCTGTCGCGTTCCACTCTCGAAGGCGAAGCTTAAGCATCCTCCAATTTTTATTTAAACGCTCCGTAAGGCCGTTAGTCTGCGGGTGGTACGCTGTAGTGCGCCCATGGCTCGTATGGCTCAAGTGCAGAATCTGTTGCGTAAGTTCAGCTGTGAATGCCGTACCTCTGTCCGTAATAAGGACCTCGGGTGCACAATGACGGAGAACGATGTTCTTTATGAAGAATCTGGCGACCTCGATTGCATTTCCCGATTCTAACGCCACAGACTCGGCATGGCGCGTCAGATAGTCCCTTGCTACTACAATCCACCTGTTCCCGTAAGCAGACGTCGGGAAGGGGCCAAGGAGATTCATGCCTATCGGCTGGAATGGTTTGCATGGTGGCTCGATTGGTTGCAGGAGGCCGGCTGGGCTTTTAGGCGGTGTTTTACGACGTTGGCAATCTCGGCAGGTTTTCATGTAGCGTGCGACTTCTGCGTTCAAGCCCAGCCAGTAGTACTTTTCTTGAATTATTCTGAGAGTTCGAGTGGATCCCAGATGCCCTGCTGTAGGCTCATCGTGAGACGCTTCTAAAATTTGCCTTAGCTTGACTGGCACGACGAGTAGATAGGCCGCTTTGTACGGCGTGTTCTTTTTCACCAGCACATTGTCTCGCAGGCACAGCGATGAAAGCGCTCGTCTGAATGCCTTTGGCACTGAATCGCTCTTCCCTTCGAGATATTGAACCACACAGCGTAGACCAGGATCGGCACGTTGATCTTGTACGAAGGTGTTACAGCTTATGGGCCCAAGGAATTCATCGTCGTCATCGTCGCAGGGCGGGGCGGATTCAACAGGGGCACTCGAAAGGCAGTCGGCGTCTGTGTGCTTTCGGCCTGACTTATACACGACGGTGAAGTCGAACTCCTGTAGTCACAGGCTCCAACGAGCAAGGCGACCTGACGGGTCTTTCAGGTCAGCGAGCCAGCACAGAGCGTGGTGGTCACTGATTGCCTTGAAGTGCTTCCCGTAAAGATACGGCCAAAATTGTGTGACCGCCCAAACGACAGCGAGGCATTCCTCTTCGGTCGTCGAATAGTTCAATTCGGCTTTCGACAGGGATCTGCTCGTGTAGACGATGGCTCGCTCCAGGCCGTTCTTCTTTTGAATCAACACAGCACCGAGTCCTATGCCGCTTGCATCCGTGTGGATCTCGGTGTCAGCGCTCTCGTCGAAATGGCCGAGTACTGGCGGTGACTGCAAGCGCCTTTGAAGTTCGCGAAAACCATCTTCTTGGGGCCTCTTCCATGTGGACTACGCGTCGGCTTTCGTAAGCCGAGTGAGAGGCTCTTCGATTCGAGAGAAATTTTGGACAAAACGCCTGTAATACGCACAGAGCCCCAAAAATCTACGGACAGCTTTCTTTTCACTGGATGTCGGGTAACTTTCGATGGCTGCAGTTTTGCGGGGTCTGGACGCAAACCTTCGCGATTAACTACGTGACCGAGGAACAGGAGCTCTTCGTAGGCGAAACGACATTTCTCTGCTTTCAGAGTGAGTCGCGACACCCTAATTGCCTCTAGCACGGTCTCCAGCCTATTAAGGTGCTCGTCGAAGGTGGATGCGAAAACGACTACGTCGTCGAGATACACGAGGCATATCTGCCATTTCAGCCCAGACAACACTGTGTTCATGACACGCTGAAATGTCGCCGGCGCTGAGCATAGTCCGAAAAGCATGACTTTACATTCGTAAAGACCGTCCGGCGTGATGAAGGCAGTTTTCTCACGGTCCCTCTCGTCGATCTCAATTTGCCAGTAGCCGCTCCGGAGGTCTATCGACGAAAAATACTTCGCACCGCAAAGTCGACCTAACGTGTCGTCGATTCTCGGAAGCGGGTAGACGTCTTTTTTCGTGACGGTGTTGAGACGCCTATAGTCAACGCAAAATCGTAGGGTACCGTCTTTCTTCTTTACAAGCACCACGGGTGAAAACTACGGGCTCTTGGACGGCTGAATGACGGCGTCGCGAAGGATTTCTTCAACTTGTGTCTTTATTGTTTCACGTTCTCGCGCTGAAACGCGAGACTTCGGCGGACGGGACGAGTCGATTCATCGGTTATAATGCGATGCTTCGCTATGTGCGTTTGCCGGATCCTCGACGACTTTGTAAAACATTCGGAATATCGCAGAAGAAGGCGACGTAGCTTTTCTTGCTTTTGTTGAGGCAGGGTGGGGTTAATGTCGAAGTTCACCTCATCGGTCACCGTCGACGACGCCTCATGGGACGAGTCGGAGAGCGCTAATGCGTCGCATATTTCGGCGAACTCTTTCAAGAAAGCGACCGTCGTACCCCTGTTGAGGTGCTTGTGTTCCGTACTGAAATTGGTTATTACCACAGCCGCTCTGCCTTTACGCAGATGGACGACACCGCGTGCGACGCAAATTTGGCGATCCAGAAGCAGCTGCAAGTTCGCTTCGACAATCGCATCGCCGCTTGAGAACGCGTCTGTTTCGACGAGTACCGTGACGCCAGCGTTTGGCGAGAGGCTCACTTGATCGTCGAGGATGGAGAACGCGCCGCGATGATAATGATTGCTTTGCATTTTTTTCTGACCAGTTTGTCGTCAGTGTTATGGTTTTCGTTTGCAATGCGATCACCGCACCGTTTTCGTTCAGGAAGTCTATGCCGAGGATTACGTCACGAGAGCAGTGCTGTAGGATGGTGAAGTTCACAGGGTAGGTGTGACCGTGAACAGACACTCGCGCAGTGCATCGTCCCGTCGGGTTTATGGGCCGGCCTCCTGCTGTGCGTATTTGAGGACCTTCCCATGCTGTTTTGACTTTCTTGAGTTGTCACAAAAATCGTCCACTAACGACGGAGTAGTCGGCTCCGGTGTCGACGAAAGCAACCACTGGAAGTCCATCTAAGGTAACTTGTAATCGGCACGTGGTGTTCGCGTTCGATGTCGGTCGGTCACCGACTCTGCGGTCTGTCACTTCGCAGGGTCGCGGCTGCGTCGGGTGGAAGCCTCGTGGCAAGGTGCTGTTGTGGCCTTCAGCCGCGCCATCGTAATTGTGGTGTCAGGTCGCGATTTCCTGTCTTGTTGCGTCCCTGCGTCGGGTCGCGTGCTGTTGTCGGAATGCAACGAGGCGTCGGAATGCATCGTGGTTGTATGAGGATTTTTCTGTCTTCACTCGAGAGTGGCGTCACCTCCTGAGGTCGCTGGCTTTAGTTTCCCCTACGAGGGCTCGGTGACCTCTCCCTCACGTACCCTTGGTACGGCGAAGACGAACGGCGTGGGTAGGGTGACGGGCACCTGAAGCGACGTGCGGCGGCATCTTTGGTCGCTCGAAGTTAGGCTTCAATTTCTCGAGGCCGTTGGCCAGGAAGAGGTCGTGGGGCGTCGATGTTGTGCCCGCGGAGGCCCATCTGACGGTAGGTGCATTCTCGTAGGAGGTGGCCGGCTTCACCACAGTGAAAACAAAGCGTTCGTCGATCTGAGGTTCTCCAGATTTCAGTCTTCCTCGTGGTGGTTTGCCGAAACGTGTTTAGCGGACGGCCTGCTGCGGACGCGGCGGTGGCGGGTAGGCTTGGCTGCGTTGAGGTGGCGCATACGTTTCCCGTCGCCAGCTGGTTGACCTCGCTTGGTTTTAGAGAGCGGCGGCGTAAGTTGAAACGCGTGGCTCCTGGCAAGGTGGCGATATGGTTGGCGCCGTTTCGGCAGGATCGAGTGTGCCCAGCGCTTGTTGTACCTCGTCCCTTACAACGTCGGTGAGCGAGGTTATTTGTGGTTGCGCACCCGGTAGCAACTTGCGCAGCTCGTCGCGCACGATGGCACGGATGGTATCTCGAAGGGCCATTGCGGAGGTACTTCGGGAGTCGTAGCATTCTGACGGAGGAGCGCGTAAGTTGCGGTAGTATTGCTTTGCGCGAAGCGCGAGCGTCTTCTCGATAGTAGCCGCTTCGCTAATCCATTCGGCGGCCGTCCTCGGCGGGTTGCGAATGAGAGCGATGAAAAGTTGCTCCTCGATGGCCCTCATAAGGTACTGAAGCTTCTTGTCTTCAATCATGTTGGCGTCCGCGTGGCGGAAGAGCTTTTGCATTTCTTCCGCAAAGACTGTTACGGACGCTGCTGGCGAGTTTGAAGCAAGGCCTCCGCTCGTTCTTTGCGCAGAATACTTGCGAAAATTGCAGATAAGTGCCTCTTGAAAGCCTCCCACGTTGTCAGGGACAGCTCCTGGTTCTCGTACCAGGCTCTAGCAGAGTCTTCGAGACAGAAGAAGTCATTCCGAAGTTTGTCTTCGTCAGACATCTTGGTCTTGACTCGCTTGGTCATGACTCGCTCTGGAACGTATTTTTTTATTAGTTCGTGTGCTTTAGTTTCGAATGCGTCCAAATTACAGTCTACTGAGTTATTGTCGAAGTTATGCAAGAAGATGTCTATGAATGCTTTAAGTTCAGTATTGATTGCGTGAAAATTTGCTGTGTTGTAGTCATAGTTCTGCGCTGTTTTGAGCGTTTTGGCGCCGTTTTTTTCGATGTGGAAGTTTAGGAGTAAGTGGTCACTAATTCCAGGATAGCAAGTAACATCAGAGAGAAGATCAGAGGTAGTTGATAGAATTAAGTCAAGTGTGTGGTGTGCTGCAGCGGATAATCTGATTGGCTCGGAAACAGTTTGAGTTAACGAAAAGGCAGAACACATATCCAAACATTCTTGTGATTCGGTTGAGTACTGAGTTAAAGTAGGAAGGTTCGTATTCCACATTATATTAGTGAAGTTGAAATCCCCTAGAAGTATGACGGGTGACGTGGGAAACCGAGTGTAAGTCGTATTAGGGACGTCATGCAGTTCACATAAAAAACAGGAAGAGCAAGAAGGGGGTCCATAGCATACGCGTAAAATGTGTTTGCTATGGTCAATCTTTAGTGATGTCCCATGATTTTGAGGTATCGGCTAACTGATATGCTCGATGAGGGAAAATCATTCGAAACCGCAAGCAGTACGACCCCACCTCCAGACGCAGTGCGGTCGCATCGGTATATGTTAAAATGTGAAGCTTCATGAAAGATTTCGCGATCTGGTACATTAGAAGAGAGCCATGTTTCCGTAACAGCAACCATGTGCGCAGAGCAGGAATCTATCGCCGATGACAATGAATCATATTTGTTGACGACGCTGCGTGCACTGGTGTACATGATAGACAGTTGTGCGAATGGCCATCCAGCGCCCCTCTCGCCTTCCTAGGGCATAGCATGTGCAGTGTAAGTAACGGGCTCATGCCGCTCAGTGCGTTCATTGGTTTTAATTTCTTCGATGTTATCCGTGATTGTCTTGCAAGTGTAGCGTTTCTTATTAACAATGAGCTTGTTGTAGGTTTTTGGCGAATTAGGTTAGTTTTCTTCGGCTGACACGGGTGCAGACGAGAAATCTTCAGATACTGTAAATTTTTTTTTATTTCTACAGCTTACGTGCGGAATGTAGCTGCCCCTTGGTTTTAGCGTTAATACATTTCACAATAACGGGACGGCATTTGTTCGTTGATAGAGTGCGCAGACGATGCGCACGTTCAATTGAACCTGCTGGAAATGAATCTACGATTTCGCTTAGTACTTTAATTAATTTTCTTTCCGTTTCTTGCCATGTTTCCTTGGCATCAGGCAAACCATAAAATATTAGATTATTTCTTCGTGTCCGATATTCGATTTCATCAACACATGACTGCAAGAGGTTGTTCTGAACAGCCAGTAAGTCAGCAGTTTACTGTAATTGTGTAATTTGTGCACCAAGGTCGTCTATTGAACATCATTTCTTTTTCAGGGTGTCAAGTCTGGTTTGGATATCGGATACATTGGCTTCAATATTTTTTGTCCAGATTTATTGCTTTTTATCTCCCCAATGAGCGGTTACTTTATGTTTTTTAGTCGTTCTGTAATACAGGCCTCAACAATGACTGAAAGTCAACCGGGGTGTTTAATAGGAAAGCTTATCTTTTCTCAGTGACGTCTAATGGCAGCGCAAGCTGTTTTGTATCCCACAAGACAATATCTGCAGTGGACCAAAGAACTGTGTGCGATATTGATATTTGTGAAAAGAGTGTTGGACAGCTGCATAAGCAGCCCTACGTTTGTGGGTTTAAAGCATTGTGTTATGATGAATCTGCCCTGTATTCATTAACAGCTGTGTCTTTGCAAATTTTTGCCCTCCTGCCTATAGTGACCTCCAGCCTCAACGCAACGAGTTAATGAACTTTCACCTGAAGACAAGCTTCATTGGTTTTTTATGAAGGTAAAACAAGCTTCTTTTGTTTTTGATAAAGTGAAAACATGGACTTCCTTTTTCTTTTCTCGCTACATTGTTCTCCGTTCACAGTACGACAGCTTCTCGCAATTTCAAATCCATTCTTGCGAACCTCAAGTCTTTAAATTTCGAGAGCTTCGGATAAGCTTCGGATAAGGATAAGCAGCAGTTGTACTCCTGGATATAGAGTGCAACGGCCGCCGTGTGTTTACATTTTCTCGCCGCGCCAGCGCGGCAGTCACAGGTAGCTGTGTGGATTCTTCGTCTTCCGTGAATGCAAAACAGTAGTATCGATCATAACATTCAAATCGGCATCTTGAAACACACATTTTTAAAAGCACTTGCAATACAGCCCTGTCGAACAGGCTAAATTTACCTCGAGCGTTACGCGTTTCGGAGGCTCGTTTACTTTTGTTTGCGGAATGCATCTTCCCTCGACTTCGGAACCATGGGCCAGCAATACTGATCTCATGTCATAGGCGTGGCCTGCTTGAAGTAGTAGCTTGCCCTTTCTGATGTTCGCCCCACGAAAAAAAGCCTCTACGCCGTGGAGTTCTTGAAAGCCCACCGACAAAACAACAGGCACGCCGTTAACCGCCATACCGCAGCAGGGCGTGAGGCGCGTCGTCTGCTTTACTGCCCCTCCGCCCCGGCTGTCGCTGAAGCGACTACGTGGTGGCGCTTCCCGACATTTGAAGGTGGTGGCGCCTGGCGGATGCAGGGTGCTTATACAATGTTATGTAAAGTGTCTGTCACATCCTCATTGTACTTGATGATTCTGTACAATGTATACATCAACATTTTATATACTGTGGCAATTAGTTTATGTAAAACTGTGTGTTTCCGTGGGTCTGTGAAGATATGTGTTACTGCGTGAAGATCCAGACCCTTTATTTGAAATCGAGCCGTATATTTAATGCTTCGTAGTTCGTATATGTTATCCTCCCGGTAGAATTGTGCTGTGAATATGACTCTGTGTTCGTATCGTCTCTTGATGAAATAACCTTTTCCTAAACATGAAAAATTGATCTATGACTTTCGCCTTCAAAAACTGCGGGGATACATAGAAATTTCTAATAATGTGAAGGCGAAAGTAGGCTCGTTTTGTACGTGTGACAGCGGCCTCTCTCTCCACCAATTTTGCATTCCCAGAACGCCTGCGTCGCATTAGCGCCGCATGCTACTTTCGTCGGTCCGCTGCCGTAGCCAACGTTACTAGAATAGGTTCAGTTGTCAAACTCTCCGTAGGCGCCGTACATCACGGGTGCCCCCGTGTCTTGGTTTGCCGCCAGAGGGCGGAGCACCGCAGCTAGCTCTACGCGGGAGCAGCTCAGCGTTAGCGAAGAAGCTCGAGTCCTCCGACTTCGCAGCTTACGTACGAAGCAAGTGTTTTCACCGATCTGTCTTTAAATGTTTGTACCGACTCGCGTTTAGGAGAGTGATTGAAAAATTTAACGTAGCTGTGAAAATGCTGCTGCGCTGCCCCAGAGTGTGCTGTGGATTCCTTAGTTCAGGTTCGCAGGAGCCCCGGCCGCCCACTGCGCTCTATTAATCAGCTGTTGCTGATAAGTAGCTGTAAGTAGCTGATTAGTAGTTGTAATCAGCTGTTGCTGCTTAGTACTAATTAATTATTAATGCGAACGCATGCTATGACTCATGAGGCGATGTTAGCGCGACCACACGATGGTCCAAAAAAGTCACGGGAGCCCAAGCGAAAGAATCGAGGCAGTTCACGACGCCAGTTAAGACAGAGTGAATTAGGCCAAGGTAATTAAGGCCCAGGTAATTAAAATGGAATTACGGCACTCGAACCCACGACCATTGGGGGAATCTTTCGAACCCGCGACCGTTGGCGTCAATTAGCGTGATGTTAATTAAGGCCCAGTTTGTCAAATATAGTTAAGGCGCTCGTACCCACGACCTTTAGTGGGAGTCCAACACACGACCTTTGGTGTTCATTAGGGCGAAGTTAATCGAGGTAGAGCTAATTAAGGCACAGGTTTAATTACGATTGAGTGCATTACGACACTCGAACCCACGGTCGTTGGTGAGAGTTGAAGCCTCGATCTTTGGTGGTGGCAATGAATTACCTAACTAGGTAAAATAATTATTTAGTGATAAAAGTAATTCATGCATGAACAATTAATTGAACAATCAATAATTATTGAGTATATATATATATATATATATATATATATACACACTATATATACACACTCTCAGCACTTAATTTCGGGACGAAAAAAAACTGAAGCTAGCACCATTTCTTTCATCAGAGCACCGCATTCACAAGTTCAATGTTGAAACCTACGTGAGCTTTGCTCCCTTGCGAGCAGACTTGCACATTCAAAGTAGGTTATCGCTGCAGGAATGGAGCATAAATATGCATTCGTGTCACCAAATAAAACTGGATGATACGGCCCGTAAACAATTCAATATGCACACTACATTTAAAATGCACAAGAGTGTCGCATAAATGCACCGAGACTGCAAGAAAACACGCATGTATACACTGCGCCAAAACTGATAAACAACGTCCCCCGTCCGCGCCATGCTGACCGAGCAATGTGCGACAGCAGCGCCACGAGATGCGAGGATTGGTGGTGGGTCCACGCAGTCACGGGAGTTTGAAAACTGAACCTAGTCTAGTAACGTTGGCCGTAGCTTCATCCATAGCTGCTTCCTCCCGACAGCGGTCACTTATTCTTTTCTCCCACCAAAGGTCGTGGGCTCCAGTGCCTTAACTGATTCTACTTTATTAAACAGCGCCTTCGTCAAATGTGGCCTAATTAACACCAAAGGTCCTGGGTGCGAGTGCCTAAATAATTTCATTACTAATAAATGTACCTTTTTCGGCAAAATTAGCAGAATGCATATTCCATCGATGAGGAAGAAGACGACGACGAATGGGTGAGCAGTAGCATGAGCGCTACGAATTTCGATGCCTCAGAATGCGATCTTGAAACATATAGATGTTAGACTTTATCATTAAAAATGACAGTCATCTAGCATAAGCCAAAGCGCCTGAAGTCGAAAGTCTATATGCTCAAGAGAGATCAAATAAATTACTTGACCTTCCTGCTCATTCGGATTGTTACTTCTTATTACTTGTTTTCTCCAACCATAGGTCGAGGGATCGACTCCCACCAAAGGTCATAGGTTTGACTGCCCTAGATTACTCTGTCTAAAGCCTTACTTTTTGACATAATTATCGGCATCGATGCGGCCGCGACGTGTGCACGAGTGAAGACGACGTATGCACAAGCAGTGGCACGAGTGCTCCGATGTTCTGTACTTCATAAAGCTACCTTGAAACAGAAATCTATGGCTCTCCCCTTAAAAGGCGGAATGCAAGGAAGGTTACATGGGGCTCGGCCTACTGCCGCTCGAGGCCGGAGTCTCTGTGCTGTTGGAACGAGGCGTCGCTTGTTCGATTCGTTAGATTGTTGTTTGGGCATCTTCTGCATTGTAGGCTTAGTGAAGTGTATTGGTTGCTTTTTTTTCTTCGCATCGTTTTTACAGCCAAGCTGTGCAAGGTTAGGGACAAGTGCATCTTTCAGGATGACTTGTGATCCTGGCTATATTGTAGAATGGGTCCAACCGCAATGGCACAATGCCACTGTGGTCTCCGGGTAGTGGGCTCAGGGACGTCTAACGCGCCCTTGAAGTACTCTTGTCACACCTGTGACGCAAATATGTCTAAGGCATAAGGGTAAAAAAAAATGGTTGTCACAAATGTTGTTTACATTTTCGGTGCGATGAAAAGAACACGGTTGGTTATTTATAACTTTCCTTCATTGAAGGTAAGCCCGTGTGTGCGTGTCGATGTGGTCGCTCTGTTTCTTTATTGAAGTCTTCTCATACTGTGGCAGGTGAAAACCAATGAAAGCCACCCTCATCTGGATTCCAGGTGCGTAGAGTAGACGTCGCGCGAAAACGCAACCGCTTCGCTGATTGCGAGCTTCTTGAACAGCCGGTGCTAGCTCCTGCTGCACAGTCATTTCAGGACTCTATCGTTTCTGGGGTTCTAGAAGCCAAACACCAGGCGACTGTTAAAATGATCGAGACCATCGACTATAACCAGGATTGTACTTCATTCGGCAGTTTTCCTTCAGTGTCCTGTTTCACCAGAGACATCTCATGGTACCCGTGTCCCTTTCACGGATTAAAATTTCCAGGAATACCTTTTCAACGTCTCTTACTACGACCACCTTTTCCTTTGGAAATTTGACTATCAGAGACAGATGTCTTGATTTAATTTAGGATGTTAAATGACATGCCTTGCAGCGTGTTTGAAAAGGTGTCGCAAAGTGCATGAACCGTTATCGTAGCTCGGTCCTCTCGTATAAAATCGGGATGTGGCAAGCGGTAACAAATTGTAGTCAGTGGTTCTGACGATTCCTGAACCTCTCCCACGACTCCCAAGCTAATACATTTTGAGATCGCGTAATCGTGGCGGCGCAGCATGTCTTTGCTCTTTTTTTTTACGGTTTTGTCAGTTGGTGGACTCTTTTCGTTGAACTGTGCTTCTAGATTTCCAAAGTAACATTTTCTTTCCACAGCACACTGACTTGATAGCGACCGTTCTGTTTTACTATATTATTCTCCAATTCTACTTCACTTTTAGCTTCTGTAGTATTGCAAGTATGTTTTGAGATCCCCATGGATTCCATGCTCCAATACCTTTGTACTTCTTGCTGAAGTGTTCTTTCGGCAGCTTCAACTTTTAGAACCGTGGTTGCTTGACTTTTGGGGCTGATTTGTTTTGTTTTTGTTTGCTCCGATGGACTTTGCAGTACTCAACCCAGTGTAAGTGTTAACAGTGATCCGTCTGCTTTCGATTTTTCTGAGCTCTACCATTGAAGAACTTTCAATAATAACATGAGCCATGAGCAGTCCTATGGCGTCTGTGGCAGACGCCTTGATTCTGTCATCGGCCACCTGTAGCTTTATTTTGTTCTTGCATTTCTTATAGAGTTTCTGGTTTAGTGTAGGTAGACAACCGCAAGATATGACGTCGAATTGTAGAATGTTGATTACCGCGGCTGATTCATTTTTTCACGTTTCTCTAGATACTTGCACAATGTTCAATTATGTGATTTTTCTTCTCACGGAAAGGCTCACGAACCAAATGTGAGCCTTTCCTGCCGTATAATCTTCGCACCCATTTTTATTGCTAATCCAGCTACAATTCATGCCCGCTGGCTTCCGCTGTCCAATAACAAACCGCAATGTCTGCAGCGTTTTTATCTCTCAGTTCAAGCTTCTGCTGTCTGTAAAGGCACAAAATTATGCTATGCGTTTTCGCTTGCTTGTTGAGCAGACGTGGTCGCTACGCTTGCTGTGTCGCGACCCGGTATTCTTTTCTTCCCTTACGATTGCATATTTTTAGGCGCCCACTAAAATTTTCGGTAGGCTCAGTAGCTCGTTCATATGCAGTTCCATTCATTGCTCATGATTTCCGAAACCTGTTTCTAATATTTTGATCGCTTCAGCATAATTTTCATCTGCAGAGTACCGAGCCCTTCAATATTAGGCGCTGGGTTTCTGGTTAGATGTGCTAATAAATGATTGAACTTTTGTCATTTGGTCCCGTTAGGTAAAAACTTAACTGCTGACTCGTATTTAGCCCACAAGTGATTCTCCTCCAAAGCTCTCCCGCTAAACTTTTCTCATTCCCGCTAGTTAGATTATCTAGTGCCCTGGGTCTTCACGATGCCGCCTGCCTTGTTCTGTTCAAAACCAACTCCACAGGCTCTCGAATTCTGCAATCTAATATAGATGAGATCTTCGTTATTTTCAAACCATACTCTATTAGTCTTTCCATTTCCGCTTCGGCAGTGTCTTGTGATAGAAATTTCATTTGTTCGTTGGTGCTCTTGTGGCTTTCGCTAATTCCCTTCCTCTGCGCCTGCTTTTTAAGCAACTGTTCTCTGTTAGCTCCTTCATTATTAAATATGTTCGGCTGCGTTGATGAGCTGTGTGATATGAAAGTGATGTGCTTCCCTTTTCTCCGTTAGTACTTTCTTGTTCATTTCTATGCGGGTAACAATGACGTCTTACTTGTCAGTCAGTCTTTCCGATGCTTATGTGTTTCACTGCGGTCTCTTCGCTCGATCCAGGTCGATCCGCTACTCTACCACCGTTTCCTTCTCTGCTGCTTCTTTTGCAGGCTCACCTTTACTGTACCCGGAAAGATAGTATAATGGACATGGTACCAGTATTGAAACGATCGAGAATGGTCACGGCATCCTTCGAACGTGAACGGGTTTTTCAAAATGTGGAGTACCACGCGCTCACGACAAGGAGTCATTCTCTTGCTCTTCGTGTTCTAGTGCCTTGATGATGAGATTTTACAGGCTCCCACCCGCCAAACTTGCCTAAAGAAGACTTTGGTGGGCTACTTGAAGCACACTCCAAGAGGGTAGATATTGTTGACTAATCTTCTGACTAATTCTTTGTTGCTTGTCCGGAGCAGCCAAGCTGTTGTTCCGTCGCGCTCAAGGTAACTTTTTTTCCGAATTCGGCACATCTTGCAAAATATTCTTGGACCATGGCCTTCATTAACCACCACATCCCCTTTCGACAATTGTTTCGCTTGTCGCTTGTTGGCTTTGACAGCAGTTCGTATTTCCTTGAGATATTCGCAATGACATGTCTTCCACAAGGCTTTCACTACTTCACATCTATTTCGCCGTGCTTCTTTAATGTTTTGCTGAATGGCTCTGCTTGTCCGTCTTTAAGTTGTCGCCTGTGATGTCTGCAGGCGTAAATGGCATGGGCTCATCAAGTTCGTCATAGGCGTAAGTTAACAGTAGATTGCTAAGCGCGTCTTCAACTTCTGCTACAGTTGTGCGTAGAGGCTCCACCGAAGCTGTTTCTCTTCTGATGATTTTTCGCATCGAGGTCTTCAGGCTTCGTATCAGGCGCTTGACAAATCGTCTCCACCACAGGACGCACTCAGCTAGTGTTTTCCAATGTATTTGGTGCATACTGAAAGTAATGCCGTACACTTTCATGCCCAAAAGCTTCAAGCATTCCGTGGATTTCCTTCTCGGCGCCTGTAAAGGTCCTGGCGTTGGCCGAATTGATTGGGGCCGGTATACATCGTCGTGTGGTGAATCACCGGAAAGCTTGTAAAAAAACTTGGTATTGGTATATCTTTGGTGAACTCCAAGTGTAATCTCTAGTTACCACACAGGTGAAATTACAATGCATTGTTTTACAATCTCATATTTGGTTTTCTCATGGTGTTCCTGTAAACTCATTTACGATTACTTGAAATGGCTCCAGTTCGTTGCCCCTTTATCCGGTGGAAGGGGAGGCATAATTTGAGGGGCAGGTCTTGTTTTATGCCTCTTGCAGTACTATACATTTGTTTAAACCTCTTATTGCAGCTTCGCGACTCGCAATATCCAGAACTTAGCCCACAGTTGTGGTAGCGTTACTTGAACTCATCGATGCAATATTATTTGATGAACGTGGCAGATCTGTAGTTCCGGGAAATACCCGTCATCTGAAGATACTGTGATGTGCCGTCTTCAATCTTAGCTGTAACGCAAACGCCTTTTCTCTGTTATGAGTCCTTTGTCGTCACAGTGGACTTCTTGTTTATTTTTTAGAGGATTTACCACCTGAATTAGCATCGCCACTTGCTTGCCTAAGCAGTACTTGTGTTTGTCATATCTAGTATGTCTCTGCAGTTATCTCATTTCCGGTTAATGGCCCCTTGTGATGCAATTTGCTTGCGTTGTCTAAGAATCTGGATACCCATGCTGGAACTCTTGCAAGGCGCCTCTATAATGAATAATTTTTTATTTCCAATATTGGTTTCTTCTCTGATTTTCCTGCGCAGCTGTGACATTGCGCTTAGTGTTGATCCGTAAATTCCTGCAAATCATGCTTGCTCTTTGCAGCCACGTGGAGGTGACCCATGTGAGTCCATGCGAAATAATTACTAGTTAATGTGTTTGGGCTTTTGTCATTTGTGAGTACACCAACCGGTTTGTCTTCCCCTTCAATGAACAACTAGCTCGTTTTTAGTGTTTTCCCTCTTATATCTACGACTCTGCTGGTAAGAAAACCATCTGTTTTGCTGTTCTCCTTGAAGCAATTAAGTGCAATCATTGAGTCGGCACAGCAGGCTGTTTCTTGGATTTTTTCGTGGAGTGACTTTTCAGAGGTCATGTCCCTCCACTTCTCGCATTGTTCCTTAGTGAGTGGATTATCTCACATCACGACCATTTTCTACAGTCTTTGAAAACCTATCTTCAAAATGTCAAAGGCCAAAATAAACAGCGCGAATCAAATATCTTTGCGGCTGCTTGCAACACTGTCCTTTTTGTTAATTACGTCATTGCTGGTAAGGGCACCCGCTTGTTTGCAGGGAGGATACCAGGTTGCTTGAGTGTTTCCATATCAATCCAAGAAACATTGTGTATACTTCCGATCGAATCTCCATGTGAACATTGTCTTTTTTGTTTCCAGGTATCATTTTGTTTATTCTCTAGTCACTGAATATCTTCTTTCTGAAGTCTATCGCTCTTTGAACATCTGTTTTGCTTCTTTGTACAGCTTGACAGGACGATGAAGTGTCGCTGCCCCTAAGATTACATTATCCACGGAAATCGTTTTTGTAGTGTTTGCGTCTTATCTGGAAATTGCTCACGAACTTGTTGAAAATGGTGCTTGATTTTCGCTGCCATACGAAACGAGCTCGGGGTTGTACCTATTTTATTTTAGCCATGTGCCCAGTTTGTACTTTATTATGTAGCTTTCCGTCAGCGTGATGCTTCCACCAAAGAAATCTGATGGCACATCTGCCCCTCGCGGATAGAAATTTGGAGGAATGTCTGTTGAAGGTCTCCTACTAGGGCCACCTCTTCCTTTCGAAATTTAATTAGGAGAGACTTCATGTCCCTCTTTATTTAGTTCTTGCCTCCAGATTGTCAGTTATAGCAGGCCATTCAGCGTGTGTGATGAGGCGTGGAATACAACACGAACCTTTGTCGTGGCTCGGTACTCTCGAATACACGCGGAATGTGGCAGGTAGTAACATCGTAGTCAGTGGTTCTGATGATTCCTGAACCTTTTCCGTGACTTCCAAGGAAATAAATTCTGAGATCACCTAATCGTGGCAGCACAGCAGTGTTTGTTTTTCTCTAACTTTTTCGTCAGTTAGAGGAGTCTTCTGATTGCATTTTTGTTGTTCATTTCAAGGTTAAGGTTTTCTTTCCGCGGCAGGCTGTCTTGATATCGAGCCTTTAGTTGTGCTATCTTGTTCTCATATTCTTCGACAATTTCGCTTCTGTAGCATGGCAACTTTGCTTTGTGAACCCTATTGATTTCAACATTCAAACCCTTTGTAGCCCTTGCTGAGGTATTTTTTCCCGCAGCTTCAACATTCAGAACTGTGATTTCTGGATTTTCAGCTTAAAATAATATTGTTTTGGTTTGCTTCTATGGACTCTGCGACACCCAACTCAGCATTTTCACGAAAGCCGTGAATATGTTTTCCTTTTTTTGCGTTCCACTGGTAAACGACTACAAATAATAATATGAGCCAACCAGCAGTCATATGGTGTCTGTTGCAGTCGTCTTGGTTCTGTCATTCGGCACTTGTATATCTGGTTGTTACTTTTTCTCGTTCACTTTCTGATTTTGGTTCAGGTAGACAATTATGGGATATGTGGTCCACTTGTAAAACTTCGATTATCGTGGCATATTCGCTTTTTTTTTGTTGCTATCTTCACGTGGTAGCGACGGTTGCGGACACAGCAACAAAATTGTGAATGGCGAAAGTAACTTTATTGGGCGAATGTGCGCCCAGAGAAACATGCTACACTCAAATCTCAATGAACGCGACGAACACAGTAGTAAATCTGATCTGCCGGTCTAGCACTTTGGCTTTGATACATAAGCCATTGAAGGTTCTAGAGTTATCACTGGTGCCCGCGTGTCTTCCAGAAATGTCGGCACAATTCACGTCGCACATGCATGCAAATGGATTATACAAAGTTCGGCGACAACCGGAAGCAGATAGAACCATCGGTAACATTCGAGAAACTTCCGATACATGCAGGTGTGTCCCGCGCTGAGCGATAAAATTTCTTAGACCATGAAACGTGGTCATTTGATAACATGTACACGTGTCACTGCAGTTACTTGCCAAACGCTCCATAACGCAAATTTTCCTTCTCGTCCGAACAGACAAATTGTCAGCTTTTCTTTAAGTATTACTTTCGCACCAATTTTTATTGCTAATCCAGCTACAATACACGTCCGCTGGCTTCCACTACCCAATAACAAACTGCAATGTTTGCCACTTTTTCCTGCCTCCATCAAGCTACCCCAGTCTGCGAAATCACAAAATGATGCTTTAGATTTGCTGTTGCGATAGCCGGATACTTTATACCGCTTCAAGGGACTTGGGGTTTTAATACGGACTCAGGTGGACAGCTGTTGTCGGACCGCGCTATTAACGAAATTTTTTATTCTTAATCAGCTTTAAATTTAGAACGTTCCACTTCGTACATTATTGTTACTTCCTGCTCTATTATCGGCTCTGCCTCAAACAGTGACCCTCTGCCTATTAATTTGACATTGTACGTCCTTTTATTTGTTACTTCGTTAGTCTGCGGCGCGTACTGTTGTCCATTATCACAAATTTTAGTGTGTCTAGAAAATAGTCCTGAACCCTTAGATAGCAATACCGAATCATCATCAACACCATGCCTCTTTGCTCTGTATTTAAGTTCCCTTAAAAACACCAAATTTAATGACACCATTTATAAAATGCACTTCATGTCCTTGGTGGAACTTGCAGTGCACGTGGGAGTATAGACGACAAAAAGTCGCTTGGAAAATGCTGCTTTACAATCAGTATACTGATACCTAGAGTGGTTATAAATTTCCAGCAGTTACACTCAAGAAAACAGTATCCAATGCTAAAGAGGAGTATCATGAAAAACATCATGACTTACTCTCTAAGGCCAGCTGCAGAAAAGCTCTGTTCAGATTCCTTCGGTGTAGAAAGCTCACACGGAACGCCCAAAATATAACGCCTATAATTCTTTCGCCGTGCGATGTATGTGCCTTTTTGGAATTGATCAGAAAAGGCTCCAAACAGTGTTTACTTTAAGTTTTGCAGAATGGGCCACTTAGGCCTCACGTCTGGGATCACTTTAAGGAAGTCACAGTGGCCGAGCTTTTCAATGTCATTCAATTTTTGCCTGCCTCAGCCGCAAGTCCTGATGGCATTTAAAATGCCACGCGAAAATCGGTGATTGCAATGTTTCCTCAAGACCTTCTGAACTCACCGAGTTATTCTATATGAAATGCTTGGATTTCTTAAAAACGGAGAATAGCCAAAATGATGCCGCTGCCTAAGAAACAGGGAGCTGGCTGCAATCATCATAATATTAGGGCTATTTCTCTTACCTCAAAAACGTTAAAGCTTATTGAATATATTTGAAATAACCGCATTACAGATGATATATCTGAAAATGCGTTACTGAGCCCAAGTCGAATAGGCTTCCGGCCTACCCTCTCTATTTGGTATTCACATGTAGACTTAGCCGTATGAAACTTACTCGGTGTAGGAAAGAGTTTGGTGCGTTAGTGACTCTTGACAGAGCGAACGCTCATGATATTGTCTCCTACCCACTACTGCTAGACAGATTACTATCCTGTAATTTAATAGATATATACGGTCAAGTGCTAAATATTTGGTGCAGCTAAAGAAAAATCACCAGCAGATTCACTTGCAACACTTGCGAAAGCGTTCACTGTTGCAATGGTGGTCAGTGGTCGAGCCTTTGAGGTTAATTCCGCTGAATAAGTTACTTTATCGGATCCCTTGCTGCGAAGCAACTGTGGTATACTCTTTTGCCCTCATTTTTCCGGCGCATGAACAGAGTGACTGAATGTTCAGGAAAATGAAAAGTTGGAAGCCAAAGTAGCGCTGCATATGCACTTCAGAAACAGTAAATATGCCAAGGAGTTCGTGATACAATAAGTATGGTATGATGATCTCAGATCTGCTTACTTTCTACATAATCACGCAGGTGGTGTTTAACATGGACGTCTGAAGATGCATTAATTTCTTTAGCACGTTCGTATCTTTCCTGTCCCTTTTCCCATGTCTCCTTGGTGCAGTAGTATACCTGCAATGAAAGAAATAGACGCTATAAGTGAAGGTTCCTAGAACTCATCTCACAGCAGAACGCAGCAATGAAAAATATGCGTCGTATTTGCTCATAAGGATGCGTCATGCAGCCTTGCAAGAGTGCGAGAAACAAAATTAGGAAGAAAACATTCACGAAACATTTTCTATGATAATTGTGGATGTCATGCTTTAGGCCTCCTTAACAAATCTTGTGTACGTTCGTAGTATATTCTAAATATGCTTTATTATATTGATTGTTAGCTGGAAGGCACAGTCTAGAATGGTGAAAACCTCAGGTTAAGCGCTGCACTTCATCTATTATGAGCAATTGCCTTATCTAGCAGGCGATGGCAATTTCATCAACAGCCTTTTATTATTTATAGGCTCCGATTGAGACGTGTCGTTCAGCGACCTGCCACTTAATATTCTGATACTGCTTCATTCTTGACAAACGTAATACTAATAAAGGAGTGTACTGCTTCAGGACAGTAAAGTAAAACATCTGCAAGACTTTTATTTGACGACAGTGGCGTAGTGTCGTCGCACCACCAGGTTTCTGCTCCTACGCTTGAATGGCATTGGTTGGGAAGCACGCAAATATGTGGTGTACGTATTTCTTTTCTTACCAAGACTTTATGCAAAGATCGCCGTAGGAGCATGAGGTTAATGCTTTTCTATAACACTGATGATATGCAGTGTTTATTGGCGCAAGGGCCAAGTGTGGCCAAAGAGCGCCAAGGCAGTGGTGACGAGTACTGAATGAACTAATGGCTGATGTGATGTGGCTGTAGAGAGGCCTAAAACTAAGAGCTATAAGTTGCATAAAATGGTCAAGGAATAAAAGTATGAGAATGGCTGAAGTAGGGTATACTATAAGTATAGGATGTACAAGAATGGTGTAATAGTGTTACATGAATAAAAATGGAAAGCTGATTGTTGTTGACGAATAGCTCAACAGCCTCAGCTGATCCCTTGAGTACAAGGGCCTGGAGGCATGTGCTAGAACAAAGGTTCACATCGCAACAGTGGCTTCTCGCAAGAGGCCGTGTTACGAATTTCTTGCACAGAAAACGTGCAGCGTGTCAACGTCGCTTAAATAGGCTAAGTTAGATTGCATGTGAAATAGCGGTTCCCTGCCTAGAAACAGTGCCAGGTGAAGTGGTATAGACTGACTGTATGCTAAAGGAAAGTGTTTTTTCCTCTCGACTACTGTTTCGCGGCATTCTAGGAAGACATGCTGAACACTGAGTGTCTCCCCACATCTACTACATATTGGACGTTCACCGCCACTCAACAGAAAGTTATGTGTACCATAAGTGTGCCCTATTCTGAGACGACAGAATAGGACATCACTTCGTCTGGACTTGGTCAGTGATGGCCAGTATCCTAAATGTGGCTTAACTGTGCGGAGTTTATTATCGGTTTCAGAGTCCCATTTATGCTGCCAGTAGGTTCTGAGTTTTTTCCGTAAGTATGGCTTTAGGTCTGAGACCGGGACGGCTGCGGACATGTTGGAAGCTTTTGTGTCTAAGGCGGTAGCAATTTGGTCTGCCAGGACGTTACCTTCAATACCTCTGTGTCCAGGCACCCAGCATATCGTTACGTGTTGGCCAGAGGCATAAATGGTACAG
The DNA here is from genome assembly GCF_023375885.2 of Dermacentor andersoni. Lineage (NCBI taxonomy): Eukaryota > Metazoa > Arthropoda > Arachnida > Ixodida > Ixodidae > Dermacentor > Dermacentor andersoni. The sequence continues at coordinate 32,673,987 of NC_092818.1, forward strand.
AGGAGACAGAAAAGATCTGCAATTACTGGATTTGTGTGGTTGAAGCATGACATCAATGTTTTCACAACGCTTAATGAGTCTGTGTATATGACCGCCTTATGTAATTTTAACTGTTTAATGTGTTTCGCAGCCGACCACAGTGCATAAGCCTCTGCTGTAAAGATGCTTGTTTGAGGGTGTAGAACATCGGACTCGGAAAAGGATGGGCCTACGGCTGCGTATGACACGCCAGCATGTGATTTAGACGCATCTGTGTAATACTCTGGACAAGGGTATTTAAATTGTAATTCCAGAAAATGCATATGAATGTGCGCCTCTGGAGCGTGCTTCGTTACCTCCACAAATGACGTGTCACAGTCAATGATTCGCCACAACCACGGTGGAAACGGCTTGGCAGAAGCCATTAGACTATTTTCACGGATAGGAACATCCATCTCCTCGCTCAGCTTTGTCACACGGATCGAGAATGGCTCTCTGGCTGTAGGTTTGTTATGAAAGAGTGTTGCAGAGGTCATATCGTTTATGGTGGGATGACAAGGATGGTTTTTGTTAGCATGTACTTTCAGAAAATAATTAAATGTAGAATATGACCGCTGCAGATCGAGCGACCATTCATCCGATTCGACATAGAGTCTTTGAATCGGACTCGTCCTAAAGGCGCCGGTGGCGAGGCGGATACCAAGATTATGTACAGGGTCCAGCATCTTGAGAGCACTGGGTGTAGCTGAGTAATACACAACCGCACCGTAGTCTAACCGCGATCGTACAAGGCTCCGGTAGAGGTTCATGAGGCATTTCCTGTCGCTTCCCCATGTTGTATGTGACAGTATTTTCAGGATGTTCATTATTTTAAGGCATTTAGCTTTCAAATACTTGATATGGGGAATGAAGGTTAGTTTTGAGTCGAGTATTATGCCTAAAAATTTATGTTCAGTGTTGAGTGGTATGTGTTGTCCATGCAGCATAATATCAGGATCTTGTATCAAACCTCTCTTTCTAGAAAAAAGTACACAGGAGCTTTTGAGGGGGTTTAGCTTGAAGCCATTTTCATTTGCCCATTGTGAGACCTTGTTCAGTCCGAGTTGGACTTGGCGCTCGCAGACAGCAAGATTACAATACTTAAATCCTAATTGCACATCGTCTACATATATTGAATAAAACATTGAGGATGGAATGACTTTGTGGAGGGAATTCATTTTCACAATGAAGAGGGTGCAGCTAAGCACGCCTCCTTGTGGCACACCAGTCTCTTGAGTGAATAGCCTGGACAGGGCATTGCCCACTCTAACACGGAACGTGCGGTTAGTCAAGTAGTTTTCTATCATATTTAGCATGTTGCCGCGTATGCCCATCGCAGAGAGGTCTCGGGGGATTCCAAATCGCCATGTTGTGTCAAATGCTTTCTCCAAGTCCAGAAATACAGAGAGAAAAAATTGTTTGTGTATATAAGCCTCCCTAATATTTGCCGCAATGCGAACTAGGTGGTCTATTGTTGACCTACCCTCCCTGAAACCACACTGAAGGGGATCAAGTAGACGGTTCCTTTCCAGGAAATAGATTAGACGCCGATTTACCATTTTTTCACATAACTTACACATGCAGCTTGTTAGTGCTATTGGCCTATAGCTACTGGCTAATGCGGGGTCCTTGCCTTGCTTATGAATTGGGATGGCAATCGCTTCTTTCCATGAGGATGGAATATGCCCAGATACCCACATGGTGTTGTAGAGGGACAGAAGTGTGTTCAATGTTTCTGGATGCATATTCTTGATCATTGCATACATTATGCGGTCACTACCTGGTGCTGAGTTGCTGCAGGAAATGAGAGCAGCCTTCAGTTCAGCGAGACTAAAGGGACAGTTGTAAGGTTCACCTGCTGCGCATTTTCGTTCAAGGCGCTCTCGCTCTATGCGTTCCTTGAACTTTAGGAAAGTTGGCGAATAGTGTGATGCACTAGAAATATTTTCAAAATGCGTACCCAGGAAGTCTGCCTGATCTTTCATGGTGTTGCCTTGAGCGTTTACTAAAGGAAGCGGTTGTGCTTCCCTGCCCTTTAATCTGTTCACACTGTTCCATACCTTACCCTCATCTTTGTAAGAGTTGATACAACATATGTATCTTTCCCAGCTTTCTCGCTTAGCACCTCGTCGTGTTCTTCTGCCCTGTGATTTCGCCTTCTTGAAATTAATGAGGTTCTCCGTAGTTGGAGAGTCACGAAGCAGGCTCCAAGCTTTATTTTGTTTTTTCCGTGCCTCTTTGCATGCGTCATTCCACCAAGGCAAACGACGCTTATTGGCAAGTCCGTTAGTTTGTTTCATGCATTTTTCAGCGGCGTCAAAAAAAAAAAAAAAACCTGTTAAAAATGCCACAGCATCGTCTATGTTTAAAGAACTCAAATCATCGTACTGTAAATATGTGATTTCTTGAAACATTTTCCAATCCGACGAGTCGATTTTCCATCTGGGAATCTGTGGAGCGGGATCAGCTCGTTTTGTTAAAGTTAAGAGAATAGGGAAGTGGTCACTTCCGTAAGGGTTTTTTAGGACCTTCCAATCAAGGTACCTCATTATAGATGGAGAGGTTATGGTTAGGTCTATTGATGAGTATGACCTTTGTGTGGTGCTATAAAAGCTGGGTTCTTTTTTATTGAGAAGAACTGCACCGGTACATAAAAGAAAGTCTTCTATAGTACGCCCTCTTGCATCACAGCGCGACTCGCCCCATAGCGTATTATGTGCGTTCACATCACCTGTTAAAATGAATGGTTCCGGAAGCTGATTGACTAGTGTTTCAAGATCCCTTAGTTGCAAGCGATGTTCGGGTGGTATGTAGAGGGAACAGACCGTAACCGACCTGTCGAAAAGAATCGCCCTAACCGCTACTGCCTCAAAATTAGTTTGAAGGTGGAGGTGTTGGCAAGCAACTGACTTCTGGGCTATAATAGCCACGCCACCAGACGCGTCATGGCCATCATCGCAATCTTTCCGGAATAATGTGCGTTGTGTTAAGAAATTTGTATTTGATGTTTTCAAGTGTGTTTCCTGAACGCAGACAGCCTAGGATTAAATTCTTGTATTATTTCTTTGATATCATCTAAGTTGTTTAGAATGCCACGGGCATTCCAATCAATAATTTGTACATCCATTTTATGAGGATGAGAAATGTTCTGTGTTCACGTGTGTAGTGGTGTACTTTAGGTAACAGGACCGTCGTCTGGCCCTGTTATGGGTTTTTTGTTTGTTTTGGCGAGCTTCGGATTCTTGTATTATTTCTTTGATATCATCTAAGTTGTTTAGAATGCCACGGGCATTCCAATCAATAATTTGTACATCCATTTTATGAGGATGAGAAATGTTCTGTGTTCAGGTGTGTAGTGGTGTACTTTAGGTAACAGGACCGTCGTCTGGCCCTGTTATGGGTTTTTTGTTTGTTTTGGCGAGCTCGAGAGAGCCATACCGGTGTTTCGGCACCAAACTTGCCGATGTTGTGTCCATTGCCTCCTGGGAAGCACTGGACGCCCGCGCGTGCGGGCTTCTCGCTTGTTTGTCAGACCTCGCCTGGCGAGGCGTGGTCTTGAGGCCCGACGTACCCTGGCTAGCCGGTCTCTGTGTCTTGGTAGGTGGCGCAGGTTTAACTGCTTCCACCTCGGGGGCGGGGGGTGCCACAGCCAACGACTCGTGTGCGCGGGCCGGGCAGGTGGCGCAGGCCGGTGCGGCGCTGCCCCCTGACGCGTCGCATCGGCGTATGTTTTGATGTGGAATGGGGAGCACCTTTTTCGTGCTTCCTTGAAGGAGATATTTTCGTGTACTTTTAAGGTGATTATTTCTTTTTCTTTTTTCCAGTTGGGACAAGATCTGGAGTAGGCTGGATGTTCACCTTCACAGTTTACACAGTGAGGTGTTGCTTCACATTTATCTGAGGCATGGCCTTGGGCTCCACATTTCGCACATGTAAGTTTACCACGGCAGCTCTGCGACCCGTGGCCAAATCTTTGACATTGGAAGCATCTTCTTGGATTAGGGATGTATGGTCTGACAGCTATCTTCGTGTATCCAGTTTCTATTGTTTGTGGCAGATCGCAAGTGGCAAAGGTGAGGATCAGGTGCTTTGTAGGAATTTCTTTATTTTCTCTTCGGATAATGATTCTTTGTACGTTAATTACATTTTGCTCTTTCCAGCCTTCTAACAGCTCTGTTTCGCACAAGTCAATGAGATCTGCATCAGATGCAACACCGCGTGCTGTGTTCATAGACCGATGGGGTGAAACGGTAACAGGTATATCTCCAAATGCCACAAGTTTATTTAGTTTGCTGTGCTGTTCTTTATCATGGATTTCAAGGAGGAGATCCCCGCTCGACATTTTGGTGACCTTATAGCCTGGGCCAAGTGCATCAGTCAAGCCTTTAGCAACAAGGAAATGAGATACGGTTCTAGCTGGTTTTTCTGTTTTTTCGCTGTGAACGACTTGGAATCGGGGGAAAATTTCTTTTGGTTTGAATAGGCTTAGAATTTCATCGGTGCGTCCCCTCTTTTGAGGGTGACGATCAAGCAGACGTGGAAAAGCAGGTGTTCCCATAATATTTCGGACATTTTCGGCGGCAAAGGCGGCCACCCACCATGGAGCCCAACAGGGGGACACTGTAGCACTTAACGTGTAAGGCTGCAGACGCCAGCCGTGCATTGCTGCTATAACCTAATATAACATACCCAAGGGAGGGCACATACACAAGGTTAACCCTAGCCGCCTAGAAAAATTAGGAAGTGACGGAAGAGAAGAGATGATAGGACAGTAAAAGAAAGAAGATAGGAAAGAAAAAGATTGAAGAGGGGGACAGGAAAAGGCGAATGCCGATTTCCCCCGGGTGGGTCAGTCCAGGGGTGCCGTCTACGTGAAGCAGAGGCCAAAGAGGTGTGTTGCCTCTGCCGGGGGGCCTTAAAGGTCCGATCACCCGGTATCGGCTCAACCTCCAGGATCCCCCTTTCCCCGGACACGGCTAAGCCACGCACGACTACACGCGGGAGGGTCCAACCCTCGTGTGCTCGGGTCCGTGGTGTCGCAACACACCAAACGCCTGCTGACGCAGACGCCCCTGCGGGGTTTCTATAACACTCTAAGGAAGGAGTAGGCAGTACAAAATGGTTACGTTGGGCTGCAACATTACCTGTCGAGAAGAAAGGACTATGAAAGGTCATGAAATTCCTTTTGGAGGTGAAGCTCGGCCTGGGTTTTTTATTCAAACCATTTATTACTGTGGCTTTCTTGCCCAATGTGTTATTTGTATTACATGCTATAAATATATTAGAGATTGTTGTTGCTAACTACCTTGGTCCAATCTCTGTTCTGTGACACCTCATAAAAGGCGATGTAGGTACCCAATAAATTTAAATAGTAAACACATCATCACTCCACAGCTCCACGACTGCATTTTCTTGCACTACAGTAGGTATGTTTGCGAGAACATACGGTTATGGTTGCCTGGGTAATAATAAACGTATTACATTCAAACAACGGCAGTGCTTCGTTAACGAGCCTAGGGTATCCACACGCTGACGTTTTATTTAGAGACGCGCACACTGTGCAGCTCTGTGAATGTTTCATACTTCGGAAGGAAGGTAACTCAATGATATTTTGTTCTGATTGAACTCCGAACACGACGCCACATGACAAGTGCCATGAATAGATGACGCTGACTTCGCAAGAACAATTTCTCACGTTTCTGGGCTTTTTTTTCTCTTTCGACGAAGTCTTTTACCATGACCTAGGAAAATTTATCTGTGTTTCACGGCACTGCATAATTCACTCTTCCACCACACTCTCGCTCTCATTTACTGGGGAGAGCCCTGTAGCGACCGCCATGGTATTCTTCCACAGCCTTTATTATTTCGCCTGCTCGCCTGTGGGCTTGTCGATGCGCGAGCCCGGAGGAAATAATAAATGAAATATCAAAAGAGCCCATTCCAGGGTAAATGGCAACAATAAAGCGAACAGCAATGAAGTCAATTAGGGAACTACTTCATTGCCGCCAGGTAGCCCCATGATGTATGAGGCTATTATGCAGCCATGCTCCTCTGCCGCGCTTACCACCAGCACAAGGGGGATATTCAGTTGCACAGCCGCTAAGTCTGCCCTTTCCACTTGTGTTAATATACATTCGCATATCTTTGTCTCCATATATACAACGCTTGGACATTTGCACCCAAGCACAGGAGATGACTTCGATGTTTTTCTTTTGCCGTTGAACACCGGCACATACGAAGTAGCAGATAGACACCGAAGTTGGAGTGAGACAGCTTGATTAAGAACGGCACATACCAAGGGACTTCAGTGAGCATCAAAAAGGTTCATGTACCAAAGAGGGCCCAAGACCAGCATACCAAGCGACCCAAGTTGGCGTCAGAGTTTCACTGAAAAGCGTCAGGTAAGCAGGAGCACATAGTGATTAACTCAAATTGGCATAAGACGGGTTTTCTGATGAGTGCCGCATTCGGTGTAGCATACCGCGTGACTGAAAATGGTAAGGCGGTTGATTTTAAACGCGGTGACCGCAGATAATGGGAAAACGATTAGAGACACATATTGATGAATAGTATGGTAGGCACAAAGGCACCAAAAGATGGGTGATGTGCCCTAAGAAATTGATCACGTAAAAAAGCATAGTTATGCAAGTAGCTACATCTTGGCTTGCTTATTTCCAAGCTTATAATGCGCTTGCGCTTTTATAGCGTTTCATGCATCATACGAAGACCATCCATGCGTCCGTCAATCAATCAATCAATCAATCAGTCAGTCAGTCAGTCAGTCGGTCGGTCGGTCGGCCGGTCGGTCGGTCGGTCGGTCGGTCGGTCGGTCGGTCGGTCCGTCGGTCGGTCCGTCCGTCCGTCCGTCCGTCCGTCCGTCCATCCGTCCATCTGTCCATCTGTCTGTCTGTCTGTCTGTCTGTCTGTCTGTCTGTCTGTCTGTCTGTCTGTCTGTCTGTCTGTCTATCTGTCTGTCGTTATATCTCCTTTTTTGTCGCGAAGACCATTGCTACGCATTAGAGGCACACCGCCATCCTTCCGGTGGAAGTATAAGTCGTGTTTCGGGAGCCTAGACAGTTTCACAGAAACGCTGGTGCCTGCTGCATTGTTCAGTAATTTGCTGGCCGTATATTTTCGTGGAATTTGCTGACGTTTCCACCCACCCTAGAATTGCACGTCCGAACTCTGCCGTCCGTCATGCCGGAAGACGCCAGCCGGAATACACCACTGATTGTTTAAGTGCCCTTCATCAGCAAGATCCTTTGATTTTAGGCTACACCGATGACAACGATGCCAGATTTAACGCGACAGCGTTAAGGGGCCAGTTTCGCAGAATATCCGGCGTCGGACGTCGCTTGGGAAAAAAAGTTGCTTGAAGTAGCCATACCCAGGCCCTTCATGTGGCGCAAGGAAGCTACTGAACTAATTGAATTTCTCAAGCAAAACTACGTAGAAAAATTGTAATGTATGACTTACACACAACCTACCGACATGATAGCGTCAAATTGGGATTTGAGAATTGTGAGCAAGAGTATTCTGTTATGCGAAAACTCAAAGAAACCATTTTAGAGCGTTTCTACCACTCATAAACCGGTAAGGCGTCCGCCATGTGCGCGCGCCGGTGCGTGATTATCTCGGGAGCCATGGAGCGACGTGCCTGATTTCTTGCTATACCTGGAGATGGTGCTCAACTCCCCCGCATCGCGACGCACACAAGAGGCCGCGTTTCCACCAGAAAGCCCGCCTCCGTGCATAGCGTTCGGGGCCAGCGTTTCCCGGTGAACATTACGGTTATATAAGCTCCAGTTGCCAGGAGGCGTGAAAATCACTCAGGTGCCTTTAAATGCTATTGAGTCTCACTCTTAAAGACGAACGTTAAGCGTACTGCATTTTTGGCTGTTATTGTGTGAAAGAGGGAGCGTCCGCAACAAGTGGGATATTACCGCGAACCTCGCGTTCATGATCTTTTATTTAAGAAGTGTGCCCACTCTGAAACCACGAAGCCGGCCTTCGCAAGTGTCCCGGCTTCAATTGAACATTCTCAGCATTTGACCAACTTGCCGTCCGCAGACTTCGTGCAGAGTATCGTCTCTTTATCAGTCCTTGCAACCTTACGAGGTGTTCAACAGCTACATAGAGGAAATCCAGGACCTCTGCAGACATGGCTTTTCCAGGGATGACAGAGGCAAACAGGCTACGCCAGATCATGAACGGGATTTCCGTCGATGCCTATCATATTGCTGTAATGCAAGAGCGTTGGCACAGTTGCGGAGGTGATCTAGTTTCGCCAAGGATTCGACGAGCTCTGCGGACAACGCCTACTTACGCGCCGCCCTTTTGTGTCAGATTTCTTAACTAGTCCAGCAACTACTTCTGCTCTGCAGAAGTAGTTGCTGTCCAGCTACGCCTGCTCTGCTAGATCGAACAAGTCATCTGTGCTGAGGTCGCTCGACAACTTTCGCTGCTTTCCTCTGCCACACATCCGCCCTGGTCACTGCCTGCACATTTTTGCCACGTCATAACGCAGTGAGTTTTTGAAGCTCTGCCTTCACCCCGCCAGACTCTGCTAGCGCCGACTCCTGTTGTCTCAGCATCATCACCATTATTACCAGCCTAATTTTATTCCCACTGCAAGAGGACGGCTTCTTCCACCCATCTCCGATTACCGTTGTGTTGCACTCACTGATTCAAACTTTCGCCTGCAAATTTCGTAAATTCACCCCACCTAGTTTTCTGTCCTCCTCGACTGCGCTTCCCTTGTCTTGACACCGATTCTGTACCTATAATTGTCCACTGTTTGTCCATCCTACGCATTACACGGCCTGTCCAGCTTATTTATTTAGCTTACTGTCTATTAGCATATCGGCTATCCCCACTTGCTTGCTGATTCACACTGCTCTTTCCTGCGTCTTATCGTTATGCCTAACGTTTTTCCATTCCATCGCTCTTTGCGTGTTCCTTAACTTGTTAACGAGCTTTCTTAACGTCCAAGTTTCGGCTCCATATGTTACCACCGCTAAAATGCAGTGACTGTACACCTTTCTTCTCCCTGATAGTGCGAAGCTCCCAGTCAGGTTCTGGCAAGAAGTCTATCGTATGCACTCAAATCCATTTTTATTCGACTGTAAATTTCTTTCTCATGATCAGGGTCCTCTGTGAGTAGTTGATCTAGATAAATGCACTCGTTTACAAGATCTAGAGGTTGACTGCCGATCCGGAACTATTGTTCCCATTCGAGGCTATTGAACTGTTAATTATGCCGAGGTAACTGTACCTCTCACCTTGTCGGCGCGGCCGTATGCCCACCACCTGGCAGATTCTTGGCGTAGAACGACACCTGGACCGCTACGTGCAGCTCATTGCTTGATTCGCATGAGGTATTCACCTAGCAATGAACTAAGGTACACCCCCGACAACCGACCCTTCTGTAATGCATGTCGCTTACCCGGTAATGCCACACGATTTTGCAGTCGCAGTGTGAAGGGCTACAGGCAGAGCTTTCTGCCTGATTCGTACGTTTAACCTTAGCCGTGTCCCTCTGCACCCCGAAACCCTAGTCAGACATGCCCTAATTCAGACCAGCGACCTATCGCTGACCAACGTTCGCCATCACCTCAACACCAATAGCTGTCGCCGATGAGTCATTGTCCCACTATGGCCAAACATGAAAACTAATCGCTGCAGTTCCTGAGTCAAGAACGGAGTCTTCTGCCACAAATGTGACAAACATACATGTGGAAGGGATTATTGCTCTCACCCTCCTTTTCACTGAGGCAGCAGTTTAAGTCATTAGTGCAAAACTTTGCCGCTTGCTTCAGAAAGTTACCACACAATCGTCGAATATTTCACTTCGCGCTGCCAGCGTACACCATATCATGACCGCGGCTGCCCCCACTGCTCGTTTTGTTACTGATAGCTTCCACCACATCTTAGAATTGATGGCGCTTTGTTCGCAACAAGGTCATGACAATATCTTAAGTTGGCACTTTCTTCCCGCAGATCACACCGTCATAGACCATTCCCATGCCGAACTGGAAGTGGCCGCGCTTTTCGATGTCCTGTTTGTGGACGTCCAGGAAGCCGGTGATAAAGTATTTTTTTGTGGACGACATCTCAATTCCAGAGCATTCTCTGCCCTTACGACGTGGTCCTGCACCATAGTTAAATGCGCAGGTATCCTTTTTACGTCTTCGGCCATGTCATTTAGTCGTAAATATTGCCCGCTGCCTTTTGCACTCCTAGAAGTTCGCGATGGCTTCAATGAACAACTGGTCGGTAACGAGTTGCTATATCCCGCCAATTTGTTTTGCGATGAGTGCGTTGGCAACGTTCAAAGCGCCGCCCTTTCAGCCCTAATGGAGATGCCGCCAGTTTCTGTTACCACTGAGATCGGAGAGCCTCCGAAGAACTATTTTTGTCGCCAATGGACAGCGATATAGATCCAGAGCAGCGCAGGGATGCCTTAATTAGCGCTCTTCTGCGGTTTTTCGAACCCATCAACTTTTCCCATCCTGTAAGAGCTCTCAGTCACCAAGCTTTTCACTTTGAGAGCTGGTATGACCTTCCCAATTGCCGCAACTACTTGTCCGACGGCCACAAGTGCTTACTTCTGATACTTCGCTACCTGCGTACAGATACACGCTCCGCCTTTCATGCTTACTCACAAAGGGCACATGCGGGCCTCTTGAAAACGTATGCCCGGGTTTGCTTCAGGCTATTTTGCTCATGGTGCGTGCACTTTTCTGCGCAAATAGATTCGATCATGCGCGCAATGCCAATGCCACAAGAATGGTGGTCGGCATGCCTCCTGCCTGGTTCAGCAAACGCCATGCCCTGTCAGGTCCGTTGATCGCATTGGCACTGACTTGTACGGGCCCCTTCTATGCACGGATTCTGGAAACCGCTGTATAGCATTGTGTTCAGTGTGGCTGGTTGGTTCATATTTAGAATAAATCAAGAACAACGCAACACAGGACGAGCGAGTAAACAGGACAGAGCGCTGTCAGCGTCGCCGCCAGAGATTTCACGCTTTACGCGGAAACACTCACCTTGCCAGCCACCGCAGCCCATGATGTGGCGTTCTTCCCCTTGCGACTATTTACGCCTGTCATGGGTCACCTCGCGAACTTCTGCATGACATACGTCGTGGTCTCCTTCTGGAAGTCATAAATGCGCTTCTAGCCTAATGTCACATAGTTTATCGAAGTACTACCGCCTACAATCATCAAATAAATGGTTTGAAGGAACGATTCAAGTGGATTCATGGCGGGATTCTCTTCAAGTACGTCGCATCTGACTACTGCAACTAATATCTCATTCTACCTTTCCTGACGTATGCCTACAACACTGCGCGGTAGGAGACTACAAACTTGTCGCCAGTCTTCCTCGTGCGTGGTCACGAAACTTGGAAGACACTCGATACCATTCGTCCATCCCAAGTCATCCCATATTTGAACCTGCTTGCCACGCGGAATAATGCCGCCTAATTGCCCGCTTTCTTAGTTTTTTTTTTTACGTACTGAAGTCCACTTATGGCTATGGCAGGAGCTGGGTGAGTGCAACTAATGAGTCCAACAGCTTTGCAAATTCTATGTTGTGATGGATGATGACGGTAGTTAGATTTAACTCTGAAAGTTTACACTCTACAAACGTGAGAGTATCGCAGGAGTAAAGAGGCTGATTTACTCTTCAACGCATTCTTCCCATTCTTGGTCTCAGTGGTATCGTGCTGATTCATGTCTACTATGAATCCAAACCAACTAGCCCGGCAACGCCTCCTAGCAAAATAATTTACCCTGGAAAAATTTCGAGTGAAGTGAAATGCATTCTTCACTCTGTCAGGAAGGAAACATTAAGTCGTTCTTTTTACTCTGCCCTTCTGGGAGAGACTAGAATGCCCGTTCTACTCTTGCTGCAATAACAAGCAAGACGCAGCGTATGCTGATGATTAGACTGCAGGAGGCAAGTCCAGAACATGACGATGTATCAATCGCGCACGCAGAGTAAGGAGCACACTGTTTTGCTTGTAAGACAACAGGCTGCCGCAGTGCAAACTGGAGCGGTGGCAGTACTCCACTTTTGCACTCGGAGTGGCCACAACACACGTGCACAGCATCGCTCAACCGCACTGCACCGGAGAAAGACGATCCGTCTAGAGGGCAGGAACCAAGGCCGTCCAAGGAAGACATTGTGTCGGCTGTCTTCTGCTGCCGCGAAACAGGACATTCGTTTATCAGTCGTTGGATTGAACAACGAATCCTCCACGGTAAATGAATTTTAACTGAAGTTTACATTCTCCGCATGTAACAAGCTATCGCCTGGCAGTCGTCCCTACGTGTAGCCGCCGCGATTGAAAACGGACTAGGCAAGCCCACTGGACCTCTTGATGTCAGTCGAAAAAGCCACTCTTTGCGATGACTGCATGCGATTTTACCACTTGCCGATATCCGTAAGAGCTGCGAAAATCGCAAACGCTGCCTGTGTCATGGTATGTTGTTCAAGAACTGAGGCGCCGGGACATGTTAAAAGGTTTGTTTACCAGTGCATGATTCCGAGATTATACCAAGCGTGCCTAGCATGCGTTCAGTGTGTTTGAATGAATGCAGTTCGGCGGTGTGCTGCGTACGGAATGCTGTTGAAGTAGAGTCTCATAACAAAAGGCGTAATTTCTCTCGTGGTAGGCTGTCGTTATAAATAAGACGCGCCCTTGACGGTGTCTTTCACCCATGAGTTATCTGTGACCACAGAAGTTACGAGCGCGGCTCCAGCTAGAAACTTGCCGCAGGCAATGCGTGAGATCTGTTTGGCATGTACTCTTTAACTTACTAAGAATAGGTTAGGAATTTGTATTTTTAGCTGAATAATACTCAGCTACTTTTGCTCATATATTGAAATGGTGTGATTAATCTCCTATTTTATGTATCGTGTAGCGGTTTTGTTGTGGGGTGTGAATGTAAACGGGTGCTTATGTGTACGTACTCGGTGACTCGCAAAGCGGCAAGTGAAAAAACCACTCACTTTAGCCTCATTCTTTTCGTTAACGGGCAACCCTGTGCTTCTCCGAACTCGCTCAGCAACGGGCATCACTATAGAAATAAAGTTTATTTCCTTTGTTCACCTAAAAAAATAAACAGTCAGTTCTCTTACTGATTCGTAATAATTTTCGCAATGTTTGGTGCCGCAACCAGGGGAACACGATCTAACATCATTGAGGCAACGAGGTCAACAAGCGTCGACAGCACCACGAGCTCGGGGAAAACCAGCAACGACCCTCGTTCAAAAGAAAGCAGGTCGGCCAGGCATGCCTTCAACACCAATGCCTAGAGACACCGCACCTAACCGAAACCGACACCACGACTCAAGCCCCACCACGTGAAGCGAACTGTAAACACTGATGATACGATGGAATGGCTCAAATGAAAAGCAGCGCTTTGAGATGCGAAGTGACTAAACTCATTCCTGAAGCCCACTTATTCTTGGAGAGCCATACAGATGAAGGAGCTCTTTATATCTTGTCTGCGAGGCTTAGCGTTCTCCAAATAGAGTTTATACGAGGTGCACTGCAAGAGCAAGACACACATCAAAATTATGTACGGACCAAAGAATACAACAATCTCAACATCGCACACTTGGCGAAAATCCTCTAGGAAGCAGGAAAAAACCTGCGAAGGTAACAAGCAAAAATGGCGGCGACGTGGGCGCAGACCGACGGCCCACCGGCAGGGGCAAAGCCCAAAGTGAAACCGCCGAAGCTCGATTTAGAACGATTTAGCGGTGCCGCCATGGAGTGTCAGTCTTTCTGGGAGCAGCTCGAGCAAGCCATGCACGAAAACTACGGCCTCTCGATCGCCGAGAAGCTTCTGTACTTGCAATTGCTGCTTTCTGGAAAAGCCGCAGTGGACATTGCCGTCATTCAATTGACTGCGGCCAATTGCACCGCGGTGATCGACCGTCTAAAAGAGCACTTTGATCGACAAGATGTGCTGATCCAAGAACACCTGACTCAGCTACTCGACTTGCCAAAGGTACGGATCGAAAAGAGCACGCCCGCATAAGTCGACTCCAAGACAACCTGCAACGTGATATCGCTGGTCTCGCGGCGCTCGAAGTCAATACGGACAGTTACGGCGGCCCGCTCTCCTGCGCGCTCCTGCAAATGCTGCCAACCAATCTTGTTGCCAGATACCATAAAGGATTTTCCGCTGCAAGCAAAGCTCCCGGTATCACCATCAAGAGTACGCAAGCTTGCCTGAAAATAGAAGTAGAGAGCCGGTAAAGGGCACTGCAACCTGATAATCCCGAAGCCAGAAAACGAAGCGCGAAAGATTGAGACAAAGAAAACAGAAAATCTCAAAAAGGGTCAGCAACTTCTCTTTTTTGAGCCGGTAATTCGAACCTATCCAGTCAATCCAAGTGCAGTGTGTGCTTCAAAAACTCATGCGACTCACTACTGTCAGGCGCAGATCTTGTTGGTTGAAAAGAAGAAAATGCTCATTGCAGCTGATCGGTGCTTCCAGGGCTGCATAAAATGCAAGGTTTGGGTACGGGCTAGTTGGTATTCCATGGCATCAATTGTCACTTGCGTATGTATGCGCTGTAAGTGATGACGGATACTGCAAAAGATGCGTGACTTCAAGGGTTGCCGCCACAAAATAATAAAATGCAAGGAATATGGCAGAATACATCTGACTCACATCTGTGCACTGACATTGAACCCACCTGAGAACAAAACCACAGAGTTTCACTCTTCAACAGAAAAGAAATCCGAAAGAATACCAGCTGTGCTACCCCAAATCACACAGGTATAGGCAGAGGGACGGAGAGCGCTCAATGGCCTCCTTATTGACAAACGTAGGCAAGGAAGCGTCACTAAAAATCATTCACGTGAACTGCAACTAGAGGTCGTAGGTGATCAAGCCATCACTATTTACCCATTCGGGGGAGGAGGAAACATTATGAAAGAGAAGCGAAAAGAGTAAGTTTCGACTAACAAGTCAATACGACCGTATATAGCACTGTAACGAAGCTTTGGAAATGCCGGAGATCTGCTCTCATCGGTTTTATGTTCCTGAGGACATCCTAAAGAAAGTGATAGCGGATATTGGTTAACTGGCAAAGGTGACTGCGGCATTAGCCCATTTGATGCAAAGCGGGATTTACATTCTTATCGGTGCTGACTATTACTGGACTTCGCTGTGTGGGGAAGACGCTGCAAAGCAAACTAGTTGCGCTAAAGGCCAAATTTGGCTGGACCCCCCAAAACGCGATTCCATCAGTATCCCAGCTGCTTGCGACTCAGTCGTGGCTGCACTTCGTGACGGAGTGTTTGATGAAACAACCAGCTTGTCCATGGAGCTTCAAGCCTTTTGGGAACATGGGATCATTTGAATTATTCACTCTTGTGCCGAAAGGAACGAAAAAAGCATAGAACTCGTCAGCAAATATTCGCCACCGGCAAAGAAAATTGGCACCCGCTATGAGTTAACAATGCCCTGGAAACACCCGACAACAAAGTGGTTGCAAAAAGCACTTGTTAACCTACCGAAGAAGGCAATGAAAGATGAGACGATACTGATAAAGTATGACGAGGTTATCCGTCAGTACCTGGAATAAGGGTTCGCAGAACAATTTCCATCATAAGCAACCAACAACGACGCAAGCGAAACATACTACATACCTGATCGCACTGTATTTAGGTCTGACAGATTTTCGACGAAGAGTAGAGTCTTATTTGCCGCATCTTCTCATGATGCAGGTCTGACAACTCTGAGCGAAGCTCTAGAACCAGGACCTAACTATATTCCAGTTTACTGAAGGTGTTGCTGAACTTCAGAGTTCATCGTATTGGATTAAGTGTTGTCATCAAAAAAGTATTTCTGTAAAATTACGGTGAGCGGGCGGACCGTGATGCCCTGCGATTCTTCTCGTAAGGACATCTTCGAAAGAATAAACACCAAGAGCCTCATATTGAAGTCTGCAAAATAACACGTGTCTCCTCTGGCGTAACAAGTAGCCCATTCCTCATCGCAGCCACCGTGCGCCACAATCAGTCCACGACAGGAAATTATCCAGAAATAAGGAAAACCATGAGCGATAACCTTTACGTGTACGACCTCATAAGACGAGCGAGCGCAAAGGACGAGGCTACAGATCTATACAGACGGGCACTAGATGTCATGAATCGAGCAAGCATGACACTGCGCAATTGGCACTCAAATTCCAAGGAGCCGCAACACCTCTTCAACGCAAAAAAAAAACGGTTGCGTCCTTGGTTACCTGGAATGTCCAAACAACAAAGGTCTCACGGGTCCTCGGACATGTATGGGATAATGAGAGAGATAACTTTCAATTTTCGCTGAAGACCATCTTAGCTTTCCTTGATCGAAACAGGAACAGAGAATGCTTCATTCTTCAGGCATCGGTTGCCTATGTCATTCACTTGGCCTTATTTCTCCGGTTGCAGTGGCAACCAATTTGATGTTCCATACACCGTGGGAATGGGGTGTTGAGTGGGACGCCCCTCGGTGTGAAGATGTCAAAGCAGGTCGGACGCAGTGCCAAACCCAGCTACATCGTGTAACGGAGTAATAGTGCCAAGACAATATACTAACTTACCCAGCGATAGCTTGAATGAAGTACACATCTTCACAAATTCCAGCGCCAAAGCTTATGATGCTGTTGTATATTTGCGCATCTCCGTGGGCAAGTAAGCAAATGCAACTCTGGCCCTCTCTAAAGCCCGTGTAGCACCGATTAAGGTAATTTCTTTTCCCAGACTGGAATTAATGGGGATTGTGATAGGTGCTCGACTCAGGGAATATTGGGAGTGGTCACCAAATCTTCCAATAGCCATACTGTATCTGTGAACAGATTAATCTCTTGTACTGCATGGGGTGAGAGGTCCCGCACAACAATGTAAATCCCTTGTTGCCATAAGAGTGTTGGAAATTCAGCAGCGAATGGATCCAGGCATCTGCAATCACTGTTTTGGGATATGAAAGCCCGCCGACCTTTTGACAAAGGGGTCACACCTCAGGCACTGAAGTCGAGCTGACTTTGGTGGAATGGACCTGCTTAGCTTCGCAGCCATCTTCTAGCTGGTCAAATCATGAAGGTGGTGGCTGAGGAGGAATGGTTCCAGGCGGCACGTCAGGTCGGGCCAACGTTGGAAACGTATTGGCACTTCCTGGCCAAATGACGGCCTAAGATTAACGGCGTGGTTCCAATATTGGCAGTGCCATTCTGGCTCGTGGCCCAATGTTGGCCTGAGGTTAACAGTGTGGCGCGAATATTGGCTGTGCCATTCTGATAGAGATCCAAAGTTGGCCCACATTACACAGTCAGTAAACAATATTGGCACTGCCGTTTAACAAGGCGGGAATTATTGGACCGACTTTCGTACGGATTTGCCAATATGGGTTACATGTTGACTTTCTTTGGAGGCATTGGCCCGTAATACGCAAATTTTTGCCTTGTCGCTTTTTAGTGTTCTACGACTTGCTGAGATTGAACAACGTGTTTTGAAAACTAATGCAGTGATCACAGGCACACTGCGCAGGAACCAGAAATATGTTTGCAAGCTGCGACCACCTGTGGAACTACGTGTGGTTCTCCCATGTCATTCATGGTACACCGCCATTTTTGCACTTCGCCTTCACCGAAATGCGCCCCCTAAAGAGAAAAGCCAGTGCACCACGTTGCAAGCAGGGAAGTCGCATAAAATTAGCCGCTGCTTTATTGATCGTACATGGGAACATGATCGTTCCATAAGAAGCAACGGTATTGCGAATTTGCCTGCGCATTGTACATTTTGCATGTACGCTCCGCGGCTTTGGAGGATCAGGATTCTGAGGAGAATCGAGAATTACAGTGCCACAAAGCTGATGGGACCGTTTTATATTGCATCGAGCTGGAGCGCATATGTATTATTGAAACTTTTGTTTGTTTGTTTAGCATGCATGGCATGTTGCGGTGACATAGTCATCATGCTCCTATTCCAATATATTTGTTTGTTCGTGCATGTGCAGTAAGCTCCTTGTATGAATGCCCCTGACAACAAAAATTAATTGCAGGTTTTGGCCTTCCCGTGTCAACCTCATGTCATTGTCTGTATTTGGCAGGGCGAATTCCGGATTTTTTTTTTTCGACCTAACTTTCCGTCCTTCAGCCCCCACTTGGCTCTCCCCCACGCACGCGCGTGAGCCTGGTCAATGCTATGAGTCAAGCGCTCAGACAGCTATAAGCTGCTGTGTCAAATTGGATGCTCTGGGAAGCACGGGGGAAAGTGGCGGGGTCACTATTGTCCTCGTCTCCCTCCGTCGCTGCCACCCATAAAACGCGGTCGGGCTAGCCCAGGTGGGGGGGGGGGGGGGGGTGAAGTGGCGTTTACGGCGTTTTCTTCATTCACCCTTTCCTTTCACTCTTTCCTTCTATGCGTCGCTAGCACGCCGACTGGGTGCAACACCGCCCGAGTGCTTGCCGTCTTGTCCGTTTTTGTCAGCGCACTCCTATCGTGAAAAATGCTCGCTTGCGGTCGTCATTCCTACTGAGAAGCCTACATCTTGAAATGCCCAGCAAAGTGGCGACGAATTTGTGTGTGTGTTAGAATTAATATAGGCGAAAGAACAACTAGAAAAAAAGTCGATGCTCGTGGCTACCGTCTTCGATGTGGGGTGAACTCGGATACATAGAAGCACAGATCTTGCAATGGTGAGTGCATTTGTTTTGCGCATGTTATAAGTTTTATGAGGAGCAATATCACGCGGTATATATATGACTGAAACAGCCCTGGCAGATGTAGAGTGCCTGTAATCACATAGCAATTTTTTATTCGCAGCTTTAAATAGTGCCCGGAGTAGAACACGTATAAATCGCTGTGAATTTCACCCAAATTCCTGATCCTGCCTGATCCTGCTAGTAAACCGAGGAACCGCGCTTTTTCTCACTGTTCTAGGTCAAGCATCATTTCCAGCTGGCAGTATTTCTTTCTTTTCGTATAATAAATGCCTCTTTTGCCAGTGCTTCCTGACCGAAGTACTCGGTTTTCACATTAAAAATTTCGCACGAAGGCCCCATTGTGTCTAGAAAGTCTGAAACTAAGCTTTCTGTACTGTAGCAGGTTTTCCTGTCATTTTTTAATTATAAAGTGCTACGCTGACCAAATGTGGAGTGTAAACAAGGCGGACGGATCCTGCGCATTTTATGTTTGTTCTAAATATTCTGTTACGCCTTCTACGAAATATGCCATATATGTCGAAATATTAAAAAGCGTTACCTGACAAATCTCTTGCAAGAATGTTTCTTAATTCACCCCTTCGAACTCTCTGCTCAGACTGATAGTACTGTTGCGTTATAGCGATTTTTCAAGTGAAAACACTGCCGCATACATTTGTCATACCAACATCTCTGATAATATTTCTTTTTATTTTACAGTGCAAGCATCTCCTCCAAGTAATGGTAAAGTCGTTATGGGAAGTGGTAGCAATTTCAAAGAAACCACCGCGTTATCGTGGTCCTCGGGGCCTGATCAGCCCGCCATCATCCAAGCACTGACCAACCTGCCTACCGACGTCAGCTCCCTGCCCTGAAACCCCTGGCCAGCCCACCGTCCTCGGCAACTTGCCCAATTCCTATCCTGAGGGAAGTGCCTGTAAATAAACTGGTTGAAGATAACCGAGCGTCACCCATCTAGGTCCACGGAAAATGCCTGTTTGTGAAAATTCATTCGCAAATAAACTGTCATAAAACTCAGTTTCAGTATTCTTTTATTGTTATCTGCGGGTATAGATGAACTCTGCTTCCTGACCTCTTTTTGTCGAGCTTTCCTAGCTATTATTGAGGAAGATGGTATGGGGACAATTGCTATAAAAATGCCGCTAGCAAAAGGTTTGCGGTAAGAATGGCTGCGTGCTCTAGAGCCAGCGTATATAAAATATTCGTCATGCAAAGGGCATTGGCTCAAAGCTGGCATTACTAACGGCAACGATATGGCTCAACGCTGGTCCTACGCTGGCTGCTGAATTGGCATAACATTGGTCCAATCTTGGCTTTGACGCTGGTCCTACGCTGGCAGCACGATGGCTGCTGCATTGGCATAACATTGGTCCAATCTTGGCTTAACGCTGGTCCTACGCTGGCAGCACAATCGCTGCTGCATTGGCATAACATTGGTCCAATCTTGGCTTTAACGCTGGGCCAGCATTGGATTGGGTTGCACTTTGCCCATATGCCAACATTGGTCCAATATTTGTACCAATTTCTGCCAGCATTGGGCCATGGTTGGACCATTGCTGGTGTGCTGCCTGGGGTCATGTGCGATGGTCGTCGCGCATGACCATCGCACATTAGGAAAGAACACTTCGCGTTCGCAACGTAACTCTAACGGAATCTGTCTTGTCTCTGCAAAAGTATAGCTCCCTTTCTAGGCTGGCTCGACTGACAGCCTAGATTTTACAATTTTTCACAATGCCAGGCACTCCTACCAGAAATACGAGGCATCTCTTACGACGGAGGAAGTTCAAAAGGCACAGATTTGTTTGCTTCTTGAAGCCCAATTCAAGGACTTCCAAGATGAACCCCAGTGTCTTCGCCGCTCGACACGCATCCCTAGCGATTCCCCGATACGTATCTCAGCGTCAACGGTGACGACGGTGGAGTGCTGAGAGTGGGGGGAGGCTACATGCAGCCATTTCTCTTACAACGTGAAGCATCCTGTTATCCTCCTGTCGAAACATCGTTTCACAGAGCTGACGATCAGCGCAACCCACCGCCGTCTCCTGCTTGCAGGCGCACTGGAGACCCTTAGCGTCCTGAGGGTACAGTACGGGATCGTGCGGAGAAGGCCAATGGTGAAAAGGTGCTTAGGAAATGTGTGACTTGCAACCGTTTTACCAGCCGAGCTGCTACTGAGCCAGCTGCTCCTTTGCCTTGTAAGAGTGCGGCACAAGCTCTACCCTGTGATGTTACTGGTTTAGACTTTGCTGCACCACTGAACAAAAAGGATCAAGGAAATAACGGTATTTCATCCTTATTTTCACGGATGCAGTGACTCGTGCACTGCGTGTTTAATTGGTGACCGACATGTCCACCTCAAACTTCCATATGGCGTTCCGACGATTTATCTCGACAAGAGGAGGGATCTTCACTCATCTTTTCTGGAAAAGCCAGAACATTCCAGCTCGCTCCTAAGAATCTAAGGCGACTATGGAAAACAATAAGAGAAGAAATGCACAACTTCTTCACAAGCCACCAGATCCACTGGAAATTTATAGCTGAGAAAGCTGCTTGGTGGGGAACATTCTAGGAAAGAATGTTTCAATCTCTGAAAAGATAATTGTATAAGGTCTTGGAAAACAGTTACTGCAACGTCGAGGACCTCACCACAATCCTAATTGAAATCGAAGCTGTCATCACCTCTAGACCCTTGACCTACGGCTACATGGAGGCGAACGAACCCAAACGTGTAGCACCATTGCACTTTCTAGTGCGAAGGCGACTGACCACTGTTCCTGACAGTGGTTCCGCTACAGAGGTGGCTCAGCCTCCTGGTAAACTTACTCGTCGCGGGCGCATGCGACAAAGGATGGTCGATTAATTTTGACGTCGCTGGCCAAAGGTTTACCTGACGAGTCTCCGATCAGCACATTTCGCAGTGACGAAATCGCCAAGTGCACTGACAAAAGGAACACTCGTTTTAATCCACGAACACTATCTGCCGAGGAAAACCTGGAAAACTTGACAATGGCAAACGTTCTTTGGCGAGATGGAAGAATCAGACCTCGCACTCTGCGCTTGCTTAATGCAACCACACTGATACGACCGATTCAGCTGTTGCACCGCTTGGAATACACGGAAGAATGAGTTAAACCTCATTTTCGGGGGTGTATGAAGAAACTACCAACATTAGCATCATTCTTTTTGCCAAAGGGCAACCCTGTTCTCCTCCTCGCCCGGCAACGGGTACCGTTATGAATATAAAGGTTAGCTGTTTTGTTCGCCTGAAAGAAACAATCTGGTTCTCTTTTTGGGCTGCCTTTATTTTCTCAGCAAGTTATGCATGGGAATCGAATAAAGCGTTTACTGTTGTGGGGTTATAGCAGCAGGGGTGTTTTGCATACGTTTACTGTTTTGGACATGCCTGTGCATCTGCTAATGTGAGTTGGCGCTGCAGAGTTATGTCGAATGAATGGCCAAATCACCGTTCTCACTCTCTTTCTCTAGAAATCACTTTCTCTAAGGATTGCAAGCGCAATCTCTGCGTTTTGCTATTCTAGGGCAGGTTGAAATCGGTTTCTTCCTTTGATATTTTTAGTGGAGAAATAAACTGCCCACATAAAACATTTCCTTTTCTGTTGCCTGTCCTGTATCACGCACAAAACCAATTATTTATCTAATAAACTCATGACGACGGTCTAACTGCAAATTTTGCATGCCTTCGAGAATGTGAAATGCCACATTTCAAACTGCAGAAAGAGCCGAGTTTGTCAAAAATAAACTCCCTCACGCACCGCATAAATGAAAGTAAGTTCATGGCTCTTAGAAAGCTTAGGTGCAGGTCGCAGTGAACTGTTGCTTGCTAGTCTCGAAATGTTGGTAAGCTTGCTACAACAAGCCCTGTTGCACATTCTTATTAGCACACGCCGTAATACTCATCGAAATGGAAGGCCATAGTCCCATCCCTACTGAGCATCATTTCTTCAGATATGATCCTCGAATGGCTTCAGTAATGGTGCAGTCAGAGCTTGGGGGGAACACACTAGGATGTGTCACAAGCGGTGTTTGTTACACATCTGATTTATCAGAGACTTATGACATCAGACAATGACCAATATTCCATTTATTAGTAGGACTATTGCAACATTTGTGCTCAACGTAGGCTGAACTGTCGGCAATACCAATGTTTCTTTAAATCTAAAAATTCAAGTTTGTTCAGCAGTTGACTATTGCGGGAATTTATTTGTTTAAGAGGCATTTCAGTAGGAATGCTAAAACCTAAACCTGTTTTTAGTGTAAGGAACTTTTCTCTTGAAATTCCTAATGATGTTCCACGTCATGTCTTCGTATTCACTTCTCTGCACCGTTTTTTTGAAGCACCTACATTATATAGCACAAAAGACAGCTGCAAGCACACAAGGATGTCAAAGATCCAGGCGAGCATGACACCACATGGTGCAGAAGAGAGCACTCCAAAGAATCAAAATACGCTGCCATGCTATTCGGGTACGAAAACTACAATGTGTATATATTGGGTGTGCCAGTTCACTAAATTGTACCAAAATATTCAAAACAATATGTCACACCAAGATGAAAATTATGACATGCTCATGGCACTCATGGCAGTAATCTTGGCATAGTATTTTTTTATGACCCTGATGATGAAGTAAAGTTTAAGTAAGCTCTCTGGATGCATACACATAGCACCAAGTGCCATTGGACACTTAGAGATATTATTACGTTGCAGAAAACCGAAAGAAATTATGAATAAAGAATATATACAGGCAAGAAAACTATGGTTCGACAAGATGGCTCTAGAGAACAATTCCAACTCCAAACATCAAATCATCCTCTTCTGACAGGCGCCCCTGTTGGTTGTGCTGTAACACAATCCCCGACAGTAAAGGTGCAGACTAGGCGCTAAATATAAGGGAGCTAAACTCGCGGCAAAGTAATGCTTCAGCCGGGACGCTTGCACAACATACGTTGAGATCATGATCAGCATCATCATCATAAGCCTGGTTACGTCCACTGCAGGGCAAAGACCTCTCCCATGCTTCTCCAACTACCCAGGTCATGTACTAATTGTGGCCATGTTGTCCCTGCAGACTTCTTAATCTCATCCACTGACCAAACTTTCCGCTGCATCCTGCTACGCTTCCCTTCACTTTGAATCCAGTGCGTAACCGTTAATAACTACCGGTTATCTTCCCTCCTCATTACATGTCCTGCCCATGCCCCTTTCTTTTTCTTGATTTCAACTAAGATGTCATTACCTCGAGTTTGTTCCCTCACCCAATCTGCTCTTTTCTTATCCCGTAACGGTACACCTATCATTCTTCTTTTCATAGCTCATTGCGGCATCCTCAATTTCAGTAGAATCCTTTTCGTACGCCTCCAGGCTTCTGCCCCGTACGTGATTACTGGTAAGACACAGGTGTTATACACATTTCTCTTGAAGAATAATGGCAACCTGCTATTCATGATCTGAGAATGCCTGCCAAACGCACCCATGCCCATTCTATTTACTTCTGATTATTTTAGTCTAATGACCAAATCCGCGATCACTACCTGTCCTAAGTAAACTAGGGTGGTTGCTTGAGCTAGTTGGTAATTCATGATCAAAATAACGTACAGCGCGAAAGACAAATACTGCGATAGACGGCAAACACAGCGCTGACTTCCAACAATATTTTTTTGCGTTGGAAGAAAATGGAAGGCAGTCAGTAGGTAGATGTATTCCCTTAGCACTTCCAGTCCCTCGCTACCTATCGGAAACTGCTGTTCTCTTCCGAGACTGTTAAACATTGTTTTAGTTTTCTGCAGATTGATTTTTAGACACGCCCTTCGGCTTTGCCTCTCCAGGAGAGTGAGCATGCATTGCTGTTGGTCCCTGAGTTATTAAGCAAGACAATATCATCAGCGCATCGCAAGTTACTAAGGTATTCTCCATTAACACTTATTTCCATTCCCCAATTCTTCCAAATCCAGGTCTCTTAATACCTCCTGTAAACACGCTGTGAAAAGCATTTGAGAGGTCGTATCTCCTTGCCTGATGTCTTTCTTTATTAGGATTTCGTTGCTTTCTTTATGGAGGACTACGGTGGCTGTGGAGCCGCTATAGATATCTTTCAGTATTTTTACATACGGCTCCTCAACACCCTGATTCCGTAATGTTTCCATGACAGCTAAGGTTTCGACTGAACCAAACGCTTTCTCGTAATCAATGTCAGCCATATATAAGGGCTGGGTATATTCCGCACATTTATCTATCACCTGATTGGTAAGGTGAATATGGCCTATTGTTGAATAGCCTTTGCGGAATCCTGCCTGGTCCTTTGGTTGACGGAAGTCTAAGTTATTCCTGATACTCTTTGCGATTACCTTAGTAAATACTTTGTAGGCAACGGAATATAAGCTCATCGGTCTATAATTTTTCAAGACTTAGGCGTCCCCTTTCTTTGGATTAGGATTCTGTTAGCGTTCTTCCAGGATTTCGGTACGCTCGGAGTCATGAGGCATTGCGTGTACAGGGTGGCCAGTTTTTCAAGAACAATCTGCCCACCATCCTTCAACAAACCTGCTGTTACCTGATTTTCCCCAGCTGCCTTCCCTTTTGCATAGCTACCAAGGTTTTTTTTACTTCTTCCGCTGTTACATGTAGGATTTCAAATTCCTCTCCAGTATTCTCTCTTCCGTATTCTTCGTGGGTGCCACTGGTACTGTATAAATCTCTATAGAACTCCTCAGCCATTTGAATGATCTTATCCATAGCAGTAATGATATTGCCGGCATTGTGTCTTAACGCATACATCTGCTTCTTCCCTATTCCTAGTTTCTTCTTCACTGTTTTTAGGCTTCCTCCGTTCCTGAGAACAGGTTCAATTCTATATATAATATTCTTCCTTATGTCAGCTGTCTTACGCTTGTTGATTAACTTGGAAAATTCTGACAGTTCAATTCTAGCTGTAGGGTTAGAGGCTTTCGTGCATTGGCGTTTCTTGATCAGCTCTTTCGTCTCATGCGATAGTTTACTGGCATCCTGTCTGACGGAGTTACCACCAACTACTATGGCACATTCCTTAATGATGCCGATAAGATTGTCGTTCATATGTTCTACACTAAGGTTCTCTTCCTGAGTTAAGGCCGAATACCTGTTCTGTAGCTTGATCTGGAATTCCTCAATTTCCCTCTTACCGCTAACTCATTGATTGGCTTTTACGTACTAGTTTCTTCCGTTACCTCATCAAGTCTAGCCTAAGTCGATTTCTTACCAACCTATGGTGACCGCAGCGCACCTTGCCGAGCAAATCCACATCTTGTATGATGCAAGGGTTAACGCAGAATATAAAGTCTATTTCATTTCTAGTCTCGCCATTCGGACTCCTCCACGTTCACATTTGGCTATTCCGCTGACGTAAAAAGGTATTCATTCATCATCATCATCATCATCATCATCATCATCATCACCGGCCTGGTTACGCCCACTGCAAGGCAATGGCCTCTCCCATACTTCTCAAACTACCCCGGTCATACACTAATTATGGCCATGTCATACCTGCAAACGTCTTAATGTCATCCGCGCACCTAACTTTCTGCCGCCCCCTGCTACGCTTCCCTTCCCTTGTAATCCAGTCCGTAACACTTAATGACGATCGGTTATCTTCCCTCCTCATTGCATGTTCTGTCCATGCCCATTTCTTTTTCTTGATTTCAACTAAGATGTCAAGAACTCACGTTTGTTCCCTCACCCAATCTGCTCTTTTCTTATCCCTTAACGTTACACCCATCATTATTCTTTCCATAGCTCGTTGCGTCGTCCTCAATTTAAACAGAACCCTTTTCGTAAGCCTCTAGGTTTCTGCCCCGTAGGCTGAGCACTGGTAAGACACAACTGTTATACAGTTCTCTCTTCAGGGATAATGGCAACCTGCTGTTCATGATCTGAGAATGCCTGCCAAACGCACCCCAGCCCATTCTCATTCTTCTGATTATTTCTGTCTCATGAACCGGATCCGCGGTCACTACCTGCCCTAAGTAGATGTATTCCCTTACCACTTCCAGTGCCTCTCTACCTATCGTAAACTGCTGTTCCCTTCCCGAGACTGTAAACATAACTTTAGTTTTCTGCAGATTAATTTTTAGACCCACTCTTCTGCTTTGCCTCTCTAGGTCAATCTGCATGCATTGCAATTGATGCCCTGAGTTGCTAAGCAAAGCAATATGATCAGCGAATCGCAAGTTACTAAGGTATTCTCCAATAACTCTTATCCCCAATTCTTCCTAATCCAGGTCTCTGAATACCTCCTGTAAACACGCTGTGAATAACATTGCAGAGATCATATGTCCCTGCCTGACGCCTTTATTGGGATTTTGTTGCTTTCTTTACGGATGACTACGGTGGCCATTGAGCCGCTATAGGTATCTTTCAGTATTTATACGTATGACTCCTCTATACCCCGATTCCGTAATGCCTCCATGACAGCTATGGGTTAGGCAGAATCAAGCGCTTTCTCGTAATCCATGAAAGCTATATATAGGGGCTGGTTATATTCCTCACTTTTCTCTATCA
This sequence comes from Dermacentor andersoni, assembly GCF_023375885.2. Taxonomy (NCBI): domain Eukaryota; kingdom Metazoa; phylum Arthropoda; class Arachnida; order Ixodida; family Ixodidae; genus Dermacentor; species Dermacentor andersoni. Next base: position 32,701,288 of record NC_092818.1, read on the forward strand.
CCTGATTGATAGTGTGAATGTGGTCTATTGTTGAGTAGCCTTTACGGAATCCTGCCTGCTCCTTTGCTTGACGGAAGTCTAAGGTGTTCCTGATTCTATTTGCGATTACCTTAGTAAATAATTTGTAGGCAATGGACAGTAAGCTGATCGGTCTATAACTTTTCAAGCCTTTGGCGTCCCCTGTCTTACAGATTAGGAACATGTTAGCGTTCTTCGAAGATTCCGGTACGCTCAAAGTCATGAGACATTGCGTATACAGGGTGGCCATAATTTCTGGAACAATCTGCCCACCATCCTTCAACAAATCTGCTGTTACCTGATTCTCCCCAGCTGCCTTCCCCCTTTGCATACCTCCCAAAGCTTGCTTTACTTCTTCCGACGTTACTCGTGGGATTTCGAATTCCTCTAGACTATTCTGTCTTCCATTGTCGTGGTGCCACTGGTAGTGTATAAATCGCTATTGAACTCCTCAGCCACTTGGACTATCTCATTCATGGTAGTAATGATATTGCTGGCTTTTTCTCTCCAAGCATACATCTGATTCTTGCCAATTCCTAGTTTCTTCTTCACTGCTTTTCGGTTTCCTCCGTTCCTGAGAGCATAATAAATTCTATCTATATTATTCTGCCTTATATCAGCTGTATTACGCTTGTAGATTAACTTCGAATGTTCTTACAGTTCTATTCTAGCTGTATGGTTAGAGGCTTCCATACATTAGCGTTTCTTGATCGGATCTTTTCTCTCTGTGATAGCTTACTGGTAGCCTGTCTAACGGAGTTACCACCGACATTTATTGCACACTCCTTACTGGTGCCCACAGGTTGTCGTTCATTGCTTCGGCACTAAGGTCCTCTTCCTGAGTTAAAGCCGAATACCTCTTCTGTACATTGATGTCAGATTCCTCTATTTTCCCTTTTACCGCTAAATCATTGATATACTTCTTATGTACCAGTTTCTTCCTTTCCCTCCTCAGGTCTAAGGTAATTCGAGTTCTTACCATCCTATGGTCACTGCAGCGCACCTTGCCGAGCACATCCACACCTTATATGATGCCAGGCTTAGCGCAAGTATAAAGTCTATTTCATTTCTAGTCTCGCCATTTGGGCTCCTCCACATCCACTTTCGACTATCTCGCTTCCGGAAGAAGGTATTCATTACCCGCTTATTATTCCTTCCGCAAAGTCTACTAATAGCCCTCACCTGCTATTCGAAGTGCCTATGTCATATTACCCCAGTGACTTGTGTCCAACCTGCTTCTTTCCTACCCTGGCATTGAAGTCGCACATCAGTATAGTGTATTTTGTCTTGAATTTACCCATCGCAGATTGCACGTCTTCGTAGAATCTTTCGAGTTCATGGTCATCATGACTGTATGTAGGGGCTTAGACTTGTACGACCTTCAATTCGTGCCTCTTATTAAGTTTCACAACCAGACTTGTCACCCTCTCGTTAATGCTATAGAATTACTGTATCTTACCAGCTATATCCTTATTAATCAGGAATCCGAATCGTAGTTCTCGTCTCTTCGCTAAGCCGCGGTAGCACAGGGCGTGCGCGCTATTTAGCACTGTATGTGTTTCTTTTGTCCTCCTAAATTCACTGAGCCTTATTATATCCCATTTACTGCCCTCTAATTCCTCCAATAGCACTGTTATACTCGCCTCACTAGACAACGTTCTCGCGTTAAACGTTCCCAGGTTCAGATTCCAATGGCGGTCTGTCCGGAACCAGGGATAGTTAGCACCCTCTGCTGCGTCGCAGGTCTGACTGCCACCGTGGACAGATTCTTCGCAGCTGCTGGGGACAGAGGGCAGGGGTTTGATTGTTCCCTTCATACAGGAGGCTTAGGCCAAGTACTGCGCCAGGGTGGCCAATCCTGCTCTGGTGAGGGAGTGCGTTACCGGCTCTGGTCACCGGGATCAGGCCATACTCTAGGCCTGTTTATGCAATTCTATCAACACGCGGATTTTTTTTAATCCGGTGGAAAATTGCATGGCACCTGGATTCGAACCACGATCCTCTTGCCGGTCCAACGATGCAATCTTATAGTTCACGTCACCAAGCTCTCGCAATATCGTGTAGGGCCCAGTGGAACACGGCAGCAGATATTCAGGCAAGCCGGCGCGGCGACATGGTGTCCTTGATGTAATAAGAGAGGGTTGGGCCCAGGACCACTCAGCAAGGAATGCGATCGACATGCCAGTACACACGAAATTCAGAATTTATATATCATCATCAGCAGCAGTCTCTTTTATGTCCGCTGCAGGACGAAGGCCTCTCCCTGTGATCTCCAATTACCCCTGTCCTGTGCCAACCGACTCCAACTTGTTCCCAAGAATTTCCTTATTTCATCGCTTCACCTAGTCGTCTGACGTTCTCGACTGCGTTTGCCTTCTTTTGGTGCGCATTCTGTAACCATAATGGTCCAACGGTTATGTAACCAGCACATTTCATGACCTTCCTCGCTCCATTTCTTTCTCTTGATCTGGATTAGAATACCGTCTATATCCGTTTGCTCTCTGACCCATACTGCTCTTTTTCTGGCTCTTAAAGTTATGCCTAGCAATCTTCGTTCCATCGCTCTTTGCCTCGTCCTCAACTTGCCCTTAAGCTTCTTTGTTAGTCTCCCAATCTCTGCCCCATATGTCAGCACTGGCAAAATGCAGTGATTGTGCGCATTTCTTTTCAATGATTGTGGTAAGTTTCCAGTCAGGAGCTGGCAATGTCTGCCGTATGCGATCCAACCCATTTCTATTTTTATATGAATTTCCTTCTTATTATCAGGGTTCCCAGTGAATAATTGGCCTAGGTAAACGTACTACTTCACAGACTCTAGAGGCTGACTGGTCATCCTGAACTCTTGTTCCTTTGCCCAGCTATTCATCGTTACCTTTGTCTTCTGCATGGTAATTTTCAACCCGGCTCACACTCTCTGTTAAGGTCCTCATTCATTTGTTGTAACTCGTATGCATTGTTGCTGAATGGAAAAATGTCATCGGCAAACTGAAGGCTGCTGAGATATTCAATATCGATCCTTACTCCGAAGCCTTTCCAATTTATTAGCTTGAAACCTTCGTCCAAGCACACAATGAATAGCATTGGAGAGATTGTGTCTCCCTGCATGACCCCTTTCTTTTCCTGCCTCTTCTGCATCTTCCTGCTTTTCCTGTGTAGAATCAAGGTAGCTGTAGAACCTCTGTAGATATATTCCAAGCTCTTTACGTCAGCGTTCTGCACTCCTTGATTACGCAATGCATGTATGACTGTTGGTATCTCTACCGAATCAAATGCGTTTTCGTGGTCTATGAAAACAATATAGAGATGCCATTGAACTCTGCGCATTTATCGACAACCCGATCGATTACTGACACGTTTATTCAAAGGATGGCTAAGCATGAAAGAATGCATGCCTATGAAGCCAAAGATAAAGAGATGCCACAACGTATGGTTTGTGACAGATTCCAAAACTGGCTACGTACGCAAGTTTCAACTTTACGACGGGAAAACTTCCCGAAAACCACTGTGCCGCGCATCAAAATACATGTTGCTCACACACTAGCCTGCCGTGTCCGCCGGGTTTTAGTTGTTTATTTAGTGAATTATCGCACGAGTTTACTCGTGCAATAATTCCGGGACATATTCATGTTTGCCTGCGAGCTTTTCGTACAAAAAAAGGAATGCATTTCGCCTGAGGTGAAAACCAACAACCAGATAGACAGGGGATCATACTTCTGGCAAATAAAGCGGGACGTCAATGTCTACTAGTGGAAGGACACAAAGAATGTCCACCTAATGCCGATATATCTCTAAACAGAATGTCACGTCGATATTCAAAAGACGCTGCGGAATGGCAAAAAGAAAGCTAAAGTGACCTCAGGTGGTCAAATATCATAATGCTTGGATGGGCGGGCTTGACATGTTCGACCAAAAGAGGAATGCTTACGGTGCACACAAGCAGTGCAAGCGATGGTGTAGTAGAATTTTCTACTTCATTATTGACGCAGCGATTGTTACTGCTTTCATACAAGCAAACTCGATTGAGAAAGTGCAATACCTTCACTTCCGCCTGAAGCTTGGCAGACAACTCAGCACACAAAGGAGCTTCCGTATCCCTCGGGCGATCATCACTGCCTTCAAGAATAAGCAAGGCAAGAGACACTATCGCATGGTGACTGTTGTTGCGGATGAGCATCGGTTCTCCGGAAACACTTGCCACCCAAACTTGACAGGCACGTCGCAGCAGAGCCACTGGTGTTGAAATAGCAAAGATGAAGTCCGCACGAAGTACGTCTGCAATGTGGGCGATTTCGCGCTGTGTGCAAGTTGCTTCGCATCATTTTGCAAGAAAATGTGAAAACCTTCACGTGGACAGCAAAAATATAAGCCCCACTTGATCAACGCGGCCCAACTGCACAGCGGGACGTATAGGTCCCACTTTTTCTTCGCAATGGAACTCTTCTCGAATTTCGCTTTAGTTTTTTTCTTCTTAATCAAGAAGTGATCAATAGCTTCGTAAAAATGTTTTCTGCGCGATGACATTTTTTCGCTCGTTCTGTCCATGGAAAGCCTAAGGAAGTTCACAACTTTTCTAAAGGGTAAGAAAAGGCGGAGAACAAGCGCCAAACTGTTGCGCGACTGTCCACAATGAAAAAGACTTCATTGCTTGTAATTTTTCAGGTGCATATACGCAACTAATGTTTTAAATGTAAGGTCTGAAAATGGCTTCTTCTCTTTCAAGCTTCACCATACACATGGGAGTTGAACTATTTAAACATAGCTGCTCCAACATTAACCGACCCATTGATGTAATCAACGGCAAATGAATGCTCTTGAAGAGTAAGCTCCATCGCAAAACTCTGTTGTTGAGGTATTTGGCGTACTGCAAATATTGCAAAGCTTGATGATGAGATCGCATGAGGAAATGTATGCTGTAGAAATACAAATTAAATTTTTGAAGCACCCATACCAGTGTCAAACATTCAACTTCAACAGTGAAATACCGTGTATGTCGACGCAGCAGGATGCGGCTAGCGCAGGCAACAGTATGTAAGACCTGGTCGTTACCTAGGTGTAGCAATACGGTTCCGACCCTCTTGCTTGAGGCATCGGCACCTAGGACAAATTTCTATGTCATGTGGCGTGTTTGTAGGATGGGAGAGGTGCCAAGCTTACTCTTCAGAATGGTGTAAGCTTGCGCTACGTCTGGTCCCCACGTGAGAATGTTGTTCTGTCACTTTCGAGTGAGGTCTGTCAAGGTTTGGTGATCTCGGCATTCTTGGGAATGATTTTCCTGTAGTAGCTGGTGATACCTAGGAGATATTGGAGGGCTTTTTCCGTCTTTGATCATTGGACTGCGAGAATCTTGTCTAGCCTTTAGAAGAGGCTCAACTTTATCGTCTCCAATTCGATGGCCCAGAAAAGAGATATTTCCTCTCCTATTTCACGCCGACTGGGTTTGATAGGTAATTTGGCCCGACGAATTCAGTCAAACCCACGCCATAGGGTGACCAAATGCTCGTGCCTTGTATTCGTAGCAATGACTATAACTTCTAAACAGTGGTAAAATCTTTCTAGGTCACCAAGGACGATTTGCATGAGGCGTGCAAAAACAGCCAGAGCTGTCTTTATCCCAAATGGCAAATATCAAAAATTGATACAGATAATATATACTCTCTATGCTGTTTTTTCACGGCCGTCCACAGACAAAGGCACATGCCAATGACCTTCAGTAAAATAGAATTTTGAGAAAAAAATGCACTGGCCAGCAAGCACAAGAACCACGTCAAACCGCGGTACGGGCTCACTGTCTGCAGTGAATATCTTATTGGCTCCCTGAAGTCAAAACATAAACGGATCATGTTGTCAAGTTTCTTTACAACTACGATGGGAGCGTCATAAGACTGCGACTTTTCAAGGAAACCCAAGTTGAGCATTTCTTGCTCTTCCATCTCGGTGCTTTCACGTAAAGCTAGTGATATAGGATACTGCGGAAAATCAATTGGCTTATCAGAGGTCAAGCGTTGCGCGCGCACGAGTTCAGTGTTTCCGGGTAAGTCGGAAAGCATAATATCAAATTCTGTAAACAAGTTGAGCACCTCTGAACGCTGTTCGACACTTAGTTTTGTAGAGAACTTCACACCAGCCACCATCTGTCTACAGAAGAGACTAGAAAAGGGAATATCGTGTGAGGTATCATGGGTAGAGGGCTCCTCATTGGCTTTCGAAGGGTCTTGGTCAATTTCAGTTATGACAGAGACATGCTGCACTGGTAAAGGTTCGTGTTCCTCATATTTCAGTGGCATATTCACGTGGAATATTTTTCTTTTTCCACCTATGTTTAAAACGTAGTCAACCACATTGTTCTCCTTGATGGCTTCAAAGGACCTTTCCATTGCTTCGGCAATTTGTTGGAGTTAGTCGGCAGTAGCAGTTCTTCATTGCTGAAAGTTAACTTGCGAGGACGACTCTTCTGGTGAAAGTAGGTTTTTTTTTTGTCCGTGCCCTCTCTGACTCATCATGGCATGCCTTTTCAAGGTGGTTTTGGAGATTGAGAAGATAGGTATAAGTTGCGCGAGTTTTGACGTCGAGACTTTCATTGGTGCATGATTCGTTGAGCACCGTCAGCGGTCCTCGCACGTTGCGACAATAAATCAACTGAATGTGAGAGGACCCCAGGCTGGCTTGCGGCATCTATCTGTAGGCGAAGAGCAGTAGGCTTAAGTACTTGTCCCAGAATTGAGGTTATTCTTTGCACATCCTGTTCAGCATGGTCTTCAGGGTGACGTTAATCTTCTCAACAAGCCCATTCGCCATAGCATGATACGGAGTTGTTCAACAAAACCTGATGGCTAGTAGACGGCCCACCTCTTCCATGAGCTCTGCTGGCAGATTTGTTACTTGTTAACTTACGATCTCTTTTGGTAGACAAATGCGAGAAAAAATCTCAATCATTCCTTCTGGCACGTGCACAGCCTCAAGTGCAGCCAGGCAAATGGCAGGCGCAATTCGGCCGGCAGAGTCCATAAGAGTGAGAATGTGAGGGTAGCCATGGCCCGAGTCTGGTGAGAAATGGCCTATGAAATCGACCACAACACGCTCAAAAGGCGCACGTGTGAGAGCCATGTTGCCCAGAGGCACAAAACCAACTTCGCCTTTGCTGTTGCTCGCTGGAACCAATCGCAGGACTTTACAAAACGTTTCACTTGTCCATGCCTATCTGGCCAGTAAACATTTGTCAAGAATGCCTTCTAAACATTTTGGGCAGGAAAAGCTGGTTAAACGCCCTACTGCGAGAGTACTGCGAGTAGGGAAGTGCACCTTTTTTCAAGCAACGAGTTGCAGTGGCCTTTTGGTGCCCTAAACCTTCTTCTTATTTTAGCAACCTCGGACATCAACACAGCGTCAATTTGTTGTTCCTCTGTGAATTGGCGTTTGGTTACACAGCACAACTTTATCCTTGGTACAAAAATTAATTCATCTTACGCTTCTTTGGCTTGACCATGGCAGAAACATAGTAAGGTTGCCACACAGGTGTTACCTGCACACTGTAGTTTAGCGACACAATATTCTTTTGGTCCACTCCGGCGTGGTTCCATTTAATATTGTCGTGTTTAACTGATCGAGGACTTCTAAAAGGGGCCGTTAAAGTACGAGTTGTCGAAGCGGCTGCGCAGCACCGACAAAAGACCAAGGCAGGACCTCGTGAGCCAGCCCTCTATCTTGCTCCCAGTCTTCTTCTGGGAGCAAGTGGCCCAAGCACGTAGCATTACCCCTCCTCCAAGAAGAGCATCGACTCGATGCTAAATAAATCGTTGACGGGCAGAAAGACTTGTCCCAGGACAAACGCAGTGGTCCGAATACCATGACTAATATGGTTGTGCGATAGTGTTTTAACCGCACGTCGTGCACAATCTATGGCCGCAGTTGTCGGCGGCATGCTGGCTGGGCGCCATCCAGAAGAACTTCATAGTTGAGGACACTCACTCGCCAAAGCACTTGGTAAGGGCCGAAATACGGACTGAGCAGTTTTTCCGAAAGATCTTTACGGATGGAAGGGGTCCGAACTAACGCTTGGTCACACGTTTGGTTGTCAACTTGTCGGCGGCGGAGGTTGCAGTCTCGCGCGTCAATACACTGTTGTTTCCTGATGCTCACGCGAGCCAGTTGGCGTGCTTCCTCGGCACGCTGCACAAAACTATCGGTGTCTTCATCAAGACTGTCAGAATCGTCACATGGTAGCACGCCTTCTAACATCGTCTGAACTTCACAACCGTAAAGAAATAAAAACGGCTTGAAGCTTGTGGTCTCTTGCGTAGCCGTATTGTACGGAAACGTGACGTACGGCAGTACCTCGTCCCACGTCTTGGGCTGCACGTCTATGTACAACGACAGCATGTCGCTCATCGTTTTGTTAAGCCTTCCGGTGACGCCATTTGCTTGCGGATGAGAGGCAGTCGTCTTTCGGTTAGTGGTGTAACTCCGTTGACAAACTTCGTCAAGCAGTCTTACCGTTAACGCGGCCCCTGGACCTGTGATGACGGATGTTGGAGCGCCATGACCTAGTACGACGTTCTGTACAAAAAACTGTGCAACCTCAGTAGCTGTACCTTTAGGAAGAGCTTCTGTTTCCGCATAGCGGGCTAAACAATCTGTGGCGATGATGATCCACTTGTTTCCGGAAATAAACAACGCAAACGGGCCCAGGAAGGTTATTACCGACTTGATCGAAGGGCCTCGAGGCGGCTTGATAGGATTCCGCAATTTCGCAGGTTTCAGATTGGGTGACTGAAGTCGCGCTGACATTCATGGCAGGCTTGTACGTATCTTTTAACACAAGGCGTGACCTTTTGCCAGTAGTACGATTTCCGTACCCTAGCAAGGGTTCGTTTGAAACCCAAGTGGCAGGACTCAGGCTCATCGTGGCATGCAAACAGGACTTCGTCACGAAGCTCTGCTGGTACGACTAAAAGATAGGTTTTCTTGGCAGCAGAATTCATATTGTATGAAGATTCCTTGAAGAAAACAAAAGGACGACGATCCGCGATAAATTTATCAGGACAGACTTACGTTGCGGCCTTCTAGGTGTTCAGTTATAAGTCGCAATTCAAAGTCTGCTGACTGCTGTGTGGATACGTCTGCCTCGCTTATGGCACAGAGAAAAGCACTGCCAACTTCGGTGTCTTGATAGGCAGGTTCTACAGGCGTGCGCAACAATGTGTCGGCATCTTCCTATGTGCGGCATGACTTGTACACGATGGTCATGCCGTATTCCTGCAGGCGCAAGCTCCTCCGTGGCAGTCATCCAGAAGGGTCTCTTAGGCTTGCCTGCTAGCGTAAGGAGCGATGCTCCGTCATGACCGGAATGGACGACCATAGAAATAAGGTGGGAACTTTACAAGTGCAGATATGACGGCAAGACACTCTTTATCTGTGGTTGTGTAATTGTAATCAGGTCACGATAGGGTGTGACTGGCGTAAGCTATGACGCTTTCGCTGTTCTGCTGCCGCTGTACGATCACCGCACCCAGTTCGACGTAAGTGGCGTCAGCATGAATTGGCGTTTCGGCTTCCTGATCAAAATGCCCATGAACAGGGGACGATGCCAGGCAGTGTCGAAATTCAGTGAAAGTCGCATCCTGGTGGAACTTCCAGATGAATGGCGTATCATCTCTAGTGCGATGAGTAAGTGGTTTGGCAATTTCAGAAAAATTGCGTAACAACGCCGATAGTTTGCGCACAATCCCAGAAAACGTCGAACGCTTTTCTTGTCGGTAGGGGTCGCGACAGCAGCTACAGTGAAAGTTTTCTTGGGATCGGGACGGATGCCTTCCGCGCTTACGACGTGCTCGACGAACTTCAGTTCTTCATAACCGCAGTGACATTTCTGAGGCTATATATGACCACATCATCCAGGTAGACGAGATAGGTTTGCCACATAGGTCGGCTAGCACAGTGCCCATAAGTCATTGGAAAGTTGCCAGAGCAGAGCACAACCGAACGGAAGTACTCAGAACTTGTAAAGAACATTCGCGATGACAAAGGCTGCTTTCTCACTCTGCCACTTGCTCACTTGCCAGTACCCACTTTTCAAGTCAAGGAAGGGAAAATACTTGGCTCGCCGTATCCGGTCGAGCGAGTAATCTATGCGCCGTATCCTTGCGATATTGTTGAGTTTCCTATAATCAACACAGAACCAGGAAGTGCCATCCTTCTTTAGCAGGACAACCGGTGACGACCACGGACTGTTCGAAGGTTCGCTGACGCCGTCGTCAATCATCTCCTTGACTTGTTGTTGAATTTCTTCGCGTTCTTTCGGGGGAAGACGATACGGCTGCTGGTGAATAGCACGCGCATAGTCGTAAGTAATTATCCCGTGCGGCGTGATTGGAGTCTCACTGACTTTAGACGATTGAGTGAAGCATTCCTTGAATTCACACAACAGTCCTCGCAGTGCCTCCTTATATTTCTCGGACAGCTCGTTGTTAATGTCGATATTTGTAACAATTTGTTCATCCCTTCCGCTTTCTTCACAAGCGAAACGCTCACGGACGTCTCCCAAGGCTTCAGGTAAGCTAGGAATGTGCCACGAAAGAGGTGTCGGTGTTAATTTATGAAGTTGGTGATCAAAGCGTCAGCTTTGCCATCCCTAATGTCAATGATTCCCCAAGCCACGCTAACTGTGAGGGCAAGTAGAAGGAAGGCGTTGCACTCTGCGAGTACTTCGCGTTCGCACGTGCCCTCGGATGTTACCGGAATTATTACACTAGCGCGAGCTGGTATCTTGGCGCTGTCGTCAGAATTTCTAAGAGTGGCTCGACAGCGGCAGGCGTTGCGTGTCGTCGCTTTCTTTGAAGACAACGATTTACAGCGTGGGCGGACGTCGATGATGGCACCATGCTCTCGAAGAAAGTCGATTCCAAGTATCAATTCATGGGAGCATTCTCGGAGAACAAGGGAACTGATCCGAAATGTACAATTTTGAATTTGTACATGATTACACGTGTGCGACTTGACATCAGTCGTAAGAGCTCCTACTCCACTTGTAGCAGTGGAGAGATTCACTTGCCGATGGTACTGGTGCAAGGCCTCGTGCAGGGCCTCCTCCGTGGTGACGGCTTCAGTTGGAAGCTCTGCAACCGTTTTGTGTGCGCTGCGAACGAGTACACCAAGAAGCTGCTCTTTCACGCCTCGCATCAAGTGAGGCAGCGTTTTGTCTTCAGACATGGTAGGGTCAGCTCTCCTGAAGAGATGCACCATGTATTCCAGGTACATAGCCACACTCTCACTGCGTTTCTGAATGCAATATTACAGGGCGCATTCTGCTCGTCACCGGCGATCGGAGCTGGTGTAGGTGTCCAAGACGCTGCGACAGAACTGACGCCATGATGTCAGAATACGTTCACTGTTCTGGAAGCACGTGCGAGCAATATCAAAAAGGCAGAAGTCGTTTGAGAGCTTGGATTCATCGTCCCATCCACTGAACCCTGCTACGCGCTCGAAGTCCGCCAGCCAGTCTTCTACGTCTTCAAGAAGGTTGCCATGGAAGGGACCTGGTACGCGCGGTTTCTTGCAGCGTGCAATAAGCAGGATTGTAGCATTCACACCTGCCGTCGTTGTCGTTGTCCTTGCAAGTAAAGGCTCAAACTCAGGGGCGAATCCCAGGATTCTCCGGCTGACGCGGTGTATTGGCGTGAGCTCCGGTATCGGTCTAGCATTCCTTTTTTTAGGAGGGTTGTGTTGCTTGGGTCGAGATTACCCCGCACCTCCATCAGAAAAATGTCACGTTTCATTGATAGACGACTTCTAAAAGAGGCCCGTAAGTGGTTTGGTAAGTTATTTTATGTTGTCTTAGAATTTCAGCTGAGATAAAAAAAAACGGGCGAGTACCAATAGAAAAGTGCAGACTCGTGCCCAAATATATTGCGAGTGCAAGTTATCCTTTGTTATCTCGTCAAATGGGTTAGTGCTATTCTTTGAAAGCAGGTTAAAGTATACTTTATTGATAGAAATGTTTTGCTTTTATGCACTTCCCGAGAATTGTTGCTCGTCGCAACAACTTATTGAAAATCCGCCTGTTTCGTGCTCTTACTTTCGCGCTTTCTTTGCACCGTTGAAAAAGAAATGGCCTACAGTATAACTGCGAGTCGGCCTAGTTGGAACAGAGTCATCTTAAACTTTTTGTGCGCAAACAAAAGGGGACGAAGAATAGGAGCAACACAAGGACGAGCGCACAAGAAAAAGTGCTCGTCCTAGTGTTGCTCTTATTCTTCGTCCCTGTTTGCGCAAAAAAGTTTAAGATGGCCTACAGTGTTAGACTTTAGATTATATTAGGCTGCATGCCGACATCGTGGATTTATACACGTGTTGAGGAGCAGCGTACTCGCTTATTCAGAGGTTTTGTATGCCTCAGCTGTACGGAAACTGTTAGGAACAATACAGTTACCTTCAAAGCCAAATTTGTTGCATAACCAAACTCTGACAATAGTTCATATGTAAAAGTCTACAGCGTGAGCATTTCAGAAAGGCATATAAATGTCTCTAGTTTGGAGAACCAGTGCAGCAACCTGGCTCAAGTTCCGCAGTGCAATGCAGCAGAGCAACTTGTCTTGCCATTGTCTCAATCATGTTTGCATTATTTCCTTGGTTTAAAACTGCGCTTAACGCGGCGACTAAGTAAAGTTTTTCAAGGAACACTGCCTGACCCTTTAGGTCACAACAATTAAGAATACGTGACGCTCTGTGCAACATCCACAATCAAGCAGAGCCACATATATTTTGAATAGATGTATTGTACCTATTTCAATTTGACGCCTATAGGAAGTACATAAAGTCGGTGCACAGCAGTGGTCGTAGATTATCAAGATACAGATGTTCTCTATCTGTCACACAGATGCAGCAATCTTTCTATGCATGGGTTAATCGCGCGTTAGGTATGATAGTCTCTGTACTTTGGGGGAACCAGTTCTGACGTTGCAGTGTAGTCAGACGAGAATGCACGATGCACAAGATAAACACTCTTGGTGGAAAAAACATTTTACGACGCTCTTGTAATGCAATTCGTATGTCATTACCCAGTGACTCGAGCTAGGTCTCAATTTTTATACGGTGGGAATGTAAGCTTGAAACATAGGCTAGCTATAAATAAAACCTAAACTTGATGACTTCGAGTTCGCTGCTTTTGGTAATATTTACAATAATATTAAAACTGGGGTAGTAACTCTCCCCCTTACCGATGCGAAATATGCCAGTAAAAGGAAAAGAATGCAGCAGATCCTCCTCATTGTCCACGTCAAGCCTGTGTTGCCGGGTAGAACGTAAGCGAATGGTCAATTCGTGCGAGCACGATCAATCTATTTTATAGACCTCGTTTCATTGAAACCTTGCTAGGGCCTCAAAACAATGGCTTGGATGTGTATTTGACAAAGGAAGATGCATCACGCTTTTATTACATTGTGCTTGAGGTTCTCATGATAATCACTGAACCAGAAAGGGTTCGGTTATGTTTTGTGAAAAGAAAGATTTCGAAACATCATGCTCCCATTTCTCTTAGATGTGAACAATTACAAATTAATTTTTATATTTATTATAAACGAATTTCTAAACTGCGGTTGTGAAGTATGTTTATGCTATATGCCCTAATAATGAAACTTGCGGGATACTCTCAAGTGCATTATCATAAAAGAAGAGGACTCATAGCAGTAAAAATTTCATTTAGAACACAAAGAAAAGCACAATTGTTTGCATTGAATGATGCGTGGTGAAAAGAATTACTGAGGAAAACGACTGTAATTTTACGAAGTGAAAGGTTCGAATACGATGACGGACAAAGGCAACGAGAAGAGTGGCGCCCTTTGCGTGTTCTCTTTTTATGCATCATCATTTCCGAGCCTTTCACTTCAGATCATGCTCTGCAAAGACGCCCAACTTTCCATCCTAACAACTTTAGTAAGATCCCAAAAAGTCAACAAAAGTATAAAACATGAAAAGAGACGTTTCTCTTCCAGGAAACATGCACGTTCTTAAAAAAACTGAAGGCCTATAGAAATTGACAGTTAAAATGCTCTATTGGAAAAACAAACATTTTGTTACGAGCAAAAAGCAGATCAAGATGCTTATTCAAGGTTTCATATAAGTGAAGGCATTTTGCAATACCTCTCGGAGTAATGTACATGGGGGCTTGTCATGTTATGAGATGAATTACATGTGTGTATTCTCATACGGCTAAAAGAAAACGTACTGTTCACTGTCACTGATGCAGATATCTAGTCTGTAGTCTAAGATATATACAATGACCCCAAGCCGGCCAAATATTGGAGATTTTCAAGAGTTATTATCGAACTGCGTGTAACACATTGTATACGACGTAATAACCACAGAAGGAGGTCTGAAATTTGTAATACGGAGGGTGATGCCGCCTTTAAGGGCATTCATCAGACAGCAACATTTCGTTAAGCAGTGGTAAACTCTGAAATTTGATGTACAAGAAATGTTGAGATCAGGTATCTATATCTATCTATCTATCTATATATATATATATATATATATATATATATATATATATATATATATATATATATATATATATATATATATATATATGTGTGTGTGTGTGTGTGTGTGTGTGTGAGCACTTGTGAATATATGGAAGTGTTTATGAAGCTAACGAGATTGAGCACAAAGCCTTTTTGAATATTTGAGAGGATCCCTTCTTTATACCCACAGGCAAGGAGGAACAAAATTATACAAATCGCAAGGCAGCAGTACACTTGCCATAGTCCTGGGCTTAAGAGAACGTTATTTAATTCGCAAAGCGAGTTGAGGATAGAAGAGAGAGAGAGAACAAATGTTTAATAATCCGTATCGGTGAGAAAGTTTTTCTTCACCGAAGGCGGGCGGCCTACTTAGTCCAAGTAGACATTGACATTTGCTGCTTCCCTGGCCTGGTTCGCCAGCTTGCACTGGTCTTCCAAGTACGCTGCTCCGAGCTTTGCCTGCCACGATTATTGGCAGTGGTCTTATGAGCTTTAGTTTTCGGTTGCTGGCTTCAGCAAGGATAAGACACCCCATCTCCATGTGTGAAGATGCATGAGAAACCTAATTAGTGTATAGCAGAGGAATTGGAAGCTTTCTATTCACATATTTATAAAGTAACAAACAAGAGTAGCCTGCGCCTCAGCAGCATCGCCACAGGTACGAGCTCGTTGGTGCTGTCCTTGGTGGAACACTTTTGACTGCTATCCTTTCGCCTACGTCCGAAGCTAAAAAAAGTTCTTAGCAAGTGGTAGACGTGCTGGGTTTTGGCCACCCCGGTAATTTGTAGCCGCACTCTACCCCCCATCATGCCCGACGACGCAGGCAGTGCTCGAACTCCACCAAGGTCGCTGTCCACCCTGGTTTGTGTCGGTGCCGTGCGTCAGAGACATCCCCCTATCTTCTCCGGTACAGATGACAAAGGCATTGAAGATTAAATCTCCTCTTATGAGTAAGTGAGTGCCTATAACCAGTGGGACGATGTCGCCAAGTTGAAAACTGTCGCATTCTATCTCACGGAAGTTCGGAAACTATGATTTCAACTCACTTCATAGTTGGTCTTCCAGGCCAGCTTTAGTTATTTACTTTCATTTGGTTAGTACCTACAGCACCCATTCAGGCATTACCGGGGGGGGGGGGGGAGTCCAGTAGAAGAAAAAACATAAAATTGCAGGTTTGCAAAAATTCGTGCGAATGAAACACATATTATTATACGCCGGCACAAAAGCACGCAGCCCCGTTGCACGCAGCCACTTCGGACGCAAGCACGTTGCAGATGTCACATGTGAGCAAAAAGTACATACAGCACAATGATTAAAAAGACTCATAATGGAAAGGAAAAGAACAACGCGAACAATAACTTGCCAAAAGAACAAAAAATATGGTGATTAAGATAGTCCACAAGAAGGTGAAAAAAGAGGCATTAAAAGAAAAGAATGTCGTTTGCAACTGGGGTTGTTCATATGTCATGATGATTGTTAGACGTACACGTGATATTTATCAAGCCGTAGGGATTAAAAGATTCTATCACTTTATTGCAGGAAAGAACTGCTTAGGACAAGAAATTCCTACAACTGAAGAAGGAAGTGGGTTCCACTGAATGATGGTTCTTGGGGAAAAAGAGCTAATAAAGGCCGATGCAATAAATTTGTAATCTCTTATCTCATGCTCATGAACTTTGCGTGATGATGTGTAGTGAGGCTGGTTTATGTACACGCTAGGGGGAATTCGAGCATGACAATGATATATGCTGTGTAAAGGCTTCAGTCGAAACGACGCTCTTCGGTGCTGCAGAGATTGCCAGTTTAGCCCAATTTTCGGCCAGAAGTAGGAAAGCTTCGTGCAGAACAACATTTGCGTACACGCTCCCAAGAGGTCGGGGAGAATTTCACGAGCTATATTCACGACATTGCTAAACTTTGCATATGGTTGAACGCATCAGTGTTAGAGGAGGAAAATATCAAAGATATAATAAAGGGTATTGAGGATGACGCGTTTGTAATGTTAATATCGAAGAGTCCTCACACTGTCATCGAAGTGACAGAACTGTGCCAAAATTACGACGAGTTGCGCAGGCAACGGCTTCACGCCCGACATCCTACTACGCCCGCCGACTCTCTGTCAAGCCTTGGAGTCAAAGGCAAGCATGCTGCTCTGTGCGTAAAAATTCAGGAGTTCATTCGGGCAGAGGTAGCCCGCCAACTATCTTTGATATCTTCTGTCCCCGAACCGAGACCTCCTTTGCCTCCTACGATCCGCCATTTCATTCAAGAGCAAGTTTCTCAAGCCGTTTCTCCAGCCCGTGAGCAGACACCAGTCACTGAAACTCTCACGTACGCTGAACCACTTTCCAATCACGTACACAAATGCTCTCGGCACCCTCCATGCATCCACTGCCGTCATTTTTGCCGCCATCTATGCCGCTTCCAGACCGACAACATTTTCATCCTACGCCGCTGCCACACCGGCAGGATTTTCCGACTCCTCCACCACGACTCGGACCTTACCCCCACCACTGGCGCACCCTCGACGACCCTCCAATATATTTTGCTTGGGATGATGCTGGTCTGAACATCCGGTGAGCGCCACCTTTCCCCGCTCAGTTTACCTCTTCGCTTTCCAGCCTTCCTACCTCTTCCTTTTCCCCTGACCGCCGAACTGCGTCTACCCGCTGCTAACCATCTCCACGTAGTCGCTCGCTTTCTCCGATGCGGCTTCGTACCTTATCCACCGAGCAGAAAACTGATGGCCGCAGTTCCTGAGGCACAAACTGCGCCCACGTCGCAATGCCCAAGTCGTGGTCTCTCCCCAGCCAACGTAACTGAAGTGTCTGTCGAAAGAATCACCGTCCTGGCACTTGTAGATACAGGAGCTGCTATATCCGTAATTTCCGCCGAACTCTGTCGCACATTACGAAAGGTTCAGGCGCCTCTCTCCGACTTCTCCCTTCGAACCACGAACGCTCAAAATGTCATGCCTCTGGCTGCCTGTACTGCTCTCGTCTCCTTTCAAGCACTAATGAATATCCTTGAATTCGTCGTGCTGCCCTCATGTTCCCATTACATTATATTAGGCTGGAACTTCCTTACACATAGTAACGTCGTAATTGATTGTTGTCACGCCGAACTCAAACTTTCTGCACTTTGGAACCATGAGATTGTCGAAAACTGCCATTCTAGCCATAAAATGTTTCTGTCCGAAGACAATGTCGTCGATTCGTGCTCTTCCCTGCTTGTGCCTGTGTCGTGTGCTGTTATTTCTCATGGCACTGTTCCCTTACGCCCTCTGAAGTGGTCATCCGCCGCAAATGTTCAGCGCTGCCCTTTTCTCTCCTTACTCTTCACAGTGGCGTCACGAAAATGGTCGTCGACACTACCGGGGCGTGCCTTTTACCTTTATTTCATGGTGAATGCCTAGATCTGGTCCAACCGGTTGACAAATTTTGTATCTTTGACGCTCCTACCACTTCTACATCTACGCCCCTAAGCGCATTTACTTGTGACCCTGCGGTCGATCAGTCCCCGCTCGGCACTTTCCACGGCCTCATTGAAGAAGAAACATCATCTTCAGAACGAAGCCAGCTTATCGCTCTCGTGCAAAAGTTCTGTGCTTTTTGCGACAGCTGTACTTCTGGTATGAGTCGCACATCGACCGTTTTTCACCAGATAGATGCCGGCAGTCATGTACCTTTAAGGCAACGCCCTTGCCGAATATTCGCCTCGGAGTGCCATGTCATTGACGCCCAGGTTGCTGACATGCTCAAGCGTGGCGTTGTGGAGCCTTCAAACGGTCAATCGGCGTCACCGGTCGTTCTCGTTAAGAAAAAGAATGGCTCTATTCGGTTCTGCGTCGGCTACCAACTACTGAACAAGATAACGCGCAAGGACGTTTGGCCGTTACCGCGCGTCGACGACGCCCTCGAATGTTTGCAGGGAACGAAGTTCTTCGCTGTATTTACGTTCCGGATACTAGCAAGTATCTTTCGAACCATCTCACCGACCTAAAACAGCATTTGTAACACGTGATGGATTATGCGAAATATACATAATGCCTTTGGAACTGTGTAACGCTCCAGCCATGTTTGCGAGCATGGTGGATAATACTTTACGTGGCCTCCAATGGAACACACGTCTATGCTACCTGGATGACGTAGTTGTCTTCTCAGCTGATTTTCGAACGCATTTCAGCCGTCTCGAGCACCTTCTGAAATGCCTGACTGACACAGGACTTGAACTCAACTTCAAAAGTATGTCATTTCGACGCCCGACAGCTCATTATTCTTGGCCATGCTGTTCGTGAGACGGTATCCGACCCGGTCCAGCCATGCTGCACGATGTCACCGACTTTGCACCGCTAAAGAAGCTAAATGAGCTTTAAAATTTCCTGGGTTTGTTCGCCTCTTTCTGACGTTTCATTCGAAATTTCGCCTTCATAAGTGGGCCCCTGATATCCCTCCTGAATGGCGACAAACAAGGTTCCGCTTGATCACCCACCTGCAAAAATGCCCGCACGAAATTATGCCACCTGCTAAGCCCACCACCTATTCTGCACCTCTTCGATCCTGCACCCGCCGCCGAGGTCCACGCCGGTGCCAGCGGCGTGGACTCGGCGCCGCACTCGTGCAACGAAAAGCGGGGCTCGATGAATATTTCGTCGCCTATGCGAACCGAGCTCTGATAAAGGCCGATGATAATTACTATGTTACAGAGAAAGAGCGTTTACCCATTATTTGGGCCCTTCGGAAATTCGGTCATTTCAATGGCCACCCTTTCTATGCCGTCACTGACCACCACGCCCTTTGTTGGCGGTTCTCTTAAGGACCCATCTGGCAGACTGGCTCACTGAGCCCTTAGGCTACAAAAGTACGACATCCGCATTCTCTACCGTTCCGGCCGCAAAACACACGGACGCCAACGCCCTTTCGCGCTCACCGGTCTCCACTGACAGCGATTGCCTATCCGCCCTTGAACCCTCACTTAGATCTCATGCACTGCGAAACATGCCGTTGGAACAGCGCAAGGATCTCGGGATCGGTGCTCGCCATCAGCATGCTTTCTGATACATCCATCTCTTCACCATCTCGCGCTCTTCGCCGCCAGGCTAACGACGTTTGTATTCGCGACGGCCTTCTTTATCGCCATGACTACCTTTCTGATGGTCGCAAGTGACTTCTTGTGATACCTCTCCATCTCCGTGGCTTTATCCGGGACACATTCTACGCACACCCTCAGAGCGCGCGTGCACGCCTCTTCAAACCCTAGGCTAGACTTCGTTTTCAATTTTATGGGCGTGGCATGTATAACTACGTCCGAAAGTTCATTCCCTCCTGCGCACAGTGCCAACGCCGAAAATTACTTCCCTGTCAAGTCTACCCGTCACAACCCCTTCCCTGCCCTAGTGGACCCCTTTGATCGCGTTGGTATTGTCATTAACGGACAGCTACCATCCACTCCAGTAGGCAACCGCTGGGTTATTCTTGCAGTGGATCACTTGACCCGCTTTACTGAAACAAGCGCTCTGCCGACTGCCAACGCCCGCGACATTGCACCCTTTCTGTTACGACATGTTGTTCTGTGCCACGGTGACCCTCGCTATCTTCTGAGTGATAGAGGCCGCGCCTTTCTTTCTGGTGTTTTGAAGGCACTATTCGACGAACGCCGAATCATCCACCGCATCTATACAGCCTACCATCCGCAAACTAATGGCATGACTGACCGCTTCTACCGTACTCTTGGTGATATGCTGGCGATGTACGTCGCCTCTGATCATTCAAATTCGGACCAAGTTCCCGCTTTCGTGATATGTGGGTACAATACAGCAGCGCAAGCAGCTACTGGATTTCCCCTTACTTTCTCCTAAACGGAGGAGAACCATATACTAATACATTCCATACCATTCAAATTGGGACCAAGTTATCCCTCGCGTGACGTATGCGTACAATACTGCGGCCCAAGCAACTACTGTATTTTCCCCTATTTTCTCCTGTACGGACAAGAACCATCTAATACGTTCGATACCATTATTTCACATAAACATAACGCGTCCGAAAGTACTCCGCTATCTGAAGTTGCTCGACATGCGAGGAATGCCGCCAGCTTGTGCGCTGTTTTTCCACCGAGAACGAGGGACAGCAGCAATCCTGCCAACCTGCCGACCATTCTGCACCAACTTTTTCTCCTGTTTCTCCCGCACGGCTTCGGGTACCCGCTACCACACGCGGCCTCTCCACAAAACATATCGCAAGATACCTTGGCCCCTACCACGTCCTGGAGCAAACGTCATCCGTCAATTACATCATCGAGCCCCTCAAACCATCAGCGAACCAACGTCATCGGGCCGCGAACTGGTCCACGACTCTCGCATGATGCCGTACTAGGACCCAGTAGTAGTATCTTCGCCTTAAGCCGCCAGGATGAAGCCTTTTTCTGCGGTGGGCGATTGTAAAGAATAGTAGCCTGCCTGCGCCTCAGCACCATCGCCAACGGTATGAGCTCGTGGGTGCTGTCCTTAGCAGAACGCTTGTGAATGCTATCCATTCGCCTGCCTCCTTTGCTAATAAACTCTTAGCAATATGCGAGAATCCCGCGAAAACATCTGTTTAATTTTTAACCGATAAATTGCACGCTAAGTACAGTAAGGAGGAAGCATAGGACATGCAGGTGCTGAAGGTTATGGTTCTAGCTATTTTATTCTGGAGATACGTTATGGTTGAGAAATGAGCAACGAACGTGTTTCCCTGTGCTGAATTACAATAGACAATGTTAATATGACAATAAGCGTAAAAGAGCGACGGCAATATTTCAAAATAAAGAGAAATTGTAGGTATCATTCTAATGACATATCCTGCATTTTGCGTGAGCAGAGGGGCATGTGAGTTAAACATTAAATGTTCATCTAGTTTGATGCCAAGAATCATTGCAGTAGATGTAGCATGAATTTGAGTATCACCTACGTAGACAAATGTATGCCTAGAAATTATTCGGTATGTTCAGAAAAATATAGCAAAGACCGAGATTTCGGCATTTATGTTCAATTTATTCTTGTTGAGATATTCAACAACAGTAAACAAATCGGTATTTAGTGTAAACATCAAGTTGTCCTCTTATCGACAGGAGGATTGCACGTGACTTTGCGGAAGATCGTAGAAGTAAGTCTGAAATAAAAGCGGACCCTCTATTCACTCCTGCTGAACGTCGATGATGATGGTTCGATGGTTACAATAGTTACTAGGCACACATACTATTTGTTCGCGATCGCAATTAACTACGAATTATTTCTAATGGAGACTCAGATGCACCGATTGACTACAGTTTCTACAATAAAATGTCTAGCATAATCGAATGAAAAGCTTTTGAAAGGTAAATTGAGGTTCAGTGATATTACCGGTGTCATTGGCAGATTTTACGTATCCCTACCGTGATAACAATGACCTCGATATAAAAATAACTTCATTTTTCACATTGCTGGCTTTATTGGAACCTACTTATGCACAAGTGGATGCAACCACAGACGTGGACATGCATGACTTGAAAGAAAGCCAAAAGGCGTCTTCAAAAGGAATATATTTACACTGACTGATCTTTCTACCAGTGACGCTTTACTGCAGTTGGCGTGTAATCTACTGATCTCTAAAAACCGTACAAGAAACGCTGTCGAACTTTACAAAAAGCTTGAATTGCGATGCATTCGTACGCTTCTCTTCTGTGAATACAACAACCTCGAATGAGGAAGAACTTGATTTTTCACATTGCTGGCCGTAATACTTACTACGAAATTACGCACAGGGAGATGCAACGGCATATATGAACATGAATGATTTAAAAGGGCGCAAACCGGAGCCTTGAACTGGGTTATATTACCAATGCTTGGTCTTCATGTCACCGACACCTAATCTAATTGGTGTGTAGTCTGCTCATCTGTATTGCTCGTACATATCATTCTGTCGAAGTTGAAAAAAGAAGCTCCAGTTGCGATTCATTCCGATGTTTCCGTTCCGTGATTACAAAGACTTCCGTATAGCAATACCTTGATTTTAGCATCGCTGGCGGAAATACATCTTGGCTGCTTATCGAGACGCGGATGCATCGGCATATTTGCAAGTGCTAACTTGAAACCAGGCAAATCGTGTCTTGAACAGGATTATCTTTGCAATCACTGGTCTACCTGTTAGTCACGCATTATTCCATTTTGCGTGTTCTCTACTCATATGTATTGTTCGAACAGAAAATGCTGTCGAAGTTGAAAAATGAAGCTCCATTTCCAATTCATTCCGATGTTTCGCTTCCGTGAGTACAATAACTTTGATATAGGAAGACCTTGATTTGTCACATTACAGGCGGAAATAAACCTTAGCTACATATTTAAACGTGAATGAAAGTGTAAATAACTGGAAACAACGCCAATCGGGTCTTCAACAGGATTATATTCACAATCACTTGTATTCCTGTGAGTAACTCGTTATTCAAGTTGGCGTGTAATCTGCTATCTGGCTTGTTCGTACAGAAAGTGCTGTCGAATTGGAAAAACAATAGCTCCAGTTGCGATTCATTCCGACGTTTCGCTTCCGTGTTTACAAATACTTCGATATAGGAAGCACTTAATTTTTTCCATTGCTGGCCGAAATAAATCTTACCTACTTATTGAGACTTCGAGTGAACGGCATATTTGCAATTGAATAACTTGAAACCACGCAAAGCGGGTCTTGAACATTGTTATACTTGCAATCCCTGGTCTTCTGTCAGCCACGCGGCATTCCAGTTGGCGTGTAATCTGCTGATCTGGTTTGTTCGTACAAAAAATGCTGTTTAAATTTAAAAAGTAGGCTCCAGTTGCGATTAATTCCGACGTTTCGCTTCCGTGATTACAAAGGCTTTGATATAGGAATACCTTGATTTTTCACATTGCTGGCGGAAATACATCTTAGCAACATATCGAGACGTGGATGCAACTGCATATTTGCAATTGAATAACTTAAAACCAGGCAAATAGGGTCTTGTACAGGGTTATCTTTACAATCACTGGTCCATCTGACAGTCACGCGTCATTCCTATTGGCGTGTAATTTACTCATCTGTATGGTTCGTACAGAAAGTGCTGTCTAAGTTGAAAAAAGAAGCTCCAGTTGTGATTCATTCTTATCTTTTGCTTCCGTGATTACAAAGACCTCGATAGAAAAAACATTTATTTTTCATATTGGCGACGGTCAAACAACTTAGCTGCTCCTCTAGAAGTAGATGCAATGGTTTATTTCATTTGAATAACATGAAACAACGTAAAGCAGGTCTTGAACAGGGTTATTTTTTACAATCCCTGGCCTTCCTGTCAGTCAATCGTTATTCCAGTTGGTGTGTAATCTGCTCATATCTAGTTTTCGTAGAGATAATGATGTCCAAGCAGAAAGAAAAATTTCACATGCGATTCATTACGACGTGTTGCGTCCATGATTACAAAAATTTCGATCTCAATTTTTCACATTGCTGGCGGAAATACATTTTAGGTACTTATTGAGACGTGGGTGAAAGGGTATTGATTTTTTTGAAAGGGTTTTGAATTTCGATTTTGATTTTTCACATTTCTGGCGGAAATACATCTTAGGTACTTATTGGGACGTGGATGAAAGGGTATATTGATATTAGATAACTGGAAACCACGCAAAGCGGGTCTTGAACAGGATTATACTTACAATCCCTGGCCTTCTTGTCAGTCACTCTTTACTCTAGTTAGCGTTCAATCAGCTCATCTTTGTTGTTCGTACAGAGAATACTGTCGAAAGTGAAAACTGAAGCTCCAGTGGAGAATCATTCCGACGTTTCGTCTCCGTGATTACAAAGAATGCTGCATAGGAAGAACTTGATTTTTCTCATTGCGGAGTGAAATACATCTTAGCTACTTATTGAGTCCTGGATGAAAGGGTATATTGCATTTGAATAACTTGAAACCACGCATATCTGATCTTGAACAGGGTTATTTTTACAATCCCTGTTATTCCTGTCAGTCTTCCCTTTCAATTTCTTTGTGCCCCAGTTTTTTAGGAGCATTCTGCCCGTGGTAGTCTGGTGGAGTCTGAGTAGCTGCGGCCCTAATTGTGCTTCTTTGAGCTCCTCGAACGTGCTGTGGAGTCCGAGGGCCTGCGGCTTCTCTGTCTAGGTGTTGGCCGGGAGGTGAAGCGTTGTTTTGAATGCTTTCCTTATGATGCCGCCGGCCTGGTCCCGTTCGCCTTTGTTTATGTTGTAATATGGGAGGGCGTACGTAATCCGGCTGATTAAGTGGCTCTTAACCAACTTCACTGTATCTTCCTCCTTCATGCCGCTTCATTTTTGCGAGACGCGGGTGATCATACGTGCCACTTGGGCCGTCGCTTGCTTGAGTAGGTTTATGGTGTGTGTTCAGCGTTGATTGCTCTGCACCCACATTCCAAGAATCTTGAGGGCTTCTTTTTCTGGTATTTTTTTGTCCTTCCAGGGTGACGCTGATTTGTTCTTCCGAGCGTTTTCCTCTTCCGACTCGCAGGAGTTCTGACTTCTTCATCGAGCAGGCGAGGCCTCTTTCCCTAACACATTCTTCCACGCATGTTGTTGTGGCTTGTAGTCGTTCTTCTTTTTGTCTGAGCGAGCCTTGGTTAGTCCAGATGGTGACATCGTCGGCATCAATGGGAGTGATGTATGCCGTCGATCTCTTCAAGCTTCCGGGCTATCCCAATCATTGCAATCTTGAAAAGGATTGGTCAGATCACGGATACCTGCGGGGTTCCTTTGTTAGGCGTGTGGAGCTTGTCTGTCCGCAGGTCTCCTAACCCCAACCGATGAGTATCGCAGTACAATCAAGGTAGGGTCTCTGCCACGAAACATGGACCCGAATTTACACACATCCAGGCGGAGCGCTAGGGTAAAGTATGTATACAAATACCCAGCAACCAAGGCGAACACGGTATACACGGACGCCGCGGTATATCCTCGAGAACGAAGGGAAACATAACAACGAGTCGTCGCGGCAGTAATAGACCCGGACTATAGGAAAATCGCTTGCGCGTCAGCACGGGATTGTACGGTAACCGAGGGAGAGGAAATGGCTGTTGCTCTAGCAGCTGTGGAGGGCTACCGCACAAATAGATCCCTTATAATTCTAAGAGACTCCAAGGAAGAATGCCGAAACTACATTAACGGCAGAATCGGTCTAAAAGCGCTCCAAATCATCCTCCGCGCTGGCCAACAGAATAAACGCATTAGACACACCATCTTTTGGGTACCGGGGCACACTGAGATTGAGGGCAACGAAAGGGTTGATAGGATCGCTCACGAGCATACAAACCGAGCGAACCTAAACAGAGATCCTGAGGAGTTCATGACAGTGATCCGAACGTACTCTGACATACAAAATTACATAGAGGGGACGAGGATCAGATATCTCCCGCCTCACAATACACTCACTCAACAACAGGCAGTTTACTGACGAAAGCTGCAGACAGGAACTTTCCCAAATTTACATATACTATGCAAAATGTTCCCAAGTCAATACAGGGACACATCCCCGTGGTGTGGCGCAATACCCACACTTTATCACATCACATGGGAGTGCAATACGAATAAGGCATTCCACAAAATAGAAAATCCGAGTGCGGAGCAGTGGGAGAGCGTGCTCTCCAGCGGCGACCCTAACCTCCAACAGAGGCTGGTGGATCATGCCCGACGAGCAGCTACGCTCAGTGGAGAACTAAGCTCAGACGGGAGATCGTCATCAACCAATAGAAGATGAAGACATCCGGCCCGACCGCTGAATTACTCTTTACAGAGCAATAAAGTTTACTTCCTCCTCCTCCTCCTCCTGTCAGGCACGTGATATTCCAGTTGGAGTGTAATCTGCTCATCTGTGTAGTTCGCAATGAAAATGCTGTCGAAGTTGAAAAAAGAAGCTCCAGTTGCGATTTGGTCCGACGTTTCCTTTCCGTGGTCACAAAGACTTCTATATAGGAAAAGCTTGATTTTTCAATTTGCTGGGGGAAATAAATCTTAGCTACTTATTGAGACGTGGATGCAATGGCGTATTTGAAATTGAATAACTTGAAACCACGCAAATCGGGTCTTTATCAAGATAATATTTACAATCCCTGGTCTTCCTGTTGGTCACTCGTTATTTCAGTTGGCGTGTAATCTGCTCATCTGTGTTGTTGGTACAGAAAATGCTGTCGAAGTGGAAAAATGTTGCTCCAGTTGCGAATCATTGCGACGTTTCGCTTCCCTGATTACAATGATTTCCATATAGGTAGACCGTGATTTTTCACATTGCTGGCGGAAATACATCTTGGCTACTCACTGAGACGTGGAGGAAATGGTATATTGCAATTAAACAGCTTGAAACCACGCAAATCGGGTCTTGAACAGGGTTATATTTACAATCCCTGGTCGTCCTGTCAACCACTCTTTATTCCAGTTGACATGTAATCTGCTCAACTGTAATGTTGTACAGAAAATGCTGTCGAAGTTGGAAAAAGAATCTCCAGTTGCACTTCATTCCGACGTTTCGCTTCCGTGGTTACAAAGACTATCATATAGGAATACCTTGATTTTTCCTATTGCTGGCGGAAATACATCTTAGCTACTGA
Source organism: Dermacentor andersoni (assembly GCF_023375885.2). NCBI lineage: Eukaryota > Metazoa > Arthropoda > Arachnida > Ixodida > Ixodidae > Dermacentor > Dermacentor andersoni. Next base: position 32,728,414 of record NC_092818.1, read on the forward strand.
TCGAGACGTGGATGCAACGGCATATTTGCGATTAAGTAACTTGAAAACACGCGAATCGGTTCTTGAACAGGGTTATATATACAATCCCTGGACTTCCCGTCAGTCACGCATTATTTCACTTGGACTGTAATTTACTCATCTCTATGGTTCGTACAGAAACTGCTGTCGAAATTGAAAAAAGAATCTCCAGTCGCGATTTTTACCAATGTTTCGCGTCCGTGATTACAAAGACTTCGACATAGGAAGACCCTAATTTTCGCATTGCTACCGGAAATTATTCTTAGCCACTTATTGAGACGTCGATGCAACGGAATATATGCAATTAAATACCTTGAAACCAGGCAAATCGGGTCTTGAACAGGAATATATTTACAATCACTAGTCTACCTGTCAGTCACGCTTCATTCCAGTTGGCGTGTAAATTACTCATCTGTGTTGTTCGTCCAGAAAATGCTGTCAAAGTTGAAATAAATTGTTCCTGTTACGAATCATTCCGACATTTCTCTTCCGTGAATACAAAGATTTCGATATAGGAACACTTTGATTTTTCACGTTGCTGGAGGAAATCAATCTAATCTACTACGTGGATGCAACGGCATAATTGCGGTTAAATAAATTGAAACAAAAAAGTCTAAAGTCTAAAAAGTCTAAAAATGTTAAGGCAGTTTGTCGTGTGCGTATCATGGCCACGCATGCTTATATCGCCTTCCGTTTCCCTACCACGGTTGCGCTTTAAAACCACGGCGCTGCAATTTTGCTTTCCTTTCCTTCCTTCTTCACCGCCCTTAAACTTTCTCTCTTAACTGCTACACGCAGAGACAAAGCAACAGCGCGCGCATGCGATCCCATAGATGAGATGAATACATATATATATACAGAAAATTATCAGTCATAGCTCTCGTAGTATAGCCTTCTGGGCCTTTTACTTTTTTTTCTTTTTTTCTTTGAAAGTAGTCCTATTAGAGTTATTATAATTACACGAAGGTATTTCGCCCTCGTCAACAGCAGTCCTTGACATAGCTATTCTGGCGGCTAGCTTCCCACGATATGCGTGCCGCCCTCGCACCTGTTTAAGCTTTTCCTAGGCGCTAGAGTTATACTATGTCCGCGCAACCTTGAGCGATCGGAAAGCGCGTTTTCCCCTCTTCGCCGGCGGAGAAGGGAGGCTTCGTTCCTGCCGCGGAGCCCTCCACATCTCCGCAAGGTGCCTGGTGGTGGTCTCGTGCGGACGGTGCCCTCTCGGTGAGCGCATATTTCCCCCCTCATCTTTTAAGAGGTTCAATACTTACAAGCATTTGTCTCGCAAACCATATTTATTTCAAGGGAATTTTCCACGTCTCAATTATTTCTCTCGTCGTATTCGAGTGCTGATTGCCTCGTTATAGTTTGTTAATGAAGCTTTCCCTCAAGTCTAAAAATTTTAAGGCAGTTTGTCGTGTGCGTATCAAGGCCACGCATGCCTATATCGCTTATATCGTCTAAATATTTTAAGCCAGCTTTCCTAGTCTCTAAAGCCGCTCGAGTTCACGCTTCTCCTCGGGCGGCCATTTTTCCAAGAAATTATGCCTTCCAACCAACAAAAATTGACTGTCGCGGACAACATCAGTCCCTTTCCACGTAAGTATGAGGCTCGGAGCAGGAGCTATGGCGCTGGAAAGTAACCTGTGGCGTGACGAACGAACTGACTGAGCTATTTTTCCGGGCAACATTGAAGGGCCACGAGTTCAAATCACATGTTATGTTCCTTTTTTCCCCTTTTTATTTTTATTTATTTATTTTTTAATGTCTCCTCCTTCATTTTACCACTGTACGGAAACCCTCCTAAAAATTATATATATCCTCAATTATGTATGGCCACACATGTGCAGGTCATAAATACCAGGTTGTCTAGCCGAGTGCCATCCGTGCGGTATAACCGAGCTCAGATTGGTCCACCTTGACGGATCAAATAGGGCACCACTGTAGGTTAAATGAGGCGTACAACTCCTGCGGGACCCGCCGTGGTTGCTCAGTGGTTATGGTGTTAGACTGCTGAGCACGAGGTCGCGGGATCGGATCCCGGCCACGGCGGCCGCATTTCGATGGGGGCGAAATGCGAAAACACCCGTGTACTTAGAATTAGGTGCACGTTAAAGAACCCCAGGTGGTCGAAATTTTCGGAGTCCTCCACTACGGCGTGCCTCATAATCAGAAAGCGGTTTTGTCACGTAAAACCCCATAATTAAACTTGTTAATTTAACTCCTGCGGGGACGGTAGAGTATCCGTCTCCCGTGCGAGAGGACCGTGATTCAAATCCCGGTGCCGCGCAATTCTCCACCGGAAACTAAAAAAAAACCGTGTGTTGAGAAAATTGCACAAACAGGCCTGGAGTGCGGCCTCATCCCGGTGACCAGAACCGGTAACGCACTCTCTCACCAGAGCAGGATTGGCCACCCTGGTGCAGTACTTGGCCACAACCTCCTATATGAATACAACAATCAAACCCCGGCCCTCAGTCCCGAGCAGCCGCGAAGCAACTGACCACGGTGGCGGTCAGATCTGTGACACTGCAGAGGATGCTAAGAATACCTGGCTCTGGACAGGCTGCCATTGGAATCTGAACCTGGCAACGTTTAACGTTAGAACGCTATCTAGTGAGGCGAGCCTAGCGGTGTTATTGGAGGAATTAGAGGGTAGTAAATGGGATATCATAGGGCTCAGTGAGGTTAGGAGGACAAAAGAAGCATATACAGTGCTAAAAAGCGGCCATGTACTGTGCTACCGGGGCTTAGCGGAGAGACGAGAACTAGGAGTCGGATTCCTGATTAATAAGGAAATAGCTGGTAACATACAGGAATTCTATAGCATTAACGAGAGGGTGGCAGGTCTTGTTGTGAAACTTAATAAGAGGTACAAATTGAAGGTGGTACAAGTCTATGCCCCTACATGCAGTCATGATGACCAGGAAGTCGAAAGCTTTTATGAAGACGTGGAATCGGCGATGGGTAATGTCAAAACAAAATACACTATACTGATGGGCGACTTCAATGCCAGGGTAGGCAAGAAGCAGGCTGGAGACAAGTCAGTGGGGGAATGTGGCATAGGCTCTACGAATAGCAGAGGAGAGTGATTAGTAGAGTTTGCAGAACATAATCATATGCGGATAATGAATACCTTTTTCCGCAAGCGGGTTGGTCGAAAGTGGACGTGGAGGAGCCCGAACGGCGAGACTAGAAATGAAATCGACTTCATACCCCTCGCGAACCCTGGCATCATACAAGATGTAGACGTGCTCGGCAAGGTACGCTGCAGTGACCATAGGATGGTAAGAACTCGAATTAGCCTAAACTGGAGGAGGGAATGGAAGAAACTGGTACACAAGAAGCCAATCAATGAGTTAGCGGTAATAGGGAAACTAGGGGAATTCCGGATCAAGCTACAGAACAGGTATTCGGCTTTAACTCAGGAAGAGGACCTTAGTGTTGACGCAATGAACGACACTCTGATGGGCATCTTTAAGGAGTGTGCACTAGAAGTCGGTGGTAACGCCGTTAGACGGGAAACCAGTAAGCTATCGAAGCAGACGAAAGATCTGATGAAGAAACGCCAATGTATGAAAGCCTCTAACCCTACAGCTAGAATAGAACTGGCAAAACTTTCTATGTTAATCAACAAGCGTAAGACAGCGGACATCAGGAACTATAATATGGATTTAATTGAACAGGATCTCAGGAACGGAGGAAGCCTATAAACAGTGAAGAAGAAACTAGGAATAGGCAAGAATCAGATGTGTGCGTTAATAGACAAAGCCGGCAATATCGTTACTAATATGCATGAGATAGTTCAAGTGGCTGAGGAGTTCTATAGAGATTTATTTAGTACCAGTGGCACCCACGACGATAGTGGAAGAGAGAATAGCCCAGAGGAATTCGAAATCCCACAGGTAACGCCAGAAGAAGTAAAGAAAGCCTTAGGAGCTATGCAAAGTGGGAAGGCAGCTGGGGAGGATCAGGTAAGAGCAGATTTGTTGAAGGATGATGGCCAGATTGTTCGAGAGAAACTGGCCACCCTGTATACGCAATGCCTCATAACCTCGAGCGTACCGGAATCTTGGAAGAACGCTAACATAATCCTAATCCATAAGAAAGGGGACGCAAAAGACTTGAAAAATTATACACCGATCAGCTTACTGTCCGTTGCCTACAAAGTATTTACTAAGGTAATCGCAAATAGATTAAGGAACACCTTAACCTTCTGTCAACCAAAGGACCAGGCAGGATTCCGTAAAGGCTACTCAACAATAGACCATATTCCCACTATCAATCAAGTGATAGAGAAATGTGCAGAATATAACCAACCCTTATATATAGCTTTCATTGATTACGAGAAAGCGTTTGATTCAGTTGAAAACTCAGCAGTCATGGAGGCATTACGGAATCACGGTGTAGATGAGCCATATGTAAAAATACTGGAAGATATCTATAGCGGCTCCACAGCCACCGTAGTCCTCCATAAAGAAAGCAACAAAATCCCAATAAAGAAAGGCGTCAGGCAGGGAGATACGATCTCTCCAATGCTGTTCGCAGCTTGTTTACAGGAGGTATTGAGAGACCTGGGTTGGGAAGAATTGGGGATAAAAGTTAATGGAGAATACCTTAGTGACTTGCGATTCGCTGATGATATTGCCTTGCTTAGTAACTCAGGAGACCAATTGCAATGCATGCTCACTGACCTGGAGAGGCAAAGCAGGAGGGTGGGTCTGAAAATTATTCTGCAGAAAACTAATGTAATGTTTAACAGTCTCGGAATAGAACAGCAGTTTACGATAGGTAGCGAAGCACTGGAAGTGGTAAGGGAATACATCTGCTTAGGGCAGGTAGTGACCACGGATCCGGATCATGAGACTGAAATAACCAGAAGGATAAGAATGGGCTGGGGTGCATTTGGCAGGCATTCTAAAATCATGAACAGCAGGTTGCCACTATCCCTCAAAAGGAAAGTGTATAGCAGCTCTGTGTTACCAGTACTCCCATATGGGGCAGAAACCTGGAGGCTTACGAAAAGGGTTCTGCTGAAATTGAGGACGACGCAACGAGCTATGGAAAGAAGAATGATGGGGTAACGTTAAGGGATAAGAAAAGAGCAGATTGGGTGAGGCAACAAACGCGGGCAAACGACATCTTAGTTGAAATCAAGAAAAAGAAATGGGCATGGGCCGGACATGTAATGAGGAGGGAAGATAACCGATGGTCACTAAGGGTTACGGACTGGATTCCAAGGGAAGGGAAGCGTAGCAGGGGGCGGCAGAAAGTTAGGTGGGCGGATGACATTAAGACGTTTGCAGGGACAACATGGCCACAGTTAGTACATGACCGGGGTAGTTGGAGAAGTATGGGAGAGGCCTTTGCCCTGCAGTGGGCGTAACTAGGCTGATGATGATGATGATGATGATGATGATGATGATGAAATTGAAAACACGCGAATCGGTTCTTGAGCAGGGTTATATATACAATCCCTGGACGTCCTGTCAGTCACGCAATACTTCGCTTGGGCTGTAATCTACTCATCTGTATGGTTTGTACAGAAACTGCTCTCGAAGTTGAAAAAAACAAGCTCCAGTTGTGATTCATTCCGAGGTTTCGCGTCCGTGATTACAAAGACTTCGATATATTGTCACGTGGTAGTGACGGTGAAGAAAGAACACAGTAGCAGTACTGTGAAAGACAAAACTAGCTTTTATTGGGCGAACCTGTGCCCACAAAACAGGCTACACTTAAAGCACAATGATAGCGGCGAACACAGTCGGCGATCGTCGAAAATCTGATCAGCGGGTCAAGCGCGTCGGCTTTTATGGAGCAGTCGTCGAATGTTCCAGGCTAATCGTTCGGACCCGCGTGCCTTCCACAAAGTTCTACACCATTCGCGTTACGCGATGAAATCAGATAACACAAGGTTGGGCGACAATGGACAGCCGGGTAGAAGCATCGATAACTTTCCAGAAACATCGGATACATTCAGGTGCGTCCCTCGCTGTGCGATTACAGTTGCTAAGCGGCGAAACGTGGTCGCCCGATAAAGATAAGTACACGTGTCAATATGAAGACCCTAAATTTTCACATTGCAGGCGGAAAAAATCTTAGCTACTATTATACATATATTTGGGGTTTTACGTGCCAAAACCACTTTCTGATTATGAGGCACGCCGTAGTGGAGGACTCCGGAAATTTTGACTACATGGGGTTCTTTAATGTGCACCTAAAGCTAAGCACACGGGTGTTTTCGCATTTCGCCCCCATCGAAATGCGGCCGCCGTGGCCGGGATTCGATCCCGCGACCTCGTGCTCAGCAGCCCAACACCATAGCCACTGAGCAACCACGGCGGGTTAGCTACTATTTGAATAACTTGAAACCACGCAAAGCGGGTCTTTAACAAAGTAATACTTACAAAGCCTGGCCTTCCCGTCAGTCAAGCGTCATTCGATTTGCTGTGTAATCTGCTAATATCTAGTTTTCGTAGAGATAATGATTTCGAAGGCGAAATAAAAAGCTTCAGATGCAATTCACTCTTTTTTTCCGTTCCGTGATTACAAAACTTCGATATAGGAAGACCTTGATTTTTCCCATTTATGGCGGAAATACATCTTAGGTACTTATTGAGACGTGGATGCAACGACGTATTTGCAATAGAATAACTAGAAACCACGCTAATCAGGTCTTCAACAGGGTTATCTTTACAAACACTGGTTTTCCTGACTGTCACTCGTTATTCTTGTTCGCGTATAATCTCCTCATCTGTGTTGTTCGTACAGAAAATGCTGTCGAAGTTTAAAAAATAAGCTCCAGTTGCGACTTATTCCGACATTTCGCCTCCGTCATTAAAATATTCGACATAGCAAGATCTTCATTTTTCACAATTCTGGCGGAAATACATCTTAGCTACTTATCAGGATTTGAATGGAACGGCAATATTGCAATTCAGTAACTTGAAACCACGAAAATCGGGTCTTGAACAGGGTTATATTTACAATCGCTAGCCTTCCTGTCAGTGACGTGTTATTCCAGTTGGTGTGTAATCTGCTCATCTGTGTTGTTCGTACAGAAAATGCTGTCGTAGTGGAAAAAGGAAGCTCCAGTTGCGATTCATTCCAAAGTTTCGCTTCCGTCATTAAAACATTCGATATAGGAAGATCTTGATTTTTCACAATTCTGGCGGAATATACAAATGAAAAAGGAAGGTCCAGTTGCGATTCATTCCTATGTTTCGCTTCCTTCATTAAAATATTCGGTATAGGAAGATCTTGATTTTTGTCAATTCTGGCGGAAGTACATCTTAGCTACTTATTGAGACGTGGATGAAAGGGTATATTGCAATTGAATACTTTGAAACCACGCAAATCGGGTCTTGAACAGGGTTATATTTACAGTCCCTAGCCTTCCTGTCAGTCACTCGTTATTCCAGTTGCCGTGTAATCTGCTCATCTGTGTTGTTCGTACAGAAAATGCTGTCGTAGTGGAAAAAGGAAGCTCCAGTTGCGATTCATTCCGATGTTTCGCTTCCGTGATTACAAAGACTTCGGTATAGGAAGACCTTATTTTTCCCATTGCTCGCGGAAATAAATCATACCTAGTTATTGAGACGTGGATTCAACGGCATATTTGCAATAAGAAAGGTTGAAACAACGCAAATCGTTTCTTTCACAGGGTTACATTTACAATTCCTGGTCTTCCCATCAGTCACTCTTTATTCCACTTGGCGTGTAATCTACTCATATAGTTGTTCGTATAGAAAGTGCTGTTCCAAGTTAAAATATGAAGCTCCTGTTTCGATTCAATCCGAAGTTTCGATTCCGTGTTTACAAAGATTTATTCATAGTAAGACCTGATTTTTCACATTGCTGGCGGAAATTATTCTTAGCCACTTATTTAGACGTGGATACAACGGCATATTTGCAATTGAATAACTTGAAACCACGCAAAACGCGTCTTGAACACGGTTATACTTACAATCGCTGGCCTTCCTGTCAGTCACGTGTTATTCCAGTAGCCGTGTAATCTGCTCATCTGTGTTGTTCGTACAGAAAATGCTGTAGAAGTTGAAAAATGAAGCACCAGTTGAAGCTCCAGTTGTGATTCCATCCGACGTTTCGCTTCCGTGATTACAATGACTTTGATATACGAAGACCTTAATTTTCACGTTGCTGGCGTAAATAAATCTTAGCTAGTTATTGAGACTTGGATGAAAGGGTGTACTGATATCGAATAATTTCAAACCACGCAAATTGGGTCTTCAACAGGGTGATATTTACAAACCCTGGTCTTCCTGGCAGTTACTTGTTATTCCAGTTGCCCTGTAATCTGCTCAGCTGTGCTGTTCTTGCAGAAAATAACGTAGAAGTCGAAAAAAGAAGCTCCAGTTGCGATACATTCTGATGTTTCGCATCCGTGATTTTCCTAACAGCATTTTCTTAACGAACGGTAGAGAATACAAGATTATACGCATACTGGAATTACGCGTGACTGGCTTGAAGAGCAGGGGTTGTAAATATATCCCTGACCAAGACCCCACTATGCTTGCTTTTAAGCCATTCAATTGAATATATACCGTTGCATCCACGTCTCGATAAGTAGCGTAAATGCATTCCAACTAGCAATGTTAATAAACAAGTTCTTCATATATCGCATTCTTTGTAATGACGGAAGCGACCCTAATCAATGAATCGCAACTGAAGAGTTTTTTCAGCTTCGACAACAGTTTGTTAACGAACAGTAGAGAATAGCAGATTGCACGCATACTAGAATTACGCGTGACTGGCGGGAAGAGCAGGGGTTGTAAATATGACCCTGATGAAGACACCACTTTGCTTGGTTTTATGCCATTCAATTGAATATATGCCGATCCATCCACGTCTCGATATGTAGCGTAAGTGTATTCCAGCAACCAATGTGAATACACAAGTTCTTCATATATCGCATTCCTTGTAAAGACGCAAGCGGCCCTAATCAATGAATCGCAACTGATGACTTTTTTCGGCTCCGACAGCATTTTCTTAACGAACAGTAGAGAATCCCAGATTACACGCATACTGCAATTACACGTGCCTGGTGGGAAGAGCAGGGGTTGTAAACATAACCCTGACCAAAACCCAATTTGCTTGGTTTTAAGCCATTCAATTGAATATATGCCGCTGCTTCCACGTCTCGATAAGTAGCGTAAATGCATTCCAGCTACCAATGTGAATACACAAGTTCTTCATGTATCGCATTCCTTGTAAAGACACAAGCGACCCTAATCAATGAATCCCCACTTAATACTTTTTTCAGCTTCGACAGCAGTTTGTTAGCGAACAGTAGAGAATACCAGATTATACGCATACTGGAATTACGCGTGACTGGCGGGAAGAGCAGGGGTTGTAAATATAATCCTCATCACGACACCACTTTGCTTGGTTTTAAGCCATTCAATTGAATATATGCCATTGCATCCATGGCTCAATAAGCAGCGTAAATGCATCCCAGCTAGCAATGTGAATAAACAAGTTCTTCATATATCGCATTCTTTGTAATGACGGAAGCGACCCTAATCAATGAATCACAACTGAAGACATTTTTCAGCTCCGACAACATTTTCTTAACGAACAGTAAAGAATACCACATTACACGCATACTGGAATTACGCGTGACTGGCTTGAAGAGCAGGGGTCGTAAATATAACCCTGACCAAGACCCCACTTTGCTTGGTTTTAAGCCATTCAATTGAATATATGCCGTTGCATCCACGCCTCGATAAGTAGCGTAAATGTATTCCAGCTACCAATGTCAATACACAAGTTCTTCACATATCGCAGACTTTGTAATGACGGAAGCGACCCAATCAATGAATCGCAACTGAAGATTTTTTCGGCTCCGACAGCATTTTCTTAACGAACAGTGGAGAATACTAGATTACACGCTATACAGGAATTACGCGTGACTGGCGGGAAGAGCAGGGGTTGTAAATATAACTCTGGTCAAGACCCCACTTTGCTTGGTTGTGAGCCATTCAATTGAATATATGCCGTTACACCCACGTCTCGATAAGTAGCGTAAGTGTATTCCAGCTACAAATGTGAATACACATGTTCTTCATATATCGCATTCTTTCTAATGACGGAAGCGACCCTAATCAATGAATCGCACCTGAAGAATTTTTTCAGCTTCGACAGCATTTTCTTAACGAGCCGCAGAGAATACCAGATTGCACGCATACTGGAATAACGCGTGACTGGCGGGAAGAGCAGGGGTTGTAAATGTAACCCTGATAAAGACCCCACTTTGCTTGGTTGTGAGCCATTCAATTGAATATATACCGTTGCATTGACGTCTGGATAAGTCGCGTAAAGGCATTCCAGCTAGCAATGTGAATAAACAAGTTCTTCATATATCGCATTCTTTGTAATGACGGAAGCGACCCTAATCAAGGAATCACAACTGAAGACATTTTTCAGCTCCGACAGCATTTCCTTAACGAACAGTAAAGAATACCAGATTACACGCATACTGGAATTGCGCGTGACTGGCGAGAAGAGCAGGGGTTGTAAATATGACCCCGATGAAGACACCACTTTGCTTGGTTTTAAGCTATTCAATTGAATATATGCCGATGCATCCACGTCTCGATAAGTAGTGTAAATGTATTCCAGCTACCAATGTGAATACACAAGTTCTTCATATATCGCATTCTTTGTAAAGACGGAAGCGACCCTAATCAATGAATGCCAACTAAAGACTTTTCTCAGCTCCGACAGCATTTTCGTAACGAAAAGTGGAGAATACCAGATTACACGCATACAGGAATTACGCGTGACTGGCGGGAAGAGCAGGGGTTGTAAATATAACCCACATAAAGACCCCACTTTGCTTGGTTGTAAGCCATTCAATTGAATATATACCGTTGCATTCACGTCTCGATAAGTAGCGTAAATGTATTCCAGCTACCAATGTTAATAGACAAGTTCTTCATATATCGCATTCTTTGTAGTGACTGAAACGACCCTAATCAATGAATCGCAACTGAAGACATTTTTCAGCTTCGACAGCAGTTTGTTAACGAACAGTAGAGAATACCAGATTGCACGCACACTGGCATTACGCGTTACTGGCGGGAATAGCAGCGGTTGTAAATATAGCCCTGATCAAGACCCCGCTTTGCTTGGTTGTAAGCCATTCAATTAAACATATGCCACTGCATCCACGTCTCGATAAGCAGCGTAAATGCATTCCAGCTACCAATGTGAATACACAATTTCTTCATATATCCCATTCCTTGTAAAGACGCAAGTGACCCTAATCAATGAATCCCAAATGAATACTTTTTTCAGCTTCGACAGCAGTTTGTTAACGAACGGTAGAGAATACCAGATTACACGCATACTGGTATTACGCTAGACTGGCTTGAAGAGGAGGGGTTGTAAATATAACCCTGACCAAGACCCCACTTTGCTTGGTTTTAAGCTATTCAATTGAATATATGCCGATGCATCCACGTCTCGATAAATAGCGTAAGTGTATTATAGCTACCAATGTTAATACACAAGTTCTTCATATATCGCATTTTTTGTAATGACGGGAGCGACCCAAATCAATGAATCGCAACTGAAGACTTTTTTCAGATTCTACAGCAGTTTGTTAACGAACAGTAGAGAACACCAGATTGCACGCACGCTGGAATTACGTGTTACTGGCGGGAAGAGCAGTGGTTGTAAATATAGCCCTGGTAAAGACCCCGCTTTGCTTGGTTGTAAGCCATTCAATTGAAGATATACCGTTGCATCCATGTCTCGATAAGTAGCGTAAATGCATTCCAGCTAGCAATATGAATAAACAAGTTCTTCATATATCCCATTCTTTGCAATGACGGAAGCGACCCTAATCAATGAATCGCAACTGAAGACTTTTTTCAGCTTCGACAGCATTTTCATAACGAACAGTAGAGAATACCAGATTATACGCATACTGGAATTACGCGGGACTGGCGGGATGAGCAGGGGTGGTAAATATAACCCTGACCAAGACACCACTTTGCTTGGTTTTAAGCCATTCAATTGAATATATGCCGTTGCATCCACCTCTCGATAAGTAGCGTAAATGTATTCCAGCTACCAATGGGAATACACAAGTTCTTCATATATCGCATTCTTTGTAATGACGGAAGCGACCCTAATCAATGAATTGCAACTGAAGACTTTTTGCAGCTTCCACAGCAGTTTGTAAACGAGCAGTAGAAAATACAAGATTACACGCGTACTGGAATTTCGCGTCACTGGCTTGAAGAGCAGGGGTTGTAAATATAACCCTGACCAAGACCCCACTTTGCTTGGTTTTTAACGATTTAATTGAATATATGCCGATGCATCCACGCCTCGATATGTAGCGTATGTGTATTCCAGCTACCAATGTTAATACACAAGTTCTTCATATATCGCATTTTTTGTAATGACGGAAGCACCCCTAATCAATGAATCGCAACTGAAGACTTTTTTCAGCTTCGACAGCAGTTTGTTAACGAACATTAGTGAATGCCAGATTACACGCATGCTGGAATTACGCGTAACTGGCGGGAAGAGGAGGGGTTGTAAATATAACCCTCACCAAGACCCCACTTTGCTTGGTTTTAAGCCATTCAATTGAATATATGCCGTTGCATCCACGTCTCGATAAGTAGCGTAAATGCATTCCAGCTACCAATGTGAATACACAAGTTCTTCATATATCGCATTCCTTGTAAAGACGCAAGCGACCCTAATCAATGAATCGCAACTGAATACTTTTTTCAGCTTCGACAGCAGTTTGTTAACGAACAGTAGAGAATACCAGATTATACGCATACTGGAATTAGGCGTGACAGGCGGGAAGAGTAGGCGTTGTAAATATAACCCTGACCAAGACGCCACTTTGCTTGGTTTTAAGCCATTCAATTGAATATATACCGTTGCATCCATGTCTCGATAAGTAGCGTAAATGCATCCCAGCCATCAATGTGAATAAACAAGTTCTTCATATATCGCATTCTTTGTAATGACGGAAGCGACCCTAATCAATGAATCACAACTGAAGACATTTTTCACCTCCGACAGCATTTTTGTAACGAGCAGTGCAGAATACCAGATTACACGCATACAGGAAATATGCGGGACTGGCGGGAGGAGCAGGGGTTGTAAATATAACCCTGACCAAGGCCCCAATTTGCTTGGTTTTAAGCCATTCAAGTGAATATATATCGTTGCATCCACGTCTCGATAAGTAGCGTTAATGCATTCCAGCTACCAATGTTAATACACAAATACACAAGTTCTTCATATATCGCATTCTTTGTAATGACGGAAGAAACCCTAATCAATGAATCGCAACTGAAGACTTTTTTCAGCTTCGACAGCAGTTTGTTAACGAACATTAGTGAATGCCAGATTACACGCATGCTGGAATTACGCGTAACTGGCGGGAAGAGGAGGGGTTGTAAATATAACCCTGACCAAGACCCCACTTCGCTTGGTTTTAAGCCATTCAATTGAACATATGCCGTTGCATCCACGTCTCGATAAGTAGCGTAAGTGCATTCCAGCTACCAATGTTAATACACAAGTTCTTCATATATCGCATTCTTTGTAATGACGGATGCGACCCTAATCAATGAATCACAACTAAAGACCTTTCTCAGCTCCGACAGCATTTTCTTAACGAACGGTGGAGAATACCAGATTACACGCATACAGGAATTACGCGTGACTGGCGGGAAGAGCAGGGGTTGTAAATATAACCCATATATAGACCCCACTTTTCTTGGTTTTAAGCCATTCAATTGAATATATACCGTTGCATTCACGTCTCGATAAGTAGCGTAAAAGTATTCCAGCTAACAATGTTAATACACGAGTTCTTCATATATCACATTCTTTGTAATGACGGAAACGACCCCAATCAATGAATCGCAACTCAAGACTTTTTTCATCTCCGACAGCATTTTCATAATGAACAGTAGAGAATATCAGAATACACGCATACTGGAATTACGCGTGACTGGCTTGAAGAGCAGGGGTAATAAATATAACCCTGACCAAGACCTCACTTTGCTTGGTTTTAAGCCATTCAATTGAATATATGCCGTTGCATCCACGTCTCGATAAGTAGCGTAAATTTATTCCAGCTACCAATGTGAATACACAGGTTCTTCACATATCGCATTCTTTGTAATGATGGAAGTGACCCTTATCAATGAATCGCAACTGAAGATTTTTTTCAGCTCTGACAGCATTTTCTTAACGAACAGTAGAGAATGCCAGATTACACGCATGCTGGAATTACGCGTAACTGGCGGGAAGAGGAGGGGTTGTAAATATAACCCTGACCAAGACCCCACTTCGCTTGGTTTTAAGCCATTCAATTGAACATATGCCGTTGCATCCACGTCTCGATAAGTAGCGTAAATGCATTCCAGCTACCAATGTTAATACACAAGTTCTTCATATATCGCATTCTTTGTAATGACGGATGCGACCCTAATCATTGAATCACAACTGAAGAATTTTTCTCAGCTTCGAGAGCATTTTCTTATCGAACAGTAGAGAATACCAGATTACACGCATACTGGAATTACGCGTGACTGGCTTGAAGAGCAGGGGTAATAAATATAACACTGACCAAGACCCCACTTTGCTTGGTTTTAAGCCATTCAATTGAATATATGCCGTTGCATCCACGTCTCGATAAGTAGCGTAAATGCATTCCAGCTAGCAATGTGAATAAACAAGTTCTTCATATATCGCATTCTTTGTAATGACGGATGCGACCCTAATCAATGAATCGCAACTGAAGATTTTTTTTCAGCTTCGACAGCATTTTCTTAACGAACAGTAGAGAATACCAGATTACACGCATACTGGAATTACGCGTGACTGGCTTGAAGAGCAGGGGTAATAAATATAACCCTGACCAAGACCCCACTTTGCTTGGTTTTAAGCCATTCAATTGAATATATGCCGTTGCATCCACGTCTCGATAAGTACACTGTAAACACAAATGAGCCGAAAAGGGCATATTAAGGGATGTCACCTCCCTTTAGACTACGTGCCTGAAAACCGTGATCCCTTACAGTGGTGCAGAAATGTTCAGCGTCCTCCATTTCGCTCCCTCGCAAAATGGGGATGAAAGAAGGAGAAAGAACCTCAATTCTACATCCTTATTAAGAGGGAGTTTCAAAGATGAGGCCCCCCTTTAGCGTAAACGGAGTTCTCTGTTTCTTATTTTATGCGTTATTTTATTTTAGTATACACATCTGTGAGAAGGAGACGAGAAAGGAGATATATATTGTCCAAGTGGTTGCTTTTCTTTCTTTTAATTCTGCAAATTTATACATTTCCAGAGTGCAAGCCAGCTTATTTAGGGCGATATAAAAGACGATTTGTTCGTCTTGTTGATCACAATGTCCTGTCGCGCTGCCAGAACCACCGGTCGGCACCTGACGACCTGACTTCGGAAGCGCGACCATGCAAAACTTCGACGGCTTCGGCCGTAGAATGTCCTCGCTTCTGTTTGTTTTCCCATCAATGAAAAGTGAAACTGAAGGCAAAGCCATCGAAGCGCCACTGTCGTCGGCGCCGGTGACGGCACCTGTTTTGCTCTTCGTAGTTCTGCGCGTGTGTCTATGTGCGCTCTTACGAGAGAATTACGGCGGCCGTCGGAGAGTGTTGAATGTAATATGTGGAACCTCACAAGAATACCTGCCCCCTGCGCAGCACGGCGGTGATCGGCCACCGCTTAGCCATCGCCTTGTGATCTGTGTACTACAATACACTTTTGTGGTTCGCGCGGCCGTGCTCGGGCATTCCCTACTGCGCCACGATATGAAAGTGGCTAGTGAAACCTCGCCCACAGTCCTCACAAAATCGGAGCGCGTACGGTGTGGACTGCTTTGGAAACGGCGCGTTTCGGATTACCACTTGCCCAGTTGCCTCATGTTTCACGCGGCCTTATATATTCAGCTGCGGTGGTGAGTACGGCGCGGACCCATTGCGTAATGCACATAATGCTCACACCTTTTATGTTGCGGTGTTGAGACCCGTCGGTCCGCTGAAGAAAACTCAAGGAGCTAGTGCCACACGAAAAAGAGACATTGTTTTGTTTCTTTCAATTTCTCCCGTTTTACTTGCCGGAACCACGATCTGATCACGAGGCACGCCGCATGCAGTTGGGGACTTCGGATTAATATTGATCTCCTGGGGTTCTTTACCGTGCACAGCCACGGCACGCGGGCGTTCTTGCACGCCATCGCATCGAAGTGCGGCCGCCGAGGCCAGGATTGATCCTGCGACCTCGTGCTTAATACTAAGCACAACGCCAAGGACACATAGCAACCGCGGCGGGTCAAAGAGTGTTGTATTTTCTTCATGAGGTGTGTTTGATAACCATTCCCTAAGTGTCGATATAGGTTGTGACAGCCATTTGTGTCACAGCAACATTATTTCTAAGGCGGCAAATTACTGTTATGCAGCATGAACAATGCAAACAGCCAGCCTGTTTCTGTGTTAAATGGACGCATGCAGTGTGTGCACACAATTATGTTCATTTTATCAGTTTTGTGAAATAAGCTTAAAACTGCATGCATGAATTTTCACTGGGAAATCTGTACCAGCACTTTCTTGTACCAAATTGTCTATGCAAAGAAGTTTGTGCATTAGAAATAAATTTCAGGCAGTTACAGCATACAATTTCTTTTTCTTAATTAATAAAAGGAAAATCAGACATCCACCCGTTCATAGCAATTGCTACAAAGGAAGCCCATACGGGTTCCTCGAAAGAAAAGCCTCAGAGTTGAAGAAAAATTCGTCCTGGTCCGGGGCTCCAACCCGGGACCACAGCCTTTCCGGGGCAGCCGCTCTACCATCTGAGCTAACCAGGCGGCTAGCAGATGGCAGGGCGAAGTCGAATTTGTCGTAGTTCAGCAGAACTAAAGTCTGCAGAAAATGTCTAAAGTGAGCTCCATCATCAGGGCAGTTAGGGCTCCCAAAAACACAAGTGCCAAAAATCTGGAGGCTCTTGGTATTCACAACACATATGAAGAACATGCCACAGCAGTGGTCACGCCTCAGACAGAACGTCTGAATTCGACAAAACAAGGAAAGGCCCTATTGCAAAAGGTGGGATATCCCCTGAGAGCGCAGTATGGCTGGAAAAAAACAGTTTCGCTACCCAGACAAACAAGAGAGAAAATTCTAGTTTCACCAATCCCAAAGAATATGAGCACGGAACACCACCAAAGCAGGAAGGCGCAATCAAAGGCTTTACTAAAGAAGTACGAAAGAAATCCAGACATATACTACCCAAATGCGTGTAGAGTGGCAGCAGACAAATTCACAAAAGTGGCCTTCAATCGGTTCACAGTGATAACAACCTCCATTCGTAACCCTTCAATCTGTACCATGGATGCAGCAGCCATAGCATTGGCCTTTCGAGGTGCAGACAGACAGACAGACAAATAACTTTAATGACAAGGTCCTGAGAAGCTTTGCCCTAGGGCAGAGCTGCGGGCTGCTCCCACGTGGGGGCTGTTAGGCCGAGCCCAACTGCCGCATCGTGGGCTCTCTGGACAGCCTAAGTTTGACGTGCATATTCTGAACGTTAAGAGACAGGAAGAGAGCGGTATGGATTAGAGAGAAAACGAGGACAGCCGATATTCTAATTGTCATTAAGTAAAATAAGTGGAGCTGGGCAGGCCATGTAGTGGGTAGCCTAAGTTTGACGTGCATATTCTGAGCTCCGGATGGCAGAGCTCCCAAAAGAAACAATCTGCATTGGCTATGGTGTACCTCTAAGGCAGCATGCTGTTCGTTAACGACGGGTACCGTCCCACGCAAAACTCACAGAATTGCACCAGGTGGTAATTTGGTGCCCGGCGCATTCTGGACTCGAGGGAAATGAGAGGGCAGACCGACTGCTCGGGCAATAAGCATGCAAGCACTAGTCGGTCCTTTCAAGGAACCCTCCATTGACCCACGTGACACCTTCGAAAACCAGGAAAAAGAGAGACGAAAATACAGGCGTCCGCACCCCAACCTTATGGGAGAACAGGCCAGGGATTAGTGCTGTGTACAGACTAACACATATCTACGCCTACAAATACTCAGTAAGATACACTCTGCATTCTATGAAAGTATGTGTTCTTGGTGCGGGGAGCTGCCAACTCTTGCCCACGTAACATGAATGTATAAACTACAGTCTCCAAATTCCAATTCGCCCCTTACGACGCAAGTGCCAAGTAACAGACAATGGAATGTTTGGCTTGCTAGTGAAGATGCAGAGAGCCAGAGAGCTCTTCTTGATCAAGCCCAGCAAGCCACAGAGACCAGTGGAGCCCTGGACTGAGGGACGCACCGACCGCCCAAACCACTAAGAGAAACAAAGTTTATGCTACTACTACTTGCCCTTAGTGCTATCAGCCATCAAGTTTACGTGCAATTACATATGAGCCACATGTCACTTGATTCACTCAGTTTCCATCCAGAAAATGCACTCTTTGTTGGAGGGCATGCATGATTTATTGTTTATGTGCAACATTTTTTTGCCACAGAAGGGCATGTAATATGAAAACCGACGTAAACATTAATACACTCTGCAGCAACTTGTTCTGAATTGAACTTTTAAATATAAAGAGCAGTTTCAATAAATGACAACATGAGTTTGTTTTTTTATCTCGCTGAGTAGTGTGCTACCGTCTGGGTTTTTTTTTATTCCACGTGGTAGAGGTGTGTGGCTGTCGTATTGCTTTTAAGCTTCTGCAATAAGTGTGCTTCTGGCACCTGGGACAAATTCTCAAAGCAAATATGTTTCAGGTAATTGTGAATTCTATTCAAACATGACACACATATTGCTGTATTTGTCTTGGAAAATTTATGCAGGCAAGCAGCTTTTATAGCTTCAGTAAATTATTCACTGTGGCAAATTCAGCTGACCCTTTTCAAGACTAACCATTAATTTTACAGCAGTGGCTTTCTATAATTCTAGTATTCAGTGTGTATACTGCTTCTTTTCAGGTATGTTAACATCATACAAGTCTGCATTCCTAAGAACTTAAACAGCCAGAGGCCACATTGCATAGACGGGGATCTGAGTATCAAGAAAAAAAAATCGATAAAGAAGGTAGCAAGAAGTACTCACAAGCAAATGTTTATTGTCAGAGGTATGCAAGAATAATACAGCCCATGCAGGGGGTGCATGAAAGCCAGATAATAGCCACAAAAAACAAAACCTACTCATATGTCACAGCCATTTTATTCAAGAATACATTTAACTCCAGTGCACGCATAATGAAGCCTTGCTACTTATGTCAATTTACTAGCATTACCACCCAGTACTGCTGTGCTCCTGAATGGTGGCTCACGTTTGCAGGCAGCAATAGGTGCAGCAACATCCATCATTCATGCATCACTCATTTTGGACAATACACACCTTGCTGCAAGAAAATGGAGCCACAGTATAGCTTTCTAACAATTCTTGGCAATTAGTTTGAGAGAGGCGTTTCCTACCACACCAGACTAGACCGGCATTGCCTTGCAGCATGCTCGAAACCGGGAACGTAACTTCTTGCCCCCAAACCCAAAATTTCTGTTTACCTGGCATAATATGATGTGCAGACAATCCTCACCTGCCCCCTGCCTTCCTCGCCCCCCCCCCCCCCACATGTACAAAAATATTCCTGGTTACGGCACTGGTCCTTGTTACAAGAAATAGAAGTACAGATCCTTGCTCTCGATGTTCGCCAATCTGGAACACGATAAAATTGGCTAGGCAAAGTAAAGAAGACACCAATGTCAACCTTCCAGCTGATATGAAGGATTGCTTCAAAATATGGAGGGGCATGTACCGATGTAGCCAGTAATGCTGTTTGGTCTGCACTCCAGCCACGTATTATTTATCAGGCTCAGTTTTACTGGCTCTCACCGAAGCAGAAGGACCAGATTGAGATCATTATTCAGAATGGGATGAGGGCAATAGCTGCTCTCCCTCTGTTCACTCAAGAACATGCCCAGGTGAACACCATGGCAGCGTTGCTGATTCAATGGGAATGAGCATGTGAATTAAAGAGGTTGCATGTTGCAGTCACTTCTGATTGCTTGGGTGCAAGAACAGACTTAAGGCTATGGCACGGCTGTACACTGATGTTCCTTTGGACCAATGTATTTTGTACAGACGCTGCTATTACAGGAGATGGAAGCATAGTATGAGTACTACCGTCTTTATAAAAATAAGGAATATACAATGGATGTCTGCAACTCTACTTGAGCTTCATACCATACATGATAAGAGTCTGCAGAGCAGAGCTGGTACGCGATAGTCACACATGACACCAATGAGGCAGCCTCATTTTTATCAAACATCGCCCAAATACAGACACACACCAATTCCTTGAGTGTCATTTAACAGCTGAAGCAAGACAGTAAAGCCACATAGCTTTGTCAGAGGATACACAAGCTTCACAACTACTCAGTTTTAATGCTTGCTTACACTAGGTACAGGGACACAACTCTGGCCTTTTCAATGCCATGGCAGATAACAAAGCACACAACAACATCAACGACATGTATCTACCTGCACCTCTTGTGCGAGGCTCACTTACCGTCTTTCTACCCCGGAAAGTCTGCTCTGATGCGGCACATGCTTTTACACTCAAATTCGACAGCCTATGCTGCATCAATTTTGCCAGCACTGTCAAGGACACAGTATTCTTAACTGCAATTTATCATCAGGAAATACGTAATTTTAATAATGTGAGAGCAGGCATTTTGACTCACTTATTATGAATGGAAAGAAATGTCACTGCTGCCTGAATGAAGAGAGTAATTTTCTGCAGTTGTAGAGAGTCAGTGTAGCTTCATGCAATACTGTTTCACAGCAAGTTTGTACAAAGGATCATTACAGGCAGGGAATTATAGGCCTAATTGTGCTTTTCACTTGCTCTGAATGTCACCTTAGACAAAGCAGTGTGTGTAAAAAGGGCAAATGTTCTTTGAAATGGAGCATCTATCAGCAAGTAGAATTTTGCCTTTTGAGACTTTTTAGCATCCATGGTGGAGAGATCAAATTGCCAGTGTATCTCTATAAGTCATGCCTCTAAAGATGCACTTGGCGTTTAGGAAGGTAAATTTTTTTGACCAGGGAGGGACATACGGAAAAAACTTTAGTGAGAGAAGCATCTGCAAAGTTGCCAGCCTGGACTCGGGCCACCCGGGCATTATGTGCGGTGAGGCATAGCCTTTCCACCGCTGCCCGGGCCCACTGGATAGCCCATAGTTGGTTGTGTAGCTCCGAGCTAGTCAGAGCGCTTAGCCATCGCTGCTCGAGAAGGCCTGGTTCTATCTTGTCCTCTACATATACTGATCTGATCTGTGTGCACTTCCATAAGATGTGTGCCATGTCTGCGTGTTCGTGCTTGCAGAGCTTGCAGCTCGTGTCTGAGTATTGTGTTGAATTTAATCTGTTTAAATGTACTGGGTTTTGAAACGTTCTGATTTGCAACCTTCTCCAATCTGTTTCTTGAGACCTGTCGAGTTGTTTGCGGTGTTGTGGGTATGTTTCTCTTTGTTTCGTATAGTGTGTCAGTATGTCGTGGTACCTGACCAGTCTGTCCCTGTTGTCTCGTATCGCTGCTTTGTTGTCGTCACCTCCCCGCAGTCCTTCCCCTTTCCCCGGGGTTGCAGGGTGTTGGGCCGTCACTGTCCGAGCCGCGGTGGGTTAGTTCTCGCGCGGCTCGGTGGGCCCTCTCGTTGAGGTTGGGAGGGCCATTCATGGTTACTTCTCCCATATGTGCCGGGATCCATTTGAGGTATTGGGGTCATGTCAGAGAAACACAAATGTACTGTTCTAAAATGGTACAGTGTTACTCTGCTGTTAGAAAGGTGATTCAGAAGAGCTCTCTAACTCCATTAACTAAATTTTCAGAGGTGATTACAGTGGGTGATTTCCCTGTTACTCTGGTATTGCTAGCCTGGTGCTTACGGTCGGTGATATACAGAGCATATCAGTCTTGGAGCTCAACTTTCAAGAGCCAAGAGGCATGTCATGGGTGATTAAATCATGCATTTTCTCAGTCAGATGGAATTGTCACATTAAAACTGTGTACAAGCATTTCATCATCAGTACAGCTGTGAAAAGGTGGTAGTTTTGTGTAGTATAGCCTCCAAAATGCCTGACCAGTGGCGTTCTTTGTTGAGCCGACCATTCAGGCCTCCCCACTAGCTAAATTGTGGACACCACAGGTAGTATCTCCTCCATGCTTGCTTACGAGTTTATTAGGCTTTTTTTAACAAACAATTAATTTATTCTTTATTTTTGCTGTCATTTTGATGGCCTGTCTATGCTTCTTGTTTTCAAATGCTATCTTATTTTCATTATTGTGACCTTCAATGTATAAAACTGTAATATCCCACATAATCCACCGCGATTACTCGTAAGAGAGAAGTCAATATAGAACAAACAGTAGATGTGGGCAAATGTATATGCATTCATTGACTTGAACATTCACCTGCGACGGCCTAAAGTCAGGTTGCTCAATGGATCGAATAATCTCAGTTGGAGAGCAGCACTGAGTGTGTTGATATGCCTCTCACTCATCCAGTATACGTAAATGCATGCCTCACCAAGACACTTTCAGACTTTAGTAAAATAATTAAGTTAATATGTTGTGTAACGCTGTTCAGTTGAGACTGTGAATGGAACTGTTATTAAAATGAGCAAGCTAGAGACAACTTTTGCAGTGTTTAATGCAGTGTTTATATAATTCATGGTAAGTGCAGCATGATATTGCAAAAGAACATAAATAATGCTCATCTCAATGTTTCCATCTATGCCTTTCATTTATTTCTTTGTCTCTTTGAAATTAAGCAGCAGGGCATAACACAAGCACTGCTGCCTACGTTTATAATGGAGACATCAGTGGGTTTCAGACAGAGCCAACTCCTGTCCCTTATGCACATATGTTTTGCACATATGCAATATGTACGGTACTGTACATATATGCCGCGCTCATCTTTCGTCTACACGCTAATAGGAAGTTCGTTTATAATTGTGTGCGAGAAAAATACTAAACATCATTTCATCGGCACGTCGTCGGCGAGCAATATATATCTCATGAGAGCCTCTCAACTGTACGTGCCAATTCGACCGAGTCATACATACATACGGCGCGATTCGGCATACACGAACCTATGTTCAGGGCCAGTATATCACATGGATTCCTTTCTCGGGGTTACCATTGTTATTATTACCTACCGTCCATATAAACGACTTATCGGTGATAGCGTACGCGCAGCACCGTAAGGACGGCACCTCAATCCGGCCTGCCTGCTCTATCGCCGACGACGTCGCAGGAAAAAAAATATATATATATATATATATATATTGGCTTTAAGCATAACCGTCGGAATAAAGTGATCGCAATCGCACCTACTGTGTAACACAATAAGAAAAACAAAGCGAATGCCAATTAACAGAGCTGCGATACGGAAGCGGCCGACGTTTCACGTACCGTCAACACGCTAACTTAATTGTTGACAAAACATGATTATACGACTAGCGCTGGCCACACAGGAAGCGTTGTCGGCCGCATATGCTTAACTGGGTCCGAAGACGCTCGGGGCGGGCAAGCAATTACTCGGGCCCGGGCCGGGCTTAGACCTAGGAGCGTCTAGCCGGGGAACATTCACTGGCGACAGCCGGGAAGTCAGCGAGTCGCTGAAAGTTCTTGCGCGAGCGAAACGCAAGCGAAATTCAAATATGTTAATTTCGACTACATATTTACAATATCCACCGTCTACAATCGGGCAGCGCGAAGCATTGGGTCTCGCAACAGCTACGCAGTTAATCTAAGAACCCTCGGGCTAATCACAGGTCATATATCGAACCCCGCGTCGTAGGAATGGGCTATTTTCCCATGCCCTTCACCTGCGGGCTTCCCTCACGCAGCGAGCATACCATCCAAAAGTCAATCTATTATTGCCCGGCCGGCATCGCGCTCGGCGGACGTGAGGCGGCACACAACGACGGAAGCTTTGCCCAAGCCGGATTAGCAAACGGCGAGAAACTGCCGTATTGTAATAAGTCGTGGTTATCAGCGCGTGAAATGACAAGGAATAGCTCGATCATAACCTACGCTTATCCATACCGGCCTAGTCGCTGCGGTCGCGGATATGACACATAGCGCGTTACAGAAAAGTGTTCACAAAGCATTAACAGCTCTGCTCGTGTATTTAATAACATTTTCTACTTATCGGACCTTTGCGCTAGCTGTTACATAAACTAAGATAAATCCTAAGTAATTCGCCCGCCTTGCAGTCTTGCTGACATAATGTGACTGGCGAAAGTTATTCTACTGCATGCACATAAATCGTATTCACATGTGCATATGTTGATTGTTTACTTCAGCATGAAAAAAAAAGGATGCTCCATCTGTATAATTTCACATAATTACATTTTCCTTCTTTTCTTTCCTTTTCTTTTACTGTTGGGGTGGGTTGAGTACAATGTACAAACAAAATATTTATGTCACTTTTGCACTACTCCATCACTTAGGAACAGCAAATCAGCAATCAAGACAGATATACTAATTTTCTTATTATTTTTTAAATTTGTATTCATTATGAGACAGATCACACTTAGCTTGCTAGCTTTTTAACAAGCTCTTGGTCAACGACGACACGTATGTTTGGGACTCGATCTGATGTAAACTGTGCAGTGCATCTGTCTCGGCATTCTTTGGAATGACAAGCCAAACCTTCATCTTCTGCAAGTGTGGAAACTGACAGTTTATGCAACCACACACCCATAACACTTCTACAAACCTGTCATTCTTATACACAAATGGTTGAAGTGTGATGTCAAAATATATGTCACTTTCATCACTCATTGATTCATGCGCGACATCTCTTGTACTAATCAAGACTTGGCTAAACGATACCATGTCCAATAAAATTTTTCTTTCCACATCTGCATACAATACTTTTTGTTGTGAATGATGCAACTGCATAGAAGGTGGCATGCTCATAGCTTTAAAAAAATAATTTCTTGCAGTTCCAACTGGCGTTCGTTCATTCGTAGAGCACATTTTCATTTCACTTCAATGCTCAAGCAGAATGTTATCATAAGCACATACTACTGCCCTCCAGATGGAAATTAGGCATTTTCAAGCGAGTTTCAAAACATTCTAAATGAAGTGCATATGCTATTTTGGCATTCTACTCTGATCATTTATGGCAATTTCAATTTCTCCGTTATTAACTGGACAGCAGAATCTGTCGCAGCTGCTCATGCTCAATAGCACACTTTCCTTCATTCCTGTCTACACTTCCCATTACCTCAACTCATTACTCTCCCAACCTGTTCATCATGTACATTGGCCAATATTCTAGATCTCATCAGAGGTAGACAAATTAACATTCAAATATGCAAAGCCATCAAAATCGCCCTGGGCCTACCATCTACGGCTTCGACTACGAGACTTCTCAAGATGGGCGTACACAACCCCTGGCAAGAATTAGCAAGCTCATAAAGCCAGTCAGTTAGAATGACTTAACCTCACGCCCACCGGGAGATCAGTGCTGCAACGGCCGAGCTGCGGTGAAACCTTTATAAGCCACCATGGACCGAAAAGGAAGAATTCCTCCAAACATCCGCAAATCCCTGTGCATAGCACCAATCACACGCAACCTGCACCTCACGTACAACAAGACAAGAAGACAAACCCGAGTGGATGCCCTACGGCGAAGACACAAGCAAGATCCGGACGCCAGATACATCGACGCAGCCAAATACCCGCAATGAAATGCTTACGCCCTGAACGTCGTAGATTCTCAGGGTAGAGAGCTAGCGTCTGCCGCAGTCCATGCACTAAACCCTGAGACTGCAGAATTTTGAGACTGCAATCACCCTAGCAACTACCACGTGCAAGGACGCAGCTATCGTTTTTTCTGATTCCGAAGCAGCTGTCAGGAACTACGCTAAGGGTCACGTGTCGACAGAAGCACTAAAGATATTGAAGCACAACAGCACTCTGATCCCCTACACCTGAGTGACCTGGGTTCCTGGGCATGACGGGCTGGAGGGGAACGAAGCAGCACATGCCGCGGCCCGAGGCTACACCTGCCGGCCCAACCCTTCCTACTCTCAAGATGCTCGGTCTGCCTCAGCAGGAGCAGAGACCGTACCCGTCACCTACTCAGCGATCCTTCAACATCACAGGGTAGAATGCAGGGTGTAGCCACAACCTCACCCAAACCTCACCAAAGAAGAAAGTACCACACTCGGAAGACTACAGAGTAACACTTACACCCACGGAATACTCATGCACAGACTATACCCAATGCTACAAGGATACCACTGCCCAATGTGCGACTTACCAGACACCTTGGCGCACCTGATTCTCGAGTGTCCATGGCATCTAAATACAGATGCATCGCCTTCACCGAAAGAATATAACGCCAGACAAGAAAGTGAAGACCTCATTGAAACGTGGGAGGCCAAGCTCGTCTCCGAGGGCCGGGAACAACAATGACACCTCGTCGCCAGGGCCAAGGAGGCAGCAAAGGTCAGAGGGTTCCTGGAATGAGGAGACCTCCCACCGAGAGTAGAACTGGCATTTAACCCGGATACTGTTTCAAAAATAAATGTTTATTCCTCCTCCTCATCTCGACGAGCGATCCTCTAATCTGTTCCGGCATTACTCACCTGAACAGGCTGTCTGATCATGCAGTTATAGTAGGTCTGCTTAACTTATCTTTAACAAAAAACGAAAACATGGCATGGCAAAGATGCACATTATGTGACAAAGAATGCCAGATGCCACTAAAATCCACACGTCAGCAAGTTTACAGCTATGATTTATTTTGAATAACAGTGATTATGGCACGTAATAAACCCCTATTCACAGCCTGACATAATCCTAATTCTGGTGGTGACGTAGTTCCCGAGTTATAGTGTGTGCAGTCATTAAATGACATGTTTTGTTGAGTGTCCACCTGCGAAGGGATCACTGCATGCCCTGACTTCCCCATGCAATCTTACATGTCTGAAATTGTTATTAATGAGTCGGGCATTTTTATCTTACTAAACAGATTAAAAAATTCATCTACATCAGGTCACAGCAAATTTAATGACAAGCTACTCAAGAATGTGTCACAGTGTCTCGACATACCCCCCTGGGTCCATTCCTAAGACTAGTGAGTGGCTAAAGTCATCCCATTCTCTAAATCCGGCGAGTGTTTCTCACCCCTTAACTACCAATTAAGATCAACCAGCACAATTTGCAAACTTATGGAACACATTATTATTTCACAAGTCATCGACTATTTCGAAGATCCCAGTTGAACATTGAACTACCAGCACAGGTTTTCATTTACATTACGACTTAACATCAAACCACCACATTTACTCCATCTTTGCAGGAGTTGGTCACTCTCTTGGCATCATCAAATGAAACCTAAAGCATGCTCTCGTCAACATACACAAACTTGCTTACACAACACTAATCCACACAAAGCTCGAATACGCATCACTAATACAGTACTCTGGCAGGTATACATTGTTGACGAGATTGCATTTGTTCGAAACTGGGCTGCTCACCTTCATATTTTCGAACTATTCATCTTACACTTGCGTGTCATCACTAAAAGCACGTACCGATTTACAAGCACTATCCCTTCGCCACAAATCAGTGCGTCTTTGCCTGCTTGACAAACTTTATAATCATACTTCCCTTCACAATCATTTCTTTCGGTCACCACCTGTCGTCTTTTCATGCCGGGATCACCACCTCAAATTCAAGTGCACACCATGTCACACGTTACAATATGCATGCTCTTTTACACCCTGCATCATCACTGAATGGAACTGCTTTCCCTCTGATATTGCCACAGAATCTGGCACTAAAATTTTACGACGTGCTACGCACTGTTAATTAGTTGCCTTTTTTATTACATTCTTGTTTAGTTATTTTGTGAGTTACTAATAAATACCTGTATTAATACCGAAGTTCATGTGGGCATGCATATTTTCAACATTTGATTGTGCTGTGTGCATAACTTTCGTTTTGCAATTCTTATGATTTCTTACACTCTGTTTCTTAATAGCTAAGCAACGTTAGCATACTTTCGTTCTGTACTTTGTCCTATTATTTATTGTAACTATTACTTTGTAATCTCGTTTATGTTTGTACTACTCCCTCCCATGTTATGTAATGCGCTCAACTGAATGCCTTTAAGGGCACCATTGAGCACTACAGCATTGCTACTTTGATGTAGCAGTGTTGTGAGGCATTTTGCCACCCCAGGTAAAGTTAACTACTGCACTCCTCTCCACTCTAGTACCAAATTCAGGCGCATCATGCAAATTGCATAAATGATATTGCGCGACATAAAAAACGACACGGACGTGAAAGAAGACGACACACCAAGCGCAAACTTTCAACTAAGTTTATTGTGCCACTGCGTCATTTTATACATGGCAGGCAACGTAGATCGCGCATGCGCTTACAGGGAAAAGAAGTGCGAAATCATGTAACATGGTTACGTGTCGTGTGAAGCCGCGTCCAAGTAACGTAATTCTTTTTCTGTGAGAGCCAGAGACGGGAAGCTGACACACGCATCACCCAATTTTGCGATCATCTGCGCCTCAGATATCTCACGGATGAGCTGCGTACTGCCGCAGGAAACAATCGTACATTGATCCTCGAGAGGTTTGCACCCATGATCGCGACAGTGGATCGCCAAGAAACCGCCAGAGCCGTTTTTTACATTGTTGCTGTCCTCACGGAGCCGATCGTTGAGGCAACGCCCAGTTTGTCCTATATATTTCTTCCCACATGAAAGCGGAAGGTTGTACACCACCCGGTGTACTCACTCGACAAACTTTTTTCGGTGATGCTTTCTGCACTTATCGGAAGGGACGGCATTTGGATCCGTCAGCCTGCAAAGCCTGCCGAGCTTGTCGGGAGCAGAAAAAACAACTCTTACATTCGCTCTTTGGGCAATCTTTTTCAAGTTGTGGGATATCCCGTGCATGTAAGGTATGACACTAACTTTAGGGCGTGTGTCAGGAGGGGCATCGGCAACTGACTTCTGCGTACTGGATCGCGCTTCTCTTAAGATGCGTTCCGCGACAGACACTAGCACCACCCTAGGATATCCAGCCAAGGACAACCGTAAAGTTTGCGCTTCTAAGCTTACGTCCACAACATGGCAGCAAGACTTGCTAAGGGCATTCTTGAAGCACAAACTGACAATGGCCCGCTTAACAAGCTTAGAATGTGTGGACGTATACGGCAGAAGTGGTTTGTTGGCTCGCGGCTCATACGACCAACACGTGTGGCTGTCCTGAAAATTCAGGCGAAGATCAAGAAAACGAAGAGACCTATCTACTGGCATCTCATGAGTAGTTTGAAGGGGGGCTAAGCACTTCTGAAACGTTTCTAACGCTTTCTTAGCTTCCAGAATGAAGGCATCAGAAGAGCAGTCAATAAAAGTAAAAAGTCATCAACGTATCTAAATGTTTTAAAAACTGCAGTACCTTGCACTTGTAAAGAAATGTCATGGTCTAAACAGGATAAAAACAAGTCACTAAGAATGGGAGCAATGCAAGAGCCAATACAAACTCCGCTCTTCTGCAAAAAACATTGGTTATCCCAAGTGATAAAGGTGGAATTAAGATAAATCTGTAAAAGTTCTAAAAATTGACTGCAAGACATGCCGGCCTCATTCTGGAAGGAAACAGCACCATACTTATCTATACATTGCTCAACACAGGACAGTACGCTTCTATGCGGCAAGGAATAATAAAGATCCTTTACATCAATGGAAAACGCCTGAAGACCACGGTCAGAATGTGACTTCAAAATTTCAATCACAGTTTCTGAGCTCTTAACGAGGAAAGGGTCGCTGACAGGCAGAAGGCCCAACTTTTGTTGTAAAAACATCGCCAACGGCTTTTGCCAAGTATCAATTTCTGACACAATAACCCGTAACAGAACACCGGGTTTATGCGTTTTGGCACTGAAGAAAACTTGTAGGTGATCTCGCTTGCTGTTTTCAAAGGCCTTGGTTAATTTTTGCAGATTAAGTTTGTTGCACATGCGCTTTGCCACAGCCTTTACCTTGGCCAGCGACACCTCCCTATGACAGTTAAACGTGGCACTGATGGCTTCTAGAGCCTTGGCGTTAAAGTCTTCAGCAGGTAACACAGCAAAACCCCCTTCTTTATCGGCAGGAATTACACACAGCGCACTGTCCACGAGAGAAGAGGCCACCCGATTCACCGAAATCCTCGCCTTCGGTTGCTTGTGCCTTTGTAGTACATCCACACCTTCCGATACGATACGGCCTACCTCGTGGTCTGGGACGAGCCTTGAGACATCTCGAACGTAGGACAGAAGTTCTCTGGGGGGCCTTTTGGTTTGGATGGCAAACTTCGGCCCGAGAGATAGGACTTCTCGAATCTCTTCAGGCAAAGCAACAGACTCTGGAATATGGACGAGGTTCTGCGGGGCCGACCGTTTCTTTTGTGGCTGCTGTTCTCGGAGTCTACGTAGTTGTTGCTGCCAAAGGAATTCAGTTGTCTGGTCCGCCAACCGAAAGTACTGGCGATGCAGACCATTATCTGTGTAGCGCCCAGCGCCGCTCTGAAGTTGTACCGAAAGGTACTGCCTGTAGAGTCGCGCCTGGTGGTTCCACTCGGAACGCAGGATCTTGCAGATTCTGGCGGAAATTGATACTTGGCAAAAGCCGTTGGCGATGTTTTTACAACAAAAGTTGGGCCTTCTGCCTGTCAGCGACCCTTTCCTCGTTAAGAGCTCAGAAACTGCGATTGAATTTTTGAAGTCACATTCTGACCGTGGTCTTCAGGCGTTTTCCATTGATGTAAAGGATCTTTATTATTCCTTGCCGCATAGAAGCGTACTGTCCTGTGTTGAGCAATGTATAGATAAGTATGGTGCTGTTTCCTTCCAGAGTGAGGCCAGCATGTCTTGCAGTTAATTTTTAGAACTTTTACAGATTTATCTTAATTCCACCTTTATCACTTGGGATAACCAATGTTTTTTGCAGAAGAGCGGAGTGCATTGCAGAAGAGCGGCTCTTGCATTGCTCCCATTCTTAGTGACTTGTTTTTATCCTGTTTAGACCATGACATTTCTTTACAAGTGCAAGGCACTGCAGTTTTTAAAACATTTAGATACGTTGATGACTTTTTAATTTTCATTGACTGCTCTTCTGATGCCTTCATTCTGGAAGCTAAGAAAGCGTTAGAAACGTTTCAGAAGTGCTTAGCCCCCCTTCAAACTACTCATGAGATGCCAGTAGATAGGTCTCTTCGTTTTCTTGATCTTCGCCTGAATTTTCAGGACAGCCACACGTGTTGGTCGTATGAGCCGCGAGCCAACAAACCACTTCTGCCGTATACGTCCGCACATTCTAAGCTTGTTAAGCGGGCCATTGTCAGTTTGTGCTTCAAGAATGCCCTTAGCAAGTCTTGCTGCCATGTTGTGGACGTAAGCTTAGAAGCGCAAACTTTACGGTTGTCCTTGGCTGGATATCCTAGGGTGGTGCTAGTGTCTGTCGCGGAACGCATCTTAAGAGAAGCGCGATCCAGTACGCAGAAGTCAGTTGCCGATGCCCCTCCTGGCACACGCCCTAAAGTTAGTGTCATACCTTACATGCACGGGATATCCCACAACTTGAAAAAGATTGCCCAAAGAGCGAATGTAAGAGTTGTTTTTTCTGCTCCCGACAAGCTCGGCAGGCTTTGCAGGCTGACGGATCCAAATGCCGTCCCTTCCGATAAGTGCAGAAAGCATCACCGAAAAAAGTTTGTCGAGTGTGTACACCGGGTGGTGTACAACCTTCCGCTTTCATGTGGGAAGAAATATATAGGACAAACTGGGCGTTGCCTCAACGATCGGCTCCGTGAGCACAGCAACAATGTAAAAAACGGCTCTGGCGCTTTCTTGGCGATCCACTGTCGCGATCATGGGTGCAAACCTCTCGAGGATCAATGTACGATTGTTTCCCGTGGCAGTACGCAGCTCATCCGTGAGATATCTGAGGCGCAGATGATCGCAAAATTGGGTGATGCGTGTGTCAGCTTCCCGTCTCTGGCTCTCACAGAAAAAGAATTACGTTACTTGGACGCGGCTTCACACGACACGTAACCATGTTACATGATTTCGCACTTCTTTTCCCTGTAAGCGCATGCGCGATCTACGTTGCCTGCCATGTATAAAATGACGCAGTGGCACAATAAACTTAGTTGAAAGTTTGCGCTTGGTGTGTCGTCTTCTTTCACGTCCGTGTCGTTTTTTATGTCGCGCAATATCATTTAAGCAATGGATTACCAACTTGCCCGGAATGCTGCTCTCATCATACAAATAATTTTAAGGCACATTGTAAGGCATTGGTAACTAGTATGGGAAGAAAGTTGGTGCATGGGTTTCCAGGCATCACGTCATTGTTACTTCAAAAGTCAGTCATCCATAGTGCATTTGAAATTGGATATTTTACGGAATCCAACATTGTCCTTTGCCCATTGGTGAAATGTAGATGTTAAAGTGGGGTGAGGAACGACTAGGTGCGATGTGCCCATCTAGAGCTGCCAAACCTAAGTGGCCACCTGTTTCGCCTACAATACAAAATACCTCTGCTTGGTTGTGTTGCTGGTCAGATATATACATACAAAATAACAGAAGGTGCTGCTGTGCCAATATATTCACAAAAGTCTTACATGATTTTACAGGTGCCATCCATTAGCATTAAAACATGGCCTGCACAACAAGCACAGTATCTTCAGTGGAAATTGTAGTGTTATATCTTGCATACAGAAATGTAGAAACGTGTAAACAAGGCACCGTACTAAAATTTGTCTTGTGAATTCCTACTGTGCCAACTGTGCAGATTGATGACATATAGTTCGATGTGGGAGCTGGCCCAATCCACATGTACACAAAGGAAAATGATTCACCTCTTAAATATGTGAAATGACGCCTAGGTAGGCACAGTAAATTTTCAGCTCTGTATGCTTCAGTGTTATGCTAGAAGAAAACGTTTTTTTAGTGTGTTGCTGATTCACAATTATATACCAACTATGCATATAGAAGAAGAATCTGCAATCTTTTAGGCTGTGTGTTAAAATACCATGTATACAAACCAAGGGAAAACATTGGGAAGGCGGGAGATGGAAATTCAAGAGGATGAGCAAAACGAGAACATTGTGAAAGCAGGGGCCAACATTTCAACAAGTGGGCTTGTCTTCTTCAAGACGACATATGCTTTCCTCATCACAGTTACAGATATTAAGAATTAGTTCAGTTGATGCCCAGCCTGATACTGTGTGATTATACTGACACATATGCACACAATTGTTTGTCCTTTTTCTGTGGATTGCATGTCACCTACTAACAACTGAAAGATATCAGTCAACGCGAGATTAAAATAGTGTAGTACTTTGCGGAAGGTATATATGTATATATATATATATATATATATATATATATATATATATATATATATATATAGCAACAGAGATTATGTTACGACCTTTGACAAGTCATGTGACGCGCTTGACACACCATGCTCACCGCTAGGTTGTTGTGCTTTAAGTGGCACATGTTTTTTTGGGCACAGGTTTGACCAATAAAGAGGTAATGCTTTGAAGTGATGTTGCCAGTGTGTTATTCTACACTGTCACGACAACGCGACAATGCTCTGAAGTATATTTATTGATTTGACAGCAAGAATTCCATAGACATTCTTTGTGGCATGAAGGAAGGAGATGCAGATCTGAATCATTATCATAATTATATATACATATTATTACTGTATTAACCATTAATATATGTCGTTGTACTGTGCGGTAGTACAATACATAGTATACCGATCAACACAGTCAGTGCTCAAAGTTACCCGGGCCTGGAGAGAGTCCGTCCTCTCTTCCATTT
Organism: Dermacentor andersoni; assembly: GCF_023375885.2. NCBI lineage: Eukaryota > Metazoa > Arthropoda > Arachnida > Ixodida > Ixodidae > Dermacentor > Dermacentor andersoni. Next base: position 32,762,391 of record NC_092818.1, read on the forward strand.
TCTGAGCAACGGCTCGGCCCCGCCTTTGCAGGTCAACTGTAACACTGCGGCAACCATTAGACAAGCACTAAAAGTGATTTTATTTCCAGTAGTGCCTTGTGAGGGCAAATTGCAACTCTCCAACTTTTGGAATAATGACCTAAATAAATAACTCTGTTTACAACCTCTGTCTGAGCAGCGTGATCATGAATGCCTTAAATTGTTGCATAATCTAATTAACACCCCACGCTACTCATTAAAGAACAACTATCTGTGTCCTGATAAATTGAAACCTACTAGGAATAGCCACAAACTTAGCCTTTCACCATTTCAACCGCATATTAACCTATTTAAGTATAGCTTCTTTCCTCATACAATTGAAAAATAGAACTTAATTACTCCCAGGCGAAACTTGGTCACTGCCTTTAGAGAAATTTTTGTTAAGTTAACTTGATTCATGCTGTGTTTTTTATATTGATTGTACCTTTTCTTTTGAAGGTATCATGTTTCTTAAGTTGCTGAAGTTGATTTGTGCAGAAGAATGTTTTGTTATATGCAGTGTACAAACCCACTCCTGTGATAGCCCAATTGGGCTGCAGTATGTGAAAATAAAAATAAATAAATGAAGAAGTGATTAATCCGCTGATAGAGAATGAGCAAAAACAGGGCAACAGCTATATTGTCCTACTTCTGCATGCATTTCCCCAAGGTATTGCACATCACCACCCTTAATTGCTCGACTAATTAAGATTCTTGACACAGCTAGCATACTGTTTCATGAGTCAGTTGAGTGTGAACCTACCTGTTCGTGAATTATTGAAGGTTCACCTTCGTTTCTTAGTTTACAAATTAATTTTAATTCGTTTATTTTTGCATTATGAGTGCAGTGCGCTACCACGCATGTATTTTGTACACTTTTGCAGTAAGCAGGTGTGAAACCATGAAATATATTCTTGTAGTGCCCTGTGGTTCTGGGTCCTTTCGGCTTCTCTTACCACCAGTACCACTAGCCGTTACCACCAGTGGTGCGGCCGTTATGTTGATACCGCCGGAGTGCTTTATTGAGCGATATGTGTGAACGTGACACGCGCGGCTTGCCCGTAAATCCGCGCGCGTGCCGCGTCAACAGAGACACGCCGCTTTTCTTTTTCTGGTGAAAATGGGGCACAGCATTGAATAAACGAAGCTTTTCACAACACGTTTACAAACGGACAAACACGAAAGAATCACCAATCTGACTCATCATTGACATGTCTAATTGACCAACGATTTGGCGGCTGTCCATTGTATTTGTTAGGTTGTTAATTATGCTGTTTCTCACTGGTCACCCAAGCGAGACTGTACTAGTAATCATGCAAGCCGTTCGTTTCCTTGCATTTCGTGACTCGTCCGGCTCCTTTTGCCGACGAGAAGCAGCCTAATACTCGCTCCATCCCCAGCAGCAATACTCTAGAGAACGAAATATTGTCCGTCTATTTAAACCCCATTCAACCAGGTTCAGTGCCCTCAATATTTAGCCACAATTTGTAAGGAATATCGTTTAAAGGCCGCAGGCCAGCTGACAATGGACATAAATCGGAGGGGCCAAAGAAACTAGACTAAAACATTGTTTGCCGTGAGTATTTTCTAAACAGCACGTGCCTTATATCTTAAATAAATAAATAAATATAAAGAAATATACACTGAAATAAATAAATATAAAGAAATCTAGACGGACATATGTGAGAACTTTGTTTCGTTCCGTCCATATTTAAGCTCTTCTAGGTGGCGCCACAACAACTCATCGAAATGCACCTGGCGCGAATTTGAATCCACGGTGAGATTTGAGCGCGGGAAGCTGCTGTGTGCCGGTATGCCGGGGTAGGCTAGACAGCTCAAAATTTTCTGTTTGTACTTACGAGGCAGCAGTATTTGACAGAAAATAATAACACTTTGATGCTCTTCTCACGCCTACAAGCGAAGGCGGCGTGATTAACAACACAGCGTTATGCGCAACGGTGAACGCCAACGAACTCCACCACCAACCTGGACGAAGCATTTTGGTAAGCTTATATTTTATTTCTTGTTTGCAAAGTTTGTCGCAGGCAAACAATTTTTTTCTTTATTTCTACATTTGACTTCGCTATCGTGAGTCTCGCGTCGCGAACAACGCCTTCTGCGATATCCAGAACGTATTCATGTGCTCAGTGCGCATGCATGATGTAAGACGATACTACTGATAGGGAATAAGCAGAACTGTGTAACCTTTATGTCGTAGAGGGGGGAAAAGGCGCGAAGATAATATTTCAGTTAAATAAAAACGACACGTCTCGTTTTTACTCGTCATTTTGTTATAGTTACTGTATATTTTGTTAATGTATCATCATATGGTTTACCAGCCATGGCCGGACTTGGTGCTCTCGTTCTCGCGTGCAAAGGTCCCGGTTTGCTGAGGGGGCACTGTGAGCAGCGCCAGACCTTACGCCAGACAGGGCGCGATTCCCCCGGTTATTGAGTCCCTGGCCAAAAACTTATTTCTGGTATAGGAAACATTTTCACAGCTCTTCACTATACCCACCGTGGTTGCTTATGTGGCTGTGGTGCTGGGCTGCTAAGCGCGAGGTCGTAAGATCGAATCCCGGCCACGGCGGCCGCATTTTGATGGGGGCGGAATGCGGAAACACCCGTGTAGTTTGATTTAGGTGCACGTTAAAGAACCCGAGGTGGTCAAAATTATTTCGGAGCCCCCCACTATGGCGTGCCTCATAATCAGATCGTGGTTTTAAAAGGTAAAACTCCATGATTTATTTTTTTTACATCCGGACTATGTGTCTTGATATGTTCTCCCTTGTTTAAGCGTGTTGGTACAAGCCTTTACCTTAGTTTTAGCTTTAAGATTTGATCATATTCTCTCGGTACGTAATGCATTTATATGCAACAACCGCGGATAGAAGCTACGACTGTTTGAGATCGTAGCGCCTTTCCTCTAAGTTGTAGTGATTAGATGTCATTGGAAATGTCTAAGGTTGGAAATGTTTTTTTTTCATCCTTCACATTCTAGAATACAAATTTATACTAGGGTAATTAAAACTTGCGAAATGCAGTGTGAAAGTTAATACTAAACTTTATTTATTCAAATAAGATAAACGATATTTTCAATATCCCTCTATAACAGCATCATCATGCACTGTGGACACTGAACCGGTTCGAAGGCACAAATTGACTGAATGGATTCTTGTCTTGCTTTAGCATAACTCAGTTTGAGCATGAAAGAAAATGTACAGGTGACAGGAGGATGAGCGCTAACTTTCAACTGGTGTTATTCCATGACCCTACAGGACATTATATGCGCCACTCATAGCACACATGAGAAAAAAATTGAAACAACAAACTTACTAGAAGCATATGGCTGCAGTTCATTGAAAATGTGCCGACCAACTTTGAAAGTAAACTTCCTTGTCTGATAAAGCTAGGAGGGTGTACTCACGCACATCCTAATGTATTTGGCAATGGCATTAGCCTCAATAATCTCGCGCATCACTTGAGTGCGACTGCATCCTATGATGACACATTCTTTAAAAAAACTAGTTTGCATCCACAAGTCTTGCAATGCATGGCAAGGGACCTACTTCGTTAACTTTTATGAAGGTTGTAACTATGCTTGCCCAAGCAATCATTGATACCCCTTCCCGTCTGTCTAATGTAGATGCCTTGCACGACAAGGGAAACTTGTATACCACAACTCAAGTGCAATCAGCATGCCCGTTCATGTCTTTTTTCCAACCAGTGTGTCAAAACTTGTGTAAAATACTGGCAAACATGCAATGACCAGTACGTCACTTGGCATTTATTCTGCGATACTCTGCTATCTCAACTGCAGGTTGCCAAGAATTAAAAATTACCAGAGGACACTACTCGAATGGTGTTCACTGTACCTTGATGAGTGTTGTTCATGGCAGCCACTGCAAATATTTCTCGTTCAGTGTGCACGAACATGTTTCATTAGCTAAATTTTTAAATTTACCTAATCGATGAGAAGCGAAAAAGTTTTGTATGGTGGTTACAAATGGCCGGTAACAGCATTTAAAACAGCCTAGGATTTGTGAAGACTTCCTTTAACGAGAAAAAGCCCGTGAAATAACTAAAAGGTGAAAATAAACTGTCCTGACCATGACAACGCTTCAGCGCACCAAATATTGCATCAAGCTCTCCGCAAACTTTGCCAAATAGGGGCACTGGGAATGAGCAGCTGCAGTTTTTTCTCGACATGTCAGTAGTTTTTGGCGTGCAAGTACAGTCCCTACCAAACACGAAGTAGCGCAATCGGGGTAACCGTTCACTTTGTGAACCTTTACAAGACTGTGCCCCAGGTTTGCACATTGGTAATATATGCAGTATGCTGATGGCAATGTTTCCGTCTGAGACCACTTACATTACTGATGCGGGGCGCATTGTCACGTGAATTACTAAAGAAAAATTTGCGTGTTCTGTATTTTTTTTGTCGGAAAAAAGAAAGACCACACTTGACCTAGGTCGTTGTAACACTGTTATCGCTCATTTTTTGCCGTATTCCACAATCTTTGCATTGGCACCGTGTTGGATAAGTAAGAAAATAAACATTCGTTACAATTACATATTAACTGCTTGTTCACCACGGAAAAAAAAGAAACTTCAGTAGCACTAACATAAGCCTATCAAAATAGAGGGGGCGATGTTCACGGAAAGCACTCATTTATTTTTTTCTTGGCCACAGTTAGTTGTCACATCCAGTATGTAATTTAATGGTGGTTTTCGAGAAACATGTACAGGTTTCCTTCTTAGCTTCATGCTAAAGTAGGGTGGGTGAAAATTTTTCCTGTCATGAATTTTACTTGCCTTGCAGGCTTCCGCAGAACTGATCTGCCATAATCAAATAGTGCTCTGTAAAGTAAACTAAGCCACACCTTTTCTTCATATGCCCGTATTTCACTCATTGACCTTTACCAAGCTACTCATGTAAACATGTATTTACTGCTCCAAAACGGGCAATTCATGCTCCAGTGTGTCAAATTTGCTGCTCTCAGAGCCGCTCCAAAACTTCTTTGACTGCTTCCATCCCTGCATGAGTGGCCCATATGATGTTTAACGAAATTATGACTGGCATCCCAGAAACTTCAGCATGTTAGCATCCGTCTGCCAAAGTGCCTGCATCTAAACATTTTGGTTAGAACTGATCACTTTATTTGCTGCAGGACTGAAGCTGCCTCGATATCTACAATACATTGGATACTACGTGCAGGATAATGAATGGCTACCTGAACGCTGCTTGAAGCGGCAACTGTACAGTATCACTTATGCTCCTTTCCATGGGTTGGCAAGAGGAACCGTGGCACGCAGCTCCACAGGCACCTGTGCTCTTCAGTACCTTCGGAGAAGATGCATTGGTATGCTGTACATATATTTGACTGTGGGTTCCAGCTGCATCTCTTGCACTGTCATTTGATGTGCAGGCAGAGGAGTTGCCTATTGGGCGCAAGTGTTGGTTAAAGATACAAAAAGGAAGGTGCTTCTTTGAACACTGATGACCCTGTCCTCCACTTATTTCTTTTCATTTTCTTGTTACCTTAATTTTGCTGGTTATATAAAGGTCCCAGGCAATAAACCAAGAAAAACATTGGTGTAATTAGCTGTGGTTAAAATTGAAATGTAGAAAATATTGAAAGAAAGTAATGAAAACAGACGAAAAGACCTTGTCTCTGGTGGTGACTGAACCCAGAACCTTTGCAGTACACACGTGATGCGCTACCAATTGTGCTAACTTGGGTATTTATTTGTGGTATACGTGGCCCTGGGAGCGTTAGCCAGCGCCATTTAGAGCCGTGGTGGGCAGATGTGGAACATCCTTTTTTGCATGATGGTGTCGTGTAACACCTGAAATGAAGTGAGCAGGCATGTGGTTAGTAAACCCATGCATGCTACCTTGAGTCATCAAGGCTATGAGATTTCAGACACCCGCAAGAATGAATGCGAAGGAAAATGGGTTTCATTTTTTTTAAATATCACGTCCATATAAAGCCAACAGGCTTTTCTTTGATAAAGGTAATTATTCTGCCATTTCACAGGAATTATTCGCTCATTTATCTGTTTTTGATTATCTTTGTGAGAATTCTGATGTTGTACAAATGTAGTCTCTTTTTAAAACAAGGTACAGAACTGACGGAAAAGCATGTACCGAGTGTTCATTCAGTTGGGCTGAAAAACTAAGAAACCATGGGTTAAGCCTAGTATCCTGAGGTTAATAAGGAAAAGAAGAGTATATAACGCATTCAAAAGAACACAAAGCAGTTATCAGCTTAAGAAGCATGTCAAAGTAACTAATGAATATAAAACTAAAGTTCACATTGGAAAGGGTCAGTATTCAATCGACTTAATGATAATATTGTTACGTAGGAAGACGCAGACTAAAAACTATTTACAAATATATATACAAGGAAAATACGCTGCGCTTGGCCAAGAGGCAACAGCCCGCGCTAGCTTCTAATCGTCGTCGTCGTCTTCACACTGCTGGCCTTTCGTGATCGCACATATTGTGCCGTACCACTACCCCCGGCTGCAAAAGCGCCGTCCCGGAGCGACTAAAGATCGGACTCGGAAGCAGCGTAGTAGGCCTTGAGCCTACTGACGTGTACGACATCACTAGATGCCACAGGAGAGGACGAGGTTGGGCCCACAGGAGCAATTTCGTAAGTCACAGGCGTCACCTGGTGCAGCACGCGGTAGGGCCCTGTGTATCGCGAAAGAAGCTTCTCTGAAAGTCCGACGTGACGAGAGGGCGACCACAGGAGCACGAGCGCACCAGGTGAAAACTGTACGTCACGATGGCGGGCGTTGTACTGACACTGCTGAGTGGTCTGTGAGGCCGTAAGTCGAGCACGGGCAAGCTGGCGTGCATGGTCGGCGAGGGCGATGGCGTCGCGCGCATACTCGCTTGTTGAGACCGCAGCAGGAGGAAGTGCCGTGTCTAGGGGCAAGGTAGGTTCGCGACCGTACAGTAGATAAAAGGGAGAAAATCCGGCGGTGTCGTGCCGGGAAGAATTGTACGCAAATGTTACGTAAGGAAGGGCAATGTCCCAGTCGTGGTGGTCCTTGGAAACGTACTTGGCCAGCATATCGGTAAGAGTACGGTTTAACCGCTCTGTCAGGCCAATGGTTTGAGGATGGTATGAAGTAGTCAGTTTGTGTTGAATGGAGCAGGAACGCACAATGTCAGCGATAACTTTCGAGAGGAAGTTTCGACCACGGTCAGTAAGCAGCTGTCGCGGGGCGCCATGAAGCAAGATAATGTCACGCAAGAGAAAGTCCGCGACGTCAGTGGCGCAGCTGGTAGGGAGAGCCCGAGTGATAGTGTATCGGGTGGCGTAATCAGTTGCGACGGCTACCCATTTGTTCCTAGAGGATGACGTGGGAAAGGGACCGAGCAGGTCTAATCCGACACGAAAGAAGGCTTCCACAGGGACGGTGATCGGCTGGAGATGACCGGCAGGTAGCACCTGAGGTGTCTTCCGACGCTGGCAGGGATCACAGGCAGCAACATAGCGTCGAACGGAGCGAGCGAGACCAGGCCAATAGAAGCGGCGGCGGACGCGGTCGTACGCGTGGGTTACCCCAAGATGTCCTGCAGTGGGTGCGTCATGCATCTCAAAGAGCACAGTCTGTCGTAGATGTTTTGGCACGACAAGAATAAGATCAGGGCCATCAGGGAGGAAGCTCCTTCGGTACAGAATGCCGCCCTGGAGGACATATCGGCGAACGGATGCGTCGGTAGGTGTAGAGCGCAGACGCTCGATGAGTACTCGCAGCGATAGGTCTCGGTACTGCTCATCGGCGATGTTAGCGAAGGCAGACACAGAGAAAATGCCGTCGGCGGTACTACTGTCGGCGTCGTCAGGCTCGTCTACCGGGTAGCGAGACAGGCAGTCAGCGTCCTTGTGTAGTCGGCCAGATTTGTAGGGGACAGAGAACGAATATTCTTGGAGGCGTAAGGCCCAGCGACCAAGTCTTCCTGAAGGGTCTTTCAATGAGCATAACCAACAAAGCGCGTGATGGTCTGTGACAACGGAAAAGGATCGGCCATATAAGTATGGGCGGAATTTCGCAACCGCCCAAACTAGGGGCAGACACTCACGCTCAGTGATGGAATAGTTGCGCTCCGCGGGTGAGAGGAGCCTGCTGGCGTAAGCGATAACACGGTCGTGGCCACGCTGGCGTTGTGCCAGTACTGCTCCGATTCCGTGACCGCTGGCATCAGTACGGACTTCGGTAGGCGCAGAAGGATCGAAATGGGCCAGAACTGGAGGCGTTGTGAGAATGTCGATTAGATGAGCGAATGCAGAGGCCTCGTTCTCGCCCCACTGGAAAGGAGCGTCTTTTTTCAAAAGGTCGGTTAGTGGTCGTGCTATGGCGGCGAAATTCCTCACGAAACAGCGGAAGTACGAACAAAGGCCGATGAAGCTGCGCACATCCTTGACACACTTCGGAACAGGGAAGTGCGTAACAGCATGGATCTTGCCTGGGTCCGGTTGCACTCCGTTCGCGTCAACGAGATGTCCAAGGACGGTAATCTGGTGACGGCCGAATTAGCACTTCGATGCGTTGAGTTGCAGACCGGCTCGCCGAAAAACGTACAGGACTGCTGAGAGGCGCTCGAGGTGCGTAGCGAACGTTGTGGAGAATACGATAACGTCGTCCAAGTAGCACAAGCACGTGGACCATTTGAAACCGTGAAGAAGGGAGTCCATCATGCGTTCAAAAGTGGCAGGAGCGTTACATAGGCCGAACGGCATCACCTTGAATTGATAAAGACCGTCGGGTGTTACAAAGGCAGTCTTCTCGCGGTCGAGATCGTCCACGGCAATCTGCCAATAGCCGGAGCGAAGGTCAATAGAGGAGAAATAGCGAGCACCGTGGAGGCAGTCAAGGGCGTCATCAATCCGAGGTAGGGGATACACGTCCTTTTTGGTAACCCTGTTAAGGTGCCGATAATCCACGCAAAAGCGCCATGAGCCATCCTTCTTTTTTACCAGCACAACCGGTGACGCCCAAGGACTACATGACGGTTCAATAATGTTCTTGGCAAGCATTTTGCGAACTTCTGCGTGAATAACTTGACGCTCAGCTGGTGACACTCGATACGGGCGGCGATGAATAGGAGGGGCATCGCCGGTATTAATGCGATGTTTGACAGCTGTAGTTTGGGCTAAAGGACGATCGCTAAAGTAAAAAATATCGTGGTAGGAAAACAGAACGCGGTAGAGTTCACGAGCGTGTTCGGAGGGCAAGTCGGGGGCAATCATTTTCCGTAAGTCAGCGATGGTACAATTTGTCGACTGCGATGGTAGAGGAGTATCGGATGAAGTGTCGTCTACTGCAATGGATGCTACTGAGTGATCCTCTAATGAACAAAGCTGGGCCAAAGACATCCCACGTGGCAGCACTTGTGTCGTGAAGCCAAAGTTGACCACTGGCAGGCAGACGCAATTCGCCGTAATAGATAAAACTGTATGGGATACTGTGATCCCGTGTGTAAGGAGGACGTCTTGCATAGGAGCCGCGATGTAGTGACCGTCGGGGACTGGTGGGGATGACACTAGGTCAACGTAGGTCAGTGCCGAAGGTGGCAAGCGAACGAAGTCGGCGGAACTGAGGCAACTGGGGTGTGGTTCAGCAGGATCCAGAACAGGCAGGTCAAGGCGGAGAGTACTGGCGGAACAATCGATGAGAGCAGAATGTGCGGAGAGGAAGTCTAAGCCGAGGATGATGTCGTGGGGACAGTGGGCGATGACTGTGAATTGCACGATTGTTGAGAGATCGGCGAAGGAGACGCGGGCGGTACACATACCAATTACGGGGGCTGTTCCGCCATCGGCGACACGGACAACAGGCGTCGTGGCGGGCGTGATAATTTTCTTGAGCCGGTTACGAAGGTCAGCGCTCATTACGGACAAATGCGCCCCAGTGTCTATGAGAGCAGACACAGAAACACCGTCGACTTGCACGTCAAGAAGGTTCAGATGAGTGGGCAAAGTCAGTAGAGGATTTGGCGGCGTAGGGAGCAATGCAGCGTCACCTCGAGGCGCTGCATCGTCTAGTTTTCCGGCTGCGAGCGGCGTCCGAAGGGAGTCGGCGAATAGGAGCGACGGGGCTGGGGAGAGCGAGATTGTCGTCGTTGGGGCGAAGGCGAACGAGAATAGGGGCGCTTCGTTGCAGGAGAATCAGTGGCGGCATTATCGGAGCGTGCGGCATAGGGATGAGAAGGGCCACCTGAGGGGCGAGAGTAGGCAGTATAAGTAGACCGGATCGGGGAACTCCAGCGACTACGACAGTGCCGAGAAATGTGCCCGATTCGATGGCAGTGGAAACAAATAGGCTTGTCGTCAGCAGTGCGCCATTCAGATGGGTTGCGGAAACGTGGTGGGTAAGAAGATGCGGGACGGGGCGAAATCGAAGAAGCCGGGCGGGTATCAGGGCGATGGGCCGAGCAGATGGTGTGAAGACCCATGTTTTCGAACTCCTGGCCGACAACTGCCTGGATCAGTGAGACCGTGACTGCAGATGTGTTGGTGGGACTGGAGTCGAAGGCAGCCGGATAGGCGGCCTCGATCTCACGCCGGACGATCCTGGTAACATCGGCAGTGTTGTTGGGACGAGGAGCGTCGGCACAGGAAGATGTCGCTGGGGTGTTGGGCAGACGGGCAAACTGCTGGTCAATACGTCGGCTTTTGGCGAGTTCCAGGCGGCGGCACTCTTTCATAACAGCATCCACCGTGGCTACGTTGTTGCAAACGAGCAAGTTGAAGGCGTCATCGGCAATGCCTTTGAGGATGTGGGAAACCTTGTCTGACTCAGTCATGTGGGTGTCAACTTTGCGGCACAGAGCCAAGACGTCCTGAATGTACGTGACATAGGGCTCTGTTGACGTCTGCACACGGCCGGAAAGCGCCTTCTGCGCGGCAAGTTGTTGACCGTAGGGGTTGCCGAACAAGTCTCGAAGCTGTGTCTTAAGTTAATCCCAACTGGTGAGCTCATCTTCGTGCGTGCGATACCAAACTCGAGGTGTGCCACCGAGGTAAAAGACTACGTTGGCGAGCATAATAGTAGGGTCCCACCAGTTATTGCGGCTGACGTGTTCATACAGGCGGATCCAGTCATCGGCGTCTTCCCCATCTTGGCCCGAGAATACGCCAGGATCACGGGGAGCGGGGAGAGTGATGTAGGTCGTCGAAGTGGCAGCAGGTGTCGGAGCCGGCGGAGTCGGGTTGTCGTCGCCGGGAGCCATGAAGGAAGGCTCGACGTACCGTCCACTGCGAAGCTCCGTGACGAGGTACGGGGAACGTCCACCTCCACCAGATATGTTACGTTGGAAGACGCAGACGAAAAGCTATGTAAAAATATATTTACAAGGAAAATACGCTGCGCTTGGCCAAGAGGCAACAGCCCGCGCTAGCTTCTAATCGTCGTCGTCGTCTTCACACTGCTGGCCTTTCGTGATCGCACATATTGTGCCGTAGCAATATGAAAACAAATCCAAAGCTTTTTTGGAAATACGTAAAAGGATGCGGATCTGACTCAACGGGAGTAAATGAAATTGTTTACCATCATAAGGTCCTATCCGATGATACAGCTAAGGTAGCTTGCTTTAATGATTTTTTTATTCTGCATTGCTTGCCCCAAACAACCTTTGGAAAATTTCATGTGAGTGCTGAGCCATTAATGTAACCTGTCGAATTCAGTGTTGGTGCTTTCGAATCATTGTTACAAAGTATAGATGAAACTAATGCCCCCAGCCCAGATTGTATTTCTCCCCGCATATTGAAGTGCTGTACCTGGCCAATCGCATCTTACCTCTACCTAATCTACACTAGATCTCTTTCTACTGGAGTGCTGCCGTATGATTGGAAAATGGCACATGTAGTTACGGTTCATAAGGGTGGTCCAAAAAAATATGTAAACAATTATGGGCCTATCTCTTTAACATCCATTTCCTGTAAAATATTAGAGCATATTTTGTACAAAGAAATAATGTTACATTTATTACAACATAGATTATTAATTGATAATCAACATGGTTTTCGCAAGGGACTGTCCTGTACAACACAGCTAATTGAATTCTATCACGACTCAGTGGCTCAGGTGGATGAGAACGGGCAAAGTCATTGTGTCTTCTTAGATTTTCGAAAGGCGATTGTCATGGTTTGTCACTCATTGCTCCTTCAAAAACTTCATGAGGCAAATGTTGAGGAGTGTCTAACTGGATTGCCAATTACTTGTCGCAGCATCGGCAATGCATAATACTGAACGGTGCTACTTCTCCTTGTGTCGAGGTCACATCGAGAGTTCCTCAAGGGTCTTTTTTTAGGGCCGCTTTTGTTCTTAGTTTATACTAACAATATTCCTGCCGGGATATCTTGGCGTTTACGCTGGTTTGCCGAGGACTGTATAGTGTATAGAAAAATAAAAAATAAACAGGACTTCATCGATGTGCAGGTTGATCTTACTAACATTCTCTTATGGTTTGAGAAGTGGAAAATCCAACTAAATAAAAAAAAATTTGTTCATCTGTTTTTTACGAAAAAAAGAAAATTATAGAAACGCGTTATTTTTTGAACACTGATATCATTGACCAGCAATATATGTATAAATATTTGGGTCTGATGTTTTCAAGTGATTGTTCTTGGAACGCACATGTGAGTAATGTAGTTGCAAATGCTGCCAGAGCACTAAATTTTATTCAGCGAAATTTGAAATCTTCAACTTTTGCCCTAAAGAATACTGCTTATATTTCATTCATTCGTCCGATCTTGGAGTATGCGTGTTGTGTTTGGGACCCTCATCAGAAAACCTTGATCGACCAAATCGAGAGAATACAAAACAGAGCGGGAAGGTTCGTTCATGGGCGATACAAGCGGGAGGAGAGCTGCACTGCAATGAAAAGTGAGCTCGGATGGGAAGTGCTCTCGTCTCGCCGATGGAAACTGCGACTAAAATTGCTATTTAGCATATATAATAACAAAACCGTAAATAATAGAGACACTTATTTTAAACCACCGCACCATGTATCTAAGAGAACAGATCATGACTTTAAAATTCGAGAATACCAAACTAGAACGGACCTTTATGCTATCATTTTTTGCCCAAACTGCAACAGAGTGGAATCGATTATCTTGTGACCAAGTGTGCTGTGCGAATGAAGATATGTTTTTTTCGAAGTTGTAACCCCCCTGCTTGCACGCCCCCGGGCAGTGCGGGATAAATAATAAAGGCACTGAAGCCAAGAAAAGCATAGGGTTAACTAGCTGTGGTTGAAACTGAATAGTTGAATTCGCTCGACGGCCATCTATCAAATTTCACCGCAATGCATTATCGTAACTCAATGGGCAGCCCGTTTAAAAATTATAATTCAGAAGACTGCCAGAATTTCAACAAATGATCAGTTAGCAAGAATGAGAGTGCACGCCTTTCTAATATTTTGCGTATTTATGGCTCTTATTCGTAACTTTTCTGGTGTGTTATATCAGGGTTTTAATTCGGACCAAGACTGCGCTATAATGTAGCAAAAAGGTTACGGTCTAGTGGCATAAATGTGCATGTTAATGAGAGGGCAAATCGTCTTGACATTGTTAACTGATAGTTGTTTAAACTTGAGCAGCCTTCCGAAGTATACTTCTTTTGAAGTTGCTGCTCATTGAGTTACCCTGGTACACTGTGTCGTGTGAGCTACTGCAATGAGATGGTGCTTCGTACACGGTCATGTAAGATGCAGAACAATGCCTCGGGGAGAGTGGACCAGACTGTGTAAGCACAGCCGGCATGTAGCCGTACGTGTTTTGCATATGCGACCTAGTAAACAGTCCCCAGTTAGCACTTATGTTTTGTCAATTATGTATGCTCGTCATCCGGCCACGACATGGAGGCAGCGGTGGGATAATCGACAACGCTGTGAGAAGTGCACCACGCAAGTAGAAGTCTCACATGCAGCGCAGTGCAGTGAATACGAAACTTTGCTACCCATGGCTTCGCCTACAGTTTCCACAGCCCAGCACGCAGCTCCGCTCAACTCGTTCATCATCGAACTGCCGGAAAAACTTGATTTTTGGCGACCCGAGAAGTGGAAACAGTGGTTCATGAGATGGGAGTGCTATAGAGCCATCTCCAGACTAAAGAAGCAATACGGCGAGACGCAGGTGAACACACTCATTATGCCATGGGTCGTGAAGCAGAAGACGTCCTAGCCTTGCTCAGGCGCTGTGATGCTGAGAAACTCAACAACAACACAGTAATGCAAGTGTTCATAAAAAATTTACTGCCACGGTTGAACGTGTTTTACGAGTGTGCAAAGTTCAACAGCCGGAAGCAAGACGCGCATGAAACAGCCGTTATGTTCATCACTGAACTCTTCAGAATAGCTGAAGCCTCTGAGTACAGTGCCCTGAAAGGGGAACTGATCTGTGATAGACTCGTGGTCGGTCCTACAGACACACAGGTAAGTGGGAAGCTGCAACATAAGGTCGAGCTTACTCTGGAAGCTGCTGTCAATGCTGCTTACAACATGGTGACAATCAAACAGCAGCAAAAGGACCTACGGCCACAGCTACAGTAACTTGAAGCTGTCGACACCATGCACAGCTTCTCAAAGAGCAAAGGAAAGTCAAATAATTATCGAAAAAACCAGCGTGACCAAACTGCACAGGCATGCAAGTGGTACGGTTCAACAGAACACCTATGGTTAACCATCACACACTATGTGCCCAGCGAATGGCAAAACATGCAGTGCCTGCAGTAAAAAGGAACACTGCTGCTGTATGCTTTTCTGCTTCCAAAAAGCAGAACAAAAAGCACATACGAAGCTGTTTTGAAAGAGGTTTACTTGGACAGTTAACTGACCAACATGATCCTGGGCCATGGAAAATCAATGTGATGGTCAATGGCTTGCCAGTGAAGTTCAAGGTAAACACTGGTGCAAATGTAACTGTAATGCCAACAAGCATCTACGACGAACAAGTCATGGACAATATGAAGCAAGCAAATGAACAGCTGCTCGGACCCGGATGGACCAAAATAGCAAACGGTTAGACTTCACTGCGACCCTGGGCTGAAATGGCTGGTTGTGTCAAGAAGAAATTTATGAAATAGGCTAGCTGCATGACGCACTTTTTGACGTCCCGCAATCAAGTCCTTCAATGTCCTCCAAGTCTCCTAAAAGTAGCAGAGTCAGCAGGCAAGGTCAGTGACTCAGCCAACATTCTATGCCGTACCTCTACCTGGCTACAGACCGATTACAAAATATCGCTACTCCTTGATGCCAAGCAGTGTGCTATTATGTACTCGAGGCGAGTACCTCTGCCCATGTTGCCGAGTGTCCAATGTGAGTTGGAGAGAATGGAAAGTCTGGGTATCATCATAAAGGTCAAAGAGACCACAGAGTGGCGTGCACCTATGGTAGTTGCGAAAAATAAAGGAGGCAAGCTTCAAATCTGCAGTGACTTTGGAAGGTTGAAATAGAACGTTCTGTGAGAACGAGTCTTAGTGCCCACCGTCGATGATTGCCTGGCCAAACTCGCCGGAGCTGCCTGGTTTAGCAAAATTGACGCAAGGGCCGGTTATTGGTTACTGGTTACTGGTTACCTGCGTCCTAGAGGTACAACACTTTCCTGACGCCAATTGGCCATTTAAGTTCCTCCGATTGCCCTTCGGAATTTCCACAGCAACTGAATTTTTCTGCAGGGAAATGCTAAGACCGCTAGAAGGCCTGCACGGCCAAGCATGTCTGCAAGACTACATAATAGTGTTTGGCCGCACGAAGGCAGAACATGATGCATGACTGCACAAAGTACTTCAGCGCCTGCAAGAAGCTGGCATCACCCTAAACACAGGAGAGTGTATACTACACCAGCAGTAAAAAAATCGGGCCCCTTCGTTAACCCCCTTCATCATTACATAATGAGGTTCTCGAATCTGGCAACATTGGTGCCTTCAGGTAGCATGTGTGGGTTTATTGACCAGTTGCCTTCCCCCAAAAAGATCACATACTCGTGATGCCTGCGGCAGAAAGGATGCTCTACAGCCCCCGCCAAGGTTTGTGAGTCGTGGCACTGGCTAACCATCCCAGGGTTAGTTCTAGTAGTAACATAAATATCCCAGAAAATGGATGGGAAGACGGTGCCGTGGTAGCTCAATCGGTAGAACATCACACGCGTAATATAAAGATGTGGAATCGTTCCCGAACTGCGGGAAGTTGTTTCTTCATCCACTTTCAATTTCATTAATTTATAATTTCTTTATTTCAATTAGTAAGTACAAGTAATTTCCTCTGTGTTGTCCTTGGTATCTTTGTTTGTTGGTGTCTTATGATATGATTAATAAAAATCGGGCCCCTCGGTTAACCTGCTTTCTTCTCGTTCAATACATAACAAGGGTCTCGAATCCGGCAACATTGAAACCTTCAGTTGGCATGTGGGGCTTTACTGACCACTTGCCTTCACACAAAAAGATCACATAATTGTGACGCCTGCAGCAGAAAGGATGTTCCACATCCATCGCCAAGGTTTGTGAGCAGTGGTGCTGGCTAACACTCCTAGGGTTAGTTGTAGTAGTAACACATAAATACCCCAGGAAGTGGATGAGAAGACGGCGCTGCTGTAGCTCAATTGGTAGAGCACCGCACGCAAAATGCGAAGGTTGTGGAATCGTTCCCCACCTGCGACAAGCTGTTTTTTCGTCCACTTTCAATTCCATTAATTATAATTTATTTCATTTAGTAAGTATAAGTGATTCCCCCTGTGTTGTCCTTGGTGTCTTCGTTGGCTTCTTATGATATGATTACTAAACATCGGGCCCCTTGGTTAACCCCCTTTCTTCTCATTCGCCAGCAGTCTGTGGAATTCCTTGGACACATTGTATTGGCAAACGGTATCACTGCTGACCCTGAAAAGGTCAATGTGCTGTCAGGTAGCAGAACCAACAGACGAAGGATGTAGAAGTGAGGTCCTTCTTGGTATGGCCCGCCATCTGGTCTGTTTCTTCCAAGGCTCTCACAGCTCACAAAACCATTACATGATCTGCTTCACAGTGATGCTTAATCCATCAAAAGCCATTGACGACGATACCGGTGCTCACCCAGTACAACAGTTAGTCTCCTCACTGTGTCTGCATATGCATCATCCTACAGTCTTGGGGCAGTCCTACAAGAGACAGAAGATCGTAGGCTTGTAGTTGATTGTGCCTCAAGGTCCCTCTCTGACAGACACATAATATGCTTGTATAGAGAAAGAAGCACTGGCAGTTACATGGGCCTGCAAGCATTTCCGCTGCTACCTGGTAAGTCTGCAGTTTCATGTAGAAAGAGACCATAGGCCGCTAGTGCTGCTGCTGTCATCAAACTGCCTGGGTAAACCGAGTCCACATCTGCAGCGGGTCCGACTGAGACTGCTGGATTACCCCATTTCCCACATCTTTGGCCAGGAAATATGCCCTGCTGACGTGCTCTCAAGGAAACTGCAGAAAGAAACAGGCAATAGCAGCCCAGGGACCATCAGCGAGGCCATCATAGAACACGAAATTCTTACGATGGAACTGCCGCCTGCCTCCCAAGACTTGCTAGAGAGGATAAAGGCCATGCAAATGAATGATCCCGTTTTAGCAAGGGTCAGGGACTACTGTACGTCATGGCCCAAACAAGTTGCTGCCCCCAGAAGTGCAGAGGTATGCAGAATTTACCCATGAACTGACACTGGTGGATGGAATTTTACCCAAAGGCAGTTACGTTATCATCCCACTGAATATGCAAAGTGATGTGCTTTAGCGCTTGCATACTGGTCGTCAGGTTGTTGGAAGATGTAAGGCTTGAGCCACTCAGTCAGTCTGGTGGCCAGATATTAACCAACACATCCAGAGTTGTGTCAAAATGTTCTGTCTGTCAATAGGACTGTAAACCAGACACAGCCTGTGATACACACTCCACTTTCAGAACACCCATGGGAAGTGATTGGAATAGATCTCTTTGAGAATGGAGAGATTACCTCGTAGTGGTGGACTATTACTAGCGCTTCTTTGAACACATGAAGTTGAGGCATACTACCACACAGAACATAACTCAAGCACTGAGCCAGATCTTCGCTCACTTTGAGACACCAGCTATTATATGAAAGGACAACGGTCCTTAGTTCGCTTTGGCACAATTCAGCATGTTTGTCAAGCAATGGGAATTATGTGATGTAACCAGTAGCACCTACTTACACCAGAGCAACGGTGCTGCAGAAAGAAATGTACAGATGGCTAAGCAGTTGCTCAAGAAGTCAACCAGCATTCAAAAGGCTCTGCTTGCTCATCATGACCTCCAGGCAAAGAAGGGCTCACACTTGTTGAACTCATAGGAAAATTCCTCACAACCGATGTGCCAGTGGCACCAGGAATGCTGAAGCCACTGGGGAACACTAGGGCATTCAAGAAAAGAAATGAAGCATATACGGTCAAGCAGCGCAAGTAATACGACTGGCAACACAGGACTTTGGAAAAAGACCCTATTCAACCACAGACTGCCGTCCATATCCTGTCCGGTGCTGCAACAGGGACAGTAGTTGGGCCAGCTCACACTTAACGTTCATATACGGTGAGCACAGCTAGTGGTCTCACTCGATGCACAAGTAAGCATTTGCAGCCATTGCAACCTGGAGCATTCACAAGAAGTGGACGTAAGAGTTGGAAGAGCACGTGAGAAGTAAGAGCTCCAAGTCAGCTCAACTTATGACTGGGGCCACTCTAAAGCAAGGGAGATGTGTGCGCCACCGCAACAAGATGGCGCTACGTACACCATCATGTGAGATGTAGAACAATGCCTCTGGGAGAGCGGCCCAGACCATGCGAGCAAAGCCAGCATGTAGCCTTGCATGCGTTGCATACGTAACCTATTATACAGTTGTCACTTAAAAAAAAGTGTTGTATGCTCGTCACTTGATCACGACACATAGCAGTGAAGATAGACAAAAGGCGGAAGGTGCATTGTCCAAAATTTCTAGACATGCTTGTGCCACTTCATCCTCCAATACATATGAGAACAGAAATTTTTTAAAATAAAAATCGATGCGACATAAAATGAGCAAAAATCCGTATAAGCCAGTTTGTTGTGTAGAGTAGTGGATGTCAAATAAGGAAAAAAAAAGGCAGACTGTAAATGGAAGGGATTGACAAGGCGAGGTTTTGAGTTGTGCTAGAAGGGGAGAGGAAAGGGGCTACTCATGTTGGGTTCTTTCAGGAGTTGCGATAAAAACCAGAAACACAAAAGAATTTACATGCAGTGGTAGGCACTGCCAATCCAGTGTGCTATGTTTTCTAAGAAACAGGACCTATTCATATAATCTCTCTGGAAGTTCATAAAAGAGGGGGAGGGATGAAGGATTGCAAAGAAGGGAACAGGGTCAAACAAATTGAGGTGTAGCAACCTGTGTAAACCGAAAGCAAAAAAACATTCATACACATACTTGTGAGAAATAGAAAAAAAAAATAAGAAAATGAATAATTACACAGTCACTCCCACTCTTTGATATTAAGAGCTTATGATATCAGTTGTGCATTCGTGTTTCTACTCCCAAGAATATATTTCAAGTGAAGGATGACAAGTGCATGTGTTACAATGCTCACCTACATTGGTCTTCCTTTGTTTTTATATTCTGCAAATGTTGTCTTGCCCTTTTACCAGTGCAGCGTCCAATTTCGCTTGTGTAGAGCTTACCAGAAGTAAGAGGTTATTTGGTAAACCATTCAAGTGGCACAATTCATGAACGGTGTTGCATGTCTTTTGTTAAAAACAGGTGTATTTTTACACTCAAGCATGGGAACAAAGCTTAGATGGCTTCTTCGGAACCAGCGACACAAATGGGGCCCGATATTTGTCATCAAACTTCTTCAGTCAGTGCAACTGCTGTGCTCATGAGGCAGTGCTTCTGGCTGCTTCAAACTGCGCGCTTTTGTCTTTTGCTGCTTTCAACTCCTGAAGTTTTTGCAGTAGGGATTCTGAGATTCCGATGATGAGTGAGGGAGGCCAGCTGCTATGAACCTGCCAACCTGAGCACAAAAGCTATTGCGCATTGTGTGAATACACATTTTTAGAGCCTATTCAACGCACATTGGGGCAATAGTTGGTTTAACATGGGTGTAGGCTGGTTCATACAGTAGCTAACCATTCTTTGCTCTTGGTTGGTAACTTCGGGAAACATGCTTTAGGGTGACCATCAAATGTTTACCTAAGATATGCAGTGCATTGTCAATGGTTTAATGAGGTTGAGTCTGACGAAGTCTTGTCCGGTTAGGAAGAGTTAAGGGAAAAAACAGAACTGACACTGACCAAGGTGAAAAATTATCTAAAGCACGTGGGAGCCTTGCTAACAATGCTTTTGCCATGCGTGTCTCATGTGTAAAGGTTAGTGCTTTTCCATGCCCGTTAAAAAGATTTCAAATGTAATCTATTGTATTATCATGTGTCATATTGGAGTTAGATTGTAAAGGAATTAAGATATCGATGTATCTAAAAACACTTAGAACCATGGCCTTGTCAAATATGTAGTGATGTAATGTCACAAAGCACAGGAGCATTGTGATCATCACACCTCAATACCCCTACTGCAAAAGCTTAAATTCCAAATGCAAAGAAATTTCACTTTTGCTTAATTGGTAATAAATGAGTAGTAAATACTACTGTAGTGATCTTGGCAAAGCTGCGGGGCTGGTAACTGTCTAATTTTCTTTTTGGTATTCTTTTAATAGTGTATTAGCAGATGACGCATGAACCTGGTGGTTAGTGGCTATGACAAGAGTCCACATCGCCTCCAGGTTTTTTATCACACTGCAGGCAGCTGCAGGTGGTCCCTTATCCCGTAGGCCGCACTAAGGAGCCCTGCAATCTGAGTCATGCTTCACTGCCAGTTACTGGTAACTGTGGCATTCATTTCAGTCTCGCTATCAAGAATGCTAGAAGGCTGTTTTGTATTGACACTGTTTGAATCATTTTTTACGCAGCCCTAACTTTTGTTGTAGTTGGGCTTTAAGGGCTTTAAAACGGCAAAAGCCAGCAGTGCACACACTTAAAAGCAGCTGAAGCAGCTGGAAGTACTGCCTCATGAGCACCAAGTGACGCACTCACTGCAGAAGGTTGCTGACAAGCATGGGCTCTGAGCTGTGCTGTTTGATGTTGCGCTGCTAAGTCTGAGGGTGAATGATCAAATTATAGGTGTGTCAGCAGCATTTTGATAGGTGTTAAATGCATGTGTGCTGTGCATTCATTGTATGCACAGTAGAGTAACCAAGGGGGTCAAAATTATTCCAGATTCCCTCGCACTTCATGCCTCATAATCATATTGTGGCTTTGGCACATAAAACTACAGAATTTGGTTCAATTTATTAGTTGGTGCTCTTTGATTTTCCAGTTCTCTAATTTTCTTGCTTAGAAAAGCTCTGTTCTTGCTACAAATGATTAATTTGTTATTATGAAAAGCTAACCTTCAATCTAACTTAACTCATTATTTTCCTTTAGTGTCCCTTTACCGTGCATTAAAAGCATGGAACACTAATACTTTTGCATTAATTTTTATTTGACTCGTGCTCAACAGCTAGATGGCATAGAAGCTGAACTACTACTGTGGGCTTCAAGTTGATAGGTTGCCACATAAAAGCTTGTCTTCTTTTAGAGATAAAAACATCTGAGCCTAGTTTTCTGTCTTTAGATAGACTACTGAGAAAGGCAAACATCGCTTGCATGATGGATAAGTGATTAGTTAATTGTGCTCAGTTTTTGCCCCCGCCCCAAAAAAGGAAAGTGAACATAATTGTATATTTTAGTTGCAGAACTTGAAACTAGGAAGCGAAATGCACTTAACCATTTCCCTACTGAGGATGAGCAAGGCTTGTCATTTAAATTTGTGCCTGTACAACTAAGGCTGCGCTGGGTCTATCAGAAGTAAAACCATAAAGTTCTGCTTTGCCGTTCATAGGGTTGGCTCCACTACGCCCTTCTTTTTAATGCATGATGATACCACAGGGCAGTATGTTTCTATACTGGCAGCCAACTTTTCGAAATGATGTCATCATCTTGTAGAAGCTCTGATTGAGAACTCCCGCAGTCAACCTCACAAAACAAAAAATGCAAATCCCTAGCTACTCACGTCATGGCTTAGAAATGAAAATTAAATTCAAGGGTTTTGTATGCCATAACTACAATTTGATCTTAAGACATGCTGTAGTGTGGGACTTCAGATTAATTTGGACCATCTGGGGTTCCTTAACATGTACCCAATGCACGGTACACAGGTATTTTTGCATTTCGCCCCCATTAAAATGTGGCGGCGCTGTGGCTGGGATTCAAGCCCTTGGGCTTAGTAGTGCCGCACCATAACCACTATGCCCCCACAGCGGGTATGTTATGGCTGGTCACTTGCCAGTTCTATATGTGCATTCTGCTAACTGCTAAAAGTCAAAAGCCGACAAGGAGACACTTTGTGTGCTAAAAACATCCCTCACGTGATCGGAAGAGATGCTCTTGAAGGGAAATCAAGACATGGTGTAAATACTGCTGCATGGCACTGTGCAATATTCATTGCTTTGGTCTTCAGAACAGTGAAAGCCAAGTTACACGGGCATTCATCAGTTATAGTATTGCTGTTTTGGAGCAAAGAACACATCTTTTCAGGTAAGCTATTTCCTTCGCTTCTAGTAACCACCTGAACCAGCAGAAGTGTGCTATATGCGACAAAGATAAAATATATAAAAGATACAAAGAACTTTTATGTCCCTGTTATATAGGTCACATTGTATTACCAGCATCGTTTGGGCTAATAACATTACAGTGGACAACATATATTATGGGAGAGCTTCTGCTTAAGCTACTAAGTCAGACATACTAGTAGACATATAGCGCGCAGAAATGGGCACAAAGAAACACATTGAAAGTGCTCGCACCAAGTACCACCCGATTTTATTCTTGGAGGGAGTGCAATTATAACCACATTCACTCTTTTTGGGATAGTGATGAGTCTGACTGGTCGAGTGATTTCATTTTACCTACTCAGTGCCATGTACAAGCGGCAATGTTTTCATCAGCTTGGTGTGAGTAATGTCAATTTCTGAGCAAAATGATATCTGAGGGTGCAGTGATCAGAAATTGGGCAGAAGTTGGTTTCTATGGGTTTTAAAAATGACCGTGCAAAGTGAGGTGGCTGCAGTGACAAAGGTTGCCTGTCCAGTGCAAGAATCCCATATCCTATCAAAATATGTCATGTATTTGTTCATCTGAAGTAAAGAATAGAAGCTGGAAAGCTAACAACTCATGTTTGAAGCTTCAACTTAATACTAATGATTGGGAGGAATATTTGGGCCCCTAACGACCTGTTTAGAAAAAAACACTTTTTTTGCTTACTACTCTGCGATTTACTTATCGTGCCGCACCTGCAATAACATATAAGAAGCCAACAAACACTTGCACCAAGAACAACATAGGGGAGCTTACTTCAGGTTAAATGAAATAACGAAACAAAAAATTAATAGAAATGAAAGTGGATGAAAAGACAACTTGCCGCAGGTGGGGAACGATTCCACAACCCTCGCATTTCCCGTGCGATTCTCTACCAATAGAGCTACAGTGGCGCCGTTTCCTGTCCACTTTCTTGGGTATTTATGTTTCCTTGTAGAACCCTGGGAGTGTTATCCAGCGCCACGACTCACAGACCTTGGCGGTGGACGTGAAACACACTTTCTGCCACAGGCGTCACGAGAACGTGATCTTTTTTGGGTGAAGGCACCCAGTCAAGACACCCGCACATACTACCTGATGGCATCAATGTTGCCGGATTTGAGACCCTCGTTATGTAATAAATGAGGAGAAAGGGGGTTAACCGTGGGGCCCAATCTTTATTAGTCATATCATAAGAAGCCAACAAACACTGACACCAAGGACAAGATATGGTGAATTACTTGAGCTTAATAAATGAAATAACGAAAGGCTAAATTAATGGAAATGAAAGTGAATGAAAAAACAACTTGCCGCAACTTATGTGATCGTTCCCCACCTGCGGCAAGTTGTTTTTTCATACACTTAAGAATATAGAATAAGAATATAGCTGGTAACATACAGGAATTCTATAGCATTAACGAGAGGGTGGCAAGTCTTGTTGTGAAACTTAATAAGAGGTACAAAATGAAGATTGCACAAGTCTACGCCCCTACATCCAGTCATGATGACCAGGAAGTCGAAAGCTTCTATGAAGACGTGGAATCGGCGATGGGTAGAGTGAAAACTAAATACACTATACTAATGGGCGACTTTATAGCCAAGGTAGGCAGGAAGCAGTCTGGAGACAAGACAGAGGGGGGAATATGGCATAGGCGCTAGGAATAGCAGGGGAGAGTTATTAATAAAGTTTGCGGAACATAATAATACGAGGATAATGAATACCTTCTTCCGCAAGCGGGATAGCCGACAGTGGACGTGGAGGAGCCCGAACGGCGAGACCAGAAATGAAATAGACTTCATACTCTGCGCTAACCCTGGCATCATACAAGATGTGGACGTGCTCGGCAAAGTGCGCTGCAGTGACGACAGGATGGTAAGAACTCGAATTAGCCTAGACCTGAGGAGAGACCGGAAGAAACTGGCACATAAGAAGCCGATCAATGAGTTAGCGGTAAGAGGGAAAATAGATGAATTGCATATCAAGCTACAGAACAGGTATTGGGCTTTAACTCAGGAATAGGACCACAGTGTTGAAGCAATGAAAGACGATCTTGTGGGCATCATTAAGGAGTCTGCAATAGAAGTCGGTGGTAACTCCGTTAGACAGGATACCAGTAAGCTATCGCAGGAGACGGAAGATCTAATCAAGAAACGCCAATGTATGAAAGACTCTAACCCTACAGCTAGAATAGAACTGGCTGAACTTTCTAAGTTAATGAACAAACGTAAGACAGCTGACATAAGGAAGTATAATATGGATAGAATTGAACATGCTCTCAGTAACGGAGGAAGCCTAAAAGCAGCGAAGAAGAAACTAGGAATTGGTAAGAATCAGATGTATGCGCTAAGAGACCAAGCCGGCAATATCATTACCAATATGGGTGAGATAGTTCAAGTGGCTGAGGAGTTCTATAGACATTTATACAGTACCAGTGGCACCCACGACGATAATGGAAGGGAAAATAGTCTAGAGGAATTCGAAGTCCCAAAGGTAACGCCGGAAGAAGTAAAGAAAGCCTTGGGAGATATGCAAAGGGGGAAGGCAGCTGGGGAGGATCAGGTAACAGCAAGTTTGTTAAAGGATCGTGGACAGATTGTTCTAGAGAAACTGGCCTTCTGTATACGCAATGCCTCATGACCTCGAGCATACCGGTATCTTGGAAAAACGCTAACATAATCCTAATTCATAAGAAAGGAGACGCCAAAGACTTGAAAAATTATAGACCGATCAGGTTACTGTCCGTTGCCTACAAACTATTTACTAAGGTAATCGCAAATAGTATCAGGAACACCTTAGACTTCTGTCAAGCAAAGGACCAGGCAGGATTCCGTAAAGGCTACTCAACAATGGATCATATTCACGCTATCAATCAGGTAATAGAGAAATGTGCGGAATATAACCAACCCTTATATATAGCTTTGATTGATTACGAGAAAGCGTTTGATTCTGTCGAAACCTCAGCAGTCATGGAGGCATTACGGAATCAGGGTGTAGACGAGCCGTATGTAAAAATACTGAAAGATATCTATAGCGGCTCCACAGCTACCGTAGTCCTCCATAAAGCAAGCAACAAAATCCCAATAAAGAAAGGCGTCCGGCAGGGAGATACGATTTCTCCAATGCTATTCACAGCATGTTTACAGGAGGTATTCAGAGACCTGGATTGGGAAGCATTGGGGATAAAAGTTAATGGAGAGTACCTTAGTAACTTGCGATTCGCTGATGATATTGCCTTGCTTAGTAACTCAGGGGACCAATTGCAATGCATGCTCACTGACCTGGAGAGGGAAAGCAGAAGAATGGGTCTAAAAATTAATCTGCAGAAAACTAAAGTAATGTTTAACACTCTCGGAAAAGAACAGCAATTAAGAATAGGCAGCGAGGCACTGGAAGTAGCAAGGGAATACACCTGCTTGGGGCAGGTAGTGACGGCGGATCCGGATCATGAGACGGAAACGATTAGGAGAATAATAATGGGCTGGGGTGCGTTTGGCAGGCATTCTCAGATCATGAACAGCAGGTTGCCATTATCCCTCAAGAGAAAAGTATATAATAGCTGTGTCTTACCAGTACTCACCTACGGGGCAGAAACCTGGAGGCTTACGAAAAGAGTTCTACTCAAATTGAGGACGACGCAACGAGCTATGGAAAGAAGAATGATAGGTGTAACGTTAAGGGATAAGAAAAGAGCAGATTGGGTCAGGGAACAAACGCGAGTTAATGACATCTTAGTTGAAATCAAGAAAAAGAAATGGGCATGGGCAGGACATGTAATGAGGAGGGAAGATAACCGATGGTCATTAAGGTTTACGGACTGGATCCCAAGGGAAGGGAAGCGTATCAGGTGGCGGCAGAAAGTTAGGTGGCCGGATGAGATTAAGAAGTTTGCAGGAACGGCGTGGCCACAATTTGTACATGACCGGGGTTGTTGGAGAAGTATGGGAGAGGCCTTTGCCCTGCAGTAGGCGTAACCAGGCTGATGATGATGATGATGATACACAGTGAATGAAAAGGGTGCCAAGGAGGTGAAGGTGTGCTCTGCGGGCTACGTCAAGCAGTGCGCAACTGTGATGCTGTGCTGCACAACTGATGGACATAAACTCCCTCCTTATATGATATTTAAAAGGAAGACCATGTCTGCTCAAGAAACTTTCCAAAGAAATGTCATTGTGCAGGTAAATGAGAATGGATGACGGGTGCGATTGTGGAAGAGTGGGTTAAGATAGTGTGGCGATGGCGTCCCGGAGCCCTTTTGACAAAGAACTCGCTCCTTGTTGTCGATTCTTACCGTGGGCACTTGACCGACAATGTGAAGGCTGCACTCGCACAAGCGAACACGGACCTCGCTGTCATACAGGGCAGCATGATGGGCCAGTTGCAGCCACTTGATGTCTGCATCAACAAACGTTTCAAGGATCGTCCGCTGAAATATTACACGGACTGGTGGACTGACGAAGACCACATGCTAATGGCAACGGCCGCATCAAACGTGCATCGCTATCGCAGCTGGTGGGCTGGGTAGCTGAGCCTGGAACGACATCCCAGGCACATTGATCGTGCACGCCTTTAAAAAGTGCAGCATATCTAATGCACTTGACGGTACCGAAGATAGTGCACTGTTTGAAGGTGACAGGGACAAGGGACACAGCGAAAAGTCTAGCAGTGACGACAACGTTCAATGAGCTCTGCACGTTCAGATTCAATAAATGCTGTTTGCATTTTGTGAATGCTGTCCTCGCATTTTTTGTTCATCGTACATTCGAGGTAGTATATTTTTTTGTTGGCTTCGAAATTTAGGGGGTCGGCTAGAATTGGGATCGGCCTAGATTCGCGTAAATAAGGTAGTCACCTAACGCAATGTGTGTAATGAATCTAGGGTAAATGCTCTATAAAAAATTACATGTTTTTGATGAGAGAGAGAGAGTAAAACATCTTTATTATTAATATTTGAATGGCGAGAGCAGTGTGGGAGGACTGCTCTCGCCATTCAAATATTATTAATAAAGATGTTTTACTCTCTCTCTCTCTCTCGTCAAAAACATGTAATTTTTATAGAGCATTTACCCTCGATTCATTACACATTGCGTTAGGTGACTACCGTATTTACTCGAATCTGACAAGCGATGGTGATTATTTTTTGACACATGTCGATCTTTGTTTGCTAATGTGGAAAACCTCAATCACGTCCTTCTCAGCTCTGTCAGGGCTTTTTGCAACTAACCTTACGTGCTGGCTGGAATATAGGGAAACACCCATGGCTCATATGTGCAGCCAGATGGCTACTGTAGTTATTCTTCATGCAAGTTCTGGGTTCACCCTCTCCCTCATTGAAACACTGATAATGGTTATGGTTACTAATACTCCTTTCCATCCAAGAGCAAAATCAGCTTGTAGTTGGTGCTGGTCCGGTTGATAGGTCTTTCTCCTTGTTTTTTCATGCTATCATACTTCTAAGAATAAATATTCTTGCATACTATTGCTGAAAGCTGGGAGAGTTGGTTATTGGCATTAGGAAACAGTTACTAGACTATAAGATGAAACACATGAAATGCACAAGATGAGCATTGCACATGAACTTGTTTTAGTATATGCGTGCGATTATATGCATGCATGAAAGGCTCACATTTGCAGCAAGAGTTGACTATACGCGACATATAAGATACATTACTCATTCTATTTTGCGTGTACCATACATCTTTTTCAAGTAATCAATTTTTCTATTTGAGATTTCAATAGAAGGTGTGCTGTTGCATTTATCGGTTTGTCTGGGAAGGCCCTTATATATCAGTGTACACTTTTAGCCTTATATCTTCTGAGTATTTGTGCTGTTGTATTTTGCCATGTATTGATATCTTTTACAATGTCCTGCAAGTTTTTCAGACCTTGCTAACCTGCGCAGAATGCTCAACCTGTCTTTGGGGCACCTTTGAGTGCATTTAATGCCTTCAGCGGAAAGTGTTACGTAGGATAAACCAGTATTTGTGTTCATGGCAGGCTGCAGGAGCATCGTGCACAGATGTAGGTGGTAACAGCATGTGGATATCTCGCAAAACATTGCAAAAGATGCCAAAATGTGCCAAAATTTGACTGTACACATGCACTTTGCAAATATAAGGCAGGGAAGTGCACATTTGCATACTAGGCCGTTTCCATCCAAGAAACCAATAACTGCATTAACAAACCTTCTACAGGGGTCTTGAATAAAGAAGTTGGTTACTTGAACAATATGATGTATGACATGGGTGCATCATGAATCACAGTTTATATGTCGTGTATTGTGAAATTTCCTGCAAATGTGTCGTTTTTATTTATGTAGTCTTTGTTCAGTGAGGTCATTTCATTTCCCGCACCCATTCTCTGCATATCATGTTGGTATTTTGTTTTGTCTTAGAACTGTAATTATGTTTCATAAAACCTTACATTGCTAAAATTTGACTTTGGGGCAGTTTGGTCTTTTCATCCACGTACTTGTTTTTGTCATTTCCCTTACCATGTAAGCATTTTTCTGGAACACTTGCAGTATTTCGTCATGCTCCTGCGTTTAGAAGCCAGATGTCTGTCTCTGAGTAGCCCAAACCACTTGAAGCATGCAAATCTGATGCATCCTCGATGGAACTCCATAGTGAACGTATTGCTAAAATATTTTTCAGGGGATGAAGCACTTCTGTAACTGCCGAGTTTTGCAGCAATACAGAAGCAGAATGCTTGCATCTGTGTAATCTGTATTTAACTTTCTTTGTATCATCTTTTATCTGACTGTCTGTCAGCATGGTAACATTGCATATTGTCTTCTTTCTTAGCATTCATAGGTTCCAAATCGCTCCTATGTTTTTGTCCTCACATTTTCTGCAATATCCTTCACCAGAAGGACAACTACCAGTTCACCTGATTTACCACTTTTACAGGCAACCAATTAACCATAATAGTAGTGTAATGCCCATTGCTTAAATGCTCCTAAACAATTTTGCACATCTGAAAGTTTCTTGAATTCATGCAAGCAGGTGCTGTTTATAATATGGCTGAATGCTCATGTGATTGGTTTTTCAGGCCAATGTGAAAGAAAAACCCCAGTACCTGTGTCGCTTTATGATGTTGACCTGTATTTATTATTACGTTGGTAAACTGTGTGCACTCTGAAGATATGCGCATTACTGCTGGTGTTTTGTATAATCTGTGTATAATAAGACAACACCTTGTATTATCAAGAACACATTCATTTTATTAGTTTTTTAATGTGTTGTCATTTACTTTCATTGTCAGTACTGCTAGGCATCCTAATACCTAATTAAAGAGCTTCTGCAGATATAGAGTTGATTCGATATTTCAGAAACTTTTAATCATGCAGCTATAGGTTCTTTTAATGATAAGCTCTTTCTTCAATACAAAATAGTGGTTCCTAAATTGGTTATTCGTACCTACAAACCACCCTAGCTAGATGAAAATACTTTTCAGAAACTGCTCGAAGGTCTATTATATTTAATCAAGTCAGATAAGAAGATACTCTTTGCAGATGCCTTCTGGTCGTTCATAGAAACACTTGTTTCTAGCTTTGTCAGTGCCGTAATGTTTCAGCCTTAGTCTACAAGATAACGATGCTCACACGATGTGAAATTTTCACGAAGTATTCTGTGTGTGCGTTCTGCAACATAAAAGGAAGAGGTCTGAACACTGGCCAAAACAGTTTAAAATAGTTATTTGCATTTTGGCTCCCCCTGGGAGTCTTGTTCACAAGGCTCCCGTGATGGAGCCAAAACGTAAATAACTATTTTAAGCCATATTGGTCGGTGTCTGGACCTCTTCCTTTTAGTATGCATAATCCCGACCAGACAGGCTTTTGTCATACTCTCGACTTCATCCAGTCTGCAACTGTACAATGCGTTCGTGTTGTCCACTTCTCTGCTCTTGTGTCCTGTCTGCACACCTCACCTTTCTTTTGCATAATGAATCCTTAGTAACTAGATCAGCTTTCTGTCCTAAGGTACAATGGGCTGTAATTTTTCCTAAAATCTGAGGTGGCCAAGATACACTTGTCGTGGTAGCATTGAATGGCCCAGCACAGTTGAATAATTCGTGATGCTGTGTTTAAATATTCATGTCGTGTCAGTTTGCAATACAATAAGTACATAATCTATTTACGTTTGGTTTTTCAGGATGCTCCCTATCATGCACTGCCATCTCAACAGTACCATGGCTTTTTGTGTGGATTCCTTCCATTTTGAATGCCACCACTGCTTGCACAGCATCACAGCCTGCCTGCCTTGATCTTGCGGAAGAAGAAAATACAAAATGCCTATTTTTTGAAATGCTTGCATGGCTCCACGCAAGACACCACCTGCCGTCGGGGTGTTAGGGCTTTTTGCAGAGAAAATGCTTGTAATAATGCCTTGTGTGTGCCCTAGTGGCTAAATGTTGGCCTCTTTGCCTGTGTAAAAATTTCACACTTATGGAAAATGTTAAGGGTTCCTGTATTATTGTTATTACTTACAGGTTCCTGTTAAGGATTCCTGTATTGGAAATTTTTATTTCATTATAAAACTAAAAATTATAGTTGAATTGCTGCTTTGTGTGATATGCAATATTGAGCCGGAGGTGGTCAGCAGAGGTCGAACAAGCGTTATATCAGGTGGAGAAATTTTTTTGAGCAGGGGGCTTCTTCGTTAGGGTAACAACTGTTTTCCTTGGCATTATTTATATAGTTCACTTTTCTCCACTTCATGGATATCCAGCAAAATGACTGAGTGCGTAGGGCGGGTGAGGCAAGTTTAAATGTTCAACATGGAGATTTAGTTAGGATAGCAAGGTGTGTAGAAGGAGGGGGGTTTGGCAGGTTGCTGACACCGATTTCTATGAGTGATCTTGTTGTTTGTGTCAATGTCGGTTATATAATGCGAGGCGTCTTCTGAGGCAAGAAACTTTGAAAAAGCTCCTTATAATTGTGGAAATTCAGTACGTGCCCCCTGGGGCTACCATGGGTGTGTCACTGTGGCCATTGGTTATCACTTGGGGCCACTGGGTAGATGCAGCTCTTCAATGAACGTTTTTGACACAAACTTGTGTATGTACACTGGGTGCGTGCCACTGCATGTGTGCCACTCTTTAATGGACCTCTTTGATGCTGACTTAGGTCATGGGGCATCACAACAAGAACCTACGTAGTGGCGTCTGTGTATGCATGTAGGTGAGCTGAAATTGTTTGCTTGGATTTTCTTTCCCTGACGACTAGTCCCCTTGTTGAATTTACTTCAGCCTGAGGTATCACCTGTTTGACTACCGTGATCACATTATGCCCCATTTTGCTGCGAACTTGTCATGTTCTCTAGCTGGCAAGCTTGAATTTCAGGTACTGCACAGTGCTAAGGAAATTGACTCAGAGTGGGTGGTGCAACCTCGCATTTTCTTTGCAGCTGCGTGTTACATGAGAGAATAAGTTGTATGTAGATGTCTATTAGAAAAAGCATAGGTATTCAAAAGTACTTTCATTATGTTCTAGGTGATTGGTGCTGTCTGGCCTCCTTTGCAACATTTTTTGTAGCATGCTTGTTTACGTGAAAAAACAAATGTGGCACGTTCTAATGCCTGCAAGGACTGCCCAGTAGCTGCTGTTTTGAGGCACTCAATTTCAGTCTTGGCTGCACTTGTGGATTTTCAACTGCACTGAAGCTTGCAATATGCTTGAATTTCCTGCCAAACTGGTTTGCTTGTTTGTATCCAAATTATTGAATTATTTCACTTTCATTATGCTAATAGTCATTGATTGTAATATCATGCTGGCACATTTGATTCTGGAACTGTAATAAATTTCCAGACATTTTATTGCTTTGTCATAATTTTGGCACCTCGTTAGACACAATCTACTAAACACACACAAAACTCCCTTGAACCTCGTGAAATTCCCAAAAGGCGCATAATGAACTCCCGGACCTACCTGTAAAAGCTCTAATAAAGAGCTAAAATGCACTCCCAAAACATCTATTTAAACCTCCCTTAATAAAACAGCTCCCTAAAGCTGTAAAAATTAACTCCCAAACATTCTCTTATATATTCCCATAAAAAGCAAAAATTCAACTCTCAAAATTAACCCTAATTGCTCCCTTAAGCAAAGCTCCCAAAATATGGGAACAGTTGCTCCCATGTCTACACCTAAGCACTCCTACAAGGAGCAAAATAATTTCCCAAAGGTCTCCTTCAACACTCCCTTAAGAAGCCAAACGTTTCCGAAAATGTACGTAAGGACTCCCATCGCTTCTCCTATAAATTCCCATAAGCAGCAAAATAAAATACCCATGTCAACTTCTAAAAGCTCCCAAAGCTCCTCATAAAAACTTCCATAGTGCTGGTGTCCAAAAGAGGAATAAAAAACTCCCAACGTTCCCCATAAAGACTCCTGCAACCGCCCAGGGGTTGGTGTTTAAAGGAGAATTCAAAAACTCCCATAATTCCCCATAAAACCACCAAACACAAGGGTGTGAAAAAAAACTCCGTTCGAAGGGAGGATATTGTCCTCCCTTAAGGGCTTGAGTTATGCAACGAGGTCAAAACTCCATAAAAGGGTCAAACCTGTTTACAGGGTAGCGTAAATGCATTCCAGCTAGCAATGTGAACAAACAAGTTCTTCATATATCGCATTCTTTGTAATGACGGAACCGATCTAATCAATGAATCGCAATTGAAGACGTTTTTCAGCTTCGACAGCATTTTCTTAACGAACAGTACAGAATACCAGATTACACGCATAATGTAATAACGCGTGACTGGCGGGAAGAGCAGAGGTTGTAAATATGACCCTGATGAAGACACCACCTTGCTGGGTTTTCTGCCATTCAATTGAATATATACCGTTGCATCCACGTCTCGATAAGTAGCGTAAATGTATTCCAGCTACCAACGTGAATACACAAGTTCTTCATATATCGCATTCTTTGCAATGATGGAAGCGACCCAAATCAATGAATGGCAATTGAAGACTCTTTTCAGCTCCGACAGCATTTTCTTAACAAACAGTAGAGAATAGCAGATTACACGCATACAGGAATTACGCGTGACTGGCGGGAAGAGCAGGGGTTGTAAATATAACCCTCATCAAGACACCACTTTGCTTGGTTTTAAGCCATTCAATTGAATATATGCCGATGCATCCACGTCTCGATAAGTAGCGTAAGTGTATTCCAGCTACCAATGTTAATACACACGTTCTTCACATATCGCATTCTTTGTAATGACGGAAGCAACCCTAATCAATGAATCGCAACTGAAGACTTTTTTCAGCTTCGACAGCGGTTTGTTAACGAACATTATTGAATGCCTGATTACACGCATGCTGGAAATACGCGTAACTGGCGGGAAGAGGAGGGTTTGTAAATATAACCCTGACCATGACCCCACTTTGCTTTGTT
The DNA here is from genome assembly GCF_023375885.2 of Dermacentor andersoni. Classification (NCBI taxonomy): domain Eukaryota; kingdom Metazoa; phylum Arthropoda; class Arachnida; order Ixodida; family Ixodidae; genus Dermacentor; species Dermacentor andersoni. Next base: position 32,796,493 of record NC_092818.1, read on the forward strand.
TTAAGCCATTCAATTGAATATATGCCGTTGCATCCACGTCTCGATAAGTAGCGTAAGTGTATTCCAGCTACTAATGTTAATACACAAGTTCTTCATATATCGCATTCTTTGTAATGAAGGAAGCAACCCTAATCAATGTATCGCAAATGAAGAATTTTTGCAGCTCCGACAGCAATTTTGTAACGAACAGTGTAGAATACCAGATTACACGCATACTGGAATTACGCGTGACTGGCTTGAAGAACAGGGGTTGTAAATATAACCGTGACCAAGACCCCACTTTGCTTGGTTTTAAGTCATTCAATTGGATATATGCCGTTGCATCCACGTCTCGATAGGTAGCGTAAATGTATTCCCGCTACGAATGTGAATATCAAGGTCTTCATATATCGCATTCATTGTAATGACGGAAGCGACCCAAATCAATGAATCGCAACTGAAGACTTTTTTCAAATTCGACAGCAGTTTGTTAACGAACAGTAGAGAATACGACATTACACGCGTCCTGGAATTACGTGTGACTGGCTTGAAGAGCAGGAGTTCTGAATATATCCCTGACCAAGACCCCGCTATGCTTGGTTTTAGGCCATTCAATTGAATATATACCGTTGCATCCACGTCTTGATAAGTAGCGTAAATGCATTCCAGCTAGCAATGTGAATACACAAGTTCTTCATATATCGCATTATCTGTAATGACGGATGCGACCCTAATCAATGAATCGCAACTGAAGACTTCTTTCAGCTTCTACAGCATTTTCTTAACGAACTGTAGAGAATACCAGATTACACGCATACTGGAAATACGCGTGACTGGCTTGAACAGCAGGGGTAATAAATGTAACCCTGACCAAGACCCCAATTTGCTTGGTTTTAAGCCATTCAATTGAATATATGCCGTTGCATGCACGTCTCGATAAGTAGCGTAAATGCATTCCAGCTAGCAATGTGAACAAACAAGTTCTTCATATATCGCATTCTTTGTAATGACGGAAGCGATCTAATCAATGAATCGCAACTGAAGACTTTTTTCAGCTTCGACAGCATTTTCTTAACGAACAGTAGAGAATAACAGATTATACGCATAATTTAATTACGTGTGACTGGCTTGAAGAGCAGGGGTTGTAAATATATCCCTGACCAAGACCCCGCTATGCTTGGTTTCATGCCATTCAATTGAATATATACCGTTGCATCCACGTCTCGATAAGTAGCGTAAATGTATTCCAGCTACCAACGTGAATACACAAGTTTTTCATATATCGCATTCTTTGTAATGATGGAAGCGACCCAAATCAATGAATCGCAATTGAAGACTTCTTTCAGCTCCGACAGCAGTTTGTTAACGAACATTAGTGAATGCCAGATTACACGCATGCTGGAATTACGCGTAACTGGCGGGAAGAGGAGGGGTTGTAAATATAACCCTGACCAAGACCCCACTTTGCTTGGTTTTAAGCCTTTCAATTGAATATATGCCGTTGCATCCACGTCTCGATAAGTAGCGTAAGTGTATTCCAGCTACCAATATTAATACACAAGTTCTTCATATATCGCATTCTTTGTAATGACGGAAGCAACCCTAATCAATGAATCACAACTGAAGACATTTTTCACCTCCTACAGCATTTTCTTAACGAACAGTAAAGAATACCAGATTACACACAAACTGGCATTACCCGTGACTGGCTTGATGAGCAGGGGTTGTAAATATAACCCTGACCAAGACCCCACTTTGCTTGGTTTTTAGCCATTTAATTGAATAAAAGCCGATGCATCCACGCCTCAATAAGTAGCGTATGTGTATTCCAGCTACCAATGTTAATACACAAGTTCTTCATATATCGCATTCTTTGTAATGACGGAAGCAACCCTAATCAATGTATCGCAACTGAAGAATTTTTTCAGCTTCGACAGCATTTTGTTAACGAACATTGGTGAATGCCACATTACACGCATACTGGAATTAGGCGTGACTGGCGGGAATAATACATACGTACATGGCCCCGCTGGCAGTCCAGCGGGGCCATGTACGTGACCCGATGACGTCATTATCGGCAGCGAATGAGCAAGTGACAACCGGGACCCTTCACGCTATAAAAGAGAAGCGGATCATCGCATCGTTGCAGTCCAGCGGGGCCCTTGAACGGCGCTGACGGAAAGAAACACTCCGTCTCTTTTTTAGGCAATCCGTAGGCCCTGCACGGGAACGAGATGCGGCACGGCAAGGAGCAACGAAAGATGCGGTGATCATCGTGACCCGATGACGTCATTATCGGCAGCGAATGAGCAAGTGACAACCGGGACCCTTCACGCTATAAAAGAGAAGCGGATCATCGCATCGTTGCACTCCAGCGGGGCCCTTGAACGGCGCTGACGGAAAGAAACGCTCTGTCTCTTTTTTAGGCAATCCGTAGGCCCTGCACGGGAACGAGATGCGGCACGGCAAGGAGCAACAAAAGATGCGGTGATCATCGTGACCCGATGACGTCATTATCGGCAGCGAATGAGCAAGTGACAACCGGGACCCTTCACGCTATAAAAGAGAAGCGGATCATCGCATCGTTGCAGTCCAGCGGGGCCCTTGAATGGCGCTGACGGAAAGAAACGCTCTGTCTCTTTTTTAGGCAATCCGTAGGCCCTGCACGGGAACGAGATGCGGCACGGCAAGGAGCAAAGAAAGATGCGGTGATCATCGTGACCCGATGACGTCATTATCGGCAGCGAATGAGCAAGTGACAACCGGGACCCTTCACGCTATAAAAGAGAAGCGGATCATCGCATCGTTGCAGTCCAGCGGGGCCCTTGAACGGCGCTGACGGAAAGAAACGCTCTGTCTCTTTTTTAGGTATGAACTCTGAATTTTGTTTATCTCGCTTGTTTTAATCAAAGGGGCGTTGCTGGACTGTACTTCTGCTTTGTTTGTACTGTTGTTTCGCTCTTTGACATTGCTGACGCAAGTGAAATGGAAAACAACCCTGATTGTCTTGTGTTCATGAAGGCTCTTACATCCCATGGAATGTTATGTGGTCTATGCCATAATAAGTACCATATAGGTAAATGCGCAGGAGTAACTAAAACTGCCTATAAAAGCATGAGCGACTCTGACATTGATTCTTGGACATGTCAGACTTGCAAAGCGGCCGACACCCGGGTTCGCAAGATAGCGCATGAACAGCATAAAAACGAGAATGAAAAGGCAGTGATGAAAGAGCCCTCATTGAACGATGTCATGGCTTCAATTGAGTCACTGTCGTCGAAGTTCAGCGATATGATGGAACGCCTAGCAAAATTAGAAAAAACTGCTGAAACACAAATGCTGAAACCTAATGACACATTGTTTAAACTGGAGGAACAGCATAAGCAAATTGTAGGAATGGAGGGTTCACTGGAACACATTTCTTCGCAGTGCGACACGCTACTAAAAGCGATTCAAACACAAAAGGAAGAGATTAAAAATCTACAGACGACAACCGTGAACCTAGGTGCGAAATCAGACAGTCTGGCAGATGAGGTCGCGCAGATCAAACTAACGATTCAAAGCCTAGAAGAGTACTCTCGGAGAAGTTATATGGAAATTCACGGAATACCTCAGTCAAACAATGAAAACCTCAGAGATATCTTGAACAATTGTGCTGCCAAATTGGGTCTGACTAAGCCAATGGACGGACAACTAGAGGCAATTCACAGAATTAGAGTTCGGACAGGGGCAACTCCGCCTATACTGGTTAGGTTCTCTAACAGTTCAATTAGAGATGCATGGCTAGCCAAGAAACATCAGCTAAAGTCCGATAAAATCTTCATTAATGAAAACCTGACATCATATGCAAGGAAGTTGTTGTTTATGGCTAAGAATGCAGCTAAAGAAAAGTCGTACAAGTTCGCGTGGGTGAAGAATGGCAAAGTATTCGTAAGGAAACAAGAAGGAGCCGGTGTTATCAGAATTGATAATGAAGCGAGTTTATCTAAAATGACGTAGGCATGGAAGTAGAATCTAACACAATTAAAGACTGGGTAAATTACCGCCAGAGATACACCTGCGAGGAAGGAAAAACTGCATGTCTTGATCTGATTCATAATAATGTCAGAAGCATACACAAACATTGGGATCTATTAGAGCTTTATTTGGAGCCATATAAAGACTCCTTAGATGTGATTATCCTGACCGAAGTGAATGTAGACGAAACCAATGCTACGTTATATCAAATAAAAGATTTTGAACAATTTTCGGTATGCCGTCACGAGAGAAAAGGAGGAGGTGTTATAATATACGTTAGAAACAATTGGCTATGCGAAAAACTGACCATAACTATCAAAGAAGCAGAGATGCTGCTGTTATCAGTCGAATGTGCACGTGCATCATTCAGAATCTGCGCTATCTACAGGCCACCAGACAGAAATATAGGCATACTTTTGGGGGAACTGCAGTATCTCCTAATGACAGTAGAGAAGAAAGATAACATAATTCTAGTAGGTGATCTCAACATAGATACTTCTTCTACTACAAAAAATTATGTCAGCGACTATTTGACTCTCATTTCAAGTTACGGCTTGGAAAATAACATCACAGAAATTACACGAGAAGAATTCTTAGGGAACAAACTTACCACGTCATGTATTGACCACATACTAACGCGTCTTTCTAGCATGCAACCTGTAACAAGTATTGTAAAAGAAAAAGTTGCTGACCATTATTTCATTGCTCTCACAATATTTAGTGAAGACTTAACGAATTCACGTGCGGAAACTAAACAGGAATTTCACATCTTCGATAACCAGAAGATTGATAGATTAATTAAGGAATATCATTGGGAGTCCTTATTAACACTAAATCACTTACAAGCATACGAGAAGCTAACTGGCATATTTAAATCAATTTATGATAAAAGCCGAAAGATAATTACTACGAAAAAAAGTTAAATCGAGAAACCATGGATTACTAATGAAATTAAAGAGTTAAGTTACATCAAAGAAAAGCTGTGGCGCCGAAGTAGGGCTAATCAATCAGACGTGCAGTTAAGAGAAGAATTTAGGCAAACAAGAAATAAGCTAACAGCTTCACTAAGGCTAGCAAGGAATAAATACTACAGTGATAGGCTGAACGAGTGTAAATCTAATTTGACAAAATCGTGGAACATAGCAAACTCCCTAACAGGCAGACAAACGAAACGCAACATAGACGAAACCATAAGAAACAATTTCCCCAGAAGACAAATGGATGAAATAGCAAACGAATTTAATAACTGCTTTGCTAATACTGTTCAGAAACTTAAGGAAAATTCCCCTAGGGGTACAGGCGACATATCAGTCAAATCAAACGTGAACTCTGCATACTTGAGCGAGGTAACTGTTCTAGATATTTGGGATGCAATAAGGGCTTTTTCCATTACTAGAATGCCAGGGTATGATGGGATAAGATTTCATGAGATATTTTTCAACTTTGCTTGTTTGAAGAGTGTGCTGCTGTATATTTACTCTGAAGTTTTTAGGACGGGTCAGATTCCCAACGCAATGAAAATAGCTATGATTAGGCCAATTTACAAAAACGGCAAAAGACAACAGTGCGAAAACTACAGACCTATAGCAATCTTGCCGACATTGTCGTGTGTTCTAGAAAAGCTTATGCACAAGAACATGGTTTCCGTTTGCGATAAGTTTCATCTGTTGTCTAATTCACAGTATGGGTTTCGTTGCAAGAAAAGCACAAACACTACTAGAGGACTTTGCAGACATAGTTAACAGTGAAATACATAAAAATAAGATAGTAATTGGTCTTTTTTTTAGATCTGAAGAAAGCTTTCGACACGCTAGATCACGATATACTCCTTGATAAATTAGCTCAAATAGGATTCCGCGGGCCTTTCATAGAGGTTTTTAAAGACTACTTCAAAAATCGTTATCAGGTCATTCGAATTCAAAATATAGACAGCGAGTTAATACACATAAAGCATGGAGTCCCACAAGGATCCGTACTAGGCCCGTTACTGTTTAATTTGTATGTGAACGATTTAGCCCATCTAGCGCTAAACTCAAAGATATACCAATTTGCGGATGATACTGCTTTAATATTACCCCATGACAATGTTAATGAATGCGTTACTTTGATACAGGACGATATATACAAAATAATGGCATGGTTTGAGGACAACTGCGTATTTGTGAACAAAGCAAAAACACAGGTAATCTGCTTTCACAGCCCGCACAAAAAAGTGCAGCTAACTGCACATCTATACCTGCATAGTGAATACTGCATTGGATGTTCTTGCCAAAGTATGCAGTATGCCACAAAAATAAAGTACCTTGGTGTTATTTTCGATGAATAATTCTCATTTGTCCATCACATACAATATGTAGCTAAAAGACTCCGAGCAGTATGTGCAGTCATGTACAAAATCAGATCAGTATGTGACGTTCGGTTAAGAAAACTCACATATAAAGCTCTAGGGGAAACCATATTACGATATGGCATTACGATCTACGGACTTGCTTCGCCATATAGGCTAAATGTGTTAAATAGAATAATACAAAAAATAACGAATAATATAGCATACGGAACAAACAGCAATTCCACCAGCCACAGTGAGCTGATGGCAGAGCATAGTATATTTGATGTTAAGCAACTTTTCTCTCCGTGATACTTACGAAGCATTATTTTGATGAATCATTTAAAACAAAAAACGTCAAAACCCGCAATCTGCGCAAAACTGAAACATTAGTTCGGGCTAAAGCATTCACGAACTACGGTAAAAGAACCCGATCGTTTTATATACCGTTCTACTACAATAAAACAGAAGTCCCCACAGTATCATCATTCAGGAAAAAAAAAGATTTTGTGCGTCACACGGTTCTGACAAGTGACTGGGAATAGCAGAAGTTAAATATGTGGCAGGAATTTTCTGCTGAACTTTCGCTAGCAATTGTATAAGACAGACTAGAGTATTGTGTTCTTTCTATGTGTATTTTGTTCTTTTTTTACATTCCAATAGTGTTTGATGATTGCTACTTTTACAACACATTGACTTCTATATATGATGAAATATAGAGATGTGCTGTACATTTATTTTGCTGCTGTAATCCCGTACCAATATGTATTTGCTTAAACTATGGCTCGTGCAGTAACAAATACAAAAAAATTAGACGAGCGATGAAGGAACAGGGTGAGGGCATGGAAGTGAGAAGGGTTCGAAAATGTGTCCCTGTGTTGCGCCTTGTTGAAGGTAAATACACAGTGGAACGCATAAAAGCATCAGTGCTTTCGCGGACTACAGGTTACTATTTGTGGTGCATACAAGAAATTTAATTTGCTATTGTACATTTATTTTCTCCCTTCCTATTGTTCCTCTGTTCGTAGAGCACAAGACTGTGCGATTTGGGCCAGAGCACTGCTAAGTCCCGCCCAAAAGCGTCATTGCTTTGGCGGGCTGAGAGAAAAATATTTGACTGTATGTTTTATGTCCTAAAAAAGAATAAAGAAGAATAAAAGAAAGAAGAGTGGGGGTTGTAAATATAACCCTGACCAAGACCCCACTTTGCTCGGTTTTAGGCCATTCAATTGAATATATGCCGTTGCATCCACGTCTCGATAAGTAGCGTAAATGTATTCCAGCTAGCAATGTCAATGAACAAGTTCTTCATATATCGCATTCTTTGTAATGTCGGAAGCGATCCTAATCAATGAATCGCAACTGAAGACTTTTTTCATGTTCGACAGCATTTACTTAACGAACACTAGCGAATACCAGACTACACGCACAATGTAATAACGCGTGACTGGCGGGAAGAGCAGGGGTTGTAAATAAAGCCCTGATCAAGGCCCCACTTTCTTGGTAGTAAGCCATTCAATTGAATATATAACGTTACATCCACGTCTCGATAAGTAGCTTAAATGTATTCCAGCTACCAATGTGAATACACAAGTTCTTCATATAATGCATTCTTTGTAAAGACGGAAGCGACCCTAATCAATCAATCCCAACTAAAGACTTTTCGCAGCTCCGACAGCATTTTTGTAACGAACAGTGCAGAATACCAGATTACACGCATACAGGAATTATGCGTGACTGGGGGGAAGAGCAGGGGTTGTAAATATAACCCTGACCAAGACCCCACTTTACTTGGTTTTAAGCCATTCAACTGAATATATGCCGTAGCTTCCACGTCTCGATAAGTAGCGTAAATTCATTCCAGCTACCAATGTGAATACACAAGTTTTTCATATATCGCATTCCTTGTAAAGACGCAAGCGACCGTAATAAATGAATCCCAACTGAATACTTTTTTCAGCTTCGACAGCAGTTTGTTAACGCAAAGTATAGAATAGCAGATTATACGCATACTGGAATTACGCCTGACTGGCGGGAAGAGCAGGGGTTGTAAATATAACCCTCATCAAGACACCACTTTGCTTGGTTTTAAGCCATTCAATTGAATATATACCGTTGCATTCAGGTCTCGATAAGTAGCGTAAATGTATTCCAGCTACCAATGTGAATACACAAGTTCTTCATATATCGCATTCCTTGTAAAGACGCAAGCGACCCTAATCAATGAATCCCAACTGAATACTTTTTTCAGCTTCGACAGCAGTTTGTTAACGAAAATTATAGAATAGCAGATTATACGCATACTGGAATTACGCCTGACTGGCGGGAAGAGCAGGGGTTGTAAATATAACCCTCATCAAGACACCACTGTACTTGGTTTTAAGCCATTCAATTGAATATATACCGTTGCATCCACGTCTCGATAAGTAGCGTAAATGTATTCCCGCTACCAATGTGAATATCAAGGTCTTCATATATCGCATTCATTGTAATGACGGAAGCGACCCTAATCAATGAATCGCAACAGAAGACTTTTTTCAGCTTCGACAGCATTTTCTTAATGAACAGTAGAGATACCAGATTACACGCATACTGGAATTACGCGTGACTGGCTTGAAGAGCAGGGGTAATAAATATAACCCTGAACAAGACCCCACTTTGCTTGGTTTTTAGCCATTCAATTGAATATATGCCGTTGCATCCACGTCTCGATAGGTAGCGTAAATGTTTTCCAGCTACCAATGTTAATACACAAGTTCTTCATATATCGCATTCTTTGTAATGACGGAAGCAACCCTAATCAATGAATCGCAACTGAAGACTTTTTTCAGGTTCGACAGCGGTTTGTTAACGAACATTAGTGAATGCCAGATTACACGCATGCTGGAATTACGCGTAACTGGCGGGAAGAGGAGGGGTTGTAAATATAACCCTGACCATGACCCCACTTTGCTTTGTTTTAAGCCATTCAATTGAATATATGCCGTTGCATCCACGTCTCGATAAGTAGCGTAAATGCATTCCAGCTAGCAATGTGAATAAACAAGTTCTTCATATATCGCATTCTTTGTAATGACGGAAGCGACCCTAATCAATGAATCGCAACTGAATACTTTTTTCAGCTTCGACAGCCGTTTGTTAACGAACAGTAGAGAATACCAGATTACACCCATACAGGAATTACGCGTGACTGGCGGGAAGAGGAGGGGTTGTAAACATAACCCTGACCAAAACCCGATTTGCTTGGTTTTAAGCCATTCAGTTGAATATATGCCATTGCATCCATGTCTCGATAAGTAGCGTAAATGCATTCCAGCTACCAATGTGAATACACAAGTTCTTCATATATCGCATTCCTTGTAAAGACGCAAGCGACCCTAATCAATTAATCCCAACTGAATACTTTTTTCAGCTTCGACAGCACTTTGTTAACGAACAGTAGAGAATACCAGATTATACGCATACAGGAATTACGCGTGACTGGCGGGAAGAGCAGGGGTTGTAAATATAACCCTGACCAAGACCCCACTTTGCTTGGTTTTAAGCCATTCAAATGAATATATGCCGTTGCATCCACGTCTCGATAAGTAGCGTAAATGTATTCCAGCTTCCAATGTGAATACACAAGTTCTTCATATATCGCATTCTTTGTAAAGACGGATGCGACCCTAATCAATGAATCACAACAGAAGACTTTTTTCAGCCCTGATAGGATTTTCTTAACGAACAGTAGAGAATACCAGATCCCACGCATACTGGAATTACGCATGACTGGCTTGTAGAGCAGGGGTTGTAAATATAACCCTTACCAAGACCCCACTTTGCTTGGTTTTAAGCCATTCAATTGAACATATGCTGTTGCATCCACGTCTCGATAAGTATCGTAAATGTATTCCAGCTAGCAATGTCAATGAACAAGTTCTTTATATATCACATTCTTTGTAATGTCGGAAGTGATCCTAATCAATAAATCGCAACAGGAGACTTTTATCAGGTTCGACAGCATTTTCTTAACGAACAGCAGCGAATACCAGACTACACGCACACTGTAATAACGCGTGACTGGCGGGAAGAGCAGGGGTTCCCTATTGAAAATCCCAGCATTGCCCATCATGAATTTTATGCTGGGCATGATGTAAAATGTGCTGGGCATGATGGAAAACATGGTGGTGATGGTGGAATTCATCGTGGGTATAATGGGTGGATGGTGGGTACAGTGGTAGATGGTGGGATGTATTGGTGGGATACATACTGGGTGACTTGTCTCAATGGTGGGCGGGCTGGGTGAATGGTGGGTGTAGTGGGTGGATGATGGGATGACTACTGGGTGACCTGTGTAAATGGTGGGTGAATGCTGGGCGTGCTGGGAGGATGGTGGGTACATACTGGGTGAACTGTGGGAATGGTGGGTGAATGATGGATGTGCTGGGTGAATACTCCATGTATGTACTGGGTGAAATGTAAATGGTGGGTAAATGGTGTGCATGCTGGGTGAATGGTGGGTTTACTCGGTGGTTCGTGAAACACATAGTGAAGAAAAATTTTGCTTTATAGTACGATTTCTACAGCTTGATTGCTATGATATTTCAACCCCACTAGAGGCATTTTACTGTCAAGCAGGAACAGGACACTTATTGAAGGCGAAGAAGACAAAATTAATCACAATGTGACGTCATGTCCCACTTTAAAAACACAACCTGATCAATATTTCATTAAAAATTGAGAGACCTCTTTAAGGAAAATGTAAATTTATTAGTACAAAAAAAGAAAAGTATAGAAAAAATACCTTGTCAACCGGGATTCGAACTTGGGACCTAAGGATCACGAGCCTAGCATCTTACCACTGCACCACGGCGCTTTTTTTTTTTTTTTCTTTATTGCCGACTTCAACACGTCAGTTTACAAAATCAGTCCGCGCGAAGAACACAACACGTATGCTAAAAATACGTCACCCTCACTTGGGGTTACGTGATGAGATTAAAATTCACGCATGTGTAGCAAAGCTTCCATTCTTGGAAGCCACTCAGGCACTGGGTCTTGTATCTTGTATCCTTCAATAGCTCTGCTAACAGATTCACAAAAATACTGTCTTATCGGCCTGGCATCAATGTCTGCGTGGCTGACCGCCATCCTGGATCGCCAAATACTGTGCAGGCCCAATATCATAATCATGTCAAAAGGAACCCCGTCTTCACTCTCGACGGGTAGAAATCTAATTCCGAAAGCATCAACCGGTAAGTCTTTTTTAATCGTGCATTGGAGAATGTCCCAAAAGAAAAGGGCTTCCCAACAATCTAAGAAAACATGTTCAATAGTTTCCGGCTTCCGGCATATGAAACAATGATTTCCCCAAGGCACAAAGAAACCCTTCGCTTCCAAATACGTCTTGACTTCAAGAGTGTTCGTATGGAGCTTAAAGAAGAAACTTTTAACTCCGCCTGGTACAGTCATTCTTTTCACACGTTTTAGAACTGACTGCCATGGACCTGCACAGTACAACGACCTGTACAACGGTACCGGAAGAAAGACCTCACACAGGTCCTTATAAAGTTTCTTTCGCGACACCACTGACAAATATTCAAACGAAAATCGCACTTGCAAGACGCGACATGCCATGTACACCTCTTTAAGAAAGCCAAAAATGCTCCCTTGCATACTCTCCGAACTAACAACCAAATTTGGCAAAACCCTGCCCAACCTAACCTGACACACAGTTCGCAAAAAGGGGTCATTCGTGTCACGAAAAAACATAAATCGGTTAACCAACTGGCGCAGATATAGATGGGCCAAACCTAGTCCTCCAGAGCGGACGCGGTGAAACAGATTGGTGCGTCGTGTCCGCTCCCAAGTGCTTCCCCACACAAAAACCGCAAATACACGGTGCAGCTTCTGCACATTGACGCGAGAACAATGAATTGCTTGCAAGACATACCACAGCTTGGTTACAAAAAAAAGGTTACAAATTGTGGCACGCGCGAAAATAGACCAGCTGAAGCCTTTGAGCCTGTCGGCCTTCTCACGCATTTCAGCAACTTGGCATTTCCAATATGGCTCACTGTCGCGGTAATTCTCCAGCGGCACTCCTAAATATTTTACTGGGGTTGCTGTCCAAGTCATGTTTGCGAAATTCGTTGGGGTTAAGGGCCAGTCGCCGTGCCAGAACCCCAAACACTTAGCCCAGTTCACAGCACTCCCGCTCACAGAACAAAAGTCTTTCACAATTTGAACCACAACACGAACGCTTTCGTAGTCAGCACAGAATACGGCAATGTCATCGGCATACGCGAGAATGCGGACCTCCGCCGCATGCAAACGAAAACCATGAACGCTGTTGCTTTCAATAACGCTCAAACAAAAAGGTTCAATATACAAACAAAAAAGCAATGGTGACAGGGGGCAACCCTGACGCACAGAGCGTTGCACTTGGATGCGCGCTCCCACCCCCTTATTTACTAACAACCGCGTCGTGCATCCTCTGTACGCCATGGCTACGCCTTGGCAGATGACTGATCCGACATTAACGTGCTCTAAAACAGAGAACAAGAGGTCATGCGGCACCCTGTCGAAGGCTTTCTCTAGATCGAGCTGGAGCATTGCGATGCTTTCATGCAAAGCGTCGCAACACTCGAGCACGGACCGGGCTGTGTGTATGTTGGTATATATGGTGCGACCTTTGATACCACAGGTCTGATGTGGTCCCACTAATTCTTGCATCACGGCTTGGAGTCTTTTAGCCAGAATTTTCATGAAGATCTTGTAGTCTACATTAGTCAGGGATATGGGTCGGTAAGCGGTAACCTGTCGCAGTCTAGCTTCATCTTCGCTTTTTGGTATTAAAATTGTATGGGATGTTAAAAATGAAGGAGGAAGCATATCCTTGTCATAAGCCTCATTAAACAGTGTAGCCAAAACCGGTGCTAAATCATCTTTGAATGCCTTATAAAGCGGTGCTACTAGCCCGTCTGGTCCTGGGGACTTTCCCGGGTTGAGGTCTTCTATGGCTTTCCGCACTTCTTCTGTTGAAATGGGCAGTTCTAGCCGCTCTTTCGTATCATCACTAAGCCGCGGCATTAAAGAGAGGAAACGGGTCTTGAAGTCTTCGGTTCTTACTTTGGTGTAACCAAAGAGCCCGCTGTAGTATTCATAAAAGGCCCTTTCTATATTTCCTTTGTCTACGAAGATTACACCGTTCCACTCTATTTTTGGTATGTCATTCTTGCGGGCGTGCCTTTTTTCCAAGCCGAAAGCACGTTTTGTGGGCATTTCGCCCGCTAACAGCCGCTGTGCCCTCGCCCTCACGATCGCTCCTCGATATCGCTCCGTATCTATTGCCTCTAGTTTCTGCTTGACGGTGCGCATTTCTTCGGTGCAAGTGCCTGGCTGCTTTCCTTCTTGCTTTATCAAAAACTTTAGGTCATCTCTCAACGTGTTTTCCTGCAGCCTTTGCTTTTGCTTTATAGCGCACGATCGTTCAATTGCCATCATTTTCATTGCCTGCTTAAATCTTTCCCACTTCGCTCCCAGAAGTTCGTTGTCCGCCATTGGCAGTTCGTGTATCGCCGACGTAACGCGATCCACGAAGATATCATCGTTTAGAAGCTTCTCATTAAGTTTCCAGTTTTCCCACACAAATTTGCTTTTCGTTCCTTTTCTTTTACCTACATGGAAGACAACAAGACAATGGTCACTGAACGGCACTGGTTGTACGCTGTATTCGCCGCAGTACGGTATCAGTTCAACAGATACGTACGCCCGATCCAGACGCGCGTGACTCGTTCCTTGGAAATGGGTAAACCGAACGCCAGAGCCACATCCGAGACAATCACCAACATCCTCTAGATGACAGCGATCAATTATGTCACTTAAACAGGCAGTACTCGCATCTCGGTAGGGCGTCGCACTGGTTTTGTCTCGTGCCATGCTTACGCAGTTGAAATCGCCAAGTAAGACAAGCAGACGGTCTGTGTCACAATGGTTGCCGACTATCTCAAAAAGGTTTCGCCTCTCTTCCGTGTTAGTGTGTGCGTAGATACAGATAATACGCAATTCCAAACCAGCAAGTGTGATGTCACAGACAATCCATCGACCGAAAACGCAAGTCACAACTCTTTCCACAATCGCTCCCAGAGACTGGCGAATCAACAGCATGCAACCTGCCGAGGTACCCACGGCATGAGACACGCAAACATCATACCGACTACTGAACGAGAGCACCATTCTGTCGGTCTGGTCTTGACTCTCGATTTTGGTCTCTTGTATCGCTACAATATCCAATTCCTGCTCAGTCACGAGTCTCAGCAGCTGATTTTGCCTCCTCCTGGATTGTACTGCCGCCGCTGCCAACCGGAGAAGGACTGAAAACAATGGTTGTTCTTCACTGCGACACCGCTGGAAGGCCTTACAGGATAGAAGATTTCCGCCAGCCGATGAAAGAAGCCGGCGTCATTGAACAGGTGGGCGGTATTGGAGCGTACCAGATGTCGCACGTCTGGTTAGTCAACTTCCGTAGTGAAGAAGCCAAGAAAAAGTTGCTCGACATCGGGCATATTGTTGTTAAAGGGAAGACTTGCGTTGTCTTTGACCCTGAAAGGCAGGAAGTGCGGCTGAAGGTGCATTGGTGTGCCTTCAACGTCAGCAACGAAACTCTGAGGCGGGCGTTCGCCGAGTACGGCGAAGTGAAAGAAGTTTCGAGCGATAGATGGAAGACCGGCGGGTTTGAAAACGCCGACTCGACTACTCGTGTTGTGCGGCTGGTTCTTCGAGAAGGTGTAAGCCTCGAGCGCATACCCCATCAGCTGCGTATCGGGAACGGTACAGTATTAGTCGTCGTGCCCGGGCGTGCGCCGATATGTCTCCGCTGCCGCAACACAGGCCACATTAGGCGGGACTGCAAGGTGCCCAAGTGCAGCGAGTGCCACGCCTTCGGGCATGAAGAGGCTGAATGCACGAAGTCATACGCCCGCGCCGCAACTCGAGGAACATTCGGCGATAATAGTGAGCTGCACATGGACGAGGATGAAGCTGAGCAAGCTGCCTCCAACCCAGTGGTCGAGAGCCCAACGGCCGCAGCGCTGAGCGATAAAAAGGAAGGCGCCATGCCAGGGACTCGTGAGTCAGCGCCCAGCACCCCCAAGTCGGCAACCACGAGCATGGATACCAATTCACCGCAAGATATTCCACGCCCTTCTGAAAAAAGCAACGAGGAACCCATGGAGTCTGACCCTGCGGCTGCGAAACGACGCCACGACGATGTCAGTGCAATGAGCCAGGAGCAACGACTGCGTCTCCTAGAACGCCAGTGGGGCGTAGGCGAAGGGAAAAAGCAGCGTGTCACCAGCGGGCTACGATCGTCGTCGCTTCCTCGCGACGACAACCCGAAGACCTAATAATGGAGGGACGGCACTACACGGCGCGGCGTTGTGCGCATGAAGGTAAGCGCCGTACTGGCGGCCTGGTCTTGCTTAACGATGGCGGCATTTGAAAGACACCTCGTAGTAGCCACGCTTACTGCACCACGGCGCATTTGTGTTTCTGCGTACATTTTGGCTATGTCGACAGTAAAAACCGCTGTCTGCGTTGCTGTTTACATTTGTATTTTAAAAGCCAAGATGCGGTTCCCTCCACCGCGTCAGCTGCCACATCTCTAGAAGAGCACAAGTGTTGTTACCATCGACAGGTAGTAGTACATCGTGGAGTGATAGAACATCGATTTTGCTGTACGATATGCATATTGAATAAGAAATTCAGAAATTGACAACGGTGACCGGGGACATTGTTAGGGTTGTTACTGCTAATTTCGACAGTTGTCTCTCGCTCTTTACACTTTTGAGCGCGCACATAATTCGTGTGCTCAACGCAAAATAGCTACATGAACACTCGTGGATGAGTCTTCATTCTGACAGCATACTGGCTTCTCACGGCAGCGCTGTACCAGATTAATGAGACCCGAGCGAGACAGGTTTTCACGCAACTTTGTGGAACAACCGAAAACTTCTTTTCCGCTTCGCATAAGCTTGTGCAATAATTCTGGGAAATTAACTAATGTGACAGTGTAACCGCACATGTAAGTCCACAGGCTTGTGTACCACATCTTACCAAATAAAACTAAAAGGATACGCAGCCATTCCCGCAGATGGTATGATTTTGATCAGCGGCAGATTTTGAGGAGGCGGGTAGGTGCCGCGTGGTCACGGCAGAATTATAACAATTGGCCACGTCGACTTTAATACCGGTGTCGGTGCTATCAGCATTGCCGGCTTGAGAGAAGCACGGTTGAATACCGCGCAAGAGAAAAGTACAGTGCACACCACCGATGCGAAACTGACAAACAATTTTAAAGGGCAGCGACGGAAAGCGCTTCTGTTGCGACTTCAGAACTATTGGCCGTCGCGACCGAATGTTTCTGTTGCGACGTCAGAATTGCTGTCGTAATATCAGAGTCGCTGTCATGATAGAAAGCTCTTGTTCCGACTTCAGAACTCTTGTTGTCGCGACAGAACGTTTCTGTTGCGACTTCAGAGATCTTGGTCTTCGCGACAGAATACTTAAGTCACAGAATTTCTGTCGTAACGTCAGGAATGTCTGTCAACTACGGAAACGTGAGGAACTTCTGTCGTACAACAGAAATTTCTCTAGTTGCGACATGAATTCCTGTTGTCTTTTTTAACTGGGGCACCTTGTGGATTCTATCGCAGACGCAAGTAAATCACAAAGCTAATGAAGAAACACTGAATAAAACCGTGCATAAGCAGCCGCGTCTATTCGCTGGAATGCACGGTAGCACTCAATTGCCAGCGAGCATATTGTACACCGCCGCACATTTCTGGCACCCACCACATAGGACACATTCACGCGGCAGAGACATGCGGTTTTTTCGAGGAATATTCGTGGGCCGCTCGATAAATACAGAAGGCATGGACGACGGAGCGCAATACGCACACATTCACCACACCAACACGAAAGCAATGCGGAAGACACGGGTGTAACCCGCGCCACACGAGCGATTAATCCTCGTAGATTTGATGCTTTCTGACTGAATAAGTTACAGCGCGCACGGAAACATCGCACACTGGACGTGTACCTCCGAGATCATGTCAACGATTTCTAGTGCTAGTGACGAAAGCAACAAGTCGTTTAAAACGAAGTGACGGCGCAGATAGCACGGGCCAATGCACGGGCAGTAGCGCAAGACGTCGTGGGTGGGCATGGATGGGCTTCAACATAGCTGAAAGTAGGCGGCAAACTTTCTGGAAGGGAGCAATGGGAGACTTGGCTCGCCAACCTCGCCAACCTGTGCGGTCCGACCGGCACGTCGGACCGCACAAGCCAGTGGAGTTCTGGGCTAGGGGCTCCACCCTCTCGCTTTCCGCACCTTTTTTTTCTTTTTTACTAAACCTTTTTATATATATTTCTTCAAATTACAGCCCAGGAAAGGCTTCCTAAGAATGGCATACGCGAATCTCGAAGGCCATCTTTTTACTGCCCGCATGCGGCGGAAGCTCCTGGAAATTGAAAATACGTCATAGAATTGCTTTCTGCGCTAAAGTATAGCGGATAATATAAACTGTGCGATGGTTGTTTATGTATTTCAACATCTATATGTAGTTGGGCGCAACAAGGCACAAAGCGAGTGTGTGCTGGTTATTATTTTAGTCAACGCGAAGGCCAACCAAACTCCCAATTTCACAGGTGGCGCCACCCACCGCCCCGTTTCAATGTAGTTGCTCATAGTATCCATCCGCCAATCTTGTTCCCTTGTTTACATGTGCTGTCGGTCGTACGAGTTGCTACGATGTGTTTGTTTGATCGTGTTTTTGCGTTTGCTGTAATGAATTGTGACTTAGTTCGCGTGCACAAAAGTGTCCGAAGATAGCTTGTGTCTCGCTGCAAACTCGCGGTATGCGTGGTGCGCCAGGCAAACGTGGACCAACGATTTTCATGCCATGGAGTGCGTTCCCTTTGTCCGTGGTGGTTGTGGAAAGTTCGGTGGACGCCGCAAAGAAATGATGCGCATTATTAGCGTTCCGCAGGTCGTCCACTACGCAACTGCATGTATGCGGGAATAACTTTGCAGCTCCGGCAACTTGGAAGGCGCTTTTCGACCGCATCGTACCATTTAAAAGGTTAGTACACGCATGCTGTGCTTGCTTCTCGTGTGTGCATAGATTGCCTTGCGAGCGTAAGAAATCGAACTCCCACGACGACATTGACTGTGCCGATGCTTGCTGAGCGTTGGTTGGCATAATTTGCTTGCTCAAGTTTATTGGCTTAATTCTAAATTGAAAATCTTAGCGAGCGCTTCCTTCCGGTGAGAGGGATTAGGTTCGGCAACAGTCCTAATTTGCGCGAGCTGCCACTTTTCTGCTGAAGTTGGATTACAAAGACTCATCTGCCTCTTTACCTATTCTTACTGCAATGACGTTTCCTCTCTTACTTATGCTTCGAGGTTGTAAATAATGTCTATATACGCGGTTGTCGGTTTGTGAGCAGGTATTGGGAAAAAGTATAAACACCATGCAAGTGATCTTGCGCGCGACAGCGACGCGATGTGGATGGCTGTCGCGCTCGCTCGTTCCCTACAAGTCGTACCCCATGCGAGCGGTCTTGCGCGCGACAGAGACGCGATGTAGATGGCTGTCGCGCTAGCTCGTTCCGTACAAGTCGTACCTTATGCGAGCGACGACATTGAAAGCCGTCTCCCCGGTGTTGCCGGTATGAGGGCAGCAAATACGCACCAAAAGTGTGCTTTATTAATTTAGTTTGCTGTGTTTTACTCAAAGGAGCAGCGTAAAACATTTTTATAGTCTTGCAGTAGGTTCTTAACCTTGCACGTATCAACATAGTCGTTTGCTTGTTCCGTGCAACAAGCGGTAGTATTCGACTGATGTACATCCAGTTCCGGCTTCGCGTTATTGTCTGTTCGCTCATAGCACTTCTGGGCGACGAGCGACGAATTCTAGATTTCCAGAACCAGGCGACAAGAACGAGCGATATGTTCGCGCGACGGCCCGTTTTCTCGCTCAAAGCCGTTGCGCGTTGCCGCCGCGCACAAAATCTCCCTCATAGGGTTCGGGCAAAAAAATTTAAGCAATTACGGCTTGCTACTACTGCAGCTTACGTTTTGAGACAAGGTGTTTTGACATAACTAGAGATGACAAGGGAAAGTTGCCTAACTGATAGAAAAAAATGAATTGTTACGTAAACAAACATTTGTTTGTAATGTACTGTAGCTGTCGGTCTTAAAAATTTTATTGTCATGAAGAGGTCCCTATTATCACAATATTCATCAGTAACTTTGACCTTGTGCTCTGTTCCCACCCTGCAATGGTGCAAACATTGTTTTTGTGACTTTTTCTGTGCTCCTTGCATGTCATCATCATCAGCCTGATTACGCCCACTGCAGGGCAAAGGCCTCTCCCATACTCCTCCAACTACCCCGGTCATGTACTAATTGTGGCCATGTTGATCCTCCAAACTTCCTAATCTCATCTGCCCACCTAACTTTCGGTCGCCCCCTGCTACGCTTCCCTTCCCTCGGAATCCAGTCGGTAACCCTTAATGACCATCGGTTATCTTCCCTCCTCATTACATGTCCTGCCCATGCCCATTTCTTTTTCTTGATTTCAACTAAGATGTCATTAACGCGCGTTTGTTCCCTCACCCAATCTGCTCTTTTCTTATCCCTTAACGTTACACCTATCATTCTTCTTTCCATAGCTCGTTGCGTCGTCCTCAATTTAAGTAGAACCCTTTTCGTAAGCCTCCAGGTTTCTGCCCCGTACGTGAGTACTGGTAAGACACAGCTGTTATACACTTTTCTCTTGAGGGATAATGGCAACCTGCTGTTCATGATCTGCGAATGCCTGCCAAGCGCACCCCAGCCCATTCTTATTCTTCTGATTATTTCACTCTCATGATCTGGATCAGCAGTCACTAACTGTCCTAAGTAGATGTATTCTCTTACCACTTCCAGTGCCTCGCTACCTATCGTAAACTGCTGTTCCCTTCCAAGACTGTTAAACATTACTTTAGTTTTCTGCAGATTCATTTTTAGTCCCACCCTTCTGCTCTGCCTCTCCAGATCAGTGAGCATGCATTGCAGTTGGTCCCCTGAGTTACTAAGCAAAGCAATATCATCAGCGAAGCGCAAGTTACTAAGGTATTCTCCATTTACTCTTATCCCCAATTCTTCCCAATCCAGGTCTCTGAATACCTCCTGTAGACACGCTGTGAATAGCATTGGAGAGATCGTATCTCCCTGCCTGACGCCTTTCTTTATTGGGATTTTGTTGCTTTCTTTATGGAGGAGTACAGTGGCTGTGGAACCGCTATAGATATCTTTCAGTATGTTTACATACGGCTCGTCTACACCCTGATTCCGCAATGCCTCCATGACTGCTGAGGTTTCGACTGAATCAAACGCTTTCTCGTAATCAATGAAAGCAATAAATAATGGTTGGTTATATTCCGCACATTTCTCTATCACCTGATTGATAGTGTGAATATGATCTATTGTTGAGAAGCCTTTACGGAATCCTGCCTGGTCCTTTGGTTGACGGAAGTCTAAGGTGTTCCGGATTCTATTTGCAATTACCTTAGTAAATACTTTGTAGGCAACAGACAGTAAGCTGATCGGTCTATAATTTTTCAAGTCTTTGGCGTCGCCTTTCTTATGGATTAGGATTATGTTAGCGTTCTTCCAAGATTCCGGTACGCTCGAGGTCTTGAGGCATTGTGTATACAGGGTGGCCAGTTTTTCTAGGACAATCTGCCCACCATCCTTCAGCAAATCTGCTGTTACCTGATCCTCCCCAGCTGCCTTCCCCCTTTGCATAGCTCCCAAGGCTTTCTTTACTTCTTCCGGCGTTACTTCTGGGATATCGAATTCCTCTAGATTATTCTCTCTTCCATTATCATCGTGGGTGCCACTCGTACTGTATAAATCTCTATAGAACTCCTCAGCCACTTGAACTATCTCATCCATATTAGTAATGATATTGCCGGCTTTGTCTCTTAACGCATACATCTGATTCTTGCCAATTCCTAGTTTCTTCTTCACTGCTTTTAGGCTTCCTCCGTTCCTGAGAGCTTGTTCAATTCTATCCATGTTATGCTTCCTTATGTCAGCTGTCTTACGCTTGTTGAATAACTTCGAAAGTTCTGCCAGTTCTATTCTAGCTGTAGGGTTAGAGGCTTTCATGAAAGCCTGTATGAAAGTATGAAAGCCTCCTTGCATGTGTTCACAATGATTTCTTTAAAGTGCCACTGCTATAAGTTAACACAGAACCTATCTTGCAGTGGCAAGGCCGTGACCAACAACAGTGTCCACGTCAGGGAGGAGCTATGGCTGCAGCAGCACTGTGTGTAATCGGATGGTCTGGTCAGGTATGACTGAAGTGTATAAGTTTATGGACATATTACTCAGCAGTACTTACTAAATAGGGTAAATATCTGCTCAACTTTATTTAACTTGCTGCTTATTTGTGTTTGTAGAGATTATGTACACATTACCTTGTTCACTTTAAAACTAGACCTAACATGTCTTGAGGTTTATTTTTTCTTGCATATATCACTTGGCTGCGCGTGACATTTTATTTTGGTTAGTACACATTATATCTACCTCTTGTTATTTTGTTTTATTGATTTGAAACTTTCCTGTGTTATACCTTTTATATCCACTTTTCTTTTTTCGTTTAGGCTACACGCTTGTGCGGTTTCTGCACACGTAAGGATAAAAGTGTGATGGGCCAAATATGTCACAGGTCTAAGCATGCAGCATGCTTACCATTGTTTAACATTGGTATTACAATTATTGTGATGGTTACTTGCACGAACAAGACTAATTATTAAAAAAGTTGGACAAGACAGTGCACTAGACTTCAACTTACAAGCTTTATTCAGAAAACACGCAATGAGGCCCCACCTTATGCTCAAAAATATCTGCAGACAGATGCATAAATAAATGTGCCACATGGGAGGAAACCAAATGCGCAACGAAGCCAATACTGCCCACAACAAGCCATTACAAAGCATTCAGCAGGTTCTTCTCAAGGTACAAAAACACTCCTTTATCAGTGAGTTCCAGTGAAGGAGTGCTTACACATTCATCAGCAGCCTTTGAAATGCCAAACACCAAATATTTCCTTATCTAACTGCCTGTCAAACCGTCTGAGCACTTGCTTGTTTTGAAAACACAGGTAGCATTTACGAGCACATCTTCGGCAGTGGTCAGCCAAATGGGCAGTGCCTGCTAGAGCGTTTACAGCGTTCCGGTGCTCCCTAAGCCTCTCATTCAAGAACCTGCCCTTTTGTCCAATAAGCACTTTCTACAGGGAAGTGAAATCTTGTATACCACCCCCACATTGCAGTTAAAAAAGTGGGTGACGTGCTCCTTAGTGCATGTACCCTGATTCCCGGCGTTGCTTACCAACCTGCACATTCTTGCGAGCTCTAGTGGCGCTGAAGAAAACACCTACACTGCACTGGTTTGCCACATTGTTTAGGTGGTGGGACACCCATGTACAGATGGCACAGCCACAGGGCGCCCACTGGGACGTGCGTTATTGCACCGAGCAGCTGCCAGGTCTGTTTTTACCTTATTAATGAGGCTCCCAGTAATTGACACCAAGGTGTTATCGAGATGCCCGGCCCTACATAAATGGCTCGCTTGTTGCTGAGCGCTGCAGGAAACCTGGTGCACAAGATTTAACCAGAACAGCTCTCGGGCAGCTAGGAGCTATGCATCTTTTAACATAGAGTATGCCAAACGGTAGTCGAGCAAGGGCTTCTTTTTCCTAAGAGAGTATATATAATAAAGGAAAGTATGATTTAAAATTTTACAGATATCGAATGATTGCAGGCGATCATCTTCTGGCAACTCATGTGTGAACTTGAGTCCTACTTAACACTGTTCGAAAACACCCACAATGTTTTTAACAGCAAAGCCAGCACAACAAGAAAGTCATTGGCACTACTACATTGCCCACTGGACGTGCAGTAATGCATGTCCCAGTGGTAGCCGTGCAGCTCTGCCATACATACACAGGGTGTCCCATCACCTAGAAGAAAGGTGGCGAACAAGTTTGGTGTAGGCATTTTTTCAGCACCGCTAACGCTCACAAGAATACGCAAGCTGGTAAACATTGCCGGGCGTCAAGGTACATGCACTAAGGAGCATGTCACCTGCTTTGTTAACTGAAATGTAGTGGTGGTATACTACATTGCACTTCCCTGTGGAAAGTGGCATATTGAACAAACAGGTGCCTGAATGAGTGGCTTGGGGAGTACCGGAACGCTGTAAATGCTCTCACAGGCGCTGGCTACTTGGCTGATCACTGTTAAAGTACCCATAAATGCTCCCCATGTTTTCATAACACACAAGTGCTCAGTCAGTTTGCCAGGCAGTTATATAGGGAAATGTTTGAGGTGTTTTGCATTTCGAAAGCTGCTGATGAATGCATAAGCACTCCATCACTGGTACTAGCTGATAAATAAGTGTTGTCTTCAGAAAAATCTGGTGAATGCTTCGTAATGGCTTCTTGTGGATGCTTATCAGCTTCTATGTGCATTTCGTTATCCCCTATGTGGCACATTCGTTTATGCATCTGTCTCCACAATAACTGAGCATGCGGTGGCCTGTTTGCATGTTTCTTCTGAATAAAGCTTGGCAGTTGAAGTCTACTGCTTTGGCTAGTCCGACCTTTATTCCGTTTGCCTTCTTTGTGCTAGTAACTACGTCACAGGAGCTGTGTCAACGCCAACTAGCCCAACCTTCTGCATTAATTTCACAATTATTTCTCAAGTTCCCAGAACAATGGACACGAGCTTGAATTTCTTTAAATGGTACATGAAGGCCAGTACTCACTGTGCTGTAAGTACTACAGCAGTGAGGAGTTTTCTAGTAAGCTTGCTTTCTTTCTCTACATTTTTTTATATTCTTCTTAAGCTATACCCATTCATGCAAGTAGGCATTGTGGCAGAGTCTGTGTCCAGTTGCATTGTTTTCCACTTTGTCTATACTGCATAGACCACATAGTTGGTACATAGTTCAGTGTATTGACGCACTATCATTAAATAAGCATGCAGTTTTGCACATGCAAGATTGCCTGCTCGCTATGGCTAAAGCATTTGCTGGTTATTGCTATGTTGCTCATCAAGTGAACTTGATTTCAACAGCACCACACAGAACATCTGCTTGGCAATGGTGTAATTTTAGTAGTGATTATCAGCCAACAAGCGCTAAGTCTACAGCTGTCCAGAAATAATTCTATTACTTTGGGTCTCTCCACATATTTGGTTAGCACAGTGGGCAGTTTTCTATTTATTCTGCTTGGTGCTGTTCAAGTGAGAATATTTTCAACTAGCAAGTACAAAGTGTAATGCTGTCAAAAGCCTTTGAAAACTGGGCAAATGAATTGAAAGCATTGTACGTAATCCAAAAAGTATTTTTCACAAAATACTATTGTCAAGAACAAGCATCATATGCACTGCAACTCATGGTTTTATGTTGGTATGCAGGTATCTCAAGCTAAGGGTGCTTGTGCATGTATTTTCTACATATTAGCTAATGCTTTAGCTACATGAAACTGCCTATGTTGTGGCTGCTGAAGTGAAATTTGTGGTTGGTGAACCTGCTTGTTTTTGCTGTGCACTTACATTTCTGTTGTTTCTTAAGGGTTGTAGCCATGTGACAACTGATGTATTGCAGCAATGCCAAAGGTAGCTTGCACCCATTATTGCTACAGTGTGCCAACAGACACCTGTCGCCGTATTTGTGCATTTTCTGAGAACCAGCCGTATCCTCTAGGTGAAATTTGTAGTGTCGTTTTGAGTTTGCCAGTCAGTTCATATAACTCTTGACAAAATTTACACAGTGAAGGAAGGGAGACCATACAACATGACCAGTGATGACTGAATATTTTGATAGAAGGAATAAAAATAACACTGAATGTGTGCTTATATTGTGCACAAGTTCCTTCAGAAGGAAAATGTGAGTCGTAATACAAAGGCAAAAAATCACAATAAACAGTATTTGCGTAAAAAAAGGTGAATAGTCAGACTAATTTCTATCCCTTGTCATCTAGAAAGGACGCCTTTTTTCATGCATTCATAATGGGGGCTTGCTCACACGTCTTGTGGTATGCCTCTCTGATTTCTCTTGTCAATTTTTCACCGTGGGTGGAAACAGATAAACTAATTTAATCTGGCCTAAAGCCCTATCGCGGCAATGCACGGGGCCAAGTCAGACGAGCTTGCCGGTCTTCTCAGTAAAATGTGGTGATTTCTTTGGTACATATTTAGTTCCTGGCCTGTCAGCTTCCTAACATTGGAATGCAGTACACTGCCCCTAACACGCGCTAGACATATTTCGTGGTATGTTTAACTAAGCGTACCTCGCTTGCCTGCTCGCTTTTCTCAGTTCGCTTGTGGACTGTGCTGCATACCTGCCTACTTTATTTTTTCGCTCGAAATATGTGTGCATAGCATTCCACAAGCGCATTGAGAAAGACGTCCAGGCAAGGGAGATTTGTATAAATTACCACTAAATATGGCTTGTGTCCGTCATTAGTAGTGTAGTCTATGCCTCTGTTCATGTGTATGTTTGGTCAAATGTACAGGGTCGTCAACTCTTGGCACGAACACGACTCAGCGTGACCACGCCCCGCGGAATGCCAGCGTGCATGGCGCAGGGGGGCTGTGGAGCTTCGTGTCATCTGCTAAAGTGCGGGAGCACGCCATGCTTTAGCGGATGACATACGACATGAAGTCCCACCTCTAAGCTCCTGTGCGCCTGCGCCGCTTAGCTCCATTGCACAGCCATGCCATGCGCGCTGGCAATCCGCGGAGTTCGGCCACTCTGCATCATCTTCGTACTAAGAATGGACGGTCTTGTACATGGGGCAGACTGGCTGGTGTATAAGCATGTGCCCAGGAGAGCACCATTATTCACTCAAGGGACAAGCATGCTCGTCCCACTTGACAATGCATTGACACAACTGGTGATGCACGCCAGATTTAGACTGTTCATCTCTTTTGTTTACTTATGGCAACCGATTGATCAACAATATCACTGAGGCAAACCATTTAAAAAGGAGGGACATCTGTCAGTCAGTGCTCATTATGATTGCATTACAAAGAGGAATACTCTCTAAATGACACGGAATAGTGATCACTCCGTGCTTATTTGTTCTATCTTTATGCAAGTACTGTTTATCATGATTTCGTACATTTGTATTGCAACTTGTGCCCTTTCTCTTAAAAGATTGCTTGTGCAGTGCAAGGGCACACGCAGTATAAATATTATCTTTAATTCTTGCATCAAAATTAATGTTGAATTGGTAGCTTTTGTGTCTTGTCTTCTTTCTGTCCCTTGTATCACTCAAAAGTAAACATTAACGTACACCAACTTTCTTAATTACTTGCCCGTCAGTGTTGATAAACATGAAATGTTGTTTTCAGCCAGAATATTCTTACCATTTCTCATTTCCGGTCAGCATAGTGCTAATCCTTTGGCTTTTTATAAAGCGTGCTAATATGTACTTCTGATTAATGCGAAAGTTAGTTCTTGTTGGGGGTAGCTGAACTTGGACATCATGACAAGTGCAAGGGCACACACACACACAGAGACACAGTCTGAACAGGCGCTAGACATCAATTGAAGGGCTTAATGACAAAAACAGCAACGCACCATATTGCGCAAAAACCTACAAAAAGATGTAGAAGGTGCAATTGTCCCTAAAGAGAATTCCGCTGCCGCTGTACTAGCGCTGTACTGTTACAACAAACATTTCAAACCTGGTCGCAGTAAAAAGAGCGTGCACACCGAGTTCTGAAGTTTGAAGTTGTGACGGGACTTGGCGCATTCGTCGCTGCAGTTTAGTCATGACGAAAATATAACTGCTGAGACGAGTGAGTGGTGCGAGTGGTTTTCAGAGCCCACAAGGGAATTCACTTGTTTTCAACCATGCGAGGGTAATCATACTTTCAAGGCATGTCTCCAGTGTTCTTTAGAACAAGGCCATGTAGTGTGTGATGGTGGTGGCCTTTGGAGAGTGGCGCGCGTAGGTCTCTAGGTAACATGTGCTGCACTGTTCTCCGTGTGACACTGCAATCTTGGAGGCCTTGACGTCACTCGTTCTTGCACTGTTCTCTGCATGGCGGTGCACCTATTTGAATCAATTGTTTCGCTTTCTCTGTTAATTTCATTATTGCAAGGTTAGACTGTAAGAAATATGAGTGTTTGCTGCCCTTAAAATGGGAAAATTTTATTAGTTTAATCCTTTACACAAAAATGAATATCTTGGTGAGGTTGGGTTTAACCCCAGTTTTTTTTTTAAAACTTGTTCGAGGGGCAGAAATTGGAAATTATAGAGTTGCATCAGAAATTGACGGACCTAATTAACCTATATCATATTGTTTTATACAAGTGTGTTTTAGTGTTAAGAATACTGCTCAGGAAAAAAACACTTCATATCTATTGCAGGTACAGATTGGTGTGGGATTGGTGATGCCACTCAACAAGTGGCATTACATATTCAAGTCTGCTTCCGACGGGAAGTGCCCATTAGAGGTGGCATGGCACCTGTGGACACCAGTGCAAGCAGGTGAAAGCAGCCTGACTGGACAGGCCTGCCGGACAATGTGCCGCGCATCTGGGAAGCTTCCGGCAACACCGGAGAAAGTGGCTGTTTTGAAGAGTAAGTCAACAGTCACCTCATTTAAGAAACATAACTGCATATCCATAAGTTATCTGAATGAGTTAGCATTGCATGATGTATATAGAGCGACAAGAAATGGCAAAGCAAGAATGAGGCAAGTGCCTATATCTATATCTTTTTCTTCTGCTGTATATGCACTGCGTCTCGACACACAACTTAAATGTCTCTGTGGGTATGAAAAGCAGCACAAGATAATTTCGGGATATGGGTTTCCGGCGAAAACTGCCCACAAAGTTTCCCCCATAATTAGTTTCAATTAAAAACAATCAAGAAAGTCGGGTGGCTACACGAGCAGTTAATTTTGACAGGACCTTGATAGCTTGCATTCACCTGCTGCTCATTGTCTTAACAGAAGTGAACATTTAAGCACCTCATTGTCTTTGAAATTTATCATGTAGACTTGGCATGCGCTATTGTAGCTTTTCACGCTGCAGCATTCATTTCACTTTTTTGAAATAATGCTTCTCAAGAAAATTGGGTTCCGACACAGCTTGGCAAATTGTATGGTCTAAAAGCTTTTTAAACCACTGCCTTCCAAAGTGTTGACTGTGGTCACCTGATGTGCTGCTTTACAATCTGCAGCGTTCGCAGCCATGCAATTTCAAAACACTATTTTGATTATTGGGATGTAAAAGTTATAAACAGGGATAAAGTGCCTCAGAAAGGGTGGCCAACATTTCGTTAGGAGGACCTATCTTCTCAAAGGCTGCCTCGTCATCCTCGGCATGTTAGTTTTAAAGTGTTAGTAGAGTGACGTCACATGCAGTTGTCGGGAGTGGCTGGTTGTATAGGGAGACTTGAAGGAGAATGAGCGCGGTAACCTGATGTCTGTAAGCCTGATTTCTAAGACGTAGGAACAAGAGTGGGAGTGGGAAGGCGGGGAGAAAAGGAGAAAAAAAAAGACACCAAGAGGGAAAGAAAGAACAAGAAAAGAAAAAGAAGGGCATAGAAGGGTGTTGGGGAAGCAAGAGGTTAGGGAGCATTCAGGGGTGTTTCTGGCAGCATGTTCTTGTGGCTTTAAAGGAGCCGGTGAGGCGGTCAGTGCTCGAGTAACAAAAACAACCCGAAAAGACATTAGTTGAAAGAATGACTTGAGTAGCATAGCAGCAATGCGTCGGATAATTTAGAAGGAGTTAAGATGGCAGCAAAGAGTCCAGAATGCAGTGCATAGGGTAGCTGGAAGGCAGCGGCATGGTCTTTCTAGGGACGTTAGTCCCAGTAGCTCAACGTAGGTGTCGTCACAGCGGTATACAGAAGTGGCGATACCCTGTGTGGCTGAGGCACCGAAGAAGGTATCCTGGCGCCTGGGACTTTGGAATGTGTTGGTGAGGGTGTTTCGAAAAAATATAATAAAGAACAGACAATTATGGGGGTGAACTGAAACTGGAATAACAAATAAGAGGGTGGCATGAGCAAAAGCGGGCGGAAGCAGATGTACATTGGAAAACATATTTATGCGAACATATTTATGGGGATTCTACAGACTTCCTATTGTGCTGCACTGACAGGCCCCACACATACCTACGATACATAGACGCCATATTCATAATATGGTGACATGGTCAAGACAGGCTAGATAAATATGTAGGATTTCTAAATTCTTTTCACCCAACAATAAAATTCACATCAAAATCTTCAATGGAGCGCATAAACGTTCTGGACACACCAATATACATTGACACTGAGACACTAATGACAATGCTGTATGGAAACCTTTTGACAAACAGTACCTAGAATATACAAGCCACCATCAAGCCACGCTGCAAAGAAGGCATCTTTAAAGGCCAAGCACATGGCTACGTCACATGTGTGTTGAAAACCAAGACTACATAGATAGACTTGATCACCTTAAAGAAACCCTATCAAACGGGAACCACCCAAAGAAAATGCCCTTCAGAAAGCCTGCACCGATGCAACCAAACTTGACTGAGCCGAGGTGCTCAACCCCCACCCTAGGATCACAAGAACAGCGCCTCTTCTTACTACTAAATTCTCAAACACACTCCCAAACATGAACAACATCCTCAATTAATACTACCCAATTCTCACCAGCAACCAGAAACAAGTTTTTTCCCGCCCTGCCCTGAGTAGTCTTGAGATGCAACACTATAATGTTAAGGATATTCTTGTACGTGCCAAACTAAAAAGAAAAACGAAGTTAGGAACCAGTCCCTGCGGCCGCCCGGGTGCTATACATGCAAACATATTTAATCTACTAGTGCAGTAATAAGTACAGCATCAAATTACTCAAACAAGGTAACTTCGAGTTTCATCTGCACATCAAGCAATGTAGTCTACTGTCTAGAATGTGCCACTTGTAGCAAATAATACATAGGTGAGACAGGACAAAAAATTCATAAAAGACTGAATGGTCACCCCGCAGATACAAAACAATTTACCTAAAGCAGTAGCCAGCCACTTCAATGAACATGTCATATGTGACAAAGCAAGGCTCTATAGACTACAAATTTCCGCTCACCTCGCTAGAGGAAATATATGGAATATCATACCTCATACACAAGTTTAAATGCCTACATCCAATGGGAATCAATTTAACACATAGCAACTTAGAATCTTTAAAAACTTTAAAACTGTAACTTAAATCGGAAAGGCTGATGTCATCAACCAAGGCACTAAACACATTGTGCCACCAGCTAAACTTAATTCTTAACCTCACCTATTCCACCGTTTCTAATTTTTACCTGCTTACTACTCAATTTAATATATTCTTTCATGTTTTAATGTTTATATCAACTGTATGACCCCTTTTTCCATGTACACCTGCCTCCGCCCGCTTTTGCTCATGTAACCCTCCTATTTGTTATTCCACTTTCAGTTCCCCCCTTTTGTCTTTCTATCATATTTTTTTAACAACCTCACCACCACAATCCAAAATCCCAGATGCCAGGATACCTTTTTCTGCGCATCAGTCACACAGGGTATCACCAGCTCTATATACCACTGTGACGACACCTGCTTTGAGCTACTGAGGCTGACATCCCTAAAACACCATGCATGTGGTAGCTGGCAGGCAGAGGCCTGCCAGCTACCACATGCATTACATCCCAGAATCCTTGTCGCCATCTTCTTCAAAATTACCCGACGCGTTGCTGCTACGCTACTCAAGTCATTCTTTCAACTGATGTCTTTTGGGGTCTTTTTTGTTACTCGCACACTGACCACCTGACCAGTTCTTCTAAAACGGCAGAAACATGCCGCCAATGACACTCCTGAATGCTCCCTAACCCCTCACTTCCTTAACACGCTCCCATGCCCTTCTTTTTCTTGTCTTTCTTTTTTTGCCTCTTGGCATCTCTTTTTTTTCTGCTTTTCTTTCGTTTCTTTTCTCGCCGCCTTCCTATTCTCATGGTCTTGTGCCCTCGTCTTAGGAACCATGCTTACAGACGTTAGACAACAGCGCTCATTCTCTTTGAAGTCTCTCCCTTTACAACCAGCTGCCACTGACAACAACCGCATGTGACGTCACCCTACTAGTCCTTTAAACGTAACATGCCAAGGCTGACCAGGCCACTTTTGACGAAGATAGCTCCTATCGAAACGTTGGCCAGCCTTTCTGAGGCACCTCATCCATGTTTATAACCTTCATACCACAGTGCGCTATTCCATCTGTCAGCCGCTTTCTTGATTTTAGATGTTCTGATTATTGAAGTTTGTAAGACATGGCCTATCAGCACTTTCGGCAGACTTTCAGTGATCTCATCTTATTTAAGCATAAGAATGAGGAAAGAACTGGTACACAAAGAAAGCACCTCGTACATTTGTCGCATGTACGCTCTGATCTGCATAGCTGATCTTGTTCTACGCAAAGCATCCTAAAATTTTCATGCCTCTCGTCGGTGCCAAGAAAAGCAAGGTGCTGGGCATCGTGCGGAATTCCAGCGCTTTCCGCCAGCCTGGATTAGAAAGGGCTATATAGTGTGGCTGTAACTGGCGTTCTTCTGCCAAGATTCAATTGTTTTATGGATCAAAGTACCAGTTACTCATGTAGTCGCATCAACACTCTGCCGCAGATTTCATTTCCTACAGAAATATGTTTTTTAACAGACGAGCATGAAAGATTGCTCTGTATTACGTTAAGATGCTTCTTTAGGCGTTTTTTACATTGAAGATGTAGGTTAGCTTAGCAAAGTAGCAATATGGAGATTGAAAAGTAGAACAAAAAAAAAATGGCAGATCCCATGCACTGTGAGAATCGATGTACACGAAGCACACATTGTTTGCTTTGATTGACAATAATTAACGGTGATGTTAGTGGCAAGTTTGTAATTTTTTCAGCGTTTAGTCCAATACGAAAGTGGCGAGTTGATGTTAAGCGTTTCCTTGCATGCACCACTTCTGTTTGTCTGCATAGTCCACAGAACACACAGGGAGATGTGTTTGCTTGAGGCGTTTTTGCGAGTCATTGTTCATAATCTCTGAGAGGGAATGGAGCGTTGTCATTGCCTCACATGGCGCACCGCATCATGGCAGAAATATTAAACTTTATTGAATTATGAGGCTGTGTATACTTCAATTAGGTCTTGTAATTGTATGTATACATAAGTTCGCGGTCTGCACTACATTTCACTGCATAGCGAAGACGCTCCTGTTCTGTGTGACGCTTCTTTCAAGTCTGGGTGTCCTCGACGTCGAGTGCACGCCTTGCTGGCGCGTGTTAATGGGCTCCTTCTACATACATGGCCAACACACTGTTGAGATTCCAGCTCAAAGCGCTCTCTTCAGACTAAGGACGAGTCTAACGTTTACACTATCACAGCCCAGCATCTGCATTTTTCTCGCATAGAAATTAAAACCAGCACAGTACGTGCAATACACACTAACGGTGAAATGCTGGGGCAGCAGCGCCGGTCAGGATGTGCAGAGGTGAGCGCCATCTGGTAATGTTGCAAGAAATCCAACGGCACGCATGACAAGACCATAGCAGCTGCAGCGCCCGTAATGTTGGGAGAAGAGGCAAAAAAAGCTTCACTTTAAAACATTAGTTGCCATCATTTGCAGCTAAATAAAGCTTGCAAGCCAGCCATTATACAGCTTTTACGTGAAATCTTTTATGCCTATATGGCAAATGCTAAAGTTACGACTTCCTCACAAACTGCACGAGCAACAAGTAAAGCTAACAAATGATAGAATGCACAAACCAGACAGCTTGAACCTTGCAGCTCTCCTGCATGCATTAGAGACAGTGTAGCCAAATTGTGGCTCTCCGAATTTGACAGGAATTTTGGTGGTCGAAGAGCAGACAAATTATGCAAAATCAGAAGCCAAATATCCACCCCATAAGGCTTTGAGTACAGCTCCCATGTGTCTAAATTTTGCAGTTAAGCCAACCTCCCAATGAGAAGAGGCATGGCTTTGGCTTTGGCAAAAAACATACAAAAATCTCATGTAAATCTGCAAAACAATGTGATCCATGTGTATGCATTCTCACTGCAAATAAACCTGCGCTGGCATGCGCCCTGGGTAGCATGTTTGTGTGTGACATTTGCTGCATTTTGTTATCTGAAACTTTTTTGAAGTGATTAGAGCAGATTTCCTTCATTCAGTTATTGCTAGAAATTATTGGAAAAACAATTTACTTATATATTTATTGCACTCTCCTTTTAGACTGCCTGGAGAAATACATAAGTGACCATCTAATGATGCCACCTGCACCACATCCGAAGAACCACCTTGCTTCCCTGCGAAAGCACCTTTGGAGCTTTCTTTTACACAAGCAGGACGCCAGGGCAAGCGAGTGGAAAAGTAAATACAGTACAAGTCTAGTGATGCTTTTTCAATAAAGTATGATGATATGCTACGTAGTATGGTGCTTTACAGATTGATTCGTTATGGCATGAAAATAGCCGCATCTTGGCAACATGTATATACAGACTGTACACTTCACAAGACTCAACATCACATAAAGATAGCCCGTCATGAGCTTCCGAATAGCAATGGCTGCTCCTTCAATTCATCACACAACTTGCCTTTGACGTGCTGCGCCAACGATGATATCCAACCCAGTGCCCAACGTGCCACCCATCACCCACCGTGCCGCCCAGCGCCCACTGTGCCCAGCAACCACCATGCCGCCCAGCACCCGCCGTGCCCAGCAACCACCATGCCACCCGTCACCCACCATGTCACCCAGCACCCACCATGCCACCCGTCACCCAGCATGCCACCCACTACCATAATCCATCATGATGATGGATGATGTATTCCACTATGCCCAGCATCGGGCAAATTTTCAATAGGGTTGTAAATATAACCCTGATCAAGACACCACTTTGCTTGATTTTAAGCCATTCAATTGAATATATACCGCTGCATCCACGTCTCGATAAGTAGCATAAATGTATTCCAGCTACCAATGTCAATACACAAGTTCTTCATATATCGCATTCTTTGTAATGACGGAAGCGTCCCTTATCAATGAATCGCAACTGAAGACTTTTTTCGGCTCCGACAGCATTTTCTTAACGGACAGTAGGGAATACCAGATTGCACGCATACTGGAATTACGCGTGACTGGCGGGTAGAGAAGGGGTTGTAAATATAGCCCTGATCAAGACTACACTTTGCTTGGTTGTAAGCCATTCAATTGAATATATGCCGTTACATCCACGTCTCGATAAGTAGCGTAAATGTATTCCAGCTACCAATGTGAATACACAAGTTCTTCATATAATGCATTCTTTGTAAAGACGGAAGCGGCCCTAATCAATCAATCCCAACTAAAGACTTTTCTCAGCTCCGACAGCATTTTCTTAACGAACAGTAGAGAATACCAGTTCACATGCATACTGGAATTACGCGTGACTGGCGGGAAGAGAAGGGGTTGTAAATATAACCCTGATCAAGACACCAATTGGCTAGGTTTTAAGCAATTCAATTGAATATATATCGTTGCATCCACGTCTCGATAAGTAGCGTAAATGTATTCCAGCTCGCAATGTGAATACACAAGTTCTTCATATATCGAATTCTTTGTAATGACGCAAGTGCCATTAATCAATGAATCGCAGCTGAAGACTTTCTTCAGCTGCGACAGCATTTTCATAACGAACAGCTGAAAATACCAGATTACACGCATACTGGAATTACGCGTGACTGGCTTGAAGAGCAGGGGTAGTAAATATAACCCTGACCAAGAGCCCACTTTGCTTGGTTTTAAGCCATTCAATTGAATATATGCCGTTACATCCACGTCTCGATAAGTAGCGTAAATGTATTCCAGCTACCAATGTGAATACACAAGTTCTTCATATATCGCATTCTTTGTAATGACGGAAGTGACCCTAATCAGTTATACGCAACTGAAGACTTTTTTCAGCTCCGATAGGATTTTCTTAACGAAGAGTAGAGAATACCAGATTACACGCATACTGGAATAACGCGTGACTGGCTTGAAGAACAGGGGTTGTAAATATAACCGTTACCAAGGCCCCACTTTGCTTGGTTTTAAGCCATTCAATTGAATATATGCCGTTGCATCCACGTCTCGATAAGTAGCGTAAATGCATTCCAGCTAGCAATGTTAATAAACAAGTTCTTCATATATCGCATTCTTTGTAATGACGGAAGCGACCCAAATCCATGAATCGCAACTGAAGACATTTTTCAGCTCCGACAGCATTTTCTTAACGAACAGTAGAGAATACCAGATTGCACGCATACTAGAAATACGCGTGACTGGCGGGAAGAGCAGGGGTTGTAAATATAACTCTGGTCAAGACCCCACTTTGCTTGGTTGTAAGCCATTCAATTGAATATATACACCGTTGCAACCACGTCTCGATAAGTAGCGTAAATGTATTACAGCTACCAATGTGAATACACAAGTTCTTCATATATCGCATTCTTTGTAATGATGGAAGCGACCCAAATCAATGAATCGCAACTGAAGACATTTTTCAGCTCCGACAGCATTTTCTTAACGAACAGTAGAGAATACCAGTTTGCATGCATACTGGAATTACGCGTGACTGGCGGGAAGAGAAGGGGTTGTAAATATAACCCTCATCAAGACACCAATTGGCTTGGTTTTAAGCAATTCAATTGAATATATATCGTTGCTTCCACGTCTCGATAAGTAGCGTAAATGTATTCCAGCTAGCAACGGGAATACACAAGTTCTTCATATATCGCATTCTTTGTAATGATGGAAGCGACCCAAATCAATGAATCGCTACTGAAGACTTTTTTCAGCTCCGACAGCATTTTCTTAACGAACAGTAGAGAATACCAGATTGCACGCACACTGGAATTACCCTTTACTGGCGGGAAGAGCACGGGTTGTAAATATAACCCTGATCAAGACACCACTTTGCTTGATTTTAAGCCATTCAATTGAATATATACCGTTGCATCCACGTCTCGATAAGTAGCATAAATGTATTCCAGCTACCAATGTCAATACACAAGTTCTTCATATATCGCATTCTTTGTAATGACGGAAGCGACCCTTATCAATGAATCGCAACTGAAGACTTTTTTCGGCTCCGACAGCATTTTCTTAACGAACAGTAGAGAATACCAGATTGCACGCATACTGGAATTAACGCGTGACTGGCGGGAAGAGCAGGGACTGTAAATATAACCCATATAAAGACCCCACTTTGTTTCGTTGTAAGCCGTTCAATTAAATATATACCGTTGAATTCACGTCTCGATAAGTAGGGTAAATGCATTCCAGCTAGCAATGTGAATAAACGAGTTATTCATATCTCGCATTCTTTGTAATGACGGAAGCGACCCTAATCAATGAATCGCAAATGAAGACTTTTTTCAACTTCGACAGCAGTTTGTTAACGAACGGTAGAGAATACCAGATTGCACGCATGCTGGAATTACGCGTGACTGGCGGGAAGAGGAGGGGTTGTAAATATAAACCTGACCAAGACGCCACTTTCCTTGGTTTTAAGCTATTCAATTGAATATATGCCGATGCATCCACGTCTCGATAAGTAGCGTAAACGCATTCCAGCTAGCAATGTGAATAAACAAGTTCTTCATATCTCGCATTCTTTGTAATGACGGAAGCGACCCTAATCAATGAATCACAACTGAAGACATTTTTCAGCTCCGACAGCATTTTCTTAACGAACAGTAAAGAATACCAGATCACACGCATACTGGAATTACGCGTGACTGGCTTGAAGCGCAGGGGTAGTAAATATAACCGTGATCAAGACCCCACTTTGCTTGGTTTTAAGCCATTCCATTGAATATATGCCGTTGCATCCACGTCTCGATAAGTAGCGTAAATGTATTCCCGCTACCAATGTCAATACACAAGTTCTTCATATATCGCATTCTTTGTAATGACGGAAGCGACCCTAATCAATGAATCCCAACTGAGTATTTTTTCAGCTTCGACAGCAGTTTGTTAACGAACAGTAGAGAAGACCAGATCACACGCATACTGGAATTACGCGTGACTGGCTTGAAGAGCAGGGGTAGTAAATATAACCGTGAACAAGACCCCACTTTGCTTGGTTTTAAGCCATTCCATTGAATATATGCCGTTGCATCCACGTCTCGATAAGTAGCGTAAACGTATTCCAGCTACCAATGTCAATACACAAGTTCTTCATATATCGCATTCTTTGTAATGAAGGAAGCGACCCTAATCAATGAATCACAACTGAAGACATTTTTCAGCTCCGACAGCATTTTCTTAACGAACAGTAAAGAATACCAGATTGCACGCATACTGGAATTAATGCGTGACTGGCGGGAAGAGCAGGGGCTGTAAATGTAACCCATATAAACACCCCACTTTGTTTGGTTGTAAGCCGTTCAATTGAATATATACCGTTGAATTCACGTCTCGATAAGTAGCGTAAATGCCTTCCAGCTAGCAATGTGAATAAACAAGTTATTCATATCTCGCATTCTTTGTAATGACGGAAACGACCCTAATCAATGAATCGCAAATGAAGACTTTTTTTCAACTTCGATAGCAGTTTGTTAACGAACGGTAGAAAATACCAGATTGCAAGCATGCTGGAATTACGCGTGACTGGCGGGAAGAGGAGGGGTTGTAAATATAAACCTGACCAAGACGCCACTTTCCTTGGTTTTAATCTATTCAATTGAATATATGCCGATGCATCCACGTCTCGATAACTAGCGTAAGTGTATTCCAGCTACCAATGTTAATATACAAGTTCTTCATATATCGCATTCTTTGTAATGACGGAAGCGACCCTTATCAATGAATCGCAACTGAAAACTTTTTTCAGCTCTGATAGGATTTTCTTAACGAACAGTAGAGAATACCAGATTGCACGCATACTGGAATTAACGCGTGACTGGCAGGAAGAGCAGGGGCTGTAAATATAACCCCTACAAAGACCCCACTTTGTTTGGTTGTAAGCCGTTCAATTGAATATATACCGTTGAATTCACGTCTCGATAAGTAGTGTAAATGCATTCCAGCTAGCAATGTGAATAAACGAGTTATTCATATCTCGCATTCTTTGTAATGACGGAAGCGACCCTAATCAATGAATCGCAAATGAAGACTTTTTTCAACTTCGACAGCAGTTTGTTAACGAACGGTAGAGAATACCAGATTGCACGCATACTGGAATTACGCGTGACTGGGTTGAAGAGCAGGGATTGTAAATATAACCGTGAACAAGACCCCACTTTGCTTGGTTTTAAGCCATTCCATTGAATATATGCCGTTGCATCCACGTCTCGATAAGTAGCGTAAATGTATTCCAGCTACCAATGTCAATACACAAGTTCTTCATATATCGCATTCTTTGTAATGACGGAAGCGACCCTAATCAATGAATCACAACTGAAGACATTTTTCAGCTCCGACAGCATTTTCTAAACGAACAGTAATGAATACCAGATTACACGCATACTGGAATTACGCGTGACTGGCTTTAAGAGCAGGGGTTGTAAATATAACCCCAACCAAGACCCCACTTTGCTTGGTTTTAAGCCATTCAATTGAATATATGCCGTTGCATCCACGTCTCGATAAGTAGCGTAAATGTATTCCAGCTAGCAATGTCAATGAACAAGTTCTTCATATATCGCACTCTTTGTAATGACGGAAGCGACCCTAATCAATGAATCACAACTGAAGACATTTTTCAGCTCCGACAGCATTTTCTTAACGAATAGTAAAGAATACCAGATTGCACCCATACTGGAATTACGCGTGACTGGCGGGAAGAGCAGGGGTTGTAAATATATCCCTGACCAAGACCCCACTTTGCTTGGTTGTGAGCCATTCAATTGAATATATGCCGTTACATCCACGTCTCGATAAGTAGCGTAAATGTATTCCAGCTACCAACGTGAATACACAAGTTCTTCATATAATGCATTCTTTGTAAAGACGGAAGCGACCCTAATCAATCAATCCCAACTAAAGACTTTTCTCAGCTCCGACAGCCTTTTCGTAACGAACAGTAGAGAAGACCAGATCACACGCATACTGGAATTACGCGTGACTGGCTTGAAGAGCAGGGGTAGTAAATATAACCGTGAACAAGACCCCACTTTGCTTGGTTTTAAGCCATTCCATTGAATATATGCCGTTGCATCCACGTCTCGATAAGTAGCGTAAACGTATTCCAGCTACTAATGTCAATACACAAGTTCTTCACATATCGCATTCTTTGTAATGACGGAAGCGACCCTAATCAATGAATCACAACTGAAGACATTTTTCAGCTCCGACAGCATTTTCTTAACGAACAGTAAACAATACCAGATTGCACGCATACTGGAATTAATGCGTGACTGGCGGGAAGAGCAGGGGCTGTAAATGTAACCCATATAAACACCCCACTTTGTTTGGTTGTAAGCCGTTCAATTGAATATATACCGTTGAGTTCACGTCTCGATAAGTAGGGTAAATGCATTCCAGCTAGCAATGTGAATAAACAAGTTATTCATATCTCGCATTCTTTGTAATGACGGAAGCGACCCTAATCAATGAATCGCAAATGAAGACTTTTTTCAGCTTCGACAGCAGTTTGTTAATGAACGGTAGAGAATACCAGATTGCAAGCATGCTGGAATTACGCGTGACTGGCGGGAAGAGGAGGGGTTGTAAATATAAACCTGACCAAGACGCCACTTTCCTTGGTTTTAATCTATTCGATTGAATATATGCCGTTGCATCCACGTCTCGATAAGTAGCGTAAATGCATTCCAGCTAGCAATGTTAATAAACAAGTTCTTCATATATCGCATTCTTTGTAATGACGGAAGCGACCCAAATCCATGAATCGCAACTGAAGACATTTTTCAGCTCCGACAGCATTTTCTTAACGAACAGTAGAGAATACCAGATTGCACGCATACTAGAAATACGCGTGACTGGCGGGAAGAGCAGGGGTTGTAAATATAACTCTGGTCAAGACCCCACTTTGCTTGGTTGTAAGCCATTCAATTGAATATATACACCGTTGCAACCACGTCTCGATAAGTAGCGTAAATGTATTACAGCTACCAATGTGAATACACAAGTTCTTCATATATCGCATTCTTTGTAATGATGGAAGCGACCCAAATCAATGAATCGCAACTGAAGACATTTTTCAGCTCCGACAGCATTTTCTTAACGAACAGTAGAGAATACCAGTTTGCATGCATACTGGAATTACGCGTGACTGGCGGGAAGAGAAGGGGTTGTAAATATAACCCTCATCAAGACACCAATTGGCTTGGTTTTAAGCAATTCAATTGAATATATATCGTTGCTTCCACGTCTCGATAAGTAGCGTAAATGTATTCCAGCTAGCAACGGGAATACACAAGTTCTTCATATATCGCATTCTTTGTAATGATGGAAGCGACCCAAATCAATGAATCGCTACTGAAGACTTTTTTCAGCTCCGACAGCATTTTCTTAACGAACAGTAGAGAATACCAGATTGCACGCACACTGGAATTACCCTTTACTGGCGGGAAGAGCACGGGTTGTAAATATAACCCTGATCAAGACACCACTTTGCTTGATTTTAAGCCATTCAATTGAATATATACCGTTGCATCCACGTCTCGATAAGTAGCATAAATGTATTCCAGCTACCAATGTCAATACACAAGTTCTTCATATATCGCATTCTTTGTAATGACGGAAGCGACCCTTATCAATGAATCGCAACTGAAGACTTTTTTCGGCTCCGACAGCATTTTCTTAACGAACAGTAGAGAATACCAGATTGCACGCATACTGGAATTAACGCGTGACTGGCGGGAAGAGCAGGGACTGTAAATATAACCCATATAAAGACCCCACTTTGTTTCGTTGTAAGCCATTCAATTAAATATATACCGTTGAATTCACGTCT
Organism: Dermacentor andersoni; assembly: GCF_023375885.2. Taxonomy (NCBI): domain Eukaryota; kingdom Metazoa; phylum Arthropoda; class Arachnida; order Ixodida; family Ixodidae; genus Dermacentor; species Dermacentor andersoni. Next base: position 32,837,865 of record NC_092818.1, read on the forward strand.
CGATAAGTAGGGTAAATGCATTCCAGCTAGCAATGTGAATAAACGAGTTATTCATATCTCGCATTCTTTGTAATGACGGAAGCGACCCTAATCAATGAATCGCAAATGAAGACTTTTTTCAACTTCGACAGCAGTTTGTTAACGAACGGTAGAGAATACCAGATTGCACGCATGCTGGAATTACGCGTGACTGGCGGGAAGAGGAGGGGTTGTAAATATAAACCTGACCAAGACGCCACTTTCCTTGGTTTTAAGCTATTCAATTGAATATATGCCGATGCATCCACGTCTCGATATGTAGCGTAAATGCATTCCAGCTAGCAATGTGAATAAACAAGTTCTTCATATCTCGCATTCTTTGTAATGACGGAAGCGACCCTAATCAATGAATCACAACTGAAGACATTTTTCAGCTCCGACAGCATTTTCTTAACGAACAGTAAAGAATACCAGATCACACGCATACTGGAATTACGCGTGACTGGCTTGAAGCGCAGGGGTAGTAAATATAACCGTGATCAAGACCCCACTTTGCTTGGTTTTAAGCCATTCCATTGAATATATGCCGTTGCATCCACGTCTCGATAAGTAGCGTAAATGTATTCCCGCTACCAATGTCAATACACAAGTTCTTCATATATCGCATTCTTTGTAATGACGGAAGCGACCCTAATCAATGAATCCCAACTGAGTATTTTTTCAGCTTCGACAGCAGTTTGTTAACGAACAGTAGAGAATACCAGATCACACGCATACTCGAATTACGCGTGACTGGCGGGAAGAGCAGGGGTTGTAAATATATCCCTGACCAAGACCCCACTTTGCTTGGTTGTGAGCCATTCAATTGAATATATGCCGTTACATCCACGTCTCGATAAGTAGCGTAAATGTATTCCAGCTACCAATGTGAATACACAAGTTCTTCATATAATGCATTCTTTATAAAGACGGAAGCGACCCTAATCAATCAATCCCAACTACAGACTTTTCTCAGCTCCGACAGCATTTTCGTAACGAACAGTAGAGAAGACCAGATCACACGCATACTGGAATTACGCGTGACTGGCTTGAAGAGCAGGGGTAGTAAATATAACCGTGAACAAGACCCCACTTTGCTTGGTTTTAAGCCATTCCATTGAATATATGCCGTTGCATCCACGTCTCGATAAGTAGCGTAAACGTATTCCAGCTACTAATGTCAATACACAAGTTCTTCACATATCGCATTCTTTGTAATGACGGAAGCGACCCTAATCAATGAATCACAACTGAAGACATTTTTCAGCTCCGACAGCATTTTCTTAACGAACAGTAAACAATACCAGATTGCACGCATACTGGAATTAATGCGTGACTGGCGGGAAGAGCAGGGGCTGTAAATGTAACCCATATAAACACCCCACTTTGTTTGGTTGTAAGCCGTTCAATTGAATATATACCGTTGAGTTCACGTCTCGATAAGTAGGGTAAATGCATTCCAGCTAGCAATGTGAATAAACAAGTTATTCATATCTCGCATTCTTTGTAATGACGGAAGCGACCCTAATCAATGAATCGCAAATGAAGACTTTTTTCAGCTTCGACAGCAGTTTGTTAATGAACGGTAGAGAATACCAGATTGCAAGCATGCTGGAATTACGCGTGACTGGCGGGAAGAGGAGGGGTTGTAAATATAAACCTGACCAAGACGCCACTTTCCTTGGTTTTAATCTATTCGATTGAATATATGCCGTTGCATCCACGTCTCGATAAGTAGCGTAAATGCATTCCAGCTAGCAATGTTAATAAACAAGTTCTTCATATATCGCATTCTTTGTAATGACGGAAGCGACCCAAATCCATGAATCGCAACTGAAGACATTTTTCAGCTCCGACAGCATTTTCTTAACGAACAGTAGAGAATACCAGATTGCACGCATACTAGAAATACGCGTGACTGGCGGGAAGAGCAGGGGTTGTAAATATAACTCTGGTCAAGACCCCACTTTGCTTGGTTGTAAGCCATTCAATTGAATATATACACCGTTGCAACCACGTCTCGATAAGTAGCGTAAATGTATTACAGCTACCAATGTGAATACACAAGTTCTTCATATATCGCATTCTTTGTAATGATGGAAGCGACCCAAATCAATGAATCGCAACTGAAGACATTTTTCAGCTCCGACAGCATTTTCTTAACGAACAGTAGAGAATACCAGTTTGCATGCATACTGGAATTACGCGTGACTGGCGGGAAGAGAAGGGGTTGTAAATATAACCCTCATCAAGACACCAATTGGCTTGGTTTTAAGCAATTCAATTGAATATATATCGTTGCTTCCACGTCTCGATAAGTAGCGTAAATGTATTCCAGCTAGCAACGGGAATACACAAGTTCTTCATATATCGCATTCTTTGTAATGATGGAAGCGACCCAAATCAATGAATCGCTACTGAAGACTTTTTTCAGCTCCGACAGCATTTTCTTAACGAACAGTAGAGAATACCAGATTGCACGCACACTGGAATTACCCTTTACTGGCGGGAAGAGCACGGGTTGTAAATATAACCCTGATCAAGACACCACTTTGCTTGATTTTAAGCCATTCAATTGAATATATACCGTTGCATCCACGTCTCGATAAGTAGCATAAATGTATTCCAGCTACCAATGTCAATACACAAGTTCTTCATATATCGCATTCTTTGTAATGACGGAAGCGACCCTTATCAATGAATCGCAACTGAAGACTTTTTTCGGCTCCGACAGCATTTTCTTAACGAACAGTAGAGAATACCAGATTGCACGCATACTGGAATTAACGCGTGACTGGCGGGAAGAGCAGGGACTGTAAATATAACCCATATAAAGACCCCACTTTGTTTCGTTGTAAGCCATTCAATTAAATATATACCGTTGAATTCACGTCTCGATAAGTAGGGTAAATGCATTCCAGCTAGCAATGTGAATAAACGAGTTATTCATATCTCGCATTCTTTGTAATGACGGAAGCGACCCTAATCAATGAATCGCAAATGAAGACTTTTTTCAACTTCGACAGCAGTTTGTTAACGAACGGTAGAGAATACCAGATTGCACGCATGCTGGAATTACGCGTGACTGGCGGGAAGAGGAGGGGTTGTAAATATAAACCTGACCAAGACGCCACTTTCCTTGGTTTTAAGCTATTCAATTGAATATATGCCGATGCATCCACGTCTCGATATGTAGCGTAAATGCATTCCAGCTAGCAATGTGAATAAACAAGTTCTTCATATCTCGCATTCTTTGTAATGACGGAAGCGACCCTAATCAATGAATCACAACTGAAGACATTTTTCAGCTCCGACAGCATTTTCTTAACGAACAGTAAAGAATACCAGATCACACGCATACTGGAATTACGCGTGACTGGCTTGAAGCGCAGGGGTAGTAAATATAACCGTGATCAAGACCCCACTTTGCTTGGTTTTAAGCCATTCCATTGAATATATGCCGTTGCATCCACGTCTCGATAAGTAGCGTAAATGTATTCCCGCTACCAATGTCAATACACAAGTTCTTCATATATCGCATTCTTTGTAATGACGGAAGCGACCCTAATCAATGAATCCCAACTGAGTATTTTTTCAGCTTCGACAGCAGTTTGTTAACGAACAGTAGAGAATACCAGATCACACGCATACTCGAATTACGCGTGACTGGCGGGAAGAGCAGGGGTTGTAAATATATCCCTGACCAAGACCCCACTTTGCTTGGTTGTGAGCCATTCAATTGAATATATGCCGTTACATCCACGTCTCGATAAGTAGCGTAAATGTATTCCAGCTACCAATGTGAATACACAAGTTCTTCATATAATGCATTCTTTATAAAGACGGAAGCGACCCTAATCAATCAATCCCAACTACAGACTTTTCTCAGCTCCGACAGCATTTTCGTAACGAACAGTAGAGAAGACCAGATCACACGCATACTGGAATTACGCGTGACTGGCTTGAAGAGCAGGGGTAGTAAATATAACCGTGAACAAGACCCCACTTTGCTTGGTTTTAAGCCATTCCATTGAATATATGCCGTTGCATCCACGTCTCGATAAGTAGCGTAAACGTATTCCAGCTACTAATGTCAATACACAAGTTCTTCACATATCGCATTCTTTGTAATGACGGAAGCGACCCTAATCAATGAATCACAACTGAAGACATTTTTCAGCTCCGACAGCATTTTCTTAACGAACAGTAAACAATACCAGATTGCACGCATACTGGAATTAATGCGTGACTGGCGGGAAGAGCAGGGGCTGTAAATGTAACCCATATAAACACCCCACTTTGTTTGGTTGTAAGCCGTTCAATTGAATATATACCGTTGAGTTCACGTCTCGATAAGTAGGGTAAATGCATTCCAGCTAGCAATGTGAATAAACAAGTTATTCATATCTCGCATTCTTTGTAATGACGGAAGCGACCCTAATCAATGAATCGCAAATGAAGACTTTTTTCAGCTTCGACAGCAGTTTGTTAATGAACGGTAGAGAATACCAGATTGCAAGCATGCTGGAATTACGCGTGACTGGCGGGAAGAGGAGGGGTTGTAAATATAAACCTGACCAAGACGCCACTTTCCTTGGTTTTAATCTATTCGATTGAATATATGCCGTTGCATCCACGTCTCGATAAGTAGCGTAAATGCATTCCAGCTAGCAATGTTAATAAACAAGTTCTTCATATATCGCATTCTTTGTAATGACGGAAGCGACCCAAATCCATGAATCGCAACTGAAGACATTTTTCAGCTCCGACAGCATTTTCTTAACGAACAGTAGAGAATACCAGATTGCACGCATACTAGAAATACGCGTGACTGGCGGGAAGAGCAGGGGTTGTAAATATAACTCTGGTCAAGACCCCACTTTGCTTGGTTGTAAGCCATTCAATTGAATATATACACCGTTGCAACCACGTCTCGATAAGTAGCGTAAATGTATTACAGCTACCAATGTGAATACACAAGTTCTTCATATATCGCATTCTTTGTAATGATGGAAGCGACCCAAATCAATGAATCGCAACTGAAGACATTTTTCAGCTCCGACAGCATTTTCTTAACGAACAGTAGAGAATACCAGTTTGCATGCATACTGGAATTACGCGTGACTGGCGGGAAGAGAAGGGGTTGTAAATATAACCCTCATCAAGACACCAATTGGCTTGGTTTTAAGCAATTCAATTGAATATATATCGTTGCTTCCACGTCTCGATAAGTAGCGTAAATGTATTCCAGCTAGCAACGGGAATACACAAGTTCTTCATATATCGCATTCTTTGTAATGATGGAAGCGACCCAAATCAATGAATCGCTACTGAAGACTTTTTTCAGCTCCGACAGCATTTTCTTAACGAACAGTAGAGAATACCAGATTGCACGCACACTGGAATTACCCTTTACTGGCGGGAAGAGCACGGGTTGTAAATATAACCCTGATCAAGACACCACTTTGCTTGATTTTAAGCCATTCAATTGAATATATACCGTTGCATCCACGTCTCGATAAGTAGCATAAATGTATTCCAGCTACCAATGTCAATACACAAGTTCTTCATATATCGCATTCTTTGTAATGACGGAAGCGACCCTTATCAATGAATCGCAACTGAAGACTTTTTTCGGCTCCGACAGCATTTTCTTAACGAACAGTAGAGAATACCAGATTGCACGCATACTGGAATTAACGCGTGACTGGCGGGAAGAGCAGGGACTGTAAATATAACCCATATAAAGACCCCACTTTGTTTCGTTGTAAGCCATTCAATTAAATATATACCGTTGAATTCACGTCTCGATAAGTAGGGTAAATGCATTCCAGCTAGCAATGTGAATAAACGAGTTATTCATATCTCGCATTCTTTGTAATGACGGAAGCGACCCTAATCAATGAATCGCAAATGAAGACTTTTTTCAACTTCGACAGCAGTTTGTTAACGAACGGTAGAGAATACCAGATTGCACGCATGCTGGAATTACGCGTGACTGGCGGGAAGAGGAGGGGTTGTAAATATAAACCTGACCAAGACGCCACTTTCCTTGGTTTTAAGCTATTCAATTGAATATATGCCGATGCATCCACGTCTCGATATGTAGCGTAAATGCATTCCAGCTAGCAATGTGAATAAACAAGTTCTTCATATCTCGCATTCTTTGTAATGACGGAAGCGACCCTAATCAATGAATCACAACTGAAGACATTTTTCAGCTCCGACAGCATTTTCTTAACGAACAGTAAAGAATACCAGATCACACGCATACTGGAATTACGCGTGACTGGCTTGAAGCGCAGGGGTAGTAAATATAACCGTGATCAAGACCCCACTTTGCTTGGTTTTAAGCCATTCCATTGAATATATGCCGTTGCATCCACGTCTCGATAAGTAGCGTAAATGTATTCCCGCTACCAATGTCAATACACAAGTTCTTCATATATCGCATTCTTTGTAATGACGGAAGCGACCCTAATCAATGAATCCCAACTGAGTATTTTTTCAGCTTCGACAGCAGTTTGTTAACGAACAGTAGAGAATACCAGATCACACGCATACTCGAATTACGCGTGACTGGCGGGAAGAGCAGGGGTTGTAAATATATCCCTGACCAAGACCCCACTTTGCTTGGTTGTGAGCCATTCAATTGAATATATGCCGTTACATCCACGTCTCGATAAGTAGCGTAAATGTATTCCAGCTACCAATGTGAATACACAAGTTCTTCATATAATGCATTCTTTATAAAGACGGAAGCGACCCTAATCAATCAATCCCAACTACAGACTTTTCTCAGCTCCGACAGCATTTTCGTAACGAACAGTAGAGAAGACCAGATCACACGCATACTGGAATTACGCGTGACTGGCTTGAAGAGCAGGGGTAGTAAATATAACCGTGAACAAGACCCCACTTTGCTTGGTTTTAAGCCATTCCATTGAATATATGCCGTTGCATCCACGTCTCGATAAGTAGCGTAAACGTATTCCAGCTACCAATGTCAATACACAAGTTCTTCATATATCGCATTCTTTGTAATGACGGAAGCGACCCTAATCAATGAATCACAACTGAAGACATTTTTCAGCTCCGACAGCATTTTCTTAACGAACAGTAAAGAATACCAGATTGCACGCATACTGGAATTAATGCGTGACTGGCGGGAAGAGCAGGGGCTGTAAATGTAACCCATATAAACACCCCACTTTGTTTGGTTGTAAGCCGTTCAATTGAATATATACCGTTGAATTCACGTCTCGATAAGTAGCGTAAATGCCTTCCAGCTAGCAATGTGAATAAACAAGTTATTCATATCTCGCATTCTTTGTAATGACGGAAACGACCCTAATCAATGAATCGCAAATGAAGACTTTTTTCAACTTCGACAGCAGTTTGTTAACGAACGGTAGAAAATACCAGATTGCAAGCATGCTGGAATTACGCGTGACTGGCGGGAAGAGGAGGGGTTGTAAATATAAACCTGACCAAGACGCCACTTTCCTTGGTTTTAATCTATTCAATTGAATATATGCCGATGCATCCACGTCTCGATAACTAGCGTAAGTGTATTCCAGCTACCAATGTTAATATACAAGTTCTTCATATATCGCATTCTTTGTAATGACGGAAGCGACCCTTATCAATGAATCGCAACTGAAAACTTTTTTCAGCTCTGATAGGATTTTCTTAACGAACAGTAGAGAATACCAGATTGCACGCATACTGGAATTAACGCGTGACTGGCAGGAAGAGCAGGGGCTGTAAATATAACCCCTACAAAGACCCCACTTTGTTTGGTTGTAAGCCGTTCAATTGAATATATACCGTTGAATTCACGTCTCGATAAGTAGTGTAAATGCATTCCAGCTAGCAATGTGAATAAACGAGTTATTCATATCTCGCATTCTTTGTAATGACGGAAGCGACCCTAATCAATGAATCGCAAAAGAAGACTTTTTTCAACTTCGACAGCAGTTTGTTAACGAACGGTAGAGAATACCAGATTGCACGCATACTGGAATTACGCGTGACTGGGTTGAAGAGCAGGGATTGTAAATATAACCGTGAACAAGACCCCACTTTGCTTGGTTTTAAGCCATTCCATTGAATATATGCCGTTGCATCCACGTCTCGATCAGTAGCGTAAATGTATTCCAGCTACCAATGTCAATACACAAGTTCTTCATATATCGCATTCTTTGTAATGACGGAAGCGACCCTAATCAATGAATCACAACTGAAGATATTTTTCAGCTCCGACAGCATTTTCTAAACGAACAGTAATGAATACCAGATTACACGCATACTGGAATTACGCGTGACTGGCTTTAAGAGCAGGGGTTGTAAATATAACCCCAACCAAGACCCCACTTTGCTTGGTTTTAAGCCATTCAATTGAATATATGCCGTTGCATCCACGTCTCGATAAGTAGCGTAAATGTATTCCAGCTAGCAATGTCAATGAACAAGTTCTTCATATATCGCACTCTTTGTAATGACGGAAGCGACCCTAATCAATGAATCACAACTGAAGACATTTTTCAGCTCCGACAGCATTTTCTTAACGAATAGTAAAGAATACCAGATTGCACGCATACTGGAATTACGCGTGACTGGCGGGAAGAGCAGGGGTTGTAAATATATCCCTGACCAAGACCCCACTTTGCTTGGTTGTGAGCCATTCAATTGAATATATGCCGTTACATCCACGTCTCGATAAGTAGCGTAAATGTATTCCAGCTACCAACGTGAATACACAAGTTCTTCATATAATGCATTCTTTGTAAAGACGGAAGCGACCCTAATCAATCAATCCCAACTAAAGACTTTTCTCAGCTCCGACAGCCTTTTCGTAACGAACAGTAGAGAAGACCAGATCACACGCATACTGGAATTACGCGTGACTGGCTTGAAGAGCAGGGGTAGTAAATATAACCGTGAACAAGACCCCACTTTGCTTGGTTTTAAGCCATTCCATTGAATATATGCCGTTGCATCCACGTCTCGATAAGTAGCGTAAACGTATTCCAGCTACTAATGTCAATACACAAGTTCTTCACATATCGCATTCTTTGTAATGACGGAAGCGACCCTAATCAATGAATCACAACTGAAGACATTTTTCAGCTCCGACAGCATTTTCTTAACGAACAGTAAAGAATACCAGATTGCACGCATACTGGAATTAATGCGTGACTGGCGGGAAGAGCAGGGGCTGTAAATGTAACCCATATAAACACCCCACTTTGTTTGGTTGTAAGCCGTTCAATTGAATATATACCGTTGAGTTCACGTCTCGATAAGTAGGGTAAATGTATTCCAGCTAGCAATGTGAATAAACAAGTTATTCATATCTCGCATTCTTTGTAATGACGGAAGCGACCCTAATCAATGAATCGCAAATGAAGACTTTTTTCAGCTTCGACAGCAGTTTGTTAACGAACGGTAGAGAATACCAGATTGCAAGCATGCTGGAATTACGCGTGACTGGCGGGAAGAGGAGGGGTTGTAAATATAAACCGGACCAAGACGCCACTTTCCTTGGTTTTAATCTATTCGATTGAATATATGCCGATGCATCCACGTCTCGATAAGTGGCGTAAGTGTATTCCAGCTACCAATGTTAATATACAAGTTCTTCATATTTCGCATTCTTTGTAATGACGGAAGCGACCCTTATCAATGAATCGCAACTGAAAACTTTTTTCAGCTCTGATAGGATTTTCTTAACGAACAGTAGAGAATACCAGATCACACGCATACTGGAATTACGCGTGACTGGCTTGAAGAGCAGGGGTAGTAAATATAACCGTGATCAAGACCCCACTTTGCTTGGTTTTAAGCCATTCCATTGAATATATGCCGTTGCATCCATGTCTCGATAAGTAGCGTAAATGCATTCCAGCTACCAATGTGAATACACAAGTTCATATACCGCATTCCTTGTAAAGACGCAAGCGACCCTAATCAATGAATCCCAACTGAGTATTTTTTCAGCTTCGACAGCAGTTTGTTAACGAACAGTAGAGAATACCAGATCACACGCATACTGGAATTACGCGTGACTGGCTTGAAGAGCAGGGGTAGTAAATATAACCGTGATCAAGACCCCACTTTGCTTGGTTTTAAGCCATTCCATTGAATATATGCCGTTGCATCCATGTCTCGGTAAGTAGCGTAAATGCATTCCAGCTACCAATGTGAATACTCAAGTTCTTCATATATCGCATTCCTTGTAAAGACGCAAGCGACCCTAATCAATGAATCCCAACTGAGTATATTTTCAGCTTCGACAGCAGTTTGTTAACGAACAGTAGAGAATACCAGATCACACGCATACAGGAATTACGCGTGACTGGCTAAAAGAGCAGGGGTAGTAAATATAACCGTGAACAAGACCCCACTTTGCTTGGTTTTAAGCCATTCCATTGAATATATGCCGTTGCATCCACGTCTCGATAAGTAGCGTAAATGTATTCCAGCTACCAATGTCAATTCACAAGTTCTTCATATATCGCATTCTTTGTAATGACGGAAGCGACCCTAATCAATGAATCTCAACTGAAGACATTTTTCAGCTCCGACAGCATTTTCTTAACGAACAGTAAATAATACCAGATTACACGCATACTGGAATTACGCGTGACTGGCTTGAAGAGCAGGGGTTGTAAATATAACCGTGAACAAGACCCGACTTTGCTTGGTTTTAAGCCATTCCATTGAATATATGCCGTTGCATCCACGTCTCGATAAGTAGCGTAAACGTATTCCAGCTACCAATGTCAATACACAAGTTGTTCATATATCGCATTCTTCGTAATGACGGAAGCGACCCTAATCTATGAATCACAACTGAAGACATTTTTCAGCTCCAACAGCATTTTCTTAACGAACAGTAGAGAATACCAGATTGCACGCATACTGGAATTAACGCGTGACTGGCAGGAAGTGCAGGGGCTGTAAATATAACCCCTACAAAGACCCCACTTTGTTTGGTTGTAAGCCGTTCAATTGAATATATACCGTTGAATTCACGTCTCGATAAGTAGTGTAAATGCATTCCAGCTAGCAATGTGAATAAACAAGTTATTCATATCTCGCATTCTTTGTAATGACGGAAGCGACCCTAATTAATGAATCGCAAATGAAGACTTTTTTCAACTTCGACAGCAGTTTGTTAACGAACGGTAGAGAATACCAGATTGCAAGCATGCTGGAATTACGCGTGACTGGCGGGAAGAGGAGGGGTTGTAAATATAAACCTGACCAAGACGCCACTTTCCTTGGTTTTAATCTATTCAATTGAATATATGCCGTTGCATCCACGTCTCGATAAGTAGCGTAAATGTATTCCAGCTACCAATGTCAATACACAAATTCTTCATATATCGCATTCTTTGTAATGACGGAAGCGACCCTAATCAATGAATCACAACTGAAGACTTTTTTCAGCTCCAACAGCCTTTCCTTAACGAACAGTAGAGAATACCAGATTGCACGCTCATTGGAATGACGCGTGACTGTCTTGAAGAGCAGGGGTTGTAAATATATCCCTGACCAAGACCGCACTATGCTTGGTTTTAAACCATTCAATTGAATATATGCCATTGCATCCACGTCTCGATAAGTAGCGTAAATGCATTCCAGCTACCAATGTGAATACACAAGTTCTTCATATATCGCATTCCTTGTAAAGACGCAAGCGACCCTAATCAATGAATCCCAACTGAATACTTTTTTCAGCTTCGACAGCAGTTTGTTAACGAACAGTAGAGAATACCAGATTGCACGCATGCTGGAATTACGCGTGACTGGCGGGAAGAGGAGGGGTTGTAAATATAACACTGACCAAGACCCCACTTTCCTTGGTTTTAAGCTATTCAATTGAATATATGCCGATGCATACACGTCTCGATAAGTAGCGTAAGTGTATTCCAGCTACCAATGTTAATATACAAGTTCCTCATATATCGCATTCTTTGTAAAGACGGAAGCGACCATAATCAATCAATCCCAACTAAAGACTTTTCTCAGCTCCGACAGCATTTTCTTAACGAACCGCAGAGAATACCAGTTTGCACGCATACTGTAATAGCGCGTGGCTGGCGGGAAGAGCAGGGGTTGTAAATATAACCCTGATCAAGACACCAATTTGCTTGGTTTTAAGCCATTCATTTGAATATATATCGTTGCATCCACGTCTCGATAAGTAGCGTAATTGCACTCCAGGTACCAATATTAATACACAAGTTCTTCATATATCGCATTATTTGTAATGACGGAAGTGACCCTAATCAATGAATCGCAGCTGAAGACTTTTTTCAGCTCCGACAGCATTTTCTTAACGAACAGTAAAGAATACCAGATTGCACGCATACTGGAATTAATGCGTGACTGGCGGGAAGAGCAGGGGCTGTAAATGTAACCCATATAAACACCCCACTTTGTTTGGTTGTAAGCCGTTCAATTGAATATATACCGTTGAGTTCACGTGTCGATAAGTAGGGTAAATGCATTCCAGCTAGCAATGTGAATAAACAAGTTATTCATATCTCGCATTCTTTGTAATGACGGAAGCGACCCTAATCAATGAATCGCAAATGAAGACTTTTTTCAGCTTCGACAGCAGTTTGTTAACGAACGGTAGAGAATACCAGATTGCAAGCATGCTGGAATTACGCGTGACTGGCGGGAAGAGGAGGGGTTGTAAATATAAACCTGACCAAGACGCCACTTTCCTTGGTTTTAATCTATTCGATTGAATATATGCCGATGCATCCACGTCTCGATAAGTAGCGTAAGTGTATTCCAGCTACCAATGTTAATATACAAGTTCTTCATATTTCGCATTCTTTGTAATGACGGAAGCGACCCTTATCAATGAATCGCAACTGAAAACTTTTTTCAGCTCTGATAGGATTTTCTTAACGAACAGTAGAGAATACCAGATCACACGCATACTGGAATTACGCGTGACTGGCTTGAAGAGCAGGGGTAGTAAATATAACCGTGATCAAGACCCCACTTTGCTTGGTTTTAAGCCATTCCATTGAATATATGCCGTTGCATCCATGTCTCGATAAGTAGCGTAAATGCATTCCAGCTACCAATGTGAATACACAAGTTCATATACCGCATTCCTTGTAAAGACGCAAGCGACCCTAATCAATGAATCCCAACTGAGTATTTTTTCAGCTTCGACAGCAGTTTGTTAACGAACAGTAGAGAATACCAGATCACACGCATACTGGAATTACGCGTGACTGGCTTGAAGAGCAGGGGTAGTAAATATAACCGTGATCAAGACCCCACTTTGCTTGGTTTTAAGCCATTCCATTGAATATATGCCGTTGCATCCATGTCTCGGTAAGTAGCGTAAATGCATTCCAGCTACCAATGTGAATACTCAAGTTCTTCATATATCGCATTCCTTGTAAAGACGCAAGCGACCCTAATCAATGAATCCCAACTGAGTATATTTTCAGCTTCGACAGCAGTTTGTTAACGAACAGTAGAGAATACCAGATCACACGCATACAGGAATTACGCGTGACTGGCTTGAAGAGCAGGGGTAGTAAATATAACCGTGAACAAGACCCCACTTTGCTTGGTTTTAAGCCATTCCATTGAATATATGCCGTTGCATCCACGTCTCGATAAGTAGCGTAAATGTATTCCAGCTACCAATGTCAATTCACAAGTTCTTCATATATCGCATTCTTTGTAATGACGGAAGCGACCCTAATCAATGAATCGCAACTGAAGACTTTTTTCAGCTCCGATAGGTTTTTCTTAACGAACAGTAGAGAATACCAGATTACACACATACTGGAATTACGCGTGACAGGCTTGAAGAACAGGGGTTTTAAATATAACCGTGACAGAGACCCCACTTTGCATGGTTTTAAGCCATTCAATTGAATATATGCCGTTGCATCCACGTCTCGATAAGTAGCGTAAATGCATTCCAGCTAGCAATGTGAATACACATGTTCTTCATATATCGCATTCTTTGTAATGACGGAAGCGACCCTAATCAATGAATCGCAACTGAAGACTTCTTTCAGCTCGGATACGATTTTCTTAACGAACCGCAGAGAATACCAGTTTGCACGCATACTGTAATAACGCGTGGCTGGCGGGAAGAGCAGGGGTTGTAAATATAACCCTGATCAAGACACCAATTTGCTTGGTTTTAAGCCATTCAATTGAATATATGCCGTTACATCCATGTCTCGATAAGTAGCGTAAATGTATTCCAGCTACCAATGTGAATACACAAGTTCTTCATATATCGCATTTTTATTAATGATGGAAGCGACCCTTATCAATGAATCGCAACTGAAGACTTTTTTTCAGCTCCGACAGCATTTTCTTAACGAACAGTAGAGAATACCAGATTGCACGCACACTGGAATTTCCCGTTACTGGCGGGAAGAGCAGGGGTTGTAAATGTAACCCTGATCAAGACACCACTTTGCTTGATTTTAAGCAATTCAATTGAATATATACCGTTGCATCCACGTCTCGATAAGTAGCATAAATGTATTCCAGCTACCAATGTCAAAACACAAGTTCTTCATATATCGCATTCTTTGTAATGACGGAAGCGACCCTTATCAATGAATCGCAACTGAAGACTGTTTTCGGCTCCGACAGCATTTTCTTAACGAACAGTAGAGAATACCAGATTGCACGCATACTGGATTTACGCGTGACTGGCGGGAAGAGCAGGGGCTGTAAATGTAACCCATATAAAGACCCCACTTTGTTTGGTTGTAAGCCACTCAATTGAATATATACCGTTGAATTCACGTCTCGATAAGTAGGGTAAATGCATTCCAACTAGCAATGTGAATAAACAAGTTATTCATATCTCGCATTCTTTGTAATGACGGAAGCGACCCTAATCAATGAATCGCAAATGAAGACTTTTTTCAGCTTCGACAGCATTTTCTTAACGAACATTAGTGAATGGCATATTACAGGCATACTGGAATTAAGCGTGACTGGCGGGAAGAGTAGGGGTTCTAAATATAACCCTGACCAAGACCCCACTTTGCTTGGTTTTAAGCCATTCAACTGAATATATGCCGTTGCATCCACGTCTCGATAAGTAGCGTAAATGCATTCCAGCTACCAATGTGTATACACAAGTTCTTCATATATCACATTCCTTGTAAAGACGCAAGCGACCCTAATCAATGAATCCCAACTAAATACTTTTTTCAGCTTCGACAGCAGTTTGTTAACGAACAGTCGAGAATACCAGATTATACGCATACTGGAATTACGCGTGACTGGCGGGAAGATTAGGGGTTGTAAATATGACCCTCATCAAGACACCACTTTGCTTGGTTTTAAGCCATTCTATTGAATATATACCGTTGCATCCATGTCTCGATAAGTAGCGTAATTGCAACCCAGCTACCAGTGTTAATACACAGGTTCTTCGTATATCGCATGTTTGTAAAGACGGAAGCGACCCTAATCAGTGAATCCCAACTAAATACTTTTCTCAGCTCCGATATCATTTTCGTAACGAGCGGTGGAGAATACCAGATTACACGCATACAGGAATTATGGGTGACTGGCGGGAAGAGGAGGGGTTGTAAACATAACCCTGACCAAAAGCCAATTTGCTTGGTTTTAAGCCATTCAATTGAATATATGCCGTTGCATCCATGTCTCGATAAGTAGCGTAAATGCATTCCAGCTACCAATGTGATTACACAAGTTCTTCATATATCGCATTCCTTGTAAAGACGCAAGCGACCCTAATCAATGAATCCCAACTGAGTATTTTTTCAGCTTCGACAGCAGTTTGTTAACGAACAGTAGAGAATACCAGATTATACGCATACTAGAATAACGCGTGACTGGCGGGAAGAGCAGGGGTTGTAAATATAACCCTGACCAAGACACAAATTGCTTGGTTGTAAGCCATTCAATTGAATTTATACCGTTGAATTCACGTCTCGATAAGTAGCGTAAATGCATTCCAGCTAGCAATGTGAATAAACAAGTTCTTCATATCTCGCATTCTTTGTAATGACGGAAGCGACCCTAATCAATGAATCGCAACTGAAGACTTTTTTCAACTTCGACAACAGTTTGTTAACGAACGGTAGAGAATACCAGATTGCACGCATGCTGGAATTACGCGTGACTGGCGGGAAGAGGAGGGGTTGTAAATATAACCCTGACCAAGACCCCACTTTCCTTGGTTTTAAGCTATTAAATTGAATATATGCCGATGCATCCAGGTCTCGATAAGTAGCGTAAGTGTATTCCAGCTACCAATGTTAATATACAAGTTCTTCATATATCGCATTCTTTGTAATCACGGAAGCGACTCTTATCAATTAATCGCAACTAAAGACTTTTTTCAGCTCTGATAGGATTTTCTTAACGAACAGTAGAGAATACCAGATCCCACGCATACTGGAATTACGCGTGACTGGCTTGAAGAGCAGGGGTTGTAAATATAGCCCTGATCAAGACCCCACTTTGCTTGGTTGTAAGCCATTCAATTGAATATATGCCGTTACATCCACGTCTCGATAAGTAGCGTAAATGTATTCCAGATACCAATGTGAATACACAAGTTCTTCATATAATGCATTCTTTGTAAAGACGGAAGCGAACATAATCAATCAATCCCAACTAAAGACTTTTCTCAGCTCCGACAGCATTTTCGTAACGAACAGTAGAAAATACTAGATTACACGCATACTGGAATTACGCGTGACTGGCTTGAAGAGCAGGGGTAATAAATAAATCCCTGACCAAAACCCCACTTTGCTTGGTTTTAAGCCATTCAATTGAATATATGCCGTTGCGTCCACGTCTCGATAAGTAGCGTAAATACATTTCAGCTACCAGTATTAATACACAAGTTCTTCATATATCGCATTCTTTGTAATGACGGAAGGGACCCTAATCAATGAATCGCAACTGAAGACTTCTTTCAGCTCCGATAGGATTTTCTTAACGAACCGCAGAGAATACCAGTTTGCACGCATACTGTAATAGCGCGTGGCTGGCGGGAAGAGGATGGTTTGTAAATATAACCCTGACCAAGACCCCACTTTGCTTGGTTTTAAACCATTCAATTGAATATATGCCGTTGCATCCACGTCTCGATAAGTAGCGTAAATGTATTCCAGCTAGCAATGTGAATACACACTTTCTTCATATATCGCATTCTTTGTAATAACGGAAGCGACCCTAATCAATGAATCGCAACTGAAGACTTTTTTCAGCTCCGATAGGTTTTTCTTAACGAACAGTAGAGAATACCAGATATAACGCATACTGGAATTACGCGTGACTGGCTTGAAGAGCAGGGGTGGTAAATATAACCGTGACCAAGGCCCCACTTTGCTTGGTTTTAAGCCATTCAATTGAATATATACCGTGTCATCCACGTCTCGATATGTCGCGTAAATGTATTCCAGCTACCAGTGTTAATACAGAAGTTCTTCATATATCGCATTCTTTGTAATAACGGAAGCGACCCTAATCAATGAATCGCAACTGAAGACTTTTTTCAGCTCCGATAGGTTTTTCTTAACGAACAGTAGAGAATACCAGATTACACGCATACTGGAATTACGCGTGACTGGCTTGAAGAACAGGGGTTTTAAATATAACCGTGACCAAGACCCCACTTTGCTTGGTTTTAAGCCATTCAATTGAATATATGCCGTTGCATCCACGTCTCGATAAGTAGCGTAAATGTATTCCAGCTAGCAATGTGAATACACACTTTCTTCATATATCGCATTCTTTGTAATAACGGAAGCGACCCTAATCAATGAATCGCAACTGAAGACTTTTTTCAGCTCCGATAGGTTTTTCTTAACGAACAGTAGAGAATACCAGATTACACGCATACTGGAATTACGCGTGACTGGCTTGAAGAACAGGGGTTTTAAATATAACCGTGACCAAGACCCCACTTTGCTTGGTTTTAAGCCATTCAATTGAATATATGCCGTTGCATCCACGTCTCGATAAGCAGCGTAAATGTATTCCCGCTACCAATGTGAATATCAAGCTCTTCATATATCGCATTCTTTGTAATGACGGAAGCGACCCAAATCAATGAATCGCAACTGAAGACTTTTTTCAGATTCGACAGCAGTTTCTTAACGAACAGTAGAGAATACGAGATTACACGCATCCTGAAATTACGTGTGACGGGCTTGAGGAGCAGGGGTTGTAAATATATCCTTGACCAAGACCCCACTATGCTTGGTTTTAAGCCATTCAATTGAATATATACCGTTGCATCCACGTCTCGATAAGTAGCGTAAATGCATTCCAGCTAGCAATGTGAATACACAAGTTCTTCATATATCGCATTCTTTGTAATGACGGATGCGACCCTAATCAATGAATCGCAGCTGAAGACTTTTTTCAGCTTCGACAGCATTTTCTTAACGAACAGTAGAGAATACCAGATTGCACGCATACTGGAATTACGCGTGACTGGCTTGAAGAGCAGGGGTAATAAATAAATCCCTGACGAAGACCCCACTTTGCTTGGTTTTATGCCATTCAATTGAATATATACCGTGTCATCCACGTCTCGAGAAGTCGCGTAAATGTATTCCAGCTACCAGTGTTAATACACAAGTTCTTCATATATCGCATTCTTTGTAATGACGGAAACGACCCTAATCAATGAATAGCAACTGAAGACTTTTTTCAGCTCCGACAGCATTTTCATAACGAACAGTAGAGAATACCAGATTACACGCATACTGGAATTACGCGTGACTGGCTTGAAGAGCAGGGGTAGTAAATATAACCCATATAAAGACCCCACTTTGCTTGGTTTTAAGCCATTCAATTGAATATATGCCGTTGCATCCACGTCTCGGTAAGTAGTGTAAATGTGTTCCAGATATCAGTGTTAATACACAAGTTCTTCATATATCGCATTCCTTGTAATGACGGAAGCAACCCTAATCAATGAATCGCAACTGAAGGCTTTTTTCAGCTTCGACAGCATTTTCTTGACGAACAGTAGAGGATACCAGAATAAACGCATACTGGAATTACGCGTGACTGGCTTGAAGAGCAGGGGTGGTAAATATAACTCTGGTCAAGACCCCACTTTGCTTGGTTTTAAGCCATTCAATTGAATATATGCCGTTGCATCCACGTCTCGATAAGTAGCGTAAATGTATTCCAGCTACGAATGTGAATACACAAGTTCTTCATATATCGCATTCTTTGTAATGACGGAAACGACCCTAATCAATGAATAGCAACTGAAGACTTTTTTTAGCTCCGACAGCATTTTCATAACGAACAGTAGAGAATACCAGATTACACGCATACTGGAATTACGCGTGACTGGCTTGAAGAGCAGGGGTAGTAAATATAACCCATATAAAGACCCCACTTTGCTTGGTTTTAAGCCATTCAATTGAATATATGCCGTTGCATCCACGTCTCGATAAGTAGTGTAAATGTGTTCCAGCTATCAGTGTTAATACACAAGTTCTTCATATATCGCATTCCTTGTAATGACGGAAGCAACCCTAATCAATGAATCGCAACTGAAGGCTTTTTTCAGCTTCGACAGCATTTTCTTAACGAACAGTAGAGGATACCAGATTAAACGCATACTGGAATTACGCGTGACTGGCTTGAAGAACAGGGGTTGTAAATATAACCGTGACCAAAGCCCCACTTTGCTTGGTTTTAAGCCATTCAATTGAATATATGCTGTTGCATCCACGTCTCGATAAGTAGCGTAAATGCATTCCAGCTAGCAATGTTAATAAACAAGTTCTTCATATATCGCATTCTTTGTAATGACGGAAGCGACCCTAATGAACGAATCGCAACTGAAGACTTTTTTCAGCTCCGACAGCATTTTCATAACGAACAGTAGAGAATACCAGATTACACGCATACTGGAATTACGCGTGACTGGCTTGAAGAGCAGGGGTAGTAAATATAACCCATATAAAGACCCCACTTTGCTTGGTTTTAAGCCATTCAATTGAATATATGCCGTTGCATCCACGTCTCGATAAGTAGTGTAAATGTATTCCAGCTACCAGTGTTAATACACAAGTTCTTCATATATCGCATTCTTTGTAATGACGGAAGCGACCCTAATCAATGAATCGCAACTGAAGGCTTTTTTCAGCTTCGACAGCATTTTCTTAACGAACAGTAGAGGATACCAGATTAAACGCATACTGGAATTACGCGTGACTGGCTTGAAGAGCAGGGGTGGTAAATATAACTCTGCTCAAGACCCCAATTTGCTTGGTTTTATGCCATTCAATTGAATATATACCGTGTCATCCACGTCTCGATAAGTAGCGTAAGTGTATTCCAGCTACCAGTGTTAATACACAAGTTCTTCATATATCGCATTCTTTGTAATGACGGAAGCGACCCTAATCAATGAACGGCAACTGAAGACTTTTTTCAGCTCCGACAGCATTTTCATAACGAACAGTAGAGAATACCAGATTACACGCATATTGGAATTACGCGTGACTGGCTTGAAGAGCAGGGGCTGTAAATATATCCCTGACCAAGACCCCACTATGTTTGGTGTTAAGCCATTCAATTGAATATATACCGTTGCATCCAGGTCTCGATAAGTAGCGTAAGTGTATTCCAGCTACCAATTTTAATACACAAGTTATTCATATATCGCATTTTTTGTAAAGACGCAAGCGACCCTAATCAATGAATCCCAACTGAATACTTTTTTTCAGCTTCGAGAGGAGATGTTAACGAACAGAAGAGAATACCAGATTATACGCTTACTGGAATTACGCGTAACTGGCGGGAAGAGCAGGGGTTGTAATTATAACCCTGATGAAGACACGACTTTGCTTTGATTTTATGCCGTTCAATTGAATATATAAGGTTGCACTCACGTCTCAATAAGTAGCGTAAATGCATTCCAGCTAGCGATGTGAATAAACAAGTTCTTCATATCTCGCATTCTTTGTAATGACGGAAGCGACCCTAATCAACGAATCGCAACTGAAGACTTTTTTCAGCTTCGACAGCAGTTTGTTAACGAACAGTAGAGAATACCAGATTACACGCATACTGGAATTACGCGTGACTGGCCTTTAGAGCAGGGGTAATAAATATAACCCTGATCAAGAGCCCACTTTCCTTGGTTTTAAGCTATTCAATTGAATATACGCCGATGCATCCACGTCTCGATAAATAGCGTAAGTGTATTCCAGCTACCAATGTTAATATACAAGTTCGTCATATATCACATTCTTTGTAATGACGGAAGCGACCCTTATCAATGAATCGCAACTGAAGACTTTTTTCAGCTCCGACAGCATTTTCATAACGAACAGTAGAGAATACCAGATTACACGCATATTGGAATTACGCGTGACTGGCTTGAAGAGCAGGGGCTGTAAATATAACTCTGGTCAAGACCCCACTTTGCTTGGTTGTAAGCCATTCAATTGAAAATATACCGTTGTATTCACGTCGCGATAAGTAGCGTATATGTATTCCAGCTGCCAATGTTAATACATAGGTTCTTCATATATCGCATTCTTTGTAAAGACGCAAGCGACCCTAATCAATGAATCCCAACTGAATACTTTTTTCAGCTTCGACAGCAGCTTGTTAACGAACAGTAGAGAATACCAGATTATACGCTTACTGGAATTACGCGTTACTGGCGGGAAAAGAAGGGTTTGTAAATATTACCCTGATCAAGACATCAATTTGCTTGGTTTTAAGCAATTCAATTGAATATATATCCTTGCATCCACGTCTCGATAAGTAGCGTAATAGTATTCCAGCTACCAATGTTAATACACAAGTTCTTCATATATCGCATTCTTTGTAATGACGGAAGCGACCCTAATCAATGAATCGAAACTGAAGGCTTTTTTCAGCTTCGACAGCATTTTCTTAACGAACAGTAGAGGATACCAGAATAAACGCATACTGGAATTACGCGTGACTGGCTTGAAGAGCAGGGGTGGTAAATATAACTCTGGTCAAGACCCGACTTTGCTTGGTTTTAAGCCATTCAATTGAATATATGCCGTTGCATCCACGTCTCGATAAGTAGCGTAAATGTATTCCAGCTACCAATGTGAATACACAACTTCTTCATATATCGCATTCTTTGTAATGATCGAAGCGACCCAAATCAATGAATCGCAACAGAAGACTTTTTTCAGCTTCGACAGCATTTTCATAACGAACAGTAGAGAATACCAGATTGCACGCATACTAGATATACGCGTGACTGGCGGGAAGAGCCGGGGTTGTAAATATAACCTTGATCAAGACCCCACTTTGCTTGGTTTTATGCCATTCAATTGAATATATACCGTGTCATCCACGTCTCGAGAAGTCGCGTAAATGTATTCCAGCTACCAGTGTTAATACACAAGTTCTTCATATATCGCATTCTTTGTAATGACGGAAACGACCCTAATCAATGAATAGCAACTGAAGACTTTTTTCAGCTCCGACAGCATTTTCATAACGAACAGTAGAGAATACCAGATTACACGCATACTGGAATTACGCGTGACTGGCTTGAAGAGCAGGGGTAATAAATATAACCATGACCAAGACCCCACTTTGCTTGGTTTTAAGCCATTCAATTGAATATATATCGTTGCGTCCACGTCTCGATAAGTAGCGTAAATGTGTTCCAGCTACCAATGTTAATACACAAGTTCTTCATATATCGCATTCATTGTAATGATGGAAGCGACCCAAATCAATGAATCGCAACTGAAGATTTTTTCAGCTCCGACAGCATTTTCTTAACGAACAGTAGAGAATACCAGATTACACGCATACTCGAATTACGCGTGACTGGCTTGTAGAGCAGGGGTAATAAATATAACCTTGATCAAGACCCCACTTTGCTTGGTTTTATGCCATTCAATTGAATATATACCGTGTCATCCACGTCTCGAGAAGTCGCGTAAATGTATTCCAGCTATCAGTGTTAATACACAAGTTCTTCATATATCGCATTCTTTGTAATGACGGAAACGACCCTAATCAATGAATAGCAACTGAAGACTTTTTTCAGCTCCGACAGCATTTTCATAACGAACAGTAGAGAATACCAGATTACACGCATACTGGAATTACGCGTGACTGGCTTGAAGAGCAGGGGTAGTAAATATAACCCATATAAAGACCCCGCTTTGCTTGGTTTTAAGCCATTCAATTGAATATATGCCGTTGCATCCACGTCTCGATAAGTAGTGTAAATGTGTTCCAGCTATCAGTGTTAATACACAAGTTCTTCATATATCGCGTTCTTTGTAATGACGGAAGCGACCCTAATCAATGAATCGAAACTGAAGGCTTTTTTCAGCTTCGACAGCATTTTCTTAACGAACAGTAGAGGATACCAGATTAAACGCATACTGGAATTACGCGTGACTGGCTTGAAGAGCAGGGGTGGTAAATATAACTCTGGTCAAGACCCGACTTTGCTTGGTTTTAAGCCATTCAATTGAATATATGCCGTTGCATCCACGTCTCGATAAGTAGTGTAAATGTATTCCAGCTACCAGTGTTAATACACAAGTTCTTCATATATCGCATTATTTGTGATGACGGAAGCGACCCTAATCAATGAATCGCAACTGAAGGCTTTTTTCAGCTTCGACAGCATTTTCTTAACGAACAGTAGAGGATACCAGATTAAACGCATACTGGAATTACGCGTGACTGGCTTGAAGAGCAGGGGTGGTAAATATAACTCTGCTCAAGACCCCAATTTGCTTGGTTTTATGCCATTCAATTGAATATATACCGTGTCATCCACGTCTCGATAAGTAGCGTAACTGTATTCCAGCTACCAGTGTTAATACACAAGTTCTTCATATATCGCATTCTTTGTAATGACGGAAGCGACCCTAATCAATGAACGGCAACTGAAGACTTTTTTCAGCTCCGACAGCACTTTCATAACGAACAGTAGAGAATACCAGATTACACGCATATTGGAATTACGCGTGACTGGCTTGAAGAGCAGGGGCTGTAAATATATCCCTGACCAAGACCCCACTATGTTTGGTGTTAAGCCATTCAATTGAATATATACCGTTGCATCCAGGTCTCGATAAGTAGCGTAAGTGTATTCCAGCTACCAATTTTAATACACAAGTTATTCATATATCGCATTTTTTGTAAAGACGCAAGCGACCCTAATCAATGAATCCCAACTGAATACTTTTTTTCAGCTTCGAGAGGAGATGTTAACGAACAGAAGAGAATACCAGATTATACGCTTACTGGAATTACGCGTTACTGGCGGGAAGAGCAGGGGTTGTAATTATAACCCTGATGAAGACACGACTTTGCTTTGATTTTATGCCGTTCAATTGAATATATAAGGTTGCACTCACGTCTCAATAAGTAGCGTAAATGCATTCCAGCTAGCGATGTGAATAAACAAGTTCTTCATATCTCGCATTCTTTGTAATGACGGAAGCGACCCTAATCAACGAATCGCAACTGAAGACTTTTTTCAGCTTCGACAGCAGTTTGTTAACGAACAGTAGAGAATACCAGATTACACGCATACTGGAATTACGCGTGACTGGCCTGTAGAGCAGGGGTAATAAATATAACCCTGATCAAGAGCCCACTTTCCTTGGTTTTAAGCCATTCAATTGAATATATGCCGTTGCATCCACGTCTCGATAAGTAGTGTAAATGTATTCCAGCTACCAGTGTTAATACACAAGTTCTTCATATATCGCATTCTTTGTAATGACGGAAGCGACCCTAATCAATGAATCGCAACTGAAGGCTTTTTTCAGCTTCGACAGCACTTTCTTAACGAACAGTAGAGGATACCAGATTAAACGCATACTGGAATTACGCGTGACTGGCTTGAAGAGCAGGGGTGGTAAATATAACTCTGCTCAAGACCCCAATTTGCTTGGTTTTATGCCATTCAATTGAATATATACCGTGTCATCCACGTCTCGATAAGTAGCGTAACTGTATTCCAGCTACCAGTGTTAATACACAAGTTCTTCATATATCGCATTCTTTGTAATGACGGAAGCGACCCTAATCAATGAACGGCAACTGAAGACTTTTTTCAGCTCCGACAGCATTTTCATAACGAACAGTAGAGAATACCAGATTACACGCATATTGGAATTACGCGTGACTGGCTTGAAGAGCAGGGGCTGTAAATATATCCCTGACCAAGACCCCACTATGTTTGGTGTTAAGCCATTCAATTGAATATATACCGTTGCATCCAGGTCTCGATAAGTAGCGTAAGTGTATTCCAGCTACCAATTTTAATACACAAGTTATTCATATATCGCATTTTTTGTAAAGACGCAAGCGACCCTAATCAATGAATCCCAACTGAATACTTTTTTTCAGCTTCGAGAGGAGATGTTAACGAACAGAAGAGAATACCAGATTATACGCTTACTGGAATTACGCGTTACTGGCGGGAAGAGCAGGGGTTGTAATTATAACCCTGATGAAGACACGACTTTGCTTTGATTTTATGCCGTTCAATTGAATATATAAGGTTGCACTCACGTCTCAATAAGTAGCGTAAATGCATTCCAGCTAGCGATGTGAATAAACAAGTTCTTCATATCTCGCATTCTTTGTAATGACGGAAGCGACCCTAATCAACGAATCGCAACTGAAGACTTTTTTCAGCTTCGACAGCAGTTTGTTAACGAACAGTAGAGAATACCAGATTACACGCATACTGCAATTACGCGTGACTGGCCTGTAGAGCAGGGGTAATAAATATAACCCTGATCAAGAGCCCACTTTCCTTGGTTTTAAGCTATTCAATTGAATATACGCCGATGAATCCACGTCTCGATAAATAGCGTAAGTGTATTCCAGCTACCAATGTTAATATACAAGTTCGTCATATATCACATTCTTTGTAATGACGGAAGCGACCCTTATCAATGAATCGCAACTGAAGACTTTTTTCAGCTCTGATAGGATTTTCTTAACGAACAGTAGAGAATACCAGATCACACGCATACTGGAATTACGCGTGACTGGCTTGTAGAGCAGGGGTAATAAATATAACCCTGATCAAGACATCAATTTGCTTGGTTTTAAGCCATTCAATTGAATATTTGCCATTACATCCACGTCTCGATAAGTAGCGTAAATGCATTCCAGCTAGCAATGTGAATAAACGAGTTCTTCATATATCGCATTCTTTGTAATGATGGAAGCGACCCAAATCAATGAATCTCAACTGAAGGCTTTTTTCAGCTCCGACAGCATTTTCTTAACGAACCGCAGAGAATACCAGGTTAAACGCACACTGTAATAACGCGTGACTGGCGGGAAGAGCAGGGGTAATAAATATAACCCTGATCAAGACACCAATTTGCTTGGTTTTAAGCCATTCAATTGAATATATGCCGTTGCATCCACGTCTCGATAAGTAGTGTAAATGTATTCCAGATACGAGTGTTAATACACAAGTTCTTCATATATCGCATTCTTTGTAATGACGGAAGCGACCCTAATCAATGAATCGAAACTGAAGGCTTTTTTCAGCTTCGACAGCATTTTCTTAACGAACAGTAGAGGATACCAGATTAAACGCATACTGGAATTACGCGTGACTGGCTTGAAGAGCAGGGGTGGTAAATATAACTCTGGTCAAGACCCGACTTTGCTTGGTTTTAAGCCATTCAATTGAATATATGCCGTTGCATCCACGTCTCGATAAGTAGCGTAAATGTATTCCAGCTACCAATGTGAATACACAACTTCTTCATATATCGCATTCTTTGTAATGATCGAAGCGACCCAAATCAATGAATCGCAACAGAAGACTTTTTTCAGCTTCGACAGCATTTTCATAACGAACAGTAGAGAATACCAGATTGCACGCATACTAGATATACGCGTGACTGGCGGGAAGAGCCGGGGTTGTAAATATAACCTTGATCAAGACCCCACTTTGCTTGGTTTTATGCCATTCAATTGAATATATACCGTGTCATCCACGTCTCGAGAAGTCGCGTAAATGTATTCCAGCTACCAGTGTTAATACACAAGTTCTTCATATATCGCATTCTTTGTAATGACGGAAACGACCCTAATCAATGAATAGCAACTGAAGACTTTTTTCAGCTCCGACAGCATTTTCATAACGAACAGTAGAGAATACCAGATTACACGCATACTGGAATTACGCGTGACTGGCTTGAAGAGCAGGGGTAATAAATATAACCATGACCAAGACCCCACTTTGCTTGGTTTTAAGCCATTCAATTGAATATATATCGTTGCGTCCACGTCTCGATAAGTAGCGTAAATGTGTTCCAGCTACCAATGTTAATACACAAGTTCTTCATATATCGCATTCATTGTAATGATGGAAGCGACCCAAATCAATGAATCGCAACTGAAGATTTTTTCAGCTCCGACAGCATTTTCTTAACGAACAGTAGAGAATACCAGATTACACGCATACTCGAATTACGCGTGACTGGCTTGTAGAGCAGGGGTAATAAATATAACCTTGATCAAGACCCCACTTTGCTTGGTTTTATGCCATTCAATTGAATATATACCGTGTCATCCACGTCTCGAGAAGTCGCGTAAATGTATTCCAGCTATCAGTGTTAATACACAAGTTCTTCATATATCGCATTCTTTGTAATGACGGAAACGACCCTAATCAATGAATAGCAACTGAAGACTTTTTTCAGCTCCGACAGCATTTTCATAACGAACAGTAGAGAATACCAGATTACACGCATACTGGAATTACGCGTGACTGGCTTGAAGAGCAGGGGTAGTAAATATAACCCATATAAAGACCCCACTTTGCTTGGTTTTAAGCCATTCAATTGAATATATGCCGTTGCATCCACGTCTCGATAAGTAGCGTAATAGTATTCCAGCTACCAATGTTAATACACAAGTTCTTCATATATCGCATTCTTTGTAATGACGGGAGCGACCCTAATCAATGAATCGCAACTGAAGACTTTTTTCAGCTCCGACAGCATTTTCTTAACGAACAGTAGAGAATACCAAATTGCACGCATACTAGAATTACGCGTGACTGGCGGGAAGAGCAGGGGTTGTAAATATAACTCTGGTCAAGACCCCACTTTGCTTGGTTTTAAGCCATTCAATTGAATATATGCAGTTACATCCACGTCTCGATAAGTAGCGTAAATGTATTCCAGCTACCAATGTGAATACACAACTTCATCATATATCGCATTCTTTGTAATGATCGAAGCGACCCAAATCAATGAATCTCAACTGAAGACTTTTGTCAGCTCCGACAGCATTTTCTTAATGAACAGTAGAGAATACCAGATTACACGCATACTCGAATTACGCGTGACTGGCTTGTAGAGCAGGGGTAATAAATATAACCCTGATCAAGACACCAATTTGCTTGGTTTTAAGCCATTCAATTGAATATATACCGTTGCGTCCACGTCTCAATAAGTAGCGTAAATGCATTCCAGCTAGCAATGTGAATAAACTAGTTCTTCATATATCGCATTCTTTGTAATGATGGAAGCGACCCAAATCAATGAATCTCAACTGAAGACTTTTTTCAACTCCGACAGCATTTTCTTAACGAACAGTAGAGAATACCAAATTGCACGCATACTAGAATTACGCGTGACTGGCGGGAAGAGCAGGGGTTGTAAATATAACTCTGGTCAAGACCCCACTTTGCTTGGTTTTAAGCCATTCAATTGAATATATGCAGTTACATCCACGTCTCGATAAGTAGCGTAAATGTATTCCAGCTACCAATGTGAATACACAACTTCATCATATATCGCATTCTTTGTAATGATCGAAGCGACCCAAATCAATGAATCTCAACTGAAGACTTTTGTCAGCTCCGACAGCATTTTCTTAACGAACAGTAGAGAATACCAGACTACACGCATACTCGAATTACGCGTGACTGGCTTGTAGAGCAGGGGTAATAAATATAACCCTGATCAAGACACCAATTTGCTTGGTTTTAAGCCATTCAATTGAATATATGCCGTTGCATCCACGTCTCGATAAGTAGCGTAAATATATTCCAGCTACCAATGTTAATACACAAGTTCTTCATATATCGCATTCATTGTAATGATGGAAGCGACCCAAATCAATGAATCGCAACTGAAGACTTTTTCAGCTCCGACAGCATTTTCTTAACGAACAGTAGAGAATACCAGATTACACGCATACTCGAATTACGCGTGACTGGCTTGTAGAGCAGGGGTAATAAATATAACCCTGATCAAGACACCAATTTGCTTGGTTTTAAGCCATTCAATTGAATATATACCGTTGCGTCCACGTCTCAATAAGTAGCGTAAATGCATTCCAGCTAGCAATGTGAATAAACTAGTTCTTCATATCTCGCATTCTTTGTAATGACGGAAGCGACCCTAATCAACGAATCGCAACTGAAGACTTTTTTCAGCTTCGACAGCAGTTTGTTAACGCACAGTAGAGAATACCAGATTACACGCATACTGGAATTACGCGTGACTGACTTGTAGAGCAGGGGTAATAAATATAAGCCTGATCAAGACACCAATTTGCTTGGTTTTAAGCCATTCAATTGAATATATGCCGTTACATCCACGTCTCGATAAGTAGCGTAAATGCATTCCAGCTAGCAATGTGAATAAACGAGTTCTTCATATATCGCATTCTTTGTAATGATGGAAGCGACCCAAATCAATGAATCTCAACTGAAGACTTTTTTCAGCTCCGACAGCATTTTCTTAACGAACAGCAGAGAATACCAGATTGCACGCACACTGTAATAACGCGTGACTGGCGGGAAGAGCAGGGGTAATAAATATAACCCTGACCAAGACCCCACTTTGCTTGGTTTTAAGCCATTCAATTGAATATATATCGTTGCGTCCACGTCTCGATAAGTAGCGTAAATGTATTCCAGCTACCAATGTTAATACACAAGTTCTTCATATATCGCATTCATTGTAATGATGGAAGCGACCCAAATCAATGAATCGCAACTGAAGATTTTTTCAGCTCCGACAGCATTTTCTTAACGAACAGTAGAGAATACCAGATTGCACGCATACTAGAATTACGCGTGACTGGCGGGAAGAGCAGGGGTTGTAAATATAACTCTGGTCAAGACCCCACTTTGCTTGGTTTTAAGCCATTCAATTGAATATCTGCCGTTACATCCACGTCTCGATAAGTAGCGTAAATGTATTCCAGCTACCAATGTGAATACACAACTTCATCATATATCGCATTCTTTGTTATGATCGAAGCGACCCAAATCAATGAATCTCAACTGAAGACTTTTGTCAGCTCCGACAGCATTTTCTTAACGAACAGCAGAAAATACCAGGTTGCACGCACACTGTAATAACGCGTGACTGGCGGGAAGAGCAGGGATAATAAATATAACCCTGATCAAGACACCAATTTGCTTGGTTTTAAGCCATTCAATTGAATATATGCCGTTGCATCCACGTCTCGATAAGTAGCGTAAATGTATTCCAGCTACCAATGTTAATACACAAGTTCTTCATATATCGCATTCATTGTAATGATGGAAGCGACCCAAATCAATGAATCGCAACTGAAGACTTTTTCAGCTCCGACAGCATTTTCTTAACGAACAGTAGAGAATACCAGATTACACGCATACTCGAATTACGCGTGACTGGCTTGTAGAGCAGGGGTAATAAATATAACCCTGATCAAGACACCAATTTGCTTGGTTTTAAGCCATTCAATTGAATATATATCGTTGCGTCCACGTCTCGATAAGTAGCGTGGATGCATTCCAGCTAGCAATGTGAATACACAAGTTCTTCATGTATCGCATTCTTTGTAATGACAGAAGCGATCTAATCAATGAATCGCAACTGAAGGCTTTTTTGAGCTTCGACAGCATTTTCTTAAAGAACAGTAGAGAATACCAGATTGCACGCATACTAGAATTACGCGTGACTGGCGGGAAGAGCAGGGGTTGTAAATATAACTCTGGTCAAGACCCCACTTTGCTTGGTTTTAAGCCATTCAATTGAATATATGCCGTTACATCCACGTCTCGATAAGTAGCGTAAATGTATTCCAGCTACCAATGTGAATACACAACTTCATCATATATCGCATTCTTTGTAATGATCGAAGCGACCCAAATCAATGAATCGCAACAGAAGACTTTTTTCAGCTTCGACAGCATTTTCATAACGAACAGTAGAGAATACCAGATTGCACGCATACTAGAATTACGCGTGACTGGCGGGAAGAGCAGGGGTTGTAAATATAACTCTGGTCAAGACCCCACTTTGCTTGGTTGTAAGCCATTCAATTGAAAATATACCGTTGTATTCACGTCGCGATAAGTAGCGTATATGTATTCCAGCTGCCAATGTTAATACATAGGTTCTTCATATATCGCATTCTTTGTAAAGACGCAAGCGACCCTAATCAATGAATCCCAACTGAATACTTTTTTCAGCTTCGACAGCAGCTTGTTAACGAACAGTAGAGAATACCAGATTATACGCTTACTGGAATTACGCGTTACTGGCGGGAAAAGAAGGGTTTGTAAATATTACCCTGATCAAGACATCAATTTGCTTGGTTTTAAGCAATTCAATTGAATATATATCCTTGCATCCACGTCTCGATAAGTAGCGTAATAGTATTCCAGCTACCAATGTTAATACACAAGTTCTTCATATATCGCATTCTTTGTAATGACGGAAGTGGCCCTAATCAATGAATCGCAACAGAAGGCTTTTTTCAGCTCCGACAGCATTTTCATAACGAACAGTAGAGAATACCAGATTACACGCATACTGGAATTACGCGTGACTGGCTTGTAGAGCAGGGGTAGTAAATATAACCCTGACCAAGAGCCCACTTTCCTTGGTTTTAAGCTATTCAATTGAATATACGCCGTTGCATCCACGTCTCGATAAGTAGCGTAAATGTATCCCCGCTACCAATGTGAATATCAAGCTCTTCATATATCGCATTCTTTGTTATGACGGAAGCGACCCAAATCAATGAATCGCAACTGAAGACTTTTTTCAGATTCGACAGCATTTTCTTAACGAACAGCAAAGAATACCAGATTACACGCATACTGGAATTACGCGTGACTGGCTTGAAGAGCAGGGGTAATAAATATAACCTTGATCAAGACCCCACTTTGCTTGGTTTTATGCCATTCAATTGAATATATACCGTGTCATCCAGGTCTCGATAAGTAGCGTAAATGTATTCCACCTAACAGTGTTAATACGCAAGTTCTTCATATATCGCATTCTTTGTAAAGACGGAAGCGACCCTAATCAATGAATAGCAACTGAAGACTTTTTTCAGCTTCGACAGCATTTTCTTAACGAACAGCAGAGAATATCAGATTACACGCATACTGGAATTACGCGTGACTGGCTTGAAGAGCAGGGGTAATAAATATAACCTTGATCAAGACCCCACTTTGCTTGGTTTTATGCCATTCAATTGAATATATACCGTGTCATCCACGTCTCGATAAGTAGCGTAAATGTATTCCAGCTACCAGTGTTAATACGCAAGCTCTTCATATATCGCATTCTTTGTAATGACGGAAGCGACCCTAATCAATGAATCGCAACTGAAGGCTTTTTTCAGCTTCGACAGCATTTTCTTAGCGAACAGTAGATAATACCAGATTAAACACATACTGGAATAACGCGTGACTGGCTTGAAGAACAGGGGTTGTAAATATAACCCTGACCAAGGCCCCACTTTGCTTGGTTTTAAGCCATTCAATTGAATATATGCCGTTGCATCCACGTCTCGATAAGTAGCGAAAATGCATTCCAGCTAGCAATGTTAATAAACAAGTTCTTCATATATCGCATTCTTTGTAATGACGGAAGCGACCCTAATCAACGAATCGCAACTGAAGACTTTTTTCAGCTCCGACAGCATTTTCATAACGAACAGTAGAGAATACCAGATTACACGCATACTGGAATTACGCGTGACTGGCTTGAAGAGCAGGGGTAGTAAATATAACCCATGTAAAGACCCCACTTTGCTTGGTTTTAAGCCATTCAATTGAATATATGCCGTTGCATCCACGTCTCCATAAGTAGTGTAAATGTATTCCAGCTACCAGTGTTAATAAACAAGTTCTTCATATATCGCATTCTTTGTAATGACGGAAGCGACCCTAATCAATGAATCGCAACTGAAGGCTTTTTTCAGCTTCGACAGCATTTTCTTAACGAACAGTAGAGGATACCAGATTAAACGCATACTGGAATTACGCGTGACTGGCTTGAAGAGCAGGGGTGGTAAATATAACTCTGGTCAAGACCCCAATTTGCTTGGTTTTAAGCCATTCAATTGAATATATGCCGTTACATCCACGTCTCGATAAGTAGCGTAAATGTATACCAGCTACGAATGTGAATACACAAGTTCCTCATATATCGCATTCTTTGTAATGACGGAAGCGACCCTTATCAATAAATAGCAACTGAAGAGTTTTTTCAGCTCCGACAGCATTTTCATAACGAACAGTAGAGAATACCAGATTGCACACATACTAGAATTACACGTGACTGGCGGGAAGAGCAGGGGTTGTAAACATAACTCTGCCCAAGACCCCAATTTGCTTGGTTTTATGCCATTCAATTGAATATATACCGTGTCATCCACGTCTCGATAAGTAGCGTAAATGTATTCCAGCTACCAGTGTTAATACACAAGTTCTTCATATATCGCATTCTTTGTAATGACGGAAGCGACCCTAATCAATGAATGGCAACTGAAGACTTTTTTCAGCTCCGACAGCATTTTCATTACGCACAGTAGAGAATACCATACTACACGCATCCTGGAATTACACGTGACTGGCTTGAAGAGCAGGGGTTGTAAATATATCCCTGACCAAGACCCCACTATGTTTGGTGTTAAGCCATTCAATTGAATATATGCCGTTGAATCCAGGTCTCGATAAGTAGCGTAAGTGTATTCCAGCTACCAATTTTAATACACAAGTTCTTCATATATCGCATTCTTTGTAAAGACGCAAGCGACCCTAATCAATGAATCCCAACTCAATACTTTTTTCAGCTTCGAGAGGAGATGTTAACGAACAGTAGAGAATACCAGATTATACGCTTACTGGAATTACGCGATACTGGCGGGAAGAGCAGGGGTTGTAATTATAACCCTGATGAAGACACGACTTTGCTTTGATTTTATGCCGTTCAATTGAATATATAAGGTTGCACTCACGTCTCAATAAGTAGCGTAAATGCATTCCAGCTAGCGATGTGAATAAACAAGTTCTTCATATCTCGCATTCTTTGTAATGACGGAAGCGACCCTAATCAACGAATCGCAACTGAAGACTTTTTTCAGCTTCGACAGCAGTTTGTTAACGAACAGTAGAGAATACCAGATTACACGCATACTGGAATTACGCGTGACTGGCCTGTAGAGCAGGGGTAATAAATATAACCCTGACCAAGAGCCCACTTTCCTTGGTTTTAAGCTATTCAATTGAATATACGCCGATGCATCCACGTCTCGATAAATAGCGTAAGTGTATTCCAGCTACCAATGTTAATATACAAGTTCGTCATATATCACATTATTTGTAATGACGGAAGCGACCCTTATCAATGAATCGCAACTGAAGACTTTTTTCAGCTCTGATAGGATTTTCTTAACGAACAGTAGAGAATACCAGATCACACGCATACTGGAATTACGCGTGACTGGCTTGAAGAGCAGGGGTTGTAAATATATCCCTGACAAAGACCCCACTATGCTTGGTTTTAAGCCTTTCATTTGAATATATACCGTTGCATCCACGTCTCGATAAGTAGCGTAAATGCATTCCAGTTAGCAATGTAAATACACAGGTTCTTCATATATCGCATTCTTTGTAATGACGGATGCGACCCTAACCAATGAATCGCAACTGAAGGCTTTTGTCAGCTTCGACAGCATTTTCTTAACGAACAGTAGAGGATACCAGATTAAACGCATACTGGAATTACGCGTGACTGGCTTGAAGAGCAGGGGTAACAAATATAATCCTGACCAAGACCCCACTTTGCTTGGTTTTAAGCCATTCAATTGAATACATGCCGTTGCATCCACGTCTCGATAAGTAGCGTAAATGTATCCCCGCTACCAATGTGAATATCAAGCTCTTCATATATCGCATTCTTTGTGATGACGGAAGCGACCCAAATCAATGAATCGCAACTGAAGACTTTTTTCAGATTCGACAGCATTTTCTTAACGAACAGCAAAGAATACCAGATTACACGCATACTGGAATTACGCGTGACTGGCTTGAAGAGTAGGGGTAATAAATATAACCTTGATCAAGACCCCACTTTGCTTGGTTTTAAGCCATTCAATTGAATATATGCCGTTGCATCCACGTCTCGATAAGTAGTGTAAATGTATTCCAGCTACCAGTGTTAATACACAAGTTCTTCATATATCGCATTCTTTGTAATGACGGAAGCGACGCTAATCAACGAATCGCAACTGAAGAGTTTTTTTCAGCTTCGACAGCATTTTCTTAACGAACAGCAGAGAATACCAGATTACACGCATACTGGAATTACGCGTGACTGGCTTGAAGAGCAGGGGTGGTAAATATAACTCTGGTCAAGACCCCACTTTGCTTGGTTTTAAGCCATTCAATTGAATATATGCCGTTACATCCACGTCTCGATAAGTAGCGTAAATGTATTCCAGCTACCAATGTGAATACACAAGTTCTTCATATATCGCATTCTTTGTAATGATGGAAGCGACGCTAATCAACGAATCGCAACTGAAGAGTTTTTTCAGCTTCGACAGCATTTTCTTAACGAACAGCAGAGAATACCAGATTACACGCATACTGGAATTACGCGTGACTGGCTTGAAGAGCAGGGGTGGTAAATATAACTCTGGTCAAGACCACACTTTGCTTGGTTTTAAGCCATTCAATTGAATATATGCCGTTACATCCACGTCTCGATAAGTAGCGTAAATGTAAATCAGCTACCAATGTGAATACACAAGTTCTTCATATATCGCATTCTTTGTAATGATGCAAGCGACCGAAATCAATGAATAGCAACTGAAGACGTTTTTCAGCTCCGACAGCATTTTCTTAACGAACAGTAGAGAATACCAGATTGCACGCATACTAGAATTAATGTGACTGGCGGGAAGAGCAGGGGTTGGAAATATAACGTTGATCAAGACCCCACTTTGCTTGGTTTTATGCCATTCAATTGAATATATACCGTGTCATCCACGTCTCGATGAGTCGCGTAAATGTATTCCAGCTACCAGTGTTAATACACAAGTATTTCATATATCGCATTCTTTGTAATGACGGAAGCGACCCAAATCAATGAATCGCAACTGAAGGCTTTTTTCAGCTTCGACAGCATTTTCTTAACGAACAGTAGAGGATACCAGATTAAACGCATACTGGAATTACGCGTGACTGGCTTGAAGAGCAGGGGTGGTAAATATAACTCTGGTCAAGACCCCACTTTGCTTCCTTGTAAGCCATTCAATTCAATATATGCCGTTACATCCACGTCTCGATAAGTAGCGTAAATGTATTCCAGCTACGAATGTGAATACACAAGTTCTTCATATATCGCATTCTTTGTAATGACGGAAGCGACCCTTATCAATGAATAGCAACTGAAGAGTTTTTTCAGCTCCGACAGCATTTTCATAACGAACAGTAGAGAATACCAGATTACACGCATACTGGAATTGCGCGTGACTGGCTTGAAGAGCAGGGGTAATAAATATAACCCATATAAAGACCCCACTTTGTTTGGTTTTAAGCCATTCAATTGAATATATGCCGTTGCATCCACGTCTCGATAAGTAGTGCAAATATATTCCAGCTACCAGTGTTAATACACAAGTTCTTCATATATCGCATTCTTTGTAATGACGGAAGCGACCCTAATCAATTAATCGCAACTGAAGACCTTTTTCAGCTCCGAAAGGATTTTCTTAGCGAACAGTAGAGGATACCAGATTAAACGCATACTGGAATTACGCGTGACTGGCTTGAAGAGCAGGGGTGGTAAATATAACTCTGGTCAAGACCCCACTTTGTTTGGTTTTAAGCCATTCAATTGAATATATGCCGTTACAACCACGTCTCCATAAGTAGCTTAAATGTATTACAGCTACGAATGTGAATACACAAGTTCTTCATATAACGCATTCTTTGTAATGATGGAAGCGACCCAAAAAAATGAATCGCAACTGAAGACGTTTTTCAGCTCCGACAGCATTTTCTTAACGAACAGTAGAGAATACCAGATTGCACGCATACTAGAATTACGCGTGACTGGCGGGAAGAGCAGGGGTTGTAAACATAACTCTGCTCAAGACCCCAATTTGCTTGGTTTTATGCCATTCAATTGAATATATACCGTGTCATCCACGTCTCGATAAGTAGCGTAAATGTATTCCAGCTACCAGTGTTAATATACAAGTTCTTTATATATAGCATTCTTTGTAATGACGGAAGCGACCCTAATCAATGAATGGCAACTGAAGACTTTTTTCAGCTCCGACAGCATTTTCATAACGAACAGTAGAGAATACCAGATTACACGCATACTGGAATTACGCGTGACTGGCTTGAAGAGCAGGAGTAGTAAATATAACCCATATAAAGACCCACTTTGCTTGGTTTTAAGCCATTCAATTGAATATATGCCGTTGCATCCACGTCTCGATAAGTAGTGTAAATGTATTCCAGCTACCAGTGTTAATACACAAGTTCTTCATATATCGCATTCTTTGTAATGACGGAAGCGACGCTAATCAACGAATCGCAACTGAAGAGTTTTTTTCAGCTTCGACAGCATTTTCTTAACGAACAGCAGAGAATACCAGATTACACGCATACTGGAATTACGCGTGACTGGCTTGAAGAGCAGGGGTGGTAAATATAACTCTGGTCAAGACCCCACTTTGCTTGGTTTTATACCATTCAATTGAATATATGCCGTTACATCCACGTCTCGATAAGTAGCGTAAATGTAAATCAGCTACCAATGTGAATACACAAGTTCTTCATATATCGCATTCTTTGTAATGATGCAAGCGACCGAAATCAATGAATAGCAACTGAAGACGTTTTTCAGCTCCGACAGCATTTTCTTAACGAACAGTAGAGAATACCAGATTGCACGCATACTAGAATTAATGTGACTGGCGGGAAGAGCAGGGGTTGGAAATATAACGTTGATCAAGACCCCACTTTGCTTGGTTTTATGCCATTCAATTGAATATATACCGTGTCATCCACGTCTCGATGAGTCGCGTAAATGTATTCCAGCTACCAGTGTTAATACACAAGTTCTTCATATATCGCATTCTTTGTAATGACGGAAACGACCCTAATCAATGAATAGGAACTGAAGACTTTTTTCAGCTCCGACAGCATTTTCATAACGAACAGTAGAGAATACCAGATTACACGCATACTGGAATTACCCGTGACTGGCTTGAAGAGCAGGGGTAGTAAATATAACCCATATAACGACCCCACTTTGCTTGGTTTTAAGCCATTCAATTGAATATATGCCGTTGCATCCACGTCTCGATAAGTAGTGTAAATGTATTCCAGCTACCAGTGTTAATACACAAGTACTTCATATATCGCATTCTTTGTAATGACGGAAGCGACCCTAATCAATGAATCGCAACTGAAGGCTTTTTTCAGCTTCGACAGCATTTTCTTAACGAACAGTAGAGGATACCAGATTAAACGCATACTGGAATTACGCGTGACTGGCTTGAAGAGCAGGGGTGGTAAATATAACTCTGGTCAAGACCCCACTTTGCTTGCTTTTAAGCCATTCAATTGAATATATGCCGTTACATCCACGTCTCGATAAGTAGCGTAAATGTATTCCAGCTACGAATGTGAATACACAAGTTCTTCATATATCGCATTCTTTGTAATGACGGAAGCGACCCTTATCAATGAATAGCAACAGAAGAGTTTTTTCAGCTCCGACAGCATTTTCGTAACGAACAGTAGAGAATACCAGATTACGCGCATACTGGAATTACGCGTGACTGGCTTGAAGAACAGGGGTTTTAAATATAACCGTGACCAAGACCCCACTTTGCTTGGTTTTAAGCCATTCAATTGAATATATGCCGTTGCATCCACGTCTCGATGAGTCGCGTAAATGTATTCCAGCTACCAGTGTTAATACACAAGTATTTCATATATCGCATTCTTTGTAATGACGGAAGCGACCCAAATCAATGAATCGCAACTGAAGGCTTTTTTCAGCTTCGACAGCATTTTCTTAACGAACAGTAGAGGATACCAGATTAAACGCATACTGGAATTACGCGTGACTGGCTTGAAGAGCAGGGGTGGTAAATATAACTCTGGTCAAGACCCCACTTTGCTTCCTTGTAAGCCATTCAATTCAATATATGCCGTTACATCCACGTCTCGATAAGTAGCGTAAATGTATTCCAGCTACGAATGTGAATACACAAGTTCTTCA
Organism: Dermacentor andersoni; assembly: GCF_023375885.2. NCBI lineage: Eukaryota > Metazoa > Arthropoda > Arachnida > Ixodida > Ixodidae > Dermacentor > Dermacentor andersoni. The sequence continues at coordinate 32,877,485 of NC_092818.1, forward strand.
TATATCGCATTCTTTGTAATGACGGAAGCGACCCTTATCAATGAATAGCAACTGAAGAGTTTTTTCAGCTCCGACAGCATTTTCATAACGAACAGTAGAGAATACCAGATTACACGCATACTGGAATTGCGCGTGACTGGCTTGAAGAGCAGGGGTAATAAATATAACCCATATAAAGACCCCACTTTGTTTGGTTTTAAGCCATTCAATTGAATATATGCCGTTGCATCCACGTCTCGATAAGTAGTGCAAATATATTCCAGCTACCAGTGTTAATACACAAGTTCTTCATATATCGCATTCTTTGTAATGACGGAAGCGACCCTAATCAATTAATCGCAACTGAAGACCTTTTTCAGCTCCGAAAGGATTTTCTTAGCGAACAGTAGAGGATACCAGATTAAACGCATACTGGAATTACGCGTGACTGGCTTGAAGAGCAGGGGTGGTAAATATAACTCTGGTCAAGACCCCACTTTGTTTGGTTTTAAGCCATTCAATTGAATATATGCCGTTACAACCACGTCTCCATAAGTAGCTTAAATGTATTACAGCTACGAATGTGAATACACAAGTTCTTCATATAACGCATTCTTTGTAATGATGGAAGCGACCCAAAAAAATGAATCGCAACTGAAGACGTTTTTCAGCTCCGACAGCATTTTCTTAACGAACAGTAGAGAATACCAGATTGCACGCATACTAGAATTACGCGTGACTGGCGGGAAGAGCAGGGGTTGTAAACATAACTCTGCTCAAGACCCCAATTTGCTTGGTTTTATGCCATTCAATTGAATATATACCGTGTCATCCACGTCTCGATAAGTAGCGTAAATGTATTCCAGCTACCAGTGTTAATATACAAGTTCTTTATATATAGCATTCTTTGTAATGACGGAAGCGACCCTAATCAATGAATGGCAACTGAAGACTTTTTTCAGCTCCGACAGCATTTTCATAACGAACAGTAGAGAATACCAGATTACACGCATACTGGAATTACGCGTGACTGGCTTGAAGAGCAGGAGTAGTAAATATAACCCATATAAAGACCCACTTTGCTTGGTTTTAAGCCATTCAATTGAATATATGCCGTTGCATCCACGTCTCGATAAGTAGTGTAAATGTATTCCAGCTACCAGTGTTAATACACAAGTTCTTCATATATCGCATTCTTTGTAATGACGGAAGCGACGCTAATCAACGAATCGCAACTGAAGAGTTTTTTTCAGCTTCGACAGCATTTTCTTAACGAACAGCAGAGAATACCAGATTACACGCATACTGGAATTACGCGTGACTGGCTTGAAGAGCAGGGGTGGTAAATATAACTCTGGTCAAGACCCCACTTTGCTTGGTTTTATACCATTCAATTGAATATATGCCGTTACATCCACGTCTCGATAAGTAGCGTAAATGTATTCCAGCTACCAATGTGAATACACAAGTTCTTCATATATCGCATTCTTTGTAATGATGGAAGCGACGCTAATCAACGAATCGCAACTGAAGAGTTTTTTCAGCTTCGACAGCATTTTCTTAACGAACAGCAGAGAATACCAGATTACACGCATACTGGAATTACGCGTGACTGGCTTGAAGAGCAGGGGTGGTAAATATAACTCTGGTCAAGACCACACTTTGCTTGGTTTTAAGCCATTCAATTGAATATATGCCGTTACATCCACGTCTCGATAAGTAGCGTAAATGTAAATCAGCTACCAATGTGAATACACAAGTTCTTCATATATCGCATTCTTTGTAATGATGCAAGCGACCGAAATCAATGAATAGCAACTGAAGACGTTTTTCAGCTCCGACAGCATTTTCTTAACGAACAGTAGAGAATACCAGATTGCACGCATACTAGAATTAATGTGACTGGCGGGAAGAGCAGGGGTTGGAAATATAACGTTGATCAAGACCCCACTTTGCTTGGTTTTATGCCATTCAATTGAATATATACCGTGTCATCCACGTCTCGATGAGTCGCGTAAATGTATTCCAGCTACCAATGTGAATACACAAGTTCTTCATATATCGCATTCTTTGTAATGACGGAAGCGACCCTTATCAATGAATAGCAACAGAAGAGTTTTTTCAGCTCCGACAGCATTTTCGTAACGAACAGTAGAGAATACCAGATTACGCGCATACTGGAATTACGCGTGACTGGCTTGAAGAACAGGGGTTTTAAATATAACCGTGACCAAGACCCCACTTTGCTTGGTTTTAAGCCATTCAATTGAATATATGCCGTTGCATCCACGTCTCGATGAGTCGCGTAAATGTATTCCAGCTACCAGTGTTAATACACAAGTTCTTCATATATCGCATTCTTTGTAATGACGGAAGCGACCCTTATCAATGAATCGCAACTGAAGACTTTTTTCAGATTCGACAACATTTTCTTAACGAACAGCAAAGAATACCAGATTACACGCATACTGGAATTACGCGTGACTGGCTTGAAGAGTAGGGGTAATAAATATAACCTTGATCAAGACCCCACTTTGCTTGGTTTTATGCCATTCAATTGAATATATACCGTGTCATCCACGTCTCGATAAGTAGCGTTAAATGTATTCCAGCTACCAGTGTTAATACGCATGTTCTTCATATATCGCATTCTTTGTAATGACGGAAGCGACCCTAATCAATGAATAGCAACTGAAGACTTTTTTTCAGCTCCGACAGCATTTACATAACGAACAGTAGAGAATACCAGATTACACGCATACTGGAATTGCGCGTGACTGGCTTGAAGAGCAGGGGTAATAAATATAACCCATATAAAGACCCCACTTTGTTTGGTTTTAAGCCATTCAATTGAATATATGCCGTTGCATCCACGTCTCGATAAGTAGTGCAAATATATTCCAGCTACCAGTGTTAATACACAAGTTCTTCATATATCGCATTCTTTGTAATGACGGAAGCGACCCTAATCAATTAATCGCAACTGAAGACCTTTTTCAGCTCCGAAAGGATTTTCTTAGCGAACAGTAGAGGATACCAGATTAAACGCATACTGGAATTACGCGTGACTGGCTTGAAGAGCAGGGGTGGTAAATATAACTCTGGTCAAGACCCCACTTTGCTTGGTTTTAAGCCATTCAATTGAATATATGCCGTTACATCCACGTCTCCATAAGTAGCTTAAATGTATTCCAGCTACGAATGTGAATACACAAGTTCTTCATATATCGCATTCTTTGTAATGATGGAAGCGACCCAAAAAAATGAATCGCAACTGAAGACGTTTTTCAGCTCCGACAGCATTTTCTTAACGAACAGTAGAGAATACCAGATTGCACGCATACTAGAATTACGCGTGACTGGCGGGAAGAGCAGGGGTTGTAAACATAACTCTGCTCAAGACCCCAATTTGCTTGGTTTTATGCCATTCAATTGAATATATACCGTGTCATCCACGTCTCGATAAGTAGCGTAAACGTATTCCAGCTACCAGTGTTAATATACAAGTTCTTCATATATAGCATTCTTTGTAATGACGGAAGCAACCCTAATCAATGAATGGCAACTGAAGACTTTTTTCAGCTCCGACAGCATTTTCATAACGAACAGTAGAGAATACCAGATTACACGCATACTGGAATTACGCGTGACTGGCTTGAAGAGCAGGAGTAGTAAATATAACCCATATAAAGACCCCACTTTGCTTGGTTTTAAGCCATTCAACTGAATATATGCCGTTGCATCCACGTCTCGATAAGTAGCGTAAATGTATCCCCGCTACCAATGTGAATATCAAGCTCTTCATATATCGCATTATTTGTGATGACGGAAGCGACCCAAATCAATGAATCGCAACTGAAGACTTTTTTCAGATTCGACAACATTTTCTTAACGAACAGCAAAGAATACCAGATTACACGCATACTGGAATTACGCGTGACTGGCTTGAAGAGTAGGGGTAATAAGTATAACCTTGATCAAGACCCCACTTTGCTTGGTTTTATGCCATTCAATTGAATATATACCGTGTCATCCACGTCTCGATAAGTAGCGTAAATGTATTCCAGCTACCAGTGTTAATACGCAAGTTCTTCATATATCGCATTCTTTGTAATGACGGAAGCGACCCTAATCAATGAATAGCAACTGAAGACTTTTTTCAGCTTCGACAGCATTTTCTTAACGAACAGTAGAGAATACCAGATTACACGCATACTGGAATAACGCGTGACTGGCTTGAAGAACAGGGGTTGTAAATATAACCGTGACCAAGGCCCCACTTTGCTTGGTTTTAAGCCATTCAATTGAATATATGCCGTTGCATCCACGTCTCGATAAGTAGCGTAAATGCATTCCAGCTAGCAATGTTAATAAACAAGTTCTTCATATATCGCATTCTTTGTAATGATGGAAGCGACGCTAATCAACGGATCGCAACTGAAGAGTTTTTTCAGCTTCGACAGCATTTTCTTAACGAACAGCAGAGAATACCAGATTACACGCATACTGGAATTACGCGTGACTGGCTTGAAGAGCAGGGGTGGTAAATATAACTCTGGTCAAGACCCCACTTTGCTTGGTTTTAAGCCATTCAATTGAATATATGCCGTTACATCCACGTCTCGATAAGTAGCGTAAATGTATTCCAGCTACCAATGTGAATACACAAGTTCTTCATATATCGCATTCTTTGTAATGACGGAAGCGACCCTAATCAACGAATCGCAACTGAAGAGTTTTTTCAGCTTCGACAGCATTTTCTTAACGAACAGCAGATAATACCAGATTACACGCATACTGGAATTACCCGTGACTGGCTTGAAGAGCAGGGGTAGTAAATATAACCTATATAAAGACCCCACTTTGCTTGGTTTTAAGCCATTCAATTGAATATATGCCGTTGCATCCACGTCTCGATAAGTAGTGTAAATGTATTCCAGCTACCAGTGTTAATACACAAGTACTTCATATATCGCATTCTTTGTAATGACGGAAGCGACCCTAATCAATGAATCGCAACTGAAGGCTTTTTTCAGCTTCGACAGCATTTTCTTAACGAACAGTAGAGGATACCAGATTGCACGCATACTGGAATTACGCGTGACTGGCGGGAAGAGCAGGGGTTGTAAATATATCCCTGACCAAGACCCCACTTTGCTTGGTTGTGAGCCATTCAATTGAATATATGCCGTTACATCCACGTCTCGATAAGTAGCGTAAATGTATTCCAGCTACCAATGTGAATACAGAAGTTCTTCATATAATGCATTCTTTGTAAAGACGGAAGCGACCCTAATCAATCAATCCCAACTAAAGACTTTTCTCAGCTCCGACAGCATTTTCGTAACGAACAGTAGAGAAGACCAGATCACACGCATACTGGAATTACGCGTGACTGGCTTGAAGAGCAGGGGTAGTAAATATCACCGTGAACAAGACCCCACTTTGCTTGGTTTTAAGCCATTCCATTGAATATATGCCGTTGCATCCACGTCTCGATAAGTAGCGTAAACGTATTCCAGCTACCAATGTCAATACACAAGTTCTTCATATATCGCATTCTTTGTAATGACGGAAGCGACCCTAATCAATGAATCACAACTGAAGACATTTTTCAGCTCCGACAGCATTTTCTTAACGAACAGTAAAGAATACCAGATTGCACGCATACTGGAATTAATGCGTGACTGGCGGGAAGAGCAGGGGCTGTAAATGTAACCCATATAAACACCCCACTTTGTTTGGTTGTAAGCCGTTCAATTGAATATATACCGTTGAGTTCACGTCTCGATAAGTAGGGTAAATGCATTCCAGCTAGCACTGTGAATAAACAAGTTATTCATATCTCGCATTCTTTGTAATGACGGAAGCGACCCTAATCAATGAATCGCAAATGAAGACTTTTTTCAACTTCGACAGCAGTTTGTTAACGAACGGTAGAGAATACCAGATTGCAAGCATGCTGGAATTACGCGTGACTGGCGGGAAGAGGAGGGGTTGTAAATATAAACATGACCAAGACGCCACTTTCCTTGGTTTTAATCTATTCAATTGAATATATGCCGATGAATCCACGTCTCGATAAGTAGCGTAAGTGTATTCCAGCTACCAATGTTAATATACAAGTTCTTCATATATCGCATTCTTTGTAATGACGGAAGCGACCCTTATCAATGAATCGCAACTGAAAACTTTTTTCAGCTCTGATAGGATTTTCTTAACGAACAGTAGAGAATACCAGATCACACGCATACTGGAATTACGCGTGACTGGCTTGAAGAGCAGGGGTGGTAAATATAACCGTGATCAAGACCCCACTTTGCTTGGTTTTAAGCCATTCCATTGAATATATGCCGTTGCATCCATGTCTCGATAAGTAGCGTAAATGCATTCCAGCTACCAATGTGAATACACAAGTTCATATACCGCATTCCTTGTAAAGACGCAAGCGACCCTAATCAATGAATCCCAACTGAGTATTTTTTCAGCTTCGACAGCAGTTTGTTAACGAACAGTTGAGAATACCAGATCACACGCATACTGGAATTACGCGTGACTGGCTTGAAGAGCAGGGGTAGTAAATATAACCGTGATCAAGACCCCACTTTGCTTGGTTTTAAGCCATTCCATTGAATATATGCCGTTGCATCCATGTCTCGATAAGTAGCGTAAATGCATTCCAGCTACCAATGTGAATACTCAAGTTCTTCATATATCGCATTCCTTGTAAAGACGCAAGCGACCCTAATCAATGAATCCCAACTGAGTATTTTTTCAGCTTCGACAGCAGTTTGTTAACGAACTGTAGAGAATACCAGATCACACGCATACTGGAATTACGCGTGACTGGCTTGAAGAGCAGGGGTAGTAAATATAACCGTGAACAAGACCCCACTTTGCTTGGTTTTAAGCCATTCCATTGAATATATGCCGTTGCATCCACGTCTCGATAAGTAGCGTAAATGTATTCCAGCTACCAATGTCAATTCACAAGTTCTTCATATATCGCATTCTTTGTAATGACGGAAGCGACCCTAATCAATGAATCTCAACTGAAGACATTTTTCAGCTCCGACAGCATTTTCTTAACGAACAGTAAATAATACCAGATTACATGCATACTGGAATTACGCGTGACTGGCTTGAAGAGCAGGGGTTGTAAATATAACCGTGAACAAGACCCGACTTTGCTTGGTTTTAAGCCATTCCATTGAATATATGCCGTTGCATCCACGTCTCGATAAGTAGCGTAAACGTATTCCAGCTACCAATGTCAATACACAAGTTGTTCATATATCGCATTCTTTGTTATGACGGAAGCGACCCTAATCAATGAATCACAACTGAAGACATTTTTCAGCTCCGACAGCATTTTCTTAACGAACAGTAAATAATACCAGATTACATGCATACTGGAATTACGCGTGACTGTCTTGAAGAGCAGAGGTAATAAATATAACCCTGACCAAGACCGCGCTTTGCTTGGTTTCAAGCCATTCAATTGAATATATGCTGTTGCATCCACGTCTCGATAAGTAGCGTAAATGCATTCCAGCTAGCAATGTGAATAAACAAGTTCTTCATATATCGCATTCTTTGTAATGACGGAAGCGATCTAATCAATCAATACCAACTTAAGACTTTTCTCAGCTCCGACAGCATTTTCGTAACGAACAGTAGAGGATACCAGATCACACGCATATTGGAATTACGCGTGACTGGCTTGAAGAGCAGGGGTAGTAAATATAACCGTGAACAAGACCCCACTTTGCTTGGTTTTAAGCCATTCCATTGAATATATGCCGTTGCATCCACGTCTCGATAAGTAGCGTAAATTCATTCCAGCTACCAGTGTTAATATACAAGTTCTTCATATATCGCATTCGTTTTGATGACGGAAGCGACCCTTATCAATGAATCGCAACTGAAGACTTTTTTTCAGCTCTGATAGGATTTTCTTAACGAACAGTAGAGAATACCAGATCCCTCGCATACTTGAATTACGCGTGACTGGCTTCAAGAGCAGGGGTTGTAAATATATCCCTGACCAAGACCCCACTACGCTTGGTTTTAAGCCATTCAATTGAATATATACCGTTGCATCCACGTCTCGATAAGTAGGGTAAATGCATTCCAACTAGCAATGGGAATAAACAAGGTATTCATATCTCGCATTCTTTGTAATGACGGAAGCGACCCTAATCAATGAATCCCAAATGAAGACATTTTCAACTTCGACAGCAGTTTGTTAACGAACGGTAGAGAATACCAGATTACACGCATAATGTAATAACGCGTGACTGGCGGGAAGAGCAGGGGTTGTAAATATATCCCTGACAAAGACCGCGCTTTGCTTGGTTTTAAGCCATTCAATTGAATATATGCTGTTGCATCCACGTCTCGATAAGTAGCGTAAATGCATTCCAGCTAGCAATGTGAATAAACAAGTTCTTCATATATCGCATTCTTTGTAATGACGGAAGCAACCCTAATCAATGAATCGCAACTGAAGACATTTTTCAGCTCCGACAGCTTTTTCTTAACGAACAGTAAAGAATACAGATTACATGCATACTGGAATTACGCGTGACTGTCTTGAAGAGCAGGGGTAATAAATATAACCCTGACAAAGACCGCGCTTTGCTTGGTTTTAAGCCATTCAATTGAATATATGCTGTTGCATCCACGTCTCGATAAGTAGCGTAAATGCATTCCAGCTAGCAATGTGAATAAACAAGTTCTTCATATATCGCATTCTTTGTAATGACAGAAGCTATCTAATCAATGAATCGCAACTGAAGACTTTTTTCAGCTTCGACAGCATTTCCTTAACGAACAGTAGGGAATACCACATTACACGCATACTGGAATTACGCGTGACTGGCTTGAAGAGCAGGGGTAATAAATATAACCCTGACCAAGACCGCGCTTTGCTTGGTTTTAAGCCATTCAATTGAAAATATGCCGTTGCATCCACGTCTCGATAAGTAGCATAAATGTATTCCAGCTACCAATGTGAATACACAAGTTCTTCATATAATGCATTCTTTGTAAAGACGGAAGCGATCTAATCAATGAATCGCAACTGAAGACTTTTTTCAGCTTCGAGAGCATTTTCGTAACGAACAGTAGAGAATACCAGATTACACGCATACTGGAATTACGCGTGACTGGCTTCAGGAGCAGGGGTAATAAACATAACCCTGACTAAGACCCCACTTTGCTTGGTTTTAAGCCATTCAATTGAATATATGCCGTTGCATCCACGATTCGATAAGTAGGGTAAATGCATTCCAACTAGCAATGGGAATAAACAAGTTATTCATATCTCGCATTCTTTGTAATGACAGAAGCGACCCTAATCAATGAATCGCAAATGAAGACTTTTTTCAACTTCGACAGCAGTTTGTTAACGAACGGTAGAGAATACCAGATTGCACGCCTGCTGGAATTACGCGTGACTGGCGGAAAGAGGAGGGGTTGTAAATATAAACCTGACCAAGACGCAACTTTCCTTGGTTTTAGGCTATTCAATTGAATATATGCCGATGCATCCATGTCTCGATAAGTAGCGTAAGTGTATTCCAGCTACCAATGCTAATATACAAGTTCTTCATATATCGCATTCTTTGTAATGACGGAAGCGACCCTTATCAATGAATCGCAACTGAAGACTTTTTTCAGCTCTGATAGGATTTTCTTAACGAACAGTAGAGAATACCAGATCACACGCATACTGGAATTACGCGTGACTGGCTTGAAGAGCAGGGGTAGTAAATATAACCGTGATCAAGACCCCACTTTGCTTGGTTTTAAGCCATTCCACTGAATATATGCCGTTGCATCCACGTCTCGATAAGTAGCGTAAATGTATTCCAGCTACCAATGTGAATACACAAGTTCTTCATATAATGCATTCTTTGTAAAGACGGAAGTGACCCTAATCAATCAATCCCAACTAAGGAATCTTCTCAGCTCCGACAGCATTTTTGTAACGAACAGTGGAGAATACCAGATTACACGCATACAGGAATTACGCGTGACTGGCGGGAAGAGCAGGGGTAAGAAATATGACCCTGACCAAGACCCCACTTTGCTTGGTTTTCAGCCATTCAATTGAATATATGCCGTTGCATCCACGTCTCGATAGGTAGCGTAAATGTATTCCAGCTACCAATGTGAAGACACAGGTTCTTCATATATCGTATTCTTTGTAATGATGGAAGCGACCCTTATCAATGAATCGCAACTGAAGACTTTTTTCAGCTCCAACAGCCTTTTCTTAACGAACAGTGGAGAATACCAGATTGCACGCTCATTGGAATGACGCGTGACTGTCTTGAAGAGCAGGGGTTGTAAATATATCCCTGACCAAGACCGCACTATGCTTGGTTTTAAGCCATTCAATTGAATATATGCCATTGCATCCACGTCTCGATAAGTAGCGTAAATGCATTCCAGCTACCAATGTGAATACACAAGTTCTTCATATATCGCATTCCTTGTAAAGACGCAAGCGACCCTAATCAATGAATCCCAACTGAATACTTTTTTCAGCTTCGACAGCAGTTTGTTAACGAACAGTAGAGAATACCAGATTGCACGCATGCTGGAATTACGCGTGACTGGCGGGAAGAGGAGGGGTTGTAAATATAACCCTGACCAAGACCCCACTTTCCTTGGTTTTAAGCTATTCAATTGAATATATGCCGATGCATACACGTCTCGATAAGTAGCGTAAGTGTATTCCAGCTACCAATGTTAATATACAAGTTCCTCATATATCGCATTCTTTGTAATGACGGAAGCGACCCATATCAATGAATCGCAACTAAAGACTTTTTTCAGCTCTGATAGGATTTTCTTAAGGAACAGTAGAGAATACCAGATCCCACGCATACTGCAATTACGCGTAACTGGCTTGAAGAGCAGGGGTTGTAAATATATCCCTGACCAAGACCCCACTATGCTTGGTTTCAAGCCATTCAATTGAATATATACCGTTCCATCCACGTCTCGATAAGTAGCGTAAATGCATTCCACCTAGCAATGTGAATACACAAGTTCTTCATATATCGCATTCTTTGTAATGACGGATGCGACCCTAATCAATGAATCGCAAATGAAGACTTTTTTCAGCTTCGACAGCGTTTTCTTAACGAACAGTAGAGGATACCACATTACACGCATACTGGAATTACGCGTGACTGGCTTGAAGAGCAGGGGTAATAAATATAACCCTGACCAAGACCCCGCTTTGCTTGGTTTTAAGCCATTCAATTGAATATATGTCGTTGCATCCACGTCTCAATAAGTAGCGTAAATGCATTCCAGCTAGCAATTTGAATAAACAAGTTCTTCATGTATCGCATTCTTTGTAATGACGGAAGCGATCTAAGCAATGAATCGCAACTGAAGACTTTTTTCAGCTTCGACAGCATTTTCTTAACGAACAGTAGGGAATACCAGATTACACTCATAATGTAATAACGCGTGACTGGCGGGAAGAGCAGAGGTTGTAAATAATACCCTGATGAAGGCACCACTTTGCTTGGTTTTATGCCATTCAATTGAGTATATACCGTGTCATCCACGTCTCGATAAGTAGCGTAAATGCATTCCAGCTACCAGAGTTAGTACACAACTTCTTCATATATCGCATTCTTTGTAATGACGGAAGCGACCCTTATCAATGAATCGTTACTGAAGACTTTTTTCAGCTCCGACAGCATTTTCTTAACGAACAGTAGAAAATACCAGATTGCACGCACACTGGAATTACCCGTTACTGGCGGGAAGAGCACGGGTTGTAAATATAACCCTGATCAAGACACCACTTTGCTTGATTTTAAGCCATTCAACTGAATATATACCGTTGCATCCACGTCTCGATAAGTAGCATAAATGTATTCCAGCTACCAATGTCAATACACAAGTTCTTCATATATCGCATTCTTTGTAATGACGGAAGCGACCCTTATCAATGAATCGCAACTGAAGACTTTTTTCGGCTCCGACAGCATTTTCTTAACGAACAGTAGAGAATACCAGATTGCACGCATACTGGAATTACGCGTGACTGGCGGGAAGAGCAGGGGTTGTAAATATAACCCTGATCAAGACCCCACTTTGCTTGGTTTTAAGGTATTCAAGTGAATATATGCCGATGCATCCACGTCTCGATAAGTAGCGTAAGTGTATTCCAGCTACCAATGTTAATATACAAGTTCTTCATATATCGCATTCTTTGTAATGACGGAAGCGACTCTTATCAATGAATCGCAACTGAAGACTTTTTTCAGCTCTGATAGGATTTTCTTAACGGATAGTAGAGAATACCAGATCACACGCATACTGGAATTACGCGTGACTGTCTTGAAGAGCAGGGGTAGTAAATATAACGGTGATCAAGACCCAACTTTGCTTGGTTTTTAGCCATTCCATTGAATATATGCCGTTGCATCCATGTCTCGATAAGTAGCGTAAATGCATTCCAGCTACCAATGTGAATACACAAGTTCTTCATATATTGCATTCTTTGTAAAGACGGAAGTGACCCTAATCAATCAATCCCAACTAAAGACTTTTCTCAGCTCCGACAGCATTTTTTAACGAACAGTGGAGAATACCAGATTAGACGCATACACGAATTACGCGTGACTGGCGGGAAGAGCAGGGGTAAGAAATATGACCCTGACCAAGACCCCACTTTGCTTGGTTTTCCGCCATTCAATTGAATATATCCCGTTGCATCCACGTCTCGATAAGTAGCGTAAATGCATTCCGCCTAGCAATGTGAATACACAAGTTCTTTATATATCGCATTCTTTGTAATGACGGATGCGACCCTAATCAATGAATCGCAACTGAAGACTTTTTTTAGCTCTGATAGGATTTTCTTAACGAACAGTAGAGAATACCAGATCCCACGCATACTGGAATTACGCGTGACTGGCTTGAAGAGCAGGGATTGTGAATATATCCCTGACCTAGACCGTACTATGCTTGGTTTTAAGCCTTTCAATTGAATATATACCGTTGCATCCACGTCTCGATAAGTAGCGTAAATGCATTCCACCTAGCAATGTGTATACTCAAGTTCTTCATATATCGCATTCTTTGTAATCACGGATGCGACCCTAATCAATAAATCGACACTGAAGACTTTTTAGTGCAACGGGGGTGTTCACCTAGCAAAAGGGTCACTAGTTATCGGTTGTAGCGCTAGGCTTAAAACAGGTCGGCGCTATATCGTAACAGGGAAGCAAGCACTTCTCGTCGTCTTCTTTTTCACCAGCACACCAGCACCATGCCCACTGCCCAGTGCCTTCAGTACAATCACTCCCCACCGAAAGAGTAGCCATCCTGGCGACCTAAGGACAGGGGAACACAGGGGGGTCATGGCACTGCTTGAGCCGGGAGACGTGGACAATTTCCTGGCCCCGACGACGCTGGTCGGAAGGCGTTTCAATTGGCTCGATGAGGTAGTTGACTGCGGATGTTTGTTTCAGTACCCGATAAGGACCGTGGTACTTGGAGAGCAGCTTGGAGGAAAGGCCTGGAGGAGTAGAGGGCACCCACAACCAGACCAGCGAGCCAGGCGCAAAGCACGTAGCCGTAGTGGATGAATCGTGGCGAAGCTTTTGGCGCCACTGGTCCTGGGATGTGAACGAACGAGCGAGCTGGCGACATTCTTCGGCGTAAGCAGCCGCTCTAGAAACAGTCGTCCACTCCGAGGCATCTGGCCGATAAGGTAGAATCGTGTCCATAGTGCATGAAGGTTCGTGTCCGTAAAGGAGAAAGAAAGGGGAGAACCCAGTGGTGCTTTGCGTGGCGGTATTGTAAGCGTAGGTGACGAAAGGTAGAATGCGATCCCAATTCGAGTGGTCAGATGAAGCATACATGGCCATCATGTCACCAAGGGTGCGGTTGAAACGTTCTGTCATCCCATTAGTTTGAGGATGATATGCCGTGGTAGTGCGGTGAATGGTGCGACACTCCTTTAGCAATGCTGCAATGACGTCTGAGAGGAAAACGCGACCGCGGTCGCTCAGTAATTCGCGAGGTGCTCCATGGCGTAAAATCAGGTTTTGAAGGATAAAACTGGCGACGTCTTTTGCTGTGGCAGATGCTAGGGCTGAAGTTTCAGCGTACCGCGTGAGGTGGTCGATAGCAACAATAACCCAGCGGTTGCCGCTTGGAGTGTTGGGAAGCGGACCGTATAAGTCAATGCCGACGCGGTCGAACGCGCGCGCGGGGCATGGTAAAGGTTGTAAGGGGCCGGTGGCATGTTGAGGTGGCGTCTTGCGTCGTTGGCATAGGTGGCATGACCGGACATACTGGCGAACGAAATGGTACATACCGCGCCAGTAGTACCGAAGCTGGAGGCGAGAGTATGTCTTTAATACACCAGCGTGACCGCATTGTGGGTCGTCGTGGAACGTGGCGCAGATGTCGGAGCGTAGGTGTCGGGGTATAACAAGCAACCACTTACGGCCGCTGGAATTGTAGTTGCGGCGGTACAGCAGGTTATCTCGAATGATGAAGTGCGTGGCTTGGCGACGAAGCGTCCGAGAGGTCGGTGCTGGCGACTGGCTGGACAGGAAGTCAATAAGCGAAGAGATCCATGGGTCTTTGCGCTGCTCTGACGGCATGTCGGAAATGTTGAGGCCGAAGGCACCGCAGGTAGAAATAGACGAGTGGACAGGACCAGAGGGCAGGGGTGACCGGGATAGAGCGTCTGCGTCTGAATGCTTTCGGCCTGAGCGATAAACAACGCGGATGTCGTACTCTTGTAGGCGCAATGCCCAACGGGCAAGCCGACCAGTTGGATCTTTTAGTGAAGATAACCAGCATAGGGCATGATGGTCGGTCACGATGTCAAATGGACGCCCGTACACATAAGGACGGAATTTGCCGATAGCCCAAATGACGGCCAGACATTCCTTCTCAGTAACCGAGTAGTTCGCCTCGGCTTTGGTAAGGGTGCGGCTGGCATACGCGACGACGTACTCTTCGAAGCCATCCTTGCGTTGTGCAAGAACAGCGCCGAGCCCGACACCACTAGCGTCCGTATGGATCTCAGTTGGAGCAGAGGGATCGAAGTGTCGCAGCACTGGAGGCGAGGTGAGAACGCGTCGCAGTTCTTGGAATGCGTCGTCGCACGCCGAGGACCAGGCTGATAGGTCAGAACTGCCGGTGAGAAGCTGCGTCAAGGGGGCAATGATAGAGGCAAAGTTACGGATGAAGCGTCGGAAATATGAGCACAGGCCGATGAAGCTGCGAAGCTCTTTCATGGTGGTTGGTTTAGGGAACTCGGATACGGCGCTAAGTTTTGTGGGGTCCGGAAGGATACCGTCTTTTGACACTACATGGCCGAGAATAGTAAGTGTACGAGCGCCGAAGTGGCATTTCTTCAAATTTAGTTGCAGTCCTGCAGTGGAGAGGCACGCAAGTACTTGCTCGAGGCGGTTGAGGTGCGACGCAAAGTCGGTGGAAAAAACCACAATGTCATCCAAATAGCAGAGGCACGTTTTCCACTTCAGCCCTCGAAGAATGGCGTCCATCATTCGCTCAAAAGTGGCAGGCGCGTTGCAGAGGCCGAACGGCATGACAGTAAATTCATATAGCCCATCAGGCGTTACGAAGGCTGTCTTTTGACGATCGGCCTCTGCCATTGGCACTTGCCAGTAGCCGGAGCGCAAATCCAGCGAGGAAAAGAATTCCGCTCCCTGCAGACAGTCCAAGGCATCGTCGATGCGCGGCAGAGGATAGACATCCTTGCGCGTTATTCGGTTAAGGCGGCGATAGTCGACGCAGAACCGAATGGAGCCATCTTTTTTTTTAACGAGGACAACCGGAGATGCCCAGGGACTGTTAGAGGGCTGGATGATGCCACGCTCCAGCATGTCGTCAACGTGCTGGTCGATGATACGGCGTTCAGCAGCCGACACACGATACGGACGCTGGCGCAATGGTGTTTGTGGACCGGTGTCGATACGGTGAACGACTGCGGACGCTCGGCCCAAGGCTGGTTGGTCAATGTCAAATGAGGAACGAAAGCGTTGGAGGAGCTTGATAATTTCTGTGTGCTGCGCAGGTGTGAGTTCTGCGTCGACGGCACGAGCGAAGACGTCTACAGGGGCATCAGTCGTGGCGGGAGGAGTGACGGAACAAATCGGAAGTGATGCCGTATCACCAAACGTGGTGGGCAGGAGAACGCTATCGAAAGCTTCAACGGTACCCAGGCACTCGCCGCGGAGTAGGGATGATGGGCAGGCGGACGGATTGCACACGTAAAGGGCAGCAGAACCGTTGCAAAAAGTGACGACAGCAAACGGAAGCAGAAAGTTCCGGCGGCGCGCACAAGTGGCCGACGGTGTAAACAGAACTGATGAGTTTGCAGCAGAGTTACATGACACAGGAACCAGAGCGGCGGAGAAAGGTGCGATATCGATGTCAGAGGCGGCAACAACTTTAGGAGAAGAATGGTCGTCAGGGTCGAAGCACGGCACTGATAATGTAAGTTCGGCACGAGCGCAGTCGACAAGTGCTTGGTTGACAGATAGGAAATTCCATCCAAGAATAACGTCGTGTGACGAACGGGATAAGACGACAAATTCTATAACATACATAACGTCTTGAATGACAACCCGGGCTGTGCACGACGCTGAAGGCTGAATGCGATGCGAGGTTGCCGTACGCAGAGAAAGAGAGGTAAGGGGAATGGTCACTTTGTTCAAATTGCGGCAAAGCTTCTCACTAATAATAGAAACGGCGGCTCCGGTGTCGATAAGTGCGTGTACGGTGACGCCATCTACGGAGAGTTCAATTTCGTTCGCCGGGTTAGAATGAGGCCTTGAAATGTTCGACGTAAACGCAGTTCTTGCCTCTGGAACTGCGACTGTTAGTTTTCCTCTCGGGCTGGGCTGGGTCGGCGAACCATCGGGGAAATGGATCGGCGACGTGGGGAAGGTGACCGACGGGCATCGAAAGGGAGGCGACTGTAAGATGAGTCTGGCGGAAGGCTAGATGGGTCCTGACGTGGAAGTCGAGCAGGCCTGTAGCTTGAGGCGCCCCCACTGTCAGGTAAACGGGTGCTGCGACGGCGGCAGAATCGTGCTACGTGGCCCGGAAGATGGCAGAAATAGCATATTGGCCGGTTGTCAGATGTACGCCACGGGTTGACGACAGGGGCTCCAGCGGCCGAGTAAGGGACGACCATCGGGCGTGAAGGTGGCGGCGGCACATGGAAGGTTCCCGTGGCCCGGTAGGCATCAGCAGCCGGAGGAGCGTAAGGCCGGGCGACAACGTCAGCGTACGTTAGCGGCCCAGCTGCAGGCTGCGGAGGAGGGGCAGATGGCAGCGCCGCGGCAACTTGGGTCTGAATGACGTGGCGAAGCGAAGGAGCCAAGGTTGTCGACGGCTCGGGTGTGCTGTTCGCCAGAGAGAGTTGGCGGGCAACTTCCAGACGGATAAACTGCTTTATCTCTGGCATTAAAGCAGAGATGTCGGCAGCGTCGCGGCCGAAATCCAACGGAGATAGATCCGTGGTGTCCTGCTGAGCAGCGCGCGTTGAAGCACGCTGCTTGCGCAGCTCGTCATACTGCTGACATAGCTGTATGACTTCGGCAATCGTCCGCGGACTCTTCGCGACGAGCATCTGGAAGGCATGGTCATCGATGCCTTTCATGACGTGCTTGATCTTGTCAGCTTCGTCCATAGATGAGTTCACGCGCTTGCATAGCGAGAGGACGTCTTCAATATAGCTGGTGAAGGTCTCGTCCTGGCGTTGAGCTCGACCACGCAAGCGTTGCTCAGCGCGAAGCCGGCGAACGGCGGGACGGCCGAAGACCTCTGCCAAAGTCGCCGTGAAAGCCGACCAGGTGGTAAAATCGGCTTCATGATTGCGGAACCATAGGTTTGCCACGTCAGTCAAGTAAAAGATGACATTTGTGAGCTTGGCGCGGTCGTCCCACTTATTATAGGCGCTTACACGGTCATATTCGGCGAGCCAGTCTTCCACGTCGTGGTCGTCTGTGCCGCTAAATATAGCCGGATCGCGCTGGCGGATCACGCCAGAACAAACGATGGTGGGGGGCACGGGAGCAGCAGCCTGGGACGGTCCTGGTTCATCCATTGGAACAGCTGGTGGTAGCGTTCGGCTGCGGAGTTCCAGGATGTAGAAGAGAAACCCAGCAGCTCCACCAAATGCAACGGGGGTGTTCACCTAGCAAAAGGGTCACTAGTTATCGGTTGTAGCGCTAGGCTTAAAACAGGTCGGCGCTATATCGTAACAGGGAAGCAAGCACTTCTCGTCGTCTTCTTTTTCACCAGCACACCAGCACCATGCCCACTGCCCAGTGCCTTCAGTACATTAGCTTCGACAGCATTTTCTTAATGAACAGTAGGGAATACCAGATTATACGCATAATGTAATAACGCGTGACTGGCGGGAAGAGCAGAGGTTGTAAATATGACCCTGATGAAGACACCACTTTCCTTGGTTTTAAGCAATTCAATTGAATATATGCCGATGCATACACGTCTCGATAAGTAGCGTAAATGCATTCCAGCTACCAGTGTTTATTATGCAAGTTCTTCATATATCGCATTCTTTGTAATGACGGAAGCCACCCTTATCAATGAATCGCAACTGAAGACTTTTTTCAGCTCTGATAGGATTTTCTTAACGAACAGTAGAGAATACCAGAACCCACGTATACTGGAATTACGCGTGACTGGCTTGAAGAGCAGGGGTTGTAAATATATCCCTGACCAAGACCCCACTATGCTTGGTTTTAAGCCATTCAATTGAATATATACCGTTGCATCCACGTCTCGATAAGTAGCGTAAGTGCATTCCACCTAGCAATGTGAATACACAAGTTCTTCATATATCGCATTCTTTGTAATGACGGATGCGACCCTAATCAATGAATCGCAACTGAAGACTTTTTTTAGCTTCGACAGCATTTTCTTAACAAACAGTAGAGGATACCACATTACACGCATACTGTAATTACGCGTGACTGGCTTGAAGAGCAGGGGTAATAAATATAACCCTGACCAAGACCGCGCTTTGCTTGGTTTTAAGCCATTCAATTGAATATATGCCGTTGCATCCACGTCTCGATAAGTAGCGTAAAACCATTCCAGCTAGCAATGTGAATAAACAAGTTCTTCATATATCGCATTCTTTGTAATGACGGAAGCGATCTAATCAATGAATCGCAACTGAAGACTTTTTTCAGCTTCGACAGCATTTTCTTAACGAACAGTAGGGAATACCAGATTACACGCATAATGTAATAACGCGTGACTGGCGGGAAGAGCAGAGGTTGTAAATATGACCCTGATTAAGACACCACTTTGCTTGGTTTTATGCCATTCAATTGAATATATACCGTGTCATCCACGTCTCGATAAGTAGCGTAAATGCATTCCAGCTAGCAATGTGAATAAACAAGTTCTTCATATCTCGCATTCTTTGTAATGACGGAAGCGACCCTAATCAATGAATCGCAACTGAAGACTTTTTTCAACTTCGACAACAGTTTGTTAACGAACGGTAGAGAATACCAGATTGCACGCATGCTGGAATTACGCGTGACTGGCGGGAAGAGGAGGGGTTGTAAATATAAACCTGACCAAGACGCCACTTTCCTTGGTTTTAAGCTATTCAATTGAATATATGCCGATGCATCCACGTCTCGATAAGTAGCGTAAGTGTATTGCAGCTACCAATGTTAATATACAAGTTCTTCATATATCGCATTCTTTGTAATGACGGAAGCGACTCTTATCAATGAATCGCAACTGAAGACTTCTTTCAGCTCTGATAGGATTTTCTTAACGGATAGTAGAGAATACCAGATCACACGCATACTGGAATTACGCGTGACTGGCTTGAAGAGCAGGGGTAGTAAATATAACGGTGATCAAGACCCAAATTTGCTTGGCTTTTAGCCATTCCATTGAATATATGCCGTTGCATCCATGTCTCGATAAGTAGCGTAAATGCATTCCAACTACCAATGTGAATACACAAGTTCTTCATATATCGCATTCCTTGTAAAGACGCAAACGACCCTAATCAATGAATCCCAACTGAGTATTTTTTCAGCTTCGACAACAGTTTGTTAACGAAGAGTAGAGAATACCAGATCACACGCATACTGGAATTACGCGTGACTGGCTTGAAGAGCAGGCGTAGTAAATATAACCGTGAACAAGACCCCACTTTGCTTGGTTTTAAGCCATTCCATTGAATATATGCCGTTTCATCCACGTCTCGATAAGTAGCGTAAATGTATTCCTGCTAGCAATGTCAATGAACAAGTTCTTCATATATCACATTCTTTGTAATGTCGGAAGCGATCCTAATCAATGAATCGCAACAGAAGACTTTTATCAGGTTCGACAGCATTTTCTTAACGAACAGCAGCGAATACCATACTACACGCACACTGTAATAACGCGTGACTGGCGGGAAGAGCAGGGGTTGTAAATATAACCCTGATCAAGACAGCACTTTGCTTGATTTTAAGCCATTCAATTGAATATATACCGTTGCATCCACGTCTCGATAAGTAGCACAAATGTATTCCAGCTACCAATGTCAATACACAAGTTCTTCATATAATGCATTCTTTGTAAAGACGGAAGCGACCCTTATCAATGAATCGCAACTGAAGGATTTTTCGGATCCGACAGCATTTTCTTAACGAACAGTAGAGAATACCAGATTACACGCATACTGCAAATACGAGTCACTGGCGCGAAGAGCAGGCGTTGTAAATATAACCCTGACCAAGACCCCAATTTGCTTGGTTTTAAGCCATTCAATTCAATATATGCTGATGCATCCACGTCTCGATAAGTAGCCCAAATGCATTCCCGATAGCAATGTGAATAAACGAGTTCTTCATATATCACATTTTTTGTAATAACGGAAGCGACCCTAATCAATGAATCTCAACTGAAGACTTTTTTCAGCTTCGACAGCATTTTCTTAACGAACAGTACGGAATACCAGATTACACGCATACTGGAATTACGGGTGACTGGCGGGAAGAGCAGGGGTTGTGAATATAACCCTGATCAAGACCCCACTTTGCTTGGTTTTAGGCCATTCGATTGAATATATACCGTTGCATTCACGTATCGATTTGTAGCGTAAATGTATTCCAGCTACGAATGTGAATAAACATGTTCTTCATATATCGCGCTCTTGGAAATGATGGCAGCGATCCAAATCAATGAATCGCAGTGAAGACTTTTTTCAGCTTCAACAGCAGATTGTTAACGAACCGCAGAGGATACCAGATTACACGCATACTGGAATTACGCGTGACTGGCTTGAAGAGCAGGGGTTGTAAATATAACCCTGACCAAGACCCCACTTTACTTGGTTGTAAACAATTCAATTGAATATATGACGATGCATCCACGTCTCGATAAATAGTAAGTTTATTTCAGCTGCCAATGTTATTACACAATTTCTTCATATATCGCATTGTTTGTAAAGACGGAAGCGACCCTAACCAATGAATCCCAACTGAAGACTTTTTTCAGCTCCGACAGCATTTTCTTAACGAACAGTAGAGAATACCAGATTACACGCATAGTGGAATTACGCGCGACTGGCTTGAACAGCAGGGGTTGTAAATATAACCCTGACCAAGACCCCACTTTGCTTGGTTTTAAGTCATTCAATTTAATATATGCCGAGGCATCCACGTCTCGATAAGTAGCGTATATGTATTCCAGCTAACAATGTCAATACAAGAGTTCTTCATATATCGCATTCTTTGTAAAAACGGAAGCGACCCTAATCAATGAATCCCAACTGAAGACTGCTTTCAGCTCCGACAGTGTTTTCTTAACGGACAGTTCAGAATACCAGATTACACGCATACTGTAAATACGAGTCACTCGTGGGAGGAGCCAGGTTGTAAATATAACCCTGGTCAAGACCCTACTTTGCTTGGTTGTAAGCCATTCAATTGAATATATACCGTTGCATCCACGTCTCAATAAGAAGTGTAAATGCATTCCAGCTAGCAATGTGAATTCACAAGTTCTTCATATATCGCATTCTTTCTAATAACGGAAGCGACCCTAATCAATGAATCGCAAAAGAAGACTTTTTTCAGCTTCGACAGCAGTTTGTTAACGAACAGTAGAGAATACCAGTTTACACGCATACTGGAATTACGCGTGACTAGCGGGAAGAGGAGGCGTTGTAAATATAACCGTGATCAAAACACCAGTTTGGTTGGTTTTAAGCCATTCAATTGAATATATGCCGTTGTATCCACGTCTCGATAAGTAGCCTAAATGCATTTCAGCTAGCAATGTAAATAAACAAATTCTTCATATATCGTACTCTTTGAATTGATGGAAGCGACCCAAATCAATGAATCGCAACTGAAAGTTTTCTTCAGCTTCGACAGCAGTTTGTTAACGAACAGTAGAGAATACCAGATTACACGCATACTGTAATAACGCGTGACTGGCGGGAAGAGCAGGGGTTCTAAATAAAACCCTGATCAAGACCCCACTTGGCTTCGTTTTAAGCCATTCAATTGAATATATACCGTTGCATCCACGTCTCGATAAGTGGCGTAAATGCATTCCAGCTAGCAATGTGAATAAACTAGTTCTTCATATATCGCATTCTTTGTAATAACGGAAGCGACCCTAATCAATGAATCGCAACTGAATACTTTTTTCAGCTTCGACAGCTGTTTGTTGACGAACAGTAGAGAATACCAGGTTACACGCATAGTGGAATTACGCATGACCGGCGTGAAGAGCAGGGGTTGTAAATATAACCCTGATCAAGACCCCACTTGGCTTAGTTTTAAGCCATTCAATTGAATATATACCGTTGCATCCACGTCTCGATAAGTAGCGTAAATGCATTCCAGCTAGCAATGTAAATAAACAAATTCTTCATACATCGCACTCTTTGAATTGATGGAAGTGACCCAAATCAATGAATCGCAACAGAAGACTTCTTTCAGCTTCGACAGCAGTTTGTTAACGAAAAGTAGAGAATACCAGATTACACGCATACTGTAATAACCCGTGACTGGCGGGAAGAACAGGGGTTTTAAATAAAACCCTGATCAAGACCCCACTTGGCTTAGTTTTAAGCCATTCGATTGAATATATACCGTTGCATCCACGTCTCGATAAGTAGCGTAAATGCATTCCAGCTAGCAATGTGCATAAACTAGTTCTTCATATATCGCATTCTTTCTAATGACGGAAGCGACCCTATTCAATGAATCGCAACTGAAGACTTTTTTTCTGCTTCGACAGCAGTTTCTTCACGAACAGTAGAGAATACCAGATTACACGCATAATAGAATTACGCGTGACTGGCTTGAAGAGCACCGGCTGTAAATATAAGCCTGACCAAGACCCCACTTTGCTTGGCTTTAAGCCATTCAATTGAATATATGCCGTTGCATCCACGTCTCGATAAGTAGCGTATATGTATTCCAGCTAACAATGGGAATACACAAGTTCTTCATATATCGCATTCTTTGTAAAGACGGAATCGACCCTAATCAATGAATCCAAACTGAAGACTTTTTTCAGCTTCGACAGCATTTTCTTAACGAACAGTAGAGAATGCCAGATTGCACGCATACTGTAATTACGCGTCACTGGCGAGAAGAGCCCGGGTTGTAAATATAACCCTGACCAAGACCCCACTTCTTTTGGTTGTAAGCCATTCAATTGAATATATACCGATGCATCCACGTCTCGATAAGTAGCGTAAATGCATTTCAGCTAGCAATGTGAATACCCTTACAAAAAAAATTGTTGAAAGGTTATTGACGTATCATTGTTCAACGTCAACAAATGACCTTGAAAGATCATTGGGGAATTGTTGAAACATCATTGAGGAAATTGTTGACAAGTGTTGATAATTGGCCCGCGACATTCACTGGAAACATCATTGTGGCCTCTCAATTTGAAAGATCATTGGCATATCGTTGAAACTATGGTGTACTTCAATGCTGAAAGCCCATTGAAGCATTGTTGAAGATGTGTTGTTTGTCAATGTTGAAACCCAATTGACGTATTGTTGAAATGTGTTGTCTGTCAATGTTGAAAGCCCATTGAAGCATTGTTGAAGCTCAAAATTGAAAGCCCATTGAGGTATTGTTGAAATGTGTTGTTTGTCAATGTTGAAAGCCCATGGAAGAATTGTTGCAGATCTGTTGAACATTAACACAAATTATGTTGAAATCCCTTTATGCCCCACTGGGTATTTAGCAGTTTAAACCTGCACTTACCTTAAAATACTGCTGAGCTATGTTGCATATAAATACCTTTGATGTCACGTTGGTATGTTTGCTGTGAGAGGATAGGGATAAAATTTAAATACAGCCGTTTTGTATCGCAGGCCTCTGTCACCCTGGGCTCAAAACATGCTCCTAGATTGCCTGTAATAAAACATATTGCAAAACTGCTAGCAGTACTATTATGCCACTTTTTTCAATTGTCAGAGTGAATGGTCCTGCACAAAATCAAGAGTGCTGAACTGATGCAGACAAAAACCATTTTTCTAGGTGAACTGTTTATTTGTAACCAAACATCTGTGTAAATGTACAACCATTTGTAGTTTGAGAACATCAGAAACTTCTTAAAACTATTGCACAGTACAAACTTCCTGCAGCTTGACACCATAACAAAATTGAATACTGAAGGTGTAGTCTGTGTGGCCCTCAAGTAAAACACATTTCCCAAAAGAAATAAATTAAAAAAAATAAATACCTAAATAAATAAATGTAGAAGCAGACTGACATGGCTGTCAATGAGAACACTCTATTAGGGAGCCAGTGGTACTATACCATGGCATGATTTGCTTGAGCCCACAGCACTCAAATGAGACCTGATATGCAGGGTGGTTATCTTTAAGTTTCATGGAATTTATTAAACACGGACTGTTGCAGCTAACATAATTCTAGATACAGAGTGCCAAACATTACTTGCATGAGAAATCAAGACACCATAGTCAGCTAATTAGGAAAAACTCAGTTCCTAATAAAGTTTTTATGAATTGTAGACGGTAATTTTACAAGATGTATGCACTAAGAACGAACTTCCAGAATGACACCAGTAACGAGACACATGCCATCAAACTGGCTGTAGAAATGCACTGCTGTAGCACTTTTTTGTTAACAAAATGCACAGTTATGCATTGAAGCACAAAAGTAACCGGAATGCCCATGTATTTCTGTCACATTTATGAAAAAATCTCGCAACTGGTGTCATCCTGGAAATTAATTTCAAGTGAATATGTCTTTCAACCTCACTGGCTACAATTTGCAAACTGAAAAATGTGCCCTGATGTTTAAGTGAATTATTAAACTTATGAGAATCAGTTTAATAATTCCATTTCTTGTGCTAGTAATGTCCACCTCTGAATAATCCAGCTCAAGAACAAAAATTATGCTACCTGGCACAGACAACTTTAAAAACATCTGTAAAACTGAAAAAGGACCACTGTACAATCCTTATTTGTTGGCTGAATGGTGTGTGCCAATTTCAGTAAACCTTACATACTTCTGAAATATGGAAATCACAATAAGTGATGCTTATGGGAGCAGTTTATTATGCTGCATTGCTGTTGCATGATACAGTTGCGTTTTCTGCCATGATAACGTTCCTGCGCAGGTCATTCCATATCAAGCGACTTATTCATATTAACTACTTCAGATTTTTATATAAAAAAAAACTATTAGTGATGTGCTGGAATAAAACAAAGTTACTCCTTTTGTGAGTTCAATTTTATTCACTGTCACAAAAAAATAACGAAAGAATTCAGAAAAAGATATGGTTTCATGCAAACATGAAAGGCACATCATTGCCATTACCGGAGATTTTCTGTTGCATTTTAAATTTAAGCCGACTTATACCTATTAATTTTTACTCATGTATTTTAGATAGCAATAAACCATGTTTACAAAGCTATGTAAAATGCAGTTTTTACTGAACTCTGACAATGGCACAGATGCACTTGCAGGTGTGCGATTCCATGCCGAATCGACCAGTGTTTTTTTGACACCACACATATAGCTGAAACATTGCCATGTGTTTACTAGAGTTCAAAACTCGTTACCCACTTTTATTAAATTTTGCCAGATATTTGTAGCATTTTGGTGACAGCTTAGTTTTCCTGCTTAGCTGAGCTAGAGGACATCAATCAACATTCTTTTTCAAATGCACATTGTATTGATCGAGGCCTTCAAATGGTGTGCGTGGAAATACGGTGAAGTGATGCAACTGCCAAAATAGCCAATTTTTCAAATATTTGAATACTTCAATTGCTTTTGGCACCGGCAAAAATGAGTCAAATTGCAATCCGTTAGATATTTTTTTGTAACGAAAAATTCACAGGACAGAACTTAAATACAGAATGGTAGCCCAGGTGACATAGTATAGCAAAAAAATATGTGCAGCTTTGAAGGTTCAGCTGATCGCCTCTAAAAAAAAACAAATTCTAATCTTTTGCAAGAAGCTTCATGTTGAAGGAAAAAACAGCTTTCGTAGTTGGCCAAAAAATATGTGATACATTATTGGAAAGCTCTACATGTCTGCTATGCATGTGTGAAGTTAAAGAAGGCATTATTTTTAAATGCGAGGAATTCTTTTTTGGAATTTTGTCAGCACCCGACTTTTCTTGGATGTGCGCACAGCTTGCCGGCAGGGAATGCACACGACAAAGCTGGCTTTGTCTCCACACAGATGACCGAGAAGCGGTGTTAGGGTCTGCATTTTATTGCCAAGGGCCACATGCTCTAACGCAACGAGGCTTGTGTTTGGTGTGGGCCAGGTAAACCATACAGCCATTGCACATAAACTATCAATACGAGGTCTGTTAGAAAAGTATCTGACCTTTGGCTGAAGAAAAAAAAAACTGGCATAACTGGAGCGTTGGAAACCTAATCACCCTCAAAGTAGTCTCCTTGGGACTCCAGTCACTTCTCCCAGCAGTGCTGCCATTGTTAGAAGCATTCCGAGAAGGCCTCTTTTCGAACGGAGTTTAGCTCAGCTGTCGTTGCAGCCATAATGTCTTCTGTTGTCTGAAATCGCGCTTCTTTCAATGGCCTCTTGATTTCGGGAAACAGCCAGAAGTCGCAGGCGGCCACATCAGGAGAGTAAGGAGCCTGTCGAGCTACAGGAGTCTGGTTATTCGCCAAAAAAGTCTGAATCAAGTGCGAGAAAAGCATTGTCGTCATGGATGCGCCAATTTCCTGTTGACAACTTCGGTATCTTGCGCCACACAGCATCACATAGGCCATGGAGGACATCCCTGTAGTAGTCTTTAGTGATTGTTTGACCCTGTGGTGCGTACCCGTGGTGTACCACACGGCGGGAGTCAAAGAAAGCAGTCAGCAACACTTTAACGTTGATGCGCACTTAGCGGTCTTTGGTTGGTGATGTGGAATGCTTCCACTGTAATGACTGGGATTTGGTTTCCGGGTCGTAAACATACCCCCAAGAGTTGTCACCAGTGATTATGGTGTTCATGAAGTTGGGGTCACTGTTTGTGGAATCCAGCATGTCTGTGAGACTTCAACACGAAGTTGCTTTAGCTCCACCATGAGCAGCTTGGGAACGAATTTCGGTGCAACTCTCTTCATGGCCAAATCTTCAGTGATAATGGAATGTGGATAAAATGTGCTGATGCCCACCTCTTCCACAATTTCTTGGATAGTCACACGACAGTCCCACATCACCACGGGGTTCACTTCGGCAATGACCTGGTCATTTCGGCATGTTCATGGCCGACTGGAGCGTGGCTCGCTCTCCACCGATGCGTGGCCGTCTTTAAACTGGTTGTACCACTCCTTAATCTGTGTGCTGCTCATAGCATAGTCACCAAAAGCAGTCTGAATCTTCGGAATGGTTTCCACTTGGCTGTCGCCCAGTTTCTGGCAAAATTTGATGCAGTAGCACTGCTCCAGTCACTCCGCCATTTTCCTTGCAATAAAAAACCAACGAGAGCACTGTGTACTACCTCATTCAAATGCTGCGTCCCAGCAAGTCACGCTATTGGCAGGCAGGAAAAAATTCGTGCATGCGCACAAAGGTTCAAGGGTGGCTGATGAAAACGCACTTGTTACATATTCATCAGGTGTTCGCAAAAAAAGGTCAAATACTTTTCTAACAGACCTCGTACGTATTAAATACGTGAGGGAATCCTGCAGTGCTAAAAGATATGGTTCGTGCAGTTTACAAAAAGAAATATCAGCTATTATGTAGACAGTAAATCCAGAAAGAGCGCTGATATTGTTTATACAAAGCATTTTAAAGGGCATGTCGCAGTGCAATGCAACATAGAGGGAGCAGGACACTTTGTGCCCTGCTCCCTGAAGCCCAATGACGATGCAAGTAGAAAACACCTTCATAATTAGGACTGAAAACCTACATGAGTACGAATAAATTCTTGTGGTGTTGTTTGCTGCCACTGTTTCAGAGCCGGAACATGCTCATCTATAAAAGTCATATGTGCCATGTTTAGTCTGATGTGGTCAGACACCATAGGCAACCACTTGCGTTCATGTTAAAAAAATACGAATTGAGACTGCAGCTGCAGCGCTAGACGTCACCTGCCTTCGCAATGATAAAAAAAGGCAGTCAGTTTGTTGAATAGTTCTTGTGGCTAATTATATTAACAATATTTCCTTACTAGATGACATGGCTTCATATATTTATGCTGTATGTGTGATCCACAAATGAACATTATAAAAAATAATTTATCGCACTTAAAGAATAATACCTTTTTGTTACTTGTCACATGTATAGCAGACATGTAGGGCTGTGTAACGATAGGCGACATATACTTTTGTGCCAACCACCAAAGCTAATTTTTTTACTTCAACACGAAGCTTTTTGCAAAAAATTTGAACTTTACAGTTTTTTAGCTGATCAACCGAACCTCCAAGGCTTGAAATATTTTGCAGCTATCCCAAGTCAACCAGTCTGATTTTATATTTATTTTGTGCCTTCTGTATTTGCCTACGTTAGAAGAAAATTCAAACATTGCAAATTTTCGCACTCACACCACTTCAGTCTCTTGACATGAACACCATCTGAGTATTTGGATCATGCAATTTCCCTTTCAGAAGAAACGTGTATCAGTGCCTTTTAGCTTAGCTGGGCAAGAACAATAAATTTTTGCCAAAGTTCAAAAAAATTTTTGCAAAGGAAAATAAATGGGGAGCAAGAGTTTGGAGCTTCAACTATATCTGTGATGGTCAAAAAAACGTTGGTTGGTTGCCCTGGAATGACTCAAGTGTATGTACGAAAGCAAATTTTCTCATTGTATCTACTCAAAATCAAGCAAACTTGAAATGGTTTGCCATAATGGAACAGTTCTTGACAAAATTGGGTGGTTTGGCATGAAATGGCTTAAGATACTTGAAAAATATATTAATAAGGAAACACTTTCCTTACTAGAACCATATCAAAAACTAACATAAAAATGTAGTGAACTATAACAAAGCACAGCACTTGTATTCTGGATTGAGCAATCCAATGTGGACTTCTCAGGAGACTAGCATAATTAAAATAAATAAAATTAACATAAAAATGTGAAGGCATAGAAAGGCACAACCTTTGTAAGCTCATTTGAGAAATCCAAATTGGGCCCTTCAGGAGAATAACACAGCACATAAAAATGTCGAGAGTTACAAAAGCACAACACTTGTGTTTTGGTTTGAGCTGTCCAACTTGGGCTCTTGAGAGGTTATTGGTCCCATGCGAGAAGCGAGGCCACAGTTCTTTACATAGGGCATGTTGGTACCAGGCAATTTGCGACACGTGAAGCCTGCAAAAACAAGAAGCCAGAACAAGTTTTAAAAAGCAACTTCCACATGCAAAAGAATGGCATGCAATCTGCCCTCGTTATAACGAAATTGATTTATGTATTTGTGTTGCTTTAGTCCAACTTTCCACAGGTACAGCTTTACAGCATGACCATTTAAACTTATTCAGTGCGGCACAGGCCTCCACTAAGTGTCAAATGCAGGAAAGGGCAAAGAGGAACAAAACACTGTAGCAAAATAACTTTATGAATATCCTCAATGTCAAAGATGTGAGCTTTGCTTGCTGAGAAACGAAATGGTGAAACAAATTCATGTCGTTCATAAATAAACCTGAACTGACAACTAAAATTATTTCTTGTAACTTTCATAATTAAAATTTGCTGCACTTCACTGTGCTTTTCCATGCTCCAAATACAATACTGTCATGTCACTACAACTGAGTGTAGCTTCATTTGATGTTAGGTTTCCTGAGTTCACATGCAATCGGAATGTACTTCTCGCCTTACAATGACTTAAGACTTTCTACATTAAAGAAGGCACTGCTTACAGTGAAGTATGTTTTCTGCCTCGACGACTGAATTACTGTTATAATGAGGATTCCGAGTAGTGCACCAAGCTGCTTAGCATGACACATGCAGAATGTGACAGAGACGAAGAAATGCCGTCTTTTAAGAGCCATATGCGATAGGACTGACTTCTTTAACCCTTTTAGGGTTCACTGCCGTACATCTGTGGCTGTGATGGAACGTTCTGAAAAAAATCTGCCTTTTCAGAACAAAGTGTTGCCTAGCATCCCACTCTAGGTGCTGCAACCTTCTGAGACTTCTAGAAAATATTCTTATAGTGCTGTCGCTCCTTGGGTTTCTCCAAAACTGATTTTTCACCTAGCTTCTTGGTGTCTGTCATTGCAGTAATTTGGGAGTGTTGCCACAAGTTTTATGTAAGTTTCATTACACAAAAAAATTATGCTGCTTTATCCTGCATAAAAAACTAAAACATGTAAAACTGCAAATACTGAAATGGTATTGCCACTTTATTGTTATTTAAAAATATTATTTACCAGTAACAGTAACAGTAACAAGAGAATACGCTTGATAAACGTTGCACAGATACAACACTTCCCCTCCAACAAGATCAGAATCTGTCATACGTCAGATGATCTGGCTTCCGCTTATCACGAGTGCTGCGCCTGGGTAGCACAGGTGAACCAGCATCGTTTTGTTCTGACGTTGATGCACTTTGGGCTCCATGTGAGAGTGGGCCACCATCACTACGATCCAACACTGGCCGGTTTGAGGCGGGTGCAAGGAAACTCACTTTCAAGCAGTTCACTTGCATGTGGCAAAGGTACATCCTTTTCTTTCACAACACTACCAGGCTTTACAAAAGAATGTCGCAAATGATCCGCGTGCACAAACCGCGTCTGTCCATCCACAACCACAAGGTATGTCATTGCCGATTTCACATCCACAATCTTGCCTGGACGCCATTTCACCTGTTCCCCACGTACTGAACGCACAAACACTCTATCCCCAACAGAAAATACTCTGGGTGAACTCCTCCTCTTGTTTGCACTACGTACATTACTCTCATATTTGGCATTTATTGCATCCTGCATATCTGGTTTCAATAACGACAACCTTGTGCGCAACTTCCTCCTCACAAAGAGTTCAGCTGGTGTTTGGCCGGTGAATGTATGCGGCGTCGTTCTATAGGCGAACAGAAAATTATCAATTCTGTGCTGCAGTGACCTGGAACTTTTATTCCTCTGGTCTTCCAGCAATTGCTTCAACAGCGACTGCTTTACTGTTTGAACCGCACGTTCGGCCGAACCGTTGGACTGAGGATGATATGGTGGAGTAAGCGTATGCTTAACCCCGTTTGACGATAGGAAGTCCTCAAACTCTTTTGCACGAAACTGCGGCCCATTATCAGTGACTACCTCTTTAGGTAGGCCATGACTTGCGAACAACGAGCGCACTGTTTCGATCGTGCTTTGCGGGGTCGTTGACGTCATGACTGTTATTTCCAACCATTTGGAATAGGAATCTACAGCTAAAAGGAACATCTTTTTTTCTTTTTCAGCAAAGTCTAGATGTATCCTCTCCCAACTGCTTGTGCACCACTTCCAAGATGAAAGCGGCGCAAGTGGCACCAAAGATTTTGTGCTTTAACAAATTTCACACTGCTTTACAGTTTGTTCCAAGCAGTTGTCTATCTTTGGCCACCAAACCATTGACCTTGCCAGAGCTTTCATCTTTGTAATGCCGATGTGTTGCTCATGCAACAAACACATAACTTCACTTTGAAGCGAATGTGGTATCACGACTCTGTTGTTCCACACCAAACAGCCGCAATCCACTGAAAGTTCAAATCGCCTCACGAAGAAAGGCTGATAATGAGCGTCCACAGCCCGCGGCCATCCGTGCCATACCATTTCACGAACAGCACTGAGAACTGGATCTTTCAATTTCACGCTCGATATCTTTCGCAGTTATGGGGAGTTTATTGACAGGCGAAAAATAAAAGATTTCATCTTTGTTCCTGGTCTGTGCAAAATACGAAGCTGTAGTTAGCAAGAAAAATTCCCCAGCGGTGCACACGAGCTGCAGCTACTGCATTTGTGTGGTGCTTTGCTTCAAATATGACTGTGAGCGACTGGTGATCAGTTATTACACTGAAAGTACGCCCGTACAGATATTTATGAAATTTCTTCACTCCAAAGACAACTGCAAGCACTTCTTTTTCCACTTGCGCGTAGTTACGCTCAGCAGGCGTCATCGTCCGCGATGCAAACGCGATCGGTCGCTCTACGCCCTCAACCACGTGCGACAGCAATGCGCCTAATCCGTAAGCAGAAGCGTCACATGTAACGAAAGAAATACAGCTGACATCATACAGTTCCAAGACCGTGTCTTCACTGATCAACTTTTTACAGCGACTGAAACATGCGTCACACTGGCTCGACCATTTCCATGTGCTGCCCTTGCGCAACAGTTGGTGGAGAGGTTCTAGCACATTTGCTAGGTCAGGCAAAAATTTAGCGTAGTAGCTTACTAGGCCCAAAAATGCCTTTAGCTGAGTCACATTACTTTGTTTTGGCGCTTCTCGAATCGCTTTTACTTTTTCCGCTGCTGGGTGTACGCCATGCTTGTCTAGCTCGTGCCCCAAGTAACAAACATTTTCTTGGAAAAATTTGCATTTCCCTGCGTTTACACGAATGCCGTGCTTACTAAGCGCCTGTAGCACTTGCTGGGAACGGGGATAGCACTCCGTCAGGTTTTTACCTGCTATTAACACATCGTCCAGGTAACAGGCTGTCCCAGGTATGTTTTGTAAAACCTGGTCCATCACGGCCTGAAACATTGCGGGTGCGCTTGCCACTCCGTACGGCAATCGCCGGAACCTGAAAAGTCCCATGTGCGTATTCTCCGTGAGCAGTTGCTGTGCCTGCTCATCCAGCTCAAGCTGCAGGTAAGCCTTCGACAAATCTAGTAAGGTGAACATGGTCCCTCCAACCAGTGACGCGAATATGTCTTCTGGCAGAGGCAGTGGATAGTGGTCAAGTTCAATATCCCGATTGACCGTGACTCTGTAATCCCCACATATCCTAATTTCTTTTCCCGTTTTCTTTGGCACGATAACTAGCGGTGTAGCCCAATCACTGTGCCTGACTCTGTACACCACACCAGCTTTCTCAAGGTCATGCAATTCATTCTCCACTTGTTCGCGAAAGGCATATGGTACTGGTCTCGCCTTACAAAAAGTTGGATGCACATCGGTTTTCATTCGTATACTACCAGTGAATCCTTTGATAGAACCATAGCCTGGCTCATACACATCACCGTACAACTGTTTCAACTTCTTTTCAGCTTCCGCTGCTACCATCTGCCTGCCCTCCTGTATGTTATCCACGTCACATTGCAACTGCTGAACAGCATTTTGCAGGTCAACTTTTAGTGTAGTCATCCAATCTCGACCTAAAAGCGTCGGCATGCGGGCTTCATTTTCTTGCTTTGCGACTATCAGAGGCAGATCGTGGCTTCGGTTCTGATAAGACACATTAACCTTTGCTACGCCTTTCACTTTGAGTGCAGTGCCATTATACACTCCTAGACGCACGTCGTCTTTGGAACATGGGTAATTTGGAAAATTTTCATCAAAGTCTCTTTCAGACATTATGGTCACAGCTGCTCCCGTGTCTAGTTCCATCGGACTCTTCTTGCCGTTTACCTTTACTTTAAGCACAATAGGCGGAGAGCTATGAATTGGTTAGTCGTACTAACAGTCAGCAAGTCTGTTGACGGCAAGGTCTCCTCAACTTTGTGCACGACGTTAGTTTTGCACATTTTCGCTACATGCCCTGGCTTCGAGCATTTGAATCAGGTACTTTTGAGAAAAGGACAACTCACTGGCGCGTGCAGTCCGCCGCATCTATGACAGGCGCGAACAATGCCTTTCCCACGTTGCTTCCTTGGACCGTTTTGGGGTGCACGCTGCTCGCTGCTAGCGGTCTTCGTCGCGTGTCGCCTGCCTTGCGTGGTGGGCTCCCGATACCAGTAAACGTCGGCAGGACTGGCGGTTGACCCCTCCGGTAGCATTTCTCGGGTGTCTTTCTGGGCCGTTTCCAAGGCGGTGGCAATTTCGCATACTCGCTCCCAGGTGACTTCGTCGTCTGACAAGGCAAGGAGACGGCATCGAATCGAATCCGTCCTGAGTCCAGCAATCAGTCGATCCCGGAGCGCTTCTTCCAAAAAGCTTCCAAACGAGCACTTTGCAGCCAGTCTTTTCAGCTCGATGATGAACTGTTTTAGGCTTTCGTCCGGCTCTTGCTTTCGCTGGTAGAAGCGATACCGTTCCGTAACCACTGACCGTTTTGGAGCATAGTGCTTTCGGAGAGCTTCTGTAGCTTCTTCGTACTTGACTTCCGTTGGTTTCTTCGGCAGCAGCAGGCTACGCAGAGTCACGTAAGCCTTTTCACCCAGGATTGTTAAGAAGACTTGCAACTTCTTACTTGAGTCTATTCCATTGGCGGTTGCATACAGGTCGAACCTTTCCAGGTAGACTTCGATATTGCCAGAGCCTGGGCAGAACTCGGCCAAAGATCCCAGGGTGTTGGTCATCACTGATGTCCTCGCTTGCCGTGGCGTCGTTGCCGTTTCCTCAGGCTTGGTCATTGCCTCTGCCTGAACGATCCCATCCTCGTCGCCATGTTGACCAGAGACGCCGTGAAGTCAAGTATTTATTCGGACAGCAACATGAACATAACAGACAGCAACGATCCAGTGGCTTTGCCTTATAAAGGGAGCATGGGTGCAGCCGAGGCATGCGATTGGCTAGCGATACAATAGCACATGTGAACAATGACCGCGTGCATCAGATACGCGGCGCACAGTAACAAGAGAATACGCTTGATAAACGTTGCACAGATACAACAGTAATGACGCGTGACTGCCGGGAAGAGCAGGGGTTGTAAATATAAGCCAATTCAAGACCCCACTTTGCTTGGTTTTAAGCCATTCAATTGAATATATGCCATTGCATCCACGTCTCGATAAGTAGCGTAAATGTATTCCAGCTACCAATGCGAATACACAACTTCTTCATAAATTGCATTCTTTGTAACGACGCAAGCGACCCTAATCAATGAATCCCAACCGAACACCTTTTTCAGCTTCGACAGCATTTTCATAAAGAACAGTAGAGAATAGCAGATTACACGCATAGTGGAATTACGCGTGACTCCCTTGAAGAGCAGGGTTTGTAAATATAACCCAATTCAAGACCGCTCTTTGCTTGGTTTTAAGCCATTCAATTGAATAGATACCGTTGCGTCCACGTCTCGATAAGTAGCGTAAATGCGAATACACAACTTCTTCATAAATTGCATTCTTTGTAACGACGCAAGCGACCCTAATCAATGAATCCCAACCGAACACCTTTTTCAGCTTCGACAGCATTTTCATAAAGAACAGTAGAGAATAGCAGATTACACGCATAGTGGAATTACGCGTGACTCCCTTGAAGAGCAGGGTTTGTAAATATAACCCAATTCAAGACCGCTCTTTGCTTGGTTTTAAGCCATTCAATTGAATAGATACCGTTGCGTCCACGTCTCGATAAGTAGCGTAAATGTATTTTAGCTAGCAATGTGAATAAACAAGTTCTTCATATATCACATTCTTTGTAATGACGGAAGCGACCCAAATCAATGAATCGCAACTGAAGACTTATTTCAGCTTCGACAGCATTTTCTTAACGAACAGTACACACTAAGAAAAAAAAGAGTACCTCTTACTCTTTTCGGAGAGTCTGGACTCGCCACGTATACGACACACTTTGTGGGAGACACCCGAACTCTCTTTCGGCAGAGAGTCCCGAGACTATCTGTGCTCGATACAAGGTGGTTACGTGACTGCACGCACAATAGTCCTGCACACTCTCTTGTAGTTGTCTCCTAACCTTCTCAAAAGGGTTACACGACTACTGCTGAGGGAGTCCGTTAACTATTCTTCAGGAGTCAGACGACTCAAGATAAAGGGTCACATGACTACTGCTCAAGGATTCGGGCAACTATTCGTGATGAGTCTGACGACTCCAGCAGTGTGTGTCAAGTTACCCTTAGTGCGCGGTGCAGGACTCTTGCAATGAGAGTAAAATAACTAATCCATGTAAGTCGTTTGACTCTCGGATGGCAGTGTCGAGCCGCTTTTCAATATGT
The DNA here is from genome assembly GCF_023375885.2 of Dermacentor andersoni. NCBI lineage: Eukaryota > Metazoa > Arthropoda > Arachnida > Ixodida > Ixodidae > Dermacentor > Dermacentor andersoni. Next base: position 32,914,043 of record NC_092818.1, read on the forward strand.
GTCACCAACTTTTGCTGTAAGTACACACGACTACGGCTAGTTCGCAAGATGACTACCGTGAAAAGACAACATATAAGAAAGAACCCATAGCAAACTTGCCAAAAAGGACGTGGCAGGTTAGCAACAATAAGTTAACATTTCATTACGCTTTGTCGTCTTCTGAAAAATTCAAATGTATTAGTCAGCACAGAATCACCATGAAAGCAAGACAGTTCTCATTACTATTAAACTGGAATCAATAGCCAGCCAAGCAAAACAGTCCTAAATAAACATCCAATATGTAGCCTGCAGGTGCATATGCATGACACTGCAATGCAACTCAGAACCATAATGAGACCCCAAAATATTATGTAACTCATGTAGAAGTTCAATTCAGCACTGCACAAGTCTCTAATGTCAAAACATTTATAAGTTAAACCTATTTCACGGTTCTTCGAGACGTGTCTTTATTTAGAACTTACGATTTAATATTTTAAGCAAGTAAGCTACATATAACAAATAAAAAAGGCCGCACCTATGTACAAAGGAGACCCAGATAATCAAGTGCAATAAAAACAATATTCGAACTTAGATTACATAAGCTATGCGTTATACTAAGCTTGCTGAAAACAACTGGTTGGCAATTGATAATCCAGTCTAACAGTAAGAATAGCTGTCTTACCTTATGGTACTCTAGTTGGCACTTTCCCCCCCCCCCCCCCCAACTTGTGCGTGTTAGTGGCAGTTGAAAATTGATCTGAAAAATACCACATTAAAAATTGTGCATCAATTGTATTTTGTCATACAACATGCAACAGTGTATAAAAGCTTCACAACAGATATTACAAAAATAAATACAGCAAAACTTGTACTAATTGTTTATTTATGTTGACAAACATACTTTTGCAAGACGAAGTATAATAGCTGACACAGACAATTTCAGATTGCAATAACCACTAATACAAAACTTGCCATAATCTAAACACGCTGACAAAATATGTAGCACAGGTAGCTGTATTTTGTTACGGCAAAGATAGCACATGAATAATGAGGACAAGGGAGGAAGCAGAACACATAAACAAACTATACCCAGCTGCATGCATGCAGCTGTAACAATACACATGGTGCACCAAGGTCCAAAAGAAACAAAGAGGAAGATGTGAGGAAGGCTTCTTTTACTCATCACAAACTATCCTGTAAGAGCAGCTTATGCACTGGCTGTAATCTACCCTCAGCACATACGTAAGTAAGTTACATTAGGCGCCACATTTACAAATCATTCATACAATGTTCTAGTGATTGTCCTTATTCCGATTTTTAACTTGGAAAGCATGACTGAGTATCGTAAAGCCTCCCTAAGGCTTGGCACATATACAGAAAGAAGTGTTTCTATAAACACTGGAGGTCACGGAAGGATGACTGACACATACCTCTTTTCATTCTTTTGTATTTGTGATTATCTACCACAGTAGTCTTTTGTAGAGTGAAACACATCCAGATAATACACTGTGGACAACAAAGTGTGAATACCTGTTCTTGATTTCTACCTTTCTCTGGTGTCCCGCTAAGGTAAGATTGGTGCAAAAAATTGTCTTCCCAATGTATGCGTTCCCACAAAACAAAGCAGGAGCAGATGATAAGCCACATTAATGGTGCGTGAAATAAAACATCTGTTCTTAACTTACGACTGCCATTCCAATCTGGTGCAATTTTCTGCTTTGTTGTGCACTCTAGCACAGGTGCTACGCAGTTCACTTGGTGCCCAAAGCAACTCTCACACCATAGCAGGATGTCAATTTTGTTTTTCAAATTCTAAGTGAAACTCTGGTTATGGGGGACAATTGCAAACTTATAGTTTTGCTTTGTATCTTCATAATGTTGTAGAGCAGGGTAGAAAGCAAGAACATATATTTATAATTTGGGTTTCCACGGTGCTTTGCATGGATATGTTTCAATGAATGATAAAACTACTTGGTAGATAAACATATGAAAGATAGGAGAATTAAGCTCGAAGTCTACCATATCAGTAACTGGGAATTTCATGTGTAATTGAAATTTCGTGATTCCCATTGATGAAGAAACAGTTTTGACAATATGTGCCAAGACAACTAAGTCACTCATGCTCACAAAGGAAACAAAATAAAAACAAGCAAGATTGCAAGAAGTTCCAACTTGCAACCGAAAGTGAGACGCCTCACATGACTGACTTATGTATTTACTGAGCATAAATTACATCTTGCGCATAATCTGCTTGTACAAGATGACGAACAATGAGTTACTGCTGCTTTCTCTCTGGGGAATTTGGCTCTTCTGAACACATGCACATTGTGTGGCACAGCTGCGTGGATGTAGCTGGGAACAGCTGTTATTCAGCGTCAGTCTGTTTTTATGCTTTGGTACTATTATCGTTGTAATTTATAATTAGCAAATAGCCTAACTATTGGGTTGATCAGCTCCATTTTAAACAAAACATACTGACAGATTTCCCTGTTTATCGCTAACAAAGAGATGGGTACATCATTTCAGATTTCAAGAAACAGCTGCGGAACAGAACAAATGGTGAAGACAGAAAATCTACAACGACCAGTACCTTTTTTATTAAATGCCATGTAATGGTTCTTTCTGCAATGAATACCATTATTATCAAAAATTGTAGCCTGAAAAAATAATTGGGAAATATTTACAAAAGCGACAGGAATTAGAACTGCATATTAATTTCAAATGTCTTCTTAAACAAGATCACAATAATTGAAGTTTCATTAATTTCAGCAAAACGCTGACATCCCATTATTGAAGCTAGTCCGTGCTGAAGGTATTGGTAGTTTGTAGGAGTCCTCAGACTGGCAGCTCTGAATTATTTGTCACCATACTTGGTGGAACATGCTTTGCTCTTTCAGATATTACTTTGCCAAAAAGCCTTCTGTAAGCCTTGTGGGACAATTCTGTGTGGAAAAGAAATCTATTTGATCATTACTTTTTGGGTATATGTATCTCAGAACTGGTGCTAGTCTGAGTTCTTACAAAGTAGACATTATTGAGTACTGTAATTCTAATGCCTGCCACTGCTATAAATTTCTGTTAGTTAAAATTGTCGCACTGTCATGAGGCAGTTATGTTCAATAATTAGTGGCAGTCACCGCTGAAACACTCAGTACAAAACACAACATAAATATATGGAGTCAAAATTTAAATGTCCAACAAGGTCACGTCTCAAGTCTACATTTCACACAGCTGTCTTTTTTTTTCTGTTAATGTGCCAATACCAATCGCACATTCACAAACATTTTAGTATTGCATTTCTGGCAAATGCAGGAAAATTCACCGTCTTTAACAGAAGCCCTTGGGAAGACAGCATAGAATCACTTCGACAAGAGGACTTGCCTTTAGCTTTGCGTCGCTATGTTGTAGGTCACTGACTAAACGGGAACGTTTTGCTGTTTGAATATTACTCGAAATATTTTTATTATTTGTACTAGAGGTTTGAAAAGAGACCGAATTGTACAGTGCTTCATGCAGATCTCATATATTCCATTAGCTTTTGCTTAGCTGCTTCTTGAGTTATGTCCTACACAACGGCAAAACATAGTCATATTTGCGAGCACTTTCTTGTGTATTAAATTTTCACAAAAAGCAGTGTGCTGCAGTTAACTCAACTCCCTGTAGACTTGCAAGGTGCCGATATCTATTCAAACAGCACGTAAAGTTACTAGAAGTATGCAAGATTAGTAGGCAGGCAGGCCTGCGTACTAATCTTGCATGCCTCTCATGTACTCTGAAAAAAAATTATTGAGAATACTTCAATAATTTTTTTCTCACAATAGCATGAGAATGAGCTTGTGCACTTATAATTGTCCTATACAAATTAAATTTGGCATACATACTCTTCAAGATAAGCAGAATACCAATATCTAATTGAAATTGCAATCTGTAAAAATTATTTAAAGTGGCCTAATATCTTTTGCATAGTTCCAGAAATTGTACAAGCTGTTTCGATAGGTATCGCCACTCTACGGTATACAACTACCCTAAATAAGATACAGCATGAAACTATTTGCGAAACTTTTATAAACAAGTGCCCATAAAAATATATTGCCACTATGTAGGACATAACTAAAGAACACCTGCTACACAAAAACCAATGACAATTCAAATCTACGTAAAACTCCCTATGAATGGCCGTCATTCAAATTTCTAGTACAAATGATTTTAAAAAAGGTGTTTCAAGGAGCATTTCCCCTTAATAAGTGGGTGTCAGTGTTTCTACCAAAGGGTTACAAACTACCTTGGGGCATACCATAGGGAGTTTTATAAATAGCACAAGCACGCATCTGCCTAAAAAGCCCCATGCCCTGCTTGCATTACTTAAACATATTTCTGCATTCTGTTGTATGTCACCGTTTGCATCCCTTAACACTGAGGGCGCAAAACCAAAAAAAAAGCCTATTAATACACCTAATTTTTAGCCTGTAAAGGGGTTGTGTGTAAATGGGGGCAGCCAACTCTAGCATGAGAATAAATAAATATTTGTTCTCGCATTAATAAAACCAGTCAAAATATAATCTCGCAAATCTGGAAATGAATGCACAAAGAACCTTGCTGATTGTTACATTAGTGTCCCGAACAAGATCTTTTGATGTTTATAATTCCTAGTTTAATTCACTTTCCTATAGTAACTGGGCTCTGACCTAGAATACTCAGTGTCGGAGACTAAACCAGGCCTGGAAGCCAATATTTAAATCTGAAATAGGCATTCATCCCCCGACCACATGGCACTGTTACGTCCTGAGACGAAGCATGCATCCATGGACATATAGTCTGTAAAATCATTTTTACATGATTTGTAGCATTACTCTTACACTAACAAATTCTGAAAATTCGGAAATACATATCTGCTATTTAAAGCACTGTTGCAAACCCGTGTGTTTGAGAAATGCAATACTCAAAAGGTGTAATACAATCAATGTGTGCATGAAACCTATGCTGCCTTTGACATTCGTCAGTGTGGCAAATAAGCACTGAGAAATGCCAAGGGTATCATAGCTTTCATGTTTCAAACCTTGTATGCGAGTACCAGTATATTTGCAGTGAAAGGAAGTCACATTATTACCAGACTTATGAGGGGAATTTATGTTTCTCTAGTTCAATATATTCTTTCTTGTGCTCCTATATCCTTGAGTTTTTTAAAAATAACGGGTGCTTGATATAAGTACTCTATATTGCTCTCAAATTTATCCTGCACCAGAGCCCGTGTTACGTTACATTTCTTGAACACATTGCAGTGCTCTAGATTATCAAAGGAAGAAAAAATGCAGTAAGTTTGCATTTTAGCCTTCTGTACAAGAATTAAGAACCTATCAATTACATCCACAAGTACAAAATAACTACGAGAAACGGGGCTTAAAGGCAGGTATACATTAGAATAGCAGGAGCTGATGGTGAGAATTCTAAGAGAAAGGAACTATTAAAAACTAGATACTAAAGACACATATGAGTTTTAATAACAGAAATATTTGCAAAGAATTTGAAGAGACAAATAGAATGTCTGTTCAAATCACTCCACCCCAACACTCATCGATGGTTCGATAAGTGATCACAGTCGGTGATGCTGTTTGGATAGATGAAAGTGAGGCACAGCTGTCAAATAGGTAGCACATGTAGAGGGGTCACCAAAGGTTGCACGCTGCTTGCCTTGATCTCCTGACTCCCTCGACCCTGATGCGTTGAGCCTGGTTATACGTCGTTCGCAAGAGGCCTGGCCCGAGTGTGCGGCATGGCTTGGGTAAAATTTCGAGGCACCTGAAAAACACAGATCCATATATTTAGCGTCAAAATATTCTGTACCATAGGGCAAATCTGAAGTTTACCATCTGCACATAGCAGATGATGAAAACAAACACAAGTCACCAGACTCAAGGTATAGGCAGGTTGCGAACGTAGTTCCCGCGCCTACTAGGACGCCCCTGGCGGCGGTGAGCGCGCAACTGGCAGGATACTACCGGCCCGCTTGCGATCAGAAAGCCTGTCTGTGCACTCTTTCGCGCGTAGCTGTTGCCTTTTCCGAACAATGTTGAAGTGCAACCCGAGCTTTTGCGTAGTGGGCTGCAACAGCACGTACACCAACTCACGAGGAACAAAGTTTTACAGGTTTCCGGGCCGATCGTATGAAGTAAAATGCCGTCAATGCTGGCTCGCGCTTGTCCGACGGCAGACTGTTTTATGTTCTGGCGTTATGCCAAATGCGTTAACGCTGAATTCGTTGCTTTTACAGCAACGATGGCAGCAACGGGACACCTGTAGTGCGTACCAGCATATGAAGCAAACAAATTAATTTGTTTCCACACTGTACCGAAGTAAAGCTGTGGAACTCTTTCCCAATCCTCTCCCATTCAGACAGCGCCAGGGCTTGCTGAGAGCTACGAGGAGGGGTTGCAGCTGGCTCAGCTGGCATACACTTTTCTGCGCCCAGCATATCAACTAGAGGGCAGTTGAGATCACCAAAATATTTTGACGACGTGGTTTATTCGAACCTCCTTTGCACGGACTGAAAAATCGCAACAACATAAAAAGTGTTGGACTTCCAGTAACTTGGGCGAAAATATTTTCCCAGCGTAGCCTAACAAAACTGGTAAGTTCCTCACTTTTTTGTGTTTGGGGAGAGCAACGTTAGAATACCTCGGCTAGGTCTTACGAGACGCTGGTACGCCCCACGTTTTTGGTTGAGATGTTTTGGAGTCGCATTTGCCGTCCTGTATGCACAGGGCAACTACCGCGGCGTGCTTGCTCTTCCCTACGATGTCAGCACGGCAATCGCAGCTCCCCGCTAAGATTTGTCTGCTGTCGCCGATCTGCAAGAATCAATGTCACCTATAATTCCATGCGTCCACAAGGTATATAACGACGTAACTTACGCTGAGCTTCACGCATCTCGCTGATGCGGGGATTAAATTTCGTTTGCGGAATACACCTAGCAGTCACTTCCGATCCGTGCGAGTTCAACACTTTCCTCACGTCGTACACGTGCCCCGCGCCAAATTGACGACTTCCTTTCTCCAAATTCTTTCCACGAAAAAAGCTGGCAAGATCTTGTGATTCCCGAAACCCGGCTAAAATTAATATCGGCACACTGTATCGCGCAATCACTACCGCTTGACAGGGCGCCAAACAAGCAGCGCAAGCTGCTGACGCCGTGAGTAATCCTACCACATTTGAGCAACTATTCGTCAGATGGCGCTAGGGGTCCGAAAGACAGGGCGCCGCCTAGCACTTGCAACGTGCCCATATAAATGTGCAAAAGGGGAAATGAATGTGAAGAGCTGCTTATAGGATGGAATCCTTCATATTGTCTTTTGTGGATCAATAATAGTATATTAACATAAAGTCAAGTGTACATGACCCTCCCTATTTGTGTAGGTAGGCTATTCCATGTGAGCTGTTCCAACCTGGCACACGACCACTTGCAATTTCTTTTTGAAAACTGAGGGCCCTTCAATATAGAACAAATCTCAATTTCACGCAATACTTAAAGCAAAAAAAATATTTTTGCTGGCATAAACATTATGTCAAATTTTGTGTAACGCACCAAAGATTGCATCATAAAATGGCATAGCCAAAAATTTGGTTCTTTCATTAAGAAGGCCAAATTTTTAACGACAATGAAGAGAGGCCTTACACCAAAAACTTAACTGCTTATTAGCCACTGCTTAGTTTATTATGGCTGATTAAAAGTGGACAAAATGCCATAACTTTATTTTCACAGAAGTGACCTACAGCAAAAGCTGCAAATTTATGCAATCTATGTGTTTAGGACTTGTCCTGTGTGCAAGAATGGTATCAGAAAGATACGTTATGCAGCAGTGCAGAGAGAGGAGGATGAACTTGGAAAAGAAGTCAGTTTCGGCGTACGTTTATTGGCCTACTTACCATTGAGGCAGGCCTAGTAAATTTATGCCAAATACCACGTATGAGAGTACATTGTATTGTTTTTAAATTGGTAAATCTTTATCAAAGTAGTTTTTGTGTTACGCAAGAAAAAAATTGTACAAGTAGTCTCTTGTAGTTTCAAAATTTGCATCGCATTTCGTCTAATACACATAGCCTCTTGGCGGCTAAGACAAAATGCATGGATTTGAGCATCCCTGCACGGATAGCAGGGAGTCTAAACTGCTTCGAAGTTACTTCTGTTATTGCTGAGTGACTACAAGTCATTTCACTCAAAAAGACGCCGCTTAATTACAGGTATATACCTGAATCTTTCTGTCGGCTGTGAGCCTGCTGGCATCATCACTAAGGCTGCCAACTCCCTAGTGGACATAGTCGGGACATGGTGCCGGCAGGGTGCAGTGGCAGAAGCCCCCAAAGGCTCCCAACTACCTAGTGGACGTAGTCAGGACAGGGTGGTGGTAGGACGCAGAGGTAGGAGCCGCCAGTGTACCTGCAACAAATTTGCACAAATGTTCTTAGTCCTACCATGTCACGATTTACAATAAAAATTGAGCTTTCGGTGTAAGATGGCTACCAATACAAACAAAGGTAAACAGTTAGATCCTACGACACAACAAAAAAGAAACAGTACTTATGTTTATGAAAATCCAAACGATGAAACAAAAAATGTGTAACTGGTATGTGCATGGAAGCTCGGTTGAAACCTGAGCTCATACCATCAAGTGATCTGCTAGCCAACTGCAAGCCTGCCACCTTAATATGTCATTGTAAATTATATTTACATGCATTGTGTTAAGCTGCATTAATACAAGTTCAAAATCTCCTAATATAAGTAAATAACCAAGGCAATTCAATTAACGAATTCCAATGGTTGTTAATGCAATAAAGTGCAAGCTCGGAATGAAGCTGGCCGAACTGGGCAGTGAAAAATACCAATGTGGTTCTCTACATCTTGTTTTCCTGGCCTTCGGTCTACCACTGGAATATACAAGGATTTTGACATTCCTGATAATTCACCCTGCTAATTTTTATGCCATAATGCATAATACTTCAGCAAGAGAAATGATGCTTTCTTTTAACTGTAAACAGTGATAGAACAAGAAAATTCATAGGAGCCAACGTTTTGAGAAGAAAAATCTCCTTCTCTGTCGAAATATTGGCTCCAGCGATTCTTGTTCTACGGCTCTTCATCAGTTCAAGTCTCTGTCTTCCTGTGCATCTCTGTACTTTCAATGTTATGTAAATGAAACTGTAATAACGGATCATTAGTAAATGTAACTGATGAGGAACTTGGGCTTGTTGGTAGATAACAACAGAGTAACTGCGCAACGTAGAGATAGAGACAAAGGAGGCTTGTGTGTGTTGTCTACTCCAGCCATGTCTCCCCTTTGGCCGATTACTCTGTCTAAATGTAAAACTGTTACCCTTTGCACAATAATAGTAAAATGCATAAAGTCAGGAAAGTGGACACAAAAATTACAACAAATAGCATCATATGCTAATGAGATATGCAAAAGTGCCTGCTACGATCTGTCTCACCCATAACGTGCTGGATAAGATGGCATCTTCTTCTGGATGTTGCCATTTCTTGAATACCTAAAGTAAAGTACATTTCAAAATTACAAAACTACACAGAACAACAGCAGTAGCAGAGGAGATAACGCGTTATTTAGTAAAAGAAAGTAAACTAATCTCTGACACACTGCAGACGAAATTTCCTTTATTAAATTAGTAGAAAAATACACCACACCTCATTTCATTCAATGCTGTGAGCGTTTCTTGATACAAGAAAAAAAGGTATTTCTGCATGAAAACAGTAAAATAATCATAGCCTTCTACTTTTACAAAATACGCTACAGCGACTAAGCCAACTACGGCTGTATATACTTAAAATTGTTATATGCACATTGTAATAGCCAAGACAGGATAAACTTGCGTTCAAATGCAGCTCACCGGGAGATACAACTTTGCAATCAACTCATTTCTGCTTGTCAAATATCTGCACTAACACAAGACTACAAATAAAAAGACCCTCTTTTTCATAAAACACCGGACTCAAAATAGAAAATCCAGTAGCAATATTACAATTTCACCACATAACACAGCCAGCTTTTGTAAGCCTAGTAGGATTTACTATATAAATGTTGCAGCATATTCATGCTTTTAAATACTTACAACCGTGAAAATAAAAGATTAAGTAAAAATAATACATTATATATAGGCTTAGATGTGAGCTAATGTGTTTTCTACTTGCAGCCAAATGCACAAAAAATTTGTTCTCTTTCAGCGCTTTTAAAGCGCTGTGTCTGTTCGCTTGTGCATGCAGCCGCTTTACCGCTCTTAAAATATCTGTGCTGCCACATCGCCTCACACTGCCATACAGCGTTGTAGCGCTTTTAGTATTCGCGGTAATATACCTAAAGCGCTAGTAAATCTTCAGAATACACAAGCTACTTTTTCGACTACATGTCTTCGCCATGCGAAAGTCCCACTGGCGCTAGTATTTTATCTACACTTCAAGTTACGCAGTACTTGATATTCTACGGATTTTTCGCGACAGGCCACTCGTCACTAGAGTCGTTAAGAACGGTGTTTCTCCTGGCAGTACAGCTTTGCAATAATTTAAGATGCTCTCCTGAGGCTTCCATCTGTCAGTAGTATTTTCGCATACATACGCGCACGCATGCCTAAGAAACGTCTGTGAACTGCCAAGAGAAACGTGGCGCAAAATGTAGCCATACCGGAAGGGCCGAGTACGCACCGTTTGTAAACTCGGAACAAAAGCTGATATGCTTACCTGAGATGTTAAGAGAAATATGGCACAGGTCAATCCCCGCTGGTAGTCGTTCGTATGCATCGGGTCGTCTCTGTCCGTTGCGATCTCCCATATCACAATGAAAGATGCTGTGCAAACCACAGCACTTCGGGCGCTTGTGACGGTCCGGCGAGCTGCAATTGCTCCATGTCGGCGAAGACGAAATCGGCGACACGCTGCTGCTGGCGGCGGTCCCCCTCGTCGCAATCACACAGCATGGACAGAAGCTCCCACCGTAACTTGCCGCAACGCCTGGTTGCAGTCGCCCCTAACGCAGCGATTTCAGGACCACTCAACGACAACGTCCTCGCGCGTGATGCAGCGCAACTTAAAAATGGCGTCATGATATTGACGGCTTCGGCTTCGGATCATTTTGTATCTGCACATGTGGGCAAAACAGTTGCGCTAGTTTCGGTTTTGTTTCCTTGCGTGGAAATAAAAACTGTTTTGCTCACTGATAATTTTACGTCACTTAAGTAATGGTCACGAATGAAACAGCCATGAATTTAACACGCGTCTTGAAATACCCGCTACGTTCACTAGGCAGAAGCAAAATTTCCTCGTCCGAGTGCGGTTGCGTTTGAAATATCTATCGCTGGGCTGTCGGAGCGTGCTCGGAGTGTGAAGACGCGGCGTAATTGTTCTTAATTTGCTTAGCTAAAACGGTGCGGCTGCCCTTGATTTCTGGCGAGTAAAGTTTGCTCTGATGTAAGGTAGAACTACAAAGCCGCCCATGTTGCTGAGTGATCTAGTGCACCTGAAGCTGCCAGAACTCCGGTATTTCCTCCACAAGTTCTTGAGACTGTGTGCCGCGATCACCAAATGCGAGCGTCGTCATTTGGCGCAGATTTAGCAACACATTTTCAAGAACTATCGTTCACCGCTATATCACGACATGGATAAGCAGCGGGGTTGGTCCTTAGTAAAATTTTCTATTTATTGCGAATTTTGTGATAGCAATTATATGGACACAACCATCGAAATATATCTGTCGGTGTTGCCGTGAGCTTACGCATAAAGTCATGTGCGATACGATATTATCCTGCGCCGTTAGCTGTGCGCGTTAAAAGAAGTGTACGAGGGCGAGCCGAGATGTATAGTGTCTGGATGGGTGCCCCAAGTATATATAGGTGGTCACGTGATAAAACGCGCGCAAGCCGGGGAAAGGAGGCGCTGGTTTAGCACGCTTCTCCTCTGGCCGTTGCTCTAGCCCGGTCTGGCGCCACTCTCGCTCTGTCTTGGAGAGAGAGAGAGAGAAGGAGATTCTTGATGATGGGAAGGAAAGGTTGGGGTAAAGTGCAGCGCAGTAACTGTCACTCAGCAGAGGACACCTCAACCGCGCTGCACAGGGGGCAGGGAATGAAAGTAGGGGGAGAGAAAGAGCACCAGAAACAGCAGCTCTGTCTTGCAGATAATTTCCGATGGGTGCAAAGCGGGAAGGGGGGGGGGAGAGGGGAAGGGCGCTTTTATTGCGCCATTTGAAGTTTCGGAGACGCTTCGAAGGATGAGGCAGCAGCAGTGTTCTGTCCGCTCTGTTTGTGCCCTTCATCACGCCGACACTGTGACAGCGAGTGTTCGCGGCCATTGAGTGAAATCTGTTCATGTTTGCACATGCGCGTGTGACCCCGTGCTTGCTAATTTACGGAGTAAGCGATTGTTTACTGCAGTTTATTCAGGCGATGAAACTACGAACCTTGGTTTGTGCAGTGGTTCATGCAGCATTGGGGGAAAACTGCTACATTTTTGTTTTTAAATTTCTAGGGGGTTCAAAAGCAGTGCTGCGTACGCTAATGTTTGTTTCTTGTCGCGCAACGCAACGCACTGCGGTAGCCCAGTGGCTTTGGTGTTGCGCTGCTGAGCTCGAGGTCACGGGAACAATCACAACCGCAGCAGTCGCATTCCAATGGGGGCAGAATGCGAAAACGCGCGTATATTGTGCATTCCGTGCGCGTTAAATAACCCGAGCTGCTGAAAATAAATCTACAGTTTTCCATTACCGTGCGCCTCTAACAAGATCTTGATTTTGGAACCTAAATCCTCAAAATTTAACTTTACGTAGTGCAATTACATTTACAATCGACACTGTTGAGTCCGCCTACTGAACTTGTTACCTCGTTGCTGTGCTCTCTTTAGTAGCCAATGCTATATTTTTTAGATTTACTTATGGTCAGAATCCAGTGTGACAAACCCGGGTCTTCCTTAGCGTAGTCAAGTTGCCGTGACTCACTTTTTACTCTCTTTTTTCTTAGAGTGTAGAGTATACCAGATTACACGCATACTGGAATTACGCGTGACTGGCGGGAAGAGCAGGGGTTGTAAATATAACCCTGCTCAAGACTCCACTTTGCTCGGTTTCAAGTCATTCAATTGAATATATACCATTGCATCCACGTCTCCAAAAGTAGCGTAAATGTATTCCAGCTAGCAATGCGAATAAACAAGTTCTTCATATACCGCATTCTTCATAATGACGGAAGCGACCAGAATCAATGAATCGCAACAGAAGCCTCTTTTCAGCTGCGACAGAATTTTCTTAACGAACGGTAGAGGCCCCACAGGGGCGTCTGCGTCAGCAGGCGTTTGGTGTGTTGCGACACCACCTACCCGAGCACACGAGGGTTGGAACCTCCCGCGTGTAGCCGTGCGCGGCTTAGCCGTGTCTGCGGAAAGGGGGATCCTGGAGGTTGAGCCAATGGTGGGTGTCTGGATTTTTAAGGCCCCCCGGCGGAGGCAACACACCTCTTTGGCCTCTGCTTCACATAGACGGCACCCCCGGACTGACCCACCTGGGGGAAATCGGCAGTTGTCTCTTCCTGTCCCCCTCTTCACTCTTCGTCTTTCTCCCTCACTTTGAATCTTTCCTGTCTTCTGCTCACTTCAGTTTGCTTCTCATTTTCGAGGCAGCAAGGGTTAACCGTGTGTATCTACCCAACCTTGGGTACATATATTAGGTTATAGCGGCGTTGTATAGCTGACGTATACAGGTATGTTCCTAACCTCGTACCGTCTCCTTGTTGGGCTCCGTGGTGGGTGGCTACCATCGCCGCGGAATATTTCAAGAATACATGGCAAATGCATTCCCCCCTCTTGCAGATCGTCCTATCAAAAGAGGGCGCACCGAAGCAATTTTTGATTTCACTTTGAAAACCAACGCAGAAACGTTCCCACGCTACCATGTGATCCACAGTGAAGGATCTCTGCCAATGAGAAAATTATCGCCATTCCTAATACCAAAATGCCTAGTAGAAAAAATCGGAAAGCAATACAAAGCTTCAAAGATGTCAAGTGGGGACCTCCTCCTTAAACTCAAAACCAAAGACCAAGTTGCAAAGCTCGCTGATCTAACCAGTGTTGGTAACATCAAAGTCACAATCTCAGCACACCGTTCTCTTAACACAAGCAGAGGTGTAATATCAGAAGAATATTTCTTAAACCTAAGCGATGAAGAACTCCTGGAAGGTTTCCAAGAACAAAATGTAATCAAAGTTCAAAGAATAACTCTCCGAAGAAATGACTAACATATCCCGACCAAACACGTTATACTTACCTTTGGTACCAATATTGTGCCTACAACACTTGATGCAGGCTATCTTAAGATCGACGTAAGACCGTATATCCCAAACCCGAGGCGGTGTTTCAAGTGCCAGAGATTCGGACATATATCGCAATCGTGCAGAGGTCAATCGACATGTGCAAAGTGTAGTGCCAATGACCATCAGTCGGAAAACTGTAATGCTGCTCCACACTGTACAAACTGCAAAGGAGATCATCCAGCATATTCACGATCTTGAACCTGCTGCAAGAAAGAGAAAGAGATAATTGCACTTACAGTGAAAGAGAAGATTTCCTTTTATGAAGCAAGAAAGAAACTAGCACACTTACCTCAAGCAACCTACGCCAGTGCGGTGCGACAGGGGACAGCACCGCAGTGGTCTCAGGAGTCTACAGGAACCGCAATCAGTGGTCCAGTAGTAACTCCATCCGTCCCCTTGGTGGCAGCAGGTAGTCCTGCTCCATCATCGTCATCACAGACTTGCCTGCAGACCCCGGTTCCACAGGGCCCCAGGCTAAATCGAACCTCCAGGCCTGAGACGCGCGTCTCAGCGCCTGGTTCTCGATCATCCAGCGCCTCGGAGAAGGTTATGGATGTCGACAACAAAACTCCGGCGTCATCGACGCCAAAACGTCACCGCTCTCTGGAGCGCACTAAGAAAGCCAAGCTGACAATAACTACGCGAACAAAGGGACCGCTAACCTGAACGGTTACCGTTCTTCCAATAGTATATTCCCACTAACAAATGTCACCTACAATTACTTAGTACATATATGTACATTACCATTCTCATTCTGCCACTATGGCTTTTATAGTACATTGGAATTGTAGAGGACTGATTCGCAATCTAGGTGTCATTAAAGACATAACAAATAACTTTTCGCCAATCCTATTTTGCCTAGAGTAAAACAAACATAGGCCCTAAACACAGTCAATTCCTTAGAGGCTTCACCGTCGTCCGAAGGGACCGCGAATGTTCCAGCCGTTTGTCAGGAGGAGTAGCTATAGTCGTGCAGGGCGGCACTCCTACGCGAAATGTCCCATTAAATATATCGTTAGAGGCCGTAGCTGTCACCATTCTATCCTACAAAACAATGACCATCTGCTCACTATATATTCCACCCCACACACATTTTACTATCTAAGACTTAGAAAATCTAACAGAGCAGTTACCGGAGCCATTTGTCTTGGTAGGAGATTTTAACGCTCATTGTACTCTTTGGGGCAGTGTCAAAACTAACCAAAGAGGGCAACTCGTTGAAGATTTTATTCTGTCAAACGATTTCTGTCTTTTAAATTCAGGTGCGCTAACTTATTTCTCACTGACTTCTCGCACATTTAGTTGTTTAGATTTAGCTTTTTGTTCGCCCTCTCTTTTTACTGATTTTAAATGGGAAGCTCTCGACACGCCATATGGTAGCGACCACTTACCCGCACTCATCAAGCACCTATCATCACCACAAACCCAAGTAACTAGACCACGCCGACGGAAATTACAGCTCGCTGACTGGAAGGTTTTTATGCAGAACGCGAAACTGGAAAATGTCTTTTCGCCAGAGCTCAGTATTGATGAGCTGAAAAAAAAAAATCACTGAAGTCATAATCACAGCGGCAGAAAAGGCGATACCGCAGTCTTCCGGTATTGTGCGCAAAAAACTAAATCCTTGGTGGACAAACGAATGTACTAAAGCCAAAAAAGAACAAAATAAGGCCTGGGGAATCCTACGAACGTACCCCACTTATAACAATCTTCTAAATTTCAAACAGGCCAAAGCCAAAGCACGATAGATTCGAAGAAATGTAGAAAAATTATCATGGCAAAAATACATATCTTCAATCAATAGTACCCCGCAGGGGCGTCTGCGTCAGCAGGCGTTTGGTGTGTTGCGACTCCACGTACCCGAGCACACGAGGGTTGGACCCTCCCGCGTGTAGCCGTGCGCAGCTTAGCCGTGTCCTGGGAAAAGGGGATCCTGGGGGTTGAGCCAATGCCGGGTGTTTGGACCTTTACGGCCCCTCGGCGGCGGCAACACACCCCTTTGGCCTCGGCTTCACGTAGACGGCACCCCCGGACTGACCCACCCGGGGGAAATCGGCAGTCGCCCTTTCCTCTCCTCCCCTCCAATCTTCGTCTTTCTCTCCCACTTTTACATCTTTCCTGTCTTCTCTTCACTTCTTATTACTTCTGTATTTCCTGGCGGCAAGGGTTAACCGTGTGTAATATATCCTGCCTTGGGTATATATATATTAGGTTATAGGTATTCAGGTATTCTTCCAACCTTGTAGCGTCTCCTTTTGGGCTCGGTGGTGGGTGGCCACCATCGCCGCCGAATTTCCCTGCTCTATATGGCAAATAACTTTCCTCCGCTACCTGATCGCTCCCTGAAGAGGGGGCGCACCGAAGCGACTTTGACTTTTTTTATGCAGCCAAAACAATCTTTTCCAAAGTACCACATTTTACATAGTCAGAACGATAAGAAAACAGAACGATCTCACCATTTGTTGTAGCTAAATCTCTCACTGTAGCAATTGGCCCAGGCAATAAAGTAAAGAAGATGGGAAGTGGCGATCTTCTTCTGGAACTCCGCGACAAAGTGCAATATGACAAACTGTCGAAAGTTGTAGCATTTGGGGAAATTCCCGTCTCAGTGGGCCCACACAGATCAATGAACAACATGCGCGGGGTCGTCTCAGAAGATGACCTCCTCGAACTGAGCGAAAGCGAACTGCTTGAAGGATGGCAAGACCAAAACGTAGTCAAAGTTCAAAGAATAACATTGAGGCGAGATGACAAGCAAATACCTACCAAACACATAATCATTACTTTCGGAACCTGCAACCTACCTGAAACAATAGAAACCGGTTACTGTAAGCTTCGCGTGAGACCGTATATCCCAAATCCACGTCGATGTTTCAAGTGTCAGCGCTTTGGGCATGGGTCACAGAACTGCAGAGGACGTGCTACTTGTGCCAAGTGTAGTTCCTGTGAACACGCTTCGGACATCTGTACATCTACAAGCCACTGTGCCAACTGTGAATGAGACCACCCTGCCTACTCTCGATCATGCCCTACATGGAAAAAAGAGAAACAAATCATAGAACTGAAAGCAAAACTGAACCAATCATTTCCAGAGGCACGTAAGCGTTTCGCACTCCAAAATCAGTCCAGTCCTTCCTACACCGATGTGGCGCGCCGGGGGGTAGTGCTACATCTTCAGGCGGCCACGCAAGTCTCACGGAGTGTGACGGCGGTTACGCCATCAGCCCCCCTGGCGGGAGCAGCCACGGCTCTTCCGCCCCCTACCACGAAGGGCCAGCAGACCTCCGAGCCTGCCGGTTCCAGGGCCACTGCTCGTGCAGACAGGCCCGGAAAACCTCCACGCGTGCCCGCTGAGCGGGCGTCATCCAGCGCTTCTGACGAGGTGATGGATGTAACAAAAACTTCTCCGGCGTCTCAGACGCCGAAGGAACGGCGTTGCTCCCTGGAGCGCGCCAACAAAAAAGAAATACCCCGCATCAAGGGGCCTGGAAAGGTCCCTTGAGCCAACCTGAGTGATATCTCTTGACACATAGCACATAAACACAAACAATATGGATACACAAATAGTACTGGAACGTGAGAGGTTTGATCCGCAACCTCGACGATGTCAAAGAACTCTTACACAAATACAATCCAAAGGTGCTGTGTGTTCAGGAGACACATCTTAAATCTACGCAAACAACCTTTCTTAGGCAATATGCTATTTTCCGGAAAGACCGAGATGATGCTGTTGCATCGTCCGGCGGAGTAGCAGTAATAGTCGACAGAGGCGTTGCTTGTCGGCAACTGCAACTCCAAACTCCTCTTGAGGCAGTTGCTATCCAAGCAGTACTATTCAATAAACTAGTGACTATCACGTCCTTATACATCCCCCCAAGTTATCAACTCTCTAGCACAACATTTCAAAGCTTTATTGATGAGCTGCGTCACCCTTACATAGTCATCGGTGATCTAAACGCGCATAGCACACTGTGGGGTGACTCACGCTGTGATGCGAGAGGACGGCTTATAGAAAACATCCTATTGACTTCAAGTTCCTGCTTGCTTTACAAGAAAAGCCAACATTTTACAGCTCTACACATAAAACATTTTCTTCGATAGATCTAAGCATAGCGTCTAGTACAATTGTGCCATATCTGGAGTGGGATGTCATTAATAACCCTTATGGAAGTGATCACTTCCCCATCGTTCTAAACCTTAAAAAACAAAGTGAGTGTCGTGAACATCTTCCTCGATAGAAAATTGACTCAGCCGACTGGACAAAGTTTCGCGAACTAACACAGCTGCCCTGGAATGATACCTCTGAACTTAACTTAGACGACGCAGTAGCATACATAACAGCGTTCATTATTGAGGCTGCATCAGTAGGCATTCCCCAAACAAATGGGTCGCCCTCGAAACGACGTATACCATGGTGGAATGAGGAGTGTAGGGATGCCAGCAAAAGGCAGAACAAGGCTTGGAGCCTCCTCCGTAACTCCCCAACCACAGAGAATCTGATTAATTTCAAGGCGATCAAGTCGCAAGGTAGAAGAACGCGCCGCCGCGCTAAACGAGAAAGTTGGAAAAACTACATAAGCAGCATCAACTCGTATACAGACGAGCGAAAAGCCTGGAACAAGGTTAACAAAATAAAAGGCCGCGAAACTCATCCCTTACCTTTATTAAATACACAAGGAGACACTCTGGAGGATCAGGCAGATTGCCTAGAAGCACATTTCGAGCACATTTCTAGCGCATCTCATTACACAGATACATTCCTAAAATACCAGCGACTAGCAGAACAGATGAAATTGGGTCAGAACAGCTCATCCAATGAAGTATACAATCGTCCATTTGGAATGGCTGAGTTCCAGGCTTCACTGAACTGTTGCAACAAGTCCGCCCCAGGAAGTGACAGAGTAACGTATGATATGATCAGACACCTACACCCTGAAACCCAAGAAACACTACTGTCACTCTTCAATTCTATGTTCTCCGCAGGCAACATTCCGTTTGCCTGGAAAGAAGCAATCGTAATCCCCATTCTCAAAGAGGGCAAGGACCCTTCCTCACCCGACAGTTATAGGCCTATAGCTCTGACAAGTTGTGTATGCAAATTATTTGAGAAAATGATTAACCGTCGCCTCATCCATTTTCTTGAAAGCAACAAGATACTCGATCCCTTACAGTGCGGTTTTAGAGAGGGTAGATCCACAACAGATCACCTTGTCCGCATCCAGACAAATATCCGTGATGCCTTTGTCCACAAACAGTTTTTCCTGTCCGTATTTTTAGATATGGAGAAGGAATACGAGACGACCTGGCGCTTTGGAATCCTCCGTGATCTGTCTGAAATGGGAGTTAGAGGCAACTTGCTATGCGTCATTCAGAGTTACCTCTCGGATCGCACGTTCCGTGTTAGAGTTGGTGACGTTCTGTCTCGTCCATTTACGCAAGAGGCTGGTGTTCCACAAGGAGGTGTGCTGAGCTGCATTCTATTTATTGTCTCCATAAATTAACTCCATACAGACTGCCATATCACGTAGTATGTTTTATTCTGTACATGTAGGTGATATCCAGATAGGTTTTAAATCATGTAATCTAAGTATATGTGAGCGACATGTACAGCTTTGCATAAAAAAATTGTCTAAGTGGGCGGACGAAAATGGTTTTAAGCTAAATCCGAGAAAAAGTACGTGCGTCCTGTTCTCTAATAAGAGAGGTATACTGGCGGAACCCGTAATCAATCTCAATGGAGAACGGTTATCTGTGAGCTGCGAACACAAATTCTTAGGGATCCTTCTAGACAGTAAGCTAACCTTTGTGCCACACCTGAAGTATCTTAAGGCAAAGTGCCTCAAGACTATGAATCTTCTGAAGCTGTTGTCACGCACAGCTTGGGGAAGCGACAGGAGATGCCTAATAAAGCTGTACAAAAGTCTAATATTAACACGCCTTGACTATGGCGCCATAGTCTATAATTCTGCAGGACCTAGTTCTCTAAAAATGCTAGATCCTGTCCACCACTTAGGCATCCGCCTTGCTACATGTGCTTTTAGGACTAGCCCTGTGCAAAGCCTTTACGTCGAATCTAATGAATGGTCCCTATACTACCAAAGGACATATTTAAGCCTTTCCTATGCTTTGAAGGTAAAATCAGCTGTGGATCATCCATGTCATTCAATTACTCACGACACCTCCATGGCCAGGCTGTTCCGTAACCGCCCAGGCATCCGGCCTCCTCTGTCCCTCCGGTTGGAAGCACTCTCAGAAACAACAGGGGTCTCTCTTTTAGAGAATGTCTTAATGGCGCCCTCTCGGCTTCCACCGCCTTGGGAGTGGCAAACTATCCTATGTGACATCTCTTTCTTAGAATTACCCAAACAAGCACCTGAGGCTCACATACAGTCACATTTTATTGAACTTAAAGAGAAGTATTCCTGTGACGAATATTACACAGATGCGTCGAAGTCTACTGCTGGTGTTGCTTACGCAGCTCTCGGACCGACATTTTCAACATCTGGGCCACTAAACCCACACACCAGTATCTTTACGGCAGAAGCATACGGTATACTTTCGGCTATTAAACACATAAGGCACAGAAATGTCACTAAGGCTGTTGTCTTTACAGACTCATTAAGTGTTGTGAGATCCCTGATTAGCTTACGAAAGCATAAGAATCCCGTTTCGAACGAGCTGTATAGCTTATTGTGCTCCGCATATATGTGCAACCAAGCGATTATACTATGTTGGGTACCTGGCCATAAAGGTTTGAAAGGCAACGTAGCTGCTGACGAAAACGATACGTCAGTGAGATTTAGCGACACAGATGGAAATATCCCCATTCCTGCCACAGACCTAAAGCCCTTTCTGCGCCGCAAATTGAGGAATCATTGGCAAGCTGAGTGGGATACAGGAGCATTGAATAAGTTACACATCATAAAACCAAAACTGCAGAATCGGATAAGGGAGAAAACAGCACGGTACAAAGAACTACTTCTTTGCCGATTAAGAATAGGACACACATACAGTACTCACTCCTATCTCTTGACTGGCGGGGATTCTCCTAATTGCAGTAGGTGCGGCGATAGCTTGACAGTGATCCATGTTCTTATCCAGTGCCCTGCAATAGAAACAGAGAGGAAAAAGTATTTCCCTTCTGCATATCGGGAAAATATACCACTTCACCCTGCATTTTTTCTTAGTGATGAACCGCTTTTTAGAGTGCAAATAGTTTTAGATTTCTTAGCTGAAACTTACATACTGAAAATAATTTGGCCAGGAAATTTTAACACATGATTACCAGCCCTTGTATTCGAGGGCTGTCTTGATGATTTAGTGTAACTGTTGTCTCGTTTTCGTATGTTTTTTTATCCAAACACAACGTCCATCGTCCACGTCCATAACTAATAAGTGTCATTATTTTACTAGCTATATATTTACATCGTTACAGCGAAAGTTTTTAGGCCCTTATACAGCCATGTCACACCTACCATAACAAATTCACTGTTCACGCCATTTAGAATAAATCCTTCAAATTACCATTTGTCATGGCGCTCTTTGGCCATAACTGGCCCTTGCGCCATTAAAAACCACATATAATCATCATCATGATCATCAATCAATAGTACAGTCACATCAAAACGAATGTGGGACCAGGTGAGGAAATTTAGAGGAGACTACTCATCATACGCTATACCACTACCTAAATGTCCAGGCACACAAACAACACTACAGGACCAGGCCAACTTATTAGGTGAAGACTTTCATAACATATCCAGCTCAGCAAACTATTCAAATACATTTTTAAAATATAAAGAATTGGCTAAGAGAGGCTGCCTACCACTGGGGCTTCGGCTGAAATGTACAACAAACCCCTCACAATACATGAATTGAACAGTTCTCTCTCTGCTGGTAAAAAAAAAAAACGGCAACAGGTCTTGACCGTGTGCACTACACAATGCTGGCACACCTATCCCAAGCGTCGGTAGGGGCACTTCTAAAATTTTTCAGCAAGATATGGGAGTCTGGGGTAATGCCCACAGATTGGAAAAAAGCGGTAGTAGTGCCTTTTCTAAAACCTGGTAAACCAGCTACATCCCCTAGCAGCTATAGACCCATTGCACGAACAAGTTGTCTAGCCAAATCTTATGAGAGCATTATAAATATAAGACTAACATTCATCCTAGAAACAAGAAACCTAATAGACAAACACCAGTGCGGATACCAAAAGGGCTGTTCCACCACTGACCATCTCGTGCGACTAGAGCATGAAATACGTGACGCGTTTCTTCACAAGCAATACTGCCTCGCGGTTTTCATTGATGTTGAGAAGGCGTATGATACCACATGGCGATACGGAATTTTGAGAGACCTGGCTGACATGGGAATTCGCGGAAGAATGCTAAGTAGTCTGTGCGATTTCATGTCAAACCGAACATTTCACGTACGTCTCGGCACAATACTCTCGCGCACATTCACACAAGAAAATGGCGTTCCACAAGGTTGCATTCTGAGCACGACGCTCTTCATAATCAAAATGAACTCTGTAAATAAGATCATCCCATCATCTGTTATGCACTCAATATATGTCGACGATTTGCAAATGGCTTGCCGCGCCTCAAGCTTACCCACCTGTGAACGACAACTACAAAAACGATAAATAATCTTACACAATGGGCTAACAAAAATGGTTTCCGGTTCTCAACACAGAAAACTGTTACAGTTCTCTTTTCCCAGAAGCGAGAGTTACACTGTACTCCAGGTCTTACATTGCATGGTACAACGCTACCGGTCAAAGAACACTATAAATTTCTAGGCGTAACGTTTGACACTAAACTGAACTTCCTGGCCCACATTAACGCAACCAAAACTAAAGCAAACAAAGCTCTAAATATCCTCAAGGTTTTATCACATAAGAACTGGGGATCTGACCGAACATGTCTACTACGTATATACCGGTCCCTTGTACGTAGCATCCTCGACTACGGTAGTGTAGTTTATGGTGCAGCTAGGCAGTCCTACATTAGGCGACTTGATCCAGTTCACAATCTTGGCCTACGACTGGCGAGCGGTGCCTACAGGACATCGCCTGTACAACGTTTATACGTTGACGCTAATGAGCCTTCATTACAGCACCGCAGAGCACAACTTACACTTTGCTATGTACTAAGAATTCGGTCATCACCACAACATATATGCTACAACATCGTAACACAGCGCCAATCACGAATACACTACACAAATAAACCAAACATGATTCGGCCACTCATCTTAAGACACGAATAATATTGTGAGACCTATGATGTTCCTCCCGAAGCCCTGCAGGTTGCCGAAAGGCCACCAAGATTGCCCCCGTGGTGCAATTTTACACAGCTGTGTGACTGGACGTTAACACATATAAAGAAAAAAGACATTCCACAAGAGCATATAATACAAGAGTTCCGAGCTATCCAAGAAAAATATAAAAATTACACAGAATTTTACACTGACGGCTCTAAAACACAAGAATACGTAGGTGTCGGGATCGTAACAGAAATTGGGAAAATAGCATTCGCATAAATAACTTTTCTTCAGTCTTTACCACTGAAGTTTATGCGATATGGATGGCAGTCAAGAAAACTACTTCCGACAAGCAGAAGAATGCTATTATTTATACCGACTCGTTAAGCGCCCAAAGAGCCCTTAACTTAAACTCCGCGTCTGAACCCCTGCTTGGCGATATCTTAAACATAGTGTTTAACAAGAAATACGAAGGAACCATACGATTCTGCTGGGTCCCATGCCATAATGGGATAGCAGGCAATGAAGCTGCACATACAAGCGCATCCATGGCAGCGCACAAAAGCCTCACACACATAACACTTCCATACAAAGACAGCATCAGAGCGGTTCGTAAGGCCCTAGCATCAAAATGGCAACAAGAATGGAACTCGTGCGTAAATAACAAGTTACATATAACTAAACCCCTGCTTCGTGAGTGGAAATCATGCACTCACCAAGAACGGCTCTATGAGGTAATGTCATGTCGACTTCGAATTGGACACACGCATCTAACACACAATTTTTTACTTCGAAACGAAAGTTCACCAACATGCGAGAAATGTCACGAAACGCTCACAGTAACCCACATCATTATATCATGCCCACACACTGAAACACAGAGACGGAAACATTTCAAAAATTTGTATCCCTTACATATACCTCTGCACCCTGCAATAATATTGGGCGATACAAATACAAATACAAATACCTTTATTTCCACATCAGGGATGTTAGGGGTGCACCCAAAAAGCCTATGACTGGCTTGACAGAGGGGCGCACCCCCGTACATAAAAACCGGCAGCAACAGAACACGGACAGAACAATAGTAATAAAAAAAGACTACAGTGCATAGGTAAACATCATATTCAATAAATATTAGTGAACATCTTCTTGCAATAACAAATAAATGAACGCGGCAGAATTAACACGAAACGCTCAGGAACACTAAGAATGCAAAACGAAGAATAACAATAAGAGAAGAAAAAAAAGAGGACGGAGGTGCGCAGTAAAAAACACCCGTATCGTAAGGTTTTCAGTGCTCATTGCGCCGATTAAGCAGGGTTGGTATTATATGTCGGAGCATTTGACGACCGTAATTAGTACGAAAGGATAGCACATGCCAGACGTCGTTGTTACGTGTTGTGTAGTAATTAGCTTTGGGCCGTAAGTTAGCTGTGTCATCAAAGAATGTGTCATAATTTTTCCGTTTTCCTTCATATCGTTTACTTAGCAATAAATTATATAGGTCATTAATTGGTGTTACTTTTAATGATGCGAAAAGAGGTTGAGTGTGAGCAGTAAACGGGGCATTCGCAATGATACGAATGACCTTTTTTTGTATTTTCTGTAACCTATATGTATTTGACCATGTTGTTGTACCCCACACCAGATGACAATATGAAAGGTTAGATGAAAATAGTGCATTATAAACTAAAAGTCTAACACTCAGAGGTAGTAGAGAGCGGACTCTGTATAACATGCTTGTGCATTTTGCAAGTTTTTTAACCAGATTGTCGATGTGTAAGTCCCATGATAGATTTCACTGCAGTGTCACACCCAGACACTTTACTGACTCCGCTATTTCAATGCTTTGAAAACCAAGCGTTAGTGTAGGTAAGTGTTCTAGTGGTTTGTTCTTAGGTCTAAAAAGTACAGCTTTAGTTTTGGTAGCGTTAAGTTTCAATAAAGATTTAGTACTCCATTCGACCAATTTGCGCAGAGTTTCATTAGCGTTTAATGTCAAGTCATTAAGTGTTTTAGCCCTAAAAAATATGCTGACATCATCTGCATACATTATACATTTAGCGCTGTTGTCAATATTCACAATGTCGTTGATATAGATGTTAAAGAGTGTAGGTCCGAGAATACTGCCTTGCGGCACCCCAGAATGAATGGATCTAAAGTGCGATGAAGAATTGTTAATTACAACCCGTTGCTGGCGGTGCTCTAAATATGTTATTAAAAGCTGAAGGAATGTGCCGCGAAATCCATAGTGTTCAAGTTTAAGGAATAATAGGTTGTGATTTATGGAGTCGAATGCTTTGGAAAAATCCACGAAAACCCCGAGAGTTAGTTCTTTTCCTTCAAATGACTCTAATATAATTTCCTTTATGGTTAATAATGCTGTTTCTGTTGATTGTCCTGCGACAAAACCAAAGTGGGAAGCTGATATGACTTTGTGCTTGTTAATAAAGCGTGTAATGCGCACTAGTAAAAGCTTTTCAAAACATTTCGAAAAAACTGGTAAGATCGATATAGGTCGGTAGTTGGAGAAATTATTTTCGTCTCCTCCTTTAAAAATATGGTAATCTTGGCAACCTTAAGCTTTTTCGGGAATGTTCCTGAGGAAAATGCCAAGTTTATTATGTATTCTAATATCGGTGCAAGTATGGGCGATGTGTACTTCGCTGGCAATATTTGGAGGTCGTCAATATCTTTACTTTTACTGTTTTTCAGCGATTGTAGGACCGACAGAACTTCGTTAGTTGTAACAGGGGTTAAAAACGCGGTTTCGCTAACCTTTTGACTCATGCTGCTTAGGTATTGGTTGGGCTGCGTGCCGTCTGCGATGGACACGAAGAAATCATTGAAAGCATCTGCTAGTTGAGAACCGGATAAGTGAGTGCCATGTGTGACTATTTCATCTACTACAGTCTTCTTTTTTAAGTTGAGCAAATTATTGAGCCTCCCCCAAACAATATCGAAGTGCTTTATTACTTCGTCGTTAAATTGGTTACACCCTTTTGGCTTGCCGATTAATACTGCTAGCTTTATTTCTCGCAGCCTTAAACTTCTTCAAACCGTCAATATCTTTTGTTTTTAGAAAGCGCTTAAAAAGTATGTTTTTAATTCGTACTGCCTTTAGGCATTCCTTGGTTATCCACGGCTTACGCACCTTCAAAGCTCGCACTCTTGTTTTGTATGGAAAAGTCTCACAATACAGCTGCTTGTAGGTGGAAATAAAGGTACCATAAGCTTCATCAACATTGGTTTCCTTATAGACGTTGCTCCAGTTTACTTGCGACAGTTTATCATAGAACGTTTGTAAAGTAGTCTGGTTTATGTCTTGAACACGCATAGCAAACCTTGTAGGTTTGTTAGGGGGAACTGTGTGATTTGTAATTAAATAAATTGGTAAGTGATCACTAAGATCAGCTGCCAGTGCACCGGATATTGACAATTCATCACATGCATTAGTTATGAAGGTGTCTAGTAACGTTGATATTTCGGGCGTTATGCGTGTTGGTTGATTTATGATATTGCAAAATGCGTTGGTCTCTAGTATAGTATAGAACTCTTGTTGAAGTGTTGACTTTTCAAGCAAGTTTATGTTCAAGTCGCCACCTAATATGAGTGTGTATGTATTATCATTTACCCAGCTGAAGTACTCGTCCAAAAAATGAAGAAATTCGTTACTGCTTCCCCTGGGTGGGCGGTAGGTTACAGTAAAAAGCAAGGAATTAGATTTTAGGGTAAGTACCTAGTAGTCGTCGGTTACAACACAGAAATTGTCAAGTAATTCGCATTTTAAAAACTTTTTCGACAGCATCGTAACCCCCCCACCTCTCTTAGAGCTCCGGTTAAGGAAGAATGTGGAGTATTCAGGCAGATTAAGGACAGCAGAGTGGCTTTCGTACCATGTCTCAGAGATCATGACAACGTCAAACGTAAAGCTAAAGCTGGAAAGAAGGGCACATATATCATCGCTTTTGTTTCGCGCTGATCGAACATTCAGATGCAGAAACGAAATGTTACCGCTTTTTGTCTGATAACGTGTGCTCAACTCGTAAGGTGTCAAGAGATCATAACTTGAAGCGTTCACTGAAGCCATGATCTCGGAGAAGCGGTATGTTGCAGTCTATTAACGATGGCCACACGAAGAAGCCAAAAGAGTTTAAAGAACGAAGCTTTGAAAAAGAAATGCCACTGTAAACTGCAATGGGCATACTTATAGCATGTAACAGAGACAATTTTTTTCACCACGTCTGTGCACAAGTTGTACACTTTACAGGGCACGGCATAAGAGCTAGTAAATTTTAAATCTACATCGAGGAAGAAGGCACTACAGACTATTTTAGTACAGTCATCACACAGGTATTTACAAACCTCATTATTGGTTAGTCTAGCATCGCTGACAGAAACAAGGGTTAAGATGACGAAGCAATAAATAGCTGTTTTAAATTGCAAAGTGTCAAAGTATTTATACCGAAGTACAAAAACAAGAGAAGTCATATTCATATGTTTCCAGTTGTTATCCTTGTCAAGTAACATTCTATATTGGTGGTCCATGTGCTGATAAGAAAAGCACTTAAGCGACCTTCGCGAGGTCATCCTCACAGGTAACATGCAGGATTGAAGAGTTCTCACTTTTGCGCATTAAAATCTTTCCTTGCGATACCCACACGTATTTCCAATTTTTCTCCTTTTTGAGCTTTCGAGCCTTACCCAGCAGCATCTTGTTCTCGACGCACAAATGCTCATTTATGTACACGAGGTCACTTGTGTCAAATCCCAGTCTATCCGCTTTGAGAGTTTTCTTCCGAGCAGCTGACAGCAACTTTTCACGAGCAGTTCTTGAGACGAACTTTAACACAACATTAGGTTTCTTCTTATCTTTCGAAGGCACACGATGAACTACATCAATGTCACCGTCAGCAACACTTGTGCCCAGACATTTTGCAATCTCCGCAACAGCCTTGCCTAGGTCCTCATTAGCTGCAACCGGAAGTCCTTGAATTTCAAGGTTCATGCTTCTACTATATTGTTTCAACCCTATTATCTCCTTCCTTGCCTGTTTAAGCTCCACCCTCAGCTCTTCGTTCGCCGCGCGGCATTCCGCAGCTTCAGCCTTCATTTCAGCAAGTTCCTCCCTGTAACGTTCAATATCCCTCTTAAATTCTTCAAAACCATCATTCATAAACCCAATTGAGCTACGAATGCCACCAAGTTCATTGTGGATTTCAGTACTTGAAGCATCAACCTTCGCTACATCTTTTTTTATTTCTGTGGCGAATGCATCTAGCCTGACTACGGGCTCGGTGAGTACCTTGACAACTTCTTTGATAGTGCTAGGTTGCTTTTACAAAGCCTTTGCAACATCCCCCAGGGCACCTTGTTCAGTTTCCGACATTGCCAAACGGCGAAAACCAACACCTAAAAGAGCACACTGAAGAAAATTCTACGACATCAAAGTGGACAGCTGTGGCAGCAGCAGCGACGAGACTGTCAGAGCTGTATCCAGGAAGCTTTATAAGAAAGATTTCAACCAACCTGAAAAATTGCAGGAAGCTAGTTAGGTTCAGTCCGTACGCCGTCGCCGCTGCTGCCAGAATGACCAAAATGCTCCGGCGAATACACCGCCCCCAGAGGAAGCGATAACAGTTCGCTGATTGCTTTAAACTTGCGTAGATTGCAGGCGCGTCGATTTGGTCACGTTGAGGTCATCTTGCAGAAGGCAAGTCTGCGATGCGTTGATGATAAACGCCCGATTCTCGAGCAGGCAGCAACACGGTCTTGCTACTTGCCGCTCACTTCAGAAGCACAAGCCTCAAACCTGAAAAATTGCAGGAACCTAGTTAGGTCCAGTCCCTACGCCATCGCCGCTGCTGCCAGAATGACCAAAATGCTCCGGCGAATACACCACCCCCAGAGGAAGCGATAACAGTTCGCTGATTGCTTTAAACTTGCGTAGATTGCAGGCGCGTCGATTCGGTCGCGTTGAGGTCATCTTGCAGAAGGCAAGTCTGCGATGCGTTGATGATAAACGCCCGATCCTCGAGCAGGCAGCAACACGGTCTTGGTACTTGCCGCTCACTTCAGAAGCACAAGCCTCAAACCTCAAAAATTGCAGGAAGCTAGTTAGGTCCAGTCCGTACGCCGTCGCCGCTGCTGCCAGAACCTGTTCCAGTTTTTAGATAAAACCGATTATCTACATCGACTTTAAGGTAACACCGCTATAATTACCTTAACATTGGATCTTATACTGTCCTGTGACTGGCGCAGCATGGCCTTAGTCGCTTTTCTGCCATTAAACCCGAATTAACTAACTAACCGCAGAGAATACCAAATTGCAGCCATACTGGAATTACGCGTGACTGGCGGGAAGAGCAGGGGTTGTAAATGTAACCCTGATCAAGACCGCACTTTGCGTGGTTTTAAGCCTTTCAATTGAATATATACCGTTTCGTCCACGTCTCGATAAGTAGCGCAAATTCATTCCAGCTAGCAATGTGAACAAACAAGTTCTTCATATATCGCATTCTTTGTAATGACGGAAGCGACCCAATTCAATGAATCGCAACTGAAGCCTTTTTTTAAAGCTTCGACAGCAGTTTCTTAACGAACAGTAGAGAATACGAGATTACTCGCATACTGGAATAATGCGTGACTGGTGGGAAGAGCAGGGGTTGTAAATATAACCCTCATCAAGACCCCACTTTGGTTGGTTTAAAGCCATTCAATTGAACATATACCGTAGCATCCACGTCTCGATAAGTACACTCTTAAAAAAAAGGTAGTCGCAAGCGACTCTTTTCGGGGTGTATCTGCTCGTCGTACATATATATGATGACCTTTTGGGTGGTAACACGTACTCTGTTTGAAGTACAGTGCGGGCGACTCCCTCACAGTACCGTTGACTCTCCCGCATGAACTACTGAGGTGTATGTATTACCCCCAAAGCAGGAGTTGATGTGACTACCTCAGGGGCCCATGCAAGTACCCCTTGGAAGTCAGTGTTACCCTTTGGAATGGCAACAATGACCCTTCCTAGGGTAGTCATCAGAAGACTGACAATGGTGGTGTACATGACTACCATCACAACAGTTGGTGAAACTACCTCCTGGTATTTAACCAGACCCTTTGCAGCAACTGCTGTGACCTCTGCCTGGGTAGTCAATAGACTATCTCTACACTAAGATGGAAGCTCACAACATAATAGATTTTAGTTTGCATGTGCAACAAATGCCTAGTTATTCAGCTACCTTTATATGTTATGATAAACTGCAATACTATAAACAACTAAAAAAAACACTGAGCACATAGCACTACAGTGAGCGAAACACCAAGAGCAAATATTTCACAACTATCACTGTATTAACCTCAAATGCCTCAAGTGACTATACCTGGCAAAAACAGAAGACAGCAGTCTCATTCGCTAAATTGGAATCAATGGCCAACCTTGAGAAACACTATGCTTCAGTTTAGAAGGCATACTATATAGCTGCAATAAGTCCAAGCTTATGAGGTAATGTAGCTTTTCAGGCATTTGTACAAGGATTTAATCCTTTGTCATGACAAGGGGCTCACTTATTTCAATATGTCATGGGGGTATAAATGGACAGAGGAATTAAATTTCAATATTGATATTAAGCGACAAATTTACAATCTCACCAAATCAAAGCAATCATACAGCATCGATGCTAATGGAAGAAAAGAAATATGCCTAAACGCCAGATAAATGCAAAACCGGACATTATAAATAGCGCCAGTTCAATATCCCCGTGGTGCCGGCATAGTAAGTACATCCCATAATGTTTCAAAAGTGCAACTTCTTGGCCATCATTTCATCCAATTTGTCAAAACAGACTGTTGTCTCACCTCCTAAATGTTTCCATTAGCACTGCCTTCATGTTTGCGTCAAATGCTGCCTGCTCCTGTTAAGACCTGAAAGAACAGCACAACTGTTAAAACTTTGTAAACATTTTATTCAATAAGAACATGAACACATCGCAGTAACCTTTAGCAAGAGCACATATAGTAATCACAAGGAACACTTATTTCTCATAAGCAGAAAATCCAGTTTACAGCAGGAAGAGTGGAGCATTAGAATAGCTATAATGCATCCGTAGAGATTCTCTTTGGACAAACCACAAATGGCCTTGCCATCAGGGCATATCACAAGCCCACACTTGTGGATGCACAATAGGCAGAACATATTTAAATAAGTATATGGATATAAGTATATGTTAATTTTCAAGATTCAACTGGAGGGTAGGTTTTTGGCAAAAAGCTGCCTGCACAGCTTGACTGTGTCCAGAAAACCCCTACAAGCAGTAGCACACGAGTGGTGCAGGAAATCTTCAACACACACACATAGAATAGTCACATTCAATAAAGAGAAACATTCACTATTTATGCATACAGAGTCTAAAAATCTTTGCACAAAATTTGAACAGTAAAATCGAAACGCTGAAATGGTCACACATATGTTCAGAAATAATAAAATTAATAAACAAGCAAAGATGCAGCATCTACTAGTAAAGACATAAAATCACATTTCAACAAAACATTACCGCAGCTCAGCTTTGGTATACCCTTTTGTATGCTTAAAAGTGTTTAGAACATGGTGCCGGTTATAAGACGACATTTGTAATTCATAATTAGCGCGAAAACATCGTATATTCCATGTATTATTAGGTCTTGTGTGTATGTTAGCCCGACGCATGTCCAAAGATGCCAGAGTAGAATAAAAATCGGCAGTGGATGCCATTGAGAAATAAATTTTTTTTAACAACTTAAAGTTATACAAATGATTGACGCGGACAATGTTATGTGCTTCAAAAGCACACTTGGAGCTAGTTGTATTATCAACATTAGCGATTATTCGAACAATTTTCTTTTGCGATACGAGAGCCTTATTTATGTTTGTTTTGATCATTGTGGCCCATACTTAACTGCAGTAGTTAAGGCGAGAATGTACATGGCTTCGCTGTTTTAGGCTTGTAGCGCAGCTCGGAAGAGCAAAAAAGAAAGGAGGTAGGGGTAATGAAAGGGAACAGAAAACAGAGTGAGCGCTAACTTCCAACTGACGGTTTATTTCGTGCCACAAGACTACTTATACACTCGGCAAACCATGACATCAAGAGATAACAAAGAAACAAAGCAACAAAACCGATAGTAACGAAGTGGTAACATATTCAGTCAGCCTGTGGCTGCAGTCGGAGATACGCCAATTTATTGATTGATAATGATAATGAAGGTAAGCTTACACATGCATGTCCCAGACCAAAGATAGCCTTTGCTTCGATGATTTCTCTGGTGAGCTGATTACGACTACGACCAAGAATGACGCATTCCTCTATGACAGGTTCGCAACCACACGTTTTGCAGTGCTGCGCAATCAACCCCCCCGCTGTAATACAATTCTTCGCATTGTAACCATGTTCGCGCAGCCTGTCATTCAGACATGGAAAACGTGTGGTTGCGAACCTGTCTTAGCGGAATGCGTCATTCTTGGTCGCAGTTGTAATCAGCTCACAAGAGAGATCATCGAAGCAAAGGCTATCATTGGTCTGGGCCATGCATGTGTAAGCTCACCTTCATTATCATTATCAAGCAATGAATTGGCGTGTCTCCGACTGCAGCCACAGGCTGACTGAATATGTTATCACTTGGTTACTATCGGTTTTGTTGCTTGGTTTCTTTGTTATCTCTTGATGTCATATGGTTTGCCGAGTGTATAAGTAGTCTTGTGTCACGAAATAAACCATCAGTTGGAAGTTAGCGCTCACTCTGTTTTCCGTTCCCTTTCATTACCCTTACCTCCTATCTTTTTTGCTCTTCCGAGCTGCGCTACAAGCCTAAAACAGTCATGACATACCAACTCGCCCAAACTGCCACGCTTTTGTACATGGCTTCACTTTGCTGTAAGTAATTTGAGACAACAGCTGTCTTCCAATAATGGGGCTCACGGCTGTGAACTTATAGCATAATGCCCTCCAATGTCACATTTTCACATGAAATCTACAGAATGTTTCTATTATACATGAATAAAATGCAAGCTGTGATTCTATGGGGGAATGGCACTGAGCTAATGCCTACTAAAGAATCTGTGTAAGTGTGAATGACAACATCATTAACAGGACTACCCTGCTGCTTTGCAAGGAGTCACTTCATCTCAGTAACATCAAAAGCGAGTTGTGCGCATCACAGAGATGAGACAAAGTTCCAAATAAGGGCCAGAATTATGTAGTATTGTTTATTGATAAAATAATGCTCACTATGTTCAGTCAAGTTAACGACGCTACAGAAAACAGCTAGTTATAATGGCCGCCGATAACTCAGTGCTTCGACATACCACGTCTAGCGACTGCCTCATAACACATGATCCTTATGTAATACTCTAATGGCACTTTCCTTTTACAGCAAGCAGTTAAAGTATTGAAGTACTGCAATGCACTTGCAAAGCAGAGTTATTTCCCCATAGTGGGATCAAGACCACATAATAAAAAGGACACCACAGGTACAGCATAGAAGAAGTGTATTCTGCAGTGCTGCATAAGTGCTGAAGCTTCCTTCTTGGTACTGCTGAGTGATTTTCATGCTGCCTAGTTCCAGTCTCGTGGTCTTACAAAGATCGTGGAATGATCAACACATTGCGACTAGAGTCACTAAAGTTATATATTCACATTCATTGGAACCACTTTATTTGTTTAACCCTTTAATGACCACGCATATAAATACAAAACAAATTATTTTATACCTAAATGTGCAAAAGACATTGAGAATAAGCATAATCAACGAAAATAAAGGATATTTTGTAGAAACTCCTTTAGTAGTAGGGGGAAGAAGTGGGCTTCTTCCCAAGCGACATAAGGCTGCGTTTGGAATCTGTACAGAGAGCTTTTTGCATTGTGTGTCTGAGGTCACTACAGCAGATCTTGCACTGGTCTGTCTCCCCTGACCGTGCTTTCTAAAGAATACGAGTCCCATGTCTTTTTTTTCCCATCCTGTGTTCCTGCTCTAAACCGACAAATGACACTTGCTGCCAGTCATTCAGTGTTAGCTCAATACATTTACGAAAAAACTTCTTACTCAATGGCAAAAATCAGCAAGAAAAATCAATATTTTTTGGTATGCTGTATGCAGAACTCATCAATGAAGGGTTAAAACTGAAGTGTCAGAGCAGCATAGCCACACACGCTTCACTACATCTTAGCATGTATATTAATATACATTACAGTACGAATGCTGTATTACTAGTCTGTAAATGCATCTACCACAACATCTTGAACTAATGTTTCACACTAGGTTCAAGGTGGCGATGCGATATGATATTTCGCTTCTTTGATCACCTACAAAATCTCTGATGACAGCATTGCAGATATAGTGGCTATAGCTGGATTGCATGTTTGCATTTGTTAATAAAAAATGTAAATGATACGAACAAGTACATCAAGAGAAGCAACTAAATGTTTCAACTAAGCCACATAACAAAGAAAGGAGATTCAGTTTATCTAGTGAAATATGCATGCAAACTTGCAGGTGATCACCCGTCTTCAAAATCCAGATTTTCAGCATGTGTCACAATTTCGCTTGCCTTTCTTGCTTTCACTTCTGCATCGACTTCAGGGCATCCTGGTGGCATTCACTTTCCCATGTTTTTGTACTTGTTTCTTGGGCACATATACCATGAGAACTGGAATGAAATGAAAGCAATTGACTTTACATACCTAATCAACAGTTCAATGACTTCCAGTTTTCAGGTTTTGAAAGAAATTGCAAACACAGTACAGTTAAACATGGAGTTGCCCTAACCTTAGCTTGCTTTTTGCATTGTTTCCTTCATGTTCCAAAATGTACCAAGTGAGCTATTTTAGCACACCTCCCAACACAATATCTGAGAATTACTTTCAGTATTGGTGTCGGTCAAAATTTTATTGCATGAAAACGGCTTCAGGTACAAAAATAGCAAATACAAATACATAGCAAATACATAGTTAGCTGAGCATGCAAATAATTTTACAAGAGGTGGCCATATGCATGCCAGATGCAGAGGTGCTGTTGATATCTTCATATTTAGTTAAGCTGCAAAGCTTTAAAACCACCACATCTCTACTCAATCACAAGCACATAGACCTGAACAGCTGCAAGCAAGGATGGCCATAAACTTTAGAAAGTACTAAGAAAGGCTTTGGCAGCATGCCTAATGTAAAAAAAAATTATGGGGTTTTATGCGCCAAAACCACGATCTGATTAAGAGGCATGACGTAGTGGGGCACTCCGGAAATTCGGATCACCTGGCGTTCTTGAACGTACACCTAAATCTAATTAGACGGGTGTTTTTGCATTATGCCCCCATCGAAATGCGGCTGCCTTGGCCAGTATATGCTTAACATATAAAAGTGCAAAAGAAATAAAAAAGAAGTTATAAGAAAATGCTCTTATATGGCCAAGGTGCAATGTGTCCCTCAGTGCTGGGTACTGGTTTACGAGGCTCCTAGCAGCAACATTGCACAATTTATTTGGGTACCTGATTTTTAAAAAAGCATGCATCAACCTTCGACATCAAATAATACCCAAAAAACAATACGCAACAGCACTGTAGCGCATCCATTTCCATGAAAAAATATCAAACAGTTGAACTGTGAGTCATCAGATGGGAGAATTTAAGTAAACTGCACAATGAAAGCATTAGGTGCGTGACAAGACCGAGGTTAGAGAATCGATCAGATGAATTTGACACAGGACAGGGGTAACATTTATTCCTTTTGTCCTGCAATAGCCAAGATAAGCTGATAAACACGACCAGAGTTCACAAACTCTTAAAATACTTTCACCTAGAAAGATGTTATAAAATGTATTAATTAATATTTCAAACGAGCCCATTACTAAAACATGCACACAAGGGAAAATTAGCCATGAATACAAGCTTCAAGGAGCATCTCGTATAAGAATTTAGCAGGGCAGCTTATTAAGCTAGTTGTTGATCCAGTATCGTGAGTGTACAGCCCAAAGGTTAAACAAGGACGTAGACACAAGCTCTGACTACCAATGGAGGCTTTATTGCTGAATTCACACAATAGTGAAATAGCTATCTGAAAAATAACTACTAAAAAGGAGAACAAAGCAGACCATCAAGAGACACACGAAGAAATTCAGAGTTGCGCAAAAAATGCTGGCCGTAGGTTTGACATCCCAGAAACTTGAGCTCTCTTTCTGATAAGGCAAAGGATGCCTTGCTGATACATGCACTCTGTTCCTATGCCAATTGTGCTACTTCAAGTATGATATGGGTAAGACCATCCCTGTGCTTGTGAATAACTGACATTCTTTCAAACCAAGGAGCGCAGCCACGCATGCTCGTGTGATGTGCCAAAAAGCTTTCTCTGCCATTGCGCACATTATATGCATGTTCGCACAACCTCTCATGAAGGCATCTGGCAGTCTGCCCTATATGACAAACGCCGCATGAAAGAGAAATTTCATACACAACCTTTTATGTGGAGTCAACATGCCAAATCTTGCGCTTGACCTCGCAGATGCCTTTCTGACTGTCCTATCAGAAAAAGACCTAACGTTTTTTTGGAAGTCACTGAACGGCCCCTATTTGTGATGCAATCTTATATCTTTTTTTGTATCTCGATTTCCAACGTAGTTCATTTTTTGCCCACTCGTCTGCTTTTCTTGTTCTGTCTTCAGAAGTTAATGTTTTTCAGATAGCTCTTTCACTTTCTTGTGTAAATTCGGCACATTGAATAATATCTCAGTTGACAGTCGGCACTTCTGTCAATGTACCGTTTACCTTTGTGGTGTACACTACCTATAAGAACTCTAACCAGCAGCTAAAGAAGCTAAAGAAGCAACTGCCATTACAATTCTAGCGCCCTCGCCCACTCATTAACCCAAGACTCATGGCAAGGAAACCACGGAGAATATTGCTCCCCTGAAGCATGACATAAATTATGACTGAGTGTTAACCTTTCTGTAGCTTTCATGACTGTTTTTTGTGAAGGAAAAGGAATGGAAGTAGAAGAAATGCAGCTGGTGGTAACCGAACCCACAAATTTGACATGACGCATGCAGCGCTGCACCAATTCATCTAGCCATGACTGTCTTTCCCTCCTGGTAGCCAAACCCCCATATTTCACATGAAACACGCAGCACTGTACGAATTCATCGAGCCACAACTGTCTTTGCATCCAATTCACTTCATTCACTTCATTTATGCGGTATACCCGCATAAAATGTAGCGCTGCTAGTGTCAGGGTTCGCGTTGTTAGCCAGAATAAAGAAAATGGGCTCAGGGCTGCAATGTCGACATTGCCATTGAATATTTAAATTTCGTGGTCATGAGTGAACTGTAATTCAGAACTAGTCAACGATGTATCAGTGATAAAACCATTTCGAACCAACAATGCCATATACACTGCTAAACATTTAAAAAGGCACTACACAATTTGGTCATTGTTCACTGCCCCAATGCAAAGCTTTAGGAATTTTTTCCCCTTGGTTATCGAGCGTTTTCAAGGGGAACTACGCAGCAACTAAGTTATAATCATGAATTAGACAATAAAAACTTGTTTTGATTCTAGACACCTCCCACTTGCCTTAGTGACATAACCGCATGAGAATGAAGGGTAATACGCTTTCTAAATAACATTGTGCTTACCATTCATATTGCAATACAAGGTTGAGAAGAATGCGCGACTGAACATAATTGAGACATTTACTGTGGAATGAATTCTCATTAAGTACATTCTATCCCAACTTTATTTACATCTGGCGTAAGTTGGCGAACTGATGCATGAGTCGACTCACTCAGACTGATCTCGAAAGTGAGTCTGAGTGAGTCCGACTGAGTCGAATTTCTATAGGTCTTAGCTCGAATGAACCCGGCTGAATAGAATTTTGGTGAGTGTGAGTGAGTTTTCATTATTTTGCTGACCAATGCATCCAGGTAATTGTTGTGACTTACATTGTCTGAGATGACGAATTGTTGGCAATCCATTCAATTTTCTTTTGAAGATTGTCAGGCACGCCTCCTGCTGTAATATTTCAGAGGTGTGCAGCAACATCAATGGGCATCGGAGGCAGTGTGTACGTTGACAATTCCTTGTACTGTCCTTTGACTGCATTCTCCACATGTTCAACTGCACTACGAGACAGCCTTAAAAAGAGAAGTGTTCATTGAAATCAACAACAAAATCCAGTGCTAGAAAAACAAAACATGTGGTATCACAGACTATCACTCCACATGCTCAAATTTATCTGCTATATAGTTAGTGACGAGCTAAGAATACAGGAAGGGCTCTTGATAAATATGGGCACATTTGCCATGGCAAATGGAGCCCATTACTTTTCAAGGATAATGATATACGAACAGCAAAAATCACTGACTGAGACAACTGACTCGTTACAGAATGAATGGGATGGTAAAACCAAATTTAAAGAGGAATTTTATCACCCCCTATACAGATACTTCCTTACCAACACACCATGATCCCTCTCCCCCTTTTCGCATTGGTACCATGCACAAGGAAGGCGCATTATTGGTCCCTTCACAACACTGGTACCATGAGCAAAAAGCTTCCCCACCAAGGTGAAATAAGCAACCATAGTGACGCACCTGCAAACATTCCTTCTGAGGAAAACGTGTTGCTAGCTACGTCGTCTACAGAGGTATTGCTTTGTGAAGGACAAGTACTGGGCCATAAAGTGCCAAGTCCAGACTAGCATTGTCTTGGGACCAGAAACACAGAACAAAAGCAGGTCAGATAAAGGCCAAGGATGATTTGATAGAACAAAGATATACTAGAACATTCTGGTTCTCAAATACACAAACTAGACCGCTTGTGTTTCCCCAACCATTAATAACTCCCTATCACATTTCTTGTGGCTAATGAATTAATATTTCAATGAACGTATTTTTCCTGGTAACTTCTTGGTGCCTTTGCTTATAAGCTTTTTTGTGAAACATGGCTATTATTTCAAACAGGAAGTCTAATTTTCCCTCAGCATTACATAAATCTGAGCTACTGAGATAGACACAAATGTCAAGGTCGGATAAGACTTTGAAAGGTGATATGGAAGGATTGAGGGGTCACAAACATGATTGTGCTTCTTAAGCTCTTCAAATATCATCAGTTATATTTGGGCTGTCTAGACTGCACAAAATTAAAAAAATATATATTGCAGCTTTTTGTTTTTATGTTTTCATAAATACACCTCATTCGTCAAATCTATTAGTAGCAGAGCATTTCAATACTTAACAAGGACATTGGTATCTTATAAAAGTGGAACTGGGACTATATAGATACATAAGAATATTAGGGGGAAAAACGTTTCATTTTTACCTAGTGGAATTGTCCCTATTGCATGCATTTATTTGTTTAATAAATTCCCATGAGCTTATTCCCTAAAGTTAAGATACAACCAGGGGCAGAAAAAAGCTTTAGGACAGGAATGAGTGTCACTTGCTACTACTTTACTGAAAGCAAACAGGTTCATATTTATAGGTGAAGGTGGCGATGTGCGCACATATGTTTGCACGCAATACTCAATCAAGTTTGCCCATTATTATTCAGCCATACAGTGCAGAAACTGTTGTTCAATTCAGTTCAAGCCACAGATGTATCACTGACATAGACGTCACATTTCATGTGGATGAAACAGGCCTCCATTAATTCCAATGCAGACAATCTTTGCTTTTACCAAGAATGCGGATATGGAAAAGATATGGCTCCCACGTGCGGTAATTGCAGTACATAGGCAAATGTGTATTAATCTTATTCCTGGCAGACAGCTCATGTTTCCTTGCCAAATGGTTGGTGCAACTGCCTGTCTGGCTGATATGCACCTTGCCGCAATTATGTGGAATTTCGTACACCATACTGACCGCGCAGTCACATATGGCCTTGTATGATTTTTACCACAAAGTGTCAGCTTCTGTGGGTTAGAGATGCGTGGGCACAGGCCAGTAAGCTTCCGTGGAGCCAAGAAAATAATAGGTACTTTGTACCTGCTGGCCACTTTCTTTAAATCGTGGGCCACTTCATGCATGTATGGAACAACATGCAGCCTTTTCTCCACTAGGGACTTGGCAAGGGGCATCCAAGCGTTCATTTTGGCTGTGACGCTCGCCTCCTTAAATCATGGGATTGCGGAACTGCAATATTTCTATCTCAGCTATTAATGAGCCAATTTGAAAACTTTTGCAGTAGAATGCTCACAAGAGGGATCCTAACAACTTCCAGCGTATAATTAAATTAGCTATGTGGCCTGGTGAGGGGCTCCTTAAGGTACTGCTCAAATACCGGTATTATAGCTTTCCAGCATACGGTAGGTTTTAATGTTATACAGAGTTAATTCATGAGTACAGATTAAATAAGATCGGGTGCATACGGCTCTTTTGTGCCTCTGATGCTTCGGAGTGGCTTGGGCAGACAACAAAGTTAATCAATGCTCCATCACACACTGTCGTGCTTTCACCCATGTCGACGTAGCACTGGAACCGGTCGTTGGAAGATCTGAAACCACACCCAGATGGTTTATCAATAGTTTTGCACATTAGAGGTGAAGCTGAGGACACTGAACAGGCATTGATTAATTAAACAGCCTTTTTTTACGGTTGCTGTACTGTCCCAAACAGGTTTGTTATTTAGAGCCATCACAGCACAGCACAGCACTAATCCTGCTGCCCATATGTGAGCTAAGTACAGGACGCATTAAGCTAACAAGGCTAAGCTTATTTATGCAATGTCAGCAACCATCAGTGTATAAAAACAGATGATTTCACACAAAGATAGAACCATATTGCTGATTGCCCAAGGTTTTCATAGTCCTTTTGCTGAAAATGCCAGCAATTTTTTTTCCTCAGTTGGTTCAATTTAACTTCATTGCTGCGTGAATGTTGCAGCGCACAAATGACGACAAAGATTGAACAGGCAAGCAACAGGTGCGTTTTCCTCGCCTTGCCTTTTTTATTAGTTACACGCTGCAGAAATTTTCAGAATATGGCATACTGCAACCAGGGATGCTAACTAAAGCACCATTACATTGACTGAAGCTGTTACTACTCCCTCTCCTACCAGATAGGGAATCGATTGCACACCTGACCTCAATATCAGTAGTAAACCAACTGCACAAGTTCTCAGAAGATGGAAGTCCTGAAAAGGCTAGTTTCCTTGCGGCTTCTCGACACGGCAGTAATTATAGTTGAGCAACGTTGTGTTCGTACGGGCAAGTATGCGCTACACTTCTCAATTTAGGGTCAAGTGCATTGGCTGCGACGAAACAAAAATATTAGTAGTTGGCAGCACAGTGAAGTGACACAGAGCAATTTCGAAACACTCGATCTCTCAGTTCAACGCGCGGCAACCGAACAGTTATTAATCGTGCAGGACATTTCCCCTACGCATACTGTTGCTACTTTCCCCATATGAACCAAACAATGACCAAATCCTCTTTGCGCTCCATAACGCGCAGTGCATTTACGCTCACCTGTGTTAGAAGATCGTTGCCTGTCATCAGGTACACGAACCCTCCCGTACGCAGGCTTTCGTGGAGGTCGGCGAGTTTCCGGGCGCCTGTGAGCTTCACGATTTTCTTTGATGGCCCCTGCGAAACAAGGCAAGCCGCTTCTTCCGCACCAGTCGGCGAGCGTTCAGTTGAAGCCGGATCGAACGACATGCTGCCACCGTTGTCGGGTTTCACAGGCACAACGCAAGCAAGAGCCAAACCGCTCCTTCTGCACCAGTTGGCGAGCGTTCAGTTGAAGGAGGATTGGACGCCATACTGCCACCGCTTTCAAGCTTCACAGGCGCAACGCAAGCAAGAGACAAACCGCTCCTTCCGCATCAGTCGGCGAGCGTTCAATTGAAGGCGGATCGGACGACATGCTGCCACTGCTGTCAGATTTCACAGGCACAACGAAAGCAACAGAGGAATGCCACTCACGTTTAGATACTCGTTAACCGCCGTAGATTGCAAGGTGCCGTCAGAGCCATAGCCGCGCTTCTCATAGTTGCGAATCCAAAGTCGAAGTAAATACGAAAGCCGTAAGTCATGTGCTGGGTCCTGAGTATTTCGCTGCCCGCATTCGCAAAACATTTTTCGCTCACCGCTGCACTATCCTTGCTCAAATTTGGCAGAACGACCACATTTTGGTGTCTACTTCGTTTAGTATAACACTTAGCACAGTTTATTGCCTGATATTTTTTTAATGCAAACTTACCGGCGCACATGACAATGCGAGCTGCTGCCGCGATGCTGCAAGCATAAACTTGTATCGCCGCCTGTCGTCAGCTGCAGAAAGCAGCATATCAGGGAGCGCTGCCGCGTGTTGCTGCTCCTGGAACCGGCGACCGTCCTCCGTGAGACGCTGCTTTTTAAAGCTGACGGGAGGCGACACAGGTTTATGCTTGCGCCGTTACGGCAGCTGTTTGGAGCCTCATGGGCGCAGGCAAATTTGCGTTTTTTTTTCTTACACACAAGGCACTTAACTGTGCCAAGTGTACAGTCGACGCCAAAATGCGATCGCTCTACAAAATTTGAGCAAGAACAGAGCAGCGGATTGCACGTTTTTTGCACAGGGGTTTGCAGAACAGTGCACGAAGTTTGCACATTCCATCGTGGCCGCAATGATTGTACAGACGACACCGTTTTTAGATTTTAAATCTAAAGCGTTGACAGACCACCACGGCCCGCAGAAGCCTTTGTACGAGGCAATGCCCCATTAAAGGGCACTGCTTCACGGAAGTGGTGCCTTTTCGGACTGTTACCTCAGATTCTTGCTTCTAAAATTTCAGAGGGAAACGAAGGCTGGGAGATTTACCTCCTATT
The DNA here is from genome assembly GCF_023375885.2 of Dermacentor andersoni. Classification (NCBI taxonomy): domain Eukaryota; kingdom Metazoa; phylum Arthropoda; class Arachnida; order Ixodida; family Ixodidae; genus Dermacentor; species Dermacentor andersoni. The sequence continues at coordinate 32,957,459 of NC_092818.1, forward strand.
CCGAGAAGTTGTGGGCATGCTTTCGTCGGATGAGCTTCCCTCAGAGTCTCTTGTTTATATGGAGGTGAAAATTCAAGAATTTCTCCGTTCATTCGTTATCCGCTGCGCAGAAGCCCGCATTATCCCTAAATTACATTAGCTTGTGCACTGCCCCCGCATGATCTCTCTTTTCGGACCACTCAAACAAATCTGGCGTATGAGGTTCAAGGCATCAAAAATAAAAAACATATGTAAAACACTTGCAGAGCTTCACCAACTTTCGGAAAGCTATGAATTCCGTGAGATTGTCTTCAACCAACGCCACACCATGACAGGCCTGAAACCTGTGCGAAGATCTGTTTTACATGCGTGCATTGAGGAGCGCCTGCCTGCAGGTAACGTATGGCAGGCAAAGTCAGTCATCATCATCATCAGCAGCAGCAGCAGCAGCAGCAGCCTCGTTACGCCCACTGCAGGGCAAAGGCCTCTCCCATATTTCTCCAACAACCCCGGTCATGTACTACTTGTGGCCATGCCTTCCCTGCAAACCTCTTAATCTCATCCGCCCACCTAACTTTCTGGCGCCCCCTGCTACGCTTCCCTTCCCTTGGAAACCAGTCCGTAACCCTTAATGACCATCGGTTATCTTCCCTCCTCATTACATGTCCTGCCCATGCCCATTTCTTTTTCTTGATTTCAACTAAGATGTCATTAACTCGCGTTTGTTCCCTCACCCAATCTGCTCTTTTCTTATCCCTTAACGTTACACCTATCATTCTTCTTTCCATAGCTCGTTGCGTCATCCTCAATTTAAGTATCACCCTTTTCGTAAGCCTCCAGGTTTCTGCCCCGTAGGTGAGTACTGGTAAGACAAAGCTATTATACACTTTTCTCTTGAGGGCTAATGGCAACCTGCTGTTCATGATGTGAGAATTCATGCCAAAGGCGCCCCAGCCCATTCTTATTCTTCTGATTATTTGAGTCTCATGATCCGGATCCGCGGTCACTACCTGCCCTAAGTATATGTATTCCCTTACGACTTCCAGTGCCTCGCTGCCTATTGTAAATTGCTGTTCTCTTCCGAGACTGTTAAACATTACTTTAGTTTTCTGCAGATTAATTTTTAGACCCACTCTTCTGCTTTGCCTCTCCAGGTCAGTGAGCATGCATTGCAGTTGGTCCCCTGAGTTACTAAGCAAGGCAATGTCATTAGCGAATCGCAAGTTACTAAGGTATTCTCCATTAACTTTTATCCCCATTTATTCCCAATCCAGATCTCTCAATGCCTCCTGTAAACACGCTGTGAATAGCATTGGAGAGATCGCATCTCCCTGCCTGACGCCTTTCTTTATTGGGATTTTGTTGCTTTCTTTATGGAGGACTACGGTGGCTGTGGAGCCGCTATTAGCGGCGAGAATTAGGAGTGACGCCCTCTCACGTGTGACGTCACGGCCAGGACGCCGCTCACTCCGTCTCGCTCGGCGGCCGCGCGCGCTCGTTCCCTTCGTGTATGCTTCGGGTATGGGTGGCTGGAGCCGCACTTATTGAAGGGTATGTCGGCTTCTTTCTGCTGCCATGCCTGAACCACAGTTACTTCTCCTAAAGAACGTGAATCAATAACATTTCGGGCTTGGATATCACAAGCTATGTAGCGTTGAACGGGGCTACTGGTTTTACAATGCATATATGCGCCATCTCTGTCCGTAAATTTTGCGTAATAAGAATGTCTGGAAATTCAATACGCGAAGTTGTGTACGATGCTTGGCTAAACACTTAATATACCGTTAGTATTTAGCTATGAGAGACATTGCATTTTACATGAAAGAAACTTCTTGGTAATTGACGTCAGGCTGTTATCCGTGTTAGAAAGACATTGCCCAGCGAAGCTGTCATCATGATTCTTATTACTCTGGTGAGTTGTTCTAGCCAAATATGACCATTTATTAATGCGTAAAAGAAAGAGTTAGGCGCCCATTTTTTATGAAAAAGTTTGCTGCTAGTTTCACCCCTCCCAGAAACAGGCCTCCAAAAAACGAAACGCTCATGGCTGCTAACATGACGGCGTGTCACGTAGAGTATTTACATAGTTAATTCACAAATACCATAATAGCAATCACCTGAGAGAAACTTTTCGTTCTTAGGATCGGGAGCCAATCAATTGCAAGCGATGAAATGTTTCATAGTGGCGCTCAGTAGCCTTTATCGACAATATGGCACACCCATCACGCAACGGTAGCACGAAACGGCAGCAAGCGACTGTGAGTAAGGCGAGGCATGCTTTGTTCGTGAAACCCATCAGCTCACTACTATTTCGAATTGAAACCATAAAGCATTTTTTTACAGCTCCAATTGGAATGGCTAAAATATTCTCGAGCTACTACAGCGCAGCTTAGATTGCCTAGAAAAGCAAAATTCAAGCACTTTCTGTGTCACCATGTCCCTATCCAGCGTTGTTTAATTATGCAAACGGAGAACTATTCGCTTGGTCGGTACATAATAGAGGACCTCGCCCAACTGCAGGCAAAATAAATTTTGCTCCAATCCAATCGCAAACATTCATAAAGAAAACACCACAAGACTTACATATATATTCACTTGAGTTTTGACCCTTCACAGGGCAATTATATCTTCAATATGTCCCATACTACTAATGATTGACGCTTCGACTTCTTTCTGCCTGCAGCCATACGGCCCAAAAGGCAAATTTCTCTAAAAAATTTGGGCCGAGCAGCCTGCGTCAGCTCGCCAAACAAATTCGTCATGTATATTCCACAAGGAACAAGCACCAGTAAATTTCTCAAATGAGTTGAACGTGTAGCACAGAAAAGGGAATATATATTGGTACATTCCATTTTGTATTCTGTAAATAGACGTAAGCCTTCATTAGCTTCACTTCAAATTACCGCCACTTAAGATAAACACGTGAAGAAGCGTCTGATTTTAAGAAGCAGTCAATGAAGCAAGTTGTGCTTGTAGAACCTAACTGCAATATTAGTTAAGTCTTCGTGTTACTGCCGAACGTTTTTCTGAAGAAAGGCGAAAATTCGATATTGCACCATGAACTACTCGTCGTGAACAAACCAGTTTTAGCGGATTGTAACTGTTGTAGAAGTCATATATAGCCAGCGTCTGTGATATACTCGTTGCAGCGCGGCAGGTATGGTAACATACCTGGATTCTTATTTTCTATATGTTTGCGGTTGTCGATTGAAAAACCCGCAATGAGCTGGTCTGCGCTCCTTCGGCTGGCACTGTAGCGTTGCCTTCGAGAACTGCACTGTCGTCTAAGAAATAAGCTCTTTGAATAAACTTTCGCGAATGAAGACGTCGTAAAAATATATTTGAGACGACCGCCATAAGTACACAAGCAGAGAGAACGAGGGCGAGCAAACGAAAACACCGCAGAACGCGCCCGGACACCGCCCGAACTGTAGCAGACAACAGGCGCGAGTCCTTGCCCTGACGTCACGCGAGCAGCGCTCGCAGCGCCCCTGTAGTTCGTTCTCGGGGCTAATAGATATCTTTCAGTATTTTTACATACGGCTCGTCTACACCCTGATTCCGTAATGCCTCCATGACTGCTGAGCTTTCGACAGAATCAAATGCTTTCTCGTAATCAATGAAAGCTATATATAAGGGTTGGTTATATTCCGCACATTTCTCTATCACCTGAGTGATAGTGTGAATTGATCTATTGTTGAGTAGCCTTTACGGAATCCTGCCTGGTCCTTTGCTTGACAGAAGTCTAAGGTGTTCCTGATTCTATTTGCGGTTACCTTAGTAAATAGTTTGTAGCTAACGGACAGTAAGCTGATCGGTCTATAATTTTTCAAGTCTTTGGCGTCCCCTTTCTTATGGATTAGGATTATGTTAGCGTTTTTCCAAGATTCCGGTACGCTCGACGTTATGAGGCATTGCGTATATAGGGTGGCCAGTTTCTCTAGAACAATTTGCCCACCATCGTTCAACAAATCTGCTCTTACCTGATCCTCCACAGCTGCCTTCCCCCTTTGCATATCTTCCAAAGTTTTCTTTACTTCTTCCGGCGTTACCTGTGGGATTTCAAATTCCTCTGGACTGTTTTCTCTTCCACTGTCGTCGTGGGTGCCACTGGTACTGTATAAATCTCTATAGAACTCCTCAGGCACTTGAACTATCTCATCCATATTAGTAATGATATTGCCGGCTTTGTCTCTTAACGCATACATCTGATTCTTGCCAATTCCTAGTTTCTTCTTCACTGTTTTTAGGCTTCCTCCGTTCCTGAGAGCATGTTCAATTCTATCCATATTATAATTCCTTATGTCAGCTGTCTTACGCTTGTTGATTAACTTCGAAAGTTCTGCCAGTTCTATTCTAGCTGTAGGGTTAGAGGCTTTCATATATTGGCGTTTCTGGACCAGATCTTTCGTCTCCTGCGATAGTTTGCTGGTATCCTGCCTAATAGAGTTACTACCGTCTTCCATTGCACACTCCTTAATGATGCCCACAAGATGGTCGTTCATTGCTTCAACACTAAGGTCCTCTTCCTGAGTTAAAGCCGAATACCTGTTCTGTAGCTTGATCTGGAATTCCTCTATTTTCCCTCTTACCGCTAACTCATTATTCGGCTTCTTATGTACCAGTTTCTTCCGTTCCCTCCTCAGGTCTAGGCTAATTCGAGTTCTTACCATCCTGTGGTCACTGCAGCGCACCTTGCCGAGCACGTCCACATCTTGTATGATGCCAGGGTTAGAGCAGAGTATGCAGTCTATTTCATTTCTAGTCTCGCCGTTCGGGCTCCTCCACGTCCACTTTCGGCTATCCCGCTTGCGGAAGAAGGTATTCATTATTCTGATATTATTCTGTTCCGCAAACTCTACTAATATCTCTCCCCAGCTATTCCTACTGCCTATGTCATATTCCCCCACTGCCTTGTCTGCAGCCTGCTTCTTGCCTACCTTGGCATTAATGTCGCCCATTAGTATAGTGTATTTTGTTTTCACGTCTTCATAAAAGCTTTCGGCTTCCTGGTCATCATGACTGGATGTAGGGGCGTACACCTGTACAATCTTCATTTTGTACCTCTTATTAGGTTCCCCACAACAAGACCTGCCACCCTCTCGTTAATGCTGTAGAATTCCTGTATGTTACCAGCTATATTCTTATTAATCAGGAATCCGACGCCTAGTTCTCTTCTCTCAGCTAAGCCCCGGTAGCACAGGACGTGCCCGCTGTTTAGCACTGCATATGCTTCTTTTGTCCTCCTAACTTCACTGAGCCCTATTATATCCCATTTACTGCCCTCTAATTCCTCCAATAGCACTGCTGGACGCGCCTCACTAGATAACGTTCTAGCGTTAAACGTCAAAGTCAGTCACTATGCGGCAAATGGCATACCATGTGGGAGATGTGCTTTTAATGGCCAAGGGAGACGAAATTGGCTTATGGGGTTTTACGTACCAAAACCACTTTCCGATTATGAGGCACTTGTAGTGGAGGACTCCAGATATTTTGAACACCTGGGGTTCTTTAATGTGCACCTAAATCTAAGTACACGGGTGTTTTCGCATTTGGCCGCCATCGAAATGCGGCAGCCGTGGCCGGGATTCGATCCCGCGACCTCGTTCTCAGAAGCCCAACACCATAGCCGCTGAGCAACCACGACGGGTAAGGCAGACGACCCACAATGTGCACAGATTGCAGGTATTTTTGCGGCTCAGGATGAGGTTCTGTTCTTGTTAGACAAGATGGGACTTGTTGAATTCAGGAGACATCGATAAGCATTTAAGGTATCTAAACGCAATGGAGTCTGTGCGGCGCAGCCGGAAGATGAGGTATTACCAGAGTTCCTCGATCTTTATCTAGCAGGGAAAGTGGTACCCAGATGTGAATTAGTGTTGTTTAATTAAAAAATAGTAATATTTGCTTAGCTTTATGTTATGAACTCTGAGTGGTGTACTTCACAGTTTGCGTTCTGTTGACATTATGTGTATATTCGTGTTGTAATTTTTTCTTGCTTTTTCGATTCTGTGCATGGTCAATCAATATTCATGCACTACCCCCCCTCCTAATGTATCTTTATATACAAAATACACATTATTGTACAGTGTGTTGCATAAATATACCAACCAGTGTTATTACTTTTGGAGTTTGGCGTTGTACCATCCTGTTTCAATTATTTCTTACTGAAAAATAGAAAAAAAAACAATTTGTCTTTCTTGCTATCCTCATTATGCAGTAATACAACACTGCATGAAACGCATTTTACTTCTTGCGGCTATAGAGTTGAACTCGGGTAGTTACATATCATGCTGTCTTCTTTGGTATAGTCAATCAGTTATTTGATTGAGTGAACCAACGAATCCACATTATTTCACTGCAACCTATAACATCATATGTACCTTTCACTGACTCCCTTCAAGCAGCATGGGAGTCATCCATTTCATGCGTCATTCCCGACTTCGTTTTGTGACTACCCTTGGAAAAGAAGGTGGTCAGCGACCGGAAAAAGAGAGTCGAGGTAGCCGTGACCGTCTTTTGACTCTCTTTTTTTTAAGAGTGTAGCGTAAATGTATTCCAGCTAGCAATGTGAATAATCATGCTCTTCAAATACCGCACTGTTTGTAATGACGGACGCGACCCAATTCAATGAATCGCAACTGAAGCCTTTTTTGAGCTTCGACAGCAGTTTCTTAACGAACAGTAGAGAATACTAGATTACAAGCATACTTGAATAATGCGTGACTGGTGGGAAGAGCAGGGGTTGTAAATGTAACCCTGTTCAAGACCCCATTTTGTGTGGTTTTAAGCCATTCAATTGAATATATACCGTTGCATCCACGTCTCGATAAGCACCCTAATTGCATTCCAGCTAGCAATGTGCATTAACAAGTTCTTCATATATCGCACTCTTTGTTATGACGGAAGCGACCCAAACCAATGAATCGCAACTGGAGCTTTTTTTCAGCTTCGACAGCATTTTCTTAACGAACCGAAGAAAATAGCTGATTACACGCATACTGGAATTATGTGTGACTGGCGGGAAGAGCAGGGGCTGTAAATGTAACCCTGTTCAAGACAACATTTTGCGTGGTTTTAAGCTATTCGATTGAATATATACCGTTGCATCCACGTCTGGATAAGCACCCTAATTGCTGGTCAAAAGCGTGGCAGTTTGGGCGAGTTGGTGTCATGACTGTTTTAGGCTTGTAGCGCACCTCAGAAAGAGCAAAAAAGGAATGAGGCAAGGGTAATCAAAGGGAACGGTTTAAGGATATTCTTAAGGATATTCTTAAGAATTAAGGATATTCTTCTCCATGTCAACCTAAGGACAAAGACGAAGTTAAGACCCGGTTCCTGTGGTCGCCCCAGGTGCTCTACATGCCAGCTTATTCAATCTACTACTACAGTAAAAAGTACAGCGTAAAATAACTCAAACAAGGTAACTTCAAGTTTCACCTGCACAACAGGCAACGTAGTCTACTGTCTAGAATGTGAATGGTAAGATTGGACAACAAATTCATAAAAGGCTCAACGTTCACCGCACAGTTACAAAACACAATTTACCTAAGTCGCTTAGATACCTTGGATTGGTTAAATTTTTTACTGACCGATTTAAGGTATACACTCTCCCGCTCTTGTGCCCTAGTCTTGGGAACCACACTCACAGACGTCAAGCGACAGCGCTCATTATCTCTGAAGTCTCTCCATCCATAACCAACCGCCTCCGACAAGAACCGCACGTGACGTCACCACAGTAACCCGTTAAAACTAACATGCCAAGGATGACGAGGCCGCCTTTGACGAAAATAGGTCCTCCTATCGAAATGTTGGCCATCATTTCTGAGGCACCTTATCCCTGTTTGTCAAATTTTATACCACAGTGTGCCATTCCAGCTGTCAGCCAATTTCTTGATTTTGCTATACAGGAAGTAGTTCTTCAATGATACCAAGCAGAAAGCTTTCATGCCTTCCAAATTGCAGCAATTCTTAAGCAGTGAGATTATAATACAAAATTTACAATCACTATTAGTATTCTTGTTGATGTAAGCGTGTACTTGTGTGAATCCGCGCTTGCTCTGTGAACGCTTTTGAATGGCGCATTATGGGAGTTTGTGCGGGCGGTTCGCTTGATAGCTTCATCCGTTTTCTGCACTGTTTGTGTGCTTCACTGGGACTTTGGAATACTCATCCGTGTTGCTCGCCATTTATAAGCTTCGTGTTGCCTCGAAGAAGGCAACAAGATCGCCTCTGGCTCAGCTACATCAAAGCTCAGTAAATGTTTCGAATTCCCCTTGTTCGTTCATAGCGACGCATTGAACAAGAGCGCGAAAGTTGGTACAACTCTTCTGGGTGTTTTCCGCGTGCCTCCATGCTCGTTTTTTTCCTAGTACTATTCTTCTGTTGTGAGAATTGGTTGTACAGCACTAGGATTGTGGTATCGAACGTGTTGTGTCCTGATATAACTTCGCGGTGCGCTTGCAGCGATGTAAGAGAGCTATGTGGTGCCAGCTATACAGGACATGCAGTACATCACAATTTTTGGTGCGGCGTTCGAGCACCGATTGAGTTAGCATTATTGCTGAGCGGAAAAAAATCATCCGAATAATCATGAAATCTCCCGAACTGTACTGTTCTCAAAGATATTTCGTTCCCACCACAAAGTTGTTGTAGCGGGTGACAGAGTGACGGAGACGATCCAAGAGCACGTACCGCACAGTTTTATTTCAGCGACAGTGATCTAGATATATAGGCTGCTTGCCTATGACGTAACATAAAAAGAACGAATCATGTTTGACACGTGTGGTACAGCACTTCATATCAATTCTCCCTTTCTTTAAAACTGCAGTCTTTGCACGGGTCTTCGTTGTCGGGTAGACCTCCGTAAGACCGGCGGACTTGGGGGAGAGAGAGCCTGTTTGGCTGGGACGGACGTTGGAGGTGTTGTCGAAGGAACAGGCGCAGCGCCACTTGCTCCTGGAGTGGCCAGGCTGCACCGGGCTTCTGGCGTTGACGTGGGCCGATGCTTGTTGTCCGAGCTGGGTTGAAGCGAGTCGGACGCCTCCGCTTTTGGGGTCACGGGTGACACAGGCACGCGACGGAAAATTTGGTCGAAGTGACGTCTGGCTAGGCCATCTGGAGTGCCGACCGTTACAAGGCGTGAACCCTCTATGCTCTTGACGATGCCTGGACGCCAACGCTCCCCTTGGCCAAAGTTGCGCACCCACACCTGGTCGCCGGACTGGAATCTGGGAGGCTGCGAGTAACTTTGAGGTAGAGAAGGAACGCAAGTATCCAAGCGCGAACGAATTCGGTAGTTCAGCAGCATCTCTGAAGGAGACTTGCCGCATGGCAGTGGGGTACGTCGATACCCTAGGAGCACTCGCGCTAGTTTTGTTTCGAGATCGTTTACCATCGAGTGCTTAAGAAGGCCATCCTTTATTGTGCGGACCGCACGCTCTGCGAGACCATTAGATTGTGGGTGGTACGGCGCACTACGTAGATGAGTTATGTTGTTGACAGTCATGAACTGGGAAAACTGCTGACTTGCAAACTGAGGCCCGTTATCTGATACAACTGTTTGCGGCAAGCCAAAACGCGCAAACAATGCTCGAAGCCGCGCAATAGTGACTTCTGTGGTCGCCGACTTGACGGGAAGTGCCTCAATCCATTTAGTATGCGAGTCGACGACTATCAACAGCATGCGTCCCTCTATCGGTCCGGCGTAATCAATGTGAAGCCTTGACCATTTGGTTCCCGTTTCTGGCCAACAGATAGGAACCTGTCGATGGGGCATTGGCTGAGCTTGTACACATGAGATGCACGAACGTCCGAGCCAGTCTTTTCATCGCAGATGCACCCTGGTGTGACCGATGTAGCTCAGCGAGCATGGAGACTCGCGCTTTGTGGGGTACGACGATGCGATGACCCCAGTAGAGCAGGCCTTCTACGCTTGACAGCTCCAGTCTTCTGCAAAAATAAGGTTTAAGGTGATTGTGACGCGGTGACAAGCGTTTAGGCCATCTATTCAGTACAAAGTGCTGCACAACGCTAAGGTTTTCATCTCCGTTCGTCAGCGCCCATATGGCATCCGCTGGCACGAACGAGCTGTCAAGGGTCTCTGTACATATTCTGGTAAGGTGCCCGATCGACAAACGTCTGTTATCGGCACGGGCAAGCGGCTGAGTGCGTCCGCGTTGGCGTTTTCCTTGCCGGCCTTGTACTCTATGCGGTAGCTATATTGGCTTAGAAACAGAGCCCATCTCTGAATACGTGCCGACGCCATTGGGGGCACAGGTCGATCTTCTCGCAGAAGTCCCACCAGTGGTTCGTGGTCCATGACGAATATAAACTCACGGCCCAGCAGGTAGTCTCGAAACTTTGTTACTCCGAACACCAGTGCGAGCGCTTCCTTCTCGAGCTGAGAATAATTCTTTTCGGCGTGTGTTAACGTGCGTGAACGGAAAGCAATGGGCTTATCCAATTGTCCAATTCGGTGCGAGATTACGGCACCTAAACCCGAAGGTGACGCATCGCATTCCAAACGCACTGGTTGGTTGGGATCGAAATACGTCAGAACAGGCGAACTCAGAAGTGTATGTTTAGCCTTGAGATATGAATTTTCCTGCGCCGTTCCCCAGTGCCATTTATGCTCTTTTTCAAGCAAAAGATACAACGGTGCCAGCATCGTTGACAGGTATGGCAAGAACCGGTGATAATAAGTCAACAGACCCAAGAAAGAGCGCAGTTCGCTCACATTCGTAGGCCGTGGCGAGTCGCGTATTGCTGCTAGGTTCTTTTCAAGCGGATGCAAGCAGTCTTTGTCAATGCGATGGCCCAGGTAGACGATTGAGTCTTTGCGAAAATGGCATTTTTCGGCCTTCAGCTTGATACCATTTTCTTGAAGCCTGCGCAAAACGTCCCGAAGCACTGAGCCATTATCGCCTTGACGTTCCGCTATCAATACATCGTCCAAATACACCTGCACGGCTGGAAGACCGGCCAGGACCGTTTCCATGCGCCGCTGAAAAATCGCGGGAGCCGAGGCAACTCCAAACGGAAGACGGTTATAGCAGAACAACCCCTTGTGAGTGTTTATCACGGCCAGCTTCCTCGCCTCCTCATCCAATGGGAGTTGGTTATATGCATCCTTAAGGTCCAGTGTTGTGAAAAATGATCCCCCACGTAGCGACGCGAAAATGTCTTCAATGTTTGGTAAAGGGTACTGATCAGTTATGCACGCAGCATTGATTGTGATTTTGAAATCGCCGCAGATGCGAAGGGAACCGTCTTTCTTCAGTACTGGTACGATTGGCGCCGCCCACTCAGAATGTGCTATGGGCGATAATATGCCTTGATCTACTAAACGGTCCAGCTCAGTTTCCACTTTTTCACGAAGAGCATAAGGAATTGACCGCGCCTTGTGGAACTTCGGTTGGGCGCCTTCTCGAATGTGGAATTTCACAGGTGGCCCCTGAATGTTTCCAAGTCCTGGCTCAAAAAGGGCAGGAAACTCGGTCCTGAGGCTGTCGGGATCTGCTGACGTCGATTGAACCGCAGCGAGAAACCCCGACGGCAAAAGCGAGAACGCTTGGATTAAATCCCTTCCGCAAAGGCTGGGACCCGAGCAGCCTGTAACTATGAGTGTGGCAGGTACAGTCTTCCCCGCAAAATTGGCTTCAAGGTGCAGTTCACCGACAATGGGTAGCTTGCCCAAGTAACAGTTGAGCGTGCGTTTGCATTTCGATAAGCGTGGCCAACTCAGACGGTGCTTTAGATACACCTCCTGCGGAATGATAGAAAACGGCGATCCCGTGTCAGTAATCATGTTCATGGGCACGCCACCCCAGCGGATAACTCTGCGGAACGCCTGGAGCATAGATTTCTTTTCCCGTGATTCCTGCAATGTGAAGACTGATGAAATATCGCCTTCCTCCGTTTCGGATACAGCGCTCTCATAATGAACTGCGTTAGCGACGCCATCGCGCCTACGACCAGCCCGGAGCCCCGACTGGGAGCGGCATTTTCTTGCGAAATGACCAGTCTTCCGACAGCGAAAACACTGCTCCTTTTTGTGCAGACAGTCGCTTGCTTCGTGATCGTAGTTTCCGCAGCGTGCGCACTCAGTATGGCTTTGCTTATCTTTGGTGAAAGTCTGATATCGGCGCGATTTACTCGCTACAGTGCACACCGCTGCCTCATTATCAAGTCTAGTCATGGCGCTTACTTCCAGTGCGGCTGTCTCTGCCGATATGGCAATCGTTTCAGCTTGGGCAAGTGTGAGCTCAGTTTTATCAAGCAGCGTCTGCTGCACCGCCCGATTTCGGATGCCACACACAATGCGGTCCCGTAACAAACGATCCAAACTGGCGCCGAAGTGACAATTATCCGCAAGCTTGCGTAGCTCAACAACATAGTCCCGGACAGATTCGCTTGCAGCCTGATCCCTTGTAAAGAACTCGTAACTTGCGGCAACCTCATTAGTCTTCGGCGCATAGTGGTTATTTAGGATGGTAAGTGCGTCCTTGTAACTCAGGGCGTTTACTTTCTGGGGGGCGCACTGTCCAGCAAGAACGCCTACCGTCTTCGTTGATAGCATCGAAACCAAGAGCGCCCTTTTCTTATCATCTGTCTTAATATCATTTGCTTCAAAAAATACCTCCAGTCGAGTCAAGTAAATATCCCACTTATCTTGATTTTCGTCGAAACGTGGGGTACCGAGGTTCGTAGCCAGGGCCATGACCGCCGATGCTCCGTAGACTCGATTACTTTCAGTACCCAGCAGGACTCCCAGCGCTACCGAGACGCCGCTGTTCGTGGCGGGGGCTCCGCGGGATGGTCACCCTCGTCGCCACTGTTGTAGCGGGTGACAGAGTGACGGAGACGATCCAAGAGCACGTACTGCACAGTTTTATTTCAGCGACAGTGATCTAGATATATAGGCTGCTTGCCTATGACGTAACATAAAAAGAACGAATCATGTTTGACACGTGTGGCACAGCACTTCATATCCTTTGTCCTGATATAACTCCGCGGTGCGCTTGCAGCGATGTAAGAGAGCTATGTGGTGCCAGCTATACAGAACATGCAGTACATCACAATTTTTGGTGCGGCGTTCGAGCACCGATTGAGTTAGCATTATTGCTGAGCGGAAAAAAATCATCCGAATAATCATGAAATCTCCAGAACTGTACTGTTCTCAAAGATATTTCGTTCCCACCACAAAGTATTAGTCAATTTTTCTGTTAGGGAGTTGGCCGTCCTCTTTTTTCGCTCAGTTTAGGCGATTACAGCAAAGCCCAGGACGATTAAACACGCTGCTGTATCCGCCAATAACCGGAAACGAAGGACGCAGGTGGGTTCCGCGAAGAGAAGACGCGGGAAACACCCACGCTTGGAAGTAGAGAGACAGAGAGAGAGAAAGGCAAAGGAAAGACAGGGAGGTTAACCAGAGATTATCTCCGGTTGGCTACCCTGTACTGGGGGAGGGGCAAGGGGATGCGATAGGTGAGAGAGAGAAGGATTTAAAAAAAAAAGAAAAAAAAAACTACACACACACGCACGTACACACAAACTGTTTCTGTGGGCACTGTCACGTAGCCCGCAAAGGCGTTCCTAGTGTTATGCAGTGCACCGTACAATCCTGTGCCACACAGTGAAGTCACAATCTGTCAGAAAGTTCAGTGTCCTTTAAGTACCGCAGCAGCGCCTTCATCGCCGATCGCGCTGATGTTCGCGTAGGCCAGTATCCAAGGATCTTGTTTTCTGTAAGTGGGCGCTTGTCCAGTTTGTCTAGGGTGGCTGAGAGGACTGCTCTTTGCGGGTTGAAACGAGAGCACTCACAAAGAAGGTGCGCGATTGTTTCATTGCACCCGCAGAAGTCACAAAGTGGATTGTTGGACATGCCGATAAGAAAGGAGTACGCATTTGAAAATGCTACTCCAAGCCATAGACGAACTAGAAGGGTACAGTCACGTCGTGGAAGCTCGGGCGGAATACGGAGTTGTAAATTAGGGTCCAGGGTATGAAGTCGTGCACTTGTGAAATCGGATGAATTCCACTTAGCTAATGTCAGGTCGTTTGCCAGTACGGCAAGTTTTTTCGCTGCGTCGGCTCTCGAAAGAGGAATGGCAACGCAGCTGACGCCGTCATGGGCAGATCGGGCAGCTGCGTCTGCTCGATCATTGCCGTGTATGCCACAGTGAATAGGCAACCACTGAAATTAAAATTAAATTTAATTAGTGGCTGCGCCCTAGAAGAGGCACTAGATCTGCACCCTTGCTCGGAACAAGAGGGTAGACGGTCCGAGCTGAAGGGGAGCGTTCGGGGAAGCGGGGGTGAAGATGAAAGGTAGGCGGTGGATGAGGTCTCCGCCACCGCTAATACCCATGCGCTTCCCACACGTCCTGTCGACCATCTCTGCCACCGAAATCGGGTGACGCGACACTGCGCAGCCGGTTTCATGTTTGGCATCCGCGTGCGGCTTCTGGGAATGCCTGTGAAAACGGCGGTTGCTTTGCCACTACTTAGCCGGCTGCGACCGACGGATGCTTTTGTGTGCGATCGCCATCGGGTCCCAATCGACCATTTCGGAAATCGCAGCGCCGCGAGAAAACCTAGCGGGCGCGAGACGCATTATGGGAAAAGTGAGCGAGCGCTGACCAACCGCCCGTCTTGGCTTCGTCCTGCGTTCGCATAGCTGCGGTGTGTGTGTGTGCGCGTGCTTCGTTTGGTTTGAGATTTCCTGTAGTTTTTGGTGGTGGGCGGTCGCAGGTGCGTTATATTAACTGTTACGTGTCTGTGGGTTACTTAGTGACCTCAGCCACTACTGCGCGCGATGTCGTCGAAGTGCCGAGGCGGCGGCCAGACTTGTTGTGTGCCTGGTTGCGACAACAACACGCTGAAAGACAAGAACGTTTCATTTCACGCGTTCCCTGCAAACGAAAAAGAAAAAAAGGAGTGGGTGAGAAGAATCAACCGCCAAGGAAGTGCTGGTCGCTTCTCTTTGTGGCAGCCTTCTAAGCACCACCGGATATGCGGAGCTCACTTCAACGCAAGTGGACGCCGTGGTTACCTGGACCGGATGCCAACTATTTTCCCCCATAAAGTCATCAATCAACTATCTCCTTCCTTTAATACCGGTAAGTATATATATTAAGACGGTTATTGCATGTTATCATAACTTCCAAATCTTTTCCAATCGCGAAACGCAAGAAGACGAGCTCCCAAACTGCCTCTGCCAGCCCGGTGCTCCTTCTGAACGAGTTGGATATCGGCTGCGTAGTTGACGTGCCCCAATGCGTTCAGCGTAAGAGACGCTTTAACTGTGCCGTCTTTTTTCTGAGGCTTCGCCTTTGTGTGTACGCATTTTCACGAAAGTGTATTATACGCAGCAAGCGACGTTGTTTCCCAGGAGCCCACCCAGCTGACCTTCGGTGCACCGGCTTCGCCTCGCACGGAAACGGAAGGTTAGTGAGAATTCAAAATTCTCGCTTTCTGCATTCCACTATGAAAACTTATTTTTTGCATTTGACGGACCCCTATCGCGTCCACGGATGACGGGGTCCACGGGTGCTGTGGCAACTGGTATATTAATAGCGAGCGACTTCCTTATCCAGTGAAAACTGACGAAACTTTTTTCCCGCGAAGCCAGTTTTTCGCAAGCTTTTGCAGCTAGCCATGGGAAGTCTGCATGTTAGGAGTGGCAGAACCTCATGTGTTGTGTGACATAAATGTCATCAGTGATTTGTACCGTCCATGTGTTATTACTTCAGCGAGTTTTCTGATAAACGTGGTACCTCTTCCACCAGTGAAACTTCCATTGTGAAACTTACCCATTTAATTTCTTTCACCTCGATATTATTCCCTTTACCCCAGTATGGAAGAATGACTCAAAAGTCAGGCTATCCAAATGTAGTGCAAATTTGGCGGAAATATACACTGGTAGCACAAGCTGCAATGTCGTCGAACTGCATGCTCAGGAGGGGCACAGACAGCTCATGAGGTTTACGAGTATAACTGGATAGCATTAATCTGGGCTTGCTGGTTGGTAAGCTGCTTGCACAGGTGGATCAGTGGAGTGAAAGAGAGTTGGGCTCTATGGCTTTGGCATCCTTGTTCTTTGTTGCCTGTATATCAATGTAAGCCGAGAGCAAAGGTTCAGAACACACATTGTGGGCTGAAGTGACTATATCAAACCCTGAAATCTGCATTAAAGCAGGGCCTAACCGTTCGCAAATCAATAAGCAGTTCATTTTTTTTAGGTGCCGACCACTCGTACTCCATGGGGCCTCCAGACGCATCTGCTGCCACGCTAAGAAAAGTCAACTACCTTCTCGAAGTCTGTGGAAAACTCGAGCATGAAAATAGCTTGCTCCGCAAAGACAAAGCTGTGCTCCAGAAAGAGGTTGAGGATCTGAAGGCTCAGTTGCACGATGTGAAAGTTGAGGCGCTCAAAGAGAAACTGAAACTAAAAGATCCTGTCTCCAAAGTTCACGATTTTGTTTCAGATGAGAAACGACTCGTGTTTTATACGGGGTTTAACTCCTTCAAAAGATTTGATGCGTTTGTAGAACATGTTGAAGGCATGTACGAGGCACTGAAAACGGGTGCTGGCAGGCCACCAGCACTGACAATGAAAGAACAGCTCATTGCAGTGCTTTGCAGGCTTAGGGTTGGGTTACTGGAACAGGATTTGGCATATCGCCTGAAAGTGTCTGTGTCGACCGTGAGTGCTATGTACACATTTGGGTTAATTTTTTGTTTGAAATGCTAACCCAGATACCAATGTGGCCATCCCGTAATACAGTGGACCTGTTCATGCCAGACAATTTTAAAGAACTGTACCCATCTACACTCATTGTACTGGACTGCACAGAAATTTTTATCGAGAACCCGTCTGACTACAATACACAAAGCGACACTTTCAGCGCGTATAAAGGACACAACACCGCAAAAGGGCTCATTGGCATCACTCCGAACGGCTTCGTTTCTTTCGTGTCTAGTCTTGCTCCTGGAAGACTTTCTGATCGAGAAATCACAAGACACAGTGGCCTGTATGAGTTGCTCGAGGAAGGGGACAGTGTAATGGCGGATAGAGGATTCCTCATTGAAGATGACCTCCGTCAGCTTGGAGTTGAATTAAACATGCCACCTATGTTGAATGGCCGCTCGCAGTTGTCACTGGCAGAGGAGTTAGCAACACGGCAGATAGCCAGTTTGCGAATCCATGTTGAGCGTGTCATCAGGGAAGTTAAAAACTTTAGAATACTCCGTGCTGTTTTTCCTAATGTTATGGCAGAGAAGCTGAACAAGATATGGAAAATTTGTTGCTATCTCAATAATTTCATGCATGAGCCCATTCTAAACCGATGAGCGATGGTGGTGTTTTTAATGTCTTGTACGTTGTGCATAATCTACTGTAATGCAGGGGCGCTCAAACTTTTTAGCCTTTTCAGTTGAAGAAAGACCAACCTTATTTGGCTAAAATGGAGTCGGCTGCTAACATGTTTCATTTCTGTTTTGGCCAGCTTCGGTCATGGAGCCTGTATTGAAAATATTTGCTTTATGGGGGTTTAACGTCCCAAAGCGACTTACGCTATGAGGGACGCCGTAGTGAGGTGCCCCGGAGATTTTGACCACCTGGGGTTCTTTAACGTGCACTGACATTGCACAGTACACGGGCCGTTAGAATTTTGCCTCCATCGAAATTCGACCGCTGCGACCGAGACTTGAAAAGGTGTTGGCCGGCATATGTAAAAGGGGTACGCAAGCTGCACAGCACTTGAACAAATACTTAAATTCAGTTATGACTGGCTGTATAGTGAGATAGCAGTAAGCAGCTAGAGCATTAGTCCCAAAATAACTGGCTAAGGCGGATGAAGACACACACGAATATAGGTGCTTGGTGATTCTAGGAAGTGTTCCAAGAAACCCAAGAGTTCCACAAAACGCAGCTTGAGAATCCCTGCTGCAGTGCAAGGCATTGAACTTGCGTTAAAGTACACTACTTCATGTACAGCAGACTAGAGCAGCATTTCTTGCTCCGCTGAAGTAAGCCTGAAGTCACTGTACAGGCTACATAGCGCTGCATTGCCTTATTTCTGTGTTGGTGTTGTGCAAATGATTGTAGCATAGAATGTGGCAGTACTATATCTGAGTCATGACTAAAAACCAAATCACCAGTCTCATTGCTGAGCTACACAGACAAGATGGAAAGTTGGTGTTTGCAGCCATTGTCTTTTCTACCACAGTTTTTCTTTCCTAACTTTTTGGAGTGAAATCTGTAAAGGGAATTTCACTTTGTCATTTTTACATGTGTTAGTGACGTGCTCATTTTTCAAAAAATTGTGATATATATATATATATATATATATATATATATATATATATATATATATATATGTATTGTATGTTTGTGTACTGTATATGTAAAAAAATGTATATGTGTGCGAGTATTTCATGGCAATGAAATTTGAGACCTTTATTACAAACTCTCATGTAATGTCCTGCATGGAATCCTTGAGGAAGAACTTATATAAATAACTGCTATCGCACTCAGTATCAGTATGCAATACTCGAGATGCAGCAGGTTCGAGCTTGGTCGTCAAAGCAGTGTGAGCGCCTTGGGCACTCTCTATGACGGCACATTGATTTACTGTAAAGCACAAACCTTCGTTGGTTCACTCCACGTATGTTACAAGTCGTACTGAGTGCAAGAGTACCTACACTACGGAGAACACATTTGTCACTTCGCAAAGACTTTGCTTGCAACTTTCAATGCGGTTTCCTTACAGAGACCAATGCAAAGTCACTATCATCATCAAGTATAGGAAATGTTGAAGTATGTAGCTGCCCAGATTCCTGGGTCTAAGAGTGCATTATGTATGTGTTCAATGACAAGGCAGCAAGACGTGTGGTGCTTGACATTTACTTTTTACACACCGATTAGTTGCACACACATTTAAATAGGTGGTGGCAACACATACGCATGGCCATAACGATATTACACAGAAAAACCTTTTCTTCATTTCTTCATAGAGACTAATGCAATACAAGATATTTAAAAACCAAATATATGCAAGTATGAACACATGCCAAAACATGTTATGAGTCCGAGCATCTTTGTCCTGCAGACCAATGTGACTTAAATAAGTCGTTGAAATTCACACACAAGCACAGTGCTCTTGGTAGTTCTTGAAACATTCCAGAAGCCGTGGCAGCATTTGGGAAATCCAAAGGAGCTGTCAAAAGTGATCCTTTGAAGAGTGCAGTTTGTGCCATTATCAACCACAAAGTCACACCAGGAGAGTCCAGTCAAAGCCATTTGCCCCTGGACCTGGTACAAGTACTTGTGGGTCGGTTTAAGAACTCCATTCTTCAGGTAGGATGCCGTATTCACAGCATTTTCTAATTCATCACCCCGTTCCTTGGCAGCTGAGAGGGTCTTAACTTCAAGGAGACCAAAATCTCCTCCCTCCTCTACAACACGGTCTGGCGTTGCACCAAGAACAGGGACACCAGCGTTGACGCACAACCCACAACAGTAAATCCTAACTGGGACCTCTCTCTTCTCTATGTAACGCTGCACGGCTGCAGCTTCATTCCTTAAACCATCAGCCATGTATTTGGTCTGCATCTGGCTAGACGCAAACAGCCTCTTGAAAAACTTCTCGTCAGCTGGCTTCTTCCGTGACACCACATCTCCGAAGTGTGAAGCAGTCAGGCGCTTGGATCTCTCGAAGCTCCATGTTGTAGAACCGCTCTGCATCCTAGTCGCTTGCTCAAGGGCCCATGAGTCTTCTAAAGTAAGCTCACAGGAGCCGAACTTATACCCAACTGGCACATGCTCAACCCACAGGGCTTGCACCGGTAACCTGATTGGCATCTGGCTAAGAGCATCCTCGTGAAGTGCTCTTTTCACTGGTACGGGCAGAAAGTGGTTGTCCTCCAGCGTCTTGCATAGCATGGCGTTTGGAATATTTTTCTGTGTCTGATACATTCTCTTAATATGGTCTTCTGTCACTGTCAGAGAAACTGTGGTTTCTTGAGTCAGATGCCTGCCAGCTTTCATTGGCCTATGTTTCACAAAACGTAGTTGTGAGAACTCGCGTGAGTGCATGTTGGCCTTCTTAGCCCCAGTACCCCATGCTCTGGGTTTGTCTGTACACGACTGTGTGTCTCGCACGTAGGCTGCCCCAGAGCGCTTCAGGTCTAGTACAAACCATAGTAAGGCAACTACATGTTTACAAACACCTGCAGCTCCAGCCCGGCAGTTGCAGGTTCCTTCAACCACAGTTCCCTTTGAGGAGAGCACAACCCCAGTGTTATATAATTTTGCCAAAGAGAACGATGCCTCCACGGTTGCTTTAAGAAAAGTGGAACTGTCAGCCTTGCAAATAAGAACATTGTGAACCTTATCTGCTTTAAACATCCTGTATCCGCTTACAGTATGCTTCTGAGCACCATGTGCATTCTGATGTGCCAAGATTTCTTGCTCCGAGAAACCATCCGGCACCTCTTTCAACTGCTTTGTCCATGGTCCTTTCGGCAACCTTGCTTGAAGAGGAAGTGCATTTTGAATGGCTCGTAGTGGTACCTGCAACATGGGTATAAGCAAGCGTCAAAATGTTTTCTTCGGCACTCCACATATAAACAGTGCATGGAAGCATACACAGCTGATCATGGGATCATCAATGCGATCTTGAAATAAAAGAGTATTCATTCATTGTGTCTTGGTCACTTGTGGCAAGCATGCTTGAAAAGCAACGCTGAACGCGTTTCGTTCACTACGCGTGGTCGTGGAGAATGTTGCACAAGGACGGGCTCCGTAAGCCACTAGCTAACTTAAAACTCTGAGGCCGCCCTAGTCCAAGGTTAGCCAAAACATCCGCCGCAGTTTTTTTAGACCGCATTCGCGTTACTTGTAGACACCGAGGCATGTTCATAATTTGGGTGCGTCTATCTGCACTCCACGGTAGTAAGTAATGTACACCGCGACCGAGATAGTACGAGCTGTCAAACAAACAGCAACTGCTATCTGTACCGCAATGCTATGCTCAGATATATACACAGAATGTAACAGTGCTAATACAAGAGCTTGTTGGTTCTGCTTCGTACTTGCTGCGTGCTATTCAAACAACACTATAGGCAAGAAAATGCGCTGGCACAAGCTAAGCGCCAACTCAGCTACTTACTTCTTGCGAGATGTACATTATTGAACGTATGCGCTGTCCGTTCC
The DNA here is from genome assembly GCF_023375885.2 of Dermacentor andersoni. Taxonomy (NCBI): domain Eukaryota; kingdom Metazoa; phylum Arthropoda; class Arachnida; order Ixodida; family Ixodidae; genus Dermacentor; species Dermacentor andersoni. The sequence goes on from NC_092818.1 coordinate 32,978,658, forward strand.
TTTCGACGATATACTTGTTTCAGACTTGTCCGTAGATTAAATAGCACGCTGTAACCAAAAGACTGAATGGGCAGTGCTCGATAACGAGGTATTTTGCTGAAATACAGCGCATACATTTTCACAAGAGGGTGTCGCACTGTTGCAACAAACACGAATGTACTGTACGCTACGTACTACGCCTGCCGCCGGAACAGCTGCACAAACTTCGAAGGTTTGCGACGGGCGACTAGTAAATAAATGCACTGTTTGCGCGTGCTCACCAGCAAAACACGCCTGCCAGCCGTAGGATCGCGCTCGTGCTTTCAGTAGCATAGCTATAAAACGCTGACAAAGGTGTTGCTATGCAACGCAAGCTCCGAGCGCGAGACACTGGCACATGTGCGCGCTTCACGTGCGAAAATACTCGCTTCGCGCTCGTAGCGTCGGCTGCATAACCACAAGAAAGTTGTACGGCAATGTAAAGATCACTTGCGCGGCGCAAACATGCAACAAAAGTATTACTAGCACTCAAAAAGAAAGTTTCTTTTTACCTGCTGTTGCGCGACGTCCATGTCGCACCGCTCCTGCGCCGGATCCTGCCCGCCAAGATCGCTCACAATTCCCAGCGTGCTTTGCGGCGGTCGCGTAGGGGGCGCGCGCAACTTTCCGAAATGGTCCATTATGGTGTTTGGATTTCAAGCAAACCAGCCCACGACCGCACGGCGTACATAGTTTTCTCAGTACTGGCAGGGCGCTGACATGCAGCCAATAAGCCGTGGTTTCATGAAAACATTCTCGCAGCTTGTTTGACGGCCGCTTGCAGAGGAAAAGGGCAGGACATCAAGGTTCGATACCAGGAGCATAACGTAGAGGAGAGGAAGATGACACGTGTATTTGAGCAGTCCTATCCCATGGCGTGTTGTAAAGTGTGCCACTGTTTCCACCAATGCCGTGTGCGGCACGAAGGTGGTTGTGCTATTAGTTACAGTGATGTGAACTCGCATGTGTGATTAGCTGGTTTGCGTCTCCTTTGTGCAACTGAGGGCTTAAATAGTCATGTTTGGTTGTGTTGAGAAAGCGGAGTTTCGGGCTTGGACTCGGCCAGACGCCTCGGCGTTTGAATAAAGCGTCTCTACCAGACAACGGCTCTTCCTTCGCGCTGCCACCGTGCAATAGAATAAAGGAGGGACACCAACTTCAGACCTTAAACACCTTCCCTCCTAAACTAGGGTTTAAGCTACCAGAGGATAAATGGAAAGGAAACTAAAGGGCGCAGTCGACCCTAGGATCAGTCAGCCCCTAGCGAGGAATGTGCTCAAGTCCGTTGAAGCTGACTGGACGCGCGCTGCAACTTGGCCCTGCTGATACGCTACGAGAAGCAGTACTGGCATCCAGTACGAGCCTGCCATACAACATTAGCGAGACAGGAGCAGAGCGGAACGAGAGCTGCTGCCTGTAAAGGAACAAGGGCAGAACCGAAGGACTTCGTTGAGTGACAAAGCAGGTGCTGCGGTGTTCTGCATCAGGAGCAAGGCAGCAAAGAACGGCGAGGCGACTGAGTGAGGCTTTGCCAGGGGTAGACCGGTGGAGCATTTCGAGCACCGAAAGACTACGTCACGGCGAGCCTGGGAGTCAATACGGACGCAGCTGACAGCAGCACCGGGTGACGCATCACGACTAGGTGAGGCTCATCTTGTACTCTCTCGATGGCCCTTTTACTGAATGCACTTGCGTTCAGGCACACTCTGGGAGATGGCAGATTCAGATATAAACGAAATGGAAGGTGACAGTGTGAACAAATAGGCTCGCACCCACGAATTGATATTTGGGATAGAGGCGTTATAGCTCAAGCCAGAGCTGGAGAAGATGAGGTCATCGCGTGCCTCGTCAGAGGAAACAGAGAAGCGAAATCAGTACACCGGAATGGTACGGCACACGAAGGAGTTGAAACTAGTCGTTGCCCCTATGCCCACTAATGAGCCAATGGTTCCCGCCTGGTTCAAGAAGGTGAACGCTCTTTCTGCAGCATTGAGCGTACCTGAGGAAATACAGGGTACAAAGCCAATGACATAGCAGAGTTAGCCGCAAATTTTGAAGAAAGTCTGGAGATTAGCAGGCAAGGTACATCAGGAAATTATGATTATAGGCCACAAGCTAAACAAGTCCCTTGGTCAAGCTTCAGCGCTAATTCTGTGGTGTATTTCGGATGTCGAGAATGGGGTCACTTTAACAAGGATTGTGACTCTTCGCATTAAACTACTGCCAAGAAAGCAGATGTTTTGCGCGTAGCTCGTGAGAAGGTCAGTAGAGAACGCTGCCACACCACCGCGACACACTGCCTTTGGAAATAATCCGCTGACGGGTGACCCGAGAATCGAGATCACGATGATACGAGTGAAAGAGGTATCGCATGAGATTTTGGTCAGAGAAGCGGCAGAATAAAGCTAACTGGTGCTTTTAGACAGGGTGTCACCGCACACCTAATGTATGTGCCTCTCGGTCTTCCATGCTCGTCTGGGAGCACTACTCAGCGTGTGCCATTGCTCTTAGTTAACAGGTAACTCATCAGTTCACTAGCAGCATGGTAGTTTTACTCGCTCCTGGAGATTACGAATGCCTTCGACATTACCGGCTAGAGCTACTGAATGATCTGAAGGAATGTGATTGGTGTACAGACTTTAAAGCAAAGGAATTAGGATCGGAACAGTATTCTCCGATGATAGAGCAAGAACACGTGACTCTATGATATACCCGTAATGCGAACGCCGTGCAGCGCGCATTTGAAGATCCATCGTATAATGAGTGCCAGGCGACTAACACTGAGGGTGGGGCAAACACTTCATCAGAAGATGAAGGAGAGAGAGAAGAGGACACAAAAGTATTTGAGCCACGAGGTACCCTTCCCACGTCAATTAAGGAGCACCAGCAATCGCAAAGTCGAGATGCTGCAGCGGCGTATAATATAGGCGACAGTGAGCAACTTCCGCCAGTCACAGAAAGTTCATTCGCGGAAGAGCAAAAAGAAGAGTCACTGGCCCATGCTTGGCGTGAGGCGAAAGAGCGGTCACACGGCATGGTTATCGGTGGTCCGTTGCTTCATCACATTGAAACGTTACATGGGAAGTCTCGCCGAGCTGAAGTGTTAGAGCTAGCGCACGACAGTCCTTGCGGTGGCCACTTCTGAGAAAGAAAGACAAAAAAGCGTATTATAGGGGCCTCCTTTCGCCATCATGGGCGTCTGATGTGAAGCGCCATTGTTAGAGCTTTCATGGGTGTCAGATGCATGCGCGTAAGCTTGAAACTGATCGGGTGCCCATAACGCCGCTGAACAGACCGCAGACTCTTTTTGAGGTACTTTACCTTGACTGCATAGGCGTCCTTGAGCCAGCTTCGACACTGGGTCATACATAAGCTTTAAGTGTAGTGGGATCATGTTCCAGACCATAATAAGGTACGCGCTATTCAGCAGCTGGGACTGCCTAAGTGAAAACGTGAACTGGGGAGTGTCCTCGGGCTTCTCAACTACTATCGAGACTATGTACCTAGCTATTCAAGACTCGTCTTGGTACTGACAGGGGTGGCAAACAAAAGGGCTCCGAACACACTGCCGTGAAACTCGGAGGTAGAAGTTGAGTTCCACGGAGTTAAAAACGCCCTCACGACTATTCCTGGCTTGACAGCCCCAGACCCCAGCAAATGTTTTTGTTTGGCCATGGGTGCATCGGAAATGGCAGTAGGCGCTTGCCTCTCCCAAAAAAGTAGGTGAAATCGACTGACCAGTTGCAATTCTTACTAAGAAGTTGAGCCCGTCGCAACAAAAATGGTACACAATTGAGCGGGAGGCGTTTTCAATTGTGTAGACGCTGGAGTGTTTTGGTACAAGGCTATTCGGCACAAAGATCAAAATAATGACTGACAATGATTCGCTCATTTTCCTGACTCGCGCAACTCCCTCCAGTGCTAGGCTGACGCGTCGGGCATTGGTGATCCAAAAGTACGACATGTAAATTTTTCACATCAATGTTGCGCTCACGAAGGCTACAGATGCACTTTTGCGTCTCAGATGATCTTTCGGGATGTGTTATATATTTGTTTAGTAAATAGGCTGGTATGTTGACTCAGACGTGTATATTACTTGATCTTTGGCCATGAATTAGTTTGGCTATACCAAATCGCCGTGCAGGATTTGGTTTCGCATGTTCGGAAACAAACGTTAAATTTCGTTTTAGATTAGCTCTAACTGGTGAATATTTTTGTGTATAATGTCGAATAGTCTGATTAGGCGTGTGAAATAGACATTCATTTGCCGGTGCGATCCACTGAACTTAGGAAATAGCTGACACTGATCCCGTCGCTTCCTTTGAGTTTGCTCTGGGGGACCATGGGTTGCACACAGTTGGCCTCGCGTGTTGGGACAATCACGGTGCGAAGTGGTGACTCTGAGGACACTCTGCAACAGGTCAATGGGGACTCCGTGCTGTTCATGTGCTTTGTGTTAGAGGAGTTGTGCGAAATGGTGACTCTGAGAGACACTCTGCAACAGGTCAATGGGGACTTCGTGCTGTTCATGTGCTTTGTGTTAGAGGAGTCAAGCATACGCGAACATTTTAATACTCTTGATTACACCGTGGAGTGTGTCATAATTGTTTTTGCGTTGGTAGGATGGCGAGGCTTTTGTTTACTAATGCGAATGTTAAGTCTACTGCATTATAAGCATAGTCATGTTTTTCTCTTCGGCATTATTACATGAGGTTATTCTTTGGTGTGTGAAATAGGGATTGGTCAGAAAGCACAGGACGAGTTCACGCGCGCCTGTATGGGCGAATAACCAGAAACGAAGGACGCAGGTGGGTTCCGCGAAGAGGAGACGCGGGAAACAGCCACGTATGGAAAGAACTCGGATTAGTGGCTGCGCCATAGAAGAGGCACTATAGATCTGCACCCTCGATAGGAACAAAAGGGTAGACAGTCCGAGTTGAAGGGGAGCGTTCGGGGAGATAGGCGCGTAGGTGAAAGGTAGGGGGTGGTTGAGGTTGCCGCCACCGCTAATGCCCATGTGCTTCCCGCATGTCCCGTCGACCGTCTCGGTCGTGGAAATTGGGCGACGCGACACTGCCCAGCCAGTTTGATGTTTGGCATCCGCGTGCGGCTTCTGAGAATTCCTGTAAAAACGGTGGTAGCTTTACCACCACTTAGCCCGCTACGACCGATGGATGCTTTTCTGTGCGATCGCCATCGGGTCCCAATTATGGTGTTTGTATTTCAAGCCAACCGGCCCACAGCCACACGGGGTACAGTGTTTTCTGAGGACGGGCAGGGCAGCCCACTGTCCGGCAGAATGCAGTCAATAAGCCGTGGTTTCATGAAAACATTCTCGGGGGCAGCTTGCCTGGCGGGCGCTTGCAGGAGAAAAGGGGAGGACATTAAGGGCCCATACCCGGAGCCTAAAATAGGGGAGAGGGAGATAACACGTGTCTTTCGGCAAGCCTATCCGATGGGGTGTTGTAAAGTGTGCCACTGTTTCCACCCATGCCGTGTGCGGCACGAAGGTGGTTGTGCTATTGGTTGCAATGATGTGAACTTGAATATGTGATTGGCTGGTTTACGACTCCTTTGTGCAACTTAGCTCTTATAAAGTAATAGTTGGTTATGTGGAGAGAGCGGAGTTGCAGGCTTGGGCTCGGACAGAACCCTCGGCGTTAGAATAAAGCGTCTCTTTTTCAGACAACGGCTCTTCCTTCGCGCTGCCACCGTGCACTAGAATGATCGAGGGGCGCCAAATTCAGACCTTAAACACCTTCCCTGCTTAAGTAGTGTTGAAGCTACCAGAAGATAAAGGGAAAGGAAATTAACTGCCCTGTACCTGACGTACGAGCGGACTTGTAGCAACGCTGTAGAAGCGCTGTTCGCTTCAGACCGCGTTGCTGCAATGCCGCTGACACGCCATGCGGTTGACCCTCGCGTGATTCGAAAATATATAAGAAGCTTTGGCGTGATAATAATGAAGAATTTCAAGGGTGTATGCGATTTTATACCATAGGTGAGATAAAGTAGATGTGGAGCCATCGAATCCTGTGAAATTATAGAGTTATGCGGCTTGCCAACCGCTTACCACGTTTTGTTTGTGACCAGTTCGCGCACGTTCAACCATCTTTTACGTGTTATCCGTTCGACACCATCGAGTCCTTCGCGCAAACAGCTTCGTGCTGGCGCATTTCGCATTCACGAAAAAATGCACTTTCCATTGCATTCTTGGTTCTACTTTACTAGGATAGAGCATTATAGAAAATGTTCTCGCGAGAGATATCAGCTTTTGGCACTTCAGTAACTGATTGATTTAACAAAGTTCTAAGATCTGTAGGGAACGAGATGCCTGGGTATACCTGCCGTTTCGTCCTATAATGCTTCAAGATGGCATGGGCGCGTTATCGAACATAAACGTCCAAAATTAGCAAAGTTTCTAGCTACCATAGACGTAAGGAGTTATGTCTAAAATCTATTTCTGTTTTTCAATTCGCGCACTATAAAGAGAACAGAGTGAAAAGATACCACATCCTTGCAAACTAAAGGTAGTTTTTCCTCAAGCTTGGAACCATGATTTTTCGGTGGAGTTGTTCTATGAAATAATTTCTTTGAAGGTAAGCAAAACTTCAGTAGCAGCAGGTACACGGAGGAGTAAAAGATTGCAACAGTGCTGTTTTATATGAAGGAGCTGCCTTTAAGGTATGGCCACAAGAGTTAAGTAAATGAGAATAAATAATTTTTGAGCTAAGGAGCCCAATTAGAAATAAATTATTTGCCGACCTCACACTGCCAGTGGCAAGAGCAGCCACTTTTGAATGATTTCAATCAGTCATTTACAACTGTCAATTTATATCAGCCGAATGGTCCAGGTAGCTCTTTTCATTGTTGCTTTTGATGCATCGTGGCTTCACATTTTATTACCAGGTTGTCAGCCAACCAGCAAAACCGTGAATTCCGCGGGATTTTGAAACTCAGCTAATATGTGCTCCTATCAGGGAAAATGAGCTGTCATTTTATTGAAAAGGAATGAAAGTCGCTATAATGCTCGCTCGAGTAAAAGAGAGGAATCGTAACGAATTGTCTTTGTTGCCGTGTCATCGGCTGCAGGAGTTGTCAGTGCACAGTCGACAACCGATTTTCAGGTCACCCGATTTTTGGGACATGCCCGATAATGAGGACGGCTTCGCGGCACCACGTACCCCATAGATTCGATGTATAAGAACGTCTGAAATTTGAAACGCAAGAGCCGTTAGCCGTACGATTTTCCGGACTGTTTGCTACGACCGTACCTCAGAAATGGTATTGGTCAAAGCCGAAACTGCGGTTTTGATCATTTCGCCGCCTCGAACTGGCGCTCTCGTACGCACATCCACTGGCAGCCGTAGCCACCACCGCGGCAACGTGAGGCCTAGCTGTTCCGACCTTCGCTATTAAGGTTCTAGCCGTTCTGTGACGTGCTTTTTATTGAAAGAATTCGTGCTGTCAGCAATGGCACCGACTGCACCTTTGTGATCTTCGCGATTGACTTCGAAGCTTAGAAATCACAACGCGTTGCATTGTGCCGGTTTCTGAAGGGCAGCTTTACCTCAGCACCGCAGTGTAACGCGGTGAAACATACAGAAAGTATTGCGGTAAAACTTAACAAGTGTTGGAAGGGTCAATTATCACGGGGCACAATACGTAATCCCTAATTATACAAGAGTGCACCCGCCTCCTCCTGTATTGGCAGGCTTCAGAGGTTTTTCAGGCGTGCTTGTCAACTGACCGGGCGTGTACAAGTGACCAAGAGGATACTTCAAATGGTCCGTGTGGTGAAGCGCGGTGTAACGAGGACCAGAACAGGAAGGACCGTGACATTGAAAACTGTTAGGGAATGGAAATGTGCCACCTCTTCTTTGAAGGAGCCTGAGCTCAATATGCAATGTTGGCTCGCACCGAGATGCAGGTGACACTTATCCAAACCAAAATAAACTCTTTGAAGCAGTGAAGACCAACACTGAGGCACTGTCCGTTGCATGAGAATAAGTCCGGAGAGTTGAGGCTGACTTTCCAGTTGCACAGGAAATCTCACTTGTGACAAAATTTGCGTCTAATAGCAATTGGCTTGCTATCAGTTGAGAGAAATAGGTCATTTTCGAATATATTTCTTCTGTATTCACATCTGTTTATTTGGATTTGAAAATTTTTGACTAGATTTGCAATGGGCTTTACAATTTGTTTTCGAACATATTTTATTTGCGGTGCATTTTTCGAACCCCTCCCTTCAATTTTCTACTTTGAATCAAATAAACACTAATCCTTACTGTTCGAACTGGATCAAATGTTTGGTTTTTGCTTTTAGCGTGCTTTCTATAGAGCGATCGCATCGGGCGAGAAAGTCTCAGCCGATTTTGCAAACGCACTAAGGAAAAATGTGGAAAACTCGGGCAACTTGAAAATGTGAAATTTGTAGACATCCTGAGTACAGACATCTGTTTTTAGATTCGGAATGAGCTGAGAGATACCACAGCCGGAACGAAAATTGTGAATTCTTCGACCATTCAGTCTCCAGTGTCACCATGATCAAATGCAGCGATGCCAAGAAAATATAGTGTAGAGAGAAGAAAAACATTGTTGACGCAACCACGAGCATTTCCTCCATGAATTATTTGGTGTACAGTGCCATCAGTAGCAGGCATGATGACTTCGCAACTGTACCGGAACTGAGAGTAAATTTCAGTGTCATTTGTCAACAAATAAACATGCAATTTGCCTTTTCAATGCATATGCCTGATATACGAGGAGTGCTCAGAAACCTAGTGTACATGCACATTAGGTGTGAACAAGAATGGACGTCTTTCTAGATTTAGAGTAAATGTGATCTCCTATGTGATGCAGCAGTGCACTACTACTAAAACAGCCGCACCCATTGAGAAAGTTGGATGAAGAACGAGCAGTGATCCGGCAATTCTGCATTTCAGTGCCCAAATTCCCCCCAAAAAGATCGACGCCTAAATGGATGGTGTGCAGTGCCGGTCATTACACATTGTAGCCAGCGCAGCATGAATCTCCTCCGCATTGTTTCTCCTTAATATGCAGAAACCGGGTTACTGCTCATGAAACAATAGGAAATCGTGAGATTGGAGGAAAGTGGCATGGCTCCCCTCCGGATGAGTCAGTGCATGCCCTCCGCGATACTAGAAATCCTACCTTACAGGGAACTGGTAATGCAAGTTATTCAGGATACACCAGTGACGCCATGAATCGATTTAAACTAAGAAGCATTGTTTTAAATATCAGCTTCTGTTAATGTCTTGGTAGCATGTTGGTTATTAGGGAAACTGAAGCTCAATGTTACATTTGCTGAGTATCTTCCCAAAATTTTCTTCCTGATACTTCTTTGTTACATCAGAGATTTCAAGTATTTTTCAATCTTGGGTCATTTTGGTTCAGTAAAATTTCTTGACGCTCTTTTAATTTTGGTCTTTGGCGTTTCAGGAGTGCAGTTGGAGAACACCTTGTAAAAAATTTAGCAACACCTGAGCAGACGCCGTCAAAGGACATGACGTCACAGGAAGCTGGTGCAGGAACTTCCAGGCAGCAGTGCCACCATTCTTTCCTCTGCGTCTTTTACAGTTTACTCACCCTGTTGTCACGGTACACGTGAATCCTTTTGTTTTGTAGGAACATCATTTACAGGTACGCCTGAAATTAATTTTCTCTTTAGCGCTCACTTGCTATGGTTGCTTACTGGTGTTGGCGTAGGACCACCGCAGCACGCGGTCACGGGGTCAAGTAAGCGCACTTTATGGAGGTGAAATGCAAAGCTACCTGCGTACCCTCCAACACTAGTTGGTCAGAATTAATCCGGAGTTCCCCCCTATCACGTCTGTCAAATGCAGATTGTCATTTGGGCAGGTAACACCCAAGAATTTAAATAATTTAATTTTTATTTAGAGCTCCTTTAAACTGCAGTATTCCCTATATCTCCAAAACCTCATGGCCAAAATATTATTCACAAAGAATTATTAAAAACAGTTTATATAAGGCTTCATTTGTAATTGTAGTTAGTGGTCATACGTAATGAGCATTAATGAAGGTGGAACTAACAGGACAGACAGAATTGTGATACCGAGTGTGAGCGCATGATGACCCACGTTGAAGAAATGACTGAGTCTCCCTCGAGGTCCTTGACGTGGACATCAACTGACTGCAAGTTCATGGCGGAAAGGATTATGTGCTTCCTGAAGTTGTACTTGTCCAGAAACTTCTGCGTCTGCTCCATGTTCTTGTTCAGCCTGTGCTTTGCGAGTGAAATAATTTGATTAATGAGGTGGTGGTAAGAGCACGCTCTTTGTGGCTTATGTACTCTTCATACAGCAGAGTAGAATTTCGCATGATACTTCTAAGCAAAGCAATCGAACCTTATGTGTAGTGGTATTTTTTTAGCATCGACAGTCATGTATGTTTTCAAGCGCCTAGTGCTGCTTGCCAACACAAGCTGCAGCAGTTACCTAATGTGGCGTGAAAGAGGTTTATTGAAGAGTGGCACGTACCCAATATCACGTACCTAGTGCAGCAAGCTGACCTGGCTATTGATTATGAGCCCGCTTCCCTCAACATAGCTGCTTGATTTCTATCCATTAGAACATAAGACCAGTGGCACAAATTGACGGTAAAATAGAAACAGACCACCGAAGGTTATAGGAATGCTAATCATCCTAATAATTTAAACATCCTAAGAATGCTAATCGCATTAAATGATGCCAGATGTTGTCAATACTTTGGTGTACTTATTATTTTTTTATTTGTGCGAGATAAATCGTTGTTTTTCTGAAGCACATGGCATCCAAACAGCATAAGAAGCTAGTAAGAAGTCAATATTAGCAATTCATATGTGCAACAGGAGTTATTGTTATTAATTTGCGATACGGCTGTTGTGTGAATATGCCTAAAAGGCTTCAAACTGGCTTGCAGCATTTACCTGAACATGAATTTTCTTATAGGCTGGATGAGTGAGTATTGAGAAGGTTATCCTGGCACAGCATAACATGGCCTGCCATGGGGGACCAGGATAGCTTGCAAGGGCCTTGTTTTGCTGTACGTTCACAGACGAGGAGCTAATCGGCCATTTGCGTTTGGAAAATAACATCAAGGGATGGATAGTGGGCTCTTGACCCCACCAGAGTAAACGCTGTTATAGGCAAGTTCCATACATGCTTTCCCTTTGCATTTTCGCATTCCCATTTTGTATCTTAAATTAGCAACTTCCCATTAGCTTAACAAATGACTTTCAAGTAGTCTGTGTCTTCAGTTGTGTGCTACAATAGGCTACCATTTCGAATGATTTCGCTGAGAGACATGTTGAGACGAGCGTAGTGACGCATCCGCCGAGCCGGCGCCGGTCAGACCTCCTCGCTTCACACTTGCGGAGCTCCTCTCCCCGGCTGCCGCGCTTTGACAAGCGTGGGCACACACACACGCACACACGAAGACACGTGGCACTGAAACATGCCTGGACGCGCTTGGCGGGAAGGCGTTGCGGCAGCTCCGAACGGGCCAAAATGTCCGCCGCTTTGAACGAAGCCCCGGCGTACGTTGCATCCGCGTCGGCTATACCGCGCGTCGTAGGCGAAACGTAACAGACCGCCCCGCCAGGGGAAGGAGATCCCGATGGTCAGGGGACTGCATCCGCTGTCCGGAGGGATGTCGCTCGATGATGCTCATAACCGAAGTCGGTCGTCCCTCGGCGTTTCTTGAGCGCAGCGCACCGAGAAGGCCTCGTTCTCACGTTCAGGTTCACACAGGACACTGCAAAGTGACTTCGGGAGAGTTGCCATTTTTGTTCTCGTTCCCAGCAAGCATTAGAACTGCGCCGAAACTCAGCCGCTCAAACAGCAAGCACGGCACAACCCTCACTAAGCCATGCCAGGCTCTTTCCACTTTTATACTACTGCCTAGTTCCTTACAGTAGTCTAGCAGCTCCAGAACGCGTCCACAAATTGGAAAATTGCACTAGAAAGCACAGCATGGCTTTGAAACACTAAACAAAAGCAATATGTTAAAAATCGTGCCTCAGGAAGAAAAACATCAGTAACAAACAACTCTGAGGCTGATTCCTACGTTAGGGGCTTCGACTTAAGCCATCGGCGTTACCGTTGAGACTCCCCTTTTTGTAACGCACCTCAAAGGAATATTGTTGCAAAGCGAGGCTCCAGCGCAGGAGGCGGCCATTTTTGGGAGAGATGGTCTGCAGCCATTGGAGAGGGCAGTGATCCGTCTCAATGACAAACCTCGAGCCGGCTAGGTAGCATGACAATTTCTGAACGGCCCACACGAGACACGCACACTCTTTCTCGGTGGCGCTGTACGCCTGCTCACGACTGGTCAGCTTACGACTAGCATACAGGATGGGGTGTTCCACTTCTCCATTTTCCCGTTGGCACAGTACAACGCCCATGCCTCGCTCACTAGCATCGCACTGAACAACAAACCCCTTTGTGTAGTCTGGCGATCGTAGCACAGGCTGGCTTGTTAGGGCGCTCTTTAGGACGCTAAAAGCTCTTTCCTTTGTCTCGTCCCAGACGCCTGTTTGGGGCTCTGTCTTTCTTAGAGCATCCGTCAGGGGAGCCGCGATGTCAGAGTACCTGGGGATGTAGCTCACATAGTAGCCGGCGACACCTAAGAACGACCGAATATCGGTCTTCGTGCGCGGTTGCGGGAAGTTTCGCACAGCGGCCACCTTTATTTCAGAGGGGCGGCGACGACCCCGTCCACTCACGTGACCGAGGTAGACAACCTCGGCCTGTGCTAACTGGCACTTGGGAGCCTTGACTGTCAAGCCCGCTTCGCGCAGGCGGGTTAGCACTGCCCGCAAGTGTGCCATATGCTCAGACCAGGATGCGGAGAATATCGCTACGTTGTCTAAATACGGTAAAGCGAATTGTTGCTGTCCCCGCAACACTTTATCCATGAGGCTTGAAAAACAGTATGGCGCGTTCTTCAAACCAAAACTCAACACTTTAGGACGGAATGCTCCCATTGGTGAAATGAACGCCGCATACCTACTAGCCTTTTCTGTAAGTGGAACCTGCCAATAACCCCTGACAAGATCTAGGGTGGAAATTAACTGAGCGCTACTAACTTTCTCAAGGCGCTCCTCGATGTTAGGGATCGGATAAATTTGATCCTTAGTGATGGAATTAAGCCTGCGGTAGTCGACGCAAGGACGAGGTTCCTTGCCCGGTACCTCAACTAAAATCAAAGGGGAGGTATAATCACTCTCACCCGCCTCAATAACACCGAGCTGTAGCATCTTCTTTACCTCAGCCTCCATAATATCGTGCTGGCGGGGTGACACCCGGTATGCCTTGGATCGTACTGGCTCTGGGGAGGTAAGTTCTATATCATGAGTAAGGACAGAAGTCCTACCAGGCCTCTCAGAGAACTGACCTTGAAACTCTTGTAAGAGCTGGTGTAGTTCGGTTTTCTGCTCAGGCGACAGCGGTGCTTTACTGATTAAGTCACTAATGACTTGATCGGTGTCTCCCCTGTTCATCACTGAGCCCAGTCCCGGAAGCTCGACCGGAAGCTCTTCGGGAACGTTTACCATCATACACACCACTGCCTCCCGTTACTTATAGGGTTTGAGCAGATTACAGTGGTAAACTTGCTGTGCTTTCCGTTTTCCTGGCAGACTCACCACGTAGTCAACGTCCGACAATTTTTGAACAATCCGTGCTGGGCCCTCCCACTGCACGTCGAGTTTGTTTTTTAGCGATGTGCGCAATATCATGACCTCATCGCCCACCTCAAAACGACGGGCCCTGGCTGTCCGATCATACTAAAACCTTGGCCCTCTGCTGGGCCTTTGCCATTGCTTCACCTGACAACTCCTGTGCCCTTCTTAAGCGTTCGAGGAGCCTAAGCACGTACTCCACCACGACTGGGTCGTCGCCCCTGCCTTCCCACGATTCTCGAAGCATGCGAAGTGGAGACCGCAGCGAGCGACCGTACACCAGCTCAGCTGGCGAAAACCCCGTAGCCGCATGCGGCGCGGTCCTTAATGCAAGCATCACCCCAGGCAGACACAGCTCCCAGTCAGTTTGATGTTCAAAACACAATGCTCTCAACACGCGCTTCATGACGGAGTGGAGCTTCTCAACAGAATTCGACTGGGGGTGGTACACTGAGCTGTGTAACAGCTTTACCCCGCACCTCTCGAGAGAGGCGGTCGTCAAAGCGCTAGTAAACACTGTGCCCTGATCTGACTGGATTTCCGCAGGAAAACCAATTCGCGCAAATATGGACAGTAGTGCATTGACTATCTCAACTGAGCTGAGTTCTTTAAGCGGCACTGCTTCAGGGAACTTTGTCGCTGGGCAGATCACAGTCAAAATGTGTCTGTACCCCATGGCTGTTACCGGCAGAGGTCCCACTGTATCAATAACGAGCCGTCTAAAAGGCTCCGTAAAGATAGGTACCAACTTCAACGGCGCCCTCGATTTGCCCCCTGGTTTTCCCACCCGCTGACAGGTGCCGCATGTCTTCACAAAGTGGTCTGCGTCCCGAAAACACCCTGGCCAATAGTACTCTTGCAAGAGACGGTCCTTAGTTTTCTTAACTCCTAGGTGTCCGGACCACGAACCCCCATGCGACAATCGCAACAGATCCTGACGGTAGCACTGAGGCACGATGAGCTGATCGAACTCCACTCCCCTGCAGTCTAGATACTTCCGGTACAGGACCCCACCTCTTTCCACAAAGCGAGCATTTTTCTTGGCGATACCTTCCTTGACAATGCAGCGTATGTTTTCTAGGCTGCCATCCTTCTTTTGCTCGGCTATCAAAGCCGCCCGGCTGACTTTTAGCAACCTATTAAGTCCGTCTGACGTAGGCGCGATGAGCAAATCTGCAGATAGCTCTTCTAACTTTGCCGCATCGGGCATTTCCTCTCCAGTATCTGGTGCCTTCAACGCTACAGGCTCAATTTTATTCAGTTTGGACGTGCTCTGAATATCAGCTTGCGGCGCCTCTGACCCTTTCTCATTGTTCGACAACGTCGGCCCCGCAACTACCGCCTTTGCAGCGAGCTCCCGAACCTTCGATCTGGTTAAGGCCTGAATGCTAGCCTCACCAAACAAAAGCCCCTTCTCGCGCAGGAGGTGATCGGACCTGTTCGAAAATAGGTACGGGTACTGGGGGGGCAGCATAGATGACACTGCCGCCTCCGTCTGAAGTGCTCCGAAAGGTCCTTCAATAAGCACTTTTTCTACGGGCAGACACACGCTATGAGCTTCCACGGCTTGCTTGATCCATGCGCACTCGCCCGTGAACATATGGGGTTTTACGTAAGAGGGGTGAACTACATCCATTGTAGCTGCGGAATCGCGAACACTCGGCACTCTTTCCCGTTCACGAGGAGGTCTCGCATGTAAGGCTGGAGAAGCTTCATGTTCTCGTCAGTGCTACATAATGACAAAACCACGACTTTTGTTTTTGTTTCCTTACACTGCGCCGAAAAGTGACCCGGCTTCTGGCACGTATAACAAACACGCGCTTGCCTCGCCTCGAACCGCTTTCTGCGTTCGGCTTCGGCTGCCGCCGTCTCCTTACGTTCGGTCGGACTGCTTTCACTCGCATCCGCACTAGGTGTGTCCCCCTTTGCTCTCATGGGCGTGAACATCGGTCTCTCAAACTTGGAGCCAAATTCACCCTTTTGACCGTCCTTAGCTCCGCGAGCCCGACGCGTCACAAACTCCTCGGCTAGCTCAGCGGCTCTAGCCACCGTACTAACGTCTGGCATATCCAAGACCCAGTACCACACGTTCTCAGGTAACCGACTATAAAACTTTTCCAGCCCGAAACACTGCAGAACTTTCTCGTGGTCACCAAACGCTTTCTCTTCTTTGAGCCACTCCTGCATGTTTGACATAAGCCTGTAGGCAAACTCTGTATATGACTCACTTCTGCCTTTCTCATTTTCCCGAAACTTCCGACGGAACGCCTCCACTGACAGCCTGTACTTTTTTAGCAGACTCGATTTCACTTTGTCGAAATCCTCTGCCTCCTCTCTCTTCAAGCGAGCGACTACGTCGGCCGCCTCGCCGGGTAACAAAGTGAGCAAGCGCTGTGGCCACGTTTCCCGAGAGAACCCCTGCTTCTCGCAAGTTTGCTCAAAGTTAACCAGGAACAAACCAATGCCCTCTCCAAGCTTAAACGGCCGCATCAGGTCAGTCATTTTGAACGATACTCGTTCTCCTGCACCGTGTGCCTCACGTCCATTACGAGCGCGTTCCATCTCTACCTCGAGACGCTTCATTTCCAAAGCGTGGTCGCGCTCTTCTTTTTCTTTCTCTTTTTGTTCTTTTCGTTCGCGCTCATCTTTCTGTTCTTTAAGTTCGCGCTCCTGTTTCTCTTTCTCTTCTTTAAGTTCGCGCTCCTGTTTCTCTTTTTGCTCTTTAAGTTCGCGCTCCTGTCTTTTTGCCCTCTCCTCAATGGTCTCAAGGAATTCCGACAGCTCATCATCTTCAGCCTCCAACTCAAGAATAGCCCTCAGCAGATCTGGTTTTCTGAGTTTGCCTGAGACATCCAGACCCAACTCTCTTGCAAGCTCCAGCAATTTCGGTTTGCGCAACGACTTCAAATCCATGGCTGCTCTGAATACTGCTTTCTCTACTGCCTACTATTGTCTTGCCGCAAACTAACCCGGCAGCAACGACAACCACAATTACCAGCTCTGTTTCCGACACTAACAAAAGCCTGGCAAAACTCAGAATAAGAAAGTCCCGCACTCACCAAACCTCGCAGCCAAGAATTCAGCGCAGTCGTTCCGCTGCAGGCAACCAGTCACCACACAGAGCTCGTTGCACTGCTCCCGGATGGTCGTTGTGCTGCTCAGCATACAGTCAACCGCATATCTTCGCTGCTGGCCTCCGTTGTCGCGATCCCACCGCTGACAACCAGCTGTTGGAATCTCAGCGCTGACACCCGTTGTTGCAATCGGAACGCTGGCGCGAGTTGTTGCAACTGGGTCGCAAGCCCCAAGGGTGGCGTTGGCCTGGCGGCCTGGGGCACAACTGGAAGCATCCGAAGGTCCTGGCAAAGCATGAGTCGACTGCAAACAGAACAACTTGTTTATTCTAGCATCGCAAAAGAGCGGCCGGTCAGGTCGACCGAAGTGGAGAGACGGGAGAGCACGCTTCTCTTCGGAAGAATTCGGAGCCTCTCTCTTGGCGTCCGGGGGCAGCTGCTTTTATACTCTCGGAGTTGAGGGCAAGAGGGAACGTCACTGGACGAGGTCGCGTGACAGCGGGGCACGGACACGCTGAGAGACATGTTGAGACGAGTGTAGTGACGCATCCGCCGCACCGGCACCGGTCAGACCTGCTCGCTTCACACTTGGGGAGCTCCTCTCCCTGGCTGCCGCGCTTTGACAAGCGTGGGCACACACACACACACGCACACACGAAGACACGTGGCACTGAAACATGCCTGGACGCGCTTGGCGGGAAGGCGTTGCGGCAGCTCCGAACGGGCCAAAATGTCCGCCGCTTTGAACGAAGCCCCGGCGTACGTTGCATCCGCGCCGGCTATACCGCGCGTCGTAGGCGAAACGTAACAACAGCCACGAAGCTACCACAAAAGTTTTAGGAGTTTCTCGGGAATAAATAAGCTAAGTGTACGTTAAAAACTGTCCTTTCTTCCTGGCAGATATAGCTGCAGAGGAAGTTGGGGCAGTCAAGCGGGAGAACACAAATAGATAACTTCTTCGCTCTGGACGTATAGCACCCTGGAGTGCAAATTCCTTTCCAACATCTATGAGTCTCTTCTATTGGCCGCCCAGGACTGCCCAGTGCTGTACGAGAAGCATGTGTACCAATCCTTATCAGAGAACACAGCACCTTGGTCACTCTAGGGCAACTAATATAAAGCACTTATGTTTCAATCTGACATCTTTTCAATACTGACTGTAAATATACCTGCGTGATTTGCTATCTAAATGAAAAGTGTTCATATCATATTGATGCTGGCATGCATACAGGTTTTTCTTTTATGCTGCGTATCCATGTGGTATAGGTGAATAACGCACAAGGTCCAGGAAGATAGATTCATGGATGTTTCAAGTTGTTCTGGACTTGCATTGACGTTCTTACGGGCTATACATTTTTGTTTATGATTATATATGTCATGAGGATTAAGCAATTGTGCGAAACCTTACCAGTAGATTGTTATTATCTAACATTTTCGTGTGCATTGGCTCCCCGTTGAAACTAACCAATATTTTTCTGGCTTCACAGCAGATATTTTGGGGCATGTCATTGTGTTCTGTTTAACACTGTGATTTGTTCTTACTTCCCTCTCTACAATGCATTAAGTGGAATTAGTTGAAGTCGTTCTGGACTCACGATTATCACACTGGCATCAAAAAACTGATTCATTACACTTGAAGGGACACTAAAGTGAAACAATAAATGAGTTTACACTAATGAAGCATTGTTTGAGAACCCTACAGGCAGTCATCTCAAAAAATAGTTTGATTATTAGATGAGAAAATGAAGGCCCAAGTCTCAGTATTTGAATTTCGCGCCGATACCCCAGCGCCGGTACGTCAGCGTGACGTCAGGGATTCCAAAGTATGTTTTCGCATTTGGGCCGCGTTGCCTGAATAAAGGTTTCCGAAACTTGCCATGTTTAATATTTTGTTCCTTTAGAAAACAATGTAGTGAATCTGTACCGCTATATATAATTAGTAGGCCCTAAAAGATGCCATCAAAATCCGAGACGTCACATGTGCAGGTGCAGGAACTTAAGGTGCACGAACTTAAGCAAGCGTCGCCACCCGTATTTCGTTCTTGCGCTTTTTCTGGCTTACCAAACGTCTTATCGTTGTAAGAGTGGTGTTTTTGGTGTTATAGAATGGTAATTTGCTGATGCAGAAGGAGCTCAAGAAGCTGATGAGGGAAGGGAGTATCAATATGAGCTCTAGAGTACAGGTTTATATACAGCAAAAAACTGGAACTCAGCCTGAGTCAGTGTGCTATGACCTGCTATTCTGCAACACAGTATGAGGTGGTAACTGTTATACTAGTGCTGACTCCACAGACTGGCAGCATTTGTCGAAATCATTTTATTCGTCCAAATGTACACGAAGTATTTGAGTCCACTTAAACGTGAAATCCGGTCAGCACAACCACAAAGCTGCATTCCTTTTTTCGAGGCATGATTTAGAAAAGCTCAGAAGATAAGCTTTTCCAGTTTCTTTACCAATTTGTTACCGTGTCAACGCATACTGTGCAGTTTATTCTCTTAAACAGCTATGCCTTTTACTAATATATTTAACAGCTCCGTAAGAGAGTTTGTGCCCCGCAGGGGCGTCTGCGTAAGCAGGCGTTTGGTGTGTTACGACACCACGTACCCGAGCACGTGAGGGTTGGACCCTCCCGCGTGCAGCCGAGCGCGGCTTAGCCGTGTCCTGGTAAAAGGGGATCTTGGGGGTTGAGCCACTGCCGGGTGTTTGGACCGTTAAGGCCCCTCGGCGGCGGCAACACACCCCGTTGGCCTCGGCTTCACGTAAACGGCATCCCCGGACTGACCCAACCGGGGGAAATCGGCAGTCGCCTCTTCCTATCTCTTCCTCTCGAATCTTCGTCTTTATCTCTTACTTTTTGACCTTTCCTGTCTTCTCCTCTCTTCCATTTACTTCATTCTCCTCGGCGGCAAGGGTTAACCTTGTGTGGGATAGCCAACCTCGGTTATAACAGATTTGGTTATAGTAGTGTCGTACAGCTGGCGCATGCAGGCCGTCTTTTCACGTTCCTGCAGCGTTCCCTTGTTCATTTCATTTTCATTTCATTTATTGATACTGTGTATCCCATCAGGGATTGTAACAGGAAGGGCTGTATGTTATACATAGGAACATGGTATAAGGTGTTACTTACTAAATCTTATACAATAAAAAACTTGGGCATATAACAATTTGATTACGGGATTATACAAGAGAATAAATAGAACGGAGAGGTTATGACAAAGATAATTGCAGTTACAGAGACCAGTTACAAGGTCCGTATTGACGTAATAACAATCGCGCAACAATCAAGGTTACAATAATGCCAACAAGAAAAGAAATGTATTGCATCATTGCCGTAATTATAGTCAAGCACAAACACCGTTAAAATAATAAGGCAACAAGGAACTACGTAAATAATGTGAATAATGTGAAGAATTATTGCTGCAATGCGTATAGTTGATGCGCAATCAGGGTACCAAACGTATCTAAGGATGAGCTATCAGTGGTACTTGTGCTAAGATTATTCCATTCGCGTGTCGCCCTTTGAAAAAAAGAGTTTGAAAATATCAGTGTGGAATGGAAACTCGCTTAATGTGTGTGTGTGTTTATGGCGAGTTATTCTATTCGAGGACGTTGATATGTATTTCATAATAGGCAGTTTAAGTTGATTGTGTATTAACTGATACATGATTTTTAGTCTAGCAAGCTTAGCTCTGTTGTGCATGGTTAGAAGTTCTGCCCGTTTCAGTAGTGCTGTTGGTGAGTCTGTGATGGAGTGTTTATTATATATGTATCTCAGAGCTTTTCGCTGTACCACTTCAAGTTTTTTGTTCAGTTTGTTGGTAAACGGGAACCAAACGGTGTTGGCGTACTCTAGAACCGGTCTTATGAGTGTTTTATATGCGAGTAACTTTGTTTCGGATGGTGCTAGTTTAAGGCGTCTGTTAAAGAAGAGCTGTCTTATTGCGGTTGATGCGATATTGTTAACGTGAGAATCCCACCTGAAGTCAGATGTTAGTGTCACACCAAGGTACTTATAGTTCAGCACAATGCGTTGGCGGGCTAGTTGGTGCGAATCCATGAATACTTTGTTTAGCGCAAAACGACAGAGACAAGAAAGACGACAGGACAAGGCGCTACTCTCAACTGACATCATTTTATTGCGTCACTCCTTTATAGACCGCTCAAACCAGAGGAACATGCGCAGTGAGCACCATGCGGTGGAGCCACCAACATCCGATCCCAAGAGCGCACTCATGCGACAGAATCCAAAAAACCAAATTCAGCGCTGTACAATGTTAAGGAAGGCACACTAATGCACTGTGACCCCAAAGACTGAATGAAAAAAGCTTCCGATAACTCTCGGGCGGTGGTGTCACGGCTCTTTTTCAAAATCGTGGTATCACGAAACATGGGTTTGCACTTGCATGTTTTACAATGCTGAGCCAAATGGGAACCTGTGCCTGTTGGTATGGATCGCTCATGTTCTCTAAGGCGCTCGTTAACACAGCGGCCTGACTGCCCTACATACACTTTGCCACATGACAAGGGAATCTTATAAACCACACCGACTCTGCAATCTACAAACTTCACGTGGTTCTTTTCACAATCAGGTTTTTTACTTGTTTTAGAAATACGGCTGCACAACATTGACAGTTTGTGAGGAGCGGAAAACACTACCGGAATTTGATATCTAGTGGCGACATTCTTTAGATTGTGAGCCACTCTGTGGCAATACGGCACAACTTCAGGCCTCTTCTTTTGTATGATGCGGTTACTTTTGTGCCGCTTCCCTTTCAGTTTCTGAAGCAATACCTCCGAGACTGACGTCACCACCACACTTGGGTAACCAGCAGCCTGCAGCCTATTTAACTGAGCAATGAAACTCATTTTCGCAGAGTGATGACAAGATTTCATTAAGGAAGATTCTAAACACATCAAAGCAATGGCGCGTTTCACAGTCTTTGAGTGCGCAGACGCGTAAGGTAAAAGTTCCTTACGTGCACGTGGCGAATACATCCAACAGGCGTGGCCTGTTTGTAAGGAAAGCTGCAAATCTAAAAACTGGAGTTTTCCGTCCCTAGATAGCTCATGTGTGAAAGTTAATCCTTTGCCATTGTCATTGAACAGAGTTAAAATATCAGCTACCGTCACGGAGCAGTCATTGTTAGTCTGTTTCATCACAACAAGAAAATCGTCAACATATCTAAAAATTTGAACTGAGTCATTGTTTAAGGCACTCTTAAGAGCGCGGTCGACAAACGATAAAAAGATATTACAAAGAGCAGGCGCCACACATGAACCAATACACACACCATTTTTCTGGATAAAAAGGTTGTTTTCGAACCGGATAAAAGTTGCACTTAAATAAAATTCAAGAAGGGACATGAAACTTTCCGAAGACAACCCGGTCACATTGCGAAAATCTACCTCGCCACTTTCTTCGATGCACGTCATCACACTGCGAAATAGCTCATCATGCGGTATTGAATAGTAAAGATCTTCGACGTCAACAGAAAAAATGTCAGCTACTGAATGGTTGTCTTCCAGAAAGGAAACAACATCGAAAGAATCCTTTATGGCATAAGGATCGTCAATAGTTAAATGCTTCAATTGTTTTTGCAAAAAGCGGCTAACTAAAACCTGCCAACAGTTGTTTTCACTGACTATTGTACGGAAAGGCACATCCTGTTTGTGCGTTTTTGCAGTGAAAAAAACCTCTAGAGCAAGTACCTTACATTGTTTTACATTTTTCACAATCTTGGTGAGGCCCATATTTTCCAACAAAGAAATGGCTTTGCGTTTTACCTTCTGAGCTTTCTCATTTGCCAGAATGAAGTTCTTGTTGACAGCCTCAATGGCTTTTTTGTTGAAGACAGCAGACGGAGCTATCACAAAACCGCCCTCTTTGTCACTGAGTAACAGCCGAAGTTCATTGTCTCTAAAGAAAGATACTGTCCTTTTGATCACAGCTGTCGAAGGTGGTGCTCTCCCGGTGACGGTCCTACGAAGGCAGTCCACCCCATCGAGGAGGCACCGCTCCTGGTCCTCTAGTTCTGCTTTCCTTGCGATACGCCTGTTCAAAGCCAGTAGCTCATGTGCAGGAATTCTTGGTTATTTGTGTGTCTGTGTCATCTCCTGATCCTGCTGTTCTGGTCAGTCACATAGCTTTTGCTGTGTGCCGTGCAAGGATGCTTACGTTCTGCATGAAGAATGGACATGTTCCTCAAGACGTGGCGAGTCTCTTCGGGAACGTCAGACCTTCCGTCGGTCACGTGCGGCGAATGTGTCGGATTCTTCGTTCTGAAATTTGGCGGCAGGTACGCCTTCTGTACGACTGGTTGAGAGCTGTCTGCTACTCGCGCGATGCGCCTATTGTGGCTGAGAAGAAGTTTCGTCTCTACAGACGTCTATCAACTCAGACTACAGAATTCTGGTGGACACAGCTGCTGCTACTCCTCCGGTCCAGACTCCCGCGCAGAAAGGAACAAACGCAACCTGTCGCCGCTGGTTTCCAGGTACTCGGTGACGCCAGGCTTCCTGACGAAGTTGCTGCATTGTTAAAGAATGGGCCGAAGTATAGCACGGAACCAAGAATTCCTGCACATGAGCTACTGGCTTTGAACAGGCGTATCGCAAGGAAAGCAGAACTAGAGGACCAGGAGCGGTGCCTCCTCGATGGGGTGGACTGCCTTCGTAGGACCGTCACCGGGAGAGCACCACCTTCGACAGCTGTGATCAAAAGGACAGTATCTTTCTTTAGAGACAATGAACTTCGGCTGTTACTCAGTGACAAAGAGGGCGGTTTTGTGATAGCTCCGTCTGCTGTCTTCAACAAAAAAGCCATTGAGGCTGTCAACAAGAACTTCATTCTGGCAAATGAGAAAGCTCAGAAGGTAAAACGCAAAGCCATTTCTTTGTTGGAAAATATGGGCCTCACCAAGATTGTGAAAAATGTAAAACAATGTAAGGTACTTGCTCTAGAGGTTTTTTTCACTGCAAAAACGCACAAACAGGATGTGCCTTTCCGTACAATAGTCAGTGAAAACAACTGTTGGCAGGTTTTAGTTAGCCGCTTTTTGCAAAAACAATTGAAGCATTTAACTATTGACGATCCTTATGCCATAAAGGATTCTTTCGATGTTGTTTCCTTTCTGGAAGACAACCATTCAGTAGCTGACATTTTTTCTGTTGACGTCGAAGATCTTTACTATTCAATACCGCATGATGAGCTATTTCGCAGTGTGATGACGTGCATCGAAGAAAGTGGCGAGGTAGATTTTCGCAATGTGACCGGGTTGTCTTCGGAAAGTTTCATGTCCCTTCTTGAATTTTATTTAAGTGCAACTTTTATCCGGTTCGAAAACAACCTTTTTATCCAGAAAAATGGTGTGTGTATTGGTTCATGTGTGGCGCCTGCTCTTTGTAATATCTTTTTATCGTTTGTCGACCGCGCTCTTAAGAGTGCCTTAAACAATGACTCAGTTCAAATTTTTAGATATGTTGACGATTTTCTTGTTGTGATGAAACAGACTAACAATGACTGCTCCGTGACGGTAGCTGATATTTTAACTCTGTTCAATGACAATGGCAAAGGATTAACTTTCACACATGAGCTATCTAGGGACGGAAAACTCCAGTTTTTAGATTTGCAGCTTTCCTTACAAACAGGCCACGCCTGTTGGATGTATTCGCCACGTGCACGTAAGGAACTTTTACCTTACGCGTCTGCGCACTCAAAGACTGTGAAACGCGCCATTGCTTTGATGTGTTTAGAATCTTCCTTAATGAAATCTTGTCATCACTCTGCGAAAATGAGTTTCATTGCTCAGTTAAATAGGCTGCAGGCTGCTGGTTACCCAAGTGTGGTGGTGACGTCAGTCTCGGAGGTATTGCTTCAGAAACTGAAAGGGAAGCGGCACAAAAGTAACCGCATCATACAAAAGAAGAGGCCTGAAGTTGTGCCGTATTGCCACAGAGTGGCTCACAATCTAAAGAATGTCGCCACTAGATATCAAATTCCGGTAGTGTTTTCCGCTCCTCACAAACTGTCAATGTTGTGCAGCCGTATTTCTAAAACAAGTAAAAAACCTGATTGTGAAAAGAACCACGTGAAGTTTGTAGATTGCAGAGTCGGTGTGGTTTATAAGATTCCCTTGTCATGTGGCAAAGTGTATGTAGGGCAGTCAGGCCGCTGTGTTAACGAGCGCCTTAGAGAACATGAGCGATCCATACCAACAGGCACAGGTTCCCATTTGGCTCAGCATTGTAAAACATGCAAGTGCAAACCCATGTTTCGTGATACCACGATTTTGAAAAAGAGCCGTGACACCACCGCCCGAGAGTTATCGGAAGCTTTTTTCATTCAGTCTTTGGGGTCACAGTGCATTAGTGTGCCTTCCTTAACATTGTACAGCGCTGAATTTGGTTTTTTGGATTCTGTCGCATGAGTGCGCTCTTGGGATCGGATGTTGGTGGCTCCACCGCATGGTGCTCACTGCGCATGTTCCTCTGGTTTGAGCGGTCTATAAAGGAGTGACGCAATAAAATGATGTCAGTTGAGAGTAGCGCCTTGTCCTGTCGTCTTTCTTGTCTCTGTCGTTTTGCGCTAAACAAAGTATTCAAGGTACTTATGCTCATGAACAGATACAAGAGGAATGTTGTTAAGGGTGTACCGGAAGGCTGATGTATGTTTTTTTCTGGTTATAGATAATAGAACAGACGTTTTTAGATTTATATCCATCTGTTGGGCTCCATGGTGGGTGGCTGAAGGCGCTGCCGAATTTTCACACATATCTATGGCAAGTTCTTTTCTAACACTTTGTGATCGCCCTCACAAACGAGGGCGCACCGAAGTTTTCAAGTTTTTTGGCCGAAATAATGACAATTTTCCAAGATTTCATGTTGTACATTCAGAGAAAAAAGAAAAGGCAGCGAGAATGATCTCACCTTTTCCTGTTGCAAAGACACTTAGTGAAGCTTTTGGCCCAGGTTATAAAGTCTCTAAGTCGGCAAGTGGCGACCTCCTTTTAGAACTGCGTGATAAGACACAGTACGAGAAACTCTCTAATCTAGGATCCTTTGGGAATCTTCCAGTGATGGTCACACCGCACCGCACAATGAACACCACCCGCGGAGTCGTTTCCGATGCCGATCTCATGGAACTGACTGAAGCCGAACTACTGGAGGGCTGGAGCGATCAGAATGTGACCAATGTCAAGAGAATAAAGATCAGGCGCGATGGCAAGGAGATTGAGACAAAGCACTTAATTCTAACTTTTGCATGAAGTATGCTACCTGAAACCATTGAGGCTGGCTACATAAAGATCCGAGTGAGACCGTAGATCCCCAATCCTCTCCGATGCTTTAAGTGTCAAAGATTTGGCCACAGTTCACAGAACTGCCGAGGCCGCCAGACTTGCGCGAAATGTAGTGCCTAAGAATACCCATCTGACAATTGCGAGAATGCTGCACACTGCGTGAACTGTGATGGGGAACACGCCGCGTACTCGCGGTCCTGTCCATCATGGAAAAAAGAAAAAGAAATAGTCACAATCAAAGTTAAGGAAAATATATCGTTTAAAGAGGCACGCAGGCGGGTAGCATACCTGCCAAAGAAAAGCTTTGCTGAAGTGGCGCGTTAGGGGGCAGCGTCACAACGGCCTCCGGCGGCTGTCCGACCCACACGCAGTGAGTCGGCAGTTACGCCATCGGCCCCCACGGTGGTTGCAGCTAGCGCTGCTCCACCAACTGAGCAGAAGGGACCATCGACCCCGAAGGTGGGCGCAGCCGAGGCTGCCCCAACCTCCCCGGCCCCTTCTAGCGCTGGCAACAGCCGGCGCAGCCAAATCCCTCAGGGAGCCCCTCCGACCTCCGGGGTGGTGGGCGCAGGGGTCTTGCCCTCCAAGGCGGGACTCCCTCTGAAAACTTCTCGCTCTCAAGAGCACGTGTCCGGAGCCTCACTAGAGGCAATGGACACAACACCTATCCTCAAGGCGCACCAAGCGCCTTAGGAGCGGCGAGGCTCCATCGAACACTCCAGAAAGGGCAAAACTCCCGTTACAGGGCCTCGAAAGGGCTCTGTAATTTAAACTCTGTAATTTTCATAATCACTACTTCTGTTTCTGTACACACAGCACCTATTTACCTCCAATATGGATACACAAATAATTCAGTGGAACATCAGAGGTCTTCTTAGGAACCTTGATGATGTGCAAGAGCTTATCCAAAAACACAATCCAACAGTGCTGTGTCTACAGGAAACACACCTAAAACCACACCATACAAACTTTCTCCGACCGTATGTCAAGTTTCGCAAAGATCGCGATGACGCTGTCGTATCATCAGGCGGTGTTGCCGTTTTGATTCATAAAAGTATTTCCTGTCAGCGTTTACAGCTACAAACGCCCCTTGAAGCTGTGGCGGTTCGAGCTGTTCTTCTAAATAAACTCGTCACCATTTGCTCCCTTTACGTACCCCCACACTACAAATTAACGAAACATGAATTCCAATCCTTTATAGATCAATTGCCAGAACCTTATGTTGTTCTTGGCGATTTCAATGCGTACAGCTCCCTGTGGGGCGACTCTCGTATAGATGCGCGAGGTCGTCTTGTTGAACAGTTCCTTTCTTCTTCTGGTGCGTGCCTTCTGAATAAAAAGAAACCCACATATTACTGTCTTGCAAACAATACCTTTTCTTCCATTGATCTGAGCATAGTTTCCCCGTCCATGCTGCCTGAACTCGAACGGGAAGTTACGAATAATCCTTACGGAAGCGATCATTTCCACATACTATTAAGAAAACCTAAAGAAGACGAATATCCACCTCAGACACCTAGGTGGAAGATTGAGACAGCAGACTGGGAGAAATTCCGAAATTAACTAGTATATCATGGGATGGCATGTCCCCGTTAGGAATTGATGCTGCCGTGGAATATTTCGCAGCCTTCATAATAGATGCCGCAACTAAATGTATATCACAAGTAAATGGATTAGCATGCAAGCGGCGTGTCCCGTGGTGGAACGACGATTGTAGGATCGCTCGTAAGAAACAAAATAAAGCGTGGGGGTTGCTACGCGCCTCCCCCACTGCGGAGAATCTTATAAATTTTAAAAAAGTAAAATCCCAAGGCAGGCGAACCCGTCGACGGGCCAGAAGAGAGAGTTGGCAGAAGTTTTTATCTGGTATCAACTCCTATACAGATGAGTCCAAAGTCTGGAACAGGGTTCATAGGATAAAAGGGCGACAAACATACTCACTTCCTTTGGTGAACACACAAGGTGAAACACTGAAAGATCAGGCAGACTCACTTGGAGAACACTTTGAGAGCGTGTCGAGTTCAAACCATTATTCGCAATCCTTTTTGAAATACAAACAAATAGAAGAATGTCAGCCAATAATACGAAAATCCAGACAGAATGAACCTTATAACCGGCCGTTCAGTATTGCTGAGTTGAGAGCTGCCTTGACCACATGCAAAAGCTCTGCACCGGGACCTGATAGAGTCATGTACGAAATGATCAGAAACTTACGCACTGACACAAAACTTACACTACTCACGCTTTTCAACGCTATTTGGGCTACGGGATACCTCCCATCCACATGGAAAGAAGCGATTGTGATCCCTGTTCTTAAGTAGGGTAAAGACCCTTCCTTGGCGGCATGTTACCGTCCCATGGCTCATACAAATTGTCTTTGTGAGCTTTTTGAAAAAATGGTTAACCGCAGACTTGTACATTTCCTTGAACTCAACAATATCCTCGATCCCTTTCAGTGTGGCTTCAGAGAAGGGCGGTCCACAACGGATCACCTTGTGCGCATTGAGGGAAACATTCGCGACGCCTTTCTTCATAAACAATATTTCCTATCCATATTCCTCGATATGGAGAAGGCGTACGACACTACGTGGCGCTATGGAATCTTGAGAGACTTGTCGGGAATTGGCATCCGTGGCAATATGCTCGTCCTAATAGAAAGCTATTTGTCCAACCGTACAATCCACGTGAAAGTCGGCAATGTATTGTTGCGACCTTTTATACAGGAAACTGGTGTACCTCAAGAAGGTGTACTTAGCTGCACGCTCTTCATCGTGAAAATAAACAACCTTCGTGCTTCATTACCGCCAGCCGTGTTTTATTCTGTTTACGTGGACGACATACAGATGGGTTTCAAATCCTGCAACATTACTGTATGTGAGAGGCAAGTTCAACAGAGCTTGAACAAAGTGTCCAAATGGGCAGAAGAAAACGGTCTTTAAAGTTAACCCCAACAAACGTTCTTGTGTGCTTTTCACGAGAAAGAGAGGGCTCATTGCAGAACCCAGTATCGAAATGTATGGTCAGCGAATTTCTGTGAACAAAGAATACAAGTTCTTAGGCATCATACTTGATCCGAAATTAACTTTTATTCCACACATAAAGTACCTCAAGGTCAAATGCTTAAAAACAATGAACTTACTTAAAGTGTTATCCCACACAACATGGGGCAGCGACAGGAAATGTTTAATGAAGCTTTACAAGAGCCTCATCCGATCACCGTTGGACTACGGTGCCGTGATCTATCATTCTGCAGCCCCGAGCGCGCTAAAGATGCTAGATCCGCTCCACCATCTAGGAATCCGGCTGGCCACTGGAGCTTTCAGAACAAGTCCTATTGAAACCTTATATGCAGAATCAAATGAGTGGTCACTTCATCTGCAGAGAGCATACATCAGCCAAACATAGTTTTTGAAAGTCCACTTTAATCCTCAGCATCCCTGTTTTAATAACATTAACGATACGACATATGCTACACTCTTTCATAATCGTCCCTCCGTAAGACAGCCTTTCTCGTTGCGTGTGAGGGAGCTTAGTGACGAAATGCGTGTCCCAATCCTCGAGCTTCGCCCAATGCATCCAGCCAAGCTGCTACCTCCTTGGGAGTGGCTGCTGATACAATGGGATATATTCTTCATGCAAGTTACAAAACATGCTCCAGAGATTGAAATCCAAATGCATTTCCGGGAACTCCAGCAAAAATACTCTTGCCCAGAGTTCTACACAGACGCATCGAAGTCACACGACGGGGTGTCCTATGCAGCCGTCGGCCCATCCTTCTCGGAAACTGATGTACTGCATCCGGAAACTAGTATCTTTACGGCTGAGGCTTACGCACTGCTGTCGGTCGCAAAGCATATAAATAAATCAAAACTCCAGAAATCAGTTACATATATGGACTCCCTTAGTGTTGTGAAGGCCTTGATGTCTTTCTGTAGCCACAGAAATCCGGTAATTAATGAACTCTACTCCGCACTGTGTAAAGAATATATATATAACCAGCATATGTTTATATGCTGGGTACCTGGTCATAGGGCCATTGAGGGAAACGTACTAGCGGACCAAATGGCCACATCCATTTCATTGCATGCAGTTAGTCCTACTGCTTCGGTCCCTGTCACAGACCTGAAGCCTTTCTCAAGAAGAAAACTGCGAAACCACTGGCAACGCATGTGGGACGAAGAAATAAATAATAAACTGCATCTAATAAAGCCACAATTAGGTTTCTGCCCTCCTGTAACAATATCCCGCCGGACAGATGTCCTATTCTGCCGTCTAAGAATAGCACACACATTTGGCACCCATAACTTTTTACTTACCGGAAATGACCCTCCAACCTGTGGCAGATGCGGAGAGAGGCTGACCGTGCTCCACGTCCTCCTGGAGTGTCGGAAAGTCGAATCTGAGAGAAGGAGACATTTTTCTTTAGCATACCGTCAACACATTCCTCTTCATCCTGTAATGTTTCTCGGTCCAGAACCGCTTTTTAACACAGAAACAGTCCTAGGTTTCTTGAGAGATGTTGTACCACATCTTATTAGTCCCATACATTCGTAGCGCTTCCTCTCTAGAGAGGACGCCGCTGTGATAGTCGTGCTGTATAGCACAGGCCTCCAGGCTCTCGTGTTTCAAGGGCTCTGGCGAGGCAGTAGTACTCCAGGTAATTTTAACATCTCACATATCTTTTATAATGCATCATTCTTCACGATGGATTTTATTGCACATAGAACATGTCATTATAATCGACATAATCTGATAACAGATAGATTTTACGCACTCTGGCGCTCTTTGAATTAACCTCATTGAACTCATAACTACATTGAACTCATAACTACATCAACACTGGTTTGGCGCTCTTTGGCCTTACCTGGCCCTTGCGCCAATAACAACCAAACATTCATTCAAGAGAGTTTATAAAGTGTTGTGAAACAGGGAACTGTCGTTTAGTATGTATGCACGTGGACATGTAATTTTGTCGTTGAATCTATCATGTTAGAGCCTTTATTTGCTGTGGTACTAACACATAGCTACAAAACAACAATATAGGCAAGCTTTCAGTATAATGAAGATTTTCGCGGTCCTCTCGAGTTATTCTGTGACATGTCACCGCAATACCGCCGCTGTATTGGCGTTGAATTTTGTTTTCACATCATCTTGTCCATGTGCTAAATTCTATTTTAGATAGGTTTTCTGACAGCCTGCAAGCACAACGTCAGCAATGCGCCACCTTTATCTGCATGAGAGACGCGTCAGAATTGAGTGGCATTGTTCGTCTATGTAATGGATGTTACGTAAGAATTAGGAAGAACCAGTGCCTTGCAGCAGAACTTTTCAACACATAAACACTACTTAACCATTCCGAGAACTAGTGATATGAGCAGCCATCAAGTGACATGTTACCCCTGATTGATGTAATCAATAATGGCATGCAGCCAGTTTTATGTAGATCTTTCGACTAGTGTATGCAGCATTGTTTTTTCCTGTACCTGCAGTAATACCATGAACTCGTAGAATGACTGGCAGTGCTGTGTTATTCACTATCACATTTCAATGTGTATGACATCATGCATAGTGATCACAAAAACTTCTAAACAACAACAGCATGCAACGTATTATTTTTATTATATTTATTTCCAATACTGCTATCCCTTAAGGGCATTTACATGGGTGGGGGAAAACTTTTCAATAAACACGTAATGCCAGTTCCGCCCTACACAACCAATGCATTTAGCAAACATGTAAAGACAGTTTAGGCTCAAATGATTCCGTTGGGTGTGCTATAATAAGTACATCTCCATCGAGGCTGTTCCAACTGACTATAGTTTTCACAACAAAGGAAAGTTTGAAGGCATCAGCGCGACACACATCATCATCATCATCAGCCTGGTTACGCTCACTGCAGGGCAAAGGTCTCTCCCATATTTCTCCAACATTAATAATTACATTACAGTACTAATTGTGGCCATGCCATCCCCTTATGGCCATACCCTTAATGACCATCGGTTATCTTCCCTCCTCATTACATGTCCTGCCCATTCCCATTTCTTTTTCTTGATTTCAACTAAGATGTCATTAACTCGCGTTTGTTCCCTCACCCAATCTGCTCTTTTCTTATCCCTTAACGTTACACCTATCATTCTTCTTTCCATAGCTCGTTGCGTCGTCCTCAATTTAAGTAGAACCCTTTTCGTAAGCCTCCAGGTTTCTGCCCCGTAGGTGAGTACAGGTAAGACACAGCTATTATAAGCTTTTCTCTTGAGGGATAATGGCAGCCTGCTGTTCATGATCTGAGAATGCCTGCCAAACGCACCCCAGCCCATTCTTATTCTTCTGATTATTTCCGTCTCATGATCCGGATCCGCCGTCACTACCTGCCCTAAGTAGATGTATTCCCTTACCACTTCGAGTGCCTCAGTACCTATTGTAAATTGCTGTTCTCTTCCGAGACTGTTAAACATTACATTAGTTTTCTGCAGATTAATTTTTAGACCCATTCTTCTGCTTTGCCTCTAGAGGTCATTGAGCATGCATTGCAATTGGTCCCCTGAGTTACTAAGCAAGGCAATATCATCAGTGAATCGCAAGTTACTAAGGTATTCTCCATTAACTTTATCCCCAATTCTTCCCAGTCCAGGTCTCTGAATACCTCCTGGAAACATGCTGTGCGACACACATGGGGCCTTAAATCATCAGGGTGACATGTACGTGGAGACACTCGACCTGGGGACGCATCTATAGTCTGGAGTCCAAATTCAATTTTTTGTTATACAGTTGATACTAGAATTTCCACCTGGCTATTTTTTGCGCGTTGCCAGTGCGGGCAGACTGGCACGAGATAATAACGCCGTTACAGACTGCGTTCTTTAGTAAGCATTAAAGATAAACCATGCGGCTAGTCTTTGAATTCGTTCCAGTTTATTTATCATCCCCAATTAGTGCGGATCCCAGACTATACATGCGTATTCCAGGGTGGGCTGTACAATTGCTTTGCACACCTCGAGCTTTTTCTCGGGTGTACCATCTTTCAGCTTTCTTCTTAGCAGACCGAGTTTGCGTTGAGCAGACCCAGAAATGTTTTCAATGTGTTCTTTCCAATTTACATTGGGCGTGATTGTGGTCTAGAGATACTTAAGCTTACTAACATGTTGAAGCGGGATAGTATTTGTTCTGTAAGTAAAATGCAATGGAGATTTCTTGTTAGATACAGTCATGTAAGCCGATTTATTGAAATGAATTTTCATGTCCGACGTGACACACCAGTCATAAATGCTTTGCTGGCATTCGTTCAACAACACTTGATCCTGGACATTCTTAACGCGACAGTAAATAAGGCAATCATCCGCAAAGAGACGCAATTCAATGTTAAGATGCAAGTCATTGGCAATATCGTTTACACATAATAGAAACAAAATTGGTCCTAAAATCGAACCAGATAAAAAAGATAAGGAGGATTATCGTTCGCCTGCTATTTGAACATATAGCTTTCTATTTGTAAGGTGCGCATGAATCCACTTCATAATTTCTGTATTAACTCCATGTTTATACAATGTCTCAATAAGTTTTGTGTTACACACCCGATCAAAAGCCTTCGAAAAATCAATTGCTATAACGTCATGTTGCTCCTTGTTGGTAATTGCGATGCAGAAAGGATGAGATACCACAAAAAGCGGCGTCACTGTTGACAAACGTTGGCGAAAGCCATGCTGCTTGATGTAGAATAAGTTGTTATTTTCAATATATTCAACGAGATGCTTTGATATTATGTGTTCTAACGTTTTACACGCGGTGAATTTAATGAAAATTGGCGTATAGTTTCCCGCCAATAACTTATTGCCCTCTTTAAAAATGGGTACAATGCGCACAAGGAGCCAATCTACTGGCACACCTCCGATACGTAATGACATTGAAAAAATTCTACACAAAAAATGTGATATCCCTTCACAATACCGATTAAAATCTCATTGGGTACTTCATCGGGGTCACATGATATTGTGCTATCAAGTTTTAACAACAATGCTACCATGCCTTATGGAGAAATTACAATATTATTTGTACCTTCACAACAAACTATCGCCAGTATTTATGGGTTGCCTATTACTGCCAGGTGTAAATACACAGTTAAACATACCGTTAAAAACCTACACGGTCAAAGCTGGTCTACTACAGACATTTCCGTCTACCATAATTTCAATATTGTTGCACATAGAACTTGGTAAGTAATTCTAGAATTTTTGAGGCGAGTTTTGCAAGTAATCTACCAGTGTTGTTGAAAAACGGCCGCATTCGCATCGTTTACTTCTTTTCTAACTTGTATACTGAGACTGGCTATTTCCGCGCATTTCCATGGCACCCGTCCACGTTGTTAGGAATGGCCGGACGGGGTGGCAACGTGCCAGCTTTCAGCGCACTGCACGTATTCCTATCCAACCGGACGGGGCACCCTTCAGAGAACTGCGAATGACCGGCAGCCACGTGGCACGGGGTCAGCTCAGGAATGTGCTCCCGCCAGTGCCACCCGGGACGGAGCAGAGTTCTACGAACCCCTCTGACGTCGGCTCCGGACCTTTACACCTGTGTGCGTGTGTACAACACGAGCATGTGAGCCCGCCTCCTCCAGAAGGGCGGGTCATCTTCGGTGACGTCGAACGGGGACGTCGAACGATGACTGGACGAACGTTTTCGTTCGCTTGCAATCAAAGGGGGACCAAGGGCTTATAAGCAGCGGTTGCCGGCTGCTAGAGTGTGCTCGTCTTCGGGAGCTGAGTGTTCGTTGTCATGCTCGAAATGTACTAGTGAGCTGTGCGCTCGTAAGCTGTTTGCTGTATGCTAGTCTTGCGGGCTCCATATGGGATTCACGCTAGACTGTCAATGTATCTTGCTTAATCTGTAAATACTGCTAATAAACCCTGCTCGCCTAGTTCCTGCCAAGTTCATCCCTACGACTACGACTGCAAAATCTTACAACTGAATGGCAGCGGTGAGATCAGCCTACGGCTCCCAGATCGGCCTACGACTCGGAAACAGCAACAGCTGCTGACGGACGTTGGCACATGGTGACCGACCGGTATCCTGATCAAGTTGGAGGCGACGTGGGATTGAACACCTCTCGGAACTGACTGGATACGGCGGGGAAGGACTGGTGATATGGTGCTGCTTCAGTCGGTAAGCGTTTGGTTTTGGCTGTAAGATTTACCAGGCTTCAATTTCTGTGTGTTTTTGGATTTGATTCACTGAGGATCTTTTTACTTGTATTTTGATTTGCGTGGGTATCGCGGCAAGTATTGTGTGACAGCAGAGCCAAAGCTTAAAGTAGCGCCCATGGTCCTAATGTGTTTGACGGGAGCTGACCTGTTGTGGTTGTGTGAAGAGCTCGAGGTAGACGTAGAGGAGGACTTGACGCAATCAGATATTCGTAAAACCATTCTAGAAATTAACAATGATTTGAAATTCATCGAACAAATAGGTAAACGAATTCAAAACAAAAGACAGGAACGGTACACAAAAGACAGGAACGGCAAGAACGCCAAGAGCGTGAGCAGAGACGGCAAAAGCTTGAGAAAGAAATTGCAGTAGTAAAGAAACAGATAGAGGATTTGCAGCAGTTAAGCGCACGAAGTCCACAGCGGCTTGAGAAATCTGTAGGCTGGACGCAGCGAAAGTGGAAAGTAGAGAGCAGATTTTGTTCAAAAGCCGAGGAAAGTAGTAGTACCTGTGAGAGTAGCAGCACGTTCACAGGTGAACTCGAAGTGCTAGCAGCTAACGATGCCTTAGTGGCAACAGAGGCCGTTAAAGGCCAGAGTGAGAGCGACGAGGTGCTGTGCCAACAGAGGAATGTAGAGACAGCTAGGCCAGCTGCGAACACATTGGCACAGTTACCGCGCGTGTGCGTCGCATCTCATGGTAGCGAGGTCGTTAGCGAGGTACAGAATACTGCAGACTTGACAGACGCAAGCACCCATGTCAGGTCAGATCTGCGTGCAGAAGTGAAGTGCCAGCTGGACGATGCAGTTGAGGGTAATTCTTAGAATTGCGAGCTGCGTAGCTCAAGATAATACAACTGCATTGTTCAGGGATCGGTGCAGCTCTCCGCCAGTCTTGGTAGCCTAGATAAGGATGATTCAGTTAATAATCATTCCGACTGTGCGCGTGAGACAGCGATCGATACCGACGGGCTGTGTGCCGATGCACAGCGTGAGCTGGGCAATGCAGTAGAGGGCAGTTCGCAAGTGGGCGGGTTGCATAACTCGAGTAAAGCCTGCTGCATTGCTCAAGAGTCGGTTGAGCTGTCCGCCAATCGAGGCAGAGAGAGTGTTGATTTAAATGAGAATCAATCAGACTGTGCGGGTAAGAGACCGATCCGGGCTGACGAGATGTGTAACGGCCAGCACGAGGTGCGAGATGACGGCATGAAAGAGAGTTCGAGGAGAAAGCGCCGCAGAAAGAAGCGCGCGAAAGATAGGAATGCGGTGACTAATGTAGCGCCGCCAAAGACGGCGACAGATCCAAAAGGGCAGGGAGCGAGGAAAAAGGTGCGGTCGTCTCTGACGATGTTTACGCATCCAAAACGTTCGAGCCACAGGTCCAAAAGAGACCGAGAAGCATGTTCTGCACGGACGCGGACAAAGGTCACGGGGCAGTTAAATTCCTCGTCGTTCCGTCGTTCCTTTCGAAGCTCAGCGCACAGTGCAAAGAAGCGCAAGGTGGCAAGACGAGACCAAGTGGGGAGTAGCGACGCGGTCACTCGAGTTTGTGAGGCAAGAGGGGCGCCAGGACGCAAATTGGGAGGGGACTGTAACGTCTTGGGGGAGCTGTTAGTGAGTCAGCCCTTTTGTTATTCCTCGGTAGCCAGAGTAGCTTTCAAACCACGACCATCTCGGGTACGGCTCAAAGTATGAGTCAGTTGTAAACGTTTGAAAAGGGAGGCCAAGAGAGCTCCCGTAGAAGGAAAACGTGTTGTTCTGTTTTATTTTTGAGCACTTGGTAATTTCGCGATTTAAGTTTTTTTATTATGCAAAAGTATGAGCTTTGTTTGTGTTTTCGTTTGAGAAGCTCCGAGAGTTGAAAGACGCGTTTTTTGTAAACATGTAGTATCGCGAGTTGTTAGTTAATGAGTAGATAAGCTTTTTTGTGTGTGTGAGTAACCTGAGTGTCAAGGTTATCGGGGAGAGGCCTATCGTAGCGCGCGTGTGTATTCGTTAACCTTCTATCTTTTATGTGTTTTTTTTATTTTCTAAGGTTAAGCGCGTAGGGTTTCAGTAAGTGCGTGATTTGCACTGAGTTCGTAGTTCCATTAGCGCATGTCCTATGTGGACGGAGGGAAGCAGAAGATTTATGACTGGGTTGCTCGTGTGTGTTGAGGGCAGCCGTATTCTGACTTTTCTAGTACGCGTGCGTAGAGCTAGTTATTAGAAGACACATTTGTTCGAAGGTGCCTCTGTGTTGCGTAAGTTACGCAAGTTTGGTTGTTTGTTTAAGGAACGTGTCCTGTGTGGATTAAAGGAACAAATGTGAGTCAGCGTGATGAAAACTTTGTATGATGCAAGCACGTGTTTGGAATAGAGACCACAAAGATAGCGCGATTGTATTTAGGTACCTGTGGAGTTGGCCAGACGGTTCAGTGGCAACCGTACATGAGATAAGTACGCTACTGTGATAAGGTAAGAACAGGCTGTTCGTGAAGTTAGGCTGCTTATGATATGTTCGGGTATTGGTGGTTGAGAAGCCTTCGGTTTAGTTCTACGTAAACCTTTGCTATTATGCAATGCTACGGTTAGGTTTGGTCAAACTCAGGGGCAACGTGAACGCTCGCTTTGGTGGCACAAAATTTGGGGGCAAAATTTGGGGATTTCCAGTTGAGTGACTTGCATCGAAATTGTGATAGGAGGCCTGGTGGATTAACAGCTGATTCAGGGCGTTTGAACGCTGAGCGGTATTGTGTTGCCGGATCGACTCTTCTGTTCCAGTTGTTGTGAGATGGTTGAAGGCATTCCAAGTGCGCAGGGGTTGCAGAGAGCAAAGCCATCATCTTGCTCGCCAGCCATTCTCTTCCTGCCCAGCGGTTGCCAGCACTGGCCAGGCGAGATTTTCCGGGCCATGGAGGAGCTGTTAGGAATGGCCGGACGGGGTGGCAACGTGCCAGCTTTCAGCCCGCTGCTCGTATACCTATCCGACCGGACGGGGCACCCTTCAGAGAACTGCGAATGACCGGCAGCCACGTGGCGCGGGGTCAGCTCAGGAATGTGCTACCCGCCAGCGCCACTCGGGAGGGAGCAGAGTTCTATGAACCCCTCTGACGTTGGCTCTGGACCTTTACACCTGCGTGTGTGTGCAACACGAGTATGTGAGCCCGCCTCCTTTAAAAGGGCGGGTTATCTTCAGTGACGTCAAACAGGGACGTCGAACGA
This sequence comes from Dermacentor andersoni, assembly GCF_023375885.2. NCBI lineage: Eukaryota > Metazoa > Arthropoda > Arachnida > Ixodida > Ixodidae > Dermacentor > Dermacentor andersoni. The sequence goes on from NC_092818.1 coordinate 33,017,150, forward strand.
TGACTGGACGAACGTTTCCGTTCGCTTGGAATCAAGGGGGGACCAAGGGCTTCTAAGCAGCGGTTGTCGGCTGCTAGAGTGTGCTCGTCGCCGGGAGCTGTGTGCTCATTGTCATGCTCGAACTGTACTAGTGAGCTGTGTGCTCGTAAGCTGTTTGCTGTATGTTAGTCTTGCGGGCTGCATATGGGAGTCACGCTAGACTGTCAAAGTATCTTGCTTAATATGTAAATACTGCTAATAAACCCTGCTCGCCTAGTTCCTGCCGAGTTCATGCCTACGACAACGACTGCAAAATCTTATAACATGCACAATTCAGTGCCGCTTCAAATGAGCAATATGTCTAGTTACCCATGGATTGGGTTTTCCTGTGCGCTTGATTTTCTTGGGCACTTATTTTCTTAACAGGCGCGAACACGTGATACAAGGTAACCCCAAACACTATTTATGTCATTGTCCACTGGCATATTATCAAGAGCACGTTCTGAGTAGCCGATAACCGACGTGCCGCCAGCCCGATTTAAGTTATACACATATACAGAGGGATTTATTTAATTGCATGTTAGCAATACCTAAAATTGCTACCACTGTTTTATGATCTGATATGCCATCCACTATGTCGCCATTATAATTAAATGTTAAGCGTAACAAAGTTACGCTTAAGCATATTCTCTACCATATCAGCACTAGGCTTTTCCACTGGCACCATTATTCCCGCATCCCAATCGACAGCTGGTAAATTAAAATCCACTGCTAAAACAATTCTACTTGTGCCATTCCTTATATTATTTTAGTGCTGGTCAATCGCATACAAAAATTTAACAATGCTTCCGAGGGCTCTATAGACGACTCCTATTGTCAAAATGGCATTGTCAAGATACAGTTTGTAACACACACTGTCAGGCCCGTTTGTGGATGGCACAGTTTCTTATCTGAGTGGTTGCTTCAGTAGAAGCGCTACGCCACCGTCTCGCGTTGCTCTACATTTGCGGATTACATTGTAAGTGATTGGAAGTATCTCATCATCCTTCATGTCAATGTGCAACCACATTTTTGTCACGGCAATTAGCTCTCCGTCGTGAAGCAATAGCAAGTATTCAAGCTGTTCTACCTTATTCATTATGTTACCGGCACTGATGTTAAGTGAAGCTTCATTTGTACTTCGTCGGTACATAATTCTGAGCTTAAGCTTACAGCGCAAGTTTCTCAGAAAAAAATTTTTGACAACTTGCTGCTCGATGTCTTGAAGCGTTTAGTCTTCAGTGTCGGGAACACCAAATTCAATTCCGAATTTTTATTCCGTTGTGCCAGGTCTTCCAAATAAATTAGTTGCTGCTGTTGATGGTGAACTGTTAGCTTAACGTCTTCAACCGTTCATTCTAGAATATATGTGGCCTAGGGTTTATGTATGCATCTACGACGAAGAAATAAAGAAGTTGTTAGTCAGAGCCAGTGTGTGTCATATCTTCCTTTTGCGGTCCGTCTTGGGTGTTTGCGCTGCAAGTTTAAGTTCAGAATTATTGTGAGGTAACCTTATTTTTGCTGCCCTATCTGTCAGTCAATTTTTTTTGGTGGCAAGTGGTCGTTCTTGCGCAGTCTCACGAGCAATTTGTGTTCAAATTCCCACGTATAAGCAATCCTACTGATAAAATGGTTATCGTGAACAAGAGTGACCTTTGCGCCATCGCGTTTATAGGTCTCAGTCGATTTCCAAAGTAGTCTTCTGTTTGCGACTCTTTCTGCCGAATAGTCATGAGAAACACTAATTTTTGTTCCTTTGAGTTTCTTGCAGTTTTTGAAGATTGCCACCATTTGGTTGCAATCATACAATTTTAGGATAACAGGTCTATGGCGTGATGGTTTCTTTTGACCAAGCCTATGCGTTCTTTCAGCTAATGAAACCGTGACGACAAGTCTGCCACAAAAACAGTTTTAGAACTTGCTGCTCGATGCCTTCACGCGTTTCGTCTTCGTTCTAGGGAACACCAAATACAATAACATTATTCCGCAGTGCCCGATCTTCCAAATCAATTAGTTGCTGCAGTTGATGCTGAACTGTTCGCTTAACGTCTTCAAATGCTCTTTCTAGGATTTCCAACCGGGCACATTGACTCGTAATTTTAAAGAGGCTCTCTTCCAAATTAGCGAGCCTGTTGTCCATTTGAATTTTCTTATCCAAAGTATGTTTGAGCATTTCTTCCACAGTTGGGATGGGTTTGTTTCTACGTCCCTGGAAACCAAGTTCTTTAGATCTAACCACCTGATGCTTAAAATATGAAAACACTTTACAAGGAGCGGCAGCACCAATAGACATAGGCAATCTAACTATTGTCTTGATACGTGAGAGTAATAACCAACCAGTAAGACGAGCCATGCGTGGTTATTCGCTATTGCCGCAGCCGTGCTGCCGCCCCACTGAAGGTAGCCGTATGCAGTATTGGCTTTATATTGAAACGTGTACTTGCTTATCTTTATCGGACGATTACGCTTCACCACCTAAAATGTTATCGCACACCGTAGGGTGCATCTGCATGTATCAGAATCTTCTGCAATGTTATCGATGGTTCCACCCGATGTCTGTTACCGAACCTTGTGTAATCTGATTGCATGTATGCGTGAGGCGAATAGTGCAGAACTTTGTGGAAGACACGCGGGTCCCAAGGATTACTCCGGAGCATTCGACGACTGATGTATAAAAGCCGACGCACTTGACCCACTGATCAGATTTTCCATGATCGCCGAGTGTGCGCCGCTATCGTTGTTCTCTGAGTGTAGCCTGCTTTTGATGGCACAGGTTCGCCCAGTAGAACACTAGTTTCGTTAGACACAGTTTTGCTGCCTTCTTCACCGTCACTGCTACGCCACATCTGGTGGAGGTGCTTTACGCTCATGTACCAGACGCCCCAGACACGCCGTAGTCCAAGCCAGGACCGTAAAGACAACACCAACGTCGTCCCGGAACATCGCGCAAGCTGCCGGCTACAGCAGCTTCCTCCGGAACACTGAGTTATTACAGAGAGAACCCCGAAGACAGCCACGATGGCAGCCGCAGCGGCCCCAATACTTCTGCAGCAGCTCAAGGAGCCGCCGTCGACGTTCAGTGGTTTCACATTTGAGGAGCCAGAAAGCTGGCTGGAGACGTATGAGAGTGTCGCTTCGTTTACCAGCTCGAACAGCGACTACAAGCTGCGACATTTCTATTTCGCAACAGAAGATGCGGCCAGGACGTGGTTCGCGAATCGAGAAGTCACCTTAACGATGTGGGACCTGTTCTGAACCGGATTCCTGCAAACATTCACAAGTGTCGTGCGAAGACAGCGCGCTCAAGCGCAACTAGAAACCCGAGTATAGCTTCCCGATGAGACCATAGCGGTCTTCACGGAAGAGATAGCCCGTCTTTTCCGGCACGCCAACCCGGAAATGTCGGAGGAGAAAAACATTGCTTATGGTTCAGCTCTGGTTAACCCTAGTTAAATTGCGAAAGCAAGAGCTGCATGGCAGTGTCTCATTCCGACGCTCTCAAGAACTCAAAGCGGTCTCTTCCGCAGTTGAAGAGTCACTCAGGGACGTGGCACGACTTCTTCTACCGCATCTTCGTTACGACGCTACCCGAGTCGTGCGGCGCATTCTTCTGGCGTCTCATGATGGCGTTGTCTTTTCCTCGCTTCGTTCTGTCCATGTTGCGTCTCTTTCGCGCTCTCCAAACGACTAAATACACTGAGGCGAAGCGTATTTATACATACCCCCCTCGATGCGACACCTCCTCTCTCTGTACCCCAGCGAGGCACACCGGGAGGAACGAGCGGGGACGGCAGCGGCGTCGACGGCGCCGCCATCTGTTGGAGTGCGGCAGTGGCGTGGCTAGGCAACGGCAGCTCAAGGTCGTTCGTCGATCACGGCATGTAGCATACGGCAGACGGCACGACGAGCCGAAATGGCTCACTGGCTGGCGCAATAAAGCTTTCGCTTTAAAATGTCCCCTTGTTGAAGCGGGGCGTCAAGCAAGAACTTGTCGACGGACTGATTCGCAACCCGCCGAAAACCGTACCTGAGTGTCGTGAAGAGGCATCGATGATCGAGATAACTCTGAAAATGCGCACACGGCAATATATCTGCCAGGGGCTCACGCCTCAGTGCGCCATCCAAGGACTGGGTTCCAGCAAACTTCAAGAGACCATCAGGGTCATTTTGCACGAAGAACTGCGCAAGGTCTTAACTTCGTCGCAGCCTCAAGTGGCCTCGATCGCCTCGATCGCGAAAGATGAGGTTCAGCGATCGCTTGGAGTTCCTTAGGTGCAACCTCAATTACCGCAGCCTCAGCCAGAAGTGATGACCTACGCCGGCGTCGCACGCAGTCAAGGTCCCCCTCTGCAACCGCGCCAGGGCCGTGTAACGCCGCAACTCCTTCGTCCGCCGCCACCGCCGCCAGCACGCCCACCTGTCGCCCAGCGCACCTACGAAAGGAAGACGGCCATTTGGCGAGCTGCCGACCACCAACCGCTCTGTTATCACTGCGCAGAAGCCGGCCATGTGTACTCACATACCGCGACTTGGGACTGAGAGGGTTCGCCGTGAAGACGCCGCCTCCACAGTTTGAGGAGCGCCCACGTGACATTGCCGATTACCTAGCCGCCACTCAGTGGAACTCTCGACGACCATCCCGTTCGCCGTCATCAAGCCGCTACCTGTCGCCGCAACAACGACAATACACTGGCCTAGGCTGGGGCAGTCCGTCAGCCCATATCCGGAAAGCTAAAAGCAGCTCCCGATGGAGGTGCGGTTGCTTTTCGTCGAACTGACGAAGATCCTCCGCCGCCGACTAAGCCGCCGAAAAGTCTATCTCGACGGTATATAAACGAGACGCCGCCATCTCGACGAGGTCTGGAAGCAAAGACTTCGCCCACGAAAGACGACCTGATGACGCCACTTACCAACCACAGGTCGACACGACGCCACCCTGATGTGACGCCAAGAACTAACTGTAACGCAAGACAAAGAACCACCGACCTCGACGTGCTTCTCGACGGCAACGCAATCACCGCCTTAGTGGACACAGAGCCGACTATTCGTAATGAGTGGACACATCGCCGCCCAATTGAAGGAACTTAAAACTGCTTTGGAAGGCCCTCAAATACGGACCACTGGAGGACATCTCATTACGCCGACTGCACTCTGTGCGGCAAGGATTACCGTTCATGACAGGACTTACCGTGCCACTTTCGTTATCCTCCAACAGTGTTCACGAGACACCATTCTCGGCATGGACTACCTGAACCAACACGGCGTAGTCATCGACCTGAAGTTGAAATCGATAACGCTGTCGGAAGATAAAGCGTTACCGCCGGAGAGCACTCGTGGTCACAAAGTCTTGAGTGTGCTCGAAGATCAAGTGAGCATACCACCTGGCTCCAGCATTATCACTTCCTGATTATGGCTTCTAGCGCGAAGTGAAACACGGACACAGAAAGGAGCAGACAGGACGAGCGCTAACTCTCAACTAAATATTTATTGAAACGAAGAAAATATATAGGTGATTGCAAAAACCGTAGCAAAAGAACATGACAAGGTAAAAGGCATCAGTTTAACATATCAGGAGGTATAGAAGTCAAAGAAACAAAAATTACTACAGATTAGTACATGTATTGCGAAGGTACTGAAATTCGCAATCTAACAGAGACAACGAAGCATGACTGACGCAAGTGTCTCCTAATCTTTTTATGTGGAATGCCTCGATAATTTCCCGCGTGGTTTGGCATCTGTGTTTAGAAAGAATTTTTGTGTCTTCAAAGAAAGGTTTGCAACCACACTCGAAACAATGTGCCGCTAAATGTGACGCATTGGGATTGTTTAGTGAATGTTTGTGTTCTTTTAGTCTGATGTTAATGCACCTGCCACTCTGTCCAATGTAAGCTTTCCCACACTCGAGTGGAATCTGGTAAACTATACCCGTGTTGCAAGGCACTAAAGGGGACACATGTTTTACTCCGCAATCATCTTTTCTTTTTTTGCCTTCCTGTTCAAGTCTCCTATTTATCAAAGGGCACATGTTAGACAACTTGCGTGGGGCCGAGAAAACGGTACTGACGTCATACCTATTTGCCACATTCCTTAAACCATGGGATAATCTATGTATGTAGGGTACTACAGCAAACTTTGTTTCTTTTTTCTGTTTTTCTTGTTTTTTACCGGGGCTTTTTACCCATTTTACAAGTTTTTCGCAGGTTAGTGATAATAGATGCACTGGATAGCTAGCTTTTTTAAGCCTTTCTATCTGCTGTGAAAAACTTTGTTGCATATTGTGCGGACATGACTTAGTAATGGCAGACCTAAGAGTTGAATAAGCTATCCCCCGTTTAACAAGTTTAGAATGGCAAGAAGAATATTCTAGCAATGGCTTCTTGGCCCTAGGCGAATAATGCCAACAGACATGCTCATCCTGAAACGTTAAGCACAGATCTAGAAACTGTAAATTGTTGTCCTGGATAATCTCTAGCGTGAAACCTAGGCCCCCACCACATTCCCTAAAAACTTTTAAGATATCCGTAGCTTTCTTAGTGTAGTTATCGCGAGAACAAAATACCAGATAGTCGTCTACGTATCTAAACGCATGCACCGCCAATTCCTTAAGATTGTTTCGTAGTTTTCTATTAACGCGACTTAGATAAATGTCACTCAAGACTGGCGCAACTTTAGAACCAATACAAACTCCCGATTTTTGTACATACATAGAACTACCCCATTTTACAACGGTATTCCCTAAGTAAAAGAACAAAAGTTCTAAAAAAGATTCCACGGGCATCCCACAGTCCTGAGTAAACCGGAACTCATCATTGTAGAGCGTCAGTGCTTCTTTAACACTACACAGTAGTTCCGATTGCGGAAGCGAATAAAAAAGGTCTTTAACATCAACACTGATCGCTGAGCATTTACCTGGATTATTTTCTGTTAGGAAGGCTACAATTTCTTCCGAATGTCTTATCAGGAAGGGGTCATTAAGACGAACTGAAGACAATACATTATGCAAAAAACTTGAGACTGTGTACTGCCACGTTCCTTTTTCAGAAATAATCACTCGAAAAGGAACTTCCGGCTTATGTGTCTTAGCACTAAAAAATATGTCGAGGTGCAGTCCCTTGGTATGTTTAACTCCCGACGCGAGGCGCTCCAGACCAAATTTCTCAAGCAAATCAATTGCAGTTTTTTTCACTTTCTTTAAATTGGTAATTTTTGGAACAAAATTTTTGTCAATAGCGGTTTTAGCTTTTTGTGCGTACAATTCTTGAGGAACAACAACAAAGAAACCTTCTTTGTCCGCAGTAACCAACCTAAGCTCATGCTTGACGAAAAAACGCGACACACCAGTTAGGTTGTCTGACTTACTGGACTGAGGTACAGTCCTCGCGATCACATCAACGCACTCAGTCACACACCTTGGTCGAAAGTCTTCAGTGACCCAACGAGAAATGGATCTAGACAAGCTGACCTTTTCCGGAGGTGACAGTTCAGGCACACAGGCAAACTTTGGTCCCTTGCGCAGAGTGCTTTCGATGTTAGCTGGGAGTTGTTTACCGCCGAGCACAAGCACTTTTCCTTGGTCCCGCGTAGTCTTATCCTTCTTCGGTAACGAAAGACGAGCATGGGCCCATAGGAATTCCGTGGCCTGCTCTGCGATCCTAATCCATTCCCGAAAACATCGTCGTTGTCCTTCCGCAGATGGGGCTTTGCCCCATCTGCGGAATTATCGAGGCATTCCACATAAAAAGATTAGGAGACACTTGCGTCAGTCATGCTTCGTTGTCTCTGTTAGATTGCGAATTTCAGTACCTTCGCAATACATGTACTAATCTGTAGTAATTTTTGTTTCTTTGACTTCTATACCTCCTGATATGTTAAACTGATGCCTTTTACCTTGTCATGTTCTTTTGCTACGGTTTTTGCAATCACCTATATATTTTCTTCGTTTCAATAAATATTTAGTTGAGAGTTAGCGCTCGTCCTGTCTGCTCCTTTCTGTGTCCGTGTTTCACTTCGCGCTAGAAGCCATAATCATGTTACCGTACCAACTCGCCCAACTGTCTATCCTATTGCATTATCACTTCCGTCGGCAACGAAACACCCGCTGACGTAGAAGGCCTCATCAAGGGTGACCAACGTCTACTACCTGACGGTGAAATTTGTGTCGCAAGAGGGATCACTGAACTTCACGGAAGAAAAACGAAGGTGTTGCTGACACACTTGAGCGAGGAGTTCAAACACGTTCAGCACGCTCAAGCACGTTCGGGCACGACAATCGCGTACATCGAGGAAATTTAGGAAACGAGCAATGCGTTTGTCCTCTCGTATTTTGCCGCACCCACTCCGAAGACCATGGTTCCCAAAACAGACTTCGACATAAATTCAAGTCTTGCATGAGTAAAGAGCAACAAATCTGAAGTCTTCTCCGACGATACAAAGAGTGTTTTTCGACGTCATCGAGGATTGGACAAACACCAGTCGCAAAGCATCGCATAATAACTGAAGTGTGCGCTCGACCACTCCGCCAGAACATTTACGAGCTTCAACGAGAGAACGTGACACTATTATGCAACAAGTCAACGAAATGCTGCGCTACAACATCATCCAGCCGTCGAAAAGCCCATGGGCATGTCCTGTAGTCTTGGTGAAGAAAAAGGACGGAACCCTACGTTTCTGCTTTGATTATCATCGACCGAACAAGATCACGAAAGAGGACTATATACCTCTTCCCACGGATAGCCGACGCATCGGATCGCCTCTGCAACGCTAAATACTTCTCATCGATGGATCTCAAGTTTGCCTACCGGGAAATAGAAGTCGTCGAGAGAAATCGCCAAAAGACAAGCTTCATCACGCCAGATGGCCTCTATGAGTTCAAGGTAATGTCATTCGGACTGTGCTCGGCGCCTGAAACGTTCCAGCGCGTCATGGACACGGTTTTAGCAGGATTGAAGCGGCAGACGTGTCTTGTTTAGTTGGATGACATTGTTGTCTTCGCCGGAAATTTCGACGACCACTTTAGGTGGCTTGCGACAATATTAGAGGCCATCAACTCAGCACGGCTAACTCTGAACCCGGAAAAGTGACGCTTCGCTTACGATGAGCTTCTGTTTCTAGGCCACGTCATCAGCAAATCTGGAGTACGCTCCGACCCGCAGAAGACAGCTGCCATAGCAAAGTTCCCGCAGCCCATCGACGAGAAGGCAGTGCGTACATTCCTTGGCATGGGTGCCTTCAAAAGGCGCTTTGGCAAGGACTTTTCACACACCGCGCAGCCGCTACCACATCTAACCAAATGTGATGTCGAGTCCAAGTAGGAAACGCCGCAGGCAGACACATTTCAAGAACTCAAATGACGCATGCAGTCGCCGCCGGTACTTGCGCACCTCGACGAGGACGCTGATACCGAAATTCACAATGACACCAGAAGCCTAGGCCTCGCTGCCGTCCTAGCGCAGAGGAAAGATGGACTTGAAGGGCTGATATGCTATCTGGTCGCTGTCAAAAGCGGAAGGCAATTATTCTACGACTGAAAAGGAATGCGTCGCCATCGTTTCGGCAGCAGCAAAATTCCGCCTTTAGCTATATGGCAGGCCATTCAAAGTAGTCAGCGACCATGACGCTTTGTGTTGGCTAGCTAACTTAATGACCCTTCAGGGCGGCTGGCGCGGTGGAGCCTCAGACTGCAAGAATATCACGTCGCGGTAATCCAAGTCCGGACGAAAACACTTCGACGCCGATAGCCTGTCACGCGCGCCCATAGATCCCCCGCCGAGAGACGACGAGGACGATGAGGCATTCCTTGGAATGATTAGCGTGGAAGACTTCACTAAACAGCAACGAGTGGACCCTGAGGTTAAAATCACCTTCGACTATTTCGAAGGGAACACTGACATTGTCCGTACGGCATTTAAGCGCGGGTTGTCTTCGTTCACGCTACAAAACAACCTGCTCATGAAGAACTTCTGATCAGTACGCGCCAAGTACCTTCTCGTTGTTCCGTCAGCGCTGCGTGCAGAAGTACTCCACGCCCTGCATGGCGATCCAGCCGCTGGGCAACTCGGGTTCTCCCGGACGCTCTCGAAGGTACAAGAAAGGTATCACTGGCCGGGTCTCACCACCGACGTCGCCCGTTGCGTTAAGAAATGCCGGGACTGTCAGTGATGCAAGATACCAGTGACAAGGCCAGCAGAATTATTATAGCCGATCGAACCCCCTTGCCGACCATTTCAGCAGATCGGGATGGATTTGTTCGGAACATTTCCGACGTCAACATCCGCAAATAAGTGGATCGTCGTGGCGACGGACTATGTCACCCGCTTCGCTGAAACTAAAGCTCTACCGAAAGGCAGCGCAGCCGAAGTGACGAAATTTTTCGTTGAAAACATGCTGCTGTGACATGGTGCCCCAGAAATACTCATCAGCGACAGAAGAACGGCCTTTACAGCAGAGTTCACTCATGTCATTCTGAAATACAGCCAGTCAAGCCACAGGAGGACAACTGCCTACTACCCACAGACGAATAGTCTTACTGGGCGCCTGAATAAGACCCTCTCCGACATGCTAGCAATGTACGTCGACGTCGAGCACAATACGTGGGACGCGGTCCTGCCGTGCGTAACCTTTGCTTACAACACGGTGGTGCAAGAAACAACACAGATCACGCCGTTCAAGCTGGTCTACGGTAGGAACCCTACGACGACTCTCGGCGCCATGCTGCCGCACGTCGAAGAGAATCTTGACGTCGCTACCTTTCACCGGCGCACCGAAGAAGTCCGACAGCGCGCCCGCCAACGAATCAAGAACCAGTAGCGTACCGACAGCCGACACTACAACCTCATACGACGCTTCGTCGAGTACCAGCCCAGTGACCGTGCTTGGGTTTGGACCCCAATACGCTGACGAGGACTCAGTGAGAAAGTATTGCGACACTATTTCGGACCCTACAAGGTCATCCGATGTATTGGCGCACTGGACTATGAGGTCGTGCCAGACGGCATTTCGGATTCACAGTGGTGCTGCGCACGATCTGAAGTCGCCCACGTGGTGCGTGTTTAACTCTTTTACGCACGCTGACGCACTTCCTCATTTTGATGTTTCTTTGCTATGGGTCAAACGCGTGGCAGTTTGGGCGAGTTGGTATGTCATGACTGTTTTAGGCTTGTAGCGCAGCTCAGGAAGAGCAAAAAAGGAAGGAGGTAGGGGTAACCAGCGCTCACTGTGTTTTCCGTTCCCTTTGATTACCCCTACCTCGTTCCTTTTTTTGCTCTTCCTGAGCTGCGCTACAAGCCTAAAACAGTCATTGTTATGGGTGCTTTTGTTTCTTTCGTTTGTTTACAGCATCGGATCGATGCTTTCTAAGAGGCGGGTATTGACACGTGTATTTGCTTATCCTTATCCGGGAGACCACGTTTCACTGCCTAACAAATGTTATCGCTACAGCGCAGGCCGCGCCTGCATGTATCGGAAGTTTCTCGAAAGTTATCGATGGTTCTATCCGCTGCCCCTTTTTACCGAACCTTCTGTTATCTGATTCTATGTATGCGTGCCGCGAATGGTGTGGAGCTTTGTCGAAGACACGTGGATCCCAGCGATTACTCTGGAACGTTCGACGACTGACATGTAAAAGCCGACGCGCTTGACCCACTGATGAGATTTTCGACGATTGCCGATTGTGTTCGCCGCTGCCGTTGTTCTTTGAGCGTAGCCTGCTTTTGAGGACACAGGTTCGCCCAATAAAACGATAGTTTCGGTAATCAGTTTTGCTGCCTCTTCACCGTCACTGCTATGTGACAATATGCCCGCTGTCTGTTGATGATGTCACTGCTACTTGGCGATCCGATTGGGTCATCCAGGTGACGTCCACATTGCTGAACTGGGCTCCTCACTGCTCACGATAGCTTAATAAGCTACATGGTGCACTTGAGCTTCATATATCACATGAAAGGTGCACGCCTGTTTCTGTTACTCTGCAAATAGACATGCAATCGGCAACATGGATGGCTAAAGTTGCCTGTGTCTGGAATGTTTATTCACTTTAACGGTCTTGCACTGTTCTACACAAGTCGGCACGCATAGGGAATGCTGCTAGCTAACATCTGGTAATACTAATAATCCCTATTTCCTCAGTGACAGCTGGGTTCCGTGGGGTCTACAGGGCGGTGCAGGTAGTAGAATATCATTGCTGGCGCACCTCCTCCCCATCTACAGGAAATTGAAAAAGAAAGAATAACTTCAAACCCCCCTCATTCTCATTCACGTGTTGCCATAAGTGTGTATGTTTTCTTCCCCCTGACGTTACCTAAATATAAAAATGAAGCCATTTAAAGCATACTCATCTCTCACGAAGCGCATTATCATACATGAAGGTACACAGCCACGTGACTTAAGAAACTTCAGCATAATTTGTGGTAGATTACTCACTGAAAATGCCATGATGTGTATCGTCGTCGATGCTCACACACAGTAGCATTGGAGAAAACTCATCAATCAATAAAACTTAGATATTTAGATTGCGAGCATTTGGAAATAATTTTAGCGAATGCTAGAAACTATGAATATGCCACTCCTGACACAATGCTATGAAAGAGACGCTTAAGATTGAACAAATGATGATAAGCTTGGTAACATATTTGCGCGACAAGTACGTTGTGGCGAGCACAGGGAACAAACACATAAGAAGGCACAAAGAATACGTGCACGTTATGCTTATTTGTGACTTCTCGTGTCTTTCTTCTCTACTCGTGTTACAACTCTCTCATTTCAATGTGGACAACCAACGCCAATCTCAGGTTGATGCCGTTATTTGAAGCCGTATTTGGGTAAATTACCAAAGAGTATGCTTTAAAATGTCCAGTTTGAAATTTCCTTGTTTAATTGACCAACACTGTAGATAAATCTGGGGCATTTGGGTCATGTATGTAGATTTTCCACTACTACCTTTGTTAACAGATGTTTTGGAGTGGGTTGAAGTCATAATTATTCAAATGAATACTTGTAATTATCATATTGTAGCCAGGTGAATACACGACCACATACAAGAGACATGTAAATAACACGGCTTTCAAGCTTTCATTGTTATTAATCTAAGAAACAACAAATAGGAAGCTGGTGAGCATTTTTTGGGGCATTGTAGATGTCAACATAGTAGCTTATTTGGATACTTTTGTATTTCTGTTGTGTGGTCATATAACCTGTGGTGAGCAAAACTGTGGAAATTTGACACTGTAAAGGCCAACATATCGTATTTGATATGCTGAGCTTCATAACTAAAAACGTCTATTTACACATGAGAAACTCAACCAGCCAACCATTGTAGCACTTCCGATATACTGCGACAGAGTTTCACTTGTGAATAGCTCAGGAAAATAATTGGTAATTAGTTAATTGTAGGTTATATGTACATCAAAGAAATTTTACTCTTTTTTATTCTGTGATTGTATGAGAAAGGCGATAACCTTCTTCTGATATTCCTTCATGCGGAATCGGGTCTACTTTCTTAACATAAGAAAAGCTGTTTGATTTGCCAGACACTGTCTGCACCACGCTATCATCACAAGTAACAAGAACTGATGTTCCACCATGAGGGTAGAAGAGGACTACAATTATTCATAGGTCCAAAGATAAAAGTAGTCACAAGAAATGCATTACATAGCAAGCATATTGATGTACATCTGTATAGCTAAATGTTGGATGAAGATGAAACACTGCGGAAAAACGACATCTTGCACATGATGTCAAGGCTAAATGATGTCTTTCGGTATATACGAGGTGTGACAAAAATATGTCTTGCTGTTTTCTAACAACAGCAGTAGCAGTAATTGCCATGAAAGGGATTAATTTTTTAAGGAATAAAGAAATAGGCTAATGTCTAGAACATATTGAACTTACAGAAATGAAACTGCAAAATTATAGTAACTGTTACTTGGAAAAATTTGTTTCACTTGCTGATCGCTGCACAGATCATGGGGATACTACAAAATTGTCAGGATAGGGAAGAGCCAAAGAAAGTGAAGTGAAGATACGGGCAAAAAGTGTCTGTAAAGGAGCATCATTGATTTTAGAACTGTTACTTCAAGTCAGGGAACTAGAATTTTGAGGTGTAGCATTGAAAAGGTATAGCCTAGCCTCTTTATTGGACATTGAGACGCACATCAACAATGGTCATAGAATATGAGAACGCATTTAGGCAAGATACTGAGAGCATGATCAGTGGGCAATGGTAGAGCAGATATCAATCTGTAGAAACTCGGGACAGGCGCTTAATAGAATGCGCTGGTGGGTTATTCGGTGCGAATCCATAATTACTTTTTTAACACAAAACAACGGACACAATAAAGACGACAGGACATGGCGTCTTGTCCTGTCATCTTTCTTGTGTCCGTTGTTTTGAGCTAAGCAAGGTATTTACTGGAACTTATTTCCAACTGTGGTTTATTGAAGAAACATGATATTTATATGTACAGAACAAGACCAGCATGTGGCATAACATTCATGATAACGCAACCACATATCAGTCACGAGGACCCTCCCTATACAACCAAATCGTAGCAATGCACTAGGACAGAACCATGCGACACAGTATACCAGAAGTGATGAGACAATCGTAATTATGACACAGCACGACAGGAATGTAATGGCGCATTATGGCAACGCACTTCGATGCAAGGAGTAACGCAATGGACAAACACGAGTGATGTACTGCAACTATTGTTGGACAAGAATACATAAACATGCGTTTCAACACGTGTGTGGAGCAATTCACCTAAGAGAACAAAAATTTCTGAGCAGTCATACGAAATAATAGCCATCAGTAATTTTTCATTCATCGCATTTTTATTTGTCAGAAAAAAATAGGCATTTCTTGTAGGGATACCTGGGCAAAAAACTGTTTTTGACAGCTTGACTGGCCCCGGGCAACCTGGAAACATTAAGCATTGGTGACAATCAGGAGATGGAACAGATAAATGATAAAACATAGCCAATAATAACACATGCAGGTGGCATGAACATATTCTTCCACATATACTAACATATGTACTAACGCACGCATATATTGTAAATGCACAAATAAACCGATTAAACTTCAACAGCTCAAAGATATACCAACATTAAATATTTGTAACATATCCATTTCCAACAATGATATAGGTACGTAGTTTAGTCGAGATTTAATATAAAACCACTTGTGCAGTTTTCATTAGATGCTGATAGATAACAGTATGCTAAGGCTACATATTTCGAAAATATTCTTTAAGCTGGTTCAAGGTAAAACCCATGGTATGCTTTTACCTTTTTAAGATACAAGGTAAATTCTGTTCACGGGTTTGTAACTTGTAGTTTGTGCGGAAACGCGGTGCAAACCACAACTCCGTGTTTCGCGTGAATGTGTTACTTAGTGCGGGTTTTAATGATGCTGTGCGTGTAAGCAAATCGTGAAAGGAGCTAGCCGAAAAAGTGAACGAGCGCAAAAGAAGAAAGTTGTACATGTGATGAGAGGCCATATTCTTGTAGGTCTGAAATGCAACGCCAGTGTATGATAAGTAAGGAATGTTCGCAATATATCGAACAAACCTTTTTTGTAACACGTGCATTTTAAACCTGTTTGTCCCAGTAGTTGTTGACCATACTATGCTGCACTAGTTGATATGTGCCTGGAAGAGTGCATGATATACTTGAATTTTGACAGATGTCGGAAAAATTGTGCGTCAACCTGCCATCAGTCCAGATGCATGAGATAGTGTTTTGCTGAATACGTTACGTGTATCCCGAGATATACAGGCCGCGAAAGTGACGCCCAGTATTTTGTGTAGGTCAACAAATTCGGTTTCCTGCCGTGCATAATAAACGGCGCCATTAATTGTCAATGGTTTGTTTCTTGCGCGGAGCACAACAATTTCAGTTTTAGTTGGATTCACTTCAAGTCTGTTTTGTTGGGACCAGTAAACAACTTCCCCCAAAAAATGTTACATTTTCCTGCTGAAATATCTTTATCTGGACCTGAAAATGAAACAGTACTATCTTCAGCGTGAATAACGAAATTAAGTAAAGTGTCGATGTCGGGAAGGTCATTTATGAATGTGTTAAATAAGAATGCGCCTAAAACACGGCCATGAGGTGCACCGGTCCTAATGTTAGATAAGAAGACTGGTTTTCAGCTATTGATACTGTCTGACTTCTGTTCATCAAATAGGTTTTAAAAAGTTTAAGAGCGTTGCCGCATATCCCGTATAGTGAATGCTTTTGTAATCAAATATTATGGTTTACATAATCGAAAGCATTTGTGAAATCAATGAAAAGAGCAAGAGTATAGCGGTTTTTATCTATATTGCATAGTACATGCTGCTTTATTGTTTAGGATGCGGTCTCGGTTGATCTGCGTTTTCTAAATCCATATGAAGCATCTGAATATATATTAAATATATTATGTTATAGTAAATATTTGTATAATTACGTTATGATATATAATCAATATATGATAATATAATGATGAATTATGTTAATCAAAGCAAAAATTTTCTTGAAAGACATAAAATAATTTTTCCTGTTCTGAAAGAACGGAAATAGCACGTATTGGTCTGTAGTTAGCTACTTTGTTTCTATCACCGCCTTTGCACCGCACAGCTACCTTGTTCTTTTTTATCGCGCTGGGGAACGTTCCACTTTCCAAGACTAAGTTAAAAATGTGAACCAGTACAGGAAAGAGAAAACGCAGTACATACTCGACAGGTTTTATTTGAATATCATCTGCATAGAATGTTTTGCTGTTTTTCAACTTCCTAATCATTGCGTGTATTTCTAGCTCATCAGTTGGTGCAAGGTATACACTTTCGGCAGAACGGCTAGCTAATTTCACCTTACCTATGGAAGCATTTTGTCCTGAGGCAATATTGATGAAGTGACAGTTGAAATATTCTGCCGTTGTGTAGCCACTCAGCACTGTGTTGTTACATGTGGTTTGGTTCAGTGGTAGATTTGGAGCCCCCCGACCAAATACATCATTTATAGTTTTTTCAAGCGCTTTCAGGACGCTTTGAAGCTATTCCAGCAAAAAATTTGCTCATAATATGCTTTTTTGGATCGACGAAGTTCTTCGTTAAATTTGTTTCGCGCTTTCTTAAAAGCCTTGAGCGCATCTAACGTTCGCGCACGTAGGAAAGAGTGATAAATGTTATTTTTTTGTTTTATCATTCAGGCATCTAATCGAGCGACCCACGGCTTTCTACTCATTTTAGAAGGCCTAAACGATTTAAAAGTAAAGCATTTAGCGTACAAGTTCACAAAAGTATTGATAAACTCAAAGTAGGCGTCGTCTGCATTTTTTTTTTGTGATGACCGACGACCCAAAGACTCCAGAGCGCTATCTGATATGTATTGGACCGTGAAACTTGATTGAGCTGTGCATTTGTGATCTTCTGGTAGCTGGTAGAATATGAAAACATGGCAATGTTCGCTAATATCCTGTGCGATAGTACCATCTTGGGTGCGATTGTTTCAGAATTTGTAATGATTAGGTCTAGTGCCGGTGATGTAGTCAAAGTGACACGTGTTGCGGTCTCAATATGGTTCAAAAAACCAGTCGAAATAAGTTTGATCGTGAAATCTACTACGGTTGTTTTCTGCTCAAAGACTAACGTCTTAGAGCAGAAAGTGCCATATTGAAACATTAAAATTACCAGTACATGCTAGGTGGAAATTGCTTGCAGGAAAATAATCTAAAAGCATTCCAAAGAAATTCAAGAAAGCCGTAATATCCCCGTTTGGTGGGCGGTAAATGACGCATATTATTTCGAGGTTGCTTCTTAATGTTAGGCATTTATAAGCATCCGCTGTTTTACGAAAATCAGTAACAGGTTCACATTCATCATCAGCATCGACATAGATTGAAACTCCGCCGCCTCTACGATTTGAGCGATTCATGCAGAAGTTTCAAAAACCGTCAAGGCGGAGCACAATGCAACCATCATAATATCAAGTGTCGTTTAGTATTATAATGTTAAATTCAAAAGCAAGGAGTTTCGAACAATCGAGCAATGTATTCTCCTTCGTTCGATGCTGCACGGGCGTTCAAATTAAGAACAGATTTGTGAGTGGGCTGCTTCTGTTGAATTGATTCTAGGAGGGAAACCTCGTAGTGATCCATATTGCCGAGTCATGCCATTAGGTGCTGCTACTCCGACCTAGGTGTATTACATATCCTAGCAAGAACCTGTTCCTTGTAGATGTACACAACTTCTGTGTCATCAGTTCGTTTCGCCACGATTTTGCCGTTGGCAATCCGCAGAGACTTCCACTTTTGCTAATATTTCTTTTTAATGGCCATTCCAAAAAGCGTTTTTTTGTGCTTGGCAGAGATGCTCGTTCCCATAAATTGGAGTCCGGTTGAGAAGTGCAATGTCGGCATTAGTAAAACTAGTTTTCCTTGCGCTTTTTAGGGCTGCTTCTCGTCTGCACGCGACCTGCCTTGAACTACAACGTTCATATTGTCACTGTTCCGAGTCGGCACGAGGGGGCAGATTTCGATATCACTTGGAGTTTTCGGGTCTTTGATGACGGTACCTATTTCGGACAGGATGTCCGGAACGCTTTCGTCTGCTTGTTTTTCGACTCCCTTTATTTCAAGGTTGCACTTCCTTGAATACTGCTCTGCATTTGCTAAATGATTATTTAGCTCCTCTACCGTACCCTCCAACGCTATGCACTTTTCATTTAGAGCCTCACTTTTCTTTCTGAGTGGCGCGTTTGTTTGGCTTGACGGCACCTCATATTTGACCAGCCTTCACACTCACACAAAAAAGAAGAAAAAAAAGGAGAAAAGAAGTGAGTGGAACATACCATCTGACATTGCCATTTTCAGATCCATGGAATTTCTTTTTCTCAGTTAGGGCGACCAATGGGAAACGTATGCACTTTTCTTTCCCCATTGTAAACTCAGCTGCTTCTATAATTTCGCATATCAACTTGTTTCTTTCTTTGCACACCACTTCCTTTTCTTTCCATTCAAGCACGCCGCCGCAATCCATACAACGGAAGGCATGGTGATCGGTATATTCTTTAGAGCAGTGGTAGTTGTGCACTGTGAGCCTTGTGCTCAGACATCTACCTCTCTGGCCAACGCACACCTTATCCCTAGTAACCGGAATCGAATAACCAACCTCATTCATGTAGGTGATGTTCGTTTGCTTGTACTTGATGCGGAGGCCTCCATTGGGTTCTGTGCCTTTCCTTTTTTGCAGAGAGCGGCCAACCACATAGGCACTGAGAATAACACGTTGACACCAGCCTTTCGACCTATTTTACAAAGGTTTTGCGAAATGGTGTGAACGTAGGGAATCACCACTGGTGTTCCACTTTGTGTGCCATGGTCAAATACGATTTGAATGCTCCTGAAACACTTCAGCAGAGCTTATGCTCCTGAGGCAAGAAGCGCCGAAGGTTACCTTGAATTCTCAAGAAGGGTGCCTGGTAGACGAAGCTACCGGCAAGAATACGCAAGCGTGTTATGAAAGTGTCACTGCGCTATGGCTCTCTTCGCTAGCTTAGAATGGGCGGAATGAAAAGTAAGGACAGGTTTGCGTCCTCTTGGTTTATCACAACACCGTACGGTGTTGGCATAGCAATACAGATCAACGTCTAAAAATTGATTAAGCTTGATCCTGGGGACGTACGGGAAATCTTGTTCTTGGGGGCTCCGGTAACCGGAGAATCAGGGAAAACAGGAGAACACCGGGAGAGTATAATAAATGACGTTTGCGTAAACTGATTCGTCATACTGTAAGAAAACAAAAACATCGTCGACGTAACTACAGGCATGAGCACATTGAGAAAGTCAAGGCGCTTTTTCAACTTCTTGTTTCATACAGGTGTGAGCTTGATACCGTAAACGTCCCTCTCTTTTTCTATTGCGCTAAAGGCTTTGCCAATATGAGAAAGATACAGATCACTCAATGACCTGCACACAGAGAAACATTGAGGGATCTGTACCTTTCTGTAAATTTTCATTCAGCCCGTTCGAAGCTAATAAAAAGAACGTTAGCTCACTAATGGTTTCATTACTCGCTTGCGAAGTCTTGCATATGCTGGTAGGTTCCTCTACAAGGCACGCCGTCTTGACAATTCAGGGTATCCTTCGGTGCTTCTTGCCTCAGAAGTCGAAGTACTGCTGAAGTGTTCCAGGAGTGCTCAAACAGCATCTGACCACAACGCACGCATTCAAAGAGGTGATCATTTCTTGCATACAAACCATTTGGCACAACCTTCACAAATTATGATGATGATGAATTTGTTGTTTTATGGCGCAAGGGCCAATTATGGCCAAAGAGCGCCAGGTCAGTGTTGATGAGTTTGCAGTGGGTAGATGAGTTCCGTTAGTTATTGTGATGTAGCTGTAAAGGGGCCTAAAAGCGATCTCTGTAAAGTGCCTAAAAGCTATATGTAATAAAATTATGGCAATGACTAGTGAGTACTACTAAGAACACAAGAGATACATTGTGATAGATTGATCATATTTTAAATACATGTAGGAAAATGTTTGCAAGACGCACTACTGCCTTAGAGAGCCCTTGAAACGGAAGGGCCTGAAGGCATGTGCTGTAGAAAAACAAGTTATCGCAGCGGCATCCTCTGGAGAGAGGATTTGCTACAAATTCGTAGGGCTAACAACATGTAAGACAAGATCGTTTAAGAAGCTTTGGACTGCTCTGGTGCCAAACAACGGTTCTGTACCAAGAAACATTACAGGATGAAAGGGGATGTGCTGCCGGTATGCTAACGGAAAGTGTTTTTTTCTCTCTGTTTCGGCTTCCCGACACTCCAGGAGGGCGTGGAGGACCGTGAGCCTTTCACCGCATCTACCGCAGGATGGTGGCTCATTTCCAGTTAGCAGGAAACTGTGTGTGGCATATGTGTGTCCTATTCTGAGACGACAGAATAGGACTTCTGTTCGTCGTGTTTTTGTTGCGGGCGGCCAATAACCAAGTTTTGGCTTAATCAAGTGAAGCTTATTATTTGTTTCAGCATCCCATAAGCGCTGCCAGTGGCTTCTGAGTTTCTTTCGGATGAATGGCTTTAGGTCTAAGGCAGGTAGTGCAGTGGTAGAATGTGTATCTTGTGAAGCTATTGATGTGGCAATTTGGTCAGCCAGCATATTACCCTCAATGCCCCTGTGTCCAGGTACCCAGCATACTATGACTTGCTGCTGAGACATGTACGATGTGCAAATAACGGAATAAAGCTCAGTGAGTACAGGGTTTCGATGATTGCGGAGGAACATTAGGGCTTTTACGACGCTTAGAGAGTCGGTGTATATGATGGCTTTGTGCAACTTTCTTTTCTTGATTTCTTTAACAGCAGATAGAATTGCATAAGCTTCCGTGGTGAATATGCTTGTTTCCGGATGCAGCCCATCGGACTCAGAGAAGGATGGTCCGATTGCAGCATAAAACACTCCGGCATGCGACTTAGAAGCGTCAGTGTAAAATTCTATGCACGAGTACTTCGATTGAAGTTCCAGGAAGTGCATTCGAATATGTGCCTGTGGGGCGCGTTTCGTCACCTCTACGAATGATGTATCGCATTCTATGGGTTTCCACTGCCATGGCGGCAATGGCTTAGCTGGGACCATTAGGTTTTGCTCAAGAACTGGAACTTGCATTTCCTCAGCAAGCTTTCTAATGCGCAGAGAGAATGGTTCTCGTGCTGCAGGTCGATTATTAAAGAGCTGTGCAGATGCCACGTCGTTTATGCTTACATAAGAGGGATGGTCGCGGTTTGCATTCACCTTTAGAAAGTACATGAAACTAGAGTATGACCTCTGAAGATGAAGCGACCACTCATTAGCTTCAACGTGGAGACTCTCTACAGGACTTGTCCTGAAGGCGCCGGTCGCCAAGCGGATACCTAAATGGTGAACAGGGTCAAGTATCTTCAAGGCGCTTGGACTGGCAGATTGATATACTATGGCCCCATAGTCTAAGCGCGTGCGTATAAGACTTTTGTAAACGTTCATCAGACATTTCCTGTCGCTGCCCCATGTTTTATGCGATAAAAGTTTAAGAAGGTTCATTGTTTTTAGACATTTCTCTTTTAAGTGCTTTAACTGTGGAATGAAGGTCAGTTTTGAATCTAATATGATTCCTAAAAATTTGTGTTGTGTGACAACTGGTATGTGTTGTCCATGTAGTTCTAGGCTGGGCGCTGCAAATAAGCCTCTTTTTCGCGTGAAAAGAAGACATGAGCTTTTAACAGGATTCAGTTTAAAGCCATTTTCCTGTGCCCATTTACACACTTTGTTCAAGCAAAGCTGGACATGTCGCTCACATATAGAAAGGTTGCATGATTTGAAACCCAATTGCACGTCATCTACGTACACCGAATAAAACATGCCCTGCGGTATATATAAGCGTAAGGAATTCATTTTGATTATAAAAAGGGTACAGCTTAATACCCCTCCTTGCGGCACACCGGTTTCTTGTCTAAACGGCTTGGATAGAGCATTGCCCACCCTAACTCGAAATGTACGATTTGATAGGTAACTTTCAATTACATTAAGCATATTCCCTCGAATACTCATTTCTGAGAGGTCACGCAATATCCCATATCTCCAAGTCGTGTCATATACCTTTTCCATGTCTAGGAAAACAGAAAGAAAGAACTGGTTATGGATAAAGGCGTCACGAATGCCTGCCTCAATGCGTACGAGCTGGTCAGTAGTCGACCTACCCTCTCTGAAGCCGCACTGATAAGGGTCGAGCATTTTATTCGATTCAAGGAAATGTAGAAGACGACGATTTATCATTTTCTCGAACAGTTTGCATAAGCAACTTGTCAGTGCTATTGGACGGTAACTTGAAACGTCGGATGGATCCTTGCCTTGTTTCAAGACCGGCACTACTAAAGCTTCTTTTCATGAGGATGGGAGGTATCCAGCAGCCCAAACAGAGTTAAAAAGTGCCAGAAGTGTCATGTGTGTATCAGTGTGTAGGTTTTTAATCATGTCATACATGATTTTGTCAACTCCAGGTGCAGAGCTCATGCACGAGCTTAACGCCGCTCTAAGCTCGGCAATATCAAAAGGACAGTTGTACGGTAGATTTGCTCTGCATTTACGGTTTACTGACTAAAGTTCTGTTATTTTCTTATATTGAGCGAATGTTTTTGAATAGCTTATGGAACTTGATACACGTGCGAAATGTTCTCCAAGGGCATCGGCCTGCTTTTCCAAGGTATTCCCTCGCTCATCAATCAAAGGTAATGGGTTGATCTGCTGCCCTTTTAGCCTTCTCAGCCCGTCCCATACTTTAGCCTCCTGGGTATAGGAATTGATGCCTGAGAGAAAACTCTCCCAGCTTGCTCTTCTAGCCTGCCGTCTTGTGCGCCGTCCTTGTGATTTGATGTGTTTAAATGCGATGTAATTTTCCGCCATAGGATATTGGCGCAGTCTGCCCCACGCCTTATTTTGTCTTTTTCGTGCATCCCTGCAGTCTTCATTCCACCAAGGAACTCGTTTCTTAATTGAGTGGCCATTTGTATGTGGAATGAACTTTTCAGCTGCATCAATAATAAAAGCGGTAAAATATGCTACAGCGTTATCCATGCTAAAATCGCGTATAAAATCTTGTGATAAGTAAGTAGATTCCTTAAAACCTTTCCAATCAGCGGAGTCAAGTTTCCAGCGACGTACCTGCTGGCGAGTGTCGTGTCGTGTTAGTAAGTTTAAAGTTATCGGAAAGTGGTCACTCCCAAATGGATTTTCTATAACATTCCATTGTAAGTACGAGAGAAGTATGGAAGATCCAAGTGCTAAATCTATGGAGGAGTATGAATTATGCGCAGCATTGTAGTAGGTGGGTTTTTTTCTATTAAAGAGGCACACACCGGACGTAACAAGAAAGGCTTCGATCAGTCGACCCCTCGAATCAGTCCTGGAATCTCCCCAGAGACTGTTGTGCGCATTAAAGTCCCCGACAATAAGAAATGGCTCTAGAAGTTGATCAATGAGTTCGTGGAATTCAATTTTACTCATGTGATAGTTTGGAGGTATGTAGATAGAGCAGACGGCTACTAACTTATTAAAAAGAATTGCGCGAACCGCAACTGCCTCGAGGGATGTCCTAAGCGGCAAGTATTGGCAAGCAACAGTTTTATGGACAATTATCGCTACACCGCCGGATGAGGTGTTGATGATGATGATATGTGGTGTTTAATGGCGCAAGGGCCAAGTATGACCAAAGAGCGCCATGCCAAAAGGTAATTTTAACAATGTATTGTGAATGCAGTGGATAGTGGATTTATTATGGTAAATGTGACATGGCTGTAAAAAGGCCTAAAAACTGTCGCTGTAAATGGCGTAAAATAAATAGGTACTAAAATGATGACACTGATTAGGGCAGGGACGATGGCAATTGGGTTTCGTTAAAAAACATTATGGAACAAGGCAACACATAACAATGATAGTAGAACCTCAAGAGAGCCCTTTTATTAGAAGGGCTGTTAGTCGTCTGCTAAACATTTCCTGTCCAAATGGTTTTGAGAGTATCTGTTTCCAATAAAAACTGTAAGACTAATTTCATGTTAAAAAGCGGTTCATCACTAAGAAAAAATGCAGGGTGAAGAGGTGTATTTTCACGATATGCAGAAGGAAAATACTTTTTCCTCTCTGTTTCTATTGCAGGGCATTGAATATGAACATGGAGTACCGTGAGACTCTTGCCGCACTTACCACAAGTCGGGGGATCGCCTCCAGTCAAGAGATAAGAGTGAGTACCGTATGTGTGGCCTATCCTTAGTCGGCAAAGAATTACTTCCTTGTAACGTGCTGTTTTCCCACTGATCCAGTTCCCCAGTTTTGGTTTTATTATGTGAAGCTTATTCATTACTTGTGTATCCCACTTGCCTTGCCAATGATTCCTTAATTTACGGCGTAGAAAAGGCTTTAGGTCTGTCGCAGGGATGGGAATATTTCCATCTCTGTCGCTAAAAGTTACGGATGTAGCGCTTTCGTCAGCTGCTTCGTTCCCTTTTATACCTTTGTGACCGGGTACCCAGCATATGACAGTCACTTGATTGCACATATATAGGGCGCACAATAAGTTATACAGCTCATTCAAAACGGAATTCTTATGTTTTTGTAAACTAATTAGTGCTCTCACGACACTTAACGAGTCTGTGAAGAGAACAGCCTTAGCGATGTTTGTGAGCCTGATGTGTTTAATAGGCGTGAGTATAGCGTATGCTTCCGCTGTAAAGATGCTTGTGTGTGGGTTTAGTGTCCCAGATATTGAAAATGATGGTCCAAGAGCTGCGTAAGCAACACCATCAGCAGACTTCGAAGCATCCGTGTAGAATTCAGCACAGGAAGACTTCTCTTTTAGTTCAAGAAAATGTGATTTTATGTGAGCCTCAGGCGCTCGTTTCGATATTTCTAGAAAAGATATGTCACATTGGATAGTTTGCCAGTCCCAAGGCGGTGGGAACCGAATAGGAGCCATTAGGATATTTTCTACAAAATGGACGCCTGTTTCTTCTGACAGTGCTTCCACTCGGAGGGACAGAGGAGGCCTGATGGCTGGGCGGTTACGGAATAGCCTGGCAGTGGACAAGTCGCTTATTGCAAAATGACATGGATGCTGAATATCTGATTTAACTTTCAAGGCGTAAGAAAAAGATAAATATGCTCTTTGTAGATGAAGAGACCATTCGTTGGATTCAACGTACAGGCTCTCTACAGGACTAGTCCTGAAGGCACCTGTAGCAAGACGGATACCCAAGTGGTGAATCGAATCTAACATCTTCAAGGCACTAGGCGTAGCAGAACTATACACTATAGCACCATAGTCAAGGCGTGACCTTATCAGACTTTTATACAGGCTCAAAAGGCATCTTCTGTCACTTCCCCAGGATGTACGGGACAAGAGCTTCAGAAGATTCATTGTCTTCATGCACTTCGCTTTAAGATATTTCAAGTGGGGGATAAATGTTAATTTAGTGTCTAATATGAGGCCCAAAAATTTGTGTTCATGGCTCACTGGGAGCTGTTGTCGATTAAGATAAATAGCGGGTTCAGGTAATATACCTCTTTTGTTCGAGAAGAGAACACGCGTGCTTTTTTGCGGGTTTAATTTAAACTTATTCTCGTCAGCCCACATTGACAATTTGTTTAGCCCAAGCTGCACATGTCGCTCACAGATGGAAAGACTACATGATTTAAAACCTATTTGTACGTCATCTACATACACAGAATAAAACATTGTACGTGGTATGATAGTATAAAGTGAGTTCATTTTTATAACGAATAGAGTGCAGCTAAGCACGCCACCTTGTGGTACGCCTGTTTCCTGTGTAAATAGACGAGATAGCACATTACCAACTATGACGCGGAACGTGCGGTTAGACAGGTAACTTTGGATGACATTCAGCAAATTACCTCGGACTCCCATTTCGGCCAGATCACGGAGAATTCCGAACCGCCACGTGGTGTCGTAAGCCTTCTCCATGTCAATAAATACTGACAAAAAGAACTGCTTGTGTACAAAAGCATCGCGAATATTCGTCTCGATGCGGACAAGGTGATCAGTTGTGGATCTACCTTCCCTGAAACCACACTGTAGGGGATCTAATAGTTTTTTACTTTCAAGAAAATGAAGGAGACGCCGGTTAACCATTTTTTTCAAAGAGTTTACATAGGCAACTTGTCAACGCTATAGGCCTATAGCTGTTGACTGAAGTTGGGTCCTTGCCGTCTTTTAGTATTGGAACAATTATTGCTTCCTTCCAGGCGGATGGAATGTACCCGGCAGAGAACACAGAGTTGAAGAGTGTCAGTAGTGTTTTGTGGGTCTCAGGGTGTAGGTGTTTGATCATTATATACAATATTCTGTCACTTCCTGGAGCGGACTTGTTACAGCCATTCAGCGCAGCCTGAAATTCCGCCATGTTAAATGGGCGGTTGTAAGGTTCGTTGCTATTTCCTTTCCGACTCAGAGGCAGTCGTTCCGCTTGTTGCCGGTATCTCAGAAATGTGTCTGAATAGTGGGATGAGCTAGAAATCCTTTCAAAATGTACCCCTAGAGAGTCGGCTTGGTCAATGAGTGTGTCTCCTTGTGTATTTACCAATGGTAGAGGATGAGTTTCGCGGCCTTTTATTTTGTTTACCCTGTTCCAGGCTTTTCCCTCGTCTGTATAAGAATTAATACTAGAGATGTATTTTTGCCAGCTTTCCCTTTTGGCAAGGCGGCGCGTCCTTCTACCTTCTGATTTTATTTTCTTGAAGCTAATCAAGTTGTCGGTAGTTGGGCAGTCGCGAAGGCGACTCCAAGCCTTATTTTGATTTTTGCGGGCTTCCTTACACTGCTCATTCCACCAAGGAATACGCCGTTTAGAGGGTGATCCATTCGTTTGAGGGATACATATTGATGCAGCATCAGTTATACATGCCGTCAAATAAGATACTATATCATCGATTGAGAGAGTGCAGATCTCATCCCAGGTCAAATGTGTGAGCTCTCTGTATTGTTTCCAGTCAGCACAGTCGACCTTACAACGTGGCAGATGTGGGGAACACTTATCGCCTTTTGTTAATCTTAGGATAATTGGGAAATGGTCACTCCCATATGGATTTTTAATCACGTCCCACTCCAGGTATGGAACTAGTGTACTTGATGTTATACTTAAGTCAATGGATGAGAACGTTTTGTTAGCCACGCTGTAGAATGTGGGTTCTTTTTTGTTTAGTAAGCATGCATTGGAGGATAAAAGGAACTTTTCTAATAAGCGCCCTCTCGTATCAGAACGAGAGTCTCCCCAGAGGGTGTTATGTGCGTTTAAATCACCTATTACAATGTAAGGTTCGGGGAGATCTGCGATAAAGCTCTGGAATTCCATTGTGGAAAGTTATTGGCATGGAGGGATGTACAGAGAGCTAACTGTTACTAACTTATCAAATAGCACGGCTCTGATTGCCACTGCCTCAAGGGACGTTTGCAGATGTAAATGTTGGCAGGCGATACTCTTATCAAATATAATAGCAACACCGCCTGACGAGGCGAGAGCGTCACTGCGATCTTTGCGGTAAATGGCATATTGTTTGAGAAAGTTAGTATGTGAAGGATTGAGGTGTGTCTCTTGCACACACAGCACCCTTGGATTAAACCTGCGCAGGAGTTCCTTAATATCATCAAGATTATGTAATAAACCTCTCACATTCCAATGCATTATCTGTGTGTTCATATTGGAGGTGTTTTATGGTGTGTGTCAAGAGATCAATTAGGTTGGCTCAAGGGACCTTTTCAGGCCCCTTGATGCGGGGTATTTCTTTTTTCTTGGCGCGCTCCAGGGAGCCACGCCGTTCCTTCGGCGTCTGAGACGCCGGATAAGTTTTTGTGACATCCATCGCCTCGTCAGAGGCGCTGGATGACACCCGCTCAGCGGGCACGCGCGGGGGTTTTTCGGGCCTGTCTGCACGAGCAGTGGCCCTGGGACCAGCAGGCTCGGCGGTCTGCTGGCCCTTCGTGGTAGGGGGCGGAAGAGCAGTGACTGCTCCCGCCAGGGGGGCTGATGGCGTAACCGCCGTCACACTCCGTGTGACTTGCGCGGCCGCCAGAAGATGTGGCGCTGCCCCCCGGCGCGTCACATCACTGTAGGACGGATTCGATTGGTTGTTGACACTAAAACGCTTGCGCGCTTCTGGAAAAGAGATGTTTAGTTTTACCTTCAGTTCGATTATTTGTTTTTCTTTCTTCCATGACGGGCACGATCGCGAATAGGCGGGGTGGTCTCCGTCACAGTTAGCGCAGTGGGTTGTAGAAGAACAGTTGTCTGAAGAGTGGTCTTTAGATGCACATTTTGCACAAGTGGCACGCCCTCGGCAGCTCTGAGACCCATGCCCAAAACGCTGACACTTGAAGCATCGGCGCGGATTGGGAATGTACGGTCGTACGCGTAGTTTACAATATCCTGTCTCTAATGAATCAGGTAGTTCGCTTGTTCCAAATGTTATTATTATATGCTTTGTTGGAATTTCCTTGTCGTCACGCCTTAACTTAATTCGTTGCACCTTTACCACGTTTTGGTCTTGCCATCCCTCCAACAGCTCGCTCTCACTAAGATCAAGGAGGTCGTCATCAGAAATGACACCACGCACAGTGTTCATAGACCGGTGGGGGCCCACAGATACAGGAATGTCACCAAACGCAACAAGTTTCGTCAGTGTGCTGTATTGGAGCTTGTCACGCACTTCCAGAAGAAGGTCGCCGCTTTCCATCTTCGTTACTTTGTAACCAGAACAGATTGCTTCTGTCAGGCATTTTGCGACCACAAACGGGGATATTGTGCGGACTGTCTTGGTTTCGTGTTGACTATGTATTACGTGGTAATTGGGAAATATTTCTTTTGGTTTGAAGAGAAAGTTGAAGGTTTCATCGGTGCGCCCCCTCTTCAGGGAGCGATCAGGGAGTGTGGGGAAATTTGAAGCCATATATAGGATTACTGTATTCGGAAGGAATGCCCGCCGCCCACCTCGGAGCCCAACCTGGGGACGTCACAGGATCAGAAAAATTCTATTCTGCGTACGCCAGCGGTACGTTCCCACTATAACCTAATATATATATACCCAAGACTGGATATATTACACAAGGTTAACCCTTGCCGCCCGGAAATACGGAAGTAATTAGAAGTGAAGAGAAGACAGGAAAGATGGAAAAGTGGGAGAGAAAGACGAAGAATGGAGAGGAGGACAGGAAAAGGCGACTGCCGATTTCCTCCAATTGGGTCAGCCTGGAGGTGCCGTCTATGTGAAGCCGAGGCCGAAGAGGTGTGTTGCCTCCGCCGGGGGGCCTTAAAGGTCCAAACACCCTGCATCGGCTCAACCCCCAGGATCCCCTTTTCCCCAGACACGGCTAAGCCGCGCACGGCTACACGCGGGAGGGTCCAACCCTCGTGTGCTCGGGTCCGTGGTGTCGCCACACACCAAACGCCTGCTGACGCAGACGCCCCTGCGGGGGCCGGATGAGGTGTTGACCACGTCACGATCTTTACGAAAAATAATGTGTGACCGGAGAAAATTTGTCTGTGTAGCTTTTGAGTGCGTTTCCTGAACACACAGTACCTTTGTATTAAGTTTGTGTAGGAGTTCTGTTACGTCGTCAAGATTGTGGATGAGACCTCTCACATTCCATTGCATAATTTGTGTATCCATTTTGATAGAGTTGGATACTGTGTGTTCTGGAAAGGAAAGGTTAGTTCACCGGCGCTTTGCAGGCGCCGTGATAGGAGTTTTCTCTCTTTTGGAGCGATCGAGAGATCCTCGCCGCTCCTTAGGCGTTGGTGGCGCCGTCTTGCTGGTGGTTGTGTCCATCGCCTCTAGCGAGGCGCTGGACACGGGCTCTTCCGAGCGCTTTGCTTGACGTGAAGGCCTCGGCACCTTGGACGACGAGACCTTCGAGGTCACCTGCCCGGAGGTAGATGGCCCCGTCTGCTGGGGTGACGGAGCAGCGCTAGCTGCAACCGCCGCGGGGGCAGGTGGCGTAACTGCCGACTCACTGCTTGCGGGTCGGACAGCCGCCGAAAGCCGTTGTGTCGCTGCCCCCTGACGCGTCACATCGGCAAAGCTACTCTTAGGCAGGTATGACACCCGCCTACGTGCCTCCTTGAAAGATATGTTTTCTTTGACTTTGATTGTCACAACCTCTTTTTCTCTTTTCCAGGACGGGCAGGACCGCGAGTATGCGGCATGCTCGCCATCACAGTTGACACAATGTGGAGTTTTCTGGCACGTTTCGGAGGAATGTTCATGGTCACTGCACTTGGCACATGTCAGCCGGCCTCGACAGTTCTGTGAACTGTGGCCAAACCTTTGGCACTTAAAGCATCTAAGAGGATTGGGCACGTACGGCCTTACACGGAGCTTGATGTACCCGGCCTCGATTGACTCGGGCAGGACACTCGAACCGAAGGCGATTATGAAGTGTTTGGTTTGGATTTCTTTGCCATCTCGTCTCATTTTAATTCTTTTGACATTTATAACATTCTGTTCACTGAAGCCCTCCAAGAGCTCAGCCTCAGTGAGCTCCAGCAAATCATCATCCGAGACGACGCCGCGGGAGGTATTCATCGTGCGGTGAGGGGTTACTACTACTTGGGTCTCTCCAAATGATACTAGTTTAGGCAGTTTCTCAAATTGCTTCTGATCGCGGAACTCCAAGAGGAGGTCACCGCTTGCCATCCTCGAAGCCTTATATCCTGGACCAAACACTTCTGTAAGAGTCTTCGATACAAGGAACGGTGAGATTGTTCGCACTTGTTTAGCTGGTTTTTCTGAGTGGATTACGTGAAAACGAGGAAAATTGTGGACTTGCCGTCCGAAAAACTGAAAGACTTCTTCGGTGCGCCCTCGTTTCTGAGGGCGATCAGGGAGTTTAGGAAACGCGTTTTCCATAGATACAGTTGGGTTTTCGGCCGCGATGCCGACCACCCACCATGGAGCCCAACAGGGGGACGTGACAGGAGTTCCTGCTAGAGAAAACCTGCCAACGCCAGCCGTACATCGCTGCTATAACCAAATACTGCATAACCAAGGCTGGCTAGCTACACAAGGTTAACCCTTGCCGCCGGGAAACTAGGAAGTGAGGAGAAGTGATGAGAAGACAGGAAAGATGAAAAAGACGAGAGAGAAAGACGAAGATTCGAGAGGAGGACAGGAAAAGGCGACTGCCGATTTCCTCCGGGTGGGTCAGTCCGAGGGTGCCGTCTATGTGAAGCAGAGGCCAAAGGGGTGTGTTGCCTCCGCCGGGGGGCCTTAAAGGTCCAAGCACCCAGCATCGCCTCAACCCCCAGGATCCCCTTTTCCCCAGACACGGCTAAGCCGCGCACGGCTACACGCGGGAGGGTCCAACCCTCATGTGCTCGGGTCCGTGGTGTCGCAACACACCAAACGCCTGCTCACGCAGGCGCCCCTGCGGGGTTCACAAATTAGGTCATATGGCTGGTGTGAAGATGTTGTTATCGCTGCCTATGTGGTTGTCTGCACTCTGCAACACACAGAACACACAGAAGATACCACACACAACACACAGAAGATACCAACGGATCTCTCTGCAATAAATCACAAGCAACCGTACCCCACTTGCAAGCAGGGGATTGACAAGGCAGACAAGGCAGTCGGGGAATATGGCATAGGCACTAGGAATAGCAGGGGAGAGTTATTAGTAGAGTTTGTGGAACAGAGTAGTGTATGGATAATGAATACCTTCTTCCGCAAGCGGGATAGCCGAAAGTGGACGTGGAGGAGCCCAAACGGCGAGACTAGAAATGAAATACACGTCATACTCTGCGCTAACCCTGGCATCATAGAAGATGTGGACGTGCTCAGCAAGGTGTGCTGCAGTGACCATAGCATGGTAAGAACTCGAATTAGCCTAGACCTGAGGAGAGACCGGAAGAAACTGGCACATAAGAAGCCGATCAATGAGTTAGCGGTAAGAGGGGAAATAGATGAATTCCAGATCAAGCTACAGAACAGGTATTGGGCTTTAACTCAGGAATAGGACCATAGTGTTGAAGCAATGAAAGACGATCTTGTGGGCATCATTAAGGAGTGTGCAATAGAAGTCGGTGGTAACTCCGTTAGACAGGATACCAGTAAGCTATCGCAGGAGACGGAAGATCTGATCAAGAAACGCCAATGTATGCAAGACTCTAACCCTACAGCTAGAATAGAACCGGCTGAACTTTCTAAGTTAATGAACAAACGTAAGACAGCTGACATAAGGAAGTACAATATGGATAGAATTGAACATGCTCTCAGTAACGGAGGAAGCCTAAAAGCAGTGAAGAAGAAACTAGGAATTGGTAAGAATCAGATGTATG
Source organism: Dermacentor andersoni (assembly GCF_023375885.2). Taxonomy (NCBI): domain Eukaryota; kingdom Metazoa; phylum Arthropoda; class Arachnida; order Ixodida; family Ixodidae; genus Dermacentor; species Dermacentor andersoni. Next base: position 33,050,021 of record NC_092818.1, read on the forward strand.
CGCTAAGAGACCAAGCCGGCAATATCATTACCAATATGGGTGAGATAGTTCAAGTGGCTGAGGAGTTCTATAAAGATTTATACAGTACTAGTGACACCCACTAAGATATTGGAAGAGAGAATAGTCTAGAAGAATTCGAAATCCCACAGGTAACGCCGGAAGAAGTAAAGAAAGCCTTGGGAGCTATGCAAAGGGGGAAGACAGCTGGGGAGGATCAGGTAACAGCCGATTTGTTGAAGGATGGTGGGCAGATTGTTCTAAAGAAACGGGCCACCCTGTATACGCAATGCCTCATGACTTCGAGCGTACCGGAATCTTGGAAAAACGCTAACGTAATCCTAATACATAAGAAAGAGGACTCCAAGGACTTGAAAAATTATAGACCGATCAGCTTACTGTCCGTTGCCTACAAAGTATTTACTAAGGTAACTGCAAATAGAATCTAGAACACCTTAGACTTCCGTCAACCAAAGGACCAGGCAGGATTCCGTAAAGGCTACTCAACAATACACCATATTCACACTACCAATCAGGTGATAGAAAAGTGTGCGGAATATAACCAACCTTTATATGTAGCTTTCATTGATTACGAGAGAGTGTTTGATACAGCCGAAAGCTCAGTATTCATGGAGGCATTGTGGAATCAGGGTGTAGACGAGCCGTATGTAAAAATGCTGAAAGATATCTATAGCCGCTCCACAGCCACCGTTGTTGTCCAGAAAGAAAGCAATAAAATCCCAATAAAGAAAGGTGTCAGCCAGGGAGATACGATCTCTCCATTGCTATTCACAGCGTGTTTACAGGAGGTATTCAGAGACCTGGATTGGGAAGAGTTGGTGATATGAGTTAATGAGAATACCTTATTAACTTGCGATTCGCTGATGATATTGCCTTGCTTAGTAACTCAGGGGACCAACTACAATGCATGCTCACTGACCTGGAGAGGCAAAGCCGAAGGGTGTGTCTAAAAATTAATCTGCAGAAAACTAAAGTAATGTTTAACAGTCTCGGAAGAGAACAGCAGTATACGATAGGTAGTGAGGCACTGGAAGTTGTAAGGGAATACATCTAGATAGGACGGTTAGTGACGGCGGATCCGGATCATGCGACTAAAATATTCAGAAGAATAAGAATGGGCTGGGGTGCGTTTGGCAGGCATTCTCAGATCATGAACAGCAGGCAGCCATTATCCGCCAAGAGAAAAGTTTATAACATCTGTGTCTTACCAGTACTCACGTACGTGGCAGAAACCAGGAGGCTTACGAAAAGGGTTCTACTTTATTTGAGGACGACGCAACGAGCTATGGAAAGAAGAATGATAGGTGTAACGTTAAGGGATAAGAAAAGAGCAGATTGGGTGAAGGAACAAACGGAAGGTAATGATATCTTAGTTGCTGCCCTAAAGCCACGACCCGGTAGGATACATAACAGAACAAAAAAGAATAAAGCAAAACCAATTATCTTCGTTTTCTTTTCTAGCACCTAATCAAGTATACTTGATTTGTCAAGGTACTTGAGGTCTTTATTTGACATTGAACTGCGTAGAGCCGCACCTGAGGCAAAGCAAGCGGTGGAGCATTTATTTCAAACTTGTGCTTCCAGCTCGCTCGTTCACATGGGGACAAACGAAATCCATCTGCCTGCCCTGTGTGAATAATAATCGTTCTGTGGGAAATTGTTACCACAATACCCTGATGCAAGTACACCAATTCACAGTTTTCCAAACGTGCTGCTGCTTCTCAAGCTGTGTGTATTCATGTGTTGGTTCTGAAACTGCAATGTCAGTGCTTCCTTTAAAACTGCGTCCACCCGTTTGAAATGTTTTGTGATAAGTGATCTGACGATAGTTTATCATCCCCAGAGATGGCATTGTTCTGAATGGCAACTTGTTGCAGGAGTATCTTGGCTACTTACGCAGCACAGCATGGCTAGGATGGCAATCTCAGTGTTGTTGTAAGTGCTTGCCATAACATCTTTAGCAACGGTAGGACCTATCGCGGCAGCGGACACGACTGTTTTTCTTGAGTCAATGGCATCCTTTATTACGCGTTTACATGCCCTTGCCTCAAAGAATAAAGCTGGCTGAAAAAGAGGCTGAAAGCACTCCACTCGTACCCCTTGCAGCGGTTTGGTAATGTGCTGTGGCCATGAATATTTGCAACAAAATTTCATATTTGCTTACATTGCTTTTACAAGTTAACATCTGATTTCCACATCACACTAATAGCAAGGCTGAAATAATAAATGGAATGGTGAGCTTACAAATTATGCATTGAGCCATCATAAATACAGATGGCGTAATAGGGTGCTCACTGGCACTGAACATATTCTAATTTATACTGAATGATTGTAGTCAGTCAAAATGAAGATTCCTCTATTCAACAAATACGCAATTGAACAGTGGTCTCGCGGAAAAAAAGCAGTACTGACAAACAGTAGAAGAGCCGGCTATTACATCAGACTAGTCAGATTGTAGGCCAATAGACCAATAGGCTTGTAGGCCGATAGACATGTAGGCTGGTAGGCTTGAGGCTGATAGATTTGTATACCTAGGCTTTTAGAACGACAGGCTTCTAGGCCAACATGCTTGAAGACCATCAAAGTCCCAAATTACGGTTAGCCAAGAGACATGTAAGCCGATAGCCTGGTGCAATTTTGACTCTGTAGTGTTCCCGTACTTGTGTGATTGTGACTACGCACCTGGCCGGCCGGCCAAATGCCGTAGGCGTACTTGCCCGCTAGCAGCTATGACAACTTGCATGCCCGATATATCAAAGCATGCAGACGCAAGCATTATTCAGTCGTTTATTCTACATTCATTTGTTATGATATCACTGCCGGCAGCACGTGTCCCCACCAATGAGCTGTATTTTGGAGTAGACCACTCAAGTTCCTCTGAAGATTTTTCTTACAATGTATTGCTGTTCTCGCCTGCGTGTAAGCGCATCGTCCGTCTGCGTCATCACACCCATGTTATAGTATACATAGACATATCGGTGGTCATAGCCTTTATAAAAGAAAGGTACGCTTCTGATTGGTGTGCACGCCATGACTACGCAAGACTTTGTACGGGAAGCTGCTCCCTACAGAAGAATTGCTGTTTTGACGCATGGAGCCATAACTTCATTGTAACCCATCATGAAGCACATGCATGCAGTGACATCATAGGCAGTATATGTTACCTAGATCATCATGTTTCTCTTTTCAATTACAACTTTATTTGAATAACGGCACCTATTTTAGATAAACAAATGTTTACCAAGTCCGTGGTTAAAATGACATTCCACATCAGAGCCCATGTCTTTTAATGACGCCGTCTATATTTCCAAAATCTAGATCTCCAAGCATTCACGATATCCTAACAAAGCAGACAGTGGTAGGGTAGCTCAATGGCATTGCGCCGTATGGCTAATACTGATGTAGTACTGAGAGTCACTCGTGTGATTATTAGATCCCCAGGTTTACATACTTGGTGTAGCATATTTATTCCGGCGACTAAAATTCTTGCTGTTTACAACACATGCAAAGGTTTGGAGTTTGAAAACTTTTATTCTCATTTCCAGATTTCACGAAAATCTTCACGGCAGCCTAGTGGAGCTCTATAAATCGTAACTCTCCTTCTGAAAGGCCATACTCCTCGAAGTCTCGTACCCACAGGGTATTTTAGCTGTCTGTAATATAACCGAAGGCGCTGTATGTCTACAGGCCACCGAATATAAGAGTAATATTCGATGCCCTCTTTAGGATACATAGTATGATATCCGTTTTTTGATAAAAAGTTGAAGCCCATGTTTACAACACAACCGTGTGTGTATCCAGGAAAACCAGGAATATCTGGTGGGTAGTCCATTTCTTTGTCTAATCTATATGCGTAATCTGAAAATAAGAGAATGGGACCCATTCAGAAAACAGATTCAGCTTTACTGGACATTGGTATTTAGTTATTTTGGGTAACACCGCATGCCAAATTACCTTTATCTCTTGAAATTACCTCAATGTATTAAGTTACGTCAGCGAAGAAAACGAGACTTCAAAACTGCTTATAAAAACCGAGCTTTGCGACCAAGCAAATTCCATGGCATTCTTTTTCAGGTGATGGGCTGCCTGTCTTCTCTTTGTCACAGATGAATAGCACTGCAAGAATCCCAGGCAGCACACCAGCAATGGTCCAACCATGGCCCAATGCTGGCAGAAATTGGTACCAATATTGGACCAATGTTGGCATATTGGCAAAGTGCAACCCAATCCAATGTTGGCGCAGCATTAAAGCCAAGATTGGACCAATGTTATGCCAATGCAGCAGTCATTGTGCTGCCAGCGTAGGACCAGCGTTAAAGCCAAGATTGGACCAATGTTATGCCAATGCAGCAGCCATCGTGCTTCCAGCGTAGGACCAGCGTCAAAGCCAAGATTGGACCAATGTTATGCCAATGCAGCAGCCAACGTAGGACCAGCGTTGAGCCATATCGTGGTCGTTATTAATGCCAGCTTTGAGCCAATGCAGGAGCCATTGCGCTGTCAGCGTAGGACCACTGTTGAACCATATCGTTGCCATTACTAGTGCCACCTTTGAGCCAATGCCCTTTGCATGACGAATATTTTATATACGCTGGCTCTAGAGCACGCAGCCATTCTTACCGCAAACATTTTGCTAGGGGCACTTTTATAGCAATTGTCCCCATATCGTCTTCCTCAATAATAGCTAGGAAAGCTCGACAAAAAGATGTCAAGAAGCAGAATTCATCTATACCTGCAGATAATAATAAAAGAATAATGAAATTGAGTTTTATGACAGTTTATTTGCGACTAAGTTTTCACAAACAGGCATTTTCCGTTGATCTAGATGGGTGACGCTCGGTTATCTTCAAGCAGAATATTTACAGGCACTTCCCTCAGGATAGGAATTGGGCAAGGTGCTGAGGATGGTGGGCTGGCCAGGGGTTTCAGGGCAGGGAGCTGACGTCCGTAGGCAGGTTGGCCAGTGCTTGGATGACGGCGGGCTGATCAGGCCCCGAGGACCACGATAACGCGGTGGTTTCTTTGAAATTGCTACCACTTCCCATAGCGACTTCACCATTACTTGGAGGAGATGCTTGCACTGTAAAATAAAAAGAAATATTATCAGAGCTGTTGGTATGACAAATGTATGCGGCAGTGTTTTTACTGGAAAAATCGCTATACCGCAACAGTACTATAAGTCAGAGCAGGGAGTTCGAAGGGGTGAATCAAGAAACTTTCTTGCAAGGGATTTGTCAGGTAACGCTTTTCAATATTTCGACATATATGGCATATTTCGCAGAAGGCGTAACAGAATATTTTGAACAAACATAATATGCGCAGGATCCGCCCGCCTTGTTTACACTCCACATCTAGTCAGCGTAGCACTTTATAATTAAAGAATTGCAGCAAAACCTGCAACAGCACAAAAAAGCCTAGTTTCAGACTGTCGAGACACAATGCGGCCTTCGTGCGAAATTTTTAATGTGAAAACCAAATACTTCCGTGAGGAAGCACTGGCAAAAGAGGCATTTATTATACGGAAAGAAAGAAATACTGCCGGCTGGAAATGATGCTTGACCTAGAACAGTGAGAAGAAGCGTGGTTCTTCGGTATGACTAGCAGGATCAGGCGGCAATCAGGCAGGATCAGGAATTTGGGTGAAATTCACAGAGATCTATACGTGTTCTACTCCGGGCACTATTCAAAAGCTGCGAATAAAAAATAGCTTTGTAATTACAGGCACTCTACATTAGCCAGGGCTGTTTCAGTAATATATATACCGCGTGATATTGCTCCTTATAAAACTTATAACATGCGCAAAACAAATGCACTCACCATTGTAAGATCCCTGCTTCTGTGTATCCGAGTTCACCCCACATCGAGGACGGTAGCCAAGAGCGCCGACTTTTTTTCTAGTTGTTCTTTCGCGTATATTAATTCCAACACACACAAACATTCGTGGCCACTTTGCTGCGTATTTCAAGATGTAGGCTTCTCAGTAGGAATGAAGACCGCAAGCGCGCATTTTTCACGATAGGAGTGCGCTGACAAAAACGGACAAGATGGCAAGCACTCGGGTGGTGTTGCACCCATTCGGCCAGCTAGCGATGCCTAGAAGGAAAGAGTGAAAGGAAAGGGTGAATAAAGAAAACGCCGTCAACGCCACTCCCCCCAGCCCCCCACCTGGCCTAGCACGACCGCGTTTTATGGGTGGCAGGGTCGGAGGGAGAGCAGGAGGACATTAGTGACCCCGCCACTTTCCCCCGTGCTTCCGAGAGCAGCCAATTCGACACAGCAGCTTATAGCTGTCTGAGCGCTTCACTCATAGCATTGACCAGGCTCACGTGGGTGCGTGGGGGAGAGCCAAGTGGAGGCTGAAGGACGGAAAGTTAGGTCGAAAAAAAAAATCCGGAATGGGCCCTGCCAAATACAGGCAATGACAAGAGGTTGCTGACACGGGAAAGCCAAAACCTGCAGTTATTTTTTTTATGTCAGGGGCATTCATACAAGGAGCTTACTACGCATGCACGAACAAACAAATATATTGGAATAGGAGCATGATGATTATGTCACCGCAACATGCCATGCATGCTAAATAAACAAACAAAAGCTTAAATAATACATATGCGCTCCATCTCGATGCAATATAAAACGGTTCCATCAGCTCTGTGGCACTGTAATTCTCGATTCTCCTCAGAATCCTGATCCACCAAAGCCGCGGAGCGTACATGCAAAATGTGCAATGCGCAGGCAAATTGGCAATATGGTTGCTTCTTATGGAAAGCTCATGTTCCCATGCACGATCAATAAAGCAGCGGCTAATTTTATGCGACTTCCCCTGCTTGCAACGTGGTGCACTGGCTTTTGTCTTTAGGGAGCGCATTTCGGTGAAGGCGAAGTGCAAAAATGGCGGTGTACCATGCATGACATGGGAAAACCGCACGTGGTTCCACAGGTGGTCGCAGCTTGCAAACATATTTCTGGTTCCTGCACAGTGTGCCTGTGATCACAGCGTTAGTTTTCAGAACACGTTGTTCAATCTCAGCAAGTCGTAGAACACTAAAAACCGACAAGGCAAAAATTGGCCTATTACGGGCCAATGCCTCCAAAGAAAGTAAACAAGTAACCCATATTGGCAAATCCGTACGAAAGTCGGTCCAATAATTCCCGCCTTGTTGAACGGCAGTGCCAATATTGTTTACTGACTGTGTAATGTGGGCCAACATTGGATCTCTATCAGAATGGCACAGCCAATAATGTTTACTGACTGTGTAATGTGGGCCAACGTTGGATCTCTATCAGAATGGCACAACCAATATTCGCGCCACACTGTTAACCTTAGGCCAACATTGGGCCAGGAACCAGAATGGCACTGCCAATATTCGAACCACGCTGTTATTCTTAGGCCCTCATTGGGCCAGGAAGTGCCGATACGTTTCCAACGTTGGCCCGGCCTAACGTGCCGCCTGGGTTAAGCGAGGCCTAGAATGCACGACTTAGAGCATCTGCGTTCGCGTTCAACCTTCCCTTCTTATAACGGACAACAAGGCTGTGCTGCTGGATGGTCATGCTCCATCTCAGCAAACGGCCGCTTTTAGACGACATGCTACATAACCAAGTTAGAGGGCAGTGGTCCATTTCAACAACAAACTTAGAACCACCGACATAACAAGCCAGCATCTGAACGGCCCGCAAAACGCAGGCGCACTCTTTCTCAGATGTACTGTATGCTTCTTCTCTACAACTTAGTGTGCGACTTAAATGCAATATTAGTCGTTCATGACCACTATCATCTTCTTGGCAAAGCACCGCTCCCATGCATCGATCCTGAAGAAGGCCATCCTTGGCTGCAACGTGGCCGAGGATCGTCAACTTGCGTGCGGCAAAGGGACAATTCTTGAGATTAGGCTGCAGACCAGCGTCGGTTAAGGAATTCAGCAGTGCTGAAGGCGGCGCAGGTGTGTTGCCAAATCTAGGGCGAACACTTCATTGTCAAAGTAACATAGACATATTGTTATGCGAAGAACGAGTCGGTAACATGATGAACTATTTACAGATTATATTTACAACAGCGGTTGCAGCGCTGACCGGTTAGATTCACAGCGCGAGCCGAATTCGTTCTTCCTCCTCTTTTCGCAAGTGACGGTCCCCCGCAACTCGTTCAAACAATAAAATACCACACGCATATTGCATAATCCCCGGCGGCAGAAGCAACGTCCTGAATCGCCGATATGTCATCACTGGGAGGGTGATACTGCTTCAGTCGTGCAACGTGCACAATATCACTGAACTGGGAAGCAGATGGAGCGTCAGGGGCTATCTCGTAGGCGACGGGAGTCACGGCACGAAGCACTCGGTATGGGCCTGTGTAACGAGACAGCAGTTTCCCTGAAAGGCCAACCTGACGTGACGGAGACCACAGACGCACTAAAGAACCAGGCGGGAATCGCACGCCTCGGTGTCGCTGGTCGTACAAACTCCGTTGACTCTCTTGGGATTTCAGAAGGCGGTCATGCGCAACTTCTCTTGCGTGGGCACAGCGGGCGATGGCGTCATGTGCATATTCTCTGGTCGAGCCGCGTGAACAGGGAAGGTTGTGTCGAGGGGCTGTGCTAGTTCTCGGCTGAACAGAAAGAAAACTGGGGAATAACCTGCTGTGTCGTGGTGCAAGGAATTTTAATCAAATGTGACAAATAGTAGAGCAGCGTCCCAGTCAGTGTGGTGTGAAGATACATATTGCTCGAGCATGTCTCTGAGAGTGCGATTGAGACGCTCCGTGAGGACGTTTGTTCGCGGATGGTATCACATGGATACATTGTGCCTCATGGCACAGGACTGCAAGATGTCCGCGACAATTTTTGATAAGAATGTCCGAGCACTTTCTGTGAGAAGTCGTCGCGGAGCTCCATTTAATAAAATCACGTCGCGCAGGAGAAAATTAGCGACATCTGTGGCACAGCTTGGAGGAAGCGCTCGGGTGATGGCGCAGCGCGTGGCGTAATGTGTGACCACAGCGATCCACCTGTTCCCAGAGTTAGAAAGAGATAATTGCCAAATAGGTCCAAACCAACCAGAAATAATGGCTCCGCGGGAATGTCAAGTGGTTCAAGGTACCCAGCAGGGAGCGTCGATGGTGTTTTAGGTGGTTAGCATTTGTCACACGCAGCTATGTATCTTCTAACGGAGCGAGCAAGCCCTGGCCAAACAGGCGTCAGCGGATCCGGTCGTAGGTACGTGACACACCCAGGTGACCGGCAGTGGGGAGGTCGTGAAGTGCGTAGAGAACAGCTGAGCGATAGTGTTTAGGGTTCACATAGAGTAATGCATGGCCGTTGGTGCGGAGGTTGCGGCGGCAGAGTACACCATCTTGAAGGGCGAATGAGCGAAGGGAATTGCCGACAAGTGACGATTCTAGGCGGTCAGTGATGATATGCAAGGATGGCTCACAGGGCTGCTCGTCGGGGACATGGAGCAGTGGAAAAACAGAGAAAACACAGGCGTCGGTGTCATTAGCAGACGTAGAATGTGCACCTTCGACTACGTACCGAGAGAAGCAATCTGCGTCCTGGTGTTGGCGTCCCGACTTGTAAGTCACTGTGTAAGGGTATTCTTATAGTCGGAGTGCCAAATGACCGAGCCGGCCAGTATGATCCTTGAGCGTCGAAGGCAAAGAGAACGCATGATGGTCTGTGATTACTGAGATGGGCTTGCCATATAAATATGGGCAGAACATTGAAACTGCCCAGGCGAGATATTCGCGCTCGGTAATTAAAGAGTTGCGCTCGGCAGTTGTCAGGAGCCGGCTAGCGTAGGCTATAACGCGGTCACGTCCGTACTGGCGTTATAACCCTTAACCACTGTCATTGGTTCAGACCTGTGTAGGTGCGGACGAGTCAAAGTGAGCTAAGACCTGTGAATTGGTGATAATCGTGATAAGGCGTGAAAATGCGGCAGCCTGAGGCGCGCCTTTCTTCAGATTTCACGTGAGTGGTTGAACGATTGCTGCGATATCTTTCACGAACTGTCGGAAATAAGAACAGAGCCCCACAAAACTCCGGACGTCTTTCACAGACTGAGGTACAGGAAAAGCCGTTACTGCTCGAGCCTTCTCTGGGTCGGGTTGTACTCCAGAAGCGTCGACGAGAAGGCCTAGCACTATAATCTCTTCGGGCCCGAAGTGGCACTTCAATGAGTTTATTTGGAGCCCAGCCTTGCGGAAGACGTGAAGGATAGTTGCGACGTGCTCAAGGTGCGTCTAAAATGTGCAAGCGAACATAAGGACCTCGTCGAGGTAACAAAGGCAAGTTGATCATTTCAAACCTTGAAGCAGATGGTCGATCATCTGTTTGAATGTGGCAGACGCATTTCATAAACCGAACGATATAACCTTGAATTGGTAGAGGCCATCTGGAGTGACGAAAGCGGTCTTTTCGTGGTCCTGCTTATCGACGGAAATCTGCCAATATCCATATTGAAATCGATGGCCGAAAAGTATTTAGCCCCGTGAAGACAATCAAGAATGTCGTCGATTCGTAGTAAAGCGTAAACGTGCTTTTTAGTAATTCGGTTTACGAGGCGTTAGTCAACGCGAAAACACCACGTGCCATATTTTTTTTTTTTTTTTTGACGTGCTTGACCAGCGACGCCCAAGGACTCGATGAGGGCTCAACAATGCTTCTGGCGAGCATCTTGTTTACTTCCTCCTGAATAACTTTCCGGTCTGCCATGGACACGCAATTCGGTCGGCGGTGGATGGGAACAGCATCACCAGTGTTTATCCAATGCTTAACAAGGGACGTCTCGCGAAGTGGTCGATTGTCAGTGTCATACATGTCGTGGTAGGAATGCAAAAGGCGATTCGACGAAGGTTTGGGCTTTTGGAGGTACGCGAACAAACGCTGTAGTGCAGAGGGTGTTTGGTTGTTCGGGGCGAACGTCTGAAAGAAGAGGAAGATCGAGGCACCGCGTACCGGTGGCACAGTCGATGAGGGCAGAACGCGTCGTCAGAAAGTCAAGCCCGAAGATTAGGTCATGAGGGCAACTGGTCAGCACGGTGAACAGGATTGGAACTTCGCGGCCAGCAATTCATATGCTATCAGTGCGCATACCCATCAAGGCAACAGTGGCGCCATTGGCGACGCCTACGGCTCGAGTGATGGCAGGCGTAAGAACCTTTTTGAGGCGACGACATAGGTTAGCGCTCATTATGGAGACTTGGACTCCAGTATCAATTAATGCCGTCAATGGAACACCATCTACGTCCCCTTGAATTAGGTCCGTGCTGGTGAGGAGCGTGAAAAGAGGATTTGGGCCGGATTAACTCGATGTAGCACTTCCTCCTAGAGCTGCATGGCCTAGTTTTCCGTCCGTCGGTTTAGCGAGGAAAAGCGGCGAGGCTGGGGGACGTGGAGGGACGGCGTTGAGGCGACGGCGATCGCACGGAGGAGTGGCTGTAAGGGACATGAGAAGTAGGGTACAGACAGCGAGGTGAATAACGGCAAGCGTCGGCGTATGGGCGAGGAGCAGGGAATGAGCTCCAGTATGGCGGCATTCAGGTGGTGCTGTTGAGGCGGGATACATGACCAACGCGGTGGCAGCAGAAGCCGATCGGTTTGTCGTCTGGGGTTCGCCATTCATCAGGATTGCGTGGTCTTGGAGCGAAATACTGGTCATTGCAGGTTGTGGACATGTGAATGTGTGCCGAATCAGGTGGAGACACAGACCAGGCGGTAGGGATGCCAAGGTTAGAAATTTCTTGCTATACAACTGCTTGCATACCGGAAATAGGGGGGGGGGGGCTTTTTGGTCAAAGGTACCGTCAGGGGGTTGTGGACGAAAGGGGTCCGGACTCGCCGCTTCATTCTCACGGTGAACGGTGCGTGTGACGTTCTCTTGAAATGGTTTTGTGGCAGTAAGAGCGGAGCAAGAGGACGTGGCAGGTGTGTTTATGAGCCGGGAGAACAGTCGGACGACGCGGCGGCTTTTGGCTACCTCGAAGCGGTGGCATTCTTTGACGATGGCCTCGACGGTAGAAATATCGTTATAGACGAGCAAAATGAAGGCATCGCACGCGATGTAATTGAGGATATGGCCCACCTTGTCAGCATCGGCCATGTGCTCGTCGAATTTGCGGCAAAGCGCGAGCACTTTCTGTGTGTAGGCGATATACGGTTCGGTCGACGACTGGACACGGGTGGCAAGCTCTTTTCGCGCAGCCTGTAGGGGACCTGGCGGGTAACGAAATAGATCGAAAAGCCGCTCTTTTAACATGTTGCAGCTGGAGAGCTCGATCTCATGTGTGCGAAACCAGAGACGCGGTGTCGCGTAATAAAAGAGATTAAAAATAAAAGGTAACATTGGCGAGCACGATGGTAGGGTCCCGGTGGTGGCTTTGGCTAACACGCTCATACATGCTGAGCCAGTTGTCCACGTCAACGTCATTTTGAGCGGAGAATGTCCCAGGATAACGGAGACTAGGAATCGTAACATACGTTGTGGTTGGCGCCGCAGGTGTAGGTGGCGATGGGGTGGTTCCATCGGAAGCCATGGCTGAGAAGAGGACGGCATGGCCTCTTCGGAGGTCCGTGACGAGGGCGGGGAACGTTCCACCTCCACCACAATTTTACGCGAAGGACGACTCAGTAGGACGAGCAACTATTTACACATTATATTCACAAGAGTGGTTGCAGCGCTGACCCGTTAGATTCGCAGCGCGAGCCCAATTAGTTCTTCCTCCTCTTTTCCCGAGTGATGGCGCCCATCCGCCTCGTTCAAACATTCAAAGATCACACGCGTGTAGCAATATCTTCCATTTAAGTCTGTGCGAAACGTTATTTGACATCCTTTCGAGTGTAGCAGGCGCGTTGCAAAGTCCGAAAGGCATGACGGTAAACTCATATAGGCCATCTGGTGTAACAAATGTAGTTTTCGGGCGATCGACCTCCACCATCGGGACCTGCCAGTAGCCTGATTGCCAGTCTGTTCTGTATCGGCCAGGCGGTATGACAACATTGTACCGTGAATGACGTGTGCCTGACCGGCATGCAGCGTTATCTATAAAAGTACGCTGTTGCCTCGAATAAAGGGCTTTTTGCGTCGCTGCCCCAGAAGCGTCTGTCTGCTGCTTAGAACAGAGCATCTGACGTAGAGAATGTGATGCGGCGCGCAGCAAGCCACCTCCGGCCCACAACAGTCACGAGGCAGAACCGCCTACGGTGCAAGGCGACACGGAGCCCTTGCAGGCACGACTTCATCGATTGGAGCAGTGCAAGAACGCCAAGAAGCAAGAGGTCACGGAGCCCTTGCATGGACTTCAGCGACTGGCTGGAGCAAGTGAACAAGAACCGACAGTACGGACAAGGCACATCAAGGAAAACGACTAGGCAGATAAGTGAAATTTGCTCATTATGGCAGAACCCGAACGTGATCCGAAGCTCGACAGAATGACGGAATACGGCCAAAAAATCGAAAATATACGCTCGTATTTTGAACGCTTCGAGAACTACGTAGACATAGACGTAGACTACGTAGACTACGTCCCTGCAGGCAAGAAACTAAAGTTGTTTCTGAACATACTCGATGCGCAAGCGTTTGAAGAGCTAAAGAAAATAACTCTTCCTCATTTGCCTTCTCAGAAGACTTTCGAAGAAATTAAACAGCTTCTGGAAGCTCATTTCAGCCCAGCTCACTCAATAATCGCAGGGCGCTGTAAATTTAATCGCCGAATGCATCAAGAAAATGACAGTGTCAAAGATTTCATCCCTGAACTGAAGCTTCTCGCAAGAGATTGCAATTACGGCACGTTCCTAAATGATGCCTTAAGGAACAGACTAGTGGCTGGTTTGCGTGACGAGGAAACGCAACGGGCTCTTTAGGCACAGGCTGACTTGACGTTCGAGCTGGCGCGCAAAACAGCGCTTGAAAAAGAGCTGGCTTGCTGCAAGATCTCTTACATTGTACTCTTCATTTTGATATACAACTTGCGCCTTTTGTCTTGTCTACATCGTAGTTCTTGGCGCTTGCGCAAAGGAATGAAGATTGCCTTTTTTGCTAACGTTTACAACCAATTTACAGAACTTGCTAGGTGTTTAAGCAAAACACTATAACAATATACCAGCCTTTCGGAGTTCTGGACAGCAATATTACCAGCCTTTCGGAGTTCTTTAAAGCTAAGCTCACGAGTTTTGTGAGTTGCCATGTACCTTCCAAGATTACTACAGGGAAGCGGAGGGCTGATAAACCCTGGATTACCACGATGTTTAGGACGTTATTACCAAAAATAACCGCGCTTTCACGCGCTTCACGCTTGCGAAGACTTCTGATGTCGAGGAAGGACTTGGTAAAATAAACTGACCACTAAAAGAACAATTAAGAGAAGTGAAAGATAACGTCTTCATTTCCACAGAGAGAACCGGTGTTACTAATTTCAAGGAAGTACGGAAATACGTGAAATCGAAAAAGAGGCTCAGTTGGAGTCCTGGACAATATAGATGACAAAGAAAATTTAACGGAAGACACAGAGAAGGCTGTCTGCTTTTACCGTATTTTTCCATCTATGTTTTCTGAACCATTTAAAGGTGAACTGCCCTCTGTTACGCACCACGCTATTAAACATAAGGCTCACATTGCTGTCTCCACAAATGGTGTGTACTCTCCTCGAATGCCTTAATTCAAGCTCGGATCCAGGGCGTGACGCCATTTCCAACTATGTATTAACGAGATGTGCAAGAACGCTGGCGTTGTTTTTAGCTGCATTGTTTTCTAAATCAGCAGAATATCAACAACTCCCATCTGAGTGGAAGTTCGCGAATGTTGTGCTAATACTAAAGTCCAATAACAGAACTAGCGTCACAAACTGCAGACCGATCTCCTTGACAAATGCCTGCTGTGAAAACCTTCGGCATATAATATATAGAAACATTATCAAACATTTAGGATCCGATTATTTTTTTTCTTGAGCACAGTTTAGCTTTAGGACCGGTTTATAGGGCGTTACACAATTAGGCAATTTTTTGATCGTCGACGATTGGGGTCTATAAGTTAATCCGCTATTCCTTTATTTTCAAAATTATTTGACACTGTTCCGCATGCTCTTTTACTAGATAAAGTGCCATTTTTGGCATTGCCTGGTTCTGTTCTTGGTTGGTTGAGGAGGTATTTCTCTTGTATACAGCAAGCCGTTGTTGTAAATGGTTGTTCTCCTTCGTATGTTAACGTGACTTCCGGATGACGATGATGATGATGTGTGGTGTTTTGTGGCTCAAGGGCCAGGTTTGGCCAAAGAGCGCCATGACAAGTGGTAATGTTGATGTATTATGGAAGATGCGACTTGGCTGTAAAGTGGCCTAAAAATAGTCGCTGGGAAGTGCGTAAAATCTACGTACTATAAAATTATGGCGATGACTAATGACGAATACTGCGAACATTAAAATCCATCGCAGAAGAATGATGCATTGTTTAAAATATGCGAGATGTTAAATTGCTTACAGCACTACTGCCTCGCCAGAGCCCTTGAACCATAAGGGCCTAGAGGCATGTGCTATCCAAAATAATTATCACAGCGGCATCTTCTGAAGAGAGGAAGCGCTACGAATGTGTGGGGCTAATAACATGCAATACAACATCTTTCAAAAAACCTAGGACGGCGTTGGTGTCAAAGAGTGGTTCTGGATCAAGTAACATAACAGGATGAAGAGGGATGCGCTGCCCGTATGCTAAGAGAAAATGTTTCCTTCTTTCAGATTCGGCTTCCCGACACTCCAGTAGGACGTAGAGGACGGTCAGCCTCTCCCCGCATCTACCACAGGTTGGAGGCTCGTTTCCCGCGAGTAAATGTTCCGTGTGCCAAAAGTGTGTCCTATTCATAGACGGCAGAATAGGACATCTGTCCGGCGGGATTTTGTTACAGGAGGCCAGTAACCTAATTGTGGCTTTATTACGTGCAGTTTATTATTTATTTCTTCGTCCCACATGCTGTGCCAGTGGTTTCGTAGTTTCCTTCTTAACAAAGGCTTCAGGTCTCTGGCAGGGACCGAAGCAGTAGGATTAACTGCATGCAATGAAATTTATGTGGCCATCTGGTCGGCTAGAACGTTTCCCTCGATGCCCCTATGTCCAGGCACCCAGCATACAATCACATGTTGGTTAGATATGTATGCATTACACAGTGCGGAGTAGAGTTCATTAAATACTGGATTTTTGTGATTACAGAAAGACATCAAGGCCTTCACAGCACTGAGGGAGTCCGTATATAAAACTGATTTCTGGAGTTGTGATTTATTTAAATGCCTTACGGCCGACAGCAGTGCGTAGGCCTCAGCCGTAAAGATGCTTGTTTCCAAATGCAGTACATCGGATTCCGAGAACGAAGGGCCGACGGCTGCATAGGACACCCCCTCGCGTGATTTTGATTCGTCTGTGTAGAACTCCGTGCAGGAACGCTTGTATTGGAGTTCCCGGAAATGCATTTGTATTTCAATCTCTGGAGCATGTTTTGTAACTTGCATGAAAGATATATCGCATTGTATCATCTGCCACTCTCAAGGAGGTAGCAGCTTAGCTGGAGGCATTAGGCGATGTTTAAGGATTGGGACATCCATTTCAACACTAAGCTCCCTCACACGCAGCGAGAAAGGTTGTCTTACGGGGGGACGATTCCGAAAGAGTGTACAATATGTGATATCATTAACGGTATTAAAACACGGATGTTGAGGATTAGAGTACACTTTCAGAAAATATGTTTGGCTGATCTCTGCAGATGATGTGTCCACTCATTTGATTCTACGTATAAACGTAGGCAAAGCAGAAGAGTGGGTCTAAAAATTAATCTGCAGAAAACTAAAGTAATGTTTAAGAGTCTCTGAAGAGAACAGCAATTTACGACAGGCAGCGAGGCACTGGAAGTCGTAAGGGAATACATCTACTTAGGGCAGGTAGTGACTGCGGATGCGGGTCATGAGACGGAAATAATCAGAAGAATAAGAATGGGCTGGGGTGCGTTTGGCAGGTATTCTCAGATCATGAACAGCAGGTTGCCATTATCCCTCAAGAGAAAAGTTTATAATAGCTGTGTCTTACCAGTACTCACCTACGGGGCAGAAACCTGGAGGCTTACGAAAAGGGTTCTACTTAAATTGAGGACGACGCAACGAGCTATGGAAAGAAGAATGATAGGTCTAACGTTGAGGGATAAGAAAAGAGCAGATTGGGTGAGGGAACAAACGCGAGTTAATGACATCTTAGTTGAAATCAAGAAAAATAAATGGGCATGGGCAGGACATGTAATGAGGAGGGAAGATAACCGATGGTCATTGAGGGTTACGGACTGGATTCCAAGGGAAGGGAAGCATAGCAGGAGGCGGCAGAAAGTTAGGTGGGCGGATGAGATTACGAAGTTTGCAGGGACCGCATGGCCACAATTAGTGCATGACCTAGTTGGAGAACTATGGGAGAGGCCTTTGCCCTGCAGTGGGCGTAACCAGGCTGATGATGATGATGATGATGATGATAAACTTTCAATGGGACTTGTTCTGAAAGCGCCCGTGGCTAAGCGAATTTCTAGATGGTGGACCGGATCTAGCATCTTTAGCGCGCACGGGGCGGCACAATGATAGATCACGGCACCATAATCTAATCGTGACCGAATCAGGCTCTTATAGAGATCCATTAGGCACGCCCTGTCAATACCCCACGTAGTCTGGGACAGAAGTTTCATTAGATTCATTGTTTTCAGACATTTTTCTTTAAGGTGTTTAATGTGGGGGATGAAAGTGAGTCCATAGTCAAGTATGACACCTAGAAATTTGTGTTTTTTGTTTACAGGTATCTGTTGTCCACATTGTTCTAAGCAAGGATCTGGGATCATTCCTCTCTTGTAAAAAGAACGCAAGAGCTTTTGTTAGGATTGATCTTAAATCCATTCTTGTCTGCCCACATTGAGACTTTGTTCATGCCCTGCTGTACTTGTCTCTCGCAGACTGCGAGGTTACAAGATTTGAAAGCTATTTCTATGTCGTCCACGTAGACACAATAAAAGATTGCCGGTGGTAATGAAGCGCGAAGCGTGTTCATCTTCACGATGAAGAGTGTGCAGCTGAGCACGCCTCCTTGGGGTACCCCAGTTTCCTGTATAAATGTACGCGACAGTGCAGGACCTATTTTCACTCGAAATTTACGGTTCTCTAGGTAGCTCTCTATAGTATTTAGCATGTTGCCGCGGATACCTAGCGCGGAAAGATCACGCAGGATTCCGTACCGCCAGGTTGTGTCGTACGCTTTTTCTATATCCAGAAATACAGATAAGAAAGATTGCTTGTGCACGAAGGCATCGCGAATGCTCGCTTCGATGCGCACAAGATGGTCGGTTGTAGATCGCCCTTCCCGAAAACCACATTGAAATGGGTCAATCATTTTACTGGACTAAAGGAGATGCACGAGATGGCGATTGATCATTTTTTCAAATACCTAACAAAGGCAACTTGTCAGGGCTATCGGGCGGTAACTTGCCACTGAGGAACGATCTTTGCCTTGTTTCAAAACCGGGATCACAATGGCTTCTTTCCATGCAGTCGGGAGGTGTCCCGCAGCCCAAATGGTGTTGCAAATTGTGACTAATGTAACTTGGGTGTCTTTATGTGTGTTTTTGATCATTTCATACATGATTCTGTCAGATCCCGGTGCAGAACTCTTGCATGCGCTCAAGGCAGCTCTCAACTCAGCAATGCTAAAAGGACAGTTGTATGGTTCATTCTGTTGGCAATTTCTCATAAGTGGCTTACATTCTTCTACTTGTTTATATTTCAGGAAGGATTGCGAGTAATGGTTGGCACTTGACACGCTCTCAAAGTGCTCCCCAAGTGAGTCCGCCTGATCTTGTAGGGTATCGCCTTCTGTGTTTACCAAAGGGAGTGCATGTGCTTGTCGCCCTCTTATCCTATTGACCCTGTTCCAAGCTTTGGCCTCATCTCTGAACTCGATAGAAACTTCTGCCAACTTTCTCGTCTGGCCTGCCGGTGGGTTCGTCTGCGTTGGGATCTTACTTTTTTAAGGTTGCTAAGATTCTCCGCAGTGGGAGAAGCGCGTAGGAACCCCCACGCCCTGTTCTGTTTTTCACGAGCGATCGTGCAAGCGTCGTTCCACCACGGCACACGCCATTTGCAGGCCAAGCCTTTTACTTCTGATATGCATTTAGATGCCACATCTATTATGAATGCTGTAAAGAACTCGACTGCAGTATCAATTCCTAACGAAGACAGGTCAGCCCATGAGATACTACTAGGAGATTGAAATTTCTCCCAATCAGCTGTCTAAATCTTCCACCTAGGAGCGTGTGGAGGCTATTCGTTTTCTTGCGGTGATCTTAGCAGTATAGGGAAGTGGTCGCTGCCGTAAGGGTTGTCAGTACCTTCCCATTCAAGTTCAGGCAGTACAGACGAGGAGACTATGCTAAGATCTATGGAAGAATAGCTTCTGTTTTCAAAACAGTAATATGTGTGTTCCTTCTTATTCAACAGACACGCACCAGAAAAAAAAAGGAACTGTTCGACAAGACGTCCTCGCGCATCAATACGAGGGTCGCCCCACAGGTAGTTAGGTGCATTGAAATCGCCAAGAACAACATAGGGTTCTGGCAAGTCATCTATAAAGGACTGAAATTTATGTTTGCTTAGCTTATAATGGGGGGGGGGGGGCTATATAAAGTGAGCAAATAGTAATCAGTTTGTTTAGCAGAATAACTCGAACCGCCACTGCCTCAAGGGCCGTTCGTAGCTGTAAACCTTGACAGGCTATGCTTTTTTGAATTACAATAGCAACACCGCCCGATGATGCGATAGCATCGTCGCAATCTTTGCGAGAAGTAACGTGCTGTCGAAGAAAATTTGTGTGTTTTGGTTTTAAGTGTGTTTCCTGTAAACACAGCACTTTTGGATTATGGTTGTGGATGAGTTCTTGCAAATCATCAAGGTTTCTAAGGAGACCTCTGATGTTCCATTGAATGATTTGTGTATCCATGTTTAAGGTAAATTGGTGCTGTGTTTACGGAAACGGAAACGATACCTTAGATTACAGAGCCCTTTCGAGGCCCTGTAATAGGGGTTTTGCTCTTTCTGAAGCGTTCGAGCGAGTGTCGACGCTCCTTAGGCGTTTGGTGCGCCTTGAGGACAGGTGTAGTGTCCATTGCCTCGTGTGAGACGCCGGACAAGCGCTCTTGCGAGCGAGAGGTTTTTCGAGAGAGTCCTGCCATGGAAGGCAAGACCCCTGCGCCCACCAGCCCGGAGATCGATGGGGCTGCCTGAGGGGTTTGGCTGCGCTGGCCGTTGCCAGCGCTGGAAGGGGCCGCGGAGGTTGGGGCAGCCTCGGCTGCGCCCACCTTCGGGCTCGATGGCCCCGTCTGCTGTGTCGGCGGAGCAGCGCCAGCTGCAACCGCCGTGGGGGCAGATGGCGTAGCTGCCGACTCACCGCTTGTGGGTCGGACAGCCGCCGGAGGCCGTTGTGACGCTGCCCCCTGACGCGCCACATTGGCAAAATCTTTCTTGGGCAGGTACGATAACCGCCTACGTGCCTCCTTGAAACTTATATTTTCCTTTACTTTAACTGTTACAATTTCCTTTTCTTTTTTTCCAGGATGGGCACGACCGCGAGTACGCGGCGTGCTCCGCATCACTGTTTACACAGTGGAGAGCATATTCACAAGCTTCAGATGTGTATTCTTGGGCACTACATTTCGCACATGTTTGGCGGCCTCGGCAGCTCTGCGAACTCTGGCCGAAGCATTGGCATTTGAAACATCGGAGTGGATTGGGCACGTACGGCCTGACACAGAGCTTGATGCACCCGGCCTCGATTGACTCGGGTAGGACACTTGAACCAAAGGCGATTATTAGGTGCTTTGTTTGAATCTCTTTACCACCTCACCTTATCTTTATTCTTCTAACATTGATAACATTTTGCTCACTGAAGCCCTCCAGGAGTTCCTCTTTGGTCAGCTCAAGCAAATCATCATCTGACACAACACCACGGGTGGTGTTCATTGTACGGTGCGGGGTTACTGTTATGGGGGCTCCCCTAATGACACTAGTTGGGGTAGTTTCTCATATTGTTTTACATCGCGGAGCTCCAAGAGGAGATCGCCGCTTGCCATCCTCGACACCTTGCAACCTGGACCAAAAACATCAGTCGGGGATTTTGAAACAAGGAATGGTGAAATGTTTCGGGCTACATTGTTTGGCTTTTCAGAATGAATAACGTGGAAGTGGGGGAAATTCTGGATTTGGTGTCCATAAATGTTGAAGACATCTTCGGTGCGACCTCGTTTATGAGGGCGATCAGGAAGTGTGGGGAAATAAGTTTCCATGAAATATATAAAAATTCGGCAACAGCGCCGACCGCCCACCACGGAGCCCATCGAGGGGACGCGACAGAGCTTGCATGAAAGTCTGCACGACGCGAGTCGTACGCCGCCACTATAACCAAATATGGTGTACCCAAGGTTGGATAGCCACACAGGGTTAACCCTTGGGCCAAGAAGAAGGAAGTAAATAGAAAAAAGAAGAAGACAGGAAAGGTGGAAAGTAAGGGAAAGACGAAGGTTGTAGGAAGAGAAAGACAGCAAAAGGCATTGCATGCATAGCATGGCAACGTTGAACGTTTTAAACAGCTGGGTGTATATATATTTATTGTATTTATTTAACAACAATAAACAATAACAATAAAAACATAATAGACATAAGATATTAATTGACAGAGGAAAAATGTAGACATATCTTAAACAAGTATACTTGTATATGAGAAGTATACATTTTGCCTTCTATATATACATATATATATATATATATATATATATATATATATATATATATGTATATATATATATACTGTCACGTGGTAGTGACGGTGAAGAAAGAACACAGTAGCAGTACTGTGAAAGACAAAACTAGCTTTTATTGGGCGAACCTGTGCCCACAAAACAGGCTACACTTAAAGCACAACGATAGCGGCGAACACAGTCGGCGATCGTCGAAAATCTGATCAGCGGTTCAAGCGCGTCGGCTTTTATACACAATCGTCGAATGTTCCAGACTAATCGTTGGGACCCGGGTGCCTTCCATAAAGTTCTACATCATTCGCGTCAGGCGAATAAATCAGATAACACAAGGTTCGGCGACAACAGACTGCGGATAGAAGCATCGATAACTTTCCAGAAACTTCGGGTACATGCAAGCGCGTCCCGCGCTGTGCGATAAGATTTGTTAGGCGGCGAAACGTGGTCGCCCGATAAATATAAATACACGTGTCAATACCCCCCTCTTAAAAAGCATCGTCCCGATGCTACAAAGAGAGCGAAACATAAAGGGACACTTATTAAACATAAGTAACAAAACAACGAAAAGAAATAAAGTCCAAAGGTCAGTTACGCGAAGTCCCAAAGTTCGTCAACGCTGGTGGTACGGCTTGAGCCGCACAACGTGGACAATTTCAGGTCGTGAGCGGCGCCGCTGTGACAGCGAAATGCCGTCTGGCACGACCTCGTAGTCGAGTGCACCAATACGTCGGATGATCTTGTACGGTCCAAAATAGCGACGCAAAAGCTTCTCGCTCAGTCCTCGTCGGCGTATAGGGGTCCAAACCCAAACACGGGCACCGGATTGGTACTCGACAAAGCGTCGCTGGAGGTTGTAGTGTCGGCTGTCGGTCCTCTGGTGGTTCTTGATCCGCAGGCGGGCGAGCTGTCGGGCTTCTTCGGCGCGCTGGAGATAGCTAGCGACGTCGAGATTTTCCTCGTCAGTGACGTGGGGCAGCATGGCGTCGAGCGTCGTCGTCGGATTCCTGCCGTAAACCAGCTTAAACGGCGTGACCTGCGTTGTTTCTTGCACCGCCGTGTTGTAAGCGAATGTTACGTACGGCAGGACGGCATCCCACGTCTTGTGTTCGACGTCCACGTACATCGCTAGCATGTCGGCGAGGGTCTTATTCAGCCACTCCGTAAGACCATTCGTCTGCGGGTGGTAGGCCGTTGTCCTCCTGTGCCTTGTCTGACTGTAGTTCAGAATGGCTTGGGTGAGCTCCGCTGTAAAGGCCGTTCCTCTGTCGGTGAGTAGGACATCTGGGGCACCATGTCGCAGCAGGATGTTTTCGACAAAGAATTTCGCCACTTCGGCTGCGCTACCTTTCGGCAGTGCTTTAGTTTCAGCGAAGCGGGTGAGGTAGTCCGTCGCCACGACGATCCACTTATTTCCGGTTGTTCACGTCGGAAAGGGTCCCAACAAGTCCATCCCGATCTGCTGGAATGGTCGGCAAGGAGGCTCGATTGGCTGTAGTAATCCGGCTGGCCTTGTCGGCGGTGTCTTGCGTCGCTGACAGTCTCGGCATGTTCTGACATAACGGGCGACGTCGGCGGTCAGGTACGGCCAATAATACTTTTCTTGTATCCTTGATAGTGTCCGGGAAAATCCAAGGTGTCCAGCGGTCGGATCGTCATGTAGGGCGTGTAATACTTCTGGACGAAGTCCTGACGGGACAACAAGAAGGTAGTTGGCGCGGACTGGGGAGGAGTTCTTCTTCACGAGAATATTGTTTTGAAACGTGAAGGAAGATAATCCGCGCTTAAATGCCCTGGGGACAACGTCGGTGTGCCCTTCCAAATATTCGACGAGGCCTTTTAGCTCCGCGTCTGCCCGTTGCTGTGCAGCGAAGTCTTCCGCGCTTATCATTCCGAGGAAGGCGTCGTCATTCTCGTCGTCTTGCGGCGGCGGGTCAATGGGGGCGCGTGATAGGCAATCGGCATCGGAGTGTTTTCGTCCAGACTTGTAGGTGACAGTCATGTCGTATTCTTGTAGTCTGAGGCTCCACCGCGCGAGTCGTCCTGAAGGATCCTTTATATTCGCTAGCCAACACAACGCGTGATGGTCACTAACGACTTTGAATGGCCTGCCATAAAGTTAAGGGCGAAATTTAGCTGTAGCCCAAACGATGGCGAGGCATTCCTTTTCAGTCGTAGAATAGTTGCCTTCCGCTTTTGACAGCGACCGGCTAGCGTAAGCTATCACTTGTTCGACTCAGTTTCTCCTCTGGACTAGAACGGCACCGAGGCCTAGGCTACTGGCGTCAGTATGGATTTCTGTATCGGCGTACTCGTCGAAGTGCGCAAGTACCGGCGGCGACTGCATGTGTCGTTTGAGTTCTTCAAATGCATCGGCCTGCGGCGTTTCCCACTTGAATTCAACATCGCATTTAGTTAGACGTGTCAACGGCTCGGCGATGCGTGAAAAGTCCTTGACAAAGCGCCTATAGTAGGCACATATGCCAAGGAACCTACACACTGCCTTCTTGTTGATGGGTTGCGGGAACTGTGCGATTGCAGCTGTCTTTTGCGGGTCTCGACGTACACCAAATTTGCTGATTACGTGGCCTAGGAACAGAAGCTCATCGTAAGCGAAGCTGCATTTTTCCGGCTTCAGAGTAAGCCCTGACGACTTGATGGCTTCTAGTACTGTCGCAAGTCGCTTGAGGTGATCGTCGAAATTTCCGGCGAAGACGACGACGTCATCCAAGTAAACGAGACCGGTCTGCCACTTCAGTCCTGCTAATACTGTGTCCATGACGCGCTGGAACGTTGCAGGCGCCGAACACAGTCCGAATGGCATAACCTTCAACTCGTAGAGGCCGTCTGGCGTGATGAAGGCGGTCTTTTCGCGATCCCTTTCGTCGACTTCTATTTGCCAGTAGCCAGACTTGAGGTCCATCGATGAGAAGTATTTAGCATTGCAGAGCCGATCCAATGCGTCGCCATCCGTGGGAGGGGGTGTACGTCTTTCTTCGTGATTTTGTTCAATCGACGATAATCGACGCAAAAACGTAGGGTTCCGTCCTTTTTCTTCACTAAAACAACTGGAGACGCCCACGGGCTTTTCGACGGCTGGATGATGTCGCCGCGCAGCATTTCGTCGACTTGGTGTCTTATAGCTTCGCGTTCTCGCGTCGAAACTCGGTAAGGGCTCTGGCGGAGTGGTCGAGCGTACTCCTCGGTGATTATGCGATGCTTGGCGACTGGTGTTTGTCGAATCCTCGATGACGTCGAAAAGCAGCCTTTGTATCGTCGGAGCAGACTTCTGAGCTGCTGTTGCTTAATCACTGGGAGACTTGGATTAATGTCGTAGTCTGGTTCGGGAACCATGGTCGTCGGGGTAGATGCGGCGGAATCCGAGAGGACAAACGCATCGCTGGTTTCCTGAAATTCCTCGATGTATGCGATCGTCGTGCTCTTGTTGATGTGCTTGAACTCCTGGCTGAAGTTTGTCAGCAACACCTTCGTGTTTCCTCCGTGCAGTCGAGCGATCCCTCTTGCGACGCAAACTTCACGGTCGAGCAGTAGACGTTGGTCGCCTTCGATGACGCCTTCTACGTCAACGGGTGTTTCGGGGCCGACCGAAATGACAATGCTGGAGCGAGGCGGGATGCTCACTTGATCTTCGAGCACCCTCAAGGCGTGGTGACTACAAGGGCTCTCCGGCGGTATCGCTTGATCTTCCGACAGCGTTATTGACTTCGACTTCAGGTCGATGATTGCGCCGTATTGGTTCAGGAACTCCACGCCGAGAATGACGTCTCGTGAACACTGTTGGAGGATAACGAAGGTGGCAGGGTAAGTCCGGTCGACTCTCGCACATCTCCTGCTGCGATGCCCATCGTTCGACGCTGAGCGCACCGCGCTCTGTACATCCTATCGTCGAGTGGGTCTACCCTGCAACACGGAGACAGAACTCCTATTTCCCGCAGCCCACGCCTCCATCGCCAAGAGAGCGTTTGCTACCCTTCTCGACTTTTTTGTCGAAACAAAACTGAGAGCGCGGCTATAAGCCCCGCATTGCTTCTTCTTTTTCAACCCTCTTGTCTTTTTTTTTTCCGCTCGCTTTCATTCTCTCTCTAATCTTTTTCTCCCCACTTCCCCTACCCTGTGCAGTGCTGTTGAGGTGTCCTCCTTTGAGAGACAGTTACGGCACTGCACTTCTCTCTTCCCTTCACCTAATAATCACTACACACACACACGGTAAGTCCGGTCATGAACAGTAATTCTTGCCGTGCAGACTCCAGACGGCGTAATGAGGTGTCCTCCAGCGGTTCGAATTTGAGGGCCTTCCCACGTAGTCTTAAATTTCTTCAACTGGGCGGCGATGTGTGCACTCATGACGGAGTAATCAGCCCCTGTGTCCACTAAGTCGGTAACTGCGTGGCCGTCGAGAAGCACGTCGAGGTCGGTGGTCCTTTGTCTGGCGTTGCAGTTAGGTCTTGGCGTCGGATCACGGCTGCGTCGTGTTGAAGTGAAGCTGGAACGTCGCGTCGTCAAGTCGTCTTTCATCGGTGTAGTCTTGGCTTCCTGACTTCGTTGGGACGGCGGCGTGTCGTTATTATGTCGTCGAGATGGTCTCTTCGTCGTCTTCGTCGGCGGCGGAGGATCTTCGTCAGTTCGACGAACAGCAACCGCACCTCCATCGGTTGCTGCTTTTAGTTTTCCGGATATGGGCTCGCAGAGCGGCCCCGGGCTGGGCCGCTGTATGGTCGGCGCTGCGGTGACAGGTAGCGTCCTGGTGACGGCGAACGGGACGGCCGTCGAGGGCTCCACTGAGTAGTGGCGAGGTAATCGGCAATGTCACGTGGGCGCTCGCCAAGCTGTGGACGCGGCGCGTTGACGGCGAAACCTCGCAGTCCCATCTCGCGGTACGGACATCGTCGGTAGACGTGAGCCGCTTCTCCGCAGTGGTAGCAGAGTGGGCGGTGGTCAGGAGCACGCCAGATGTCCGTCTTCCTCGCGTAGGTGCGCTGGGCGACGGGTGGTCGTGCTGGCGGCGGCGGCGGCGGTCGACGAAACTGCGGCGTGACAGGGCCCTGGCGCGGTCGCGGAGGGGGTCCTTGACAGCGTGCGACGGCGGCGTAGGTCATCGCTTGCGGCTCACGCTGCGGCGATTCAGGGGCTACTCCAAGTTGTTGTTGGAGTTCCTCACGCACGTCGTCGGCAATCGAAGCCACTTGAGGCTGTGATGATGCGAACAGCTTTTGTAGCTCCTCCCGCACGACAGCTCGGATAGTCTCGCGTAGGTCGTCGGCGGCCAGTGACTGAACTCCGGCGTACTTTGTCGAGGTCGTGCGGCGGTCGAATTGCCGGTTTCGCATCTCGAGTGTCTTCTCGATGCTGGTGGCCTCGCGAAGAAACTCGTCGACGGTCTTCGGTTGGCTTCGTGCCATTCCGGCAAAAAGTTCCTCCTTCACACCACGCATCAGCAGGCGGACTTTCTTCTCCTCGGGCATTTCAGGGTCGGCGTGGCGGAAGAGACGGCTCATTTCTTCCGTATAGATCGTGGTCGTCTCATTAGGTAGCTGCACCCGGGTTTCCAATAGCGCTTGGGCTCGTTCTCGGCGTACGACGCTTGAGAATGTCTGCAGGAAGCCGCTTCGGAAAAGTTCCCAGGTCGTTAGGGTGGCTTCTCGGTTCTCGAACCACGTCCTGGCCGCGTCTTCCAATGCGAAGAAGACATATCGCAGTTTGTCGTCGCTGTTCCAGTTGTTACACGTAGCGACTCTCTCGTACGTCTCAAGCCAGCCTTCCGGGTCCTCGAAAGTTGAACCACGGAACGTCGGAGGCTCCCTGGGCTGCTGTAGCACGATGGGCGATGCCGGGGCTGCCATTGGGGTGGACTTGGTGGCGATCTTTCTGGTCGTCTCAGGCAAAAGTCCATGCTCCGGGGACAGTTGTTGAAGACGGCGGCTTGCTCGATGGTCCGGGACTGCGTTGGTGTTGTCTTTGCGTTCCGGGCTTGGATCACGGCTTGTCGGGGGCGTCCGGTACATGGACCAAAAGCACCTCCACCAGATGTCACGTGGTAGTGACTGTGAAGAAAGAACACAGTAGCAGTACTGTGAAAGACAAAACTAGCTTTTATTGGGCGAACCTGTGCCCACAAAACAGGCTACACTTAAAGCAGAACGATAGCGGCGAACACAGTCGGCGATCGTCGAAAATCTGATCAGCGGTTCAAGCGCGTCGGCTTTTATACACAATCGTCGAATGTTCCAGACTAATCGTTGGGACCCGGGTGCCTTCCATAAAGTTCTACATCATTCGCGTCAGGCGAATAAATCAGATAACACAAGGTTCGGCGACAACAGACTGCGGATAGAAGCATCGATAACTTTCCAGAAACTTCGGATACATGCAAGCGCGTCCCGCGCTGTGCGATAAGATTTGTTAGGCGGCGAAACCTGGTCGCCCGATAAATATAAATACACGTGTCAATATATATATATTTATATATATATATATATATATATATATATATATATATATATATATATATATATATATATATATATATATATATATATATATATATATCTTGGAATTGATATATAACCTTACTGGTGAAAGTTATATTAGTTACTGGTAACACCAATGGTGTGGTAAATTTTATAGAAGGTAATATTAAATCTGCCCCCAAAAGCCTTAAAGCATCTGCGTATGTCCCCAATGTGCGTCCAATCCTTGAATATGCTTGTATGACATGGGAATCTCATGGCCAAACGCCAATCTATAAATTCGAACGTATACAAAATCGTGCTTCACGAATTTTAGTGGCGATTATAACTTTAATTTCCGTATAACTTACATTAGGCCTGAATTAGGTTGGAAATATCTTCAGCAGCGAAGTACATTTTTGCGAATAATTATTTTCCATTCCTCTTTGTATGATGAAGCTGGCATAATAAAATTTTATACATCATGAGCCCATACCACATAGCGCAGAGAAATGATCATGCGATGTCGCTCCGATGTACTTGCGCATTCCTTCTTTTTCCGTTTACGATTAATGAGTGAAATCAGTTGGATGCAAGTGTTGTCGATGTTCCTGCTATTATGTTTTCCTCTTCCTTGCAACACGTTTGCTTTAGTTAAATTTTCAATTGGCAACTGTGCCTGTCTTCTTTCTTATTTTGATTATGGCACTTTTTCAGACCCCGTTACAATAATTTCTAATTGAGCAATGTAGGTTTCTAAGTAAATGAGTAAACAGGTAAGAAATAAATAATTCAAATTATCCTGCAGCAACATAGGGCCTGCTATATATCAATACCAAAAATTAGAGAAACACCTGTTGCCATGCATCGAATAGTAGCTAAAGCATACACTCGACCTCTAAGTCGAAAACCTGTTTCACTTGAAGCAATTTCATAGCACAGGTAGCGTAGTTTCCGTCTCTTGCAACTGAGACCATCATCACAGGTGTCGACCCTCCCTGTGCTGACGCGGCAAATTAGTTTTCCGCGCGTAGCAGCGATCTTTTTCCGAAGTTGCGCTGAGAGCCACAAGAGCTAGTTCCCACTTTGATTTCGCAAATGACATTGGTCGTTGAACACAGCGGACATCAGAAAGACAATAGCGTCTAAACTACCACCCAACCAGCGTCCCGCAGTTGGGAGGAGTGGACCACTAGACAACGAAATTTTAGAAAATAATGGTGGCTGCTTCTGGTGCAGAACGTGAAGACTATGCTGGGCCAAGAACCATGATCCTACCAGGACACTCGCCATGGAACCTTGGTTCCTTTGGGGTGAACAAATGTTGTTTCTTTCTGTCTCTCTCACTCGGTGCCATTCTGTTCAAGATGGAAGACCGATTAGAAAGGGCCGTTAGGTTGTTGTCGAAAGCGCAAGGTATTCATTCCAGAATTGAAGGAGAATAAATTGGTGTGCCAAATTGACGATTAAAGTATGAGGAATGCCACAGTGAGGTGGCTCTTTGATTACCAAGAAATTTCTAACGCGCCGCCAATGCAGGGGACATGGGCATTCTTGTATAGCGCCGGACTAAATGGGACGTCCGCCGCCGGACTTTCATTCCACGACTTCGCGCACACTTCGCAACGCCACAGCCACTAAGCCACCGCACTATTTATAATCGGTATCACATCGCATGGCAATTCGATGGCCACATATGTCTCGAATAGACGCAGTAAGTATGATCAATTTTAAACGAAGACAAAACCAATTCCTCACATGGGATGAATATTTTAGTGCGGAATGCAGATATATTTATTGTTTAGTTTTTTTGCATTGTACGCCAATAATAGGAAAACTTACGACCAATTTTCGGCATAGTCATGGGCGTCGCCGTTAGGTTTTGTGAAAAGTGCATGGTGCGAACTTCATATCGTGAGCCGCGCGCTGTATGCTGAACATCTGAAGGCAAGCGACTGGGCGTGCCCTAATATTAATGGTGCCTTGACCTGCGACAACAGTTCTTGGCTCCCAGCCACTGTGGTGAGCGGAAGCAGGGAGTGCTGAGGGGTTTAGCGCGTGGTAACTCTTTAGCGGAGGGAAGGATTACGTGTTTTCACAGCCTGAGAACGGAGAGTCAACTGACTTTGTTCAACATGAAAAGCCGGTTTGCCTTATGAGAATAGTGGCGCCCCAGCCCGGCAGCAGCATCGATTCCAAGAACGAACAGAGGGGAATAACTAAGTGAATGACAGTCGCTACAAGGGCTCCCTCCCTATAATGTCGGAGGCTTAGGTTAGAATGGTGAAAGAAATGAAGAGTTAATGCTAAAGATAGGCTGGTCTCACGTGGTTGTACGACACTATCTTATTTGCCGCGATAGTCAAACCTCAATATTTTCTGTGAACGCGAAACGACACGAAAGCTGCTTTCATAGGAAAGAGTCAATGGTGGCTTGATTGACTCGCGCCGCATAAACGCGTTCGTGGTTGTGTCCAACAGAGGCTACCCGCGGGCGATTCGTGGGGCTTTGTGTAAAAGCCGTTTGAGCGGGGATTTAGCTGGCCATGAATGCCGGTTAGTGCCTCATAGAGCCTCCAGCTTACGCTGACTCCGTCACCATCCTTGATTATTGTTCGCAGCCCAAGTAGTACTAGTGGTAGCCTTTCCACCCAGTGGTGTCTATCAAGCGTGGGGGTGAATGACGCATTGAGTTGTCGATGGAGACGCTCGACCATGCCATTGCTCTGCAGGTGGTAAGCAGTTGTGTGACGAAGATGCGTGCGGCGCAGTCTCACGAGAGCAGCAAAATGTGGCCTTTGGGATAGTCAGCCTCGGTCAGTTTTTATCCGCAAAGAGCCACCATTCCGTGGCACCCACGTAGCAAGAAAGCAAGAAAGTTAGGTGGGCGGATGAAATTAAGAAGTTTGCATGGGACGACATGGCCACAATTAGTACATGACTGAATGGGAGAGACCTTTGCCCTGCAGTGGGCGTAACCAGGCTGATAATGACGATGACCTAGCAATAAATGCTTCTGCCACTGTTTCGGGCGTGATCTCTCGTAGAGGCGTCGCCGCTGGTCACTTCGAGTACCGGTCGACCCCGTGAGGAGTTACCTGAAAGCTTAGAAGGGCGGAAGATGTCCCAAAAAGTCTAAATGCACAAGATCGAAGCGGCTCTCTCGTGGTTGAAACAGCTGCACTGCTGAACGCATGTCCCGGGTGACTTTCACAGATTGACAGGCTTGACGGCTTCTTGCCAACCTTCGAACATCTTTTTTGATCACTGGCCTGATAAAGTGGTCTGGTATAATCCTCTGTGTCACCCTGATTGCGGGATCGCTTAGCCCGTTCATTGAATCCAATATTGTACGCTGAAACTGATGGAGCACAAAAAGGCGAGGTGGTGCCTGTGATGTGTCGCACGTGAGCAATGTTGTTCGGTAGGGAAGTGGAACCTCAGCAAGCTACAGCAACGAGTGTTTTCCCCTCAATTGGTTCCTCAAAGCGGAGGCTATAGCCTGGAAGTGCACAAGGCCAGCAGGCACAGCGCCGATCCGCGATAGTGCGTCAGCTGCCTGGTTTTCGGTCCCACATGTAGGCGGATGTCCGCAGAATATTCGGAAGCAATGGAAAACTGCCTAAGCTCACGCTCCAAGTACGGGGAACTGTTCTAGAAAACGAAGTTTAACGCCTTGTGATCGGTCAGAAGGTAAAAGCTGCAGCCTTAAAAAAAAGAGAAATGCTTTTCAGTGCAATCGGTGGCTAACATTTCCCTCCCGAAGGTGCCGTAGCGAGTTTGGTGGATTTGAGGCACTCTGAGAAGAAGCCCAAAGGCCTCCAGTCTATGCCACCGTGCTGCTGCAGTAATGCACCCACTGCCGTGGCCGACGCGTATACCACAAGGCGAGTTGACGCGTCTGGCAACGGATGGATCAGCAACACTCAGTCGACAACCGCGTGTTCGCTTCCTGGAAAGAGCGTTTGTGCTCCAAGGACTAGTGGAAGTTAGGCGTTTTCTTTGGAGTAACGACGCTGCAGGTTGGTAAAGACTCAAGAACTTGCGTAGAGGATGGAATGAAGCGCCTGTGAAAATTTATGAGGCCCATAAACTAGCGAAACTTTCGGAAGGAGTTTGAAGAGGGGATCTCCTCGATTGGCCGCACCCGTTATTCGAGTGGTTTAATGCCTTGCGGTGAATTGCGCCAGCCGAGAAAATGCAGGGCTTCAACTTCAAAAATGTATTACTGGGGCTTTAGGATAAGGGCCTGTTCATCAGGTCACTCAAATAGAAGGTGAAGGTGTTTTTCGCGCTCTTCGTCTGTGTGACTTGCAGTGAAAACGTCGTCAAGGCAGACTAAAATGTACGGGAGTCCGCGCATAATCTCGTCCGTGAACCTTTAGAACATTTGTGCCGCATTATTCCAATTGTAAGGCATACGGGCATACTAAAATATGTCAAATGAGGTAGTGATTTCTGTCTTGAAATTTTGCTGATTTGACAGGAATTTGGTGGCAGGCGTTCATCAAATCTTCCTTGAAGGTATATTTTGATTCCTCATAGGCGATCGCCGAAGTCATCTATGTGGGAAAGTGAATATTTATCCGGAGTAGTGACGGCATTCAAAGCTCGGTAATCAGCACAAGGCCACCAGTCACTTCTGTCTTGGTTTGGAACAAGATGGACAGGTGAAGACAATTTGCTAGAGGAAGGACGAAGAACACTGGCATGAATCATGTGTTCCGACTCACGGCCGGTGACTTCCAGCATTCACCTAGCTAGCGTCCTTGACCGGGCGGCGACAGGTGGGCCGGTGGTGGCAATATGAAGCGTCACCTTGTGTTTCAGGCGGCGCATCGTTTAGGGGCTTCCTGAGTTTCGACTACTCGGCAAGTATGTTTTCCTACGTTGAGAGCACACGAAACCTACGCATGCCAGATAAGATGAGGTCGGACTGCAGGCCAAGTACATCGAGGAATGTGACGTTATCATTTAGGCTCTGATCGCGAATTCTCACATCTAGGATGAAATAGCTACGGAAGTCCGCTACCAGTATGGCAAAGCTGACGTCGGTACTACGAGACACGGCAGTTGTTGAAGGCAAACTGGATAATTTACGTTCCCGGTAGGTACGGTAGTTGTCGGGGATTTCTGAACAGTAAGCGCCCTGGAAATTTGTTAAGCCGTTCAACAGCTTACGCACTCCGTGCAGGCCCAAAGCCGCGTTGAGCTCCGTTAAGGCATGGAAGCGGCCACTCGTCAAATCAACACTTCGGTGCCATCCGGGGTAGCTTTGAGGCAATAGCGTTTACTCGACATCACATGTACGGTCCCGATAGTTGGAGCCCAATTTC
The DNA here is from genome assembly GCF_023375885.2 of Dermacentor andersoni. Taxonomy (NCBI): domain Eukaryota; kingdom Metazoa; phylum Arthropoda; class Arachnida; order Ixodida; family Ixodidae; genus Dermacentor; species Dermacentor andersoni. Next base: position 33,083,641 of record NC_092818.1, read on the forward strand.
AACGGTACTAAACACGAAAAGGGCCGCATGCTTCAATTCAGGTGTGTGTTGTTTTCCGCCACTACTCCCTGCGTCATAACACGATTGTATAGGCCCCCATAGTTCAAAAAAAGTTTACCCTTCTGCCAAGATGCAATGTGCCGTGTGAGCCAGTGCAATGGTAACCTTCTCGGAGGTTCTAAATAGGGGTGAACGAAAACACCTCAAGCAAATACGTCTCGCTGTGTGTTCTGTGTACTACCCAGACAAACAGCAGCGGTACAGGCATGATGATGATGTGTGGTGTTTTGTGGCGCAAGGGCCAGGTTTGGCCAAAGAGCGCCATGACAAGTGGTAGTGTTAACGATGTATTATGGAAGATGTGACTTGGCTGTAAATTGGCCTAGATATAGTCGCTGTAAAGTGCGTAAAATCTACGTGCTATAAAATTATGGCGATGACTAATGGCGAATACTATGAACATTAAAATCCATCGTAGAAGAATGATGCGAAATATAACATATATAGGATGGTAAAATTACTCGGAGCACTGCTGCCTCGATAGAGCCCTTGAAACACGAGGGCCTAGAGGCGCGTGCGATACGAAAGAGCTATCACAGCGGCATCCTCTGAAGAGAGGACCCGCTACGAACATGTAGGCCTAAAAACATGGAAGACAACATCTTTCAGGAAACTTAGGACTGCGTTGGTGTCAAATAAAGGTTCTGGGCTGACTAGCATTGCGGGATGAAGGGGGATCTGCGGCGGGTATGCTAGGGGAAAATGCTTCTTTCTCTCAGATTCGGCTGCCCGACACTCCAGGAGGACGTGGAGGGCGTTCAGCCTCTCCCCGCATCTACCGCAGGTTGGAGGATCATTTTCTGTGAGTAAGAAGTTGTGTGTGCCAAATGTGTGTCCTATTCTGAGGCGACAGAGTAGGACATCTGTTCGCCGTGATTTTGTTACGGAGGGCCAAGAACCTATCTCTGGCTTTATCACGTGCAGTTTGTTATTTACTTCTGCGTCCCACTTACGTTGCCAGTGGTTTCGCAGTTTCCTTCTTAAAAAAGGCTTCAGGTCCGTAACAGGGACCGAAGCAGTAGGACTGACTGTATGCAATGAAATTGATGTGGCCATCTGGTCTGCTAGAACGTTACCCTCGATGCCCCTATGTCCAGGCACCCAGCATATAATGACATGCTGGTTAGACATATACGCTCTACAGAGGACGGAATAGAGCTCAGTAATTACGGGGTTTGTGTGTTTACAGTGTGACTTCAAGGCTTTTACGACGCTGAAGGAGCCTGCAAATAAAATTGTTTTTTGAATATTTGATTTTCTGATATGTTTCACAGCCGACAATAGTGCATGGGCCTCAGCCGTAAATATGCTTGTTTCAGGGTGCAGTACACCGGATTCCGAGAAGGATGGGTCAATGGCTGCGTAGGACACCCCGGCATGCGACTTAGAAGCGTCTGTATAAAACTCTGTGCACGAGTACTTGTACTGGAGCTCCAAGAAGTGCATTTTGATATGTGTCTCTGGCGCATGTTTAGTGACCTGTACAAAGGATGTGTCACACTCTATCAGCTGCCACTCCCAGGGCGGTACTAGCTTAGCTGGAGGCATTAGGCGTTGTTCGAGAAGTGGGACAACCATTTCCGTGCTAAGTTCTCTTGCACGCAGTGAGAAAGGAAGTCTCATAGAGGGTCTGTTATGAAAAAGTGTTTCACATGTCAAGTCGTTAACGGTTGTGAAGCACGGATGTTCCTTATTAGAGCGCACTTTCAGAAAATAGTTGAAGCTGATGTAAGTTCTCCGAAAATGGAGTGACCACTCATCGGACTCAACATACAAACTTTCAACAGGGCTTGTTCTAAATGCGCCAGTGGCCAGGCGGATTCCCAGATGGTGTACGGGGTCTAACATCTTTAGCGCGCTCGTGGCGGCAGAGTGATATACTGGGGCTCCATAGTGTATTCGTGACCGAACTAGGCTCCTGTAAAGATTCAACAGGCACTTCCTGTCGCTACCCCATGTTGTGTGGGATAGGATTTTAAGTAGGTTCATTGTTTTTAGACATTTTTTTAAAGATGTATTATGTGAGGAATGAAAGTGAGCCTAGAGTCAAGAATAACACCAAGGAATTTTTGTTCTTTGCTGACAGGAATTTGGTGTCCGCCCAGTTCTACGCAAGGATCTGGGACCAGGCATCTCTTTCTTGTGAAGAGAACACAAGAACTTTTGTGGGGGTTGACCTTAAATCCGTTTTCGTCTGCCCGCTTGGAAACCTTGTTCAAGCCCTGCTGTACCTGTTTTTCGCATACTGTGAGGTTGCAGGATTTGAAGCCTATTTGTATATCGTCTACGTATACGTATACGGAATAAAACATGGCAGGTGGTAGTGAAGCACGTAGCGTGTTCATCTTGACGACAAAGAGAGTGCAGCTGAGCACGCCTCCATGGGTTACACCAGTTTCCTGCGTAAAGGGACGTGAGAGTTCATTGCCGACTTTTACTCGGAAGGTACGATTTTACAAATAGCTTTCAATTGTGTTCAGCATATTTCCACGGATGCCAATTTCCGACAGGTCTCGCAAGATCCCGTAACGCCATGCCGTGTCATATGCCTTCTCCATATCGAGGAATATCGATAGAAAAAACTGTTTATGTATAAAGGCATCGCGGAAATTTCCTTCCATGCGCACAAGATGATCGGTTGGGGACCGCCCTTCTCGGAATCCACACTGATAAGGATCGAGTATATTGTTGAGCTCAAGGAAATGTATAAGTCTGCGATTTATCATTTTTTCAAAAAGCTTACACAGACAATTAGTTAGAGCTATCGGACGGTAACTTGCCGCCAAGGAAGGGTCTTTTCCCTGCTTTAGGACAGGAACCACAATCGCTTCTTTCCATGTGGATGGGAGGTATCCCGAAGCCGAAATAGTATTGTATAGTGTAAGAAGTGTAACTTGTGCGTCAGTATGTAGGTGTCTGATCATGTCATACATGACTCTGTCTGGTCCCGGTGCAGTGCTTTTACGTGTGTTCAAGGCAGCTCTCAACTCGGCAATACCGAAAGGCCGATTATACGGTTCATTCTGCCTAGACTTTCGTATGATTGGCTTACGCTCTACTATTTCTTTATGTTTAAGAAAGGATTGGGAATAGTGCGTTGAGCTCGACACTCGCTCAAAGTGCTCCCCAAGTGAGTCTGCCTGGTCTTTTAGTGTATCGCCTTGTGTGTTTACCAGAGGTAGTGAATATGTTGGTCGCCCTCTTATCCTATTAACCTTGTTCCAGACTTTGGCCTCATGTGTATAGGAATTTATACTCGATAAAAACTTCTCCCAACTTTCTCTTCTAGCCGGTCGGCGGGTTCTCCTGCCCTGGGACTTCATTTTCTTAAAGTTAATAAAATTCTCCGCAGTGGGAGATGCGCGTAGCAACCCCCACGCTTTGTTCTGTTTTTTACGAGCGATCCTACAATCGTCGTTCCACCACGGGACACGCCGTTTGCATGCCAGTCCATTTACTTCTGATATGCATTTTGATGCGGCATCTATTATAAAGGCTGTAAAATACTCAACAGCAGCATCGATTCCTAGCGAGGACATATCATCCCATGATGTACTAGTTACGGTTCGGAATTTCTCCCAGTCAGCTGTGTCAATCTTCCACCTAGAAGCCTGTGGTGGATATTGGTTCTCTGTAGGTGTTCTTAGCAGTATGGGAAAGTGGTCACTTCCGTAAGGATTGTTGATAACTTTCCATTCGAGTTCCGGCAGTATACACGGGGAAACTAGGGTGAGGTCAATTGAAGAAAATGTTCTGTTTGCGAGAGAATAATATGTGGGTGCCTTCTTATTGAGAGGACACGCACCTCAAGAGAGAAGGAACTGTTCAACAAGACGACCTCGCGCATTTATACGAGAGTCGCCCGACAGGCAGTTGGGCGCATTGAAATCCCCAAGCACATCGTAAGGTTCTGGCAATTCATCTATAAAGAACTGAAATTCGTGTTTAGTTAATTTGTAGTGTGGGGGCATGTAGAGCGAGCAGACAGTGATAAGCTTGTTTAGCAGAACAACTCGCACCGCCACTGCTTCAAGGGGCGTTCGTAGCTGTAAAGGTTGACATGCTATACTTTTATGAGTGAGAATCGCAACACCACCCGATGATGCGACGGCATCATCGCGATCTTTGCGAAACGTAACATACGTACGGAGAAAGTTTGCGTGTTTGGATTTTAAGTGTGTTTCCTGTAGACACAGCACTTTTGGATTGTGTGTTCGGATAAGCTCTTGTACGTCATCAAGATTCCTAAGTAGACCTCTGACATTCCATTGAATGATCTGTAAATCCATATTTTAAATTAAATTGGTGCTGTGTTTACGGAAACGGAAGGGATGTCTTAGATTACAGAGCCCTTTCGAGGCCCTGTAACCGGGGTTTTGCTCTTTTTGAAGCGTTCGAGGGAACCTCGCCGCTCCTTAGGCGCCTGGTGCGCCTTGAGGATAGGTGTAGTGTCCATTGCCTCTTGTGATGCGCCGGACACATGCTCTCGCGAGCGAGAAGTTACCAGGGAAGGTCCTGCCTTGGAGGGCAAGACCCCTGCGCCCACCAGCCCGGAGGTCGATGGGGCTCCCTGGGAGATTTGGCTGCTCCGGCCCTTGCCAGCGCTGGAAGGGACCTGGGAGGTTGAGGCAGCCTCGGCTGCACCCATCTTCGGGGTCGGTGATCCCTTCTCCTCGGTTGACGGAGCAGCGCTAGCTGCAACCGCCGCGGGGGCAGATGGCATAACTGCCGACTCACTGCTTGTGGCATATCCAGCTTTAGTGGACACGTACCAACTAGCGCCCCAAGCGGCCCCGACACGAAGCTAGCGCGTTTTCAATGGAACGAGCGGGTTTTTCGCGAATAACAAAAGCTGCAGGGCGATTATCGAAAAACGCAGGCGACAGACGTGTTCTGGAAGATAATCCACACTATCCAAATGCAGTGATCACGCTATGGCACGTAAGAATTTTGTTCCCACAGCAGTTAAAGGTTTAGCAATGGAAGCCTATGGAAACGACGAAAATTTGTGCTCGATTTTCGAGGCACGAACGGTGCCTGTAATTAACCTACGACGTCTATCGTAATACGCAGTGCAACGTATGTAGTCCGGAGACTTAGCTTTCGATTGATGCCTATCTCGACTCTCCACACATGGCGCAACACTGTTCCCAAAAGCGTTTTTTGTAACACTGTCATGAAAATTCACGTGGTATCTATAAAAACATGAGCGTACCACTGGGCGAAGCCTTGGAAACCGTGGCTGAGTGGTAGAATCGCGCGCATCTTTCGTATCCCGTCGCGGTTGCCCTGGTTCGATTCCCGCATCGCACTTTTTTTAAGCCGCATAGGGCCTCGTTTTATAGTCTGTCACTAGATGGCAGGAACACAACATGCAATATTCGCTTTCGGTTCTGGTTTTGCAGCGGCGCAGTTTTTTTTTTTTTTTTTTTTAGAAGCCGCATAGGACTTAGTTTTACAGTCTCCCACCAGATGGCAGAAACAGAAAACTCATGATTTGCTTTCGGTTCTGGTTTTCTAGTGGTTCTCTTGAAATATTATGTTTTCTATTTTTCCTTCCTAAACATAGCAGTGTCGTGTTCATTAGTTAGGTCATCGCATTTATGAATATTTTATTCATTGGACATCATAACTAGAAGCTTGCGCATAGCTTTGTGTTATGCAAAAAAAAAATACTTTAGTGCTTTGTAGCGTGGAACCTGGGAGAACAAAATGGCTATTCTTATTGCGTTCTTCTGGAAGGTCCGTTTTCACGAATTTCGCCTGTCCTTAATGTCACATACTCCGAGCGAATCAGGTCCACCTGGGCCACAATGCCACCCGGTGGCCAGTGCCATTCCTATGCAACATTCGTGCGGAACAAAGGGTCTCCTAAGCTGAGTCGCTGCCTGAACGTTAATTATTTCTAAAGATTCATCCAAATAAGAAATGCACCAACTAGGAGAAGACGTACAGCGTGTGGATTAATAGCTACTGTTGATGCGTTCCCTACAGCCAAGTGGTATGAATCTGTAGGTGTGCCCGTAAAAAATCCATTTGAATAAATGTCCCGTGCTGTGGCTGGCCTGGTCGCTCTACAGAGAAGCTAGCTTGGCTAGCCGTCAGTATTTAGGATCAACACATGGCGTCGCTCGTTCGGTGTAGTTGCTTTTAATGCGCAGCATTCGTTGGCGAGTACCCCAGCAATTTGGTAGCAAAATCGTGCAAAATCATGTCTGTAACGCCAAAAAACTTGACGCATTTCCCATATGAATACATAGGTCTTCATAAAAAGGGTTGGGGTGGCCAACTTGAAATTGGAAGTGCCATCAGCATAAATTTGGGCGTGATACAGGGATGGGCCAAGCTGAATTTGGTAGTGATATGGGAGTGGCCCAACCTAAATTTGGGGTGAAATGGTAATGAGCCAAGCTGAATTTGAGCCTGATATGGTGGTGGCCCAACCTAAATTTGAGGTGATATATGGGTGGGTAAGCCTAAGTTTAGGGGAATATTGGAGGTGGGCCAGCCTGGATTTGGGGATGATACGGGGGTGGGAGAACCTAAATTTGGTGGGATATAGGTGGTGGACACCCTAACCATGGGGGTGACATGGGGCTGGGCGAAGCTGAATCGGGGGTGTAATGGGGATGGGCTAACCTAAATGTGGGAGTGATTTGCGGTGGGCCATCCTAAATTTGAGGTGATAGAGGGGTGGGCCAGGCTAAGTTTGGGGCTGATATGGGGGTGGGCCAACCTGGATTTGGGGATATGTGGGTGGGCCAACCTAAATTTGGAGGTAACATGGGGACGGGCTAACCTAACCATGGGGGTGATGTTTGGCTGGGCCAAGCTGAATAGGGGAGGGGGGGTGATGGGTGGACTAACCTATATTGGGGTATGATTTGCGGTGGGCCATCCCAAATTTGAGGTGATCGAGGGGTGGGCCAGCGTTAGTTTGGGGCTGATATGGGGGTGGGTCAACCTCGATTTGCAGGTGGTATTGGAGTGGGCCAATATAAATTTGGTGGTGTTGTGGAGGCGGGCCAATCTGTATTTGGGGGCGATATGGGGGTGGGCCAACCTAAATTTTGGGCTGCGTCGACTGGAAATTTGGGGGACGATTTATGGAAATTCGTGGGTGGACCAACTTGAAAATTAGGGGTGGCCCAATTGAAACTGGGGATTGGGCCAACTCCAAGTTTAAGGCTGGGCGAAAAGAAAATCGGGCGTGGCCGACTTTAAATTTGGGGCTGGGCCAACTTGAAATTTGGGGGTGTGCCAACTTGAAATTTGGGGGTGGGCCTATTTATTGTTTGGGGGTGGGCCAATTGAAATTTGAGGGCCTGCTTACGAATAGTTAGACAACACCAGTGGTGTTTCTGCATCTTTTTCATGATCGCAAAAGTACGTATATTAATAATTGTTACCTAATACTGCTCAAGGTGAGCTGTCACTCGAGCCTTCCCAGCCCACTGGGCTAATGATGTCACAGAAGTACTCCTACCGTGACAACTGCGACGTTCAATGTGGAGATCAGAAGAACAAATCGCAGACCGAGCTGACCATTTTCACACCAATGTCATCGCTAACACTCCTCGCTCGTGCTAGAGGCAACACAAGCTTACAACGATCGTAATTCAACTTTCACTCGCGCGCTAGTCGACACGCTCTCAGTGCACAATTTCGCCCATCATTGGATAGAACCTTGCTGGATGTTTTACTGTCATGTTGCGTCGTTTTTCACGAAGGCCGTCTCCCGAAAAGGGAATACATTTTTGAGATTGACGAGGCAAGCTAGTATATAACTCACACGAAGCAAATGTATAAACGGTTATAGTGATTTTTCAAAATGAATTTAAGTAAATAAGATTTCAGATGGTATTATTTCGACCGGGCATGACAACGAGTTTTTCCCACCTGTCACAGTGCTTTGACCGAAAACCTAATCATATTGCTCAAACGTGTTGCCCCAATACTACATGTGCTAAATGTACAGAAGTGCGGTGCGTGGTCACAGTTTCAAAGCCAGTCTATCTTGTGTAGGGTTGTTGATATTGTAGTAATGTGGAGTTTTCCTCTTGATAAGAGCACAGAAGGAAAAATGTAACAGATGGTAGCTAAGCGCAAAGTACATTGGAAGATCTGAAACCAGCAATTATTTTTAATTTGTGGGTTGGTCCTCTCCGCTGGTAGATCGCTGTCCGATCACTTCAAATAATTTTTCTTGTGTGCAACTGCAGCAAAAACGAAGATACTACCATTTCATTACCAGGACCTTTATGCCCTCCACACACACAAGGAGGACACCAGATAATTGGCAATATCAGTTTATAAGCTGATATTGTTTTGCTAATTTCAGTGTAGCATGGTGCCTGCGGACGGAGTATTTTCTTAGTATCAGTCCAGTGTTAGCAGTGAGAAGCAGTTCGGTCTACCATTCCCTATACGGCATACTAGCCATTGTAGCGCTTTAGTGTAGGACAAGTTTAGTGCTAAAAACTTGGTGTGCCTTGTCCTTTCCGCAGATCGTCCATCCATTCTGTTATGGTGATGATCAACGTTGTGTCCGTCAGGCCTCCTCCTCATTTTTAGCTTCACCATCGCGAGAGTGGACAGAGAAAGGAAGCTTTCTTCACAATCAGCCCCAGCGGGATTCCACCATTCGGAACTGCTGCAATTTGCATTCAGTGGCTGGGCATGCTAACCACATCCTTAGTTTCACAATGACTAGAGTACGCAGAAAAAGTAGAGCTTTGATCGCTATCACTACCGCAACCCATGTCAATGCAGATATAAGTACGTGCAGGGGCTGGGTATACTAACTTCTCCGCAACCACCTGCATCCACCACCTTAGATTTTCCAGGCATACCTGCTTCTTGTTTTGATCGCAGACGCATGCAGGATAAACGCGGATAACTAAAAAATCTCAGTGCCCTTCCACTCTGTGAAAAAACATGACCTGCAAAGCTGTGTATGTGGGCCCCTTAATGGCGAACTGCACCTCCACCGTATGTCGGCCCCGCATTGCACTGTCTTCGAGATCGGCCCACGTATGGGGAGTGCTTAACGCCTGCTTCATCTCCGCCGCGGGTCTCCCCGGCATGGCGTTACATTCGGGATCAGCCCACGTATGGGGAGCGCTGAACGCATGGTTCACCATCGCTGCGGGTCGGGCCGGTATTACGCTATCTTCGGGATTTGGCTCTACACGCGGACGCGATAGTGGGGAAACTAGCCCTTAAGAGGAAGCTTTAGCTCTGGTGGTCCTATCTAAATAAATGTAAAAGTTGAATTCGTTTTTCTCGACAGCCACTGCATCTAATTTGACAAGGTTTGTTGCATTTAAAACAAAAACTTAAAATCTAATGTCTGTTGGTCTCGAATTCTTGATTTATTCAATATTGTCAAATATCGCAAATTTTAAGAAAACGCTACCATCAAGTTTACAACTCTCTTTCGGCAATGAAAACTGATGTCACAATTATGTACATTGCATCTAACAGCACATCTAAAGCAGACAAAATTGATATATTACGCATGAATCTCAAAAAATTGAGTGATATGGAAATACAGCTTTTCCACAACCCTTGTTCACAACGTCACGAGTTCACGTAAGATATAAATCGGCATATTGGATTTGTCCGCTTTGAATTGTCTAATGGATGCTGTTTACAGAACCGCGATATCAGTTCTTGATGCGGAGTTAATAATTTGTAAACTTCGTGCTTGTGTACTTTTCGCACTTTCAAATTTTTGAGTATCTTTTACAAAAATTTAGGTCCTAAATAGAAATTCCGCTTGCAATAGTCACTAGAATTTAACTTTCTCTCCCGAATCCAACAAATTTCATTAAAATCGGTTCAGGGGTTATCTAAGAAAAGCGTTTCGGCGTTTTACATCTATTTGAATAGGCTGAGTCGGAGTAGGGCCCGATGTTAAAGCTTCCTCTTAATGACTTCGCTGTAAAAAAAAAAAAAAGATTAAAAGAATAATAATAAAAAAAACCGCTGCAGCCATCAATATTGCCGCCTCAGATTTCGTCATAATGGCACCGTCACCATCGGCACGGCTCCATGAGCAGCTACCGAGCTTTTCACTTTCGTTATCTTCCTTCCCTTGGCGGCCGCGCATTGTCTTGATGCCAGCGACGCGCTAAATCTGCACCATCATTCCGTCATGCATCGCTTCTGTGACCAAGCAAGCTTTGGGCGGCACACGTACACTGCCGGATTGACACCAAAACTTTAACATGGTTGCCTTCGAGAAAGCAGCATGAATAAAAATGGAACGCGGCTATGTGGCCACGGGGAACATGTTCGCGGGGCCATACTATTGATGACAGCATCACAAAAGGCTAGATGTGGTCAGGTTGACTTTACAGGTTTGGAAGGAATGACTGACGGGCTAGTTGCTTCATTCATATATTCATAGATTAGGCAGGCCGGATACCACTAAAACAAGACCAATAATTTTTAAACTTCTTGACTTTAGAGACAAAGCTAAAATCTTGCGAAACTGTTTCAAGCTAAAGGGGTCAAGTTTTTCGATCTCCGAACATTTTTCGCCTCACGTACGAGACTTAAGAAGGAAGTTATGGAGTTCTGCCAAACCAAGGAAAGAATTTGGAGATAAAATTATTCTAATTTATGACAAACTACGAATCAATGGCGAAATGTTCTACTGGTACGAAGAAAATAATAATGTAGCTCCTTTGAAACCAGGTTCCGTCAATCCTGATCCAAAAAACCAGCAACACGGCCTTCGAAGCCTACGTTCACGCCGAACTTGACATCCAAGTTATCCTTCTTGAACATAAATGCCCGTAGCATATTAAAAAAAACGGATTCTCTTGAAGCCTTGATTCTTGCATATGAACCTGGCTTTCTAACACTAACAGAAACCTGGCTAACAGCTGATATTAAAGATGTTGAGATAGCCCCTGCCAACTACGCCATCATCCGGAAAGACCGGACAACACGAGGCGGTGGCGTGGCCATTCTAGTAAAGAAAGAAATCTCGTTTTTAATGTTACCGGATGTTGCGGGCGTCGAGGCTATCTTTTGTAAACTGCGCTTCGCATCTTATACTGTTGTCGTAGGCTGCGTCTATCGCAGTCCATCTTCCGGCCTCGACAATGAGCGCCGATTGCATGAATATACTTAGCAATATGCATCAGGGTCCAGATTAATAATCACAGGTGATTTTAACGTTCCTGAAATGAATTGGCAAACAATGCAGCATCATTCACCCTGTGCGGATGTGTTACTTGACTTTATGTTATCGTTCAACCTTACACAAGTTGTAACTGAACCTACACGTGTACAGGGATCCAGCTGTTCCATACTAGATCTAATATTCCTGAGCAATCACTTCATAAATGACGAAACAAGATTAAGCTTACTAGATGGTATTTCGGATCACAAAATTACCCATTGCACTATACCCCTTCATGACAGCGTTACCCCTCAGCAAATCATCGCTTACCCCGACTATAGTAAAGCTAACGACACTAGTATACTTGATTACCTGATTAATGAATACCACACGTTTTTGCAACTTTCCCATAACAGCACTACAGACATCGATACATTGTGGCTCGCATTTTCCGTCATTATATCTCATTGTATAACCAATTACATACCAACTAGAAAAAAGAAACTTACTAGGCGTAATCCATGGATAACGCGTGACGTTATACATGCGACACGTAAAGTAAACCGAATGCGAAAATTGCTGAAAACTAACCCATTAAAATTTACGAATGAAAATCTCAGCGCAGCTATCCAACTTATGAAATCAAAAATTAAGACAGCCATACAGTTCTACTGTACTAATACACTCACAAACTTTTTGAAAACTGCTCCCACACAGTTCTGGAGCTACATTAACCAAAAGAATCGTAACGACAACGAAGCCTCAAATGAAGATAACCGGAACTCTGCTAACTTGCTTAACGACTACTTCTGCTCCGTTTTCACTGAGGACAACGGCACACTACCACAAGCAGGCTTCTCTAGAAACAAGCCACTAGAGCCACTCACACTAACCGAAACAGGCATACTTAACCTACTGCTTAACTTAGACCCAAAGAAATCACCAGGACCTGATAATATTCCAAATGCATTCCTTCGCAGATATGCTGAGTGGATGGCCAAGTACTTATTAATAATTTTTAACAAATCAATCTCCTCAGGTACCCTCCCTAAGGATTGGAAAACAGCTAAAGTGAAACCAATTCATAAATCGGGAAGTAAAACAGAACCCGCTAACTACAGACCAATCTCACTAACATGCACTGTTTGTAAACTACTAGAGCACATTATCTTAAAGCACATAACCAAACACCTTGAACAGGAAGAAATACTAACGGATTGTCAGCACGGTTTTCGCAAAGGAGTTTCCACAGTCACACAAGTAATTGAGCTTGTCCACGATGTATCGTTAAGTATTGACCAACAGAAACAAATCGATCTAATCTTTCTAGATTTTTCAAAAGCTTTCGATCGCGTAACACATAAGAAATTAATTTATAAACTCGAACTTACCTTGGGAAAGGGCCCTATACTAAACTGGACCAAAGACTACCTTACTAACCTCACTCAATTCGTAGAAGTTTACCAGCAATATTCCATGAAATCTAGCGTAAGATCCGGAGTTCCACAAGGAAGTGTTCTGGCTCCAGTTTTATTTCTCATATACATTAATGATCTGCCTTCTAATATTCCAGTCGATGTTAGACTTCTTGCTGACGATTGTGTTCTGTATCAGGTAATCAATTCTCATAATGGCCATGTGGCCTTGAACGACGCTTTGTCACTTGTGTACAAATGGTGTAACGAATGGCGAATGACATTATATATTAAAAAATCAGCTATATTATCAATTACTAGAAAAAAGCTCGCATAGTTAACTACACTATAAATAACGCCACACTTAACAAAGTGAAAGAGTACAAGTACCTTGGCTTAACATTAACACACGATTTCAGATGGGAGCGCCATGTTAACAACGTTACCTCGACCGCACAAAAAAAAATTGTTTTTCCTGAACAGACGTCTTAGACTAGCAGCCCCAAACACAAAACTACTAGCATATAACACATTTGTCAGATCTGTATTAGAGTATACTAACGTTGTTTGGTTTCCTTTCACCAAAGAACTCATTAACAAACTAGAAGCAATTCAAAGGAAGGCACTAAGATATATTTACAACAAACATAGGTTAACAGACTCACCCACAGAATTGCTGAAACAGGCCGGTATACGGACCTTACAAAAACGAGCCAAGCTTGCACGATTAAAATTGATGTATCAATTATTCATAATGAATTGAAAATAGACAGTTCCAAATACTTATCTTTAGCACAAACACGACTCACCCGACATAAACATTCACTATCATTAAACGAACACCCATTTCATACGGAAAGCCATAAGCATTCGTTTTTCCCTTTAATGACACGTGAATGGAATAAGCTGGACCCTAGTATTATAGACAGCCCATCGTTAACTACTTTTTTGACATTAGGCGAAAATGAATTGCGTGCTTCACAATTATGATGTACCTATGTCACCATCTATTTTTGTGCCATTTTATTTCATTAGATTGTGTACATAATCACAATTTCTTTGACGACACCTTAAACGTATCTTATGGATTACTACCTCTTGTGTATACCTGACTTTCATAACTTGTATTACTTGCCATTACTGAGTACTATTGTTTATTTATGCAAATTCTTTACTTCTTTTCCTGTTATAATTATTGCTTACCACCATTGATATTTGACAGACTACTTCATTACCCCTTGTTACTCTTAAGTTTAATGCTATGTATTATTGTATAATTTATGCCTACCATTTTGTTCACCTTTGTAAACTTTCTATCTTTGATTACCTGTTGTTTTTTTTGCTCGTAACATTATTACAGTGTATAACGTTACTTTTCTGCCTACTACATTGTCTGCCTCTGCTAACTGCATGTCTAATATGTCTAATCTTATTATTGCGCTAATTATTATTGTTACACTGCAAGATAACTATGTATGCCCTTCCTGTACTACATTCCTCTTCACCCGGCTATGTTTCTTGGCAGAGAACCCCTTTTTAATATCAAGGCAGTCCTCAATTTCTTAACTGATGTTGTCCTACATGTTATAAGCCCATTACATTCGTAGAGCATCCTCGTTCCAGAGGATGCCGCTGCGATAATTGTGTTGCATAGCACATGCCTCCAGACTCTTGCGTTTCAAGGGCTCTAAGGAGGCAGTAGTGCTCTAGCCAATCTTATTACCCTATATATTTTTACACATCGTATTATTCTTTTAAATGCTTCTTAATGTTCATAGAACACGTCATACGTTATCGTCAAAATCTTAATATACACATTTTACGTACTTTAGAGCGCCTCCTTTTTAAGGCCCCTTTACAGCCACATCGCCCCAACTTCATAGAACACATCAAGTATATTGCAAACCCATTACCATGGACATGGCGCTCTTTGGCCATACTTAGCCTATGCGCCATTAAAATCAAACATTATTCATTCATTCATTCTTCCTGGTATGACCCCTGATGGTATCGACACTATGAATAAAAAAATAAATAAATTATCACATAAAGAACAGCGCTTAAAGTTAGCGCAGTTTGTGTGTGTTTCCTCCTTTGTGTCCCGCCGTGAACTGCTGTTCTTTCTGTGGCTTTACAGATGGGCTTTTTCTGCGTCAGTTACGCCTTCCTAGAGTGTTTACTTTGACAATTTTTTTCGCATGGTTCTTACAGAAGCATGTTTAGTCGAAAGTTTTTCGCTTGGCTGCATAATCTCGAGGACGGGCTCCAAACTGCTCATTTTCTTTAGCCACATAAGAACCATTACTGAAAATTTAATTAACGTAGCTTTGTTAATTAGGCAACCAACTTCTCAACTTACTCCGCATCTAGAGAATACCGATCTGAACACTCGAATGATAAAATGATGTTAACATTGTTTGTATCGTTTCAATAGTTTTGTTTCGTGCAGTTAAAAGCAGCCGGCATATTGATGGTGCTGTAGACTTCTTATAAAGTAAGTGTGAAAGCTTGGACAGGTTATCTTGGCACAAATCAACTTCATGAGCTTAAGCACATGGCCCAACCTTGCACGTCTGTCTTTACAACCGATTCTCATACATTATACAAGAAGCACCTCAGCGCTACGGCACATCCCACAAGGTGTGCGAGAACATTGTGCGCGCTCCCGATTATGTTTCTGAGCGTTGGTTGCATCAGGCTTGGTTTCCTGGCATCATAAGGAATAAAAACAGCTTCCTGGAGGAAATCATTGGGTACATTTTCAGTACTTAGTAACATATGGATAAGCAGGGATATGTGCGTTAGAACGAAAAGTACTGAAATATTAAGGTGAGGGTTTCGCTGGATGTATTTTAGCTGTCTAATGATAAGATCTAAAGAAAAAAATACTCTGATTTTGTGAGAATTAATGCTAACATGAAACATGAGCTCCGACACAGTACCCGTGGTGGAACTGGCACCACGATATGCTGGTTTGATAAATACCAGTAATTGGAAAGTGGTTCGCTCTTGAATTTCCTGTATGTCGGCGTCGCTGTGCAGTGTTGGGGGCCCTCTTTAAACCACAAGCACTAGGTTTCAGCTAATATTGAAAGCAACTGTATTCTTTTTTTTAGGGGGGGTTGGGCTTTTTTGGCGTCTAACCACAGTTCCAAAGTTATCAGTTAGCTCAAGATGCGCCTGCATGTGTTTCTAATATCCAGTATGTTGTCACGGATTCAATAGCGAAAGAGCGTTATCTTATCAGATTGCGCGCGTGAAACGAACACTGGCGTACATTCTCCATCACATTTGACGACCCGAGATTGCGCTGCAATGTACGAGCATTCCAATCTGACGAACCGACGCCTTGATCCGTAGATCGTAATCAGAGGAAGCACTTTGCGCGCAGCCATCGTTATGTTTGAGTGTTATTTTCTTTTCCAGCGCAAGCTCATCTTATAATGAGTAACATTCGTGACTGACTCTTTCGGAAGTGTTTTCTTCTTGACATTACTACAACGTGAGAATATAGAGGTGCTCCATCTTCATTGAGTGAATACTGGGAAACGGACTATAGCCTTTTCTTGCGTCTGCGTTTGCACATTTACCGGACGAATTTATTTCTCATAACTTACTTTTTATTTCGGGGGGCTGTAAAAGCACAACAACCTTTTATTAACACGATGTTTTAATAACACAGAAAATTTAAATGCTTATTAGTCGGCTTTCACCTCATGGTAACGAATTTATATAAAGACATACTTATTATGATAATTAAAAGCCTATCCATTTGACAACGTTTCATCTGAGTTCCCCTTTGCAAGGTCATACAGACTTGCAGGTGGTTTGTACCGGGGACCCTCGACATATGTCCAACCGCCAAATGAAGGGTTATTCCGAATGTTTCATTTCAGGAAGGCGTGTGACCCTCCTGTCTTTCATTCCCGTTCGCAAACACACATAAGACGAAAGTGCTGCGTGAAGAGCGTCGTTAGTGCAGGCCAACGAGCTGCCATAACTCACCTCGCCTATATCGCTGTTATTTAGGCTTAGATAAGAAATCTATATATTTCAAATCGAGGCATCACGAATCCAAAAAGAGCTGCCCGTGACCAGCCCAGCTAGGTTTCTTTCATTTCGTACTTCGTCGTAGCGGCTAATAGTAGCTCACGAAGCAGAGCACTGAGTGTGGATATAGCAGAGAAGGTGCTCTATATACTGTCTCGCCACGGGCCTAAAATTGCCCGCCGTGCTACTGGCCATTCCTAGAAAATTGTTTACGTGACGCCCAGCCATTTGCAACACAGCTACTTTGTTTTGCGATGGGCGAGTTCAGGTGAGAGACAGGGTGGTTTTGGAGATAAAGACACGCTATTTTCTGCAGTAACTTAGGAATGCATGAATGAATTCCTTCATTTATTGAAAAAAAGGAGGAGCAAGCATCAGTGGAAGCACGTCTTAGCAGATTGGGAAAGAAGCGGAGGACAAAGGGGAAAAGCTGAGGCCCGGGTTGCAGGCGAATTCGCAGCTTAGGGGCGAGAGAATATAAACAAGAGTTGGCGAAACCAGTTGAATTCCAGTGCAGATGTGTGATGTGCCGAGTAAATGATTGGAGTCACCGCCCAGCATCCGTCCTTTGCGGCAGTATAGGCTCCCGCCGTTTTTGGTAACAAACCTTTACTGAAAACCAATCTTCGCAATTACTTATTCATCAGCCATGGCTAGCCACGTATTCCTGAGTGGCAGGGTCTGTGGATTACAACTACGCTGTCCCGACAAGTTACGACTATAACATGACGCTTGCGGTTACGGATGCCATACTCGTGACTCTTACTATACTACTACTATACTGTGCGAATACTGTAAACATGGGTTTACTGCACAAGTTAGTGAACATACATTTTAGAACCGCGTTTTTCGCCTTACATACGCTCAACGCAAGCACCACTGCAGCAAGTTAGGGTGCGCGTCCCTTCAAGACAGAGACGCGAACGCAAAGAACGCGTTTCAAGACACGGTCTTGGACCTCGTGCCAGACATATCCAAGCCAACAATATGTTAACAATCATGCCGTCGTTTCTATGCAAAGAGGTTATCTATTTAAACTTCTGGAGTGACAGTCCAATCCGCCACCTACGGGAGCGCGTGAAGCCGCCGGGGGCCACATTGTTAAAGAAAAAGGAGCGCGGCCACAGTACGTGGCTGTGGTATACGCGCGACGCAGCCTGTGCTTGCGGTTCTGCGATGAAAAAATAAACTGAAACCCCTTTAGGAAGTATATCAGTACGCCACTGTGTGTCGCTGCTGTGAAAAATAAAATGCCATTGTGGTGGGTGCCTTGTGTTCTGTGTACAATATGTTGCGAAAACTGAAAAACAGTCGTTTCCTGTTTTCTTCATTCAGTAACCTTCCGCGTGCATCGGCACTGTGATGCCCTTTCGTCCATACGTTGTGCGGGCCCGTATTGACACAACGACATGACCTCGAAATATAGTATCCTTATGCCATTTCTTAAAAAAATCACTATTTGCGTAAATGAGAGTTCTTGGTTTAAACCTAGAAAACAAGAAAAAATATTCAACGGTAGGTCTCATTTTTGTCCGGCATTTCAGTTTTAGCTGAAAAGAGTCGGTGAAAGCAAATTTAGAATAAAGCTAAGGGGACCCACAATCTGCACGCCGCCGCAAGCCTACATGCGCTCCAATGACAATAACCTGTCAAAGTTAGGGTCATGTGTCAGCTGGCGGATCACGCAATCTTTACTTTTTTTTCGTTCTGCATCCGTTCTGCCTGCGTCTGAGGCAACAACGTGAAGTGGGAAGGTAGATAAACAGAAATTGGTGGAGGCAGGTGGTAGCGTAATGGTTAGCGTGCCCATCTGCCAAATGCAAGATGGTGCATTTGGGAGATGGGCTCGAATCCCGGTGGTTTGTTTGTGAAGACAGCTGTCTGTGCTCTCTGGAGACTGCGAAGCTCAGAATGAGGCGGCAGCCTGACGACAACGGTCGCCGTCAACGTAACCGAATGAGCGGGCGTGCAAGGTCACACTTAAAGCCGAAAGTACATTCAGAGGAAATACACTATGCTCTTGTCGACAAAAAAAAAAAAAAAAAGACGTGACGAGTAACGAGCGGTGTTGATGAGCGAGGCTGTAGACGGATAATGTCACCATAGACAGGACCACGCTTCAATCCCGCTGCTCAGCGGAAATGTACATAGACAGCGTGTCAACTAGCGTGTAATTGATACTTCATTAAGGTCGTTGCGTGTTGGTGTTGTGTCTAGCAGGAGCGAGTAGTGTAAGAGATGACACTGGAGAGAAGGCGGTGAGCGAAGTCAGCGAAAAGTAATTGAGGATAGCCATATTGAACATCGACGCCATGTTGAATAAAGCCTGCGACTTCATTTGCTCAGCCGCCAGAAAGGCTTGAGTGGTAGCATACCGCTGGGCGTATTTGGTACCCACAGCGATAAACACACACTTTGCGGAAGTAAACAGAGGAAAGGGACGTAGTGAGTTGGCCACCCTTTTCGATCTCTGCCATAGCTTGAAAATGAATGTGGCGAAGTGTGACCCACAAAATAGTACATGTCAACCCAAATGAATCATCGTGGTCATACTTGCGCGACACGCCATGGTGGCCTGCAACCAGGACATCATGAAGTTGCAGCCATGAGAGTTTTCATTGGGCAGTTGAGAATAAAAAAATGGCTGTGGCTTAGCTAAGGTTAAGCCCAGGATGCGAAGCATACTAGCCTTTATTTTAGTTGTTGAAGCACTGTTTAGCCTGGTGAACTGCTGTTGCTTGGCTATATTTGGTTCGGGTAGACGAAGAAACAACTCATGCAGGCGAGCGCACGAGCTGAGACCCGGCTATGTAGCTACGCGGCCGCAAGCGAGCGCACGAGTTGAGCCTCCGCTTTTGCAGCTGTTATGACGTCATATGGTAGCTACGCGGCCGCGCGCGGCGCAGCAAGGAAGAGCGTGGTTGTGCGGCTAGTATGCTTCGCATAAAACGAGCACATCAGACACGTCCGCGGGACATTTCTAGCGTACAAGAGCACATCGTCCCCCCCCCCCCACCAAAAAAAAAACATATATAAATCGCGAATATAATCTTACGAATAGGGACATCATAAGATCGAGCACTGCGGCGCTTGTTGATCTTGTTTAGGATGACGTCAGCATTTCATTCAGCGTTTATTTCAGAGAAAAGGACTTGAAGTTCCGTTTATTTGCATCACAATGACAGGCGTTTTCAGGCAAACATCGACAGCATTTCATTGGAGACTGCCTGTCTAGTCTGTGGAGATTACTTATGACAATGACAAAAAACACAGAAAGCTTTGCTTACATCGATTCGCACATAGATGGGATCCGCATAATTTTTTTACTGTCAATATAAATGCTTAAGAATGGCGCTCATTAACGCAATATTTCCATTCACAGTGAGCAAAAGCGGCTGTCGTATCCACAGTAGAATTGATTTAAATGGCTTTAATCCCATGCACATTATATCATTGCCAACTTCCGTGGGATTGGAGTCGTCAAAATGGGATACACTTGACAGGGAAATCAGGAGGTTGATGAACGGCAAGAAGGCAGAAGCTTGCACAAGACCTCAGGGATATAAAATGACTTTTTGAGCAGCTTGGTCAGGGGCCACGCAATGGTTTCCACGTCTATTAAAAATCCTCAAAAAATGCGAGCATTTTGGGAAAGGTGAAACCCCTGGAAATTTCATAACAGCATTAGCCTAAATATAAAAGATGACATAAAAATAAGAAACCATAACGTTGACAAGGTGGCGAAATTTTGGCAGAAATAAATTGGCTGTTGAAACAGTTCAGCTGAAACGCAATGGTGCGAAATAAGGCGAGAATGTCGGCAAGTGTTGAACAAAGGTCAAGTAGGTCTTGTGGCCGACGCCAGCGCTCGGCAGCTGTCAAGCGACTGCACGTATTAGCGAGATGCCTAGTCGTCAGTAGTTACAGTATGATTCGGGTCAGAAATGTTGGATGCGGACCCCATCACATTGAACACAGTGCATTCTATGGTGTCATTCTTCGACAGATGGTACCGATTCTCGCTCAATCAGGATGGGAACAAATTGTCTCACGTGCCGGCTGTCACCTTCCTCCTACTGCCAACATTCCTTCCCCTCCCTAGTTGCTTAGCTTTTATTGGGTTCGGCTGCTAATCACGAGGTCTCGGGATCAAATCCCAACCACGGCAGCCGTATTTAAATGGGTGTGAAATGCGAAAACCCGCGTACTTAGGGTTAGGCGCACGTTGAAAAATCCCAAGTGGTCTAAATTATTCCCGAATCTTCCACTACGGCGTGCCTGCCTCATAATAAAATCGTGGTTTTGGCAAGTAAAACCTCATAATGTGTTATGTAACATTCGTTAAGGATATCCTGGACAGTCGCACAACTCTTGAATACAATTAAGTGTCAGGAGTTGTGCGCGAGGTCTTTGAGTGTGTGGATAGCCTTTATGTGTTCGATAGCTGCTAGTCTACATTGCGGCTATGTAATAAAGGCGGAACGGCAACATGGTAGAGAATGTGGAGAATATACAAATACCGCATATATTGACACGTGTACTTATCTTTATCGGGCAACCACGTTTCGCCGCCTGACAAATGTAATCGCACAGCGTGGGACGCGCCTGCATGTATCCGAAGTTTCTGGAAAGTTATCGATGCTTCTATCCGCTGTCTGTTGTTGCCGAAGCTTATGTTATCTGATTTCATCACCTGACGCGAATGGTGTAGAACTTTGTGGAAGGCACGCGGGTCCGAACGATTAGTCCGGAACATTCGACGACTGTTCTTTAAAGGCCGACGTGATTGACCCGCTGATCAGATTTCCGACGATCGCCGACCGTGTTCGCCGCTATCGTTGTGCTATAAGTGTAGCCTGTTTTTGTGGGCACAGGTTCGCCCAATAGAAGCCTTTCGCTGAAACTAAAGCTCTACCGAAAGGCAGTGCAGCCGAAGTGGCGAAATTTTTCGTCGAGAACATCCTGGGCCGGTATATTGTAGCGATGGATGGATGGATGGATGCAAAACTTTAATAAATGTCCTGAGGTACGCGACTCAGCGCGCTGCGGGCCGCTCCCACTTTGGGACAGTCAGGCCATGACCGACCGCCGCATCGTGGGCCCTCTGGACAGCCCATAGCTGCGCCCCGGCATCGGGGCTCTTGATAGCGGAGAGCCACTTGTCTTCATTGATTCGTTCTGTGCCTCGTAACGAGGCGCAACGCCAGAGCATGTGGTCTAGGCTAGCGATGTCATTGCAGTGCCTGCAAGAACTAGTGGCATAGGTGTCGGGTTAAATCTTGTGGAATAAAGCCGGGCTGGGATACGAGCTTGTTTGCAATAATCTGAGGGTCAATGCCTGCGCTCTATTTAACTTCTTGTGTGGAAGGGGAAAGTCTCTCCTGCCGAGATAGAAGTGCTGCGCACTTTCATTGCATGTGGTCGGTTGATCTCTGTTCTCCACCACTGCGGGCCGGCGTTGGAGTCCTCCATGGTCGCGGAAAGCGAAACCTCGCGCCTTGGAGTGGGCCAGCTCGTTGAGGTTTGTGGGGCCTCCCATGAAGGATCCCATGTGAGCGGGGAACCACGTGAGAGTGTGGGTGGCGATGCTTTTGCCGTCGAGGATGCGACAGGCTTCCTTACACACAGCGCCAACGCTGAAGGAGCGGATGGCTGCCCTGGAGTCGCTGAAGATATTGGCATGTTTGTCATATTGTTTGTCATATTGTCATATGAAGATATTGGCATATTTGTCATATTGTTTGTGATTTTGTCATATGAAGATATTGGCATGGATATTGTAGCGATGCCTTTTTCGATTCTATGCCTTTTCAGGCTTTTCGCGCTTGGCCACTGGTCAGAGCGATGGTCTGCCCACATTATCAATGCGATCAGCTGGCCGTGTGGGGTGGATGATAAGAATAGCATAGAATAAGGCATAAGGCATCGCTACAAAATAGCGGCCCTGCTGCGACATGGTGCTCCAGAAGTCCTGATCACCGACAGAAGAACGGCTTTTACAGCAGAGCTCACGCAAGCCATTCTGCAATACAGTCAGACAAGTCACAGGAGGACAACGGCCTACCATCCGCAGACGAATGGTCTCGCGGAGCGCCTGAACAAGACCCTGGCCGACATGCTAGCGATGTATGTCGACGTCGAGCACAAGACGTGGGATGCGGTCCTGCCGTACGTAACATTCGCTTACAACACGTCGGTGCAAGAAACTACACAGATCACGCCATTTAAGCTGGTTTACGGCAGGAACCCGACGGCGACGCTCGACGCCATGCTGCCGCACGTCACTGACGAGGAGAATCTTGACGTCGCTACCTACCTCCAGCGTGCCGAAGAAGCCCGACAGCTCGCCCGCCTACGAATCAAGAACCAGCAGAGGACCGACAGCCGACACTACAACCTCCGACGACGCTTCGTCGAGTACCAGCCCGGTGACCGTGTTTGGATTTGGACCCCTATACGCCGACGAGGACTGAGCGAGAAGCTTTTGCGTCGCTATTTCGGACCGTGCAAGATCATCCGACGTATTGGCGCACTGGACTATGAGGTCGTGCCAGACGGCATTTCGTTATCACAGCGGCGCCGCTCACGACCTGAAATAGTCCACGTTGTGCGACTCAAACCGTACTACCAGCGTTAATAAACTTTGGGGCTTCGCGTAACTGACCTTGGGACTTTGTTTCTTTTCGTTGTTTTGTTACTTATGTTTAACAAGTGGCCTTTTGTGTTTCACTCTCTTATATTTGTAGCATCGGGACGATGCTTTTTAAGAGGGGGGTATTGACACGTGTACTTATCTTTATCGGGCAACCACGTTTCGCCGCCTAACAAATGTAATCGCACAGCGTGGGACGCGCCTGCATGTATCCGAAGTTTCTGGAAAGTTATCGATGCTTCTATCCGCTGTCTGTTGTCGCCGAAGCTTATGTTGTCTGAGTTCATCACCTGACGCGAATGGTGTAGAACTTGTGGAAGGCACGCGGGTCCGAACGGTTAGTCTCGAACATTCGACGACTGTTCTTTAAAAGCCGACGCGATTGACCCGCTGATCAGATTTCCGACGATCGCCGACCGTGTTCGCCGCTATCGTTGTGCTATAAGTGTAGCTTGTTTTTGTGGGCACAGGTTCGCCCAATAAAAGCTAGTTTTGTATTCCACCGTATTGCTGCTTTCTTCACTGTCACTACCACGTGACAATATTACTGCACATTAACTTTAAATAGCGCTCTTGCTTGACGCACGTGGATAACCGCCATAGGAGACGACTTTGGAAACTAACTGCAAGTACTGTATATGTCCTACCCAAGGGTGTACCTGACCTGGTGGCCAGTAAATGTGACGTAATATTGCGAGCAGCTTCGGCCATAGCATGCTAACGAACGCCGACACCGGCTGAAGTGACTAGCGCAAGAGGCAGGGGACACTAAAGACGCTACAAGGACAAGCGCCCAGTTGGAAGCTTGCGCTTATCCTTGTCGCCTCTTTAGTGTCCCATGTCCATCCTTGCGCTAGTCATTTTAGCACGGAATACCAACTAACTCGGTCTCACACCCTGCCACGACACAGGGACAGTTTGCTCAACTCTTGTGCCGTGACTTTTGTGTCAAGGTGAAAAACCAACATATCTATGTATATGCCTTAATACTTCAACACATCTAGATTTGCAGCTGCGGCGGTAGCCGATGAGTGCGCATTGAAAAGTCGTTAGTAAAATAATTGTGTGCGCCTGAACGAATTCGATATAGGGAAAATCAAAATCCGTCCACGACGACGTCTCTAGTAGACGCTGTTCGAAGTTCGG
The DNA here is from genome assembly GCF_023375885.2 of Dermacentor andersoni. Lineage (NCBI taxonomy): Eukaryota > Metazoa > Arthropoda > Arachnida > Ixodida > Ixodidae > Dermacentor > Dermacentor andersoni. Next base: position 33,108,101 of record NC_092818.1, read on the forward strand.
ACGTTAACAATGTGTGCCGACTGAAGAAAGGCTGCCCCGAAGTGCTGCTGACGGTTAGGCTAGCTTCTTTACTCCGTAGAATGAAAAAATAAAAAATAAAAAGAAAAGGAAAATAAAAAAGCAAGAAAAAAAAAGAACCGCGTCAAAAGCCCAGAATCAACCATTGCTCGTCGTGATTTCCAGGCGACGAGCGAATACGCTTTATCAAGAACACTGATCACGCCGGCGGGACAAGCATTGTGGCGAAGTTCAATGCGCAGGGATAGCTTTAATCTTTTTCTTATTGTTTAGTTGACGTCATCCCGCGTCACCGCGGGAAGTTTGAAAAGTTGAAGGTCAGTACGCAACGTGGTGGCACTCACGCGAACTAAACCCTTGTGTCCAGAAAAGCTGGATACGGGTCGGACAGCCGCCGGAGGCCGTTGTGACGCTACCCCTTGACGCGCCACATCGGCAAAGGTTTTCTTGGGCAGGTATGATACCCGCCTTCGTGCCTCTTTGAACGATATATTCTCTTTTACTTTTATAGTTACAATTTCTTTTTCCTTCTTCCATGAGAGGCACGACCGCGAGTACGCGGCGTGATCCCTGTCACAGTGTACACAGTGGAGAGAGTTATTACATGCTTCAGTGGCGTGTTCAAGGGCACTACATTTCGCACATGTTTGGCGGCCTCGGCAGCTCTGCGAGCTGTGGCCGAAACGCTGGCATTTGAAACACCTTAGGGGATTCGGCACATATGGTCTGACACGGAGCTTGATGTACCCGGCCTTTACAGACTCGGGCAGAATACTTGAACCGAATGTGAGTATTAGGTGTTTCGTTTGAATTTCTTTACCCTCCCTTCTGATCTTAATTCTTCTGACATTGACAACGTTCTGCTCTCTGAAGCCTTCCAAGAGCTCAGCTTGTGTCAGCTGGAGCAAATCGTCATCAGACACAACGCCGCGGGTGGTGTTCAGAGTGCGGTGAGGAGTTACTGTCAATGGAACATCCCCAAATGACACTAGACTGGGCAACTTTTCGTATTGTTTCTGGTCATGAAGTTCTAACAGGAGATCACCACTTGCCAACCTTGACACCTTGTAGCCTGGACCAAGGACATCAGTTAAGGACTTGGAAACTAGAAAAGGGGAGATATTTCGTACTTGTTTATCGGATTTTTCAGAGTGAATGACATGGTACCGTGGGAAGTTCGGTCTTTGACGACCAAAGAACTGGAATACATCTTCGGTGCGCCCTCTTTTTTGAGGGCCATCAGAAATTGGAGGAAAGGAACTTGCCATAGAAAAATGTAGTTTTCGGCATTAACGCCAGCCACCCACCATGGAGCCTTACGAGGGGACGCTACAGGGACTGTATGAACAGGTCCTGTAAACGCCAGCTGTACGTCATCACTATAACCAAATATGAAATAACCTAGGTTGGCTATTCACACAAGGTTAACCCTTGCTGCCTGGAAACTTGGAAGTAAGGGAAGCTAGGAGAAGACAGGAAAGATGGAAAGTGAGAAAAAGACGAAGGTTGGACGGAGAGAGAGACAGGAAAAGGCAACTACCGATTTCCCCCGGATGGGTCAGTCCGGGGGTGCCGTCTACGTGAAGCCGAGGCCATAGGGGTGTGTTGCCTCCGCCGAGGGGCCGTAAAGGTCCAAACACCCGCCATCGGCTCAACCCCCAGGATCCCCTTTTCCCCGGACACGGCTAAGCCACGCACGGTTAAACGCGGGAGGGTCCAACCCTCGTGTGCTCGGGTACGTGGTGTCGCCACACACCAAACGCCTGCTTACGCAGACGCCCCTGCGGGGGCGGTACAGGCAAGGTAACGTTCAGCATCAACTCACCATTATAGTGTTGCGCTGAACGCTGAATAAATTAAACATTTACCGTCACCATCACCGCTAACTATTGTAAATAAAAGCAAACAGTACGGAAAGCTTCGTTTGGATTGATTCCCGCAGCGTGGGGGATCTGCATGATTTTTATTGTAGCATATTTTTACACATCTCTATATTCTTAACCTGAGAACTGGTGGCTCAGATGGTGTGGTGGAATGTGCCATGACGTGTCTGCGTACTGTAGGGAAGTACAGATGCAGAAGCAGAGAAACTTAGGCTAGTTAGTGAGAAATCATACAGTACGAACAGCGAAAAAAAAAGAAAAAAAAAGAAGACTTACTAAAGGAGTATATAGCGTGCTCGTATGTCAGGTTCATTTATTCTTTGTCTTCTCTAATGATGTTTATCTGACATAAACCATGCATCAATTCAATAAACGTGTGGAGTATCTCACATTGACAAGGAGGCATTATTTCTGTTTCCAATGTGCAGTGTTGGCGGGTGTGGGATTTTTCACACAGCCAATGTTATGTGGCAGAGAAGAAGTTTGGGCGTGTTGGTGGGATACATACAGACTGGGATACATAGCGCGAAAAATTACGACACAGGGACAAGCAGAAACAGAGGACGAGCGCAATATTATGTGCTTGTGTCTACACATTGCGGGGATGGCTAAAGGTTTTCCACTTGTGGTGCCACGTAGTATGAAAATATTCACGAGGCCTCAGATATTTGTTGTGACATTACTGAGTGCATTTACACCTAAATTTCAATTTAGTACGCTTTAAGTATTGCAATAGTAAGCGTTTCCTCAGTTTGCGTGATATAATTTTTAGCATTTCTCACCTGTGGAGAAGTACAAGAGGGTTATTGAAGATGCCGTTACTCATAATTATTTGTTACATAACTGCTATACAGTAGATGTTCAATTGGAATATATATATATATATATATATATATATATATATATATATATATATATATATATGATAACTCTATTATAGATTGCGTCGTACACATGGGTACATGGCTGCTGTATCACTGCTGTATCACCACCAGTGATACAGCAGCCTGTCGTTACAGTTATGTCAACGCAGGGATATCCGCCAACATTCTGGGTACATTCTTACGAATATTTCATTAACAATATCTTTATGTTAACGTTCACACAACGTAGGTGTCTGGCTGTTCTTGTTCAAGTAAAGTTTTTTTTTCTGACGTTGCTTGAACGCACAAATGCCAATGTGTATGCAACGTTCAACTTGGCTGGTCAACGTCGCTTGCCATTTGTTAAAATGAGGTAACGTTAACGTAATGTTCGGGATTACCTGGGCTTGTATCCACTGCGACATATATACGTACACCTTGGATACAGATCATAGCCATCCTGAAAGATTTCGTCGCTCATAGAACTTCGGCGCAGACTCATCAAATACCATCTCGTCTAGATCGTAAATGGCCCTGTTAGCTCTGCGCGGCAAATCGCACACATCTCGTACCGGTAGTATGCATTCTCATTGAATCTGTGCAGCGTATCGTTAACTTTTCCTCAAATCTTCACGATATACATAGATATTAAATATATATTTATCATTTATTTCTCAGATAAATGTGCAATAGAGTCATCTGGAGCCATGCGTTTTTTCTAACCGCAAATCTCTCGTACCAATTTCACAACAAGAAGTGTTAATACTAGAAGCGATCCTACATATTTTATCACACGCATCCACACAATTTTTAAATTGCAGCTGTTAGAACTAAATTTAAGCTTTATATAATTAAACAGACCCTCACAATTACAGGTTACGTCAACTAAGAAATGCTTTTCATCACGAAATTGTTTGAGAAGTTTACTGTGTTTAAATGTTTGTAGTTTGCTTCGAGTATTCTTTGTATGTTCTATACCCGCCGTGGTTTCTCAGTGGCTATGGTGTTGGGCTGTTGAGCATGAGGTCGCGGGATCGAATCCCGGCCACGGCGGCCGAATTTCGATGGGGGCGAAATGCGAAAACACCCGTGTACTTAGATTTAGGTGCGCGTTAAAGAATACCAGGTGGTCGAAATTCGGAGGCCTCCACTACGGCGTGCCTCATAATCAGAAAATGGTTTCGGCATGTGAAACCTCATAATTTACTTTTAATTTTTTCGTAAGTTCTAAATAGCATTTGTGATGCTTCTTTGCTTTGTTAACTTGCTGAGTATGTTCAGTGTTGTGTAATAACCATGCCATGTAACCGCTGTATTATTAGTTATTGTTTTCTTCGACATCGTTTAGTATTTTACTGAGAGCTTCGCTATCACGTCATGTTTTACGAACAAGATCATAGATGTTTACTATCGTGTAATTCTGACAACATTTTCTAAAAATACGGAACGCTTTCCTTTCGTATCTATGTCATTTGCACTACAGTCTATTCTATTTTAATTATAACGGGAATAGGTTGACACAACAACCTCATCCCGGTTTATTCGACCTATTCAACCTTTGTAACCTGCCTTGTTGTCTAGCATCCATCTTAAAACTGTCCGTAAGAATACATCAAGTGCTTAGATATGATTTCATAGGATACTACTTACAATCTTCGGCGTTGCCAGGATACACATTGATATGGTTATCCCTATCACGGCGTTGGAATTCATCTTTAAATGGTGCCAAGCACTTAAAGAGTGAACGCAACACATCCCATTTGGTATGGACTCCAGGTACGAAACCTATAAGGGATATCGTGTCGGATTTATATTTGCAATCTTGCCTGTAACAAGAATAGAAATTTTTTTTAAATAAGGCTTTTCCAAGCACACATTTCCAAATGCAATGTATTTCATACCCATTTCCAAAGATAGAAATATCGTTTATTTCCAATACTATTATTTCTTAGCAAATATACCAATGAAGATAACTACTGTTACCGAACTGAAGGCGAAATAATTGCATCAGTAGGTATCCCTTCTTAAATTGCATACGAATAACTATAAACAACATTACTGCAGACACTCCCTAGTGGAATCTGTAGGCTAGTGCGTAAGCATTCCTTTCAGTTGCTCATCTTGCACACATACGTCTCTGACGTATCACAACGTGTCAGATCGTATGATGGCGACGATTTCCTAATTATTTATTTAAATAAATAAGTAATGAAGCAAATGTCTCTATCATATAATTAATGAGGCCTGAATGTCGGCGGCGACGGTGAACGCTATGCGGCGGCGAACGCTACACATGTAGGCGAGATCTCTGGTAGAACCACGGCCTCTAGCCTGGGTAGATCCAGGACGTAGCGCACAGCAGCGCTAAAAAATAGACAGTTTTCAGGTTTCTGTTATTGTTTCCCAATTTTAATATTTAAGTGCGCAAAAATTTAACTGAAAAGGTATGCGCTGTCGGGGTTTTGTTTTCTGACATGTCAACGCCGTAAATTGATTTCCTAGGCGCTAGAAGACGCACTCAAAATTTATCGCCTCATGGTTGGCGGGTGCGGGAACTTCACGGCGGCGGTGGGCCCCGTCTTTCCCTTTTACCCCTTTTCTGGCCTATAGACCAAGCGTTTTGTCGCGGCAAGAGTAGCGTTTTTCACACTGGGCAACGGTGATTTGGGAATCTAGAAGCCATTTTTCTCTTTATAGTCCCTGTTAGGCCGTCTTCTTTCACAGTTTTTTGAGTTGCAGTTGCATAACACTTCAATTCAGTTAACACCGAAGTTTAGCTTGTTGGCTTGAATTAGTGTCCTCCATTAGCGCAAGCTAAAAAAAATGTACAAAGCACAACTACGAAATATACGAAGCACAAATATACGAAGCACAACTTATACGAAGTACAATGCGGCGGTGGCGTACTGGTAGAACACCCGCCTCGCGTGCAAGAGGTCCGTGGTTCGAATCCCGGTGCCGGCAACTTTCCACCGGATTAAAAAAAAAACGCGTGTTGATAAAATTGCACAAACAGGCCTGGAGTGTGGCCCGATCCCGGTGACAAGAACCGGTAACGCACTCCCTCACCAGAGCAGGATTGGCCACCCTCGTGCAGTACTTGGCCACAACCTCCTATATGAACACGACAATCAAACCCCGGCCCTCAGTCCCCAGCAACTGCGAAGCAACTGACCATGGCGGCGGTCAGAAGTGCGACGCAGCAGAGGGTCCTAAGAATCACTGGGTCCGGACAGGCCGCCATTGGAATATGAACCTGGCAACGTTTAATGCTAGAACGTTATCTAGTGAGGCGAGTCTAGCCGTTCTATTGGAGGAATTAGAGGGCAGTGTGTGGGATATAATAGGGCTCAGTGAAGCTAGGAGGCCAAAAGAAGCATACACAGTGTTCAAAAGCGGGCACGTCCTGTGCTACCGAGGCTTAGCGGAGAGAAGAAAACTAGGAGTCTGATTCCTGATTAATAGGAATATAGCTGGTAACATACAGGAACTCTATAGCATTAACGAGAGGGTGGCAGGTCTTGTTGTGAAACTTAAGAGATACAAAATGAAGATTGTACAGGTCTACGCCCCTACATCCGGTCATGATGACCAGGAAGTCGAAAGCTTCAATGAAGACGTGGAATCGGCGATGGGTAGAGTGAAAACTAAATACGCCATACTAGTGGGCGACCTTAATGCCAAGGTAGGCAAGAAGCAGGCTGGAGACAAGGCAGTGGGGGAATATGGCATAGGCACTAGGAATAGCAGGGGAGAGTTATCAGTAGAGTTTGCGGAAGAGAATAATATGAGGATAATGAATATCTTTTTCCGCAAGCGGGATAGCCGAAAGTGGACGTGGAGGAGCCCGAACGGCGAGACTAGAAATGAAATAGACCTCATAATCTGCGCTAACCTGACATCATACAAGATATGGACGTGCTCGGCAAAGTGCGCTGCAGCGACCACAGGATGGTAAGAACTCGAATTAGCCTAGACCTGAGGAGGGAACGGAAGAAACTGGTACATAAGAAGCCGATTAATGAGTTAGCGGCAAGAGGGAAAATAGAGGAATTCCAGATCAAGCTACAGAACAGGTATTCGGCTTTAACTCAGGAAGAGGACCTTAGTGTTGAAGCAATGAACGACAATCTTGTGGGCATCATTAAGGAGTGTGCAATGGAAGTCCGTGGTAACTCCGTTAGGCAGGATACCAGCAAACTATCGCAGGAGACGAAAGATCTGATCAAGAAACGCCAATGTATGAAAGCTTCTAACCCTACAGCTAGAATAGAAGTGGCAGAACTTTCTAAGTTAATCAACAAGCGCGAGACAGCTGACATAAGAAAGTATAATATCGGTAGAATTGAACATGCTCTCAGGAACGGAGGAAGCCTAAAAACAGTGAAGAAGAAACTAGGAATTGGCAAGAATCAGATGTATGCGTTAAGAGACAAAGCCGGCAATATCATTACTAATATCGATGAGATAGTTCAAGTGGCTGAGGAGTTCTATAGAGATTTATACAGTACTAGTGGCACCCACGATGATAATGGAAGAGAAAACGGTCTAGAGGAATTCGAAATCGCAAAGGTAACGCCGGAAGAAGTAAAGAAAGCCTTGGGAGATATGCAAAGGGGGAAGGCAGCTGGGGAGGATCAGGTAACAGCAGATTTGTTGAAGGATGGTGGACAGATTGTTCCAGAGAAACTGGCCACCCTGTATACGCAATGCCTCATGACCTCGTGCGTACCGGAATCTTGGAAGAACGCTAACATAATCCTAACCCATAAGAAAGGGGACGCCAAAGACTTGAAAATTTATAGACCGATCAGCTTACTGTCCGTTGCCTACAAACTATTTACTAAGGTAATCGCAAATAGAATCAGGAACACCTTAGACTTCTGTCAAGCAAAGGACCAGGCAGGATTTCGTAAAGGCTACTCAACAATAGATCACATTCACACTATCAATCAGGTGATAGAGAAATGTGCGGAATATAACCAACCCTTATATATAGATTTCATTGATTACGAGAAAGCATTTGATTCTATCGAAACCTCAGCAGTAATTGAGGCAATACGGAATGAGGGTGTAGACGAGCCGTATGTAAAAATACTGAAAGAAATATATAGCGGCTCCACAGCCACCGTAGTCCTCCATAAAGCAAGCAACAAAAACCCAATGAAGAAAGGCGTCAGGCAGGGAGATACGATCTCTCTAATGCTATTCACAGCGTGTTTACAGGAGGTATGCAGAGACCTGGATTGGGAAGAATTGGGGATAAAAGTTAATGGAGAATACCTTAATAACTTGCGAACTAGCTGGCTACTAATTATATAACCCAAATCGACATGCTTCATGTGAAATTTATTATCGACGCGACCCCTATTGTATCGTTTTTTCATGAGCCTATGTCGCATTTGAAGCGAGAGCGCTTCCTCTTTTGACTGCATTGCATGTAGAATATTTTGCAGCACTTAACCTTCATTGTTCGTTGTAAAAGCTGAAACAGGTATTTGCCTAGTTTTTAACCAAGAAAATGGCGGGTAAAGCTGCTGCCAAGCCAGTGATAGCATAAACTTGTTTCACCACCTATCGGAAGCTGCAAAAGCAGCCGTTCGAAAGGGGTGGCCGCATGTTTCCCACTTCTGGGGAACATGCGAAAACTCTACCATAACGATTGCTTTCTGCAGTTGCAAACAGGAGCCGAAACACGTTTATCCTACGTAGTCTCGGTAGGGGATTGATCTCCCTACAAACAAAGACAACTGCTTCTTTTCTTAGAAACAAACTAATGAAGTGTGTAAATGGATACAAAAAATTATGGGGAATATAAAATGTGATTTTTCTGTATAATTTCTTTGAGAGTATGCGAGCGGAAGTAGCAAAATTATTTTGTGCGATTTTCAGAGAAAATTTAGGGAGCAACTCTACTAGAGTTCTTTATGTTTGTGTAAGCATACCCAAAAATATCACTTGGCCCATCTACAAACTTAAGTTCGATCACCCATCTTCCAGTTACACCAACCTCAAATTATAGTTAGCCCACCCCCAAATTTTACGTTGCTCCCTCTCCAATTTCAGCTGGGCCACCTCTAAATTACAGAGACGCTGTTTATGGTCAGGGTTCCGGTGTATCTGTTAACAAAAATGATCATCATCAGCAATGGCTTGAGCATCGTCTTATTTCAAAGCTGGTTCGTTGTCGCCTCTCAGCGCAACCACGCAAATGCGCTCGTGCTTCTGCTAACGCGTTCGTCGTCGTCTTCTTCCACAGCTGGCTCTGTTCGCGCTCATCATTCCAGCATGGAATTCCTGAAACTAAACGATGCAGATGCGGCCGCTTGGCGCCAGTTCTAAACTAACATGTTCCCCAGCCTTGCTCTCCGCCACACTTTTTACCGTACCCAGCATCCCGACATTAACGAGCTTTCTGTGGAGCACACCCAGACCTCTACGATTCCACATGGGAATGCTCATAACCACCTGGCCTTCCCAAATACCCAATGCCTCCCCATACCATTGGGGAGTCGCTCTTTCCAGCGCAGCCTTGGACGACCAGCGATACCTGATTGAATGAGCCAGCCGGATAACAGCAGCAAATGGGGCTCTGAACTGAGGGCTCCACCCTCTGGGACTTCATTACCAAATAACAAATAAAGTTTTCTACTACTACAACTACACTTGTCTTCTATCGTCGTAATAGGCAGGCCACGTCTAACTTTTTTTTATTAACGGCAGTTTGAGCCATTGCTAAAAGAGCACATGAGGCCATTCACTTTCTTAGGTGATGGACAAAGCTTCGTTGGGTAGGCATACAAATCCTTACGCATTTAATAACCGATGTGCTATGAGAATGTGTATGCTGCCTACTGTCACGATGACCACCGGTCAGGACAATATAAATGTTTGTACCGTTCAAAATTCTGTGTCGCCACTGTGTCTTGTGCTACACAGCCTCGCTGATCATCCATCTCCACATAACGGAATAGCTCGTGATTTTATTTCAAGTTAGCGCACCCCGAAATTTTAGTTGTGCACCCCTGATTTTCGAAGTTCACCCACCCCGAATTTTATGTTGTACCCAAAACTTTAGGTTGACCCGCTCCCAAGTGTCACTAGGCCCACCGCAATTAAAAGTTGGCCGACCTGCAAATTTCAAATTGGCCCACCACCACATTTCAGTGCGCCACCTCTAAATGTTAAGTGGCCCCACCTCCAAGTTTCGTTTCCTTTTATGCGAAGCATATTACTAGAGCTCAACCCAGCTCCTCAGGCGCGGCGGTGTCGCCTTCAATGACCTTTGACCCCATGCCATACCACGTGACACCGTGACGTCACGACAGAGGAGAAACGGGGCTCCAACTCGCGCCGTCGCTCGCGGCGTCGCGGCGGTATATAAGCAGCTGCGCTTGTTTCTAGGTGGCTTTGGCTCAACTCTTGCAAGATGGGCTGGGTGGGAATCGAACCAGGGTCTCCGGAGTGTGAGACGGAGACGCTACCACTGAGCCACGAGTACGATGCTTCAAAGCGGTACAAAAGCGCCTCTAGTGAATGCGGTGTTGCCTTAGAAACGAGCTGTTTCTAAGGCTCAGGCGTGCGTCGCTTGCTCAGGCGCACATTTCGTTGCCGCGCCGAACGCTGCGTTGCTCGACGCCCACCGCGCCCAATGCGGGGCGCGTAGTCGCTGCGCCATAGCCCATTGTTTTACACCCCTTGGCAGGTCGACGGGAACGCTGTCGCGTTCCACTCTTGAAGGCGAAGCAGAGTAACGTATGAGTTGTTTGTTCGTCTAGCCGAACCAAATATAGCCAAGCAACAGCAGTTCACCAGGCTAAACAGTGGTTCAACAACTAAAATAAAGGCTAGGATGCTTCGCATCCTGGGCTTAACCTTAGCTAAGCCACAGCCATTTTTTTTTAAGCTACTGATCTCACAAACGGGCCAAATAGGCGGCGTGAAGCACTAAGTATGCAAGCAAATTCTCGGCTTTCTTCCGCGGGGTAGTTGACTGTACGTGAATTGCTCGAATGCAGTAGTGATTACCTATTAAAGGAGTACTGACACAAAAATTTGAAGTCGAGATAACTTGTGAGATCGATTTAGTGGGTCACACACACATCGTCTATAAATTATCAGCGGCGAATATCGCTTAGAACATATTTAAAATCAATTTTAAAGTACGTGCGCGCAGCCAACCGCAAAACAGAGCACCTCGCGACATTGACATCTCCCGGAATTGTAAATAGCCAAGAAAACGCTACGTCATGTGGCTATGTCACGAATTTTTGTTGGCTGCCATGCGGCTTTACACGTGCTCTTCTCCTCTGTTGTTGCTTGTTCTAGCTGTTGTAGTGGGACGCTCTCCGTGTCGCTGCAACTGCAGTTTTTGTCGTGTCCGTCGGGATATTTCCCACACTATCAGCTTGACTGCGCTGCACTGACCACGCACGAATTGCGAGTACAGCACCATGCCGCGTACATACTGCTGCGTTGACTTCTGTGGAACATATTCAGGGTTGGGTATAACTATGCATAGGTTTCCCCGCGATACCCTTCACTGGCAGAAGTGGACCAAGTTCGTGCGCGCCTCTGGACGCTTGGAGTGGACCCCGCTGAAAAGCAGCGTTATCTGCTCCCTTCATTTCGAGCGTGCATGCTATAAAAAAAACCCGCTGGAATTAATGCTGTCCGATTTTCCACCAAGACGACGTGCCCTCAGGCCTGTTGCTGTGCCGACTATTTACGACGCCTTCTGTCTTGCTCCATTGCCCAAGCGCCCTCGACGACAGGTTTGTACTACTTGCAGCGGTGCGTACGCATCATGATAGCGTCATATCTGATGATGCCTGATATTGCGCAGTCGTGCTCGGACACGGAGCGTGAGCCAGCTGCCCCCCATCCCGGGTCGATGGACCTCAACGCTGACTACGAGATAAAGGAGGCCGCAAATGCATCACGTGTGTGTTTAGTGCACCGTGCGATGACTAGTCATAAGCGTAGATTACCGTTTTGGCGGTTGCTCAACGTTGCTTCCTGGTGCTGTGCGCGATGTACTGACCAATGACCATGCGAACGGCAAATAAAGTCACGTTTACAAAAATTGAGATATGTTTGACTTTTCCTCAGTGAAAGGCTAGGCCGCGCCCCTCGATCGCGTAAACGAGCATCGCGATAGAAATAGGTGATATTACACTACGGTTAGGACACAGAAATAAAAGAAAGATACGAACGTTCTTGTCATTTCAGTGGACATTCTACTGCGCCCGCTCTATATACGGCTCCGTATTTCTGTCACGCTGCACATGTGCTTTTATCTTTGATGAAGTGCAATAAGTGTAGAACTGCCCAATACATTTCTGTCCAATACATTTGGCAGTTTAAAAGCAAGAAAACGTCCTGGAGACTACCGGAGGCAAGATATATAAAATTCGTGAAGTACATACAGCCAACAGCAGCTACTATGTATTTTTTAAAATCAAGATATAGTGGCAAAATAGCAATAAATAAAAATTTGATTTAAGGCAGACAGCTGACTACCTATTTTCACAGGTGAAGTAAAGCTGCATGCACCATCCCTGCGCTTCGTTGAAGTTTGTGCCAAGGCCACTCAGACGGCTCTGAAGGCTACAACAAAATATGCAAAGGTGCAAGCAAGCCGAACTGTCAAGGAAGTGGGTGAGTGCCTGTCACGCCATTGTAGTATGTACTTGTATTGGTGGTCTTGAAACTTGAAGCTACCCGCTGTGGTTGCTCAGTGGCTATGGTGTTCGGCTGCTGAGCACAAGGTCGTGGGATCGAATCCCGGCCACGGCGGCCGCATTTCGATGGGAGCGAAATGTGAAAACACCCGTGTATTTAGATTTAGGTGCACGTTAAAGAACCCCAGGTGGTCGAAATTTCCGGCGTCCTCCACTACGGCGTGCCTCATAATCAGAAAGTGGTTTTGGCACGTTAAATCCCATAATTTAATTTAATTTAATAAACTCGAAGCTATTATGGAACCCTTTATGTGCTGATCGCAATGGGGTACCCTTAGCAAATTCATGCCTCATTGCACTTCCAGCATGCCAGACTGATTTGGAATTGCCGCACATCCTGTTGATGGAGGAAATGCGTCAGCGGTGTTCTACACCTTTATGTTCAGAGCCATCCATGACCTATGAAGACAACACTTATGACAAGACACATGAGCCTACATTGAACAGCGATCAAGGTGCAAAGCTGGGCTAGTTGGTGTGTCATCATTATTCCAAAGACTAGCGCAAAATAGCAGGGACAAAGACAGAGAAGACGGCAGGACGAGCGCTATTCTCTGTCTTTGTCCCTGCTATTTGGCGCGGAATAATGATTACATTGAACAGCTCAGTGGCGTAAGTGACATGACATTTTTTTTTTTTTGAGCCTGCAGTAGGAAGCACATGAATGTCAGTGGCCTTGAAGTATATCTTTCAACATAACTTCATGTTTTCTCTATGCCACAACAATCCAAGGAGTTCAGTAGCTGCACTGTCTGAGCTTCAATCAAGGGGCGTTAAATGTGCACGAGGGAGAAAAGGTTCAGGGGAATGGTTTCTGCCTGCCGCTGTACTTGCTTGACCATGTACTGGCTGTTGCAGTCAAATAAAGTCCAGGGACGGTGACCATCATCCTGTTTGCAACTTCCAGCCTCGTAGGCATGCACCTGCCTTGGTGATTTAGGGGCTATGGCTTTGTGCTGCTAAGCATGAAGTTGTGCGATGAAGCCACAGCAGTCGCATTTTGATGGGGCAAAATTGCAAAAATGCCTGTGTACTGTGCATTGGGTGCGCGTCAAAGAAACCCAGGTAGTTGAAATTAATCAGGAGTACCCCATGACGTCGTGCCGCATAATCATATTGTGGTTATGGCATTTGTAAAACCAAACAATTTACTTGTCATTTAATCATGGACATGCTCCTCTCGATAGTAATGTGAAAACGGTATTAATAAGGTACCAGTTGTGCACTTCCTCATTATGTGTTCAGGTAAGTGTGCATGGCAAATAGGCTTGTAATGCCTTAAACGTTAGCTTGTATATTGCCATGTTATTTTTGGCGAGCAGTTTATTGCTGTACCTATAGCATCTAATCTCTCATTTCCTCATGCCTTTCTTTGTCATCTGTGTGTATGTGTGTGCGTCACGTTCATGCAGTGAAAATTCATGCACTTCACAATTTGTGCAATTATAGCCTCACCAATTCCTCGTTGTGGGCTGTCGTTGCAGTGCATGGTGGTTGCATCGTAATAAAAGCTACTTCTAGCAGCAATATAAGTATATCTACAATTGTGCCAGTTCATGAAAGAACAATGTTTACATATGCTACAATCAATATTCTTCTTAACAGATCCTCAGGTGAACCTCTTGCAGCTAGGAAGTTCATTGTGTATGAGGAATGCCTGCTGCAGGTATTCCAAACTTGCAAAACCTGTGGCTTCCCTGCTGAACCTTCACTACAGGTGTGCATGTCTCTTTCTCTCACAAATAAATGGTGTAATTATTAACAGCATTGCAGATACTGTGATGTGTCGTCATGACACAATGCTAATAGCTAAAAAAAATTGCAGACGCATACAATGACGGACCCAGTAAGTTTGTTTAGATAGGTGTGTGCATGTTCCAAAAGTCTCAAGATTACCGAAGTAGTGGCATGTCATCTCTGCCTTTTTTCCTCTTCGAATAGGACTAACAGTGCCATTTGGAGTACATACAGGGAAGCTCCAGCTTCGAGTGTTGTCCCCTATTCTCGTGGCATGTCCGTCATTGCGAACATTATGGTGTTGCCTATGTTAAAAAGGGGGGGGGGGAGGTGGAACTAGGAATGCAAATTTTCAGCACACCGTCTTGTAGCAGACTTTCCTGCATCTATTCTAATGTTGTAAATCCATTGTCACTACCAATACAATGGCAGCAAACGTATGACAGAGGTGTTAATCATTCGATCAGAAAAATGTACCCGGTGCCTTCGGCAGAAACCATGTATATGAACACATAACATGTTTCCTCGTAACTAAAATAAAGTGACTGTGCACAGCTAGTTTGCCACTATGTAAGGTTGCACGAATGCACTGGCTGTCGTGAGATTGCATAAGCTCAGTAGCATTCGGCTCGATCAGTACTTGGTGAGAGACTCCCTAGGAATGGCACTCTCCTGAATTACTTGTTTCGTCGACCGATGTGCGTTTAATTGGAGCTAGTTTGCAGCCCCCCTGCATGTATGCCTGTTCCCAATGTTCACTCATGTGACAACAGATGACATCCTTTTCAATAATGCAGTGTAGGGTTGTCTCCAGTGTGTATCCAAATACACTATGTGCTGTATTATCCTGCTTGCAGGTGAAAGGTTCTCTTGTCACTGTTTCTGTGATATGCCAGGAAAACCATGTCAACATCTGGCACAGTCAGCCGAAGAATGGGAAGCGTGCCGTGGGCGACACAACACTGGCTGCTGCGATTTTTTTCACCGGCTGCAGCGTAGCGCAGTCCATGCGTTTTCTGAAGAATGCGGGCGTAGCCTGCTTCAGCGAGAGGTCGTACCATCGCTTGCAAAGCAAGTTATTGCTTCCAGCAGTGAACGAGGTAATGGAATTTCTGTATTACACAAATTGAGATGACCACAATCTGTTGGTGCTTGGGTGTTGCAGCTGAAAAAAATGGTCAATATCATACACACTGCACACTGTAACTGAGATGTACATTTCATGACGTGGTATACATGGCCTGCCTTTCATATTCAAAGGTATACGTGTCAATAAATGCATTTTGTGCATATTCCAGGTCTGGCAGGATGAAAAGAGGCGGCTCATGCAAACGGTTGTGTCGTGTGGAGGAGGAGCAAAAGTAGCAGGCGACAGCCGTGCTGATTCTCCTGGCTACAGTGCCAAGTATGGCGTTTACTCAGTGCTGGAGACAAACTTGAATCGCATCATTGATATCGAGCTTGTGCAGGTGAGAGCTCAGTAATGCACTTATTTCTAGGCACAGGCATTTACTTGGTTTTATTGTTTCTTTGCTTTTATGTTACATTGTGTATTGCTTTACATTATTTTCTTTCATGTTGCCACCACGTTCTTCCATGGGATAATGCCGGCATTCATTGTACTTGCAACTAACCAGAAATTTCCATTCACCCTGCAGAGTCATTCTTTCTTTATGTCTTATGATGATGTCCATTTATTAGTACTATAGTTACAAATAACTGCGACAAGTGCTGTATTTAAAGAGCACAGAATGTTATTTGGTTGCCACATGCACTGCTCCTTGACCTCTGTTTCCAAATAGAATGCATCGAGCAGAGCGCATGGGCAGTTACCACCTGCAGAGCAGCAAATTAACTCCTTTCTTCTGGCATTCATTGTAGCGGTCCGGGTAGAATAACTAACCACCAGACATACGTTCCGCAAGGCGAGTGTTGTCCGCCATTTAGTCTTATTCTCCACCGACCCCTCTTCTTCCTCTTCTTTTAAATTCCAGAAGTAGTCCGCTTCACCCTCCCCAGGTGTTTACACCTCCTGGTGTAATAGTTGAACACATTTCCGATTGAGGCGCGCACTGTTTGACCGGTGGCTGCTAGCTACCGAATAGTCTTCAATACATCATGCTGCGATGCCGTTTTAAACCACAGGGAAGGGTCCGTAAAACGTAGCGTTGGCACTTCCAATTCCTTTCCTGACTAGGACGCGGTCTTCCACTTCTATATCTCGTATGTCACTGTTCCGCCTCTTGTCGAAGTTACCTTTCATGCGCTGTCGATAGGCGTTTTCTTGTCTCTCGCTTTTTTTGGCTTCACTAAGTGTAAGCTTCTCCAGGATGCCGAGTTCGCAATGCACAGGGAGAGTAGGCACAATTCCAGCAGTGGAAAAGAGAGGACTGCATCCTTATATAAGAATGGTTGTGGTGTCTTGTAGAAGCTTCAAGGCAGAGCTTCCAGCCACCTCGGAATTTCGGGTACATCTTCACGTATTGCTTGATGTCCCTTATAGCACGTTCAGCAAGGCCGTTTGCTGCAGGAGGGTAGGGTGAGCAATATTTTACTTTTATCCCATGATCTCGTGTCCAGTTGGCTAACTTTTT
This sequence comes from Dermacentor andersoni, assembly GCF_023375885.2. Taxonomy (NCBI): domain Eukaryota; kingdom Metazoa; phylum Arthropoda; class Arachnida; order Ixodida; family Ixodidae; genus Dermacentor; species Dermacentor andersoni. The sequence goes on from NC_092818.1 coordinate 33,124,939, forward strand.
GCTTTGAAAGGTCGGGCCATTGCCACACTCTATCGTCTTTGTATTTTGGAAGCATTGAGCTTGAAGAGCAATGACACTGTTGGCGTTTTCCTGCCTTGGCCGTGATCATTCTTGTGCATTCGTCAATACTGAGTAAAAATGCTTGAGTTTTCTTTGTGCCTTCTCCCATCTTTTTAAGTTCTGCGACACCTAAGTGAATGACATTAAATGGGATGCGTGAATGCTTTGGGGTTACCATCATGTCTGTCGCCTGCTTGAATTTCACTTTGTTCACTTCACATAGGCGACACGTGCGAATGTAATTTCTGATGTCGTCCTTCATACTTGGCCGAGTAAACCTTTTCAGCAGTTTGTTGTAAGTGCGCCAGAACCCGTCATGTCCTCCTGACTCTGGACTGTCGTGGTGTAGTTGAAGTATCTTGGGGAACCATTGTCGATGGCATGCAATATTTTCCGTCCACAAACTTTATTTCCTCAGTGCCTTCCCACAACTTTACGTGATTTATTTCTTCTGGGTGTTCGCTTGTCTCGTGGACAAGTAACCTCGACATAGCGTGCGCATTCGTCAGTAGTGGGCCAGGCCGATGTGATACGGCAAAGTCGAACTGTTGTAGGTAATAACCCACCTCGCGATTCGACCCTTTGGTTGTGCCATGCCTAGGAGATGCGCCAAAGCTTTATGATCGGTAAAAATGGTGAATTTCACACCTTCTTGATAGGTTCTAAAATATTGTACAGCTTTTAAAACTGCCAACGCTTCTTTTTCTGTGGTAGTATGAATTGACTTCAGCAGGCTTCAATGTATAGCTGTAATATCCAAGGCCTAGTGCTTTTTATGATCAGATTGTCGTGGTGACTTCTGATATAGAACTGTGCCCATTGCATAGCCCAAACTGTGCATGTAGTTAGGTGCATAGCTATTCGACGATAGGCACTCCTTATGGTTTTATGGTTGCTGAACTTATTCACGTCCTGACTGTTAAAAACCAGCTGTCTCCTCCACACTGAGCCTTCCTGTTCCAGTTCTGTTCCTGTTAACAGATTCTGCAGGCACTGCAAAAGCTCGTCAAGGGTCCTTAGGGCTCTCATCTGAACTTCATTTTGAATGTCTAAACAGAGACCCTGCATCCCTAAGGCAAGATCTGCTGTTGAGGCTAGCCTAGGTTCAGCGGCATGCAGCAAATTACGCTTCTCAAGGACATACTCTAGAGGAGGTCCTGATGTGTACTGGTAACCTAGAGCAGCATCCCATCTCTTTACAGCACTGATTTCGAAAGCAGCCAGGAAACTCACTTTCCATTTCTCCCAACATGGTGCTGCCTTGTCAAGAAGCTGCAAATTGTACCATGTCCTGGCAGTGGCATGAAGACAACGTCGCATCTTTTAAATTTTTTATTCATCAGAAATCCACGTAATCTTTTCCAATGCGTACTCGTAGAAGCATAGCCATTGGTGAGGGCTTTGGTGCTTGCCTTCAAAATGTCCGGCTCCGCAAGCTTTTGCACTGGTTTGTCTAGGCTGAGTGACTCAACTAGAGTTTTCATTAGTTGACTGTGTTGCGTCATTTGTCACTGTTGCTCTTCAATAATTTTCATAATGATGCTCATCTCTGTGGTGGTTTCTTGCGCGAAGCGTCCATATCGCATTGGTTCGAGGTTGACTTGTTTCAGTGCCGGTAGTGACAGATGCACCTTCACCGATTCCATTTGAAGAAGTTGCTCGCGTCCTATGGAGGCTTCTTTCATAACTGTCTCGATGAGGTCTGCTGAACTAACATTACGTGGACGGTCAGTTGACGGCCTACTTTGCACTTGATAACTCTTGAAGACAACATGCTGTGACGACGTCTGGCCGATGCAGAACGTAACCCACATGATCGTCGTCGACTGCGCTAAAATATGTAGCGGTCCGGGTAGAATAACCAACCACCAGACATAAGTTCGGTAAGGCAGGTGTTGTCCGCTATTTAATCTTATTAAGTAGCTGACCATAAGTACTCCGCTTCATTCCAGAAGTGGTCCGTTTCATTCCTTACCAGTTTTTTATTCCTTTTCACTACTCTTGGCCAATGTTTAGGTGCCATTTGCATGCTAAATAGTTGCGGTGTGAGTAGCAGGCTTTCCTCTTCACCATCAACCAACCATCTCCCTTCAGCTGTTTGTTTCATCTAGTAGCCGCATTTAGGTGCATCTCATCAAGCATTTTCTTTGGTTTCCAGTGCAACGAGGTATCCTCAAGCACACACATGGAGCTTGAGGGTCTGCAGAGGGCTCTCATCTCCCTTGATGAAAGCGGCATCATTGTCACTGAAGCGGTGACTATCCGGCATCCACAAGTGCGCAGATCAGTGTTGTCAAATGTAAATGAAAGTGCTAAGTAAAAGTGCCCTCAAATGTAGCCAGAAAACAACCTCGATTAATTAGTATTGTGCTGTAACCATGGCAGCATTCATAAAAGTAAAAAAGCATGACATTAGAAAAAAGGAAAATTCTTCATGGCAAAAATAATAGAATAATGTCACGTAGCAGTGACGTTGAAGAAAACAGGGCTAAAACTGTAAATGACGAAGCTGATTCTTTATTGGGCCATCCCTTGCCCAGCAAAGAAACTAACTAGCTTTACAACAAGAGCGGCGTGCACAATCCGTGAGTAGTTGATAAACTGATCAGCAGCGAAACGTGTCTACTTTATACATTAATGATCAAAGGTTCCAGAGTAATCCCTGGTGCCCGCGTGTCTTCCAGAAAGTACTACACGATTCGCGTCACTCATACAATCAGATTACATAAGTGTCGGTGACCACAGACGACAGATAGAAGCATCGATAATGTTCGAGAAACTTCCAATACTTGCAGGCGTGTCCTGCACGTTAGCAGGTGAAAAGGGGTTACTGATGAAAGATAAACAAGTACAGTGGAACACCGTTGATATGATCTGCTTTGCGGCAGCTTTTGTGGCACGCGTTTTGCCGCCGCCGCCGCGCAGCATATATTGTTCCACTTGTGTCGCCGGCCTTTAACACGTTCGTGGGTTGTTGGAACGTAATTTAATCTAGTACACTTGAATATAAAGCTACGAGTTTCATAAAAACGTGTTTGCAGTTGCATCATCCAGCTTCAGGTGAAAACGCGATCGTATCAACCGTGTAAAAATACATTGCTCCATGGGGTGTTGGCTGGGAAACGAAAAAAAAACAAACCATATTACGCAGAATCATATAAACATGGTTTCACTGTACATGTGTCAATATGACTAACTTATTGCATCTACTCTTAATGTGTATGAAAACAGTTCAGTAGTGTGGGAACCATGAAGCACAAGGAAACCATTGTAAGGCCACCACTGTATACATTTCTCACTAGAAGTGAGAGACCAATGTGCAGCAATGACATGTCTCCCTGTCTGGGCCGCATACTAACGGTTGTAGTGCAGGCTGTAACGAAGCTGTTTGTGAAATAGCAAAGTCTGCAGCACCATTCAGGTACTTCAAGTCTGAGAGGCCTGAAGTGGACCACCTGTTTGATGCATGGCACGCCTGCAAAGGTCAGTATTGTCTGTCTTTTCTGCTAGAGACTCCTTTACTATAAGTTGCTTCTTATCTTTCGTTTTCATTGTACAGGCCTAAACAAGAAGCTCTTGCAGGCTGCTAAATCCACAGGATGCGCTGCCATTGGCCTGTGGACACGTTCAATCGTCAACCACCTATACTTTTCAGTGCTCTGTGGGAATGGCAATGGTGACCTTGCCGTGGCTGTGTGCCTTTCTGTAATGAACCACGTGCAAGATAAACACCATGGCCACAGCCTACTTTATGATAGATGCCAGCATGGCGACCTTGAGCCACGGAAATGGATCTTTCCAGTTGCAGCTTTCTTGTACATTTTTACAGAAAATCTTTCTTTGCCTATCCTATCCAGTGATTACCATAATAACAGCAGCACCTTTCTGTGCGGCGCTTAGCGTACAGTGAGCCTAACAAACTTACATCATCTAGCATCGAAAATCCCTATTTTTAACCTGTCACAAGAAAATTTTAATGCAAAAATTGTAGCTAACAATGAGTTAATACAGTATATTCCACAACTGTAATGCACACCTTTTTTTCTAGAACATTCGCCAGGAAACTGCCTTAGTGGTGCAGCCTGATATGAAACTAAAACCACATCCTAGGCAGCGTCAGCAACAGAAAAACGCTCTTGCATTGCATGACCAGCATGATTAATGTAGCATGACGACCCACTGCTTTCAGTATAGTTACAAAAGCATATTCAAACTATAAGTTGTTTATATAGCTAGTGGCAACAGGTTGTGTCGCGTGTTTTTGGTGCAGGACAAACTAGCAAAGGGGTTAGTCTAGGCATGGGCAACCATACCATTTGTAATTGCTGTTTCATAAATGCAAAGTATCACATGCACTGGGGACCACATGTATACAGAGGACATGTTGTTCTTCACAGACAGTAATTAAGTGCAGTCTGGTGTGCTGACAATGGATATTAAGTAAAATTTGGCTCTTGTTTGGTCCACCAAATTACTGGCCATTTCTCAGCCATGTCAGGGCTGAATTGACAAAAGTGTAGAAGCCAAGTATCTGCAACTGCAAAAAGTTTTAGAGCACAGACACCATGAAAAATAAGTGTGCCTTCTCACACAATCACACAATCACAAGGGTCCATCCTTTTTCATGACAATCACGAGTGGAACGACCCAATCTGTTGGTTCTGTTACTTTTGTTATGATGCCTTTTTTTTCCATGTCATCAAGCTCATGCTTTACCTTGTCTTGGATAGCAAGGGAAATCTTCCCGGGAGTTATAATGATAGGTACTGCGTTGTCGTTGAGAGTGATGCTGACCACACCTGGTAATTGACAGATGCCCTCAAGTACATCAGAGTATGCATCTAAAATAGCTTGAGTGCTGCAATGTAGCGAGCCTTTCTCGTTGAGAGCATTGGGCTTGCTACTGCTTGAGGGCACACTATGAGATGGGCGATGAGGACTGGAAAACTTTTATGTTGGTGATATGGTATGTCAGAGTATGGAACTTGCCTCTCACTAGTAATTTAATTTTGCACTCACCAAGTATTGGCAGTCCTGTGCCATCATAACTTGAGGCTTTCACACTGGAAGGTGTAAGTTTGGTTGCTGCTGGCATCTCTTGAGCGTACTCAAAAAATGGTGTTTACATCAGCTCCTGTGTCGAGCTTGAAAACAACATCCAAGCCATTGATGTTGATTGTTTCTGTCCATTCTGCTGCTGCATGGAGTCTTTGCACTGTCAACATGCCAAGGCACATTAGATGAGTGTCCGAGGGGGACTCTGGTTGGGCATCCAAAGGCAACACTGCATTTCTTGAGGAACGTGCACACACTTTCTGACGACACACAGAAGCGAAGTGACCAAACTTGCCACAAGAGTAGCAATGGCTACCGTATGCTGGGCAACTCCTTGCTGGATGATTGGTGCCACATCTTGAGCACGTGCAACGAGAAGGCTGAACACAGCTGACAGGTTGTTGCTGCGTGTGATGTGCGCTGGTGCGATGCAGGCGGGCTTGTTTCGTGCTGTGCGCGTAGTTGCGAGATAGGTGATCCACAGTAGCCTCTCCATGCTTGTCTTGTAAATCACGAACATACTGTTTCGAGATTTCGGCAGCTTTGCAGGCTGAAATTATTTTCTGCAGAGTCTATTAGGGCTCTCTGAATAGGCGTTTGTGTAGGCCATCGTCCCTGATCCCTACAATGATACGGTCGCTGTTCATGCGGCTCTCTCGTTGACCGAAGTCGCACTTGCGCGCCTGCAGTTTCAACGTGGTGACAAATTCGTTGATGGTTTGACCCAGTTGCTGTGCCATTGCATTAAACAGTGCGGTTGCTTCAGTGACGTTCTTGCACGGCGTGTACAAGTAATCAAACTGCTTTATGATTGCCGTCACAGAACCTTCAGCCTCGACCTCGGGAAGCGTTTGCTGAAAGTTTCGCGCTGACGGTCCCAAGATGTGAAGGAGAAGTGCTTTTCTTGTGGCGTCAGGCTTAGCTGAATATTCTATGGCGGTTTCGTAGATCAAAAAGGCTTCCCACCATTCATCCCATTCACTTGCTGGGTTGTCGCCGGGCGTGAACGGTGGTGGAGGTTGTAAAAAAGGGACTTGCCATGGCGTTCATGGGCAGGCGTTGCAGAGCTGTCGGCTGCTGCTCTTGTTACTTTTGGCCCTCTTCTGACACGATGTTATTTCTCAGGAATACAACAAAGAACTTTATTTAAGTTTACATAGCTGGGTGCATGTGCGCATGTTGATGCCGTTGCTGTATATTTAAACACACAGGCTTGTCAAGACTATCAAGAGTTAGGTTATATATGTAGGTGGCGTTGGTGATCAGATACAAATATGTAAGATTTATAACCCTGTGTAATCAAACGTATCACAAACCAAACCACCAAGCATAGTTCAGAACACTGGGGCTTTATTTGTACATCCCTTCACTTGATCTACTCCATCGTTTCACTTCCTCTTCTTCACCTCGCTCGGCCATCCCCCGCTACATGCTCATGTCTAAACCGGCAACGCGCCAGAAGAAGGAAAGTTTGCCACAGATGGGCAGACCAGCAGATGAAAGTGTCTTAATAAATCAGCCCCTAATGTGGCATAGCAGACGTCTGCTGTCCAAAATAGCCATTGCAACCTTCTTTTAAGACCGAGATTGAGGGTAAGAGGCTTCTGTCTGTAAGTTGCGATGATAGAATAGTTCATTGTAGGGATGTTGAACAAAGTGTTGATGGCATGATTTAAGCGTGCTAATGCGGGAGCTCGCGTCCGTGCTAACGTGCATCACCTGGTGCCTAAATTTGCACCATATCCAGTGTTCGTACTATGCCCAGTACAGGTCGGTCGTGCAAGACAATGCCAGCAGACAGCAGGGATGACAATAGTTTTTACATCGATGATGTGGCAACAACCATACTTTCACTATAACTCATTCGTCAATAGCTATTTAGCAACCATCAGCAGCAGTCTTTAAGGGCATTACTAAATAGAAATGGTTCAAAGGCACACATTTCGTTTTATTTCTAGAAAGAAGAAATTGACTAATTCTCTGTCGGACATAGCGCATCAAAACTGCCACCGCATTATAAATGAGAAATTTCAGGGCACATATTTTTCTTCTTTAACACGTTGGTGAAAACTAGCATTCACGCATCCATACATTGAGCTGTTCCTGTCCTTCTCATAGAGCAGCAGCACGCGTATGGCCTGCTTCCATATGGCAAGCTGAAAATTGTTTAATGTCGTCTTTCGGTGCACTACTGAGGGACATTGTTGTGGCTGAAGGTGCAGATTCATTTGAAACTGCTTTGCAATCTATACTGTAACTTAGATGATGTGCAATAATGAAACATGCTTGAAGTGGTCTCGCTGGATGCATGAAAGAAGACGAAGAAATGGGCTAGGGAAGAAGTGAGAAGGAAGAAGTTGGAATAAAATGGCAGACGGCATCCGTCCGCCTGGCTACGCACTCTGGCATCCCAGCAGCATTCAAAGACATGCTATGACACCTGCTATCAGCATGTTTCTTATGCTAAAGGTGACGTTGTGTGACTGTAGACGCTGTGGTTTGTGTCAGAAGTTCTTGGCCTGTTCGTCATTCTCGACCACCTCAGTGACGTTATGTATGTAATCTCTCGTCTCAGAAGTACCCGTCGCCACTTTAGTGAGAGACAGTTGACTTAGGCCGCACGCCTCAAGCTTTACCAACATTGATCCTCTGATTGACTTGCCCACTGGGCATTGTCTGCGAATGGGGAAATGAAACGTGCTAATACAAATGAAGAAAATGAAGTTGGACTGTACTGCGATTGTCTGCGTAGATGGGCTATCATCTCCCATCCTGTAAATAATTGTGACGCATCGTCGCAATATTTATCTTGGTTTTATTGTGGAGCCTGTTACGTTTCTTAACCTAATAAACATTTCGGCTGCTGCTTCTGCTTTTTGATGTACTGTAACGTTGTATTTACACTAGTTATTGCTGTGAAAGGGCCATGATATATTTGTCTGACTACAGCATTCTCAGTTTATCATTCTAACCGTAAGTAGAGAGCCCAATACGGTTGCAAAAAAACAAGCGAACTCGAAACTTTTCATTTGAAATTGGTGCCTCTAAGCCCCTTCTGACAGCAACTGCCACTTTCGCATGGTCTGTGCAACATCAGGAAGTGAGGGGCTACTGCTTTGTTGTCTCTCGTGTTTTATCTTTTTGAACCACCTTGTAATCTCACCCACTTCGTTTCTGCATCATTATGACAAAAAAAACTTGAAAAGTTGGCAGTTCTGCCATTGTTAATGAAATCTTATCTAATATAGCACGACTTTGCATTAGCCTTGGCTGAAATGGCAGAGAGGATGATGGCACGTGACTAGAACAGGGGCAATTGTCTACTCTAATACGCGTCGCCTACTCTTGTGCCATTTGTTGCAAGATGAACCTGTACTAAATAGGACAAGAAGCCAGACTTTGCACAAGCCAGTTTCCTATTTCTGAGAGCTGCCAATGTAGTTAAATACACACATCTACTAAGCCCTCTAAAAATGTTTTGTGTAGCTACTCCTCGGTGCAATTGAACATGACACAAATACATAATCCGCTCCACTCGCTGCTATAATGTTGCACTTGGGAGTACCCATTTGGTATGCGCGTGTAAATTAAGCAGATAATTTCTAAATGCATGTCATGTCTCCGAGGGCTTCTTGTTTTCATAGACCGAAATGTATTGCATGAATTGTCTGGTAAGAATAAATGAAGATGTGATAGGCAGAAGTGAGAATGGCAATGATTGAACAGATGAGATTACGTATAACCCTTCTATTCACTGAACTTGATATATTCTACCAGTCTATGCTATCATGTCAGCTGTAGATGTGTAGGCCACAAGTGATGCAGACTTTGGTCGTGGCCTTGTTAGCAATAATGCTATATATTTTGTATTTTCCAATTTGTTGAGAGGGCAATTTGTAACTTCATGTGCAATGCAAATTTCATGTCTGAACCATCTTCTTGTTACACAGCATTGCAGCAGCACACACAGGCACATTTTGTTTACATTTTTTTAATAACCCGGATATTTAAATCCTGTGTTCATCTCAGATGGGAAGGCGTCCGTCACAGCAGCAACGACACAGCTGGGCAGCACCTGCCTGTTGCCCCGTCCTAGCCGATGCCACACCCACCGTGCAAATTGGCGGTATGCGGTGTATCTGTACCGCCTGAAAATAAATGAACAAGGTTAGGAGAATTTTAAAGATAACGCTAATTAGCGGCGGGTGATGCCTCCTGTAGCGTACAGCCGGCGTCAAAGTATAGGGTCCGCGGCTTACGAGGAAAGGCTGAATATTTCCATGACCCCTGCAGGAATCGCTGGTAATTCAATGTTGTCCGAGATACCGTGAACCGTAAATATGTGACGCCGACTGCACGTCTCTTAAAAGTTACGCGCGTGCTACGATTGATGGGCTCGAGCACTAACACGGAAGGTTGGACGGACGTATGACGTGTTGCGAGGCGAGATCACAAATTGTTGCCGACCGAAAATCTAATATTGCGAACGTCGTGCTTTGAGTCGAGGCCGTGGTGGAAAAGATGGAAATAAATACCTGTGCATTTCCGAGGCCTCTACAAGCGCCGGGCGGTCTTCCATGAGGGCGTAATACGCCACTTCAAGGGCATGCACGTTCAGGCAAGCCTGAACAAAGGTGGGGTGGCTTGTGATGCACGCCTCGTTGCCCCGGAGTGCGTCCACACGGTCAAGCTCTGTGCAGCACACCGACTGCATCGCGATACATGAAACGTGCGCTCTGCTGGCTCCGCACACTGCAATTCGCCGATGTTGCTGAGCATTGCAGTTCAGTTTTACAAATTGTAACCTCAGGGTAACATAAATAAACTGTCTGCTGTTAAACCGGCATATAAAGCAAATAAAGCAATTAGCCGTCGCTCATTCGAAAACCAGATTACATGTAGGTACATCGAAGCATGACAATTACCATGCCTCTAAACACAACGGATAGATAGCATATATATGTCGCAGCATTTGTTGCTCTTGAGACGTAGTGAAAATTGAGAATAATTATGACATGCGAAGAGTTGAGACTGCTACTACACACTACTGGTTAAATGCCATGCAGACAACAACGTTCAACGCCGATTTGTTGTGTCTTACCATTGAACGTGGCCGATACGAAGCTTTTGTTGAGGTTCGTCCTCGCCGTCGCCGGCCGCAATATCCGAGTCGCTGCTCTTTAGTGGGTCAAATTGAAAGTGATTGGCCACGTCTAATATGGCGGCGACTCCCACATGCAGGAAATCGTCGCCGCTGGACGACGAAAACGAGCACGACGACGATGATGATGGCGAGGACATGGCAAACCACGTGCAGGCGTAGCAGATGACTAATAACACGAAGCTCGCGTGCCGGCGCGCCGCACGCTGGCTGCGCGTCAGAGCATACGTCATGGCTTTTTGCGGACACGTGACCACTTTGTTTACACTCCCGGTTGGCCGTTTCGTTGCTCTCTGAAACCGAAACTTGGACTGGTCGCTACAAAAAAGACTGCAAATAATTACCTGTCGTGCTCTGAAGTAAATGAGGTTTCGTTCCGTGATTACTGGGTCATTAACTACTTACTAAAGGAGAAAAAACCACGTGGATTTGTGTCAGTACTCCTTTAAAATCTATCCATGAATGCGGAAACTTGACAATAACAACAAAGTTACGGGGCGATGGTGTCGCACTACCGTTTGTCGGGCCTAAGTGACTATGGCAAAAGACCCATGATGGTAAGAACTTTTCGTGCTGTCTATGACATGCGGGAAACGGGTTCAAGAATTGCCCAATAGGATAAAAGCTGAGTCGTCAAAAGCTCAATGCCAGCGTAATGACAGCGTGGAATTTGACAGAAATACTCCTTTGGCGGCTTGCTTGTGAATCGCCGGGGCACGCGTCAATTCTAGTATTCAGTAAAAGCAGCCTTGCGGATAAATTACGCTGAAATGTCATGATTTAAATTAGAGGCCCCCATGCAGCTATAGATGGCTAAGAGCCTGAAAATTTGAGAGATGATGATGATGATGATGTGTGGTTTTTTGTGGCGCAAGGGCCAGGTTTGGCCAAAGAGCGCCATGACAAGTGGTAATGTTGACGATGTATTATGGAAGATGTGACTTGGCTGTAAAGTGGCCTAAAAATATTCGCTGTAAAGTGCGTAAAATTAACTTGTTATAAAATTATGGCGATGACAGATGACGAATACTACGAACATTAAAATCCATCGCAAAAGAATGATGCAGAATAGAAAATATATGAGATGGTAAAAATGTCTGGAGCACTGTTGCCTCGCCAGAGCCCTTGAAACACAAGGGCCTAGAGGCACGTGCTACACGAAAGAACTATCGCAGCGCCATCCTCTGAAGAGAGGAGACGCTACGAACATGTTGGGCTAACAACATGCAACACAACATCTTTCAGATAACTTAGGACTGCGTTAGTGTCGAAGAGCGGTTCTGGGCCGAGTAACATTACAGGATGAAGGGGAATATGCTGCCGGTATGCTAACGGAAAATGTTTCTTTCTGTCAGATTCGGCTTTCCGACACTCCAGGAGGACATGGAGGACGGTCAGCCTATCTCCGCATCTCCCACAGGCTGGAGGCTCACTTCCGGTGAGTAGAAAATTATGGGTGCCAAACGTGTGTCTTATTCTGAGACGACAGAATAGGACATCTGTTCGGCGCGATCTTGTAGTAGACGGCCAAAATCTTAACTGTGGTTTTATCAGGTGGAGCTTATTATCCGTTTCCGCATCCCACATGTGTTGCCAGTGATCTCGTAGCCTCCTTCGCAAGAAAGGCCTCAGATCTGTGACAGGCACTGCAGCGGTAGGGTTAACAGCTTGCAATGTGATTGACGTGGCCATCTCGTCCGCCAGAACGTTACCTTCGATTCCCCTATGGCCAGGGACCCAGCATATTATGATATTCTGGTTAGATGAGTACGCTTTGCACAAGACCGAATATAGTTCATTAAATACGGGATTTTTATGTTTGCTGAGTGACATTAAGGCCTTCACGACGCTGAGAGAGTCTGTATAGATCGCTGCTTTTGGAAGTTTCGATTTTCTTATGTGCTTTACAGCAGAGAGTAATGCGTAGGCCTCGGCCGTAAAGATAGTTGTTTCCGGATGCAGTATATCGGATTCCAAAAACGATGGGCCGACGGCTGCATAGGATACCCCGGCATTTGACTTCGAAGCGTCTCGTGTAGAACTCTGCGCAGGAGTGCTTGTCCTGGAGTTCTAGGCAATGCATTTGGATTTCGGCCTCAGGAGCGTGCTTTGTAACTTTTATAAAGGATATGTCACATTGTATCACCTGCCACTCCCAAGGAGGTAAGAGCTTGGTTAGGTGCATTAAGCGATGCTCGAGGAGTGGGACATGTATTTCATCGCTAAGCTCCTTCACACGCAGCGAGAAAGGCTGTCTTATGGAGGGACGATTGCTGAAAAGTGTAGCGCACATCATATCGGTAACGTAATGAAAACATGGAAGTTCAGGATTGGAGCGTACTTTAAGGAAATATGTAAAGCTAATGTATGATCTCTGTAGGTGGAGAGACCATTCATTCGATTCGGCATATAAACTTTGAATCGGGCTTGTTCTGAAAGATCCAGTTGCTAAGCGGATGCCCAGATGGTGGACAGGATCCAGCATCCTTAGCGCGCTCGGGGCGGCAGAGTTGTACACTACGGCACCATAATCCAATCGTGACCGAATTAGGCTTTTGTAGATATTCATTAGACACTTTCTGTCACTACCCCACGTAGTCTTTGATAGAAGTTTCCTTAGGTTCATTGTTTTTAGACATTTTTCTTTCAGATATTTAATGTGTGGTGTGAAAGTGAGTCTATCGTCAAGTATAATACCTAGGAATTTGTGCTCCTTGTTTACAGGTATTTGGTGTCCACACAGTTCTAAGCAAGGATCCGGGATCAGGCCTCTCTTTCGTGTAAAAAGAACAACAGAACTTTTGTTAGGATTGATTTTAAATGCATTTTTCTCAGCCCATTTTGATACTTTGTTCAAGCCATGCTGTACCTGTCTCTCGCACACTGCGAGATTACAGGACTTAAAAGCTATTTGAATGTCGTCCACATAGACAGAATAGAAAATGGTCGGCGGTAATGAAGCACGAACCGTGTTCATCTTCACGATAAAGAGCGTGCAGTTAAGCACGCCTTCCTGGGGTACACCAGTTTCTTGTATGAAAGGACGTGACAGTACATTGCCGACTTTTACCCGGAATGTACGATTGGACAAGTAGTTTTTTATTATGTTTAGCATATTGCCATGAATGCCCATTTCTGACAAGTCTCTTAAGATGCCGTAGTGCCACGTTGTGTCATAGGCCTTCTCCATGTCGAGGAATATGGATAAGAAAAACTGCTTGTATACAAATGCGTCCCGGATATTTGCTTCTACACGTACAAGATGGTCAGTTGTGGAGCGCCCTTCTCGGAAGCCGCACTGATAAGGATCAAGCATTTTGCTCTGTTCAAGGAAAAAGATGAGTCGCTGATTTATCATTTTTTCAAACACCTTACAAATGCAGCTTGTGAGGGCTATTGGGCGGTAACTTGCCACTGAGGAAGGGTCTTTTCTTTGTTTCAAGACAGGGACCACAATGGCTCCCTTCCACGCGATTGGAAGGTACCCTGCATCCCAGATGGTGTTGAAAAGTGTGAGTAGTGTAACTTGCGTATCCGTGTGTAAATTTTTGAGCATTTCATACATGATTCGATCCGATCCTGGTGCGGAGCTCTTGCATGCGCTCAAGGCAGCTCTCAATTCAGCAATACCAAAAGGACGGTTGTAAGGCTCATTCTATCGACCTTTTCTTGTTAATGGCTTACGTTTTCTGTTTGTTTGTATTTGAGAAAGGATTGTGTATAATTTGTTGGACTTGACACGCTCTCAAAATATTCCCCAAGTGAGTCTGCCTGATCTTGTTGGGTATCGCCTTCTGTGTTTACCAAAGGGAGTGCATGTGCTTGTCGCCCTCTTATCCTATTGACCCTGTTCCAGGCTTTCGCCTCATCTCTGAAAGAGTTAATACTCGATAGAAACCTCTGCCAACTTTCTCGTCTGGCCTCTCGGCGGGTTCGCCTGCCTTCGGATTTTACTTTTTTAAAGTTGACTAGATTCTCTGCAGTGGGAGAAGCGCGTAGCAACCCCCACGCCCTGTTCTGTTTTTTAGGAGCGATCCTACAATCGTCGTTCCACCATGGGACACGCCGTTTGCAGGCCAAGCCTTTTACTTCTGATATGCATTTAAATGCGACACCTATTATGAATGGTGTAAAAAACTCGACTGCAGCGTCAATTCCTAACGAAGGCAGGTCGGCCCATGAGATACTAGTTAGAGATCGAAATTTCTCCCAATCAGCTGTCTCAATCTTCCACCTAGGAACGTATGGTGGATATTCGTTTTCTTTATATGATCTTAGCAGTATAGGGAAGTGGTCGCTACCGTAAGGGTTGTCGGTAACTTCCCACTCAAATTCAGGCAGTACAGACGGGTAGACTATACTAAGATCAATTAACGAAAAGGATCGGTTTGCAAGAGAGTAATATGTGGGTTCTTTCTTATTGAGAAGGCACGCTCCAGAAGAAAAAAGGGACTGTTCCACAAGGCGACCTCGCGCATCTATACGAGAGTCGCCCCACAGGGAGCTGTGCGCATTGAAATTGCCAGGAACAGCATAAGGTTCTGGCAATTGATCGATCAAGGAGTGAAATTCATGTTAGTTCAGTTGGTAATGCGGGGGTATGTAAAGGGAACAAAAAGTGATGAGTTTGTTTAGTAGGACAACTCGAACCGCCACTGCTTCAAGGGGCGTTTGTAGCTGTAAAGGTTGACACGCAATACTTCTTTGAGTAAGAATCGCAACACCACCCGATGATGCAACGGCGTCATCGCGATCTTTGCGAAACGTAACATACGTACGGAGAAAGTTTGTGTGTTTAGATTTTAAGTGTGTTTCCTGTAAACAGAGCACTTTTGGATTATGTTTGTGGATGAGTTCTTGCAAATCATCAAGGTTTCTAAGGAGACCTCTGATGTTCCATTGAGTGATTTGTGTATCCATGTTTAAGGTAAATTGGTGCGGTGTTTACGGAAACGGAGTGGATGCCTTATATTACAGAGCCCTTTCGAGGCCCTGTAATAGGTGTATTGTTCTTTCTGAAGCGTTCGAGCGATTCTCGACGCTCCTTAGGTGTTTGGTGCACCTTGGGGACAGGTGTAGTGTCCCATTGCCTCGTGTGAGGCGCCGGACAAGCGCTCTTGCGAGCGAGAGGTTTTCAGAGGGAGTCCCGCCTTGGAGGGCAAGACCCCTGCGCCCACCAGCCCGGAGGTCGATGGGGCTCCCTGAGGGATTTGGCTGCGCTGGCCGTTGCCAGCGCTGGAAGGGGCCTCGGAGGTTGGGGCAGCCTCGGCTGCACCCACCTTCGGGTTGGATGGTCCCTTCTCCTCGGTTGACGGAGCAGCGCTAGCTGCAACCGCCGCGGGGGCAGATGGCGTAACTGCCGACTCACTGCCTGTGGGTCGGACAGCCACCGGAGGCCGTTGTGACGCTGCCCCGTGACGCGCCACTTCGGCAAAGCTTTTTTTTGGCAGGTACGCTACCCGCCTGCGTGCCTCTTTGAAGGATATATTCTCTTTTACTTTGATCGTTACGATTTCTTTTTCCTTCTTCCATGAGGGGCACGACCGCGAGTACGCGGCGTGATCCCCGTCACAGTTTACACAGTGGAAAGCGTTCTCACAAGCTTCAGAGGTGTCTTCTTGGGCACTACATTTAGCACAAGTTTGGCGGCCTCGGCAGCTCTGCGAGCTGTGGCCGAAGCGCTGGCATTTGAAACAGCGGAGTGGGTTTGGCACGTACGGCCTGACACGGAGCTTGATGTACCCGGCCTCCACAGACTCGGGCAGAATACTTGATCCAAAAGTAATTATGAGGTGCCTCGTCTGAATTTCTTTTCCATCCCGTGTCATCTTAATTCTTCTGACATTGATCACATTTTGTTCGCTGAAGCCCTCCAGGAGTTCCGCTTCAGTCCGCTCAAGCAAATCATCATCTGACACAACACCACGGGTGGTGTTCATTGTACGGTGTGGGGTTACTGTTATGGGAGTCTCGCCAAATGACACTAGTTGCGGTAGTTTGTCATATTGTTTTACATCGCGGAGCTCCAAGAGGAGGTCGCCGCTTGCCATCCTCGACACCTTGTAACCTGGACCGAAAACATCAGTCAGGGATTTTGAGACAAGGATTGGTGAAATATTTCGGACTATTTTGTTTGGCTTTTCCGAATGAATAACGTGAAAGCGGGGAAAATTTTGGGTTTGGCGTCCAGAAAACTTGAACACATCATCGGTGCGCCCTCGTTTCTGAGGGCGATTAGCAAGGGAGGGGAAAGAAGTTTCCATGGAAAAATGTATACATTCGGCAACAGCGCCGACCGCCCACCACGGAGCCCAACGAGGGGACGCGGCAGAGCTTGCATGCAAGTCTGCACGACGCCAGTCGTACGCCGCCACTATAACCAAATATGGTGTACCCAAGGTTGGATAGCCACACAGGGTTAACCCTTGCCGCCAAGAAGAAGGAAGTAAATAGAAAAGAGAAGAAGACAGGAAAGCTGGAAAGTAAGGGAAAGACGAAGGTTGTAGGAAGAGAGAGACAGGAAAAGGCGACTGCCGATTTCCCCCGGGTGGGTCAGTCCGGGGGTGCCGTCTATGTGAAGCAGAGGCGAAAGGGGTGTGTTGCCTCCGCCGGGGGGCCTTAAAGGTCCAAACACCCAGCATCAGTTCAACCCCCAGGATCTCCCTTTCCCCAGACACGGCTAAGCCACGCACGGCTACACGCGGGAGGGTCCAACCCTCGTGTGCTCGGGGACGTAGTGTCGCAACACACCAAACGCCTGCTGACGCAGACGCCCCTGCGGGGAAAATTTGAGAGAGAGAAAGAGCCACGAAGGGATAGAGTTCCGGACGCTTTCCTTAAGGTAACAATTATGATAATGATATGTACAAACCAGTCGGTGGCTTAAGTTCAGTTGTAATTTTATTGGCTACGGGAATGTGCAGGCGGGCCAGCAGTGTCACCACTCCTTTTTATTTGTTTACTGAAGTATGTTTAAGGACTGTCTGCAACCCACTTCCTTAAGTGCAGTTTGTAATCAATAGACTGACAGATCGATGAGGCTCCGCACGATGCAAGGCTTCTCCTGGCCTTAGCCACTTCGTGGTCGAACAGTGAGACTCCGTTGTTCGTATGTAAGGACAGGTGTCCTGGTCTCTAACTTGAAGAAGGAGAAGACTAAGGCGCTCTTATTTTCCTCGGTGTTCTTTTCCAAAATGTGCATTTGACCGCAAATATTTTCGCTGCAATATATCCGCCTCCTGCTTCATCAACGCCAATTATCACTTTATAGAGACTTCATTAACTTTAAAGAGAAAGAACAAACTTTACTTGGCCCACCCCTAACCTTCTAGTTCGCCCCGCCCCTCCAATATTGAAGTTCGCCCGCTCCCGAATTTCTGTTGTATCACTCCTACTATAAGCTGCTCCATGTATTTTATAAGGAGGCCTATGTATCGCAACCGGTAATTTGTCTGATAATTTTTTTGTTTTAATTGTTCTTTGTCGCGTACAAAACTACCAATCAAGTACATTTACACTATTTTAACGTATATATCTCTTAACCTCAAAAATTGCGCATTTTTCTAGGTGCCAAGGAATGCTTACGCATAAAAACACACTGAATGTAAAACCCTATTCCGATCCAAACGCCGTGATCGTCACTTGCGCGTATTTCGGAGGCACGGACGGCGATAATGAAGACACGCGGATTTAGAGTGTCCCATTCGCGCATGGAAGCTGTACTGAAGCTCGGAGTCACGTCCATTTCCTGCCGACGCCTTTCCATCGAATTTGCTCTGTATACACTAGGAACTTCACTGATTATTCATGTAGAAAAAAATTATCGCAGTATTTATGTTAGCGTCTACGAAATGTATAATTTAGAAGGACTAATACCGACCAAACCTTTTTTTTTGAACATTTTGATTTGGTACATCTTCATATCAAAGTTGAAACCAGGCCATATATCAAGTTTTACCATTTGCCAGAAATGCTGTCAGTGGCAACAGCTTCAGAAATATGCACAAGATTTGTGTGGCATAGTGCCTTGGTGTTTCAGTTATTGCGCCATAAAGGTTTTTCTTGGAAAATATAAAATAGTACGCGATTAAGTAAACCATGTCACATGTTTTAATAGAAATATCTCAAGACTTCTGCGGCTTAGTGAATGTGTAACCTGTTGGGCACATTTTGCCTACTTGAATTTTGTAATTAAAGCATGTAGTTTAAATTGAAAATGAACGCTAGCTGAATGCAGGGAATACCTCCGTTGTTTATTACTAGAGAATAGACCTTACTGGAACTGCCTCGAATACTTAATTGCCAAATAAAACGCCGATATTATATATGGCTATTGCATAAAGATTATTATATATAGCTTTTGTCGAAGACCCATGTGTACACACATTTATACATATAGTATGTGTCTGTGTCTCGCTTATAACCACTTAAGGATAAAGAAATGCAGTTGGTACCAAGCAGAGAGTGCTAATGTTGTAAGCAGCCTACTGAAACGGTATTGTATTGCAAAACAATGACAAAATAGTTTCAACAGTTATGAGCACGGGTGTTAAAGCATGAACACACCCTTTTTGAATATTTCCGCGTTTAAAAATTCTATTCTGTGGCGATCTGCCATCCCTCCACTGGCACCAGTTGCAATATATTGTCTTGGCTTCATGGGGAGCCACATCTAACTGTAACGCCAGTTTAGCACCCAGCCCTGCGTCTTCATGCGTGCGCACTGAATGCCATTCAACTCAGCAGTTGACGTCGTGCCGCCGCCGACACTTGCGCCGGCGTTGTCAACTCACCATTTGCGTCGCCTCCTGACATGCACGAGCAATAGGTTATGTCTTATCCGCATGACGCGCGCTCGAATGCGTCAAACAGTGCTGACTGCTTGCGTTCAAGAGAAATCGTCGTCAACTCAGGGCATCATCTCTTTTCCTGCTCCGATTGGGCCTATTTATGCGCGTACACAACTGTCCCTGCCCCGCGGAACCAGTAGTCATGGCCCATTTCCGACCCGGTGTACTGGCAAACGCCAGATGGCTGGCCATTTGTTTTTCAACTGCCGATGAGTTGGTCATATTGCTCAGCGCTACGCCAAAACACTGATGTACTCCTTAGAACCTGCGTGCTCACCGTACTATCGATCGCCCGTTAGTCGTCTGCCACCGGAAGAAACCACACTGCTATGCCATCCTAAAAAGCCTCGCGATCTACATGGCTGAGTCGCTCGTTTTCTCTATGGTGTCCCCCATCTCACGCACCTACTGTCACCATTTGGCATCCCCATCTACTGGCGCTCTTCGTTAAACCAACGAGTGCAGCAGGTTACACATGTGCAATGCAAGAAATATGATTTTTCTAGCTGACAAGAGCCCTAGCAACCTTGAAGCTACACATTAAGGCATTAGGGCACTAGGGGGACAACAGCCTGTGTCAAATGCGAGTTACGCGGAAAATAAGGGAATGAGAGGCAAGAAGAGTACCAGTCAGCAGGAAAGATTGAAGAGATGATAACTGATGGTTACTCAAATAGGAGTAGTTTCTCGAAGACGATTGTGGAGAGGAAGACAGGCTACAAAAAGTAGCTGTAGGGCTGTTTCCAGAGTAACGAATAGCCTTTGTCCTGAAGAGGGCAGGAGAAAAGCTTACGGGTAACGTACAGGCACGCAACCATTTGGTGGGAGCGGGGGCCAGTGGTGAAGCGATGTGATAAATGGCGTGCTAAATACTAAAGGGTCATGACTAGCCGAACGGTTCACAAAGGGCGCATACAATCTGCGCGAGATTTACTATCGGGTGAAGATTGGGTGTGCACGGTGCTAGAGGAACGTTTGCGCGACACTGGTGCAAAAACTGAGATTGTGGCCACCATTGCAAAAATATTGATACATGCATATTGTGGGTTTCTTGTGGACGATGCACGCGGGCGCCCTGACGACGACGACGAACGCTTTCTGGCTGTTGAGCTGTCGACTGTATTACCCAGCACTGCAGTTATCCTTGGTAAATATACTTTGTAAATAGTCTCCAGTTGATAATCCTTCGTTCGCGTAACATTTTGGTGAAGCGTGCCGTTCTCCGTCCTCGCCATGGAGCTCCGCAGAGGCCGCACCGTCCTGCTTTCGGCCATGGCTCCCGGTGACGACAGCTCGTCGCCTTCTGCTTCTGCGACCCCGACGGTAACGAACGTTGCGGTTTTTATTCCGCGCGATCCTGGCATTTTCTCCGGCCAAGATAATGCCGATGTTGAGGGCTGGCTCAGCCTGTATGAGTGTGTTCGCCAAAACAACCACTGCGAGGCTACCATTATACTAGCGAATATCCTATTCTACTTCGCCGAAACTCCTTGTGTCTGGTTCCGGATACACGAGGATGAGACCTGTAGCTGGGGCCTTTTCAAAGAGAAGCTCAGCGACCCCTTTGGAAATCCCATTGGTCGGCAGCTGGCTGCTACAAAAGAGTTTGCTATGCAAGTTTAGTCTTCTATTGAATCGCATGCCTCGTACTTACAAAACATGCTCGCTCTTTGACGGAAAATCCACGAGAGAATGGCCGAGGTTGACAAAGTCGGCCACGTACTGAAAATGATCGCGGACAACGCGTTTAACTTGTTGGTCTTCAACAGTGTGTCCACCATCGACGTCATTGTCAAGGAATGCTGCCGCTTTGAACTCGCCAAAAGCCGCCGCATCATTCTACAGTTCTCCCGGCTCCCCAACACGGCTGCGAAGACGTCTTCCGTCGACGTATTGTTCGCCGCAAGCTCGAGTCCCTCGAATACAAGTCCTGCGCCATTCCATCCGCGCCCACGTGACCCCACCATTGACCAACCAGCCCCATCGATCTCTCCTATTCAGGCACTGGCGCGGCAAGAATTTGCAAACCTAGGTTTTTTGGCCGCTGCTCCGTCTCCTGACCTGACGCCCGACTGATGCCGACAGCTACGCCTCACAGCGATCTGTATTCCACTCCCAGATGCCGCAAGCCTGCCGAGTGGAGAACTTTGGACGACAAGCCCATTTGTTCCGCTATCTTCGTATTGGCCACGTCACTCGCCACAGCCGCACTCCCAGGACGTCGCCGTATTCGAGCTCATTTTCCGCGTCTCCTCGCCCGTATACCGACCACACAGTTACTCGCCTCGCTGTATGCCTCCTACCTCTGACGTATCCGTCAATGACAGTCGTCCTGCTCGCTCGCCACCTCCTCAGCGCCTTCGGTCCCCGTCGCCCTGACCACGCCGCCATTCGTCGCCGACCAATTATGGACCCTCCTGGACGGAAAACTAGTCAATGTAGCTCTAGGGCGTAGTGCTGCATTATCTTCGTAATGTCGAACTCCTACACTGACGCTCCCAACGAACCAGAACTTGACGGTCACGTCGACGGTGTCCCTGTGACGGCGTTAATAGGCACTGGATCCCCCCCCCCCCCGTCATCGACTGAGGAAGATTTGCACTCCTGCTACTGCACGAGCCATACGGGTGGCTTATGGCAGCACTGTTGCCGTCACTGGAATGTCTACTTCCCGTATAAATATCGCCGACCGCCGTGTTCTTGTTCTTTTTGCAGTGCTGACCAATGGTCGCCATGTCCTAATCCTCGGACTCGACTTCCTTACGGCGCATACAGCTTTGATCGACTATTCTGCTTGTACCCTTTGCCTCGAACTTCCTCTACTCGGGCATATTCGTGCCGAACTGCTGAATAACATCAGTACGACCACTTTCATCCCCCTGACGCCTAAGGCCTTGACATTCGTCGATTTGCTATCATCTTTTCCTGTGGCCGTTGGTGATTACGTCGTCACACCTGTTCCTGATTTCTTTTTCATGCGCAATATCACTGTGCCCCACTCGGTCACCACGGTCGCGGATAACTAGACATCCCTCCCCTCCGTCAATTTTGGCCTGACAAGGGAAGTTCTACCCTAAGGCATATCGGTTGCATCGCTGCGTGCTATAGGAGATGGCCACGTCAAGACGTTTTCAGTAGACTTCTGCTCAGATTCTTCACCATGTTCACAGCATGCTATTTGCCCTGACGCAACATTTCGTTCCGTGATTGCTGCGGACTTATTGCCTGAACAAGCAGCAGCTCTCTGCCGCCTTTTGATTTTCTACCACGACAACTTCGACCTCAGCAATCGCCAATTGGCCCAGACTTCAATTGTTAAGCAACGCACAAATACTGGTGATGCCAGTCCTATTCATCGGCAGCCATGTCGAGTTTCTGCTTCAGAGTGTAAGGCTATTCAAGAAAAAGTGAACCAAATGTTTGCCAAAGGCATTGTTGAGCCTTCGTCGGCCCTTTGGCTGACGCCCGTGTTGCTTGTTAAAACGAATGATGGCACATGCTGTTTGTGGGCAGATTCTCGTCATCTAAACCGCATTACCAACAAAGACGTCTATCCCTTGTCTTGCATTAACGAAGTCCACGATTGTCTCCATGGTGCTAATTACATTTTATCAATAGACCTTCGGTCTGCTTACTAGCAAATTTCTGTGGATGAAAATGGCCAAGAGAAGAGCACGTTCGTCACGCCTGATAGTCTATATAAATTCAAAGTTATGCCATTCGGTCTATGCCATTTCCCAGAAACGTTCCAACGTATGATGGACTTCTTGCTTCAAGGCTTCAAATGGCTCTGCTACCTAGACGACATTCTCGTACTTTCGCATACATTTGAGACACACCTTGAGGGCTTATCAGCTGGTCTTCAAGTCTCCCGCGAGGCTTAGCTCCCACTAAATTCATCATTTTGTTACTTCAGTCATCGACAGATTACAGTGCTGGGCCACGTCGTCGACGCTTCCGGTATTCAACCAGACCTGGAGAAAATTCGTGCTGTCACATCGTTTCGTGTACCTCAGTCTGTAAAAGACGCCCGAAGTTTTGTAGGAGTCTGCTCCTACTTCCAACGCTTCGTTCAAGACATCGCAGCGGTTGCCTGTCCACTTACTCATTTTCTGAAGAAGTACATGCCGTTTACGTGGGCCCTGATCAAACTGTCTCATTTGCCCACCTCACAAACATTCTCAACAAATCACCTATACTGGCCCACTTTGACCCGTCCTTGCCTACAGAGGTCGGTACCGAAGCCGTCTTAGCGCAGCGCCAACAAGGTGAAGGGCTATGGAAAGAAGAATGATAGGTGTAACGTTAAGGGATGAGAAAAGAGCAGATTGGGTGTGGAAACAAGCACGAGTTCCTGACAGCTTAGTTGAAATCAAGAAAAAGAAATGGGCATGCGCAGGGCATGTAATGAGGAGGGAGGATAACCGATGGTCATTAAGGGCTTCGGACGGGATTCCAAGGGAAGGAAAGCGTAGCAGGGGGCGGCAGAAAGTTAGGTGGGCGAATGAGACTAAGAAGTTTGCAGGGACAACATGGCCACAATTAGTACATGACCTGGGTAGCTGGGGAAGTATGGGAGAGGCATTTGCCCTGCAGTGGGCGTAACCTGGCTGATGATGGTGATGATGATGATGAACAAGGTGAAGATCGTATTATACCTATGCTAGCCGATACCTCACAGCAGCGGAGCGTAACTATTCCATTACAAATTGTGAATGCCTGGCTCTCGTCTGGGAGGTCTTCAAATTCATGCTAGTACTTGCATGGAACGCACTTCTCTGTAATCATGGACCACCACGCACTCTGCTAGCTTTTCTTACTCAAGGGTCCTACCGGCCACCTTGGTCGCTTGGCTCTACGGTTGCAAGATTATTCCTATGCCGTGGCGTACAAGTCCGGCCGATTACATAAAGACGCAGACTGTTTATCACGTTATCCAATGGACGAATCACCCGCCGACCCTGACCTCGATGCCGACACTTGCGTTTTCTCCATCTCTCAGCTGCTACACGTTGCCGGCGAGCAACACCATCATAATACATTGCGAGCCATAATTGATCGCTTGCAATCTTCGCTTACTGATTCGTCCCTTCTCCTGTTTGTTCTCCGGGATGGGGTACTCTACCACCACAATTTACGCCCCGATGGTCCTGCCCTACTCCTCGTCATTCCTAAGCACCTCCGGTCAGCTGTGCTCCAAGGACTTCGCGTTTTACCAACGGCAGGTCACCTTGGCGTCTGGCATGCCTACGACCTGATTCACCGATGCTTCTTCTGGCCAGGCCTTGCGCGCTCCGTACGCGCATACGTTGCGACGTGTAAGAAATGCCAGCGCCGAAAGCACTGTCAACGCTCCCTGCCGGGTGCCTTTAACCGCTCTACATTCCTTCGGAGCCATCCTTTCGCGTTGGCTTTGATTTATTTTGCCCTTTCCCTCAATTCAGGTCTGGCAACAAGTGGGTCGCGGTGGCTACACATCGTGAATCAAGGCTGCGACCTGGCGCTGCAATGAATAACCGCACACATCGGATTGCCAGGCAACGAGGAGGCTGACTACCTCGCCAAGGCGCCACATGCTGAGCGCTTTCCCCTCACCGACTTGGTGACGAGCTTCGACGCGGCCAAGACAGCGGTTCTGCGCAGCCTCACTGCGCAACAACCCGATCGGCGCGTCGCGGCGGGAACGCCCCCGCGCCTGCTCCCACGTGTGGG
This sequence comes from Dermacentor andersoni, assembly GCF_023375885.2. Lineage (NCBI taxonomy): Eukaryota > Metazoa > Arthropoda > Arachnida > Ixodida > Ixodidae > Dermacentor > Dermacentor andersoni. The sequence continues at coordinate 33,149,776 of NC_092818.1, forward strand.
CCACTCTTGGGCTGACTGCGCTTTCCTTCTCCGCCTGCGCATCGGCTGCTACAAAACAGCGGCGCGCACACACAGGCTCACGGGAACCGGGAGCCCCGTGCGTGGTAGCTGCGACGGCCTGGAGACACTGGATCATCTTCTGCGTCACTACCCGGCCTTCGGGATTGAGAGGGAGGCTCTGTACGCCTCCTACCGCCAATGTGGCTTGCCATCCACCACCCTGCAGTGCCTAATCTTCCCCAATCCTCACAGTTCCATCATCAAGCGTGCATTTTCGGCATTGTTGGAATTCTGTGGCGCAACACACCTCACAGCGCGGCTCTAGGCCCCGCAAACGCTTAGCTACGTTGTCGCTTCTTTTTTTTTTGCTATTGGGTCTCTCTCTCTCTTTTTTACTTCCGGTCACCATCCATCTTTTTCTCCCCATAGCCCTTCCCTGTGCAGTGCTGTTGAGGTGGCCTCCTATGAGAGACAGTTACGGCACTGCACTTATCTCTTCCATTTCTCTTTAAAAATCACTTCAAGACAGATTATGCGTCCAGAGAGGTCCACTTTTAGCCTGGATCTCTGGTACTCCTGTGGTCGTGGACTGGTCACGTTGGTCTGCCAGAAGCACTTCTGTCTCGGTACACAGGCCCATATCGAGTGCTGCGTGTCGTGACTCCAGTTACGTAAGAAATCGCCCCAGTCGGTACCAGTGCCTCATCTGCCCTGATTTCCACTGACGCTGTGCGTGTCGCGCGCCTGTAACTATACTACTCCCCTGGTCTCACCGATATTTAGACGTACGGGGATGGCACTTCTGCCACCGGGGATAACGATACATGCATATTGCGTGTTTCTTGTGGACCATGCACGCGGGCGCCCCGCCGAAGTTGACGAACGCACCCTGGCTCTCGACTGTCGGTTGAACTGGCCAGCTGTGCAGTTATCCTTTGTATATATACTTTGTAAATAGTCTCCAGTTGTTAATCCTTCATTCGCGTAACAATAGGAAGATTGAGTCTAGAGGAACGTTTGAAGGTCGCAGAAAAAAAAGGCAAAAAAGAAGGAATGGCGCTTTGAACAGGACGAATACATTTTATTTGTTGGACATGGTGGCAAGTGGGGGAAGGGGTATTTGCTGGTCAGGCAACAGCTTTTCCTTTTTTTTTTGGGGGGGGGGGGTGCGAGAGCACTTTCGAGACACCGGTAGATATTAATGATAAAGCAAGTCTGCAAGGCTCATCTCGGACTAGCACCACCACCTGGTCTTTTCAGATGTTGCCGAGGCGTTCACACTTTCAAACTACGAAGGGAGTTGAAAAGCGGCAAAGTTGCCGTCACGTAATTGCTGCAATTTCTGATGTTACGGCAGCGCGCAAGGCTATTGCCCACCTTCTTTTCCCGCCCTGATTATTTGCAAGAGAAGAACCGCTCATGTGACTGAGCATCTGGCATCCTAGCGACTTTTGTCAGCGGCTTAACCTTAAATTTACAGTCGCTTTACCTGCCTTCGATAAACACGCAGGCAGGTTCGAATCCTATCTGAGTGGGGTAGAAAACAGCCGACAGTATCCTCGAGAGACACCATGTTTCTGTCGTATATCTCATGCTCAAAACAGTCAAAAATACTTTCCAATAGGTTGAAGCCACGAACGACGCTAAATGATATCGTGAAATTACTTGTTTTGTTCAAATCTGGGTAAATAAGCATGGCCATTTAAGGAAACGATTCTAACGTAAAGAAGTGTATTCCCACATCAAGAGCATGGCTTCAATCCGGACCAGTTCATTGCGACTGTGAGGTACTTTGTTGAAAGACAAAAATGTAAGACTGAATTCAAAGAGAAAGACCAGCGTGTATGGATAGTATTTGACTACACACAGACGTACTGAGGGAGTTCTTATTTGGTATATATATGCAGATAGCATAGTTGATGGCTATGATACGCTTGTATAGAGAACAGTGCGACAACGTTTGGAACACGAGGAAATCGCTTTCTCCAGCTGCATTATGAATGCATGAGAACGGTAACTTCTTTGTGGTGCATGCTATCTCTGCGAATACTCGTGAGAAGCTAGATAGACTGCACTTAGTAAAGGCCGACAGCAAACGGAGCACCTCTTTCTAAGACCCCTGTCACACGGGAATACTTAATGTCATTCAAATGAAATGGCACTCGATGCATCGAATGCCATTCGGTCTCTTGCGGTGGTACACAGTAAAATATAATAGCATTCGCAAATGGTAGCAATGACGAACAGGAACAAAATTTGAGAAATGCAAAGAAATCTTCTGCCTATTAAGCGCATTTAGGAACAGTTAAAACGTACGAAAACATTTTGACGCCAATTATTCAGAACTAAAAGCACTTCGATCAACACATCCAATATGGCCGACCGCCTCAACAGACTCCTGATGGAAAGCCTAATAGCGCCTGAGCACAGCCCTCAGTGGAAATATTATGACGGCAAAAATAATTATTACTTTTTATAGGTATAAAGAAATATCTTCTCACTTTGCTGATGCACGCCTTATTTTTTCGCGTTGCGTGTCGCTGTTGTGTATCTGGTGTCATGAGTATGCATTCGGTTCGAAATCGAATGCGAGTGAGTTCCCCTAACTCATTTGATGGCAAATGTCATTCCACTCGAGTGACTATAAATTTTCCCGTGTAAATCCCGATTAGTGGCATTATATGCCAATGCCATTCGATTCGAATGACATTAAATATTCCCGTGTGACAGGGGTATAAGATGTTTCCTTTGGCGAAATGGTTTATTAAGCCCGAACAACCACGCGTAGACATCCTGGGAAGGATTCGCAAAGTTGTCTTCGAGAGCTGCAAAGGCAGTGCGCGTCAAATCAGTGCTAGTTGTTGGCAGCATGCGCTCCGCAGATAAAGTAAGGATCTTTGGCTCCGTTTTAATTATATTTTGATATCACAAGGCATCTTGCCTTCAGTAAATATGTAACGTTGCACTGCAATGCATGTTCTAGTCGTAAACATTTTGTTGCATTTACTTCTCAATGTACCAGTATTTTACCTGCACTCAGTACCACTAGGGTATCATCTATGACACGAAAGACATACACCGACCAACTAAAACGTATTTTAGACAAGAGTTTTTGGTTTCCATACGGAAGCCTTGCTCACAATGGAGCGAAAAAGGTTGAAGTGCCTGTTTAAATAGATTTTAGCATGTGGCAGAAGCACCACGCGTAAGACGGAGGAAGGGTTCGTTCGTTTAGATTGAGCGTATGTCTTGTTGATTCTATTTCGAGAGACTCCAGGCACAGACGTGAGTTCCAGTTTCTTTCCTGGCCGATTAGAGTAGAGTTCATCCAGTCATTAATGTGCGTAATCGTTGCTACGTGTTCTGGCAAAACATTTGAAGTAACCCTTCTCTCATCGACTTCGTTTTAATGGTAGCGCAGCCGCTTTTAATGTTTCCTGTCTCCCCCATGTAGCAGAAATAGCTATCCGCACAGGAAATCTTGTAAACAACGCCAGGAAAGGCTTCCTTCGGCAGCTTGTCCTTCCCACCATCGAGTGTGTGCCTCAGTTTGCGCACTGGAACGTCAGCCACTTCAACCTAATATTTACGCCACACGCGTGGTAAAGTTTTGCTTAGCCCGGGCACGTAAAGGATGGATGCGCGTTTTTTTGGACAGGCACTGACAGCTCGCAATTGGTTGAACCAACGGTGCGTGGACAGCAGCAGAACAAGCTTCCACGGCGATGTGCCACGGTCACGGCTCGACGCCGATTCGGCTCCACGGGAACGGTCGCCGTTTCATGTCTACCACTTGAAGAGTCTCCTCAGTTTTTGCCTGGGCAATACTTCTTTCCATTTCCAGCTACGAACAAGTGCACGGCACACCAATGGATGCCTCTGTCTAGGTGAGCGCTGCGAATATGACATCAGAATAGCAGGAAAGTGGTGCCTTCGCTTCTCTCAGCCCACAAAGAAAATTTTTTCTACGCTACGGTGACGATTATTTTGTGCGTAATCAAGCCCTCTGCTTTGGAAGCGTTCGCCAAGCATCTGAACTGGTAGATGCCATTCAGTTCACGGTTGAGATAGAGAGAGATCAGAAAGTGTCTTTTTGGCGTATTGGTGCAAAGAAGCAAAGGTGCGGTTTCTTTCAACGTTTTTAGAAAGAGTACGCAGACTGGCCAGTACCTAAATTTGTTTTCTGTGCACCTTGACGCTCACGAGAGGTCAGTAGCTGCCTTCCTGCTGGGCCGTGAAAGCCGCATTAGCACGAAGCCTGTAGACTTAAATTCCCATGTGCAGACAATTGGGAAAGATCGTTCGATGAGCGGTTACCCCCTTCCGTTTATGAATTATGTAGCGCACTATTTGTTCAACCCTTTCCAAGCTGTCAGTGCTCGTTCAACGGAACACACTTCTGTTCTTACGTTCCCGGGATAAGCGAGACCTTATCACTCTGCTGTAAAATGCGGTATCAAACCCTCGCGGCATGTGTGCGTTGTCAATGCGCATGCGCCAAGTTTCTTTTCTATATTGACTCTCCAGATCCATCTTTACTTTATATATGCGTGCAATAAGCACTTGTTCGTTGTTCTCTGCTGGTGACTGGGTCATCAGCGCCTCCCTTCATGCACGACGGTAGCTAGGCTGCCGCTTCTATGCTACAGACGCGTGGTGCGTAAATGTGACGTTGAGGTTGCTCACGGGCCTGTGAGCGAACAGAGGCACGCACACGTTAGTGGGAAGGACAAGCTGCCGATTAAAGTATTTCCTGGCGTTCCTTAGAAGGTCCTCTGTGGGGATTTCGATTGCGTCTGCAAGGAGGAGACGGGTAACAGTAAACAAAGGCAGCGCCAACATTAAAACTATGTGGATAACAGACAAGTGGCTTCAAATGCTTTGGCAGAGCACGCAGAAACGACTACGCACAATATTTTCTGGAATTCATCTAGTCTAATCGGCCAGGAAAGAAACTGGAAGTCACCTCTGTGCCTAGAGTCTCTCGAGGTGCGATCAACAGGACACACGTTCAATCGAAAGGAAGGACCCTCCCCCCGTCTTACGCGCAGTGCTTGTGCTGCATGCTAAAACCTATTTAATTTTTTTTTACCTTTTTCGGCTCATTGTGGACAAGGATTCCTTATGGAAGCCGAAACGGCTCGTATTTTATTAAGTTTTACTTGGCCGGTGTATGTCTTTGTCATGGCTCATCCCGACCACGCGGGCTTCCGTCGAACTCTCGATTGCATGTATCATGAATGAAACCAAACAGCTTAGTGCTAGAGCTACGGAGGTTCCAAACAGTTATTCACAAAAATGCACTTGCTCAAAGAATTTGGAATCCTTCCAGCCGTAGTTTTGGTAATAGATATGTATGTCAGAGTCCCACTTTCTCCCAACTCTCCTTAGCTTCACGCAACTGTGGTCCGTTATGATTCTGGCTGCTTCTATTATTTCATTCACGAATGGCTTAGAGGTAGAGTCTGTAAAGAAGAGACCACATTTTTCAAAACATTTCCTTTAGCAAAGCGCAGCAACTAAATAAAATACCCAACACAGAAGTGCTACAATATAACGCCATAGTTCTTGCATCAAACAGTGCTCCTATATAACTGTAAAAGATAATTTCTTAACAAACAAATTTTCTGGCAGCGGCCTTTCCAGAAAATTTCAGTACAGCTGTTTGCCATTTTTGCTTTTTCTGGTTTTTAACAAGTTCTTTCTGTTTTACATTAACAAAAATTTTGTATTTAAAGACAGTTATCTGTTTCGTATTACAAAAAAAGCTTTGTTTTCTGTAATAAAGATTTTCATTATTTGAATGGTAGTTTCTCCTTTGTTTTACTGAATAAATGGCAAAAAATTATTCCTTTTCAGGCACAGAAAAAGTTCTGCTTTCTGTCTATATTTTTCTGTGACTTTCCATATTTTTCCGTGTCACTATACAGAAATTTTATCTGTAAAGATAATGTCCTGTTGTGTGAACAATGGATGTGGCAGAACCTTCGCTGAAGCCAACACTTTGAAAGGCCATTTCTCTTCGTGAGTGCAGCTGCCGCCATCACGAAGAGAATGTCCTTTGTCGAAACGTTGATCGCGGCCGATATTGCTTGTTCGACCACTGTTTATCACTTCTCGCCTCCATTTTCAGGTGAACTTCTGTCCTGTTTCAGCGTTCTATCGCGCGTCACATAATCATTATAAAATGAAAAATATCATGTAAATATGCAGCTGGTCTCAGAACAAAAATTATGCTGTGTCGTCAAATTGAAAATAGTCAACTGTAGCGCATAAAGATAAAGGTTACACGTAGCACTCGCGTGCGTCTCCGTGCTGACTGGTTTTTCTTCCGCTGGTGTTAAACATGGTCAACACTTTCTTTCTCAGTGGCTGTAAGAAATTATTTGTAATTACGGACATTGTAAAAGAAAAAGAGCTTTTGTTTTATTGTACATTAAAATATTATTGGACTGATAGATACGAAAGCAGGGATAATGATAGAACTTCGTATATGCACTACAGCTTCAGAAAACAAGCATCATATATTTCACTCCGGCTGTTATAACAAATTAAAAGTCAATTTCCCAGGAGACCGAGAAGCTACTGCTTGCCTTGGATCGCACGTGTACGTGAAGAAAGGAGAATAGGAAAACGTGCATCCCTTTCAAAATACCAGAAGCGAAGCAAGTAAATACGCACATCTTTGTAGGCACTGATGGCCAATCTACGAAAGTCCCGTGACCCTGTCAGTACACTTATTTGGAGATTACTCACGGCATGCGAGACGCACAAGTATACGACACGCAATATTATCAAGATGGGCGTACAGTGTGCTTGAGGCATCATGGTAGGTTTGCAATATGCATTATGTCATAGTGTATTATATTGTGACGTGCACGTCGAAGAGATGTGCGTATTTTTCAAATGCAGATACAATACAATACATGTTTTGATGAAAAACGAATTGCTGTAGAAATCCAAATATTGGTTCAGCTATCGTAGCTTACTGGCAAAGTAGCAGAACTGTTCTCACCGGGAAATTGTTTATGCGCATTGAACTCTAACACTTGTTTATCCTAATAATGAATTTTGCGGTATTGCGTTTCAAAACCATGATTTTATGATCAGGCACGCCATAGCGGGGGACAACGGATTAGTTTTGATCACCAGCGTATCTTCAACGGGGGGGAAATACATGGGACACGGGTGTTTTCACATTTCGCCCCCATCAAAATGCGGCCGCCGCGGCGGCGATTCAGTCTCACGACCTCCTGCTTAGCAGCGCAACCCCATAGCCGCCTAGCCACCGGGTGAATGTGTTTCCTTTTCTATAAACCAAACGACCAGGTATATTATAGGGCCTGCATCACAAAGAGCAGGCGGCAGCGCTAACGCTCTGGTAAATGATCATACAAAGAATAGCCAAGCTACGATTCCTGTCGTACGAAAATAGAAGGTGTTTTATTTTAAAGCAAGAAAAACTGATGGCTAAATAAGCCACATGAGAACAGAGCAGAAACAGCGAACTTCTAACTGCAATGCAAGACAACCATGTTACATATCAAATCATATTTGTGCTGAAAAAACAAGCACACAAAGTAGCCTTGACATTACGTTGTGCAAGACTTTTGCTTTAAAACACAACTGTGAGGACACCTGATTATGGAGACAACATTTAGTTCAGGGCAGTGTTACTTGTTTTGCGATTGGACCTTGGTTCCCCTCTCAGGGCGTTATGCTCCGACTAACCTGAATCACAGTGGTGCTTAATTACACATATGGCCGTAGCATCATTGTACAGCGCTCAGTGAAGCACTGTAGCACGCGACTTTTCATTTTTGAAGAGTGGTCTACAAAGCCCAGCAGTGTGCGCCTATCTTATTACCGAGTTGGAGGCCACATCCGAATATTGTTTATACTAGCCAGGCGACCCTTTCTTTTCACATAACTGCGGAATATTAGTACGTAGCCAGTCAGTGGCACCGTATACATTTTAAAAGAACAGCACTCACCATGTGGCAAAATGGACGTTCCGTATCCCACACAAACAACACGTGCAGACAACACGTACGCAACACAAGCATGTACACGCACACAACAAACGTACAAACAAAACTAACATGGACTCGCGCCACATAGACACAGTTCCACGTTCGCGATAGCTGTTTGTTTCAAAGATGTCGAAGCCTGTTCAGGATATTGCACTGACATGCTTCATGCTGTAATTGCCAATATGCATTAAGTTATAGAATGAGCGAACATGAGGTTATTTGAGGCGTCTATGGTTTTCTATTGAAGTACAGTTAGGCATAAAAAAGTAGACACAACCAGGATGACTATTGCTTCAATTTAAATGAACAGTCGGTGAAGACAAAGCAAGAAAACGATCCCAGGTTAGGCTTCACCGGTTCAGCTACAAGTGTAATTAAAGTCCTCCGACTACGTTTGTTGTGTTGTTGGCTTTGTTTTTAAGCGTGTAACCTATTCATGGCAAAATTAGCGCACCGCCTACGCAAATACGCCTAAAAAATATATATTTTTTAAAACCATGCAGCCAATTACACGCTAAAAACTAGGGAGGGTATCGCAGGGAGCAAGCGGCCGAGCTACTCTTCAAAGCGTTCTTTTACTCTCACAGAATGTCGAGTGGAGTGAAATGCATTGTTTACTTCATCAGCAAGAAGAGTGTGACTTGTGCTTTTCACTCTGCCCGTATGAGAGAGAGTAGAATGCCCGTTTTGCTCTTACGGCAATAGAGAACAAAACGTAGCGTAAGCTTCTGCTTCAACTGTGGAAAGCTGGCCCAGAACATGGCGGCATATCACTCACACGCGCTGAGCAAAGAACACACGGTTTCGCTTGTAAGAGAACAGGCAGCCACAGGTCGAAGGCACGCGGAGCGAGCGCTCTACTTTTCACTCGGAGTCGCTCCACCGTGGGCGCGCTCAACATCGCGAAACAGCCCAGCACCGGAGAAAGGTGATCCGTTCCGCGAGCAGCAACGACGGCCATGCAAGGGAGATCGTGTGTCACCCGTCTCGCGTCGCCGCGAAAACACGACAGTCATTCGTCATTCGTTGTATATAACAAGAAATCGTCCACGGTAAGTGAATTCTAACTTAAGTAGACATTCTGCGTATATGACATGCTATCGCCGGGAAATCGCGACGTTTAGCCGAAGCGATTGACAACAGAAAAGGAAAGCAAGCTGTGTCTCTCGAAGTCAAACTACAAAGTCAGTCGTCGCGATATCTGTATCTAATTTTATCACTTGCCGCTATTCGTAAGAGCTTTGAAAATCGCAAACGCTGCCAGATCCATGGTATGCTCAATAAGACGTGAGGCGAGAGGGAGCTCAAAATGATTTGTTCACCAGTCTATGATTCCGAGCCTGTGCTGAGCGGGCTTAGCCTTCGTTTTGTGTGTTTGAATTTATTCAGCTTGGCAGTCTGCTGTGTACGAAACACTGTTGACATAAGGAGTCCCATAATAGAAGGCGTCATTTTGCTGGCAGCATGCTTTCGTAATAAATAAGCCGCGTGCTTGACGGTGTCTTGCCTAGAGGTAATCTGCGACCACTTGAGTTACGTGCAGCGCCAGTGCTAGTTAGAAATTTTGCCGCATTCAGCTGCATGCTGCAAGAGGTCAGTTGGGTGGGTTATGTTGAAATTACTGAAAACGCATCAGGAAGCCATGTTTTATGCGGAGTAAAGTATAAACCCCATATAAGCGATCAGGCGCGCGACAGCTACAAGCGATGCGATGGCAATGGCTGTTGTCTTCGCTCGTCGCCTACAAGTACTCCGTGCGAGCGACAGTTTTGAGCGACGTCTCCACTGTGTTGCCGGTATGAGGGCTGAAAATACGAGTCAAAACAAGGGTGGCGTGTCCTGTAGAAATTTAAGTTGATGCATTTTACTGTAAAAGGTTACATGAAATATTTCTGAAGATCTTGCAGTAGGCTCTTGTCCTTGCCCGTATAATGATTCAACCGTTTGCTCGTTCCGCGCGGCAATAGGTAGTATTTGAGCGATATACATCTAGCTCCCGCTTCGCGCTACTGGCTAGTCGCTCATTGCACTTCTGAGCAACGAGCGACAAATTCTAGAATTCCAGAACCGAGCATTCAGTTCAACTGATGGTCCGTTTTGTTGCTCGAAGCCGTTACTCGTCGTCGTTGCGCACCAAATCGCTCTCACGCGCTCTAAGCCCTTACACTGAACTGTTCTTCCGCATATATCGAAATGGTGTGATTATATGGATGGATGAAAATCTTTATTAGGGTCCTTTAGGGCGCGCCCTAGCGCGCAGCGGGCCGCTCCCACGTCGGGAGAGAGAGGCCGAGCCTCTCTGCCGCGTCGCGGGCCCGTTGGAGAGCCCATAATTGTTCTTCGAGGTTGGGGCCGTGTAGCACAGCATCCCAGCGTGAAGAAGTGTTACTTTCATCGCCGTGTAACGCGGGACATCGCCAGAGCATATGAGGTAAGTTCGCTAAGTCATTGCATAGTGCACATGCATTTGTCGTCTAAATTTCGTGGTACATCTTGTGAACGAGTAGGGGGTTTGGGTATGCCCCCGTCTGTAGAAGCCTTAGTGTCAAAGCCTGAGGTCTATTGAGTTTGCAATGTGGGAGCGGGTGGATCCTCCGAACAAAGTAGTGCTTAGCAATTTCGGTGTACGAGGAAGGAGAGTCCCGATTGTCAGTACCCCCTGCGTCACGCTGCCCGGTAGCTACGCGGTTGATGATCGCTCGCGCAGCTCCGTGTGCCGACTCATTGAGTTTGGGCGGGGCACCCTCGATCGGTCCCATGGGGGCTGGAAACCAGATCAATGTGTGTGGCTTGATCTCTTTGCTTTCTAATATCCCTAGGGCCAGCTCGGATATGATTCCTTTGGCAAATGCCCTAACGGCTGATATCGAGTCACTGTAGATTGATGTCCTCTTGTCGTCCAATAAGGTCATCGCTATTGCAGCGAGCTCTGCGATTTCAGAGGACGTCGTCCGAATCGATGTTGCGTTCGTTATTTGTCTTTCATGATTTACGCTAACTACAGCGAAGGCCTGTCGGTCGGCTTAGCGCGCTGCGTCTACGAAACTGTTCTCCGAAGCCCGTTCACGAGCGTTTTCCAGGAGAGCCTTCGCGCGCGCCCGATGTCTTCCCACGTTGTGTTCTGGATGGACGCTTCGTGGGATCGGGGCGACAGTGATGTGGTCCCGCTGCTCTCGAGGGATGCTGTAGAACTTTGTTTTGATTACTCTGGGGGGAACGCCCAGCTCCTGTAAGATGTGTCTTCCAGCTTGTGTGGTAGACAGCCCGACGAACTGGGCCCTCTCCTGTGCCTCCGCTATTTCGTCTAGCGTGTTATGCATGCCAAGTTGAAGTAAGCGTTCCGTGGGATTGTATATGGGGAGGTCGATAGCTCTCTTTATTGCCTTCCTGATTAATGCATTGAGCTTATCCCGCTCCGATCTTTGGCAGTTGTGCTTGGCCGCGACGTAAGTGAAATGACACATTATGAACGCATGTACCAATCTCAGGAGGTTATCTTCTCCATGGCCTTGCTGCCGGTTGGCCACTCTTCTGATTAGTCTGATGGCATTGTCCGTCTTCTGAGTCAGCCGCGGCACTCTCTGCTTGTTTGAACCACTCGACTATACCATCATGCCGAGAATCCGCATAGCATCCACCCTCGGAATATAGCCTCCGTCGTTTGTGCGCGTAGCACTCCGCGAGTGGCTTCCATCCCTTTGGTTTCGGGCCTCTGTGCTTGGGTCGAAAGTGCCAATTCCGACTTGTGCGGTGAGCACCGAAGGCCCGTGGACTGAAGGTATCTCTCGGTAGCATCAATCGCATCTTGCAGGGCCTCCTCTACCTGTCCGTCACTACCTCCCGTACACCAGATGGTAACGTCGTCTGCGTATATGGTATGATTGATACCGTCAATAGCAGAGAGTGTCCTGGATAGACCAATCATGACGAGGTTAAAAAGGGTTGGGGATATGACGGCTCCTTGTGGCGTCCCCTTATACCCCAGCTTGATCATGTCTGAAGTCAGGTCTCCGTCTTAAGGGTGGCTTCTCAGTCTGACAGGAAAGACCTCGTGTAGGAATGAAAGTGCTTCCCTAGGTTTAGGCTCGTGATTGCGTTTAAAACGTCTGATTTTATATCTCCTGTTCCAGTTTTCGAGCAAGGTGCGAATCTGAAAGCGTGAATTCCATTAATTGTCAAGCAGCGAGCTATGCCTTGGTATCGAATATAACGGCTGCTGTGTGAACTTACTATTGCCGGGGCGCTTTGCATAGGCTTATTGTTTTGGGCATGCCTTTTTATTTGCTAATATGAGTTGGCGTTTCGGAGTTATGTCATATGAACAGCTAAATCACCCTTCCTCTGAGGGTTACAAGCTTAAGGTTTGCATCTTGATACTGCATGGCAGATCAAAATGTGTTTATCGCTTTAATATCTTTAGTGGAGAAATATAGTATTAAATTAAAACGTTGCTTTAATTCCGTGTTACCAGCCGTCTGTTGGACGCAACATAAACAGTTTGTCTAATAATTAATAATTGCAGTCTAACTGCAACTTTTACATGCCTTCAAGAAATTAAAATGCTAGATTTCAAACTGCAGCAGTGGTCGAGTCTGCCAAAATGAACTCCATTGCGCATCTCACATATGAAAATAAGTTCATGCCTTCTAGTAAGCTTACATGGAGGCCACAGTGAACTTTCTTTTTAGTATTGATAGGTGGCTAAGGTTGTAATAACAAGCCCTGTTGCCCTTTCTTATAGGCACATCAAGTCAAATCCATTGAACTGGAGGACAATATACTCATGCCTACTGAGCATCATGTTTGCAGATATGATCCTCCGATTACGGCTTCAGCAGTGCCACAAGCAGAGATGGTGCGGGTGGCACACTGGGCACGTGCTTAGGATGTGTCACAAGTAGTGTTTGCGACTCACCAGACTAATGATAGACATATGACATCTCACAATGACCAATATTCTATTTATTAGTAGGAGTATTTTAACATTGGTGCTGAACGAGGATGAAATGTCAGTCATTTTTTGTTTAAATCTGAAAATTGAAGTTAGATTCGCAGTTGACTGTTGCAGTCATTTAGATGTTTGGTATGCGTTTTAGTAGGAAGAATAAGAGCTAAGGGTTTCTTTTAGTGCAGTGACCTTACTTCTTGAATGTCTTGATGTTGTTTTACAGCATGTCCACGTGCTGACTTTTGCACACGATATTTTTCAGGAACGCGCTTTATATACCGAAAGAAGGCAGCTGCAAGAACACAAGGATGTCAAAGCCAGCCCAGCGCAACTCCACGTAGTGCAGAGGAGCATGCGCCAAAGAATCGAAATACATTTCCATGCACTTTGGGCGAGAAAACTAGAATGTGGGTATATTGGGTGTACCATTGGGCTAAATGTCAACAGAACTTTCAGTATACAGTATGTCACACCAGGACGAAAATTCTCGCCTGCTCTAGGCAGTCATCTCAACATGGTATATTTATGTAATTTCTCTGATGGGAAAGTCAAGAAGCTTCGTTCACTTTAAAAAGCAACAGCTCATGCTTAGTTCGGTGCTTACATACATTTGACAGCTTTAACAGTTTACATTTAGCAGCACGTGAATGCAAGGGTGCAAATACAAACTACGGTCATTCTTTATTTTAAGTGCTGACATGAAGCAGGTAGATTTTCATGTCTTTGCTTTTATCTATTTTTACAGCTAATTTTAGAAGTATGCAGGGTGTCTACCAACCGGGAAAACCGGGAAAAGCGGGAATTCTCCGGAATTTGAATAGTCTGGAAGAAATAGTAAACTCAGGGAATTTGTGCCTCTATCAGGGAAAATGAACTGTAATTTTATTGAAAGGCTCGAAAGTCGCAGTAATGCTGGCTCCAGTAACAGACATGAATCGTAATGAATCGCCTTTGATGCGCTGTCGTCAGCTGGCGGAGTTGCCAATGTACAGTCAAGGACCGACTTTCCGGATGTCCGATAATTTGGACAGCTTCACGGTACCACCACGAAGGTCTGAAATTGCGGACGCAAGAACCCTGCGCCGTCCGACTTTCCAACGCTTCTTGCCGTGACCGCAGGTCCGAAACGGAATTAACCAAAGCCACCACCGCTTCCGTTTTGATTACCTCGCCGCCTCGAACCGGGACTCGCGGACGCAGATCCGCTGGAAGCCGTAGCCACCACTGCGGCAACGCTAGACCTAGCTGCTTGGACGTCCATTCTTAACCTTCTGGGTGCTGTGTTTTTTATTGAAAGAATTTGCTGTGGTCAGCAATGGCACTGACTCCACCTGTGTGGTCCTCGTGATTGGCTTAGAAGCTTGGAAAGCACGGTGCGTTGCATAAAGCCGGTTCCCCAAAGTGAGCTTCGCCTCTGTAGAGAAATGTTATTAGTGAAGCATGTGTAAAAGTATTGCAGTGAAGCATAACAAGCGTGGGAAGGGGCTAAACTCATAGGACACTGTATGTATTCCTTAATTATACATGAGTGAACCCGGTATTTCCTATAACAGTACGAGCACTGATATGCCTAATACGTGTACCAACAGGCCTTCAGAGCGTTTTCGAATGTGCCTGTGACGCTTTAAGCCCTTAAGGGCAGTAAATGACGTGCATTTATTTTTTCCAACTGGTCGATTTTGCGGATGTTTTCGTGGTTCATAGGGAGTTCGAAAAATCGGACGTGGACTGTGCAACTGACCAGGAAGATGCTTCAAATGATCCGTGGGGCGAACGAGTGTCGGAAGAAGGATAAGAACAAAAAGGAGCTACGCATTGAGGAATGAACGGGAGAGGAAGCGTGCTGCCGCCGTTTTGAAGGAGCTTGAGCTCAAAAAACAAAGTGTTGGCTGATGCCGAGTCAGGTGTCCCCCCGTATACAAACCAAAATAAACTCTTTAAAGCAGTGAAACACAACACTGACATGTTGTGCGTGGGCTGAGCGTATGTCAGGGCAGTTGAGGTTGACTTACGAGTTGTTGAGAGAGAATCTCAATTCGGGTCTCATACCGCTGAGCTTCCTATGAGTTGATAGAAATTGCTCACATTCGAAAATATTTGCTTCTCTACGCATCTGCTTCTTATTTGTACTTGAGAATGTCCGACTCGATTTGCGATTTTTTTTCGAAGACATATCATTCGCTGTGCATTTTATTAACCTCTTCCTTCTAATCTCTTTTTGAATAACATAAACACTATTCCTTAGTATTTAAACTGGATTAAGTTGTTTCTTTATTTGTTTTCATATGCTTACAAGAGAGTGACAGCATCGGGCTACATAGTTTCAGCCTCTCTTGACATAAAACATAGTTCTGCGTCACTCAGGGAATTTTGCAAAGGCACTCAGGGAAAGCCTTCAAAAATCAGAGAATTTGGATATGTCAACTTGGTAGACACCCTGGTATGGCTTCCTTTTAGGTTCCAGAAAGGGGAAGCATTGGGGGACGAGAATTCCACATTTAAGTAGTGACTATCGTTTACATGAATGCTCACGAAACCAGTTCATCAGAACCGCCCATGCCTTCAGAAGCGAAAGCAAGGAGCAATTAAGACCTTTAACTGCGTACACCATGGTGCACACTTTATGTCATAGAAGCCGGAGGGTCATTCGGAATTGAAAATTATTTTAAAAAAATGAAAAATTGTGGTTTCTCCTTCTGTGAAATAGTCATATGATAGCTTCTGGCAGGTGTTTGATATTTCTATTTGGGTAAATCAGACTGCTTGCAAACCAAGTATGCTAGTGGAGGTAGAGATACGTTCTGTGGAAAGAACTGAGTGCGCCTTAATAGAACACTTGTTCATCAATTGGCGGATGTTACCATATGGTGTTAAGCAAAAGCCCCTTGGTTTCATGGCTTGTGAAGACGTAATTTTTATAAGGCAAAATAAAATTTAAGCATTTTTGGACATAATACATTTCCGGACCTAAAATGGAGTTCACGGTGAGGCGATGCTTTAATCTTCCCAGACACATTTGTACATGTTTTGAAACGAAGATTCAGTGATGTGCGAAAATTTTTCTTACTTGAGCGCCTCTTAACCACTTCAGAAGGAAAAAAACCTTTGGTTTCAGGTAGTTGGATCATTGTGGAAGTATATGCACAGTCACATGCAAAATCAACGTGCATGTAACGGATACATATCCCTTACATGCACGTTGATTTTGATGGGCCTTTTTGATGGGCCTTTCTAAATGAATGATTTGCTTCTTTGTTTGTCTTTTTGGTGCATTTCCCTGCCTGTACTTATGCCTATGTCGACTTTGATGCATCATATTCGTCAGATCTGATTTTGGTTCACATCTAAAGGCATGCTATATTTTAGTTAGCATGCAGCGGTGGCGTCGCAGCGGTGGGGTCGCAGCGGTAGAATACCCGCCTCGCGTGCAAGAGGTCCGTGGTTCGAATTCCGGTGCCCGCACTAAGCCTCGGTGCTACCGAGGCTTAGCGGAGAGAAGAGAACTAGGAGTCGGATTCCTGAATAATAAGAATATAACTGGTAACATACAGGAATTCTATAGCATTAACGAGAGGGTGGCAGGTCTTGTTGTGAAACTTAATAAGAGATACAAAATGAAGGTTGTACAGGTCTACGCCCCTACATCCGGTCATGATGACCAGGAAGTCGAAAGCTTCAATGAAGACGTGGAATCGGCGATGGGTAGAGTGAAAACTAAATAGGCTATACTAGTGGGCGACTTTAATGCCAAGGTAGGCAAGAAGCAGGCTGGAGACAAGGCAGTGGGGGAATATGGCATAGGCACTAGGAATAGCAGGGGAGAGTTATTAGTAGAGTTTGCGGAACAGAATAATATGCGGATGATGAATACCTTCTTCCGCAAGCGGGATAGCCGGAAGTGGACGTGGAGGAGCCCTAACGGCTAGACTAGAAATGAAATAGACTTCATACTCTGTGCTAACCCTGGAATCATACAAGATGTGGACGTGCTCGGCAAGGTGCGCTGCAGTGACCACAGGATGGTAAGAACTCGAATTAGCCTAGACCTGAGGAGGGAACGGAAGAAACTAGTACATAAGAAGCCGATCAATGAGTTTGCGGTAAGAGGGAAATAGAGGAATTTCAGATCAAGCTACAGAGCAGGTATTCGGCTTTAATTCAGGAAGAAGACCTTAGTGTTGAAGCAATGAACGACAATCTTGTGGGCATCATTGAGGAGTGTGCAACGGAAGTCAGCGGTAACTCCGTTAGGCAGGATACCAGTTAACTATCGCAGGAGACGAAACACCTGATCAAGAAACGCCAATGTATGAACGCCTCTAACCCTACAGCTAGAATAGAACTGGCAGAACTTTCGAAGCTAATCAACAAGCGTAAGACAGCTGACATAAGGAAGTATAACATGGATAGAATTGAACAAGCTCTCAGGAACGGAGGAAGCCTAAAAGCAGTGAAGAAGAAACTAGGAATAGGCAAGAATCAGATGTGTGCGTTATGAGACAAAGCCGGCAATATCATTACTAATAGGGATGAGATAGTTCAAGTGGCTGAGGAGTTCTATAGAGATTTATACAGTACCAGTGACACCCACGACGATAATGGAAGAGAAAATAGTCAAGACGAATTCGAAATCCCAAAGGTAACGCCGGAAGAAGTAAAGAAAGCCTTGGGAGATATGCAAAGGGGGAAGGCAGCTGGGGAGGATCAGATAACAGCAGATTTGTTGAAGGATGGTGGACAAATTGTTCTGGAGAAACTGGCCACCCTCTATACGCAATGCCTTATGACCTCGAGCGTACCGGAATCTTGCAAGAACGCTAACATAATCCTAATCCATAAGAAAGGGGACGCCAAAGACTTGAAAAATTATAGACCGATCAGCTTACTGTCCGTTGCCTACAAACTATTTACTAAGGTAATCGCAAATAGAATCAGGAGCACCTTAGACTTCTGTCAAGCAAAGGACCAGGCAGGATTCCGTAAAGGCTACTCAACAATAGATCACATTCACACTATCAATCAGGTGATAGAGAAATGTGCGGATTTTAACCAACGCTTATATATAGCTTTCATTGATTACGAGAAAGCGTTTGATTCTGTCGAAACCTCAGCAGTCATGGAGGAATTACGGTATCAGGGTGTAGACGAGCCGTATGTAAAAATACTGAAACATATCTATAGCGGCTCCACATCCACCGTTGTTGTCCAGAAAGAAAGCAATAAAATCCCAATAAAGAAAGGTGTCAGCCAGGGAGATACGATCTCTCCATTGCTATTCACAGCGTGTTTACAGGAGGTATTCAGAGACCTGGATTGGGAAGAGTTGGTGATATGAGTTAATGAGAATACCTTATTAACTTGCGATTCGCTGATGATATTGCCTTGCTTAGTAACTCAGGGGACCAACTACAATGCATGCTCACTGACCTGGAGAGGCAAAGCCGAAGGGTGTGTCTAAAAATTAATCTGCAGAAAACTAAAGGAATGTTTAACAGTCTCGGAAGAGAACAGCAGTTTACGATAGGTAGTGAGGCACTGGAAGTTGTAAGGGAATACATCTAGATAGGACGGTTAGTGACGGCGGATCCGGATCATGCGACTAAAATATTCAGAAGAATAAGAATGGGCTGGGGTGCGTTTGGCAGGCATTCTCAGATCATGAACAGCAGGCAGCCATTATCCGCCAAGAGAAAAGTTTATAACAGCTGTGTCTTACCAGTACTCACCTATGGGGCAGAAACCTGGAGGCTTACGAAAAGGGTTCTACTCAAATTCAGGACGACGCAAAGAGCTATGGAAAGAAGAATGATGGGTGTAACGTTAAGGGATAAGAAAAGAGCAGATTGGGTGAGGGAACAAACGCGAGTTAATGACATCTTAGTTGAAATCAAGAAAAGAAATGGGCATGGGCAGGACACGTAATGAGGAGGGAAGATAACCGATGGTCATTAAGGGTTACGGACTGGATTGCAAGGGAAGGGAAGCGTAGCAGGGGGCGGCAGAAAGTTAGGTGGGCGGATGAGATAAAGAAGTTTGCAGGAACGACATGGCCACAATTAATACATGACCGGGGTTGTTGGAGAAGTATGGGAGAGGCCTTTGCCCTGCAGTGGGCGTAACCAGGCTGATGATGACTTTAGTAACAATAGTCACAATAATTGATCTTGTAATTGTACAATCTGCTCTTCAGAAGTATTGCATTCAGAAGTATTGCATTCATGGGCATTATTCTAATCTGATTTTATGTTTTTGTCAGTATGTTTCTCAAATTACTATTCAGTTTCTCTTGTGACTGATCGATAAAGACTTTGACCTTTTAAGAGAGAAAACGTTTCATTTGAGTTACTCGCCAACTATAGATTACATCCAATTCACCAAGCATAAGTGCGCAATACTTACATGTGAAGGAATGAAATATTCCCCACATGTAAGTATTGCGAAAACTTTCTAACGTGACTATGGATCTACATCCTGCTTTTACACTATTGGGAAGTGTACTAGCACTGTTGTGAAGCTGTGCAAGCACTCTATTTGGGGGAGTAGAAACACTCGGCTTGGTGAAGTAGAAGTACTCTGTCTCGGGGAGTACTATCACCCCTGTGGGGAAAGTATTAGCACTCTGCGAAAGAGTACTAGCACTACCTTGCGGTGGAGCAACAAAACTGTCAGGAGGAGTTATCCTACTCTCTCACAAAGAGGGTCGATCTGCTCTTGCAAAGAGAGTTAAATATGAGACAAGCACATACTCCCTCGAAGAGAATGCCCGGAACACTCTTTGTTTTTGGAGTGTAGAATGTGATATCAAAAACGAATAGGCACATTCTCTCATGGCTTCCTATTTTTAACTCTGCCTAAATAATCTGGCGATTCACATGAGAGCACATTTTGAAATTAGCAATTAAAGCCGGTCAGTGTGACGCAATGTCTTGATTACTTGGTGGCCGCAATTTCAGAATTTGTACATAACATTTACTAGAATAATAATTAGGCTTTTATTGAACAAATTTCGTTAGCTAGCGGAACATTGCAATCTTTCGCTCAAGTCCACTTCTTCATGTAATCCATATCAAAATTCCGAATTGTGCCATGTGCTCCACGCGCTTTCTTTATTTTCGAACTAAACAAGAAAGTCGTAGTTTCGGCCGAAAAGTGAAGCATCGATTGCGATAGGAAATTTACAGACAGCTACACGATGTAAGATAGTAGATTTATGGGGAGTATAAACTTGGAAACATTCGCTTAGTAGCTGAATTAACAACCATGGTATCAGCGCGCCCAGGGAATGGTGAACACACCCGAAAAGTGAACCACCAATTGTGATAGCAAATTAGTAGATAGCTGTACGAAGTAAGGGTAGTTGTTTTATAGGGCGTATAATTTTGGAAACATTCGTTTACTAAGGAAATTAACAATGAAAGAACATGTAAGCGTGACTCGATGGGGACGTAGAAAGAAACAGACACGCAATAACACCGCTGTCCTTGCGTGGCTACTTCTTTCTAAGTCCTTGTTCAGTCGCACTTACCAAACCAACTAGCCCGTCAACGTGCTTTAACTAAATTAACCAGCAAAGTGTCACGCGTGCACAGGTAAACATGAACACATCTCGCTCAATGGCAGCGGAAGCTGTCTGTGAAAACACTGGAATTAGGAATCACGGCAGCAGCCGCGATATTGAACTCCATGTATATGACGCTTCAACACCAACGAAATGTCGAAACGCGCATACAAAGCTACCGGCACAGCGCGCACTCTGTAAAAATAACAGATCGTTTTGTAGATGAGGCCCGCTCAGGCGCGCATTTTAGCCACTTTGCAGATGGCTTTCAAGACACTCGAGCGCCGGCAACCGGTCCCTACGGCGTCTGTTGAAAGGCTGTTTCACATCGCGCGATTGGGGCGAAAAAACTGTTCTGCCGCGCAAGTCCCAGAGCCATTTTGACTGACAGCTTTCACGTGCGTTTGCGGCAGCGCAATTTCCGTCGCAGCGATATTTAAATTTTCCTGTTAATATCCGATAATACAGTAAGTACAATATTTCTTTAACGTTTAAAAGCATTGGGACTTTACGACAGCTTACAGATGCGGTGAGTGCGACGCTGCACAACACCGAAAGTATGAGCGTGCGGCTTGTGTGGCATGGGTGGCAAGGTTCCATTTAGTAGACTCTAGTTTCGTTATTACTAAGGAAGTCAAAACTTTCTTTCTGAATGAGTTTTTGCTTTTGCAGATGAACAAGCTACTATTGAGTGTGCATGTATAAGCAGCTGGCACAATTTGTAGCGAGGAAGAGGTTGACGACGGGGGCGATAGAGTGGGTACGCGCCTTGTGTTGAAGCGGCGTCCTTCTCCCGATCTCTGCATGTTTCCAATCCTCGTTCTGTCGCCGCTGCCCAGTGCTTATTGAGGAAGTAGGTTAGTTCTGCGACTAGCTCGTCACTGAGATTGCGGATGAGTGCGGGCCCAGCTGGCAGCGGCATCCAGCGGAGCCATGGACTAGGGGCAGACGGCCATTCCTAAGAAGATGGAAGACACCATCTGACTCCGCGGAATTCTTTAAATTTTCTAGAGCTCAATAAACCTTTTTCCTCCTCCTCTCCCAATCTGGATAGCAGGCAGAGTCTCCTTTTAAACGAATTGTGTAAGCGGAAGAAAAAAAATTGTTGATGAAGCTTCTAAGGCGCAGGCCCTGGTTTGTTCGCCCCATTAAAACATAACTAAAACTGGCGGCCGACATTGCTCCACAGAGCTACCAACGCGCTGTAAAACAGGAAAGCGCCTATTTTGACGGCGCTGTGTTTTGTGACAAATTGCCCCTCCCACATCGCGTCGATCGCTGCGACTCAGCGCAGGCGCCACCAATATATTGGAATCCAGTCGCCCACGGCGTCGCGGCTGTCGCTGAGCAACGAAATATGTTGTGTCGCTGACTGAAAATCGCGCCATGTGAAACAGCCTAAAGACGTCTACTACGGAGTCCACGATTCGCGTGGCCAACGCCATGGTAGATGCCGCAATGTCTCCACTCTGTACGGAGCGGCGGGCAAGGAAGACATCGAGACGTCGTGGCAGCCGGCGGAGAATGCCCCACCTCCCTCGCCTGAACCCCATTGCCTCGTGCACCTTAGGAGAGGGCATGCATCCGAGCTGTGTTCCTCGCTCGAGCACGCGAGAATTAACCGCGTTTACTGGCTCACCTTCACACGCATTCACTCGTACGGAACCTCACGAATACGCTGAAAGTGAGGGCAGAAATGTGCCTGGAATGTCCTTATAATTGTTACCGTAATAAAATGCGCCTGGAGTGTCCATATAATTGCTATCGCAATAGAAGACAGAGAACGCGGTATATCCTCTGCATAAACGCGAACCTGGCTTTGTTATGGAATTTAAACATAATACCGAAAGGGAAGTTTCCTTCCTCGCAACGCAGGGTATGTGCGGTAAAAACACGTAGCAGGCAACAAGACAGGCATGCAGGCTTCCCAGCGTCACGGCAGCTGCGCGACACGCGTCCACGCTGGGTGGATACAGGTTGCGCAGAGTGCTTAAACATGCTAACGTCTTCACTGTTTGGATGGAGGAGCCCATACAATTTAACACAGGAGCTCTTTCTCTAAGGATTCCTTTGCTATCAGCGAGTTTTCTGTGCCACCTCTACTATCAGTGCTGAAAATGCCGCGCAGGAGCACTGCACGTGAAAGGTAAAACTATATTTATCGGGAGCCCCTCGTAATCCTAACTGAGTCACTTGTAATTCCGTGTGTTGTCTGTTCTGCGTCTAGTCTTCAGTACCGTTGTACAGCAGAGTACACCGTACACCGAGTACACCTTCGAGTACACCGTACCTACGACGCAAACGAATCAACACGTCACCAATGTTTGTAACAATGTCCAGCAGAATGGCACAAGGTAGAACATAGTCCTGATAATTCAAAGTGGTGGGCACATCACGTTAAGGGGTCTCTTTCCAGGCCTCAGAGCAAATTTCGGCTATATGTTGGAAGCAGTTACGTGACCTGTAGGCAGCGTTCTGCCGCACAAGTTTTGTGCGGTAGATTAATTAATAGTCAATACTCATTAATAGCCGAGATAGAAATATTTCAGTGTCGCAAACCCATGACTTCAGCAGGCGGGTTCCACTTGCAAGTAAGACGCTCTCTCCACTCACCGTGTCTAGCCTACGCAAGTAAAATTATTTGCCTGCGTTCTCCCATAGCGGGCCTCAATGATCGTGTGACGCATACGTCACAGTCCCCGCATATTTTTTTTTTTTTTGCTTCGTGCTTTTTTTGGGGCGCTGCGCACTTCCGCCGATGGCGTCGCGCGCGAGCTGTTGTCTCTATCGCGCAGCGCACGATTTTGCGCGCTGTGCACAAGAATACATGACTAGCATGACACGAGTTCTGCGGTAGAACAAGTGGACCGCCGAGCGTGATCACGCGCCGGGACACGGTAGAAAATGGCATAGTTTCGGGCCTGCGCCCGTGACCGCACGACCATGGGAACAAGCAGACGAAGCGGAAGTACCTCTCTTTTGCTTAGGTGCGAAGTAAAACACAAAAAACAGGCAGACATTCTGTCTGTATGTTTCATTATTTCGGTAAACTTCAATTCTTCAATTCAGGCAACAGATCACACAGATAAAAGATGTTGTCTTGAGTGATTATCGAAGTCACGTGTCACCACGAGCGACGTCACATTGCGGACACGATTACATAGGAGGCGCAGGGGCACGATTACGTCACCGTCCGGCTTGGAGCGAAGCGGCCGCGAGTAAAGAGCGAAACGGCGTTCGGATTCAAATTTCAGATCTTTCCGCGGCACGTAGCGATGTAATGCCTTGCAGACACGATTGTTATCGCGCACTGTATGCTCTGCGCTTGTCAGCTCAAAATTGCCCGACCTGGTGAGGGGCTCATTAACTGTATAGTATTTGACACGCGAAACAATGGCACATGCTGCCTTTCTGGTTTCTTCTCTGAATGTTTTGCTGCAGTTACGTGCAAGTTATGACCGTTTCTTTCACGCTTCTGCAGCCCGTTATTTACACATTTAGTTATTTTTCGTGAGAATCGGGAAGTGAGGCTATAGCAGAGGACATACAAGCGATTCTTTGTGGCCATGAGCATGTTGACAGCATATCTATGTGGCTAGGGTACTAGTACCTTCAGCGCTGTGCTTTTAAAATGCGCCCCAAGCTACGCAGTGTAGCATTCCCATTAACTATTTTGAAAATTGAAACGACGTTGTCAGTGAACAGGCAAAATGATTTCCCTACGGTGACACACTAAAACACTGCAGCTAATGAAGCAACGAAATCACTACTGGACGCCATGCGACCGCATATAAAGCGGGTTCATATGCGAATATCAAGACAAATTAAATATTACACAACAGAAAAAAATCACACCTTCCGGTCACTTCATTAAACAAAACATTTGATCGTAGCTAAGAACTAACGTCACTGAGTGAGCTTTGTTGATAACTCACAAACGCATTCCTTTTTCTTTCTAGCAGCCACAGCAAAAAGTACATTCAGAAAATCACGAATAGGCAATAATATATTGATTGAGCCCACTAGCTAGCCCTTGTGTTATAAGAAAAAACTAAAGCTAAATGTAATACCAGAGTGCAGCGGTGGCGTAGAGGTAGAACACCCGCCTCGCGTGCAAGAGGTCCGTGGTTCGAATCCCGGTGCCGCGCAATTTTCCACCGGAATAAAAAAAAAAAAAAAAAATCCGCGTGTTGATAAAATTGCATAAACAGGCCTGGAGTGTGGCCTGATGCCGGTGACCAGAACCGGTAACACACTCCCTCACCAGAGCAGGATTGGCCACCCTGGTGCAGTACTTGGCCACAACCTCCTATATGAACACAACAATCAAACCCCGGCCCTCAGTCCCCAGCAGCTGCGAAGCAACTGACCACGGCGGCGGTCAGACCTGCGACGCTGCAGAGGGTGCTAAGAATCCCTGGCTCCGGACAGGCCGCCATTGGAATATGAACCTGGCAACGTTTAACGCAAGAACATTATCTAGTGAGGCGAGTCTAGCAGTGCTATTGGAAGAATTAGAGGGCAGTAAATGGGATATAATAGGGCTCAGTGAAGTTAGGAGGCCATAAGAAGCATATACAGTGTTAAGGAGCGGGCACGTCCTGTGCTACCGGGGCTTAGCGGAGAGACGAGAACTAGGAGTCGGATTCCTGATTAATAAGAATATAGCTGGTAACATACAGGAACTCTATAGCATTAACGAGAGGGTGGCATGTCTTGTTGTGAAACTTAATAAGAGGTACAAAATGAAGGTTGTACAGGTCTACGCCCCTACATCCAGTCATGATGACCAGGAAGTCGAAAGCTTCTACGAAGACGTGGAATCGGCGATGGGTAGAGTGAAAACAAAATACACTATACTGATGGGCGATTTCAATGCCAAGGTAGGCAAGAAGCATGCTGGAGACAAGGCAGTGGGGGAATATGGCATAGGCACTAGGAATAGCAGGGGGGAGGTATTAGTAGAGTTTGCAGAACAGAATAATATGAGGATAATGAATACCTTCTTCCGCAAGCGGAAAAAACGAAAGTGGACATGGAGGAGCCCGAACGGCGAGACTAGAAATGAAATAGATTTCATACTCTGCGCTAACCCTGGCATCATACAAGATGTGGACGTGCTCGGTAAGGTGCGCTGCAGTGACCACAGGATGGTAAGAACTCGAATTAGCCTAGACCTGAGGAGGGAACGGAGGAAACTGGTACATAAGAAGCCGATCAATGAGTTAGCGCTAAGAGGGAAAACAGAAGAATTCCAGATCAAGCTACAGAACAGGTATTCGGCTTTAAGTCACGAAGAGGATCTTAGTGTTGAAGCAATGAACGACAATCTTGTGGGCATCATTAAGGAGTGTGCAATAGAAGTCGGTGGTAACTCCGTTAGACAGGATACCAGTAAGCTATCGCAGGAGACGAAACATCTGATCAAGAAACGCCAATGTATGAAAGCCTCTAACCCTACAGCTAGAATAGAACTGGCAGAACTTTCGAAGTTAATCAACAAGCGTAAGACAGCTGACATAAGGAAGTATAACATGGATAGAATTGAACAAGCTCTCAGGAACGGAGGAAGCCTAAAAGCAGTGAAGAAGAAACTAGGAATTGGCAAGAATCAGATGTATGCCTTAAGAGACAAAGCCGGCAATATCATTACTAATATGGATGAGATAGTTCAAGTGGCTGAGGAGTTCTATAGAGATTTATACAGTACGAGTGGCACCCACGATGATAATGGAAGAGAGAATAATCTAGAGGAATTCGATATCCCAGAAGTAACGCCGGAAGAAGTAAAGAACGCCTTGGGAGCTATACAAAGGGGGAAGGCAGCTGGGGAGGATCAGGTAACAGCAGATTTGCTGAAGGATGGTGGGCAGATTGTTCTAGAAAAACTGGCCAGCCTCTATACGCAATGCCTCAAGACCTCGAGCGTACCGGAATCTTGGAAGAACGCTAACATAATCCTAATCCATAAGAAAGGCGACGCCAAGGACTTGAAAAATTATAGACCGATCAGCTTACTGTCCGTTGCCTACAAAGTATTTACTAAGGTAATTGCAAATAGAATCCGGAACACCTTAGACTTCCGTCAACCAAAGGACCAGGCAGGATTCCGTAAAGGCTACTCAACAATAGATCATATTCACACTATCAATCAGGTGATAGAGAAATGTGCGGAATATAACCAACCATTATATGTAGCTTTCATTGATTATGAGAAAGCATTTGATTCAGTCGAAACCTCAGCAGTCATGGAGGCATTGCGGAATCAGGGTGTAGACGAGCCGTATGTAAAAATACTGAAAGATATCTATAGCGGCTCCACAGCCACTGTACTCCTCCATAAAGAAAGCAACAAAATCCCAATAAAGAAAGGCGTCAGGCAGGGAGATACGATCTCTCCAATGCTATTCACAGCGTGTTTACAGGAGGTATTCAGAGACCTGGATTGGGAAGAATTGGGGATAAGAGTAAATAGAGAATACCTTAGTAACTTGCGCTTCGCTGATGATATTGCCTTGCTTAGTAACTCAGGGGACCAACTGCAATGCATGCTCACTGATCTGGAGAGGCAGAGCAGAAGGGTGGGACTAAAAATGAATCTGCAGAAAACTAAAGTAATGTTTAACAGTCTCGGAAGGGAACAGCAGTTTACGATAGGTAGCGAGGCACTGGAAGTGGTAAGAGAATACATCTACTTAGGACA
This sequence comes from Dermacentor andersoni, assembly GCF_023375885.2. Taxonomy (NCBI): domain Eukaryota; kingdom Metazoa; phylum Arthropoda; class Arachnida; order Ixodida; family Ixodidae; genus Dermacentor; species Dermacentor andersoni. The sequence continues at coordinate 33,177,018 of NC_092818.1, forward strand.
GGTAGTGACTGCTGATCCAGATCATGAGAGTGAAATAATCAGAAGAATAAGAATGGGCTGGGGTGCGTTTGGCAGGCATTCGCAGATCATGAACAGCAGGTTGCCATTATCCCTCAAGAGAAAAGTGTATAACAGCTGTGTCTTACCAGTGCTCACGTACGGGGCAGAAACCTGGAGGCTTACGAAAAGGGTTCTACTTAAATTGAGGACGACGCAACGAGCTATGGAAAGAAAAATGATAGGTGTAACGTTAAGGGATAAGAAAAGAGCAGATTGGGTGAGGGAACAAACGCGCGTTAATGACATCTTAGTTGAAATCAAGAAAAAGAAATGGGCATGGGCAGGACATGTAATGAGGAGGGAAGATAACCGATGGTCATTAAGGGTTACGGACTCGATTCCGAGGGAAGGAAAGCGTAGCAGGGGGCGACAGAAAGTTAGGTGGGCAGATGAGATTAGGAAGTTTGGAGGGTCAACATGGCCACAATTAGTACATGACCGGGGTAGTTGGAGAAGTATGGGAGAGGCCTTTGCCCTGCAGTGGGCGTAATCAGGCTGATGATGATGATGATGATGATGATGATGATGATGATGAAATGTAATACCAAAATCCCACGTTGCCTCACAAAGCGCAACGTACGCTGAAATGCCAGAACACGTAGTTCCTAAATTTTGTGACTGCCCGCCTGAATTTTCTTTGCAGGCTACATTGCAGTCCGGTTCTACGGCATGAACGCGCGGAAAATTTTGGGTAAATGAAATGATCGTGCACTGTTTGTATTGTACTTGAAAACCACTAACTTCTTACGATTGACCAAAAAAGAAAAAGAAGAGCAGAAGAGCAGTCATCTTGATTATGGCACGGACCATCAGAACAGTACCGCAAACAGCACGTGTATGGATGCAAAAAAACAGCGTATATGGAGAAAAAAACTCTAAAATTGTATTTTGTAGTTTTTGATGCGGAGACAATAATATGGAGCGGTTACGTTCTAGTTCTGACTCGACTTATCGGCTGGAGGTCAAGAAGAGGAGAACATTTCGGTTTTTCTTTTAACATGTTTCTGTTATAGAACGTTCACAGAAAATGTCGTGTATGGTACAGAAAATTTCTGTAAGTTTTATTTAAAATAACTGCTGCTATTACAGTGATATATAGTCCTTTGACTAAAATTGTCACCATAAAAGTGCAGTCAAAATGTACCGAAGGTGACTTCGTTATTTGGCTTTCTGAATTTTACCATAAGACTATAAGCCATACATCAAAATTGAGCTGCCTATGTCCAGCCGTGGACATTGCGTGTGGTCATACCTCCTCCTAATCATCTGTCCTTCTTGCGTTCCAATCATTCGGCGGTAATGACCTTACAACACCTTATAAATACATTGTAAGTATAACGAAACCTTCACCACACTCCCCTACTTTCTCAAACTCAACAAGATTATCAGCATCAACGTTCGCTAATTTAAACTGGCGTCAGAGTATAGCAAGCCACTATGCTCAGCAGCCTACGTAATATCGCAATTCTTGCGTATTTGACTCCATTTCCATATTTTATTCTCAAATTGCCACTCCAGAGTTAAACGTCGATAGAGGGTGGTATGCACGATATTATTTAGAAACATCCTGTAACACGCCTTTGATAACGTGCGGACAGCCGTTAATTATCCTTGATACATCTTTATTATACGATGCACGTGTAGTTAAGGAACGTCTGTACGTGGAAGCGTTTCACTTGTGTCATTCCCCCCTCCCCTTACATTTCACATTATATAAGTTTTCTTCCTTTGATTTTGTTATTCCTGGCCGCCCATATAATGCCAGCCTAAGTAGCAATCTACCGCAGTTGAAAATAACCATTGTGTTTCTCCGTGGTCTCTCTTACGCTGCCTTATGTATTTGCGCTGCACCTTTATATTGTTTTAATTCGAGGAAACCGATTGCGCTGTGTAGGAAAGTGGCAGTTCTCTAAGAAGTAAGGCGCTTGATTGAGGTCCTAGCATACTTAAAGAGGACGACAAATATGAAGACCATGCCATAATAAATAAGACTTTCTTTAACATAGCTATCCCAGTTCCAGTTGGAATACTAAGTTACATGAGTGTAAAATCAAACATACTCTTTGAAACTCCATACCAAAATGAACGCCTAGGATGGAAAAAAAAAATATGGTATATCCCTCTTCCATGGGCATCGGTAGAAAACGAAAATGAAGCGTGTCTTCATAGAAGCTCTTGCATGTTTATTCTACTTGAAGAATTAAGTTGCAAGTAGCCAACAGTGGCACCCATACTTGCCCTCAGGGACTTTCGACAATTTCCACGGAATCAAAAGTTGTCGAACGAATCGCGACCAGTAAATATCCCCAGGAGACACTGCATTGCACGTGCCGGAGCACTGGACAAATCCGCCACAAACCACAGGCATTCGCAAACCGTACAAGCGAAACTAGAGGGATTGTTATTGATTCGTAAAGTCGTGGTCCGCTGCAACGAAAGGCGCACGATTTGCGGGTCGGCAACTATGTTGCAAGTTTTCTCGGCGTGCGGCATCCGGCTACAGAGTAGCTTCGGCGAAGGTACGAGCATTTTGGCTTGGCTTCGTAGTGTCTTCTGCAGCTAGTTGAGTTCCGACGCACTCAGCTTCATGAATGCTAATGGCAGAGTTCGCAGCGTGCGTTGCGAAGGCGTTCTGCTTCACGCTGCCATGTCTCTTGCCGGACCAAAGCGAGATTCGCCCGTCAACGTCGTTGCCTTTCTGTCCCGCTTAGCGCAGCACTTTTATTGGTTTGTGTCATGTCAATCGAAGCAGTAGGCGGTATGTAAGCACTGCTGATGCACAGAGAAGCTGCACTGCACAGGCGACGAAGCGTCACAGGATAGTCCACCGCGTAACACAAGCCATTTACGTAAACTGCGTGGTTTGCGCTTTAGAGCCTCCACTGCGCTTATCGTACCCAAGTGCTCACTGTCGGCGCTCGTTGTGTTATATGGCATCGTCATGCCTTTTATTAAAGAATAAATATTGTACGTCACATTCGTTACAGCAAGTTGATTGTGGGCCCGGCACAAAACATTTCCATGTTACAAAATATTGCCTTCGCGCCATGTGTGCTGTCTAAGCTTATTTCTTTCCCTATATATATTCCACAAAACGACGAGGAAGGTCCCTAACCAGTGCACAATACACCGTCGAGTATATTCATATATTCATATTCATATATTCATATATATTCATATATTCATATTCACCGCGTTCATATATTTCTTGAAGGTGCACAGAAAGACTTCTTTTTTTACCAAGAAATAGAATGAACTCACTAATAAACGTAGTTCTCTCACGGATGACATGTGATAAAAAGTTTTCAAATGCTTCAACTATAAGTGGAGCATTGTGGTGCTAAACACGAAGTCACGGGAACGAACCCCAGGCACGGTGGCCACATTTCGGTGGGGACGAAATGCGAAAACACCCGTGTACGTTGATTTAGGTGCACGTTAAAGAACTTCAGGTGGTCCAAATTTACGGAGTCCCCCAATACTGCGTGTCTGATTAACAGAAATTGATTTTGGCAAGTAAAAGCCCATAATATTTTTTATAAGTGAAGTTGTTTTTGCTGGTCCCCTAAATATGTAACTCGTTATCGCAATGATATCCGGCTTTCTCTCTATTTCTGTATCCGCTAGTGCGCTTGAAGCTACACTGTGGAGAAGCAGAGAGGACAAGTAACTGCCCTAATCTTTTGTGCCGTAGGGGTGAAAGGGCTAGTCATGCCCCCCCCCCCCCTCGCTTCAGCTGCCGCGGTAGACTACGTTACAGTGCACGTCGCAGGCACCTCGTAGGCCACGCGGAGCAGACACCGCTGTGCTCTGTACAAATATCAAAATAGTATTGCGAGATCATTACTTGGCTCATTGTGTGGCACCGCCGTCATCAGAAAGCCGTGGCAGAAAAAACGCACACAAATTACATATTCACCTAAGTAAAAATATGTGGTCTTCATGACGATGTAATCCTGTGCCCTAAAGCCACTGCTACCGCTTCGTATCTGAGTGCGCTATCCACTGCCTCACTGCAACAGGCAACACTGATAAATATCTTCGAGCCGGTGCTCGTGGTTGGGCTCTGCCTGGCCCGGCGATTCACTACATCGCAGAGCAAGCAGCTCCAGAGTGACTACTGCGAGCTCCAGCCACTTTCGCTTCTTTTCCTGTCACCTGGGATTCACAAACGCTTTCGCCCGAGCCCATGGGCGACGACGACTAATAAAGTATGCAACGTAGTTCAGGCACCCATCGGACGATAACTACGACATACCTCCTAAAGTATCAGCTAGAGTTCACCTAAGAACTCGATGAAGGAACGTATTGCCCGCCTCCTGGTGTCACTCGGTAAAATACTGCCCTTGTCCGCGAATGCTTTTACCGTTTTGAAAAGTGTTGTCATCGAGAACTAACACTAAACGCAATATGCGTGAAACGCCACTTTAATGAGAACTTCGAAAATAAGGCATAGCTGAAGGATGATAATACAGCCGATTTGTCGTTTTGCATTGCTGCGACCTCATAAGCACCAACGCTATTAGCCCCGAGAACGAACTACAGGGGCGCTGCGAGCGCCGCTCGCGTGACGTCAGGGCAAGGACTCGCGCCTGTCGTCTGCTACAGTTCGGGCGTTGTCCGGGCGCTTTCTGCGGTGTCTTCGTTTGTTCGCCCTCGTTCTCTCTGCTTCTATACTTATGGTGGTCGTCTCAAATACATTTTTACGACGTCTTCCTTTGCGAACATTTATTCAAAGAGCTAATCCCTTAGACAACAATGCAGCTCTCAAAGGCAACGCTACAGCGCCAGCCGAAGGAGCGCAGACCAGCCCATTGCGGTTTTTTCATGCGCGGATGGACAATCGCCAAACCATAGCATGCAGGAATCCAGTTATGATACATACCTGCTGCGGTGCAACACGTATGTCACAAACGTTGGCTATATATGACTTCTACAACAGTTACGTTGATTTTAATCAGCTAAAACAGGTTTGCTCACGACGAGTAGTTCATGGTGTAATATCGAATTTTTGCATTTCTTCACAGAAACGCTCGGCAGCAACACGGGGACTTAACTAATACTGCAGTTTAGATTCTACAATCACCACTTACTTCTTTAACTGCTTGTCAACATTACGCGGTTCCTCCCGTGTTTACTTTAAGCGGTGGAAATTTGAAGTAAGGTTAGTGAAGGCTTACAGCTATTTACAGAATACAAATAGGAATGCACCAATATATATTTCCTTTTCCGTGATACACGTTCAACTCACTTGAGAAATTTACTGGTGCTTGTTGCTTGAGGAATATACATGACGAATCTGTTTGGCTAACTGGCACAGGCTGCTCGGCAGTGGCGTAGCCAGGTCGTCTGGCACCCGGGGACCTTAGCTCTTCTGTCACCCCCCCTCCCCCGCCCCCCCGGGTGTAGTCGAGGAAGGCGAGGATATCGACAATTTTCGGGTGTCGTCAGACGTATATGACACCTCCCCCCCCCCCCTACTGGCCCCGTGCACCCGGGGCCCACGGCCCCCCGGCCCCCCCTGTTGCTACGCCACTGCTGCTCGGCCCAATTGCTTTACTGAAGTATGTCTGTTGGACCGCACGGCTGCAGCCAGAAAGAAGTCGAAGCGTCAATCATTAGTAGTATGGGACATATTGAAGAAATCGAAATTCCCCGCTGGAGGGTCAGAAATCAAGTGAAAGTATATGGAAGGCTTGTGGTGCTTTCTTTATGAATGTTTGCGATTGGATTGGAGCAAACTTTATTTAGCCTGCAGTTGGGCAAGGTTCTCTTTTATGTACCGACGAAGCGAATAGTCATCCGTTTGTATAATTAAAGAACGTTGGATCGAGACATGGTGAGACAGAAGGTGCTTGAATTTTCCTTTTCTAGCCAATCTAAGCTGCGCTGTAGTAGCTCGAGAATACTTTAGCCATTCAAGTTGGCGCTGTCAAAAAATGCTTTATGGTTTCAATACGAAGTTGTAGTGCACTGCTGGGTTTCGTGAACATAGCATAGCGTGCCTCGCCATACCGACAGTTGATTGCTACCGTTACGTGATCAGGGGTGTGCCGTATTGTCGATAAAAGCTACTGAGGGCCACTATGAAACATTTCATCACTTTCAATTGATTGGCTCTCGATCTTAACAACGAGACTTTTCTCTCAGGTGATTGCTACTATGGTGTTTGTGAATTACCTATGTAAATACTCTACATGACGTGCCGTCATGTTAGCAACCATGAGCAATTCGTGTTTTGGAGGCCTGTTTCAGAGGAGGATGAAAGTAGCAGCAAACTGTTTCATAAGAAATGCGTGCCTATTTTTTAAAGCATTAATGAATGGCCATATTTGAATATAACAACACACCAGAGTAATAAGAATCATTATGACAGCTTCGCTGGGCAGTGTCTTTCTAACATCGGATAACATGCTGACGCCAATTACCAAGATTTTTCTTCCATGTAAAATGCAATGTCTCTCATAGCTAAATACTAAGAAAATGTTAAATGTTTAGCGAGGCATCATACACGACTTCTCGTGTTGAATTTGCAGACATTCTTTTTACGCAAAATTTGCGGATAGACACGGCGCATATGTGCATTGCAAAACCAGTAGACCCCTTTAACGTTACATAGCTTGCGATATTCAAGCCGCAAAGTTTCTCGACTCACGCGCTTTTGAAGAAGAAACTGTGGTTAAGGCATGGCAGCTGAAAGAAGCCGACGTATTCTTCAATACGTACGGCTCGAGCCACCCATACGCCAAGCATATACGAAGGGAACGAGCGTGCGCGGGAGCCGAGAGAGCCGGAGCGAGCGGCGTCCTGGCCGTGACGTCACGCGCGAGAGGGCGCCACTCCTAATTCTCACCGCTAATACTAGGAAACTACGCAGCAACACCGAATGGAGAAAATGTGCCGCAACACTACCCTTATGAAAATGACTGTTGACATGTTTTTGGCGTATTGTTGATGAATTGTTGACTCAGTAGCCTTTCAACAATACCTCAACGATTATTGAAACCAGCGAGCAATAATTACACAGTAAAGTTGTTGGTTAGTTCACAACAAAAAATTTTTGACTGAATTCTGTTTATATATTGTTGAATAGCATCGAGTATTATTGAGCCATTGTTGAGTAGTTTCCAACAATAAAGTCGTTTACGAAGTTTTGTTGATATATTGTTGAATAGTATTGAGCCAATGTTGAGTAGTTTCCAACAATAAAACCGTTGACTAAATTCGTTTGATGTTTTGTTGAATATTATTGAGTATTATTGAGCCATGTTGAGTAGTTTTCTACAATAAAACCGTTGACTAAATGCTGCTGACTTATTGTTGAATAACATTGAGTCTCGAGCACCATTGAGTTTCGTAGTATATGTGAAAAACGCACGCACATATGTATGTGTGCATCTTTTGCACATATATGTTGCTTTACTGATCACTTGATCGCCATTGCATATACAGAGGGCGTTGTTTCACGTTACTTGAACCATAGACGTATCTAACGAGTGGGCATGTGGACAGTGAACCCTGTCCACCGAGTAGATACGTCTGTGGTATAAGTTACGTGAAACGTCCTGCACGTATATATATATATAGTAGGCAAAGGGGGATTCTTCAGGCTACCTTTCAAACGTAAAGAAGTTGCGTGGTGCTACAAGGTAAACAGAACAAGTATTTAATTTCGACAGTTTCGTTCGGTGGACCGATCTTCAGGGTTTACAAAAACATGGCAGTTCGGCCCTGGTAGTGAAGACACCAGACCGGGTGCCCGGTCGTTCTTACAACATCAAACCGAGAGGAACAGTTGTGACAGTGATTGATTTTCGGCGCTTTGGCAGATTTACAGCGGCCTTTGGTAGCTATACAGGGCAAGAGGAAGGCGGAGTCACATGTATGTAGAGCAAGGAGGTCAGTGACGAAAAAAAAAGAAAAAGAAAGAAAACGGAAAGAAAAAGAAAAAAGCACACAGGAGGAGGGAGACGTAAGATGGAGAGTGAGGGGGGCGGGAAGTAGCGGCAGCTTGGTTCTCGTGCACCCGAGGCAAGGAGGGAGAAAGCGGTCGCTCCGCAGCACCAGTGCGTGGGCTGCCGTTGTAGCGGGAGAGAGGGCAAGTTGAATCGGGTGGCGGGGGGCACAATAGAGAAGGGGACCAAAAGGAAGACAGAAGAGCGGCAACTTGTAGAAAGAAACACAGTGTCACAGTACACATATACAAGGCACGGCCTATTCCGGCAACCTTGTGGTCCAGCTACGGTGCGAAAACTTCTAGACTTGTATGTTACAGTGATGTCGTATTCTTGTAGTCTGAGGCTCCACGGTGCCAGCCGTCCTGAAGGGTCCTTTAAGTTAGCTAGCCAACACAACGCGTGATGGTCGCTGACCACTTTGAATGGCCTGCCATATAGGTAAGGGCGAAATTTCGCTGTAGCCCAAACGATGGCGAGGCATTCCTTTTCGGTTGTAGAATAATTGCCTTCCGCTTTTGACAACGACCGGCTAGCGTAAGCTATCACGTGTTCATGTCCATCTTTTCTCTGGACTAGGACGGCACCGAGGCCTAGGCTACTGGCGTCAGTGTGGATTTCGGTATCGGCGTGCTCGTCGAAGTGCGCAAGTACGGGCGGCGACTGCATACGTCGTTTTAGTTCTTGAAATGCGTTGGCCTGCGGCGTTTCCCACTTGAACTCGACGTCACATTTAGTTAGCTGTGTCAGCGGCTCAGCGATGCGCGAAAAGTCCTTGACACTCGCCTGTAGTAGGCACACATGCCAAGAAATCTACGCACTGCCTTCTTGTCGGTGGGCTGCGGAAACATTGCGATGGCAGCTGTCTTCTGCGAGTCAGGGCGGACTCCAGACTTGCTGATGACGTGGCCTAGGAACAGAAGCTCATCGTAAGCGAAGCGGCACTTTTCTGGCTTCAGAGTGAGTCCTGATACTTGATGGCCTCTAGTACTGTGGCAAGCCGCGTAAGGTGATCGTCGAAATTTTCGGCGAATACAACGACGTCATCCAAGTAAACGACGCAGGTCTGCCACTTCAAAATCCTGCTAAAACCGTGTCCGTCACGAGCCGGAACGTTGCAGGTGCCGAGCACAGTCCAAATGGCATGACCATGAACTCGTAGAGGCCGTCTGGCGTGATGAAGGCGGTCTTTTCGCCATCCCTTTCGTTGACTTCTATTTGCCAGTAGCCAGACTTGAGGTCCATCGATGAGAAGTATTTAGCATTGCAGAGCCGATCCAATGCATCGTCTATCCGTGGGAGGGGGTATACGTCTTTCTTCGTGATTTTGTTCAGTCGACGATAATCGACGCAGAAACGTAGGGTTCCGTCCTTTTTCTTCACTAAAACAACTGGAGACGCCCACGGGCTTTTCGACGGCTGGATGATGTCGTCGCGCAGCATTTCGTCGACTTGTTGTCTTATAGCTTCGGCTTCTCGCGTCGAAACTCGGTAAGGGCTCTGGCGGAGTGGTCGAGCGCACTCTTCGATTATTATATGATGCTTTGCGACTGGTGTCTGTCGAATCTTCGATGACGTCGAAAAGCAGTCTTTGTATCGTCTAAGCAGACTTCTGAGCTGTTGCCGCTTAATCACGGGGAGGCTTGGATTTATGTCGAAGTCTGGCTCGGGAACTACGGTCGTCGGGGTAGATGCAACAGAATCTGAGAGGACAAACGCATCGCTGGTTTCCTGAATTTCCTCGATGTATGCGATCGTCGTGCCCTTGTTGATGTGCTTGAACTCCTGGCTGAAGTTTGTCAGCAACACTTCAGTTTTCCCTCCATGCAGTCGAGCGATCCCTCTTGCGACGCAAATTTCACGGTCGAGCAGTAGACGTTGGTCGCCTTCGATGACACCTTCTACGTGAGCGGGTATTTCGGTGCCGACCGAAATAACAATGCTGGAGCGAGGCGGGAGGCTCACTTGATCTTCGAGCACACTCATGGCAAGGTGACTACGAGGGCTCTCCGGCGGTATCGCTTTATCTTCCGACAGCGTTATTGACTTCGACTTAAGGTCGATGATTGCGCCGTGTTGGTTCAGGAAGTCCATACCGAGAATTACATCTCGTGAACACTGTTGGAGGATAACGAAGATGGCAGGGTAAGTCCGGTCATGAATGGTTATTCTTGCCGTGCAGATTCCAGTCGGCGTAATCAGGTGTCCTCCAGCGGTGCGAATTTGAAGGCCTTCCTATGCAGTCTTAACCTTCTTCAACTGGGCGGCGATGTGTCCACTCATGACGGACTAATCAGCCCCTCTGTCCACTAAGGCGGTAACTGCGTGGCCGTCAAGAAGCACGTCGAGGTCGGTGGTTCTTTGTCTGGCGTTGCAATTAGGTCTTGGCGTCAGATCACGGCTGCGTCGTGTCGAACTGAAGCTGGAACGTCGCGTCGGCAAGTAGTCTTTCGTCGGTGTAGTCTTGGCTTCCTGGCTTCGTCGGGACGGTGGCGTGTCGTTATTATGTCGTCGGGATGGTCTCTTCGGAGTCTTCGTCGGCGGAGGAGGATCTTCATCAGTTCGACGAACAGCAACCGCACCTCCATCGGTCTCTGCTTTTAGTTTTCCGGATATGGGCTCGCTGAGCGGCCCCGGGCTGGGCCAGTGTATGGTCGGCGCTGCGGCGAGAGGTAGCGGCCTGGTGATGGCGAACGCGACGATCGTCGAGAGCTCCACTGAGCAGCGGAGAGGTAGTGGGCGATATCGCGTGGGCGTTCACCTTGCTGCGGGCGCGGAGCGTTGACGGCGAAACCTCGCAGTCCCATCTCCCGGTATGGGCATCGGCGATACACATGGCCGGCTTCTCCGCAGTGATAGGAGAGCGGGCGGTGGTCGGGGGCTCGCCAAATGTCCGTCTTCGTCGCGTAGGTGCGTTGGGCGACGGGTGGGCGTGTTGGAGGCGGTGGCGGCGGACGACGGAATTGCGGCGTCACAGGGCCCTGGCGCGGTCGCGGAGGGGGGCCTTCACGGCGTGCGACGGCGGCGTAGGTCATCGCTTCCGGCTGGGGCTGTGGTGATTCTGGTTGCACCTCAGGAACTCCAAGCGATCGGTGCACCTCTTCTTTCACGATGTCGGCGATCGAGGCCACTTGAGGCTGTGACGATGGCAAGACCTTGCGCAGTTCTTCGCGCACTATGGCCCTGATGGTCTCGTGCAGGTCGTCCGTGGCCAGTGATTGAATTCCTGCGTAGTGGGTAGAGCTTGTACGGCGGTTGAATTGCCGGTTCCGCATTTCGAGTGTCTTCTCGATGCTGGTGGCCTCGCGAAGGAACTCTTCTACGGTCTTCGGCGGGCTTCGTATCATTGCACCGAAAAGTTCTTCCTTCACACCACGCATGAGAAGGCGGACTTTCTTCTCCTCTGGCATATCCGGGTCGGCATGGCGGAACAGACGGTTCATTTCTTCCGTGAAGATGGCAACATTCTCGTTAGGCAGCTGCACTCGGGCGTCCAGCATGGCTTCGGCCCTTTCCTTGCGCACGACGCTCGTAAAGGTGCGCAGGAAGCCGGTACGGAAGAGGTCCCATGTCATCAAGGTCGACTCCTGGTTCTCAAACCACGTTCTGGCGGCATCTTCTAAGGCAAAGTAAACATGCCGCAGCTTGTCGTCGGAGTCCCAGTTGTTAAAGGTCGCGATTCCTTCGTAGGTCCCCAGCCAGGATTCTGGGTCTTCAGACGCTGCTCCATGGAAGGTCGGTGGGTCCCGAGGTTGTTGTAGGATAACGGGGGACACTGGGGCAGCCATTGGGGTTGTTTTGACCACGATCTTCGTTGTCGACTCAGGTAGAAGTCCGTGCTCTGGGGGCAGTCCTTGCAGTCTGCGGCTAGCACGCTGGTCTTGGGCGATGTTAGTTTTGTCCTCGGGCTTCGGGCTTGGATCGCGGCTTTGTGGGGGCGTTCGGGGCATGAACGCACTAGCATCTCCACCAGATATCACGTGGTAGTGACGTTAAAGAACACAGTAGCAGTACTGTGAAAGACAAAACTAGCTTTTATTGGGCGAACCTGTGCCCACAAAACAGGCTACAATATATATATATATGTATGCCTTCATGATAGAGGCATATATAGCTGCTGCAAGGTATTTGAAACGTTGATGCACTCCTCGAAAAACTCATTGACACACGTTTTCTTTGCCGGGTGTCCCAGCTAACTTCAGCCAGAGTTTAAAAATATGGCGATGCAATGGAGCTGGATAGATAAAAATACAGAAACTGTTTATTCGGACGTGTTGCCAACTCCTCTGAAGCTTTCTAATTGGAATTTCTTTCCCGACTTACTTGCTTCAGAAGTTGGTTAACTATCCTGGACTAATTCACTAAGTAAGCAAAATACAAAAATGGCACTACACGCCACATACAAAAGTGAGCAACATGCATTTAGTCGCGTCGTCATAGAGTGCATAGAGTTTACACTCGGCCTAAAGTTAGCAGAAAGACCCTGTATATATATATATATATATATATATATATATATATATATATATATATATATATATATATATGTATATATATAAGCAGTTTGAGAAGAAAAACGTCTCTACAAGCAGTGAGACAAATTTGACGCATCCTGCATTTCCATCGGCATCCATTATAAGGGGCCAGTGCCCTGGTTGTGTGTTAGGAAACGGCATTGCATGCCTCCATGTTACATATGGTCAAGGTGGCGGAGAAAGTTTACAAAATTCAAGTCTGGGATTTCACGTGCCAAAACCACCCTTTGATTATGAGCCACACCGTAGTAAGAAACTCCATATTTATTTTGACCCTCTGGGGTTTTTTAACCTGCACCTAACGCACAGTACACGGGCGTTTTGCATTTCATCCCCATCGAAATGCAGCCGCCGCGGCCGGCATTAGATCCCAAGCACTCGGGTTAGTAGCGCAACACCTCAGCCACTACGCCAGCACGGCGGTTGCGGCGAAGACAGCAGTGAACATCGTTTTTACAGAGTGCGTTTGGCTTAAATGTTACCCGTTAGCGCGCAACAGAACGAAACGAAAAGGTTGGCTGATATGTATGACATGGTGCTCATATTTCACATGCAGGCCAAATTCTTTTCTGTGACATAGACGGGGTGCTGGCGAATGTGCTGGGAATCTGCTTGGCCGCCAAGCACAATCAGCGCTGCTATACGTTCTCGGTGACAAATCGCACAGCGCAGAAGCACACGCACAAATGTTTAAAGAATGAGAAGACCGCCTGCAGTTTGCCATGACGTCGAAATAAGAAGCACAAACAGCGACATTTCTGTACTTTTCTGGTCAATAGTTCAGTTCGCATGGTTGCGGCACGCATTACTTTTTTTTAAATCCGAACGATGAAAACTGTGCGCGCACACATTGGCGCGGCGTTTGCGACGTTTGAATTTGGCGCCTTTTCCCACGCCTCCCATTAGCTCCGGCCAGTGCACTGCGTTACTGCGCTAAAGAAAGTAGTTCATCAAAGAAGTCAAGCAAAAAACATTCATACACTTGCAAATGGCAGCAATTGTTCAGCAATAACATGATATTACAAAATTTGTTATCAAATGGTAGAATTTGTGATAATATACGCGTGCATTTGTATGAGTGCACGTGTTTGATTGTGCGTTTGCGCTGTAGATGATTGGCGCATTTCTGCGAGTTAGTGCACACCGTTTCCTTGAGAGCTTCCTGCGTTTTCTGTGTTCTTTGTGTGCTTCGCTGTGACTTTTTGGGAATATTTGTGCGTGTTGCTGGCTTTTTGTGGGCTTGTTGCCTCCAAGATCACCATGATCGCCTCCAACTCAGCGACATCAAAGGTGAGTGACTGTTTCGAATTCCTCTTGTTCGTCCATTGCGACGCGTTGAACGGAAGCTCTGAAATGAGTTCAGTGTCTGTGCGTGTCTTCCGCGCGCCTCTTTTCTAGTTTTCATTCCTAGTACTATCCTTCCGTTGCGAGAATTCGTTGTACAGCACTAGATTTGTGGCATATAATATGGAGTATTTCCTGGTTTAACTTTACGCTCCGCCGCTTGGAGTGACTAAGGCAGTTATGTGGTGCCATCTAAAACAGGACATGTTGTACGCCATGATTTCTAATACGGTGTTCGAGCACCGATTGAGTTAGCCTTATTAATTACCGGAAAACAATGCGACGTGAAACCATGCTATCCGTACTGTAATCGAAGCTGATTAGTTTGCGCCACGCGGTCTAGTACAAGGCGTGTGAGCGGGCTTGTAGCAACCAGGGGCGGTGGGAACGGCGAATACGTATTCCGTTGCGCTGTTTCCTTCAGGATCAAGTGACTCCGCGTGTATCCGAGGCCGCTGACGCGCCGTGCGGCCGACGTTCGCGCGACCGGAAAACACAGAGGCTATCCCGCAATAATAATAAAGAATTTCAAGGGTGTACATGCGATTATATGCGATACGTGAGATACAATAGGGGTGGTGCTACAGAGTGCTGTGAAATCCTCGAGTTATACGCCTCGCCAACCGCGTGTGTTTTGTTTTCCACCAGTTCGCGCGCATTCAACTTTCTTTTTTCATCTTCTCCGTTCGACGCCATCGAGTGCTTCGCGCAAATGGCTTCGCGTAGGCGCTCTTTGCATTCACGAAGAGGCAGATTTGATGGCACTCCGGGTCCTACTTTACTAGGATAAAACATTCAAAATAACTTGTTTGGTGAAATTGTAGCTTTTCGCACTTCAGTAACTGATTGATTTAACAGAGTTTTAAAATCAGTAAAGGAACGAGGTGCCTGGCATATCTGCCTTGTCGTCCCACTGTATTTCGAGGACGCATGTATACGTTATCGGCAACATAAACATCAATAATTGGCAAAGTTTCTTGTGACCATAGAAGTAGCTAGTTATGTCGAAAAGCTAGTTTTGCTTTCAATCCGAGCACTATAGAGAGAACAGAATTAAAGGGGAGCGCATCGTTGGGTACTAAGTAAGGACGCTTTGCCACATGCTTGGAATAATGCTTTGTGGATAGAGCAGTCCGGTGAAGTTATTTCTTTGAGGGCAAGCAAAACTTTAGTAGCATCAGGTAGAAGGGGAGTAAAAAAATACAACACTATGGTTCTATATGAAGGAGCTGCCTTTAATATCTGGCCATAACACTTAAGTAGATGCGTGGAAATAATTTTTAGAATAAGTAGAGGAATGTGAAATAAATTATTTGGCAAGCTTACACTGCCATTGACAAGACCAGCCACACTTTAGTGTATTCAATGACTAGTCATTTGTGTCCGTCGATTTAGGTCAGCATATTGGTCCATGTAGCACTTTTGATTGTTGCTTTTGCAGCATCGTGGTTTCACGTTTGAATACTGACATCTTTTTTCAGATTCAAAATGAGCTGGCAGACGCCCGACCTGGAACGCTAAATGTGAATTCTTTGGTCATCCATTATGTACCGTCACTATGATCAAATACAGTGATGCCGTGAAAATTTATTGCAGTAAGCAGGAAAAAAAAACATTGCTAATCCAACTGCAAGGCATTTCCTACAGTGATCAATTGGTGCAGAGTGCCTTCATTAGCAGACATGATGCCTTTAAGCACACAGCTGAAAGACTGTGCAATTGTACCGGGACTGAGTTAATTTCAGTGTCACTTGTGAACATATTAAACGCAGGATGTGCCTTTTTAGTGTATCTGCCTGATATAAGAGCGGCATTCAGAAAGTTAGTGCCACTACAAAAATGACTGTTGATTGACCATTGATATATTGTTGGGGATTTGTTGAAACAGCGGACTTCAACAAATCTTCAAAAGCAATTGAGTTCCCTCAACACTTGCACACCAATATTACCGTTGAGTGTTCTCAATAAAAAATTATTGGGCAACTTGTTTTGATTTTTTGTAGTTGTTGTTTTTTTGTTGTGTAGCAGTTGAGTCCAGTATATTAGAATTAGGACTCCCATATGAAGACATTCCTAAAATTTAAGGCGAAGCGTTCCAACCTCATTCCTGTCACTTTGCGGCAGGTAGGTTCTTCTTTCGCGTCGTTTTCATAATAAGAAAATAATGTGTGACCGATGGGGTGGCATCAAACGTCGGCTGTCGAGCCCGGTGCTCTAACCATTAGGGCATGAACGCGCACATGTTCCTCTCGTTCGAAAGCCAGTAAGTTCTGAAATGATTGGCCCGTGCGCAGCGTGCCACTTCTTCGTGCTGTTGCTAAAGCTGGCGCTTTCAAGCGCCCATCTCCGGGACCGCCCCACTTTCGCAGCCGCTTTCGCTATGTAAAAACTGCAGCGTTAGACTAGCTTCATGACCGCCCAAGTTCATAACGATTTATTTCTTCGCCGGTGTACAAATGCCATCTTCGTTTTAACATACACTAGATGACATTACAATTGGTACGATCCAAAATGAGCACGTTTCGGGGAGCAGAAGAATGCGAAGTTCACTAGCAAACATGGTGACTACGCGCATGTGGAGTTCCCCAAATGTAGACACGGCGGCAGCGCGGCTGGCGATAAGACGGGCGCCGACAGGCGACGACGCTACCTTCGAGCATCCGGAGCGCTGTGGGAACCGGAGGATGCAAGCGGCGCAGACGCAGCAAACATACACGTGAGAGATCTTCGAATTTCCTGCGATGCACCCGCTGTCCGGAAAGTAAATATAGCTTTTTTTATCCAACGGCCGTGGTACTGAAGATCAAACAACGAACACGCTTTGAGATCGCAGCGCGCAGCCGCTATCACCATTGACTTCAAAGAGCTTCTGATTCAGAAACAGCCGAAACAGTATCCCAGCTAATCGCTGCATCTGCGGCCGCTCCCGACTCTCGCTTTAAAAGAAGCATGCGATTTATTTGAGCCTCGCCGAACTATCGTCCTCTTGTCTTCGAACCCTGCTGGACAGGTCCTGTATTAAATAGAAGAACACTAACGGGAAATGAAAGAAATACAGGTAACGGACTCTTATCATACCCCTCTTGTCACCTCGTCAACTGCAATGGTGCTATAAACTATTCTAGTAGCGTTCGGACTCAATTAGATGGTTTCAGTTGTGTGGTGGTTCACGCCTCGTGCTTTTTGATGAAAGTATTTTTTTCTTTTCGGACATCATGATGCACACATTAGTGAAATGCTTTAACGACGATAAGTGGGACGTTCATCCGTTGAAGTCGAAGTCGTTGGCTAACCGAGCTACTAGTCTTCGATTGATGTGCGAGCCTGGCTGTTTTGATGAGTTGCGCGGCAGAGGCCATGATGCATGTTGGTGAGAAGGCAGCCCGAAACAGTCGCAGCCGAACTTCTGCAGATAGGTAAGTAATCTCGATTTCTTGGGCACGTAGCCTTTTTTTCTATTTTGGCATTGACAAGCGTGAGATGTTAAGCGCACCGTTCACTTTGTTCAAGCAAACCGTACGCCACGGAGCGAAAGCGCGCGATACTAACGCTCGCTGCCGCCGCCACATCGTTTGAAACAATGGCAGGCGAAGAGGCAGCGGTGCCCCACGTGCGTAAAATTGCATTGCTTCATTTGTTCCTGTCTAATGACCTTTCCTTAATTTGCATGAGCGAACACATTTGGAACATAAGGATCAGCTTCTCTGAGCAGTAATAATTTTGTACAGTGGCCACGCCATCTTTCATCGGGGCTCACGTGGGCCGTCTAAGCGCTTATTATCGCGTTCCGATACGTGAGAGGCGCACTGCCTTTCAAGGTATTTAGATAGGCACGACGAGCTTAGGCGAACCGCGACAAATAATTGTGCAACAGGTGTGCAGTTCTGCTACGCTTGTACCAAACTCGTACTGGAAGGCAGTGTTGCACTTCGCGCTTACGCATTTCGTAACTATGGCGGCCGCCGTGGCCATATGGGGCTTGAGGTCGTGGATACGATCCCCGCAGCAGTCGCATTCCAAAGGAGCGGAATGCAAAAACGCTCGTGCATTGTGCATTGTATGCACATAAATATTTACAGGAAGCCAAAATTAATAGAGTCCCCAACTACGACCTGCCTTATAATCAGATCGTTGCTATCGCACGTAGGCCATCATACTTATTTTTTTAAATCCATAGTGGCTCATCGTATACCATACGGTTAGTGTGATCACCTTTGGTGCCATAGCGGTTAAGCGCGCCTCGATTTAGGTTTGCGCCTAATGATGTAGCGCACCGCAAAATATATTCCGCTTCTTTGGGATTTGCGGAGAACTGCCAACCGGTAAGTCGCAGTTTCCACGCGGTGACTGTACAGGGATACACAGCGTAAATGAAAAGAGGTGCGTTGACGACGTCGGCAAAGAACACAGCCGCCGACGGGCTCACGTTATCACCTATCACCGCCAAAACTACCGCAGTAAGCATCTTTATATAGAGCGGCGCGTTTCCGTTGAAGGCGTACTGTACAATTTTATTTTATTTTTTATTTCTTTTATTTCAGCATCAGACGAAAATAGAGCCTGATGCAGGGACAGAAGCTAAAGGCTGATGGAACCTGACGAGGCCTCTGACCCTAAACAGTCTACAGCGGTTACAGATACAACACAAATCTTAGAAACAAAGGAAATAAAGTAAAAGAAACGCAGCATTTGACACCTGTACACAAACGTATTGCATATACTGTTGTACACAAATGACACATAACAAATCATACATAATAGAACGCTAAGAAATTTACTTGAATGAATCAGCACAAAACAGCTGTTGTACAAAAACATACAAATAAAATATAATTGTCAGTGAAACTGTATAATGTTGCTTGAAACGACACAAAAGTAAGATAAGAGCAATTTCTAGAGTTATTTTGTGTTATATAGAGTTTTATGTATCCTTCGTGAGAAGACAGTAAAATATGAAAAAACACTTCAATTTTGGCTATAGTTAAATTGGCAAGATAACAATAGCTCCCTAAGTTGGCTTTTAAATGCTTTTAATTTGCATTCAAAGTTTAGCTTACCTTCAAATTTGTTTAATATCGCAGGTATTTGATACGCCATTGTTTTCCTTCCATAATTTGTACGGAGTTTTGGTGTTCTGTGTTTTCGCTGCTTCAAAAGGTGTTCAGCATTTTCAGAGTCCATAATTCCATATAGTTTCTTCTGATGCATTACTTGCAGCGCTTTGAAATAATATAACTGGTCTGCCTTTAGGATGCCGTGTTTCTTAAACAGAGGAGCGGTTCTCAAGTCCTGTGCATTACCACAATAAGATTCAAAACAGCGCAGAATTTTCTTCTGCAAAGTAATAAGTTTAGTATAATTGTATTGCGTAGTAGTGCCCCAACCATCAAGCCATAGGTTAATTTGGAATAAAAAAGTGAATAATAAATGTTCGTTTTTTAGCCAGAGCGGTATGAGCGCAGATATCCTGTATAGACATCCAAGTGTGCTGGCAATATCTACACTTAGGTTTCTAACGCACACCCGCCGTGGTTGCTCAGTGGCTATGGTGTTAGGCTGCTGAGCACGAGGTCGCGGGATCGAATCCCGGCCATGGCGGCCGCATTTCGATGGGGGCGAAATGCGAAAACACCCGTGTACTTAGATTTATGTGCACGTTAAAGAACCCCAGGTGGTCAAAATTCCCGGAGCCCCCCACTACGGCGTGCCTCATAATCAGAAAGTGGTTTTGGCACATAAAACCCCATAATTTAATATTTTTTTCTAACGTGCACTGACCAGCTCAAGTCTTCCTGAAACCAAACCCCGAGAAATTTTTGTGTCTGAACTTGTTTTATAAAGGTGTTTTCAAATTTCACGTTAAGTTTGTGGTGTAGAGGTTTGTTGGGAGGACCAAACACGACATATGTTGTTTTTGAGGCATTTAATCTTAACTTGTTTCTGCTTAACCAGTTTGAGAGATGCACAAGCTAGTCATTTACAGAGGATTCAACTGTCAGTAGGTTATGCGAAGAGAAAAAGACATTGGTATCATCAGCATACATTATGGTTTCAGCAGAACTATCAATTTTGACAATGTCATTGATATAGGCAAGAAATAGTAATGGGCCCAATATTGATCCTTGTGGTACTCCTTGTTTTAGCTTCGCGAGTGTTGATACTGCATCATTAATTTTCACCAACTGATAACGATCATTCAGATAACCATCTGGAAGATCTAGTACAATACTTCAGATACCGTATCTTGATAATTTGTTAAGTAATTAATCGAACTGTATGGTATCAAAAGCTTTCTGAATGTCTAAAAACAAACCTAGTGTATATTTTCTACATTCCATGTTTTCAATTATCCTGTCTTTGATGTGTACGAGAGCGTGTTCTGTCGATCGATGCTTGCGAAAGCCATATTGACATTGAGTTATCACCTGATGCCTTTCAAAAAATGAAACTAGCCTCTCATGAATGACGCATTCAAATATTTTAGATATTGTAGGAAGTACGGAAATAGGTCGGTAGTTAGATAAATTGTTTGTATCACCTTTGAAAATTGCGGTGACTTTGGCAATTTTTAATAGCTTAGGAAATACGCCTGTTAGAGTGAGGTTAATTATGTAGCTAAGAACTTCACATATTAAAGGCGATATTAATTTTATTTCATTTGGACGAAGTTCATCCACCCCTAGAGATGTATTATTCTTTAGCTTGCCAATTACACTTGAAATTTCACTAGGATCAGTAGGTTTCAGGAAAGTAGAGTGATTCAATATGGTGTCTAGTGGCATACTGCCGTCGCGGATAGTTTCGCTCATGGTATTGTAGGAGCCAGCATCCACAAAATGTTTGTTCATTGTATTAGCTAGTCGTTCACCGATGAGTGTTTTGCCATCAACTACGAGCTGCGTAATCCTATCCCTAGCTTTTGTTCTTGAAGTGAGCGAGTTTACAACCTCCCATATTCGTCGATGATTATTATATATGCTCTCAAAGAGATTCTGGTAGTAGTACTGTTTTGCTTTTCTTAACTCAGTCGTTAAAGCATTCCGATACTTCCTAAACTCTGTGAATGTAGTTGGATCCCGTGAATGGATAAAATCATGGAATAACTTATTTGTTATTTTGATACGGTGATAAAGCTCTGAATTAATCCAAGGTTTCTTATGTTTTCTTCTATTACGATCGGTCGGCTGTAATACAGGAAATGCCGCATTGTATGAAGCGTGTACTAAAGAAAAGAATTTCTCGCAAGCACTGTCTGCGTTTTCGTCATTGTAAACCTCACTCCAGTCAATCAGACTGACCAAGTGGAAAAATTCTTTTTGTCTTATAAGGTTTATGGCTCGTTTACCGTCTCTGTTAATTTAGGGCTTTTCATAGTGCTTAGTGATGGAATAAAGCAAAAAAACTGGCAGATGATCACTAAGAGCATATGAAAATATTCCGCTCGAGATTTCTCGTGGACTGAAGTTTGTTATGCAAACATCCAAAACAGTGGCAGTTTGTTTTGTAAGTCTTGTAGGTTTATTTATATGGTTTCCGAAACCATACGTAGATAACAGTGTCTCAAAATTTTCTACGTAAGCATCATTGGAACTTAAGTCGATATTGATGTCCCCCATAATAATGCAAGATGCGTTTGAAAAGACAGGGGAAGCCATCTGTAAGTCCACAAACTCTACGAAACGACCTTTGTGCCCTAGCGGAGGGCGGTAGAGAGCGACCACCACTATTTTGTCGATATGCAAGCACAAAGATTCAAAATCGGCACTCATTAACGAGAAATCACTATACAGTTGATAAGAAAAGGTATTCTTAATGTAGATAGCCAGCCCTCCACCCTTTTTTTGCCTACGACAAAGATGTTCAGACCGATAGCCTGGAAAGTTTGGTTTTGTGTCATTATCTGAAAGCCATGTTTCAGTAAAGGTTAGAATATCGAAGTCAGCTGATAACGAATGCAAAAAAACAGAAATGTCTGCCTTTGGTCGAATGCTTCTGCAGTTTGCATGTAATGCAGAAAAAAACTTTCCACAAGAAAACTCGCGATTAAAAGCGTCAACTGTGTAGTATCTGCTGTTCTCCTCTGGGTTCATCGTCATGAACAGGAAAGGCAATTAAATCACATTCAATTCAGTCTTCAACAATTGATTTTATCTAAGTCTCCTTCATGAGCAATGTGAAATATATGGGAGTCTTCATCTTTACGTACAAGCACCTTGCCTCCAGTCATCCAGGCGAATTTCCATTTGGCAGCCTTTTTCCTTTTAATCGCATCTGAAAGCAGTGCCTTGTTTTTTGGAGTCAAGTGTTCATTCACAAAAACCGGGGTTGTTCCTTCTAGACCAAGCATAGAGCTGTCTATCTTCTTTTTTCTGCACTTTTATAACAGCTCATTCCGCTGATTTCATCTGACAAAGCAAACAACTATGTTCTTGACATCAGCATTGAATGTACGCACATAGTGACCCGTGTCGATGTGAACCATGGTGTCAATGGTTACCCCTACACTTTCGCCTATTTTGCTTATTATTGCTAGCAGGTCCTTTCCATCCGGGACGCCCTTAATCTCGAGGTTGTTGAGGCGCTGGTATTGCTCGAGCTCTTCACATCTTTGTGATAATCGGACGTTTTCGCCTTTCAGTTCAGTGTTCTGTTGCGCAATTCCTGCATTTCAAGCCTCAAGTTTTTAATCTCCTTAGTAGTATATTTGACATCATTGCAAATATCAGTGCAGTAAGACACACTTTTCTTAAGCTCCCGCATTTATTCTCGGAAATCACGCCTCAAGTTCTGGAGAGCCCTTGTCACCTCACGCAAATCTTTTGTCGTGTCGTGTTCCGAAGCCACGCCGCCCCCTTTTACAGTGCTCTTTCCACTATATTTTCCCGCCATTAGACATGAAACCACATGCACAATACAGCACAGGCAACAGCAGTAGATTGTTCGGCAGCAGTGCACTACAAGGATTTACAAAATCTGTGGCACAAAATTCCTCACCTGCGAAGGCAAAGAATGAATGGCGATCAGATCCGTGCTGTGCGCGCACTGCTGCCGAACTAATTGGCGATAACCGAAGCATGCCACCGTTCTCCGCTGCCTCTTTGAGCTGAACCGATCCGAATGTGCGTCGCTTGCAGAAGCGAAAGGAGCGCGACTCGGCGCATTGTCGCCTCGAGCACCGTTTGCGTGGTGAAGAATGATGTGTGCATGAAGCTAGCTCACTGCGAAGACGCTACCGCGCAAAACGCGCAAGGGGCTTGTACGCGACGTTCTGCACACAAATCGCGTGGGATGATCGGAGACACCCCGCAGGGGCGTCTGCGCAAGCAGGCGTTTGGTGTGTTGCGACACCACGTACCCGAGCACATGGGGGTTGGACCCTCCCGCGTGTAGCCGTGCGCGGCATAGCCGTGTCCGGGGAAAAGGGGATCCTGGGGGTTGAGCCAATGCCGGGTGTTTGGACCTTTACGGCCCCTCGGCGGTGGCAACACACCCCTTTGGCCTCGGCTCACGTAGACGGCACCCCCAGACTGACCCACCCGGGGGAAATCGGCAGTCGTGTTTTCCTGTCCTCCTCTCCAATCTTCGTCTTTCTCTCTCGTCTTTTTCATCTTTCCTGTCTTCTCATCACTTCTCCTCACTTTCTAGTTTCCCGGCGGCAAGTGTTAACCTTGTGCATTATGGCCAACCTCGGGTATGGGCTCTTGCACTGCCCAGGGGGCGCTGCGAAAAGGGAGCTAAAAAGCGCCCTCTATGCTGAAATGGGTCGTACCAAGCTCGGTCGTCTGCTTCGGAAAGCACGTTTACAATATGGACCCGCCACTTTCGGTTGTGTTGTTTCACGGCCTGCAGCGAATATCGGGCGCCGAAGATTTTTTCAGGGGTGGCACGCTGCGTAAAGGCAAGAAATTATGCAGTGCCGAATACGTGTACGCCGTTCAAGAATTAGGCGGCGAAGTTTTAGCACCGTGTCAATCGCAAGTGAAGCGAGTCGCGTACGAAGTGGAACTTCAGGTAAGGTTTGCACGCTAGCTGCTAGATTCAGGCGCACAAACGCGAGGAAATGCTTGCTATAAATTAATCCACAGCAGCGATAAGCAGGCATCATGTGTACGGAACTGCTCGAGAACTCGACGGTACGCGCCGCGATGTACGAACTGTTTGAGCGCACAATCATACGCGCCGCGACGGCAGCGGTCTTTCGACATGCCGCGAAACGGCGGGCCTCCTCCAATCTTTGTTGACTGCGTGCCGCTAAACAAGTAGTTATGCCTCCTTTGTAGTAGTGGCCATCTGTCCCTTTTAGTAACTGGTAATAACTGATGCAATGGATATGAGCTCGCACGTACTTGCGAATCGCGCTGCAGCGCGAGCTCGTGCGCGGCTCGCTTGATGTAGGTTTTAATGACAGCGCTCGAACATCGATGTGCTGCAATCAATACTGCCTCAACGTGCTGGCTTGAGATCAAGGATGAGCGCATTTAACTCTCTTAACCTGTGCTGCTCGTAGTGGAGTAGTGAATGGTCATCGAATGAGCCCGACCATTTGTGCTCATTTGCACACACCTGGTCACTTCACCACTTCGCATAGGTCGAATTGTTAATATTCGCTGTGGCCGGGTCTCGAATCGTGAATTACCAGCCATGCCTGCTGCTATGTCGGTCTGCTGTCGGGACTGTAGGCGCAAAAGACCGAACATTAGAACGCAGATAATCAAGCAAGCTTCAAGACAGGCGAAGCAGTCAGCATGGCGCGAAGTTTCGCTTACTCAGCGCGACGAACTGCAGCTATGCAGCGCGCCCGACGCTCCACTTCGTGAGGCCTTGAAGGAAAATGGCAGAATCTGATGTTGGGATTCAGGCCTTCTTGTTCATGGCAGCCCACGACGCTGAAGTAATGACGGTGACGCCTTTTCGAGGCTGGGCTAGGTCTCTCCGGATCGGCATCACCGATTCCTTCTGCTCCCAGCATTACGTTCCACGGCACACGGAGAGTCCGTTTTCGTTAACTACAGGCTGCGGCGAGCTCGCAGCGTGGTCGACGTGGTCTGTGAGAAGTGACGAGCCTTTTCGCATTCGCAACAGGGCAGAAAAAAGTGCGAATCGACGCAAAACTCGGACTAGAAACGTGCTTCGCCACAGCCAGGCTTCAGTACGACCCAAGCTGGTACGACCCAGATGTCGTTTCCCGCGCCGCCACCAGGCGCCGCTACTATACCTCAAACTCCAGCGCAAGACGCCCATAGGTATTTGGTTATAGTGGGGATGTACCACTGGCGTGCGCAGAACTGGATACTTCCCGTCCTGTGTCGTCCCCTGGTTGGGCTCCATGGTGGGTGGCGGCCATCCCTGCCGAATAATATTATTACTTATGGAATCAAATTTCCCTCCACTCCCTGATCGCTCCTTCAAGAGGGGGCGCACCGAAGATTCCTTCAACTTCTTCATGAGTCGCAAAGAAACATTCCCAAAATACCATGTCATTCACAGTCAACATGAAAGCAAGACAGCCCGAACAATATCTCCTTTTGTTGTGGCAAAATCATTGGCAAACTCCATTGGCCCAGGTTACAAAGTAACTAAAATGGGAAGCGGCGATCTTCTTCTTGAACTTCGTGACAAGACACAGTACAGTAAATTGTCAAAACTAATTTCTTTTGGGGACATTCCAGTTTCAGTAGGCCCACACAGATCTTTGAACACTGTCCGCGGTGTCGTCTCTGAAGATGACCTGCTCGATCTTAGTGAAAGTGAGCTACTTGAGGGATGGCAAGATCAAAATGTAGTAAAGGTCCAGAGAATAACGATTAGGCGGGACGGCAAGGAAATCCCCACAAAACACATAATCTTAATTTTTGGAACTAGCAACTTACCAGACTCAATAGAAACAGGATACTGCAAACTCCGTGTAAGGCCATACATTCCTAACCCACGGCGATGCTTCAAATGTCAGCGGTTCGGGCACAGCTCACAAAGCTGCCGAGGGCGCATTACTTGTGCAAAATGTGCATCAAACGAGCACTCATGTGACACTTGCACTTCCACCACCCATTGTGCTAACTGTGACGGGGATCACCCAGCGTACTCCCGTTCTTGCCCATCGTGGAAAAAAGAAAAACAAATCATCGAAATCAAAATCAAACTGAACCTTTCCTTCCAAGAGGCGCGCAAGCGCTTCTCGGTGAACCAATCTAGTCCGTCTTACACCGATGTGGCGCGCCGGGGGGCAGCGCTACATCATTCGGTGGCCGCCCAAGTCACACGGAGTGTGACGGCGGTCACGCCATTAGCCCCCCCCCCGGCCGGAACAGCCAGCGCTGTTCAGGCCCCTTCAAAGGACGAACAGCAGACCCTCGGGCCTGTTGAACCCAGGGCCACTGCTCGGGCAGATCGGCCCACCACTCCCGCGAACGTGCCCGCTCCGCGGGCACTATCTACAGCCTCAGACGAAGCGATAGACACAAGAAATAACACTCCGGCGTCTCAGACGCCCAAGCAACGGCGCGGCTCTCTCGAGCGCACCGGGAAGAAAGAAAAATTCCGTATCACGGGGCCTGGAAAGGCCTCGTGAGCTAATCTAATCTATATCTCTCAGACACACAGCACAAAACATATATAATATGGACACGCAGATATTACTGTTGAATGTGAGGGGTTTACTCCACAACCTAGATGATATTAAGGAACCTTTACATAAGTACACCCCAAAGGTGCTGTGTGTCCAAGAAACACATCTTAAACCTTCGCAAACAAACTTCCTCCGACTGTATGCCATTTTCCGAAAAGACCGCAACGAGGCCCATGCCTCGTCGGTCGGTGTGGCAGTAACAGTAGATAAGAGTGTTGTTTGCCGGCAGTTACAGGTTAAAACGCCCCTAGAGGCCGTTGCTGTCAGAGCAGTGCTTTTTAGTAAGCTGCTGACAATTGCATCCTTATACATTCCTCCAAACTATCAACTCTCCAAAACTGAATTTGAAAGCTTTATTGCGCAACTTCCGGAACCATACATTGTCGTTGGAGACTTGAATGCCCACCATACCTTGTGGGGCGACTCTAGCTGTGATGCCAGAGGGCGTCTCAGTGAAAACTTCCTCTTCAGTACGGGTGCATGCTTGCTAAATAAGACAGAGCCAACTTTTTACAGCGTTGCGCACAAGGCATTTTCATCTATAGATTTATCCATTGTTTCAAGTACAGTCGTGCCGTACTTGGAGTGGAACGTACATAAGGACCAATACGGGAGTGATCATTTCCCGATTGTTCTAAACTTAAGGAAACGGGACGAATGTTCTCCACATATACCCCAGTGGAAAGTTGACTCAGTGAACTGGCAGCGATACGGAGAACTGACATATATGACCTGGGCTGATATTCGTGCGCGTAGTATTGACGACGCAGTGTCATATCTAACCGCATTTATTCTCGACGTAGCGTCAATATGTATCCCACAAACAAATGCATCGCCTAATAAACGACGTGTTCCCTGGTGGAATGATGAATGTAAGGAAGCACGAAAGAAACAGAATAAGGCTTGGAATCAGGTCCGTGACTCTCCGACTATCGAAAACCTTATCAGTCATAAGAAAATAAAATCAGAAGGCAGAAGAACGCGCCGCCGTGCCAAAAGGGATAGCAGGCAAAAATATATTTCCGACATTAATTCTGATACAGACGAAAGAAAAGCCTGGAACAGGGTAAACAAATTAAAAGGCCGCGAAACTCATCCTCTACCATTAGTAAACACACAAGCAGACTCTCTTGAGGAACAAGCTGATTGTCTAGGAGCACATTTCGAGCACATTTCTAGCACCTCTCATTATACAGATACATTCCTAAAATACCAGCGACTAGCAGAACAGCTGCATTTGAGTCGGAAAGGCACATCCACTGAAGCATACAATCGTCCATTTGGAATGGCTGAGTTCCAGGCCTCACTCAACAGTTGCAACAAATCTGCTCCACGAGGTGACAGAATATTGTATGAGATGATCAGACACTTACACCCTGAAACTCAAAATACACTACTGTCACTCTTCAATTCCATGTTCTCTGCCGGCTACATTCCTTCTGCCTGGAAAGAAGCAATCGTAATCCCCATTCTCAAAGAGGGCAAGGACCCTTCCTCGCCGAACAGTTATAGGCCTATTATTATTTGAGAAAATGATTAACCGTCGCCTCATCCATTTTCTTGAAAGCAACAAGATACTCGATCCCTTTCGATGCGGTTTTAGGGAGGGTAGATCCACAACAGATCACCTTGTCCGCATCGAGACAAATATCCGAGATGCCTTTGTCCACAAACAATTTTTTCTATCAGTATTTTTAGATATGGAAAAGGCATACGACACAACCTGGTGCTATGGAATTCTCCGTGACCTGTCTGAAATGGGAGTTCGAGGCAACTTGCTGATTGTGATTCAGAGTTACCTCTCCAATCGCACGTTCCGTGTTAGAGTTGGTAACGTTCTGTCTCGTCCATTTACGCAACAGGCTGGTGTTCCACAAGGTGGTGTGCTAAGCTGCACTCTTTTTATAGCCAAAATGAATTCGATCCAGACTGCCATACCACATACTATGTTTTATTCGGTGTATGTGGATGACATCCAGATAGGTTTCAAATCATGTAACCTAAGTATCTGCGAGCGGCAAGTACAGCTTTGCATAAATGAATTATGTATGTGGGCGGACAAAAACGGTTTCAAGCTAAACCCACAAAAAAGTACGTGAGTCCTATTTTCTAATAAAAGAGACATAATGGCGGACCCCGCAATAGATCTAAATGGAGAACGGCTATCGGTGAGCCATGAACACAAATTTCTAGGAATCCTTTTAGACAGTAAGATGACTTTTGTACCACACTTGAAGTATCTGAAGTCAAAGTGCCTCAAGTCTATGAACTTGCTGAAGCTCTTGTCACGTACATCTTGGGGAAGCGACAGGCGGTGCCTTTTAAAGCTCTACAAAAGTCTAGTATTAACACGCCTTGACTACGGAGCAATAGTCTATAATTCTGCCGGACCTAATGCTCTGAAAATGCTTGATCCTATTCACCACTTAGGTATCCGCCTTGCTACAGGCGCCTTTAGGACTAGCCCTGTGCACAGCCTCTACGTCGAATCAAACGAATGGTCATTGCACTACCAGAGGACATATTTAACTTTCTCCTACGCCCTTAAAGTTAGGTCAGATGTTAAACATCCTTGTCATTCCACTATATGCGACTTGTCCACTGCTAGGCTGTTTCGTAACCGCCCAGCCACTAGGCCTCCTCTGTCCCTCCGATTGGAAGCACTATCAGAAAGAACAGGGGTCCCACTTTTACACAATGTCCTAATGGCTCCTACACGGCTTCCACCGCCTTAGGAGTGGCAGACTATCCAATGCGACATCTCTTTCTTAGAAATATCGAAACGAGCCCCGGAGGCACACGTATATTCGCATTTTCTGGAACTCAAGGAAAAGTACTCATGTGATGAATTTTACACAGATGCTTCGAAGTCTCCGGCTGGTGTTGCTTACGCAGCTCTGGGACCCTCACTTTCAACATCTGGACCACTAAATCCACACACCAGTATCTTTACAGCGGAAGCATACGCTATTCTTAAGGCTATTCAACACATACGGCTCAGAAATATCGCTAAGGCTATTGTCTTCACTGACTCATTAAGTGTAGTGAGAGCCCTAATTAGCTTACGAACGCATAACAACTCGGTTTTTAATGAGCTGTATAGCTTGTTATGCTCCGCATATATGTGCAACCAAGCGATTATACTATGCTGGGTACCTGGTCATAAAGGCATAAAAGGCAACGTAGCTGCTGACGAAAACGCTACATCAGTGAGTTTTAGCAACACAGATGGAAATATACCCATTCCTGCCACAGACCTAAAGCCCTTTCTGCGCCGAAAATTGAGGAATCACTGGCAAGAAGAGTGGGATACACAAACATTGACTAAGTTACACATTATAAAACCAAAATTGCGGAATTGGATAAGTGACAAAACAGCACGGTACAAGGAAGTACTTCTTTGCCGATTAAGGATAGGCCACACATACGGCACCCACTCTCATCTATTGACTGGGGGCGATCCTCCAACTTGGGTTAAGTGTGGCAATAATCTCACTGTCCTCCATGCTCTCATTCAGTGCCCTCCACTAGAAACAGACAGGAAAAAGTATTTCCCTGCTGCATATCGCGAGAATTTACCCCTTCACCCTGCATTTTTTCTTAGCGATGAACCTCTTTTTAATCTGCAAACAGTCTTAGAGTATTTAGCCGCAACGGACACCCTGAAAATCATCTGGCCAGGCAACTTTTAAGCAAACGACTAACAGCCCTGTCTTCAAGGGCTCTCTTGAAACTCTGGTGTCAGTGTTATGGTTTTATTGCATCATCTTTTAATGAAAGCCCATTGCCATAGCCCACATCACATCCTAGTCACCGTCATTATTTTACCACCTATATATTCCACTCCACTTACAGCGTAAGTTTTTTAGGCCCTTTTACAGCCATATCACATCTACCATGATGAGTTCATTGTGCATGTCATCCACAATACATCGTGGACATTACCACATGTCATGGCGCTCTTTGGTCAAACCTGGCCCTTGCGCCATAAAACACCACAAATCATCATCATCATGATCGGAGACACGCCGGAGCGGCTAGCTTCAAAGAAGCGGTGCATGTTCTCACTTGTACATGCACGCTCACGCTCGCATCGCTGTCGGCGTATCTTTAGGCCATTCCTGCTGCTGGACGTCCACCCAAAAATTCGATATCTGCTTGGTATCGGCTAGGCACTGTCGCGTGGTCGTTGGTTCTGTAAGAGAGCCGGGAATATTTCTCCCCGCTGTGAAACATCCCAGTGCGTGTCTTAGCTAACATTTACCGTAGCAACCCATTTCTTCCTTTTCTAGAAAGCACTCGTAAAGAGTCGTAAATTTTTACTTGCAGGCATAGTGTGTACTTCTATTTTGTGCGTAGTTATGTGCAGTGTGTGGCAGATTCTGAATCCGCGCAATCTCATTTTCTGTCCACATTCCGTTCTCCCAGGTTGCGCATGCAGCAAATGCCCAGACGCTAAAGTGTTCTACGTCAAGAGCAGCTTGGCGTCGTGCAAGAGACACCCGTTGATATTAACACGTGTACTTATCTTTATCGGGCGACCACGAAGGACTTGAATGGCCTGCCATAAAGATTAACCGATGGGACCCGCGTGTCTTCCACAAAGTTCTACACTATCCGCGTCGTGCATTCATGCAATCAGATTACACAAGTTGCGGCGAAAGACAGTGGACGGAACCATCGATAACATTCCAGAAACTTTTTTTACATGCAGGCGCGTCCTGCGCTGCACGATAACATTTGTTAGGCGGCCAAACGTGGTCGCCCTATAAAGATATGTACACGTGTCAATATGTGGCTTATTGACTAGCAAGCGCCCTCCTCTGTTGCCACTCTCCATCAAGGGGGATCTTCAACTATTTTTTGTGCTGCTCTGTGGTGTACTGACTGCCGCATGGACATTTTGAAGGCTTACTTTCGATTTGCTCTGGCTTTTAGTAGTGAAGGATGGGCTACCTTTTGAGGGGAGGTATTTCCTTTTGCTTGCGAGAATGTTTACCAGCCTAACCAGGGGATACGTGTGTACTGGAAACAGCAGCGCGAACATAGGCGGACGACGTAATAGGTAGGAGCACACACGAGCCCAAGCTGATCTAAAAGTTTACTTTTGATGATAGAGGTAATAAAGACGCTGGTCAACTTGACGAAGGTAATGAGCCGTGCATGCGTGGCAGAAACAGCTACGAGCGACAAGAAAAAATATGAAAAAAGCCATGTCATGTAGAATAAACGTGCGTGAAAAACGAGAACTATCGGACAAATCTTTCGAAAAAGCGAAATATTTGTCCGATGACTGATACTACCCAACGCGAAATACTCTTGAGAACTGCAAGTCTTTCCCACTAAGGGCAACAGATAACTTGGTTATGCATTTGTTTCATTTGTGATCAAGAAATATTGCTCCTGGAACTCCTCTGGTGTTGAGGTATAGAGCAGAAAGAACGGTTGTTTCATCACAAAGACCAGAACACAAGAGGACTTATGGAATAATTATTTATTGATCACGAAGAAAAATTCATAAGAAATATTTCTGTGACCCTTAGTGGGAAAGAGTTGCTGCAGTATTTCTCGTTAATATCACTTACAGGACAAACCTTTCAGTTTTCATGTGTTTTTGATTTTGCCGCACATGTTTGTCCTACAGGACATGTCTTTCGGTCCTTTTTTGTTGTGCCGGGCTGTTTCTGCTGCACATCCATGACTTTTTCTTTGTGAAGTTGGCCAATGTGTTTAAAATCGTAGTGTTCACGAATAAACTTCTTGTTGAGTCAGCGTTCATGTGTGTTTCTACCTTAACTCATCCTTCTCGTCTCTGTTTGGGTGGTTCTCAAATATAAATGTACACTGAATTGGCGAAGTGTTTATCGAATTGATACATCAAGTATTTGCGCTGTTTACTTCAGGAAGAATGCTACAGGGTGTTATCTTCTCTGTTTTTAACACTGATGTGCATTTTTCTAGTTCAACTTCAAGGAGTCCCCGGAGGAAGCCAATAAGAGTGGTGGTAACTTCATTTGTGTAAGATTTATGAATTTCATCCATTCAAGGCATGACATGTCACATGCTTGTAGGTATGCAAGTATTCGTACTTTTTAAACATACTAAGCTCTAGTTTTCGCTTCTCATGACGCTGCTTTGTACTGTGCTGCATTCTCCAGGCGCAGGAACCTTCTTTTATGCCGTCAGTATTTTTGCATATATTGGAGAAAAAATTGTATTGAGCTTAAATATGCATGAATATCACTTGCAATTTTTTAACACGGGTGCTGTATCTCCCTCCGTCTTTGTTACTGCTTTGTCCCAATTTTCATGCAACGTTCATCAATTTCATGCTATAAAATTCTGGTAGCATTTTAATAACATTTCACCTGTGCAATTGAGGTCATTGGTTTTTCTCATACGCATTTACTTGCGTTTTTGAATGTCTCACCAATCTGGCTGTCCAGTCATTGAAACTTTTTCCCATCCTTTATTACTATTTCTGGGGTACTTGATACTGCAAGTGCAGGTGACCATCTATTTGGCTCTTTGGAATTGTGTTAGCCGTGTGTTACCGCCAATTGTCTGTGCTGAATAATTATTTTTTTTCTCTTATCGTTCAAGGCATTAGGCTAGCCTGATCTCTTTATTGACTGAGGTACCACTTAGTTGCTGGGTATAGTGAAAAAGAGCCCAAAAAGGGCTCTAATAAGCTTTGTGTATGTCCAGAAAAAATAACTGAACATGAGCTCACTAAATTGAGGAAATACCACCAAAAAGCTCTTCTGTACCTCAATTTAACATAAATGGTGTACTGTTCTTACAAACCTGGCTCGTCAGAAACATGATTCAGGTGTTCACCATGCCCGAAAGCTTTCTAAATGATGTCTCATCAAATGATAGCTAAGTTGAGTGATCTTATTTTGTAAAATAACTGGGCAACATGAAAATATATACATCTGGAAGACAAAAAGTTCAGAGAAGTCTACTTTGGTACTTCATTCAATTTTAATCGCGGTGAAAGACGGCTGCTAAAGCTTGTATATATTTACGTGAAGCCATTTGTTTCAAGTCTGTTATTTTGCATTCTCACAGTCAGCCGTAACTGTTCCTGTGATGGGTTAGTGTGCGAAACATTTTGATGCAAAGTATTCAGATGTCTTGTGTGTATTCACCACACGCAAGCAGCTTCAAGTGTTGATGTGTTCAAAGTTGGTTGCTAAAAGGGTATGCTGAAGCCCTGCCTTTTGAGTCGCTTCGTCTTCTAGTCATAAACTTAAGTCGCAGGTGAAGACCACAATGATCGTTTTGATTGAATGCATATGTATAGGGTTTTTCAGATGTATTTACACTGTTAAGAGTGCTGTAGGTACTAGCCTATGTTTCCAGGTTCGATGTAGTGGTGCCTTCTGTACTGTAATAATGTTTCATGGGCACGCATCTTTAGTGTAAATAAAGGTATTTCAAATTGATCAGTCTCTCCTTTGCTTTTGTTTGTGAAAGTTATGAGCAGGCGCCGGGGCATGCAAATGTGAATAGCAAAGCAATTTCAATATATGCATAAAAATCCATTAGCCCAACGAAATGTCAATCATATTTCAATGGCGACTTCTGAAATCTCAATGCCATCTCAACTGGGCCACAATGTACTTTTCAGTAAAGCCAGCCTACCAATGAGAAGAGGGAGGCTTTGGG
Source organism: Dermacentor andersoni (assembly GCF_023375885.2). NCBI lineage: Eukaryota > Metazoa > Arthropoda > Arachnida > Ixodida > Ixodidae > Dermacentor > Dermacentor andersoni. Next base: position 33,211,211 of record NC_092818.1, read on the forward strand.
AAAAGACATAAGGAAAGCCCATGTAAATCTGCAAAACAATGTGATATACGTGTATGCATTCTCACTGCCACTAACCATGCGCTGCTTGCGCACTGGGTATCATGCTTGCGTCTAGCATTTGATGCAGTTTGTGATCTGAAACTTTTGTTCAATCGATCTTTCACTTGAAGTGATTGCAGCAATTTCTTTCCTTCACTTATTGCTAGAAATCATTACAAAAGCAATTTACTTGTATATTTATTGCACTCTTAATTTAGACCGCTTGGAGAAATACATAAGCGACCACTAAATGTGGGCGCCAACACAACCTCCGGAGAACCACCTTGCTTCTTTGCGGAAGCACCTTCAGTGTTGTTTTACAGAAGCCGGTAGCCGGGGCAAGCAAGTGCAAAATTAAATGCTCTATAAGTCTAATTATGCTTTCTTTTTCAATAAAGTGTGATGATATGGAACATAGTATGGTGCTTTACGTATTGATTCTTTATGGCATGAAAATAGCTGCATACTTGGCAACATGTAGATATATACTATAAACATCACAAGACTCATCACCTGAAGATTGCCTGTCATGAGCTTCGGAAGAGCACTGGCTGCTCCTTCAATTCATCACACAACTTGCCTTTGACATGCTGTGCCCACGATAATATCCAACATGCCGCCCAGGGCCCACCATGCCATGCAGCGCCCACCGTGCCACCCAGAACCCACCGTGCCACCCAGCACCGACCGTGCCGCCCAGCACCAATCGTGCCATCCAACACCCACCATTACGTCCGCCACCCACCATGCAACCCTTCATCCAGCATGCCACCCATTACCATATTCCACCATCATGATGGATGATGAATTCCACTATGCCCAGCAACGGGCAAATTTTAAATAGGCCGCAGTCTGTACGACAGCTCACCTAAGTTTACTGGCTACGCCCAATGCAGGGCAAAGGCCTCTCCCATACTTCTCCAACTACCACGGTCATGTGCTAATTGTGGCCCCCTGCTATGCTTCCCTTCGCTTGGAATGCAGTCCGTAACCGTTAATGACCATCGGTGCTCTTCGCTCCTCATTACATGTCGTGCCCATGCCCATTTCTTTTTCTTGATTTAAACTAAGATGTCATTAACGCGGGTTTGTTCCCTCACCCAATCTGCTCTTTTCTTATCTTATGATGATGATGATGATGATGATGATTTGTGGTGTCTTATGGCGCAAGGGCCAGGTTTGGCCAAAGAGCGCCAAGCCCATTGGAATTAGAGCAAAGTGAGGCGATACATTACGAGCAATGAATGTTACAGGGCTGTAAATAGGCCTAAAAGACGATCGCTGTAAAGTGTGTAAGAGCTACATGTAATAAACCTATGACAATGACTATGAAACGTGCCAAGGACCCGAAAGGTGCATTGTAAAGGAGTTACAATGTGGTTATATTGGTCATTTGGATAAAAATTCGAAAAAGCACTACTGTCCTAACAGAGTTCTTGAAGCGCAAGGACCTGAAGACGTGTGCTGTACAAGGACTAGTATCACAGTAGAATCCTCTAGAGAGAGGATGCGCTGCGATACTATTGGGCTATGAACATGTAAAACCACAACATTCGGGAAACCTCGGAGAGCTTTCGGGGTAAAAAGGAGTTCCTTAACAAGAAACATACCGGGATGGAGAAGGAAAGAATACCGGTATGCTAGAGGAAAATGTTTCCTTCTTTCTCTTTCGGTTTCCCGACACTCTACGAGGACGTGGAGGACGGTGAGCCGTTCACCACATCTACCGCAGTTAGGAGGTTTGTTGCCAGTAAGCAGAAAATTGTGAGTACCATATGTGTGTCCTATTCTGAGTCTACAGAATAGGACATCAATCCGTCTTGTTTTTGTAACGGGGGGCCAGAAACCTATCCTTGGCTTAATCAAAGGCAGCTCGTTATTTGTTTCATTGTCCCACATGCGTTGCCAGAAGCTTCGCAATTTCGTTCGCGAAACAGGCTTCAAGTCTGTGGCCGGAATAGCAGTGGTGGAATTACCAGCTGGAGGTGTAACCAATGTGGCCATTTGGTCGGCCAGCACATTACCTTCGATGTATCTATGACCAGGGACCCAGCATATTGTCACATGTCTAGGAGACGAATAAATATTGCACACGAGAGAGTAAAGGTCAATGAACATATTATTTTTGTGTTGTCTTAAGGACATTAGTGCTTTTTCAACACTTAACGAGCCCGTGAATATTGTCGTTTTCTCTAGTTTTATTTTCTTTGTGTGTTTTACCGCAGACAGTACTGCGTAGGCTTCTACAGCAAAGACGCTTGTATGTGGGTTCAGCACACCTGCATCAGAGAAAAAGGGTTCAACAGCCGCGTAAGACACACCAACATAAGATTTTGACGCATCGGTGCAGAATTCCGAACAGTACTTCAGTTGGAGTTCATGGGAATTCATTCGTATTTCGAGCTCTGGTGCGTATTTTGTAACGCTTACAAAAGATATATCACATTATATCACCTGTCCCTCCCTCTCAAGGCGGTAGCTGCTTCGCTGGTGGCATTAAGCGGTACTCGAAGAGTGGCACTCCATTTCCACTCTAACCTCCCTCACACGGAGTGAGAAAGGCTGTCTCACAGAGGGTCGATTACGGAAAAGTGAAGTACAGGTCGAATCGTTAATAGTTTTACAACACGGATGTTCAGGATTAGAGTGCACTTTAAGGAAATATGTAAAGCTGGCGTAAGATCTCCGCAAATTGAGTGACCACTCATTCGTTTCTACATATGAGCTTTCAATGGGGCTAGATCTGAATGTGCCTTTGGCCAGACGGATACCCCAGGTGCTGGACAGGATCCAGCATCTTTAGTGCGCTCGGGGCGGCAGAGTTGTATGCTATAGCGCATAGTCTAACAGTGATTGAATGAGCTCGGCTCTTATAAATATTCATTATACACTTCCTGTCGGTACCCCATGTTGTGTGTGATAGTATTTTGAGTAAGTTCTTTGTTTTTAGACATTTAGCTATGAGATGTGTTATGTGTGGGATAAAAGTAAGCTTAGAGTCGTGTATAAAACCTAGAAATTTGTGTTCTTTGTTTACAGGTATTTCTTGTCCACACAGTTCCATACATGTGTCTCGAACCAGGCCTCTCTTTCTTGTAAATAGAACACACGAACTTTTGTGGGGGTTGATTTTAAACCCATTTCAGTCTGCCCACTTAGATATCTTGTTCAATCCCTACTGTACATGTCTTTCGCACACTGTAAGGTTACAAGATTTCAAACCTATTTGTATGTCATCTACGTAGACGGAATAAAATATAGCTTGTAGTAATGAAGCGCGGAGTGTGTTCATCTTAACTATAAAGAATGGCAGCTGAGCACACCTCCCTGGGTTACACCGGCTTCCTTTATAAATAGACGTGATAGCACATTCCCCACTTTGACGCGGAAGGTATGATTGGACAGATACCTTTCTATCAGGTTTAGCATATTGCCACGGATGCCCATTCCCGACAAGTCTCGCAAGATCCCGTATCGCCACGTTTTGTCGTACGCGTTCTCCATATCGAGCAATATCGATAAGAAAAACTGTTTGTGTACAAACGCGTCACGAATATCCCCCTCAATGCTCGCGAGATGGTCGGTTGTGGACCGACCGTCTCTGAAGTCACACTGGTAGGGATCAATTATTTTGTTCATTTCAAGGATAGGTATGAGTCGCCGGTTAATCATTTTCTCAAACAGCTTACAAAGGCAACTCTTGAGAGCCATCGGGCGGTAGCTTCCCGCTGACTAAGGATTTTTACCTTGCTTCAAAACGGGGACCATGATCGCTTCTTTTCATGCAGGTGGAAGATATCCAGCAGCCGAAATAGTGTTAAAAAGTGCAAGTGGCGACAGTTGTGTGTCAGTGTGTACGTTCTGCATCATCTGGTACGTTATTCTATCAGGCCCCAGTGCAGAGGTATTGCATACGACCAAGGCATCTCTCAGATCGGCAGGGCAGAAAGGACGGTTGTATGGTGCGTTTGGCGGGGATATCCGCTCAAATGCCTTACGTTCTTCTATTTGGCTGTGCTTGAAGGATTTTGAGTAGTGGATTGAGCTTGACACATGCTCAAAGTGCTCCCCTAGGGTGTCTGGTGTTCTTCTAGGGTATTCCCTTGGTCGTTCATCAGAGGCAACTAATTTATTTGCTGCCCTTTTACCTTCCTTTTACCATTCGAAACTTTCGCCTCCTGTGTGTACGAAGTTATACCTGAAATTAAGGAACCTCGCCGAGCTTTCTCTCCTCGCGTGACGTCGTATCCGCCTTCCCTGCCATTTATGTGTTTAAATTCAATTAGATTTTCTGTATTCGGCGATCTGCGCAATATTTCGCATGCCTTATTCTGCCGCTTTCGCGCATTTCAACAGTAATCATTCCACCAGGGAACACGTCTTTTAGGTGAACCACCATTCGTTTGCGAGAGAAGCTTTTCAGCAACATCACAATTAAAAGCGGTAAAATATGCGACAGCATTATCTATACTAAAATTGTTTATCAATTCGGGTGATAAATGAGTAGTCGCTTTAAAATGCTCCCAGTCAGCCGATGCTTATTTCCAAATGGGAATACGAAGAGGGCTTTCATGCCGCGTTATTGAGTTTAAAGTTATAGGGAAGTGGTCACTTCCAAATGGATTATTCATCACATTCCATTCCACATGAGCGAGAAGGGAAGCGGAGCCTATTGCTAGGTCTATGGATGAATATTAATTATGGTGAATGATCTAATATGCTGATTCCTTTTTAATCAACAGGCAGGCACTAGAGGTCAGCCTAAAGTTTTCAATGAGTCGGCTTCTTGCGTCGCAGCACGCGTCTCCCCCAACGTGTTGTGGGCGTTAAAATAACCCACAAGTATGTAGACTTTCGGGAGCTGTTTTATGAGGTTATAGAAATCGGCTTTTCGGAGGTGATATCTTGGGGAATATATGGTACACACAATTACCAACTTATTGCAAGGAACCTCTTTATTTGACACTGCCTCGAGGCGTGTCTGTAAGGCTACGTGGCGACAAGCTACAGACTTGTCTACGAGGATTGCTACAACGCCGCCCGAGGTGTTAGCCTCATCAGGGTCCTTGTGGAGGATGGTGTAGATGCGCCTCCTGAACACACAGCAACTTTGGGTTAGGTTTGTGTAGGAGTTCTCTAATATTGTCAAGGATATGAAGAACTCTTCTAACATTCCATTGCAGTATTTGTGTATCCATTATGTTACTTGTGTTTAGTGCTGCGTGTTTAACAGACGAGGATTAGCTCATGGGCCCACACCTCTGGCGATGCGCTGGACACGCGCTCTTCCGAGCGCTTTGTTTGACGTGAAGGCCACGGCACGTTAGACGAGGCCTTTGAGGCCACTTCACCGGAGGTGGATGGCCCCTTCTTCTGAGTTGGCAGAGCAGAGCTAGCTGCAACTACCGTGGGGGCATATGGCGTAACTGCCGACTAACTGCTTGTGGATCGGACAGCCGCCGAAAGCCGTTGAGTCGCTGCCCCCTGACGCGTCACATCGGCAAAGGTGTACTTTGGCTGGCACGAAACCCTCCTGCGTGCCTCCATGAAACTTGTTCTCTTTTACTTTAACTGTCACAATTTCCTTATCTTTTTTCCAGGATGGGCGCGACCGCGAGTACGCGGCGTGCTCCCCATCACAGTTTGCACAGCGGAGAGTGTTCTCGCAAGATTCGGAGGTGTGTTCATGGGCACTGCATTTCGCACAAGTTTAGTTTGGCGGCCTCGACAGCTCTGCGAACTGTGGCCGAAACGTTGGCATTTGAAACATATGACGGGATTGGGCACGTATTGCCTAACATGGAGCTTGATGTACCCTGCCTCGATTGACTCGAGCAGGACACTTGAGCCGAAGGTTATTATCAAGTGCTTGGTTTGGATTCCTTTGCCAGCTCGCCTCATCCTTATTCTTTGGACATTGATAACATCCTGTTCACTGAAGCTCGCCAAGAGTTCAGCCTCAGTGAGCTCCAGCAAGTCGATGGATGGATGGATGTTATAAGCGTGCCCTTTGGAACGGGGTGGTGGGTTGCGCCACCAAGATCTTCCTATTATGCTGCCTAATGTCCTACGTAGGTTAAACAATAAAAAAAAACACTATGAACTACCACACCCAAATTTTCCGGTCCCCTATGGCGCGCTGTGCTTTTGAACGTCTCTTTTGTCATTTCCCTTCGTTTCTTCCACCAATCCTCTAATCGCCTCTTATTAATGTCTATTGCGGACATCTTAACTTTACCACTACTGCCGCTGAACCCAAGGGCTTCAAGGAGGCCAATGGTGCCTAAATCGATCGCTGGGTAGACGTCTTCACATACTACTAAAACATGCTCCATAGTTTCCCTGGCTTTACCGCAGCAAGAACATGCTTCTTCCTTGTTATACCTCGCTTTATAGGGGCGTGTTCAAAGAAATGCCGATCACGCTTCGAAAAGTAATAAGCTTTCCTTTGAGTTATCATAAGTTGTTTCTTTCCTGATATCGTTTTTTCCTATTAAGTAGCTGCTCATGGCAGGTTTCTTTTCCATTGCCGCCACCCATGAGATTATTTCAGCCTCTGACTTTCCGCTTGACCTTCTTTGTTGCTGTGTTGCCCACCGTACAGGCCGCATGCTTGCTGGTAAGCTTCCTTGTTATTTTCCCCCACTGTGAATGAATGTTTTTTCCTGTACAGATACCTGAACACACTCCCAGCCCATTTACTTTCTTCCATATTCCTCAGCCCTTCTTTGCAGCGAGCTTCCCTCACTTCAAAACTAGTCCAGCTCATAATACCCTGCACAGCTTCATTTGTAGTCTTCCCGTGAGTGCCCAATGCGAGGTGACCCACTGAGCTTTGGTTTCTGTCGAGTCCTGATTGTACCCCTGATTTAATGCAAACAACCGCATTTCGAAAAGTAAGTCCTGGAACCATTACACCTTTCCACATACCTCGGAGGACGTCGTACCTATTGTATCCCCATAGCGCTCTGTGCTTCATTATGGCCTAATTTCTCTTCACCTTCACTGTTATTGTTCTTTTCTGTGTTTTCAGATATCTATTGTCTTCGTTTATCCATATACCAAGGTATTTATATTCTCGTATCCGAGGTATTTCCTGGCCTTGTATCTCCAGTGTCTGTTCACTGTTTTCATTGAATACCATAACACCTGATTTTCTAACACTAAATTTCAAACCTAAATTGTTGCCTTCCTATCCAGAGATATTAGCCAGACGTTGCCAATCCCTTTGCTTGTTACCTAGCAACACAATCACGTCCGCATAAAATAAACCTGGGAGCTGCGGCTCTACTACTGTACCCGCCTGTTTGTATGAGAGATTAAACCCGATATTACTTCCTTATAGCGCCCTCTCCATACTGCCCATGTACATCATAAAGAGCAGTACATCATAAAAACAAATCGTCATCCGACACAACGCCGCGGGTGGCGTTCACAGTACAGTGCGGAATTACTGTTAGTTGGGTTTCCCCAAATGACACTAGTTTCGGCAGTTTCCCGTATTGATTCTTATCACTGAGCTCCAGGAGGATATAACCACTTGCCATCCTCGTCGCCTTATAACAGGGACCAAAAACATCAGTCAAAATTTTTGATACAAGGAACGGTGAAATGGTGCGCACTGGTTTGTCGAGTTTTTCTGAAATAACTGCATGGAAACGTGGGAGGTTGTGGACTTGGCGTCCGAAAAACTGAAGACTTGATCGGAGCGCCCTCTTTTCTCAGCGCGATCACGTAGTGGAGGAAAGGAGCTATCCATAGAAGAATTGTAGCTTTCGGCAATGACGCCAGCCACCCATCAAGGAGCCCTACAAGAGACGCTACAGGTGCTGTAAAAACAGGTCTTTTCCCTTGATATGAGTGATGATCTCCCGATTTTCATGTTTATACGAGTAGCTCCCAAAAAGCACAAAAATAACAACCCAAGTTATCACGACATTAACTCCGCTTCGCTCAAGAATTTTTACTCTGATACTAAACTGTAGCATGGGACAATGTCTACACCGAGACTGATCCCGATCAGGCCTACCGTATCTTTCTCAAGAAAATCATAGCCTGCTATGAAAAACATTTCCCTTTGATACATAACAAAAAACGAAGCAAAAGAATACGCAAGCCTTCGATTGCAAACAGCTTGCATAAAAGAATAGAAGCCAAAAACAAAATGTACCATAGATTCGGTCAATCACGTGATGCTGCCTTGCTCACAGAATTCAAGTCATATCGTAAAAAATTAAACCTCATTTAAAAAAAGGCAAAGATCTCCTTCTATCAGTCCTGGTTTGCTAATATATACAACAGTCCAAGAAAATCATGGCAGTAAATCAATAATTGCTTCAATAACTCTAAGGTTCAGCGCTCAATTAATATTGCAGCTTTTTCTGAAGGCAAGACGGATGGAGACGCCCTAAGAGAAATGAACGATTTGTTTTTTGCAACGTTGGTGACTACTTGTCTCCGAATAGCCATAGTGATTGTACTAAAACGCCACAGTTTGCACGTACAAAACTGGCTAATTCAATTATTCACTCTCCGGTTACTGCACAAGAAGTCACAAATTTCATTACCATAACTAGAAACAACGTCGCCGCCGGGTTGGATGGTATGAGCGCTGTCGCCATTAAGCATGTGGCGTCTATTATAGCCTTACCGCTGACATTCATAATTATTCAAATGTTAGACACTGGTATATTCCCTTCTGACCTCAAACTGGCACGTATAACCCCTGTTCACAAAGGTGGATCCATCAGTGATTTAGCAAACTACCGACCAATATCGGTCCTGCCCATCTTGTCCAAAGTTTTCGAGAATGTCATTCATACTCGGCTCAAAAAATTTCTCACTAAAAGCGCGCTGTGAATGATTCACAAGACGGCTTCCAGAAAGGGAAATCTACTGAAATGGCGTTATTACTAATCAAGAATGAGATTCTTAGCAACATAGAAAATAGGCTTTTTACTGTGAGATTGTTCATTGATTTAAGAAAAGCATTTGATTGTGTAAAGCATAATATTCTGCTGTCAAAACTGCATGACTACGGCATACGTGGCGTCGCCCATGATCTCATAAAGAACTATCTTTACAATAGAAAACACCGTGTGAAAGTCGATGGCTTGTCATCTCCGACTACTGTGGTAAAACATGGAGTGCCTCAGGGGTTGATTCTAGGGCCCTTATTATTGTTTATACTTTATATCAATGACTTATGTGATGTGCCTAATTCTCCCAAACTGGTCGTGCATGCTGATGATACTAATATTTTCTTTTCCGCACCAACTTTATCCCACCTAAACACAACGATAAACAATTACCTCATTAAGCTTGAACAGTGGATGAATTCTAACAGATTAGCCCTAAATATTAAAAAAAACTAAATATATTATGTTTAAACCTCTCAACAAACAAAGCGATATCGAACCCAGCCTAAACTTTCAAGGAATGGCCCTGCAATGCGTTGCATCTGAAAAATTTTGGGGGGTTTGGTTCAAAGAAACAATGTCTTGGAACATGCACGTTACTTAGCTCACGATTGAATTAGGCAAACCAGTTGGTTGCCTCTACAGACTGAAGGAATTAATTCCAATGAGACAAAAAATGCTATATATTATGCTAATTTTTACTCGCGTCTTTCTTATTGCACTTTCGTTTGGGGCACTACAACAACCACGAACTATAACAAACTGGAGCGGCTCCAAAAGAAGGTATTAAGAATCTTTGTGAACTCTAATGAACACCCCAGCCTATTCCCCACTGGTCCCCTATTCATTAAACATAATATGCTTAAAGCGTCTAAGTTATATGAGTATAAACTATCTCTTTATATGTAAAAAAAAAACTCCCACACAATACAGGACATTCCCCGTATGACTACGGCATACGTAACAGGCTAATACCAGTGCCGCGCACACGTACAAATTACGGTAGATCTAGGCAGGATTACTGCATACCAACACTATACAACCTCTTAAAAGCTCACACTAATTTCAGTGCCCCACTCGGCACGTTTAAATCGGAGGTGCGTGGTTACCTGATGAAGCAATGAATTTTTTCTCTTTTCCCCTGGCTGCTACATTTCCTGCACTGTTTATGCATTCTGTGATAGTGTCCACCTGTATGCTGCATCTGTATGAAACAAGTTTATTTCTTCTTTATAATGTCTGTATGTATTTACAATAGTTCGAATTTGTGAAATCCACTGCTTGCTGCTCTCTGTAGGCCCCCAGGTCCCGACAAGCTGTCTGCGAGAGCTTTTTGCCTGGGGGCCCCCAACTACTGTGTTGGAAATAAAGTGGATTCTGAATTCCGAACCCCTAGGATCCCCCTTTTCCCAGACACGGCTAAGCCGCGCACGGCTACACGCGGGAAGGTCCGGCCGTCGTGTGCTCGGTTACGTGGTGTCGCCACGCACCAAACGTCTGCTGACGCAGACACCCATCCGGGGACTCACTTCTTATCTCCCCTTAACATTGCACCCATCATTCTTATTTCCTTAGCTCATTGTGTCGCCATAAATTTAAGTAGAACACTTTTCGCAAGCCTCCTGGTTTCTTCCCCTTAGGTGAATACTGGTAAGGCACAGCTGTTACACACTTTTCTCTTGAGGGATAGTGGCAACCTACTGTTCATGATCTGCGAATGCCTGTCGAACGCACCCCAGCCCATACTTATTCTTCTGATTACTGCAGTCTGATGATACGGAGCTGCGGTCACTATCTGCCCTAAGTTGATGTATTCGCTTACCACTTCCAGTGCCTTGCTACTTATTGTAAACTGATGTTCTATTCCGAGACACTAAACATTAATTAGTTTTATGCAGCTTAATTTTTAGACCCACCCTTCCACCTTGCCTGTCCAGGTCGTTGAGCATGCATTGCAATTGTTCCTCTGAGTTACCTAGCAAGGCAATATCAGCGAATTACAGGTTAATAAGGTGTTTCCATCAACTCTTTCACCCAATTCTTCCAAATCCAGGTCTCTGACTACCTCCTGTAAACAAGCTGCGAATAGCATTGGAGAGATCGTATCTCCCTGCCTGACGTCATTCGTTATTGGGATTTTGTTGCTTTCTTTATGGAGGACTACGGTGGCTGTGGAGCCGCTATAAATATCTTTCAGTATTTTTACATACGGCTTGCTTACACCCTGAGTCTGTAATGCCAGCGTGACTGCTGTGGTTTCTACTAAATGAAACGCTTTCTCGCAATCAATGAAAGCTATATATAAAGGTTGGCTATATTTCGCACATTGATAGTGTGCTAGTGATAGGATTGATAGTGTGAATATGGTCTGTTGTTGAGTAGCCTTTACGAAATCCTGCATGGTCCTTTGGTTAACAGAAACGTAAGGTGTTCCTGGTTCTGTTGGCGATTACCTTAGTAAACACTTTGCAGGCAATGGACAGTAAGCTGATCGGTCTATGATTTTTCAATTCTTCGGAATCCCCTTTCTTATGGATTAAGATTATGCTGGCGTTCTTCCAAGATTCCGGTACACTTGAGGTCATGAGGCATTGCGTATAAGGGTGGCCAGTTTTTTTAGAACAATCTGCCCACCATACTTCAAGAAATCTGCTGTCACCTGATCCTCCCCAGCTGCCTTCCCCCTATGCATAGCTCCCAAATCTTTCTTTACTTATTCAGGCGTTACTTGCGGTATATCATATTCCTGTAGACTATTGCCTCTTCCATTATCGTCGTGGGTGCGACTGGTACACCATAAATTTCTAAAGCACTCCTCAGCCACTTGAACTATCTTATCCATATTAGTAATGATATTGCCGGCTTTGTCTCCTAACGCATACATGTGATTCTTGCCTATTCCTAGTTTCTTTTTCACTGCTTTTAGGCTTCCATTCCTCAGAGCATGCTCAATTCTATCCAAATTATACTTCCTTGTGTGAGTTATCTTACGCGTGTTGAGTAGCATGGAAAGTTTTGCCAGTTCTATTCAAGCTTACGGTTAGAAGCATTCATACATTGGCCTTTCTTAATCACATCTTTCGTCTGCTGTGATAGCTTACCGGTATCCTGTCTAACAAAGGTACCACAGACCTATATTGCACACTTCTTAATGATGCCCACAATATTGTCGTTCATTGCTTCAACACGAAGGTCCGCTTCCTGAGTTAAAGCCGAATACCTGTTCTCTAGCTAGATCCGGAATTCTTCTATTTTATTTCTTACCGCTAATTCATTGGTCAGCTTCTTATGTACCCGTTTCTTGCGTTTCCTACTTACGTCTAGGCTAGTTCGAGATCGTACCATCCTATGATGCAGCGCACCTTGCCGAGCACGGCCAAATATTGTATTATGCCAAGGTTAGGGCAGAACATGAAGTCTATTTCATTTCTAGTCTCGCCATTCGAGGTCCTCCACGTCCAATTTCAGTTATCCCGCTTGCGTAAGAAATTAATTATCCGCAAATTATTCCGTTCTGCAAACTTTACTAATAGCTCTCCCCTGCTATTTCTAAAAAAAGCTATATTCTTATTAATCAGCAATCTGACTCCTAGTTCTCGTGTCTCCGCTTACCCGTGGTAGCACAGGACGTGCCCGCGTTTTAGCGCTGTACATGCTTCATTTGTCCTCCTACGCTCACTGAGCCCTATTATATCCCATTTATTGACCACTAATACCTGCAATAGCACTGATATACTCGCCATACTAGATAACGTTCTAGCGTTAAACGTTGCCATATTCAGATTACAATGGCGGCCTGTCCGGATCCAGAGATTCTTAGCACTCTCTGCTGCGTCACGTTTCTGACCGCCGCCGTGGTCAGTTGCTTCGCAGCTGCTGAGGACTGAGGGCCGGGGTTTGATTGTTGTATTCGTGTAGGAGGTTGCGGCCAAGTACTGCACCAGTGTGACCTGTCCTGCTCTACTGAAAGAGTGCGGTACCAGTTCTGGTCACCGAGGTGAGGCCGCACTTCAGGCCGGCTTATACAATGTTATGAACAGGTGGATGTTTTTGAATCACGGTACTTTCGCACGCGTGGCGGATGCTCTACCTCCACGCCATCGCCGCCTATGCCTGTAGCTTGTTCAAAAGTGTTCAAATTCCAATAGTCGACGCAAGGTTACCAAGCTCCGTGTATCGGAACTTGCTCGAACGTTGTCGCAAATTCTATAATGAATTAGTCTTAGTCTAATCACAATGTGTGCTGCAATGTGTCAGGAGTGATGCGTAATTAGCCGCGACCTTTGGCCAAAAGATCACATTTTGATGCTTCACAACCCTGCTCGCCGTTATTGCTCTAACTTGTATGTTACTTGTCTTCTGACCCCAAGTTGACCGATTAAAGATTTTCCTAACCTAACTCACTTAGCAGTGCTTTATTTCCTACGGCCATCACAACCATTTAATATGTACCTTACAATAAAAGGGGAAATATAATGAAGGCGTTGGTACTGTGTAAGACTTTAGAGGCCACATCTTCAGCATCTCTATGTCATTGAATTTAGATTGATATGACTGTATTGTCACGAAAAGAAATATATTTGTTGGAAACGCCGAAAAAGTTTCTAAGAACGAATAAATTGCTTTGGGTTTTCTATGTTCTTCTAAGAATTTATAAACTGTAGTCACATGGAGAACAGGAAGTCTCCCTCCGGACTCCCTTAGCACTTGTTACGCGCGTGGTTCCCGTAAAAATGTAGAAATGTGTTCCATGCCTAAGACGAACCTAACCGGTATATTTTGATTTTAACAATGCTTCGCACCATCTGCGGATAATTTTTCTTTTCCCGTTGCGCTAAGTTTAACTTCCATTTCCTTCTGCGAATAAAGTATCATACCAAAAGTTTCTAAGTAATACCTGGGAAAATGGCTTTGCAGCGACAAAAGCAACATGCGCAACAGTGTCGCTTATTAGTTTTATATATCGCCTTTTATGTGCGGCCTGGACAGATGTGCCCCTGGCTGGTTCAGCCTTCTACGTAATTAGGCTGAGAAACAACACACCCTAACCCGATATCTTCACCGCAACGAGCAGATGCCGTGATACAGATGTTGCCCTTGGTAGAACAATCTTTTATCCTTTCAAGGTGTTTGACGCTTCTGATCGATCACTTTTTCATAGGGTTAAGTTGTCGATTCTAAAATATTCCAATTGCAATGCTAAAGTGGGCACACATGGGGACACGTAACTTCGTAGTCGTGGTACTTCGTGTTCACTGTGCTGAATGCGGTCAATGGCTGCCCTAATGTTATTGAAAACAACATTGGCGAGTGTGCAGAAGGTTACTTAAAGCGACCTCACACGCTACAATTCATTTATTTGATTTTATTGTCTATTTTCTATTGTCATTTTTGTCGATGTCTTCTGACTATTCAGAAGAGATAGGAAAATATCGCGAGGTGGCAGTTGGTAATTGCAGTTAAAGAACATAACTCCTGGGGATACTTATTGATGGCACGAAGTTTTGTAAGCAGCCCTTTATTTTTCGCGACGAGCCACATGGGTAATTGGGGTTCGTTATCGCCAGCCTAATTCATCTAACGAAATTCCAGAGTACCTGAATAACTATAACTTCTGTGGAAAACAAGCACCCATCTTCAATATCTTTAGCTGACGATTTCAATTATCCGGCCATTGAAGGGTAATTATGCAGGCCCCTATGTAGCTCAAAGAAGCGTGAATGTCAAGAAATATTTAACGTACTGTCGTCATTTGATTTGCCCTATGTGGTGTGTGCTTCCACAGGTGAAAATACCATTTTTTACTTTTTATTATCCACAGAGCAAAACAGCGTATCTTTAACTCTCCTGCTTGGCATGAAGGTCACAATATCTGTCCTTGTCAATATCGGTATCGCTTTTCTGTCTTAGCGCAAAAGACAGAGAAGTGATATTTGTCATTCATATGCGAGCAGAATAAAACAGCAAAATAGAAAGAAAGAATTTTTGGTTACGTCTGAGTGAATTCTCCAACACTGATTGGGGATGATTCAACCTTTTCTGTCGAGGTTATGTAATTCTTCCATCTTTATGATGCAAACACAAAATGTACTCTCATTCGTGACAAGCTGATATCCCTTAAAGACAACATCCATAATGTTACTATAACACTCTCAATGCAAGTTTTATGGTTTACGACACGCCTTAACCTTTTCATTAATAAAAAGAAACATTTACACTTAAAAGCGAAGTTATCATACTATGTGGAGGATTGCCCGCGCTTTTGTGAACATGCGCACTTGTGCAAACTGAATAACAGCAACCAAGGACACATTTTTATTCCACATTTAAAGCATGCTGCAAAACGACAAAAATTTTGGAACGTTCTTAAAGCCAACTACTTGTCAAGTTCAACGATATTGTTGTGGTGCCTTTGGACAGGACCGTGTAGCGAGAGAGAGACGAAGAGGAAGTGGCAGACTGTCTAGTTGACCGGAACCTTTGTACCAGCCTGCGCAATTATCACTAACTTTTCAACATGTAAATAGTTGTACCTACTTTTGTGCTTCGGATTTCCTCTTTATAACTTTTGGTGGGAATTCTGGGTAACGACAAAGAAGGGAGCTTAGCAGTGGTGCCTAAAAGACGGCGCCTGGTTCGGCAACCTCTGTGTCGACTGCATCGACTGGCGTACTCACGCATCTGCGTGATCCAGGAACCTCCTGCGACGTTGATGGTGCCGACGTTGCGAGTGGCCAGAGATGTATGAGTGCGTGAGCAGACACAACAAATAATAGCCCACAGTGAAGCTGACGAACATAATTTTTTACTTGGCGGAAACAGCCCGAGTGCGACATGCTTAGTGAGGAGGTCAATGGATGGGTAATGGGGGAAAGCTATTGACAAGCTACTTTAACAATCGCGCAGAGGCCACGGAATCTATGCACAGTTTCCTTCCGTGCGCGTTACTGGGAATTGACAATAAAATTTGTCTCCTGCGTGTTGAGGTGGTATACAAACTTGCTGATGGCGTGCCTTGCGAAGAGCTGCTATTCCTGTGCAAGGTTGAAGTTGCCGACTTTAGGTCAAGTCCGGATGACTCGATGACCTCTAGTACTGTTCCAAGGGCTCTTATCCGCTCGTCGGCACTTGTGTCAAAACGAGGACGCCATCCAAGTGTGCAAGGCAGATCTACCACTTCAAGTTAGGCCAAATTGTGTGCATGACGCGCTGGAAAGTTTCGTAATGTGAACGAGATGACTTTAAACTCGAGAGGTTGTTCGGCGTGATAATTGCAGTCTACTTTCGACTGATCTCGCCGGCTTCCATTTGCCAGCACTCCGTTTCAAGAATCTTCGAGGAAAAGTACTGAACATTACAGAGCCGCTTCTATGTGTCTTCTCAGGGTGCGATGGGGTATAGGTCCTGCTTTGTGAACTCTTTCAGTCATTTATATTAAACCAAAACTTGCAGGGCTCCATCCTTTTCTTTACTGGCAATACACGGAAAGTTCAAAGGCATCTGGATGGCTTCATTTCCTGTCTTTCAACTACTTGCCTTTTTGTGGCCCCTCATTCTCGTGTCAAAACACAGTACCGGCTTTGGTGGGCTGGTCGAACGGATTCCTTAGCTAATGTGCAATGCTTACAGACGCCCAGAAGCAGTCTCTATACTGTTGTGGGAGACCTCGGGGCTGTTGACGTTCACGCATATGAAGGTTTGGGTTGATGTTGTAGGCTGGCTAAAATAGCTGCCGCACAATCCGAGATGATAAACATATTCGTAACTTCTAAACTTCTTCTATGAGTGCATTCGTGGTGCTTTTCTGGGTGTTGTTGCTTAGCTGGATGAAGTTCGCCTTCTGTTGTCCTTAATTTAGTCGAGCAATGTTGTCTGCATGAAGGACATGGAGAACATTGACTTGTAGGACATGTAGAGAATTCCCTACATGTACTACAAGTCAATTTTCTACACGCTCTTGCGAAAGGTTGGTCTAGCAGCAGGTTGGGTTTCGCTGGCACAATTTATGTCCCTGTAAAAGTCATTCATTCCTTCGCTCTCCTCCTCAAGGTTATTCTTTATGGCACCCTTGTCGCCCCAGTGTGACGCAGGGGCTTATCGATAAATTTGCTAGCTACCAATGCAAGGCGGCAACTACCTACTGCAAAGTGCTGCCGGACGAAGTCCTGAGTTTTAGAGTGGAGTTGCAGATTTAGGCCACGCATGTTTTCGGCATCGCGCCGACGTAGAGCTACAAAAAGTGGATTTCGAGCGCAGTCCATGGGAGGAGTGTTCGCTCCAGTGCGCGCCCGTGCAATTTTTTTTCCACTGGACTTTCCTCCGATATCAAGCCGCGTCGCCGCGCGCAAGTCCGTTCAAAATCGTTTTGTGACTAATCCGCTAGGGCAAAGCGCATACGATGTCGCGCCATGAATAAAGGCGGTTTATCCAACCTCTGTGGTTACCTCTGCTACCGCAGGAATAATTTTTTATAATAGATGTAATGTCGAGAAGCAACGGTGGTAATTTTCTTGAATGCCTTAAATATTCCGGCTCATAAAGAATGCGAGCAAGGGCTCACGCAATGGCGGTTTGCGAAGTTCCACGACAAAGTAGCGCTGCATAAAGAAATTAGGGCCGCAATAGTAAGCGTGTCGAGACTTTTGTGATTGAAGGTGCAGTAATCAAATGCCAAAATAGAAAGAATCAGTGCCATAAATACGGCATGATAATCTGGAGTCAGCTTACTGTGCAAGAATGTCTCGTCAATGTGGTATTTCACATCGCTCGACGGATATAGGCCCAATTCAGCAGCACGTTGATACCGGAAAGTTCTTTGCTCCTCTGTCTCTGGGCTCTCCAATTCTGCCTGGTGATGAAAGAGATAGATGCGATAAGTGCAGGTGCCTAAGCGTCATTTCACAGCAGAAAGCAATGATAAAAACTATATCGTATTTCTTGATAAGAATGCGTCATACCCTATTGAAATATCGCGGGAAACCAAACAAAAACCATCCACTCACAGAATATTTTTCATAGTAAGTGTGGATCTCACACTTTAGAATTCCGTAACAAATTTTGTGCACATACGCAGTGGGCTGTAAATAATGCTTTACTTTATTGAAAGTTGTGTTGGAAGGCAGAACTTAGAAATGTCTAAAACTCAAGTTAAAAAGTGCACTTCATGAATTAACAGCAATAGCCTTTTCTAGCAGGCATTACCACTTTCGACAGCAGCCTTTTTGGTAAACTCTGACGTAGACGCCTTGTGCGGCGAGCTACCACTCTCACATTTTGACTGTTTTATACTTGGAGAACGTGAGAATATCAAAACAGTGTGTGGCTTCTCGACAGCAATGTAAAAGACGGGCAAAGTTTTGTTTTTGGGAGCGTTAAGGTTGTCTCATCACTCCACCAGGATTTCGCTTAGACGGCATTTGTCGGGAAACAGGAATATTTGTGGTCAACCTTTTCCTGTCCTTATCCAAACCTTATTCAAAGATCCCCGAAGGAGCCCGAGTAGGAGTATACCATGAAAACTATTTACATTGGGCCATCATATTCCCTGTCAAAAAGAAAGAAACATACTTTGAATGTTCCTGATGCTCTTTTTGGACGTGACGCTTTCCGGGTTTATGTCTGTTCATATCGTTCTGGACTGCAACTTTCTTGCAGAAGATGTTATTTTTATTGCATGTGCTCTACAGAAAAACTACTGTAATTACTAATTACGTCGGTGTATTATCCCTGCTTTAATGGCTTTTAGAAGACAAGTAGACACCTAATAAATTACTAAATAAACAAACACGTCATTCCTCCTTAGCTCTATGTGGACTATGCTGTGCAACGCAGTAGGTAAATTTGCCCGCGCTTACAGCTTGATTTAGCTTTGCTGGTTATTCGCTTTTCCACATAGGTTGTTTATCCAGTTATAAACAAACCTATTGCACACATACTGCACATTTCTTGGAAGCTGTGATATCCTGTGTCGGCTTCCAGTTTCGGTTTTGGATCGTAACATCAGGGCGCCACTCAGTGCCAAACGCGGTAAGTGTACCTGCTGCGTTTCCCCTCGCTGGAATAAACTCATTCTTTGTTCGGTCCCCAACTCGAGCAGTTTGGCTTTTCTTTTGCGGCGCTTCGCGACAGGCCTTTAGCCCTCATGCCGTAGGTACCTCGTCCGGCCACCCCGTCGAAGCTACTACAAACTGGCGACGAGGCAAACCATTTCTCCTGCTTGCTCCCTGCGTCTTGCCTACGTCCTACGTCTGCGCCTGTACTGTTTCCGGCATGCATGACACTTCGTTCACCTCAACTTCTCCGCCTTTGCTCTTGGTGCCCGGCATGCCCTTGCAAAAATTTTAATGAGGATTTTTTAGAAAGTCTTCAATTTTTTCGATACAATTCTATTTTGTTTTTATTGCTTGCCTATAAAATTTTCCTATACAGTCCCAAAATTATTTGGCCACCGCATTGCTATAGGAACTCTAAAGACACATTTCTATAGAACATTTCTGTGTAGTTGCATTTAAGGTCCTAAAGAGAAATTTCTACAGAACATTTCTATCGAGCTGCTTTAGAGATACTCAACACAAATTTGTGTAGGATATTTCTGTCTAGTTGCTTTAGAGAAGCTAAAGACAAATTTCTATAGAACATTTCTATAGAGTTGCTTTAGAGATGCTAAAGACAAATTTCTATAGAATGTTTCTATGGAGTTGCTTTGAAGGTGCTAAAGACAGATCTCTATAGAACATGTCTATGGAATTTCTTTACAGATGCTAAAGACAAATTTCTATGAAATATTTCTATGCACTTGCTTTCGAGACCCACAGGCAAATGCCTATATAAGCTAGACTGATGTGCGTAAAATGCTTTCAATTTACCAAAGCTCTAGAAAGCTGTACTGTAGGCAATAAGGCTACAGTAAATGCAGTGGCAAAAAATTGGTGATATAACCACAAAGTAGGCAGTTTTAAATGTTTATTGCATTCAAACTAGATACATGCTTCATATATGTTACATACATGCTTCAGACTACAACTTGCAACATCGGAACTGCAGCTGCCAACATGCTTCTCCGGTCAAGCTGGTAGTGCAACCGCACGAAACATGAGGTAAACAAATCAGTGGCAGACTTGATTACGGTTGACACCTTGCAATAACAGGTTTAGCTAGGACAAGAAACCTTACTATTAAAACAGCAAAAGTACTACGTGTTCCAGCAGTGCACATTAAACGGTTGGATACTGAAGCCTGAAAACAGACTTATATGAATGTGCACTGCAATGCTGTGGCAGCCTGAAGAAACCGAACAGCATTTTAGTCTATGTTTATGTGTAAACTTAACGCTGGCAGACCTTGCAAAAATGTGGCAAACAGTGGTCTTCATAGAGAAGTACAACATATATCGAGCAAAGTTCAAAATCTTGAATTTGGTTTTAAGGGAAGGAATTTTGAGATCAGAGCCAGTACTCTAAAATTATGGTGAGGAATCCTAACCAGACCGACACACGCAACGCCTTAAATATATTTCTCTCGGGAGCTCCTACGTAATGAACATGAACAGTAAAATCGTTTTTCTCGGCAACTATGGGACCAAAGTTGATGGTGCTTGGTACAATAAAAATTTAAAAACCAGTTTTTACATCATTCGCACCAATTATTAGTAAAAATTGTTGAAGACAGCAAAACTTGAAGGAAAACAACGCACTCAGTTTGCAACTGTAGATTACTTAAAAAAAGAACTTGCACAATTCCGTTAATTCTGAGAATTTTCTTACTCAAACACTTCCAAAATACAAAAATACTTTGGAGACAACCACACGTCTAATTTGAATTAAGTTTGTGACATCTGAGAAAGTTAAATTCTACTCGTTTCAGGAAGAACTAGTTGGCAGGTTTATGAAAAATACCACTACGAAGCTGAATAATCCATGTCTCTGTGCCAGAAAATGATACCACAGTTGTGCAACTCCGTCTGCTCTGTCTAAAGTCAACAAGTTTGTTATATGAATTTACAGACTACATGAAATTGTTGCAATGTTCGAGAGTTTTGCACATCTACTCACAAATCAGGGATTGGATATTAGACCAGCATATGGTATGTCAAGTTTGCGAGAATAAATTATTGTATTAGGTCCAACAGAAATGTGATCTAATTTTTTTACTGATGAGTAAGATTTGTTATTCTTACAGCTGTTTCTCCAAATTTTGCAGGTTTCGTTAATTCGTATCAAAAGCAGACTAGTTGCCTAAAACGTTTCATCACCGTCCTGTGCTACGTGAATTAACATTTTTACATTGATGCAACAATATTTTTTTTACCTGATTCCTTGCTGGAAGCTTGTAAAGCATTCTTGAGATCTGAATAAATAAATATAAATGAATAAGTAAACAAATGAATGTTGCGGTTTGTCTTAAAATTCCACAACCAGCATGACCTGTATGGAGCTTTGGCTACTGCTCACATGTTGCAAGTCACTTCTTTTATGATTGCCTGCTATTTCACTTCCCAGGAAAATAGCTAGGTAAGGCTAGTTTTTAGCCTCATTCGGTCCGTCTAGTAATCGGCGATGATGGATCCCTGGAAAGTACAATTGAAATTAATTTTCAAAAGGTGTAATGAACATTCACACACAATGTATTAACAGGCACAAATATGCAACAATCATCTATATAGTTGTTGCACTATGCTAAGTTTAATTCCAGTATAGCAAAAAATATTATTACAAAAAAGTGGCAGAGCACCCCACCTCCCTCACCACTCTGCCAAACAAGGGCAGTGCTTTTGAGCATCACTTTTGAGAATATTTTCACTTTCCGAAGATTCTGTGACATTAGCACTGGGCCAATGTGCCTGGCACTAGAATATCATTGCTAATAACAAAAGGTATCGCCAAACGACAACAGCCGAGTCACACATCAATCTCATCTTGCAATGACAACACATTCCCATTTATAACATAGGCTAGTAAGAATACCCATGAGCTAAGAGTTCTATACAGACGTCACACTATGCACAGCAATATTTTTTTGTTGAAAAGAAGGGAATGACCTACTGGCTTCTGTTGTTGAGCGGTAGACAAAATTATTATTCCAACCACTGTTAGCCATAGTTCGTATGTGCTATGCTTAATATGCCAATAATAAATTTCTCACAGAGAGCTTGAGATTGAACAATAATCATGATGCATGTAAGTACCCGCTGCATGGGAACCAATAATGTTACTAGTTGTTTTCGTAAATTGTATTGGATAACTGCCAAATCGCGGTATTTGGAGCATAGTCACAATGTCACGGCCAGATACAATGGTCACAGCATATTTGTGCGTTGTAAGTTATCGAAACATTTAGCTTTTTATCTAGTGGGGGTACGTACTGTGTGTATCCTAAACGCAATGATAACAATTCCCTATTGTAATTAAAAAGGTAATTAAGTTTTAATTAAAAATGTGTCCTTCCTCCAACATAGCATCTCAAAAACAGAAAACAAAAACTATGGTCAGGAATTACAGAACTTTGCAAATTGATTGCATACCTGCTCTGTAAGTCAAGCAGAACATTTGAGAAGAAATAAGGTGCCTGGAACTGGTTCGAAGAAACAAATTTGTTACCACGGAGGTTGCGGACAATTCAGTAAACAGATTGTGATGCAGTCTTTTTATGTGGCATTCCTCAGCAATATTGTTGGTCAATTGGTTGCCGTAGGTGAACAAAACAGATGAACAGTCTAAATCTGGCACGCAGCCCCAGTCCCATCGGTGCATGGTCAAGTGAGACGAACATACTGGTCTAGTGAGTGAATTATGGTGCTTTCTTAGGCACGTGTTTAGGCACCGGCCAGTCTGCTGCATGCACATTTGGCCAAATACACACATGATCACAGGAATAGACTACACTACCCCTGAATGACACATGGCAAATTAAAGTGGTATCTTTAAGCAAGCCTTTCTTCTCAGGGTGCCCATATAATCAGTGTAAAAGAAAGTATGCAGCATATGTACAGCAGTGTACAAGTGAATTGAGAAAGGCAAGCAGGCAAGGGAGGCTTGGCCGGTGAAACATACCACCAAATTTGTCCAGTATGTGTCACAGGCAGTGTACTGTATCCCTTTCAACTTGTGGTCAAGCGTACATAGGGCAAATTGGCCGGTACCTTATCATGTCTATAAGAGATCACGATATTTCATACAAATGACCAGTATGGTCGTCCAACTTCGCCGTACATTTCCAGGACAAGGCTTCATGTTAGATTACAATTGTTCATCTGTTTTCATCCAGCGTAAAAGTTTACAAGTGAAATCAATGAGGCATACCACATTATAGCAAGGCATCTGGACGAGCCCTCATTTTTAATGCAACAAAAAGGGCATCCTGTGTAGGTCACGAGATATCCAAATCAGTCTGCGCCTAGTTACTACTGAACTAAATGCAGCATAGGCTATACTGACCTTCATTATAATTTTTAAGATTTCAAGCCCATGAAATGTGTATTTGCCAGTGGCTGTTACTATGGGAATACACAGGTACCTGTAGATATATTAATGATTAACAATTGTGTGCACACTACGTGCTTAGACCTGTGACATATATAGTCCACTAAACTTAAGTTCCAATATGCACAGAAAACTGCACGAGATTGTAGCACAAACAGAAAAAAATATTTCAATAAGGGGTACAGCATAGGAAATAGTTTTCAAAGAATGAAACCAAAATGAAAAAAATTGATAAATGTACTGTGTACAAAGCAAAAATAAAATTAAACTTGCAGGTAAGCAACTTATGCAAAAGAAATAGTAAACATCAGGAACGATTAGGTGTAGTTTTACACACAACACGATAATGTGGGCTATGCACACAAATAAGCAGCAAGTTCAATAAAGTTGCACAAACATTTAGTCTCTTTAGTAAGCTGCATTAAGTGATGTGTTCATAAGCTTCAGCATGAATGATACCAAGCCCACTTTTTGGACAGTTGACACTTGATCACACTTGATATGACCATTCAGATGACACGCCATGCTGCTGCAGCCATATATCCACGGAGTTTGCATTTCTGGGGGCTCCTCGATCTTGTCGTTTATGTTGTGGGTCATGGCCTCGCCCCTATCCAGCATTTGTGGACACGAGGGTTTAGTTCGCGTCAGTACCGCCACGTGGTGTACTGACCTTGAACTTTTCAATCTTCCCGCGGTGACGCGTGGTGACGTCAACAAAACAAAAATGAAATAATTAGAAGCTATCCCTGCGCATTGAATTTCTCTATGATGTTTGTCCTGCCGGCGTAATCAGTGTTCTTGATAAAGGTAGCCGCTCGCCGCCTGGAAATGACTCATCATCCTAAAAGCGTTTAGTCGCAACGAGCGACAATTGATTCGGGGATTTTGACATGGTTTTCTTTTCCTGTTTTTTGATACTAAGCAGTAAACAAGCTAGGGTAATCGGAAGCACCCCGAAACAGCCTTTCTTCAGTCGGCACATACTCTAAACGTCCGAACATCGCACAGCGTCTACAAGAAACGCCGTCGTGGACGGCTTTTGATTTTGACTTATCGATTTCGTTAAGGCGCCCCTAATTGTTTCTTTAGTGACTTTGCTATTTGCACTCATGGGCTACAGCAGCAGCTGCAGATCGAGATGTGCATATCTATTTAAATGAATACATGGATAAGATGGTTTTGCACCTTGAGCCAAAAAGCACGACACTTGAATGGCCGAAGCTGCTCACAATATTACATCCCGATTGCTGGCCACCGGACCACCTACAATTTTGGGCATGACTTATACACTACTTCCAGTTAGTTGTGAAAGTGCTGTCCTGTCAAGGTTATCCACATGCGTGAAACAAGACCAATACTTCAGATTACTGTGCAGTAATTCTGCGGGGTTTGTCTGTTATCCATATTGTTTACCATGTTTCCTTTCCGCACACATACTATAGCCGCAATATTGATTAGCTGATATCGAACGCCAAAATGGCTACCCACATACTGAAGGACCTCGAACACAACTCCTGACACTTCTTTCTATTCAAGGGTTGTGCGACTCCCAAGGACATCCTTATTCATCATCATCAGCCTAGTTACGCCCACTGCAGGGCAAAGGCCTCTCCCATACTTCTCCAACTACCCCGGTCATGTGATAATTGTGGCCATGTTGTCCCTGCAAACGTCTTAATGTCATCCGCCCACCTAACTTTCTGCCGCCCCCTGCTACGCTTCCCTTCCCTTGGAATCCAGTCAATAACCCTTAGTGACCATCGGTTATCTTCCCTCCACATTACATGTCCGGCCCATGCCCATTTCTTTTTCTTGATTTCAACTAAGATGTCGTTTACCCGCATTTGTTGCCTCACCCAATCTGCTCTTTTCTTATCCCTTAACGTTACACCCATCATTCTTCTTTCCATAGCTCGTTGCGTCGTCCTCAATTTCACCACAACCCTTTTCGTAAGCCTCCAGCTTTCTGCCGCATATGTGAGTACTGGTAACACACAGCTGTTATACACTTTCCTTTTGAGGGATAGTGGCAACCTGCTGTTCATGATTTGAGAATGCCTGCCAAACGCACCCCAACCCATTCTTATTCTTCTGGCTATTTCAGTCTCATGATCCGGATCCGTGGTCACTACCTGCCCTAAGTAGATGTATTCCCTTACCACTTCCAGTGCTTCGCTACCTATCGTAAACTGCTGTTCTCTTCCGAGACTGTTAAACAATACTTTAGTTTTCTGCACATTAATTTTCAGACCCACCCTTCTGCTTTGCCTCTCCAGGTCAGTGAGCATGCATTGCAATTGGTCTCCTGAGTTACTAAGCAAGGCAATATCATCAGCGAATCGCAAGTTGCTAAGGTATTCTCCATCAACTTTTATGCCCAATTCTTCCCACTCCAGGCCTCTGAATACCCCCCTGTAAACATGCTGTGAATAGCATTGGAGATATCGTATCTCCCTGTCTGACGCCTTTCTTTATAGGGATTTTGTTGCTTTCTTTGTGGAGGACTACGGTGGCTGTGGAGCCGCTATAGATATCTTCCAGTATTTTTACATATAGCTCATCTACACCCTGATTCCGTAATGCCTCCATGACTGCTGAGGTTTCGACTGAATCAAACGCTTTCTCGTAATCAATGACAGCTATATATAAGGGTTGGTTATATTCTGCACATTTCTCTATCACTTGATTGATAGTGTGAATATGGTTTATTGTTGAGTAGCCTTTACGGAATCCTGCCTGGTCCTTTGGTTGACAGAAGTCTAAGGTGTTCCTGATTCTATTTGCGATAACCTTAGTAAATACTTTGTAGGCAACGGACAGTAAGCTGATCGGTCTATAATTTTTCAAGTCTTTGGCGTCCCCTTTCTTATGGATTAGGATTATGTTAGCGTTCTTCCAAGATTCCGGTACGCTCGAGGTTATGAGGCATTGCGTATACAGGGTGGCCAGTTTTTCTAGAACAATCTGACCACCATCCTTCAACAAATCTGCTGTTACGTGATCCTCCCCAGCTGCCTTCCCCCTTTGCATAGCTCCTAAGGCTTTTTGTTACTTCTTCTGGCGTTACCTGTGGGATTTCGAATTCCTCTAGGCTATTCTCTCTTCCACTATCGTCGTGGGTGCCGCTGGTACTGTATAAGTCTCTATAGAACTCCTCAGCCACTTGAACTATCTCATCCATATTAGTAACGATATTGCCGGCTTTGTCTCTTAACGCACACATCTGATTCTTGCCTATTCCTAGTTTCTTCTTCACTGTTTTTAGGCTTCCTCCGTTCCTGAGAGCCTGTTCAATTCTATCCATATTATACTTCTTGATGTCCGCTGTCTTACGCTTGTTGATTAACTTAGAAAGTTCCGCCAGTTCTATTCTAGCTGTAGGGTTAGAGGCTTTCATACATTGGCGTTTCTTGATCAGATCTTTCGTTTCCTGCGATAGCTTACTGGTTTCCTGTCTAACGGCGTTACCACCGACTTCTATTGCGCGCTCCTTAATGATGCCCATGAGATTGTAGGTCATTGCTTCAACACTACGGTCCTCTTCCTGAGGTAAAGCCGAATACCTGTCCTGTAGCTTGATCCGGAATTCCTCTAATTTCCCTCTAACCGCTAACTCATTGATTGGCTTCTTGTGTACCAGTTTCTTCCGTTCCCTCCTCAAGTCTAGGCTAATTCGAGTTCTTACCATCCTATGGTCACTGCAGCGTACCTTGCCGAGCACGTCTACATCTTGCATGATGCCAGGGTTCGCGCAGAGTATGAAGTCGATTTCATTTCTAGTCTCACCATTCGGGCGCCTCCACGTCCACTTTCGACTAACCCGCTTGCGGAAAAAGGTATTCATTATCCGCATAATATTCTGTTCTGCAAACTCTACTAATAATTCTCCTCTGCTATAGGACATCCTTAAGGAATGGTAAATAATAAATTATGGGGTTTTACGTGCCAAAACCGCGATCTGATTATGCGGCACTCGGCAGTGCGGGATTCCGTTATAGTTTGAACCAGCTGGGGCCCTTAACGTCCACCTAAATCGAAGTACACGGGTGTTTTCGCAATTCGCCCCATCAAAATACGGCTGCCGTGGCTAAGCTAGGATTTCGCAGCCTCGTGCTCAGCAGTCCAACGCTACATCCACTAAGCAACAACGCGGGTAAGGAATGTTGGCACTTGGAAGAAGGTGACAGTCGGTGGGTGAGACAATTTTGTTTGCATAGTCATGGCGTGAGAATCTGCACGAGCCGTCGAAGAATGAGGGTGGAGTGCATTGTATCTAATGTGACGTAGGCCGCGCCCAAAATTTATACATGAATCACCCTGTAACGACTGACGACCAGGCATCTCGCGTATATGTGCAGTCGCCTGACATTTGCCTGGCGCTGTCGTCAGCCACAGGACCTACTTGACCTCTCTACGACACTTGCTAACATTCTCGCCTTATTTCGAACCATCAGGTTTCGGCTAAACTCCTTCAACAGCCAATTCGTCCGGAATTTCGGCTACCCATATTATGGCTTTTAATCTTGAAGTAATATTTTACAATTAGGCGAGTACTGTCCTGAGATTTCCACTGGCTTCACTTTTCCCAAAATACCTGCGGTTTTGTCGGCCTCTGTTCACATTTGGGCGATTTTTATTAGACGTTTAAACCATAGCACGGGCCCCTGACCATGCTGCTCAAAAAGTTATTTTATTTTCCTGAGGTCTTTTGCAAGCTACTGTCATCTTGCCATTCATCAACTTGCTGATTTCCCTGTCACTTATATGCCATTTTGACGACTACAAATCCTACGGAAGTTGGTAAGGATGTTATGGCCATGGGATTTAAGCCCTCCTACCATGGACACTACAGCTGCTTTTGTTCACTGCGAGTGAGAATATTCTATTAATGAGCGGCAATCTTAGGCACACAAATTCACAGCCTAAAAAATTATGCGGATCCCACGCACTGTGGCAATCGATGTAAGCGAAGCTTTTGTGTTGCTTGCTTTGATTGATGATAGTTAGCGGTATTGCTGACTGCGAATGTATAATTTCATCATCAATTAGTGCAATACGAGAGTAGCGGGTTGATGGCCAATGTTACCATGCATGCACCACTGCTTTTTGTTTGCATAGTACACAACATACAGCGAGACATGCGCCATTGTTTATAAATATTGGGAGGGTTGAGCATTGTCATTGCTTCACACTGCATATCGCATCGCGGAAGACGCGTTCGCAGAACTATGAGGCCCTACGTGCTAAAACCATAATAAGATTATGAGGAACGACGTAGTGGCGGACTCCCGAATAATTTTCACACCCTGGTGTTCTTTTACGTGCACCTAAATCTATGTGGACGACTGTTTTTCTATTTCGCTCCCGTCGAAATCCAGCTCCGGTGGCAGGGATCCAAACCACGACGTCGAGCGATGCCATAGCCGCTCAGCTACCGCGGCGGGCACAGAAACGTTGATTTGACGTGCGAGCGCTTCCTTAGTTTTGCGTAGACCCTACGGTGATTTATTGTGGCTTTGCATCTACACGCATTGCGTCAATCGTCCACTTGACGAATTTGCATGGTGTTTGTTTTTGAGAAATAGCGGAAACGTACAGTACCTTACCTTCCATTTGACCCGCAACTGTTGCCGTGTCTATAGTAGTAGCGTTCCCTTATCTTCGTTTCCTTAACATAGCCTTTTCCCTGTCATGACCATCCCCCCTGTAAGGGATCTGTGATCGAAAAGTTGCAAGCCTGTTATTCACTTGTTTCGCAATTGCGCCGGTTTTACCCATTCGCTGCCTAATCTCTGCCTCATTTGCTTGCTCCCTCTCTACCATTCTACTTACCTCTCTTCAGGACTTGCTCGTTAGTAGACCGGTAAGCGCTGCAGTTTCTGTAATGCATTTGCGGGGGGTCACAGACAATTACAGCTGTAAAGAGGCCAGTGTAACGACGCCCAGGGAGCTCCAGAGAACACTGTCCACATGTGATGTGATGAAAAGCTCCAAGCGAGTTTCTCGCGCAGCTATGCCTCTCTGTCCCGTTCCGTCCTTGTATTTGCACTCGCCGCCCCCCAACAAGGCGTGCAAGGCAGCAACAGCAGCAGTGGAAAAGCTGAAGGAAGAAGCAAAAAAAGCCTTGCTTTAAAAATGGCTTTATTTGTTGGCGTAATGTCGCGTGTCGCCGTGGCGTTATCGCGTCCATTGCGGGGTTTCATCTCTGCAAGAGCCAACTCTCCGATTTGCCCACTAGACTTTCCACCTTCAGGAGTTACTTGTATCCCGTTGCCAAGACGCGAGTGGACTATCCAGTTTACTACAGACCTACAACACGTTTTTTTTGTGTTCATCATTTGCGTCATCCACAGGTCTGGAGCCACTTGCTTTCTACTGCACTGTAATAATAAGTGAACTTGTTTTCGAATTATATTCTCCGAAAACGTTGTATTCTTTTTATCAATGTCGTACGCAATCTACACTGAGTACTCAGGCACCATCTAATGCTTTCACTTTTTGCCTGGTTACGCCCGCCATTGTAATGCAAATAAACACACCTTGAACTCATTTTACCAGAGATAAATGCTGAATAAAACGCTGAATTCATGCTGAACCAAATCAACAAGGGCCGTACTACTCGATTTTCTGATGTCCCTGTTCGCAAGCTTTTTTTCAGGATGTGATCTTGTACCGTAGAGACGTCCCTCGGACGTCTCTGATGCGCTCGTTTTCATTCTCAAGCAGCCAGTGCAAACTGTCATCGCCGTAACTGCATGATGTCCTATTGACAGGCAACCAAGGTGTGTCACACAAGTATGACCACACTGATTCATTTGAGTTGGCTTATTCTATTTAGCTTGAAAAGGCCGTCCATCTAACCTGATTGTCTTCTTCACTCTCTTATACACCATACGAGTTCTCTCAATAATATAACTTTCAACTCACTCCGCCGTATTCCTCTTTTCGTTTTCGCAAAGTGTGTGTCTATCGCTGTTGTTACCAATACGCCCAACGGTATGCTACCACTCAAGCCTTTCTGGCAACCTGAGCAAGTGAAGTCCCAGGTTTTCTTCAACATGGCGCTGACGTTCAATGTGGCTATCCTCCACTACATTTCGCGGATTTCGCCTCACCGCTTTCTCTTCAGTGTCATCTCTTACACTACTCCCTCGTGCTACACGCAACACAAACACGCAACGCCCTTAATGAAGTATCACTTGCCCGCTAGTTGACATGCTGTTGATGTACACCCGTGAGCATAAGTATACGGACCAGAGATTGCACACTAAAGCCATTTTTTTCATCTGCCTGTGAAAGCAACTTGAATATTGAGTTCTGCAGTCCAAACGTGGTATTGCAAACATACCAGTGTAGTCACAAATTTTACTTTATGCATGGTAATTACAATGAAATTTAGCTTTCGCGGCGACAGTGTGGTCCGCATACGTTTGTTCACGGGTGTACATTCCCTCTAATTACCTCTAATTACCGAGATAGGAGCGCTACCCTGTCTTTAGTGACATTATCGGTCTGCAACCTCGCTCAACAACCGCGCTCGTTATTCATCACTTTTTTGTCAATATGAGTTTTCTGTATTTTCTGTGAATATACTTTCGGCTTTAGAAGCGACTTTGCATGCTCGCTTATTCTCTTACTCCGACAGCGACCATTGTCGTCAAGCCGCCGCCTCATTCTTAGCTTCGTCATCATTACAGAGCACAGAAAAGTGTTTTCGCAAACAAGCCACGTGATTCGAGCCCCTGTATCCGCAGCGTTCTACGTTTGAGAGCTGGACA
Organism: Dermacentor andersoni; assembly: GCF_023375885.2. Taxonomy (NCBI): domain Eukaryota; kingdom Metazoa; phylum Arthropoda; class Arachnida; order Ixodida; family Ixodidae; genus Dermacentor; species Dermacentor andersoni. The sequence goes on from NC_092818.1 coordinate 33,242,426, forward strand.
CGCTAACCACTTCGCTACAGCCTTCTCCCGCCCCCTTCAATTTGTCGGCCTTCGCACTTCTCGTTTTCCTCACTGACGTAGGCACAATGGACGCGGAAACGAAAGTTAAGATTACTTGAGCTGCTAGGTAACACATGACTAACTTTGGCAGGCCACTCTGATCAGGGCGCATGTGGACTTACGGCTGTGTGTAGATCATCGCCTTAGCTTTATTGTAAGTTTTCTTTCACTGAGTCTTCCGTTAAAACTGAAACGCAGGACAAAATGAGACATACCTTTGTATTAAGGCGTAAGCTTTTAGTGGCTCATGAGTGTCCTGGCGCAGTCTGTGGTAGACGCAGGAAAGGTGTGATCACCGGCGAAGGGAGCAAGGAGAGGCGGTGCCATCCCAGTAGCGCTGTGAGAGTGGGCACGTGGGGGTGCGCGCACATTGGCGACCAATCTTGCAGCCATATGGCTGTGATTAAATCCCATGCTCGTAGCCACGGTGGCGTCCGTTGGCTGAACAATTCAGACAACAGCAAGAGAGGCAGTGATAGATAGGATTTCGGCTATCGCTGGTTAGCTCAGCAAAGTGCCCATAGATTTTTTCGCTTCTTAACTACGTTTAAATCAAAAACGCTCATTACAACCTAACATCCCTTAGAAACATGGTTCTTGCATTTCCATTGTTGATTTGTTGTACTATCATAGATTAGAGAAACTCCACAAATTTACGACATTCATTGAGGCAGCGCAATGATAGTTTACCAAAATGTTTATTGATAACTGCACAAAAATTTTTTATTGATGAAATAATGTTGATTCTCTATTGTGAAGTGCCAACAACTGGACCGAGTTAATCAGGCGACATACGATTTACACGAAAAAAACACTGAAATTCCTCAGTTTAGGCTACATCCTGAAACAGCGTAATTAAGCTAGCCAGAGCTTGAACGAATTATTAAAGAAAATTGTTTCACAGGCAGTTGTACGTTCAAGTGCAGAATAATGTCCAGTGCAAAATAATTCACTCTTTCAGTATCGACCCGCTGCAGCCACAAATGCGCAATCTCCGGAGTGGTTCACCTTATGTTAATTATTGCGGTTATTGCAATGCATGCTATAACTGCAATGGAAGACCTGAAAAGAACTGAGTGCAAGTGTTGCATTGTAAACCTTGAACATTGTACTACCAAGGAGGGAAGAGGTTCATCCCACTGTGCGAAGTACAAGATGTTTTTTTAGCTGTACCAAATTTTCAAAATTGCAAAATATAAATCACGGCATACGATTGTACAGAATGGCGGCCTCTAGGTACAGAGCGATTGCCGCACTTACGTGCGTAATTAGTGAAGTTACGGTAATTAACTTTCTTATTATCAGCAATAGGTGGCTACAGGAAATGAGTACTTTGGTACCCGTGCTCGATACTACCTAACCAACGATCAAATATTGAATAGCGGATTTCATGTGGGAGCTTCGCAAAAAATTTGTTCGCCTTGACAGGCTCCTTGAAACCGAAACTGGCTGGAATAGGAGCGACTGTGTTGTCGACGTACCTTCATGCCTTTCTCAATGCATGCAGAAGCATCCAGAATACTGACAGGTAACTGGTTTTTGAACTTTTGTTTTGAGCCTATCGGTACGTCGGGGTACGGATTCTACTGGTGCTTACCAAATCGTCTACTACGTGCAACGCAGACTACCACATCGATACACAGCCAGCGGAAAGGCAACCTCGCGTAAATTTACACTATTACATTGCAGAGGTTATGCGACATACTACAATGATGATGATGATGATAATTATCACCACCAAAAATCTTTGAAACAGGGCGAAGACAAATAGTCACCTTGTTTGCGTGATTTATTCATCTATAAATCGCGACCGAGACGCGACTCACGCAGACTCATGTTCGCATCAGCAAGCGTGACCTTCCCGTCGCCACAACACAAGATTTGTCGATTGATGCCGCTCACCTCTTCTCGCGCCATCGTTGCCGCGTATAATAACCTTCAGCGCATTGCTTAGGCAGCTTAGCTTTGCTACTGCCTTCGCGTGACTGAAAAATCAAGCACTTAGTGAATGAGCCAAACCAGTGGTGAATCGCGGCCAGTTGCTCCATTGGCTCCGTGACCAACTTGATGAAACTGTGGCCTTCGGGATCGCAACGATGTGACGTAACTGAGGAGATCTCGAAGGCTATGCCTCAACATTGCCGTTGATACTAAAGCCTTGTTTCAACGCTAACAATTGCCAATTGCGCAACGACGTACTTTATTCTATTACTCTGTGTGTATAGCTGACAGCTTTGCAAAACAAAAAAATACAGGAGCTTTTCCCGAATGACATATTTTTCAGTTTTTCACCAAACCTAGCGGAACATTAAGAAGTTAACAAGCAACACTGGTACTTTTTTTTTTTGCTTGTTTGCTCGTTTGGCGTATTTGTTGCCATTTTACTTTGTTTAGGAGTCTCGGTGTGGGGGTTGTGTGTGTCGTGAGCTGTAAGCATGTGTCTGCGTTGTCATCTGCTGTTAAATGCGCGACAAGAGGCATTTTTCGAAGAGCGTAGGAGACGAAAAGTTGAATGTACCCGTCCGTACGTTGGCTGAAGCGGAAGTATAGGGAACCCAAGCTCAAGTTAGGGCACGCGACGAGAGTGCGCGCAGCTGCTCCAGCGGGCGAGCCGTGCGAATCTAGGGATAGATGGCGCCCGCGCATCTGCAGGCACAACCATTTTGCAGGCGGCCACTGCACGTGCGCGCCCGCGCTATTCAGTCGAGACGAGGCACCGGGGTGTCGCTCCATTAGCTGGGTACGTTGTCAAAAGGCTTGTTGCGCGAAGTTGCGTTTACGCAATGGCAAAAGTAGCCCCGCCGAAGCGAAAGCGCGGTCCGAAGTACTGCTGTGTTGTGGACTGCCACAACAGTGCAGACAACACCAAGGAACGCGCTGATCCTGTGAAACTGTATTGATTCCCGGGCAGGTCGTATGAGAAAGAAAGGCGACAAGCATTGATCACCGCCGTAAGGAGAATAAAGTAAGTCCTAGCTGAAAGATGTTTCGACCGTTTCACTTCTTCGCTTTGGTTTGGAACGCAGCGCATGCACGCAACGACAGTAATGGCATGCTCGTTGTCTTCTCGCATCGCTAGTGTTGTGAAAGCGCACCTACGGCGGTGTGGTGCAACAACTTTGCATTTTCATTCCTAGTGTTTGTTAGGCTTCGTTGTTTCAAAGTTCCCAAGCAAAGTGGTCGCGCGGTAAGCGTTGCCGGGTTCCTTTAATCAAACTAAGCTACGCACGTTTTGAAATGCTCGGCGCTCGAAATTTAGGCGTCGGGAAAGTAGCTTTATCGAGTCGGAATGAACGTCTCTTCCTTTCAGCAAAATTTATCGTTTGCTTTATTATTGTGGCTTTATTAAGGCGATATTTAGGACTGCGAATCTCACTGGCATTTAATACGTGCTATGCTTGAGGAACACGTGGGTTCTTTCAGTTGCCATTTTCCGAGTTTGTGTGATTCTCTTCGGTGTACGAGCGTGTGCGCGGGTATGTGTGTATGCGCTTGCGTGTGCCATGGCGGCTAACAAGCAATTGCTGTTCTTTCTTACACAGTCCCGATGGAACTCCGTGGTTGCCCAAATAGCATACACGAATTTGCAGCACTCATTTCGTGGGCAACTGCAAGAGCGACATTAAACAGCACCCATCCTACATCCCGTCCATTTTTCCGCACGTCTGCAGAAAAAAGGCACCTGACAGGAACAGGGCGCAAAGGTAGGAAAGCGAAAATGTGAAGCTCTTAATCGAAACTATAGCAATTTGTTTTCTAATAGATATGTCGTCACACTTGCCTGATTCATGAAAAGTTTGCATGCGTGGTGCAAAGGCTGCATGGACAAGTACTCGGTGCTTTTATTTCATTACAGGTTTGGTTGGAGCCTGTACAAGATTGGCATTGATCTTGGCGTTTGTTAAATGCAGGTGGCAAACACGTTTCAACAGGGCAGTCTCATCTCGGAAGCTTCATGCAGGAGATGAGGATCTATCCCAAAGCACAGCTGATGGAGCAACAATGCAGGATTCAGAAACCTCCATTCTGGATGATGTGCCTCCTATAACGGATTTCAGTGATGCATCTGTGAAAACATGCTCAGCTAGTCCTTCGCATAACGGCCTCGCTGATTCAGATCCGTTGGTGCATGATGCAGCAGAAGAAAGTAATTGTGCTCGAAGGAAAGACGCTGTAAGGACACATTTGATTTTAATACTGGTCTTCGAGTTACTTAATGAAGCACCAAAAAGCTGTCTGAATACCCCAACAATGTCTATGTCCCTTTCTTTCAGACATGCCAAACAGAGGGATTCAGGACTCCGGCAAGGCTGTCCATACTTCTCTCAGCGACAAACGGAACGGAGGCGTCTACTCAAGTTGTGCGCACAGAAATGAGTCACAAGGTTGGAAAATAATGACGTTGGTCCTTATCTGCTGTGCTGAATTGTGACGATGTCTTGCTAGTAGCATTCAAATTCTTATTTAACAGTAATTACGTGCATTATTGGGCAGACTTCATTTTGTTAGTCCTGCCTAACACTCATTTTATAGTGGTGTTACTTATTTCCAGAATGAATGAATTTATTTGAACTTGAGTGCAAATAAATTTTTTCACTTCTTATTTCTCGTACCTATTTCTCATTTTTATTTCATCATGCTGTTTTTTTCATCCTGAAGGTTGCAAGCACGGATGGGAATTGGAAGCGAGACTGTGGATTTCGGGGCTTTGAGTCTCTAAAGGGAAAGCAAGAGGCACTGCAAGATTTGTGTGGTGTGACCCTGCAAGTCGTCTCCCTTTTGAACATGTTGCCATCACCAAGGTACAGGTGCAATGCGATGTCAAGTGAAGACAAGCTGTGCTTGTTCCTGGCCAAGCTGCGTCTTGGTATAACGTACAGTGCCCTAGGAGCAGTATTTAGTGTTACAGCCACAACAGCATCAACGGTGTTTAGGCAAACGCTTGGTATTCTGAGCATTGCCCTGAAGAACTGGGTCTTCATGCCTTCTCGGGAAATAATCAAGCTTTCTTTGCCTGACCCATTGAAAGAGAACTATCCAAATTGCACCTTAATAATAGACTGCACAGAGATCCGCACAAACACACCCTCAAATCCTGATTGTCAGCACATGCTGTATTCACATTACAAAGGAGGATACACACTGAAGGTCTTAGTAGGTATAATTCCTAATGGCGCGATAAGTTTAATATCCAAGGTATACGGAGGACGACACACTGATTCGTTCATAAGACAAGACGCTGGCTTCCTGCAGCTTCTCAAACCAGGGGACTTCATTTTAAGTGACAAAGGATTTTCAAGCATCCGAACAACTGTAGAGGGGAGTGGTGCGGTGCTGCTCATGCCGCCTTTTATTTCAGGAGGCGGTAAACTGTCTGCACACGACATGGAGATTACATACAAGATTGCTTCTGTGCGCATCCAAGTAGAAAGAGTAATCCAAAGGTTGAAGATTTATCATATTCTAAGGAACAGAGTACCGCTAAGCCTGGTCCCACACATGAACAAAGTCGTTTCACTATGTGCCTCCCTTGTGAACATGCAGGCACCCATTTTCAAGAAATAAGTGCTTTGCTTTCCGTGATGTCGGTAAATTGGTTTATTTGCTTGCATTCATTTTCTGCAGTGTCATGTTAGCGTCAAAGTGACTTGACAACTGCAATTATGTATTGGTTAATGAATAAATGTCTACAATAATTGCAGAAGTGTTCTTTGCTGAAATTAATTTAGTGGCAAGAGGTTATACAATTGTCACCTTGTGTTTTGTCACTGCAGATGCATGCATTTGCCTTCTTGTCTTGCTTACAAAGCAGCAAAATGCTGAAATGGAAGCACTGAATACAAGCCAACGCATTGTATCCGAATTATAACACAGCATTTAGCTCTTGTTTATTGAATGCAAATTATGATGTGCAAAGTTTGCACCAGCAGCCCAACATACAAAATGAAAGTACATGATAATAAATATTAATCATTAGCAATGCAGGCTTGTGACAGTTACCCTTCGTGGCAGATGGCAGACAAAGCTGTCTCCAATAGGCAAGCAAATACTCGACAGGATCTTTGACAGACTGTACGGGTGATTGATTTGCATTTGAACTTATAAAATAACCATACCACAGCTAAATGAGATCAGTATTACAACACAGACGACAAAAAACGAATCAGTGCTTGAAGCCGTAAGGCAGCTAAAGCCACAAATAAATAAAAAAAATGATAGGCACCTAAAGCTGCTTACGTGTATGAACGCGAAAGCATTAGCATAGTTGTAAGGCAACGCATACGTCTCCATCCATTCTCTGCTTTAGTCTCGCAGATCGTGTGAAAACATCATGCCCCTTATAGCGGAGTGGTGCAGTGGTTAAGCGATACATCCCTGCCTTGGAAGGTGGCTGTTTCCTATACAAACACCCACGGGGCTTGTGGGGCGTCCCATGTTACTGCCAACCATCTTTTTTGCCATTTCAGAGTACACAGACACACAGACGTGATTTCGCGAGGTATTGTTTAATGGGGCTAGTACACCGCTCAAATGCTCATATAACCTTATGCTTAAATACTAGATGCAAAAGTTGGTTTCACTACAGGATAATTGTGAAATCAAATATACAAAAGAATTTAATTTATACAAATGCGCAAGTCCAATTTCAAAAAGATATCATGCACAAGTTCAGGAAAGAAAGCACAGAAACTTATAACAATGATGCAATAAAAAATTTGAAATAAGAACGTTCCAGCTTGGGTATAAGGTCCCAAAGAAAAGCATCGTCCCGATTTACATGCACTATTACAGAGTGCTTGGGACTGTACACATAAAGAAGAGCCCTGTGCAAATTCAGGACGTACATTTGTACTTGAATTTGTGTATAATAGCTGTGCGTCGTTTTGAGAATAATCAGGCCCCCGCTGAACTCTGAATAGGGAAGCAAGCTTAGTCTTTCTTCGTATTTGATGAAAGGTTCCTGTTTGTACTTGTATGTGTACTTAATTTCGATAAGCACAGTTTCACCGCCCATTTTCGCAAGGCCATCTGGGCTGCAGCACGACCACGGCTGCTCTGGAAGCACGATGAGTCCTGCCTAGAAAATGAATAATTAGAATTAGTGTTTGAATTGAAATGGGCAACAGATAGAAAACTAGGCATGCAAGAAGCACCTCATGCAATGTAAAATAGTAAGCAAAGTCACCTGCACTATGCGGATACCAAGCTTTTGTTGGAGCTCTTCTCGTGCTGGGGCTTCTGTCTTGATGCCTGGTAAAACATTTTGGCTTATTAATTTTTAGTTCAAAGGAGTTATGAACAAAGGGTTTGCATTCAAGCTTGCTATGGCGCAAGTGAGACCAGTGTCGTAACTATGTGACTAAGCACTGCATGTTTCATTTAAATAAAGTTATACGTCGCTGCAAAACATCCCATAACGCATTGCAGCACTCGTGTATGACGACCTCCTGCAAAGCTGTTCGGCAGCTCTCTCTAGTCCTTCATCCTTTTTTGTGCGGATGGCATGTGCTCTGGTGCTGCTGATTCGAACTTGTCGTTCCTCATGCCACCTGCAAATTGTCAAAATTGCAAACATGACGCCATGAAATGTATATGAGATCTGTTGGCTATCATTTTTAGTTTGGTTCCATACCGTGAGCAGTTCGCCTGGATATGGGTCGAAAGCACAATTCAGTTGGTGTTTCTTTAAGAACTACTTTTGTAGAGTACATTGTGGCCTTTTCGTCGTCCATTTCGGTGACAAAGTTTTTGAATTGTGTGCTATTATTTTCCAGATCATCCAGGTACCTGTACACAGGTCGATGGCTCATTGGTTGGAACATTTCGTCTAAAATTTCCATTTCCAATTTTTTCGATATTTGCTCAATAATGTTATTCAGCACATCCGCACAAATGGGATCTTCATGTGCTCTGTTCTGGAGCTCCAAAATCTCCTTCAGAGGGCACATTATCTCCGGATAGTTGAAAACAGCATTTGGGTCAGCGGATATTGTTTTGGGAGTGCTGGCGTCCTGGCCTGGTATGGAGGATCAGACAAGAGGCAAACAGATTTTTCGCTCAAAAATACCAAATTGCAACTTCAAGGTGTGACACGTTGTGTGTTAAGAAATGAAAAAAAGTTAACTAAACTGTTACAGGCCAGAAAACATCTAAAATGTTTAGTAATGGTGCATGTTCAGAAAGCCGACAGTCATCGAAGTCTAGGCAAGCACAAGAGATGTTTTATTTCTGGGGACGATTATTGATCTATTATTGATCTAATCACTTAGTATCTGAAAACTAATTAATAGAAAGTAGAAGAAAAAACAACCACGTCGCTATTGGGGACCGAACCCATGCCCTCCGCATTTGCGTGCGGTGCAGGACTTTCTTCTTTAATTTCTGGGGATGATTAATGATGAATTATTGGTCTAATCACCCAGTAGCTGAAAATATATATTAAAAAAAACGACCACGTCGCCACTGTAAGGATGCCATATCAAAACAACTAAATTATATGCTTCATATTCGACAACGAAGAACATCGACAGGGCGCGGCTCCATTTCGTAGTGTGCATAGACAATCAGTATTTTTAACAAGTGACAGAATGACACTCACGTCGAGGTACACGTCGTACACGATGTTGTCGCTGACTTGAAAAATGCATTTCGCATTGAGCTGTGCATCGTTGCCGTTGATTGTCTGCTCCACAGAGTATACGTGACTGACGAGCTTTTCTCCTTTTAACAAGTTGGCTTTCCTGAAATAGCTGTCCAGCTGGCCGATCTTTTTGAAGGCGCATTGAAGGCGATACATTGTGACGCGCCGCACGTGCAACGCGAGGAGAGAGCCCCGCAAGTGCACAAAAAGCGATCAGCTGCAGCGCGGCGCAGCAGAAATGTGCAGTGGATATTCCCAGTTTTGATTTTTCTGCCAGAAATGGCGCTACTCGTCAGGAGCAGTGGCGCCGCTCGCGGTGCTTGGGTAGCCTATGGCAGCCACCGACTGCGTTGCGTGGAAGCGTGCAGGAAGAATGAAGCGCCGGCTGACCCTACGGTAAGCCCGTTTCTCGTATTGTTTCTATAACTGATAAGAAATGTTCTGACTGCTGTTGTGGAAGTCGCGGGGCACTTTTTTCGTTGCTGGGTGTACGTCGGGCAGACTTGCGCCTGCGGCGCTCGTACGACCTGATTCAGTCACGACCCCTTCGAGCTGAATGTCTGATTCACGCGCGGTGCACAGCGCCGGTGTCAAAACATTTTGTGCCGAGCCGGTCCGGGGTGAATGTGTAGGGTGTTCGATCATGGATGTGCATTCGGTCGATCCAGCGCCATGGTGGGTTCATGTCGTCTGTGTATTTAGCATCCTGGCCTATTCATCTGTACGGCAGGGTAGGAAAGTTTATCGCGATCGAACGACTTAAGAACTGAAATACACGGAACCTCTTAAAACAAGGGCACCTGTTCCTGTGTGCTCATGCTTTTCCCCACCCGCTGCGCTAGGTTTGTGTTGCGCTAGTGTCTTTGAGGTCACGGGTGGAATGCCGACCGCGGCAGCCGGATTTCGATGGGGCCAAATGAAAAAAAAAACGATCGTGCTTGGACGTGGGTGCTTAATAAAGATCGTGGTCATGGTCAACTTTAATTCAGTCATGCACTTCGGCGTGCATTGTAATGAAATCGTGGCTTTGGCTAGTAAAATCACAGATATTGAATGTTTGACTTGGTGCTTGACCCTGTTTTAAGTGTTACCGTTGAGGCAGGGCCCATGCCACAGCCGTTTATATGAATACAAAGTTTTCGGACAGTCTTTTTCTTGTATCGTCATAAAATAATCATGCAGAAATGCTGTGGCCGATATGGTGTCATGTCTAATAAAGGCAGATGGCCCTATAAAACAGGCTGGTTGATCGTTCGCGAATCGAATGCCACCGTATTGTAAAAAAAAGTAGAAAGAAATTGCCCAAAGCGCATGTGATCCCGCCACCAGGTTCTATCCCAGCCCTGCATATCTTTTTCATGTGGCAAAATTATTTCTAAAAAATAATTTCCGTACTCTGGATATCTTAGAAAACAAGATTTTGCTCGGAAAGCTGTGGCGTATCACACACAGAAAAGACATCCGGTGTTAATATAAATATATGCCGTCGCGCCGAAAAAAAAAAGAAAATATGCAACCTTTCCACCAAACCTGGGTTATTTTTCCGTTCGGAGGACTCACCCAAATTTCTTTTATGTTCTACATACAGAAAAGTGCCTTGTCATAAAGATGTCATAATATCAGGCACTTTCTTTTGAAGTTCTTTCTTAAATGTTATGTGAAAAACTGTTGATAAAATAGTATGATTCTTGCTGTTTCAATATATCTAAAACATATGCAGTGAACAATAAAAATATTAAACGAATTCATTCAGTCACACAGAAACATTGTTAACATGGCTTATGGAAGGAACTCCATAACTCTGGGAAGAAAACACACTGCAGCAGTGTTTGCGCCTGTTGGTCTTGAATCCGTACAAGAATTAATTAGGAATATTGAATACTGTAGCATCTGTAAAAAAAGCTAAAATGTATTGATCGTACCGATTTTTCCATTCCTTCTGCTGCTTTTCACCTGTGAATTTTTTGTTTTAATTTTTTGACTATACATGCCTATTCTTAAATTTAAAAGTTATCTGTGCAGCATGTGGGAAGACCTCCAACACTTTATAAGAAAGCTTCTCGGCTTCACTCAGCTATCCCAAAGTGTCATGCACCCGACTCATGTTAAATGCCAGGCTCACCAAATCACGCATCAGTGACTGATGCACAAAAAGAACCGAAGTGTTGCAAAATTTATTATTACGTGGGAGATATTTCGCTGCATAAAGAATAAGCATTTGGGGCTTTTCGCTGAAATGGTTGAAGTACTTATACACTTTTATTCAGAGGTTGTATTGCTTTCTCATTATGCAGGAGCTGGCAAGAGGGCGAAGAGGCTACGAAAAATCCTCAACAACGTTGAGAGCAAGCCAGAAGAACCAGTAATTGCTTGCACAGAGGTACGCTTATTGTGTGCTGCCAGTTATTACCCGTTCTCTTTTTTTCTTTTTTGGCAATATAGTGCATTTGAAGGAATTTCGTGGGCAAAGCAAGATTATATCAGTGTTTTCCTAATTCCTGGCCCTTGGAATCACTTGAGATGGTGTAAGGGATCTGTGTGGATCACTTAATGATTTGCAGTTGATCTTGCGATGTGTGATTATGACTAAAATTGATATCTGGCCCGCATGGTGGCAGGTACCAAGCCGTCACAGGAAAGTTGCAGTTATTTTTGCTATTTAGCAGTCATTAATAATGATCGTGTACGAGATCACCCTCACTCACAACAGCGTCTGTATCGATGAACAACCAGCCAACAACTAACAAGGCCACCTCTGAACAATATGTTTCAACAATTTAGTTCACACTGCACATATGCTGCAGTGTCAGTAACTGCAAGTAACTGTCAAAGAAATGCCTCTGCAATACAAAGCATGCAACGATGCTGCGAGATACTTAGGTTTGCTCTCCTGTCATTTATGGCTTGTCCATTTGATGATAAATTATTCACTTTTAGGCTCTGCGTGATCAAAAATTAGCTTCTAAAATGTCACCTAATTTTCGGTGTACAAGTTGACATTGGCGGCGGGACGCTGATTGATAAGAGCATTCTTGATCAGCTGAGCCAGGCCTGTGACAGTAGCAGTGGGCATGGAAAATTTGCCAGGGCAATTTTGCACCCCGTCTTTACTGATGCTGAGTTCCACGGCAAGTCGCTCTTTGTGGCAAGAGCTGTCCCTTGTTTTTTTGTGTTCTCTGCACACAACTTCCGTATCTTTCAGGACGGGTTTGCAGACGCAATCCTTGCAATGAAGGGCTAAATGACTTGTATCTTCAGCCGTGCAGTGATAATTGTGGTCAATTAGCCTCGTATATTCAAGCACCTGCCTGTCTGCCCAGCGTATACCTTGTTACAGGACAGAAGGATCTTATAAACCACTCTCACTTCACATGTGACGTAGGGCTTTCGATGGTTGATGTGAAAGGGACTCCTTCCTTTTTTTCGCCATTTTTGCACAGGATCGACAACAGCACAGGTGCGTAAAACACTACATCAACGCCGGCCCTTTGACCCATCTTTCGCAGATTGTGGAAAATTGTGTGTACGACTGCGTTGTCTTGACCGTCCTTGTGACAGCGAGTGGATCGGCTCACTCTTCTGTCTTTAGTAGCTTGTGCGGTTAGCGCGAAATTGACAAGGGGAAGGCAGGTGCGGTTGCCAGTAATTTTCAGCACAGTGTGCGGCACGGTAACACCATGTGTAAGCATAGCGGCCGGAATTGGTACGGCCACGTAATGGCCGTCATGTACAGCTGGTGAGGACAAGTCGACGTGTGTCACAAAGTGGGGCGGTAGGCGAATGAAATCCGTTCAGCTCAAATGGCTTGGAGGTGGGTCCACAGGGTCGGCAAGAAGAGGCAAGTCAAGGTGAAGTGAGCCGGCCGAACAGTCAATGAGGGCAGAATGATTGGCAAGAAAGTCCAGACCAAGAATGAGTTCCTGAGGGCAATGCTCGATGACGGTGAAGAGAACGATGGTGTGTCTCTCAGCAATGGTGAGTCGGGCAGAACACATTCCAACAATAGCGACAGTCCCTCCGTCGGCGACTTGTACAACTCGGTTCGGGGCAGGCGTCAGACCCTTCTTGAGCCGACGGCGAAGAGCAGCATTCTTAATTGACACATGCGCCCAGGTGTCAATCAACGCGCACACAGGAACATTGTCAATGAGAACGTCGAAACGATTCTTGTTCGTGCGCAAGGTGAAGCCAGGATTTCGTGTCAATGTCGTGATTGCAGCTTCACCTCCAGAAGCTGCACTGTTTAGTTTTCTCGTCGGGGGTGCGGCGAGTAGGTCGCAGAAGGAGCATGGCGTGACGGGGGCTAGCGAAATTGGCGGCTGGAGGGAGAAGGCGAGCGGGTGTAGCGGGCTCGTGTTAAAGGTGTCGCAGGGTCAGATGATGGGGTGGGCATAGAAGGAGCGAAGGAAAAGGACGCGCTAGAGGGGCGAGGGTGGCAATCAGGAGAATAGCCCGTCGGAGAAGTCCCGCGGCTGCGGCAGTGGCGAGCGACATGTCCAAAGTGTCGGCAGTTAAAACAGATCGGCTTTTTCACGGTTCGCCATTCGGAGGGGTTGCGCTGTCCATAAAACGAGTAAGAGCAGGGTGGTGACGTGCGGGGAGAAAAAGGTTCCAAGCGCAAGGAACGAATGGATTGCAGGCCGACGTTGGACAACTCTTGACGGACGACGGACTGGACAAGAAGATTGTCACCGGAGAATGATCAGGTAACGGGAATGAAGGGGCCGCCGGTTGTGCCGCTTCGACTTCACGACGAATGATGCGGGTCAAGTTGTCACATCGCGGCGGCTGGTAGAAGAGGTCGTCACAGGATGACGTAGCAGCTGTGTTGGGAAGGCGCGTGATGTGGTGCGACACCCGGCGGCTTTTAGCATGCTCGAGAGGGCGGCACTCCTTGAGGATGGTATCGATGCTGGTGACGTTCGTAAACACCAGTAAATTGAACGCGTCGTCAGCAATGCCTTTGAGGACGTGATTAACCTTATCGTCCTCAGACATGTTCGGGTCAGCCTTGGCACAAAGGGCCAAGACGTCGAGAATGTACGACACGTAGGACTCGGTCGACGACTGTACCCGTGTGGCAAGGGCTCTTTTGGCATTGACTTGTAGACCAAACGGATTGCCAAAAGGGTCGCGGAGCTTTCTTTGAAGAGATCCCAGCTTGAGATCTCCTCTTCGTGAGTCTGGAACCACGCCAGTGGAGATCCGCCGAGGTAGAAATGAACGTTGGCAAGCATAATAGTCCGATCCCAACTGTCACTGGTGCTGACACGTTCGTATAAGCGGATCCAGTCGTCAACATCAGGACTGCCGACTTCATTGAAAACACCAGGATCCCGAGGTGGGGAAACGGCGACGTAGGTCGGGGCTACAGGCGGAGACGCTTGCGTAGATGAAGTGCCGCCAGCAGGAGCCGAAGTTGCATTGTCGCTGTTGCGACCGCTGCGAAGCTCCATGACGGGTACGGGGAACGTCCACCTCCACCAAATAATGTTACGTGTAGCTGAAGCCGAATACTATTTACAATTTATTTACTGGGGAAGCTAACGGAGGCCAAAATGGCGACGCTATATCAAGCCGGCACGCACGTCGTATTCGTCGTCCTCAGTGCAGCCACACTGTGGCGGCTGTTCCGTAGCAATATGTTGGTCTTATGAGTGAAGGAGCAACAAAGCTGTCCTTTCCTACCACTCGGCCCCTTCAGACCTTGTGAAGAGGGCAATTGTCCGCTCTTGCTTTCTTAACGCTCTGCAATAAACATACCACCAGAAATGTGAAACAAGCTTAGGGAACCAGGTAACCTGCCTCAGGAGGTCCGGGTATCCATCAAAGCTAATGATATGAGTTGCAGAATGCTTGCTATTGAAGACAAAAAGGCGAGTGAATCCACACGCACTCACAGGGACTGTCAAGACAAGGTGGTTCCCACAATCTGCGAAAGATAGGTCAAATGCCCGGCGTTGATGTGGTGTTTTCTGCACCTTTGGATTGTCGAGCCTGTGCAAAAAGGTGAATGGCGCAACGAAAAGGACAAGTCCATGTGCAATAAACCACCGAAAGCCCTACGCTAGTTGTCCAGAGATAGTGCGTTAAAGATCCCTCTGTCCTGTAACAGCGTATACATTCGGCAGACGGGCCGGTCGTTGAATACGAGTCTTACTAAGCACAATTATAACTACACGGCTAAAAATTCAGATCATTTAGCGTTTCATTGCAAGCATTGTGGCTGCAAACCCATCCTGAAAGATACGGAAGTTGTGTGCAGAGAGTGCCAAAAAAAACAAGGAAATTCTTGAAGCAATAGGAATTGACAAATGGAAAGATAGGTGTATCAGTTCCCCTCGGTAACATTCTCTCAAAAAGCACACCGGTATCTTGGACTTCGATTATTCATAGAGTGGAAATGTAAACATGTAATCTTTATATGTGCTTTTTTTCTGTGTTTTACACTGACATTTGACACGCTTCACTGCCATCAGAGCATGCGCACTTCTGAAGAGATATTACAAAAGAGGGGTCTTTGAGCAATAAAACAGTAGTGGCAGTGTCAGATCTAAGTGTGCTGCTTCAAGGTAACAGCTGGCCACATAACACACATATATTCTTAGGTCCACTTCCGCACCAGCTGTTTCTGATTGCACATTTTAAAACATGCTCGGCCAATTGCTATGTGCTACCTATGTTATAGTCCTTTTTTTTTCCTAAGAAAAGCCTGCAATACTTTTCACGACTTGGATTAACTTAGCGCTTATTGCAATTACGAAGTATCAAATACGTATATGTTTCATGAAAGGCCCACTCTAGCAGGACAATGCACAAAGAGTAAAAGCCCCATCACATTGAGGTGACAGTCACGTTGAAATATGGAGCCGATTTAGTCCATTTGCCGCATGTCTGACCAGCAATGCTGTGATGTGTATGCAGCAGGCTGCACCTACTGTAGAAATGCTGAATGTTTTCTCTTAAACCAATGAAACAGTGACAGAAAGTATTGCATTGCAGATGCAATGTTTTCATACTCTATTTTCAAGCCTTGCATTGTGCCCATCAGATAATTTAAAAAGTAATGCTATTTGTAATAATCATTTATTGAAGGATAACACAAGAATATTACAGGATATTTCGAGCATGAAGCGAGTTTAATCTGCACAGAAGCTCATTTAGATGTGTACTTTCTGTCTAGCAGCTGGTGCAAAGCTCTTGCCACATTTGCCATGACTCATTATACTGTTGGTATAGCTCCTTATACAGAACATCAGTAGTACCTGATTAAACATGAAAGCCTCTAGTAAATATTTATTGTCGGTTAAATAAGCATTATTGCCTACTAATTTAATTTGCTAAAGCTGCACATTGTTTCATTTACTCATGTTCTTCAGGACACACAGACTCAGTGTTTGGGAGCCAGTGTTCCGTACATATAACAGTCCATCCTTGCTTCTTTCGCGATAAATAAAATGAAGACCATGCCTTCTCATATGCCTTCTTGTTTCTTACTGTTGGCTGCATCTCATATTCAGCCTCAGTAAGCATTATCTTACATGAAGCGATTGCATTGAGGACTAAATGCAATGCCAACTTTATGAAGATACAGTGCAATACAACGACAACCCAGTGAAAGAATAGTACAGTGAAAATCCCATGAAAAAACAACGCAATAAAAATGCAATGAAGGCCCCATGGTAAAACAACACAGTAATACTCCAATGGATATACGATGGATTCACGGTGGCCACTTTGACATGACTCCAACAAATCCTCCATGAAATACCAATGGAATTTCCACAATTTTTCTGTTGATGGTACAATGAAATATCGATGGAAAACCAATGGCTTTCCAAGAACATTTTTTGCAAGGGCAGCTTCATCATCAGCAACTTGAACGCTCATTTAACCTTTTACTGCGCAATTTTTTGTTTCCTCAAAATAATATTCATGGAGTTGTAAGGAAGCATAACAGTAGCTGTGCTCCCATGGAAGCGAACTTTAGGGAATCATTGTGGTTTGAATCTACAGAAAAAGGTATGTTGCGTACTTGCAGCAACGTGCAGGGTAAAGAAGAATGTAAAGGAGAAATACTGACTTAGTGCAATTCATACTCAGATGTTTATTTGCACGTGACAATCATTGGCGCACCTATCATTTAGTGTGGAACAAGAAGAAGCGATTTCACTTGCTTGTGCAGCACAGTTGGTTCACACACATCGTGCAGTACTTCATGCAGATTCCCGTTCAGCCAGGAAATAATTGCAGTGTTTTCGCGTCATACTGAAAATTTAAAACATAAAAGCGCATACATAAGCCTGTGCCCGTGACGATGCGACAGGACAGCGTCCGGATGAACCAAATCCTCTTGAAAAAAAAAGGAAATTCGATCTGAAGACTTCTTGCACACGTACAGAATAGAAACGGACTTACACTCGTGGTTGTCGTCACTCCTGGAAAGGTCGCTGCCTATACTAACAGGATTAATTGCTCCACCATATAATGTGGGAGCCATTTCACATTTTCGAAGAAAATAAACCATGTGCACGTTGTATTTGCGCAACATAGCAACGTCCCGTCGCCAGAAGGAAGCTATTGCGAGATAACAATGTTTTTTTTTAATCTGCAGAGTCGGGAGGATGTGGAACTTAGCGTAAGAATTTTTTTGCGCTTTGTTTTATGGAGAAATACATTTACAATTGGCAAACCTTACCTGTACCACTGCTCGCGGGCGCGCGCAAACTCCGCCACATTTCTTTTGGTCGAGCACAGATTGCAGCACAAGGTAGCGCGTTTTTTAGACGAATGTTGCGGAAATCCAACAACGTGCACAGGCATCCCCAAACGGACTTTGCTTCTGTTTTAACGGCTTTCATCAAAATGTTGCGTAAACGCCACACGGTGCAGTAAAAGGTTAAACAAACGGCGATTTTTAAGAAATGGCCTAAGGATAGTATATTTCGAGGTGTTGTCGCTACCAATACGGGCCAGTACCACGTATCGACGAAAGGACTTCACACTGCCGATGCAAGCGGCAGGTTACTGACTGATCAGAACAAAAGTTATGACTGTTTTTCAGTTCTCGCAACTTATTAAACACAATGCACCTACAAGCACGACACATTTGTTATACAACAGTGACGCACAACGGCAGGCCTGATATTTATAATACACTTCGTGACTCCTTCTTAAATACTCCTTAAACGGCTTTAATTTCAGTTTTCATCGCGGAACCACAAGTGCAGGGAGCGACTCGCGTACACCGCGGCCATATATACACACTGTAAAAAATTTCCCTCAATATACGCAGGATTTCCGTCATTATACGGAGAACTGCAGGTAAAAATACGGAAACTATGTCATATTTTAAAAGTGCAGCAAAATGTGCTGTTAATATACGGAAAGTGCTCTCCGCTTTAAGCTTTTCGGACATTTTCACTGTAATCATATAACGGCTATAAACTGTTTTGGACGGAACAGACAGAATTCCGTATTTTTGTTATGCCAACATCCGTATTATTGTGAGAAAATTTAAGCTGTCTGAATGAGCGCTCGTACTCATAAAATTTCAGCTAACAATATTTTATTCAACATGCAAACTGTACGCATTATGAAGATCCGTACAAAATGTGAGAGCTAGCCTTCTACCAAAAGCTGCAATAACAGATCGTATAAATATATATACGCATCTTCTATACCGGTCGCAGTTTGCCGCGCATATGGGCCTTGTAACGCTGATCATATGCGCAAATATATGCGTGTTCTCGCAATGTTCTCAAATTACGCGCTTTGTAGTCAATAACACAGCATATATGTTTAAGTGAATGAAGAGCCATGGACATACGTGCATATGTAAACGAGTTTGCGGCACTCAGGTGCTGGTGCACTGGGAATGACATTGGTGCTCTTTACGCCAAAAATAGTGCGCACTATAAATCAGTACCGAAACGCAGGGAGTGGTATAATGACCGTAACTGCGTTTACATTTGGCAACAAATGGTCTTGAAGGGGACTGGTGGCCCATAGATCCAAGTACAACGGTCAGATGAAATTTTCGAATGCGGCAAGCAATTAACCCAAGTGTCAAATGGCAATGCTGAACTGCAGTATATAGTTGGTTTAACTCATTCCCATAATATTTACAAAATATCTCGTCTCTGCCCATTCATTGAGACAAATCGATTACGCATAATCTTCACTGTTCATGTGTTAATTCTTGCGGTAAGATGTAATGGCAAACATTTGGCACTTCATCTTGAAACAAGACCGGTAAGCGTGCTCGTTCTTGTACGGCATAATAACGAACGCGAACATGCACCGACATGTGTGCAAACTACTGGAAGGTGACTGAAGATGAAGGATCTATTACCGTGCTAGTACTGTGTGTACTGTCAAAAAGAAGAAAAAAAAAGACGGAAAGAAAGAATGCCCAGTGCCGAGTTGTACCGATTAAAGCTTTATTTCTTTTTGACCTAGAATGCAACACCATTAGTTCCATGTGCTTTATACATGTGTAAATGTTATGACACAACTCATTATTTACCCGTTCATTACATGCACCAACCAACCCAAATTATCACTATACTAGAGCTTATGGACGCATCGCAGTGCACTGCTTTGCACTTCATTGCAGCACAGGGGTTTGCTATCCCCAGTAGCGAATGGTTTGCTTGACCTCCCTACCTTTCTGCTTCTTGCATTCTCTCTCCCATTGTATAAAACGCACTAACTTGTAGGAGAGAAAGCGTTCTCCTCTTTTAGAATTCAATTAATTGCCAAGCGATTATTTTGCAGTTCCACCAACTACAGCACAAATGCGAAAACGAAACCAATTCTGTTTTGTTCTCCGCGCTCACAGAGTGCGGCACCAGGGGGCAGCGTGCGCTGCGCTTCCGTTAGAAGTGGCCGACGGAGCAGCACATGTGTGGTCAGCCGTCATTTATCGTGTCGTGTTGTAAAAGTAGTTAATTTGCCGTAAATATCTCTTGATTTGTACTCAAGAGTGAAGCAAGACCCCAAGGAAGAGAGATTGACGCATCGGGAGCGAAGAACAGAAACAATGGATGGTTACGCTGCTTGGGTCTCGGCACGTTCGAATTGGCAAAGTTCCGAATTTGTCGCTGTGTGGTGTACCCTTGTGCGCTCGTCATTTGCCGTCATCGCGCGGGCATATTTGCGCTGGATCGTTCACAAAACTATGCACGCTGCGGCATCGAAGAAGTTGTCCTGTGTTGGTGTGCACGTATGCGCTTGGACACGGATAGCCTGCTTGCTCTCAACGTGTGTTCAACAGTCTACGCGCGCTCGTAACTTGCTCATGAGGTAAGCCCATTTTAATCTTATTTGGTTTGCATAACGTAGGTGTTAAAATTATGTGTGGTAAGCCGGTGTCGCGAACAGAAATCTTGTTGCAAAAGACCACTATGCAATGCCTTAGGGATCGATTCCAGTGGTAGCGCGATCGGCTCGATCGCAATTTCCGTGTGGTACTTATAACCTTTTTCCCACTCGCGTCAAAAGCATAGAATAAAACTGCGTTCAGTTGCGCACTTGTATTGACGCTTGTATTGGTTTGAGAGCATACTGTATCCGATACCAGGACTTCTCTTAGAATATGGAAATAAACGTTCGAGGCAATAGCAGTGGCTCACTGCCTGTGATCGTTACTTTCTTGCTTGGGTGCACGTTTTAATTGTGACCAGATAAAAAAATTCTTCACTCTGGCTGCTCTGCCGTGTTTTCTTGGTGCAACGTTTTGCGGTGCAGCAAGACGTGTTTCTTCGAATGATGTCTGGGCAGTCAAGGCATTCGTGTCAGTAAGCAAGCAGTAAACGGTGTATCAGCGCAAAATTTTGGACATACAAGAGAAGCGAATGGTATCATCATAGACTCTATTTTACGAATAATTCAGTTGTATTACTAAAGGGGAGAGTGGATATGCAGGATAGTCAGATTGTATTGATACTCAGAAAAAACAAGGTAACTTATCATTACTATTTAATCCTTTTTTTACTGAAAGGCAAGTTTCTGTTGTTCCGCAGAAGCTGAGAAGGGGTCTGCTGCCTGCAATGGGTCCATTTCTCTCAAGTTATCGCAGTACTGTCACTCTCAAAGTGAGTGGATTTTTTTTCTCTTCGCTATTTGCTACCTAAATCGTGACCATCTACTCAGCTGTGTAGGTGATCACTGTTGGTGACATTGGAGTGCTGGTGGACAAGCAGTCCTTCATGATTGCAACGTTTATGACAGAGTGCAGCTGTGGCAGTATGCGAAGGTGTTAATCCATGAGCCAAATTAGGCTCTTTGAGGTAATATATTATATTGATGTCATTGGATTGTGGTCTAGCAGGAAAAATGCTAAACAAGGAGAAGTAATCTTAATTTGTGCTTGGTAAGATGTGCAAGCAATTCAGGCTGTTATACACGAAATGGGACATTTGTAGATGTCTTCTACAATGCTGCAGTCCTGAATAGTTTCAGAGGTAAGTCATACCACTATAATTTCTCTATAAAGCATGCAGCACAGTTTAGCATTGAGGGAGGCTGGCGTCAACAGGCGTGTACTTACTGTGAAGTGAAAATGAGTTGTTACTGTTAAGGTGACTATATATAATTTGTGCTTTATTTCTAATCTCGTAGGAGGCAGACATAGTTTAACCACTTGGTTAAACAATAGTGATGTAATATCTATGTATACAAGTATTACCCATTCATTTCTGCCATTTCGACAATGGCAATGGCAGAAATGCATGGGTAATACTTGTACACATAAGACATTACATCACTATTCTTTAACCAAGTGGTGCCCCCGCATGTGAAAACTTACAGGGCTATTATTATGTAAACTTTTGTTGTAACATTAAGGCGCCTTTTATATTATTAACGATTACCACCATTGTGTACCATCGTAGCGTGATATTTGCACTAAATGTACTTGACTTTGTATAAAACCTTGCACATTGGTGCATCATGAAATTTTTTTTATAGTTTCTGGCCTCAGAATGCACTTCACGTTATATTCTTGTTTGCAACAAGACTATAATGCGGTTTTCTCTCCTTATATTTTGTGGCACTTCAAGCTGCGACGAGGTAAACCACTGGGCAGCAATACTGGAATCGCTGCTGTGTGTGGAAATGTCTTCAAACACACACAAGGAATACATAATTACTTTTTTTAGCGCAAAACATCGGACACAAGAAAGAAGACAGCACAAGATGCTACTCTCAACTGACATCACTTTATTGCGTAACTCATTTATAGACTGCAGAATCTAGATGGACATGTGCTGTGAACACCATGTGCAGAAACCACCAACATCCGATCACTAGAGCACACTCGTGCGACAGAATCCATAAAAAACATATTGAGCACTGTACAAGGTTAAGGAAGGCACACTAATGCACTGTGACCCCAATGACTGTATGAAGAAAGCTTCCGATAACTCTCGGGCGGTGGTATCACGGCTGTTTTTCAATATCGTAGTATCACGAAACATTGCGAACATTAGCGATGCATACCAACATGCACAGGTTCCTATTTGGCTCACCATTCTGAAATATGGAAGTGCACAGCCATGATTTCTGATACTACGATTTTGAAAAAGTGCTGTGATACCACCGCCCGAGGGTTGTCCGAAGCATTCATCATTCAGTCACAGTGCATTAGTGTGCCTTCTTTAACCTTGTGCAGTGCTCAGTATGGTTTTTTGGAATTCCGTCGCATGAGTGCGCTCTTTTGATCAGATGTTGGTGATTCCTACACATGGTGCTCACTGCGCATGTTCTTCTCGATTCTGCTATCTATAAAGGAGTAACGCAATAAAGGGATGTCTGTTGAGAGTAGCGCCTTGTGCTGTCGTCTTTCTTGTGTCCTTTGTTTTGTGCTAAACAAAGTATGTATGGATTCACACCAACTAGCCTGCCAACGCATTGTGTTGAACGGAAGGAAATGCGGCTTTGCCTGATTTGACTGTGTTGCGGGCACTTCTCAAGTACTGTCTGTCCAATAACCTTGGTGGCATGGAAGTGCCGTCCACTTCTTTGCGTTGTTTTCTGTTTCATTGTGGCATCACATCACATTATAATCATAATGTGTATGAACTTTTTCTCAGAGACCCATATTCCTATCCTTGTGGTATATTTGCTGTCGCATTATTTATGTGCAAATGACCAGTGCTCCAAGTTCAATTTTATCGCAAATTAAACTACTGGTACCTAAACAGTTCTGTATATCAGAAAACCAAAGCCGAACTGCCGAACAGTACCAAGCAGCAGCCTTAGTGCAGTGTCAAGTAGTCAGATGTTATTGGTCATGCAGAGACGCACAGCGTACCTCTTTATTACTTGCTGAACAATTAGGCTGTGTGAAAACTGAGTATTTATGTAGCTTCAACCACATGCTATTGGCCATTGCTCCTGCCCTCAGCAAATGTGGAAGATTATCACGGCATTTCTTTTTCTAACTTCTTTTCCTTGTTACAGTGGGATTACTGCATGCGTAAGTAGAACATGGATCACATAGGCAATCAAAAGCCAACAAAGTGTAAACTTGGAACATTGATTGTACAGTTTGATGATCCAGAATAAGTAGGAATACACCACAAATGATTGACAATTACGTTTTACTTGACACAGGGCTAGTGCATACAGTAAACATACTGTATGCTGATACGGTGTCACATCAATTTAAATTTTAGTGTAGCTTTACAGTGTATGCTTCTATTGTTGCATTTTGTCAAAGGGGTGGTAATGTTTCGCGTGTCTAGCAACTAGACTGTCTATATACAGTAGTAAAAATGTGTGAACTGTTTTTTTATGATTTGATAGAATGTGTAGAACAATAAAGCCATACAATCGACGCACGGTGATGTGACTTTCTCTGCGCATGTTACAGGTTCAAAAAAGCATGGTGGAAGTTGTTGCCAAGGTTCCAACCAGAAAAGAAAGCCAGTATAAAAGGGTCCACACCACTGATCTCTACTACAGGGGATGGACAGCACATCGAGCGCCCTCGACTGAAGCCAACCTTGTCCCTGAAGTTGGTGCTTCACAACTTTGCAGCAGCACTTCGTTTGCGCAGGTGTGTGGCATTTCTTCCCCTAACATGCCTGCCTGATGTGCCATAAACTACCCAAGCAGTGTTTCGAGGTGTCCAGAATTTTTCCATTGCAGCGTCCACAGTGTCGCTACCATAAGTGGCGTGCAATGGAAACACTGGTAAATGAGAAAAAACTTGATGTAAGAGAACACTATTGTATACGAATTCATATTATCATAAATATGCTTACCAGACATGTAGAGACTTCCCAAAATGTGAAAAACGACAAAGAAAATTTTTCCGGCAGCAATATTATCTTATCGCACGCACTCGTTAGTCTACCGTATGCTCTGCTTCCAGGGCAAGCGACTGCATGACACCGCATTTCCACTGGCTTCACCTGCATCCGGTATGGTGTGCTGCATCCAGCAAAACATATTAGAAATCAGTGGTGCACAGTGTTTTCTTTCCCCTTTCTCGGCACCTACTGAACACATGATAAACTGTTTCCAAAGCAGAAAAACAGAGGGAAAGGGCTCTGAACACATTGCAATTTAAAGTGGCTGGTACTGGGTAACGCAAGTACTGTGGCATAGTAGATTTGCACTAGGCAACCTAGAAGCCCAAAAAGACTGCTGGTTACTTCCAAATGGCCAACGTATTGTAAGCATGTTGAAGTTCTTTTTTTTATTCTCATCGCTTATTTAGCTAGCGGAGACAGCTTTCATAACTGGAGAAGAAGCCTTGAAAGCATGAAACACTTCACAAAACCAGCTTCAATATATCATGTGTCTGCATCACATATTTTGATCGCTGCATGAGTGAACCCTCTGGTTAACATGTAAGAGTGTTCATGATGTTTGCCATGCATTTTCCATTTTATCTACAGGTCAACGCTATCTTGACACTTTAGCTGATGTTGCGTTTAGAGAAATTATGGCTGAGAGCCAGCTTTTGAGAATGCAGATTGAGCTCGACATAATAAACGCCAGAAGAAGTTGTTGAGGATTTCAGATCTAGAATCTTCAAAGGCCAATATTCTGCTGAACGTTGTTGATTGTTACGTTCATATGGTGACCAAGCATTGCGGCAGCGACTTCACTTGGCGTACATAGCAAGGGTGTACTCGGCGTAAGCTGGTGGCATTATCCTGCGTTTTCAAAAACTGATTTCTTGTTCAGTTGAGATTTTCAAATTTTGCATTGTTTATTACCTGTTGTGTCTTGTTTCCTTTTCCTGCAGCTTCTTAGTTAAGCATCTGTATAGTTAACACAACTTGACCTTTTGCCTGATTTTCTAGATTACACGCTCTTGATGCACAACAATTTTACTTCAAAGCTGCTTGTACCGCCACCAGTAATACGCAAGAGATGTATATGAAGATTGTAATATTGTTTTTTGATCGACAGGGTGTCCTATCTATCATGCACTAAGATTTAGAAATATGTAAATGCGTTGTAACTAGACAGAATGAAGGTAATGTTGTTTGCCATCGCTTGCAGATACTTGGATTATTTTTTGCATTCTGCCTGATTACATAATTCTTAATTAGTTTATAAACATCTAGAATAATTAAATTAAAAGTGTCAATGAAAAGTTGTAGAGCAATATGAAAGCCTCCCGATAAACATTTCTGTTACTGTTACTCATTGTGTGCTACATAAAAGTGTTTTTCCATAGAATAGGCCTGGAAATACACGTGAAGTGTCTCGAGTAGCCAGTCATGTGTCAGTTTTGTGGTGCAAAGCCACGAATACAACTTAAATGGGTTCTTTCAAGAAAAAGACTTAGCTCACAAAATTATCCTGCTTTGTGCAGCCTGTAGAGGCAAGGTTTCTTAGACATGGCCATGGCCCTCAAGGAAGATGCCGAGGCCACAGGCAGTTCCTCCAGTGACCGTGAAAAGGCCCCCGTGGCACAAGTCTAATTTGGCACCCCCACCTTACTCCTGCAGCTTTTCTGTCTACTTAGCTAACCAGGTGAGTCAAACATGGCAAAGGGGAAAAAGAATCAACAGCTTCAAACATAGAACTTGCTCAAGCTCAATGCGTTTTTGGTGTGAAGTTTTTCCGTTATCATTTATCACAAAATGGGTAATAAGTATAATATATGGTCTTCACACGGACACCTCTTTCCCGCAGAGAATTAGCAGTAAAAAAAAAGCAGCTTATGAAGGCTTGAATATTGGTTAGGATGATGTGGCATAGACATGATAATGATTATGAATGTCTCTGGTGAAGGTAGTGGTAGTAGAGGGAATAATCAAAGTTTATATTTAGATTAAAAGGCATTTCATTCGAATGCCAGAATTTTAAATCATCCCAAATAATTCTTGCGTTTTATAGTCTATGCACATTGGGCGACAGTGCTTCTTGTGGCTTGCTTCTTGCTGACACCATTCTTATGCTGCATAATTCACCTGTTTAAATTCCCTATTTCTCCCGTGCAAGCAACTTTACATTCATCATAAGAAACCTTGTACATGAGTTCCAGAAACTTGCTGATGAGATTAGAGGGCGGCTTAGATATACATTCACGAGCCTCATGTCTTGCAAATGTTAGAAATACTCCTGCTAAGCAAGTTCTTGGTGTCATACAAGCTTATTTGCGAATACGAATTTGCCTAAATCGGGAAAACAGTCAATCTAAATCATGTCAAGCGATATCGCTGACAATGCACACACATTCCAACTGAACTAAATACAAATAAATATAGCACCAAATGCAGAATCATTTGGCTCATATGATGTCATTCTTTCAGTGGGATAATATCTGTCCTGTATTGTAAATCTGGAATCTTTTATAATCCAGACTACTAAATGCCTCATGAGGGTTGTGACGTGAAATATACATCTTGTATTTATTCCTCTTTTTTTTTACTTTGACCCGACAATGCTTAAACAGCAGTGAAAGAACTGAGATCACAGTTCTTAATACTTTATATTGCTCCAGAAATCCGTTTCTCTGCCGATCGCAGCATTTGACACTAACAATTTTTGACAGAAAATGGGAGACAGAAGGCACATAACACTTAGGGTGGTGCTATTCACTTTGATTGTTTGGGAACGAAACCCATAACGTACATGTTATGGCCCTATGTGTCATCACCGTTGAACAACAAGATGGTAGGGGGTTTGCGTTTTGCAAAACTGCATGGATGTTTTTACTGTGCGCAATTAAAATTCGAAACCTTCACAGCTGATACTAAATGCATTCTCCACAGCTTTAGGTTATACAAGTGCACAACACAACACAGAACACATTCTTTTACCTCGTCACTGCCCCTACTGTTAGGCAAAGTTACACCCTTTGGAGTGCCCCTTCTGCCGCCCAATGATAATCGTCATCTGCCTTGAAGTGTTTCCTTTCTTTAACGCTGCGAGCCCGGTACTTTCCAGTAACGAACAGCATGATAGCATTCCTGACAGGAAAGTAGCGGGCGCGGCGTTTTCAAGAAAGGAAACGCTTCAAGGCAGATAACGATTATTATTGTGTGGCAGAAGGGGCACTCCAAAGAGTGTAACTTTGCCTAAGAGTGCAGGTGGTGACTTAGATTCTTCAAAGGTGTTTCATTTTATGGGATGGCACATCGCGCTTCACTTATTTGCAGAATATTGCATTCCAATTGTGTCATATGAGATGAATCTATCATAGAGCTTTAACTTGCCCTAAATTTATTACAGCTGTGTACTGGTAAACTGACAGCAGCTTGCAGTGCTTGTGGAAAAACAATTGTAACTGCCATATTATGTGTAACTGCTAGTGCACAGGCATCGGCAACAGCAATGGTTAGGGTACACTTGTTTCTTATATTCTGGGGTATGCATCCTCCACGAGAATATAGTTTTTTTCGTCTTCCTCTTCTACCACATAGGAATGTGAAATGGGGTGTAATTTGTAGGGTATACTCTTGCATAAACTTCCTGAGCATTTCTTCTTGTCTGTGCCACAGATTATTGTTGCTATGACTGTAAAAGCAGGGTGCCTGTTTACAGCACCCTTAGGGAACAGTCTGTGAATCTTTAACGAACAGTAAGCATAATGAATAATCGGATAATTTTTAGTAATTTTCAACAAATTTAGTACTTCGCTTTTCACTGTAGTGTTTTTAAAACTCTGATGTTGGTGCAAGGTTTGACTGCAGGATGTCATTTTGTGTGAAAGAGTGCATTTGTGCGCACAACACCTCATCGGCAACATGCTGCTGCACAGAATGGCATTAGCCTTCGTATGCATTGTTCACTCTCTCGCAAAGCTGCTGCTCCTTTGTTAGTTGGAATGTAGCAATAATGTAACGCACATTTCATGTTCCAACAAAAATAATTGTGCCCTCCTATCCCCTAATTCTCCTCACTTGATGCTTGGTGTTATAATAGCATGGTTGATACCATGAGAGTCAGTGTGGTGTATAATTGTGTCTAAGGTGGGGTGGGGGGTGTACAATAACTTAAGCAACTTTTCCAGACGACTTCAATAAGTATTGTGGAATGATGGTTTTTTTTTCACTCACTGTTACCGAGTTTCACTTTGGTTGTGGCAACAAGTATAATGTAGTTCGCTAGCGCTCCTGCCAACACATATAATGTGCAGGCATCTGTGTTGAAAAAAAGACCAGCTAATGGTTTGCCAAGAGCTAAGTTCCATTTAGCCCATTCAATTTTGAGCTTACACCGGTGGAAATGACTGGTGAATGAAAGCACACCCAAGAGAACTGCCCATAATATTTTCTTTCATTATAATAATGCTGAAGCTTTGAACTGCATTTGAACTGACTTGTTTAAGAAATGACCCATTTCCTTGTTCAAGTAAGACAAGGGTTCCACAGGAAGACAGAATTTGAAGCCGTCAACAGCAGCATGAATATAAACAGCGCTCGACGTTTTGCAGTCTTGCACTTGGTTATCATATTGTCCATCCCCGTTTTTACAAAGGATGTTCTTTACTCTTTTATGATCATACCCAGTTTTATTTTATTGTCCCTATGTTTTAATATTTGGTTAATATATCTTTCCTAATCGGCTTTCAACAAAATATGTGTTCATAATGTGCCTTCATTTACCATATACAGTGATCTTAACCAGCTGCATCTTGGTACAAAATTTATTTTCCTGAATTCTTCGTTTCCTTTTCCAAAAGTGCAAACTGTTTATCTTGATACCTATTTTGTCTTCTGGGAAGATAATGTCTACTGCATTAATGACTGCTTACATGTGTACATCGTTTTCTGTTTTGGTCACCCCTACTCTTAGCAAGTACTGACAGCTGTGCTCATACCCGCTCCATCACAATCACCACTGCTGAGCACACCCTTCCTTCCTTTATTTTAACACTTTGGCTTCTCCTGACCTATTATATGCAACAGTTTCTTCTCCCCCAGTGAGGCTAGGGGCCAGTGAGATATGCACAATCCAAAACAACACAGCCAAGGAAACCATTTGCTACCCTGATGACAACCACCTATGTCAAAATGTTGGCTACAGCAACATCCCTTGTTCCAACAATGTTGGTCTGCTTACATGTTTTTCTAACACAGAGATTACTGCTTTGTCGTGTTCTGTGATTATACTTTTTTGGCGCTTTCTTTAGGATGGATATTCACGAATACTATTTGTTTCTCCTAGCAGCAGCAAGTTTATCCTTGCAAGCGTTTGGGGTCAAGAACAACCTTCACAAGGAAAAGGTACAAGACGAGTGATTGAAGAAGATAAAGTTGCTTCTGTGATCAAAGACCTTGAGGACTGAAATGTTGCACCTTTTTGTATATGTGCTGTACAATGCATTCATATCACAAAGTGCAAAGTGTTTTATCTCTTCAGCCATGTCTGTGTATTGGCAAGACAATTTTCTCAATGGCTTCGGCTATCAGCTGCCTTCATGACATTTGCATTAAAGGAGATGTACTATCGTAGACAAAAGTACCCTGGAAGTGCGAGCATTGGCCAAATTGCATTTCTGTTCAAGACCTCTGAAAACAGTGGGTCACGTATGCACATTCCGAACGCAGATGTTAGCTCGGCTGATTCCAACAAATAGTGCACCATAAAATTCGGTCGACTCTCGCACGACCTGGGCAATTTTGTCCCCGATGGCACATTCAGCGAACAATGCATATGATCTGCAAGAGGAAATACGGGAAGCACCTGTACTTTAACGGATATAGTACAGATTCAGCATACGGAGTCTTTCGTTTTCGGAATACGGCAAGCACCTGTATTTTAACGGTTATAGTACAAATTCAGCATACAGTGTGTTCCGTTTGCTCAATACGAGAAGCACTGTACTTTAACGGTTATAGTACAGATTCTTATACTACAGAGTCTTCCGTTTTGTAGATAAAGAAGCAC
Source organism: Dermacentor andersoni (assembly GCF_023375885.2). Lineage (NCBI taxonomy): Eukaryota > Metazoa > Arthropoda > Arachnida > Ixodida > Ixodidae > Dermacentor > Dermacentor andersoni. The sequence goes on from NC_092818.1 coordinate 33,272,493, forward strand.
TCGTATTTTGTATTACGGTCTCTCTTTTACAGTTGTCCGTTCTACGGAAATGACCGTTCTTGATTTACAGAAGAGTTTTCGGTCACAAATTACCAGCAGATTTTCTGTAAAGTAAGGCAATCTTTTTTACATAGCACATTTCCGACGGTAACCTCAAACCAGCTACTCGGGAGCCGGTAATTGTCTCCTGGCAACGATAGTAATAGGCCTCTGGGCTGTTACATGAGCGAATTGCTTGGTTAGGTGTTGTTATCGTGTGCGATACGGGCGCTGTGTTGTGCTTACTAACGAATTTGGGAATTTCGTTTATGAACAGTTTTTCAACAGGGCATCACTGCGCTGTTTACGGTTGTAGAAACAATCAAAAGAAGAGGAATACTCCAAGAAAACAGCTGTGCGGCGCGCACAATGTGGTGCAAGAGTAGTGCGGCTGCAACATCTATTTGTCGCATGGGTTTCCCGCTGATGCGGATTTAAAGAGACAGTGGATCACAGCAGTGAATAGAAAAGATTTCGTCCCTTCGTTATCGTCACGTGTGTGTTCTTTGCATTTTGTTGACGGTAAGCGCAGCGACCAAAACCCCGTGCCTATGCTTCGCCTCAGATACTAGAGAAAGGTAAAGCCTGTATACATGGGTACCGAAACGTCTCCTACGGAATGATACAAAATTATTCGTTGCAGGTGCTTAAAGGACAACGACTTCTAGTAAACTACGATCGTCAACAGCCGGAGAAAAAGGTATAATAAGACTCCTTCTCGACCGAAACGTCAGTATTTGGCGGCGCTTTTTCTTGGGACTGCCGAGAACCTACCACCGACCTCGCTAGCATGCAGTCTCCATCTCGACACTGGGGATGCCGATTTTCTGGAAGACGCTTCCGGGGAAAATGTTGAACTCATTTTTCTGCTCCTCGAGAGCTGTGCAATTCCTGAAACAGCGTAATTTCGCGAGGTAACGTTTTCTTATCGCGCGTTTACAGGAGGACGCCTCCAGCGAAGGTTTGCGTCTGCTCTGTGCTGCCGCTTCTATGAAGGTATGCATCCTCGAGGTTCAAGAGAACACATTGCTCTTAAGAGGGAAGGCTACTTTCGTGCTAGTGACTAGCGCAGAGCTACTGCGAATAAACCAACGTTGGGGTTAGCGTCTAATAGAACGATCCCTTCACTACACTGCACTGCACTCCCGCGTTTTCAATTGTATTTCCTATCTCCAAAGAGCTAACTGCGACACGGAGGCGGTGATTAAAAAGCTGCCGCTCATGCAACCGTGCCGATGGCTGATAAGATAATTGTGCAGTTGCTACTTATCGCACAGGTACTGCGGCGTACACTGTACTTTGGTGCGTGCGACGCAGCAAGCTTCGCTGGCCACGAGGTTCCACTTACAAATAACTGCCCTCACCACTGCGGTTCAGCGCTTCGATATATTCTTTAGCATTATTAGAGACCTCCCTTGTCCTTTCGATCTTTGAATGTCTTACTTTTCTTGCACGCACACACATACACACACACACAAAGTGTGTATGCCACGTCTAAATATACTTGTTTCAGGAACAAGATGAAAATGCTGTAATCACTGCTGCCAAGGCCGTCGTACAGCTTCATCCCATAAAGGTGGGCACACGTCTACGTATTTAGCACTAAATGTGCTATATTTGTAACTGAAGCACCACGTTCAAGCGGGAGCACTGCAATTAAAATCGCTCTAGTGATTTTACTGCAGAATCATGAGGCAATTCACGCTGCTCCTTCCGGGGAGCAGGACACCGGCAGGGAGCAGCTAGACATGCAGTAATTCTGGGGAGCAGGACACTGGGAGTGAGTAGCAAGACTTGCAGCACACATGTGGTGAGCAGCAGGAATGGAATGCAAGTCGAAATGCTGCAGCACCGGTATGTCTATGTAATTATTTTTTCTGGTACTCTCAAGGGCGCAAAGAGTTATAGAGTAGTGGGAACGTGTTCAACAGTAGAGAAGTAAAGAAAAGCAGGTAAACAATAGAAAAGTAATGTAGCAGGTACACTTATTACAAAATGCCTGCAATTGTACATTTGAAGGATGCAGGAGCTCTAATGTAGGCAGGTTATTCCAGTCGATGCTGGTACCAAAGACCAGCGCCTACCGCATTCACCTGCCATATGCAATTTTTATAGCCTTCAGCAAAATGAACACCTCCGTCTTCGTAGAACGGGCAATACACTAGACATAACAGCGTCAGGAGGTCAGGTGTGTAAGCAACTGTGGTCAGAAAGCATTCTGAAAATGCACGATTGTGATTACTTGTGGCAAGATTTATGTTTACATTGTAGGAATGCCGAAACTAAATCGGAAGCTCAGGAATATATCCTTTCAAAACGTGAGCAAGGGCCACAATAGGCTGATCAGTTAGTTTATTTTTATATCATCGATGTTTTAAAGTAGTCATTGCTGTACTTTGTGTGCGTAAGTCGTTGCGAAGCAAAATAATTTGCACAGACTCTGAAGCTGTTGCTTCACACAATTCGCATTTCAGAGTGTTGTTTGGTTCGGTGATGCTAACAACAACGTACCCACTAGGAGAGAGCGCACAGGATGAGCTATCTGTATTTCTCAGTCTTTGTGCGAGTTTTGAATGCGGCGCCAGCGTGTGGCTGTCCACCGAGTTTACGCTTGCACTCTGTGTTTCCTTTAAGAATTGTTTACCTTGTACATTTTTCCGTTGTTATAAGGGAACACACAAGTGCGCGACCAGCAGTTTCAGAGGGCTCCAGCTCTGGTTGGATCAAGCAGCGCCTAAGCAATGTATAGACATAAAGTACGGAGGTAGAGAAGCCTGTGTCATAAGCTGCAGGCATACACTTGCAAGCTTGCTATGGCGGTAAGTTTGATACTGGCACAAAGATGTATTGCTTCCTCTAAACACGGGCCTAGCTGTACTTCTACGCATAAGCAAACAGCACATGCAGACTTTGCTGCGCCAGGAACAAGCTTTTGTACCTTGCCTTCTACTCCAGGTGCAAAACAACCATGCTTGCGCATAAGCGTGAAGTGTCTATTATCTGCAGACACATAATAGTGTGATATTGTCACGTGGTGGTGACGTTAAGAACACAGTAGCAATACTGTGATAGACAAAACTAACTTTTATTGGGCGAACCTGTGCCCACAAAACAGGCTACACTTATAGCACAACGATTGCGGCGAACACGGTCGGCGATCGTCGAAAATCTGATCAGCGGTTCAAGCGCGTCGGCTTTTATACACAATCGTCGAATGTTCCAGACTAATCGTTGGGACCCGCGTGCCTTCCATAAAGTTCTACATCATTCGCGTCAGGTGAATAAATCAGATAACACAAGGTTCGGCAACAACAAACTGCGGATAGAAGCATCAATAACTTTCCAGAAACTTCGGATACGTGCAAGCGCGTCCCGCGCTGTGCGATAAGATTTGTTAGGCGGTGAAACCTGGTCGCCCGATAAATATAAATACACGTGTCAATACCCTCCTCTTAAAGAGCATCGTCCCGATGCTACAAAGAGAGCGAAACACAAAGGGACACTTATTAAACATAAGTAACAAAACAGCGAAAAGAAATAAAGTCCAAAGGTTAGTTACGCGAAGTCCCAAAGTTCGTCAACGCTGGTGGTACGGCTTGAGCCGCACAACGTGGACAATTTCAGGTCGTGAGCGGCGCCGCTGTGACAGCGAAATGCCGTCTGGCACGACCTCGTAGTCCAGTGCACCAATACGTCGGATGATCTTGTACGGTCCAAAATAGCGACGCAAAAGCTTCTCGCTCAGTCCTCATCGCCCTATAGGGGTCCAAACCCAAACACGGTCACCGGGCTGGTACTCGACAAAGCGTCGTCGGAGGTAGTAGTGTCGGCTGTCGGTCCTCTGCTGGTTCTTGATCCACAGGCGGGCGAGCTGTCGGGCTTCTTCGGCGCGCTGGAGATAGCTAGTGACGTCGAGATTTTCCTCGTCAGTGACGTGGGGCAGCATGGCGTCGAGCGTCGTCGTCGGATTCCTGCCGTAAACCAGCTTAAACGGCGTGATCTGTGTTGTTTCTTGCACCGCCGTGTTGTAAGCGAATGTTACGTACGGCAGGACGGCATCCCACGTCTTGTGTTCGACGTCCACGTACATCGCTAGCATGTCGGCGAGGGTCTTATTCAGCCGCTCCGTAAGACCATTCGTCTGCGGGTGGTAGGCCGTTGTCCTCCTGTGCCTTGTCTGACTGTAGTTCAGAATGGCTTGGGTGAGCTCCGCTGTAAAGGCCGTTCCTCTGTCGGTGATGAGGACTTCTGGGGCACCATGTCGCAGCAGGATGTTTTCGACAAAGAATTTCGCCACTTCGGCTGCGCTACCTATCGGCAGTGCTTTAGTTTCAGCGAAGCGGGTGAGGTAGTCCGTCGCCACAACGATCCACTTATTTCCGGTTGTTGACGTCGGAAATGGTCCCAACAAGTCCATCCCAATCTGCTGGAATGGTCGGCAAGGAGGCTCGTTTGGCTGTAGTAATTCGGCTGGCCTTGTCGGCGGTGTCTTGCGTCGCTGACAGTCTCGGCATGCTCTGACATAACGGGCGGCGTCGGCGGTCAGGTGCGGCCAATAATACTTTTCTTGTATCCTTGGTAGTGTCCGGGAAAATCCTAGGTGTCCAGCGGTCGGATCGTCATGCAGGGCGTGCAATACTTCTGGACGAAGTCCTGACGGGACAACAAGAAGGTAGTTGGCGCGGACTGGGGAGAAGTTCTTCTTCACGAGTAGATGGTTTTGAAGCGTGAAGGAAGATAATCCGCGCTTAAATGCCCTGGGGACAACGTCGGTGTGCCCTTCCAAATATTCGACGAGGCCTTTTAGCTCCGCGTCTGCCCGTTGCTGTGCAGCGAATTCTTCCGCGCTTATCATTCCGAGGAAGGCGTCGTCATTCTCGTCGTCTTGCGGCGGCGGGTCAATGGGGGCGCGTGATAGGCAATCGGCATCGGAGTGTTTTCGTCCGGACTTGTAGGTGACAGTGATGTCGTATTCTTGTAGTCTGAGGCTCCACCGCGCGAGTCGTCCTGAAGGATCCTTTATATTCGCTAGCCAACACAACGCGTGATGGTCCCTGACAACTTTGAATGGCCTGCCATAAAGATAAGGGCGAAATTTAGCTGTAGCCCAAACGATGGCGAGACATTCCTTTTCGGTCGTAGAATAGTTGCCTTCCGCTTTTGACAGCGACCGGCTAGCGTAACCTATCACCTGTTCGACTCCGTTTCTCCTCTGGACTAGAACGGCACCGAGGCCTAGGCTACTGGCGTCAGTATGGATTTCTGTATCGGCGTACTCGTCGAAGTGCGCAAGTACCGGCACGTGAAAAACGTGAAACACGTGCACGTGAAACGTGCAACGTGAAAAAGCACGTGAAATAAAAAAGCAACTTATTCCGGCTGTCGCTGCGTTGCATGCTCATTTTCACCGCGGCTCTCGGATTGACAATCAGCCCTATCCAATGCCTCCCTGGGAATTCACCAGCATCACAACTAATAAGCCAACGAAGTTACGACGCAGCGATACAACAGGTATTATTGACGAACACAACAACGTCGATGCATCATGCGTTAACACCTGCAAAGTCTATACGGATGCTGCCATTCTCCCGGACGGCGGAAGGACATCATTCCTGAGTACTACGCATAATTTCATCAGCGGCCACCACCGCTATTTATCTACGGAAGCCAGCGCTCTAGTAATGGAACTTCAAGCCATCCATGACGCTGTGCAAGATGCGACATCTAAGCTGCCTACCAGCAAGCAACTAGATATCTTCACTGACTCTTTAGCGGCTATTCAGGAACTCAAGAAGGTTGATAAGGCGATGGAAATCTGCGAGAGAATACACACTATGAATAGTAAGACAGCTACTTGCGTCAAGGTACACTGGATTCAAGGCCATTCAGCAAACCCTCACAACATTGCTGCTGACCAGCAGGCACACTGCCCTCCTAATCCTGATCCTCCACCTATTCCCCTCCCACCCCATCCCCGTAACTCGCTGCGAGCCCGTAAAAATTTTCTCCGGCAGGACACATGCGCTCTTATCCCACCGTGTGTCTGCTCCCTCCCCCTTCATGTTACTAGGGCGGAGGAAGTTGTGCTTAGGAGGCTTCGGGCCGGGGTGGCCCTTACACCGGCTGTTGTCTCAAGGTGGAACTGGTCGCATTTACCACTGGGTGCTACGTGTCCATACTGCTCCATTCCTGTGGTGGAATCAGATGCATGCCACCTAATATGGACATGTACGGGTTTACAAGCGGAACGCTCGCGTCTCCTACTGCAAGCCGGCCTCCGCTACAGTGTGACAACCAGCTATGACCGCTGGATACATGACAACAGATTCCACAAAACACTGCTTCAATTCATACACAACACAGGCCTCACAGCACACATATAATACACATATACGCTCCAAGAATTATGCCTTAAGGGCAAGCCTCTATCGCAATAAAAAAAAAAAAAGTACCGGCGGCGACTGCATGCGTCGTTTGAGTTCTTCAAATGCGTCGGCCTGCGGTGTTTCCCACTTGAACTCGACATCACATTTCGTTAGATGTGTTACCGGCTCTGCGATGCGTGAAAAGTCCTTGACAAAGCGTCTATAGTAGGCACACATGCCAAGGAACCTACGCACTGCCTTCTTGTCGGTGGGCTGCGGAAACATTGCGATGGCAGCTGTCTTCTGCGGGTCAGGGCGGACTCCAGACTTGCTGATGACGTGGCCTAGGAACAGAAGCTCATCGTAAGCGAAGCGGCACTTTTCTGGCTTCAGAGTGAGTCCTGATGACTTGATGGCCTCTAGTACTGTGGCAAGCCGCTGGAGGTGATCGTCGAAATTCCCGGCGAAGACGACGACGTCATCCAAGTAAACGAGACAGGTCTGCCACTTCAGTCCTGCTAATACTGTGTCCATGACGCGCTGCAACGTTGCAGGCGCCGAACACAGTCCGAATGGCATAACCTTGAACTCGTAGAGGCCGTCTGGCGTGATGCAGGCGGTCTTTTCGCGATCCCTTTCGTCGACCTCTATTTGCCAGTAGCCAGACTTGAGGTCCATCGATGAGAAGTATTTAGCATTGCAGAGCCGATCCAATGCGTCGTCTATCCGTGGGAGGGGGTATACGTCTTTCTTCGTGATTTTGTTCAATCGACGATAATCGACGCAGAAACGTAGGGTTCCGTCCTTTTTCTTCACTAAAACAACTGGAGACGCCCACGGGCTTTTCGACGGCTGGATGATGTCGTCGCGCAGCATTTTGTCGACTTGGTGTCTTATAGCTTCGCGTTCTCGCCTCGAAACTCGGTAAGGGCTCTGGCGGTGTGGTCAAGCGCACTCTTCGGTTATTATGCGATCCTTTGCGACTGGGGTTTGTCGAATCCTCGATGACGTCGAAAAGCAGTCTTTGTATCGTCGAAGCAGACTTCTGAGCTGTTGCTTCTTAATCACGTGGAGACTTGTATTTATGTCGAAGTTTGGCTCGGGAACTACGGTCGTCGGGGTAGATGCAACAGAATCCGAGAGGACAAACGCATCGCTGGTTTCCTGAAATTCCTCGATGTATGCGATCGTCGTGCCCTTGTTGATGTGCTTGAACTCCTGGCTGAAGTTTGTCAGCAACACCTTCGTGTTTCCTCCGTGCAGTCGAGCGATCCCTCTTGCGACGCAAATTTCACGGTCGAGCAGTAGACGTTGGTCGCCTTCGATGACGCCTTCGACGTCAACGGGTGTTTCGGGGCCGACCGAAATGACAATGCTGGAGCGAGGCCGGATGCTCACTTGATCTTCGAGCACCCTGAAGGCGTGGTGACTACGAGGGCTCTCCGGCGGTATCGCTTGATCTTCCGACAGCGTTATTGACTTCGACTTCAGGTCGATGATTGCGCCGTGTTGGTTCAGGAAGTCCATGCCGAGAATGACGTCTCGTGAACACTGTTGGAGGATAACGAAGGTGGCAGGGTAAGTCCGGTCATGAACGGTAATTCTTGCCGTGCAGATTCCACACGGCGTGATGAGGTGTCCTCCAGCGGTTCAAATTTGAGGGCCTTCCCACGTAGTCTTAACTTTCTTCAACTGGGCGGCGATGTGTCCACTCATGACGGAGTAATCAGCCCCTGTGTCGACTAAGGCAGTGACTGCGTGGCCGTCGAGAAGCACGTCGAGGTCGGTGGTTCTTTGTCTGGCGTTGCAGTTAGGTCGTGGCGTCGGATCACGGCTGCGTCGTGTTGTACTGAAGTTGGAACGTCGCGTCGTCAAGTCGTCGTTCGTCGGTGTAGTCTTGCCTTCCTGACTTCGTCGGGACGGCGGCGTGTCGTTGTTATGTCGTCGAGATCGTTTCGTCGTCGTCTTCGTCGGCGGCGGAGGACCTTCGTCAGTTCGACGAACAGCAACCGCACCTCCATCGGTTGCTGCTTTTAGTTTTCCGGATATGGGCACGCTGACCGGCCCCGGGCTGGGCCAGTGTATGGTCGGCGCTGCGGCGACAGGTAGCGGCCTGGTGATGGCGAACGGGAAGGCCGTCGAGGGCTCCACTGAGTAGCGGCGAGGTAATCGGCGATGTCACGTGGGCGCTCGCCAAGCTGTGGACGCGGCGCGTTGACGGCGAAACCTCGCAGTCCCATCTCCCGGTACGGACATCGTCGGTAGACGTGACCCGCTTCTCCGCAGTGGTAGCAGAGCGGGCGGTCGTCAGGAGCACGCCAGATGTCCGTCTTCCTCGCGTAGGTGCGCTGGGTGACGGGTGGTCGTGATGGCGGCGGCGGACGACGAAACTGTGGCGTGACAGGGCCCTGGCGCGGTCGCGGAGGGGGTCCTTGACGGCGTGCGACGGCGGCGTAGGTCGTCGCTAGCGGCTCACCCTGCGGCGATTCAGGGGCTACTCCAAGTCATTGTTGGAGCTCCTCACGCACGGCGTCGGCAATCGAAGCCACTTGAGGCTGTGATGATGGGAACAGCTTTTGTAGCTCCTCCCGCACGACAGCTCGGATAGTCTCGCGTAGGTCGTCGGCGGCCAGTGACTGAACTCCGGCGTAGTTTGTCGAGGTCGTGCGGCGGTCTAATTGCCGGTTTCGCATCTCGAGTGTCTTCTCGATGCTGGTGGCCTCGTGAAGAAACTCGTCGACGGTCTTCGGTGGGCTTCGTACCATTCCGGCAAAAAGTTCCTCCTTCACACCACGCATCAGCAGGCGGACTTTCTTCTCCTCGGGCATTTCAGGGTCGGCGTGGCGGAAGAGACGGCTCATTTCTTCCGTGTAGATCGCGGTCGTCTCATTAGGTAGCTGCACCCGGGTTTCCAATAGCGCTTGGGCTCGTTCTCGGCGTACGACGCTTGCAAATGTCTGCAGGAAGCCGCTTCGGAAAAGTTCCCAGGTCGTTAGCGTGGCTTCTCGGTTCTCGAACCACGTCCTGGCCGCGTCTTCCAATGCGAAGAAGACATATCGCAGTTTGTCGTCGCTGTTCCAGTTGTTAAACGTAGCGACTCTCTCGTACGTCTCAAGCCAGCCTTCCGGGTCCTCGAATGTTGAACCACGGAACGTCGGAGGCTCCCTGGGCTGCTGTAGCACGATGGGCGATGCCGGGGCTGCCATTGGGGTGGACTTGGTGGCAATCTTTCTGGTCGTCTCAGGCAAAAGTCCGTGCTCCGGGGGCAGTTGTTGAAGACGGCGGCTTGCTCGATTGTCCGGGACTGCGTTGGTGTTGTCTTTGCGTTCCGGGCTTGGATCACGGCTTGTCGGGGGCGTCCGGTACATGGACCAAAAGCACCTCCACCAGATGTCACGTGTTGGTGACGTTAAGAACACAGTAGCAATACTGTGATAGACAAAACTAACTTTTATTGGGCGAACCTGTGCCCACAAAACAGGCTACACTTATAGCACAACCATAGCGGCGAACACGTCGGCGATCGTCGAAAATCTGATCAACGGTTCAAGCGCGTCGGCTTTTATACACAATCGTCGAATGTTCCAAACTAATCGTTGGGACCCGCGTGCCTTCCATAAAGTTCTACATCATTCGCGTCAGGCGAATAAATCAGACAACACAAGGTTCGGCAACAACAGACTGCGGATAGAAGCATCGATAGCTTTCCAGAAACTTCGGATACGTGCAAGCGCGTCCCGCGCTGTGCGATAAGATTTGTTAGACGGTGAAACCTGGTCGCCCGACAAATATAAATACACGTGTCAATATCCACTGAGAGTAAAATCTGCATCGTAGCAAAACCTACTCTATGGTGACAAATATCTTTAAATTTTGGAGTTGATGCCTACTTATGTGGTTCGTACTAACCGTGTACTCAACATAATGAGCCTGCGGGGTTCTGAAGCTTATGTACACTGCCCACTGGTGCAAATATGCGGCTGGTGGACACGGTGGGAGGACGATTCATATGAGGACCACACATATGTCCAGCATCTCCCCATTGGGTTCAAAGAAAAATCATTTGCTGAATCACTAAAAAGGGACAACATATTATTTTACACTGGTCAATCCCAGACTCTGTTCGACAGAATTATGAGAGCAGTTTCTATCCTGGCAAAGAAACTAAGTGTTGTCACACGTGCTGCCCAGTTATTAATGTGCCCCATGAGGCTTCCTCTTCAGCTGTTGTATGGTAACTTTGCACGAATTTTCCAAACCTCTGTGTCGAGTGTTGGCAACCGCGTGTCGTACATACTCAGCCTGTTCTGCCAGATCCCGAAGAAGGTTGTCATCTGGCTCCCAAAATCCCACATTCAAAACAGCATGCTAGATTCCTTCATCGAAAATAAGCATGAGGACACCACATGCATTTTCGGTTGCAAAGAGGTGTTTTTGCAGCGCCCCAGAAAGCTGATGGCGAGGGCACAAACATTCAGCAGCTACATAGCACATAACACCGTGAACTTTCGTGTAGCGATTGCCACAAATGGGTCTGTAATGTCTGTGTCCAAAGCTTAAGGAGGGCGTCCGTCGGACGAATTTATTGGCTAACAGCAGTGACATCAGCGACTACCTGGTGCATGGCGATGTTGTCATGGCAGACAGGGGTTTCGAGCTCACAGATGAGATGCAACTCGAAGGCGTTCGATTGAACACACGGGCAATTACAAAAGTTATGGGGGCTCTTATTCATCATTGTTGTTCTGTGCTGTTAATTAGAGCCATAGTGCTTTGCTGGATGGAATGAAGGAGTGATAGTAAGTAGAAGTGCAAGGCATTGCCGCTTTAGGTGCGACCTTACAAAGATGGCTCAAAAAGCTAGGGGCATGTTTTCTTTGCTTCAGGGTCCTTTACCATCTGAAATTGCAAGTACTGTACCTTATAATGATAACCTGATCTGTCGTTTTTTTTCAGAACTCTTGACGTGAATTGTTGCAGCTTTATTACTATACCTATACATGTTTTACTGGAATTGCACGAAGCAGCTGCAGCCTTAGTGCCCAAGGAAACTGAGGCTTACCTATATATTATAATGTATTTGGCTTGTTTTGTACCTTTTACATGCTTTATTGTTGTGCTGCTTAAGGTTTTAGTAAAAAGATGTGAAGAAATTTATTTTTAGCTTCTGTGTCGGCACAATATGTAACACCACAATTACAGCATGTGGTATATTGGTACCAGTAGACATGCCACTAAATTTCAATAGGTCTAAGCCTTGTATATAACATAAGGCATTCCATGTGTTTAAGCAATCACTGAAGCCTGGAGGTTCAGGAAAAATTCCAATTTTTTTCTCGCCGTCTCTACCCTGCCTACTTAAGTAATATACATATTGAGGGTGTGGGACCATTTTATTCAAACCTTTAAAGGAATAAAAGTGGCTCTTAAGATTTTCCCGAATATTTTAGCTTTGACACTTAAATTCCCTTTTTGTGTGTCATCATGGCAAAACGACAATAGTAACTTAATTCATATAACCAAAACTGGTATGCGACAACATCTCGATCGTTAGGCATAGGCTAGTTATGGATCTATGCAGGTATACAAAGAAAAGCAAACGATTCAGACACGGGCACAATCGTTTCTTGTTTTGGATCAAACAAACAAAGAAAAAGAAAAGAAGGAAATGCAACCAAACAAAAATCAATAAACTAAGATACATACCACCACAGGAGCGAAAAAGCCATGGCCCCCACTTAATCGGGCGCGCGCCATTCCCCACATGCCGACGACACAGCCATCGGCACCCAGAAACGAAAAGGTTTAGTTGCAGGCCAAACTGCTAATTGCGGCCCACGACAGGAGCCCCATACTACCAGTGAGGCAGCACGCATCCGAGACCAGACTCATGACCTGCTTCCCGCGGCAGCGCGCACACATAGATGCTTGCGATAAGAATACATGAAACCGTTACAGAAAAGAATTGGTTGAAGATTCTTGGCTTTATATGCTTGCAGAACGGTAACAGGTAATTATTATTCACTCAGCGCAGCATGAATATACACTGATATGCTGTATATGCGTTTGATGCACGGTGTGTCGAGTAAGAACAAGGGTACACCGGCATTTACACTCACGTTACTATACATCCATAAACACATGCATAGAAAAAACAAGAAAGCATAACATCAACGCTGTATCCAGTTGTTGACATCATAACTTTTGGGAAAGTCTAATCAGTTTTGATCAGAAAGAGCGAATCATGTTACAATAGTATTAAAATTTACGGACTGCCTAATGTTTGCAGGAAACGAGTTCCATATTTTGACATCTATGTAATGTACGTGTCGCTGGCCGTACTGGTTGTGACATATCGGGACGAGAAATTTCTCTAGGAAGGCTGAGCGACTGTTAAATGTCGATTCATCTTCAGTTTCGTTTAAGCTGGTCACCTGGATGCAGACAACAACCACTTGTTTATTTGAAAAGTAATCATGAAACATCACTTCATGAGGAGAGAAAGCAGAACGTGTTTAGTTTTCTCTCTGAATTAAGGCTGCCTGGCATGTATGTGAAAATAGTGACACTATGACATCCACATTGCTGAGACTAAGAAGTTGTAGCCTCTTGCCCGACAGCATTTTAAAAATGAGCTCAGGCTTTTCTAGAAAGGAGGAGTGAAAGACGACTCTGAAGCTACACTACATGTGCTACCTCGAAGGAAAGATGGAGGGTTTACTTATTACTCGAGAGACACTATGCAGAGAGAAGGAAACAATAGTAGGGCTTCCTCATGCTTCTGAGTCTGCGGGCCCCTTTCTGCAAGATCACTCTTGCATAAAAATGAGCGCATGTGTAAAACTAGCATACACTGATTATAAAAAAATAGAGAACACTGATCCTTGGGCATGTTGCATAAGTGCTAACTTCTGCATTACCATAGCAGGAAAACCACAACTGAGTGACAAAGAGGTGACGAGCACACGGCGCATTGCATTTGTTAGAATTCATGTCGAACGTGCAATCACCAGGATTAAGACTTACAAGATCTTTAAGCAAGCACCTCCGATATGGTCAATGAAAACCATTAGCAACATGGTATTTGTGATAAAAATTGTAACAGCGCCAACACATGCAGCCACAAAGTAACAGTGACGAGACACAAGCTCTGTGTGTCTCATCTTTGTTACTTTATGGATGCATGTGATGGCTCTGCTACAATTTTTATGTCAAGTATGCACCAACTCGCCCAGAAAGAAGTTTTAATTGTATCTGTATGTGCAGGACTCTACAACATGAAGTCCGAATTGATCAAGAAGCCAAGTGCTTAGGAAAATAAACAGACTTGCTTGTATTGGTTTTACTTTATGCCATTGCATCCTGCTCTTGCACTCTGTGGTGCAGTTTAAGTGTTGAATGAGATAGAAGAGCACAGTGCAAATGGATTGCAAATCTCCATGGCTGTATCATTCGCAACATGGCCAATGCCACATGCTCTTTTTTATGTACTCCAGTGCAGTATTAAAAAGTACTTACACACATATTCATTATTTTTCATGGTTTACGTTTCACTAATTGTTGAGTACTGGTTAGGTACATCTAGATTTCCATTACTGTGCATGTCTACCATGCGTGGAAGCAATTTAGCGACGTAGAATTTCTTGAGCCGTGGCATATTTCTGGCTATGTAGGCAGGGTCAAAAGGGACGTCAATTAGCAAATCACTTTGAGCGCTCCATGCATAAAAAAAGCAAAGTGGCTTCTCAGTGCATAGCAACTGAAATTGCACCTGGCTGTAATAGCCATTTGGCCCATTTTCTGCCAGGAAAAATGTCACGTCCTGGCTAAGCCTGACATCGTACTTTCCGTGCCTAATTAGCTGTGTGATGTCACGCACATATGGACACTTTATTTCAACAATGGCATTTGGATGGTAAATCATGTGATCAGGACTAGCCGAAATCTACGGAAGCTGTTGGTGTACTGACGTGCCTAGTTCTCTAACTAAAAAAAAAGAAAACCTTCTTTTCTTCGAGAATTGAACATGGGCAACTGCCTCCATTTGTATGCCATGATTTGTGGCTGCGCTGCCAGAGAACACTGGGGAAAGCATTCGTCTTGAAGCTTTTTTTTCCTGCGGTGGTTTCCCTTTTTGGCACTTTGACCACATTTGACGCAGTCAGGCGCAGTCTGCGAGAAAACATCCACAGCTCAGAAATCTGGTTGGTAGTGTTCAAGCTGAGAGCAGCAGCAGCTGCTGTAGATCAGGATACATGCTTATCATAATATGTACAGCACAATACACAGCCACTTGGAACATTGTCTCCTATGTGGTCACCTTGACCCGCCGTGGTTGCTCAGTGGCTATGGTGTTGGGCTGCTGAGCACGAGGTTGTGGGAATGAATCCCGGCCACGGCGGCCGTATTTCGATGGGGGCGAAATGCGAAAACACCCGTGTACTTAGATTTAGGTGCACGTTAAGGAACCCCAGGTGGTAAAAATTTCCGGAGTCCTCCACTACGGCGTGCCTCATAATCAGAAAGTGGTTTTGGCACGTAAAACGCCATAATTTAATTTAATTTTTTTGTGGTCACCATGCGCCTTGTCCACAAGAATATCCGCTATAAGATGCTGTTGCCTTGGAGGCGCGTTCAGCGTCTCATATAGGAGTGTACTTGCATGAATACATAGTGAAAGATAACGGTATTATATAACCAACCAACATCGTTCTGTCAGCACCACTACACGAACTAGTGAGTTAGGCAAATGTACTATGCTATGCAGATAAACAATCAACAATACAAAGGCATGACACAATTTTAGGTAATTTTAATTTAGGAAGGATATCGTACAACATCGTTGAAAGTTTATTGCAGAGCGACGGCTCCTAGATGCTCTACAAGTTTGATTTTTATTAAGGTATGCTACTATAGGGTAGCAGTTGTTTGAACAGCTCTATGCTTTAAGATATTGCTGCTGTTGAAAGACAGAAATTGTAGCTGTACTGCTAGCAGTGCCCTCAATTAAAAGATGACCATTTCAAATTATATATTCCAGTAACTACACCAGGGCCATTACACTCGTTTTTCCAAAATATTGTTCTCAGTAAAACAGAAACGTTGTATCACACAGCGCACAAGACATATTCAATACCTCTGTTGCTTTAACAAAACTTCTAGAGCACTGAGATAGCAAGTGTCCTCCTAAGCATTAAAAATGTAATCCATGCTTACTACAAGTTATCTTATGATGAAGGTGTCAAATCGCAGACACTTTGCAGTGCTTCATCGAGATACTGCGCTTTTATCGCTGCTTGTGTAACAAAATAATTTGAGCTGTTCACCTTCTTTCGTCATAATCGCGTTTACAATAAACACCTGCATTACAAAACGTCAACAGGTTTACGCTAAGTACGAGTATAAGTTCACAGCAAGCTCTCAATAATTTATAAGCAGATTACTACTTTCATATCACTGCTGATCACAGTAATATGGCTGACGGCATAATCTTTTGTCCATGCCCATCCTACATGAATTCAAAGTGCTGCCACTCATTGATTCTATATATTCCCGCCTGTAGTTTGTTATATGACAGTACGGTAGCATCTGTAATACGTACCAGGAATGGTGAAACGGTCGGGAAATGGCAACTCTTAATGCAGATTTCGTATGTCTTCTAATGGTGGCACGAACGTTGGCCTTGAACACCCCGCAGACTGAGGATCCACAATACCTTGCTCAAGATGAATGTCTATATCTTCAAGCACAGCAGGCTGAAAATTTCACTTTGTGCCTGAGTTGCAGGCTGCGGTTTGGTCAGTGCATGTCTTCGTTGTCCACCCTTGACAAACTACCACATCAGTTTTCCATAATATGGCTACAACGTGGCTGCAGACTTTACCTCGGCCAGCCATACATTTGCAGCCAGCTGTGATTACCTCGCCACTTTTTTTTTGCACAAACCCATGCATTACGGAGTGTGCCACTGATAGGTTGCGATGGAGACACTTCCCCTTTTACATAGCTGAGCTCTAGGTCAATGCGGTGTACGAACAGTTTTCCAACCCGTCCACCCTGGAAATAGTTGTATGACTCCAGTGATTTCTAACTCCTTACAGCCTGCAGGTTGCATGGCTTGGAATTCAATAGATAAAAAATTATATCGGGGGCTCTCACAGCAGGCCACTCTCGCATGTCCTCTGGCTATCTCTTCACCAGGCCAGGATGGTCATAACTGCCGGCATATACAAATAAAGCCAGAACAAAATGAAGCTTAAGCTAGGCTTGCTGGTTTTCTTCGATGGATAACAATTTGCATTCATTAATTGCACATGACAAATGGTGAGAAGTGATGAAGGCAATAACAGCAACGATAGGTTACAACTGTGTCATAAAGCGTGACATAATGATTGCAACTCTATCGCTCTTGCACGGACACATTCATTCACGATCCGTCTATCGCGATTGAGCTTATCGATCACGATTCTGGGCTGTCGCCTACCTCTCCTAATCAAGCTGTGAGCTCGGCCAACGCGATCCAAATCGTTGCACCGTAGAGCAGCAATTCGACGCCGGCAGGAGAGCAAAATCTGACGGGATATCTCGGTCTCATGCTGGAGCAGATCGCTTCGAGTCAAAGGTGAGCTTTCTTTCATTAGCTTCAATAAACCACCAATTTCGACCGCGTACGAAAACACACGAAGCACTACGTCGTAACGGTAGACCGAACTAATCTCATGGAAGACAGCGAGCGCTCGCCTTGGAATTACGGCGCTATTGCGCATCAAGATTTACCAGAGCTAGCAGAAAACTTTCTTGTGCCACCGGCCGGCTATACAGCGTCGAAGTAGCGGGATTCGGCTAACTGTCCTGGCGCAATGTTGAATTTGTAAGCAGACATTTACAGAGTGCGAGCATGCCATTTCTTCGTACTCGCTTGGAGAATTGTCAATACGACGCTGTCGTGAACATCAAACCAGTGAAATAAATCGGTAACATAGTGAGTGGTCTTATCTCCCAAGTCAATGGGTTCCTTAGACGCACCAGCGCAAGGCATCGCCGACTGTGCGGATGAAGACGCCATCTGGAACGTGAGCGCGCACGTAGAGCGCGCACCGTACGTGCACCCACACCAGAACACGCGAAACACTGGCGATGCTAGCCTTTGTGTCAGTGATCTAGGCCCAAGAGATGCGCAAATTAACCAAGCCAACGTTTCCGCAAGGCTTACATAGACCGAAAACGAGAGGTTGGAGACACACGTTGCGTTGAGCGTGCGTGACTGGACGGAAAGACTGGAGAGTAAAGAGCCCAAGATGGCATCGCCGTCAGACGTCGCTAGCGGCGCAGTATGGCGGTGTCCAAGCGGGCTCCAGTGGAGAGGTCTCTATGCTGGAGCCGCGCTCATTTTCTTCTAGGAATATGGTCGCCGGCGGCTTCACGCACTCCCGCAGGCGGCGGCTGGGACTGGCACTCCAGAAGTTAAAGTATACAACCTCCTTGCATAGAAACGACAGCATGGTTGCTAATAGATTGTTGGCTTGGATATGTCTGACATGATGCCCAAGGTGGCACCCTGTCTTCTAACGCGCTCTTGCGCTCTTATGTTCGCGTCCTTAAGCCACCGGGTACAGCAGGCCAGCGGGCGAGCGTAGACGCCACTGCGCATGTTGTACCACGCATGCGCACTGTAGTCTACGTTAGCCCACTGGGCATGCTGGTCTGCTGGCTCGCTGAGCTATATCTCTCTTATCTCTTGAAGGGACAGCGTCGAACATACTGCAAAGGTGCTTGCGTTGAGCGGATGTAAGGCGAAAAACTCTGTTCTAAACTGTCTCTTCGCTAACCTGTGCAGTAAACCGATATTTATAGTATTCCCGCTAACGCACGGGTCACGAGTATGGCAACCATAACCGCAAGAGTCACAGTATGGTCCTAAGTTGTCGTGACAGCGCAGCTTTAGTTGACCGAACCTTTCACGAAGGGATACGCGGCGAGGTACGGCCAATGGATAAGTAATTCCCAAGATAGGTATTTGGTAAACGTTAATTAACAAGAACGGTGGGTGCTTATACTACCGCAAAGGACTCATGCTGGGTGGTGACTCGAATCATTTACTCGCTACATCACACATCTACACTAAAATGAAACTGGTTTCGGAAATTCCCGTTTATATTCTCTCGACCATTAACTGCGACTTCCCCTGCCAACTGGACTTTATTTTTTTTCTCTTTTGGTACCTCGCTCCTTTCCCAATGAACGGAGACGTGCTTCCACCGACGTTCGGTTCTCATTTTTTTAATGAATTCGACCACTCATTTATTTAATCCTAAATTGCAGCAGAATATAGCGCCTCTTCATCTCCATAATCTTGCTCTCTCTCACGTGAAATCTGCCATCGCAAAACAGTGCTGTTGTGTTGCATATGGCTGGGCGTCACATATACAATTTTCTAGAAATGTCCAACAGCGCGCATGCCACTTCTCGGTCACTTCTCTGTCAGTTTTCTGCCACTTCCGCACTCAGCGCTTTGCTCCGTGAGCAACTATTACCCAGTCCGAAGGCAGACCACTATTGGAGAAAAATATGCTGGGAACTTGGTCGAAGCATTATTCCATTCACAAGGCCACAAAACACCAACTGTGCTTCTTGAAAGTGCCTGCACTGTGTTTATTGCAGGCTTCACTCTCGCTATCTCTTCGTTCTTTTCCCTTATTTCTCTATTTATATTTTAATACGTAGCATTAGGATTGTTACAGTGCAAAAAAGTGTAAGCGTCTGCGATTTGGCAAGCTGGTCACGTGTGAGAGGTAAAGGGGAGGTGGGACATATATATGGTGGTACGCTCCAGACCCCGCCATCGGTTACACTTCGCTCCTAGAAGAGGCAGGACGTGTGTCGAGTGAGGCACTGAACAACACTGCAATTCAGCAAACTTGGCATAAATCATGGATCCGGGAACTCACAGAGGGGCGACTTAATGCTTACTTCATTTCTCATGCATTCACCGCTAAATTACCCTATTTTTTCCCTCCTCACATATACGGTAGCCAGTCGGGCACGTCCATAGTTAAACTCCTTGCCTTTCGCACTTCCATTAGCTCCCTTTTCTTTAGTATGGTGCACATCTTTTTTGTCGGTGGCCTCCCTCATCTCTCACAGGAAGCAGCATAAAATTAAAGCAACCTAGCTGCGCTATTCGAGGGCAGCTTTTTTCGGATTCCTCATGCCTCTATTTAAAAGATACATTTTCTATCCAAGCCTAAATGAGAGCGACAGAGGCTAGGTGAGTTACGGTGCCTAGAGTGCTTCGATTAACGACGCTACTCAGGGAGAACTTTTGTCTTTTGCATGGTTGTGAATCGGAGTGAAGGACAGGATGGTAAGACGACTTCCCGAAATGAGAAATTTGGAATGACCCTTTGTTCGAAGGTTGCACGTACGCCAAGGACCCACAATACGAAAAACCAAGTGGGTATCAGCTTTCAAAGGAGTAAGTGAGATGAACCGTTTTCAAGTAGACAGGCTTTTATTTATGCTAAGGATATTTTTATTGAAATTTCCTTTCTTGCCATCAGGCGAAAGCAGATTAATAAGCATTTAAATTTTCTTTATTCTCGAGACGTTCTGCGAGTGTCCAGGTTGCTGTCATTTACAGCTTCTTAGATTAAGAAGTCAGATGTGAATATTGGATTATTTGTATAAATGAATAAACGTACATGCAACAAAAATCCTATTGGATTTCTCAGTATTCACTCATTGAAGATGTAGTACGTCTACACTGTCAAGTCGTAGTGATGTGAAGAACAAGGCTGTTCCAAAAGAGTGAGTCACGAATATAACTCATTATAAGGCGGGCTTGCGCCGGAAAAGAATATAGCAATCCAAGCACAACGATGGCGCGGAAAATAGTGCATCATTTGTATCTGATATACGAATCAAGGAATCGATTCATCAGATTGGAAGGGCCGTACATTGTAGCGCAATCACGGGCGCTTAAATATGATCGAGAATGTATGCGCCAGTATTCGCTTCACGCGCGCATTCTGATGAGATAACTCTCTTTCGTTATTGAACTCGTGGCGGAATTCTAGATACTTGAAATACATGCATGCGCGTCTTGAGCTATGCGATAACTTTGAAACGGTAGCGAGACGTTAAAGGAAGCTCACCCGTAAACAAAATCATACATAATGTACTGTTGCTTCAAATATTATCTGAATTATAATGCTCGTGGTAAAATAGGCCCCCAAGACGGCACAGTGGCGCAGACATACCGAAAATTCCAGGGCTCAACAGTTTCAGAGTACTGGTAGTTATTAAACCAGTGTTTCGCGAGTCAACGAAGCCCTGTAGTCGGGAGGCCAGTTCAATCACGCCACTGTGTCGGAGCTCATATTTCACGTCACTTTACATATGTCAGCAATAACTGCCCACAAAATCACGGTATTTACTTTTTTAGTTCTGAACATTAGACAGCCAAAATATATGCCGCAAACACTCATCCAAATAGATTAGTACTTTTCATTCTAACGTAGTACATCTCCGCGCTGCTCCATCTGTTGCAATGATGATGTTGGGGTTTAGTGGCTCAAGGGCCAGGTATGGCCAAAGAGCGCCATGCTAGTGGTAATGAATATGCAGTGGTCTGATGGGTTCTGTGAATTTATACTGACGTGGCTGTAGAGAGGGCTAAAAGAGTTGGTGTAAATTGCATAAAATGTACACGTAACAAAATTATGGCAATGAATAATGACGTGTACTATGATCACTAAAATGCATTAAGAAAGCATGATGCATTATATAAAATATGCGAGATGCTAAAATTGTCTAAGAGCACTACTGCCTCGCCAGAGCCCTTGAAACGCAAGGGCTGAGAGGCACGTTCTATATGAAACAGCTGTCATAGCGGCATCCTCTGAAGAGAGAAGACGCTACGAACGTATTGGGCTAATTACATGTAACACAACATCTTTCAGGAAGTCAAGGACTGCGTTAATGTCAAAGGGCGGTTCTGGGCCGAGCAACATTACAGGATGAAGGGGAATGTGCTGCCGGTACGCTAACGGAAAATGTTCCTTTCTGTCAGATTCGGCTTTCCGACACTCCACGAGGACGTGGAGGATGGTGAGCCGCTCACCACCTCTACCACAGGTTGGAGGTTCATTGCCAGTCAATAGAAAATTGTGAGTACCATATGTGTGTCCTATTCTTAGTCGGCAGAATAGGACGTCAACTCTTCGCGATTTAGTAACGGGGGGCCAGGAACCTAACTTTGGCTTAATCAGATGGAGCTTATGATTTGTCTCGCTGTCCCACGAGCGTTGCCAGTGTCTGCGCAGTTTAGTTCGTAAAAAAAGGCTTGAGATATGGGATAGGTATAGCAGTGGTAGGATTGTTAGCTTGCGATGCAATTGATGTGGCCATTTGGTCGGCCAGTACATTACCTTCGATGCATCTATGGCCAGGAACCCAGCATATTCTTACAGGTCTACGAGCTGAATAAATATTGCACAAATACGAGTAAAGCTGAATAAGAACAGGATTTTTGTGTTTTCTTAAGGACATGAGCGCTTTTACGACACTTAACGAGTCCGTAAATATAATTGCTTTTTCTAGTCCTAATTTCTTTATGTGTTTAACCGCAGACAGTACTGCATAGGCTTCTGCGGTGAATATACTGGTATGGGGGTTCAATACACCTGATTCAGAAAAAGAGGAACCAACAGCCGCGTAAGGCACGCCAACATGCGATTTTGATGCCTCAGTATGAAATTCAGGACAAGAATACTTCGATTGGTGTTCATGGAAATGCATCCAAAGTTCGAGTTCTGGTGCATGTTTTGTGAGCCTTACAAAAGATATATCACATTCAATCACCTGCCACTCCCACGGGGGTAGATACTTCGCTGGAGGCATAAAGCGGTGTTCGAAGAGTGGGACATCCATTTCCACACTAAGCTCCCTCAGGCGCAGTGAAAATGGCCTTCTCATTGAGGGTCGATTATAGTTTTAGAACACGGATGATCAGGATTACAGTGCATTTTAAGAAAATATGTGAAGCTGATATATGATCTCTGCATATGGAGTGACCACTCATACGATTCTACATATAAGCTTTCGCTCGGGCTAGTTCTGAATGCGCCTGTCGCCAGACGGATACGGAGGTGGTGGACGGGATCCAGCATCCTTAGTGCGCTCGGGGCGGCAGAGTTGTATTCTATGGCAGCATAATCTAGCCGTGATTGAACGAGGCTCTTGTATATATTCATTAGATATTTCCTGTCGCTACCCCATGTTGTGTGAGGTAGCATTTTCAGCAAGTTCATTGTTTTTAGACATTTAGTTTTGAGATATTTTATGCGTGAGATGAAAGTAAACTTACCGTCAAGTATTAAAGCTAGAAATGTGTGCTCTTTCTTGACAGGTATTTGCTCTCCACATAGTTCCACGCTAGGGTCTGGAACCAGGCCTCTCTTTCGTGTAAAAAGAACACATGAACTTTTGTGGGGTTGACTTTAAATCCATTTTCGTCTGTCCACTTAGATATCCTGTTCAAACACTGCTGTACTTGTCTTTCGCACACTGCAAGGTTACAGGATTTAAAACCTATTTGTATGTCATCTACATACACTGAATAAAATATAGCTGGTGGTAATGAAGCGCGGAGTGTGTTCATCTTAACTATAAAGAGCGTGCAGCTGAGCACACCTCCCTGGCGTACACCAGTCTCCTGTATAAATGGACGTGAGAGTACATTCCCGACTTTCGCGCGGAAGGCACGGTTGGACAAGTAACTTTCTATCAGTTCTAGCATATTGCCACGGATGCCCATTCTCGACAACTCTCTCAAGATTCCGTAGCGCCACGTTGTGTCGCACGCCTTCTCCATATCGAGGAATACGGATAGAAAATATTGTTTATGTATAAAGGCGTCGCGAATGTTTCCCTCAATGCGCACAAGGTGATCGGTTGTGGACCGCGCTTCCCTGAAGCCACACTGAAAGGGATCAAGCATTTGGTTTAATTCCAGGAAATGTATGAGTCGCCGAATAATCATTTTCTCAAACAGCTCACAAATGCAACTCGTGAGGGCTATCAGGCGGTAACTTGACGCCAACGAAGGATCTTTACCTTGCTTCAGAATGGGAATAACAATCGCTTCTCTCCATGCAAGTGGAAGATATCCAGCAGCCCAAATAGTGTTGAAAAGTGCAAGTAAAGTCAGTTGTGTATCAGTGTGTACGTTCTTCACTATGTCGTACATAATTCTATCAGGTCCTGGTGCTGAGCTCTTGCATGTGATCAAGGCAGCTCTCAGCTCGGCAATACTAAAGGGACGGTTGTAAGGCTCATTCTCTCGACTTTTTCTTGTGAATGGCTTACGTTCTTCTATTTGTTTATATTTGAGAAACGATTGTGAATAATTGTTTGAACTTGACACGCTCTCGAAGTGCTCCCCAAGTGAGTCTGCCTGATCTTGCAGGGTATCGCGTTGTGCGTTTACCAAAGGGAGGCAGTATGTTTGTCGCCCTCTTATTCTATTAACCCTGTTCTAGACTTTGCCTCATCTGTTTACGAGTTGATGACCGATGAAAACTTCTGCCAACTCTCTCTTCTGGCCTGTCGCCGGGTTCGCCTTCCTTGGGATTTTACTTTTTTAAAGTTAATAAGATTCTCCGCAGTGGGGGAGGCTCGTAGCAGCACCCACGCTTTGTTTTGTTTTTTACGAGCGATGCTACAATCGTCGTTCCACCACGGGACACGCCGTTTACATGCCAAGCCATTTCCTTCTGTTATGCATTTAGATGCAGCATTTATAATGAAGGCTGTAAAGTACAGCACAGCAGCATCAATTCCTAAAGAATACATGTCATTCCATGAGATATTAGTGAGAGTTCGGAATTTCTCCCAGTCGGCTGTCTCAATCTTCCACCTAGGAGCCCGTGGTGGATATTCGTTTTCATTAAGTGTTCTTAATAGTATGGTGAAGTAAGTGGTCGCTTCCGTAAGGATTGTTCATAACTTCCCATTTGAGTTCAGGCAGTATAGACGGGGAGACTGTGCTGAGATCAACTGACGAAAAGGTTTTGTTTGCAAGACTCTTATTTGCATTTCCTCTTATTCAGAAGGCACGCACCAGAAGAAAAAAGGAACTGTTCCACGAGACGACCTCGCGCATCTATACGAGAGTCGCCCCACAGGGAGCTGTGCGCATTGAAATCACCCAGAACAACATAATTTTCTGGCAACTGATCTATAAAGGATTCAAATTCATATATCGTTAATTTTTAATGGGGGGGGGGGGTACGTACAGAGAGCTAATGGTGATGAGTTTGCTTAGGAGAACAGCTCGAACCGCCACTGCGGACACGAAATGCTTTTATGAATAAAAATGGCAACACCTCCTGGTGATACGACAGCATCATCGCGATCTTTTCGAAAAGTTGCATATGGTCGGAGAAAGTTTTTGTGTAGTGGTTTGAGGTGTTTGAGTGGTTGGATAAGCTCTTGCGCATCATCAAGGTTCCTAAGAATACCTCTGATGTTCCATTGAATTATTTGTGTATCCATATTTAAAGTAAATTGGTGCTGTGTTTACGGAAACGGAAGTGATGCCTTAGATTACAGAGCCCTTTCGAGGCCCTGTGATAGGGGTTTTGCCCTTTCTGAAGCGTTCGAGCGAGCCTCCGCGCTCCTTAGGTGTTTGGTACACCTTGAGGACAGGTGTAGTGTCCATTGCCTCCTGTGAGAAGTCGGACAAGCGCTCTTGCGAGCGAGAGGTTTTCCGAGAGAGTCCTGCCCCGGAACGCAAGACCCCTGCGCCCACCAGCCCGGAGGCCGATGGGGCTCCCTGAGGGATTTGGCTGCGCCGGCCATTGCCAGCGCTGGAAGGGGCTTCGGAAGTTGGGACAGCCTCGGCTGCCCCAACCTTCGGGGTCGATGGCCCAGTCTGCTGTGTTGGCGGAGCAGCGCTAGCTGCAACCGCCGCGCGGGCAGAAGGCGTTGCTGCCGACTCACTGCTTGTGGGTCGGACAGCCGCCGGGGGCCGTTGTGACGCTGCCCCCTGACGCGCCAGATCGGCAGAGCTTTTCTTGGGCAGGTACGATACCCGCCTGCGTGTCTCCTTGAAACTCATATTTTCCTTTACTTTAACTGTTACAATTTCGTTTTCGTTTTCGTTTTTTTGGGCAGCAGCAGTGGCGGTTGGCGTGGTTGACGGAATTCGCTTCTAAAATCACAACTGAAATTTTTGCAGTGTGATCATCCCTTCAAGTTGGCCGCTGTCCGATAAGGTTCATCTGAAGAACAAGCTGCCTTTACTACGGATCGCTGGGGCACGTGACCCTTGACCCTTGCCACTGCCAGATACTACATAAGGAGCGACGCTCGTCCAACGCATTCCTTCTTTGGGCAGCAGCAGTGGCGGTTGGCGTGGTTGACGGAATTCGCTTCTAAAATCACAACTGAAGTTTTTGCAGTGTGATCATCCCTTCAAGTTGGCCGCTGTCCGATAAGGTTCATCTGAAGAACAAGCTGCCTTTACTACGGATCGCTGGGGCACGTGACCCTTGACCCTTGCCACTGCCAGATACTACATAAGGAGCGACGCTCGTCCAACGCATTCCTTCTTTGGGCAGCAGCAGTGGCGGTTGGCGTGGTTGACGGAATTCGCTTCTAAAATCACAACTGAAATTTTTGCAGGTTAGTGGAACTCGTTTGAAATATTGTATTGTATTCATTTTTTTTCTGCCTCTTCCGCTGCTGCTGCTGCTTTGAGTGCTGTTTTGACTATTGTCACATGTATAGTTTTGCTCTCGAGTAATAATGACTGCAGAGGCATGTTCGTTTTGCCACTCCGTGTTTAGTCATGATGATGTCGTCATACAATGTGTCGATTGCACTGGTCACTTTCACGTCGGGAAATGTAGTGGCATCACTGTTAGGTCCTTTAGGATGATGAAAGACGCCACGAAGAAGTCACTTAGATGCCCTACATGTAAACTTGCTGTAGTGAACACCGACACAGCGGGCCAATCTACGAGCCTTCAAGCCGATCTTGCTGAAATAAACAAAAAACTGTCGCACGTGCAATCCCTAGAAGCAAAATTAGATAAGTTGATAGGCTTACAAGACACTGTGCAGAGCATAGAAAGGTCAGTACAACATTTGTCTGATACTTACGATAACTTAAAAGAAGCTCTAAAGCGGCAGGAACAAGGTATCGGCGAATTGCGCCACCGAATGGAGACCGTTGAGCAGTCGCAAGACACAACAATGCTCTCAAAGTTAAAGGAAGAAATAAATGCTCTAGAACAATACAGCCGAAAACAGAACATGGAAGTTCATGGCTTGCCTCAACAAGAAGGCGAGAATCTGTTAACTGAAATAAATAAGATTGCTACACAGCTTGACCTCCCGCCATTATCTGAAAAAGATATTGACGGAATGCACCGTCTACGTGCAAAAGAAAACAGGGACCCTGTTGTTCTCGTTCGTTTTGCTAGCAGAACACTGAAGACTACATGGTTCGAAAAGAAAAAAATCCTCAGGAACAAAACGCAGGGCATTAAATTTTTTGACAACTTGACTGCAACAAACAAGCGGTTGCTTTGGCTTGCAAAAAACAAGGCAAGAGAATTGAACTATCAATTCGTTTGGAGTTCACAAGGAACTATCTTTGTACGCAAGCAGCCGAATGCTCGAGCGATAAGGCTCGCCATAGAAAGCGATCTAAGCAAAATCGTATAAGGATCAAAGACCACAAACATGGAACCATATCACAGTGTTACGTCTTTCAACAGTTTAGTAACGAAAAATACTTGCTTCCATGAAAACGGGCTTAAACTGTTTCATATGAATGCACAAAGTTTAAGAAACAAATAGGTTGATATTGAGACATACCTCTCTCAGCTGAACTGCTGTTTTGATTTCTTAGCTTTTTCGGAAACTTGGTATGCGAGCGAGTATGACGTCATACATTTCCCGGGCTACAGGCACGTTTCAATTTATCGTTCAAGAAAACGAGCTGGTGGTGTATCTCTTTACATTCGTGAATGTCATTGCTGCGAAATCTTGGCTGAATTTACATGTGTGACTGACGATTTTGAATGTGTTGCAGTAGTTTCTCGGAATATTATGATTGTTGCTGTCTACCGCCCACCTCAAGGTGCTCTAACGAAACTGCTTCACTATATGGATTCGGTACTTCAACTTGCTAGCGTGAAGAAATTACAATCGGTAATTGTTGGTGACTTCAACGTTGACTTATTTTCAAAAAGTAATGACACGATCCAACTTATTGAAACTATGCTAGCAAATGGCTGTGAAAACCTTATTGAACTTCCTACGCGGATAACTTTGAACTCAAGAACATTGATTTATTTATGTTTTACTTCTATCGCAAAAGATGAGACATGTTCTGGAGTGCTCAGTTCGGGCATAAGTGATCATCTGCCTCTTTTTGTCGCATTGCTATTTCGTGTGCGCACAGATAACAAACATCACTTCAAGCGGGTCATAAATAATCGCACTATAGGGATATTTCAAACGTTACTTTCCAGTGTAAATTGGTCTGATGTTTATGCTGAAGAAAATCCTACAGCATCTTATGATGCATTTGTATCCAAAGTGAAACAAGTATACAATGTAGCATTTCCCTCCGTGCCTGTCGTCAAGCATAAAAAAGCTAGAAAGGAATGGGTAAATCAACAATTATACAAGCGCATACAACACAAAGACAAATTATTCAATAACTTCTTAAAGACTCGCGATCCTGACATGCTTAAGGAGTTTAAACAAGTTAGAAACAAGCTGAGCAGTGATCTCAAGAAAGCTAAATTGCAGTATTACGCGCATAGATTTGAAGCCTCTATGAGTCATGGTCATAAAACGTGGAACATATACCGCGAACTAATAGGGTCATCTTCACCGAATGTGCCACACGAAATTGTTGTAAATGGAGACACGTACTATGGTAACGATGCAGCTAATTTATTTAATAATCATTTTGTTAATGCCGGTGCTTCAGCTTCTACGTCTGCTTTTTGCACTGAACGTAATGTTCGAACTTATATAAAACATCGCGTCAAAGAGACCATATTTCTTATGCCTACGTCTGAAACTGAGATTTTTTCTGTTCTTAATTCCTTGAGTAACAAATCAGCTGCTGGCGAGGATGACATTAAAGCCCAGCCTATTAAAGCAGTTGCTCACATAATCTGTGGCCCCATGGTACACATTTGTAACAGTATATTATCAAGTGGAATTTTTCCTAATACAATGAAAATAGCTCGTGTCGCTGTAATCTTTAAGGGTGGAAAACACAATGACTTGAATAATTATAGACCAATTTCAGTATTGCCGGTATTTTCCAAAGTGGCTGAACGTATTATATATAAGCGTCTAAATAGTTTTTTGCTGGATAAAGGCGTTATCTCGGATAAGCAGTATGGTTTTCAGAAGAATAAATCGACCGAAATGGCATTATTAAAAGTCCGAGATACAATAATAAATAACATCGAAGAAAGAAACTTTACCATTGGTATATTCCTAGACTTTCGCAAGGCTTTTGATAGCATTAAACATAATATATTACTAGACAAACTCCAAGATTATGGCATTAGAGGCATAGCATTAGAACTTATGCATAGCTACCTTGAATCTAGATTTCAGTACACTTCCTTGAAAGGTTACAGTTCTGAAAAGAGCATGATTAAATATTGGGTACCACAAGGCTCCATTTTAGGGCCATTATTATTTATTATTTACATAAATGACCTAACTAACATTCCATTGACAGAGGAAATCATACTGTATGCTGATGACACTAATGTCTTTTTTTTCCGGAGCAGACCTTCACGAACTAGAAGTTACCGCAACCCATTGGTTACAAGAACTTAGCGAGTGGCTCTATCTAAATAAACTTGACTTAAATGCAAAAAAAAACGAAATTCACAGTTTTTTATTCCAAGAATAAGCAAACAGACCACGACGTAAAGCTTTTTTATTCTGGATCGCAACTTGAACATGTCTCAAGCCATTCGTTTCTGGGTGTTACATTTCACAAAAACCTAAGCTGGGCAGAACACATAAATAAGGTACGCACTAAGGTTGCACGATCTGTCGGCTTGCTACAACGGATCCGATGCATTGTGCCTATCGGGCTTCTCATACAATTGTACTTTTCGTTTGTGCACTCGCATCTTAGCTACTGCCTCTTGGTATGGGGAAACGGTAATAAAACAGACATAGAAAAATTGGCAGTTTCGCAACGGCGAGCTGTCCGGTTGCTGAACTTCTCAAAACAATACATAGGATCTTCTATACTAATGATGCGCTACAACATTCCTAATATTAGAGACTCTTACAAAACAAAGATCTGTATACGGCTATTTAAGCAGATCTCCAGCAACAGGGAACTATTTTCTACTCTTTACCTGAGTAGAGACACGGGATACAACCTACGTCACACATCAATAGTATTAAACAAACCAAGGACAAAATATGGCACGCAAACGATCGAATATGAAACCATTTCTTTATGTAATATGTACCCTAACATTGTTGACGAAGCTATAAATTCTAGAACAATTCACAAATTTAAACATGCAATACAAAACATAATATTTTCTGATCACTGTGTGTTTAACGAATGTTAATAAAGTTTGTTTAATATCAATAGTAATGTTATTAATGTTATATTCTGAATGTATAATTTTGTTAATAACAGAATGTTCTTATTTTTCCTGTGCTGTATTTATTCAGTTACTTGCTATTTGGCAAACGGTTTATACTTTTCATTGTTTAAAATTTTGCTGTAAATAGTTTTGAAGTTTTGTGTCATATTAGTTGTACTTTGTTATCAGTTGACTGCTACTTCTGCTGCTCCAGCGAGGTAAAGGCCTTAGTCAGGAGGATTACGCCCTCCTTTTGCCTAACCTTGCGGGCAAACCTTGTATTTATGTTGCCCAAAATAAACTGACAAATTCAAAATTCAGGATGGGAATGACCGCGAGTACGCGGCGGGTTCCCCATCACAGTTTACAAAGTTGAGAGCATTCTCACAAGCTTCAGAGGTGTGTTCTTGGGCACTACAGTTAGCACAAGTTTGGCGGCCTCGGCAGCTCTGCGAGCTGTGGCCGAAGCGCTGGCATTTGAAACAACGGAGTGGGCTTGGCACATACGGCCTAACACGGAGCTTGATGTACCCGGCCTCGATTGACTCGGGCAGGACACTTGAACCAAAGGTGATTATTAAGTGCTTCGTCTGAATCTCTTTACCATCTCGCCTCATCTTATTTCTTCTGACATTGATCACATTTTGTTCGCTGAAACCCTCCAGGAGTTCCGCTTCAGTCAGCTCAAGCAGATCATCACCCGACACAACACCGCGGGTGGTGTTCATTGTACGGTGCGGGGTTACTGTTATGTGGGTCTCCCCAAATGACACTAGCTTCGGTAGTTTGTCATATTGCTTCTGGTCGCGTAGCTCCAAGAGGAGGTCACCGCTTGCCATCCTCGACACCTTGTAACCTGGTCCGAAAACATCAGTCAAGGACTTTGAGGCAAGGAATGGTGAAATGTTTCGCACTGCTTTGTTTGGCTTTTCAGAGTGAATAACATGGAACCGGGGAAAATTCTGGATTTGGTGTCCGAAAAACTGAAATACATCTTCGGTGCGCCCTTGTTTCTGAGGGCGATAAGGAAGTTTGGAGAAAGAAGTTTCCATGAAAATATATAAAAATTCGGCAACAGCGCCGACCGCCCACAACGGAGCCCAACGGGGGACGCGACAGAGCTTGCATGCAAGTCTGCACTACGCCAGTCGTACTCCGCCACTATAACCAAATATGGTGTACCCAAGGTTGGATAGCCTTCTTGCCGCCAAGAAGAAGGAAGTAAATAGAAGTGAGATGGAGACGGTAAAGGTGGAATGTAAGGGAAAGACGAAGGTTGTAGTAAGAGACACACACGAAAAGGCGACTGCCGATTTCCTCCAAGTGGGTCAGTCTGGAGGTGCCGTCTATGTGAAGACGAGGCCGAAGAGGTGTATTGCCTCCGCCGGGGGGCTTTAAAGGTCCAAACACCCAGCATCGGCTCAACCCGCAGGATCCCCTTTTCCCCAGACACGGCTAAGCCGCGCACGGCTACCCGCGGGAGGGTCCAACCCTCGGTTGCTCGGGTCTGTGGTATCGCAACACACCAAACGCCTGCTGACGCAGACACCCCTGCGGGGTCCATCTGTTGCAAAGTATTGAAGAATATATCGAATACTTTGCCCCAGGCAGCTGTTATAACGCAAGAGCGTTAAGGAAGGGCCCCGTGTCAGAAAATGTCGTCTCGGCGTCGGTGCCGTTGTCAGTGAGCAAACATTTTCGCACATATTTCGGCATATGTACAGGCCGCGACTGGAATCTCAACCTGGCAATGTTTAACGTTAGAATGTTATCTAGTGAGGCGAGTTTAGCAGTGTTATTGGAGGAATTAGAGGGTAGTAAATGGGCTATAATAAGGCTACGTGAGGTTAGGAGGAAAAAAGAAGCATATACAGCACTGAAAAGCGCGCACGTCCTGGGCTACCGGTGCTTAGCGGAGCGACAAGAACTAGGAGTCGGATTCCTGATTAATAAGGATATAGCTGGTAACATACAGCAATTGTATAACAATACCGAGAAGATGGCAGGTCTCGTTGTGAAACTTAAGAGGTACAAAATGAAGGTCGTACAGGTTTACGCACCTACATGCAGTCATGATGACGAGGCAGTCGAAAGCTTCTATGAAGACGTGGAATCGGCGATGGATAGAGTGAAAAAAAATACACTGTACTGAGGGGCGACTTCAATGCCAAGGTAGGCATAGGCACTAGGAATAGCAGGGGAGAGTTATTAGTACAGTTTGCGCAACAGAATAATATGCGGATAATGAATACCTTCTTCCGCAAGCGGGCTAGTTGAAAGTAAACGTGGAGGAGTCCGAATGGCGAGACTAGAAATGAAATAGCCTTCATACGCTGCGCTAACCCTGGCATCACACAGCATGTGGACGTGCTCAGCAAGGTGCGCTGCAGTGACCATAGGATGGTAAGAACTCGAATTAGCCTAGACCTGAGGAGGGAACGGAAGCAACTGTTACATAAGAAGTCGATCAATGAGTTAGCAGTAAGAGGGAAAATAGATGAATTCCAAATCAAGCTACAGAACAGGTATTCGGCTTTGTCTCAGGAAGAGGACCGTAGTGTTGAAGCAATGAACGACAATCTTGTGGACATCATTAAGGAGTGTGCAATAGAAGTCGGTGGTAATTCCGTTAGACAGGATACCAGTAAGCTATCGCAGGAGACTAAAGATCTGATCAAGAAACGCCAATGTATGAAAGCCTCTAACCCTACAGCTAGAATAGAAGTGGCAGAATTTTCAAAGTTTATCAACAAGCGTAAGACAGCTGACATAAGGAGTATTATATGAATAGAATTGAACATGCTCAGAAACGGAGGAAGCCTCAAAGCAGTGAAAAAGAAACTAGGAATTGGCAAGAATCAGATGTATGCGCTAAGAGACAAAGCCGGCGATATCATTACTAATATGGATCAGATAGTTAAGTGGCTGAGGAGTTCTATAGAGATTTATACAGTACCAATGACACCCACGATGATATTGGAAGAGAGAATAGTCTAGAGGAATTCAAAATCCCACAGCTAACGCCGGAAGAAGTAAAGAAAGCCTTGGGAGCTATGGAAAGGGGGAAGGCAGCAGGGGAGGATGAGGTAACAGCAGATTTGTTGAAGGATGGTGGGCACATTGTTCTAGAAAAACTCCCCTCCCTACATACACAATACCTGATGACCTCGACCATACCGGAATCTTGGAAGAACTCTAACATAATCCTAATCCATAAGAAAGGGGACGCCAAAGACTTGCAAAATAAAGACCGATCAGCTTACTGTCCGTTGTCTACAAAGTATTTACTAGGTAATCGGAGATAGAATCAGGAACACCTTAGACTTCTGTCAACCAAAGGACGAGGCAGGATTCCGTAAAGGCTACTCAAAAATTCACCATATTCACACTATCAATCAGGTGATAGCGAAATGTGCGGAATATCACCAACACTCATATATAGCTTTCATTAATTAGAACTTTGTGGAAGGCACGCGGGTCCCAACGATTAGTCTGGAACATTCGACGACTGTTGTATAAAAGCCGACGCGCTTGACCCGCTGATCATATTTTCGTCGATCACCGACTGTGCTCGCCGCTATCGTTGTGCTTTAAGTGTACCCTGTTTTGTTGAAGGACGGTGGACAGATTGTTCTAGAGAAACTGGCCACCCTGTATACGCAATGCCCCATGACCTCCAGCGTACCGGAATCTTGGAAGAACGCTAACGTAATCCTAATCTATAAGAAAGGGGACGCCAAAGACTTGAAAAATTATAGACCGACCAGCTTACTGTCCGTTGCGTACAAACTATTTACTAAGGTAATCGCAAATAGAATCAGGAACACCCTAGACTTCTGTCAAGCAAAGGACCAGGCTGGATTCCGTAAAGGCTACTCAACAATAGATCATATTCACACTATCAATCAGGTGATAGAGAAATGTGCGGAATATAACCAACCCTTATATATAGCTTTCATTGATTACGAGAAAGCATTTGATCAGTCGAAACCTCAGCAGTCATGGAGGCATTACGGAATCAGGGTGTAGACGAGCCATATGTAAAAATACTGAAAGATATCTATAGCGGCTCCACTGCCACTGTAGTCCTCCATAAAGAAAACAACAACATTCCAATAAAGATAGGCGTCAGGCAGGGAGATACGATCTCTCCAATGCTATTCACACTGCGTGTTTGCAGGAGGTATTCAGAGACCTAGAGCGAGAAGAATTGGGGATTAGAGTTAAGGGAGAGTAACTTAGTAACTTGCGATTCGCTGATGATATTGCCTTAGTAACTCAGGGGACAAATTGCAATGCATGTTCACTTACTTGGAGAGGCAAAGCAGAAGGGTGGGTCCAAAAATTATTCTGCAGAAAACTAAAGTAATGTTTAACAGTCTTGGAAGAGAACAGCACTTTACGATAGGTAGCGAGGCACTGGAAGTGGTAAGGAAATACATCTACTTAGGGCAGGTAGTAGACCACGAATCCGGATCATGAGACTGAAATAATCAGAAGAATAAGCGTGGGCTGGGGTGCATTGGCAGGCGTTCTCAAATCATGAACAGCAGATGTCCACTATCCCTACAGAGAAAAGTAAATTACAGCTGTGTCTTACAATTACTCACGTATAGGGCAGAAACCTGGAGGCTTACGAAAAGGGTTCACCTTAAATGGAGGACGACGCAACGAGCTATGGAAACGAGAATGATGGGCGTAACGTTGAGGTATATGAAAAGAGCAGATTGGGTGAGGGAAGAAATGCGAGGTAATGCCATCTTAGTTGAAATCAAGAAAAATAAATGGGCATGGGCAGGACCTGTAATGAGGAGGGAAGATAACCGATGGTCATTAAGGGTTACGGACTGGATTTCAAGTGAAGGCAAGCGTAGCAGGAGCCGGCAGAAAGTTGGGTGGGCGGATGACATTAAGAAGCTTGCAGGGACAACATGGCCACAATTAGTACAGGACCGGTGTAGTTGGAGAAGTATGGGAAAGGTCTTTGCTCTGCAGGGGGCGTAACTAGGGTGATGATGATGATGATGATATGCCGTGCCTTGCTAGATCTACAGCGCATACCTTTTATGTTAAATCTTCCTGAATTAAAATAAATTGATTGTGTTCTCTGACTCAAAACCAGCATACAGTGCACGGAGCCAGTTCTCCTACGCGGTTGTCATCAACAGCTGACATTCAAAATCGGGAAACTTCACCATCACATCCAACAAAAATGTCGAGAGGTGGTCATTCAATGGGTACTTGGCCATTGTGGAATCAGTGGCAATGATTCCGCCTATAACGCTGCTCGGACATCTCTTCAAGAAGAGCACAGCGTTCCAATTCCGCTTTCGAGGACAGACGCCTCAAGGCAGCTGCAACACCTGGCACAGAGTCTCTCACTGATCGAGTGGAACTCTCCAAACTTAAGACTTACACGGCTGAATTGATTAAAGCCCGCACTGCTATTCCGACCTGTATTGGGACTTCCTTGACGTTAAGCTACGCGTCTGTCGCCTTTGGTTAGGAGTTACCTTCACAAAGGCATACTCTCCATTAATTGGAGTGACCGACAGTGCAGCACACGAGGTCTGCGGTACCGAAGAAAATATCGACCATCTGCTGTGCTACTGTCCACGATATGCCCCAGAAAGACAAGAACGCTCTCCGAAAACTAAACAATCGGTCGGTTTCCGTGCAGGTGCTGCTGGAACAGCGCTCGTCGTTCCATAAAGCGGTGAAGGCGCCTTTTGGCTTCTTGAGGACCACGGGCTTGTGTGAACGTCTGTGACTATTATTGCAATTACTATGAGACGCCACGCATCAGCGAACTCGCCGCTTACTTCCTTCTTTCCTTCCCTCCTCTCGCTCCCTTGGCAACTTTGTTTTCCCTTTTGCGTTTCCCCCTGTGTAGGGCAGCCAAACGGACATTTTTCTGGCTAACCTCCCTGCCTTCTGCTTCTCCTTTTCCTTCGTTCCTTCCTTTCTTATAAAACAAATATCAAAAGTGCGAAACAACGTTAGAAACCTGAGAGAGAGAGAACAAACATTTATTTCGTAAAGCAAGCAGAAAATTTCCTCGATGAGTGGGGTGCTCACTCCAGGGCTCCATTGCCATGCGCGACTTCGCGAGCCCGCTGGATCAGCCATTGCTGTTCCTGCTGGCTTGTGCTAAGCAGCGCAGGCTCCCAAGAGGAAAGGGTAGGGTTGGGAGGACCTCCTGAAGGGTTAAGGCATTCCCATATGGAGTGATACACCGTGGGTTTGGCCCCACATTGGGGACAATAGGAAGGGTACAGGGTGGGATGAAAGATATGTAGCGTGTGGAGACAAGGAAATGAATTGGTGTGCAGTTGGCGCCAGACAGCGGCATCTGCCCTATTAA
Organism: Dermacentor andersoni; assembly: GCF_023375885.2. Classification (NCBI taxonomy): domain Eukaryota; kingdom Metazoa; phylum Arthropoda; class Arachnida; order Ixodida; family Ixodidae; genus Dermacentor; species Dermacentor andersoni. The sequence goes on from NC_092818.1 coordinate 33,308,921, forward strand.
GCGAAGGATGAGGAGGGGGATAGTTATGGCGACTTTGTCGGTAGTACTCGAGCGTCTCAGTGTACTGTAGGGGCTCTGGCGGTGCGTCGTCTGGGTTGGACAGGTCTTCCGATGGTGCCCGGCCAGTCAGACCTCGGGCTACCGCATTACCGCGTTCATTACCATGGAGAGAGGCGTGTCCGGGAGTCCAGACGATACGCACCCTGTGTAATGTGGGAGGGGGGGACAGAGGAGATAATTCGATGTGTGTGTGCAGTCACGAGTCCTTGCGCGAAGGCCCGGCAGGCAGCCAGCGATTCTGGCACTATGGTGATGGGGGTGTCTTGTGCGGAGAGGGTCGAGGCATCGGCAATGGGCAGGGCTATTGCCCCTTCCTCTGTTGAGCAGCTGTGCGTTGTTAGATCTCTGGCACACACCCTAAGCGCGTCCGTACTGTGAGTTACAGCTAAACACATGGCCCGCCTCTCTGGGTAGCGGGCCGCGTCAGTGTACAAAACCGGTGTAATTGTGGTGCGGTCTCCAAAAATGCGTGCCAGGGCCTGAGTTAGGGCGCGTCTACGGCCGGCGTGTCGCTCGGGATGCATATTGCGGGGAATTGGAGCTACTTGTATGCTAGCGCGTAGAGCAGGAGCGAGGCGATGTTGTGGGACGTGTGTGGGTGTCTCAGGCACAGGGTAGCCAAGGCGAGATAGTATAGCGCAGCCCTAACAGCTGCGTCTGAGCCGTTGGAGCTGACCATTGCGATGAGCCTCCAAAAGCTCGCCTAGGGTGTTGTGGATACCAAGCTGAAAAAGCCGTTTTGTGGAAGCATGTGGAGGCAGCCCAAGAGCCGCTTTCACTGCCTTCCGCAGAAGGGCGTCCATCTTCTGAGTGTGAGTTAGGATGAGATTGTGATAGGGCACGTGATAGGTGAGCCGGCTGATTATCAGAGCCTGTACTTTGTGGAGGACGTCTTTCTCGCGAAGGCCTTTTCTACGATTAGTAATCCGGTTTATCATATGTCTGACTTGTGCTATCTGCTGACCCAAAAGGTGCGTAGTGTGCGAGTCTTTGCCATCCGACTGAATGTGGAGGCCCGAGATACGGAGTCTAGCTACCTAAAGGATGGGGCGGCCGTGTAAGAACAGGGAGATATTAAGGGATTCGTCGGTTCTGCGGCGCCGCCTGTACACGAGGAGCAATTCGGACTTTTCGGCTGCACAGGAAAGGCCTCCGGTGGCTGCATAGTTCTGCACGACACGCACAGCTTCCTGGAGAGCATCCCGGATGGCCCCGTCGGATCCCTGGGTTGCCCAGATCGTAACGTCGTCGGCATAGAGAGCGTGCCGGATCGTGGGTATCTGTTCTAATAAGGGGGGCAGCTTAGCCATAGCCACGTTGAAGAGGGTGGGTGATAAGATCGAGCCCTGTGGTGTTCTTCTACCTGTGAGTGCGATGACGTCCGACCGGAGCTCTCCTATGCCAATAATGGCTGTGCGGTCCGACAGGAAAGCTCTGACGTAGTTATAGGTACGTGTGCCGCATTGGGAAGAAGCCAGATTGTCGAGAATTAGGTCGTGGGAGACCTTGTCGAAAGCCCGTTTGAGGTCCAGGGCCAGAATATCTCTGGTTTGTGCGGTAGTGGGGCCATCCACAACGTCCTCCTTAAGCTGTAGCAAAATGTCTTGCGTAGAGAGGTTAGGACGGTAGCCGAAGAGTGTATCCGGAAAGAATTGGCTGTCTTCGAGAAAGGGTTGTAGCCGTGAAAGTACAACGCGCTCGAAGAGTTTACCTACACATGAAGTTAAGGATATAGGTCGGAGATTCTGGAGGGACAGTGGCTTGCCTTGCTTAGGAATTAGCATGATATCCGCATGGCGCCATTCCTGTGGAAGCGTGCCATTCCTCCAGTGGTCATTGTAGAATGCAGTTAAGTCTTTAATTGCCCCATCCTTTAGGTTACGTAGGAGTGTGTATTGAATCCCATCAGCCCCGGGTGCAGTGTTGCGCCTAATACCCTGTAAGGCCACCCTAACCTCGGCTTCTGTAATATTGGCGTCTAGGGAGGGAGCGTCTATGTGTGGGTAGTCTCTGTAGGTAGGGCGGGTGCCTGTTGCAATGTAGCGTTGGTGTAGAGTGGGAAGTAGAGTAGTGTCATCGAGGCCTGATTTGTGGAGGATGGTGCGGACTCTGTTGCTAGTGTGTATTTTGTTTTGTGTGGGGTTCAATAATGCGCGGTGAAGGGACCAGGTCCGAGGTGAGCTTAGCGTGCCGCTGAGGCGATCGCAAATGCTATGCCTATTGTTATTACTGAGGGTGTTCGCGTACTCATCTGCCTCCGTAGTTAGGCGAGCAATACGCAGACGACGTTTCCGATTATGTTTTTGCCATCGCCACCGCCGGGTCACGCCTCTACGGGCCTCCCAGAGATGGAGCAAATGGAGATCCACATCGGTTGTATCTGTTGTCGCAGTGATGTGTTGAGTTGCCCTTTATAGATCAGTTTGAAGTTGTTTGATCCACTCCTGAAGGGAGAGGGCGTCCTGAGGAGCTAGGGAGCACCGATTATGCCTAAATTTATCCCAATTGATTAGCTTAACAGTACCTTCAGGAGTGCGTGTTGGTTGTACCTGCAGTTCAGTAGCTAGAATGTGATGGTCGCTGCCCAAGTTGTCCATGAGATTGCGCCAAGAGTGTTGACCTACCCCTCTGACCATGGTGAGATCAGGACACGTGTATCTGCTTACGCTGTTGCCTAGCCGTGTTGGTTGATCTGGTTCTGTCAGCAGAGTCATGCGATGTAACGCAAGAACTTCAGCAAGCCGGCGTCCTCTCGGTGTTTCTGTTTGGTAACCCCAGGCCGGGTGCCGGGCATTGAAGTCGCCTACAATGACCATCTGTTTAGCTACCTTGCATACATGTGCAAAAACATGTCCGAACTCATGCTTCCTCGCATTAGGTGCGCTGCAGATATTAAGCACAAACAGGCTGCTATGGGAGCGAGAGCACGGGACCAATTCGAGAAGTACGTGCGGTATGGGTGAGGTTTCGAGGATGTCTTCGATAACGGTCAAATGTTTGAACACCAATGTGGCTGTGAGGTGTGGTGTGTTGCTATTTATTGTCTCTGTGTATGTGTTGTAGCCGGGAAGCGTAGGAGTACAATGCACTTCCTGCAACGCTATTACATCGGGGGAATGGGGCTGTGTGGCAATGAAAATGATCCAATTTTCCTGGCACGTCTGTGCACTACCTCCAGGACCGGCCCACGCTAGAGGCCGCGTTTATATCAGAACGCTCGTCTTCGTGCATAGCGCTCTCCGTCAGTGTTTCCCAACAAACTTTACAGTTACATAAGCTGCAGCTGCCGGGAAGCGTGAGAAGAAATCGGGGATCTTTGAATGCTATCGCGTTCCACTCTTAAGACCTAACCACACGCGGTTGAATCGTGCGCGCCTGGCTACGCGTCACGCGTCTGCGAGGCCGTACGCTCCTGTCCTACGCGTCTAGAGAGGGCAGATGCGCAGGAATCGCGCGCGTCAAGGAGATCTTGATCTTGGGCGTCGTTTTGGGCGTACGCGACGGAAGTGGCAGCTTCTGCACCGACGTCACGTCGGCCGCATGTACACTTCCGGCGGTTTGGAAAAGCTGTCGAAGTTTCAGAATCGTGCGGAGACGCCGGCAGTCGCTGATGGTCTTGTGTCGATAGAGCACATAGGCAATGGAGGCGATCAAGAGCGAAGCGCTGATCGCCAGCGTTGAGGCTCGACCTGCGCTTTGGTAGCCGGCGAAACACAAGCGCCACAAGAACAAGCACATGACAAGGTGTTCATGGATCGTCATGCCCAACGCTGCCTAACAGGTGAGTGCTCGGAATTTTATACGGGCGTCATACCGGAGCTGTTTCAATCGCGATCGAGCGCGATCGGGATCGGATTTTGTGATCACGATTGCCTGTACTGCGCAATCTGCGTAGAACCGATCGTGATCGTGAAATTCGATCGCGCTCGATCGCGATCGAAAGCCTGTGTGGCACCGGTATGAGCTGCCTCTCTCATCAGCCGAGTCGCAGATGTCGAAAACGCGTTTAATCTGTGCAGATGACGTTATCACAGCGCTGCAGAGGTGATGGAAGTCCTTGGCGAATAAATTTCGGTGCCTGGGAATACGCTTCAGAATGAAAAGAGCCGCGCCGTGCCAGACGACGTTCAGGACGACGTCATCTGGCTGTTTTTCGACCAGATGATGTTCCTGCGCTACACAATAGAGTGTAGACCGTAAGTGATCTTGAAGTTTCCATCTTAGCCGGGGTGTTATAAATGAAACACGGGATTCTAGTGCTTTCCCTTTACCACGTTGACTGGTGATGCCGTATGTTTGTATTATAGCTGGCAATGCACCACACTTATGGAAATCGACTCAAAATTGTGCTTACACAAGTAAACATATCGCACAGTATGCATTATATTCAGCTTTGTCGATGAAATATTTGTGCGGCATCGCTGCTCCGATTATCGCATATTTCGTTAAATGTAAGGGGACATAGAAGCAGTACGAGGATAGCTTTGTATGTGTATTTATTTAGGTACCCACAAAGCCAGTTTGGCTTTCCAGTGGGGAGCACAGAAAGCAGAAATACAAGTACAAAATAACAAGTAAAATAGCACATAAAAAACTAACAATAAAGCATAAGACAGAAGTACAGAGTATATCACATACAAATTAGCAGGACGAATGAGAAGAAAAGGCCTTGCATGATAGGTATACTTTGTGGCGCAAAATACATTTCTGGAAAAGGGACAGAAGAAAGGGAGACAGACAAACACAAAAGATGCAAGTAGTTTCTTTTGATTCTGTGCACTGATCCTAGAAGGCAGCGTGCAAGTCAATGGCCAGTATTTAACCTAGTATTGAATGTTGCTGCATTCACGTGTGTGTTGGGCACTCCAATGAACAGCTTCAATTTGGCATTTTGCTGCTTGCCAGCAGTGTGCAAATTGGTGCTTCATCACAGACCCTCAAATATTACCTAGCTTGCTTAGGGATTCATTCAGTGTCATCATGCTGTAGGAATAAATGCACCATAGTACTGACGACATTGTGAGCTGTCTAATTGATAATTCTTTTTGTGTCTGCTCAGCAGTGTCCTTACCTAATTATCAGCCTGCGGTTATTCTGCAGATCCCAGGTGCTGTGGTTACTGGTTTGAGTGAAGCTTTCACGATGTATGTAGAGAACGCTGTTCCTGCTTAGCGAAATTTCCAAGGAAAGACTAGATGATCCAGTTAAACACATTCGCACTGTGCAAAAATGATTATTGAAATTTTACATGCGAAAACCACGATCTAGTTAGATTATTATAATTGGTATTTGCACTGCGTCCGGTACTGGTCACTCGTGCAAGTCAGTAGCCAATAGTCATCTGGGATGACAGTGGTTCAACGACTACATTAATATCGGTATCAGGCATTCAGTAAGAGCTATTTGGCAAGACAATAGGAGCAGCGGTAGGAAAGTCCAGAGAAGAGGCAAAAAAAGCTTAGCTTTAAGAAACCTTCTGGAAGGGTTTGCTCGCTAAGATCGGCTTTACTGGGCCAAAACACCCTTTACAAGGCAGATGACAAGATGACAAACGTTATTATATGTAACTTCCTAAATACAAACAACAAATGCACTGACTACTACGTACACAGCTTCACACTGTGTTTAGACATACATACAGTTAAGAAAATTTAGAATGAGATTAAGTTTACAAACAAATGAAAGGAAAACAAAGTTACAAGCCAAGAACGTTTCAAGTAGAAAAACTAGAACAGGAGAGAGCCTTATACTAAAGCAAGACGTAACAATACTACTACTCTTATGTTTAGAAAGTGCAAGCGTAGGTCTTTCAACATGAAATTTAATAAGTGGTTTTACTGATTAAATGTAGTGGAATGCTTGCTGCTAATTATTTCACAACTGTAACATTCCAAATATCATGCACTGTTTTCAGTAGAACTTATCACTAGGCTTTAGGCATGCAGATCTCATAAGAACTGCTTAAATGCATCACAAGCAAAAACAGAAAGAGGTACAAAAGCTACACTTACGTGCATGCAGAAACTGTTCATTCTGGTTGAGTAGGCAAGCTACTTTTGTCCCTACAAAAATGACTCAGAGCTTCGGTGTTCTCTAATAAAATCACACATTAAAACAAATGTGGACGGATTTGAGCCTTTATATATTTTTGCATTCAGACTCGCACATTGTTTATACAATAACAATATGTGCAAACCTTATTACGCTCACATGCAGGATGTCCGCCAACCTTCCACCAGTGCCCTCATCGAGTGAGGAGGGAAGTGCTGCAGACATCTTAACGAAAAATGTGCCAGTTTTTCGATCTGGCAACACTTGAAGTGCCATCACCGTCTAGTGAAGAGTCGCTAGCGCCAGCATCGACTCTGTCTTCGGCGTCGCACAAGTCTGTGGAGGCTCAGGACATTTTGGAATCTCCTGAACAACCGATGTTTCAAGAAGTTCTGGTTCCTGAGCCTTCTGAGGCACACCACAGCAGGCCGCAGTCACAAGCATCGCTGATTTCAGCAGGCAGTCGCAGGCTGGATACGTTGGGAAGCATTGCTTCCGAAGCGACGTCAAGAGGGAGGAAAAGGAAAAAGAAAGATGAGAGTCAGTAAATATTAGAGGAATTAGGCAATGTTTCAAGTGCAATAAAAAAATTCAAACCACAGGACGACCTCAAACTTTTGCAGTCTATCTGCTCAAACAAATGAGAGAGGTCAGTGAGGATAAGCATCTCGATATGAAAATTTAATTGATTCAAGTAGTAAAGTAATACTAATATTAATGTTTTTTAATGTATACCTTTTGTATAATAAATGAAATCATTGATGAATTTAATTAATTTATATTGAAATGGAGAACTAAGGAGGAAAATGACATTGGATGAAAATATAACTTCCCATTAATGGGAGATGAACCCACAACCTTTGAATTATGCTTGCATTGCTTACCAATAGAGCTGCAGCACTGGCTATCCCTCTGCAAACTTTCTTGAGCATATATGTGCATGTACTAGATCTCATTCTGGTAGTGTGAGCCAGTTCTACTTGTGCAACAACACTCCCAGAGCCTAATCTAGTACACGTCAATATTCTAGGAGATTGATGGCAGAATTGCCTCCACTGTAGGTCAATTTGTTTTGGGTTTAGCTCCCACCAGTGGCAAGTTATATTTTGTCCACTTTCATTTCCCTTCTGCTTGCGACCTCGACATTAGAAATAAGACTGGTTACTTTCATCTATGCCTTACTACGTTTCCTTGTCTGTTGGTGTCATTTCAAAGCCCCTCAGTTCTTCTTTGTTCATTTTACATTGTGTTGTATTCGTATTTTTGTGCGTAAATATTTAAGAATTTCATAAAGTTGATATATGTGGGCCTGATTGCTTGGCCATTGCTGCTGTACAGATGTGTGAACGTTTTTTAGCAACACACCTATAAAATAGAAACAAGCACTGACTTGCACCTAAAGGTTTGCTATTACAAGACAGGTGTTCATCGCCTTCATCTGTCCTTACTCTTTTAACCTGTCTTGCAGCAATGAACCTTTTTGAGTTCACCACCTGTGCATGAAGATTTTGTGCATGCATTTATGGGTGTATGTACATGCCTGTAAAGAAAAAAAATGTAATAGACCTTCAACCAATCCCCATCAGAAATTTCAGTTACATGCTGCAAGTTGTAAAGCATTATCTCGGGGCGCTCTAGCACCGCAAGCATTTTTCAAATTGTTTTATTATTAGAAGAGATAGCAGAAAGTGAAAAGTCTGATCACCACCTAGCCAGGAGGTGAGGTTCACTGCCAACACAGACCACAAGCCACATTTCTTGTTTTTTTTCTTTTTTTGCTGTTGCATGGCTGACTTCCAGAGTTGGTTTAGCATATTCTGCGTTGGATGTTTGGCCAAAGCCTTTGTACGTAATCAGTGACATTGAAGACAATGCTTAAATAAGGCATTTGTACACATGACCCTGCTTCTCTGGTAGGAAGCAGGGCTACCTGACAGGAGCTGTGAAGAGCATGTGAGCTTTAAAAAATTCTTAAGCTTAAAAAAAATGCAAAAAAATTCTGCTGCTGTCATGCTGTGCAGCAGTTTAATACTTTGCAGACACACTCGTCACAATACGACTTACATAGCATTGCAGAGTCTAGCCGTCTCAATCCTCGCACGGTAAGCAAAGGCCATGTCTTTTATGTCTTGCCCGGATGCCAAGTAGCTGGAATGCAAGTTGGAAAAATATTAGTACCCATGTCTCAATTGTTGCTTGCACATTAATTAGGATGACATGACTTTTCTTGACAATGATTTCCATGGCTGTGGGGCACTTCTTGGGTGACATATGACCAAATGCTTTTGTGTAGGTTAGCTACTACCTTTATTTAATGCTACATGTGCAAGCATTCCTGAGTGCATGTTGTACAAGTTGCGCAAGGTCAAAAGTGCTGAGGTAGCTTTTGTGCAATGCCACTCGATGGCAGAGTTTTTCGATGAATTTAGCCAGAACAGCTACACTGGTGATGCACTGAATGCAAACTTTCAGTCTCTGTGATCATGTGATAATTTTTTTTCCGGTATCTTTTTTCACGCACATTGTCAGCAGCTTGATTATTGTTTCTCTTGTTTTTTATCAGTGTTTTGTGTCCCATCCTTTATGTTTTTACGAGTTAATAAATATTTAGTTCTGTATAATGAACGAGATTATGTATTACTATTTTTTATGCATGCTCATTGTCAATTGCTTCGTTTTTTTCTTTAGCTTCAATATTTTGGGACCCCTCCCTGCTTTGGCTGCCAAAAGGCGGCGGGCAGTGTTATGTAAATAAATAAAATAAATGATACATCAAATGACAAAGAAACTGCGTTCTTTTGTATTCCTCCAATCGTACATTATTACTGTAGGGGCAACTATCTTTTACAAACCTCAATTCTATAGCAAGTCGTTCTCCAGGCTGCATGGATTTCTCGAATGTGGTGCTGCGGTGTGAGGTCCTCAGTGACAAAGCTCAATAGCATGTCAAAGAGCTGCGGCGTCATGCGAAAGAACTTGTAGAAAAATCCGTGGTCATCCTGACGCATCCGTTGCATCTGTAAAAAATGGTGCATTATTACTTGACAGAAGGCCTGTGCCCTACCCACAAACGCGCTCAGGTATCGGGAGCTGTGCACTTTTCACTGACACACACGCATAGCGACTAGCCACGATTAACTTTACGCCCTGCATTGTTTATATGCTTTAATACAAACGCTGTGTCAGCAAAACAGGAGAGCCAGTCAACGTTATATTAAGCAAAAACCGTGCGGCCACTGCCAAGAAACTTCCGAAAGCAGTCGTACAGCATTTTAACCTGCCAGGTCACAATTTAATTACATTACACTTCATATTCTACAGTCACACTTCTGAGAGACAGAATATATAGGAACTCATATCTCGTCCACAAGCTTCATATATGACAACCAACACATGTAAAAGGTGTTTTTGAATCCACGTGTTATACTAATGGCACAAATAGAACCAGCAGCCCCTAACTTTTTTTGTAGGGGTGTGCTAATACCGAATAGTAGATTTAGTAATCGAATATCGAATCAAACGAAGAAAAAATAAGCTGGATATCTAATAAAGTATTGAATATAGCAGAAAATGTATTACAAAACATAATTCTTACAAATTTTGTGCGAGACGGTGCTACACAAGCTCTGTATAAACAGCATGATCTACTGTTAATAGTGAAGGGAGCTCCGAATTATTATTCCAGCAGTTGTTACACCTCTGTTCTAGTATATGAAGGTTGGAAAATACTTCTTTTATTAACAGATTGCCTGTTGAATAGAATGGAGTACTATGGAGAATTGGTGACGGTATGTTGTACTGCATACATGGGTTAGACAGACGCCTGTTGAAACGGCGTAAAGTATCGTCACCGCGTATCCAATATACGATCTGCGTGCCTCGGTCGGCTAATCAGCCCGATCTTCGCCTATGCTTTCGCGCTTTCCGAAATACACCCTGCTCTCGTCGTTCCCTCTGTTGGCGTACGTCACGTTATCGTTTCGATCGGTGCAGTCAACCTGAACGGACCTTGTACCGACGACGCGGTGCCGTTCTGTGAAACGTGGCGTTCGCGCGCTGCGAGTACGATCCCCGCATTACTATTTTAACCCTTTCACTTATGTCTCGTATATGTGCGCGCTTAAAAACGCTGATAAGTAATTGCTGTCCCGGCGACGATAAGGTCCGATGTCCAAACACTGCTCGTAGTTCTACCACTGTAGAGATCATCGAAAGGAAAGAAGTTACTCACCGCCGTAATGTCCTTCTTCTTTACGCCGTTGAAAGACGGACCGGACCCACCAACGTCGCTGCAGATGCTTTCTGCGCTCCCGCCGTCTTTGCAAGAGCAGCAGCAGCGAAAGCTTCTTTCTCATGTGGTCCATTGCGGGCAGAGAACTCTGTAGCCGGCGAAGCAAGCGGCTAAGCAAAAGCTCGACCGCAGTTTCGTGCGAGGTAGCGCGCAGTTGTCAACTAAGCAGACGCTATCGCGCGTGATGGTGATCATTGATGTCGCTTTGCTTGTCATAAGGATATGTAGATACAAACGGCGTACATTTCTCAACTTAAAAACAATATACTAACGCTAAAATTGATAAATTAAATAGGAAAGTCAGGCCACAATGAAATTAAGGATGAACTTTTCTCAAAGCCAAAGACGAACTTTTCCGCCATCGTTGAGCCGCTGGTCTGTCAGCCCTGTGGTACGCGCAGCGAAGCGCGCACGTGTGCGCGTATCGTGGGGCTGGACACCCTTCCCTTCATCACCCGCGTAGGCGCACGCAGGCGCGTATACCGTGCTGCGTGTGGTTGGGCCTTTAGAGGCAAAGCTGAAGCGTTCCCCGATTTTTTATTCCTAATGACACCAGGAAATTGAGCCTGATGCCAGCAACGCTCAGAAATGTAATCGGGAGCGCACACAACGTTCTCGCACACCTTCTGTCATGTACCGTAGCACTGAGGTGCTTCTTGTATTATGTAGAAGAATCCATTCTAAAGACAGAAGTGCATGGCTGGGCACGTGCGTTTAAGCACATCAACTTGATTTGCGACAAGAAAACATGTCCATACTTTCACACTTGCGTTATAGGTAGCCTAGAGCACTATCAATATGCCGGCTGTTTTAACTGAAAAAAATTTAAATACTAACCAATATAGGTCTTGGTGAGATCATTTTATCATCCGAGTGTTCATATTGGTAACCTCTATACACGGTTAAGTTGAGACGGCCTGTGTGTAATTAACGAAGCTACATTAATTATATCATCAAGTATTGATCTTAAATGGCTAAAGAAAATGAGTAGTTTGGAGCCCGTCCTCAAGATTATCAAGCCAAGCGAAGACATTTTGATCAAACATGCCTCTGTAAGAGCTATGTGAACAAATATTTTCCAATTAAACTGTCTCGGAAAGCGTAACTGACGCAAAAAAGTAAGCCTGTAAAGTCAATCTGACCGCACATAGCTTTTTGTGATGTCATTAATATGGCTCCGTGAGCGTGTTCCAGCAGGGCAGTTCGCTTTTGATTTTAAGAGGAAGCTTTAGCTCGGGCCGAACTCCGACGCGCCCTATTCAAATACATGTAAAACGCAGAAACGTTTTTCTGAGATAACCCCTGGACCGATCTTAATGAACTTTCTGCATATGAGAGAGACAGTTCTATTCTAGTGAATATTGGAACGAAATTTCGATTTAGGGTATCAATATTGTTAAAAAATATTCCGAATTTCGTAAGTTTGAAAAAAATAAAAGCACGAATTTATAAGGAATGGCTCTGCATTAAAAACAGTTATCGTGGTTATAAAAACGGTGTCCAATAGATCATTGAAAGCGGACAAATTTGATATGTCAGTGGGCATTTTACGTGAATTTCTAACGTTGTGTACGAGGGTTCCGGAAAAGCCGTATTTACATATTACAAAATTTCTCTTTAGATTCATGTGTAACATATCATTTTTTTCCGCTTGAGATGTACTATTAGATGCAATTAACATATTTGTTACATCATCCTTCTTTGCGGCGTTACAGCGTTGTAAACGTGATCGTTTCGTTTTATGGAAAAATGATTTTGCCACTTTTTAAAATAAGTTGATGACCTAAATAAATATTCGAAATCAACAGTCACTAGATTTTAAATGTTTCTTTTAAATGCAACAAACCCAGCCAAATTTAGTGCAGTGGTTGCCCAGACAAAGCGAATTCTCCTTTTACATGTATTTATATTAGAGCACCCGAGCTAAAGCTTCCTCTTAACGCTGTTTATTCCAAGGCAAGCAGTAGCAATGATGGTGCAGGCTTAGCACGTCGCTGGCTTAAAGACAGTGAGCTGCCGCCGTGGGAAAGAAGATAACGAAGATGAACATGAACAGTAAGGGGGGGAGGCGTAGCGGCTTACACAGCCGTGCCGATGGTGACGGTGCCATCGTGACGAAATCTCGGACGGCGATACTGTCACGTGGTGGTGACGTTAAATAACACAGTCGCAATACTGCGAACGAGAAAACTAACTTTTATTGGGCGAACCTGTGCCCACAAAACAGGCTACACTTATAGCACAACGATAGCAGCGAACACGCTCGGCGATCGTCGAAAATCTGATCAGCGGGTCAAGCGCGTCGGCTTTTATACAGAATCGTCGAATGTTCTACACTAATCGTTCGGACCCGCGTGCCTTCCACAAAGTTCTACACCATTCGCGTCAGGCGAATAAATCAGATAACGCAAGGTTCGGCGACAACAGACTGCGGATATAAGGATCGATAACTTTCCAGAAACTTCGGATACATGCAAGCGCGTCCCGCGCGGTGCGATAAGATTTGTTAGGCGGCGAAACGTGGTCGCCCGATAAATATAAGTGCACGTGTCAATTTTGACGGCGCAGGCGGCTTTTTTTTTCTTTTTTCCCTTGATTTCTCTTTCAGACAGAGATAGTTCTGCAAATGCAGTCATTCGTTGTTGTCTCGTAGAATTCGGTACGGGTTTAAATAAACTGTGTATTCCTTCATCCCGGAGAGTAGGCTAAAACGGGAAGTGCTTACACACACACACACACACCCACACACACACGCACGCGCACACACATACGCACACACACCCACACATACACTCGCTCGCACGCACACACACCCACATACACACATACACACGCACAGATAGATGCGACACATATTCGCCCGCATTTACATTTATGCGCGTCCACGAGTCACACACACACAAAAATGTATGCACGCAGGTACACGGAACTGCACGCATACACACATGCACGTACGCTTGCACACGTACACGCGCTCGTGCGCACACACATTCAAATACGGAGACTCAAACACGCGCGCACAGCAAATGCAAGTAGACGCGCGCATGCTCAAGGCGTGTGCACGCATATCCGTTCCCTCTCCTTCTCTGCTGCCTCTCAAAAACATGCACGTGCCAAAAGACGGAATGAAACTTGTTCTGCAATCACCGTTCGAACTCCAGCTGTAATAAATGGCTTTACGGTTTAAATTTGGCATTTCTTCAAGGCAATGTGCCCTCTACCCATAGGGTACAAAACCATTTGCTCCTGTCGTATAACATAACCACCCAACGCCAACCGAAACACTGCTTTAACGCACCACCAATGTTCCGACTAGTGCCATAAATGCATATGTTGCTACGAACGACAACCTATTGGCGAAGGCAGTTCACGCTTCTTGATACTCGGCTATTACATAGAAATAAAATTGTTTAAAATTTTGTCCACTCAGTTACGCTTGTGTATTGCCGTGAAGTTCCACATTAATTATTGTAAGCACCTATTTGAATTTGTTTATTTGCTTCATTAACTTCGTGTTTTTTGATGTCGGTCGCTGCTATGTTGCCATATTGTATCAATTCCTGCATTGTTAAATTACTAATATGGGGCCCCCTGACAGTTCTTGTAACTCTGGGACCTCCTTCTGTACTAATGATGAATGATGAAATAAAATAATGTGTTACAAGGCAATAAAGGAAAGCAAGGATGGTGAAATTGAAATGTCCAGAATTCCCGAGTATGTCGATGTTACTAAGCACGATAGTATCTTATTTAACGTAACACCAAGACATCCCAGTTGAAAAATACAACCGGAAATTTCAGTCTGGCGTATTTTGGGGGAGTTATTTCTGTAGTTCTGTTGTCTGTAGTGTGACGTCTTTTAGTTCATGATAAATATTTCATTAAATATTGACAGAGACCTCTTTAAGGCTATGTAAATTTGTTAGTACAAAAAAATAAAAATTTAAAAGTAAAAAAGAATTAAACGACGTCCCCGCCGAGGATTTGAAGTTGCGATCTCACGATTCCTAGCCCAGCATCTTACCACTGTACCACTCCATTTTTTTATTGCCGGCTTTGACATACACGAACAATACACAGAAAATAAAAGATATCAACAAGGATTTTGCTGGCACGACATATTAAGATTTTTTCAGTGCTGCAACTTTATCTAGCATGCCAATCCATGTTGGCCGATCAGGGAGTGCCCGATGGACATCCCTGAACCCTACACCAGGTTCAGTGAAGTGATCACGTGTAGGTCGCGAATTGCCATCAGCATAGTTGAACTGCGTTCTGGTTTTCCACAAACTGTGAAGGCCCAGGAGCATTATAGCGTCATACTGGAAAACCTCCGTTTCTACCGGTAAGAATCTTATTCCCTGTGAATCTAAAGGTAACTATTTCTTTAAAGTCCTTTGTAGCACATCCCAGAAAAATATGGTATCCCAGCAATCTAGAAACGCATGCTCTTTCGTTTCAGGTTTCTTGCATAAGAAGCAGTTAATTTACCACGCGACAAACATACCCCTGTTATGCATCCATGTTTTAACTGATATTGTGTTAGTGTGTAGTTTAAAGAAAAACGTTTTCACCGAAGGGTGTACTGGCATTCTTTTAATCCTTTTGAGAACATCTTCTGGGCCTCCATGGTTTGACATACGGTAAATCGGTACAGGGAGCATAGTGTCAATTAGGTCCTTATACAGTTTTTTCCTAGTAATATTGGCGAGATACTGCACTGAAAACCGCACATGCAACATTCTGTACGTAAGCACGACGTCTCGCAGGTAACCTTTAACGGCACCATGCATTGCTTCACACGAGCATACAACAAATCCTAGAAAGTGACGACATAAAAGCTCTTGCATGTATGTGCGAAGGAACACATCATTCTGATCGCGAAGGTACATAAAGCGTGACACAACTTGTCGCACAAATAAATGTACCAACCCAAGGCCCCCTTTCTTTCCTGGCAAGAACAAGTTTGTGCGGCTGGCCCTTTCCCAAATCGATGCCCATATGAAAACAGCGAAGATACGGTGGATCCGCGAAGCACATAGCACATTCATGACATACCATATCTTGGCCGTAAGAACTAGGTTACAGACTGTGGCGCGCGCAAACATTGACAGCTGTCGCCCTTGCCATGCGTCAGCCTTTTCTTTTGTTCTCGCCACTTGTTCATTCCAGTACTGCTGAGGGTCGCAATAAGAGTCGAGAGGCACGCCTACGTAGGTTGTTGCAGTGGATGACCACAGAAGTCGAGTGAAGTAGTCGGGCGTATCTTCCCATTCACCATGCCAAAACCCATCTCTTCTCCCAGTTTATTTGGCCCCGGTGCACTTGCAGAAGGATTCAACTACCGCCACGGCCTCACTAATACTATTTCTATTTGAACAGAATATGGCGATGTCATCGGCATACGCCAATATTTTCACATGTGTTCACTGTAACCTAAAGCCAGTTATCCGTTCATTGTTTTGTATGGCATTACACAAAGGCTCAAGGTAAGCCGAAAATAGCAGGGGTGACAGCGGACATCCCTGCCTCACAGAAGGCAGCACTTGCACGCTGTCTGTCAGGTCCCTGTTTACAATGACCCGAGTTGAGCAGTTCGCATGCGCCATCCTGGCACCGTCTGTTATTACGCTTCCTACGTTGGAGTGCTCGAATATGGCGAAAAGAAATTTTGTGGGAAACACGGTCGAAGGCTTTAGCGAGATCTAGTTGCATCATAGCCACTCGATCGCCAAATACATCACAACATTCTAGCACATTTCGAGCTACGTGTAGGTTCGTGGCGATGCTTCTACCCTTTATACCACAGGTCTGATGCGTGCCAACCAGACTCGTTATCACACCCTGCAATCGTTTGGCCAACACCTTCATAAATATCTTATAGTCGACGTTGGTAAGGCCTATCGGGCGATAAGACCCCACCAACTGACGTTTTTCAGGCGCCTCAGTTTATGGGATGAGAATGATGTGCGAAGTTGTGAAGGACAATGGTATATGTTTTTGCTGATACGATTCGGCGATAACTGAGTAGAACCTGGGCTATAATTGCTTTAAATGCTATATAAAATGCTACTCCTAGGCCATCAGGTCCGGGTGCTTTGCCAACAGGGAGTGCATCTATTGCATCCTCTATTTCTTTCGTGGAAATTGGCTGTTCAAGACGCGTTCTTTCTTCTTCATCCAGCTTTAGTACTAACGACAGAAATTCCGCTTTAAAGCCCCCTATAATGGTGCGCGGTTGACTGAGTAATTCTTTGAAATTATCAGCGACGACGCGATAGATTATATTGCAGTCCTCCGAAACGTTATTCCCGCTTCTTATTCGCCGCATTTCTTTATTGCAAGCGTATCATTTTACGTCCGATAACGCACGTTTTGTGGGCGTTTCACCGGCCCGCAGCTTGTCGGCCCGTGCACGAATAACCGCCGCTCTGTACTCTTCTGCATCAATTCTCTCCAACTGAATTTTTATGTTCCTTAATTCGTTGGTGTATGTACCTGGTTGGGAGCATTCTATACCCGTAAGAAATTCAAGTTGCTCACGAAGCAGTGTTACATTTCGTTTGTCGTCATAACGCAATGTGCTACTTCTTTCGATGGTTTTCATTTTTACTAATTGCTTAAACTCCCCCCACTCTACACCAATACTTAAAGATTGCACTGCGAGTAGCTTTAGCTTCTCATCTACATCCTCAAAGAAACCCTGATCCTCCATCAATTTCGCATTAAGTTTCGAAAGCTCTCACTTGAAGTACTTTTTGGATTCTTTTTTTACCAAAGGTTGCAATAACTAGACAGTGGTTACTGAAAGACACTGGCTTTACCTCGTACGATGTGCATAGCGGCACAAGTTCAAGCGACACGTGCAGCCTGTCCAATCGTGCATGACTCTAGCCTTGAAAATGTATGAATTGCGGACGCGTACTATTTGTGACAACACTTCCGATATCTTCTAGGTTATGGTCGTGAACTACAACATTCAAGACCTCCACACTCTTATCTCGCACTGGCAAACCTTTTGCACGGTCTACCAAACACAAACAGAATTGAAGTCACCCAGCAAAACTAGTACTTTTTAGAATCACGCTAAATCTGAAAATGCTCAAAAAAACTGTTTTCCCTCTGCCTCTACACTTGGAACATAAGCACAAATGACACGAAAATTGAGACCATATTCCAAAAAATCGACAACCAGGAGGCGTCCACTTTGGCACGAAAAGAGCGATTGTACAGTTACACCAACACTATTGCGGATGAAAAGGGCACAGCCACCAGAGGAACCAGCAGAATGACACACAAACACCGTAATGCTGGCGGAAAGTGGACACCATTCGATCGGTCGCTTCCTGGCTATCAATTTTGGTTTCTTGGATTGCCACCACGTGTAGATTGTTTTCTCAGAGAAGGCGACTAAGTTGACACTGTCTCCTTGCTCCAAGACCTCGTACATTCAGAGTCGCTACGCGTAGTGCTTCAGGAAGGTGGATCACCATATCGAGAGAAAAGAAACCCTATCTTATGTTGTCTACCCTCACGACAACATCGCAAGCCCCCATACCCCATTTCGGGATCTACAGCACGAAGCTACGGAGGCGGTTTCCCCGCCTGCGATGATTCGGCTGGAATGTTCGGCCGTAGTTTCCAGGAGGCTCGCCTCATACCTGCTGCTTTAAAAGGAGGCTCATCACCGTCTATTTCATCCAGTTGTGACGCCTTGCTCACGGCATCATCGTGTGACCGTTTTCCCGCCATGTGGTTGGACCCTTCAGGAGAAAAGCCCATGGGCTCCGCCAGCGGTTGGGTGGCGTTCTCCGAAGTCGTGTCAGGCGTTTCCGCGGCGTTCCTTGACGCCGCCTCGGCGTCCTGTGCTGAAGGTTGAAGCGTCTGCCCAGGAGATGCGCGAGCCTTGGATTGCGCGTCCAACTGATGCGCCCGAGGAGCAGCCGACGTGGTCTCCTGCACCGCTGGTGCGCTAGCTTCTTTCGATGCCTCCTCCGCATCGGCCTCATCCATGAGAAGTGCTGACGTCTCATCACTGCTCACTGGCCCGGCAACGCTGGCGTACGTCCGTGTGCACTGGCCCTCGTCGTGTCCATAGCGACGGCTCAAACCACACCGTGGAATTTGACAGTCACGCCGAATATGACCTGTGCCACGGCAGCGAAGGCACAGGGGTGGCCTGCCCGATACGACAACAAGCGCCAGCTCTCCAGCTACGTTCACCTTGTGCGGGAAGTGGTCAAGCTTCACGCCAGTGTTCAACTTCAAGGTCACAATCCTCGTAGTTGACCCCTTATCAGGCACGCCGTGCGCGCGCCACAGCTCTCTTGAGACGTCCGTTACCTTCCCAAATGGCGAGAAGGCAAGGCGCACGTCCTCGTCTGGTGCGATGCGAAAGACACAGTGCAGCTTCATTCGAACATCCCGGTTTGCAGGGTCGATCACGAGACATCTCACATTTTTCACTTTGAACTCGCAGATGTTGAGAATCTTCTTCGCGGCGTCGGCATCCTTGAATCTAACCGCCCACACATGACTCTTGCGGTACGCGCCTAAGGCGATAACTTCCGGCAGGAGCGAAAGTGGAGCGAGCGCATCACTAAAATCTTCCACTCGGCATGGGCATGCACTGATGTCCCCGTGCAGGAAAACGGTGTTTAAGGCAACACGACCTGTAGGCAAAGTAGGCAGTACGACCTGGTATTCGTTGTCCGATGCAATAGCCCTGTTTCCGCGACCAGGCATGGCCGCTGTAGCCGCTCCGACGGAGCCCGTCATCGTACGTCCGTCACGCTCGGTGGCCGGAAGTAGACTGTACCACTCCGAACATACCTTTGGGTGTACATTTTGGCCATGTCAATAGTACGAATCTCTGTCTGCGCTGATGTTTACATTTGCATATTAAGAGCTAAGATCAGCTATCACTCCACCGCGTCAACTGCCGCATCTCTAGAAGAGCAAAAGTGTTCTTACCATCGACAGGTACATCATGTAGTGCTAGAAATCGATTTTGCTGTCCGATATTCATAGTAAATCAGGAATTCAGATATAGACAACGCTGACTGTTAGAGTTGTTACTGCTAATTTCGACAGTTGTCTCTCGCTCTTTACATTTTTGGGTGCGCAGATAATTCGCGTGTTCAATGCAAATAGCTACATAAACATTCGTGGATGAGTGTTCTTTCTGACAGCATGCTGGCTTCTCACGGCAGCGCTGTACCAGAATAATGAGACCCGAGCCAGTCAGCTTTTCGCTCAACTTTGTGGAACAACCCAAGAGTTCCTTCTCGCTTCACAAAACCTTATGCAATATTTCTGGGAAACTAAACTAATGTGTTAGTGTAACGGCACATGCAAGCCAACAGGCCTGTGTGCCACATCTTACCAAATAAAGCAAAACAGATACGCAGCCATTCCCGCAGGTGGTATGATTTTGATGAGGCCGGTATGGCATTGCTTGTGCCTCGTCGTCACGGCACAATTATAACAATTGGCCACGCAGACTTTAATACCGGTGTCGGTGTTATCAGCATTGCCGACTTCAGGGAGGCACGATTGAATACTGCGCAAGAGAAAGGTACAGTGTACTCCGACGATGCGAAATTGACATACAATTTTAAAGCGTCGCGACGGAAAGCGCTTCTGTCGCTGCGACAGAAAGTGGCACATTTCTGTGTAGTCCCGACAGAGAGTTCCGGTTGCGACGTCACAATCGCTGTTGCGATAAAAAGAAGTTGCGACTTCATAAACCCTTGTCGTCGCGACAGAACGTTTCTGTTGCGACTACAGAACTCTTGGCCGTCGCGACCGAACGTTTCAGTTGCGACGTCAGAATTGCTGTCGTAACATCAAAGTGGACGATAGAAAGCTGTTGTTGTGACTACAGAACATGTTGTTCCGACAGAACGTTTCTGTTGCGACTTCAGAACTCTTCGTCGTCGCGACAGGATCTTTCTGTTGCGACGACAGAATTTCTGTCGTAACGGCAGCATAGCTGTCACGATAGAAATCTGTTGTCACGACTTCACAACTCTTGTTGTGGTGACAGAATGTTCCTGTTGCGACTTCAGAATTCTTGGTCTTCACGACAGAATGTTTCTGTTGCGACATCCGAATTTCTGTCGTAGCGTTAGAAATGTCTTTCGAAGCTACCGAAACATCAGGAAATTATGTCGTGCAATAGAAATTTCTGTAGTTGCGACAAGGATTCCTGTTGTCTTTTTCAACTGGGATACGCATGCTTGTTATTATGTTGTCCAAGGAATAAAATCTGATAATAAAGCGATCACTTAACAAATAAGCAACCCGTTAGTACGTTTTAGGAAGCAAAAGTAGATAGTATAATATTTGAAGAGCCCTCCTCAAAACACCAAAACTGGAACCAAATCTTGAATTTTGTGTCACGGTCATCTGGTGGAAGACTGACGAACTGAGTCCTACGTGGCGTTACAAAAAAAAGGAAGTATCACGTAGCGCGGCATCGAACCACTGCCAGGATGACGGGCAACGATACGTGCGAGCAAATAAACGAATCGGCCACGGCTTTCAACGCTTCGCCCCGTGATATCCTCGGGTTTTTATAGACACCGCGTAAACTTGCACGACTGTGTTTAAAAAATTGCTTTCTGTATTAGTGTTACGCCATGTGTAGAGAGACGAGATAGAGGTCAACTAAAAGTTGAGTCCCCAGACTACATACGCTGCAGTGACTTTTACGATAGACGCCGTAGTTTTATCAGAGCTCCCGTTTTTGTCTCGAAAATTGATCACACATTTTCGTCGTTTCCCTAGGCTTCCATTGGAGAATCTTTAAGTGCTATGGTAACAGAATGCTTGCTCGCCACAGCATGATCAGTGCATTTGGATCTTTTGGATTGTCTTCAAGAACATGTCTGTCACCTGCCTTTTACAATAGTCAACCCTCAGTTTTTGTCATTCGCGAAAAACCCGCTCGTTCCATTGCAAACGGGCTAGCGTCGTTGCGCCGCTAGTTGTACGTGTCCAGAAAAGCTGGATATGATTACAACATCAGTTCTATGTTAACCTTTAGCAGTGACACAATAAATCAGCACCTAAAAGAGTCATGAAAACAATGTCGGCACTAATGCTGAAAGAGAACAAATGCTTGCAATCATCGAATGTCATAATTATAGGGACCTCTTGTTTAAATAAAATTTTGGTCATGCCGCAGCAGCAGATTTCAATGTAATCATTTTGTTTCTTCGAATACTTAGTTTCAGCAACTTTCCCCTGTCACGTTTAGTTAAGTCAAAGGTATGACAACACATCTTGTTTAGAAAATAAAGCTGTACTTGTACAAGCTGTGATTGGCTCACATTTTTTTCCTACAACTGTTTGTTAATTTAAAATCTCGTTAGCAGAGATTGTGCACGACGTTGAAGCATTTGTAAGCGAGGAAACGTCATTAAAGAAAGAATCCGTGAAGAGGTAGACCGGTAGTTACTGTGCAAGTTTAGGAGACAAGCGGGAGCTCACGCACAGCTGCACAAGGTGACCGCGATTTCCGAAACATTTCACAGCGGAAGGAAACGCTTGTCAGGATTATCAATTCCGCACTGTGGCAACAGAGTTGTGTACACAATGCTGACAACCACCGCGAAGCAAGCATCAGCACAGGTTTCACTGCTGTCGTGAGTGTTCCACTTGCTACGTTCGCAAGGCACTCTGTAGACACACAGGAAGCACACAAAACAGGGATGAACACACGTGTAGTTGGTGAGCACGATTGCTTACCGTTTGAACAGTACGACGAGCTCGAAAGGCGCTGTCCAAGCTTCCAGTGCTGCGTCCACGATGTTACTCGCAGCATACATGCCGCTGCGTATTGGACGAGCTGAGGCAAGCTAATAATACGTATTACTTCTTTGCGATGCCCACCAAACTTTCCACGACGACCAGCGGAAACAAAGGGAACGCGCTCAACAGCATGAAAATCGTTAGTGTATACATAGCTGGCGTGCCACGCATGCGGCGTGTTGACAGCGAGACGCAAACCATCTTCTGACAGTTTCGTGCATGCGAACTAAGTCTAATTTCTTTAGAGCAAACCTAATAACACACGATCAAACAAACACATCGAAGCAGCTTTATAGAATTTATAGAATAAAGAACCGACTTTAAAGAAGGGAAACTGTACCTTCCGCAGTGGTATGAAAATAAGCAATCGCAGCGCATGGGACTTAGCGGGGCGGACGCCAGATGGCGTTGCTCAACAAGGAAGCGGAAGTTGTTTTTTAGAGCAAAATCCAATATTACCGCTTTTTGTCGGTGGCATGCGCTGGTACGCGCTGTTCTCGCACGGCTGCCTAAGCGGCATGCCTCAATGCCTAGGCTGCCGTGTTCTAATTGCCAGGAGACCATAGAGCCTCTACTGGCGCCCATACAAACAATCCACAAGTGAGTGAACAGGACGTGCGACTTTATTGGCAGAAGAAAACAGTGTGCCGTACGAGAGCAGAAATAAAATTTGCATTTCGAGATGCACTGAGAAGCTCGCCTATATCATCGCACATGGCGGTCTGATAACGACCAACAATCAGCAGCGCAAACAAATTGAACATTGCCCTAGTTGTTTGCATCGACAGTCGCCGTAAGTTGCATTGCGAAGCAATCAGGTGACGCAGGTATCTGCTGCCACAGCCAACAGAGCGACGTGGACTACCCGGCATTTTAGCGTTACCTCCTCTCCAACCTGCACGCTTATTCTTGTTTTTTCGCTTGCCGTTAATGTGTAACTCACACTTGGTGCCCCACATTCTCAATATGGGCATGGTCGGTTTTGTGGGCATCACCATCTTGCAGCCACTTTTGCAGGCCTTTCCACCTATGTGGCTATCACATTCATATACTTCGGATCATGTAATTACGTATGCTGGTCTCCTTTCACGCCACATCACGGCCGATGAAAACCTACAAGCATAATTTGCCCACTGCTGCAGTAGGAAAGGTTGAATGGGGAGCACCAATTACGGGGTGTGTAAATTGATAGTAATTGTCTCTCCGTAGACGTCAGGAGCCGATGCTTACTTCGTGATACTATTCCCCAATGCAGCTGACCAGGTCGCCACATCCAAGAAACAACACGGTGAATATTATCAAATGAGACTCGGCATTCAATCAACGCATAAGGTTGAGACAATACACTGTACATTGGCTAAGATTCACCTGATAACAGTGAACATTCACGCACTGCGGGTCGCATACAGCACATTCAGCTATCTGACTTCAGACACAGTGCTGTGCCTTCGTCGCACATGACGGCCTAGTAACGAACCGCAACAATTGGCGCAAGCAGATTGGAGAATGTCCCACCTGTTTGCATCGACATTCGCTCTAAGTTGCGTTGCTAATCGTTTGGGTGATGCACGCATCTGCTGCCACAGCCAACAAAGCGACATGGCCTACCCGGCATTGCAGCGTTACCTCCTTTCCAACCTGCACGTTTCTTTCTGTTCTTTCGGTGGCCTCTAATGCATTACTCACACTTGGTGCACCGCCTGCTCTCAATATGGGCATGGTCTGTTTTGTGTGAGTCACCATTTTGCAGGCACATTTGCAGGCCTTTCCACCCATGTGGATATCAACCTGATGCACTTTGGACTCTGTAATCACGTATAATAGTCTCCGTTGACGCCAAATCATGGCTGAGGAAGGCCACAAGCAAAATAAGCACACGGCAGCAGTAGGATAGGACGGAACAGAGAGCATAAATCACGGTGCGTGTAAACAGGGAGTTGATGTTGCTGTGCGGACTGCAGGAGCAGGTGCTTACCGTGAAAGGCGGTTGCCCAATGCAATTAACCAGGCCGCCACATCCGAACAATGTAACATGGCAACGATGACCAAGTGGTACAGCAATGAAATAAGACTGTGCAGCCAAATCACTTCAGCATACCTCTAACATAACGCATTGGCACTATACACTATACATCGGCTACGATCCACATGACAACAGTGAGCATACACCCACACGGGTCGCTTATGGCACATTCAACCGTCCGACTGCAGGCATTGTGCTTGCCTTCGTCTCACACATTGTGGTCTGATAACAAGCGACAACCAGCAGCGCAAGCAGATTGATCCATGTGCCCTACCTGTTTGCTCTGACAGTCGCCACAGAAGGTGAGCCCCTTGTATTGCGAAACAGTCGGGTGACGCAAGCATCTGCTGCCGCAGTCAATATAGCAACGTGGAGTCCCTGGCATTTCAGCGTTACCTCCTTTCCAACGTGCACATTTCATTTTGTTCTTTAGCGCGTTACTAATGTGTAACTCACACATGGTGCCCCACATTCTCTGAATATGGGCACGGTCCGTTATGTGAGCATCACCATTTTGCAGGTACTTTTGAACGCCTTTCCACCCATGTTGATATGAATTCATACACTTTGGACAATGTAATCACGTATGATAGCCTAAATTGACGCCAAATCGTGGCCGAAGAAGGCCACAAGCAAAACTTGCACATGGCAGCAGCAGGAAAGGACGGAACGGGTAGCACCAATGACGGTGCGTGTAAATTCGGAGACTTTGTCGCTGTGCGGACAGCATGAGCAGGTGCTTGCCTCGAGAGACTGTGTGCCAATGCAACTGACCAGGCTCTCACATACGAGGAAGGTAACACAGTGACGAGGGCCAACTCGGACAGCAGCGAAACAAGATTCCACGATGAATCACTTCAATGTAGGTCTGCGGAAAAAATACAGGCTGTCGAGCAAGGATAGCAATCCTGAACGAGACTAGGAATTAAATATGGGAATGAGAAAGCTTGCGTTCAAGAAAGAAACCAATCTACCTTGCAAGTACTGAAAGCCAGAAACATTAGGAAAAGCTTAATGCTACATAGCACACGGCCCTAATGTAAATGCAAGACACACGCCAATACCGCGTCAGTTATTTCAGGAGAGGAATTGCACATGGCAATGTACACTATAAAATACTGCTACAGATATGTTATGCTACTAGACAGTGACTCGTGTTAAGTATGAGCAAAGAATCGGTTGACGTTTAATGTTTGGATGAGGAAGAGGAGTGAGCTCTAACAAAAATGTGGAATGAAAAAGCTTGCATTCATTGAAACAAAATTAAACGTGGCATAAATGGAAGGGCAACCTGACGGAACACGTTTGGCCAGCGTCGTCTGTACTTGTTCAGAGGTTGCAGGTACATCTAAAGACACCGATTATTTGCTCTTGATATACCTGGACGACTTGGCCAATATCTGTGCTGCTGTGATGATGGCAGAGGCTCTTTTTCAGTCTTGATAGAGTCGTCTGTAGACTGGATAACTCATCCGAATACTTCTGGAACTTAGTGGTATAAAGGCTTGAGAATTTGGCTCTAGCCTCTTCCTGTTGGTGTAGATGGGGACTCCCATGACGACAAAGATGTGCTTGGCAAAGACTTTGTTGGGGCAGAACAGTGACACATGAGATACAGCAGATATTATCCAAACTCATGTACTGTTTTTTTTTTTTCGAACCAATTATGCTGAACTGTAAATACGAACAAACGTTCATAATATTTGCTACAAAAATGGAACTTATCTGAAGACTAGCAAGCCAACGCTGCATGCATCAAATACACATTTTTCTGAACCACGTGTTGTTTACCTTGTAGTAGCAGCCAAAGTCCACACAGTGACCTTGTTGTAGCAGGCAGCAGCTTCTACTTAGTGCATGGACTGTGTTGCTTATAACTGGTGCCGTCCTCATTATTGCATGGCTGGAATAGAAATTTTTGCTGCATCAGAAACTGAATTAGCGCAATATTGCAATATGAAATGCGAAAAAGTCTGACATATTGACACGTGTACTTATCTTTATCGGGCGACCACGTTTCGCCGCCTAACAAATGTAATCGCACAGCGCGGGACGCGCCTGCTTGCATCCGAAGTTTCTGGAAAGTTATCGATGCTTCTACCCGGCTGTCTGCTGTCGCCGAACCTTGTGCTATCAGATTTCATCGCGTGACGCGAATGGTGTAGAACTTTGTGGAAGGCACGCGGGTCCCAACGATTAGTCTGGAACATTCGACGACTGTTGTATAAAAGCCGACGCGCTTGACCCGCTGATCATATTTTCGTCGATCACCGACTGTGCTCGCCGCTATCGTTGTGCTTTAAGTGTACCCTGTTTTGTTGAAGGACGGTGGACAGATTGTTCTAGAGAAACTGGCCACCCTGTATACGCAATGCCCCATGACCTCCAGCGTACCGGAATCTTGGAAGAACGCTAACGTAATCCTAATCTATAAGAAAGGGGACGCCAAAGACTTGAAAAATTATAGACCGACCAGCTTACTGTCCGTTGCGTACAAACTATTTACTAAGGTAATCGCAAATAGAATCAGGAACACCCTAGACTTCTGTCAAGCAAAGGACCAGGCTGGATTCCGTAAAGGCTACTCAACAATAGATCATATTCACACTATCAATCAGGTGATAGAGAAATGTGCGGAATATAACCAACCCTTATATATAGCTTTCATTGATTACGAGAAAGCGCTTGATTCTGTCGAAACCTCAGCAGTCATGGAGGCATTACGGAATCAAGGTGCAGACGAGCCGTATGTAAAAATACTGAAAGATATCTATCGCGGCTCCACAGCCACCGTACTCCTCCATAAAGCAAGCAACAAAATCCCAATAAAGAAAGGCGTCAGGCAGGGAGATACAATCTCTCCAATGCTATTCACAGCGTGTTTACAGGAGGTATTCAGAGACCTGGATTGGGAAGAATTGGGGATAAAAGTTAATGGAGAATACCTTAGTAACTTGCGATTCGCTGATGATATTGCCTTGCTTAGTAACTCAGGGGACCAACTGCAATGCATGCTCACTGACCTGGAGAGGCAAAGCAGAAGAGTGGGTCTAACAATTAATCTGCAGAAAACTAAAGTAATGTTTAACAGTCTCGGAAGAGAACAGCAGTTTGCGATAGGTAGTGAGGCACTGGAAGTGGTAAGGGAATACATCTACTTAGGACAGGTAGTGACTGCGGATACGGATCATGAGACTGAAATAATCAGAAGAATAAGAATGGGCTGGGGTGCGTTTGGCAAGCATTCTCAGATCATGAACAACAGGTTGCCATTATCCCTCAAGAGAAAAGTATATAATAGCTGTGTCTTACCAGTACTCACCTGCGGGGCAGAAACGTGGAGGCTTACGAAAAGGGTTCTACTCAAATTGAGGACGACGCAACGAGCTATGGAAAGAAGAATGATAGGTGTAACGTTAAGGGATAAGAAAAGAGCAGATTGGGTGAGGGAACAAACGCGAGTTAATGACATCTTAGTTGAAATCAAGAAAAAGAAATGGGCATGGGCAGGACATGTAATGAGGAGGGAAGATAACCGATGGTCATTAAGGGTTACGGACTGGATCCCAAGGGAAGGGAAGCGTAGCAGGGGGCGGCAGAAAGTTAGGTGGGCGCATGAGATTAAGAAGTTTGCAGGGACGGCATGGCCACAATTAGTACATGACCGGGGTTGTTGGAGAAGTATGGGAGAGGCCTTTGCTCTGCAGTGGGCGTAACCAGGCTGCTGCTGCTGCTGATGATGTTTTGTGGGCACAGGTTCGCCCAATAAAAGCTAGTTTTGTCGATCACAGTACTGCTACTGTGTTTTTTAACGTCACTACCACGTGACATCTAGTGGAGGTGCTTTTGGTCCATGTACCGGACGCCCCCGACAAGCCGTGATCCAAGCCCGGACCGTAAAGAGAGCACCAACGTAGTCACGGACCATCGAGTAAGCCGTCGTCTACAACAGCTGCCCCCGGAGCGCGGACTTCTACCTGAGAAGACCAAGAAGAAGTTCTCACCAGCCCGCGCCAGCTACCTTCTTGTTGTACCGTCAGAGGTGCGTCCAGAAATACTGCACGCCCTACACGACGATCCAACCGCTGGGCACCTCGGATTCTCCCGGACGCTGTCGAGAATACAGGAAAGGTATTACTGGCCGCGTCTGACCGCCGACGTCGCCCATTACGTCAAGACATGCCGAGAGTGTCAGCGACGCAAGACACCACCGACAAGGCCAGCAGGATTATTACAGCCGATCGAACCTCCTCGCCGACCATTCCAGCAGATTGGGATGGATTTGTTGGGGCCGTTTCCGATGTCAACATCCGGGAATAAGTGGATCGTCGTGGCGACGGACTATCTCACCCGCTTTGCTGAAACTAAAGCTCTACCAAAAGGCAGCGCAGCCGAAGTGGCGAAATTTTTCGTCGAGAACATCCAGCTGCGACATGGGGCCCCAGAAATCCTCATCACCGACTGAGGAACGGCTTTTACAGCGGAGCTCACCCAAGCCATTCTGAAATACAGTCAAACAAGCCACAGGAGGACAACGGCCCACCATCCGCAGACGAATGGTCTTACGGAGCGGCTGAATAAGACCCTCGCCGACATGCTAGCGATGTACGTGGATGTAGAGCACAAGGCGTGGGACGCGGTCCAGCCGTATGTAACCTTCGCTTACAACACGGCGGTGCAACAAACAACACGGATCACGCCGTTTAAGCTGGTTTACGGCAGCAACCCGACGACGACGCTCGACGCCATGCTGCCCCACGTCACTGACGAAGAGAATGTTGACGTCGCTAGCTATCTACAGCGCGCCGAAGAAGCCCGACAGATCGCCCGCCTACGGATCAAGAACCAACAAAGGACCGACAGCCGACACTACAACCTCCGACGACGCTTCGTCGAGTACCAGCCCGGTGACCGTGTTTGGGTTTGGACACCGATACGCCGACGAGGACTGAGTGAGAAACTATTGCACCGCTATTTCGGACCCTACAAGGTCATTCGACTTATTGGCGCACTGGACTATGAGGTCGTGCCAGACGGAATCTCGCATTCACAGCGGCACCGCGCACGATCTGAAGCGGTCCACGTGATGCGTATGAAACCATTTTACGGATGCTGACGAACTTCCTTATTTTTGTTTACTTTGCTACAGGTGTTTTTCTTTATTACTTTCATTTGTATGCAGCATCGGGTCGATGCTTTTTAAGAGGGGGGTCTTGACACGTGTACTTATCTTTATCGGGCGACCACGTTTCGCCGCCTAACAAATGTAATCGCACAACACGGGACGCGCCTGCATGTATCCGAAGTTTCTGGAAAGTTATCGATGCTTCTACCCGGCTGTCTGTTGTCGCCGAACCTTGTGCTATCAGATTTCATCGCGTGACGCGAATGGTGTAGAACTTTGTGGAAGGCACGTGGGTCCCAACGATTAGTCTCGAACATTCGACGACTGTTGTATAAAAGCCGACGCGCTTGACCCGCTGATCAGATTTTCGACGGTCGCCGACTGTGTTCGCCGCTATCGTTGTGCTTTAAGTGTACCCTGTTTTGTGGGCACAGGTTCGCCCAATAAAAGCTAGTTTTGTCTTTCACAGTACTGCTACTGTGTTCTTTGGTGGTGTGTGTGAATGGTGTGTGACTACAGAACAGATGCAAATGTACACTGTTTGTTCCAAGGTGCTTAGCAGCATGGTTAATAAATATTGCTACTCTACATAAATTGATGTCTACCTGGCTACAATTCACGTCAACAGCTTAAATATTAGGATCACAAATGAGAACATTTGTGCGCTCGTTTACACTCTAGAAGAGGTGACACTACTGGTTTCACAAGCAAATGTATGAAAGGATGCATTACATAGGATGCATTCTTTATCTGCATGGACGTGATGCACCGCTTCACTACTAGAAAAATAAATGTCCTCAGGTAAACCAAACTGATCATCAAGAACATTTGGAACCAACAGGTACGAAATATGGGTGAATTATCATATGGGTAACTGTTTAATACTATAAATTCAGTACTTTCACTTCCTTTTACCAAACAGTTATTCGGTTGTGTGGACAAAAGAACTTGCCGGTGAATTCGAAAAAAATATATTGATAAGGGTACTCAGTCACCCATGGCTACGGCTACTACGAGATAAAAAAAAAATGTGACGCGCATTCCCCTATCGCTTTCTCTTTCGTGAAGGTGTGTATAATGATGACCTCGAAACGAAAAGTTTATTTCGGAAACAGCAACCGAGCGTCCTGACAGCTTATATATAATGCAGCATCTAATTCGTTAACTTGTCTCCGCCTATAAGTTAAGAAGTGCAAAATTACATAAGGATTCAGAAAGCGATATTAAGTGACTCACCGGTACAGATGTCCTCAGCCGCAGAATACGGCTCCCGTTTCAATGCATATGCATGGCTCACGACGTAGCTTTCGAACTTACATATCCTCTTGCAAACACGTCACGTTGCCCAAAGTTAAATAAAGCGAGACATTGAAGCGCAATAAACTATCTTTAGCAACAAAGAAGCAACCAGTCTACCTGTACGAACGAATGAATCCGTGCCGCCGTGCACTCGAAAGTACCGGTAAAAATTTTACATCCAGACTAGAGGTCACGTGGAAGATCGATAATCGTAAACACTATTTGCTTGTATAATGAAAAAAAAAAACAATAAACCTACTAATAAATGGTACGGTGTCTAATTAGCAATGATAATTTTGTACTCTTTTTTATGTAATAAAAATGCTTCGACAATTGTAGCAGAGAAAGCGAGAGAGAGAGACAACTGCATGTAGTCACCTGCAGAACGACACCATGAATAAATGGCGCCGTGACGCGGGCCCTGGCGTCTTCTCAGCGGTTCGTCTCTACTCAACTCCAGCGCGTGTTACTCCTCGAGGGGCAACGTTCCGTCGGTTTCGCTCGGCGTTTGTCTTTCAAAAACCGCCGAGACCTGCTGGACGGCCCAGGTCTGGCTTTCGTGGTCGTAGCATTCCGGCGCAGCCGCGAGTCGCGGCGGAATCGTTGTACTTGTCGAAGCCTCACTGGGGAACATGGTGCAATCCCATAGGATGTGCGTCAGGGTGGCCCTCTCCCGCTAGCACACGCGGCACACATCACTCACATATAATTTAGGGTATAGATGAGCCATTAACACGGGGGTGGGTAAAGAACCAGTTTGCAATTGTCTGAAC
Organism: Dermacentor andersoni; assembly: GCF_023375885.2. Taxonomy (NCBI): domain Eukaryota; kingdom Metazoa; phylum Arthropoda; class Arachnida; order Ixodida; family Ixodidae; genus Dermacentor; species Dermacentor andersoni. Next base: position 33,340,360 of record NC_092818.1, read on the forward strand.
AGCACCGCATCCGCTCGGCTCAGCCCCGGGTGCGGGGTTGGGAAGGTCCTTCGAGCCTGGCGGTGGAACTGTGTAAGTTCGTTGAACGCCGTCATCCGGTCCTTGGCACTACACCACGTTGGACGGTCGGTTGCAGCGGCGCGGTTGGTTAGCGCTCGCGCCACTGCGTGTGCCGTCTCGTTGTGGTTATCGTGCTTCTCGGACGCATCGTTGCCCGCGTGCGCCGGGAACCACTTGATTCTAACATACCGATTCTGTCGTTGCAGGTCAGCCGAGCACAGAACGCGCACAGCCTCACCACACACTTTGCCCTTTGCATAATTCCGCACTGCACTTCGGGAATCGCACAACACCGTCTGGCACCCGGGGTCGGCAATGACCAGGGCAATGGCCACCTCCTCCGCCTGACACGCCTCGCGGACCCGTAAGCTCGCTGCTGCCCTCGTCGCGCCGGACGACGCCTCGATGACTGTAGCTACGAATGCCGCACAGTCTCCCTGGTATTCTGCCGCATCCACGAACCTTGCGTGCTCGTTCTTGGCATGAAAGTCGATGAGGGCCTTGGCCCTCGCCGCTCTTTTCTCCTTGTTATACTCCAGGTTCATGTTTCTCAGGATGAGGTCCACCCGAATCCGGCGCCGGGTTCCGTCCGGGACAGAAACGTCGCTACTCGCCGCTTTCGCTCCGGGCGTGAAGCCCAAGTATTGAAGTATGCGCCTGGCGGCTTCAGTCATAGAGAGCCGCTCTAGCTGGGCGGTCCGTTGCGCTTCCGGAATTTCGTCGAGGGTATTGTGTACCCCCAGGCTCAAGAGCTTGTTGGTGTTCGTACACTCGAATAGTCCGAGTGCCGCCTTGTAAGCTCGGTGTATGAGGGCGTTGATTTTATTCCTTTCACATTGCATCCAGTTGTGGAAGGCTGCAACGTAGGTGACGTGGCTGATTACGAAGGAGTGCACAAGCCGAATCAAGCTTTCCTCCTTCATCCCTGCCTTGCGGTTGGCAACCCGTCTGATGAGACGTATTGCGTTGGTCATCTTGGCTGTAAGGCGGGAAATAGTCTCGCTGTTGCCCCGTCGCTTGTCTATAATCATGCCGAGCACCCGGATTTTGTCGACCTCCGGGATAACGTGGCCGTTCCTCGTCACGATCTTAATGGCCTCGTAATCCCTCGCTTCGCTCTTCTTATGTCTGACGTATTTCGGTGGTAAGACCAGCAGTTCTGACTTGCTCGGTGAGCAGATCAAACCGGAACCGTTCAGCTCGTCTTCAATCGCGTCGACGGCTTGTTGCAGCGTGCTCTCAATGTGACCATCGCTGCCTCCCGGAACCCACAGCGTGATGTCATCGGCGTAGATGGTGTGCGGGACGCCCTCGACGTGAGCGAGTCGCTTGGCCACCCCGATCATAACGAGGTTGAATAACAACGGCGAGATGAGCGAGCCTTGGGGGGTCCCGACACTGCCGAGCCTCGTCTCTTGGAGCCGTAGGTCGCCGGCGCAGAGCTCGGTAGTCCGCCCCGTCAGAAAGTCCTTGATATAATTGTACGATCTTGCGCCCATGTTGAGTCTGGATACGTGGGCTAGGATTACAGAGTGCTTCACCTTGTTGAAGGCGCTCTGCAGGTCCAGCACCAGAATGGCCTTGTTGTCTTTCGTTAAGGTGTCATCGTCAATTATACCTTTCATCAACAGAATCATCGCGTCTTGGGTGCCGAGGGAACGCCGAAACCCGATGATCGTGGTGGGGTATAGTCCCGAATCCTCCAGGTAATTTTGCCACCTACACATGAGGACGTGCTCCAACACCTTGCCCACGCAGGACGTGAGCGAGACGGGCCGGAGGTTGTTCGTGTTCGGAGGCTTGCCTGGTTTGGGGATGAGTATGGTCTTGGCAGTCTTCCACTGCTGGGGCAGTGACCCCGCACTCTAGCACTTGTTGTAGTAACCGGTGAAGTTTTCGATGGCCACATCGCTGAGGTTCTTGAGCGCTCTGTTCGAGATGTGATCTGGGCCGGCCGCCGACTTGCTGTTTAGCTCGTGCAGGGCCGCTCGCACCTCCTCGACGCTGATGTCGCGGTGAAGCTTCTCGTTGGCTTGACCGCTGTACTCAGGATGCCTTTCCGTGGGTGTAACCGGAAGGTACTTGCTGTTTATGCGTCTGATTACTTCAGTTTCCCCGTTTTCCTTGACTGCTCTGTGAATGATCTTTGCGAGGCGGTCGCGTTGGTGTGATTTTGTTTTAGTCTCGTCGAGCAGATGCCGCATCAAGTTACAGGTTTTGCCGCAATGCATCTGCCCGTCCGCAGCATTACAGATTTCGTTCCATTGTTGCGTGCAGAGCAGCCGAAAATGAACTTCGATGGCCCGATTCAGCTCCGCCACCTTCTACCTTAGGCGCCGATTTAGTCGTTGCTTCTTCCACCTGTTTAGGATAGATTGCTTTGCTTCGAATAAGTGCGCGAGGCGGCTGTCAGCCTTGTCGACCTGCTCATCCGTTTCTATGATTTTGTTCGCCTCCTTGACCTTCCCCGCGATGTGGGCTGACCATCCTTCTATGTTCTCGATTTCCTCCATCTCCGTTGGTATCAGGCTACGGAAGGCATCCCAATCCGTAAAATTATGTTTTCTGGTGTCCTCCGAGGCCTTGACCTCTTCCGGTATGATGACCTCTACGATGTAGTGGTCGCTACCGAGCTCTGACCCCGTGTTGAGCTCGGCTTATTGAGCTTATTACGGCGCCTCTAGCGAGAGATATTGAAACTAACTCGGGCATCCCTTGAGTGTTACTTCTAAGGTTCTTTTACTAGCAGCGGCGCGCGGTCGATTTTTTCGCCCTCTGTGGCCATTTGTTGAACTTGAGAGTGTGCACGGCCTGCAGCTCGCACCAGCTCGCACTACCGATTGAAGACGGAGCAATAACAACACGCCGCATTTTCATATTCTACTGCCCCCTTAGAATAGGAAAATACTGGCAGCGCCAGCGCCGTCTTTATAATTGCGCGGCCGTTGTAGCCTCCGTGATTCCTACAATAACCACTGCAGCAAGTTTTGTGCCATTTTGGGCCGAACTACATACATATGTTGCGAGACAAGAAGAAACCTATAAATTCTCATGTTGTGTGCTATGGCTTAGGGCAGAAATATATTACGTGCAGTATTCATTCTTTTGAATTGCTTATGCCGCGTGCCGCAAACAAAACCATGGCCTTTAATATCTGAACAATTTACCCTGAGAAAGCTATCGCTGAGTGTGATTTAAACGATTTCAACTTCGGTCACTGGCCTTAAAGCCATAAATGACATTATATTGACACGTGCACTTGCCTATCTTTAACGGGCGACCACGTTTTGCCGCCTAACAAATGTTATCGCACAGCGCGGGACGCGCCTGCATTTATCGGAGGTTTCTGGAATGTTATGGATGCTTCTATCCACTAGCTGTTATCGCCGAACCTTGTGTTATCTGATTTCATCGCGTGCTGCGAATGGTGTAGAACTTTGTGGAAGGCACGCGGGTCCCAGCGATTAGTCTGGAACATTCGAGGACTGCTCTATAAAAGCCGACGCACTTGACCCGCTGACCACATTTTCGAAGATCAACGACTGTGCTCGCCGCTATCGTTGTGCTTTAAGCGTAGCCTGTCTTTGTGGACACATGTTCGCCGAATAAAAGTTAGTTTTGTCGTTCACAGTATTGCTACTGTGTTCTTTAACGTCAACACCACGTGAAATCTGGTGGAAGTGTTTTTGGTGCATGTACCGGACGCCCCCGACAAACCGAGATCCAAACCCGAACCGCAAAGAGAGCAACAACGTAGTCCCGGACCATCGAGCAAGTCGCCGTCTACAACAGCTGCCCCCGGAGCAGGGACAACTACCTGAGGAGACCAAGAAGATTGTGGCCAAGGCAACCACAATGGCAGCCCCAGTGTCACCCATCGTACATCAACAACCCAGAGAGCCCTCCACCTTGCACAGAGCTGCGTCGGAAGTTCCGGAAACCTGGCTCGAAACCTTCGAAAGGATCTTGACCGTTAACAACTGGACCTCTGATGATAAGCTAAGAATTCTGTACTTGTCCTTGGAAGATGCCGCGAGGACTTGGTTCGAGAACCGGGAGTCTACCCTTGCAACATGGAACGTGTTCCACAGTAATTTTCTTAGGACGTTCACGATCGTTGTCCAAAAATAAGGGCCGAAGTTCTGCTCGAAACCCGAGGTGAACTACCCAATGAGACCATCGCCATCTTCACAGAAGAGATGACCCGTCTTTTCCGGCACAGCGACCCGGAAATGTCCGAAGAGAAAAAAGTGCGTTTCTTGATGCGAGGCGTAAAGCAAGCACTTTTCGCCGGACTAAACCGAAGCCCACCGTATACGGTAGCTTAATTACTGACAGAGGCTACGACGATTGAGAAAACTGTAGAAATGCGCACTAGGCAATATAACCGCCTAGTGCTCCCGCCTCAATGCGCCATCCAAACACTGGTTTCCGGTGATCTCCATGAGACCTTCAGGGCCATTGTGCGGGAAGAACTGCGCTAGGTCTTGCCTTCGTTGCAGCCTCAAGTAGCCTGGATCGTTGACATCGTGAAAGATGAGGCTCAGCGATCGCTTGGAGTTCCTTAGGTGCAACCTCAATTACCGCTGCCCCAGCCAGAAGCCATTACCTACGCCGCTGTCGCACGCCGTCAAGGTCCCCCTACGCGATCGCGCCAAGGCCCTGTAACGCCGCAATTCCGTCGTCCGCCACCGCCGCCGCCAGCCTGACCACCCGTCGCCCAGCGCACCTACGCGAGGAAGACGGACATTTGGCGTGCCCACGACCACAGCCCACTCTGCTACCACTGCGGCGAAGCGGGCCATGTGTACCGCCGGTGCCCATACTGCGACCTGGGATTGCAATGCTTCGCCGTCAACGCACCGCGCCCGAGGGCCGGTAAATGCGCTCGTGACATCGCCGACTACCTCGCCGCTACTCAGTGGAGCCCTCGACGACCCTCCCGTTCGCCGTCACCAGGCCGCTACCTGTCGCCGCAGCGCCGTCCATGCACTGGCCCAGCCCGGGGCCGATCCGTGAGTCCATATCCGGAAAACTAAAAGCAGCAACCGATGGAGGTGCGGTTGCTGTTCGTCGAACTGACGAAGATCCTCCGCCGCCTACGAAGACTACGAAGAGACTGCCTCGACGACATAACAACAACGCGCCGCCGTCCCGACGAAGACTGGAAGCAAAGAATACCCCGACGAAAGACCACCTGACGACCCACGTACCAGCCGCAGGTCAACGCGACGCAGCCATGATCTGACGCCAAGGCCTAACTGTAACGCAACACAAAGAACCACTGACCTCGCCGGACTTCTCGACGGCCACGTTGTCACCGCCTTAGTAGACACAGAGGCCGATTACTCCGCAATGAGTGGACCCATCGCCGCCCAGTTGAAGAAAGTTAAGACTGCATGGGAAGGCCCGCTAATTCAGACCGCTGGAGGACACCTCATCACGCCGACTGGAATCTGTACGGCAAGAATTATCATTCATGACCGGGCTTACCCTGCCACCATCCTTGTCCTGCAACAGTGTTTACGAGACGTCATTCTTGGCATGGAGTTCCTGAACCAGCACGGCGCAATCATCAACCTGAAGTCGAAGTCACTAACGCTGTCGGAATATGAAGCGATACCGGCGGAGAGCCCTCGTAGTCACCACGCTTTCAGTGTGCTAGAAGATCAAGTGAGCGTCCCGCCTCTCTACAGCATTGTTACTTCGGAACGCCCGCTGACATTCGCACCGAAACGCCCGCTGACGTAGAAGGCATCATCGAAGGCAACCAACGTCTGCTGCTCGACCGTGATATTTGCGTCGCAAGAGGGATCACTCGACTGCACGGAGGAAACACGAAAGTGTTGCTGACAAGCTTCAGCCAGGAGTTCAAGCACATCAACAAGGGCAGGACGATCGCATACATCGAAGAAATGCTGGAAAGCAGCGGTGCGTTTTTCCTCTAAGATTCTCTCGCATCTACACCGACGACCGTAGTTTCCCAGCCAGACTTCATCATAAATCCAAGTCTCCCCGTGATTAAGCAGCAAAAGCTCAGAAGTCTGCTTCGACGAAACAAAGACTGCTTCACGATGTCATCATGGATTCGACAAACACAAGACGCAAAGCATCGCATAATAACCGAAGAGTGCGCTCGACCACTCGGCCAGAGTCCTTACCGAGTTTCGACGCGAGAACGCGAAGCTATAGGACTACAAGTCGACGAAATGCTTCGCGACGACATCATCCAGCTGTCGAAAAGCCCGTGGACGTCTCCGGTTGTTTTAGTGAAGAAAAAAAAATTGTCTGTGGCTTAGCTAAGGTTAAGCCCAGGATGCGAAGCATACTAGCCTTTATTTTAACGTGACAGCGTTAAGGAGCTCGTGTCGCAGAAAAGCCGGTGTCGTCGGCGTCGGCTCATGCGTGCGGCGCTTGCTCAGGCGCACATTTCGTTGTCGCGCCGAACGCTGCATTGCTCGACGCTCACCGCGTCCGATGCGGGGCGCGTAGTCGCTGCGCCGTAGCAAAGCCACCTAGAAACAGTCTCTGTAGCACGCCGCAACCTTCGCTTCTCATTCCATCGAGCAACTCTGTCTCCAGGAGGCATCTCACCTCGTGAGTGTCTAGCAGAGGCAAGCGCACCTGCTTATATACCGCCGCGACGCCGCGAGCGATGGCGCGAGTTGGAGCCCCGTTTCTCCTCTGTCGTGACGTCACGGTGTCACGTGGTATTGAAGGCGACACCGCCGCGCCTGAGGAGCTGGGTTGAGCCCTAGTAATATGCTTCGCATATAAAATGGCTGTGGCTTAGCTAAGGTAAAGCCCAGGATGCGAAGCATACTAGCCTTTATTTTAACGCGACAGCGTTAAGGAGCTCGTGTCGCAGAAAAGCCGGTGTCGTCGGCGTCGGCTCAGGCGCACATTTCGCTGTCGCGCCGAACGCTGCGTTGCTCGACGCTCACCGCGTCCGATGCGGGGCGCGTAGTCGCTGCGCCGTAGCCCATTGTCTTACACCCTTTGGCGGGTCGATGGGAACGCTGTCGCGTTCCACTCTTGAAGGCGAAGCTTAAGCGTCCGCTTTGCAGCTGTTATGACGTCATATGGTAGCTACGCGGCCGTGTGCGGCGCAGCAAGGAAGAGCGTGGTTGTGCGGCTAGTATGCTTCGCATAAAAGGACGGAACCCTACGGTTCTGCGTCGATTATCGTCGACTGACCAAGATCACAAAGAAGGACATATACGCCCTCCCACGGGTAGAGGACGCATTCGATCGGCTCTGAAACGCTAAATACTTCTCATCGTTAGACGTCAAGTCTGGCTACTGGCAAATAGAAGTCCATGAACGGGATCGCGAAAAGACCGCCTTCATCTCGCCAAACGGCCTCTATGTGTTCTAGGTTAGGCCATTTGGACTGTGCTCGGCGCCTGCAACGTTCAAGCGCGTGATGGACACGGTTTTAGCAGGATTGAAGTGGCAGACCTGTCTTGTTTACGTGTATGACGTCGTGGTCTTCGCAGTAAATTTTGACGATCACCTTAAGCGGCTTGCGACAGTACTAGAAGCCACTAAATCATAAGCGCTTACTCTGAAGCCAGAAAAGTGTCGGTTCGCTTACGATTAGCTTCTGTTTCTAGGCCATGTCATCAGGAAATCTGGAGTCCGTCCCGACCGGCAGAAGACAGCTGCCATTGCAAAATTCCCACAGCCCATCGAGAAGAATGCAGTGCGCAGAATCCTTGGCAAGTGTGCCTACTATAGGCGCTTTGTCAAGGACTTTTCACGCATAGCAGAGCCACTAACACATCTAACCAAATCTGATGACGAGTTCAAATGAGAAACGCCGCAGGCTGATGCATTTCAAAAACTCAAACGAATGCTTGCAGTCGCCACCAGTACTTGCACACTTCGACGAGGACGCCGACACCGAAATCGACACTGACGCTAGTGGCCTAGGCCTCGGTACGGTCCTAGTCTAGAGGAAAGATGGACTTGAACGGATGATATCTTATGTTAGCTGGTGGCTCTCAAAAGCGGAAGGCAATTATTCTACGACTGAAAAGGAATGTCTCGGCATCATTTTGGCTACCGCAAAATTCCGCCCTTACGTATATGGCAGGCCATTCAAAGTCGTCAGCGACTCTCAGGCGTTCTGTTGGTTTGAAGGACCGTTCAGGACAGCTTGCGTGGTGGAGCCTCAGACTGCAAGAATATGACGTCACGGTAATTGTGTTGTCTTTGGTGACTTTGCTTGTTGGCTTCTCATGATTTGATTATTAAAAATCGCACCCCTCGGTTAACCCCCTATCTTAATTCTCCTTCATTACTGCTTCTGTTTGTAGGATAAGAGTTCACGCTGTATTGCATACTATCAAAGTACAAAAAGGTGAGAATAATGTTAATTTATTGTTTTAGAAAGAATTGGCACTTGAATTGACCAGAAATAATTAAGGGGTACATACTGTCTTAATAAATATGACTGAAGAAAGGACATCTGGATGAAAAATACAATGACTTCAGCTACAACGTGTCTATGAAGGCAAATCTATGCAGTCAAACTGCGTTTAGTGGTGGTGTTTGAGCTGGTAGGATGTCAGAAAAGTGATAGATGTCTTAAGCAGAACATTTCGACGGCTATTATAGTGCAGCAGGAAATCAACTGGACCTCTCCTCCACTTGCACACCAATGCAAGCGCAGCACACACAGCACAGTTTGAAAGGCATGTTGCTCTTCGTGCGTGCGTTGACAACCTGGTTCCTGCATAAGAGAAGGGGTTGGTAATAAACATACAATGACGGTAAAAAAGGTCCATGAAAACTAGATTAGGTACTTTACTCGTTGTGTTTAGTTTACATTTCTTAATAATACATTCGTTTAAGAATTTTGTGTTCTAGAGCGCGATTTTTTTACAATAATAAGCTCATACTGTCTTTATTTATTTTTACTGGCAAAAAAAATTTTTCAGCTGGTCTACCGCTTGCGCAGCAAGACCGACATACAGCGCTCTAACACTTATATAATGAAACCTATAGAGAGCTGGGATGTTCGCAATAAAGGTGTGCGAAATATATCTGCTACCACATGCTAGCACTGTCTGTATTAGGAGCTGTCACTACACTGCTAAACCTTTATTTATCGGAATAAAAATAATGTGATGTACAAAAACTCTACTCTGTGGTATTGTTATTCTGTCTGTTTTATTCGAACAAAACATTACATTAACCTGTGTATACCTGCAGGTATAATTCTGAATGCCATTTCATGGTTGGTGACTTCCTCGTTGAGCTCGGATCTTCATAGGGGTGACAAGCTAATTAAACTGAATGGTTTGAAACAAGGAATACGTAATTATTGCTTATGACTTTATATTGCACCAACTGCAAACGGTCAGCGCGAAATGACCGTACATTTCTTATTTTCTTTAGCGCTACTAGCCGCTTGAAATTAAAGAAAATTGCAAAAATTAAAGTTAACGCACCTGCTCATTTACAGAGATGCTCGCTTTGCTGCGGTGTGCTTCGCGGTCCTTGGATTAGCGTGGACAGTGATGATCTGCCCGAGTACAAACAGCGCCAACGGGGCGACTGCAGGCGCTCGCGCGAGCGACGCACGCACACAAGCAATACACGCAGTAATAACAGGAATCTTCGTAGCTGTTTTCTTTTTACAAGTTTGAAGTCCGCCGCAGTTATGTATCGCGCCGTGCTTGAACTGATGCGGCTTTCTACGATGAGCCGCGAGAAACACGTGAATGCACTGACGCCGATAGTAGTTTCGGAGCACTGGCATGAAGAATACCCGTGTGCAGGTCATCAACTGGCTCATGCACGGAGTAAAACGAGAGTCACTGCACTAGCTCGCAGTCTTCTTGACAGGACGACCGATCTGTCTCGGCGCCGCAGTGGAACGATTTCGTTGCCGATACGCTCCAGACGAACTGCACCAGTTCCTAAAACCTAGCCCTTGAGATTGCGCAGCACGGTTAACCCAAGAAAAGCTACGGAGGCAACTGGCGTCCATCGGAAAAAGCTGACGGGGCGAGCGACAGCTCGCAAGGGAGCCATGTTTACGCACTTACTTCACTCGAGGAGCGATTCAAGGTAGCTGCGGGGCTACCTTGAGATTCTGGAATAAAGCGCTCGAGCTTTACTTCACTCAAGGCGCCTTTCAAATGGAGGGCGATTTGTGAAATGAAAAACCACCCTCAAGGAGCATTTCGAGTGGAGGGTCAAGTCGAGGTGCGTTTTTGATTACGGGGGTCAGGCTTTTTAATCCTTGAAAGGTGTGTGAGTAGTAATTTACAAGAACTTAGCGCTACAGCTCTGTACATCGGACTAAAAACAAGATATCTAAACGTATTACAGTGGGTGAATCTTACTATGATGTGTCAATATCTCAGTACGCTCTCAGTGTTGTGGGCCCGCCGCACTGAGACACAGCACATATTTGCCGTCACCGTGGTGAGAGGCCTGAGTCGAGCCACGTTAACGGCAAATGTCCAATTCGCTCTTAAGCAACGTACACCACTTTTTCATATTATTTGTTTCATGTACCAAATTTTTCATGGGTGCACTGTTGCCTTCCCAATTTAGAAAGACACTTTGATATAATATTCAACAGTATTCAACACCGTCTGTTGAATGTGTATAGAGGGCAAATATAGAGCAGTACTCAGACAAGCCGCACTTTAGCTTCTTTAAATGTCTTACAAGAGTTCCTTTATATGATGGTACATTTTAGAATGGGAAGGGAGAGCCAGTCTACAGACAGGCGGCATTAGAAGTTCTGAAAACGTTCTATAAACATTTTTCTATAGAATGTTGTACATAACATGTCAATAAGACCTCTATAGAACGTTTGTGGGGGGTAGATGCAGAGTCATTCTATAGAGAGGCCGCATTAGAAGTTCTGAAAACGTTGTATAAAACTTTTTCTATAAAATTGGTATATAAGATGTGAATACGACCTCTATAGAGCATTTATGGAGGGTGGATGTAGAGCCATTCTATAGACAGGTCGCATTAGAAGTTCTGAAAACTTTCTAGGAATATTCTTCTATAGACTGCTTTTTTTATTTGAATATACTGCATGCCCTTCACGGCCCGTGCAGGAGTGGTACAGAAATGCAGTGATAAAAAAAATCATGGTGACAAGTAAATACTCTGAATGCGGTTAATAAAAGAGTCAATGTTATTGCAACACACAATATGGTTAGTTAACTTGTTCCACTGGGAAATGGCCGAACGAAAAAGGCAATGCTTGTGAAGATTAACACGATTTGGGGGAAGATAGATTGTTTTGGAATGACTTAGTCTGGTTGAGCGTTTTGGAGGACCATGCAGGTAATGAGAACGTGCTACACTCTAAGAACAGTTTACACCCTTTGGCTTGCCCCTTCTGCCACACAAAAATAATCGTCATCTGCATTGATGCGTTTCCTTTCTTTATCGCTGCGAGCCCGGAACTTGCCAGTAACGAACGGCACGCGCGTTATCAGCATAGAACAGTTTACACCCTTTGGAGTGCCCCTTCTGATAAAGCGCGTGCCGTTCGTCACTGGAAAGTTCCGGGCTTGCAGCGATAAAGAAAGGAAACGCATCAAGGCAGATGACGATTATTTTTGTGTGGCAGAAGGGGCAAGCCAAAGGGTGTAAACTGTTCTTAGAGTGTATCTGGAAACGAGCGTGGTACAATCGATAGATGAATGTTAGTCGCGAAATTGCCCCTCTGCGAGAGGGATTTTAGGTTTGCCCTTGCTTGCAGACCTGAGAAACTGGACTGTCTTTTGTAATCTTGATACACAAACCTAACTGCTGATTTTTGTATGCTTTCCATTTTCATTATAGGGCATTTTTGATGAAGGCTCCAGATTATATCAGCGCATTCTAGGCATGGTTTTATTAGTGTTTTGTACGCATCTATATTTGAGGTGGGGTGGTGCTTCGCGCAGTTTCCTTTTTCAAAAGGATAGTTTCCCTATGGCTTTTCGACACATGGTCGAAATATGAGTCTCCCAGTTAAGGTTAGGCGTGAGTTTAATGCCTAGGTACTTTACCTGGTCGCTTTTTTTATTGTTGACCATCCGATCGAATATGTAAAGTTAAGCGGGAGTTTCTTATTTGTGAAAGGCATGTAATGTGTTTTTGATGTGTTCAGTTTCATGCCCGAAGTGTTGCACCAAGAGTAAGTTGTTTGTAGTCAATTATGAGGTTCTATCTGGTCTTCTGAGTTCTGTACGACTGTGTACACGACACAATCATCAGCAAACAGGCGCATCTGAATTGACTTTTTAATGGAAAACTGGATGTATTTAATTTACATCAAGAAAAAAACGTGGTGCCAGAACTGATCCTCGAGGTACTCCGGAGTAGACATCGAGTGGTTGTGACTGATGATTATCGATTGCAATGCTCTGTTTACGATTGGTTCGAAAACTGTTCATCCAGGATATTATTTTATTAGTAATACCAAAAGCCGATAATTTTGTGAGTAAATCCTGGTGCGGAACTACGTCAAACGCTTTTGAAAAGTCTAAAAAAATTGAATCTAATTGGCCATTATTATTAAGTACGTTAGCTATGACACGAGTTAACTCAGCTAGTTGGGTTATAGTTGACAGGCTTCATCTTAAACCATCTTGTTTAAATACAAGTTGGTTTGTTTCTAGGTGAGTTATTATGGCCTTAAATATTACGTGTTCCATTATTGTGCAGCGTGAGCTTGTTAATGACACTGGGTGGTAGTTATTTAAATCTAATTTCGAGCCCGATGTATGTATTGAAATTATTGCTGGCTTGCGCCAATCGTCTGGTAACACCGATGTTTGAAGAGAAAGAGTGAATATTTTAAATCGATACTTTGATCTCCACCTTGCGTATCGACTTAAGAACGAGTTAGGAATCCGATCGGGGTCGGTAGATTTTTTAAGATCGACCTTATGCAATAGAGACAGTATGTCCTTTTCACTTACATTTAATTCTTCCATTGGTATGTTGACTTCGTAAGGTATTAACGCGGCATTTGTAGCATGTTTCGTAAAAACTGTCCGAAAGAAGTTACTCACCTCTTTAGCAATGTGCTCAGGATCCTGAATAACATATCCGAGATTTTGATGTGCGTTATTTTTTCTCGTTCGCCTGGCAAATATCTCCAGAACTAGTGAGGGTCATGCGCCATAAACGAACGTAATGTAGTGTCAAAGAAACGGGCTTTTGCTTCCGATATGTTTTGTTTGAATGTTCCGATAAGATCGTCTAAGGTGCACTTGGTTCCCTTTTTCCGCCGTCATTTTCTTTTTCGTTTTAGTTGGATAATTTCACGTGTTATCCACGGGTATTCTCGGTTAACACGTTTTTTTTTTATTTAGAATGAAGGTGTTTTCGCAATACTTCGCAATACCTGTCCAGAGTTCTTGAACATTTGTTAGCTCACCAAATGAACGAAACTGGAATTCTTGGAAACCTAGTACCGCAGGATCATTTGCGCTTGTATAATCCTTCAAGTATGTAGTTTGTGTTTTTTTTGTATTTTCGCGTCGTTGAAATGGGACAAGTTAGAATAAGCACTATGTGGTCTGAAATACCATTCTCGATGGACACGGAAGATTCTTCTAATGTATTACTTATAAGAACTAAGTCAAGTAAAGATGATGATGTTGAAGTGATACGGGTCTTATCAGTTTTCATTTGGTTCAGTAAAAACGTAAATGCCACCTCTGGCAGTGATTCTGAACTTGCGACATCACGTACGTCATGCGAGCGGTTGTTCCAGTCTATTCCTGGAAGGTTAAAATCCCCGGCAACAATGAGTTTTGATCTAGAATTAGTTTGTTTTGAAAGGTAATCGTGAATCTGATCGATGAAGTCAGGTGCTACATTTGGGGGCGGATAAACGTCCCCTACAGTTATGTTTTTGTTACAATACATTATTTAGCACCATAAACTTTCGTGGTCGGGAATACCATGAAGTTCTACGTACTTTACATTATTTTTATTCGCTATCGCAACACCGCCGCCTCTTGATCCTCTGTGTTTAGGGAACAGTTTGTATGAAGGAGGAATGACTTCAGAATCACGTACACAAGGGTTAAGCCACGTTTCTGTAATTATTAAAATGTGAGGTTGATAAGACAGGATTAGGTTTTCTAATTGATCAAATTTATTTACTACACTTCGGGCATTTAGGGAAAGGATTCGTAGAGTTTTGGTACTGGGCTGTCATTTTGAAACTTTCTTGTTTCTAGAGGATTTCAGCGAATTCGAAGTGGAAAGGGACTGTTTCGAAAGACTTGCTTCTTGCGGTAATTCAGTACTCGCCTCAGTTCCGTCCACTTCGTTCGCTTGCCACATTCGGCACTGACTTACGTTGACTTCGTGTCATCCCCCCCAGTCCCCGACGTTCACTACATAGCGGCTCCTATGCAAGACGTCCTCCTTACACACGGGATCACAGTACCTCACACAGTTTTATCTATTACGGCGAATTGCGTCTGCCTGCCACTGGTCAATTTTGGCTTGACGACACAAGTGCTGCCACGCGGGATGTCTCTGGCCCAACTTTGCTCATTCGAGGATCACTCTGTAGCATCGATTTCCGTAGACGACAATTCCGCCGATCCACCTCTACCGTCGCAGTCGGCAACTTGTACCATCGCCAACTTACAGAAAATGATTGCACCCGACATGCCGTCCGAGCACGCTCGTGCGCTCTACCGCGTTCTGATTTCCTACCAAGATATTTTTGACTTTAACGATCGTCTTTTGGCCCAAACAAGAGCTGTTAAACATCGCATTAATACCACCGATGTCCCTCCTATTCATCGCCGCCCGTATCGAGTATCGCCAGCTGAGCGTCAAGTTATTCACACCGAAGTTCGCAAATTCTTGCCAAGAACATTATTGAACGATCATGTAGTCCATGGGCGTCGCCTGTTGTGCTGGTAAAAAAGAAGGATGGCTCATGGCGCTTTTGCGTGGATTATGGGCACCTTAACAGGGTTACCAAAAAGGACGTGTATCCCCTACCTCGGATTGATGACACCCTTGACTGCCTCCCTGGTGCTCGCTATTTCTCCTCTATTGTCCTTCGCTCCGGCTATTGGCAGATTGCCGTGGACGATCTCGACTGCGAGAAGACTACCTTTGTAACACCCGACGGTCTTTATCAATTCAAAGTGATGCCGTTCGTTCTATGTAACGCTCCTGCCACTTTTGAACGCATGATGGACTCCCTTCTTCACGGTTTCAAATGGTCCACGTGCCTGTGCTACTTGGGCGACGTTATAGTGTTCTCCCCAACATTCACTACGCACCTCGAGCGCTTCTCAGCAGTCCTGGACGTTTTTCGGCAGGCCGGTCGGCAACTGAACGCATCGAAGTGCCAATTCGGCCGTCGCCAGATTACCGTCCTTGGACATCTCGTTGACGCGAACGGAGTGCAACCGGACCCAGGCAAGATGCATGCTGTTACGCACTTCCCTGTTCCAAAGTGTGTCAAGGGATGTGCGCAGCTTCACCGGCCTTTGCTCGTACTTCCGCCGTTTCGTAAAAATTTCGCGGCCATAGCACGACCACTAACCGAGCTTTTTATAAAAGACGCTCCTTTCCAGTGGTGCGATAACGAGGCCTCTGCATTCTCGCTTCTAATCGACGTTCTCACAACGCCTCCCATTCTGGCCCATTTCGATCCTTCTGCGCCTACCGAAGTCCGTACTGATGCCAGCGGTCACGGAATTGGCGCAGCACTGGCACAACGCCAGCGTGGCCACGCCCGTGTTATCACTTACGCCAGCAGGCTCCTCTCGCCCGCGGAGCGCAACTATTGCATCACTGAGCGTGAGTGTCTGGCCCTAGTTTGGGCGGGCACTTATATGGCCGATCCTTTTCCGTTGTCACAGACCATCACGCGCTTTGCTGGTTATACTCACTGAAAGACCCTACAGGAAGACTTGGTCGCTGGGCCTTACGCCTCCAAGAATATTCGTTCTCTGTCACCTACAAATCTGGCCGACTACACAAGGACGCTGACTACCTGTCTCGCTACCCGGTAGACGAGCCTTACGGCGCCGACAGTAGTACCGCCGACGACATGTGTCTCTGTGTCTGTGTCTTTCTTCGCTAAAATCGCCGATGAGCAGTACCGAGACCTATCGCTGCCAGTACTCATCGAGCGTCTGCGCTCTACACCTACCGACGCATCCGTTGGCCGATATGTCCTCCAGGGCGGCATTCTGTACCGAAGGAACTTCCTCCCTGATGGCCCTGACCTTCTTCTTGTCGTGCCAAAACATCAACGACAGACTGTGCTCTTTGAGATGCATGACGCACCCACTGAAGGACATCTTGGGGTAACCCGCACGTACGACCGCGTCCGCCGCCGCTTCTATTGGCCTGGTCTCGCTCGCTCCGTCCGACGTTATGTTGCTGCCTGTGATCCCTGCCAGCGTCGGAAAACACCTCAGGTGCTACCTTCCGGTCATCTCCAGCCGATCACCGTCCCTGTGGAACCGTTCTTTTGTGTTGGATTAGACCTCCTCGGTCCCTTTCCCACGTCATCCTCTCGGAAGAAATGGGTAGCCGTCGCAACTGATTACGCCACCCGATACGCTATCACGCGGGCTCTCCCTACCAGTTGCGCCACTGACGTCGCGGACTTTCTCTTGCGTGACATTATTTTATTGCATGACGCCCCGTGACAGCTGCTTACTGACCATGGTCGTAACTTCCTCTCGAAAGTTATCGCCGACATTGTGCGTTCCTGCTCTATTCCACACAAGCTCACTACCTCATACCGCCCTCAAACCAAAGGCCTGACAGAGCGGTTAAACCGTAGTCTTACCGACGTGCTGTCCAAGTACGTTTAGAAGGACCACCACGACTGGGACGTTGCCCTTCCTAACGTCACATTTGCTTATAATTCTTCCCGGCACGACACCGCCGGATTTTCTCCATTTTATCTACTCTACAGTCGCGAATCGACCTTGCCCCTTGACACGGTACTTCTTCCTGCTGCGATCTCAACAACCGAGTATGCGCGCGACGCCATCGCCCTCGCCGCCCATGCACGCCAGCTTGCCCGTGCTCGACTGACGGACTCGCAAACCACGCAGCAGCGTCAGTACAACGCCCGCCACCGTGACGTACAGTTTTCGCCTGGTGCACTCGTGCTCCTGTGGTCGCCCTCTCGTCGGACTTTTAGAAAAGCTCCTTTCGCGATACATAGGGCCCTACCGCGTGCTGCGCCAGGTGACGCCTGTGGCGTACGAAATTGCTCCTGTGAGCTCAACCTCGTCATCTACTCTGGCATCTAGCGATGCCGTGCGCGTCAGTAGGCTCAAGTCCTACTGCGCTGCTTCAGACTCCGTTCTTTAGTCGCTCCGGGACGGCGCTTTTGCCGCCGGGGGTAGTGCTACGGGATAGTATGTCCAATGACGAAGAGCCGAGCAGTAAGAAGACGACGACGACGATTAGAAGCTAGCGCGGGCTGTTGGCTCTTGGCCAAGCGCAGCGTATTTTCTTGTAAATATTCTTGCACATAGCTTTTCGTCTACGTATTCCTACGTAACAATATTCTTTACTGGGTCCCAAGTATACACTTTTTCATCGATCCTCAATTTGTAGAATGTTCGCCTAACTTTTGCCCTTTCATTTACCGCTGAATGCCAGAAGTGCGCGCGCATTTCCCTTACTCTCTAAGAAAAATCTTCGGAAACAGTTAATAGTGTGCGTTTCAGTTTGTAGCAGCAAGATAATATTTTTTTTCGGCGTAATCAAACAATCTCAGGATGATCGTTTGGTCTCAGTTACTTGTGCGGGTACCTATCCTGGGAGTTCTTTCAAGAGTTTTAACTTCAATGCCGAGCATTTCTTTTAAAATGTTTTCTCTCACTACCTTTCCGGGTGAAACTATGTCTTCGTTAGGTTTTTCCGTTACGCCGTAAATAATTAGATTGTTCCATCGACTACTATTTTCTAAATCGTACAATTTCAATGCAAGATCTTGGATTTGATGTTTGATGGTGTCATATTTTTTTTTTTTTCAGATTCGGCTAACTTCTTTTCGCAATACTTCAGTCGTTCCATGTCGTTTTCAATTGCGGCAAGCCTAGTTAGCGTGTTATCAACTGTTTGCTCAACCTTTTTCAAGTTGGTTACTAGCTCTACTAATGTTTTTTTTTCGTTTTAGGTTGTTCTTACAGAATTTGTTTCAGAAGGTCGTTATTAGGACGAGTATCTGATTCCGAGTCTTACGTCGCACCAGGGTTAAGCTCTCACCCGATGTCATTAGCAATAGCTTAAATACATCATAGCACTCAACAATCAGTACAGCGAGAAAGCGTGGAATTGGAAACACCGTCAGCGTTACATCATTGTCCCGTATAGAGGGTGCAGAGTAGTTACTGACCTGCACATCGTAAAGAACAGGAATAAGCATGGTCGTCTGGTCGGTGTCACCAAGTCCACTGAAGCGGACGGGGTCATGGGTTGGGTTTATATCCTGCCAAGTGCCTGATAAGGTTGAGGTAACGGCATCCGTACGTGGTCGTTGCCTAGTTGAAGGGCGTCGATTGTGATCGGAGTCTGCGCAGATTTGTTGTCCGGTGCTTTGTCACCCGAAGCCACTGGCATTGTTCCGTTTGCGTGCATATGTGTGGCCTGTCCGTTGGTGAGGCCGCTCGGCGACAGCGCAATCTGCACAACGAAAAGAGCAGGAATAAGCATGGTAGTCTGGCCTGTGCCACCAAGTCCACTGAAGCGGATGGGGTCATGGGTCGGGTTTATATACTGCCTAGTGTCGGGTAAAGTTGACGTGACCGCATCCCTGACGTGGTCGTTGCGTAGTTGAAGGGCGTCGATTGTGATCGGAGTCTACGCAGATTTGTAGTCCAGTGCTCTGTCACCCGAAGCCTCTAGTATTGTTCCGTTCGCGTGCATATGTGTGGCCTTCCCGGTCGTGAGGCCGCTTGGCCACAGCGCAATGTGCACAACGAAAAGAGCAGGAATAAACATGGTCGTCTGGTCGGTGCCACCACGTCCACGTTCTTGTGCATATGATGAAAATAGACCCTCTATAGACCACTTATAAAGGATGAATGCAGAGTCAGTCTATAGACAAGCCGCATTAGAAGTGTTAAAAACTTTCTACAGACATTATTTTATAGAATTTAGTGCATGCGATTTCAATACACCCTCTATAGAACATTTATAGAGGGCGAATGAAGAGCCGTTCTATAGAGAGGTTATGTTAGAAGTTTTAAAGACCTTCTATAAAAATTGCTTTATGGAATTCACTACATATAACGTCACTACATCCTCTATTGCACATCTATTGTGTGTTTATTTAGACTTCTTGTAGAGTTTCTATGGAGACGACTCTGAATTGCGAAATCCTATAGAGTTTCTTTTGACTCCATAAGAACTCACTAGGACCCACCGTGATTGCTCAGTGGCTATGGTGTTAGGCTGCTGAGCACGAGGTCGCGGGATCGAATCCCGGCCACGGCGGCCGCATTTCGATGGGGGCGAAATGCGAAAACACCCGTGTACTTAGATTTAGGTGCACGTTAAAGAACCCCAGGTGGTCGAAATTTCCGGAGTCCTCCACTACGGCGTGCCTCATAATCAGAAAGTAGTTTCGGCAACACAATTCAACAACAACACAACACAATTCTTCGTGCGAGAAAACCCATGGTGACCAGCTGTGGGTACATATTGTTACTGAGAGAGAGTGGTGGCTCGGAGATCGTGGAAAGCTAGAGCGCATGCGACGCCAATACAAAGTGCGTAGTGGAAGAGATACATTTGAAGGAAGGGGTCGGACGTCACAGATGCGAGTTGTCCATGACGTCACGTAAGTAGGCTTCATAGTGCTGCTCGGTGGCGAGGTCGGTGAAGCAGACAGCGAGAAAATAGGAACAGAAATGGTCGGTCGTAAAAATATGCCGAGGGTCGAAAGGACGGCCTGACAGACAGGTCGGCATCTGGTGTGTACGACCGCCCTTGTAAGCCATGGTGTACGCGTATTCGCGATATCGCAGCCCCCAGCGACTTAGCCATGCTGTTGGGTCCTTTAGGGAAGAAAGCCAGTACAGTGCGTGGTGGTTTGTAGTGACTTTAAATGACGGAATGTACGAGTAAGGGACAAATTTTGCTATTTTCCTCACAAGTGCAAAGCACTCCCGCTCGGTGATAGAATAGTTCCGTTCGGCAGCAGAAATCAAACGACCTGTGTATACAATCACACGGTCGTTCCCTCACTCACACTGAAACAAAATGACGCCAATTACATGACCACTGGTATCAGCGCGGATTTCAGTAGTAGGAGACGGGTCGAAGTGCTCCAATATTGGTGGAAATGTCAATAAAGAGATAAGCATCCAGAATGCGGTCGCTTGTTCTGAACTCCAGTAAATTGAACCGTCGCCTTTCAGCAGGGGAGTAATAGGTCGGGCGACTTCCGCAAAGTTGTGCACGAAGCGGCAGAAGTAAGAACAGAAGCTCACAAAGCTCCGTCTATCATTGGCGCTCGTCGTAACGGGAAAAGATTGCACAGCCTGTCATATGTCACAGGCATGCGGCGCCGAAAGAGAGGAAGAGGACGATGTGCACGTATCAGTCCGAATGGCACGAGCCCTATAGGCGCGTGACCCGTGATGTGATCGAGAGAGAAGCGGTGCTGAGCTGGCATTATCGACGGAAGGGTAAAGGGTATCGCAAGGGTATAGCAGCATAGGGAATGACCATAAACGCGTCATCTTGAAAATGGTATTTGTAGTTGGGAAAGAGATCAAGGAGTGCAAATGGCCTGTCCAAATTTGAACGCTGAACAAATAACAAATATAGTCACTAGAGTCAAGGAAGTACTTGGCAAATGGCCAATAAAGAGTGGGAATATAGTGAGCTTCTCAGTGCAATAACGAAAGAAATACGGAAAGAGAAACAACATAATCGTTGGAAAGGAAAAAAAGAAACCGAAAAGCTGCTGGAACAGGGAGATACGAGAAGCGATCGCCAAACGACAGAAAGCATCCCGAGAGCACAGGCAGACAAAGGAGACGCAGTTGCCGCAGGATGAAGTAACCAGTAAATAGGAAATATACCGGGAGAAAAAGTCTATGGTTCAAGTACTGCTTCACGCAAAATTAAATGGTGAAAGTGAACGTTGATTTTCAGAAATACGTGAAAAAAAGAAGGCCGCAGCTAGAATATTTTGGAACCACATAAAATTATTAGGCAGGAAGTCAACAACAATGCAACTACATGTCCTACACTGTAATCACATATGAGCCCATATGGGCGTTTTAACAATTGACATGTCATTTTTTACCCTAGACCAAATGACTACTCCCCCGAGAAAAAGTAAAGTACGCTAGAACAATTATTTTACCCCCGACCACGTTTGAAGGGGCATTGCGGTTGTAAAATGGGGTTTTCAAAAAATAACAGCGGAATACGGGAGATTGGGAGTGTTGAAATACACCCATACCTGAGACGAGCCTAATAGAGAAAAGAATAACTAAGCCGTGACCAACAAGGCTGTCAGCAGAAGCAATAATTTCGGTAGAATTATTTCTGCAGTCAGATCTAAATATCCCGCGCAATGTGAGTGCGCGCTGTTTTTCTGTTCGGAGTAGCCGCGCCTTAGCGCCGCAGAGGACGCCGAAAGTCGGAACTGCGTGCGGAGCAGCACAACTTGCAGTGTTGCCAGGTTTGTCTATATACAGCCGAATTGGGCTAGAGAAAGAAAATGTTTGGCGTCGACTTGGGCGAGTTGGCTACGTGGCTATATTTGGGCTACTGAAAATCAGTGACTTGCAGTGTCTTTGTTTGGGCTATAAGTGGCGCATTAATCCTCTCTCCAGAGGTGACTCTCATTGAGCAGAAACAAATCTCGATGACTACGTTTTAACTGGCTGAGCCGGCAGCGTGGCGGTGCGTGTGTGCACCAAATTCCGCCCCCCACCCCCCTGAGTGCATTGTTCTCTGAGCAGATGGCTTTTATGCTTGACGCACTTAAATTTACACCACTCTTCATGCTAACATTTACGCCAGCAACGTCATCTCATCTTCCTCTTATCCCGGCACCCGATCAACGGGCATCGGGATGAACCTGGGAGTGGAGCGTGTTTCACAGTCCACTGTACTAACATGGCCACAGTCAGTATAGTAACTCTATGAGCATGGCTATGCTCAGAAACAGAGAGCAATGGAGTCGGGTGATTGTGGCGCCAGCATAAAATAAGGGAAGCACGGGTAGATGACATGCTAGTGTGTCCATGTCGAAGGCGTCTGGTTCAAGTATGGTACTGGGCACAGCTATACACCTACTGCGTGTTTCTCACGGTAAGCTTTATTGCCATTTTCCTCTGCGTGCGAGATTAACTTTAACGATAAAGCGTTACTGGCCCTTGTCACAGAATATCTGGCGTCGGCGCCATTCAGAAAAATGATCCCGAACCACGTAAGCCCTTGGGCTGGCGCTTATGCGTTACTGAAATAATTGAATTTCTCAATGTAAAACGCGCCAGAAAATTCGTAAAGTATGATTTACACTCAACGTGCACACATGGTAACGTCCAATTATAATTTGAATATACGAGAAAACATGTTTATTACGCGGAACCTCAAACACAAACTTTTTTTTACCTGCTGCCGTTCGACGTCTTATTAGGAGGGTGATGGTTTGGGCAAGTCGGTTATTCATGAGACTTTGTGGTGCAGTGCTAAGCGGCACAGGGGACAGAGGAAAAAACGAGGACAAGCGGTTACTGCGGTCCCTTGCAACACCATCCAGATGGCACTCGCTTCCATCGTGAGGGTGGGATGAAAAAAAAAGAACCAGAAAGTTCGCCTTCGTGCATATCGGTCGCCTCCAGTGTTTCCAGGTAAACATTCCGGTCAGATAAGCTGCAGTTGCTGGGAAGCGTGGGAAGCAGCCAGGGATCCTTGAGTTATATCGCGTTCCACTAATAAAGGTGAAGATTAAACGGACTGAGAAGCAATTTTTTTGGTACCTATATTTTATTGCAATGGAAGGCTTACCGGTTACAGTGTCTAATCAAGAAGTGGTAATGCGGAACACGCAATGCAGCATTTTTTATCAGAATTTTAATCTGCAGTGAGGACGTAGTCGTTCACTGAAGCTTGCTGAAGCGGTGGTAGGTGAGCGCGGCAGTGATTAAACGCCGGCATTAGTGGGAGGCAGACGACAAGTGTGGCCGTAACTGTGACTAAGTATTTTGTCTAGCAATTCAACGTTCCTGCGATTCATGTTTTCCGAATTGTTAAGCGTTTCTGTGGTATTAGCTACGGGTTTTCATTTTTTCCTGTCCAGCTGCTTTGGTATTTACCTCTCTCTATACAAGGTGAAAAGTAGGTGTAGTTTGTAGCTTACGCCATATTTTTTTCTTAAGGAAATGCTACAGTGTATATTTTACGTAATACACAAACACAAAGCAGAACTAATGGACTTTTCACGCTAAAATTTTTTTATTAACGAGATGTACGTCGTAAGAAAGACAAAGTGCCAGAATAAAGATTGTGGGGTAAAATTGAACAGAGTTTGTAAAGACACACTTGTGTTTACTAAAAAAAATATGTAACAAGAACTATGAGATACGCAAAATGTATAACTGTTTAATTGGCACTATCTTCAGAAAATCTAAATTTTCCTTGAACAGGTATCCCACTGCAAATATTTAACTGCAAGCACTACAGCAGGGCGTGCCGGGCTGTGGCCGCGTATGTTCAGGGCTGTTTTGTATCGTCGTCGCTATCAGAGTCAAAGTCCGAGGAATAGACAGCATCCTGAGATTCGCTGATGCTCGATCCATCGATAAAATCAGTCGCAAACCCACGGGAATTGCGACATCTGTGGCTCAATGTGTGCTGCATAATGAGTTTTAGGAGCATGAAAGAAGCCTGAGAATCCCGCAATGTGCCTTGAGTCTGTGTGTGACAGCGGCTGTGTTGTGTGTTTGCTTCAGTCCTCGTCTTTTGCACTGCACACACATGTCGACCTCGAATGTCCAGTATCGTGGCAGTTTTGCATGTATTTGAGAGCTTGCCCTGTGTAGACATGCCCTGTATAGGCATATGTATTCCAGTAAGAAAACAAAAATTCTGAAGGAGCCCAACATGCCGTATTTCATAACAAGTGTATCATGTAAATTATTATGTGACAATCAAATAAAAAACTGAAACAAGACTGCCCAGTAGAGGTATGCAGATGTGTGCATCAGCGTAATAACTGAAACTTCGTGGAAGTTTACAAAAATATTCATTAGGTTGGTTTCTGTCATTCCTCTCTATCACATCATTATTGCAAAAATGTGCTCTCTAGTATTGCACGAATAAAAACACAGTTCAAGCACATCATTTGCTGGCACCTTCGCATCCATAGCAACAGAGAGAAGAATGGTTAAAAATTTTGCCTTGCTTCTCTGACCTTCAGTTTAGGTCCTCATGTTTGCTGAGCCTAAAGTATCATAGACACCATCCAGGGTTTACGGGCAGCTTGAGCACATTGGGCCAGATTGTGGAGAAGCCGCATATGTCACAGTGTCTATAGTGGTATTGGGTAAAGGCAAGTTTCTTGCATAATGCGTTAACATTCAGTACCTATTAGATTACGTTATTATTTCAGCTAAATTTTTGTTTCCCATATATATATATATATATATATATATATATGTATATATATATATATATATATATATATATATATATATATATATATATATATATATGTATATATATATATATATATATATATATATATATATATATATATATATATATATAATATATAAATTTATTGTGTGTCCAAAGAACTCCACTTTTTAAACGAGCTGCTCATTCTCTAAGTCTACTGTTAGGTGTTCCAAATTGCATGTACCTTGGACAGCATAGTGTTTGGCCTTCAGCTGAATGTAGTATTAGCCCATTTGCATGTAAATAAAGCTGCATTGGGCCAAGTGTGAAACAATGTGTTCATACGATACAGCCATGTAGCAAAATTTACACGTAAGCAAATTGTTTGATGCAATCCCTAGGAAAATAAGCAAAAATATAAGAATGTGCTTATATGAAAAACAGTACCTATGTTTCAGAAGCATGGCCTTTTGCCGCCATATTCCATAACATTTCATTATTTCACACTATAAAACTATTTTCCCTGTTTAGGTCTAACCGCTCTAAATTCGAAAATTTTCATTGAGAACACTTTTAAGGTTTTCGCCGTGTCTTAAGTCACTTCCAGGATTAAATTTATAGTTGTAGCTATCATCTGTGTTATAACAAAAACATTTTGGAACGACGTTATGAAGTATGCTAAGGGTGCGTATTAGAACAGTCACTTATATTTTCATTTTAAACATGTATAAAGCGTGTATGTACACACGTCGAAGCCGTATAGACTGTGTAATCCTAATTGAAGGTGTTGTGTGAACATATGCTTTTTTTAAGCATTGTATAGAATTAGCAGTACATTGAGGTGTAGTGAAGCCAAGCGAAAAATATTGGTTCAACAAAATGGTTAAAATACATCCTTAAGCGCATTTGTATGACTTTACCGCATGTAGTAAAACAAAAATGGCAACTGATGTGCTTGATATTTGTTTATTACCATATGGCACCAACACGCAAAGCAGACAAAAGAGGAAGGGAAGTGTACCAAAGGGCAACTCGCTCTTGATGGGAGCTGCATTCACAGCTGCATGACGTATGCAATCTTTGAAATATAGCAGCAGCTATCCACCTGTTCCCTTTGTTGCACATTTGTATTGTGTATGTACTAAGTCTTGCCCTGGAAGTGCTAGGCAGTGCCACTCGTGGCATTGGTGCTGCATGCAACACCTACTTCTAACCACAGGTGTTGTGTATTATGTGAACCTAAGTTCTTTTGAATTCATGTAAACCACAAAAGTTCCATTTGAAAGGGTGTGCCATATTCGCCACCATTGCCATGAGTAACACTGGCTGGCAGTCACAGGGCGAGTCGTCAACTTTGCTCAGCTATTATGCAAAACTATTTTATATACTAATGTGGTAATTAGAATACATGCGAAAAGCCTCACAGAATAAAATTTTCGATCCGCATCTTACAGTGATTTTTATTTTGCTTTAACTCAGGATGCCTTTTTATCTGCGTTGCATTTTGCAGCTGACCACTTCAACGATCTCAGCAGAAGCGTTACACAGGTGTGTTCTTTTCTGATTCTCAGTACTGATATTTTGTAGTTTATGTTCGATGTAAATGCACAGATAGAATGAAAAACAGGTTAAAAGATGAGCTCACAGACACTGTCTCCAAACGTTTCTTAGAAACGAAAATCTTTGTTAGAAGTTGTCATTATAGCAACACAAGAAAGTATGCACATCAAAACACCAGTGCCTAGCAAGCAACATCATTATACGGTAGAAGAAGCCAAAACATCATGCGAAAATCTGTACTAAACTAGGGACTGTAGTAAACGTTTTGGAGGCATAAATTGTTTCTTCGGTTACTCTGTCTAATTGCTTGAGCTGAACTGACGTGTCCTGCAAAATAGTTTGCATTTGAATTTGATACAATCTGCAGCAAAATGCGAACAAAGGGCTGCGATGCTGTAAGGGCCTGCTATTGAAGTAGCAAGCAGTCTGCCCAGTGCACTGCAGCCTCATAAAAATGAAATGTGGTACGCTGCACCACATGCATACACAACAAATTTTAATTCATGGCCATTTATACACTGTGCTTGTGCAGGACTGGGCAACTGGCTGTTTGTTCGTCACTGAAACAACTATGTACATCATGCCTGTATTGGGAAGCCACTATCTTTTTCAGTCAGTGTAGCAGTCCTTAAATGTATGGGATTTCCACGCACAATATTTTGTCTGTCGCACTTTGTCGTTTTTGGCACTCCTGCTTTTATGGCTGTGAAACACTTCAGGTTTGCTGAAGAGACAGTGGTAACCTTGTAGCTGGCCTCGAAAAGTTGTTAGTTGGATTTTTAAGGGCCAGCTTGCTTTTTACAGTGCTGAATCATGCAACAAAAGGCATGGGATTATTGACAAGGTTAGAGTGACTTTGAGAGAAGTTAATGAGGTTTTTTTTTAACTCACCTCTGTCTGCTGAGACCAAATCATGTTAGCTTTTAATGAAGCAATGTTCAGGTTGAAAAACTGCAAGGCTGTGTGGGTACTCAAA
This sequence comes from Dermacentor andersoni, assembly GCF_023375885.2. NCBI lineage: Eukaryota > Metazoa > Arthropoda > Arachnida > Ixodida > Ixodidae > Dermacentor > Dermacentor andersoni. The sequence continues at coordinate 33,367,586 of NC_092818.1, forward strand.
TACTATCATTGCTTCAGCTACCTGAAGTGCCTCCATGACATCAAGGCAGAAGCAAAACACATGGCAAAGGATAGGTTGGTGGACAAAGGGCTCTTGGTGGCAATTATGTAGGTTCAAGGGCTATCGCACTGAGTAAGAAAATGTGTTCCCGATACAGCGTGAACATAGTGTTAATGCTGAAGAACAAACTGGCACCCTCTGCCTAGTCTTACACAAGCACATGCAGATAAAGGAATGCTTTGATGCCCACCACTGGAGGGATCAGCTGATATTGCTATGACATAGAATGTGACACCAGATGACTATGGTTCACACATTTGCTGCAGCTCGCTGGTTGGGCAATTGAAGCCTTGATTGTAAGGTTGAAAAGTTTCAATCACAAGGCGGCAACTTAGTTGCCAGCTCTTACAGCATGGCTCACTCCTCAGTGCTACAGTGCTGGACGTATTTGACCAAGCCTGGTGCGAGTTCTCGTGAGTACCCAATGTTCAAGCTGCCACTAAATACTTAGTTGATAAAGTCACTGGAAATGAAATAATATGGTCATCGAAAGAGTCTTGAAAACGATGCCCACATGGCATGTAGCGTGTCCCTTGGTATGACACCAGTCAAACACCCTGTGCAGAGATGCTGGCAGAAGTACAGCAGAAGTGTGGATTATGGAGACAAAAATAATAAGCGGTTCAACTTCCACATATTATAGACCGTCAATAAGTAATCGTTCAGCAAGAACTCTGGCAAAAGGGGCAAGCTGCGCTCCCCACAACGAATACTATTAAACAGTACTGTTATTGTAGCAAAATTACCTATACCTCTTTTGTGAAAGATCATGCCAACTGAATAACCAATATAAAAGCATCAAGTTGCTCCAATAGAAAGTCTTTATTACGCTACACACCAGACTGGGATGTAAGATCTAGGTTATTTTGTAGCCAAGATGACCGCATGCAACGCCTAAAACATTTAAACACTTGGAAGTAACTGTGATTAAACTGCTGATTAAACTGAGTAACTCATCACAGCCGGTATCACACAATGTTGTTTTCTATGCCATGGAAAGATTCCAGCACGTGGACACCACAATTCTCCCCGAGGCCAATACAGACACAGCGGGCCAGCAAGCATGGACTAAAGATTTTTCCATGTGCATCGATGTAGTCTGCCACATTTGGTTTTCTTGTAGGCAGAGCCATATTGAGGTAACCATTTTCTGCCTGCATATTCATCGCAGGGAGCACGGCAGCCAGCTAAAGCGAGTTTCTCGTTGACACCTTGCCGCAGATGTAGACGTGACCGATTTTTCTTGGCACATATGTTGGGTTCAAGAAAGAACGCAGTAACTTAAGAAGAACTTCATTCCTTCTAGATTTAAGGCGTGGGGCCAGGCGTTAACCATTGTTTTAAAAATTTGACCAAACCAAGAAATATTCTCTTTTGAATGTCTTCTTATATCAGTTTGATACAGACCCTGGCTTAGTATCGGTGCATATGCTGTGGCTTTTTTTTAAATCTGTTTAAAAGGTCATCTTTTAGTGTGTTCCAGTCGCAAAGAAATCACAAATATATTTTGATTTCGGCAACGCTTCTTGTAACTTTACACAAGTCATTTTCATGTTGCAACCAAGCCTATTTTTTAAACACATCTTTTTCGCATGAAAAAAAAAACATCTCAGATGAAACAAGGCAGAAATGGCTGCTTATGCATTAGTACGATATTCCAACTCAGAGGACTGAAAAGTAATAAAATGTGCTACACTTTGATAATTTTTCTACCATATGTTCAATATCCCTAATAGGAATAAAGCAAATTCACTTTTGCACTAGCCTATTACAGAAATAAAAATGACAAACTGAACTTTTAAGGGGGCCCTCAGAGGGGCCCAGTCCGTGCGTGTCTTCTGGCGCAGCTGAGCACATGTGCAGCGTGCACATTCTGTTCTAGAGGTGATCTGCTGCCTGTGGAAAGTGTGGACGTGCTGACATGGCGTGTTATTATGTGCACAGTCTTCCCACGTGTTTAGTACTGGGGGTTGCATAATCTGTAGTTTCAGAGATGCATGGAAGTGAGAGACAGACAAAGCATTCGCCTCCACTGCCAGCACTTTTCATGATAGTGTCGTCCCACTGCTTGTCACAGTATCAAAGAGGACAGAGTGGATGCGAAAGGAAAGCTGGGTTTGGTGCATACTACCTATGTGAATGTACTGTTAACACACCATGAAACCTTATCTTTGATCACCGACTCTCAACTTCATTTTTTTTTCTCATTCAAATTTGCTTTTTCCGACTGTGGCTCTTTCCGTCGGAAAGCAACTCATTTGCAAATGCACCTATTTGACTAAAAGGTGGTATTTAAGCGCAACAAACGAAATTACTGATTTTAGCGGATTCGTTATGTGGGCGTTCATCTCTACCTACCTCCAGAAAAAGCCGACTATCACCTGCTCACACTCTGCCGCGCCAGCTCATGTAGGAATAAACTCAATTTTGGTTGGCCACAATGGTTATCGGTATAGTAGCTGTCGTGTGTCCACCCATACACATTTTGTGTGCTACCCGAAAACCTCAAAAAACACCTGTATTTTGCTTTTGTGTATTTATAATAAAATAAGTATGTGTTTGCTAGGATTTCCATTGCTTTGACTTAGCTGGTATGCTTGAAAATGTTCAAAATATGGCACTTAGATTTGTAAAAGGTTAGTCATGCTAAAAAGGCTTTGAATTACTGAGAGTAATAGTGAGCTGCAACGGCAGGATTTAAGACTAGGAAATCTCTTCAATTAAAGTTATTTCACAGCATATACTGTTCCAAACATGCAGAGATAGAGAAATTCATATCAGACTATCATCATACCTTACTAGAAAGAGTTTATACTAAAAAGTTTTAATAATTTTCTTCTACTTACACGTGATTGCTTATATCCTTTCTTCGGCAACCAAAAGCGACTGCTACGTTTTCCAGCCTGCAAATGGTTGAATAGTTTTCAAAGATAATTCCCTCCCTGCTTTGTGTGCATGATTTGTATGTGCTACATTACACAGAGTGCATACCCCCTGCAATGCCAGTATAGGCGAAGCAGGTACTAACTGCATAAACATAAAATAATTTTGAAGCTAGCAAAAATGGCATTTGCAATAAAAATATGCGTAGATGTCCTGTAGGTGGCACTGTCCAACAACAAACTGTGGTATCGAGGGACTGGGCAAAATAACTAAACGTGTGCTTGCCAAACTATAGCGATCATTTGGACCTTGATTCTGACTTGGTTACCAAAAGAAGTTTTGGTTTCTTTGTTTTGTCTTGTTTTTTTCTGCTAAAGTGCACATTTTCTTTTGTTTACTTTCGTTTGGGTTTTCATAGCTATATCATGTGCATATGCGATCAATAATGCCGTCTGGAAGTTAGTGGTTGTTTGTATTTCTCACTTCCTGACGTTAGTTCAATGTGTCTACTAAAATCAACAGAGCACCAGCCAGTATAAACCAGTGTGTTGTTGAATTTGTTTTCTTGTTTGAGCATGAATGATCTGACTGGTTATGTGTCAAAATAAACAATTATATTAGGAAAACAAAGTTCATCAGAACATGTCATTCGTTTTACTTACAATTACCATATTACAACTGTAGAGCCTACATATTCAGGCATGTAGATTTAAACGGAACACATCTTTTTCCAAGTCTTAATTCTGAACAGGTGAGAGCAGTGCTAAGGACGCAAAGCGAGTCCACATCGAAAAATGGCATGGTGCACTTTGCACTGACTGAGAATTGATCTGTTTTTGCAACAGACAAGCAAATTGCATTTGCCTCTCTGTTGCATATGCAATTACGCCTTGTCAAAGGCACGAAAGCACATATAGAGGCAGGGGCCGGTCACATACAGATGTACCGTGGTTGTAGGTTTGTCAACAAGCATGCCACTTTCCTGTAACTTCAGAAAACAGGTTCTGCGCTGACACATTCATCTTTTTTTGTTATTTCGTGGGATTTCATTGGTTATTGGGTTAATGGTTGCTGCTTTCGCTAACCTTGTTGCCCTTGTAAAATTCAGGCCGTCATCTGCACTGTTTACAGTGTACGTGCGCTAATGGTCACATTATAGTGGTGCCTAATCGTGAAGGCTCTCATTCAAATATAGACTTGTCTGGTCTACATATGCTTTTCTTCATTCCAAACGAATAAAATATAGCATGTTTGTGTCAGAGGGAAAGAAACTGGGACTGGTGCCTATTATTGCACATGAATCTATGCTTAGTTGCGTTAACATTTTCGCATAATTTTAACAACTTATTTGGTGCAGTTCTGTAACATTCACACTCTGGCTTATCCCCTAGTTGTAAGGAATATAGGCGAAAAAGTAAAGCATTGCAGTGGATTTAACTTAATGCTCTTGATTCTTGTTACCTTCTTGGCAGCATTTCTTTTTGGAAAAGCATATGTACAAAAGCATGTTTTGACCAAAAATGCTGATATTTGCGAGGCTTTGCAAGCACCACTATAACGCGACAAAAGCAGTGTGTGGCCATTTAGTTATCCAAGGTCTGGAGCAAACACCACAAAAAGTAAACAAAGAAAGATATGTATGCTTATGACACAAGCACCGGATCTAACTTGAAGCTTTAAAGTAAGGAAATAGGCAATGTTTAATAACAGGTGGAGACATGATGTGATGATATCGTTAAAATAAATTCTTCATGCAGTACAGCTAATGGATCACTGATACATTTGTCATTCTTTTTAATTGTTGCAAACCACAATTACCTTGCAGGTTCTCAGGTCGTAATACCTGGCTGCAACGCAAGTTTTGTGGAACAGAGGACCTCAGTCACATTATTTGCAGTGTTTAACATTGTGTGAGGAAGGGTTGTTTCACACAGATGAATCATACACCCTCAATGTCCCTGTTTTCCCACCAATAGAGCATCCCGTCTGTGCGAAGTAGGCACGACCTTATGATGACAGCAGACTACACAATGCTTGCAGCCTAGCTCTATGGATGCATATTGTGCTTCAAGCCACAACCAACTTTTTCCTTATTTGGCTTCTGTCTTTTGTTACAGCACAAAACTCTCCTAACAAGAGCCTAGGAAAACAACGATTTGCTTAACTAAATGAGGCATGAATATGGAATATGATGAATGAGATGAGTGAAGTAAAAAAAAGTGGTCACAGTTGTTGCGTATGTATTTGTGATTTTCATGGGTAATTGTCTAGCTCGTCCTTAAGGGCAAAAATTATTTTCTGTATGAAACATGAGAATAGAGATTTGCTCTGATGACAGAAAAAATGCTGAAGCCAGGAAAACAAATTAGTTTGTTTAGTTTGGCACAATGTGAAGACGGTGCACTGTGCAACGGAGGTTATGAACAGTCTACCATTCCCATCCGTTCGTGCTTGCATTGCATAGACACATATTGCATTAATTTGAGATTGAGGCTAATGAAGTTGTTTGTGCGCAACAACTCTGATCCGCATATTGTGATGCACTCTAAAATAGGTTGGTCCATTCCTGTGTTCGTCAAAACTCGTAGCCAGAAATTATGTCCAGACGTACGTAAGATAATTAAGCTTTGGCAGATTAGCACGAAAAGGACTAATGCATCAGTAATATTCATGTATATTGCATGAAGAATCTGTTTTTGAATTATTGACGTCACATAATGTCAGTACGTCTTGTATATGATGTCTGTTTTCTTATTTCAGCTAGGGTTGAGGTTAGGCGCTTGTGTCCTGCATTTCTTTGTGTTCGTTTGTTCCTGTGGTGCCATTACGCCAGAATAAATCCATGATAGGAGCTGGCAGTCCGTGCAGTTATACTACATTGGCCTAAGTACGGCTGGCGGCGTGAATTCGACGAGTGCGAAGTAGCAGTAAGAACTTCAGAAGGTTAGAATATTGTGTCAGTTCGTGGTGCGTATTACCGTATGGTGAAGCGAAACACATGGAACAGTGTGGGGCGAGACAGATGGGAAAGTGCTACAGACAACTGAAATTTTAGTGGAAAGTTCCGCTGCAGGAGGACAATGCATGCATTATCCTGGTGCAGCGAACTTTGCCAATTTTCATCGTTGTCACTAGCACTTGCCCATATACATTATACTTCACCGTACTCTAATAGCAGTAACATCATCTTTGAAGGGAAAAAAGAACAGAAGCCAACGGATCCGAGCCATAATCAAAGCCATCAGAATTGATCAATTTTAGGAAAAATGTTCCAGTGTAGCACATGTTTTGTTAACCAACATGTAAATGGCATACATGTCTGCAAACCGATGACCAGGTGCATTTCTCATGCACACACATTATATTGTACAACTGCTTCCTGCTTCTTTCGCTTTTTCAGAGTACTTAACTGATTGTCTGTTCTAAAATTAAATCTCTTTTCAGCCAGCACTATGTGTCATTACTGTATAAGCCCATACTTTGTCAGCGTCGTTCGCACTGTTCCCAACTAAATATGAATGACCAAATAACCATATTTAATTGTTAGGTTATGAAGAGAATACTCTTAATACGTATTTCTTTAGAAAAATTTTCTCAATTTTAGGAAGAAGCCCGGTTGGCCCCAAGCTTTGTGTGAAATGAAGAAATGGCCCTCCATATCCATTCATGTTTACATGTCGTCATAGCCAGTCTGTTAGCTTCATTTTTGGTTCTTCCTATTGAACTCTCAAGAAAAGTACCAGCTCTGTTATTCATTGAAAACAAATTTTTGGACTTGGGGACAACGCCATGCACGACACGATTGGAGGCCAATGTGATAAGGAGCACGTTTTCTCAAAACAAGGCACTCAAACGTGAGGAAGCGACTAGATTCGCCTAAAGATGCTGCTATTGGATATGGTCTGGGAAGGTACTTGTTCGGGGCTGCATTTGCAGCATGTTACGTTGCTGGATTTGGTACAGTGAAATGTTGCTGCTGGCACAGCATTCAAGTAAATATGGTTGCCATGCTCAAGTGTCCATGCAGAACACAAATCATCCACTATTATGAACTACAATGCAAATCTGCATAAGCGAAAATCGCTTAAGCGAAACTGCCGCTTAAACAGGACACCATCCTGATGGTTGGTTGGTCGGTTCTCTACAATGTCTCTCAGTGAATAAAATGCCCGCTAAATGGAACGAATTTCCCTGTTGCCTTGAGCTTCCATTCAAAGAGTGCCCACTGTAAAATATAGGGGGGGCCCTGTTTGGAACTTTCGAAATCCAGTCGTAAACAAAACCGCGTTTCAGTGGGAGCTAAATGCAAAAACAACCGTGCACTTAGACTTAGGTGCATGTTAAGGAAACCCAGTTTGTCCACTTTATTCCGGGGTTGCTCGCTACGGCATGTCTCATAATCAGAAGGTGTGTTATGGTTCGTAAAATATGATAATTTAATTTTCAATAGCTTGCTCTGAAATACGGCGCAATAACTACATTAAATTATTTAGCGTGTTTGTGTGATGAGTCCATATTTCTTAATTTAGTACTTTGACCTTTGTGATCATACTTCTGTGCTAGTCCATGCAAAATACCCCTGATTGGCCTCATTATACAAGCCACTAATAATTTGGAGTTGATTAGTCAAGCAAATTAAATTTACAGCACACACACCTTAGACGGGCCACAAACGGAACATACGACACACACTGGCGTTAACAACTTCTTTATTTCTTCGTCGTCGATGCAATATAAACCCTAGGCCATACAGCGCAGTCAGGCGCAGATTACATTGCAGACACCTGCCAAATTATTACATACGCAAACGTAGGAAATCAAATTCAGATGGATGAAGGGACAAAGTTATGTCACTGATGCAATTATCGCCTTGCCTTTTTATGTGGTAGGCCTCGAAGGCAAGCCGCGCATGCTTATTCTTCCTTTCGCCAAGAATCAACGCCCCATCAAGTGATGCCGCACAATTGTTGCAAGAGTATATATGCGCACCAAGGTGCGCTCCTCTATCTACATTTCTACATCTATCTACATCTCCGCTATCTACAGTGACATGCGACACAATATTTGCGACCCGGTAAATTGAAGCATCGCCTTTCAGGAGCTCAGTATGAGGTCAGGCAACTTACCCAATCTTCTGCACGAAGCGGGAGAAGTAAGAAAAAAAGCCCACGGAGCGCCGTATAACAATGGCGCTAGTCGCAACGGGAAAAATTCGCAGAGCCCGAACTTTGCCTGGGTCAGGGCGCACTCTGGACGTCGCTACAAGATGGCTAAGTATAGAGATTTGGCGGTGACTGAAGTGACACTTAGATGAATTAGACTGGGGCGGGCATTTTAAAACACAGACGGAACTAATAAAAGGCGCTCAATTGGAGTGGATTGGAGCCAACTTTATTTATGTCTGCAGTTGGGCGTTGGTGCGCCTCGACGAGGGCCTACGTCATCCTCGAAGTCACCGTTACTCGGCGCGGATCTCCGCTCGCCGTTCCTGACTCGCTGGGTCCGTGCCTTTCGAGCGCCTCGAGGACCTGCTGGACGGCCCAGAGCTGATCGTCTCGGTCGTAGCTCTTCGCGGCTGCCTCTAGCCGCGGTGGTAGCGTTCTTGATTTTGCTTCTTCTGGATATTTAACGCAGTCCCTCAAGATGTGCTTGTAGTCTGCGGTCTCCCTCCGGTAGACTCTGCACATATCTGTCGGATATGTGTCGGAGTACATGCGATTCATCAGTCTCGGGCTCGGTAGTGATCCGGTCTGGAGCTGTCTCAGTACTACCGCCTCCGCTCGACTCAGTTTCGGGTGCGGGGGTGGGAGATTCCGGCGAGCCAGGCGGTAGGCCTTTGTTATTTCATTGTAATCCATAATGCGGTACTTGGTGCTCGAGGTGTGTGGCATATGTAGGAGCGAAAAAATTCCGTCATCTAGGTAACAGAGACAGCTGGAGCACATGAGTTTATACAGAAGGTCGCCCATTATGATTCCGAACGTGGATTGGGCAAAACACGAGCAGAAAGGCATGGCTTTGAACTGGTTTAGGCTGTCCGACATTACAAAGCTGTCTTCTCGTAGCCCATGTCGTCCACGCAATCTGCCAGTAGCCGGAACGAAGGTCGACAGAACAGAACCATTTGACATCTTGAAGGGAGTCGAGGACACCATCGATACGTGCGAGAAAAAAAAATATATTTTTTGTTACCTTGGGAAACTCATCATCATCAGTCTACTTTATGTCCACTGCACGACGGAGGCTTCTCCCTGCAATTTCCAATTACCTCACTCTTGCGCCATGCAATTCCAACTAGCACCGGCAAACTTCCTTATTTCGTTGCAACACCTAACCTTCTGCCGTCCTCTACTGCACTTCCCTTCAATTGGTACCGATTCTGCCACTCTAAGGATCCAACAGTTATCAAATCTGCGCATTACATGACCTACCAAGCGCCATTTCTTTCTCCTAATGTCTATTAGAATATCGTCCATAGCCGTTTGCTCTCTGACCCAAACCGCTCGCTTTCTGTCTCTCAAGGCTATGCCTAGCATTCTTCGTACCATCGCTCTTTGCGCGCTCCTAAACTTCTTCTCAAGCTTCTTTGTCAGTCTCCAAGTCTCTACCCCATTTGTCAGCACCAGTAAAATGCACTGATTTTAAACCTACCTTTGCAATGATAGCGGTAAGCTTCATGTCAGGAGCTCGCGATGTCTGCCGTATGCGATCCCACGCCATTTCATTTTCTGAATTTCCTTCTGATGGTCAGGGTTCCCTGTGATTAGTTAACCTAGGTAAGCGTACTCCTTTACAGACTCTTGAGGCTGACTTGCGATCCTGAACTCTTGTTCCCTTGTACGGTTATTCATCAATATCTTTGTCTTCTGCATATAATCTTCAACCCCACTCTTACACTCTCCCTATTAAGGTCCTCAATCATTCTTATAACTCGTCTGTAGTGTTGCTGAATATGACAATGTCATCGGTAAACCGAACTTTGCTGAGGTATTCACCGTCGATCCTTACTCATGAACCTTCCAAGTTAATAGCTTGAATACTGCTTCCAAGCAAGCAGTGAATAGCATTGGAGTGATTGGGTCTCCTTGTCTGACCCTTTTCTTTATAGAAATCTTCCTACTTTTCTTGTGTAAAATTAACGTGGTTCTGGAACCGCTGTAGATATTATCCAGGGTATTTACATAAGCGGTCTGTACTGCCTGATTGCGCAATGCTTCTATGACTGCTGGTATTTCTACTTAATCAAAGGCTATTTCGTAATCTATGAAAGCCATATACAGAGGTTATTGTACCCTGCGGATTTCTTGATAACCTGATTAATGACAAGGATCTGATCCGTGCTAGAGTATCTCTTCCTAAAGCCAGCCTGTTCCCTTGGTTGAATAAAGCCCATTGTTGCCTTTATTCTATTGGATATTATTTTGGTAAATGTTTTACATATTTTTGACTAAGCTAATGGTCCTATGATTTTTCAGTTCTTTAACGTCTCCCTTTTTGTGGATTAGTAAAATATTTGCATTGTTCCAGTTTTCTGGGATTCTTGCAGTCTATAGACACTTCCTATGGAGAGCCGCCATTTTCCTAGCATTATGGCTCCTCCGCCTTTCATTGAATCGACTGTTATTCCATCTTCTCTTGCCGCTTTTCCTCATTTCATGTCTTGCAAGGCACTTCAGACCTCATCCCTAGCTATAGGAGGAGTTTCTGTATCCTATTTAATATTGTTTCGAATGAAATACTCATGAGTTCTGTGGGTACTGTACAGTCAGTGTAGAATTCTTGCGCTGCTTTTATTAGACCTTCGGAATTGCTGATGATATTACCCTGCTTATCCTTCAGTTCATACATCTTGGCTTACCCTGTGCCATGTATTCTTTTCACTGATTTCAGGCTGGGTCCATTTTGTACGGCTTCTTCAGTGTTTCTCACGTTATAATTTAGAATATCACTTATTTTTGCTTTTTCGTCAATTTTGTACGTTGATCAGTTTGACATTTGTTAAGGTACCAGTAATACACACAGAAACGCCAGGTGATGTCGGAAGACTACCAAAGACGCCCATGGGTTGGAAGGAAGAGGGCTGTAATATTCCTTGAGATAGCACCGTATCGACTTCCGTTTTTACCACTTGTCGCTCGTGTAAAGACACTTGGTGAATCGGATGGGCACCGCCAGCGTCAGGTATGTGTTGGGCAAAAGAAGTCTGGTCTAAAGGGCCGCTATTCATAATAAAACTGCCACTGAAGAAGCTGAGCAATGAGTGTAACTGGTAGGCGTGCTGAGGCTCGAGATCATAAGAGATCATTCTTGGGGATTCGGGTGAGCCATCTGGTGACGACTGGGTAGAGACACTGTGAGATGACGTTTAGGTACTCAAGAAAGATAGATGGTAGTCTGCCAAAGATGACAGCGTCATCATCATCATCAGCCTGATTACGCCCACTGCAGGGCAAAGGCCTCTCCCATACTTCTCCAACTACCCCGGTCATGTACTAATTGTGGCCATGTTGACCCTCCAAACTTCCTAATCTCATCTGCCCACCTAACTTTCTGTCGCCCCCTGCTACGCTTCCCTTCCCTCGGAATCCAGTCCGTAACCCTTAATGACCATCGGTTATCTTCCCTCCTCATTACATGTCCTGCCCATGCCCATTTCTTTTTCTTGATTTCAACTAAGATGTCATTAACGCGCGTTTGTTCCCTCACCCAATCTGCTCTTTTCTTATCCCTTAACGTTACACCTATCATTTTTCTTTCCATAGCTCGTTGCGTCGTCCTCAATTTAAGTAGAACCCTTTTCGTAAGCCTCCAGGTTTCTGCCCCGTACGTGAGTACTGGTAAGACACAGCTGTTATAAACTTTTCTCTTGAGGGATAATGGCAACCTGCTGTTCATGATCTGCGAATGCCTGCCAAACGCACCCCAGCCCATTCTTATTCTTCTGATTATTTCACTCTCATGATCTGGATCAGCAGTCACTACCTGTCCTAAGTAGATGTATTCTCTTACCACTTCCAGTGCCTCGCTGCCTATCGTAAACTGCTGTTCCCTTCCGAGACTGTTAAACATTACTTTAGTTTTCTGCAGATTCATTTTTAGTCCCACCCTTCTGCTCTGCCTCTCCAGATCAGTGAGCATGCATTGCAGTTGGTCCCCTGAGTTACTAAGCAAGGCAATATCATTAGCGAAGCGCAAGTTACTAAGGTATTCTCCATTTACTCTTATCCCCAATTCTTCCCAATCCAGGTCTCTGAATACCTCCTGTAAACACGCTGTGAATAGCATTGGAGAGATCGTATCTCCCTGCCTGACGCCTTTCTTTATTGGGATTTTGTTGCTTTCTTTATGGAGGAGAACAGTGGCTGTGGAGCCGCCATAGATATCTTTCAGTATTTTTACATACGGCTCGTCTACACCCTGATTCCGCAATGCCTCCATGACTGCTGAGGTTTCGACTGAATCAAACGCTTTCTCGTAATCAATGAAAGCTATATATAATGGTTGGTTATATTCCGCACATTTCTCTATCACCTGATTGATAGTGTGAATATGATCTATTGTTGAGTAGCCTTTACGGAATCCTGCCTGGTCCTTTGGTTGACGGAAGTCTAAGGTGTTCCGGATTCTATTTGCAATTACCTTAGTAAATACTTTGTAGGCAACGGACAGTAAGCTGATCGGTCTATAATTTTTCAAGTCTTTGGCGTCGCCTTTCTTATGGATTAGGATTATGTTAGCGTTCTTCCAAGATTCGGGTACGCTCGAGGTCTTGAGGCATTGCGTATAGAGGCTGGCCAGTTTTTCTAGAACAATCTGCCCACCATCCTTCAGCAAATCTGCTGTTACCTGATCCTCCCCAGCTGCCTTCCCCCTTTGCATAGCTCCCAAGGCTTTCTTTACTTCTTCCGGCGTTACTTCTGGGATATCGAATTCCTCTAGATTATTCTCTCTTCCATTATCATCGTGGGTGCCACTCGTACTGTATAAATCTCTATAGAACTCCTCAGCCACTTGAACTATCTCATCCATATTAGTAATGATATTGCCGGCTTTGTCTCTTAGCGCATACATCTGATTCTTGCCAATTCTTAGTTTCTTCTTCACTGCTTTTAGGCTTCCTCCGTTCCTGAGAGCTTGTTCAATTCTATCCATGTTATACTTCCTTATGTCAGCTGTCTTACGCTTGTTGATTAACTTCGAAAGTTCTGCCAGTTCTATTCTAGCTGTAGGGTTAGAGGCTTTCATACATTGGCGTTTCTTGATCAGATCTTTCGTCTCCTGCGATAGCTTACTGGTATCCTGTCTAACGGAGTTACCACCGACTTCTATTGCGCACTCCCTAATGATGCCCACAAGATTGTCGTTCATTGCTTCAACACTAAGATCCTCTTCGTGGCTTAAAGCCGAATACCTGTTCTGTAGCTTGATCTGGAATTCCTCTATTTTCCCTCTTAGCGCTAACTCATTGATGGGCTTCTTATGTACCAGTTTCCTCCGTTCCCTCCTCAGGTCTAGGCTAATTCGAGTTCTTACCATCCTGTGGTCACTGCAGCGCACCTTACCGAGCACGTCCACATCTTGTATGATGCCAGGGTTAGCGCAGAGTATGAAATCTATTGCATTTCTAGTCTCGCCGTTCGGGCTCCTCCATGTCCACTTTCGGTTATTCCGCATGCGGAAGAAGGTATTCATTATCCTCATATTATTCTGTTCTGCAAACTCTACTAATACCTCCCCCCTGCTATTCCTAGTGCCTATGCCATATTCCCCCACTGCCTTGTCTCCAGCATGCTTCTTGCCTACCTTGGCATTGAAATCGCCCATCAGTATAGTGTATTTTGTTTTCACTCTACCCATCGCCGATTCCACGTCTTCGTAGAAGCTTTCGACTTCCTGGTCATCATGACTGGATGTAGGGGCGTAGACCTGTACAACCTTCATTTTGTACCTCTTATTAAGTTTCACAACAAGACATGCCACCCTCTCGTTAATGCTATAGAATTCCTGTATGTTACCAGCTATATTCTATTATGACAGCGTGTATTAGGCTATACCTTGTGGTAGAACGTGGCTTTATATATGGTCGAATTTTAGAAGAGGAACGCATGTAGAAATGTTCGTAGAATTGACGGCAGTGTAAGGAAGCGTAATGTTTAAGCAGGGGGGACGTTCGAGAGAGGAGAGACGATGCGATCGCCTTTAGACAGAGGTGATGTGGGGTTGGATGAAAGACGAACGTAACTGCTTCGGGTCAAGACGACTGTGTTGCGTAGGACGAAAGCTGCTGGTAACTTCCTGAGGGGGGGATAAGGGCAGTGCAAATCGAGCTTAACAAGTTCCATTGAGCAGTCAATCAACATTGAAGGCTCTGAGAGAAAATCGAAACCCACAAATAATGTCATGGGGACAATTTTATCATCATCATCAGCCTGGTTACGCCCACTGCAGGGCAAAGGCCTCTCCCATACTTCTCCAACTACCCCGGTTATGTACTAATTGTGGCCATGTCGTCCCTGCAAACTTAATCTCATCCACCCACTTAACTTTCTGGCACCCCCTGTTACGATTCCCTTCCCTTGAAATCCAGTCCGTAACCCTTAATGACCATCGGTTATCTTCCCACCTCATTACATGTCCCGCCCATGCCCATTTCTTTTTGTTGATTTCAACTAAGATGCCATTAACTCGCGTATGTTCCCTCACCCAATCTGCTCTTTTCTTATTCCTTAACGTTACACCCATCATTCGTTTTTCCATTGCTCGTTGCGTCGTCCTCAATTTAAGTAGAACCCTTTTCGTAAGCCTCCAGGTTTCTGCCCCGTAGGTGAGTACTGCTAAGGCACAGCTATTATACACTTTTCTCTTGAGGGATAATGGCAACCTGCTGTTTATGATCTCAGAATGTCATTCTTCAAGGATGAGTCAAACGAACAGAGAGGTCTGATGGCAGCGGATACTGACACAAGCAGCGCAAATTCCTATGACGGCCGGCTTTCAACCCTCGGTCACCCGCCTAACACAGAGCGCAGCATTTGTATGGACTTTAGTTGGGCGTTTACAAAGATGGTCACTCATGATAAATTTGTGCGCGCCGGTATCAAAGACTTTACAGGGACATCATACACATGCACCACAAGTAAATTTTTATCTGTCAGCAGGGTCAGCAGAGGAATTTGAGTCCACGTCGATGTAGCAGCGTCGCACCTCAAAGCTTCTCCCGTCAGATTTCCAAACAGTTCCGGTGCATGGGTGACGGGCTGGGCGAGGCAGGGGGCCTCGTGTTGGTATTGCTGTGTAGTTTGTGCCAGTGGCGGACGACTACCTTCTGAGCAGTGGTAAGGTTGGTACGTAGACTACGATGAGGGCGTCCAAGTGTTGTGGCAGTGACGGGAATGTTGCGAACACGTCGGCAGTTAAAACAAATAAGCCTAACATCTCGGGTTCGCCATTACAGCGACTTGGTTACGAATAGAACGTGAGTAGCACTGGTTCTGCGCGGCCGGGACAATAGCAAAGGATTCGAGTTCTTTGGCGGGGGAAACGGAGGGAACCACAAGATTCGCCGGCTCTTCGCGAACTACGGACTAGATGAGGCAAAGCGATGGTAAAAAACCATTAGGGACATTCGTCTTGGAGCTAACCGGTGGTGCCGCCTCTAGCTCTGCGAACGATGCGCACAATGCTCTCGGACGTGGTCGACTGATGGGCGGAATGGTCCTCGCACGACAAGTTAGCGGCTGTATTTGGAAGGCGGGTGTATTGATGAATTATTCGACGGCTTTTAACTTCTTTGAAACTCCGGCATTCAGGTGTGTTCGCGTAAACGTTGGTGAAGTTACTGTACACGACAAGGTTAAGTGCATCGGTTACAATGCTCTTCAGTAGATGGTTTACCATTTCTCCCGGCATTCACTCGTCCAGCTTGAGGCAAAGGGCAAGAACGTCCTGAATACACGTCACGCATGACTCAGTTGACGTCTGGGCGTGAGTCTCCTGTTCTCTCTTCGCGGCTCGTTGTCGTTAAACTGCTTTTTCTTAAAGGAAGGAGCTATTCTAGAAAATAGCGTTAAAGAGCCTTTTCTTGCATAGCTCCTAGCTCCTGATCTCCTCTTTATTTGTCTGAAATCACACCTCTGCCGTGCCTTTCAAGTAGACAATCACGTTGGCCAACACAAGAGTGTGTGATGCCACCTCTCATTTTCGCTGACACGCTCGTGAATCCGGAGCCAATCTTCGACGTCGAGTTTGGTGGTACCTGTAGACGTGCTAGAATCGCTGGGCTGAGCCAATATGATGGTTGGCATGGTGGTCACCGCTGTGGTCGCTCTTGTTGCAGCCTCTTCTTCATTCGCGATGGTGGTAGCGGCCCGGCTACGTCCTCTTAGCAGCTGTGTCTTGCATTAGATGAACCCTGTACCTTCACCAAAATGTAGCACTAGGATTATAGAAACAGGGAAATTCATTTGAATGGTGTATACAAAAAAACAGACACAGAAGCAAAGTGTCTAATGTCGTAGTCTTCAGTCCAAGCTCGTGCTCTCCTTCCCCTTGGCTTTTAGCGTTCTAACAATATAAACGCCCTCAAACCTTATATATGTGATGTAATTGATTTACCAGTAGCCCTTCGGTCACACGCAAACAAGTTAACAACAATGAACGTAATACATATAAAGGCAGTTTCGTCGGAAGTGCTTCAATCTTGCGGCAAAACTGCAGCTTTTTTGAGAAAGCTTCTTCTGAGGCACTTGCGCGTGCCGATGTTGCTGCCACCCGGACTAGTTCATCATTTTTATGTAGTGATGTCTGTTAGTACGTTAGGCAATCCTTTTACCTTTATATTTTGTTCAAAATATTCGATGTCAGCACATCCACACTAATGCTCCAGCTGGTCTGTTTCTTCAAATAAGCTCAGTTGCAAGGGACCGTCTTTCCTTTCTTAGCCTCCCTTTTTCCACAACACTTCTATTCTCCTCTTTGCAGGATATACCAAACCAACTAGGCCTACAGCCTACTATTCTCGTTGATCCACTCTCGTGCGCCCGTTCACTCGGCGCCACTGGCTTGACACCACCTTGCTCCACTCCCTAGTACTGTTGTCGGCACAACATATAAACGGGAGTCGATCGCGCTAGGTGCGCTATACTGCGCGTAGGCGTCTTGCAAATACAAGGGCTCCTCGAAAGTGTTAAATGAAACTCGAGTGCCAGGGTGTAACGGCACTGCAGGCACGACAGAGGTATGTGAGACGTGCTGAAGTGACGAGGGTGGCGAGGCAGTAGGCGAAGAGTTTAACAAACGGAATAGGCGCGGCCGCACAGCGCTTCCACAGATAGAGGCAACGCACAGCCGAGAAGCAGCGCCGCGCGAGACTGCGCGAACATGAAACATTCATTTCACAGGACACATTCAATGTAGAACGTAGATCTGGCCGGAGTATTTTACGTGGTAGAATGGCGTGGGAGGGGGGAGGGTAGAATCTACCTCGCATCTTCAGCATCATCTGCGGCATCAGTAAAACTATCTCATTCTTCCACACCAACGTATACGGAGCCTCGCGTCGATGGCGGCTGCGAGAACTTTCCTGGAGGGCCATATAATTGCTGTCGCATTAAAATTTAGTGGTCGAACCAACTGACCACTCCTTATCCTTATCCGCATAATCGAGAAAGATAGTGAAACACCAAAAAGTTTTAAGCAGGAGTCCACTACCAACTTCCTGTAACGGATCTCACGTCCGATGGGAATGCGTACAATATGCTTTTTGACAGAGAGCGCTTCGGTAGTTTGAGCGCAGCGCAGCCTCCAACGTGGTGTAGCCTGGTGTAGACAGTGTAGGCATTCTGCTGAGGTACTCAGCTGACATATCAGTCTCCGCACATGATTTTTCGTCCGTATCTACCTATCCAGCGTCGCCTCGTCGCCCACGTAGTGTAACTTGAACACGGATCAGCAGTGCTCACAAGCCGCGTACTGCTTCGCATGCCACGGCAGCAACTAAGAAAGCTGCCGCCATAAGCAGCGTAGAAAGGCCACGACGTTGACGGGCAAGTCTCATTTTCGTGTCGCGGCGGACGTGGTAGGATGAAGCAGAACGCCTTCGCGCTTTCGTGGCGCACGCTGCGAAGTCTGCCACTCGCATTACTGAAACTGAGCGCATCGCAACTCAGCTGGCGGCCCAAATCACTACAGAGCCAGACCAAAATGGTCGTAACTTCACTGAAGCCAGTCGGCAGCAGTATGCCGCACGCCAAAAGGACGCCGCGCTTCAAGGACACCTGGAGAATGATCGCCCACCCGCATGTGGTGCACCTTACCCTGCACCGGACAGTGAGTTCACCAAGTAACAACAATCCGTTCGATTTTGCTTGCACGGTTTCCGAGCACCCGTGGTTGTGGCGGATTGGCGCAGTGCTACGGCTTGGGCACTTCAGTGTTTCCTGGGGATGTATTTGAGTCGCGAGTAGATTGATAAGCTTTGCTTCTATGGAAATGGTCGAAGATCCCTGTGCAGTTGTAGGGTGCCGCTGATAGCTACTTGCACCTGAATACTTCCCTTAGAGTAAACATGCAGCACCTTCTGTGAAGACACCTTTTACTTTCGTGTTTCCTATGACAGAGGGATCAATAATTATTTTTTTCAACCAAATCTGGTTAAGATGTGAAATGTTGCCGTACGGAAATGTTTTCCACGTGTGTCTCTGCGTTAGTCGTTTTCGGTTGAAATGTAAGTTTACAAAATTTTCATTGTTATCATGCCAACAATACTCAGTCAAAAGTACCACTTTCTTCGGGATCAACTACATTTTATTTTACAAGCAATGTATAGATTACATTCAATGAGCAGAGTCACTTGATCTGTGCGCTTGCTCTAGTGGAGCTGCCAAGAAGTGGTGAAATGCCATGGATAGAAATAGCAAGAATATGGCTTGCTTTCCAATCAGGCTTTTTATGTCAATGACAGCGCCGAAGAAGTGGCGCACTATTTTGCAACAGAGAAAGGGTAGCGACATTGCCTATCGTTTAGTATCATGCGATTTGAGATGGCATGAGACGCCGACAGGAGTAAAGCTGGTAGGGTCCGAGGTTCTGAGCTACACTTTGCTGTTTTCCATTTACCAAGTCGTTGAAGACGCAACGTGGAATACCATAAGGTGCTGGATCAAATTTATGGGACAGGTCTCTATATACTGAAAAGATATTGCGCCAAAAAACAACACACACAAGAAGAAAGACGACGACACCACGGTGGTGTTCTCCGCTCCCCGAAAGCTTGCCCAGCTAAGCCGTCGCATAACTTGCGAAATCCAAATGCCTGGCTGTCAGAGAAGCATGGCCAGCGTGTCGTAAAGTGTGCCACAAACGTGGTATAAGAAATTCCTCTGTGCTGCGGGAAATGATACATTGGACAGACGGGGCGTTGTGTCAACGACCGACTTAGGGAACATGCAAAAGGTATAAAGAATAATGAAGGTGAGCGACTTGTGGATCACTGCAGGGCTTGCACCGATTGTTTTCCACGGTTCCGCGATGCGAGGAATTAGGGTAGAGGCAGGCATCAGACATCTCGTGAAACATTGGAAGCCCTCTGCATCAAGTGTGTTAGTGATACGTCAGTTTTTCTTTACGATGCTGAGCTGAAGTTTCTATCACGCCTACTCTGATAAAACCTTGTACTCCATGTTGTCTTGTACGCATGCGCGGTGTTTTGGAGGGCTATATATGTCGAGAGCTTTCACCCTCATTAAACAGTTGAAGCAGCACCCGTGGTGTCGTCGTCTTTCTTCTTGTGTGTGTTGTTTTGTGGCGCAAAATCTTTTCAGTATGCAAGATCACCAACTAGCCCAGCAGTTAACTCTTCTAAGGTCTCTATATCTTGCATGCAAAGGAGCTGCTTAAGAAGCCTGATTAGTTGATAGTTTATTTGGATTGAAATTAAATTTTTAAAGCTTATATCTTATCCTATTTAATGGAAAAGTCATTTGCGACCACTAGACAAACCGAGGTATGTTTCTTCTTATGGAATGGCGATTATTTCGCGAGAAAGTGCGACTCACAGTAAAAACTGGTTTGACTCAGGCTTGAATGCTTCGTATTGTTAGCTTTCATTGCAAAGCGCTACCTACAGCTTAAGTTGTGGAGAAATAGCGGACCTCTGTTCCTCCTGACAAGTTCAATCGTAAATAGGACACTGCCTTCGTTTTTATGCAGAGTATTTGATTTCTTTCTTTGAGACCGTAAAACTCTCTAGGATAATGCTTCTGAGAGAGAGAGAGACAGGGAGAGAGAAATGAATGCATAGAAAGGCAGGCAAGTTAACCAGTAGTAGTTCCGGTAGGCACCCTGCACGGGGGAAAGAGTACGGGGCTAAAATGAGAAAAAGACTTGTTCTGAGCATTGTTCACTACTCTTAGGGAAAAGTAGTGAAAACATGAATAACTATTCAGCTACCCAGAATGCATCAGTGCGCATATAGAGAGCATCTATCTCTCCATGACCGTTTATGTCTATACAAGTAGCATTACAGTGATGTTAAGGCACATTGTATCGCTGAACGTAAATGATTTAGCCTAGGTAGTGGTTATTCTGATATTTCTACATGTTCGGGCATACATGGTCTTTCAGTGAGCAATCTCAAAACTCTTAGATTACCTGTGGCGGATGCCAAAAATATTGTGCATGGACTGGTCTACTAAAAAAATTATATTATTTGCACAGGAAATAGATATGCACAATTGACTAACTAATTGACAAATAACACTAAAAAGCTTTTAGCTAATTACTTTATGGCAGATATTACGATTCACATATTATAGGAGGTGAGCCCGCAAGCCATACCCACTCGTGTGGATGACACCATTTACGAGGTATGAGGCGTCAAACTTGCGCTACAAATGCAGTGTCGTTCCACTAAGTGTTTTAGCAAAACGTCGTTTCATGCATAAGTGTACTGTACTTTGCTTTAGTCTAGTGAGCTTGTATTCAGTTGTAGTTCTGTTCCCACTACTACCTAAGGCCTCCAAGAATGGCCGGCAGTATGTAACATACAATTAAATTAAACAAAAAGGTAACTTGAACGCCTTATCGCTTATCGCTTATAAAGGTACCAGTCACCTACATTTACATTATTGTAATGATTAACTGTCGTAACTTCGCACATTGCCCATTTTCGCACAGCTATAAGGCATCACACTTTTCGCCTGGGGGAAACATCTTGCTTCGGTAGTCGCCAAAGAATTCTTACGCATTAAAATACGCTGGCAGTGCCTACTAGCTAGCGGCATATGTTGGTCCTTCTGCGTTTCCAATGTGCTAATGTACCGAGTGTGGTTTGCTAGCAGTACACGCTGTGTTGCAGGCCCCGCCTGTAGCGCAGCCACCTGGCGTGGGAGGCAGTCCAAAGCCACCTGCCTATCTGTCGTGCCTGTTTATTCTTGCCACAAAGAGATGGCGCTACGAGTGGATGTGCTTCCCTTTGCTGCCTGTTGCTGGCGCTCTAAGCAGCCTCCGCAGAGCACAAGCCACGCGCTCGACTCTGCCCTTTCAAAAAGAACCACCCTGTACAAACAGTCGGCACCTTGGTGTACACGGTGGGACTTGTAAGCAACTGTGTACGAGCATTCCTGTGGGCGTAGCGCCCAGCGACATAGGCGATCGGTACGGTCATTAATGGAATAATTCAGCCCAGCCAGTGGTAGCAGACGGCGGGCGTAGGGAATGACGCGGTCATGGCCTCACTGACGTCGGCGAAAAATGGCACCAATTCCATTACCACTGGCATCAATGCGGACTTCTGTTGGAGCAGACTGCTCATAGTTTACCAGAATAGGAGAGAGATAAGCTGTTCAAATCCCCAAGAAAATAGAACGTCTGGCTTCAAAAGAGCATAGGGCGGGTGGCTTCCACAAAATTGTGCAAGAAACACCGGAAGTACGAGCGCGGGCCCACGAAGCTGCAGACATCTTTAGCACGTGTTGGCATGGTAAACATCTGTACGTCCCGAACATTTCCCTGGTCTCGGCGCACAGCAGATTAATAAACAAGATAACCAAAGATAGTAATTTAGCGGCATCCGAACTGACATCTGAAGTGACAGGGCAGAAACGTGGAGGCTTACGAAAAGGTTTCTACGTAAATTGAGGACGATGCAATGAACTATAGAAAAAAGAATGATTGGTGTAACATTAAGAGATAAGAAAAGAGCAGACTGGGTGAGGGAACAAACGCGAGTTAATGACATGCTACTTGAAATCCATAAAAAGAAATGGGCATGGGCTGGACACGTAATGAGGAGGGAAGATAACCGATGATCATTAAGGGTTACGGACTGGATTCCTAGGGAAGGGAAGCGTAGCAGGGGGCGGCAGAAAAATTTGGTGGGCGGTGAGATTAAGAAGTTTGCAGGGACAAGGCCACAATTAGTACATGACCGGGGTTGTTGGAGAAGTATGGGAGAGGCTTTTACCCTACAATGGGCGTAACCAGGATGATGCTGATGATGATGAATAAAGATCAAAGAAGGCGATTAAGTGCAACATGAAGTTTACCTTCGGTAGAACACTTCATGATAGGCATATAGATGAAAGGTACGCACCATAAAACCACGTTGCTTATGGTAAGGGCCCTTATCGGTCCAGGTGCCTAAGTGCCAGCCGCAGCCATGCCACAAAGGGCAATGCGCGGCAAAATTCGACCCCACCATGGACTCTTGTCTGTGGTGTCGCAACGCGCCACTTACCTACAGGTCAAAGATACCCTTGCGATAATTTTTTGTTAATACAGGAACACCCAGTAAATAGTATGATACTGCCCGCGAAATTGGGCTGACATAAAAAAAAAAAGATGGAATTATGACAGAAATGCGTGGACGCGTGGTGGGGTTTACTATTGTATGGAAATTACCATTTGCTCTCTTGTCAACGGGGCTGGCGCTATTCTTTATTGCGCATGATACGTGAACGTTTGTCGACAAAAAAACGCTTTCTGTTTATACTTTCCTGGAATCATTGCTCATTGCATAAACATATTTACATAGCCGTGCGTGTGGCTATTTTAATGTTGCAGTTTCTCTGCCGCTTTGCTAATGAAACGGTCTACAATGTTAGCCTCTCGATTAAATGAGGCTGCCTATACACATCGTGGCTTTCTAGAGCTGCTAAAGGAGCAGCGTGCTGTCTTATTTAGTGGTGCTTCTACGCTTCAGCATTCATGGACGCATTACGGAATCAGGGCGCAGACGATCCATATGTAAAACAACTGAAATATATCTATAGCGGTTCCACAGCCACCGTTGTCCTCCATAAAGAAAGAAACAAAATCTCAATAAAGAAAGGCATCAGGCATTCCTGAGGCATTCCTTCAGTGCTATTCACAGCGTGTTTACAGGAGGTATTCAGAGACCTGGATTTGGAAAAATTGGAGATATGAGGATAAGTGTTATTGGAGAATACTTTAGTAACTTGCGATTCGCTGATGATATTGCCTTGCTTAGCAACTCAGGGGACCAATTGCAATGCATGCTCACTGACTTGTAGGGGCAAAGCACAAGAGTGGGTCTAAAAAATATTCTGCAGAAAACTAAAGTAATGTTTAACTGTCTCGGAAGAGAACAGCAGTTTACGATAGGTAGCGAGGCACTGGATGTGGTAAAGGGATACATCTACTTAGGGCAGGTAGTGACCGCGGATACGGATCATTACACTGAAATAATCAGAAGAATAAGAATGGGCTGGGGTGCGTTTGGCAGACCTTCGCAGATAATGAACAGCAGGTCGCCATTATCCCCCAAGAGAAAAGTGTATAACAGCTGCGTCTTACCAGTACTCACGTACGGGGCAGAAACCCGGAGGCTTACGAAAAGGGTTCTACTCAAATTGAGCATGACGCAACGAGCTATGGAAAGAAGAATGGTGGGTGTAACGTTAAGAGATATGAAAAAATTGGAGGACGCTTAAGCTTCGGCTTCAAGAGCGGAACGCGATAGTGTTATCGCAACCCGTTTGCACCGCCCACTCATTCGCTCGGCACGCTCGTGAGACACACAAAGACAGAACGTGTGCCTGAGCAAGCGGAACTAACCAAATAACTCAGTGCCTCAGAGGGAGAAACGATCTACGCGAGCCAAACGTGGTGATCGACACGGGCAGCCGGACCGCGACGCGCCAAGAAGGCGGACGCGTTCATTGGGCTGACACCTTGATGGGATCGTCCTCTATCTTGCTTAGGAGCACCACCGGGCGCATGACTCTTCACCAGCAGCACGGCACACATCGCAAGGGACGCTTTCTCACCAAACGCGCTACAGCGAAGCGATCACGCCAAAGGTGTCCCGCATCTGACGGTGCACACTGCAATCGCACTGTGAGCGGAAAGAGGAGGCACGTCACCTAAACACGATGGTTCGAGTGACGCACGCTGGATGTTGGAATGGGAGAAAGCGAGAAAACCTATTAAACGTAAGGGTATTGGGGCATCCTCGCAGCGGTCCCCGCGCGACCGCATTGCACTCAAACGAGACGAAGGGGAGAAGCGAGCGAGTGGCACGCCACCTGTCGGGGCAGCGCCGTACATTGCGAGAAGCGGGTCTTCTGTGTTTGCGGCAAGATGCCTCTGCGTGTGTGCCAAGCGCAGAAGAAATGTAGCAGAAACGTACTTCGCTACGCGTTTAACTGCGATTTCTGTTTTTTACATGCTCATAATTACCAATATGCATAACAGCTTACTCATGGCTGAGTGGCAGCGTCTCCATCTCACACTCCGGAGACCCTGGTTCGATTGCCACCCAGCCCATCTTGGACGTTGTTTTAGAGCGCAGCTCTTTGGCGTCCGTTCCTGGGTTTCGCGTCGTCGTCGGCGTTGTCGTCGGCCTCGTAACCAGCTCCGCCCCCCTTTCATCCCCCCAGCGCTAGCAGCGACCGACTGATACCGCTGGATGCCGCTGACGCCGCTAGAGAGTCAAGATAACGTGACTGCATAGAACACCGTCGCCGCCATGCAGAAAGAGGAGGAAAGGGTCCCCCCCCCCTGTTCTTGTGTGGCGGATAGGGTGCTCTTCAGTTGCCGACGCGCCGGTTATTTCACGTAGGCCCCGGCACGTCGACGAATACGTGCCCACCTTCCCACGGCTAGACCTGGTTCTTAGCGCTGCGGAAGCGAGGGTATCATATTGTTTGTGTCGGCATCGGCGGCGTTGTCCCTGAAACCAACTCCGCAGCTGGGGTTGACTCACTATCGGCGTCAGCGGCATCAGTCAGTCGCTGCTATCTCTTCCCTCCTCCCTTTATCGTGTTGTCCGCTTGCTGCGCGCGCTTCTGCCCCCATCGTTTGCCGCTGGGTGTACACGCCGCCCCCCTCCCCCCTCTTCCTGCGAGTCTCCGGTTGTCAAAGCGCCGGCTCGAACTTAATTCCTTTCTTCGCTCCTCCTCCAATGCAACCCCTGTGCGGTGGCAATCAGAGAGCCAGATCGGTGGCGGCGGATGTGTATATGTGCACCGCCCGAGCCGAAATTGCCGCTGCCGTTCGCCCTGTGCGGTGGCAATCAGAGAGCCAGATCGGTGGCGGCGGATCTGTATATGTGCACCGCCCGAGCCGAAATTGCCGCTGCCGTTCGCCACTGCGAAATTATCTTGCTGGTAGTAGCTGCCTACTTCGCCCCTACCGCACTCACGAAAGACGTCGTGCACTTCCTGCAACTCGCATTAACCGTCCATCGATCCACACCGATGTTAGTAGTGGGGGACTTTAATGTTGACATAAAGATAAACAGCAATTTCCTAACACTTATGCGGGAGAACATCCCGTTCCTCTCGCTCGTAACGCGTCCCACGGCTGTGACAACCTCGCGAGGCACTTGTATAGATCTCGTCTTTGAGAATCAAGGATTGGTGTACGAAGTCGAACATATATCAGTCTATTTCTCCGACCACAAAGCTTCCTTCATGACTGTCAAGAACTGTTAGTGGAGTCTTTGTTAAAGGAATACGTGTGAAAAATAAAAAAAAAATTCTGTGATAGCGCATACATGTGTTGCTCGATTTCTTTGCCTCAATCTATCGAAAAGGTGAAACAGCTTATTTGCTGCGCTCAAATTTCGCATTAGGAAGTAACGTAATCGTCGGTAATTTTTTATTTATTATTTGCATTCCACCATTTTTCGCTCACGGCCAACGCCGCTGACGCCGACGACACCGGCGTTTCGCCGACAGGAGCTCCTCAACGCTATGGCGCTGAAACCGCACCCGGTTCGGATAGGGTATATTATGCAATGCTAGCTCACCTATCCTCTAAAGCAGGTGACACCTTGCTTCATTTCTACAACACTACCTGGGAAACGGGAAAAATGCCCAAAGAGTGAAATAAAGCCATCATAACAGCAACAAGCTATAGACCTATAGCACTCACAAGTTCTCTTGCAACTTTCTATGAAGCCTGCGTAAAGATGAAATTGACATACGTCCTTGAAACCGAGAACCTGCTAAGATAGAACCGGTTGGAACAAGATGGTAAACTTCAAAACAAAAATTGATTGGGAACCCAAGTTTTATCACGAGTTCATACGCGAAAGGCACAGTCAGGAATCAAACCAACAATGAAGGCAGATCGGGAAGACTGTTAATTTTCTGTAATTTGAAGAACAGCTGCAGTAGCCTGGCATCAAGTTATGCATTGCAAAGTAGCAGAATAACTTGTCTTGCCATTGTCTCGATCTTTTTTGCATCGTTTTATTGCTTAAAACTAGCCTTTTGCGCTATGATTAGGCAAAATATTGCAAAACCCCTCTGTGGCCATTCCTGGCACCAGCTGTAGCAATTAGGGAGGCTTTTTGTCACTTCCACATTGTAGAAAAGCCGCATTTACTTTATACGCAATAGGGGAACTGTGCCTACAGCAATAATTGCAGATAAGCAATATAGACATATTCTGTCTAAAATACCAAGCTAAGATTCGCCACACAAACCCAAAGTCCAAAATATTCATGCTTCGGTCGAACCTTGTTTAGGAATGATATTCACTGCATTACTGGGAATGCTGCTTACAGGTTGCTCTGTTGGTAGCCTAGAGTTCCCAATAAATGAGGGGAAGTCTGTTGGTAAATTTTTTTTACAAAGCTGTTGAAATGCAATCATCTCGTTAGTATCTAGCAACTGGAGCTAGGTCTTCGGTTTTCATACGGTTGGATCGTAGAGTCGAAATGTAGGTTACTGCGAAACAAAACCTAAGAGCGACAACTTCTAGTTCGCTGCTATTGCAAATATCTACAGTAACATTAGAGCTTTAGTACTAACTGTCCCTCTTACCGCTGCAAAAAGTGCCAGTGCAAGAAAAAGACAGCAGCAGAGGCTCCTCATTCTCGACGTGAAGACTGCGTTTCTGCAGAGAGCGTTTGTGAGTGGTGAATTCGCGCTAACACAATTACTCAATTTTATTGACTCCGTCTTGTTAAAACCTCGCTATGTCGTAAAAGCACGACGGCATGAATGCGTTTTAGATAAAGGAAGACGCATCACGCCATTATTAAATTGAGCTTGAGCGTGCCTTGATGATCAGTCAAACTTAAAAGTTCGGCCGTCTTTTGTCAGAATAACGACTTTCACCCAGCATGGTTCTAGTGTTGGAGGGCAAGAATCACAAAGCAAATATTACGTATTTTATATTAAACCAATTCCTAGAGTGCCGCTCTGAACTATGTTTATAATTTATGATGCAATAAGGAAACCCGCGTTATACTCTCAAATGCCGTTAGCGTAAACGAAAGAGGGCTCATAGCAGTAAAAAATAAATTTCGAAAGTCACGAAAATCACAAATGTTGGCATTGAATTGGGAATGGCGAAAAAATATAGGGCAAAATGACTTTCATATATTTCAAACACGTAAGCGAAAATATGAAATAAAAAAATGAATTGTTCTTACCGAGATTGCCCTTGAAAAATGAAAGCCCATATAAATCGTAAATTAGAATATTCACCTTGAAAAAGAAACATTTTATCCCGAAGACAAAGTAGATCAAAGTGCTGATTCAACGCTTGGTATATGCGAAATTATTTCATGATGCCTTCTTAGGGGGGAGGGAGGAGGGGGGGACTTGTACATGCAGGCATGTCATTTATGAGATGACTTATTTTGTATGTCCTCTCTTGCGATTAAAGAAAATATGCCGTCCACTGCCACTGCTGCATCGATCTAGCCAGTAGTAGAAAATATATGCGCTTACACTTAACCACCCAATTATGCAGTGCTTATGTTTGAATGCACATTATTTTGTAACCATCCCGACGAGTATTGTAACAGTAATGATAGTTCCGCAAAGTAATCTATTGATCACCCAATGTACTTTAAGTTTTATTTGAGAAGCGTAGCCATCGGCGTTCCACTCCCATAGCGAATGGGAGCAGAAGACATGTCTTCAACAAAGTACAGCTGAGAAGTACCCAAAGTTGGGCGAGTTGGTATTCACGTTATTTAAGAAAGTTCCAAGCAACGTAAAAAGCCGTGGATATAAGATAAAAAGATAGGCCCGCCGACTGCCGATTAATCACAGGAATATCACGAAGCACTATTGTAGTATCACAGAAGATGGGGGAGCATCCATAGTATTTATTAACAGGCCCATATCCACAGGCGCTTAAATAGGGCTTGGTTTTCCGAACCCTCTCTCTCTCTCTCTCTCTCTCTCTCTATATATATATATATATATATATGTATATATATATATATATATATATATATATATATATATATATATATATATATATATCATCAGCCTAGTTACGCCCACTGCAGGGCAAAGGCCTCTCCCATACTTCTCCAACTACCCCGGCCATGTACTAATTGTGGCCATGTTGTCCCTGCAACCTTCTTAATCTCATCCACCCACCTAACTTTCTGCCACCCCCTGCTACGCATATCTTCCCTTGGAATCCAGTCCGTAACCCTTAATGACCATTGGTTATCTTCCCTCGCCATTCCATGTCCTGCCCATGCGCATTTCTTTTTCATGATTTCAAGTAAGATGTCAATAACTCCCGTTAGTTCCCTCACCTAATCTGCTCTTGTCTTATCCCTTAACATTACACCTATCATTATTCTTTCCATAGTTCATTGCATCGTCCTCAATTTACGTAGAAACCTTTTCGTAAGCCCCCAGGTTTCTGCCCCGAACGTGAGTACCGGTAAGACACAGCTGTTATACACTTTTCTATTGACTGATAATGGCAACCTGCTGTTCACGATCTGAGAATGTCTGCCTAACGCGCCCCAGCCCATTCCTAATCTTCTGATTATTTCAGTCTCATGATCAGGATCCGCAGTCACTACCTGTCCTAAGTAATTGTATTCCCTTACCACTTCCAGTGCCTCGGTACCTATCGTAAACTGGTGTTCTCTTCCGAGACTGTTAAACATTACCTAAGTGTTCTGCAGAATAATTTTTAGACCCACCCTTCTGCTTTGCCTCTCCAGATCAGTGAGCATGCATTGCAGTTGGTACCCTGAGTTACTAAGCAAGGCAATATCATCAGCGAATGTCAAGTTACTAAGTTAATCATCATCATCATCAGCCTGGTGGCGCCCACTGCAGGGCAAGGGCCTCTCCCATATTTCTCCAACAACCCCGGTCCTGTACTAATTGTGGCCATGGCATCCCTGCAAACTTCTTAATCTCATCCGCCCACCTAACTTTCTGCCGCCCCCTGCTACTCTTCCCTACCCTTGGAATCCAGTCCGTAGCCCTTAATGACCATCGGTTATCTTCCCTCCTCATTAAATGTCCTGCCCATGCCCATTTCTTTTTCTTGATTTCAACTAAGATGTCGTTTACCTGCGTTTGTTGCCTCGCCCAATCTGCTCTTTTCTTATCCCTTAACGTTACACCCATCATTCTTCTTTCCATAGCTCGTTGCGTCGTCCTCAATTTGAGTAGAACCCTTTTCGTAAGCCTCCAGGTTTCTGCCCCGTAGGTGAGTACTGGTAAGACAAAGTTATTATACACTTTCCTTTTGAGGGATAATGGCAACCTGCTGTTCATGATCTGAGAATGCCTGCCAAACGCAGCCCAGCCCATTCTTATTCTTCTGATTATTTCCGTCTCATTATCCGGATCCGCAGTCACTACCTGCTCCAAGTAGATGTATTCCCTTACGACTTCCAGTGCCTCGCTGCCTATTGTAAATTGCTGTTCTCTTCCGAGGCTGTTAAACATTACTTGAGTGTTCTGCAGATAAATTTTTAGATCCACTCTTCTGCTTTGCCTCTCGAGGTCAGTGAGCATGCATTGCAGTTGGTCCCCTGAGTTACTAAGCAAGGCAATATCATCAGCGAATCGCAAGTTACTAAGGTATTCTCCATTAACTTGTATCCCCATTTCTTCCCAACCCAGGTCTCTGAATACCTCCTGTAAACACGCTGTGAATAGCATTGGAGAGATCGTATCTCCCTGACTGACGCCTTTCTTTATTGGGATTTTGTTGCTTTCTTTATGGAGGACTACGGTGGCTGTGGAACCACTATAGATATCTTTCAGTATTTTTGCATACGGCTCGTCTACACCCTGATTCCTTAATGCCTCCATGACTGCTGAGGTTTCGACAGAATCAAATGCTTTCTCGTAATCAATGAAAGCTATATGAATGCCTTTACGAAAGCCTTTACGGAATGAAAGCCTTTACGGAATCCTGCCTGGTCCTTTGGTTGACAGAAGTCTAAGGTGTTCCTGATTCTATTTGCGATTACCTTAGTAAATACTTTGTAGGCAACAGACAGCAAGCTGATCGGTCTATAATGTTTCAAGTCTTTGGCGTCCCCTTTCTTATGGATTAGGATTATTTTAGCGTTTTTCTAAGATTCCGGTACTCTCGACGTTATGAGGTATTGCGTATACAGGGTGGCCAGTTTCTCTAGAACAATCTGCCCACCATCCTTCAACAAATCTGCTGTTACCTGATCCTCCCCAGCTGCCTTCCCCCTTTGCATATCTCCCAACGCTTTCTTTACTTCTTCCGGCGTTACCTGTGGGATTTCGAATTCCTCTAGACTATTTTCTCTTCCATTATCGTCGTGGGTGCCACTGGTACTGTATAAATCTCTATAGAACTCCTCAGCCACTTGAACTATCTCATCCATATTAGTAATGATATTGCCGGCTTTGTCTCTTAACGCATACATCTGATTCTTGCCAATTCCTAGTTTCTTCTTCACTGTTTTTAGGCTTCCTCCGTTCCTGAGAGCATGTTCAATTCTATCCATATTATACTTCCTGATGTCCGCTGTCTTACGCTTGTTGATTAACTTAGAAAGTTCTGCCAGGTCTATTCTAGCTGTAGGGTTAGAGGCTTTCATACATTGGCGTTTCTTGATCAGCTCTTTCGTCTCCTGCGATAGTTTACTGGTATCCTGCCTAACGGAGTTACCACCGACTTCCACTGCACACTCCGTAATGGTGCCCACACGATTGTCGTTCACTGCTTCAACACTACGGTCCTCTTCTTGAGTTAAAGCCGAATACCTGTTCTGTAGCTTGATCTGGAATTCCTCTATTTTCCCTCTTACCGATAACTCATTGATCGGCTTCTTATGTACCAGTTTCTTCCGTTTTCTTCTCAGGTCTAGGCTAATTCGAGTTCTTACCATCCTGTGGTCAATGCAGCGCACCTTGCCGAGCCCGTCCACATCTTGTATGATGCCAGGGTTTGCGCAGAGTATACGGTCCATTTCATTTCTAGTCTCGCCGTTCGGGCTCCTCCACGTCCACTTTCGGCTATCCCGCTTGGGGAAGAAGGTATTCATTATCCTCATATTATTCTGTTCCGCAAACTCTACTAATAACTCTACCCTGATATTCCTAGTGCCTATGCCATATTCCCCCACTGCCTTGTCTCCAGCCTGCTTCTTGCCTACCCTGGCATTGAAGTCGCCCACCAGTATAGTGTATTTTGTTTTGACTTTACTCATCGTCGATTCCACGTCTTCATAGAAACGTTCGACTACTTGGTCATCAGGATTGGATGTAGGGTCGTAGACCTGTGCGACCTTCAATATGTACCTCTTATTAAGTATGATGACAAGACCTGCCACCCTCTCATTAATGCTATAGAATTCCTGTATGTTACCAGCTATATTCTTATTAATCAGGAATCCGACGCCTAGTTCTCTTCTCTCCGCTAAGCCCCGGTAGCACAGAACGTGCCCGCTTTTTAGCACTGTATATGCTTCTTTCATCCTCCTAACTTCACTGAGCCCTATGATATCCCATTTACTGCCCTCTAATTCCTCCAATAGCACTGCTAGATTCGCCTCACTAGATAACGTTCTAGCGTTAAACGTTGCCAGGTTCATATTCCTATGGCGGCCTGTCCGGAGCCAGTGATTCTTAGCACCCTCTGCTGCGTCGCAGGTCTGACCGCCGCCGTGGTCAGTTGCTTCACAGCTGCTGGGGACTGAGGGCCGGGGTTTGATTGTGTTGTTCATATAGGAGATTGTGGCCAAATACTGCACCAGGGTGGCCAATCCTGCTCTGGTGAGGGAGTGCGTTGCCGGTCCTGGTCACCGGGATCAGGCCACACTCCAGGCCTGTTTATGCAATATTGCTACGGAACAGCCGCCACAGTGAGGCTGCACTGAGGAGGAAGAAGACGACGTGGCCCCGCTTGATGTAGCGTCGTCATTTTCGCCGTCCGTTAGCTTCCCTTCCCTGTAAATAAATTGTATATAGTATTGGGCTCCAGCTACACGTAACAATAATTTGGTGGAGGTGGACGTTCCCGTTGCCCGTCATGGAGCTTCGCAGCGGTCGCAACGGCGACAGTGCAACTTCGGCTCCTGCTGGCGGCACTTCATCTACGCAGCCGTCTCCGCCTGCAGCCCCGACCTAGGTCGCCGTTTCCCCCCCACGAGATCCTGGTGTTTTCAACGGAGTCGGCAGTCCTGATGTTGACGACTGGCTCCGCTTATACGAACGTGTCAGCACCAGTCGCAGGTGGGATCCGACTAATATGCTTGCGAACGTTCTTTTCTACCTCGACGGAGCTCCACTTGCATGGTTCCAGACTCACGAAGAGGAGATCTCCAGCTGGGATCTCTTCAAAGGGAACCCCCGCGACCTTTTTGGCAATCCGTTCGGTCGCCAAGTCAATGCCAAGAAAGCCATTGCCACATGTGTACAAACGTCGACCGAGTCCTACGTGTCGTACATTCTCGACGTCTTGGCCTTTTGTGTCAAAACTGACCCGACCATGTCTGAGGACGATAAGGTTAATCACGTCCTCAAAGGCATTCCTGACGACGCCTTCAATTTACTGGTCTTTACGAACGTCACCAGCATCGATGCGATCCTCAAGGAGTGCCGCCGTCTTGAGCATGCTAAAAGCCGCCGGGTATCCCAGCACATCACGCGACTTCCCAACACAGCTGCTACGTCATCCTGTGACGACCTCACACCAGCCATCGCGATGTCACAACTTGACTCGCATCATTCTTCGTGAGGTTGAAGCGGCACAACCAGCGGCCCCTTCATTCCCGTCACCTGATCATTCTCTGGTGACAATCTCCTTTATCCAGGCCGTGTCGTCCCCATTCGTTCCATACGCTCGGAAGCTCTTTCTCCCCGCACGTCCCCACCGCGCTCTTCTTACTTCTCTTACGGACAGCGCAACCCAGCCGAATGGCGAACAGTGGACGACAGGCCGATCTGTTTTAATTGCTGACACATTGGACATGTCGCTCGCCACTGCCGCAGCCGCTGGACTTCTCCGATGCGCTATTTTCCTGATTACCACCCTCGCCCCTCTAGCGCGTCCTTTTGCTTCACCCCTTCTATGCCCGCTCCATCATCTGACCCGGCGACACCTCTGACACGACCACGCTCCTCCCGCTCGCCTTCTCCCTCCCGTCGTCAATCTCGTTCGCCCCCGTCACGCCGTGCTCCTTCTCCGACCTACTCGCCGCACCTCCGACCGGAAAACTAGACAGTGCAGCTTCTGAAGGTGAAGCTGCAAAGACGACATTGGCACGAAATCCTCGCTTTACCTTACCCACGAAGAAGAATCTTTTGGACGTTCTCGTCGACAATGTTCCTGTGTGCGCGTTGATTGACACTGGGGCGCATGTGTCCATTATTAGTGCTGCTCTTAGCCGTCCTCCCAAGAAAGTTCTGACGCCCGCCCCGAACCGATTTGTACAAGTCGCCAACGGAGGGACTGTCGCTATTGTTGGCATGTGCTCTGCCCGACTCACTATTGCTGAGAGACAAACCGTTGGTCTCTTCACCGTCATCGAGCATTGCCCTCACGACCTCATTCTCGGTCTTGATTTCCTTGCCAATCATTCGGCCCTCATTGACTGTTCGGCCGGCTGACTTCGCCTTGACGTGCCTCTTCTTGCCGACCCTGTGGACCCGCCTCCAAGCCGTTTGAGCTGCATGGATTTTATTCGCCTACCGCCTCAATCTGTGACACACGTCCACTTGTTGTCCTCACCGGCTGTACCTGACGGTAATTACGTGGTTGCTACAATTCCGGCAGTTATACATACACATGGTGTTGCCGTGCCGCACACTGTGCTGACAATTACTGACAACCGCACCTGCCTTCCCCTTGTCAATTTTGCGCTAGCCGCGCAAGTTCTACCTCAGGGGATTTCGTTGGCAATAGGTAGCGCTTTGCAGGATGATGAGATCGAGCCATTCACAGTGGAAGATCGTTACAGCTCAGCCCATACCGTGACGTCATCGCACGGTACTGACGTCGGCATTGAGAAGGTGGTTTCCTCTGACCTTACACCTGCTCAACCTGAAGCTCTTTGCCGCGTTCTTGAAGGCTATCGCGACATTTTTGTCTTCGACAATCGACCCTTAGGTCAAACGTCCATCGTGACCCATACCAGTTGATCTCGGTAGCTGTGTGAAAGGTGGGCTCGGTAGCTGTGTGAAAGCACAGTCTACTAATACATTCATCTTTACCATGCAGACACTCACCGTCGTCGCCAGCACGCTCCTGGTGGCTCTCCTGCCTGCCTACGCCGTACCTGCACCGAATCTCGCCCCCAACTACTTCGAAGGTGGCCGTCACAACTGGCGCCATCCACTGACCACTCTGCACGTAACTGTCCCACCACCAGATGTCGCAATCTTCGATCCAGCCTGGCCAATCGCAACGAAACAACACGTCAACCTCAGCCGCTATAAGAGAGTGCCACCCATCTGCGCCGCTCTGTGGGCTCGGTAGCTGTGTGAAAGCACAGTCTACTAATCCATTCATCTTTACCATGCAGGTTGGTAACTCGCAGGTACTGTGTTGTAAAAAATCAAGCAATTACTTCTTAGTACAGCTGCCGAGCCCGCAGTGCTGCGTTGTTATTATTGTCGAATATTCGCAATTGATCTGTTCTTTAATACTTTTGGCAGGGGATATTGAAACTAACCCGGGACCCACGCTAGATTCTGTGCTCGCTGAACTAAGAATTGTGTCCGCAGGCCAAACCAAACTAATCTCCGAACTTCAGACTGGTAAAGATCACCTGCTATCTACGGACGTAACATTGACTGACATATGCAAGCGTTTCACTGATCTTGAAGCACATTACAGTCGGCTCTCAAGCATGCGCACTGAATTAGATGATCTCAAAACTTTAAGCGCTAAAATAACCCGCCAGTATCATGACCTTGAATCCCGTATAGACGACAGCGAAAACCACTCGCACCGAAACAATCTCATATTTTTATGGCGTTCATGATCCCAATCCTAAAGAATCCTTCACTGATTCTGAAGCAATAGTCATTCGTCACATAAGTGAAAACTTCAACTAACCACCGATCCTTCACATATAGAACGCGCACACCGCCTTGGACGCCATTCACCTGATCGCGTCCGGCCTTTGATCGAAAAATTTAATTCATTTAAAGTGAAACAGTCAATTTTATCGGAAGGAAAGAAATTCAAAGACACAAATTACAGCGTTGGTGAAGATTTCTCACCCTCAGTCCGGCATGCCTGAAAGCATCTAGTAACCTTTGCCAAAACAAAATCTACAGCATTTAAGTTGAGCTTCAAAACATTGTTCATCGGTTCAAAACGTTACGTATTTGATGTATCCTCCCAGACAGTAAACGAACTAACGTAGCAATCACCACGATGTCAATTATCCTTAAGCACACCCCAATCAGCACCGCAAACTACCCGCTATGAGCACTCCTCCTCCCTTTCTGCCATCGCGGTCCTTGCGGAATACTTGAAAATTTGGCAAGTCAACCAGGATCTCGTGATCAGTGACGTCACTATTAAGCCATGTTTCTGTTTCTTTCCTTCCGATAAAATTGACTGTTTGACTTTAAATGAATTAAATTTTACAATCAAAGGCTGGACGCGATCAGGTGAATGGCGTCCAAGGCGGTGTGCGCGTTCTATATGTGAAGGATCGGTGGTTAGTTGAAGTTTTCACTTATGTGACGAATGACTATTGCTTCAGAATCAGTGAAGTATTCTTTAGGATTGGGATCATGAACGCCATAAAAATATGAGATTGTTTCGGTGCGAGTGGTTTTCGCTGTCGTCTATACGGGATTCAAGGTCATGATACTGGCGGGTTATTTTAGCGCTTAAAGTTTTGAGGTCATCTAATTCAGTGCGCATGCTTGAGAGCCGACTGTAATGTGCTTCAAGATCAGTCAAACGCTTGCATCTTTCCGCAATTTTTACGAATATTCGCAGCTTTACTTCAAAACGTGAACTCGTCTCTAATCTTGTTTCATCCTCCAGCAGCAACTTACTCGTATTAACAGAAACATGGCTTAATAGTGACGTCACTGATCACGAGATCCTGGTTGACTTGCCAAATTTTCAAGTATTCCGCAAAGACCGCGATGGCAGAAAGGGAGGAGGAGTGCTCATAGCGGTTAGCCAGGAACTACCATCCACATTGATTAATCTTTCATCCGATCTCGAGACAGTATGGATAACATGTCAAGCTACACCCCAATCCGTTTTACTAGGCGTGTGCTGCAGACCCCCGCAAAGAAACCCTGAATTCCCTGGCAAACTTAATTCCGTACTAAGTGAACTTTTAACCAAGCACCCTAATACAGATATAATCTTGTTGGGTGACCTTAACTTTCCAAACATTGATTGCCCTAACCTAACTGTTGACGGAGGATGCCACAGCGAGGCAAAAGAGTTTATAAATGTTTGCCTTAATTTTAACCTTACTCAAATCGTATCCAAACCAACCCGTGTAACCCAAGATTGTGAAAGCATTTTAGACTTAATACTAACCAGTATCCCTGAAACCATAAAATCAATCTCATACTTGCCAGAAATAAGTGACCACAAAGTAGTTCAAGCCGACTTTCTAATTACTCCACTAAAATGACAAACCACCAAAAAGACCATACGACTCTACGACAAGGGAAATTACACCGCTATGAATAACGAACTACATCAATTTCTTCCAATATTCCAAGAAAATTTTCATTGTCGCTCAGGGCATGAAAACTCGCTATTTAAGGATAACATAGATATATTAGTCGACAAATTCATCCCTTAATTTAGTTTCCATGCCTGCTCTCAAAAACCATGGTTTACTAAAACACTCAAAAGACTAGAAAACAACATAAACGCCTCTTCCGCTCCGCCAAGCTGCGGGATAATGAAAACGCCTGGCTGAAATATTATACAGCTGAAAAAACATATCTCACGGCAATTCGCAACGCTAAGCAATATTTTTTTCACGCCGACTTGCCGAAAATGCTGGCTTCCAACCCCAAAAAATTCTGGCAGATTATAAACCCAAGCCACGCATCCACTGTCGCTCTTACGAAAGAATCAGGTGAAGTGGCTACTGACTTTGAATGTGCTAATATGTTTAACGCCGCCTTTTCATCCGTATTTAATAAAGAAACCGACATGCCACC
Organism: Dermacentor andersoni; assembly: GCF_023375885.2. Lineage (NCBI taxonomy): Eukaryota > Metazoa > Arthropoda > Arachnida > Ixodida > Ixodidae > Dermacentor > Dermacentor andersoni. The sequence goes on from NC_092818.1 coordinate 33,405,421, forward strand.
CCCTGTACACTCCAATATCTTCGGAACTGTTATGCCACCAATTTTCTTTGTCGCATCTGGAATTTCTGCCATAATCGACAAACCTAAACTATCTACATCAGCCGGGATCGATAACATTAACTCAAAATTTCCAAGGAGCACTCAAAACATTTGTGCATCATTTTTGTGTTTACTGTACTCACAGTCACTTTCCACGGGCCAGCTTCCTGCTGATTGGAAACACGGAAAGGTCATTCCAGTCTTCAAGTCAAGTATCAGAGAATCACCGCTAAACTACCGACCCATTTTTTAACCAGTGTCCCGTGCAAAATCATGGAGCATGTCATTTACACACATATGGACTTTCTCGATTCGAATAATTTCTTCAATCCTGCACAGCATGGCTTTCGCAGGGGTTTTTCGTGCGAAACACAACTGGCCATGTTTGCGCACGACTTATATGCACACTTAGACTGCAATTTTCAGACTGACGCCATTTTTCTGGACTTCGGGAAAGCGTTGGACAAAGTACCCCATAAACGCCTTCTACTCAAACTTTCACTGTTGAATCTTCACCCCGACATCATAAATTGGATCCGTGAATTTTTAGATAACCACTCTCAGGCTGTTTTTGTCAACAATGTTACCTCTGCTTCCCTTCCAGTAACATCAGGCGTTCCGCAAGGGTCCGTCCTTGGCCCGCTTTTATTCCTTATGTACATTAACAGCCTACCAACTCATGTATCTTGTAATATCCGAATGTTTGCCCATGACTGTGTTATTTATCGCACTGTTGCCAACGCCTCTGATCAATTAACCCTTCAAAGTTATCTTAACCATGTAAAGCGATGGTGCGATGATTAACTCATGGAATTTAACCCTCACAAATGCAAAACCTTATCTTTCAACCGCCGCCGCTTTCCACTTGTTTTTTCTTATGCGATTAGCAGCGTTCCTGTCGAAGCTGTTCAATCGTTTAAGTATCTGGGAGTCACTTTTTGCCATGACATTTCTTGGGCTTTGCACGTCACTAACGTCATATCAACTGCAAATAAAACACTTGGATTTTTGCGACGTCATCCACATAATGCACCTAAGAACGTAAAATTGCTAGCTTATAAAACTCTCGTGCGAACAAAATTGGAATATGCTTCACCAATTTGGAACCCGCGACAAGCTTATATTCAAGACGCCCTTGAGTCACTTCAAAACCATGCCACTAGATTCATTCATCGTTCGTATTCTTATGATGCGAGTGTGTCATCACTAAAATTAGTCTAAATTACCCCTTCTCTCATGTCGCCGCCGTATCGCCAGCCTTTCTTTATTCTATAAACTTTTTCATAGCTCGATGGGCATCCCGCCTTACATTGTTCCACCAACACGCATATCTAACCGCACTGGTTACCCTCTTCAAGTCGCGCGCCAACGTGCACGCACCGTTACCTTATCTACGTCATTTTTTCCTCATACAGCTGCTGACTGGAATTGCCTTCCGGGCGACACCGCTGCCATCCCTTGTCCATCTACCTTCATAGAAAGCGTCACCAATCACCTTTCACCATAGATTAACACATGGTTTCTCTTTATTTCTGTGTAACCTACCCCTATGTACCCCGTTACGGGGTCTTTAAGGAATAAAAATGAAATGAAATGAAATCGCATAAACACTGGCGAGGCGAACCCTATTCACCGACGTCCATATCGTGTTTCTGCGTCCGAACAAGCTGTTATCCAACAGGAAGTCAAAAAGACGCTTGCGAAGGACATTATCGAGCCTTCCTGTAGTCCCTGGGCTTCTGCCCTCGTACTTGTCAAAAAGAAGGATGGAACGCGGCGTATTTGTGTAGATTATCGCCACCTGAACAGCATCACAAGAAAGGACGTGTACCCTTTGCCACGTATTGATGACGCTCTAGACTGCGTGTACAGTGCCACCTATTTTTCTTCTATCGATTTACGGTCCGGCTACTGGCAGATATCCGTCGACGACATGGACCGAGGGAAGGCTGCATTTATTACCCCTGACGGCCTCTATCAGTTCAAGGTAATGCCTTTCGGTCTCTGTAACAGGCCCGCCACCTTCGAACGAATGGTGGACTCTTTGCTTCAGGGTTCAAGTGGTCCACCTGTTTGTGCTATCTAGACGGCGTCATCGTTTATTCGCTCACATTTGACACGCATCTAGACCGTCTTTCAGCGATTCTTGACGTCTTTCGCCGCGCCGGTCTCCAGTTGAACTCGTCAAAGTGTCACTTCGCTAGCCGCCAAGTCACCGTCCTTGGACACCTCGTGGACGCCAGAGGTGTGCGACCTGATCCGGACAAAATTCGCGCCGTTACGAACTTTCCTCTTCCGAAGTCCACCAAGGACGTTCGTAGTTTCATAGGGCTGTGCTCATATTTCCGACGCTTTGTGAAGGATTTTGCGACTATCGCACGTCCCCTTACCGACCTCTTGAAGAAAGACGCCCCATTTTCTTGGGGACCTGACCATGCCGCATCTTTTTCGCAGCTCACTGCTCTCCTCACCACGCCTCCAATTCTGGCCCACTTTGACCCGTCTGCCTCGACGGATGTTCGCACTGATGCCAGTGGTCACGGCATAGGAGCAGTGTTAGCCAACGCCAGCGTGGACATGACCGCGTTATAGCCTATGCCAGCCGACTTCTATCACTCACTGAGCGCAATTATTCAATCACAGAACGCGATTGCCTCGCTCTTGTGTGGGCTGTTGCGAAGTTTATTCCATACTTGTACGGACGCCCCTTCTGTGTCATCACTGATCACTACGTGCTCTGCTGGCTATGCTCACTCAAGGACCCTACGGGACGACTCGCTCGCTGGGCATTACGCCTGTAAGAATATACCTTGTCCGTGGTATATAAGACGGGACGCTTGCACCAGGATGCCAATTGTTGTCCCGCTGCCCCGTCGACGAACCGGCTGATGCAGACGCCATTGCTTGCGTTTTCTCTGTCTCCCAGTTGCTTGAAATCGGCAACGAGCAACGCAGCGATCCTTCATTACGAGCCCTCATCGACCATCTGGAGTCAACGCCTGGCGACGCCTCTCCCGGGATGTTTCTCCTTAATGGGGCGACATTATACCGCCGCAATCTCAATCCACACGGCCTCGACCTTCTGCTCATATTTCCATCCCACCTGCGTTCGACTGTCCTCCAACAACTTCACGACGCCCCCTTGGCTGTACACTTGGGCGTCTCGTGCACATACGACCGTGTACGCCGTCGATTCTTTTGGCCCGGTCTCGCCCGCTCCGTGCGGCGCTACGTTGCCGCTTGTGAGCCCTGTCAGCGCCGGAAGAAGCCCTCCACACCTCCAGCTGGATGTCTCCAGCCGATCGACATCCCACCGGAACCCCTTTTCCGTGTTGGTCTAGACCTTCTTGGACCGTTTCCTCTCTCGGGCTCCGGAAATAAATGGGTCGCCGTCGCTACTGATTATGCGACGCGGTACGCAATCACCAGAGCCATTCCGACAAGATGTGCTACTGACGTTGCTGACTTTCTGCTCTATGACATCATTAATTGCATGGTGCTCCGCGCGAAATACTCACTGACCGTGGCCGTAGCTTTCTGTCGGCAGTCGTCGAGGACATCCTCCGCTCCTGCTCGACAAAGCACAATTTCAGCACGTCCTACCACACACAAACCAACGGCCTCACGGAGCGCCTCATCCGGACCATCACCGACATGCTTTCAAAGTAGATTGCGACCGACCACCACGACTGGGATCTTCACTTACGGTATTTGACGTTCGCGTATAATTCATCGCGTCACGACACCGCCGGCTATTCACCATTCGATCTCCTATATGGCCGAGAACCCGCGTTGCCCTTGGACACTTTGTTGCCCTTGGCCACACGTTCAACCACTCAATACGCCCGCGACGCGATCGCACATGCCGACCACGTGCGCCAGCTCGCCCGCACCCGTCTCGAGGCCTCACAGGAGCATCAGAGACGAATCTATGATTGCCACCATCGCGACGTGCACTTTCCTCCGGGGTTCTCTTGTGCTTCTCTGGTCACCCATTCGACGTGTGGTCCTTTCAGAAAAGCTGCTGTCGCACTACACTGGCCCATACCATGTGGTGCGACAAGTGACCGATGTCACGTATGAAGTCATCCCCGCCGACCTGTCAGCGTCATCGTCGGCTGCAAGTGACATCGTTCACGTGGCGAGACTAAAGCGATACCAGACACCTTTCACCGCGGATGTGTAGATTAAGCACAGGGACGGTGCTTCTGCGGCCGGGGGTGATGCTACGGAACAGCCGCCACAGTGAGGCTGCACTGAGGAGAAAGAAGACGATGTGGCCGCGCTTGATATAGCGTCGTCATTTTGGCCTTCCGTTAGCTTCCCTTCCCTGTAAATAAAATGTATATAGTGTTGGGCTCCAGCTACACGTAAGAATATTATCAACACGCGGATTTTCTTCCAGTGGAAAATAGCGCGGCACCGGGATTTGAACCACGGTCCTCTTGCACGCGAGGCGGAAGTTCTGCCTCTACGCCACCGCTTCCGTAGACGTTGCGTCTACAGGTTCATAAATTCCTTGCCACGCCATCCACAAGCTCAGGGCTGTGTAAAACGAAATAACATGGCCGTATGCAGCGTGTCACGATGCAGCGTTCGTCCTCCCTCTTCGGCATACACGTGCCAGGTGCCCAGTTTTCCCGCACGTAAAGCATTCTGCTTGAGAGAACTAGCACTGCGAGGGGGAGTAGGCCCCACGACAGCGACCGCAGGTACTGCCGTTTGTCGCCAACTCGTTGACCACGGCTTCCGCCGATGGTGAGCCAGTCGCACGGGTAATCTCGCCGGCGTCCTTGGCGGCAGCTTTCATTGCGAGCGCTGCCTTCACGGCATCGCCCAGCAAGGGGTCGAGACGCTCCAGGAGTCGCGTCTGCATGGCGGGGTTGTTGATGCAGCAGACGAAACGGTCCTGCAGAGAGAGTCCAGTTGTTCCCCGAAAACGCACGCACTCGCTAACCCTCGTAGCACCTCAACGAACTGCCCGAAGGTCTCTCCTTTGCGGCGGCGGCTCCGGTAGTTGAAGCGGAAACGCTCCATTACTGTGGACGGTGCTGGGTTGAAATGCGAGCGCAGTATGCCGAGCTGCTCACCTAGCGTTTTAACGTGCGGCGTGGCTGGATTCAGGAGGGCGAGCAAGAGGCTGAAGACGCGGGTCCCGCAGCTGGCAAGGAAAATGTACCGCTGTTTGGCCTCGGGCGTGTCGTTTGCCCGGAAGAACACGTGGACTTGCTCCTCGTGAATTTGCCAGGCGGACCCATCTCCCTCGAACGGCTCGAGCATTCCGTACAGCGGCATGGCGGCCGCAACGGTGGGCGGTGTTTCGCCGCTCGCGGCGGCGTAGGACGATCCGTGGGTACTCGTCGCCAGTGTCACGATCCACCCGGGTTCGTGAACCAGGGAGGGCTCGAGGCACCCTCCGTTAGACGGACACTCCGCAGCATGGTTGTGCTGAACGATGGCTGACCGACGAGCAGCTGTGCTTGTCACTGTTTATTGCTGCGCGGTGACCAATGTTGCCTGCCGAACTTGGCAGGCCACCAAACCTGGCGGCGAATGAACATTATGCCTATAGGGGCGTCGCATGCTTGCTACACCCCTTACCCCCAGTTTGTTTGTTAACTTAAAGAAACAAACGTCCATGTCCAGAGCAGAAGGCTACGCCATCTTCCCATCCAAGTCGACGGTGCTTGCTACCGAGGGGAGTAACGCTCCGGTGGCCTCCGCCGTCGAGTGCTCCGCCGGGGCACCGGTGTTTATGGGTCGGGTGTGGCAACGCCGTGTGCTGCCTAAGCCAGCCTCGCTCCATCCGGGGGATCCGTAGTGGTCGGCCTTGTGAGTGGTGTGGGCGTCGACACCGGTACAACGGGTGCCACACCAGTGGCTACGGTTGCCGCCTCCGAGGTGGGTGGTGGGTGGTGCTGGCCAGGTCCCGAGGCGAGGCCTGGCAGGGTCGGCGTGCCTGTGCCACATGGTCCAGCCTGGCATGCGCATGAGCAGCGATGAGGCGCTGGCAGGAGACACCGCCTGTCGGGCAGACCATGGTGGGCTAGTACGGAAGTTTCTGGCGAAAACTGGAGTTCCCGACTCAGACAAAGGCCCGGGACGGCACCCTTGGTCAGCAGCCCGCTTCTGCTTCAGCTGCTTCAAGAGCACTGTGGATCGGAGTTCCGGATGCAGTATGTCCAAGGGTGTCTTGACTATCCAGCCCAGCAGGAGCTCACAGGGGCACGGCCAGTGACACCGTGGGGCGTGGTTTGGTACTGAAATCCAACACTGAAGCTTGTCTTTTATGGTTTGCACCACCCGCTCGGCTGCACCATTTGAGGCAGGATGGTACGGCTGAACCATCATCCGGCGGATTCCGTTCATCGTCAGCCAGGCCAGGTATTCTTTGCTGGCGAAAGCAGGATCATTGTCGGACACGATGACATCCAGCAACCCCTGGGCGGCGAAGACCTGTCGTAGCGCGGCAATGATCGCTCCTGCTGATGGAGTGGTGACAGGTAGAACCTCCACCCACTTTGAAAAGCCGTCCACCGCCACCAGGAAGTAATGGCGTTTGAAGGGTCCCCTAAAATGGACATGTACGCGGGACCAGGGTCCCTGTAGGAGCGGCCAGGGGGTGATTTCCACATTACGCGAGGCCCGCTGATGCTCCTGGCACATTTGGCAGCTTTAAACCAAGTGAGCGATGTCCTGGTCCAGGCCAGGCCACCAAACACAGAACCGGGCCACCATTTTGGTCTTTTCTACGCCAGGATGACCCGCATGCAGCAACCGAAGGACCCTGGACCGGAGACTTTGTGGGATCACCACCCTAGAACCCCACAGTAGGGAGCCCTGCTGCAAGCTCAGCTCTGCAGCCTTGTGGCTATAGGCCTGCTGCACCAATTCCTCTCCACGGGACACCACCTCGACCACCTGAGACAGGAATGGGTCCCGGTTGGTCGCTTGAGATACCGCAGATCTGGAGAGCACCTCCTGGTACGCATGAGCACCTCCTGTCAGCTGTGTCAGCCAAGACAATGGAGTTATCAAGACAGGGGTTAATCTTGCGCCAATACTTTCGAACATTAGAATTCAGAAGTTGGGGTAAGGTATTCGACATGAAGTTATCTTTAGCTTCTTTTAATGCTGCAATGTAAGTATCAGATGCAGATTTATAGGCCGTCCAGCGTGAGTTTGAGGATGGTAATTTGGCCAGGTGATACAGACGTTTCTTTGGATTAGAAAGCCGTTTGATGTGGGAGTTATACCGTGGTGTTCGAGGATTAGACTTGAAAATACGAACAGGGATGTATTCTGCAATTAATTTGTTTACTTTTGTGGAAAACATGTCCCAGTTAGGTTGAATAGAACGTTCATCAAAGTTAGTCAGAAATGTATTAGTGAAATACGCTAATTCATTGTTGATTGCCTCTAAATTAGTTCTAGCATAATCACGAATTGTTTTCCGTATTTTGCTGGTTTTTGGAACGTGCGCATCAATAGAAAAGAAAGCAGCGAGTGCTCGCTTATACCTAGTAAATAAGAAATGCTAAAAACAAGGTCAGGTCAAGTTGTAAGGATTAGATCAAGGGTGTTGGCTGAGACAGGCATGATTCTAGTAGCTTGAGTGGTTAACTGGGATAATGATAACGTAGAGCATAGCTCTTAAGAATCGTGAGCGTGAGAGGAAAATGGTGACATAGCAGCTAGTCTGTGTTCCACATTATGTTATGAAAGTTAAAGTCACCGAGTAAAAATATGGGAGATCAAGGAAAACATGAGAAAATATCAATACTGTCATGAAGTTCTTCCGGGACAAAAGAATCAGCGTATGTGGGAGGACGGTAACGAATGCCAATGACTATATTTTGATGGTCAATGATTAAAGACACCCAGATGATTTCTAGGTTAGTGTTGACGTCAATGCGCGATGATAAAAAATATTTAGAGACAGCGACGAGCACAACGCCACCACAGCGCGCATCCCTGTCACAACGATAAATACAGAAACGGTATGTATCTTGGAAGATTACCGCATCTTGAACGTTATCATGCAGCCAAGTCTCGCTCAGTGCTATGATATGAGCAGAAAGTGTGTCTATTGCGGTTGATAAGGAGTTATATTTGTTTAGTACGCTTCTTGCATTAGTAAAAACGACAGTTACACGAGAACAGCTTGAGTGCCTATCACCTCTCGCGCTTTCCTAGCTTGAAGTGCCGGGGTTAGTGCAGCAACAGCAGGCCTTCCACGTAGCTCGATTTCTTCTACCTTTTCGGAGGCAGGATTATACATGAAGCATTTTTTGTTTAAAACATTTTCTTGTAACGCAGCTGGGACGAGGACGATTGTGGTTGGCTACGAGCAAATTCCTTGTTTCTTTGTCGCTACGCGGTTTCCGGGTGAAAAGTCCTGACTGATGGATATGTTATTTGCTTTAAATTGCTCACGCAGTGATAACACCTTTTCTTTAATTTTAAATTTAGAAAACTTAGCAATAATGGGACGCGGTTTGGCAGGAGGGATTGAACCTAATCGGTGAGCACGCTGGATGCAATCGACAGAAAATGAGGGAAGTACTGAAATAATTGCATCTGTTAACTTCTTTTCAGTGTCATTCCAAGATTCTTTGGAATCGAGAAGGCCATAGAAAATTAGGTTGTCGCGACGGGACCGGTCTTCCATTTCGTCAAATTGTGACTGAAATTTCTATTTGTGCGTGGATTTGTATTTGGGCTCGGACTTCTTCAGTAAGGCAAGACATTTTTTTTTACCGGTTTTGAGCCTGTTTAGCCTGTTGTTTCCAAAGTGTCCAAGCGATATTGAAATGCCACAAGTTTGGCTTCAATGCTTTCTTGTAGGTTTTTATTGCTTTAATATCTGCGGCTAGCTCTGCGTGAGTTTTACTTGACTGCAATGAACGCGCATGAATTTTCTCTAGAAACTGGAACATAATGGGCATTTGCTGTTTGTGATAATCAGGCAAGCTTTCCATGTCGAGAAGCGATACGGAGCGGGTGGTTGGACCAGGATTAAGCTCAACGTCTCCCGCGCGGATCAATAAGCAAAACAGAGAAAAGCGTTCAGATAAATTATCCAGTAATTCAAGTTTCCGCTTTCCGGTGGACAGTGGGCAGGGCAGCAGCAAAAGAGACCAGTTGTAACTTGTATAGGATTTAGTTGGCAAGTAGGAACTAACCTGCGCAAGCAGGCAGGACGGGTTCAGCATGGTATTCGGTGCGCTGCTGCCGGTCCCACTGGCCACCTTCGATAGCCGTCCGTGCAGTCATATGGTCCACAGCGAAGGTCACGAGTGTCGGAGGGCATCTGAAAGTCTCGATGGTATGGCAGTGGTCACCAGGATGAGATAGAGGCCAGATCAGATCACTGTTGTTGTTGGCATGCCATTCACCCGGTGCAGGTGAACGCGATGGAGCTTGCGTTGACAGGCAGACAGCAAAAACCTGCGCAAGGAGGCAGGACGGGTTCAGCATGGTATTCGGTTCGCTGCTGCCGGGCCCACCCAATTGTAGGGAGTTAGGAGCGACCTCGTTCGGTAAGAAGTTGACGAGGACCACCGGGTGAACAACGGTGTCGTGCAATAAGAAGCTGACCACGTCTGTTGGAAGGGCTTTGGTGATCGCGAACCAAGTTGTTTAATCAGTTGCGACGCCAATCCAGTTGATGCCTGAGTCGATTGTCATGAGGTCTACACGAACGCGATAGAAGGGTTCCGTCAGAACGTCAAGAGGTTGGAGTCAACCAGCAGTGAGCACAGATGGCTTCTTCCGGCGCTGACATAACTCACAAGACGCGACGTAGCGGCGGACTGATCGATATATACCAGGCCAAAAGATTGGACGCCGTATATGGTCGTATGTACGGATTCCCCGATAAACCACCTACAAAGTCGGTAGATTGAGCAGCTTGCACAGAACAGTGGCGCGAAGTTGTTGGCGATTGACAAGCGGCATCCCAGATCCAATAGGGTAGATGTTGCGCCAATATAAAGTGCCGTCCTGGGGCAGGGACAAGCGAAGAGATGGGCCACATGACTCACATTTGAGGTTGTCTATGATACTACGTGTGCTTAGATCTCGGCGCTGTTCGGTAGCGAGGTCAGTAACGTAGGTAGTAAAATTACAGTAGCAGAAGCATCGGTCGCAGGAACATTAGGAGGATTGACTGGGTGGTGGTAAAAAGTGGTCCTTTATGAAAGGGAACACGCGAGCGCGTGGCCCGTGCTCTGCGGAGGCTGCTTAGAGCGGCAGCAACAGGCAGCAAAGGGAAGCATGTCTGCTTCTCGCGTCATCTGTTTGAGGTCAGAATAACCAGCCATGGCCGATAGGCAAGCACCAGCTAGAATAAGCTGCAACCCCCCTCCTCGCATGACTGTTGCGCAAACAGCGGGGTCTGCAGAGCAACGTCTGCTGCTGGCAAACCGCGTTGGATACGCAAGCGCAATGTAAACGTGGAAGCGCCAACATACGCCCGGTAGTTAGTACGCGCTGCTGGCATACCTATATGAATGTGTAAGCACTATAGGGCTTCTCCCCTAGAAACTTTGTCCGTCCGCCCGTCTATCTGTCCGTTTTTCTGCCTTTAACGAGTGACGCGATGCACTGCATGCATAGGTACACATGAGGTCCTATCGAGGTGTACATGAGAATGCCTTATGACTGCATATGTATCATGAGACATGATTTTGACTATATATAGCGAGTACTGAGAGGTATACGTTTAAGTAAGGTTAATAAAAACTGATAAGATTACTTACAATAAAAATCGTTAAGTGTAACGGCAACTATCAGAGGATTTTTAGGGATTCTCAGGCGCACTAGAGTCAATTTATGTTCGACTAATCACAAGTTACAAAGGCTAAATCAACGGAGCCTAAATAAGAAGTAGGGTGTTTTGAGATTAGTTAGACCTAGTTAAGTAATGTTTATTAATAATTACGAATATAAACGCCTTATAACCTAAAATAAGGCTCATTAATTATGCTATTACGCAAATGCCGTCACATAGAAGTAACTAAGCCTGAATAATAAATAAAATAAATACATTTATTTACCTGAGCTTAAGTTTCACTTCAGCGCACTTCTTTTCTAAACCGCTCCAAGTCTGGTGAGCTTTATTCATGCTATGGGGGGGGAGTAGGTAGCCAGGGCTCCATACTGCAACAAAGTACGCAGACACTCTACCGCAGTTGTCAAAGTGTGCATAAACCTACGCCCAAATTTAAGTTGGCCCATCCCCAAATTTAAACTTGGCCCACTACGCAATTTATGTTGGCCCACCCCCAAAATTTCAAGTGGGCCCACCCTCAAATTTTAACCTGGACCACCCCGAAGTTTATATTGTCCCACACCCAAATTTAAGTTGGCCCACACCCAGATTTCTAGTTTGCCCACCCTGAGATTTCACGTTGGCCGACGCCCAAATTTAGGTTGCCCCACCTCCAAATTTCTCCAAATTTCAAGTTGGCCCGCCCCCACATTTTAGGTTGGCGCATCTCTAAAATATAAATTGCACCACTCTCAAATTTACGTTGGCCTACACCCAAATTTCCATTTATCCCAGCACTACTATAGGCTTCCCCATGGATTCTCTGTGGACCGTATGTATCTCATTGGTTATCCGACCTAATCATTCTTTTTAAATTTTTCCTTATTGCTTATAAAGGTACCAGTCACCTACATTTGCATTATTATAATGATTAACTGTCGTAACTTCAAATATTGCCCATTTTTGCGCAGATATAAGGCATTACACTTTTCGCCTGGGGGAAACATCTTGCTTCGGTACTCGCCAAAAAATGCTTACGCATTAAAATACGCTGGCAGTGCCTACTAGCTAGCGGCATATGTTGGTCCTTCAACGTTTCCAATGAGCTAATGTACCGAGTGTGGTTTGCTAGCAGTATACGCTGCGTTGCAGGCCCCGCCTGTAGCACATCCACCTGGCGTGGAAGGCAGTCAAAAGCCACCTGCCTATCTGCCGTGCCTGTTTATTCTGGCCACCAAGAGATGGCGCTACAAGTGGATGTGCTTCCCTTTGCTGCCTGTTGCTGGCGCTCTAAGCAGCCTCCGCAGAGCATAGGCCACGCGCTCGACTCTGCCCATTCAAAAAGAACCACCCTGTACAAGCAGTCGCCAGCTTGGTGTAAACGGTGGGACTTGTAATCAACTGTGTACGAGCATTCCTGTAGGCGTAGCGCCCAGCGACATAGGTGATCGGTACGGTCTTTGAGGGACAAAAGCAAGCAGAGCGGATGCTCGTCTGCGGTAACTGCAAAAGGCCGGCCACATAGGTATTTCGCCAGTGCCTAGAGAAGTTCAAGGCACTCACGTTCATTAATGGAATAATTCAGCTCAGCCAGAGGTAGCAGACGGCGGGCGTAGGCAATGACGCGGTCATGGCCTCGCTGACGTCGTCGAAAAATGGCACCAATTCCATTATCACTGGCATCAATGCGGACTTCTGTTGGAGCAGACTGCTCAAAGCTTACCAGTACAGGAGAGAGATAAGCTGTTCAAGTCCCGTAGAAAATAGAACGACTGGCTTCAAAAGAGCATAGGGCGCGTGGCTTCCGCAAAATTGTGCAAGAAACACCGGAAGTACGAGCGCGGGCCCACGAAGCTGCGGAAATCTTTAGCACAAGTTGGCACGGTAAACATCTGTACGGCCCGAACATTTCCTTGGTCTGGGCGCACAGCAGGTTAATAAACAAGATGACCAAAGATAGTAATTTAGCAGCATCCGAATTGACATTTGAACTGACAGGGCAGAAACGTGGAGGCTTACGAAAAGGGTACTACATAAATTGAGGACGATGCAACGAGCTATAGAAAGAAGAATGATAGGTGTAACATTAAGCGATAAGAAAAGAGCAGACTGGGTGAGGGAACAAACGCGAGTTAATGACATCTTACTTGAAATCAAGAAAAAGAAATGGGCATGGGCAGGACATGTAATGAGGAGGGAAGATAAGCGATGGTCATTAATGGTTACGGACTGGATTCCAAGGGAAGGGAAGCGTAGCAGGGGGCGGCAGTAAGTTAGGTGGGCGGATGAGACTAGGAAGTTTGCAGGGACAACATGGCTACATGTAGTACATGTTTGGGGTAATTGGAGAAGTATGGGAGAGGCCTTTGCCCTGCAATGATGATGATGACGATTAACTGACATTTAAGCAAGATAAGTTGGAAGCCATCATAGCGAAAGGCAGACAGAACGAACGGGAGGCGCTTCAGGTACGTGGTACATGTAGGAGCAAAAGCGATGACGCCATCTAAGTAGCGAATGTAGATAGACAACTTGAGGTAATGCAGGAGTGCGTTCAGCATGCGCTCAACACTAGGTGGAGCATTACATAAGGCGAAAGACATCCATTTCAACTGGCATAGGCCATCGGGTATTATAAAGGTGGTTTTCTGGCAGTCCATGTCGTCGGCGTAAATCTACCAGTAACCAGAATGAATATTGATGGAAGAAAAGTTCTTCGCACCGTGGAGGCAGTCGAGGGTGTCATCAATGCGTCGTAGAAGATAAACGTCTTTCATGGTGATCTTGTGAAGGTGATGGTAATCTACGCAGAAGTGCCAACTGCTCCCTTCATTATTAACTAAAATGACAAGAGACGCCAAAGGACTGGATGATGGTTAAACAATTCCTGGAGAGAGCATCTTTTTTACCTCCGTTTGAGTGACTTGTCGTTCGTGTTAGAACACACGGTATAGCCGCCTGTGAATAGGGTGTGAGTCATCGGTGTCAATATTGTGGGTCGTGAGAGAGTTCTGGCTTGAAGAGCGGCGCGGGTCAAAAATGTAGCTGAGCGCGGAGAGCAGGTGGCATAAATGGATGGCGTGGTGAGGGGAAAGTTCGGCAGCAATCATGTTTGTGAGCTGAGAAAGGACAGCCAGGAAAGAAGATGAATAGTCAACAGAAGACACTATATTAGCAGTCAAGGCAGAAATTTGGCAACCTTGGGAAGAAGACAGCGCACCTGAGTCTATGCCTTGCGGTAGAACGTGGTCATTGATTCCGAAGTTCACGAGATGAAAGCTGATAGACTGGTTGGTGATACTGACGACGGTGTGTGGAAGAGCAACGTGGCTGGCAAGGAGGACGTCCGCGAGAGCACATGCAACACAATCACTGTTAGTGACAGGTGTAGCTGAATAAAGCAGGACTCTGGTAAGGGCTTGTGGGACGACTGTAAGGTGCTCGGGGAAGCAGAGCCTGCTGTGAACTTCCTCAGGTGGGTCAGAACAAAGTAAATCAAGCTGAACAATTCCGACTGGGCACTAGATAAGGGCGGAGTGAGCGGATAAGAGAACAAGGCCTAGAAAAATGTCATGGGGACACTATTGAATAACAGTAAACAAAACAGATGTTCGGAGGCCACAGACACCAACGCGAGCGGCACACATTCCTATTGTGGCTAGTGTTCTCACGTTAGCAACTGGAACACAGGACGCCGTAGGTGTCAGGACATTAGTGAGCCATCTCCAAAGCTGGTCACTCATCACAGGTATGGACGTGAGTGTACAAAGTAGAGCAGTGACAGGGATGCCATCTATGTCACATCAAATACATACCTCTCTGTCTGTAAGATCAGTAGAGCAATTGCATTCTCGGTCGTTCTAGAAGCCTAGAAGGTTCTCCGTCAGTTTCCATTAGAGTGCCAGTGCATGGGGACAGTGACCGGCAACTAGTTGGTGAGCGAGACAGTGGTTGTCGTGGTGAGGATGAACGACTCTGCGGTGTACATGAGGTCGCCTGAGTACAGTCTTTTGACTCTGTGGAAACCTGCGGTGGCAGACGAGTACCTGGAGAGTGCTGGCAAGGTGTAAACGCAGACTTATATTGGCATGACGTCCAGTTAGTGTGGCAGTGATGGAAAATGTGGCCAACGCCACGGCAGTTGAAACAAACCAACCGTTCATTGGATGACCACCATTCGCTGGGTTGCGAAAAGGCCAACAGCAGTACTGTCCTCGCGAAAAAGGGGTCATAATAAAATGTAGACGTCCGATCAGTTGACGGAATAGGTAGCCGGAATTCCAAAGTTTGTCAACTCGTCGCGCGCGACAGACTGCACAATGGACAGCGTCGGTCGAGAAGCATTCGAAACTGTCTGGAATCTAACCATTTCCGGCGAAAGATACGCACGAGGCTCTCAGACGTTGGCGGCTGATGTGCAGAGTGAAGTTCCTTGCACGACGATGTGGCAGCCGTATTTCGCAATCGGATCAACTGGTGTGCGGTGCGACGACTTTTTGCTTCTTCAAAACGTCGACATTCATTAATGACGTCGGATATGGCGGAAAAAAATGTGATACACGAGAAGATTAAAAGCGTCGTCTTGTATGCCCTTCATCAAGTGTTCACTTTGTCTTCTGACATGCTCTCGTCAGCTTTGCGGCAAAGGACGAGAACACCCTGTATGTATGTCACATATGATTCATTCAACGTTTGGACGCGTGACCCAAGTTCCTTTTACACATGTCGCTGACGGTCACCAGGTTTCCCAAACAACTCGTGGAGCTTTTGATTACATTGCGCCCAGCTCGTCCGTTCTCCTTTGTGGATTGGAAACCAAATCCATGCCATTCATTTCTGGTAGAAAGTTATGTTAGCAGCCTAACAGCTTGGTGCCACATTTTATGGGCACTGAAGCGCTTGTGCATTTCGGAGCCACGCAATAACATCAAGATTGTCGGTCCAGGAAGACGGCCCTGTTTCCCGGGACTGCGACAAGATTACTGTTGGCGTTGTGATAGCGGTTGCTTTCTGTCGGCATGGTGGCTGCCATCGCAGCGGCTCTACCGGTTGTGTTGTAAGTGGCCAGCCTACCTCCGTTTAGAGGCTCTGTCGTGCACAGCATTATACAGCACCTCTAGAAAATATGTTGCGGACCAAACAAGCAAGACGGGAAATGCATTTACATTTACAGTATGTACAGTAATTTATAGTATTGACAAAGACAAATCTAGAGCAGGCTGGCCACTGACGCGTCTTCTTCAGCCACAAGCTCATGCTTATCTTCCTCAGCGTTGTCAAGAGCAGTGTAACAATATATTTGTTGGTACGGTATCTTTCTAAAACAGCCTGGGAATGAACAAGAAATAAAGGGCGAAGGTAGTGACGATAATCAGAAGGACGCCTGGTTGGCTCAAGATGACTGAATGCTTAATTCTCGAATCCTATATGGTTAGAATTAATAATTTACTAGATAGTACTGCCCTAGGAACCAGAAACTTTCAAAGCGCTGCGCTTGCAGACGTCTTACAGATATCATGTTTTCTCGTTTTAGTCTTAATATAAAGCTGAAACATCATCGAGATAATTAGTGGGCAGTGGAGCAGCATTTGGGGCAGTATGATTGATATGGATCATTTCTTCGCCCCTCAGGTGTTGCAGATCTTGGCAATTGTTTCACCATTAGCGCCCCTGCATACGTCCCGTCGAGAGCACACGTGCTGAAACCTTCCGGCCACCTTCGCACAGTTGGCTGCTGGACAGGAAGCTCGTGGCTTCTGGGACGACAACACCGGAAGAAGCACCGATGCCCGGCTTCTTCATAAGCAACGTGCGAATGGTGTACCATTTCAGTGGGCAATGGAGCAGCGCTTGCGGCAGTATGCATCAGTTCTTGCACGCGAGATGGAGTGACAATCGCTCCCTATTGCTGCTCCCCTGCCCACTTGTTTTGTTCTACGGCGTGTGTGACCGCATTATGTGAGTCTATTGTTACAATGTGGCGATGTCGAGGAAAATGCAGGGCCTTCAAAACCTCAAAAATTAAGCCGCGATGTTGTTGCTTCGAATAATGCTAATGAGCTTCAGTCCGAGGAAATTAGTACTGTTTTACAAATGCTAAAAGACATCCAAAGAACAACAGGTGAGCTTTCCAAAAGCCAGACTGAGTTAAAAAAGGACGTGAAGGACGTAAAAACAAGCCAACAGACTATTGAAAGAAAATCGGAAACGTTTTACAATGTCTCTAGTGATGTGGTCAAAGTTCAACAGTCTGCGGAAAGCTTGAAAAAACAGCAGGTCGCCTGTATAGCTCGTCTAGGTGATCTGGAGGACAGGACAAGGCGTAACAATATAATTTTTATGGGATACCTAACTCCCGTGAATCATTGCCGCGGACCGAAAAGAAAACAATCGCTGCCTTGTCGTCTGCGGTGGAAAGTGATCGGCCACCGCACTCAGTTGAACGCGCGCATTGTATAGGGAGGAGCCACCCCGTCATAATGAAATTAACGAACTTTATGGTCAAGGAAACCATACTTTCCTCGCGCAGCAAGTTGAAAGCTACCAACGTTTCTGTGTCCGAGGACTTCTCGCCTCCTACAACGCACACAAGGAAAAAGATAATCTAATTTGGTAAGTGCCCGCCCAATTCCCCCTTGTTTCAGCTAAGATTTAATAAGCTTTATATTAGTTGCCAATCCTTCTTCTAATACCCAACAAATGAAGCGTCAAGCAACTTAGGCGCGCACTCCCTAATGGCGCAGCCACGGCTGTCAGTTTAGGCAGTCCCTTTGCTACGTAGGAACACGCGAGGTGTAGCGGCGTTGCTTCGACAGCACATGTCCCAGTGCTTCTTGGTAACGTAAGAAGTGTGTTAAACAAGCGCGAAGCACTTAACTCTCTCGTGGACAACCGCGGTGCCGGTATTATCGCTCTAACTGAAACGTGGTTGCATCCTCAGGTATACGACTGTGTAATTTTAGACATATCCCGCTTTCATATCTTCCGTTGTGATCGTGTGGCTGGCCATGGCGGAGGCGTACTGCTTGCCATTTCTAAATACTTGCCTTGTCATCACATTACCTTTCACAGCAACCTAGAAATAGTGTGCGCCTGCGTTAACCTAGGCCGCCGAAAATTTATTTTCGCTGTTTGTTATCACCCTCCCTCTTACACGCCTTCTCTCACTGCCGATCTTCATGACGCACCATACACACGTCTTGTGCTGCATCCAAACGCGCCCGTTATATAAATGGGGTACTTCCCGAATTTAATTTGAAGCGCTGATCCACCTGCTTGTTATCCATATTCTTCAAAGTGTAATGAATTTAATGATCTTTGTTCTTTATTTTCTTTAACTCAACTAGTATCTGGACCTACAAAAATTTCAGAGGATACTACGAAAATTACCTATATACTGTTATATTACTTATATTATACTCTCATTCTTACCTTATTACGGATGTTTCATGTCTACCTTGTGTAAGCGACCATCTAGTTCTTTCATTTAACGTTACGTCTCCTCTGTTAAAGCTAGTTGTGAAAAAAAAGTTAATATATGACTACGATTAGGCAAATTTTAATTATATAAATTGGAGCTAACTTCTTTTACCTGTTTTTAACTAACTTCGATGGTCGCACAGCTGACAATAACTGGATCATATTCCGAAACAAAGCACATGAATTAACCGATAAGTTTATTCCGTCGCGTATTATATCGTCTAATTCTAAGGCTCCTTGGTTTAATTCCCACCTAAAGTGGCTTTACAATTGGAAAAAGCGCCTGTACCGCCTTGCAAAAGAAAGTACTTTGGCATCTAAGTGGGACGCTTACAAGAATACGAATGAAGCTTACATAGCAGCGAAAAGCTCGCTAAATGTATACTTGAAAAACACACTTAGCCTACAATACTCACAAAGGTTCCAAAAAAGATTTCGTGCACCATAAATCCTTCCAAAGATGATACAAATACCTCAGCTGATTCTAGTGGATCAAAAATACCCGACGTTGAATATCCCTGAATCCTGAACTCCGTATCCTGCAGTAATTTTGTTCTATGTCCTGATCCCGTTTTTCCTACCCTGGATAGCTACAATTACCCGGCTATGGATTTTATTATCATTGAGCCTCTAGGGGTAGAATATGTATTTAAAAATCTAAAGGTGTCGTCAAGCCCTGGTCCAGTCCTGGTTACCCCATAGTTTTTGAAGGACACTTCAGTTTACTCATCTTTAATACATTCAAAAATATTCCAACAATCTTTGGAGACCCATCAGCTCCCTGCAGGCTGGAGAATTTCGAGGGTGGTTCACTTCACAAGTCCGGCAACAAATGCTCAGCTCATAACTACCGCCCCATTTCCCTCACTAGCATTCCTTGTGAAGTATTCGAACATATGTTGTTCTCTCATTTAGTTAAGCACTTAGACGATAACTTACTCTTCCCACGCGGACAGCATAGTTTCCGCCATAGTTTTTACTCTGAAACACAACTGCTTTCGTTCACTCACGATCTTCATCTTATTCCTGATAAAGCTTCATGCGCAGACTGTGTTTTCTTCGACTTTGCAAACGATTTCGACAAGATTTGTCACAAGCTACTCATTTTTAGGCTGAATAACCTAAATCTTGATCCTCATCTGTTTGAATGGGCACATCACTTCTTACTCGATCACAGTTCGTTGCATCTAATAATCACTTTTCTCTATTTAGCCATGTTGATTCTGGTATTCCTGAAGGATCACTGTTGGGCCCTTCCCTTTTTTTAATTTACGTTAATGACTTACCCAATGAAATTTCTTCAGACACCGCTGATACTAATATTCTGCAAAACGACACTAACGCTGTCTGTAACTGGTATGACTTATGGTTAATGAAACAAAACCCATCTAAGTGCAAAGCCACACGTTTGACCCGCCGTGAACTTCCTCTTCCGACCTATTACCTCAACAATACTGCCATGGAAGCGGTTACATCTTACAGATATCTAGGTGTCCATTTAACCTCTACTGTTTCCTACTCTTTACACACCGACAGCGTTATCAATAAAATTAATCGCATCTAAGGTTATATCTGTTGAAACTTCTCTTTGGCTCCGTCATCATTAAAGTTAATTAGTACGAGACGTTGATTAGAAGTAAAATGGAATCTGCTTCATCAATTTGGGACCCATATGCTGCGACTCTAGCCAAGTATGTCGAACGTATTTAAAATATTGCCTCGCGTTTCATCTTAAGCAATTATAACCGCACGGCGCGCGTAACTTCTATGAAAAACATCCTGCAACTTCCACCGCTTTCTGCTCGTCGTAAAGGCTCTCGCCTAGCTCTGTTTCATAAAATATACTTCCACAATTCACATCTGCACGATAATCTTATTTCATCCCTAACCCTCATATCTCCCCGCATTGAGCATCATTATAAAGTGGGAGTTTTGTAGTGTCGCACTAGAGCTTGTCATGAGTCTTTTCTTCCGAGGACGGGTCAAGAATGGAACCACCGTCCTGGCGCGCTGATTGCTATGGAAGACCGCGAACAATTTGGTACGGCCATAATCGACACCATCGCATCGGGCTTCACATGTCTATGACTACGTCACTGGTTGCCTTCTTTGTTTCATTTGTATTGCAACTTTTTTTACCCCACTCCCCTCTGTAATACCTTGTGGTCTTGAGGGTATAATAAATAAAATCAAATGAAGATACCACTTGATAATCTCATAAAACGCACAGCCTTTGTGCCACCCACAGAATCCAGCGAGATTTCAGCGAAGCTGACTCTGATGAACAGTTGCAGTAGTAATTTATTGCCTGTAATAGCAACACACAGCTCAAAACTTGGTGCGCATGTGATTCAAGCTTGATCCTAATTTCATCCACAATGAAAGCGAGTATCACGCCTCGTTCTCTAAAGACCTCTTAAAATATGAGTATAACTGTTACGTAAAACAGAAATGACCAAAATGAATTGAACATTGTACACACATCTGACGTAACCTGCGCAATTTCTAAAAACATGGGCACAGAAAATGTACATAGGGGACGCCTACTATGTGCGTCGTTTAACTTATGAAACTAAGCGAAAAATCAGTATTCACTAATTATCTGCAGAACTCATTATTAGGCAATAGAATGCTGAGCTGGTGCTGTGGTGAAGCAACTGGCAATTTCTTTAGCTATTCGGGTTGCATCAGCATCCGCCAAATGTACCACTATCGAACCAGTGCGTGACTTTAACATATAATTATTCAATGTTTAATGTCTCTGCTCAAATTTCTCACTTGAAATACGAATTAACACGCATATGAGAAGAGGAAAGGCGAGGGTTGTAAGTGAAAACCGCAACACTAAATTCCGTAGTCTTTTTAATTGTTACGAATCGTTGACGATTATGTGTGGTCTTTTGTGTTCAAATAGCGCCATAGCACATGGTAATGTTAAGAATGTTTTGCTGATGGCGTGCCCAATGAGCTCCTCATGGTAGATGTGACGTGGATGTAGTAGGGCCTAAAAAACTCACTATAAATGACGTAAAACATCTATACTACAATAATGACAGTGATTAGTTGGTGATGTGGACTATTTCAATTGCGTTTCGTTAAAAACAAGATGCAACAAAACATATCAGTGACCCTAGAGCTTCAAGAAAGCCCTTGAATACAAGGGCTGATAATAGTGAGCTGAAAATTACCTGGTCAAATGCTTTTCAGAGTTTCCGTTTCTGGTTAAAAAACGGTTAATTCCTAAGAAAAAAATGCAGGGTGAAGAGGTGTATTTTCGCGATATGCAGAATAGAATACAGTTTCATCTGCTTTATTGCAGGACATTGAATAAGAACATGCCGTACTGTGAGAATATTGCCGAGTTTACTGCAAGTCGGGTGACTTGTAATTTACTCCATTCAACAGGTGAGAGTACCATAGGTGTGTCCTATTCTTATTGTCAAATAATTGTTTCCTTATATCCAGTACCCTACTTTTCTTTTATTATGTGTAGCTTACTGAATGCTTGTGTATGCATTACTCCTTGTCGATGATTCCTCAGATTACGGCGTAGAAAAGAGTTCACGTCTTGAGTTTCTGGACACCTGATTTTCCACAACCGGCAGATACACACATAGATGGCATTTAAAAGTGTGAAGAATAATGCCTTCACAATTTCTAAGAACTTCATTTTATGCGCACCTTTTTTTCCCACAGCCTGCTGATACTCGCACAGATGTAACATAAGCTGTCGACAATAATGACTTGAGAGCCGAGCAATTGTGGTCGTTGTCAAAGATATATCTACGCCTATATGGTCTCCCTGACACTAACGCTCTACCTGGAAGGATACTTGATTGATGGAGCTTCATCCGATTATGCTCCTACTTTCGTCGTTTAATCCGCAACTTCGCCAATATAATAGCGCCTTCCACGCAGCTTCTCGCGGGTAACCACGACCTCTTGGCCCGGCCGCCAGTTTGCGATGCGGCATTCACGACGCTGCGTCATCTTCTAACCTCACCCCCGCATGCTCCGACATTCTCACACAAGCGCACCGACAGAAATGCATACGAATGCCAGTGGCGTCTTCATTGGCGCTGTTCTTGCACAACGAAAGACTGGTTTCGATGAATACGTTGTTGCCTTCGCCGACCGCGAACTCACGAAAGCGGAAGAAAACTATTCCGTTACCGAAAAAAAATGCCTGGCTATCAATTGGGCAATAACTAAGTTTCGTCCTTACGTCTACGGCCGCCCGTGCGACGTCATCATTGACCACCATGCACTATGCTGGCTGTCGTCCTTGAAAGATCCTTCAGGTCGCCCCGTTCGATGAGCACTTCGCCTCAAAGAGTAGGATATTCGAGTGCTGTACCGCTCCGGCCGTAAACATTCGGACGCGGATGCCTTGTCATGCCAGCTCAATTATCAGAAATTACGAATATGCCAGTCCTCCCTCACCGCCAAGGATATGCCTTCGGAGCAGCAGAAGGATCAATGAAGTGTTGCTATGCTGGCTTTTCTTTCAGACCCATTAGCGCTTTCTATTGGCCGTGCATTGCGTCGCCATGCACACAACTTCGCTGTTCGTGAAGGGCTCCTATACCGCCGTAACAACCTCTCAGACGGGCGCAAATGGTAACTCGTAGTTCTTCGGCATCTATGTTTGGATATTTGTGCAGCATTTCACGATAACACGCAATACGCATGCGCATATGCAGGTGTACTAAAGACATGCGCGCGCCTGCGAATTCGTGATTACTGGCACGGAATGCACCGATTCGTCCGCCATTATGTCCCTTCCTGCCTCGCTTGCCAACGCCACAAGAATACGCATCATGCCTTAGCTGTTTCACTGCAACTATTGCCTTGTCCCGGAATGGCCTTTTACCGGGTCGGATTGATCTTTATGGACACCTTCCGAGTACTTAAAATGGCAACCACCGGGCGATAGTGGCGATATGACCATCTCACGTGCTACGCAGAAACTTCACCTCTGGCCCACGCATCTGCACGGGATGTTGCCTGGTTCCTTCTGCGTAACATCATACTTCGACATGGAGCCCCCAGGGAGTTCCTGAGCGACAAGGGCCGCGTCTTTCTCTGTGGTGTTATAGAAGCCCTACGCAAGGAATGTCACGTAATTCACCGTCCCAATGCTGCATACCACCCGCAAACTAATGGGATAACTGAGCGCTTTAACGGCACTCTTGGCGATATGTTAGCCATGTACGTCGAATCTCACCAAACCAATTGGGACCGCATTCTACTCTTCGTGACGTACGCTTATAATGCCGCCACACAGGCTACTACAGGAGTTTCCCCGTTCTTTCTTCTCTAGGGACGCGAGCCTCCCTGCACAATGGATACCATCCTTCCGTATCGCTCTGACAGAACGGAGGCTACCACCCTCTCCGAAGATGCTGCAAACGCGGAAGAGGGCCGAAAGCTTGCGGGCACATTTGCTTTGGAAGATCAGCCCCGAGAGAAGCACCTTCGGGATATCCCTCCCTCTCGGGCACCGTATGTCCCTGACTCACTAGTCTGGCTTTGGGCTCCCGCTACTGGCCCTGGACTTTCACCCAAGCTTGTTTCCAAGTGCCAGGGTCCCTACGATGTCGTCAGTCAAACGACTGTGAACTATTTGGTAGAACCCCTTGAGCCGCCTTCCGATAAGCCCGGCCGAGGGTGCGAAATCGTACACGTTCAGCGGTTCAAGCCGTACATTGATCAACCTGTACTATCCTGCCCGTCACCGAGACGGCTCCTCTTCTCCGGGGAGGCAATTGTACCGGAGAAGAACGAGATGCAGGCGCTTCTTTGTGAAAGATGACGACAACGAGTGGTTGGAAGTCTTGTGCCTGTGTTTCCCAAGCTCTCTGTCCTTTCGTAGCGGTGCTCTGCTATCCGAGGGTTTCATCCTTTAAATTATAAGCCCTCTTGACACGTTCTTATATGTACCCCACTCCCCTCCGTGAAGCTCTGGGCGCTTGAACGTAAAATAAATAAATAAATAAATAAATATAATATATACCTATTTTTGGTGCGCTCTTTTTTTTTGCTGAATACTTTTAGGTTGACGTATTGTTTACCAGTGCGCTACTCAGCCCACACTTAATACCCAAGCACATAGTCGATGCGCTGCCGAGGTATGGTTTTATTTTATTGCGAATATTTGTTCGAGCCACCTAAAAATGATATGAACAAATGCTGAAGTCGTTTGAAATACACAGGCACTCTTCGTTCCTGTGTTGTTCTGAGTCGTAAGGTAGCATTGCTGGAGTATTCATTCATCTTAAAAACACACGCCTTTACCGCTTCTAGCTGCACAAGATTTTATACTTTTCAACAGGCAGAGCGGCAAGGTTACTTTGTGAGTCACAGCATACCAGCGTCGTACGTATTTAGAGCCTCCCATATGAATGCATAGGTTTGAGCAAGTTTGGCCAAAGATCTGACTAAAAAAATGAATATATGGAGTTTTACGTGCCAAAATCACGACCTGATTGTGAGGCACGCCGTAGTGAGGGACTCCGGAAATTGGAACCACCTGAGGTTTTTTAAGGTGCAACTAAATCGATGTACACTGGTGTTTTCGCTGATCGCCCAATCGAAATGCGGCCGCCATGGCCGGTATTCGATTCCGCGACCTCGTGTTTAGCAGTCCAACACCATTGTCACTAAGCAACCAGACCGTGTAAAATTTTACCAATTGACCAGGTTTGCTAACTCAGATACCAAAATTTTCACTGTATATGTTTCTATGAGCATGAAAGCGTTTGCACGTGCATGGATGGCCCCATTCTGTTTTTCTCCTCGTAACAAAACTCCAAAGAGATCCTTTCCGCGATCATACCTGCTGTGGTTCAGTATTTTGCGGGAACCTAAAGAAAGTGTGCGACTTGCACGAAGCGACAATAATGCTCTCAACTAGATACCACCGCGTGATCGATGCTGCTCGTATACTGAACTTTGACAAAGCCTCGAGCAGGGATATTCTCCCTAGCTTTAGCCGCTTATTCCAATGAAAGAAATGGATGTTTCGCAGTGTCTACCATGCCTAACCGAAGCTGCGGTGTGAGCAACGCAGAAAAATTCACTTTGCCAGTCTGGGTTTATTCGGAATTATAATAAAGGATGGGGATGCAGCAATATTCTTTCTTTCTAGATAACTTCATTCCACAACGTTTCTTAATCGGGATCTTCATACAACATATTTCAATAATTATAGAAACAAACAGAGGATGGATGGATGGATGGACGGACGGACGGACGGACGGACGGACGGACGGACGGACGGACGGACGGACGGACGGACGGACGGACGGACGGACGGACGGACGGACGGACGGACGGACGGACGGACGGACGGACGGACGGACGGACAGACAGACAGACAGACAGACAGACAGACAGACAGACAGACAGACAGACAGACAGACAGACAGACAGACAGACAGACAGACAGACAGACAGACAGACAGACAGACAGACAGACAGACAGACAGACAGACAGACAGACAGACAGACAGACAGACAGACAGACAGACAGACAGACAGACAGACAGACAGACAGACAGACAGACAGACAGACAGACAGACAGACAGACAGACAGACAGACAGACAGACAGACAGACAGACAGACAGACAGACAGACAGACAGACAGACAGACAGACAGACA
Organism: Dermacentor andersoni; assembly: GCF_023375885.2. Lineage (NCBI taxonomy): Eukaryota > Metazoa > Arthropoda > Arachnida > Ixodida > Ixodidae > Dermacentor > Dermacentor andersoni. Next base: position 33,431,378 of record NC_092818.1, read on the forward strand.
GACAGACAGACAGACAGACAGACAGACAGACAGACAGACAGACAGACAGACAGACAGACAGACAGACAGACAGACAGACAGACAGACAGACAGACAGACAGACAGACAGACAGACAGACAGACAGACAGACAGACAGACAGACAGACAGACAGACAGACAGACAGACAGACAGACAGACAGACAGACAGACAGACAGACAGACAGACAGACAGACAGACAGACAGACAGACAGACAGACAGACAGACAGACAGACAGACAGACAGACAGACAGACAGACAGACAGACAGACAGACAGACAGACAGACAGACAGACAGACAGACAGACAGACAGACAGACAGACAGACAGACAGACAGACAGACAGACAGACAGACAGACAGACAGACAGACAGACAGACAGACAGACAGACAGACAGACAGACAGACAGACAGACAGACAGACAGACAGACAGACAGACAGACAGACAGACAGACAGACAGACAGACAGACAGACAGACAGACAGACAGACAGACAGACAGACAGACAGACAGACAGACAGACAGACAGACAGACGTATACTTTATTAGACCGCAAAAGATTATAAAGAGGGTGTTCGGAGCCCCTTACTACTGCGCACCACTCGCCTACGCCACCTGCTTCACTACGCTAATCACGGACTTCCTTGACTGGCAGCGGGAGGGCTGCGCCTCCCACTGTCCCATTGCATTACCGTTATTTGGCCGATGAGGGGGCGTAGTGCCTTCCCAGGTAACACGTATAAGGGTTGTTTTGCGCTAAACAAAGTGATTATGGATTCGCACCAACTAGCCCGCCAAAACATTGTGCGGCCCACGACCAAGACCCTGCAATCTCGGCACTTACCATGTTGCTCTCTTCACCGCCTATATTGGCTTTCTGCGACCCTTCCAATACCACTGAAGCTCACGCAGGCAATTGTTGCCATGGAGTCGGCGCCGTCCTCGTGTAGCACCTGCACGGCCAAACACTTGTTATTGCATACGCCATCCGCCTTCTCTCGACGTCTGAACGGAATTATTCGATCACAGAAAGTGTGCCTTGCGTTGGTCTGGGCTTTCGCAAAATTTCGACCGCATTTTCACGGCCGCGCATTCTCGGTTCTCAACGACAACCACGCTCTTTGTTGGCTCTCATCGCTCGAGGGCCCAACTGGTCGCCTTGGTCGCTGGGCTATAAAACTGCAGGGATATACATTTGTGGAAATTTCTAAATCTGGCAGGCTACATAACGATGTCGATTGTCTTTCGCGCCATATGGCGGGCCCTGATAGCCTCGCTGGTCATGAGAATAATTCCTGTGTGCTCTCCATATCTGATTGACGCGATATCGACATAGAACAGCGTATGGCTGAATCCCTGGAGCTCGCCTTTCAGCAACTCTCGTCCGCGCATTCCGGCCCTTCTCTATGTGATTATGTGCTACGCAATGAAGTTCTATACCGTCGCAACATGAAACTTTACAGGCATGGATTTTTGCTAGTTATCCCCCGACACTTCCGTACCGCCACTCTTCAACATCTACACGATGCTCGAACTGCGGGACACCTCGGCGCCTCACGCACCTACGACCGCGTGTGGCAGTGCTTCTTTTGGCCACGCTTGTATTGTTTTGTTCGCCGATACGTTGCCGCCTGAGAGTGCTGTCAATGGCGCAAACGTCCTTCTCTGCTACAGGCTGACCAGCTTCAACCTGTCGATTCTTCACCGGAGCCCTTCTTTCTGGCCGGTCTTGAGTTTCTCGGACCTTTCTCTAAGTCTGTATCTGGCAACAAATGGATTGTCATCGCAACTGACTATACGACCAGATATGCCATCACGCGCGCCATGCCGAGTAATGGCGGAACGCATATTGCAGACTTCCTGTTCTAAGACGTCATCCTTCGAAGCGGGGCTCCATGACAGCTCCTTACGGATTGTGACGGCTCTTTCGTAGCAAAGGTCATTGACGAAATGATTCGTAGTTGCTCTACTAAACATCGCCTTACGACAGCCTACTATCCACAGCCCAAAGATCTTACCGAGCGCCTTTACCGAACTCTAACCGATATACTGTCTATGTACATCTCTACTGATCACCGCTATTGGGGCGCCACCATGCACTACATTATTTTTGCCTTCAAATCCTGCCGGCTTGATACCACCGGCTATTTGCCGTTATTTCTCCCGTACGGCCGCAGCCCTGCGTTGCCCTTCGAGACTCTCCTCACTGCTGATCCACCGTACCCAGCGCATATGCTCAGCACGTTTCCTCTGGAGCCAGGATACCTCCCCAGTTTGCTCACACTTGACTATGTGGGTCGCAGGCCTCCCAAAAAGATTTAGTATGATAACGGGCACCTCGAGATCGGGTACCTTCCTAAATCTCTGGTCCTACTCTGGCCGCAGTCTCGACGCGAAGGCCTGTGCGAGAAGCTCCTCCCTGACTACATCGGACCAAACAACGTTCTCCGCAAGCTCAACGACGTTGGCTACCTCATCACTCCGCTCCCACATCGCCCGTGTTCTTCTTTTACGCCTAGTACTCACGTTGTAAAAATACTGAAAGATATCTATAGCGGCTCCACAGCCACCGTAGTCCTCCATAAAGCAAGCAACAAAATCCCAATAAAGAAAGGCGTCAGGCAGGGAGATACGATCTCTCCAATGCTATTCACAGCGTGTTTACAGGGGGTATTCAGAGACCTGGATTGGGAAGAAATGGGGATAAAAGTTAATGGAGAATACCTTAGTAACTTGCGATTCGCTGATGATATTGCCTTGCTTAGTAACTCAGGGGACCAAATGCAATGCGTGCTCACTGACCTCGAGAGGCAAAGCAGAAGAGTGGGTCTAAAAATTAATCTGCAGAAAACTAAAGTAATGTATAACAGTCTCGGAAGAGAACAGCAATTTACAATAGGCAGCGAGGCACTGGAAGCCGTAAGGGAATACATCTACTTAGGGCAGGTAGTGACTGCGGATCCGGATCATGAGACGGAAATAATCAGAAGAATAAGAATAGGCTGGGGTGTGTTTGGCAGGCATTCTCAGATCATGAACAGCAGGTTGCCATTATCCCTCAAGAGAAAAGTGCATAATAGCTGTGTCTTACCAGTACTCACCTACGGGGCAGAACCCTGGAGGCTTACGAAAAGGGTTCTACTAAACTTGAGGACGACGCAACGAGCTATGGAAAGAAGAATGATAGGTGTAACGTTAAGGGATAAGAAAAGAGCAGATTGGGTGAGGGAACAAACGCGAGTTAATGACATCTTAGTTGAAATCAAGAAAAAGAAATGGGCATGGGCTGGACATGTAATGACGAGGGAAGATAACCGATGGTCATTAAGGGTTACGGACTGGATTCCAAGGGAAGGGAAGCGTAGCAGGGGGCGGCAGAAAGTTAGGTGGGCGGATGAGATTAAGAAGTTTGCAGGGACGGCATGACCACAATTTGTACATGACCGGGGTTGTTGGAGAAATATGGGAGAGGCCTTTGCCCTGCAGTGGGCGTAACCAGGCTGATGATGATGATGATGATGATGATGATGATGATGATGACTCACGTTGTCCACATGTCGCGGCTAAAACTTTACGTCACCAGCAGTGCTGACTGATTTTAGAAGGCACCGTGACAGGGCTAAGTCCGCCGAGAGTGTTGTTACGAGGCATCGCGCATGCGTATGCCGTTAACGGACCGCTTCTGTGCGCGAAGACAAAAAAGACGGGACAAGCCGCGTGAGATGCTTTGAGCCATTCTATGGCAGGAGCAGCCTGTAAATAAAGTAATATACGATTTTGTATCTTCCCCGTACACTCGTGGTTCCCCGTTAAATATTGTTACGCCCAGGCTCATTGAATATTGGGCACCTAGACAATACCCATACCGAGAGCTCTCGCGCGTTTGCTGCAGTCCCCTACCACAAAGAAAGACCGCCTGTAGAGCGACAACCGCGAAAAGACCCCGCATTCGGACAAGTGACGGATTTAGTGGGGGTTACGAAGTCAGTGTCTTCTCAATACACCCCCCCCCCCATATTATGACTTCTCCAAAGTTTCGTTAACAGTCATCCCACTCATGCGTTCTCTGTGATGCAACCCCTCATAAAAATTCGGGAAATGAAGGTGTGTGCGCGATCACGCTACAGCTGTCTCCATAATTTACCGCGCTAGGCCTCTAAATGAGAAAGGTCGGTTCTCCACGTATTATGGGGAAACCGAACACAATGTGATTGTTCTAATGAGCGAGCAGTGGGCTTGATGCTTTATTAGATGAGATTTTCAACTAATAATTGCTTTTGCTGTGGTGTGAAATTAGTACTAACCGACAAAGAGCATTGCAGGTATGAATATTATTTATTTTTGTAAAATAAATTAAGTTAGTGCAATTTCATAGATATAAACGTTGTTCTGCATTTACTGTGAGACAATAATTAAGTGAAAATTTACTCATACATAGCTGAATATAAGTCTAGAGCCCGAAGATGGCAGAAAGCATGCCAACGTCGCCACTGGTGCTAGATCAATAGCGCCAAAATAAGATTAATTAAATCGCGCACGCCGAACAAAGACTAGTATACTCAACAAAGCCATGGTAAGATTTCTGTGCAAAAGAATTGAAAGGGCATCGAGGTTGAACGCCTCCATTTCACGTAGTAGCGACATATAGATAGTGTCCAAACTACCACGCGCCAAGATTTAAAGATTTCCAAGTGCCACGTAGCTGGACAGACCAAAGGTAATGTTCGCCATCGCCTGGAGATGATCAGATTATTCCATTTCGCCTGATTCCACAACTAGTCCTAATTATTTATCTTTGTGATGTGTGTGGTGCGCGGCATAGTGCGGTGGTCGGGACGGACAGAAGCAGACGACAAGGTGTGCGCGCGCCGAGGCGAATTCCGTGCTGGAGGAGAAACGATGACGCCGAACAGCGTCCGGCAGGTGAATGCGCGGCGCAAGAAAACAAGAACAAAATGACAACCAATTAGGAGAGACCGCGGGGCGTCAGGCAGCCAATCGGAAAATGACCAATCGGCCAGAGCAGAAGAAAAAGGGGGGTAAGTTGGCAGAAGGGGGGAGACACCGGGGGGACGCCGCGAGAGTTCCAGGAAGCGACGTCAGGAGAAGGTCGGCCACCGGACCGGGAGTTGAAGATGTGCTGTCGGGTTCCGGACCCGAGCCAACAGAACTTCAACTGACCGGGGCCTCCTGCCAACCCGTTCCTGTGCGTCATCGTCTACCCGAGCGTGCCGCCAGCCGCTCAAGGTCGGCGAGCTTTTTGCCCGTGGGCAGAGCGAGAGCAGTCGGGCTACGGGCCCGAGGTCTACGCCAGCTGCCCGGACAGAACGCCGCCCCCGTCTGTCGTGCCGCCTGCTGCCCGAGGCCGGAGTTCGAGCTTCTGTGCCCGTGGGCAGGACGAGAGCAGTCGGGCTACGGGTCCGACCCTACGGCCAGCTGCGCGGCCAGAACGCCGCCGCCGTCTGCTCGTGCCGTCAAGTCGCTTGCCTTACCGTTCCAAGCAAGAGCTGGCGCGCTCTGCTCGCCCGGTCTGCCATTCCACACCCCGGCCTTTGGGGAGACCGGCGCAACTCCTTTCGCCAACTTGTCGCCGTGTCTCCGCATCGAGACTGTTATGCGTCCCTGCCGTCGTGGCAAGCCCGGACTCGCGCAGTAGTTAGCTTCACACTAGCCCCAAATGTGTGTCTTACTGCAGTGGTGTCCATTTGAGTGTTTATTTTATTCTTTCTAATTCTTTATATTTCTTTCTGTCATTTATTTTATGCTTCTACTTTGATTAAAAGTCTTTGTGTGTGTGTGTTTTTCAAGGCAACGGCTTTGTCCTCCATTGGGTTCTCGGAGGCTCCGAAAAGAGAACCATCAGAACCTTTGAGTAAACGAACCTTTGTCCCCACTTGGCCATAACAATCTTCTCCAACTGTCGAATTAGGTGAAAAGTGCCAATGAGAAAATTGTAGATCAACATGAAAATTTGGCGTTGCAGCTCTCTCTTCAATACGTGCTACATAAAAGTGTTTGTCAGAGCGCGAAAAGAGCCCTCGAAAACACGCAAGATTCCCGCACCACTAGAAAGCTCGAGGGATTTAGCGTGTATTGGCGGGTAGCGGTAACAGGGTTCGAAACCCACCATTCAACCAATTTGGGTCACTGAGCTTGTGGCAATGTCTAAATACACTGCACATGTCGTTCTTCAATGAACCTCCTTGACGCTGACATAGGCAACTGTAGACGCGGAAGTGGGTAGGTACAGCCGTTGGAAGAAACTCTTTCACACCGACTTGCAGAGCTGGGTATATGCGACTCGGTTTCTACTGAAAATTTGTGGTTCTACAATGTCGAAAAGGATCCACTATGCAAAATAGAAGTGAGGCCTGCAGACAGGACACAAGAGTAGAGAAGTGGACAACACGAACGCCGACTATCAACTGAAAGGAGCACTGAGGCGAAAAAAATGAAAGAAGACACAAAACTCATCTGCGCATGCTCAGGAATGGTAACACCACGTGTCAATCGGGTACACGTGCTGGTCTACGTGAGAGATAACTGTTAAGGCACTTAATCTCTTCCTTATGTAAAGTAATCGAAGGCTGACTCACGCATGCACTTCCACCATTATAGATATGCCATGCCTCGCATTGCATATCTATATTGCTATCTATATATTGCATATATTGCATATATATTGCATATCTATATTGCTATCTATATCTATAACATATTGCCTTGCATTGCATACCGTCAAATAATGTACTGCTTCTTGGAGACGCCATCGTAAGTGATAACCATAGAAGAACCCTTGCTTTAGGCTCTAAGCACTGTTTTAAGCCTAACATAAAACCCGTTGAAGTTTTAAGCTTACCGCGCTGCATAACCAGGTTTGTTCCGGAAGAAGAACGCTCACGCTGTATTTCGGATTGCATTGCTAGCCTTAAACAATCTAATTCCCATTTTAAGACGCCTGACCCTGTCCGACCATTAGTTGATTACCTTGTGGAGCATAAACTTAGACCTGTAATATCTGACAAGGAAGGTTATTTCGTAATTATGCCAGATGACGTGTTTTCAGAAAAAGCGATTTCAGCCATAGAAAAGAATTTGCAACCAGTCAAACTCAAGCCTTCGGTAGTTAAGCAACGTGCGGTTGACCTCTTGTCAAGACATAATCTTGATAGGCTTGTTTGTAATGTCAAGAAAGCTAAATCCCTCACCTTAGAACTGTTTTTCTCGGCCAAGACACATAAACAAGAAATTCCTTTTCGTGCTATAGTGTCAGAGAAAGGGACGTGGCAGGTCTGTGTCGCTAGTTACCTACAGAACTGCCTAGGTTCACTCATTTTTTCAGATCCCTTTTGCCTACGTAATTCTCAGGCGCTAGTTCACTGTTTGAGAGAGGAAAATCCGGGTGATTGTACAGCTTTTAGTATGGATATCGAAGACCTGTATTATTCCTTGCCGCATGACGGGTTGCTAAATTCCGTAAATGAGTGCATTAAAGAACAAGTGCAAGAGTCGGCTTTTATTGACAGATGCGGTGTTTCCACGGGAGCTTTTCTAGAAATTCTTTCAATGTACTTGAAGTCGACGCTGATTGGGTGGAGAGATGGCGTTTTTCTGCAGAAATCAGGCATTTGCATTGGCTCAAAGGTTGCCCCTATTCTTAGCGACATTTACCTGAGTAAGGTTGACAACTGCTTAGAGAAAGCCTTAGGCGATAGCGATATTAAGATATTTCGTTACGTTGATGATTACCTGATTTTCTGCAATAGGGAAGAATTAGACTCTGCTGCTACCTCAGTAAGTGAGCAATTTAAACTTTATGGGGGAGGATTAAAGTTTACCAAGGAATTTCCCCAGCGACGCGTAATTCAGTTTCTTGACATTTCCTTGATCTTCGAACAAAATCATGTTTGTTGGCAGTACTCCCCAAGATCTTCGAAGCCGGTGCTAAACTTCAATCCAAGCATTCTAAATTAGTAAAAAACGGAATTGCCATGTCGTGCCTTAAGTCTTCCCTCACAAGATCTTGCATGCACAAAATGAGCGCCAGTTTTAATGCGCAGGTCCGGCGCGTATTAGAAGCAGGTTATTCTAGTGTAGCGGTGGCCACTGTAGCTGAGCGCCTAAAGAAGTCGGTTTCGAGAGGGACGGACGTAATTACAGAAAGCAGTAATCGCAAAAAAAGAGTAGTGGCTATTCCGTATATTCATTCAGTGTCGCACAGGCTTAAAAAAGTTGCTAGTAGATATGATGTTAATGTTGCTTTCACTGCTCCCAATAAGCTAGGTAAGATATGCGCTGCCGTACAGAATAAAAAGGAGCGGGTTAAAGGCAAAAAACGAACAGATATTTGTCCAGTGAAGCACAATAAGAACAAGTTTTACTGAATGTCGTATGGGTGTGGTTTATCAAATTCCCCTTAGCTGTGGCCAGTTCTACGTAGGGCAAACGGGACGGTGTATCAATCAGAGGCTAATGGAGCATAAAAGGTCGTTAACCGGTGGATCGCCTTCTAATCTTTCGCTACATTGCCGAGATTGTAACTGCAAGCCAGAGTTAGATGAATGCGCGATATTGTACAGGCATAAGAATGAAGATACGCGTCTTATGGTAGAGGCATGGCATATCTATAATGGTAGAAGTGCATGCGTGAGTCAGCCTTCGATTACTTTACATAAGGAAGAGATTAAGTGCCTTAACAGTTATCTCTCACGTAGACCAGCTCGTGTACCCGATTGATACGTGGTGTTACCATTCCTGAGCATGCGCAGATGAGTTTTGTGTCTTCTTTCATTTTTTTCGCCTCAGTGCTCCCTTCAGTTGATAGTCGGCGTTCGTGTTGTCCACTTCTCTACTTTTGTGTCCTGTCTGCACGCCTCACTTCTATTTTGCATAATGAATCCTTACCAACTAGCTCAGCTTTCTGTCGTTCTACGAAAAGGATCCCTTAAATTTATTTGATGGTGAGTGATATGCAAATGACGTCACAAGGCTTCCTCAAGGACAGCGACTCGATGATTTAGCAGGCCACGCCAAACAATGCACCATGATTTTGTGCCGCTTTTCAGCGAACGTATTTAACCCAATGCTCTAGGGAACTGCGCCTGGAATGCACTGGATATGTTCCGCTCTTGAATTAACCTTTCTCCAACTTGCTTCACTGAATATGTGCCATTCAGTATACGATAAGCAAAGGAGCAATTCCCAGCGTTCACAGACGCCAGTGCGCCGCATTTCTGGCCTCCGAGGACATGCGCAAACTTCCCGCAGATGGCGCATCGCGTCAAAAAAAAAAAGGCCCGAGAGGGACCCGCTTGTCGGATGACTCGTTCCTCCGTGTTCACACACTTCGGTGCGCCTTGGAACGACAGAAAGCTGAGCTAGTTGGTAAGGATTCATTATGCAAAATAGAAGTGAGGCGTGCAGACAGGACACAAGAGTAGAGAAGTGAACACGAGCGCCTTGCATTGCAATACGGAGGAAGGAAACCCAGGAGAGGCCCTGACGTCACACTCCGTGAAGCTAAAGTGAAGCCGGAAGTTATAGTTACTCATGGCGTTGCTCCGCCTATCGGGCCAGCTCTCCTCTCTTGTTTACATTTCTCGCGAAACCACGCCCCGCTGCGCGCAACCGGGCTGCGCGGACGCGCGCGCTCTGCGGCAATACTAAACATTCCTTAGCATGATCCCGCCAAAGCGGGCAAAATTTCCCGCAGATATTCCATCGTCAGTTGCCATTGCCGTGGCGCGGTACATTGCGTACAGTCTTGAATGCGCGTTCATTTCACGTAGTTTAGTTCCTCCTGTTCCACCTGGCCACAGTAACATACGGTAGAGCACGGTCCAGATAACGCAGCGCAACAAAACACAGAGACCAACGCGAACCTGCCCGCACGGCGCCTTTGCCACGGTACGAAACGTACGGAGCAACACATGTGAGCGCACAGAACAGTAACAAAGCCGCCATTGTGGCCCGAAAAGCGTGGCCACAGCAGCAAATAAATAAAAAACAGCAAAAAAAGGAGAACCTATTACGTCATTTCCTCTACACTTTTCTTCTAGCGCGCGGAGGGGGTAGGGCCTCTCCTCGGTTTCCTTCCTCCATGCATTGCACGGACCACGCGCAACCTTCGAAGTGGCAGCTCTAGATGGCGCCGAGTCTTCTTAGGGAAGCGTGAAAGAGGTGTCCCGCTGCAGTACACGCCTCGTACATGACTCGCTTCCACGGTGGCAGTACATTGTCTCGCTATATCGATTCCTCACTAATGCATTGCCGTTGGCAGTCATCGTGAGATCGGTTCCGCCGCGATTTTGTGTTTTCTTATTTTTGCTGTAACGTTCGAGAGATGACCCAAGAATAATTCGAAATGTCAGGCCCAGAGCATAGAGCCCTCTGAAAATAATAATGCAAAAGTAAAAGCTATCAAACTACATCTTTCTTCAAAAGCCGCTCGATGGTAAATATATGCTACAGGATCGCGTAACGCTTGACGCCTATATTTGTGCTCACCTCGCTTTCATTGTTTCTTCGCATGCCCTTCATCGCCCTTTGTCACCACTATTTCAAGTGGGGAAAATATGCAAAAGCTCTCAATCGCGGTGGTGTTGGTTGGCTTACCTGAAATCCTGTTCTTGGACGAACGGTACGCCGGTGCCGACGTAATGCCCAGGACGCGCGTCCACGAGAAACTCAACCGCATCAAGGACAGCATGGAATGCATCATCGTGCTTACTTCTCACAGGTGTCACTTCGCTAATTGCTGACATGGTCCAAGTGTCATGAACGGAAAGATGGCTTAATCTAAAATATTCTAGAAGCGTGGGCTGAAAACAAGGAAGGAATGGTTACATTCCAATATGTTAGATTGATTATGTGCAATTTGCATGGTCTTCGCGATTCTGGTTATTGCTTATCTTGGAATTCTTTGTTCATTGCTCCGCATAAAACGGTCCTTCGTTTCATACAAAACGTGTTCGCCATAGTTGTTATTTCACTGCTAGTTGCTATGTCTTTAGGAAAACTGCGTAACTTCCACGTTCACGTTAGTGGTGATGCATGTGTAAGCCTCCCGTCCATTTCTCTCCTTCCAAAGGAGATTGCCTTCTTATCACATTAATTGCATTCCCCCTGCGCATGCCCTATCCTGCAGATTCTGTGGTTTCAGATAGCGGCGGAGCATATATATGCTGACTGACGGAATAAACACACTTTGGTTGTTAGTCAGCGCCGTTGTCTGTGTCCCTTCACTCGTCCCGTCGTTTAGCGCTGTTTTTATTGCTCGTAATCATGAACCAACCAGCCCAAATGCGTACTCTTTTGCAGTTTATTTCTTCTACATCGGGCTCTTTTCCTTCGTGTGTGCCTTTCTCGTGTTTACGTTCTTCAGTCATTTGCATCAATTTGCTCGCCACCGCAACTTGTAGAGCTCGCCTCTACACTTACTCGCTCAAGCATTCTTACCTACCGCCGGAAGTCGCCGTGTTGTTCGGGGGACTGATGCCTTCGGAGGGCCACATCAAGAGAACGTGCCGAATTTTGCGCTCTGAAGCATTTCGACAGGTACGCTTCTACACCGACTGCTTGCAGGTTGTGAACCAGAACGAGCTGCATTTCCACAGTGCTCAGAAGAAGTTCCATCAAGATTTGCGAATGGCGTCTCAGACAGCAGACTTCCTGTGCGGCAACTTGGTGGTTCGACTGCCTAGGAGAGGACGTAGGAATCCGAGGCAAGGCCAAGAGGTTACAACATTCAGGGATGCCTCAATTCCCAACAATGTTACCGATCTACTCAAGCTTGGTCCTAAATTTTGTGAGCACCCTTCTCTGGACAAGACGGCACTGCTCAGCCTCGTCAGGACAGCTGCCGGTAGAGCAAGAACAGATGAAGCTGACAGATGCATCATAGAAGGTGTCGACTGCCTGCCCCAGCAGGTCAAAAAAGGCAACACAGTTCGGCTCCGCACAGCAGTGACCGTCCTTCGAAATGCGGGGCTCAAGCTGCTCCTATCCGACAAAGAAGGCGGTTTTGTCGTGATGCCTGGTGACCTGTACAAGAGCAAAGCTGATTCGGTCATTCTAGGCAACTTCAAGGAAGTGCATGGGGTGGCTCCTGCGAAGGTCAAAACAAAGGCTGTTCAGCTCTGCGAAAAAGCCGGACTCTCCAAGTTGGCCTCCTCCATAAAGGCCTGCAAGGAAACCAGCCTTTCGCTGTTTTTCAGTGCCAAGACGCACAAAGAACTGTGCCCGTTTCGGGCCATTGTTTCTGAGCGTGGAACCTGGCAACGACAATTGGGAGTGTTCCTGCAAAGGTTTTTGTGCCTCCTCGACATTGATGACCCCTTCCTCATAAAGACGCCAGGTACTGTTTCCACCTTCCTCCGTGAGGAATGTCCAGAGGCTGTCCGAGCCGTTTCCGTGGACATCAAGGACTTGTACTACTCCTTGCCTCAAGATGATGTATGCATTGAAGTCGGCCATTGCATAGACAAATATGGCGTTCTTAGGTTTCAGAATGCATGTGGTATCAACGTCGGCAAGTTTTTAGAGCTTTTAAGGTTTTATATGCTTTCCACTTTCGTTTCAATGGAGGATAAGCTTTTTATACAGAAGAAAGGTGTGTGCATCGGTTCATGTATAGCCCCTGTTCTTAGTGACATTTTATTAGCCAGGTATGACCGCAATCTTGTAACTAAGCTCAGCCAGGCAAGCACTGTAAAAGTGATGCGATACGTCGATGACTTTCTAATTTTTTACAATACTAACGCCACTGACGCGCAGCCTGCTGCTGCTATAATATTTGACTTGTTCCGCACAGTACTAGATTCTTTCGAATTGACCACGGAGCATCCGTCAGACAACAAACTCCGTTTCTTAGACTTGGAGCTAACGTTCTCAAGCAATCATGTATGTTGGGGTTACGCTCCTCGGTCTCATAAGCACCTTCTTCCATTTTCGTCCGCGCACTCAAAGATAGTCAAGCGCGGTATAGCAAGTTCCTGCATGAAGGCGGCCCTCATCCGGTCATGTGACCACCAAGTGGATGTAAGCTTCGAAAAGCAAGTAGCCAGACTGAAGCTCTCAGGGTTCTCGGTACCACTTTTGACCAGCATCGCCGAAAGCCTCGTAGCGAACCTTAAAGGAAAGCAGTCGGCAGCTGCTCTGTCCGAGAATCGCTCACGGCAAGTGGTTGCGGTAATACCATATGTTCACCAGGTTGCGCACAACCTCAAAAAGGTTGTCAGTAGGGCAGGCGTCAGGTTGCTGTTTACTGCCAAAAATAAGTTAGGTAGCCTGTGCCACCAAGTCAATAGGGTAAGCAATAACAACAACAAAAGTTGCAAAAAACAGCACAGACAGAGGTTTGTTGCTGACTGTTGTGACTGTGTGGTTTACAAGATCCCTCTTTCATGCAAGCGTTTTTATATCGGCCAAACGGGGCGTTGCATCAACGACCGCATGCGCGAGCACTTCAACAAATTTCAAAAACGGGCAAAAGATAGTCAGTTGTCACTACATTGCAATGAATGCGGCTGCAAGCCATCCTTCGAGGGTGTAACCTATCTGTCAAAATATCGTGATGACCGCGCACGCCTTATATCTGAAGCCTTCCACATTCACGTTAGTGGTGATGCATGTGTAAGCCTCCCGTCCATTTCTCTCCTTCCAAAGGAGATTGCCTTCTTATCACATTAATTGAATTCCCCCTGCGCATGCCCTATCCTGTAGATTCTGTGGTTTCAGATAGCGGCGGAGCATATATATGCTGACTGACGGAATAAACACACTTTGGTTGTTAGTCAGCGCCGTTGTCTGTGTCCCTTCACTCGTCCCGTCGTTTAGCGCTGTTTTTATTGCTCGTAATCATGAACCAACCAGCCCAAATGCGTACTCTTTTGAGATGTATTATTCGCACAACAATTGTCCTACTCTACATTACCCGTGGGGCACTAGTCAAACATGAGTTTGGATGCTCACGTCAACGCCACAACTTTGACGGCACCTATTTGGCAATGCCACATGTATTTATCGGTATGTATGTATGTAGAAAGATCTGTATGACATGTTCAGACATCGCGCATGTCCGTGCGGATTTTATTGAGCTGCGCTAGCTTCTGCACTAGCGACGTGTGCCTGTTATCGAGGTGCAGAAATAGTATTACGGCAAGGGTAGAATTAAAAAAAAAAACACTATAAAGCCATTGCATTACCCAAATCCTTGGGGCTAGTTAACATGAGCTCCACGTGGTATAAATGGCGTTCACTGCGTTTGTTAGCAGGGCGCACCTTGCAGGCATGTGGACTGGGTTGTCCCGAACACCGATAACGTTGTGTTCATGTCCGCTCCCAGAGAGGCCAGCGTCTTTCCTGCAGCTGTCACCGCAGGAGAAGCAGTCTGGCACGCCACCCGAGCAAAGGAATAATCGCAGCTGCGAACTACGCCGTGCTTGCTGAACAGGGATGTCATCTTCTACATCTCCCGAGCATATTGCTGGACGCGCCCGTAGGTGGCTGTCAGTGGCGCCTCTATAGGCACTGTATTACGCGTATACGAAGTAACGATAGTAGCTTCGTCGGCCGTATATACATGGCAGCATTCGCTTACCAGTTGAATTACCAGCATAGTGCTAGCTAGAACATAGCTCCAGCCCGGGCGGGCCTGCGGCTCGGGCTCGGGTGCGCTATCTCTATTGTGGGTTCGGGCCAAGGAGTTTCGGGCTCAGGTAGGGCCCAGGCCTCGGTCAGGCCTATATAGGCCCGGGTCTCCACCAGGCGCATAATAGGCTAGGTATGGTGTTGGTGATTTTTCAAACTCTCTACGAATGGTGGGAAAAACTATTTCGTCAGCGTTAGTTGCGGCGATTAGGCATGGTTTCATCAGGCGGGGCAGGGGGCCGTTAATAGGTGCTTGATGGCGACCTCTTCAGCTGGCTCTATGGCCTGGAGGTGAGTGTCAATTCCAGAATTACGCAGCACCAGCTCCCGTCCTTCAGGTGAGACAAAGCCATCAGGTTAGGCGGAGGCTTTTCCTTCTAGCAGTCGCATAGTACGTGATTCAGGTTTGCTAGTTCTCCAGATCTACAGAGTGGGCTGAACCACGTGAACAGCCTCTGCTGCGGCTTACAAGGATAAACGTGCTTGCCTCTTTCTCCGTGTCCGTAGCGCGCGCTGATTTTGCCAGTCCCCCCCCCCCCGCTACTTTTTGATCACGTGACCTCCAACATACGTCATGCTGGATGACGGCGCAACCATTTGGTAAATGTAGCATAGGCTTTCACATCAGACGTTAACGCACGAGTATATTGGTTTGAATAGGTCATCATTATTTCCATTTTACGTGTACATTTATCAGTAATACGCCAGACGAAGTCCTTACACAGTCAAAACTATCTCTAGAAAATCTCCTGCGCCGCCGATGGTATCTTCAGAATTATCGAGAAATAGAGCATGCTTGAAATGAATCGAATGCGTTTTGTTTAGTGGTGCAAGGACCAGGTATGGCCAAAGAGCTTCGATTAAGCTCAACGGCTAACGGGCTTAACCAGGCCGGGCCGGGCCGGGTACAGGTGAGGTTTGCAACTGCCTAGCCATAGTAGGGCGGGCGGCCGCAGAGCACTTTCGGGCTCGGGCCGGGCCCCGGACTCAAAAGAAGGCTCGTGCAGTGCTCTAGTGTCAGGGCGTAGAAGCAAACATAAACACATCTCATTCGATGAGCGCCGGCAATTGGTATCAAAACGCTGGTCTGAGCAAGCGTGGCAGCAGCAGTCAGCACAGGGACCTTTGTCCTTTCAACACAAGAGTGGCGAGAACACAGCGCGCGCAAAGGTATAAGCCTTCTGCAGACCCCTTTCAAGATACGGTGGGCGCGACTGCGCTGCCCTGCAAAGTACGCACTTGGCGTAGTCAAAGCCGCCTTCCGCCCTTCCGTGCTGCCTACCCGGTTATCGCGGCGATCCCTTGGGCGCTGCCATGTTTTATCAGATTGTGACGGGTCCATTGCTTGCTTGAGCTGCATCCGCATTGACGATGCATGTGTACGACACCTGTGCGGCTTGGAAAACATCTCTTTCAGAAGATATCGTAGATGGTGACTGGGTGGACGAGCGGAAGCTTTGGCCAGAGCTTGACAGAACACGTAAAAACGATTTCGGGGCTTATTAAGCTCTGTCGAAACGCCGCATACAGCGTATATGCATGTTGCTTGTTCCGACAGTGCAGCTCAATATCTGCTCCATGCGACCGAATTTTTCCGCTTTTGAATTTAATCAGGATAATTATCGTTCTTCACTTCAAGCAGGGCTTGTCCCATTTCTGAGTCAGCAAAATTCTATGGCGCGGGAACCATCTGAATATTTTCTACCTTATCGATTGCGGGTGTGCTTAATTTCGATAGATTCATTGTTATTGGGCACAAAGCTCGAAACGTCGCTATTGTAATACAGTGTTGTAAAGAAGCATTAACGCATGTGCCTAGCTTACTCTTGTCGACCATCATGAAACATTGAGCTTCGACCATTCGTGTGCTGTCTGCGTAGTCCTATTATGAGAAGCCGACAAACAAACACCAGGAAAAACATACGGGAAATTACTTGTACCTGGTAGTTGAACTAAAGAAATGACAAATTAGTGGCAATAAAAGTGGATGAAAAGACAACTTACCGATGGTGGGGAAAGATCCCACGTCTTCGCATTATGCGTGCGATGGTCTAAACATTTGATCTACAGCGGCAAGTTTTCCCCATCCACTTTTGGGGTATTTATGTGTTACTACTAGAACTAGCCTTGGGAGTATTAGCCAGAGCCAGCACTCCTTGGTGGCGGATGTGGAACATCCTTTCTGCTGCAGGCGTAACGAGTAAGTGATCTTTCTGGGTGAAGGCAACTGGTCAATAAAGCCGCACATGCTACCTGAAGGCATCAATGTTGTCGGATTCGAGACCCTCGTCCCTCGTTGTGTAACAACGAGAAGACAAGGTGTTAACGGAGGCGCCCGAGTTTTGTTAATGATATCATGAGGAGCCGACAAAGAAACACACCAAAGAATTGGTTAGAGTATCAATAATTAAGTACAAATAATTTCCCGTGTGCTTTCCTTGGTGTGTTTGTTTGTCGCTTCTCATTGATATGATTAAAGACATGTGCTACTTGACACTCTGTGCAAGCGGAAACAGCCGTGCGGATTTTTCTAGTACGATGTGGCGCAGCTAAGTGATGAGCGACCCTGAACTCAACTGGAAGGTGAGGGTTAATCTCTCAGTACGGCGCCTTGTAGGCGCCCCAATCAGAAGTTGTGGCGTTGACGTGAGCATGCAAACTCATGTTGGACTAGTGCCCCATGGGTAACGTAGAGTAGGACAAGTGTTGTGCGCATGATACATCTCACTTTACCGTGGTTTTCGCAGTGCGAGGCACTGAGAAAGGAGCGGGAGCACCTCTAAGGAGATTAGAGCGGATCGTTGATTGCCAATACCTCGGCTTCTGGTGAACGCATTGAATTAAGGTTTGTTGAACAGTATTTTTTTAAATAGTCTATTATGCCTTCAAGTGCACTTGTCTACTACCATAGAAGGTGGTCTCACTTAAGCCTAATTCACAAACAATAAGAAATTTGCGTCTGTGTTGCTCTCGTAGTTTACCAAATTACTTTTCTATACAAATTTCGCGAGTTACGCAGTTTTCCTAAAGACATAGCAACTAGCAGTGAAATAAAAACTATGGCGAACACGTTTTGTATGAAACGAAGGACCGTTTTATGCGGAGCAATGAACAAAGAATTCCAAGATAAGCAAAAACCAGAATATCGAAGACCATGCAAATTGCACATAATCAATCTAACATATTGGAAAGTAACCATTCCTTCCTTGTTTTTGAGCACACGCTTCTAGAACATTTTAGATTAAGCCATCTTTCCGTTCATGACACTTGGACCATTTCAGCAAATAGCGAAGTGACACCTGTGAGAAGTAAGCACGATGATGCATTCCATGCTGTCCTTGATGCGGTTGAGTTTCTCGTGGACGCGCGTCCTGGGCATTACGTCTGCACCGGCGTACCGTTCGTCCAAGAACAGAACTTCAGGTAAGCCGACCAACACCACCGCGATTGAGAGCTTTTGCATATTTCCCCCACTTGAAATAGTGGTGACAAAGGGCGATGAAGGGCATGCGAAGAAACAATGAAAGCGAGGTGAGCTCAAATATAGGCGTCAAGCGTTACGCGATCCTGTAACATATATTTACCATCGAGCGGCTTTTGAAGAAAGATGCAGTTTGATAGCTTTTACTATTGCATTATTATTTTCAGAGGGCTCAATGCTCTGGGCCTGAAATTTCGTATAATTCTTGGGTCATCTCTCGAACGTTACAGCAAAAATAAGGAAACACAAAATCGCGGCCGAACCGATCTCACGATGACTGCCAACGGCAATGCATTAGTGAGGAATCGATATAGCGAGACAATGTACTGCCACCGAGGAAGCGAGTCATGTACGAGGCGTGTACTGCAGCGGGACACCTCTTTCACGCTTCCCTAAGAAGACTCGGGGCCATCTAGAGCTGCCACTTCGAAGGTTGCGCGTGGTCCTTGCAATGTATGGAGGAAGGAAACTGAGGAGAGGCCCTACCCCCTCCGCGCGCTAGAAGAAAAGTGTAGAGGAAATGACGTAATAGGTTCTCCTTTTTTTGCTGTTTTTTATTTGTTTGCTGCTGTGGCCACGCCTTTCGGGCCACAATGGCGGCTTTGTTACTGTTCTGTGCGCTCACACGTGTTGCTCCGTACGTTTCGTACCGTGGCAAAGGCGCCGTGCGGGCAGGTTCGCGTTGGTCTCTGTGTTTTGTTGCGCTGCGTTATCTGGACCGTGTTCTACCGTATGTTACTGTGGCCAGGTGGAACAGGAGGAACTACGTGAAATGAACGCGCATGCAACCCTGTACGCAATGTACCACGCCACGGCAATGGCAACTGACGAAGGAATATCCGCAGGAAATTTGGCCCGATTTGGCGGAATCATGCACATGCAAACGATTGTTTAGTATTGCTGCAGAGCGCGCGCGTCCGAGCAGCCCGGTTGCGCGCAGCGGGGCGTGGTTTCGCGAGAAATGTAAACAAGAGAGGATAGCTGGCCCGATAGGCGGAGCAACGCCATGAAGCAACTTTAGCTTCACAAAGAGTGACTTCAGGGCCTCTCCTGAGTTTCCTTCCTCCGTATTGCAATGCAAGGCGCACCGGAGCGTGTGAACAGCGAGGAACGAGTCATCCGACAAGCGGGTCCCTCTCGGGCCTTTTTTTTTTTTTTTTTTTGACGCGATGCGCCATTTGCGGGAAGTTTGCCCATGACCTCGGAGGCCAGAAATGCGGCGCACCGGCGTCTGTGAACGCTGGGAATTGCTCCTTTGCTTACCGTATACTCAATGGCACATATTCAGTGAAGCAAGTTTGAGAAAGGTTAATTCAAGAGCGGAACATATCCAGTGCATTCCAGGCGCAGCTCGCTAGAGCATTGGGTGAAATGCGTTCGCAGAAAAGCGGCACATACCCATGGTGCATTTTTTGGCGTGGCCTGCTAAAGCATCGAATCGCTGTCCTTGAGGAAGCCTTGTCGCGTCCTTTGCATTCCACTCACCATCAAATAAATTTAAGGGATCCTTTTCGTCATTGTAGAACCACGAATTTTCAGTAGAAACCGAGTCGCACATACCCAGCTCTGCAAGTCGGCGTGAAAGAGTTTCTTCGAACGGCTGTGCCTACCCACTTCCGCGTCTACAGTTGCCTATATCAGCATCAAGGAGGTTCATTGAAGAACGACATGCGCACTGCATTTAGACATTACCACAAGCTCAGTGAACCAAATTGGTTGAATGTTGAGTTTCGAACCCTCTTACCGCTACCCGCCAATACACGCAAAGTCCATCGAGCTTGCTAGTGGTGCAGGAATCTTGCGTGTTTTCGAGGGCTCTTTTCGCGCTCTGACAAACACTCTTATGTAGCACGTATTGAACAACAGAGAGCTGCAACGCCAAATTTTCATGTTGATCTACAATTTTCTCATCGGCACTTTTCAGCTAATTCCACAGTTGGAGAAGATTGTTATGCCCAACTGGGGACAAAGGTTCCTGTACTCAAAGGTTCTGATGGCTCTCTTAGGCGGAGCCTCCAAGAACCCAATTGAGGACAAAGCCTTTGCCTTGAAACACACACACGCACACACAAGGACTTTTAATCAAACTAGAAGCGTAGAATAAATGATAGAAAGAGTTAGAAAGAATAAAATAAACACTTAAATGGACATCACGGCAGTAAGACACACATTTGGGGCTAGTGTGAAGCTAAATAGTGCGCGAGTCCGGGCTTGCTACGACGGCAGGGACGCATAACTGTCTCGATGCGAAGACGCGGCGACAAGTTGGCGAAAGGAGTTGCGCCGGTCTCACCAAAGGCCGGGGTGTGGAATGGCAGACCGGGCGACCGGAGCGCGCCAGCTCTGGCTTGGAGAGGTAAGGCAAGAGATGAAGTCTAGAAGCGTACGGTGAGGGGCTAGCTGGTATGACATTATGGGAACAAAGAAAAACTGCGCAAAAAAAGGACAAGACAGTGTCGTGTGGTTCTTTCTCTGTCTTGTCCTTTTTTGCGCAGTTTTTCTTTGTTCCCATAAGGCAAGAGACTTGGCGGCACGAAGAGACGGCGGCGGCGTTCTGGCCGGGCAGCTGGGCGTAGAGTCGGGCCCGTAGCCCGACTGCTCTTGTCCTGCCCACGGGCACAGAAGCTCGAACTCCGGCCTCGGGCGGCAGGCGGCACGACAGACGGGGGCGGCGTTCTGGCCGGCCAGCTGGCGTAGACCTCGGGCCCGTAGCCCGATTGCTCTCGCTCTGCCCACGGGCATAAAGCTCGTCGACCTTGAGCGGCTGGCGGCTCGCTCGGGTAGATGACGACGCACAGGAACGGGTTTGCAGGAGGCCCCGGTCAGGTGAAGGCCTGCTGGTTCGGGTCCGGAACCCGACGGCCCATCTTCAACTCCCGGTCCGGTGGCCGACATTCTCCTGACGTCGCTTGCAGGAACTCTCCCGGCGTCTCCCCGGTGTCTCCCCCGTTCTGCCAGCGCACCCAGCTTTTTCTTCTGCTCTGGCCGATTAGTCATTTTCCGATTGGCTGCCTGACGCCCCGTGGGCTCTCCTAATTGGTTGTCATTTTGTTCTCGTTTTCTTGCGCCGCGCATTCACGTGCCGGACGCTATTCGGCGTCGTCGTTTCTCCTCCAGCACGGAATTCGCCTCGGCGCGCGCACTCCTTGTCGTCTGCTTCTGTCCGTTCCGACCACCGCACCATGTCGCGCACCACACACATCACGAAGATAAATAATTAGGACTAGTTATGGAATTAGGCGAAATGGAAGAATAAATCTGATCATCTCCAGGCGATGGCAAACATTACCTTGGTTCTGTCCTGCTACGTGGCACTTGGATATTTTTAAATCTTGGCGCATGGTAGTTTGGACAACATGTATATGTCGCTACTACGTGAAATGGAGCCGTTCATCCTCGATGCCCTTTAAATTCTTTTGGACAGAAATCTTACCATGGCTTTGTTGAGTGTACTAGTCTTTGTTCGGCGTGCATGATTTGATTAATCTTATTTTGGAGCTATAGATCTAGAACCAGTGGCGACGTTGGCGTGCTTTCTGCCGTTTTCGGGCTCTTGACTGATATTCAGCTATGTTTGAGTAAATTTTCAGGTAATTATTGTCTCACAGTAAATGCAGAACAACGTTTATATCAATGAAATTGCACTAACTTGACTTATTTTACAAAAATTAAATAATATTCATACCTGCAATACTCTGTGTCGGGTATGCACTAATTTCGCACCACAGCAAGAGCAAATATTAGTTGAAAATCTCATCTATTAGGGCACCAAGCCCACTGCTCGCTCATTAGAACAATCACATTGTGTTTGTTTTCCCCATAATACGTGGAGAACCGATCTTTCTCATTTAGAGGCCTAGCGCGGTAAATTACGGAGACAGCTGTTGCGTCATCGCCCACAAACCTTCATTTCCCAAATTCTTATAAGGCGTTGCATCACAGAGAACGCATGAGTGGGATGACTGTTAACGAATCTTTGGAGAACTTATAATATGAGGGGTGGAGTATTGAGATGACACTGACTTCATAACCCCCGCTAAATCCTTCACTGGTCCGAGTGCGGGGTCTTCCCGCTAGCTTCAGCGTAAGTTAGACAAACTGTAGAATAAAACTTAGAGAAAGGGGTAAGATGCCTCAGAAATGCTGGTCCACGTTCCGATAGATTCTCATCGTCACCTCAATCAAGGTAGGTCCACCAATCTAGCGTAGGCCACCCTTTCTGAGACGACTTATTTCTGTTTGTAGCTTTTGCTACACTGTGTCTTACTCCATCTGGTGGCCCTTTGCTTCTTGTTTGAGTTGGGCATGTAACCGTTTTTAAGCCTGAATAAGTGCAACTTGTGTATTCCGTTATGTAATTTCTCTACCCTAATGCCCATACACCGTCTTCAGCATCCACAAAAGATTTTACCTGCTTCACTAAGGCAGCATCCCTTGCACTAGCTACCCGACATATTCCTATCCCGTATATCGCACCAGTTTTCGCTTCATAACGAGTGTGCACCCAGATGGATTTTTGTCCGCACCAGAACGCTGAATAATGAGACAGGACGCACGGTAGAGGGTGAGGGACAGTGCGATATATGAACGAAAACGCGAACTTGTTGAAATAGGTCTCACGTTTTAAGACAAGGGTGTCGCTCCGAAGCTCCTTTCATTTCGGTTTTTATATGATTCACCGAAAACGGTTCAGTTCCTGCTTAATTCTGGAGCGAAAAATAGCGAATTAGTCCGCTTCGAAGCAGATCGAGTTTATTTGTATAACATCAGAATAATTGCTGGAAAACGGCAGTAAATTACATGGTACAAGACGTAAACGCTGGTGCGAAGCTACACCGAAAGATTACGCTTGTGTTTTGTTCTTCTGGCCACACGAAGTTGGAAAAGAAATTTTTAGAACCAATACCAATACTGCAATCTATGTGAAGCGAAGCTTCTTGAGGCAGAAAGAAAGAGGGGAGTATATATTCAGAAAATGCATAGCGTCCTCCAGCCTACTACCCTCCTCAAGAGGAAAAGGAGTACGCAAAAAATAGACGACTGGAGTAATGATTAGACAGTAAGTAGGAAGTGATTATATACACGTTCGTACTTTCAAGCTTCGTTCGCAGCCTTGAATCTACGCGTGTGTTAACTAAATATTCCGAGAGTCTTTACAGGTCGCTTCATTCATATATCCCGTCAATTTATTTATTTATATATTCGCAGGGCCACTAAGGCATAACAGAGAGGCGTGACAAGCACTGCAATGACAACGTAAAAATAGCGGCCTCGCATGAAGACTCGTCGGGATTGCTGGCGATGGGGGCGGGGAGGTGGTTCCACTGAGATGCAGTGTTCGGTATGAAGGAATTTGCACACTAGTGTGTGCGGCAGCTAGGCACACAGACTTTCAGATCGTGATCAGCGCGGGAGGAAATACATGAAGGGGGAGCGACGAGGCCCATGTTTTAGCTCTGCAGTATGATAAAACATTTTATAAAAGAGGCACAGTCGAGCATCTTTCTGTTTAACTGCTAAGTGAGATGGTTCCAAAGAATGCTTGATTGCTGTCATGCTTGATATGGTTGTAGTTGCCCAAAATAAAACAGGCAAATCTATTTTCAATTGATTCAAGGGAAGAACACAGGGTAGAATAGGGATCCTAAATACGTGGTCTAGTAACACATTTTAACGGAACGGTTTTTTGATAATTGGCGCTGATAAAAGAGCAGTGCTTTCCATTAACCGTTGTGCAAAAGACTAGCATATGTACCGTTCTCTCAGGTACTTTGCACCTATTACAGTGTGTCAATTCCCGCGCCGGATGCGATGCAATATTGTCACGTTTGCACAACAGCTTATTCGCCCCTTTACTGATGCTAAAAACCATCCTAACGGTGCTGCTCCCTTTAAATCACGGGAAGTTGGTGTGTATTTACAAATTAGGAAGCCTAATTGAGCCGCAAGTGCAGGAAATGTATCGATGAAAAGCTCCTGAAAAGGTGGTCAACCTGAACCGAAAACCGTTATTGTTTCCGGTCGGTTTAGCTGCGGAGTGAAAGAAATCGTAACGCTCCGGTTCTGTTGCGGTTCGGGGAAAAATAACGGTGTTATCCGGTTTTGTTTTCGCTTCACTTTCTTTTCTACACGCTGGTTAAGAAAGTGGTCCTCGATACTTGGTAGATAGCTTCGGCCACTACATTGCGTACATGGCATATCACTCGACAGGCCGATTTTAGGAGAGAATGGCAGTGCTACGATAAGAGCCTACCTGGCGCCACGCCGTGAAGTCAAGTGGCATAGGTTAAGGAGGCATCGGTGAAACGCCAACTTACGAGCATGCTGCAACAGTGCACTTCCATAATCTTCCCTACCCCTGCCTCCATTTCCGCCCCTTGATGCCGCCATTGGGCAGCATAACTTGATAGTGTGGGTGTTGAACACACGTGAAATCGGCCACAAAGGTTTCAGGATCGCTGGATTTAAAGAATAAACAAAAATGCTGTGCATCTGACCAGCCTCAGAATACAGTGTGGTGTTTGAGTCTGCAAACGCAAGTGGTATATAGCGAGTGCCTTTTTTTAAGCTGCACTACATTTTTAAACGTCGCTAACTTACTCGTTGCGGTGGCCATGCTTCTGCGAGAAATAGGAATGCCTAATTGAATAAGTAACATAATTTCACAAATATATTTTAAATAATTACATTGCCAAACATCTTTCAATCTAAGAATTGTAGCTAGTGAATGTGCAAGGCATATCGACCTGGAATGAATGTTGAAGATTAAGCCGGATTCATTATATGCACCGTCAAAGTTACGGTAAAAATGCACTGTTCCACTTCCTTTATTAGTAAAACGCTGTTTTTAAAAGTGAAGCGCCAAAATAATAGAAACGGCAATGCATTTCCTGGAACACAGTGAAAATGAAGATTTTGAAACTGCTGTAGCCCTAAGAATTCTTTCAATGTGGATATGCCTTGCGATCTCACCGGCAGCCATTGGAAGAGTGATATATGTGCCGTAATGCTTTACATCAGTCAGTTAGCGTAATTATGATTGTTATTCAAATAAGTATTTACATTTTTCGTAGAAGTAATGGCCGCCTCATCGAGTAACTTAGATCAATGGTTGGAATTGCACTAAGCGCCACAGTGATTTCTTAAAGATTTTGTGCATCTAGAGAAAAAGACACTCGCTATGGGAACAACATCTGTTGCTTGGTTTGACTGGTTACGGTCCCACATTGCTCGAAAATCAATGTGCTTGGGGATACTACGGTCAGCAAAGTCTTGTGGTTGGCTTTCTATAAAAGGCGAGACTTCTTTACCTACACTTAATCTATACCGCATTGCATTGCGTCTTGCATTGCGTTAATGCGCAGTGATTTGATTGTTTCTGCAGCAAAACGAGCGTGACGCTGGAAGATGTTTAGTTGTAGGGTACGGGAGTTTCGTATTACGGGGTGTTTGAAATTGGTGGTGTTTTTTTTTTTTACAATAACTCTATGTTTATTAGGCAATACAATTACAATGAAAATGTAATACAGAAGGAGGTCCCAAAGTAAAAACTGTCAGGGGGACCTCCTGTTACAACATGTACAAAATATGTAATATACGATTAGCAACGAGGGTAAGAACAGCGTGAAAATACAATCAACATATTAGAAGTAATTACTGAAACATTGGGTAGTTGAAGATTACACAAAAATTAGCAAAAATAATTCCATCTTGAAATACACATGAAGGCACTATCATTACAGTAATTGAATAGAAGTATAATGATTATGAACAAAAGTGTGCAATGCAACAGTGCAACAAAATTAATTTACAAACGGCTGATAATCCATCAACATAAATCGAGAAAAATAATGAAACGTGGCTACACAGTAATAAATGTATAGACACACGCATACATAGATACTTACCAATATATAGACACACATATAAACGTATGTACACTTGTCGAATAATCAGGTAAGGTATGTTGTTAATAAGAACTGTTTTAGAAGCCGCCGGAAACAGTGTAATGAAGAGCATGATTTATTATTTGATGGTAGTGAATTCCAAAATGAAATTGCATGTTGCAGAGGCATGTTGCAGCGTTGGGCATTAGGTCTGTCTGCACGAATTCGCCTTTCCCTTTATATTCGAAGGAGAATCGTCTGCACCGATCCCGAAGTGTAGCATACATTCATAAACTGCAGCCATGGGGACACTGTCACGATATCTATATATATATATATATATATATATTGAATATTAACCAACGATTACAATTACTTGTTGCATTGCCGGTGGATCAAACTGTAATTTCTAGTTCCTTCGCAGGCACAGTCTAATGAAGCTAAGATTCGGATACCAGATTGACAAACCTATTTTCCATGGCCGTTAACTTGTGCTAGTCATACATGTTACATAGCGATGGGGTGGCAGTTTTTGTAACACTAGTTTTTTTAATACGAGCCCAGTTCTTTTGCTTTGGAACTGCGGAATTATTTACAATGTCGCCACCGCTTCTATTTCACAAATTCATAACTTTTACTTCTTCTTTTTTTTCCTTCGCAGCAATTCCTCGAAATCCGTGTCGACGCAAAGCTTCCTTGGAGCAAAAGTTTTCAAAGAATTGCATCGCTGGAGAAGGACAACGGTTTTTAGCATGTACTTGTTTCCGATAACACCTTGAAGCAATTCTCAGGAAGGCAAAACGAAAGAAAATATTGCTGCCACTAATCCATCAATAGCCTAACCTCGACCGCTTTCCTCGGAAGCCATCACAGAATATCTGACTGCGACCTGTTCAGTTTTGACCTGTGTGAAGCAATAAACGCAATAGCATTCCTTAATTTTTTGGTAAAATGTCTTCGACCATTTCGTATCACCTGTGCCCCTCTTTTTAAAGCGAAGCGTTCTGTGCACGGACACTGCCGTAGGCCGTGGATGAGTCGGTTGCTATTCAGGTGGATATGCTTGTGGATATGCGAATATTATATACGCACGAAATTAGGTTCGAGGAAGTGGGCTTATCTACAGAGAACTGTACTTCTTTTTCATTTTTTCCAGATATAGTATATCACCTCCTATATTATAGCGACCTGCACACCAGACTTTCAACAATGAACAAGTGTGCTTGCCGCTATCATTGTGCTGAGTGTTATTTCTTTTGCTGGGCACAGGATCGCCCAATAGAGAGTTGAATTCGTAACTTAGTTTTCATTGTCAGTCTTCGTTCACTGTCACTGCAAAGTGAAACTACACCGGTGGAGGCAACACAGCTCTTCGGCCCCTGCTTCACATAGGCGGCACCTCCAAACTGACCCACCTGGAGAAAATCGGCAGTCGCCTTTTCCTGTCTCTCTATTAAATCTTTTGCTTTCCCTCTCGCTGTTTGTTCTTGCCTGTCTTCTTATCACTTCTCACTTCCGAAGTTCTAGGTGGCAAGGGTTAACCTAGTGTGTGTATCCAACCTTGGGTATATTATATTAGTTATATTAGCTACGTACAGCTGGAGTCTGCGTTTCCCTCCCGCACTCGTGGCGTCCCCTTAAGCTCCATGGCGGGTGGCTGGCGTAGCGACCTAAATAAATGAATTCTGCATGGCTGAGACGTTATTCCCCCCTCTTTCCGATCGACTTCTTTCAAAAAGAGGGCGCAGCGAAGGAACTTTTCAGCTATTCAGCCAGCGCAAGGAAACTTTCCCCCGCGTCCATATGATACACAGTCAAGATGCAGAAAAGACAGAACTATCTCACCTTTCATCGTAGCTAACTCCCTTACCGATACACTAGGTGCTGGCTACAAAGTGACGAAAATGAGCGACCTTCTTCTTGAGGTCCGCGACACTCAACAGCACAGCAAACTCTCCAATCTCTTAGCATTCCGTAATGTTGCGACCACTGTTGCCCCCCCTTCGATCACTAAGTACTTGTAAAGGAGCCATCTCTGATGAATATCTCTTGAGCCTGAGCGAGGAAGAGCTCCTGGAGGGCTGAAAAGAACACAACGCGATTTAAGTGCAAAGAATAAAGATCAAACGAGACAACCAAGATATTCCAACTAAGCATCTCATCCTAACCTTTGCCTCGAGCAGGCTAGCAGAAACCCTAGACACGGTATATACCAAAATTCGAGTCAAGCCTTACATCCCAAACCCCCGAAGATGCTTCAAGTGTCAGAGATATGGCCATGGTTCGCAAAGCTGCCGTGGCCGTCTGACCTGTGCAAAGTGTGGCGAATACGCACACGAATCGAACAACTGTAATGACACACTCCGCTGGGGTCACAACTGTGACGGTGGACACGCAGCATACAATAGAACTTCCCCCACATGGAATAAAGAAAAACTCATAATAGCAATCAAAATCGCAGAAAATATATCATTTCAAGAAGCGTGGAAATGTGTTTCCTTTTTCCATACCTCAGGGTATGCTGATGCGGGGCGCAAGGGGGCAACGTCACAGCAGACTCCGGCTCCGGCCCGGCCCACGAAGAGTGTGGTCGCGGCCGTGCCACCAGCTCCCTTGGCGTCATCAACCAGCGCTGCGGCGCGTTCCCGGAAGGAGGGCCCATCAACCTCTGGGTTGGTGGCCTCCAAGGCCCTGGTTTTCGAAGCAAGGCCTACGATGAAAACACCTCGGACGCGTGAGCGGAAGTCCAGTGTCTCCCAAGACTTGGTGGACACAACCTAGAGCCAAAAGGCACATCAATCGCCTCGGGAATGGCGCGAATCTCGCGACTCCTCCAAGAAAGACAAAATCAGAAGCACGGGGCCTGAAAAGGCTCCGTAAGTAATTTCTCCAACTTTATTCCTCTTGACACACAGCATAAAAACACGAACAATATGGCTACACAAATAATACACGGAAAGTTAGAGGTTTTATCCACAACCTCGACGACATTAAAGAACTCTTACACAAACATAATCCAAAGGTGCTGCGTGTTCCGGAGACACATTTTAAATTTACACAAACTTTCTTCGTCAGTACACCATCTACCGTAAAGGCCGCAACGAGGCGAATACCTCGTCTGGCGGTGTAGCAATAGTTGTGAACAAGTCCGTAAATTCCCCGCAGGGGTGTCTGCGTGAGCAGGCGTTTGGTGTGTTGCGACACCACGGACCCGAGCACACGAGGGTTGGAACCTCCCGCGTGTAGCCATGCGCGGCTTAGCTGTCTCTGGGGAAAAGGGGATCCTGGAGGTTGAGCCGATGCTGGGTATTGGACCTTTAAGGCCCCCCGGCGGAGGCAACACACCTCTTCGGCCTCGGCTTCACATAGACGGCACCTCCAGACTGACCCACCTGGAGGAAATCGGCAGTCGCCTTTTCTGTCTCTCCCTCCTCCAATCTTCGTCTTTATCTCTCACTTTTTGACCTTTCCTGTCTCCTTCTCTCTTCTTTTTACTTCCTTTCTCCTGGCGGCAAGGGTTAACCCTGTGTGGCTATCCAACCTTGGGTACACCATATTCGGTTATAGTGACGGCGTACGACTGGCGGCGTGCAGACTTGTATGCAAGCTCTGCCTCGTCCCCTCGTTGGGCTCCGTGGTGAGTGGTCGGCGCTGTTGCCGAATATATACATTTTTTCATCGAAACTTCTTTCCCCTCCCTTGCTGATCGCCTTCAGAAACGAGGGCGCACCGAAGATGTCTTCAAGTTTTTTGGACGTCAAACCCAGAATTTTCCCCGCTTTCATGTGACTTATTCTGAAAAGTCAAACAAAGTAGTCCGAAACATTTCACCATTCCTTGTTTCAAAATCCCTGACTGATGTTTTTGGTCCAGGTTACAAGGTATCGAGGATGGCAAGCGGCGACCTCCTCTTGGAGCTCCGCGATGTCAAACAATATGAGAAACTACCGCAACTAGTGTCATTTGGGGAGACCCCCATAACAGTAACCCCACACCGTACAATGAACACCACCCGTGGTGCTGTGTCAGATGATGATTTACTTGAGCTGACTGAAGGGGAACTCCTGGAGGGCTTCAGCGAACAAAATGTGATCAATGTCAGAAGAATAAAGATAAGGCGGGATGGTAAAGAGATTCAGACGAGGCACCTAATAGTTACTTTTGGATCAAGTATCTTGCCCGAGTCAATCGAGGCCGGGTACGTCAAACTCCGTGTTAGGCCGTACGTGCCAAATCCACTCCGATGTTTCAAATGCCAGCGCTTCGGTCACAGCTCGCAGAGCTGCCGAGGCCGCCAAACCTGTGCGAAGTGCAGTGCTCACGAACACACATCTGAAGCTTGTGAGAATGCTCTCCACTGTGTAAACTGTGATGGGGAGCACGCCGCGTACTTGCGGTCGTGTCCCTCCTGGAAGAAGGAAAAAGAAATTGTGACGATAAAAGTAAAGGAAAATATTAGTTTCAAGGAGGCACGCAGGCGGGTACCCTACCTGCCTAAAAATACATTTGCCGAAGTGGCGCGTGAGGGGGCCGCGCCACAACGGTCTCCGGCGACTGTCCGTCTCACACCCAGTGAGGCGGCAGAAACGCCATCCGCCCCCCTGGCGGCTGCAGCTAGCGCTGCTACGCCAACCCCGCAGAAGGGGCCATCTACCTCCGGGCAGGTGACCTCAACGGCCTCGTCCAACGTGCCGAGGCCTTCACGCCAAACAAAGCGCTCGGAAGAGCGCCTGTCCAGCGCCTCGCAAGAGGCGATGGACACAACCACCAGCAAGACGGCGCCACCAGCGCCTAAGGAGCAGCGAGGCACTCTCGATCACTCCGAAAGAGACAAAACTCCCGTCACGGCGCCTGAAAAAGGCCCGTGATCTAATCCTTATCTCTTAAACACACAGCACCCAATACATTATCATAATGGAAACACAAATACTACAGTGGAATGTACGAGGACTTTTACGTAACCTCGACGACATTAAAGAACTGTTACACAAACATAATCCAAGGTTGCTGTGTGTTCAAGAGACACATCTGAAACCCACACAGACAAACGTTTTACGTCAGTACATAATCTATCGCAAAGACCGCAACGAGGCTAACACCTCCGGCGGTGTTGCAATATTTGCGGAAAAATCTGTAGCTTGTCAACAGGTTGCCCTCCGGACGCCCCTTGAGGCCGTATCGGTTCGGGCAATCCTTTTTAACAAAGTGGTGACTGTGTGCTCTTTATACATACCGCCCAACTGTCGCCTGGAAAATACCGATTTCCATAATCTAATTAATCAGCTTCCTGAACCCTACATACTCGTCGGTGATTTTAATGGCCACAACACGATGTGGGGAGATTCGCGATGTGACGCGAGAGGTAGATTAATTGAAAATTTCCTTTTGACCTCTAGTACCTGCCGGTTTAACAAGAAGGAGCCGACGTATTACAGTGTCCAACACAACACATATTCAGCAATAGATTTAGCAATCGGTTCTGCTTCTCTTCTGCCTCTCCTGGAATGTTCCGGTATCAATAAGTTGTATGGAAGTGACCACTTTGCTCTTATTTTAAACCTGATAACTTTGCATGAAAACCCTCCGCATATCCCTCGATGGAAATTAGCATCGGCGGATTGGGAGCATTTTAAAGAATCATCTTATTTATCACCAGATTTTATAAATAATTTTACTATAGATGATGCCATTGCATATTTTACCGCTTTTATTATTGATTTAGCCGAGAAGTTTATTCCACAGACGAATGGTGGTTCACTAAGAAGACGTGTTCCCTGGTGGAACGAAGACTGTAGGGAGGCACGAAAGAGACAGAACAAGGCATGGGGCGTATTGCACAGATCGCCTAATGCCGAAAATCTAATTCACTTTAAACAGATTAAATCACAGGGAAGGCGGACACGACGTCAGGCAAAGAGAGAAAGCTGGGTGAGGTTCCTCTCTGGCATTAATTCATACACGCAGGAGGCAAAAGTGTGGAATGGCTTGAGAAAGCTACAAGGGCAACAAATCCATCCAATGCCTCTGGTGAACGACCAAGGCGATACCTTGCAAGACCAGGCAGACTCTCTTGGGGAACACTTTGAGCAAGTGTCGAGCTCAATACATTATTCTGAATCTTTCCTTAAATATAAAGAAATAGAAGAGCTTAAGCCAGTTGTACGTAAATGCAGACACGACGAAGCGTATTACCGGCCATTCAGTATTGCAGAGTTGAGAGCTGCCTTGATCTCATGCAACAGCACTGCACCGGGACCTGACCGAGTCATGTATGACATGATTAAAAACTTGTACACTGACACACAAGTTACACTACTCGCACTCTTCAACACTATTTGGGCTGCCAGATTCCTTTCCGCACACATGGAAAGAAGCAATTGTGGTCCTTGTTTTGAAGCAGGGGACAGACCCATCCCTGGCGGCAAGTTATCGCCCGGTAGCTCTTACGAGCTGCCTGTGCAAGCTTTTTGAAAAAAATGATTAATCGCAGACTCATACATTTCCTTGAATTCAACAATATACTTGAGCCTTATCAGTGTGGCTTCAGAAAAGGCAGGTCGACAACAGATCATCTTGTACGCATTGAAGGATATATTCGTGATACATATGTACATAAACAGTTCTTCTTATCAATATTCCTTGACATGGAGAAGGCCTATGACACAGCATGGCGTTACGGCATCTTGCGAGACTTGTCGGTAATTGGCATCTGTGGAAATATGTTTAAAATAATTGAAAGCTATTTGTCACATCGCATCTTTCGCGTGAAAATCGGCAACGTATTGTCGCGACCTTTCAAACAAGAAACATGTGTACCCCAAGGAGGCGTGCTTAGTTGTACGCTCTTTATTGTGAAAATGAACGCGCTTCGTGCTTCATTACCACCTGCCATTTTTTATTCCATATACGTCGACGACATTCAAATCGGCTTCAAATCCTGTAACCTCGCAGTATGCGAGAGGCAGGTGCAGCAGGGTTTGAACAAGGTTTCCAAGTGGACAGACACCAACGGATTTAAAATCAACCCCCACAAAAGTTCTTGTGTTCTTTTTACTAGAAAGAGAGGCCTTGTTCCAGATCCTTGTGTCCAACTGTATGGACATCAAATACCTATCAACAAAGAACACAGATTTCTAGGTATTATACTTGCCTAGAAGCTTACGTTTATTCAACACATTAAATATCTTAAAGAAATATGTCTAAGGACAATGAATTTACTTAAAATTCTATCCCACACAACATGGGAGAGTGACAAGAAGTGTCTGATAAATATTTATAAGAGTCTAATTCGATCACGATTGGACTATGGTGCCATCGTATATAACTCTGCCGCTCCAAGCGCACTAATGTTTCTAGATCCTGTTCACCATCTAGGTATCCGCATAGCCACTGGCGCTTTCAGGACAAGCCCTATTGAAAGCTTATACGCGGAATCAAAAGAATGGTCCCTCCATCTACAGAGAACTTACATCAGCCTTACATATTTCCTGAAAATACATTCCAATCATCAACATCCATGTTTTCACACTGTTAACGATATGACATGTACTACACTTTTCCATAATCGTTCCTCTCTAAGAAAGCCTTTCTCGCTTCGAGTGAGGGAGCTTAGTGATGAAATACGTGTCCCACTCCTCGAGCTTCGTCTAATGCATCCAACCAAGCTGTTACCACCTTGGGAGTGGCAGCTGATAGAATGTGACATATCCTTCTTAGAAGTAACAAAACACGCACCAGAGATAGAAATCCGAATGCATTTTCTAGAACTCCAGCACAAGCACTCCTGTGCAGAGTTCTACACAGACGCTTGAAGTCAAATGCCGAGGTGTCTTATGCTGCCTTCGGCCCGTCCTTCTCAGAGTCTGGTGTACTGCATCCGGAAACAAGTATCTTCACGGCGGAGGCCTACGCAGTACTGTCTTCTGTAAATCATATAAGAAAATCAAAATTTCAAAAATCAGCGATATATACAGACTCCCTAAGCTTCGTTCAGGCCTTGATGTCACTCTATAAACACAAAAATCCAGTACTTATTGAACTCTTAGCGTCTTGTGCAAAGCCTACATATCTAACCAGCATATCATTATATGCTGGGTGCCTGGCCATAGGAGCATCGAGAGCAACGTTCTGGCGGACGAGATGGCCACGTCTATCACATCGCAAGCCGCTAACCCTACAGCTGAGGTGCCTGTCACAGATCTGAGGCCTTTCTTGCGAAGGAGATTGCGGGACCACTGGCAACGCATGTGGGACGCGGAAGCGAATAATAAGCTCCACCTGATAAAACCACAGTTAGGATTCTGGCCCTCTACTACAAAATCGCGCAAAACAGATGTCCTATTCTGTCGTCTCAGAATCGGACACACGTTTGGCACCCATAATTTTCTACTCACCGGAAGTGAGCCCCCAACCTGTGGTAGATGCGGGGAGAGGCTGACCGTACTCCACGTCCTCCTGGAGTGTCGGGAAGCCGAATCTGAAAAAAAGAGACATTTTTCCTTAGCATACCGACATTACATTCCCCTTCATCCTGCGATGTTTCTTGGTCCATAGCCGCTTTTTAATACAGACACAGTCCTAGGATTTCTCAGAGATGTGGTCTTACATGTTATTAGTCCCATGCATTCGTAGCGCCTCCTCTCTCCAGAGGATGCCGCTGCGATAATTGTTTTGCATAGCACATGCCTCCAGGCCCTTGTGTTTTCAAGGGCTCTAAGGAGGGGAGTGGTGCTCTAGCATTTCTTATAATCTGATATATTTTACCTATCGTATCATTCTTTTTAAATGTATCGAAATGTTCATAGTACAAGTCATATGTCATCGCCATAATTTTATTACACAGATTTTACGCACCTTAGAGAGTATATTTTAAGGCCCCTTTACAGCCACGTCACACCAATTTCATAGTTATCATAGTTACACTGCACACCCTCTACCACAGACATGGCGCTCTTTGGGCACACCTGGCCCTTGCGCCATTAAACACCAAACATCATCAAGTCCGCAGATTGTGATCATGTCGCCTTTCAGACGCCCCTTGAGGCAGTGTCAATTCGGGCAATTCTTTTTAATAAACTGATCACTGCATGTTGCATATACATACGCCTAATTATCATCTCGGAAAAAGGGATTTTTATAACTTACTTGATGAGCTTCCGGACTCCTACATACTGGTAGGCGAGTTTAATGCTCACAACTCGCGATCTCACGCGAGAGGTCGTTTCATTAAAAATTTTCTTTTGAACTCCGGTGCGTGCCTCTTCAACAAGAAGGAGCCAACGTAATATAATACTCATCATAATTCATATTCATCAATAGACCTGTAGATTGGCTCTGCAGCAATTTTCCCGGACTTGCAATTGCATGTAATCAAACATCTCTATGGAAGTGACCACTTCCATATAGTGTTTAATTCAATACGTCAAGATGAATGCCACCCACGTGCACCCCGGTAGAAACTAGCCTCCGCCGAATGGAATCATTTTAAAGAATCAATTTACTTATCACGGCATGTTATCACCCATTTTAGCATAGATGAAGCAGTAGCGTATTTTAATTGTTTTATACTCGACGCAGCAGAAAAATTCATTCCACAAATACAAGGACTCTCATGTAAAAGACGGGTCCCCTGGTGGAAGGAACAGTGCAGACTGGCACGAAAGAAACAACACTAAACGTGGGCTTTACTGCGTCACTTCCCGACTTCTGATAGAATCATGTATGACATGAATAAGAACTTACACAAAGACACAGAAATGAACCTTCTGGCACTTTTCAACCCTACCTGGGCTGCCGAATATCTCCCATCCTCATGGAAGGAAGCTATTATTATTCCCATCTTTAAGCTGGGTGAAGGGTCCTTGGCGCGCAAGTTATCGCCGGTAGCTCTTACAAGTTGTCTGTGTAAGCTATTTGGAAAAATGATTAACCGTAGACTAACACATTTCCTTGAACTGAACAATATGCTTGATCCCAATCAGTGTGGCTTCAGAGAAGGGCGGTCCGCGACTGATCATGTACGCATTGAAGGAAACATCCACGATGCATTTACACATAAACAGTTATTATCGACATTCCTCTATATGGAGAAGGCGTATGACACAACGTGGAGATACGGGACCTTGCGAAACATGTCGGGAATGGGCACTCGTGGAAATATGTTAAACATACTAGAAAGTCATTTGTCCAAACGTACCTTCCGCTTGAAAATCGGCAACATATTATCGCGACGTTTTATACAAGAAACTGGTGTAGCCCAGGGAGGCATACTCAGTTGCACACTCTTTACTGTTAAGATGAACAGACTTCGTGCTTCGTTACCAACGGCCATTTTTATTCTGTTACGTAGACGATATACCAATAGGTTTCAAATCCCGCAACCTTGGAGTGTGTGAGAGGCAAATAAAACAAGGCTTGAACAAAGTGTCCAAATGGGCAGACGAAAATGGATTTAAAGTGAACCCCAACAAAAGTTATTGTGTACTTTTCACAAGAATCAAAGGGCTCGTTGCAGATTCCTATATCGAAATGTATGGGCAGCAAATCCCTGTGAACAAAGAGCACAAGCTCTTAGACATCATACTTGACTCTAAACTAACTTTTATTCCAGACATAAAGTATCTCAAGGTGAAATGCTTAAAAACAACGAACTTACTAAAAATTTTATCCTACACCACACGGGACACCGATAGGAAGTGCATAATGAATCTTTACAAGAGCCTGATTCGATAACGATTGGACTTTGGTGCCGTGATCTATCATTCTGCCGCCCCCAGCGCGCTAAAAATGCTAGATCCCGTCCACCACCTAGGGGTCCGGCTGGCCACTGGCGCTTTCAGAACAACTCCCATTGAAAGTTTATTTGTAGAATCACATGTGTGGTCACTCAATCTGCAGAGAACCTACATCATCCAAACATATTTTCTGAAAGTTCACTTTAATTCTCAACATCCGTGTTTTGATACCGTTAACGATATTCGATATGCTACACTCTTTCGTAATCGTCCCTTCGTAAGACAGCTCTTTTCACTGAGTGTGAGGGACCTTAGCGTTCAAATGAATGTCCCACTCCTCAAACATAGCTTAACGCTTCCTGCTAAGCTGCTACGTCCTTGGGAGTGGCAACTGATGCAATGTGATACATCTGTCCTGCTAGTTACGAAGCTTGCTCCAGAGATTGAAATCCAAATGTATTTTCTAGAACCCCAGTACAAGCACTCCTGCACGGAGTTCTACACAGACGCATCGAAGTCACGCGACGGGGTATCCTATGCATCCTTCTCGGAATCCGATGTACTGCATTTGGAATTAAGTATCTTTATGGCTGAGGCCTACGCACAATTCTCGGCTGTGAAGCATATAAGAAAATCAAAACTCGAAAAATCAGTTATATATACGGACTCCATAAGCGTCCTCATGTCATTCCATAAGCAAAAAAAAAATCTAATAATTAACGAATGCTACTTCGTCCTGTGTAAAACGTATATATCTAATCCGCATGTGATTAATGCTGTGTGTCTGGCCATAGGGGCATCGAGGGTAACGTTCTAGTGGACCAGGTGGCCACATCAATTTCATCGCATGCTGTTAATCCTACCGCTGCAGTCCTTGTCACTGACCTGAAGCCCTTATTACGAAGGAAACTATGAAACCGATGGCAAAGCATGTGGGACGCAGAAATAAATAACAAACTGCATGTTATAAAACCACAGTTAGGTTCTTGGCCCTGTGCAACAAAATCAATGTGAACAGATGTCCTATAGTATCGTCTCAGAATAGGACACACATTTAGCATCCATAACTTTTTACTAAAGCCGAAGGCTACAAGACTTGCGCCCGGGGCACGAACTTCTACCTGAGACAACCAGGGAGATTGTGACCATGTCAGCTACCACAATGCCGGGCAGAGCATCGCCTGCAGCACTCACACAGTAACAACCCAAGGGATCATCTACCCACCGCAGAACTTTATCTGATGAGGCAGAAGCCTGGCTCAAGCCATTTGAAATGGTTTCCGCCTTCAACAACGGGAAACTTGAGGACAAGCTGCGCCATGTGTGCTTCTCGTTGGAGGACGCCCGAAAGACATGGTTCGAGAAACGGGAGTCCACAAATACAACGTGAGACATTTTCGCAGTAACTTCCTTAGGACCTTCACGAGTGTTGTCCGAAAAGAAAGCTCTTGTGTCGAGTGGAAGCGCAAGTCCCGATACCTAACTGGAACGCTGCCATCCTTACGAAAGAGATTTCCCGTCTGTTGCGCCACGCCAACCAGGAAATATCCGAGGATCTAGAACACAGTTCGCCTACTTATGCGCGGTGTGAAACAAATACTTTTCGCCGGAATGATGCGAAACCCCCGGAAGAGCGTCGAAGAGTTTCTTTGTGAGTCAACCTACATGAAGAAAACTTGAAATGAGAAACCGTCAATTCAACCGCAACACACCCACGGCAAACTACGCTGAAGTTCGATCACTGGGCACCGATGACCTGCGCGAGACCATCGAGGGGTCGCGCGACTGGAGCCTCAGAAGTTGCGTCCTTAATTGCAGCCTCAAGTGGCTTCGATTGTCGGCATTGTGCGCAAGGGTATGAAGCAGTCACCAGGAGGCCTTAAAACACTGCAGCCTAAGCCAGAAGCGATTGGCGACGCCGCTGCCACTCGCCGTCACATCCACCTTCGACGCCCACGCTAAGTTTCAGCGCAATTCCGTCGCCAGACCCAGCCACCGCCACTGCTTCCAGCCCACCAGCCCGTCAGTCTTCGCAACGCCCCAAGAAAGACGGACATGCGACGCTCCCCGGACCACCCCGCTCTCTGGTATCGTTGAGGAGAAGCGGGTCACGTTTACCGCCGATGCTCACACCGTCGTATGGGATCACGAAGGTTCTCCGTCAAGGCATGGCGTCCACAAGGTGAACGACCGCGTGAGATTGCCGACTACCTCTCCGCAATGTAGCGAAGACGACGACGACCTTCCCGTTTGCCGTCACCACGACGCTACGCGTCACTGCAGCGTCGAACGTACGCTCGTCGAGCCCGAGGCCGGTCGTAAGGCCACGTCCGGAGCACTTATAGCAGCAACCGATGCAGGGGCTGTTCCTGTTCGTCGAAATGCCGAAGAGCCTCCGCCGCCGCCGCCGACGACGACGCTGCCAGCACCGCCTCAATGACGCATCAACGAAACACCGCCATCCAGACGCCGCCTCGTAGCCAAGCAGATGCTCCCTCAAGAAAGCCCGAAGACAGGACGTCAGACCACAGGAACAACGCGACACAGCCATGTTCCGACGCCACGGCCTAACCGCAACGCAAGGCCAAGAACCATCGACGTATAATATACGAAGCGGAGTTGACGCCGCCAGCGAAGGTTGTGAGCACAGATTCAGCGTCGCCTATCATACAAGCAGCGAGAATATCAGGCGTGAATTAGCTGGAGTGAAGTGACTGCCGGTGTTATTACTGACGCCGAGGCATGAGATGGGTAGATTGGGGACATATGTTCTGACGGTGATTGAATTACCGTGGAGCTTAAGTTGCGTGAGGGAGGGTAGGATGTGGGCCGTGAGAGGGGAGCGTGTTTTCAGAAATACGAGTCTGTGAGCTGGCTTGGCCTGAAGGGTGATCTCTGCATTGGTTTTGGAGGCGAGATGTGCGGAGGAGATGGTGGCGGCGAGCAAGTCGTAAAGAGGCAGTTTTGCAGCGCCAGTACTGGAGGTAAGTTATATTACAACGGAGATTAGTTCGGTGCAGGGACAGACGGGGGAAGCCAGTTTACGGCTGGTACTGATGGTGGCAGAGCCGGTTTCCGGGGATGGCGTATTATGTTCGTTTTCTGGGTTGTCGTGAGATCCATCTCCGTTGAAGAGTCATCAGACGGAAATGGGGAGGGGGGGGGAGGAGGTAAAGAGGGACAAAGAGGGGTGACAGTTTCACAGCCTGAAAATTTGAGTGTCATCAGCGGGCATAGAATTTGCTCTGGCCATCACGGAAGAAGACATGTATCAAGTGAAAGCGGCTGCGAAAACCGCAGCCGCTGGTCATGTAGATGGCCGGCTGCAGGCCTTTGCATCAAGCGGAAATATGGTTGGAATAGACATGGTGGCGCCTGTGGCGGTGACGGTTAACGGCGCTGGCGGCGTCAAAGCTAGCAATGCGATGCCCTTGGCATCGTTCGCATCCAAGGAAATTTGTTGACGTTGACACTGTGGCGACGAATGCCGGCTACAGTATGGCTGTCGACCTGGAGCCCTCAGCGGCGCTCATAGCGTTGAATGTGACTGAAATATACAAGGTGGAGTGCGCGGAGTTAACAAACGCATCTGGTTGAGACAGGGCTGCACGCCTAGAATTATTTGTCTCCAGTAACACTGAGCGTTGAAGGAGTAGACACGGTGAGCGCCTGCGATGAAAGTAGAGGAGGCCGCCGTGGCGTCCGCGAGTGTCGGCTGTGGGGGCTGCAGTGGCGCTGCATTCGAGAGGTGCAGGGGTTGCACCTGCACCTTTGTTTGGTGTTTGGGTTAGCGCACGTGGGCGCCACTTCGGAGATTTGGAGCGACCTGGAGGGCCAGCCTAGCCTCAGACCGGAATGTGAAAGGTGTTCAGCTGTCGCGGAAATTATTGTGAGAAGATGGAGACTAAATCCTAAGCCGGCCAAGGCCCTGGACCGGGCCAGGCACGGAAAACGCAGCACGATGTGCAGTCGGATAGATGGATGGATGGATGGATGGATGCGATGGGCATCCCCTTTCGGCTGGGGTGGTTGGTTCTGCCTCCAAGCTCTTGTTAATAAATTGCATAATGTCCTACCTGTGGTAAAAATAAAGAAAACGGAAGAAATACCCGCGATGAATTCCCATGACCCATGATGCTGAACCCTCAATGTGAACTTATTTGTTGTACGCAACCGTTGTTTGTCATTTCCCTACTTTTCTTCAACAAATCTTCCAGTAGCCTCTTATTATTCTCTTTTATACACATGCTTACTTTCCTCCTGCTCTCGCTGAACCCAAGGACTTCAAGGTGGCCAGTAGTCCCTAAATCCACCGCTGGGCAGATATCTTCACATTATAATAAAACATGATCCATCGTTTCTCTAGTTTTACCGCAGCAAGCACATCCTTCTACTTGCTTCTCATATCTTGTTGTATGAGTGCATGTTCGATGGCAACCTGATCTCTCTTCGAAAAGTCGCGAGCTTCCCTTTAATTATCAGAAAGTGTTGCCTCAATTACTTGGTTCATTTTAAGTATTTCCTCATATAAGCGGTCTTTTTCATTGCCGTCACGCATGAGATTATATCAGCCTATCTTACATTCCGCTTGACGTTTTTCCTGCGGTGTTGCTCATATACAGGCCGCATACTTGCAGGTAGGCTTCCTAATTCTTTTCGTCCACTGTTACTCAATGTTTTTCCTGTACAAATACCTGAACACTGCTCCAGCCCAGTTACTTTCGTCCATATTGATAAGCATTCTTCCTAAACAATTTTACTGTGAGGTTGCCTAACTTGAAAACTTGTCCGGCCCATATCATCCTGTAGAGCCTCATTTGTAGTCTTCCCGTGAGGGACCAATGCGAGGCACCCGACTGACCTTTGGCTGCCATCGAGTCTGGATTGTAGCCCCTGATTGTAAGAACAAGCATTTCCAAATGGAAGTCTCGGAACCATTATACACCTTCCCACATACCCCGAAGCACCTCTTACCTATTCTGTCCCCTTATCTCTCTGTCTCATTATGGCCCAATCTCTCTTCCCCTTTACTGTTATTATTTTTTCCGGTATTTCCCAATATCTATTTGCTTCGTTGAGTCATATACCAAGGTATATATATTTTTATTGGAATTATAACTGCATTGATACTCTCTGTTCACTGTTTTTATTGAAGACCATAACACCTCATTTTAACGCTAAATTTCATGCCTACATTCCAGGCTTCCTGTCCACAAATATTAGACCGACGTTGCATATCACTATGCTCGTCAGCTTGTAACACAATGTCGTCCGCATAAAACAAACCTGCAAGCTGCTGCTCTACTGCTATACCCGCTGTTTGTTTGAGAGCTTAAACGCGATATAACTTCCTTCTGGCACCCTTTCCGTCCGCACCCTTTCCGTCCTTTCCGTCCTCACAAAAGCAGCAGTGGGTACAAAGTGCCCCCTTGCCTCAGTTCTTTTTTGATATCAACTATCTCCCTGCCCTTCGTCCTTTCCGAACCATCGCAAACGATATTTTTTAAAGTAAATCTCTCTCAAAAGCTGCAGACATCATCGCCTGAGGTTTGCTTTTCCAATGAATCTGGTAAATTGGAGCAGTTTAGGCTTTCATACACTCATCTAATGTTTGAAAGAGCCACATATAACGGTATCTTTTCTGTTTTCATATTTTGAAAGTCCGAGTAACAGCAAATAATTGTCATCCATGCGCCTACCTATTCTGAAGCCATTTTGAAGTTATCCCAGAATGTCATTATTCTCTACTTATGCTTACAGCTTTAATTTATTTACCTGCGTGGACGGATGGGTGTTATGAACGTCCCCTTTGGAACTAGGTGGGGGGTTTCACGCCCAAGCACTTTTACTTTATTGCCTAATGTCCTGAGTAAAGCAAAAAAAAAGCAACACGAATTCCCTATTCAAAAATGTCTAAGCCCTATTGTAAACTTTGTTTTTTGTAAGAATCTGTTCTTGGTCGCTTCCCTACTGTTCTCCCACTAATCTTTCAATTGCCTCTTAATAATCTCTATCGCG
Organism: Dermacentor andersoni; assembly: GCF_023375885.2. Taxonomy (NCBI): domain Eukaryota; kingdom Metazoa; phylum Arthropoda; class Arachnida; order Ixodida; family Ixodidae; genus Dermacentor; species Dermacentor andersoni. Next base: position 33,474,165 of record NC_092818.1, read on the forward strand.
GACATGTATACTTTCCCCCTGCTCTCACTGAACTCAAAGGCTTCAAGCAGCCCAGTGATTTTAAGATCGACTTTAGACCTTCACATTCTAACCAAACATGCTCCATCGTTTCCCTAGCTTTGCCGCAGCAATCACATTCTTCTTGTTCCTTCTTATATTTCGCTTCTTAAGTGCGTGTTCTAAGACATCCTGATCTCGGTTCGAAATGTAGCGAGCTTCCCATTGAGTTATCAAAAATTGTTTCCTGATTCAGGTTTTTCGTCGCAACTCCTCATATAAGTTTTCTTTTCTATTGCCGTCACCCATGAGATTATCTTAGCCTCTCCGATTTTCCGCTTGACATTCTCTGCTGCCGTGTTGTTTCACCATATAGGCCGCATACATGCAGGTAAGCTTCCTAATTCTTTTCCTTCATGGTGAATCAATGTTTTCCCTGCACAAATACCCGAGCACTCTCACAGCCCATTTGCTTTCTTCCGTATGCCTCTGTAGTCCTTCATTATAAATTTTACTGTGAGATTCAATCACTTCAAAATTTGTGCAGCCCATATCACCCTCCACGGCTTTATTTGTAGTCTTCCCGTGAATGCCCAATGCGAGGCATCCCACTGACGTCAGGGCGCCATGGGTTCCTGATTGTACCCCTGAGAACAAGCAAACAACCACATTTCCAAATGCAATTCATGTGACCACTTCAGCTTTCCACATGCCCCGGAGCACCTGGTAGTTGTTGTATCTCCATAGCGACCTGTTTTGAATTACGGACGCATTTCTTCCCCTTTACTGTTATTGTTTTTCCTATGTTTCCATATATCTGTTGCATTCGTTTATTCACGTACGAAGGTACTTATATTAGTTTACAGGAGGTATTTACTCGCTCTCTATTGTCACTGTCTGTTTGCAGTTTTCATTGTGCACCATAACAGCTGATTTTTAACGCTAAGTTTCAGACCTAACTTATCGCCTTCCTCTCCACAGATATTAGCCAGATGTTGTATATCACTTTGCTTGTTAGCTAGCAACACAATGCTGTCCGCATAAAACAAACCTGGAAGCTCCTGCTCTACTTATGTACCCGCCTGTTTTTTTGAGAGATTAAACCCTATATTACTTCCACCTAGCGCCCTTTCCACCTCAGCATGTAGATCACAGCAGTAGTGGGGACCAAGGGCACCCTTGTTGATATCAACCTTCTTCTCGCTCCTCATCCCTTCCTATTAAGTGGAAACCATAGTTTCTAGGTAAATCTCTCTCAAAAGCAGCATACAATTGTCACGTAACCCTTTCCTTTTCAATATATTGCACAAATGTTGAGGTCTAAGTCTTCATTGGCACCTGTAATGTCTAAAATGTCCACATATAATAGTCTCCTTTCTACTCTCGATATTTCAAGACACTGATTATGAACAAATAAGTTATCATCCAAACGCTTACCTATCCGGATGCTGTTCAGAAGATCTCCCAAAATGCAATTATTCTCTGCCATGCTTGTAACTTTAATTCCCTGCATTGCTAACCTGTATATTACCCATGTAATGGTCAACAATCTATACGAGTAAATCATTCTCCCCACTACTTTATAAAATTTATTTCAGTCTACTTTATCGCCAAGTGTATTATATTCGTCAATCATTTAGACTTTTTTCTACTGCTTTCAACAGAACTTCCTTACATATTTATCTAGTTCGAGAATCAGTCTAGCGGGAACATTGTCTAGTTCTATGGCTATGCCATTCGGAATTTCCTGATTGGTTTTCTTCCAGTTAAAATTTGTCAGCGCCAGCTTCTTTGCCATCTGGTTCTCTTTCATGCGCTTTTTTCAACTACAACCTCGTTATTTCCTTGGAAAGATTCGGCTGTCAATTTTGGATGTAATGTAATGTCGCGATGCTTTCTAGTTTGTTTATATCTTCCTCTAGGATTTGTTGCGGTATTGTTCCAGAGCTCCTGCCTAATAATTTTGCGAGGTTCAAAAATATTCGAAGTCCGACCTTCTTTTTCTCACGTATTTCTCACAATGAACGTTCACTTTCGCCTTTTATCTTTGCATGTACCAGTATTTGAACGAGAGAGTTTTTCTGTCACTATATTTCCCATTTTGTGGTTACTTCGTCCTGTGGCAATTGCGCTCCTTGTGCCTGCCTGTGCTCTCGGGATTTTTTTCAATGGGAGGGTTAATGCTTCAAATAGGACAAGGCTATGGGGTGCGTGCGAATAAGTATGATAAAATGAATGAAAAGAGATTTACGGTTGCAATAAAATAAAGGAGCGATCGAAAGTGTGGCCGCTGCGTCCAAGCAGTGTAGTGGCTATGATTATGCGAAAGTCAAATTGCTACGAGGTTCCAGAGCCTCGTTGGTTTAAACGCAGGGTCAACCCACAGCAGGTGGCGAATGTACACTAGCAGACCGGACAACCAGGACGGGGATATAACTGGCGAAAGTGCAGCAGTTTCCCAGTCATGGCAGGAGTGAGGGCAACCCCGACCCGGATCCTCCGAAGGGCGACCTCCTCTGCACGGGTAAGACCGAGAGGGGGGGGGGGGGCGATACCGCAAACTGAGGTATAAGGGCACGTGTGCTGCGCAGGAGGTGTTCTTTTCTTGTTAAAAGGAGGGTTGCATCATCTAGGTGAAGGCGCTGAGGCAGTGACAATGGGAAGGTCGCGAGACCGGTCGCAGAATCCACATGGCTTTCAAAGCTGCGAAGATCGCGTGGGTTCCACTCACTAGATATTTGTTGCGGGATGCATGACGCGACAAGGTGGATCTGCTGACATATTTCAGGGCTACGATTGACGCGTCGCAGGAGCCGCGTTCCCTGGAGGGAATCAGTGCGGTGGACGATGCCGGCCGTGGAGACCATAGGAAAGGTGGCCACACAGCACTGCGCTCCACTAAAAACAAGGAGATCAGCATGAAAGGAGGAAGGAGGCTCTTGAAGTTGAAACCGGGACGTCTTATTTAGGGCAGGTGAGCAAGCGCAATAAAGCGCAGGGTTGGTTTCACAGTCCTGGATGCTTTCAGCAACGTAAATCCCGATGGAGCCAAGCGGCAGGTGGGCGTCTTGAGCTAATTCGCTCATGGGGCGACTCCACGTGAGTTAATGTCGGGCGACGTATATCTGTTGGCATGCTTTTGCTCAGCTCTACAAAACTCCATGGAGGAAGAATTGGCGATGGCGGTAGTAAACAGGGTACGAGAAAGCGCAAGCCCTGAGCGCGTAAGTTGCGTACGAAAGGCTAGCCTTAATCCTGCGCGAATCACATCACTGCTAAACCAGGTCATCCAGTGTGTTCAGCTGTGCATTCTCTTGGAAAGCCAACGATAGGGGTGATGCGGGGAAGGCATGTGATGACCCTCATCGCCTCGCGATTAACAGCTTCAAGGCGATCCCATTGTGTCTTCGTCAAATGCTGGAATAGGGCTTGATAAACAAGGCGTGCTTGCACTATGACCTTGACTAACTCTCGCGCAACATATGAGCGGACACCGCCTGTTTTAGGAGCAATGAGCGTAATCAGACCCAACGTCTCAATCACCTGCTTTATAGCGCTGGAAAGCCAAACAGTGAAAGTTCCCCACTCGTGGACTGTCAAACCCAGAATTTTAGTAATTGAACATTGTCGAAGTGGGATTCCGGATAGATGAAGATGAATAGGTGTTGCAGGTAGTTTACGCCGGCCCCAGTGGTTCGCGACTGACATGTAAGCAGATTTGCTGACGAATAGCTTAAAGCCCGCCGAAGAGGCGTAATTCGACGTAATGTTTAACGCCGATTGAAGGGCTGCGGCTTGAGTCTGCAGGTCACGATGACTGCTCCAAACCGTGATGTCATCAGCGTACAACAAGAACGTTATGTCAGGCACATTGTGTAAGCGCCATGCAAGCGAGATTTTATTTATTTTATTTATACATACTGCAGCGCAATTTGCGGTATAGCAGGAGTGGGTTGAGGAAAGGTGCAGAAAATGCATTGTAGTATACAGCGGTAAACACAAGGGAACACTTTTGCAAAAGAGCATTGGTGAAAGCAAAATACACAAGAAGTTATACAGATGCTAACGGGCATGGGTGAGCACGATTATGCATCTAGGATGGCGGTTGCGAAAATTCGGAATGAGCATGAGCGAATGGACCCAGGTAATGAATTCCAGTCTTCGATTGAGCGGGGAAAAAGCTGAATTTGAATGTGTTAGTAAGTGCGTAGTGAGGTATCAAGTTCAGGTCATGATGTCTTCTTGTTGATGATCCTGGCGCGAAGGTAATGTAATTATCATTTGAGAGCGTAACCAAAGAATTGACAATGCAATGCAAGAATTTTAATGATCCGACACAGCGACGAGAAGAGAGCGTCTTTAGGTTCAAGGAAGGAAGTGTTGAAGAGGGCGTAAAGTCGCGATCGTAACGAAGACATATAAATCGCGCAGCCTTTTTCTGTATCGCTTCTAGCTTATTAATCTTTAACTGCTTATGCGTGCTCCCAATTGCAGATGCATAATCAAGAACAGGGTGGATGAGAGATTTATACATTAGTAATATTGTGTGTTTAGGAGATCGCGTTAGCGTTCGCCTCAAGTAACCTAATTTTTTTAGTGATTTATTGCATATGTAATCAATGTGTTTAGACCATGACATGTTATGCGTAAAAATGACACCAAGATACTTATACTCAGAAACCTTTTCTACAACACGGTCATTGAACGAGTACCTAAAAAGGGAGTGGCAAGATTTGTTGCTGAAAGACATCAGAACGGTTTTATGGAAATTAATGTTCATTTGCCAAGTGTTACACCAATCGCAAAACTTAGAAAATGACTCTTGAAGGCGATAATGATCATTAGAAGAGTTAATCACTTTATATAGACCGCAGTCATCAGCATAAAGACGGATGTTAGAAGATCAGTGAAGTGGCAAATCGTTTATATATAATGAAAAAAGAGGCGGCCCAAGGATGGAGCCTTGGGGCACACCTGATGTCACATCAACACTAGCTTAGTCAGTCGAACTGTAAGAGACGAAATGGGAGCGAAATGAGAGAAAGCTTAAAATCCAGTTAACTAAATGAGGATTATTCAGTACAACATTAGGTTTAGCGAAAAGTTTAGAATGTAAAACGGTCTCAAATGCCTTCGAGAAATCTGTAAAAATGGCATCAACCTGGTTGCCTACATCAAGGTGAAATGAAATGTCATGTGCGAACTCAGTAGCTGCGTTAACGTGCTAAACCCGTGCCTAAACCCATGTTGCATATTAGACAGTAAATTACTTGATCCCAGAAAGAGCGTTATGTGCTTATGAATGACGTGTTCCAGCATTTTGCATGACTGTGACGTCAGTGAAATAGGCCTGTAGTTCGAAAAACACCGCTTATCTCCAGATTTATAAAGAGGGAACACTTTGGCTAACTTCCACGAAGAAGGTACAGTAGCAGATGATAAGGACTTTCTGAATATGACTTACAGATATTTCGATGGCCACAAGGAATAACGAACAAAGAACGCGTTGTGTATCCCGTCCGGACCGGTGAATGTCTTGACATCCAGGTTTAATATAAGGTTGAGGATGCCTCCGCAGTTTATCTCAACGTCACTGATCGCTTCAGAAGAAACTATATTGGTAAGGGTCGGGAAAAAGTTGTTATCGGAAACAAATACGTACTCGAAATACTTGTTGAAAGCATCGGATATCACCGCCGGGTCGTTGATGACGTCATTACCTATTCTGAACAAAGTGGATGAACCATCACGAGGTAAAATAGAAGACAAAATTTTTCGTGGGTTAGTTCTTAACAAATTGTGCAGGTGAACGCGAAAAAAGAAATCTTTGGCCTTCTGCAAAAAATCTATCCAACGCCAAGGGATCACTGCCTCTTCTGGAACGCCTTAACCTTCGAACGCGACGGGACAAATGCAAGAAATCACGAGTCATGCATGGAATGTTAGAATTTCTTTTCTTAGTTTTAATGGGTTCAAAACGTTAGATACATGATTTGACAAGACGTTCAAAGTAATTAGAAAGGCAGTTGACGTCCTGGTTATCTGAAAGTGCACTAAACGTTTCGAAACGATCATATAATACATCAGTAATGGAGTTGTCGTCCGCACGAGTGAAATCAGGGAAACTAGTAAACGTGTAGCGGGATTTAGAAATTGCAGAAGAGAGTGACACTAAAACGCCTTTATGGTCTTAAATACTATCAATTACCTCGCCAGAAAAGTCACGGCCGGCTAGGTTAGCGCTCAGAAAAACTAAGTCAAGGACGCAATTTAACCTGGATGCACTAGGAACAACCTGGGTGAGACCAAAGGACAATGGAATGTTCATTAGTTCTTTTCAAATAGCTGTGTCACGACCGACTGCAGACAGTGATGGCCAGTGGATGCCAGGTGCGTTGCAGTCACCATACAGATAAAACTCGACGAAGCAATGTTAATCTCGCTGATGGAATTTGCAACAGCATGAAGGACATCGGGAGTAGAGCCGGGGGGACGATATACAACACTAATCACAATACAACGATTATGTAGGTAAATTTTACACCACACGGACTCTGTTTCTGGAGGAGAAGTCAACACTAAGAATCGCAGATCGGACCGGATAAGCAGTGCCACGTCACCACCAGTACCACAATTCCTGTCTAAGCGCATGGCAATAAAACCGGGTGGAGTGACTCAGATTCGTAACTACCACTGTGCAGCCAAGTCTCTAGGATGCCGATAACATGGGAGAGGGGGGGAATGAACAAATATAAGGGACAATTAATCGGGAAACTCTTTAACAATGCTACGAGCATTTATATTCAAGGCAAGAAGGCTCTCAAAACGGCCAGGATGAATTCAGGAAGTGGATTGAACGGAAGTCAAATGGCCAGGCTCAGGGGAAACACGTTGAGCAAGTGCCATTAGTAATGAGTGTGAACTGTCATCGCAGTTATAACGAACCTCGTCAATGAAAGCATGATCATATCCCAACTTCACAACAGAACCGCTGTCCCAAAAAGAGGCTGATGCGTCCCAGATTTTTTTCCAATTTAACCACACCCTAGAAGAGAAATCTTCTGTAATGACGAAATTTGAGCCCTTGAGTTTGAGATGTTCCTAAGAACCTCGGCTCTGTTGTTGAAGTTAGAGAGTTTTAGAATGACGGGACGATTGCAACCAGTTCGGTCTCTACAGAGCCTGTGGCAGCGCTCAATATAAGGGCAGCTAGTCTTCAAGTCCTCAGTAAATGCAGATGAAACTGCAGTCATCAAGGTGGTAGCGTTTTCATCCAGGACTTCAGAAATACCGTGTATTATTGTATTGTTTCTACGTGAATGATTTTCAAGTCTCTCATTTTCAAGTCTCTCAAGTCTCTCAAGTCTCTCAAGTCCGTTACCTTAGTAGTCAAGGCATTTATTTAAGCCCGTAACTCACACAGTAAGCTAGAGTCTTTGGACATAGGAGTGGTTTCTAGTGCATGAACACGTGACTCTAAAACATCAAAGTGACGCGCAACTGACTGTTGAAATGACTTAATCTCCGCAACATCTCGTGCCAACTGAGTCTGCCCCTAAAATAATTTAGAGAACATTTCGGATACCGAAGGGCCGTTTTTGTCATGGCTATCACAGGAAGGGCGAACATCATCATTCTCATCGAAAGCGGAACCCGATCCATGCCTAGACCTAGACCAAGGGCCCGGGCTAGGGTTGATTTCCACATCTCCGTTCAAGAGGAGACAAGTTGCGCAATACAATCCATGCTAGCAGCAGGATACAATATTTTTGTGGGCAAGGGAGCAGCAGCAAAAAGCGATCATCAGATCGGATACACTCGGCATCAGAATAGTAACATTCCTGCATGAATAACAAGCAGCGATTAAACATGGTGCTGGTGCCGCTGCAGCCTAGCCCACTGAAGAGTCCATCCACGCGCTGGACATTTATACCGTTGGCAGTTGACGTCACAGACCGAGAGTTGTCGATGATTGGCTGATCACAGCAAATGACGTCGGGGTGACTGGCATGCTGTAGCTTGAAGAGGGACGCGCCGGGGAAATCGCATAAGGAGGCGATAGAGCAGTTCCTGGGCAAGCATTCGGTGACATCGACGTGCTCGACCGCAAAGGGAGCCAAGTCAGACGAAGCAGTTCCAAGCCATGTGATGCCGTAACGCGGGGGTACAGCAAGGAAGTCCAAGAACTGCATGAAGAACAAGCAGCGATTAAACATGGGGCCGGTGCCGCTGCAGCCTAGCCCAAATGGAATATTGATAATTTGTCGATGACAATAGCGATCCCCGGGGTATGCAGCGAAGAAGTACAAATGTGCCGACAGCGTCACCACTGAGGCGGAATGCAAAGTGTCGGTCTTCAAGGAAGGATTTGACAAAACTCAGTACTCTAGGGGGAAAATAAAGCGTGTCGACTGAACAAGATGGCATTATGACAGATGTTATCAAACGCATTTTCGACGTCCATAGCGTGGACAGTAGGGACAGTGTGCCTGCAAGTGTGGATGATTTCTGTTGTTCGGCGATCTATTCTCGTATATGCCTGTCCCACCAGCTTTGCGGTTTATTTGTTCCTTTCCAATGAACATGTTGCTTCTTTTTTTGTATTATGTCGTTATTGCACCAGACGGTCCCTATATTCCCACTATTTGCTTGGCCACTTGTCGAGGTCTTCCTCAACTTTTGTGACCATATTTCTTATTTTTTCACTTTTCAAGTTCTCAGTAACCATTTTGGGCTATTTGCTATCTTTTCGAACGGCATATCAAATTTTCAAAATGACGCGTCCATGGTTGCTCGTTATGCTGCTATACCCTTCCAGGTCTATGACCATTTTCTCAACTTATCATGAATTCTTTCTCTCATCAAACCGCAATCAATGGTCGATTGCCGGTTCCCCACTTTGCACGTGTTCTACCTATCATACATAGGCACTGTATTATCGATAACGAAGCTCTGCTGCCCCAAAGATCAAGCATTGACAGCCCGTTGTCGATATAGCTATCTGGGTCCCGCATGTGGGCAGTCATGTCACCTAATAGGATAATTTTGGCATCATTTCCGAAACACTCGATACCAACACCGCGCCTTAACAGGGCGGCGCCACTTAGTGGTCCTCCCTGCAATCACCACCTGTAATCGCGCACTTCGACGCAGACGCCGACGGTGAATTGCAGACCGACGCGAGCAGCGTAGGCATCGGTGCTGTCCTAGTAGAGAGTAAACAAAGAATTCAAATAGTCATATCTTACGGTAGCCGGTCACTGTCGAAAGTGAAATCCAAATACGTTACGGCGAAAAAGGAGTGTTTTGCCATAATTTGGGCTACCACAGTGTTTCGCCCTTACCTATAGGGCAGGCCATTCAAAATATGAAGCGACCAACACCCACAGTGCTGGCTAGCCGAGTTAAATTACCTTTCAGGACACCTAGTATTCTGGATCCTCTGACTGTAAGAACTGGACATCACCACCCAGTCAGAAATTCCAACAAGACCATGTCTTCTGGCTGTGCGGAAATCTTGCATATCGGCTTGTCGGCCTGTTGGATTATCGGCCTGTTGGCGTATGGGCCTGTTGGCACATCGGCCTGTTGGAGCTCATGGCCTAAGCCTGTTATGCCGGCACATACACAGCCCTGTGTTATTTGGCATTAAATAAGTCTTTCTCTGAATACCTGAAATTATTTTTATTTACTGAATGTACTACAGTCTGCAACAAAGCTTGCGGCACAAAAAATCGCTTCCTTCACACGTCGCCCGGCTTCTGTGCAAGGTTCTTTCATTCTTCATCCTTGGTGTTCGTCGCGCTCATCGCGGCTCATGTATCACTACCCAAGAGAGCTGCAAATAAAAAGCAAGGAGTAAATTCAAAAACATGTTTATAAATGCAGTTGGAATGTACATGTATACAGTTAAGCGTTCCATAAATATGTATAAGGCTCGAGTGCTATAACACGTGTTTGTACTATTTTAGTCAATGTGAGTGCAAAGTGAATTTAGTTGGTATGTTGGCAAAGAATGCAATGCAACTCTGAATACAACCAGCGTTATAGGGGTTGAAAGAGGCAAGCTGGCTTTCTGCGCTATTTGGGGGCACCCAACAACTTCCAAGAGGCACAGATGTGACCGTCAACATGGGTGCACCGTCCCACAGACAAGTATGAGCCATTCAGCGAGAACGCACAAGCAGCAGCCACCGTCGGCAAGGGAGGTGCAGGCAGGTTCACTAAGAAAGCTTCACTTTAAAGAAATATGTGGATCTCGCACAGATGTGTGGGAATCGATGCAACTGCTCACTTCTGTTAAATAGCAACACACTCGTCGTTATTTTCTTTTTATGTGGTTACAATCCGTCATCAAACAGCTTTAAATGGTACTGACTTTACCCTTAATGTCTACACTGGAGCACAAAAAGTGGCAGACAATGACTTATGCATACTAACCCATGGTCACTGAAGTGTTTGAGAGAAGTCTGTCTCTGGTTATGTTGCCAGAGAATGTAGATTTTGTGCATGCATTTATCGGTAGTGATACCATGACATGGACAAAATACCGATTGGCCAGGTAGCATGCAAGTGCATGTGCATGCAACAATGTATTGACAAGCCGTTTCGGCTACTTCTGGAATATAACTTCCTGGCAAATTCATTATTTCAGATTCGTGATTGTTGGGACGATTAGGCACCCGCCACCATGAACCCTCGACCCTACGCTCTACTGCAGAAACTATAGTAACTGCGCCATGCACTGTGGTTTTACTTGAGCGATAAACAGGACAGCTAAACTAAACACACATTGACAAAGCACAGCCTTTCGTTGACAAAGCACAGCCAACATAGCCAACCTTACACATGCAAGGGGCTTCGCTGCCCAATACTTCAGCATACTGAATTCCTATGATTTATGAACATTGCAAGGTTCAAAAATCTGAATAAGTGAACTGCGCACTGGTCACCCACCTCAGTTGAAACAGTGATTCAGTATAATAACTAAATGCACTACAGTGCAAACCTGTTAGTGAGGCCACCTTCTCGGGGGTTAAACTGGGCCTCGGCTCCATCTGCCCCTTCGCCCGGCACTTATTTGACAGAGTTGCTGTCACGTTGCGGTGCCTCAGTTGATCTGGCATGCAATAGACAGTGGTTGCCATGTAGCAAACAAGGAATCCACTGAGGCCCGAAACAAGATGCCCAGCTTCGATTTCGGGCCACCGGTTGCTTGCTGCATAGATCTGGAATATAAAGAATTGCATTAGGCATTATATTTCAACATGCGCAATAAACACCATTTAGAATATCTTGAAACAGCATGAGCTACATATGCCTGTGTTGGTGGACATTAAATTTGACAGTTCGGGCAATTCACCCTTCTGTCTTTTCTTAAATGAAAGCCCACCATGGAAATAGCACAAACAATAAATTGTTATAAAAAGTTCCCTGCATGACTAAGGCGAACTAAAAAAAATTTGACAGTGCAGAAAGCTTAGCTTAAAGCAGCATAGCTTGGCAAAATTTGGCATTCGAAATACAAGCGGGAAAAAGAAGCTAGCAAAAAAATATGGTTGATCGCTCTTTCATAGGAATCAGTGGAACAAAAAAGTGAAACATGTCGTCACAGAAGCGGTTGCATGTTTATTGTACACCAAGAATTAAGCTGCAAGTAGTCACAGACGGCACCCTACCACTGCACAGGGATATTCGACAATTGCCACAAGCGAACGTAGTGGAACTACTTGTGACCGCGAAACATCCCCTAAAGACACTGCATTTCACGCGCTGGACCACTATGTACATCTGCCATAAACCACAGTCGTTCGAAAGCTGTACAAGGGAAACCGAATGTGTCTTTATAAATCACTTCGTGAACTCGCGCTCTGCAACAGTGTCCTCTTGGCAATTGGCGTCCTGCTGCCGAGGTGCTTCATCAAAGGTACGAGCATTTTGGTCTGGCTTCGCAGTGTCTTGGGCAGCCACTTGCTTTGTGCTCAGCTTCAGGAATGTGAGTGGCAGAGTTTGTAGCATGCACCGCAAACGTACAAAGGCATTCTGCTTCACACTGGCGTGTCTCTCGCCAGGCCAAAGCGAGATTTGCCCATTGACTTTGTTGCCTTTTTGCCCCGCTTAACTCCACAGTTTTCTTAGTTGGTGGCATCACAAGCAAAGCAGCATGTAACTATTGCTTATGCATGTTAAAGCTGCACTCCGTAGGTGGCGAGACGGCACAGGCTAATCCGACACGAAAGATCAACAATGTGGGAAAACGGTTATATACATGAAAGTTTTTTATGCCAGGGTACACCATCAACTTTCTGTAACTGATGTGACGTCGGCGTGAACACGTCAAATATGGTCTGTGATGACAGGGATGGCGCCGCCACGTAGGAGCGGTAAAACAAAGTACAGCACCATGATACTAACGACCACCGACAGTGAGCGTTTCGGTAGTCTCACTGCAGTGGAGGCTTCATCACCGTGTAGCCTGATGTAGGCAGTGTAGGCCTTCAGCTGAGGTTACCATGCAGCTTCCGCACGTGGTTTGACTTTCCTGTCTAATTAGCCTGTGACACCTCGTCGTCTATGGAGCGCAGCTTTAACATGCATCATCAGTGCTTACGCACCGCCTACTGCTTCGCTCATGATGGCACCAACTAGGAAAACTGCAGCACTAAGCGACTCAGAAAGGCAATGACGTTGACAGGTGAATCTCGCTTTAGTCCGGCTACAGGCACGTCAGCATGAAACAGAAAGCGTTCACGTGTTTGTGGCGCAAGGTATGAGCCCTGCCACTTCCATTCCTGAAGCTGAGGGCGTTGCAACTGGCTGCCCAAGACACTACAGGGTCAGGCCAAAAGGCTAAGCGAGCCTCCAACATGGTCGCCAACCTGCAAATCATGTGCCGTTCGCTACAGTGGACCATGAGTTCACAAGGCAGACATGGAAGAGCTTCTCTGAAGACACACTTAACTTTCGTGTTGTACAAATTAGTACGAAAGAGGAATCAACCATATTTTTTGATACTAAAACTGAAAATGCCGCCACTACCACTTTCCCAGCATGACCCCTGAGATTAGGCAGTGCCCGAAGCATGATATATTAACTTGAAGGAGCTGTATAAGAACTTGTGTCATAGCCGTCAACCCCAAAGTGCATGCATCAGCTGCTTAAATGCTGCTTAGAGGCTGCTACTGTAATACAAAAATTATGCAATCAACTGAACTGTTATTTTGTCGAGTGAGCAGACACAAGAGATGACTGCAATGCAACGCTTGCTAAAATGTAAGCGTACCTCGAAATACCAGGCTGCATGGCCTCGCACACAAATTCAGGTTTTCATGCATCACAACTTCTCTTGCCATGAAGGAAAAAGGCAGACCCCAAGGCATAATGAAATTACCTTTCCATCATCTCTCTCACTGTCGCTCGCAGTCTGGAGGCTCTCGGGCAGTTCGCTCATGAGAGCGTCCTCTAGCTTCTGTGAGGTCCAGGGTTCTCCTACACTGACAAGCATTTGATAGGGATAATAATTGGACACAGACAAAAATAAAGGACATGTTACGTATTACACATTGCAAAGCAAAGTAGCGACACTGGCAGAAGTTTTAAAAGTAGTGAATGCAACTTTGACAAATTGAGAAAGCCTGACAACGATACCTCTCAAAGTAATAAATGCAGTGAAAGTGAATTCTCCCGTTTTATCCTGAAGCCATTCTTTGTGCAGTTTTCCCCATGCTGTTTATCTCTTGCTTTGCACTCATTGGAGTCGCTTTGCTCGAGGCTTCCATCTGCACTGCCTATAAGTAAAACCTAGCAGTGGCGCATTAGTTTGAGATCAGGCTTCAGTAAAGCGAAAGCAAGTTGTGATGTAGAACAGCTGTAGCAGACTACCAGAACTCAAGTTCTGTGTTCATAATTTTGCAACGTTGCTAGCTGTGAACAATTATATTTAAGCATTTGCAATAATTTTTTATAACTTGTAAAGTGGGGGTGATGTGTGACAATTCATTCTACAGCACTACTTTAACTAACAAAACAACTAATAACCAGGCTATTCTGTAATAATTCAGTATAATGGCAGAACAACAAAACTCCAGTCAAGAAAGGAAGTGCGTGGATGCTAACTGTTAATGGTGCTCTGCAACACGAGACGCACCAGCAAAATCTATTGCACATGTCCATAAAAAGAGATTGTAAACAAAAAAGGATGGATGCGTGATCAATAACTGATGGGTTTTATACATTACAAGCCACGCTGTAAGTGCAGATTAAACTCCAAAGGTACCTATCATGTAGCAGGGAATAAAATTATCCCCACGAGACCTCAAAGGAGCCCTGCAATTCTTCCAAGGAAGCTTGATGAGCGGAACCAATAGCCCCATCATGACACAGTGATTTTGTGCCCTACATGTGAAGCAAATAGCATTAAAGAGAGGCAATATGATGATTGATTAAAATTCCATCTGCAATTTGTGATCGCTCAATATTGCGAGTACTGTGAGATAAATAACAGGTACATAAAAATATATGTGCATAAAAAGAGCATGCTTAAGAAAACATTTTCACCGAGCTCATCTGGAACCATCTGCTCACCGCTGCTGCATGGCAGTACATATTGAGGCAAAGGAACAAAAATGTTGAATTAGCTTTACTGCCAATTTTAATTGATTAGTTTTGTTTAAACCAACAAATTCTTACACACAATCACACTAATTATTCAAGCAATGCATCAACTAAGTTATAACAAATGTTATGAGTCTCACTGATACAAAGGCTTTCTTTTATCCACAGAGCGCCACAAGCTTTAAATGACCTTAAAAGAACGCTAGCAGAAAGGAACTATCCCCAAGTTGCTCTCGATAGAGCTCATGATGCCGCGTCAAGTTTGGAGATAGTCGAAATTGGCGAAGAAACAGGCCACACCAGAATGGGACAGACCTCCAGCCTTTAAAACTAAATATTCTACTGCACTCCCAAACACGAAAATACCATCCAATATTATCAAGAAACGAGCGTCTGAGGAAAGCGTTCCCGGATATACCTAGGGTTACCTATCGCTGCAACAGGAACGTTAAAGACATGTTGGTGCTCGCAAAAGTCAGCCAACAGCATTCCCCCCTCATAAAAGCATGCTGTCGCTCCAGGTGCAAAACCTGTCGGCACCTTCAAAGTGACATTAAAATTGAAAGCACCGCAAATAGTTATACAGTTGCCGACCGTTTATTCGGACCTTACGGGGACTGCGGAAATGCCCGAATGAACGGGTGTCCGAAAAAGCAGAATAAGAAAAAAGAAGGAAACCATTTTTTTCGCGCACTTATTCGGGCTCAGCAGTATGCTTGAAAAAATCGTGAATGCGCAATTGCACTTTGTTCCGTTTACGCGCAATCAGATAAGGCTGAATCTCGGAGAGGGTCGTACGGTCACTATAGGCGGCTGAAAGCGCAGTCACTGCTTGTGCACGCTCCGCATGCGACGGCAGTGTGGCACATGGTGCGTCACCTTCGGACTCAGAGTCGTCGTCCGGTGGTGCAGCAGAAATCTGACGAATGATCTCGCCGTCATCGAGTTCCACGCATGTCAGTACAGCAGCGTGAGTACCTGTGAAGCTGTCAAATGACACGGTGTCCGGAACCACTGCACAGGTCTAGGCAGAACACTTTCGGCGTAGGTAGGGTGCACATCGGATGGCGACCAATCCTAGACTCCTGGCGCCCACTTGCCGGCGTTCCCCAGCACAGTCTGCGCGGGCACTGCCGGTGCCATTAGACACTGGACGCTATGTTTCCGTTTGCCACGTTTCATCACCGCAACCTCGACACAGAACAAAAAGCAAACATCCCCACGCCATCATGCCGACACCAGTCGCACAAACGAAAAACGTGGCCTACTCGCAAAGTCGCGCACGAAGAAGCAAACGAATCAGCTGCTAGATTGTCTTGGCATGGCTTACTAACCTGAGACCGGAACAGCTGTAGCCATGAACCAGGCAGAAACGATGATGATGAGTGGGGATTTGCAGTAGCGCCACTTCATGGGGCAGAAAGGAGGATCTTTTCAAAGCAACAATGGCGTTCAGCAAGTCGAACCATGCACCTGTCAGAGTGGGTGCATGGTCGTTTCGATCGAGTTGGCTCAAGGAGTGCCTGAAAAATCAGACGAGAGATTGCAAGGTGTCTGAACTGTCGGCAATTGTTACACATTATAGCCTATGGGGAGAATGGCGGTGCAGCGAAGCAGACTGAATAATCGAGGATGTCCGAATTTTTGAAGTCCATAAAATTAGTCAGCGACTGTACACACACATTCAAATCTAGCTTCACTTGTAACAGTTCGAATGTGATTTACATGCTTGAATGTTAATTCTGTAAAAAGAATACATCGGCCAAACAAGACAATAAATGAACGTCAGAATAAACGGACATCGTGTGGACACAGCTAAAAAGCTTCCCAAAGCCGTCGCTGAGCATCTCAGCCAACCAGGTGATAACTTTGATGAACTTAAACAATACATGTTACAGACAAATTTTCGTTCTGAATGAGAAAGAAAATGCAGAGAATCATACCTTATCCATAGGTTCAAAACATTGCAACCAGTAGGCATAAACGTTCCGAAGGGAGCTTTAGAATCAATTCGCTATGCTAACTTTCAAGATATAGACAACAACACTTAGTTTGGTTTCCTAGATTTTTTTTCTTTTTCTTCATTTTTTCCTTCCTTTTTTTTCCAGCTAGCGTGTTAGACGCCGCTGGCATGCAGGCTAATACGCGGGTGTTGACACGTGCTTGACATTCGGCCGGGTCACTGGCCCTGTGCACAGAGCTCCTTTATTCTCAATTCGACACGCTGACACACCTTCGCTCATTGCCGAACCCACCCGCCTTTCACCCTCTCCCCTTTAAAAGAAGCCCACCTATATATACTGTGACGAGGAAAGCATACGTCGCCTTGAAGAAAAGTCCACTTGTCGAAATGTTAGCTCCTGCTTTCACCTTGTTCTCGTTCTACTCATCGTCTTGAATTTCCATCTCCCGCCTTCCCCGTGTTTTTTCTGCAACTTAGGAACACTGATAGACAACAGAAACTATCAAATGAACTGCTGATATTGAAATAATGACAACTACCCATAAAAATTAGCCTTAAAAAGTGGAGACTACTGATGGCTTCCTGAAAAAAATAAGGTTGGCTTGGAAAACGTCAAGGCATGTCTAGATAAGGCTGTGCTTATCTGAAAGTTTTCCACACAGATGGGTGTGAACATCATAAATGTCTGAGCCAGCACATTGAAAAGTGCTACAGGTATGCAGGTGAGTATCGGTGAAAGTCACTCTAAAAAAATATGAGCGAGTGCACACATAAAATATTGGTTTGCAAGAGCAAGTGTCTCACAATATTTTTCTGAGAACTAAGCAATGTCGTCAGAGAAATCTTACCAAGCTGGCCTCGCAGGAACACTGTGGGTCTGTCGAAGAATGCAGTAGCAGTGCTGCATCCTGAAGATAATGCACAAGGAATGTTACTGCAAATCAGTTCTGCAGAAATTCACGAACTAGAGGAAGCTTCATGAAAGTGAAAAAAATGACATGCACCCAACAACGGCCTTCATATATTACTAGCCCATACATAACTGCACATCCACTTATGTTAAATAGGCAGTGCGAGGCACGGCTTGCGGACAAGGCAAAGGAGAGCCAAGTGGCTCTCCTGGACCAAGCCCAGCGAGCCGCACGCGCCAGTGGAGCCCTGGACTAAGGGTCCAACCACACTCCCCTACTTTTCTTCTTGAAAAATGAAGTTTCTTTCCTTCCGTCCTTCCAACAGTGGTACGAAGCTCCAGAGGAAATTTGTAGCTTTGTGCTGCTGTAGGGTGGAGGACAATTTTTTTACTTTCAACAATAACACTGAACAACAGTTACACACAAGGATGGCAAACAACAAAAAACTGGCCCTGTCCACGAAGTATTATCTTACTCAAAGGCTGCAAATCTTTTGACCCACTGACACCAGATAGCCCGTCACTAGGTTCTGCAATGATAACACATCGGCAAGTCGTTGTATATTACTTTCCTGCATTACAAAGTAAACATATCAATGCAGCAACTTGTAATGACATGGCTGATTCACTTCTTTTGGACTTTGAACAAGTAACCTACTCGAGAGCGAACTTTACCTTGAACAGCATTTACACCGTTCTTCCCCTGCCTTGTCCCATAATGGATCCAAGAGCCCATGATATGGTAATGTTACAGGCTCCAGCACTTGTTTCTTCCATTCCTTCTGCATGGAATATTTCTAAATTTGCTCAGGTGCATTTCACTGAAAACCTGTGGTGTTCTGCCAACTAGTGCACTGCAGACAAAGCCATAGTATACAAGAGCTGTGCTCACTGCTCACTGGGTGTAGTGCGAACTTTTGCTTGAATTCTCACCTGTTGTAGGCACATATCTATGTACATGTTCTAGACATGATCATCACGTGTACACATTTGTTCACAATGTCTAAACCTGGAGCCGCTTGTGAGCCATTTACTGACAAGAAAATGTGTTTATATTGTCACGTGGTCGTGACGTCAAAGAACACAGTAGAAATACTGTGAAAGGCAAAACTAACTTTTATTGGGCGAACCTGTGCCCACAAAACAGGCTACACTCAAAGCACAACGAGAGCGGCGAACACAGTCGGCGATCGTCGTAAATCTGATCAGCGGGTCAAGCGCGTCGGCTTTTATACAGCAGTCGTCGAATGTTCCAGTCTAATCGTTTGGACCCGCGTGCCTTCCACAAAGTTCTACACCATTCGCGTCACGCGATGAAATCAGATAATACAAGGTTCGGCGACAACAGACAGCGGATAGAAGCATCGATTACTTTCCAGAAACTTCGGATACATGCAGCCGCGTCCCGCGCTGTGCGATAACATTTGTTCGGCGGCGAAACGTGGGCGCCCGATAGAGATAAGTACACGTGTCAATATGTACAGGGTCGTCCTTTTTGAAAGGGCACACGCGAGCGCGTGGCCTGTGCTCTGCGGCGGCTGCCTAGAGCGCCGGTCAGTGGCAGCAAGCGGAAGCACGTCCACTTTTGGCGTCATCTATTGACGGTCCGAATGACTAGGCATGGCCGATTGGAAGCGCCTACTGGACTCCCTTCCCCGTACTACTGATGCGCAAGGAGCGGGGCTTGCAGCGCAGCGTCTGCTGCTAGCAAATCGCGCTCGCGCTGCAGGCCCCGCTCCTTGCACATCAGTAATGCATCAGTAATACGGGGAAGGGAGTCCAGTAGGCGCTTCCAATCGGCCATGCCTAGTCATTCTGACCGTCAATAGATGACGCCAAAAGCGGACGTGCTTCCGTTTGCTGCCACTGACCGGCGCTCTAGGCAGCCGCCGCAGAGCGCAGGCCACGCGCTCGCGTGTTCCTTTTCAAAAAGGACGACCCTGTACATAGGTACCCCTGACCCAAGATGGCAGGCCACTGCATCCTGCAATGCCTGATGCAAGCACATAGCATCTAAGGTCATGTACACGCATTAAACATGACCTTCTTTCAATGAGTTGATTCATGGGTTTCAATATCTCAAAGCAACACTGAAGCTAGGAGAGATGCCATAGTGGAGGACTCTGGAATTTATTTGGCCACATGAGCTCTTTAATGTGCACCTAAATCTAAATACATGAGTGTGCTTGCATTTCACCCCCTTCAAAATGAAGCTTCCATGGACAGGAATCGAACTATCAACCACATGCTTAGCAGCACAATGCCAAAGCCAATAAGGCACCAATTTACGGGCCCGAAGTACCTTACTATACAGTAAAAAAATTATCGCGCAAACCAGGACGACCACAAAATGAGAGCGACACACACAGAAGTGCTACTAACTACTACTTTTATTTTCCCGCCACAATGAACATATATACACCATGGTCACACATGCACAGATGTAATAAAAATGAGCACATCACTTACGCCAGGCAATTAACAGATATGTGAGCTTAAAAAAACTGGCTGTGGCTTAGCTAAGGTTAAGCCCACGATGCGAAGCATACTAGCCTTTATTTTAACGCGACAGCGTTAAGGAGCTCGTGTCGCAGAAATGCCGGTGTCGTCGGCGTCGGCTCAGGCGTGCGGCGCTTGCTCAGGCGCACATTTCGTTGTCGCGCCGAACGCTGCGTTGCTCGACGCTCACCGCGTCCGATGCGGGGTGCGTAGTCGCTGTGCCGTAGCAAAGCCACCAAGAAACAGTCTCCGTAGCACGCCGCAACCTTCGCTTCTCATTCCAACGAGCAGCTCTGTCTCCAGGAGGCATCTCACCTCGTGAGTGTCTAGCAGAGGCAAGCGCAGCTGCTTATATACCGCCGCGACGCCGCGAGCGATGGCGCGAGTTGGAGCCCCGTTTCTCCTCTGTCGTGACGTCACGCTGTCACCTGGTCAGCCTTGAAGGCAACGGCGCGAGTTGGAGCCCCGTTTCTCCTCTGTCAGGACGTCACAGTGTCAACTGGTATTGAAGGCGACACCGCCGCGCCTGAGGAGCTGGGTTGAGCTCTAGTAATATGCTTCGCATAAAAACTGGCACTCAGCAACTTAAAGAGATAAGGATGTGTCACTGACACAGTCATCTGCTTTTTTCTTTATGTGATAAGCTTCTAGTACTAATCGCGCTTGCTCGCTTTCGCTTCGCCCCAGAATAAAGGTCTCATCGAAGCCTGGTGCGCAGTTGCGGCAAGTATTCAAATGGAACGCAAAATGTGCCCCTCTGTCAGCATTACTGTTTGCTTTTCTGGCATGTTCCCAGAGTCACTCATTGATGCATCGCCCGGTCTGACCAGTGTACGTCTTTCACACATGATAAAGGTAGGGTATAAACAACTCCGATTGCATAGGGAACGTATGATATCCCATGCCTAATTTGGCAGCCTCGTCTGTAATCACTGCATGTGGGCGCACAGTTTCGCGAATATATTTGGAGCAGAAAAATACGGAGGAACACCGTGCCTACCTGCCACCTCTTAAGGTTGTGGGAAACCTTGTGAAACCACTGGTCTGAACGCTTCACGTTCTGTTATCAAACTCGTAATCGGCTTTCTGATTTTCAACCTCTGTAACAGACTTTCGGCTATAGCTGTCAAAAGTGTCACAGGGAACCCTGCTGCCGAAAGCCGGCGAACTTGATTATCAAAACTTGCCTGCATTTTATTGCACACACGATTTATTGAGAACTGATTCCATACATTGGGATGCTATGCCTCTTTTGACAATTCTTGAATGCTTCCACTTGAAGGATAAAAGTTCCTTTTGTGCCCGAGGAAGGTAAGCCCAAAAAATATGAGGTTCACAGAACTCTAGGTTAAGATCAAGGCACTGCAAATGATTACGTGGGGTAGTTCGTGGGTAAATCTCAGTCATTGACTACATTGATGAAAACACTTAAAACCTCATTAACAGTATCCGGGTAGGAAGAGTCACACGCTAAAAACAATAAAAGCTCCTCGACGTATCTAAATACCTTTAATACCTTTCCCGCTTTATTTGTGCACCACGCTTTCATGAGACCTTGATCCGGGGTGAAGCAAAAGCGAGCAAGCGATATTAACACTGAAGCTTATCACATAAAGAAAAAAGCAGATGACTGTGTCAGTGACACATCCTTATCTATTTACGCTGTAGAGTGTGTTTTTAAGCTCACATGCCTGTTAACTTCCTGGTATAAATGATGTGTTAATTTTGATTACGTTTGTGCATGTGTGGCCATGGTGTATACAGGGTGTTTCACATAACTTGAGCCAAGAATTTGAAAATAAAAGGTGCGTCGAAGCGAACTCAAGTGAATGCAAATAATGCACACCATTCACAATAACCTATAGCAACTCAAACAACTCTTTGTTTCCCCATAATTCACTTGGTCATTGCCTCGCCCACCCGCCTTAACCCATGACCCCTTTAGAAGAACCCTACCTATATATACTGTGCCGAGGAAAGAATATGTCGCCTTGAAAAAGACAAGTCCACTTGTCGAAATACTGCCACCCGCTTTACCGTTGTTCTCGTTTTGCTCAACTTGAATTTCTATCTCCCACCTTTCCCGCGTTTTTCATGATTAGTCACTGTGATCGGTAAGAATTCTGATAAAATAAAAACATAGGTACCATGAAAATTAGTTGTCAGTGCCTTTAACAGGCCTGAAACGCTTTGTGATGTTGTAATTGGAGCTCACATACTTTTATCAAAAATGTAAGCAGGTAAAATGGCTTCCTGTTTTTCTTGACTATAGTCGGATACAACTTTTGAAAAAAGGGGGCGTTTACTTCTCCGAGGCAGATGCACACGTGCATCCACCAATGGGCGCGCACTCTAAAGCGACGTCATGGTCCGAACAGCCATTGACCCCACCATCAGAGAAGATGGCCGCCCGGGCTTCGAACTGTGCCAAGTCGCATCAGCTGTGCGAGTCAAAACCTCGTCACAGGGAATTCTCAAACTGTTTGTAATTGTCTATCACGCCGGAAATATTAGTCGGAGTTTACGATGCCGCATCTGTGCCACGTGCATTTATTCTAAGCCTTGATCCGGCGAAGAAACATCGCAGCGAGCATCGCTGACGCTGCGCTACGCTTTGTCTGAAAAACAGGATCCCGCGCGACCCCTGCAAACACACATCGTGCGTGTTTGTTCCATGCTTTTTTTTTTATTGCGCTCCCGAGTGATGTTACGACAAGAAAAGTTTGCCAACGTCTGGTGCCTACTGTCAGCGGCGGATGTGTTCGTGTACTGTGTCGCAGCGTTTCTCATACGGGGTGAAGTGATGGAGCAAAACTATTTTCAAGAGAAATGAGAAAAGCGTGTGTGCATGAAACAAACCTACGAGCGTCTCAACAGAAAATATTTGCAAAAGAAGCCTCGAACGCAAAGATTTGTCGCCGTCAACTTAGCGTGAACGATCGTTGTCAGCAGTGAGATAGCCGAGCGTCTAACGGCGGCGTTCGAGCGTTGTGTAGCACCGTCGATTGATTCCTTTCCACCAGTGCTCACTGCGCGCGCAAGCTGTAGAATGTGCGCTGTGGCACAATCACGCATAAGTTGTGCTGCCAGCACTCGATATGGTTTCCCACAACACAGCTTCGCGCTGCTTTTCAATCATGGGGATATGTTGCGATTAAACATTCCCAAGACAGTCTTAAGAGACCAGTAAAAAAACCATACGAAAAGGTAGGCACAGCAGCTGGTGAACGCGCTCCTATAGTACCTCTACCCGCGTCTATTTGGAAATGTATGTTTTCTTGCGTTTGTCTAATATTTTTTATTTCGCACATTTCTTTCTATTTGAGATTTTCTTACTTTTCGCGTTTGTGTGTGCCTGCTTCCATGCCGTGCCTGCTTCCATGCGTGCTTGCGCTGGGGCTTATGTCTGTCCTTTTATTTTATGTTTATGTTATTTTATTAGTTTTTTCTTTTGCTAGTTTTCTTCCTGCAAAGTGTTTTTACATATTTTCGTTAACCAATATCATTCAAAGCACTAACTTCTGTAGACTGCAGAGCTGGCCTCTTCCATCTCATTAAAACCTTTCTCACTGGTCTACCTCATCTTCTCAATCTGCCAGTCCTCATAAGGACACCCTGCAACTAGTGACTCACTGCAAGCAACTGGACGACTTTTATATCAGGATAAATATGTGTCCTCATATGAGGTCCGTATGCATGAGAGGGTCAAAGCCCGTTTATTGGCCTATGAAGCACGCAAGAGCGTGGCACCGCAACCCGCAGTGGTAGGCAATGGCGTTGCACTGCTGAGCTCGAGTTTGGATCCCGGCCACGGCGGCCGCATTTCGATGTAAGCGGAACGCAGAAATGATCGTGTACCTAAGTTTAAGTGCACGTTACTCCCCCACTGTGGCGTGCCTCATTATCAGATCTTAGGTTTTGCACATAAAACTACAGGATTTATTTTGTTTACCGTTGCCGGAAAGCGCTGAGCCGGTGCGCTGAAGGTGCAGAAGGTATTCACCATTAACCACGGGACATTATGGAGCTGAAGACATAAGACATTTCTTTGAATGCGCAGCTAATTATTGCCCATTTCCGGAATCGCATATAAATAAGAATTTAGGAATCGGACACAGCCGATTTCTCATGTTATTGGTGGTGCTATGCATAAGATTCACCTTTGCGTGTGAACATTCCTGAAAGCTTCATTGCAAGCAGCATTTCCAGATAAAACATTTGAGTTTCAAGTGATGTCATTGTGATAATATCCCATTTTTCATTTGCGCCATGTTGTTTCAGAACACGCAAGCCAACCTGCACAGCTTTCCCATGGATGCCATTTGTGCAATTTGCACTCAAGCCCACAAAGGTGATTCAAGGCAAAACAGCTCCAGTCTTGCAGGAATATGTGCTGGTGCGAATACGGCTGCAACTGCCAGTTCTGTGTAAGAAGAGGAAACTAACCAAGCTACAAGTGAAACACATGTTGTTTGTGATGAGGGTGCAACAAGCTTCAGTGGCAGTGAACTCAATTTTGCTTTTGAGTTGAGCTCCGAAGCGATCCTGTTCAGGAAACAGATGAAATGGGCAGCAATGATGAAGAAAGTCCACAGATGCATGATGCTGAAGGAAGTGGTAGTGAAGCTGCAGGAGATGATTTCGTTAAGTATTTTGGAAAACTCGGACAGAAAACCCTACCTTATCAGGCAACAATAAAAGCATAAGCTTTCCTGCTTGTGCTTAATACATTGTCACTGCAGGGCTGAACTTGGCAGAAGTTCCACGGCTTCAAACATTGATCAATGCCCTGTTTGGGGACAAAGTTGTGTCATGCACTACCTGCTCTCTGAGAAAGCTGTGGAAGAGCAAGAAAGAAGCGTGAAGAGTGCAGTTATATTGCCAAGCCTTCCATAAATACCTCGGACTATCTTGCAATGCCCAAAGCAAGCCCAGTGTCACCTGTGGTTCATGTGGTGCAGAAAAGAGGCTTCAAGAGTCAATAATTTCTGGGAGTTTCTTTATGATGTTTAACTTGAAACAGCAGTTGCTTGAACTCTTAAAACAAGTTGGCAGATGTCTCCACACTAACTTAGAGAAGCTGTCATCAGGGCCTCTAGGGCCAGGCGCTCTTTCTGGCATCACAGATGGAAGTTTTTACCATAGTGTATGAAAGCAGGTAAATATGGCATGGAGTGATATCACATTGACCTTCAACAGTGATGGGGCACCTCTGTTCGATTCCAGCAAGAGCACAATTTGGCCACTTCATGTAATGATAAATGAGCTGCCAGTTTTGATGTGGTGGCAAAATGTGCTCATCTCAGGGCTATGGTTCTCAAGGACTCACCCACCGATGGACCTCTTCATGATGCAGTTTGTTTAACATGTCACGAATGTTGGAACTCTAGTATGTTCTCTTGCTGAGTTGGTATGAACATGCTGCATCATCATGTCCGCGTTGGTTCATAACCGCTGTTGTGACCATAGACTATGATTAACAAAAGTTTAATGTAAGTGCACAAGTGAGTTGCAAAGAAGGCGCTTTAGTTAGCGTGGGAATGATTGCTTATGTGCATTTGTATAAACAATCTCTATTTCGCTTTGCACATTATCGTCACTTTGTATTTTATATAATTTATTGCAATATTACAAATATTAATAAATAAATAGGAGCATGTTCGCTTGGCAAATTTAATCAGGGGACCTCGAGCCCAGTAGTAGTATATTTAAACCACTACACCACTGGTATTTCCTTCGGCAAGCCCCATAGAACACCTTTCGGGATTTCTCTTGGACAAGCAACCGTGCTGAGGCACTTGAATTTTGATTTGGCCGTCTATCACTGAGTCAATGGTGTGGCAACTATGTAAAAGTTCTCGACCGCGCACTCGACTAGCTAGCCGCACACTTGGTTAAAAAAAATCTAGCTCTGGTCGACAACGGCCCGCCAATGTGCCACTGTTGCCTAGAAGCACTTGATGCAAAGTAAGGCACAGGCGCACGCTCACCCCAAGCGGCTCCCCCCAAAAAAGGGTGCCTTGCGAAGTTGAGGGAGCAAACAGACACACAACCTGTCTCTTTAATATGCAATTTTTTTCTCTGCGACACAGGCTACTGTAGACTGCCGGGGTCGTAAGATGTTGGGTTCGAGGCGGAGGGGAGACGCCTGTGGTTAGCGAAGGGGGTCGAACCGAAGGTGGCAGCCAGGCTGCAGGCATGCAGCCCACCGCTTGCGGGTCTGTCTCCTCAGTGTTTTCGAGGTACCTCGGTTTTTGAGAAAAACGAGGCCTGGTAGTGATGGCTCCATATTCGTTGCCTGCACTCGACCATCCTGTGCAATCTCGTCCCGAGAGGGTCTCATCAGTCTGAATAGCTTCAGCACTTGCTGTCCGACGCCAATTTAAATTGTTTAATCTGGCTTGCATGGGCGTTTGTGACATATTCTGGCCACGTCGATCCCTTTGATATTTGTAGGTTCGAGATGCAGTATGTGGCTGCAGGTAGCACTTCTGTAACAATGTGTGGGCCTCTGTGTTTAAGACAGGTATTTGTGGGCTGTCCTATCTCATTAATTGTTGTGGTTATGGTGGCGGTGGTAGTAGATCACCCTCTTGTATTTGCCTTGCTTTCTTCCGCGTGAGAATGGGGTTGCTGTATGCGCAAGTACTATACAGAATAATCTATATGGTATCAACTCATCAGCAATCTCTCTCCTTGCACGCCTCTGGTAGTAGGAGCTACGGTATGGTGCCTGGGAAACCGGCTTGCTTCGAGGGAGCTCGACGATTTTCTTTTCAATGATGCCGGTCCACCCCAGTTCTTTGATTCGCAGTGCGCAGCAATTATGCTTGTTAAGCAATATGCAGGGCTGTGTTTTTTCCTATCCATAGATGATCGAGCCTACAATATTATGGTCTCGGTTTATCAGTTGAAGCGCATGGACGTACTCATTGGCGGTCCGTAAAACTTGCTCTGGCATGTTGCAAGGAGCGGGTGGACGCATGAGTATTTGTCCTTGCTTCATGTGCAACTTGTCATTGCTATAGCTCGCAACCAGGGTGCTGAAAACAGCAGGTGCATCAAGAGAAGGTGTTCCCGATACAGACAGAACCGTACACGGGGAAGCCTCATTGTTTTCGTGACATTTGACCACTTCTCTTGTTCTTTCTAATTCTGCGACAACACCTGTCAGGTCTTGTGCTTGCCTTTGGTTCAGCACATGGGCACATCCACCACTGTAGACGAGGAGCAGACTGGGCAAGTCGATCACGTCAGTGCCAATAATGAGAACCGGTCCAACAAAGGTGTCACTATGCATCAGTGGACGGCAGGAAGTTCAACATCATCAACACGCACCTTTAAATCTTCTTCGCCGAAGGATGGTTGTTTTCCACCGACTCCGGGTATGGACGCTCTGGGAGGCGCCATAAGCTCGCTGTTCAGCTGCACGGCAAGTGTCAGCTTTATCAAGCTCACATTGAAACTCGTATCGAGAAGGGCGATCATCCATTCGCCGTCAATACAAACGCTTTTGTACACCCTTTTTGAAGACGTGGTGCATACAGTGTTAGTCACATTACCTGAGCAGCCCTGATGCGGACACGATCTTGCGCTGTGCCCATCACGGTTACATTTCGTGCAATAGAGTGGGCGCATTGCCTCAGCACAATTACTCGACAGGTGGCCCCTTTGTTGGCAGTTGTAGCAACGCAACCCATCTGCGCGGCGCCCTCCTTCTTGCATGCTACATTTGAGTACTGAATCATCTACATATGCTGACACAGGACACGGCTGATGGCTGCTACTCCATCGGCTTCAGCTGTCGAACTGATGTGCCAATGAAAATTGTCTTTTGCGGCTTTCTATAAAGTATAATTGGGTTGTGATAGCTTGAACCAGCTCGTCCACACTTTTATAGCTTCTGTCTCCTAATGCGAAACTCATCTCAGTCGACCAAAGACATCTGATAATCTTGACAATTGTATCGGGAAGAGTTAGCTTCACGCTGGCGCACACTTTTTTTCCTTTTCTCAGACGTACTTCGTCACATCCTCGTTACGACTCTGCACTCATTTGACCATTCTCCTCCATAAGCCCAGAAGGCTTTTTCCCAGTGACGAAACCTTGCAGCTTGAGGTGAGCAGCAGTTAGTCGTTGATGTTGAGGCCATTTGCCTACGTCGGCAACGCGCGAGAGTGTTTCCAGCCAATCTTCGGCACTGATTTGGCCGCTGTCTCCAGTGAAGTTTGGAATTGCGGTAGCGAGGTCCGGTCTCGTATGAACAGTTGTCGCAGTCGATGGAGCATTCACCATCTCCATCATGCGGGCCATTGCAGAGAAGGCCTCGGTGAGCTGTCCCAAGATGTTGTTGCTCGGGCCTGGATCCGGCTGGAATGATGGTGTTAAGGGAGCAGAATTAGAGCCGCCGAGCTTCCGAACCTCCTCAGGCAGTCATGAAAGTTGGGCGACATTTTCTTGGAGCTGGTCTGGTGTGCTGTGATCATTTCGTTGCCTGCTGTCCCGTTGAAGCTCGGTGGCGCTCGTCAGCTGTTAAGCAGCGCATGATTGTGCAGCAAGACGTGTGTAGTATGGATGTTCGTCATCCTGGCTCATCTTGACGCGCTTGTTGCGACTGACGAGAGTTCAAGCGCACGTATTTCCTGCCGGTGATGTTCCCTTTCTTCGGCATTCCGTGCAACGCGCACAGCGTCGGATGAAACGGCGCAGCGCGACGAGACGCTAAGCGAACGACGAATTCAATCCGTAAGCGTAAGTCGAGGCAGCGGAGGAATGGAGAACTGTACGGAAGATCTTCCTTCATTTCGACCCAATGCACAGTGTTTCGAAGGATGTCGTAATATCTCGTATACGCCAGTGGCCCTTTGAAGTTCAGTCCTTGTATACAGGGTGATCAATTTTTTTTTATGTGTTACGGATATTTTACAGATCGCCTTTTAAAGAACCCACTTCTGAGTGTAAAAAAATTCTCGACCGTGGACTCAGCTATTTAACCGCGTACTTAGTAAAAAAACTAGTTGTGGTTGACAGCGGCCCACGAATGTGCCCCTGCGGAACAGAAACGTGCGACGCAAAGTAAGGCGCAGGCGTACACTCGCCCCAAGCCGCTTCCACGCAAAAAGGGCGCCTCGAGAACATGGGGGAGCATACAGACACACAAAAGTTCTCTCTGAAGCGCAATTTTAGTCTCTGAACGACACAGGCTACTGTACACTGCCAGGGTCGCAAGATGCAGGGCTCGAGGCAGAGGGGAGATGCCTGCAGTCAGCGCAGGGGGTCGAACCAGAGGTGGCGGCGAGGCTGCAAGCATGCAGCCCGCTGCTTGCGGGTCTGTCTCCTCCATGTCTTTGAGGCACCTCGGCTTCTGAGAAAAACGA
Source organism: Dermacentor andersoni (assembly GCF_023375885.2). NCBI lineage: Eukaryota > Metazoa > Arthropoda > Arachnida > Ixodida > Ixodidae > Dermacentor > Dermacentor andersoni. Next base: position 33,503,524 of record NC_092818.1, read on the forward strand.
GGCCTGGAAGTTAAGGCGCCGTTTTCTTTGCTTACAACTTATTACCTATACAGTAGACATCTGTTAATTCAAACTCGAGGGGGCCCGAGTATTTTGTTTGAATTATCCGATGCAGGTGTGAATATGTCTTGGGGCAGCACATCAACTTATACTGTAATGAAATATCCATTTATACACATACTGAAAATAAATTGGAAATTCGTGACTGCTCTTTGCAGCAAGCGACTTCAAAACAAAACTTTTTCTATTCCAACAAGGACAGCTTTCCTGCTTGTGGTTTTTACCGCTTTGAGCAGCGTAGACAGGTAGTTGGCTCCATTTTCATATGAACGCAAATGTTCAGCTAGATGTGACTAAAGCATCTCATACTTCGGGTATGGACAAGCAAGAAGTATGAATGAACAGATTTAACCGAATGGCGCAGTTTGAATTAATTGGCTTTAAATACGGCGAGAACATTGTGGGCCAAACAAAAATTATAGATTTCTTTAAATGAACTGAGAGTACAAAATATCAAATTGAATTATGATGAGTTTACTGTACAGTCAACAGGTGTCATATGCCCAGCTGTAGTTTTGTCGCAGTCCCAGCTGGTTCTATTAACACCGCGCTGATGGTCACATGGTCCACTTCCCTCCGTGTTTGTGTTGTCTGATGACGGCAGCGCACTGCTTGCATAGTCGCTTGCAGCAGTAGGTGGGCATGTAAAACGTAATTAGAGGACCACTAGGAACACGGAGCAAAACATAAAAGCACATGGCAGTGCAGGCGACTTTGTGACTAGAGCCTGCCCGTGTGCACAACGGCCCGTGCCCCGTACATTAGGGGCACGCTAAAGGTGTCCTGGTGGTCAAAATTATTGCGGAGTCCCCCGCTATGGCGTGCCTAATAACCAAGTCAATGTTTTGGCACGTAAAAGATCAGAATTCCAGAATTCCTAGTTTTGAGAGTGAATTATCCACTTGAATCCTGATATAGTTAATTGAACTCTGGCACGAAGTGCAAGGATTGATGTAGAATAAAATTTGCTGCTCTGAGATCAGTGTTTAGTATGTTTCTCTACTCTACACACAAGTGTTATAACTTTTTCGGCAGGCATAGATTACCAACCTAATTAGTCGCCATACTATAACATGACCTAGTGGGGCATCATGCCATTTGGATAATGAGAGGCAAGTCACCCATCTGTCAATGGCATGAAGCTCTTGGTGGCATGACTTGTGGCTTTTATAGAATGTTCTCCCCCTTTTGCATTTCTGCTGAACGCCACTTTTTACTCAAGTACTTGAAAACAATGGTTTTGGAAATTGTGATGAAGCAGTTATTATTGTTGATTATATTTTCTAAGTAATCAGTGTAGGATTATGTTCCTCAGCATTGCTGCAGGAATAAGTGGGCTGTGTAGCTTGTTCATGTGTAATTTTGATTTTCTCAAATATCATTCCCGGTATTAGTCTCGGATGAAGATGTTCTTGCAATAGAGTTCACCATGACTCTGCTTAGTGTATACATGTATGATTTCTACATTTGCTGTCATGCTGACAGTTGTCGATGCCTGAGTTGTATATATGTATATATATATATATATATATTGTTACGGCTGATGTTAACCCGGCTTTATTTAAGGGACGAGATTGATGGTCAAGTCAGGATTGCGTCCCGAGGCTGCACACGCTAACGTCTTCTTCCTCTTCTGCTCGCCCGGCTCATGCCGTAGCAATCCCCGGTTGCCAGACGAAGCCCGCTGGGCAAGTCCAAATCACTCGGAAAGCGTAGGGTGAAACCGCTTAAGACGGGCAACATGTACTAACTGGGTCCGGCTAGACCGACGACCAGCGGACGTCAAGCGTGCCACCACGTACGTCAAGTCACTCAAGCGATCTACAATGACGAATGGGCCCATGTACTGGGGTAAAAACTTTTCGCATAAGCCACGTTTACGTTCCGGAATCCACAACCACACAAAGTCTCCTTTAGCGTACGAGACAGACTGGTGTCGGCTGTCATAGCGCTCTTTCGATCGGTGTTGCGATGCCACAGTACGAAGGCGAGCGATACGCTGGGCTTCTTCGGCAAGACAAAGCGTCTTGGCAACAGAGTACTCGGTGTGAAAGTCAAACGGTAGTATAGTGTCAATGCAGCTTAGCGGTAAACGTGCGTAAAGGAGATAAAAAGGACTGTAATCGGTCGTCTCATGCTTTGCAGTATTATAAGCTTAGGTGATGAAGGGGAGCACGTCATCCCAGTCCTTGTGATAGGAAGATACGTACATGGCCAGCATGTTAGTTAGAGTTCTGTTAGTACGTTCTACAAGCCCATTTGTCTGAGGGTGATAAGGCGTTGAATGACGGAACTGTGAACTGCAGAGACGAAGCAGTTTTTCTACGCCGTCCGCAACAAACTGACGACCGCGATCGTTAATGATGACACGGGGGGGGGGGGGGACCATGTTGAAGAATAATCAATCGAAGCAAAAACGTTGCAATGGACGCAGCTGTTGAAGATGGTACCACCGCCGTTTCCGCGTAACGGGTCAGATGGTCGACACATACGATCACCCATCGGTTCTCGTTAGATGATCGCGGAAATGGGCCCAGAAGATCGATACCCACTTGTTGAAATGGCAGGCGAGGCGGCGGCAGAGGTTGGCGAAGACCTGGCGGAGCGGTCGTAGGGCGCTTGTAGCGTTGACATTGTTCGTAACTGGCGACGTAGTGCTTGACTGTGTCCCGCATTTTGGGCCAGTAAAAACGCTCCTGCGTCCGGTTCAAAGTTCTGATGAATCCTAGATGGCCAGAGGTCACATCGTCGTGCATGGCTCTCAGTATGTCCGTTCGCAGACTCTGCGGCACCACCAGAAGGAAGCGTGCGCCTTTAGCTGAATAATTGGTCCTGTAAAGCAGGCCGTCGCGGACACAAAATCGACCGGTGGTTCCAGGACGCGATGCGGCTACATATAGAGGTTCCAAACTAATATAATTTTCCTGCTCTGCTTTGAAAGTCGTTGAGTCTGGAAATGTAGAAGAAATGGGAGCAAAACAGTCATCAAAATTGTCTGCGTCACACACCGTTGTCGTCAGAGGAAGGCGGGAGAGACAGTCCGCATCTGCGTGGCGACGCCCGGACTTGTAGGAAATAAGGAAGTCGTACTCCTGCAGTCGAAGAGCCCAACGTGCCAGTCGTCCGCTCGGGTCACGCAGATTCACCAACCAGCATAACGCGTGGTGGTCAGTAACGATAGTGCACGGGCGTCCGTAGATATAGGGCCGAAATTTGTGGACAGCGAAAACAGCTGCCAAGCATTCTAGCTCGGTCACAGTGTAACTGCGTTCCGCCTTAGTCAAAGAGCGACTAGCATAAGCCACAACGTGTTCAGCTCCGTCATGACGTTGCACTAGTACGGCACCGATGCCGATGCCACTGGCATCAGCGTGCACTTCCGTAGGTGCGGATGCATCGAAGTGACGTAATATGGGCCCTGACGTTAGCATAAATTTTAGCTGGCGGAACGCGTCGTCGCAACCGATGTCCAGTTGAAAGAGACGGCTTTTTGGAGAAGACATGTTAGGGGGTACACCACGTCAGCGGATCTTGGGACGAAGCGCCGAAAATACGAGCACAGGCCCAAGAAACTCCTCAACTCCCGCACTGACTTCGGTGCTTCGAAGGAGCTGACTGCCTCAAACTTCTGTGGATCTGGCCTTACACCGTTTTTGTCGACCAGATGCCCAAGTACCAACGTCTCCGTTTCCCCGAAACGACATTTCTTGGAATTTAGGATCAAGCCGGCTTGTTTGACACAATCCAGAACAAGACTGAGACGGCGGTTATGCTCACTCAATGTGCTGCCAAAAATCACCACATCATCGAGGTAGCACAAACAAATTTCCCATTTAAGTCCTCGGAGGAAAGTATCCATGAACCGTTCGAATGTTGCTGGCGCGTTACAGAGGCCAAACGGCATAACGTTGAATTCATAAAGACCATCTGGTGTCAGGAAGCCCGTTTTCTCCTTATCGTCTGGGTGCATGGGTATCTGCCAATACCCTGATCGCAAATCCAGTGATGAAAAGTAGGCAGCGGAATGTAAACAATCGATGACATCATCAATTCTAGGAAGTGGATACAAATCCTTTTTGGTGACTGAATTCAGTTTCCTGTAATCAACGCAAAACCGCCACGATCCATCCTTCTTTACTAAGATTACTGGTGCTGCCCACGGACTAGAGGACTCTTGAACAACACTTTTCCGCAGCATGTCTTTCACCTTTTCAGCAATATCTGCCCTCTCTTGCAGAAACGCGGTAAGGGTTTTGCCGAATGGGGTGCACAGATCCGGTGTCAATTCTGTGGCGAGCACGGGAACGAGGGATTGAAGCCTGCTTGTCGCCTTGTGCGAAATCGAATACAGAAAGATGTGCCCACAAAACTTCTGCGAGAGCGTGGCGCTCATTTGAGGGCAGTGCCTTGTTGATCATCCATAAGATCTGCTCTTCAGAAGTGCTTTGGTGAGGATCGCTAGTACGAGACTGCTCCTCCTCGCTTAGAACTGTAATGGAGCTGTAAGTAATCTCGTCGAATTCAGCGAGCTTCATATCACGCGGAAGAACAGCAGGGACGCAAGAACAATTGAAAGCCCACAAATTTGAGACGCCATTCACTACTTTCACGACAGAGCGTGGTACGAGTACATCTTTCTTTGCGCAGCTCGACGTAAGTGGCTGGACTTGCGCGTCAAACGATGAAAGGTCGGCAGCAGCGAAGTTGACAGGGATGCGTGACAGCGACTAAGGCGGTACGAGCAAATCCTTCGAAACAACACAATAGTTTTTCACTGGTAAGGATGTGTCGGCAAGGGTGGCGAGAAGCGCGCTATTCAAAGTAATTTCGCCTGTGCCACAGTTAACGGATGCGCCACAATCCTGAAGAAAGTCAATCCTGAGAATCACGTCATGAGTGCACCGCGGTAGTACGAGAAATTCTGTTTTAAGATCTTCTCCTCCCAACAAAACACTTGCAACACAAATACCAAGGGGAACTAGGCACTCTCCACTGACACCACGAAACGTCACATCACCACTCCACGGGAACATAACTTTCCGACCCAGCCTCTCCTTGAAAGTTACACTCATGACGAAAACGGTAGCACCAGTATCCACTAATGCTGTTGCAGGTATACTATCAATTAACACACGCACTTTGTTCTTCACCATCATAATAGGCAGAGGAGTATTTCGCAGAGACGCAGACTGTCCGGCGACCTTACCTCCATCGGTCGCGCCGGCTAGTTTCCCGACGGCGGTGGTGACGTAGCACGTCGCCGTGGTGACGGTGACCGGCGACGTGCTGTCGAACGGCGACGTGAGTTGGTAGTGGGCCATATCTTGTCTGTCGGCGCCGGCGACAAAAACGAGCAATGTGTCCTGAGGCGCCACAGCTGTAACACACAGGTGATGCGCGACCGACGTTGTCAGCCTCGGTGTCAACCCTGGGACGCTGCGAATAATAAACGTGATATTCCGAATTCCGATTCGTGGTGGTAGCTCGACGAGTTCGTTGATCCTGCGGCACGTCGTCGGGAAAGGTACGTCGGTACTGTCGCAGCTGATCGACTCGACACTCTGCAACGCCTGGCATGCCAGACAATGCGGACACAGCAGATGCATGTTCTTGAGGTTGGTTGGGAGCCCACCCAAGCTGTTCGACATCCGCCCCTTCGTTGTGTCTTTCAAGTTCTTCGCGAACAATTTGCCTTATAGTTGCCGCAAGGTCAAATTCAAAACCGTAGTTGTCATTGTCTTCAACATTTGCCACTGTTGTGACATTTGCTAACCTGCCGAACTTAGGCGTGATACGGCGGAGATTCAAGGCCTCAAATGTGCGGCAATGCTTGATGAGGTCGGCGACCGAGGCAAGACTCTCCTTGCCGATTAAATAATTGTACACATCCTCGGCTATGCCGTTGAGAAGGTGTCCAACCATGTCCTCTTCGGACATTCGAGGATGGACCGTTCTGCAAAGCTTCAGGATTACCTCAATGTACGTAGTACAGGTCTCACCTGGGACTTGAGCGCGCTGCAGCAATGTCTGCTCCGCCCGCTTCCTTTTCGTGGTGGAATCGCCGAAGCATTCGGTAAGGTGAGTAACGAAGCTGTCCAACGTTGTGCAGATATCTTCATGGTTCTCGAACCACACTAGTGCAGTGTCTGTGACGAACAGAACCACATTGTCGAGCTCAGCCGTGGAGTTCCAGCCGTTGTACTTGCTCACACGCTTGTAGTGGGTGAGCAATTCCTCCACGTCCTCGCCGAATTTTCCTGAGAAAGGGCGGGGCTCCATCTGATGCATCCAGACGCCGGTTCTTCGCACTGGAGCTGCCAGAGAAGGCTGTTGTTCACCGCTCTGGGACATCGGGATCTCAAGTGGTGTTGGGGGCAGTCGAGCGAGGCGTCGTCTCCGGCGTGGTACTTGCTGCAGCAGCTCCGTCGTCTTGGTAGAAGTTACCCCGGTACCTCCACCACAAAACTGTTACGGTTAATGTTAAACCGGCTTTATTTAAGGGACGAGATTGATGGTGAAGTCAAGATTGCGTCCCGAGGCTGCACACGCTAACGTCTTCTTCCTCTTCTGCTCCCCCGGCTCATGCCGTAGCAATATATATATACACGCCATGATTAGTGGCCGCTGAGTGTAAGAATCCATGCCTTCACCAGTGTTCTTTTTTGCATAATCTCTAGTGCATATGGAAAGAGATACCTTTTGTAGTATAGTGTCGCCCCCTGTCAGATCTCTGTGTTATCATACATTTATGTTTCATAGTAGTTTAGCTAGATGGCGCACCCCCCTTCTGTCTTGGGACGAGCTGGGACCAATCAGGAGGTGTCACCTGGCGTGTGAAGTCTTTATTAGCAATAAACGGCCACGGGTCGGCTGAGTCTTCGTTCCGGTTTTCATAGGGAGCAGTTAGCTCCGAGCCTCCTTCACTGCGTCGGCGCTCGCGCGCGTTCGCTGGCCGGGGGCCCCCACTTGCCTGCCGCTGCCGACACATCGTTTGGTGACGAGGATGGGATTCCCGCAGCGGTTCCGACCGAAGCCCCGGGAAACCAACCACCTTCGTAAGTGAAGCGTCCTTTACGTGTCGGCACGGCCTGCAAACGCCGCCGACGCACTGGCGTCGCGAGGCTTCCGAGCCTAGGCCTACGCGCCCCCTTGTTCTTTCGTGCCCCATTCCTGCTGCGAGCTCCGGCTTGTGTTCTGCACTGTCTCCTACACGCTACCGGGCATGGCGTCTTTTACGGCGAACCTTCCCGTTTTTTCGGAATTGCCTGGGCCACCGATATTTCCATGGTATCGATGGAAAAAAATTTTCCAGGCCCTCCTCGAAGCGGCCGGCGGGGGCGACTGGACGGACGCGCGACGAGCGTCCGCGCTCGTCAGCGCTCTCGGGCGTGAAGGACAACGAAAGTACTTTGCAGACGAGGAGCAGGAAGCAGCAAGGCAGTTAACCAGTGCAGCGCCAGCGTCATGCGAAGCAGCAAGGCAGTCGACCGGCGCAGCGCCAACGTCAAGTGATGCGGTCCCGCCAGCGTCAGAGTTCCCGAAACCTTCGTCGCGTCAACATATGTTCTGGCGGAGAGGCACGAATTCACCCAGTCGAAGGCAGTTTGAGGGAGAAGGTTTCCTGGAATTAATGACCGCATTGAAGGAGAAGGCGGTACAGTGCAACTTCGGCACAACCTACAACGAGCGCGTCCGAGACCAAATAATACATGGGGTAGCGAACGCCAGCGTTCGCGAAAAGTTATTGGCTCCTGGCGAAACCCTGTCCCTGGACAAGGCAGAAGAAATTGGACGCTCGTTAGAAGCGTTGCATCGAGCGAACCGCGCGTTCGGCTCCGAAAATGTACGAAGAATCGAGGCGTCACAACTTGGCGTTCCGTCGACTGGCCAAGATGGCCGACTTCTTCCGGGGAGGCGCCAAGATGGCCGACGTAGTCCGGGAGGCCGCCAAGATGACGGACTTCTTCCGAGAGGCCGCCAAGACGACGGACTTCTTCTGAGAGGCCGCCAAGACGACGGACTTCTTCCGAGAGGCCGCCAAGACAACCGACTTCTTCCGAGAAGCCGCCAAGAGGGCCGACATTTCGCACATTGCTCCTCCGGGAACCGTGGTGCATGCGATCGGTGTGGCAGCACGAAACATATTGCAACGTACAGGAATTGTCCAGCAAGGAACCGGCGGTGCAACGCCTGCCACACGTTGGGCCATTTTGCATCAGTATGCCGAAAAACCCGTACTGTTAAAGACGTCTCTTCCGCAGAGACGCTGTCTTCAACTACCGCAGGGCAGCCGTCCGTGTCTGTCTTGACGGTAAGCGCTTTTGAAACTAAAAAAGATTTGGAAGTTCCGGTCGTAGTTAACGTCGTCTCCATGCGACTGCCGGTGGATACGGGAGCGTCTGTCTCATTGACGACGGCTGAAGATTTTGGAAAGCACTTTGGTCGACAGCACAGACTGTCACAAACAACAGTGGACTTGAAAAATTTCTCCAAGCAACGCATCGACATTCAAGGCCTGTTTCAAGCCACTGTCCAGTTTTTTCAAATGTCATGCTCCGTCACGTTCCACGTAACGACTACAGGAACATCACTGCTGGGTTTAGATGCCATGCAACGCTTGGGCATATAGATCGATGGTATGTCGCTGACATGTCGTCTACCATCGCTTCCTTCAGTGCAGAGCCCCACAGGTGTGCCTCCGGGTTTTGATCACCTCTTCAACGACGAGTTGAGTTTCGTAAACAACCTTGTGCACCGAATTCATCGGCAGCAAGGTGCGAAACCAGTATCTTCAAAGTTGCCCCGACTACCCCTGGCTCTCCGTGACCAGGTCACAAATGAATTGCGACGTCTCGAGGACTGCGACGTCATAGAGCGCGTCGAGGCTTCTGAGTGGGTGTCTCCACTCGTGGTGGTGCGCAAGGATGGAACCATGCGGCTCTGTGTAGATCTACGGGAACAGGACAGTCTTGTGCCTCACGTTCAAGAAAGGGTCTTGCAGAAACAGTGGCAGACTAAACAGTACGTAGACAAACGTAGAGGTGCTCAGGCAACTCGTATCAAGGTGGGAGACACCGTCAGAATAAGATTTAAGAGGAAAGGATTTTTTAAGTACAATAAACCTCGTAAAGTCAAGGCCCAGGTAGGACCATCTACTTTTCTACTCAGTGATGTGAAGACGTGGCATGTGTCTAAGTTAACCCTAGTGATGAAGGACCCAGCAGGTAGTACATTGTGTACAAGTGATAAAGATTTTTTGTACTCGTACTCAAACCTGGATAGTCATTCCGGTTACTCGTCTGTCATGACATCGTCCTTTCACAAGCTTCAGTTAAGTAGTCCGTCTGACTGTATCACTTCCGAGTTTACACAGTCAGCAGTCATCTCTGATTCCGTGGGAGAATCGGTAGCCTCCCAGGACTTGTTGGGACGTCGAGAGGAGCTTCCTGGGCAACTCTCTCCAGCTTTGAGCAACAACCAGATTCAATTGTCCAACCAGAGGGAGGGAAATAGTAGTAGGAGGACTAGGTCTTTAAAGTCGACCGATACCCGTCGCAACCCCCAAAGTTCTTCTGAGGTACGCACGCGTCCTCGTGACAGAAAACGGCCTCCGTGGCTCGATGATTTTGTTTCTATAGTGTAGAGCGTTTTTGCGTCTTCGAAATGCCACGGCTAGGGGCCTCGCTGTGACATTCAAGAGACAGTTCACATGTTTCTTTCACACAGGTATAAAATGTGTTCCTTGCTGCGGTGCGGTGAGTCTTGTGCCGTGTTCCTTGTCAGATTTTGTTTTGAGTGACTGCCTGTGTTTTGGTGCCCCAAGTATGGTGCGCGTGTGGAATTGGGCGGGAACGAACTGAATCTGTTGTAGACTTAAGTGCGTCCTTTGTGTGCGACTGGTGCGCGTGTGTGAACGTGGGGGGAATAACCTGAAATTGCCTTTGGAGTTAAGAGCGCGTCTTGTGTGCTCGTTTCACTGTATGCTTGCTTTGTTTCCAGGGGGGGATGATGTAGTATAGTGTCGCCCCCTGTCCGATCTTTGTGTTATCATATATTTATGTTTCGTAGTAGTTTAGCTAGATGGCGCACCCCCCTTCTGTCTTGTGACGAGCTGAGACTAATCAGGAGGTGTCATCTGGCGTGTGAAGTCTTTATTAGCAATAAACGGCCGCGGGTCGGCTGAGTCTTCGTTCCGGTTTTCATAGGGAGCAATTAGCTCGGAGCCTCCTTCACTGCGTCGGCGCTCGCGCGCGTTCACTGGCCGGGGGCCTCCACTTGCCTGCCGCTGCCGACACAACACCTTTGTGTGAGAATAAACGATGACAATGACAAATGTGAAATGCTTGGTTTTTCAGCACTCTTGATTTACTTACTCTTTTAGACAGTACTGCTGGCTAGAGCTTGACAGCGGCGTTATGGCGAAAAAGGTTGTGAAATTCACCGTCATAAATAAATGCATATATATGCACTGTGTTGGAATAATGGAGGAAGGAAAAAACAGGAGAGGCCTCAAAGTTTCTGTATGCTTAAGAAAGTGTGTGGTGGAAGCCAAGGGGTGTTCTAGGCTTCCCTGTTTTGGTTTATGGAGCAAATAGCAATAGCTAAGGGAGCTAGCCATACTCTAACATTTCCTTGGTGCAGTGCAATGTGTAGGGCAGCAGCGGTTAGCTCCGAGATGAGAAAAAGCGGGTAGAAAGGAAGAGCTGCTATAAAAGTTTAAGGTGCCGATCCGAGCATCAGCCGAGACTTGCATCGGCCTTTTATCTTTTTAAAGTGAAGCTTTCATGCCGCCTCCTTTAACTTTCCCACTGCTGCTGCTGCTGTCTCGCACATCGGGGGGTGGTTCAGAGCGTGTATAGACATGGAAGAATCGTGGCAGAGAAGAAAGAACTGATGCACTTGCGAAACGGGCCTTGCCACTCTTCACTCGCGGGTCCCATACAAGGGAATGGGGGTTAGGGAAAGTGTGACGTGAGAACGCAAGGAAACGCTGCTGTAGACATGGCAGCAGTTGCAGGCAAATGGAATAAATTTAAGTTCAAGTTACGGTACGGTAGGTTTCTGCTATTTTTGAAAAATAAGCACCATGCAAATTTGTCAAGCGGACAACTTACTCGGGGTGCGCTGAAGCAGAGCCACGTTAAAGCACACCTTCAGGGTGAGGGCGACACTACGGAAGTTGTCACACGTCAAATCAACACTTCAGTGCCCGCTGCAGTAGCTTTGCGGCCATGGCAGCGATGGAGGTTATGGGTTTTATCCTGATCGCGGCAGCTGCATTTCGACGGGGGGTGAAATAAAATATGCTCCTGGACTTAGATATAGGGATACGTTAACGAAAAACTGCAGTATCAAAATGAATCCAGAGTCCGACACTACGGCGCGCCTCATAATCCAATTGCAATTTTGGCATGTACACTCCCATAATTTAATTAAAGTTTAATAGTTGTACCACGATGCAATGTGCCATGTGAATCAATGAATAAGTTCAACTCTCTCTCTCAGAGGTCCTCAAGTACGGCGCAAAACACCATCTCAAGCAAATGCCTCCCCGTGTGTGTTTTGTGTACTACGCAGGCAAACAGCAGTGGTGCGTGCAAGGTAACGTTTAACATCAACTAGCCTTCAACATCACTGTTAATTATCGTCGATCAAAGCAAGCTGCACAGAAAGCTTTGCTTACATGGATTCCCGCATTGCAAGGGATCTGCATTATATTTCTTCCTGTATGGATAAAACAGAAAGCTCAAGTAAAACTGATTTTGCCTAATGAACTTTATGAGGCTGCTGAACTAGTTTTGAATATTTGGTTTGGATTTGAGGCATTGCATAGCGATTGAAATCTGCATCTAGAAGATGGCAATTCTTCATTTACCTGGTAGCTGACCAGCTTGAAGAGTATGCCAACTTAGCAGTAGAGTAGCACTCTAAAGAGCAATGTAATCAATTTCGCAGTAAGGTACAACTGATTATTATCTTGCTTTTTCAGTTCAGTAAGATCTCAACTACTATAGGCAGTTGTGAAACTTTATCCATGGTCCATGGTCTGTTGCTTGGATGTTCGTTACTAGCTGCTAGAAAAACAAAGCTGAAAAAATGTGTGCTGCTTTATGGTTGCATTTTTTTGGTGGTGCATTATGCAAAGCACCTGTATACTACAAATATCTTGTTAGTAACACTGCTGGGCAGTCTTCTTGCCACGATGCATGTATTGGCATGCCTAGTGATAAGGCATAAGTCACTGCACCACATGAAAACACAGAGGTGAAAGGCAGAAGTGATGGTACGCAGCACTAATATATTATTTGGTAAGATATACTAGAGAGATCCCCAATCAAACTATCACGCTGATGCCTAAGGAATAATTCTTCTAAAAAGCAATTGGCACTCTGTTGACTGGAACATCTCGTGAACGTGATATATTTTAAAAATTGTGCATCCTCACATTGGGAGATCTCCCTGTTCGCTCTGAATAGTGCATTCCTTTACCAAATGGAGGCACACACATGCTGCTGTGTGCTGACAATCTGCCTATTTGATTGCGTAGTTCTTTTACTCGATCGTGAAGACAATAGCCAGTCTTTCTCATAGCGTTTACTACGTCATCAGCATCATCATTTATGAACACATAAGGACCCTGAACAGGGCTTTGCATAAGGGGGGAGGGGGGAAGGGAACAGTGCTGAAATAACATATAATCGAGCGAATGCTATTCAACAATGAACCAACTCTGTGACAAGTACAGAGCACACAAAAAAGAGGGGTACGCTAAAGAGCAGTGGAAAACCAAGTCAAAAAAAGGTAAAACACAAGGATGGGATGCAGGAAGTAATTAGAAATAAGCTAACAAATGAAGAGATATTCTATAATAAGAGATTGACACCCAATTGGACATTAATATAGAAGTCAAAGTACACAAAGCATCATGTAAATCAATAACTTCTATTGAGCAAAGCCTGTAACGCAAAAGTGGTGCGAGAAAGCAAGAAATGTGTACTTCAAGTTATTTAACAAAGAGCTCAGTTAAGGACTGCCAGAATTTTTCTGGATTTCTCTGAAGAGCAACCTCTTCGTGTAGGCAATTCCAGTCTTCAATGGCTGCAGGAAGAAACGATTTGTTGAATGCAAGAGTCCAACCATGAAGACGTTGGACGCTGTTGGAGTTGAACAGGCGGCAAGAAGTTCGAGCGGGTGGCAGTAACAGTGTACCATGCAGGTTAGAAAAGTTGTGATATACCTTATGGAAAGGCTGAGTCGTGAGATTTTGCGTCTTACTACTAAAGGGGGTAGTTCAAGAGATAATTTAATGTGGGTTACGCTCACGTGTGTGTTATAGTTTGATGAAATAAATCGGGCAGCACGATTTTCGACCGACTCGAGAGAGGTAATTAAGTAATGTTGGTAGGGGCTTCAAATGGGAGAAGCCTATTCGAGTTTGCTCCTAACGAAGGTTCCGTAGGCTATTTTTTTTTCTGTGGGGACAGACGTAGTGTTCCTTTATAGTAACCTATCGACCTTGAGGTATCATTTAGAACATTCGAGATATGCTCCGACCATGTCAGTTTACTTTTAATGAGGACGCCTAGGTATAGGAAGGAGCTAGCATCTGATAAAGCTGTGGAAATAAGGGAACACTGAAAGAGCAGATTAGTTTTTTTTTTGCATGAAACAACCATGCATTTGCACTTTGAGGTATTAGGCTGCATGAACCAGCGTGAGAACCACGTTTCTATTAGGTTTAGGTCACGTTGCAGCAATGATTGATCAGGACTGTTTGAGATTCAACGATATACAACGCAATCATCAGCAAAGAGGCGAATAGATAGCGTTATTCCAGCTGGCAAGGCATTTATGAAGATAAGAAAGAGAAGCGGGCAAAGAACTGATCCCTGAGGGACGCCAGATACTACTTGTGCTGCTGTTGAAAGCTTACCGCCAGTGACTGTGAACAGATATCGTCCTGTTAGAAAGCTTTTGATCCATGACAAGGTAAGCAGGTCAGCATTAAGACATCTGAGTTTGGCCATGAAACGGCGATGAGCTATGCGATCAAATGCCTTTGAAAAATCAGTGCAAATGATATCGGTCTGAAAAGACGAATCCAAGTTCAAGTTAAGGTCTGAAGTGAATTCACCTAATTGTGTTTCAAATGATAACCCGGGGGGAAAGCCGTGTGCCTGCGGAAAAAGAAAGGGTTATTATCCAGATGACTGCCGACGTGGTTATATATGATGTGTTCCATTAGTTTGCGTGCAACGCATGTCAGCGATATAGGCTGAAAATTTGACGGGTCTGAGCGGTTGCTCTTTTCGAAAAAAGGGGTAACTTTCGCAGTCTTCCAGTCGCACGGAATTTCACATTCTAAAAGGGACTGCACAAAAACTACGTGCAAGATGTGACTCGTCACGTCCTTAGTACTTTTAAGAAATTTCGCAGGAATATTGTCAGGTCCCGGAGCACTCAAAACTTTTGATTTGCTAATGAGGCACAAAATGCCTTCAACTGTGATGACGACCGGCGGCATTGCACTAAAATTTGGTCTAGGTAGGGCCAGTACAACATAAACTGGTTTTGCTGTGAAAACAGACAAGAAATAGGAATTCATGACGTTAGCCCGCTGATCAAGTGGAACATCAGCCATCTAGATAAACAAGCGCAATGTTATAGGACTAATTCTTTGGTTTTAAAATGCTCCAAAATTTTGGGGGGTTAACACTAATGATAGTTTTTAGATCCTCATGATGAAATTTGCCTTTCGGATGCTTCAACATACAGGCATATTCGAGCAGGCAATTTGAGTATTGTAGGCAATCTGAGTATTTCTTCCATTTAGATGCTGAGGACGACTTCTGAGCGACACGACACAATCTTTTTTTCTTGGGCGATAGTCACTTTAGCGAGTTGGAATACCAGCGCTTGCCTGCATCGCGTCGAATGCGTGTCAGAGGGATGTGTTTGTCAATAAGACTTTGAATTTGCTGCTTGAACAACAACCAGTTATTGTTAACTGATCGTGAATACGCAGTTCGACGAAAAAATTCATAGAAAGATTCTAGTTCGGTGTTAATTGCAGAAAAGTTGGCCTTGCTTTAGCTCCCAATATATTCTTACGGTTAATGTTAAATCGGCTTTATTCAAGGGACGAGATGGATGGTAAAGTCAAGATGGCGTCCTGAGGCTGCACCAGCTCACTTCTTCTTCCTCTTCTCCTCGCCCGGCTCATGCCGTAGCAATCCCAGCTTGCCAGACGAAGCCCGCTGGGCAAGTCCAAATCACTCGGAAAGCGTAGGGTGAAACCGCTTAAGACGGGCAACATGTACTAACTGGGTCCGGCTAGACCGACGACCAGTCGACGTCAAGCGTGCCACTACGTACGTCAAGTCACTCAAGCGATCTACAATGACGAATGGGCCCGTGTGCTGGGGTAAAAACTTTTCGCATAAGCCACGTTTGCGTTGCGGAGTCCACAACCACACAAAGTCTCCTTTGGCGTACGAGACAGACTGGTGTCGGGTGTCATAGCGCTCTTTCGATCGTTCTTGCGATGCCACAGTACGAAGATGAGCGATACGGCGGGCTTCTTCGGCAAGACAAAGCGTCTTGGCAACAGAGTACTCACTGTGAAAGTCAAACGGTAGTATAGTGTCAATGCAGCTTAGCGGTGAACGTGCGTAAAGGAGATAAAAAGGACTGTAATCGGTCGTCTCATGCTTTGCAGTATTATACGCATAGGTGATGAAGGGGAGTACGTCATCCCAGTCCTTGTGATCGGAAGATACGTACATGGCCAGCATGTTAGTTAGAGTTCTGTTCGTACGTTCTACAAGCCCATTTGTCTGAGGGTGATAAGGCGTTGAATGACGGAACTGCGAACTGCAGAGACGAAGCAGTTCTTCTACGGTGTCCGCAACGAACTGACGACCGCGATCGCTAATGATCACACGGGGGGACCATGTCGAAGAATAATGAATCGAAGGAAAAACGTTGCAACGGACGCAGCTGTTGAAGATGGCACGGCCGCCGTTTCCGCTTAACGGGTCAGATGGTCGACACATACGATCACCCATCGGTTGTCGTTAGATGATCGGGGAAATGGGCCCAGAAGATCGATACCCACTTGTTCAAATGGCAGGCGAGGCGGCGGCAGAGGTTGGAGAAGACCTGGCGGAGCGGTCGTAGGGCGCTTGTAGCGTTGACATTGTTCGCAACTGGCGACGTAGTGCTTGACCGTGTCCCGCATTCTGGGCCAGTAAAAACGCTCCTGTGTCCGGTTCAAAGTTCTTATGAATCCTAGATGTCCAGAGGTCACATCGTTGTGCATGGCTCTCAGTATGTCCGTTCGCAGCAGGCCGTCGCGGACACAAAATCGACCGGTGGTTCCAGGACGCGATGCGGCTACCTATAGAGGTTCCAAACTAATATAATTTTCCTGCTCTGCTTTGAAAGTCGTTGAGTCTGGGAATGTAGAAGAAATGGGAGCAAAACAGTCATCAAAATTGTCTGCGTCACACACCGTTGTCGTCAGAGGAAGGCGGGAGAGACAGTCCGCATCTGCGTGGCGACGCCCGGACTTGTAGGAAATAACAAAGTCGTACTCCTGCAGTCGAAGAGCCCAACGTGCCAGTCGTCCACTCGGGTCACGGAGATTCACCAACCAGCACAACGCGTGGTGGTCAGTAATGATAGTGAACGGGCGTCCGTAGATATAAGTTCGAAATTTGTGGACAGCGAAAACAGCTGCCAAGCATTCTTGTTCGGTCACAGTGTAATTGCGTTCCGCCTTAGTCAAAGAGCGACTAGCATAAGCCACAACGTGTTCAGCTCCTTGATGACGTTACACAAGTACGGCACCGATGCCGATGCCACTGGCATCAGCGTGCACTTCCGTAGGTGCGGATGCATCGAAGTGACGCAATATGGGCCCTGATGTTAGTAGAAATTTTAGCTGACGGAACGCGTCGTCGCAAGCCGATGTCCAGTTGAAAGGGACGGCTTTTTGGAGAAGACATGTTAGGGGGTACACCACGTCGGCGAATCTTGGGATGAAGCGCCGAAAATACGAGCACAGGCCCAAGAAACTCCTCAACTCCCGCACTGACTTCGGTGCTTCGAAGGAGCTGACTGCCTCAATCTTCCGTGGATCTGGCCTCACACCGTTTTTGTCGACCAGATGCCCAAGTACTAACGTCTCGGTTTCTGCAAAACGACATTTCTTGGAATTTAGGATCAAGCCGGCTTTTTTGACACAATCCAGGACAAGATTGAGACGGCTGTTATGTTCACTCAATGTGCTGCCAAAAATCACCACATCATCGAGGTAGCACAAACAAATTTCCCATTTAAGTCCTCGGAGGATAGTATCCATGAATCGTTCGAATGTTGCTGGCGCGTTACAAAGGCCGAACGGCATAACGTTAAATTCATAAAGACCGTCTGGTGTCACGAAGGCCGTTTTCTCCTTATCGTCTGGGTGCATGGGTATCTGCCAATACCCTGATCGCAAATCCAGTGATGAAAAGTAGGCAGCGGAATGTAGACAGTCGATGACATCACCAATTCTAGGAAGCGGATACACATCCTTCTTGGTGACCGCATTCATTTTCCTGTAATCAACGCAAAACCGCCACGATCCATCCTTCTTCTTTACTAAGATTACTGGTGCTGCCCACGGACTAGAAGACTCTTGGACAACACTTTTCCGCAGCATGTCTTTCACTTGTTCAGCAATAACTGTCCTCTCTGCTGAAGAAACGCGGTAAGGCTTTTGCCGAATGGGGTGCGCAGATCCGGTGTCAATTCTGTGGCGAGCACGAGAACGCGGGAGTGAAGCCTGCTTGTCGCCTTGTGTGAAATCGAACACAGCAAGATGTGCCCACAAAACTTGTGCGAGAGCGCGGCGCTCATGTGAGGGCAGTGCCTTGCTGCTCATTCGTAGGATCTGCTCTTCAGAAATGCTTCTTTGGGGATCGCTAGTATGAGACTGCTCCTCCTGGCTTAGAACTGTAATGGAGATGTAAGTAATTTCGTCAAATTCAGCAAGCTTCATATCACGCGGGAGAACGGCAGGGACGCAAGAACAATTGAAAGCCCACAAATTGGAGGCGCCATTCACTACTCTCACGACAGAGCGTGGTACAAGTACATCTTTCTTTGCGCAGCTCGACGTAAGTGGCTGGACTTGCGCGTCAAACGATGAAAGGTCGGCAGCAGCGAAATTGACTGGGATACGTGGCAGCGACCAAGGCGGTAGCAGCAAATCGTTCGAAACAACACAATAGTTTTTCACTGGTAAGGATGTGTCGGCAAGGGTGGCGAGAAGCGCGCTATTCAAAGTAATTTCGCCTGTGCCACAGTTAACGAATGCACCACAATCCTGAAGAAAGTCAATCCCGAGAATCACATCGTGAGTGCATCGCGGTAGTACGAGAAATTCTTTTTTAAGATCTTCTCCTCCGAATAAAACACTTGCAACACAAATACCAAGGGGAACTAGGCACTCTCCGCTGACACCACGAAACGTCACACCATCATTCCACGGGAGCATAACTTTCCTACCCAGCCTCTCTTTGAAAGTCACACTCATGACGGAAACGGTAGCACCAGTGTCCACTAATGCTGTTGCAGGTATACTATCAATTAACACACGAACTTTGTTCTTCACCATCATAATAGGCAGAGGAGTATTTCGCAGATACACAGACTGTCCGGCGACCTTACCTCCATCGGCCGCGCCGGCTAGTTTCCCGACGGCGGTGGAGACGTAGCACGTCGCCGTGGTGACGGTGAACGGCGTTGGCGACTGGTTGGGGCCGTCAGGCTGCGGTCAGAAGCTGGCGAGCCACTCCTTCTACTATACTGACGGAAGGTATTCCGAGGTGGCGCGCCTGTGGTGTTTGCAGGGTCTATCGGCCAACGGTCGTCGTAACTATCACGTCCAAAATTAGGCGAAGTTGGTGGTGGGCCATATGTTGTTGTCTGTCGGCGCCGGCGACAAAAACGTGCAATGTGTCCTGAGGCGCCACAGCTGTAACATACAGGAGATGCGCGACCGACGTTGTATGCGCTGCGAATAATAAACGCGATCTTCCGAATTCCGATTCGTGGTGGTAGCTTGACGAGTTCGTTGATCGTGCGTCATGTCGTCGGGAAAGGTACGTCGGTGCTGTCGCAGCTGATCAACTCGACAGTCTGCAACGCCTGGCATGGCAGACAATGCTGACACAGCAGGTGCATGTTCTTGAGGTTGGTTGGAAGCGCAACCAAGCTGTTCGACATCCGCCCCTTTGGTGTGTCGCTCAAGTTCTTCACGGACAATTTGCCTTATAGTTGCCGCAAGGTCAAATTGAAAGCTGTAGTTGTCCTTTTCGTCAACGCCTGCCACCGTTCTGACATTTGCTAGCCTGCCAAACTTTGGCGTGATACGGCGCAGCTTCAAGGCCTCAAATGTGCGGCAATGCTTGATGAGGTCGGCGACCGAGGCCAGACTCTCCTTTCCGATTAAACAATTGTAAACATCCTCGGCTATGCCTTTGAGAAGGTGTCCAACCTTGTCCTCTTCGGACATTCGAGGATTAACAGTCTTGCAAAGCTTCAGGATCGCCTCTATGTACGTAGTACAGGTCTCACCTGGGACTTGAGCGCGCTGAAGCAATGTCTGCTCCGCCCGCTTCCGTTTCGTGGTGGAATCGCCAAAGCACTCTGTGAGGTGAGTAACGAAGCTGTCCCACGTTGTCAACGTATCTTCATGGTTCTCGAACCACACTAGCGCCGTGTCTGTGAGGAACAGAACCACATTGTCGAGCTGAGTCGTGGAGTTCCAGCCGTTGTACTTGCTCACACGCTTGTAGTGAGTGAGCCATTCCTCCATGTCCTCGCCGAATTTTCCAGAGAAAGGGCGGGGCTCCATCTGATGCATCCAAGCGCCGGTTGTGCGCACTGGAGCAGCCAGAGAAGGCTGTTCGTCGCTGCTGTGGGACATCGGGATCTCAAGAGGTGTTGGAGGCAGTGAGCGAGGCGTCGGCTCCGGCGTGGCACTTGCTGCAGCAGCTCCGTCGTCTTGGTCGAAGTACCCCGCACCTCCACCACAAAACTGTTACGGTTAATGTTAAACCGGCTTTATTCAAGGGACGAGATGGATGGTAAAGTCAAGATGGCGTCCTGAGGCTGCACCAGCTCACTTCTTCTTCCTCTTCTCCTCGCCCGGCTCATGCCGTAGCAATATGTTTTTATTGGCTGTTCTTTTTTAATGAGAAAAGATAGGTGGAATGTTACGGCTTTGGGATCACTTAGTTCGATGACAAGGCACAGTGATGAAACTAAGTCAGGGTTTGAGGCCAGAACAAGGTCGAGTATGTTAGAGCACCGAGTGGACGAGTGGACCGTTTGAGTAAGGTTGAATAACAGGGTTGCAGGGTGGCGTAGAGGTAGAACACCCACCTCGCGTGCAAGAGGTCCGTGGCTCGAATCCCGGTGCCGGCAGTTTTCCACCACATTAAAAAAAATCTGCGTGTTGATAAAATTGCATAAACAGGCCTGGAGTGTGGCCTGATCCCGGTGACCAGAACCGGTAACGCACTCCCTCACCAGAGCAGGATTGGCCACCCTGGTGCAGTACTTGGCCACAACCTCCTATATGAACAACACAATCAAACCCCGGCCCTCAGTCCCCAGCTGCTGTGAAGCAACTGACCACGGCGGCGATCGGACCTGCGACGCAGCAGAGGGTGCTAAGAATCACTGGCTCCGGACAGGCCGCCATTGGAATATGAACCTGGCAACGTTTAACGCAAGAACGTTATCTAGTGAGGCGAGTCTAGCAGTGCTATTGGAGGAATTAGAGGGCAGTAAATGGGATATAATAGGGCTCAGTGAAGTTAGGAGGCCAAAA
Organism: Dermacentor andersoni; assembly: GCF_023375885.2. NCBI lineage: Eukaryota > Metazoa > Arthropoda > Arachnida > Ixodida > Ixodidae > Dermacentor > Dermacentor andersoni. The sequence continues at coordinate 33,524,471 of NC_092818.1, forward strand.
GAAGCATATACATTGCTTATAAGCGGGCACGTCCTGTGCTACCGGGGCTTAGAGGAGACAAGAGAACTAGGCGTCGGATTCCTGATTAATAAGAATATAGCTGGTAACTTACAGGAATTCTATAGCATTAATGAGAGGGTGGCGGGTCTTGTTGTGAAACTTAATAAGAGGTACAGAATGAATATTGTACAGGTCTACGCCCCTACATCCTGTCATGATGACCAGGAAGTCGAATGCTTCTATGAAGACGTGCAATCGGCGATGGGTAGAGTAAAAAACTAAATACACTATACTAATGGGCGACTTCAATGCCAAGGTAGGCATGAAGCAGGCTGGAGACAAGGCAGTGGGAGAATATGGCATAGGCACTAGGAATATCAGGGGGAGTTATTAGCAGAGTTTGCTGAACAGAATAACATGAGGATAATGAATACCTTCTTCCGCAAGCTGGATAGCCGAAAGTGGACGTGGAGGAGCCCGAACGGCGAGGCTAGAAATGAAATAGACCTCATACTCTGCGCTAACCCAGGAATCATACAAGATGTGGACGTGCTCGGCAAGGTGCGCTACAGTGACCACAGGATGGTAAAAACTCGAATTAGCCTAGACATGAGAAGGGAATAATAGAAACTGGTACATAAGAAGCCGCTCAATGAGTTAGCGGTAAGAGGGAAAATAGAGGAATTCCAGATCAAGCCACAGAACAGGTATTCGGCTTTAACTCAGGAAGAGTACCTTAGTGTTGAAGCAATGAACGACAATCTTGTGGGCATCATTAAGGAGTGTGCAATGGAAGTCGGTGGTAACTCCGTTAGGCAGGATACCAGTAGACTATCGCAGGAGACAAAAGATCTGATCAAGAAACGCCAATGTATGAAAGCCTCTAATCCTGCAGCTAGAATAGAACTGGCAGAAATTTCGAAGTTAATCAACAAGCGTAAGACAGCTGACATAAGGAAGTATAATATGGATAGAATTGGACATGCTATCAGGAACGGAGGAAGCCTAAAAACAGTGAAGAAACTAGGAATGGGCAAGAATCAGATGTATGCTTTAAGAGACAAAGCCGGCAATATCATTACTAATATGGATGAGATAGTTCAAGTAGCTGAGGAGTTCCATAGAGATTTATACAGTACCAGTGGCACCCACGACGATAATGGAAGAGAAAATAGTCTAGAGGAATTCGAAATCCCACAGGTAACGCCGGAAGAAGTAAAGAAAGCGTTGGGAGATATGCAAAGGGGGAAGGCAGCTGGGGAGGATCAGGTAACAGCAGATTTGTTGAAGGATGGTGGGCAGATTGTTCTAGTGAAACTGGCCACCCTGTATACGCAATGCCTCATAACGTCGAGCATACCGGAATCTTGGAAAAACGCTAACATAATCCTAATCCATAAGAAAGGAGACGCCAAAGACTTGAAAAATTATAGACCGATCAGCTTACTGTCCGTTGCCTACAAAGTGTTTACTAAGGTAATCGCAAATAGAATCAGGAACACCTTAGACATCTGTCCAGCAAAGGACCAGGCACGATTCCGTAAAGGCTACTCAACAATAGATCAATTCACACTATCAATCAGGTGATAGAGAAATGTGCGGAATATAACCAACCCTTACATATAGCTTTCATTGATTACGAGAAAGCATTTGATTCTGTCGAAACCTCAGCAGTCATGGAGGCATGGCGGAATCAGGGTGTAGACGAGCCGTATGTAAAAATACTGAAAGATATCTATAGCGGCTCCACAGCCACCGTAGTCGTCCATAAAAAAAGCAACAAAATCCCAATGAAGAAAGGTGTCAGGCAGGGAGATACGATCTCTCCAATGCTATTCACAGCGTGTTTACAGGAGGTATTCAGACCTGGATTGGGAAGAATTGGGGATAAAAGTTAATGGAGAATACCTTAGTAACTTGCGATTCGCTGATGATATTGCCTTGCTTAGTAACTCAGGGGACCAACTGCAATGCATGCTCAATGACCTGGAGAGGCAAAGCAGAAGAGTGGGTCTAAAAATTAATCTGCAGAAAACTAAAGTAATGTTTAACAGTCTCGGAAGAGAACAGCAATTTACAATAGGCAGCGAGGCATTGGAAGTCGTAAGGGAATACATCTACTTAGGGCAGGTAGTGACTGCGGATCCAGGTCATGAGACGGAAATAATCAGAAGAATAAGAATGGGCTGGGGTGCGTTTGGCAGGCATTCTTAGATCATGAACAGCAGGTTGCCATTATCCCTCAAGAGGTGTCTTACCAGTACTCACCTACGGGGCAGAAACCTGGAGGCTTACGAAAAGGGTTCTACTCAAATTGAGGACGACGCAACGAGCTATGGAAAGACGAATGATAGGTGTGACGTTAAGGGATAAGAAAAGAGCAGATTGGGTGCGGTAACAAACGCGAGGTAATGACATCTTAGTTGAAATCAAGAAAAAGAAATGGGCATGGGCAGGACATGTAATGAGGAGGGAAGATAACCGATGGTCATTAAGGGTTACGCACTGGGTTCCAGGGAAGGGAAGCGTAGCAGGGGACGGCAGAAAGTTAGGTGGGCGGATGAGATTAAGAAGTTTGCAGGGACGGCATGGCCACAATTAGTACATGACCGGGGTTGTAAGAGAAATATGGGAGAGGCCTTTGCCCTGCAGTGGGCGTAACCACGTTGATGATGATGATGATGAATAACAGGGATAAACTGAGGGAAGTCCTTGGATAACCGTGAGGATACGGTTAAGTTCTTCCAGTCAATATCAGGGAAGCTGAAATCGCCGCAAAGATGTAATTGGCGTTAGGAAACCGGGATGTCAAATTAACTAGAACTGGGTGCAGGTCATTAGTGAAAGTGTGACCGCAGTGCGGAGGGCGATAGCATGCTATAAGTATGTTCGTGCATGTTTTCGGGGACAATTTAACGCAGGAAATCTCTGGGCTGCAGTTAATCGCAACGAAACATGAGGCTATATTGGATCGAACAAAGACCAGTTGAGCACCGCCCCTGCGTGAAGCCCTATCGTATATATAAGTAATGAATGACGCGGCATCCTGCAATAGTACGTTGCTTTCGATGTCCGGAGTTAGCCATGATTCGGTAAAGATGGCAAAGTTCGTTTCATTATCCTGAAGAAGAGCTTCCACGAGATCATTTTTAGGTAAGTAACTACGGACGTTGGAAAGCACACCTTGCATAAGGTGATAAGTTGCTTCAAAGACAGGAATGGGAGAGTCAAGAGAGAAGGATGTAAACGGGTGAGTGCAAGCACGTGTCGGTGGCTAGGATTCGAATTCGTTAACAGAGTCAGTCTGAGCATCGTAAACAAAACGCTTATTGCCTATGATGAGTTTATCGAACCTAACCTTAAGAGGAAACCTTCTCTCCTGCACGTAAAGATAGAGTTTTCTCCAAACCAGGAGCACACATGCAGAATAATCTTCGCGTATAGCAACCGGTGATTGTCATAGCATTGGCACCCCCTCAACAAAGCAAGCAAGTGGTGTTTTCAGATAGGATGGGGAGATCAGCGTCACTGACATGCTATGCAGTTGTCCTTTTGCTACAGGGATGGTGACAGCCAAAATACTGCACGCCATGGTATACTTACGACGATTTTTGTGAAGTTGTTGGTCAACATATGATTGTCGGGCTTCAATTTTGCAAGTGCAATACCACCTCTAAAATCGCTAATTAAAACTTTATTTGTATTCGCTGCCAACCCTCGCAGTCTGGCAGCAGATGTGAAAATGCACCTATCACTAGTTAGCAGTGCAGAGCCCAAGCTGTGCTATTTGGTGGGGAAAATGAAACAGCCTGCATAACTACTACATTAGCGATCTCTGGGAACGAAAGCGAAAAGGGGAGGGTCCAAGGCAGCTTGGGCTGGTACTGAGACTCCACCCCACACTCCCCGGTAATTTTCGATATCCTCGCCCTCCTGACTACAACGAAGGGGGGGGGGGGGGGCTGCAGCGACAGAGGATATATGGGCCCCGGGTGTCAGATGACCTAGCTATGCCACTGCCAAGTTGTTAAGCGTAATTAGGCGTTTTCATGCTTCGCTGGCTGCAGCTCGGACGTATAGGTTTCGTACAATATATGTAAACGACGTAAATCTTGAGAACGGTTTATGTGAAAAATCCATACCGCAATGGTACGATTATCGCGGTAGTCTTTCGGGCAGTGCGCCCAGGGAATGGCACAGCTACTTCGCGCATTTGGCGCCCGCTGAGATCATCAACAATGTTGCACATCAGCAGCGTTAAGCAATCGGAAAGTGCAAGCAAATGCGCGAATAAAACAAGCTCGTTCACGTCAGTTTCCTCTTCATAACGTGAGGGAAACATCAAAACAATGCCATGTATAGTGCCTCTGCATCGTAGAAGTGCGTGCTCGATCGAGTCGAAATTTCACATTCAGATCATTCAGATCGAAGTGCTTGTCACGGGCGCTCTCATTTTGGACGAACGAGGCCGCTGTGTCAAAGACCGTCGCTTGCTGACTGTTTCGCGTATAATAAAAAGTAACCGCTGTATCTGAAAAGCTAAGCCTGTCACCATAACATTACGCACAAATACAGCTGTCTACACAGCCACATTTCTTTCAGCGAAGCGCCGTGGCGATCGAGCGCGACGTGCCGGCAGCTTTCGCTGAAACAGCTGCATGGACACCGCGCCGCGTCGCCGCTTCTCTCTTGCACAGTGCGAAGGAAGGTGTGGTCTGTTTCAAATCGCTACGAAGGCAAACTGAATCGTAAAAGCAGTTATCAGTTAAAATCCGCCGGTGGCGTGCGCGTACGAATTCATTAACTGCGCTACATATATATCCTTCGCTGAACGTAAGAACCCCGATCGAAGTTTGTCCATTCCAACTCTCGAGGAATGGTTCCATTCTTTTGGAGCATGAGAAAGTATAAATATACGCGGAGGCGTTGTGGAAATTGCGCTGTCGATAAACGGTTGACATATGGTGCGGCTGTCGATCGGGAGTTTCGTCGGCAGTGCATAGAAGTTCGCCGAAGCCCGCACAAAGCGAGGACTCGCGTTCGTCAGTCACATCGTTGTCGGCCTATTATGACTACAATAAGTGGTCTGCCTACTAGTTTATGAAATGTATTTAAGAAGCCCAGAAGGGCTCAGTATATACGAGGCGCATATATGATTCCGCAATCGTATTGCTGTTGGAAGGGGTCTTGAAGCGGCATGTTCGAAAATAATATTTATGTTGGAGGGTTGCCTATAAGCTTGATGGACCTTCAGGAATGTTACTGGTGTGGGAAGCGCGAGCATAGAAAGCCTTAAGGGAAATGTTGTCAGCTGCAGGCGAGCGAGTAAGCCCTTGTCATAGCGTGCCAGCCAAATTTCGCTAAGTATGGGTGCCAAACATGAACCTATACAGACTCCCTGCTTTTGAAGTCATGACAATAAGGTGTCAATTCAAAAGCAGGGAGTGTGTATAGGTGTATGTTTGGCACGAATACTTAGCGACATTTTATTGGCACGCTATGACAGGGGCTTACTCGCTGACCTACAGCTTACGACCGTAAGAATAATTCGCTTTGTAGACAACTTTTACTATTTTATCCAGTTGACCAATGTGACAAGGAGTTAACCTCCAAGACAACTATTGACGCCTTCAATGCGATTATGATGGATTTTACATTAACATCGGAAGAGCCCACTAATGGCAGTTTAAGATTTTTAGACATTGAAATTGTTTTTAAACCTCATGAAGTCTGCTGGAGCTACTCGCCTCGCTGAAAGAAAGGCCTTCTCCCGTTTTCATCTGCTCACCCCAAACTCGTAAAACAAGGCATCGCTAAGGCATGTTTGCGAGCTGCTCTAAAGCGCTCATGCGAGCACTCTGTTGAACAGAGCTTTGCAGCGCAAGTCAACAGACTAACATCAGCAGGCTACCCGACCAGCGTTTTGTGCAAGTCGCTGGTGACCTTGTAAAAGAGTTAAAGAACGCCGGAAAACAAACTTTCCAGTCACCGCCTTTGAGATCTAGGCTTGCCGTCATTCCTTATGTACACCGTGTTTCTCATAACATTATGAAAATTGCGGCCAAGGCGAGAGCGACGGTGGAGTGCAATGCCCCTAATAAACTGCGCGAGTTGTGCAAAGTAAGTAATAGGCAGGATACTGTCGCGCGCAAAAGCTCCTATAAGAATCATGGTCGCGGCTTCATTAGCTTTACAACGCAGGTTGTCTATAATATCCCACTTGATTGTAAACGTTGATATATCGGGCAGACGGCGAACTGCAATAATGATCGCCTGCGCGAGCATTCCGCTTCACTATACGGAAACCCGTACAGTTATTTAGCTGCGCACTGTAAGGCGTGGGTTTGGACCCCGATCTTTAAGTGCAAATCAATCGGCATATATAGTGAAAAGCGTGCGCGGGAAACCTTTGAAGCATTTTGCATATTGAAAAGTGGCCCTCAAGTATCCCTCACGCTCTCAACAAAAGGAATTGATTACACTCGTGGCTGACACTTATCCTTCTTTCCTTCTTTTTATATTCTTTATGTCACCTTCATGATGTATTTATATGCTGCTTCTGCGAATAAAGCATTTGGTTGCTAGTCAGCGCTCTGTCCTGTTTACTCGCTCGTCCTGTGTTGCGCTGTTCCTGTTTTTATTCATAAGCTAGAATCTATTACTTTCCATACACCTATTCATCAATTTTGTTTAATTCATTTAATAATCCTTGTTTTCTTAATAATATATGGAGCCACCCGGTCTTTTGCCGATCCCCCAGAGTGGGTATGCGTCACTAATGTCTAGGCTCTACATTTACATCTAAATCTACATCAAGTGTAGAGGCACAAAAATGCTTGTGTTCTTAACTCTTCTTGGTGGCTCCACTGTAACTGCCAACCCGGACTTCGAGCGCATCCTTCAATGGCACAATATGCTTCAGACGGCCTCAACTACGCTACTATTACCTCTGCAACTTGTCGGGAACCGTCTACGGGTATTATAGAAGCCACAGCTACCATTACACTACCGCAGCTACAGCTCACCAATCGCACATCATCGTTCTCACAAACTGAGAATAAGTCACGCAGTCATCGAGTCACGTCGAACTTTCGCACATAGGAACCCCTGCTGGAAGCTTTATCACTGCAGGCTATGGCCGACATATGCGCCATCCTAGTCCAGTCACATCAGCAAACGTCAAATACGACAATCAAAACGGCTCTTCTTAGCAGTCTCGTCCCACCTGCGCATCAGCGTATTAGGCAGCTCCTGAACAATGAATAGCTCGGTGCCTTACGCCCAACTCAGCTTCTACGTCACCTGGAACACCTCATTGGTGACTGTCAAAGTCTCATGGTGGAAAACACCACGTAAGGAACATTTGAGTTAGGAGAAGCCTTTATGAGGCGTGAACATAGGAAAAATACATATATCCAGAAAGCGCTCGTTACAAACCCAATAGCGAAAGATCTAACACATTACAAAGTATATACAAAGCGAGTTAATTGAGAATGTTGTCTTATGTCCGTAAGCAAAACGTGGTATGGTTCAAAATATTTACATCAAGTCCAGTGACGTAGGCGTCGTTGTCGTCGTTGCTTCCGACGACGCGTCGTTGGGCCCACTGATGAGTCGTTGACTCGACGTCGCTGCGTCCGACGTTCGGCCCACGGTTGACGAGGTCAATTAGTAAGGGCAGGGGGTGACCGAGGCGCTTGGATCACCCGGTCGACTTTAACCCGTGGTTCCTAGCCGCAGGTAGTCTGGGAAACGGCTCCGTCAGCCTGTAGCTGTGCGTTCTCCGGTGGAGCGCCCTCTCAGTTGGCGAGTCGCGGCCGCGGCAGCTGAAGAGCAGCAGCTTCTCCTTAGTTGCCGCCATCTCCACGTTCCACCCGCCCTGCCAGGCCTCCAGCTCCTTCTGCCCCTCGTCATTACAAAGCGTATCTGTGCAGCTTTCTTCGCCTACGTGTCTCTTTTTCCCATTGGCCACGTAGCTCCACGTGCACTTTTGGACTTCTTTCATATTGCCACGGGGATGAGAGCAGCCAAAACGGACAGGAAACTGCATTTACAAAATATATACAGAGAGAGACAGCTGCAGTCTAGATGGCAGAACAACAACATCAGCGCTACTATGATCGTCGTCGTCATCGTCTTTCTGGCACATTCATGCATGCTCGGCAGGTTGCCTGCATCAGTGCACGGGAATAGCGCTTAACATGGAAGCCCCGCCGGCGAGAGCGCCGTCTCGGCGCTTAAGAAGTAGGATCGTGTCCGGCAACATAAGGCATAAGTCAGGAGACGTGCACGATATCAGTGGCGGACGCGGCGGATGATCAACTGTCCTATGGAGCAATCTCGTACCTTACGTCAGTGTTCCGGCGTAGGGCCTTGCAAGGCCCGGAGTAGCGGGAAGGAAGATTGGACAAGCCAACGGGATGGCATGGCGTCCAGAGGAGGACCACAGAGCCCGGAGAGTAATTAATGACTCTGTGATGGTGATCGTAGTGGGCCTTCTGGGACAGCTGGGAGGCAGAAAGACGATCCCTTGCAATCTGTTGAGCCGTTGCGGCCCGAGAATCAGTATCGCGGGGATAATCTCCAAGATGTTGCACAGGTGATGGTAAAAGAGTCTCGAAGAGCAATGTGGGATGGCGGCCAAACAAGAGATAAAAAGAGGAAAAGCCAGCGGTGTCATGGCGTGACGAGTTGTAGGCAGAGGTCACTTAAGGCAAGGTGCTGCCCGAATCACGGTGGTCTGAGGAAACGTACATGGAGAGCATTGTGGTCAGCGTGCGGTTGATGCACTCGGTAAGCCGATTGGTTTGCGGATGGTATGCAGTGGTTAGCTTGTCATGTATGGAACACGGACGAAGTATGTCGTCGACGAGAAGGGACAGAAATGAACGACCACGATCGGTCAGCAGCTGTCGAGACGCGCCGTGGTGAAGAATAACGTCGTAAAGGAGAAAGTCCGCCACGTCACTGGTACAGCTATGGGCAGTGCCCCCGTGATAGCGTATCGAGTAGCGAAGTCCGTAGCTAAGACAATCGACTTGTCCCCAGTCACAGATGTTGGGAATGGCCGAATGAAATTAAGGTCAACGTGGTAGAACGGGACACCAGGAATGTCTATAGGCTGAAGAGGACCCGCTGGCGACCAAGATAATTGTTTGTGGCGCTGGCAGGACTCACAAGCAGCAACGTATCTGCACACAGAGCGGTGGAGGCCTGGCCAGAAAAACGGAAGCTGAACGGGATCGCACATGCTAGTTGCTCCGAGATGTCCAGTGATTGGGGTGTCACGAAGCTGTTCGAGAACAGAGGAACGGAGCGTTCAGTGAACAACCAAGGGAAGCTCAGGGCCATCTGAGCAGGTTTTGCGTCTGTATTGCGTCTCCGTCACGAAGCACAAGTAATTCTAGGGACGGGGCAGAGTGATGAGAGTGGAGACGGTGGATGATGCACGGCAAATTGGCAATGCGGAGCTGTTTGCCGCGTATATCGGTTAAATTGCATATCGCGAAAACACAGGCGTCAGAACACAGCTGCGTCACTTCGGTTTGTTTCATATTTGTGCAAAAGAAATTTTCAGCTATAGTAGGAGATCGCGAGAAGAAGCATCTTTTGGTAGTCAAAGAAGTTATGAATGATGTAACATCGAAAACAGCAATATATCTTCATTGAAATAGAAAGCAAACTTCCATAAAATACAAGCTCTTGCTAAAAAGAATATATAATACGTTATGAATAATGCATACCATTTGCATTAAAATCACATTCATCGCAGGAAGAAGGGCATGAACTGTGTGCGAAAAGAAAACCTAATTTAAGAGGCATGCTTAAGATTAGAATGAAGTAAACTGGAACAGCAAAGCGCATAGAGGGCGTGAAGAAAATACAGTACAGTGAGCTATTGATACAAATAACTTCATTATACAAGTAAAAAGAATTCACAAACTACAACAGTATGAACACCCAGAAAGGAAAAAAGAAGAAGTGGCCGTCACTCCTTAGTACCGGGTCATGGCCCCTTAAATGGCGATGACTTCCCGTATCTTCGACGGAAGCGGTGCGTACCGGTTCTTCATGAAATCTGCATCATTCTGGAAGCGCATCCATTCTGCTTCTCTCGCGCTCCATAGATCATCAGCTGATGGGCTGTGAAGTCTTCTTTTGCAGAGCCCGACTTTCATTGTTCCCCCATACATTTTCAAGAATGTTGAGGTCTGCTCCTTTGGGCACCAACTGTAGACACCGCACTTCTCGTTCGTTAAGGCGCTCCTGAACAACATTTACGGTGGCCACAGGTGAGAGATCGTGTTGGAAGAGGAAATCTCTTTCGGGAAGAGGGCCGTCCAACGCGTAAAGAATCCTGACATAATCAACTATGTCACAATACCTTGCTGCTGTCAGGTGTCAGTCAATACGATGCAACACACCAAGTCCCTCTCGGGACACAGTTCTCTACACATTGAACGCAGTGCAGCCGCTTGATGCCACTTCCTGCATGGAACGGGGTTTGGGACGGGCATTGACAGGTAGCCAAACCCTTTGCTTTTGTTCGCAGCACGTTGCACGTTGAACATAGACTCGTCGGAAAATATCATTTCCCTGTCGTTGGTGGTACAGTTGGCGTGTTCACTTGCGAATTTAAGTCGGGCCGTCTTGTTTACATCTGAAGGGAGTGGCTTCAGGTTCAGGTTTCCTTCCGCCAGCCTGCGTTTTACTGTATAGAGGCTCGCAGACACACCAGTGGCAGCACCTATCTCCTTGGCGATGCTGAAAGGGCTGGCCCGCGCGGCTTCAAGAATACTCTTGTCCTGAGCTGCAGTCGTTGCTCGAGGGTCCCCTTTATGTGGAGCGTCGGCGATGCGGTCTTCATCCCTGTAAGCCTGGATGATGCGGTTCACAGTCTTATTTGACCTCCCTGTCATTTCAGTTATTTGGCGTTGGGTGTACCGTTTTAACGACAGTTAAACTATCCGCATTCCCTCACTGTTGGGCACCGCGGACCTTTAAGCAGCTAACGAACGCATTGCTTTTTATTAATCTAACATAGCTGATAACACCCACTGTGCGTGACGGGGCGGGCCCGACTACGAAGTTTCGGGGTCGACCGACGGTTACAGTTATCATTTTTGAAACTGATATCAAAACCACTCTCTACGAGGGTGAAGGGGTGAGCGAGCATGTGGAGGTGACGCGAGCTTGCTGGAACAGCTACATCTTCTCCAGTATGCTCGAAAATACGCCACCATCGCCGCCACTGTACAACCATGCCGAGCGCACGGCCACGCGCTCGTGCGGCGTAGCTCATACTGAGCGTGATAGTGCAATACTGTAACGCACCAAACAGCTCACGGCCCCACATTTTAATACGCAAATAATAATTACTCACGTTATAAGTGGGCACAGAATACAGACCGATTCCGAAAGACAGACACTACGCAAAACAAACGGAGGGGACATCATGGGCTATAGCGGGTCGCTCATGGGTCGCTCACGTCACGACCTTTTCGTAACCGAAAAGCAAGAGCAACACCCAGAGGTTTCACACACACACACACACACACACACACGCAGGGGCGTCTGCGTCTAGAGGCGTTTGGTGTGTTGCGACACCACGTACCCGAGCACACGAGGGTTGGACCCTCCCGCGTTTAACCGTGCGCGGCTTAGCCGTGTCCGGGGAAAGGGGGATCCTGGGGGTTGAGCCGATGCTGGGTGTTCGGACCTTTACGGCACCCCCGGTGGAGGCAACACACCCCTTTGGCCTCGGCTTCACATGGACGGCACCCCCGGACTGACCCACCAGGGGGAAATCGTTAGTTGCCTTTTCCTGTCTCTCTCTCCCTCCAGCCTTCGTCTTTCGCTCACTTTCCACTTTTTCTGTCTTCTCCTAGCTTCCGCTCACTTCTAATTTTCCAGGCAGCAAGGGTTAACCTTGTGTGAATAACCAACATAAGATTTCTCATGTTTGGTTATAGTGATAACGTACAGCTGGCGTTTGCGGGACCTGTTTTTACAGTCCCTGCAACGTCCCCTTGTAGGGCTCCACGGTGGGTGGTTGGCGTTATCGCCAAAAATTACATTATTCTATGGCTAGTTCCTTCCCTTCCCTCCTTGATCGCCCTCACAAAAGAGGGCGCACCGAAGATGTATTCAAGTTCTTTGGTCGTGAAAGACCCAACTTCCCACGATTCCGTGTGATTCACTAGGAAAAGTCAGAAACACAAGTGCGTGCAATCTCCCCATTTCTAGTATGAAAGTCTTTAGCTGAGGCCCTTGGTCCAGGTTACAAGGCGAGAAGGATGGCAAATCATGATCTCCTTTTAGAACTTCATCATCAGAAACAATATGAAAAATTGCCCAGTCTAGTGTCATTTGGGGATGTTCCCATGACAGTAATTCCACACCGTACTCTGAACACCACCCGCGGCGTTGTCTCGGATGATGATCTGCTCCACCTGACAGAGGCTGAGCTCCTGGAGGGCTTCAGTGAACAGAATGTCAATGTCAAGAGAATTAAGCTGAGGCGGGATGGCAAAGAAATTGCGGCCAAGCACCTAATACTCACATTCGGTTCAAGTATTTTGCCCGAGTCTGTAGAGGCCAGGTACATCAAGCTCCGTGTCAGACCATATGTACCGAATACCCTAAGATGTTTCAAATGCCAGCGTTTCGGCCTCAGTTCGTAGAGCTGCCGGGACCGCCAAACATGTGCGAAATGCAGTGCCCTTGAACACGCCACTGAAGCTTGTAAGAACTCTCTCCACTGTGTAAACTGTGACGGGCATCACGCCGCGTACTCGCGGTCGTGCCCCTCCTGGAAGAAGGAAAAAGAAATTGTAACCATCAAAAGTAAAAGAGAATATATCGTTCAAAGAGGCACGAAGGCGGGTAGCAAACCTGCAAAAGAAAAGCTTTGCCCATGTGGCGCGTCAGGGGTCAGCGCCACAACGGCCTCCGGCGGCTGTCCGACCCACAAGTAGTGAGTCGGCAGTTACGCCATCTGCCCCCACGGTGGTCGCAGCTAGCGCTGCCCCACCAACCGAGCAGAAGGGACAATCAACCCCGAAGGTGGGCGCAGCCGAGGCTGCCACAATCTCCCCGGCCCCTTGTAGGCGGGACCTTCCCTTGTAACTTCTCGCTCACAAGAGCACGTGTCCGGCGTCTCACAAGAGGCAATGCACACTACACCTATCCCCACGGCGCGCCAAGCGCCTAAGGAGCGGCGAGGCTCCCTCGAACGCTCCAGAAAGGGCATAACTCCCGTTATAGAGTCTCGAAAGAGCCCTGGAACCTAAGACATCACCTCCGTTTCCATACACACAGCACATATTTACTTTCAATATTGATACACAAATTATTCAATGGAACATCAGAGGTCTGCTTAGGAACCTTGATGACGTGAAAAAGCTCATTCAAAAACACAATCCAAAAGTGCTGTGTCTATAGGAAAGACACCTAAAACCAAGACACAAATTTTCTTCGACAGCACATTACTTTCCGCAAAGATCGCGATGATGCTATGGCATCATCTGGCGGTGTTGCCATTGTAATTCAAAAAAGCATAGCGCGTCAATGTTTACAGCTACGAACGGCCCTCGAAGCAGTAGCGGTTCGAGTTGTCCTGCTGAACAAACTCATCACTATTTGTTCGATTTACATACCCCCGCATTACCAACTAAACAAACATGAATTTCAGTCCTTGATAGATAAATTGCCAGAACCTTATCTTGTTCTTGGCGATTTCAATGCACACAGCAGCTTGTGGTGAGACTCTCGTATTGATGCGCGAGGTCATCTCGTTGAACAGTTCTTTTTTTCTTCTGGAGCGTGCCTTCTCAATAAGAAAGGACCCACATATTACTCTCTTGCAAACAGAACCTTTTCGTCCATAGATCTTAGTATAGTCTCCGCGTCTATACTGTCCGAACTCGAATGGGAAGTAACGAGCAATCCTTACGGGAGCCATCCCTTCCCCGTACTGCTAAGAACATCTAAGGAAAATGAATTTCCTCCACAAGCTCCTAGGTGGAAGATACATACAGCCGACTGGGAGAAATTCCGAAGTCTTACTAACATCTCGCTGGCTGATATGTCTTCTTTAGAAATCGATGCTGCTGTGGAGTACTTTACAGCCTTCATAATAGATGCCGCAACTAAATGTATATCAGAAGTAAATGGATTGGCAGGCAAACGGCGTGTCCCGTGGTGGAACGACGATTCTAGGATCGCTCGTAAGAAACAAAACAAATCGTGGGGGTTGCTACGCGCCTCCCCCACTGCAGAGAATCTTATCAATTTTGAAAAAGTAAAATCCGAATGCAGGCGAACCCGCCGACAGGCCAGAAGAGAGTGTTGGCAGAACTTTTTAACAGGTATGAACTCGTATACAGATGAGGCCAAAGTCTTGAACAGGGTTAGTAGAATAAGAGGGCGACAAACATAGTCCCTCCCTTTGGTATACACACAAGGCGAAACCCTGCAAGACCAGGCAGATTCACTTGGGGAGCACTTTGAGCGTGTGTCGAGCTCAATCAATTATTCCCAGTTCCTTTTTAAACATAAAGAAATATTAGAACGTAAGCCAATCATGCGAAAATCCAGGCAGAATGAACCGTATAACCGGCCTTTCAGTATTGCCGAGTTGAGAGCTGCCTTGAACACAGGCAAAAGCACTGCACCGGGACCTGACAGAGTCATGTATGACATGATCAGAAACCTACATACTGACATGCAGGTTACACTGCTTACATTGTTCAACACTATTTGGGCTTCCGGATGCCTCCCATCCACATGGAGGGAAGCGATTGTGGTTCCTGTTCTGAAGCACGGAAAAAAACCCTCCTTGGCGGAAAGTTACCGTCCGATAGCTCTAATTGTCTGTGTAAGCTTTTTGAAAAAATGATAAATCGCAGACTTATACATTTCCTTGAGCTCAACAATATGCTCGATCCTTATCAGTGTGGATTCCGAGAAGGGCGGTCGACAACCGATCATCTTGTGCGCATGGAAGGAAATATCCTCGATGCCTTTATACATAAACAGTTTTTCTTATCGATATTCCTCGATATGGAGAAGGCGTATGACACGGCATGGCGTTACGGGATCTTGCGAGACCTGTCGGAAATTGGCATACGTGGAAATATGCTGAACACAATTGAAAGCTATTTGTCAAATCGTACCTTCCGAGTAAAAGTCGGCAATGCACCGTCACGTCCCTTTACGCAGGAAACTCGTGTTCACCAGGGAGGCGTGCTCAGCTGCACTCTTTTTATCGTTAAAATGAACACGCTACGTGCTTCACTACCACCTGCCATATTTTATTCCGTATACGTAGACGATATACAAATAGACTTCAAATCCTGCAACCTCACAGTATGCAAAAGACAGGTGCAGCAGGGCTTGAACAAGGTTTCCAAGTGGGCAGACGAAAACGGATTTAAGGTCAACCCCCATAAAAGTTCTTGTGTTCTCTTCACAAGAAAGTGAGGCCTGGTCCCAGATCCTTGTGTAGAACTGGGCGGACAACAAATCACTGTCAACAAAGAACACAAATTCCTTGGTGTTATTCTTGACTCCAGGCTCACTTTCATACCTCACATAAAAGATCTTAAAGAAAACTGTCTTAGAACAATGAACTTACTTAAGATCATATCCCACACAACGTGGGGTAGTGACAGACAGTGTTTATTGAATGTTTACAAGAGCCTAGTTCGATCACGGTTAGATTATGGTGCCGTAGTATATCACTCTGCCGCACGGAGCGCACTTAAGAAGTTAGACCCCGTTCACCATCTGGGTATCCATCTGGCCACTGGCGCATTTAGGACAAGCCCTGTTGAAAGCCTCTATGTAGAGTCAGATGAGTGGCCACTCCATCTTCAGAGAACAAACATCACCTTAACGTATTTTCTCAAGGTTCGCTCCAATAAGGAACATCCATGTTTCACAACCGCTAACGACTTGACGTGTGAAACACTTTTTCATAACAGACCCTCTCTTAGACTTCCTTTCTCGGTGCGTGCAAGAGAACTTAGCACGGAAATGGATGTCCCAGTTCTCGAACAACGCCTAATGCCTCCAGCTAAGCTAGTACCGCCCTGGGAGTGGCAGCTGATAGAGTGTGACACATCCTTTGTAGAGGTTACTAAACATGCGCCAGAGACACATATCAAAATGCATTTCTTGAAGCTCCAGTACAAGTACTCGTGCACTGAGTTTTACACAGACGCTTCTAAGTCGCATGCCGGGGTGTCCTACGCAGCCATTGGTCCATCCATCTCGGAATCCGGTGTGCTGCACCCTGAAACAAGTATATATACGGCTGAGGCCCATGCGCTATTGTCGGCTGTGAAACATATCAGAAAATCAAATATTCAAAAAAACAATTTTATTTATACACTCCTTAAGCGTCGTGAAAGCCTTGAAGTCACACTGTAAACACAGAAACCCCGTAATAACTCAGCTCTATTCCATTCTCTGTAGAGCGTATATGTCTAACCAGCATGTCATTATGTGCTGGGTGCCCGGACATAGGAGCATCGAGGGTAACGTTCTAGCAGACCAGATGGCCACATGGATTTCATTGCATGCAGCTAATCCTACTGCTTCGGTCCCTGTCACAGACCTGAAGCCTTTTTTAAGAAGGAAACTGCGAAACCACTGGCAACGTAAGTGGGACGCAGAAGTACATAACAAACTGCACGTGATAAAGCCACTATTAGGTTCTTGGCCCTTCGTAACAAAATCACGGCGAACAGATGTCCTATTCTGTCGCCTCAGAATAGGACACACATTTGGCACCCACAATTTTTTACTCACTGGAAATGAGCCCCCAACCTGTGGAAGATGCGGAGAGAGGCTGACCGTCCTCCATGTCCTCCTGCAGTGTCGGAAAGCCGAATCTGACAGAAAGAAACATTTTCTGTTAGAATACCGGCAGCATATTCCCCTTCGTCCTTTAATGTTACTCGGCCCAGAACCGCTCTTTGACACTAACGCAGTCCTAAGTTATCTGAAAGATGTTGTGTTGCATGTTGTTAGCCCCACATGTTCGTAGCGCCTCCTCTCTTCAGAGGATGGCGCTGTGATAGTTCTTCGTACGGCACGTGCCTCTAGGCCCTTGTGTTTCAAGGGCTCTGGCGAGGCAACAGTGCTCCAGGCATTCTTACTATCTCATATATTTTCTATTCTGCGTCATTCTTTTACGATGGAGTTTAATGTTCATAGTATTGGTCATTTGTCATCGCCATAATTTTATAGCAAGTAGATTTTACGCACTCTACAGCGACTATTTTTAGGCCACTTTATAGCGAAGTCACATCTTCCACAATACATCGTCAACATCACCACTTGTCATGGCGCTCTTTGGCCATACCTGGCCCTTGCGCCACAAAACACACACACACACACACACACACACGCACGCACGCACGCATCCATGCGAGCTTTAGGTACGCGCCTGCATATCGAGTCTGAAGTAAAAGCCCTCAAAAAGGTAAATATACCTGGTAGCGAAGCCTCCATAGGATCCTATACGTTAAAACATGGCGTTTCATTTGCGGTTCATGGGGCTTAGCGCCATCTGTATGCGGTGGAAACACTTCCGGCGGAAGAAAATCTAATGTGCCACCATATCCGTTAAAAGCAAAACAGACGTTGCTTTGTTTTCCAATGCGCCAAATTTGTTTTGTTAGCCTGCATTTGGAGCTGTATATTCCAATGCCCCGTCATTCGAATTGATTGCCATTTCGAGCTTTCAACGCAGAAAGCGCTTCGGGAAAAGGCCAGCTGTAGGGTTGGCGAAATCGCACGCCTGCACAGATCATACTTTCTTTGAAGGCCGACGAAAGCTTTATGTGTAAAGCGCTGATCCTATCGTCGGATGGCAAGCCCATCGGACAGCGCAGTCGCACGAAAACAACCGCACAATTATCTGGCAGTCTTAACTCCCGACTTTTGACTGAGCAGGCTAACAAGTGATGAAGCTACCCGCGTCACCGAATTCTGACAAAGTTCGACATGCAAAAAAAGCACAACCTGTGAGGGGGCGTATTTCAACAGGTCATGTATACGAGCGCGCCTTTCTGCACATTTCAAGAGCTGCATCGCATTGCGAGGGATAGTAGCGTCAACGCCCCCTGTAACGGTGGGCTCTGAAAAGAAATGTATTATTAATGCTAATAAATTCAATAAACTTGCATTTTCTTAACCCGTCGCGAATATATAACATTGACTAGGAATTTTATTTTCGTTGAATGAATCTAACTGTGTCTCGCATGAATTAAAGAAAAAGCGCTTTTTTATTTCCCAATCTTTGTTCCCGCCAAACATAGTCGCTCTTCAATCGCTGCTCCCATGAGCCCCCTTGCTGATGTCGGTGATAATTTGTACTGGGGCGCTATTCTGGACATTCCGCCATTTTCTTCGGTGCGTGACGTAGGCGCGACGCAAACAAAATGGCGCTGGTGGCCCAGTTTTGCTTATGTAACGTGACGCCAACTTGACGTTTCGCCTAAGAAACTGAAAAGATGGCACTGAATGTAGCGTAACCAGTAAAGCAAAACAGTTTTCCTCCGCAGTAAAAATAAAGCAGCTATCTCAAAGCATATGATTATTGCGTCGAAAACGCTTCTCGCTTCCGTCGTCTGCTGCGTACAAGCCGTCGTCTGCTTCAATAGCTGGGATGCGTGTCCCCGGAAAATGGAATGAGTCATCGCATGGTTGGCGCCAATGCGCTTGTTTTCTTGCTTGAGACAACATACGCGACCTACCAGTGGTGATGCGCGCACGTTCTAGGCCACGCCATCGCTATCTCGTGAAACGCAAGTGACTCAGCCCGACTCGGCTGGCTGAGAAACAGCCGAGCATCACCGATAGCGTTGCGCGCGCCAGAGATATCCACTAGCGCGACGCAAGCGCCGGCGCTGCCATCTCTTGTTCATTTCGCTGGTTACTCGCACCGAGGGAGGAAACTTCAAGGCGCCGCCTTGCGTACATTTCTTTTTATAGATTAGAAAGAGGCCGTTGTCATAACTTTTGATTGTGCAAAAAGGCATTAATCTTGATTACAATACAAATGCAGCAGTGAAAACTGGACAACATTGCCGAAAGTTTGCTATGTTCAACCAATATTATTTCGTATAAACGCGTTCTTTTAAAAAATGATGGCCCCAAACACAAATGTCAACACCACCCGAGAGCGATGCAAATACTATGAGCACGCGTTATGAACAAAAGATTTTCGTGGTGCCAAACGACGGGGAAAATGTGGCGATACGCATTCCTCCAGGCTGCCATTGCATATGGCTGCTCATTAGCATAATTCGCGCGGCTCGTCGCAGCAAAAATTATGGCGGAAAATCTCAGCAATGGCGACCCAGCGCAACGTCACGCATCGTCAAAATGACGTTTACGAAACAGCCCTTCCTGTGACGCTCCTCATGAGATATTCCTTCAGCCAATCAGCAAGCTGGCATGGCGCATATCTTGGATCGCCACCACATATTCGCGCAATTGCAGATGCATTGCACTGGCTTCTGCACGCTACCGCTCACATTCTTTTTGAAGCGCTAACATCCCAATATATCTGCCAAGGACCAAAAAAATGTATTAGTCCATAAAATTTGCAGCTCCACGTCACGTTTCGTCATCTTGATGAAAACGCAAAATTGCATTTTGCAATACTTCCGCTTCCCGGCACAAATTTCAAAATACGTGACCTCTCGACAGCCAATCAGAGAGTAAACATGGCGGATAATGGCGGCCGTGCAGCCGCCATGCGTGTCCAGAATAGCGCCCCTGAATCGCTTTTCGCCCGAAGCTTCGCGGCCTACTTGGTTGGACCTTGCCCTCAATTTTCTAGAAGTAGCGACATTCTTGGTCTTTCCGCCACCACGCTCTTCCCGGCGTTTCCTCCACCACGCTTCATGTCGCCCCAGCCTCCTCCACTCCCCCATTCGCCAATCTGTGTCACGTATGAGCAAGCGTCGCACTTTTGCACATTTTTATCTTTCCATCGCGCTCGGAACTCCATTGTCGCCCCAGTGCAACGAAAGTACGGGCTGACGGATCCATCACGGGAGGTCGCGACATGAAATTGCGGCCGTGGCGGCCGCATTTCGATGGGGACGATATGCAGCGATGCCCGTGCCCCGTCCCCGACCATTGAGGGCAGGTTAATGAAACCGAGCTGGTCAAAATTATTTCGTAGTCCCCCATTACGGCATGCCCATAATGAGATCGTGGTTTTAACATAACACAACATAACAGTGCCTTTGTTTCTATAAATATACACTTTATGGGGGATTTAAGGAAAGAGTTGCTCGCAGCAAGTTTACGGGCCTTGAACCAGGTCTGAGGGTAGCAGGAGCAGGCACAGGCGTTGACTCAGGACCGACAAAAACAATACATAAGCAACAAAAATGACAAGTTGGCATAGAAACTATGCCAGGAAACAGAAATGCAATGAAAAACAAGATTACAAACCAGAAAAATAGCTACGCAATCCACGGTGTACACTAGAGTAACAAAATCAGAGATAGAACCATTAACCAAGTAAACATTGTAAGGAAATAATAAGACATGCCTATGCCGTTGAAAAAGGCTAATATCAAACGGATATTATATTTTGGCACGTAAAACCCAAGAATAAATTTTTTTCTCTGTCGTGCGTGCCTCGAGGGTTTCAGTTAAAACAACACTGCTGCCCTGCGAAAACTTACAACGGGAAAGAATACAGAGGCACGTAGTATACAGATCTAAAATGACCATTTCAAGAAGAGAGAGAGAGATATTTTAATTGAAAGAAGGCAGAGAGGTCGGCCTGAGCTAAGGTGCTCTAGCCTGCTACTCCGCACAGGGGAGGGAGAACGGGGACATAAAGGTGTGATGAAGGATGATGATGACATAGCAAGAGGGATGCGCAAAGGTGAAAGCAAGTTCAACACTCTGATGATAAACATTCACAAAAGTCATCCATGAAGCCACTATCATGTTTCGTATCAAGTCTGTAGTCACCGATTCAAATGAACATAAAATAAAGGCGCCAGGACGAAGCTGGTGTGTGGGCCTCCCCTGCGTGAACAGCACAAGGGCCAAACGAAAGCTCGATAGCATATAAGGAGCTGCGATAAGCGGCTCCAGCAGGGCGAGCACTTGTAGGGAACTTTTAGCGGCCGAATTCTCGAGACCATCGAGAATCACGTGCATTGACTCTACCAGGTGCTTCAGCATTTTTTGTACGTTATCCTTCTCATTGTGTTCATCTCCTTGCTTGCCCGTAGTGTCACCGGTTTAATTGGCCCTATAACTCTTGGCTTCATGGCGCAGAAGACCACTAGGGCCCGCTGGCATGGGCGTGGGCCTAGAGGGCAGCAAACACCATTCCGTGTCTGTATCAGCCGGTGGAGGTGAATGTTTGCCGCGTGCTCTTGTCGACCTTGAATTATCAGTAGACGCCGTTGCCGTCCTCGATGAGCGCACAGGCGGAGGTGGTCGTGGTACCTGTGCTACGCTAGGTAGCTCTCCTGAAATGGTTTTGTGATGCTTCTCTCGCGAGCGTCGGTCACTTTGGCGAACAGATTGAGCAGCCTCTTTAGGTGAAGATTGGTCTCCTGCCTTTTTCCGAAGAATACGAACCTCTTGTTGAATCTTAGGGCATTCCTTCGAAGTCGCTTCTTGAGTGCCAGTACAGTTGGGACATTCAAATGAGGACGCCTCACAGCCGGTAGTATCATGCTCTCCGCCGCAACGCAAGCAGGTGGCTTTGCTTCTACAATCAGCGCTCACGTATCCTATCTTGTGACATTTCCGGGGCTCAATAGGCCTCGGAACGAATGGTCGTACCCGGTGTATCACGTAGCCCACTTTGACAGACGCTGGTAATGTCGAATAAGCAGATATTTACTTGATACATCGGCAGTCCCTCAAGCGGTGAATCTCAAGAATGCGCAACGATGACCTCAAAAGATTCTTGAGGTCCGCATGCTTGATTTCAAGCTCCCCGTCGGAAATCACTCCAGTTATTGTATCGTTCACGTAAGTGATAAAGGAGCGGACGGGGATTGCGCTTAACTGTGGAATGGTCTTTAACTTCTGAAATATTGCGGAATTTTTCACATCTATTGTCAGGATATTCTTGCGAGCGTTGATCTTGATCTCGTTGATTTGCCCAGGGACCACACTTTCAAAATATTCGGTTAGAAACTGCCTGCTGAGGGAGTTCATGCTGTGAGACGTCGAGAGTGGCACGTAAGAAACCATGAAGGATTCCTGCTTGCTCTGATTCGATTAAGTTGCCTCAGTCGACGTACGGCGCATCTTCTTCATACTGCGGCCCGTGACTGCGGTGTATTCGCTGGCATAGTCCATGGCTTCTGGCGTTGAGCTCTCCCGGGAATCGAGCTGGTCCGAGCTTCCAAAGGCACGTCGTCCAAAAATGAGCGATGATGTAGACGACTGACCTTGTTCAGGTGGTCCTGGGAACATCTTCTTGGTCATCTTTGATGAAATGACTCTCACGAAAATGGCAAGAACGTAAAAAATTCATAACAGTGAGAGGCCGAGAGCACCAGTGAGCTCTGGGCACTTGTTTCTCTTCCAATCAGCATTTAAACAAAAGCGTTACTGGTGCTAATGAGGTGGGTGCATAATTATTTTTGGAACATCTGCCTAAGTGTACCATCAAGTTAGTTCTTGCTATGAAATTCCAACCACTTGCGCTGCAATAAATAAACAAAAAACGATTTCTTGTGCTGGTACGTTGTTCGAATTATCATTACTGTCTACATTGCTGGTTGGCCACCGCAACCCGTGCATTAGCTAGACACACCTATAGTAAGCGCGGAGCAGACGCAGCCCTGTTGCTAGGCATTGCTGACCCTGTATAGTTGGAATCTCTCACGCAGCGGCTGAACAAAAGCATCCTGCAGCTATGAAAATGAACCTACGAAGGCATGTACACATACTTTTGAAACTGAGGTAATTACGCCCACCGTGCGCATGCGTCGCGTTTCAGCAACACGAACTCTCAACGTGCGGCCGTTATGCGTCTTAAATAACGGTTCTCTTCTCTATTTTTTGCGCAATTCGATGACGACCTTATTAAGGCCACTAACCGACTGATGAAACAAGATTTCGCCTCAAAAACTGCTTCACAGGGCTCGAGTGCACCTTTCCGCGCATTTCCTCTGGTAGTAGCCGTCGCCTCCTACGGCAGGGAAAACATGCGGCGCCACTGAAGAGGCCGCGCCGAGCGCGGGACTGGATCGAAGGAAAAAGGAAGTCATTGGCACTACTACTTTTGGCGGTTGAGGGGTTTTGATTCCGGAAGCGTTGCAGCGCCGCCTACGCTCAGACTAAACGCACGGCCACTGCTTCAACTCGCTCGCTGCCCCGGGCTTCTCAATGCGTGTCTACCCTTCGCGCCTCCACGGCACGGCGGAGAGCGCTTGGAAAGGTAAGGTGCGAAGCCTCGCAGGCGAGCGCAAAGCATTATACGTTATGCGAGCATACCTCTCGCTCTCGCCTTCACTATCGGCACCACAGGGTCTGGCGATGTCTAACGCTTCTTACGAAGGTGAGAAGGGTGAGGCGTTGCCAGACGCGGTAGCGACGGCAAGATCGCGATAAACCAGCATGATCGATTCTGATTTTTTTTTTGTCGGTTCAGTTAACGTCGCTATTCAGCGTGCGGTCCATCTTATTTCTTTGCAAAGCACGCATGCTGTTTAAGCTGAGCATTAGCGCTGTTGCCTTGGTCGTATGCGGCACTGCACTTCAGCGCAGCTGCGTGGAAATGTCGATGTGATGGGCTGGGGTGTCAACGTAACTCCTATTGCAGTAGAAAATTAAGGATTTACGGAAGAAAAAGAATACGATTACGGGGGACGCTGTAGCGTAGGACTAGGAAGTAGTTTAGGCCACCTAAGGATCTCCAACGTATACCTCGATCTTAGTACACGGTCGAATGCGGCAAGCATCTGCAGGCGGGTCGTGCTATGTCCTCTTTCATGCCCGCCTACAGTGACAAAATGCGCAGCCGAAAGCAAACCCTGACACCAGCGGGTGAAGCTGCTTTGAAACAGGCTGCATCGGTGAGCTAGCTTTGAAACTGACTAACATAGACAACGAGGGCGCATTCTCAACTGCTAAATTACAAGTATTGCAAGTGCGGCAGCAAAAAGTACTTCAATTTGATTTCCCGCGCGAACTGTACAAACAATGACTAAGCGATCGCAGACGCATGTGCTGTAGCTTAAAGGAGGTGACGTATAGGCGCTTTCCAACCATAGAGCAAGGCCACTTTCCAAGGACGCTTTTCTTACGCGCGGCTCAGTACCAGTGTTAGCGACCCGTCTCCCCACTCTGACGATGTGTCACTTTGAGCGAGGGTCTCTCCCTAGGCATCCGTCTCTCATTTGGCGCCACAGTCTTGGGCGGCGATTCAATATCTCTTCCAATTCATTAGGAATGACTTCTCCGATGCGTGAGACAGGCAGCCGAGACCGTGAATTGTTTGATGTACCACCGTCAACACGCGTCTAGTAAATTCCCGGTAACCCTGAAAGTTGTTTTTTTATTTGTCTAATTTTCTTCCTTTTTTTCACACTACACTTAAGTACTGTTCAAGTTCGCCGGAAATGTATCGTATATCTAGCCGCGTTCATGGCCGCATGCGTACGGGTAACTCCGAAACCATGATGTCAGGACCATTGAGGAACACTATGCTGTGTCACCTGCCGCTATCAGCAAAGCCCCTGATGCGCGGAACATTTGAAGCATGTTTTCAAGCATTTGAGACATACAAAATTGACTTTGACTGACTAGAAAATAGGGCATCGGGCACGATATTGAAATATTTAACGGGACTCGGAGTCGGCTGTGTATTTTTTCCTAGCCGAATTCACGACCACCTGCGTATGTGTGGTCGTCGGTGCGCCTGTAGGTTTGCCTAGCGGAATTCACGGCCGTTCGCGCACGTGCGATTCCGGAACTACGAGGCAATAGCCATTTCGAAATCGTTCTACACTGAGTTACCTATCTAAATCAGGAAAACACTTCTTCGCGGATTAGTCAAATAAGTTTTTAGGTATGTAGGGTCCTCAGGGCTTTACTTGTCGGCGAAAAGGTAGCCTCACCACCTGTGGGATTATCTGATTGAGCAATGTTGAATGCTCAGCTGCCATAATCGGAAGCTCGAATCCCTCTATAAGAGTTCACTTTTTTTTTACAATGGTGAGCTTGAAATTCATCTCCTCCAGTGCACAACATCTGCACGTTTGGAGTGATTCCTATTACCGACAAAAGATGCCGAGAGTAAGTGGAACTACACTAATGCAGGTACAATCAAATTAGGAAGACCCACTCAGCTTCAACAAGACACTCCCTCACCAGAACAGGAATTGGCATCCGGGGTTCAGTATTCGACCAGCCACTCCCAAATGGTTCACTCAAGTGCCCAATGGCCCTCAGTCCCCAGCAGCTGCGCAGCACTTGACCGAGGCTGCGGTAAGACCTGCAACGCAGCAAAGGGTGCTAAGAAAGTCTGGGTCCTGACAAGTCACCAATGGAAACTGACCCTGGCCACGTTGAGCACGCGAACCATATTCAGTGAGGCTAGCTTAGCAGGACTCTTTGAGGAACTATCAGAGATTGTTGGGGATATCGCCGGCCTTAGTGACATTAGAAGACATGGTGAGGCCTGTACAATGCTGAATAACGGACATGTCCTCTGCTATAGAGGTCTTCTTGATAATAAGCAATACGGTGTAGGATTCCTAATCCACAAGGACATAGCAGGCAACATTGACGAATTTTACAGCATTAATGAAAGGGTAGCTGTAGTCGTAATCAAACTTAATGAGAGGTATGGATTAAAGGTCACGATGATGAAGTAGATCAGTTTTATGAAGATGTTGAATTAGCGATGAGAAAAGTGCAAACAGTGTAGTGTAGTAATGGGCGACTTTAATGCAAAAGCAGGGGAAAAACTGGCTGGTGAACAAGTAATTGGCAACTACGACATCGGTTCTAGGAACGCTAGAGGATAGATACTGGTAGAATTGACAGAAAGGAATGAGCTTCGAATAATGAAGACCTTTTCAAGAAACATAGAAACAGAAAGTGGACCTGGAAAAGCCCTCGAGGTGAAACAAGAAATGAAATTGACTTCATACTTTCTGCTGATTCCAGCATAGTGCAGGGTGTAGAAGTGATAGGTAGGGTAAAGTGCAGTGATCATAGGTTAGTGAGGGCTAGGATTCACGTCAATTTGAAGAGAGAGAGAGCAAAATTGGTCAAGAAGAAACAGGTCAACCTAGAGGCAGTAACGGTTAAAGCAGACAAATTTAGGCTGGTACTTGCAAACAAATATGCAAGCTTAGAACAGAGAGTGATGATGACATAGACCTAATGAATGAAAGCGTTACTATGCTGGATCAGAGGCAGCAATTGAAATGGGAGGCATGGCGCCAAGGAAACCAGTAGGCAAGCCCTCCCAAGTAACAAAGTACCTAATAAAGAAACGACAAAAATGAAAGTGTCCAACTCAAGAGATAAGATAGAATTCGCGGAGCTCTCAAAACTGATCAACAAGGCGAAAATAAGTGATATTCAAAACTATAACGTGAGAAAGGAGTGAAGAAGCCGTAAAAAATGGACGTAGCCTGAAATCAGTCAGAAAGAAACTTGGCATAGGACAAACCACGATCTATGCACTAAAAGACAAGCTGCAGAATATCATCAGCAATCTGGAAGATATAGTAAGAGCAGCGGAAGAATTCCATACTGACCTGTACAGTACCTAGATGAGTCAGGCCACTATATTGGAACAGCAATGAACAGGACACACAAAGTCCTTCTATACCTAGCGATGAGGTCAGAAGAGCCTTGCAAGACATGAAACGAGGAAGAGCGGCAGGAGAAGATGAAATAACAGCCGATTTAATCAATATCGAGGATACATAATGCATGGAAAACTATGAAGTGAAAACTTTGAAAAGACGAAGTGTCTGTGGAGCGCAAGGATCCCAGAAAACTGGAAGAATGCAAACAATATAATAATCCACAAAAAGGGAGGTGTTAAAGAATTGAAAAAGCATCCGCCAAATGGCTTTTTGCCAGTATTATATAAATTATTTGCCAATATAGAATAAGGGCAACACTGGACTTTAGTCAACCAAGGGAACAGGCTGGCTTCAGGAAGGGATACTCTACAATAAATCACATTCGTGTCAGTAATCAGATTATCGAGAAATTCGCAGAGTATAATACGTATGTATGTGTATGATACGTATGTGTAATACGTAATGTATAATGCGTACTCGTATGTGGATTTCATAGATTATGAAAAGGCATTTGATTCAGTAGCGATACCAACAGTCAGCGGCATTACGTAATCAAGTTACGTAAATACCGCGGAAAATATCTACAGAGGCACTACAGCTTCCTTAATTCAACACAAGAATAGTGGGAAGATACCTATAAAGAAAGGGGTCAGACAGGGGGACACAATCTCTCCAATGCTGTTTGCTGCGTGCTTGGAAGAAGTATTCAAGCTAATAAACTTGGGAGGCTTAGGAGTAAAGATCGACAGCGAATATCTCAGCAAACTTCGGTTTGCCAATGGCATTGCTCTTTCCAGCAACAACGCAGACGAGTTACAAAAAATTATTGAGGACATTAACAAAGAGAATATAAGAGTGCGGTTGAAGAATGATATGCAGAAGACAACGATAATGATAAATAGCTGGTCAAAGGAACAAGAGATCAGGATCGCCAGTCGGCCTCTAGAGTGTGTGAAGGAGTACGCTTATCTAGGCCAGTTAATCACAGGGAACCCTGATCATGAAAAAGAAATTCGCAGAATAAAAATCGGTTAGATTGTATGTGGCAGACATTGCCAGCTCCTGACTGGAGGCTTACCATTACTATAGAAAAGGAAGTTGTACATTTCACCAGTGCTGACATATGGGGCAGAGACTTTGTGACTGGCAAAGAAGCTTGAGAACAAGCTAAGGACCGCGCAGATATTGATGGAACGAAGATTGCTAGACATATCGTTAAAAGACCGAAAGGGAGCGGTTTGGATCAGAGAGCATCGGGTATAGACGCTGCTCTTATTGACATGAAAAGAAAAAAAGGGAGCTTGTCAGGTCATGTAATGTGGCGTTTAGATAAGCGTTGGACCATTAGGGTTGCAGAATGGGTACCAAGAGAAGGTATACGCAATGGAGGACGACAGCAGGCTAGGTGAAGCGATGAAATTAGGAAGTTTGCTGGCGTTAGTTGTAATCGGTTGGCACAGGATAAGGGTAATTGGAGATTGCAGGGAGAGGCCTTCGTCCTGCAGTGGACATAAAACAGGGTGATGATACTGGTTATTATGATGACTATGAACAAAATGATATTCAAATACAGGTTGTCCCACATAAGTTGAGCCAAAGTTGTAAAAATGAAAGGACGCGAGTTGAACCGAATGCTTAATGTCGGCTCTGGCCTATAGTTACTCGGGCTATTTTTTGTTTTCCTCTTAAGGATTAGTTATGCTTATTCAATCTTCTTTTTAAGTATTGGCCAAAGATCCCAAGTGTGATAGGCAAAGTTGTAGAGCACATTAAGAGACCTCTCAAGAAATTCTTTCCAACACGATATATCTCACGTGGTCCTTTTTTCCGCGTTCAAAAGAAAGCCCGCAAATATAAAAATATACTTCGTGACAGGGCGCTTGCGCACTGTGACTGGGTTTCTCTCAAGCGTGCGATGGATGAACAAAGTCCGTTGCAGCGAGACTGGCCCACGACACGGCGTTATGCCTGGTGTGGGTACCTGGGCGCACAGGTCTCATCACATGACGATGCAAATGCATGCTGCTGGCCGAGCTTTGCCGAAGCGACAAAGGTGTAAGGCCACGGAAAAGGAAAGGCGAAATGAGCATTTTAATACTGCCTAAGAGAAAGTAAGTGTGAATCGCGTGGGAATGATGGAAGGGGATGACGTCTGCTACAATTTTGCCTTTGTAAGTAAATGACCTTGTAGTAGCTTTCAAATTAAACGAGGGCGCTACTACTTTGAGCCAGAGGGCTCGATTAACAACGGTTAAATCCCATGGGGAGGAAACTAACTAATGTAGATGGCTACACGGAGTAATACTAGTAGGTTTATTGCCCGTTTAAACTTCTAAACATCGGCATACTATTTGCAGAGACGGGACCAGTGAAGCAGCCTTAGATTCACCTTTTATCCGGTCTTCCTCATGCCTAGTGCATGCCCTACACTTGTGAGAAATAAACTCGCACTAAATTAACAAACACCATTTCACATGCGCACAAGCAAACATGAACAAAACCACTCAGTGACCGAGGAAACTCGCTGTCAGAATGGTGGAGTGAGGAAGTTTGGTATGAGGAGCAAGCCAATTGACTTTCGTGGTGCCTCTCGTGTCAACGCGAACTAAACCGTGAAAACAGGTCCTGGTGGACTCTGTCCCCCTCGCCGACGGCTTTCAAAGTAGTGTGCACAGGACGGGCGCGCGCGACCGCGCCTTACGCAGCGGCCGCCGCAGTAGAACACCCTCTTCCTCCCTCTGGAGCCATTCGCACGATGGAAGACGGCGCCCTTCCATTACGCTTTCCTTCCTTGCGTGCGCCAGATTGTGCCGCCATTGCCAGCTCACACTCGTACGGTTTCACACACACATACAGCACGCGGCGCCGATTTTATTGCCATTCGCCTTCATACGGAACCTCACGGCGACGGCGGCGCTGACAGCAAGAATGAGCCTGGGATGTCCATATAATTTCTATCGCAATAAGAAATTCGCAGTTTATCCTGAATGGTGAAACATCGATTGAGATAACAAATTAGGAGACAGACATACGAAGTTAAGATAGTACTTTTACGGCCGTATTAACTTCTAAACATTATCTTGCTTGCTAGATTAACAAGAATGCTATCAGCGTGCACGGCAAACATGTACACAACGTGCTCGATGACCGCGGGCGCTCGCTATTCAAGTGCTTGCGTGAAGAAGCGCCGTAGTAGCAGCGACCGCAGTGACCACCGTGCTCTCTATTGTTTCGACGCAAGCTGAGCGGCGAAAGCACCGCGCGCTCAAAGCTACGAGCCATCGACGCACTTAGACTCTCCTCCCAACGCTGATCGCTTTTAGGATCCGGTCGCGCGGCCGTTCGCAAGCTCGACATACACAATTGCAGCCGGAGTAGAACGCACCCCCTGCCCCTTCCTGCCCCACCCCGGTGCCTCGCGTACGACGGAAGACGGCGCGCTTTCGCCCGGCTTTCCTCACTTTCGTGCCGGCGTGACTGAGCTGTTATCGTCGACTGCCCTCGGATGTTTTCACTCGCACATATAGAATAAAGCGCGAGGCGACAGTGTTATGGGTCTTGGACTTTACACGGGACATCACAGACGGATCCGCTATCAGCGACGCCGCCGGCAGAAATGTGCCAAGAGCAACCATATAACAGCTATCACATAAAAAATTTAATGTATTTGAGATTACCTAGGCACCAGGAGGCACTTTCGTGCTCGTACGCATTGAGCCGTCATTTCCTAAATAATAAAATTTAATATACCTGTGCAAGTGATTCATTCCTCGCCTAATGCAAGCCGCAGCAACAGCATGAACAGCGTTCGGTCGTGAGGGCCTTGGTGCGGAGGAGGAGCCGGCCACGCCCACCTCAGGAATTACGCTCTCTACGTGCGATTGGGACGGCCGCAGCAAAAACCTGCCGTTGCGCGCAAACTCAGAGGTCATACCCACAGCTTCCCTGAAACGCTAGGGCTCTTACGTCCTCTTTTATCCCAGTGGTAATACTACTGCTGTGTAACAGGCACGGGGCCCTGACAACCGACCCCAGGTCTGGAGCGGGAATGAATTACTCGCCGCTGCAGGACGCAACACTAGAGTGTTAGAACTGTTTTTTGGAGTGCAGCTCCGAAGCGCCGGTTTCTGCGGGGAGTGTCGGCGCGGCGGCGTAATGGAGCGAACGAGCACAACAAAAGATAAAAGCGACGAGGAGGATGAAAGACGGAAGAAGGAAAAGCGGAGAGGAGGGTGCAATGTAACCAGGAGGCTGACAAGATGGCGCCAGAGAAGAGCGTGTCGTTTGGGAGCTCTGCCGGCGAAAGATGCTGTGATGCGCTCCAACGTGTAATCCATGCACTGGCTCTCGCGATCACCAGATTAGCGAGGCGGACGTGACACATTTCACCCCTTTTTGATAGATTGTGCGTGCCAGCCAATATTTGCTAAATGAAAACACGTATATAGCTGCGTTCTAATATCCCAATGTCGGTCTTTTTCTTGAATCGATCATGTTTCGACAATGTGTGAACTGCTACATTAAGAGGAGGGCCAGAAGTCTCTTCAGACTTCTGGCCTTCCTCTTAATGTAGCAGTAAGAAGTGATCACAAATTTAAACCAGCGCACATGTGGAAGCCGAACACAAAATATGCATGGTGCGTCGAAGTCCTTCAAGGCTCAGGTAATTATGCGCTAAATAAAACGTTAAAATCTCGAGAGGTTGTGCTGGACGCTACAAAATAAAATGCTTCGTTTGTGCGAAATTGTCTATTAAAACTTCGACAAACCTTTTCGCAATTATCTGGGAATGGTGTATTTCGGTGTTGCAGCGGTGGCGTAGAGGTAGAACACCCGCCTCGCGTGCAAGAGGTCCGTGGTTCGAATCCCGGTGCCGGTAATTTTACACCGGATTTAAAAAAATATCCGCGTGTTGATAAAATTGCGCAAACAAGCCTGCAGTGTCGCCTGATCCCGGTGACCAGAACCGCTTACGCACTCCCTCACCAGAGCAGGATTGGCCACCCTGGTGCAGCACCTGTCCACAACCTCCTATATGAACACAACAATCAAACCCCGGCCCTCAGTCCCCAGCAGCTGTGAAGCAACTGACCATGGCGGCGGTCGGACCTGCGACGCAGCAGAGGGTGCTAAGGATCACTGGCTCCGGACAGGCCACCGTTAGAATATGAACCTCGCAACGTTTAACGCTAGAACGTTATCTAATGAGGCAAGTCTAGCAGTGCTATTGGAGGAATTAGAGTGTAAATGGGATATAATAGGGCTCAGTGAAGTTAGGAGGCCAAAAGAAGCATATATAGTGCTAAAAAGCGGGCACGTCCTGTGCTACCGGGGCTTAGCGGAGAGAAGAGAACTAGGAGTCGGATTCCTGATTAATAAGGATATAGCTGGTAACATACAGGAATTCTATAGCATTAACGAGAGGGTGGCAGGTCTTGTTGTGAAACTTAATAAGAGGTACAAAATGAAGATTGTACAGGTCTACGCCCCTACATCCTGTCATGATGACCAGGAAGTCGAATGCTTCTATGAAGACATGCAATCGGCGATGGGTAGAGTGAAAATTAATTACACTATACTAATGGGCGACTTTAATGCCAAGGTAGACAAGAAGCAGGCTGGAGACAAGGCAGTGGGGGAATATGGCATAGGCACTAGGAATAGCAGGGGAGAGTCATTAGTAGAGTTTGCGGAACAGAATAATATGAGGATAATGAATACCTTCTTCCGCAAGTGGGATAGCCGAAAGTGGACGTGGAGGAGCCCGATCGGCGAGACTAGAAATGAAATAGACTTCATACTCTGCGCTAACCCTGGCATCATACAAGATGTGGACGTGCTCGGCAAGGTGCGCTGCAGTGACCACAGGATGGTAAGAACTCGAATTAGCCTAGACCTGAGGAGAGAACGGAAGAAACTAGTGCATAAGAAGCCGATTAATGAGTTAGCGGTAAGAGGGAAAGTAGAGGAATTCCAGATCAAGCTACAGAACAGGTATTCGGCTTTAACTCAGGAAGAGGACCTTAGTGTTGAAGCAATGAACGACAATCTTGTGGGCATCATTAAGGAGTGGGCAATGGAAGTCGGTGGTAACTCCGTTAGGCAGGATACCAGCAAACTATCGCAGGAGACGAAAGATCTGATCAAGAAACACCAATGTATGAAAGCATCTAACCCCACAGCTAGAATAGAACTGGCAGAACTTTCGAAGTTAATGAACAAGCGTAAGACAGCTGACATAAGGAAGTAGAATAGGGATAGAATTGAACATGCTCTCAGGAACGGAGGAAGCCTAAAAACAGCGAAGAAGAAACTAGGAATTGGCAAGAATCATATGTATGCGTTAAGAGACAAAGCCGGCAATATCATTACTAATATGGATGAGATAGTTCAAGTGGCTGAGGAGTTCTATAGAGATTTATACAGTACCAGTGACACCCACGACGATAATGGAAGAGAAAATAATCTAGACGAATTCGAAATCCCAAAGGTAACGCCGGAAGAAGTAAAGAAAGCCTTGGGAGATATGCAAAGGGGGAAGGCAGCTGGGGAGGATCAGGTAACAGCACATTTGTTGAAGGATGGTGGACAAATTCTTCTAGAGAAACTGGCCACACTGTAAGCGCAATGCCTTATGACCTCGAGCGTACCGGAATCTTCGAAGAACGCTAAGATAATCCTAATCCATAAGAAAGGGGACGCCAAAGATTTGAAAAATTATAGACCGATCAGCTTACTGTCCGTTGCCTACAAACTATTTACTAAGGTAATCGCAAATAGAATCAGGCGCACCTTAGACTTCCGTCAAGCAAAGAACCAGGCAGGATTCCGTAAAGGCTACTCAACAATAGATCATATTCGCACTATCAATCAGGTGATAGAGAAATGTGCGGATTTTAACCAACGCTTATATATAGCTTTTATTGATTACGAGAAATCGTTTGATTCTGTCGAAACCTCAGCAGTCATGGAGGCATTACGGAATCAGGGTGTAGACGAGCCGTATGTAAAAACTACTGAGAGATATCTATAGCGGCTCCACAGTCACCGTAGTCCTCCATAAAGCAAGCAACAAAATCCCAATAAAGAAAGGCGTCAGGCAGGGAGATACGATATCTCCAATGCTATTCACAGCGTGTTTACAGGAGGTATTCAGAGACCTGGATTGGGAGGAATTGGGGATAAAAGTTAATGGAGAATACCTTAGTAACTTGCGATTCGCTGATGATATTGCCTTGCTTAGTAACTCAGGGGACCAACTGCAATGCATGCTCACTGACCTGGAGAGGCAAAGCAGAAGAGTGGGTCTAAAAATTAATCTGCAGAAAACTAAAGTAATGCTTAACATTCTCGGAAGAGAACAGCAATTTACAATAGGCAGCGAGGCACTGGAAGTCGTAAGGGAATACATCTACTTAGGGCAGGTAGTGACGGCGGATCCGGATCATGGGACGGAAATAATCAGAAGAATAAGAATGGGCTGGGGTGCATTTGGCAGGCATTCTGAGATAATGAACAGCAGGTTGCCATTATCCCTCAAGAGAAAAGTATATAATAGCTGTGTCTTACCAGTACTCACCTACGGGGCAGAAACCTGGAGGCTTACGAAAAGGGTTCTACTCAAATTGAGGACGACGCAACGAGCTATGGAAAGGAGAATGATAGGTGTAACGTTAAGGGATAAGAAAAGAGCAGATTGGGTGAGGGAACAAACGCGAGATAATGACATCTTAGATGAAATCAAGAAAAAGAAATGGGCATGGGCAGGACATGTAATGAGGAGGGAAGATAACCGATGGTCATTAAGGGTTACGGACTGGATCCCAAGGGAAGGGAAGCGTAGCAGGGGGCGGCAGAAAGTTAGTTGGGCGGATGAGATTAAGAAGTTTGCAGGCACGGCATGGCCACAATTAGTACATGACCGGGGTTGTTGGAGAAGTATGGGAGAGGCCTTTGCCCTGCAGTGGGTGTAAGCAGGCTGATGATGATGATGATGATGATGGTGTATTTTCTGGGCACTTGACGTGTATGCCTAGCCATTACGAGTCACCTATCTCTCCGAAGGTCATGTTAAATTATATGATAATGAATAAATAATTTTGTCCGATTCCCACTGCGCCCAAATTAGTTTTCTTGTAAGGGTTTGCAAATACTGACATTTTCAAACGAAGCGAATAAGGCAAAAACTCTCTTCAAATATGGTATCGACTATGGAATTGTTGTGCAGTATAAAAAGTTGCAAAACGAGGTAACAATAGCTTTAGTACTCTTTAAAAATAATAATGCATTTTGGAAGGCTGCGACATGTCCAAGAGGCACTTAATACAGGTGACGCATCCAGGTAACGTCAGCTTATGCATTCAGTCAGGTAGTAATGATAGTCAACGACTGTATTGGTGTCCTGAAGAGCTAGGCAGGGGACCTGCTAGACATGTCCCTACTTAGTTGCTGGCTAGTCCCATGTCGGAACAAAGAGGCCACGCCTCTCCGCTTGTTCACGGGCCCTCTGGACAGACAGAAGCCGGACGTCTTGTCTCAGGTCTGTGATGGCTTTCGTACAGTCTCCTTCTCGGTTGAAGTCCTGTTACACAGGGCAATGCCAGAGCATGTGATTTATTGAAAAAAATAAGTGCCACAATTTGGGCAGAGTGGATCAATGTCGGGGTGGATCATGTCCTAAAAGCCCCTAGAGGGGTAGGACTCCGTCTCGAGCATGGGGATCGTGCTAGCTTGTGATCTGTTGAGATTATGATGGGAGAAGGGAAAGCTCTGGCTATTGCCTCTGCAATGGTGTGCGATTTTGTAAAAAAAGCTAGGATATCGCTTTGAACGAGCTCACCCGAACTCACCCGGGACACCATCCCGTCGCGGCATATGAAACCTCGCGCATGGTCATGGGCTATCTCATTGGGGTTCAGGTGACGCTGTAATACCTCTGGCCCCATGTGATCTGGGAACCAGAGTATGCGGTGAATAATGTCAGAGGGGGGTTTGCCGTTAAGAATCATGGCTGCTTCTTTGAGTATCAATCCCGTTGCGAACGCTGTGGCGTATACGAACGGAAGTCCGTGTATACCATAGTGCGTTTTGTGTCAAGTAATGCGAGATCTATAGCAGTCTGTTCCGCCACGTCTACCGAGGAGGTCTTTAGCGATGCTGCCGACAGGAGTTCTCCGCTGTTATTGATTATTGCTATGGAAAACTGCCGGTGCGACGCGCCGCATCAACAAAGGTCTCCGTTCCGGATATATTCTTCAATAAAGCCCTAGCCTTCGCTAACCTTCTACCTTTATTGTGTTTGGGGTAGACATTTCGTGGAAAAGGTTCAGAATAAAGGAGTTCCTTGTTTGAACATGAAGTGGCGTAGTCTCTCCCTGATTGAAGCTAGGACGGAGGCCTGCCGCATCCAGCAGCCTTCTGCCTTCTTTGCAGTTTGATAATCTAATAATTTGTGCTGATCTTTGTGCTTTTATTAACTCCGAAGTTGCATTGTGTACTCCCAAAGTCATGAGCTTCTCTGTGCTAGTTGTGAATGGCACGCCGAGCACCCTTTTGACACTTTATGCATGAGCGTGTCTAATCAATCTCTTTCCATTTTGGCCCAAATGAGGGCCGCGACCATATAAGTGACATGGCTCATGATGAAAGCATGGTGAGCCCATAGGAATATGCCCTCGCATATGCCACCTTTCTTGTTGGAAACACATAATTAATCTAAGAATGTTCTCTCTTTTCGGGGTGAGACAGGCTATAGTCTTAGTGTTGCAGCCCTTTGAGTCTATTGAAAGCCCTATGATTCTGATCTAGCTTACTCAAGGGATGGTGTAATGCACGTATTAGAGATTATTATGAAGGAAAATTAACTGCACAACATGTTCATAAAGTAAGCGCTCTCTGTGCAGTGTGCAATATTTGCACAGGTAGAAAAGACTCTTCCACTAGGAATTGAGGTGGCAGCGATGGCGAAGTACTTCTGGGCGAGTGTACTTAAAAGTGGGCACTTGAGGCGGCCAATGGAATGCTACCATCCACAAGACCCTTGATCCCTTTCCAAAAGAAGCTTTTCAGCATAGTCTCTAACTTCTCTCTCGGGGGCCGATGCCACATGTGCCTTTCCTTGTTCATCACGATATCGTTAAAAAGGTTCCATACACTGGATTCCCCCAGTGGACACAAAGTCAACACTAGCATGACAGTGGGTTTCACGTCAGCTGCCTTGAGATTCTTTGTCACAAGATATTTAGGCCAGATCATCTGATCACATGCCTAATGAACTGGTGGAAATTGTCTAATGAATGCTGTAATTGTAATGAATGCTGGAAATTTGTGTAATTCGAACCGGCAAGCGAGCCTTGATAGATGTAGCGAGATTGTTAGCAAACCCGGAGTTGTCTTCGCTACTTTCGAGGTTTCGCAGCATTGCAAAAATAATTGGGATTTGACATGACAATGACGGGTACCTTTCAGAACATGAGATCGCACTTGCGTCACATAAGAGCTTCAATGCATCCACAATCGCTACCGTATCTCTCCACTCCACAGAGTTAAAGGTATCTATGCTCGTGTCCGAAGTGGTGAGCTCAAGTGTGATGGACTCTCAGCTCAAGGAGCCTTGAGAGCATGAGGTACTGACTGTTTCATCATGTGTCAACATCCTGCACAACATAGAGCACGTCTTTGTTCAGCTGCCTCTTCCGATCGCTTGGTCTTTTCTGTCCCCTAGGGCAATGCTTGTAGTGTCCTACAATCGCTTTCGCTTTCTTGCAGAGTCCATTGATTGCCGGAGTACATGACATCGCATCGGCGATCGCCATCTGCATAGTGTGCGCAAAGCAGGCTGGCTGGAGAAACGGCAATCTCCTGGCAGCCGCTCGCATCTTCCGGGCCGTTGTCCGTCACGATGAACTTCACGCAGTCGATTCGTATCTCTCGGGCGGTATAAAGCTGCTCTAATGAGGCAGCTATGTTCACAGCCGTGCGACTCTCCGGCATTTGTATCGTGCTCAAAGTGAGCTTTTTCATCTCGAACTTCACCGTGAGAAAATGCCACGTGAGGCTCACAAAGCCCGCGTTGGCACGCAACATCCTGATATCGCTCATAAAAGTGAGAGTGCTTGTTCCGTGCTCAAGTGCTTTCCGCAGCTCGTGTCCTAGATCGCTCTTGTGCCGTCCCACAGGCGTTGCATGAGAACACGCGAAAATTTTGTTCGAGACACCAGGCTGTAGCACGGTACCACTGATTTCGTGAGTGTTTTAACCCACGCTTTTCTAGAAAGTTGTCGGTGAGTAGATTTATAGGGACCGTTTCTGCCACTTTCTGGTGAAGTGTGATTTCTTTCTTCGGAAGGAATGGCTGCTTTCACTTCCCAAGTATATCATCTAGTGTCGGTTGATTTTTCAACGGCGCGTTTGCGGCAGTGTCTTTTTTGTAGTCTTCCCATGAACAAAGGATGCTGTTTAAGTGACTTCGAAGAGCTGTGGTTGTTCCCGTCGCCGTTTGACGAACGCCTTTCCGCGGCTGGCATCGAGTTTTTGATGGTGAAAGACTTGTTTAGTAGCGCCAAAGAAGACTTCGGCCGCCTTTCTTGGTTGCTCGGTGGCTCGTCATCCGCAGGTGATGCCATTCTTGGAGAACATGCTTAAACGAGGGCTGCATCAGCACTCGGGTATTTGCAAATAGCGCAGCGAAGTCAGCGTGGTTTGCGTTGGCCTCGCAGAGCAGCAGAGAAATATTTTGGAAAAGTGGGAACAGAATGCGAAAGTTATCGATGGTGATGTCAAATGTTCTCCTCAGGCATACATACTTACTTTGAATTTCCAAACATAAAAAGAGGCCAGGTAACGTTTCCTAGATGCAAATTATATTGCTTATGCTGCATATTACATATAACATATTCGATTCGTATGCGAAATTTTGTATATTCGCACATTTGCAGTTTCCTGCAAAAATAAATGTAAACTTTATCCATAGTGTGCAGTTTTGTTTATTGAAGCCGTCCTTTGTTTCCACAAGTATAATTGAACATTGCAAAAATGGAAAAAGGCTTACAACGCCATGGTTCATAATATTTACCTCAGTGGCTATCACGGTGCTGTCATATCCGCCTGGTAAACCAGGTGCCTAAAATTGACAGACCTAAATTTAGCAGAAATACTCGAGACTGCCAACATGTGGGAATGAGAAAGCATCATGGTCCATTTGATTCGTGCTTTTTATTATATACACTCACTTTACAATTTCATGACGTGGCGCCACCTCCGTCCCATATAACATAGCGGGCAACCTCCTGTATTTTTTGTACCACCACTCCTTATGTAATACCACGCAAGGTGTCCTTAAGGTAATAAAATGAAATGAAATGAAATGAGGTTGGCTGCGCCGTCAAGTGCCCAATGCCGCACGCACAATGCCACACCTTTAGCCAGCGAGAACCCTGGAACCGCAATGGCGACGTGGAAGGGTGCTCGCCTCGCGCACCCTGGAGGCCTGGTCTGGATTCCGCAATGTATGAAGTAGTTCTTTAAATACAAATATTGTTCTTTGTTAACAGGAACCCCCCCTGAGAAACCTAACGTTAAACCAAACATTCTAATTTTCTTTTTCTCTTTGGGCGGTCGGCTACGTTTGGTCTTCGTTATCTTCGATTAGTTCTTCCAATAATTACTAGTGAAAACAAGCGTGTCCTTAGTGTAGGTGATATACTTGAAGAGAAGTGCGCTACAATGACGCGAACTTAAAGAGGAACATGTACGACAGACCCCGACCGACCTCGTGTCGTGCGCGTCTTCGTAGAGCTCTTTTTTTCTGCTATGCAAAACCAACTCGCCCACGTCAAGCTTCTGCTGTAGATGAGATAAATATTAACACGCTTGATCTCCACAATAGTACTGTATGCGCTTATACTGACTGTTTTAGTGGCTTTGGGCTTGAGCATTTACTTACTTCGGCAACCAGGGCTTCCACTCATGGAAGCAACTACCTCTTAGACTATGCCCACACTAATATTTTGCCTTGACTAGAGTCTTGCTATTGACAGAGACATAACGCATCACTACCACGTATTCGTCACTTTCAAGTCTAAAAATTTAGGTCAAATCTCTGTTATTTTAGATTTTGTTGTTGCAATTCACAAAATTGACTGGACAGTTTTAGCTACGAAACTAAATCCAGAGGACGAACGTCAGTTATTTTCTTCTTTATTTTTAAAGCTGTGCATGCTAGCACTGTCAATGTTGGTGCAAAAAATATTAATTTCCACGTAATCCTTGGATCACTATTGGTCTACATGTTAGCATGAGGAAAAAAGAAAGAACGTATAAGAATACTAAAAAACAGCCTTTTAATGTTAGTTTAGCCTTACGCTAGAAGAAATACTGCAGCGTGTTGAGCAATTTATTGAAAAAAATAAAGAAGGTAATATTACGTCAATGGATTCATGAAAAATTAGTTTCATCTAAAAAGACACAATGGCAACTGATCAATGAGTTCTTGAATTTACCGCTACCTGGTAGTTCCATTTAAAAGGTAATGTACAATAATGTAACCATCGCTTACCCGCCTAGCGTTGCTCGTGCGCTCAGTAATAACATTTATAAAATTTGTTAAACTACCCATGTTTCTTCTGTTTATCATACCAGCCGATGCGACCAATCTTTCTTTTTGTTTCCGGTAACATCTGATGAAGTCCTTATTGAGATTTACAACTTAAAGAACACAAGTCCTGTTCTTGATGGAATTTCCGCATTTCATTCAAAGCTTGTTGCTCCGACTATTTCTGATGTTCTCAGCAACTTAATTAAGCTTATGTTCAAAACCTCTATATACCCTAGAAGTCTAAGAGAAGCTAAAGTAAATAATGTTCATAAAAAGGATGACAAAGATCAAGTCGGTAAGTATCGTCGTATATGTATT
The DNA here is from genome assembly GCF_023375885.2 of Dermacentor andersoni. Lineage (NCBI taxonomy): Eukaryota > Metazoa > Arthropoda > Arachnida > Ixodida > Ixodidae > Dermacentor > Dermacentor andersoni. Next base: position 33,565,223 of record NC_092818.1, read on the forward strand.
TTACCTTCATTGAGTAAAGTTGTTGAAAAGGTAATACTTAGTCGTATTAACCGCTACCTTATCAAATTAGGCTTGCTGAAACCTTGTCAGTTTGGTTTTCTTTCAGGAAGCTCGACTAACTTGGCTTTGATAACTTTAACAGATTATATTGAACATTCACTTGATCTCGTATACTTTGTTGGCTCGGTCGTTTTAGGCTTTGCTAAAGCCTTTGATACAATAAACCACCAAGTTCTGTTTACTAAACTACATTTTAATGGAATTTCTGATACAACTCTTAACATATTCAAAAGTAATCTTTTTATAGTGAATTTGCAGTGTACGTAGGCTGGGCTTCCTATGAAAGCAAAATTATTAGACGAAGGAATGCCTCAGGACAGAATTTTAGGTCTACTATTATTTTGCATTTATAAGAATGATTTACCTGACCGCCATAATTATACACTTCCATATATTATACCCAGACGACACGACTGTTTCCCTTTCGGATAAATCATTATTTTCGCTAACTTTGAAACTAAACAGTGTTCTGTCTAAAATTACTGATTGGTGTAACGCCAATTGTCTAGATATAAACCCTATGAAAACACAATTCATGACGTTGAAATGACCGCCAAGACATTTACTTTGCTCTCCGACCATAACTCAATGTGAATGACATTCCTGCCGCCACTTCTGTTTCTTTCGCCGGCATCACATTAGATCCCCACCTTAAGTTTACTAACCACATTGCTCACATCAAACAAAAACAGCATTTAACATTAGAGCACTACTCAAAATCACGTGCGTTAGCCACATGATACGACGAATTATTACCGTTATACTCCACTGTCATTCATAGTCAGATCCATCATGGCACTGCTTCTTGGGGTAATACTTAGCATTATCATCTTTTCTCTATTCAGCAAATTCAAAGCCGGGTTATCCGCATCATAATGCGAAGCTATTTTTTCTCTACCGCCTCTTCACAAGTACGTACAAACAGCAATCTTCAAGTTCCTGAATTGTATAACTATCATTTACAGATAATGTTTTTCAAATTGCTAACTGAAGTTTTTTACAACATTGTTAGTTCTGATGTCCTTTTTAATCTTAATAACAAAAGGTTTGCAGCACAAGGATATTTCCTGTTGCCTTTATATCATACTACTTACGAAAAGGTGGCCTCCTCTTTTAGGGCGCTTCGACTTTGGAACAGTCTACCATATTCAATTAAGTTGTCATCTACCACGTACTCTTTTAAATACGAACTCAATAATTATTTGCTGTCTTAATATTTTCCTATGTTATTTCGCTAATTACTAGCTGTTTAATTAGCAATTATTGTGCCTCTTCCTCTTCCTTTTGTTTTTATGTGTGTCGTCACCCAGTTTCTTGTGTTATATTTTGCTTATTTCATATTTTGTTTCTCTGCCCTGTATTCCGCTTTATTTTTTTTATACAACGTCTAATCGAAGGTTCTTGGTGCAGTCCCTGACTTTGGGACCCTTGTTTGCATACCATTTCTTGTAAGCAATTGCCATGAACAAATATTAAGCTGAAACTGAAAGTGAAAATTGAAACCATTGCTCCATCACACCACATGCGATGCCACCAGATTTTCGCGTAATGCGCCCTATATTGTTTCCGCAGTAAAATTTGTTCACCTGTATAAGTAAATTACACAACACAAAAAGGCCACTCTCGCTACGGGAACTGGCTTGCTAAGCTAGAAAAAATTCAACGAGGAAAGCGTCGGGGCGACCCCGTCTTGAAATTCCTCTATCTGCTTTCCGAACCTTCGTGTATTGTAACGGCGCCTGCTTTAGGGCCTAGTTAATCTTTCGTCGGTCTATGTCGACCATAGTGTGTCGTAAAGGTGCCAGAAATAGAAGAGGCTAAGTTTGGACGACGCGTATTGAGCAAATTCAGTCCAAATAAGAATAAGACACTTTGAAATTTCTAATGTCGCACTGACCTGTCTGCGATGCAGTGTAGAAGCGCAAATAAAAAAAAAAAACGAAGGTTGTCCATTATCCTCTTCGCAAATAGACAACCTGTTATCGAACAGTTTTCAAAAAGTGTTTTGAAAGAACTATTTCTTAAATTGCTAGCATTTCGATTTATCCTGCAATTAAACAACTTTTCTTCAAGGTAGTCAAGCTGTTGTCTCTTCAGAACATTTCTATGCTTTACAAGAATCGTATACCTGAAGCGCAGTTTGTGCTGAGCTAAATATTTCTTTTGCCAGCGGTACAGCAGCAAACTGCGCCTCGTGACATGATAATCCTGTGCTTTGCGGTCTAGGCAGTTGTTATTCTCCCCTAAATTTTCTCGTCATCATCAGAGCCCCATGTGGGTGATTTATCTAGATAAATGGACTCTTGTGTTGTTCTAGAGACTGATTGGACATCAAGACTTATTCTTCTCTTGGCAAGCTACGGAACGTTACTTTTGTCGGCAGCATAATCATGTACAGCCATACTTTCACAATTTTTTGGATCAACTCTTTAATTATTTGTAGCTATCCGTCCACAGCACTTCAGCGAACCAAAGATTATTGAGTTATTCGCCGTTGGTCCTTACTCCTAGCTCTACCCAGTCTAATATTTTGAACACGTTTCATTGGATAAGTGATGACTACATTTTTTCATACAATGACACATATCCACAGCAGGGGATCAGCTAAGCGGAGCATCTGTGAGTTAATTATGATGGAGATTCCCGTACTATGGTACATACCAATAATTAGGGCTCACGAATAAGCCGGTGCATATTGTCACGTGGTAGTGACGGTAAAAAACACAGTAGAAATACTGTGAAAGACGAAACCAACTTTTACTCTGCGAACCCGTGCCCACCAAAAAGATGCTACACTTAAAGCGCCACGATAGTGGTGCACACAGCCGGCGATCGTCGAAATCTGATCTACGGGTCAAGTGCGTGGTCGGATTTTATACATCAGTCATGGAAGGTTCCAGAGTGATCGCTGGTGCCCGCGTATCTTGCAGAAAGTTCTACACCATTCGTGTCGCGCGATGAAATCATATTACACAATGTTAGGTGACAACAGACAGCGCATAGAACCATCGATAACCTTCGAGAAACTTCTGATACATGCAGGCGCGTCCTGCGCTGTGCGCTAACATTTGTTGGGTAGTGTAACGTGCTCACCCCATAAAAAACTATACCTTTAAATTTTTTGTCAACACAAACCAGACCTTATGATGGCTTCGTGCTAATGATAATCACAATTTCCGTACTATGCCACCTACCTACAGTATGGAATCAGCCATTAAGCGAGTGTGTGCGTTGTTTATGATGATTATATTCATAATATGGCACATACCAAGAATAGAAGTTGGACAAGAAGCGGACGGTGCATATTCTAATCCAAACAAGCTCTTTGTGATGATCCGCACATCTTGATGATGTTTACGATAGCCGTGCTATGGCACGAACCCACAGGAAGGGATTAGCGGACACTAGTTTCGGCAGGATGATGCTATAGAACACGTTCAATAAAATTAGTATGCTTACTTCGCATAACAGTCTGCTAACTTCATACTAAAATATTTTTGCGTGCACAATTCACAAGGACACAGTGAAGGGGACACACGAGCGCTTACTCACAACTATTTTATTTACGGGAAAATACAGAACATATATATACCCCAGCTATCGGCACGTAGCATGTGCAACAAGAGTGGTCAGTAAAACAGAAACAGATTAAACACAGATTAAGAAGATTCAACCAGTATTTAAAAAAGCGCATTCATTTTCATGATTACAACCGATGGTTGGCTTATGCATCTTTCGGCGCACTTTTTTATATGAAATGCTTCTGTGATTGCACGTGTTCGTTTATTTTTATCTGAAAACAAAATTTCAGTGTTAAAAAATATCGGATCACAATGCCATAGATTTCAGTGGTTCGACAAGTGCGAATGATTTTCTTTACCAAGAGAACGTTCATGTTCCTTTAGACGGGTGTTTATGCACCGAGCAGTTTGTCCTATGCACATGTTGCCACAGGTCATTGGAAGCCTGTGCGCAACACCTATACTGCAGTTTGTGAAGTTTTGATCGTCTTTTATACCGCAGCTGCATTTTTTTACCCTATTGTCTAATTTATCGGAAATAGCTCGGAACAGTATTTGCACATTGTTAGGAGCGCTGAAAACCACTTCAACGCCATACCGGCGATCAACATTCTTTAGCCCTTGGGAAAAATAATGTACCTAAGGTACAACTGCAAGGCGTTCTTTGTTCGTGCTAAGCCTGTTCCTTGAATCTGTGGGTTGTACACCCTTTACTATTCTTATTACCTTTTCGGCCACTCTGACGATAATGTGTTCCGGGAATCCCACCGAAACTACTCTTGTTACCTGATTAGCAAAGCTTGCTTCTTGTCGGTGGCCACAAGATTTTACTAACGCGGCCCGAAAACAAGACACCGCAATTCCTCTTTTTACAATTTTCGAATGTCCTGATTTGTACTGTAATATGGGATTTTTTGATCTAGGGCTGTACATCCAGCATGTGTGATCGGGTAGCAATCGCAGAGAAAGATCTAGAAAGTGTAGTTCATTTTCTTTAGTAATCTCATGGTTAGCAATCTCATAGCAATCTCATGGGGATGTGCCGAATAGTTGCGTCTGAATCGTGCAGGCAAATGCGACACCATACGGACTGTTTGCGTGTAGCGTGCAAGACACAGTGCAGTGATACCAGCAGACGACTCTTCCTGGACTGGTGCAAAACAGTGGATAGGACAACGGAGTTCCTCTGGAACACGGTGAGGCCGCTCTTGCACAATGTCAAGAAGGCACCTCCTACAGAAGGAAGAGTGGTACGGCTTGGGGAATATTTCATTTCAGATAAGAACAACAAGCTTCTGCAGCTTGGGCCAAAGTTCGCGCTGGAACCGGCGCTGTGTCCACCTGCGAAGCTAGCTGCATTGAGAGCCGTCTTCCGACTAGTTCCTGAAGCAGAACGTGCAAGGTGTGTTTTTGAATGTGTAGACGCTATCGCGAAGGCAAAAACCGCATGTGTGAGTGCCAACCGGCTCAACCTAGTGGCAGGAGACTTGGCATCTAGAGGGTTACGTGTTCTTACCGCCGATATACAAGGATGTTTTGTTGTCCTACCTGATGTCATGTTTCGTGAAAAAGCTTGTGAAGCTATAGATAAAAATTTCAAGAGAATTGATGTTAAGCCTGCCAAACAAGAACAGCGTTCTATTGAATTACTGCGTTCCCTGAATTTTGAAAACCTATGTGCCTCAGTCAAAGAAGCAAAGGGCCTGCATCTTGAGAGAGAGAGAGAAACTTTATTGTAATTGTAAAGATTTGAAGGAGGGGTGGTCGGAGCCTCTCAGTCCAGGGCCCCACTGGCCTCTGCCGCCTGCCTGACCTGGCTAATTAAGGAGTTTTGTCCTGCCAGGTCGGAGCGGGCGAGCTGTGCCTCCCACTGCTCCATTGTACTACTGGTGTTTGGCCTATGAGGGTGCTTAGTGCACTCCCAGGTTATGTGCATTAGGGTAGGTATGCCACCGCACCAAGGACCGTTGGCCCTATAACGAGTGTGATAAAATACAGACCGGGGTGTTCCCCCATTTAAAATTGCATGTATCCCTGCATCTTGAAGTGTTTTTCTCATGAAAAACGCACAAACCTGAAGAGGCCATTCAGAGCCATTGTTACTGAAAGAAGCAATTGGCAGCTGCAGGTAGTACCGTTTATCCAGAAACAGCTTTCCTTGTTCAGAATCCCAGATCCGTTAGGTATTTGTAATTCTGAGGCTGTTGTGCGATATTTGAGTGAAAACAAAACAAAGGGAAGCAGCGCCTTCAGCGTTGACGCACAAGATTTATTTCACTCGATTCCCCACACAGAGCTGTTAAAAAATGTTAAGATATGTATTTGCGAAGATAATGAAGTAACATTTAGAAATGACAGCGAAGCACCCGTGGAAAGCTTTATGGAAATACTATTCCTTTATCTTACTTCTACGTTTCTCGCTTGGAATGAAGCAATGTTTTGTGCAAAAATCAGGTATATCTATAGGTTCCAAGGTAGCGCCAATACTAAGCGACATTTTTCTAGCTCATGTATACAAAAGTATTAACAGTGCTTTAGGAAGCTTTGCAAAAATTAACCGATTTGTTCATGATTATTTGGTTATTTTTGATCGGAATGAACATGGCTGTAATGTGGTTAATGTACTAAAAGTGTTCCATGAATTTGGCTGAGGCGTTAAGTTTACCCATGAGATTGCTAAAGAAAATGAAATACAGTTTCCAGATCCTTCTCTGCGATTGCTACCCGATCACACTTGCTGGATGTACAGCCCTAGATCAAAAAAGCCCATATTACAGTACAAATCAGGACATTCGAAGATTGTAAAAAGCGAAATTGCGGTGTCTTGTCTTCGGGCCGCGTTAGTAAAATCTTGTTGCCACCTACTAAAAGAAAGCTTTGCTAATCAGGTAACGAGACTAGCTTCAGTGGGATTCCCGGAAGATATTATAGTCAGAGCGGCCCAAAAGGTAATAATCATAGTAAAGGGTGTACAACCCACAAATTCAAGGAACAGGCTTAGCACGAACAAAAAACGCCGTGCAGTTGTACCTTAGGTACATTATTTTCGCCGTGGGCTGAAGAATGTTGATAGCCGGTAAGGCGTTGATGTGGTTTTCAGCGCTCCTAACAAGGTGCAAAAACTGTGCCGAGCTATTTCCGATAAGTTAGACAATAGGGTAAAAAAATGCAGCTGCGATCTAAAAGACTATCAGAACTTCACACACTGCAGAATAGGTGTTGTGTACCGGCTTCCATTGACCTGTGGCAACATGTACATAGGACAAACCGGTCCGTGCATAAACACCCGTCTAAAAGAACATGAACGTTGTCTTGGTAAAGGAAATCATTCGCACTTGTCGAACAACTGCAATCTATGTCATTGTGATCCCATATTTTTAACACTGAAATTTTGTTTCCAGATAAAAATAAACCAACACGTGCAATCACAGAAGCGTTTAATATCAAAAAGTGTGCCGAAAGATGTTTAAGCCAACCATCGGTTGTAATCACTGAAAATGAATTCGCCTTTTTAAATACTATATGAACCTTCTTAATATGTGTTTAATCTGTTTCTGTTTTACTGACCACACGTGTTGCACATGCTCAGCGCTGATAGCTGGGGCATATATGTTCTGTATCTTTCCGAAAATAAAATTGTGAGTAAGCTCTCGTGTGTCCCCTTCACTGTGTCCTTGTCAATGGTGCGCGCAAAAATATTTTACTATGAATTCGTACCAACTCGCCCAACTATCAGTTCTGCTGCAGTCTGCTAACTTGCTATCGCAATCAATGCTTCGGCTTTCGGGCCACACTGTGGGGTTTGAAGGTTGCATTGTAATATTTCTTTTGATTACATACTACATATTTTCCATTTGGCTTAATGAGTACATGCTCTCTCTGAGGATAATCGTCAGCACATACATTTTCTTCTACTATTTCCTTTTGCGTTTGTTTCTTCCTTGCCACATTGGGTTTCAGAGCTACCCAGAAGTTACAGCTACGATTTTATGACATCTAGAGTCAGTCTTACTTTCTCGTGAACACACCAGTGCAAGCAACTCTCGTGTGCAATAGAATCTCGTAAAAACTCTTCAGTCAGAATAAACACTGACAAGAGACGTGGTGTCGTGCTCTAAAAAAAAACACTTATGCTCTATCCTTAACGTTATCGTTTGCTCAAAATAATCGCTAACGCATCTGTAAAGGCGACCACATTCTTGGACAATAACCACTGGTACCCAGTCAAGAAACCCAACAGGCTGTCAGCCTGTCAGCTTGTCGGCTATACGTTATTTTGGCTTGTAAGTCTGTCAGCCTGTAAGTCTGTCAGCCTGTAAGTCTGTCAGCCTGTCAGCCTGTCAGCCTGTACGTCTGTGAGCCTGTAAGCCTGTAAGTCTCTCAGTTTCACTTTCACTGTAAGCCTGTAAGCTTTACTTTCACGAGATTTCCCTGATTCAGCCGTCAAGAGTCTTGCATTTACCCGATGCTTGTGTGCAGCTGTTCATTGTTGATCCTCGCAAAAGTGAAACGACCTCTGAAAGTGGTCTTCTGAGAAGACATCCCTATAGTGGTCTGCGTACCAAGCATGCTTGACTACGCTGATAGTTGCTGTATAGAAAATACACCTTTGATTGATCATTTCAAAGTTTTATTACACAGTAATACACCCGGCCTTAATAGAACTAGCGTATTCATATATATCTCATACAGTTGAATCCCGCCACAATGAATACCGCTACAACAAAATTTCCAGGAAAACGAATAATTCTTAATTCCCCGTCAGTATCCCATAGAAATTATACCCCAAGTTTCTCTGCACGAGCCATTTTTGGTGAGCGTTTCCGCTTCAACGAAATTTTCGCAGTCAAAATCAAAACCAGAACAAGAGTTATAGGCAAAAGTTTAAGTTAAATCCAAAGCCGTAGTAAGCACGAAATCATGTGATTGCAGTTTCGCCATTTTTTTTTTTTTCGTGGTCGCGTCACTCGCAGCGTGTCTCTTCGACGACGAGCTTTCATCCATGCGTGGGACGAGATGTCAACGCAAAACCCTTTCCCTCAAGCAGAAAGCTGAATCACCCAAGCTGTGAGTGGAAGGAAGGAAGTGGCAATCGCTGAAGACTTTGGGATTCCGGCCAGTTCGCTGTGTACGATTCTAGGAAATAAGGGCAGCCGAAAAAAGGCACTTGCTTCAGGCACATCTTCCAAGCACAAAAAGGTGACATGGCCCCTCCATGAAGAGCTGGACAAGCCGGTGCATGCGTGGTTTGTTGAAGTACAAGGAAAGAACGTCCTCCTCAATGGAAGCATCGTCCAGAAAAAAGCCTTGAAGCACGCCTGCCTACTCGGCATTGACGATTTTAAAGCCAGCGTTGGCTGGCTGAACTGTTTCAAGGTCCTCCATAACATCATCGGAAAAGTGTTGTGGAGGAAATCGATGTCCGCAGACGTTGACGGAGCTTGGAAGGTGAGCAATGTGGCCGGCATTTTAAGCAACTTCACGCCGGCAGACATCTACAATGCCAATGAGACCGGGCTATTCTTCGAGATGTTGCCGGCCAGGATGCTTGACATTAAGGGGCAGCGCTCTCACAGCGGCAAACAGCAAAAAATGTGTGACGGTGCTGCTTTGCACAAACATGGATGGCTCTGACAAGCGTCCTCCATTAGTCATTGGAAAAGAGCCAAGCCGCACTGTTTCAAGGGATCCCGTAGCCTACCTGTGCAGTACAAGGCGAACAACAAGTCATGGACGACCCGTGCTATTTTCACAGAGTGGGTGGTGGCATTCGACCGCAACATGAAGCGGCAGGACCATAAAGTTTGCTTGCTTCTGGACAATTGTTCAGCCCATCACTCCGAAGAAGTCGAGCTCACTAACACGGAGCTGATGTTTTCCCCTACAAATTGCCCATCTGACCTACACCCTCTCGACCAGGGTATGATTCTGAGCCTGAAGCGCGCTTACCGCGGGAGGTTAATTCAGCGGCCGCTCTTCAACAGTAAAACCGGCCAAGACACGAAGGCGGACATGTACGTGGCACTATAATATTTGCAATAATTGCAAACTGTTTTAGGCACCCGGATTTGCCGAAGATCTATCCTTAGACTCTGACGTAGTAGTTCTGCGGAAACCCGCAAGGTGGAGAGAAGTAATGAATAAAGGGAAAATGAGACATCCACCTGTTCGTAGCAATTGCTACAAAGGAAACCCATACGGGTTCCTAGAAAGAAAAGCCTCATAGTTGAAGAAAAAGTCCCTGACCAGGACGAATTTTTTTTCAACTATGAGGCTTTTCTTTTGAGGAACCCGTATGGGTTTCCTTTGCAGCGATTGCTACGAACAGGGGGGTGTCTCATTTTCCCTTTATTCATTATCCTTAGACTCTGCTAGCGCAACACCGACGAAGAGGCGTCAGCGGCACTGGGGATCACGGCCGCCTGGAAAATACTGGAAAAAATGGGAAACGTGTTGCCTAATCTCGAGCTTGATGAATACATCGGTGCTGACGATTGTGCTATAGTTCATGAAGAGGTGAATGATGAGCAGATTATCAAAGCCGCCTGCAATGATGAAGACTCTTCTTATGTCGAAGATGACGTACAGGATGTGCCTGCTGAGGCAACTGCCTCAAAGGTGATGGACGCGTTCGATGTAATAAGGAATATTGTTGATGTCCGTGAAGACGATGTCGCGATCGGTCTGCAGACTGAATGTGAAAATCACGTGACAGCACTGCTCACCGTGAAGCGCAAATAAGCCAAGCTTACAGATTTTTGGCATTAGAAGTTTTTGCTGCTGCTTGGGCAATAATTTCTGCGTTTCGTATCAAATTTCTGTGATAACGAAGAACGAATTTTTTTTCGGGCACCGTAAATTTTGTTGTAGCGGGATTCAATTGCATTTATAGGTCCCCCTTTTCTTTTTGAAGTGGTCGCAAGTACGGGCTCCCACGTACGAAGATGTGAAATCAGCTTTACTTCGCTGGATGTAGAAAGCAAACGCAGCCCACATTCCCGTCAATGGGACGATACTGCGGGAGATGGCCAGCGACTTGGCTCTACAACTTCGGCACGCAGAGTTCAAGTGTAGCAATGGATGGTTCAGCAGTCTTAAAGAGCGCAATAATTTGAGCTTCGTAGCAGTCTGTGGCGAGAGCGGCAGCGCAAACAAGAGGGTCATCGACGCCTGGAAGGAACACACGTTGGCTCCATTGCTTAGCGAGTACGGTACAGACGATGTGTACAACCTTGACAAGGCAGTCCTTTTTTACAAGATGCTGCAAACGTTTGCAGTGAAGGACACCGCGGTCAAGGGTCAAAAGCAAGGCAAGGAAAGAATCATTGTTCTGTTCGGTGCGAACATGTGTGGCAAACACAAGCTGCCGCTACTTGTAGTAGGAAAGAGTGGGAAGCCTTGCCGCTTTAAAAATGCACGGCTGCCGCCAAGAGATGAGCTTATCATACCGGCTCAGCAAGAAAGCTTGGGTCACAGGCGCAATATTTGAAGATTATGTTCGGCTGGTTGGCCGCAAGTTCGCGGCCACAGGCAGGAATGTACTCTTCTTTGTTGGTAATTGCCCAGCGCACGGCGTCATCCCACACCTGAAAGTTGTCTGGATGGTATTTCTTCCTCCGAACACCACGTCGTTCTCGCAGCCAATGGACCAAGGCGTCATTAAACAGACAAGGAAGATTTACCGCCACCACCTGCTCGAGTGCATGCTCCTTTGCTTCGACAACGGCAAGGAGTACTCCATCGACCTCCTCGGGGCCACATGTGTTATTGTGGATGCATGGAGGCAAGTGGAACCCACTTTGGTCATGCGGTGTTTTGAACACGATGGCTTCTCGAAGGAAAGCACCGTCGATGCCGATACTGTCTATTCACGTGCACTTGATGAAGAAGGAGCTGAGTATTGTGACCGCATCAATGCAATCTGCGCAGAGATTGCGAATCCAGTGCAGTTGGCTTCGCCGAGTATCTGAACTTTGAAAAAGATCGACAAACATGCTACTCAGATTTGGAGTGTGAAACTACCGCTGATGCGGCCAATGTGCGATCACAGCGAGAACGGCGGCTCTAACGAGCCCTTCTGAGCACCCGCTCTCGGGGGAGTTATCGGATCGCTGAACGTTATCCGCAGTTTTGTTGAGTGCTACTGTGGAAATTCTCAAATGCTGCATGTAGTTGGCCAACTGGAAATAACATCACCCTTGGAGCCTCGAACTACAGGACGCGGCAAACCGAACTCAAACATTTTTTTGCAGTCCCAATGACTTCAAATTAACGAGGCGTACCATTATCATTGAAAAGGAAGGTATACAATCAGTGCATTTTATCGGTCATGACATTTGGGGCAGACTTGGAAACTGACAAAGAAGCTTGAGAACAAGTTAAGGACTGCGCAAAGAGCGATGGAACGAAGACTGCTAGGCATAACTTTGAGACAGAAAGAGAGTGGTTTGGATCAGAAAGCTAACGGGTATAGACGACATTCTAATTGACATGAAGAGAAAAAAAATAGCACTGGGCAGGTCATGTAATGCATAGAGTAGATAACTGTTGGACCATTAGGGTGACAGGATGGGTACCAAGAAAAGGGAAGTGCAGTAGAGGATGACAGAAGACTAGGTGGTGCAACAAAATGAGGAAATTTGCGGGTGCTAGTTGGAATCAGTTGGTGCTGGACAGGGATAATTGGAGATCGCGGAGAGAGGCCTTCGTCCTGCAGTTGACATAAAATAGGCTGATGATGACTGTACAAGGTCTGCCCCAAACGTTTGTGCAGTTCATGCCACCACACTCTCTGCTGCATTTTTGCTGACTCAATTGTGCAATGAGTCAGCAAAAATGCAGCAGAGGGTGAGGTGGCATTAACTGCACAAACTTTTGAGACGGGCTTTGTAGCTGCATCAGCGGCACTACTTCCTTTGTGCATTAGCAAGTTTTTGCGCCAGGTGCCTGCGTACACTCTTCATTCTTTTTTTCTCATCTTCTGGCGTCACATCGCTGCCCATTAAGATCCGGAGGAGGCCTGCACAAGAAAATCAATCACAGCTATAAAAGTAATGAAAGCAGCTAAACAAATATTTCCAGCATGACACTGCAAGTTCCCAACAGTATACCCAAGGTTCAAGGAAATATTTTATCAGAGCTACGTTTTCAATTTAGCAACAAAATTACAGGCTACTTCATGCCGGTTCATTTGCATGCCACAAATTCTTTTTAGAGCTTCAACATGAAATATTTCAGTAGCAGGTTATCGCAACACAGTGCTTTAGCACAACAGCTTCGCTGTTACTGTGGCCTTTCGTGTTTGCCATCTATAGATGAGCAGAACAATTAGCTAAAGCACACAGCTGGCAGCCGTCAGAGCCAGTAAGGATAAATGTTAATGATAGGCTAAATTATTCTGATCAGCATAGCGGCTCTCAATTGTGAACACTTAGGCTTGTTGGTTTATCGTCTTCCAGAAAGTAGCGAAATTACACAAAAGTAGCACTCCTATAGATAGGCAATCTCCTTTGCTGATGTAATTTCACTGCGCTTATAAAACTGTCAATACTCAAGCACACTGGATAGTGCTGCTACGTTTGTGCACAAAGCACTACATCCATACACCAAAAAATTTTAATTTATTCAGAATGAAAAAGACAATTACCACAGCTGAATGTGAAATAATAGCAGACATGCTTTTTAATGTTTCCGTTACGTAAAATTTCAATGGAAATGAGTCACTAGTTAATGTTTTCTGTATAAATACCATTTTCAGTAGCAAGAAGCCCACTACTCTGAGGAGTTAGTAAGGATTTCAGTTTCAGTTTGTTTGTTATAGGATGGCGCATCAATGCACGTTAAGCACACTGTTTTGCGAAGCAGAGCACCACCTTCAGTGACTGTATCAAAAAATACTGCTGCTACTTTTTTCATTGGACAGTATGTTCAATTGTGCATACTTTTTAGGGATGACAGCTTCTGTGGTGTTACAGCTTGTCTGGCCTCCGTCCTCCCCATGGACCGCGACATGTTCGACAGGGTTCCTGTAACGCTTCTGTTCCGGAGTTCATCCGGCGTCTAGTAAATTGTAGAAGCCATGCGGCAAAACATGGAGTCAGACGACGCCCGGAACAGTGTCCCCCATGCTGCCTTGTCGATCCATTTGCCGGATCCAGCATACATCTGCAATATATAATCATACATACATAGCTCGTAGCTGACAGGTTTTATACTGGACTATATACACTGTATTTTCCCAACCCTGCAGTTTCCTGGCATTTTGGCACATTTATTTGTGTCATTTGGACCAATACCTGCAAGAGCGAAACTAAATTACCCAGTAAGATTTTTATAAATCTTTTAGACCCTCCTACATAAAGATCTCCTAGGCATCAGTAGCAATCACTAAACTTGGAAAACTGACAATGATCTGCAAGAATATTCACTGCTACAGCTTGATGAAATCACTGAAATCTACCTAGGCATTGCGTAGCCCAATTTCAAATATGTTCCATGTGATATCTGCACAACCACTCTTTTCCACAGGTTACTCTGTGCGGTCACTAGATGCAAAATAGAAATATGCACCAGCAATGCGATCCAAGGACTGCATGATTACATAATTGTGTTAATGTACACAAACAAAAAAGAACTTCATGTGCACTGTGATGTTCATGTAAAAAGAGGATTAGCCTACTAATTAGGTTTTCGAGCCCCATTTTCGAGACGCTCTACGGAGCACAGTGCACCATCTGACTTATAGTAGTAGTTTCAATTTGTATGCTTATTTCTTCGGTGTGGCAGCGATATTTTAATTAGCTTGGAAGACACAGGAGTTTGAAAGTGAAAATGGCTATCTCCACAAGCATCAGGCACACTTTATGGTGGCGTAGTTAAAGAAGCCATCAGGCTAATCACACAAGCAGCTGTTTGTTTCCTTCTGCTCACTATTCCATTGCTGTCATTTGTGCACTCTCTTAATTTCACAAGGGCCAGCAAATCCAGATGATCTGCAAACACTTCACCTACATTAGTACACATTGAGAGCAACCATTGTTGTGCTTCCATGGGACACTGTTCGACACAAGAAATTGTGAGAATAGTGCTAAGCAACAACAAACCCAACAACAAAAATAAAGCATTTATGTGAGACAAAAGTGCAGAGGGAAGCTCATACCAAGGTCAGATATTCTACTTCGGCACTCAAGCCAACCAAAAGTGGTTAAAGTATTGTGCTGTAAGCTGACCCCTTTTCATTTATTTTAATATGCCTGTGGTGTGGCAAGCTGATGAGGATGGCGCCGAGGGTGTGACTATGTGCTTGGCCGGTTGCGAATTGTGACCGTGATGCTGTGCAGCATAGCTGATAGACATAAGCCGCCTATATACAAATTTATAAGAGGAAGACACTGCCTGCTAAGGAAGCCTTCCCAAGAGATGCTGACACACAGATGTTGAGCTAGTGGATAAGAATCATGTGGCAACAGCGCTCAAGAACTGTCTCCTTGTCCTTGATCCATACTTGAACGTACATCGCTATCATTCTAAGTGGCATGACATGCCAGCCTGAGCCACTTGGCGTCTGCATCAACAAGCGTTTTGAGGACTGCTTGCGGAAATACTTTGCGATGTGGTTGACTGATGAAGCGTGTAAGCTAACAGCAAAGGTTGTATCAAATACACACCACTATAGCAAGTGGCGAGCTGGGTCACTGCAGCATGGGACAACATGCCACGAAGCTTGATTGCATGTTTTCAAGGAGCGCAGCATCTAAAGTGCTCTAGATGGCACCAAATATAGTGTGCTCTATGTGCTGACAGGGATAAGGTAAGCAACAAAGCTAGCAGCAATGACGACATCACATGAGCTGGGGCAGGTTCGCAGTTAATAAATGCTGTTTGCATTTTGTGTCTGTCGTTCTTTCTTTTGTCCGGCTTTCATTCAAGAAAAGCGCTTGGGCTTTAGACCTCCAGGTGTTAACTTAGAAGCGAGTCTGGTTTAGATGCATAAATATGGTACTCGGCCATAGATCTAGTTCATGGATCATACACAGTTACATACATCCGAAAAAAAAAAAGTTGCAAAATTCAGTAAATTTCTTACACATACTGAAATGTATGAGCACCTTAAGCACCCAAATGTAACACGGAGCCTTAAAGAACAATTCTGTGATTTAAATATTACCTTTCCATCATCTCTTGAGGATCCGATTACTACATCGAGGGCCTCTTCTTCGGGGAACAGGTCGATGTCAGCTGCAAAGAAAAATGTACAACTTTTCCCTTGAATTGCCAGGTTTGATACTTCAAAAGCAATATAGAGGAGTTCCATGCTAATGAAAGAGCACAAGGTAACCATTACACAATACCAAGGAATAGAAACCAAAAATATCAGTTGCCAAGAACATTGTGTGGGACAGGCCACACACTGGTACCTTGCAAACATGACCAGTGCAATGGCACTGCAATCTTCAGTGCATAGGTAACTATTTCTGCTTAAACTCAAGGGAATCAGGTATGAATATATGAAAGGTGTGAATATTCACGCACCCCTTACTACAATTAATGTGAAACAAAAAATTTTCCTACCGAAGTCACTTGGCACCATGCCTGGCATCTCGTTGCATAAGCCATCTTCAGGCACTGAAAAATTAATGTTGAAATCAGTTTTACAATATCGTAAAATCTAGAATTGCTCGAACTTTATATGGCATCTTTCTCTTAAAACACCATACCATGCAACCCATTTCCTTTATAATAAATAGAGTACATAATAATAATAATAATAATAATAATAATAATATATAACCACAGTTGCTTGTCATGTTCTGGTTCTGTTGCTTCACATACACCTTCAAATTTGAGAAAAATACACTCCACTTTTACCAGGTGGTCTGTGGTAGTGTTTTTCAGGTGAACTGCTAGGTTCTGTCAAAAACAGAATTCAGTTTCGTGTGCCCACCGTCTCTAAATTATTTAGTCAAGAAAAAAAAGGTTAGATAACCCGCTTCTATTCCGTTAAATTTTGGACATGACCGGGCATAATGTTAGCATGAGTAGGCATCAGTGACATCATAAGAGCAAATGTGAAATACTGCAAATGCATGATGAGCACCTGTAGGCACAAGTGAATTTGTAAGGTAGTAGCAGTGAGTAAGCACGGAACTAGAAAAAAATTGTGCTTGGAAGTGAACAGTGCTGTATAAAGAAATACAGTCTTACCATGCTATCGTGCAAAGCTGCAGTTATCATTTATTTTAAAATTTCACAATAAAATGAAAGCAGACATGAAAGTGCAACTTGAAGGCGGAGCCACACGAGAATGTCTCATTACCTGGCTCTGGTGTCCAAGCCCTTGAAGTGCTCTGCACTTGTGTGCAACTTGTACCTGCAGCAAGAAATTTGTTAGGTGACCGAACTGCCCCGACTGCTGACAATATGTCCTGAAAGATGTAATGAACTGCCACAGAGAAAAATGATCCTTACTAGGCTTTGACAAGCAGTCCACTGCACTTGGCTGGCCTGGAGCTGGGGCAAGAGTGGTTCCTGATGACAAAAGTGCAATTACCGCTCACATTATCTTCTGAAAGATTCACTGAACTGCCACAGAGAAAAATTATTCTTACTGGGCTCTGACAAGTAGCCAACTGAAGGTGGCTGCACAATCGTAGCCGGGGCAGCTGTGGTTCCTGAAGGTAAAAGTTAATGACCACTCACATATGTGATATTCTCAAAGGTTCAACAGCACGACCACAAAGAAAAAGTATCCTTACTGGGCTCTGCAGGAAAAATTGCACGGCGCGGCTGAACCAGTGGTGTGGTATCTGTGGTTCCAAGAGATAAAACAAAAATATCCAAATTTAGGTGACAGATATGATTGAACGAGTCACGCACCAGACTGTAAAAATATATAAAAATGCCAATGGCTAAAAACAAAGTGGCACTTTGTGCTAGTTGCATCAAATAAAAATGTGAAGTCAAACTTGTGGCCAAACAAGCAGTTCGTGCCATCTGCCAGTTGCCATCAAAGACAGGAGCGCATATCATGGTGATAAAGCATGAATCAGGACAATCATTATCTGTTATGCTCTTTTTCCCCTTCGCCCCCAGTACACCCATGCCTTCTACGTGCCATTTGCATGAATAGCACACAGAACAAGGAAGGTATAGAGGGTGTTTTTATGAAGACTTCTAGCATTATTTAAAAATCGCCATTATGAATAAACGGAGAGCTCTTATGAGGTTGTAATTTTTTGAGAAAGCCCAGGTGACAGAAACCCATAAAGATAAGTTGTCATCCTTCAAATGGCTGTGCTCATTGAAAATAGCCTCTTAATGTATTCCACTTCTCAGCAGTCTCACTGCATTTTACAGACCCTAGAAAGTCACATTATGGAGTGTTTCCCAAGAGTGAGCAGCTGTAAGGAAAATTTTTAGGCAGCTAACCGGCTGAAAATTTGAATTTTTAATATGTTCTTACATATTGAAACAGAGCATGCTCATAATTTCAATTACAATTTTTCCTAAACTATATAAACAAAAGCCAAGTCAAGACTTTTGTACTATGACAGAAATATTAAGCTAACAAAAATGACACATTTCCACACTATACAACTTACCTGCGGCTCCTTGTCCTCCTCTTGGTCCTGGAGGACCTGCCACCACCGAAACACCCAATGAGGTGGCATAGATAATCTTGCTCTCGGAAATTTTTGCAATACATCATGCTATTTCCGTCTCATGATCCGGATCCGCCGTCACTACCTGCCCTAAGTAGATGTATTCCCTTACCACTTCCAGTGCCTCGCTAACAATTGTAAATTGCTGTTCTCTTCCGAGGCTGTTAAACATTACTTTAGTTTTCTGCAGATAAATTTTTAGACCTATTCTTCTGCTTTGCCCCTCCAGGTCATTGAGCATGCATTGCAATTGGTCCCCTGAGTTACTAAGCAAGGCAATATCATCAGCGAATCGCAAGTTACTAAGGTATTCTCCGTTACCTTTTTTCCCCAATTATTCCCAATCGAGGTCTCTGAATACCTCCTGTAAACACGCTGTGAATAGCATTGAAGAGATCGTATCTCCCTGCCTGACGCCTTTCTTTATTGGGATTTTATTGCTTTCTTTATGGAGGACTATGGTGGCTGTGGAGCCGCTATAGATATCTTTCAGTATTTTTACATACGCCTCATCTACACCCTGGTTCCGTTGTGCCTCCATGACTGCTGAGGTTTCGACAGAATCAAACGCTTTCTCGTAAGTAGATGCATGTGCATATTTTTCTTTCTTGCTATATTCACGCAAGATAGGCTGGCTCCTGCACCTGCCTGTCAAAAAGAAATATTATGGGGTTTTACGTGACAAAACTTTCTGATTATGAGGCATGCCGTAGTGAAGGACTCCGGAAATTTCAACCATCTGGGGTTCTTTAACATACACCTAAATCTAAGTACACGGGTGTTTTCGCATTTTGCTCCCATCGAAATGCGGCTGCCGTGGCCGGGATTCGATCCCACGACCTCGTGCTCAGCACCCCAACACCATAGCCACTGAGCAACCAAAGCGGGTGCACCTGCTGGCCACTTTGAATAAGAGCAACAAGGTCCATAGTGGTATGCGTGCTCTCAGAGTATAAACCATTATTAAAAGAATGTTTTGCCAAAGACTCACTTGTTAACTTTGTGACAATGTATTGAACCTGTAGTATCATTCCACACCTTTTGTTCGCCTAATATTTCCACCCATCATTGAAATTTCTCTCGCCAGCACACACACATTTTAACTACCGGTTGATATTACAATTTTCTTGTGATAAATTCTTGGACTACACAAATTATGTACACAGCAATGTGGTGTGAATAACGTATGACAGAAGTGTATGTTCAAGAGACCTATTGCCCTAGGCTAGCAGTGTAGCATAATGCAGCACCAACATTCTGAGCAGTTTAGCTCACTGGACACAAATGCAAAATATATATTTTTGTTTACTGCTGTACCCTGAGCAGAGCAGACCCTGTGATCATGAAGATGGCAGGCATTTAGCAGCTGTGACCTCATGTGAACGACGTGAGTTTCAGTTATGATTCGTCAGATTATTGTATGTACACCTGAGCATAATGTCCAATCATGATTTCAATTTGGATGATAGAAACCTGCAAGAAAGTGCAGACCATCGTCAGCTGCTCAATGGCCGATGACATGAGTTAATACAATATAAAACATATCAACCGTATATCCCCGAAGTGCAGTCAGTGAGCCTGATCAACGACCATAGTAGCAATGTGGGCTTGTTGGTATGGCATCTTGGCGGGAGTGTTTTAGCGTGAATAAGACTGGACAGTGGACACAAGAACACACGCAGTACACACACAGCGCTACACAAAGTGCTGCATGTGCCTTTTGTGTGTCATCTTGTTCCCAGTCTTATACGAATAAGCGCTAGAACACTCGCACGATGATGATGATTTATTGCCATCCCACCTGAAACAAGGGGGTGACAGCCTAGCTGGCTTGAGTTAATCAGGTATGCTATATTTTTTCTCCTTCCTCAAAACTTCTCCATCTACCCTGCACCACTACCCATGTCTGTAATGGATCCATTCATATCAACCTCTTCCCTGCCTTTTTTCCACCAATAATCTAAACGTCTTTTGCTTATCTCAACTGCTAACCAGCTGATGCTCCCGTCCACTCTAAGTACCAGCACTTCTGGAAGGTGGACCTTACCTACGACTCTCATTGGGTGAATCACTTCGGATAACCATGTCAAGAGCCTGATCAACACTTTCTTGTGCTGAAGCTGGCAAACTAAGCCGTACCAATGCTGCATGCATAAATACAAGTACGTGTACTGTAAAAAGAACAAAGAGGTGGTAGACAGTGGGCTAGCTTAATTTCTAGAGACCATACTTTTGTACAGTCCTGTTTGTCACTTGAGGCAAGTTTCATCAACAGAGGTAAGCTTTTCGAAATGGTGCTGGTAGTGAACAAGAGCATTCATGAATTGAGGTAACACTGTACCACGTTTAAATGACAGCATATTGAGGATTTTTTATGAAAATGAACAAAGCAAAAGGAAACAGGTGTTGGGTATTTAGTTATCTATGCTGAAAATCACAAGAAACAGTGTTTGTAAGGATGTAATATATGCTCTACATGATGTCCTCTGCAGAGCTCATTTCCCTAGAAGAAAGGCGCAATGTTCTTGTAAGGCCTTCAACAAGCCTAATTTCTTTAGAAAACGCTAGCAAGTAGCAACATTCTTTCGCTCACAAAACATAGCCACATGACCCAAATCAGTAGCAACATATCAAACTAAAATCCTGTTAACTATAAGTTGTCATGCCTTTCCTTTGGCCCTCTTCTTTCCTTTCTCCAATGAGACTAGAGACTTTCTTAGCCTTTTGGTCATGTGCACTCTCATGTCTTCTTCGATCTCTGCATTGCATTTAACAAAGTATTACAAAGCTGACAGTGCGGACAGACAGCAATGCTAGGCGAGAAACATGAAAGGGTCGTAATGACAAATTTGGCCAGCATTCTAGTTCCTCTGGCATTACTCTCGTTTCATCTTCTCATAATTGCAAAGCATTTGCAAGTGTGGCTCCCACGTCCACTGCATGACAGTTATCTGTTCAAGCAGTGGACAGGTGTCATCACATCCCACTAAATATCGAATCAATGAACGCTATTTAGGCCCAAAATTAAGTGTGGAAACAAAAATTATGTTGGTAACTGACAAAAGCACACATTTGCGCTGATGGCTCCTGCGAAGCGGTGTCCGCATTGGCGCCTGAGGCAGGGCGTGCTGCACCCACTCCCCATTTCTTAACGCCGACCCTTTCAGGCATGTTGCAGACAGCCCGAGACTGTCATCAAAGCCATACCCGAGAGATACGTCTTGGGCGGACCTGTGTGCAGTCGCATCGAAACCCGTAAGCCTCGTTACGAGATTCCGTCGGCCGTTTGCTAAACTACTGCACAATGAACGGGACAAAGCACAAGCTGCTTAAGATTAAATCGTTCGAAAGGCGCGTCGTATAAGCTTAAGGTATGCTTAATAAGGAATGTGTGGTACTTACCAGCCATGTGCAGGACTCTGGCCTTATAATAGCCTCCCGACGTGGTGTCGTCTCCATTACACCACACGTCGTGGCGGACAGTGGGATTAAAATCCGCGATATCTTGAGGTTGACAATTTTGCACTGCGGTGTGCTCGAGAACCGCAGTAGTCATATCTACCTCGTACTCTACTAAGACGAACATCTCGACTAAGGATATGCAGAACTTGCTCAACAAACACAAAGCAACACAGTCGCATCTGCACGCGTATCCGTCAAGATGGCACTGTGTACTCTATGGATATGGATTCGCATGCGACTTCGACAGGACCATAGCAGAAACAAAATAATAATAATGCTGTAAAACAGCAGCGGGCTCAAAGTTGTACAGAAGCTTAATGATAACAATTTTCATAACTTCATTAGGCGTAAGCATTCATAAAATGACCTCGTAACTCATATGAAAGTAACTGTAACTGCGTATCAAAAATATGGGTTATATTTAAGCAAGAAATTCACAACGTCACATGAATCACCCTAAAAGGGTCTGTTATATCTAGAGCATTGGAAGCGATATTCTGCGAAAAATAAGACATATATAGGGTCAACAGCACACGGTCAGTGCTGATTTAAAAAAAAAAAACAAATCCTTTCCTTCTAATGTTGCATTATTGCAGCACAGGTATCGCGAACACAAGAGCTGCATGCATGTGCGTCCACAGAAAGGCTGCATTCGAAACGATATGTAGCAATTTCTGCCGCAAACCATTAAAGGAATGCTGATCGCCATGACGCTACAAATATGATGATCCAAGCTTGTCCATATATTTATCAGATCATGCAAAATGACACCGCCGAAACAAGGAAATCTGAAACAGCTTGATCCTTTTCAGAAACAGGTAATCATGCATGCAATTTACTTAATGACGCATTGGCATTTCTGCTCAAGGAAAACTGAAGACAGCTTGCATGCACCAAATCTTAGAAAAACGGGCACTGAAATAAAGATCCATAAATGGCATAGATTTCTCAAGAACCACAATCATACAAAAATAACTTGTTAGGCAAGGTTCTGGTTGGGGTTGCAGAAGTCACTGGGTGTGATGGCGCAGAACCAGCGCCTAAAGAGAACTCAGCGTCACAAGTCGGTGGCTGATATATACATATATATATATATATATATATATATGTGTGTGTGTGTGTGTGTGTGTGTGTGTTTGTAATGTTTCATTATTCCGTATGGCAGCGCCTCTAGGACACCAAATTGGCAACGGGGGCACCGAGGCCAGAACCCGGACATGATCCATGGGTTGGGGCTCGCCAAGCCCGGGCCCACGAGCCGCCCTGCTTCCAGCATTGATACTCCCGCTTCACATAATCTCAGGTGCTCTATAAGGCTTCCGTTTGCCGGTTACATGTGCCCTCCTGTTACTTGTAAAAAAAATGAAATATTAAGCAGGGCCCAGGCGGTTACCCTTCGACAATTACAAGACCTTGCGTACCCTAACCTCGCGGTTCTTCATGCCATATACCCTGAAAGATATCCCAGTGCGGACTGCCCTGCCTGTGGACTAAGGGCAACATTGGACCATGTGTTGTGGGAGTGCGAAGCCATCGGCTCCTCCTTCAGCGAGGATAGGTGGGCTGCGCTCTTGGGCAGCCCCGAACTCAGTGACCAAACCCTGGCCGTCTAGAGCGCCCGCAATCGGGCCGTCAAGCTCGGCTTTGTGGTCCCTACGTGGGACTAGCCGGGTGGCGCGGGGTCTCCCCTGCGTCTTCTCTGGACCTAATAAAGTTATTTCACTCACTCACTCATATATCGTTGAGAGAATATAGCCGCCCGCAACTTCTACAACACGGATCAGAGTTTTGATGGCTAATTGGCGGTGGTTTACTGAACGTGTAGGCTGTGCACGCCGCTTTTACAAATGTGCTGCAACACCAAGATGTGGTAGCACTGCGCGCAAAATATGCAGGGACGTCGTTTATGCTTGGATCAGTTGACAAAGCACAAAATAAAGTTAATCTAGCCACTTGCTTGTCTGACATACGTGCATGTGCTTGATAATTCACGAGCAAGCACGAATAAAATTAAGATATTGTTACGTAGGAAGACGCAGACGAAAAGCTATTTACAAATATATTTACAAGGAAAATACGCTGCGCTTGGCCAAGAGGCAACAGCCCGCGCTAGCTTCTAATCGTCGTCGTCGTCTTCACACTGCTGGCCTTTCGTGATCGCACATATTGTGCCGTAGTACTACCCCCGGCTGCAAAAGCGCCGTCCCGGAGCGACTAAAGATCGGACTCGGAAGCAGTGTAGTAGGCCTTGAGCCTACTGACGTGTACGACATCACTAGATGCCACAAGAGAGGACGAGGTTGAGCCCACAGGAGCAATTTCGTAAGTCACAGGCGTCACCTGGCGCAGCACGCGGTAGGGCCCTGTGTATCGCGAAAGAAGCTTCTCTGAAAGTCCGACGTGACGAGAGGGCGACCACAGGAGCACGAGCGCACCAGGTGAAAACTGTACGTCACGATGGCGGGCGTTGTACTGACACTGCTGAGTGGTCTGTGAGGCCGTAAGTCGAGCACGGGCAAGCTGGCGTGCATGGTCGCCGAGGGCGACGGCGTCGCGCGCATACTCGCTTGTTGAGACCGCAGCAGGAGGAAGTGCCGTGTCTAGGGGCAAGGTAGGTTCGCGACCGTACAGTAGATAAAAGCGAGAAAATCCGGCGGTGTCGTGCCGGGAAGAATTGTACGCAAATGTTACGTAAGGAAGGGCAATGTCCCAGTCGTGGTGGTCCTTGGAAACGTACTTGGCCAGCATATCGGTAAGCGTACGGTTTAACCGCTCTGTCAGGCCATTGGTTTGAGGATGGTATGAAGTAGTCAGTTTGTGTTGAATGGAGCAGGAACGCACAATGTCAGCGATAACTTTCGAGAGGAAGTTTCGACCACGGTCAGTAAGCAGCTGTCGCGGGGCGCCATGAAGCAAGATAATGTCACGCAAGAGAAAGTCCGCGACGTCAGTGGCGCAGCTGGTAGGGAGAGCCCGAGTGATAGCGTATCGGGTGGCGTAATCAGTCGCGACGGCTACCCATTTGTTCCCAGAGGATGACGTGGGAAAGGGACCGAGCAGGTCTAATCCAACACGAAAGAACGGTTCCACAGGGACGGTGATCGGCTGGAGATGACCGGCAGGTAGCACCTGAGGTGTCTTCCGACGCTGGCAGGGATCACAAGCAGCAACATAGCGTCGAACGGAGTGAGCGAGACCAGGCCAATAGAAGCGGCGGCGGACGCGGTCGTACGTGCGGGTTACCCCAAGATGTCCTGCAGTGGGTGCGTCATGCATCTCAAAGAGCACAGTCTGTCGTAGATGTTTTGGCACGACAAGAAGAAGATCAGGTCCATCAGGGAGGAAGTTCCTTCGGTACAGAATGCCGCCCTGGAGGACATATCGGCGAACGGATGCGTCGGTAGGTGTAGAGCGCAGACGCTCGATGAGTACTCGCAGCGATAGGTCTCGGTACTGCTCATCGGCGGTGTTAGCGAAGGCAGACACAGAGAAAATGCCGTCGGCGGTACTACTGTCGGCGTCGTCAGGCTCGTCTACCGGGTAGCGAGACAGGCAGTCAGCGTCCTTGTGTAGTCGGCCAGATTTGTAGGTGACAGAGAACGAATATTCTTGGAGGCGTAAGGCCCAGCGACCAAGTCTTCCTGAAGGGTCTTTCAATGAGCATAACCAACAAAGCGCGTGATGGCGTGACGGAAAAGGATCGGCCATATAAGTATGGGCGGAATTTCGCAACCGCCCAAACTAGGGCCAGACACTCACGCTCAGTGATGGAATAGTTGCGCTCCGCGGGTGAGAGGAGCCTGCTGGCGTAAGCGATAACACGGCCGTGGCCACGCTGGCGTTGTGCCAGTACTGCTCCGATTCCGTGACCGCTGGCATCAGTACGGACTTCGGTAGGCGCAGAAGGATCGAAATGGGCCAGAACTGGAGGCGTTGTGAGAATGTCGATTAGATGAGAGAATGTAGAGGCCTCGTTATCGCCCCACTGGAAAGGAGCGTCTTTTTTCAAAAGGTCGGTTAGTGGTCGTGCTATGGCGGCGAAATTCCTCACGAAACGGCGGAAGTACAAACAAAGGCCGATGAAGCTGCGCACATCCTTGACACACTTCGGAACAGGGAAGTGCGTAACAGCATGGATCTTGCCTGGGTCCGGTTGCACTCCGTTCGCGTCAACGAGATGTCCAAGGACGGTAATCTGGCGACGGCCGAATTGGCACTTCGATGCGTTGAGTTGCAGACCGGCTCGCCGAAAAACGTCCAGGACTGCTGAGAGGCGCTCGAGGTGCGTAGCGAACGTTGGGGAGAATACGATAACGTCGTCCAAGTAGCACAAGCACGTGGACCATTTGAAACCGTGCAGAAGGGAGTCCATCATGCGTTCAAAAGTGGCAGGAGCGTTACATAGGCCGAACGGCATCACCTTGAATTGATAAAGACCATCGGGTGTTACAAAGGCAGTCTTCTCGCGGTCGAGGTCGTCCACGGCAATCTGCCAATAGCCGGAGCGAAGGTCAATAAAGGAGAAATAGCGAGCACCGTGGAGGCAGTCAAGGGCGTCATCAATCCGATGTAGGGGATACACGTCCTTTTTGGTAACCCTGTTAAGGTGCCGATAATCCACGCAGGTGCCGATAAGGTGCCGATAATCCTTCTTTTTTACCAGCACAACCGGGGACGCCCAAGGACTACATGACGGTTCAATAATGTTCTTGGCAAGCATTTTGCGAACTTCTGCGTGAATGACTTGACGCTCAGCTGGTGACACTCGATACGGGCGGCGATGAATAGGAGGGGCATCGCCGGTATTAATGCGATGTTTGACAGCTGTAGTTTGGGCTAAAGGACGATCCTTAAAGTCAAAAATATCGTGGTAGGAAAACAGAACGCGGTAGAGTTCACGAGCGTGCTCGGAGTGCAAGTCGGGGGCAATCAATTTCCGTAAGTCAGCGACGGTACAATTTGTCGACTGCGATGGTAGAGGAGTATCGGTAGAGGAGTAGAGGAGTAACTGCAATGGATGCTACTGAGTGATCCTCGAATGAACAAAGCTGGGCCAAAGACATCGCACGTGGCAGCACTTGTGTCGTCAAGCCAAAGTTGACCACGGGCACGCAGACGCAATTCGCCGTAATAGATAAAACTGTATGGGGTACTGTGATCCCGTGTGTAAGGAGGACGTCTTGCATAGGAGCCGCGATGTAGTGACCGTCGGGGACTGGTGGGGATGACACTAGGTCAACGTAGGTCAGTGCCGAAGGTGGCAAGCGAACGAAGTCGGCGGAACTGAGGCGACTGGGGTGTGGTTCAGCAGGATCCAGAACAGGCAGGTCAAGGCGGAGAGTACTGGCGAAACAATCGATGAGAGCAGAATGTGCGGAGAGGAAGTCTAAGCCCAGGATGATGTCGTGGGGACAGTGGGCGATGACTGTGAATAGCACGATTGTTGAGCGATCGGCGAAGGAGACGCGGGCGGTACACATACCAATTACGGGGGCTGTTCCGCCATCCCATCGGCGACACGGACAACAGGCGTCGTGGCGGGCGTGATAATTTTCTTGAGCCGGATACGAAGGTCAGCGCTCATTACGGACAAATGCGCCCCAGTGTCTATGAGAGCAGACACAGAAACACCGTCGACTTGCACGTCAAGAAGGTTCAGATGAGTGGGCAAAGTCAGTAGAGGATTTGGCGGCGTAGGGAGCAATGCAGCGCCACCTCGAGGCGCTGCATCGTCTAGTTTTCCGGCTGGGAGCGGCGTCCGAAGGGAGTCAGCGAATAGGAGCGACGGGGCTGGGGAGAGCGAGATTGCCGTCGTTGGGGCGAAGGCAATCGAAGAATAGGGGCGGTTCGTTGCAGCAGAATCACTGGCGGCATTATCGGAGCGTGCGGCATAGGGACGAGAAGGGCCACCTGAGGGGCGAGAGTAGGCAGTATAAGTAGACCGGATCGGGGAACTCCAGCGACTACGACAGTGCCGAGAAATGTGCCCGATTCGATGGCAGTGGAAACAAATAGGCTTGTCGTCAGCAGTGCGCCATTCAGATGGGTTGCGGAAACGTGGTGGGTAAGAAGATGCGGGACGGGGCGAAATCGAAGAAGCCGGGCGGGTATCAGGGCGATGGGCCGAGCAGATGGTGTGAAGACCCATGTTTTCAAACTCCTGGCGGACAACTGCCTGGATCAGTGAGACCGTGACTGCAGATGTGTTGGTGGGACTGGAGTCGAAGGCAGCCGGATAGGCGGCCTCGATCTCACGCCGGACGATCCTGGTAACATCGGCAGTGTTGTTGGGACGAGGAGCGTCGGCACAGGAAGCTGTCGCTGGGGTGTTGGGCAGACGGGCAAACTGCTGGTCAATACGTCGGCTTTTGGCGAGTTCCAGGCGGCGGCACTCTTTTATAACAGCATCCACCGTGGCTACGTTGTTGCAAACGAGCAAGTTGAAGGCGTCATCGGCAATGCCTTTGAGGATGTGGGAAACCTTGTCTGACTCAGTCATGTGGGTGTCAGCTTCGCGGCACAGAGCCAAGACGTCCTGAATGTACGTGACATAGGGCTCTGTTGACGTCTGCACACGGCCGGAAAGCGCCTTCTGCGCGGCAAGTTGTTGACCGTAGGGGTTGCCGAACAAGTCTCGAAGCTGTGTCTTAAGTGAATCCCAACTGGTGAGCTCATCTTCGTGCGTGCGATACCAAACTCGAGGTGTGCCACCGAG
The DNA here is from genome assembly GCF_023375885.2 of Dermacentor andersoni. Classification (NCBI taxonomy): domain Eukaryota; kingdom Metazoa; phylum Arthropoda; class Arachnida; order Ixodida; family Ixodidae; genus Dermacentor; species Dermacentor andersoni. The sequence continues at coordinate 33,593,641 of NC_092818.1, forward strand.
GTAAAAGACTACGTTGGCGAGCATAATAGTAGGGTACCACCGGTTATTGCGGCTGACGTGTTCATACAGGCGGATCCAGTCATCGACGTCTTCCCCATCTTGGCCCGAGAATACGCCAGGATCACGGGGAGCGGGGAGAGTGATGTAGGTCGTCGAAGTGGCAGCAGGTGTCGGAGCCGGCGGAGTCGGGTTGTCGTCGCCGGGAGCCATGAAGGAAGGCTCGACGTACCGTCCACTGCGAAGCTCCGTGACGAGGTACGGGGAACGTCCACCTCCACCAGATATGTTACGTAGGAAGACGCAGACGAAAAGCTATGTACAAATATATTTACAAGGAAAATACGCTGCGCTTGGCCAAGAGGCAACAGCCCGCGCTAGCTTCTAATCGTCGTCTTCACACTGCTGGCCTTTCGTACAACGTGCCCCGATCGAGTCACGGTTTCCGCCGCACATAACTTTAGCGATCAGTTTTCTCTCAGAACGAAGTTCAAGAGGTATCCTAATCGTGTAGCTAGTGTATTGTTTCCAAATTTCAGTATCAGTTATTACTGACATTGAATTATGCAATTTTACTCACTTGTTAATTCAGTGGCTTGGAGGGAGACACACTTTAATGCGCTGTGCTGCATGTGATGAATGTTTTCTGCAACTGCTGGCAGGATAACTTCTTTCCTTTTTTTTCTATGCAGTATTAGGCATCTATACTAATTGAAATGGATTTTTGTGAGATTGAGCATGTAGACACATTGCAACGCTTCTATTTCAATAACCCAGTGAAATATTGGTTCTTTAAGGAGCATTGTTGTGGTAGGCATTACTGTGAGTACGACAAACTATGTGCAGAGCTGAACACTTGGACACATGGATATTGCATCTGCATGGTTTAACTTTTAAACATGGTACAATAGCTCGCTACATATAGCAAGCCATGTTTAGCGGATTTCCTCTTGACGTCCACATTTGTTGCTATAAAGTGCAGGAAGGGTGTGATGATGCTCATGAAACAAAGTGACTTAGACAGCAACGGGAGATGCTACAAAAACACAATACTTGGTTACATTGGCATCACTTCTTGGCACATAATTGGCTGTCATAATTACTTCTGACCCTTGTGCTTAGACCTACGCTGACCTGCTATGCTGTGCCAACACTATTTGTAAATACAAGGCACGGTGCTTGCAAAAAGGACTTGGCCAGAGGTGGCTGATGACAGAATAGGCGAATTAATAGGGAGCACATTTTCACAGGGTTTCTTTAACTGAGGTACGGTTGGTAAACTGAGGTAAATTTCTGCAAACATTGCTATTTGTAAAGAGAAACATTCTCAAATGGAGAGACCCCTACACCTTGCTGCTCCTTGGGACGTACACTGTCGCACCCATAATTCAATTAAATATGTATGTAGAACAACACGGTTCTTGTTTGCACTGAATTTTAATCAATGAACTGGCTTTGCATAGGAGAGGTAATCTTACTGTTACCACTATGCCCTATGTATGTGTCTTGTGACTGCGACACTTATTTCGTCAGTGTTATCCCTAGAAGATAAAATTTATTTCTTTGCTCTTTCAGATGAATCTGGCAAACCTGAGCAGCCCTTCCGCGGATGTCACTAACATTGATCCCTACGAGAATGAAGCAGATCATCTTGGGCAGACTGATCTTGCTTCTGAAATTTATGCTCGTGAAAGCACAAGTGCTTGCGTCAGCAACGTAGAAGGTACTAACGAAGCTGCAAGTGAAATAGGCAGTAGGGATGAATGCAGTTCTGCCTTCGAGTTGAACAATGATGATAATACAGAGAGTGAACCAGAGAATGCTGCTGAAGGAAGCGAACATGAAGCCCTTGAAGATGACGAGTTTGACATGTATTTCACAAAGCTTTCAGAGGAGTACCTTCCAAACCAGACAACAACAAAAGCACAGGCTCTTCTCCTTGTGCTGGCATATGTTGTTACTTCTGGCCTCACATGGACACAACTACAAGGGCTTCTTACTTTAATAAATGCTCTGTTTGGGGTGCAAGTTGTGCCATGCGCCACATATTCTGTGAGGAGGCTGTGGAAGAACAGAAAAGAAGCATTAAGGATGCACCTATACTGCCAGAACTGCTATCAATACCTGGGAAAGTACATCGATGTCAAAGGTGAAGACACCATCACTTGTGCTTCTTGCAGCAGTGAGAAGAAGCTGCAACATTTAATGAATTCCGCAAGCTTTTCCTAATGTTTAACATTAAGCAGCAGCTTCTGGTGCTATTGAAACAGGTTGGCAGTACCTTGCTTTCCAATTTGCAGAAGATTGCATCTGTTGCTCATGTGTCGAGTGTCTACTGTAACATCACGGATGGCATTCTTTACCGCAGTGTTAGAAAGCAGAAGAACATGACATGGAGCGACATCACTTTGACCATGAACACTGATGGGGCGCCTGTGTTCGATGCGAGTAAAAACTCTATATGGCCAATCCAAGTGATGGTTAATGAACTCCCAGTTTTAAATCGGTGGCAAAATGTGCTAATTTCAGGTGTGTGGTATTCACATGTTCACCCACCTATGCACCTCTTCATGAAACAGTTTGTTGAAGAAGTCAACTACATCGGAAAGCTGGTGTGGTCACACGCTGGAAGAACTGTTGAGTCAGCAGTGCATGTTATTTTGTGTTGTGTGGACTCCCCAGCAAGAGCCGCTATCCTGAACAAGAAGCAGTACAACGGGTATTTTGGGTGCAGCTGGTGCTTGGAGCAAGGCATCACTATAGATGGTAAGTGAACTCAGTTAAACAGCAAACAGCTATTGTCAAGTCTATGAGAAAAACAGTGTGTGCTCTTTGCTTATGCATACTAGTATGCTTCGAATGTATTGTGCACAAATGAAAACACGCTGTCAAGAAAGCTTTGTGGGTTGGATGTTTCTCTGATCTTTGTTTTAGTGCATGCGCTGCACATTTGAAGAATACCAAATAGCTCTTGTCAAATCTCCCTACTGTATTTAACATACAGAGCAAGGTTTCTAGTAGTTAACAAAGCTATCCCCGTACCATACTGCTTTTTGTTTTCTTTGGGGCATTAGGAGCCTTGGCTGACTATGCATGATGTATCTTATATTGACTGCATACTTTTTATACTATATTATAATGCAATTATGCGGTCACTAACCTTCGGTCATTTTCCCAATAATTATTTTAACCTTTGTTGCAAATCTGACAATTTTAATACCTTAATGATGTCGCATTTGTCATTGGCAAACAGCAGCAAAGGGGTGTGCCTGCATGTGATGACAAGTTTGTGCAGAAGGTGTCCTTAGCAGGATACTGCAGAAGAATTACAGAAAGCTTTTCCAAGTTGGCTGGCTGCTGTACTTATAAATCTAGAAAACAGCAATACAAACATGAAAAACAGCGAAACTATTTGAAGCTTGGACTAAATTGTGGCAGTTCAGCTCACATGCATCACTTTTCAGTGCAATTTTTTTTCTCTCTTTAAAAAACTGGCAAAAAATTCTGCTGTTTAATGGAAAGAAAAAAAGTAAGGAGACACTGATTTTAGTGTTGCCATAGGGCGAGTGTTGTTTCTCATTCAAGGTCAGTAGCATAAAAGGCAAGCACAAATTCATGATGCATTACACAGAGCAGCGGTGTGTAGTGCAGTTTTTCTTGGCCTTTGACAGCTTTTGCATTTTTTTGCCATTCAGACATGCGTTTTTCTAAATAGTATTTGACACTCCTTGCACTGTGGCATGGGTAGTAACATGATTTGCTGCCATCTGCTTCTGTGAAATCTGTGCGCAGGCTTCTTTTTTGTGCCTCACAGCTATGCTTTTGTTCACAGCTGTGGTCCAAGCCACAGAAGCTTACCTCTAAGTTTCTCTTCGAACAGAAACTGCAGGGCAATGGCGTTATAGACCTTACACAAAATTGGCAGATCATATTGTAGGAATGTACCCATCACAAAGCTGAAAGAACCCGCCTAGGACCATCCAAGACTTGCAGTAATCGTGAGCCATGCCAAGTAGCCCTAACAAGACCACTTGCACTGGAGTGATTGTGTATTGTCAAAATTTAAATTTTAATCGGCAATGCTCATGGGCCACTCCAAACATTACAGTGCACTGCCGTTGACAGTGTTAATTCATGCCTTAATTATGTGTAGTCCAGGACGTTGTGCAACTGTAAGTTGTTTCAAGGAAACTTGTCACGATCATAAATGGCCAAAAATGGTAAGCGTTCGTTTCTGTGCATAAAAAATGAATAATGTAGTTAGATCAATCATACCTTACTTTAACAGTAACTGCATACTGATGGAAAATCTTGCAAAATAGGTTGTGGATAAAGTGCTGCTCATGCTGGTTGCTTTTGTTTCGCGATATATATGTGCAAGAAAGAATACTTGCATCATTTGTTTCTAGCTTGTACCCGAAAATTCTATTTCGTTACCTCTTTAGTCAAAATCAAAGATGAACCCGAGAAATGTTAGAGCTATCTTGCATGACTCATGCAAACCACAAGTCTTGTACTGTCCTACACAGGACCCTCCACTTAGTGGTGGGTGCAGTACTGCAACATCGCAACTTTTCGCCACTTCTTCTGCGCTGCTGAGAGATGCCATCAATTTTGCATAAGGGCTATCTGTGAAATGTTTCACTCGGAAGTGTTTTAAAATCTTTTATATGTTCACTGCAGTGTCCAACTTAACATTCTAAATGCAGATATCATTCTGATGCTTAGTACAAATTATGCTTTGCCTGCAGGCACAGTGAAGTACCCTTTCAACAGGCAGAACGCCCCTGACAGGACTCACAGTGGTGTGCTCAAAGGAATGGTTGAAGCAGCACAGCGTAAGGAACCTGTCTGTGGTATCAAGGGACCATCAACTCTGGTCAAGTGGCAAGGCCTTGATCTTGTTCTGGGGCTTCCACCTGACTATATGCATTGTGTTTTGGAAGGCGTTACCAAGCAGATCACTGAATTGTGGATGTCGTGTACTGGTTCCTCGTGGTATATAGGCAGGCATTTGAAGCTTGTGGATGCAAGACTACGTTCACTAAGGCCACCTATAATTTTCTCAAGGTCAGGACGGCCCTTATCAGACCGGGCATATTGGAAGGCGGCTGAATGGCGCTCTTGGCTTTTGTTTTATTGTCTGCCATGTGTGTCCAGCATACTTCCACGAGCCTATGTGACACATTTTGCACTTCTTACACAAGCAGTCTTTCTTTTGTTGAAAGACATTGGCATAGAAGCTGAAATCTGTACTGCTGAAAAGTTACTGTTAGCATTTGTTAAGCAGACTGCAAAGCAATACGGAGAAAGTGCAATGACATTTAACATGGATCATTTGTTGCATCTTTCAAAGTCGGCACGGATGTTTGGGCCTCATTGGGGTACCTCGACATTTCCATTTGAAGATGGCATTGGTAAGGCACTCCAGCTTGTAACAGCTGCTAAGCATGTGCCTGTTGAAATTGCTGAACGGTGCATCATGCACCAGGCCTACCGGACTGCTTCAGCACAAGTAGAACTTCCGTCTTATCTTTTGTCTGCAAGGAAGGAGCTGGAGCACACATATAAGAGATGCTTTCAGACATGTGCTCTTGGGCAGGCACGACAAATTCATGATGTTCCAGAAAATCTGAAAAGACTTTTCATTTCACGATTTGGTACCCTCCCACAACTGTGCAAGTATTTGAGGTGCCAGGTTGGCCCGATTGTCATTCACAGTTCCGAGTACTCTGTGCCAAGAAAAACCTGCTCTTCCTATGTAAAAATGTCCGATGGCATGTACTGTTATATTTTGGCCATTTATGTTGTTTCAGGCACTATGTACTTTCACTGCCAGCAACTGCTTACTACATCCAGTGCATTTGATGTGCCACACATTTTGCAGTGCCGTCATCCACCTCCAACTGAGAATCACTTCTTGTATTGTGTTGACGACATAACATTTCAGTGTGTTTTCTTAAGTGTTGGTAACATCTCATATTTATCTCAGTTACCTAATAAGGTAGAAAAGAACTAAATCGAAATTTGAAGGTTCCTTCCATAATTCAAGATTGCAGGTACGGGTGTCTTTGAATAATTTAAACTCTGGGAAGTGAGTTGTAGAGTCATTGTTAAGGTCGAGTAGTTGTATTTATAAATTCCAAATTGTGTCGTCTGTCGAACTGTAGCAGGCTACTACAATTTAACCGTGTGTACTTTCTCCAATATATAGGTTTGTGGGAGCAGCATGCTGATTGCGGTTAGTGTACAGTTGTTATCCTGTATAGACGAACCTTCTGTGCTGTGTCTCAAAACACTGGGCTTTATGTGATCCCATTGTCGTCCTACTAAACCATTAAGGCCTTTACGTGCCCTGAATCGTGCCTTAGCTTTTCCAAAACCGCACCCTCCGTCCAGATCGGGTTCCCTCCGAAGTTTCTAAAGAAATATGCTTGTCCTGCAACGAGTGCTCTCGAAACTGTGTTGCATGTACAGTTGGTATGGGTTTTGTTCCGTTTTGCTTGGGGCTGAATGCATGGGGGCTGTATACAGCTCGTGCCCGAGCATAACCGCAGCGGTTGTTTGCCCATTGATGTGGAGACAGTGGTGTGTTGCTTTAGCAGGAACTGGGCCAGCCTACACAGGAATGTTCTGTCCTTGTTTTTGGCTAATGCTCGTTTCGTTTCAAAAGCCATACTTTCTGCTTGACCATTCATTAGAGGATGACACAGTGCGCTTGTTGCATATGTCACCCCATTCTTCTTTAGGAAACTCTCAACTTCTACTGAAATGAAGGAAGGTCTATTATCCTCGCAAGCTTTTTGGGAGCCCAAATAATGCGAAATGGTTCAGGATTTCTTCAATCAATGTGGCAGACTGTATGTTGTGCATAGAGCACATTTCGAATGATTTGCTGTATGCTTCGACAATGAACAGCATTCGGCCTTTTACAGGGCCAGCAAAGTTTGTGTGAACTGTGTCCCAAGACGTTAATGCATATTCCCATTCGGAGACCGGTGCCCTAGTTGGTGCCCTGAAGTGTTGACAAGTTGCACAGCTTTTAGCAAGCCTTTACATGTCTGTGTCAAAGCCTTGCCACCAAAACTGACTGCATGTGCATGCCTTCAGGCCCACAATTCCACAGTGGTTTTCATGCGCGAGTTCAAGAAGGTCATTTCTCACCTTTGTTGAAATTGCCACCCTGGAGCCTCTAACAAGGCATCCCCTTTTGCACTGAAAGCTCTGTCTCAAGTTCCTGTAGGATGAACACCTTTCTTTTGCCAGTTTATTCACTCGGCCATTTGAGTGGCCTCCAGCACCGAGGGAAAAACCAAGTCTTCTTGGGTCAGTTGCACGAGTTCATGTGGTGAAAGCTCCAAGCTGGGCATGGTATTTAACACGAGCACTCCTCCCGGGCAATAAAGCTCGTCAGCTTGTGCCAGTATTGGAAGTCTGCTGAGAGCGTCGGTGTTTTGGTGCTGTCAGCTAGGCCTGTACACCAACTTGTAATGGTATGTTGCTAGTTTCAGGCACCATCGCATAATCCTTGCAGAAAGGACCCAGCGTACTTGCTTTGTTTCACCTATGATTTCAGTCAGTGCCTGGTGACCTGTTATTATGGTCATGTGCTGGCTAGCGATGTACTTATGAAAATGACATGCCATAGGTTGCTGTCAGACCTTTGTCGAGCTGGGAGTACTTTTCAATGCGTCACCGTGTTCGCAGTGGAATACAATGGATGCCTCTCAGCCAAAAGAATCTTCCTGAGCGAGGACAGTGCCGACACCATATGGCGATCCATCCACGAAAAAAAGAGGGGCTTCATCTTGTAGTGAGCGAGTACTGTAGATGTGTGTATCGCCTCTTTAAGCGCCTCGAAAGCGGCTTGATGCTTGCTGTCTCACTTCCAGGGTGTGTTATTTTATAGAAGCCTATACAATTCAGCAGCTGTTGCTCTGTCCTCTAAAGTGTGGTCATTCGTAAAATGAAATAAGATCCAGAAAAGTTCTTAGCAATGTCTTGTCAGATGGTTTGGGTGCTTGAAGCATATCCTCAAGCTTTTTCTCGGTGGTATGAACACCCGTGGCATCAATTTGATGTCGCAGATACTCAACTGACGCGATCCCAAAGTGGCACTTTTCTTTCTTGAGGAAAAGGCCTCTCTCACTTCGCCTCAACAGTACCTGATTCAGACGCTGTGCATGCCCATTTCCACCCTTCCCATTAACAATGATGTCATCAAGCTAAACACTTGCCCCTGGAATTCCAGCCAACATTGTTTCTATCAGGTGCTGAAAGGTAGCTGGTGTGGTGGAAATTCTGAATGGGAGGCATTTCACTTTGAACAGTCCTTTTATTGTGTTGACTGTGAGCAGTGCTGCTGTTCGACTTTCAGTTGTTGATATGCTTGGTATATATCCAGTGTTGAGAAGGGGGTTTTGCCATGTAGGTTTGTGGACACTTCATCCGCAGTTGCTAGCGGGTATGATGCCTTCTTCACTGCTGCGTTAACAATACTCCTGTAGTCACCACAGACACATAGTGTCCCGTCGTTGCTCTGAATGGGAACCAGTGTGGTTGCCAATTTGGTACGCTGCGTTAGTTTTAGGATACCGTGTTGCTGTAGATAATCAAGCTCCTTTTCCATTGGCCCTTGCAGTGCCAGCAGAACTGGACACTTGCAAAGGTTCACAGTCACGCCATTTTTGGTTCCCAGGTGAATCAAGGGAGCTGTGTAGCTCCAGATGTCTTTCTGGAATACATCTGGGGGCCGTCCGAGAACCTCTGTAATCTCCGACATGGCTCTCCTATGTAATTGATCCCTTTCACCTGAAATTGAAGTGCCGAAAACCAGGCTTTTCCTAGAAGGTTGCACTTGGTGCCCTTCATAACCAGCAACAGCAGCACATAGTTCTTTTATTTGAACTTGATCTGAATTTGCGCAGAGCCCAGGATGGATATCTTTTCAACTGACCATGTGTGAAAGTCCAGCAGCTTGCTTGCAAGCCGGAGAGCATTTTTATTCTGCGTTTCGTGGTATTTGTCGTCGGTTATCAGGGAGCAAGCTGCACCTGCGTCTACCTCAAACTGGAGCAGCTTCGCCTCCATCCTCAAGTCCGTGAGGAATTTGGAGGAGTGTATTCGTCCACTCGCTGACTGTAGCTCATAGCAGGACTCGCTGCCAGGTAGGGGTTGGCACTTGTTTTTCTTTTCTTTTGAAATGAAGGCATTCTCGATGTGACCTTTCTTGTCGCAGAAGGGGCACTCGGCTGTCTTAAATTTGCATGTTTCAGGGCAGTGTGAATCATCGCATCGATGGCAATTTAGGTCTGATGAATTCTCGCTTCCTTGCTTGGTTTGCGCCATGCTGATAATTTCCCCTGAGTTCGCCACTTTCTCAAATCCTCACTGATGCCTTGACACACTTTCCGCTGATGAGGCTAAGTCTAGAGTTCATTGGAATGTAAGCTCTTTTTTCACGAACGGTCTCTGCTGAAGATGTTTGTCCCGGATGCTGCAAACAAATCTGTCAAAGAGCATCACATGTTGTGGTAGCAGGTTGGGTTTGCTGCTGAAGTGCAAGTTTGGCTGTCAGGTGACGTCAATGTTGCAGCCATTGGCAGCACTCCAATGCTGCAGTTGGCTGTCAAGTTTATGAGGGCCGCAATGTAGCTGCGGATCGACTCATGCGGCCTTTGGTCACATCTTTGAAACACATACCGGCTGTAAAGCTCGGAAGGCCTGAGGTCCATGTGCAGCCGGAGAAGTGTCGCTAAATCATTGGTTCACTTCTTCCGGGGTCTTCGTTGTGACCGGTGTGTACACAGTCTCGAAAGTGTCGGCCCCACAAAGCCAGAGGAGAAGTGCCCATTTCTTTGCTTCGCTCCATTGCTGATGTCATTTGCCACGAAGGAAAAGTCGAGATGCTGGATCTTCGATACCCATGATTTTGCCAGAGAAAAGCTTGATGGCATAGTGAATTCCTCCTATAGCCATGGCTTTAACTTCAAAAACTTATCCGCTTCACAACTCCTGCCTTGTCAGCAGTTGTTCATGTGGGGTCGAGCCCCATCTGTGATAGGAATGCTCATCGGTTGGTGGCAGAAGACAGGGTTTATTTTCTACAAAAGACGCAGGCAAGCACCATATGTGTTCGAGGGGGCAGACCCTCGACCCTTGTTCGGGCCCTGTCCGGCGGCCGAGATGCTGGGGCAACGGAAGATTCTTGGAACTTGACTCGTGGTGGGACTGCTTCCGGTTTCTGCTGCACTGGTGCTTCCTCCAGCTGAAGAGTGGTGGTGTGTCACTTGTACGCAACCCTTTTCTTCTGGCATTTGCACTACTGTAACCTAGTTTGGGGAACTTCTCCGTACACTACTGCTTTAAGAATTGCCGTCAACCAACCTTATGATCACCCCTCCGCAGACCTCTTCAAAGACAGCAATATACTGTGAATATTCAGTCTTTTCGATATATGTCTGTGCTTATACTACAAACAGGAAATTCTGGGCAACGTTTCAACTCTGTCAGAATCGACTAATCTAGAACTGTTTCGGCGGCATACCCGTTACGCCATGAATGCAAGGCACTACACTCTTTTAACACACCACGGACTAACTATGGACAACAGACGCTTAAATATTATCTTCCATCATTATTGAACTGCCTCTATGATGCGTCCCTTGATATTAACAGGTGCAGCAATGCCGACCTCCGAGCATTCTTTCAATAAGTGTTTTTCTCATTTTTTGTATGGTTTGGCTCATCCTTGTGGAAATAACGGTTAAAAGTGAAATATGTAGCTTGCGGAAATGGGTAGTGAAACCATCTTGTAAGTAAACATCGTATCTTGATAATGTGTGCTTACAACTCGGGCTGAGTTGGGAGCACCTCGTTATGCTTTTTTATATTGTCGCCGTTTTTTACACTTGTGTATACAAAACCTTGTCGTCGCTTTCTTTCTTTTTACCTAACCTTACAGCCAGTATTTTCTACAATGAAATTGGTGTTGTTATCCCTGTATATATTCTTCTAAAGTTTCGTTCTTCAAACACTTAATTTTGTATTTTATTTGTTGTTTTGTGTGTTTACCTTATACTGCTGCCTTTCTTGGTGTTTTTTGTTTAGTAATACAATAGTGCTCTGTTTTTTACTGGAGTCAATTTTCATGTTTCTGCATCCTGTCTTTGTACCACATGCTTGATGGTGTCATTGTCAACGAACCTTGTGGGCCTCGAGAGCTAGTCAAGCTATGGCTTTTTTCCCGAGGTCCACTGCTCTTTGAATGAAGCAGGAAATGAAATGAAATGTGAAGTTACTATAGTGCGCCATGGTGATAGCCAGCAAATTCAAAGCGTGACAGCAAACACGTGGTGATTATGTGTATTTTTGTGTTCATATAATGAGAAATGCAGCTTTGACTTGAGCAAGCCACATATGTTATCTAATTTCAATAATTCGGAATGTTCTAATAATTCAGACTTCGATACACAGTTGTTGGAGTTGCATTGGTGCATGTTCATTGTACTTGGCACATTATTATACTGGCTGAAGGCTGGCAGGTCTCTGGATGGAATTGAAAACTATCTAGATGCCTGGAAGCTTGAAGACAAATCTGTAGCTGACACAGTAACATGAATAACTATGTAATGGCAGTGGACTGTGCAACAGCCCCAGGATCAGATGTTCCCAAAACATTTACAGTGTATTGAAATACATATACTTTTGTTTGGTGTTGTATGGCTAGAAATAAGACAAATGTACTTTCTTAAGAAATCGGGTGACTTCCTCCTAAAAATTGCATGTCTTTATGAATTATTAATACATTCAAACTTGCCTTAATATTGACTGTATAAAAAGATATATGAATGGCTGTTGCAATGTTGAAATCACTTTGAAATTTATTTTCTTTTTTGTTTGTCAATTTTTGTACTAGGAGGTTTGTAAGATTACTGCAACCATGTGTACTGTGTGTTCATGCTTATTCAGTCCTTATTTTTTTATGCAGTAAACATTTTCTATGAAGGAATTTCTGAAGTAGATTTATTTCATCACAATTAATGTACGCAACATATCTTGACTGTGCTTAAGAAGCATCTGTTCACAATATGCACGATAGCTTTAGGGCTCAAACTGGCAGGTTGATTGAAGGTGACTTCCCTCGTCTAGTGACCATGGCCATTATAAATCGATGCTGCGAAAGGGTGTGAAAGGAGCAAAAGACAACACTTGATTGCAGGTGTGAGTAGCCATAGCTATTGCTTTATGTCCACTGGGTGTTCTACTTTTTGGAGAAGGTTGCTAACCACATGTCACTTGTGCTCTCAGCCTCGGCAAAGCCAGCATATCTTTGCTGCATCAGCAGACAAAAGCAGCTGCTTGAAACCAAATTCAAAATGCCCTTTGTCATCTTTGCTGCTGTTGTGGTATACAATGCCACTTGCTTGAAAGTTTTAATAGGCAATGCCTGGATGCTGTCTTAATACCTTTGTCACAGTGGTCATTTTAATGTCATTATATTCGAATGTCATTCAGTGCAACAAATGCCATTCAACCCATGGTGGTGCTACACAAGAAAGAGTAAGTGTCATTCAGGCATGATATCGGTGGCACTCGTTCCAAAAATAATTTGCAAGAATAGAACAAGGTGTGTGTGAGCGTCTGAAAAGTCTATCTATTTTGAAATAAATATGGAGCATCGCTTCACTGAAATGACACGAACATAAAACTTCTATTTGAGAATCTCGCCACAGCCAAGACAACGCTTAGCGGGCTTAGCAGTGAGCGGATAAATTGAACAAAAACGATATGAGTGACATGGCACCACTGAACGATGACTTGCATCTGTGTACCAGTTGGTGCTTTCAAGTAACGCCTAATCAATCTACATGACATCATCAAAAAGCAAAGAGAAACAAAAAATATGCAGATCCCATGCACTGTGGGAATCGACATAAGTGAAGCTTTCTCTGCTGGTTGTTTTGATTTACGACAACTACTGGTGATGTTGACAGCGAAACCTTAATTTCTTCAACGCTTAGTCTAACACGAGAGTTGTGAGTTGATGTTAAACATTACCTTGTGTTCATCACTGCTGCTTGTCTGCATATGTATGTAGTACACAGAACACACAGGGAGAGGTGTTTGCTTGGGGCATTGTTGTGCACCATGTTTCATAGCTTCTGAAAGGGTTGAGCATTGTCATTGCCTCACATGGCACATTGTATGATGACAGAAGTATTAAACTTGAATTGGATTATGGCCCTATACGTGCCAAAGCCACAATGGGATTGTAAGGCACGCCGTAGTGGCGGACTCCGGATTAATTTTGATGTTCGTTAATGTGTCCCAAAATCTAAGTGCATGTGCGTTTTCTATTTCACCCCCATCAAAATGTGGCTTCCGCGGTCGAAATCAAATCCACGACCTCTAGCAATGCCATAACCGCAAAGCTGCCGCGGTGGGCACAGAAGTGCTGATTTCACGGTCAACTACTTCCGTAGTGTTGCTTGGACCCTGTGGTGCAGTTTAATTATAGCAGCTCTGCTTCTGGCACGCCCTGTGTAATTTGTCCACTTGAGATATTTGCACTGTGTTTATTTTTCAGAAATAGCAGAAACGTGTACTATAGCTTGAACTTAAGCTTATTCCGTTTCCCTGCAACCACTGTCGTATAATAGTAGGGTTTCCTTGCCTTCTCACGTCACCTTCCCCCCCTCCCCTTGTATGGGAACTGCCTCTTCTTGCTCTCTACAGTTCTATGTCCCCTCTGGTCTTGCACGTTAGTTGCACTGCTTCTGAGGGGGACCACGTATAATTACAGCTGTCAAGGGACTGGTGTGGCAATGCCCAGAGAGCTCCAGAGGGCATTCTGCACATCCAACATGGTGGGCTCCAAACGAGTTTCCTCTTTCCCTCTTCTCTCTGACTCGCCACTGTCATGTAAACGCACGCTCTGAACCACGCCCTAACGCCATTGTGTGGCAGACAGCAGTAGCAATAGCAGCAGCAGTGGGAAAGCCGAAGGAAGAGGCAAAGAAAGCTTCACTTCAATACAGCCGCCCACACCCCGACCTTGTAGGGGAACAGGCCAGAGACTGGCATCACATACAGACAAGCACATATCAACACCTCCAAATACGTCCATGTAACTTGGACATGTAAACTAAGGCCCCCAACTTCCAAATTTGCCCCTTATGGTGGAGATGCCAAGTAACAGGCACTGAGTTTCTCAAACTGATTCGACTGTGAAAGTAATTTGATTCTAATCGCATTAAGTGTCGCTGTGTAGCAGCCAAATAATGTCATTCGATGCTAATGCTGTTCACAATAAAGCATCTAGTGCAACAGGGGTATAAATGACAGTGAGGAAGCATGTTAAAATAAATATTAAAACAGAAAAGATAAGTATTGCTGCATTTTTGTAGCATGCATTTGTGAGTCTCGACTTGCTAGGATACAGATGCTTGGCAGTAAACCAAGAGGGATGACTCCTATTGCAGCCATTTTTAGTGTAAAAAAGTGGATTGTTCGTAGCAGCGATCCAAATTCACTTTATTTGTCTACTTTTAAAGGGACACTTAAGAGAAAAATGATTTCTTCTGCATCAGTAAACTACCTTTCTACGACACTGAAAACACCACTCTTACCATGATAAGATGCCTGGTAAGGCAGAAAAAGCGCGAGAATGAAAGATGGGTGGCGACGCCTCCTTGAAGTTCCCGCAACTGGTCACTGTGACATGAATTTTGATGGCATCTTCTAGAGCCTACTTAATTATATAGCAGTACAGATTGACTACATTGTGTTCTAAATGAACCAAATATTAAACATGGCAAGTTTCGGGAACCTTTACTCAGCCAACGCGGCCCAAATGCGAAAACATATACTTTGGAATCCCTGATGCCACACTCACGTATCGGCGTCGAGGTTTCGGCCTGGAATTCAAATACTGATACTTCGACCTTCATTTTCTCATCTAATAATCAAACTATTATTTTGAAATGACTTCCTTCAGAGCTCTGAAACAATGCTTTATTAGTCTAAACTGATTTATTGTTTCACTTTAGAGGTCCTTTTAATGTGCACTAGCTTGTAATGACTTTTGATAGCTATGTTTTGCACATGCTGTTTGCTACCTGTACACCACATATTTTTCATTTTGTTTGCTTTTTTCATGGTACCTTCAACTATGTCTTGACAACTAGCCCAAGGGGAAGTTTTACTGCAACTGTGTATGGTTGCAATACTAAGTCATGTGATTCTTAGCAATGTGCTTCACTTGGTGGCTATTGTGCACAGTACTAGACAGTGACATTGTCATTTTTACAAGCACTTTTTTCGTATGCATTGACTTGTGCACAATGTGGTAAAACTTTTTAATGTCTGTAATGAATGAGCAACATGTATGGCATAAACATATGTTGTTCTAGCTGCAGTGTTTATATGTGCCAGCTATGAACACTTCGGCACTGTTGTTGATGCCTTCTACAGCTGCTTCTCCAGTCTACAGCTCCTATCTATGTGTACCATTGTTCTAGCCAATGTGTACATTAGTGTGTCTGACGAAGCTGAACATAGGTAAAGGCAATTTGTGAATTCCACCATTTTTAATTATTAGTGCATCTAGCCTCAGCTGCAGATTTGAATCTGGACGCTGTAGTAAATGTTGCATATTATTAGACCCGTTAGGGAAAGAGTTTATGATGTCCTTTACTGAATAAAACTGTGTGTGAAAAGTGGTTACAGAGCTTGTGTGCATATTATATGTCTATATATCGTATTTACTTGAAAATATGTTGAACACGAGTATAGTTCAACCCCTGTATATTGAACTCACCGAGAAATGAAAAATTGCAATTCAAATTTAGGTTGACTCGTAGTATCGTTTTGAAAAACAAGTTTTTGAACATCACACACCTTTATTAAACCTAAGCTTGGCTACTAAATCTCTCTGGTCTATCCCACAGCAACATTCCCGGTGGAACTGCCAGAGAAGTTGCCTTAGTCAGCTTAGTGAGATGCTTCGCAGGCACCCCAAACAATGTCCTTGATGCTGTCAAGTGCATTGCTTTTGCAGCAGTTTATAAATCCAGTCACGGTAATCTCCGCACTGGCTTTACAACGGGCACAACAGAGAAATTTGGTACCTTTGCTAGCTTTGTTAATGAACACAGGTGAACAGCTAGTGTTGGTTACCATTTTCAAGAAACAAAGGTAGACCTAGTGCTAAGGGTGCAATGTTTCAGTGTAGTGGTTGGCTTAAGAAAATACTTGTCCAGAGTGGCTAATGTATATCCTCCTGAGACCCGGTATGTATGTTGGTGCACAGATTTTTCCCAAATATCCAGAATAAGTCAGTAGGGTTGAGAAGGGGAAAAGTGTTACATATTTTTTCAACAGCCCCGATAGTTTCAGCTCAGTGCGATGTCCAATATATTGGACACTGGGGTGATACCCGGTCTTTTTTCACCCAGCGCGCACGTAATGACGTACCGCAGATGTTGCGCTCAAACTCGTGTGCAAAAATATTTGAGTAACTCGAAAGGCAAAGTAGTGAATAAAGTACATAAAAGGAGCATTCCTATGCTCAACGAAAATTTTGCTCTTGTGTTCACTTCCTGTGGGCAATTTCAAAACACCTTTGTGTCCTTGGTGAAGCAAAAGAAGAGCCGACATTTGGTGCAAAAAAACTTTGCGTGTCGCAGCCCTGTAGTCTGCAACGGGCAGCGCTAGCAGTGTGTGCCAGCATTGAGCAGTGGGTAGTGCTTTTTTCTTGGGGTTCTCGAGGAGACAGTCGAGCCTGCTTTGATGGCAGATGCCACTCGGCTTCAATCTCACTCTCCGTTTCATCTTGCTTCTTCCCGTAAGCCACGAGAGTCTTAGCAACAGATTGGCAGAACTGCATATATCTGAGTATTTCGTTCCACTGTTTCTTTAGGGAGTGAACGTCCCGCGTGCACTGCACCTAGGAGTTGCTGAGGGCATTGTCGAAGAGGTGAAAGATGACTCTGATTGTCCACTTGTTGACGCATGCTTTTATCCTTTAGTAACTTTTCATTCGGTCTGCCTTGTCAACACCACCCACTGCAGTGCTTTGGCTCCAGTACCTGTCAAGTGTACTGCCGTTTTTTGATTGGCAGTGAACCATAATTTGCATAGCGACATGAATGTTGCACTCTGCAACTGTTCTACAACTTATGATGGAAATGTGCATGACCATAGCAGAGAGAAAGAGAAGGGAAAAAGAGCAGGGAGGTTGACCAGACTGAGTTCAGTTTGCTGCTACACATGGGGTGGGGAATGAGGAGTGAGAGAGAACATGGGTCTACACTGTACTTTCACACCCACTAAGTTAGGTGCAGGATGTCTATAATCGTGCATTCAAGTCTGTTGGCTTCAGGTAGTGAAGAAGAGCTCGAACTGCTTTCTGGGCTAATGAACTGTGAGGCCAGGCTCCCAAGATCTTTGCTTCTGTAAATGGCCTGTAGTCCAATCTATTCAAGGCACACTGGAGAGTCTGACACTGTTTATCAAAGCGAGAACAGTGGCACAGAAGATGACTGATGGTCTCTTCACACTTGCACTTAGTGCACATAGGTGAGTTCGCCATGGATGGAAACAACTTTATTTTGAATCCGGCAAATTTGACGACCCGGGCTCAGGTATCCCATGAGGGGACTTCGGGGCCTTGCCTCGTCGCCGCCTCTCGGGCTTGCTGGACCATTCCAATATGATAGCTGTAGGAGTTAGTGAATACTACTCCTACCCACAGCCGACACAGCAGTGTTGCGTCACATCGTGAAAGGTTTGCTGGTAATTTAAATTTCAGTGATAGGTCGAGGCTGTATAAATGACACTCAAAGTTCTGTGGTGCATACCAGTAACTTAACATGATGGTACGAGCGAGACAGACAAGCTCCCTTGCGGCGTCTACTCTCGATAAAGGTGTAATGAGTGATGGTGCGCCAGCCTGCGCACGTCCGGCAGCGTCATCGGCGAAGTGATTACCAACGATGCCACAATGTCCTGGCAGCCACTGAAAGATGATATCATGTCCTCGTTCAGAAGCACAATGGCAAGTTTCGTTGATTGTAGACACCAGCTGTTCATAATTGCCACGTCGTAAACCTCGCAAGCTCTGGAGAGCTGCTTTCAAATAACAAAATATTGCCCATTTGTTAGGTGGTGATTTTTCAATGTTTTCAACAGCAGCGCGAAGAGCAGCCAATTTGTAACCTGTAGATGTCATTACGTGTGAAGCCTTAAACTTGGTGACAACTGACTGCGACGGTATAACAATGGCGCTTGTCGAATTTTCAGAGACGGAACCGTCCATGTAAACATGGATTCGGTTAGTGTACGAACAATGCAAAAGTTCCAGTGTGATTTGTTTGAGAGCTGTGGTGGTCATGCTAGCTTTCGTCACTATTTCTGGAACAGCAAGGTACACGGGAGGCTTTTTCAAGCACCGCAGAGGGGACGGCGTTCTTGTTGCGGGCAAGTGCCTCAATGAAAAAGAGTGCTGGTTAGCCGCAACTGATCTGGAAAACACTGTCTTGGGTTTTTTCTCAGGCAAGCGAGCGAGATGGTGGTCAGGGACTGTAGATATATGGCGAACATGCGCCTGGAGTGCGTCGATGGCTACATGGGTCATTGTTGGGTGGTCTCTCGCGGTGGCAATTGTTGCTTTGGTTGAAGCATTTCGAGGTAGCCCCAGACATGTTCGAAGGGCTTGGCCTTGAATGCTCTGTAGGACCTGTTAGTTTTGCTAGCATTGGACAGCACTGGTGTACAAGTGTCCTAGGAAGACATGACCATAGCAGCAAGCTTAATGAGAAGGAAGTTGATTCCCTGCTCAATTACAGAGGTGCGATTGTTCGACCATCATTAAGCATATGGGACGCAGACTTTCCTGAGGTCACCATTCACTGATGCTTTACATAAACCAAGCTAAGTCTGCACCCACAAATTCCCTATCTTTGTGCAATGTAAACTTTTCTGTAAGGTTGCATTTGCGTTACTCCCATTCTGCAATGTTGGACTTATTTTGCCTGTCCTGTTACTTGGGAAGGGTGAGCTGCACCTACGTTGTATCATGTGAACTGTCGTGCTCCTGTGGCTGCAAGTATGAATTATTATATGGTCGCTATATGATATTGATCTGCTATTTATTACTGTACTTTAATTTCTTCTTAGTTCTTTTTGCTCAATCTGTTCTATATTGTTCTCTCTGTAGCCTCCAAAGCTTTATGTAATTTTTTGTACAAAGTGTTGTACATGGGATCTCATTACCCATCATTTTTAACATCCTGATGTGGTTCATTAGTGCAGCCTAAATATTAAATGGCCATTTCAAAATTGACTAGTTTCTCTGTTTGGTACATGTGTTACCCTGTGCCTAAAGTCACACTGAGTGAATTGCATACAACACTGGTTGTAATTCAAATATACTAGTTTTTCTACTCTGGCAGCTCATTTAGGCATTAGTAGTATGTGAGCAGTTTCCAAGTGACAGGTTGTGTGTACGCTGTTAATAATTTTTCACAGCATTTTTGCATTTGTAGCATTCACAACTACACAGTTCAGTGGGGTCTTTTGAATTTGAACCGCATATGTAATGTTTGGTTTTTCCTCAAAAATATAAAACATGCTTCTTCACAAATTGAAGTGAAATTTGCGTTCATTCCTTAAAGGAAAAGGGCCGCAGGCAAAACGCTATCTGCAAGATAGCTTCAATGTGCTGCCGCCGCACACGCAGACTTGGCGCGACAGCTCCGTACGCAGTCAAATACAAACATAATACAATCTCACTACGGTTATTGATTTCCGCGGAACGAACATTGATACGCTTCCGATAACATCGACTGTACGTGCATATGATGTAGTCTCGACCGGTGCTCGATCGCATTAGTTGCCGCGCAGCTTCAATCTTCCGAAGTGCACCCGCATGCAAGCCAACTGACGAAGCAACTTTTCTGATACATGCATACACGCGTAGACTCGTCATTGCCATAAAGCAAGACATGCGTGTACGACTGTTTTAAGCGTTTACAATCAAGGCCGGAACGAGCTTAAAAGAGCACGACGCCTCGGCAACCAATCGCGACATCTTTCCTTCCTCATTGCTGACTTGCAATACAAATCCGTTAGCATCGATCCGTCATGAGGATACAATTAATCGAATACTTGGGGTTTGGTGTCACATCATGCCTTTATAAACGCGCGCATAACCTAAAATGCGTTGCTTCGGCGACGCGTATTTTAGTGCCCATCTAGTCGCGGCCGCCATATTGACGCTCCGTCAGTTTGCATCAGCTATAGTCGGCCGTGCAAACAGCAGTACAGACGGTGTCGGAAGGCTGCGAACAGGAATTCTATCGTTGCAAACAGCATTCCTATCGTGTCGGAAGGCTGCATACAGGAATTCTATTGTTGCAAACAGCATTTCTGTCAGTGACGGAAGGCAGCAAACAGGTATTCTATCGTTGCAAACAGCATTTATGTCAGTGTCGGAAGGCTGCAAGCAAGAATTCTATCATTGCAAACAAGAATCTTGTCGTTGCACACAGAAATGCTGTCGTTGCGTCACAAACGTCTTGACGTTTCTTTTTTTGACTGGGTAGGTATGCACCGCAGCCTTTGAAACAATCATCACCTTGAGATCGGCAATAAATTCACCTCGACACGTGTGGTTATTTGCTCCAAGTGACTATCTTGGTAACATGCATTACTGCTTCAGGATTTCACCGCTATATTTCCGGCTGAACTATCAGCCACTATCTTCGCTTTTCAAAAGCTTCCTTCAAATTATTCAGCAGCGCTTATAGTGACTCATTCACTGTCAGTATTGTTGCATCTGGGTCGCAAGCCCCAAGGGTAGCGTTGGCCTGGCGGCCTGGGGCACAGCTGGAAGCATCCGTAGGTCCTGGCGAAGGATGAGTCGACTGCTAACAGAACAACTTGTTTATTTTAGCACCGCAAAAGAGCGGCCGGTCAGGTCGACCGAAGTGGAGAGACGGGAGACCACGTTACACGACGGAAGAAATCGAAGCCTCTCTCTTGGCGTCCGGGGGCAGCTGATTTTATACTCTTGGAGTCGAGGGCAAGAAGGAACGGCTCGAAAGAGCACCGACACGTTGAGACAAGAAGTGACGCATCCGCCGGGCCGGCGCCGGTCAGACCTCCTCGCTTCACAGTTGGGGAGCTCCTCCCCCGGCTGCCGCGCTTTGACAACCGTGGGCACCAACATGCACACACACTCACACACACACGAAGACACGTGGCATTGAAACATGCCTGGACGCGCATAGCAGGCGTTGGGACAGCGCTGAACTGGCCAAAATGTCTGCCGCTGTGAACGAAGCCCCGGCGTCCGTTGCATTCACGCCGGCTATACCGCACGTCAGAGGCGAAACGTAACAGACCGCCCCGCCGGGAGAAGGATATCCCGATGGTCAGGGGACTGCATCCGCTGTCCAGAGGGATGTCGCTCGATGATGCTCATAACCGAAGTCGGTCGTCCCTCGGCGTTTCTTGAGCGCAGCGCACAAAGAAGGTCTCGTTCTCACGTTCAGGTTCACACAGCACACTGCAAAGTGACTTCGGGAGAGTTGCCATTTTTGCTCTCGTTCCCAGCAAGCGTTAGGAGTGCGCCGAAACTCAACCGCTCAGTCAGCAAGCACGACACAACCCTCACTAAGCCATGCCAGGCTCTTTCCCCTCTTATACTACTGCCTAGTTCCTTACAGTAGTCTAGCGGCACTCAGAACGCGTCCACAAATTGGAAAATTGCGCTGGAAAGCACGTCATGACTTTGAAACACTAAACAAAAGCAATATGTGAAAAATCCTGCCCCAGGAAGAAAAACATCAGTAAGAAACAACTTTGAGGTTGATTCCTACGTTAGGGGCCTCGACTTAAGCTATCGGCGTTACCGTTGAGACTCCCCTTTTTGTAACGCAGCTGAAAGGAATATTGTTGCAAAGCGAGGCTCCAGCGCAGGAGGCGACCATTTTTGGAAGAGATGGTCTGCAGCTATTGTAGAGGCCAGTGATCCGACTCGACGATAAACCTCGAGCCGGCTAGGTAGGAAGACAATTTCTGAACGGCCCACACGAGACACGCACACTCTTTCTGGTTGGCGCTGTACGCCTGCTCACGACTGGTCAGCTTACGACTCGCATACAGGGCGAGGTGTTCCACTTCTCCATTTTCCCGTTGGCACAGTACAACGCCCAGGCCTCGCTCACTAGCATCGCACTGAACAACACATCCTCTTGTGTAGTCTGGCGATCGTTGCTCAGGCTGGCTTGTTAGGGCGCTCTTTAGCGCGCTAAAAGCTCTTTCCCTTGTCTCGTCCGAGACGACTGTGTGGGGTTCTGTTTTTCTTAGAGCGTCCGTCAGAGGAGCCGTGATGTCAGAGTACCTGGGGATGTACCTCTGATAGTAGCCGGCGACACCTAAGAATGACCGAATATCGGTCTTCGTGCGTGGTTGCGAGAAGTCTCGCACAGTGGCCACCTTTATTGGCCACCTATTGCACAGTGGCCACCTTTACCGATTGGACGGGTGACGACACCGTCCAATCACGTGACCGAGGTAGACAACCTCGGCCTGCGCTTACTGGCACTTGGGAGCCTTGACTTTCAAGCCCGCTTCGCGCAGACGGGTTAGCACTGCCCGCAAGTGTGACATATGCTCAGACCAGGATGCGGAGAATATCGCTACGTCGTCTAAATACGCTAAAGCGAATTCTTCCTGTCCCCGCAACACTTTGTCCATGAGGCTTGAAAAGCAGTATGGCGCGTTCTTCAAACCAAAACTCAAAACTTTAGGACGGAATGTTCCCATTGGTGAAATGAAGGCCGCATACCTACTAGCCTCTTCTGTAAGTGGAACCTGCCAATAACCCCTGACAAGATCTAGGGTGGAAATAAACTGAGCGCTACTAACTTTCTCAAGGCGCTCCTCGATGTTAGGGATAGGATAAATTTGATCCTTAGTGATGGAATTAAGCCTGCAGTAGTCAACGCAAGGACGAGGTTCGTTGCCCGGTACCTCAACTAAAATCAAAGGGGAGGTATAATCATTCTCACCCGCCTCAATAACACCGAGCTAAAGCATTTTCTTTACCTCAGCCTCCATAATAGTGCGCTGGCGGAGTGACACCCGGTATGCCTTGGATCGCACTGGCTCTGGGGTGGTAAGTTCTGTTTCATGAGTAAGGACAGAAGTCCTACCAGGCCTCTCAGAGAACTGACCTTGAAACTCTTGTAAGAGCTGGTGTAGTTCGGTTTTCTGCTCAGGCGAAAGCGGTGCTTTACTGATTAAGTCACTAATGACTTGGTCGGTGTCTTCCCCGTTCGTCACTGAGCCTAGTCCCGGAAGCTCGACCGGAAGCTCTACGCGAACGTTTACTATCATACACATCACTGCTTCGCGTTGTCTATAGGGTTTGAGCAAATTACACTGGTAAACTTGCTGTGCTTTCCGTTTTCCTGGCAGACTCACCACGTCGTTAACGTCCGACAGTTTTTGAACAACCCGTGCTGGGCCCTCCCACTGCACGTCGAGTTTGTTTTTTAGCGATGTGCGCAATATTGACACGTGTACTTAACTTTATCGGGCAACCACGTTTCGTCGCTTAACAACTGTAATCGCACAGTGAGGGACGCGCCTGCATGTATCCGACGTTTCTGGAAAGTTATCGACGCTTCTATCCGCGTGTCTGTTGTCGCCGAACCTTGTGTTATCAGATTTCATCGCGTGACACGAGTGGTGCAGAACTTTGTGGAAGACACGCGGGTCCCATCAGTTAATCTGGAACATTCGACGACTGATCTATAAAAGCCGACGCGCTTAACCCGCAGATCAGATTTTCGACGATCGTCGACCGTGTTCGCCGCTATCGTTGTGCTATAAGTGTAACCTCTTTTGTGGGCACAGGTTCGCCCAATAAAAGTTAGTTTTGTGTTTCACAGTATTGCTACTGTGTTCTTTGACGTCACGACCACGTGACAATATCAATACCTCATCGCCCACCTCAAAACGACGGGCCCTGGCTGTCCGATCATAATATACGTTGGCCC
This sequence comes from Dermacentor andersoni, assembly GCF_023375885.2. NCBI lineage: Eukaryota > Metazoa > Arthropoda > Arachnida > Ixodida > Ixodidae > Dermacentor > Dermacentor andersoni. The sequence goes on from NC_092818.1 coordinate 33,617,709, forward strand.
TCTGCTGGGCCTTTGCCATTTCTTCACCTGACAACTCCTGTGCCCTTCGAAAAGCATACGGCCAAACTCAAAAAGGCCGACTGGAGTAGTCACTGTGGTCTTCGGAACGTCGCTGGCTTCGACAGAAATTTAGTGGTACGCACTGATCAATTTAATGAATCTTGATGTATATTTTGGTTCCTGCGAGGCGAGCGCCAAAGTCATGTATGTGGGGAAGGGGATATTGATCCGGAGCAGTGATGGCATTCGAACGTCATTAATCACCACAAGAAAGCCAGTCGCCACTGCCCTGCTTTGAAACCAGAAGGAGAGATAAGTAGCAATGGCTGGAGGAAGGACAAATAACGCCGTGCTGAAGCATGCTTTCCAACTCACAGAGCGCTACTTCCAATCTCCGTGAGCGAGCCTACGTGGACGCACGGCGCCATGTGGGCCAGCGTAGGTGATATGATGCGTCAGCTTGTGTTCCACGGGAAGCGCATTGGTTCAGTCCTTCGTGAGATGCGGGTACTCAGCGAGTGTGTTGTACGTATAGACCGTCTGAAACGTACGCATGCCAGATGAGGTGAGGTTGGACTGCAGGCCAAATACATCGAGGGATGTGATGTTATCTTTTAGGCGCTGATTGCGAACACTCAAATATAGGTTGAAATGGCTGAAGAAGTCTGCTCTCAGTAAAGCAAAGCTTACGTGGGCGATCATAAACACTCATCTGCGCAAGCGCCCGAGTCCGATGTCTAGCGTTATGGACCAGAGCCCATACGATGTTTACTGCAAGGAACGTGACTGCGGACTTGCACGATGGCGACCTATAGCCGGGGCGGGAACGATAGACAGCTCGGCTCTGGTGTCGACGAAGAGGCGGGTGCCAGAGATGCAGTCGACTATGAGGAATAGGTAGCTTGCGCGAGGGCCGATGTCGCGTGCCGCCGTTAGCGACTGGTCGGCGTGTTTCCCGTACACGAACAGAGCAGGCTGCAGCAACATGTTTATTGTTGGCGAAAGCGACGGTGATAACCTGAAAACTGCCGCGGCGCGTCCTAGGTGCGCTTCAAGATTGTGAAGGCCAATGGTTGTGACAAAGTTGGTGAGCATTGTCGCCACCCATCGTCAGCTTCTCCAGCGCACAGGTAAGATGGTCAACTGTCTCCTCCAGGTGCAGGAGCTGGTTTCCTTGCTACGAAGCTCTCGCAGCGGCGATAGGTAGCTGTGCCTCAGACGAGCAGCCGCATATGCAGTGAGCGGTTACAGCTAGCGGATCGGGACTCGTGCTGTCGGAACCCACCAGCACCATGCGTCCTGACAGTTGGAGGCACCGCAAGAACAGTGCGTGCAAAATTGTAAGCTGGCTCCCGTTTGTAGAGTTGCCAACCAGCGACTGAAGCATTCGGGGCAGGAGTTGTGACTGTCGTTGGTCACCGAGTTCCTCGCAAAGGAGCTGTTGAAGCTTACTTTGTTACGATGGCTCGAAACGCTGCAGGACCGTGCGTTTCAGGTCATCGTATGCTGAGGCCGAAGGTGTACCTGCTAACAACTTGTCCGTTGCATCGGCGGTGTCGGAGAGTAGCGCGGTGGCAACTCGCACGTATCTTGCTGTATGAGAAGTGATGCGCCGGAGTTGAAAACGGGGCTCTACTTGCACAAACCGAACTGGAGGATTCTTGTTGCAAAAGCTGGGAAGCAGAAGCTCTGCGGTGATCACAGCAGACGTAATCTTGGCACCTTCTCTGTCAGCAGAAGTAGGAGCAGCGTCGTCTTTGCGGCATTGGGAAAAAAAAATTAAGACTTAAATGTCATGAGTCACCACTTGCTGGGAGCTCGGTTTCGCGGAGGCAAGTAATACGCGTTTTGACAGGTTGAGAACGGAGAGTCGAGTGGCTTGATTCCGCACTAAAAGCAGGTTTGCGTGTGGATGTGGGGGCGCCCCTGTCAGGCAGCCACTTCAATTCCAAGAAAAAGTGGGAGGCAGTGACCCTCACGTGAAGGCCAGGGGAGGTAGCTGAATTTCCCAAAAGCGAGGGACAACAGCCAGTGAGGGATGCTGGCTACAAACCTTGTCGACATTGTTAAGCTGCTTTATTTGAAAGCAACATCAGGTTTTCAGATTCTGAATTAGCTCCAGTGACGAGAGGTAAGCTAATGCCCTCATTTTTTATCCCTCTCCTCAACGCTGAAAGTACCATCCTACCTGATCCATGCCCTAAATTATAAAATACTTATCCACCTTCTCGATGAAAAGAATTTCATATAAAAAATTTGCTTCACGCGCGAGCTCAGTTCGCAACACTGATTCTCTACTGCTATTCTTATTATCAAAGCGTGCCACACGGCTTTGCATTCAGGGACTAGACCATATGGTGGCAAAGAAAATAGAGCTCACGCACACACTCAAAATTTTGTTTTTCCTTAGAGCTTACTCAGACTTCGGCTAACCGAAATTCTACTAAAGAGAAACCACTCGGACTCAGACTCATCCTAGCTATGCTCATGCATGCTCACTCAAACTCAAACTCTCAAAAATTCTACTCAGGGGGGCTTGCTTCATCTCAGATACACCAGAGTTATACTCACCCAGGATTACTAAGTAAAATTCTAATCACGCGGCTTCACTGAGACTCACTCAGTCAGACCCAGAAAGCAGGGGCGTAGCCAGGGGGGGTTGGTGGTTACGGGGCTTCAGCCCCTCCCCCCCTCTGAATTTTTTTCGTGCTATCCTTGCGCCACTGGCCAAAACAACCCACGGCATCAGAAATCATGCTCGATTTTGTCTAGAATGTCCTTCTCACGCTCGAAAAAAACATTTTAGCGCGAACATTACGATATCGGGCTGGATTTCGCGGCAACGCCCATGCACCGGTAGTCACATATCGTAACGCAAGGACCTCCTTGCGAGCACAAAGTTCCAAAGGCGTGTCGGGCGGGATCGTCGCGGCATCTCGCTGAGGCCGCGGAATCAGGAGCGCTTGGATTTCAATTTGGACACTTTATGGGTATAAAGTTGTAATAAACATTTACTGCGAAAGGTGCATTGATATTTCCAAAGTCATGCTTTAGATTATCAATTCTGGAACTTTGTGGGCTTAATTTCTTATAAACATTTTACCCCAAATGTGCATTGACTGTTCTAAAGTATTAGATCGGACCATACAACGAGACAAGCCAAATCAACACATTATCAGACAAGTTGGCAAAACACGCAGCGAGATACGAGGAAACAAAGCGTTGTGGTGGTTTATTTATGCCGTCATATCGCATAAAAAAATACCAACATTTTTTTTCACCTACGCCAAAGCATCCATGTCAAGACACTAAAGCCAGCAGGGTAACTACGTTCTTATTTATTTTTCTACATTGACTTTTATTCGTGAGGACACATTGACCCTCTGAAATTTTTTTTATTCTCGCTACCCTACCCGCGGACTGCCAGAGCCAGCCTTGTGTTGCCCCGAAATCACCGCGCGGCATACTTCGGTGCGCGTGTGGTTTTCTCCGCCCGAGTGAATTTTTCCCTGGCAGAGTTTTGGCCGCCTTCTGGCTAGCAGGCGAGAAAAAGAAACAATGGTCGCTCACTGCCATCACTGTGAAGACTTGACGCATTACACCGTGTTAGCTTGAGCGCGACCTCTCCGGAAAGTCTTGTCTCACCGCTGTGAAATAGAGCACTATGCGTATGGTTCTCGGTGGACCAAGCATCTCACGTTTTCTTCGATATTCATTCGGCAGCCACATTAGGTGCCCAAAGCAGGCATTGGAGTGTACCAACATACTCTCCTTTGCGTTTTTTTTTTTTTCATTTCGGTGCAGTCTTGCAGTCTTGCGGCGCAGCGTATTGTCGCATGGTGACACTTTGTTACCTCTTTTCCGGAAAGTAATCGGTCACCGTACGCTTCAGTTGCCGGATAATATTATTGTATTATCGTGATAGCAATTATATGAAGACTTCAGGCGCATTCCTGCTGTCGCCGTCACCCTCATGTTTCGTATGAAGTCTCAGGGCAATAACGTCGTGACCGCGCGCCGCATGCTCCATGTGCGAGTGAAAGAGCAGGGGGGGTGCAGTGGGTGAGCCGACAATGGTGGCTCAGTCTTACGTACGCAAAGGTGAAAAGCATGGATGGAGTGGATGGAATGGGGGCGGGATCTAGGATTCTGTGAATCTGTGATTGCACTGCATGTTTATTTTCCTTGTTTGACGCATTATATACAGTGACTTTTCCTTAGATACGTACATTTATTGGCGACTAATACGTATATTTAAATATATTGTTGCGAGGTTTTGTGCATACGTGAAGTGAACTTTCTTTCCATTGATTCTTTTTTGCCCTTTATCAAGCATTTGTATATTCCATTGTATCTTCGCATTTCTAATGAACGGGGGCGAGTTAAATGAAAGTGAGCCTACCCACGCTGCACAATGGCTCGGTTCATTATCTGCGAGGCATGCGCGTAGCACACAGGCATCTTTCATTTACAAAAGTGGCACGCAGATGTCAGAGTAAATGTTCTTTATAGCTCTCATACACTGGATTGAACATGGTTGCGTGACGTAATGGACACTTCAGAAGTTAAGCAGCCGGGTGCCGTGAATGTTTTGACAGCTGAAGGTGCTTCCCAAAAGTAAATAATTCGCCGTATGGCTGCCGTGTACGTTGAACATTGTATTTCATTGGCCACTGTGAATCAATGGAGCAAACGATTGAAAAAGGACGTGAAAGTTGCAAAGACGATCGAAGACCGGGCCAAAGCTATCGTGCAATCACCCCCAACACAAGTACGAAAGTTGATGAGCTGATGCGACAAGAACGGAGGATAAACATCGGTGAACTGACAGAGCGTGTGAACATCAGTCGCGGTTCGGTTCACACCATAATTCGTGAATATCTCGGTCATCGGCTCTTGTGTGCGCAATGAATGCCCAAGATTTTTCACCACCGCCAGAAGAAGGTTCTGCGCTGTCTTGACTCATCTGATCCGGTATCACAATGAGAGTGACGACTTCTTGCCTGCAATTGTGATTGGGAACGAACCATGGTGCAGGAGAGACTATCAATCTTTTCCGATATCTCGAAACGCCAGATCGGCTGCGTTTCGCAATAAAGAACAACCGACGTGGAAAATTGATGAATGGGGCCATCTAGTTCCACGGCCTGGCTATGGTGTTGGGCTGCTGAGAACGAGGTCGCGGAATAGAATCCCGGCCACGGCGGCCGCATTTCTATGGGGGAAAAATGCGAAAACACCCGTTTACTTAGATTTAGGTACCTGATAAAGAACCCAGGCGGTTGAATTTTCCGGAGTCCCCCACTATGGCGTTCCTCATAATCAAAAATTTGTTTTGACACATAAAACACCATAATCTGATTTTCTATTTTTTTCACAATGCCCGTCCGCACATCGGTGATGTGGTTAATACAAAAATTGGAGGACGCTTAAGCTTCTCCTTCAAGAGTGGGACGTGATAGCGCTGTCGCACCTCGTTCGTACCGCCTACTCAAACGCGCTACGCCAGCCAAACGTCGCGATCGGCAGAGATAGCCGGGCCCCGACGCGCCATGAACGCGGACGCGGTCATGGGGCGAGTGGCGCGCCGCGTGTCGGGGCAGCGCCGTACATTGCGAGGAGGGGGTCTTCTGTGTTTGCCGCAAGATGGCTCTGCGTGTGCGCAGAGCGCAGAAGTTTAGCGGAAACGTACTTCGCTACTCGTGAAACTGCCACTTCTGTAAGTTCATCATCATCATCAGCCTGGTTACGCCCACTGCAGGGCAAAGGCCTCTCCCATATTTCTCCAACAACCCCGGTCATGTACTAATTGTGGCCATGCCATCCCTGCAAACTTCTAAATCTCATCCGCCCACCTAACTTTCTGGCGCCCCCTGCCACGCTTCCCTTCCCTTGGAATCCAGTCCGTAACCCTTAATGACCATCGGTTATCTTCGCTCCTCATTACATGTCCTGCCCATGCCCATTTCTTTTTCTTGATTTCAACTAAGATGTCATTAACTCGCGTTTGTTCCCTCACCCAATCTGCTCTTTTCTTATCCCTTAACGTTACACCTATCATTCTTCTTTCCATAGCTCGTTGAGTCGTCCTCAATTTGAGCAGAACCCTTTTCGTAAGCCTCCAGGTTTCTGCCCCGTAGATGAGTACTGGTAATACACAGCTGTTATACACTTTCTCTTGAGGGATAATGGCAACCTGCTGTTCATGATCTGAGAATGCCGACCAAACGCACCCAAGCCCATTCGTATCCTTCTAATTATTTCCGTCTCATGATCCGGGTCCGCAGTGACTACCTGCCCTAAGTAGATGTATTCCCTTACGACTTCCAGTGCCTCGCTGCCTATTGTAAATTGCTGTTCTCTTCCGAGACTGTTAAACATTACTTTAGTTTTCTGTAGATTAATTTTTAGACCCACTCTTCGTTTTGCCTCTCCAGGTCAGTGAGCATGCATTGCAGTTGCTCCCCTGATTACTAAGCAAGGCAATATCATTAGCGAATCGCAAGTTACTAAGGTATTCTCCATTAACTTTTATCCCCATTTCTTCCCAATCCAGGTCTCTGATACCTCCTGTAAACACGCTGTGAATAGCATTGGAGATATCGTATCTCCCTGTCTGAAGCCTTTCTTTATTGGGATTTTGTTGCTTTCTTTATGGAGGACTACGGTGGCTGTGGAGCCGCTATAGACTTCTTTCAGTATTTTTACATACGGCTCGTCTACACCCTGATTCCGTAATGCCTCTATGACTGCTGAGGTTTGGACAGAATCAAATGCTTTCTCGTAATCAATGAAAGCTATATATAAGGGTTGCTTATATTCCGCACATTTCTCTATCACCTGATTGATAGTGTGAATATGATCTATTGTTGAGTAGCCTTTACGGAATCCTGCCTGGTCCTTTACTTGACAGAAGTCTAAGGTGTTCCTGATTCTATTTGCGATTACCTTAGTAAATAGTTTGTAGGCAAGGAACAGTAAGCTGATCGGTCTATAATTTTTCAAGCCTTTGGCGTCCCCTTTCTTATATATTAGGATTATGTTAGCGTTTTTCCCAGATTCCGGTACGCTCGACGTTATAAGGCATTGCGTATACAGGGTGGCCAGTTTATCTAGAGCAATTTGCCCACCATCCTTCAACAAATCTGCTGTTACCTGATCCTCCCCAGCTGCCTTCCCGCTTTGCATACCTCCCAAGGCTTTCTTTACTTCTTCCGGCGTTACCTTTGGGATTTCGAATTCGTCTAGACTATTTTCTCTTCCATTGTCGTCGTGGGTGCCACTGGTACTGTATAAATCTCTATAGAACTCCTCAGCCACTTGAACTATCTCATCCATATTAGTAATGATATTGCCGGCTTTGTCTCTTAACGCATACATCTGATTCTTGCCAATTCCTAGTTTCTTCTTCACTGTTTTTAGGCTTCCTCCGTTCCTGAGAGCATGTTCAATTCTATCCATATTATACTTCCTTATGTCAGCTGTCTTACGCTTGTCGATTAACTTCGAAAGTTCTGCCAGTTCTATTCTAGCTGTAGGGTTAGAGGCTTTCATACATTGGCGTTTCTTGATCAGATCTTTGGTCTCCTGCGATAGTTTACTGGTATCCTGCCTAACGGAGTTACCACCGACTTCCATTGCACACTCCTTAATGATGACCACAAGATTGTCGTTAATTGCTTCAACACTAAGGTCCTCTTCCTCAGTTAAAGCCGCATACCTGTTCTGTAGCTTGATCTGGAATTCCTCTATTTTCCCTCTTAGCGCTAACTCATTGATCGGCTTCTTATGTACCAGTTTCTTCCGTTCCCTTCTCAGGTCTAGGCTAATTCGAGTTCTTACCATCCTGTGGTCACTGCAGCGCACCTTGCCGAGCACGTCCACATCTTGTATGATGCCAGGGTTAGCGCAGAGTATGAGGTCTATTTCATTTCTGGTCTCGCCGTTCGGGCTCCTCCACGTCCACTTTCGGCTATCCCGCTTGCGGAAGAAGGTATTCATTATCCTCATATTATTCTGTTCGACAAACTCTACTAATAACTCTCCCCTGATATTCCTAGTGCCTATGCCATACTCCGCCACTGCCTTGTCTCCAGCCTGCTTCTTGTTACCTTGGCGTTAAAGTCGCCCATTAGTATAGTGTATTTAGTTTTCACTCTACCCATCGCCGATTGCACGTCTTCATAGAAGCTTTCGACTTCCTGGTCATCATGACTGGATGTAGGGGCGTACACCTGTACAATCTTCATTTTGTACCTCTTATTAAGTTTCACAACAAGACCTGCCACCCTCTCGTTAATGCTGTAGAATTCCTGTATGTTACCAGCTATATTCTTATTAATCAGGAATCCGACGCCTAATTCTCTTCTCTGCGCCAAGCCCCGGTAGCACAGGACGTGCCCGCTTTTTAGCACTATATAAGCTTCTTTTGGCCTCCTAACTTCACTGAGCCCTATTATATCCCATTTACTACCCTTTAATTCCTGCAATAGCACTGCTAGACTCGCGTCACTAGATAACGTTCTAGCGTTAAACGTTGCCAGGTTCACATTCCAATGGCGGCCTGTCCAATGGCGGCCTGTTCTGTAAGTTACATGGTCGTAATTACCGATATACACTGCAGGATAACTTTTACGGCACGTTTCTAAGGCAACACCACATTCACTAGAGGCGATTTTGTCCCGTTTTGAAGGAACGAACTCGTGGCTGAGTGGTAGCGTCTCCGTTTCATACTCCGGATACCCTGGTTCGATTCCCATCAGCCCAACTTGCAAGGTGTTTTTTTATTTATGAAGTGCCTTCTGGGACTTATCGCTCACAGCCAACGCCGCGGACGCTGACACCGACGACACCGGCTTTTCTGCGACACGAGCTCCTTAACGCTGTCACGTTAAAACTGGCAAAGTTCAAGTGGGAAACGCAGCAACATCCGCCAGACAGCTTAAACCTGTGGCTTTGCGAGTTCTACATGTTGGGACAAATGAAAAAAAAACCGCTGAAGGGAAAGCAGATATGTGTCGGACGATGACGTGAAAGAATCAGTTGAAGATTTATTCAAGCAGCAACCTAAGAAGTTTTATGACGCGGGAATCACCCAACTCGCTAGTCAATGGGATAAATGTCTAAATGCTGATGGAGACTGCTTTTAAATTAGGTACCCCATTTTTCATAGGTTTGCATTCGCTCACTTTCATTTGACTCGCCATCATATATTTTGCAAAACGACTTTATACAGCGATACACGATCGGTGACATCTGTCCGTGCGTAATACATTGGAATAAATGACAGCGTCATTAAGATTTTTCACTGGCCGTTGCATATGTGCAAAAATGTAAACAAGGTTGTTGAATGAATAAGTTTAATTAACATATTTGTCCTCAACTTGTTCATTTATGGCCTTTACATTTTTAATATCAGTAGCATGCATTGCTTTACTGGCTTCGAACTGCTATACTTCTAAGGAACGTGTGATACTTTTTTACTTATTAAATAGACAAAAACATGGAAGCATTGATATCAGTTATTTTCAGCACGATTTCTGGCACATACGAGTGTATCTTTTTATTAAAAAATACATATAATACTTCTTTGGACAGTGCGTAGCGTTCAAGATTCGTTTGCAGCATCTTTGGCAATGGCAATGCAGTTATTCAAAAGGATAGACAGTTGGGCGAGTTGGTACGGTAACATGATTTTGGCTTCTAGCGCGAAGTGAAACACGGACACAGAAAGGAGCGCTCGTCCTGTCTGCTCCTTTCTGTGTCCGTGTTTCACTTCGCGCTAGAAGCCAAAATAATGCAGTTATTATTCATGTGTTTGATCTCTCGACAAATTGTTTAGGACGAAGCTTTAGCTCGGGCCCAACTCCAACGCGGCCTATTCAAATAAATGTAAATGCAGAAACGCTCTTTTGGATAACCGCTGGATCACTTTTAATTGAATTTGCTGAATTTGAGAAAGTTAACTTCTAGTATGTGTTTGAAGCGGAAGTTCGATTTAGGGCCTGAATTTTGTTCGAAATATTTTGAAAAAAATGAAAGTGCGAAAGAAATAGAAGGATGACGTTTACAAACTAAAAGCTCTTCATCAAAAACAGATATTGCGGTTCTTCAAACGGCATCTGTTATGAGAGTCAAAGCGGACAAATTCGTTATGTCAATTTGTATCTTACGTGAATTAGTTACGTGGTGCAAAAGGGTTCTGCAAAAGCCGTATTTCGATAATGATACATTGTTTGAGATTCATTTGTAACATATCAATTTTCTCCGCTATAGATGTACTATTTGATGCGATTCACAAAATTGTGATAATATTTTTCATTGTTGAGTTACAGAGTATGAAACGTGATTGTTTCGGTTTCTGAAAATGTGAGATTTGGGCCAATATTGAATACAAAAGTGAAACTTTAAATGAAAAATTCCAAATCAGAAGACAGTAGAATTGAAGTTTTTCTTTTAAATGCAACAAATCTCATCAAATTTCGTGCAGTGGTTGCAGAGAAAAACTAATTCACCTTCTACATGTATTTAGATAGGAGCATCCGAGATAAAGCTTTCTCCTAAGGAGGAGGCGACGCTGCAACGTGAGCCCCCCCCCTCCCCCACCCCCCCCCCCCCCGTACGGAATTTCTGGCTACGCCATTGCCAGAAAGGTCTTCTTGGTCCAAAGAGCTCGCGTAATCAGGCTTTATCTTAATTTGAACTTGTCGAGGCGAAAGAGGCCTTTTTTTATGATAATATGTTGGGAATACGAAGGGATTAAAAAGGCTAATCATTTACATAGTAGTATGCATGAGAATTTCAAGTAAAGAAGGGATTCTCTTACGATTTGTTCACTCGAAATCTTCTGAACCAAATAAGCAGGACGCTGGACCTTGGCAGTGCTGAATTTATTTCGCATGAATATCAAATGTATAATAGGGATATTTAAAGAATGTACAAAACCTTATTTGTTTGTGTATAGGTGCACGCGTAGGGGCGCGCAAGTTCTTGTTTCTGTGGCGATGTGCACTTTTGCCAATTTGTAATCGATCACAGTACTTTCCTTCTGGCACTCTATTAAATGAATGCTCTGCTCGTCAGTAAAGGTTTTCCGTGCTGGAAATATGTGCAAGCAAGCGTGAGTATGCGTAATGCCGCTTATCCATGATGTACTGTGTAACCGCTGGAGGTGAAGCTGGCTGTAATGTTTCTTTAATGCGGTAGCAATTATATGGACACTCCGAGTGCATTTCTGCCGTTGGCGATGCGAAGTCGTCGCCGTGATTGTAACGTGCCAAGGCAGACGACGCTTACAGCAGCATGGTCAGTGCAGGAAAGAACGAAGGTTTATTGAGAGCGTGGCTTATAAAGACATGAATGCAGCGCGCTGTAGACACTGCGCATCACCGATGCGCATCCGCGCTGATATAAACAGTACACGTGTCCGATACAGTGGTGTTGCTTATAAAGTCCAAACACGATAACATCCTCGCCGTGCGCTTTATGTGCGAGTGAAAGCTTGCAGGGATCGGAGATTATCGCTCCTCAATCTCGCGTGCGCGAGGGAGGAAGGCGGGCGGAGGGAGGAAGCCGCTCGCTGCCTTGCTCCATGCGCGCGTCACGGGAGAGGAGGCGAGGAAGAAGCTCCTGCGGCTGTTGCTCGCGGCGCGGCCACGCAGGCGCAGTACCTTGGAAGCAATCTACGACGTGGACGAAGTGTGCGCCCGTTCGTGCCTCATCTTCAAAACAATCTGCGATGTGTCCTGAATTTTCGTATGCGCTGTTTTTTCGACGTTTATTCTGTGTTGAAGAGAGAGACAGCTCGAAGGTCAATTGCTCACTGCTGCCCATTCACTTCCTCACTCCAGTGCACTGACAGCAAGTTCCCGCGGTCACACAGCGAGATGCGTTCATGTTTATCTGTGTGCACGTGACACCGTGATGGCTCATTTAGATAGTAAGCGGAGGTTTGCAAGCTTATACGGCCGATAAGGTTACTATCCTTGCTATGTTTAGTTGTCGACTAATTTGCAATCGCAATTGATGCGTCGGCTTTAGGACGAAACTGCGACTTTTTTTAGTTGTCTGACATAGCACTCGCCGCTGAGATTTTCTTCATTCCTCTTTGGTCCACGCAACCACCTCTGGTTTCGCCTGAGATTATATATCTACCATAAGTACCAATATGCCACTGCAACAGTGGAACTGCTCGCGACCATATTTTTTTATGCCAATAGAACTGAATGAGAGCGCGAAACACAGAGGATAGAAAAAAATTGCACTTCCGCCTGAAAGGCGAACCACCCATTGCGACAGCAAATCAGCAGATAGCTGTACAAAGTAACTAGTAAACTTTCGCTTACTAACTAAACTAACAATGATAGAATGCGTAACCCTTACTCAACGAGCACGTAGAAAGAAACAGACATGCGGAGACAGTGCTGTCTTTGTTTGTCCGCTTCTTTCAGCCTTCTTCTTCAGTCGTGCTTACATATTATATCATGGATTCAAACCAACTAGCCCGTCAACGTGTTTTGACAAAATTGAACAGCAGGGTGTCATCCGCGCACAGGTCAACATGAACACACATCGGTCGACGACAGCGGAAGCTGTCTGTGAAAACGCTGGAGTTAGAAATCATGACAGCAGCCGCGAGCCAATTGTCCTCCGTGCATGTGCCGCTTCAACGATACGACACACCGAAAACACAGCGCATATGAAGCTACGGGCCCTACGCGAACATTGCAAACATCGCAGGTCGCTTTGAAGATGAGGACCGCGTGGGCGCGCACTTTAGCAAGGTCGCAGACCGCTTTGATTACACACGAACGCCGGCAACGGGTCTAGAGGCGGACGAGGAGGACATGGAGGCACCGTAGCAGCTGCCGGAGAAGAAGGCCCCTCCTTCCTCGCCCCACCCCACTGCCTCACGCGCCACAGTTGAGGGCATACATCCAGGCCGCGTTCCTTGCTCGCGCCCGCGAGATTGAACCGCGTTCGCCGGCTCACGCTCACAGACGTTCACTCATACGGAACCTCATGGCGACGTCCACGGCAGAAATCTGCCTGGAGTGTCCATAAACATGCTATCGCAATAATATCTAAAAGCGAGCGTCACTTGACCCTCAGAACCTGATGCTCAAGCAGTAATACTTATGCGCTGAGCGCGGGGAATGGATAGCGCGCGACGAGGACGCTACTAATACCTACTGCCTGCCGCAACAGTTCTTCTAAAAGCCCACAAAATATTCAGGGCCTACTCCTGAAGACTGATTGCAACCATTTGCTCTGGAGAAACTTGGGTGGATGCATCGTAAGAGGCTGCTTGCCGAGGCTATCTGTTCGGCACCATGCTCCATACTATTTGCATTTTCCGTGCGTCAAGGCACCAAGTGTGCTTGGGGAAGCTACATCGGCGACGTTCGATCGAACTAATATTTACGAGGGCAATGCTGAAAGTCTGCTTCTCTCGACCTTTGCTAACGCTGCGTTGGACACTGAGTATTTTGAATGACTGGTTGCTGCACAGAGCCAACAGTAGTACTGATCATCATAGGCACCCGGTCAAAAAATCCGTCAGGGCTATCTTGATGGACTTGTAGAATTCTTGAAGGTCAGTCAGGAATTCTTACAGGTACTCTTCCAATACCAATAGGATTCTTAAAGGTCAGTCAGGAATTTCTACAGGCACTCTCCCAATAGCAGTAGGATTCTTAAAGGTCAGTCAGGGATTCCTACAGGCACTCTCCCAATACCAATAGGGTTCTTAAAGGCCAGTCAAGAGTGTCTTTATGCACTCTCCCAATACAAACACGGCTCTTAAAAGTCATGTAAAAACTCTTACAGGCAACCCTCCAATGCCACTAAGAGTCTTGTCGTTTATTGGAGATCCTTTACATGTAGCTTTCGTACACCAGTAGAGCGCTTAAAGGTTAGATATATTTCTACGGGCATCATGACCGTCCGAAACGAAAACGTCCGCGCAGCCGATTAACCGAGTTGAACGTGTAAAACCTCATGAAAAATCTGCAGTAATCAAAACCGCAATCAGTCTTTCTTTCGTGCTTTTACTATTATTTAGCCTTTGTGGTGCCGAAATCGGCAGATGCATGAGGCAACTAGCAACCGAGTGGCTTTCCGCAGTACATCGGTGAAGGATATTTCTTCGCCTCATGTTAATTACGGTTACACAATAACATGAGTTGCGCTACCTTAAGAGTGTCGAGGAGAGCAGAAACTAATTGCCGCTATTTTAGCACAGCTACGGCGTGAGTATATTATGTATATATAGTATATATAAGCGACATCACAAACTTGGGCCAGTTAAAAGCGGAATGAAGGCTGCGCTACAATTTTTTTCGGTGACTTGTCATCAACTCATAAGCTCAGCGGGTGATTAAGATCTCGTACTCTATTTTTGTGGCTGCCGAGCAATACACCATGCATCTATGCGTTGTGCCTGCGCTTCTCGCTTGTTTTCTCCGTGTGCGCGTCTTTCCGAACCGTCCGCTCTTACAACGTCACTGCGCAATATATACACAGTGCAATAAGTCCGCGGCGGCGCGTTCCTATAGCTTTGGCAGCTAAACAAACACGTCTTCAGTAAAGGATCAAAGCATTTCCGTGACGGCAAAGAACGGTATATCGGCAAGGCATCATTTAGTGAAGAAACTGTCCAGAACTGGCGTAAACGGCTGTCGAAGTCTCACAGCGAATCGAGTGTATGAACGCACCAATTGAATGCAGCGCTGCGACAGCTGCGGCGCGCATTTCACAAGTAGAATCGCGGTCGAAACGCGACCTCCCTGAGCGCGAGCGATTGTGCAGTTTTGTGATGTATACCTCATGCACCAAACATACGTCCGCTAGGAAAACGAAGAGCTTTCCCAATGTATACGCACTGCCGTATGTTGCGTGCGGCCCAATTCGATTACAAACGGGAAATCTAATGTCTGCATGTACTTAACTGGGCTATATATGCTATCGCCGATCATTACTATAGCGTATTCGATAGCTCTGCATGCATGCGCGTTAAATGCTGCATGAACAGAATTCCATTGCACGCCTTTCATTCTGAAGCGAGTTAACAAAATTTTTATCAGCACAACAATTAATTTAACAGCTTACAAATTTTCATTAGGATATACAGCAATTGGATACTGTTCTCATATCGTTGCTGTGGGTGCACCGAACTATCTTCAGGCAGAAGGCTCAATGTTCCTGCAGACATTGTGTGTTTTAGTCTAGTTTTGAGTCAGTGCATCAATTGATTATTGGTAGACATGGAGCACACCCATGCAATGCAACTGTCACAAAATGTGTAAACTGCAAGGTTAACATATAACACACAGCCAGCCAGTGAAAATATGCTCTATAGCCCCCAAGATGCACATGTGAGCGTGAAGAATATGCCATATGCCACATACACTGGCAAATGCTGTAACAGCTAGCTGACTTATTTTTTCCATGATAAAGGCTGTTATCTATGCATGCAGCCTACAATTATATCTCCTGGTAAATTTTAGCAACCTGTACAGGCTGCTTCATTATTATCAAGTGTATTATTTGTGAGTGACCATGTCAATGCCACCAAAAAAAGTGCACCAAAACAATTAATGCATAATGTTAAATGTGTTCAATGTTTAAGCAACGACTGCGACAAACTCTTTTTGCTGGCAGTTGTAGCAGTGTTGTATGTCAGAAATTGTATATAGATCATCAGTAAGGTGAACAAGATTTCAGCATTTTAGTATTGTGCATTAAAATTGGTTGAAGTCGGTGCTCGCTTGCATGTACATTTACCCCGTGTACTCATCAATTTCATGCTGCCTGATACCACGGCACTTTACCAACATGCCTGATCGGATTGCCTGCAGAATTTCAGCAATTCATGCTTTTTAAATAAATTTAACATAGATATTACAAGTGCTGCTCCAATGTCAATCGGTGCTTAATGTAGCAACAGCTTTGCCCCACAGTACTTTGGGAAGGTGATAAGTGCATGAAAAACAGGCTTCATGTTTGAATTCAGCAGCAGATATAAACAGGATTGCTATTAGGCAGGCATGCCTCAAACACTAGATGGCTTCAGCTCTGTCGCTGCAGCATGTGCAATATACTGTATGAGCTTTCCCTTTGGCTTCATGCTTTTCATTTTAACTAATAGTGAACAAAGAGCAATATTATATCATTGTATTGGATACAAATATTCAAGAAAAACCACCTTCAAGTATCAGACGGGCCCAATGTATAAACAAAACTTAAACGTTCCATGGAGTCCGTGCAGAAATAAATAGCTTGTTCACATTATTTTATACATGTAGTCCCATTAGTCAAGGAAAAAGGAACAGCACATGCCGGATGCATATATAGATATTAGTGTGTAGTTCTCGTTGAGAGCTAAGGGAAATGTAAAGCAGCATGCATCATTTTGAAGGAATCCAAATGTGGCAAGATTTCCCAAATAATAAATTGGTGTCTAAATCGCGACAGTGAAATTATAGACAGCCTAAAGCAAGACATGCTTACTCAAGGGCTGTTAACTATTACGCATAAGTGACCCCCTGGATGTGTTTATCAAGAAACTCCTGTCTCTATACAGCTGTGGTTCTGCTAAATTAGAATCATTCCATTGCACACCTCATTTGCATCAAGCCTCATTTTGCATCAGTCCTTCTCCTTGTTAACTGGAAGAACTTTTGTTGTGCCTGATAGTCTTTGAACAAAAATATTTCACAAACGCTTGCTTCTGGCAGCTTATTCAACTGCCTCTCTTCTTTGTTTAGATTCATCTTTCATTTCTGTGATCACTTCAAGCTGCTTTTGTTTCTTCAGGGAAAATATCATTTTCTTTTCTTTTTTTTCATCTCCCTTGTCACACGTTTGATTAAGGATGCTTCACCAATTGTCAAACCGATTCTTTTAGACTACTTGCTGAAAGTTTAGCACATTTATCCGTACATCCCCATTCTGCTAGCACAGTCTGTAGTTGTTGGTCTTAAACCAGCTCATAAAACACTTGAAGATCTGTTGATCTTACATGAAGCTTATCCCAATAGTCCGCTTATTCGCAATGGCCTACAACAAATATCCTCTAACTGTATAGTTTGTTAAACATTTTACGTGAAATATCTTACAGGAAGTACACTGGACTCCTTACAGTGGATTCTTTGCATATATGTTCATTCTTGTCATCATCAGCCTATTTTGATGTCCACTGCAGGAAGAAGGCCTCTCCCTGCTATATCCAAATACCTGCCTTGGGCTACCTAATTCCAACTTGCACCTCCAAGTTAGAATCAGCTTAAATCAAATATTCCATCTGTATTAGGTGGCATTCCCGAAAAGGTTACAAGGTCCGGAAAGCGCGTGGTGCCACCGAAGAGACTGAACTTACAAATCCGATCACGGAAAGTAAGATCTAGTGCATCATTACATTTAATCCACGGGGTGCCACAAGCACCACTGACAACACTAATGCGGCTTACCCATCGATTAGAATGCACCACTATAGTGGTTCTGGGCATTTGTGTATATATTGTGTCAATAAACAGCACCAGGCACTTCGTTCGTTGCCTGCCCAGCCGAAGGTCGTACCGTTCCTCTCGTCTCGACAGGTCTACAACTATCCCACAGGCTTACAGAGAGCTAAGCGAAGATATCAAAGGTCGACTTGGCCATGTTGGTAGTACATGTTCAAAATAAGAACACCACAAGAGACAGAGACAAATGAAGAAAGACACAGCACTGTGTTTCTTTCCTCATTTGTCCGTGTCTCACACGCTTCATTTAAAAAAAGACAATATGTTCAGACAATTGTACTTTTTATTGGTGAATAAAAATTATGCACAGATGTACATCAAGAAAGCATGGGCTAAACAATTGCCATGAGGTGACAAGACACATTGATAAAATAGTTGCTTAGAGGTGACAAAGCAATTTTCTTAAGAACATCTAAAAAAATGAGCAACATAGCCTATTTAAAATGCACATCAGTCAGACCAAGCACTATGCAAACAAACGCCGCAGATAATACAACATGTAACCTAGCACTCAGTGGTACATTGTCATAAATGGGGATACAAGAGTACTTGCAAGGGTAGCCCTCCCCCCTATGTAATACCCTCTCCTGGAGGGCCTTTAGAGGTAACGTGAATAAAGAAACTTGCATAACTGTGCGATCAAACAGTTAAGCCTACAAAAATGCACCAATGTGTAGGTAAATGTCACTTAGCCTTTGTCAGATAATGTGCATGTAGTGATATCATTGTTAAATTTTCTCACCATGCTTGTCTCTAAGTAAGCACTTTTTTACATCAAAATCACAAGTGTCACTCATGGTTCTCAAGTGCCTGTGCCTATAATTATGGATGCCTCAATGTACAAATGTTGCTGCTGAGCATGTCGAAGGGCATTCATTTTATTAGGCACTTCACGAAACCAAATAAATGCACAAGCTTGGGTTTGGATCACAGTGGTGCATCAATGGGCTACAGCCCTACTGAGGAAGGAGAATGCCACATGCAGATTTGCACATGAATAGAACACCTTAGCACGTTCAGCCTAGGCAGCAGAGTTTATCAACCACTCTCACAAACTATTGGTGCCATGGCTGGTCAATTCAATGAACAGTTGCACCTGACTGCTACCTCTCCTAAACCACCTTCACGGAATGGCGACTTCAGGCAGCCGAGCCAACCATGCAAGCACAAGTATAGCCACTGAGTCACAGTAAGCGTGACGGCAGTCTTTCTGTACCAGCCGACTTCCCACAGCTCCACGGCCTCCAGGAGTTCTGCATCGCTTAACGAGCCCTCTGGTTTAGCCAGCTGGACAGCCATTTCACTAACAATGTGACTGACTTACTGCTGCACTACCACCATGCATTACGGGAGCTTTCAGAGGGCCAGATTGTGCAACTGCGACTGGCACCTCATGTGCCAAACATCTGTAAGGACCTGCGGCACAGCATAATCGGCTACGACACTTCGTCTTCCTCCCAGAACGCTGTCATGACCACTTTCACCCCATGACCAGTGGCCTCATTGAATATCTTCAAAATACTTGCCCATGTTCACCCATGCTGGTTGTTATCACATGCCAGTCCAGACCTCGAACCTCTCTTCATCCCATGAGTTGTCACACCAGCTCAGATAAGTCTGCACACCTGATGTTCCCACAAAAGGAAACTGAGCCAACCACAAGTTCTTCCTTACACACTGCCACGGGCTCTCATCCCAACCTGTCGTATCTGGTGACCTCTCACAACCATTTCAGAGGCTTACTCGCCCTGCTAGGCACACTTTCTCTACACGATAGTGCAAGGACCACTTTGAGCAACCACCACCACCGCCCAAACTTTGTTGACATAGGAATTCTCCTAGCAAGCAGTAGCAAGTAGACTGTCTTCTGAAGAGCAGTGCTTTTGATCCCCACAGGTGCCTGAACTGCAACAGTTTCACAGATGTAGCCTTGCCATGTATTCATTCAGCTTGAGTGTCAATTCTACCTCAGCACGAGTAAGGCACCACGCCACCATGCTGCAGCTGCAAGCCCTACACAACTGCCGCTTTTTCTGGTATCACTGCTGCCGCCAAATTCATGTATCTCTATATTCATGTCATCAGCAGCAAGTAAACCTGCTCTTGATAAATTGGGCAATGACAGCTATCTGAATCCCTCACGAGACATGGATACTGCAGATACACCGAGATTACCACAACAAGACACCACTCCCGACGGCTTCTCGCACCAGCCACCTCCACCTGTCCTTCGCATTTTACCTGCACCTAAGCTTGTGAAATAGCATGAATCAGCTGCGACTGATCGTGCAGACACCAGCTTTTGCTATACTACTACAGTGCCATCAGAGCACCAATGGACGACACGGTTCTCAATATCAGCCCTTGCTGGACCCTTGCCCTCAGCATACACCTGCCCGGTGTACCTCGGCTCCGATTCCAAGATCCCTCACACTGGAAAAACAGATGTATTGTACTGAAGGCACTGAGCAGTGGGTATAGTGCTTGTGAAAGTGAAGACAACGAGAATTGCTGGCTTCCCCGTTTCGCCATAGTACCGACCTGCTTAAGCCTACCGCTACAACCTAGAAGTGCTGCTAGGCAAACACCCCTGTTGTATTTGGCGGAGCTGCTGGGTTTCTCTTCGACATCCTGGAACTCCGCAGTCGGACGCTACCACCAGCTCTTTCAATGGATGAACCGGGACCGTCCCAGGCTGCTGCTTCCGCGCTCCAACAAACACCATTGCGCCAGCGTCCATATCGTGTGTCGGCTGCTGAACGCCGTATCAACGACCAGCACGTTGATGACATGCTGGAGCGTGGCATCATCCAGCGCTCTAACAGTCCATGGGCATCTCCGGTTGTCCTCGTTAAAAGAAAAGATGGCTCCATTCAGTTCTGCATCGACTATCGCCGCCTTAACAAAATAACGTGCAAAGATGTCTATTTTTTGCCGCGCATCGACGATGCCTTGGACAGTCTGCAGGGTGCGGAATGCCTTTCCTCGTTGGATCTGGGCTCCGGGTACTGGCAAGTGCCAATGTCCGAGGCCGATCGCCAAAAGACAGCTTTTGTAACACCTGATGGGCTATATGAATTTACCGTCATGCTGTTCGGCCTCTGCAACGCACCTGCCACATTCCAGCGAATGATGGACACCGTTCTTCGAGGGCTGAAGTGGAAAACATGCCTCTGTTATTTAGATGACATTGTGGTTTTTTTCCACCGACTTTGCGTCGCACCTCCGTCGCCTTGAGCAAGTCGTTGCGTGCCTCTCCACTGCAGGGCTGCAACTAAATCTGAAGAAATGCCTCTTCGGCGCTCGCACGCTTACTATTCTTGGCCACGTAGTTTCAAAGGATGGTATCCTCCCGGACCCCACGAAACTTAGCGCCGTATCCGAGTTTCCTAAACCCACCACCATGAAAGAGCTTCGCAGCTTCATCGGCCTTTGCTCATATTTCCGACGCTTCGTTCGTAACTTTGCCTCTATCATCGCCCCCTTGACGCAGCTTCTCACCGGAAGTTCTGACCTGTCAGCCTGGACCCCGGCGTGCGATGACGCATTCCAAGAACTGCGACGCGTTCTCACCTCTCCTCCAGTACTGCGACACTTCGATCCCTCAGCTCCAACCGAAATCCATACAGACGCTAGCCTTGTCGGGCTCGGCACTGTTCTTGCACAACGCAAGGACGGCTTCGAAGAGTACGTCGTCGCGTATGCCAGCCGCACCCTTACCAAAGCCGAGGCGAACTACTCGGTTACTGAGAAGGAATGTCTGGCGATCATTCGGGCTATAGGAAAATTTCGGCCTTATGTCTACGGGCGTCCATTTGACATCGTGACCGACCATCATGCCCTATGCTGGTTATCTTCACTAAAAGATCCAACGGGACGGCTCGCCCGTTGGGCATTGCGCCTACAAGAGTACGACATCCGCGTTGTTTATCGCTCAGGCCGAAAACATTCAGACGCAGACGCTCTATACCGGTCACTCCTGCCCTCTGGTCCTGTCCACTCGTCTATTTCCACCTGCGGTGCCTTCGCCCTCAATATTTCCGGCATGCCATCAGAGCAGCGCAAGGACCCATGGATCTATTCGCTTATTGACCTTCTGCCTAGACAGTTGCCACCACCGACCTCTCGGACGCTCCGTCGTCAAGGCACGCACTTCATCATTCGGGATAACTTGCTGTACCGACGCAACTACAATTTGAGCGGCCGCAAGAGGTTGCTTGTTATACCCCTTTCCTAAAGGAGTGTCGCATCATTCACCGCATTACCACGGCATATCATCCTCAAACTCAAACACCCCCGTTGTGGTATATTCAACATAACACTGTCAGCGGGCAAAACAGCATGTTTCATGTATGGCCACAGGCTTG
The DNA here is from genome assembly GCF_023375885.2 of Dermacentor andersoni. Classification (NCBI taxonomy): domain Eukaryota; kingdom Metazoa; phylum Arthropoda; class Arachnida; order Ixodida; family Ixodidae; genus Dermacentor; species Dermacentor andersoni. The sequence goes on from NC_092818.1 coordinate 33,639,598, forward strand.
GTCTGCCCATGGCTATGTCCTCCTGCAGGCCCGCAGCTGACAACCTTCAGATAGGCAACAACCACCGGCATGTACTTCTTGAATCGACGCAACACACTGCCCATCCCCAGCACCACTCTCAGCCTTGACCTCTAAAGAACCGTACGTACCATTCACCCCAACATGAACTCAACCAGGACAGCCCAACTGGCCCTATGAACTGCCACCATGTGTACGTACTCTCTTATTTGCGTGTTTCTTCAGTATATCTTATTAAATCACACTGCATGCTAGGGGAAGTACATTAGCAGCAATGCGCCAATCAGCTACGTTATTGCCAAGGACGAAAAAAGCTGTATGCAAATTTGTACATGTATAAAATGCTAGCACAACTGGCCTGTGCAGCTGCACTTGCGAAATGCTCTCAGCTTCAGGGCTGGTTGGCTTCAACGAACCGTGACCGTGACATCTCCCTCTGCTCAAATGCCTCCACATGCTTTTCAACTCTGTCTTGATTAGCAGCCTATGGCACTATTCTACATGTCGTAAGAGGAGGGAATGGCTGCACTCTTTGCGTGCATCATAAGTGATTCATAATCTCACACAACCAGTAATGGCTTTCATGGCATTCTCACAACCAGTTTTCTCATCTGCCATGGTCCCATTTGTTACATGTGGTGGCATAAAAGCCAGCTCTGCTTGCCATTCTAGACAGCTCACAATGAAAGGCATGGCACACTTGATGACATTGCTACCGAGCAGCCACTAGTGAACGTTATGGAGATGCATGCAGCTCACTCGCCTTACCACAAATTTGCATAGTAATAGAGGCACACAGCACCTACACCTTGCTGCACCTATGTCAAGAGTGCTGGAACATAAGCTGCTACATTTGCCACCCCGATTAGGTCCTCTTGTTGAAATGCTTACTTCAAGTTTCTTTTATCCGACCACTCCAAGTTCCAAGGTGATTTCCGTAACAGACACTGACGAGGACACAGACAAAAAGCAACAAAGGCTTGACGAAGTCTGCACGCCCTATTACATGGCAAGTATGATGTATGGTGCTCACAGGTTGAAGCTCAACACTGCAAGCGTGTGGCCGCCGGTATATGCAATGAGACGTGGGAGCAGGGTGTTGCAGTGTGGTATACCGCGAGGGTGAGAGCGTTTTGTGCATAGGCTTACTGCTTCCAGCTGCCAATGAATGAGACTGTGGTTCCCCGCAGCGCCCCACTGATGCTGCATGCCTGGCGCGCCAGAGTGTGCTGCCAATTTTGTGACACTGTCTGCTCGCATGCTCTTGTTACACATGCCCTTCCAATACGGCAGATATTCTGTGCACATAAGGCACATTTACGTTCATCTTAATAAAATGAATGTCTGCACGAAGGAATAGCAAATGTTATTCTTTCCTTTTTTTTCTAGAAGGTTACATTCTGGAATAAAGTTTGCTATTTCTTTGTGCAGACGTTCGTTCTATTCAGATGAACGTAAATGTGCCTTACGTGGACAACATGTGTGCCGCATAGGAAGGGCACGTATAACAAGAGTGCGTGAGCAAATAATGTCGTGAAACCGTCGGCACGCAAGCACGCTCCAGCACACCAGGCTTGCAGCACCCCTCTGGCACTGCAGAGAACCGCAGTCCCATTATAGGCAGCCAGAAGCAGTAAGCATACGCTCAAAACAATGCAATACCACAATGCAACACCTTGCTTCCACGAGCAGTGCTGCATGTACTGGCGGCCACACTCTCACAGTGTCGTGTTTCAATCCGTGAGCACTGTACATATCTAGATAATTCAATGCATGAAGAGAGCCTTTCTTTATACAGGTGCTAAAAAGAAATACAACTTGTGGAATATCGGTTAATATACATTACATATTGATCGATTCTGATTTTATAAAAGGACAACTAGAAGTAAATGATACAATAAACAAAAAAACAGCAATAGAAAGCTAGCTAGTGTGCAAAAGCTCAGGACACACCATGCAATGCCGCATAGAAACGAAGTAGCAATACAGCAGTGCAAGGCACTGGGAAAAACAGCATTACAACAGTTTGGACAAAGCATACCATGACAGACACACTTCACTAACGACAGCTTTCACATGTCATTACTCGCACACAATAACAGTGAAAAATACATACTAAAATAAACAGTCCAACGGTTTGTGCAAAGTGTTCTACTATAGACACTTCGCAAACAATGTCAGCAGACATGACTATTGTTCAGTTTTGCAGCATGTTGATGACCAGGTGCAAAATAAAAATACATAAAAATGCCACATCAGTGATCGAGAAAGGGGGAAAAATTAATTACACCCTCACTTTACTTAAGCTCGCGGCCAGACCAACAAGCCCCAATTCAAAGCTATCAATGAGGTAGAAAAACTCAAATTTATGACCAGAGCACATGCACGTAACAAAGCAGCTCCCTTCTTAGCAGCAGTCTAAAAGACTTGGCACAGAACCATTGCAATTAGATTCCTACAAGAACATGGATGTGCAGATGCCAAAAGGAGGACATGCCTGCCTCTAGAGCCACCAACATCAATAGTATACTGGGCACAGTTTTCAAGCAATCCATGGCTGCACGGTGAAATAGAAAAGATTCCTTAGAACTAGAAAGGGCGGCTAAACTTTGGCCATGCTAAAAGAACTGCGCAACTGAGCATTGCACATAGCGCTAGCCAATAGCCATGACAGCCTGCCTGCTTGCCACTGCCAGTCAAAATAAATTAACTGTAATTCACCCACAATGACAGAAAACAGCACCCCTGACAGATAAGTGGCCAACATGCATGCAGCATCAGCGGAAAACATTCCTAACAAAAGCTGAAAACGCTTTTGCAGCTTTTAGTCTGTGGTGCTCTCCCAATTTTTGTTACAAGGGAAAAATAAAGGCAATTTTCAATTTTCATATGTCGCGATGTTAACCTTTTCACCATGTCCAAAACAAATATATTCTTCGATTATACCACTCAGCAATAAAAGCTAAGAGTAGAGCAGACGCCTAATAGTTTGCGTTCAATTTTTTTGCGCAGGTTCAGCTCACTCAATCTACGTGCCTGTAATGCCCACAGTGGGCAAGAACAAACAGATTGCCACAAATAAAAATTGCATCTGCAGCAAAAAATATGTGTGCAGGAACAAACGTAAGAGATTGTCCTCATTTATCATAAGATGGTTCCTTGTGCTTTAGTTTCACATGGAAGCAGTATTACAAGCCAGCCTAGCAAAAAGTCAATATGAAGTGCGACACAAACAAAAGTATTGCTGTCATTTGCATCTACAGCTTCTAGAACACTCATGACAGGAGCTTCTGAGCAAACATTCTGGCAATGTAATTCTTGTCTACGACCTCCAGGGCAAGGTTAGCATAGAGGGTAAAAACTTAGTCACAGTCGTCTTGAACAACTTCTCGTGATCACTGGGGCCTCAATAATTAAGACTTAATGCTGTCGCAGCACTTGAGCAACATTTTTGTCGATATCACACGCCAAAGCTTATGATGCCACATTGATAGCAAAATGGCATCAAACAGCAAGAATAATTAGAAATCTAAGCTTTCAAATCCGGTACACAGTCGACGGCGACTCCATTACATGTTGAAACCCAAGCACATTAACCTTGCGACTTGTTGACAATGTGCAAAACAAGAACATTAACTGATAAATTTCTCGTTATTTTGTTTTGCATGTGGCACACGACTGGGGCTCTCGGCCAATGCAGCAAGTTCTTTGTATAAAAGCAAGCCACTGAAATTCTACAGCAAAGTGAGGGGCTCTTGAATACAAAACATCAAATTTGCTATGACAGGCTAATGTGTACTTTTACTGCGAGGGATATGCCCGTGCTTTACTTCACAGACAGCAGTCACTGCTTTATTCCTATATCCTTTATCCCAAGCCACTGTTTTAGTAAGGCAAACAGGTTTTGTCACATTTTAAGACTTCCAGAAGTGCATACACTGCCATTGCGATTTTTCTGCATAGGTGCTTCGACATGACTCATAGGTGCTTCGACAGAGAGAGCGCTGCAAGCCTGGATTGAAATACGAAGGGGCACAGAAACTATACAAGAGACTATGGTGTAAATTATGCAGAATGAAGTCCCCACTGCTCTCTCAGTTCAAACATTGCTAGTGTTGATGCACACCAAGAGAGTTCATACGATTAACTACTGCAGGCATGAATACTTTCAGCTAGCTGCACACATTTCTTAAACTCGCCATTTCACTACAAAGGATTCCTTTAGAAGATCAGTAGTCACGCCCTGTAGGCCTTGTACATCTACAGGTGGAATCAAAACTTCTCTACAGAGTTCCCAACATCACAGATGTAGGATGAGCTGCCTACAGTGAAGAATACACACTGTGCTTGCTAGTCATCACTGCTGTACAGGCAGTTATTTTCTGAGGGTGGTGGGCGTTGGCAGTGCATAATGTGAGGTACATCAAGAGCACAAGCACCAATGAGCATTTGCTGACAATGAAAGTATATGGAGCTTGTGTCCGCATAAATTCCCAAGACATACACGTACTTCCCATCCTTCATACTGCCATAATATGAAGAGGTTTTTCGCGGAACTAAATAGTCTGCAGCATGTACGACTACTGTGCCAACCTGTGCTCGGAAGTACCTTGAAACTTCAGGCACTCTCTCAAATTTAGAAATAAACAATTCCTGCAGAGTTCCTGACATCCCTGAATATGGCTGGGGCACACCAAGAACGCATGTCTGAAAGCATGCCTTGTATTGAATTTCCATCTTCGCTTTCGCGGATGCTACGCGAGCAGACATAGTCACTGTTCTTTCCAAGTTACGATACATCACTCGCATAATGCACCTCTCAGCTACCTGCATTGGCACAAACTTTGCCGCAGAAATAAGACGCAATACAAAGCCATTGCCATCTTCATAGGGAAATGTCGATGTTGCCCAAAGTGGACCAAACATGCGTGTTGACTTCGGCAAGTGTAGCAGTTGGTAGACATTAAATGCCATTGAAGATTCTCCATAAAGTCTTGACATATGAGCAACAAATCTCAGCAACCGCTCTTCTGCCTCATTTATGCCGCTCGCAGTAACAATATCTTTAAGCAATAAAAAAACCGCTTTCGAAAGCAGAGAAAAATGGGCCAGGAAACTTTGTGCAAGCACACCTGAAAGGCATGGAATACTGTAAAATAAAAGTCAATGCCGCCATTCAACAGCCTTCCAAAAAGAACCCTCCGAGAGTGGTCGTGGTGTTCGACCGAATGTTATTGGTGGCTTGATGCTACACAACCTCCCATCCAGCAATTTCAGCTGTCTGCCAATGTAGTAGGCAGATCCTACACATGAAAGCCACAACTCAGTCAGCTGTTTTGTTACACCTTCTAAAACACAATGCATATAGTCTGGGGGCAAGCCCCACACAAGGTCCAAACTTTTTAGCTTCATCAAAGGAGATGGCCCCTTAATACCGGCGACTGTAGTTCTCTGGTGTACAGCTTGAAGCATCGCCTTGAAAACACCTTCATGCGTTCTTTCTCGGGCTGGCTCCGCATGGCACAAGTACTTCAGTGTTCCTGCAAATATAAGCGCACAAATGCAAAGGTCATCTCCTGAACGCATCAGAATAAGCTATGAATTGCATCATATGGCAGTATCAGCATTCAGATTTAGTAAGTCTCCTCGCATACACTGAGAAGTATTCCTGCAAAATAAGTGGCTCAGCAATCGGCCTTTGTCCATATAGCATAACTAAACCAGATAAAATATGCTGATTGCAGCTATTAAAATCGGTAAAGCATGCAGAGCATGCCACCTAAACAGATATTATATGATACCACTACTACTGGTGGCAGCACAAAGCATTGCAGCAATGGTGCTTTTGGCAGTACAGTGGGAAAATGATCAGCGATGTAAATAAGAGGGTTAAATGAATGCTTGATGCACTCTGCAGCTAATCCACCACTGTTTAAACCAGAATAACTTTTATGTTTCTGTAAGTGGTTTAGCACACTAGCTCAAAAAGACAAGCGTGCACATATAAATTTATGTGTGCTTTTTAGGCAGAAAGCTACCATGCCCAAGTAATTAACCACTTATTTTTCATCTACATTTAAATCATTTAAAACATTACCCTTCAGTGCATTCCCACTTTAGTCGCATACATGTGGCAGCTAAATCTGCAGTAAAAAACTGTTAAAGGAAACAACAGAGGTAGACTTCGATTCAGTGGCGCAAGCCAATGTAGTGCCTTTAGGGATGAGAATCTTTTCGGATGTCATGTTTGTAGCGTAGAGAAGTGCAGAGCCATGACAAAACCGAAGGCTATCCCTCTTGCGAGACCGCTTGCAGATGGTAATACGAGCACGTCGCCGCAGTCAATGACATCAGACGCGATAGTAACAATGCTTTGATGGCGAGGAGGTAGTGCGGTATCTTCTGCAGCAAGCAAGTGAAGTGAGGGCATCATCTGCATGAAGTGAATAGACCGTGTTGGTCGTGTGGTGAACGTGTTGCCCGCATCAGATGGAGGCGGAGGCCGTAGAAAGAAAATCCCATCCCAATATGAGCTGCTGGGCAACGAACTTAGCACTGCAAATTGTACGTAATCAAGAAGTCTATCAATGGAAATACGAGCAGTGCACATGGCGGTAGGTCAAATGGCGGCCCCTTGAGCAGCGAGTAATTTAGGTCCATCATAGGGGGTCGTAACTTTTCGAAGTCGCGAAAACAATTCACGGTGAATAACTGAAACACCTGGCAATGAACCTGGCAATATGAACCTGGCAACGTTTAACGCTAGAACGTTATCTAGTGAGGCGAGTCTAGCGGTGCTATTGGAGGAATTAGAGGGCAGTAAATGGGATATAATAGGGCTCAATGAAGTTAGGAGGCCAAAAGAAGCATATACAGTGCTAAAAAGCGGGCACGTCCTGTGCTACCGGGGCTTAGCGGAGAGAAGAGAACTAGGCGTCGGATTCCTGATTAATAAGAATATAGCTGGTAACATACAGCAATTCTATAGCATTAACGAGAGGGTGGCAGGTCTTGTTGTGAAACTTAATAAGAGGTACAAAATGAAGATTGTACAGGTCTACGCCCCTACATCCAGTCATGATGATCAGGAAGTCGAAAGCTTCTATGAAGACGTGGAATCGGCGATGGGTAGAGTGAAAACTAAATACACCATACTAATGGGCGACTTTAATGCCAAGGTAGGCAAGAAGCAGGCTTGAGATAAGGCAGTAGGGGAATATGGCATAGGCACTAGGAATATCAGGGGAGAGTTATTAGTAGAGTTTGCGGAACAGAATAATATGAGGATAATGAATACCTTCTTCCGCAAGCGGGATTGCCGAAAGTGGACAGTGAGGAGCCCGAACGGCGAGACTGGAAATGAAATAGACCTCATACTCTGCGCTAACCCTGGCATCATACAAGATGTGGACGTGCTCGGCAAGGTGCGCTGCAGTGACCACAGGATGGTAAGAACTCGAATTAGCCTAGACCTGAGAAGGGGACGGAAGAAACTGGTACATAAGAAGCCGATCAATGAGTTAGCGCTAAGAGGGAAAATAGAGGAATTCCAGATCAAGCTACAGAACAGGTATTCGGCTTTAACTCGGGAAGAGGACCTTAGTGTTGAAGCAATGAACGACAATCTTGTGGGCATCAATAAGGAGTGTGCAATGGAAGTCAGGGGGAACTCCGTTAGGCAGGATACCAGTAAACTATCGCAGGAGACGAAAGATCTGATCAAGAAACGCCAATGTATGAAAGCCTCTAACCCTACAGCTAGAATAGAACTGGCAGAACTCTCGAAGTTAATTAACAAGCTTAAGAGAGCTGACAAAAGGAAGTATAATATGGATAGAATTGAACACGCTCTCAGGAACGGAGGAAGCCTAAAAACAGTGAAGAAACTAGGAATTGGCAAGAATCAGATGTATGCGTTAAGAGACAAAGCCGGCAATATCATTACTAATATGGATGAGATAGTTCAAGTGGCTGAGGAGTTCTATAGAGATTTATACAGTACCAGTGGCACCCACGACGATAATGGAAGAGAAAATTGTCTAGAGGAATTCGAAATCCCACAGGTAACGCCGGAAGAAGTAAAGAAAGCCTTGAGAGATATGCAAAGGGGGAAGGCAGCTGGGGATGATCAGGTAACAGCAGATTTGTTGAACGATGGTGGCAAGATTGTTCTAGAGAAACTGGCCACCCTATATATGCAATGCCTCATGACGTCGAGCGTACCGGAATCTTGGAAAAACGCTAACATAATCCTAATCCATAAGAAAGGGGACGCCAAGGACGTGAAAAATTATAGACCGATCAGCTTACTGTCCGTTGCCTACAAACTATTTACTAAGGTAATCGCAAATAGAATCAGGAACACCTTAGACTTCTGTCAAGCAAAGGACCAGGCAGGATTCCGTAAAGGCTACTCAACAATAGATCATATTCACACTATCAATCAGGTGATAGAGAAATGTGCGGAATATAACCAACCCTTATATATACCTTTCATTGATTACGAGAAAGCGTTTGATTCTGTCGAAACCTCAGCAGTTATGGAGGCATTACGGAACCAGTGTGTAGATGAGGCGTATGTAAAAATACTGAAAGATATCTATAGCGGCTCCACAGCCACCATTGTCCTCCATAAAGAAAGCAACAAAATCCCAATAAAGAAAGGCGTCAGGCAGGGAGATACGATTTCTCCAATGCTATTCACAGCGTGTTTACAGGAGGTATTCAGAGACCTCGATTGGGAAGAATTGGGGATAAAAGTTCATGGAGAATACCCTAGTAACTTGCGATTCGCTGATGATATTGCCTTGCTTAGTAGCTCAGGGGACCAATTGCAATGCATGCTCAATGACCTGGAGAGGCAAAGCAGAAGAGTGGGTCTAAAAATTAATTTGCAGAAAACTAAAGTAATGTTTAACAGTCTCGGAAGAGAACAGCAATTTAGAATTGGTAGCGAGGCACTGGAAGTGGTAAGGGAATACATCTACTTAGGGCAGGTAGTGACGGCGGATCCGGATCATGAGACGGAAATAATCAGAAGGATAAGAATCGGCTTGGGTGCGTTTGGTCGGCATTCTCAGATCATGAACAGCAGGTTGCCATTATCCCTCACGAGAAAGTGTATAATAGCTGTGTATTACCAGTACTCATCTACGGGGCAGAAACCTGGAGGCTTACGAAAAGGGCTCTACTCAAATTGAGGACGACGCAACGAGCTATGGAAAGAAGAATGATAGGTGTAACGTTAAGGGATAAGAAAAGAGCAGATTGGGTGAGGGAACAAACGCGAGTTATTGACATCTTAGTTGAAATCAAGAAAAAGAAATGGGCATGGGCAGGACATGTAATGAGGAGGGAAGATAACCGATGGTCATTAAGGGTTACGGACTGGATTCCAAGGGAAGGGAAGCGTAGCAGGGGGCGGCAGAAAGTTAGGTGGGCGGATGAGATTAAGAAGTTTGCAGGGACGGCATGGCCACAATTAGTACATGACCGGGGTTGTTTGAGAAATATGGGAGAGGCCTTTGCCCTGCAGTGGGCGTAACCAGGCTGATGATGATGATGAACTGAAACACTAGCACCAGTGTCTATCAAAGCTTCTGCTTGTACACCTTCTACTACAACCAATATCATGTTCCACGGACGTGATGGAGGAATTTCTGTCCTGTCATTAGATGCAGCTTTTCCTCCAAAAGCCAGACGACGCTCAGGGAATTGAGAAGCAGGTCTAAGTGGGGACGTAGAACGGCGAAAGGGTGATGGCGAGCGGTGTCTCGCAGGACAGTACGTCGGAGCAGTCTTGGATGCTACAGTAGGCGATGGAGAACGGCCGCGCGGTGGAGCATAAGGATGGCGTTGGCCATGGAGGCTCCCTAGACAATGGAAAGTAGCTCCGGGTGAAAAGTCATCCCGTTCGTATACGTCATATCCGCGACACTCGTCTTGCTGGCGCTTGTGGCAAAAACGTGCTATGTGGCCACGATAGCCGCAGTAGTAGCAGATGGGACGAGGAGGACGCCACTGCAGATAGCTGGTTTGGGTAGTTGCGCTGGTAGTCATGGAAGCCATGTGGGCCGGTGTTGGTTTTGGAGAAATCGGTGGAACGATAACTGGAGTAACTGCGGCAACTTATGCGTATGTTGGCGCGGCCCTAGGGTTTAGAGGGTCCGTGTACGCTGCACCAGCCATGGACGCCAATTCCTCCTTGACAACATCTCACAGATTGGTATCGGAGGCATGAGAAGGCATAGGCCCTGCGGCGAAGCCAAGATACTGTAGCTCTTCTCGAATTATTGCCCGGATCATTGCTCATGACGTGGGGTCATCGGCGGTAGTGTTTGCAGTGGTGTCTGGCTGCAACCTTACCGATTCGAGCTCGTCAAGGCACTCGCAAGTAGCGATGATATCAGCGACGGTAGCGGGGTTCATAATGGCTAAAGCATTGAAAGCAATAGGTCCAATGCCTTTGAGGATGTGGCGAAGCCTGTCTGATTCAGTCATAGCCACGTTCACACGTCGACAAAGGGCAAACACATCCTCAATGTACAACGTACACGATTCCCCGAGTTGTTGCTCGCGAGTGTGGAGCGTCTTTTTTTGCGAGGGCGGAATGAGCAGACGGTGTGCCGAATATTTGGCGGAGCTGCTGTTTGAAAGTGCCCCAGTTTGTGAAATCAACCTCATGGTTGAAAAACCAAGTCTTCGCTACTCCTGCTAGATAAAACGCAACGTTACGTAGCTTGGACGCATCGTCCCAACGGTTAGCCGAACTCACTCGGTCATAGTTGTCCAGCCAATCCTCAGCGTCTTCAGCGCAAAGTCCAGCAAACAGATGGGGATCACGCTGGTGCCCACTGACAATCCAATACGGAGAGGCTGGGGTAGCCAACACCGAGATGGTGAAAGTAGAAGTGCCTGTTGGCTCGTCCTGCGACATGCTAGCGGACAGCTGGCACAATCAGCGACCTCATCGAAGCTCCAGGAGGTTGAGTGGGGAGTCAAAGGACGGAGGACTGAAGAGCACACTCCACCACTTGTGACGCAGCAGTTATCACAATGTTTATTCCACGTTAAAGATGCGGTGAACCACAGCACGGATCACACTCAAGAGCAAGCCCCACAAACGATCAAGAGGAACCCCATATGAACCCCGCATAATGATGATCATCTACAGATGACAAAGAATAGCTTATAGATACCCACAATATTTACGGATATGCTGCAACACTTATGTCACAATAGTAACAAATAAATAGATGAGCAGCAAGGTTCAAACAGCAAATTGCGAACAACACTAGCCCAATGTTTACCTGTTTAGTGTTGCAAGCGGAAATCCAGGCAACCACATAATCACTACACTACTTTACAATTTCTTTGTCTACATGAAAGATGTTCAATTTTACTATACTCTTGGACTGCAGATTTATAAAAACCAACAGCGTCACAATAAAGGTCCCAACTACCACTATTCATCTTCAGCCTCTCATGTATGTAGTGCGACTAATCCAGGACTATATAGGGCCGACAACAAAACACACAGCACAATACAAAATGAACACAGCGTATTACTGTACTTTTATCACTCTGCAATACCAAGTGCTTTTCATAAATGAGGGAATAAATTGAAAACAGACTGCATTACACTATAACCTCTTTGCACAAACGAAATGAGAAGGTTGGGAAACAGTTCGGTTTGTCCACCACACACAAAACAAAGTGGTGTCCTTAAACATTTCACGGTCGTCACTCAATGTCTGTGTGATGTTTTGTGGTCATGTTAACGGCAAACGACAGTTTCTCTTTTGAGCTTATGAATAAGCACATGAATAGGCAAGTGATTGAGACCATTTTCCGGATGCGTGCAAATCTCAGAGGCCAAGTTTTAATTGAGATGTTTTTTGTTAAGCATCGTGCAACAATGCTCATGGTTTGAACTTGATGAACAAAATAAAAATGATAGGCAACCCTAATCTTCGACTTGGATGTCTCTTAGTGGCACTCGCACCTTGGCGTTGGCGTCCTTTAGCGCAACTTTCGGTGAATGCAATGCACGAACCGAAATAAAAGGCAACCATTTTCCGTTAATCAGCCAGTTAAATATGCCACCTTCTTGTGTGTGACATCATTACTTCCACGTTTAAATTCCGCGTTCCTAGAAATTTTGCCAAATTCGTGCTCACATCAGCGATTCTGTGATTCTGTGATCAGTGATTCCGCGTTCCTAGAAATTTTGCCAAATTCAGTTAATCAGTGATTTCTAATTCGTTCTAATTATTGCAGACGTTTCAGTAACTCAACTTGTTTCTAAACTTATGCTTTGATAAGCATAAGTTAATCACTGATAAGCACTGGGTTAATCTATCCTCTTCGTGTCATATGTGCACAAGCTTTATTTCCTTAACATTAGATTTTAACCTATTTCAAGTAGTTAATCAACCGACTCGTAATTCCACTATTTTGGATCTCATTTTAACAACAGCTCCAGAAACTGTCACACATATAACTTACTTAGATGGATTCAGTGATCACCGGCTACTCCAGGTCACCATCGATATTCCGTGCGCGTCCACCGGTTCCATAACAAAGCTAATTAGAGACTACAATAAAGGCAATTATGATATCATCAATTTAGAACTAAACAACTTTTTTGTTGCTGTATTGGAGCCATCCTTTTACAGCAGATCTGTCAACGAAAATTGGGTGCTGTTCAGAGATAAGTTGTCTACATTGATTGAAAAGCACGTTCCTCTTGTTACTATAACTAACGATAATTCCAACCCATGGTTTACTAAAACTCTTCACAGAATGAGAAACAAGAAAAAACGCCTATATGAAAATGCAAAGCGTGGACAAACAACATTGGCTTGGGATAAATACAAAAGCTATCTAAAAGAGTACTGCACAGCTTTATTGGTCGCCAAGAATAAATATTTTTCAATAGACTTACCGGGAATTCTTACAAGCAATCCAAGAAAATTCTGGAACATAGTTAACCCTAGTAATAAAGGCTGTAATATTTCATTGCAGGATAAAAACAACACACCTATTCCTGACAGTCAATGTCCGACAGTATTCAACTCATTTTTCACATCCATCTTTACAAGAGAAGATAGTTGTAACATACCTTTTGTTCCCGATTTTGATTTCCAGTACATGTCACCCATCACTATCACTTTAAAAGGCGTAGTCGATCTTATAGATAACCTTAAAATGTCTTCATCCTCTGGTATAGATGGTATAAATTTTAAAATACTAAAAAACACAATACTAGTATCAAGCAAAATTCTGCTACACCTTTTTAACCAATCGCTTACAACTGGTATGCTTCCTACAGACTGGAAGATAGCAAAAGTAGTTCCTGTCTTTAAGAAAGGTAACAAGAGTTCTAGTGATAATTACCGTCCTATATCACTAACATGCATTTGCTGCAAAATGTTGGAACACATAATCGCATCCCATATATATTCTCATCTTGAATGTAATAACTTTTTTTACCCGAAACAGCATGGTTTCCGAAAAGGATTTTCTTGCGAAACCCAACTACTAGAATTCACGTCAGACTTACACTTTGATATGAACAGTAACAAACAAATTGACTGCATCTTTTTAGATTTCTCAGAAGCATTCGATCGCGTAGCCCATAGTCGCCTGATATCAAAGCTCTCAGCAATTAAACTCGACTCACTAACCCTATCATGGATTCGTAACTTTCTTACTAATCGCGAACAGTTCACTGTTGTTGCTAACTTTTCCTCTGGGCTCTCTGACGTCACCTCTGGTGTACCTCAAGGTAGTGTACTTGGTCCTCTTCTCTTTTTAATTTACATTAACGACTTACCTAACAATATATCATCTTCTGTGCGATTATTTGCTGACGACTGCATTGTATACCGTTCGATTAACTGTCCCTCTGACCACGCGGCACTCCAAGATGATCTTGCACATATCAGTGATTGGTGTGCTACGTGGCTCATGTCCCTAAACGTGTCGAAGTGCAAAGTAGTTTCCTTTTCTCGAAAAACTGTTAACTCTCACTTTTCTTATCATCTGGATTCTAACATAGTTGATCACACCACAGAATATAAGTACTTAGGAGTGCTCCTTACACACAATCTTTCATGGACTAAACACATCACCTCCATTTCAGCTAACGCCTCCAGATCATTGGGATATCTGCGCCGCAACTTAAGAAGTGCGCCTTCCCCGCTACGAAAACTAGCTTACGTAACTATTGTACGGCCACAAATTGAGTACGCCTCTTGTATATGGTCTCCTCATCAAAATTACCTCATCGAACTCCTGGAGAGCATCCAGAATAGAGCGAGCCGTTTCATTTCTAAAAATTATAGTAACCAGTCAAGTGTAACCCAAATAAAAATCGATCTTTCATTGCAACCACTAACTACTCGCCGTGATATTTCCCTTCTATTATTATTTCATAGATTTGTTCACACAGTTGGCCTAACATTATCAAACCTGAAGAAAGCATCCTCGACGTCACAACGACTGAACAATCAGTTCAGCTACACCCGAATTTATGGCAACACGCACGCTTTTAATTTTTCAGCTTTGCCCCGTGCGGTCCGCTTATGGAACGCACTGCCAGATACTATTGCATGCCAAACTAAACACACTGCATTTCGCAATCTACTAACCAATCAATATGCCGTTTCAACCGTCTAAACACGTCATGTCTTTTGTAATTTTCTTACATTTTTTCTGCAATGTTAAAGAATTTCAGTGCTCCCATTTTCTTTTTTTTTTACAATACTTACTACTGTATAACATGCAAAAACGTTTACGATGTTATTATGCTATTATGTTATTGTTTACCATTTATTGTTATTGCTCTACATATTGTATTTGCTAACGCATTAATTTTCCATGTTCTGTTGCTGATGGTTACTTCTTTCCCGACTCCATACTAATATGTTACCGTATTTCCCCCCTTACACTATGCCTTCTCGAAGGCCTGTAAGGTACATGTAAATAAATAAATAAATAAATAAATAAATAAATAAATATATCTATAATTGAACCCACGAATTTTGTACTGTACCACGTTTTTTTAAATTTTTTTTATAATCAATTTCGTTCCCGGTCATAACTGGAGGTGACCGGAAGTGCTGCACAAGAAACAAGAGTGTCACTCGGTGCTCGTGCTGCTAAAATGTACCACTTTTTTTCTGCAATTTCTGCTTGATTTATTTTGACATTGCATAGCAATGAAAACAAGCATCAAGCACCAGCATATAAAGTAAAATATAAACAAAGTAATAAAACAAAAGAACCAGTGTTCTGCTGAGACTCAAACCTGGGTCTTTTTTAGTGGGAAGCAACCATTCAACCCAACAACATAACTGATCGCAGCACAACTATTGGCGTTACCCTCTTTTGGCTTATTTTTTGGAACTTTCTTCTGGATCACCCCAGCATGGCACATTGAAAACAAAAGTGCAATGCATGAAGGAAGAAAGAAATTCAACGACAATCAGGATACTCCCTAATGCAGAATTGGAGCACAGCTCTATACGTGTTTTCATTTCGCAATATATTGGCTGGCACAGACAACCAGTCTTGTGCAGCCCACTGCAAACAGAGTGGGCGTAAGGCGCGACTGCCTTGCTAATTTAGAGAATGCAGGAGCCAGCGTGTGTGTGACGCGTGCACACGATCCACAGTAGCAGCGGCCGGCAGACCTCCTAGATGATGCGCACTACTTACTCTGGCACCGACTCGTAGCCATCATCGCTACACTACACTTTTCTTCTCATGCCTTTGCCGTACCCTCCTCCACAGACTTCCTCCTCACATCTCATCCCCTGCTGCAGTCGGTGTACACTCTTTCATCCTTCGCTGCGGTCATTTGCTCAGTTACGCCAACGCCGACACTCGCCGCAGAACAAGCGCCTAAGAGCTGCACTCTGCGATGAAGACGAGCCCTTCCTGAACAGAAAGCATCTGCAACTTGTAGAGCAGTACCTCCTCTATGCATGCCCTTTCCGATCTCCTAGCTAAGCACGCCTACTCCACGCTTTGCACCATGCCATCCAAAGCCACATCGGAGAGCAACCATTGCGATTTGCTCCATAAACGAGGGCAACAAGACCTAAAATTACATGCGAGTTTCGCCACACTTTTTGCAATGCATCTAGAATTATTGTCAGCTTACCAAGTCTATTGAGCTTGTGATTGCAGCAGCACAGGTGCTCAGATGCATCAATATTCCAAGCAGCACTGCTTAAACTCCTGTTCCATGCACAGGCAAAAGCACTTATCTTTTCTACTGACCTACACACTAGTCCTAAAAAGGGCTTTCAAGTACCTTCTGAAAAAAATGCAAATGGCAATTGGCTCAGGAATGCTAATGTTCCTGTGGCTTCATAGCATGCTGTCATATTGCCATCCCTGATGGGTTCAGCTGAACTGTATATTCTGCAAGTTATAAATTTGTACATGGTCTGGCTGATGCCACAAATTAATCCATGGGGATCATAGTGCTATAGGACACAGAGAAGACGGAGGCAATAGCATGAGCGCTTGTCCTGTTGTCTCACTCTAGTCCGTGTCCTATAGCGCTATGACCCCCATTGATGTATCTAACCAATTAGCCCAAAGAACCATACTTCTAAGCCACAAATACCTTCCTCATACAGAGATAAATTATGTTAAATTCTGCTACCAGTTCTCTAAAAGAAATTTTCTATAGAAAATGTCCTGTAAAAAACAATATATACACTGCTTTGAGAAAAACTAGTCAAAAATTTCCCAATGTGGCATAAGAACATCGCAACTATCCAGACCATTTAGTAGATGGGAACATACGCAACAAAACTTCACCCACCCAGCTTTTCCATCTGTCAAGACAGATCTCCAGCTCTAGCATTAGTGCTGGACAAATAAATACACTTTCTAGGATAGATGTCTAAACTTAAGCTTGCACTCAATTTGCCCTCCACTTGCTGGTTCATAGTACTCACTTAATATTTTTGCTTCTGTTGCCAATAAGAGCTTGACAACAGCAATTCAAAGTGCTTTGTAGGTATGTGCACTAAGTACCATGAACGCACTCACCTTCTACAGCTGTGCCTCTCTCCAAACACCAACTGCAGCCAAACTAGCCGTTGAATTGCTTCATGTTCAGAACTGCAGCTCTAGCTGGCGAATCAACACAGCAAGCAACTGCATGATTTAATTCGTCTTCCACCATAGCACCATGTAAGAGTTCCGATATTGGCAAGCTCTTCAACAAACTTGCCAATGAAAAGATGCATTGGAGGGTGAACTTTTGAAAACCACAAAGCGCCAATTGCTATATTTTGCCACCGGACTTGAGCAGGAAGCTCGTTCAAAAGAATTTGAATTGGCCAAATTGATTATTTACTCGATTCAAAAACTGGTGCACCATCTGTATTGAAGCACAGCGTCAAATGTGACCAACTCATATTAAACTGTTTCCTTATGCTTCTATACAAATCACCGTCGGTGATGTCACTGTATGTTCCTGGTATGCAGCGTCGCGATGCCAGCAACTGCAAGTTTTGAAGCAGTGCACCACCAACATTCTTCAATATATCCAGCATCCGCTGCCTCATATCAAACATCAAGAAGAAACTCCCAGAATGCTTCAGGCTCTGAAGCGTATTCTCTGTACCACATGACTGACAAGTCACCGATACATTTTCTTCAGATTTTGAGCACTTCCCCAAATATTCATGACAAGTGTGACAAAAAAAAATGTAGCCTTATCAGCTCTTTTTTGTCTTTCCAGAGCTTTCGGAAGAAATATGTGCTTCCAGGCACTACATTGCTTCCTAACAGGGCATTTATCAAAATTAGCAGACCTCTAATTTGAGCGCACGTCAGTCCAGTACTGACAACATAAGCTAAGATGAGCAACAGTGCCTCTGCCTTTGTCGTCGACTGCGAAGGGAGCGTTTCCTTTGAGAGCTTCAAGAAGTACTGCTCAGGGGCATCATCCAAACCGAACTGTTCTGCGTCACAATCTTCTTCGGCGGCACTGTCACCTTCACTGTCATGTTGAACCTGTCTATGGTCGGCCTCTTCTTCAGTTTCAGAGCTGACATCCTGCATAGCAACACTGGGAGCAGGAACAGAGCATCCATCTTTATCTATCTCATCTCTTTCACATGTGTTGCTGGCATAAGGCATCGGCGGTTCATCATCAAGGCAACTAGAAGCCATGTCTGGTGACATGCTGAGGTTGCCATCCCGAGATGCATTTTCAGAAACACAGGCTGCTCGATGATCTGGAGAGTCCTTCACGCACACAATGGTCGCTGCCTGCTTGTTTGGTGCAACAACCTGGGAAAAAAAGGCCTTCTAGTTTTAATTAAGTGGTAATAAGTTTTACTGCACACTGGGCAGATAAATTACTGTGGCAGTGATGTGTAATAAACAGAAGTATCACAACTGGTAATAAACAACATAAAGTAATATAATTGATATCCAAAACATTAAAAAGGGGTCACACAATGGAAGGCTCGCTCCGTGCTGAGGCCTCCCTTGTTCAGCCATTATAAATAATTGATATTACAATATGTGTATATTACAACGTGCCTCCCATATAATCAGTTGCAAAATACTCAATTCAGGTGGTTCGTAAGGCATCTTAGAAGCAGAATATTTTAAGTGCACTGTACACAGAATTGTATGAGAACATGACACTTAAAATCACCTGGATTAATTTTAATTGTTGCGCTGAAGTTGACAGCGACATGAGCAAAGGATGAAATTATGACAAAACAGAGAAAACATACGGTCATTCGAAGCAACACAGTGATGCTGTTTTGTTGTATCATGTGGATTAGTTTTTTAGACAACTAATCCTGTTTTCCGATAATACAAATGGCTGCTGACAAATATCAATGCCAAAGATACAGAAAGTTCCCCTAAGCTATCAAGCTAACATAATACAATTGATTATATTCCATCACAATTGTGTGCTTATTTGTTAAATCAAGGAGTGCAGAAGTGCTTAGAAATGCAAGGATCCGACGGCAAGGGAAAGAATCCAGCGAGTTGGCACAGTCCTGAAAAATGGAATTGATACACTGGCCTCTTGGGTCGATGTGGCAGTAAAAGAAATCTATTATATTTGAGGGCAACAATTACCTATATTGTCACATGCTCAGTTATTGTTTATGTTCATTTGCCTACACAAGCAATCGAAATAACTTTTGGCCAGGGATAACTTTTGCAACTGCGTTGTCCATTCTAGATTTGTTACCTGAATATAAGGCACAGCAGTAATTCTTCTGAGGTAGTTCAACGCGTTCACGCCCAGTCTTTTGTTTAGAGCTGAGAAAAAGCGACGAAATTCGCTGCGGCTCAGCTACGTCGTGCTTTTAAGTGACGCATTCTCTCTTTTGACCCTGGTGGTCGTCTGATGCTCTCGCAGTTGCTTTCATCGTTCTAGACTAGAGCCTTGATCGAGCTCTGTACGACACACTACACAGGACGGTTTTTACTTTCTGCCTGCATCGTAAAGCAGCGCCGCGGCAATCGTCATGAGAGGCCTGGATTAGGGGCACCTCCAACAGTCCTCGGACTAGTCAATAAAGATGTTTATATTTCTCTGCACAGAACTCGACCTTGTGCTCGGCTGCAGAACGCCACAGCCACTAAACCAAAGTGGCATGTCAAAAACTGCACCCCCCACCAAAAAAAAAGAACGTGTTATAAACACCGAGTTATCAGCATTGTACGCACCTTGCTAGCGCTCCGTGTTTTCGTTCGCTTGGCAATGCTGCTGAGGGTCTGCTTTGGTACTTGATCAGTTGAGTTCGGTTCTAAGTACCGCCTGTAGCGGCCTCGCGTCTTCTGCGACATGCTGAGCGCGCAAACAGTAGCAGAGAGCAGGCTGGGCCTGAGGCACGCTTATTAATGCTGCTGCAAATACTTGCGGGCAAACACAAGAATCCAAGTATTATATTACTAAGAGCTAGGTTCCACCTTGGGAATACCACAAACCTTAGTCGAAACCCCAAAAGGAGGCCTGAACAATGCAAATCGCGCGGCCGACTATCCAAGCTTATGGAGCTATGCATGAGCAATGGATATATATTGTGTCTTGTGAGATGGAAACATTTGTGGTCGCCACCTGGCCGCTGCTTTTTTTTCTTTGATGTTAAACATAAACATGTTTCGCCGCCTGCCGTCTGCTCTAGAAAGCAGCGTTTCAGGGAGGGCTTCCGCATGTTGCCCGCTCCTAGAACAGGCGAATGCCCTCCTTGAAAAGCTGTTTTCTGCAGCTGACGGCAGGCGGTGACACAAGTTTATGCTTGCACAGTCACGTCAGCAGCTTGCATTCTCATATGCGCAGTATATTTGCACTTTTTTCATGAAAACCAAATAAGTAAATGTGCGAAGTGTTATACTAAATGAATTCGATGCAAAAAATGCTATCGCTCTGTAAAATTTGAGCAAGAACAGTGCAAGGGTGAGCGCAAAACCTTTTTGAGAACACGCGCAGCGAAAGATTCAGGACCCTGTACTTAGGCTGATGAGGCCACTTAAAATAGGCGTTTCTCTCTCTTACGCTCGTCCAGTATACCTGTGTTGAAACCAACAATCGGCATGTCGTATAAGCTCACGTCGAATCAACAGCCGGAATAGTAATCATGCCGTTGTCGGCACGCGATGGTCGTCACCGTCGTCTTCCTGATGTCGTAATACGCACGCTCCTGTCAGACACAGAGCTATTCGTATAACACAAATATGTACCTGGTAATGCTTTGCGTGATCCCAAACGAGCCCGCTACATGCAAATGTTTCGCATGCCATTGATTCCCACAGTGCGTGGGATGAACCAGCCCGATTCAGCACACTTGTGGATATCAGTGTAATTATCCACACTATACCGAAATTATAAGTCATCCTTTATAGTTTTTTTACATGACTTTTGATCTGCATTCTGTAGATTATACGATGTTGGTGAAAATCCCAGAAGTGAAGATACATGTGCAGGGTACTCTAAACGCTTTCCACCACTTTTGCCGATCGTCATAAGTTGCAGCACTCCAATACATACATATATAACTACAGCGCACACTCGTATAAGCAATTCTCCCCAACACAAGTTCCATCATTAAAAAAATAGGGGGAGTCGGGACCGGCACAGCAGCATATGCATTGCTATACCCCGCTGTATAAACAGCTTCCTGAAAGTCCACTTGTATAAGTCGTAGGACATATACCGCATTATCACACATAAGTATTCGCATGTTTTGTGCAAGCACTCAAGCATAAAGCACTATGCATTATTGTTCTTGGCTTGCAAGAATTAAACTTGGTTCATATTTTGAAATGTTAGTTGTTCGCTCTAGAATATTGAATATCTCTTAAATATTGAACCCTTTTGAAAAAATAAACCAGTTGTCAGTAGCGTTTCCTCGTCGTCGTGTCGTCTTTTCACCTTGTGTCCGTCCTTTTTAGCGCTACCATCAGTTTTAACGAATCGCTCTAGAAGCTTGTGCAGGACCATATATTGGAAAAGTTACAGATTATAACAACCGTCAAAACCCCGAAGCTAGACTAGCCCGTGCGCTATATAACTACAACCGCGGGACTGGGAATTAAGCCAGTGTTTTTTCGGTAGGACAACGAACTAGAAGACCGCAATATCAATTAAGGAAATTAAAAAAATATATAAGAAAAAAACGCAGGAACAATGAAAGAAAGGAAGGGAAGCAGGAAGAAAAGATGTGTTTGTGGATGGTAACTGGGTGCATCCAATGCGGCGTAGGTCGACAGTCAATCGTGCTTCAAGCGCTGCACGCTTCACAATTAAAATATTTCGACGATTCACGATCGAAACACCATGCAGCTTACCAAAGGTGAAATAATGCAGAAAAGAGCAAGCAAGTTGTGACTGCAAATGTGTGCCAAGCATAAAAGTTGCCTTCACTTTTGTGTCCAGCTGCATCAGTGTACACGCGCAGCGTACTAAAGTGTTCACTGCCAGCTTCCAAAGGAGTAATTTCACGACGTGGCAATTCCACTTCCACAGAATAATTGCATTTTCCCTATTAT
This sequence comes from Dermacentor andersoni, assembly GCF_023375885.2. NCBI lineage: Eukaryota > Metazoa > Arthropoda > Arachnida > Ixodida > Ixodidae > Dermacentor > Dermacentor andersoni. The sequence continues at coordinate 33,661,669 of NC_092818.1, forward strand.
TATTAGCTATTGTCGCTGTTGTCAGTTGACATAAACTGAAAAGTATAAAAAAATCATGGGATATATACAATGCCATATATACAGAAAGTGACCCGTTATGCAATATGATACGAATACAGAATGTAGAAAAAAAATTTCATCTCGCATTTATTACACCCACTCAACTTGCCTTTTTAATCTATCTTGCATGTAAGGCTCGGAAACTTCCCATTCGTTATGCAAAATTAACTTTTGACGCAGATGCAATGAAAATCTGCATTAAGAAAAAGATAAAAAAAGTGCAGCCAACATTTCCTAACCTTATAACGGCATCATGGTGGCTCATTTAGTGGGGGCACCTGTTTCACTTTATTTAGCACGCGTTTTGAATGAAAAGGCTCTATTGTGCGTCCTGCAAACAGTTACACTAGCACGAAAGCAGTGTGGCACTTTCATATGTTCGCGCCTACTACAACGAAGCATGCGCTCTACGAAGCATACTACGAAGCATGCGCTCGGCTGAAGCTAGGTTTTCTTCCTCAATGAGATGGTCGATTGCAGCAGCCCTGGCTTAATGAGCTGGAGCATCTTGCGTGCTCAGGAGAGAACTCATTTCTCCACTAGCTCCATTAAGGTCAGCATTGCCTGAGCGTACTATTTTCGCAAGGTTATAAAAGGATATAGGCAATTAACGACAATTGGAAACTGCGTTGGTGTTGGGTGGTCATTAGACCCACATGATTGCCTGACTATACCGAAAAAGTTTTCCACCGAATCCTGGCTTAAACTGGATGTCATAACATAACTAAATCCCAGGCTGGCAAGATAATCCAGCAGTGATAATCTGCTGGATAGCGACATCCTTAGGCCATCTGCAGTTGAATCGCTTAAAAATCCACCTACTCTTTTAGCGTGTTTCGCACACAAACCGCACATGTTTCGTCGAGTTTTTTGTCTTGGCGGTGCAAGTTGTGTTCCCAAATTTGCCGTGTTTATTCATCTTTCGGCGCGGTGAACGATGGCTGCTTTCCTTTTTTCCACTTATATCCTGTTTCACAGCCGGGAGCGAAGCAGTGTCGCTGCCGTTTCGACCTTCCTACTTCTCACGTGTTCGGCCGACTGCGCGCGAAACGGGCTCGAACGGTAGGTTGAAACACCAAAAAAAGTCAACGTCGCGTATCAAGCCCGCATGAACAAGCGCGCGAAGCACTTTATTCCATGGCGAAGCAGCGGAGGGACGAGCCCACGCGACTACAGCGACGCCACCGAAATCCGCGTCCCGTCCACACTCGCCGCCTCGCTGCAATGCATAGGGCGCTCCGGCTCCTGAGCCCACTACCCCCTTCTAGAACACCGTAGTTGAGGCTATTGGTTCCTGTCTGTGTTGCCTGGTTCACTTCAGTTATATTTTCCCTGTATTATTGTTTTTCATGCTTTACTGTTTGCAGCTGTCTGGTGGCATATCATCCTGAGCAATGTCGGTCTGCCATGTGCCCAGGGTCGAGTGTACTACAAAAGGCGTATCGACTAGGCTGCTTCACTTAGTTAAGCGTGGTGTTGGGTGTGAGTAGTATGGGCAGCTCAGGATGGCAGACATGGCTTAGGAATGAATATTTAGGTTGGGAGTTTTGTAGCAGTACGTGACATTGCACCAACGTTACTGCTTTCAAGACTGGACCATGCTTTAAAGTGTAAAATGTTGCATTTTAGGTGGAAATTAGTCATGACAGACTCTGCCATTGGTACTTTTGCACTCATTTGACTTTTCTATGAAATATTCTTTCCATTGCGAAATTCCTGAAGAATACCTAAAGAAAGGCAAGCTTGAGTAATTTGGAGCACTTTCATTGTGCATAGTGTGTAGTGTGACCTGGGAGGAGATATTCTGTAAGTGTCCACCTAGTGGACATGTCCATTTCTTCTGCTGCTGAAGTTCTGATTGGCCAGGGGGCGCCTGTCTCCTCTTGATGCATAGCCCAGCCCAGCCAACCAGAACTTCAACAGCAGACACAACGGACATCTCTAGGTGGACACTTAAAGGGACCCTGAAACGATTTTGACGATTTTCTACAAACGTACTGAGTTGTTAGAGTAGGTCTTTCTGATCATTAATTGACACATCTATGTGCTCCGCGTAAAGCGTGTAATTTATTATAAGGCTTTAAAAATGCACATCGCTGCAGATCGGAGCACGCTGCTCGGCGGAATTTTAAGCCGCCCCTACCCATATGACGAAAATCACCCATATGACGTCAGTGGGGCGAGCTATCCGTTTGGCTGACCAGGGCGCGTGATCAATAATTTTTCCAACTTTATGGTAAACAAATGATCGAATGTTAGTTCATTTGTTTTTATAAACAGAAAGTAACATAAAGAGAATGCACAAGAACGATATTTCAATACAATTAAGCACTTCCGGCACACAGCAAGTGTCGTCTGCTTGTGTTACAACGTACTCCATTTTGACGAGAGCTCCGCGGTCAGAGTCGGTCTCAGTCTTTTCGCGAGCACTATGATTCGACTTTGTTGCTTTGTGGACTGCAAACGTAGGGACTGGCAATATGTCAAGCTGCGACACCGTGTCCCTCTGCAAGGCAGCATACGAGCGAGCTGGCTGCTGCGCATCGGACTGCCGCTATCCGATCGGCGCCAGGGTTTGCGCGTTTGTGGCCGTCACTTTACACCGGAAGATTACTAACGCAATAGCGTTTCGCGAGTCCGGTATTAGGGCAAATGCAAGCGCAAGGGGACAGGGTCCGGCCGCTTGACTGTGCCGTAACGGGATGAGCAGAATCGCAAATGCGAATGGTCTGCGCGGTGCTGCCACCTGGTGGCACAGAGCTCAACCATACACAGTAGCAGTAACGAAGTATATTCTTCTTTGGCTGCTGCTGGTGTGGATTTTTCGCAGGAGTGTAATCATCAACACTTTGTTTTTATAAATGTTTAAAATGTTTTACATTTGGTTAGAGCAATATTAGCGCTTTGTTTGGCTGGTTAAGCGCTGCGCCAACAAGTGGCTGGACATGCAGACCGATCAGGCCGCACGTACGTCTACGCTAAAGTTCCTTCATCAGCTTGAGTTTATGCCTCCAGTCATTTGCCGAAATGACCAGCTTGCCTGTGGTTACCGGAATACCAGACACGTTCGGCGCTACGACAGAATGCTCGCAACGCACGCTGCTTCGATAGCTCTCGCTTGGGGTCGACGGCCAAGCGGCTAGCGGAGTGGTTTCACGCGGGCGGGGGCGGGCTCCAAAACAACCGGAAGTTTCGCATCGTGACGCGAAACCAGTGAAGGTGGAGCTTAGCCCCGATCGCTCGGCGAACGAGTTGAGGAGGAAAAGCATGACTAGGGAGGAGGGTAACTTCTAATCGCTTGTAGCTCCATTAATACGTAACGCTTCACTTAAATTGTGGTGTGAATGTTCTACTTAAGCTGTACCCTACGCGTCTACAAAATTTGTCCGAACCGTTTCAGGGGCCCTTTAAAGAATACCCCCCCCCCACCCCCCCAGCCCCCAAGTAGTATCATTAAACCTCAATGTGGACCTAGTGCTTACTCCTGAGGGAAAGTTGTAACACAGGAATTGTAATTGATATTCGGAAAAGTCCTGCGAATTCTCGGAACTGACATCTGATCACGTTAATGCAGCAAGAAGCACTGAAGCAATGTTTGGAATTTTGGTTAAGTGGAAACACGTAGGAAATGCTTGAGATCCTTTTGCTATGTGATAAACAAAAGTCGGACAAAAGCTCTTATCCATTCTTGAAGCATTGTCTCCAGCCTGAGACATATGTTGTTTAAATGCTGTTAATGACTAGCGGAAGTTTATGTATGTGGCTTCAAAATGCATAGGAACAGAAAAATCGCTTTTCTCGGTAACCATTGCTCCACGTTTGATTAGGTTTACTGCATTTAATAAGAAAGGTTTGCCTAGGGACTGCAGGAAGGGTATTTTTACTACGCCATCACTTTTTCATATGAATTGTTAAAAATTGCAGAATTTGAGAAGATGAGACTATCAAGCTTACAACTTTTTAACTCGACAGCAAAAACAACAATTTCACAATTCTGTCAATTTCACCTTTTGACATATAAATGGGACAAAGTTGATGTATTATGTGCCTTTAATTTATGGGCTGGACTTTTGGTGAACCCCTGTAAACATTTAACCAATTCATGTAGGCTGTAAAATCTTAATAAATTTGTCTGATTTCGATGGCTCTAATGGACGAAGTTTACAGAACCGTGATGTCTGCTTTTGGTGCCGAGTTATGGATTTGTAAAGTTCGTGCTTCTGTTGTTGGCAATATTTGTCAAACATTATATTCCTAAATCAAAATTTGTTTCCTATAATCATTAGAATTTTAACTCTTAAGTGCAGCGAATTGGAATAAAATTAGCCGAGCAGATGTGTCATCAAAACATATTTGCATTTTGCTGTATTTCAATAAAGAACTTGGTGTTGGCCACAAGCTAAAGTTTCTTCTTACAACTTAATCTTTCTGTGAACCTCTCTCTTGTTTAGAGTGCTAGATAGATGAACAATACAGAGCACAATGGTAAGGCGATATGCCTTCTACAAAGAAGCTAAATGCAGCAAATTTGTGGTATAGCTGTGAAATTTGGTGCATCTGCTATGCACATGTTGCACCAGCCATGCTCTGTGCACAGAAGTCGAGCTTCTTGGCATTTGCAGTGTTCATTGCCTTTTCAAGTCTAATTTGTTTCATTGTTTGTTCCCCAAGTGAAAATCTGAACAAAAATAAAAGTACAGGTCGTTCTCTTCAGTTTTCTTGGTGTCTCATAAAGGCAATTGCAAGTGCTTGTAAAAATATATCATCTAGAGTTGGTGCCTTTGCAGAGAAAAAGCATACAGATGAACTGCAAAAAAAAAGTGCTTCAGTTAAGAATGTACTTTTCAAAGCATTGCACTTACACCAAAAAGGCACCGTAGGGGCTAATTTATTTGAATTATGAAGGATTAATATCTTCTGACCAGAAACTTTACCTCCATGAAACAAATTATGCTAAGAGAAAAGTGAAATTGTTTTGACCTTTAATGCTGATTCCTACAAATACTAGAAATGTTTGTGTTGCCACCACTTCAGTATAAGAACTTCTAATGGGTTTTGACACTGTTGCGCAAGCACAGTCACTCATTGGAGGTTATTGCTCTACAGATATGTTATTCCCTTGACTCATGTCAATACTGCTTAAGCAAAGAAACATAAGGGATCAACTGTGCTTCCCGAACGCAAAAGTTGCAGCAGGAGAAATATTTGTGTTCATTGCTAGCATTGGCGAAACAAGCAGGAACAGCTGGCAGCATGTGTTGCTATGTTGTCTTAGTTTTCTACTCCATTCTCTGTTTTTGACTTGTGCTTTCTTGTAAACGGGTTAATTAAACATTATATGTCTTTGTGGGATACATACTATTTCATACAGAAGTTATCATTTGTCATTTACTGGTGCCAGTCATGATAAGTTGATATTTAGGTACTGGTAAATTGTTGACAGCTCAGATGCCTCCTTCAAAAACCTTTCAGAAAGGAGAGTTGTCTACGCCACATCATTTGATGTGTCGGTACGGGCGCAGCCAGACCCTGTCACCACTTTGAACATTGGAGGCAAGTTCTATCTTCTGCTGTGCGATCTAGTTTAATCTTCATTACAAGCACTATTTTGTTTTCCACAGTAAAGTGTATTGAAAAAAGAACAAAGAATGACTCAAGAAAGTATTTTTTTCTGTATTTGATGTAGCATAAGGGCCATTAGGTATCATTATATTGGACTATAACATTCCAACTGGAGTGCTTATATAGCATGCAATTATTACATCTTCAAACCATCATTCAGCCTTAATTTACACCCTGTGCATATGCACTATTAAAGAGACTGCGAAAAACTTTGTATAGAACTCGGGAAATGCACTTGAAATTAATGTAGTCTATTTCATGAATACTTTGCATTGAAAGAGTGCTTCAATGCGTTCAGTAGAAGCAGACCTATCGGCATTCAAAAATCACCATTAATCCCGTTCGTGGTCCTTGTGCTCCTTCAATGCCATGCACTGCTAAGGCTAAGCCAAGCACACTTGTGCTCAGCGAGCTGCAGTGAGCTCAGCTAGTGGGCTCATTGCAGTACCCTGGGGCAGCCGCAGTATCTACGCTATGTAGTAGACGCAGCAACATGTAACTGTAATGCATATATGCAGCATTTGCTGCATGTACAACACTGGCTGGAATGTGCACTTGTGCTCATATTCTCCAATCTGGCTGCGCAATGTTGCGTGGACTGGCTTTGTCCTGAAACAGCTTGACCGAATAATAGTACCACATCGAACTTGTGCATTTTTAATTGAGCACTATCAATAGCTCAGTAGGAAGCGATGTCTGCCAAGGCATCTAGCCAGGAGCGGCCAGGAGTGAGCACGCGCTGGCAAACGTACGTGGCGTCTGACTCTAAGTTTAATATGGTCCAAGGCTAGTTCAATATTCAAAACAAATTGAGAGTAATGGGTTTCGTCATCAAAACTAATAGCTGGGTGAGTTGGTATGGTTTCATTTGAACAAAAACCTGTATGTGAAAGATGCAGACAAGCAAAGAAACAAGAGTTCCAAAACAATCCTGTGTTTGTTGTTTCTTTGCTTGTCCATGTCTTTTTCATGCTGGTTTTTTGTGAAGATGAAAGCAATGAGACTCAGCGGTTACGACACTGATATGCTCAAGGAGTGTCCGAAAAATCAGACGAGAGGTTGCAAGGTGTCCAAACTTTTGGCAATTGTTATACATTATGGTCTATGGGGAGAATGGTAGTGCGGCGAAGCAGACCGAATAATCGAGCATGTCCGAATTTTTGGAGTCCGGAAAATCAGTCGGCAACTGTATTTGCAACAGAGTCTGGAGATGCATAATTAACGAAAATTTGTTGATTAGATTTTTTTGTCACGTTCGTTGTGTACATTTACATCGGAAATTTGAAGACGGTTATATTTGAGGACAACTACATTTTGTTTGGTTCTTATAAAGTACTTCTGTTCCGTTATATTCATAATGAAATTTGGTTCTCTCTGTGTGAATTTCACATTTAAAGGAGAGGGAGGAGTCGACACAAGGCAAACCCATCATGTGACATAGCATATTGCGTATATCATGCCAGTGCAAAAGCTGATAACAGCTGTGCTCCTGGTCCCGGAATGCAAAAGAGGTTTTTGCGTCAAGCTACATCATATGCAGTCTTTTCCCTATCTATTCAGATTATCTCTGCCCCTGAAGGTAAGATTAGCATACTGAGTATGAAATTGATATCCGGGAACACAAGTGCTTTAGTAGAATCAAAGTGAAGTTCCCTTCACATACAATTGCCTTGAAATTTCTAACATAAGTATGTAACACAGTTGCAAAATAAAAAAAAGTTTACAAACTTTGGTTAACGATGAATTGGTTTGCTGAAATTGTGCCTGCTGTGAACCATACAAACCACTTCTGCAAACATTTGGGCAGCTTGTGTAAGGTATTTATTAATCTGCACTTTATCTTCGCAAGCACTGTAATGTTAAATGCAATAAAGGCACTTGCTTTGTGATCACTTGAGTAATGACTTCGCATTGCAGGAATGTATTGTAATAACAGTGTTTGTTCCTATATGGTCTTTCAGCAGTTTGTGTTATTTTGATATTCTAGGGTCCACAACCCGTGTTGTGCCTGCACCAAGGGTGCACTGTCAGACAGGTAAGTCATTGTCCAATAATACAGGCGATTTGCATTGTGCAGTACTCATCAGGTTATGTAGTGTTCACTCATGCCATGCATGCCCAGCACACTGATGGTACCTAAGCTACTGTAGAGGAAGGTTTTTTTTCCCACTGGCGTCTAATTCCTTGACGTAACTCACAAGTATTCCATTTCTGTAGGACGTGCAAGACTCCCACTTCACAGGACCACCGTCCCAGAGGAGTTGGCCCACAGAGGTAAGTAACGTCCATGTTTTAGCTTGGAGCTTACATTGTATTATGCAATGCTGAAGTGGTAGGTCAACATGGCAGACCAAACAGGCAGCTGTTTACTACTTTCTTCCAACTTTTGTGTGTCGCAGTCTCAACTTGTGCACATTTATTCTTTTTTGTGCATCCGTTACTGTTCTGCTCTTGTGTAAGGTTACTTGATTTTCCTGACTGCGAGCACAAAGGAGGAATCCGAGTGGGAGGCAGTTGAGGAAGGAGGAATGAGGGGCACATGCTATTTGCAGCAAGTTTGCACTGTAGTGTGCTATATGTTAGTTTTCAGTGGTTACGTTTCCTTCCCTGGAGGGACACATATAGTACTTGCAATTCGGGGCACTTGAAAGAACTGTGGATGCCTACCTGCCAACTCTGCCTAATTTTCTATAAAGGACAGCTGCCATGCACAACTTCAATTTGTATAGCCTTGTACAAATGATGCTCAGGTTGTGTGTTTTCCTTCCATTTGTGGCAAGTTTTTCAACTTTCATTTCGTTCTTTTTTTAAGGAGATGATTATTGTAACAAAGGCTTCCCCTTTATTATAACTTTGCTTTTCAGCTCTAAATTTCATAAGTTCTGTTCTGTACTTTCCTCGTAGGGCTTTTACTAAGATGCAGAAGGGTTGAAATTCGGGTCAGTTGGTACATAGTTGAAGGAAAGAAACAGTCACAAAACATGAAGGACAAGAAGAGAGGTTCACACCATAACGGCTGGACTATCAACTGAGCTTTATTAGAAATGGCGTAGTCCCACTAAGGCCAGCAGGGCATGCACAACAGGATCACTAATCACATAGCATGAAAAGTCAAGTTATCGTGTCTATTGTGACCGACCTAAGAAGGCTAATTCTTTTTCAAGTAAGCGCACCGACGTTGTACTAATGATGGCTGCATTAGTACAACCTCGGTGCGCTTACTTGAAAAAAAATGTGCCTTTTTGGGTTGGTTACGCTAGTGGCGCGAACTTGACTTCTCATGCTCTGTGATTAGTAATCGTGTTGTTGTGCATGCCCTGCTGGCCTTACTGGGACTATGCCATTTCTAATAAAGCTCAGTTGATAGTCCAGCCATTGTGGTATGAACGTCTCTTCTTGTCCTTTGTGTTTTGTTACTTTTTTTTGCTTCAACTAAGATCAAGCTGCATGGTTTAGCTGTACTGTACAAAATATAAATATCAGGAATATATTTCACATAAACAGTAGTGATGAAGCTATGGCTGAAAATTCAACATTCTCTTGTGTGAAAAGAAAACTACAGTGCAGTACATATTCTTTTTACATTTATACCTGTAATGGTGCTAGGTGTTTCTGAAATAAGTTTGGCAGCATATGCCACGTCATGTTACAGCTGAGTACAACAGCAGCACCATTGCCAAACCTGAAGGAAACTGTTGGCAGTCTGAAACACTGATGCACTTGTGCATTGATGTTTTGCATGCTTGATGATGTTTGTAAGAGGTGCTTGCTTATTTAATGCGCCGCAAGTTTACTTTCAATGCACTCTTTCACTTTTGCAAGTCAAACCATAATTGATCATGGTAAAAACATCTAATAACCTTGTAATTAGAAACATCTGTGAGGTACACCAAGAAAGTGCTTGAAATTTCCCATATTCAGTGCCTAACTTTCCCAGCTAAGAAAGTAAATATAGTAGAGGTAGCTTAGTGTGAATAGGCAAGTAAAAGCCATCAAGAAATTCGGTGATATGTTTAATGTCAGGTAAGTAGAGAAACTAAGGAAAATAGGCAACCATCAGCTAAATGGCAGGTGTGTGTAGTTGTTGAATATAAGTGCGGTAATTATGTGAATATTTTTATTCCTCAGAGTCTGCAACTGTCCAACAGGATGTTGCTGCTGCTGATTCTCCAGAATATGGAACTCCTCAGAACTATGATGCTGCAGCATCAAATTTTGACAGATCAGGAGAGTTGGGTAAGGAATATGTATACGTTAAATGATTTGTTTCTACTTGATCTGTCTTCTGGTGTATGGGTACCTTTTTGTTTGATGAAATTGGGTGTTTGTGGCATTGTCATGATATTTGTTAGGGCAAATTTTACAAGCAGTGTGAACTTGTAGAAGGGAGTTGCAAGGTGTTTATCAAGATTTATTGGTGGCTTAGGTTCATGAAGGGAAGCAAAGGATAAGGGGTACTAAGATAAATATTCACATTAATTTATTTCTCCTAGAAAGCTGGAATTCAAATTCTTTATGCGTCTTGTAGGTTTTACTCATTTAAGTTGATTAGTGCTGAGATATGGGCTTATTGGTATGTCATCATGAAGGTTTTTTGATGTAGCGCAATTGGTACATGGATGTAGAGGAAGAACAAGCCTGACTGTTTGTGGGTTCTTTTTGTTGTCTGTGCACTAGTTGCACTACGCCAAAAAAACACTCATGCAACTGGTGGCTTTTTGAAAAAAAGGTTCTAAACAGCTTTCATGTACGTTACATGCTTCCAGTAGCATGTTCATGTAAGGCAATTGTTTATGAGTTGCTAGCGATATTACAATCCGTGCTGCCATGCATTGGTCTTCTCTTTGGCTTAGCTTTACTATGTTTGCTTATCTAACCAGTGTTGCAGAGATGCTTGTGCATAAAGCAGTTGGCATATGTCTCTTGAATGAATAACTTAACTTTTAACCAGTATGAAATAAAGAAGCCACTGCTTTTCAAGCATGGTTCATGGGCACTTGTTTTTTCTAGGATGTAATTGAGGTAATTTTCATGTACGTTGCCTGTACTTTACAGAGCTCTCACACTCAGTAGTGGTGAATCTGCTGCATCCTTCTGTCACAGGTGCTTGCGAGTAGGTGTTTCACTGCCAGCCTTCAAAAAAAAAAATAAGTAAATAGCACTGGAAGCAGCTGATTTGGTAGAAATCATAATGTGACTGAGTCATTCATTCATTCTTCTGAAGATGTCGCCACCACAGCAATCTCTCCACTATTTAAATCTGTTTGAATGAGTGAGACAGTCACTAGAGTGTGGATCAAACTTTTGTTGTACATGCAGGCTGTGGAGTGAAAGGAGATGAAAATTTGTGGCACGTTTACAGCCTGGTGGAATTTTGTGAAGCCTTAAAGGAGTACTGACACAAAAATTTTCTGTCCTGTTTTTTCTGGCGCAATAAGTAGCTAATGACAAAGTAATCACGGCACGAAACATCATTGGCTTCAGAGCACGACAGGCAATTATTCGCAGTCTTGTCTGTAGCGACCAGTCCAATTTTTGGTTTCAGAGAGCTGCAAGATAGGCCAAACAAGGAATGTAAAAACAGCTGGACACGTGATCGCACAAAACTGTGACGTGCTCGCGGGCGTGCGAGATTCGTGATGCTAGTTGGTCTGCTACGCCTGCACATGCTTTGCGAAGTCCTCGCCATCGTTGTTGTTCTCATTTTCATTGTAGTCCAGGGATGACTATTTCCTGGTTGCGGGAGTCGTCGCCGTATTAGACGTGGTCGACCGCTTTTGATTGGCTCCACTACGAAGCAGCGACTCAGAAAGTGTTGCTAGCAACAGCTATCATACATACGCACTGCTACAATAAGTACGAAGCATTCGTCGAGGGCGCTTTGGGAATGAAGCATATTCCGGAGCACGAGACAAGACAGGATAAAAGTTGGCACAGCATCAGGCTTGGGAACATAGTCTTGGTGGAAGATCATCGAACAGCTTTGGTTTTGTTTATACCAGGCATGTTCGAAATAAAACGAGCAAATCTGGCTGCTCTTCAGTGGGGTACATTCTAAGCGTCCAGTGGCATGCACAAACTCGGACCACTTCTGCGACTGATCACACCAATGGTACAGCAAATGAGCAAGCCAGGCGAGCTGGCGACCGCTGGCAAACGGCATATAGGCCTAGCTCACTGGCTGTAGGATCCGAGGCCGATGGCCCTTGCGACCCCTCCGTAGCTTGTAATAAAGTAGCTATATTCGTCAACAGAATCAATGCCTGCACATTTATGCCACTCATAAGTGACAATACTATTAGTTTTCCCGATGCCATTGGTAGCAATGAGAAAACACGTTGGTCAGGCGAGCCGCTTTACAGAGACGATTGCTGTGGGGGCCGCGCTGTCTGCTCGCGAGTCAAAATCACACCAGTGATTTACTCTATTGCGCATCATTTTATAACATGTACACTTCTGAAGTCACTTTACTGCACGAGTTACTTTGTGCAGAAAGAAATTTTAGCTGATTTTTGTGCCGCTGTCAGCGGCAAGAGATGTCAATGTCGCGACCAGGGAAAAAAAAAAGACACTGGGATGTTCAGAGCGGCGAGAAACTTGCTTGCTGGAGCCGTCGCGATGGCATCGCGATCTCGTAACGTAGCATTTTCTCGGTTGTTTACGATCGTTCCTAGATGTCGATGTCGCGAGGTGTTGCGTTTTGCAATTGGCTTCGCACACATAGTGTAAAATTGGTTTTAAATATGTTCTAAGCTGTATTCGCCGTTGATATTTTGCAGACGATGTGTGTGTGCCCACATAAATGAATCTTGCACGTTAAGCAGACTTCGAAATTTTGTGTCGGTACTCCTTTAATGTCTGAAGCTGCTTAGGTAACTCAAAATGTGTGATAAATTTGTGGTTATTTTGCAGAGTCTGTGGAAACCTTGGCACCAGTACCATTGGAAAATATAAGTAAGAAATAGTGTGCTACTGATAATGTTGTAAAGCAAAAACATTGTTCATTTTTATATCTTGTGTAGAACCTAGCTCAGTGCAGAAGATTTAACAGCTTTGTCTTCCTCGTGCGAATAGGAAACACATGTTAGTCATCATTGTCATGATCAGCTTATTCAGGTTGTACCCCTGGACCACCCTTCGTACTGGTGCCCAGTTCGCACTTGTCCCACCTCAGCCAAACCCTTGTTATGCTTGAATATTTGCGAATATCATTGCTCCAATGATTGGGAGAATACGAAATGAGGCAGTAACACTGATCTGGACACCCTGCCACCAATAAGGGAATGGCCAAATTGCATTATATGTCAGCTTAAAAGCACATTTCAATACAAACCATTCTGTGCTTCTACAAGGTACATTCCTGGAAGTTTCTGTCTTGCCTTGTGTGGGGCCTCTTTCACAAAAATTGTCTAGTGGTGGTTACCCACAAGGGTTACCCAGTGCAACAGCCTGATGGAATACCCATTATGCTACAGGCGCATGCATGGCATTAGAGAATAATTATGGGGTTTTAAGTGCTAAAACCACTTTCTGATTATGAGGCACAATGTAATGGAGGACTCCGGAAATTTTGACCTCCTGGGGTTCTTTAACGGGCACTTAAATCTAAGTACACGGGTGTTTTCGCATTTTGCTCCCTTCGGAAAGCGGCCGCTGTGGCCGAGATTCAATTCCGCGGCCTTGTGCTCAGCAGCCAACCACCATACCCACTGAGCAACCACGACGGGTCATTAGAGAATGGCCGCCTACCACAATTCCTCACATGTGCAAGCTACTGCTTTAATATGCTTGGCATATTACATCACATTGCATAGCAAGTTTGCTCCATCATGCAAGCATGCACCACTTTTCTTGGTCCTTCCCTTGCCGAAGCTGACGCATGCCGTGACATTGCATCACTTTTGTGATTGCCGCAGTTCATCCACCTGTGAGGTTATTCTTGGTCGTACCGGAATAAGTTGAATGTTTCATCTCTAGAGAGCAAGAAATCAGTTGCCTTGCCATCCTTTGCTGTTGCCACACACACACCCTATACAGACATTTGCACCATTTTCATGGAACCCCAAAAGATGCTATGTGGCCCTAAATTTGTTAGGCAAGTTGGTTGATACTTGAAACCTGCCACGGTGGCGTTGTGGCTTTGGTGTTGTGCTGCAAAGTCCGAGGTTGTGGGATCAAATCCCAGCAGTGCAGGCTGCATCTTGATGAGGGCAAAAAGCAAAAACATCCATGTACCAAGCATTGGGTGCATGTTGAAGAACCCCAGGTAGTCAAAACGAACCCAGAGTCTCCCACTATGGCGTAACTCATAATCCAATCGTGGTTTTGGCATGTAAAAACACTACAACCTAATTTTCTTTTATACTTGAGGAAGGTGGCATGGCATTGCATGGCAAATACAACGCAGAGAACATATGGTGGGGCAGCATGGGCACTACACTTGCTACTGATTTATTGCAGTCTTGCTGGCATGTTTTTTCTAGTCTTGTAGGGGCTGTGATGAATTGGTTGTGGGTGGGGCCTATGCTCTCCAGTGTGTTCTTTGTTCTATTTGCACTACATTAGTGTCCCTATATGCTAGATGGCTAGTTACCTAGTTGTGTAATGCTTTGCCTAACATTGATTCCCACAATGTGCGGGATCTGCATAATTGTCTGCCTCAGAGGTCTATAAAGATTAGGACACAAAGGGCAGAAAGTTTATATACTTGAGCATCCTTGGTTTTATTAAAGGCAAGCTTTACGAATTTATTTATCCTTTAGGCCCTGAAGTGATGTGAAATTTTCATTTCCTTATTTCTTGAATAATTTTTAGCTTCAGTTCGTTTAATGTTCATTAAAAAAAAATGCACAATTGGTAGGGTAAATACTCTGCTGACTGTGACTGCTTCCATTTTCTTACCACCCTTTGTATTACTACAACAGGGTACTAGTTATTTGTTCTATGCAATATATTATTTAGTCCTAGGAATTCTATTATACCAATTTCTTTGTTCTAGCTTACACTGTTTGTAATTTGTGCTTTGGAAACCTCATTTTGTTGTGCAGGAGATCTTCATGGTGAAGAGGTTGCAGATTTTGAGTACGGCAACTCGGAGTTTGTAATAGGCTCCAGAAGAGATGACGGAAAGGTAATCACAACAAATTTATTGGCTGCAGATATTGCCTGAATGTTGTCACAAAGTGATAAATTGACAAAGTGATAAATTATTCGGAGACAGCTCACAGGTATGCATTTGAAAGTCCTACCTGTATCTGCCTCGGTAAGACAGTTGTTGGGCGATTTTCAACTACTGCACTGCCTAGCTCAGAGGTTGCAAGACATGCAGTAAACTGTGTGCTGGTCAGCCAGACCAGCACATGCACTAGCAGTTTGCAACCGCTACGTCCAATTTTCATAATTTTCAATTTTTGTGAGATAACTTAACGAAACTCTATGGCCAAGAAGCCGCACTCCATTCTGTGTGCACAAGTGATTTTTTGTGCATTCAAGGAAATCTGGCATGACACTGTAGTTATGGAGTTGACAGCTAGCCCTCTGATAAAGCAAAACTAAATAAAAAAGTTATATGGACCTGTTAGTGCTTCTAATTTGTGAGTGATTATTTCTTTGTGTAATGCAGGTTTATGCAGGTAGCGGCTTCTGGGTGGACCAGAAAGCCTGGGACTGCTTGTTTAGTGCCTCGACGGATTCCATGTTCTGCAGAAGCGCTGCTACCGTGTTGTGGACGGCAGAGCAATTAAAAACGAGGAGTGTCACGGGGACACTTTCAAACAAAGCCCGTTCGCTTGGCTACACCGAGGCAAAGCCACCGCTCACGCCAGAAAAATCTCGTCTCTAAAGGGTATATATTTTTTTCCTGTGGCCTTTAGAAAGTTTACACGTTGATGTTGGGCATGTTTTATATTTTTATTATAATGTGGTTTATTTTACATAAAACTGGCACATCAATTTTGAATGATCGCCTTGTGTTATGTTTTACCATTGAATGATGGAAACAAAAAGTATTTTAGCTCTCTTATTTGTGCATGTGATGGCGAATTCAGTATTTTTGCAGCAAAAAGAAAGTTGAAGGCTTGTTTAATTGAGTTATTGTTACCATGGTCTTTCCGCAGATAGTGCTTGTCTGGCAACTGTTTGCCATATTTTGTTATTACAGTGAAACCTCGTTAAACCGTAGTTGGCCGGAGCTTGGGAAAAGTACTTACTAAACAGCAGTACTGCTTAACCGAAATAGCATGAGATCGCCCACTGAGCATGAGATCGCCTGTCAAAAACTTAACTCTGAGAGAGTGCGACTAAAGGGGGAAAAAACAAGCAGTATTTATTCACTTCGCGCAACAAAAGTGTTATTTTCATTTGATGCCGTGGCGGACTAGCAGCGACAACAGCAGCCTGTCGTTGGCTCAGTTAAAATTGGCTCATTTGCGCAAGATGCGTGAGGCAGCCAATCGCAGTCGAGAATTCTGATCAGCATCGGGCTTGATCGTGATCAAAAGTGTTCACTGGTATGCTGAAGCTGCGAGCCAGCTTTTTAGCCAGCCCCCTTTTCTCGCCAAGCACTCGCATGGCAAACTTATCATTGACATTGCATGTTCTCCGTGCATGGAGGCGGTAGCGCTGCAGAAGTCGCGGCAATTGCATTCGTAAGGCTGACGTAACGCGTAGCTTCTGCCATTGTCGGGCCTGAATCGTCCGTGCTGTCGCTTTCCATGTCGTCCTCGTCACTGTCGCTGGTTGACACTTTGTAAACAACAGAGGCAACGATGGCAAAAAGTCGAACCTTGTAGCGGTCGCAGCAGCGCTGCTGAGCAACTTAGCATTCTAAATGCCACACACCATAGCCAACAGTAAATCCTTGTCGTGTGCCAGTGCCGACTTCTTCGTATCAAGTTCGATAGCAAGAACGATGCCTATTTTTTCTTCTATGCTTAGCCCTCGGCGTCTTTTTTATCCGAGCTTCGGTATCACGCAAGTCCTTTAGACGATGCCACAACGCTCTCTAGCATGGCACCGAAATGATGTTGATGTGGCTTCATGCGCAAACGCACAGGATGCTTGGAGGCCGTTCTGATTTCTGAGGCTTGTTGCTCTGCTGGGCTGCTCGATGGAGACGACACACTGCTGTGATTGTGCGATGAAAAGTGGAAACGCTACGTGTTAACCGATATGCACGCAATAAGCTGGTACGGTTTATGCGGATACAAAACATTATTTTCAATGGGCACTCAGCTGGCGATTTCACTGTACTACTTTTAAAACGAAACTACTGTTTAAGTGGGTACGGTTTAATGAGGTTGTATTGCGCTAGATTTCTGACTACAATTTTGCACAAGAACGCAAGCTGCCATCACCGGCGAATTACTCAAATTAGGGCAGAAACTTGCTGCACTGGCATAGTTAGCCATATCTTTATTTCTCATCACTGTATGTATATTAAGATGCTCATTATGGTCAGGTGTTAAAGGGCCCCTGAAACGGTTCGGACAAATTTTGTAGACGCGTAGGGTACAGCTTAAGTAGAACATTCGCACCACAATTTAAGTGAAGCGTTACGTATTAATGGAGCTACAAGCAATTAGAAGTTACCCTCCACCCCAGCCATGCTTTTCCTCCTCAACTCGTTCGCCGAGCGAGCGGGGCTAAGCTCCACCTTCACTGGTCCTGCGTCACGATGCGACGTCACATCGTCCACTTTCGGTTTTGGAGCCCGTCCCCGCCCGCGCGAAACCTCTCCGCTAGCCGCTTGGCTGTCGACCCCAAGCGAGAGCTATCGAAGTAGCGTGCGTTGCGAGCATTCTGTCGTAGCGCCGAACGTGTCTGGTATCCCGTTAACCACAGGCAAGCTGGTCATTTCGGCAAATGACTGGAGGCATAAACTCAAGCTGATGAAGGAACTTTGGCGTAGACGTACATGAGCGGCCTGATTGGTCTGCACGGTCCAGACACTTGTTGGCGCAGCGCTTAACCAGCCAAACAAAGCGCTAATATTGCTCTAACCAAGTGTAAAACATTTTAAACATTTATAAAAACGTGTTGATGATTAAACTCCTGCGAAAAATACGCACCAGCAGCAAAGAATACGCTTCGTCGCCGTTACTGTGTATGGTTGAGCTCTATGCCACCAGGTGGCTGCACCGTGCAGACCATTCACATTTGCCCTTCTGCTCATCTCGGCTCATCCCGTTACGGCACAGTCAAGTGGCCAGACTGTCCCCTTGCGCTTGCGTTTGCCCTAATACGGGACTCGCGAAACGCTATTGCGTTAGTAATCTTCCGGTGTAAAGTGACAACCACAAACGCGCAAATCCTGGCGCGGATCGGATAGCGGCAGTCCGATGCGCCGCAGCCAGTTCGCTCGTACGCTGCCTTGCAGAGGGACACGATGTCGCAGCTTGACATAATGCCAGTCGCTACGTTTGCAGTCCACAAGGCAACAAAGTCGAATCAAAGTGCTCGCGAAAAGACTGAGACCAACTCTGACCGCGGAGCTCTCGTCAAAATGGAGTACGTTGTAACACAAGCAGACGACACTTGTTGTGTGCCGGAAGTGCTTAAGTGCACTGAAAAATTGTTCTTGTGCATTCTCTTTATGCTACTTTCTTTATATAAAAACAAATTAACTAACATTCCAACTATTACGAAGATCATTTCTTTACCATAAAGTTGGAAAAAATATTGATCACGTGCCCTGGTCAGCCAATCGGATGGCTCGCCCCACTGACGTCATATGGGTAATTTCGGTCATATGGGTAGGGGCGGCTTAAAATTCCGCCGAGCAGTGTGCTGCGATCGGCAGCGATGTGCATTTTTAAAACGTTGTAATAAATTACAGGCTTTACGCAGAGCACTTAGATGTGTCAATTAATGATCAGAAGGACCTGCTCAAACGACTCAGTACGTTTGTAGAAAGTCGTCAAAAGCGCTTCAGGGTCCCTTTAACTGTGCTCATGCATTGCAAGTCATATGGAGCAAAACATGGTACCATCGGCGTCAAATAAAACGTGAACAGTGGAGAGCATAACTGTAGGTTTAGTGTGCACCGTCCGGTCATCACAATTGGCAGGCGTGCTCATCCGGTTTGAATATACTGCATGATGATGCTCCCCCTTTTCATTTCTGTTCTGGCTCTCTTTTATTTGAATGTGACAGAAGAAAAATAGAAGAAAACAGAAGCTAAAATATCAAAGTACAGGGCGAGTATTATTGCCCAGTGCGGTGAAACCGTATATGCCATTGGTGTCAAATGAAACGCAGTGGTACAGTTTGCACTGTCGTCATTACTCCGCCAGAACCTTTCGCTTTCAAATAAAAGGGAACCAGAACAGAAACTAAAATATTGCAGTATAGAGGGAACATCATTGCACAGGACAGTCAAACCGGAAGTATGTGCACGTCAATGGTGTCGACTGTACGGGCGCAGACTTTACTTTCAGTTAGGAGCTCCATTTGCATTTCATATCATGTCGATAGTACCTCACTAGCAGTAGTGTAACAGCTTTGATGCATTGATGCTTCATAGCTTCATATTAAATATGGAGTAATCAAGCACACCACTATTACACATGACCATGCATAACAATTATAGTGCACATTTTTTCTGAGGAAATTAATTCATGCGTTCTCAAGCAGCAGTGGCCTCCTTTGTAAACTAAATTTGTCTTTGCCTACATACTGTGCTTCAGTGACTTCTTGAATGTACCCATGGAGTAGTAAAGAACTGTGCTTAGTTGTGTGTTTCCTTTATGAGGTTAATAGTTCACTTTTTATGCAGCGATGCTTGCCATCTACATGGGTGATGTTCCAAAGGAGGTGGCGGACAAGCGAATGAAGATGGTCCGTAAACATCTGTCGCAGAAGCTTGGCGATGTGCAGCGGCGTTGAATTGTATGTCACAAGCATCTTGAATAAATGTATTAGTCAGAGCCTTCAGGTTCCCAGATGTCACAGCAATGCGTACTCTCATGTCATGGAGGAAGAGTACAATTTAATGAAGAGAAAGGAGGAGAGGTCGGCCTGGAGAGCCTGCCTCTAGCCTGCTACTCTTCCCTGGGGAAAGGGGAAACAGTAAATACAGGGAAAGGTAGGTGGCATGTGATTATGTTATGGTACAATGAGCTAATATATACACATCCAATATGCGGAGGCGCACTGTAGACGCAATACACGCAAGAGTAATCTTGTCCACAGAATAAGTTATCATGCAAACCCATTTTGCACTGTCTGCATGCCTCGCAGGTTCTAGAGGCAATCGTCTAAACCAGTCTCATGTAGAAAGTTCAAGAGACTTCATGGCACATTGGGCACAGTCAACTCTTCACCACATGCCCAGAATCTTTTCTTCCTAAAAGGGGCGATAGTCCAAGCAGTAAACACTAGACTTAAGTGTTCTTCGTTCGCCCGCTTAGTGAGGGCACACACAAATACTTGAGCTATTGTCTCGAGAGTGTGACAGACGCTACAGTGCTGAACACGAAGGCTGTGATGTGCAATTAAGTTGCCTTTGACCCCCCTGTTGCTTGTTGCCCAGAAAGAGTAATAGAGCACCAACAAGATGACATGGGATGCGACACACTCAAGCACAACTGTGTGTTACCCATTATGTACTTGTTTTGTTCTTGCCCTTTTACTCTTCTGTCTGTGCTGTTTTGTTGCAACTGTTACATCCGTTCTACAAAAAAACGGACTGTGCTAAAGCTGCACCAACCAGAGGTGTGGTCAATGCAAGTGTGGGAAGGATTTATTAATTTTTATTTATTTATTTGTTTATTTATTTATTACCAAAGGATACTGTTGCATCTCTTCTAACTGGTCACAACTGATGAATGAAAGCTTCACTCCATTCATGCCATCTTCGGTTAATACAGGAAGCATCTTTAACAGCAGTTAATATGCGGCAGTTTTTCAGGTCACTTTGTTGTTGTTGAATGATTGCGACTTTATGATGAAGCATTTAGTACAATTTTGTCATTTTAATTATCTCTAATACCGTAAGCCTGTATTCTTGCCCACATCTAATGTTTTCTTCCCTACAGTTCCGTAAAAGTACCCTTTCTGAAAAATATGAATGGTGCATATTTTTCATTAAGACAGTATTCTGCATTTCATGTTTTTACTCTTCCCATCTGCTTCAAAACGGGAGGCAGCTGTTCCAGTCTTCAAGACAGTTGCTCTTTTGCACCACTGATTTCATCAATGTAACGACAAAACCAAACTGGTCATGTCGAGTGCAAATAAAGCTTCAATTTCCTCAATTTTGTTTGTCCTGTTAAAAATGGAGTGTGGAATGCGCACATGCCTGCCTACTGACTGGCATACAAGCTGGTTGAGACGCACAACAAGAATGTTATTCCTTCAGCCTGCGTAGGACTAGCTGTGCCAATATGTCTTAAAATTGATGCAATCATGCATTTGTGCCATTAACGGACAAACTAATAGGGACCGATAGACTGGTAGACCAGTAGACTGGTAGAGACCAATAGACTGGTAGATCATCAGACTGGTAGACCATCAGACCGGTAGACCATCAGACCGGTAGACCTTCAAGGTCCGAAATTACGTATAGCCATCAGACATGTAAGGCAGTAGCTTGATGGAATTTTTGACTGGGCATGCAATGCTACAAGCGTAGTTTAGCAGCACGACGAGCGAATGACTAATGCGTTGATGTCAGGTCTCTCTATGCGGCAGCCGCCAACTGCATTCGCACGAATGCTTAAGCGGTTAAGTGAAGCAGGGGATGGTTCGAACGCTATACGGGAATGGTAAATGCACTGACGAAACCTACAACACTGGAGAAAGTCGGTCAGCGTCGAACTTGCTCCCGTCTCCCAACAGCGCAGCGCAGAGCACGCTTTGTTCGGAATGCTTACGCAGCAAGCCCTCTAGTTGGAAGTCCTCAGACGCTTCGCGCTTTGGCGCGATCCCTCCCCCATTTCTCTTCCGAGCCTGCGTAATACCAAGCAGAGTAAATACATGAAAGGCGGGGGACTGGCGGCCCGGGGACTGTGTAGGGGACTGGCGGCCCGGGTGATCGAGACACAGCGGACCTGACAGCGGCGCTACTGCTGCTCCGCGAAGGACGCGGGAAGATGTGGAGGCGCGCTGCGGAAGGGTAGGCGTATAGCTTCGCAAGGGCAGAGAGCCGCGTATTTCTGTGCTTGATCTTTCTTTAAGCATTCGTATGATGTATCCAGTATCATATTTGAGTCCCCAGCGCGAATTTAGCGATGCTAAATGCGCAAGCATTTCTATGCGTACTTAACGAGGAAAACCGACCGCCCGCCCGTCCATCACGTGAGACGATCGCTTTTAAGATAGGTCACGAAGCAGCGAGCGTATACATATTTGTGCTGCCTCTCGCTTGAACGCAAACTAAGCCGCGAAAACACGGCGCTCCCCCCGTAAAGCTATCAGCACTCGTTGCACTCTTGCCCTTTTGCAGATCGGTTTCAAAATAGGGTCCGCGCGTCTTTCTTGAACGTGAACTAAGCGGCGGGAACACAGCGCACACCAAGACATCAGCATTGACGCACAATCTGCATCATGATTACTAAAAGTTCCACGACGATCAACAAGGCGCTGAAGAGCGGCACGGGCATTAATGACCGGAACGTCGTCAGGTCATCTGGCTCCACCACATCCAGTACTTTGCTCGCGTCATCAGTTCACCGTCCGCTGTAGTTCGTCTCGCCGCAGCGCTGTCACTAGTACTGGTCAGATCAAGCTTCGTAACATTGATAATGATACTGGGCTGTGTGGAGACGAGCAAGTGGCACAATCCTTGCACCTACTCAAGCTACTGCCACAATGGCTCTGCATGATATTTTTTTCTTTTGTATTTAGGTCGCTTGAATAAACAGAATTTGCACAGACTTGCTGACACAATATATTCTTCGCTCAGGGTTCTCTCGGGCTCAGATCCACTAAAATAATACCCAAACAAGATCACTCGGATGTAGACTCACCCAACTATATTTACTAGCATAGGGTCGGTCAGGCTCACTCTCGAGTATTGAACTGAACCGCTCTCAATAAGACTCCAGCTCAGCAAAATTTCACTCGGGCAGGCCCTCATTCGCACTCAGACTCACCAAAATAAAACTCAGCCACATGGCTGTCGCGTGCATGCGCCAGCGCCGTGTGCTAGTATTGACTCGGGTACGTGTTTATCTTTCTCCGCTGACCGCATTTGCTTCGGCTAACACAAGGTTAAGCCTTATGGCTCAGTGCAAAACGCGCCTGCATGTGTCGGAAGTTTCTCGAATGCTATCGATGGTTCTGTACATTGTCTTTTGTCGCCAAACGTCGCTTATTGTGACTGTATGCACGACACGAATTGCACAGTATTTTACAGAAGACAAACGCGCACTACCAATTACTCTGGAACCTTGGATGACTCATGTATAAAAGTCGACT
This sequence comes from Dermacentor andersoni, assembly GCF_023375885.2. Taxonomy (NCBI): domain Eukaryota; kingdom Metazoa; phylum Arthropoda; class Arachnida; order Ixodida; family Ixodidae; genus Dermacentor; species Dermacentor andersoni. The sequence continues at coordinate 33,684,769 of NC_092818.1, forward strand.
CCCTTACCCCGCAGATCAGATTTCGACAATCGCCATATGTGTTCGCCGCAAGCACGCAAGCACGCTGCAAGCACGCCGCAAGCAAGTTACACGCAAATGTGCTTTGCGTGTAACTTGCTCACCAACAGGTTCACCAATAAAAAGGTAATGTTCTTCATTCACATTTATGCGACTGTTTTCTTCATCGTCACTACAGCAGGATATCTGGCGGAGGTGCATTTCTATTCATGTACCGGACGCTCTCGTCAACGCCACTCACCGGAAGCAACACCACCATTGCCGCAGGTTACCACGGAAGCGGAAGGCTAGAAGAACTGCCACCAGAGGATGGGCTTCTACCTGAGGCGACCGGAAAGATCATGGCAAAGTTAACAACCACAATGGGAGCGCGAGCGTCATCTCGTGCTGCGAAAGCCCAGGGAGCCACCGACGCTCCCTGAATCATCGTTTGAAAACAAGAAAAACTGCCTGGAAACGTATCAAAGGGTTGCTAGATTTACCTACTGGAACCGAGACGACAAGCTACGTCAAGTGTTCTCGTGGAAGACACTGTCATAACGTGGTTTGAGAATCGAGAAGCCATCTCAACATCGTGGGACCTATGTCGCCGTGACATCATACAGACTTTCACGCGCATCGTGGGCAAAGAGCGAAAGCCAGTTTTGCTGGAAACTCGAGGACAAGTGCCCAATGAGACCAGCATAACCTTCACGGAAGAGATGGCCAGTCTTTTCCGACACGCCGAAGCGGCAATTTTCGGCGAGAAAAGACCGTCGCGGAGTTTTTGACCGAGGAAACGACGATTCAAAGGATACTGGAAATGCACACCCGCCAACACAATCGCCACGTGCTTTCGCTGAATAGCGAAATTCAAGGGCTAGGCTCCGACGAGTTCACAGAGACCATTGGAGCCGTCATACGCGTACTCAGCTGCTCAGGAGTTTTTTTCAAATAAGCCTCAAGCAGCATCCATTGCTGATACCGCCCGAGAGGAGATTCACGACTCACATGGAGCCACCGAATCACCATGGCCTCAGCCGGAACCAATGACTTACGCCGCCTTAACAGCGGTCACGCTCCATTCCGCGTCTGCGCCTGGGCCCAGTGACGCCGCACTTTCCTTGCTCGGCGCCGCAGCCGCCAGCTCGCCCTCCCGTCGTCCAGCACAATAACCCAAGCAATACACATGTGTGACACTTCGCAAACCACCGCTCATTCTGCGACCAAAGCGGAGAAGTGGGCTGCGCCTACTGCCGGTACCCATACAGCGACTTGGGACTGCGAGGCTTCGCAGTCAAAATGCCACGTTCACAGCTTGGCGAGCGGCCTCCTGATATCGCCGGCTATGTCGCCCCAACAGAGTGGAGACCCCAAAGTTGTTCACGTTCACCGTCACCAGGACGTTAGTTGTCGCCGCAGCAACAACCGCGCACAAAGCCTGGCCGTGGCCGGTCAATGAGCCCATATTCGGAACACTACAAGAAGCAACCGATGCAGGTGCAATTGCTGTACCTAAAAATAGCGAAGATCATCCCCCGACAATGGGGATGCCTCAAGATATATCTCGATGATGCAGGAAGAACAAGCCGCCATCCAGACGAAGCCTCGAAGCCAAGGACATGCCGGCAAAAGAATACCTCAGGACGTGACGTACGAGCTACAGAACAACGCGATGCAGTCATGATGTGACGCCACGACCAAATTTCAATGCAAGATGAAGAACCTCTGTCCTCGACGTGCTTCTCAACGACCGAAGCGTCCCCGATCAAGCGCACACAGGAGCCGACTACTCCGCCATCAGTGGACCCTTCATTGCCAACTGAAGAAAGTCAAGACTTCACCGGACGACTGTCAGATCCGTACAGCTGGAGGACAGCTTATAACGCCAAATGGAAATTGCACAGGAAGAGTTACAGTGCATGACTTGGCTCACACTGCGACCTTCATTATCCTTCAAGAATGCTCGCTCGACATCATTTCCGGCACGGACTTTCTGCACCTACACTGCGCAGTCATTGACCGAAAGTGGCAGCGGGTAACGCTTTCCACAGGCCAAGCGATACCACCGGAGACGATTTCCAGTCAGCGTGCCTTGAGAGTAGTTGAAAACTGAGTCAGCATCCTGCCTCGCTCCAGCACGGACGTTTCAGCCGACACCTAAACGCCCGCAGACGCAGAAGGCGTCATCGAGACATCAGCGTCTGCTGCTCGATCGTGAAATTTGCGTCGCAATAATGATTGCTGGACTGCATGGATGAAAAGCAAAATAGATGCTGACCAACTTCAGCCATGAGTTCAAGCACGTCAACAAGGGCACAATGAGCGCATTTATCCAGGAAGTGGTAGAAACCGGCAACGCGTTTGTCCTTGCCGATAAGGCGACATCTACCCCGAAAACAATAGTTCCTGAACCAAATTTCGTCGAAAATTCAAGTCTCGCTGTGAGGAAGCAGCAACAGCGCAGAAGTGTTCTTCGACAATACGAAGACTGTTCTTTGACGTCATCTAGGATTTGACGCACACCAATAAGAAAGCATCACATAATAACCGACGAGTGCGCTCGACCACTCTGGCAGAGACCTTGAGTTTGAACGCACGAACGTGAAGCTATAAGGCAACAAGTCGATGAAATGCTGCGTGACGACATAAATCAGCCATTGAAAAGCTCGGGGGCATCTACTGTACTTTTTTTGACGAAAAAAGACGGAAACCTGCTTTTCTGTGTCTAATATCGTTGGTTGAAGACGATTACACCAAACGATGTACACCCCCTCCCACTCATTTACGAAGCATGAAATCGGTTCTGCAACGCTGAATACTTATCGTCGATAAATCTCAAGGCTGCCTACTGGCAAAAAGAAGTCGACGAAAGGGATCGCAAGAATACCGTCTTAATCACGCCAGACTGCCTCTACGAGCTGAAGGTCATGGTGTCTGGATTGCGCTCGGCCCCTGCAACGTTGCAGCGCGTGATGGACATGGCTGATGGACACGAGCAAGGGTTGAAGTTGCGGACCTGTCTCGTCTACTTGGATGACCTCCTGGTCTTGGCCAGGAGTTTCGGCGATCACATTGCGCCGCTTGAGACAGTACTACAGGGCATCAAGTTATTAGGGCTTGCTCTGAAGCCAGAAAGGTGCTGTATCGCTTTGGATGAGCTTCTGTGCTTGGGCAACGTCATCAGCACAACTGGAGATCCGCAGCAGATATCTGCCATCGCTAGATTTCCACAGTCCACTGACAAGAAAGAAGTTTGCCGATTTCTTCGCTTGTTTGCCTATCACGGGCCCTTCATGAAAACCTTTTCGCGCATCGCCAAGCATTGACCATACTTACGAAATCGGGTGCCGAGTTAAAGTGGGAAACGCCGAAAATCGAAGCATTAAAAGAGCTTAAACGGCGCCTCCAGTCTCCAGTAGTACACGCCCTTTTCATTGAAGATGCCGACACCAAAGTTCAACACCGACGCAAGCAGCGTAAGCCTCAGCGCTGTCCTAGTCTGCAGGAAAAACAGATTTCCAAGGGTTATTGCTTACGCTAGTCAATCGCTGTCCACAGTGGAAATCAATTATTCTACGACGGAAAGAGAATGTCTTGGCATCATTTGAGGGCTACCTCAACATAAATAGTCGCGAAGTATACCTCAAGTATGTCGCGAAGTATAAGTTCATGTATACGCAATGCTTTTTGGTATTGGTGGGAAAGACTTAAAGAAATTGAGAACCTGTCTGTAACATCATTTCATCTTCCCTTTTTTACATGCTCGCATGAACTAACAGCTGGGATTAACACTCGGCGTGACGTGTTTCCTATTGCCAGTTTTCACCGAGTGTGTGCTCTTGTTGAATTTATTTCTGCAAGCTTCGACTATCGCCGACTGCGTTCGCCGCTATTGTTGTGCCTTGAGTGCAACTTGCTTTTGTGGGCGCAGGTTCGCCCAATGAAAAGTTAGTTTCGTCATTCACAGTATTCCGACTGTTTTCCTCATTGTCGCTACAACATGACAATAATATTACGTTTTTTTTCCCTTTTTTGTATTGGCATAACAACCGACTTAGACGTTGAATTAACACAAATACAAAATTCTAGTTCAGAGGCGAACTTCATATGAAATCTGATTTTTCCCGGCGAGCATAATAGTCCTGGTGGCTCAGAAACAAACGGTGCTTTTGTCTCGCATGATGCCATGTCCGTAATTTGCGCCAGAGCGGCTGGACATTGCCAGTGGTCAAAGTATAAAGCTTGTTTAGTAAATAGCACACATCGCTGCTAGATAAATTGGATCACATTATTCAACTGAAAAGCCGCAGCAAATACTTTTCCAGCAGTAAGCATGTCGTTATTTTTACAATGCATGCCTATGGATAGCGAACTAGACGGTACATGAACGTATGTAGCGAGTTCTTTCGCCTTTTTAATAAACCGCTAGCGGTGGTTTCGAATGGCGAATGCTTCAAGTTGGCTACGTGCATTTAACGGAGAGAATTTGTCGGAATGCAAGCAAACTAAGCAGCTGCGTGTTAATCGATTCAACTTTTCTGCTGCGCTTATTCTTCACTATCAGTGCAACAGCTCGATGTCGTGGACGTTGAGCTAGAGCACTTACGCTGAAGGTTGACTGTAAATAAAGTCGCTCGACTGTCGTTTCAATGCGCGAGCTGAAGAACAAAACAGAAAAGTTTTGGTGTACTGTAGACAAGGTCTCTCTGTTTTATACACACGTTTCTTCTTGATCTTGAAGTTTGGTTTTGATAATATGCTACCTGTCTCGACCAGAATAACCGGCATATCGCGCATAGACCAAGTGAGTATCAAGTGATGTAAGATTTACAAGAGGGACCTAGACTGACACTACGGACATACCTTGCATTGACTTTCTAGTGAGAATCGAAAAAATAATATAAAGTGGACAAATCCCTAACATCTGTCTACGTATTTATAGACCGGATACACATGCCAGGATAACATTGTTGTAAAAAAAAACGGAGGAAATTCCTTCTTGGTAAGCATACATGCACGCGAGCTTACATATACCTATCTCACGGACGTATTTGGCGAAGTTGATGCCTGAGTGGATGTTGGCACTGTGCACTTCGTGGCATAGCCAAGATGCAAGAATTTATCCGCAGCAACTTCCGAAGCGCTTCCAAAACGTGCTTGCTTATGAGATGCAAAATTTTCGCGCAAAAGGAAGAAAAAAATAATGAGAAGACTGCAATATTTACGCAAAGATTGAGGAAAAATAACGTAACGACAGCAGTTGTAAAGTTTACACACGTCAAAAATGATCGTACTCTGGGTGTATTTCTTTGTTCTGCATTGATATTCGCTTTCACTCGTTCTATTTTATGACTCCGTAGATCTTGAGCGTGTATTCGCAACCACCGTATTGGGAGTGCGGCGGTAATAGAGGGGCCAATTGCTTCCCCGAGCAAAGTGTACGAACCATACTGACTGATGGCAGACGCTTCCATCGCGGATAATTCAAACGCGTTTTTAGACTTGTAGGGTCCTCTGGGCTGGACATCCTCCCCGTATGCATGGTTACCTGACTTAGTTAACTTAGATGCTCGGTTGCAATTGTCAGAACTTCGAATCCTCCGAGTTTTCTTCATCTTATTTTTAGAAATCTCAAGATGGTAAGATGGAATTCATCTCCTCCAGTACAGTTTATTTCCTGGCTTGTAGTGCTGCCTGACAATGGCACAGGTGCCGTGAACCAGTCGGGCTATACTAATCCTGGTGCAATCAAACTATCAAGACCCACTTAGAGTCATCAAAAGATACTTCCTCACCAGAAGAAAAATTGGCCTCCCTAGTGCCATATTCGGCCACTCGCTGCCAAATGACTCATTCGATCAACCAATGGCCCTCAGTCCCCAGCAGCTGCGGAACACCTGACAAAGCTGGTGGTCAGACTTCTGACGACACAGAGAGTGCTAAGAATCTCTAGAACCAAACAGACTGCCAATGAAAACTGATCCTGGCGACATTTACCACACAAACTCTCTCGAGCGAATCAAGCTCAGCGGGACATTTTGAGAACCAATCAGACAATGTTTGGGATATCATTAGCCTTAGTGAGGTTAGAAAAAATGGTGGGCTTATACAGTGCTGACGAATGGCCATGTGCCCTCCTATAGACGACTTCCAGATAAGAAGCAGTACGATGTACGATTCCTAATACATAATAAAATAGCGGTTAACATTGACGAATTCAACAGCACTAATGAAGCGGTAGCAGAAATCGTAGTAAAACTTTATAGGCGTGGCTCGAACCTGAACCGAACCTGAACCTGAATCTTGTGACAGCGTTATCAATTTCGACTTCAGGTCGATGACTGCGCCATGTTGATTCTGGAAGTCCATGCCGAGAATCACGTCTCGTGAACACTGTTGGAGGACAACGAAGGTGGCAGGGTAAGTCCGGTCATGAACGGTAATTCTTGCCGTGCAGATTCCAGTCGGCGTAATGAGGTGTCCTCCAGCGGTCTGAATTTGGGGGCCCTGCCATGCAGTCTTAACCTTCTTCAACTGGGCGGCGATGTGTCCACTCGTTACGCAGTAATCGGCCCCTGTGTCGACTAAGGCAGTGACTGCGTGGCCGTCGAGAAGTACGTCGAGGTCGGTGGTTCTTTGTCTGGCGTTCCAGTTGGGTCTTGGCGTCGGATCACGGCTGCGTCGCGTTGAACTGAAGCTGGAACGTCGCGTCGTCAAGTAGTCTTTCATCGGTGTAGTCTTGGCTTCCTGATTTCGTCGGGACGGCGGCGTGTCGTTATGTCGTCGAGGTAGTTTCTTCGGTGTCTTCGTCGGCGGCGGAGGATCTTCGTCAGTTCGACGAACAGCAACCGCACCTCCATCGGTTGCTGCTTTTAGTTTTCCGGATATGGGCTCGCTGACCGGCCCCGGGCCGGGCCAGTGTATGGTCGGCGCTGCGGCGACAGGTAGCGGCCTGGTGATGGCGAACGCGACGGTCGTCGAGAGCTGCACTGAGTAGCGGCGAGGTGATCGGCGATATCGCGGGGGCGTTCACCTTGCTGCGGGCGCGGAGCGTTCACGGCGAAACCTCGCAGTCCCATCTCCCGGTATGGACATCGTCGGTAGACGTGACCCGCTTCTCCGCAGTGGTAGCAGAGCGGGCGGTGGTCAGGAGCGCGCCAAATGTCCGTCTTCCTCGCCTAGGTGCGCCGGGCGACGGGTGGTCGTGCTGGCGGTGGCGGCGGCGGACGACAGAATTGCGGCGTGACAGGGCCCTGGCGCGGTCGCGGAGGGGGACCTTGACGGCGTGCGACGGAATCGTAGTTCATCGCTTAAGGCTCCGGCTGGGGCGAGTCAGGGGCTACTCCAAGTTGTTGTTGGAGCGCCTCACGCACGGCGTCGGCAATCGAAACCACTTGAGGCTGTGATGGTGGGAACAGCTTTTGTAGCTCCTCCCGCACGACCGCTCGGATATTCTCGCGCAGGTCGTCGGTGGCCAGTGATTGAACTCCGGCGTAGTTTGTCGAGTTCGTGCAGCGGTCGAATTGCCGGTTTCGCACCCGAGTGTCTTCTCGATGCTGGTGGCCCTCCGAAGAAAGTCGTCGACGGTCTTCGGTGGGCTTCGGTCCGCTTCGGAAAAGTTCCCAGGCCGTTAAGGTGGCTTCTCGGTTCTCGAACCACGTCCTGGCCGCGTCTTCCAAAGCGAAGAAGACATATCGCAGTTTGTCGTCGCTATTCCAGTTGTTAAATGCAGCGACCTCTCGTACATCTCGAGCCAGGTTTCCGGGTCCTCGAATGTTGAACCGCGGAACGTGGGGGGCTCCCTGGGCGGTTGCAGCACGACGGGGGATGCTGGGGCTGCCATTGTGGTGGACTTGGTGGCAATCTTCCTGCTCGTCTCAGGTAGAAGTCCGTGCTCTGGGGGCAGTCCTTGCAGTCGGCGGCTAGCACGCTGGTCTTGGGTGACGTTGGTTTTGTCCTCGGGCTTCGGGCTTGGATCGCGGCTTTGCGGGGGCGTTCGGTACATGAACGCACAAGCACCTCCACCAGATGTCACGTGGTCGTGACGTCAAAGAACGCAGTAGCAATACTGTGAAAAGCAAAAACTTGCTTTTATTGGGCGAACCTGTGCCCACAGAACAGGCTACACTTAAAGCACAACGAGAGCGGCGAACACAGTCGGCGATCGTCGTAAATCTGATCAGCGGGTCAAGCGCGTCGGCTTTTATAGAGCAGTCGTCGAATGTTCCAGACTAATCGTTCAGACCCGCGTGCCTTCCACAAAGCTCTACACCATTCGCGTTACGCGATGAAATCAGATAACACAAGGTGCGGCGACAACAGACAGCCGGGTAGAAGCATCGATAACTTTCCAGAAACGTCGGATACATGCAGGCGCGTCCCTCGCTGTGCGATTACAGTTAAGCGGCGAAACGTGGTCGCCCGATGAAGATAAGTACACGTTCATTAAAATGGCTCACTACTGCTTTAGGCAAATTTTGTTTAGTGTCTTCCACGCGGTGACCGTTGAGTCTTGTATGAATGTGTTGTCCAGTCTCACCTATGTATTGTCTGCTACAAGCGCCACATTCTAGACAGTAGATTACGTAGGTTTATGAGCAGGTGAAAGGCTTAGTTACATTGCTTGCGTAATTCGACGCTGTACTTTCGACGCTGTATATGGAATATGCTTGCATGTAGAGCACCTGGGGCAGCAACTGGGACCGGTTCTCAGCTTCGTCTTTGTGCTTAGTTTGGCAAGCACAAGAATATCTTTAAAATTTGAGTGGCATCTCTAGCCTACCCTGGACAGGTCAGGAAAAATTTTATTAAGTTTCTGGTTGCTGGTGAGAATTGGATAATATTTACTGAGGATGTTATTCAGGTTTTGGAGTGCGTTTGAGAATTTAGTACAAAGAAGAGGTGTTGTTGTTTTTGAGTTTGACTCGATCAACTTTGGTTGCAGCGGTGGAGGCGTTTTGAAGGTCGCTGTTTGGGTGATTCCTGTTTGAAAAGGTTTTTTTAGGGTGATCGAGTCTATCTGCGCAGTCTTGGTTTTCAACGCAAAAGGGACGTATTCGTGTGGCTCGGCCTTTAAAGATGTCTTGTTTGCAATGTCTGGGATGGTGGTTCGTATATTCTAGGTACTGTTGTTTGTAGAAAGGTTTCCTATACAGCGTTCTCGTGAGTGCCCCATTGTCAATGTATATTGTTTCGTCCAGAAAGTTGATGTGCTCATTTGAGAATTCTGATGTTAATTTTAGTGTTGCATGAAAGGGGTTTATAAATGCTATATATTTATCTGGACGGTATTGTCCATGTCCGAATATTATGAATATGACGTCTATGTGTCGTAGGTATGTGTGGGGCATGACAGTGCAGAGCGATAGGAAATCTTTTTCTCGAATCCCTATAAATATGCTCGCGTAAGTTGGTGCAAAAGGCATACCCATGCTTGTGCCATGTATCTGTAGGTAGTAACTTTCCTCAAACTCGAAGTAGTTATGTGTTAGAACTTATTCAAGGAGAGACAAGTAGACTTCAGTAGCGTGTTATGCATTGTGTTTAGACAGCCTTTGTTTTATCGAAGATAAGCCATCAGGGATTGGAATGTTGGTGCGCAGGGCCGTGACGTCTAGCTTTACAAGAATGTTGTTGTGGGCTATGGTGCCTTTAGTAATAATGTCCTCTATAATTCTCAGCAAGTGGGGCGTACTTTGTGCAAATGACGGAAGTGCTTTTGGCAAATCATCAAGGAAGTGGTTAAGGAATGTGGAGATGCTCTCTCTCGGGGTGCTGTTGTTTGATACTATCGGGCGACCTGGGATAATAGCGGTGTATAGTTCTGTGGATGTAACTTTATGAAGTTTGGGAAGGACATAGGAGCGCCCGGCAGATTTGTTGCTTGGTTTAAGAAATTTGTGTTCTGAAGAGGTTATCCATTGATCAGCCAAAAGTGATTTCAGCCTGGTGGTAATTGCCACTGTGTAGAGTAATGTCGGATCGTTATCTAGATTGCGGAAATGTTCTGGGTTGTTTAGTTGTCTCTAAGCCTCGTGCATGTATTTTTCTACTGGCCAAATAACTATACATTCATCCTTATCTGCTTCCTTGATAACAATGTCATTCCGGCAACTAAGATTTGAAATGATATGACTTTCTGACGCAGTTATATTCTTACGTCGCTTAGGTGTCAAGCATTGCCTTATAATTTCTTTACTGACAGTTTGAAGGTATATGTCAAACTCTATGCCTTGTTCTAGTTCGGGAGTCCAAGTGGATTGGGCTCTATGTGGTGTCGTCCTGGTATAATAGCTGTCCTGGTATAATATTTTAATGGTCGGCGTTCGTGTTGTCCACTTCTCTTGTGGCCTGTCTGCACGCCTCACCTTTTTTGGAATAATGAATCCTTACCAACTAGCTCAGCGGTCTGTCTTTCTAAGTCGTCCTGGTGTGTTGTGTGTCTTCGAAAATGTGTCTGTTACGCATTCGTCGGGAAAATTCTGAGAAGTGCTTGCGAAGCTCGAATTCATTTATTTTGTTGCTTGTGGGACAAAAGCTTAGGCCCCTGCTGAGTACACGCATATTTCTTTTGTACTTAATATTTTTGAAATGTCTACAACATTGGAGTGGTTTAATATTTATGGAAGTTTCCGTCATGTCTGGTACTTCTAAGCTCGAGGTCCGTCTTGTCACCGTGTGGCGGCTGTTTGCCTGGAAGGTTGTTTTCTTATTAAACTTATCTTTTCTTCTTCCTTTTTCATTCAATTTTCTAGACTGCTTTTCGTCGCAATGCTTTAAATCTCTCTTTTCATCTTGTGTGAGAGCTATGTTAAGAAATCGGTGGCTAGAACTTTCGATTTGTTCTTCGTAGTGTTCCTTGAGGATATTAGAAAGTGGAAGAGAGGCGTGTGCAATGTTGTTTGCCAGTTTGCACAATGGTTTGGTGGGAGTGTTCCTAGAGCTGGTACTGCCTTCACTGTTAGAACTTTAGGGATTATATCTTTCACTGTGTAGATTGTGTAGGTTTTCAGATGGGAGTTGAAGCTCACATATATTTTGGTAAAAATTCTAGCCTGTAGGAATTCAAGGCTTCGTGGCAAAGAAGAGTTATTGATTTGTGATGCCTGCCATTTATTTGTCTTTTGCAGGGAGGTTAGCGTGAGGTGCTTTTCAGTTTGGCAGGTTTATTACCGCATCCCTGATTTAATTCGAACTGGGTTTCTGTTTGCTATGTGCGTGAGCAGACAGGCGTGTAGGGGGCTGTGTGAAAACTTCGGTAGTGGGTTTCTGTTGTCTGGTACAGTTGTACCTGTTTGCACTTTGATCAATATCGTGTTTGGTGTATTGTGTGTCTTGTGGCTCTTTTCACATTCCGCTGTGTGTGTTCCAAGTGTTCTTGAGGTGACTATTGCCCTTGTGCAGTGGCTTGTTTCACATTCCGCTGTCTGTGGTCCGAGTGTTCCTGAGGTGACTGTCGCAGTTGTGTTGTGCGCGGTGGCACGCTGGGCAGAGTCGGTTGTTGTGGTATTTGAGGTGATTTAAAGAGTTTTTCCGTACTTGTCTTCAATAAAGATTTGATGTGTTCGAAGACTAGCGTTATTCATCTGCAGTTTAAGTGGAAACCATCCCAAGCTTGGTGTCCATGCGGCGCTTCGTGTATTTCTGCGTGGTGCATCGTGCCAACCTTCTTCTGCAAGTGTTCTAAGAGGACAATAATGAGTTGAGCTCTTTAGTCTCCTCATTATGCTTCTGAGGGCATTAGTTTGGTGGATTATTGCCCGGTGTTTGTTTTGTAGGCGCGGAGTGACAGTTGTTACGGTTATATGTGCGGTTGGGCGAGCGGCTTGAATAGTTCGTATTACGACGTTCATGGTCTCAATCGTTTCCGCGGCGCTTTGTATACTGAGGCTGTTTGTGCCTACATTGATAATGAAGTGTGTGGTGTCAACAGGCGTATCACAAACTAGCGGGAGAATATCTGATGTTTGCGCCCCACTCAGGTGTCGTATGTATGGGGCATGTGGGCGTGGTGGGAAGGGTTCATTCAGGTAATTGTACTCGCTCCAAGGATTTCTATGTGGGCAAAGGATAACAAGGGGCGCTTACCTTGTTCCGTCATGGTCAGCTGGCATCGAGATCTAAATTCAAGAAAGGGGCTGACAGATGGAATAACACACTGCGGTGAAAGCCAAAGTTACCTGAGGTTACCTGAGGTGAGTTTGCAGTATAGATAAACATGTAGCATTTATAAACTCTTTCATCCAACACTAAAATTCAGATTACAATCCTCAACTGAGCGTATAAACTTTCTGGACACAACAATATTGGCACGCGCTAGTTACGCTAGAAGTCGAGGAAGAAGAAGTGTGCGTGGCAGCTGCTGCAAAAAACGAACTGTAAACGGCCGTTCGCTTAGAACTGACTTACTGGCTTTTCCTCTCGTGACAAACTGGTGGAGGTGCTGGGTACGCATCCATCGTATGCCTACCGGTCCTCAACCAGAAGCTACCGACGCCAGTACCTCGGGGACGGCAGAAATCTATCGAAGCAGCCGTCGCCTCCAAGGTCTTCCACCGCAATACAGCCCCCTGGCAAGCTCCGTGAGGAAGATGTCAACAACTACCGCAAGCCAAACCGAGGGGATCCCAAATGCTGCCGTACCATGCATTCTCAACGCGCCTCGCACACCTAACCCGTTCCATGGCGACGCCTTTGAGGACGTTGAAGACTGGTTGGACCATTTCAACCGGGTCGCCGCCTTTAACGACTGGGACGATCGCCGTAAGTTGAAGAACGTCTACTTTTCCCTTTTAGACGCGGCGAAAGTATGGTACGAGAACCACGAAGCCTCATTTACCAGCTGGCAGGAGTTTTACCGACTGCTTTGCGAAGCCTTCTGCACTCCAGAACGAAAAGAAAGAGCCGAACAGGCACTGTCTTCGAGGTTCCAAATGCCAAACGAAACCGTCGCCATGTTCGTCGAAGACATGACGCGATTGTTCCGTCGGGCCGATCCACTAATGCCAGAAGACAAGAAGGTGCGTCTGTTAATGCGATGCGTAAAGGAACAGCTTTTCGCGGGCCTCGTGCGCAATCCTCCTACAACAGTCTCTCAGTTCGTTCGTGAGGCAACAGTGATGGAACGTATTCTTCGGCAGCGGCTCTCGCAGTATGAACGCCAGACCACCATTACTGCTGCATGCTCTCTCGTACCTGCAAATGATGACAGGGAGTCCCTTACCGAGCTAATACGACAAATCGTTCGAGAAGAACTGCAGAAGTCCTATGCATCAGCTCCGGCACCTCCCAGTGCCGCGGTTTTTACGGACGTCATTCGGGAAGAAATCGGCAAAGTGGTTCATCCCTCGCCTCCAACACTACCCGAACCTCCCACGTTCCCGTACGCGGATGCTCTTCGGGCTTCCGCGTCGTCGACGGGCCGTTTTTCGCAGCCGCCTGTTGGGATTTCTCGACGCTCCCCAATTCCGATCCACCGCACCAATCCGCAAGCACCTTTTCATCCTGGTCCGCGCAAATCTACAGTATGGCGCGCCCCCGACAACAGTCCGTTGTGCTATCACTGCGGGGAGGCTGGTCACATGTATCGCGACTGCCAGTACCGACGGATTGGTCTGCGGGGATACCATCCGGACGCCCGTTGCCCGCGCTATGGCGAACGCCCGCACGACATCGAGCAATACTTAGAAAGTAACCGGCTTCCTCCTGCCCAACAGCGAAGACAGTCCCGGTCGCCTTCACCTCGTCGGTACGCGTCACCAAACCGTGCTCGACACGCCTTTGATTCCGCTGGAGTCAACGGTGGAAGCCCGCGCCGGGGAAACTGAAAACAGCGACCTCCGGGGGTGAGGCCGCTGTCATGCGAACCGTCAAACATCCTCCGTCGACGCCATCCCCTCGCGACGTACCGCTGAAGCCTTCATTCGAAACTGCAAAAAGAACTTCTGCTGCTATTACTGCTTCAATCGACGGTTATCCGGTAACTGCACTTGTCGATACGGGAGCTGACTACTCGGTTATGAGTGCTTCACGCAAGGTGCTGACAGCGTGGGACGGCCCACATCTGATTACGGCCGGAGGACACCTCGTGTCACCCATTGGACGATGCACCGCCAGACTTGCAATTTCTACTTCGACTTTCGTAGCGTCTTTCCTTGTGCTGCCCCAGTGTTCTCGGCTAGTTATCCTGGGCATGGATTTTCTCCAGGAATATGGGGCGATCATTAACCTTCGTGACTTGTTCGTGACTTTTTCTAACGATGTATCTTCGGATTCGAGTGTGGAGGATGAACATCACCGCACGGCTTTACGCGTGGTCGATGACTGCGTGACGTTACCGCCTCGCAGTAGCATCTTCGTCCTTGTTGAATGCCCCCTAGAACAACTATAAATAGGCATCGCCGAAGGTAACCTCGCCATATTGCTGGATCGCGAAGTCGGCGTCGCACGAGGTCTCGAAGAGCTCCAACATAGGCGAACCACGATTCTAGTTACCAACTTCAGTGGCGAATACAAGCACTTTGCGAGGCATACCACCATGGCCTACTTTGAAACGGTGGCCGAATCCAACGCCTGTGCTTCGGTAACGACAATCCCGATTCCGGAACCCAGCGATGTGGACCTGACCGGTCACATCAACGTCAACCCACAGCTAGACCAAAACGAGAAGGCTCCTCAAAACGAGAAGGCGAAAAGGCTCCTCACTCTGCTATCGTCATTTAGCGACTGTTTCGCCACCACGTCGAAGGTCAAACAGACTCCTTTAATCAAACACAGAATCATCACTGAACCGACCGGCCAACCTGTTCGCCAACACGCTTATGGCGTGTCGCAACGAGAACAGGATGCTATTCGTCATCAAGTTAAACAAATGCTCGACGATGATGTCATTCAACCATCGACAAGTCCTTGGTCTTCACCTGTTGTATTAGTTAAAAAGAAAGACGGTTCACTACGATTCTGTGTCGATTACCGCAAACTGAACAAGGTCACGAAAAAAGATGTTTACCCACTTCCTCGAATTGACGACTCCTTGGATCGCCTGCGACATGCCCGTTACTTTTCTTCAATGGATCTGCGTAGTGGGTACTGGCAAATTGAAGTTGACGATCGGGACCAGGGAAAAACGGCGTTTATAACACCCGACGGTCTCTATCAATTTAAGGTCCTCCCTTTTGGATTGTGTTCCGCTCCGGCCACATTCCAACGCATGATGGGCACAGTTTTATCTGACCTAAAGTGGAACTCGTGTTTAGTCTACTTAGACGATGTAGTTGTTTTTTCCACCACGTTTGAACAACACATCCAGCGGCTTGCGGCGGTTCTTCAAGCTATGCGCACCGCCGGCCTCTCCCTGAAGCCCGAAAAATGTCACTTTGGCTACGAGGAGCTCAAATTTCGAGGTCATATTGTCAGCAGCACCGGTGTGCGCCCTGACCCTTACAAAGCCACGGCAGTCGCTCTGTTCCCGATACCGAAGACAAAACACGATGTCCGCCGATTTTTAGGGCGTTGCGCGTATTACCGCCGTTTTGTACCCAATTTTTGTGAAATTGCCGAACCATTGCAACGACTCATCAAGAACGACGTCACATTTGTTTGGGGCCCGGCACAATCCGACGCCTTCCACGACCTTCAGCAACGTCTACAGACACCACCGATCCTTGGTCACTTTGACACCGAGGCTGACACAGAAGTGCATACTGATGCTAGTAACGTTGGTCTCGGAGCGACACTCGTACAGTTTCAAGCTGGTGTTGAGCGCGTTATTGCGTATGCCAGCCGAACCTTGTCTGCTGCTGAAAAAAACTACTCAGCAACTGAAAAAGAATGTCTGGCAGTCATATGGGCTATCCAGAAGTTCCGCCCATACCTGTACGGACGCCCCTTCCGTGTCGTCAGCGACCACCACTCTCTCTGCTGGCTGGCGAATCTCAAAGATCCTTCAGGCCGTCTCGCAAGATGGAGCCTTCGGTTGCAGGAATTTGATGTGACCATCGTCTATAAGTCTGGCCAGAAACACACTGACGCCGACTGTCTCTCCCGCGCCCCCGTCGAACCCGCACCACTAGATACTGACGACGATTCGGGTTTTCTTTGTACTCTTCCGTCTTTAAACCTTGCTTAACAGCAACGCCAAGATTCCGAGCTCCAGCCCTTGATTGAATACCTTGAAAGGAGCCGCCCACAACCCCCACGGCAGTTCGCGCGTCACTTGTCATCTTTCTGCCTACGTGGCGACATCCTATACAAGCGGAACTTTCACCCTACGGCAACCGCTTTCCTGCTCGTTGTTCCCGCTACTCTTTGCGACGACGTTATGCGTGCATGCCACGACGAACCAACGTCCGGGCATCTTGGTTTCACGCGTACTCTAGCGAGGATCAAGCAGAGGTACTATTGGCGACAACTCACAAAAACCGTGAAGCAGTACGTCAGAAGTTGTCGAGATTGCCAGCGTCGCAAAGTTCCACCACTGAAACCAGCCGGTCTGCTTCAGCCTGTCCGACCTCCTTGCTCACCTTTTGAACAGGTCGGGATGGATTTACTCGGCCCGTTTCCCAAGTCTTCGGCTGATAACCGCTGGATCGTCGTCGCCACCGATTACCACACTCGATACTGCGAAACACAAGCCGTTCAGCGAGCTACTGCTTCAGATGTTGCTAACTTCTTCATCAAAAATATCGTCCTTCGACATGGTGCTCCCGCTGTCGTCATCACAGACCGTGGTACGGCCTTCACTGCCCAGTTGGTCCGAGATATCCTGCAGCTGAGCGGGACAACGCACCGTACGGCAACTGCGTATCACCCGCAGACTAACGGTTTAACTGAGCGTCTCAACAAAACGATTGCGGATATGCTTTCCGTGTATGTTGCCACGGACCATAAAAATTGGGATGAACGGCTCCCGTATGTGACATTCGCGTACAACACTGCCCTACAAGAAACCACCGGGTTTCCTCCTTTTCGTCAGGTCTACGGACGCGACGTCACCACTATGCTCGACGTGATGCTCCTACCAACTTCGTCGCAACCTACCGCACCAGATACAGACGTCTTTCTTCAGCGTGCCGAAGCAGCGCGGCACCTTGCGCGGCAACGAATTCTATCCCGACAAAGTCAAGATGCTCGTCGATACAACATATGCCACCGAGACGTCACATACAACCCGGGAGATCTTGTATGGGTTTGGACCCCTATACGTCAGAGAGGCCGGTCAGAAAAATTATTGCGCCGATACTTTGGACCCTACATAGTTTTGCGTCGTCTAAGTCCTGTGAACTACGAAGTTATTCCAGCCGACAGTTCGCACCACTCCCGTCGACCACGTTCCTCTGATATTGTTCACGTTACCAGGATGAAGCCCTACCATTCGCGCTGACTCTCATCCACAAACTTTGTGATGCGGCCCCTGTCGTCACGTCCGTTGTCTTTCTCATTTCTTTTATTTTTTCCTTGTAGCATTTAACCTCTCCCCAACTTTATTTATTTATTTTGTTTTATTATTATTTTTTTTTTTTGAGGGAGGGGTAATGGCACGCGCTAGTTACGCTAGAAGTCGAGGAAGAAGAAGTGTGCGTGGCAGCTGCTGCAAAAAACGAACTGTAAACGGCCGTTCGCTTAGAACTGACTGACTGGCTTTTCCTCTCGTGACAATATACATTGACAATGGGGCGCTAAGGACAACGCTGTATAGGAAATCTTTCGACAAACAACACTACCTAGAATATACGAGCCACCATCCCAGACATTGCCAACAAGGCATCTTTAAAGGCCAAGCCACACGAATACGTCGCATTTGCGTTGAAAACGAAGACTGCATAGATAGACTCGATCACCCTAAAGAAACCCTATCAAACAGGAATCACCTAAACAGCGGCCTTCAAAACGCCTCCACCGCTGCAACCGAACTTGATCGAGCCGAACACAAAACAACAACGCCTCTTCTTACTACTAAATTCACAAACGCACTCCGAAACCTGAACAACATCCTCAGTGAATACTACCCAATTCTCACAAACAATCACTAACTTAATAAAATTTTTGCTGACCCGCCCAGAGTAGCCTACAGACGCCACACTAAATTTAAATATATTCTTGTTCATGCCAAACTAAGGACAAAGACGAAGTTGGGAACCGGTCGCAGTGGTCGCTCCAGGTGCTCTATATGCCAACATATTCAATATACTACTACAGTAAAAAGTACAGCTTCGTATTGCACACACAAGGTAACTTCGGCTTTCACCTGCAGATCAAGCAACGTAGTCTACTGTCTAGAATGTGCCGCTTGTAGCAAACAATACATACGTGAGACTGGACAACAAATTCATACAAGACTCAACGGTCAGCTCGTGGACGACACAAAAGAGAATTTGCCTAAAGCACTAGCCAGCCACTTTAATGAACATGGTTATATATTTGACAAAGTATGGCTTTATACACTCTAAACAAATTTCCGTTTACCTCGCGAAATGAAATATAAGGAATCATACCTCATACACTTCATTGCATACACCCGACGGGAATTATTTTGGCACGTGCCAACTTGGAATCCTTAAAATCGGTAAGTTAAATCTGAAATTCTCACATCATCAACCAAGACACAAAACACATTACGCCACCAGCTAACCTTAACTCTTAACCTCATCTATTCCTGAATTTCGAAAACTGTTTCCTTCCTACTACTCAATTTAGTATACTCTTTCATGTTTTTTTACGTTTATATCAACTGTACGACCCCCTTTTCCTATGTACACCTGCCCCCGCCAGCTTCTGCACACGTCATCCACCTATTTGTTATTCTGGTTTCGGTTCCCTACCTCTCTTTTCTTTTTTCGTCTGTTTTATTATGCTTTTCAAACACTCTCACCAACACAATCCGAAATCCCAGACGTCAGTATACCTTTTTCGGCGCCGCAGGCACACAGGGTATCGCTATTTTGGTATACCGCCGTAAGGACACCTACGTTGATCTACTGGGGTTAACGTCCATTGAAAGATCATGCCGCTGCCATCCAGTTACCCCTTGCAATGCACCCCAGACTCCTTGTCGCCATCTTAACTGCTTCAATATTAATCGACGCATGGCTGCTATGCCACTCAAGTCGCTCTATCAATTCGTTTTTTTGGGGGGGAGGGGGGGGGGGGCGTCTTGTGGGTTACTCTTGCACTGACCGCATCACCGGCTCTTCTAATGCCACAATAACGTGTCGCCAACGACTTCCTGAATGCTCCATAACCTCTCGCTTCCCAAACGCCCTTTCATGTCCCCCTTCCTTTTTTCTTGTTTTTTCTCCCTTTTTCCTTTTCCTCTTGTTGTCCCTTCCCATTTTTGGCACCTTGCTTTCGTTTCTTTTCTCCCCGCCTTCCCACTCTCCCGCCCTTGTGTCCTCATCTTTATACCGACGCTCACAGATGTCAGGCGACAGCGCTCATCACCTTTGAAGTCTCTCCCTTTCTAACTAACCGCCACCGACAACACCCAGACGTCACGTCACTGCTCTAAAACTAACATGCCGAGGATGACGAGGCCACCTTTGACGAAAATAGGTCTTCCAATGAAAACGTTGGCCAGCTTTTCTGATGCACCTTATCCCTGTTTGCAAACTTTACATCACAGTGTGCTGTTCTAACTGTAAGCGCCTTTCTTGAGTTGGGACTGTAGTACACTATGTCATTCATGTAGGGGTATTTTCTAGGTTGTATTTCGGGAGCGGGAATGACATGCGAGGATGAGAAGGCCTGAACGAAGATGTCATTTAACAATTCAATGCATGCTTGGTCGGGGACTGCGTTTTCGTTTGGTCAGATAAGAGCTAGCTTTGCAATGTTGCAATACAATTTGCAATACAACTTCAGAATGTATTACTGTTAAAAAATTATGGGGGTTTACTAGCCAAAATCACTTTATGATTATGAGGCACATCGTTGTTGAGGACGCCGAAAATTTCGACCACCTGAAGTTCTTCAACGTGCACCTAAATCTAAGTACACGGGCATTTTCGCATTTTACCTCCTTCTAAATGCGGCCGCCATGGCCTTCTTACCGTTACTTTTCAAGCGCTTGGGAAGGGCAACGTTGTATTTAGAAAACTTCGAAGATATTAAGGCAGCAAAGTACGTAGCGGCAACGGCATTCCACGAGAACCAGCGTGCAGGTTTTAGTAACAGTTTAGCCATATGAAAGAGGCGTGTCTTTTTTAAAACTTAGTCTGTTAACGTGTCTGTTATACCATGGTGTGTTCTTGTTACAGTATATAAGTCGCTCTGGAATATAGCGATTTATTAAACCAGAAACGTTTTCTTTAAAGAGGCGCCAATTTGTTTCGACAGAACTGTTGAGATGGGCAAGTGTAAACGTCTCAAGAAAGGATGCACGTTAGTTGTTTATTGCCAAGAAGATAGCCTTATTATAATCTTTTATTTGTTTATAACGTTTACGTTTTAGCGGTGGTGATATAAGGGTTGTAAAGTGTAATTTATCGTGGTCGCTTAGTGCAGGTTACTATATCCGCGTTATCGCAGATGTAATAGGTGATGATGTCCGCAGAAGATCGAGTCATGATGATGTAGTGCCTGTTACACGTGTTGGAAGATCTGCCCTTCTACTAGAGCGAAGTGAGAACGAACAGCGATAAAATTGTTAGCCTAAATGAATGATCCATGCTCGCGGCAACATACTTGGAGGACGAGTTCGAGGTGGTGAACCAGGCCAGGGCAGCAGCAAAGTGCAATGGCTACCTGGACTGAGAAGGTCACCCGCCTTGAGTGAGGAAAAAATTATTTCTCCCCGATTTGGATTATTAAACGTTTGTTCTTTGCCTTTTATCTCATTAAGTGACTGTCTACAAAACGGAAATGTGCTCGACCAGTTTGTCAGGAATGTTAAAGTCACACAGAAGAATTATATTTGCTCCGGGGTATCTCACACTTCATTGAATAAAGAATTTATGCAGGTGATCACAATATCAACCATTTGAAGAAAGCCCGTCGCAGACGCCCAGGATAGTTCTTTTGAAATTATTCGTCCAAGACCAGACAGAATAAATTTCAATAATTACAAATACATTGCCACGGTAAAAGATATAAATGAAAATATATATAAAAACTATTCACAGCGAGCTGCAGCACTGCCAAGATGGCTGCAGCACTGTCAACGTCGTATTTGTGACATTGGTGGCAATCTCGTGACTATATTAAAGCACTCAACGTTTCCACTAACAGCAAACAATACACCGCCCAGAATTCTGTCAGTATGGTCGGTAGAATGCACAGCGATTTTTTACGGCAATAAAACAATCCATGTTTTATTAAATAGGCGCAACCCTTTAGTTATCGCTATTATGTCAGCATCTACGTGAATAATTTATAAGAAAATTCGCTCCTTTATGAAAAAAACTGGGATTACTAGTAAATACAAGAGAGATAACCTGTTTTGAGGAAATGTGAGCATCTCCGTTGACATTTCGCTATTGCAGTTCTGTAAAACACAACCACAGCGGAAAATTCGAGGCATGAAATATCTGCTCTGTTGTGTTATTTCATAGACAGCATCGATACGTAAGCTGTAGCCGTAATACTTTATTCCTACGATTACTGTCTTCTACCGAAGCCCTTAGAGTGCAATAATTCCTTTACCACATTCCGTTAATCAATGAACGCCAGTTGGTCGAAATTTCTGGAGTCCTCCACTACGGCGTGCTTTATATTCAGAAAGTTGTTTGGCCCCTAAAACCCCATAATTTTCTAAATATATTTCGTTAACTTACATTTTATATATTGTATTGCCTTACAGTAGTCTTCCTCAATGAAGACACTGAAGGGATTACTAAATTTAAAGCAAGATGGTAGTTTCGAAACGTAACTAACCTGCAGCGGGAATAAAACAAGTGTGAACCTATCATATTGTCGGTGCATCCGCGCCATCTGACTGCAGAGCACGCCGCTTGGCTTTAGGCGACCCGCTGCTTTCGCTGCGAATGCTTTCGCGGCGGCGTAGTGGTCAGAAGAAGATACGTGTGGGGCGTCAATACAGGTATAGATTGGATGAGAACTTTGATCCGGACAATGTTCAGAGGGAGCGGGTTCTGCGAATTGGTCGTCAACGGGAGCATGGACGATTGCGTCGCCACGCGAATCCAGCGGAACAGTGCACCGTAAACCAGTGTCGAATGTACCGAGTAACTACAATGTGCTCATTGTAGTTACTCAAGTTGTAGCATTGTCAATGCTAATGACTAGTGTAAACGTATGATCATGTCGTTTCGTCGGGGCCCTCTGATTGTCCAGAGCACGCCATTTAGCTTTACTTGTTTGCCTGTTTTCTGTATCGATGATTTCGTCCTTGCGTAGTGGTAAGATGAAGTAGCGTGCGGGGCGTTGTTCCAGATGTGGATTGGGTGAGGACTTTGATAAGGACAAGATGTAGAGGGAGCATGTTCACAGAACTGGACGTCCACGGGAGCATGTACGATTGGGTCGCCACGCGAACCCAGCGGAACAGTGCACCAGAAGCCAGTGTAGAAGATACCGAGTGACTGCAGTCTGCAGAGAGAGTAGTGTGTGTGTATAATCTTGTCGCTGCATCCGTGCCCTCTGACTGTGCAGAGCACACGGCTTGGCCTCAGGCGTCCCGCTGCTTTCGCTGCCGATGCTTTCGTGGCTGCGTAGTGGTCAGCACAAGATACGTGTGGGGCGTTGTTCCAGGTGTAGATTGGGTGAGGGCCTTAATGCGGACTATTTTTAGAGGGAGCAGGTTCTGCATGTTGGTCATCCATGGCAGCATGGACGTTTGGGTCGCCACGTGAATCTAGCGGAACAGTGCACCGGAAACTAGTGTTGACGATACCGGGTGAGTGATGTCTGCAGAAAGACAAGTGTGAGTGTATCATCTTGTAGGCGTATCCGTTCCCTCTGACTATGCAGAGCACGCCGCTAGGCTTTAGGCGTACCGCTGCTTTGGCTGTCGATGCTTTCGCGGCTGCGCTCTGGCGAGTAGAAGATACGTGAGGGGCGTTGTTTCAGATGTGCATTGGGTGAGGACTTTGATGCGGATAGATTATAGAAGAGGCATGTCGTTCTGTGAATTTGTTGACCAATGAAACATTGACGATTGGGTCACCATGCGAATCCAGCGGAACAGTTCTGAAACCAGCGGCGCAGGTACCGAGTGACTGCCCTATGCAGAAAGAGACGTGTGAGTGTGTAATCTTGTCGCTGCGTCCGTGCCCTCTGAGTGTGCAGAGCATGCCGCTTGGATTTAGCGAATGCTTCTTTCGCCGTCGGTGCTTTCGCTGCTGCGTAGTGGCTGGCAGAACATACGTGTGGGGGGTTGTTACAGGTGCGGCTTGCGTGAGGGCTTTCATCGGCACAATGTTCAAAGTGAACAGGTTCTGCGTAGAGGTCGTCCACCGGAGCATGGCCGATTTGGTCGCGACGTGAAATCAGCGAAACAGTGCAGCGTAAATCAGTATCAAAGATAACGAGTGACTGCAGTCTGCAGAAAGACAAGCGTGAGTGAATCATCGTTTGGTGCATCCGTACTCTGTGACTGCGCAGACCACGCCTCTTGGATAAAGGCGTGCCGATGCTTTTGCGGGCGATGCATTCGCTGCTGCGTAGTGGCTGGCAGAAGATACGTGTGGGGCGTTGTTACAGGTGCGGATTGGGTGAGAGCTTTCATCGGCACAATGTTCGGAGTGAACAGGTTCTGCGTAGAGGTCGTCCACCGGAGCATGGACGATTTGGTCGCAACGTGAATCCAGCGAAACAGTGCAGCGTAAACCAGTGTCGAAGATAACGAGTGACTGCAGTCTGCAGAAAGACAAGAGTGAGTGAATCATCGTTTGGTGCATCCGTGCCCAGTGACGGCGCAGACCACGCCTCTTGGATTAAGGCGTTCCGCTGCTTTTGCGGGCGTTGCATTCGCGGCTGCGTGGTGGTCAGCAGAAAAGACATGTGGGGCGTAGTTACAGGCGTGTATTGGGTGATGACTTTGATCTGGACAATGTATAGAGGAAGCAGGTTCTGCGAATTGGTCGTGCACGGGAGAATGGACGATTTGGCCGCCACTTGAATCCAGCGGAAAAGTGCATCAGTAACTAGTGTCGAAGATACCAATTTACTGCAGTCTGCAGAAAGACAACATTGAATGTATCATCTTCTCTGCGCATCTCTACCCTCTTAGTGTGCAGAGCATGCCGCTTGGCTTTAGGTGTCCCACTAATTTCGCTTTCAATGCTTTCGTGGCTGCCAAGTGGAAAGCAGAAGAGACGTGTGGCGCGTTGTTACAGGTGTGAATTGGGTGAGGACTTTGATCCGGACAATGTATAGAGGGAGCAGGTTCTGCGAATTGGTCGTCGACGGGGGAATGGACGATTGGGAAGCCATTTGATGCCAGCGGTACAGTGCACCGGATACCAGTGTCGAAGATACCAAGTGACTGAAGTCTGTAGAAAGACAAGAGTGATTTTATCACCTTGTCGGTGCATCCATGGCCTCTGACTGTGCAAAGCACGCCGCTTGGCGTTAGGCATTCCCCTGGTTTCGCTATCGATGATTTTGTGGTTGCGCAGTTGTCAAATGAAGATGCGTGTGGGGCGTTGTTCCTGATGTGGATTCGATGAGGACTTTGATACGGACAAAATGTAGAGGAAGCATGTTCACTGAACTGGTCGTAAACGGGAGCATGGACGACTGGGTCTCCACACGAATTCACCGGTAAAGTGCACCGGAAACCAATGGCGAAAGTACCGAGTGACGACCACTACGCAGCCGCGAAAGCAGCGGCGCGCCTAAGGCCAAGTGACGTGCTCTGCACAGTCAGAGGGCGCAGATAAAAAGACCAGATGATAGACATACACTAGTGCTTGTGCACACTACAGTCACTCGGCGCCTTTGACACCGGTTTCCGGTGCACTGTTCCACTGTATTCGCGTGGCGACCCAATCGTCCACACTCCAATGGCCCACCAATGCGCTGAACCTCCTCCCCCTACACTTTGTGCGGATTAAAGTCCTCACCCAATCCACACCTCGAACAACTCCCCACACAAATCTTCTGCTGACCACTACACAGTCGCGAAAGCATCGACAGCGAAAGAAGCGATATGCTAAATCTAAGCGGCGCGCTCTGCAAAGTAAGAGGGCACCGATGCAGCGACAATATGGTACACTCACACTTCTCTTTCTGCACACTGCAGTCACTCGGTATCTGCGACACTGGTTTCCGGTGCACTGTTCCGGTGGATACATACGTCCATACTCCCGTGGGTGACCAATTCGAAGAATTGCCTCCCTCTACACTTTTTCCAAATCAAATTTTTCACCCAAGCGACATCTGGAACAACGCCCCACATGTATCTTGTGCTGACCACTACGCAGACGCGAAAGCATCGACATCGAAAGCAGCAGTACGCCTAAAGCCGAGCGGCATGCTCTGCACAGTCAGAGGGCATGGATGCACCGACAACATCATACACTGACATTTTCTGCACACTGCAGTGACTCGGCATCTGCGACACAGGCTTCCGGTGCAATATTCTGGTGGATTCACGTGGCGACCAAATCGTCCATACTCCCGTGGACGACCAATTCGCAGAACCTGGTCCCTCTAAACACTGTCTGGTTCAACGTCCTCACCCAACCTGCACGGGTGACAACGTCCCACACGTATCTTCTGCTGGCCACTACGCCACGGCGAAAGCATCGACAGCGAAAGCAACGGGACGCCTAAAGCCAAGCGGCATGCTGTGCACAGTCGGACGGCACAGATGCATCGACAAGACAATACACTCACACTTGTCTTTCTGCAGACAGCAGTCATTCGGTATCTTCGACACTGGTTTCCGGTGCACTGTTCCGCAGGATTTGCGTGGTGACCCAATTGTACATGCTCCCGTGGACGACCAATAGGCAGAACCTGCTCCCTCTAAACATTGTCCGCATCAAACTCCTCACCCAATACACACCTGTAACAACGTCCCACATGTCTCGTCTGCTGACCAATACGCAGCCGCGAAAGCATCGACAGCGAAAGTTGTGATACGCTTATTCCAAGCGACATGCTCTGCACAGCCTTAAGGTACATATGCAGCGACAAGATGTTACACTCAGACTTGTCTTTCTGCCGACTGCAGTCACTCGTTACCTTCGCCACGGATTTGCGGTGCACTGTACCGCTGGATTCGCGTCGCGACCCAATCATCCATGCTCCCTTGGCTGACAAATTCATAGAACCTGCTGCCTCTATACTTTGTGAGGATCAAAGTCTTCACCCAACACACATCTAGAACAAGCCCCGCACGTATCTTCTGCTGAGCACTACTAAGCGGCGAAAGCATCGACAACGAAAGCAGCGGGAAGCTAAAGCCAAGCGGCGTGCTATGCACAGTCAGAGGGTACGGATCCAGTGGCAAGATGATAAACTCACACTTGCATTTCTACACAGCGCAGTCACTCGGTACCTTCGCCACTGCTTTCCGGTGCACTGTTCCGCTGGATTCACGTGGCGACCCAATCGTTCATGTTCCCTTCGTCGACAAATTCGCAGAACCTGCTCCCTTTACACTTTGTCCGGATCACAATCCCCACGCAATCCACAGCTGGAACAACGCCCCACACATATCTTCTGCTAACCATCATGCAGCTGCGAAAGTATGGACAGCGAAAGCAGTGAGATGCCTAAAGCCAAGCGGTGTGCTCTGAAACGTCAGACGGAACAGAGTCAGCGACAAGATGATACACACAGACTTGTCTTTCTGCCGACTGCAGTCACTCGGCACCTTCGCCACTGCTTGGCGCTGCGCTGTCCCGCTGGATTTGCGTGGCGACCCAATCCTCCATGCTCCCGTGGACGATGAATATGCAGAACCTGCTGCCTCTACACTTTGTCAGGATCAAAGTCCTCACCTAATCGACAACTGGAACAGCGCCCCACATGTCTCCTCTGCTAACCACTACTAAGCAGTGATAGCATCCACAACGAAAGCAGCGGGAGGCTAAAGCCAAGCGGCGTGCCCTGCACAGTCACAGCCCACGGACGCACCGACAAGATGACAGGTTCACACTTCACTCTTCACACTGCAGTCACTCGGTACGTTCGCGACTAATTTCCGGTGCACTGTTCCACTGGATTCCTGCGGCGAAATAACCGTGCATTCTCCCGTTGACGACTAGTTCGTGGAACATGGTACCTATACACTTTGTTCGTATCAAACAACTGACGCACTCGACTTCTCGAACAACGCCCCACACGCATCTTCTTTTGACCACTACGTGACCACGATATCATCGATCGCAAAAGCAGGGAACGGCTAAAGCTAAATGGCCTGCACTGGAAAGTAAGAGGGCACCGCCGAACCGACACGATCCTGCACTCATAATTGTGTTTCTGCACATTGCAGTCACTCAGTATGTTTACCAGTGGTTTCCGGTGCACAGTTCTGCAAAATTCGAGTGGCGACCCAATGCTCCATGCTCCCATGGACGACAAAATTCGCAGAACTTCCTCGCTCTACACTTTGTCCGGTTCAAAGTCCTCACACAAAACACATCTGGATCAAGCCCCACACGTATCCTCTCCTGACCACTACCCAGTCCTCAAATCATCTACAGCGAAAGAAGCGATACGCTAAATCCAAGCAGCGTGCTCTGCACAGTCAGAGGGCACGGATGCAGCGACATGATGATACACTCACATGTTACTTTCTGCATAGTGCTGTCACTCAGTCCCTTGGCCACTGGTTTCCAGTGCACTGTTGGGCTGGATTCACGTGGCGACCCAATCGTCCATGCTCCCTTGGTATTCAATTTCGCAGAACCTGCCTCTTCTACAATCTGTCCGGATCAAAGTCCACACCCAGTCGACATCTGGAAGAATGCCCCACATGTATCTGCTACTCGCCAGTGCGCAGCCGCGAAAGCATCGTCAGCCAAAGCAGTGGGATGCCTAAAGCCTAGCGGCGTGCTCTCCAAAGTCAGAGGGCACGGATGCACCGACAAGATGATACACTCACACTTGTCTTTCTGCAGACATGAGTCACCTGGTATCTTCAACACGAGTTTCCGGTGCACATTTCCGTTGGATTCACGTGGCGACCCAATGGTCCATGCCCCCGTCGTTGACCAATATGGAGAACCTGCTCCCTCTAAACATAGTCCGGAGCAAGGCCCTCACCCAATCAACAGCTGGAACAACGCCCCACACGTATCTTCTGCTGACCACTACGCAGCCGCGAAAGCATCGACAGCGAAAGTTGCGATACGCTAAATCCACGCGGTGCGCTCTGCACAGACAGAAGGCACGAATGCAGCGACAAGTTGATACACTCAGACTTGTATTTCAGCACAGTACAGTAACTCGGTACCTTCGCCACTGGTTCCCGGTGCAATGTACCACTGGATTCACGTTGCCACGCAATCGTCCATGCTCCCGCGGACGACCAATAGGCTGAACCTGCTCCCCCTAAACATTGCCCGGAACAAAGTTTTCACCCAATCCACACCTGAAACAACGCCCCACACGTCTCTTCTGCAGACGACTACGCAGCCGCGAAAGCATCGACAGCGAAAGTTGCGATACGCTAACTCCAAGCGGCGTACACTGCACAGTCAGAGGGAACGGATGCAGCGACAAGATAATACACTCAGACTTGTCTTTCTGCACAGTGCGGTCAATCGGTACGTTCGTCACTGCTGTCCGGTGCGCTGTTCCGCTGGATTCCTGTGGCGATACAATCGCCCATGCTTCCTTGGTCGACAAATTCGGAGAACCTACTGCTTCTACAATTTGTCCGCATCAAAGTCCTCACCCAATCCCCACCTGTAAGAACGCCCCACACTTATCTTCTGCTCACCACAATGCAGCCGCGAAAGCATCGACAGCGAAAGCAGTCGGACGCCTAAAGCCTAGCGGCGTGTTCTGCACAGTCAGAGGGCACGGATGCACCGACAAGACGATACACTCACACATGTCTGGAGTCACTCGGTATCTTCAACACTGGTTTCCGGTGCACTGTTCCGTTGGATTCACGTGGCGACCCAATCGCCCATGGTCCCGTGTACAACTAATAGGCAGAACCTGCTTCCTCTAAACATTGTCCACATCAAAGTCCTCACCCAATACACACCTGTGGCAACGCCGCACACGTCTCTTCTGCTGACGACAACGCAGCCGCGAAAGCATCGACAGGGAAAGTTGAGATACGTTAACGGCACAGATGCAGCGACAAGTTGTTACACTCAGACTTGTCTTTCTACCAACTTTAAGGACGCCTAAAGCCAAGGCGCGCGCTAGGCTCCTCCAGGCCGCATGGATGCACCTGCAAGTTGATAGGTTGACACTTCATTCTTCACATTGCAGTCACTTCGTACGCTCGACACCGATTTCTGGTGCATTGTTCTGCTGGATTCGAGTGGCGACCCAATCGTCCAAGCTCCCATGGACGACCAGTTCGGTGAACATGCTCCCTCTACACTTTGTCCGTATGAAAGTACTCACCCAATCTACATCTCGAACAACGGCCCACTCGCATCGTCTTCTGAGCACTACGCTACCCCGAAATCATCGATCGCGAAAGCAGGGGAACACCTAAAGCCAAATGGCGCGCACTGGAAAGTCAGAGGGCACCGACGAACCGACATGATCATACGCTCAAAATTGTGTTTCTGAACATTGCCGTCACTCGGTATCTTCGCCACTGGTTTCCGGTACACTGTTCCACTGGATTCGAATGGTGATACAATCATCCTTGCCCCCACGGAGGACCGATTCGATGAATCTCCTTGCTCTACACTTTGTGCAGATCAAAGTCCTCACGCAATCCACATCTAGAAACAACGCCCCATACATACCCCCTGCTGACCACCCCGCCGTCGAGAAAGCATCGACAGCGAAAGCAGCGGGACGTTAACTCCAATCGGCGTGCCCTGCACCGTCAGAAGGGCACAAATGCAGCGGCAACATGATACAGTCACACTTGTCTTTCTGCCCAGTGCAGTCACTCGGTACCTTCGCCGCTGGTTTCCGGTGCACTGTTCCACTTAATTGGCATGGCGATCCAACCGTTTATGCTCCATTGGTCGACAGTTTCGCAGAACCTGCTGCCTCTACCATTTGTCCGGATCAAAGCTCTCACCTAATGCAGGTCAGGAAAAACGCCCTACACGTATCTTCTGCTCACCACTTTGCAGCCGCGAAATTATCGACAGCGAAAGCAGTGGGACGCCTAACGCCAAGTGCCGTTCTCTGCAAAGTCAGTGGGAACGGATGCACCGACACGTTGGCACACTCACACTTGTTTTTCTGCAGACTCCAGTCACAAGGTATCTTCGCTACTGGTTTTCGAAGGACTGTTCCGCTAAATTCGCGTGGTGAATCTAACGATCATGCTCCAATTGACGACGAATTCACAGAACCTGCTCCCTCTACACTTTTCCTTTATGAAAGTCCACAAGTGATCCACAGCTAGAACTATGCCCCACACGTATCTTCTATAGACCACTGCGCAGACGCGAAAGTACCGACAACAAAAGCAGCGGGAGGCTAAAACCAAGCGGCGTGCTCTGCACAGTCACAGCCCAAGGACGCACCGACAAGATGACAGGCTGAGACTTCTTTCTTCATACTGCAGTCACTCGGTACGTTCGCCACTAGTTCCCGGTGCACTGTTCCGCTGGATTCGTGTGGCGAAATAATCGCCCATGCTTTAGTTGACGACTAGTTCGGTGAACATGCTGCCTATGCACTTTGTCCGTATCAAAGTACTCACCCAATCTACTTCTCGAACAATGCCCCACACTCATCTTCTTCTGGCCACTACGCGACCGCGAAATCATCGATAACGAAAGAAGCGAACGCCGAAAGCTCTGGACAGTCCGAGGGCACCGACAGCCGTCATGATCATATTCTCACGTGGTCGTGACGTCAAAGAACACAGTAGCAGTACTGTGAAAAGCAAAACTAGCTTTTATTGGGCGAACCTGTGCCCACAAAACAGGCTACACTTAAAGCATAACGAGAGCGGCGAACACAGTCGGCGATCGTCGAAAATCTCATCAGTGGGTCAAGCGCGTCGGCTTTTATAGAGCAGTGGTCGAATGCTCCAGATTAACCGATGGGACCCGCGTGTCTTCCACAAAGTTCTACACCATTCCTGTCACGCGATGAAATCTGATAAAACAAGGTTCGGCGACAACAGAGAGGCGGATAGAAGCATCGATAACTTTCCAGAAACTTCGGATGCATGCAGGCACGTCCCGCGCTGTGCGATAACATTTGTTAGGCGGCGAAACGTGATCGCCCGATAAAGATAAGTACACGTGTCAATATGCTCACATATGTGTTTCTGCGCATTGCAGTCAATCGGGACATTCACCACCAGTTCGCTGAACCTGCTCCCGCTGCACTTTGTAAGGATGAAATCCTCACCCAATCCACATCAGGAACAACGCCCTACACGTATATTCTGCTGACCACTTCGTAGCCCCGAAAGCATAGACAGCGAAATGAGCGATACGCAAACTCCTAGCGGCGTGCTCTGCACAGTCATAGGGCATGGATGCAGAGACAAAATAATGCATTCCCACATGTCTTTCTGGAGAGTGCAGTCACTCGTAACCTTCGCCACTGGTTTCCGGTGCAGTGTTCTGCTGGATTCGCGTGGCGACCCTATCGCCCATGCTCCCTTGGTCGACAAACTCGCAGAACCGGCTGCCTCTAAACTTTCTCCGGAACAAAGTCTTCACCCAATCCACATCTGCAACAACGCCCCAGACGTATCTTCTGCTGACCACTACGCCCCTGCGAAAGCTTTGACAGCGAAAGCAGTGGGACACCTCATACAAAACGTTACGCTCTACACAGGCAGCGGTCACGAATGCACCGCCAGGACGATCCCACAAGTGTGGATGGGGTGATGACTTGGATCCATACAATGTTTAGAGGGAGCTGGTTCTGCGAATTGGTCGTCCACGGCAGCATACACGGAAACTAGCATAGGAAACCAGTGGTGAAAGTAGCGAGTGACTGCAGTGTGAAGAACGAAGTATCAACCTGTCAATCCTCTCGGTGAATTCGTGCCCTCTGAGGCTCTAGAGCACGCCGTTTGGCATTAGGCGCCCGGCTGTTTTTGCGGTCGATGCTTTCGCGGCGGCGTAGTGGTCAGCAGAAGATACCTGTGGGGCGTTGTTGCAGATGGGGATAGGGTGATGACTTTGATCTGGACACAGTGTAGAGGGAGGAGGTTCAGCGAACTGGTCGTGCACAGGAGCGTGGACGAGTGGGTTGGCACGCTGATTCATCGGAATAGTGCAAAGGAAGCCATTGGTGAAGATACGTGGTGGCGTAGTGGGCAGAAGAAGATGCGTGTGGGGCGTCGGTAAAGATGTGGATTAGGTGAGGACTGTGATAGGGACAAAGTGTAGAGGAGCATATTCACCTGACTGGTCGTCCACGGGAGCAGGGACGATCGGGTCGCCACGCGAATGCAGCGGAACAGTGCACCGGAAACCAGTGGCGAACGTACCGAGTGACTGCAGTGCGAAGAATGAAGTGTCAACCTATTATTGTTGGTGCATTCGTGCACGCTCACAGTCTAGAGCACGCCGTGGGGCATTGGGCGTCCCACTGCTTTGGTTGTCGATGCTTTCGCAGCAGCGTAGGGGCCAGCAGCAGATGTGTGTGGGGCGCTGTTCCAGATGCGGTTTGGGTGAGGACTTTCATCCGCACAAAGTGTAGAGTGAGGAGGTTCGGTGAATCGGTCATCCGTGGGAGCATGGAAGATTGGGTCGCCATGCTAATCCAGCAGATAAATGCACTTAAAACCAGTGTCGAAGATATCGATTGACTGCAGTCTGCAGAAAGACAAGTGTGAGTGTACCATCCTGTCAGTGCATGCGTGCGCCCTGACTGTGCAGAGTACGCCGCTTGGCTTTAGGCGTTCCACTGCTTTCGGTGTTGATGCTATCGCGTCAGCGTAATGGGCAGCAGAAGATACGTGTGGGGCGTTCTTGCAGACGTGGATTGCGTGAAGACTTTGATCCAGTCAACGTGTAGAGGGCGAAGGTTCTGCGAATCGGTCATGCATGGGAGCATCGGCAATTGGGTCGCCACGCGAACCCAGCTGACCGCAACGCGAACCCAGTTGACCGCCACGGATTTGGGTTCGCCACGCGAACCCAAATGCTGATGATGATGAAGTGCTGATGATACCGAGTGACTGCAGTCAGCAGAAAGACAAGATGGAGTGTATCATGTTGTCGGTGCATCCATGGCCTCTGCCTGCTCAAAGCGCGCCGCTTGACTTTCGGCGTCCCACTGCTTTCGCTGTCGATTCTTTCGCGGCTGCATAGTGGTCAGCAGAAGATACGTGTGGGGCGTTGTTCCTGATGTGGATTGGGTGAGAATTTCATCCGGACAAATTGTAGAAGCAGCAAATTTAGCAAACCGGTCGTCCACGCGAGCGTGGAGGATTGGTTCGGCATGTGAAAACAGCGGAACAGTACAACGGAAACCAGTGTCGAACATACCGATTGACTGCTGTCTGCAGAAAGACAAGTGTGTGGGAATCATCTTGTCGGTGCGTCTGTGCCCGCTAACTCTGCAGAGCACGCCGCTTGGCTTTGGGCGTCCCGCTGCTTTCATGATTGATGCTTTCGCGGCTGCGTAGCGGTCAGCAGAAGAGACGTGTGGGGCGTTGTTACAGATGTGGATTGGGTGAGGACTTTGATCCGCACAATGTTTACAGGGAGCAAGTTCAGCGAAGCGGTCGTCCAAGGGAGCGAGGACGATTATGTCGGCATCTGAATCCAGCGGAAAAGTGCAACGGAAACCAGTGCCGAAGGTGCCGAGTGACTGCAGTCTGCCAAAAGACAAGAGTGAGTGTATCATCTTGTCAGTGCATCCATGGCCTCTGAATGCGCAAAGCGCGCCGCTTGGCTTTAGACGTCCCGCCGCTTTCGCAGTTGATGATTTTGCGGCTGCGTGGTGGTCAGCAGAAGAGACCTGTGGGGCGTTGTTACAGG
This sequence comes from Dermacentor andersoni, assembly GCF_023375885.2. Lineage (NCBI taxonomy): Eukaryota > Metazoa > Arthropoda > Arachnida > Ixodida > Ixodidae > Dermacentor > Dermacentor andersoni. Next base: position 33,718,788 of record NC_092818.1, read on the forward strand.
GGTGGATTGGCTGAGAATTTCACGCGGAGAAAGTGTAGAAGCAGCAGGTTCAGCGAAGCGGTCGCCCACGGGAGTGAGGAGGATTTGGTCGGCATGGACTGTTTTCGCACAGCGAGGGACGCGCCTGCATCTATCCGACGTTTCTGGAAAGTTATCGACGCTTCTATCCGCGTGCCTGTTGTCGCCGAACCTTGTGTTATCAGATTTCATTGCGTGACACGAATGGTGTAGAACTTTGTGGAAGACACGCGGGTCCCATCAGTTAATCTGGAACATTCGACGACTGATCAATAAAAGCCGACGCGCTTAACCCGCAGATCAGATTTTCGACGATCGCCGACCGTGTTCGCCGCTATCGTTGTGCTATAAGTGTAACCTCTTTTGTGGGCACAGGTTCGACCAATAAAAGTTAGTTTTGTGTTTCACAGTATTGCTACTGTGTTCTTTGACGTCACGACCACGTGACAATATCAATACCTCATCGCCCACCTCAAAACGACGGGCCCTGGCTGTCCGATCATAATATACCTTGGCCCTCTGCTGGGCCTTTGCCATTTCTGCACCTGACAACTCCTGTGCCCTTCGAAAAGCATACGGCCAAACTCAAAAAAGGCCGACAGGAGTAGTGACTGTGGTCTTCGGAACGTCGCTGGCTTCGACAGAAATTTAGTGGTACGCACTGATCAATTTAGGATGTTGGCCACTTGGCCACAACCTCCTATATGAACAACACAATCAAACCCCGGCCCTCAGTCCCCAGCAGCTGCGAAGCAACTGACCGCGGCGGCGGTCAGACCTGCGACGCAGCAGAGGGTGCTAAGAATCACTGGCTCCGGACAGGCCGCCATTGGAATATGAACCTGGCAGCGTTTAACGCTAGAACGTTATCTAGTGAGGCGAGTCTAGCAGTACTATTGGAGGAATTAGAGGGCAGCAAATGGGATATAATAGGCCTCAGTGAAGTTAGGAGGCCAAAAAAAGCATATACAGTGCTAAAAAGCGGGCACGTCCTGTGCTACCGGGGCTTAGCGGAGAGAAGAGAACTAGGCGTCGGATTCCTGATTAATAAGAATATAGCTGGTAACATACAGGAATTCTATAGCATTAACGAGAGGGTGGCAGGTCTTGTTGTGAAATTTAATAAGAGGTACAAAATGAAGATTGTACAGGTCTACGCCCCTACATCCAGTCATGATGACCAGGAAGTCGAAAGCTTCTATGAAGACGTGGAATCGGCGATAGGTAGAGTGAAAACTAAATACACTATACTAATGGGCGACTTTAATGCCAACGTAGGCAAGAAGCAGGCTGGAGACAAGGCAGTGGGGAAATATGGCATAGGCACTAGGAATAGCAGGGGAGAGTTATTAGTAGAGTTTGCTGAACAGAATAATATGAGGATAATGAATACCTTCTTCCGCAAGCGGGATAGAAGAAAGTGGACGTGGAGGAGCCCGAACGGCGAGACTAGAAATGAAATAGACTTCATACTGTGCGCTAACCCTGGCATCATACAAGATGTGGACGTGCTCGGCAAGGTGCGCTGTAGTGACCACAGGATGGTAAGAACTCGAATTAGCCTAGACCTGAGGAGGGAACGGAAGAAACTAACACATAAGAAGCCGATTAATGAGTTAGGGGTAAGAGGGAAAATAGAGGAATTCCAGATCAAGCTATAGAAGAGGTATTCGGCTTTAACTCAGGAAGAGGACCTTAGTGTTGAAGCAATGAACGACAATCTTGTGGGCATCATTAAGGAGTGTGCAATGGAAGTCGGTGGTAACTCCGTTAGGCAGGATACCAGCAAACTATCGCAGGAGACGAAAGATCTGATCAAGAAACGCCAATGTATGAAAGCATCTAACCCTACAGCTAGAATAGAACTGGCAGAACTTTCGAAGTTAATCAACAAGCGTAAGACAGCTGACATAAGGAAGTATAATATGGATAGAATTCAACATGCTCTCAGGAACGGAGGAAGCCTAAAAACAGTGAAGAAGAAACTAGGAAGTGGCAAGAATCAGATGTATGCGTTAAGAGACAAAGCCGGCAATATCATTACTAATATGGATGAGATAGTTCAAGTGGCTGAGGAGTTCTATAGAGATTTATACAGTACCAGTGGCACCCACGACGATAGTGGAAGAGAAAATAGTCTCGAGGAATTCGAAATCCCGCAGGTAACGCCAGAAGAAGTAAAGAAAGCCTTGGGAGATATGCAAAGGGGGAAGGCAGCTGGGGAGGATCAGGTAACAGCAGATTTGTTGAAGGATGGTGGACAGATTGTTCTAGAGAAACTGGCCACCCTGTATACGCAATGCCTCATGACCTCGAGAGTACCGGAATCTTGGAAGAACGCTAACATAATCCTAATCCATAAGAAAGGGGACGCCAAAGACTTGAAAAATTATAGACCGATCAGCTTACTGTCCGTTGCCTACAAACTATTTACTAAGGTAATCGCAAATAGAATCAGGAACACCTTAGACTTCTGTCAAGCAAAGTACCAGGCAGGATTCCGTAAAGGCTACTCAACACTAGATCATATTCACACTATCAATCAGGTGATAGAGAAATGTGCGGAATATAACCAACCCTTATATATAGCTTTCATTGATTACGAGAAAGCGTTTGATTCTGTCGAAACCTCAGCAGTCATGAAGGCATTACGGAATCAGGGTGTAGACGAGCCGTATGTAAAAATACTGAAAGATATCTATAGCGGCTCCACAGCCACCGTAATCCTCCATAAAGCAAGCAACAAAATCCCAATAAAGAAAGGCGTCAGGCAGGGAGATACGATATCTTCAATGCTATTCACAGCGTGTTTACAGGAGGTATTCAGAGACCTGGATTGGGAAGAATTGGGGATAAAAGTTAATGGAGAATACCTTAGTAACTTGCGATTCGCTGATGATATTGCCTTGCTTAGTAACTCAGGGGACCAATTACAATGCATGCTCACTGACCTGGAGAGGCAAAGCAGAAGAGTGGGTCTAAAAATTAATCTCCAGAAAACTAAAGTAATGCTTAACAGTCTCGGAAGAGAACAGCAATTTACAATAGGCAGTGAGGCACTGGAAGTCGTAAGGGAATACGTCTACTTAGGGCAGGTAGTGATGGCGGAACCGGATCATGAGACGGAAATAATCAGAAGAATAAGAATGGGCTGGGGTGCATTTGCCAGGCATTCTCAGATCATGAACAGCAGGTTGCCATTATCCCTCAAGAGAAAAGTATATAATAGCTGTGTCTTACCAGTACTCACCTACGGGGCAGAAACCTGGAGGCTTACGAAAAGGGTTCTACTCAAATTGAGGACGACGCAACGAGCTATGGAAAGAAGAATGATAGGTGTAACGTTAAGGGATAAGAAAAGAGCAGATTGGGTGAGGGAACAAACGCGAGTTAATGACATCTTAGTTGGAATCAAGAAAAAGAAATGGGCATGGGCAGGACATGTAATGAGGAGGAAAGATAACCGATGGACTGGATCCCAAGGGAAGGGAAGCGTAGCAGAGGGCGGCAGAAAGTTAGGTGGGCGGATGCGATTAAGAAGTTTGCAGGCACGGCATGGCCACAATTTGTGCATGACCGGGGTTGTTGGAAAAATATGGGAGAGGCCTTTGCCCTGCAGTGGGCGTAACCAGGCTGATGATGATGATGATGATGACTGATCAATTTAATGAATCTTGATGTATATTTTGGTTCCTGCGAGGCGAGCGCCAAAGTCATGTATGTGGGGAAGGGGATATTGATCCGGAGCAGTGATGGCATTCGAACGTCATTAATCACCACAAGAAAGCCAGTCGCCACTGCCCTGCTTTGAAACCAGAAGGAGAGATAAGTAGCAATGGCTGGAGGAAGGACAAATAACGCCGTGCTGAAGCATGCTTTCCAACTCACAGAGCGCTACTTCCAATCTCCGTGAGCGAGCCAACGTGGACGCACGGCGCCATGTGGGCCAGCGTAGGTGATATGATGCGTCAGCTTGTGTTCCACGGGAAGCGCATTGGTTCAGTCCTTCGTGAGATGCGGGTACTCAGCAAGTGTGTTGTACGTATAGACCGTCTGAAACGTACGCATGCCAGATGAGGTGAGGTTGGACTGCAGGCCAAATACATCGAGGGATGTGATGTTATCTTTTAGGCGCTGATTGCGAACACTCAAATATAAGTTGAAATGGCTGAAGAAGTCTGCTCTCAGTAAAGCAAAGCTGACGTGGGCGATGATAAACACTCATCTGCGCAAGCGCCCGAGTGCGATGTCTAGCGTTATGGACCAGAGCCCATACGATGTTTACTGCAAGGAACGTGACTGTGGACTTGCGCGATGGCGACCTATAGCCGGGGCGGAAACGATAGACAGCTCGGCTCCGGTGTCGACGAAGAGGCGGGTGCCAGAGATGCAGTCGACTATGAGGAATAGGTAGCTTGCGCGAGGGCCGATGTCGCGTGCCGCCGTTAGCGACTGGTCGGAGTGTTTCCCGTACACGAACAGAGCAGGCTGCAGCAACATGTTTATTGTTGGCGAAAGCGACGGTGATAACCTGAAAACTGCCGCGGCGCGTCCTAGGTGCGCTTAAAGACTGTGAAGGCCAATGGTTGTGACAAAGTTGGTCAGCATTGTTGCCACCCATCGTCAGCTTCTACAGCGCACAGGTAAGATGGTCAACTGTCTCCTCCAGGTGCAGGAGCTGGTTTCCTTGCTACGAAGCTCTCGCAGCGGCGATAGGTAGCTGCGCCTCATACGAGCAGTCGCATATGCAGTGAGCGGTTACAGCTAGCGGATCGGGACTCGTGCTGTCGGAACCCACCAGCACCATGCGTCCTGACAGTTGGAGGCACCGCAAGAACAGTGCGTGCAAAATTGTAAGCTGGCTCCCGTTTGTAGAGTTGCCAACCAGCGACTGAAGCATTCGGGGCAGGAGTTGTGACTGTCGTTGGTCACCGAGATCCTCGCAAAGGAGCTGTTGAAGCTTACTTTGTTACGATGGCTCGAAACGCTGCAGGACCGCGCGTTTCAGGTCATCGTATGCTGAGGCCGAAGGTGTACCTGCTAACAACTTGTCCGTTGCATCGGCGGTGTCGGAGAGCAGCGCGGTGGCAACTCGCACGTATCTTGCTGTATGAGAAGTGATGCGCCGGAGTTGAAAACGGGGCTCTACTTGCACAAACCGAACTGGAGGATTCTTGTTGCAAAAGCTGGGAAGCAGAAGCTCTGCGGTGATCACAGCAGACGTAATCTTGGCACCTTCTCTGTCAGCGGAAGTAGGAGCAGCGTCGTCTTTGCGGCATTCGGAAAAAAAAATTAAGACTTAAATGTCATGAGTCACCACTTGCTGAGAGCTCGGTTTCGCGGAGGCAAATAATACGCGTTTTGACAGGTTGAGAACGGAGAGTCGAGTGGCTTGATTCCGCAGTAAAAGCAGGTTTCCGTGTGGATGTGGGGGCGCCCCTGTCAGGCAGCCACTTCAATTCCAAGAAAAGGTGGGAGGCAGTGACCCTCACGTGAAGGCCAGGGGAGGTAGCTGAATTTCCAAAAAGCGAGGGACAACAGCCAGTGAGGGATGCTGGCTACAAACCTTGTCGACATTGTTAAGCTGCTTTATTTGAAAGCAACATCAGGTTTTCAGATTCTGAATTAGCTCCAGTGACGAGAGGTAAGCTAATGCCCTCATTTTTTATCCCTCTCCTCAACGCTGAAAGTACCATCCTACCTGATCCATGCCCTAAATTATAAAATACTTATCCACCTTCTCGATGAAAAGAATTTCATATAAAAAATTTGCTTCACGCGCGAGCTCAGTTCGCAACACTGATTCTCTACTGCTATTCTTATTATCAAAGCGTGCCACACGGCTTTGCATTCAGGGACTAGACCATAGGGTGGCAAAGAAAATAGAGCTCACGCACACACTCAAAATTTTGTTTTTCCTTAGAGCTTACTCAGACTTCGGCTAACCGAAATTCTACTCAAGAGAAACCACTCGGACTCAGACTCATCCTAGCTATGCTCATGCATGCTCACTCAAACTCAAACTCTCAAAAATTCTACTCAGGGGGGCTTGCTTCATCTCAGATACACCAGAATTATACTCACCCAGGATTACTAAGTAAAATTCTACTCACGCGGCTTCACTGAGACTCACTCAGTCAGACCCAGAAAGCAGGGGCGTAGCCAGGGGGGGTTGGTGGTTACGGGGCTTCAGCCCCTCCCCCCCCTCTGAATTTCTTTCGTGCTATCCTTGCGCCACTGGCCAAAACAACCCACGGCATCAGAAATCATGCTCGATTTTGTCTAGAATGTCCTTCTCACGCTCGAAAAAAACATTTTAGCGCGAACATTACGATATCGGGCTGGATTTCGCGGCAACGCCCATGCACCGGTAGTCACATATCGTAAGGCAAGGACCTCCTTGCGAGCACAAAGTTCCAAAGGCGTGTCGGGCGGGCTCGTCGCGGCATCTCGCTGAGGCCGCGGAATCAGGAGCGCTTGGATTTCAATTTGGACACTTTATGGGTATAAAGTTGTAATAAACATTTACTGCGAAAGGTGCATTGATATTTCCAAAGTCATGCTTTAGATTTTCAATTCTGGAACTTTGTGGGCTTAATTTGTTATAAACATTTTACGCCAAATGTGCATTGACTGTTCTAAAGTATTAGATCGGACCATACAACGAGACAAGCCAAATCAACACGTTATCAGACAAGTTGGCAAAACACGCAGCGAGATACGAGGAAACAAAGCGTTGTGGTGGTTTATTTATGCCGTCATATCGCATAAAAAAATACCAACATTTTTTTTCACCTACGCCAAAGCATCCATGTCAAGACACTAAAGCCAGCAGGGTAACTACGTTCTTATTTATTTTTCTACATTGACTTTTATTCGTGAGGACACATTGACCCTCTGAAATTTTTTTCATTCTCGCTACCCTACCCGCGGGCTGCCAGAGCCAGCCTTGTGTTGCCGCGAAATCACCTCGCGGCATACTTCGGTGCGCGTGTGGTTGTCTCCGGCCGAGTGAATTTTTGCCTGGCAGAGTTTTGGCCGCCTTCTGGCTAGCAGGCGAGAAAAAGAAACAATGGTCGCTCACTGCCATCACTGTGAAGACTTGACGCATTACACCGTGTTAGCTTGAGCGCGACCTCTCCGGAAAGTCTTGTCTCACCGCTGTGAAATAGAGCACTATGCGTATGGTTCTCGGTGGACCAAGCATCTCACGTTTTCTTCGATATTCATTCGGCAGCCACATTAGGTGCCCAAAGCAGGCATTGGAGTGTACCAACATACTCTCCTTTGCGTTTTTTTTTTCATTTCGGTGCAGTCTTGCAGTCTTGCGGCGCAGCGTATTGTCGCATGGTGACACTTTGTTACCTCTTTTCCAGAAAGTAATCGGTCACCGTACGCTTCAGTTGCCGGATAATATTATTGTATTATCGTGATAGCAATTATATGAAGACTTCAGGCGCATTCCTGCTGTCGCCGTCACCCTCATGTTTCGTATGAAGTCTCAGGGCAATAACGTCGTGACCGCGCGCCGCATGCTCCATGTGCGAGTGAAAGAGCAGGGGGGGTGCAGTGGGTGAGCCGACAATGGTGGCTCAGTCTTACGTACGCAAAGGTGAAAAGCATGGATGGAGTGGATGGAATGGGGGCGGGATCTAGGATTCTGTGAATCTGTGATTGCACTGCATGTTTATTTTCCTTGTTTGACGCATTATATACAGTGACTTTTCCTTAGATACGTACATTTATTGGCGACTAATACGTATATTTAAATATATTGTTGCGAGGTTTTGTGCATACGTGAAGTGAACTTTCTTTCCATTGATACTTTTTTGCCCTTTATCAAGCATTTGTATATTCCATTGTATCTTCGCATTTCTAATGAACGGGGGCGAGTTAAATGAAAGTGAGCCTACCCACGCTGCACAATGGCTCGGTTCATTATCTGCGAGGCATGCGCGTAGCACACAGGCATCTTTCATTTACAAAAGTGGCACGCAGATGTCAGAGTAAATGTTCTTTATAGCTCTCATACACTGGATTGAACATGGTTGCGTGACGTAATGGACACTTCAGAAGTTAAGCAGCGGGGTGCCATGAATGTTTTGACAGCTGAAGGTGCTTCCCAAAAGTAAATAATTCGCCGTATGGCTGCCGTGTACGTTGAACATTGTATTTCATTGGCCACTGTGAATCAATGGAGCAAACGATTGAAAAAGGACGTGAAAGTTGCAAAGACGATCGAAGACCGGGCCAAAGCTATCCTGCAATCACCCCCAACGCAAGTGCGAAAGTTGATGAGCTGATGCGACAAGAACGGAGGATAAACATCGGTGAACTGACAGAGCGTGTGAACATCAGTCGCGGTTCGGTTCACACCATAATTCGTGAATATCTCGGTCATCGGCTCTTGTGTGCGCAATGGATGCCCAAGATTTTTCACCACCGCCAGAAGAAGGTTCTGCGCTGTCTTGACTCATCTGATCCGGTATCACAATGAGAGTGACGACTTCTTGTCTGCAATTGTGATTGGGAACGAACCATGGTGCCGGAGAGACTATCAATCTTTTCCGATATCGCGAAACTCCAGATCGGGTGCGTTTCGCAATAAAGAACAAACGATGTGGAAAATTGATGAATGGGGCCATCTAGTTCCACGGCCTGGCTATGGTGTTGGGATGCTGAGAACGAGGTCGCGGAATAGAATCCCGGCCACGGCGGCCGCATTTCTATGGGGGCAAAATGCGAAAACACCCGTTTACTTAGATTTAGGTACCTGATAAAGAACCCAGGCGGTTGAATTTTCCGGAGTCCCCCACTATGGCGTTCCTCATAATCAAAAATTTGTTTTGACACATAAAACACCATAATCTAATTTTCTTTTTTTTTCACAATGCCCATCCGCACATCGGTGATGTGGTTAATACAAAAATTGGAGGACGCTTAAGCTTCTCCTTCAAGAGTGGGACGTGATAGCGCTGTCGCACCTCGTTCGTACCGCCTACTCAAACGCGCTACGCCAGCCAAACGTCGCGATCGGCAGAGATAGCCGGGCCCCGACGCGCCATGAACGCGGACGCGGTCATGGGGCGAGTGGCGCGCCGCGTGTCGGGGCAGCGCCGTACATTGCGAGGAGGGGGTCTTCTGTGTTTGCCGCAAGATGGCTCTGCGTGTGCGCAGAGCGCAGAAGTTTAGCGGAAACGTACTTCGCTACTCGTGAAACTGCCACTTCTGTAAGTTCATCATCATCATCATCATCATCATCAGCCTGGTTACGCCCACTGCAGGGCAAAGGCCTCTCCCATATTTCTCCAACAACCCCGGTCATGTACTAATTGTGGCCATGCCATCCCTGCAAACTTCTAAATCTCATCCGCCCACCTAACTTTCTGGCGCCCCCTGCCACGCTTCCCTTCCCTTGGAATCCTGTCCGTAACCCTTAATGACCATCGGTTATCTTCGCTCCTCATTACATGTCCTGCCCATGCCCATTTCTTTTTCTTGATTTCAACTAAGATGTCATTAACTCGCGTTTGTTCCCTCACCCAATCTGCTCTTTTCTTAACCCTTAACGTTACACCTATCATTCTTCTTTCCATAGCTCGTTGAGTCGTCCTCAATTTAAGTAGAACCCTTTTCGTAAGCCTCCAAGTTTCTGCCCCGTAGATGAGTACTGGTAATACACAGCTATTATACACTTTCTCGTGAGGGATAATGGCAACCTGCTGTTCATGATCTGAGAATGCCGACCAAACGCACCCAAGCCGATTCTTATCCTTCTAATTATTTTCGTCTCATGATCCGGGTCCGCAGTGACTACCTGCCCCAAGTACATGTATTCCCTTACGACTTCCAGTGCCTCGCTGACTATTGTAAATTGCTGTTCTCTTCCGAGACTGTTAAACATTACTTTAGTTTTCTGTAGATTAATTTTTAGACCCACTCTTCGTTTTGCCTCTCCAGGTCAGTGAGCATGCATTGCAGTTGGTCCCCTGATTACTAAGCAAGGCAATATCATCAGCGAATCGCAAGTTACTAAGGTATTCTCCATTAACTTTTATCCCCATTTCTTCCCAATCCAGGTCTCTGATACCTCCTGTAAACACGCTGTGAATAGCATTCGAGATATTGTATCTCCCTGTCTGACGCCTTTATTTATTGGGATTTTGTTGCTTTCTTTATGGAGGACTACGGCGGCTGCGGAGCCGCTATAGACTTCTTTCAGTATTTTTACATACGGCTCGTCTACACCCTGATTCCGTAATGCCTCTATGACTGCTGAGGTTTAGACAGAATCAAATGCTTTCTCGTAATCAATGAAAGCTATACATAAGGGTTGCTTATATTCCGCACATTTCTATATCACCTGATTGATAGTGTGAATATGATCTATTGTTGAGTAGCCTTTACGGAATCCTGCCTGGTCCTTTACTTGACAGAAGTCTAAGGTGTTCCTGATTCTATTTGCGATTACCTTAGTAAATAGTTTGTAGGCAAGGGACAGTAAGCTGATCGCTCTATAATTTTTCAAGCCTTTGGCGTCCCCTTTCTTATGGATTAGGATTATGGTAGCGTTTTTCCCAGATTCCGGTACGCTCGACGTTATAAGGCATTGCGTATACAGGGTGGCCAGTTTATCTAGAGGAATTTGCCCACTATCCTTCAACAAATCTGCTGTTACCTGATCCTCCCCAGCTGCCTTCCCCCTTTGCATACCTCCCAAGACTTTCTTTACTTCTTCCGGCGTTACCTTTGGGATTTCGAATTCGTCTAGACTATTTTCTCTTCCATTGTCGTCGTGGGTGCCACTGGTACTGTATAAATCTCTATAGAACTCCTCAGCCACTTGAACTATCTCATCCATATTAGTAATGATATTGCCGGCTTTGTCTCTTAACGCATACATCTGATTCTTGCCAATTCCTAGTTTCTTCTTCACTGTTTTTAGGCTTCCTCCGTTCCTGAGAGCATGTTAAATTCTATCCATATTATACTTCCTTATGTCAGCCGTCTTACGCTTGTTGATTAACTTCGAAAGTTCTGCCAGTTCTATTCTATCTGTAGGGTTAGATGCTTTCATACATTGGCGTTTCTTGATCAGATCTGTGGTCTCCTGCGATAGTTTACTGGTATCCTGCCTAACGGAGTTACCACCGACTTCTATTGCACACTCCTTAATGATGCCCACAAGATTGTCGTTCATTGCTTCAACACTAAGGTCCTCTTCCTCAGTTAAAGCCGCATACCTGTTCTGTAGCTTGATCTGGAATTCCTCTATTTTCCCTCTTAGCGCTAACTCATTGATCGGCTTCTTATGTACCAGTTTCTTCCGTTCCCTTCTCAGGTCTAGGCTAATTCGAGTTCTTACCATCCTGTGGTCACTGCAGCGCACCTTGCCGAGCACGTCCACATCTTGTATGATGCCAGGGTTAGCGCAGAGTATGAGGTCTATTTCATTTCTGGTCTCGCCGTTCGGGCTCCTCCACGTCCACTTTCGGCTATCCCGCTTGCGGAAGAAGGTATTCATTATCCTCATATTATTCTGTTCGGCAAACTCTACTAATAACTCTCCCCTGATATTCCTAGTGCCTATGCCATATTCCCCCACTGCCTTGTCTCCAGCCTGCTTCTTGCTACCTTGGCGTTAAAGTCGCCCATTAGTATAGTGTATTTAGTTTTCACTCTACCCATCGCCGATTGCACGTCTTCATAGAAGCTTTCGACTTCCTGGTCATCATGTCTGGATGTAGGGGCGTACACCTGTAAAATCTTCATTTTGTGCCTCTTATTAAGTTTCACAACAAGACCTGCCACCCTCTTGTTAATGCTGTAGAATTCCTGCATGCTACCAGCTATATTCTTATTAATCAGGAATCCGACGCCTAATTCTCTTCTCTGCGCCAAGCCCCGGTAGCACAGGACGTGCCCGCTTTTTAGCACTATATAAGCTTCTTTTGGCCTCCTAACTTCACTGAGCCCTATTATATCCCATTTACTACCCTTTAATTCCTCCAATAGCACTGCTAGACTCGCCTCACTAGATAACGTTCTAGCGTTAAACGTTGCCAGGTTCATATTCCAATGGCGGCCTGTCCAATGGCGGCCTGTTCTGTAAGTTACATGGTCGTAATTACCGATATACACTGCAGGATAACTTTTTACGGCACGTTTTTAAGGCAACACCACATTCACTAGAGGCGATTTTGTCCCGTTTTGAAGGAACGAACTCGTGGCTGAGTGGTAGCGTCTCCGTTTCATACTCCGGATACCCTGGTTCGATTCCCACCAGCCCATCTTGCAAGATGTTTTTTATTTATGAAGTGCCTTCTGGGACTTATCACTCACAGCCAACGCCGCGGACGCTGACACCGACGACACCGGCTTTTCTGCGACACGAGCTCCTTAACGCTGTCACGTTAAAACTGGCAAAGTTCAAGTGGGAAACGCTGCAACATCCGCCAGACAGCTTAAACCTGTGGCTTTGCGAGTTCTACATGTTGGGACAAATGAAAAAAAAAACCGCTTAAGGGAAAACAGATATGTGTCGGACGATGACGTGAAAGAATCAGTTGAAGATTTATTGAAGCAGCAACCTAAGAAGTTTTATGACGCGGGAATCACCCAACTCGCTAGTCAATGGGATAAATGTCTAAATGCTGATGGAGACTGCTTTTAAATTAGGTACCCCATTTTTCATAGGTTTGCATTCGCTCACTTTCATTTGACTCGCCATCATATATTTTGCAGAACGACTTTATACAGCGATACACGAGCGGTGACATCTGTCCGTGCGTAATACATTGGAATAAATGACAGCGTCATTAAGATTTTTCACTGGCCGTTGCATATGTGCAACAATGTAAACAAGGTTGTTGAATGAATAAGTTTAATTAACATATTTGTCCTCAACTTGTTCATTTATGGCCTTTACATTTTTAATATCAGTAGCATGCATTGCTTTACTGGCTTCGAACTGCTATACTTCTAAGGAACGTGTGATACTTTTTTACTTATTAAATAGACAAAAACATGGAAGCATTGATATCAGTTATTTTCAGCACGATTTCTGGCACATACGAGTGTATCTTTTTATTAAAAAATACATATAATACTTCTTTGGACAGTGCGTAGCGTTCAAGATTCGTTTGCAGCATCTTTGGCAATGGCAATGCAGTTATTCAAAAGGATAGACAGTTGGGCGAGTTGGTACGGTAACATGATTTTGGCTTCTAGCGCGAAGTGAAACACGGACACAGAAAGGAGCGCTCGTCCTGTCTGCTCCTTTCTGTGTCCGTGTTTCACTTCGCGCTAGAAGCCAAAATAATGCAGTTATTATTCATGTATTTGATCTCTCGACAAATTGTTTAGGACGAAGCTTTAGCTCGGGCCCAACTCCAACGCGGCCTATTCAAATAAATGTAAATGCAGAAACGCTCTTTTGGATAACCGCTGGATCACTTTTAATTGAATTTGCTGAATTTGAGAAAGTTAACTTCTAGTATGTGTTTGAAGCGGAAGTTCGATTTAGGGCCTGAATTTTGTTCGAAATATTTTGAAAAAAATGAAAGTGCGAAAGAAATAGAAGGATGACGTTTACAAATTAAAAACTCTTCATCAAAAACAGATATTGCGGTTCTTCAAACGGCATCTGTTATGAGAGTCAAAGCGGACAAATTCGTTATGTCAATTTGTATCTTACGTGAATTAGTTACGTGGTGCAAAAGGGTTCTGCAAAAGCCGTATTTCGATAATGATACATTGTTTGAGATTCATTTGTAACATATCAATTTTCTCCGCTATAGATGTACTATTTGATGCGATTCACAAAATTGTGATAATATTTTTCATTGTTGAGTTACAGAGTATGAAACGTGATAGTTTCGGTTTCTGAAAATGTGAGATTTGGGCCAATATTGAATACAAAAGTGAAACTTTAAATGAAAAATTCCAAATCAGAAGACAGTAGAATTGAAGTTTTTCTTTTAAATGCAACAAATCTCATCAAATTTCGTACAGTGGTTGCAGAGAAAAACTAATTCACCTTCTACATGTATTTAGATAGGAGCATCCGAGATAAAGCTTTCTCCTAAGGAGGAGGCGAAGCTGCAACGTGAGCCCCCCCCCCCCCCGTACGGAATTTCTGGCTACGCCATTGCCAGAAAGGTCTTCTTGGTCCAAAGAGCTCGCGTAATCAGGCTTTATCTTAATTTGAACTTGTCGATGCGAAAGAGGCCTTTTTTTATGATAATATATTGGGAATACGAAGGGATTAAAAAGGCTAATCATTTACATAGTAGTATGCATGAGAATTTCAAGTAAAGAAGGGATTCTCTTACGATTTGTTCACTCGAAATCTTGTAAGAACCAAATAAGCAGGACGCTGGACCTTGGCAGTGCTGGATTTATTTCGCATGAATATCAAATGTATAATAGGGATATTTAAAGAATGTACAAAACCTTATTTGTTTGTGCATAGGTGCACGCGTAGGGGCGCGCAAGTTCTTGTTTCTGTGGCGATGTGCACTTTTGCCAATTTGTAATAGATCACAGTACTTTCTTCTGGCACTCTATTAAATGAATGCTCTGCTCGTCAATAAAGGTTTTCCGTGCTGGAAATATGTGCAAGCAAGCATGAGTATGCGTAATGCCGCTTATCCATGATGTACTGTGTAACCGCTGGAGGTGCAGCTGGCTGTAATGTTTCTTTAATGCGGTAGCAATTATATGGACACTCCGAGTGCATTTCTGCCGTTGGCGACGCGAGGTCGTCGCCGTGATTGTAACGTGCCAAGGCAGACGACGCTTACAGCAGCATGGTCAGTGCAGGAAAGAACGAAGGTTTATTGAGAGCGTGGCTTATAAAGACATGAATGCAGCGCGCTGTAGACACTGCGCATCACCGATGCGCATCCGCGCTGATATAAACAGTACACGTGTCCGATACAGTGATGTTGCTTATAAAGTCCAAACACGATAACATCCTCGCCGTGCGCTTTATGTGCGAGTGAAAGCTTGCAGGGATCGGAGATTATCGCTCCTCAATCTCGCGTGCGCGAGGGAGGAAGGCGGGCGGAGGGAGGAAGCCGCTCGCTGCCTTGCTCCATGCGCGCGTCACGGGAGAGGAGGCGAGGAAGAAGCTCCTGCGGCTGTTGCTCGCGGCGCGGCCACGCAGGCGAAGTACCTTGGAAGCAATCTACGACGTGGACGAAGTGTGCGCCCGTTCGTGCCTCATCTTCAAAACAATCTGCGATGTGTCCTGAATTTTCGTATGCGCTGTTTTTTCGACGTTTATTCTGTGTTGAAGAGAGAGACAGCTCGAAGGTCAATTGCTCACTGCTGCCCACTCACTTCCTCACTCCAATGCACTGACAGCAAGTTCCCGCGGTCACACAGCGAGATGCGTTCATGTTTATCTGTGTGCACGTGACACCGTGATGGCTCATTTAGATAGTAAGCGGAGGTTTGCAAGCTTATACGGCCGATAAGGTTACTATCCTTGCTATGTTTAGTTGTCGACTAATTTGCAATCGCAATTGATGCGTCGGCTTTAGGACGAAACTGCGACTTTTTTTAGTTGTCTGACATAGCACTCGCCGCTGAGATTTTCTTCATTCCTCTTTGGTCCACGAAACCACCTCTGGTTTCGCCTGAGATTATATATCTACCATAAGTACCAATATGCCACTGCAACAGTGGAACTGCTCGCGACCATATTTTTTATGCCAATAGAACTGAATGAGAGCGCGAAACACGGAGGATAGAAAAAAATTGCAGTTCCGCCTGAAAGGCGAAGCACCGATTGCGACAGCAAATCAGCAGATAGCTGTACAAAGTAACTAGTAAACTTTCGCTTACTAACTAAACTAACAATGATAGAATGCGTAACCCTTACTTAACGAGGACGTAGAAAGAAACAGACATGTGGAGACAGTGCTGTCTTTGTTTGTCCGCTTCTTTCAGCCTTCTTCTTCAGTCGTGCTTACATATTATATCATGGATTCAAACCAACTAGCCCGTCAACGTGTTTTGACAAAATTGAACAGCAGGGTGTCATCCGCGCACAGGTCAACATGAACACACATCGGTCGACGACAGCGGAAACTGTCTGTGAAAACGCTGGAGTTAGAAATCATGACAGCAGCCGCGAGCCAATTGTCCTCCGTGCATGTGCCGCTTCAACGATACGACACACCGAAAACACAGCGCATATGAAGCTACGGGCCCTACGCGAACATTGCAAACATCGCAGGTCGCTTTGAAGATGAGGACCGCGTGGGCGCGCACTTTAGCAAGGTCGCAGACCGCTTTGATTACACACGAACGCCGGCAACGGGTCTAGAGGCGGACGAGGAGGACATGGAGGCACCGTAGCAGCTGCCGGAGAAGAAGGCCCCTCCTTCCTCGCCCCACCCCACTGCCTCACGCGCCACAGTTGAGGGCATACATCCAGGCCGCGTTCCTTGCTCGCGCCCGCGAGATTGAACCGCGTTCGCCGGCTCACGCTCACAGACGTTCACTCATACGGAACCTCATGGCGACGTCCACGGCAGAATTCTGCCTGGAGTGTCCATAAACATGCTATCGCAATAATATCTAAAAGCGAGCGTCACTTGACCCTCAGAACCTGATGCTCAAGCAGTAATACTTATGCGCTGAGCGCGGGGAATGGATAGCGCGCGACGAGGACGCTACTAATACCTACTGCCTGCCGCAACAGTTCTTCTAAAAGCCCACAAAATATTCAGGGCCTACTCCTGAAGACTGATTGCAACCATTTGCTCTGGAGAAACTTGGGTGGATGCATCGTAAGAGGCTGCTTGCCGAGGCTATCTGTTCGGCACCATGCTCCATAATATTTGCATTTTCCGTGCGTCAAGGCACCAAGTGTGCTTGGGGAAGCTACATCGGCGACGTTCGATCGAACTACTATTTACGAGGGCAATGCTGAAAGTCTGCTTCTCTCGACCTTTGCTAACGCTGCGTTGGACACTGAGTATTTTGAATGACTGGTTGCTGCACAGAGCCAACAGTAGTACTGATCATCATAGGCACCCGGTCAAAAAATCCGTCAGGGCTATCTTGATGGACTTGTAGAATTCTTGAAGGTCAGTCAGGAATTCTTACAGGTACTCTCCCAATACCAATAGGATTCTTAAATGTCAGTCAGGAATTTCTACAGGCACTCTCCCAATAGCAATATGATTCTTAAAGGTCAGTCAGGGATTCCTACAGGTACTCTCCCAATACCAATAGGGTTCTTAAAGGCCAGTCAAGAGTGTCTATATGCACTCTCCCAATACAAACACGGCTCTTAAAAGTCATGTAAAAACTCTTACAGGCAACCCTCCAATGCCACTAAGAGTCTTGTCCTTTATTGGAGATCCTTTACATGTAGCTTTCGTACACCAGTAGAGCGCTAAAGGTTCGATATATTTCTACGGGCATCATGACCGTCCGAAACGAAAACGTCCGCGCAGCCGATTAACCGAGTTGAACGTGTAAAACCTCATGAAAAATCTGCAGTAATCAACACCGCAATCAGTCTTTGTTTCGTGCTTTTACTCTTATTTAGCCTTTGTGGTGCCGAAATCGGCAGATGCATGAGGCAACTAGCAACCGAGTGGCTTTCCGCAATACATCGGTGAAGGATATTTCTTCGCCTCATGTTAATTACGGTTACACAATAACATGAGTTGCGCTACCTTAAGAGTGTCGAGGAGAGCAGAAACTAATTGCCGCTATTTTAGCACAGCTACGGCGTGAGTATATTATGTATATATAGTATATATAAGCGACATCACAAACTTGGGCCAGTTAGAAGCGGAATGAAGGCTGCGCTACAATTTTTTTCGGTGACTTGTCATCAACTCATAAGCTCAGCGGGTGATTAAGATCTCGTACTCTATTTTTGTGGCTGCCGAGCAATACACCATGTATCTATGCATTGTGCCTGCGCTTCTCGCTTGTTTTCTCCGTGTGCGCGTCTTTCCGAACCGTCCGCTCTTACAACGTCACTGCGCAATATATACACAGTGCAATAAGTCCGCGGCGGCGCGTTCCTATAGCTTTGGCAGCTAAACAAACACGTCTTCAGTAAAGGATCAAAGCATTTCCGTGACGGCAAAGAACGGTATATCGGCAAGGCATCATTTAGTAAAGAAACTGTCCAGAACTGGCGTAAACGGCTGTCGAGGTCTCACAGCGAATCGAGTGTATGAACGCACCATTTGAATGCAGCGCTGCGACAGCTGCGGCGCGCATTTCACAAGTAGAATCGCGGTCGAAACGCGACCTCCCTGAGCGCGAGCGATTGTGCAGTTTTGTGATGTACCTCATGCACCAAACATACGTCCGCTAGGAAAACGAAGAGCTTTCCCAATGTATACGCACTGCCGTATGTTGCGTGCGGCCCAATTCGATTACAAACGGGAAATCTAATGTCTGCATGTACTTAACTGGGCTATATATGCTATCGCCGATCATTACTATAGCGTATTCGATAGCTCTGCATGCATGCGCGTTAAATGCTGCATGAACAGAATTCCATTGCACGCCTTTCATTCTGAAGCGAGTTAACAAAATTTTTATCAGCACAACAATTAATTTAACAGCTAACAAATTTTCATTAGGATATACAGCAATTGGATAATGTTCTCATATCGTTGCTGTGGGTGCACCGAACTATCTTCAGGCAGAAGGCTCAATGCTCCTGCAGACACTGTGTGTTTAAGTCTAGTTTTGAGTCAGTGCATCAATTGATTATTGGTAGACATGGAGCACACCCATGCAATGCAACTGTCACAAAATGTGTAAACTGCAAGGTTAACATATAACACACAGCCAGCCAGTGAAAATATGCTCTATAGCCCCCAAGATGCACATGTGAGCGTGAAGAATATGCCATATGCCACATACACTGGCAAATGCTGTAACAGCTAGCTGACTTATTTTTTCCATGATAAAGGCTGTTATCTATGCATGCAGCCCACAATTATATCTCCTGGTAAATTTTAGCAACCTGTACAGGCTGCTTCATTATTATCAAGTGTATTATTTGTGAGTGACCATGTCAATGCCACCAAAAAAAGTGCACCAAAACAATTAATGCATAATGTTAAATGTGTTCAATGTTTAAGCAACGACTGCGACAAACTCTTTTTGCTGGCAGTTGTAGCAGTGTTGTATGTCAGAAATTGTATATAGATCATCAGTAAGGTGAACAAGATTTCAGCATTTTAGTATTGTGCATTAAAATTGGTTGAAGTCGGTGCTCGCTTGCATGTACATTTACCCCGTGTACTCATCAATTTCATGCTGCCTGATACCACGGCACTTTACCAACATGCCTGATCGGATTGCCTGCAGAATTTCAGCAATTCATGCTTTTTAAATAAATTTAACATAGATGTTACAAGTGCTGCTTCAATGTCAATCGGTGCTTAATGTAGCAACAGCTTTGCCCCACAGTACTTTGGGAAGGTGATAAGTGCATGAAAAACAGGCTTCATGTTTGAATTCAGTAGCAGATATAAACAGGATTGCTATTAGGCAGGCATGCCTCAAACACTAGATGGCTTCAGCTCTGTCGCTGCAGCATGTGCAATATACTGTATGAGCTTTCCCTTTGGCTTCATGCTTTTCATTTTAACTAATAGTGAACAAAGAGCAATATTATATCATTGTATTTGATACAAATATTCAAGAAAAACCACCTTCAAGTATCAGACGGGCCCAATGTATAAACAAAAATTAAACGTTCCATGGAGTCCGTGCAGAAATAAATGGCTTGTTCACATTATTTTATACATGTAGTCCCATTAGTCAAGGAAAAAGGAACAGCACATGCCGGATGCATATATAGATATTAGTGTGTAGTTCTCGTTGAGAGCTAAGGGAAATGTAAAGCAGCATGCATCATTTTGAAGGAATCCAAATGTGGCAAGATTTCCCAAATAATAAATTGGTGTCTAAATCGCGACAGTGAAATTATAGACAGCCTAAAGCAAGACATGCTTACTCAAGGGCTGTTAACTATTACGCATAAGTGACCCCCTGGATGTGTTTATCAAGAAACTCGTGTCTCTATACAGCTGTGGTTCTGCTAAATTAGAATCATTCCATTGCACACCTCATTTGCATCAAGCCTCATTTTGCATCAGTCTTTCTCCTTGTTAACTGGAAGAACTTTTGTTGTGCCTGATAGTCTTTGAACAAAAATATTTCACAAACGCTTGCTTCTGGCAGCTTATTCAACTGCCTCTCTTCTTTGTTTAGATTCATCTTTCATTTCTGTGATCACTTCAAGCTGCTTTTGTTTCTTCAGGGAAAATATCATTTTCTTTTCTTTTTTTTTCATCTCCCTTGTCACACGTTTGATGAAGGATGCTTCACCAATTGTCAAACCGATTCTTTTAGACTACTTGCTGAAAGTTTAGCACATTTATCCTTACATCCCCATTCTGCTAGCACAGTCTGTAGTTGTTGGTCTTAAACCAGCTCATAAAACATATGGTCTCACTTGAAGATCTGTTGATCTTACATGAAGCTTATCCCAATAGTCCGCTTATTCCCAATGGCCTACAACAAATATCCTCTAACTGTATAGTTTGTTAAACATTTTACGTGAAATATCTTACAGGAAGTACACTGGACTCTTAGTGGATTCTTTGCATATATGTTCATTCTTGTCATCATCAGCCTATTTTGATGTCCACTGCAGGAAGAAGGCCTCTCCCTGCTATATCCAAATACCTGCCTTGGGCTAGCTAATTCCAACTTGCACCTCCAAGTTAGAATCAGCTTAAATCAAATATTCCATCTGTATTGGGTGGCACTCCCGAAAAGGTTACAAGGTCCGGAAAGCGCGTGGTGCCACCGAAGAGACTGAACTTACAAATCCGATCACGGAAAGTAAGATCTAGTGCATCATTACATTTATTCCACGGGGTGCCACGAGCACCACTGACAACACTAATGCGGCTTACCCATCTATTAGAATGCACCACTATAGTGGTTCTGGGCATTTGTGTATATATTGTGTCAATAAACAGCACCAGGCACTTCGTTCGTTGCCTGCCCAGCCGAAGGTCGTACCGTTCCTCTCGTCTCGACAGGTCTACAACTATACAACATGTAACCTAGCACTCAGTGGTACATTGTCATAAATGGGGATACAAGAGTACTTGCAAGGGTAGCCCTCCCCCCTATGTAATACCCTCTCCTGGAGGGCCTTTAGAGGTAACGTGAATAAACAAACTTGCATAACTGTGCGATCGAACAGTTAAGCCTACAAAAATGCACCAATGTGTAGGTAAATGTCACTTAGCCTTTGTCAGATAATGTGCATGTAG
Source organism: Dermacentor andersoni (assembly GCF_023375885.2). Classification (NCBI taxonomy): domain Eukaryota; kingdom Metazoa; phylum Arthropoda; class Arachnida; order Ixodida; family Ixodidae; genus Dermacentor; species Dermacentor andersoni. The sequence goes on from NC_092818.1 coordinate 33,740,153, forward strand.
TGATATCATTGTTAAATTTTCTCACCATGCTTGTCTCTAAGTAAGCACTTTTTTACATCAAAATCACAAGTGTCACTCATGGTTCTCAAGTGCCTGTGCCTATAATTATGGATGCATCAATGTACAAAAGTTGCTGCTGAGCATGTCGAAGGGCATTCATTTTATTAGGCACTTCACGAAACCAAATAAATGCACAAGCTTGGGTTTGGATCACAGTGGTGCATCAATGGGCTACAGCCCTACTGAGGAAGGAGAATGCCACATGCAGATTTGCACATGAATAGAACACCTTAGCACGTTCAACCTAGGCAGCAGAGTTTATCAACCACTCTCACAAACTATTGGTGCCATGGCTGGTCCATTCAATGAACAGTTGCACCTGACTGCTACCTCTCCTAAACCACCTTCACGGAATGGCGACTTCAGGCAACCGAGCCAACCATTCAACCACAAGTATAGCCACTCAGTCACAGTAAGCGTGACGGCAGTCTTTCTGTACCAGCCGACTTCCCACAGCTCCACGGCCTCCAGGAGTTCTGCATCGCCTAACGAGCCCTCTGGTTTAGCCAGCTGGACAGCCATTTCACTAACAATGTGACTGACTTACTGCTGCACTACCACCATGCATTACGGGAGCTTTCAGAGGGCCAGATTGTGGAACTGCGACTGGCACCTCCTGTGCCAAACATCTGTAAGGACCTGCGGCACAGCATAATCGGCTACGACACTTCGTCTTCCTCCCAGCACGCTGTCATGACCACTTTCACCCCATGACCAGTGGCCTCATTGAATATCTTCAAAATACTTGCCCATGTTCACCCATGCTGGTTGTTATCACATGCCAGTCCAGACCTCGAACCTCTCTTCATCCCATGAGTTGTCACACCAGCTCAGATAAGTCTGCACACCTGATGTTCCCACAAAAGGAAACTGAGCCAACCACAAGTTCTTCCTTACACACTGCCACGGGCTCTCATCCCAACCTGTCGTATCTGGTGACCTCTCACAACCATTTCAGAGGCTTACTCGCCCTGCTAGGCACACTTTCTCTACACGATAGTGGAAGGACCACTTTGAGCAACCACCACCACCGCCCAAACTTTGTTGACATAGGAATTCTTCTAGCAAGCAGTAGCAAGTAGACTGTCTTCTGAAGAGCAGTGCTCTTGATCCCCACAGGTGCCTGAACTGCAACAGTTTCACAGATGTAGCCTTGCCATGTATTCATTCAGCTTGAGTGTCAATTCTACCTCAGCACGAGTAAGGCACCACGCCACCATGCTGCAGCTGCAAGCCCTACACAACTGCCGCTTTTTCTGGTATCACTGCTGCCGCCAAATTCATGTATCTCTATATTCATGTCATCAGCAGCAAGTAAATCTGCTCTTGATAAATTGGGCAATGACAGCTATCTGAATCCCTCACGAGACATGGATACTGCAGATACACCGAGATTACCACAACAAGACACCACTCCCGACGGCTTCTCGCACCAGCCACCTCCACCTGTCCTTCGCATTGTACCTGCACCTAAGCTTGTGAAATAGCATGAATCAGCTGCGACTGATCGTGCAGACACCAGCTTTTGCTGTACTATGCCAGTGCCATCAGTGCACCAATGGACGACACGGTTCTCAATATCAGCCCTTGCTGGACCCTTGCCCTCAGCATACGCCTGCCCGGTGCACCTCGGCTCCGATTCCAAGATCCCTCACACTGGAAAAACAGATGTATTGTACTGAAGGCACTGAGCAGTGGGTATAGTGCTTGTGAAAGTGAAGACAACGAGAATTGCTGGCTTCCCCGTTTCGCCATAGTACCGACCTGCTTAAGCCTACCGCTACAACCTAGAAGTGCTGCTAGGCAAACACCCCTGTTGTATTTGGCGGAGCTGCTGGGGTTCTCTTCGACATCCTGGAACTCCGCAGTCGGACGCTACCACCAGCTCTTTCAATGGATGAACCGGGACCGTCCCAGGCTGCTGCTTCCGCGCTCCAACAAACACCATTGCGCCAGCGTCCATATCGTGTGTCGGCTGCTGAACGCCGTATCAACGACCAGCACGTTGATGACATGCTGGAGCGTGGCATCATCCAGCGCTCTAACAGTCCATGGGCATCTCCGGTTGTCCTCGTTAAAAGAAAAGATGGCTCCATTCAGTTCTGCATCGACTATCGCCGCCTTAACAAAATAACGTGCAAAGATGTCTATTTTTTGCCGCGCATCGACGATGCCTTGGACAGTCTGCAGGGTGCGGAATGCCTTTCCTCGTTGGATCTGGGCTCCGGGTACTGGCAAGTGCCAATGTCCGAGGCCGATCGCCAAAAGACAGCTTTTGTAACACCTGATGGGCTATATGAATTTACCGTCATGCTGTTCGGCCTCTGCAACGCACCTGCCACATTCCAGCGAATGATGGACACCGTTCTTCGAGGGCTGAAGTGGAAAACATGCCTCTGTTATTTAGATGACATTGTGGTTTTTTTCCACCGACTTTGCGTCGCACCTCCGTCGCCTTGAGCAAGTCGTTGCGTGCCTCTCCACTGCAGGGCTGCAACTAAATCTGAAGAAATGCCTCTTCGGCGCTCGCACGCTTACTATTCTTGGCCACGTAGTTTCAAAGGATGGTATCCTCCCGGACCCCACGAAACTTAGCGCCGTATCCGAGTTTCCTAAACCCACCACCATGAAAGAGCTTCGCAGCTTCATCGGCCTTTGCTCATATTTCCGACGCTTCGTTCGTAACTTTGCCTCTATCATCGCCCCCTTGACGCAGCTTCTCACCGGAAGTTCTGACCTGTCAGCCTGGACCCCGGCGTGCGATGACGCATTCCAAGAACTGCGACGCGTTCTCACCTCTCCTCCAGTACTGCGACACTTCGATCCCTCAGCTCCAACCGAAATCCATACAGACGCTAGCCTTGTCGGGCTCGGCACTGTTCTTGCACAACGCAAGGACGGCTTCGAAGAGTACGTCGTCGCGTATGTCAGCCGCACCCTTACCAAAGCCGAGGCGAACTACTCGGTTACTGAGAAGGAATGTCTGGCGATCATTCGGGCTATAGGAAAATTTCGGCCTTATGTCTACGGGCGTCCATTTGACATCGTTACCGACCATCATGCCCTATGCTGGTTATCTTCACTAAAAGATCCAACGGGACGGCTCGCCCGTTGGGCATTGCGCCTACAAGAGTACGACATCCGCGTTGTTTATCGCTCAGGCCGAAAACATTCAGACGCAGACGCTCTATACCGGTCACTCCTGCCCTCTGGTCCTGTCCACTCGTCTATTTCCACCTGCGGTGCCTTCGCCCTCAATATTTCCGGCATGCCATCAGAGCAGCGCAAGGACCCATGGATCTATTCGCTTATTGACCTTCTGCCTAGACAGTTGCCACCACCGACCTCTCGGACGCTCCGTCGTCAAGGCACGCACTTCATCATTCGGGATAACTTGCTGTACCGACGCAACTACAATTTGAGCGGCCGCAAGAGGTTGCTTGTTATACCCCTTTCCTAAAGGAGTGTCGCATCATTCACCGCATTACCACGGCATATCATCCTCAAACTCAAACGCCCCCGTTGTGGTATATTCAACATAACACTGTCAGCGGGCAAAACAGCATGTTTCATGTATGGCCACAGGCTTGGTCTGCCCATGGCTATGTCCTCCTGCAGGCCCGCAGCTGACAACCTTCAGATAGGCAACAACCACCGGCATGTACTTCTTGAATCGACGCAACACACTGCCCATCCCCAGCACCACTCTCAGCCTTGACCTCTAAAGAACCGTACGTACCATTCACCCCAACATGAACTCAACCAGGACAGCCCAACTGGCCCTATGAACTGCCACCATGTGTACGTACTCTCTTATTTGCGTGTTTCTTCAGTATATCTTATTAAATCACACTGCATGCTAGGGGAAGTACATTAGCAGCAATGCGCCAATCAGCTACGTTATTGCCAAGGACGAAAAAAGCTGTATGCAAATTTGTACATGTATAAAATGCTAGCACAACTGGCCTGTGCAGCTGCACTTGCGAAATGCTCTCAGCTTCAGGGCTGGTTGGCTTCAACGAACCGTGACCGTGACATCTCCCTCTGCTCAAATGCCTCCACATGCTTTTCAACTCTGTCTTGATTAGCAGCCTATGGCACTATTCTACATGTCGTAAGAGGAGGGAATGGCTGCACTCTTTGCGTGCATCATAAGTGATTCATAATCTCATACAACCAGTAATGGCTTTCATGGCATTCTCAGAACCAGTTTTCTCATCTGCCATGGTCCCATTTGTTACATGTGGTGGCATAAAAGCCAGCTCTGCTTGCCATTCTAGACAGCTCACAATGAAAGGCATGGCACACTTGATGACATTGCTACCGAGCAGCCACTAGTGAACGTTATGGAGATGCATGCAGCTCGCTCGCCTTACCACAAATTTGCATAGTAATAGAGGCACACAGCACCTACACCTTGCTGCACCTATGTCAAGAGTGCTGGAACATAAGCTGCTACATTTGCCACCCCGATTAGGTCCTCTTGTTGAAATGCTTACTTCAAGTTTCTTTTATCCGACCACTCCAAGTTCCAAGGTGATTTCCGTAACAGACACTGACGAGGACACAGACAAAAAGCAACAAAGGCTTGACGAAGTCTGCACGCATGGCAAGTATGATGTATGGTGCTCACAGGTTGAAGCTCAACACTGCAAGCGTGTGGCCGCCGGTATATGCAATGAGACGTGGGAGCAGGGTGTTGCAGTGTGGTATACCGCGAGGGTGAGAGCGTTTTGTGCATAGGCTTACTGCTTCCAGCTGCCAATGAATGAGACTGTGGTTCCCCACAGCGCCCCACTGATGCTGCATGCCTGGCGCGCCAGAGTGTGCTGCCAATTTTGTGACACTGTCTGCTCGCATGCTCTTGTTACACATGCCCTTTCAATACGGCAGATATTCTGTGCACATAAGGCACATTTACGTTCATCTTAATAAAATGAATGTCTGCACGAAGGAATAGCAAATGTTATTCTTTCCTTTTTTTTCTAGAAGGTTACATTCTGGAATAAAGTTTGCTATTTCTTTGTGCAGACGTTCGTTCTATTCAGATGAACGTAAATGTGCCTTACGTGGACAACATGTGTGCCGCATAGGAAGGGCACGTATAACAAGAGTGCGTGAGCAAATAATGTCGTGAAACCGTCGGCACGCAAGCACGCTCCAGCACACCAGGCTTGCAGCACCCCTCTGGCACTGCAGAGAACCGCAGTCCCATTATAGGCAGCCAGAAGCAGTAAGCAAACGCTCAAAACAATGCAATACCACAATGCAACACCTTGCTTCCACGAGCAGTGCTGCATGTACTGGCGGCCACACTCTCACAGTGTCGTGTTTCAATCCGTGAGCACTGTACATATCTAGATAATTCAATGCATGAAGAGAGCCTTTCTTTATACAGGTGCTAAAAAGAAATACAACTTGTGGAATATCGGTTAATATACATTACATATTGATCGATTCTGATTTTATAAAAGGACAACTAGAAGTAAATGATACAATAAACAAAAAAACAGCAATAGAAAGCTAGCTAGTGTGCAAAAGCTCAGGACACACCATGCAATGCCGCATAGAAACGAAGTAGCAATACAGCAGTGCAAGGCACTGGGAAAAACAGCATTACAACAGTTTGGACAAAGCATACCATGACAGACACACTTCACTAACGACAGCTTTCACATGTCATTACTCGCACACAATAACAGTGAAAAATACATACTAAAATAAACAGTCCAACGGTTTGTGCAAAGTGTTCTACTATAGACACTTCGCAAACAATGTCAGCAGACATGACTATTGTTCAGTTTTGCAGCATGTTGATGACCAGGTGCAAAATAAAAATACATAAAAATGCCACATCAGTGATCGAGAAAGGGGGAAAAATTAATTACACCCTCACTTTACTTAAGCTCGCGGCCAGACCAACAAGCCCCAATTCAAAGCTATCAATGAGGTAGAAAAACTCAAATTTATGACCAGAGCACATGCACGTAACAAAGCAGCTCCCTTCTTAGCAGCAGTCTAAAAGACTTGGCACAGAACCATTGCAATTAGATTCCTACAAGAACATGGATGTGCAGATGCCAAAAGGAGGACATGCCTGCCTCTAGAGCCACCAACATCAATAGTATACTGGGCACAGTTTTCAAGCAATCCATGGCTGCACGGTGAAATAGAAAAGATTCCTTAGAACTAGAAAGGGCGGCTAAACTTTGGCCATGCTAAAAGAACTGCGCAACTGAGCATTGCACACAGCGCTAGCCAATAGCCATGACAGCCTGCCTGCTTGCCACTGCCAGTCAAAATAAATTAACTGTAATTCACCCACAATGACAGAAAACAGCACCCCTGACAGATAAGTGGCCAACATGCATGCAGCATCAGCGGAAAACATTCCTAACAAAAGCTGAAAACGCTTTTGCAGCTTTTAGTCTGTGGTGCTCTCCCAGTTTTTGTTACAAGGGAAAAATAAAGGCAATTTTCAATTTTCATATGTCGCGATGTTAACCTTTTCACCATGTCCAAAACAAATATATTCTTCGATTATACCACTCAGCTAAGAGTAGAGCAGACGCCTAATAGCTTGCGTTCAATTTTTTTGCGCAGGTTCAGTTCACTCAATCTACGTGCCTGTAATGCCCACAGTGGGCAAGAACAAACAGATTGCCACAAATAAAAATTGCATCTGCAGCAAAAAATATGTGTGCAGGAACAAACGTAAGAGATTGTCCTCATTTATCATAAGATGGTTCCTTGTGCTTTAGTTTCACATGGAAGCAGTATTACAAGCCAGCCTAGCAAAAAGTCAATATGAAGTGCGACACAAACAAAAGTATTGCTGTCATTTGCATCTACAGCTTCTAGAACATTCATGACAGGAGCTTCTGAGCAAACATTCTGGCAATGTAATTCTTGTCTACGACCTCCAGGGCAAGGTTAGCATAGAGGGTAAAAACTTAGTCACAGTCGTCTTGAACAACTTCTCGTGATCACTGGGGCCTCAATAATTAAGACTTAATGCTATCGCAGCACTTGAGCAACATTTTTGTCAATATCACACGCCAAAGCTTATGATGCCACATTGATAGCAAAATGACATCTAACAGCAAGAATAATTAGAAATCTAAGCTTTCAAATCCGGTACACAGTCGACGGCGACTCCATTACATGTTGAAACCCAAGCACATTAACCTTGCGACTTGTTGACAATGTGCAAAACAAGAACATTAACTGATAAATTTCTCGTTATTTTTTTTTGCATGTGGCACACGACTGGGGCTCTCGGCCAATGCAGCAAGTTCTTTGTATAAAAGCAAGCCACTGAAATTCTACAGCAAAGTGAGGGGCTCTTGAATGCAAAACATCAAATTTGCTATGACAGGCTAATGTGTACTTTTACTGCGAGGGATATGCCCGTGCTTTACTTCACAGACAGCAGTCACTGCTTTATTCCTATATCCTTTATCCCAAGCCACTGTTTTAGTAAGGCAAACAGGTTTTGTCACATTTTAAGACTTCCAGAAGTGCATACACTGCCATTGCGATTTTTCTGCATAGGTGCTTCGACATGACTCATAGGTGCTTCGACAGAGAGAGCGCTGCAAGCCTGGATTGAAATACGAAGGGGCACAGAAACTATACAAGAGACTATGGCGTAAATTATGCAGAATGAAGTCCCCACTGCTCTCTCAGTTCAAACATTGCTAGTGTTGATGCACACCAAGAAAGTTCATACGATTAACTACTGCAGGCATGAATACTTTCAGCTAGCTGTACACATTTCTTAAACTCGCCATTTCACTACAAAGGATTCCTTTAGAAGATCAGTAGTCACGCCCTGTAGGCCTTGTACATCTACAGGTGGAATCAAAACTTCTCTACAGAGTTCCCAACATCACAGATGTAGGATGAGCTGCCTACAGTGAAGAATACACACTGTACCTGCTGCATCCTTCTGTCACAGGTGCTTGCGAGTAGGTGTTTTCACTGCCAGCCTTCAAAAAAAAAAATAAGTAAATAGCACTGGAAGCAGCTGATTTGATAGAGATCATAATGTGACTGAGTCATTCATTCATTCTTCTGAAGATGTCGCCACCACAGCAATCTCTCCACTATTTAAATCTGTTTGAATGAGTGAGACAGTCATTAGAGTGTGGATCAAACTTTTGTTGTACATGCAGGCTGTGGAGTGAAAGGAGATGAAAATTTGTGGCAAGTTTACAGCCTGGTGGAATTTTGTGAAGCCTTAAAGGAGTACTGACACAAAAATTTTCTGTCCTGTTTTTTCTGGTGCAATAAGTAGCTAATGACCCAGTAATCACGGCACGAAACATCATTGGCTTCAGAGCACGACAGGCAATTATTCGGAGTCTTCTCTGTAGCGACCAGTCCAATTTTTGGTTTCAGAGAGCTGCAAGATAGGCCAAACAAGGAATGTAAAAACAGCTGGACTCGTGATCGCACAAAACTGTGACGTGCTCGCGGGCGTGCGAGATTCGTGATGCTAGTTGGTCTGCTACGCCTGCACATGCTTTGCGAAGTCCTCGCCATCGTTGTTGTTCTCATTTTCATTATAGTCCAGGGATGACTATTTCCTGGTTGCGGGAGTCGTCGCCGTATTAGACGTGGTCGACCGCTTTTGATTGGCTCTACTACAAAGCAGCGACTCAGAAAGTGTGGCTAGCAACAGCTATCATTATACATACGCACTGCTACAATAAGTACGAAGCATTCGTCGAGGGCGCTTTGGGAATGAAGCATATTCCGGAGCACGAGACAAGACAGGATAAAAGTTGGCACAGCATCAGGCTTGGGAACATAGTCTTGGTGGAAGATCATCGAAGAGCTTTGGTTTTGTTTATACCAGGCATGTTCGAAATAAAACGAGCAAATCTGGCTGCTCTTCAGTGGGGTACATTCTACGCATCCAGTGGCATGCACAAACTCGGACCACTTCTGCGACTTATCACACCAATGGTACAGCAAATGAGCAAGCCAGGCGAGCTGGCGACCGCTGGCAAACGGCATATAGGCCTAGTTCACTGGCTGTAGGATCCGAGGCCGATGGCCCTTGCGACCCCTCCGTAGCTTGTAATAAAGTAGCTATATTCGTCAACAGAATCAATGCCTGCACATTTATGCCACTCATAAGTGACAATACTATTAGTTTTCCCGATGCCATTGGTAGCAATGAGAAAACACGTTGGTCAGGCGAGCCGCTTTACAGAGACGATTGCTGTGGGGGCCGCGCTGTCTGCTCGCGAGTCAAAATCACACCAGTGATTTACTCTATTGCGCATCATTTTATAACATGTACACTTCTGAAGTCACTTTACTGCACGAGTTACTTTGTGCAGAAAGAAATTTTAGCTGATTTTTGTGCCGCTGTCAGCGGCAAGAGATGTCAATGTCGCGACCAGGGAAAAAAAAAAAGACACTGGGATGTTCAGAGCGGCGAGAAACTTGCTTGCTGGAGCCGGCGCGATGGCATCGCAAACTCGTAACGTAGCATTTTCTCGGTTGTTTACGATCCTTCCTAGATGTCGATGTCGCGAGGTGCTGCGTTTTGCAATTGGCTTCGCACACATACTGTAAAATTGGTTTTAAATATGTTCTAAGCTGTATTCGCCGTTGATATTTTGCAGACGATGTGTGTGTGCCCACATAAATGAATCTTGCACGTTAACCAGACTTCGAAATTTTGTGTCGGTACTCCTTTAATGTCTGAAGCTGCTTAGGTAACTCAAAATGTGTGATAAATTTGTGGATATTTTGCAGAGTCTGTGGAAACCTTGGCACCAGTACCATTGGAAAATATAAGTAAGAAATAGTGTGCTACTGATAATGTTGTAAAGCAAAAACATTGTTCAATTTTATATCTTGTGTAGAACCTAGCTCAGTGCAGAAGATTTAACAGCTTTGTCTTCCTCGTGCGAATAGGAAACACATGTTAGTCATCATCGTCATGATCAGCTTATTCAGGTTGTACCCCTGGGCCACCCTTCGTACTGGTGCCCAGTTCGCACTTGTCCCACCTCAGCCAAACCCTTGTTATGCTTGAATATTTGCGAATATCATTGCTCCAATGATTGGGAGAATACGAAATGAGGCAGTAACACTGATCTGGACACCCTGCCACCAATAATGGAATGGCCAAATTGCATTATATGTCACCTTAAAAGCACATTTCAATACAAACCATTCTGTGCTTCTACAAGGTACATTCCTGGAAGTTTCTGTCTTGCCTTGTGTGGGGCCTCTTTCACAAAAATTGTCTAGTGGTGGTTACCCACTAGGGTTACCCAGTGCAACAGCCTGATGGAATATCCATTATGCTACAGGCGCATGCATGGCATTAGAGAATAATTATGGGGTTTTAAGTGCTAAAACCACTTTCTGATTATGAGGCACAATGTAATGGAGGACTCCGGAAATTTTGACCTCCTGGGGTTCTTTAACGGGCACTTAAATCTAAGTACACGGGTGTTTTCGCATTTTGCTCCCTTCGGAAAGCGGCCGCTGTGGCCGAGATTCAATTCCGCGGCCTTGTGCTCAGCAGCCAACCACCATACCCACTGAGCAACCACGACGGGTCATTAGAGAATGGCCGCCTACCACAATTCCTCACATGTGCAAGCTACTGCTTTAATATGCTTGGCATATTACATCACATTGCATAGCAAGTTTGCTCCATCATGCAAGCATGCACCACGTTCTTGGTCCTTCCCTTGCCGAAGCTGACGTATGCCGTGACATTGCATCACTTTTGTGATTGCCGCAGTTCATCCACCTGTGAGGTTATTCTTGGTCGTACCGGAATAAGTTGAATGTTTCATCTCTAGAGAGCAAGAAATCAGTTGCCTTGCCATCCTTTGCTGTTGCCACACACACACCCTATACAGACATTTGCACCATTTTCATGGAACCCCAAAAGATGCTATGTGGCCCTAAATTTGTTAGGCAAGTTGGTTGATACTTGAAACCTGCCACGGTGGCGTTGTGGCTTTGGTGTTGTGCTGCAAAGTCCGAGGTTGTGGGATCAAATCCCAGCAGTGCAGGCTGCATCTTGATGAGGGCAAAAAGCAAAAACATCCATGTACCAAGCATTGGGTGCATGTTGAAGAACCCCAGGTAGTCAAAACGAACCCAGAGTCTCCCACTATGGCGTAACTCATAATCCAATCGTGGTTTTGGCATGTAAAAACACTACAACCTAATTTTCTTTTATACTTGAGGAAGGTGGCATGGCATTGCATGGCAAATACAACGCAGAGAACATATGGTGGGGCAGCATGGGCACTACACTTGCTACTGATTTATTGCAGTCTTGCTGGCATGTTTTTTCTAGTCTTGTAGGGGCTGTGATGAATTGGTTGTGGGTGGGGCCTATGCTCTCCAGTGTGTTCTTTGTTCTATTTGCACTACATTAGTGTCCCTATATGCTAGATGGCTAGTTACCTAGTTGTGTAATGCTTTGCCTAACATTGATTCCCACAATGTGCAGGATCTGCATAATTGTCTGCCTCAGAGGTCTATAAAGATTAGGACACAAAGGGCAGAAAGTTTATATACTTGAGCATCCTTGGTTTTATTAAAGGCAAGCTTTACGAATTTATTTATCCTTTAGGCCCTGAAGTGATGTGAAATTTTCATTTCCTTATTTCTTGAATAATTTTTAGCTTCAGTTCGTTTAATGTTTATCAAAAAAATGCACAATTGGTAGGGTAAATACTCTGCTGACTGTGACTGCTTCCATTTTCTTACCACCCTTTGTATTACTACAACAGGGTACTAGTTATTTGTTCTATGCAATATATTATTTAGCCCTAGGAATTCTATTATACCAATTTCTTTGTTCTAGCTTACACTGTTTGTAATTTGTGCTTTGGAAACCTCATTTTGTTGTGCAGGCGATCTTCATTGTGAAGAGGTTGCAGATTTTGAGTACGGCAACTCGGAGTTTGTAATAGGCTCCAGAAGAGATGACGGAAAGGTAATCACAACAAATTTATTGGCTGCAGATATTGCCTGAATGTTGTCACAAAGTGATAAATTGACAAAGTGATAAATTATTCTGTGACAGCTCACAAGTATGCATTTGAAAGTCCTACCTGTATCTGCCTCGGTAAGACAGTTGTTGGGCGATTTTCAACTACTGCACTGCCTAGCTCAGAGGTTGCAAGCCATGCAGTAAACTGTGTGCTGGTCAGCCAGACCAGCACATGCACTAGCAGTTTGCAACCGCTACGTCCAATTTTCATAATTTTCAATTTTTGTGAGATAACCTAACGAAACTCTATGGCCAAGAAGCCGCACTCCATTCTGTGTGCACAAGTGATTTTTTGTGCATTCAAGGAAATCTGGCATGACACTGCAGTTATGGAGTTGACAGCTAGCCCTCTGATAAAGCAAAACTAAATAAAAAAGTTATATGGACCTGTTAGTGCTTCTAATTTGTGAGTGATTATTTCTTTGTGTAATGCAGGTTTATGCAGGTAGCGGCTTCTGGGTGGACCAGAAAGCCTGGGACTGCTTGTTTAGTGCCTCGACGGATTCCATGTTCTGCAGAAGCGCTTCTACCGTGTTGTGGACGGCAGAGCAATTAAAGACGAGGAGTGTCACGGGGACCCTTTCAAACAAAGCCCGTTCGCTTGGCTACACCGAGGCAAAGCCACCGCTCACGCCAGAAAAATCTCGTCTCTAAAGGGTATATATTTTTTTCCTGTGGCCTTTAGAAAGTTTACACGTTGATGTTGGGCATGTTTTATATTTTTATTATAATGTGGTTTATTTTACATAAAACTGGCACATCAATTTTGAATGATCGCCTTGTGTTATGTTTTACCATTGAATTATGGAAACAAAAGGTATTTTAGCTCTCATATTTATGCATGTGATGGCGAATTCAGTATTTTTGCAGCAAAAAGAAAGTTGAAGGCTTGTTTAATTGAGTTATTGTTACCATGGTCTTTCCGCAGATAGTGCTTGTCTGGCAACTGTTTGCCATATTTTGTTATTACAGTGAAACCTCGTTAAACCGTAGTTGGCCGGAGCTTGGGAAAAGTACTTACTAAACAGCAGTACTGCTTAACCGAAATAGCATGAGATCGCCCACTGAGCATGAGATCGCCTGTCAAAAACTTAACTCTGAGAGAGTGCGACTAAAGGGGGAAAAAACAAGCAGTATTTATTCACTTCGCGCAACAAAAGTGTTATTTTCATTTGATGCCGTGGCGGACTAGCAGCGACAACAGCAGCCTGTCGTTGGCTCAGTTAAAATTGGCTCATTTGCGCAAGATGCGTGAGGCAGCCAATCGCAGTCGAGAATTCTGATCAGCATCGGGCTTGATCGTGATCAAAAGTGTTCACTGGTATGCTGAAGCTGCGAGCCAGCTTTTTAGCCAGCCCCTTTTCTCGCCAAGCACTCGCATGGCAAACTTCTCATGGACATTGCATGTTCTCCGTGCATGGAGGCGGTAGCGCTGCAGAAGTCGCGGCAATCGCATTCGTAAGGCTGACGTAACGCGTAGCTTCTGCCATTGTCGGGCCTGAATCGTCCGTGCTGTCGCTTTCCATGTCGTCCTCGTCACTGTCGCTGGTTGACACTTTGTAAACAACAGAGGCAACGATGGCAAAAAGTCGAACCTTGTAGCTGACATCTCTTCGCGGTCGCAGCAGCGCTGCTGAGCAACTTAGCATTCTAAATGCCACACACCATAGCCAACAGTAAATCCTTGTCGTGTGACTTCTTCGTATCAAGTTCGATAGCAAGAACGATGCCTATTTTTTCTTCTATGCTTAGCCCTCGGCGTCTTTTTTATCCGAGCTTCGGTATCACGCAAGTCCTTTGCACGATGCCACAACGCTCTCTAGCATGGCACCGAAATGATGTTGATGTGGCTTCATGCGCAAACGCACAGGATGCTTGGAGGCCGTTCTGATTTATTGAGGCTTGTTGCTCTGCTGGGCTACTCGATGGAGACGACACACTGCTGTGATTGTGCGATGAAAAGTGGAAACGCTACGTGTTAACCGATATGCACGCAATAAGCTGGTACGGTTTATGCGGATACAAAACATTATTTTCAATGGGAACTCAGCTGGCGATTTCACTGTACTACTTTTAAAACGAAACTACTGTTTAAGTGGGTACGGTTTAATGAGGTTGTACTGCGCTAGATTTCTGACTACAATTTTGCACAAGAACGCAAGCTGCCATCACCGGCGAATTACTGAAATTAGGGCAGAAACTTGCTGCACTGGCATAATTAGCCATATCTTTATTTCTCATCACTGTATGTATATTAAGATGCTCATTATGGTCAGGTGTTAAAGGGCCCCTGAAACGGTTCGGACAAATTTTGTAGACGCGTAGGGTACAGCTTAAGTAGAACATTCGCACCACAATTTAAGTGAAGCGTTACGTATTAATGGAGCTACAAGCAATTAGAAGTTACCCTCCACCCCAGCCATGCTTTTCCTCCTCAACTCGTTCGCCGAGCGAGCGGGGCTAAGCTCCACCTTCACTGGTCCTGCGTCACGATGCGACGTCACATCGTCCACTTTCAGTTTTGGAGCCCGTCCCCGCCCGCGCGAAACCTCTCCGCTAGCCGCTTGGCTGTCGACCCCAAGCGAGAGCTATCGAAGTAGCGGGCGTTGCGAGCATTCTGTCGTAGCGCCGAACGTGTCTGGTATCCCGTTAACCACAGGCAAGCTGGTCATTTCGGCAAATGACTGGAGGCATAAACTCAAGCTGATGAATGAACTTTGGCGTAGACGTACATGAGCGGCCTGATTGGTCTGCACGGTCCAGACACTTGTTGGCGCAGCGCTTAACCAGCCAAACAAAGCGCTAATATTGCTCTAACCAAGTGTAAAACATTTTAAACATTTATAAAAACGTGTTGATGATTAAACTCCTGCGAAAAATACGCACCAGCAGCAAAGAATACGCTTCGTTGCTGTTACTGTGTATGGTTGAGCTTTATGCCACCAGGTGGCTGCACCGTGCAGACCATTCACATTTGCCCTTCTGCTCATCTCGGCTGATCCCGTTACGGCACAGTCAAGTGGCCAGACTGTCCCCTTGCGCTTGCGTTTGCCCTAATACGGGACTCGCGAAACGCTATTGCGTTAGTAATCTTCCGGAGTAATGTGACAACCACAAACGCGCAAATCCTGGCGCGGATCGGATAGCGGCAGTCCGATGCGCCGCAGCCAGTTCGCTCGTACGCTGCCTTGCAGAGGGACACGATGTCGCAGCTTGACATATTGCCAGTCGCTACGTTTGCAGTCCACAAGGCAACAAAGTCGAATCAAAGTGCTCGCGAAAAGACTGAGACCAACTCTGACCGCGGAGCTCTCGTCAAAATGGAGTACGTTGTAACACAAGCAGACGACACTTGCTGTGTGCCGGAAGTGCTTAAGTGCACTGAAAAATTGTTCTTGTGCATTCTCTTTATGCTACTTTCTTTATATAAAAACAAATTAACTAACATTCCAAATATTACGAAGATCATTTCTTTACCATAAAGTTGGAAAAAATATTGATCACGTGCCCTGGTCAGCCAATCGGATGGCTCGCCCCACTGACGTCATATGGGTAATTTCGGTCATATGGGTAGGGGCGGCTTAAAATTCCGCCGAGCAGTGTGCTGCGATCGGCAGCGATGTGCATTTTTAAAACGTTGTAATAAATTACAGGCTTTACGCAGAGCACTTAGATGTGTCAATTAATGATCAGAAGGACCTGCTCTAACGACTCAGTACGTTTGTAGAAAATCGTCAAAAGCGTTTCAGGGTCCCTTTAACTGTGGTCATGCATTGCAAGTCATATGGAGCAAAACATGGTACCATCGGCGTCAAATAAAACGTGAACAGTGGAGAGCATAACTGAAGGTTTAGTGTGCACCGTCCGGTCATCACAATTGGCAGGCGTGCTCATCCGGTTTGAATATACTGCATGATGATGCTCCCCCTTTTCATTTCTGTTCTGGCTCTCTTTTATTTGAATGTGACAGAAGAAAAATAGAAGAAAACAGAAGCTAAAATATCAAAGTACAGGGCGAGTATTATTGCCCAGTGCGGTGAAACCGTATATGCCATTGGTGTCAAATGAAACGCAGTGGTACAGTTTGCACTGTCGTCATTACTCCGCCAGAACCTTTCGCTTTCAAATAAAAGGGAACCAGAACAGAAACTAAAATATTGCAGTATAGAGGGAACATCATTGCACAGGACAGTCAAACCGGAAGTAGGTGCACGTCAATGGTGTCGACTGTACGGGCGCAGACTTTACTTTCAGTTAGGAGCTCCATTTGCATTTCATTTCATGTCGATAGTACCTCACTAGCAGTAGTGTAACAGCTTTGATGCATTGATGCTTCATAGCTTCATATTAAATATGGAGTAATCAAGCACACCACTATTACACATGGCCATGCATAACAATTAGAGTGCACATATTTTCTGAGGAAATTAATTCATGCGTTCTCAAGCAGTAGTGGCTTCCTTTGTAAACTAAATTTGTCTTTGCCTACATACTGTGCTTCAGTGACTTCTTGAATGTACCCATGGAGTAGTAAAGAACTGTGCTTAGTTCTGTGTTTCCTTTATGAGGTTAATAGTTCACTTTTTATGCAGCGATGCTTGCCATCTACATGGGTGATGTTCCAAAGGAGGTGGCGGACAAGCGAATGAAGATGGTCCGTAAACATCTGTCGCAGAAGCTTGGCGATGTGCAGCGGCGTTGAATTGTATGTCACAAGCATCTTGAATAAATGTATTAGTCAGAGCCTTCAGGTTCCCAGATGTCACAGCAATGCGTACTCTCATGTCATGGAGGAAGAGTACAATTTAATGAAGAGAAAGGAGGAGAGGTCGGCCTGGAGAGCCTGCCTCTAGCCTGCTACTCTTCCCTGGGGAAAGGGGAAACAGTAAATACAGGGAAGGGTAGGTGGCATGTGATTATGTTATGGTACAATGAGCTAATATATACACATCCAATATGCGGAGGCGCACTGTAGACGCAATACACGCAAGAGTAATCTTGTCCACAGAATAAGTTATCATGCAAACCCATTTTGCACTGTCTGCATGCCTCGCAGGTTCTAGAGGCAATCGTCTAAACCAGTCTCATGTAGAAAGTTCAAGAGACTTCATGGCACATTGGGCACAGTCAACTCTTCACCACATGCCCAGAATCTTTTCTTCCTAAAAGGGGCGATAGTCCAAGCAGTAAACAATAGACTTAAGTGTTCTTCGTTCGCCCGCTTAGTGAGGGCACACACAAATACTTGAGCTATTGTCTCGAGAGTGTGACAGACGCTACAGTGCTGAACACGAAGGCTGTGATGTGCAATTAAGTTGCCTTTGACCCCCCTGTTGCTTGTTGCCCAGAAAGAGTAATAGAGCACCAACAAGATGACATGGGATGGGACACACTCTAGCACAACTGTGTGTTACCCATTATGTACTTGTTTTGTTCTTGCCCTTTTACTCTTCTGTCTGTGCTGTTTTGTTGCAACTGTTACATCCGTTCTAAAAGAAACGGACTGTGCTAAAGCTGCACCAACCAGAGGTGTGGTCAATGCAAGTGTGGGAAGGATTTATTAATTTTTATTTATTTATTTGTTTATTTATTTATTACCAAAGGATACTGTTGCATCTCTTCTAACTGGTCACAACTGATGAATGAAAGCTTCACTCTATTCATGCCATCTTCGGTTAATACAGGAAGCATCTTTAACAGCAGTTAATATGCGGCAGTTTTTCAGGTCACTTTGTTATTGTTGAATGATTGCGCCTTTATGATGAAGCATTTAGTACAATTTTGTCATTTTAATTATCTCTAATACCGTAAGCTTGTATTCTTGCCCACATCTAATATGTTTTCTTCCCTACAGTTCCGTAAAAGTACCCTTTCTGAAAAATATGAATGGTGCATATTTTTCATTAAGACAGTATTCTGCATTTCATGTTTTTTCTCTTCCCATCTGCTTAAAAACGGGAGGCAGCTGTTCCAGTCTTCAAGACAGTTGCTCTTTTGCACCACTGATTTCATCAATGTAACGACAAAACCAAACTGGTCATGTCGAGTGCAAATAAAGCTTCAATTTCCTCAATTTTGTTTGTCCTGTTAAAAATGGAGTGTGGAATGCGCACATGCCTGCCTACTGACTGGCATACAAGCTGGTTGAGACGCACAACAAGAATGTTATTCCTTCAGCCTGCGTAGGACTAGCTGTGCCAATATGTCTTAAAATTGATGCAATCATGCATTTGTGCCATTAACGGACAAACTAATAGGGACCGATAGACTGGTAGACCAGTAGACTGGTAGAGACCAATAGACTGGTAGACCATCAGACTGGTAGACCATCAGACCGGTAGACCATCAGACCGGTAGACCATCAGACCGGTAGATCTTCAAGGTCCGAAATTACGTATAGCCATCAGACATGTAAGCCAGAAGCTTGATGGAATTTTTGACTGGGCAATGCTACAAGCGTTGTTTAGCAGCACGACGAGCGAATGACTAATGCGTTGATTTCAAGTCTCTCTATGCGGCAGCCGCCAACTGCATTCGCACGAATGCTTAAGCGGTTAACTGAAGCAGGGGATGGTTCGAACGCTATACGGGAATGGTAAATGCACTGATGAAACCTACAACACTGGAGAAAGTCGGTCAGCGTCGAACTTGCTCCCGTCTCCCAACAGCGCAGCGCAGAGCACGCTTTGTTCTGAATGCTTACGCAGCCAGCCCTATAGTTGGAAGTGCTCAGACGCTTCGCGCTTTGGCGCGATCCCTCCCCCATTTCTCTTCCGAGCCTGCGTAATACCAAGCAGAGTAAATACATGAAAGGCGGGGGACTGGCGGCCCGGGGACTGTGTAGGGGACTGGCGGCCCGGGTGATCGAGACGCAGCGGACCTGACAGCGGCGCTACTGCTGCTCCGCGAAGGACGCGTGAAGATGTGGAGGCGCGCTGCGGAAGGGTAGGCATATATCTTCGCAAGGGCAGAGAGCCGCGTATTTCTGTGCTTGATCTTTCTTTAAGCATTCGTATGATGTATCCAGTATCATATTTGAGTCCCCAGCGCGAATTTGGCTATGCTAAATGCGCAAGCATTTCTATGCGTACTTAACGAGGAAAACCGACCGACCGCCCGTCCATCACGTGAGACGATCGCTTTTAAGATAGGTCACGAAGCAGTGAGCGTATACATATTTGTGCTGCCTCTCGCTTGAACGCAAACTAAGCCGCGAAAACACGGCGCTCCCCCCGCAAAGCTATCAGCACTCGTTGCACTCTTGCCCTTTTGCAGATCGGTTTCAAAATAGGGTCCGCGCGTCTTTCTTGAACGTGAACAAAGCGGCGGGAACACAGCGCACACCAAGACATCAGCATTGACGCACAATCTGCATCAGGATTACTAAAAGTTCCACGAGGATCAACAAGGCGCTGAAGAGCGGCACGGGCATTAATGACCGGAACGTCGTCAGGTCATCTGGCTCCACCACATCCAGTACTTTCCTCGCGTCATCAATTCACCGTCCGCTGTAGTTCGTCTCGCCGCAGCGCTGTCACTAGTACTGGTCAGATCAAGCTTCGTAACATTGATAATGATACTGGGCTGTGTGGAGACGAGCAAGTGGCACAATCCTTGCACCTATTCAAGCTACTGCCACAATGGCTCTGCATGATTTTTTTTCTTTTGTATTTAGGTCGCTTGAATAAACAGAATTTGCACAGACTTGCTGACACAATATATTCTTCGCTCAGGGTTCTCTCGGGCTCAGATCCACTAAAATAATGCCCAAACAAGATCACTCGGACGTAGACTCACCGAACTATATTTACTAGCATAGGGTCGGTCAGGCTCACTCTCCAGTATTGAACTGAACCGCTCTCAATAAGACTCCAGCTCAGCAAAATTTCACTCGGGCAGGCCCTCATTCGCACTCAGACTCACCAAAATAAAACTCAGCCACATGGCTGTCGCGTGCATGCGCCAGCGCCGTGTGCTAGTATTGACTCGGGTACGTGTTTATCTTTCTCCGCTGACCGCATTTGCTTCGGCTAACACAAGGTTAAGCCTTATGGCTCAGTGCAAAACGCGCCTGCATGTGTCGGAAGTTTCTCGAATGCTATCGATGGTTCTGTACGTTGTCTTTTGTCGCCAAACGTCGCTTATTGTGACTGTATGCACGACACGAATTGCACAGTATTTTACAGAAGACAAACGCGCACTACCAATTACTCTGGAACCTTGGATGACTCATGTATAAAAGTCGACTCCCTTACCCCGCAGATCAGATTTCGACAATCGCCATATGTGTTCGCCGCAAGCACGCAAGCACGCCGCAAGCACGCCGCAAGCAAGTTACACGCAAATGTGCTTTGCGTGTAACTTGCTCACCAACAGGTTCACCAATAAAAAGGTAATGTTCTTCATTCACATTTATGCGACTGTTTTCTTCATCGCACTACAGCAGGATATCTGGCGGAGGTGCATTTCTATTCATGTACCGGACGCTCTCGTCAACGCCACACACCGGAAGCAACACCAACATTGCCGCAGGTTACCACGGAAACGGAAGGCTAGAAGAACTGCCACCAGAGGATGGGCTTCTACCTGACGCGACCGGAAAGATCATGGCAAAGTTAACAACCACAATGGGAGCGCGAGCGTCATCTCGTGCTGCGAAAGCCCAGGGAGCCACCGACGCTCCCTGAATCATCGTTTGAAAACAAGAAAAACTGCCTGGAAACGTATCAAAGGGTTGCTAGATTTACCTACTGGAACCGAGACGACAAGCTACGTCATGTGTTCTCGTGGAAGGCACTGCCATAACGTGGTTTGAGAATCGAGAAGCCATCTCAACATCGTGGGACCTATGTCGCCATGACATCATACAGACTTTCACGCGCATCGTGGGCAAAGAGCGAAAGCCAGTTTTGCTGGAAACTCGAGGACAAGTGCCCAATGAGACCAGCATAATCTTCACGGAAGAGACACGCCGAAGCGGCAATTTTCGGCGAGAAAAGACCGTCGCAGAGTTTTTGACCGAGGAAACGACGATTCAAAGGATACTGGAAATGCACACCCGCCAACACAATCGCCACGTGCTTTCGCTGAATAGCGAAATTCAAGGGCTAGGCTCCGACGAGTTCACAGAGACCATTGGAGCCGTCATACGCGTACTCAGCTGCTCAGGAGTTTTTTTCAAATAAGCCTCAAGCAGCATGCATTGCTGATACCGCCTGAGAGGAGATTCACGACTCACATGGAGCCACCGAATCACCATGGCCTCAGCCGGAATCAATGACTTACGCCGCCTTAACAGCGGTCACGCTCCATTCCGCGTCTGCGCCTGGGCCCAGTGACGCCGCACTTTCCTTGCTCGGCGCCGCAGCCGCCAGCTCGCCCTACCGTCGTCCAGCACAATAACCCAAGCAATACACATGTGTGACACTTCGCAAACCACCGCTCACTCTGCTACCAAAGCGGAGAAGTGGGCTGTGCCTACTGCCGGTACCCATACAGCGACTTGGGACTGCGAGGCTTCGCAGTCACAATGCCACGTTCACAGCTTGGCGAGCGGCCTCCTGATATCGCCGGCTATGTCACCCCAACAGAGTGGAGACCCCAAAGTTGTTCACGTTCGCCGTCACCAGGACGTTAGTTGTCGCCGCAGCAACAACCGCGCACAAAGCCTGGCCGTGGTCGGTCAATGAGCCCATATTCGGAACACTACAAGAAGCAACCGATGCAGGTGCAATTGCTGTACCTAAAGATAGCGAAGATCATCCCCCGACAACGGGGATGCCTCAAGATATATCTCGATGATGCAGTAAGAACAAGCCGCCATCCAGACGAAGCCTCGAAGCCAAGGACATGCCGGCAAAAGAATGCCTCAGGACGAGACGTACGAGCAACAGAACAACGCGATGCAGTCATGATGTGACACCACGACCAAATTTCAATGCAAGATGAAGAACCTCTGTCCTCGACGTGCTTCTCAACGACCGAAGCGTCCCCGATCAAGCGCACACAGGAGCCGACTACTCCGCCATCAGTGGACCCTTCATTGCCAACTGAAGAAAGTCAAGACTTCACCGGACGACTGTCAGATCCGTACAGCTGGAGGACAGCTTATAACGCCAAATGGAAATTGCACAGGAAGAGTTACAGTGCATGACTTGGCTCACACTGCGACCTTCATTATCCTTCAAGAATGCTCGCTCGACATCATTTCCGGCACGGACTTTCTGCACCTACACTGCGCAGTCATTGACCGAAAGTGGCAGCGGGTAACGCTTTCCACAGGCCAAGCGATACCACCGGAGACTATTTCCAGTCAGCGTGCCTTGAGAGTAGTTGAAAACTGAGTCAGCATCCTGCCTCGCTCCAGCACGGACGTTTCAGCCGACACCTAAACACCCGCAGACGCAGAAGGCGTCATCGAGAGACATCAGCGTCTGCTGCTCGATCGTGAAATTTGTGTCGCAATAATGATTGCTGGACTGCATGGATGAAAAGCAAAATAGATACTGACCAACTTCAGCCAGGAGTTCAAGCACGTCAACAAGGGCACAATGAGCGCATATATCCAGGAAATGGTAGAAACCGGCAACGCGTTTGTCCTTGCCGATAAGGCGACATCTACCCCGAAAACAATAGTTCCTGAACCAAATTTCGTCGAAAATTCAAGTCTCGCTGTGAGTAAGCAGCAACAGCGCAGAAGTGTTCTTCGACAATACGAAGACTGTTCTTTGACGTCATCTAGGATTTGACGCACACCAATAAGAAAGCATCACATAATAACCGACGAGTGCGCTCGACCACTCTGGCAGAGACCTTGAGTTTGAACGCAAGAACGTGAAGCTATAAGGCAACAAGTCGATGAAATGCTGCGTGACGACATAATTCAGCCATTGAAAAGCTCGGGGGCATCTACTGTACTTTTTTTGACGAAAAAAGACGGAAACCTGCTTTTCTGTGTCTATTATTGTCGGTTGAAGACGATTACACCAAACGATGTACACCCCCTCCCACTCATTCACGAAGCATGAAATCGGTTCTGCAACGCTGAATACTTATCGTCGATAGATCTCAAGGCTGCCTACTGGCAAAAAAAAGTCGACGAAAGGGATCGCAAGAATACCGTCTTAATCACGCCAGACTGCCTCTACGAGCTGAAGGCCATGGTGTCTGGATTGTGCTCGGCCCCTGCAACGTTGCAGCGCGTGATGGACATGGCTGATGGACACGAGCAAGGGTTGAAGTTGCGGACCTGTCTCGTCTACTTGGATGACGTCCTGGTCTTGGCCAGGAGTTTCGGCGATCACATTGCGCCGCTTGAAACAGTACTACAGGGCATCAAGTTATTAGGGCTTGCTCTGAAGCCAGAAAGGTGCTGTATCGCTTTGGATGAGCTTCTGTGCTTGGGCAACGTCATCAGCACCACTGGAGATCCGCAGCAGAGATCTGCCATCGCTAGATTTCCACAGTCCACTGACAAGAAAGAAGTTTGCCGATTTCTTCGCTTGTTTGCCTATCACGGGCCCTTCATGAAAACCTTTTCGCGCATCGCCAAACATTGACCATACTTACGAAATCGGGTGCCGAGTTAAAGTGGGAAACGCCGAAAATCGAAGCATTAAAAGAGCTTAAACGGCGCCTCCAGTCTCCAGTAGTACACGCCCTTTTCATTGAAGATGCCGACACCAAAGTTCAACACCGACGCAAGCAGCGTAAGCCTCAGCGCTGTCCTAGTCTGCAGGAAAAACAGATTTCCAAGAGTCATTGCTTACGCTAGTCAATCGCTGTCCACAGTGGAAATCAATTATTCTACGACGGAAAGAGAATGTCTTGGCATCATTTGAGGGCTACCTCAACATAAATAGTCGCGAAGTATACCTCAAGTATGTCGCGAAGTATAAGTTCATGTATACGCAATGCTTTTTGGTATTGGTGGGAAAGACTTAAAGAAATTGAGAACCTGTCTGTAACATCATTTCATCTTCCTTTTTTCAGATGCTCGCATGAACTAACAGCTGGGATTAACACTCGGCGTGACGTGTTTCCTATTGCCAGTTTTCGCCGAGTGTGTGCTCTTGTTGAATTTACTTCTGCAAGCTTCGACTATCGCCGACTGCATTCGCCGCTATTGTTGTGCCTTGAGTGCAACTTGCTTTTGTGGGCGCAGGTTCGCGCAATGAAAAGTTAGTTTCGTCATTCACAGTATTCCGACTGTTTTCCTCATTGTCGCTACAACATGACAATAATATAACGTTTTTTTTCCCTTTTTTGTATTGGCATAACAACCGACTTAGACGTTGAATTAACACAAATACAAAATTCTAGTTCAGAGGCGAACTTCATATGAAATCTGATTTTTCCCGGCGAGCATAATATTCCTGGTGGCTCAGAAACAAACGGTGCTTTTGTCTCGCATGATGCCATGTCCGTAATTTGCGCCCGAGCGGCTGGACATTGCCAGTGGTCAAAGTATAAAGCTTGTCTAGTAAATAGCACACATCGCTGCTAGCTAAATTGGATCACATTATTCAACTGAAAAGCCGCAGCAAATACTTTTCCGGCAGTAAGCATGTCGTTATTTTTACAATGCATGCCTATGGATAGCGAACTAGACGGTACATGAACGTATGTAGCGAGTTCTTTCGCCTTTTTAATAAACCGCTAGCGGTGGTTTCGAATGGCGAATGCTTCAAGTTGGCTACGTGCATTTAACGGAGAGAATTTGTCGGAATGCAAGCAAACTAAGCAGCTGCGTGTTAATCGATTCAACTTTTCTGCTGCGCTTATTCTTCACTATCAGTGCAACAGCTCGATGTCGTGGACGTTGAGCTAGAGCACTTACGCTGAAGGTTGACTGTAAATAAAGTCGCTCGACTGTCGTTTCAATGCGCGAGCTGAAGAACAAAACAGACAAGTTTTGGTGTACTGTAGACAAGGTCTCTCTGTTTTATATACACGTTTCTTCTTGATTCTGAAGTTTGGTTTTGATAATATGCTACCTGTCTCGACCAGAATAACCGGCATATCGCGCATAGACCAAGTGAGTATCAAGTGATGTAAGATTTACCAGAGGGACCTAGACTGACACTACGGACATACCTTGCATTGACTTTCTAGTGAGAATCGAAAAAATAATATAAAGTGGACAAATCCCTAACATCTGTCTACGTATTTATCGACCGGATACACATGCCAGGATAACATTGTTGTAAAAAAAAAACGGAGGAAATTCCTTCTTGGTAAGCATACATGCACGCGAGCTTACATATACCTATCTCACGGACGTATTTGGCGAAGTTGATGCCTGAGTGGATGTTGGCACTGTGCACTTCGTGGCATAGCCAAGATGCAAGAATTTATCCGCAGCAACTTCCGAAGCGCTTCCAAAACGTGCTTGCTTATGAGATGCAAAATTTTCGCGCAAAAGGAAGAAAAAAATAATGAGAAGACTGCAATATTTACGCAAAGATTGAGGAAAAATAACGTAACGACAGCAGTTGTAAAGTTCACACACGTCAAAAATGATCGTACTCTGGGTGTATTTCTTTGTTCTGCATTGATATTCGCTTTCACTCGTTCTATTTTATGACTCCGTAGATCTTGAGCGTGTATTCGCAACCACCATATTGGGAGTGCGGCGGTAATAAAGGGGCCAATTGCTTCCCCGAGCAAAGTGTACGAACCATACTGACTGATGGCAGACGCTTCCATCGCGGATAATTCAAGCGCGTTTTTAGACTTGTAGGGTCCTCTGGGCTGGACATCCTCCCCGTATGCATGGTTACCTGACTTAGTTAATTTAGATGCTCGGTTGCAATTGTCAGAACTTCGAATCCTCCGAGTTTTCTTCATCCTATTTTTAGAAATCTCAAGATGGTAAGATGGAATTCATCTCCTCCAGTACAGTTTATTTCCTGGCTTGTAGTGCTGCCTGACAATGGCACAGGTGCCGTGAACCAGTCGGGCTATACTAATCCTGGTGCAATCAAACTATCAAGACCCACTTAGAGTCATCAAAAGATACTTCCTCACCAGAAGAAAAATTGGCCTCCCTAGTGCCATATTCGGCCACTCGCTGCCAAATGACTCATTCGATCAACCAATGGCCCTCAGTCCCCAGCAGCTGCGGAACACCTGACAAAGCTGGTGGTCAGATTTCTGACGACACAGAGAGTGCTAAGCATCTCTAGAACCAAACAAACCGCCAATGAAAACTGATCCTGGCGACATTTACCACACAAACTCTCTCGAGCGAATCAAGCTCAGCGGGACATTTTGAGAACCAATCAGACAATGTTTGGGATATCATTAGCCTTAGTGAGGTTAGAAAAAATGGTGGGCTTATACAGTGCTGACTAATGGCCATGTGCCCTCCTATAGACGACTTCCTGATAAGAAGCAGTACGGAGTACGATTCCTAATACATAATAAAATAGCGGTTACATTGACGAATTCAACAGCACTAATGAAGCGGTAGCAGAAATCGTAGTAAAACGTTATAGGCGTTGCTCGAACCTGAACCGAACCTGAACCTGAATCTTGTGACAGCGTTTTCAATTTCGACTTCAGGTCGATGACTGCGCCATGTTGATTCAGGAAGTCCATGCCGAGAATGACGTCTCGTGAACACTGTTGGAGGACAACGAAGGTGGCAGGGTAAGTCCGGTCATGAACGGTAATTCTTGCCGTGCAGATTCCAGTCGGCGTAATGAGGTGTCCTCCAGCGGTCCGAATTTGGGGGCCCTCCCATGCAGTCTTAACCTTCTTCAACTGGGCGGCGATGTGTCCACTCGTTACGCAGTAATCGGCCCCTGTGTCGACTAAGGCAGTGACTGCGTGGCCGTCGAGAAGTACGTCGAGGTCGGTGGTTCTTTGTCTGGCGTTCCAGTTGGGTCTTGGCGTCGGATCACGGCTGCGTCGCGTTGAACTGAAGCTGGAACGTCGCGTCGTCAAGTCGTCTTTCATCGGTGTAGTCTTGGCTTCCTGATTTCGTCGGGACAGCGGCGTGTCGTTATGTCGTCGAGGTAGTTTCTTCGGTGTCTTCGTCGGCGGCGGAGGATCTTCGTCAGTTCGACGAACAGCAACCGCACCTCCATCGGTTGCTGCTTTTAGTTTTCCGGATATGGGCTCGCTGACCGGCCCCGGGCCGGGCCAGTGTATGGTCGGCGCTGCGGCGACAGGTAGCGGCCTGGTGATGGCGAACGCGACGGTCGTCGAGAGCTGCACTGAGTAGCGGCGAGGTAATCGGCGATATCGCGGGGGCGTTCACCTTGCTGCGGGCGCGGAGCGTTCACGGCGAAACCTGGCAGTCCCATCTCCCGGTATGGACATCGTCGGTAGACGTGACCCGCTTCTCCGCAGTGGTAGCAGAGCGGGCGGTGGTCAGGAGCGCGCCAAATGTCCGTCTTCCTCGCGTAGGTGCGCTGGGCGACGGGTGGTCGTGCTGGCGGTGGCGGCGGCGGACGACGGAACTGCGGCGTGACAGGGCCCTGGCGCGGTCGCGGAGGGGGACCTTGACGGCGTGCGACGGAGGCGTAGGTCATCGCTTAAGGCTCCGGCTGGGGCGAGTCAGGGGCTACTCCAAGTTGTTGTTGGAGCTCCTCACGCACGGCGTCGGCAATCGAAGCCACTTGATGCTGTGATGGTGGGAACAGCTTTTGTAGCTCCTCCCGCACGACCGCTCGGATAGTCTCGCGCAGGTCGTCGGTGGCCAGTGATTGAACTCCGGCGTAGTTTGTCGAGTTCGTGCGGCGGTCGAATTGCCGGTTTCGCACCCGAGTGTCTTCTCGATGCTCGTGGCCTCGCGAAGAAAGTCGTCGACGGTCTTCGGTGGGCTTCGGTCCGCTTCGGAAAAGTTCCCAGGCCGTTAAGGTGGCTTCTCGGTTCTCGAACCACGTCCTGGCCGCGTCTTCCAAAGCGAAGAAGACATATCGCAGTTTGTCGTCGCTATTCCAGTTGTTAAATGCAGCGACCTCTCGTACATCTCGAGCCAGGTTTCCGGGTCCTCGAATGTTGAACCGCGGAACGTGGGGGGCTCCCTGGGCGGTTGCAGCACGACGGGGGATGCTGGGGCTGCCATTGCGGTGGACATGGTGGCAATCTTCCTGCTCGTCTCAGGTAGAAGTCCGTGCTCTGGGGGCAGTCCTTGCAGTCGGCGGCTAGCACGCTGGTCTTGGGTGACGTTGGTTTTGTCCTCGGGCTTCGGGCTTGGATCGCGGCTTTGCGGCGGCGTTCGGTACATGAACGCACAAGCACCTCCACCA
Source organism: Dermacentor andersoni (assembly GCF_023375885.2). NCBI lineage: Eukaryota > Metazoa > Arthropoda > Arachnida > Ixodida > Ixodidae > Dermacentor > Dermacentor andersoni. The sequence goes on from NC_092818.1 coordinate 33,768,518, forward strand.
GATGTCACATGGTCGTGACGTCAAAGAACGCAGTAGCAATACTGTGAAAGGCAAAAACTTGCTTTTATTGGGCGAACCTGTGCCCACAGAACAGGCTACACTTAAAGCACAGCGAGAGCGGCGAACACAGTCGGCGATCGTCGTAAATCTGATCAGCGGGTCAAGCGCGTCGGCTTTTATAGAGCAGTCGTCGAATGTTCCAGACTAATCGTTCAGACCCGCGTGCCTTCCACAAAGTTCTACACCATTCGCGTTACGCGATGAAATCAGATAACACAAGGTTCGGCGACAACAGACAGCCGGGTAGAAGCATCGATAACTTTCCAGAAACGTCGGATACATGCAGGCGCGTCCCTCGCTGTGCGATTACAGTTAAGCGGCGAAACGTGGTCGCCCGATGAAGATAAGTACACGTTCATTAAAATGGCTCGCTACTGCTTTAGGCAAATTTTGTTTAGTGTCGTCCACGCGGTGACCGTTGAGTCTTGTATGAATGTGTTGTCCAGTCTCACCTATGTATTGTCTGCTACAAGCGCCACATTCTAGACAGTAGATTACGTTGGTTTATGAGCAGGTGAAAGGCTTAGTTACATTGCTTGCGTAATTCGACGCTGTACTTTCGACGCTGTATATGGCATATGTTTGCATGTAGAGCACCTGGGGCAGCAACTGGGACCGGTTCTCAGCTTCGTCTTTGTGCTTATTTTGGCAAGCACAAGAATATCTTTAAAATTTGAGTGGCATCTCTAGCCTACCCTGGACAGGTCAGGAAAATTTTTATTAAGTTTCTGGTTGCTGGTGAGAATTGGATAATATTTACTGAGGATGTTATTCCGGTTTTGGAGTGCGTTTGAGAATTTAGTACAAAGAAGAGGTGTTGTTGTTTTTGAGTTTGACTCGATCAACTTTGGTTGCAGCGGTGGAGGCGTTTTGAAGGTCGCTGTTTGGGTGATTCCTGTTTGACAAGGTTTTTTTAGGGTGATCTAGTCTATCTGCGCAGTCTTGGTTTTCAACGCAAAAGGGACGTATTCGTGTGGCTCGGCCTTTAAAGATGTCTTGTTTGCAATGTCTGGGATGGTGGTTCGTATATTCTAGGTACTGTTGTTTGTAGAAAGGTTTCCTATACAGCGTTGTCGTGAGTGCCCCATTGTCAATGTATATTGTTTCGTCCAGAAAGTTGATGTGCTCATTTGAGAATTCTGATGTTAATTTTAGTGTTGCATGAAAGGGGTGTATAAATGCTATATATTTATCTGGACGGTATTGTCCATGTCCGAATATTATGAATATGACGTCTATGTGTCGTAGGTATGTGTGGGGCTTGACAGTGCAGAGCGATAGGAAATCTTTTTCTCGAACCCCTATAAATATGCTCGCGTAAGTTGGTGCAAAAGGCATACCCATGCTTGTACCATGTATCTGTAGGTAGTAACTTTCCTCAAATTCGAAGTAGTTATGTGTTAGAACTAATTCAAGGAGAGACAAGTAGACTTCAGTAGCGTGTTATGCATTGTGTTTAGACAGCCTTTGTTTTATCGAAGATAAGCCATCAGGGATTGGAATGTTGGTGCGCAGGGCCGTGACGTCTAGCTTTACAAGAATGTTGTTGTGGGCTATGGTGCCTTTAGTAATAATGTCCTCTATAATTCTCAGCAAGTGGGGCGTACTTTGTGCAAATGACGGAAGTGCTTTTGGCAAATCATCAAGGAAGTGGTTAAGGAATGTGGAGATTCTCTCTCTCGGGGTGCTGTTGTTTGATACTATCGGGCGACCTAGGATAATAGCGGTGTATAGTTCAGTGGATGTAACTTTATGAAGTTTGGGAAGGACATAGGAGCGCCCGGCAGATTTGTTGCTTGGTTTAAGAAATTTGTGTTCTGAAGAGGTTATCCATTGATCAGCCAAAAGTGATTTCAGCCTGGTGGTAATTGTCACTGTGTAGAGTAATGTCGGATCGTTATCTAGATTGCGGAAATGTTCTGGGTTGTTTAGTTGTCTCTAAGCCTCGTGCATGTATTTTTTTTTCTACTGGCCAAATAACTATACATTCATCCTTATCTGCTTCCTTGATAATAATGTCATTCCGGCAGCTAAGATTTGAAATGATATGACTTTCTGACGCAGTTATATTCTTAGGTCGCTTAGGTGTCAAGCATTGGCTTATAATTTCTTTACTGACAGTTTGTAGGTATATGTCAAACTATGCCTTGTTCTAGTTCGGGAGTCCAAGTGGATTGGGCTCTATGTGGTGTCGTCCTGGTATAATAGCTGTCCTGGTATAATATTTTAATGGTCGGCGTTCGTGTTGTCCACTTCTCTTGTGGCCTGTCTGCACGCCTCACCTTTTTTGGAATAATGAATCCTTACCAACTAGCTCAGCTGTCTGTCTTTCTAAGTCGCCCTGGTGTGTTGTGTGTCTTCGAAAATGTGTCTGTTACGCATTCGTCGGGAAAATTCTGAGAAGTGCTTGCGAAGCTCGAATTAATTTATTTTGTTGCTTGTACTTTTGTTGCTTTGTTCTTTTGTACTTAATATTTTTGAAATGTCTACAACATTGGAGTGGTTTAATTTTTATGGAAGTTTCCGTCACGTCTGGTACTTCTAAGCTCGAGGTCCGTCTTGTCACCGTGTGGCGGCTGTTCGCCTGGAAGGTTGTTTTCTTATTAAACTTTTCTTTTCTTCTTCCTTTTTCATTCAATTTTCGAGACTGCTTTTCGTCGCAATGCTTTAAATCTCTCTTTTCATCTGGTGTGAGAGCTATGTTAAGAAATCGGTGGCTAGAACTTTCGATTTGTTCTTCGTAGTGTTCCTTGAGGATATTAGAAAGTGGAAGAGAGGCGTGTGCAATGTTGTTTGCCAGTTTGCACAATGGTTTGGTGGGAGTGTTCCTAGAGCTGGTACTGCCTTCACTGTTAGACCTTTAGGGATTATATCTTTCACTGTGTAGATTGTGTAGGTTTTCAGATGGGAGTTGAAGCTCGCATATATTTTGGTAAAAATTCTAGCCTGTAGGAATTCAAGGCTTCGTGGCAAAGAAGAGTTATTGATTTGTGATGCCTGCCATTTATTTGTCTTTTGCAGGGAGGTTAGCGTGAGGTGCTTTTCAGTTTGGCAGGTTTATTACCGCATCCCTGATTTAATTCGAACTGGGTTTCTGTTTGCTATGTGCGTGAGCAGACAGGCGTGTAGGGGGCTGTGTGAAAACTTCGGTAGTGGGTTTCTGTTGTCTGGTACAGTTGTGCCTGTTTGCACTTTGATCAATATCGTGTTTGGTGTATTGTGTGTCTTGTGGCTCTTTTCACATTCCGCTGTGTGTGGTCCGAGTGTTCCTGAGGTGACTGTCGCAGTTGTGTTGTGCGCGGTGGCACGCTGGGCAGAGTCGGTTGGGGTGGTATTTGAGATGATTTAAAGAGTTTTTCCGTACTTCTCTTCAATAAAGATTTGATGTGTTCGAAGACTAGCGTTATTCATCTGCAGTTTAAGTGGAAACCATCCCAAGCTTGGTGTCCATGCGGCGCTTCGTGTATTTCTGCGTGGTGCATCGTGCCAACCTTCTTCTGCAAGTGTTCTAAGAGGACAATAATGAGTTGAGCTCTTTAGTCTCCTCATTATGCTTCTGAGGGCATTAGTTTGGTGGATTATTGCCCGGTGTTTGTTTTGTAGGCGCGGAGTGACAGTTGTTGCGGTTATATGTGCGGTTGGGCGAGCGGCTTGAATAGTTCGTATTACGACGTTCATGGTCTCAATAGTTTCCGCGGCGCTTTGTATACTGAGGCTGTTTGTGCCTACATTGATAATGAAGTGTGTGGTGTCAACAGGCGTATCACAAACTAGCGGGAGAATATCTGATGTTTGCGCCCCACTCAGGTGTCTTATGTATGGGGCATGTGGGCGTGGTGGGAAGGGTTCATTCAGGTAATTGTACTCTCTCCAAGGATTTCTATATGGCCAAAGGATAACAAGGGGCGCTTACCTTGTTCCGTCATTGTCAGCTGGCATCGAGATCTAAATTCAAGAAAGGGGCTGACAGATGGAATAACACACTGCGGTGAAAGCCAAAGATACCTGAGATTACCTGAGGTGAGTTTGCAGTATAGATAAACATGTAGCATTTATAAACTCTTTCATCCAACACTAAAATTCAGATTACAATCCTCAACTGAGCGTATAAACTTTCTGGACACAACAATATTGGCACGCGCTAGTTACGCTAGAAGTCGAGGAAGAAGAAGTGTGCGTGGCAGCTGCTGCAAAAAACGAACTGTAAACGGCCGTTCGCTTAGAACTGACTTACTGGCTTTTCCTCTCGTGACAAACTGGCGGAGGTGCTGGGTACGCATCCATCGTATGCCTACCGGTCCTCAACCAGAAGCTACCGACGCCAGTACCTCGGGGACGGCAGAAATCTATCGAAGCAGCCGTCGCCTCCAAGGTATTCCACCGCAATACAGCCCCCTGGCAAGCTCCGTGAGGAAGATGTCAACAACTACCGCAAGCCAAACAGAGGGGATCCCAAATGCTGCCGTACCATGCATTCTCAACGCGCCTCGCACGCCTAACCCGTTCCATGGCGACGCCTTTGAGGACGTTAAAGACTGGTTGGACCATTTCAACCGGGTCGCCGCCTTTAACGACTGGGACGATCGCCGTAAGTTGAAGAACGTCTACTTTTCCCTTTTAGACGCGGCGAGAGTATGGTACGAGAACCACGAAGCCTCATTTACCAGCTGGCAGGAGTTTTACCGACTGCTTTGCGAAGCCTTCTGCACTCCCGAACGAAAAGAAAGAGCCGAACAGGCACTGTCTTCGAGGTTCCAAATGCCAAACGAAACCGTCGCCATGTTCGTCGAAGACATGACGCGATTGTTCCGTCGGGCCGATCCACTAATGCCAGAAGACAAGAAGGTGCGTCTGTTAATGCGAGGCGTAAAGGAACAGCTTTTCGCGGGCCTCGTGCGCAATCCTCCTACAACAGTCTCTCAGTTCGTTCGTGAGGCAACAGTTATGGAACGTATTCTTCGGCAGCGGCTCTCGCAGTATGAACGCCAGACCACCATGACTGCTGCATGCTCTCTCGTACCTGCAAATGATGACAGGGAGTCCCTTACCGAGCTAATACGACAAATCGTTCGAGAAGAACTGCAGAAGTCCTATGCATCAGCTCCGGTACCTCCCAGTGCCGCGGTTCTTACGGATGTCATTCGGGAAGAAATCGGCAAAGTGGTTCATCCCTCGCCTCCAACACTACCCGAACCTCCCACGTTCCCGTACGCGGATGCTCTTCGGGCTTCCGCGTCGTCGACGGGCCGTTTTTCGCAGCCGCCTGTTGGGATTTCTCGACGCTCCCCAATTCCGATCCACCGCACCAATCCGCAAGCACCTTTTCATCCTGGTCCGCGCAAATCTACAGTATGGCGCGCCCCCGACAACAGTCCGTTGTGCTATCACTGCGGGGAGGCTGGTCACATGTATCGCGACTGCCAGTACCGACGGATTGGTCTGCGGGGATACCATCCGGACGCCCGTTGCCCGCGCTATGGCGAACGCCCGCACGACATCGAGCAATACTTAGAAAGTAACCGGCTTCCTCCTGCCCAACAGCGAAGACAGTCCCGGTCGCCTTCACCTCGTCGGTACGCGTCACCAAACCGTGCTCGACACGCCTTTGATTCCGCTGGAGTCAACGGTGGAAGCCCGCGCCGGGGAAACTGAAAACAGCGACCTCCGGGGGTGAGGCCGCTGTCATGCGAACCGTCAAATATCCTCCGCCGACGCCATCCCCTCGCGACGTACAGCTGAGGCCTTCATTCGAAACTGCAAAAAGAACTTCTGCTGCTATTACTGCTTCAATCGACGGTTATCCGGTAACTGCACTTGTCGATACGGGAGCTGACTACTCGGTTATGAGTGGTTCACTGGCCACTCGGCTACGCAAGGTGCTGACAGCGTGGGACGGCCCACATCTGATCACGGCCGGAGGACACCTCGTGTCACCCATTGGACGATGCACCGCCACACTTGCAATTTCTACTTCGGCTTTCGTAGCGTCTTTCCTTGTGCTGCCCCAGTGTTCTCGGCTAGTTATCCTGCGCATGGATTTTCTCCAGGAATATGGGGCGATCATTAATCTTCGTGACTTGTTCGTGACTTTTTCTAACGATGTATCTTCGGATTCGAGTGTGGAGGATGAACATCACCGCACGGCTTTACGCGTGGTCGATGACTGCGTGACGTTACCGCCTCGCAGTAGCATCTTCGTCCTTGTTGAATGCCCCCAAGAACAACTAGGAATAGGCATCGCTGAAGGTAACCTCGCCATATTGCTGGATCGCGAAGTCGGCGTCGCACGAGGTCTCGTAGAGCTCCAACATAGGCAAACCACGATTCTAGTTACCAACTTCAGTGGCGAATACAAGCACTTTGCGAGGCATACCACCATGGCCTACTTTGAAACGGTGGCCGAGTCCAACGCCTGTGCTTCGGTAACGACAATCCCGATTCCGGAACCCAGCGATGTGGACTTGACCAGTCACATCAACGTCAACCCACAGCTAGACCAAAACGAGAAGGAGAGGCTCCTCACTCTGCTATCGTCATTTAGCGACTGTTTCGCCACCACGTCGAAGGTCAAACAGACTCCTTTAATCAAACATAGAATCATCACTGAACCGACCGTCGAACCTGTTCGCCAACACGCTTATGGCGTGTCGCAATGAGAACAGGATGCTATTCGTCATCAAGTTAAACAAATGCTCGACGATGATGTCATTCAACCATCGACAAGTCCTTGGTCTTCACCTGTTGTATTAGTTAAAAAGAAAGACGGTTCACTACGATTCTGTGTCGATTACCGCAAACTGAACAAGGTCACGAAAAAAGATGTTTACCCACTTCCTCGAATTGACGACTCCTTGGATCGCCTGCGACATGCCCGTTACTTTTCTTCAATGGATCTGCGTAGTGGGTACTGGCAAATTGAAGTTGACGAACGGGACCAGGAAAAAACGGCGTTTATAACACCCGACGGTCTCTATCAATTTAAGGTCCTCCCTTTTGGATTGTGTTCCCCTCCGGCCACATTCCAACGCATTATGGACACAGTTTTATCTGACCTCAAGTGGAACTCGTGTTTAGTCTACTTAGACGATGTAGTTGTTTTTTCCACCACGTTTGAACAACACATCCAGCGGCTTGCGGCGGTTCTTCAAGCTATCCACACCGCCGGCCTCTCCCTGTAGCCCGAAAAATGTCTCTTTGGCTAGGACGAGCTCAAATTTCTAGGTCATATTGTCAGCAGCACCGGTGTTCGCCCTGACCCTGACAAAGCCACGGCAGTCGCTCTGTTCCCGATACCGAAGACAAAACACGATGTCCGCCGATTTTTAGGGCTTTGCGCGTATTACCGCCGTTTTGTACCCAATTTTTGTGAAATTGCTGAACCATTGCAACGACTCATCAAGAACGACGTCACATTTGTTTGGGGCCCGGCACAATCCGACGCCTTCCACGACCTTCAGCAACGTCTACAGACACCACCGATCCTTGGTCACTTTGACACCAAGGCTGACACAGAAGTGCATACTGATGCTAGTAACGTTGGTCTCGGAGCGACACTCGTACAGTTTCAAGCTGGTGTTGAGCGCGTTATTGCGTATGCCAGCCGAACCTTGTCTGCTGCTGAAAAAAACTACTCAGCAACTGAAAAAGAATGTCTGGCAGTCATATGGGCTATCCAGAAGTTCCGCCCATACCTGTACGGACGCCCCTTCCGTGTCGTCAGCGACCACCACTCTATCTGCTGGCTGGCGAATCTCAAAGATCCTTCAGGCCGTCTCGCAAGATGGAGCCTTCGGTTGCAGGAATTTGATGTGACCATCGTCTATAAGTCTGGCCAGAAACACACTGACGCCGACTGTCTCTCCCGCGCCCCCGTCGAACCCGCACCACTAGATACTGACGACGATTCGGGTTTTCTTTGTACTCTTCCGTCTTTAAACCTTGCTCAACAGCAACGCCAAGATTCCGAGCTCCAGCCCTTAATTGAATACCTTGAAGGGAGCCGCCCACAACCCCCACGGCAGTTCGCGCGTCACTTGTCATCTTTCTGCCTACGTGGCGACATCCTATACAAGCGGAACTTTGACCCTACGGCAACCGCTTTCCTGCTCGTTGTTCCCGCTACTCTTCGCGACGACGTTATGCGTGCATGCCACGACGAACCAACGTCCATGCATCTTGGTTTCACGCATACTCTCGCGAGGATCAAGCAGAGGTACTATTGGCGACAACTCACAAAAACCGTGAAGCAGTACGTCAGAAGTTGTCGAGATTGCCAGCGTCGCAAAGTTCCACCACTGAAACCAGCCGGTCTGCTTCAGCCTGTCCGACCTCCTTGCTCACCTTTTGAACAAGTCGGGATGGATTTACTCGGCCCGTTTCCCAAGTCTTCGGCTGATAACCGCTGGATCGTCGTCGCCACCGATTACCTCACTCGATACTGCGAAACACAAGCCGTTCAGCGAGCTACTGCTTCAGATGTTGCTAACTTCTTCATCAAAAATATCGTCCTTCGACATGGTGCTCCCGCTGTCGTCATCACAGACCGTGGTACGGCCTTCACTGCCCAGTTGGTCCGAGATATCCTGCAGCTGAGCGGGACAACGCACCGTACGGCAACTGCGTATCACCCGCAGACTAACGGTTTAACTGAGCGTCTCAACAAAACGATTGCGGATATGCTTTCCATGTATGTTGCCACGGACCATAAAAATTGGGATGAACGGCTCCCGTATGTGACATTCGCGTACAACACTGCCCTACAAGAAACCACCGGGTTTCCTCCTTTTCGTCAGGTCTACGGACGCGACGTCACCACTATGCTCGAAGTGATGCTCCTACCAACTTCGTCGCAACCTACCGCACCAGATACAGACGTCTTTGTTCAGCGTGCCGAAGCAGCGCGGCACCTTGCGCGGCAACGAATTCTATCCCGACAAAGTCAAGATGCTCGTCGATACAACATATGCCACCGAGACGTCACATACAACCCGGGAGATCTTGTATGGGTTTGGACCCCTATACGTCAGAAAGGCCGGTCAGAAAAATTATTGCGCCGATACTTTGGACCCTACATAGTTTTGCGTCGTCTAAGTCCTGTGAACTACGAAGTTATTCCAGCCGACAGTTCGCACCACTCCCGTCGACCACGTTCCTCTGATATTGTTCACGTTACCAGGATGAAGCCCTACCATTCGCGCTGACTCTCATCCACAAACTTTGTGATGCGGCCCCTGTCGTCACGTCCGTTGTCTTTCTCATTTCTTTTATTTTTTCCTTGTGGCATTTAACCTCTCCCCAACTTTATTTATTTATTTTGTTTTATTATTATTATATTTTTTGGAGGGAGGGGTAATGGCACGCGCTAGTTACGCTAGAAGTCGAGGAAGAAGAAGTGTGCGTGGCAGCTGCTGCAAAAAACGAACTGTAAACGGCCGTTCGCTTAGAACTGACTGACTGCCTTTTCCTCTCGTGACAATATACATTGACAATGGGGCGCTAAGGACAACGCTGTATAGGAAATCTTTCGACAAACAACACTACCTAGAATATACGAGCCACCATCCCAGACATTGCCAACAAGGCATCTTTAAAGGCCAAGCCACACGAATACGCCGCATTTGCGTTGAAAACGAAGACTGCATAGATAGACTCGATCACCCTAAAGAAACCCTATCAAACAGGAATCACCTAAACAGCGGCCTTCAAAACGCCTTCACAGCTGCAACCGAACTTGATCGAGCCGAACACAAAACAACAACGCCTCTTCTTACTACTAAATTCACAAACGCACTCCGAAACCTGAACAACATCCTCAGTGAATACTACCCAATTCTCACAAGCAATCACTAACTTAATAAAATTTTTGCTGACCCGCCCAGAGTAGCCTACAGACGCCACACTAAATTTAAATATATTCTTGTTCATGCCAAACTAAGGACAAAGACGAAGTTGGGAACCGGTCGCAGTGGTCGCTCCAGGTGCTCTATATGCCAACATATTCAATATACTACTACAGTAAAAAGTACAGCTTCGTATTGCACACACAAGGTAACTTCAGCTTTCACCTGCAGATCAAGCAACGTAGTCTACAGTCTAGAATGTGCCGCTTGTAGCAAACAATACATACGTGAGACTGGACAACAAATTCATACAAGACTCAACGGTCAGCTCGTGGACGACACAAAAGAGAATTTGCCTAAAGCACTAGCCAGCCACTTTAATGAACATGGTTATATATTTGACAAAGTAAGGCTTTATACACTCTAAACAAATTTCCGTTTACCTCGCGAAATGAAATATAAGGAATCATACCTCATACACTTGATTGCATACACCCGACGGGAATTAATTTGGCACGTGCCAACTTAGAATCCTTAAAATCGGTAAGTTAAATCTGAAATTCTCACATCATCAACCAAGACACAAAACACATTACGCCACCAGCTAACCTTAACTCTTAACCTCATCTATTCCTGAATATCCAAAACTGTTTCCTCCCTACTACTCAATTTAGTATACTCTTTCATGTTTTTTTACGTTTATATCAACTGTACGACCCCCTTTTCCTATGTACACCTGCCCCCGCCAGCTTCTGCACACGTCATCCACCTATTTGTTATTCTGGTTTCGGTTCCCTACCTCTCTTTTCTTTTTTTGTCTGTTTTATTATGCTTTTCAAACACTCTCACGAACACAATCCGAAGTCCCAGACGTCAGTATACCTTTTTCGGTGCCGCAGGCACACAGGGTATCGCTATCTTGGTATACCGCCGTAAGGACACCTACGTTGATCTACTGGGGTTAACGTCCATTGAAAGATCATGCCGCTGCCATCCAGTTACCCCTTGCAATGCACCCCAGACTCCTTGTCGCCATCTTAACTGCTTCAATATTACTCGACGCATTGCTGCTATGCCACTCAAGTCGCTCTTTCAATTCGTTTTTTTTGGGGGGAGGGGGGGGGGGGGCGTCTTGTGGGTTACTCTTGCACTGACCGCATCACCGGCTCTTCTAATGCCACAAGAACGTGCCGCCAACGACTTCCTGAATGCTCCATAACCTCTCGCTTCCCCAACGCCCTTTCATGTCCCCCTTCCTTTTTTCTTGTTTTTTCTCCCTTTTTCTTTTTCCTCTTGTTGTCCCTTCCCATTTTTGTCACCTTGCTTTCGTTTCTTTTCTCCCCGCCTTCCCACTCTCCCGCTCTTGTGTCCTCATCTTTATACCGACGCTCACAGATGTCAGGCGACAGCGCTCATCAACTTTGAAGTCTCTCCCTTTCTAACTAACCGCCACCGACAACACCCAGACGTCACGTCACTGCTCTAAAACTAACGTGCCGAGGATGACGAGGCCACCTTTGACGAAGATAGGTCTTCCAATGAAAACGTTGGCCAGCATTTCTGATGCACCTTATCCCTGTTTGTAAGCTTTACATCACAGTGTGCTGTTCTAACTGTAAGCGCCTTTCTTGAGTTGGGACTGTAGGGGTATTCATGTAGGGGTATTTTCTAGGTTGTATTTCGGGAGCGGGAATGACATGCGAGGATGAGAAGGCTTGAACGAAGATGTCATTTAACAATTCAATGCATGCTTGGTCGGGGACTGCGTTTTCGTTTGGTCAGATAAGAGCTAGCTTTGCAATGTTGCAATACAATTTGCAATACAACTTCAGAATGTATTACTGTTAAAAAATTATGGGGGTTTACTAGCCAAAATCACTTTATGATTATGAGGCACATCGTTGTTGAGGACGCCGAAAATTTCGACCACCTGAAGTTCTTCAACGTGCACCTAAATCTAAGTACACGGGCATTTTCGCATTTTACCTCCTTCTAAATGCGGCCGCCATGGCCTTCTTACCGTTACTTTTCAAGCGCTTGGGAAGGGCAACGTTGTATTTAGAAAACTTCGAAGATATTAAGGCAGCAAAGTACGTAGCGGCAACGGCATTCCACGAGAACCAGCGTGCAGGTTTTAGTAACAGTTTAGCCATATGAAAGAGGCGTGTCTTTTTTAAAACTTAGTCTGTTAACGTGTCTGTTATACCATGGTGTGTTCTTGTTACAGTATATAAGTCGCTCTGGAATATAGCGATTTATTAAACCAGAAACGTTTTCTTTAAAGAGGCGCCAATTTGTTTCGACAGAACTGTTGAGATGGGCAAGTGTAAACGTCTCAAGAAAGGATGCACGTTAGTTGTTTATTGCCAAGAAGATAGCCTTATTATAATCTTTTATTTGTTTATAACGTTTACGTTTTAGCGGTGGTGATATAAGGGTTGTAAAGTGTAATTTATCGTGGTCGCTTAGTGCAGGTTACTATATCCGCGTTATCGCAGATGTAATAGGTGATGATGTCCGCAGAAGATCGAGTCATGATGATGTAGTGCCTGTTACACGTGTTGGAAGATCTGCCCTTCTACTAGAGCGAAGTGAGAACGAACAGCGATAAAATAGTTAGCCTAAATGAATGATCCATGCTCGCGGCAACATACTTGGAGGACGAGTTCGAGGTGGTGAACCAGGCCAGGGCAGCAGCAAAGTGCAATGGCTACCTGGACTGAGAAGGTCACCCGCCTTGGGTGAGGAAAGAATTATTTCTCCCCGATTTGGATTATTAAACGTGTGTTCTTTGCCTTTTATCTCATTAAGTGACTGTCTACAAAACGGAAATGTGCTCGACCAGTTTGTCCGGAATGTTAAAGTCACACAGAAGAATTATATTTGCTCCGGGGTATCTCACACTTCATTGAATAAAGAATTTATGCAGGTGATCACAATATCAACCATTTGAAGAAAGCCCGTCGCAGACGCCCAGGATAGTTCTTTTGAAATTATTGGTCCAAGACCAGACAGAATAAATTTCAGTAATTACAAATACATTGCCACGGTAAAAGATATAAATGAAAATATATATAAAAACTATTCACAGCGAGCTGCAGCACTGCCAAGATGGCTGCAGCACTGTCAACGTCGTATTTGTGACATTGGTGGCAATCACGTGACAATATTAAAGCACTCAACGTTTCCACTAACAGCAAACAATACACCGCCCAGAATTCTGTCAGTATGGTCGGTAGAATGCACAGCGATTTTTTACGGCAATAAAACAATCCCTGTTTTATTATATAGGCGCAACGCTTTAGTTATCGCTATTATGTCAGCATCTACGTGAATAATTTATAAGAAAATTCGCTCCTTTATGAAAAAAACTGGGATTACTAGTAAATACAAGAGAGATAACCTGTTTTGAGGAAATGTGAGCATCTCCGTTGACATTTCGCTATTGCAGTTCTGTAAAACACAACCACAGCGGAAAATTCGAGGCATGAAATATCTGCTCTGTTGTGTTATTTCATAGACAGCATCGATACGTAAGCTGTAGCCGTAATACTTTATTCCTACGATTACTGTCTTCTACCGAAGCCCGTAGAGTTCAATAATTCCTTTACCACATTCCGTTAATCAACGAACGCCAGTTGGTCGAAATTTCTGGAGTCCTCCACTACGGCGTGCTTTATATTCAGAAAGTTGTTTGGCCCCTAAAACCCCATAATTTTCTAAATATATTTCGTTAACTTACATTTTATATATTGTATTGCCTTACAGTAGTCTTCCTCAATGAAGACACTGAAGCGATTACTAAATTTAAAGCAAGATGGTAGTTTCGAAACGTAACTAACCTGCAGCGGGAATAAAACAAGTGTGAACCTATCATATTGTCGGTGCATCCGCGCCATCTGACTGCAGAGCACGCCGCTTGGCTTTAGGCGACCCGCTGCTTTCGCTGCGAATGCTTTCGCGGCGGCGTAGTGGTCAGAAGAAGATACGTGTGGGGCGTCAATACAGGTATAGATTGGATGAGAACTTTGATCCGGACAATGTTCAGAGGGAGCGGGTTCTACGAATTGGTCGTCAACGGGAGCATGGACGATTGCGTCGCCACGCGAATCCAGCGGAACAGTGCACCGTAAACCAGTGTCGAATGTACCGAGTAACTACAATGTGCTCATTGTAGTTACTCAAGTTGTAGCATTGTCAATGCTAATGACAAGTGTAAACGTATGATCATGTCGTTTCGTCGGGGCCCTCTGATTGTCCAGAGCACGCCATTTAGCTTCACTTGTTTGCCTGTTTTCTGTATCGATGATTTCGTCCTTGCGTAGTGGTAAGATGAAGTAGCGTGCGGGGCGTTGTTCCAGATGTGGATTGGGTGAGGACATTGATAAGGACAAGATGTAGAGGGAGCATGTTCACCGAACTGGACGTCCACGGGAGCATGTACGATTGGGTCGCCACGCGAACCCAGCGGAACAGTGCACCAGAAGCCAGTGTAGAAGATACCGAGTGACTGCAGTCTGCAGAGAGAGTAGTGTGTGTGTATAATCTTGTCGCTGCATCCGTGCCCTCTGACTGTGCAGAGCACACGGCTTGGCCTCAGGCGTCCCGCTGCTTTCGCTGCCGATGCTTTCGTGGCTGCGTAGTGGTCAGCACAAGATACGTGTGGGGCGTTGTTCCAGGTGTAGATTGGGTGAGGGCCTTAATGCGGACTATTTTTAGAGGGAGCAGGTTCTGCATGTTGGTCATCCATGGCAGCATGGACGTTTGGGTCGCCACGTGAATCTAGCGGAACAGTGCACCGGAAACTAGTGTTGACGATACCGGGTGAGTGATGTCTGCAGAAAGACAAGTGTGAGTGTATCATCTTGTAGGCGTATCCGTTCCCTCTGACTATGCAGAGCACGCCGCTAGGCTTTAGGCGTACCGCTGCTTTGGCTGTCGATGCTTTCGCGGCTGCGCTCTGGCGAGTAGAAGATACGTGAGGGGCGTTGTTTCAGATGTGCATTGGGTGAGGACTTTGATGCGGATAGATTATAGAAGAGGCATGTCGTTCTGTGAATTTGTTGACCAATGAAACATTGACGATTGGGTCACCATGCGAATCCAGCGGAACAGTTCTGAAACCAGCGGCGCAGGTACCGAGTGACTGCCCTATGCAGAAAGAGACGTGTGAGTGTGTAATCTTGTCGCTGCGTCCGTGCCCTCTGAGTGTGCAGAGCATGCCGCTTGGATTTAGCGAATGCTTCTTTCGCCGTCGGTGCTTTCGCTGCTGCGTAGTGGCTGGCAGAACATACGTGTGGGGGGTTGTTACAGGTGCGGCTTGCGTGAGGGCTTTCATCGGCACAATGTTCAAAGTGAACAGGTTCTGCGTAGAGGTCGTCCACCGGAGCATGGCCGATTTGGTCGCGACGTGAAATCAGCGAAACAGTGCAGCGTAAATCAGTATCAAAGATAACGAGTGACTGCAGTCTGCAGAAAGACAAGCGTGAGTGAATCATCGTTTGGTGCATCCGTACTCTGTGACTGCGCAGACCACGCCTCTTGGATAAAGGCGTGCCGATGCTTTTGCGGGCGATGCATTCGCTGCTGCGTAGTGGCTGGCAGAAGATACGTGTGGGGCGTTGTTACAGGTGCGGATTGGGTGAGAGCTTTCATCGGCACAATGTTCGGAGTGAACAGGTTCTGCGTAGAGGTCGTCCACCGGAGCATGGACGATTTGGTCGCAACGTGAATCCAGCGAAACAGTGCAGCGTAAACCAGTGTCGAAGATAACGAGTGACTGCAGTCTGCAGAAAGACAAGAGTGAGTGAATCATCGTTTGGTGCATCCGTGCCCAGTGACGGCGCAGACCACGCCTCTTGGATTAAGGCGTTCCGCTGCTTTTGCGGGCGTTGCATTCGCGGCTGCGTGGTGGTCAGCAGAAAAGACATGTGGGGCGTAGTTACAGGCGTGTATTGGGTGATGACTTTGATCTGGACAATGTATAGAGGAAGCAGGTTCTGCGAATTGGTCGTGCACGGGAGAATGGGCGATTTGGCCGCCACTTGAATCCAGCGGAACAGTGCATCAGTAACTAGTGTCGAAGATACCAATTTACTGCAGTCTGCAGAAAGACAACAGTGAATGTATCATCTTCTCTGCGCATCTCTACCCTCTTAGTGTGCAGAGCATGCCGCTTGGCTTTAGGTGTCCCACTAATTTCGCTTTCAATGCTTTCGCGGCTGCCAAGTGGAAAGCAGAAGAGACGTGTGGCGCGTTGTTACAGGTGTGAATTGGGTGAGGACTTTGATCCGGACAATGTATAGAGGGAGCAGGTTCTGCGAATTGGTCGTCGACGGGGGAATGGACGATTGGGAAGCCATTTGATGCCAGCGGTACAGTGCACCGGATACCAGTGTCGAAGATACCAAGTGACTGAAGTCTGTAGAAAGACAAGAGTGATTTTATCACCTTGTCGGTGCATCCATGGCCTCTGACTGTGCAAAGCACGCCGCTTGGCGTTAGGCATTCCCCTGGTTTCGCTATCGATGATTTTGTGGTTGTGCAGTTGTCAAATGAAGATGCGTGTGGGGCGTTGTTCCTGATGTGGATTCGATGAGGACTTTGATACGGACAAAATGTAGAGGAAGCATGTTCACTGAACTGGTCATAAACGGGAGCATGGACGACTGGGTCTCCACACGAATTCACCGGAAAAGTGCACCGGAAACCAATGGCGAAAGTACCGAGTGACGACCACTACGCAGCCGCGAAAGCAGCGGCGCGCCTAAGGCCAAGTGACGTGCTCTGCACAGTCAGAGGGCGCAGATAAAAAGACCAGATGATAGACATACACTTGTGCTTGTGCACACTACAGTCACTCGGCGCCTTTGACACCGGTTTCCGGTGCACTGTTCCACTGTATTCGCGTGGCGACCCAATCGTCCACACTCCAATGGCCCATCAATGCGCTGAACCTCCTCCCCCTACACTTTGTGCGGATCAAAGTCCTCACCCAATCCACACCTCGAACAACTCCCCACACAAATCTTCTGCTGACCACTACACAGTCGCGAAAGCATCGACAGTGAAAGAAGCGATATGCTAAATCTAAGCGGCGCGCTCTGCAAAGTAAGAGGGCACCGATGCAGCGACAATATGGTACACTCACACTTCTCTTTCTGCACACTGCAGTCACTCGGTATCTGTGACACTGGTTTCCCGGTGCACTGTTCCGGTGGATGCATACGTCCATACTCCCGTGGGTGACCAATTCGAAGAACCTCCTCCCTCTACACTTTTTCCAAATCAAATTTTTCACCGAAGCGACATCTGGAACAACGCCCCACATGTATCTTGTGCTGACCACTACGCAGACGCGAAAGCATCGACATCGAAAGCAGCAGTACGCCTAAAGCAGAGCGGCATGCTCTGCACAGTCAGAGGGCATGGATGCACCGACAACATCATACACTGACATTTTCTGCACACTGCAGTGACTCGGCATCTGCGACACAGGTTTCCGGTGCAATATTCTGGTGGATTCACGTGGCGACCAAATCGTCCATACTCCCGCGGACGACCAATTCGCAGAACCTGGTCCCTCTAAACACTGTCCGGTTCAAAGTCTTCACCCAACCCGCACCGGTGACAACGTCCCACACGTATCTTCTGCTGGCCACTACGCCACGGCGAAAGCATCGACAGCGGAAGCAACGGGACGCCTAAAGCCAAGCGGCATGCCGTGCACAGTCGGACGGCACGGATGCATCGACGAGACAATACACTCACGCTTGTCTTTCTGCAGACAGCAGTCATTCGGTATCTTCGACACTGATTTCCGGTGCACTGTTCCGCAAGATTTGCGTGGTGACCCAATTGTACATGCTCCCGTGGACGACCAATAGGCAGAGCCTGCTCCCTCTAAACATTGTCCGCATCAAAGTCCTCACCCAATACACACCTGTAACAACGTCCCACATGTCTCGTCTGCTGACCAATACGCAGCCGCGAAAGCATCGACAGCGAAAGTTGTGATACGCTTAATCCAAGCGACATGCTCTGCACAGCCTTAAGGTACATATGCAGCGACAAGATGTTACACTCAGACTTGTCTTTCTGCCGACTGCAGTCACTCGTTACCTTCGCCACGGATTTGCGGTGCACTGTACCACTGGATTCGCGTCGCGACCCAATCATCCATGCTCCCTTGGCTGACAAATTCATAGAACCTGCTGCCTCTATACTTTGTGAGGATCAAAGTCTTCACCCAACACACATTTAGAACAAGCCCCGCACGTATCTTCTGCTGAGCACTACTAAGCGGCGAAAGCATCGACAACGAAAGCAGCGGGAGGCTAAAGCCAAGCGGCGTGCTATGCACAGTCAGAGGGTACGGATCCAGTGGCAAGATGATAAACTTACACTTGCATTTCTACACAGCGCAGTCACTCGGTACCTTCGCCACTGCTTTCCGGTGCACTGTTCCGCTGGATTCACGTGGCGACCCAATCGTTCATGTTCCCTTCGTCGACAAATTCGCAGAACCTGCTCCCTTTACACTTTGTCCGGATCACAATCCCCACGCAATCCACAGCTGGAACAACGCCCCACACATATCTTCTGCTAACCATCATGCAGCTGCGAAAGTATGGACAGCGAAAGCAGTGAGATGCCTAAAGCCAAGCGGTGTGCTCTGAAACGTCAGACGGAACGGAGTCAGCGACAAGATGATACACACAGACTTGTCTTTCTGCCGACTGCAGTCACTCGGCACCTTCGCCACTGCTTGGCGCTGCGCTGTTCCGCTGGATTTGCGTGGCGACCCAATCCTCCATGCTCCCGTGGACGATGAATATGCAGAACCTGCTGCCTCTACACTTTGTCAGGATCAAAGTCCTCACCTAATCGACAACTGGAACAGCGCCCCACATGTCTCCTCTGCTAACCACTACTAAGCAGTGATAGCATCGACAACGAAAGCAGCGGGAGGCTAAAGCCACGCGGCGTGCCCTGCACAGTCACAGCCCACGGACGCACCGACAACATGACAGGTTCACACTTCACTTTTCACACTGCAGTCACTCGGTACGTTCGCGACTAATTTCCGGTGCACTGTTCCACTGGATTCCTGCGGCGAAATAATCGTGCATTCTCCCGTTGACGACTAGTTCGTGGAACATGGTACCTATACACTTTGTCCGTATCAAACAACTGACGCACTCGACTTCTCGAACAACGCCCCACACGCATCTTCTTTTGACCACTACGTGACCACGAAATCATCGATCGCAAAAGCAGGGCACGGCTAAAGCTAAATGGCGTGCACTGGAAAGTAAGAGGGCACCGACGAACCGACACGATCCTGCACTCATAATTGTGTTTCTACACATTGCAGTCACTCAGTATGTTTACCAGTGGTTTCCGGTGCACAGTTCTGCAAAATTCGAGTGGCGACCCAATGCTCCATGCTCCCATGGACGACCAATTTGCAGAACTTCCTCGCTCTACACTTTGTCCGGATCAATGTCCTCACACAAAACACATCTGGATCAAGCCCCACACGTATCCTCTGCTGACCACTACCCAGTCCTGAAATCATCTACAGCGAAAGAAGCGATACGCTAAATCCAAGCAGCGTGCTCTGCACAGTCAGAGGGCACGGATGCAGCGACATGATGATACACTCACATGTGTCTTTCTGCATAGTGCTGTCACTCAGTCCCTTGGCCACTGGTTTCCAGTGCACTGTTGGGCTGGATTTACGTGGCGACCCAATCGTCCATGCTCCCTTGGTATTCAATTTCGCAGAACCGGCCTCTTCTACAATCTGTCCGGATCAAAGTCCACACCCAGTCGACATCTGGAAGAATGCCCCACATGTATGTGCTACTCGCCAGTGCGCAGCCGCGAAAGCATCGTCAGCCAAAGCAGTGGGATGCCTAAAGCCTAGCGGCGTGCTCTCCAAAGTCAGAGGGCACGGATGCACCGACAAGATGATACACTCACACTTGTCTTTCTGCAGACATGAGTCACCTGGTATCTTCAACACTAGTTTCCGGTGCACATTTCCGTTGGATTCACGTGGCGACCCAATAGTCCATGCCCCCGTCGTTGACCAATATGGAGAACCTGCTCCCTCTAAACATAGTCCGGAGCAAGGCCCTCACCCAATCAACAGCTGGAACAACGCCCCACACGTATCTTCTGCTGACCACTACGCAGCCGCGAAAGCATCGACTGCGAAAGTTGCGATACGCTAAATCCACGCGTTGCCCTCTGCACAGACAGAAGGCACGAATGCAGTGACAAGTTGATACACTCAGACTTGTATTTCAGCACAGTACAGTAACTCGGTACCTTCGCCACTGGTTCCCGGTGCAATGTACCACTGGATTCACTTGGCCACACAATCGTCCATGCTCCCGCGGATGACCAATAGGCTGAACCTGCTCCCTCTAAACATTGTCCGGAACAAAGTTTTCACCCAATCCACACCTGAAACAACGCCCCACACGTCTCTTCTGCAGACGACTACGCAGCCGCGAAAGCATCGACAGCGAAAGTTGCGATACGCTAACTCCAAGCGGCGTACACTGCACAGTCAGAGGGAACGGATGCAGCGACAAGATAGTACACTCAGACTTGTCTTTCTGCACAGTGCGGTCAATCGGTACGTTGGTCACTGCTGTCCGGTGCGCTGTTCCGCTGGATTCCTGTGGCGATACAATCGCCCATGCTTCCTTGGTCGACAAATTCGAAGAACCTACTGCTTCTACAATTTGTCCGCATCACAGTCCTCACCCAATCCCCACCTGTAAGAACGCCCCACACTTATCTTCTGCTCACCACAATGCAGCCGCGAAAGCATCGACAGCGAAAGCAGTCGGACGCCTAAAGCCTAGCGGCGTGTTCTGCACAGTCAGAGGGCACGGATGCACCGACAAGACGATACACTCACACATGTCTGGAGTCACTCGGTATCTTCAACACTGGTTTCCGGTGCACTGTTCCGTTGGATTCACGTGGTGACCCAATCGCCCATGGTCCCGTGTACAACTAATAGGCAGAACCTGCTTCCTCTAAACATTGTCCACATCAAAGTCCTCACCCAATACACACCTGTGGCAACGCCGCACACGTCTCTTCTGCTGACCACAACGCAGCCGCGAAAGCATCGACAGGGAAAGTTGAGATACGTTAAAGGCACAGATGCAGCGACAAGTTGTTACACTCAGACTTGTCTTTCTACCAACTTTAAGGACGCCTAAAGCCAAGGCGCGCGCTAGGCTCCTCCAGGCCGCATGGATGCACCTGCAAGTTGATAGGTTGACACTTCATTCTTCACATTGCAGTCACTTCGTACGCTCGACACCGATTTCTGGTGCATTGTTCCGCTGGATTCGCGTGGCGACCCAATCGTCCAAGCTCCCATGGACGACCAGTTCGGTGAACATGCTACCTCTACACTTTGTCCGTATGAAAGTACTCACCCAATCTACATCTCGAACAACAGCCCACTCGCATCGTCTTCTGAGCATACGCTACCCCGAAATCATCGATCGCGAAAGCAGGGGAACACCTAAAGCCAAATGGCGCGCACTGGAAAGTCAGAGGGCACCGACGAACCGACATGATCATACGCTCAAAATTGTGTTTCTGAACATTGCCGTCACTCGGTATCTTCGCCACTGGTTTCCGGTACACTGTTCCACTGGATTCGAATGGTGATACAATCGTCCTTGCCCCCACGGACGACCGATTCGATGAACCTCCTTGCTCTACACTTTGTGCAGATCAAAGTCCTCACGCAATCCACATCAAGAAACAACGCCCCATACATACCCCCTGCTGACCACCACGCCGTCGAGAAAGCATCGACAGCGAAAGCAGCGGGACGTTAACTCCAATCGGCGTGCCCTGCACCGTCAGAGGGCACAAATGCAGCGGCAACATGATACAGTCACACTTGTCTTTCTGCCCAGTGCAGTCACTCGGTACCTTCGCCGCTGGTTTCCGGTGCACTGTTCCACTTAATTGGCATGGCGATCCAACCGTTTATGCTCCATTAGTCGACAGTTTCGCAGAACCTGCTGCCTCTACCATTTGTCCGGATCAAAGCCCTCACTTAATGCAGGTCTGGAAAAACGCCCTATACGTATCTTCTGCTCACCACTTTGCAGCCGCGAAATTATCGACAGCGAAAGCAGTGGGACGCCTAATGCCAAGTGGCGTTCTCTGCACAGTCAGTGGGAACGGATGCACCGACACGTTGGCACACTCACACTTGTTTTTCTGCAGACTCCAGTCACAAGGTATCTTCGCTACTGGTTTTCGAAGGACTGTTCCGCTAAATTCGCGTGGTGAATCTAACGATCATGCTCCAAGTGACGACGAATTCACAGAACCTGCTCCCTCTACACTTTTCCCTTATGAAAGTCCACAAGTGATCCACAGCTAGAACTATGCCCCACACGTATCTTCTGTAGACCACTGCGCAGACGCGAAATTACCGACAACAAAAGCAGCGGGAGGCTAAAACCAAGCGGCGTGCTCTGCACAGTCACAGCCCAAGGACGCACCGACAAGATGACAGGCTGAGACTTCTTTCTTCATACTGCAGTCACTCGGTACGTTCGCCACTAGTTTCCGGTGCACTGTTCCGCTGGATTCGTGTGGCGAAATAATCACCCATGCTTTAGTTGACGACTAGTTCGGTGAACATGCTGCCTATGCACTTTGTCCGTATCAAAGTACTCACCCAATCTACTTCTGGAACAATGCCCCACACGCATCTTCTTCTGGCCACTACGCGACCACGAAATCATCGATAACGAAAGAAGGGAACGCCGAAAGCTCTGGACAGTCCGAGGGCACCGACAGCCGTCATGATCATATTCTCACGTGGTCGTGACGTCAAAGAACACAGTAGCAGTACTGTGAAAAGCAAAACTAGCTTTTATTGGGCGAACCTGTGCCCACAAAACAGGCTACACTTAAAGCGCAACGAGAGCCTCGAACACAGTCGGCGATCATCGAAAATCTCATCAGTGGGTCAAGCGCGTCGGCTTTTATAGATCAGTCGTCGAATGCTCCAGATTAACCGATGGGACCCGCGTGTCTTCCACAAAGTTCTACACCATTCCTGTCACGCGATGAAATCTGATAAAACAAGGTTCGGCGACAACAGAGAGGCGGATAGAAGCATCGATAACTTTTCAGAAACTTCGGATGCATGCAGGCACGTCCCGCGCTGTGCGATAACATTTGTTAGGCGGCGAAACGTGGTCGCTCGAGAAAGATAAGTACACGTGCCAATACCCCCCTCTTAAAAAGCATCGACCCGATGCTGAATACAAACGGAAGTAATAAAGAAAACGCGCGTATCAAAGAAAACAACAAAATAAGGAATTTCGTTAGCGTGCGTAAAAGGGTTTCAGACGCACCACGTGCACTTCAGATCGTGCGCGGCGCTGTTGTGAATGCGAAATTCCGTCAGGCACGACCTCATAGTCGAGTGCGCCAATACGCCGAATGACCTTGTAGGGTCCGAAATAGCGGCGAAATAGTTTCTCACTCAGGCATCGTCGGCGTATCGGGGTCCAAACCCAAACACGGTCGCCGGGCTGGTACTCGACGAAGCGTCGTCGGAGGTTGTAGTGTCGGCTGTCGGTTCTCTCTTGGTTCTTCATCCGTAGGCGGGCGAGCTGTCGGGCTTCTTCAGCGCGCTGGAGGTAGCTAGCGACGTCAGCATTCTCTTCGTCAGTGACGTGGGGCAGCATGGCGTCGAGCGTCGTCGTCGGGTTCCTGCCGTATAAACCAGCTTAAACGGCGTAATCTGTGTTGTTTCTTGTACCGCCGCGTTGTAAGCGAAGGTTACATACGGCAGGATTGCGTCCCACGTCTTGTGCTCGAAGTCGACGTGGTTTGAGAACCGGGAGTCGACCTTGACGACATGGGACCTCTTCTGTAGCGGCTTCCTGCGCACATTTACGAGCGTCGTGCGCAAGGAAAGGGCCGAAGCCATGCTGCACGCCCGAGTGCAGCTACCCAACGAGAACCTTGCCATCTTCACGGAAGAAATGAACCGTCTGTTCCGTCACGCTGACCCGGATATGCCCGAGGAGAAGAAAGTCCGCCTTCTCATGCGTGGTGTGAAGGAAGGACTTTTCGCCGCAATGATACGAAGCCCACCGAAGACCGTAGAAGAGTTCCTTCGCGAGGCCACCAGTATCGAGAAGACACTCGAAATGCGGAAACGGCAATTCAACCGCCGTACAAGCTCTACCCACTACGCAGGAATTCAATCACTGTCCACGGACGATCTGCGCGAGACCATCAGGGCCATTGTGCGCGAAGAACTGCGCTAGCTCTTGCCTTCGTCACAGCCTCAAGTGGCCTCGCTCGCCGACATTGTGAAAGAAGAGGTGCACCGATCGCTTGGAGTTCCTGAGGTGCAACCAGAATCACCACAGCCCCAGACGGACGCGATGACCTACGCCGCCGTCGCACGCCGTCAAGACACCCCTGCGCTACCGCGCCAGGGCCCTGTAACGCCGCAATTCCGTCGTCCGCCGCCCCCGCCACCAGTGCGCCCACCCGTCGCCCACCACACATACGCGAGGAAGACGGACATTTGGCGAGCCCCCGACCACCGCCCGCTCTGCTATCACTGCGGAGAAGCCGGCCATGTGTACCGCCGATGCCCATACCGCGACTTGGGACTGAGAGGGTTCGCCGTCAACGCGCTGCGTCCACAGCTTGGCGAGCGCCCACGTGACATCGCCGATTACCTCGCCGCTACTCAGTGGAGCCCTCGACGGCCGTCCCATTAGCCGTCACCAGGCCGCTACCTGTCGCCGCAGCGCCGACCATACGCCGGCCCAGCCCGGGGCCGCACTACGAGCCCATATCCGGAAAACTAAAAGCAGCAACCGATGGAGGTGCGGTTGCTATTCGTCGAACTGATGAAGATACTCCGCCGCTGACGAAGACGACGAAGAGACCATATCGACGACATAATAACGACTCGCCGCCGTCCCGACGAAGTCAGGAAGCCAAGACTACACCTCCGAAAGACGAATTGACGACGCGACGTTTCAGCTTCAGTTCAATACGACGCAGCCGTGATCCGACGCCAAGACCTAACTGCAACGCCAGACAAAGAACCACTGACCTCGACGTGCTTCTCGACGGCCACGCAGTTACCGCCTTAGTGGACACAGAGACTAATTACTCCGTCATGAGTGGACACATCGCCGCCCGGTTGAAGAACGTTAGGACTGCATGGGAAGCCCCTCAAATTCGCACTGCTGGAGGACAACTGATTACGCCGACTGGAATCTGCACGGCGAGGATAACCATTCATGACCGGAATTACCCAGCACCTCCACCAGATGTCACGTGGTCGTGACGTCAAAGAACACAGTAGCAGTGTAGTGAAAGACAAAACTAGCTTTTATTGGGCGAACCTGTGCCCACGTAACAGGCTACACTTAAAGCACACCCAGAGTGGCGAACACAGTCGGCGATCGTCGAAAATCTGATCAGCGGGTCAAGCGCGTCGGCTTTTATTGATCAGTCATCGAATGTTCCAGATTAACTGATAGGACCCGCGTGTCTTCCACAAAGTTCTACACCATTCGTGTCACGCGATGAAGTCTGATAACACAAGGTTCGGCGACAACAGACAGGCGGAAAGATGCATCGATATCTTTCCAGAAACTTCGGATGCATGCAGGCGCGTCCCGCACTGTGCGATAACATTTGTTAGGCGGCGAAACGTGGTCGCCCGATAAAGATAAGTACACGTGTAAATATGCTCACATATGTGTTTCTGCGCATTGCAGTCAATCGGTACATTCACCACCAGTTCGCTGAACCTGCTCCCTCTGCACTTTGTAAGGATGAAATCCTCACCCAATCCACATCAGGAACAACGCCCTACACGTATATTCTGCTGACCACTTCTTAGCCCCGAAAGCATAGACAGCGAAATGAGCGATACGCAAACTCCTAGCGGCGTGCTCTGCACAGTCAGAGGGCATGGATGCAGAGACAAAATGATGCATTCCCACATGTCTTTCTGCACAGTGCAGTCACTCGTAACCTTCGCCACTGGTTTCCGGTGCAGTGTTCTGCTGGATTCGCGTGGCGACCCTATAGCCCATGCTCCCTTGGTCGACAAACTCGCAGAACCGGCTGCCTCTAAACTTTCTCCGGAACAAAGTCTTCACCCAATCCACATCTGCAACAACGCCCCAGACGTATCTTCTGCTGACCACTACGCCCCCTCGAAAGCTTTGACAGCGAAAGCAGTGGGACACCTCATACGAAACGTTACGCTCTACACAGGCAGCGGTCACGAATGCACCGCCAGGACGATCCCACAAGTGTGGATGGGGTGATGACTTGGATCCATACAATGTTTAGAGGGAGCTGGTTCTGCGAATTGGTCGTCCACGGCAGCATAGACGGAAACTAGCATAGGAAACCAGTGGTGAAAGTAGCGAGTGACTGCAGTGTGAAGAACGAAGTATCAACCTGTCAATCCTCTCGGTGAATTCGTGCCCTCTGATGCTCTAGAGCACGCCGTTTGGCATTAGGCGCCCGGCTGTTTTTGCGGTCGATGCTTTCGCGGCGGCGTAGTGGTCAGCAGAAGATACCTGTGGGGCGTTGTTGCAGATGTGGATAGGGTGATGACTTTGATCTGGACACAGTGTAGAGGGAGGAGGTTCAGCGAACTGGTCGTGCACAGGAGCGTGGACGAGTGGGTTGGCACGCTGATCCATCGGAATAGTGCAAAGGAAGCCATTGGTGAAGATACGTGGTGGCGTAGTGGGCAGAAGAAGATGCGTGTGGGGCGTCGGTAAAGATGTGGATTAGGTGAGGACTGTGATAGGGACAAAGTGTAGAGGAGCATATTCACCTGACTGGTCGTCCACGGGAGCAGGGACGATCGGGTCGCCACGCGAATGCAGCGGAACAGTGCACCGGAAACCAGTGGCGAACGTACCGAGTGACTGCAGTACGAAGAATGAAGTGTCAACCTATTATTGTTAGTGCATTCGTGCGCGCTCAGTCTAGAGCACGCCGTGGGGCATTGGGCGTCCCACTGCTTTGGTTGTCGATGCTTTCGCAGCGGCGTAGGGGTCAGCAGAAGATGTGTGTGGGGCGCTGTTCCAGATGCGGTTTGGGTGAGGACTTTCATCCGCACAAAGTGTAGAGCGAGGAGGTTCTGTGAATCGGTCATCCGTGGGAGCATGGAAGATTGGGTCGCCATGCTAATCCAGCAGATAAATGCACTGAAAACCAGTGTCGAAGATATCGATTGACTGCAGTCTGCAGAAAGACAAGTGTGAGTGTACCATCCTGTCAGTGCATGCGTGCGCCCTGACTGTGCAGAGTACGCCGCTTGGCTTTAGGCGTTCCACTGTTTTCGGTGTTGATGCTATCGCGTCAGCGTAATGGGCAGCAGAAGATACGTGTGGGGCGTTCTTGCAGACGTGGATTGCGTGAAGACTTTGATCCGGTCAACGTGTAGAGGGCGAAGGTTCTGCGAATTGGTCATGCATGGGAGCATCGGCAATTGGGTCGCCACGCGAACCCAGCTGACCGCAACGCGAACCCAGTTGACCGCCACGGATTTGGGTTCGCCACGCGAACCCAAATGGTGATGATGATGAAGTGCTGATGATACTGTTGGAACCTCCACCGATGGCACCGGCTGTTGGAATCTCAGCGCTGCCACCAGCTGTTGGAACCTCAGTGCTGACACCCGTTATTGCAATCGGACCGCTGGCGCCCGTTGACGCAAATGGGTCGCAAGCCCCAAGGGTAGCGTTGGCCTGGCGGCCTGGGGCACGCTGGAAGCATCCGAAGGTCCCGGCAAAGCATGAGTCGACTGCTAACAGAACAACTTGTTTATTCTAGCATCGCAAAAGAGCGGCCGGTCAAGTCGACCGAAGTGGAGAGACGGGAGAGCACGCTTCTCGACTGAAGAATTCGGAGCCTCTCTCTTGGCGACCGGGAGCAGCTGCCTTTATACTCTTGGCGTCGCGGGCAAGAAGGAAGGTCACGGGATGACACCACGTGACAGCGAGGCACGGACGGACTGAGAGACATGTAGAGACGAGTGTAGTGACGCATCAGACGGGCCGGCGCCGGTCAGACCTCCTCGCTTCACACTTGGGGAGCTCCTCTCCCCGGCTGCCGCGCTTTGACAAGCGTGGGCACACACACACACACGCACACACAAAGACACGTGGCACTGAACATGCCGGGACGCGCTCGGCGGGGATGCGTCGCGGCCGCTCCGAACGGGCCAAAATGTCCGCCGCTTTGAACGAAGCCCCGGGGTCCGTTGTATCCGCGCCGGCTACACCGCGCGTCGTAGGCGAAACGTAACAGACCGCCCTGCCGGGGGAAGGAGATCCCGATGGTCAGTGGACTGCATCCGCTGTCTGGAGGGATGTCGCTCGGTGATGCTCATAACCGAAGTCGGTCGTCCCTCGGCGTTTCTTGAGCGCAGCGCACCGAGAAGGCCTCGTTCTCACGTTCAGGTTCACACAGGACACTGCTAAGTGGCTTCGGGAGAGTTGCCATTTTTCTCTCGTTCCCAGCAAGCGTTAGAACTACGCCGAAACTCAGCCGCTCAGTCAGCAAGCACGGCACAACCCTCACTAAGCCATGCCAGGCTCTTTCCCCTTTTATACTACTGCCTAGTTCCTTACAGTAGTCTAGCAGCACTCAGAACGCGTCCACAAATCGGAAAATTGCACTACAAAGCACATCATCACTTTGAAACACTACACAAAAGCAATATGTTAAAAATCCTGCCTCAGGAAGAAAAACATCAATAACAAACAATTTTGAGGCTGATTCCCACGTTAGGGGCTTCGACTTAAGCCATCGGCGTTACCGTTGAGACTCCCCTTTTTGTAACGCACCTCAAAGGAATGTTGTTGCAAAGCGAGGCTGCAGCGCAGGAGGCGGCCATTTGTGGAACAGATGGTCTGCAGCCATTGGAGAGGGCAGTGATCCGTCTCGATGCATGTGAAGCGGAGATCGCAGCGAGCGACCGTACACTAGCTCAGCTGGCGAAAACCCCGTAGCCGCATGCGGCGCGGTCCTCAATGCCAACATCACCCCAGGCAGACACAGCTCCCAGTCAGTTTGTTGTTCAAACCACAATGCTCTCCACACGCGCTTCATGACGGAGTGGAGCTTCTCAACGGAATTCGACTGTGGGTGGTACACTGAGCTGGATAACAGCTTTACCCCACATCTTTCGAGAAAAGTTGTCGTCAAAGCGCTGGTAAACACTGTGCCGTGATCTGATTGGATTTTCGCAGGAAAACCAACTCGCGCAAATATGGACAGTAGTGCATTGACTATCTCAACTGAGCTGAGTTCTTTAAGCGGCACTGCTTCAGGGAACTTTGTCGCTGGGCAGATCACAGTCAAAATGTGTCTGTACCCCGTGGCTGTTACCGGCAGAGGTCCCACTCTATCAATAACGAGCCGTCTAAAAGGCTCCGTAATGATAGGTACCAACTTCAACGGCGCCCTCGATTTGTCCCCTGGTTTGCCCACCCGCTGACAGGTGTCACATGTCTTCACAAAGTGGTCTGCGTCCCGAAAACACCCTGGCCAATAGTACTCTTGCAAGAGACGGTCCTTAGTTTTCTTAACTCCTAGGTGTCCGGACCACGAACCCCCATGCGACAAGCGCAACAGATCCTGACGATAGCACTGAGGCACGATCAGCTGATCGAACTCCACTCCCCTGCGGTCTATATACTTCCGGTACAGGACCCGACCACTTTCCACAAAGCGAGCATTTTTCTTCGCGATACCTTCCTTGACAATGCAGCGTATGTTTTCTAGGCTGCCATCCTTCTTTTTCTCGGCTATCAAAGCCGACCGGCTGACTTTTAGCAACCTATTAAGTCCGTCTGACGTAGGCGCGATGAGCAAATCTTCAGATAGCTCTTCTAACTTTCCCGTGTCGGGAATTTCCTCTCCAGTATCTGGTGCCTTCAACGCTACAGGCTCAATTTTATTCAGTTCGGGCGTGCTCTGAATATCAGCTTGTTGCGCCTCTGACCCTTTTTCATTGTTCGACAACGTCGGCCCCGCAACTACCGCCTTTGCAGCGAGCTCCCGAACTTTCGATCTGGTTAAGGCCTGAACGCTAGCCTCACCAAACAAAAGCCCCTTCTCGCGCAGGAGGTGATCGGACCTGTTCGAAAATAGGTACGGGTACTGGGGGGGGCAGCATAGATGACACTGCCGCCTCTTTCTCAAGTGCTCCGAAAGGTCCTTCAATAAGCACTTTTGCTACGGGCAGACACACGCTGTGAGCTTCCACGGCTTGCTTGATCCATGCGCACTCGCCCGTGAACATATCGGGTTCTACGTAAGAGGGGTGAACTACATCCATCGTAGCTGCGGAATCGCGAAGCACTCGGCACTCTTTCCCGTTCACGAGGAGGTCTCGCATGTAAGGCTGGAGAAGCTTCATGTTCTCGTCAGTGCTGCATAATGACAAAAACACGACTTTTGTTTTTGTTTCTGGACACTGCGCCGAAAAGTGACCCGGCTTCTGGCACGTATAACACACGCGTACTTGCCTCGTCTCGAACCGCTTTCTGCGTTCAGCTTCGGCTGCCGCCGTCTCCTTACGTTCGGTCGGACTGCTTTCACTCGCATCCGTACTACGTGTGTCCCCCTTTGCTCTCATGGGCGTGAACTTCGGCCTCTCAAACTTGGAGCCAAATTCACCCTTTTGAGCGTCCTTAGCTCCACGAGCCCGACGCGTCACAAACTCTTCGGCTAGCTCAGCGGCTCTAGCCACCGTACTAACGTCTGGCCTATCCAAGACCCAGTACCACACGTTCTCAGGTAACCGACTATAAAACTGTTCCAGCCCGAAACACTGCAGAACTTTCTCGTGGTCACCAAACGCTTTCTCTTCTTTGAGCCACTCCTGCATGTTTGACATAAGCCTGTAGGCAAACTCTGTATATGACTCGCTTTACCTTTCTCATTTTCCCGAAACTTCCGACGGAACGCCTCCGCTGACAGCCTGTACTTTTTTAGCGGACTCGATTTCACTTTGTCGAAATCCTCTGCCTCCCCTCTCTCCAAGCGAGCGACTACGTCGGCCGCCTCGCCGGGTAACAAAGTGAGCAAGCGCTGTGGCCAAGTTTCCCGAGAGAACCCCTGCTTCTCGCACGATCGCTCAAAGTTAACCAGGAACAAACCAATGTCCTCTCCAAGCTTAAACGGCCGCATCAGGTCCGTCATTTTAAACAATACTCGTTCTCCTGCACTGTGTACCTGACTTCCATTACGAGCGCGTTCCATCTCTAACTCGAGACGCTTCATTTCCACAGCGTGTTGACGGTCGCGCTCTCTTTCTTTCTCTTGTTGCTCTCGTTCTATCTGTTCTTTAAGTTCACGCTCATCTTTCTCTTTTTGTTCTTTTCGTTCACGCTCATCTTTCTCTTCTCTTCGTTCACGCTCATCTTTCTCTTGTTGTTCTTTTCGTTCACGCTCATCTTTCCCTTTCTGTTCTTTAAGTTCGCGCTCCTGTCTTTTTGCCCTCTCCTCAATGGTCTCAAGGCATTCCGACAGCGCGTCATCTTCAGCTTCTAACTCAAGAATAGCCCTCAGCAGTTCTGGTTTTCTGAGTTTGTCTGAGACATCCAGACCCAACTCCCTTGCAAGCTCCAACAATTTCGGTTTGCGCAACGACTAACCCGGCAGCAACGACAACCACAATTACCATCTCTGTTTCTGACACTAACAAAAGCCTGGCAAAACTCAGAAGAAGAAAGTCCCGCACTCACCAAACCTCGCAGCCAAGAATTCAGCGCAGTCGTTCCGCTGCAGGCAACCAGTCATCACACAGGGCTCGTTGCACTGCTCCCGGATGGTCGTTGTGCTGCTCAGCATACAGTCAACCGCATATCTTCGCTGCTGGCCTCCGTTGTCGCGATCCCACCGCTGGCAACCAGCTGTTGGAACCTCCACTGATGGCACCGGCTGTTGGAATCTCAGCGCTGCCACCAGCTGTTGGAACCTCAGTGCTTACACCCGTTATTGCAATCGGACCGCTGGCGCCCGTTGTCGCAAATGGGTCGCAAGCCCCAAGGGTAGCGTTGGCCTGGCGGCCTGGGGCACACTGGAAGCATCCGAAGGTCCCGGCAAAGCATGAGTCGACTGCTAACAGAACAACTTGTTTATTCTAGCATCGCAAAAGAGCGGCCGGTCAGGTCGACCGAAGTGGAGAGACGGGAGAGCACGCTTCTCGACTGAAGAATTCGGAGCCTCTCTCTTGGCGACCGGGAGCAGCGGCTTTTATACTCTTGGCGTCGCGGGCAAGAAGGAAGGTCACGGGATGACACCACGTGACAGCGAGGCACGGACGGACTGAGAGACATGTAGAGACGAGTGTAGTGACGCATCAGACGGGCCGGCGCCGGTCAGACCTCGCTTCACACTTGGGGAGCTCCTCTCCCCGGCTGCCGCGCTTTGACAAGCGTGGGCACACACATACACACACGCACACACAAAGACACGTGGCACTGAACATGCCGGGACGCGCTCGGCGGGGATGCGTCGCGGCCGCTCCGAACGGGCCAAAATGTCCGCCGCTTTGAACGAAGCCCCGGGGTCCGTTGCATCCGCGCCGGCTACACCGCGCGTCGTAGGCGAAACGTAACAATACCGAGTGACTGCAGTCAGCAGAAACACAAGATGGAGTGTATCATGTTGTCGGTGCATCCATGGCCTCTGCCTGCACAAAGCGCGCCGCTTGACTTGAGGCGTCCCACTGCTTTCGCTGTCGATTCTTTCGCGGCTGCATAGTGGTCAGCAGAAGATACGTGTGGGGCGTTGTTCCTGATGTGGATTGGGTGAGAATTTTATCCGGACAAATTGTAGAAGCAGCAAATTTAGCAAACCGGTCGTCCACGCGAGCGTGGAGGATTGGTTCGGCATGTGAAAACAGCGGAACAGTACAACGGAAACCAGTGTCGAACATACCGAGTGACTGCAGTCTGCAGAAAGACAAGTCTGAGGGAATCATCTTGTCGGTGCGTCTGTGCCCGCTAACTCTGCAGAGCACGCCGCTTGGCTTTGGGCGTCCCGCTGCTTTCATGATTGATACTTTCGCGGCTGCGTAGCGGTCAGCAGAAGAGACGTGTGGGGCGTTGTTACAGATGTGGATTGGGTGAGGACTTTGATCCGCACAATGTTTACAGGGAGCAAGTTCAGCGAAGCGGTCGTCCACGGGAGTGAGGACGATTATGTCGGCATCTGAATCCAGCGGAAAAGTGCAACGGAAACCAGTGCCGAAGGTGCCGAGTGACTGCAGTCTGCAAAAAGACAAGAGTGAGTGTATCATCTTGTTGGTGCATCCATGGCCTCTGAATGCGCAAAGCGCGCCGCTTGGCTTTAGACGTCCCGCCGCTTTCGCGGTTGATGCTTTTGCGGCTGCGTGGTGGTCAGCAGAAGAGACCTGTGGGGCGTTGTTACAGGGGTGGATTGGCTGAGGATTTCACGCGGAGAAAGTGCAGAAGCAGCAGGTTCAGCGAAGCGGTCGCCCACGGGAGCGAGGAGTATTTGGTCGGCATGGGATTCAAGCAGAATAGTGCAAGGGAAACCATTCTCGAAGATAACAAGTTACTGCAGTCTGAAGAAAGACAAGCGTGAGTGAATCACTTGTCGGTGCATCCGTGGCCTCTGACTGCGCAGGCCATGCCCCTTGGATTTAGGCGTCCCGCTACATTCGCTGTCGATGCTTTTGGGGCTTCGTAGTGGTCAGCATAAGAGACGTGGGGGCGTTGTTCTTAATGTGGGCAGGGTGAGGCGGCAGCTGCCATGTGTCACGCCTCAAGAAAGGTGGGGCTACCATCGTTCAGGAGAGTAAGACCATAGTTGTGGGCGATGTTTGCTAATCTTCGTTCTCTTGCATTTGTCCTTGTAGTTCCCCATGCTAGATCGTGTGCGTTGAAATCTACTATGATGACCCATGGAGTGGGACAAACACTCAAGATATCTGGGAAGCACTCAGGAAAGCCTGCGTGTGAAGAATACGTCTTGTTAGCGCACTAATATCTGGGCGCTCCCGCTGCTGCCAGGTTATCGCTGGGGAGTCGGTTCCTCGACATAAATCCGCAGCAGCTGATGAGGGTCCATTGGGAGTTCAGGTATCGCGTTACGGCACGCCGCCGGCATGATCCCTTTCAGATGATTTTTGCGATGAACAGAGCCACGGTGAATCGCGCAGACAGCGGGATGTCGGCCCAACGAAGGCAACTGGTGTGCAGGGAAACCGGCATGTGTGAAGAATACGTCTTGCTAGCGAACTATAATGTGGGCGCTCGCTCCATCTGCCAAGTGATCGTTGGTATGTCGGTTCCTCAATTTATATTCGCACCAGGTGATGATGAGCCAATGGGAGTGCCTGGCTCACATTACGCCACGTCATCGGCATGATCCCTTTCAGATCATCTTTGCGATGAAGAGAGCCACGGAAAATCACGCAGACAGCGGAATCTCGGCCTTACGAAGGCGAGCGAAGCCTGTGTGTGCGAAGAATACGTCTTCTTAGCGCGCTACAATCTGCCTGCTCCCGCTACTGCCAGGTTATCGTTGGTCAGTCGGTTCCTCGAATTATATACGCAACAGCTGATGAAGGGCGAATGGGAGTGCATGGCTCACGTTACGGCATATCACCGGCATAATCGCTTTCATATGATCTTTGCGATGAAAAGCGCCACGGTGTATCGTGCAGAAAGCGGAATTTCGGCCCAACAAAGGCAACCGGCGTGCAGGGAAATCTGCGTGTGCGAAGAATACGTCTCGTTAGCGCGCTTCAATGTGGGCGCTGCCGCTGCTGCCAAGTGATCGTTGGTTAGTCGGTTCCCCGATATATATCCGCAGCAGCTGTTGAGAATACAATGGGATTGCAGGGCTCACGTTGTGGCAAATAACCGGCGTGATCGCTTTCAAATGATCTTTGCGATGAAAAGAGATACCGTGAATCGCGGAGGCAGCGGAATGTCGGGCCAATGAAGGTGACCTGTGTGCAGGACACCTGAATGTGCGAAAAATACGTCTTGTTAGCGCGCTGAAATCTGGAGGCTGCCGCTGCTGCCAAGTGATTGTTGGTCAGTTGGTTCCTCGATCTATATCCGCAGCATCTGATGAGGGGCCAATGGGAGTGCAGGTATCACGTTACGGCACGTCGCCGACATGACCCCTTTCAGATGACCTTTGCGATGAATAGCCACAGTGAATCTCGGAAACAGCGGAATCTTGGCCCAACGAAGGAAACCGGCGTGCAGGGAAGCCTGCGTGCGGGAAGAATAATCTCTTGTTAGGGCGCTGTAAACTGGGCACTCCCACTGCTGCCAGTATATCGTTGGGCAGTCGATTCCTCGATTTATATAGGCAGCAGCTGATGAGGGGCCAATGGGAGTGCAGGTAATGCGTTAATGCAGGTCATCGGCACGATCGCATTCAGATGTACTTTGCGATGAAGTGAGCCACGTTGAATTGCGCATACAGCGAAATCTTGGCCCAACGAAGGAAACCGGCGTACAGCGAAACCTGCGTGTGCGAAGAATACGTGTTGTAAGCGCGCTGCAATCTGGGCGCTGCCGCTGCGGCCAAGTAATCGTTGGTCAGCCGGTTCCTCGATTTATATCCGCAACAGCTGATGAGGCGCGAACGGGAGTTCAGGGCTCACGTTACGGCATATCACAGGCGTGATCGCTTTCAGATGATCTTTGCGATGAAGAGAGCCACGGTGAATCGTCCAGGGAGCGAATTGTCGGCCCAAAGAAGGCAATCGGCGTGCAGCGTAACCCTCATGTGCGAAGAATACGTGATGTTATCGCGCTGCAATCTGGGCGCTGTCGCTGCTCACAAGTAATCTTTGGTCAGTCGGTCCCTCGATTTATATTCGCAACAGCTGACGAGGGGCGAATGGAAGTTCAGGGCTCACGACATGGCAAATCACCGGCGTTACCGCTTTTAAATGTTCTTTGCGATGAAGAGAGCCGCGTTGAATGTGGAGTGTCAAACAGCGGAGTGTCAAACGAAAGAAGGCAACTGGAAGGAACGAAAACCTGCGTTTGCGAAGAAGACGTCTTGCTAGCGCGCTGCAATCTGGGCGCTCCCGCTGCTGCCAAGTGATCGTTGGCCAGTCGCTTCCTTGATTTTAATCCGAAACAGCTGATGAGGGGCGAATCGGAGTGCAGGCATTACGTTACGGCACGTCATCGGCATCATCCATTTGAGATGATCGCTGCGATCAAGAGAGCCACGGCGAATCTCGCAGACAGCGGAATCTAGTCCCAACGAAGGCAATCGGCGTGTGTGTGTGTGAAATGATTTTAGAGAGAATGGAAGAGATAAGTGCAGTGCAGTAACTTTCTCTCACAGGAGGACACCTCAACAGCACTGTGCGGGGAAAGGGGTGTGGGGACAAAAAGATGAGAGAGGTTAAGAGGAGGCGGCAAAAAGTAAAAAAAAAAACATAGGAGAAAGCGGGGCTCGGAGCCGCCCTCTTAATTGTTTCGAACTGCAAAAACTGCATGCTCAAACATCTAGACAAATGGACACAAAAAAATGCATTGCAAATTAATGTGAGCAAAACAAAAGCAGTTTTTTTTCGGGCCAAGAATAAACAAGTTACTCTGACAAAAGAAATATACTTTAAATCTTGTCCGCTAGAAATAGTACCCCAGTTTAAAACTCTGGGCGTTGTGTTTAACCAGCAGATGTCCTGGGACGATCATGTGGCCCACATTACTTCCAAATTATCACAAATAATTGGTCTGCTCTATCGCAACCGTGAAATCTTACCCTCTTGTGTTATGATGTTAGTTTATTACTCTTTATTTAATTCTCGCCTTAACTATTGTAGCCTTATCTGGGGAACTACAACACAGGCAAACCTGAACAAATTACTTGTATTACAAAAAAAAGCAATGCGGATTGTTAAGAGATTACCGAGGTTGCATCATACAAGAGAAATATTCTTAGAACACAATATAGTTCCAGTAACAAAAATCTACGACTATCGCCTCAGCCGAACACTTAAACAAGAACATTTAAACAAAACATCTTTTATTCAAGCTCTTTCAGGCCTGAGAAGGCGTGAACAAAGCTACAACACAAGAAATAAGGATATGTGGGAAATTAAAACATTTCGAACAACATATGGGCTACAAACGTTAGAACACCGGCTTCCACAACTTCTTAATGACCTATTGAGACAGGATATAACACTTCAATATGCCACATTTCAGACACTCTTGGCTTACTTTCTTTCCTAAACCTTTTCTTGTTATTTCTTTATGCAACTAAAGCCAAATCGTTTTACAGAAGTATGGCGTTACTCGGTGTTATTTCTGTTTTTTCTGTTAAAGTGCCTTTGCCATGTCATTGCATTGTGTAAACCATTAAAAGCCTTCTTTTTTTTTTAAGTTATGTACCAGATGCAGCCTTTATGTAATATGTTTATATATTGCTCTGTAGTGTAATGTGACCGCCGTGGGCAGTGCTTCTTTTTGTGTATTTTCTTTTTTCTGACTTTGTATGCTACTGCCAAATAAGGGGGGCCGTTGCTCTGTCAAGCTGTTGAAAGACAGCTTTTACTTCGGTCCCCCTGCATCATCATGTATGACGTGATGGTCGAAATAAACTTACTTACTTACTTACTAGTGCCGCAAGCACACACTTGACGATAGAGGAGTGGGCAACAGGAAAAAGCAGCGCGTTGGTCGTGTCGCGAGGCAGTCCCAAACGCCGATACGAAGAACACAAGTCCGTGCCCTCCACGCTGAAAGCAGGACAGTGAAGTAGGAGGTGCCCGAGCGTCTCGACATCGGCACAGTTACTGCACACGGCGCTGCCCTTTCCCTGCAGCCTATGTAGTCTGGCTGCCTTCATGTAGCAGCCGCCACGCAGGCGAAGGACGAACAAGCGTTCTTCGCGTGAGAGTCCGGCACGGGGGAGGATTCGAGAGAGAGAGATTCTTGTTTGGGAAGGAAGAAACATGGGGTAAAGTGCAGCGCAGTAACTGTCTCTCAGATGAGGACACCTCAACCGCGCTGCACAGGGGCGATGGGGTAGAAAAGAGTGGTGGAAGAGACAGGGAAGCAGCAGCAGCGGTCGAAACACCGTAGGTGTGGGGAGGGGGCTCAGAGGCGGTCGGCTAGGGCGATGTCCTCGGCGAACACCAGAATCGCTCGGAAGAGGCGCTTCTGGTTTTAAATGCAGCCCGTGGGGTGCAGCAGATTGTCTACCGTTGCACAGGGAAGGCTGTGTGCAGGGTAGACTTTTGCGAGGGCCACGCACGCGTTCGATAAAGTCGGGCACTCGCACAACAAGTGTTCCAACGTTTCGGTCGCGCCGCAGTCCCGGCATAAAGGGGAGAGGGCTCCTTGCAGACGATGCCTCCTCTCGGCGGGCCATACGGAACCGGTCCGCAAGGCAAGGAGGAAGGCGCGCTCGCGCCTAGTGAAGCCGGCCTCCGGGAGATGGGGTGGCGGGCGTCCGCGCGCAACACGGCCATCTGGGTGGCGCAGCGCGAGCTCGCGGCGGATTTTTACCAGCGCGGTGTCGAACGCGCTCACCCGTTTCGTGACTTGCGTGTTCGGGTCGTGTGCGCGTCGTGCAAGTTTGTCGACGGCCTCATTCCCGGTGACGCCGACGTGCGAAGGCACCCACTGCAGGCGAAGATCGAATCCCCGTTGCTGCAAAGCGTGGAGCCTGCACGCGACACGGTGGGCGAGCAGCGGGGCGCGTTCCTCAAGGAGCAGCTGCTGTAGGGCGGGCCTCGAGTCGGTGAGTATCGCCGCACGAGAGATGTGCGGCGATTGCTCGAGCACGTCCGCGGCCAGATGAATGCCTACGAGCTCAGCGGTGGTGGAGGATGCTCGGCAAGGCAGGCGGCACTGGTTCTCAATGCCGAGACTCGGGGCGATGCAGGCAGCAGCTGCGGAGCCGTCTTCGAGGACCGAGCCGTCCGTGTAAAGGTGCGCTCTCCCCGCCAGGTCGCCTTGTATCCTCGCTGCAGCCTCCTGCAGGATGGGGCAGAGAGGCGTGCGGTGCTTGGAGCGGATGCCTGGCAGTTCGAGACACACGTCCAGGGGCATGGAGAGACTCGGAGGCGGCCAGGCTGGTGGTGGAGCCGGCGGATCAGCCACGATGTTCTCGAACAGCTGCATCATCTTGCCCCCGCGTGATGAAGGGAGGTCCCGGAGGAGCGACAGGATGGGGCCCGTGCCGGGGGCTCGAGAGTGGCGCTCAATATGGTCAAGCGCGCGGAGATCAGCCGTCAGTGAAGGGGGCCAGGCACCAGTTTCGCCGAGCGTCTCCGCCAGTCGTAACATACGGGGGAGGCCGTGGCACACGCGAAGCACCCTGCGATGGTCGCGGTCAACGGCGCGCCACAGGGAGTCACGCACATCGCAGAGCGGCAGCGCGTAGAACACCCGCGAGCGCACCATCGCTCCATAAACACTGACGGCGAACGATGGAGGGCAGCCTTGCCAGCGCGCGAGGAGGCGGCTAACCGCACGCTCAACACGGAGAGAGGCGGCGCGCAGGCGTTTCACAGACGCGACCCATGTGAGGCGATGGTCGATGGTCAGACCGAGATAGGTCACCGTCGGCTCCCAGCTCAGTGAAACACCGTCGATGAGCACGCGGCCGGTGTGGCGGCGTGCGGCAGCGCGAGGGTGCACCATTATCGCCTCACTCTTGGTCGATGAGAGCTGCAGGCCGATGGCACGGAGGAAACCGGCGACTGAATCCAGGGCCGCCTGCAGTCCGCGTCGCATCTCGGCGATGTCAGACGTCGGCCCACGCACGTAGAGTGCTACGTCGTCCGCGTACACAACAGCACGCACAGGAAAACGGCCAGCTTTTGGTATGCACTCGATGATGGGAGCGAGGGTAAGGTTAAACAGAAATGGGCTCAACACACTACCCTAAGGCACACCGGTGGACACTGGCCGAGGCGAGCTGGTGGCCCGGCCCACGTGGACGACGAACTTCCTGTCGGCGAGGAAGGCCTGCACGTAGGCAAGCAGGCTGCCCACAACGACGAGGGCTCGCACAGCAGAGATGACGGACTCGTGCGGGAGGGTGTCAAAAGCGCTGCGCACGTCGAGTAGGAGAAGGAATGCGGCCTCTCCGGCGCGCCTGGCCTGCTCCAGCCTGCCGACAACAACGGCGAGGCAGTCTGCAGTGGAGCGCTGTGCTCGGAATCCGCACTGTTCGGGTGGAAGGGCACCGCGAGCGCGCGCAAACCACTGGAGTCTCGACAGTGCCATCGCCTGCATGGTCTTGCCCGGGAGAGATGTCAGCGAGACCGGCCTGTATGAAGCGAGTTCGCGCGAGGGTTTGCTGCGCTTGAGAACCGGCACCACGACAGCAGAGCACCACGACTCCGGTAGCGAGCCCTCGCGGAAGACGGCGTTGCAGGCGTCTAGGAGGTGCTGGCGCTGGGCGTCGTCGAGGTTGCGGAGCATCTGATGTGTGATGCCGTCTGCTCCGGGGGTGGTGCGGCGTCGCCTGCGGCGCAGGACGCGCTGCTGCTCGTGAAAGGTGAAGTCGTCACTGCACAGGCTGTCAATCGCCCGCTCGGTATGCGCGCGATCTTCCCCTCTCACGAACACAGCCGTGTAGAGTGCCCGCAATGCAGCCTCAGGGACTCCGGGTGCTGTTGTAGCGTTGGCGGCGGCGAAAGAGTCTGCCAGAAGCTCGGCGAGCGCCAACTCAGTGATGCCGCGGGCAACAGCGGTGCCGAGAACTGGCCAACGTGGGGTCCTCGGGTTCACAAGGGAGCGCATGATGCGCCAGCCACGGTGCTCGTTTTGCGGGTCGGCGAGTGACGCGCAGAGTCTGGCCCAGATGCGACGGCGCAACTGCCTGGCATGCCGTCGGCACACAGCGTCCAGTCTGTTATAAGTAGTCCAGTCAGACGCGGCACCCGTGCGGATGGCGCGGCGCTGGGCATGGCGGCGGGCGGCGCGAATGTTCAGCAGCTTAATGTCCGGGCAGGGAGTGCCGGCCGGCACAACCGCACTCGTTGACGCGCGCCTAGCACACTCTGCTATGTGCGCGAAAAAATCGGTGTCGCGCGACCATCTATGACACAGATCGCGGAAGAGCGTCCACCGAACTACAACGCACACGCGAACGACTCCGCGGCTGGGGCAGGCGGGTGATAGCGTGATAGGGAAGTGATCCGATCCGGCAGTGTCTGGGGCGCGCTGCCAGAAATATGAGCAGCGCTCCGAGACAAGCGCCAGATCGATCAGCGAGGTTTGTACGCCGCGGCGCACAAACGTGGGCCTCCCGCTGTTTAGGATGGACAGGCCAAGCGATGACGCGGTAGCAAGGAGCGCTTTTCCCCGCGGATCACTGATAGCACCGCCCCAGCTACGGTGGTGAGCGTTAAAGTCTCCACACACTACACAGTCCGCAGAAAACAAGGCAATCAGGCGCGTGAGGTAAGCGAAGTCGTTCTGGTGGTGACTGTTGCGGCCGCGATTGGGGCGCATGTAAACAGACGCCACAGAGGTGTCAGCGGCCCGGACGCGCACGCTAGCGGCCACACACTCCACCACAGCACTGCACAGCTGACTTGTGTCGATGAGGACATGCGGAAGGGTGGCGCGCATGTACAGCGCAACGCGGGGGCGCTTCTGCGGGTGGGCACTGTCGTGGCAAGGTGCAGAAGTACAGTGTGCCAAGGCGCACTCACTGGCACTGCTGTAGCCGATGTAACCAGGCAGCGAGACATCCTCTGCACGCACATACGTCTCCTGAAAGGCGAGGACATCGTAGTCGCACAGAGGCAGGTGCTCGACGAGCTCCGAGTGCCGGCAGCGCAGGGAATTGCAGTTCCACTGCAGAATGCGCGGCCGAGGAACGCCCTGAGCTCTAACTGCCATGGTTGGTCAGTGCCCCGTGGGCGGCGAGAGCAGCGGCACACAGCGTACGGGCAGGCGAATCGTGCGGCAAGAGTTCCGTGGCGCATTTCAGTGCGGCTGCGAGCAGCGCGATCACGGCGCCGCGCGGGTCAGCGGGAGCCACGGTGACCGCCAGCGAGGGGGTCGACGTGTTGCCTGCGACAGGCGGCCTCGCCGGACGGTTGTTCGCGACATCGGCGAACGTGCGGCCGGCGTCGACACGCGATGAAGCTCGAGGGGCGGCGAGGGGTTGAGGGCCTCTCGGCGCCGGCTTCTCGGTGGCACGGACGATGCTGGCTGCCTGTTGGCGCGTGATCGGTTCGATCGACGATGCGACCGTCTCAGCGATGTGGCGTTACCGCTTCGAGTCAGGGCAGCGAGGCTCGGTCGCGCTGTGTCGGCCGCCGCAGTTGAGGCACTTGGCGCACCTCGCAGTGCATTCAGCCATCGAGTGGTTCAGCCATCGAGCCGACGCATCTTGAAGAGCGCGATCTCCTTTGGTGGTGTGTTGCCCGAGAAGCCCGCAACAAAGTTCGGCCCCGCGCGATAGCAGCCGAGGACGGGCACTGCAGAATCAATGTTTGTG
This sequence comes from Dermacentor andersoni, assembly GCF_023375885.2. NCBI lineage: Eukaryota > Metazoa > Arthropoda > Arachnida > Ixodida > Ixodidae > Dermacentor > Dermacentor andersoni. Next base: position 33,810,988 of record NC_092818.1, read on the forward strand.
CACACGGTGTCAGGGTCGAGGGACGTATCGACGCCGAAGAGGACACCGGTGCACGAGTCCTTTGGGGCCGCTGCGGCGCGCACAGGGACATCGCAGATGTCCACCACCACGAGGAGGGGTGCAAGTGGCGAGTCAGGCAGCGTGTCAACCGCTACAACATTGAGTCGAAAGTTCATGCGGACGCGGTGCGCGCCAGCCACCTTCGAGAGCTGTGCCGCGATGGCCTCTTCCGTTGATGAACGGAAGATCCGCTGGCCCATGGGGCGAAACAGGACAGTGTCGCAGGGCTCCCGGATGGGCGCGAGAGCGGCCTCCGGGAGCCACGCGGGAAGTGGACGCGGGGAGTGGATCACGCGGGAAGTGGACCTCACTACGTAATTAAATAGAATAAAAAACTTCTAAAAGAAATAACTAAGTATCAAAAATATACAGAAAAGCGATGGGAGTGAGCGTCCTTTGCGACGGCGTCGGCGGCCTCGTTTCCCGGTAAGTCGGACGTGTGCCGGGACCCTCTGCAAGGCCATATTGCAGCGCCACCCGAGGAGATGGTGGAGTTTTGAACGGACCCGTTGCACAAGCGGAAGACCGACATAGTCCTTCGCAAGCATACACACCGCCGTACGCAAGTCAGGTAGGATCGCCGCGGAAACAGCACCGCTCTTCTTTAGAAATAGGTCAGCCGCAAGGTCGATCGCAGCGGGCTCGGCCACAGGCAACCGGCGTGCAGGGAAACCTGCGTGTGCAAAGAATACATCTTGTTAGCGCGCTGCAATCTGGACGCTGTCGCCAAGCGCCAAGCGATGGTTGGTCAGTCGGTTCCTCGATCTATATGCGCAGCAGCTGGTGAGGGGCCAATCGGAGTGCAGGTATTACGTTACGGCACGTGATCGGCATGATCCATTTCAGATGATCTTTGCGATGAAGAGAGCCACGGTGAATCACGCTGACATCGGAATCTTGGCCCAACGAAGGCAACCGGCGTGCGTGGAAACCTGCGTCTGTGCAGAAAACGTCTTGTTAGCGCACTGGAATCTGGACGCTGCCGCTGCTACCAAACGATCGTTGGCCAGTCGTTTCCTCGATCTATATCCGCAGTAACTGTTGAGGTACAATGGAATGTCAGGGCTCACGTCACAGCATATCACCGGCGTCATCGCTTTCAGATTATCTGTGCGATGAAGAGAGCCACAGTTCTTCGCGCAGACAGCGGAATGACGGCCCAACGAAGGTAACCGGCGTGCAGGGAAACCTGCGTGTGCGAAGAACACGTCTTGTTAGCGCGCTGCAATCAGGGCGTTGCCGCTGCTGCGAACTAATCATTGGTCGTTCGGTTCCTCGATCTATATCTGCGGTAGCTGCTGAGGAGCCAATGAGATTGCAGGGCTCACGTTACAGAACATCAACGGCGTGATTTTTTTCAGATGACCGCTGCGATGAAGCGAGCCACGGTGAATCGCCTAGACACGGGAATGACGGCCCAACGAAGGCAACCTGTGCGCAGGTAAACCTGCGTGTGCGAAGAATGCGTCTTGTTCGCGCGCTCCAATATGGCCGCTGTCCTTGCTGCGAAGTGATAGGTGGTCAATCAGTTCCTCGATTTATATCCGCCGCAGCTGATAAGGGGTCAATGGGAGTGCAGTTATCACGTTACGGCACGCCACTGGCATGAACCCTTTCAGATGATCTTGGCGATGAAGAGAGCCACGGCGAATCGCGCAGACTGCGGAATGTCGGCCCAACGAAGGCAACCTGTGTGCAGAGAAACCTGCGTGTGCGAAGAATACGTCTTGTTAGCGCACTGCAATCTGGGCGCTGCGGCTGCTGCCAAGTAATCGTTGGTCAGTCGGTTCCTCGATTGATATCAGGAACTGCTGATGAGGGGCGAATGGAAGTGCAGGGCTCACGTTACGGCATATCACCGGCGTGATCGCTTTCAGATGACCTTTGCGAAGAAGAGAGCCATGGCGAATCGTGCAGGCAGCGGAATGTCGGCCCACCGAAGGCAACCGGCGTGCAGGGAAACCTGCGCGTGCGAAGAATACGTCTTGTTAGCGCGCTGCAATATGGCCGCTGCCCTTGCTGCGAAGTAATCGTTGGTCAGTCGGCTCCTCGATTTATACCACAGCAGCTGATGAGCGGCCAATGGGAGTGCAGGTATCACGTTGTGGCACGCCACCGGTATGATCCCTATCAGATGGTCTTTGCGATGAAGAGAGCCATGGCCAATCGCGCAGACAGCGGAATCTCCGCCGAACGAAGGCAACCGGCGTACAGGGAAACCTGCGTGTGCGAAGAACACGACTTGTTACCGCACTGGAATCTGGGCACTGCCGCTGCTGCGAACTGATCATTGGTCGTTCGGTTCCTCGATCTATATCCGCGGTAGCTGCTGAGGGGCCAATGAGATTGCAGGGCTCACCTTCATCATCATAATCAACCTAGTGACGCCCACTGCAGGGCAAAGGCCTCTCCCATACTTCTCCAACTACCCCTGTCATGTACTAATTGTGGCTATGTTGTCCCTGCAAACGTCTTAATGTCATCCGCGCACCTAACTTTCTGCCGCCCCCTGCTACGCTTCCCTTCCCCTGAAATCCAGTCCGTAACCCTTAATGACCATCGGTTATCTCCCCTCCTTATTACATGTCCGGCCCATGCCCATTTCGTTTTCTTGATTTCAACTAAGATGTCATTTACCTGCCTTTGTGGCCTCACCCAATCAGCTCTTTTCTTATCCCTTAACGTTACACCGATCATTCTTCTTTCGATAGCTCGTTGCGTCGTCCTCAATTTCAGCAGAACCCTCTTCGTGAGCCTCCAGGTTTCTGCCCCATATGTGAGTACTGGTAAGACACAGCTGTTATACTCTTTCCTTTTGAGGGATAGTGGCAACCTGCTGTTAATGATTTGAGAATGCCTGCCGAACGCACCCCAACCCATTCTTATTCTTCTGGTTATTTCAGTCTCATGATCCGGATCCTTGGTCACTACCTGCCCTAAGTAGATGTATTCCCTTACCACTTCCAGTGCCTCGCTACCTATCGTAAACTGCTGTTCTCTTCCGAGACTGTTAAACATTACTTTAGTTTTCTGCAGATTAATTTTCAGACCCACCGTACTGCTTTGCCTCTCCAGGTCAGTGAGCATGCATTACAATCGGTCTCCTGAGTTACTAAGCAAGGCAATATCATCAGTGAATCGCTAGTTGCTAAGGTATTCTCCATCAGCTTTTATCCCCCATTCTTCCCACTCCAGGTCTCTGAGTACCTCCTGCAAACATGCTGTGAATAGCATTGGCGAGATCGTATCTCCCTGTCTAACGCCTTTCTTTATTGGGATTTTGTTGCTTTCTTTGTGGAGGACTACGGTGGCTGTGGAGCCGCTATAGATATCTTCCAGTATTTTTACATTTGGCTCATCTACACCCCGATTCTGTAATGCCTCCATGACTGCTGAGGTTTCGACTGAATCAAACGCTTTCTCGTAATCAATGAAAGCTATATATAAGGGTTGGTTATATTCTGCACATTTTTCTATCACCTGATTGATAGTGTGGGTATGGTCTATTGTTGAGTAGCCTTTACGGAATCCTGCCTGGTCCTTCGGTTGACAGAAGTCTAAGGTGTTCCTGATTCTATTTGCGATTACCTTAGTAAATACTTTGTAGGCAACGGACAGTAAGGTGATCGGTCTATAATTTTTCAAGTCTTTGGCGTCCCCTTTCTTATGGATTAGGATTATGTTAGCGTTCTTCCAAGATTCCGGTACGCTCGAGGTTATGAGGCATTGCGTATACAGGGTGGCCAGTTTCTCTAGAACAATCTGACCACCATCCTTCAACAAATCTGCTGTTACCTGATCCTCCCCAGCTGCCTCGCCCCTTTGCATAGCTCCTAAGGCTTTCTTTACTTCTTCTGGTGTTACCTGTGCGATTTCGAATTCCTCTAGTCTATCCTCTCTTCCACGATCTTCGTGGGTGCCACTGGTAGTATATAAATCTCTGTAGAACTCCTCAGCCACTTGAACTATCTCATCCATATTAGTAACGATATTGCCGGCTTTGTCTCTGAACGCACACATCTGATTCTTGCCTATTCCTAGTTTCTTCTTCACTGTTTTTAGGCTTCCTCCGTTCCTGAGAGCCTGTTCAATTCTATCCATATTATAGTTCCTGATGTCCGCTGTCTTACGCTTGTTGATTAACGTCGAAAATTCTGCCCGTTCTATTCTAGCTGTAGGGTTAGAGGCTTTGATACATTGGCGTATCTTGATCATATTTTTATCTCCTGCGATAGGTTACTGGTTTCCTGTCTAACGGCGTTACCACCGACTTCTATCGCGCACTCCTTAATGATGCCCATGAGATTGTCGTTCATTGCTTCTACACTAAGGTCCTCTTGCTGAGTTAAAGCCGAATACCTGTTCTGTAGCTTGATCCGGAATTCCTCTAGTTTCCCTCTTACCGCTAACTCATTGGTTGGCGTCTTGTGTACCAGTTTCTTCCGTTCCCTCCTCGAGTGTAGGCTAATTCGAGTTCATACCATCCTATGGTCACTGCAGCGTACCTTGCCGAGCACGTCTACATCTTGTATTCGGGCTCCTCCACGTCCACTTTGGACTAACCCGCTTGCTGAAAAAGGTATTCATTATCCGCATATTATTCTTTTCTGCAAACTCTACTAATAACTCTCCTCTGCTATTCCTAGAGCCTATGCCATATGCCCCCACTGACTTGTCTCCAGCCTGCTTCTTGCCTACCCTGGCATTGAAGTCGCCCATCAGTATAGTGTATTTTGTTTTGACTTTACCCATCGCCGATTCTACGTCTTCATAAAAGCTTTCGACTTCCTGGTCATCATGACTGCATGTAGGGGCATAGACTTGTACCACCTTCAATTTGTACCTCTTATTAAGGTTCACAACAAGACCTGCCACCGTCTCGTTAATGCTATTCCTGTATGTTACCAGCTATTTCCTTATTAATCAGGAATCCCACTCCTAGTTCTCGTCTCTCCGCTAAGCCCCGGTAGCACAGTACGTGCCCGCTTTTTAGCACTGTATATGCTTCTTTTGTCCTCCTAACCTCACTGAGCCCTATTATATCCCATTTACTACCCTATAATTCCTCCAATAGCATTGCTAGACTCGCCTCACTTGATAACGTTCTAACGTTAAACGTTGCCAGGTTCAGATTCCAATGGCGGCCTGTCCGGAGCCAGGTATTCTTAGCACCCTCTGCAGCGTCACAGATCTGACCGCCGCCGTGGTCAGTTGCTTCGCGGCTGCCGGGGACTGAGGGCCGGGGTTTGATTGTTGTATTCATATAGGAGGTTGTGGCCATGTACTGCACCTGGGTGGCCAATCCTGCTCTGGTGAGAGAGTGCGTTACCGGTTCTGGTCACCGGGATCAGGCCGCACTCCAGGCCTGTTTGTGCAATTTTCTCAACGCACGGTTTTTTTGTATTTTCCGGTGGAGAATTGCGTGGCACCGGGGTTTGAACCACGGTCCTCTTGCATGGGAGACGGATCATCTACCGTCCCCGCAGGAGTTAATTAAAAATTTAATTATGGGGTTTTACGTGATAAAACCACTTTCTGATTATGAGGCACGCCGTAGTGGAGGACTCCGGCAATTTCGACCACGTGGGGTTCTTTAACGTGCACCTAACTCTAAGTAAACGGGTGTTTTCGCATTTCGCCCCCATCGAAATGCGGCCGCCGTGGCCGGGATCCGATCCCGCGTCCCCGTGCTCAGCAGTCTAACACCATAGCCACTGAGCAACCACGGTGGGTCCCGCAGGAGTTCTACGCCTCATTTAACCTACAGTGGTGCCCTATTTGATCAGACAAGGTTGACCAATCTGAGCTCGGTTATACCGCACGGATGGCACTCGGCTAGAGAACCTGGTATTTATGACTTGCACATGTCTCGCCGTACCTAATTGAGGATGTATATAATTTTTTAGGACGGTTCCCGTACAGTGATAAAATAAAGGAAAAGACATTAAAAATAAAGAAAAAAAAGGGGACACAAACAACGGAACATGACAGGTGATTTGAACTCGTGACCCTTGGATGTTGCCCGGAAAGATAGCTTAGTCGGTTGGTTCGTCAGGCCCCAGGTTACTTTCAAGCGCCATAGCTCCTGCTCCGAGCATCATACTTACGTGGAAAGGGACTAATGTTGTCCGCGATAGTCGGAAGGCATAGTTTCTTGAAAAATGACCACCCGAGGTGAAGAGCGAACTCGAGCGGCTTTAGAGACTAAGAAAACTGCCTTAAAATATTTAGACTTGAGGGGAAAGCTTCGTTAACAAACTATAACACGGCAATCCGCACTCAAATACGACGAGATATTGAGACATGGAAAATTCCCTTGAAATAAATATGGTTTGCTAGACCAATGCTTGTAAGTATTGAACCTCTTAAAAAGATGAGGGGGGAAATATGCGCTCACCGAGAGGGCATCGTCCGCACGAGACCACCACCAGGCACCTTACTGAGACGTGGAAAGCTCTGCGGCCGGAACAAAGCCTCCCTTCTCCGCCGGCCAAGAGGGGAAAACGCGCTTTCCGATCGCTCAAGGTTGCGCGGACATAGTATAACTAGCGTCTAGGAAAAGCTTAAACAGGTGCGAGGGCGGCACGCATAGCGTGGGAAGCTAGCCTCCAGAATAACTATCTCAAGGACTGCTGCTGACGAGGGCGAAATACCTTCGTGTAATTATAATAACCCTAATAGGACTACTTTCAAAGAAAATAAGAAAAAAAAGTAAAAGGCCCAGAAGGCTATACTACGAGAGCTATGACTGATAATTTTCTGTATATATATGGGATCGCATGCGCGCGCTGTTGCTTTGTCTCTGCGTGTAGTAGTTAAGAGAGCCAGTTTAAGGGCGGAGAAGAAGGAAGGAAAGGAAAGAAAATTGCAGCGCCGTGGTCTTAAAGCGCACCCGTGGTAGAGAAACGGAAGGCGATATAAGCGTGCGTGGCTTTGACACGCACACGATAGCACAGCAATCAGCGCTAGTATATAATTGAAACCCTAATAATAAATTTAAATATTCATCTCATCTATGGGATCTACTGCGCGCGTTGTTGCTTTGTCTCTGCGTGTAGTAGTGAAGAGAGCCAGTTTAAGGGCGGAGAAGAATGAAGGAAAGGAAAGCAAAATTGCAGCGCCGTGGTTTTAAAGCACACCCATGGTAGAGAAACGGAAGGCGATAGAAGCCTGCGTGGCTATGATACGCACACGACAAACTGCCTTAAAATATTTAGACTTGAGGGAAAGCTTCGTTAACAAACGATAGCACAGCAATCAGCATTCGAATATAATTATAACCCTAATAATAATTGTAAATATTCATCTCATCTATGGGATCTAATGCGCGCGCTGTTGCTTTGTCTCAGCGTGTAGTAGTTAAGAGAGCCAGTGTAAGGGTGGAGAAGAAGGAAGGAAAGGAAAGTCTCTGAAGCAAAATTGCAGCGCCGTGGTTTTAAAGCGCAACCGTGGTAGATAAACGGAAGGCGATATAAACGTACGTGACCATGATACGCACACGACAAACTGCCTTAAAATATTTAGACTTGAGGGGAAAGCTTCGTTAACAAACTATAACACGGCAATCAGCACTCGAATACGACGAGAGAAATTATTGAGACATGGAAAATTCCCTTGAAATACATATGATTTGCGAGACAAATGCTTGTAAGTATTGAACCTCTTAAAAAGATGAGGGGGGAAATATGCGCTCACCGAGAGGGCATCGTCCGCACGAGACCACCACCAGGCACCAGGCACCTCACGTTACAGAACATCAACGGCGTGGTCGCTCTCAGATAATCTTTGCGATGAAGAGAGCCACGGTGAATCACGCAGACAGTGGAATGACGGCACTATGAAGGTAGCCGGCGTGCAGGGAAACCTGCGTGTGCGAAGAGCACGTCTTGTTCGCGCGCTTCAATCTGGGCGCTGCCGCTGCTGCGAACTCATCATTGGTCGTTCGGTTCCTCGATCTATATCCGCGATAGCTGCTGAGGGGCCAATGAGATTGCAGGGCTCACATTACAGAACATCAACGGCGTGGTCGCTCTCAGATAATCTTTGCGATGAAGAGAGCCACGGTGAATCACGCAGACAGCGGAATAACGGCCCAGCGAAGGTAACCGGCATGCAGGGAAACCTGTGTGTGCGAAGAATACGTCTTAAAAGCGCTCCAATATGGCCGCTGCACTTGCTGCGAAGTGATAGGTGGTCCATCAGTTCCTCGATATATATCCGCAGCAGCTGATGAGGGGCTAATGGGAGTGCAGGTATCACGTTACGTCACGTGATCGTCATGATCCCTTTCAGATGAACATTGCGATGAAGACAGCCACGGCGATTCGCGCACACAGCGGAATCTCCGCCGAACGAAGGCAAGCGGCGTGCAGGGAAACCTGCTTGTGCGAAGAACACGTCTTGTTAGCGCGTTGCAATCTGGGCGCTACCGCTGCTACCAAACGATCGTTGGTCAGTCATTTCCTCGATCTATATCCGCAGTAGCTGTTGATGTACAATGGTATGGCAGGGCTCACGCACGTCACAGCATATCACCGGCGTGATCGCTTTCAGATGATCTTTGCGATGAAGTGAGCCACGGTGAATCACGCAGACATCGGAATCTCGGATCAACGAAGGCAACCGGCGTGCAGGGAAATCTGCGTGTGCGCAGAAGCGTCTTGTTAGCGCGCTGGAATCTGGGCGCTGCCGCTGCTACCAAACGATCGTTGGTCACTCATTTCCTCGATCTTTGTCTGCAGTAGCTGTTGAGGGGCCAATGAGATTGCAGGGCTCATGTTACAGAACATCAAAGGAGTGCTTGTTTTCTGGTGATCTTTGCGATGAAGAGAGCCATGGCGAATCGTGCAGACAGCGGAATGTCGGCCCATCGAAGGCAACCGGCGTGCAGGGAAACCTGCTTGTGCGAAGAATACGTATTGTTAGCGCTCTCCAACATTGCCGCTGCCGCGGCTGCGAAGTGATAGGTGGTCAATGTGTTCCTCGATTTTTATCCACAGCAGCTGATGAGGGGCCAATGGGAGTGCAGGTATCACGTTACGGCACGCCACCGCCATGATCCCTTTCAAATGATCTTGGCGATTAAGACTGCCACGGCGAATCGCGCAGACAGCGGAATGTCGGCCCAACGAAGGCAATCGGAGCGCAGGGAAAGCTGCGTGTGTGATGAATTCGTCTCGTTAGCGCGCTGGAATCTGGGCGCTGCCGCTGCTGCCAAGCCATCGTTGGTGAGCCGGTTAATAGATCTATATATGCAGCAGTTGATGAGCTGCCAATAGGAGTGCAGGGCTCACATTACGGCACGTCACTGGCATAATACTTTCAGATGATCTTTGCGATGAAGAGAGCCACGGTGAATCGCGCCGACATCGGAATCTTGGCACAACGAAGGGAACCGGCTTGCAGGGAAACCTGCGTCTGTGCAGAAAACGTCTTGTTAGGCGTTGGAATCTGGGCGCTGCAGCTGCTACCAAACGATCGCTGGCCAGTCGTTTCCTCGATCTATATCCGCAGAAGCTGTTGAGGTTCAATGGAATGGCAGGGCTCACGTTACGGCATATCGCCGGCGCGATCGCATTCAGACGATCTTTGTGATGAAGAGAGCCACAGTTAATCGCGCAGACAGCGGAATGACGGTGCAACTAAAGTAACCGGCGTGCAGGGAAACCTGCGTGTGCGAAGAACACGTCTTGTTAGAGCGCTTCAATGTGAGCGCTGCTGTTGCTGCCAAGTGATCGTTGGTCAGTCAGTTCCTCGATCTATATTCGCAGTAGCTGTTGAGGGGCCAATGAAATTGCAGGGCTCATGTTACAGAAAAGCACCGGCGTGATTTTTTTCAGACGATCTTTGCGATGAAGCGAGACACGGTGAATCGCGCAGACACCGAAATAACGGCCCAACGAAGGCAAGCGGCGTGCCGGGAAACCTGCGTGTGCGAAGAATACGTCTTGTTAGCGCGCTCTAATCTGGGCGCTGCCTCTGCTGCGAAGTGGTAGGTGGTCAATCAGTTCCTCGATTTATATCTACAGCAGCTGATGAGGGGCCAATGGGAGTGCAGGTATCACGTTACGGCACGTCATCGGCATGATCCCTTTCAGATGAACATTGCGATGAAGAGAGCCACGGCGAATCGCGCAGACATCGGAATCTCGGCCCAACGAAGGCAACCGGCGTACGGGGAAGCCTCCGTGTGCGAAGAACATGTGTTCTTAGCGCGGTGCAATCTGGGCGCTGCCGCTGCTGCAAATTGTCGTTTCCTCGATCTATATTCGCAGTAGCTGTTGAGGTACAATGGGATTGCGGGGCTCACGTTACAGCACATCACCGGCGTGATCTTTGCGACGAAGAGAGCACGGCGAATCGCGTGTACAACAAAATCTCCGCCCAACGAAGGTAACCAGCGTGGAGGAAAACCTGCGTGTGCGAAGGATACGTCTTCCCTTACAAAAAAAAAATTGTTGAAATGTGATTGAAATATCATTGGTCAACGTCAACAAATGAGCTTGAAAGATCATTGGGGCATTGTTGAAACATCATTGAGGAAACTCTTGACAAGTGTTGATAATTGGCCCGTGACATTTTGTCGAAACATCATTGTGGCCTCTCAATTCGAAAGATCATTGGCATATCGTTGAAACTATGGTGTATTTGACTCTTGAAAGCCCATTGAAGCAGTGTTGTAGATGTGTTGGTTGTCAATGTTGAAAGCCCATTGAGGTATTGTTCAAATGTGTTGTTTGTTAATGTTGAAAGCCCATTGAAGCGTTGTTGAAGCTCAAAATTGAAAGCCCATTGAGGTATTGTTGAAATGTGTTGTTTGTCGATGTTGACAGCCCATTGAAGCATTGTTGCAGATGTGTTGAGTCTCAAAATTGAAAGCCCATGGAGGTATTGTTGAAATGTGTAGTTCATCAATATTGAAAGCCCATGGAAGAATTGTTGCAGATCTGTTGAACATCAACACAAATTATGTTGAAAGGCCTTTATGCCCCACTGGGTATTTAGCAGTTTAAACCTGCACTTACCTTAAAATACTGCTGAGCTATGTTGCATATAATTACCTTTGATGTCACGGTGGTATGTCTGCTGTGAGAGGATAGGGATAAAATTTAAATACAGGCATTTTGTACCGCAGGCCTCTGTCACCCTGTGCTCAAAAGCATGCTCCTAGATTGCCTGTAATAAACCATATTGTAAAACTGCTAGCAGTACTGTTATGCCACTTCTTTCAATTGTCAGAGTGAATGGTCCTCCCAAAAATCAAGAGTGCTGAACTGATCCAGACAAAAACCATTTTTCTAGGTGAACTGTTTATTTGTAACCAAACATCTGTGTAAATGTACAACCATTTGTAGTTTGACATCAGAAACTTCTTAAAAACTATCGCACAGTACAAACTTCCTGCAGCTTGACACCAAAAAAAAATTGAATACTGAAGATGTAGTCAGTCTGGCTCTCAAGTAAAACACATTTCCCAAAAGAAAGAAATTTTAAAAAAATAAATGCCTAAATAAATAAATGTACAAGCAGACTGAAATGACTGTACATAAGAACACTCAAAAAGGGTACTTGCTTTCTCTATTAGGTAGCCAATGGTACTATAACCATGGCACAATTTGCTTGTGCCCACAGCACTCAACTGTGACCTGATATGCAGGGTGGTTATCTTTAAGTTTCATGGAACTTATTGAAGACTGACTGTTGCACCTAACATAATTCTAGATACAGAGTGCCAAACATTACTTGCATGAGAAACAAGACGCCATAGTCAGCTGATTAACAAAAACTCAGTTCCTAATAAACTTTTTACGAATTGTAGCCGGTAATTTTACAAGGTGCATGCACTTAGAATGAATTTCCAGAATGACACTAGTAATATTGAGACACATGCCATCAAACTTGCTGTAGAAATGCACTGCTGTAGCACTTTTTTTAACAAAACGCACTGTTATGCATCGAAGCACAAAAGTAACCGGAATGCCCATGTATTTCTCTCACATTTATGGAAAAATATCGAAACTGGTGTCATCCTGGAAATTAAATTCAAGTGAATGTCTTGCAAACTCACTGGCTACAATTTGCAAACTGAAATATGTGCTGTGATGTTATAAGTGAATTAATAAATTTATGACAATCACGTTTAACGTTTCCATTTGTTGTGCTAGTACTGCCCACCTCTGAATAATCCAGCTCAAGCACAAGAATTATGCTACCTGGCAGACAACTTAAATATCTGTAAAACTGATGAAGGATCACTGTACAATCCTTATTTGTTGGTTGAATGGTGTGTGCCAATTTCAGTAAACCTTAGATACTTTTGAAACATGGCAATCACAATAAGTGATGCTTGTGGGAGCAGTTTATTATGCTGCATTGCTGTTGCATGATCCAGTTTTATTTTCTGCCATGATAACGTTCCTGCGCAGGTAATTCTATATCAAGCTACTTATTCATATTAACTGCTTCAGATTTTCATATGAAACAAAGACAGCTATTAGTGATGTGCTTGAATACAGCAAAGTTACTCCTTGTGCGAGTTCCATTTCATTTTATTCGCTGTCGCAAAAAAACAAAAGAATTCAGAAGATATGGTTTTATGCAAACATGAAAGGCACATCACTGCCATTACTGGAGATGTTTCGTTGCATAATAAATTTAAGCCGACTTATACCTATTAATTTTACTCATGTATTTTAGATAGCAATAAACCATTTTTACAAAGTTATGTAAAATGCCGTTTTTACTGAACTCTGAAAATGGCACAGATGCACTTGCAGGTATGCGATTCCATGCCGAATCGACAAGCGTTTTTTTGACACCGCACATATATCTGAAACATTGCCATATCTTTACTAGAGTTCAAAGCTCGTTACCCACTTTTATTTATTTTTGCCAGATATTTTGTAGCATTTTAAGTGACAGTTTAGTTTTCCTGTTCAGCTGAGCTAGAGGACATCAAATGTCCTCTAGCTTTTCTTTTTTTTCAAATTCTTCAAATACTTTTTTATTTCAAATGCATATTGTATTGATCGAGGCCTTCAAATGGTGTGCGTGGAAATACGGTGAAGTGATGCAACTGCCAAAATAGCCAACATTTCAAATATTTGAATACTTCAATTGCTTTTGGCACCGGCAAAAATGAGTCAAATTGCAATCCTTTAGTTTTTTTTTAGTAAGAAAAAATTCACAGGACAGAAATTAAACACAGAATGGGAGCCCAGGTGACATAGTATAGCAGAAAAACATATCAAGCTCTGAAGGTTCAGCTGATCGCCTGTAAAAAAAAATTCTAATCTTTTGCAAGAAGCTTCATGTTCAAGAAAAAACAGCCTTCGTAGTTGGCGAAAAAATGTGATACATTATTGGATAGCTCTACATGTGTGCTATGCATGTGTGAAGTTAAAAAAGGTATTTTTAAATGCGAGAAATTCTTTTTTGAAATTTTGTCAGCACCGAATTTTCTCTGATGTGCGCACAGCTTGCTGGCCGGAAATGCAGACGACAAAGCTGGCTTCGTATGCAACACAGATGACAGAGAAGCGGTGTTAGGGTCTGCATTTTATTGCCAAGGGACACATGCTCTAACGCAACGAGGCTTGTGTTTGGTGTGGGCCAGGTACACCATACAGCCATTGCACATAAAATATACATGATAAAACCTACATGCGTATGAGCAAATTCTTGTGGTGTTGTTTGGTACCAATGTTTCAGAGCTGGAATATGCTCATCTATAAAAGTCATATGTGCCATGTTCATTCTGATGTGGTCAGACACCATTGGTGACCACTTTTTGCGTTCACGTTAAAAAATACGAGTTGAGACTGCAGCAGCAGTGCTTGACGTCACCTGCCTTCGTAATGAAAAAAAGGCAGTCAGTTTGTTGAGTAGTTCTTGTGGATAATATATTAACAACCTTTCCTTGCTAGATGACATGGCTTCATATATTTATTCTATATTTATGCTGTATGTGTGGTCCACAAATGAACATTATAAAAAATAATTTATCGCACTTAAAGAATAATAACTTTTTGTTACTTGTCACATGCATAGAAGACATGTACGGCTGTGTATTGATGGGTGACATACTTTTGTGCCAACCACCAAAGCTAATTTTTTATCTTCAACACGAAGCTTGCAAAAAATTTCAACTTTACAGTTTTTTTAGCTGATCAACTGTATCTCCAAGACTTGAAATATTTTGCAGCTATCCCAAGTCAACCAGTCTGATTTTATATTCATTTTGTGCCTTCTGTATTTCCCTACGTTAGAAGAAAATTCAAACTTTGCCAATTTTGGCAGTCACACCACTTCAGTCTCTTGACATGAACACCATCTGAATATCTGGATCATACAATTTCCCTTTCAGAAGAAACGTGTATCAGTGCCTTCTAGCTTAGCTGGGCAAGAAAAATAAATTTTTGCCAAAATTCAAAAAAGTTTTTGTGAAGGAAAATAAATGGGGAGCAAGAGTGCGGAGCTTCAACTATATCTGTGATGGCCAAAAAAAAACGCTGGTTGATTGCCCTGGAATGACTTAAGAATATGTATGAAAGCAAATTTTCTCAAAAATTTTCTCGTTGTACCTACTGAAAATCAAGCAAACTTGAAATGGTTTGCCATAATGGAACAGTTCTTGAGAAAATTGTTATGTGGTTTGGCATGAAATGACTTAAGATACTTTAAAAATATATTAATAAGGAAACACTATCCTTACTGGAACCATATCAAAAACTAACATAAAAATGTAGTGAACTATAACAAAGCACAGCACTTGTATTCTGGATAGAGCAATCCAATGTGGGCTTCTCAGGAGATTAGCATAATTAACATAAATAAAATTAACATAAAAATGTCAAGGCATAGAAAGGCACAACATTTGTATGCTCATTTGAGAAATCCAAATTGGGCCCTTCAGGCGACTAACATAAAACATAAAAATGTCGAGAGTTACAAAAGCACAACACTTGTGTTTCGGTTTGAGCTGTCCAACTTGGGCTCTTCAGAGGTGAAGGGGCAGGGGCAGTTGCTTCAGGGGCAAAGTCCCATGCGAGAAGCGAGGCCAGAGTTCTTTACATAGGGCATGTTGGTACCAGGAAACCTGCGACACGTGAAGCCTGCAAAAACAAGCGAGAACAAGTTTTGAAAAGCAACTTCCACATGCAAAAGACTGGCATGCAATATGCCCTCGTTATAATGAAATTGATTTATGTATTTGTGTTGCTTTATTCCAATTTTCCACGGGTACAGCTTTAGAGCATGACCATTTATATTTATTTAGTGCGGCACAGGACACCACTAAGCGTCAAATGCAGGAAAGGGCAAAGAGGAACAAAGCACTGTAGCAATATAACTTTATGAATATCTTCAATGTCAAAGATGTGCACTTTGCTTGCTGAGAAACAAAATGGTGAAAAAAATTCATGTTGTTCATAAATAAACCTGAACTGACAACTAAAATTATTTCTTGTAACTTTAATAATTAAAATGTGCAGCACTTCACTGTGCTTTTCCATGCTCCAAATACAATAGTGTCATGTCACTAGAATTGAGTGTAGCTTCATTTGATGTTAGGTTTCCTGAGTTCACATGCAATCGGAACGTACTTCTAGCCTTACAATGACTTAGGAGCTTCTACATTAAAGAAGACACTGCTTACAGTGAAGTATGTTTTCTGCCTCAACGACTGAATTACTGTTATAATGAGGAATCTGTGTAGTTGTGCACCAAGCTGCTTAGCATGACACATGAAGAATGTGACAGATACGAAGAAATGCTGTCTTTTAAGAGCCATATGCCTTAGGACTGACTTCTTTAACCCTTTTAGGGTTCACTGCCATACATCTGTGGCTGTGATGGAACGTTCTGAAAAAATTTGCTTTTTCAGAACAAAGTGTTGCCTAGCATCCCACTGGAGGTGCTGCAACCTTCTGAGACTTCTATAAAATATTCTTATAGTGCTGTCGCTCCTTGGGTTTCTCCGAAACTGATTTTTCACTTAGCTCCTTGGTGTCTGTCATTGCAATAATTTGGGAGTGTTGCCACAAGTTCTTGTAAGTTTCATTACACAAAAAATTATGCTGCTTTATCCTGCATAAAAAATAAAACATGTAAAACTGCAAATACTGAAATGGTATTGCCACTTTAATGTTATTTTAAAGAATTATTTACCGGTTTATTTTTTCGGAAAGTCGCCCTGAAGAACTTAAATCTGCAATAAAAATATTAAGGATGCGCGAAAAGTGATTTTTGAGACTGAACCGAATAATGCCTGTGGCAAATCAAATATTGGATAGCTTCTGAATAATGAACAGCTGATATCACAATTAATGTAAGATGAGGTTCACATACTAGTATTCTTAAAGTTAGCAAGTTTCTGTCATTGTTATGTTATGAAGAGCTGTTTATTAAAAGCACAAATGGAGCAGCAAAAAGTTTCTTCACATGCACAGGACTCTTCAGTAAGCATAAATGATTTCTGTACAGCCTCTAAAGTACAGCTACATTAGTACCGTAGCTTGGTCTGCTATTCTTACAAGTTCTTACGTTTTATGTCTATACTATGTTATTGGAGGTGAAAATTTACCGTACTTTGGCTCAAATTTCATGTTTTATTGGTGTTTCGAAATATTATAATAATATTCACATTTACAAATAGTGACCATTCGAAGACTAATTTGAATAGGACACTATTCAATTCGAAAGTTTTGAGTATGTGCACACCACAAAAGATATGTACCTCCTAAATTAGAGGCATATTTCTCCCCAAAATGTGATCCTCAATGGGCTAAACAAGAGCGACAGAAAAGCCCATTCATCTTTTTGATAAATTTAAACCCATAACCTACTTGGCAATGGTTCATAACCCAGTTAACAGGTAGGTGAAGAAAGGAAGCAGGAAACAATTCTAACAATTTCAGAATGGGAGTAGTGGACATGTCCGATGGTCTGCAAGAAACTTTATACATTAGGCCCCAAGAGCCTATTCTCCATTTATTGAAGTATATGGAGAAAAGCCACATAAATATTTTTTTTCGTATCTAAGAATACAAAGTGATAAAGTGCATATTAATAAATACGAGTCATAGGTTAGGTGCTTAGAATAAGTAAGCATTTACTAAACATAGTACTGTTGACAGTGAAGCTGGCAACTCTGTCCCTGTTGTTTCTTTGATTGAAACTACCAAAAGAAAATTGCCACACCACTCAGGTTCCCTCTGCTGAAAGGTTGCTGTCTCGGATCACAGGGACCGCCTTCAAGATAGGAGCAACTTTGATTTGATGTGGTCTGTTAAAATTGGTGGAACTACTGTTTCACATCTCAGAACATGGAGAGCTGTTTTGATTTCTGCAATTTGGTGAACGTGCTCCTGCTCGAGCTGAGCGGTAACCACACTTGAGCATAGCTTCTCCGCAATTCGTGTATTAAAATAACACTTTCAGGCTGCTTAACCATGTCCTCCATGCCAACAGATTTGGAGCGTGCTTCACAGACAACTATTCCTTGCAATGACAGCCAAGTAGCACTGCTAATGCACAAATTCAGCTCATTTTATTTGGTGGAGATGCTAAAAACTTTCGGCAGTGAAGGCAGATTTTAAATTTTAGAAGCATTTGAGTATGGCGGCATTAGGCACTTAAGATCATATGAACAGTCATTCCAAATGGTAGGCTATTGTAGCACACAACTGCACACACGGGCTACATGAAAGTCGGTTGTTATGCCAATGGCAAGTTCATAATTTTAGAAAAAAAAGTGTGAATGTAAAATGCAACCGGAAAGGATATATGGTACTTGCCTATAACAGCACTGACCCTGATGGGGTCAAGAGCCTCTGTTGCCCCTTGGTGTTATTTCCAAAGCCCGAATGGCCCATGAGCTCCTCCTCTGTGAACACATGGTGAAGCAAGGTCCTTGCAAACTTTCCTGGTCCACCATGGCAGGCCATGGTAAGCTGGGCCAGGATAACCTTCTCAATGTGCACTCTTACAGCCTATGTGAACCTGCATGTGTAAGTAAATGTTAGCAAAACAGTTTCAAGCTTTTCAAGTACATTCACACAACAGCCCTACTGCAAATAAATTACAAAAGTAACTGTTGTAAATCTAGAATGCTAAACTTGACTTCTTACAAGCTTCTGATGCTGTCTGGATGCCACATGTTTCAGAAAACAATCCAGCACAAACAAGAATAATAATCCAAAGTATCCAAACATCTAGTACTTGAAAAAGGGGAGTACCAGCGAAACCCAAATGACACGCACACAAGGAAACGGCATTAGACATGGACGGACATTGGGACGGACCAGCGTTCGTCCCTGTCTAACGCCTTTTCCATGTGTGCGCGTCCTTTGTTTTGCTCGTACCCCCACTTTTCAAGTTCATCATGCATCAACTGGCCCAAGAGCTTGCGCTAATGCACATCTAGTACTATTTATTGTGATTACCATTCTTCGTATACTTCATATTTTCAGATGTTTGTCTCGATTGTCCCATCCATTTGTGTCAATATGTAGCCCATGGTCTAATGGGGAGATTGGGCTGCTATGTTGAGGGAAGAGTTCAATATCAACCGTTGGAATAGCTTGGGTGACCGGGTATGCGACCCTGGGCATATGCCACTTTTCAAATAATCTCTTTCACGCTATCTTGAGCAGATGCTGCTGCTTGTGTTGGCAAGCAGCATTAGGATCTCGAAGTGGGACATGATTGTCGATCATTACTAAGATTACCACTACACATCACGTTCGCTTGCTGTGCTCCAGAAGTAATGCGAGATTCCACTCCACTGTATGAAATGTACATAAGCCGTAAGGACAGTAAATTAAAATTTTTAAATTAAACCTCAATTAACTTAATCTACTCGCAAAGCACAGGCTGCACAAGATCACGGAGTGAACTCAGAAGTTTGTGGACAGTCAGTTGATGTCCATGTCAGGGACCTCTAGGGAGACTCGGTCATTTCCTCGATGTACATCATCGTGCCGTCACACATTCTAATACAATTCTGTCTCGTTGTACCACTAATAGTCATCACGTATCACAGAACTCAAAATATTAATAGACACTTATATCTACTGTTTATTTAATCTTTACGGAAAATACTTTGAGCATGAGTTTTTGCAGAGATCATGAATTCTACCGCTTAAAAGAGCACTAAATTAAAATTAAAATAATTATATTTTGGCGTTTTAAGTGCCAAAACGACAATCTGATGTTTAAGCTTGTTTCACATGCAAGCGATTCAGCGAATGTAGCGAACAGCGGCGCGGCGCTGCGAAGCTTTTCGCGAAGTTTCGTTTCACATGCATTGCCGCCGCGCATTTTCCGCTGCTGCGAATAGTAATGTTGCTGGCATTAAACACAGGACTTTCAGCCAGTTTCGGTAGTTTGCGACTACCAACATAAGCATTCCTTTGTCCCTGCCTCTCAAATTTTTATTTTATAAATACATATCCTGCGCTTAGCAATTTAACAATTCGTTGAAAAGCTCTCTTGGCATGTTGCCTGTACTACGCGTAGCAAGTAAATAAACATCGTCCTATGCGCAGGCTTTCCAGCACTAATCCTCCGCTGGTCACGTGTTGGTGGGCCGTTCGGAAACAGTGCTGCCGCTCTGCCGCTGCGATGAAATTCCAACTTGCCCGAACCTTGCCGCTCCCGCCACCGCTTGAAACTGATTTCTGCGGCGCGGCGGCAGGATTTGCAAGCATTTTCGCTTGCATGTGAAACAGGCTTTAGGCACGCCATAGTGGGGAACTCTGTATTAATTTTTACCAAATCAGGCTGCAAGGTACATGGGCAGTTTCGTATTTCACCTCCATCAAAATGCGGTTTTCTGATCCTGCGGCCTCGTGCTTAGTAGTGCTGTGCCATCACCCCTAATCAACTATGGCAAGAAAGCACTGAAGAGAAAAATTATTTTAGATGTATCTGTAAATGACCTTCCTACAATTCAAGAGATTCACTCGTACCGTGACAAGAAGCTGAGTAAATTGTAAAAGCAGCAAGAGGAAAGATTGGTGGCAGTGCTGCCTTGAAGTTACCACACCTGCTTGCTGTGACGTCATGGATTTTGATGATGTCTGTTCAGCTGCAGCAATTTTCTTTTACAAATAAAGATGTTCTTCATCGTATTCCAAAAACTTAAAATAAAAACCGTCAGGAACTTTTACTGAAACAATACAACCCAAGTTTGTAAAAATACTTGAAATCCACGATGTGACAATGAGATGTCGGCACGAAGATTTTGGGGCGATACTCAGAAAATTGAACGTTGAGCTTTATTTTCTCTAATCAAGCAATTACCAAGAAATTTACAGAAGTAGATATCTAAAATGATGCTTTATTTTAAATTCATTTAGGGTGTCATTAGTGTCCCCTTAATACAAAACAAGGAATGCACTTAGCTGCGTAATAGGTTAACATGCATCACTGGTTCTCATTAAGGTAGGAGAGGTAGGGTAGGTAGGACTGGCTGCTCCAGAGGGGAGCCCTGCCACTTCCCCTCAACCTCCCAATTTCCAATTTTTTTATGAGCAGTGATGCAATTTCTGTATCCTAACGAGGCATAATGCCAAGGAGATTCATGCCATGCTGGCTACAGTATGTGGTGACCGGCACTTCACACCGTCCAGCTCGGCATCAATCTTTTTGGAATTTGGCCCTTGAAATGCAGAAAGCCCTGATCACTGCTCGTTCTTCAGCCAACTTTCTCAAAGGGTGCTGCTGTTCTGGTTTGATACCTCTAGCAGTGCACTGCTGCATGACATAGGTCATAATACGTTCGTTCTGGTAAAACTGGAAAGATGTGCACACACGTAGACAACTAATGTCCACACTAAGTTTCTGAACGCCCCTCTCATATCAGGCATATACCCTGAACAAGGCACATTCTATCTTTAATATGTTCACAAGTGACACTGAAATTCACTCCCAGTCCCGGTGCAGTTGCAGTCTTTCAGCTGAGTGCTTAAAGGCACCATGTCTCCAAATGAAGGCACTCTGCACCAATTGATCACTGGAGCAAATGCCTTGCAGTTGCATCAGCAATGTTGTTGTTTCTGCTTCCTGCAATACATTTTCACGGCATCACTGTATTTGATCATGGTGACGCTACAGAATGGATGGCCAAAGAATTCACCTTGAGCATTCCAGCTTGGGTGTCTCTCAGCTCATTTTGAATCTGAAAAAAGATGTCAGTATTAAAATGTGAAGCCACGATGCAGCAAAAGCAACAATCAAAAGAGCTACATGGACCATTAGGCTCACATAAATGGACGGATACAAATGAATAGTCATTGAATACACTAAAGTGTGGCCGCTCTTGCCAATGGCAGTGTGAGCTTGTCAAATAATTTATTTCACATTCCTCTAATATTTTAAAAATTATTTCCATGCATCTACTGAACTGTTATGGCCACATCTTAAAGGCAGCTCCTTCATATAAAACCAGTGTTGCATTCTTTTACTCCCCGTCTACCTGATGCTGCTGAAGTTTTTCTTACTCTCAAAGAAAGAATTTCGCAGAACTGCTCTTTCGATAATGCATTATTCCAAGCTTGTGGCAAAGCGTTGTCATTTAGTTCACAACTATGCGCTCCCCCTTCGATCTGTTCACTCTTTAGTGCTCGGATTCAAAGCAAAACTAGCTTTTCGGCATAACTAGCTACTTCTATGGTCACAAGAAACAATGCTAATTATTAATGTTTATGTTGCCGATAACGTATACATGCCGCCTCGAAACCCAGTGGGACGACAAGGCAGATGTGCCAGGCATCTCGTTCCTTTACTGATTTAAAAATTTTGTTAAATAAATCACTTACCGAAGTGCGAAAAGCTGCAATTTCACGAAATTACATTATTTTGAATGTTGTAGGACCTGGAGTGCCATGAAATCTGCCTTCCCGTGAATGCTAAGAGCGCCTACGCGAAGCCGTTTGGGCGAAGCACTCGATGGCGTCGAACGAAGATGAAAAAAGAAAGCTGAATGCGTGCGAACTGGTGGAAAACAAAACACACGCGGTTGGTAAGGCGTATAACTCGATGATTTCGCAGCACCCTGTGGCATCCCCCTCTATTGTATCTCACGTATCGCATAGAATCACATGTACACACTTCAAATTCTTTATTATTATTGCGCGACAGCCTCCTCTGTTTTCCGATCGCGCGAACATCGGCCGCACGGCGTGTCAGATAGCCGCCTTCAAGCACCGCGGAGTCACTCGTTCCTGAAGGGAACAGCGCAACAGAATACACTTTCGCCGATCCCACCGCCCCACGCCGCTACAAGCTCGCTCCCACGTCTTGTACTAGCGTGGCGCAAACTAAATATCTTCCAATTACAGTACAGATCGGATGGTTTCACGTCGCATTGTTTTGCGCTCATTAATAAGGCTAACTCAATCGGTGCTCGAACACCGTATCAGAAATCATGGCGTACACCATGCCCTGTTTTAGCTGGCACCACATAGCTGCCTTACGTCACCACAAGCGGAGTGTAAAGTTAAACCAGGACAAAGCTCCATGTTATATACCGCGAATCTAGTGCTGTACAACCAATTCTGGCAACGGAAGGATAGTACTAGGAATGAAAAGTAGAAAAGAGGCGCGCGGAAGACACGCACAAGCGCTGAAATCATTTCCGCGCTCCGTTCACCGCGTCGCAATGGACGAACAAGGAGAATTCGAAACACTCACTCACCCTTAATGTCGCTGAGTCGGAGGCGATCATGGTGATCTTCGAGGCAACAAGCCCATAAAAAGCGAGCAACACGCAGGAATATTCCAAAGATGTCACAGCGAAGCACACAAAGAACGCAGAAAATGCAGGAAGCTCTCAAGCGAACGGCGTGGACGAACTCGCCGAAATGTGCCAAGCATCAACAGCCCAAACGCGCAATTATACGTGTACACTCATACAAATACACGCTTATATTGAATTCCCTATTGAAAATCCCAGCATTGCCCATCATGAATTTTATGCTGGGTATGACGGAAAATTTGATGTACATGACGGAAAACATGGTGGGTATGGTGGAATTCATCGTGGGTATGCTGGGTGGTTGGTGGGTGTAGTGGAAGATGGTGGGATGTATTGGTGGGATACACACTGGGCGACTTGTCTCAATGGTGGGTGTGCTGGGTGAATGATGGGTGTGCTGGGTGGATGTTGGGATACATACTGGGTGACCAGTGTAAATGGTGGGTGAATGATGGATATGCTGGGTGAACGGTGGGTGCGTGAGGTGGATGGTGGGACCCATACTGGGTGACCTGTGTAAATGGTGGGTGAATGATGGATGTGCTGGGTGAACAGTGGGTGTGCTAGGTGGATGGTGGGACACATATCGGGTGACCTGTGTAAATGGTGGGTAAATGAGGGGTGTGCTGGGTGGATAGTAGGATACATTCTGGGTGACTTGTCTGAATAGTGGGTGAATGGTGGCGTGCTGGGAGTACTGGGTGGATAGTGGGATACATAGCAGGAGTACAATGGGTGAATGCATGCGACATCAATAACCTAACACGTGGCTTATGGCAATAGTATTGACAGTCATTAGGGTGGGTTCATAATGTGTACAGAGGGTTATGTTTGATTTGCCAAATGGCATCACAGTAGTCCCAGTTTTTGCTTATATAATTCTATGTGCACATGTACTTTTCTAACATTTATTCAAGTATTTCTGCATACTATTTTGTGACGCTTAATCGTTAACTATTGTACCCTGCTAAATTTGAGCCTATTAATAGTAATGTTTATTATTGTAATGATTTTAGTTTTTCATGTTGGGATTTGTTGAGAATAAAATCTCACTGCTTTGCCATCCTTTGTAGGTAGTGGGATCTGGTGGGTCTGCTTCAGTGCAACTTTTATTCCCAGTTTTTCATGTACAGCACATAAAATAAATAACCAGTTCACCTCAAATTGGGAATACTGATGATGATGGTAAAGCATTCCGGACATGTACCTATACTTCACTGATTTGGCTATGGTAAAATGCAAGCCCATCATTATTGGGAGAAGCACCACAATTTTCTCAGTGGGTGTCAAGAGATCAATAGCAGGCAGGGAATCCTCATATCAAACAAATTTTATTCTGACATAATTTGGTGAGTAATAGGTACAAATGACAATGATGCATGTAGCACATTATGAGAGCACATAATACTAACACTTCAACAAAAATACCCAACTCGATTCTAATATAACTGAAGGATAATGTTCTTCCAGGCACAGCACTCTTGTAACAGTGCACTGTTGCAAAATAGTTCTGCAGACTATAACAATCAGCAAATATTACATAAATTAGGTTGTTAACAATGTTTCTTTTTTTATGCACTGTCCCAGCCTCTAAATCTGTGGAGTTTCAGGAAACTTAGCATGCAGATGTCAACAACAAAGCATCAGTAAGGATGTTTACCATCGGACATAACTGTCGAACATTTTCTTATTGCTTTGTTTATTTTATACAGGAACGATAGAAATTAATGTATGCAGCATTTTAAATCAAATAGTTTTGCTCTTTTTGGTTGCAATGAAGGATGGCCTGGATGTTGCAGCAGCTTTTCTTGTGTATATGAATGTAACTGTTGATCAACAAGCTATATAATGTACATTATAAAAGACAAAAGCAACTTAGGCTTTATTTCTAATGAAGGCATTGTTTGAGATTAGCTATATATAGTGTTTCCACTGAACACTATACATTGCAATGTAGATGCAGCGAATTGTTGTAATCACAAGAAATGCGACTCACCAGAGAAAAGAAAATTTTAACGAAGGTGAAAAAGCAAATCCACCCCATTGTTTTTCGCACTACAATAAATATGGAACCAGACTTTATGACAGAACATGTAATGCTAAATAAGCCTTTTAGAGTGAGCTTAAATGTGTACATCCTGTAATATTTCGTGAAAAGTATGCCATTTAATTGTAAGACAAACGGAGATATCTTTAAGTTACAATGCGTAGCTTTTGCAGTACAAAGTTTAATAACTGGTGCCTGTGAGGGACACTTTTAATGTATATGAATTACTTTTAATTTTTTCCGTGCTGTAGGATAAATTTCTTTTCTTGCTATTACTTCTGCTTCTTATTAAAAATGCTAGACACACCCTATCGCATGCAGGCCACTGCTAGTGTGTTGTGGAGATGAGATGCTTTACTTAGGATTGTACAAGCAACACACAGCAGCACATATGTTAATGGGGTAGGTCACTTGATAGAGCATTGCCACTGGTGTTTATGCACACCCAAGTATTAGCACAAAACAATTTTGTGCAGGTTCCCTTTGCAGACTACACAAAAATATATTCTTTTGATTCATACAGACATATATGTAACCAAATGACCCAACCATTACACCATAAAGACAAGTAATGTGCAAGCAATGTAAAATATGAATTTTAATATGGAGCACTTTTGGCTGTGCTTTCTATTTTCACAGAAATTACAATGTATTTTCAAACAAAGCACCACTAAGTCTCTGCATCTTTGTTGACATGTTTCCACCACTCTTGATTTGACTGAGTCAACTACAGCACAAAGCGGTCTCTCCTCTCCCACATCTAACTACTTTCATGTGCGAAACAAACCTACCCAATGGCCACTAATTTTCTCGTATCCAAATCTCATATCATCCTGTGCGATGCCATCACCTTTGACTGCATTCCCGTCTGTTCGTGCGCCAAACTCCGTAACTGTATCAGACTGCAAGTTGTCTGCCCTACACACTGCATGACATTACCATTCCCAATACAGCAATATACGTAGGTCATCAATTATTTGTCCTATGCATCGAATGAAGTAATCTGCTGTCAACCTCATTCCAAAGGGGAGCAATTTTGCAAAACTGCTCTTATGGGAGGTGAACGGCCTACTCAAAGGGCAACTTGGAAACTTGATAGCCAAGGCTCTAGAACTACACAACCTTAGTGATGAGAAGAAAGGGGGTTAATGGAGGTGCCCGATTTTTGTTAATCATACCATGAGAAGCCAACAAACAAAGACACCAAGGACGTGGAAATTACTTCTATTTACTAATTGTATTAAAGAAATGATAAATTAATGGCAATGAAAGTGGACCGGGGCTATTTAACGTGCACCTACATCTAAGTACATGGGTGTTTTTGCATTTTTTCCCCCACCGAAATGGAGAATACCTCCCATGTCCCTGGTCATTAGCACAGGCATGTTATACACTACAATATTACATCTCCAATGCTTTGAGACATTGTTTATGCGCCCACTTTGACTCCTTGGCAGCACCCGGTAGACACTGTCTACTTTATAGTTTAGAAGAACTTGTTGTTGGGCGAGTTGGTACATATTAGCGAACATTGTTAAACTGCGCGAACAAACTGACCACAGAGACAGCATGGGACAAGGACAGGCGCAATCTTGTGCAATGTTTACTTATCAGAATTTGACAGAGCGGTAAACGAAGGGATTGATCGTGACCAGGTTGTTACCGTGTTTCATTATGTTGACGATTTTCTTGTACATTTAAAAAAGCAAGCCAGTTCCACGTATGACAACGCCATCGCAGGTGTACTACACATCTTTCAGCGCCTTGGCAAGGGTTTGACTTTCACCCATGAACTAACAAAGGATAATAATATTCAGTTCTTAGACAGCGCTACAAGCTTCTGTGACGACCATGTGTGCCGGAAATATAACCCAAGATCCCAAAAGAAATTGTTGCCCTACGATACGGCTCATTCGAAAACGGTAAAGCGGGCAATAGCCACCCAGTGTATCATATCAGCCTCAGGAAAGTCCTGCACACACAAAATACAGGAAAGCTTTGACAGGCAGATTGTAAGGTTGGAAGAAGCAGGTTTCCCGCAATCAGTCATTTCAGCAGTAGTGGAGGCAGTGCTTAAGAAGATAAAGATGGAAGGCAATATTACTAAAGACACAAGGGAGCGCAAAAACAAGAAATGTAAAGTTGTGCCTTATGTTCAAAGAGTTCCCACAACTTAAAAAAGGTTGTGAAACGGTATGGAGTTGAGATAGCGTTCTCGGCTCCCGGCAAGCTCGCTGGGCTATGCTCGCACATAGGAAGAAGTAAAGATAGCTTCCAACGGTGCGGAACAAAGCACTCCATTTTCCACGTAGATTGCAGTGTTTGAGTAGTTTATCAGATACCTCTATCATGTGGTAAAGTTTTCATAGGCCAAATAGGAAGGTGCGTGAATGTGCGCTTGCGTGAGCATGAATTCTCAATTAGAAATAAAACGAATGGGCACCTGCCAGTCCACTGCTTGGCGTGCACGTGCAAGCCGATCATGAAGGAAATAAAGATTTTGTGCCGCTGCCGAGATAGCCGAGCCAGAGAGCTACTCGAGGCGTACCATATTAGAAAGAAGGGACAAGACTGTGTCAGTGACACCTCAGTTTATTTACACAACAGTGAGATGAGGTTTATTGGCGAGCGAAGGTAGGTCGCGTTTGTCATATACAAGGTTTTTCTTCTCTTTTATTTTTTATTTTTTCGCGTATGCGCAGTGGTGTATGTCGGGGGTGTACTTATATGTGGTCTTTGTGGAATAAACATTAGTTGCAAGTCTGCGCCCGTCCTTGTCCCGTGCTGTCTTTGTGGCCGTTTGTTCGCGCAGTTGAACAATGTTCACTGTCTAGTTTAGCAGCTACAGAGACAGTCTGCATTACGATCTAGCCCAACAATCCTACAATGACCTTTTTGATCGACGTTTTGATCAGTACCCACGCAACCCTCATTCACAGAGGCCAGTTACTGCCCATGACTTCTATAGAGAAGTTTTTTACTCTCAACAGATGGATGTGGCTCAACAGCTTCATCAGCATTTCGGAAGTTTACCCTCTGCTTCTGCTAAGGTGGCACACCAGATCACACAGCCAGATACTGTTACTGACATCAACCATCAAGCTATGGGTAATTGGTTATATCTATGTGGCCAAGAGGGTGCATCCTGGACACTCAGTGCCCAAAGACTCCACTCTAGGAAGCCACTGTAACAATTCACCTGCTTCAGATGATGCTGACATTATCACCAGCTTTTTTTTTTTTTACCCGCCGTGGTTGCTCAGTGGCTATGGTGTTGGGCTGCTGTGCACGAGGTCGCGGGATCGAATCCCGGCCACGGCGGCCGCATTTCGATGGGGGCGAAATGCGAAAACACCCGTGTACTTAGATTTAGGTGCACGTTAAAGAACCCCAGGTGGTCGAAATTTCCGGAGCCCTCCACTACGGCGTGCCTCATAATCAGAAGTGGTTTTGGCACGTAAAACCCCATAATTTAATTTATTATCACCAGTTTTCTGGGCACACCGAATGCCCTCTCCCCAGTGGTGCATCACCACAGTTGAAAAGTAGCTAGTGTGGCTTATGAAAATAAGGGCACTGGAAAACCCTTCAGAACTTGCACTTCGGGAAGTTGGTGCTTAGGTTAACTAAACCTATTTTTCTTGGTGCAAAGTAGAACATGAAGCAACCTCCAACCTCCACACAAACAGCATAGTCAGCTTCACCCAGTTCCCCTCTAGCACGCCCTTTGGACAACCTATATTTTTTACTCCTAAAGAAAGGGCCGGTGTAGTAAAGAAGTGTAGAAAAAAAAACAGAAATGGCTGGAACTATTCTGATTTCAATTCGAACATTCAAATATTTTCACACTGCTATTTCAATAGCAATTCCCTAGTGCAAAAAGATATTACAAAAAAGAAACTAGTTAGTCTACCAATAGTCTGTCATGTTATAGCAGGTGGCCATGAGATACCACAAGAATGTGCAATGTTATTAAGTATTGGGGTCTTACTGAACAAAGGTATGTTCCTTTTGTGATTGCATTGGAGCCAAAGCGCAGAGATAAAATACTACCAAACAGATGCTGCAGTAGGACAAGGGTGTACGCACACCTAACTTGATGCTCAGAAATACAGGAAGCATAACGTGAGAAAACAAACTCATTTACAGGAAAATTTGATAGCAATGAGGAGGTTGGCCCTCAATAGGCAATCAGCCATCAGTAAACACAATCTCGGGCTTGACTGCCATTCATGACCGCTAAAGTAAAAATAGCAGCAACCTTCCAGTGGCGCCTTGTCCCCTGCCACCATGCCATCCAGTCATTGAAGCCATATTGGTAGGCCTAACATGCATTATATTGCACAGAATCTGTGGTTAAAAATTAGTTTGACAGTGAGTGAACACGTCTTGAAGCAATGAATTGCATGCGGAAGTCAAAAATCACTTGCCAATGGCAAGGGCGAGGATGATAACCTTAAAATGAAGACTTCAATTAGTTTGCAACTACAAGTTTTACGACGTGATGTGTGGAGATGTTATAAATGTCTAGCAAAATTGTTATATGGCTTTGGAAATTTGTCACATATTGCTGTATGGATAGGCATAAGGAGTGGCTGGGGTGTGGCTCTATGAAGCACTGCTTAGATTACCAAATTATCAAGCAAGTCTAACAAAACTGGCATTCAAAAGATCAATCGATGATTGCAGTGACAAGGCATAATTTCTACAGCAGCTGTAGCCAGCAATATCCATTATCACCAAAATGACAGAACATCGATCAGTGTATGTAAGTGTACTTATATACATATGCCAGTTGCAGCACTACCATCTGAGTGGAGAAAGGCATACAAGTACAGCATCCTTTCCATATGCTCATGTCACATGCATTGTTCACCGCTCTTTGGCATAGCTTTGGCACAAGTCATCTCATTTGTATACGAATGTAGCAACTCTCATGAAACGTGGACTGGTGCAATTGACACAGCACTGCATACAGCACAGAGAACATGATTTTACAACACTAACAAAATACAAGTGATAGCACCCTTTGCTCAAAAAGAAAAGTACCAGACATGCATGGTAGATCAAGCAGGAGTGTGAAAATATTCCAATCCTTTGATGAGGAAATAGGCTGTCCCTCTACTTGGCTTTATCCACACACACACGTACTCTCTCCTATTAGAAGCATACTTACACCCCACAACAGAAAATGAAAATGTAGGTTTTTAAAGATGCCATAAAATGACCAAACAAAACACATGGTTCTAACAGAACTATCTTCATTTCGAAAAAATGTGGGCAAGAAGTTGAAAGCTAAATATGACAAACAATAAATGCTGGGTACCAATAAGAAAAATGTTTCCCAAAAAAGGGTGTTCTACATGAGTTGCATTGCAAGTGCAGAGCCTACCTTGCAACATCAAAAAGACACTAAA
Source organism: Dermacentor andersoni (assembly GCF_023375885.2). Lineage (NCBI taxonomy): Eukaryota > Metazoa > Arthropoda > Arachnida > Ixodida > Ixodidae > Dermacentor > Dermacentor andersoni. Next base: position 33,841,271 of record NC_092818.1, read on the forward strand.
GAGGTGTACTGAATCAGCTTACAATAAAAAGTATCTTTGAAAATTAGTTTCATTGATTTTGCGGCAACAGCTGGGTTGATTATTAGAAGATAAAATCATGATCAATTTTCTTTATTTCGCACCGAAACCAGTCAGTGTGACATCACGGATAGCAAAGCATTTTTTCGCATTTAAGCCACTGTAATTAGGCAGGAGTTAAAATTTCCTGAATTCAGTCATTGGCTCTTTTGGAACACAATGCGTTCATTTTTACTCGTAAGGATTTCATTAAGCGTGAGCAAATGGCATCAAAATCTATAACATCATGCCAAGCTAGTGCAACAATTTCAAGACAGCATTGCCACTTCACATCTTTTCAGGAATACACAGCATCTTCTCATAGTACGAGTGACTTTGTTCGTAAGATGAGACTAAATGTACGTCCTTCACCCCCCAACTAATTTCATTACATGCACGTTAGACAAATAAGGCACTGTTATTATGGAAGCACGTCTTGACATTTATCATTTACTTCGTCTTGTTTACCTTTAAGGTACATCAAGCATAATCATGCTGAACAGCTGAATCAGTTTTTCTCTTGCCTCAGCACTTATCCCGTGGCTTACAGTGTAGCATGCTTGTTTTGGCACAGCCTACAGAGACTGACATGCTTATCATTCCAGTAACTTCAACATCTTCCGTAGTATAGATGGGCACTTTTAAAGCCAAATACCTGCATTCCACTTGGTGGCCCTCAACACGATACTATGACATGCTTATCGCAAATAGTGCAATTATGCAATTACACTGCATTAGGGGTCCACTGAAGTGATTTGTAAATAATGTTCATTAGCGTAATTTCACAACAAAAACGTTTAAACTGCAACCCTCAAATTAACAGAATCATTAGTAATGAAAGCAGAGAAGCGCACCTGTTCTCCTAACAGTTAGCTCTGCTGACCGCTTTTCAAGCCGCCTTAAATTTTCGTTCACAAACAAGCACGAGTGACCCTTGCCACTGTCGCAATGATCTTATTCATGAAGGCTACCGAAGTGGGGTTGTGATGCTTTTAATTTTTTAATTCAAGCTCTAATATGAAAATGCACTGAAAGGAACATGGGGCAGATTTAGTTTGACAGCTCGCCGAACTCCAATGTGTCATTCAAGGAACCTCTCGGTCCTGTGGAATAAATTTGGGAACCCTTGCAACGAAAACGGACCCCAAAATATGAAGAGAAAAAAGTATCAACTACAAAAATTAGGTGTGGCAGTAAAATCGAATGCTAAACTACAGTGTGGAATTAACAGATACTACTGAAGTTTCATAAGCTGTATCCTCAGTTGAGATATTAACCATTACTTGGAAACTGTTCAGGCCTCTACTGCATTATTTTTGTTGATTTCAGTATTTCGAAGGCACATTTTTGTGCGCTTTACAAACATTCTGCTCTAACTTATTTGTATTGTATTCAACACCCAGATCACTTGTAAATGGCTCTTTCGTTACAATAGCAAGCCTTCTGCTGTGCTAGCACCGATTGGTGTTGAAGTGTGCTGCAGCACATACTCATCCCTCTTGTTTGTGCAGGATACCACTTCACTTGTGTGATGACGGGTTGATATAGATGTGTGATAAGCGGCTCGCTACACATTTGAACCCTAGTATTCTGAAAGCAGCAAGGAGATTCGTGGAATGCAGTTGCTGTAGAGTGTTTTCCTTATGGATCTTCCATTGCACAGTAGCTTTAGACACTTTGTTTTTGGTAATGAGGAACGGTTAATTACTAATACAGCTAAACTCATTTTTCTCTTTAGTGTCCCTTCAATCCCTTTCAATCTTGTTCGGCAGGTCACAAATGAACATCTTATCTTCTTGCACAAAATCTATACACAAACAACTGTCAACAATTTCATCAGGCAAGATCACGTCGCGCGTTCCATGACACGAAAGAAAACACTCCTTTATGTGAGGAGGAATGGCACGAACATCTGTCTCCTGAAGCACAAGTATTTTCTCAATTCGTGCATAGCACCCAGCATATGTCCGCACAAAGGTCGTATCAGATTTTGAAGGTCTTCTGAATCCAGTGCTGTGGAAAACTTGCTTCTTTTGCACAAATCGCTCATATTCCACAGCATCGGACATAGCCACTCCACACCGACTATACAGTGCATCCTGCCCTTCAGCACTGAGCACTGTCTTCTTACCTGTGCCCAACAGTGATAAGCCATCTGCACAAACCCTGCAGGGATGTTTTCATGTCGAGCAGTGTGAGAGTACATGTGTATGCCTTTAGGCATTGTTTATCTGCAAATATTTAAAACAAATTGAGCCATGCCCTGTTCAAAACTATTTTGCTTTTCAGAGTCTCTTCTCAAGAACTTTGTGTCAAGGTGTGAAGCATTATATGGTGTGGCATTCAATACATATAATGTCCACGCACTCCTCCACCTTGGAAACTGTGCCCGTTCCCTTGGGCCCCTTTGGGCACATTCTGCCTTCGTGTTTGAAGGGGGAAATGACACCATTGTGCGGCAGATTTCCGCAGCAAAGGGCCTTCTGGAACGAATTGTAGAACGAGTCGTCATGTCTCAGCAGCTGCAGCGTCTACTTGGAAGTGCACTTCTAGCTTCTGAAGAAAAAAGGTTGTGCAATGGCTTTCTTGGATATTCACTTGTGAAAAACTTTTTGTGTGCACTGAAACCAGTCTGATATTTAGAAGGAATACAGTGCTTTTCCAAAGTTTAACATGTAGCCTCAACAGTCTCGCCATAAGCAACCCCAGCTTTTGTCATCTAAAGTGCGGTCGTAACCTGTCCAGCAAAGAAGAAATTTCAACATTTCACGGAAATTTGCTCTGCATTGCAGGGCCGGCAGGTGCATGGCTTATAAGAGAAATCAAATAAGTGAAACAACAAATATGAGCACAACAGACAAGACAAGTGCTCTACACAAAGTTAGCTGTGTTAACGTATGCAAGCAAATAAAAAAAAAGGTGCAGAAGACTCAATAAATTTCTATGACATAAAGACATAACAACTACTGCGCATTTTTTTTCGGAAGCGGTGACCCAAGATTCCATAAGCCAAGATGGATAGTTCTGTAATATTTTGGTGCCTACAATAATAGCCTTTCCCCTAGCTGTCATCACAGAAACGTTCACTCCAGTTAGGACAGGTGCTACAAATAGGAGGAAAGCCCGAGTTGATGTGCGAATGGCTTGAGGTGGTCAGGCCTGCTAAATAAATGTAAGTTTGTAAGTTTTGCTTTACACACAACTTTCATGACCAAGAGGTACAAGGAAACAGCCAGCCTGAAGGTAAATCCTTACACAAAAAATTATAATGATTTGATCAGCTTCTTACATGTGACTACCATATTCAATGTACATTATTGGGTGATGCTAACAATTTGTACACATATGCTTTGTTTGTACCACAGTCAAGGATTGCACTGACAAGAATGGAGGAATTTCAATATGGAATTCATCTGGTGCGCCTAACAATTATTTTTACGAGCTCCTTTGAAGCTTCAGTTGACATATCATGTTTAACAAAATGTTTTTACAATGAAATTAGTGCCACCACTTCTTGCATGGCTTCCATCCTGTGTCGTATTTCCTTGTCATGTGCTGGCAGTGCAAGTTTTCAACCTTTGTGCACACCCAGACATGGTCTTAAAATGTTCTTAGGTGTGCTGACACTTTGATTATATAAAAGAACTTCCTTTAACATACCAACCTACAAAGAAACAAAGTCTAAGCATCTTTGAACACTGAATTAACTTTCGTTAATAGGTGAGCTAGTTCCACAATAAATTTAGCAATTATTGGACAGCAACTTGAAGCTATCCTGGGAACATGTTTGCTTTTGTCACCAAACAAAGGCTCAGAAAGGTCTGTTACCATATAATGGATGCACACTGCAACACAACTCTGCATATGAACTCTTTGCTGCCCTCCATGATGTAGGGCAGCTTCCATAACCAAGAAAATACCGCATTTATTTGAATCTAGGCGAATAGGTTATTTTTTTTTCAAATCATCATATGCCAAGCATATGAAGACGTGGAATCGGCGATGGGTAGAGTGCTCGGTACGGCTCCCACACGCCGTATCCGAGCACTGTCATCACCAAGAGGCGTCACCACCAGGAGGCGTATCTGTGCAAGGATCTGCGGCATCTCGACGAGCAGCTGGCTATAAAAGAAGACAACCTTTCACTGGCCCGCTCACTTGGCAGTGGTGGCGACAACAGAGCATCATCTAAGCGCCTGCTGCTTTTCTTGCTGCAGATCACCGATCAGCGCAGCTGCATCCGACGCCCTTTACCGGTATGGCTCCCACACGCCGTATCCGAGCACTGTCATCACCAAGAGGCGTCACCACCAGGAGGCGTATCTGTGCAAGGATCTGCGGCATCTCGACGAGCAGCTGGCTATAAAAGAAGACAACGTTTCACTGGCCCGCTCACTTGGCAGTGGTGGCGACAACAGAGCATCATCTAAGCGCCTGCTGCTTTTCTTGCTGCAGATTAGTACGGTACACACGTAACTTCTTTTTCTCTGCGTCAGTCGCCGCTACTGCCAAGTTGTCAAATTGTAGTGCTTACTTTGTTGGTTGTCTTGCGAAGCATGTCGAAAGATTTGGCTAAAATGAAAGACGATTTTGCTAGGCTAAAAGAAGAGCTAAAACAAGAACTAAAGACATTCAAGGAATCGATGGAAAGGGAACTTCGGAATGAAATCAGGGAATTACGCCTTGAACAACGTAATCTTACTCAGAGTCTTGAGTACGCTTATGCTGAAATCCGCGATATGAAGAAAGAAGTGCAGGACCAAAAATCAAAAAGCACAGAACAAGCAAGTGAAAATGATGTGCTTAAGGCTAAATGCTCCACTCTTGAAATGACTGCCTCAGAACTAGAAAAGCGAGTTGTTCATTCAGAGCAATACTCACGGAAAGCAAATCTTGAGATTTTTGGGGTCGTCGAGAGGGAGAGCGAAAACGTTGTGGCCATTTTGTCCGAGATTGGAAACGCCATCAAAGAACCTATCACTGAATCTGACATCGAGACATGTCATCGTGTTCCCAGCCGGAAGCCTGCCATAACAAACATAGTGGTTCAATTTAAGTCAAGAACAAAGCGTGATGCGGCTCTCAGGAAAGCAAAGAAGACACGGCTCACTAACAAAGACATAGGACTAGGGGATGAAACACCGGTATATGTGAACGAATACCTTTGTCCAGCACAGAAAAAACTGCTAGGAATGGCAGTGAAAAGGAAGCATAACTATAAATGGAAGTCAGTTTGGACAAGCAATGGTAAGATCTTTGCAAGGCGGGCTTATGACTCTGAAGTTACATATATATCTTGTGAAGGGGACCTTGCAAAGATAGGCCCGGTCCCTGAAGCTACTAGTGCTCCTTTATCTTTTGAAGCGGGCTCGGCCTAGGCGGGCCCTGAACCAAGTTCCGCTATTTGATACGTCGATACCTCATACACGGTCAAAATGGAATATTGCGATTTCATTTTACCCTCTCGCGTTCAGCTTCCACACCAGCCTCTCAGTTCAATTTTACATATCAATGCTCGCTCCGCTAATAATAAAGAAGACCAGATAACAGAACTGCTCAACGAATTTAGTTTTCATTTTAGTATTATTATGCTAACCGAAACATGGTTCAATAGCGATAGTAACGCACTGCGGTTAAATGGATACAGCAATTATTTCATTAACCGGCCGAACAGGCGCGGTGGCGGTGTTGCCGCATACATTGAAACACAGCGCCATTGCGTTCCTGTGTCGGAGTTCTGCATTTCAATGAGTGATTATGAGATGTTAACCTTGAAATGCAACTTGGAATTAATAATGGTAGTATACCGGCCTCCGAATGGCATTATTTCAAGTTTCATAGACTTCTTTGAAACATTTTTAGGCTACGTTAGCGCAAATAATTTTCGCCTCATCTGCGGAGGAGATTTCAATATAGATGTCACAGGGGATAGCACCTTAACCCAACGTTTTCTTATTACCGTTCAGTCGACTGGTTTCATGAATTTAATCAACACACCTACACGTGTTACGCAGACTACTTTATCGTGTATTGATCTCCTCATTACCAATATTGAAACTATGGTCAACCAAGCTGCTACCATTACCTCAGATATTAGTGATCATTCATCATCATCATCAGCCTGGTAGCGCCCACTGCAGGACAAAGGCCTCTCCCATGCTTCTCCAACAACCCCGGTCATGTACTAATTGTGGCCATGCCATGCCTGCAAACTTCTTAATCTCATCCGCCCACCTAACTTTCTGCCGACCCCTCCTACGCTTCCCTTCTCTTGGGATCCAGTCCGTAACCCTTAATGACCATCGGTTATCTTCCCTCCTCATTACATGTCCTGCCCATGCCCATTTCTTTTTCTTGATTTCAGCTAAGATGTCATTAACTCGCGTTTGTTCCCTCACCCAATCTGCTCTTTTCTTATCCCTTAACGTTACACCTATCATTCTTCTTTCCATGGCTCGTTGTGTCGTCCTCAATTTGAGTAGAACCCTTTTCGTAAGCCTCCAGGTTTCTGCCCCGTAGGTGAGTACTGGTAAGACACAGCTATTATATACTTTTCTCTTGAGGGATAATGGCAACCTGCTGTTCATGATTTGGGAATGCCTGCCAAACGCACCCCAGCCCATTCTTATTCTTCTGATTATTTCCGTCTCATGATCCGGATCCGCCGTCAATACCTGCCCTAAGTAGATGTATTCCCTTACGACTTCCAGTGCCTCGCTGCCTATTGTAAATTGCTGTTCTCTCCCGAGACTGTTAAGCATAACTTTAGTTTTCTGCAGATTAATTTTTAGACCCACTCTTCTGCTTTGCCTCTCTAGGTCAGTGAGCACGCATTACAATTGGTCCCCTGAGTTACTAAGCAAGGCAATATCATCAGCGAATCGCAAGTTACTAAGGTATTCTCCATTAACTTTTATTCCCAATTCTTCCCACTCCAGGTCTCTGAATACCTCCTGTAAACACGCTGTGAATAGCATTGGAGATATCGTATCTCCCTGCCTGACGCCTTTCTTTATTGGGATTTTGTTGCTTGCTTTATGGAGGACTACGGTGGCTGTGGAGCCGCTATAGATATCTTCCAGTATTTTTACATATGGCTCATCTACACCCTGATTCCGTAATGCCTCCATGACTGCTGAGGTTTCGACTGAATCAAACGCTTTCTCGTAATCAATGAAAGCTATATATAAGGGTTGGTTATATTCTGCACATTTCTCTATCACTTGATTGATAGTGTGAATATAGTCTATTGTTGAGTAGCCTTTACGGAATCCTGCCTGGTCCTTTGGTTGACAGAAGTCTAAGGTGTTCCTGATTCTATTTGCAATTACCTTAGGAAATACTTTGTAGGCAACGGACAGTAAGCTGATCGGTCTATAATTTTTCAAGTCTTTGGCGTCCCCTTTCTTATGGATTAGGATTATGTTAGCGTTCTTCCAAGATTCCGGTACGCTCGAGGTCATGAGGCATTGCGTATACAGGGTGGCCAGTTTCTCTAGAACAATCTGTCCACCATCCTTCAACAAATCTGCTGTTACCTGATCCTCCCCAGCTGCCTTCCCCCTTTGCATATCTCCTAAGACATTCTTTACTCCTTCCGGCGTTACCTTCGGGATTTCGAATTCCTCTAGACTATTTTCTCTTCCATTATCGTCGTGGGTGCCACTGGTACTGTATAAATCTCTATAGAACTCCTCAGCCACTTGAACTATCTCATCCATATTAGTAATGATATTGCCGGCTTTGTCTCTTAACGCATACATCTGATTCTTCGCAATTCCTAGTTTCTTCTTCATTGTTTTGTAGGCTTCCTCCGTTCCTGAGAGCATGTTCAATTCTATCCATATTATACTTCGTTATGTCAGCTGTCTTACGCTTGTTTATTAACGTCGAAAGTTCTGCCAGTTCTATTCTAGCTGTAGGGTTAGATGCTTTCATACATTGGCGTTTCTTGATCAGATCTTTCGTCTCCTGCGATAGTTTGCTGGTATCCGGCCTAACAGAGTTACCACCGACTTCCATTGCACACTCCTTAATGATGCCCACAAGATTGTCGTTCATTGCTTCAACACTAAGGTCCTCTTCCTGAGTTAAAGCTGAATACCTGTTCTGTAGCTTGATCTGGAATTCCTCTATTTTCCCTCTTACCGCTAACTCATTAATCGGCTTCTTATGTACCAGTTTCTTCCGTTCCCTCCTCAGGTCTGGGCTAATTCGAGTTCTTACCATCCTGTGGTCACTGCAGCGCACCTTGCCGAGCACGTCCACATCTTGTATGATGCCAGGGTTAGCGCAGAGTATGAAGTCTATTTCATTTCTAGTCTCGCCGTTCGGGCTCCTCCACGTCCACTTTCGGCTATCCCGCTTGCGGAAGAAGGTATTCATTATCCTCATATTATTCTGTTCCGCAAACTCTACTAATAACTCTCCCCTGCTATTCCTAGTGCCTATGCCACATTCGCCCACTGCCTTGTCTCCAGCCTGTTTCTTGCCTACCTTGGCATTAAAGTCGCCCATTAGTATAGTGTATTTAGTTTTCACTCTGCCCATCGCCGATTCCACGTCTTCATCGAAGCTTTCGACTTCCTGGTCATCATGATTGGATGTAGGGGCGTAGACCTGTATAATCTTCATTTTGTACCTCTTATTAAGTTTCACAACAAGACCTGCCACCCTCTCGTTAATGCTATAGAATTCCTGTATGTTACCAGCTATATTCTTATTAACGAGGAATCCGACTCCCAGTTGTCTTCTCTCCGCTAAGCCCCGGTAGCACAGGACGTGCCCGCTATTTAGCACTGTATGTGCTTCTTTTGGCCTCCTAACTTCACTGAGCGCTATTATATCCCATTTGCTTCCCTCTAATTCCTCCAATAGTACTGCTAGACTTGCCTCACTAGATAACGTTCTAGCGTTAAACGTTGCCAGGTTCATATTCCAATGGCGGCCTGTCCGGAGCCAGTGATTCTTAGCACCCCCTGCTGCGTCGCAGGTCTGACCGCCGCCGTGGTCAGTTGCTTTGCAGCTGCTGGGGACTGAGGGCCGGGGTTTGATTGTTGTGTTCATAGGAGGTTGTGGCCAAGTACTGCACCAGGGTGGCCAATCCTGCTCTGGTGAGGGAGTGCGTTACCGGTTCTGGTCACCGGGATCAGGCCACACTCCAGGCCTGTTTGTGCAATTTTATCAACACGCGGATTTTTTTTTTAAATCCGGTGGAAAATTGCCGGCACCGGGATTCGAAACACGGATCTCGTTAGTGATCATTGCCCTGTGTATATGTTCTATTACACAGATCCGAAAAATTGCAAGCGTCCTGAAACGCCAATTTATGCTCAATATATATCAAATAGCGCTCTGGAAACATTCAAGTACAACATTAGTATTCACGATTGGTCCCACTTATACAGGATAAAAGACGCAGATATTGCGTACGCAAAGTTCATTTCCGAATTCATAACTATCTACTCTTCACATTTTCCTTTCAAAGAAATTAAACACTAAAAAAAAATCAGAAAACCGTGGGTCACACCCGCGCATATTAAAATGATAAAGAAAAAGAATATGCTTTACCATGCTTTTCTACGTACTCGGTGGGCAGAAATTTTGATTAGATTCAAAAGCGCACGAAACAAACTAAGCGGTGAGCTTAGACACGCCAAGCGAACATACTATCAGCAAATATTTTCTGAACATGCAAGGAAACAGCCCAGTATAGTTTGGAAATTGATAAATGACGTTATGGGCCGCACCAGAAAGAACGCGTCAGTAGGAAGAATAAACCATAAAGGAAGTGAGCTATCGGGGAAAGCACTTGCTGACCATTTCAATAGTCACTTCACGAACATTGGAATACCAGTAAATCAGATACCGAATTCAGAAACGCCGACGAACACATGCACCGACAGCATTTTCCTTGAGCCTACCGATGAAGTAGAGGTTTACAGGACATTCATGAATTTAAACAATAGCAAGGCCTTAGACATAGATAACCTTCAAATAAAACCAGTTAAGTATGTCATAGAATTCATAGCTCCTGTGATTGCTCATATTTTTAACCTGATTCTAGAAACTGGCGTCTATCCTGATGAAATGAAGCAAAGTAGGGTGACCGTCTTATTCAAGGGCGGTGACAGAAACGACACAAGCAATTATAGGCCAGTCTCTGTCATTCCTATCTTTTCGAAAGGATTAGAAAAGGTGATATTCACTCGTTTGTCTAAATTTTTCCATTGTAAGAATATCATATGTGACGCCCAATTCGGCTTCCGGAAAGGGCGATCAACCGAAAGCGCCCTGCTAACCATTAAAGAAATCATCGTGCAAAATATTCAAGGCAACCTTTTCACTCTCGGCCTGTTTATCGATTTTAGCAAGGCGTTTGACTGTCTCAAACATAATATTTTAATTTACAAGCTTTCACTTAGTGGAATCCGCGGAACACCTCTGACTCTAACAAAGTCTTACTTAGAAAACAGGAAGCAGGCAGTATATATAGACAATCAACAATCCTTTTTTTACCAGTGCAAAACGGTGTACCACAAGGCAGCGTGTTAGGGCCTTTGCTTTTTAATATATATATTAATGATATTGTGAGCATTGATTCCACCGTAAAATTTATCATATATGCGGACGACAGCAGCATATTAATTTCGGGTCCTAATGCAGACGATCTAATTATCAAATGTAATCAAATACTTGACAAATTACACCTCTGGTCCAATTTGAATTGCATTAGAATAAATCCAAAGAAGACGAAAGTAGTAATATTTAGAGCTAAAAATAAGATAGTCAAAACATGCGATGCTGTCAAATGCCAAGGCCAAGAAGTTAAAGTAGTGAACGAACACAAAATTCTCGGGGTTACGTTTTCTTCAAACTTAAGTTGGGATAAACACATAGAAGATGTTTGTAGTAAACTAGCCGCAGTGAGAGGAATCTTATCTCGTTGCCGACATCTTCTTCCAACGCAGGCTAAAATCCAAATTTATCATGCACTGTTTGCTTCATATATTAACTCCTGTGGTCTTGTATGGGCTACAACGACAAAGGGAAACGTTGCAAAGATAGGTGCACTTCAAAAGAGGATCGTGCGACATATTGCAAACCTTGATCACCAGTCTCCCACGCGAAGTGCTTTTATAAGCTACAATATAATTAGGGCGGAATATATGTATACGTATCGCTTGCTCCGCTCCTTTTACTTTTCCACTGTAGCTTCCAAAGATTTTCTAATGAATCTAGCATCGCTAAGAAAAAGACATATTACACTATCCACACGTAATGATGACGTTTGGTTTCAACCGAAATTTCGAAATAATTATAAAGTTCAGTCATTACAGCATAATCTTCCATTTATTCTAAACGAGCATAAATGTGTGATCAGTTACGGCGTAAAAGGACTGAGAATGTATTTTGTATCTAAAGAATGAATGGCTATGTATGTTTGCCTTTTGTTTTGCAATTACTCTTTCACATGAACATGTATGTATTCTATTTTCTTTATACTCTGGTGTTTTAAACTTCTTTTTGTTTGTATTGTCATATGTTCACAACTATAAAGTAACTACACACATTTTGAAATCATATGCTGTAGATTTGTTAATTAATTATCCTTATGCTGCTGTATAATACATTGTTCTTCGCATTTCTTGATGTCATGGACACTACCTGTTGCTGTACATCAATACTGCCTTGTAGAGGGGGTCATGGGCCTAGTCAAGCTGTCGAGACAGCTTTTAGCTCTTGACGCTTTCCAGGACCTATTATTTCTGGAAAAATAAAAATTGAATTGAATTGAAAAACTAAATACACTATACTAATGGGCGACTTTAATGCCAAGGTAGGCAAGAAGCAGGCTGGAGACAAGGCAGTGGGGGAATATGGCATAGGCGCTAGGAATAGCAGGGGAGAGATATTAGTAGAGTTTGCGGAACAGAATAATATGAGGATAATGAATACCTTCTTCCGCAAGCGGAATAGCCGAAAGTGGACGTGGAGAAGCCCGAATGGTGAGACTAGAAATGAAATAGACTTCATACTCTGCACTAACCCTGGCATCATACAAGATGTGGACGTGCTCGGCAAAGTGCGCTGCAGTGACCACAGGATGGTAAGAACTCGAATTAGCCTAGACCTGAGAAGGGAACGGAAGAAACTGGTACATAAGAAGCCGATCAATGAGTTAGCGCTAAGAGGGAAAATAGAAGAATTCCAGATCAAGCTACAGAACAGGTATTCAGCTTTAACTCAGGAAGAGGAACTTAGTGTTGAAACAATGAACGACAATCTTGTGGGCATCATTAAGGAGTGTGCAATGGAACTCGGTGGTAACTCCATTAGGCAGGATACCAGCAAACTATCGCAGGAGACGAAAGATCTGATCAAGAAACGCCAATGTATGAAAGCCTCTAACCCTACAGCTAGAATAGAACTGGCAGAACTTTCGAAGTTAATCAACAAGCGTAAGACAGCTGACATAAGGAAGTATAATATGGATAGAATTGAACATGCTCTCAGGAACGGAGGAAGCCTAAAAACAGTGAAGAAGAAACTAGGAATCGGCAAGAATCAGATGTATGCGTTAAGAGACAAAGCCGGCAATATCATTACTAATATGGATGAGATAGTTCAAGTGGCTGAGGAGTTCTATAGAGATTTATACAGTACCAGTGGCACCCACGACGATAATGTAAGGGAAAATAGTCTATAGGAATTCGAAATCCCAAAGGTAACGCCGGAAGAAGTAAAGAAAGCCTTGGGAGATATGCAAAGGGGGAAGGCAGCTGGGGAGGATCAGGTAACAGCAGATTTGTTGAAGGATGGTGGACAGATTGTTCTAGAGAATCTGGCCACCCTGTATACGCAATGCCTCATGACCTCGAGCGCACCGGAATCTTGGAAAAACGCTAACATAATCCTAATTCATAAGAAAGGAGACGCCAAAGACTTGAAAAATCATAGACCGATCAGCTTACTGTCTGTTGCCTACAAACTATTTACTAAGGTAATCGCAAATAGAATCACGAACACCTTAGACTTCTGTCAAGCAAAGGACCCGGCAGGATTCCGTAAAGGCTACTCAACAATAGATCATATTCACACTATCATTCAGGTGATAGAGAAATGTGCGGAATATAACCAACCCTTATATATAGCTTTCATTGATTACGAGAAAGCGTTTGATTCTGTCGAAACCTCAGCAGTCATGGAGGCATTAAGGAATCAGGGTGTAGACGAGCCGTATGTAAAAATACTGAAAGATATCTATAGCGGCTCCACAGCCACCGTAGTCCTCCATAAAGCAAGCAACAAAATCCCAATAAAAGAAGGCGTCAGGCAGGGAGATACGATCTCTCCAATGTTATTCACCGCATGTTTACAGGAGGTATTCAGAGACTTGGATTGGGAAGAATTGGGGATAAAAGTTAATGGAGAGTACCTTAGTAACTTGCGATTCGCTGATGATATTGCCTTGCTTAGTAACTCAGGGGACCAATTGCAATGCATGCTCACTGACCTGGAGAGGCAAAGCAGAAGAGTGGGTCTAAAAATGAATCTGCCGAAAACTAAAGTAATGTTTAACAGTCTCGGAAGAGAACAGTAATTTACAATAGGCAGCGATGCACTGGAAGTCGTAAGGGAATACACCTACTTGGGGCAGGTAGTGACGGCGGATCCGGATCATGAGACGGAAATAATCAGGAGAATAACAATGGGCTGGGGTGCGTTTGGCAGGCATTCTCAGATCATGAACAGCAGGTTGCCATTATCCCTCAAGAGAAAAGTATATATTAACTGTGTCTTACCAGTACTCACCTACGGGGCAGAAACCTGGAGGCTTACGAAAGAGTTCTACTCAAATTGAGGACGACGCTACGAGCTATGGAAAGAAGAATGATAGGTGTAACGTTAAGGGATAAGAAAAGAGCAGATTGGGTGAGGGAACAAACGCGAGTTAATGACATCTTAGTTGAAATCAAGAAAAAGAAATGGGCATGGGCAGGACATGTAATGAGGAGGGAAGATAACCGATGGTCATTAAGGGTTACGGACTGGATCCCAAGGGAAGGGAAGCGTAGCAGGGGGCGGCAGAAAGTTAGGTGGGCGGATGAGATTAGAAGTTTGCAGGGACGGCGTGGCCACAAATAGTACATGACCGGGGTTGTTGGAGAAATATGGGAGAGGCCTTTGCCCTGCAGTGGGCGTAACCAGGCTGATGATGATGATGATGATGCCAAGCTCTAGGGTCAGCTTAGGTTCGAGGATTTTGAAACATGCCAGTTTGTCATTGAACATATTAAATATGGTGCCAATTAGGTGGTGCATAGCTAGCGCCATCTAGAAAAGTCAGTATCGTAGCCACAACTAGCCGCACCAGTAGACAACTGAAGTACACGAGCGACGACGTTGCCATTTTGACCTGTGTGGTATCGATGTGCGGCGCGATATTATCGCAATGACACCAATTAGGTGATGACACTGCAGTGCCGCTTTTAGTCGAAAAATTGTGCTAGCCGCAGAGGCATCAACAAACATTCAAGCCAGACCGGAATTGGGCATCGATGAGAAAAACGCCCGTTGTTGGAGGGGCAATCGGAGATGCTTTTTGCAGTTGCCGCAACGAGGAGATGACGGCAATGAGGAAGATACGCATGTGATAACAGAGAGGAGTGGTTTACCGAGATCGCGCCGAGTTTACGGAGATCGCGCTGTGCAGCACTGTCTGCACATGCGTGGTTATGCATCCGCAAGCGTACGAGGCTAGCAGCAATGACATAGACTGAGCTCGGCATGTTCATACAGAATAAGTGCTGTTTTCATTTTGTAGACACTGCCCTCACTTGTTTTTTGGCCTACATTCGAGGTAAGTTTTTATTTATGGTTTCAGACTTTCGGGGGTCAGCCAAGATTCGAGCAAATACGTAGGTTGGCTGCAGCAGACTTGTTTAGTTCGATCCCAATTACTGAGAATATCCCAAAGAATGCGATGCATAGGAGCACAATAAAGCCACTGGTGTCAGAAAGAACAGCAAAGCCTGGCGTGGTCTGTACATACATAAGCTACAAAGGAAGAACATACATAGTGCTGGCAGAATCTTGTAGCCCCTATGAGTTGATTTCAGGCAGCCATAAAAAGAAAAATTACTACAGGAAGAAGCAAACATCTATGTAGTGTGCCATGTTACATACATAAAATTCTGCAAACACATTTTTCCAGGCTGGTCATTGAGCTTGTGCATGGGAGAATAATTTGTACGTCAGGAATAAAGGAAGTACACATTTACCAACACAACCCGTCTGGTACCTCAGTCACTCTTGAGAAATCAAGATGCTAACAAAGAGTGGGACTGTCTCAAGGGAACTTCTACAGCCGTACTTTCACAAAGGAGGTTACTAGCTCCATTAACGACCTTTTAATTTCTCTGCATGTTGCAGAAAAAAAATATATATGGCGCTATGCATGCTGTATATTACATTTTTATGCCTGTTTTTCCTATGTGTAAGAAGGCTTATCTCATGAGCTACCGGTATAGGTTCACTCTGCCAACTCTAAATAAATCAGTGGCTAGCTTGTTCCTTTAATAAAGGGAAAATGTGCCATGCACCCAAACGTAGCAATTGCTACAAAGGAAACCCATGCAGGTTCCTCGAAAGAAAAGCCTCGCAGTTGAAGACAAATTCATCCTGGTCCTAGCCCAAGCTCATATGGTAGAGTGGCTGCCCCAGGAAGGTGGTGGTCCTGGGTTCGAGCCCCGGACCAGGATGAATTTTTGTTCAACTGTGAGGCTTTTCTTTCGAGGAACCTGCATGGGTTTCCTCCGAAGCAACTGCAATGTTTGAGTGCATGTCTCATTTTGCCTTTATTAAATAATTACTTCTCTCCACCTTGCAGGTTTCTGTAGAAATATAATGTCTAGCATGTTTCACCTTATTTGCCATGCTCGTCTTCAAGATCTCTGCTATGTGGACATGGTTTTGGTCATACAAGCGCTGAAAGATTCAACAGGTTAACTCACTACAGTACAAACCGTGGACTGATAGTCTGTGTGCGGAGTGTCTGCAGACATTACCATAAGCTCACATAAGGTGTTGAGTTCAAACTTGACTTGCATGCATGCAGTAGCACATCTTTTAGGATCTTACCAGCTTTGTCAATTTCAAGAATGGTGAGTTCCTCTTGAAGGAGGATATATATATACCCTCACAAAGCTTGGAAAGGTGCCTCCAGTACTCATGATGCAGAATGTCATTAAGGCAAGGCAGAGCATAGAAAAGGAGCCAGTTTCTCCATTCAGATGCCTTCCAATGGCTTCTTTCTTGAACAGACCGTGGCAGCCTTGTAATGCAGTGAGGTGGCTTGATGGACAACAGCCGTGCAAATATTTGGGAAAGGGCTGATGGTGCACCTATAACAGACAACGCGACCTAATTTAATTATCTCATCAGCGTGACGCGACAAATCTATGCAAACAAGTGGATGCACTGCTCAAAATAGATCAAAATAAACAGCATTACATGCCTAAAAATTGTCATAAGGAAGTGCAATATCTTATTTCTAGGACATTAAAATATAGCACTCTTTTCAGTTAAAAAAATACTACACATAAAAATTTCTTGTCCTTGGTGATGGGAGAATCGGTTGAAAACATGCTCTCTTAAAAATGTTTACACCCTTTGGGTCGTATCTTACCCCACAATGATTATCATCATCTGAGCAGTTTTTTTCGAAATGGGTCAAATCCACGTAAACAGAAGTTTAGAAAAAAGCAAAAATTTGTTACCGGACCTAAATGCAACGCTATCAAAGCTATTATATGATATGCTTTACATGTCAGCTAGGGCAGGTTTAGGACCACAAGTAATGAAAAATTATGCCGCAAATATGCCCAATATAGGGCGAGAACTTTGGATTTGGCTCGTATCGAATTGAAACGCTGGATTTTAGGCGGTATTGCTATGAAAACTTTATTAAAATTGGCTTTCGAGAATGGCATCATGTAATCTTGACAGAAAAGCTATAATAACATTGGAAGCAGGGCACTGCATTTTGCATTTTGGCAACGGCGCATTCTTGCTTTTACGGTGGTGATGCGGCTTCTTTTCACTTCGTCGTCGACGTCTAGGGATAGATTTTCGCCGATCTCTTCATTGCCCCCTGAATCCATGAACAACGATATCAGAAAAGCGAAGAACTCGCGAAAACACGAACGAAACACTCTGAGCTGTCAGGCGGGAACCAACTCTTTGGTGGGAACTGACAAGGAGGCTGCCATGGCTACATGACGTCATGCCAAAAGCTCTCTCCTATTGGGCAAATGGATTTGGCTCATTTTGATCCGTGCAACAGCTGGATCTGGCTCAATTTCGATACGAAATACGATCTGCGAACACGTTCGCCTGGCGTTATTTGACGCATTTCGTTGCAACGAGTTTTCTATGAGGAAGTTGCCTAGTTTTTCTTGTCATTACCGTTTTATCTGACCTAGTTTCGGTTTGTGGATTTGGCTCATTTCGAAAAAAAAACTCCCCATCTGTCTTGCCCACATTCCCTTTCTTTAACGCTGCGAGCCCAGTACTTCCAAGTCACGAACAGCTTGCGAGTCATCAGTGTGGCACGGCATTTTCGACAAGAAAGCAGCGAGCACCAAGTTTTCAAGAAAGGAAACACAAGCAAGGCAGATGACGATTATTGTTGTGGGAGAAGATAAGCCCCAAAGGATGTAAACTTTTTAAAGAGTGCAGATGAACAACCAAAACAGACAAGTCATTGATTGCAGAAGTGCTAGTTTGGATGTTAAAGCTAAGCAGTGGTGTAGTGGTGTGTACATATATATATATATATATATATATATATATATATATATATATAACATTTTTTCAGGGGGAGGGGAACATGCCTAATGTGCTACCCTCTCGCTATACCCCTGAAAGTAAGCAATTTTAATGCATTCCGTTTGCTCTATTCATTTAAGTTTTCTGCAGTAGTTGTATGTACAAACAAACATGGCAGTGTAGATTGAGTAGCTATTTCTCAAGGTAGAGTCATACACACGAGATGATACACTAACGATTGCCACTTTGTAGAAGAGAAAATTGTGAAAGCAGACAAGTACAAAAGACCTAAGCAAGCAATTTGACTAGGAATAAAAGTCCACAAAATGAAAGCTCAGCTGTGTCGCGGCTTGAGAGTATGTGATCCTGCTAATGTCATGCTTTACAAACACTGCTCCCATATCAACAGATGCTTGGAAACGCGATGGAGATGGCAATGCACCTTTTAAAATGTCAAAGAAATATTCATAACCAGGACAAGTGCACTTTTATGCACCAAAAATATCCAGTGAAACATACTTAAGGATCTATCACAATTGTGAACAAGTACAAAACATCAAACTGATGATGCAAAATCCCAGGACACACAGTCAGGCAATTTCATTTGGTGACATCGTTTGCTTTGTGAATCCACCTTATTCTACAAGTCAAGCATCTTGTAATTTCACTATGTAATCAAAATATTACAAAATAAATGGCAATGAAAAGAGTCACATTACCTGAATAGAAGCGCTCATCAGAATTTGAACTTGACAGGATGGTTTCTGTCAGCTGCTTTGCAACACCTTGTAGGACACACTGCATGTACTCAACGCTGTAGCCGTTCACAAGGTCCAGACCGGAATGAACACATGTAGCTTATGTAAGAAAACATACACCCCTTAGTTTCACTATTACACTTATTATGAGCTTCAACGCACAGGCACGTGGCAAAGCACTCACCCAGGTTGGATAGCAATGCTGATTCGCAATGTGTTTCCCATTTAAACATAGAGGATTCCATTGTTTTAGTTAAGAACAATGCCCCTTCATGCCTGCTTTTGCCCTCTCTCCCAGGGGCTTGAGAAAATTTGTTTCTCAAAAATGATCAGAACAAACTGGCGGCAACCTTTTGTACGAGCTGTGTATCATTCCTGTTTCTTGAAATACAAAGTGCTGTCACCTCGGAACTTAATGTTTGATTTCTCCCCCCTCGATGAGTCTTGATACAGATTTCTCTATTATCATACTGTGCCTACATTTGCCCTTTCTTTTTTTGCATCAAACTGCAATATGAATGTCACTGCTAACTTACCGTTCCTTAAGGAGTGTACTGATCTCGGCTGGTTGGTACATCATTAGGATGCAAACAAACAGCGCTTGGATGGGGTGAAGTGAGGATGACAGGCAAGATGTGGAACTAACAACCACAGGTTTATTGCGGGAAATTCAATATGTACAAAACACAGGCCGAGTTCAGAAGACCAAAAAAAAACATGGTATCTGCACCGGGAAAGGAATGAAATCATCACATCACATCTGGCGTCATAGCAGGCTGTCATGTTTTTAACTAATAGTTAATCTCCCAGTTATGCAGGGAAACAAAGGGTACACTGACCCAGGAGATTCCACACGACTGGATAAAACACGCCTCACAAACCGGACGTGTTCTTTGCTCTGTATATCTACCTAATATTCTGCATTTATCAGAGAGATGTTGGCAGCCGCATTCTTTCCAGTGCGGGGCTAAATGACTGGGTACAGACACTTTCAGGGAGTATATGTGCTCTCTCAGCCGGTCATTCAAACATCGGCCTGTGTGGCCTAGTTGCAGTGTCCACACTTAAGTGAAATCTTATAAAACTGCGTATGTGTAGTCAAAAAATGGCGTTCCGTGTTTTTTTTTCACCAATGATTTTCCTTGGGCTTTCCTTCTTGAGTTTGCAGCATAGTGCTGAGAGCTTGTTCCTTGCGCTGTACAAAACACACATGCCTATTTTTCCTGCAACCTTTTTTTAATCTATACTAGACCTCACGGACATAGGGTATGACGGCTCTGCTTGCATGAGGTTCTTTGTCCTGTGTGTCGCGCCCTGCCCTTCATCTGGTCAGGATCAACAAAAGCCTTTTTGAAAGAGCAGTCAGCAGGGCCATAGGATATCCAGCCTGAGTAACACAGTGTACTTGGTGCATGAAGCTACTAGCCACCTGGTGGTGGCATGAACGGGTCAGAGCTGATCTGAGGCAGGAGACTGCAATACTTTTCTTTGAGCGTGGATTGTTTAGTTTAGTTTGAAGTTTATTCTCTTTCTTCATTACAGAAAGAGGAAACAAGAGCTAAAGGCCATTAGGCCTGACAGGGGCTCTTGCTCCAAAGCGCGTTTGGCTTACATGATGATCCAATGTATGAAAAAGGCAAATAAACAAGATAATGTATACATTATACAATAACTTTGTGAAAAAGACATTTATGCTTCAATTTTTGTTTCTGCATTCACATTACAGCACAGATTAAGGAAAACATATAAAGTGCATAAAAAAAATCTTAGTGCGATAGCATTTTATGTATAAATAATTTGATTGTGTATGAGAAGATTTTTTATACATTGCTTAAAATTAGGCGCACAGAAATGAATTTTTTGCTCAACGATGTTTAGTAGCCTTGGTATTTGATAGTTTATATCCTGACGTCCGTAGTTAGTATGCGTGAATGGTATTTTCTTGATTTGATAACGTAATGGGTATCGAGGAGAAGTGGGTATGCTGACATGGAGCCTGTGCTTTTTTATATGTAAGAGTAATCTCTAATAAAATACTTGATTTGCTCGTAAATGTTTGCCAAAGAGATTGTGTGTGGGTAAGTCACGCGGCCTACCATGGTAGTTTTCAAAAATTCGGACTACTCGTTTTTGCAAGCCTAATAACTTATCATAGTTTTTTGCTGTAGTTGTTCCCCAAATCAAGACACAATAAGTTAGCTTCGAGTAAAAAAGGACAAAGTATATTGCTTTCTTTAGCCATAAAGGTATTAGACCGCGTATTTTATACATACAGCCTAATACTTTGCTAAGATCATTGCTAAGCTTATTCACATGATTGTCCCAGGAGAGGTTCTCTTGGAACCATACCCCCAAAAACTTTTGTGTTGTTACTTGTTCTAGCCTTTTTTGCTTGAAATAGAACAGTTATATTAACAGGCAATGACTTGTTTATCGGTTTAAGTATCATATTTGGTTTTGTTGACATTCAATTGTAGTTTCTTGATGTAGAGCCATTCAGATAATAAATTTAAATAATCATTTATTTCTTTTTGTAAGCATTGCAAGGAAGAATTTGCAAAAAAAAGATTAGTATCGTCTGCGTACATGATGATATTAGGTGAGGAAGAAATGTTACGAAGGTCATTTATATAAAGATTAAATAATAACATCGTATGTCCAACTAAGTGGTGATGAATTCGAACCAATATCTCAACGTCTAAAAACCTTATCTTATTGTCGGAGGGTGCTCGATTGTTAGCACCGAAGGGTTTATTACCAATTGAAAGATGTCAAAAACATATTTTACTCGCAAAATGTGCAAACGAGGCTAGATAGGCAAAACAGGCTGATATTTGAATGACCGGCTGAGAGAGCATGCATACTACTCACTGAAAGTGTGTCTACCCAGTCATTTATCCCAGAACTGCAAAGAGTGCAGCTGCTAACCTCTTTGATAAATGCAAAATATTAGGTAGATGTACAGAGCAAAGTGCATGTGAGATTAGCGAAGCATTTTTTAACTAATCACATGGAAACTCCAGCATCAGTGTACCCTGTTTCCATGCGTAGCTGGGAGATGAACTATTCGTTAAAAACATGAGAGCCTGCTATGACGTTGCACGTGATGTAATTTATTTATTCCTTTCCCAGTGCAGGCACTGTTTTCATTGGTGTTCTGCGCTCAACCTGTGTTTTGTATATATTGCATTTTCCACAATAAACCAGTGGTTGTTAGTTCAGCACCTTGTCTGTCGTCCTTACTTTGTCTTGTCGAACTACTCCTTATCCTTGTCCTCATTACAGTTTCTTGTCTGCGATATTTCACCACAGAAAAGGAGGCAGTCTTTCCAGATTACTTTCATGAGACCAAGATTTTGCGTGCTATAATGAAGCCTTCTTATGTATCAAAACTGCTTCAAATATTTCTCGGGCACTCACCTCACAATTTTTTTCGCACAATCAAGGCACCCGTGGAAATCTGAGGACACAGTCTCGGACAGTCACTTTCAGAGATATCACCTTCAGTACAGCCTGATTGAAACTCCTGTAGTCACCGAATTTGCCATGTACAAAATCAGGTGAAGGTGACAGGATCGTGGAAAGTGATCATCCAAGAATACGTCTTCAGAATTACACTTGCACTAGCTGCAATGCATGGCAAGATTAGTACCTACCTCGCTCTTAAAAGAATTTGCATGTTCTGTCAGATATTCTTTTGTACAACTGCCCGTCCTATCAAGTAGAAAACGTTGCTGTTACAAACAAGACACTTTTCCGCATGCTTTTTCTTGCATATTTTGGTTACACCTTATTTCTAGCTTCCACACAAAAAGGAGCCACTCGGGAAACTCATGCTTCCTCCCTTTTTTTTTGGCGCGGTTTAGAATGATTGTGTAACGAAACTGTGTGGAGAAGATTATTTCTATGGTACGGCGTAAAATGTTTGCATGATCAAACTGAGGCATCAGAGATGATTAGGTGGGGGATGGGGGCAGTTGTTAGTATGCCATCTGTGTCATTAACTGAGAAAGAATTGTGTTTATTTAGTGGGTTATAAGCTCCTCCAGGTATGTCCTCAGAAGGCACTTATGAAAAAAAAGATCTTTTTGTCTAGTTTGTGGTCCTTTCCAAGTTTATATTAGCTTTCTTTTTTCATGTCAGTTTAGGATCGCGTATTCTCAGCCTCTGCCATGGAAACTTTAGTGATCGTGATTGTTTTTGCGCATGTGCTTAAGTACGCCAGCAGTGGACAGCTTCCTTTTGACATGAGTTGTAAGCTAGTGCTCATGCTGTCTGTGTCTGTTTTTTGTCCTGTGTTTCGCACTTTAACATTTTCACAATTTTGAGTCAAATTTTTTTAACTAGGTGAACGTGAAGAGTTTTTAACAAGTACCCATGCTGTGCACACAGGTCCCCAACTTCTGGCATGAGACTACAAAACCATATACGAGGCTCTTAAACTTGCTATACTGGCAGTTACCTTAAGAAATTTAGTTATATATAAATATTAGCTTCTAGCATTTGACACACAAAATGTGATGTCTGCCACCCCCATGAATTATTTGCAGAAAAAAATTATTACTTTGCCTCGAATCACATATTTGTTATAATTGAAGATGAATATACTCAAGGTAGACTAGCGCAAATTATTAAAAGACACAAAGAACAAAAGGACAAGCGCTAATGTACCATCATAATAATGCAAGACCTACTACAGCCCAAGAGTCAGTCCTGTTGAAAACAATTATCACTAAAACATGTTGCATGTGGTTTATGTTATGGACATGTACAGCAGTGAATTATTTGCACTGCCCACAGTGTAGAAGCAAAAAAGCTGTGAAGCCAAGAATCTATACCAGTGTCACGCATGCACTTCTAAAGGCATCGAACAGACAGTCTTTTGACATAACGACGAAATGGGTGCTGCTATATAGTTAAAAACAATCTACATATGCGACGATAGTGCTAGAAATGATAGTGTTTTTGTCTATTTTTTGTGCAGTTTTAGTGTGGCAACCAACCTTCCACTCCTTCATAAGGTGAAACTCTTGATAGCAGTTATGAAGTGCCGTGTGGCAGCATCACAACTCTTTCGAGTTTGACAGAGGTTGGCAGTTTCAGTGACCCTTGACTGAAATCATTGAGCCAAGTCCATGTGACACAGGTATTACTGCAATTAGGAAAGGAATTAGGGCTTCAATGCTCCTCACTCACCTTTCAAGTTCATCAAGGCTGACGGCCCCTTTAAGCCATTGATGGTGTCTCTAAACCTGCTTGCCAGATGCATCTCACTCTTGACACGGTCTGAAGTTCTTTGTTCCACAGAAGACACCGTTGTGTACCGCATGCTCCCTAATGCACATAAAACGGTGAAACAATAACATAAGTGAAAGTAACAAAGTACGATTTTGTCACTAACATCTAGCGCCTGCATCATCATGTTTAGATTGCACCATATAGTCAGCATAATTATATGAAATACCAGTATTTTATAAAGTGTATATATCCGTATAACATATTCTGTGCATTACACACTCCAAGAATAACTTTCACATCTTTATGAAACATACATATTAGTCATTTTTCAGAGACTGATAGAAATATAAGATATTTTACTTACCTTCTCGGTGCTCTCCTGGAATCAGGCACCATGTGCAACCAACATATCCATTGAAGGTCACCATGTTCTGCTCACATGCCCTCGCAGGTGCATCAACGGAGACACACAATACATGAGGCTTTGACACATGAACGTCTCCTTTGTGAGCCCACTTCACTGCCCTGTGCAGTTTACTTCATTCACGAACCCCTCAAAGAACAGTTGCATCTCTGGATGCTTTTTACCAAAGCAGAGCCCTGCAAGAACCGGGCGTTTAAATCGCAAATGCAGCGGCAGTTCATTAACAATAAATTGCAGGGGCCACACTCACGTCTTCGAAGATTTCCATACAGGGCTCCCATCAGTATTTATTGTCAATGTCAAGTCATCAGGGCGAAAATTCTTTTCTTCCCTCAGCCTGCTGTAGCACTGACCCCTGGTAATATCAGTAACGGTAGATGACGGGTGCTGAAGTACTTCAAGGCTTTCATGTAGTTCCTCTTTGGTCCGTTGAATCATAAGCATGAGTTGCGCTGCCAGGTTAAGAATAAAGAAGAAGCAACCTTCATTTTTTAATGACTGGGTTGTTCTGACACTGTGACAGCTGCTGCACTCAGCAGAATTGCCATGCGTTGTCATGACGCGTTTGCATGGTTCACAATAAAAGTGATGCTGCACAATATCCCGCATGTCTCCCGCCCAGAGCTTCCGAAAAGTGAATTTGCTCGGAGGCAAGGCATCTGTGCCAACAAGAAAGTTTATCAGCTTCGCTAGGTCGCCCAGTGCTGTCCACGTCAAACCATGAGACACCGCAAACGACATTACTGCTGCTATTGCGGCCGCCTTTGTTACATTTGAGTGCGGCAATCTTTCGCCGCCGTACTGCGCAAACCAGGACGGCAACGTGTCATCATCAAAGGATTTGTTAGTAACGTATTCGTCGTTACCGTCAGAGCTGTCCCAATTTTCGGAAGTGCCACTTGCAATTGAGCTGTTCCTCTCGTCGCGTTCGTCATCAGTGTCGAATATGAAGTTGTCGCTGCCGTCGTGGTCCGAAGAAACTGCGTTGTTGTATCCGTCATTTGACCCACATGGCGATGTGTTAGGCGAAGCCTCTGTCGCGCTTCCCGGCTGCACACTGATGCCGACGCTCGTAGATGGTGCCCGTGAGGTTGCCGATGCGACGGCGACGGTGTGCGCCTTTTCATGCCTATACCAAGTAGAGGTCGGCACGTCGAAGTAGCCATCCTTGTCTAAGTACACTTTACGCCGCTTTATAGCGGAATTCTCGGTCATCGCTTGCTTTCGGTGCACGCTAAGGTGATGATAAACACCGAACGGTCACGCAATAGCCACTGCTTTCCCACAGAATAAAGAGCGCTCTATTCCCGCTTCCGGAAAGAAGCCAACAGGAAGCCGCGTTGGTAACACCACTAGACCAACCAGACAATCATTACTTCAATTATAGACAGATACCACTAGCATCCTCTGTGAAATAGAGGGGCGGCGAATGCCACCAAGCAATGTACAGGTACTGCATATTTCGCTGCGTAGGTTCGAAGAGAAGGTTTTGTGCTCTCCGCTGCACGGTTATTGCTAACATTTTGCAAGAAAACCGCATTTTGGAGTCTACGTTGTTTAATATACCACTTGGCACAGTTAATTGCCTGGTTTTTTAAGAAGTGAACTGCTGCCGCGACGGCGTAAGCATAAACTTGCTTCGCGGCCTGTCGGTAGCTGCAGAAAGCAGCGCTTCGCGGAGGGCAGTTCCATGTTCCAGAAGTGGGCAACACGCGTCAGCCCTCCTTAAAAGGCTGTTTTCTGCAGCTGTCGGCAGGTGGCGAAAAAAGTTTACGCTTGCACCGTCGCGGCGGTAGCTTACATAATCCTAGGCGTAGGCAAATTTGCACTTTTTTCTTAAAAGCCAGTTAAGTAACTGTGCCAAGTCTTATACTGAACGACGTAGACTACAAGATGCGATATTTCTGCAAAATTTGTGCAAAAGCCGTGCTGCGGTGAGCGCAAAACCCTTTTTCGAACGTACGCAGCGAAATATGCAGGATGCTGTATTTTTACCTTTCTTCCGCACTTGACGCATGGTTCGTGTTTTGCCGTACGTGACAGAAATTTATTTCCCAATAATGCTTGGTGAAATTGCAATTTGCCAGCGCTGAAATGTCCTGTAACGTTTGCATGCTATGAATTAAACACAGTTAAATGTGATTACATCTCGTCATGTGCAGACGAAATTTCGAGCTTGG
This sequence comes from Dermacentor andersoni, assembly GCF_023375885.2. Taxonomy (NCBI): domain Eukaryota; kingdom Metazoa; phylum Arthropoda; class Arachnida; order Ixodida; family Ixodidae; genus Dermacentor; species Dermacentor andersoni. Next base: position 33,867,760 of record NC_092818.1, read on the forward strand.
ATCACGGTCTTCCAGCATTTGTCTTAGCAAAATTTGTCGTGTGGAAGATGTAAAGATATTACCTACGCCAATCGCTCCAAATATAAAATTTTCATTAACATGCCGGTCCGCAGCGGACATTAACATGCCGTGTCACAGAGGAAGTTATGCGCTGCTTACAGAAACCTCGCACTACAGGTGGAAAGTCGTCGTACATGAATATAAAGCGTACGCGGTCTGAACGACGCCACGTACCATCAATTGATGTCACGCGGCGCACTACTGATCGCGACCGAGCCCGATTTGTATATAGAAGCGTGCCACTGCGATTGGCTCCCTTCTGCAAATTGAATTCGATCTGTATCGGGCTCGATCTCTCTCTCTCTCTCTCTCTCTCTCTCTCTCTATATATATATATATATATATATATATATATATATATGGACTCATATGTGTTGGAAGCTCTTAAAAGAGAGCTATATTTTCAGAGAAATTTGGGGACACGCAGCATGGCCCGGCCGCACGGCCGGAGATATAGTTCGCATTATATCAGTGGCTGCGCACTCCTTAATTCGTCTGATCGACTTATGCAATGCAAAAAAAAAACGATGCGTGTGTGTGCGTGCGCACGTCCGAAGGTAATTAACATATAAGCAGTTTTGCCCAAAGGGCTCCTCGGACGATGTTCTACGTATATACACGCAGGCACGCGCCAATTTGGCGTGGCACAGTACACAAGGTAATATATATCCTGCTTCAATGGCATTAATTGGCTGCTTATAAGCGCTCTAGCAGGCTCTGCATGGTCTCATGAAGCGATATGGTCGAGGAGAGGGAGGAGCGTTGCCTGTGGCGTATGCTCATCTAATTGGCGCATGGTGGGAAACAATCGCGACGCCAAGTGATATGTACAGATCAGGTTAATTAGAAAGCTTAATTGTCCCATTAGCTGCGTGCCCATTCTGCTCACAGTAGTGGATGCAGCAACCGATTGAGCAGGTGCGGAAAACATACGTTCATATGCTAGCAGAGCATGGAAAGCGACATCGAGGCGATTTACCTTTAACTTTATTAGCCTATCTTAGTGCACTGACGATGCGTTCACTTCGCTGCTTCCTTGGAGCCAAATGGTATCGGTCTCTGCATGGAGGTCCTCTCCGCATGGGAGTGCCCCATGCGTCGTCGAATGGGACCACTGACAGAGGACGTCAGTAGTGGGGACATCACGCCGACGGCGTTGTTGCGCCTGAAGCATCCGTGTCGCAGCAAAAAAAATTGTTTTCATCTGCACTTAATTGTTCCGTGCATGACCTTCGCGGTGTCAAGCTTCGATAGTGTTGTTACATATCCCTTTGCCAGGTATCAGCGTTGACTATGTTTCGTGAACGAATGATGACGCACAGAGGAGCCGCAGTTGACTCACACTTTTCGAAACAGAGATCCCGGCCCGGTAAACTCAAAACTAAAATGTACAATATCTGAACTAATGAATTTGCAATAGTTCAAGAACAAAATTACAATTAATATCGCTAACATTGTGATTTTGTAACGGAAATTAAAACAAGTAAACATGATTCTGTGAAGTTAAGACGCAACCAAGAGCGGAAAGAAGTCCTACAGTTTGTAGCGGATAAACATTAGCTGCCGATTAGACGCGCCCATGAAAGCACGCACCCGACGTACGCGAAAGTCGATGAGACTTCATGCCCATTGTTTGATGTTACATTATTGTAGCCTTATTATCTGGGCCGAAGGGATGAATTCAAAACAAAGAATTCGGCGGTTTGCTTGCCTGCGCGAGGTGATTGAGAAAATGATTTAAGAGATACGTACAGGATGAGAGGAAGATGAGTGTAGCAAAAAGGCAATCGGCGCACTTTCATAAGCGGCACACCTTTACAAACAAGGAAAATACAAATAATCAAGCTATATATTCATGCATGTGAGGCGTTGGAACGAAGTAAATGGTCACCCAAAATCGAACACAAGAGCCTTTCCAGCGAATTTATGGGCGTATGATGAAAGTGAAGGGCATGAACAAACGAGAAGGTACACACATTTATATTGCCCTTAATTTTTTTTTAACCTGTGGTTGTATTTTACTCCTCATACGGCCAATAATCTCACCGACATGTACATGTGCTGCGTCCAATCCCAAAATGCGCGCGAGCGATTTCGCGCAACAAAACAGAAACCGATCGAACATGCCCTCCGAAATCTGCCGGTGCGGTCTAAGGCAAATTTTGGAGGTTAACACATCAGTCGATATTATTAATATTATTTTCATGAAGTATTTAAGCTAGGACGGCAAGGCCACAGCAAAGTACAGGAAGTTACAGGAACCTTTCGTTGTAGGGTGTCTGTGACGTTGTACGCGGGCGGAGACAAAGTTGTAGCCACTCCGTGGTTGTAGCCGTAGCCGTGTAGGTGTGTGTTGAGGCGCCGTTGTTGCTGTTGCCGCGTGTAGAAATGCTTGCCTACGTAAAATACCGCGACAACTACCGCGCGATATTGCCTGTGCGGCTCATAAAGTCATTCGAGTCAGAGGACGAAGAAGACTTCTCAAAGTCAAGAGAAGTCCAGGCACACTGGCGTAGCGAAGACGGCGCTACTGAAGGCTACTACCCGGTCTTTGTACATGCCCTGGCAGGTAAGTAAGCCTTGCTTCCCTATGTTTATATTGTTACACTGGGCAAGTTTTGCGTCTTCTGTAGTCTCCGTCAATGCCTGGCTGTCTGTCTAACGCTTTCTTGGTCCACGCTTATCTTTACCAGAAACTGCGAAGCTAGCAAAAACTATCGTTGGGCTTCATAATGGGGCCTTGCAGAAATTTCGTTCGAAAGCGGCAATGTGCCTCACTTTTATGAGATTAGGGAGTGCCTGACATGCATTAGTATGTGCAGTGTTAGCATAGTATCACAGGACATAAATGTGTTTTCACATGTGCACTACGGTATTGTATGCCTGCGTTGATGTTGAGCAAGTGTGCGCCGCGTGCGTCGTTGACATTATCACATCATCACAACGGATGGACGTACACATCTTGAGCCTATTTGTGTTTTAACAGCTGCTTTTCGAAGTGTTGATGCATACGTAGACAGATGCAAAGCAGTTGTCACAGGAAGTTACTAATTTTGCATGTCCAAGACATCCACGTCAAGGCCTAATTCCTGAGCTTAAAGGTTGTTTCCAAACAGGTCTCAAGATCTGTTTGGAAAAAGATATTTTAAATTTGTATTGCGATAGCAATAATATGGACACTCCAAGCGAATTGCCGTCGATTTCGTCGGGAGGTTCATATATATTTAAGTACATGTATGCTATATGCCATGCTATATGACATGTAGTATAAGCGGTTTATATTGTCACAACATTCTATCGCTAAGGTTGCTTATACCAGGTCTTCCATCCGTTACAAAATTATTCCTAACAATATTGAGAATGGCAGCCCGCGAAAAATTTCATAAAAGGCAATGCCGACATGCATGCTTTATATCTTAAGCCTTCTCGGACAAGGCTGCTCTCGGACTACCAACAGGCACACGCATGGATCGGCTTCTCGCCTTAGGAATTTACATGGCCTTTGAAGAGCTGAGCATCGCGGCCCTCATGTCTCAACAAGAAAGTCTGTAGGAAGGTGCTACATGGCTTCGGGTATCCCATGTGGCCACAGTACAGCAATAAGGAACTACCAATATCCGTCCCCAAATCCACATATACATGAATGTCTTGTACTGCCGTACGCATCGCGATGCAATGGCCAGACAACTTGCAAAACAGTACGAAATGGACCCAGACACATTTTACACGGACACGGTCCACTGCGCACACATGGCTTTTCATAGACCACTGTTGGCTCGGACCGTAGGCCAGGTATATCCACCTGTGCCTCAGCCAAGTCCAGCTTGGCAAACATGGCAGACGCCTCAGCCATCGCCCTCGCAATCAAAACCAAAGAAGACATGAAGCAAGGATCATTTATGCTCATGGACTCGCAAATAGCGTGCTATTAAGTAGCGCCTGCATTCCTGCATGTGGCGTCTGCCCCTTAGGTGCAGCAATATACCAGGAACACAGTATCACATGGTGCCTGGGACACATTGCAGCTACAGGAACAGACAGTGGACAGTGCTGCTACAGCTATTGCTTACCGAGCTACTGTCCCCCATACAGCCACCTTCCTCCCACCACTGGTGCCCCTCACTCTCCAGGATGCCCTAGAACACCAGTGTAGAGAAAGTGTACCTCCCGCCACACGTTCACCTAAGTATAAGGGAAGCATATGAGTGGTACTGCCCACAAACGAGTACATGCCTGCACTTACGGTTGAAACTTGCCATCCACCTACCTCATGGCATGCGTGGGCTCTTGCCCGAGATGTGGAGGCCAGCCAACTTTCAGCCACATTCCCTGGGAATGTGCGCTCGGATCACGAAAAATTTTTACGCCTCACGTTCCAGTGCAAGGCTGTGCAGGAAGATTGTCATAATGGTGTTCAGCTGATAACAGCATCCTTAATTTTTCTTTTGTACGTCTGTGTGCAAGTGCATGCACTTGGTATTGCTGACTGTAGTTGAATGTGACTGTTGACACTGTGCTGCTGTTTCGGTTTTAGACACCCTGGACGGCCTCAACACGAAACTTAAGAAAATGAGGGAATCATTCCCCAGGCTGATAAAAGTTTAGGGAGAGCTGCCGGCGTCACGCAAGCACAGAGTGAGTATTTCTAAGCGCTATAATATTATGATAGTCTAGTCATTACTTGGCCATTTTATCTCGATACCACCACTTGCATGCTGTTTATGTGGTGTTCAGAGTTAAGCAATATACCAGTGAAATAATTGTGTGCTAAAAAAATGTGCAGATACCATTTGCTGTGAAAATTCATGTTATGCAAAGCATTTGGCAAGGTGCCTGGCTATCCAGCCTTGTTTGGAGTTCCACAAAGGGAAGCCTGGTGGACGAGCATGTTTTTTGTAAATTCAGTAGTGTGTGGGGGCAGTGAGCATGTATCTGTGTATGTGTGACAGAAGCATGGCGATAACCGTGTTAAATGGATCATGAGCCAGCACTGGCATGATCGGCCATTGCCGGCTATTTGCCATGACCTTACGACATGGCGATCATTGTTTTCTACATAGAGGTAGTGGGTGAACTAATTGAGAGAAGCACTGATTGTGCCATGATCAGGGACTGTGTTATATAATCAATCATACTTAAGGCTATGTAATGCAGGGTCTGGAAAATTATGGCATTTGTATTCCGGCAAAGAAATGTTAAAATATGATTAGCCTAGGCAGTCATGAAGTTAGCGCAATCCTGCATAGTTTCTACATAGTGTAAGCTGCTGCAAAAAGTACTAAAAGAAGTAGGCCAGTCCCAGAGAAAGTACAGTACAACAAGGCATCTATAAGTGTGAGCGGTCGCAGGGAAAGAAGATGAGGAAAAGACATGGGGTGCAGGCGCCGAGTGTTTCAAGAGCAGGCTGGCTTTGAAACTTAAGCATGCGTGTGATTGTGGCCTAACGGTTAGAACACCAGTCTGCGGTGCTCAGTGGTAGATGTATGATTGTACCACTGGTCAACCATCTTCTTTTTATTAAAGCAAGGCGAGTCACAAACATGCATACCTAGCTAGTTTAAAGTGTGCTGAATGAGGCAACTAGTGCTTCAAATTCAAGTATGCTTATAGGATTTCATCTATAGGTATTTACCTTGAGGGAGCATTTAATTTTTCCTCTGTTGCTTATCCCACCTCTGTAGAAGGAGCCAACGCCACGAGAAATAAAAAAAAAACAGCGTGGCGCAGCTACAGAGGCTCTCCATGAACGCATTTTGGAGCAGCATAAGGTATGAACAGAACATAAAGGACTTTTTTGGAGCCACGTTGTGTGCCAAAATGAACAGGAGTACACTGCTCAGTAGAATATAGTGATGCATCTTATTTATTTGCACTGCTTCAATTTTCAGGCCAGTGAGCCATTAGAAGACGTAGTGGCTGAACTCAAAACCACGATCGAAAAACAAGCAACAGAGCTGCGGAAGCTCAAGCAAAAACTTAAAGAAGGAGAGGAGCTTAATAAAAAATTACCCAAAGCTCTGCTGGATAAATTTGGTGAGTACATAATGTATTTCTCAGTAGCCTTATCACCTTACAACAAGAAATAGTGGCCACATTAACAAATTAGTTGCCCGCCTCGCTTCCACAATTTGGTGCTTAATGGCTTATGTTGAGTTTTCCCATGAGCACTGTACAGCATTAGCACACTTTCCAATGATGTCGCGCTGCTGGTACTTTTTTTCAGTTAATAAGGATATGCTCCTGCTGGATTGTAAAGAAAATCATTGTGGGCAATTTATTATTTCCCCAAGTACATGAGGATAATGAGCTATTGTTTTATAATGCCAACAAGGCGCAGCACTGCCATCCATATTGTCCATGCATTCATAAGGGATGAAACTACAATGGTTTCACAGATTTAGCAAACATCATGTTGTTCCACTTGATCAAGAAAAGAAACTGAGGCACTTGATCTTTATTAATGACAACCAGAACAAGCTAACAGGCAAAAAAGCCAATGAAGGCATACAGGATATTTTTGCACGCTAAATGCACATGTAATGCAATGGCTGTTAGTTCGGTCCCCACCAGGGGCGCATTGTTTATTTGTCTGCTGAAATTTCCTTTTATTTCATGATTTTTCTGGTGCAGTTAAATGTACAACTAAACTTCCCGTATGCTTTCCTTTAGTGTCTTGCCTGTTGGCTTCTTATGGTTTTGATATTCCACTTCTTGGTCATAATAATTTGCTCGACAGCCCGCCGCGGTGGCATCATGGCTTTGGCATTGCGCTGGTAAGCCTGAGGGCATGGGAGAAAATCCTGGCCATGGCGGCCCCGTATAAATGGGGTCAAAATGCAAAAAAGCTCATGTACCATGCATTGGGTGCACATTAAAGAATGCCAGCTGGTGAAAATAAATTCAGAGTCCCCCAACTATGGCATGCCTCATAACCGTGTCCGGGTTTTGGCACGTAAAACCCCAGACTTTAATAGTTTGTTTGACAGAGTGCAATATTGAAATCAGAATAGTACCCAACTGGTTCATGGTGCATTTTTCACACGAAGTTCACACATAAACATTGCTATTCATTATTTACATCGAGCATAGTGTTTGCTTGGTGCCTAGTTATTTGTCATTATGGTCACTGCAGACATCCCTTATTCATACCTGGTGACTCCTGAATTTTCTCCTGGTTTACGAGTTCAAGCTACTATCAAAGTTATTGTGGGCAGAAATTGTGAAGTCACTGGCCTAATAAACTGAACCTGAGCAGATAGGTTATTGGTAACACATGCTCAAGGTACTTTAGTTCAGCTCGCGGAAGGAAATAAGCACCGTTGTGGATCGTCGCTTGATAGATACTGGTGGGATAGCAGGTGTGCCATGATATTCGAGTGGCATTTGAAATGCATGTTTATGCATGCATGATAGTAGTGCCTGTGTATCCACCATACCTTCTTTTGTAATTGTGTTTCTAACTCCATTTTTGTCAAGATGTACCAACAAGCCTACATTGGTACCCTTGCATGAGGGCGCATTCTTGATGCATACCTGTTGGAATCTACTAAATATGTGTGCTCAATACATGACCTGTACCTCACATTTATGAAGCAGTGGCAGACAGTAATGAACTTTTTTTGCTAATTGAAGTGTATGACAGTGCTTTGCTGGCAGTTATTTGAACACAGCATTAATAAATTTAAATTCAGAGATTGCTCGCAGCAAGTCCAGAGAAGGTGACCAACCTTCGGTGACGATGGGCCACCAGGCTGCAGAAGTGCCAGACCCAGTGGTCTGCACAGCGGCATCTTTGAATGAAGGTATTGTTATTCTGTGTGCCTATCTGTTTTCTGTGTGCCTATCTGTCTAAGTCATGTTTCGAAAAAGTCGTGCATATGCCACTTGACGAGCAAAGTGTGTGGTTGACCGGTAGATAGGCTATTTTTTTATGTGCAGTGTCCAGATGAGTGTAGCTAATGCAGGACGTCACCATTTTTTAAGTTGGTCTAGAAAAAGTCCTCCTCCACCCATCTCATGTAGCATGAACACTGCACTTTCCGTGCCGCAGCTTCAGTAAGTGTAGGTAGAAGACAACAGACCAGAATAAGGGTGTTGCAATTGCATGGCACCCTTCTGTCTGCGACTGTTGTCACTGTCAATGTACATTTTCCTCTAACCTGCTTTTTACTTTCTGCAAACATTGATAGCTGCTTACAGGTTTTGCAAAGCCACTATATGCGGGGACGTCATGGGGTGACTTAATTTTAGTTGTGAAAAGCATGTGTGACCTCGTCTCTTGCATGCATCTGCAATAGAATTGGCTAGCAATGAAACTAATACACCTAACCCTCAATATAGTAAAGCCACACTTGCAGCGAAAAATGTAATTACATTGTGAATTTTGGTAATTTGAGACTTTGAAAGTCTTTACAGTTGTAAAAATAACTTCCCTAATTGCTAAAACAGTCCAGGTGGATAGTACCGCATCAGCAAGTACCGCATTTAGTTGATTCTAACGCGCCCTCAATTGTAACGCACACCTGTTTGCCGTTACGTAAAGAAAGAAAACTCCTTTACAGAACTGCATACCTCATGCTTTCATGCAGAAATACAACTTTCTCTCATTTGAAAAAAAATGATGTACAGTCAAACCTAGTTATTATGATACCGGTCTTACAAATATATTGGTTTAACCCTGAGAAGCTGCTGCACTGTCAACTTCTGTATGTTTTCCATGGTGAATTAACCCGCTTACTACAATGTCTCGATGCCGCACTATCGTCATATAGACATTGAGATCCCACAACCTTCGCATACGAAGGTTGTAGGATCGTTTTCCGTTTGCAACCAGTTGATTTTTTCATCCACTTTCATTTCCATTAATTTATTATTTCTTTATTTCATTCATTAAGCAGAAGTAATTTCCCCTATCTTTGGTGTCAGTGTTTGTTGGCTTTTTATGAGAATGCCACTCAGTGCCACTAACACTGTCTGCCGACTAGTTGGCCAATCACTGGTGTCATGTCTCGTCGTTTTCTTGTGAGTGTCGGTATAAAATTGGTAGCATGAACAAGCCTTGAGACTAACATTAAAGCAGCATCCAGTATATTTATAGTACAGTTTGCTGCATGATAGCGATATCGCATATACCACCTCTACTGAACACGAGACGAACTGCCATGTGCTTCATCTGATGCAGTTGTCGACACCTTCCAAGTTTTGTTGACCAGATTACACGTCCCACTTACCTGATCTCTTGCAGAAAAGAAACTCGCACCTGATGTTTGTTACCAATTTTCTTCAGTCCATGGTCCATCCTACGTGTGTAAGAAATAACAGCAATTTCTTCTTTTTTTGTTTTTTTGCTGCTATGGGGAAGTGCCTATATTTATCTTGTTTACAAGCCCTTCACAGAAATAGTAGTGGATTTAGGAAAACCACCTTTCTTTAGCCGGCTTAGCTGTCGCTGAAAAATTAAGTTGGCAACATGGTGATAAGACTTTCAAGAGCCAAACCGAAACACGCTGCAGCTAGCTACAGTTGTAAACCGTTTATTTGGACCTCACGGGAACTGTGGAAATGTCCGAATAAACAGGTGTCCGAAAAAGCAGATTAAGAAAAAAAAAATCCTTGATTTCCACGCACTTGTTCTGGCTCGGCAGTAGGCTTGAAGAAATCATGAATGCGCTGTTGCACGCTGTTCCGTTTACACACAATCAGATAAGCCTGAATCTTGAAGAGGGTCGTACGGCCACTATAGGTGGCTGAAAGCAGTCGCTGCTTGTACACGCTGTGCATGCGATGGCAGCATAGCACATGGTACGTCATCTTCCGACTCATCTCTGGCGGTGCAGCAGAAACCTGAGGAATGATCTCGCCCTTCGTCGAGTTCTGCGCATGTCAGTACAGCAGTGTCAGCAGCTGTGAAACTCAAATGAGACGGTGTCCGGAATTACAATGCAACCACTGCGAAGGTCTCGGCAGAATATATTCGGCGTCAGTAGGGAGCACATTGGTAGGCGTCAAATCCCAGGCCTCCCGGAACCCGCTTGCCGGCATTGCCCAGCGCTGTCTGCGCCATTAAACACTTGACGCGATGTTTACGTATGCCACGTTGGATCACCGCAACCTCGACACAGCACACAAAGCAAACATCACCATGCCGTCACGCCGACACCAGTTGCACAAACGAAAAATGTGGCCTACTCGCAGCGTCGTACGCGAAGAAACAAATCAGCTGCTGGATTGTCTTGATATGGCTTACTAAGCTGAAACCGGAACTGCTTTAGAGCCACTCTATCCGGGCAGAAACGATGATGAGCGGCGATTTGCAGTAGCGCCACTTCGTGGGGCAGCAAGGAGGCTCCGTTCAATACAAAAATGTCGTTGAGCAAGTCGAACCAGGCAGCGCTCAAAGCCCATGCATGGTGCTCTCGATCGATTCGCTCAAGGAGTGTCCGAAAAATCAGACTAGAGGTTGCAAGGTGTCCAAACTTTCGGCAGTTGTTATACTATATGGTCTATGGGGAGAGTGGCGGTGCCGTTAAGCAGACCGAATAATCGAGCATGTCCCAATTTTCGGAGTCCGAAAAATTGGTCGGCGACTGTACGCCTCTTTATGCTAATTTTTAGCGTGCAGACGAGTAAGTCAATATTGGTTTGTACTGCTCACATTTGGGACATGTAATGAATCTCAACTTCAAATCTTAAGGCTGGTTAGCACACTCAACATTATTAAAAAGCAGCATACATGCAGCATGTTTAGTTTTGGCTCTTGGGAAGTTTTGTCAACTTGTTGCTGATTTAAGTTTTTCACGACAGCTAAGCCAGCTATAGAAGTACAGTTTTCCTAAATCTACTATTATCTTTATGAAGGGCTTGTCAAGAGGAGAAAGACAATCGCCCAAAACAGCACAAACAAAAAATAATTGGCCGTTACTCCTTGCAAACACGAGATGTTGGACATGGACTGAAAAAAATTGATAACAAATATCAGGTCTGAGTTGTCTTTTCTGTGAGATCAGCTAAGTGGGACGAGAAATCTGGTCAACAAAACGTGGCAGGCATCCACAACTTTGTGTAAGATGAAACGCACTTGGCAGCTCGTCTTGTGTTAAGTAGTGGTGGTATACACGGTACCGCTATCATGCCGCAAAATGTACTATAAACCGACTGAATGCTGCTGTTACAAATTCTGCAGGCTCAAATCTGGCGGCACATTGTAGGCACTGCCAATGCGGCCCCGTTTTGCCAAACCGCAATGCTGTTCAAAAATGGCAAACTAACATGCCTAGAGAGAGCTGAGGCATCGCATGTACCTAGATTCTGCCTCGTGTGTGAGCCAAATGTCTGTTATACTCCATCGCAAAGAAAAAGATATTTTGAATGTCCCAATTTATTGGTACGCACCACATGACCAAGTATTTATAATGATTTGTCGATCAATAAACTCGGTTGTTAGTTGGCATTCGTTATCCATTCCTTGTCCCATGGCTGCACATATATGTAAAAATGTTTACAAGGGTAATAAACACTGGCCACCATAAAATCCAGCTAACATCAAACAAGGCGAATCACCATCTGATCACCAAGCAACTGCGGCTTGTGGATATGTCTGAATCCAAGGGTGGACATCATTTTCTAGTAGCACATAGCAATATGAAAAAATGCATGCAAATAACCTCTGCATCTGTCGACATTTCAGGATTTACCTTTCAGTTCCAAGCACATATATCAGATGGCTAAAAACTTGATTAAAACTGTGTCGCAAAAATATTTTGCACATTGCCTAAGAAATACATGGCTTTCAGTGGAACTAAAATCAGTAAATGAAAATAGCTTGTTATGTTGAGGTTTCACTGTGCATAAAGCTCTTGTCAAAGCAAAATGTTTTTCACAGTTTCTTATGATTGTGCAGGGGTGCTCGGGTCCACCACTATGGACGAAGGCGGCAGTGGTTCGTCAACCACAGCAAGGATGGGACTTGCATGTGAGTGAGCTTTATTCTTTATTTAGTGGAGAAAACACATCACGTACTTTAACTGGTCAAGATACAAAGCAAAAGACCACTTACAAGATATTTTTTCTGTGCACGTGTCTGCCGATAGTTTTGAGTGGCCAACTTCTAGAGACAGAGGAGTGAAGCTAGTGGTGAAGGACCATTTTTGTGGCAATTAATTTAGAGAACATATTATTTGTCAACTATGGTTACATTGAGGCAGGGTATAACTTTTTGTTACATATACTAGTGCAATGAATGCTTTGCAGAACACTGTTAAGTATGCACCGTTATAGCGAGTATGCACACTATGCAAGTTTGTCCTCATTTTCTTAGTATAGTAATTGCAACATTACAAGGTATACCTGCTGCTTAAGCGCACAAGTGTCTACTATTTCACCAAGCAAAACTGCATTAAAGGATCTACTTTTGTGGTGATTCTGTGGCTTAAAGGGAAGCTGAAGGGTCTGTCGAATTCAATAAGACGCACATATACGGATGCGGGAATCCTATAAACCATGCAGGTAAATGTTGGGTGGGTTTTTCACTTGGGAGTGACGTAATCGCCGGTGGAAACTGCGCTGTTGCTTTGCCCCCCCCCCCCCCCCCGCCCCCCGTCGAGCGCCGCGCGCTGCTGCTGACGATGTGAGCGGAGACTGGAAACCGCGGCGTAGTGACGTCGGCACTGGTGTTCCGTTCCTTCGCAGTCTTCCCGACCGTGCCTGACCGCGCTTGTTTCTGCATGCGTGCCGTCATAATTTGCTTCGCTCGACCCTGCATTCTTTTGTTTCCGGTATGTAGAGTGGTATTTGACGGTAATGCCAATCATGCCAGCGCTCTGTGCACCCTACGGTTGCACGAACACCAGCAGCCGCGACGATGTTCCAGTGCTTCCCGCAAGACAAGAAGTTTGCAGCTAAGGGGGAGGCTGCTGTGAATCGAAAGAATTTCAAGCGCTCAAAAACAACAGTGCTGTGCTCTAATCACTTCCGTGACGACATTTACTACCAGAGTTTATCAATAATGCATGGATGAGTGAGAGTACGACTTGCTGCTAGCAGGCTTTCTAAATGCAGCGTGAAAAGGTCGGGGAAACGAATGCTCAAAGGCGGGACGGGGACTAGTAATTGGTCTTGGAAGACCTTATGAATACACGAACTTGTCCAAACCTGCATTTTGATTTACTCCTAGCTCCTTCGTGTTAGCACGCTGAACAGAAGGTACATATTTATCTCCCACCCTCGATGCAGGTTTCGTCGCAAACCGCCGTCAATTTTCTATTCGCATGTATGTTGTGAAACAGCCTACATGCAGCTGCCATAACGCAGTGCAAGTGTAAAGTTTGCATGTGTTCGAAAGCCGGCGCACACCGGGACGCTCCCCTCGCGCACAAAGAGACGGAATTCACCGCCTTTACGGCTCCGGTTATGAGTAGCGTGCGATTGGCGCACTGATGAAGGTCACTGCACGTGCTACAAGAGGTGGAAAACTTCTCCCCCATGTAAACCGTCTGTGTATATTGCCGACAGCTTTGGGGCAGCGCACAAATGCCGGCGATCGCATCCCTGCTTACGTTCCACGAGGAGGCATGCAGTAACATAACAGTACAGTTGTTTGCCCGGAAACAAACTCACTGGATCACTGAATACAGCTTTGCAAAAAGCATACTCGCCAAATAACATTTCTATCATGAGGAGATGCTAAAACTTCGCTTTCGTTTGCGTCGAAAGCACTGCTTGCTACCAGCAACTTTTGCTTCTTGGAGAGGCCGGCTACGTACATGTAGGGAGCAACGCCGAACTCCTCAGAGAAACGCAACCTCTCGAGATTTACCATTAGCGTCTCACTAAACCACAGCGCCAAACCACCTTGCACCGTGCTTCATGTGTGGTGGTAGCGGTCGGTCCGGACGAACACCATTTGCGACGTCACGAGGTGCCCGACCAATAATAGACGGAAACGAGGCACGTGAGCTGCCCCGAGTCTGCTCCTGCACTTTTTGTCAAAATAAAATCTGTTTGCGCTTTCTTTCGCTCAATTTCAACGCAATATTCGAATTCGGAGGGTTGGAAACCATTATGTACAGCTCTTCACTCATTTTTTTCTGGATAACTCTGCAGCTTCCCTTTACCAAAGCACTGGTTTAAGCAAGTTAAAGCTATATGGTGTTGCGCTGCGAAGCACAAGGTCACGGGATTGAATCTCGGCCACGGCACCCACATTTCGATAGGGGTGAAACGCGAAAACACCCGTGTATTTGGATTTAGGTGCATGTTAAAGAACGCTTGGTGGTCCAAATTATTCCAGAGTCCCCCCTCTGTGACATGCCACATAATTTAATCATACTCTTAGCACATAAAACCCCTTAGTTTTAAGCTAGTTAAAATTGTAACTTCATGGCAGGCTTTCAGTGCATAATCATGCAGATATGTTGGCCTGCCTATGTGTCTGTTTTTATTCCTGTGATTTCCGCACTGAATTAGTAGCCATGACCACTATATGTTTCAATAAATTTTGCCATTGGTTGCAGTGGAGGCGACTGCATCAGGCAGTGCTGTTTTGCCTGCTGCAGCACACACAGGGCCACCTCAAGCAGATGAGCTGTTTTGTGTTGTCAATGGACAGGTGAGGCCGAATTTTATTTATTTTATTTATTTATTTCACAATACTGCTGGCCAATGTGGCCCAAGCAGGAGTGGAATTACAATGAAATGGGAAAATAACAGCAGAGAAATAAATTCCAACAACATTTGCACGACAATATAATACATCGGTTTCACTGGAACGGTATTTATTATACATACACGTAAAAAGAACAGCAGATCAATAATTTACAACAGTAGTACTTGCACCAGAAATAACAGTTTGGCTATGTTGATATTTAAGACAGGTGTAGTTCAAGGGCTTCGTCGAAATTATCAGTCTGACAAACAAACTCAGGTAGACTGTTCCAGTCCGAAACAGTGCGTGGGAAAAAACTCTGCTTAAAAGCCTCTGTTCTGGCAAACATTGGTTGTAGGGAGTGTTTGTGAGTGTTACGTGTTGGTCTTCTTGCGGTGAACTTTAAATATGGGGGTACCCATATATTTATTTTTCCAGACAAAATATTATGCAAGAGTTTTAGTCGACTGATTTTTCTGCGCGCAGCTAGGGTGGGAATGTTATGCGCAATCATGAGCTTAGTTGTAGAATCCAGCCTTTTATATTTATTATATATAAATCTGATTGCTTTCCTTTGCAGGCGTTCTAAGCAGTGTATATCCTTTTTTCTGTGGGGATCCCATACGACGGATGCATACTCCAATTTAGGTCTGACAAGTGCATTGTATGCTTGAAGTTTAACATTCACCGTTGCCTTTGTAAGCTTCCTTTTTAAAAAACATAGTTTGCGAAAAGCTGTTGCGCAAATTGTAGAGATGTGCGCTCCCCATGTCATATCACTAGAAAGAGTAATCCCTAAATACTTAGATTGAGTTACTGCTTGAATGTGAGAGCCATGGATAGTGTAAGTGAACACGCTAGGATTAGTTTTCGGCGTTAAATTTAATAACACTGTTTTGTTAACGTTCAGTTCCATGTCCCATTCTGCGCACCAGCATTCAATGTGGCTGAGAGTTCACTGTAGTAGCTTATGATCTTCAAGGCAGGTTATTTCTTTAAACACAATACAATCGTCCGCAAAAAGCTTAATAGACGCTGAGTCAGGGATTACTTGCACTAAATCATTTACATATATAAGAAATAATAATGGCCCCAAAACACTCCCCTGGGGAACACCGGATGTAACGCTGAGCATCCTAGATACACTAGATTTGATTTCAACAAACTGCTTTCTATTAGTTAAATATGCTTCAACCCATTTGATAAGATATAGCGGCAATCCTAGGTTATTTAATTTTCGAAGTAATTTACAGTGCGGAACCTCATCAAATGCTTTAGAAAAATCCAACAGAAGTATATCGATTTGCCCAGAACGATCTAGAGCTGCTAAAAAGTCGTGAATAGTTGTTACCAGTTGTGTCGTCGTGGACATTCCCTTCCGAAATCCGTGTTGGTAAGGAGATAAGACGTTATTATCTGCTAAAAAGCACTGGATACTGTGAGCCACAATATGGTCTAGTAACTTGCAACAGACAGAAGTTAAAGAAATCGGCCTATAATTAGAAATTATTGACCTATCACCTTTTTTAAATATGGGGATTACGCGTGCAATTTTCCAGTCGTCCGGAAGTTCGCAACTACGCAAGGATGCATTAAAGACCTTTGCCAAGAAATCACTTATCTGTATAGAATAGCGCCGTAAAAATGTATTTGGGATTTGATCTGGTCCTATACTCTTTCTGGTGCTCAAGTTCCTTAACATAATTAAGACACCTTCCCTTGTGACGATAGGAATGTCCATATCATCAAGCATAGCGGGTTGGGGTACGTAAGCGCTCGACGGAGAAAAAACGCTCTGAAATTATATATTAAAAGCCTGCGATATTATAAAGACGTCAGTTTCGAATTTCCCGTTCAGTTTAATTTTATTTACCGTTTCATTGCCTTGACCCAGAAATCTCCAAAATTTAGCAAGATCATCTCTAATGAATGCAGGGAGAGTGACTTGATAGTAATATGTCCGCGCTTCATTTACTTTAGTTGCCCAATTTCTTTTCAGTTCATTAAAGTTCTCAGGTGTTACGTCTCTACGCTTTCTAAGTCGCTTGAGTCTACGTTTAATATGGATATTCTCCGTGGGCTCGGCTCTTTCACTTTGTCTGCATAGATGTGCTTTCTAATGAAATTTCAAGTAAAAAAGACGTGTTTGTATCAACAATTATGCCACGTGTCGGGAAAGTAACGTTAGTGCACATACATAGTCGAGTGCTAATGTAAACACGCATGAGCCTCAAGAAAAGTCAGCCTTCCTAAACAGCCACTGACATATAGTTTAAATGTCACAACCATTACAAAAAATACAAGGTTGAATATTCTGTGGTGTCATGTCAGGACAAGTTATATGCAAATGTCACGTAGGCCAGCGTCGTGTCCCAGTTGCAGTGATCGGTGGAAACGTGTATCGACAGCATCTCTACGAGTGTTGGGTTGAGACATTCTGTAAGACCGTTTGTTTGTGGGTGTTAGGTGGTGGACAGCTTGTGCACAGAGTGGAGGAGGTCGTCGACAACTCGAGACAAGAACGAGCGGCCAGGTCTGTAACTGTCAAGGTGCACCGTGGTGGAGAATAACATCCGGGAGGAGAAAATCAGTGATGTCAGTTGCGCAACTAGTCGGAAACAGCTTTGTTATCGCATAGCATGTCGCATAATCAGTAGCGACGGCCATCCACTTGTTCCTCCTCTAGTTGTCATCAGAAAAGGGCTGAGCAGGTCAAGACCTACGTGAAAGAAAAGGTTCAGAGGGAACTTCAATTGGATGTTGTCGTCCAACAGGTGGCAGGGTAGGTTTCTTCCGGCGCTGACACAATTGGCAAGTTGCGACATAATAAGGCACAGAGTGGTAGAGACCCGGCCAGAACCGGCGTCGTACGCGGGCGTATGTGTGAAAAACTCCAAGGCTTGCAATTTTTGAGGCCTCATTGATCGAACTCATTCTTTCACTGTTCTTTGCTCGGCACTGCACCTAGCGGAACCAATTTTTTTGCTTTCTTCGTTGATTTCTTTATTGCAGTGTTGAACTATAAAATATGACTGTTTGCTCAGGCAAGGTGGGCAAATTTTGTTAAGTTAGTCACTGGCATGTATTAGTACCCATTACAGAAAGGTCAATTTCAAGGTGAGATTTAGTTTAACACCATTTTTATAAAACATTTCCGATGTGCAGAACAGAAATTGTTGGGTTTTATCAGAAATGGATGGTTCTCAGCTATGCCATACTGTTTTATACAAGTGTGCTTTAGTGTTAAGAGTACCGGTGAAAAAAATACTTCGTGTCTTGCAGGTACTGGTTGGTGAAAGCCTCCACATGCCAGAAAATAAGTGGCAATACATAATGAAGTCCAGAGGAGATGCAAAATGCGTGCTGGATGTAGCCAGACGTCTGTGGACCCCAGCAGAAGCTGGGGGAAGAAGCTTGACTGGGCAAGCTTGCCGGACGATGTCCGAATCATCCGGCAAGCTGGCGGCAACACCAGCGAAAGTGGCTGCTGTGAAGAGTAAGTAAACAGTCAGCTGATTTAAGAAACACTGCTGCATATCTGAAAGTTGTACTTTATTTACTCACATAATGATCACACTATTTTGTGAAAAAAATGACACGAATTCACGTGTGCAATCATTACGGGGGGTAAATGTCCCATGAAAAGAAACATTTTCTTTTTTCGCCCCGTATTTACTGCGGGATGACAATGGGTCAACAAGCAGGCGGCTGCCGCTGTCAGTACGGGACACGAAAACAAAAATGGTGGTCGGCAGAGCAAGCCGAACGCGCCGAACATGATTATTTTTTCTTCTCGTGAGTACATTATGCCCATTGTAGCAATTTCTTCCGTATCAGTAATGCATAATGTCGTCAATATTGGCTAGTTTGCGACAATTATTATAATGTAGCCGTGTCCAAATTGAGGGGACAGAAACAGATGGGCGCGCTTAGCTGCCAGTGACGTAGAAACAGCCCACGAGTGCAGACAAAAAGAATCTAAAGGCGCTCTTATGTTGTTGACCACAACCGTTATGAAGCCTACAAATACAGCTGAGGCAAGTTTGGTTGTAGTTTTTTTTTTTTTTCATGGAAGTGCTGAAAGTAATGAAAGGAATGAAATGGGGCCACTGCTTAAGTATGTTGGGTGCGTGCAGACCGCTTGGTATGTCTTCAAGAGCTGTTCACGTAGCATTTGACGGATGGTAAGCGCGATCATTATTATCTAGACTTGGCACACGACATTGCTGCGACAAGTTCATGGGGCAATAATTACACGGCAAAGGAAAAAACGAATTTTCACAAAAACTTTAGGGGCGTGATCATTACGTGAGTGCGATCATTATGCGAGTAAATACGGTATGTACGAGTAGTGTTGGTGTACACACAGCAAAGGGAAATGCCAAAAAAAGGAATGATGTTAGTGTAATTTTGTGTAATATAATAAACAGTAGGTACATTTCAGCGACCTCATGGTCTTTGAAAAAGTGTAATGTAGACTTGTGTGATCATAGTTTTCGATGATGGAGCATTCATTACAATGTTTTTGAAGAAGTATCTGAAATAACTTGCCAAATTGTTTGGTCTGAAAAAAAGCTTAAAGTGGTTGAGACACCAAATTTTGAGGCTAGAAAAAGCCTGTTGTAGGCTGCTTCTGTATGCGAGGGCACCCACAACGAGGTATTAGACGTTGCAAATATTTCAAAATAATTTGAATTCAGCTCCAAAAAGTCATTAAAAGCTCCTCCTCGTGGTTGAGACCCATCGCTAGCGTGGTTGTTATGCTGTGACAGCGGAGGAACGAAAATATTGATGTCATAGCACACTAGTACAAAAATGTGACATATGATGAGCAGCGATGAAATGCCGATAGCCTCCACTATGACTGAGCTAGAGGCATATAGAACACCTTTCTCTATGCTACAGGCTTCTAGAACACTAACCGAGCTAACCCTGGCCCCTGGCTAACCGAGACATGCACAGCGCTGTAGCGGAGGGCTGTTAACGTAGCATCTGCAAGTCGCATAGTTCAGCAGCTCCGAGTGGTCTTGTTCACTTGGCATTTCGCAACGTGTAAAGGCCAATCAACGACCGATGAGTGGTCCCTCTGGCACCGACGGGAGCCTCACCACATCGGATCATTCGGCGGCGCCGATATCGTCGCTAGGCCTTTTCCGGTTCACTTCAAAGCTAACACTGACGGTGCTTCAGAATGAATCATCGACTCTCACAAGCAGCAATATTTTCTTACCGTCGTCGCTCTAGCAATAATTAGAGCAATCGCGGCATACACTTCGAGTTGCCAGTTGTTTACCTCTGCTGGCAGAGCACGTGTTGCGCGAGCAGACGACACAGCATAGTTTTATGTCACTCTACTGTGACCCACGTGACCAAGCCGTGTTGCGTTTCCTCTCCTACGACGTAATAGCATCACTCGGAGCCTAGAAACTGAAAAATCGCTCGGCATAGTAATGCTATTATTAAATTATTTATTGGGTATATGTGAATCCCATGGTGTACATCCTGCTTCCTGAAGCAGTATGCAACGCTTGGATCAAAGAACCCCTTCAAACCACTGCCTTTCCAATGTGCTGCTTTCACAGCCTTGGAACTTCCTGCAAGATGTGGCCTCTCATCACTTTTGGCTTACTTGCAGTGATGTCATCTTATTTGAGAATAGAAATGAAGGAAGAATTACTACACAAAGAAACTCGTACTTAGTGGCATGTACACTATGACATGGATATTTGAGCTTAATTGTCCTGCCAAATCCACCTATAAATTTTCATGCCTATTGTTGGTTCCAAAGAAAAGCAAGGTGCTGGGCATCATACAGAGTTCCAGCATTTGCTGCCAGCCTGGATTAGAATGGACTGTATAGTGTGGCTGTAACTGGCCTTTTTCTTTCTGCACAGCTTCGATTGTTTTATGAATTTAAGTGCAGATAGCTCTTCCACTGGCACCAGCAAACAGTCTGCCGCAAATTTCGTTTGCTGCAAAAATATGTTTATTATGAACAAACCAGCATAACAGATGGCTATTTTTCTCTTAAGATGTATCCTTAGGCTTCTTTACATTGAAGATGTATTGCAGGTTAGCTTACCCAAAAAGCAAAATATATGGTGTTTAATAGTGGAACACTTAAGTATTCATTGCTGTCTTTTGTAGCTAAACAGAGCTTGCAAACCAGCCATATGACAGTGGTTATTATGTAACTTTTTTATGCCTTCATGGCTGATGCTGATGCTATGGTCCGCCTTCACTACTGCACTTAATACAGGGCATGAGCAGCAGGTAACGGTAACAGATTACAGAGTGGACAAACCATGCAGCTCGTCCCTTGCAGCTCTCTTGCATGCATTAGAGACAGTGTCGCCGAGTCATGGCTCTCCAAATACTACAGGAATTCTGGTGGTTGTAGAGCAGACAAAATATATGAAATTGGAAGCCAAAAATCCGCCCCATGAGGCTTCTAGTGCAGCTGCCATGCGACTAAGCTTTGCATTCAAGCCAAGCCAACTCGACGAGAATCCCATATTACTCAACAAAACAATGTGATGCATGTGTATGTGTTCTCAGTGCAACTAAAGCTACTCTGGCATGCATGCCAGGTAGCATGTTCCCGCGAAATAAATCGTACTGCATTTTAATATCTGAAACTTTTTGTTGAATCTTGCTTGAAGTGATTGCAGCAGATTTCCTTCATCCAATTATTACTACAAATTGTAGCAAAAATAACTTAGTTCTACATTTATTGCATTCGTCTTTTAGACTGCCTGGAGAAGTATGTGGCCGTGCATCCTTCGGGGCCAGCAGCACCACCTGCTGAACACCTTATTGCAGCTGTCCGAAAACACCTGCGCAGCTTTTTTACTGAAGCTGCCCGACAGGGAAAGAGAGTCCGTCAACAGAAAAGAGCAGAGGCCTCCCTGACAGATGGACAATAAAAATGTTTGTCACATATAACAGTATACATATTTGTTCCATACGGCAGATGAACACGTAGCTGCATACTTAGTCACATGTAGATACAAGCTGCACACTTCGCACGACTCAAGACTGCATGAATATAGACCATCATAAGCTTTTTAAGTGCACTTGCTGCTCATTCAATCCATTGCACCCCTTGCTCTTGACACGCTGTGCCCATCAGTCACCTAGCACGCCACCCGTCACCCAGCACGCCACCCGTCACCCAGCACGCCACCCGGCACCCAGCACGCCACCCGGCACCCAGCATCGCCACCCGGCACCCAGCACGCCACCCGTCACCCAGCATCGCCCAGCATGCTACCCGGCACCCAGCGTCACCCAGCACGCTACCAAGCACCCAGCATGCCACCCGGCACCCAGCATGCCAACCGGCATCCAACATGCCACCCGGCATCCAGCATCACCCAGCACGCCACCCGGCACCCAGCATGCTACCCGGCACCCACCATGCCCAACACCCAGCATACCAACCACCAAAATCCACCATTATGATGGATGATGGATTCCGTTATGCCCAGCATCGGGCAAATTTTCAATAGGGAATTGTACCATTTGATAACAAATTTTGTAATTTCATGGTAATATTGAACAATTGTTGCGATTTGCAAGTGTATGAAAGTTTTTTGCTTCGCTTCTTTTATGAACTACTTTCTTTGGCGCAGTAACGCAGTGCACCGGCCGGAGCTAACGGGATGCGCGGGAAAAGGCGCCAAATTCAAACGTCGCAAACGCTGTGCTAATTTTTGCGCGCACAGTTTTCGTGGTTTGGATTTTTAAAAAAAAGTAATCCGTGCGGCAACCATGCGAACTGAACTATTGACCACAAAAGTACAGAAACGTTGCTGTTTGTGCTTCTTATTTCGACGTCATGGCAAACTGCAGGCGGTCTGTCGTCCCATTTAAACATTTGTGCGTGTGCTTCTGCGCTGTGCGAGTTGTAACCGAGAACGTATAGCAGCGCAGATTGTGCTTGGTGGCCGAGCAAATTCCCAACACATTCGCCAGCACCCCGTCTAGGTCACAGAAAAGAATTTGGCCTCCATGTGAAATATGAGCACCATGTTGTACATATCTGCCAAGCTTTTCGTTTCGTTCTGTAGCGCGCTAACGGGTAACATCTAAGCGAAACACACTCTGTAAAAACGATGTTCACTGCTTTCTCTGCCGCACCCGCCGTGGTGGCATAGCGGCTGAGGTGTTGCGCTACTAACCCGAATGCTTGGAATCTAATGCCGGCGGCGGCGGCTGCATTTCGATGGGGCTGAAATGCAAAAACGCCCGTGTGCTGTGCGTTTGGTGCAGGTTAAAGGACCCCAGGTGGTCAAAATAAATATGGTGTTCCTTACTACGGTGCGACTCATAATCAAAGCGTGGTTTTGGCCCGTCGAACCCCAGACTTGAATTTTGTTAACGTTCCCCGCCACCTTGACCATATTTAACATGGAGGCATGCAATGCCGTTTCCTAACACTCAGCCAGGGCACTGGCCCCTTATAATGGACGCCGATAGAAATGCAGGATGCATCCAATCATCGGTTCTTTATCACTGCTTGTAGCGAGGTTTGTCTTCTCAAACTGTATATATATATATATATATATATATATATATATATATATATATATATATATATATATATATATATATATATATATATTATATATATATATATATATATAAGTTGTAGTGGGTAATATGCCTGTGGCACTGTAGTTGTAGTGGGCAATATGCATGTGGCACTGTGCGGACTGCCACCGCTGCGGCGCGAGACACGAGCTCGGGCTGTTGATGCGAAGCGCTAGGACTCGTGAACTAGAGCTACCTGCGATCCCCCGAACGAGCTGCAATAAACCCCATTTCATTTGGTGGAGGTGCGGGGTAACCTTGAAAACTGGAACTCCGAAGCCGGACGCTACCGACTGCTGCGACCATGCCTGACGAAACCACCCAGGAAGATGCACCACAGCCTCCGACGGTCATCGTTTCTGCTGCATTGCGCCAGCGTGATCCTGCCATCTTTAGCGGCACCGATGATCATGACGTGGAGGATTGGTTGTCATCTTACGAAAGGGTGAGCCAGCATAACAAGTGGGACGACGTCACCAAGTTGCACAACGTGCTGTTTTACTTAACCGGCGTCGCGAACCTCTGGTTCCGAAACCACGAACACGATTTCACAACGTGGAGCAGATTCAAGACAAGTTTCACAGAAGTGTTCGGGCGCCCCGCTGTCCGCAAGCTTCGTGCAGAACAACGCTTACGGGGGCGCGCGCAACATCACGGTGAAACGTTCACAAGTTACATCGAAGATGTCATTGACCTGTGTAAGCGCGTGAATCCGTCAATGCCGGAACAGGACAAGATAAAACACATTATGAAAGGCGTTGATGAGGACGCATTTCAAATGTTAGCGAAGGATCCGCGTACCGTGGCCGAAGTTATCAATTTGTGCCAAAGTTTTGACGAGCTACGGAAACAACGCATCTTAGCTCGGCGCCCACCGCCTACGGAAGACTCGTTAGCAGCATTGGTTATTGGCGACAACCACACAACTTTGCTGACGCAAATAAAAGAATTTGTGCGCGAGGAGGTCGCGCGACAGCTCTCGATTTTGCCGACCACGGAGAAGCCTTCTCAATATTTGGCTCCAGCGATCCGACAGATAATTCAAGAGCAAGTGACCGAAGCTCTTCCACCTCCGTGTCAGCCGGCTCCCGTGGCCGCGCCTCTGACGTATGCTGAAGCCGCTGCACGGGCGCCTCGTCTGCCGGGATTCTCTCCTCCGCCTTCAGCGCCTCTCCAGCCGGTGTTCTCTCATCCGCCTTCGCCTCGCCAGCAGGTGGCTCCCTTTTTCAGCGCACAGCAGCAAGGCACAAATCCTTGGCGCACTCCTGACAACCGCCCAATATGCTTTGCCTGTGGTACACCGGGACATGTAGCGCGCTTCTGCCGCCGGCGCTTGCCGGCCTTCGTGGGCACCGCGTGACCACCCAGCTCCGGCTTCCGTCCATTCCGTGTGCCTCAGCGACCACCACCGGAAGACTACGCTGCTGATGACATACCAGCACCGCAGTCACAGTTCTACAATACTCGTCGCTCGCCTTCACCTCGTCGGCGCTCACTCTCACCCATGCGTCGTAGGCCCAGTGCCAGTACTACTGAGGCGGAAAACTGATTTCCGCAGTTCCTGAGGCACGAACTGCGTCATCGTCGGAACATCCAAGTCGTCGTTTTTCCCCCGCTAACGTTATTGAAGTGTCTGTTGATGGCATCAAATGTCTTGCGCTCGTCGATACAGGTGCTGCTGTATCCGTGATTAGTGAGAAACTTTGCCGTCAATTACGGAAAGTGACCATGATGCCTTCGGTACTATTGCTTAGAACAGCTAGTGCACAACAAGTTCAGCCAGTCGCTATGTGCACTGCCAGGGTGCTGATTCGAGACATTTTGTATTCGATTGATTTCTTTGTGCTAACTTGCTGCTCCCACGATGTGATTCTCGGTTGGGATTTTCTGTCGCGCCATCACGCCGTCATTGACTGTGCACGTGCTGAGGTTCAGTTCTCCGTTCTGTGCGATTTGCCATCTCACGACTTTCAAGTTCATGATGTTACCAGGATCTGTGTAGCTTCAGATACTGACCTTCCCCCTCAAAGCGCGGTATTTGTCCCTCCTTCATGCGCATCGCTTGCCGAAGCGACGGTCATGTTTTCACCCGCTGCCGTCTTCATTCGCCGCCAGCCTATATTGTTGCCTTTCGCCCTCCTCACGGTTCACCATGGGGCTGCAGAAATACTGATTTCTAACCCAAATTCGTACACTTTGGCTTTGCACTGTGGCGAGACTATTGGTACCATCGAGTCTGTGGACGCTGACGCTATTGTGCATTTCCCCATGGCCGACGACGTCGATACTGCCAACGTAACAGCACTGACGCCCCATGTGCCATCTAACCGAGTCCCACCGGATGTTTTTTGTCGCTCTATTGCCGATGACCTCGAGCCGACGCAACGTGAGCGGCTTATTACTCTTTTAAATTATTTTCATGTCTCTTTTGACTGCAACCAAGCATCATTAGGCCGTACAAGTGCCGTCTCTCACCACATTGACACAGGACATCACGCACCATTACGCCAGCGTCCGTACCGCGTGTCATCCACCGAGCGTCGTGTCATCGCCGAGCAAGTTGAAGACATGCTTGAACGTGGTGTTATCAAGCCATCCTGCAGCCCTTGGTCGTCTCCTGTAGTACTCATTAAGAAAAAAGATGGCTCGATTCGTTTCTGTGTGGACTATCGTCGCCTCAACAAGATTACACGAAAAGATGTCTATCCTCTACCACGCATAGATGACGCCCTGGATTGTCTTGATGGTGCCGAATTCTTTTCTTCTTTGGACTTGCGATCGGGCTATTGGCAAGTGCCAGTGGATGAATCCGACCGCTCGAAGACAGCTTTCATTACGCCTGATGGCCTGTATGAGTTTACAGTAATGCCATTCGGTCTCTGCAATGCACCCGCGACATTCGAAAGGATGATGGACAATATTCTACGAGGCCTCAAATGGAAGACCTGCTTGTGTTATTTAGACGACGTGGTAGTTTTCTCCCCTGATTTCACCACTCACCTCTCTCGTCTACGCGAAGTCCTTACTTGCCTTACCACCGCCGGCCTTCAACTTAACTTGAAAAAGTGCCGCTTCGGAGCCCGCCAGCTTACCATACTTGGCCATGTCGTGTCCAAAGACGGCGTCCTTCCCGACCCTGACAAACTTCGTGCTGTCGCAGAATTTCCGCGGCCAACTACAGTGAAAGAGCTCCGAAGTTTTGTCGGTCTGTGCTCTTATTTTCGACGCTTTGTGCGCAATTTTGCCTGCATCATCGCTCCCCTGACGAAGCTCCTGGCTGGCCCTGGTGACCTTCGCGACTGGACTCCGGCATGTGACCAAGCCTTCACCACTCTGCGTCGTCGGCTTACCTCACCGCCTGTTCTACGCCACTACGACCCGAGTGCACCGACTGAAGTTCATACCGACGCCAGCGGCGTTGGTCTTGGAGCCGTCCTTGCACAACGAAAGCCTGGCTTTCCAGAATATGTGGTTGCATATGCGAGTCGTGCCCTCACGAAGGCAGAAACCAAGTATTCGGTCACGGAAAAAGAATGTTTGGCTATAGTTTGGGCCTTAAACAAATTTCGCCCTTACTTGTATGGCCGTCCGTTCGACGTTGTGACAGACCACCACGCGCTGTGCTGGCTTGCGTCACTGAAAGACCCGTCGGGGCGTCTCGGACGTTGGGCTCTTCGGCTCCAAGAATTTGACATTCGCGTCATTTATCGATCCGGGCGCCAACATTCTGATGCAGATGCGCTCTCCCGTTCGCCCATGCGATCCGACGAAACGCCACCTTCATCCGTACAGTGCCCGGTTGCTACGCTTGCTGTTACTGACATGCCGTCTGAACAGAGAAAAGATCCGTGGATTGTCTCTCTCATTGACATTCTTAGCAGTTCTTCAACGTCTAAATGCCCTCGAGCCCTTCGTCGCCAAGCCACCCACTTCGTGCTACGGGACGCCATCTTGTACCGCCGAAACTATCAGCCAAACGGTCGCAAATGGCTGCTAGTCATCCCTCGCCATTTGCGTTCCGACGTATGCACGTATTTCCATGCAGACCCACAACAAGCTCATGCTGGCGTCCTGAAAACCTACGAGCGGCTCCGCCAGCGGTACTACTGGCGCGGCATGTATTCTTATGTCCGCAAATACATTCGGTCATGTGCAGCTTGTCAGCGACGGAAGACATCTTCTAATGCGACAGGCCCTCTGCAACCTTTACCATGTCCTGCACGCCCTTTTGATCGGGTTGGCATCGACCTTTATGGGCCTCTTCCATGCAGTGCTAACGGAAATCGTTGGATAATTGTCGCAGTAGACCACCTGACCAGATATGCTGAAACTGCTGCACTTGCTTCGGCTGCTGCTCGCGACGTCGCCGCATTCATCTTACGGCACGGCGCACCGCGAGAACTGCTCAGTGACCGAGGCCGTGTCTTCTTGTCCGACGTTATTAATGAGCTACTCGCCGCGTGCCGCACTATTCACCGCACCACTACGGCGTATCACCCACAAACTAACGGTCTAACGGAACGATTCAACCGCACTCTTGGGGACATGCTCACCATGTATGTTGCGTCTGATCATTCCAATTGGGACGATGTCCTCCCTTTTGTGACGTACGCATACAATACCGCCGTTCAGGCTACCACAGGCTTCTCACCATTTTTCCTTCTTTATGGGCGTGAACCATCCACTACCCTCGACACCGTACTACCATATCACCCGGATGCCTCTGAATTCACCCCTCTTTCCGAAGTTGCTCGCCATGCTGAAGAGTGCCGCCAACTGGCTCGCTCGTTCACGTCGGATACCCAAGGAATCCACAAAGATCGCCACGACAACGATCAGCCCACACAGTCCTTCGCCGTGGACTCTCACGTCTGGCTTCGGCTGCCCTTCCAAGCTCCAGGCCTTAGCCCGAAGCTTGCTCCAAAATATCAAGGTCCGTACCGGATCGTCGCGTGTACTTCGCCTTTGAATTATGTGGTCGAACCGGTGACGCCATCTTCGGACAAACGCCGCCGTGGCCGCGAGACCGTTCACGTCAGCCGCCTGAAGCCGTACCACGACCCCCTTATCGTATCATCGCCTTAGGTCGCCAGGATGGCTCCTCTTCGCCGCGGGGGAAGTTGTAGTGGGTAATATGCCTGTGGCACTGTAGTTGTAGTGGGCAATATGCATGTGGCACTGTGCGGACTGCCACCGCTGCGGCGCGAGACACGAGCTCGGGCTGTTGATGCGAAGCGCTAGGACTCGTGAACTAGAGCTACCTGCGATCCCCCGAACGAGCTGCAATAAACCCCATTTCAATATATATATATATATATATATATATATGTATTGTTGCGGTGAAGTGAAGGAAGAAGGTGGATTGGTCGAGAGGAAGACGAAGTCTGGCACTTGCCTGAGCGCCATTACCTGACTGAACGCTATTGCCTGAACACCATTAACATCACTTGTAAATATACATTATTTTACATTCGTGGGCCTGCTTTCTTCCTGCAACATTTTGGTGGAAGGTGCGGGGTACAAACACGGAACTTCGCAGCGGACGTCATCTACCTGCCGCCACAATGGCAAATGAAACCGACACAAGTGACAATGCCTCAGCAGCCCGTGCCAACGGTCATCCTCACTCACCCGCGGGACCCAGGGACATTTTGTGGCACGGACAACGCCGACGTCGAGGACTGGCTTACGATGTACGAGCGAGTGTGCGACAACAACAGGTGGGATCCAACAATGATGCTTGCAAACGTGATATTTTATCTAAGAGGAACTGCGAAGCAGTGGTACGACACACACGAGGCTGACCTAACGAGCTGGGATGTCTGCAAAGAAAAAAATGCGAGACCTGTTTGGTAGACCTGTCGGTCGTCAGCTGGCAGCTAAAAAAGAACTTGCGTGCCGCGCTCAGACGTCCACAGAATCCTATGTTATGTACATACAGGATGTGCTGGCCCTCTGTCGCAAGGCTGATGACAACATGACCGAGGCAGACAAGATTGGTCACATACTTAAAGGTATTGCAGACGATGCCTTCAATCTCCTAATGTGCAAGGATTGTGCCACTGTGGATGCAATTGTAAAGGAGTGCCGGCGCTTCGAACAAGCGAAGGACCGCCGCGTCGCTCAAACTTTCGACCGGCTGCCCAATACCGCCGTGACATCTTTTTGCGAAGAGCCGCCGCGGTTCGTTCAGCCCGCAGGACCGGTAGATATCACGCGCATCGTTCGCCGTGAGCTTGAGGCCATGGCTCCGGCTCCAGTTCGTCCCGACTATAGGGAAAGCGTGCCCGCTATCTCCCTTATACAAGCGGACGTACGGGAGGAAATACCAAGTTTGGGCATTCCATCTCTCTGCTCGGTCCACCATGCAAACACCTCCCAGATTTCTCCGGCTGCTCGCTCCCAGACGCAAAGCTTTCCGTCACGCCGTCGCAACCCAGCTGACTGGTGCACAGCGGATGAGAAACCCATCTGCTTTAATCGTTCCGGTATTGGACACATCGCCCGTCATTGCCGTAACCATTGGTCGTCGCCTCCTCGGTGGTCGTCTCCGAGTCACTACCGCCAAGTACCAGACAATCGCACTTTCTCGCCCTACCCGCCGTCTAGGCACATCAACGCCGACAGTGCTCCACCAAGATCTAGCCGCTCCCCGTCTCCGCAATGTCGTAGGTCCCGTTCGCCTCTCGTTCACCGCTCTTCGTCCCCTTCTGCAACCGGTCGCTTCTCTTCGGGAAACTAGGCGGTGCAGCTCCCGGAGGTGAAGCTGCATCTACGACCCGGCCCACAACTCCTCTGTTGACCCTGCCTACATGTGGAAACCTACTGGACATTGAAGTTGATGGTGTTCCTGTTAGATCTCTCGTTGATACAGGAGCGCAGCTTTCAGTTATGAGCGCTGCTCTACGCCGAAGGCTCAAGAAGGTTCTGACACCTGCCGTACTGGGCACTGTGCGAGTCGCCGATGGGAGTACTTCACCTGTCCTTGGAATGTGCACAGCACGTGTGACCATTGGGGGCCATTACACCGTTGTTCTATTTATCGTCCTTGAACACTGTCCGCACGACCTAATTCTCGGCCTCGATTTCCTTTCCAAACACTCCGCCCGAATTGACTGCTCCGCAGGTGTTGTGCAGTTGGATCTGCCGCTTCCTGCCGACGCAACAACTTGCGCTTCACACCGCTTATGTTCAGCTGAGTTTGCAAGGCTGTCTCCACAAGCGGCTACAAATGTCCTTCTGACGCCGTGTCCTCCCGTAGCTGATGGCGAGTACGTCGTGTCGCCGCTTACTGACGTGGTTTTGTCGCACAATGTCGCCCTGCCGAGCACTTTAGTCCGGATCTGCGAAAACTGCGCTCGCGTGCCCATCCTCAATTTTGGATTTTCGTCGTATGTGCTGCCACACGGTTTTGCCATAGCGCATACCACTCCTTTGGAAGAATTTGAGGTTTCTTCTTTGATCTTTGACGGACCTTTGTCCCCCACTCCTCCGTCCTCGACGCCTACGGACGATGTTTCTAAGATGATCGCCCCAGACCTTCCTTCCGAGCAAACCGCAGCTCTTCTTCACCTCCTGTCATCTTATCGGGACATCTTTGATTTCGACGACCCTCCACTTGGTCCGACATCTGTTGTCACGCATCGCATGAACACCGGTGACGCCAGCCCCATTCTTAGGCGGCCATAACGTGTCTCCGCAACAGAAAGGGCCATCCTACAAAAAGAGGTAGACAGGATGCTGGACAAGGACATCATTGAACCTTCAAGTAGCCCGTGGGCATCACCAGTTGTATTAGTAAAGAAGAAAGACAACTCGTGGCGCTTCTGCGTTGACTACCGTCACCTCAACAGAATAACAAAGAAGGATGTTTATCCCCTGCCTCGCATTGATGACGTTCTTGACTACCTTCATGGATCCCAATATTTTTCATCAATTGACCTCCGCTCCGGCTATTGGCAGTTTAGCGTCGATGAGATGGACCGCGAGAAAACCGCCTTCGTCACTCCGGATGGTCTGTGCCAATTTAACGTCATGCCCTTTGGATTATGCAATGCGCGCGCTACATTCGAGCGCATGATGGACTCTCTCTTGCGCGGTATGAAGTGGTCTACATGCCTCTGTTACCTCGACGATGTGATTGTGTTTTCGCCGAACTTTGAGAGCCATCTGCAGCGTCTCACAACCATACTCTCCGTGTTTCGCAGGGCTGGCCTTCAGCTAAACTCCTCCAAGTGCCATTTCGGTCGCCGTGAAATTAACATGCTCGGCCATCTCGTCAATGCCGCCGGAATCCAACCTGATCCACAGAAAGTTCACGCCGTGCGAAATTTTCCTATACCTTGTTCAACCAACGATGCCCGTAGTTTTCTGGGCTTATGCTCTTATTTCCGGTGTTTTGTGAAACATTTTGCTGACATAGCTCACCCTCTCACTGACCTTCTTAAGAAAGACGTCTCTTTTTCTTGGGGACCACTGCAGGAGGAAGCGTTCTCCACCCTGATTGAGCGGCTTACAACTTCCCCAATTCTGTCACACTTTGACCCTTCTGCACCCAGTGAAGTACGAACTGACGCGAGTGGTCATGGCATCGGCGCTGTCCTCGCTCAGCGTCAGCAGGGCCAAGACCGTGTCATCGCTTACGCTAGCCGCGTTCTTTCCACGCCCGAGCGAAATTACTCCATTACTGAGAGAGAATGTCTCGCGCTCGTATGGGCGGTCGCGAAATTTCGGCCCTACCTTTTCGGTCGGCGCTTCTGCGTCGTAACCGATCATCATGCCCTCTGCTGGCTCTCCTCTTTGAAGAACCCCACTGGATGACTTGCACGTTGGGCCTTGCGTCTACAAGAATATACATTTTCTATTATGTATAAATCAGGGCGCCTGCATAAAGACGCTGACTGCCTGTCCCGCAATACAGTGGATCCACCGGACGGTACTGATGCAGACTCGGACATCAGTGTTCTATCCCTCTACGGCTTCCTCCATATTGGCGACGAGCAGCGCAAAGATCCTGTTCTTCGAACGCTTATGGAACGCCTAAGCTCCTCGCCCAATGACCCGTCCCTCCCCGTACAAAAAAAATTATTGAGGAGGCATTGAAATATTGTTGGTCAATGTTGAGTTTTTTATTGAGGAATTATTGAGAGTATGTTGGAGAATTGTTGGGTTGAGTGTTGAGCACTCTTGAATATTGGCCACTGAAATCGAATTGAAACACCATTGGGTACCTCAATGTTGAATAATTGTTAAGTTACCATTGAAAGTCCATTGTGCTTACACGGCCCGTTGTGTTCGTTTTGTTGAATGGTTGTTGAGTTACCATTGATTCCGCGTTGAACTAACGTGTGGTAGTTCTGTTGACCTGTTGTTGAGTTATTATTGCCACAGCATTGAAAAGCATATTGTTGCACACTTGAGATGCCATTGAGATTTCAGAAGTAGCCATTGAAATATGATTGACGTTTCGTTGGGCTAGTGTATTTTTATTCATATATTGAAATTGCTTCGCTGTTCACACTTGCATGCCCCGGTGCCTGCTCGTAACTTTCCCAAACAGAAACAAAATCAAAGGAGAGACTGATCAACTTGAAGTACCTTTATTTAAAATAAAGATGCGTGCACGTGAAACATTATTACAGTACATAAGGCACCACTACATCGAACCTGGAGACATAGGCTAGTACCTACAGCACTCTAGCAGTGTAAATACATCTGAAAAAACCTATACATATGAATCCAATCAAAACGATCATTGTGCTCTTCACTTTCGACTTAAGTTTATGACTAGAAGGCAAAGCGACTCAAAAGCCAGGCCTTAAGCATACCCTTGTAACAACCAACATTGAACACATGAACACTTGGAGCTGCTTGCATGTGAATACACAAAAGACATCTGAATATGTTACATTAAAATGTTGCGCACACTAACACATCACAGGAAGGGCTACGGCTGACTGTGAGAAGGCAAAATAACCAACTTGAAACAAATGACCACGTAAATATATACAACCTTCAGCACACGTCTTTCACCACGATTAAAATTTAATGAAGTACCAAAGTAGACTTGCCTGAGCTTTGTCTTCGAGATACATATATTTTCATGTTGCCCTATTATTTTATAAAATAACATCACTCAACTTAGCTATTATTTGACGAGACATAATTTAGAAAGTTGTCGGGCATGATGAACACCTGAATCGTGTTTCTGACAAGCCAGGATTGCTTTCTTCAGAAATAAACTTGTAAAGCTTTTGTGTAATGAAAGCAGCTTATCTCCCTGGCACAAGTTAAGAACAAACAGTACACCATTTATGTTAATGTGGGGTACAGAAGAGTTCCTTAGTGGCATTTCCTCAATTTAGTGAGCTCATTTTCAGGTAATCTTTCTGGACCTGCACAAAGCTAATTAAAGCACTTTTTGGGGCCTTTTTTCCTATACCCAGCAACTAAGTGCTACTTCAGTCAATAAAGAGATAAGGAAAGGCTAATACCTTGAACGATAAGAGAAAAAAATAATTATTTAGCACAGAAAATTGGTAGTAACACATGGCTAACACAATTCCAAACAGCCAAATAAATGGTCACCTGCACTTTCAGTATCAAGCACCCCAGAAATAGTCATAAAGTATGAGAAAAGGTTCCAATGACTCGACAGCCAGATTGCTGAGACAGTGAAAAACGCCAATAAATGCATATACGAAACACCAATTATCTCAATTTCGCAGATAAAATGTTATTAAAATAGCACCAGAATTTTGCTGCATAAAATACATAAAGGTTGCATAAAAATTGGGACAAAGCAGTAACTGAAAGACAGAGGGAGCTACAGCACCCATGTTGAAAAAGATTACAAGGAAAATGATATATATGCATATTTAAGTTTACAATTTTCGCTCCAACATATAGAAAAAGAACGTATGCACTTAGAGCATAAAAAGGTTCATGTGCCTGGAGAATGCAGCGCAGTACAAAGAAGCGTCATGAGAACCGAAAAGTAGATCTTACTACGAATGCTTGCAACCTACAATCAGGCATGTGCCATGTCATGCCTTGAATGGATGAAATTCATAAATCTTACACACAAAGGAAGTTACCATCCCTCTTATTGGCTTCCTCAGGGGACTCCTTGAAATTGAACTAGAAAAATGTACTCAGTGTCAAAAACATTGAGAAGATAAGACCCTATAGCTTTCTCCCTGAAATAAACAGCGCAAATAACTTCATGTATCAATTCTATGGACACTTCGCCAATTCGGTGTACATTTATATTTCACAACCACCCAAACAGAGACGAGAAGGATGAATTAAGGTAGGAACACACATGAACGCTGACTCAAGTAGAAGTTTATTCGTGAAGACGAAGATTTTAAACACACTGGCCAACTTCACAAAGAAAAAGCCATGGATGCGCAGCATACACAGCCCGGCAGAACAAAAAAGGACCTAAATACGTCCTGTAGAATAAACATGTGCGTCAAAAACTAACAAAAACATGAAAACTGAAAGGTTTCTCCGGTAAGTGATATTAACGAGAAGTACTGCAGCAACTCTTTCGCACTAATGGTCACAGAAATCTTGCTTATGAATATTTCTTCGTGATCAATAAATAATGCTTCCATAAGTCCTCTTGTGTTCTGGTCTTTGTGATGAAACAATCGTTCTTTCTGCTCTATACCGCAACACCAGAGGAGTTCCAGAAGCAATATTTATTGATCACAAACGAAAGAATTGCATAACCAAATTATATGTTGCCCTTAGTGGGGAAAAAGTTGTTCTCAAAAGAGTATTTCCCGTTGGGTAGTATCACTTATCGGACAAATCTTTCGCTTTTTCAATAGATTTGACCGATAGTTCTCGTTTTTCACGCGCGTTTATTCTACATGACATGGCATCATATTTTTTTCTTGTCGCACGTGGCTGTTTCTGCCACGCATGCACGGATTTTTACCTTTGCCAAGTTGACCAGTGTGTTTAATACCTTTGTCATCAAAAGCAAACTTTTAGTAGAGCTTGCGCTCGTGTGTGCTCCTACCTATTTCGTCGTCCGCCTCTGTTCGTGCTGCTGTTTACAGTACCCACGTATCACTTGGTTAGGCTGGTAAACATTCTCACAAACAAAAGTAAATGCCTCCCCTTCAAAAGGTAGCCCATCCTTTACTACTAAACGCCAGAGCAAATCGAAAGTAAGCCTTCACAGCGTCCATGCGGCAGCTAGTACACCACAGAGCAACACAAAAGATAGTTGAAAATCCCACTTGATGGAGAGTGGCAACAGAGATGCGAGCTTGCTAGTGAATCAGCCGCATATCAACGGGTGTGTCTTGCACGACGCCAAGGTGCTTTTGGCGTAGAACACTTTAGCATCTGGGAATTTACTGCATACGTAACCTGTGAGAAGGGAATGTGGACAGAAAATGATATTGCGCGGATTAAGAATCTGCCACACACTGTACATAACTACGCACGAAATAGAACTACACACTATACTGGCAAGTAAAAATTTGCGACTCTTTACGAGTGCCGGCGTGAAAAGGAAGGAATGGGTTGCTACGGTAAATGTTAGCTAAAACACGCACAGCGATGTTTCACAGTGGGTAAAATATTCGCGGCTCTCTCGCAGAACCAAAGACCACGCGACAGTGCATAGCCCATAACAAACATATATCGAATCTTTGGGCAGAAGTCCAGTAGAAGGAATGACCTAAACATACGCCGAGAGCGATGCGAGCGTGAGCGTACCTGTACGAGTGAGAACATGTACCGCTTCTTTGAAGCTAGCCGCTCCGGCGTGGCTCCGATCATCCCGCGCGATTTGTGTGCTGAACGTCGCGTACACGCCCTTGCGCGTTTTGCGCGGTAGCGTCCGCGCAGTGAGCTAGCTTCATGCACGCGTCATTCTTCACCGCGCAAACGGTGCTCGAGTGCGACGCTTAGCTCGAGGCGACAACGCGCCGATTGGCGCTCCTTTCGCTTCTGGAAACAACGCACATTCGGATCGGTCCAACTCAACGAGGCAGCAGAGAACGGTGGCACGTTTCGGTTATCGCTTATTAAAATTGTACAGCACGCCTTCAACGGCAACCCGCCGCGCTAGATAAAGATGTTTACTGCGGTAGTTTTGGCGGTGATAGACGATAAGGTGAGCCCGTCGGCGGCTGTGTTCTTTGACCACGTCACCACACCTCCGTTCATTTGCGCTGTGTATCCGTGTACAGTCACGGCGCGGAAGCTGTGACTAATCGGTTGGCCGTTCTCCGCAAATCACAGAGAGGCGAAATATATTTCGCGGTGCGCCGCATCATTAGCCGCAACCTAAATCGAGGCGCGCTAACGGCTACGGCACAAAAGGTGATCACACTAACCGTATGGTATACGATGAGCCACTACGGAAAACCAAATAATTCTGATGTTCCACGTGCCAAACCAACGATCTGATTATGAGGCACGTCGTAGTTGGGGACTCCGTATTAATTTTGAGTTCGTGGAAATTTTTACGTGCATACAATGCACAATGCACGAGCGTTTTTGCATTCCGCTCCTTTGGAATGCGGCCGCTGCAGGGATCGTGTCCACGACCTCGAGCCCCAAATTGCCACGGAGGCCGCCATAGTTACGAAATGCGTAAGCGTGAAGTGCAACACTGCCTTCCGGTACGAGTGTGGTACAAGCGTAGCACAGCTGCACACCTGCTGCACGATTATTTGTCGCGGTTCTCCTAAACTCGTAGTGCCTGCCTAAATACCTTGAAAGGCAGCGCGCCTCTCACGTAACGGAACGCGATAACAAGCGCTTAGACGGCATACGTGAGCCCCCATGAAAGATGACGTGGCCACTGTAGAAAATTATCACTGCGCAGAGAAGCCGATCCTTATGTTCCAATTGTGTTCTCTCATACAAATGAAGGAAACGTTATTAGACAGGAACAAATGAAGCAATGCAATTTTACGCACATGGGGCGCCGCTGCCTCTTCGCCTACCATTGTTTCAAACGAAGTGACGGCGGCAGCGAGAGTTAGTATCGCGCGCATTTGCTCCGGGGCATGCGGTTTGCTTCAAGAAAGTGAACGGTGTGCTTAACATGTCACGCTCGTCAATGTCAAAATAGAAAAGAAGGCTACGTGCCCAAGAAAATGAGATTACTTACCTATCTTCAGAAGTGCGGCTGCGACTGTTTCGGGGTGCCTTCTCTCCAAGAGGCATCATGGCCTCTGCCGCGCAACTCATCAAAACCGTCAGGCTCGCACATCAGTAGAAGACTAGTTGGTGGGTGAGCCAACCACTTCACCGGATAAACGTCCCACTTATCGTCGTTAAAGCATTTCACTAAAATGTGCGTCATGATGTCCGAAAAGAAAATACTTTCATCAAGAAGCACGAGGCGTGAACCACCGCACAACTGCAACCGAATAACTGAGTCCGAAAGCCGTTCACAGCTTCACATGGCTTCACTATCGTATTCAGTTATAAAAACCTTTCAAACACAAAATAACGGCACTTAAGAACCACTAATTGATTAGCAATAATTTTTCATCAACTAACCTTCATAAATTTTTAAGAACTACCTAATTTATAGCGTAAACAATAAATACTACGACCAAAAAATGTAACTACGAAACTAGCGGTAACCATGTGTACTGTTGCAAAAGTGTGCGCAAAACGAAGCACAGTTGCGCCCGTTTGCGCGCACACATACACACCCGAACCTACCTTAACGTTCGTCGCGCCACCTAGAAATAAACATTACTACTAGTTTTGCTATTTTCACAAAAATAAAACTTCTAAAATAGTTTGCAGCATCTTTGCAGATGACAAGGTGACAAGTAAGGTGCAATAAAAGTCCGTTACCTGTATTTTTTTCATTTCCCTGTGGTGTTCTTAACTGAACATACGAGACCTGCAGGCTTGGAACATGAGAAGACGACAGTTCGGCGAGTCTCAAATAAATCGCGTGCTTCTTGCAAGGCGAGTAACGGGAGCAGCCGCAGATACAGCGATTAGCTGTGATACTGTTGCGGCTGTTGCTGAATCTGAAGCTCTTTGAAGTCAATGGTTATAGCGGCTGCGCGCTGCGATCTCAAAGCGCGTTCATTCTTTGATCTCTAGTACCACGGACATTGGACAAAAAACTATATTTGCTTTACGGACAGAGAGTACGTCGCAGGAAATTCGAAGACCTCAACGTGTATGTTTGTAGCGTGTGCGCGCTTGCATCCTACGGTTCCCACAGTGCGTTCGATGCTCGAAGGTAGCGTCGTCGCCTGTCGGCACCTGTCTTATCGCCGGCCGCGCTGCCGCCGTGTCTACTTTTGGGGAACTCCACATGCGCGTAGTCACCGTGTTTGCAAGTGAATTTCGCATTCTTCTGCTCCCCGAAACGTGCTCATTTCGGATCGTACCAATGGTTATGTCATCTAGTGTATGTTAAAACGACGATGGCATTTGTACGCCGGCGAAGAAATAAATCGTTATGAACTTGGGCGGTCATGAATCTAGTCTAACGTTGCAGTTTTTACGTAGCGAAAATGGCTACGAAAGTGGGGCGGTCCCGGAGATAGGCGCTTCCAAGCGCCAGCTGTAGCGACAGCACCAGGAAGTGGCACGCAGCGCACACGCCAAGCATTTCAGAGCTTACTAGCTTTCGAATGAGAGGATTATGCGCACGCTCGTGGCTTATTGGTTAGAGTACCGGGCTCGACGGCCGACGTTCTATTCCACCCCATCGGTCACACATAATTTTCTATTAATGAAAGCGAGGCGAAAGAAGAACCTACCTGCCGCAAAGTGACAGGAATTAGGTTGGAACGCATCGCAAAACATGTTTGGAATGTCTTCATATGCGATTTATAATTATTGTATACTGGACTCAACTGCTACACAACAAAAGAACAACTAGAAAAATCAACACAAATTACCCAATAAATTGTTTATTGAGAACACTCAACGGTAATATTGTTGTGCAAGGATTGAGTGAACTCAATTGCTCTTGAAAATTTGTTGAAGTCCGTTGTTTCAACAATTCCCCAACAATATATCAATGGTTAATCAACACTCATTTTTGTACGGGTCCGGATGTTCACCTTCCGCGATGGAACTTTATACCGTCGTAGCGTTCGTCCTGACGGCCCGGAGCTCCTCCTAGTCGTTCCCAAGCACCTTCGACTAGCCGTGCTGCAGCAACTTCACGACGCTCCTACTGCTGGACATCTGGGCATCACTCGAACATACGACCGCCTGCGGCGACACTTCTTCTGGCCCGGCATTTATCGCTCTGTGCGCCGTTAGGTCACTTCTTGCGACCTGTGTCAGCGCCGGAAGACGCCTGCTATGCCTCCCGCTGGTTTGCTGCAACCAATTGACACCCCTACAGAGCCCTTCTTCCCTGTGGGCCTAGACCTCCTTGGCCCCTTTCCAATTTCCATCAAAGGAAACAAATGGATTGCTGTGGCAACCGATTATGCCTCGAGATATGCCATCGCACGAGCGCTACCAACCAGCTGCGCTACAGATGTCGCCGACTTCTTACTATAAGACATCATCCTGCACCACGGCGCCCCTCACCAGTTGCTGACGGATCGCGGCCGCTACTTTCTATCGAAGGCCGTCGATGATCTGCTCCGCTCCTGTTCTACACAACTCCAGCTTGCTACCACGTACCACCCTCAACCGAACGGCCTCACCGAGCGACTCAACCGCACGCTAACTGAAATGCTGGCCATGTACGTTTCCGACGATCACCGCGACTGGGACGTCGCTTTACCATATATCACTTTCGCATACAACTCGTCCCGTCACGATACTGCCGGATTTTCACCATTTTACCTGTTGTATGGCCGCGACCCCACCTTGCCCTTTGACACGTTGCTACCTTCCGCAGTACAATCACCCAGCACTGATTACGCTCGCGATGCTATTGACTTAGCCGCCCAGGCCCGAGAAGTCACCCGTCATCGCCTCACAGTCTCGCAAGCTTCTCAAAAGCGACGCTACGACCTTCGGCACCGAGACTACCATTTTTCACCTGGTTCCCTTGTCCT
Organism: Dermacentor andersoni; assembly: GCF_023375885.2. Taxonomy (NCBI): domain Eukaryota; kingdom Metazoa; phylum Arthropoda; class Arachnida; order Ixodida; family Ixodidae; genus Dermacentor; species Dermacentor andersoni. The sequence goes on from NC_092818.1 coordinate 33,908,092, forward strand.
TCTCTGGACGCCTTCACGTCGCGTCGGCTTGTCCGAAAAACTACTTTCCCGTTATTCTGGACCGTACCAGATCTTACGCCAACTGTCCGACGTGACATACGAGATCGCCCCAGTCGGTCAGCCTTCAGTGCATTCCGACGTCACCAGCGATGTTGTTCACGTCGCCAGGCTGAAGCCCTATGTCCCCCCATTAAGTGAGGCTCCATAACTTGCACCGGGGACGGCGCTACTCCACCGGGCGGGTGATGTTACGGTGAAGTGAAGGAAGAAGTTGGATTGGTCGAGAGGAAGACGAAGTCTGGCACTTGCCTGAACGCCATTAACCTCACTTGTAAATATACATTATTTTACATTCGTGGGCCTGCTTTCTTCCTGCAATAATATATATATTCAGGGTGTTTCTGCTAACTTTAGGCCGAGTGTACACTCTATGCCCTCTATGACGACGCGACTAAATGCATGTTGCTCCCTTTGGTATGTAGCGTGTCGCGCTATTTCTATATATTGCTTAATTAGCTAATTAGTCAAGGATAATTAACCAACTTCTGAAGGAAGGAAGTTAGGAAAGAAATTCCAATTAGAAAGTTGCAGAGCAGTTGGCAACACGTCCGAATAAACAGTTTCTGGCTTTCTATCTGTTAAGTATTAGTGTTTTTCAGCTTACTGCGGATGCTCGCGAAATACAAAAAGCACCACGTGACATGCCCGCCTGCGAGTCGTGATTGCACTGCTCCTAAGCCTTCTGCGCACAAACGAAAACATACCAATTAGCTGGTGTGAACAACCGTCTGGTTATCGCCATCATGAACCGCAGCGAGGGAAGCACGTCGCTGGCGTCAATACCACAGCCAACGCCTTCGTCACTGCCCTGTCGCCTTTTAAGCGGCAATACACCCTGCTCCATGGTATGCTCGTTTGGGAGCGCTGCAAGCACGGCGCGCAAGCGGGTATGTCAGGCGATATTTTTTGAATTTCTCGGGCATCCGCAGTAAGCTGAAAAACACTAGCACTTAATAGATAGAAAGTTAGAAATTACCTAATCGGACGTTATGCAACGTGCTCTAGAACTTTCTAATTGGAATTTTTCGCCTAAATTTGTTCATTTAGAATGGCTAATTTTCTTGACTAATTAACTACTTAGGAAAAATAAAAGAATAGCGTGACACGTACAAGAGTGAGCAACCTGCATTTGGTCGCATCGTCTTATGGTGCATCGGCATATTTTTAAACTCTGAGTAAAGTTAGCTGAAACACGTGTATATACGTCTATGGTTCAAGTAACGTGAAACAACACCCTGTATATATGCAATGGTGATCAAGTGATCAGTAAAGCAACATATATGTGCAAAAGACGCACACATATATATGTGCGTGTGTTTTTCACATGTACTTCGAAACTCAATATTGCTCGTGACTCAGTGTTATTCAACAATAAGTTAACAGCATTTAGTTAACGACTTTGTTGTTGGAAACTACTCAACAATGGTTCAATACTCAATACTTTTTCAACAATATGTCAAGAGAATTTATTCAACGACTTTATTGTTGAAAACTACTCAACATTGGCTCAATAATACTCAATATTATTCAACAATATATCAACAGAATTTAGTCAGCGACTTTATTGTTGTAAACTGCTCAACAGTGGCTCAATCATACTCAATATTATTCAACAATATATCAACAGAATTTAGTCAACGAGTTTATTGTTGGAAACTGCTCAACAATGGCTCAATAATAGTCAATACTATTCAACAATATATCAAGAGAATTTAGTCAACGACTTTATTGTTGAAAACTACTCAACAATGGCTCAATAATACGCAATACTATTCAACACTATACCAACAGAATTTAGTCAACGACTTTTTTGTTGTGAACTGCCCAACAACTTTACTGTTGATTTATTCCTCTGTGGTTTCAATAATTGTTGAGGTATTGTTGAAAGCCTATTGAGTCAACAGTTCGTCAACAATATGCCAACAACATTTCAACAGTCATTTTCATAAGGGAATTGTTAGCGCACAGCTATTTGGGCGCTGCCGCTACTGCCAAGTAATCGTTGGTCAGTCGGTTCCTCTATTTATATCTGCAACTGCTGATGAAGGGGCGAATGGAAGTGCAGTGCTCACGTTACGACATATCACCGACGTGATCGCTTTCAGATGATTTTTGCGATGAGGAGAGCCACGGCGAATCGCACAGACTACAGAATCTCGGCCCAGCCGAGCAACCGGCGTGCAAGCAAGCCTGCGTGTCCGAAGAATACGTCTTGTTAGCGCGCTTAAATCTGGGCGCCCGCGTTGCTGCCAGGCGATCGTTGGGCAGTCGGTTCCTCGAGTTATATACGCAGCAACGGATGAGGGGCCAATGGGAGTGCAGGTATCACGTTACGGCACGTCACCAGCATGATCCCTTTGAGACGATCTTTGCGATGAAGAAAGCCACAGTGAATCGCGCAGGCAGCGGAATGTCGGCCCAATGAAGGCAACCGGCGTGGAGGAAAACCTGCGTGTGTGAAGGATACGTGTTGTTAGCGTGCTGCAGTCCTGGCGCTTCCACTGTTGCCAAGTATTCGTTGGTCAATCAGTTCCTGAATTTCTATCCGCAGCAGCTGATGAGGGGCCAATGGGAGGGCAGGGCTCACGTTACGGCATATCAGCGGCGTGATTGCTCTCAGATTATCTTTGCGATGAAGACAGCCACGGCAAATCGCACAGACAGCGGAATCTCGGCCCAACGAAGGCAGCCGGCCTGCAGGGAAACTTGCATGTGCGAAGAATAGATCTTGTTAGCGCGCTGCAGTCTGGACGCTGCCACTGCTGCCAAATAATCGTTAGTCAGGGTGCCTCTGCATTTATTGGAAGTTTCGCGAATGTTCTCGGTGATTATATCCTGGTCTGTTGTCACTTAACTTTGCGCAGTCTGGTTCTATGCGCTGCTAGAATTGTGTAGCACTTTCCGGATCACACGCGGGCACCAGCGATTGGGCTGAAACCTTCAATGACTTATGCATGAAAGCCGACGAGTTTGACACACAGAATAGATTTTGAGGTTGGCTGTCTTTGTTCGCTGCTATTATTGTACCTTGAGCATGAATTGCTTTTGTGGGCAGAGGTTCGCCCAATAAAAAGTTAGTATTGTCATGCATAGCTTGGGTGGCCCTTCCTTAGCCGTCACTACCATGTGATACCTGGTGCAAGTGCTAGTGCGTTCATCCACCGAATGGCCCCCCAAAGCTGCGATACGAACCCAAAAGCCAAGGACAACACCAACGCTTCCAAAAACAGAAAGCAACAAGAAATGGTGCGGAACGACGGACCCCTACCTGAAAAAACCAGGAAACGCAGAGCAATGACAACAGCTACAATGGCAGCCCCAGTGTTGCAAAAAGCAATCCGGTGGCAGCATGCAGCCCAGGAAGCCAGCGACATCGCGCGGATCAACACTTGAGGATTCGCAAAGCTGGCTGGCAACTTGTGAAATGGTTTCTTCATTTTACAACCGGAAAAGTGTCAATAAGCTGCACCATGGCTTTATCGCACTGGAAGTCGCCGCCACGAGGAGATTCGAGAATCGAGACACGACCTTAACTTGCGACCGGAAAGCGAGGCCTAGCTCCACCGGAAGCCCGAGTGCAGCAGCCCGCTAAGACCATAGGCATCTTTACAGGAGAAATGACCCGTCTTTTCCGGCACGGTGACCGACAAGTGTCAAAGAAGAGAAAGATCCACATAATGATGCGGGACATCGAGCAAGAACGTTTTACCGGACTGCTCTGTGATCTGCAGAAGACCATAGTTGAGTTTTTGGATGAGGCAACAATGATCAAGAAAACCCTGAAAATGCTATCCGAAGGCCATATCAAACTTTGAAGTGCCATTTGAACTTTACGACAAGACTGTAGTGAAACGCAAGGGCTACAATATGTCGCGAGAGAAGAAACGTTAGTTCTAGGAAGAAATACAGACGATGCTTGACGCTGGTGTTATGCACCCATCTACCTCTGCCTTCGCTTCTCCGATTATCATTGCTTTTAAAGGAAATGGAACGTTTCGTCTCTGTACTGACTACTGGGAAGTCAACAAACCGACTGCCTCATTCCCCTTTCCAATGCTACTTATCGGAGAGATCATCAATGAAACCGGGGGCTGTAAAATATTTTTCTCCCTTCGACCTGGGTGAAGGCTTCTGGCAAGTGCCACTGTCAGAGAATACTAGAACACTTTTCATCTTCGTTACTCCATTCGGTATACACGAATATAAAAGACTACTATTTGGTTCAAAGAACTGAATCGCATGGCTTCAGAAGATGATGAACAATGTCTAAAACCAAATATCAGAATTTGTTGCAATGTTTACACTGATGACATCATTTTGTGTTCTAGGTCTGAGCAGCAGCACACCAAACACCTGGCGAAGATCTTACAAGCATGTAGCCATGCTGACCTGAAGATAACTGAAAAAAAATATTGATTCCTTTCAGCGAAAGTCCTTTACCTAGGTAGAGTGTTCGAAACTGCTACCAAAAGTACGAAAGAAGAGTCTGTACATCAGATTTGCGCACTTAGGAAATTGCATGACCTTCATTCGCTGCGAATTATCCTTCGACTAGCAGGCCGCATAAAGGGCTTTCATTAGGCTTTTTACAAAGATGACAAAGTGCCTGACTGAGCTGACAGAAAAGGATGTTCATTTTATTTAGTCCTATGTTTGTGAAGTAGTCTATTAAGAACTAGTGTGCCACATCTTGTCCGAGCCATTACCAATTATGACTTCTGCCTGCGATTAGAAATGAACAGAGATGCATCAAATTATGCTACAGGGGTAGTGCTGTACTACAGGGATTGCAGTTCTCCACTAAATCAACAACTTGGAGTCGTAGGGTACCATTCCTACGTCTTTAACACTTCTCAGCTCAACTAATATACGACGGAGAAAGAGGCCGTTGCAGTTCTCATGGCAGTTAGGTAGTTTAGTTAGTAAATAGACGGCAGAACATTTAAACTGCATACGGGCCATCAGGCTCTGACCTATCTCGTCAGTCTGTCGGAGCCAAGACGAAAGCTGCTATACTGGATAAATGAACTGCAGCAGTTTGATTTCGAGGTAATCGACCGGGCAGGTAGCGTGGCCAAGTGGTTTACGGATGCAGGTGCGCTACCCAGATTGGCGACCGAAGTTACAAATGAAGTGTTAAAGATGACAAAACTATGGGAAGGATGCGAAAATCTACAGTTTGCAAGTGGAAGGTTCGTGGTGCCGGAGACTCTCGTTCCGAAAGTGCTCGACATGTGCCATGACACTCCCGACTCTAGCAATCGTGATGGTTTCTGGCGAACCTATAATAAGCTTCTGGAGAGGTTCACGTGGAAGAATATGAAGAAAGATGTAGACAAATATGTTCAGTCATATCACTCATGCCAGGTCAAATAGGCAATGAAACGGCCATAGCCGGACGAGCTCGTATTAGCGCTTCACTCGGACGTATCATTCGAAGTAGTGCATGTGGTGGTGGCGGTGACAAACTTTATTGGACTTTGCCGAGTTGAAAAAAGAAAGAGGGAAGGTGCACAGTAATTTCTAGTGGAAATCTACCAATGCACAAGATTGTAGGTGCATGCCATGAAAAAGAAGATAAAAATAGTGCTTTTGCCCTTCTTGACCAAGCAATGTTTTCGATTTGAAGGTCTTGTCTTAGTCTCTGACAAATGACGCCCATTCACAAGAAAATTTTCAGCAGTGGGCAGACAGTCGCGGGGTTGTGCTGCGGTGCTGCTCTCCGTATCACCCCCAAGCCAATGGATTGGCTGAGAGTTATACTTGATATAAAGCAGTTTATGTCCATGTACCCAAATTTTCGAGGAGTATGGGAACGCTGTTTAGAAGCAGCCGTTCCCCACCATACCACTACACACACCAAAAGTCATGGATGTAGCTCCCATTTCACCACGCAGGGTGAAGTGCCAAGACTGTGCGCCGACCAGGAGGCTGGAATTTCTGACAAACTGAACTTTGTGTGGCGATATAGGGGCTACAATCCTGCGTGGCGATATGGTGGCTACATCATCTGAACGAACAAAACCACCGAGGAGCGCAGGAGGTATCGCTAAGCGATGAAATGCCAGGTCGCAAGAGGCATCATAGACATATTTTTCATATTAAAGTAAACGACTTGGATACTAATAAACAAGTAACCTTCATGATACTAACCTTCATGTTGGAGCGCTTTGGCCTCAAGCGTTTCACCTATGCCACCACACCCACCGTTCGTCAACGATCATGCATCGGCTTCCGAAAGAACAATACCAGAGTGAAAGTGCAACCACTTGCCGTGTACCGCAGTGATCACAAGGCAATGGTTACAATTATCCTGAATTAAATTATGACAGGCGGGATGTTTGAGTAAATATCTCTTTATTAGCCCAATACTGAACTCATAATTGTCAAATTCAACATAAGAAATCCGCAACAAAGTAAAACCCCAACATTGCAAAACCAACCATAGTGCCAACTTCCCTCTTCACAGGGAGGAAGGGCTCTGAATTTTCGAATAACTATTGAGGGTAGCTTCAGCTTGGGACTTCGTTCCAAAATAAATGAACAAGAAAAAATCACTTTCTTCGCCATGGAGTGCACGAAATATGGTGAAATTTACGGCACCTAAAAGAAAAGGTTGACATTCAGTTACCTAAAAAAAACGTTTTTCAGTCTATCAGTTTATTTTATAAGAGCTGTTACAATTTGCAATATAAAAAAAGAAGCATAATAATTTAAATTTTGTAAATGAATAAAAAAAAGAAGCGACGTCACATAGTTTTCTGAGTTGCACTTAAAATACCTAATTCGGGCCAAGGTAATGTATTGTACGACGCTCTAAAACATACCACTCATTTTGAGTACGGCTTTCTATATACCTTTAAAAATTCTACCTGTTCCATGAACGTTGTAAAAATGTATATTTGATCCGGTTCGCTTATGATGTTCTAACAGAAGCAATTTTAAGAACAGCGATATAAGTTTCTGGTTCGCAGTTTCTGGTTATATCAATCAGTTATTGATGTGTAAACACCGTGCTCCCATTTTTTTAGGCCTGCTGATTTTCGGCAATCTTTGTGAGAGGTGTGACCTCCTGTATAAAAAAATTATGTTTTTTTATTCGCTGTATTTAAAGTTATCTCTCAAAAGCTCTAAATTTCATACAAATAAGTCGAGCATTTATCTTATCAAAGTTTTGTGCGTTCTACAGCTGTACTTTGCATGAATAGGGAAACCTGAGTTGCCCTCGATAGCTAAAACTGAAGCATGTTCTTAACCGGGTCGTTTATGAATAGAGTTGGGCTGCCACAACATTGTTTGAGTACAAATTATTCGAAGTAAATGCGTGCACATTGTGCAATCGAACGTCACTTTTTATGTTGTTGCTTGGTTCAAGCATTAGTTCAATCAGTGCGAGGGCTGCGCGAACCACACTCACCATAGTGCATTAATTATGGGGCTTCAGAGTGACAGACGTAGAATAATTGCTCTAAAGTTAGTGTTACGACTGTAAAGCTTGCTTCGTTATTCGTCACTTTCAAGGGAGACACACCTCGTTATTGTGATTGTGCGCCCGACATGAGCAGTCCATTTTCAAATCTACGCGAGCATAACAGTGTACACACACACACAGACATATATATATATATATATATATATATATATATATATATATATATATATATATATATATATATATATATATATATATATATATATATATATCTGTGTGTGTGCGTGTGTGTGGCAACAAAAAAGCGTACTGGCTCTGTTGGTATAGCACACTATAATAAACCTGATATACGTGTAAAACTGTGCTCTTTTACATCCAAACGTTTCCGCTGGTGGGCCAGCCATCGTCAGGGGGACTTGACGAAGCGTTGCCCATAAGCCAGTAGGTCTGACAGTAAAAAAAATGACGTGTTCCTACGTACTTCGTGTTTACTTTTTGATGGTCTATATATATATATATATATATATATCATAACAAGCCAACAACCAAGGACAACAGAGCGGATATTAGTTGCACAAACTATTTGAAATAAACAAATTAACAGATAATGAAATTAAAACTCGATGACAAAACAACTTGCCGCAAGTGGGGAACAATCCCAGGTCTTCGAATTTCGCGTGCGATGCTTTACCAATTGAGCTACTGCGGCACCGTCTTCCCATCCACTTTCTGGGGTATTTATGTGTTGCTACTAAAACAAAACCTGGGAGTGTTACATAGCGCCACCACTCGCAAACCATGGCGGCTGATGTGAGTGAGTAAGTGAATAAACTTTATTGCAGGTCCGGCAAGGACGCGAACTCGTCGCGCACCCGGCTAGTGCCACGTCGGGACCGGCAGGTCTATCCTACGGGCCCGGTCGCGGGCACGCCGGACGGCCAGGGTTTGCTTTTCTAGAGCGGGGCTACGCAGAAGTGAGTCCCACTTCTCCTTGATGAATATGGGGTATGTCGACCCGCACTCCCAGAGCATGTGAGGTAGAGTGTAGGTCTGGCCACAGGACGGGCAGGCATCGTCACGATACACGCCGGGGTAAGCCTCGTGGAGAGCGAACAGACACGGATATGAGCTGGTCTGTTGAAGCCTAAGCGAAACGGCTTGCGCCCTATTCATCTTGGGGTGAAGGGGTGGAAAGACCCTTCTGGACATGTAGAAATATTTAATAATCTCGTTGTCAGTAGCGGGAACGTCCCTGTGACCATAGAGAAGAGGGGAGTAAGTGCTCCTTATAGAGGAAGCGCGGTCGGTGAGGTCATGCGCAGCCTCGTGGGTAGACTCATTCAGGTTCGTGGGAGCACCCTCGACCGATCCTACGTGAGCGGGAAAACAGTGAATTGAATGGTTTGTGAGAGCATGTGGACTCGAGCCGCTAAGAAGACGAACAGCTACCTTGGCGATGCAACCTTTCTGAAAAGCCCTAACTGCCGTTTTCGAATCATTATAGATTTCGGACCCACGACCGTCTAGCAGGGCAAGGGCGATGGCGACTTGCTTGGCGAATCCGCGATCTGAAGTGCGAATCGAGGCGCTATTGGGAATCGTTCCGCTCGAGTCGACCACAACGACGGCAAAGGTATTCCCGTCACTGTACTCCACGGCGTCGACGAAGCTTGCTTTAATGTCGTGTTGCTTGATCTGTTTGAGGATGGCTGCTGCTCTGGCCTTGCGTCTGCCCTCGTTGTGGACGGGATGGATGTTTCGGGGCACATGGGCCACTACGAACTTGTCTCGAATGCACCTAGGGATCGGGGTACTGACAATCGGGAATTCCGCAGAGTGGTAACCCAGCTCCTCGAGGATGCGTTTACCTGCCGCTGTGGTGGTCAGGCGACTGAGTTGCGCGCGTTATTGGGCTTCGGCAATCTCCTCGGCGGTGTTATGTACCCCCAGCTGCAAGAGATCCTCGGTATGGGTCCTGATGGGTAGCCCAAGAGCCCTCTTGACTATATTGCGGATAAGAACGTTGAGCTTGTCTAAGAACGTTGAGCTTGTCTTGCGGATAAGAACGTTGAGCCAGTTGTGCATAAAAATCGTGTACGTGAAGTGGCAGAGTACGAAGCCTGAGAAGATTGTTTTCCTTCATTCTTCGATGCTGGTTTGCGATTCTGCGAACGAGGCGGAAAGCGTTGTATATCTGCGATGATCTTGCGGAGAGTAGTTCTGTTCCCGCCGTTGAATTCGACAAACATGCCCAGGACCCGAATAACGGCGACCCTGGGTATCATCCCCCCGTCAAAAGTGCGAAGTCTGATGCTGCTTTCGGAGATTGGCTTCCAATCTTTGGGTCTGCCTCCCTTCTCTTTTCTGTAAATTAGGAGCTCCGACTTGGCGGGGGAGCATGGAAGTTCGGTGGGGCGGAGATACTCCTCCATCACGTCGATCGCCTCTTGCATGTCTTCTTCGACTCTGCCCTCGCAGCCGTGGGAGCACCGTATGGTGATCTCATCTGCGTAGATGGTGTGCTTGACGTCCTTGACGCGCGCCAACCTCTCGGAAAGACCAATCATACAGATGTTAAGCAGTGTTGGGGAGATGACGGTGCCCTTAGGAGTGCCCCGCCCTCTGAGGGGCACATCTTCGGAGCGGAAGCCTCCAATGCGAAGCTTGGCCTTCCTGTCAGTTAGAAAAGAGCTGACGTAGCTGTGTAATCTGGAACCGAGACCCAGGTCTGAAATGGTCTTGACGATGAAGGTGTGGAGCACGTTGTCGGAAGCCTTCTTGATGTCCAGACCGAGCAGAACCTTGACGTCTCTGGAACGGCCATCCACAATCTGATGCTTGATTAGCTTCATGGCATCCTGCGTTGAGAGTCCGCGGTGGAAGACGATGATGTTGTATGTGTCAACCTCGTTGTCTTCGAGGTACCCGTTAAGCCTGTTCAGGACGACGCGCTCCATGACCTTGCCGACGCAGGAGGTCGGAGAAATCGGCCTCAAGATGTCGATGTTCGGGGGCCTTGCCGGGCTTGGGAATGAGCTCCGTGCAGGCCGTCGTCCATTCTGCAGGTACAATGCAGCTCTTCCAGGACTCGTTTATCTTCTCGGTCAGAAAGACAATCGACGTGTCGTCGAGGTTTCTCAGCATTCGGCTGGTGACTCCGTCCGGACCCGGCGCAGACTTGCGGTTGAGCGCGAAGATTGCCTGTCTGACCTCGGCAATGAAGAAGTCTTCGTCCAGCTCGGGGCGTGGAGGGCCTCGGTAGTCCGGGAGTTGGGTCGAAGGATCTTCGTCACGACGGACAGGCAGGTACTTCTGTATGAGTTTTGCGACAACTTCATCGACCGTGTGAGACCTGGTGGCTTCGTGAAGGGCCTGGGCCAACGTATGTCTTTGATTTGACTTCGAGCCACTTTTGTCGAGAAGGTGCTTCAGCATACCCCAGGATTTGCCATTGCGCATCTGTCCGTCGATAGAATCGCAGAGCTCGTCCCACTGCTGCTGGCATAGCGCCTTGCAGTGGTCATCGATGACCTTGTTGAGCTCCGAAATCTTCTTTCGGAGTCTGAGATTGAGCCTTTGACCGTTCCATTGACGCAGCAGGGCGGTTTTGGCCTCGATCAGGTGGGCAAGTCTGCTGTCTATCCGCTCGACTTCGAGATCTGTTTACACTTTCTTGGTGGCCACGGAAGCATCGTTCCGGATGCCTTCACACCATTCTTCGAGAGTGGCGGCTGCCCTGGCTCTCCCGCGTTCTTCACGAATCTTGGGAAAATGGTCCCAATCGATGAACGTGAATTCCTTGACCCTACTCCGAGACATCCTTTCTGTCGCAGGCGTCACAATGACGCGATGTTTTTGGGTGAAGGTAACTGGTCAAAAAACCCACACGTGCTACCTAAAGGCATCTATGCTGCAGGATTCGAGACCCTCGTTATGTAGTGAATGAGAAGAAAGGTGGTTAACCGAGGGGCCTGATTATTATTAACCATATCATACAAAGCCAACAGCCAAAGACACCAAGGAGAACACAGGATAAATTATATTTGTACCGACTCATTTAAATGAAGAATTTTTAAAATGATGAAATTGAAACTATACAAAAACATGTCGCAGCTGGAGAACGATCTCAGGTCTTCGCATTACGCGTGCGGTGCTCGACCAATTCAGCTATCGCGGCGTCGTCTTCCCATCAACTTTCTGGGGTATTCGCGTGTTACTTCGAGAAATAATCCTGGGAGTGCTAGCCAGCGCCACCGCTCACAAAACATGGCGGCGGATGGGGAACATCCGTTCTGCAGCAGGCGTCACCATTCCACGATATATATATATATATATATATATATATATATATATATATATATGTACAGTAAAATGTCGTTCCAGGTGATTCCTTTATTTAAGAGCAGAAGCCTGAGGCAGGACTGAAACACCCCGAAAGCCAGAAGATGATGATGAGTCGTATGTACAGATGACGAAGACGATATGCACTAACAGCTATCACACACGAATATGAGTCGTTTGTACAAATTACGACGACGATATGCACAAATAGCTCTCACGCAAGATCACGAATCGTATGTCCAAATTAGGAAGAAGACATACACTAATAGCCCTCACAAAAGATGATGAGTCGTATGTACAGATGACGACGACGATAGGCACAAATAGCTATCACATAAGATTTTGAGTGGTATCGACAGAGAGCGAAACGATATGCACTAAAGTACTCACACAAGATGATGAATCGTTTGTACAGATGAGGAAGACGATATGCATAAATAGCTATCACACAAGATTATGAGTCGTATGTACAGATGACGAAGACGATATGTACTAATAACCCTCAGACAATATGAGTCATTTGTACAGATGACGAAGACGATATGCACAAACAGCGTTCAAACTGAATTCCCCCCTCACTTCACGAAAGCAGTCAACAAGACAGCAAGCTAGAAAGTCTAGGTACGGCGAATGTGTGGTTTCAGGCGAGAGACGTGAACGATTTCTGCAGTGCCATGGCGGCGGTCAGCTGCCGAGCTGTCATGAGTGACGCCGAAGTTCTATGCAAAACTTTGTATGGGCCGAGATAACAATGAATAAATTTTTCAAAGAGCCTCTGTGCACGAACAGGTGCCCACAAACATCTTCGTCACCTGTGTGGAGTGAAGGAAGGCGAGACGTAGCACCATAGCGAACTTTCATTTTGTCCTGCATGGTAGCAGTGTTGGCTTGGGTAATTCTATGGCAGCGGCCGATGCGAGCAGCGAATTATTCTCGAAGGGATGCGGATGTAGCAAAAGGGGCCGAAAGGAATATAGTGTCCAAGACGAAAGGCACTTCAGGACCATACAGGAGGAGGAAGGGACTGTAATTAGTTGTGCATTGGATAGTAGTACTTTAACCAAATGTCAGAAAAGGTAGAATGGTGTTCCAGTTTGTATGATTGTGTCGAACATCTATAGAGAAAATGTCAAACAAAATTCGATGAGAATGCTCTGTGAGACCATTTGTTCGCTGATGGTACGCTGATGTCGTCTTATGGCCGTGTCAGATGCCTGGAGGATTCCACGACGAAGCACATTCTAAACTATGACCTTTCTACGCTCGCTCACGAGAACACACGGTGCGCCGTGCACCAAAAACGAGGCGACTTCATAGGTAGTCACAAAGCGAAGTGTTGCTGTCTGAGCGTACCATGTTAGATTGTCCACTGAGGTAACATTTCAGCCGTGTCCAGCGGGCGTGACTGGGAAAGGTCCGTATGAGTCGATGCCCACGAATTCAAAGAGGGTGGTCTGGGATCGTAGAGGCCGCAGAGGACCAGCTGGAAGGTATGTCGAGCGTTTTCTGAGTTGACAGGATGCGCAGGAGTGAATTCATTTGGCGACAGAGATGAAAACGCCCGGCTAGAAACAGAGCGTTGTGATGTTGTCGTAGGTCTTGTGAAAGTCTATGTGGCCAGCCGTCACGTTTTAGTGAAATGCTTCTAGAACTTGGGTTCGAAGTCAATGCGGTATGACTGGCACCCATTGGTTAGGAAAGTATGGTAAATTAATCTCAATAACACGCCACCTTGAAGTTTAAAACATGAAAGGTTTCGTCTTAAGCGAGTGTTGGGGGGTTGTGCTAATACTTTCCGCGCATGGAAATTCGACCACGTGGGAAATTATTCAGGCCTTCTATATCAGGAAAAAGGGTCGCGTTGTGTAAACATGCTATCATTAAATTTGTATGACATTTAATTAGAATTTTGATCCGCCTCATAATGTCGCATTAAATTAGAGGGTTTTGCGTTTTTTGCCTGCAGACTGATAGTGACGCCATCGATGGAACAGCACGGGGCTATGGGTTGTGTACATAAGTTTGTGTATGCCTTCGAATAAAGTTAGTTGTGAGTTCAGCGCTGTCCTGTGTGTTTAAGCCAGTGAGTCGGTCGATGAGCCTACGCCAGTATGGATCAGTACTTTGGATCTAGACAAGATCAGTAGACGGAAGAAACTCAGCTGAGGCAACCGACTGTAGCAGGCTTCTGAGCGTGGGCTTGGACATTTGGCTTCATGGTGATGTGCAGACCGAATGTGATGCATGGGCGTTTTGTGACAGCGCGCATCGCGACAAGACATCGGCATTCTTATGTTGCTTGCCGGACATACACGTGACCGTGTATTCATGTTCCTGTAAGCGCAGTACCAACGGCCTAGTCATTCAGACAAGGTTTTCAGGGACGACAACGAACAGAGGCATTCGGCGACAATGGGTCGGCCGCAGTTGTGAAATGGTGGCCGTAGAGATAGGGTCGAAATTTTTGTATTGCCCACATGATGGCGACGCATTCCTGTATTGTATGCACCGCAAGATCACTGGTTGCAATCTTAGTGCAATGTTGCGTTGCTCTAAAGATTTGTTCATAAGCGCACTGTAAAGCGCAATTCTGAGTGGGAAAATTTGATGTGAAATAACCCCTTTTACTACGAAATGAAAGAGATGATTATGGTCTACGCCTGTCTGTTCATCCATTCCAGCTTTCAGTAATCGTGATGTCCTCTTGTTTTGTGGTAAATCGTGTCGACGATATCGCAAGCAGTATTTATTGTTTATTTATTGCGAGTTTATATGTACAGGCAGCTCACAAGAGACCATCGCAATGTGTCGCTTGAGTCAGAGCTTGCAGAAGAGCTGGAAAAGAAACGTCAATAAAATTAAATTTTTACTGAATGAATAAGTTGACGCATGCAATAACTTCGCATTTCTAGATGGGATGTATTGAAAAAATAACAGTGATGTCCTGCAATGCTTATGATTCATAAGTGAACATGCTACACAGTAGTACAGTAAGCTGAAATAGTTAGCGAGCCACTGAAACAAGCGTTATGAAATTAAATAAAAATGTATAATATGTTTTATTCAGAATAAAAACTAGTGGTTGAAGAATAGAAGTAATAGAAGAATAAATGCACAAAGCAGCCTGCACACATCAAACTGATTTACTTACAAACTTCCCCCCTGCCATCAAAGTAAATACAGCGATGAAGTTCAGGTATAAGCATAATCCCAACAGATCGGGACGCCATTCCGGTCGCGGTGGTTGTATTTCAGTGAAGGTGAAATGCACAAATATGCGTGTATCATGCATTGGGAGCAGACTCAAGGACGCCACCGAGGAAAAAGTAATCTGGAGCCCCCCCCCCCCCCCCCAAAAGCGTGCCTCATAATCATATCCTAATAATCACATACTAAAATGGTGAAATTTTGGAAAGTGTAAATAGAGTATGCTAAGCCGAAATGCTAATATGCAATATTCTGCTAGCAGTTACATTGCACAAAATTTCGTAAGTTTACGAGCAATAAATTTTCAGGTGGGTTGAGCAAAAATCTACGAAGTCGAAGAATGTCATCATTTTGTTTATATGATGCATTTCGCCTTACTGTATCTCTAATTAAAATTATAAGTGCAGTGTGCGTTCATGGTGATGATTACAGCTAAAAAATGGCACGACTCATTGAAGTAGGATGTTCATCGTTATTGTCTCAAAATACCCCATACGTTTGCCTTGTGATTGTTAACTGTGCGAATAGTTTTCAACATTTCTAACATCACGGACTCCTTAGCCAGTGCACTGCACATACTGAGACGCGTTTCAAAAGTTTACATCTGAAAATCATGTGTAGGAAGATTGCATCCTGATTTTGCTACTGTTACTGCATTCTGTTTCCTATAAATGAAGTTGTGGTCACTGGTCAAGTAAAACAAAATTACAGACGGTTGAGAGCCAAAAACAAGTATCGTAATTACGTTATGGCATGCAAGATTGTGGGTTTCCCTCCTTCGTTAGTTGCTGACTGATGACATGTTTTTAAACAAGGTTACTCTCGTTATGTTGCGTGAGGTGGAAGTGCTGAAGTTCAATTCTTTGCGCAGCATGGCTGTACCGGGTTCAACAGGCTTGCGAAAAAAAAACAAGCTTATGATACCTTCTTGGCTTCAACGGGCTCTTTTAGTTTTAGGGCCCCAAGCATTCTTGTGACTATCTGCTGGAGTGGCTCCTTAGCGTAGCGTGGAGTTGGCATACAGCTGTACGTTCTGGAAGACATGAGCAATAACCTGCTATAGTTACCACCCTGTGAAACATACACCGTCTTCTAAGTATGCCATTGTCGGTTAGCATTTTAGAACTCTTGCTCTCAGTATTATCTTGCCGGCTTGTCAAATTATCTGACGCTACTGCTGTCTTCTATTGCAGAGTTTTCGGGATGACGCTGTTTGCTTCGCAAGAATTAAGGGGAAGGAAATGTGGCAAATGGCACAATTTCGGGCGGGAGTGAGACGAACCAGACAGCCTTAGCTAGCAAGCAAGCATAAATATACCCGTCAAAAATAACGTGTACAGCTAGCTTGAGCGCTGAACACGGCGCTTGGTGAAAGCATTTTTATTAGATTTTCTACTTTATCAAATCCTTAAAAATTAAAGTTCGATAAAGAGTAGGAGCTTTGTTCAACAATTTACGGCTCAACAAGTGGGTAAAGCAACTACCTGAATGCGGTCAGAGGAAATGGAATGAGCGAAAATGCATCCGATTTACGCCTCATCCTAAACATTATCAGGCTAGGGGGCTATGATATTCGAGGTCCATTGTGCGCAGCTCTACGATTACATTTGTTCGTCACAGCCATAAAAAGGTGCTGACGTAAGGCAGTTGTGCACACGAAGTTTGAAAACGTGATGAAGAGCAGAGATCAGGCCCTCTATCGCGGTCTAAACGCGTCGAGATTGGTTTTTAACTACGATCTTAATTCATGGCTGTAACCCGGCCCAATTGCTCGGTTCTATCTACCGCGCAGAGTGTGAATAGCAGTTCACACGTCAGACATTACGTGCAATAAGAATAAACGAATTTTGATCGAATGTTTCAGGATGGAGATGGCGATCGAAGATGCCCGTGTAGCTACAGTCGATTCTGATCGAGCACAATACACCGAGGAGATCGCAAATTGAAAGTTTCCGTTTGATAACGGTACTGGACAGTTTAGGTAGGGCGCGTCGAAAAGCTACTTTGCTGGGTATGAACGAAGAGACACCACACACTGTTAGCAGTAGGACAGACGACAATGTACTTACCTTTGACAAGGAAGTGTGGAACACGCTCAATATTCAGCCATCGTCACGGAAACTGCCACTCACGCATCAACAGAAGGTTCCAGACAACACCTGGCTCTCCTTGTATGGCACGCGAGGGATTGTTGCTGTTAACTTCAAGACACGTCAGTGATGCGTATTGCTGCCTGTCACAATGGCTTCATGCAATTGCAATAAACAAAATCACATCCTCTGAGATAAGCTACTATTGCCCAGAGAAAACCGGTGCTGCTGCCTATGATAATGATTTAGTAGCATGCCCTTTGGAAGCGGTTGGCGAAATATGGTCGCCTGCCTTGTTTGAGGTAATCAGGTATGCCATACGTGATTTTAGAGCAAAGCCTCCTTTGACCTGTACTTAGACTTTTCGGCTGGTGCTACTGCTCCCGTTGATTTCTTCCACACTACGTCGGCAGGTGGTTCAGAGCGTCCATATTATTGGCAGGAGCATAACAGACACAACAGGCTGTGTGAGAAACTCGTTTTTACCATGAAATGCTTTTAGCCCCTGCTGTCGGCCACCTTCAATTGACGTTGAGCCAAAAGCGAGAGCCATTATTAGGGTACCCAAACAAAGCATCTGCGCAAGCGGCGAGAGCAAGCGAGATCATACAGGCAAATAGTCAAGACCGCACTGCATATGCTAGTTACTTCCCAGACAAGTTACCAAAAATATTGCTTCCGAGTTCTTCCAAACGTTTGTTCACGATATCGCTCAATCTGTAATTTCTAGTACACTGAAATTTTATTTGCCATCTACAATAGCGACGTTCAAAAGGCATATGCAGGGCACCATACACATAGCTGTCATCTTTGGGCCCTGAGACAGAGTTGCCTACGCTCTCTTCAATGCCAGCAATGCGTCATGTCAGCAGCATGTCCGGTGTGCCGGCAGCGCAGGTAGCACGCGGTAGCGTCCATGCGTTAGCATCTAGGGACCCTACATGCAAGCTGTGCATGTAGCCTCTTTAGTAGCGCCCACCGCACAGCAGATGGCTATTTGACCAAGACGAGACTCGCAATGAGGCTTTGTCTGTGGCTGGATACTATTGCGTGCATACCGACCTCTGCAGGATTATGGCGTAGTTCGGTGTGATGGGGTGTGCAGTTTCGAACATGCACTGCACCCATCTTAAGATTGTGGCTAGTATTATCTCCAATTATTCTGCTTTGCCGGTAACTATTCCATCCTTACTACTACTCTCGATTGCGTGAGAGCCCGCATTTTTTCACATCTGCAGTGCGTCGCAGTAGTGCCTTTTAGAGCTCCCGGAGCTTCTTTGAGCTTCGCTACAGTAACCCCTTAAGAGCTATCTTACACGCGACCCCCACCAGAACCTTCCAGAAACGTCAGCGCTTACCACTGAACTACCGTGAAATATTCCAGAGGCGAGCAAGACTGAATGGTCGACAGGAGGCAGAGAAAGGATCAGCTGTGGCTTCGCTCGGCTAACCCTGGATATGCAAAGCAAAAGCCTTATTTAGCCTGGTTAAGTCTTGGTTTCAATTTGTTAACCTTTGATTTAGCTGTAATTATTATACTTAGCTATACAGTCATCGTTATGAGAAGTATGACAGCTGCGCCTAAGTATGTGGCATCGTTCGACGGTGCGACGCTGTTGTGCCACAGGGAAAATGCAAGTGCTAGACATGCAGAGAGACGCTGCGAGCATGCGCACCATCACCATCGGAGCACGAACAGTCAGGGCGGGAACACCGTCGGTACATCAATCTCAAAGTTACGACGCATGTTGCAATCTGGACCCTCTCCAGTGAAGCATCTCGCCGGGCGATATTTGCATGGTGGTCAGACTCCGCTTGGTAACGACGGCTCAAAGCCTCGCGTTGCCGCGCAACACACAGAGGAGACGATCCGGCCTCGCTGTCATCCATTGCCACGCTCGCCCTGACTAAGCAAGTGCGGCTATCCTCTTATCCAGACGCGCCGCGAGTCACGTGGTCAGGCGTCGTCTCAGCTGCGGAAAGCGCGTGCGCGAAGCCGGCGTCGGCAGCTACTGCACGCGGTGGCGTCGGGGCTCGGCGCGGCTACGGCGGAGGTGCGGTCAAGTGAAAGTCAAATACGCCGCGAGGACAAAGCTCGGCTTGACGAAGTTAGTATAGCTTTCGCTTTAAAAATTTGGATAACCCTTAAGCTACGCGTTTAATAGTGGAACACGATATTCTTGCGCTATCCGATTCCAGCTTGAGCCTCCAAATTTCCTCATGTCGTGACCCCATCTAACCTTCATCCGTCCTCGAATGGGCTTCTCTTCCCTTCGCGTACATCCTGTAACTCTGGTCCACTGGTTACCTGCCGTACGCTTTGCATGGCCTGCCCAGCTCCATTTCTTTTTACAGCGCAGATGTATATAGCTAGGATCCCGGAATTCGTGGCGTAACATCGACAGAAAACAATGATGGGCCGGTCGCGGCAGCCGTGGTAGGCAGAGCAATGGCTCATACCTTCGACAGGCAGAGGGGACAAGCAGTGACTTAGCGCAAGCAAAAGAGTTTTTTGCGTGTGTTTGCGCGCAACAGAAATATGTTTTCTCGTATATTCAAGTTACTATCCGACGCCAAGTCTGTAGGTTGTGTGTAAGTCGTAGTTTACGTATTTGTTGACGCATTTTATTTTCAAAAATAAATTAGTTAAATACCACCTCAGCGTCACGCGAAGGAGCCGGCATTGTGGTGGTTCAGGATTATTTTTTCTGACGGAAAATGAAGCGAACACCAGATTTTCTGCGACCCTGGCCTTTCACCTGGTCGACTTAATATTAGACCCCACGCATCCACGCAACGAGTGAATAACACCCTTGCCGTTCTCCGCTCTCAGCTTGCATTCATGAGGGAGGGCGAGAGAGGAAAGAAGCGACGTAAAAAGGAAAAAAAAAACGTACTACTGCACACGACATGTGTGGCGGAGACACTTCGTAAATTCAGAATTCTGGTAAAGTATGGTACGGTTATGATTTTTCTAGAAAAGGAACACAATAGAAATTTTTTCCGCGGATCGACAAATTACACAAGGCGTGCAAGCGCAATGCTGCATTTAGGACAATTAAAGAATGGAAGCACCCACCTATCAAATGAACAATTCTATGCACACCGTGGTAGCTTTGCGGCTATGACATTACCCCATCCAGGTCGCGGGTTTAATCCCAACAGTGGTAGCTGCATGTTGACGGAAGGAAATAAAAACAGGCCATGCACTTAAATTGAGGTGCACGTTAAAGTCGTCTTCTACGGCTTGCCTTATAATGCAATTCTGGTTTTGGCACGTACAGCCGCATAATTACAGTTTAGCACTTCTGCCACGATGCAGTGTACCGATTATGGTAATTACAACGCTAAAATTCTCAGATGTTATCAATAACGGCGCGCAATGACACCTAAAGCAAACACGTCTCGCTTTGTGTTGTGTGCACTACGCAAACAAACCACAGTAATACACACAAGGTAACGTTTCGCACGCACTAAGCACTCCAGTGTTGCACAAAACGCCGAATAAATGAAATATTCGCCGTAAGCACCACCCCTAATCACCGAAAAAAAAGCTAACAGTGCAGAAAACTTCGCTAACAATGACTGCCACAATGTCTGGGATCGGCATGATTTTTCATTGTAGCTATATAGGGGAGAGTTGAGATGAAAGGGACACTTTTCACAAATGTATTTTTAGTTTTCTTTATTTTGAACGCAACCACATCTTCGATGGATAATAGTACAATGGAAACATGCTGCACACATTCTGAGGAGCACTGGTTCCTACCAATTCTGGCGCAGCTTTAAAAAAATAGTTTCTAACAGCTAAAATCTGGCCCATTCCACCCCTCCCCTTGGCTGGAGTGGGACATAGTTTGGGAGGAATGGGACATTTGCAATGCACTGGTTCCAACGTCTTCAGTGAACATCGTAAGCCGATAGGTCCACATCAAACTTTATGCAAGATTGCATGATTCCACCGATAGTTTTTGGAGCTGGCAGCTTCATCACGATGTCCACGACTGGTACAGTCCCTATACGTTTATGTGGAGGAAAGTAAAATTTTGAGCTCTTTTTCTTTCGTAGAAAGTAGACAAACACGCGAATGTTGTCTTTGCTCTCGAATTTACCTGTGTAATAGACGTCAGATTTTCTTTCACTACACGTGACAAATACAAGGTCACGCTTTGCCACTCCAACAGCTTCATTCGGCCAATCGGCCTTAGAAATGTCCTGCCTCTCATTATTGAAATCTGACATGTAACTGTCAGAATCATCGAATGCAACGGCAACAGTCTCTTGTTCACTTGAAGAACTGAAATCCTTCGGAAGTCACCGTTTCTTTTTTGAACGGTAATGGCGGCAGTCTGGACTGCCGCCACTACCTGTCGTGAAAACCTTTCTGCCGCTTCTTGTTCAAACACATGTTTCTCTGGTGTATACTTAAGGACTTTTGCCCTACTTTTCTTTATTCCTTTTTGGCCTTTCTTACGGAGTGCAGCCTTAGGGCAGGGCCTGAGATCGCATGGAATTATTCGGCTTGGCGATGTCCTTGACATCGAGGCTGCTTTATCGACAGTAGGCGTTAAGGCATGTATAGGGATGCTTCGAGCTCCGTCGGTGTTTGCTTGAGAGTTCCAAACATTTGCCAGAAGGCTTAAGCTGTTTGTTTCACTGATGACAGCTGCTGTCTGCCGGGACACCTGTCCACATGGGGATATTACATGTCAGTCAGTTACTGATGACATGAAGTAGTCATCCGAAGTGAACGGTTCCCTATTGAAAGGTCAAATGCCCGTTTTCTGAAAGACCGAAATTATGTTCTTTTGTTTCACCTTTATTACGTAGGCGGATCCCACTAGTTCTCCAACATTGTAGCTAAGAATGACCTTCCCTGGGTTATATATGAGCCAACCTTTGCAAGCAGCGGTGCATCGAGATTTCAATGCTCCATACACGGACACATCAAGTGGCTGCAGGTGGTGGCTACAGTGTGGGGAGAAGGTCAGCAGAATTGCGCCGCTCTCCTTGGCTTTGTTGATGGTGCTCATGCTGACAAGGCTTTCATTATTGTCAAGAATTAGAAGAACGGATGCTTCCTTCGACCACTTTGCATGCCTCACAATGTGTTCAAATGTCAGTGAAAACAGTTCGCCGGACATCCACCCCGATCTTTTTGCCAAACCAAGAGTTCCGGCTTTCTTTTGTATACTTTATACTTTCTTTTGTATACCATTGGCGTCTTCCTGAATATTGAAAAGGATCAATAATTTGCAAATGTAAAAGGTGTAAATGTAAAAATGTACAAAACATGCTTAACTTCATTGCATGCACTTAACAGCCCTCCTGCTGCAGTCTACTATTCACGCGCTTATGCCGGACTGCTCACAAATGTGCAGAATAATCAAAGCTTTTTAGTGGAGCGACATCGCATTTTATAATGGCCCTTTTGTTTAAGGTGTCAAATTGATTTTTCATGTAGTCAGCCTGTCTCTTGTTTACTATAATTTTCCTGGCACCGAATATTTATAAGCCTAATATATGAAATAAGCATAGGTGACAGCTTTCGGAGAAAATGTGGCTCAACCATGAAGTTCATTCGCTAGACACAGCACCAGCCTTACTGTGGGGAGGAATAGGACAGTGTCCCATTCCATCCTCAACTCTACTGTCCAATGCCTCCCAAGCTACGTTGCCCAAAGCAAAAAAAAAGCACTGAACTGCAAAAGTTTCTTTGCTTATGGTAAATATGTTATTGCTTGAAGTACGAGGATGATGTCTGTTTTCGGAGACAAATCGGTATAAGCCTCCGCAGAATGGTAAAAATTGGAGAGATGTGCAATTGAGACATCAGATACTTACTTTTGACACGTGATAAAGGAGATTTCTAGTCACAGAAAAAAATCTATCCGCTGAAGACGTCCACCATTACAGCCAGGCTCTCGGTATGCGAACGCCATATCGTGAGTAGTCGGTGAACATGTTTGAACTAACTTTAGGAGAGATACACAAGTTGTGCGATTCATTGAATTGTCACAAACCTCCCGACTCTCCCCTACAGGGTCTTCAAGGAAGATTTTGAGTAATTTTAAATAATAGGCTTTCGGAGGTAACATTGTTGTTCTCGTGCGAAAAGATCAGGGGCCGTGGCGGGCGCTATCGAGAGGGCTGCAAGTGCTATTTAGGGAAACATTTACCTAGAATTTGTGAAGTAAATTTTTATTTATCTAGTTAGGTATTTGATTGTGATGAGGAAATTTTGCTAGATCAGGAGTCCATCTGGTATTGATTGTTACTTTTGCGGAATTGGAATTGCGCGCAGAACTACAGCGCTCGGGAACCTCAGCTCTCCAGACGCGCGCAACGGGCTCCGTGCTGCAGCTGAGCGCCGCAAAGCCACGTCCACACGCTGGTATCACTCGAAGCATTGCACCTCACACACAGCCCGCTCTTCTTCTATTGCCCGAACGGAAAGTGGTGCCTTGTGGCCGTCATTTGTATGCGGCGTTCACGACGCACGCGCAAATAAAAAGTAAATAAATAAACCACTTTCGCATCACCGGAGCGGTACATCGTCAAATAAGACGTTACCATATCCTGAATGAATATTTTGAGATCGACGTCTTTGCCTACGTCAACTGGAAGCCCTAAGCGACAGTAAGAGAAATCGCTGGTGCATGTCAAGGCAATGTTGCTTAAGTATGAAGTGTGTGGTCGAAACACCAGTTTTACTTGTATCATCTGCCTCTACGTCGGATACACACATAGAGAGACTTCCAGCGGAGGCTCGACTTCTGCAACTGGTGCCTTATCCAGTGTGGCCTAGA
This sequence comes from Dermacentor andersoni, assembly GCF_023375885.2. Classification (NCBI taxonomy): domain Eukaryota; kingdom Metazoa; phylum Arthropoda; class Arachnida; order Ixodida; family Ixodidae; genus Dermacentor; species Dermacentor andersoni. The sequence continues at coordinate 33,932,031 of NC_092818.1, forward strand.
TGAAAATTTTCTGAACAATGTGCTTTGGACAAAAAAGGCGCAGTTCGGCAGATATGCGCGGGTCAACTTACACAACGTGCATTACTGGTCAGTAGGAAACCCGCGCTGGCTGCGAGAGCACAGGCACCAATGGCAATGATCTGTAAAACTGTTGTGCATTCTTTCGCGACCGTATCGCTGGCCACACTTTTTGACTGGAAGCATGACAGGAAAGCACTACACAAATTGCATTCTAAAAGACGTGGTTGCGGACTTCGCATCCGAATTTCCACTCAGAATTGTGCGTTCGACGTCGTACCAACACGACGGAGCGCCACCACATTAGTCGTTTCCTGTGCGTTTGCTTGATGTGAAATTTCGTTAGCAGTCTATCGGGCGCGGCGGGCGCATTCCAGGGCCACTGAGGTCGCCAGATGTGACACCATTGGACTTCTTTTTTGGGGGGCATATAAAAAGTGAAGTGTACCAAACACCTCCAACAAGCCTCCAGAAGCTCAAGGCCAGAATCGTCATAGCGCTGGCCAACGTCCCAGTGGACATGATTATGCTTTCTATACGTTCAGTGAAAGATTGCGCGCAGCTATGTATTGGTATGCAAGGCCAACATTGTGAGCATTTGCTGTGAGCTTCTCAGCGTCCTTCCAGAAATAAAGGAGTTTCAAGACTGTGACCGCAGTGTATGTTCACTTGCGTTTTGCGAAATTGGTACCTAAATTCTGGAGCGCAAAAGCAAGGAAATCTTTGTGGTAGCACAAAGCAAACCGCTTAGCATAGGGCAGTGCATTCGCGGGGTCGCAGATCAAGGCCGCACGCAGCACTTGTCATGACACGTCATATTTGGGCATGCGAGGACGTTTCAGCGGATGAAGAACACGACACCACTTTCCGCTGTTGGGGGCGCAGAAAAAGAGTGGGAAGTATGTGACGTGCACTGCTATCACATATGAGCGCGTGGGCGTGGCTTTGCGGCGCTCAGCTGCCACACGGAGTCCGTTGCGCGTGTCTGAAGAGCTGAGGTTCTGAGCGCTGTAACTCTGCGCGCAAATACAACTTTGGAAATCTAAGAATTGATACCGGATGAACTCGTGATCCATTAAAATTTCCACATTACAATCAAACACCTAACCATTTAAAAAAAAGGTAATTAACAAGCTCTAGTTAATTATTCCCCTGAATAGCACTTGCAAACCAATTTACAACGCCCGCGATGGCCCTGTTCCCTTTGCGCAAGAACTATTTTACCGCCGAAAGCCTAATATTTAAAATCACCTAAGATCTTCCTTGAAACACCCTGTAGTACATATCTCCTTAACCTTAACAGAGCACGAGTGGCTCATCTGTTCTGTGGTAGCATACCTTGACTTGTTTGCACAGTATAGTAAACTATTGATAAAGTCGCACAGAAACTTCGAGTAGCCAGTGAGAATCCATGCTAGATGTAGAGCACTACAGCAGATGAGGTATAAGTAAAAGAAAATACATGCTCTTCCTGAGTGCAGCTCGCTTAGTGTTTTTGTGCACTGGTTCTGTTTTTCTCACAAAAACCTTGCATGAATTGAATAATCGTATAGTGTTTGTCATATCGACAAGACGACACGATTTCTGTGTATGCTTTGCACAGCGTGCGCGTGTTCGTGATTTTTATGCAGCCGGTATCATATGCTTCTGTCTGTGCATTAGAGATGTCTGCTTACGTTCTGGGGACGTAAAATTATGCATTATTACTACATTGTTAGCAACAACCAATCAGCTTTATGTTTAGGTCAGCGTTGAGACAACGAAGTTATCTAGCTGTTCTTTAGACATTTATGGACAACGTTGCTTAAACATACAAATGGCAACATATATGCAGCATTAATGTCCACAGGACAATGCTGCATGACAAAATCAGGCATTGTTTACGCAATGTTCTGGATTACGTGGCTTTGTATACACTACGATTTAAATACAGAGCCTTTGTATGCACTTCATAGTCATATACAAAGATATCGTCACTCGTACAGCTTCGGCACAGACACATTATCTGCCACCTCACTGACTTCATAAGCAACCCTGTGAACATTGTGGGACTGGGCTAGTTGGTATTCCATGCTGAAGTGACTAGCGCAGGAGAGAACACAGGACAAAACGGCGACAAGGGCCAGCACTAACTACCAACTGGTGTTTATTACAAAAAAGTATGTATATATATTCTCGCGCACTTGCTCATGAGCAATTTTAATGTTGCCAGTCAACATGGTTATCACAAATTGCCAAGAGCTCACCAAGGCCGTGATAAGGCCTAAGGCGGCCTTCACTAACTGACCGTATGCAAATTCTTTAACAGTCAATGCTAGGTATTGTTTGCTGGCGCAGCTGCCTTTTGCGATACCCGCTGCTTCAATGATGAGTCTAGTGTTGTCTTGCGCGTTCCTTGCTATTATTTCTGTTTTTTTTTTTCAAAGAGAGGATGAAATTTGCATTAGCAGCAATATATTCCAAAGAAACCCTCTCTCCATTTTTGTACTTTCTGATTATATTCTTGTAGTCTCATGTTTAGGCACCTTCCTGTTGAATTCAGGTTATTTAGAGATACATAGATGGTACAGGATGTCCACGAGGCGTGGCAAATGGAGGCAACAATACCTCCTAACAGGGCCTCCACCTCAGGATCACACCTCAGGCTTCCGTGGTTACAAAGTCTTCGATATAGGAAGACCTTGATTTTTCACATTGGTGGTGGAAATACACCTTAGCTGCTTGACGTAGTAGTTCTGCGGAAACCCGCAAGATGGAGAGAAGTAATGAATAAAGGGAAAATCAGACATCCACCATTTCGTAGGAATTGCTACAAAGGAAACCCATACGGGTTCCTCGTTTGGTTTTTCTTCAACCATGAGGCTTTTCTTTCGAGGAACCCATATGGGGTTCCTTTGTAGCAATTGCTACGAACGGGTGGATGTCTGATTTTCCCTTTATTCATGATTTTGATTGTCTGTTGACAGGGCTGGTTTTGGTGCATAACTGAAACAATTTGTGGGGCGCGGGAAAGAAACGAGGGAAACTCCCGCCTTTTGGACTATTTTCTTTAGTGTATGAGAGATTGCGTGAATGTATAGAATGACTGATAGATTCCTGCGAGAAGTATCACGTGGGCCGGGAGGGGTGTCACAAGATCGCAACTTCTTACGCAGCGTCTCTGCAGTGTAAACAACAAGGCAGACTGGATAGCCAACAGCCTACAAGCGGACTATCTGCGAGCTTTTAGCAAGGCGTTTTTCAAGCATGCCTGAGCAATGCCGCGCTTGACCAATTTACTGTGGGCTGATGCAAAAGGCAGCAGTGTTTTTTCGCACGGGGCTCCTTTTCGAACAGACATGCTCACCTAAAAAAATGGCTGTGGCTTAGCTAAGGTTAAGCCCAGGATGCGAAGCATACTAGCCTTTATTTTAGTTGTTGAACCACTGTTTAGCCTGGTGAAGTGCTGTTGCTTGGCTATATTTGGCTCGGCTAGACGAAGAAACAACTCATGCGTTACTCTGCTTCGCCTTCAAGAGTGGAACGCGACAGCGTTCCCGTCGACCCGCCAAGGGGTGTAAGACAATGGGCTACGGCGCAGCGACTACGCGCCCCGCATTGGACGCGGTGAGCGTCGAGCAACGCAGCGTTCGGCGCGGCAACGAAATGTGCGCCTGAGCAAGCGACGCACGACTGAGCCTTAGAAACAGCTCGTTTCTAAGGCAACACCGCATTCGCTAGAGGCGCTTTTGTACCGCTTTGAAGCATCGTACTCGTGGCTCAGTGGTAGCGTCTCCGTCTCACACTCCGGAGACCCTGGTTCGATTCCCACCCAGCCCATCTTGCAAGAGTTGAGCCAAAGCCACCTAGAAAATCAGTCTCTGTAGCACGCCGCAACCTTCGCTTCAAATTACAACGAGCAGCTCTGTCTCCAGGAGGCATCTCACCTCGTGAGTGTCTAGCTGAGAGGCAAGCGCGGCTGCTCGTCGCGCGGCGCGAGTTGGAGCCCCGTTTCTCCTCTGTCGTGACGTCACGGTGTCACGTGGGATTGAAGGCGACACCGCCGCGCCTGAGGAGCTGGGTTGAGCTCTCGTAATATGCTTCGCATAAAAGGACAACCTCAAATCGAGAAACTTTAAGGCTCCATTATCAGGACGTTCGAGCATGAGAGTGAGTGGTTCGAGGCGTTAGCTAAACCGCGCCAGTGTCTGGTGGAGAGATCAATCAAAGCCGGCATCATTGCAGTATAACTGAATAAGGTATTCATCGAGAAACCGAAAACATTTTTCAAGAGGGGTACCAGATAAAAGGGTTTCAACCTTCCTATCTAAATGCGCAAAAAACAGATCACTCAGAATAATGAACTGAATAGTGAACGCGGCGTTGTTCAGGCAAGCTTGAAAAACGACTTTCTAAAATCCTGTTACTACGCAGTACAAGAGAGTTTAAGCTCGCAGAAAGTCCGCTTGAAGGCTGTTGGCTACCCAGCTGCTTTACTTTTACTGTTTCTGTTGCAGAGACTCTGCATAAGTTGCCATTATTTGATACCCCTCCCGGCCCACGGGATACTGCTCGCAGGTATTTAGCAGTCATCCCATATATTCACGCAATCTCGCATAAACTAAAGAAAATAGGCCAAACGGCGGGAGTTTCAGTCGTTTTTTTCCGCGCCCCACAATACGTCTCAGTTATAAGGCAAAACAAGCCCAGTTAGCAGACAATCAAAATCATGTAACATTGCGCACAGAAAATGTTTCGTCGACTGCTCAAGAGGAGTAGTGCATAGCATACCTCTTTCCTGTGTACAAGTGGGCCGTCCAGCGGGCCAGGGCCGTTGCCGAGGGTCTCGAAAGATCTTCCTCGGGCGATGGACCCCTGGCAGCCTAGCCCCGGGCACCAACATCAACAACTGCTGGATAAAATAAAGTTTATTCCTATCCTATCCTTCCTGTGTGCAGCGTTACGAGGGACAAACGGGAATGTGCCTAAACGTGAGACTACAAGAACATAATCAAAAAGTAATAAAAGGAAGCGAGGGTTTTCTTGGAATACATTGCTGCTAGTGCAAGTGTCATCCTGCATCTGAAAAAAAGACTGAAATAATATCAAGAAATTCGCAAGAAAACACTACGCTCAGCAATAAATCAGCCGCTATCGCAGAAGGCAAAGCGTTTGCAAACCATTTCTAGCACTGACTGTTAAAGAATTTGCATACCTGGGGTCTGTTAGTACAAGGCCGCCTTAGGCCTTTGCTTGGCCTTAGTGTGTTCTTGTACATTTGTGATAACCATGTTGACTGGCAAGTCTGAAACTGATTATGATCAAGTGCGCGAGTGTATCTATACATAGCTTTTTCTAATAAACACTAGTTGGAAGTTACCGCTTGTCCTTGTCGGCTTTTTGTGTCCCGTGTTGATTCCTGCGCTAGTCACTTCAGCAACCCTGGTAAGTCTCCGTAGCACATCAAATACATCTCGTACCTGTAGTATGCATTCTCATTGAATCTGCGCGGCTTATCCTTTGCTTGTCATAAAATATGCACGATATTCATAGATATGATGACGCATTTATCACTTATTTCTCACACAGGATGTACATTAGGGTGTTCGCATGGATCTGTGCATTTGTTAATCACAATTTCCTCTTTGCTATTTCAGAAGTGTGGCAATACTAGACGTTATCATACCTACACGTTTTCTCACACGCATCCGCACAATTTATAAATTGAAGTGTAAATCAATTTACCCCTTATATAAATAAGTACACCGATGCCGATAATCAGACATTAAGTCAACTAAGACAGTACTTATTTCATTCTCACATCGTTTGACACATTCCTTGTGTTTAAAGTTTTGTAATTTGCTATGAGCATTCTTGGTATATATCAAATGCACTTCTTATCTTTGTTCGTTTTAATAAATTATTGCATAAATTCAGTATTTTGTAATCGCAGCACCATGTAAAAACTTTATCATTAGTTATCGTGTTGTTCAACATCCATTTCTATATTATACATAGTTCCACCCTCATTTTCGGCGATGCCAACGTCACTATATGTGCTGGCTATTGTGAAATTCGCACAAGACTTCATAAAATTCACAATGCACCGTTTTCATATATAATATGAATTTCATGGAAGATTTTTTTCTATGCTATGGCCGATAGGTGGAAACTACTGCCTCATCACGGTTTCAAGGACATAACCAAGCTGTTTAACCGAGCTAGTTGCTCTAGCATCCTTCTTCAAACAGCACTTCAGAATATATAAATTATTTATATATGCTTTATTAAACAATACTCACCGTATATTATGTTACCCTAAGCAATACTGATCTAGTCATCCAAATACTCTCGTGAAACTTCATCTTCACATTGTTCCAAACACCAACGCAGTATACGTAGCACATCCCACTTGTTTTCCATAGCAATATTAAAGTATACATCAGCTGTACTTTGACCGCTGTTTCCGCAATCTTCACTGCAAGATAAATAGAATAATTTCTCAAAATTGTGCCCTTTCCGGCCGCCCCTTTGAAATTGGAATATATTTAATGCTCATTTCGAATGTTAAAAGTAATGTTTATTTCCAACGGTAATTTTTGGCTAAGGAAATCTGCATGTAGAAATAGCAGTTGGGTACCACAATGAATGCTAAATTGTAACGTGAGTGTGCATTCTTTCTTCAAATTGTGTACAAAGAACTATACAAATAAAATCACCGCCCATGCACTCTGTACAGGTGGTTAGTCAGTGAAGCTGGAACGTGCGGCTCTGGTTTTTATCACTGGGTTAACCTCGGCGCTTTATGAAACCACGGCTTGGCATACTTCCTGGTCATCGGTACGTAGTTGCTGCTTGCGCGTTACTGCACGAGCCTGTTCTTGTGCCCAGGTTGCGGAATGGGAATGGCTTAGACGAGCTTGTTCCCAGTGCAACTCCCGTCGTAACTGATTGAAAGCTGCATGCTCCTCAGTATCAGGTATGAGGTGTGGCCGTAGACTGCTTCGGATGCCCTCGGCTACGATGGACAGAAACGACACCACTGCAGGCGTAGCCAATCGTGCGCCTCTCTTCCTCTCTTTTTTTGCGTGTACGCGTGGGTTGCGCCGGGCGAGCTTCCAGCGTACAGACTTCAGATGGACGGACGGACAAATCGACTAGCCATATACAGCTCCGCTGTAAAAAGTCACAGGCCTGCGTGGCCTATGTCACAGTCATGGCATAAACTGGAGGAGCCGCTCAAAGGAACTCCATTTACAGTACCACGTACTCCAGGATCCTTTGGCGAAATCTCCTCCCGTCGTTTCCACGAGAAAGAGCTGCACTCTACACCTGATGTCGACGGCGAGCTGCAGCTTGTGCAGCGGCTTGTCCTGCTTTCTGCACAGCAGTCCGATGAGACTGACGTTGCGTGGTTGAAGCTTCGAGCGTGGCTCGCTTCTTCACTTCTATTCGCTTCTTCACCAGCGGTCTCAACATTGCGAGAGGCGCTATAACGCCTACCGAGTAATAAACATATGTATCCACATTATGTGGCGCATTTGTCACATACCTTTACCTACTGAAGGATACGACGTTGTTGATGATAATTATGAAGATTTATTGGCAGCCCCTTGGAAACAGAGTGGGGACAAAAAGTCACCTGACTTGTTTGAGTTAACTAGGTCCAGTTACACGTAGCATGCAACGGGTATGTGCAGTTGCTACAGGTCGGGACAACTGGTGGAATATAACGCTACTGGAACGCAAAGTTAGCACGTACGGACGCATCAAGCGACATACGCGGTACCAATATGCATGACAACTCACTGAGAAATCTAGGCTTTAAGCTTAGCACAGAAACCAGGAATTAGTGTCTTCATTGAAAAAAAAAAGAGCTTTATACGGTGTCGATTCAACAGAAAGTCATACCCATAGTCTTGCAATACAAATATTTCTCAGTATACGTAAAGAAAGGACAGGCGTGCTCGAGCAGCCACCAAAATAATCGGAAGTGGAAGCGGAATGCAGCAATAATCAAACAAAGGGTACTTCGGGGCCGTGATAAATATGATGCATTGAAAGAAATTTCGAAAGGCGTCATGGTGCCATCGACAACGTTAAAAAATGCCAATTGTGTTACTACAATCGAATATATTGACGGGGTTGGAAGTTAACCAATGATTGTAATGTCGGTTGGCTTTGGGACCACGCGGCAAAGCCACAAGTGAGGCAGTGGAAGAGGACATGTGTTGGGCCTCGTTTGAAATCAGAGATGCGCAGAAGGAAGTTGGTTGTGAAGAAAGGCTCAAGAACATCTATAAAACTTCATGGGTGGCTAAAATACACAAGTGTCTGTACCATAACAGCGCCGCAGACACTGAATAGAGAAAGAAGTCAAGAAAGCGGGTACCTGAGCACAGCGTAACTGAAAGTGTAGGTAGACTGCCAGGAGTAATGACAAAGAAAGTCAGAGACACAGAGAGAGCGAATTGGATGCGAATAATGTAAACGAAAAGGACCATGGAGATTTACACGAATTCGAAATAGAAATTAGAAGGAATAGCCTTTACGATAACACGAAGGGACGTGTCTTGCTATTCGAGGCTCGAGCTGATCGCCTGAGGACGAAAACGTTTCGGAGCAATTACTCGCAATTGGATGAGGCATGTGTATGCTGCGATGATGAAATTGCACGGTGCGATGATGGTGATGCTATTGTTACGGAAGGATAAAGGAAGGGAATGGACGAAGAAGATCGCGATATGCTGGCTGTTGACGCATAACTGAGACAACTTGTGGGTCGCGGACGAGACGACGGAAACTCCCGCTCTTTGGCCTATTTTCTTCAGTTTATGCAAGGTTGCGTGAATGTATAGGTCAGCCTTGTCGTTGTTGGTCGGCCATCTCTACTAAATTGGCTCTGCTTGTGCATATATTGTAAACACAGTCTGTTTATACTCCCAACATCCCTGTAACATATTGGTGGGAGGTGCTGGGTACTACGGCTGGAAACGGAGCTTCACAGCGGACGTCGCATCACTGTCCCCACGACGAATGACGATGAACACGCGGGATCAACGTCGTTACCGTCTCCAACGACACCGTCGCCAGTTGCGTCGCTGTATCCTTCGGTTGTGTTTGTGCAACCCAGGGCTCTTGGAACTTTCTGCGGGACCGATGTCGGCGATGTGAGCATGGTTATATGCGAACGCGGGAGTGCGATCAACAGATGGGACCCTACGCTGACGCTAGCTAACCTGTTGTTCTACCTAAGAGGCACGGCAAAGGTGTGGTACGAAAACTACTAAGACGAGATAACCAGTTGGGACCAATGCAGAAAGAAGTTGACACAGTTGTTTGGTGAACCAGCCGGCCGTAAAATTGCCGCAAAGCAGGCACTGGCCTGCCATGCCCAATCGCTGACGGAGTCTTATGTCTCGTGCATCCAGGACGTGCTGGAGCTTTGTCATAAAGCCAATCCCGACATGTCAGCACCTGAGAAGGTCGGGCACATGCTGAAGGGAATTGCAGATGACGCCTTTAGTATGCTCATGTGCAAAAGGTGCTATAATGTTGACGCTATCATTAAAGAGTGCCGACAGCTCGAGCAGGCCAAAAGCCGACGCGTCTTGAAGCCATTCGCCAGATTTCCCAATACTGCCGCAACGACGACGCGTGAAGAGCAGCCCACACAGCAACATGCGTCGTCATCAGAGGACATGGTGCTAATCATTCGACGTGAACTGGATGCGATGGCGCCCTTGTTTCTGTACGTGTAGCCCTGATGCTACCACATATTCAGTTCCCCTCATACAAGATATCATTCGCCAGGAACGTGAAAACATTGGTTTACATTCCGCCTGTTCTGTCGCCAATCCCACAGCTAACGAACGCCCTTCTACTATTGTCGCTCCACCCCCACGTTTCTCTACGCGTTATCGCAACCCGATTGAGTGGAGAACAGCGGACGACCAGCCGATATGTTTAACCTGTCGCCGCATTGGTCATGTTGCCCGTCACTATCGCAACACGTAGCTCTCAAAACCTCACACACCGACCAACCTGAGCCGTTTTAATAGAAATACCCGCAATTTATCGCCCACCGCAGAGTCTACCAGCTCCTACAACTCTGCTAGGAACACGTAGTACAGTCGCTCACCATCACCGCATGGACACCAGTGTCGTTCACCGCAAACGCATCGCCCATATTCCCGTTCACGTCAGCCACGTCTGCTTTCGTCCCTTTTTGCTTCTGGCCGCAGCCTCTCGGAAAACTAAGAAATGCAGCTCTCGAATGTGGTGCTGCCTTGCTTACTACTCCAGCAAATCTTGTCTGTGCCCACAAATAGAAGTGTTTTGACGTTAAAATAGGCGGCGTACCTGTCCGAGCCCTCGTCAACACTGGAACCCACGTATCTGTGATGAGTGCTAGCCTACGTAGATGTCTGAAAAATGTCCTCCCCCCATCAGCTGCCCGAGTGCGCCGTGTGGCCGACGGCGGCGGGCTGGTTGTTGGTGGAATGTACACTGTACGTTTAAGTATAGCCGGACGCCCTACTTCTGTTCTTCTTGCTGTGGCCGACGACTGGCCTCACGAGGTTATCCTGGGATTGTACTTTTTATCCAGTCATTCTGCTCTCATCGACTGCGCAACCGGCGTTCTTCAGTCGCAACTGCCTCATCTCGGCGATGATCCAAGAAACGCCCCACCGCACTTGCGCTCGCTTCACGAGGCGCGTATGTCACCCGGGGGAGTCACTCACGTCACTTTGACCAGATAGCCACAGGTTCCTGACGGCGAATATGTGCTTGGCCCCATCATCAGCGTGATTTTGAACCGGAACATTGCTTTTCCGCATACGCTGGTCACGGTTACTAATAACGGCGTCGTTCTACCGCTTCTAAATTTTAGCCTGTGCCTTCAGTGCTTCCGCTTGGCGTGTTAGCCAGCGTTTCGAGCACTTCCGAATTTCAAATAGAGAGTCTGAATTCCGGTAGTAGTTGATTAGTGCCAATTGCAGTTCATAGCTCTGGTTACATAAAGGTTCACTTCGCGAAAATGATTGCACCTGACCTCACCTATGCACAGGCCACAGACATGCGTCTCCGTGTCAGTGCACTGCTTCACCAGCATTATTAGATTATTAATCACCAACTCGCCCAACTTTCTAAATTACTGAACGTCTCCTGCACAGATCCTACAATGACATCTTTGATTTCGGTGACAGGCAATTAGGCCAAACACCTGTTGTTCACCGTATAAACACCGGAGATACGAATCTTATTTGTCGGCGTCCCTATCGTATATCGCATGCTGAACGTAGAGTCATCCCATCAGAAGTGGACAAAATACTCTGCATAGGGGTCATTGAATCATCAGCCAGCCAAGCTATGCCTGTCGTCCTTGTTAAAAAGAAAAGATGGTGCCTGGCGTTTTTGCGTCGATTATCGCCACTTAAACGAGATCACACGAGAAGACGTCTGCCCACTACCGCGCATCGACGACGCCTTGGACTACTCGCACGGAGCTAAATGCTTCGCGTTTATTGATCTTCGATCCGGCTGCTGGCAGGTTTCGGTTGATGAAATCGACCACGACAAGACGGCCTTCAGCACGCCTGATGGTTTATATCAGTTCAAAATTATGCCGTTTGGAATATGCAATGCTCCTGTGACATTTGAACATATGATGGACTCTCTTCTGCGAGGCTACAAATGGACCACCTGCCTTTGTTACCTTCGGCGCTATAACGTAAAATTATTGCATACTTTTCTATTCAAATTCTGCAATCAGCCCTCCGCGATTGGTCGAAAGCTCGTTTGAACCCGCACCCCTTCACCTGTCTGTCAAGCGACGTCACGAAAATCACAATTGTTTCCCATCTGATATGACGGGTCAACACTGATTAAGCATAATTTCACCAAACAAGCGAAAAATAGTTATTTTTGATTGGGCGCATTTTCGCCAATTCGCTTCGACTATTGGTCAAGAGTTTTCGGGCTGCGCCCACTTGACCTGCTTGTCACATGACGTCAAAAACCGCAAAAACTCACCGCGTCACAGTGACAGGTTCGCGTTAAAGATGCAATAATATGCTGAACAAGTTGAATTTTCTTCTGAATAGCCGCAGGATGCCCCGTTCCGAAATAAATAAAAGATGGCTGCCACCGATCGCTTAGGCACTGTCTACTCGCACCTGCCGGAGAGCATGAGTTTATTTCTGTGTAATAAAACCTTATGCGTGGCCGTGTAACGTTTTCGAGCACTTTCGGCATGGTTACGACCTCGTTCTGCCAATTCATCTTTGATGAGGATCCGTTTTAGCGTCATCATTAAGCTTCCGTTGCATTCTACAGGAATTTTCGACCAGCCACTGCAAGCTAAGTAAAGTAAAGCGGACCAATCGCAGACGCCGGCACCACCCTCTTAATCTGGTTGTCGATTTTCAGTGCAGTGGCAAGGCCCTATTGAAACTCTATCAACTTGAACATGCTCCGCGCCTCTTGTGAGCCAATTGTATAAGACAAGCTGGTCAGTGTAGGCAAGGTTATTAGTTTTTCTAGGAAACAAAAGTGACCTCCTATGAAGGAGGAGAGCATTTGATTGGTCTGTTGAGACAACCCTGCGAGTGACCGCCCACGTTTTAGGGCCCTGATGTCGCCGATTTTTTCCACCACGAGGTAATTCTCAAACACGGTGCACCTCGACAGTTCCAGAGCGCGGCCGCTCCTTCTTGTCTCGAGTTGTCGACAACCTCCTCTGCTTTTGGTGCCACTGAGCACAAATTCTCCACCGCCTAACACCCGCAAACGAACGGTCTCACTGAACACCTAATCCGAACACTCAAAGGGAGGCTGTCGAGATACGTATCCAAAGGTCACCGCGACTGGGATACCACGCTGGCCTACGTGATATTCGCGTATACAGGTAACTCATCCCGACATGACACTGGAGGATACTCGCCCTCTTATCATTGGTATGGTCGCGACCCCACATTGCCGTTTGACACCATCGTCCCTTCTGTACCACGTGTTGCACGTGAGTACGCTCGCGAAGTCATAGATCGCGCTCACATGGCGCGTCAAGTCGCCCGATCTCGTTTGTTAGCCCCGCAGTATATACAAAATAGGCGTTACGACCGGTGCCACTGCGATGTTTAGTTCGCCTCAGGTGCTTGGTTGCTCCTTTGGTCACCGTGTCGTCGGGTCGGCCTCTCCCATAAGGTTCTCTCTGGCTACACAAGGGATTATAAAGCCCTACGTCAACTCCACGACGTCAAATATGATATCTCGCTGTTACAGTTGGATCCATCCTCATTGTGCACGTTTCGCCGCTGAAGAAATACTTTGCTCGCAATTCTTCGCCTAACATGCGCCGAGACGGCGCTTCGGATCGGATCGGATCGGAAAAAATTTAATGGGCTCTAGAAAAGAGATCTTCGCGGCTTCAGACGGCCTCTTCCATCTTCTGATGGTTTCCTCTGTCCGCAATCACAGGGTTGGTGCCCTAGTCCAAGGCTCCACTGAGTATGGCCAACCCGCGAGCTCGCTCTACTAGGCGCTTTTGGCCGTTCAACCTTACGCTGGAAAGCATACTCTCCCACTGTACCGCACTGGGGTTTTTAATTTTATAGATAGCTGGGGACTCAATGTTTTGACAGGCCCATGATATGTGGTACAGATCTGGTTTCTCTCCGCACCATGGGCACTTAGCCTCATATTGTGTAGGGAAAATTTTATTCAGAAGGTTTAGATTCGGGAAAGTACCCGTCTGCAGTTGTCGCCATGCAACAGCATCCTCTCTGCTTAGATCCTTATCAGGGGGCGTGTACGTCAGTCTGACCCCTTTATAATAATTTAGGATATCTGAGTAGCCCATGGGTACTGACTCGGGTTCCTCAAGACTGGATTTATGCCAGTTACTGTTATGCCTCCCTGTTATGCCAGTGTGCCCTGGTACCCAGATTATTGTATGCTGAGCTTTGTTTCCCAGGTCGCATGAGCAGAGTATGTGGCGTGCTCTGCGCAAAATTCTGCCGTTTGTATAATTACGGCATGCTGCTTGAGAGTCTATTATGCCAGATCGATAGCCCTCCAGTGCTGCCAGAGCCACAGCTGCCTCTTCGGCCTCGACTACCGTGCAGTCCTGTAGTGATGCGCTGGTGATCTCCTTGAGGTCCGAATTAACCACCGACGCCACTGCTCTGCTGTTGTGTCTTCCGTCTTTGACGAACATTGCCGCGTCCGTATACCTTGTGTTGTCCTTGTTCGCCAAGGTTCTCTGCACGTACTCCATTCTTGCTTCTCTACGCGCCTTGTGCAGGTTCCGGTCCATATTCTTGGGTATCGGTGCGACTCGCAGTGTACTGCGATACTTGTCCGGAATGGCCTCGGTACGCTCGATCTCTTGAATCATGTTGCGGCCGCCATATTCACACGTGTACTTATCTTTATCGGGCAACCACGTTTCGCCGCTTAACAACTGTAATCGCAGAGCGAGGGACGCGCCTGCATGTATCCGACGTTTCTGGAAAGTTAACGACGCTTCTATCCGCGTGTCTGTTGTCGCCGAACCTTGTGTTATCCGATTTCATCGCGTGACACGAATGGTGTAGAACTTTGTGGAAGACACGCGGGTCCCATCAGTTAATCTGGAACATTCGACGACTGATCTATAAAAGCCGACGCGCTTGACCCGCTGATGAGTTTTTCGACGATCGCCGAGCGTGTTCGCCGCTATCGTTGTGCTATAAGTGTAGCCTGTTTTGTGGGCACAGGTTCGCCCAATAAAGGTTAGATTTGTCGTTCACAGTATTGCTACTGTGTTATTCAACGTCGCACCACGTGACATCCGGTGGAGGTGCTTGTGCGTTCATGTACCGAACGCCCCCGCAAAGCCGCGATCCTAGCCCGAAGCCCGACGACAAAACCAACGTCGCCCAAGACCAGCGTGCTAGCCGCCGACTGCAAGGACTGCCCCCGGAGCACGGACTTCTACCTGAGAAGACCAAAATGATTGTAGACAAGGCAACCCCAATGGCAGCCCCAGCGTCCCCCATCGTGCTGCAGCAGCCCAGGGACCCTCCGACGTTCCGCGGATCAACATTCGAGGACCCGGAAACCTGGCTCGAGACGTATGAGAGGGTCGCTACGTTTAACAGTTGGGACAGTGACGACAACCTGCGGCATGTCTATTTCGCACTGGAAGACGCCGCCAGGACCTGGTTCGAGAATCGAGAAGCCACTTTAACGACATGGGACCTGTTCCAAAGCGGCTTCTTACAAACGTTCACAAGCGTCGTACGAAAAGAGCGAGCCAAAGCACTACTAGAAACCAGAGTGCAGCTGCCAAACGAGACGATCGCGATGTTCACGGAGGAGATGGCCCGTCTTTTCCGGCACGCCGACCCGGAAATGTCAGAGGAGAAAAAAGTCCGCTTCCTGATGCGGGGCGTCAAGCAAGAACTTTTCGCAGGACTTATTCGTCACCCGCCGAAGACCGTAGCTGAGTTTTCTGCAGAGGCATCGACGATCGAGAAAACTCTGGAGATGCGCACCCGGCAATATAACCGCCAGGGGCTCACGCCACAGTACGCCATCCAAGGACTGGATTCCGGCGACCTTCAGGAGACCATCAGGGCCATTGTGCGCGAAGAACTGCGCAAGGTCCTGCCTTCGTCGCAGCCCCAAGTGGCTTCGATCGCCGACATCGTCAAAGATGAGGTTCAGCGGTCGCTTCGAGTCCCGGAGGTGCAACCCCAATTACCGCAACCACAGCTCGAAGCGATGACCTACGCCGCCGTCGTACGCCGCCAAGGTCCCCCTCCGCGACCACGCCAGCGTCCTGCAACGACGCAATTCCGTCGTCCGCCGCCGCCGCCGCCAACGCGCCCACCCGTCGCCCAGCGCACCTACTCGAGGAAGACCGACGTTTGGCGCGCTCCTGACCACCGCCCGCTCTGCTACCACTGCGGGGAAGCGGGTCACGTCTACCGACGATGTCCATATCGGGAAATGGGACTGCGAGGTTTCGCCGTCAACGCGCCGCGTCAACAGCTTGGAGAGCGCCCACGTGACATCGCCGACTACCTCGCCGCTACTCAATGGAGCCCTCGACGACCATCCCGTTCGCCGTCACCAGGCCGCTACCCGTCGCCGCAGCGCCGACCATACACTGGCCCAGCTCTGACCGGTCAGCGAGCCCATATCCGGAAAACTAAAAGCAGCAACCGATGGAGGTGCGGTTGCTGTTCGTCGAACTGACGAAGATCCTCCGCCGCCGACGAAGACGCCGAAGAAACTACCTCGACGATATAACGACACGCCGCCGTCCCGACGAAGTCTGGAAGTAAAGAATACGACGACGAAAGACAACCTGACGACGCGACGTTCCAGCTTCAGCTTAACACGACGCAGCCGTGATCCGACGCCAAGACCCAACTGCAACGCCAGACAAAGAACCACCGACCTCGACGTACTACTCGACGGCCACGCAGTTACCGCCTTAGTCGACACAGGGGCTGATTACTCCGTCATGAGTGGACACATCGCCGCGCAGTTGAAGAAGGTTAAGACTACATGGGAAGGCCCTCAAATTCGAACCGCTGGAGGACACCTCATTACGCCGACTGGAATCTGCACGGCAAGAATTACCATTCATGACCGGACTTACCCTGCCACCTTCGTTATCCTGCAACAGTGTTCACGAGACGTCATTCTCGGCATGGACTTCCTGAACCAACACGGCGCCATCATCGACCTGAAGTCGCAGTCAATAACGCTGTCGGAAGATCAAGCGATACCATCGGAGCGCCCTTGTAGCCACCACGCCTTGAGTGTGCTCGAAGATCAAGTGAGCATCCCGCCTCGCTCCAGCATCGTTATTTCGGTCGGCACCGAAACACCCTCTGACGTAGAAGGCGTCATTGAAGGCGACCAACGTCTACTACTCGACCGTAAAATTTGCGTCGCAAGAGGCATCGCTCGACTGCACGGAGGAAACACGAGAGTGTTGCTGACAAACTTCAGCCAGGAGTTCAAGCACATCAACAAGGGCACGACGATCGCATTCATCGAGGAAATACAGGAAACCAGCGATGCCTTTGTCCTCTCGGATTCTGTTGCATCTACCCCGACGACCGCAGTTCCCGAGCCAGACTTCAACATAAATCCAAGTCTCCCCGTGATTAAGCAGCAACAGCTCAGAAGTCTGCTTCGACGATACAAAGACTGCTTTTCGACGTCATCAAGGATTCGACAAACACCAGTCGCAAAGCATCGCATAATCACCGAAGAGAGCGCTCGACCACTACGCCAGAGCCCTTACCGAGTTTCGACGCGAGAACGCGAAGCTATAAGACAACAAGTCGACGAAATGCTGCGCGACGACATCACCCAGCCGTCGTAAAGCCCGTGGGCGTCTCCAGTTGTTTTAGTGAAGAAAAAGGACGGAACCCTACGTTTCTGCGTCGATTATCGTCGACTGAACAAAATCACGAAGAAAGACGTATACCCCCTCCCACGGATAGACGACGCATTAGATCGGCTCTGCAATGCTAAATACTTCTCATCGATGGACCTCAAGTCTGGCTACTGGAAAATAGAAGTCGACGAAAGGGATCGCGAAAAGACCGCCTTCATCACGCCAGACGGCCTCTATGAATTCAAGGTTATGCCATTTGGACTGTGCTCGGCGCCTGCAACGTTCCTGCGCGTGATGGACACGGTTTTAGCAGGATTGAAGTGGCAGACCTGTCTTGTTTACTTGGATGACGTCGTCGTCTTCGCCGGAAATTTCGACGATCACCTTAAGCGGCTTGCGACAGTATTAGAGGCCATCAAGTCATCAGGGCTTACCCTGAAGCCGGAAAATTGTCGCTTCGCTTACGATGAGCTTCTATTCCTAGGCCATGTCATCAGCAAATCTGGAGTACGCCCCGACCCGCAGAAGACAGCTGCCATCGCAAAGTTCCCGCAGCCAATCGACAAGAAGGCAGTGCGCAGATTCCTTGGCATGTGTGCCTACTATAGGAGCTTTGTCAAGGACTTTTCGCGCATCGCGGAGCCGCTAACACATCTAACAAAATCTGATGTCGAGTTCAATTGGGAAACGCCGCAGGCCGACGCATTTCAAGAACTCAAACGACGCATGCAGTCGCCGCCGGTACTTGCACACTTCGACGAGGACGCCGATACTGAAATCCACACTGACTCCAGTAGCCTAGGCCTCGGTGCCGTCCTAGTCCAGAGGAAAGAAGGACTTGAACGGGTGATATCGTATGCTAGCCGGTCGCTGTCAAAAGCGGAAAGCAATTATTCTATGACTGAAAAGGAATGCTTCGCCATCATTTCGGCTACAGCTAAATTCCGCCCTTACCTCTATGGCAGGCCATTCAAAGTCGTCAGCGAACACCACGCGTTGTGTTGGCTAGCTAACTTAAAGGACCCTTCAGGACGGCTGGCGCGGTGGAGCCTCAGACTACAAGAATATGACGTAACGGTATTATACAAGTCCGGAAGAAAACACTCCGACGCCGACTGCTTATCACGCGCCCCAATCGATCCCCCGCCGCAAGACGACGTGGACGACGACGCCTTGCTTGGGATAATAAGCGCGGAAGACTTCACTAAACAGCAACGAGCAGACCCGGAGCTAAAAGGCCTCGTCGAGTATTTGAAAGGGAACACCGACGTTGTCCCTAGGGCATTCAAGCGCGTGTTGTCTTCGTTCACGCTACGAAACAACCTGCTCGTGAAGAAGAACTTCTCACCAGTCCACGCCAGCTACCTTCTTGTGGTGCCGTCAGCGCTCCGTCCAGAAATACTGCACGCCTTACACGACGATCCAACCGCTGGGCACCTCGGATTCTCCCGGACGTTGTCGAGGATACAGGAAAAGTATTACTGGCCGCGTCTGACCGCCGACGTCGCCCGTTACGTCATGACATGCAGAGACTGTCAACGACGCAAGACACCACCGACAAGGCCAGCAGGATTACTACAGCCGATCGAACCTCCTCGTCGACCATTCCAGCAGATTGGGATGGATTTGTTGGGGCCGTTTCCGATGTCAACATCCAGGAATAAGTGGATCATCGTGGCGACGGACTATCTCACCCGCTTTGCTGAAACCAAAGCTCTACCGAAAGGCAGCGCAGCCGAAGTGGCGAAATTTTTCGTCGAGAACATCCTGTTGCGACATGGTGCCCCAGAAGTCCTCATCACCGACAGAGGAACGGCTTTTACAGCAGAGCTCACCCAAGCCATTCTGCAGTACAGCCAGACGAGCCACAGGAGGACAACTGCCTACCATCCGCAGACGAATGGTCTCACGGAGCGCCTGAACAAGACCCTCGCCGACATGCTAGCAATGTACGTCGACGTCGAGCACAAGACGTGGGACGCGGTCCTGCCGTATGTCACCTTCGCCTACAACACGGCGGTGCAAGAAACAACACAGATCACGCCATTCAAGTTGGTTTACGGCAGGAACCCGACGACGACGCTCGACGCCATGCTGCCGCACGTCACTGACGAGGACAATCTTGACGTCGCTACCTATCTCCAGCGCGCCGAAGAAGCCCGACAGCTCGCCCGCCTACGGATCAAGACCCAGCAGCGTGCCGACAGCCGACACTACAACCTCCGACGACGTTTCGCCGAGTACCAGCCCGGCGACCGTGTTTGGGTATTGACCCCGATACGCCGGCGAGGACTCAGTGAGAAGCTGCTGCGACGCTATTTCGGACCCTACAAGGTCATCCGACGTATTGGCGCACTAGACTATGAGGTCGAGCCAGACGGCATTTCGCACTCACAGCGGCGCCGCGCACGATCTGAAGTGGTCCAGGTGGTGCGCCTTAAACCATTTTACGGACGCTGATGAACTTCCTTAGTTTGTTGTTTTCTTTGCTACGAGTGCTTTTCTTTGTTACTTTCGTTTGTTTGCAGCATCGGGTCGATGCTTTTTAAGAGGGGGGTAATGACGCGTGTACTTATCTTTATCGGGCAACCACGTTTCGCCGCTTAACAACTGTAATCGCAGAGCGAGGGACGCGCCTGCATGTATGCGACGTTTCTGGAAAGTTATCGACGCTTCTATCCGCGTGTCTGTTGTCGCCGAACCTTGTGTTATCCGATTTCATCGCGTGACACGAATGGTGTAGAACTTTGTGGAAGACACGCGGGTCCCATCAGTTAATCTGGAACATTCGACGACTGATCTATAAAAGCCGACGCGCTTGACCCGCTGATCAGTTTTTCGACGATCGCCGAGCGTGTTCGCCGCTATCGTTGTGCTATAAGTGTAGCCCGTTTTGTGGACACAGGTTCGCCCAATAAAGGTTAGATTTGTCGTTCACAGTATTGCTACTGTGTTATTCAACGTCACCACCACGTGGCAATATCTTCGCAGGAGCACCCTTCCCGTGGGGGTCTGCATCAACCTACGTGCCTGAGAGCATAGTAGTGCTTCTCTTAGTTCACTGAAGTTATTGTGCAGTCCCAGGGCCAGCAGTTTCTCGGTCGATGTGCGCTGCGGCAGGTGAAGCGCAGTTTTGTACGCCTTTCGCAGTATGGCGTCCGCTTGTTCTTCTTCTTGCTTGATGAATTTGTGGTAGGTAAGTCTATACACCACTCTGCTAACCACGAGGCTCGTGACTAGCCTAAGTGTGTCGCTCTCCTTCATACCGTGTCTCTTGCTAGATACTCTGTTGATCATACGGGCTACCTGCATGGGGGCAGTCTTCAGCAGTGTCAGAGTATGATTGCACCGTTGATTGGATTGAAGCCACATCCCCAGGATCCGAATGGTGGTCTTCTCCGGAATTCATTGTCCCGCGAGGTATACGTTGAGGCTGAGCTCATCGCTTGTAGGGACCGTTCGATTTTGTTTGCCTCGCCACACCCTTAGGAGCTCGGACTTCTCCGTCGAGCAGGTGAGGCCCCTGGCCCTAACGTAGGTTTCTACGCAGGTGGCCGCTTTTTGCAGGCACTCTTCTTTTTCGCTGAGCGATCCCCGGTTCACCCATACCGTGATGTCGTCAGCGTAAGTGGCATGCCGTATGCCTTCAAGTTGTTCAAGTTGTCTTGCTAGCCCGATAATTGCGACGTTGAAGAGGATGGGGGAGATGACCGAGCCTTGAGGAGTTCCCTTGTTTGGGGTGCGAAACTTCTCTGATCTGACTGCTCCCAGGCCGATTGTTGCTGTCTGGTTAGAGAGGAAGGCCTTGACGTAGCCATGAATCCTTCTGCCACAGTTCAGGCTATCCATTCCTGTGAGTATGGCTTCGTGGCTGACTTGTCGAAGGCTCCTTTAATGTCCAGTGCCATGATGACGTGTTCGCTGTTTCGTGCGATGTTGCTGAGCACCTCCTCCTTGAGCTGGAGGAGCACGTCTTGCGTCGATAATTTAGCGTGGAATCTAAACATGCTGGGAGGGTACAGCTCGTTGTCCTCCATATAATTTTGTAGCCTCATTGTAACCACCCGCTCGTACAGCTTGCCTAAGCATGACGTGAGAGAGATTGGTCTAAGATTTTCTACTTGCAGTTTTTTGCCAGGTTTTGGAATCATCACTACCTCCGAATGCTTCCACTCCTCGGGTACTGTCCCCTCCGCCCAGTGCTTGTTGAGATAGTCAGTAAGTTCGACTACCAGCTCATCACTGAGGTTGCGAATCAGCGCATTTTTTATCTTGTCTGCGCCTGCAGCCGTATTCCTAGTGGTATTTCTTATTGCTGCGTATACTTCCTCTTTGGTTATAGGCCTGTCCAGATCAGAATTTTCGTTCCCCTTGTAGCACTCCGCGTAGGCTGCTGGGTCACCGTCCGCGAAGCACTTGTGCCTTACTCTTTCTATGAGCTCATACTCTGAGCCCTGAAACTGGTGAGCCAGCCTCTGAATGGCCTTATTGTTCTCCGACTTGGTTTTAGTTGGTTCCAGGAGTGCTTTGAGTATGCTCCACGTTCGCGCGGTACTCAAGGTTCAGCTTAAGGAATTGCTCAATTGCTGCCAATTTGCGCTCGCCAATTGTTCCGCATACTCTTCTGTCTTTTGCGTTATTTCTGCAATCTTCAGCTTTAGCTTCCTATTAAACATCTGTCTCCTCCACCTTTTGGTCAGGCTCTGTCTTGCCTCCCATAGCCGAAGCAGTCTAGAGTCAACCTCCGGTATTTGCTCTGTGCGGTCAATCTCCTTGGCGTACTCGCTTTGCCTTTCCTTCAGCATATTCCCCCATTCCTCGATTGACAGTATCGCGCCCAGCGGATGTTCATCACAGGCTTGTCGAAAGGCATCCCAATCCGTTATTTTTGCTCTACCTATCCGACGCTTTGCGTGAGCCATTCCGATTGGCGTCTTGATGATGTGCTGATCACTACCCATGCTTTCCAGCATATTTTCCCAGACCGCCTGTCTCGCTCTTCTTACGAAGGTGAGGTCAGGGCTTGTGTCCTCCTGGACGCTGTTTCCCAACCTGGTGGGGACCTCTGGGTCCGTTAAGAGTTGGCAGTTTATGTTGTCAGCCACCTCCTTGACTGTCGCACCCTTTTTATCGGTGGTCTTGTATCCCCAGCTAGGATCCTTGGCGTTGAAGTCTCCAACGATTACGAGCGTGTTGTTTTTAGCCAACGGCGCTTCAGCCTCCGCGGTCCGGTTAGGGTAGGATAAATGAGAAAGGACGAAGAAGATTGCAAGATGCTTGTTGCTTCGTGTTGATGCTGGCTAGCCATCTTAACTACATTGACGCTGCGTGTGTATATAAATACAGTCTGTCTATACTCCCAACGTCCCCGTAACAATTTAATGGCATTCCCTATGAAATGGGACGGCGTTAGTGGCCTAGCCTACTTGATTTATGTAGGTATGCTTTGCAAATTTTGCATTCTAGCTATTTTCTGTACATCTCCTTAATCTTCGTTTTCATCCGCGTATCTTACATTGCAAGACAAGCGGAATGATGCGATGCTAATGATGATGATTTCATTAGCATGCTCATTGAAATGCGGCAGTGACATAGTCACGTGTCCAGCTAGATATAATCACGCACAGAACGTGCATTTTTAACATTTTTGTATGGATCTTCTTAAAGTTATTTTTATTCCTCAAATTTTCTCTAACCAGCTTATACCCTACCTGTATCGACGCTACGCGGCGTGCATGTCCCATGGCGTGTTTCTTGACGTGCTTGGGCGCGTTTATAGGGCATTTTTTCGCTTCACGATAGCATGCATTGGCCGGGCTCCCTTACGCGTAGTGGGCCTGTGTTGGATGCTGGCGCGAACAGACCATTTTTTTTCGCATTCCCAGCAATAGTTACGACGGACGCCGGCCACCGGGCACTGTTGGTGGCAGCTGACACCATTGCCGAACAGAACGGCTAATGCAATGAGCCGATAAACGCTTACGCTGTAAACATATAACGCTGTAAACGTATAAACGCTGTAAACATATGGGACAATGAGCATTTTTTGAGTTCAGGAGCTTCTGATATTTGAAATGGTGCTGTCCAGCCTTACAAATCGTATATTAAAACACACGTCTCGGAATCTGTTTTCCTAACTCCCACGAATGAATCGGAAGTAGCCTCGCTGATACAGAATTTAGGTAACAAATGTGCTGTGGGTTTGGACAATATAAAAGCAGAACCTCTAAAAGCAGTTTTAGAACACATAAGCGCACCATTTGCACATATGTGCAACCTTATTTTGAGCACTGGAACGTTCCCGGAGAAATTGAAATTTGCTAGAGTATCCGTTATTCACAAAGGGGGTAATGAAAATGACATGAATAACTACAGGCCCATTTCCGTTTTGCCCATTTTTTTCAAAAATTATAGAACGTGTCATATATGTACGAATTGCAAACTTTTGTAGCTTAAAAAAATTATAACCGAACATCAATACGGATTTCAGAAGAACAAATGTACTGAAAAGGCCTAATTATCTATTAGAGATCAAATTATTGAACATTTTGAGCAAAAACATCACACAATTGGAATATTTTTCGACTTTAAGAAAACTTTTAATTCGATCAAGCATGAAATTCTTTTCCAAAAGCTGAATGAATATGGAATAAGAGGTACGCCCCTTGATTTAATAAGAAGTTACCTTACTAATCGGTATCAGCATACAGATATGCAGCATTCTAAGTCGCAAATGGGCAAGATCAAGTACGGCGTCCTACAGGGTTCTATAGTTGGGCCACTTTTATTTTATTTTATATAAATGACATCGTAAACGTACCTCTTACACCAGATATTATATTATATGCCGATGACACTAACGTCTTTTTTTCGGGTCAGGATATGTCTACTCTAGTACAAGAAGCGAACCTTTGGCTTAGCAATTGGTCGATATGGCTGAGAACAAATAAGCTGGAATTAAACATTAAGAAAACAAAGTACATCATTTTTAAACCTCGGAACCATTGTATTCTCCACAATACGCAGCTCACATTCCAAGGAGCTTTGATTGAGCGCGTCCAGACTTAAAAATAGATAATCTTCGCACCCACATATCGCGATCCATTGGCATAATTGGCAAAATCACATGTTTACTACCTCTCTGGGTGACAAAGCAGCTCTACTACACTTTAGTTTACTCGCGCATACATTACTGCCTATTAATCTGGGGCACAACAGCAAAAACAAATAAAGATAGTATTCACAGGCTGCAAAAAAGAATCTTGCGTATAATCGAAAATGTTCCGCGCCGAACGCCTTCTGCTACACTTTTCTATGACCACAGCATATTAAAATTCGAAAACATATTCCATAAAAAACTAGCGACAGTCATCGACAATCAGATTAAATCGGACGCAGGTATATTTCAGTATACCTAC
This sequence comes from Dermacentor andersoni, assembly GCF_023375885.2. Classification (NCBI taxonomy): domain Eukaryota; kingdom Metazoa; phylum Arthropoda; class Arachnida; order Ixodida; family Ixodidae; genus Dermacentor; species Dermacentor andersoni. The sequence continues at coordinate 33,956,850 of NC_092818.1, forward strand.
TCGCGGAAAACACACACGTATAATCTTAGGAAAACCACCTATTACAGTGAAAGGATTCGAACGAACTACGGCAAGCAAAAACTAACGCACCTTATACCTTCATTTCTAAACTCTAACATGACGGCCATGAGCATAGTGAATGAAAGCCGATCAGTAGCAATTTTCAAAAAAAAAGATACATGCTTATCTAAAGGCGCTTTAAACATAACATTTTTTTTTTCTTTCTCTTCCGTGTAAGAATTCCTTATATTGTATAGGCTTCCTTCCAGAACTGCATAGTGCCTCGAAATTCAGCCATGAAAATTTCTTGTCAATAAGCTGTTCATATCAATTATGTTCTAGTTCACTTATTAAAACCACGGCTTAGTTCTTTTTTTTCTCTTCTGTATTTATGTATTACATGATGTATTAGTGTTACATTATGTTTCATTATGTAATGTTATATTTATGTATTATGTTTTACAGGCTGAGTGTACTGCAATAATTGTTTTTCTTTTCTTTTTTTCCTTTTTTACTACATTGATGTATTATCTAGTGACTCGCTGAGTGTTGTGCAATGTCGTGGTCTGGGCGGGGATTGGCGCATTGTGCGGCATTCAGTTGCCTTTTCGCCACCCCTTCCCGCTGTACCACTGGATATGTATGCTGAACTGATGATGAAATAAACCATTCATTCATTCATTCACATATCCGGCACTAACACTTAAGACTGTTTACATGTGGTAATGCGGAAGCATTACACCGTTTGTATACCTTGGAATGTCATGAACGCGTTCCTTTTATACACTCATAATGTGGTGCCACCTTCCCATTTTCTGCGCGTCCACGTGTCCAATCAACGCATGCACTAGGCTACACCTTAGTCAACAGCATGAATCGACGTAACGTGTGCAATCATACACGCGCTAGGCACACCTTCAGTCAGCCAGAACCGTGGATCTGCTGTGGCCTCGGGGAAGCATGCTCGTGTTGCCCCCCGGAGGCTCGGTTTCGGTTCCCTCCCAGACTTATATGTACCAAAGTTTATTTTCAGTCAATAATTTACGTATGACTTTAAAGTGGCTTCAATTATGCCGCCGTTTACAGGAATGTACCTGAGAAATGCGACGTGATATAGCGGATTTTTTACGTGTTTTAACTTTTTGAGCCTGCGGCCATTTTCGGTACCATCTTTCTGTCACGCCAACTGTGGCTGATTTCGCTTTGTGGAGGATATAATGCTTCGCAATAAAATTACTGCATAAACACCCTAGTGCAGCTTGTAGGATAGCGCGTAAGCACTATTTCCAGTCGCTCATTTTGGCACATACGCCTCTGACCTATCCCAATGTTTCTGGTCGTAAGAGGGCGATATTTTTTCAATTATTAATTTAAGCAATGAAGTAATCAGGCAAACGTCGCTACCATCAAAGCGATCGTGACCGCACAGCCCGACTCACGCAGTGCTACGCATTTCTTTCCACACTTTCCTTTCCCCAACGACGAGAGCAGGCCTTCGTCACTGGGATATAGTACCACCAGTGTCAGTGTCAACTACAGCCAAGGGAGCCTCACATCAAGCGCACACGGAGCCACTCGCCCTCGAGCCTTGCAGGACCACTGCTCCCCCTCACACACGTTGGTACCGTCGACTGACCTCAGCAGCGGACTCCGCGGACGACCGTAGCCCTCCCCACGTCACGTCAGCCTGTCACCTCTCCCCCCCTTCTTGAAAGGGCAGGTGAGATCGTCCAAACGGCGGTGGATAAGACGTGCTTTCCAAAAACAATCACGAACCACGACAATCGGAACAAGCGCCAACGAGACCGAACCGAGCAAAGCAAACAAGTGCGAGCGAGAGCTGACGGAAGCAGACGATAGTACGAAACGAGCGGCCCGGCTCAGACTAGGTACGAGCACGCATCAAGTGGCCTGGTGGATCCACGTGAGAGTGCTTGCGCGTACGTCAAAGGGGCCGCTCCCATTGGCATCCGCCTTTCACTGCTCCCATTTGTCATATCTCTCTCCGCATTTGCTTTGGCACCGTTCGCTGCTCTGGTCGTTCGCTCGGTTACGCTGAGACCAACGCCAGTGCCGAAATGGGTGCCTAGGAGTTGCGCCCTAGACAAAAGATTAAGCATATGTATAAAAAATGCTAAAAAAACGTATATCGTACGTAAATAACCCAGCACGCGAGGTGGCTATATGTTGGAGCCCACTTTCAAAGTTCATGCGAATAAATCATCATCATTATCAGCAGCACCAACAGCAATGTATCGTGTCACTTTTCACCCGATTTGAGAGTCGCACCTTGTAGCATTGAAACGTGCACGAATTGCATTGCAGCTGCATAGGTAGCGGTGCAAGGTAGATAGCGAAGTATTGAGGAAGAAGTATAAGGTGCATACAAAATGTCTAAAATGAAAAAGCATGTATAGCTAACTGAATTATACATGCACTAGGTGGCTGTTTCTCAGATCTCTTTTTAAATGAGATGCCAATAAATCAGGAGCAGCAGCAACAGCACCATATCGTGCCATTTGTCACGCGATGTAAGGTACGCGGCGCGTAGTGTCAATACGCGTGAACTTTCAATTGCAGTTGCATTGTATTCCGCCATGTGTCATGACTTGTAGCAGTTCCATTCTAACGTGCCACAAGAGAAGGGATATGACATGTGGTTCGCGTATTCTCGATGCATGTGTTTCGTCTTCCCTACACACTATGCTGCTTCGTCGCAAGGTACGCACCACTGCTGAAGAAGCGAATCGTAGAGGTACGCGGGGGGCTGCAACCTCGCAACATCTAGCTCAGCAGAGAGCTGTGCACAGAACACCATAAGCCGCTGCTCGCCGCCAACGCCTGGCGGGCAGTTGACGTCGTTTTCATGACACCGACGCAAAGAGACGTCACCGCGGCGAGGACCTAGTGCGTGCTGGTGAAAATGGAGTGAGTATGCAGCCGCTCCTCCAGCTCACGCTGTGACTGCGCGTCGTGTGCCGCGCAGCCCTGTGACTTTTTTTAATGTAGTCATGAAAGCTCCTTGAAAGTCTCACATAGCCACAGAAGTTCCCACGAGATGTGCTGGCGGAACTACAATGGCGTCAGTCAGCTACACAGGCTTGACGGAGGCTGCGAAATCGCGCAAAAGTTAATTCGATATGCATTGTTTCCAAATTTCACCTACTTTTCGGTTAGCATGTTCATGAATGTGGTACACAGCACAGGTCGACATGGACAGGCGAAAAATTGGCAACACAAGTGCTGACGTACAAACTTGTCTTTATTGCAGCAAGGGAATATATCAATGGAGAAACAGTCCTCCACCTGCGCAAAACGAATGGTCAATGTGAAACGAATTAACGTAAACATGAATATACGCAGAAAAACATGATTCACCAAAATTTCAACCTTTAGTTTCCACCTCAAGAAGGAAATGTAAGGTGACATTTGTTTAGAATATGTTTCAGTTTTCTTTCCTAAGATATATAGGGTAGCTGGCACTTCCACCGCCATCATCATGTATCTTGTGATGACTTTCTATTATCTGGTCTCGCAAGTCTGCTGTGCGTCCACATTCAGAACAAAGAAGCGCCAAGTTTCTTTTTTGCTTCTGTCTGAGGTCGTTGAAGTATTCGCCGAGGCGAAAGCGAAGTCAGCGTATGGTTTTGCCGATGTATGGCCTTTCCATAGCAGAGTATAATGTCGTATATGACACCCACCATACTATTCACGTGTCCCTTCGTGGGCTTTATTACTCTCGCATGCTTCCTGGGTTCTTCAAAGTCCTGAAGTCTGCAAAGCCGGCCTTACATATTTGGGGCTGAAACCAGCACGTGAACTCTAAATCATTGGGCGACTTTCACAATCCTGTGACAGACGCTACGTACTTGCGGGATGATGCTCGTTGTTAAACTGCCGCAAGCATTCCGCATGTCTAACGTTCTCTTAGAAACAGTTTTCAGGATCATTTTACTAGGTCTAGTAATAGCTAGGCAGGAAATCCTGCGTAGAAAAACCCTTATTTCCGCTTCGAAATTTAACTGGATCTGAAATGAGGTACGACCTAGGAAGAATGTTCCTCAGTGCAGCGACTCATAGTGCTGGCTTTGAATGTTTCCAGTGCACGTTGTTGAAGGGAAGTAGGCCTCTTGCAGGGCATACGTGGGGACGCATTCTGCGGTGATCTCTTTCGGCGATATGTCGCCTCGGCGTTAGTATTGCCATAAGGCATGCGTTAACTGACTTGTTTAGCGAAACTGCATGAGTTGATTGGCTGGCGGAGCAATACGTCACGCAAGCAAGGTAGTATCGCCATGGCGATCGTCTCAGAACACGTTCTATGTTTACTGATAAAGTTCAGGGTAGTTCTTAAAAAATGCTTGTGTTATTCTGACCTCCAGAAGCCCTCGTGCGATCACAACAGCCTATCTGCGTATTCAAGTTTTATGACCTGTGTCATCTTCCGAAATTGTCTGCTTGGGTTCGCTATCACGCAACGGTTCTGTAGAATTGTAGGTCCCCTGTCTCGGTTGCCAGGCAGTGGTCCGCGCGTTTGCCGCATTATTCAGACGGAAGCCTGAATGGAAATTCGCCTCTGCCAAGAGGGTATCAGTATCGCTTGAGCTAGCACAATCCCGCCTAATTGAGTGCCACTTAATACGTGATTGGAAGTACGCACTGGTCTCACGGATGACTAAAGTTCTGTGATCAACACTGTCGCCTTAGCACCAACAATGGCGTCACAGCGCCGCGATATTCTCTGTCTAGCAAGCTCGCCTGCTTGGTGAACCCACCAGTATTTCCTGACGACGTTTTGAATAGAGCTGGAACTAAAATTCTGCTTCGTGCAGAAAATAGACAGTAAAACGTGCCGTTCTAAGATCCACCTTCAAATGGAGGGAAATTGGGACCAATGAAGGCATCGGCACGCTTACGGGAACGAGATATAAAGAACGAGAAACGCCATTCGGGTACTCTCGTCCCTGGGTAAGGCAAAGCTACAGCTGTTGCTGCCCTTCACGAAGGTGGGTTTTCGATCTTCAAAAAGCAAGAGTGGAAGAAGACATTGCTGGAGGCAATTTTGACTGTGCACGAGATGAAAAACTCGCCCAAGAATTCTACAAGAAGATAAAGTGCAGCTTCTTGAAGTAGACTGCTCAGAAAAGCGTGGGCCTAATCATTAACGCATTCTTCTGTTCTGAAACGCTCAAAGAAGAATGCTCATTTAGGACTATTGCATACTGCAGCGGCCCCTGACAATTGTCGCTTCGAAGGTTCCTCATCAGGGCCTTATGGACTCTCTGCATTAATGAAAAATTTATGCTCCGCAGCCACCCTTCCTTGGCCACGCACCTCCAAGTCGAGCAGAAGAGACAGCGCTTGTTTCAGTACACAGGCTGGTACAAATTTGGCATAATTAGGGTAGAGCGAAAGGAGAGTGAGGACAACCCTAACCACGAACAATGGGTTGTGCAGGTTATACACGACATCAAAGCTAGCACCAAAAAGGTTTGTACCGACCTCCCAGTGAAAAAGATGGACAAACGTCTAGCTCACCTGTTGGAGGCCAAGCAGTCCCTCATCGCCGGGTGGAAAGGACAAAGACTCAACCGCAGGCTCAGAAAAAAGATATCGGAAATCAACAGAACAACAGAGGAACACTGCAGAGCCCTCTCTAAACAGCAATGGGATTAGGTGTGTAACTCGATCGACGGGAATATGCGCCACGGGGGACCTGGAACCTTCTAAAGCATCTCCTCGACGAGGCCAACACTAAAACCAACCAACGCAACACACTGGCGCGCACTCTACATGCAGCAGAGCGAAAATATTCGAGCAAGGAAATTTTATCCAAACTCGTGAAGAAGTACCTATTATTCGCATCGGGCCCTACACCACCTTCCTCTGACTACGAAGGCTCCGCGAACCTGAGCTCCACGCAGAATTTGGGATTTAGGAGATCAGGCAGGCGCTCCCCGCCCTCAACAGCAGATCGGCTCCGGGTCCGGGCAAGATCACGAACAAAGCTCTACGGAACCTGGACGAGGAGTACATCGAATACCTGACGGACATCATTTACCAAGTATGGAACAGTGGTAAAGTTCCGGAAATGTGGAAATCGGCGAACACCATTCTCATCCTCAAGCAAGGCAAGCAGCCCTGCCTCGATAACCGCCGCCCAATTTCGGTCACATCGTGCGCTGGGAAGGCTGCTGAGTACGCAATCCTAAACAGGCTTTCACGCTACCTGGAGGACCACAGCATTTACCCACACAACATGATCGGCTTCAGGGTCGGACTCTCGGCGCAGGCCGCGATGAAGCTCATCAAGCATCACATTATTGACTGTAATACGCGGTGCACGACAGCCATACTAGGTCTAGATCTGGAAAAGGCCTTTGATAACATTCTTCACTCGTTCATTTTAAACACAGTCTCGAGCTTTAACCTGGAGAAACACTTTCATTCCTAAACTCGATATTTCCTGTCAGACAAAGAAGCCGCCCTTAAGATCGGGGACCTGACTTCAGACATGATCAAGCTGGGGTCTAAGGGAACGCCACAAGGGGCGGTCATATCCCCAACCCTCTCTAACCTCGTCATGATTGGTCTATCCAGGAAACTCTCTGCTATCGTCGGTATCAGACGACGTTACCATCTGGTGTACGGGAGGTAGTGACGGACAGGTAGAGACGGCCCTGCAAGAGGCGATTGATGCTACCGAAAGATACCTTGAGTCCACGGGCCTTCGGTGCTCACTGCACAAGTCAGAACTGCTATTTTATCGACCCAAGTGGAGAGACCCGACACCAAAGGTATGGAAGCCACTCACCGAATGCGACATAAAAGTGCGCACAAACGACGGAGGCTATATTCAGAGGGTGGATGCTATCCGGATTCTCGGCATGATGGTAGAGTCGAGTGGTTAAAAGAAGCAGAAAGTGCTGCGACTCACTAAGAAGACGGACAATGCCATCAGACTAATCAGAAGAGTGGCCAACCAGCAGCAAGGCCTCGGAGAAGACAACATCGTAATATTGGCACATGCGTTCGTCATGTGCCATTTCACATACATCGCGGCAATGCACAACTGGCAAAGATCCGAGCGGGATAAGCTCAACGCATTAATCAAGAAGGCAATCAAGAGAGCTCTCGGCGTCCCTATATACACTCACACTGAACGCTTACTTGAACTTGGCATGCATAACACGCTAGAGAAAATAGTGGAAACACAGGAGAGGGCTCAGTTTGTCAGGCTATCTACCACACAAGCTGGAAGACACATCTTGCAGGAGCTGGGCGTTCCCCCCACAGTAATCAAAACAAAGTTATGTAGCATCCCTCGAGAGCAGTCGGACCGCATCATTGTCGCCCCGATCCCACGAAATGTCCATCCAGAGCACAACGTGGGAAGACGTCGGCCGCGCGCGAAGGCTCTCCTGGAAAAGGCTCGTGAACGGGCTTCGGAGAACAGTTTCGTAGACGCAGCGCGCTACGCCGACAGACAGGCCTTCGCTGTAGTTAGAGTAGATCATGAAAGGCAAATAACCAACGCAGTCTCGATTCCGACGACGTCCTCTGAGATCGCAGAGCAGGCTGCAATAGCGATGGCCTTACTGGACGACAACAGGACATCAATCTACAGTGACTTGATATCAGCTCTTAGGGCATTTGCCAAAGGAACTATATCCGAGCTGGCCTTAGGGATACTAGGAAGCAAAAAGATCAAGCCACACACATTGATCTGGTTTCCAGCCCACATGGGACAGAGCGAGGGTGCCCCGCCCAACCTCAATGAGTCGGCACACGGAGCTGCGCGAGGGATCATCAACCGCGTAGCTACCGGGCAGCGTGACGCTGGGGGTACTGACAATCGGGCGTCTCCTTCCTCGTACACCAAAATTACTAAGCACTTTTACTTGGCTCGGACTATCTACCCCCTCCCATTTGGAAACCTAATAGACCTCAGGCCCTGAGACTAAGGCTTTTACAGACGGGGGCATACCCAAACCCCCCTAATTCTTCACAAGGTGTACCCCGAAATTCAGACAACTAATGCATTTGCACTCTGCAATGACTTAGCGAACTTACCTCACATGCTCTGGCAATGTCCCACGTTACGCGGCGATGAAATCAACACTTCTTCACGCTGGGATGCGGTCCTACACAGACCCAACCTCGAAGAACAGTTATGGGCTGTCCAACAGGCCCGCGACGCAGCGTAGAGGCTCAGCCTCTCTGCCCCTACGTGGGAGCGGCCCGCTGCGCGATAGCGCGCACCCTAAAGGACCCCAATAAAATTTTTCATCCATCCATCCATCCGCAGAGTGTCACATCACCGACTTATTCGAGGGGAACGACGCGGAAAGCCTTCCACGTTTTTTCATAGGCATGAACTGTATGAAGGAACTTTTGGCTCACGCCAAGCTGCTCCAATTTGTAAACGATTGTAGTGATGCAGCAGGAAGTGTGAACATACAGAATTCGTTCAGTATCAGCATTGATAACTTTGTGGAGCTGATAATGTGCCAGCTACATCAAGGGTGGCCAAGTTCAAGAAAGAATTACTTCTGCCGAAGAAAAGCGTATGTAACGGCTCCAATGCCTGTGTCTAATTTACCTTTATTTGGTGAGTCGGGACAAGCGCCTTGAAGTTCATCAGTCCCGCTCAGACTTGCGCGTGATATTTCGGTATATGGGCGAGTTTTTGGTAGGTGTTGTTAGGCCAAGTGAAAATGCTGCACTTTAAACAACTGCGGTCTATGCTTTGTTCTTTTGAATGTTCTATAATTTCACAACTGTAGTGTTATCAGTCCTCTGATCTCACCCAGCACTCATGTGCATAGGCTGTGACGTCATTGTGTAAAAGGGACAAGAAACGGCTGTCTAATAAACTCGGGGCTTTTTTCAATGACTTTTTTACCAATTGAGTTGCAACCCACCTTTCGCGAGATACACAAGAACTTGCTCAAGGCGTGCGAGAGGCGATTTGAAATCCGTAGAAAAGACCACAATGTCATCGGAGTAGCGAAGGCACGTGTGCTATTTAGGACCCCTGATAGTAGCGGACATCATTCTCTCGAAAGTGGAAGGAGCGTTGAAAAGGTCGAAAGGAACTACATTGAACCCATATATTCCATCAGGAGTTAAAGCGGCCGTTTTTGGACTTTCGGCTTCAGCCATCACCATTTGCCAGTACGCGGAGCGCAGATCCAGCGAAGAGAACTCACCCCCGAGCAAGCAATCCAGGGTGTTGTCAATGGCCGGGAGAGGATGAACATCCTTGCAGGTAATATTCTTTAAATGGATGTAATTGAAGCATAATTTGATTAAGCCATCCTTTATTTTTCAGCACCAGCACGGCCGGAGACGCGTAAAGACTTTGGGAGGACTGAATTACACCTCGTTTCAGCATGTCGCTAACGTGTTCGTCAATGACGCGGCGTTCGACTACAGAAACACGGTACGGACACTGGCACAGCGGAGCACTTCTGATGGATGTCAATACTGTAAACAAGCGCTGAAGTGCGCCGCAAGGAAGGTTGGATGAGGTCGAACGAAGTTCAACATCATCACCGCGTTGAGCTAGCGTAAGCGCGTCATCAACGATATGCAAGAAAACATCTGGGGAACGTAAGCCTGGTACGGCAGTAGAAGCGAAGACACCGATAGGCAATGGTGCCTTATCGCAAGGCAGGTCACACAGAAGATTGACATCAAAAGTGTTGAGATGCCCCAGACATTCACCGTGTATTAAAGTTGGAGGACCGGGAAATGGTTTGCGTGTGTAAATTGTAGCGAAAAGATCGGCAAGTAAAAGTGTAGCGGAAAGATCGGCGAGTCTGACGACGGCAAACGGGAGTAGAAGGTTCCGTAGACGTGCACAATATTCAGACGGTTTAATAAGGGCAGGTGCAGTCGTGGCAGAGACATAGTTACAAGAGAGGGGCAACAAGGTGGCAGAGAAAGGAAATATAATGACGTCACTGGCGACGACTACTTCAGGAGAACGGTTCGGGAGATGGATGGTATTGTCACTTAATGGAGACAAAGCCAGTTGCACACGAGCGCAGTTTAAAACAGCATGGTGCGCGGATAGAAAATCCCAACCCAGAATAACATCGTGTTAAGCACGGTGTAGAGCGACGAATTCAACAAAATATAGTGCATCCTGAATCATAACACGAGTGGTACATGCGGCCAAAAGCATGACTTGCTGCGAGGTTGCCGTGCGTATGAAATATTGGGAACAAGGATCGTCATTTTTGAGTTTGTGGAAGATGTCTTCATTTATGACCCAAACGGACCCCCCCTATCGAGAAGAACAGTTGTCGCGATGTTTCGTGAAAAGCTGAGGATTTAATTAGAAGGAGAAATATGAGGCCTTGAGAATTTCGACGAAGACGTGGTTCTTGCGTCGGAAACTGCAGCTGTCAGTTTTCTTACTGACCAAAACTGGACCGGCGAACCATTTGTGAAAGCGAGCGGCGGCGAGCAGGCCGATGTCAGCTGAAAGCGGCGTGACTGGAACACGAGTCCGAGGTATCCGATATAGAATGGTGCAAAGGTGTTTGGGGAAGGTAGCTGAGGTGCGACGCGTCATGACGAAAATAAGCTCCATGGCTGCAAGAGAAACGCGCAACATATACCGCAGTACCGCATGTGAGACGAGTGGGGTGGTTTCCCGGAGTACGCCAGGGGTTAATAGAAAGTCCGGAATGAGAAAACAGCACGTGAACTAGGCATACTGGACGTGGTGAGGACTAGAAACTGGCGGCTGGTCTGGAGGTAGTAGGCATCGGTCGCGCGGGAGGTCGGCTGAGAGCGGCAGCGTAAGTCAAGAGGTTCAGGTACAGGTGACATTTGAGAGGGAGGTGGGAGCGCCTTAGCAACTTGTGCCTGGATCACATGACGAAGCGATGGGCCTAGTGTGGAAGCAGGCTCAGTAACACGCGCCACAAGAGATAGCTGTCGAGCCACTTCTTTTCGAATGTGTTGCTGAATATTCGGCAGCAGGGTGAAGTGATCAGCACCAACGCATCAGTGGTCCAAGGCCGAGACGTCCGGGAATGGCAAAGTGGTGCGACGGGAGGAAAGGCGCTGTTTAAGCAGCTCGTCGAAGCTTTGACAAATATCAATTACTTGAGCAACCATCGTAAGTTTCTTGGCCACGAGCATATGGAAGGCCTTTCTTCACCTTTCCTAATATGTCGTAGCTTATCTGGTTCAGTCATGGACGCACGCTATTACAGAGGTTACTGACGTCCTCAGTGTAGCTCGCGAAGGTCTCATCGCGTTGCTGAGTTCGACCGCGCAAACGGTGTTCAGCGCGAAGTCTGTGCAGAGCGAGATGACCTAAGAATGAAATGAGTGCCCCTGTGAAAACTTACCACGTTGCAAAATCAGCTTCTTGGTTTCTGAACCACAGATTGACCACATCGGTAAGATAAACGATGACGTTAGTTAGCTTCGTGCGCCAATCCCACTTGTTATACGCACTAACGCATTAATTCTCTGCAAGCCAATCCTCCACGTCGTGATCGTCGGTGCCACTGAAGATCACAGGGTCGCGCTGACATACCGCTCCAGAATACACGACAGCCGTGGGGTCGGGAGCGGCTTGCGAGGGGGCCGGCGTCGTCGGTTGTTGTGGAGGCAAATGGTAACGTACGGCTTTGGAGCACAATGGCTATGAAGACGGTTAACACGCGCGTCCCCCAAATGCCACGGGATGTTCTTGTAAGTAAGGTCCGCAGGCCGCTTGACAGAAACCCAGTAAAACGGGGTAGTCCCAATTGGACAGCAATCCAGCGCGCACTACTAATTCGTCCTTTTCCTATTTGACACTTTACAGTGCCGGCGCCGATAATCTGCAATACAGTTAACAATATTGGCTCAGAAGGTTTCACACTGGCAATATTTTACCAGCAATTATTAGATATATAAGATATTTGGGGAACTACGAAAAAGAGCTTGGTGGCGTAAGCCTCCGGCCCACTCCAAAGGAGATGCTCATAGCGTCCATCCATCAATTGAAGTGTGACAGCGGAACCTGGCTGGGTTAATAACACCTTATATGTGGATCTTTTCCGCATAGGCGACAGGGGGTGTGGCTACATTGATTAAATGCGAATGACAATTACGTCCACTATCATCATATACTGCATTCTTACATTGCCAAGTAAATAAAGAATTCATTAAAGAGATCAGTGAATTTATTGCTACTTGCTATCTAACTCATTGTTGCTCGGAAATTGTTGATGATATGTTTAATTTTATGATTGTGTCGGAAGGCGGCGCACACAAAGTTTCATAGGCTGACAATAACAGAGCTTCGTTGAAGAGAGAGAGAACCAACTTTACTGGTCCTTTATGAAATGAAACGCGTTAAGCGCCTGATGGGGTGGCTCCCTCTTCGCGGGCTCCATATGCCTCCAGGACCAGCTGGCCCCTGTGGATCAGTCGGAGCTAGTCTTCCAGGGCGGGGCTGGACAGCATAATCTCCCATCGCTCGTAAAGGGTGGGGATAGCAGATAAGCACATAACCAGGCACATACACAGTGATACAAACATGGGTGAAAAGGGGGTCAAAAATGAACAAAGGATTCCCATAGATGCACACTTGCTGACTCAAGTTTGTGTCAGAATTTCATCAAAGAGCCGCACATACAACAAAGCCTTATAAATAGCTTTAATTGATTACGAGAAAGCGTTTGATGCAGTGGATACCTCAACGATCACGAATACATTGCGGAATCAGGGTGTAGACGAGACGTATGTAAAAATACTGAAAGATATGTATAGCGGCTCTACAGCCATCGTAGTCCTCCATAAGGAAAGCAACAAAATCCCAATAAAGGAGGGCGTCAGGCAGGGAGGTATGATCTCTCTAATGCTATTCATAGCATGTTTACAGGAGGTATTCAGAGACCTGAATTTGGAAGAATTGGAGATAAGAGTTAATGGTGAACACCCTAGTAAGCTGTGATTAGCTGAAGATATTACCTTGCCTTATAGTAACTCAGGGGACCGATTACAAGGCATGCTCACTGACCTGGAGATGCAAAGCAGAAGGGTGGGTCTAAAAATTATTCTGCAGAAAACTAAGTTCATGTTTCACAGTCTAGAAAGACAACAGCAATTTACAATAGGCAGCGAGGCACCGGAAATGGTAAGGGAATACATCAACTTAGAACAGGTAGTAACCGCGGATCCGGATCATGAGACTGAAAAAATCAGAAGAATAAGAAATGGGTGGGCTGCGATGGCAGGCACTCTCAAGTCATGAACAGCAGGCTGTTATTATCCCTCAAGAAAAAAGTGTATAACAGTTGTTTGTTACCAGTACTTACTTATGGGGCAGAAACCTGGAGGCTTACGAAAAAGGTTCTACTCAAATTGAGGCGATCTAATGAGCTATGGAAAGAAGAATGATGGGTGTAACGCTAAGGGATAAGAAAAGAGCAGATTAGGTGGGATAACAAACGCAAGTTACCGACATCTTAGTTGAAATCAAGGAAAAGAAATGGGCATGGGCAGGACATGTAATGAGGCGGAAAGATAGCCGATGGTCATTGAGGGTTACGGACTGGGTTTCAAGAGAAGGGAAGCGTACCAGGGGGCTGTAGAAAGTTAGGTGGGCGGATGAGATTATTAAGCTTGCCGGGACAAAATGGCCACAAAGAGCACATGACTGGGGTAGTTGGAGAAGTATGGGACAGGCCTTTGCCCAGTAGTGGGCGTAGCCAGGCTGATGATGATGATGAGGACAACGATGATGACGATGACATACAGTGGCACATATCCAGTGAACCATGTTGCAATTAGACGGGGCCGCTGGAGAAGGTGAGTACCTAGGGGCACGCATTCAGTGAAACAAGTTGGCGTGGAAGACGTGTGTTGCAGAACATCACACCCTCAATCTTAAAGCTATTTTTTGAAACCGGTTCACTCAGAACAGCAGCTCCATGTTCTACTAATTTGCATATGGCCTGCTCAGTGACCGTAAACGTCGATAAAAGAATTAGGCACTCATCTTGAGAGATTGAGACGCACATACCGCGAATTGGGTGAACTTCCCGATGGGTGCTAATAACCTTAAAGAGGAATATACAAGTAATATGCTATAAACGTGAGGTGGTATGAGAGTTCCTTGTACTCAGGTATTGCACTGTATCCTTTAATAGGCTACGCATCTGCTATTGCATGTCCAACGGCTGGTTTTGAACCTGGTTCCCCCACTATTGCATCCCGATGACCATTGTCTACCCAGTGACCGTAATTGGCGGAAGATAGGCACTTATCTTCACGGTTTCACACACAGATACCGCTAAGTGTGTGAAGTTCGTAAATAATGCCATAGCTCTACAAAGGCATGCAGAGGGAGCATGATATAACTTCAATGTTGTTGGAAGGTTTCCTGCCGTAATGTTATGAGTTGTATACTTTAGGAGGAGGAGGAGGAGGAGGAGGAGGAGCAGCAGCAGCAGCAGCAGCAGCAGCAGCAGCAGCAGCAGCAGCAGCAGCAGCGGCAGCAGCAGCGGCAGCAGCAGCGGCAGCAGCGGCAGCAGCGGCAGCAGCAGCAGCAGCAGCAGCGGCAGCAGCAGCAGCAGCGGCAGCAGCGGCAGCAGCAGCAGCGGCAGCAGCGGCAGCACCGGCAGCACCGGCAGCAGAAGCAGCGGCAGCGGCAGCGGCAGCAGCAGCAGTAGCGGCAGCAGCAGCAGCAGCAGCAGCGGCAGCAGCGGCAGCAGCAGCGGCAGCAGCAGCGGCAGCAGCGGCAGCAGCGGCGGCGGCGGCGGCGGCAGCGGCAGCGGCAGCAGCAGCAGCAGCAGCAGCAGCGCCGCTGCCGCCTTAACCACCGCCGCCACCTTTTTGGGCAACATTCGGAAGTCTGGTTCCTACAAGCTGAATGAATGTTATGCCTTCACCGTGACCGCGTCACATCTGAACAGGTTTAAAATATACACTTACGTTTCGACTCGCCTTGTTCACAATGAAACAAGCAGGTGAGCTGGCGTCCTTTTTATGTGCGGCTCAAAACATGACTAAGGCACTTGGCAAACATGGACGGCAGATAAAAACGCTTTGTGAATTCTTGCGACAAGTGCCTAAAGACAACTCCTTAAGGGTAAGTACAGGCCGCTCCGCTGCCTTGTCAGCGTGTGTTTGTGTGGGCGTGCAAGAATACAAGTTTGTTCGGTTCTTAAGTTTTAGAAGCGCTGACACAAAGCCCAACGAAGCCGAAAAAACACCGGGCGTCCCCGCCCATTCTCGCTCACTGTGATGTGTCAGCTCCAACAGAAGTCCGTACCGATGCCAGTGGCCACTGTAGTGAAGCTATCTTGGCACAGAAACAACAAGGGCGTGAACGTGTTATTGGCTATGCCAGCCGCCTTCTTTCCTCTGCGGAGAGCAATTATTCTCTCACCGAACGCGAGTGGCTGGCTCTCGTTTGGGCACTGGGTAAATACCGCACCTCTTTGTACGGCCGCCAATTCACAGTCATCAGTGACCACCACGCTCTGTGTTGGCTTTCGTCCGTCAAAGATCCTTCAGGGCGCCTTGGTCGCTGGGCTCTGCGCCTCCAAGAATACAACTCTTCAGTTCTCTACAAGACCGGCCAGTTACTTCAAGATGCGGACTGCTTGTCCCGCCATCCTGTCGACCCTGTTGACGTTTATGCGGCCGGCATACCTGTCACCGCTCTCTCTCTCTCTCTGGCTGCTTTTCGCGACATTGGAGCCGAACAACATCGGGACGCCTCCTTGCAACACCTTATTCAACGGCTCATTTCAATGACGCCCGGTCCTTCCCTTCGCATGTTTGAACTTCAAGATGGCGTACTGTACCGCTATAACATGCGCCCGGACGGCCCTGCCCGACTCTTCGTTGTGCCTGAGCATCTGCTTCAGACTGTTCCCGTCCCGCTTCATGATGTACCTACTGCAGGTCAACTTGGCGTGTCACGGCCGTATGACCGCGTTCGTGGGCGCTTCTTTTGGCCTGGTCTATACCGTGACGCCTGCCGTTATGTCGCTGAGTGTGATCTTTGTCAACGACGCAAAAAGCCGACCACGCTCTCTGCTGGTCGACTTCAACCACTTGACGTACCATAGGAACCATACTTCCGTGTATGTGTAATCTTTTAGGCCCTTTTCCTACGTTTGCTTCGGGAAATAAGTGGATTGCTGTAGCAACAGACTACGCCATCCCATATGCAATCACACGGATTCTTCCCACAAGCTGTGCAACCAATGTCGCCGACTTCCTCCTAGAAAACGTCATCCTTCACCATGGCGCCCATTGACAGCTCCTCACCGACCCAGGCGGCTACTTTCCTTCTAAAGTTGTCAATGGCATTGTACACCCGTGCGTGACTAAACACAAACTTGCCACTGCTCACCATCCACAAACGAACGTTCTAACCGAGCACCTTAACCACACCCTTACTTGCATGCTGTGCATGTATGTCTCTGATGACCATCGTGACTGGGACGTTGCGCTGCCGTTCGATACTTTCGCCTATAATTCGTCTTGTCATGATACCGCAGGCTTCTCTCCATTCTTCCTTTTGTTTGGCCGCGACACCGTTTCGCCTGCTAGTCTGAATTCCGCATCCGAGTACGCCCGTGAAGCCATCCTCAAAGCACAAGCAGCACGCCATATTGCCCAACGTCGACTTGTGGAGTCGCAGGATAATCAGCGGCACTTATATGACGCCCGCCATCGTAATGTCCATTACAAACTGGGCGCCCTGGTTCTCCTTTGGGCGCCATCACGACGCGTTGGCCTCTCGGACAAATTACTTTCACGCTACTCCGGGCCTTACCGTGTCTTGCGTCAAGTAGCTGAGGTCACGTACGAAACCAACCGTGGCTCAGCCAACCGTGGCTCAGCATCGCTCCGACATGGTCCACGTCGCCCGTCTTAAGTTGTATCACTCGCCCGCCTCGTAAGCAGCACCGAGCCGGCGCTTCAGCCACCGGGGATCATGTGACACGCTGACGAAGAAGATGTTTTAGTCATCGTCGGAAGAAGACGATGTTCTGGTCTTCGCGTGCTGTCTACCATTTTGTCAGCTGATATAATTATTGTAAATGTTCTGTAAATACATGTCTGACTGTGTTTACCTCGTAGCAATATCTTCAGACGCGAGGAACAGCACCAAAATAAAGAAACGAGAAATTACAGCTCTGAAGAGCCGTCAACGGCTTTCCTATGCTCGAGAATGAAGAAGGTAGGAAACCATGAATATAAAAGCAAATGGCGCAATTAAGTATTGACAATGGTCAGCGAGCTTAAAGCTCTTTTAGAAAGAATAAGGTACCCTGTTTAGCCATATACAAGAGTTTTAACAAATTTTATTTGCAGTTTTGTGCATTTCTTCTACTTCGAGTGCGGACATTCTATCTTTCACATATTTAAGGGGTATTTCTTGTAGTAAATATTTCCTGCAGAATTTTATCGGATATGTAATCTAGCGAACGTGCCTCGTGCTTCCGATAGCAGCTCGGAGACGATGACGAAGACCCGTGCTGTGACACCACAACATTTGGTGGAGATTGCTGGAATACCTCAAGTCACCATGGCGCTCCGCAAATGAGCGTTACCCACCACTCCATGACTGATGCGACCTCTGCACGGAGTGTACACATGGCTGCCCCTGTCACTTGCGCCGGCGTTGTCCGTCAGCACGACCCGGCCATCTTTCGCGGGGCCGGAGAACATGACGTGGAAGACTGGCTGTCTTCCTATGAACGTGTAAGCGCTCGCAAGAAGTGGAACTACTAGTCTGAACTGAATAACGTCATCTTTTACCTTGCTGACGTCACAAATCTATGGTTTAAGAATCCCGAATGTGACATTTCCAATTGGTTAACATTCAAAACACATGTCACCGAAGTGTTTGGCCGCCCCGCTGTCCGCAAGCTACGCGCCGAACAGCGTCGACGCCAGTGACCGGGCACCGGGCGAGACTTTCCCTAGCTGTTGGATATTTGCAGCCGTGTCAAACCAACGATGGCGGAGGACGAGTAGATCAACCATATTCTGAAGGATATTGAGGTCGACGCGTTTGAAATGCTGCTCACCAAGAGCCAAACCAGCGTCGCCGTACTCTTTAACCTCTGTCAGAGTTTCGACGAATTGCTTCGCCAACGTAATATCGCCCGCCAAAACGTCTGAGACTTATTCTCGGCCATTGCACTTGCCGCTGACCATACCAGTCCTTCTGCTCTCGTCCTTCAGCTCAAGGATTTCATTCGCGAGCAAGTGGCCCGCCAGCTGTCGCTGCTCCCTCCCAGCCAGAAGCCTACCCGAACACTGTCTCCGGCCATGCAATAAGCCATCCGTGCCCAAATATCTTATGCACTTGCCCCCGTTAGCCCGCCAGCTCCTGTGACCGCACCACTCTCCTATGTTTACCCGCCGTTATTCGCATCTCCGACGGCACCACTCTCTTGTGCCGACTTCCCGAAGCGGGTCACCCTCGGTCGCGTGTCACACGTCCGCCGCTCAACTATGCTGCCGCTGTCGCATGGCCACCCCCACCACCAACGCACCGGGTTTCCCCTTCTCCCGTTACACGACAGTAAGCCCAGCGTCTTCGATCACCTGACGCGGTACGCCGAGACCGCGCGACGTTGCGATGTTCATTCTTCGCAACTTCATCCTTCGCCACGGTGCTCCTCGAGAACAACTCAGCGAGAGGGATCATGTCTTCTTGTCAGAAGCAATACAATACCTCCTTCGCGAGTGCCAGATCATTCACGGGAAGTCGACCGCGTATCACCCCCAAATGGGTGGTCTCACGGAGCGCTTCAACAGAACTCTGGGTTCATGTTGAGGATGTACCTCTCGTTCAACCATACTAATTGGGACACCGTACTCCCGTTCATTACTTTCGCTTATAGCACCGCTACACAAGCAACCACTGGTATTTCACCTTTCTTTCTCTAGTATGGGCGTGAGCCTTCGTGTTTACTGGATGCTATCCTGCCCTACCAACGTGACGCTTCCGAGTGCACAACTATTTCAGAAGTCGCCCGAACGCTGAACATTGCCGCTGGCTGGTTCGTTCGTTCACCAGCGAAGATCAGGGACGTCAGAAGACAAGAAGCGACAGTCATCAGGCCGCGCTCACCTTCCCTGCTGGCTCCCTTGTTTGGCTATGGACACCGCCTCACATCTCCGACCTTTCTTCTCAACCACTTGCGCAGTACCACAGTCCGTACCGGATCATCGACGCCTTCTTCTCTGTGAACTATATCGTTGAGCCTGTCACAACATCGCCAGACCTTCGTTGTCGAGGTCGCGAGACAGTGCATGTTAGCCGGCTGAAGCCTTATTTCGACCCCGTCATCTTCCCTGTTCCCTGAGTCTCCAGGATGGCTCCGTTTTACACCTGGTGCCAATGTAATGAAGCGGACGCACCTCGTGTTCCCGATAGCAGCTCGAAGACGACGACGACAGCCCGCGCTGTGATTTGCAAGAGAGCTCGGGCTGTTCGTTGCTGCTAGGCTGCTGTTTATGTGGTGTTTCTCAGCTCATAATAAAACACTATTACAGATATACGACGTAATTATTTCGCGCGTATAACCGTTATCAATTTTATTCGTGCAAATTTGTTTTCAGCTCAAAAATAACATTCCAGCCTATCTTCTTGCGCAAGCACTGTTAGCTTAGAAGTTATTGTTGGATTGTATCATTACCAATAAGCATAATGCGGCACATCTGCCGCTACAAAACATATTATTGTGTGCTCTGTCAATGCTGCTGGAAATTATTATTTGGCAGAATAAAAAAAAACGACAGAAGAGTATGTCGTCAAGGGTTATTGGATTGAAGCTCGTTCAATGACTAGAAAGGATGAACCTAAACCTGAAAATGCCCTCTCGACGATAACTTGTGTGGGTGGTACCGAAAGTGCTAATGTGGCGAGGAAATACAGGTCTGGGCACCACGACTTTTCTTTCTCCCAATAGTTCAGTATATTGGAATGCTTGCTTATTCTAGGCACCTGCTCGAAGTCATCTAAAGTTCTGTACTTCTTCGACTTTCAATGAACTGTCGTTAGGTGGTTACGGGCAATCATCTTTCAATAACGAAGGCCTCAAGTTCATCCGCAGCTCGGCAACTACTGGAGGCATATTCCGCTGCCGCTATTAATTGTACTCAATCGCCGCCGACTATCCCACCAAGACGCCCCAATATGGTCACCAGATGCTGTTTTGCTCGGCACCTTTTCGGTGGTGTTGACCAACGAGTCGAGTGGAAGCATTTCCTCAACTTCTTAAAAGCTAGGAATTTGGTCAACAGTGCTAATCATCCTTCGCTTGTACAGCGTGCCACATCTGTTAATCAATTCACGCGAAAGCAGTGGGGCGCATACACATAGCAGCCACTGTAGAACAGCGTTTTTTCTCACTCTCCCGTCGAAACGCGCGTCGCTATTGGCGAGCCGCGTAAACAAGTCCCAAGGCGTTCGAGTCGGTTTTCTATAACGCGACACCGCCACCAACGAGGAAAAGTCGAGATGGATCCACTTAACACTGTTTAAAAGGCTACACGCTCTCCGGCGGCCGCGAGTCGATTTCTTCCCATCGTTCTGGAGACCTCTATGGCGCACGCCAGCGTGTTTATTCAAACCACGTAAACATTTTCATATGTGCGCCGTTTTCTTGTGACAGATGGTAACCATAACACGCTGATAACTTGACGAAAATGAACTTGCTTTTACTACTTATGACACTTCTATGAGGATGTATAAGGCGTGGATGGACGATAATGCCGCATTTTCTATCAGCAGCGTCTCCCATTTTTCTCAACAGTGCTCCCAGTAAATAAAGTTATTCTTTACCCAGACTGCTCTACTCGAAATCTCCGTTCCCGAACTGGTTGTGATCTGTTTCTTCGATTCATTCCGGTTCGGATTCAGTTCCAAAATGGCGGAAAAAAGACGGGCTCGGTTCAGACACGGTTCCTGCCAAAAATTCGGGTACCGTTACGGTTTTGGTTCGGCACCCCGCTGAGGGCCACTGCTCGGCGGTGCATTCAATGCAAGTACGCAAGAATTTTAATCATTGGCACTCAATGTGGGCTCTACCCCGTCGAAAGCGACGTATTAAATTGTAGCAGTCAGGCATTTCTTGTTTCGAAGAGCAATTAAGTTTGGTATATCTCTCGGCAGGTTAACTACTTCGTAGAAACAAGGTTTGAAACCTGGATATATACAAAAAGTTTTTAGACAATTTAATTCTATTATGTTCGAGAATTCGTTATAGCCCATTTCGTTATAACGAAGTTTCACTGCAGCATGTATTTGTTAGTATTTTTTACCTTACCTCCTAATTACAGACACCAAATCTGAGTTCAAGGTTAACACGCTAAATTTTCCAAAGGTGCTCCCTCAGTCATGAAGTTACCAATGTGTGATAGGAGACAACCACAAAGGGTTAGAAAGGTTTCAGATATGTAGTGGTGTGTTAGTAGTTTTATTTACAAAAAAAAGTTATGTCAATTCTTTGGCAACTTTGACTCATCATTCGTGCGATTATTCAGGCTGTATGTTAAGCGTAGCTTTAACGCACATATCCGTTCTGTGGCCTTGCCTATGTTAGATTGATGCTATGTTGGGCTGTAAGAAATATGACAGGCATTGGTGCTGCCGGTATAGCCAAGCTTTTTTCATAATTGCGAAGCTTAGAAACATTCCCATTGATTTGGCCAATGAGCAGATAGCACAATAAACTCAATTCCTTCATATTTCATGCTCCACTGGAAGGTTGTTTTGTGTTTTTAAATGCGTGTGTTTGCAAAACAACCATACAACAAGGACTTTAGTAATATTGTTGCTGAAGTCCTTGGTATTATTCCATTTGTAAATCTCGATAAGTGCTGACAATGTAAGTAAAATGGCCTTGCGCTTTCCCAGATCTTTGCATATGTGTATTGTATGCCATTTCCAGCAGGCTCACTGAAACTATGCAACATTTCATTGGAAAATTAATATTCGAAAGAGACCCACCATCTGTATTGTAATGAAATGAGTGAACTTTAGCGTTCGGAGAATATTTAAATCTCCCTCCTCGTGCTAGCGCTTACCCTGACAATAGTGCTCCTTTTTTAAATTGGCATGTTCGGTAAATCTTGTGGTCACTTTTTCAACTACTCCGTCACCCAGTGAATAATTGCTTTTTGATAAAGTTTTAACGTGCTGGAGGTTGCAATGAATGTTACAAAGTCCTGACTAGGCATTTTCCTGGCACTTTCTGAGCGAAGCAGCATATAGCTAGCTCCTGGAAAAAATTGCGTTTGTCTATCGAGCCGTGTAGATCGAGAATTTTCCCACAGTCATAGGACAATCCAGAAGGTACTGCAGTACCGGGCCGACGCACAGCGGAGGTCAAACAGGATTTGACCACTACGCCAATTTGGAAAAAGTAAGTTTCATATCTTACTTTCAAATAGAACCTCTATCAGGTATTAAGCTGGTAAGAACAGATACTACACTTTGACCCACGTCTGCCATGTCTACGTTGGCATCGTCCTCTTTGTCGGCCTTTCAAGCGGTTGAATATCTCCTATCCTTTCCATACGCTCTCCCGTAGTGGCGGTCCCGTGAGGGTGCTGCCCGCCAGAACCGCGAGGCTCAAAGAAATGCGAACTGTCCATGTGGTCTCGACCCAGCGAACTTAGAACTTTTCCGCTGAACAACGGGCAGGTTTCAGAGGGAGCTTGTGTGGAATCAATTTTCTGTGGCCTGTGTTGTGTGCGACCGCTTGTAGTTTCCGGCCGACCTCACGATAATTACTACACAGGAGGAAGTCGACTAACGCACGGTCGCCTTGTCTACAGGGAAGCAGTGTGCTCCCTGGAAGTACGGAGAGGTGCGTGTTTGTTCTGCGTACCGTCATTGGTTAGTAAAAGTTGTCACACCACATTCTGCGAGGTGCAGCGGTGGCGTACAGGTAGAACACCCACCTCGCGTGCAAGAGGTCCGTGGTTCGAATCCCGGTGCCGGCAATTTTCCACCGGATTAAAAAAAATTCGCGTGATGATAAAATTGCACAAACATGCATGGAGTGTGGCCTGATCCCGGTGACCAGAACCGGTAACACACTCCCTCACCAGAGCAGGATTGGCCACCCCGGTGCAGTACTTGGCCACAACCTCCTATATGAACACATCAATCAAACCCCGGCCCTCAGTCTCCAGCAGCTGCGAAGCAGCTGACCATGGCGGTGGTCAGACCTGCGACGCAGCAAAGGGTGCTAAGAATCACTGGCTCCGGACAGGCCGCCATTGGAATATGAACCTGGCAACGTTTAACGCTAGAACGTTATCTAGTGAACCAGTGGCACCCACGACGATATTGAACGAGAAAATAGTCTAGAGGAGTTCGAAATACCAAAGGTAACGCCGGAAGAAGTAATGAAAGCCTTGGGAGATATGCAAAGGGGGAAGGCAGCTGGGGAGGATCAGGTAACAGTAGATTTGTTGAAGGATGGTGGACAGATTGTTCTAGAGAAACTGGCCACCCTGTATATGCAATGCCTCATGACCTCGAGCGTACCGGAATCTTGGAAGAACGCTAACATGATCCTAATCCATAAGAAAGGGGACGCCAAAGACTTGAAAAATTATAGACCGATCAGCTTACTGTCCGTTGCCTACAAACTATTTACTAAGGTAATCGCAAATAGAATCACGAACACCCTAGACTTCTGTCAAACAAAGGACCAGGCAGGATTCCGTAAAGGCTAGTCAACAATAGATCATATTCACACTATCAATCAGGTGATAGAGAAATGTGCGGAATATAACCAACCCTATATAGAGCTTTCATTGATTACGAGAAAGGGTTTGATTCTGTCGAAACCTCAGCAGTCATGGAGGCATTACGGAATCAGGGGTGTAGATGAGCCGTATGTAAAAATACTGAAAGGTATCTATAGCGGCTCCACAGCCACCGTAGTCCTCCATAAAGCAAGCAACAAAATCCCAATAAAGAAAGGCGTCAGGCAGGGAGATACAATCTCTCCAATGCTATTCACAGCGTGTTTACAGGAGGTATTAAGAGACCTGGATTGGGAAAAATTGGGGATAAAAGTTAATGGAGAATACCTTAGTAACTTGCGATTCGCTGATGATATTGCTTTGCTTAGTAACTCAGGGGACCAATTGCAATGCATGCTCACTGACCTGGAGAGGCAAAGCAGAAGAGCTGGTCTAAAAATTAATCTGCAGAAAACTAAAGTAATGTTTAACAGTCTCGGAAGAGAACAGCAGTTTACGATAGGTAGTGAGGCATTGGAAGTGGTAAGGGAATACATCTACTTAGGACAGGTAGTGACTGCGGATCCGGATCATGAGACTGAAATAATCAGAAGAATATGAATGGGCTGGGGTGCGTTTGGCAAGCAATCTCAGATCATGAACAGCAGATTGCCATTATCCCTCAAGAGAAAAGTATATAATAGCTGTGTCTTACCAGTACTCACCTACGGGGCAGAAACGTGGAGGCTTACGAAAAGGGTTCTACTCAAATTGAGGACGACGCAACGAGCTATGGAAAGAATGATAGGTGTAACGTTAAGGGATAAGAAAAGAGCAGATTGGGTGAGGGAACAAACGCGAGGTAATGACATCTTAGTTGAAATCAAGAAAAAGAAATGGGCATGGGCAGGACATGTAATGAGGAGGGAAGATAACCGATGGTCATTAAGGGTTACACTGGATCCCAAGGGAAGGGAAGCGTAGCAGGGGGCGGCAGAAAGTTAGGTGGGCGGATGAGATTAAGAAGTTTGCAGGGACGGCATGGCCACAATTAGTACATGACCGGGGTTGGTGGAGAAGTATGGGAGAGACCTTTGCCGTGCAGTGGGCGTAACCAGGCTGATGATGATGATGATGATGATTCTACGACAATACTTGGGTATGTATACTCCCCAGTGCCTCGTCATCCGCATTGCCTCATTATACACCCCGGTGCCTCATCGTATAATTCTTAAGATGTACGAGGGATGTCTTACGTATTTGTGCTGATGAAGCAGTTAAGTGAAATGAAATACGTATTTGAAAAGGCTTTTTTATAATAATGGCATTGTATACATAAAACAAACTTCACTTGCGTCGCCCTGCATTCACTGAAACCCTCCTACATTGCTATAAGGATTGCGCTCCGAAGGATAACCGATTTTTGATATTGCTTGCCTCCCAGAAGGGTTCTTTAATTCAAATACGTACATCTTTTTAGCACTTTCAATCTTTCTCTTGTGATGCTACTCATGGATAGTTATTTCATTCTTTGTGAGCACTTTACTGTCTAAGTTCCTGATTAGACAACCTATATATAGGAAAATCGTAGGTGTATGTGTGCTGTATATGTGTTCTACTTAGATATCTGCTATTTTGCCTAATTTTGGCTATAAACACAACTGTTTTATGAACGAGAAAGCGACAAGCCGAGAGGCTCAACTGTTGTTGGTCAAAACTGCATGAAGGTGATGGAAGTTCCTGCATTCACGGTTGAAAAGCACAATAGGAAATTGCAGCGTGTCCCATTTTCCTACGTTTTGTTGTTTGACGTCTGTTTGTATTCTAAAGTCCTGTACATTGACGTTCTGTAGTTCTTGATCAATATTTAGTTAAGAATAGACGGAGAACTATTTAGACCTAGGCAAATTCGTTAGTGCAGAAAAGTAAAAAGCTAGAAGAACCTCACGGGTAAAACCTCACAGGTTCAGAACTTCGCGATTCTGAACCAAGCATCTTACCACTACACCAGGCCAAACGGGCTTGTACTTGTGCATTATGGCAATGTCAACACTAAAAATCTTGTCCTACGCTGATGTTTACATCTGCATGATGGGAGCCTTTAACACTGCCACATCAACTGTCGCCTCTCTAGAAAAGCAAAAGTGTTGTTACCATCTACAAGTACTCCTGGGGACACTAATAGGGCTGTTACTTCCAATTTGTACAGCTGTCTCTCGCTCTTTGCGTTTTTGAGTGCGCATCTAATTGTGTTCAGCGCAAAACAGCTACATAAACATGCGCGAAAAATTGCTCATTTAGAAAGCTTGCCGGTTTCTCACGACGGCACTTGTGCCAGAATACCGACACCCGAGTGAAACAGATTTTCACACAAGTTTGTGCAACAACCGAAAACATCTTTTCCGCTTGACGAAAGCTTATGCAACATTTCTGGACAATTAACTAAGGTGTCAGCGTAGCAGTACGTGCAAGTACACAAGCCTGCCTGTCACATCTTACAAAATAACAGAAAACGGATACGCAACCATTGCCGCACACAAAGTAAATATACCAGGTAGCCAAGCTTCCATAGGAGCCGATACGTTCAAAACATGGTGGTTCTTCGGCCGTTCATGCGGCTTAGCGCCATCTGTATGTGGAGGGAACACTTCGGCGGAAGAAAAAATAATGTGACACCATATCCGTTAACAACAGAAGGAACATAATTTTGTATTCGAAGGCTCGAAATTTGTTTTGTTGACCTGCCTTTAGACCTATATATTCAAATGCCCCGCCATTCAATTTGATGGGCGTTTCGGGCTTTCAGTGTGGAAAGCGACGCAGGAAAAAGCCAGCCATACGATTGTTGAAATTGCGCCCCTGCACACAACATACGTTATTTGGAGGCCCACGAAAGCTTCAGGTGTACAGTGCTGATCCTATCGTCGGATGCCAGGACCGTCGGCCAGCGCAGTCACACGAAAGCAACTACGCGATTATCTGGTGGTTGTAACTTACTACTTCGATTGAACAGGTTAAAAAACGATGAAACAACCCCCGTCACCGAATTCAGGCAAACTTCGACAAGCAAAAAAGCACAACATGTGAGGCGGGCGTGTTTCAACAGGTCAACATTGTGTGCGCGCCTGTGTGCACATTTCAAGAGGTGCATTTAATTGCGAGTGACAGCGCCGTCAACGCTGCCTGTAATGATGGGCGCTGAAAAGAAATGTAATAGTAATATTAAAATTAAATAAACTTGTATTTCTCAACTCGGCACAAATACGTAATATTAACCAGGAATATTATTTTCATTTAATGAATATAACTGCTTCTTGCTTGAATTCAAAATCGCTTTTTTTCTTTCCCAATGGTGGTTCTCTCAAATTAGTCGCCCTTGAATGGCTACTCCCGTAACCACCCTTGCTGATGTGTGTGGCAATTTGTACTAAACCCCTTTTCGCCCGAAGCTTTGCGAGCTATTTGGATCGGCCTTGCCGCAGATGCAATGATTTCGATCAACGGCAGGTTTAGAGGAAGCGGATAGGGCTTTTTCAGGCACCTCGTCGTCACAGCAAAATTACGACAGTTGGCCATGTCGACTTTAATGCAAGTGTCGGTGCTATCAACATTGCGGGATTCAGATAACTCAGGATTGAATACCGCACAAGTTAAAAGTACAGAGTGCAACACGGATGTGACACTGAAGCAATTTTAAAGCGTCACGATGGAAATCGCTTCTGTTGCGACATGAGAACTTACGTCGCTTTGATAGGAAGTCGCAAACTTCCAACGCCACGACAGAAAGTGTCTGTCGTCACAATAGAGAGTTGCTAATGCGACGTCATAGTCGTTGTCACCATTAAAGTTCTTGTTGCGAATTCAGAACTCTAGTCGCGACCGAACGAATGCCGATGGCGGAGAGAAGATTACTAATCAGCTATGCTGCAATTTTGCAGCTTATGTCCGGAGCTTGCTGAATTCTACTGACAAACTTCGCCGATGGGTGCCATCCACTTTTACGTGCTGCCAGCTTTTCATTCCTTGGTCAACGCCATCAACTTTCATCTCGGAGGGCTGTAGCATATATATAGGGGGCTGTGACTGTACCGGTTGTTTGCTCTTTTTTTCACTGTTTCTCTTTGGCAGCGGCGGCGACGGCAGAGGGACGACTGCTGTCCAGGTATTCTGCAATTTCGCAGGTTGATTTTATAATTTCATTTCTCTAAAATTGTACAGTTTATGGGCTGTTACTGTTGCTGCCAAGAGTGCCATCTTTACAGCGAATTGAGTGTTGTAACGCGAGCTCTGTACCCACATGTCCTGTACCATAGAAGTAATTCCCCTTGTGCTGTGTTTGTTATGAGACAATGAGCGATAGCGACTCCCGTAGCTTAAACGAAGTCGCTAGGGTCCTTGCAGAAAGGCAGCCCATCAGCATGAAAGAGGTGGTAAAGATTTTAATGAACTGGTTGCGAGGCTCGGGACATTTGCGATCGAATTAAGGAAGCATATATTTCTAGATTCGAGTGCTTTCATGAATCAAGGATTGGAAACCTTAAGAAAAGGTGTGGAGTGTGGTGTTCCAAAGGGAACGGGGGGCATGAAATGTGAAAATGAACGCTATCGCAGGTAAAATGAACACGCTGCGGAAACAATTTAAAGAGTAGGAGAGAAATTGTAGAGCTTGAACAATACTCCAGGATTATAAATATTGAAATACAGCTGCTTCCATAAATTCAAAATGAGGACCTAAAGCAAACAGTAAACGACATTCCTGACTCCTTGGACATTGAATCGAAATGACGCATGGTATCAAAATGACGCAGATGCTATTGATATTTAGGGATAAAATCTAATTAGACTAAATAGAGAAAAAAAGAAGAGGTGGTGGTATCTGCATCTATGTTAAAACTGGGGTTACATGTGAATATATGAAAGAGTTGGTGCTTTGTTCTAATGGCATAGAAATAGTTTCCTTAAAGCGTGAACGTTTTTCGTTCTCTGCAGTGTACTGTCCACCAGTTGCCAACAGTAACAACTTACTTCACTATCTTTAGAACTTTTCCACAATAATACAGGGACGAAAAATACACATTAGTCATGGGCTGCGCCCTAAATATTTATGTGTCAGAGAACACGACAGAGCGCTCAGAGTTATCGGCTCTGTTTAATTCAAATTTCGTTTCAAATAAAATTTCGATTTCTACCAGAATTACTCCAAGTGCAACTGAAAGAAATTTATTCCTAACAAACGCTCCGACTTAGGAGTCGTGTTCTTCCAGTGTTCTTGACACGTCAGTAAGTGACCACCAACCCATATGCCTTGTTTTGACTATACACCTGAAACAAAAAGAGAACGTGCTGCGACAAATAAAATTTCAACGGACTTTTATTAACGCTTCTCTTTCGGAGGTGAAATTAACTCAATAATTTGCGACTGATCATCAGACGACTTTTTCGTCTGGTGTAGCGCACAACTGTTCTATAGAGATCTTATGCTCGCTATAAAAAAAATGAATTTCTCTATAAAAGTCTGAAAAAACTTAATCGTGCACGTAAGCCATGGATAACCGCTTCCGTCCTTAAAATGATAAAAAAACAAGGCTTCCTAATGTGTTCCTTACAGGATGTGGTCCAGCTGCTTTCAAGGCTTTCAAAGTATACAGAAATAATTTAACTAAACCCCAGGGACAGTCTAAACTTGGCTACAATTTTAATTTGTTTGATGGCGCAGTAAACGGGAAGGAGATGATGAACAAGTTCAGTGCTGATGATGGTGAATAAATGCTGAATATGTTGATGAGCTTACGATATAGAATAGAATAGAATAAATTTATTTCCATCTACTTGGTGGATATCAGAAGGATTGAATTGGCTTACGAATTCAATGAGCATTTTACTACTCTCGGAAATAATATATAGGGTGCCGAGTTCCAAGCTATCTGCCTCTTTCCAAACATAATTTCCTATTTGCCAGACCAACAAATGAACATCAGGGAATTGACATATTTAGACGCTTTAAAGTAAGTAACAGTGAGGACCTGAATGGCTTAAAACTACAACCTATTATTTTTGATATTGACCTCTTCGGTTCGTATATAGCACTCCATACAATGTTGCTTTAGGTATCGGTACTGTTATTCAACGTATGAAAACCGCCAAATTAACTGTATTACATAAAGGGGGAGAGAAAAATTATCCGGGCAATTACAGGCCGATTTCAATATTTCTAGTGTTCGCAAAGGTATAGAGATGATTATCTTTATTGTACACCCGGCCACAAAACTTTACGGACCACGAGATCTCAGAAAAAGTTCGATTCCCGGGCAGCTTGTAGTAGTAGCCAGTAAAACTGTATACGGCAATGTTGTTAACATATTCTAGTCGAGGCCCGAAATGCAAATACCAGGCTGCGTTGTGTGGTCGCGGAGATAATCAGCATTTTCTCAGATCTCATGGTCCGTAATATTTTGTGGCCGGGTGTACATTGGAGATTTTTTTGTGAACATCTCATTACAACACCATCACCGATCGGTTTGAGACCTTGACTCTGAACCCACTGTCCCTTGCGACGTCAAAAATATTCAATTTTAGAAACATTGAAGCAAAAAGATTAATGTTAGGCGTTCTCATAGATTTCTCCAATGCCTTCATACCATAAAGCTTGTGACATTACTCTATAAAATAAAATGCTATGGCATTGACAGTGTCGTGTTCAATTTATTCACATTTACTTGACCGAGCTGCCACTAGCGTGTATCAATAAAGAACAGTCCGCACTACCAAAAATTAGACATGGCGTTATGCCACGTGGTATACTTGGCCCACTTTTCTTTTTAATCTTTATAAACGACGTCATGGGTCCACAGTTCCATAGAATGTAATATCTAAGCAGATGACACCAGCGTATTGTTTTCTGGAATGAATGTTTATGATATCTTAGCATTGGCAAATGACAGACTTAAGTAGTGTGTGCAAATGGACGGTAGAAAACTCTTTACGAATGAAATATTCTGAGACAAAAGGTGTTGTTTTCCGAGCCAAATTTACCGCATGCGCTGTGCTAAATTCCTTATACCTCAATAGGATACTATACCTAAATAGGTTTCTACATAAAATAGGATGCTATTCTTTCCAAAGACATTGCGAGCTGTATTTCAGGAATGCAGGTTCTGGAAGACCCATACCAATCACTTATGAAATAAGCTTTTTAAATTTAGTTGAAATCTTAAGAAAATCTCAACGTATTTTACCAGAACAAAAAATTATTATATACAACGTTCTTGTCATTTCACATATGCGCTACTGTAATTTAATTAAGGTGTATGAGGACCAATAAATCATTACATAATTTAATGATATTGCGAAAAAAAGGCCATGCGTTGCAATGCAGATATATCATACAGTGTACATACGTTCGAATCTTTTTCAAGGCATAAGGCTTTAAACACTGAAACTTTCTACTAATATTATCTTTTAATTACATTTAGATAAGAATTAATTCATAACAGCCGATACTACGTACATTAGCCAACTTAACTCTAAATCTCTCTGTACGTTCAACGAGACACACAGTTCACTGGCACACTACACATCCGCGTACAAACTATGCATCGCAGCTACTACAGTATTGCCGATGCAATGTACTAATTAAATTCAATCTGTAATGGAGAAGAAGAGCACAAGAACAAGGCCAGCCAGATCGTCTCTTCCATGCCTGCTGTGCAACCAGTGGGCCAGGCGGATCGCGAGTGCTTGGCACGAGTGTGAGCCGTTCGGGCAACCAGCTGTTCCTGCTCGGCGTCACCTGCCTCCTCGGTTACGAAGAGACGTTACCCTCGGAACTTTTCAGTGCACCCATTACAACTGGTGGAAGGTGCGGGGTACTCAAGAACATCTACACCCTGGAACTCCGGTCTCGGACTCTGCCTCCCGTCGTGCCTGACTCTCCCCAGCCGACGTCGCCGCCACACCCAGTTGCCTGCTCTGGCGCTGCCCCGCAACGCAATCCAGCGGTTTCCGCGAATGAACGGATGAACATGATGTGAATGACTGGTTGGCTACGTAAGAACCGGTGAGCTTGCACAATCGATGGGATGATACCGCCAAGTTAAATGCCGTCATATTCCACCTTGCTGGAGTCGCTCACCTGTGGTTTAGGAATCACGAAGCCGACTTTCAGTCCTGGTCCGCGTTCAAGGCCAGTTTCGCTGAAGTTTTCGGTCGCCCCGCCGTCCACAAGTTGCGCGCCGAGCAGCGGTTACGAAAGCGAGCACAACAACCCGCTGAAACATTCACCTGTTACATCGGAGAGGTTCTCGACCTGTGCAAACGTGTGGATGTTTCTATGCCCAAAAATGAGAAATTGAAGCACATTTTGAAGGGCATCGCCGATGACATTTTTCAAATGTTGATCGCCAAGAGCCCTCGCACCGTAGTAGAGCTCATAAACTTGTGCCAAAGCTACGACGAGTTGAAAAGGCAGCGCGATTTGACCAGGCGCCCCTCAGTGGCTGACGACGCCCTCTCGTCCATGACCGCCCTCCCTCATCGCTCCCCCCTGCTCACACAAATCCAAGCTTTCGTGCGGGAGGAAATTGCACGTCAGCTATCTCTAATGCCGTTCGCTGAGCTACAGCAGCCGCTGCCGTCACAGCCTCCTACACAGCTCGCCCCTACGCTCCGGCGGGTTATTGAATAGCAAGTTGCTGAGGCTCTACCTATGCAGCATCAGCAGTACCCTGTCGCCACGCCACTTACTTACGCATCCGTCGCCGCGCAGCCTCAAGTAGCTGAGGCTCTACCAATGTAGCATCAGCTGTACATTGCGCAACGCCACCTACTTACGCATCCGTCGCCGCGCAGCCTCCTCGTCAACCACTCGTTGCGCTACATCCACGGCCGCTGCCACCCGTTGGTCATCCCGTTCATCGACCTGCTCCTGCGTTTGCTAATCCTTGGCGCACACAAGACCAGAGGCCCATATGTTATGCCTGCGGTATTCTCGACCATGTTGCACGACTCTGCCGCCGCCGCATGCTGCACTCTGATGGGTTGGTTCAATCGCCTCCCTACGCCGACGTGCAACCTTTTTAAGACACTTATTTTAATCGGCAGTCGAACAGGCCACCAGCCGAGCGCCCGGTCCTTACACGTCGTTCGCCTACCCCGCGTCACCGCTCGTTATCCCCCATGCTTCGGCGCCCTTCACCCACGCAAGAGGAAAACAAAGCGCCGCAGTTTAGGAGGCAAGAACTGCGTCGCCATCGATCTGTACAAGTCCTCCATTGTCGCCTTCGAACGTTGTCGACATTACTGTGGACGGCCTCCCCACCGTTGCTGTCCTAAACGAACGCGTCTCTCGCGCCTTACGAAGAGTTACGACGCCACTTTCTGGGTTTTCTCTTCGCACAGCAAGCGCCAAGCCAGTGCAGCCTTCTGCAGCATGCACAGCTAGAGTTGTTATTCAGGGCGTTGTCTATATTGTAGAGTTTGTGGTTCTCCAGTCCTGCTCTCACGACGTGATACTTGGGTGGGACTTTCTTGCGCGAAATAACGCCGTCATCAATTCTGCACGTGCTAAAGTCGAATTATCGCCTCTGTGTGACGTAGCCGTCGTCGGCGCCACATGTCTTCCCGCTCAGCTAGTCCTTCGGGAACACATCGCCATACCGCCGCACTTGTCTGCTGTTGTTCCCGTCTTCTGTGGCGCTGTCTCTGAAAGCACTGTCCTCTTCACTCCTTCGGAACTCTTCATAACCCGCAAAAATGTTCCCCTCCCTTTCGCCACGCTTGACATTTCAGCCAGTCTCAGCGCCATCGTTGTCTGCAATCCGCTTCCTACAGCCCTGACGGCTCTTTGCGGTGAAGCACTTGGCCAGGTTCAGCCTCTTGATGACATGTTTATACTCGACGTGCCGGATGCTTCGTATACAGAGCTCACTGAGGTCTGTGCACTTTCCACTTCTGCTCCGCCACCACCTGAATTATTCACACCTTTCATTGCCGATGACCTTACTTCCTAGCAGCGCTCCCAGCTTCTTCACCTGCTTGCCCAGTTCCGTTCTTCTTTTGATGTCGTTCAGCCTACCCTGGGTCGCACGTCAACCATCAGCCACCACATCGACACTGGCTCCAACGCGCCATTGCGGCAGCGTACGTACCGCGTATCCGCCAAGGAACGTCAGGTGATCAGTGAGGACGTGGACGACATGCTTCAGCGGGGCGTCATTCAACCTTCCATTAGCCCGTGGGCATCACCGGTGGTTCTCGTCACAAAAAAGATTGTTCTATTCGGTTCTGCGTCGATTATCGCCGTATTAATTAGATAACGCGAAAAGATGTCTACCCTCTACCACGCATTGACGACGGTCTGGACAGCTTGCAAGGCGCTCAATTCTTCTCTTCGATGGATTTACGCTCGGGCTACTGGCAGGTACCGATGTCAGCAGTTGATCGCCCTAAAACTACGCCGGATGGTTTATACGAATTTAATGTGATGCCATTCAGCTTATGCAATGCGTCTGCTACCTGAACGAATGATGGACAATATCTTGCGCGGCCGAAAATGGAGCACGTATTTGTGCTATATCCTCGACATCGTTGTGTTCGCCCCTGATTTCAGCACGCATCTTCTTCACCTTAGGCAAGTGTTGACGTCCTTGACCAACGCATGCCTGCAACGGAACCTGAAAAAGTGCCAGTTCGCCGCGCGCAAGCTCATTACTCTGGGTCACGTCGTATCACAAGACGGCATTTGCCCCCACCCATCCAAACTTCACGCCGTGGCAGAATTTCCGAAACCTATGACACTCAAAGAACTCCACGCCTTCATCGGCCTCTGTTCTTACTTCAGACGCTTTTTTCGTAATTTTCCCTCGATAATGTCACCTCTGACACAACTCTTAAGTGGCACCAACGACCTATCCTCCTAGTCTCCTGCATGCGACACCGCGTTCGTGACCTTACGCCGTCTCCTGACGCTTCCGCCTATACTGCGACACTACGACCCCACCGGTCCAACTGAAGTGCATACCGAGGCCAGTGGTATTGGCCATGGCGCTGCCCTTGCGCAGCGCAAGTCTGGCTACTCCGAGTACGTCGTTGCTTATGCCAGTCATGCGCTGACCAAAGCGGAAAGCAATTACAGCGTCACAGAAAAAGAATGCCTGGCCTTCGTTGGGGCACTCGGGAAGTTTCGTCCTTATTTATACGGCAGGCCTTTCCATGTCGTTACTGACCATCACGCCCTCTGTTGGTTATCCTCTTTAACCGACCCGTCCGGACGCCTTGCCCACTGGGCGCTGCGCATTCAAGAATACGATATACACGTCATCTACCGCTCAGGTCGCAAGCACACTTACGCCGACGCTCTGTCCCGCTCTCCGCTGCCAGCCGACACGGCCTCCTTCTTCACCATTGAGGCGATATCCTCGGTCGACATCGACACCTGCGCATCAGAACAGCGCAAAGATCCTTGGGTGGCCTCTCTTCTGGATCTCCTTTCTGGTTCGCCTGCATCTCCCATCTCCCGCTCCCTGCGTCGCCAGGCTGTCCGTTTTGCGGTCCGGGATAACCTCTTGTATCGATGCAACTACCAGCCCAATGGTCGCAAGTGGCTCCTGGTTATCCCTAGGACTTTGCGTTCCGACATGTGCGCGTCTTTCCATACTGACCCACAATGTGCACACGTAGGCGTTTTAAAGACGTATGAGCACCTGCGGCAACGTTACTACTGGCGAGGAATCTTTACTTTTGTCCAAAAGTTTGTCCGCTCGTGCCCGCAATGCCAACGCCGCAATTCTCCGCCTCATCCCGCCCACGATTTATTACAGCCGCTTCCGTGTCCTGCTCGTGCCTTCGACCGTGTGGGAATGGACCTGTACTGGCCGCTACCACTAACACCCGCTGGAAAACGATGGGTTATTGTAGCAGTTGATCACCTTACACGCTATGCCGAAACCGCTGCTCTACCTGCAGCGACCACCAGTGACGTTGCATCCTTTCTGCTCCATCGTTTCATTCTTCGTCATGGCCACCTCGGGAGCTGCTGAGTGATAGAGGCCGTGCGTTTCTGTCGCAGGTGGTTGAAGCTCTGCTTGCTCAATGCCGCATAGTTCACCGGACCACCACGGCGTACTATCCTCAAACTAACGGACTTACAGAGCGTTTCAATCGCACCTTTGGTGATATGCTCGCCATGTACGTTTCATCGAAGCATACAAACTGGGACATCATCCTCCCATTTGTCACGTACGCATATTGACACGTGTACTTATCTTTATCGGGCGACCCCATTTCGCCGCTTAACAACTGTAATCGCACAGCGAGGGACGCGCCTGCATGTATCCGAAGTTTCTGGAAAGGTATCGATGCTTCTACCCGGCTGTCTGTTGTCGCCGAACCTTATGTTATCTGATTTCATCGCGGGACGCGAATGCTGTAGAACTTTGTGGAAGGGACACGGATCCGAACGATTAGTCTGGAACACTCGACAACTGTTCTATAAAAGCCGACGCGCTTGACCCGCTGATCAGATTTACGACGATCGCCGACTGTGTTCGGCGCTCTCGTTGTGCTTTCAGTGTAGCCTGTTTTGCGGGCACAGGTTCGCCCAATAAAAGCTAGTTTTTGCCTTTCACAGTATTGCTACTGTGTTCTTTGACGTCACCACCACGTGACATCTGGTGGAGGTGCTTTGCGTTCATGTACCGGACGCCCCCACAAAGCCGTGACCCAAGCCCTCACTCGGACGACACCAACGTCGCCCAGAACCAGCGAGGTAGCCGCAGGGTGCAAGGACTACCCCCGGAGCACGGACTTTTGCCTGAGAGGATTAGGAAGCCTCCGACGTTCCGCGGTTCAACTTTCGAGGACCCGGAAAGCTGGCTTGAGACGTACGAGAGAGTCGCAATGTTTAACAACTGGAACAGCGACGACAAACTGCGATATGTCTTCTTCGCATTGGAAGACGCGGCAAGGACGTGGTTCGAGAAGCGAGAAGCCACCTTAACGACATGGGAACTTTTCCGAAGCGGCTTCCAAAGCACCACAGGATTTTCTCCATACTTTCTTCTCTACGGTCGCGATCCTTCCCGTACCATCGATAAGGTTTTGCCTTATACACCAGACGCGTCAGAATGTGCTCCCGTTTCAGCCGTCGCCCGATACACCGAGGAATGCCGTCAATTAGCCCGAAAGTTCACCTCTGCTGACCTACAACGACAAAAAGCCAATCGTGGTGGTGACGCTACGAATCCGAACTTCGCCCCCTGTACCCTTGTCTTGTTGCCCGTGCCTTCTACCACGCCTGGACTTTCGACAAAACTTCTCTCGCAGTATGATAGACCATACCGCATCGTCTAACGCACCTCTCCGGTCAACTATGTCATAGAGCCGCTTTCATCAACATCCGACAAGCGCCGCCATGGTCGGGATGTTGTTCACGTGCGCCGCCTGAAACATTTCTAGGACCCGCTCGTCTCCATGTCGTAAGTCGCCAGGATGGCTCCGCTTTTGCAGCGGGGGTAATTGTAATGAAGAAGAAGAGCACAAGAACAAGGCCAGCCATATCGTCTCTTCCATGCCTGCTGTGCCACCAGTGGGCCAGCCGAATCGCCAGGGCTTGGCACGAGTGTGAGCCGTTCGGGCAACCAGGTGTTCCTGCTGTGCGTCACCTCCCTCCTGGTTACGAAGAGACGTTACCCTCCGAACCGTTCAGTGCACCCATTACAAAACTAACAAATTCAATGTTAAAAATTCAGTTCAAAAGCAATGTCCAAAATTCAATTTTAAATATGGTTTTCAAGAACGATTTCTCCTTCATGATGTCATAATGACATCCTGAGTGTTTATACGATATGGCTTTCAACTGTGATTTCAAATTTCATGTACGACTCACTCTTATGTACCGCATGTTGCTGCCTTTGTACGAAGGGGGTGGTGGGGCTAGGGAAGCTGCAGATATGCAGCCTTGGCCTTGCTATGCTTACCAGCAATGGTACATTCTGTTGTGGTACAAATGTACTGATGTGGAGAAAGGAACCAAATCATTCCCGAACTCATGGCCGTCGTGACCGAGTGCGTTGCGACGTCTAAATTTCTGTTGTACTGTCAGAATAGCTGTCGCGACAAAAAGTTGCCGTTGCTACATTAGAACTCTTGATCTTGCGACATAATGTTTCTGTTGCGGCTCACGAAATCTTAGTAGTTGCGAGAAAATGTATGTGTTGCGAGGTCAGAATTTCTGCCGTAATGTCAGAATTGCTGTCGCGACAGAAAGTTGCCGTTGCTACTTCAGAGCTCTTGATATTTCGCAAGAACTTTTCCGTTGAGACTTCCGAACTCTTAGTCGTTGGGAGAGGATGTTTGTGTTGCGACGACAATATTTTCGTGGTAATGTCAGAGTCGCTGCGGCGACAGAAAGTTGCCTTTGCTACTTCGGAACTTTTGATGTAGTTACAGAACAGTTCTCTTGCGACTTTCAAATTCTTAGCCATTGTGGGAGAGTGTGTCTATTGCGATGTCAAAATTTCTGCTGTAATATCAGAAGGCCTGTCCAGACCGAAAGCTGCCGTTGCTGCTTCAGAACTCGTGATGTTGTGACAGAACGGTTGGTTAAATGTGGTTTAGTGGCGCAATAGCGGCTATGGCTATGTTGCGCCAAACCCGAGGTGTTTTATATTACTGTTTAAGAGGGAAAAAGCCGTGTTAATCTATATTTAGTTTCAAAAGCCAGTGTCGTCCAGTAATTTACGGAGGTCAGATAATGGGATTATCGAATCATCTCCTAAAATTAAAGCAGGTTGTAAAGGTATGTGCAGTTGATATAGGTTGGGCAAAAAGTTTCATCTTTGTACTTCAATGTGTGTGCATGTGAGTAGTATATGCATGACTGTTAGTTGTTCTTGGAATTTTTCACATGTTGGCTCGTCTTCTTTTGTAAGTAAATAATTGTGTGTGAGGTGTGTGTGCCCAATGCGTAGTCGGCATAGAACGGCTTCAAAGAAGCGCTCCTGATGGTTGCATGACTTCCCCTCACCAAGTACGGGTTTTGTGAGATACAGCTTGTTTTCTCTACAATGGTCCAGTTCGTATTGCCACTTTGACGTTAAGGCCTTCCTAATGGCACGGATACTATCTTTATATGGAAGTGTTTTGTTTATTATGTCTTTGAATGCTCCCATCGATGCACATCTATCGGCTGATTCGTTACCCGGTATCCCAGCATGACTTGGTACCCAGCAGAAGCGGATTGATCTCCCATATTTGTTAAGCGCTACCGTGTTTAGTATGTCCCCTAACTGGGGTTCACACCCAGATTTCAGATTTAGAGCCTTCAGTGTACTATGAAATCAGTGTATGTGACTGTTTTTGGGCTTGCCAGTGATAATCTTTTTAACTATAACCCATACAGCATAAACTTCAGCAGTGAAAAGAGAAGCATGTTTTGGTAGACGAATACTTGTTTCCCAATTTTCTGTTATGGCCTCTACACCCACGTATTCTTTTGTTTTGGAGCCATCTGTGTGGAATTCCATGTGATTTTGATATTTGTCCTAAAGAGCACGGAATTCTTGTATGATGTGTTTGTGTGGAGTGTCTCTTTTCTTTAAAGTCGCACAACTGTGTGAAATTGTACCATGGCCCAACCGCTGTGGTTTCTTGGCAACCTGGAGGACTTCATGGGGGATGCATAATCCCGAGAGTTTTGCTCATACCGCAGGATAAATGGCGTAATCATGTTCGGTTTATTTGGGTAGTGTAAGCGTGAGTTGCTCTATGTGAAGATGTTGTAGCATATGTGTTGCGGTGATGACTGAATTCTGAGTGGGTAAGAGAATGTGAGTAATGCTCTGCGCTGCTGTAATGAGGGTTCCTTACACTGAACATATAAAATTTGAATGGGTGACGTTCTGTTGGCATCACTTATTACTGTACTGGATAAAGTAGTTCGATGTAGGACTGCCTGGCTGAGCAGTAAACCACCGAGCCGTAGTTTAAAAGGCCACGCACAAGAGACCGATAAATACGGAAAAGACAGGTTCGGTCGGAGCCACAGTGCTTATGAGACAGAACTTTTAGGATATGCAATGCTTTATTTGCCTTAATCTTTAGTGGTTTAATGTGGGCTAGGAAGATCAGTTTTTTATCAAAGGTTACTCCCAAGAATTTATATCCTTGTTTTACCGGCAGTGCGACATCATTCAATTTTAGAACCTGGTCTAAGTACAACCATCGTTTTTGCGAGAATAAGACTGTAACTGTTTTTGAGTAGAGAAGCGGAAGCCATTTTTCTCAGCCCAGTCCATTAGTTTAATAATTGTTATCTGGAACTGCCTTTCACATGTTTGTAAGTTTGAGGCGCGGCACGCTATTCAGATCATCGACGTATATGGAGTGCATAACAGAGGGAGGAATGGCTTTGTTAACACAGTTCATTTTTACCACAAAGAGTGTTGTGCTTAGTACGCATCCCTGTGGCGCACCATTTTCCTGAATGAATACACGTGACAGCACCATTCCTAAACGCACCTGGAATGTTCGGTCCGACATGAAATCGGCTAGAGATTTCAGCATTCTACCTTTGATTCATAAATCTGCTAAGTCCCTTAAGATACCAAACCTCCATGTAGTGTCGTACACCTTTTCAAGATCAAAGAAAACTGTCAGACAATATTGCTTGTGTAGAAAGGCCGCACGTATCTCGTCTTCTAGCCGGACTAGCTGGTCTATTGCGGAGCAACCTTACTTGTATCCACACTGATGGTTATCTAGCAAATTCTCCGTTTCAAGGACGTATGTCAATCTTATGTTGACAATGGCTTTATATGACTTTGCAAGACAACTTGTGAGTGCTATGGGTTCTATAAGGGGTTGCTGTTGTGGGAGGTTTTCCAGCTTTCAAGAAAGGGAATATGATAGCTTTCTTCAACCCTTTGAGCATTTTTCCCGTTTCCCAGATTATGTTGAAGAAATGAAGCAAAGTCTCAGCTGCTTTAGGGGATAAGTGAGCAAGCATTGCATAGTGTACCCTGTCCGGACCGGGTCTATTTTCTTGCCACTAGTAAGGACTCTGTTTATTTCTGGAAGTGTTAAAGCAGCATTATACAGTCTTTCTGAACTTCCTGTGGTCGGAAGCTTTAGTTTTTCTGCTAATTGCTTATGTTTTAGAAATGCAGCAGAGTAGTTCTCTGAGCTTGATATATCGCGGAAATGTTGCCCTAAAACGTCTGCTTCTTCTTCTATATTTGTTTGCGTGCCTGGAGGTGATAGTATGGGGATAGTGTAAGAAGCGTAGTCGACTCTAAACTTGCGAACCTGATTCCACATTCGCTTGGATGTTATTGAGCTATTTATAGACGAGACATAATTTTTCCAGGACTGTCTTTCGGCTTGTCTGGGTGTATACCTGGCTTTCGGTTTGGATTTCTTGAAAGAGAGCAGATTTTCCTGGGATGGGTATCGCCGAAACATACCCCACGCTTTGTTTTGTAGTTTTTTTGTTTGTGTACATTCCTTCGTCCACCAGGGTTTCAGGTTTTTTCTTAAGAAGCCAGAGGATTGTGGGATTGTCTGTTGTGCTGCAGCGAGTATGCAGGCGGTAACCTTCTCATTCATTTCGTCTATTGTTAGCTCATCTTATATGTTATCCAGAGTGGCCTTTTCAGTAAAGAGAGGCCAGTCTGCTAGATGGAGTTTCCAACGGGGTTGTCCTAATGGTATGGTCGGAAAAGGAGATGTTCTTTTAATGATAGCAGGCATATGGTCACTACCATAGGGGTTCTCAATAAGATTCCACTGAAAATTGACAAAAAGAGATGGAGAGCACAGTGTCAGATCTAGCCAACTCATAGCTCCAGTGCATGGGCAGTAGTAAGTCGCCGCACCGGTGTTTAAAAGGCATATGTCATTTGTTAGGACAAAATCTTCAAGAGTTTGACCCCTGTTGTCAGTAGTTTTACTACCCCATAATGTGTTATGTGAATTAAAATCACCGCCTATTAAAAATGATTCAGGTAGCTGGTGTAACATTAACTCTAGGTCTCTTACGGTAAATTGTGAATGCGGCGGAATGTATACTGAACAATGGTGATGGTTTTGTTAGCTAAAACGGTGACAGCAATGGCTTCTATGTGAATGGTAATGGGAACTTCTCTGGCCGCTATACCACCTGGTAGGACAATGGCTACACCACCTGACAGTCGGTTCGCCTGAGTACGGTCGCGCCGAACAACAGGGAAACCTTTAAAAATGTTTTTGTGTTTTTCGCCTAGGTTTGTTTCCTGTAAGCACAGGGCCACAGGAGAGAAGTTTATTAACACGTCTTTAATGTCACCTAAGTTGTGTTAAAGCCCTCTACAATTGCAGTGGATAATAGAAGCCATCTGAAAATGGAAAGATAAGAAATGGCACTACGGAAAAACTAAGAGGTGAGGTATAGGTGACATGGATATAAAAAGGCTAACACAAATGAGCGATAACCTTTCGGTTAACGCTTTCTTATTTTGAGTTGTTGTTTGTCATTCTTACCGCGCTCGAGAGAGCGCATGTCCTTCGGTGTCAATGACACCGGGGTTTTCGTGTTGACCTTCATCGCTCTCTCTGAGACGCTAGAGGACCGAGAGTTAGGCGCCGAGACACGTGCCTCGGGCCTTTGGGCTCGTTTGATTTTAGGGCCCTGCGGGACTTGTGTCTGCAGAACCGTCGAAGAGGGTGGAGCAGTATTGACTGCTTCCACCGCGGGGGCGGGAGGAGTCACTGCGGTACCACTGCGCGTGGGCTCGGAGGACTCTGGAGGCCTCTGTGACTCTGCCCCGCCTGCGTCACAACGGCATAACTGCGTCGCGAAAGGTACGACAGTCTGTTTCTGGCTTCGAAGAACGAGATTTTTCTTAAACAGTTGGTGCAATTACTTCTTTTTCTTTTTTCCAGCAAGGGCAAGACCACGAGTAAGCGGGTTGATCTCCTTTGCAGTTAACACAATGTGGGGTAGAGGTGCAATCCTCAGATTGGTGTCTGTTGGAGCTGTATTTACAACTAGTTGTTTGTCCTCGGCATGCATGTGAAGCGTGTCCAAACCTTTGGCACTTGAAAGATCGTCTGGGGTTTCGAATATATGGTATCACATTCACTCTAACATTACCTGTATCGAG
The DNA here is from genome assembly GCF_023375885.2 of Dermacentor andersoni. Taxonomy (NCBI): domain Eukaryota; kingdom Metazoa; phylum Arthropoda; class Arachnida; order Ixodida; family Ixodidae; genus Dermacentor; species Dermacentor andersoni. Next base: position 33,999,743 of record NC_092818.1, read on the forward strand.
CGAAGTAGGCATTACGCTGGTTCCGAAGGTGAGTATAACGTGTTTGGTGGGGATTTCTCGGTCGTTTCTGCGGATTACTATTCTCTGTACTTTCGTAACATGTTGTCCCTGGAAATATGCCAGCAGTTCCTCGTCGCCTAATCCAATAAAGTTTTCTTGAGATATTACTCCCCTGCTTGTATTGAGTGTTCTGTGGACTGAAACAGTCACTGTCGCCTCGCCAATACTGGTAAGTTCAGACAGCTTATCTGCTGGATCTTTATTATTCAGTTCTAGGAGGAGGTCTCCGCTAGACATTTTGGAGCCTTTGTATGTGGGTCCGATTTTATCTTTCAGGCATTTCGATACGAGGAATGGAGATAACTTCCTTACTGGCATGTTGGTTTCGGTGTGGATTACATAGTACATGAGGAAGGATGAAGCAGTGCTTCGAAAGGAGAACAGGAATGGTACTTCGGTGCGGCATCTCTTCAGACGCCGATCATAAAGAACAGAGGCTTGCGCTGCCATACGAAAATGTGTATGTTCGGCAATAACGCCGACCGCCCACCACGGAGCTCAAAGAGGGGACGTGGCAGAGCTTGTGTTCAAGCCTGCACGACGCCAGCCGTACACCGTCACTATAACCAAATATGGTGTACCCAAGGTAGGATAGCCACACAAGGTTAACCCTTCCCGCCGTGGAGAAAGGAAGTAAATAAAAGAGAGAAGAAGACAGGAAAGGTCAAAAAGTGAGAGATAAAGACGAAGATTCGAGGAGAGAGAGACAGGAAGAGGCGACTACCGATTTCCCCCGGGTGAGTCAGTCTGTGGGTGCCGTCTACATGAAGCAGAAGCCAAAGAGGTGTGTTGCCTCCGCTGGGTGGCCGTAAAGGTACGAACACCTGGCATCGGCTCAACCCCCAGGATCCCCCTTTCCACGGACACGGCTAAGCCGCGCACTGCTACACGCGGGAGGGTCCAACCCTCGTGTGCTCGGGTACGTGGTGTCGCATCACATCAAACGCCTGCTCACGCAAACACCCCTATGGGGGTTGTGACAGAGCGTTTCTGTTGCAACGTCCGAACACTAAATTGTTGAGAGAGTATGCATGTGTTGTGACGTCAATATATCTGTCGTAATCTCAGAATAGCTGTCGGGACAGAAATTTGTCATTCGTACTTCAGTACACTTGAGGTTGCGACAGAACGTTTCTGTTGTCATTTTACAAGTCTTAGTCGTTGCGAGAGAATGTATGTCTTGAGACGTCGAATTCCAGCGGTAATATCAGAATTGCTGTCGCGACACAAAGTTGCCGTTGCAACATCAGAACTCTTTAGTTGGTGACAGAACAATTCTGTTGCTACTTCCGAACTCCTAGTACTTGCGAGAAATGTGTGTTGCGACGTGAGAATTTCTGTCGTAATTTCACAATCGCTGTTTCCACATCCGAACTCTACATTGTTGCTAGAGAATGCATATGTTGCGACGTCAATATCTCTGTCGTAATGTCACAATACCTGTCGGGACAGGAAGTTGCCGTTGGTACTTCAGTACACTTGATGTTGCGACAGAACGTTTCTGTTCCGACGTCAGAACTCTCAGGCGTTGCGAGATAATGTATGTGCTGAGACATCAATATATCTGTCGTAATGTCAGAATAACTATTGCAAACAGAAAGTTGCTGCTGCTACTTAACACTTGATGTTGCGACAGAATGTATCAGTTGCGACTTCCGAACACTTAGTCGTTGGGAGTAAATGTACGTGCTCGACGTGAACATTTCAATTGTAATGTCAAAATTTCGGTCGTAATTTCGGAATCTCTGTAGCACCACAAAGTTGCCATTGCTGCTTCAGACTTATCGATTTCGTCAAAGTTCGTTTCTGCTGTGGCTTCCGAACTCTTAGTAGTTGCGAGAAATATATGTGTCGCGAGGTGAGAATTTCTGTCGTAATGTCAAAATCGCTGTCGCGACAGAATGTGGCCGTTGTTACATCAGAAAACTTCATGTTGCGACAGAACGTTTCTGTTGCGACATCCAAACTCTTAATTGATGCGATAGAATGTATGGGTTGCGACGTCAATATACCTGTCGTAATGTTAGACTCCCTGTCGCGCCAGAAAGTGGCCGTTGCTACTTCAGAACTCTTAATTTTGTGAAAGAACGTTTCTGTTGCGAAATCCAAACTCTGAATTGTTGCGATAGAACGTATGTGTTGCGACGTCAACATATCTGTCGCAATGTCAGAATCGCTGTTGCGACGAAAGGTTACAGTTTCTCCTTCAGAACTCTTGATGTTGCGAAAGAACGTTTCTTTGGCGACTTCCGAACTATTAGTATTTGCGAGAGAATGAAAGTGTTGCGACGTCGATATTGCAGTCGTAATATCACAATCGATATCGCAACAGAAAGTGGCCGTTGCTACTTCAGAACACGTGATCATGTGAAAGAATGTTTCAGGTGTGACTTTCGAACTGTTTATCATTGCGACAAAATGCAGGTATTGCGACGTGAAAATTTCTGCTGGAATGTCAGAACTCCTGATGTTGCGACACTTATCGCTCCGAGAGAATGTATGTGTTGCAACGTCAATATTTCTGTCGTAATGTCAGAATCGCTGTCACGATTAAAAGTTGCTGTTGCTGCTTAAGAACACCTGATTTTGCGTCAGAATGTTTCCTTCGCGACTTCCGAACTCTTAGTCGTTGCGAGAGAATGTATGTCTTGCAACGCGAAACTTTCTGCTATATTGTGAGAATCGCTGTCGCGACTGAAAGATGCCCCTTGCTACTTCAGAACTCTTGATGTTGCGACAGAACGTTTCTTTGGTGATTTCAGAACTCACAGTATTGGCAAGAGTATGTATGTGTTGCGACTTCCACATTTCTGTGGATATGTCAGAATCCCTTTCGCGACAGAAAGTTGCCGTTGCTACTTCAGAACTGTTGATCTTGTGACAGAATTTTTTTCTTGTGACTGTCGAACTGTTAGTCATTGCGAGAGAATGTATGTTTTGCGATGTGAAAATTTCTGCCACAGTGTCAGAATACCTGTCGTGACAGAAAGTTGCCGTTGCTACTTCAGCCCTCCTGATGTTGCGACAGAAGGTTTCTGTTGCAACTTCCGAACACTTGTCGTTGCGAGAGAATGTATGTGTTGCAAAATCAATATTTCTGTCGTAATGTCAGAATCGCTGTCGCGACAGAAATTTCCCTTTGCTACCAAACAACACTTTGTGATGCATCAGATTGTTTCCATTGCGACATCCGAACTCTTAGTCGCTGCGAGAGAAGTAAGCGTTGCGACGTGAAAATTTCTGACGTAATGTCAGATAAGCTGTGGCGTCAGAAAATTGCCGTTGCTACATAAATATGCTTGGTGTTGCGACAGAACGTTTCTGTTGCGACTTCCAAATTATAGGCCATTGCGAGAGAATGTATCTGCTGTGACGTCAAAATTTCTGGCATAATGCCTGAATGCCTGTCGCGACAAAAAGTTGCCGTTTGTACTTCAGAACACTTGATGTTGCGACAGAACGCTTCTGTTTCGACTTCCAAATTCTTGGTCGCTGCGAGAAAATTTGTGTGTTGCGACGTCAATATATCTGTCCTAATGTCAGAGTCGCTTTTGCGGCTCAATGTTGCTGTTGCCACTTAACAACCATTGATATTGAGACAAAACGTTTTCCTTGCGACTTCCGAACTCTTAGTCATTGCGCGAGAAAGCATGTGCAGGGACGCCGATATTTCTGCCGTATAGTCACAATCGCGTTCGCGACAGAAACTAGCCTTTGCTACTACATGACCTTTGATGATCTCACAGAATGTTTGTTTTGTGCCTTTCGAACGCTAAGTCGGTGCCAGACAATGTATGTGTTTTAACCTAAAAATTTCTGCCGGAATGTCAGAATGCTTGTCGTGACGGAAAGTTGCCGTTGCTTCTAGCAATACTTGATGTTACGTCTGAATTTTTCTGTTGCGACTTCCGAAACCTTAGACGTTGCGAGTGAATGTATGTGTTGCAGCGTGAAAATTTCTGTCCTAATGTCAGAATCACTGTCGGGGCGGAATATTGCCGTAGCTACCTCATAACTCTTGATGTTGCGACAAAAGCTTTCGGTTGCGACATCCAAACTTTTATTTGTGGCGAGAGAATGAATGCATCTGTTGTGACGTCAATATATCTGTCGTAATACCAGAATCGCTCTCGCGACAGAAAGTGGCCGTTGGTACTCTAGAACTCTTGATATTGCGAAAGAGCGTTTCTCTTTCGACAACCAAACTGTGAATGGCAGCGAGAGAATGCATGTGTTGCGACATCAATATATCTGTCGCAATTTCAGAATCACCGTTGCGACGGAAAGTTGCCTTTTCTACTTGAGAACCATTGATGTTGCGAAAGAACGTTTGTGTTGCGACTTCCGAACTCATAGTTGTTGCGAGAGAATGTATGTGTTGCGACGACAATATTTTTGCCGGAATGTCAGAATTGCAATCGCTACAGAAAGTTGATGTTGCTACTTCAAAACTCTCGATGTTGCTACATCACGTTTCTGTTCCGACTTCCAAACTTCTAAATATTGCGAGAGAATGTAAGTGTTGCGATGTCGATATTTCTGCCGTAATGTCAGAATTGTTCTCGCGATAGAAAGTTGCCGTTGCTAATTCAGAAATCTTGATCTTGTGAGAGAATATTTCTGTTGTGACTTTCGAACTGTTATTGCGAGAGAGTGTATGTCTAAATGAGAACTGGACCCTTTTTAAAGATAAAATTATCGAACTAACAAATAAATTCATTCCATCACGCAGTTTACGTAAGAGAAATCAGAAACCCTGGTTCACAAAAAACACTGCGAAGGCTCGAAAACAAGAAAAAACGCACATTTCCTACTGCTAAAGCCACGCAAGCCCTCACGCATGGGAAAAATATTACGAAGCTGACAACACTTACTTGGCCGAGATTGGAAGTGCTAAGCACTCATTTTATGAAGTAGTCTTACAAAAATGATTGTCGATATACCCAAGAAATTCTTTAAGGTGATAAACCCGAAGGAAGCACGCGTAATCACTTTAACTAACAATGCTGGTGAAAGCATGGCTGATACCGGCACACCTTTAACACTGCATTTTGATCTGTTTTTACAGACGAATTCGAAGCACCGTGTTTTACATTACCACCTATTATTACTTCACCCATGGACGCCATAACTTTCAGCAGTAGAGGAATTTCGTGCATAATAGATAAAATAAAAAAAAATATTCTGCCGCCGGCATATATGACATTAGTCAAAAAATTTTGAAATACTCTAACCCAGCCTGTTCCAGTATTTTCTGTTTGATGTTTTCACAATCACTCTGCGAAGGAACCATTCCAGACGACTGGAATGTGGGGAAGTTCGTTCCTGTGCACAAAACAGGTAATACTGATTTACCTCTTAATTATCGGCCCATTTCATTGACAAGTATTCCCTGCAAAATCATGGAACACGTCATTTACTCCCAAATCATGCAATTCATAGATTCCAATAGCAGCTCCCATCTGTCGCAGCATGGTTTTCGTAAGGGTTTTTCGTAGGAGACACAACTAGCCATTTTTCTTCATGACATTCACGCCAACCTTGATATTAATCTACAAACTGACGCCATCTTTTAGGTTTCGCTAAAGCGTTCGGTAAAGTCCCTCACCAACGCTTGGTTTTTAAACATTCCCACTTGAACCTACATCCAAACATCCTCGCGTGGATTAAGGAATTCCTCACGCATCGCTCTCAGTCTGTCTGCATTATTAACGACTCCTGCAACGCGCTCCCAGTCACCTCCGGCGTCCCGCAGGGTTGTGTCCTCGGTCCCTTGTTATTCCTCATTTACATAAACGACTTACCCTAGCGCGTATCTTGTCATATCCGCTTGTTTCCTGATGATTGCGTTATTTATCGTGTGGTAACTAACCATTCTGTACAAGAATCCCTTTAGGCAAACCTAAGCCACGTGCTAAACTGGTGTTCGCAGTAGATGATGACACCCAACCCTAACAAATGTAAGTACATGTGTTTTCACCTCCGTCACTACCCTTTTGTTTTTGAATATACCGTTGAATATACCAGCTGACCTCGTCCAGTCTTACAAATACTTAGGTATCACCATTTCAGATGACTTATCTTGGCGACTGCACGTAACTAACCTAATATCATCAGCTAATAAAGCATTAGGTTTCTTAAAACGTCACCTGCGGGAAGCCCTTCAACACGACAGACTACAACCATACATTTCACCTAACAGAACTGACCTGGAATACGCACCGCCCATCTGGAACCCTCATCAAGCATATTGAACAAATGCCATCGAAGCTGTACAAAATAGAGCTACCAGATTTATTCACTCTTCATACTCATTCGACGTTAGCATATTATCTTTAAAATTACAATCAGGTATGTGTGATCTTTCTGTTCGCCGTCGCATTGCCAGTATAGTTTTGTATGGCAAGTTTTTTTATTCGCCCCTAAGACAAGAACCATACATCTGAGCACCCCCACCACGCAGATCCCATCGCATCGGTCATGCTATTCGAGTTTTGCGTCCACGAGCCCGTACTACTACCCTTATCAACAAATTTTTTCACGAACGGCAACTGACAAGAATGACCTTCCCCAGCATATCGCTGCCATAACCTGTCCATCCACATTTTCGACTTCTGTAAACGCCTACATCTTGTAAACCCCACCTCTTATGTAACCCACCAAAAGGGGTCTTTAAGGAAAATAAAGTGATGTGATGTGTTGCGTCATCAAAATTTCTGCCGGAATGTCAGAATCGCTGTCGCGACAGAAAGTTGCTGATGCTTCTTAACAACACTTGATGTTGCGTCAGAATGTTTCCGTTGCGACTTCCGAACTCTTAGACGTTAAGAGAAATTGTATGTGTTGCGACGCGAAAAGTTCTGTCGTAATGTCAGAAACGTAGTCGCGGCAGATAGTTCGCGTTTGCTGCTTCACAACTATTGATGTTGCGACAGAACCTTTCTGTGGCGATTTCAAAACTCATAGTCTTGGAAAGAGTATGTATGTGTTGCGGCGTAAATATATCTCTAATAATGTCAGAATTGCTGTTGCGAGAGAAAGTTACCGGTTCTACTTCATAACCCTTGATATTGCGAAAGAACGTTTCTGCTGCGACTTCCGAACTCTTAGTAGCGGCGAGAGAATGTAAGTGTTACGACGTCAATATATCTCTCGTAACCTCAGAACCACTGTGGCGACAGAAAGTTGCCGTTTGTTCTTCAGAACACATGATGTTGCAACAGAACGCTTCTGTTTCGACTTCCAAGCGAGAGAATTTGTGTGTTGCGACGTCAATATATCTGTCCTAATGTAAGAATCCCTTTCACGGTTTAAAGTTGCGGTTGGCACTTAACAACCCTTGATATCGAAACAGAACGTTTCCATTGCGACTTCTGAACTCTTAGTCATTGCGAGGGAACGTACGTGTAGCGACGCCGATATTTCTGCCGTAATGTCACAATCGCGTTCGTTACAGAAATTAGCCTTTGCCACTACAGAACTCTTAATGTTGTGAGAGAACGTTTTTTTTGTGCCTTTCGAACTGTTGGTCGGTGCCAGAGAATGTATGTGTTTTGACCTCAAAATTTCTGCCGCAATGTCAGAATGTCAGAATACTTGATGTTGCGTCAGACTTTTTCCGTTTCGACTTCCGAAATCTTAGTCGTTGCGAGCGAATGTATGTGTTGCGACGTGAAAATTTCTGTCCTAATGTCAGAATCTCTGTCGGGACCGAAAATTGCCGTAGCTACTTCAGAACTCTTGATGTTGCGACAGAACGTTTCTGTTGTGACATCCAAATTCCTATTTGTTGTGAGAGAATGTATGTGTTGCGGCGAATGTATTTCTGTCATAATGTCATAATTGCTGTCGCGACAGAAAGTTGCTGTCACTAATCCAGAACTCTTGATGTTGCGACTTAACATTACTGTTGCTACTTCGGGACTCTTAGACTTTCCGAGAGAATGTGTGTGTTGCGACGTCGATATTTCTGTCGTAATGTCAGAACCGCTATCGCTACAGAAAGTGGCCGTTGCTACTTCAAACTCATGATATTATGACAGAATGTTTCAATTGTGACTTTCGAACTGTTAATCATTGCGAGAGAATGCATGTTTTGCGACGTCAAAAGTTCTGCTGGAATGTCAGAATGCCTGTTGTGACAAAAGTTGTCATTGGCACTTCACAACTCCTGATGTTGCGAAAGAACGTTTCTCCTGCGACTTTCGAACTCATAGTGTTTGCGAGAAATATATGCGTTGTGACGTGAGAATTTCTGTGGTAATGTGACAATCGCTGCCAGGGGCGAAAGTGGCCGCTGCTGCTTCAGAACTCTTCATCTTGTGACAGAATGTTTCTGTTTCAACTTCCGAACACTCATCGCTGCGAGAGAATGTATGCGTTGCAACGTCAATATTTCTGTCGTAATGTAACAATCGCTCTCGGGACAGAAAGTTGCCAGTTCTACATCAGAACCATTGGTGTTGTGACAGAACATTTCTGTTGCAACTTCCGAACTCTTACTCGTTGCGAGAGGATGTATGTCTTTCGACGACAATACTACTGTCGTAATGTGAGAATCGCTGTCGCGACAGAAAGTTGTCGTTGCTACTTCAGATCTATTGATGTTGTGAGAGAACGCGTCTGTTGCGACTTCCGAATTCGTAGCCATTGCGTGAGAATACATCTGTTGCAACGTCAAAATTTCTGCGCTAATACCATAATTGCTGGGGGGGAAAAAAGTTTCCATTGCTACTTCAGAAGTCTTCATGCTGCAATAGAGGTATGCATTGCGTCGTGAAAATTTCTGTCGAAATATCGGAATAGCTGTCGCGACAGAACGTTGGCGTAGCTATTTCAGTAGTCTTGATGTTGAAAGAGAACATTTCTCTAGCAACTTCCGAACTCTTGGTCGCAGCGAGAGAATGCATGCTTCGCGACATCGTTATTTATGTCTTAATGTCACAAACGCTGTGACGACAGAAAGTGGTCGTTGCCACTTCAGTACTCGATGTTGCGACCGAACGTTTCTGTTGTGATTTCCGAACTCTTAGTCGTTGCTAGAGAATGTATGTCTTGCAAATCCAATATTTCTGTCGTAATGTCAGAATCGCTGTCACGACAGAAATTTGCCGTTTCTACTTAACAAGCCTTCACGTTGGGTCAGAATGTTCCCGTTGCGACTTCCGAACTCTTAGTAGTTGCGAGAGAATGTGATGATGATGTATGGCGTTTTGTGGCGCAAGGGCCAGTTATGGCCAAAAAGCGCCATGTCTGTGCTAATAAGTTTGCAGTGTACTTATGATTACTATGGCGTTGGTGTGAGGTGGCTGTAAAGAGGCCTTAAAATATACGCTCTAAAGTGCGTAAAATCTGTAGGATAAAATTATGGCGATGACGTATGACTTGTACTATGAAAATTTAGATGGATATAAAAAGAATGATACGAAAGGTAAAATATATTAGATTATGAGAAATGCCAGAGCACTACTGCCTCCTTAGAGCCTTTGAAACGCAAGGGCCTGGAGGCATGTGCTATGCAAAACAATTATCGCAGTGGCATCCTCTCGAGAGAGGAGGCGCTACGAATTCATGGGACTAATAACAATTAAGACCACATCTCTCAGAAAACCTAGCACTGAGTCAGTATTAAAAAGAGGTTCTGGACCAAGAAGCATTGCAGGATGAAGAGGAATGTGCTGTCGGTATGCTAGTGAAAAATGTCTCTTTCTCTCAGATTCGGCTTCCCGCCACTCCAGGAGGACGTGGAGTACGGTCAGCCTCTCCCCGCATCTGCCACAGGTTGGAGGCTCACTTCCGGTCAGTAGAAAGTTATGGGTGCCATATGTATGTCCTATTCTTAACCGACAGAATAGGACATCTGTTCGGCGCGATTTTGTTGTAGAGGGCCAGAGTCCTAACTGTGGCTTTATTAGGTGGAGCTTATTATCTTTTTCTGCGTCCCAAATGCGTTGCCAGTGGGCCCGCAGCCGCCTTCGCAAGAAAGGCCTCAGATCTGTGACAGACACCTCAGCGGTAGGGTTAACGGCTTGCGATGCTATAGACGTGGCCATCTCGTCCGCCAGAACGTTGCCCTCAATGCTCCTATGGCCAGGCACCCAGCATATAATGATATGCTGGTTAGATATGTACGCTTTACACAAGACAGAATATAGTTCAATAAGTACTGGATTTTTGTGTCTATAGGGTGACATCAAGGCCTTCACGACGCTTAGGGAGTCTGTATATATCGCGGATTTTTGAAGTTTCGATTTTCCTATGTGATTTACAGAAGACAGTACTGCGTAGGCCTCGGCCGTAAAGATACTTGATTCCGGATGCAGTACACCAGATTCTGAGAAGGATGGGCCGAAGGCAGCATAAGACACCCAGGCATTTGACTTCGAAGCGTCTGTGTAGAACTCTGCGCAGGAGTGCTTGTGCTGGAGTTCAAGAAAATGCATTCGGATTTCTATCTCTGGTGCGTGTTTTGTTACATCTAAAAAGGATATGTCACATTCTATGACCTGCCACTCCCAAGGCGGTAACAACTTGGTTGGATGCATTAGGCGAAGCTCGAGGAGTGGAGCATGTATCTCATCGCTAAGCTCCCTCACTCGAAGCGAGAAAGGCTTTCTTACAGAAGGACGATTATGGAATAGTGTAGTGCAGGTCATATCGTTAACAGTGTTAAAACATGGATGTTGATGATTGGAAAGTATTTTCAGGAAATATGTAAGGCTGATGTAAGTTCTTTGTAGATGGAGGGACCATTCATTTGATTCCGCGTATAAGCTTTCTATTGGGCTAGTTCTGAAAGCGCCAGTGGCTGAGCGGATACCTAGATGGTGGACAGGATCTAGGCTCTTTAATGCGCTCGGAGCGGCAGAGTTATATACGACGGCGCCATAGTCCAATCGTGAACAAATTAGGCTCTTATAAACATTCATCAAACACTTCCTGTCGCTACCCCATGTTGAGTGGGATAGAATTTTAAGTAGGTTCATTGTCCTTAGACATTTTTCTTTGAGATATTTAATGTGCTGAATAAAAGTAAGCTTGGAGTCTAGTATAATACCTAGAAATTTGTGTTCTTTGTTGATAGGTATTTGATGTCCACAGACATGAACACAAGGATCTGGAACCAGGCCTCTCTTTCTAGTAAAAAGAACACAGGAACTTTTGTGGGGGTTGATTTTGAATCCATTTTCGTCTGCCCACTTGGAAATTGGTTCAAGCCCTCCTGTACCTGTCTCTCGCATACTGTGAGGTTGCAGGATTTGAAGCCTATTTGTATATCGTCTACGTATACGGAATAAAAGATGGCCGGTGGAAGTGACGCACGTAGTGTGTTCATCTTCACGATAAATAGAGTGCAACTCAGCACGCCTCCCTGGGGTACACCAGTTTCCTGCATAAAAGCACGTGACAGTGCATTACCGACTTTTACTCGGAAGGTACGATTTGACAAATAGCTTTCAATAGTGTTCAGCATATTGCCACGGATGCCCATTCTCGACAAGTCTCGCAAGATCCCGTAACGCCATGCTGTGTCATACGCCTTCTCCATGTCGAGGAATATTGATAGGAAAAACTGTTTACGAATAAATGCATCCCGGATGTTTCCTTCAATGCGCACAAGGTGATCGGTAGTCGATCGTCCTTCTCTGAATCCACACTGATTGGGATCGAGCATATTGGCGAGTTCAAGGAAGTGTATAAGTCTGCGATTAATCATTTTTTCGAAAAGCTTACAGAGACAATTTGTAAGAGCTATCGGTCGGTAACTTGCCGCCAAGGAAGGGTCTTTACCCTGCTTGAGAACAGGGACCACAATCGCTTCTTTCCATGAGGATGGGAGGTATCCCGCAGCCCACATAGTGTTGAAAAGTGTGAGAAGTGTAAGTTGTGTGTCAGTATGTAAGTTTCTGATCATGTCATACATGACTCGGTCAGGTCCCGGTGCAGTGCTTTTGCATGTGTTCAATGCAGCTCTCAACTCGGCAATACTGAAGGGCTGGTGATACGGTTCATTTTCTCTGGATTTTCGTAAGATTGGCTTACGTTCTTCTGTTTCTTTAAGTTTCAAAAAGGATTGGGAATAGTGAATTGAGCTCGACACGTGCTCAAAGTGCTCCCCAAGTGAGTTTGCCTGAGCTTGCAGGGTATCGCCTTCTGTGTTTACCAAAGGCAGTGAACATGTTTGCCGCCCTCTTATTCTATTAACCCTGTCCCAGGCTTTGGCCTCATAAGTAAACGAGTTGATACGCGATAGAAACTTCTGCCAACTTTCTCGTCTGGCCTGTCGGCGGGTTCGCCTACCTTGGGATTTTACTTTTTTAAAATTGCTAAGATTCTCCGCAGTGGGAGAAGCGCGTAGCAACGCCCACGCCCTGTTCTGATTTTTACGAGCGATCCTACAATCTTCGTTCCACCACGGAACCCGCCATTTACTTCTGATATGCATTTAGATGCAATATCTATAATGAAGGCTGTGAGATACTGCACAGCGGCATCAATTCCTAAGGAAGACTTGTCATTCCATGAGATACTAGTTAAGTTTCGGAACTTCTCCCAGTCGGCTGTATCGATCTTCCACCTAGGAGCCTGCGGTAGACATTCTTTTTCTTTATGTGTTTACAGCAGTATGGGGAAGTGGTCGCTCCCGTAAGGATTGTTGGTAACTTCCCATTCGAGTTCAGGCAGTATACAAGGGGAAACTAGGCTGAGGTCAATTGAAGAAAATGTTCTGTTTGCGAGAGAATAATATGTGGGTGTCTTCTTATTCAGCAGACACGCACCGGACGAAAAAAGAAACTGTTCAACGAGACGACCTCGCGCATCGATACGAGAGTCTCCCCACAGGCTGCTGTGCGCATTGAGATCGCCAAGAACAACATAAGGTTCTGGCAATTGATCTATCAAGGACTGAAATTCATGTTTGTTTAGTTGGTAATGCGGGCGTATGTAAAGCGAGCAAATGGTGATGAGTTTGTTTAGTAGGACAGCTCGAACCGCCACTGCTTCAAGGGGCGTTTGTAGCTGTAAAGGTTGACAAGCTATACTTCCGTGAGTGACTATGGCAACACCGCCCGATGATGCTACGGCATCATCGCGATCTTTGCGAAAAGTTAGATACTGTCGAAGAAAGTTTGTGTGTTTGTTTTTTAAGTGTGTTTCCTGTAAACTTTTGGATTGTGTTTTTGTATAAGTTCCTGCACATCATCAAGGTTTCTGATAAGACCTCTGACATTCCATTGTATGATTTGTGTATCCATATTTAAAGAAAAATTGGTGCCGTGTTTACGGAAACGGAGGTGATGCCTTAGGTTACAGAGCTCTTTCGAGGCCCTGTAACGGGAGTTCTACCCTTTCTGGAGCGTTCGAGGGAGCCTCGCCGCTCCTTAGGCGCTTGGCGCGCCGTGAGGACAGGTGTAGTGTCCATTGCCTCTTGTGAGGCGCCGGACACATGCTCTTGCGAGCGAGAATTTACCAGCGAGGGTCCTGCCTTGGAGGGCAAGGCCCCTGCGCCCACCAGCCCGGAGGTCGATGGGGCTCCCTGGGGGATTTGGCTACGCCGGCCGTTGCCAGCGCTGGAAGGGACCTGGGAGGTTGAGGCAGCCTCGGCTGCGCCCACCTTCGGTGGTCCCTTCTCCTCGGTTGACGGAGCAGCGCTAGCTGCAACCGCCGCGGGGGCAGATGGCGTGACTGCCGACTCACGGCTTGTGGGTCGGACAGCCGCCGGAGGCCGTTGTGACGCTGCCCCCTGACGCGCCACTTCGGCAAAGCTGGCCTTAGGAAGGTATGCAACCCGCCTACGTGCCTCCTTGAATGAGATATTTTCTTTCACTTTGATCGTTACGATTTCTTTTTCTTTTTTCCAGGAGGGGCACGACCGCGAGTATGCGGCGTGCTCCCCGTCACAGTTGACACAGTGGAGAGCGTTCTCACAGGCTTCAGAGGCGTGTTCTTGAGCACTGCATTTTGCACAAGTTTGGCGGCCTCGGCAGCTCTGCGAGCTGTGACCGAAGCGCTGGCATTTGAAACATCGGAGTTGGTTTGGCACGTACGGCCTAACACGGAGCTTGATGTAACCGGCCTCGATTGATTCGGGCAAGATACTTGATCCAAAAGTAATTATAAGGTGCTTTGTCTGAATCTCTTTACCATCCCGCCTCATCTTAATTCTTCTGACATTGATCACATTTTGTTCGCTGAAGCCCTCCAGGAGTTCCGCTTCGGTCAGCTCAAGCAGATCATCATCTGACACAACACCACGGGTGGTGTTCATTGTACGGTGTGGGGTTACTGTTATGGGGGTCTCTCCAAATGACACTAGTTGCGGTAGCTTCTCATATTGTTTTACATCGCGGAGCTCCAAGAGGAGGTCTCCGCTTGCCATCCTCGACACCTTGTATCCTGGACCAAAAACATCAGTGAGGAACAAGGAATGGTGAGATGTTGCGCACTGCTTTGTTTGGCTTTTCGGAATGAATAACTTGGAAGCGGGGAAAATTCTGGGTATGGCGTCCAAAGAACTTGAAGACATCTTCGGTGCGCCCTCGTTTCTGAGGGCGATCAGCAATGGAAGGGAAGGAGGTTTCCATGAAAAAATGTGTACATTCGGCAACAGCGCCGACCGCCCACCACGGAGCCCAACGAGGGGACGCGGCAGTACTTGCATACAAGTCTGCACGACGCCAGTCGTACGCCGTCACTATAACCGAATATGGTGTACCCAAGGTTGGATAGCCACACAGGGTTAACCCTTGCCGCCAGGAGAAAAGAAGTAATAAGAAGAGAGAAGGAGACAGGAAAGGTCAAAAAGTGGGAGAAAGAGACGAAGATTCGAGGAGGGAGAGACAGGAAAAGGCGACTGCCGATGTCCTCCAGGTGGGTCAGTCTGGAGGTGCCGTCTATGTGAAGCCGAGGCCGAAGAGGTGTGTTGCCTCCGCCGGGGGGCCTTAAAGGTCCAAACACCCAGCATCAGCTCAACCCCCAGGATCCCCTTTTCCCCAGACACGGCTAAGCCGCGCACGGCTACACGCGGGAGGGTCCAAACCTCGTGTGCTCGGGTACGTGGTGTCGCAACACACCAAACGCCTGCTGACGCAGACGCCCCTGCGGGGCGAGAGAATGTATGTCTTTCGATGACAATATTACTGTCATGATGTCAGAACCGCTGTCGCGACATAAAGTTGCCGTTGCTACTTCAGAACACTTGACGTTGGGACAGAACGTTTCTCTTGCCACTTCCAAACTCTTAGTCGCTGCGAGACAATGTATGTGTTACAACGTCAATATTTCTGTCATAATGTCAGAATCGCTGTCGAGACTGAAGTTTGCCGTTACTACCTTACAACACTTCCTTTCGCGTCAGAATGTTTCCGTTGCGACTACCGTTCTGTTAGCCTTTGCGAGAGAAGTATGTCTTGCGACGTGAAAATTTCTGTCCTATTTTAAAATTGCTGTCGCGACAGAAAGTAGCCGTTGCGACTTCAGAACTGTTGATGTTGCGACAGGACGACTGTGTGGCGATATCCAGAGTCTTAATGGTTGCGAGAAAATGTATTTGTTCCGACGTCAATATATATGTCGTAATGTCAGAATTGCCGTTGCGACAAAAAGATACAGTTTCTTTTTCAGAACCCTTGATGTTGCGAAGAACGTATCTGTTGCGACTTCCCAACTCTTAGTTTTTGCGAAAGAATGTACGTGTTGCGACGAGAATATTCCTCTCGTAATGTTATAATTGCTGTCGCGAAAAAGTTACAGTTTCTACTTCAGCACTCTTGATGTTGCGACAGAACGTTTCTGTTGAATTTCAGAACTCATAGTATTGGCAAGAGCATGTATGTGTTGCGACTTCGATATTTCTATCGAAATGTCAGAATCGCTGTCGCTACAGAAAGTTGCCGTAGCTACGCCAGAACTCTTGATCTCGTGACAGAACGTTTCTGTGGCGACTTACAAACTCTTAATCGTTGAGAGAGAATGTATGGGTTGTGACGTCGATATTTGTGTCATAATGTCAGAATAGCTGTCCCGAGAGAAATTTGCCGTTGATACCTTGCAACACTTCACGTTTCGTCAGAATGTTTCTGTTGCGACCTCCGAAATGTTAGCCGTAGCGAGAGAAGCATGCGTTGAGACGTTAAAATGTCTGTCGTTATGTCACAATAGCAGTCGCCAAAGAAAGTTGGTGTTGCTTCTTAATAACACTTGATGTTGCGGCATAACGTTTCTGCTGCAATTTCTGAACTCACATTCTTAGAGAGAGAATGGATGTGTTGCAACATAGATATTGATGTCTAAATCTCAAAATCGCCCTCGTAACCCAAATTTGCCGTTGCTACTTCTGAATGTTCATGTTGCGACCAAATGTTTCTCTTGCGACTTATGAACTCTTAGTCGTTGCGAGAGAAGTATGCGTTGCAACGTAAACATTTCTGTTGTATTGTGAGAATAGCTGTCGCGAAAGAAAGTTGCTGTTGCTACTTCAGTACTCTTGATGTTACGACAGAATGTATCTGTTGTCACTTTCAAGCTCTTAGTCGGTGCGAGAGAGTGTACGAGTTGCGACATAAAATTTCTGCCGTAATATCAGAATCGCTGTCGCGACAGATAGTTGCCGTTGCTACTTCAGAAATCTTGATGTTGTGACAGAACGTTTCTGTGGCGCCTTCCGATGTCTTAGTAGTTGCGCGAACATGTGCGTGTTTCTATGTCTATATTTCTGTCGTAATGTCATTATTGCTGCTGCGAGAAAAAGTTTCCGTTGCTACTTCAGCCCTCTTGACGTTGAGACAGAACATTTCTGTTGCGACTTCCAAATTCTTGGCTATTGCCAGAGAAGGTATTTGTTGCGACGTCAAAATTTCTCCCGTAATGTCAGAATGCCTGTCATGAGAAAAAGTTGCCGTTGCTACATCAGCCCTCTTGACGTTGAGACAGAACATTTCTGTTGCGACTTCCAAATTCTTAGCTATTGCTCGAGTAGGTATATGTTGCAACGTCAAAATTTCTGCCGTAATATCAGAATGCCAGTCATGAGAAAAAGTTGTCGTTTTTACTTCAGAACACTTGATGGTGCGAGAAAACAATTCTATTTCGACTTCCAAACTCTTAGTCGCTGCGAGACAATTTATGTGCTGTGACATCAAAATAGCTGACCTAATGTCAGAGTCGCTGTTGCGATTCAAAGTTGCCGTTGGCACTTAACAAACCTTGATATTGAGACAGAACGTTTCCATTGCGACTTTCAAAGTCTAAGTCATTGCGAGAGGTTATATATGTTTTGACGCCAAAATTTCTGCCGGAATGTCAGAATGCCTGTCGTGACAGAGAGGAACCGTTGCTCTTTAACAACACTGGATGTTGCCTCAGAATTTTTCCGTTATGACTTCCGAAACCTTAGTCGTTGCGAGCGAATGCATGTATTGCGACGAGAAAAATTCATTCATAATGTCGGAATCACTGTCGCGACAGAAAGTTGCCATTGCGACTTCAGAACACTTCATGTCGCGACAGAACGGTTCTGTGGCGATTTCCGATCTCATGGTCTTTGCAAGAAAATGTGCGTATGGCGATCTCGATATTTCTCTCGTGATGTGAGAATTGCTGACGCAACAGAAAGTTGCCATTGCTAATTCAGAACTCTTGATGTTGTGACAGAAAGTTTTTGTTGCGACCTCCAAACGCCTAACAGTTGCGACAGAATCTATGTGTTGCTTTGTCTGTTGTAATATCAGAACCGCTGTTGCGAAAATAAGTCACAGTTTCTACTTCAGAACTCTTGGTGTTGCGAAAGAACGCTTCTGTTTCGGCTTCCGAACTCTTAGAATTTGCGAGAGAACAAATGTATTGCGTCGTCAAAGTCTCTGCCATACTGCCAGAATCGCTGTCGCGAGAGAAAGTGGCCGTTGGTACTTCACAACTTTGATCTCGTGACAGAATGTTTCTGTTGGCACTTTCGAACTGTTAGCCATTGCGAGAGAATGTAATTGTTGCGACGTCAATATTTGTGTCCTAATATCAGAATCAGCGTCGTTACAGAAAGTTGCCATTGCTACTTCTCAACTTGATGTTGGGACCGAGCGTTTATGTTGCAATTTCCGAACTCTTAGTTGTTGCTAGAGAATGTATTTGTTGTAGCGCCCATATTTCTGTCGTAATGTCAGAATGGCTGTCACGACAGAAATTTGCCGTTGCTACTTAGCAACACTTCACGTTGCGTCAGAATGTTTCCGTTGCGACTTCTTAACTCATAGTCGTTGCAATTGAAGTATGCGTTGCGTCGTGAAAAATTCTGTCGAAATGTCAAAATAGCTGTCGCGACAGAATGTTTCTGTAGATACTTCAGTTCTCTTGATTTTGCGACAGGACGTTTCTGTTGCCATTTCCCAACTCTTAGCCCTTGCGAGAGAATGTATGTCTTTCGACGACAATATTACTGTCTTATGTTAGAATCGTCGCGACAGAAATTAGCCGTCCCTACTTCAGAACACTTGATGTTGCGACAGAACGTTTCTCTTGTGACTTCCAAACTCTTAGTCACTGCGAGAGAATGTAACAGTTGCGACGTAGATATTTCTGTCGCAATGTCACAATCGCTGTCGCGGCAGAAAGTGGCCGTTGCTACTTCAGAACTTTTGATCTTGTGACAGAATGTTTCTGTTGGGACTTTCGAACTGTTAGTCATTGAGACAGAATGCATGTGTTGCAACGACAAAATTTGTGCCGTAATGTCAGAATGCCTGCCGCGACAGAAAGTTGGTATTGCTTCTTCAGATCTCGTGATGTTGCGCGAGAACATTTCTGTTTCAACTTCCGAACACTTGTTGCGAGAGGCTGCGTGTGTTGCAACGTCAATATTTCCGTCTTAATGTCAGACCCTAACAACAATTCCTGTTGCGTCAGAAGGTCTCGGTTGTGACTTCCGAACTGTTAGTCGTTGCGAGAGAATGTATATTCTGCAACGTGAAAATTCCAGTTGTAATGTCAAAATTTCGGCCATAATGTCAGAATCGCTGTAGCGCCACGAAGTTGCCATTGCTACTTCAGAATTATTGACGTTGCGAAGGAACGTTTCTGCTGCGACTTCCGAACTCTTAGTAGTTCCAAGAAATATATGTGTTGCGACGTGAGAATTTCTGTCGCAATGTCGGAATCACTGTCGGGACAGAATTTCGCTGTTTTTACATCGAAAGTGTTGATCTTGCGGCAGCACAATTCTGTTTTGATTTCCCAAATATTAGTCGCTGGGAGAGATTATATGTGTTCCGACGGGAAAATTTCTGCCGTATTGCAAGAATGCTTGCCGCGACAGAAAGTTGCCGTTGCGCTTCAGAACTCTTGTTACTGCAAGAGAACGTTTCTGTTGCAACTTCCAAAATATTACTAGTGGTGAGAGAATGCGTCTGTTGCGGCGTCAAATTGTCTGCTGTAATGTCAAAAAGCCTGTCGTGACAGAAAGTTCCCTTTATGCTTCAGAACTCCTGATGTTGCGACAGAACGTTCCAGTTTCGACTTCCGAACACTTATCGTTGCGAGAGAATCAGTGTGTTGCAACGTCAGTATTTCTGTCGTGATGTCAGAATCGCTGTCGCGATAGAAATTTGCTGTTGCTTCTTAACAACACTTGATATTGCGTCAGAATGTTTCCGTCGCGACTTCCGAAATGTTAATCGTTGCGACAGAATGTATGTGTTGCGACGCGACAATTTCTGTCGTAATGTCAGGATTGCTGTCACGACTGACAGTGGCCCCTTGCTATTTCAGAACTCTTGATGTTGCGACAGAACGCTTCTGTGTCGATTTCTGAACTCTTAATTGTTGTGAGATAATGTATGTGTTGTGACGTCGATATTTGTGTCGTAATGACAGAATCGCTGTCCCGACAGAAATTTGCCGTTGCTACCTTACAATACTTCATGTTTCGTCAGAATTTTTCTGTCGCGATTTCCGAAATGTCTACCGTTGTGAGAGAAGCATGCGTTGCGACGTTAAAATTTCGGCCGGTATGTCAGAATAGCTGTCGCCAAAGAAAGTTGGTGTTGCTTCTTAAAAACACTTGATGTTGCGAGAAAACGTGTCTGTTTTAACATCCGAACACTTGTTGCGAGAGGATGTATGTGTTGCAACGTCAATATTTCTGTCCTAATGTCAGAATGGCTGTCGCAACAGAAATTCTCCATTGCTACCTAACAACACTTCCTGCTGCGTCTGAATGTTTCCGTAGCGACTTCCGAACTTTTAGTTGTTGCGAGAGAATGTACGTGCTGCGACGTGAAAACTTATATCGTAATGTGAAAATCTCAGTCGTAACGTCAAGATCGCTGTAGTGACAAAAAGCTGCCATTGCTAATTCAGAATTATTGATGTTGCGAAAGGACATTTCTGCTGCGACTTCCGAACTCTTAGTAGTTGCGAGAAATATATGTGTTGCGAGGTGAGAATTTTTGTCGTAATGTCAAAATGGCTGTCGCGAGACAATGTTGCCGTTTTTTCATCAGAACCCTTGATCTTGCGACAGCCCATTTCTGTTCCGATTTCCGAAACCTTAGTCGCTGCCAGAAAATATATATGTTGCGACGACGATATTTCTGGCATGATATCAGAATGCCTGTCACGACAGAATGTAGCCGTTGCTACTTCAGAACTCTTGATGTTGCGACAGAACTTTTCTGTTGCGACTTCCGAACTTCCGGGCGCTGCGAGCGAATGTATGTTTTGCGATGTAAAAATTTCTGTCTTATAATGTCAGAATCGTTGTCGCGACAGAAAGTTTCCGTTGCTGCTTCAGAACTCTTGATGTTGCGACAGAACCTTTCGGTGGCAATTTCCGATCTCATATTCTTGGCAAGAGAATGTACGCGTTGCTACGTCGATATATCTGTCGTAATGTCAGAATCGCTGTTGCGACAGAAATTACAGTTACAGAATGTAGGTGTTGCTACTAAATATTTCTCTCGTAATGTCATAATTGCTGTTACGACAGAAAGTTGCGTTTATTACTTCAGAACTCTTGATGTTGCGACATTACGTTACTGTTGCGACTTAGAAACTCAGACTTTGCGAGAGAATGTGAGTCTTGCGACGACGATATTTTTGTCGTCACAATGTCGCAATCGCTGTCACGACAGAAAGTTGCCGTTGCTGCTTCAGAACTCTTGATCTTGTGACAAAATGTTTCAGTTGTGACCGTCGAACTGCTAATCATTGCAAGAGAGTGCATGTGTCGCGACGTCAAAATTTCTGCCGGAATGTCAGAACGCCTGCCGCGAGAGAAAGTTGTCATTACTTCTTCAGAGCTCGTGATGTTGCGACAGAACGTTTCTGTTTCAGCTTCCGAACGCTTCCGAACACTTGGTGCGTCAATATTTATTTTGTAATGTCAGAATCGCTGTCGCGACAGAAATCCGCCGTTGCTACCTAAGAACACTTCCTGTTGCGTCAGAATGTTACAGTTGCGCATTTCGAACTCGTAGCCGTTGCGAGAGAATGTATGTGCTGCGACGTGAAAATTTCAGTTGCAATGTCAAAATTTCAGTCTTAATGTCAGAACCGCTGTAGCGCCACAAAGTTGCCATTGCTACCTCAGAAATATTGATGTTGCAGATCAACGATTCTGCTGCGACTTCCGAACTCTTACTTGTTGCAAGAAATACGTGTGTTGCGACGTCAGAATTTCTTTCGCAATGCCAGAATCGTTGTCGCGACAAGAAGATGCTGTGGCTTCTTCAGAACACTTGATGTTCCGACAGATCGTTTTTGTTGCGACTTCCGAACTCTTATTCTTTGCGAGATAATGCATGTGTTGCGATGTCGATATTCCTGTTGTTATGTAAGAATCACTGTCGGGACAGCAAGTTGCAGTTGCTTCTTAATAAATGTTCGTCTTCCGAATCAACCTTTCTGTTGCGACTTCCGAACTGTTAGTCTTTGCGAGAGAATGTATGTACTGCGATTTTATTATTTCTGCCGCAATGTGAGAACTGCTGTCATGACAGAAATTTGCCGTAGCTATTACTGAACACCTGATGTTGCGAACGAACGTTTCTGTTGCGACACCCAAACGACTCAATCGTTGCTAGAGGATGTATTTGTTGCAACGTCAATATTTCTGTCGTAATATCAGCAAACGTGTCGCGACAAATGTTGCCTTTGCTACTTAACAATTCTTGATGTTGCAACAGAACGTTTCTGTTGCTACTTTCGAACTCTTAGTCGGTGCGAGACAACGTATGTGCTGCGACGTCAATGTTTCCGTCGTAATGTCAGCATAGCTGTCGCGACAAATGTTGCCTTTGCTGCTTAACAACTCTTGATGCCGCGACAAGAACGTTTCTGTTGCTACTTTCGAAGTCTTAGTCGTTGCGAGAGAATGTACGTGTTGCGACGTCAAAATTTCTGCCGGAATGTCAGGATGGCTCTCGCGACAGAGAGTTGCCGTAGCTATTTCTGAACTCCTGATGTTGCGATAGAACGTTTCTGTTGCGTCTCCCAAAGTCTCAGTCCTTGAAAGTAAATGTTTGTGTTGCAACGTCAATATTTCTGTCGCAATATCAGAATAACTGTGGCGACAAATGTTAGTTTTCCTACTGAACAACTCTTGATGTTGCAACAGAACGTTTCTGTTGCTACTTTCGAACTCTTAGTCGGTGCGAGACAATGTATGTGTTGCGACGTCAATATTTCTGTCGTAATGTCAGCATAGCTGTCGCGACAAATGTTGCCTTTGCTGCTTAACAAATCTTGATGCCGTGACAGACCGTTTCTGTTGCTACTTTCGAACCCTTAGTCGTTGCGAAAGAATGTATGTGTTGCAACGTCAATATTTCTGTCGTAATGTCGGAATCGCTGTTGCGTCAGAAAGATGCTGTGGCTCCTTCAGAACACAGAAAGTTTGTGTTGCGACTTTCGATCACTTAGTCGTTGCGACGGAGTGTATATGTTCGTTGTAAGAATCAATGTCTTAATGTCAGAATCGATGTCGCGACAGATAATTGCTGCGGCTACTTCAGGACACTTGATGTTGCAGCAGAACGTTTCTGTTGTGACTTCCGAACTAATAATCTTTGCCGCAGAATGTATGTGTCGCGGCGTCAATATTTCTGTTATGTCATATTCGCTGTTGCGTCAGAAATTTCCCGTTTCTGCTTCAGAACTCTTGATATTGCGACAGAAGCTTTATGTTGAGACTTTCGAACTCTTAGTCTTTGCGAAAGAGTGTATGTATTGCGATGTTAATATTTCTGTCGTAATTTCAGCATCGCTGTCACGACAGAAAGTTGCCGCTGCTACTTCCGATCACAAGATGCTGGGACAGAACATTTCTGTTGTAACTTCTGAACTATTAGTCTTTGCCAGAGAATGTATGTGTTGCGACATGACAAATAATGTCTATATATGTCAGAATCGCTGTGGCGACAGAAATTTGCCGTTGCTACTTCCGAACTCTTGATGTTGCGATTTCTGAACTTTTAGTCTTTGCGAGAGAATGTAAATCTTGCGACGTCGATATTTCTCTCGTAATGTCAAAATCGCCGTCGTGACAGAAAGTTGCCGTTGCTAATTCAGAACTCTTGATACTGTGACAGAACTTTTCTGTGGCAACTTCTGAACTCTTAGTCGTTGCGAGAGAATGTACTTGTTGAGTCGTCGATATTTCAGACGTAATGTCAGAATCGCTTGCGCGACAGAAATTTGCCGTTGCTACTTCAGAAGTCATGATGCGACAGAACGTTTGAGTTGTGACTTTCGAACTCTTAGTCTTTGTGAGGGAATGTATGCGTTCCGCTGTCAGAATTTCAGTCCTATTGTCAGAATCGCTGTCGCGGCAGAATTTTGCCAGTAATACTTCAAAACTCCTCATACTGTGACAAAACGTTCCTGTTGTAACTTCCGAACTACAAGTCTTTGCCAGAAAATGTATGTGGTGCGACGTGAAAAATTCTGTCGTAATGTCAGAATCGGTGTCGCGACAGATATTTGCTCTTGCTACTTCCGAACTCTGGATGTTGCGACAGAACCTTTCTTTTGCGACTTCTGAAGTCTTAGTCTGTGTGATAGATGCATGTCTTGCGTAGTCGATATTTGTATCGTAATGCAAGAATTGCGTTTGCGAGAGAATGTTGCCATTGCTACGTTAGGATCCTTGATGTTGTTACAGAAATTTCTGTTGCGACTTCCGAACACTTAGTCGTTGTGAGAGAAGGTACATGTTGAGATGTCGATATTGCTGATGTAATGTCAGACTCGCCTTCGCGACAGAAAGTTGCCTTTGTTCTTCAGAACCAATGATGCTGTGACAGAACGTTTGCGTTGCAACTTTCGATCACTTAGTCGTTGCGAGGCAGTGTATGCGTTCCGCTGTCAGAATTTCTGTCGTAATGTCAGAATCGCTGTCTCGACAGATAGTTGCTGTGGCTACCTCAGGACACTTACTGTTGCAGCAGGACGTTTCTGTCGTGATTTCCGAACTATAAGTCTTCGGCAGAGAATGTATGTGTTGCGACGTCAATATTTCTGTCGTAATGTGAGAATCGCTGTTGCGAGAGAAATTTGCCGTTTCTGCTTAAGAACTCTTGATGTTGCGACAGAACCTTTATGCTGCGACTTCCGAACTATCAGTCTTTGCAAAATAATGTACGTCTTGCGCCGACGAAGTTGAAGTTGCTACTGCACAATTCTTGATACTCTGACAGAACGTTTGTGTTGTAACTTCCGCACTATTAGTCTTTTCCAGAGAATGCGTTGCGGCGTGAAAATTTCTGTCGTAATGTCAGAATAGCTGTTGCGACAGAAAGTTGCTCTTGCTACTTCCGAGCTCTTGATGTTGTGACAGAACCTTTTTTGGGGGACTTCCGCAGTCTAAGTCTTTGCGAAAGAATATTGTATTGCGACGTCGGTATTTCTGTCGTAATGCAAGATTTGCTGTCGCAACAGAATGGTGCCGTTACTAATTCTGGACCCTTGATGTTGTGACAGAACGTTTCTGTTGCGACTTCCGAACTCTTAGTCGCTGTGAGAGACAGTACGTGTTGAGACGTCGATATTTCTGACGTAATGTCAGAATCGCTTTCGGCACAGAAAGTTGCCGTTGGCACTTTAGAACTGATGATGTTGGGAGAGAACGTTTGTGTTGTGACTTTCGAACTCTTAGTAGTTGCGAGGGAATGTATGTGTTCCGCTGTGAGAATTTCTGTCGTAATGTCAGAATCGCTGTCGCGACAGATAGTTGCTATGGCTACTTAAGGACACTTGATGTTGCAGTAGAACTTTTTTGTTGCGAGTTCCGAACCTTTATTTGTTGCAAGAAAATGTATGTGTTGCGACGTCAATATTTTGGTCGTAAAGTCGGACTCGCTGTTGCGACAGGAATTTGTCGCTTCTGCTTCAGAACTCTTGATTTTGGGACCGAACCTTTATGTTGCGACTTCCGAGCTCTTAGTCTATGCGAGAGAATGTATGTCTGGCGACGTCGATTTTTCTGTCGTAATGTTAAAATCGCCGTCGCGACAGAAAGTTGCCGTTGCTACTTCAGAACTCTTGATACTGTGACAGAACATTTCTGATGATGTTTGAGGTTTAATGGCGCAAGGGCCAGGTATGGCCAAAGAGCGCCATGCTAGTGTTAATGAATATGTCGTGGTGTGATGGGATCGGTGCATTTAATGTGACGTGGCTGTAAAGGGGCCTAAAAGAGTTGGTGTTAATTGCATAAAAACTACACGAATAACATTATGGCAATGATCAATGACGTGTACTATGATCACTAAAACGCACTAAGAAAGAGTGTGCGAGAAGCTAAAATTGTCTAAGAGCACTACTGCCTCGCCAGAGCCTTTCAAACGCAAGAGCCGAGAGGCATGCGCTATACGAAACAGCTATCACAGCGGCTTCCTCTGAAGAGAGGAGATGCTACGAACGTATTTGGCTAATTACATGTAACACAATATCTTTCAGGAAGTGTAGGACTGCGTTAGTGTCAAAGAGCGGCTCTGGACCGAGAAACATTGCCGGATGAAGAGGAATGTGCTGCCCGTATGCTAAAGAAAAATGCCTCTTTCTCTCAGATTCGGGTTCCCGACACTCCAAGAGGACGCGGAGCACGGTCAACCTCTCCCCGCATCTACCACAGGTTGGTGACTCTCTTGCAGCAAGTAGAAAATTATGTGTGCGAAATGTGTGTCCTATTCTGAGACGACAGAATAGGACATCTGTTCGGCGCGATTTTGTTGTAGAGGGCCGCAGTCCTAACTGTAGCTTTATTAGGTGGAGCTTATTATCCATTTCCGCGTCCCACATGGGTCGCCAGTGGGCCCGCAGCCTCCTTCTCAAGAAAGGCCTCAGATCTGTGACAGGCACCTCAGCGGTAGGGTTAACGGCTTGCGATGCTATAGATTTGGCCATCTCGTCCGCCAGAGCGTTGCCCTCGATGCTCCTGTGGCCAGGCACTCAGTATATAATGATATGCTGGTTAGATATGTACGCTTTACACAAGACGGTGTACAGTTCGTTAAGTACTGGATTTTTGTGTCTATAGCGTGACATCAAGGCCTTCACGACGCTCAGGGAGTCTGTATATATCGCTGATGTTTGAAGTTTTGATTTTCTTATATGATTTACAGAAGACAATACTGCGTAGGCCTCGGCCGTGAAGATACTTGTTTCCGGATGTAGTACAGCAGATTCTGAAAAGAATGGGCCGAAGGCAGCATAAGACACCCAGGCATTTGACTTCGAAGCGTCTGTGTAGAACCCTGCGCAGGAGTGCTTGTGCTGGAGCTTAAGAAAATGCATTCGGATTTCTATCTCTGGTGCGTGTTTAGTTACTTCTAAAAAGGATATGTCACATTATATCAGCTGCCACTCCCAAAGTGGTAACAGCTTGGTTGGATGCATTAGGCGAAGCTCGAGGTGTTGGACAGGCATTTCATCCCTAAGCTACCTCACACAAAGCGAGAAAAGTTGTCTTACAGGGGGACAGTTATGGAAAATTGTAGTACATGTCATATCGTTAACGGTGTTAAAACATGGATGTTGATGATTGGAATGTATTTTCAGGAAATATGTAAGGCTGATGTAAGTTCTCTGTAGATGGAGGGACCATTCATTTGATTCCGCGTATAAGCTTTCAATCGGGCTTGTTCTGAAAGCGCCAGTGGCTAAGCGGATTCCTAGATGGTGGACAGGATCTAGGATCTTTAGTGCGCTCGGAGCGGCAGAGTTAAACACGACGGCACCATATTCCAATCGTGATCAAATTCGGCTCTCGTAAAGATTCGTCAGAGACTTCCTGTCGCTATCCAATGTTGAGTGGGATATAATTTTAAGTAAGTTCATTGTCCTTGGACATTTTTCTTTATGATATTTATTTTGCTGTATATAAGTAAGCTTGGAGTCTAGTATAATACCTAGAAATGTGTGTTCTTTGTTGATAGGTATTTGATGTCCACACAGTTGAACACAATGATCTGGAACCAGGCCCCTCTTTATAGTAAAAACAACACAAGAGCTTTTGTGGGGGTTGATTTTAAATCCGTTTTCATCTGCCCACTTGCTGTACCTGTCTCTCGCATACTGAGAGGTTGCAGGATTTGAAGCCTATTTGTATATCGTCTACGTATACGGAATAAAAATGGCCGGCGGCAGTGAAGCACGTAGTGTGTTCATCTTAACGATAAAGAGAGTGCAGCTGAGCATGCCTCCCTGGGGTACACCAGTTTCCTCCGTAAAAGCACGTGACCGTGCATTACCGACATTTCCTCGGAAGGTACGATTTGACAAATAGCTTTCAATTGTCTTCAGCATATTTCCACGGATGCCAATTTCCGACAGGTCTCGGAAGATCCCGTAACGCCATGCCGTGTCATATGCCTTCTCCATATCAAGGAATATCGATAGTAAAAACTGTTTATGTGTAAATGCACCGCGGATATTTCCTTCAATGCGCACAGGATGATCGGTTGTCGACCGCCCTTCTCGGAAGCCACGCTAATAAGGATCGATCATATTGTTGAGAGAGACTAGAAACGGCGAGACTAGAAATGAAATAGACTTTATACTCTGCGCTTACCCTGGCATCATACAAGATGTGGATGTGCTCGGCAAGGTGCGCTGCAGTGACCACAGGATGGTAAGAACTCGAATTAGCCTAGACCTGAGAAGGGAACGGAAGAAACTGGTACATAAGAAGCCGATCAATGAGTTAGCGGTAAGAGGGAAAATAGAGGAATTCCAGATCAAGCTACAGAACAGGTACTCGGCTTTAATTCAGGAAGAGGACCTTAGTGTTGAAGCAATGAACGACAATCTTATAGGCATCATTAAGGAGTGTGCAATGGATGTCAGAGGTAACTTCGTTAGGCAGGATACCAGTAAACTATCACAGGAGACGAAAGATCTGATCAAGAAACGCCAATGTATGAAAGCCTCTAACCCTACAGCTAGAATAGAACTGGCACAACTTTCGAAGTTAATCAACAAGCGTAAGACAGCTGACATCAGGAAGTATAATATGGATAGAATTGAACATGCTCTCAGGAATGGAGGAAGTCTAAAAACAGTGAAGAAGAAACTAGGAATTGGCAAGAATCAGATGTATGCGTTAAGAGACAAAGCCGGCAATATCATAACTAATATGGATGAGATAGTCCAAGTGGCTGAGGAGTTCTATAGAGATTTATACAGTACCAGTGGCACCCACGACGATAATGGACGAGAAAGTAGTCTAGAGGTATTCGAAATCCCAAAGGTAACGCCAGGAGAAGTAAAGAAAGCCTTAGGAGATATGCAAAGGGGGAAGGCAGCTGGGGAGGATCAGGTAACAGCAGATTTGTTGAAGGATGGTGGGCAGATTGTTCTAGAGAAACTGGCCACCCTGTATACGCAATGCCTCATGACGTCGAGCGTACCGGAATCTTGGAAGAACGCTAACATAATCCTAATCCATAAGAAAGGGGACGCCAAGGACTTGAAAAATTATAGACCGATCAGGTTACTGTCCGTTGCCTACAAACTATTCACTAAGGTAATCGCAAATAGAATCAGGAACACCTTAGATTTCTGTCAAGCAAAGGACCAGGCAGGATTCCGTAGAGGCTACTCAACAATAGATCATATTCACACTATCAATCAGGTGATAGAGAAATGTGCGGAATATAACCAATCCTTATATATAGCTTTCGTTGATTACGAGAAAGCGTTTGATTCTGTCGAAACCTCAGCAGTCATGGAGGCATTACGGAATCAGGGTGTAGACGAGCCGTATGTAAAAATACTGAAAGATATCCATAGTGGCTCCACAGCCACCGTAGTCCTCCATAAAGAAAGTAACAAAATCCCAATAAAGAAAGGCGTCAGACAGAGAGATACGATCTCTCCAATGCTATTCGCAGCGGGTTTACAGGAGGCATTCAGAGACCTGGATTGGGAAGAATTAGGGATAAAAGTTGATGGAGAATACCTTAGTAACTTGCGATTCGCTGATGATATTGCCTTGCTTAGTAACTCAGGGGACCAATTGCAATGCATGCTCACTGACCTGGAGAGGCATAGCAGAAGAATGGGTTTAAAAATTATTCTGCAGAAAACTAAAGTAATGTTTAACAGTCTAGGAAGAGAACAGCAATTTACAATAGGCAGCGAGGCACAGGAAGTTGTGAGGGAATACATCTACTTAGGGCAGGTAGTTACGGCAGATCCGGATCATGAGGCAGAAATAATCAGAAGAATAAGAATGGGCTGGGGTGCGTTTGGCAGGCATTCTCAGATCATGAACTGCAGGTTGCCATTATCCCTCAAGAGGAAAGTGTATAATAGCTGCGTCTGAACAGTACTCACCTACGGGGCAGAAACCTGGCGGCTTATGAAAAGGGTTCTACTCAAATTGAGGACGACGCAACGAGCTATGGAAAGAAGAATGATAGGTGTAACGTTAAGGGATAAGAAAAGAGCAGATTGGGTGAGGGAACAAACGCGAGTTAATGACATCTTAGTAGAAATCAAGAAAAAGAAATGGGCATGGGCAGGACATGTAATGAGGAGGGAGGATAACCGATGGTCATTAAGGGTTACGGACTGGATCCCAAGGGAAGGGAAGCGCGGCAGGGGGCGGCAGAAAGTTAGGTGGGCGGATGAGATTAAGAAGCTTGCAGGGACGGCATGGCCACAATTAGTACATGACCGGGGCTGTTGGAGCAGTATGGGAGAGGCCTTTGCCCTGCAGTGGGCGTAACCAGGCTGATGATGATGATATTGTTGAGCTCAAGGAAATGTATAAGTCTGCGACTTATAATTTTTTCAAAAAGCTTACACAGACAATTTCTTAGAGCTATCGGACAGTAACTTGCCGCCAAGGAGGGGTCCTTTCCCTGCTTCAGTACAGGAACCACAATCGCCTCTTTCCAAGTAGATGGGAGGCATCCCGCTGGCCACAGAGTGTTGAAAAGTGTAAGTTGTGTAATTTGTGTGTCAGTATGTAAGTTTCTGATCATGTCATACATGACTCTGTAAGGTCCCGGGGCAGTGCTTTTGCATGTGTTCAAGGCAGCTCTCAACTCGACAATACTGAAAGGCTGGTTATAGGCTTCATTCTGTCTGGATTTTCTAATTACTGGCTTACATTCTTCTGTTTGTTTACATTTGAGAAAGGACTGAGAATAATGGGTTGAGCTCGACACGCTCTCAAGTGCTCCCCAAATGAGTCTGCCTGATCTTGCAGCGTATCGCCTTGTGTGTTTACTAGAGGGAGTGATTGTGCTTGTCGCCCTATTAGAGATTTTGGCCTCATCTGTGTACGAGTTGATGCCCGATAAAAACTTCTGCCAGCTGTCTCTTCTGGCCTGTCGGCGGGTTCGCCTGCCTTGGGACTTTACTTTCTTAAAGTTAACAAGATGCTCCGCAGTGGGAGAGGCGCGTAGCAACCCCCATGCTTTGTTCTGTTTTTTACGTGCGATCCTACAATCGTCGTTGCACCACGGGACACGCCGTTTGCACGACATGCCATTTACTTGTGATATGCATTTAGATGCGGCATCTATTATAAAGGCTGTAAAATACTCCACAGCAGCATCAATTCCTAGCGAGGACATGTGATCCCATGAAATACTAGAAAGAGTTCGGAATTTCTCCCAATCGGCTGTGTCAATCTTCCACCTAGACCTTGTGGTGGATATTCCTTTTTTTAGGTCTTCTTAGCAGTATGGGGAAGTGGTCGCTTCCGTAAGGATTGTTGTTAACTTGCCATTCGAGTTCAGACAGTATAGACGGGGAAGCTAGGCTAAGACCAATTGAAGGAAAGGTTCTGTTTGCGAGACAGTAATAACTGGGTTTCGTCTTATTCAGCAGACACGCACCGGACGAAAAAAGGAATTGTTCAACGAGACCACCTCGCGCATCGATACGAGAGTCTCCCCACAAGCTTCTGTGTGCATTGAAATCCCCAAGAAACACATAAGGTTCTTGCAATTGATCTATAAATATTGGAATTCATGTTTCGTTAATTTGTAATGTGGGGGGTATGTAAAGAGAGCTAATAGTGATTTGTTTGTTTAGGAGAACAGCTCCAACCGCCACTGCTTCAAGAGGCGTTTTTAGCTGTAAATGTTGACACGCAATGCTTTTACGGATGACAATGGCAACACCACCCGATGATGCGACACCATCATCGGGATCTTTACGAAAAGTTATATACTGTCGGAGAAAGTTTGTGTGTTTTGATTTTAGGTGTGTTTCCTGTAAACACAGCACTTTTGGATTGTGTTGGTGGATGAGTTCTTGTGCATCATTAGGGTTTCTGAGAAAACCTCTGACATTCCATTGTATGATTTGTGTATTCATATTTAGAGTAGATTGGTGCTGTGTATACGGAAACAGAAATGATGAATTAGATTACAGAGCTCTTGCGAGGCCCTGTAACCGGGGTTTTGCCTTTTTTGGAGCGTTCGAGGGAGCCTCCCCGCTCCTTAGGCGCTTGGTGCACCGCGGGGATAGGTGTTGTGTATATTGCTTCTTGTGAGGCGCCGGACACGCGCTCTTGAGAGCGAGAAGTTTTTCGAGAGAGTCTCACTTCGGAAGGCGAGACCCCTGCGCCCAGCAGCCCGTAGGTGGAAGGGGCTCCCTGAGGGATTTGGCTGCGCCGGCTGTTGCCAGCGCTGGAAGGGGCCGGGGAGGTTGAGGCAGCCTCGGCTGCGCCTACCTTCGTGGCCGCTATCGGTCCTGCGGGATCGCTGCGTGTAGCGCAGGATGCCGCAGATAACTCTTGTGGGGCTGGAAACCCTAGGATAGCCTGGCCAGTTTGCAGGTTGGATGGAGTAGGCTTACCTACTTCCACCCTGGAGGCAGGAGCCAAAGGTATCTGCTCGCTGCACGCGGGTTTGGCACTTGGCAATGGCCGCTGCGACGCTGCCCCCCGACGCGCCGCATCAGCATAAGGTGTGCTGTGGAAAGGTTAGCACCTCTTACGGGCTTCCTTAAACGAAATGTTTTCTTTGACTTTGAGGGTAAATATTTCTTTTTGTTTCTCCCAGTTCAGACAGGAGCGTGGGTAGGCTGGATGGTCTCTACTGCAGTTCGCACAGTGAGGTGTGCCACTGCAGTTGTCTGAGGGGTGGCCCTGGACTCCACACTTTGCACAAGTTATTTGACCACGGCAGCTCTGCGAGCCATGGCCCAAACTCTGACATTTGAAACACCGTCTACGGTTGGGGATATATGGTCGAACATTTAACCTGATGTATCCTGTTTCGATGGTTTCTGGCAGTACGCTGAATAAAAATGTTAGGATAAGACGCTTAGTGGGGATTTCCTTGTTGTCTCGTCTAAGTATAGTACGTTTTACATCAGTGACATTTTGTTCTTTCCACCCTTCCAGGAGTTCAGCTTATGTCAAGTCAAGGAGGTCTGCCTCTAACACGACTCCCCGAGAGCTATTCATTGTTCGTTGTTGTGTAACAGAAATTGGTATGTTACCAAATGTCACAAGACTGCCAAGCTTCTCGTACTTATTTTTCTAAGGGTTCTCAAGGAGAAGGTCCGCGGTAGCCATTTTTGTTACCTTATAACCTGACCCTAAGGTTTCGGTCAAAGATTTTTCTACTGTGAATGGCGAAATGAATCTGACTTGCTTTTCAGGATTTTCACTATGTACATCATGGTATTTCGGGTAGTTCTCTTTTGTGCGGGTCAAACATGTGCTGAAGTCTTCGGTGCGTCCACTGTTCTGAGGGTGACGATCAAGTAGGTGGGGAAATGAGGGTGTCCCCATGGTATTTCGGTTGGTTTTCGGCAGCCATGGCGGCCACCCACCATGGAGCCCAACATGGGGACGCTGCAGGCTTTAACGCGTAAGGCTTCATGCGCTAACCGTACATTGCCACTATAACCTAATATATTATACCCAAGGGAGTGCACATACACAAGGTTAACCGTTGCCGCCGTGGAGTAAGGAAGTAAATGGAAAAGAGAAGAAGACAGGAAAGATCAAAAACTGAGACAAAAAGGACGGTTTGAGGAGAAAGAGACAGGAAGAGGCGACAGCCCATTTCCCCCGGGTGGTTCAGTGCGGGAGTGCCGTCTACGTGAAGCAGAGGCCAAAGAGATGTGTTGCTTCCGCCGGAAGGCCTTAAAGGTCCGAACACCCAGCATTGGCTCAACCTCCAGGATCTCCCTTTCCCCAGACACGGCTAAGCTGCGCGCGCCTACACGCGTTAGGGTCCAACCCTCGTGTGCTCGGGTACGTGGTGTCGCAACACACCAAACGTCTGCTTGCGCAGACGCCTCTACGGGGGGAACGTTTCCGTTGGAACTCCCAAACTATTAGTCTTTCCCAGAGTATGTATGTGTTGTGACGTGACAAATTCTGTCGTTAAGTCAGAATTGCTGTAGCGACAGAAATTTGCCGTTGCTACTTCCGAACTCTTGATGTTGCGACTTCCGAACTCTTAGTCTTGGCGACAGAATGTTCATCTTGCGACATCGATATTTCTGCCGTAATGTCAAAATTGCCGTAGCGAGAGAAAGCTGCCGTTGCTACTTCAGAACTCTTGGTACTGGGACAGAACGTTTCTGTGGCAACTTCCGAACTATTGGTCTTCGCCAGAGAATGTACTTGTTGAGACGGCGATATTTCTGACGTAATGTCAGAATCATGTGCGCGACACAAATTTTCCGTTGGTACTTCAGAACTGATAATGTGACTGAACATTTCTGTTGTAACTTCCGAACTAATAGTCTTTGCCAGAGAATGTATGTGTTTCGACGTGAAATATTCTGTCGTAATATGAGAATCGCCGTCGCGAGAGAAAGTTGCGGTTGCTACTTCAGCACTTTTGATACTCTGACAGAACGTTTCTGCTACGACTTCCGAGATCTGAGTCATTGCGAGAGAATGTATGTGTTGATACGTCGATATTTCTAACGTATTATGAGAATCGGTTTCGCGACAGAAAGTTGGCGTTGCTTCTTCAGAACTGATGATGATGTGACAGAACGTTTGTGTTGCGACTTTCGATCATTTAGTCGTTGCGAGGGAGTGTATCTGTTCCGCCGTCAGAATTTCTATCCTAAATTAAGAAACGCTGTCGCGACAGATAGTTCCTGTGGCTACATCAGGACACCTGATGTTGCAGCAGAACGTTTCTCTTGTGAGTTCTGAACCTTTATTTGTTGCTAGAAAATGTATGTATGGCGTCGTCAATATTTCTGTCATCATGCGAGAATCGCTTTTGCGACATAAATTCGCCATTCGTGCTTCAGAACTTTTGATGTTGCGACAGAACCTTTATGTTGCGACTTCGAAACTATTAGTCTTTGCGAGAGAAAGTATGTCTTGCAACGTTGATATTTCCGTCGTAATGTCAGGATTGTTGTCGCGACAGAAAGTTGCCGTTGCTGCTTCAGAAATCTTGATGTCGCGACAGAACCTTTCTTTTGCGACTTCCGGTCTTAGTATCTGCGAGATAATGTATGTCTTGCGACGTCGATATTTCTGTCGTAATGTCAGAATCACTGTTGCGACAGAAAGATGCTGTGGCTACTTCAGAACACAGAAAGTTTGTGTTGCGACTTTCGATCACTTAGTCATTGCGAGGGAGTGTATGTGTTCCGCTGTCAGAATTTCTGTCTTAATGTCAGAATCGATGTCGCGACAGATTGTTACTGTGGCTACTTCAGGACACTTGATGTTGCAGCATAACGTTTCTGTTGAGTTCCGAACTATTAATCTTCACCAGAGAATGTATGTGTTGCGACGTCTATATTTCTGTCTTAATGTCAAAATCGCTGTTGCGACAGAAATTTGCCGTTTCTGCTTAAGAACTCTCGATGTTGCGACGGAACCTTTATGCTGCAACTTCCGAACTCTTAGTCTTTGCAAGAGAATGTACGTCTTGCGCAGACGATATTTCTGTCGTAATACCAGAATCGCTGTCGCGACAGAAAGTTGCCGTTGCTACTGCAGAACTTTTGATACTCTCACAGAACGGTTCTGTTGTAACTTCCGAACTATTAGTCTTTGTCAGAGAATGAACGCGTTGCACCGTGACAATTTCTCTCGTAATGTCAAAATATTTGTCGCCACCGAAATTTCCCGTTGCTACTTCCGAACTCTTGATGTTGCGACAAAACAATTCTTTTGCGAATTCCGAAGCCTTAGTCTTTGCGAGAGAATGTATATCTCGGGACGTCGATATTTCTATGATAATGTGAGAATCGCTGTCACGACAGAATGTTGCCGTTGCTACTTTAGCACTCTTTATACTGTGACAGAACGCTTCTGTGGCGACTTCCAAGCTCTTAGTCACTGGGAGAGAATGTACGTGTTGAGACGTCGATTGATGTAATGTCAGACTCGCTTTCGGGACAGAAAGTTGCCCTTACTACTTCAGTACTGATGATGTTGTGACAGAACGTTTGCGTTGCGACTATCGATCACTTTGTCGTTGCAAGGGAGTGTATGTCTTCCGCTGTCAGAATTTCTGTCGGAATGTCAGAATCGCTGTCGCTACATATAGTTGCTGTTGCTACTTCAGGACTCTTTATGTTGCGGCAGGACGTCACTGTTGCGACTTCCGGACTACTAGTCTTCGCCAAAGAATGTATGTGTTGCGACGTCAATATTTCTGTCGTTATGTCAGAATCGCTGTTGCGACAGAAATTTGCCGTTTCTCCTTGAGAACTCTTGATGTTGCGACAGAACCTTTATGTTGCGACTTCCGAACTCGTAGTCTTTGCAAGAGAATGTACGTCTTGCAACAAAGATATTTCTGTCATGATATCAGAATCGCTGTCGCGAGCGAAAGTTGCCGTTGCTACTGCAGAAACCTTGGTAATCTCACAGAACGTTTCTGTTGTAACTTCCGAACTATTAGTCTTTGCCAGAGAATGTACGTGTTGCGACGTGAAAATTTCTGTCGTAATGTCAGAAAAGCTGTCGCGACAGAAATTTGCTATTGCTACTTCCTAACTCTTGATGTTGCGATGGCACCTTTCTTTTGCGACTTCAGAAGTCTTAGTCTGTGTGATAGAACGTATTTCTTGCGAAGTCTATATTTCTATCGTAATGCAAGATTTGCTGTCGCGAGAGAATGTTACCGTTGCTACTTCCGAACTCATGATGTTATGACAGAACAATTCTTTTGCGACTTCCGAATCCTTAGTCTTTGCGAGAGAATGTATTTCTTGCGACGTCGATATTTCTGTCATAACTTCAGAAACGCCGTCGCGACGGAATGTTGCCGTTGCTACTTCAGAACTCTTGATACTGTGACAGAACGTTTCTGACTCTGAGTCTCTCGCAACGACTCTGAGTCGTTGCGAGAGAAGTACGTGTTGAGACGTCGATATTTATGACGTAATGTCTGAATCGCTCTCGCGACAGAAAGTTGCCGTTGCTGCTTCAGAACTGATGATGTTGGGACAGAACGTTTGTGTTGTGACTTTCGATCACTTAGTCGTTGCGGGGCAGTGTATGTGTTCCGCTGTCAGAATTTCTGTCGTTATGTCAGAATCGCTGTCACCACAGAAAGTTGTCCGCTGTCGCCACAGAAAGTTGTCCATGCTACATTACAACAGTTGATGCTGCGTCAGAATGTTTTCATTGCGACATCCGAACTCTTAAAATTGCGAGAGAATGTACGTGTTGCGAGGCCAATATTTCTGTCGTAATGTCAGCATCCCTTTGGCGACAAAAAGTCGCCGTTGGCACTTAAGAACACTTGATGTTGAGAAAAAAACGTTTGTGTTGCGACTTCAGAACTTTTAATCTTTGCGAGAGAATGGATGTCTTGCGACGTCGATATTTATGTCTTACAATCAATATCGCCGTTGCGACAGAAATTTGCCGGTGCTACATCAGGACCCTTGATGTTGCGACAGAACCATTCTGTTGTGATTTCCGAGCCATTATTCGATTCGAGAGAATGTAAGTGTGGCGGCGTCAGAATTTCTGTCGTACTGTCAGAATGGCTGTCGCGACAGAAAGTTGCTTTGGCTACTTCAGAACACTTGATGCTGCGAATTCCGAACTGTTAGTATTACCGACAGAATGTATGTCTTGCGCCGCAGATATTTCTATCTTAATGTCAAAATCGCCGTCGCGACAGAAAGCTGCTGCTGCTACTTCAGAACACTTGATGTTGCAGCAGAAAGTTTCGGTTGCGAGTTCCGAACTCTTAGTCATTGCGAGAGAATGTACGTGTTGAGACGTTGATATTTGTGACGTAATGTCAGAATCGCTTTTGCGACAGAAAGTTGCCGTTGCTACTTCAGAAATGATGATGCTGGGACAGAATCTTTGTGTAATGACTTTCGAATTCTTAGCCGTTGCGAGGGAATGTAAGTGTTACGCTGTCAGAGTTTCTGTCGTAATGTCAGAATCGCTGTCGCGACAGATAGTTTCTGTGGCTACTTCAGGAAACTTGCTGTTGCAGCAATACTTTTCTGTTGCGAGTTCCGAATCTTAATTTGCTGTTACAAAATGTATGTTTTGCGACGTAAATATTTCTGTCGTAATGTCAGAATCGCTGTAGCGACAGAAATTTGCCGTTTCTTCTTCAGAACTCCTATGTGGCGACAGAACCTTTATGTTGCGAATTACGCACTCTCAGTCTTTGCGAGAATGTATGTCTTGTGACGTTGATATTTCAGTCGTAATGTCAGAATCGCTGTCGCGACAAAAAGTTGCCATTGCTACTTCAGAACCCTTTGTACTCTGACAGAACGTTTAGGTTGTAACTTCCCAAGTATTAGTCTTTGCCAGAGGGTGTATGTGTTGCGACAATAAAGTTTCTGTCGTAATGTCAGAATCGCTGTCGCGACAGAAATTTGCTATATCTGCTTCCGAACTCTTGATTTGGCGACAGAACCTTTCTGTTGCGACTTCCGAACTCTTAGTCTTTGCGAATGAATGTATGTCTTGCGATGTCGATATTTCTGTCGTAATGTCAGAATCGCTATCGCGACAGAAAGTTGCCCTTGACACTTCAGAACCCTTTGTACTGTGACAGAACGTTTCGGTTGTAACTTCCCAAGTATTAGTCTTTGCCAGAGGGTGTATGTGTTGCGACATTAAAGTTTCTGTCGTAATGTCAGAATCGCTGTCGCGACAGAAAGTTGCTGTATCTGCTTCCGAACTCTTGATTTTGCGACAGAACCTTTCTGTTGCGACTTCCGAACTCTTAGTCTTTGCGAGAGAATGTATGTCTTGCGAGGTCGATATTTCTGTCCTAATGTCAGAATCGCTGTCGCGACAGAAAGTTGCCGTTGATACTTCAGAACTCTTGATACTGTGACAGGACGCTTCTGCTGTAACTTTCGAACTATTATTCCTTGCGAGAGAATGTATGTGTTGCGACGTCAAACTTTGTGTCATATTTTCAGAACTGCTGTCGCGAGGGAATGCAACCGCTGCTCCG
The DNA here is from genome assembly GCF_023375885.2 of Dermacentor andersoni. Lineage (NCBI taxonomy): Eukaryota > Metazoa > Arthropoda > Arachnida > Ixodida > Ixodidae > Dermacentor > Dermacentor andersoni. The sequence continues at coordinate 34,038,700 of NC_092818.1, forward strand.
TCAGAACTCTTCATGTTGCAACCGAACGTTTCTGTTGCGACTTCCGAATTCTTAATCTTTGTGAGAGAATGTATGTTTAGCGATGACAGTCATAACACCAATCATAATCATAATTATCATCATCATCAGCATGTTTACCCCCACCGCAAGGCAAAGGCTCCTCCCATATTTTTTTCCAACTAGCCCGATCATGTACTAATATTGGCCATGTTGTCCTGGCAAACTTCTTAATCTCATTTGCCCACCTAACTTTCTGCCGTCCCTTGCTACGCTTCCCCTCCCTTCGCATCCAGTCCGTAACCCACAATGACCATCGGTTATCTTGCATCCTCAATACATGTTCTACCCATGCCCATTTGGTTTTCATTTTTCAACTAAGATGTCACTACCTCGCCTCTATTCCCTCACCCAGTCTGCTCTTTTCTAATCCCTTAACGTTATACCGATCCTTCTTCTTTCCAAAGCTCGTTGCATCGTCCTCAATTTAAATAGAAACTTTTTCTTTTCGTAAGCCTCCAGCTGTCTGCCCCGTACGTGAGTAGTGGTAAGACGCAGCAGTTATACACTTTTCTCTTGACGGATAATCGCAACCTGCTGTTCATGATCTGAAAATGCCTGCCAAACGCGCCGCAGCCCATTCTTATTCTTCTGAATATTTCAGTCTCACGATCCGGATCCGCTGTCACTACATGCTCTAAGAAGATATATTCCATTACCACTACCAGTGCCTCGCTACCAATCGTAAACTGCTATTCTCTTCCAAGACTGTTAAAGATTACTTTAGTTTTCTGCATATTAATTTTTCGACTCACCCTTCTGCTTTGCCTCTCCTGATCAGTGAGCATGCATTGCAATTGGTCCCCTGAGTTACTGAGCAAGGCAATATCATCAGCAAATCGCAAGTTACTAATGTATTATCCATTAAGTCTTATCCCCAATTCTCGCCAATCCAGGGTTCCTAATACCTAGTGTACACACGCTTTGAATAGCATTCGAAAGATCGTATCTCGCTGCCTGATGGCTTTCTTTTCTGCGATTTTGTTGCTTTCTTTATGGAGGACTACGGTGGCTGTGGAGCCGCTATATATATATCTTTCAGTATTTCTACATACGGCTCGTCAACTCCCTGATCCCGTAATGACTCCATGAGTGCTGAGGTTTCGACTGAATCAAACGCGTTCTGGTAATCAAAGAAAGTTATATATAAGGGTTGGTTATATGCTGCACACTTCTCTATCGCCTGATTGATAGCGTGAATATGATATATTGTTGAGTAGGCTTCACGAAATCCTGCCTGGTCCTTTGACTGACAGAAGTCTAAGGTGTTCCTGATTTTATTTGCGATTACCTTAGTAAATATTTGTAGGCAACGAACAGTAAGTTGATCAGGCTATACTTTTTCAAGTCTTTGCTGTCCCATATCTTATGGATTAGGATTATGTTAGCGTTCTTCCAATATTCTGGTACGCTCGAGGTCATGAGGCATTGCGTGTAAAGGGTGGCAAGCTTTTCTAGAACAATCTGCCCAACATCCTTAAAAAAATCTTCTGTTTCCTGATCATCCCTAGCTGTCTTCCCTATTTGCACACCTCCCAAGGCTTTCTTTACTTCTATCGGCGTCACTTATAGAATTTCAAATTCCTATAGACTACTCTCTCTTTCATTATCGTCGTGGGTGTCACTGTTACTGCATAAATCTCTGTAGAACTCCTCACTCAAACTACAATGTGTGTCCTAATGTCAGAATCGCTGCCGTGACGGAAAGTTGCCGATGATACTTCAGAACTCCTGATGCTGCGACCGAAGGTTTCTGCTGCTACTTTCGAACTCTTAGTCGTTGCGAGAGAATGTATGTTTCACAACGACATAATTTCTCCGATATTGTCAGAATGTCGCGACAGAAAGTTGCCGTTGCTGCTTCAGAACCCTTGTTGCCGCGACAGACCGTTTCTGTTTGCGACTTCGGAGCTTTTAGTGACCGCGAAAGAATGTTTCTGTTGCGAAGTCCGAATTTCTGTCGTAACTACAGAAACATCAGGAACTTCTGTCTATGACAGAAATTTCTGTAGTTGAGACAGCGATTTCTGTAGTTTTTTTTTTACTTGGTTATGGTCTTGTCAATTTGAAAAGCCGTAGGTGAGAGCACACTTTATCTGCTTTGTATTTGCTGTTGCAGTTTGTCTTCTACTTTTCACTGTCAGAGCTTGGTTTATGATTCCTCATTCTGTGTAAAGAGCATACATTGAAACTATGCAGCGCATTTTTTGTATTATATATTAATCATTTTCCTTTGAAAATATTTTCTTTGTCAAAGTCTGCATGAACATGGCGGCATTAATCTGAAACATGCTTTCAGATTGAGTAAACAAGTGAAATCGATATTTTGTTCTAGCGTACTTCAGGTGTAAAAGAGAAAAAGCTATGCTTTTGTTAACTGCATATATAGCGTAGATTTGTTAAAAAAGAAGGCACAGGCAAACGACTAATGTACACGATACCTAAATTTGAATTCAACCTCTCTTTCGAGAAAACAACGTATGCAAGCATGCATTTTATTTCGCTTTCTTGCAACCACTACCTAGCCCACTTTACTTTTCTTGACACACGGTGCAATAGTGATGTGCCCGCTTAAAACAGTGCGTCCACTGTAATAAAGTAGGCACGCTGTTTTAGCATTTTTTTTAGTTGGTGTCACAAGTAAAAGTATTTTGCGCATGAATACGGCTCGTCTTACCCACGGTGAATAGCTTGCGCTGCAGGTAGCAGAAAGTGCCCATTGCGGATATATGATCGGACAAATGCAGCACAATACAGAATGGGCAAATTTTAGTCATTCCAGGTTCATCTTGCGTTGAAGCCATCAACATGCAAGGCTACGAATGGAGCCGATGTTAGCTTTGATACGATGACAAAATCTTGCCTGCGCATGCATTTTGAAAAAAGTTGAAATGTTCTTTTGATGACAGTTGCCGCGGTAACGCGATGGCTTCAGCGCTTCGTCCCCGCCTGCCGCATTCCGACAGCAATGCTAAAACACTTCTGTCATTCATAGGGTGGGCGTTGACTAACCCCAAGTGGTCACAATTAATCTGTAGCACTTCATAATCCACAGTAGTCTTGGGATGCTAGGTGTGACAATATAAATTCTTTAACCACGTCTCCGCTTCTTTCCTGCCTTCATCCTTTTGACTTCAACGGCAATGCAGGTATGGCCACGGTAGCTAGTCGCGATGTCAAATGCACCCTGTGAAGAGGTGAAAACAAGCTAGCATGTGTAAAGAAGTGAAGCTTCCGATATTCCCAATGCAGTTACGATAGGCTCACGAACGGAGATACTGACGCGCCTTGCTGCTTTAAAATAAAGAGTGCATCAATAACTACAACGTAGCGGCATAAAAGAACCGGTACTAGAGTATTTTTCTCGCACTGACAAAAACGATATCTCTCATTCTTAAGGATGGAACATCTCTGTTGTGGCCAGCGGAATGTCTTCATTCGCAGCATAGCAAATGTAGACAAAATATTGAAGAACAATCGCCTGGCGAAGAAGCTTTCGCGCAGCTTCCATGCTCTGTAATCTTGCCCTTTTAGGGTTTGTTCCGCACCTGACAGCTCTTGAAAGCGGAAGTTGTACACTGCTGCTTATTTAAATACGTCTCGACTATCGTCAGCCGCATAAGCATCGGCAAGAGCTACACAAGCTATATGTATACCACGCACGACCGTCGACGATAAACAACCGACCTAAAACGGCAGCCTCGGAAGTACTAATGTATCGTGAAATAGCTATGCGATTCCTCGGCGCCAGCGTAGTGATATGATGTAGTGGTTAGCGTGTTTAGTTTACACGCGATGTACCCGAGTGGGATTCCCAGCTTGTCCTTGTTTGTGCAGTGTGTGTTTCTATGGTTGTTTGATAAGTGTTACCAATTTTCTGCATTGTAGTTATAAGGTATGTGTATAAAACCACACGCAACAGAACTCTGGGCAGCACCTTTCAATAAAAAAACATTTTGGATGAAAAATACCATTTCGCTCGCGTAATTTTGACCCGCATAAATTTGAGCCTCTGAATAAGCCGGACAGATTTGATCTGAAATACTACATAAAGATTTGGCGTTATGCGGGCCGTTTTGCAAGCGGCCCTTCTCTGCGACGAATGAGGCCTGTTAAATGGGTGGCGCATAGGCAACAGCCTCATAAAATAAGCCGCACATGCAGTAGGCGTCTTGGAGTGAGCAATGTATAAGGGTGAACAGTTTTCGCCTACTCTCCGTGTTATATGCGTTGTTTTAAGCGGGTATTGACTAATAGCGTAGTCTCAACGGCAATTCTGATGTCCTCAATTAAAAATTTAAAAAAATGCTACGAAAAGAGAATTATCGACAACGACTTATTATATCTGTAAATATAACGTAACATTGAATAAATATAGGCGCAGTAAACTCTACCTTGTTTTTGACTGGTGAGCTGTATAGGCGAATGTCAGAAATGTTGCTTTCATTCGTACACCACCGTGGTGACTGATGCTGGTGTACTAGTTATAGTAATACTGTGGTATATAACTTGTTTCAACATGTTTCCCGTTATTATATTGGTAAATAACACCAGCAGTATGTGCAATGTAATAGGAATAGCTGTGTACTGCCATGTCCTATATTGTATAGTAAATCACTGTCATATGTAATGTAGACGAGCTGAAGCCCCTATAGGTCAATCTGCCTTTTGCTTCGGTACCCTGTTTCTTTCAAGAATAAAGTAAACTTCTCTTCTGTACACTTCACCATTGTGATGGGCTGCTTCATCGTAGGGAATGCGAAATGTGAAGACATCCATCTATTCTGCGTTCAGCACGCGTCCAAGTACCTCTGGGGCTCAAAATAATGTGAAGTGCCAACTACGGCCAGCCCCATAAACACAACGCAATTTAGGCGCGTAAAACTGGAGAACAATAAAATGAGATACAGTCATCAATGCAGTTAAAAAACCTGATAAATAATGCTACTTTTTTGTTACCATGCCAGCATTCTCGAGGTGTACCTGATTTCATCGCGAAGCTGCACTTTGTAGCTGCCAATGCTAATTTTATCGGCAACTTACACATAGCACGCGAAGACACGTAGCGTCTTAATCGCTGACAGCAGGTTACAACAATGCGTGAGTGTGCCTGTGAAGGCGCCCACGGAATTTGGTTTATGTGGCACTTAAGGGTTTGGCCTGCACTTGATTCGATGGTTGCTCACTGTGTCAATTTGGATGGAATAGTAATAAATGTGCATAATTTAGATCATGAGCAGCAGGGACTACAGAAAAAAAACTCACATTTATTAACATTCAGCTGGTCGCTTTTATGAGTTTTAGATCGCACAGGTGGTAGGTTTTGTGCTCGGCTTGTCGAAATCGTTCTTTTTAAACGCAATTTCCCGGTCTTTAAGATCAGTCTCAGACGCGCACACTTTCGAACTACGAGTGCAATGGGGATTCGATGAAGTAGCAATCACGTAATGGCTGTAATGTTTGTTATTACAGGGGCTTAAAAGCCTGATGCCCACCTTGTTTGTCCGCCCAGGATGCTTACAGGAGAAGCACTGATGTGTTTGAGCGCGAAGCCTCCAGTGGCTCTGGCGAGCAGCTTGGCTTTAGAATCGCTTTATCTGTCTCTGATCAAGATGGACGCAACTGCGACCCCTGTCGGAGCGTGGTAGAAAACAGCCAACGGTACCATAAAGATATGCAATGTTTCTGTCGAATATCCCACGCTCAAATTGTCAAAGTCACTCACGACGCTACCTGCTAATGTTCGATTGTCAGTTTCGTTATTATCATACTAACTCAGCTTGGAAATTTTTATAAAACATTTCTACCTCAAAGAAATAATTTTAGTTACCAAGAGCATGGCCGGGATACCCGGACCAGTCTACTGGGGCTGTAGGTGTATTGTTGAAAAGAATAAATGTAAAACTCAGTAAAAATATAGAGAAAGACCAACGTGTATTGAGAGATCATGGCTAAACACAGATATGCTTATGTAGTCTCATATTTGGTGTATATATACAGATAACATAGTTGATGGTTAAGATAGGCTTGTACAGAAAACAGTGCAAAAGCTTGTAAGCTTTGAGAGAATCGCTTTCTTGAACTGCATTATCCACGTGCGAGAGAACGGTAATTTCTTTAGGGTGATTGTTCTCATAGATAATATTTGGGGACAACTAGTTAGTCGGCACTTACTTGACTTAATTTTCAGTCCGTTATTATTTATTTATATTTTAACAAGTTATCTAATCTTGTGGACATCAAATTATATCAATATGCTGATGACACTGCCTTTGTTTCACACGCTCGAAGTTAACCTGACGCCACCTCTTCTTTACAAATGGCAACAGAAAAAGTGATGGACTGGCTTCGGAATAATGTAGTCCATATGACTGCGTCCAAAAGTCAACGAATCTGTTTCCACAACCCTGTCAAGCAAGTTAACCTATCGTCCCCATTATATTTGTACACATCACATTGCAATCCCTGTTCGTGTGACCCTGTGCAATACGCTTGTTCAATGAAATACCCTGGTGTTTTTTTTACAGTGATTCATCCATGAATTCTCATTTCGCATACATTTGTCAAAAACTTCGTGCAGTGTCTTGTGTTTTGTATATTATTAAATTTTACATGTCATTGTCGGTCCGAAAGCTTGTAGTATATGCCTTATACTACAGTGTAATCCGGTATGGGATATCTACATATGGTCATGGCGCTCAACATTTGGTAAACCGGGTCAATTCCGTCCTTCGTGGCATTCTGAAGCATGTCGCTTATGATGTCCCCCCAAATCTGATGTGTTCAAAACTTTGTCTTTACCTGATTTCAATTCTTTACTGCTAGAAACTGTTGTCTTAAAGCATTTTTGGATAAGCAAGCATAACATTCCGTATGTGCCTGTTCGTTGCCTGAGACTAAAGAATCCGTATGTTACACCCCGTAAGACAAGGTATGGTCGAAGACTCCGTAACTATTATGTCCAAGCGAAGTTTAATTTACTTCACCCAAGAATACAAGATGTGAAGACGAAATATGGTCTCAGAAAGGCTCTTAGACACATTAATGCGTGATCGGAAGCCTGTCATGTGTGTGCGTGTGGGTGTTTTTTCTCACTGTTGTCTATAATCTATTAACTTGTTACTGATGTCTCTGTCGCTGTCTGCGAGACACTGCCATTCAAGCCCACTACGGCTTTGGCAGGCCCGGTTCTTCCATTGTATGATTCTCAAGTAATCAATAAATTCTTATTATTATTATTATTATTATTATTATTATTATTATTATTACTATTATTCACGTGGACGATTGCGCGCACCACAAGTAAGGCCGACAGCAAACACGCATCTGCATTGACGGTGCTTTCATCCTAAATGGTTCCTTAAATGAAAACTGTCGTGCGTGATCATGTGGAGAAGGTTTCGTAAAGTTGTGTTCACGGGTTGCCAACGCAACGTGCTGTAAAACAGCGCTAGTCTTTAGCAGCACCTTCTCCGCAGGTTAAGTAATGGACTTTGTATTTCTTTTAAATTGACTCTCATATAACAAAACATTTTGCCTTCAGTAAATATGTTGCGTTCCTTTGAAGTACATAGTGTAGTCGTATACCTTTTATGACATTTGCTCATGGATATTCCAGCATTCTTCACGCATTCAGTAAAACTACTTAGGCAACAAAAATGAAACCGAGCTTCTTACTACTTCGGCTACTGAGGTTCCATACAGTTATATAAAAGTGTACTTACTTCCCAGGCTCCCAACAGCAAGGAGTCTCGTTGATGGCATTTTCTGGACTTTCAACGACATAACCTCGCTTTACTATCACGCAATGGTTCTTTGTAATTATATTGACTGCTTCTTTAATGTCGTCAGTGAATTCTGTTACATCTGGAGAAAATACAAGGCATTATTATTACACCCATTTTAGCAAAACGCAGCCATTAGTCAAGATACTCACCAAAGAAATGCTACAAAGTAAAGCGACGGTTCCGGCATCGAGCACATTTCCTACTACTATGGCAAAAAACCCTTCGTACAACTGCAGCTAAAATATACTGATGTTGATTGACTTGTTCACTTTTAGTTAAAGGCGAAAGAATAATAGGTGAACTTGTGGAGAGACGTGAATTTCACCGTAGGGAAACAGGCTATACATCGACCTATAGCTGCCTAAGGCCAGCATCATATATTTACCCCCAGCGCCTAAGGCCGTGCCTCCTTGTAATCATGTGACTGTTTTGCGCTTGATTCCTTCGGCGCGATAGGCGCTACATCACCCCGCACATATTGTTAGCATACTACAGCCTCCGCTACTGCATTTTGCATTATCAAGCTCAGGAGGATTATCAGCATCAGCGTTCGCAAAGTCACAAATTTGCAAGATGCATGTATGGAAACTTGTCCGAACATTGTCGCCATTCTGTAGTGAAAGAATCTTTGTGTAATTAGAATGTGTGCCGAAAGCAAATACTGCTTTATATTGTCTAACATACGTGCGCAATAGTCACTTGCAGATCAGATTTTGACATCTCGCCAACGCGCCCATCGTAATTTGTCTGACTTGTGTGTTACTTGTCGTCCGGACGCAAATGTAACGAATTTGGTTCGACTCTTATTTAACACAGGCTTAGGTGTTGCTTCAGTTCCAGAAATGAACAAAGCTAGCTGCAACTTACAGGGAAGCTGAAAGGTTTTCCAGAAAAAGTGAGTGAACATCTGTACATAATGGTTTTCAACCCTCCGAATTCTAATATCGTATCGAAATTGAGCGAAAGAAAGCGCAAATATATTTTATTTCGACGAAAAGTGCAGCAGCGGACACGCCCAGCTCGTGCCTCTCGTTTCCGCCTGTGATTCGGTCGGTGCGCCTCGTGACGTCAACTCTAGTAACCGTACGCTGCCGATACACATGAAACGCGGTGCCAGGTAGTTTGGTGCTGTTTTTCTGAGACGGTAATGGAAAATTTAGAGAGACTGCGTTTTTTTGAGGAGTTCGGCGTTACTCCCTACATGTACGAGCCGATTGCGAAGAGCCGGCCTCTCGAAGAAGCAAACGATGCTGGTGCGAGCAGTGCTTTCGACGCGAACGAAAGCAAAGTCTTGGGATCTCCTCGTGTTGGAAATGCTCTTTGGTGAGTATGTTTTTTGCAAAGCGATCTGTTGATCTCGCCGATCTTTCGCCGATCTAGTGAGCTCGTTTCCAGTCAAACAACTGTAGTGTTGTGTTCCTGCTCGACTCCTCGTGAAACGTAAGCGGGGATGCGATCATCGGCATTTGTGCGCTGTCCAAAGCTATCGGCAATCTACAAAGACGGTTTAAACGCGTGAAAAGCTTCCCGGTTCATGCAGTACGTGTAGTGACCTTCATCTGTTGACTACCACTCACGTTGACTACCACGCACGTTGACTACCACTCTACATACACGCAGACGCACCAACAAAGGAATGCAGGGTCGATCGAAGCAGATTACGATGGCACGCACGCAGAAACAAGCGCGGCCAGGCACGGTCGCGGATGCTGCGAAGGAACGAAACAGAGTTGACGTCACAACACCGCGGTTTCCGGTCTCCGCTCCACTCGCTCACTCAACGGGGGGCGGAGCTACAGCGCAATTTCAACCGACGATTACGTCACTTCTAATTGAAAAAAAAACCCAAATTTTGCCTACATGGTTTATAAGGTTTCCGCATCTGTATATGAGCGTCCTATTGAATTCGACAGACTCTTCAGCTTCCCTTTAGGACACTACAAAACACACTTCATAAACCAGAAATCAAAGCAGTGGCCAACAGCGTTATCGCGTGGAATAGAATCTACAAAATACCAACCTTTTGCCTAGAAGGGGACCGCAGCATGGAAGCGCAAGAACAGGGCATGGCAAAAGTAGCACAAAGTCAAAACAAAAACTTGTGGCTTAACGCGGCCCTGACAAATGTACAGAGTTAACTATAGTCCGAGTTAAAAACTGTGTCAATAAAATGTTAATCGGTTATTTCTTTATCCCGATCAGAAGTCCGGACGGCGTACGCAGCACAGTGACGCTCGCGGACGCTCGAGAACGGCACAGCCGTGCAGCTGTTGTGTCGTCAAAACACCACGCCGTCTCTGCGACGCCGGCATAGTCGCCACAGGTCGTCGGGAAACCACAATCTGTCGGGGTGGAGGCCTCTGTGAGCCCGGGTCCAGGAGCCCATCAAGCCGGCGTCTCCACACCCCAGCAGCCTTTCTCGAACGGTCCCTGCTTACATCGTGCCTGGTAGACACCAGGCCTTCGGGGAAGCTTCGATGCGGCTGGGTGAAGGCCTTATAGGCTGGAGTCCTCGTGACCCCACTAGCATAAATCTGTGCACTCCAGGCCGTCCTCCGCCCAATCCCATCTGCCAACGTGTCTCTTTCATTCTCCCCCCTCTTCTTCTTTTTCTCTCTAGTCACGCGTGGACTTCTGTGATTAGATATTTGCTTTCTATTTTGTATTTTGATGCTGCGTTCGCCGCACTTTCTCAAATGCCCTATATAGATATATATATATATATATACATATATATATATATATATATATATATATATATATATATATATATATATATATATATATATATATAAACAAGAAGAAAGGAGGTGACCCGAAGGGCACGATTTTTTATTAGTCACATCATAAGAAGACTGGAAACACTGACGCCAAGGACAACATAGGGAAATTACTTGTGCTTAATAAATGAAATGAAGAAACGATAAATTAATGAAAATGAAAGTGGATCAAAAAACAACTTGCCGCAGGAGGGGAACGATCTCGCAACCTTCGCATTTCCAGAGCGATGTTCTACCAATTTAGCTACCGTGGCGCCGTTTCGCCAGCCACTTTCTTGGGTATTTATGTTTGCTAGTAGAACCGTGGGAGTGTTAGCCAGAGCCACTACTCAATGACCTTGGCGGATTCACCCGCCAAGGTCAAGGTCAATGCTTGCATGACCTTGCCCTAGACAAGTAGCTTGCATGAGGGAAAAATGTTCACCGAGTAGCACGTATACTGAAGTGAACTTAAAACAAGAAACCATACAATTAATTCTACGCAAAAAATAATTTAATTCAATGCCTAAAAGAAAGAACAATCAAGTGATAACGAAATCCGTCAGGATGAGACATTGAGCACTTTGAAATGCGTAAATGTACTCGTTGCCAACTCACATTTAATGATTCTATTTTCATGCGGAACTCACTCAAAGGTTTACTGCTTGATGAATCGCGATTTAATTGGTTCCATATTCCTTACTGCAGATGGAAAAATATGAGTGTTTATGCGCGTCGAACTTCAGAGAACATTCCACTACGATATTCCACTGGCTACATAATTAGATTAGTCAATTTTATAGGCATTATAAGGAACATGGAAAATAAATATTAGTCAGGTGTGCCTTGCTTTATATTCTAATGTCTGAAAGCCAGAGGCAATCAATACGTCAGAAGGAAAATCGGTATTTTTATATTTGTTGTGAATAAACCTAACAGCATTACGTTCTATAGTTTCTAGTTTTTATGGTTAGTCTTTGAATTCGGGAACAATACTGCATTAGCATCTTGAAACTTCATCTCATGAAGGTCCAGAACGGTAGAAGCTTGGTGGATGGAGGTCATAGTCTTATGCATCGTTTAAGGTAGGACAGCTTGCGCGGTGCAGGGGCAGTGATTCTTGTTATGTGTGTCCCTTGTAAATAGGATGTTAACGTTATACCTAACTATTTGTGTTCTTTTACTTTTGCAAAAAGTTCGTCAGTACTAAAGTTAGTGAAGTTAAAGGTATTTTTCCTTCTTCAGACGGTCAAGTCTAGGCCATGTTACGGTCAAGTCATACCTGCCAATTATTACATCACTCTGCCATCATACTAAGGGACCTGTTATGTAAGGTGATTGTTGTTAATTTCTATATAAGCAATGTAGTCAACAGCAGATAACCTATTCTTGTACTCTTTGCTATGGTCATGTCATTATTAATATTAAGAAATAAGCTGACCTAAGCACAGGCCCTCCGGAAATCCGGGTGTTACTGGTACAGAATCAGATTGCATATGTTTTGTTACTACGAATTGCGATGCATATAACAAAAAGTCCTTGATTCAAGTGATCATTTATCCATCTTGAACTACGCTATCTAGCTTCGCTATAAATATGTGGCAGATAGAACCGAATGCTTTAACTAGATCAAGTAATATGGTAAAATGTATGGCATTTGGCAGTGGTTACAGCCAGTAGGCGCAGGACTAATTAGAGTGGTTGTACTGCAGATAACCTGGGTCTCACCGCAAGGAGCTGCTAGGCACGAGGGTGTCCTTCACTGGAAGCTTGAAAGCGGCGCAGCATCGGAAGCAGCCCTGCAGCTACCCACTGTGCCATTAACCCCAGAGACTTGCCGCGACGAACCGCTAGGTGCAAGGCGCCCTTCACCGAGGGTTCATGAAAGGCAACGCATCGGCATCACCCGGAAGCTACCCACAGTCCATCGGCAAGAATTCAAAAGGAAGCGTTCGAAATTCATCGTAGCATTTGGCAGCGGTGACAGCCAGTAGGCGCAGGACTAATCAGAGTGGTTGTACTGCAGATAACCTGGGACTCACCGCAAGGAGCTGCTAGGCACTAGGGTGTCCTTCACTAGAAGTTTAAAAACGGCGCAGCATCAGAAGCAGCCCTGCAGCTACCCACTGCGCCATTAACCCCGGAGACTTGACGCGACGAACCGCTAGGTGCAAGGTGCCCTTCACCGAGGGTTCACGAAAGGCAACGCATCGTCATCACCCGGAAGCTACCCACAGTGCATCAGCAAGAATACAAAAGGAAGCGCTCGAGATTCATCGTAGCATGTGGCAGCGGTGACAGCCAGTACGCGCAGGACTAATCAGAGTGGTTGTACTGCAGATAACCTGGGACTCATCGCAAGGAGCTGCTAGGCACGAGGGTGTCCTTCACTGGAAGTTTGAAAACGGCGCAGCATCGGAAGCAGCCCTGCAGCTACCCACTGCGCCATTAACCCCGGAGACTTGACGCGACGAACCGCTAGGTGCAAGGTGCCCTTCACCGAGGGTTCACGAAAGGCAACGCATCGTCATCACCCGGAAGCTACCCACAGTGCATCAGCAAGAATACAAAAGGAAGCGCTCGAGATTCATCGTAGCATTTGGCAGCGGTGACAGCCAGTACGCGCAGGACTAATCAGAGTGGTTGTACTGCAGATAACCTGGGACTCATCGCAAGGAGCTGCTAGGCACGAGGGTGTCCTTCACTGGAAGTTTGAAAACGGCGCAGCATCGGAAGCAGCCCTGCAGCTACCCACTGCGCCATTAACCCCGGAGACTTGACGCGACGAACCGCTAGGTGCAAGGTGCCCTTCACCGAGGGTTCACGAAAGGCAACGCATCGTCATCACCCGGAAGCTACCCACAGTGCATCAGCAAGAATACAAAAGGAAGCGCTCGAAATTCATCGTAGCATGTGGCAGCGGTGACAGCCAGTACGCGCAGGAATAATCAGAGTGGTTGTACTGCAGATAACCTGGGACTCATCGCAAGGAGCTGCTAGGCACGAGGGTGTCCTTCACTGGAAGTTTGAAAACGGCGCAGCATCGGAAGCAGCCCTGCACCTACCCACTGCGCCATTAACCCCGGAGATCTGCCGCGACGAACCGCTAGTTGCAAGGTGACCTTCACCGAGGGTTCACGAAAGGCAACGCATCGGCATCACCCGGAAGCTACCCACAGTGCATCGGCAAGAATTCAAAAGGAAGCGCTCGATATTCATCGTAGAATTTGCCAGCGGCGACAGCCAGTAGGCGCAGGACTAATCAGAGTGGTTGTACTGCTGGTTGGTGCTGTTTTTCTGTCTGTTATAGACGCGTTCCATTGTATTTTATTTGTCACCGCTGCCAACTTGCTGTGTCATTTGTCTTACTGAATTTCTTTTTGCACATTTTGCTCTTTCTACGCTTGATGATGTTACACAAGGAACGGAATGCACGCTCTGACCTGCGCGAACTACGTTCCGAGATGAAACAAATGAAATAGGGACTTGAATTCATGGAAAAGCAAGTTGAAACAATGAAGCAGCACTTAATGAAGGGCGCACTGAGAGAGAAAGCTTAAGGAAGGAAAATGACAGGCTCAAGGCTGAATGCAGTGAAAATGAGTCGAGCCTTGTAGAGCTGTTGTTCAGGGTGAGTAGTAATCTCGCAGGTCGAATGTGGAAATAAAAGGGCTCGTTGAGAAGAAAAACGAAAACATCACTGATGATGGATATCGTTTCTTGGCGCAATGGCCAGAAATGGCCTAAAAGCGCCATGACATTATGCGATGAATTGCAAAGAGTGTCGATGAATATGGCGGGAATCGAGTGGCTGTATATTGGCCGAAAATATTCGCTGTATATGGTGTAAATAATGTATCTATTACAATAATGTAAATGAAAAGTGAGTCTTATGGTTGCAAAAGTACGTTGTGAAGGATTAGATAATAAAACATTTTAATTTATAGCAGCACCAGTGCCTCTGCAGAGCCCTTCAGCGCAAGGGCTGCGAGGCATGGGCTCTGTAAGTGATTTCATTGCAGCTACAGCCTCTAAGCAGATGCTGTGCTACAATAGCCTGGCTAAATTATTTCTATGGTATTTGTTTCTTGTAAGAACTTGAGTACTGATATAAAATTAATAAGAGGGTCATTGCCTAAAATGAAGACTGGGTGCAGAGGTATAATATGACGGTATAAGAAAGGGAAGAACTTTTTTCTCTCTTCTAATAATGGGCACTGAACGAGAACATGAGGGACTGTTAGTCTACTTCCACACCTAGTGCATGTCAGAGGGTTAGTTCCAGTTATAATATAAGAGTGAGTGCTATAGGTGTGCCCAATTCCTAACCTACAGAGCAGTACCTCCTGATGTCTTGTCTTTTTCTCGGAGATCCAATTTCCTATTTTCGGTTTGATTAGGTGCAGTTTGTTTGATACCTGAGTGTACCATTGCCATTGCCAATATTTCCGTAGTTTATGCTGTAAAAATGTCTTACGGTCTGTGTATGGTACAGGTATATTAATGTTTGCATCACAAAAAGGTACGGATGTAGCCCTTTCGTCAGCAGTTACGTTGCCCTCTAGGCCTCTGAGGCCAGGCACCAAACAAAGAACAATCATTTGTTTCGACATGTATGCTGAACATAGAAGGTTGAAGACTTCATTAGGGATAGAGTTTTTGTGTTTTCGTAGATTTTATATGCAACTAACAACGCCTAATGTGTCTGTGAATGTGACACCCATTGTTATACCTGTCTGTTTTATATGTTTCACAGCAGAGAGGATCGCCTATGCCTCCGCTGTGAAAATTCTGGTGTCTGCATTTGATGCGTCGGACGTTGAAAATGAAGGTCCGAGTGCTGCATAAGCTACACCTCTAGTAGACTTTGAAACGTCTCTATAAAACTCCACACAGAAGTTCTTCGCCTGGAGTTCTAGAAAGTGTGAATGTATATGCACCTCAGCCGGATGTTTTGTTATTGCGACGAAAGACATCTCACACTGTATAGTCTGCCATTGCCTAGGCGGTGCAAGGTTAGTGGGAGTAATTAGGACTCTTTCACGATGTTTAATACCGGTTTCATTAGCCAGTTGTTCAAAGCGCACATTCAGAGGAGCTCGAACAGATGGGTGGTTACGGGGAAGTCTTGCAGAAGACAAGTCAAGGACAGTTGGGTATCATGGATGCTCGTTATTCGATTTACATATTTAAAAGTAGCAGAAGCTTAGATATGTTGTGCGTAGGTGTAAAGACCATTCGTTCACTTCGAGATACAGACTTTCTACAGGGCTTGTCCTAAATGCGCATGTTGCCAGCCGTATGCCTATATTGTGGACTGGGTCGAGAATTTGGAGAGCACTGTCCGATGCGGATTGGTACACCACGGCTCCATAGTCGAGGCGTGGTCGTACAAGGCTCTTATAAAGCCTAAGCAAACACCTCCTGTCACTGCCCCAGTTTGTTCGAGAAAGTAGCTTCAGCAGGTTCATAGTCTTCAGGCACTTCGCTTTAAGGTATTTCAAGTGGGGAATGAAATAAATTTTTAGGTATTATTTGGAGCACAAAACTTAATGTTCAAGGCAGACCGATAGTCGTTCTCTGTTAAGGTCAATGGCGGGTTCCGGTGACCTGCCTCTCTTGTTTGAGAAGAGAAGACATGCGCTTGTTTGAGGGTGAAATTTAAAACCATTTTCTTCCCACCTTTTGAGAGTTTGTTTAGGCCAAGCTGTAGCTGTCTCTCGCAGATGCTGAGATTGCACGACCTAAAAGCTATCTATACATTCCTTTTTTTTACCGAGTAAAAGAGTGTGTGAGGTATGACGGTATGCAAGGAGTTCCTTTTCACAATGAAGAGTGTACAGCTGAGCCCTCCACCCTGCGGTACACCTGTCTCCTGTGAGAATGATCGAGACTGCACATTGCCAACTCTAACGCGATATGTTGTGTCAGACAGGTAGCTCTAAATTATGGCCAGCAAGTTGCCACGTATACCCATTCCAGAAAGATCCTGAAGGATCCCGAAGCGCCACTTAGTGTCGTATGCCTTTTCCATACCAAGGAATACAAATACGACAAGCTGTTTGTGGATAAAGGCTTCACGGATGTACATTTCCATGCGGACAAGCTGGTAGGTCGTCGACCTACCTTCCCTCAAACCACATCGGTATGGGTCTAATATTTTGCTGGTTTCAAGATAGTGGAGCAAGCGATTATTCACCATCTTTTCAAAGAGTTCGCATAGGCAGCTTGTCGACGCTATCGGCCTATAACTATTTGCCAAGGAAGGGTCCTTACCTTGTTTCAGAATGGGAATTATAATGGCCTCCTTCCAGGCAGAGGGAATCTGGCCGGAATACCATATACCATTGTAAAGAAAAAGAAGGGTTTTTTTGTGTTTCAGAAGCAGGTGCTTTAACATTTCATGTATTATGCGGTCAGAGCCTGGGGCAGATTTGTTGCAGCCGTTTAGTTCTGCTTGAAGCTCTGCTATACCAAATGGTCTATTGTATGCCTCACATTTTGCACTTCTTCGTACTAACGGCTCCCGTTCTATTCGTGTTTTATGTCTTTGAAATGTGTCAGAATAGTGCGACGAACTGGATATTCGTTCAAAATGTGCGCCTATATAGTTCACCTGATCTTCCATACTGTGTCCCTGTGTATTTACTAAGGGTAGCGAGTAAGGTTGTCGGCCTTTATTCTGTGCACTCTATTCCAGACCTTTCTCTTATCCGTGTAAAAGCAATTTCCTAATATATATTTTTGCCAACTCTCTCTTCTAGCTTGTCGGCGCGTTCTCCTTCCCTGAGATTTGACATGCTTGAAATTAAGAAGGTTTTCTGCAGTCTGAGAATCGCGGAGCAATCCCCATGCTTTGTTTTGCTTTTTACTCGCGTTACGACACTCCTCGTTCCACCACGGAACACGGCGCTTGTTAGATGAACGCTTTGTTTCTGGGATACATTTGGTCGCGGCATCAATCAGAAAAAAGGTGAAGTATTCAACCGAAGCTTCCAGGCTTAGAGCAGAAACGTCAGCCCACAATATGAGAGTAATTTTTCGGAACTATTTCGAGTCGGCTGAATCAGTTTTCCACCGAGGAAACTGTGCGGGACATTAATTCATCTTCGGTGTAGACAGAACTATCGGGGAATGATCGCTCCCGTATGGATTTCTAACAACATTCCATTTAAGATCAGGTAAAAGGGTGGGAGATGCAATACAGAGGTATATAGAGGAATAGATCTTATGTGCACTATTATAATATGTAGGTGCCTTACTATTCAAAAGGCATGCACCAGATCAAAAGAGAAACTGTTGAATAAGTCGACCTCACACATCGCAGTCAGAGTTGCCCCTTAGGTTGCTCCGTGCATTAAAATCTCCTAGAACGAAACAGGTTTAGGGTAATTGATCTATTATTGCATGAAATTCGTGTTTATCAAGCTGATAATGCGGGGGTATATACAGAGAGCAGACGGTAATAAGTTTGTTTAGAAGTATGGCTCGAACGGCCACTGCCTGTAGGGGCGTTTGTAGTTGTAGATGTTGACACGCTATACCTTTGTCGAGTATAATGGCTACACCACCAGTTGATGCGATAGCATCATCACGATCTCTACGAAAAATAACATAATGACGAAGAAAGTTAGTGTGTTTAGATTTAAGATGGGCTTCTTGTACACACAGAACTTTTGAAGTGAGTTCATGGAGAAGTTCCTGAACATCATCAAGGTTTCTGAGCAGACTTCTGGCGTTCCACTGCATAATTATCGTATCCATATTGAAGTTAATTTGGTGCTGTGTGCACGGAAACGGAAGGTAGGCCTTTGATTACAGAGCTCTTTCGAGGCCCTGTAATCGGGGTTTTGCTATTTTTGAAGCGTTCGAGGGAGCCTCACCGCTCCTTAGGCGTTTGCTGCACCTTCAGGACAGGTGTAGTGTCCATTGCCTCTAGTGAGGCTTCGGACACGTGCTCTTGCGAGCCAGAGGTTACCAGAGAGAGTCCCGCCTTGGAGGGCAAGACCGCTGCGCCCACCAGCCAGGAGGTTGATGGGGCTCCCTGAGGAATTTGGCTGCGCCGGCTGGTGCCAGCGCTGGAAGGGGCCGGGGATGTTGGGGCAGCCTCGGCTGCACCCACCTTCGGGGTCGATGGTCCCTTCTGCTCGGTTGGCGGAGCAGCACTAGCTGAAACCACCGTGTTGGCAGGGGGCGTAAGTGCCGACTCACTGCTCGTGGATCGGACAGCCGCCGGAGGCCGTTGTGACGCTGCCCCTTGACGCGCCACTTCGGCAAAGCTGGTCTTTGGAATGTATGCTACCCACCTGCGTGCCTGTTTGAATGATGTGTTATCCTTTACTTTGATTGTGACTATTTCTTCTTCTTTCTTGCAGGACGGGCATGACCTCGAGTATGCGGCATGCTCGCCATCACAGTTCACGCAGTTTGGAGCGTTTTTGCATGATTTTGCAGATGTCTGCCGGCCTCGAGTGTCTCATTCAGAATACTTTAGGAGAAAGGCAGTACAAGATGCTTGGTTTTTATCTCCTTCCCATCGCGCCTTAGCAAGATTCTTTTAACATTGATCACGTTTTGCTCGCTGCAGCCTTCCAACAGTTCGGCTTCTGTTAGCTCCATCAAATCGTCGTCAGAAACAACACCACGGCTGGTGTTCATAGTTCGGTGTGGCGTTACTGTTACTGGGATTTCCCCAAACGACTCAACTTTAGGAAGATTTTCAAACTGTTTCGGATCGCGGAGTTCCAAAAGGAGATCGCCGCTAGCCATTTTCGATGCTTTATAGCCTGTACCAAGAGTTTCAGTGAGATACTTAGACACGAGGAAAAGAGAAATCATTCTCATGGTCTTTTCAGGTTTGTTTGAATGAATTGAATGGAATCGGGGGAAGTTTGGCGGTTTGTTGCCAAGAAATTGGAAAATATCTTTGGTGCGCCCTCCTTTCTGAGGGCGATCAGGTAGTCGGGGAAAAGGAGTGGCCATTAGAAGTGTGGCGTTTTCGGCAGGGATGGCCGCCGCCTACCATGGAGCCAAACCAGGGGACGACACAGGACGGAAATATTCAGTTCTGCGCACGCCAGCGATACAACCCCTCTATAACCGAATACGTACACTCAATACTGGATATAATGCACAAGGTTAACCGTCGCTGCCTACGAAGCCGGAAGTAACACTAAAATAGAGGACAGGAAAGATGGAAAGTGACAAAAAGGCGAAGGTTGGTGTGAGACAGAGACAGGAAAAGGCAACTACCGATTTCCCCCGGGTGGGTCAGTCCGGGGGTGCCAACTACGTGAAGCCGAGGCCAAAGGGGTGTGTTGCCTCCACCGAGGGGCCGTAAAGGTCCAAACACCCGGCATCGGCTCCACCCCCAGTATCCCCCTTTCCCCGGACACGGCTTAGCCACGCACGGCTAAACGCGGGAGGGTCCAACCCTCGTGTGCTCCGGTACGTGCTGTCGCAACACACCAAACGCCTGCTGACGCAGACGCCCCTGCGGGGTGAAAACATCACTGATCTTGTTGGCCAGATTGGTGGTGTCGTTGGCGAACCCATTTCTGTTGGTGATATAGAAGTGTGCCACGGAGTACCGACTCGTGAGTAGGGCAAAATGAACGTTATGGTTCAGTTCAAAAGCAAGCAGAAACGGGACCATGCGCTCGAGAAAGCTCGCAAGAGCCGCATTCAGAATCGTGACGTAGCAATCTCCAGCGAATCTTAAATCTTTGTGAATGAGCATTTCTGCCTGACACTGAAGCGGCTGCTTGCACAGGCGATTGCAAAAAAACGTGATGATCAGTGGCAGTTTGTGTGGACTAAGAATGGGAAGATTTTCGCGCGCAAGACACAGTGCAGTCAAGTGTTGCACATTGAAACAGATTCTGACCTCGTCTAGATTGCCTATGGTGGTTATGCTTATAATATGTGTTACATTTTCTTGTACACGCGATGCTGAATCAAGAGTTTTGTCTGCCATGTGAACTTAAACTTCCGGCGCAGTCACAGGGCATTTTCACTGCCATTCACCTCAATGTACGTTCCGCCGCCACTAAGCTCAATCAGTTAAGCACATTCTTTAATGAATTAAACTTCATGTTCGACGTGATAATGTTGACTGAAACGTAGTATCACGAAGGAAGCGACATGTTAAGTATGATTGAGTACAATCACTATTTATTCAATTGAAGTGGCCGCCGTGGTGGCGGAGTGGCAATGCGCGTAAAAAAACACATGCTCAGCGATTTAATCCCGAAATTTACGTGCATTACAGCTGACTATGAAGGCTTTGTATAAAGAGCAATATCAACATGTACGTGGCGTTTTACCGTCCACCGTCTGGCGATATGAATGTATTCCTCGAATTTAATCAAGAAATGTTAGAATACTCAACATTTCATCAGAATAACACTTTAGTAGGTGGCGACTTTAACATAAACCTTCTCAAAGATAATTTCACCTCCCGGGAATTCCTTAACAAACTTTACCCTTGTGGTTACAATAACGTCATTACTACGTCAACACGTGTAACAACTTGCCAGTCCATACTAGACTTGTTTATCGTCAGCATAGGCACTGATGCAAGCGCAGCTGGCACGGTATGCGCCGGCGTAAGTGACCACTGTCCTGTCTTTATTGCTTTTCCTAAAACTATTGAAAATAAAATAACTTGCCAGGATAGCGTTAAACATAGATGTATGCCTAGCAAAAATATGACCTCTTTCCGCATGCGTGTGCTGAGTGAAGACTGGTCTTCTGTTTACGATAAGCTAGACCCAAATGAGAGCTATCGTGAATTCTTATCTGTATTCACTAGTCATTACCAACACATATTTTCCTTGCGTAAGCACCAAAGCTAACAGAAAAAGAAGACAAGTTTGGGTAGGGCGCGAGCTTATCAAAATGATAAAGAAATAAAGTCGCCTTTTTAAGAAGATTTTGCGCGTACGCGATATTAAGGAATTTGAGGCCTTTAAAACACAGAAACAAACTAACTGCCGCGCTGAAAAAGGCAAAGTACTACTACTATAACCGCATGTTTTCTGACATCTGTCGACGGCGCCCAAACCAAGTTTGGAAACCCATCAATCAGGCATTGAATCGCAAAGCGGGTGAGAATACATTAACGGGAATAACCATTAGCGGGAGGAAACTTTCCGGTGTTCATCTAGCCGAGCACTTTGCTAATGCGGCGCAACCACTGGGAAGCATTGCTCATAATCACTATAATTAGCACAACACTGATACAATCTTTCTCGCACCTACAAATGAAGCAGAAATAGTATGCACATTTCTTTCTCTAAAAAACAGTAAAGCTGTCGATGTCAATGGATTTTAGGTAGAGGTGATTAAGCACGTAATTTACCTCTTTGCTCCTTGTCTAGCCTACGTATTTAATCTGGTCTTTCAGTCTGGCTGTTTCCCAAATCTCACGAAAATCTCAAAAGTTTCTGTCATATTTAAAAGTGGAGATAATAATAATGATGATAATTACCGAACAATTTCTATAATTCCTGTATTTTACAAGGGATTAGAGAAGAAAATATTCTGCTGCGTAAATAGCTTCTTTAGCAAACACAATATACTTTCGGAGTATCAGCACAGTTTTCAACGTGGTAAATCTACAGAGACTGCACTGCTGGTTCAAAAAGAACTGATAATTAATAATATCGAAGAAAAGAAGCTTACGCTGCGCGTTTTCAAGCTTTCGATACTCTAAACCATTACACTTTACTGGAGAAATTAGGTGCTTATGGGGTACGTGGTGTAGCTAATCCATTGTTTAGTTCGTATCTGTCTGAAAGAAAACAATGCGTCTCTAACGGTTTTTCGTCTTCCAAAACCATTTTTGTGGCGTGCCTCAAGGAAGCATTTTAGGACTAATGCTCTTCAATATCTACGTAAGTGATATTGTTAAGATAAACAATGATGCATCATTCGTGCTCTATGCAGATGACTCTAGTATTTTCGTTTCTGGACAAGATCCAACTGAAATTCTTGCCAGAACTCAATGCGTACTTTCAGATGTGCTGCAATTATCCACTGCTCCTGGCCTACGAATAAATGCGAAAAAAACAAAAGCTGTCTTTTTCAGATCCATAGGCACTGAAGTCAACGTCAACCAATCATTAACGCTTGAGGGAATACCCGTCTTAATAGCGGAGAAACATGAACTTCTGGGCGTGACTTTTTCTGCTCATATGACATGGACGTGCCATATTGAATCAATGACTAAATCGTTATCGTGTGCTGCTGGTGTTCTGTCACGATGTAGGCGCTTTCTTCCAGAAAATTCTGAACTTCAGATTTGTTATGCTCTGTTTTCTTCCCATATAAATTACTGCCTGTTTGTCTGGGGCACCACAACCCTTAGTAACATAAATACGATTCAGCTATTGCAGAAAAGAGCACTTCGGTATATTGCAAACGTCCCACGCAATAGTTCTACAGTTACATTGTTTACCCGCTATAATATATTCAGTGTGAAACGCGTGTTTGATTTTCGTTTATTGTATGCTTATTTCTTCCCAAACGAACAATTCTAAGTCTTTAATAAAGATTTATATACAATAAGCATGCATTACACTGATTCAGACGCCTGCCGCACCGACAAGTGCCTTGTTCCTTGTTCCCGCACGACCATATTTTTTGCAGTCTGTTAGATTCACACGGCGGTCCCTACTTAATAAACATGAAGAGAAAGACGCCAACTTTTCTACGTTTACAAAAAAAGAATGAGAACCAATGCGACTCTGGTCTGTGCCGCAGTACGAGGCGACGGTCGAAATTTGCGGGCACCGCATTTCCATGGAGCTGGACACAAGAGCCAGCGTGTCTGTCATGGCGGGGAAACGGTTCAAACGTTCCTTCCCTGGCGTGTCCGTCAAGGCTTCGGGCGTAATGTTCCGCAGTTACTCCGGGCAGCTCTCCCAGGTCCAGGGTTAGGCACAGGTCAGCGTTCGCTTTGGCGACAGGGAGGCAACCCTTCCATTTGACTTAACCAAGGGGTTATCGCCAAAACTGGATCATGCACTGGGCGTTTGTCTGCCAGAGTACCAGGAAGCCAGCCTGCATGCGGTGAAAGACATCCCCACCCTCCTGTCCCAAGCCTCCATCTCCAGTTCAAGTCCCTGTTCTAGCCAGGGGTGGGCACATTCGCCGGCGCGACGGCTGGCATCTATGTGCCTGAGGGAGCCCGGCCACGTTTTTCGCAAGCCTCGCCCACTGCCGTTTGCCCTTAAGGACGGGGACGCCCAGGAGCTGCAACGGTTACAAAGGAGAGGGCATCCTGGTATCCGTCAATACGTCTGAATGGCTCGCTCCCATCGTACCAGTCCTCAAGCGAGACGGCAGTGTCAGGATATGTGGGGATTGCAAGGTTACCGTCAACCCCGTCGCTACCGTCAAGAAACACCCGCTGCCCCGGATAGAAGATCTCTGGTCATCATTGTCCGGTTGACATAAGTTTACCAGGCTCGACCTCAGAGATGCTCACCAGCATCCGCTGCTGCAGTATGCCTCCCGAAAGTATACCGCAATATCGACAACTTTGGGGCTTTTCCAGTACCCGCGCTTGTCATTTGGCGTGGCCTCAGCCCCAGCCATATTTCAGAGGGAGGCGGACAAACTTTTCAGGGGCAAGAGGCGAGTGGCGGTTTACTTGGATGACATCCTGGTTACTGGCAGCGACGACGGGGACCACCTGCAGAACCTTCACAACGTCCTGGCGCGACGATAGGACGCCGTTCTCAAGCTCAAGCTAGAAAAGTGCATTTCGCTAGCCCCCAGTGTTAAGTACTTGGGACATGTCATTTCCCACGCTGACCTAGCCCCGGCTCTCCGCAAAGTTGATGCGATGCTCAAGGTGCCTAAGCCCCAGAACCATAAGGAGCATCAGAGCTACCTCGGCCTCATCAACTTCTACAGGAGTTTCCTGTCGAACCTGGCGGAGCATCTACAGCCGCTCACACACACTTCTGCTTCGGTATGGTCAGCAATGGGTCTGGAAGAAGGAGCACGACCGGGCCTTCCAGCGCAGCAAGGAACTAATCACCAATGCTCCAGTGCTGGTACACTTCGATCCTACCAAGCATGTCGTCCTGCCCGTAGTTGCGTGGCCATTCGGCGTGGGAGCCGTTCTGGCGCACCGGGCCAAGGATGGCTAGGGACGCCCTGTGTCATTTGCTTCTCGTGGGCTTTAGGCTGCAGAGCAACGCTACAGCGAGCTGCACAAAGAAGGCCTGGCCCTTATGTTCGGTGTCGAACGCTTCCATCAGTATCTGAGGGGCCGGAAGTTCAAGGCGGTCACGGACCACAAGCCGTTGTTGGGGCTGCTGGGGCGTGACAAGGCAGTTCGCGTGCAGGCATCACCTCGAGTGTTACGCTGGACCTTGAGGCTGGCAGTTTATAGTTACCAGCTGATTTACCGTCCGGGAAAGGACCTGGGACCTGAAATTCCCTCAGCTGCCTGCCCCGGCCAGAGGTGCCTGATGCTGTTCCGGAACCTCCTAAAGTCTTCAGTGTGGAGCACAGGCACCCGGAGGTGCTCGTCAGATGTGCGTTATCGCAAGCGACCAGTTGGGACCCAGTCCTGTCCCAGGTGGTCAAGACGGTGTCCCGTGTGATCCCACAAAGTTGCCGGTCCAGCGTCCTTCAGTAGCTATACGTGGTTCATCCTGGCGTGAAAAAGACCAAGATGGTGGCCCGGTACCATGTTTGGTGGCCTGGACCAGGACATCCCTCACATGGTGCAGAGCTGCCAAATCAGCCAGGAGCATTAGCGAGCCTCACGTCATGTGGAAATCACCCCTCGGCCATTCCCACAGTGACCCTGGTCCCGCCTGTACGTGGATTTTGGGGCGCCCTTCAAGGGTCATTGCTTCCTGGTGGTGGTGGACGCCTTTACGAAGTGGGTGGAGGTTCTACCTGTCACCACTCCATCAGCGGACGCGACCATTGCAGCGCTACCGCAGGTCTTTGCCGCCCAGGGGTTGCCTGACGTCATCGTGTCTGACAATGGTCTTGCTTTTGACAGCACAGAGTACCTGGCCTGCCGACGAAGAACAGAATCCGCCGGATGATGGTTCTGCCGTACCACCCTGGTTCACACGGTACAGCCGAGCAGGTGGGGCAAACCATCAAGGACAAGCTCAAGAAGAGCGAGACTGAGGATTTCGGGACGCAGATTGCGCGGATACTGTTTCAGTACCGGACCACGCCCCACGATGTCACTGGGAGTGCCCCCTGTGAGCTCCTGCTGGGTAGGATGGTCAAGACACTCTTGGACGTCTTGCAACCGGACCTCCGTTCCACAGTGCTCCTGAAGCAGCTGAAGCAGAATGTGGCTGTTGACCAAGGGTTCCGTCCCGGGTCTTTGCCGGTGCCGGGAGCTCCAGTTTTCGCCACGTACTTTCGTCCTTGCCCACCCTGGTCCGCCGGACAGTTGGTGTCTCCTGCCAGCGGGTCATCGCTGCTCGTCCGCATGCCAGACGGGACCACATGGCGCAGACACGCCGACCACGTTAGGCCTCGCCTCGGGACCTGGCCAGCACCCTCGTCTGCCACTTCCGAGTCCTAGCCCACAGGAGTACTAGTGGCAGCACCAGTCGCTTCCAGCGGAGCACCACCCACCTCGGAGGTGACAAGCGTTGCCAGTCGTGCGGCGCCCGTTGGGCCGGTGCCGAGCCCGCCACTTGTAATTATGGGGTTTAACGTGCCAAAACCACTTTCTGATTATGAGGCACGCCGTAGTGGAGGACTCCGGAAATTTCGACCACCTGGGGATCTTTAACGTGCACCTAAATTTAAGTACACGGGTGTTTTCGCATTTCGCCCCCATCGAAATGCGGCCGCCGTGGCCGGGATTCGATCCCGCGACCTCGTGCTCAGCAGCCCAACACCATAGCCACTGAGCAACCACGGCGGGTAAGAGCCCGCCACTTCATTCAAGGCCGACCACTGCGGACCCTCCGGATGGAGCGAGGCTAGCAAACGAAATGGGTAGCAAACGAAAATGGTGCTGGAGCCCTCTGTCATGCCCACTGTTGCAAATGTGGGAACAGACCTTTCGGAGCGCGAAAGCGGTCAGATGGAGACATTAGTGCAGTAGCGTTTGAGCTTTCACGGCAGTACATTGGCACGACCATTGACGCGTACGGAGGAACCTGGGATAAAGCTTGGACAAGTAGTTTCTCGAAAAGCGAAGAAATGTCGCACAGCGGCAAGTCTGACAGGGGTGAGAGTTCTTTTGCGTCCCGTGCGATATGGATAATGACTTTGTGGCGGCAGAGAAAATGCCAGCCGAGGATAACGTCATCAGAGCATGAGGAAAGGATAATGGACTCTGTGGTATATTGAACGTCAGCGATGCAACACCAGCAGT
Organism: Dermacentor andersoni; assembly: GCF_023375885.2. Classification (NCBI taxonomy): domain Eukaryota; kingdom Metazoa; phylum Arthropoda; class Arachnida; order Ixodida; family Ixodidae; genus Dermacentor; species Dermacentor andersoni. The sequence goes on from NC_092818.1 coordinate 34,065,681, forward strand.
GCAAGCCACTAGATCAGGGACCCTGTAGCGAAGCACACAAGAGCACATGATGGATGGAGAGGCACTTGATGGGATAAAGTAGGATGGGTTTGCTGGGATGAGTCTTCAGACATGGTTTAGCCTAGGGTACGACATCGAAGTTCTAGGACGGACGTTGTAGATTGAAGCACCGTGCACCACTTGTAAACGCATTTTATAGCCGCCGTCGTTTGGTACTGACCATTAGTACAGAGCACGGATTCCCAGCAGGTGCAGTGTTTCCCGACCAAGAGCGCTGAAGAGAACTACCTTCTGGAAAGCGATCGAGAGAGAGAAAGAAAAAAAACATTTATTCGGACCATCGAGGTGGTTGCTCTTGAGGTCGAGTGGGTGGTGTCCTCATTCCAGGACTCCACTGGCCATGGTTGCTCGACCGAGAGGATAACCCACTATGTTGCACCCCTCCTCCTCTACAAAGCTATTAAACTGGGAAGACGTTGGAGTGAAAAGATAAATGGCGTATGCCTGTGCAACCTTCGGTTTGCAGACGACATTGTCCTGTTCAGCAGCACTGGGGACAAGTAACACAAATGACTGAGGACATTAACAGAGAGCGAGTGAGGAGTGAGGTTCAATATTATTATGCAGAAATCTAAGCTTATGATCAATAGTTGGTCAAAGGAACAAAGTCCAGGATCGCCAGGGAGCCTCTAGGATATGTAATGGAGTACGTTTACCTAGGCAAATTACTCACAGACAACCCTAATATGACAAGGAAACTTACAAAAGAATAACAATCGCTCGGAGCGGATACGACAGAGACTGTGAGCTCCTGAATGGAAGCTTACTATAATCATTGAATAGAAACGTGTACAATGAGTGCGTTTTACCGGTGCTCACATATGCGGGAGAAACTTGGAAACTAAAGAGAAGCTTGAGAACAATTTAATGACCGCACGAAGAGTTGTGGAACGAAGAATGTTAGCCGTAAAGTTAAAAGACAGAATGAGAGCTTTGTGGAGCAAACAAAAAACGGGAATAGCCGATATTATGTTTGACATTAGGAGAAAGAAATGAAGCTGGGCAGGTCATCTAATGCGTAGGTCGATGAGGGTTACAGAATCGGAGCCAAGAGAAGGGAAGCAAAGTCGACGACGGCTGTAGACTAGGTCGGGCGATGAAATCAGGAAGTCCGCAGGCGCTAGATGAAATTGGTTGGCGCAGGACAGGGGTTAATTGGAGGCGTCTGGGAGACGCCGTCGCCCTGCAGTTCACCTACAAATAGACTGATGATGATATATATATATATATATATATATATATATATATATATATATATATAAAGTGAAAACAAAATACACTATGCTGATGGGCGACTTCAATGCCAAGGTAGGCAAGAAGCAGGCTGGAGACAAATCAGTGGGGGCATATGGCATAGGCACTAGGAATAGCAGCGGAGAGCTATTCGTAGCATTTACGGAACAGAATAATATGCGGAGAATGAATACCTTCTTCCGCAAGTGGGACAGCCGAAAGGACGTGGAGGAGCCCGAACGGCGAGACTACAAATGAAATAGACATCGTACTCTGCGCTAACCCTGGCATCATACAAAATGTGGACGTGCTCGGCAAGGTGCACTGCATTCGAGTTCTTACCATAGGATGGTAAGACCTTGAATTAGCCTAGACCTGAAGAGGGAAAGGAAGAAACTGGTACAAAAGAGGCCAATAGAGGAATTCGAGATATAAGACAGCTGATATAAGGCAGAGGTATAAGACAGCTGACATAAGGCAGTATAATATAGATAGAATTGAACATGCTCTCAGGAACGGAGGAAGCCTAAAAGCAGTGAAGAAGAAACTAGGAATTGGCAAGAATCAGATGTATGCGTTAAGAGACAAAGCCGGCAATATCATTACTAATATGGATGAGATAGTTAATGTGGCTGAGGAGTTCTATAGAGATTTATACAGTACCAGTGGCACCCACAACGATAATGGAAGAGAGAATAGTGTAGAGGAATTCAAAATCCCACAAGTATAGCCGGAAGAAGTAAGGAAAGCCTTGGGAGCTAAGCAAAGGGGGAACACAGCTGGGGAGGAACGGGTAACAGTAGATTTGTTGAAGGATTGCGGAGAGATTGTTCTAGAAAAACTGGCCACCCTGTACACGCAATGCCTTATGACCTCGAGCGAACTGGAAGCTTGGAAAAACGCAAACCTAATCCTAATGCATAAGAAATACGCGCCAAAAACATGAAAAATTATAGACCGACCAGCTTACTGTTCGTTGCCTACAAAGTTTTTACTAAGGTAATCGCAAATTGAATCAGGAACACCTTAGACTTCTATCAAGCAAATGACCAGTCAGGATTCCGTAATGGCTACTCAACAATAGACCATATTCACACTATCAATCAGGTGATAGAGAATTGTGCGGAATATCACCAACCCTTATATATAGCTTTCAATGATCACGAGAAAGCATTTGATTCTGCCTAACCGAAACCTCAGAAGTTAAGGAGGCATTACGAAATCACGGTGTAGACGAGCCGTATGTAAAAATACTGAAAGATATCTATAGCGCCTCCACAGTCCTCCATAAAGAAAGGAACAAAATCACAATGAAGAAAGGCGTTAGACAGGGACATACGATCTCTCCAACGCTATTCACAGCGTGTTTACAGGAGGTATTCAGAGACTTGGATTGGGAAGAATTGGGGATAAGAGTTAATGGAGAATACCTTAGCAACTTGCGATTCGCTGATGATATTGCCTTGCTTAGTAACACAGGGGACCAATTGCAATGCATGCTCACCGACCTGGAGAGGCAAAGCAGAAGAGCCTAAAATTATTTGCACGAAACTTAAGTAATGTTTAACAGTCTCGGAAGAGAAGAGCAATTTACAATAGGTTGCGAGGCAATGGAAGTAGTAAGGGAATACAACTACTTAGGGCAGGTAGTGACCGCGGATCCAGATAATGAGACGGAAATAATCAGGAGAAAAAAAAATGGGCTGGGGTGCGTTTGCCGGCATTCTGAGATCACGAACAGCAGGTTGCCATTATCCCTCAAGAGAAAAGTGTTTATTAGCTATGGCGTACCAGTACTCACCTACGGGGCAGAAACCAGGAGGCATACGAAAAGGGTTTTACTTAAATTGAGGACGACGCAACGAGCTATGGAAAGAAGAATGATGGGTGCAACATTAAGGGATAATAAAAAAGCAGATTGGGTGAGGGAACAAATGCGAGTTAATGACCCCTTAGTTGAAATCAAGAAAAAGAAATGGGCATGGGCAGGACATGTAATGAGGAGGGAAGATAACCAATTGTCATGAAGGGTTACGGACTGGATTCCAAGGGAAGGGAAGCGTAGCCGTGGGCGGCAGAAAGTTAGGTGCGCAGATGAGATTACGAAGTTTGCAGGGATGACATGACGACAATTAGTAAATGACCGGGGTTGTTGGTGAAGTATGGGACAGGCCTTTGCCCTGCAGTGGGCTTAACCAGGCTGATGAAATATATATATATATATATATATATATATGTGTGTGTGTGTGTGTGTGTATGTTGTCGAGTTGCGTTGACCGCAAGAAACCACAGCCGCAGATAGAAGATGAAGCACAATGAGAGCGGCGAACTCTCGCCCATCGTCGAAATTCGATCTGCAGGTGACGCGCTTTCGGTTTTACACTTTGTACTTAAGGTACATGAACGTACCGAAGAGGCAAGCCTGCGCCCCGGTATCTCAATGACAACTGACTTTATCTTCTTTCTCATGGCACCTTCTCAGGATGCTGGTTTCCCTTTTTCTCAATCGCCACGTTCGCATAAATAGGGAGGACTCGTGGTTCATATCCAGTTAACCACAGCCACGCCCTCCCCCCCCCCCCCCCCTAATCATTACGAACCAAATGAAACGCAGGGCGGCTAGAGAGCGATGTGATCTGGTGGCTTCATCCATGTACCACTTCGTGTGGTAGCTGCCAGTCACATGACGGAGTATAGTCACTGTCGTTTCGGAATACTTTGGCGTGATATAAGGAGAATCTCTGAGCGTTCAAGACGAAGGGGTGGAGGCAGATGTCACGAATTGGTTGGTTTCCATGTATGCTGGCTTTACTCGGTCCAATGATATCGTTTCGCGGCGGCGGTGCATTTCGGTGGTAAGCGCCTTACGACCATGGCGGAGAACCTTGAAAGGCCCATAGTGTGGTACTTGCAACGGTCGTCCTACTGCATCATTTCACAGAAATAGGCGACTACAGTTATTTATTTATTTATGGTACCCTCAGGGCCAAAGGCATTGCACAGGGTAGTGTTGTTAATATACAAGCATGCAAAACGTACAAGAAAAATACAATACTTGCTCATTATAAAATGTTAGCTATATCATTGGAAAAAATACATACAATGTTAGCACAATAACATGGAAAAAGCCACATTATAAAACCCTGTTTATACTTTGTTGGCTAGAAAATTTCGGAAGTGTTGGTTATCACTGATAGAAACAGCATCAGAAGGAAGGTGAAGTCCTGTGCAAATGGAGTGAAATAAATGCTTAGTGTTGCAAACGTCAATACCAACTTTGTGGCTGTGGTCGATGCGATGAGATCAGTAATGGGGCCTAGAGATAAATTGGTCGCGCATAACAGGACGATAGCAAAACTTATGAAAAAGAGTTACTCCAAATTTGGTGGCGCGCAGACAGGGATGGGAGAGCAAGATTAGACTTCATGGCAGTAACACTAGGGGTTCAATTGTAGTTGCACAGAATAAACCTAACGGAGTTTTCTTGAACAAGATTTAGTGCCGTTACAAGTTTGTCCTAACTTGGATCCCATATCGAGCATGCGCTTTCCAGCTTGGAACGTATTAGTGTTTTATAAAGCAATATATTAGGTGAGGATGGCGCTCTAAGGAAGTTAGGACGTAGGTAACCTAATATGTGGTTTGCGCTGCTAACTATACGTTCAATGTGATTGTTCCAGCTCCAGTTAGTGGTAATGTGAATGCCAAGGTACGAGGTGACTGATTCTAATTGAACATTGTTGAGGTAAAAGGGAGATATGGATGTCTTAGTTTGGGAAAATGCATTGTTTTACATTCCCTAGTGTTAAGTTCCAGTAACCACTTTTTGGACCAGGTAGCAACCGCATCTAGATCGGACTGTAAGTGGGTAGTGTCATTACCAGTTCTTATTTCGAGAAAAATACCACAGCCGTCAGCAAATCAAATAAAAGAACGTTAGATTTTAAGAGAGGCGCCAAGTCATTGATATAGATAAGAAACAAAAGCAGTCCAAGAACCGATCTCTGCGGAACGCCTGAATAAACGTGGCTAAAAGCAGAGCAGCACTGATTCACGACAACAAACTGTGAACGATGTGTAAGAAAAAATTCAATCCATTTTAACAAACTAGTGTCTAAATTTAATTGATTTAGTCTATGAAGCAGTAATCTGTGTGAGACCTTGTGAAACGCTTTTGAAAAAATCTAAGGATAAACAAACGGCATGAGATGATCGATTTAAGATTTGGAGCAACGCGTGAGTAAAACATATTAGTTGCGTTTCACATGAATATGTTTTGCGAAAGCCGTGTTCAGCCGCGTTAGAAAACGAGTTTGATTCCAGAAAGTTAACCAAGTTACTGTAGATTACATGTTCTAGTATTTTACTACTGTTATTGGTGAGAGAAATGGGGCGGCAATTACAAGGAAAATTTTACTGCCTGATTTGAAGATTGGAATCACCTTCCCTATTTTCCATTTTTTGGGGGGCGTACCCGTGCCCAAAGACTCTTGGAATATTTTTGTAAATATTGTCACGTAGGTGACGGTGAGCTACCTGGCACGCAGGCAGACAGAAAGGTACACTGCGTCGGCGTTATACGTAAAGAGTGTTTAATGGGCGAACTTTGTGCCCTAAGTCAAGCGAGCAACGCGGTGACGGCGAAAGCAGCAAGCGCTTCTGGGGCGTTCGTCGGACTGAGCCAGCGAGAGCGGTGGTCCCGTATTTATGGGTTTCGCGTCCATGATGGAAACGCGTCAAGCGACGCCGCTTGCGTCGCAGCGACGCGAGCTGCGTAGCTCGCGCCGCTACAAGCTGAAATAAACGCACGTGGCATTACCCCCCCTCCCACCCCCCCATGAAAAAAAAAAGCATCACCCTGATGCTAACGAAAACAAGACACTTGTAAGCATGCAGTCAACAATGGAAAACGAGAAAAAAAAGAATGTCTGTTAGTCCGCTAACGCTCAAAAAACTTTTTAAGGCGCGCGACGTGCACCATCTCAGGTCGCGCTCGACGTCGCTGTGACCGCGTCACTCCATCGGGCACCACGTCGTAGACCAGCAGTGGTCCAAGTCGTCGCAGGAGCTTCTCGCAGGAGCCCACGGCGACGAATCGGTGTTCACACCATAACGCGGTCACCAAGTGTGCACTCTTAGTCTCGTCGACGTTTTGCTGCTCTTTAATACGCATTCGGGCTAGCTGGCGAGCTTCCTGGGCACGTTGAAGGAAGCCGGCAACGTCTGCATGGATGTTGTCGTCTTCAACGTGAGGAAACATCGCATCAAGCATCGCGGCGACTTCGCGACCGAAGACAAGCTCGAATGCGTCATCTGCGTTGTCTCCTGTGGCGCGGTGTTGTAGGCGAAAGACACGTACGGAAGGACTTCGTCCCAAGTTTTGTGCCCGACGTCGACATACATGGCGAGCATGTCGGCGAGGGTTTTAACGCGACAGCTTTAAGGAGCTTCTGTAGCGGAAAAGCCGGTGTCGTCGGCGTTGGCGGCGTTGGCCGTGAGCGACAAATACCGGGAGACACTTCATAAATAAAAAACAACTTGCAAGATGGGCTGGGTGGGAATCGAACCAGGGTCTCCGGAGTGTGAAACGAAGACGCACCACTGAGCCACGAGTTCGATGCCTCGAAAGGGTACAAAAGTACCTCTAGTGAATGCGGTGTTGCCTTAGAAACGAGCCGTAGAAAGTTATACTGCGGTGTATATCTGTAATTATGGGCATGTAACTTACAGAAGTCGCAGTTGCGCGAGTGGCGAAGTACGTTTCCGCGTCATTTCTTCTGTTGCGCTCTGCGCACATGCAGAGCCATCTTGCGGCAAACACAGAAGACCCTTCCTCGCAATGTGCGGCGCTGCCCCGACGCATGGCGCGCCACTCGCCCGCTTCTCCCTTTGGGGCCGTGCAGGGACTGGTACGAGGATGCCCCAGTACCCTTGCGTTTAATAAGTTTTCTCGCTCTCTCCCCTTCCAACTTCCAGCGTGCATCACTCGAACCCTCGTGTTTAGGCGACGCGGCTCTTTCCGCTCACAGCGCGATTCCTATGAGCAGCGCCCGATACGGGACGCCTCTGACGTGATCGCTGCACCGTAGCGCGTTTGTTGAAAAAGCGTCCCCTGCGATGGGTGCCGAGCTGCTTCGGAGGAGTCATGCGTCTGCGTGGTGCTCCCAGGCGAGATAGAGGACCATCCCATCGAGGCGTCAGGCGCATCGTTTGGCTAGCGTAGATCGTTTCTCCATCAGAGACACCGGGTTCTTTGATTCCTTCCGCTTGCTCAGGCGCAGGTTTCGTTGCCGCGCCGAACGCTGCATTGCTCGGCGCTCCCCGCGTGATTGGTGGGTGCAAAGTCCGATGCGGGGCGCCTCATAAGTTATCGCTGCGCCGTAGCGCATTGTCTTACACCCCTTGGCGGGTCAACGGGAATGCTGTCGCGTTCCACTCTCGAAGGCGAAGCTTAAGCACCCTCCAATTTTTATTTAAACGCTCCGTAAGGCCGTTAGTCTGCGGGTGGTACGCTGTAGTGCGCCCATGGCTCGTATGGCTCAAGTGCAGAATCTGTTGCGTAAGTTCAGCTGTGAATGCCGTACCTCTGTCCGTAATAAGGACCTCGGGTGCACAATGCCGGAGAACGATGTTCTTTATGAAGAATCTGGCGACCTCGATTGCATTTCCCGATTCTAACGCCACAGACTCGGCATGGCGCGTCAGATAGTCCCTTGCTACTACAATCCACCTGCTCCCGTAAGCAGACGTCGGGAAGGGGCCAAGGAGATTCATGCCTATCGGCTGGAATGGTTTGCATGGTGGCTCGATTGGTTGCAGGAGGCCGGCTGGGCTTTTAGGCGGTGTTTTACGACGTTGGCAATCTCGGCAGGTTTTCATGTAGCGTGCGACTTCTGCGTTCAAGCCCAGCCAGTAGTACTTTTCTTGAATTATTCTGAGAGTTCGAGTGGATCCCAGATGCCCTGCTGTAGGCTCATCGTGAGACGCTTCTAAAATTTGCCTTAGCTTGACTGGCACGACGAGTAGATATGCCGCTTTGTACGGCGTGTTCTTTTTCACCAGCACATTGTCTCGCAGGCACAGCGATGAAAGCGCTCGTCTGAATGCCTTTGGCACTGAATCGCTCTTCCCTTCGAGATATTGAACCACACAGCGTAGACCAGGATCGGCACGTTGATCTTGTACGAAGGTGTTACAGCTTATGGGCCCAAGGAATTCATCGTCGTCATCGTCGCAGGGCGGGGCGGATTCAACAGGGGCACTCGAAAGGCAGTCGGCGTCTGTGTGCTTTCGGCCTGACTTATACACGACGGTGAAGTCGAACTCCTGTAGTCACAGGCTCCAACGAGCAAGGCGACCTGACGGGTCTTTCAGGTCAGCGAGCCAGCACAGAGCGTGGTGGTCACTGATTGCCTTGAAGTGCTTCCCGTAAAGATACGGCCAAAATTGTGTGACCGCCCAAACGACAGCGAGGCATTCCTCTTCGGTCGTCGAATAGTTCAATTCGGCTTTCGACAGGGATCTGCTCGTGTAGACGATGGCTCGCTCCAGGCCGTTCTTCTTTTGAATCAACACAGCACCGAGTCCTATGCCGCTTGCATCCGTGTGGATCTCGGTGTCAGCGCTCTCGTCGAAATGGCCGAGTACTGGCGGTGACTGCAAGCGTCTTTGAAGTTCGCGAAAACCATCTTCTTGGGGCCTTTTCCATGTGGACTACGCGTCGGCTTTCGTAAGCCGAGTGAGAGGCTCTTCGATTCGAGAGAAATTTTGGACAAAACGCCTGTAATACGCACAGAGCCCCAAAAATCTACGGACAGCTTTCTTTTCACTGGATGTCGGGTAACTTTCGATGGCTGCAGTTTTGCGGGGTCTGGACGCAAACCTTCGCGATTAACTACGTGACCGAGGAACAGGAGCTCTTCGTAGGCGAAACGACATTTCTCTGCTTTCAGAGTGAGTCGCGACACCCTAATTGCCTCTAGCACGGTCTCCAGCCTATTAAGGTGCTCGTCGAAGGTGGATGCGAAAACGACTACGTCGTCGAGATACACGAGGCATATCTGCCATTTCAGCCCAGACAACACTGTGTTCATGACACGCTGAAATGTCGCCGGCGCTGAGCATAGTCCGAAAAGCATGACTTTACATTCCTAAAGACCGTCCGGCGTGATGAAGGCAGTTTTCTCACGGTCCCTCTCGTCGATCTCAATTTGCCAGTAGCCGCTCCGGAGGTCTATCGACGAAAAATACTTCGCACCGCAAAGTCGACCTAACGTGTCGTCGATTCTCGGAAGCGGGTAGACGTCTTTTTTCGTGACGGTGTTGAGACGCCTATAGTCAACGCAAAATCGTAGGGTACCGTCTTTCTTCTTTACAAGCACCACGGGTGAAAACTACGGGCTCTTGGACGGCTGAATGACGGCGTCGCGAAGGATTTCTTCAACTTGTGTCTTTATTGTTTCACGTTCTCGCGCTGAAACGCGAGACTTCGGCGGACGGGACGAGTCGATTCATCGGTTATAATGCGATGCTTCGCTATGTGCGTTTGCCGGATCCTCGACGACTTTGTAAAACATTCGGAATATCGCAGAAGAAGGCGACGTAGCTTTTCTTGCTTTTGTTGAGGCAGGGTGGGGTTAATGTCGAAGTTCACCTCATCGGTCACCGTCGACGACGCCTCATGGGACGAGTCGGAGAGCGCTAATGCGTCGCTTATTTCGGCGAACTCTTTCAAGAAAGCGACCGTCGTACCCCTGTTGAGGTGCTTGTGTTCCGTACTGAAATTGGTTATTACCACAGCCGCTCTGCCTTTACGCAGATGGACGACACCGCGTGCGACGCAAATTTGGCGATCCAGAAGCAGCTGCAAGTTCGCTTCGACAATCGCATCGCCGCTTGAGAACGCGTCTGTTTCGACGAGTACCGTGACGCCAGCGTTTGGCGAGAGGCTCACTTGATCGTCGAGGATGGAGAACGCGCCGCGATGATAATGATTGCTTTGCATTTTTTTCTGACCAGTTTGTCGTCAGTGTTATGGTTTTCGTTTGCAATGCGATCACCGCACCATTTTCGTTCAGGAAGTCTATGCCGAGGATTACGTCACGAGAGCAGTGCTGTAGGATGGTGAAGTTCACAGGGTAGGTGTGACCGTGAACAGACACTCGCGCAGTGCATCGTCCCGTCGGGTTTATGGGCCGGCCTCCTGCTGTGCGTATTTGAGGACCTTCCCATGCTGTTTTGACTTTCTTGAGTTGTCACAAAAATCGTCCACTAACGACGGAGTAGTCGGCTCCGGTGTCGACGAAAGCAACCACTGGAAGTCCATCTAAGGTAACTTGTAATCGGCACGTGGTGTTCGCGTTCGATGTCGGTCGGTCACCGACTCTGCGGTCTGTCACTTCGCAGGGTCGCGGCTGCGTCGGGTGGAAGCCTCGTGGCAAGGTGCTGTTGTGGCCTTCAGCCGCGCCATCGTAATTGTGGTGTCAGGTCGCGATTTCCTGTCTTGTTGCGTCCCTGCGTCGGGTCGCGTGCTGTTGTCGGAATGCAACGAGGCGTCGGAATGCATCGTGGTTGTATGAGGATTTTTCGGTCTTCACTCGAGAGTGGCGTCACCTCCTGAGGTCGCTGGCTTTAGTTTCCCCTACGAGGGCTCGGTGACCTCTCCCTCACGTACCCTTGGTACGGCGAAGACGAACGGCGTGGGTATGGTGACGGGCACCTGAAGCGACGTGCGGCGGCATCTTTGGTCGCTCGAAGATAGGCTTCAATTTCTCGAGGCCGTTGGCCAGGAAGAGGTCGTGGGGCGTCGATGTTGTGCCCGCGGAGGCCCATCTGACGGTAGGTGCATTCTCGTAGGAGGTGGCCGGCTTCACCACAGTGAAAACAAAGCGTTCGTCGATCTGAGGTTCTCCAGATTTCAGTCTTCCTCGTGGTGGTTTGCCGAAACGTGTTTAGCGGACGGCCTGCTGCGGACGCGGCGGTGGCGGGTAGGCTTGGCTGCGTTGAGGTGGCGCATACGTTTCCCGTCGCCAGCTGGTTGACCTCGCTTGGTTTTAGAGAGCGGCGGCGTAAGTTGAAACGCGTGGCTCCTGGCAAGGTGGCGATATGGTTGGCGCCGTTTCGGTAGGATCGAGTGTGCCCAGCGCTTGTTGTACCTCGTCCCTTACAACGTCGGTGAGCGAGGTTATTTGTGGTTGCGCACCCGGTAGCAACTTGCGCAGCTCGTCGCGCACGATGGCACGGATGGTATCTCGAAGGGCCATTGCGGAGGTACTTCGGGAGTCGTAGCATTCTGACGGAGGAGCGCGTAAGTTGCGGTAGTATTGCTTTGCGCGAAGCGCGAGCGTCTTCTCGATAGTAGCCGCTTCGCTAATCCATTCGGCGGCCGTCCTCGGCGGGTTGCGAATGAGAGCGATGAAAAGTTGCTCCTCGATGGCCCTCATAAGGTACTGAAGCTTCTTGTCTTCAATCATGTTGGCGTCCGCGTGGCGGAAGAGCTTTTGCATTTCTTCCGCAAAGACGGTTACGGACGCTGCTGGCGAGTTTGAAGCAAGGCCTCCGCTCGTTCTTTGCGCAGAATACTTGCGAAAATTGCAGATAAGTGCCTCTTGAAAGCCTCCCACGTTGTCAGGGACAGCTCCTGGTTCTCGTACCAGGCTCTAGCAGAGTCTTCGAGACAGAAGAAGTCATTCCGAAGTTTGTCTTCGTCAGACATCTTGGTCTTGACTCGCTTGGTCATGACTCGCTCTGGAACGTATTTTTTTATTAGTTCGTGTGCTTTAGTTTCGAATGCGTCCAAATTACAGTCTACTGAGTTATTGTCCAAGTTATGCAAGAAGATGTCTATGAATGCTTTAAGTTCAGTATTGATTGCGTCAAAATTTGCTGTGTTGTAGTCATAGTTCTGCGCTGTTTTGAGCGTTTTGGCGCCGTTTTTTTCGATGTGGAAGTTTAGGAGTAAGTGGTCACTAATTCCAGGATAGCAAGTAACATCAGAGAGAAGATCAGAGGTAGTTGATAGAATTAAGTCAAGTGTGTGGTGTGCTGCAGCGGATAATCTGATTGGCTCGGAAACAGTTTGAGTTAACGAAAAGGCAGAACACATATCCAAACATTCTTGTGATTCGGTTGAGTACTGAGTTAAAGTAGGAAGGTTCGTATTCCACATTATATTAGTGAAGTTGAAATCCCCTAGAAGTATGACGGGTGACGTGGGAAACCGAGTGTAAGTCGTATTAGGGACGTCATGCAGTTCACATAAAAAACAGGAAGAGCAAGAAGGGGGTCCATAGCATACGCGTAAAATGTGTTTGCTATGGTCAATCTTTAGTGATGTCCCATGATTTTGAGGTATCGGCTAACTGATATGCTCGATGAGGGAAAATCATTCGAAACCGCAAGCAGTACGACCCCACCTCCAGACGCAGTGCGGTCGCATCGGTATATGTTAAAATGTGAAGCTTCATGAAAGATTTCGCGATCTGGTACATTAGAAGAGAGCCATGTTTCCGTAACAGCAACCATGTGCGCAGAGCAGGAATCTATCACCGATGACAATGAATCATATTTGTTGACGACGCTGCGTGCACTGGTGTACATGATAGACAGTTGTGCGAATGGCCATCCAGCGCCCCTCTCGCCTTCCTAGGGCATAGCATATGCAGTGTAAGTAACGGGCTCATGCCGCTCAGTGCGTTCATTGGTTTTAATTTCTTCGATGTTATCCGTGATTGTCTTGCAAGTGTAGCGTTTCTTATTAACAATGAGCTTGTTGTAGGTTTTTGGCGAATTAGGTTAGTTTTCTTCGGCTGACACGGGTGCAGACGAGAAATCTTCAGATACTGTAAATTTTTTTTTATTTCTACAGCTTACGTGCGGAATGTAGCTGCCCCTTGGTTTTAGCGTTAATACATTTCACAATAACGGGACGGCATTTGTTCGTTGATAGAGTGCGCAGACGATGCGCACGTTCAATTGAACCTGCTGGAAATGAATCTACGATTTCGCTTAGTACTTTAATTAATTTTCTTTCCGTTTCTTGCCATGTTTCCTTGGCATCAGGCAAACCATAAAATATTAGATTATTTCTTCGTGTCCGATATTCGATTTCATCAACACATGACTGCAAGAGGTTGTTCTGAATAGCCAGTAAGTCAGCAGTTTACTGTAATTGTGTAATTTGTGCACCAAGGTCGTCTATTGAACATCATTTCTTTTTCAGGGTGTCAAGTCTGGTTTGGATATCGGATACATTGGCTTCAATATTTTTTGTCCAGATTTATTGCTTTTTATCTCCCCAATGAGCGGTTACTTTATGTTTTTTAGTCGTTCTGTAATACAGGCCTCAACAATGACTGAAAGTCAACCGGGGTGTTTAATAGGAAAGCTTATCTTTTCTCAGTGACGTCTAATGGCAGCGCAAGCTGTTTTGTATCCCACAAGACAATATCTGCAGTGGACCAAAGAACTGTGTGCGATATTGATATTTGTGAAAAGAGTGTTGGACCGCTGCATAAGCAGCCCTACGTTTGTGGGTTTAAAGCATTGTGTTATGATGAATCTGCCCTGTATTCATTAACAGCTGTGTCTTTGCAAATTTTTGCCCTCCTGCCTATAGTGACCTCCAGCCTCAACGCAACGAGTTAATGAACTTTCACCTGAAGACAAGCTTCATTGGTTTTTTATGAAGGTAAAACAAGCTTCTTTTGTTTTTGATAAAGTGAAAACATGGACTTCCTTTTTCTTTTCTCGCTACATTGTTCTCCGTTCACAGTACGACAGCTTCTCGCAATTTCAAATCCATTCTTGCGAACCTCAAGTCTTTAAATTTCGAGAGCTTCGGATAAGCTTCGGATAAGGATAAGCAGCAGTTGTACTCCTGGATATAGAGTGCAACGGCCGCCGTGTGTTTACATTTTCTCGCCGCGCCAGCGCGGCAGTCACAGGTAGCTGTGTGGATTCTTCGTCTTCCGTGAATACAAAACAGTAGTATTGATCATAACATTCAAATCGGCATCTTGAAACACACATTTTTAAAAGCACTTGCAATACAGCCCTGTCGAACAGGCTAAATTTACCTCGAGCGTTACGCGTTTCGGAGGCTCGTTTACTTTTGTTTGCGGAATGCATCTTCCCTCGACTTCGGAACCATGGGCCAGCAATACTTCTCTCATGTCATAGGCGTGGCCTGCTTGAAGTAGTAGCTTGCCCTTTCTGATGTTCGCCCCACGAAAAAAAGCCTCTACGCCGTGGAGTTCTTGAAAGCCCACCGACAAAACAACAGGCACGCCGTTAACCGCCATACCGCAGCAGGGCGTGAGGCGCGTCGTCTGCTTTACTGCCCCTCCGCCCCGGCTGTCGCTGAAGCGACTACGTGGTGGCGCTTCCCGACATTTGAAGGTGGTGGCGCCTGGCGGATGCAGGGTGCTTATACAATGTTATGTAAAGTGTCTGTCACATCCTCATTGTACTTGATGATTCTGTACAATGTATACATCAACATTTTATATACTGTGGCAATTAGTTTATGTAAAACTGTGTGTTTCCGTGGGTCTGTGAAGATATGTGTTACTGAGTGAAGATCCAGACCCTTTATTTGAAATCGAGCCGTATATTTAATGCTTCGTAGTTCGTATATGTTATCCTCCCGGTAGAATTGTGCTGTGAATATGACTCTGTGTTCGTATCGTCTCTTGATGAAATAACCTTTTCCTAAACATGAAAAAATGATCTATGACTTTCGCCTTCAAAAACTGCGGGGATACATAGAAATTTCTAATAATGTGAAGGCGAAAGTAGGCTCGTTTTGTACGTGTGACAGCGGCCTCTCTCTCCACCAATTTTGCATTCCCAGAACGCCTGCGTCGCATTAGCGCCGCATGCTACTTTCGTCGGTCCGCTGCCGTAGCCAACGTTACTAGAATAGGTTCAGTTGTCAAACTCTCCGTAGGCGCCGTACATCACGGGTGCCCCCGTGTCTTGGTTTGCCGCCAGAGGGCGGAGCACCGCAGCTAGCTCTACGCGGGAGCAGCTCAGCGTTAGCGAAGAAGCTCGAGTCCTCCGACTTCGCAGCTTACGTACGAAGCAAGTGTTTTCACCGATCTGTCTTTAAATGTTTGTACCGACTCGCGTTTAGGAGAGTGATTGAAAAATTTAACGTAGCTGTGAAAATGCTGCTGCGCTGCCCCAGAGTGTGCTGTGGATTCCTTAGTCCAGGTTCGCAGGAGCCCCGGCCGCCCACTGCGCTCTATTAATCAGCTGTTGCTGATAAGTAGCTGTAAGTAGCTGATTAGTAGTTGTAATCAGCTGTTGCTGCTTAGTACTAATTAATTATTAATGCGAACGCATGCTATGACTCATGAGGCGATGTTAGCGCGACCACACGATGGTCCAAAAAAGTCACGGGAGCCCAAGCGAAAGAATCGAGGCAGTTCACGACGCCAGTTAAGACAGAGTGAATTAGGCCAAGGTAATTAAGGCCCAGGTAATTAAAATGGAATTACGGCACTCGAACCCACGACCATTGGGGGAATCTTTCGAACCCGCGACCGTTGGCGTCAATTAGCGCGATGTTAATTAAGGTCCAGTTTGTCAAATATAGTTAAGGCGCTCGTACCCACGACCTTTAGTGGGAGTCCAACACACGACCTTTGGTGTTCATTAGGGCGAAGTTAATCGAGGTAGAGCTAATTAAGGCACAGGTTTAATTACGATTGAGTGCATTACGACACTCGAACCCACGGTCGTTGGTGAGAGTTGAAGCCTCGACCTTTGGTGGTGGCAATGAATTACCTAACTAGGTAAAATAATTATTTAGTGATAAAAGTAATTCATGCATGAACAATTAATTGAACAATCATTAATTATTGAGTATATATATATATATATATATATATATATATATATATACACACTATATATACACACTCTCAGCACTTAATTTCGGGACGAAAAAAAACTGAAGCTAGCACCATTTCTTTCATCAGAGCACCGCATTCACAAGTTCAATGTTGAAACCTACGTGAGCTTTGCTCCCTTGCGAGCAGACTTGCACATTCAAAGTAGGTTATCGCTGCAGGAATGGAGCATAAATATGCATTCGTGTCACCAAATAAAACTGGATGATACGGCCCGTAAACAATTCAATATGCACACTACATTTAAAATGCACAAGAGTGTCGCATAAATGCACCGAGACTCCAAGAAAACACGCATGTATACACTGCGCCAAAACTGATAAACAACGTCCCCCGTCCGCGCCATGCTGACCGAGCAATGTGCGACAGCAGCGCCACGAGATGCGAGGATCGGTGGTGGGTCCACGCAGTCACGGGAGTTTGAAAACTGAACCTAGTCTAGTAACGTTGGCCGTAGCTTCATCCATAGCTGCTTCCTCCCGACAGCGGTCACTTATTCTTTTCTCCCACCAAAGGTCGTGGGCTCCAGTGCCTTAACTGATTCTACTTTATTAAACAGCGCCTTCGTCAAATGTGGCCTAATTAACACCAAAGGTCCTGGGTGCGAGTGCCTAAATAATTTCATTACTAATAAATGTACCTTTTTCGGCAAAATTAGCAGAATGCATATTCCATCGATGAGGAAGAAGACGACGACGAATGGGTGAGCAGTAGCATGAGCGCTACGAATTTCGATGCCTCAGAATGCGATCTTGAAACATATAGATGTTAGACTTTATCATTAAAAATGACAGTCATCTAGCATAAGCCAAAGCGCCTGAAGTCGAAAGTCTATATGCTCAAGAGAGATCAAATAAATTACTTGACCTTCCTGCTCATTCGGATTGTTACTTCTTATTACTTGTTTTCTCCAACCATAGGTCGAGGGATCGACTCCCACCAAAGGTCATAGGTTTGACTGCCCTAGATTACTCCGTCTAAAGCCTTACTTTTTGACATAATTATCGGCATCGATGCGGCCGCGACGTGTGCACGAGTGAAGACGACGTATGCACAAGCAGTGGCACGAGTGCTCCGATGTTCTGTACTTCATAAAGCTACCTTGAAACAGAAATCTATGGCTCTCCCCTTAAAAGGCGGAATGCAAGGAAGGTTACATGGGGCTCGGCCTACTGCCGCTCGAGGCCGGAGTCTCTGTGCTGTTGGAACGAGGCGTCGCTTGTTCGATTCGTTAGATTGTTGTTTGGGCATCTTCTGCATTGTAGGCTTAGTGAAGTGTATTGGTTGCTTTTTTTTCTTCGCATCGTTTTTACAGCCAAGCTGTGCAAGGTTAGGGACAAGTGCATCTTTCAGGATGACTTGTGATCCTGGCTATATTGTAGAATGGGTCCAACCGCAATGGCACAATGCCACTGTGGTCTCCGGGTAGTGGGCTCAGGGACGTCTAACGCGCCCTTGAAGTACTCTTGTCACACCTGCGACGCAAATATGTCTAAGGCATAAGGGTAAAAAAAAATGGTTGTCACAAATGTTGTTTACATTTTCGGTGCGATGAAAAGAACACGGTTGGTTATTTATAACTTTCCTTCATTGAAGGTAAGCCCGTGTGTGCGTGTCGATGTGGTCGCTCTGTTTCTTTATTGAAGTCTTCTCATACTGTGGCAGGTGAAAACCAATGAAAGCCACCCTCATCTGGATTCCAGGTGCGTAGAGTAGACGTCGCGCGAAAACGCAACCGCTTCGCTGATTGCGAGCTTCTTGAACAGCCGGTGCTAGCTCCTGCTGCACAGTCATTTCAGGACTCTATCGTTTCTGGGGTTCTAGAAGCCAAACACCAGGCGACTGTTAAAATGATCGAGACCATCGACTATAACCAGGATTGTACTTCATTCGGCAGTTTTCCTTCAGTGTCCTGTTTCACCAGAGACATCTCATGGTACCCGTGTCCCTTTCACGGATTAAAATTTCCAGGAATACCTTTTCAACGTCTCTTACTACGACCACCTTTTCCTTTGGAAATTTGACTATCAGAGACAGATGTCTTGATTTAATTAAGGATGTTAAATGACATGCCTTGCAGCGTGTTTGAAAAGGTGTCGCAAAGTGCATGAACCGTTATCGTAGCTCGGTCCTCTCGTATAAAATCGGGATGTGGCAAGCGGTAACAAATTGTAGTCAGTGGTTCTGACGATTCCTGAACCTCTCCCACGACTCCCAAGCTAATACATTTTGAGATCGCGTAATCGTGGCGGCGCAGCATGTCTTTGCTCTTTTTTTTTACGGTTTTGTCAGTTGGTGGACTCTTTTCGTTGAACTGTGCTTCTAGATTTCCAAAGTAACATTTTCTTTCCACAGCACACTGACTTGATAGCGACCGTTCTGTTTTACTATATTATTCTCCAATTCTACTTCACTTTTAGCTTCTGTAGTATTGCAAGTATGTTTTGAGATCCCCATGGATTCCATGCTCCAATACCTTTGTACTTCTTGCTGAAGTGTTCTTTCGGCAGCTTCAACCTTTAGAACCGTGGTTGCTTGACTTTTGGGGCTGATTTGTTTTGTTTTTGTTTGCTCCGATGGACTTTGCAGTACTCAACCCAGTGTAAGTGTTAACAGTGATCCGTCTGCTTTCGATTTTTCTGAGCTCTACCATTGAAGAACTTTCAATAATAACATGAGCCATGAGCAGTCCTATGGCGTCTGTGGCAGACGCCTTGATTCTGTCATCGGCCACCTGTAGCTTTATTTTGTTCTTGCATTTCTTATAGAGTTTCTGGTTTAGTGTAGGTAGACAACCGCAAGATATGACGTCGAATTGTAGAATGTTGATTACCGCGGCTGATTCATTTTTTCACGTTTCTCTAGATACTTGCACAATGTTCAATTATGTGATTTTTCTTCTCACGGAAAGGCTCACGAACCAAATGTGAGCCTTTCCTGCCGTATAATCTTCGCACCCATTTTTATTGCTAATCCAGCTACAATTCATGCCCGCTGGCTTCCGCTGTCCAATAACAAACCGCAATGTCTGCAGCGTTTTTATCTCTCAGTTCAAGCTTCTGCTGTCTGTAAAGGCACAAAATTATGCTATGCGTTTTCGCTTGCTTGTTGAGCAGACGTGGTCGCTACGCTTGCTGTGTCGCGACCCGGTATTCTTTTCTTCCCTTACGATTGCATATTTTTAGGCGCTCACTAAAATTTTCGGTAGGCTCAGTAGCTCGTTCATATGCAGTTCCATTCATTGCTCATGATTTCCGAAACCTGTTTCTAATATTTTGATCGCTTCAGCATAATTTTCATCTGCAGAGTACCGAGCCCTTCAATATTAGGCGCTGGGTTTCTGGTTAGATGTGCTAATAAATGATTGAACTTTTGTCATTTGGTCCCGTTAGGTAAAAACTTAACTGCTGACTCGTATTTAGCCCACAAGTGATTCTCCTCCAAAGCTCTCCCGCTAAACTTTTCTCATTCCCGCTAGTTAGATTATCTAGTGCCCTGGGTCTTCACGATGCCGCCTGCCTTGTTCTGTTCAAAACCAACTCCACAGGCTCTCGAATTCTGCAATCTAATATAGATGAGATCTTCGTTATTTTCAAACCATACTCTATTAGTCTTTCCATTTCCGCTTCGGCAGTGTCTTGTGATAGAAATTTCATTTGTTCGTTGGTGCTCTTGTGGCTTTCGCTAATTCCCTTCCTCTGCGCCTGCTTTTTAAGCAACTGTTCTCTGTTAGCTCCTTCATTATTAAATATGTTCGGCTGCGTTGATGAGCTGTGTGATATGAAAGTGATGTGCTTCCCTTTTCTCCGTTAGTACTTTCTTGTTCATTTCTATGCGGGTAACAATGACGTCTTACTTGTCAGTCAGTCTTTCCGATGCTTATGTGTTTCACTGCGGTCTGTTCGCTCGATCCAGGTCGATCCGCTACTCTACCACCGTTTCCTTCTCTGCTGCTTCTTTTGCAGGCTCACCTTTACTGTACCCGGAAAGATAGTATAATGGACATGGTACCAGTATTGAAACGATCGAGAATGGTCACGGCATCCTTCGAACGTGAACGGGTTTTTCAAAATGTGGAGTACCACGCGCTCACGACAAGGAGTCATTCTCTTGCTCTTCGTGTTCTAGTGCCTTGATGATGAGATTTTACAGGCTCCCACCCGCCAAACTTGCCTAAAGAAGACTTTGGTGGGCTACTTGAAGCACACTCCAAGAGGGTAGATATTGTTGACTAATCTTCTGACTAATTCTTTGTTGCTTGTCCGGAGCAGCCAAGCTGTTGTTGTTCCGTCGCGCTCAAGGTAACTTTTTTTCCGAATTCGGCACATCTTGCAAAATATTCTTGGACCATGGCCTTCATTAACCACCACATGCCCTTTCGACAATTGTTTCGCTTGTCGCTTGTTGGCTTTGACAGCAGTTCGTATTTCCTTGAGATATTCGCAATGACATGTCTTCCACAAGGCTTTCACTACTTCACATCTATTTCGCCGTGCTTCTTTAATGTTTTGCTGAATGGCTCTGCTTGTCCGTCTTTAAGTTGTCGCCTGTGATGTCTGCAGGCGTAAATGGCATGGGCTCATCAAGTTCGTCATAGGCGTAAGTTAACAGTAGATTGCTAAGCGCGTCTTCAACTTCTGCTACAGTTGTGCGTAGAGGCTCCACCGAAGCTGTTTCTCTTCAGATGATTTTTCGCATCGAGGTCTTCAGGCTTCGTATCAGGCGCTTGACAAATCGTCTCCACCACAGGACGCACTCAGCTAGTGTTTTCCAATGTATTTGGTGCATACTGAAAGTAATGCCGTACACTTTCATGCCCAAAAGCTTCAAGCATTCCGTGGATTTCCTTCTCGGCGCCTGTAAAGGTCCTGGTGTTGGCCGAATTGATTGGGGCCGGTATACATCGTCGTGTGGTGAATCACCGGAAAGCTTGTAAAAAAACTTGGTATTGGTATATCTTTGGTGAACTCCAAGTGTAATCTCTAGTTACCACACAGGTGAAATTACAATGCATTGTTTTACAATCTCATATTTGGTTTTCTCATGGTGTTCCTGTAAACTCATTTACGATTACTTGAAATGGCTCCAGTTCGTTGCCCCTTTATCCGGTGGAAGGGGAGGCATAATTTGAGGGGCAGGTCTTGTTTTATGCCTCTTGCAGTACTATACATTTGTTTAAACCTCTTATTGCAGCTTCGCGACTCGCAATATCCAGAACTTAGCCCACAGTTGTGGTAGCGTTACTTGAACTCATCGATGCAATATTATTTGATGAACGTGGCAGATCAGTAGTTCCGGGAAATACCCGTCATCTGAAGATACTGTGATGTGCCGTCTTCAATCTTAGCTGTAACGCAAACGCCTTTTCTCTGTTATGAGTCCTTTGTCGTCACAGTGGACTTCTTGTTTATTTTTTAGAGGATTTACCACCTGAATTAGCATCGCCACTTGCTTGCCTAAGCAGTACTTGTGTTTGTCATATCTAGTATGTCTCTGCAGTTATCTCATTTCCGGTTAATGGCCCCTTGTGATGCAATTTGCTTGCGTTGTCTAAGAATCTGGATACCCATGCTGGAACTCTTGCAAGGCGCCTCTATAATGAATAATTTTTTATTTCCAATATTGGTTTCTTCTCTGATTTTCCTGCGCAGCTGTGACATTGCGCTTAGTGTTGATCCGTAAATTCCTGCAAATCATGCTTGCTCTTTGCAGCCACGTGGAGGTGACCCATGCGAGTCCATGCGAAATAATTACTAGTTAATGTGTTTGGGCTTTTGTCATTTGTGAGTACACCAACCGGTTTGTCTTCCCCTTCAATGAACAACTAGCTCGTTTTTAGTGTTTTCCCTCTTATATCTACGACTCTGCTGGTAAGAAAACCATCTGTTTTGCTGTTCTCCTTGAAGCAATTAAGTGCAATCATTGAGTCGGCACAGCAGGCTGTTTCTTGGATTTTTTCGTGGAGTGACTTTTCAGAGGTCATGTCCCTCCACTTCTCGCATTGTTCCTTAGTGAGTGGATTATCTCACATCACGACCATTTTCTACAGTCTTTGAAAACCTATCTTCAAAATGTCAAAGGCCAAAATAAACAGCGCGAATCAAATATCTTTGCGGCTGCTTGCAACACTGTCCTTTTTGTTAATTACGTCATTGCTGGTAAGGGCACCCGCTTGTTTGCAGGGAGGATACCAGGTTGCTTGAGTGTTTCCATATCAATCCAAGAAACATTGTGTATACTTCCGATCGAATCTCCATGTGAACATTGTCTTTTTTGTTTCCAGGTATCATTTTGTTTATTCTCTAGTCACTGAATATCTTCTTTCTGAAGTCTATCGCTCTTTGAACATCTGTTTTGCTTCTTTGTACAGCTTGACAGGACGATGAAGTGTCGCTGCCCCTAAGATTACATTATCCACGGAAATCGTTTTTGTAGTGTTTGCGTCTTATCTGGAAATTGCTCACGAACTTGTTGAAAATGGTGCTTGATTTTCGCTGCCATACGAAACGAGCTCGGGGTTGTACCTATTTTATTTTAGCCATGTGCCCAGTTTGTACTTTATTATGTAGCTTTCCGTCAGCGTGATGCTTCCACCAAAGAAATCTGATGGCACATCTGCCCCTCGCGGATAGAAATTTGGAGGAATGTCTGTTGAAGGTCTCCTACTAGGGCCACCTCTTCCTTTCGAAATTTAATTAGGAGAGACTTCATGTCCTTCTTTATTTAGTTCTTGCCTCCAGATTGTCAGTTATAGCAGGCCATTCAGCGTGTGTGATGAGGCGTGGAATACAACACGAACCTTTGTCGTGGCTCGGTACTCTCGAATACACGCGGAATGTGGCAGGTAGTAACATCGTAGTCAGTGGTTCTGATGATTCCTGAACCTTTTCCGTGACTTCCAAGGAAATAAATTCTGAGATCACCTAATCGTGGCAGCACAGCAGTGTTTGTTTTTCTCTAACTTTTTCGTCAGTTAGAGGAGTCTTCTGATTGCATTTTTGTTGTTCATTTCAAGGTTAAGGTTTTCTTTCCGCGGCAGGCTGTCTTGATATCGAGCCTTTAGTTGTGCTATCTTGTTCTCATATTCTTCGACAATTTCGCTTCTGTAGCATGGCAACTTTGCTTTGTGAACCCTATTGATTTCAACATTCAAACCCTTTGTAGCCCTTGCTGAGGTATTTTTTCCCGCAGCTTCAACATTCAGAACTGTGATTTCTGGATTTTCAGCTTAAAATAATATTGTTTTGGTTTGCTTCTATGGACTCTGCGACACCCAACTCAGCATTTTCACGAAAGCCGTGAATATGTTTTCCTTTTTTTGCGTTCCACTGGTAAACGACTACAAATAATAATATGAGCCAACCAGCAGTCATATGGTGTCTGTTGCAGTCGTCTTGGTTCTGTCATTCGGCACTTGTATATCTGGTTGTTACTTTTTCTCGTTCACTTTCTGATTTTGGTTCAGGTAGACAATTATGGGATATGTGGTCTACTTGTAAAACTTCGATTATCGTGGCATATTCGCTTTTTTTTGTTGCTATCTTCACGTGGTAGCGACGGTTGCGGACACAGCAACAAAATTGTGAATGGCGAAAGTAACTTTATTGGGCGAATGTGCGCCCAGAGAAACATGCTACACTCAAATCTCAATGAAAGCGACGAACACAGTAGTAAATCTGATCTGCCGGTCTAGCACTTTGGCTTTGATACATAAGCCATTGAAGGTTCTAGAGTTATCACTGGTGCCCGCGTGTCTTCCAGAAATGTCGGCACAATTCACGTCGCACATGCATGCAAATGGATTATACAAAGTTCGGCGACAACCGGAAGCAGATAGAACCATCGGTAACATTCGAGAAACTTCCGATACATGCAGGTGCGTCCCGCGCTGAGCGATAAAATTTCTTAGACCATGAAACGTGGTCATTTGATAACATGTACACGTGTCACTGCAGTTACTTGCCAAACGCTCCATAACGCAAATTTTCCTTCTCGTCCGAACAGACAAATTGTCAGCTTTTCTTTAAGTATTACTTTCGCACCAATTTTTATTGCTAATCCAGCTACAATACACGTCCGCTGGCTTCCACTACCCAATAACAAACTGCAATGTTTGCCACTTTTTCCTGCCTCCATCAAGCTACCCCAGTCTGCGAAATCACAAAATTATGCTTTAGATTTGCTGTTGCGATAGCCGGATACTTTATACCGCTTCAAGGGACTTGGGGTTTTAATACGGACTCAGGTGGACAGCTGTTGTCGGACCGCGCTATTAACGAAATTTTTTATTCTTAATCAGCCTTAAATTTAGAACGTTCCACTTCGTACATTATTGTTACTTCCTGCTCTATTATCGGCTCTGCCTCAAACAGTGAACCTCTGCCTATTAATTTGACATTGTACGTCCTTTTATTTGTTACTTCGTTAGTCTGCGGCGCGTACTGTTGTCCATTATCACAAATTTTAGTGTGTCTAGAAAATAGTCCTGAACCCTTAGATAGCAATACCGAATCATCATCAACACCATGCCTCTTTGCTCTGTATTTAAGTTCCCTTAAAAACACCAAATTTAATGACACCATTTATAAAATGCACTTCATGTCCTTGGTGGAACTTGCAGTGCACGTGGGAGTATAGACGACAAAAAGTCGCTTGGAAAATGCTGCTTTACAATCAGTATACTGATACCTAGAGTGGTTATAAATTTCCAGCAGTTACACTCAAGAAAACAGTATCCAATGCTAAAGAGGAGTATCATGAAAAACATCATGAATTACTCTCTAAGGCCAGCTGCAGAAAAGCTCTATTCAGATTCCTTCGGTGTAGAAAGCTCACACGGAACGCCGAAAATATAACGCCTATAATTCTTTCGCCGTGCGATGTATGTGCCTTTTTGGAATTGATCAGAAAAGGCTCCAAACAGTGTTTACTTTAAGTTTTGCAGAATGGGCCACTTAGGCCTCACGTCTGGGATCACTTTAAGGAAGTCACAGTGGCCGAGCTTTTCAATGTCATTCAATTTTTGCCTGCCTCAGCCGCAAGTCCTGATGGCATTTAAAATGCCACGCGAAAATCGGTGATTGCAATGTTTCCTCAAGACCTTCTGAACTCACCGAGTTATTCTATATGAAATGCTTGGATTTCTTAAAAACGGAGAATAGCCAAAATGATGCCGCTGCCTAAGAAACAGGGAGCTGGCTGCAATCATCATAATATTAGGGCTATTTCTCTTACCTCAAAAACGTTAAAGCTTATTGAATATATTTGAAATAACCGCATTACAGATGATATATCTGAAAATGCGTTACTGAGCCCAAGTCGAATAGGCTTCCGGCCTACCCTCTCTATTTGGTATTCACATGTAGACTTAGCCGTATGAAACTTACTCGGTGTAGGAAAGAGTTTGGTGCGTTAGTGACTCTTGACAGAGCGAACGCTCATGATATTGTCTCCTACCCACTACTGCTAGACAGATTACCATCCTATAATTTAATAGATATATACGGTCAAGTGCTAAATATTTGGTGCAGCTAAAGAAAAATCACCAGCAGATTCACTTGCAACACTTGCGAAAGCGTTCACTGTTGCAATGGTGGTCAGTGGTCGAGCTTTTGAGGTTAATTCCGCTGAATAAGTTACTTTATCGGATCCCTTGCTGCGAAGCAACTGTGGTATACTCTTTATTGCCCTCATGTTTCCGGCGCATGAACAGAGTGACTGAATGTTCAGGAAAATGAAAAGTTGGAAGCCAAAGTAGCGCTGCATAAGCACTTCAGAAACAGTAAATATGCCAAGGAGTTCGTGATACAATAAGTATGGTATGATGATCTCAGATCTGCTTACTTTCTACATAATCACGCAGGTGGTGTTTAACATGGACGTCTGAAGATGCATTAATTTCTTTAGCACGTTCGTATCTTTCCTGTCCCTTTTCCCATGTCTCCTTGGTGCAGTAGTATACCTGCAATGAAAGAAATAGACGCTATAAGTGAAGGTTCCTAGAACTCATCTCACAGCAGAACGCAGCAATGAAAAATATGCGTCGTATTTGCTCATAAGGATGCGTCATGCAGCCTTGCAAGAGTGCGAGAAACAAAATTAGGAAGAAAACATTCACGAAACATTTTCTATGATAATTGTGGATGTCATGCTTTAGGCCTCCTTAACAAATCTTGTGTACGTTCGTAGTATATTCTAAATATGCTTTATTATATTGATTGTTAGCTGGAAGGCACAGTCTAGAATGGTGAAAACCTCAGGTTAAGCGCTGCACTTCATAAATTATGAGCAATTGCCTTATCTAGCAGGCGATGGCAATTTCATCAACAGCCTTTTATTATTTATAGGCTCCGATCGAGACGTGTCGTTCAGCGACCTGCCACTTAATATTCTGATACTGCTTCATTCTTGACAAACGTAATACTAATAAAGGAGTGTACTGCTTCAGGACAGTAGTGTAAAACATCTGCAAGACTTTTATTTGACGACAGTGGCGTAGTGTCGTCGCACCACCAGGTTTCTGCTCCTACGCTTGAATGGCATTGGTTGGGAAGCACGCAAATATGTGGTGTACGTATATCTTTTCTTACCAAGACTTTATGCAAAGATCGCCGTAGGAGCATGAGGTTAATGCTTTTCTATAACACTGATGATATGTAGTGTTTATTGGCGCAAGGGCCAAGTGTGGCCAAAGAGCGCCAAGGCAGTGGTGACGAGTACTGAATGAACTAATGGCTGATGTGATGTGGCTGTAGAGAGGCCTAAAACTAAGAGCTATAAGTTGCATAAAATGGTCAAGGAATAAAAGTATGAGAATGGCTGAAGTAGGGTATACTATAAGTATAGGATGTACAAGAATGGTGTAATAGTGTTACATGAATAAAAATGGAAAGCTGATTGTTGTTGACGAATAGCTCAACAGCCTCAGCTGATCCCTTGAGTACAAGGGCCTGGAGGCATGTGCTAGAGCAAAGGTTCACATCGCAACAGTGGCTTCTCGCAAGAGGCCGTGTTACGAATTTCTTGCACAGAAAACGTGCAGCGTGTCAACGTCGCTTAAATAGGCTAAGTTAGATTGCATGTGAAATAGCGGTTCCCTGCCTAGAAACAGTGCCAGGTGAAGTGGTATAGACTGACTGTATGCTAAAGGGAAGTGTTTTTTCCTCTCGACTACTGTTTCGCGGCATTCTAGGAAGACATGCTGAACACTGAGTGTCTCCCCACATCTACTACATATTGGACGTTCACCGCCACTCAACAGAAAGTTATGTGTACCATAAGTGTGCCCTATTCTGAGACGACAGAATAGGACATCACTTCGTCTGGACTTGGTCAGTGATGGCCAGTATCCTAAATGTGGCTTAACTGTGTGGAGTTTATTGTGGGTTTCAGAGTCCCATTTATGCTGCCAGTAGGTTCTGAGTTTTTTCCGTAAGTATGGCTTTAGGTCTGAGACCGGGACGGCTGCGGACATGTTGGAAGCTTTTGTGTCTAAGGAGGTAGCAATTTGGTCTGCCAGGACGTTACCTTCAATACCTCTGTGTCCAGGCACCCAGCATATCGTTACGTGTTGGCCAGAGGCATAAATGGTACAGAGGAGACAGAAAAGATCTGCAATTACTGGATTTGTGTGGTTGAAGCATGACATCAATGTTTTCACAACGCTTAATGAGTCTGTGTATATGACCGCCTTATGTAATTTTAACTGTTTAATGTGTTTCGCAGCCGACCACAGTGCATAAGCCTCTGCTGTAAAGATGCTTGTTTGAGGGTGCAGAACATCGGACTCGGAAAAGGATGGGCCTACGGCTGCGTATGACACGCCAGCATGTGATTTAGACGCATCTGTGTAATACTCCGGACAAGGGTATTTAAATTGTAATTCCAGAAAATGCATATGAATGTGCGCCTCTGGAGCGTGCTTCGTTACCTCCACAAATGACGTGTCACAGTCAATGATTCGCCACAACCACGGTGGAAACGGCTTGGCAGGAGCCATTAGACTATTTTCACGGATAGGAACATTCATCTCCTCGCTCAGCTTTGTCACACGGATCGAGAATGGCTCTCTGGCTGTAGGTTTGTTATGAAAGAGTGTTGCAGAGGTCATATCGTTTATGGTGGGATGACAAGGATGGTTTTTGTTAGCATGTACTTTCAGAAAATAATTAAATGTAGAATATGACCGCTGCAGATCGAGCGACCATTCATCCGATTCGACATAGAGTCTTTGAATCGGACTCGTCCTAAAGGCGCCGGTGGCGAGGCGGATACCAAGATTATGTACAGGGTCCAGCATCTTGAGAGCACTGGGTGTAGCTGAGTAATACACAACCGCACCGTAGTCTAACCGCGATCGTACAAGGCTCCGGTAGAGGTTCATGAGGCATTTCCTGTCGCTTCCCCATGTTGTATGTGACAGTATTTTCAGGATGTTCATTATTTTAAGGCATTTAGCTTTCAAATACTTGATATGGGGAATGAAGGTTAGTTTTGAGTCGAGTATTATGCCTAAAAATTTATGTTCAGTGTTGAGTGGTATGTGTTGTCCATGCAGCATAATATCAGGATCTTGTATCAAACCTCTCTTTCTAGAAAAAGTACACAGGAGCTTTTGAGGGGGTTTAGCTTGAAGCCATTTTCATTTGCCCATTGTGAGACCTTGTTCAGTCCGAGTTGGACTTGGCGCTCGCAGACAGCAAGATTACAAGTCTTAAATCCTAATTGCACATCGTCTACATATATTGAATAAAACATTGAGGATGGAATGACTTTGTGGAGGGAATTCATTTTCACAATGAAGAGGGTGCAGCTAAGCACGCCTCCTTGTGGCACACCAGTCTATTGAGTGAATAGCCTGGACAGGGCATTGCCCACTCTAACACGGAACGTGCGGTTAGTCAAGTAGTTTTCTATCATATTTAGCATGTTGCCGCGTATGCCCATCGCAGAGAGGTCTCGGAGGATTCCAAATCGCCATGTTGTGTCATAGGCTTTCTCCAAGTCCAGAAATACAGAGAGAAAAAATTGTTTGTGTATATAAGCCTCCCTAATATTTGCCGCAATGCGAACTAGGTGGTCTATTGTTGACCTACCCTCCCTGAAACCACACTGAAGGGGATCAAGTAGACGGTTCCTTTCCAGGAAATAGATTAGACGCCGATTTACCATTTTTTCACATAACTTACACATGCAGCTTGTTAGTGCTATTGGCCTATAGCTACTGGCTAATGCGGGGTCCTTGCCTTGCTTATGAATTGGGATGGCAATCGCTTCTTTCCATGAGGATGGAATATGCCCAGATACCCACATGGTGTTGTAGAGGGACAGAAGTGTGTTCAATGTTTCTGGATGCATATTCTTGATCATTGCATACATTATGCGGTCACTACCTGGTGCTGAGTTGCTGCAGGAAATGAGAGCAGCCTTCAGTTCAGCGAGACTAAAGGGACAGTTGTAAGGTTCACCTGCTGCGCATTTTCGTTCAAGGCGCTCTCGCTCTATGCGTTCCTTGAACTTTAGGAAAGTTGGCGAATAGTGTGATGCACTAGAAATATTTTCAAAATGCGTACCCAGGAAGTCTGCCTGATCTTTCATGGTGTTGCCTTGAGCGTTTACTAAAGGAAGCGGTTGTGCTTCCCTGCCCTTTAATCTGTTCACCCTGTTCCATACCTTACCCTCATTTTTGTAAGAGTTGATACAACATATGTATCTTTCCCAGCTTTCTCGCTTAGCACCTCGTCGTGTTCTTCTGCCCTGTGATTTCGCCTTCTTGAAATTAATGAGGTTCTCCGTAGTTGGAGAGTCACGAAGCAGGCTCCAAGCTTTATTTTGTTTTTTCCGTGCCTCTTTGCATGCGTCATTCCACCAAGGCAAACGACGCTTATTGGCAAGTCCGTTAGTTTGTTTCATGCATTTTTCAGCGGCGTCAAAAAAAAAAACCTGTTAAATATGCCACAGCATAGTCTATGTTTAAAGAACTCAAATCATCGTACTGTAAATATGTGATTTCTTGAAACATTTTCGAATCCGACGAGTCGATTTTCCATCTGGGAATCTGTGGAGCGGGATCAGCTCGTTTTGTTAAAGTTAAGAGAATAGGGAAGTGGTCACTTCCGTAAGGGTTTTTTAGGACCTTCCAATCAAGGTACGTCATTATAGATGGAGAGGTTATGGTTAGGTCTATTGATGAGTATGACCTATGTGTGGTGCTATAAAAGCTGGGTTCTTTTTTATTGAGAAGAACTGCACCGGTACATAAAAGAAAGTCTTCTATAGTACGCCCTCTTGCATCACAGCGCGACTCGCCCCATAGCGTATTATGTGCGTTCACATCACCTGTTAAAATGAATGGTTCCGGAAGCTGATTGACTAGTGTTTCAAGATCCCTTAGTTGCAAGCGATGTTCGGGTGGTATGTAGAGGGAACAGACCGTAACCAACCTGTCGAAAAGAATCGCCCTAACCGCTACTGCCTCAAAATTAGTTTGAAGGTGGAGGTGTTGGCAAGCAACTGACTTCTGGGCTATAATAGCCACGCCACCAGACGCGTCATGGCCATCATCGCAATCTTTCCGGAATAATGTGCGTTGTGTTAAGAAATTTGTATTTGATGTTTTCAAGTGTGTTTCCTGAACGCAGAACAGCCTAGGATTAAATTCTTGTATTATTTCTTTGATATCATCTAAGTTGTTTAGAATGCCACGGGCATTCCAATCAATAATTTGTACATCCATTTTATGAGGATGAGAAATGTTCTGTGTTCAGGTGTGTAGTGGTGTAACAGGACCGTCGTCTGGCCCTGTTATGGGTTTTTTGTTTGTTTTGGCGAGCTCGAGAGAGCCATACCGGTGTTTCGGCACCAAACTTGCCGATGTTGTGTCCATTGCCTCCTGGGAAGCACTGGACGCCCGCGCGTGCGGGCTTCTCGCTTGTTTGTCAGACCTCGCCTGGCGAGGCGTGGTCTTGAGGCCCGACGTACCCTGGCTAGCCGGTCTCTGTGTCTTGGTAGGTGGCGCAGGTTTAACTGCTTCCACCTCGGGGGCGGGGGGTGCCAGAGCCAACGACTCGCTGTGCGCGGGCCGGGCAGGTGGCGCAGGCCGGTGCGGCGCTGCCCCCTGACGCGTCGCATCGGCGTATGTTTTGGTGTGGAATGGGGAGCACCTTTTTCGTGCTTCCTTGAAGGAGATATTTTCGTGTACTTTTAAGGTGATTATTTCTTTTTATTTTTTCCAGTTGGGACAAGATCTGGAGTAGGCTGGATGTTCACCTTCACAGTTTACACAGTGAGGTGTTGCTTCACATTTATCTGAGGCATGGCCTTGGGCTCCACATTTCGCACATGTAAGTTTACCACGGCAGCTCTGCGACCCGTGGCCAAATCTTTGACATTGGAAGCACCTTCTTGGATTAGGGATGTATGGTCTGACAGCTATCTTCGTGTATCCAGTTTCTATTGTTTGTGGCAGATCGCAAGTGGCAAAGGTGAGGATCTGGTGCTTTGTAGGAATTTCTTTATTTTCTCTTCGGATAATGATTCTTTGTACGTTAATTACATTTTGCTCTTTCCAGCCTTCTAACAGCTGTGTTTCGGACAAGTCAATGAGATCTGCATCAGATGCAACACCGCGTGCTGTGTTCATAGACCGATGGGGTGAAACGGTAACAGGTATATCTCCAAATGCCACAAGTTTATTTAGTTTGCTGTGCTGTTCTTTATCATGGATTTCAAGGAGCAGATCCCCGCTCGACATTTTGGTGACCTTATAGCCTGGGCCAAGTGCATCAGTCAAGCCTTTAGCAACAAGGAAAGGAGATACGGTTCTAGCTGGTTTTTCTGTTTTTTCGCTGTGAACGACTTGGAATCGGGGGGAAATTTCTTTTGGTTTGAATAGGCTTAGAATTTCATCGGTGCGTCCCCTCTTTTGAGGGTGACGATCAAGCAGACGTGGAAAAGCAGGTGTTCCCATAATATTTCGGACATTTTCGGCGGCAAAGGCGGCCACCCACCATGGAGCCCAACAGGGGGACGCTGTAGCACTTAGCGTGTAAGGCTGCAGACGCCAGCCGTGCATTGCTGCTATAACCTAATATAACATACCCAAGGGAGGGCACATACACAAGGTTAACCCTAGCCGCCTAGAAAAATTAGGAAGTGACGGAAGAGAAGAGATGATAGGACAGTAAAAGAAAGAAGATAGGAAAGAAAAAGATTGAAGAGGGGGACAGGAAAAGGCGAATGCCGATTTCCCCCGGGTGGGTCAGTCCGGGGGTGCCGTCTACGTGAAGCAGAGGCCAAAGAGGTGTGTTGCCTCTGCCGGGGGGCCTTAAAGGTCTGATCACCCGGTATCGGCTCAACCTCCAGGATCCCCCTTTCCCCGGACACGGCTAAGCCACGCACGACTACACGCGGGAGGGTCCAACCCTCGTGTGCTCGGGTCCGTGGTGTCGCAACACACCAAACGCCTGCTGACGCAGACGCCCCTGCGGGGTTTCTATAACACTCTAAGGAAGGAGTAGGCAGTACAAAATGGTTACATTGGGCTGCAACAATACCTGTCGAGAAGAAAGGACTATGAAAGGTCGTGAAATTCCTTTTGGAGGTGAAGCTCGGCCTGGGTTTTTTATTCAAACCATTTATTACTGTGGCTTTGTTGCCCAATGTGTTATTTGTATTACATGCTATAAAAATATTAGAGATTGTTGTTGCTGACTACCTTGGTCCAATCTCTGTTCTGTGACACCTCATAAAAGGCGATGTAGGTACCCAATAAATTTAAATAGTAAACACATCATCACTCCACAGCTCCACGACTGCATTTTCTTGCACTGCAGTAGGTATGTTTGCGAGAACATACGGTTATGGTTGCCTGGGTAATAATAAACGTATTACATTCAAACAACGGCAGTGCTTCGTTAACGAGCCTAGGGTATCCACACGCTGACGTTTTATTTAGAGACGCGCACACTGCGCAGCTCTGTGAATGTTTCATACTTCGGAAGGAAGGTAACTCAATGATATTTTGTTCTGATTGAACTCCGAACACGACGCCACATGACAAGTGCCATGAATAGATGACGCTGACTTCGCAAGAACAATTTCTCACGTTTATGGGCTTTTTTTTCTCTTTTGACGAAGTCTTTTACCATGACCTAGGAAAATTTATCTGTGTTTCACGGCACTGCATAAGTCACTCTTCCACCACACTCTCGCTCTCATTTACTGGGGAGAGCCCTGTAGCGACCGCCATGGTATTCTTCCACAGCCTTTATTATTTCGCCTGCTCGCCTGTGGGCTTGTCGATGCGCGAGCCCGGAGGAAATAATAAATGAAATATCAAAAGAGCCCATTCCAGGGTAAATGGCAACAATAAAGCGAACAGCAATGAAGTCAATTAGGGACCTACTTCATTGCCGCCAGGTAGCCCCATGATGTATGAGGCTATTATGCAGCCATGCTCCTCTGCCGCGCTTACCACCAGCACAAGGGGGATATTCAGTTGCACAGCCGCTAAGTCTGCCCTTTCCACTTGTGTTAATATACATTCGCATATCTTTGTCTCCATATATACAACGCTTGGACATTTGCACCCAAGCACAGGAGATGACTTCGATGTTTTTCTTTTGCCGTTGAACACCGGCACATACGAAGTAGCAGATAGACACCGAAGTTGGAGTGAGACAGCTTGATTAAGAACGGCACATACCAAGGGACTTCAGTGAGCATCAAAAAGGTTCATGTACCAAAGAGGGCCCAAGACCAGCATACCAAGCGACCCAAGTTGGCGTCAGAGTTTCACTGAAAAGCGTCAGGTAAGCAGGAGCACATAGTGATTAACTCAAATTGGCATAAGACGGGTTTTCTGATGAGTGCCGCATTCGGTGTAGCATACCGCGTGACTGAAAATGGTAAGGCGGTTGATTTTAAACGCGGTGACCGCAGATAATGGGAAAACGATTAGAGACACATATTGATAAATAGTATGGTAGGCACAAAGGCACCAAAAGATGGGTGATGTGCCCTAAGAAATTGATCACGTAAAAAAGCATAGTTATGCAAGTAGCTACATCTTGGCTTGCTTATTTCCAAGCTTATAATGCGCTTGCGCTTTTATAGCGTTTCATGCATCATACGAAGACCATCCATGCGTCCGTCAATCAATCAATCAATCAGTCAGTCAGTCAGTCAGTCGGTCGGTCGGTCGGCCGGTCGGTCGGTCGGTCGGTCGGTCGGTCGGTCGGTCCGTCGGTCGGTCCGTCCGTCCGTCCGTCCGTCCGTCCATCCGTCCATCTGTCTGTCTGTCTGTCTGTCTGTCTGTCTGTCTGTCTGTCGTTATATCTCCTTTTTTGTCGCGAAGACCATTGCTACGCATTAGAGGCACACCGCCATCCTTCCGGTGGAAGTATAAGTCGTGTTTCGGGAGCCTAGACAGTTTCACAGAAACGCTGGTGCCTGCTGCATTGTTCAGTAATTTGGTGGCCGTATATTTTCGTGGAATTTGCTGACGTTTCCACCCACCCTAGAATTGCACGTCCGAACTCTGCCGTCCGTCATGCCGGAAGACGCCAGCCAGAATACACCACTGATTGTTTAAGTGCCCTTCATCAGCAAGATCCTTTGATTTTAGGCTACACCGATGACAACGATGCCAGATTTAACGCGACAGCGTTAAGGGACCAGTTTCGCAGAATATCCGGCGTCGGACGTCGCTTGGGAAAAAAAGTTGCTTGAAGCAGCCATACCCAGGCCATTCATGTGGCGCAAGGAAGCTACTGAACTAATTGAATTTCTCAAGCAAAACTACGTAGAAAAATTGTAATGTATGACTTACACACAACCTACCGACATGATAGCGTCAAATTGGGATTTGAGAATTGTGAGTAAGAGTATTCTGTTATGCGAAAACTCAAAGAAACCATTTTAGAGCGTTTCTACCACTCATAAACCGGTAAGGCGTCCGCCATGTGCGCGCGCCGGTGCGTGATTATCTCGGGAGCCATGGAGCGACGTGCCTGATTTCTTGCTATACCTGGAGATGGTGCTCAACTCCCCCGCATCGCGACGCACACAAGAGGCCGCGTTTCCACCAGAAAGCCCGCCTCCGTGCATAGCGTTCGGGGCCAGCGTTTCCCGGTGAACATTACGGTTATATAAGCTCCAGTTGCCAGGAGGCGTGAAAATCACTCAGGTGCCTTTAAATGCTATTGAGTCTCACTCTTAAAGACGAACGTTAAGCGTACTGCATTTTTGGCTGTTATTGTGTGAAAGAGGGAGCGTCCGCAACAAGTGGGATATTAACGCGAACCTCGCGTTCATGATCTTTTATTTAAGAAGTGTGCCCACTCTGAAACCACGAAGCCGGCCTTCGCAAGTGTCCCGGCTTCAATTGAACATTCTCAGCATTTGACCAACTTGCCGTCCGCAGACTTCGTGCAGAGTATCGTCTCTTTATCAGTCCTTGCAACCTTACGAAGTGTTCAACAGCTACATAGAGGAAATCCAGGACCTCTGCAGACATGGCTTTTCCAGGGATGACAGAGGCAAACAGGCTACGCCAGATCATGAACGGGATTTCCGTCGATGCCTATCATATTGCTGTAATGCAAGAGCGTTGACACAGTTGCTGAGGTGATCTAGTTTCGCCAAAGATTCGACGAGCTCTGCGGACAACGCCTACTTACGCGCCGCCCTTTTGTGTCAGATTTCTTAACTAGTCCAGCAACTACTTCTGCTCTGCAGAAGTAGTTGCTGTCCAGCTACGCCTGCTCTGCTAGATCGAACAAGTCATCTGTGCTGAGGTCGCTCGACAACTTTCGCTGCTTTCCTCTGCCACACATCCGCCCTGGTCACTGCCTGCACATTTTTGCCACGTCATAACGCAGTGAGTTTTTGAAGCTCTGCCTTCACCCCGCCAGACTCTGCTAGCGCCGACTCCTGTTGTCTCAGCATCATCACCATTATTACCAGCCTAATTTTATTCCCACTGCAAGAGGAAGGCTTCTTCCACCCATCTCCGATTACCATTGTGTTGCACTCACTGATTCAAACTTTCGCCTGCAAATTTCGTAAATTCACCCCACCTAGTTTTCTGTCCTCCTCGACTGCGCTTCCCTTGTCTTGACACCGATTCTGTAGCTATAATTGTCCACTGTTTGTCCATCCTACGCATTACACGGCCTGTCCAGCTTATTTATTTAGCTTACTGTCTATTAGCATATCGGCTATCCCCACTTGCTTGCTGATTCACACTGCTCTTTCCTGCGTCTTATCGTTATGCCTAACGTTTTTCCATTCCATCGCTCTTTGCGTGTTCCTTAACTTGTTAACGAGCTTTCTTAACGTCCAAGTTTCGGCTCCATATGTTACCACCGCTAAAATGCAGTGACTGTACACCTTTCTTCTCCCTGATAGTGCGAAGCTCCCAGTCAGGTTCTGGCAATAAGTCTATCGTATGCACTCAAATCCATTTTTATTCGACTGTAAATTTCTTTCTCATGATCAGGGTCCTCTGTGAGTAGTTGATCTAGATAAATGCACTCGTTTACAAGATCTAGAGGTTGACTGCCGATCCGGAACTATTGTTCCCATTCGAGGCTATTGAACTGTTAATTATGCCGAGGTAACTGTACCTCTCACCTTGTCGGCGCGGCCGTATGCCCACCACCTGGCAGATTCTTGGCGTAGAACGACACCTGGACCGCTACGTGCAGCTCATTGCTTGATTCGCATGAGGTATTCACCTAGCAATGAACTAAGGTACACCCCCGACAACCGACCCTTCTGTAATGCATGTCGCTTACCCGGTAATGCCACACGATTTTGCAGTCGCAGTGTGAAGGGCTACAGGCAGAGCTTTCTGCCTGATTCGTACGTTTAACCTTAGCCGTGTCCCTCTGCACCCCGAAACCCTAGTCAGACATGCCCTAATTCAGACCAGCGACCTATCGCTGACCAACGTTCGCCATCACCTCAACACCAATAGCTGTCGCCGATGAGTCATTGTCCCACTATGGCCAAACATGAAAACTAATCGCTGCAGTTCCTGAGTCAAGAACGGAGTCTTCTGCCACAAATGTCACAAACATACATGTGGAAGGGACTATTGCTCTCACCCTCCTTTTCACTGAGGCAGCAGTTTAAGTCATTAGTGCAAAACTTTGCCGCTTGCTTCAGAAAGTTACCACACAATCGTCGAATATTTCACTTCGCGCTGCCAGCGTACACCATATCATGACCGCGGCTGCCCCCACTGCTCGTTTTGTTACTGATAGCTTCCACCACATCTTAGAATTGATGGCGCTTTGTTCGCAACAAGGTCATGACAATATCTTAAGTTGGCACTTTCTTCCCGCAGATCACACCGTCATAGACGATTCCCATGCCGAACTGGAAGTGGCCGCGCTTTTCAATGTCCTGTTTGTGGACGTCCAGGAAGCCGGTGATAAAGTATTTTTTTGTGGACGACATTTCAATTCCAGAGCATTCTCTGCCCTTACGACGTGGTCCTGCACCATAGTTAAATGCGCAGGTATCCTTTTTACGTCTTCGGCCATGTCATTTAGTCGTAAATATTGCCCGCTGCCTTTTGCACTCCTAGAAGTTCGCGATGGCTTCAATGAACAACTGGTCGGTAACGAGTTGCTATATCCCGCCAATTTGTTTTGCGATGAGTGCGTTGCCAACGTTCAAAGCGCCGCCCTTTCAGCCCTAATGGAGATGCCGCCAGTTTCTGTTACCACTGAGATCGGAGAGCCTCCGAAGAACTATTTTTGTCGCCAATGGACAGCGATATAGATCCAGAGCAGCGCAGGGATGCCTTAATTAGCGCTCTTCTGCGGTTTTTCGAACCCATCAACTTTTCCCATCCTGTAAGAGCTCTCAGTCACCAAGTTTTTCACTTTGAGAGCTGGTATGACCTTCCCAATTGCCGCAACTACTTGTCCGACGGCCACAAGTGCTTACTTCTGATACTTCGCTACCTGCGTACAGATACACGCTCCGCCTTTCATGCTTACTCACAAAGGGCACATGCGGGCCTCTTGAAAACGTATGCCCGGGTTTGCTTCAGGCTGTTTTGGTCATGGTGCGTGCACTTTTCTGCGCAAATAGATTCGATCATGCGCGCAATGCCAATGCCACAAGATTGGTGGTCAGCATGCCTCCTGCCTGGTTCAGCAAACGCCATGCCCTGTCAGGTCCGTTGATCGCATTGGCACTGACTTGTACGGGCCCCTTCTATGCACGAATTCTGGAAACCGCTGTATAGCATTGTGTTCAGTGTGGCTGGTTGGTTCGTATTTAAAATAAATCAAGAACAACGCAACACAGGACGAGCGAGTAAACAGGACAGAGCACTGTCAGCGTCGCCGTCAGAGATTTCACGCTTTACGCGGAAACACTCACCTTGCCAGCCGCCGCAGCCCATGATGTGGCGTTCTTCCTCTTGCGACTATTTACGCCTGTCATGGGTCACCTCGCGAACTTCTGCATGACATACGTCGTGGTCTCCTTCTGGAAGTCATAAATGCGCTTCTAGCCTAATGTCACATAGTTTATCGAAGTACTACCGCCTACAATCATCAAATAAATGGTTTGAAGGAACGATTCAAGTGGATTCATGGCGGGATTCTCTTCAAGTACGTCGCATCTGACTACTGCAACTAATATCTCATTCTACCTTTCCTGACGTATGCCTACAACACTGCGCGGTAGGAGACTACAAACTTGTCGCCAGTCTTCCTCGTGCGTGGTCACGAAACTTGGAAGACACTCGATACCATTCGTCCATCCCAAGTCATCCCATATTTGAACCTGCTTGCCACGCGGAATAATGCCGCCTAATTGCCCGCTTTCTTAGTTTTTTTTTTTACGTACTGAAGTCCACTTATGGCTATGGCAGGAGCTGGGTGAGTGCAACTAATGAGTCCAACAGCTTTGCAAATTCTATGTTGTGATGGATGATGACGGTAGTTAGATTTAACTCTGAAAGTTTACACTCTACAAACGTGAGAGTATCGCAGGAGTAAAGAGGCTGATTTACTCTTCAACGCATTCTTCCCATTCTTGGTCTCAGTGGTATCGTGCTGATTCATGTCTACTATGAATCCAAACCAACTAGCCCGGCAACGCCTCCTAGCAAAATACTTTTACCCTGGAAAAATTTCGAGTGAAGTGAAATGCATTCTTCACTCTGTCAGGAAGGAAAGATTAAGTCGTTCTTTTTACTCTGCCCTTCTGGGAGAGACTAGAATGCCCGTTCTACTCTTGCTGCAATAACAAGCAAGACGCAGCGTATGCTGATGATTAGACTGCAGGAGGCAAGTCCAGAACATGACGATGTATCAATCGCGCACGCAGAGTAAGGAGCACACTGTTTTGCTTGTAAGACAACAGGCTGCCGCAGTGCAAACTGGAGCGGTGGCAGTGCTCCACTTTTGCACTCGGAGTGGCCACAACACACGTGCACAGCATCGCTCAACCGCACTGCACTGGAGAAAGACGATCCGTCTAGAGGGCAGGAACCAAGGCCGTCCAAGGAAGACATTGTGTCGGCTGTCTTCTGCTGCCGCGAAACAGGACATTCGTTTATCAGTCGTTGGATTGAACAACGAATCCTCCACGGTAAATGAATTTTAACTGAAGTTTACATTCTTCGCATGTAACAAGCTATCGCCTGGCAGTCGTCCCTACGTGTAGCCGCCGCGATTGAAAACGGACTAGGCAAGCCCACTGGACCTCTTGATGTCAGTCGAAAAAGCCACTCTTTGCGATGACTGCATGCGATTTTACCACTTGCCGATATCCGTAAGAGCTGCGAAAATCGCAAACGCTGCCTGTGTCATGGTATGTTGTTCAAGAACTGAGGCGCCGGGACATGTTAAAAGGTTTGTTTACCAGTGCATGATTCCGAGATTATACCAAGCGTGCCTAGCATGCGTTCAGTGTGTTTGAATGAATGCAGTTCGGCGGTGTGCTGCGTACGGAATGCTGTTGAAGTAGAGTCTCATAACAAAAGGCGTAATTTCTCTCGTGGTAGGCTGTCGTTATAAATAAGACGCGCCCTTGACGGTGTCTTTCACCCATGAGTTATCTGTGACCACAGAAGTTACGAGCGCGGCTCCAGCTAGAAACTTGCCGCAGGCAATGCGTGAGATCTGTTTGGCATGTACTCTTTAACTTACTAAGAATAGGTTAGGAATTTGTATTTTCAGCTGAATAATACTCAGCTACTTTTGCTCATATATTGAAATGGTGTGATTAATCTCCTATTTTATGTATCGTGTAGCGGTTTTGTTGTGGGGTGTGAATGTAAACGGGTGCTTATGTGTACGTACTCGGTGACTCGCAAAGCGGCAAGTGAAAAAACCACTCACTTTAGCCTCATTCTTTTCGTTAACGGGCAACCCTGTGCTTCTCCGAACTCGCTCAGCAACGGGCATCACTATAGAAATAAAGTTTATTTCCTTTGTTCACCTAAAAAAATAAACAGTCAGTTCTCTTACTGATTCGTAATAACTTTCGCAATGTTTGGTGCCGCAACCAGGGGAACACGATCTAACATCATTGAGGCAACGAGGTCAACAAGCGTCGACAGCACCACGAGCTCGGGGAAAACCAGCAACGACCCTCGTTCAAAAGAAAGCAGGTCGGCCAGGCATGCCTTCAACACCAATGCCTAGAGACACCGCA
This sequence comes from Dermacentor andersoni, assembly GCF_023375885.2. Lineage (NCBI taxonomy): Eukaryota > Metazoa > Arthropoda > Arachnida > Ixodida > Ixodidae > Dermacentor > Dermacentor andersoni. The sequence continues at coordinate 34,106,576 of NC_092818.1, forward strand.
CCTAACCGAAACCGACACCACGACTCAAGCCCCACCACGTGAAGCGAACTGTAAACACTGATGATACGATGGAATGGCTCAAATGAAAAGCAGCGCTTTGAGATGCGAAGTGACTAAACTCATTCCTGAAGCCCACTTATTCTTGGAGAGCCATACAGATGAAGGAGCTCTTTATATCTTGTCTGCGAGGCTTAGCGCTCTCCAAATAGAGTTTATACGAGGTGCACTGCAAGAGCAAGACACACATCAAAATTATGTACGGACCAAAGAATACAACAATCTCAACATCGCACACTTGGCGAAAATCCTCTACGAAGCAGGAAAAAACCTGCGAAGGTAACAAGCAAAAATGGCGGCGACGTGGGCGCAGACCGACGGCCCACCGGCAGGGGCAAAGCCCAAAGTGAAACCGCCGAAGCTCGATTTAGAACGATTTAGCGGTGCCGCCATGGAGTGTCAGTCTTTCTGGGAGCAGCTCGAGCAAGCCATGCACGAAAACTACGGCCTCTCGATCGCCGAGAAGCTTCTGTACTTGCAATTGCTGCTTTCTGGAAAAGCCGCAGTGGACATTGCCGTCATTCAATTGACTGCGGCCAATTGCACCGCGGTGATCGACCGTCTAAAAGAGCACTTTGGTCGACAAGATGTGCTGATCCAAGAACACCTGACTCAGCTACTCGACTTGCCAAAGGTACGGATCGAAAAGAGCACGCCCGCATAAGTCGACTCTATGACAACCTGCAACGTGATATCGCTGGTCTCACGGCGCTCGAAGTCAATACGGACAGTTACGGCGGCCCGCTCTCCTGCGCGCTCCTGCAAATGCTGCCAACCAATCTTGTTGCCAGATACCATAAAGGATTTTCCGCTGCAAGCAAAGCTCCCGGTATCACCATCAAGAGTACGCAAGCTTGCCTGAAAATAGAAGTAGAGAGCCGGTAAAGGGCACTGCAACCTGATAATCCCGAAGCCAGAAAACGAAGCGCGAAAGATTGAGACAAAGAAAACAGAAAATCTCAAAAAGGGTCAGCAACTTCTCTTTTTTGAGCCGGTAATTCGAACCTATCCAGTCAATCCAAGTGCAGTGTGTGCTTCAAAAACTCATGCGACTCACTACTGTCAGGCGCAGATCTTGTTGGTTGAAAAGAAGAAAATGCTCATTGCAGCTGATCGGTGCTTCCAGGGCTGCATAAGATGCAAGGTTTGGGTACGGGCTAGTTGGTATTCCATGGCATCAATTGTCACTTGCGTATGTATGCGCTGTAAGTGATGACGGATACTGCAAAAGATGCGTGACTTCAAGGGTTGCCGCCACAAAATAATAAAATGCAAGGAATATGGCAGAATACATCTGACTCACATCTGTGCACTGACATTGAACCCACCTGAGAATAAAACCACAGAGTTTCACTCTTCAACAGAAAAGAAATCCGAAAGAATACCAGCTGTGCTACCCCAAATCACACAGGTATAGGCAGAGGGACGGAGAGCGCTCAATGGCCTCCTTATTGACAAACGTAGGCAAGGAAGCGTCACTAAAAATCATTCACGTGAACTGCAACTAGAGGTCGTAGGTGATCAAGCCATCACTATTTACCCATTCGGGGGAGGAGGAAACATTATGAAAGAGAAGCGAAAAGAGTAAGTTTCGACTAACAAGTCAATACGACCGTATATAGCACTGTAACGAAGCTTTGGAAATGCCGGAGATCTGCTCTCATCGGTTTTATGTTCCTGAGGACATCCTAAAGAAAGTGATAGCGGATATTGGTTAACTGGCAAAGGTGACTGCGGCATTAGCCCATTTGATGCAAAGCGGGATTTACATTCTTATCGGTGCTGACTATTACTGGACTTCGCTGTGTGGGGAAGACGCTGCAAAGCAAACTAGTTGCGCTAAAGGCCAAATTTGGCTGGACCCCCCAAAACGCGATTCCATCAGTATCCCAGCTGCTTGCGACTCAGTCGTGGCTGCACTTCGTGACGGAGTGTTTGATGAAACAACCAGCTTGTCCATGGAGCTTCAAGCCTTTTGGGAACATGGGATCATTTGAATTATTCACTCTTGTGCCGAAAGGAACGAAAAAAGCATAGAACTCGTCAGCAAATATTCGCCACCGGCAAAGAAAATTGGCACCCGCTATGAGTTAACAATGCCCTGGAAACACCCGACAACAAAGTGGTTGCAAAAAGCACTTGATAACCTACCGAAGAAGTTAATGAAAGATGAGACGATACTGATAAAGTATGACGAGGTTATCCGTCAGTACCTGGAATAAGGGTTCGCAGAACAATTTCCATCATAAGCAACCAACAACGACGCAAGCAAAACATACTACATACCTGATCGCACTGTATTTAGGTCTGACAGATTTTCGACGAAGAGTAGAGTCTTATTTGCCGCATCTTCTCATGATGCAGGTCTGACAACTCTGAGCGAAGCTCTAGAACCAGGACCTAACTATATTCCAGTTTACTGAAGGTGTTGCTGAACTTCAGAGTTCATCGTATTGGATTAAGTGTTGTCATCAAAAAAGTATTTCTGTAAAATTACGTTGAGCGGGCGGACCGTGATGCCCTGCGATTCTTCTCGTAAGGACATCTTCGAAAGAATAAACACCCAGAGCCTCATATTGAAGTCTGCAAAATAACACGTGTCTCCTCTGGCGTAACAAGTAGCCCATTCCTCATCGCAGCCACCGTGCGCCACAATCAGTCCACGACAGGAAATTATCCAGAAATAAGGAAAACCATGAGCGATAACCTTTACGTGTACGACCTCATAAGACGAGCGAGCGCAAAGGACGAGGCTACAGATCTATACAGACGGGCACTAGATGTCATGAATCGAGCAAGCATGACACTGCGCAATTGGCACTCAAATTCCAAGGAGCCCCAACACCTCTTCAACGCAAAAAAAAAACGGTTGCGTCCTTGGTTACCTGGAATGTCCAAACAACAAAGGTCTCACGGGTCCTCGGACATGTATGGGATAATGAGAGAGATAACTTTCAATTTTCGCTGAAGACCATCTTAGCTTTCCTTGATCGAAACAGGAACAGAGAACGCTTCATTCTTCAGGCATCGGTTGCCTATGTCATACACTTGGCCTTATTTCTCCGGTTGCAGTGGCAACCAATTTGATGTTCCATACACCGTGGGAATGGGGTGTTGAGTGGGACGCCCCTCGGTGTGAAGATGTCAAAGCAGGTTGGACGCAGTGCCAAACCCAGCTACATCGTGTAACGGAGTAATAGTGCCAAGACAATATACTAACTTACCCAGCGATAGCTTGAATGAAGTACACATCTTCACAAATTCCAGCGCCAAAGCTTATGATGCTGTTGTATATTTGCGCATCTCCGTGGGCAAGTAAGCAAATGCAACTCTGGCCCTCTCTAAAGCCCGTGTAGCACCGATTAAGGTAATTTCTTTTCCCAGACTGGAATTAATGGGGATGGTGATAGGTGCTCGACTCAGGGAATATTGGGAGTGGTCACCAAATCTTCCAATAGCCATACGGTATCTGTGAACAGATTAATCTCTTGTACTGCATGGGGTGAGAGGTCCCGCACAACAATGTAAATCCCTTGTTGCCATAAGAGTGTTGGAAATTCAGCAGCGAATGGATCCAGGCATCTGGAATCACTGTTTTGGGATATGAAAGCCCGCCGACCTTTTGACAAAGGGGTCACACCTCAGGCACTGAAGTCGAGCTGACTTTGGTGGAATGGACCTGCTTAGCTTCGCAGCCATCTTCTAGCTGGTCAAATCATGAAGGTGGTGGCTGAGGAGGAATGGTTCCAGGCGGCACGTCAGGTCGGGCCAACGTTGGAAACGTATTGGCACTTCCTGGCCAAATGACGGCCTAAGATTAACGGCGTGGTTCCAATATTGGCAGTGCCATTCTGGCTCGTGGCCCAATGTTGGCCTGAGGTTAACAGTGTGGCGCGAATATTGGCTGTGCCATTCTGATAGAGATCCAAAGTTGGCCCACATTACACAGTCAGTAAACAATATTGGCACTGCCGTTCAACAAGGCGGGAATTATTGGACCGACTTTCGTACGGATTTGCCAATATGGGTTACATGTTGACTTTCTTTGGAGGCATTGGCCCGTAATAAGCAAATTTTTGCCTTGTCGCTTTTTAGTGTTCTACGACTTGCTGAGATTGAACAACGTGTTTTGAAAACTAATGCAGTGATCACAGGCACACTGCGCAGGAACCAGAAATATGTTTGCAAGCTGCGACCACCTGTGGAACTACGTGTGGTTCTCCCATGTCATTCATGGTACACCGCCATTTTTGCACTTCGCCTTCACCGAAATGCGCCCCCTAAAGAGAAAAGCCAGTGCACCACGTTGCAAGCAGGGAAGTCGCATAAAATTAGCCGCTGCTTTATTGATCGTACATGGGAACATGATCGTTCCATAAGAAGCAACGGTATTGCGAATTTGCCTGCGCATTGTACATTTTGCATGTACGCTCCGCGGCTTTGGAGGATCCGGATTCTGAGGAGAATTGAGAATTACAGTGCCACAAAGCTGATGGAACCGTTTTATATTGCATCGAGCTGGAGCGCATATGTATTATTGAAACTTTTGTTTGTTTGTTTAGCATGCATGGCATGTTGCGGTGACATAGTCATCATGCTCCTATTCCAATATATTTGTTTGTTCGTGCATGTGCAGTAAGCTCCTTGTATGAATGCCCCTGACAACAAAAATTAATTGGAGGTTTTGGCCTTCCCGTGTCAACCTCATGTCATTGTCTGTATTTGGCAGGGCGAATTCCGGATTTTTTTTTTCGACCTAACTTTCCGTCCTTCAGCCCCCACTTGGCTCTCCCCCACGCACGCGCGTGAGCCTGGTCAATGCTATGAGTCAAGCGCTCAGACAGCTATAAGCTGCTGTGTCAAATTGGATGCTCTGGGAAGCACGGGGGAAAGTGGCGGGGTCACTATTGTCCTGGTCTCCCTCCGTCGCTGCCACCCATAAAACGCGGTCGGGCTAGCCCAGGTGGGGGGGGGGGGGGGGTGAAGTGGCGTTTACGGCGTTTTCTTCATTCACCCTTTCCTTTCACTCTTTCCTTCTATGCGTCGCTAGCACGCCGACTGGGTGCAACACCGCCCGAGTGCTTGCCGTCTTGTCCGTTTTTGTCAGCGCACTCCTATCGTGAAAAATGCTCGCTTGCGGTCGTCATTCCTACTGAGAAGCCTACATCTTGAAATACCCAGCAAAGTGGCGACGAATTTGTGTGTGTGTTAGAATTAATATAGGCGAAAGAACAACTAGAAAAAAAGTCGATGCTCGTGGCTACCGTCTTCGATGTGGGGTGAACTCGGATACATAGAAGCACAGATCTTGCAATGGTGAGTGCATTTGTTTTGCGCATGTTATAAGTTTTATGAGGAGCAATATCACGCGGTATATATATGACTGAAACAGCCCTGGCTGATGTAGAGTGCCTGTAATCACATAGCAATTTTTTATTCGCAGCTTTAAATAGTGCCCGGTGTAGAACACGTATAAATCGCTGTGAATTTCACCCAAATTCCTGATCCTGCCTGATCCTGCTAGTAATACCGAGGAACCGCGCTTTTTCTCACTGTTCTAGGTCAAGCATCATTTCCAGCTGGCAGTATTTCTTTCTTTTCGTATAATAAATGCCTCTTTTGCCAGTGCTTCCTGACGGAAGTACTCGGTTTTCACATTAAAAATTTCGCACGAAGGCCCCATTGTGTCTAGAAAGTCTGAAACTAAGCTTTCTGTACTGTAGCAGGTTTTCCTGTCATTTTTTAATTATAAAGTGCTACGCTGACCAAATGTGGAGTGTAAACAAGGCGGACGGATCCTGCGCATTTTATGTTTGTTCTAAATATTCTGTTACGCCTTCTACGAAATATGCCATATATGTCGAAATATTAAAAAGCGTTACCTGACAAATCTCTTGCAAGAATGTTTCTTGATTCACTCCTTCGAACTCTCTGCTCAGACTGATAGTACTGTTGCGTTATAGCGATTTTTCAAGTGAAAACACTGCCGCATACATTTGTCATACCAACATCTCTTATAATATTTCTTTTTATTTTACAGTGCAAGCATCTCCTCCAAGTAATGGTGAAGTCGTTATGGGAAGTGGTAGCAATTTCAAAGAAACCACCGCGTTATCGTGGTCCTCGGGGCCTGATCAGCCCGCCATCATCCAAGCACTGACCAACCTGCCTACCGACGTCAGCTCCCTGCCCTGAAACCCCTGGCCAGCCCACCGTCCTCGGCAACTTCCCCAATTCCTATCCTGAGGGAAGTGCGTGTAAATAAACTGGTTGAAGATAACCGAGCGTCACCCATCTAGGTCCACGGAAAATGCCTGTTTGTGAAAATTCATTCGCAAATAAACTGTCATAAAACTCAGTTTCAGTATTCTTTTATTGTTATCTGCGGGTATAGATGAACTCTGCTTCCTGACCTCTTTTTGTCGAGCTTTCCTAGCTATTATTGAGGAAGATGGTATGGGGACAATTGCTATAAAAATGCCGCTAGCAAAAGGTTTGCGGTAAGAATGGCTGCGTGCTCTAGAGCCAGCGTATATAAAATATTCGTCATGCAAAGGGCATTGGCTCAAAGCTGGCATTACTAACGGCAACGATATGGCTCAACGCTGGTCCTACGCTGGCTGCTGAATTGGCATAACATTGGTCCAATCTTGGCTTTGACGCTGGTCCTACGCTGGCAGCACGATGGCTGCTGCATTGGCATAACATTGGTCCAATCTTGGCTTTAACGCTGGGCCAGCATTGGATTGGGTTGCACTTTGCCCATATGCCAACATTGGTCCAATATTTGTACCAATTTCTGCCAGCATTGGGCCATGGTTGGACCATTGCTGGTGTGCTGCCTGGGGTCATGTGCGATGGTCGTCGCGCATGACCATCGCATATTAGGAAAGAACACTTCGCGTTCGCAACGTAACTCTAACGGAATCTGTCTTGTCTCTGCAAAAGTATAGCTCCCTTTCTAGGCTGGCTCGACTGACAGCCTAGATTTTACAATTTTTCACAATGCCAGGCACTCCTACCAGAAATATGAGGCATCTCTTACGACGGAGGAAGTTCAAAAGGCACAGATTTGTTTGCTTCTTGAAGCCCAATTCAAGGACTTCCAAGATGAACCCCAGTGTCTTCGCCGCTCGACACGCATCCCTAGCGATTCCCCGATACGTATCTCAGCGTCAACGGTGACGACGGTGGAGTGCTGAGAGTGGGGGGAGGCTACATGCAGCCGTTTGTCTTACAACGTGAAGCATCCTGTTATCCTCCTGTCGAAACATCGTTTCACAGAGCTGACGATCAGCGCAACCCACCACCGTCTCCTGCTTGCAGGCGCACTGGAGACCCTTAGCGTCCTGAGGGTACAGTACGGGATCGTGCGGAGAAGGCCAGTGGTGAAAAGGTGCTTAGGAAATGTGTGACTTGCAACCGTTTTACCAGCCGAGCTGCTACTGAGCCAGCTGCTCCTTTGCCTTGTAAGAGTGCGGCACAAGCTCTACCCTGTGATGTTACTGGTTTAGACTTTGCTGCACCACTGAACAAAAAGGATCAAGGAAATAACGGTATTTCATCCTTATTTTCACGGATGCAGTGACTCGTGCACTGCGTGTTTAATTGGTGACCGACATGTCCACCTCAAACTTCCATATGGCGTTCCGACGATTTATCTCGACAAGAGGAGGGATCTTCACTCATCTTTTCTGGAAAAGCCAGAACATTCCAGCTCGCTCCTAAGAATCTAAGGCGACTATGGAAAACAAAAAGAGAAGAAATGCACAACTTCTTCACAAGCCACCAGATCCACTGGAAATTTATAGCTGAGAAAGCTGCTTGGTGGGGAACATTCTAGGAAAGAATGTTTCAGTCTCTGAAAAGATAATTGACTAAGGTCTTGGAAAACAGTTACTGCAACGTCGAGGACCTCACCACAATCCTAATTGAAATCGAAGCTGTCATCACCTCTAGACCCTTGACCTACGGCTACATGGAGGCGAACGAACCCAAACGTGTAGCACCATTGCACTTTCTAGTGCGAAGGCGACTGACCACTGTTCCTGACAGTGGTTCCGCTACAGAGGTGGCTCAGCCTCCTGGTAAACTTACTCGTCGCGGGCGCATGCGACAAAGGATGGTCGATTAATTTTGACGTCGCTGGCCAAAGGTTTACCTGACGAGTCTCCGATCAGCACATTTCGCAGTGACGAAATCGCCAAGTGCACTGACAAAAGGAACTCTCGTTTTAATCCACGAACACTATCTGCCGAGGAAAACCTGGAAAACTTGACAATGGCAAACGTTCTTTGGCGAGATGGAAGAATCAGACCTCGCACTCTGCGCTTGCTTAATGCAACCACACTGATAAGACCGATTCAGCTGTTGCACCGCTTGGAATACACGGAAGAATGAGTTAAAGCTCATTTTCGGGGGTGTATGAAGAAACTACCAACATTAGCATCATTCTTTTCGCCAAAGGGCAACCCTGTTCTCCTCCTCGCCCGGCAACGGGTACCGTTATGAATATAAAGGTTAGCTGTTTTGTTCGCCTGAAAGAAACAATCTGGTTCTCTTTTTGGGCTGCCTTTATTTTCTCAGCAAGTTATGCATGGGAATCGAATAAAGCGTTTACTGTTGTGGGGTTATAGCAGCAGGGGTGTTTTGCATACGTTTACTGTTTTGGACATGCCTGTGCATCTGCTAATGTGAGTTGGCGCTGCAGAGTTATGTCGAATGAATGGCCAAATCACCGTTCTCACTCTCTTTCTCTAGAAATCACTTTCTCTAAGGATTGCAAGCGCAATCTCTGCGTTTTGCTATTCTAGGGCAGGTCGAAATCGGTTTCTTCCTTTGATATTGTTAGTGGAGAAATAAACTGCCCACATAAAACATTTCCTTTTCTGTTGCCTGTCCTGTATCACGCACAAAACCAATTATTTATCTAATAAACTCATGACGACGGTCTAACTGCAAATTTTGCATGCCTTCGAGAATGTGAAATGCCACATTTCAAACTGCAGAAAGAGCCGAGTTTGTCATAAATAAACTCCCTCACGCACCGCATAAATGAAAGTAAGTTCATGGCTCTTAGAAAGCTTAGGTGCAGGTCGCAGTGAACTGTTGCTTGCTAGTCTCGAAATCTTGGTAAGCTTGCTACAACAAGCCCTGTTGCACATTCTTATTAGCACACGCCGTAATACTCATCGAAGTGGAAGGCCATAGTCCCATCCCTACTGAGCATCATTTCTTCAGATATGATCCTCGAATGGCTTCAGTAATGGTGCAGTCAGAGCTTGGGGGGAACACACTAGGATGTGTCACAAGCGGTGTTTGTTACACATCTGATTTATCAGAGACTTATGACATCAGACAATGACCAATGTTCCATTTATTAGTAGGACTATTGCAACATTTGTGCTCAACGTAGGCTGAACGGTCGGCAATACCAATGTTTCTTTAAATCTAAAAATTCAAGTTTGTTCAGCAGTTGACTATTGCGGGAATTTATTTGTTTAAGAGGCATTTCAGTAGGAATGCTAAAACCTAAACCTGTTTTTAGTGTAAGGAACTTTTCTCTTGAAATTCCTAATGATGTTCCACGTCATGTCTTCGTATTCACTTCTCTGCACCGTTTTTTTGAAGCACCTACATTATATAGCACAAAAGACAGCTGCAAGCACACAAGGATGTCAAAGACCCAGGCGAGCATGACACCACATGGTGCAGAAGAGAGCACTACAAAGAATCAAAATACGCTGCCATGCTATTCGGGTACGAAAACTACAATGTGTATATATTGGGTGTGCCAGTTCACTAAATTGTACCAAAATATTCAAAACAATATGTCACACCAAGATGAAAATTATGACATGCTCATGGCACTCATGGCAGTAATCTTGGCATAGTATTTTTTTATGACCCTGATGATGAAGTAAAGTTTAAGTAAGCTCTCTGGATGCATACACATAGCACCAAGTGCCATTGGACACTTAGAGATGTTATTACGTTGCAGAAAACCGAAAGAAATTATGAATAAAGAATATATACAGGCGAGAAAACTATGGTTCGACAAGATGGCTCTAGAGACCAATTCCAACTCCAAACATCAAATCATCCTCTTCTGACAGGCGCCCCTGTTGGTTGTGCTGTAACACAATCCCCGACAGTAAAGGTGCAGACTAGGCGCTAAATATAAGGGAGCTAAACTCGCGGCAAAGTAATGCTTCAGCCGGGACGCTTGCACAACATACGTTGAGCTCATGATCAGCATCATCATCATAAGCCTGGTTACGTCCACTGCAGGGCAAAGACCTCTCCCATGCTTCTCCAACTACCCAGGTCATGTACTAATTGTGGCCATGTTGTCCCTGCAGACTTCTTAATCTCATCCACTGACCAAACTTTCCGCTGCACCCTGCTACGCTTCCCTTCACTTTGAATCCAGTGCGTAACCGTTAATGACTACCGGTTATCTTCCCTCCTCATTACATGTCCTGCCCATGCCCCTTTCTTTTTCTTGATTTCAACTAAGATGTCATTACCTCGAGTTTGTTCCCTCACCCAGTCTGCTCTTTTCTTATCCCGTAACGGTACACCTATCATTCTTCTTTTCATAGCTCATTGCGGCATCCTCAATTTCAGTAGAATCCTTTTCGTACGCCTCCAGGCTTCTGCCCCGTACGTGATTACTGGTAAGACACAGGTGTTATACACATTTCTCTTGAAGAATAATGGCAACCTGCTATTCATGATCTGAGAATGCCTGCCAAACGCACCCATGCCCATTCTATTTACTTCTGATTATTTGAGTCTAATGACCAAATCCGCGATCACTACCTGTCCTAAGTAAACTAGGGTGGTTGCTTGATCTAGTTGGTAATTCATGATCAAAATAACGTACAGCGCGAAAGACAAATACTGCGATAGACGGCAAACACAGCGCTGACTTCCAACAATATTTTTTTGCATTGGAAGAAAATGGAAGGCAGTCAGTAGGTAGATGTATTCCCTTAGCACTTCCAGTCCCTCGCTACCTATCGGAAACTGCTGTTCTCTTCCGAGGCTGTTAAACATTGTTTTAGTTTTCTGCAGATTGATTTTTAGACACGCCCTTCGGCTTTGCCTCTCCAGGAGAGTGAGCATGCATTGCTGTTGGTCCCTGAGTTATTAAGCAAGACAATATCATCAGCGCATCGCAAGTTACTAAGGTATTCTCCATTAACACTTATTTCCATTCCCGAATTCTTCCAAATCCAGGTCTCTTAATACCTCCTGTAAACACGCTGTGAAAAGCATTTGAGAGGTCGTATCTCCTTGCCTGATGTCTTTCTTTATTAGGATTTCGTTGCTTTCTTTATGGAGGACTACGGTGGCTGTGGAGCCGCTATAGATATCTTTCAGTATTTTTACATACGGCTCCTCAACACCCTGATTCCGTAATGTTTCCATGACAGCTAAGGTTTCGACTGAACCAAACGCTTTCTCGTAATCAATGTAAGCCATATATAAGGGCTGGGTATATTCCGCACATTTATCTATCACCTGATTGATAAGGTGAATATGGCCTATTGTTGAATAGCCTTTGCGGAATCCTGCCTGGTCCTTTGGTTGACGGAAGTCTAAGTTATTCCTGATACTCTTTGCGATTACCTTAGTAAATACTTTGTAGGCAACGGAATATAAGCTCATCGGTCTATAATTTTTCAAGACTTAGGCGTCCCCTTTCTTTGGATTAGGATTCTGTTAGCGTTCTTCCAGGATTTCGGTACGCTCGGAGTCATGAGGCATTGCGTGTACAGGGTGGCCAGTTTTTCAAGAACAATCTGCCCACCATCCTTCAACAAACCTGCTGTTACCTGATTTTCCCCAGCTGCCTTCCCTTTTGCATAGCTACCAAGGTTTTTTTTACTTCTTCCGCTGTTACATGTACGATTTCAAATTCCTCTCCAGTATTCTCTCTTCCGTATTCGTCGTGGGCGCCACTGGTACTGTATAAATCTCTATAGAACTCCTCAGCCATTTGAATGATCTTATCCATAGCAGTAATGATATTGCCGGCATTGTGTCTTAACGCATACATCTGCTTCTTGCCTATTCCTAGTTTCTTCTTCACTGTTTTTAGGCTTCCTCCGTTCCTGAGAACAGGTTCAATTCTATATATAATATTCTTCCTTATGTCAGCTGTCTTACGCTTGTTGATTAACTTGGAAAATTCTGACAGTTCAATTCTAGCTGTAGGGTTAGAGGCTTTCGTGCATTGGCGTTTCTTGATCAGCTCTTTCGTCTCATGCGATAGTTTACTGGCATCCTGTCTGACGGAGTTACCACCAACTACTATGGCACATTCCTTAATGATGCCGATAAGATTGTCGTTCATATGTTCTACACTGAGGTTCTCTTCCTGAGTTAAGGCCGAATACCTGTTCTGTAGCTTGATCTGGAATTCCTCAATTTCCCTCTTACCGCTAACTCATTGATTGGCTTCTTACGTACTAGTTTCTTCCGTTACCTCATCAAGTCTAGCCTAAGTCGATTTCTTACCAACCTATGGTGACCGCAGCGCACCTTGCCGAGCAAATCCACATCTTGTATGATGCAAGGGTTAGCGCAGAGTATAAAGTCTATTTCATTTCTAGTCTCGCCATTCGGACTCCTCCACGTTCACATTTGGCTATTCCGCTGACGTAAAAAGGTATTCATTCATCATCATCATCATCATCATCATCATCATCACCGGCCTGGTTACGCCCACTGCAAGGCAATGGCCTCTCCCATACTTCTCAAACTACCCCGGTCATACACTAATTATGGCCATGTCATACCTGCAAACGTCTTAATGTCATCCGCGCACCTAACTTTCTGCCGCCCCCTGCTACGCTTCCCTTCCCTTGTAATCCAGTCCGTAACACTTAATGACGATCGGTTATCTTCCCTCCTCATTGCATGTTCTGTCCATGCCCATTTCTTTTTCTTGATTTCAACTAAGATGTCAATAACTCACGTTTGTTCCCTCACCCAATCTGCTCTTTTCTTATCCCTTAACGTTACACCCATCATTATTCTTTCCATAGCTCGTTGCGTCGTCCTCAATTTAAACAGAACCCTTTTCGTAAGCCTCTAGGTTTCTGCCCCGTAGGCTGAGCACTGGTAAGACACAACTATTATACAGTTCTCTCTTCAGGGATAATGGCAACCTGCTGTTCATGATCTGAGAATGCCTGCCAAACGCACCCCAGCCCATTCTTATTCTTCTGATTATTTCTGTCTCATGAACCGGATCCGCGGTCACTACCTGCCCTAAGTAGATGTATTCCCTTACCACTTCCAGTGCCTCTCTACCTATCGTAAACTGCTGTTCCCTTCCCGAGACTGTAAACATAACTTTAGTTTTCTGCAGATTAATTTTTAGACCCACACTTCTGCTTTGCCTCTCTAGGTCAATCTGCATGCATTGCAATTGATGCCCTGAGTTGCTAAGCAAAGCAATATGAACAGCGAATCGCAAGTTACTAAGGTATTCTCCAATAGCTCTTATCCCCAATTCTTCCTAATCCAGGTCTCTGAATACCTCCTGTAAACACACTGTGAATAACATTGCAGAGATCATATGTCCCTGCCTGACGCCTTTATTGGGATTTTGTTGCTTTCTTTACGGATGACTACGGTGGCTATTGAGCCGCTATAGGTATCTTTCAGTATTTATACGTATGACTCCTCTACACCCCGATTCCGTAATGCCTCCATGACAGCTATGGGTTAGGCAGAATCAAGCGCTTTCTCGTAATCCATGAAAGCTATATATAGGGGCTGGTTATATTCCTCACTTTTCTCTATCACCTGATTGATAGTGTGAATGTGGTCTATTGTTGAGTAGCCTTTACGGAATCCTGCCTGCTCCTTTGCTTGACGGAAGTCTAAGGTGTTCCTGATTCTATTTGCGATTACCTTAGTAAATAATTTGTAGGCAATGGACAGTAAGCTGATCGGTCTATAACTTTTCAAGCCTTTGGCGTCCCCTGTCTTACAGATTAGGAACATGTTAGCGTTCTTCCAAGATTCCGGTACGCTCAAAGTCATGAGACATTGCGTATACAGGGTGGCCATAATTTCTGGAACAATCTGCCCACCATCCTTCAACAAATCTGCTGTTACCTGATTCTCCCCAGCTGCCTTCCCCCTTTGCATACCTCCCAAAGCTTGCTTTACTTCTTCCGACGTTACTCGTGGGATTTCGAATTCCTCTAGACTATTCTGTCTTCCATTGTCGTGGTGCCACTGGTAGTGTATAAATCTCTATTGAACTCCTCAGCCACTTGAACTATCTCATTCATGGTAGTAATGATATTGCCGGCTTTTTCTCTCCAAGCATACATCTGATTCTTGCCAATTCCTAGTTTCTTCTTCACTGCTTTTCGGTTTCCTCCGTTCCTGAGAGCATATTCAATTCTATCTATATTATTCTTCCTTATATCAGATGTATTACGCTTGTAGATTAACTTCGAATGTTCTTCCAGTTCTATTCTAGCTGTATGGTTAGAGGCTTCCATACATTAGCGTTTCTTGATCGGATCTTTTCTCTCTGTGATAGCTGACTGGTAGCCTGTCTAACGGAGTTACCACCGACATTTATTCCACACTCCTTACTGATGCCCACAGGTTGTCGTTCATTGCTTCGGCACTAAGGTCCTCTTCCTGAGTTAAAGCCGAATACCTCTTCTGTACATTGATGTCAGATTTCTCTATTTTCCCTTTTACCGCTAAATCATTGATATACTTCTTATGTACCAGTTTCTTCCTTTCCCTCCTCAGGTCTAAGGTAATTCGAGTTCTTACCATCCTATGGTCACTGCAGCGCACCTTGCCGAGCACATCCACACCTTATATGATGCCAGGCTTAGCGCAAGTATAAAGTCTATTTCATTTCTAGTCTCGCCATTTGGGCTCCTCCACATCCACTTTCGACTATCTCGCTTCCGGAAGAAGGTATTCATTACCCGCTTATTATTCCTTCCGCAAAGTCTACTAATAGCCCTCACCCGCTATTCCAAGTGCCTATGTCATATTACCCCAGTGACTTGTGTCCAACCTGCTTCTTTCCTACCCTGGCATTGAAGTCGCACATCAGTATAGTGTATTTTGTCTTGAATTTACCCATCGCCGATTGCACGTCTTCGTAGAATCTTTCGAGTTCATGGTCATCATGACTGTATGTAGGGGCTTAGACTTGTACGACCTTCAATTCGTGCCTCTTATTAAGTTTCACAACCAGACTTGTCACCCTCTCGTTAATGCTATAGAATTACTGTATCTTACCAGCTATATCCTTATTAATCAGGGATCCGAATCTTAGTTCTCGTCTCCTCGCTAAGCCGCGGTAGCACAGGGCGTGCGCGCTATTTAGCACTGTATGTGTTTCTTTTGTCCTCCTAAATTCACTGAGCCTTATTATATCCCATTTACTGCCCTCTAATTCCTCCAATAGCACTGTTATACTCGCCTCACTAGACAACGTTCTCGCGTTAAACGTTCCCAGGTTCAGATTCCAATGGCGGTCTGTCCGGAACCAGGGATAGTTAGCACCATCTGCTGCGTCGCAGGTCTGACTGCCACCGTGGACAGATTCTTCGCAGCTGCTGGGGACAGAGGGCAGGGGTTTGATTGTTCCCTTCATACAGGAGGTTTAGGCCAAGTACTGCGCCAGGGTGGCCAATCCTGCTCTGGTGAGGGAGTGCGTTACTGGCTCTGGTCACCGGGATCAGGCCATACTCTAGGCCTGTTTATGCAATTCTATCAACACGCGGATTTTTTTTAATCCGGTGGAAAATTGCATGGCACCTGGATTCGAACCACGATCCTCTTGCCGGTCCAACGATGCAATCTTATAGTTCACGTCACCAAGCTCTCGCAATATCGTGTAGGGCCCAGTGGAACACGGCAGCAGATATTCAGGCAAGCCGGCGCGGCGACATGGTGTCCTTGATGTAATAAGAGAGGGTTGGGCCCAGGACCACTCAGCAAGGAATGCAATCGACACGCCAGTACACACGAAATTCAGAATTTATATATCATCATCAGCAGCAGTCTCTTTTATGTCCGCTGCAGGACGAAGGCCTCTCTCCCTGTGATCTCCAATTACCCCTGTCCTGTGCCAACCGACTCCAACTTGTTCCCAAGAATTTCCTTATTTCATCGCTTCACCTAGTCGTCTGACGTTCTCGACTGCGTTTGCCTTCTTTTGGTGCGCATTCTGTAACCATAATGGTCCAACGGTTATGTAACCAGCACATTTCATGACCTTCCTCGCTCCATTTCTTTCTCTTGATCTGAATTAGAATACCGTCTATATCCGTTTGCTCTCTGACCCATACTGCTCTTTTCTGGCTCTTAAAGTTATGCCTAGCAATCTTCGTTCCATCGCTCTTTGCCTCGTCCTCAACTTGCTCTTAAGCTTCTCTGTTAGTCTCCCAATCTCTGCCCCATATGTCAGCACTGGCAAAATGCAGTGATTGTGCGCATTTCTTTTCAATGATTATGGTAAGTTTCCAGTCAGGAGCTGGCAATGTCTGCCGTATGCGATCCAACCCATTTCTATTTCTCGATGAATTTCCTTCTTATTATCAGGGTTCCCAGTGAATAATTGGCCTAGGTAAACGTACTACTTCACAGACTCTAGAGGCTGACTGGTCATCCTGAACTCTTGTTCCTTTGCCCAGCTATTCATCGTTATCTTTGTCTTCTGCATGGTAATTTTCAACCCGGCTCACACTCTCTGTTAAGGTCCTCATTCATTTGTTGTAACTCGTATGCATTGTTGCTGAATGGAAAAATGTCATCGGCAAACTGAAGGCTGCTGAGATATTCAATATCGATCCTTACTCCGAAGCCTTTCCAATTTATTAGCTTGAAACCTTCGTCCAAGCACACAATGAATAGCATTGGAGAGATTGTGTCTCCCTGCATGACCCCTTTCTTTTCCTGCCTCTTCTGCATCTTCCTGCTTTTCCTGTGTAGAATCAAGGTAGCTGTAGAACCTCTGTAGATATATTCCAAGCTATTTACGTCAGCGTTCTGCACTCCTTGATTACGCAATGCATGTATGACTGTTGGTATCTCTACCGAATCAAATGCGTTTTCGTGGTCTATGAAAACAATATAGAGATGCCATTGAACTCTGCGCATTTATCGACAACCCGATCGATTACTGACATGTTTATTCAAAGGATGGCTAAGCATGAAAGAATGCATGCCTATGAAGCCAAAGATAAAGAGATGCCACAACGTATGGTTTGTGACAGATTCCAAAACTGGCTACGTACGCAAGTTTCAACTTTACGACGGGAAAACGTCCCGAAAACCACTGTGCCGCGCATCAAAATACATGTTGCTCACACACTAGCCTGCCGTGTCCGCCGGGTTTTAGTTGTTTATTTAGTGAATTATCGCACGAGTTTACTCGTGCAATAATTCCGGGACATATTCATGTTTGCCTGCGAGCTTTTCGTACAAAAAAAAGGAATGCATTTCGCCTGAGGTGAAAACCAACAACCAGATAGACAGGGGATCATACTTCTGGCAAATAAAGCGGGACCTCAATGTCTACTAGTGGAAGGACACAAAGAATGTCCACCTAATGCCGATATATCTCTAAACAGAATGTCACGTCGATATTCAAAAGACGCTGCGGAATGGCAAAAAGAAAGCTAAAGTGACCTCAGGTGGTCAAATATCATAATGCTTGGATGGGCGGGCTTGACATGTTCGACCAAAAGAGGAATGCTTACGGTGCACACAAGCAGTGCAAGCGATGGTGTAGTAGAATTTTCTACTTCATTATTGACGCAGCGATTGTTACTGCTTTCATACAAGCAAACTCGAATGAGCAAGTGCAATACCTTCACTTCCGCCTGAAGCTTGGCAGACAACTCAGCACACAAACGAGCTTCCGTATCCCTCGGGCGATCATCACTGCCTTCAAGAATAAGCAAGGCAAGAGACACTATCGCATGGTGACTGTTGTTGCGGATGAGCATCGGTTCTCCGGAAACACTTGCCACCCAAACTTGACAGGCACGTGGCAGCAGAGCCACTGGTGTTGAAATAGCAAAGATGAAGTCCGCACGAAGTACGTCTGCAATGTGGGCGATTTCGCGCTGTGTGCAAGTTGCTTCGCATCATTTTGCAAGAAAATGTGAAACCTTCACGTGGACAGCAAAAATATAAGCCCCACTTGATCAACGCGGCCCAACTGCACAGCGGGACGTATATGTCCCACTTTTTCTTCGCAATGGAACTCTTCTCGAATTTCGCTTTAGTTTTTTTCTTTTTAATCAAGAAGTGATCAATAGCTTCGTAAAAATGTTTTCTGCGCGATGACATTTTTTCGCTCGTTCTGTCCATGGAAAGCCTAAGGAAGTTCACAACTTTTCTAAAGGGTAAGAAAAGGCGGAGAACAAGCGCCAAACTGTTGCGCGACTGTCCACAATGAAAAAGACTTCATTGCTTGTAAATTTTCAGGTGCATATACGCAACTAATGTTTTAAATGTAAGGTCTGAAAATGGCTTCTTCTCTTTCAAGCTTCACCATACACATGGGAGTTGAACCATTTAAACATAGCTGCTCCAACATTAACCGACCCATTGATGTAATCAACGGCAAATGAATGCTCTTGAAAAGTAAGCTCCATCGCAAAACTCTGTTGTTGAGGTATTTGGCGTACTGCAAATACTGCAAAGCTTGATGATGAGATCGCATGAGGAAATGTATGCTGTAGAAATACAAATTAAATTTTTGAAGCACCCATACCAGTGTCAAACATTCAACTTCAACAGTGAAATACCGTGTATGTCGACGCAGCAGGATGCGGCTAGCGCAGGCAACAGTATGTAAGACCTGATCGTTACCTAGGTGTAGCAATACGGTTCCGACCCTCTTGCTTGAGGCATCGGCGCCTAGGACAAATTTCTATGTCATGTGGCGTGTTTGTAGGATGGGAGAGGTGCCAAGCTTACTCTTCAGAATGGTGTAAGCTTGCGCTACGTCTGGTCCCCACGTGAGAATGTTGTTCTGTCACTTTCGAGTGAGGTCTGTCAAGGTTTGGTGATCTCGGCATTCTTGGGAATGATTTTCCTGTAGTAGCTGGTGATACCCAGGAGATATTGGAGGGCTTTTTCCGTCTTTGATCATTGGACTGCGAGAATCTTGTCTAGCCTTTAGAAGAGGCTCAACTTTATCGTCTCCAATTCGATGGCCCAGAAAAGAGATATTTCCTCTCCTATTTCACGCCGACTGGGTTTGATAGGTAATTTGGCCCGACGAATTCAGTCAAACCCACGCCATAGGGTGACCAAATGCTCGTGCCTTGTATTCGTAGCAATGACTATAAGTTCTAAACAGTGGTAAAATCTTTCTAGGTCACCAAGGACGATTCGCATGAGGCGTGCAAAAACAGCCAGAGCTGTCTTTATCCCAAATGGCAAATATCAAAAATTGATACAGATAATATATACTCTTTATGCTGTTTTTTCACGGCCGTCCACAGACAAAGGCACATGCCAATGACCTTCAGTAAAATAGAATTTTGAGAAAAAAATGCACTGGCCAGCAAGCACAAGAACCACGTCAAACCGCGGTACGGGCTCACTGTCTGCAGTGAATATCTTATTGGCTCCCTGAAGTCAAAACATAAACGGATCATGTTGTCAAGTTTCTTTACAACTACGATGGGAGCGTCATAAGACTGCGACTTTTCAAGGAAACCCAAGTTGAGCATTTCTTGCTCTTCCTTCTCGGTGCTTTCACGTAAAGCTAGTGATATAGGATACTGCGGAAAATCAATTGGCTTATCAGAGGTCAAGCGTTGCGCGCGCACGAGTTCAGTCTTTCCGGGTAAGTCGCAAAGCATAATATCAAATTCTGTAAACAAGTTGAACACCTCTGAACGCTGTTCGACACTTAGTTTTGTAGAGAACTTCACACCAGCCACCATCTGTCTACAGAAGAGACTAGAAAAGGGAATATCGTGTGAGGTATCATGGGTAGAGGGCTCCTCATTGGCTTTCGAAGGGTCTTGGTCAATTTCAGTTTTGACAGAGACATGCTGCACTGGTAAAGGTTCGTGTTCCTCATATTTCAGTGGCATATTCACGTGGAATATTTTTCTTTTTCCACCTATGTTTAAAACGTAGTCAACCACATTGTTCTCCTTGATGGCTTCAAAGGACCTTTCCATTGCTTCAGCAATTTGTTGGAGTTAGTCGGCAGTAGCAGTTCTTCATTGCTGACAGTTAACTTGCGAGGACGACTCTTCTGGTGAAAGTAGGTTTTTTTTGTCCGTGCCCTCTCTGACTCATCATGGCATGCCTTTTCAAGGTGGTTTTGGAGATTGAGAAGATAGGTATAAGTTGCGCGAGTTTTGACGTCGAGACTTTCATTGGTGCACGATTCGTTGAGCACCGTCAGTGGTCCTCGCACGTTGCGACAATAAATCAACTGAATGTGTGAGGACCCCAGGCTGGCTTGCGGCATCTATCTGTAGGCGAAGAGCAGTAGGCTTAAGTACTTGTCCCAGAATTGAGGTTATTCTTTGCACATGCTGTTCAGCATGGTCTTCAGGGTGACGTTAATCTTCTCAACAAGCCCATTCGCCATAGCATGATACGGAGTTGTTCAACAAAACCTGATGGCTAGTAGACGGCCCACCTCTTCCATGAGCTCTGCTGGCAGATTTGTTACTTGTTAACTTACGATCTCTTTTGGTAGACAAATGCGAGAAAAAATCTCAATCATTCCTTCTGGCACGTGCACAGCATCAAGTGCAGCCAGGCAAATGGCAGGCGCAATTCGGCCGGCAGAGTCCATAAGAGTGAGAATGTGAGGGTAGCCATGGCCTGAGTCTGGTGAGAATAGGCCTATGAAATCGACCACAACACGCTCAAAAGGCGCACGTGTGAGAGCCATGTTGCCCAGAGGCACAAAACCAACTTCGCCTTTGCTGTTGCTCGCTGGAACCAATCGCAGGACTTTACAAAACGTTTCACTTGTCCATGCCTATCTGGCCAGTGAACATTTGTCAAGAATGCCTTCTAGACATTTTGGGCACGAAAAGCTGGTTAAACGCCCTACTGCGAGAGTACTGCGAGTAGGGAAGTGCACCTTTCTTCAAGGAACGAGTTGCAGTGGCCTTTTGGTGACCTAAACCTTCTTCTAATTTTAGCAACCTTGGACATCAACACTGCGTCAATTTGTTGTTCCTCTGTGAATTGGCGTTTGGTTACACAGCACAACTTTATCCTTGGTACAAAAATTAATTCATCTTGCGCTTCTTTGGCTTGACCATGGCAGAAACATAGTAAGGGTGCCACACAGGTGTTACCTGCACACTGTAGTTTAGCGACACAATATTCTTTTGGTCCACTCCGGCGTGGTTCCATTTAATATTGTCGTGTTTAACTGATCGAGGACTTCTAAAAGGGGCAGTTAAAGTACGAGTTGTCGAAGCGGCTGCGCAGCACCGACAAAAGACCAAGGCAGGACCTCGTGAGCCAGCCCTCTATCTTGCTCCCAGTCTTCTTCTGGGAGCAAGTGGCCCAAGCACGTAGCATTACCCCTCCTCCAAGAAGAGCATCGACTCGATGCTAAATAAATCGTTGACGGGCAGAAAGACTTGTCCCAGGACAAACGCAGTGGTCCGAATACCATGACTATTATGGTTGTGCGATAGTGTTTTAACCGCACGTCGTGCACAATCTATGGCCGCAGTTGTCGGCGGCATGCTGGCTGGGCGCCATCCAGAAGAACTTCATACTTGAGGACACTCACTCGCCAAAGCACTTGGTAAGGGCCGAAATACGGACTGAGCAGTTTTTCCGAAAGATCTTTACGGATGGAAGGGGCCCGAACTAACGCTTGGTCACACGTTTGGTTGTCAACTTGTCGGCGGCGGAGGTTGTAGTCTCGCGCGTCAATACACTGTTGTTTCCTGATGCTCACGCGAGCCAGTTGGCGTGCTTCCTCGGCACGCTGCACAAAACTATCGGTGTCTTCATCAAGACTGTCAGAATCGTCACATGGTAGCACGCCTTCTAACATCGTCTGAACTTCACAACCGTAAAGAAATAAAAACGGCTTGAAGCGTGTGGTCTCTTGCGTAGCCGTATTGTACGGAAATTTGTTGTTCGGCAGTACCTCGTCCCACGTCTTGGGCTGCACGTCTATGTACAACGACAGCATGTCGCTCATCGTTTTGTTAAGCCTTCCGGTGACGCCATTTGCTTGCGGATGAGAGGCAGTCGTCTTTCGGTTAGTGGTGTAACTCCGTTGACAAACTTCGTCAAGCAGTCTTACTGTTAACGCGGCCCCTGGACCTGTGATGACGGATGTTGGAGCGCCATGACCTAGTACGACGTTCTGTACAAAAAACTGTGCAACCTCAGTAGCTGTACCTTTAGGAAGAGCTTCTGTTTCCGCATAGCGGGCTAAACAATCTGTGGCGATGATGATCCACTTGTTTCCGGAAATAAACAACGCAAACGGGCCCAGGAAGGTTATTACCGACTTGATCGAAGGGCCTCGAGGCGGCTTGATAGGATTCCGCAATTTCGCAGGTTTCAGATTGGGTGACTGAAGTCGCGCTGACATTCATTGCAGGCTTGTACGTATCTTTTAACACAAGGCGTGACCTTTTGCCAGTAGTACGATTTCCGTACCCTAGCAAGGGTTCGTTTGAAACCCAAGTGGCAGGACTCAGGCTCATCGTGGCATGCAAACAGGACTTCGTCACGAAGCTCTGCTGGTACGACTAAAAGATAGGTTTTCTTGGCAGCAGAATTCATATTGTATGAAGATTCCTTGAAGAAAACAAAAGGACGACGATCCGCGATAAATTTATCGGGACAGACTTACGTTGCGGCCTTCTAGGTGTTCAGTTATAAGTCGCAATTCAAAGTCTGCTGACTGCTGTGTGGATACGTCTGCCTCGCTTATGGCACAGAGAAAAGCACTGCCAACTTCGGTGTCTTGATAGGCAGGTTCTACAGGCGTGCGCAACAATGTGTCGGCATCTTCCTATGTGCGGCATGACTTGTACACGATGGTCATGCCGTATTCCTGCAGGCGCAAGCTCCTCCGTGGCAGTCATCCAGAAGGGTCTCTTAGGCTTGCCTGCTAGCGTAAGGAGCGATGCTCCGTCATGACCGGAATGGACGACCATAGAAATAAGGTGGGAACTTTACAAGTGCAGATATGACGGCAAGACACTCTTTATCTGTGGTTGTGTAATTGTAATCAGGTCACGATAGGGTGTGACTGGCGTAAGCTATGACGCTTTCGCTGTTCTGCTGCCGCTGTACGATCACCGCACCCAGTTCGACGTAAGTGGCGTCAGCATGAATTGGCGTTTCGGCTTCCTGATCAAAATGCCCATGAACAGGGGACGATGCCAGGCAGTGTCGAAATTCAGTGAAAGTCGCATCCTGGTGGAACTTCCAGATGAATGGCGTATCATCTCTAGTGCGATGAGTAAGTGGTTTGGCAATTTCAGAAAAACTGCGTAACAACGCCGATAGTTTGCGCACAATCCCAGAAAACGTCGAACGCTTTTCTTGTCGGTAGGGGTCGCGACAGCAGCTACAGTGAAAGTTTTCTTGGGATCGGGACGGATGCCTTCCGCGCTTACGACATGCTCGACGAACTTCAGTTCTTCATAACCGCAGTGACATTTCTGAGGCTATATATGACCACATCATCCAGGTAGACGAGATAGGTTTGCCACATAGGTCGGCTAGCACAGTGCCCATCAGTCATTGGAAAGTTGCCAGAGCAGAGCACAACCGAACGGAAGTACTCAGAACTTGTAAAGAACATTCGCGATGACAAAGGCTGCTTTCTCACTCTGCCACTTGCTCACTTGCCAGTACCCACTTTTCAAGTCAAGGAAGGGAAAATACTTGGCTCGCCGTATCCGGTCGAGCGAGTAATCTATGCGCCGTATCCTTGCGATATTGTTGAGTTTCTTATAATCAACACAGAACCAGGAAGTGCCATCCTTCTTTAGCAGGACAACCGGTGACGACCACGGACTGTTCGAAGGTTCGCTGACGCCGTCGTCAATCATCTCCTTGACTTGTTGTTGAATTTCTTCGCGTTCTTTCGGGGGAAGACGATACGGCTGCTGGTGAATAGCACGCGCATAGTCGTAAGTAATTATCCCGTGCTGCGTGACTGGAGTCTCACTGACTTTAGACGATTGAGTGAAGCATTCCTTGAATTCACACAACAGTCCTCGCAGTGCCTCCTTATATTTCTCGGACAGCTCGTTGTTAATGTCGATATTTGTAACAATTTGTTCATCCCTTCCGCTTTCTTCACAAGCGAAACGCTCACGGACGTCTCCCAAGGGTTCAGGTAAGCTAGGAATGTGCCACGAAAGAGGTGTCGGTGTTAATTTATGAAGTTGGTGATCAAAGCGTCAGCTTTGCCATCCCTAATGTCAATGATTCCCCAAGCCACGCTAACTGTGAGGGTAAGTAGAAGGAAGGCGTTGCACTCTGCGAGTACTTCGCGTTCGCACGTGCCCTCGGATGTTACCGGAATTATTACACTAGCGAGCTGGTATCTTGGCGCTGTCGTCAGAATTTCTAAGAGTGGCTCGACGGCGGCAGGCGTTGCGTGTCGTCGCTTTCTTTGAAGACAACGATTTACAGCGTGGGTGGACGTCGATGATGGCACCATGCTCTCGAAGAAAGTCGATTCCAAGTATCAATTCATGGGAGCATTCTCGGAGAACAAGGGAACTGATCCGAAATGTACAATTTTGAATTTGTACATGATTGCACGTGTGCGACTTGACATCAGTCGTAAGAGCTCCTACTCCACTTGTAGCAGTGGAGAGATTCACTTGCCGATGGTACTGGTGCAAGGCCTCGTGCAGGGCCTCCTCCGTGGTGACGGCTTCAGTTGGAAGCTCTGCAACCGTTTTGTGTGCGCTGCGAACGAGTACACCAAGAAGCTGCTCTTTCACGCCTCGCATCAAGTGAGGCAGCGTTTTGTCTTCAGACATGGTAGGGTCAGCTCTCCTGAAGAGATGCACCATGTATTCCAGGTACATAGCCACACTCTCACTGCGTTTCTGAATGCAATATTACAGGGCGCATTCTGCTCGTCACCGGCGATCGGAGCTGGTGTAGGTGTCCAAGACGCTGCGACAGAACTGACGCCATGATGTCAGAATACGTTCACTGTTCTGGAAGAACGTGCGAGCAATATCAAAAAGGCAGAAGTCGTTTGAGAGCTTGGATTCATCGTCCCATCCACTGAACTCTGCTACGCGCTCGAAGTCCGCCAGCCAGTCTTCTACGTCTTCAAGAAGGTTGCCATGGAAGGGACCTGGTACGCGCGGTTTCTTGCAGCGTGCAATAAGCAGGATTGTAGCATTCATACCTGCCGTCGTTGTCGTTGTCCTTGCAAGTAAAGGCTCAAACTCAGGGGCGAATCCCAGGATTCTCCGGCTGACGCGGTGTATTGGCGTGAGCTCCGGTATCGGTCTAGCATTCCTTTTTTTAGGAGGGTTGTGTTGCTTGGGTCGAGATTACCCCGCACCTCCATCAGAAAAATGTCACGTTTCATTGATAGACGACTTCTAAAAGAGGCCCGTAAGTGGTTTGGTAAGTTATTTTATGTTGTCTTAGAATTTCAGCTGAGATAAAAAAAACGGGCGAGTACCAATAGAAAAGTGCAGACTCGTGCCCAAATATATTGCGAGTGCAAGTTATCCTTTGTTATCTCGTCAAATGGGTTAGTGCTATTCTTTGAAAGCAGGTTAAAGTATACTTTATTGATAGAAATGTTTTGCTTTTATGCACTTCCCGAGAATTGTTGCTCGTCGCAACAACTTATTGAAAATCCGCCTGTTTCGTGCTCTCACTTTTGCGCTTTCTTTGCACCGTTGAAAAAGAAATGGCCTACAGTATAACTGCGAGTCGGCCTAGTTGGAACAGAGTCATCTTAAACTTTTTGTGCGCAAACAAAAGGGGACGAAGAATAGGAGCAACACAAGGACGAGCGCACAAGAAAAAGTGCTCGTCCTAGTGTTGCTCTTATTCTTCGTCCCTGTTTGCGCAAAAACGTTTAAGATGGCCTACAGTGTTAGACTTCAGATTATATTAGGCTGCATGCCGACATCGTGGATTTATACACGTGTTGAGGAGCAGCGTACTCGCTTATTCAGTGGTTTTGTATGCCTCAGCTGTACGGAAACTGTTAGGAACAATACAGTTACCTTCAAAGCCAAATTTGTTGCATAACCAAACTCTGACAATAGTTCATATGTAAAAGTCTACAGCGTGAGCATTTCAGAAAGGCATATAAATGTCTCTAGTTTGGAGAACCAGTGCAGCAACCTGGCTCAAGTTCCGCAGTGCAATGCAGCAGAGCAACTTGTCTTGCCATTGTCTCAATCATGTTTGCATTATTTCCTTGGTTTAAAACTGCGCTTAACGCGGCGACTAAGTAAAGTTTTTCAAGGAACACTGCCTGACCCTTTAGGTCACAACAATTAAGAATACGTGACGCTCTGTGCAACATCCACAATCAAGCAGAGCCACATATATTTTGAATAGATGTATTGTACCTATTTCAATTTGACGCCTATAGGCAGTACATAAAGTCGGTGCACAGCAGTGGTCGTAGATTATCAAGATACAGATGTTCTCTATCTGTCACACAGATGCAGCAATCTTTCTATGCATGGGTTAATCGCGCGTTAGGTATGATAGTCTCTGTACTTTGGGGGAACCAGTTCTGACGTTGCAGTGTAGTCAGACGAGAATGCACGATGCACAAGATAAACACTCTTGGTGGAAAAAACATTTTACGACGCTCTTGTAATGCAATTCGTATGTCATTACCCAGTGACTCGAGCTAGGTCTCAATTTTTATACGGTGGGAATGTAAGCTTGAAACATAGGCTAGCTATAAATAAAACCTAAACTTGATGACTTCGAGTTCGCTGCTTTTGGTAATATGTACAATAATATTAAAACTGGGGTAGTAACTCTCCCCCTTACCGATGCGAAATATGTCAGTAAAAGGAAAAGAATGCAGCAGATCCTCCTCATTGTCCACGTCAAGCCTGTGTTGCCGGGTAGAACGTAAGCGAATGGTCAATTCGTGCGAGCACGATCAATCTATTTTATAGACCTCGTTTCATTGAAACCTTGCTAGGGCCTCAAAACAATGGCTTGGATGTGTATTTGACAAAGGAAGATGCATCACGCTTTTATTACATTGTGCTTTAGTGTCTCATGATAATCACTGAACCAGAAAGGGTTCGGTTATGTTTTGTGAAAAGAAAGATTTCGAAACATCATGCTCCCATTTCTCTTAGATGTGAACAATTACAAATTAATTTTTATATTTATTATAAACGAATTTCTAAACTGCGGTTCTGAAGTATGTTTATGCTATATGCCCTAATAATGAAACTTGCGGGATACTCTCAAGTGCATTATCATAAAAGAAGAGGACTCATAGCAGTAAAAATTTCATTTAGAACACAAAGAAAAGCACAATTGTTTGCATTGAATGATGCGTGGTGAAAAGAATTACTGAGGAAAACGACTGTAATTTTATGAAGTGAAAGGTTCGAATACGATGACGGACAAAGGCAACGAGAAAAGTGGCGCCCTTTGCGTGTTCTCTTTTTATGCATCATCATTTCCGAGCCTTTCACTTCAGATCATGCTCTGCAAAGACGCCCAACTTTCCATCCTAACAACTTTAGTAAGATCCCAAAAAGTCAACAAAAGTATAAAACATGAAAAGAGACGTTTCTCTTCCAGGAAACATGCACGTTCTTAAAAAAACTGAAGGCGTATAGAAATTGACAGTTAAAATGCTCTATTGGAAAAACAAACATTTTGTTACGAGCAAAAAGCAGATCAAGATGCTTATTCAAGGTTTCATTTTAAGTGAAGGCATTTTGCAATACCTCTCGGAGTAATGTACATGGGGGCTTGTCATGTTATGAGATGAATTACATGTGTGTATTCTCATACGGCTAAAAGAAAACGTACTGTTCACTGTCACTGATGCAGATATCTAGTCTGTAGTCTAAGATATATACAATGACCCCAAGCCGGCCAAATATTGGAGATTTTCAAGAGTTATTATCGAAGTGCATGTAACACATTGTATACGACGTAATAACCACAGAAGGAGGTCTGAAATTTGTAATACGGAGGGTGATGCCGCCTTTAAGGGCATTCATCAGACAGCAACATTTCGTTAAGCAGTGGTAAACTCTGAAATTTGATGTACAAGAAATGTTGAGATCAGGTATCTATATCTATATATATATATATATATATATATATATATATATATATATATCTATATATATATATATATATATATATATATATGTGTGTGTGTGTGTGTGTGAGCACTTGTGAATATATGGAAGTGTTTATGAAGCTAACGAGATTGAGCACAAAGCCTTTTTGAATATTTGAGAGGATCCCTTCTTTATACCCACAGGCAAGGAGGAACAAAATTATACAAATCGCAAGGCAGCAGTACACTTGCCATAGTCCTGGGCTTAAGAGAACGTTATTTAATTCGCAAAGCGAGTTGAGGATAGAAGAGAGAGAGGAGAGAGAGAGAACAAATGTTTAATAATCCGTATCGGTGAGAAAGTTTTTCTTCACCGAAGGCGGGCGGCCTACTTAGTCCAAGTAGACATTGACATTTGCTGCTTCCCTGGCCTGGTTCGCCAGCTTGCACTGGTCTTCCAAGTACGCTGCTCCGAGCTTTGCCTGCCACGATTATTGGCAGTGGTCTTATGAGCTTTAGTTTTCGGTTGCTGGCTTCAGCAAGGATAAGACACCCCATCTCCATGTGTGAAGATGCATGAGAAACCTAATTAGTGTATAGCAGAGGAATTGGAAGCTTTCTATTCACATATTTATAAAGTAACAAACAAGAGTAGCCTGCGCCTCAGCAGCATCGCCACAGGTACGAGCTCGTTGGTGCTGTCCTTGGTGGAACACTTTTGACTGCTATCCTTTCGCCTACGTCCGAAGCTAAAAAAAGTTCTTAGCAAGTGGTAGACGTGCTGGGTTTTGGCCACCCCGGTACTTCGTAGCCGCACTCTACCCCCCATCATGCCCGACGACGCAGGCAGTGCTCGAACTCCACCAAGGTCGCTGTCCACCCTGGTTTGTGTCGGTGCCGTGCGTCAGAGACATCCCCCTATCTTCTCCGGTACAGATGACAAAGGCATTGAAGATTAAATCTCCTCTTATGAGTAAGTGAGTGCCTATAACCAGTGGGACGATGTCGCCAAGTTGAAAACTGTCGCATTCTATCTCACGGAAGTTCGGAAACTATGATTTCAACTCACTTCATAGTTGGTCTTCCAGACCAGCTTTAGTTATTTACTTTCATTTGGTTAGTACCTACAGCACCCATTCAGGCATTACCGGGGGGGGGGGGGGGGGGGGGGGGAGTCCAGTAGAAGAAAAAACATAAAATTGCAGGTTTGCAAAAATTCGTGCGAATGAAACACATATTATTATACGCCGGCACAAAAGCACGCAGCCCCGTTGCACGCAGCCACTTCGGACGCAAGCACGTTGCAGATGTCACATGTGAGCAAAAAGTACATAAAGCACAATGATTAAAAAGACTCATAATGGAAAGGAAAAGAACAACGCGAACAATAACTTGCCAAAAGAACAAAAAATATGGTGATTAAGATAGTCCACAAGAAGGTGAAAAAAGAGGCATTAAAAGAAAAGAATGTCGTTTGCAACTGGGGTTGTTCATATGTCATGATGATTGTTAGACGTACACGTGATATTTATCAAGCCGTAAGGATTAAAAGATTCTATCACTTTATTGCAGGAAAGAACTGCTTAGGACAAGAAATTCCTACAACTGAAGAAGGAAGTGGGTTCCACTGAATGATGGTTCTTGGGGAAAAAGAGCTAATAAAGGCCGATGCAATAAATTTGTAATCTCTTATCTCATGCTCATGAACTTTTCGTGATGATGTGTAGTGAGGCTGGTTTATGTACACGCTACGGGGAATTCGAGCATGACAATGATATATGCTGTGTAAAGGCTTCAGTCGAAACGACGCTCTTCGGTGCTGCTGAGATTGCCAGTTTAGCCCAATTTTCGGCCAGAAGTAGGAAAGCTTCGTGCAGAACAACATTTGCGTACACGCTCCCAAGAGGTCGGGGAGAATTTCACGAGCTATATTCACGACATTGCTAAACTTTGCATATGGTTGAACGCATCAGTGTCAGAGGAGGAAAATATCAAAGATATAATGAAGGGTATTGAGGATGACGCGTTTGTAATGTTAATATCGAAGAGTCCTCACACTGTCATCAAAGTGACAGAACTGTGCCAAAATTACGACGAGTTGCGCAGGCAACGGCTTCACGCCCGACATCCTACTACGCCCGCCGACTCTCTGTCAAGCCTTGGAGTCAAAGGCAAGCATGCTGCTCTGTGCGTAAAAATTCAGGAGTTCATTCGGGCAGAGGTAGCCCGCCAACTATCTTTGATATCTTCTGTCCCCGAACCGAGACCTCCTTTGCCTCCTACGATCCGCCATTTCATTCAAGAGCAAGTTTCTCAAGCCGTTTCTCCAGCCCGTGAGCAGACACCAGTCACTGAAACTCTCACGTACGCTGAACCACTTTCCAATCACGTACACAAATGCTCTCGGCACCCTCCATGCATCCACTGCCGTCATTTTTGCCGCCATCTATGCCGCTTCCAGACCGACAACATTTTCATCCTACGCCGCTGCCACACCGGCAGGATTTTCCGACTCCTCCACCACGACTCGGACCTTACCCCCACCACTGGCGCACCCTCGACGACCCTCCAATATATTTTGCTTGGGATGGTGCTGGTCTGAACATCCGGTGAGCGCCACCTTTCCCCGCTCAGTTTACCTCTTCGCTTTCCAGCCTTCCTACCTCTTCCTTTTCCCCTGACCGCCGAACTGCGTCTACCCGCTGCTAACCATCTCCACGTAGTCGCTCGCTTTCTCCGATGCGGCTTCGTACCTTATCCACCGAGCAGAAAACTGATGGCCGCAGTTCCTGAGGCACAAACTGCGCCCACGTCGCAATGCCCAAGTCGTGGTCTCTCCCCAGCCAACGTAACTGAAGTGTCTGTCGAAAGAATCACCGTCCTGGCACTTGTAGATACAGGAGCTGCTATATCCGTAATTTCCGCCGAACTCTGTCGCACATTACGAAAGGTTCAGGCGCCTCTCTCCGACTTCTCCCTTCGAACCACGAACGCTCAAAATATCATGCCTCTGGCTGCCTGTACTGCTCTCGTCTCCTTTCAAGCACTAATGAATATCCTTGAATTCGTCGTGCTGCCCTCATGTTCCCATTACATTATATTAGGCTGGAACTTCCTTACACATAGTAACGTCGTAATTGATTGTTGTCACGCCGAACTCAAACTTTCTGCACTTTGGAACCATGAGATTGTCGAAAACTGCCATTCTAGCCATAAAATGTTTCTGTCCGAAGACAATGTCGTCGATTCGTGCTCTTCCCTGCTTGTGCCTGTGTCGTGTGCTGTTATTTCTCATGGCACTGTTCCCTTACGCCCTCTGAAGTGGTCATCCGCCGCAAATGTTCAGCGCTGCCCTTTTCTCTCCTTACTCTTCACAGTGGCGTCACGAAAATGGTCGTCGACACTACCGGGGCGTGCCTTTTACCTTTATTTCATGGTGAATGCCTAGATCTGGTCCAACCGGTTGACAAATTTTGTATCTTTGACGCTCCTACCACTTCTACATCTACGCCCCTAAGCGCGTTTACTTGTGACCCTGCGGTCGATCAGTCCCCGCTCGGCACTTTCCACGGCCTCATTGAAGAAGAAACATCATCTTCAGAACGAAGCCAGCTTATCGCTCTCGTGCAAAAGTTCTGTGCTTTTTGCGACAGCTGTACTTCTGGTATGAGTCGCACATCGACCGTTTTTCACCAGATAGATGCCGGCAGTCATGTACCTTTAAGGCAACGCCCTTGCCGAATATTCGCCTCGGAGTGCCATGTCATTGACGCCCAGGTTGCTGACATGCTCAAGCGTGGCGTTGTGGAGCCTTCAAACGGTCAATCGGCGTCACCGGTCGTTCTCGTTAAGAAAAAGAATGGCTCTATTCGGTTCTGCGTCGACTACCAACTACTGAACAAGATAACGCGCAAGGACGTTTGGCCGTTACCGCGCGTCGACGACGCCCTCGAATGTTTGCAGGGAACGAAGTTCTTCGCTGTATTTACGTTCCGGATACTAGCAAGTATCTTTCGAACCATCTGACCGACCTAAAACAGCATTTGTAACACGTGATGGATTATGCGAAATATACATAATGCCTTTGGAACTGTGTAACGCTCCAGCCACGTTTGCGAGCATGGTGGATAATACTTTACGTGGCCTCCAATGGAACACACGTCTATGCTACCTGGATGACGTAGTTGTCTTCTCAGCTGATTTTCGAACGCATTTCAGCCGTCTCGAGCACCTTCTGAAATGCCTGACTGACACAGGACTTGAACTCAACTTCAAAAGTATGTCATTTCGACGCCCGACAGCTCATTATTCTTGGCCATGCTGTTCGTGAGACGGTATCCGACCCGGTCCAGCCATGCTGCACGATGTCACCGACTTTGCACCGCTAAAGAAGCTAAATGAGCTTTAAAATTTCGTGGGTTTGTTCGCCTCTTTCTGACGTTTCATTCGAAATTTCGCCTTCATAAGTGGGCCCCTGATATCCCTCCTGAATGGCGACAAACAAGGTTCCGCTTGATCACCCACCTGCAAAAATGCCCGCACGAAATTATGCCACCTGCTAAGCCCACCACCTATTCTGCACCTCTTCGATCCTGCACCCGCCGCCGAGGTCCACGCCGGTGCCAGCGGCGTGGACTCGGCGCCGCACTCGTGCAACGAAAAGCGGGGCTCGATGAATATTTCGTCGCCTATGCGAACCGAGCTCTGATAAAGGCCGATGATAATTACTATGTTACAGAGAAAGAGTGTTTACCCATTATTTGGGCCCTTCGGAAATTCGGTCATTTCAATGGCCACCCTTTCTATGCCGTCACTGACCACCACGCCCTTTGTTGGCGGTTCTCTTAAGGACCCATCTGGCAGACTGGCTCACTGAGCCCTTAGGCTACAAAAGTACGACATCCGCATTCTCTACCGTTCCGGCCGCAAAACACACGGACGCCAACGCCCTTTCGCGCTCACCGGTCTCCACTGACAGCGATTGCCTATCCGCCCTTGAACCCTCACTTAGATCTCATGCACTGCGAAACATGCCGTTATAACAGCGCAAGGATCTCGGGATCGGTGCTCGCCATCAGCATGCTTTCTGATACATCCATCTCTTCACCATCTCGCGCTCTTCGCCGCCAGGCTAACGACGTTTGTATTCGCGACGGCCTTCTTTATCGCCATGACTACCTTTCTGATGGTCGCAAGTGACTTCTTGTGATACCTCTCCATCTCCGTGGCTTTATCTGGGACACATTCTACGCACACCCTCAGAGCGCGCGTGCACGCCTCTTCAAACCCTAGGCTAGACTTCGTTTTCAATTTTATGGGCGTGGCATGTATAACTACGTCCGAAAGTTCATTCCCTCCTGCGCACAGTGCCAACGCCGAAAATTACTTCCCTGTCAAGTCTACCCGTCACAACCCCTTCCCTGCCCTAATGGACCCCTTTGATCGCGTTGGTATTGTCATTAACGGACAGCTACCATCCACTCCAGTAGGCAACCGCTGGGTTATTCTTGCAGTGGATCACTTGACCCGCTTTACTGAAACAAGCGCTCTGCCGACTGCCAACGCCCGCGACATTGCACCCTTTCTGTTACGACATGTTGTTCTGTGCCACGGTGACCCTCGCTATCTTCTGAGTGATAGAGGCCGCGCCTTTCTTTCTGGTGTTTTGAAGGCACTATTCGACGAACGCCGAATCATCCACCGCATCTATACAGCCTACCATCCGCAAACTAATGGCATGACTGACCGCTTCTACCGTACTCTTGGTGATATGCTGGCGATGTACGTCGCCTCTGATCATTCAAATTCGGACCAAGTTACCGCTTTCGTGATCGATGGGTACAATACAGCAGCGTAAGCAGCTACTGGATTTCCCCTTACTTTCTCCTAAACGGAGGAGAACCATATACTAATACATTCCATACCATTCAAATTGGGACCAAGTTATCCCTCGCGTGACGTATGCGTACAATACTACGGCCCAAGCAACTACTGTATTTTCCCCTATTTTCTCCTGTACGGACAAGAACCATCTAATACGTTCGATACCATTATTTCACATAAACATAACGCGTCCGAAAGTACTCCGCTATCTGAAGTCGCTCGACATGCGAGGAATGCCGCCAGCTTGTGCGCTGTTTTTCCACCGAGAACCAGGGACAGCAGCAATCCTGCCAACCTGCCGACCATTCTGCACCAACTTTTTCTCCTGTTTCTCCCGCACGGCTTCGGGTACCCGCTACCACACGCGGCCTCTCCACAAAACATATCGCAAGATACCTTGGCCCCTACCACGTCCTGGAGCAAACGTCATCCGTCAATTACATCATCGAGCCCCTCAAACCATCAGCGAACCAACGTCATCGGGCCGCGAACTGGTCCACGACTCTCGCATGATGCCGTACTAGGACCCAGTAGTAGTATCTTCGCCTTAAGCCGCCAGGATGAAGCCTTTTTCTGCGGTGGGCGATTGTAAAGAATAGTAGCCTGCCTGCGCCTCAGCACCATCGCCAACGGTATGAGCTCGTGGGTGCTGTCCTTAGCAGAACGCTTGTGAATGCTATCTATTCGCCTGCCTCCTTTGCTAATAAACTCTTAGCAATATGCGAGAATCCCGCGAAAATATCTGTTTAATTTTTAACCGATAAATTGCACGCTAAGTACAGTAAGGAGGAAGCATAGGACATGCAGGTGCTGAAGGTTATGGTTCTAGCTATTTTATTCTGGAGATACGTTATGGTTGAGAAATGAGTAACGAACGTGTTTCCCTGTGCTGAATTACAATAGACAATGTTAATATGACAATAAGCGTAAAAGAGCGACGGCAATATTTCAAAATAAAGTGAAATTGTAGGTATCATTCTAATGACATATCCTGCATTTTGCGTGAGCAGAGGGGCATGTGAGTTAAACATTAAATGTTCATCTAGTTTGATGCCAAGAATCATTGCAGTAGATGTAGCATGAATTTGAGTATCACCTACGTAGACAAATGTATGCCTAGAAATTATTCGGTATGTTCAGAAAAATATAGCAAAGACCGAGATTTCGGCATTTATGTTCAATTTATTCTTGTTGAGATATTCAACAACAGTAAACAAATCGGTATTTAGTGTAAACATCAAGTTGTCCTCTTATCGACAGGAGGATTGTACGTGACTTTGCGGAAGATCGTAGAAGTAAGTCTGAAATAAAAGCGGACCCTCTATTCACTCCTGCTGAACGTCGATGATGATGGTTCGATGGTTTCAATAGTTACTAGGCACACATACTATTTGTTCGCGATCGCAATTAACTACGAATTATTTCTAATGGAGACTCAGATGCACCGATTGACTACAGTTTCTACAATAAAATGTCATGCATAATCGAATGAAAAGCTTTTGAAAGGTAAATTGAGGTTCAGTGATATTACCGGTGTCATTGGCAGATTTTACGTATCCCTACCGTGATAACAATGACCTCGATATAAAAATAACTTCATTTTTCACATTGCTGGCTTTATTGGAACCTACTTATGCACAAGTGGATGCAACCACAGACGTGGACATGCATGACTTGAAAGAAAGCCAAGAGGCGTCTTCAAAAGGAATATATTTACACTGACTGATCTTTCTACCAGTGACGCTTTACTGCAGTTGGCGTGTAATCAACTGATCTCTAAAAACCGTACAAGAAACGCTGTCGAACTTTACAAAAAGCTTGAATTGCGATGCATTCGTACGCTTCTCTTCTGTGAATACAACAACCTCGAATGAGGAAGAACTTGATTTTTCACATTGCTGGCCGTAATACTTACTACGAAATTACGCACAGGGAGATGCAACGGCATATATGAACATGAATGATTTAAAAGGGCGCAAACCGGAGCCTTGAACTGGGTTATATTACCAATGCTTGGTCTTCATGTCACCGACACCTAATCTAATTGGTGTGTAGTCTGCTCATCTGTATTGCTCGTACATATCATTCTGTCGAAGTTGAAAAAAGAATCTCCAGTTGCGATTCATTCCGATGTTTCCGTTCCGTGATTACAAAGACTTCCGTATAGCAATACCTTGATTTTAGCATCGCTGGCGGAAATACATCTTGGCTGCTTATCGAGACGCGGATGCATCGGCATATTTGCAACTGCTAACTTGAAACCAGGCAAATCGTGTCTTGAACAGGATTATCTTTGCAATCACTGGTCTACCTGTTAGTCACGCATTATTCCATTTTGCGTGTTCTCTACTCATATGTATTGTTCGAACAGAAAATGCTGTCGAAGTTGAAAAATGAAGCTCCATTTCCAATTCATTCCGATGTTTCGCTTCCGTGAGTACAATAACTTTGATATAGGAAGACCTTGATTTGTCACATTACAGGCGGAAATAAACCTTAGCTACATATTTAAACGTGAATGAAAGTGTAAATAACTCGAAACAATGCCAATCGGGTCTTCAACAGGATTATATTCACAATCACTTGTATTCCTGTGAGTAACTCGTTATTCAAGTTGGCGTGTAATCTGCTATCTGGCTTGTTCGTACAGAAAATGCTGTCGAATTGGAAAAACAATAGCTCCAGTTGCGATTCATTCCGACGTTTCGCTTCCGTGTTTACAAATACTTCGATACAGGAAGCACTTAATTTTTTCCATTGCTGGCCGAAATAAATCTTACCTACTTATTGAGACTTCGAGTGAACGGCATATTTGCAATTGAATAACTTGAAACCACGCAAAGCGGGTCTTGAACATTGTTATACTTGCAATCCCTGGTCTTCTGTCAGCCACGCGGCATTCTAGTTGGCGTGTAATCTGCTGATCTGGTTTGTTCGTACAAAAAATGCTGTTTAAATTTAAAAAGTAGGCTCCAGTTGCGATTAATTCCGACGTTTCGCTTCCGTGATTACAAAGGCTTTGATATAGGAATACCTTGATTTTTCACATTGCTGGCGGAAATACATCTTAGCAACATATCGAGACGTGGATGCAACTGCATATTTGCAATTGAATAACTTAAAACCAGGCAAATAGGGTCTTGTACAGGGTTATCTTTACAATCACTGGTCCATCTGACAGTCACGCGTCATTCCTATTGGCGTGTAATTTACTCATCTGTATGGTTCGTACAGAAAGTGCTAAGTTGAAAAAAGAAGCTCCAGTTGTGATTCATTCTTATCTTTCGCTTCCGTGATTACAAAGACCTCGATAGAAAAAACATTTATTTTTCATATTGGCGACGGTCAAACATCTTAGCTGCTCCTCTAGAAGTAGATGCAATGGTTTATTTCATTTGAATAACTTGAAACAACGTAAAGCAGGTCTTGAACAGGGTTATTTTTTACAATCCCTGGCCTTCCTGTCAGTCAATCGTTATTCCAGTTGGTGTGTAATCTGCTCATATCTAGTTTTCGTAGAGATAATGATGTCCAAGCTGAAAGAAAAACTTCACATGCGATTCATTACGACGTGTTGCGTCCATGATTACAAAAATTTCGATCTCAATTTTTCACATTGCTGGCGGAAATACATTTTAGGTAATTATTGAGACGTGGGTGAAAGGGTATTGATTTTTTTGAAAGGGTTTTGAATTTCGATTTTGATTTTTCACATTTCTGGCGGAAATATATCTTAGGTACTTATTGGGACGTGGATGAAAGGGTATATTGATATTAGATAACTGGAAACCACGCAAAGCGGGTCTTGAACAGGATTATACTTACAATCCCTGGCCTTCTTGTCAGTCACTCTTTACTCTAGTTAGCGTTCAATCAGCTCATCTTTGTTGTTCGTACAGAGAATGCTGTCGAAAGTGAAAAGTGAAGCTCCAGTGGAGAATCATTCCGACGTTTCGTCTAGGTGATTACAAAGAATGCTGCATAGGAAGAACTTGATTTTTCTCATTGCGGAGTGAAATACATCTTAGCTACTTATTGAGTCCTGGATGAAAGGGTATATTGCATTTGAATAACTTGAAACCACGCAAATCTGATCTTGAACAGGGTTATTTTTACAATCCCTGTTATTCCTGTCAGTCTTCCCTTTCAATTTCTTTGTGCCCCAGTTTTTTAGGAGCATTCTGCCCGTGGTAGTCTGGTGGAGTCTGAGTAGCTGCGGCCCTAATTGTGCTTCTTTGAGCTCCTCGAACGTGCTGTGGAGTCCGAGGGCCTGCAGCTTCTCTGTCTAGGTGTTGGCCGGGAGGTGAAGCGTTGTTTTCAATGCTTTCCTTATGATGCCGCCGGCCTGGTCCCGTTCGCCTTTGTTTATGTTGTAATATGGGAGGGCGTACGTAATCCGGCTGATTAAGTGGCTCTTAACCAACTTCACTGTATCTTCCTCCTTCATGCCGCTTCATTTTTGCGAGACGCGGGTGATCATACGTGCCACTTGGGCCGTCGCTTGCTTGAGTAGGTTTATGGTGTGTGTGCAGCGTTGATTGCTCTGCACCCACATTCCAAGAATCTTGAGGGCTTCTTTTTCTGGTATTTTTTTGTCCTTCCAGGGTGACGCTGATTTGTGCTTCCGAGCGTTTTCCTCTTCCGACTCGCAGGAGTTCTGACTTCTTCGTCGAGCAGGCGAGGCCTCTTTCCCTAACACATTCTTCCACGCATGTTGTTGTGGCTTGTAGTCGTTCTTCTTTTTGTCTGAGCGAGCCTTGGTTAGTCCAGATGGTGACATCGTCGGCATCAATGGGAGTGATGTATGCCGTCGATCTCTTCAAGCTTCCGGGCTATCCCAATCATTGCAATCTTGAAAAGGATTGGTCAGATCACGGATACCTGCGGGGTTCCTTTGTTAGGCGTGTGGAGCTTGTCTGTCCGCAGGTCTCCTAACCCCAACCGATGAGTATCGCAGTACAATCAAGGTAGGGTCTCTGCCACGAAACATGGACCCGAATTTACACACATCCAGGCGGAGCGCTAGGGTAAAGTATGTATACAAATACCCAGCAACCAAGGCGAACACGGTATACACGGACGCCGCGGTATATCCTCGAGAACTAAGGGAAACATAACAACGAGTCGTCGCGGCAGTAATAGACCCGGACTATAGGAAAATCGCTTGCGCGTCAGCACGGGATTGTACGGTAACCGAGGGAGAGGAAATGGCTGTTGCTCTAGCAGCTGTGGAGGGCTACCGCACAAATAGATCCCTTATAATTCTAAGAGACTCCAAGGAAGAATGCCGAAACTACATTAACGGCAGAATCGGTCTAAAAGCGCTCCAAATCATCCTCCGCGCTGGCCAACAGAATAAACGCATTAGACACACCATCTTTTGGGTACCGGGGCACACTGAGATTGAGGGCAACGAAAGGGTTGATAGGATCGCTCACGAGCATACAAACCGAGCGAACCTAAACAGAGATCCTGAGGAGTTCATGACAGTGATCCGAACGTACTCTGACATACAAAATTACCATAGAGGGGACGAGGATCAGATATCTCCCGCCTCACAATACACTCACTCAACAACAGGCAGTTTACTGACGAAAGCTGCAGACAGGAACTTTCCCAAATTTACATATACTATGCAAAATGTTCCCAAGTCAATACAGGGACACATCCCCGTGGTGTGGCGCAATACCCACACTTTATCACATCACATGGGAGTGCAATACGAATAAGGCATTCCACAAAATAGAAAATCCGAGTGCGGAGCAGTGGGAGAGCGTGCTCTCCAGCGGCGACCCTAACCTCCAACAGAGGCTGGTGGATCATGCCCGACGAGCAGCTACGCTCAGTGGAGAACTAAGCTCAGGCGGGAGATCGTCATCAACCAATAGAAGATGAAGACATCCGGCCCGACCGCTGAATTACTCTTTACAGAGCAATAAAGTTTACTTCCTCCTCCTCCTCCTACTGTCAGGCACGTGATATTCCAGTTGGAGTGTAATCTGCTCATCTGTGTAGTTCGCAATGAAAATGCGGTCGAAGTTGAAAAAAGAAGCTCCAGTTGCGATTTGGTCCGACGTTTCCTTTCCGTGGTCCCAAAGACTTCTATATAGGAAAAGCTTGATTTTTCAATTTGCTGGGGGAAATAAATCTTAGCTACTTATTGAGACGTGGATGCAATGGCGTATTTGAAATTGAATAACTTGAAAACGCGCAAATCGGGTCTTTATCAAGATAATATTTGCAATCCCTGGTCTTCCTGTATTCCCTCGTTATTCCAGTTGGCGTGTAATCTACTCATCTGTCTTGTTCGTACAGAAAATGCTGTCGAAGTTGAAAAAAGAAGCTCCAGTTGCGATTCATTCCGACGTTTCGCTTCCGTGATTACAAGCACTTTGATATAAGAAGACCTTGATTTTTCAAATTTTCCACAAAGCAGAAGAAAAAAGAGTGGCCTATAGTGGTCCCATACATCTATAAATTCACTCACAGCCTGAAAAAATGGCTAACCGGTATAATGTACAGGTAGTGTTCTCCGCTCCCCAAAAGCTTGCCCAGCTAAGCCGTCGCATAACTTGCGAAAGCCAAATGCCGGGCTATCAGAAAAAGCATGGCCAGCGTTTCGTGAAGTGTGCCACAAACGTCATATATGAAATTCCTCTGTCCTGCAGGAAATCCTACATTGAACGACCGGCTTAGGGAACATGAAAATTGGTTAAAAATTGTGAACGTGAGTGGTAGGCACGTACCCAGGGGGTCCCGCCCCCCCCCCTGAAATTAGGTGGCATTCCTGCCCCCCCCCCCCCCCTGCCATCCGCCCACGCCACCACTCCTCACACACATTTCTAAAGCGCCGACAAATCGGTCTACTTGGCGGTCAACATATTGCTGCCTTTTACAGCGAAAGCAGTGTGTGAAAACTTCCGTAGTTTCTTTCGGCGTCCGGTGAGAGAAAAAATCATAATGTGGGCCAATCTTAGTCATATTGCAAGAAGCGTCCAAGATCAATGGCACATATCTTGGCACATATCTTCGAAAATGGCACATATCTTCGGCACGGACCCACGTATGGAGAGAGCTTAAAGCCTGCTTCGCCTCCGCCGGGGGTCGGCCCGGTATTGCACTACTTTCGGGATGGAGCCACGTATGGGGGTGCTTAACGCCTGCTTCACCTCCGCTGGGGGTCAGCCCGATGTTGCACTATCTTCGGGATCGGCCCACATAGGGGGAGTTCTTAATGCCTGCTTCACCTCCGCCCGGGGCTCGGCCCGGCATTGCACTTGCCATCGGGATGGAGTCTCGTATGGAGAGAGCTTAAAGCCAGCTTCACCTCCACCGAGGGTCGGTCCGGTGTTGCACTATCTTCGGGATCGGCTCACGTATGGGGGGTTCTTAATGCCTGATTCACTTCCGCCGCGGGTCGGTCCGATATTGCACTATCTTCAGGCCGACTCGCTCCGGAGGTGAAACACTTTGCTTTTCGTTTGAGAGATTTCATTCTCGTCAGCTTTCACTGCCGTTCCATCTTCACAAAGTGGAATGGTTGTCATATTTTTCACTCCTTTTGGAGGGCGGTAGTTATCGGCATCTCCTGGGGTGTGGAGGCCAGTTTTTTCATCGATTTCGTGCCCACGCAATTAACTCAAGATGAATTCAGTTGTCACCATTCATTGCAGCAGGCAGGGCGTAGTTTATTGTTTTAATTACAATATTTTATTTTATTTAAAATACCCAACACAATGTTTATGTCACCATCTATTCAACCACCACGCGCATCGCTGTTGCTTCGTTAGTTCAACCTTCTTCGTTTAGACTGATCCAGGGGCCCGGAAAGGGACTCGGTTCATAGTGAGCTAGTCTGTATGCTCATGGAGCGAGTTGCGGCAGGAGAAAACACCAGTAGCGTTTAACGTTTCCTTTTGCTTCATTATTTCCTGTAGTAACGGCTCGCCGCAACGCTGGCAGATCCTCGGAACCATATATCCGTGACATGGGTTAGATAGGGTGGAAAATAATAATATGCGAAACACCGTCCATCATCAGACCCTGCAATAACCATTCGACGCATAAGCAATATGACTGTCACCCCTGACCTCGTCTGGTTCTTCCCTAATTGTACAGCACTTCTCGTGCAAAATTGGCAACTGGAAACAACAGTCGCAAGGACATGAGAAATTAAGCCATCTGCTTAGGGAAAAAGCCACGGCAACAACCAAACAGGGAGTAAAAACGAAAATTGTTTCTGAATATATTTATGGATCAACGTCTTCTTATTTAAAAAGGAAGTAGAGAAAACGGCGCCGTAAGTGGAGAATAATTCCGTGTGTTTTGAATGACTATTCTACAGTTATCAATTGAGTCGCCTGCCGTAGCCACTTCCCTGCTGTGCTAATAGGGGTGTTTTTCTAACCTTCCGTGGTGGGCGCAGTACCTCTAGAATTGCAGCGTCCTGCGCTCTACGTGGTTGGACGGGTCTGGTGACCCCGCATCGTTACGCAACTTCCCAAATAACAACACGAGTTGGTTTTAGCATTTGGTAGTGGAGCAAAGGAGAGATTCAAAAGAACTGAGGTTATTCCAAAAATATACATTTCTCTATAATTCTTCCAGAGTTAATAAAAAACGCTACTACAAATCTTTATTTTGCATTTTCGCTGGTTAACTTTTTCTTGGCAAGGTTCTTGCTGCGCATCTTTCATGCGTGAGTCCATTTGATGTGGTTCTTTGTTTGCCAAGGAACGAAGAGGTGTATCTCACAGGCGTATACCTGTGAGGTACAAGTTAACTCAATTCTCTTTTGCGGCTTTACGCGTCTCTATGGCGATTGATGGGCATTATTCACATTTGTGCTAGTACAAGTACCCTCCCCATCATTTGCATAGAAAAGATAGCTGTAGTTGCCACCTCCCCCCACCCCCGAAAGATAATCCTGCGTACGTACCTGGTGAGCGGCTTGTCGATCACTGCAGGCCTTGCACCGATTGTTTTCCACTGTTCCGCGATGCGAGTATATTGAGTAGAGGCCGGCAACAGACATCGCCTGAAACATTGGAAGCCTTCTACATCAAGTAAGCGGACCCGAACTGTGTTAGTGATACATCGGCTTTTCTTTACAAGGCTGAGCTGAAGTTTCTATCATGCTTACTATGATAAAACTTTGTACTGCACTTGCCCTGTACGCATGCAGGGTGTTTTGGAGGGCTATATATGTCTACTGCTTTCACCCTCATTAAACAGTTGAAGTAGCGCCCGTGGTACCGTCGTCTTTCTTGTGTGTGTTGTTTTTGGCGCTAAATCTTTTTAGTATGCTCATATATAGTTTTCATAGAGAAAATGATGTCGAAGCTCAAAGAAAAATCTTCAGATTCATTCTTACGCTTCGCATCCGTAATTACAAAGACCTCGATATAGGAAGACCTTCATTGTTCACATTGCTGGCTATTCTACGTCTTAGCTATTTATCGAGACGTAGATGCAACGGCATATTTGCAAACGAATTAACTTGAAACCACGCAAATGGGGTTATGTGCAGGGTTATATATACCATACCTGGAATTCCTGTCAGTCACTCGTTATTCCAGTTTGCGTGCTATCTGCTCATCTGTGTTGTTCGTACAGAAAATGCTGTCGAAGTTGAAAAAAGAAGCTCCAGTTGCGATCCATTCCGACGTTTTGCGTCCGTGATTACAAAGACTTCGATATAGGAAGACCTGATTTTTCACCTGGCAGACGGAAATAAATCTTCGCTGCTTATTGAGACGTGGATGCGACGGCATATTTGCAATTGAATAACTTGAAACCGCGCAAAGCGGGTCTTGAGCACGGTTATACTTATAATCCCTGGCCTTCCCGTCAGTCAAGCGTTATTCCATTTGCTGTGTAATCTGCTCATATCTAGTTTTCGTAGAGATAATGATTTCGAAGGCGAAATAAAAAGCTTCAGATGCGATTCATTCTTATGTTTCGCTTGCGTGATTACAAAGACCTCGATTTGGGAAGACCTTGATTATTCACATTGCTGCCTGTAATACATCGTAGCTACTTATCGAGACGTGGAGTCAATGGCATATTTGCAATTCAATAACTTGAAACCAGGAAAGTCGGGTCTTGAACAGGGCTGTCTTTACAATCACTATCTACCTGCCTAGCACACGTCATTCCAATTGGTGGGTAATCTACTCATCTGCATGCTTCGCACAGAAAATGGTGTCGAAGCTGAAAACAGAAGTTCCAGTTGTGATTCATTCCGACTTTTGCTTCCGTGATCACAAAGATTGCGATAGAGGAAAATCTTTATTGTTCACATTGCTGGCGGAAATACATATCAAATGCTTATCGAGACCTGAATGCAACGGCATCTTTGCAATTCAACAACATGAAACCACG
Source organism: Dermacentor andersoni (assembly GCF_023375885.2). NCBI lineage: Eukaryota > Metazoa > Arthropoda > Arachnida > Ixodida > Ixodidae > Dermacentor > Dermacentor andersoni. The sequence goes on from NC_092818.1 coordinate 34,151,214, forward strand.
CAAATTGGGTCTTGAACAGGATTATATTTACAATCCCTGTTCTTCCTATCAGTCACTCGTTATTACAGTTGAAGTGTAATCTGCTCATCTGTGTTGTTAGTACAGAAGCAGCTGTCGAAGTTGAAAAAAGAAGCTCGAGTTACGATTCATTCCGACGTTTCGCTTCAGTGATTACAACAACTTCGGTAAAGGAAGACCTTGATTTTTCATATTGCTGGCGGAAATACATCTGAGCGACTTATAGAGACGTGGATGCAATGGCATATTTGGAAGTGAATAACTTGAGAACACGCAAATCGGTTCTTTTACAGCGTTATATTTAAAATCTCTGGCCTTCCTGTCAGGCAGGTGTTATTCCAGTTGCCATGTAATCTGCTCATCTGTGTTATTCGTACAGAAAATGCTGTCGAAATTGAAAAATTAAGCTCCAGTTGCGAATCATTCCGACTTTTCGCTTCAGTGATTACAACGACTTCGTTATAGGAAGACCTTGATGTTTCATATTGCTAGCGGAAATACAGCTTGGCTACTTATCTAGAAGCGGATGAATTGGTATATTGCATTGTAAAAACTTGAAACCACGTAAATCGGGTCTTGAACAGGGTTATATTTACAATCCCTGGTCTTCCTGTCGGTCACTCGTTATTCCAGTTCGCGTGTAATCTGCTCATACAGATCATTCGTACAGATAATGCTGTCGAAGTGGAAAAAAAGTAGCTCCAGTTGAGATTGTTCCGACGTTTCTTTTCCGTGATTACAAAGACTTCGATATAGGAAGACCTTATTTTCATATTATTGGCGGAAATAAATGTTAGCTAGTCATGGAGACGTGGATGAAAGGGTAAATAGACATTGAATAACTTGAAACAACGTAAATCGGGTCTTTAATATGGTTATATTTACAATCCCTGGTCTTCCTGTCAGCCACTCGTTATTCCGGTTGGCATGTATTCTGCGCATATATGTTCGTACAAAAAATGCCGTTGAAATTGAAAAAATAGGCTCCAGCTGCGACTCATTCCGACTTTTCGCTTCCGTGATTGCAAAGACTTCCAAATAGGAAGACCTTGAATTTTCACGTTGCAGGCGGAAATAAATCTTAGCTACTTATTCAGACGTAAATGCAATGGCATATTTCCAATTGAATAACTTGAAACCACGCAAAGCGGGTCTTGAACAGGGTAGTAATTACAATCCCTGGCCTTCCCGTCAGTCAAACGTTATTCTATTTCCTGTGTAATCTGCTCATATCTAGTTTTCGCAGAGAAAATGATTTCGAATGCAAAAAAAAACAAGCTTCAGATTAGATTCCTTCATATGTTTCGCTTCCGTGATTACAAAACCGCGATGTAGGAAAACCTTGATTATTCACATTGCTCCCTCTAATACATCTTATCTAATTATCGAGACGTCGAGGCAACAACATATTTGCAATTGAAGAACTTAAAACAACGCAAAGCGGCTCTTGAACAGCGTTGCACTCACAATCCCTGACCTTCCTGTCCGTCCTCTCTATTCTAGTTGGCGTGTAATCTGCTCATCTGTGTTCTTAGTGCAGAAAATGCTGCCGAAGTTGAAAAAGGAATCGCCAGTTGGGATTCATTACGACGTTCCGCTTCCGTGATTAGAAAGACTTCGATATAGGATGATTGAATAACCTGAAACAATGCAAATAGGCTCTTGAACAGGGTTATCTTTACAATGACTGGTGTAGCTGTCATTCACGCGTCATTCAGTTGGCATGTAATCTGCTCGTTTATGTTGTTCGTACAGAAAATGCTTTCTAGGTTGAAAAAGGAATCTCATGTTGCGATTCATTCGGACGTTTCGCTTCCTTCAATACAAAGACTTCGATATAAGAAGATCCTGATTTTCACATTGCTGGCGGAAATACATCTTAGCTGCTTATCGAGACGTAGATGCAATGGCATATTTGCAATTGAATAACTTGAAACCAGGCGAATCGGTTCTTGAACAGGGTTCTGTTTACAGTCCCTGGTCTTCCTGTCGGTCGTTCGTTTTTCCAGTTGGCGTGTAATCTACTCATCTGTGTTGTTCGTAAAAAAACTGCTCTCGAATTTGAAAAACGAAGGTCGAGTTGCGATTCATTCCGACGTTTCGCTTCCGTGATTAAAAAAATTTCAATATAGGAAGAGCTTGATTTTTCACGTTGCTGGCGGAAATAAATCATAGCTATTTATTGAGACGTGGATGCAACGGCATATTTGCAATTGAATAACAAGAAACAAGACAAAGCGGGTCTTGCACAGGGTTATACTTACAATCCCTAGACTTTCCATCAGTCGAGCGTTATTCCATTTGCCGTGTAATTTGCTCATATCTAGTTTTCGTAGAGATAATGATGTTGAAGGCGAAAAAAAAAGCTTCAGATGCGATTTATTCGGATGTTTAGCTTCCGTATTTACAAATACCTCAATATTTTATTTATTTATTATTTCGATATAGGAAGACCCTAATTATGGACATTGCTGCCTGCAATACATCTTAGCTACTTATCGGGAAGTGGATGCAACGGCATATTTCCAATTGAATAACTTGAAACCACGCGAATCGGTTGTTGAACAAGGTTATACTTACAATCCCTGGTCTTCCTGTCAGTCCCTCGTTTTTCCAGTTGGCCTGTAATGTGCTCATCTGTCTTGCTCGTACATTAAATGCTGTCAAAATGGGAAAAAAAGCTCCAGTCGTGATTCATTCCGACGTTTTGTTTCCCTGAGTACAAAAACCTCGATATAGGAATACCTTGATTATTCACATTGCTGGTGGAAATACATCTTAGCTGCTTATCGAGACGTGGATGCAATGGCATATTTGCCAGTGAATAACTTGAAACCACGCGAATCGGGCCTTTACCAAGGTTATATTTACAATCCCTGGTCTTCCTGTTGGTCACTCGTTATTTCAGTTGGCGTGTAATCTGCTCATCTGTGTTGTTGGTACAGAAAATGCTGTCGAAGTGGAAAAATGTTGCTCCAGTTGCGAATCATTGCGACGTTTCGCTTCCCTGATTACAATGATTTCCATATAGGTAGACCGTGATTTTTCACATTGCTGGCGGAAATACATCTTGGCTACTCACTGAGACGTGGAGGAAATTGTATATTGCAATTAAACAGCTTGAAACCACGCAAATCGGGTCTTGAACAGGGTTATATTTACAATCCCTGGTCGTCCTGTCAACCACTCTTTATTCCAGTTGACATGTAATCTGCTCAACTGTAATGTTGTACAGAAAATGCTGTCGAAGTTGGAAAAAGAATCTCCAGTTGCACTTCATTCCGACGTTTCGCTTCCGTGGTTACAAAGACTATCATATAGGAATACCTTGATTTTTCCTATTGCTGGCGGAAATACATCTTAGCTACTGATCGAGACGTGGATGCAACGGCATATTTGCGATTAAGTAACTTGAAAACACGCGAATCGGTTCTTGAACAGGGTTATATATACAATCCCTGGACTTCCCGTCAGACACGCATTATTTCACTTGGACTGTAATTTACTCATCTCTATGGTTCGTACAGAAACTGCTGTCGAAATTGAAAAAAGAATCTCCAGTCGCGATTTTTACCAATGTTTCGCGTCCGTGATTACAAAGACTTCGACATAGGAAGACCCTAAGTTTCGCATTGCTACCGGAAATTATTCTTAGCCACTTATTGAGACGTCGATGCAACGGAATATATGCAATTAAATACCTTGAAACCAGGCAAATCGGGTCTTGAACAGGAATATATTTACAATCGCTAGTCTACCTGTCAGTCACGCTTCATTCCAGTTGGCGTGTAAATTACTCATCTGTGTTGTTCGTCCAGAAAATGCTGTCAAAGTTGAAATAAATTGTTCCAGTTACGAATCATTCCGACATTTCTCTTCCGTGAATACAAAGATTTCGATATAGGAACACTTTGATTTTTCACGTTGCTGGAGGAAATCAATCTAATCTACTACGTGGATGCAACGGCATAATTGCGGTTAAATAAATTGAAACAAAAAAGTCTAAAGTCTAAAAAGTCTAAAAATGTTAAGGCAGTTTGTCGTGTGCGTATCATGGCCACGCATGCTTATATCGCCTTCCGTTTCCCTACCACGGTTGCGCTTTAAAACCACGGAGCTGCAATTTTGCTTTCCTTTCCTTCCTTCTTCACCGCCCTTAAACTTTCTCTCTTAACTGCTACACGCAGAGACAAAGCAACAGCGCGCGCATGCGATCCCATAGATGAGATGAATACATATATATATACAGAAAATTATCAGTCATAGCTCTCGTAGTATAGCCTTCTGGGCCTTTTACTTTTTTTTCTTTTTTTCTTTGAAAGTAGTCCTATTAGAGTTATTATAATTACACGAAGGTATTTCGCCCTCGTCAACAGTAGTCCTTGACATAGCTATTCTGGCGGCTAGCTTCCCACGCTATGCGTGCCGCCCTCGCACCTGTTTAAGCTTTTCCTAGGCGCTAGAGTTATACTATGTCCGCGCAACCTTGAGCGATCGGAAAGCGCGTTTTCCCCTCTTCGCCGGCGGAGAAGGGAGGCTTCGTTCCTGCCGCGGAGCCCTCCACATCTCCGCAAGGTGCCTGGTGGTGGTCTCGTGCGGACGGTGCCCTCTCGGTGAGCGCATATTTCCCCCCTCATCTTTTAAGAGGTTCAATACTTACAAGCATTTGTCTCGCAAACCATATTTATTTCAAGGGAATTTTCCACGTCTCAATAATTTCTCTCGTCGTATTCGAGTGCTGATTGCCTCGTTATAGTTTGTTAATGAAGCTTTCCCTCAAGTCTAAAAATTTTAAGGCAGTTTGTCGTGTGCGTATCATGGCCACGCATGCCTATATCGCTTATATCGTCTAAATATTTTAAGGCAGCTTTCCTAGTCTCTAAAGCCGCTCGAGTTCACGCTTCTCCTCAGGCGGCCATTTTTCCAAGAAATTATGCCTTCCAACCAACAAAAATTGACTGTCGCGGACAACATCAGTCCCTTTCCACGTAAGTATGAGGCTCGGAGCAGGAGCTATGGCGCTGGAAAGTAACCTGTGGCGTGACGAACGAACTGACTGAGCTATTTTTCCGGGCAACATTGAAGGGCCACGAGTTCAAATCACATGTTATGTTCCTTTTTTCCCCTTTTATTTTTATTTATTTATTTTTTAATGTCTCCTCCTTCATTTTACCACTGTACGGAAACCCTCCTAAAAATTATATATATCCTCAATTATGTATGGCCACACATGTGCAGGTCATAAATACCAGGTTGTCTAGCCGAGTGCCATCCGTGCGGTATAACCGAGCTCAGATTGGTCCACCTTGACGGATCAAATAGGGCACCACTGTAGGTTAAATGAGGCGTACAACTGCTGCGGCACCCGCCGTGGTTGCTCAGCGGTTATGGCGTTAGACTGCTGAGCACGAGGTCGCGGGATCGGATCCCGGTCACGGCGGCCGCATTTCGATGGGGGCGAAATGCGAAAACACCCGTGGACTTAGAATTAGGTGCACGTTAAAGAACCGCAGGTGGTCGAAATTTTCGGAGTCCTCCACTACGGCGTGCCTCATAATCAGAAAGCGGTTTTGTCACGTAAAACCCCATAATTAAACTTGTTAATTTAACTCCTGCGGGGACGGTAGAGTATCCGTCTCCCGTGCGAGAGGACCGTGATTCAAATCCCGGTGCCGCGCAATTCTCCACCGGAAACTAAAAAAAAACACCGTGTGTTGAGAAAATTGCACAAACAGGCCTGGAGTGCGGCCTCATCCCGGTGACCAGAACCGGTAACGCACTCTCTCACCAGAGCAGGAATGGCCACCCTGGTGCAGTACTTGGCCACAACCTCCTATATGAATACAACAATCAAACCCCGGCCCTCAGTCCCGAGCAGCCACGAAGCAACTGACCACGGTGGCGGTCAGATCTGTGACACTGCAGAGGATGCTAAGAATACCTGGCTCTGGACAGGCTGCCATTGGAATCTGAACCTGGCAACGTTTAACGTTAGAACGCTATCTAGTGAGGCGAGCCTAGCGGTGTTATTGGAGGAATTAGAGGGTAGTAAATGGGATATCATAGGGCTCAGTGAGGTTAGGAGGACAAAAGAAGCATATACAGTGCTAAAAAGCGGCCATGTACTGTGCTACCGGGGCTTAGCGGAGAGACGAGAACTAGGAGTCGGATTCCTGATTAATAAGGAAATAGCTGGTAACATACAGGAATTCTATAGCATTAACGAGAGGGTGGCAGGTCTTGTAGTGAAACTTAATAAGAGGTACAAATTGAAGGTGGTACAAGTCTATGCCCCTACATGCAGTCATGATGACCAGGAAGTCGAAAGCTTTTATGAAGACGTGGAATCGGCGATGGGTAATGTCGAAACAAAATACACTATACTGATGGGCGACTTCAATGCCAGGGTAGGCAAGAAGCAGGCTGGAGACAAGTCAGTGGGGGAATGTGGCATAGGCTCTAGGAATAGCAGAGGAGAGTGATTAGTAGAGTTTGCAGAACATAATCATATGCGGATAATGAATACCTTTTTCCGCAAGCGGGTTGGTCGAAAGTGGACGTGGAGGAGCCCGAATGGCGAGACTAGAAATGAAATCGACTTCATACCCCTCGCGAACCCTGGCATCATACAAGATGTAGACGTGCTCGGCAAGGTACGCTGCAGTGACCATAGGATGGTAAGAACTCGAATTAGCCTAAACTGGAGGAGGGAATGGAAGAAACTGGTACACAAGAAGCCAATCAATGAGTTAGCGGTAATAGGGAAACTAGGGGAATTCCGGATCAAGCTACAGAACAGGTATTCGGCTTTAACTCAGGAAGAGGACCTTAGTGTTAACGCAATGAACGACAATCTGATGGGCATCTTTAAGGAGTGTGCACTAGAAGTCGGTGGTAACGCCGTTAGACGGGAAACCAGTAAGCTATCGCAGCAGACGAAAGATCTGATCAAGAAACGCCAATGTATGAAAGCCTCTAACCCTACAGCTAGAATAGAACTGGCAAAACTTTCTATGTTAATCAACAAGCGTAAGACAGCGGACATCAGGAACTATAATATGGATATAATTGAACAGGCTCTCAGGAACGGAGGAAGCCTATAAACAGTGAAGAAGAAACTAGGAATAGGCAAGAATCAGATGTGTGCGTTAAGAGACAAAGCCGGCAATATCGTTACTAATATGGATGAGATAGTTCAAGTGGCTGAGGAGTTCTATAGAGATTTATTTAGTACCAGTGGCACCCACGACGATAGTGGAAGAGAGAATAGCCCAGAGGAATTCGAAATCCCACAGGTAACGCCAGAAGAAGTAAAGAAAGCCTTAGGAGCTATGCAAAGTGGGAAGGCAGCTGGGGAGGATCAGGTAAGAGCAGATTTGTTGAAGGATGGTGGCCAGATTGTTCGAGAGAAACTGGCCACCCTGTATACGCAATGCCTCATAACCTCGAGCGTACCGGAATCTTGGAAGAACGCTAACATAATCCTAATCCATAAGAAAGGGGACGCAAAAGACTTGAACAATTATACACCGATCAGCTTACTGTCCGTTGCCTACAAAGTATTTACTAAGGTAATCGCAAATAGATTAAGGAACACCTTAGACTTCTGTCAACCAAAGGACCAGGCAGGATTCCGTAAAGGCTACTCAACAATAGACCATATTCCCACTATCAATCAAGTGATAGAGAAATGTGCAGAATATAACCAACCCTTATATATAGCTTTCATTGATTACGAGAAAGCGTTTGATTCAGTTGAAAACTCAGCAGTCATGGAGGCATTACGGAATCACGGTGTAGATGAGCCATATGTAAAAATACTGAAAGAAGTCTATAGCGGCTCCACAGCCACCGTAGTCCTCCATAAAGAAAGCAACAAAATCCCAATAAAGAAAGGCGTCAGGCAGGGAGATACGATCTCTCCAATGCTGTTCACAGCTTGTTTACAGGAGGTATCGAGACCTGGGTTGGGAAGAAATGGGGATACAAGTTAATGGAGAATACCTTAGTGACTTGCGATTCGCTGATGATATTACCTTCCTTAGTAACTCAGGAGACCAATTGCAATGCATGCTCACTGACCTGGAGAGGCAAAGCAGGAGGGTGGGTCTGAAAATTATTCTGCAGAAAACTAATGTAATGTTTAACAGTCTCGGAATAGAACAGCAGTTTACGATAGGTAGCGAAGCACTGGAAGTGGTAAGGGAATACATCTACTTAGGGCAGGTAGTGACCACGGATCCGGATAATGAGACTGAAATAACCAGAAGGATAAGAATGGGCTGGGGTGCATTTGGCAGGCATTCTAAAATCATGAACAGCAGGTTGCCACTATCCCTCAAAAGGAAAGTGTATAGCAGCTCTGTGTTACCAGTACTCCCATATGGGGCAGAAACCTGGAGGCTTACGAAAAGGGTTCTGCTGAAATTGAGGACGACGCAACGAGCTATGGAAAGAAGAATGATGGGGTAACGTTAAGGGATAAGAAAAGAGCAGATTGGGTGAGGCAACAAACGCGGGCAAACGACATCTTAGTTGAAATCAAGAAAAAGAAATGGGCATGGGCCGGACATGTAATGAGGAGGGAAGATAACCGATGGTCACTGAGGGTTACGGACTGGATTCCAAGGGAAGGGAAGCGTAGCAGGGGGCGGCAGAAAGTTAGGTGGGCGGATGACATTAAGACGTTTGCAGGGACAACATGGCCACAGTTAGTACATGACCGGGGTAGTTGGAGAAGTATGGGAGAGGCCTTTGCCCTGCAGTGGGCGTAACTAGGCTGATGATGATGATGATGATGATGAAATTGAAAACACGCGAATCGGTTCTTGAGCAGGGTTATATATACAATCCCTGGACGTCCTGTCAGTCACGCAATACTTCGCTTGGGCTGTAATCTATTCATCTGTATGGTTTGTACAGAAAGTGCTCTCGAAGTTGAAAAAAACAAGCTCCAGTTGTGATTCATTCCGAGGTTTCGCGTCCGTGATTACAAAGACTTCGATATATTGTCACGTGGTAGTGACGGCGAAGAAAGAACACAGTAGCAGTACTGTGAAAGACAAAACTAGCTTTTATTGGGCGAACCTGTGCCCACAAAACAGGCTACACTTAAAGCACAATGATAGCGGCGAACACAGTCGGCGATCGTCGAAAATCTGATCAGCGGGTCAAGCGCGTCGGCTTTTATGGAGCAGTCGTCGAATGTTCCAGGCTAATCGTTCGGACCCGCGTGCCTTCCACAAAGTTCTACACCATTCGCGTTATGCGATGAAATCAGATAACACAAGGTTCGGCGACAACGGACAGCCGGGTAGAAGCATCGATAACTTTCCAGAAACATCGGATACATTCAGGTGCGTCCATCGCTGTGCGATTACAGTTGTTAAGCGGCGAAGCGTGGTCGCCCGATAAAGATAAGTACACGTGTCAATACCCCCCTCTTCAAGAGCATCGACCCAATGCTACATACAAGCGAAATAAAAACACCCGTAGCAAAGAAAACAACAACAAAAAATAAGGAATTTCGTCAGCGTCCGTAAAAGGGTTTAAGGCGCACCACGTGGACCACTTCAGATCGTGCGCGGCGCCGCTGTGAATGCGAAATGCCGTCTGGCACGACCTCATAGTCCAGAGCGCCAATACGTCGGATGACCTTGTAGGTTACGAAATAGCGTCGCAGTAGTTTCTCACTGAGTCCTCGTCGGCGTATCGGTGTCCAAACCCAAACACTGTCGCCGGGCTGGCACTCAACAAAGCGTCGTCGGAGGCTGTAGTGTCGGCTGTCGGTCCTCTGTTGGTTCTTGATCCGTAGGCGGGCGAGTTGTCGGGCTTCTTCGGCGCGCTGGAGATAGGCAGCGACGTCAAGATTCTCTTCGTCAGTGACGTGCGGCAACATGGCGTCGAGCGTCGTCGTCGGGTTCCTGCCGTAAACCAACTTGAACGGCGTGATCTGCGTTGTTTCTTGCACCGCCGTGTTGTACGCGAATGTTACGTACGGCAGGACGGCATCCCAGGTCTTGTGTTCGACGTCGACGTACATCGTTAGCATGTCGGCGAGGGTCTTATTCAGCCGCTCTGTAAGACCATTCGTCTGCGGGGGGTAGGCCGTGGTCCTCCTGTGCCTTGTCTGACTGTATTTTAGAATGGCTTGGGTGAGCTCCGCTGTAAAGGCCGTCTGGGGTGATGAAGGCGGTCTTTTCGCGATCTCTTTCGTCGACTTCTATTTGCCAATAACCAGACTTGAGGTCCATCGAGGAGAAGTACTTAGCGTTGCAGAGCCGATCCAATGCGTCGTCTATCCATGGAAGGGGGTATACGTCCTTCTTAATCTTGTTCAGACGACGATAATCGACGCATAAACGTAGGGTTCCGTCCTTTTTCTTCACCAGGACAACAGGGGATGCCCACGGGCTTTTCGACGGCTGGATGATGTCGTCGCGCAGCATTTCGTCGACTTGTTCTCTTATAGCTTCACGTTCTCGCGGCGAAACTCGGTAAGGGCTTTGGCGGAGGGGTCGAGCGTACTCGTCGGTGATTATGCGATGCTTGGCGACTGGTGTTTGTCGAATCCTCGATGTCGTCGAAAAGCAGCCTTTGTATCGTCGGAGCAGACTTCTGAGCTGCTGTTGCTTAATCACTGGGAGACTTGGATTGATGTCGTAGTCTGGTTCGGGAACCATGGTCGTCGGTATAGATGCGGCGGAATCCGAGAGGACAAACGCATTACTGGTTTCCACAATTTCCTCGATGTACGCGATCGTCGTGCCCTTGTTGATGTGCTTGAACTCCTGGCTGAAGTTTGTCAGCAACACTTCAGTTTTGCCTCCATGCAGTCGAGCGATCCCTCTTGGGACGCAAATTTCACGGTCTAGCAGGAGACGTTGGTCGCCTTCGATGACACCTTCTACGTCAGCGCGTATTTCGGTGCTGACCGAAATAACAATGCTGGAGCGGGGCGGGATGCTCATTTGGTCTTCGAGCACACTCAAGGCGTGGTGACTACGAGGGCTCTCCGGCGGTATCGCTTTATCTTCCGACAGCGTTATTGACTTCGACTTCAGGTCGATGACTGCGCCGTGTTGGTTCAGGAAGTCCATACCGAGAATGACGTCTCGAGAACACTGTTGGAGGATAACGAAGGCGGCAGGGTAAGTCCGGTCATGAATGGTTATCCTTGCCGTGCAGATTCCAGTCGGCGTAATCAGGTGTCCTCCAGCGGTGCGAATTTGAGGGCCTGCCCATGCAGTCTTAACCTTCTTCAACTGGGCGGCGATGTGTCCACTCATGACGGAGTAATCAGCCCCTGTGTCCACTAAGGCGGTAACTGCGTGGCCGTCGAGAAGCACATCGAGGTCACTGGTTCTTTGTCTGGCGTTGCAGTTAGGTCTTGGAGTCGGATCACGGCTGCGTCGTGTTGAAGTGAAGCTGGAACGTCGCGTCATCAAGTCGTCTTTCGTCGGTGTAGTCTTGGCTTCCTGACTTCGCCGGGACGGCGGCGTGTCGTTATTATGTCGTCGAGATGGTCTCTTCGTCGTCTTCGTCGGCGGCGGAGGATCTTCGTCAGTTCGACGAACAGCAACCGCACCTCCATCGGTTGCTGCTTTTAGTTTTCCGGATATGGGCTCGCAGAGCGGCCCCGGGCTGGGCCGGTGTATGGTCGGCGCTGCGGTGACAGGTAGCGGCCTGGTGACGGCGAACGGGACGGTCGTCGAGCGCTCCACTGAGTGGCGGCGAGGTAGTCGGCGATATCGCGAGGTCGTTCACCAAGCTGTGGTCGCGGCGCATTAACGGCGAACCCTCGCAGTCCCATTTCCCGGTATGGGCATCGGCGGTAGACGTGACCAGCTTCTCCGCAGTGGTAGCAGAGTGGGCGGTGGTCAGGAGCGCGCCAAATGTCCGTCTTCCTCGCGTAGCGGCGCTGGGCGACGGGCGGGCGTGCTGGCGGCGGCGGCGGTGGACGACGGAATTGTTGCGTTAAGGGTCCCTGGTGCGGTCGTGCAGGGGGGGCTTGGCGGCGGGCGACGGCGGCGTAGGTCATCGCTTCTGGCTGGGGCTGCGGTGATTCTGGTTGTATCTGAGGAACTCCAAGGGATCGCTCAAGCTCATGTTTGAAGATTTCGGCGATTGAGGCTACTTGAAGCTGCGACCTAGGACACATCTTTTGCAACTCTTCCCGTACGACCGCTCTGATAGTCTCGCGCAGATCGTCGGTGGCCAGCGATTGAATTCCTGCATAGTTTGTAGAATTCGTGCGGCGGTTGAATTGCCGGTTCCGCATTTCGAGTGTCTTCTCAATGCCGGTGGCCTCGCGAAGGAACTCTGCTACGGTCGTCGGTCGGCTTCGTACAATTGCGCCGAAAAGTTCTTCCTTTACACCACGCATGAGTAGGCGAACTTTCTTTTCCTCGGCCATATCCGGGTCGGCGTGGCGGAACAGACGGGTCATTTCTTCCGTAACGATGGCAACGTTCTCGTTTGGTAGCTGCACTCGGGCGTCCAGCATAGCTTCGGCCCTTTCCTTGCGCACAACACTTGTAATGGTGCGCAGGAAGCCGCTACGGAACAGGTCCCACGTAGTCAAGGTCGACTCCCTGTTCTCAAACCACGTTCTGGCGGCGTCTTCTAAGGCGAAGTAGACATGCCGCAGCTTGTCGTCGGAGTCCCAATTGTTGAATGTCGCGATTCGCTCGTAGTTCTCCAGCCAGGATTCCGGGTCTTCAGTCGCTGCTCCATGGAAGGTCAGTGGGTCCCGGGGTTGTTGTAGGATAATGGGGGACGCTGGGGCAGCCATTGAGGTTGTCTTGACCACGATCTTCTTTGTCGCCTCAGGCAGAAGTCCGTGCTCTGGGGGCAGTCCTTGCAGTCTGCGGCTACCACGATGGTCTTGGGCGGTGTCGGTTTTGTCCTCGGGCTTCGGGCTTGGATCGCGGCTTTGCGGGGGCGTTCGGTACATGAACGCATTAGCACCTCTACCAGATGTCACGTGGTAGTGACGGTGAAGAAAGAACACAGTAGCAGTACTGTGAAAGACAAAACTAGCTTTTATTGGGCGAACCTGTGCCCACAAAACAGGCTACATTTAAAGCACAATGATAGCGGCGAACACAGTCGGCGATCGTCGAAAATCTGATCAGCGGGTCAAGCGCGTCGGCTTTTATGGAGCAGTCGTCAAATATTCCAGACTAATCGTTCGGACCCGCGTGCCTTCCACAAAGTTCTACACCATTCGCGTTACGCGATGAAATCAGATAACACAAGGTTGGGCGACAACGGACAGCCGGGTAGAAGCATCGATAACTTTCCAGAAACATCGGATACATTCAGGCGCGTCCCTCGCTGTGCGATTACAGTTGCTAAGCGGCGAAACGTGGTCGCCCGATAAAGATAAGTACACGTGTCAATATGAAGACCTTAAATTTTCACATTGCAGGCGGAAAAAATCTTAGCTACTATTATACATATATTTGGGGTTTTACGTGCCAAAACCACTTTCTGATTATGAGGCACGCCGTAGTGGAGGACTCCGGAAATTTTGACTACATGGGGTTCTTTAATGTGCACCTAAAGCTAAGCACACGGGTGTTTTCGCATTTCGCCCCCATCGAAATGCGGCCGCCGTGGCCGGGATTCGATCCCGCGACCTCGTGCTCAGCAGCCCAACACCATAGCCACTGAGCAACCACGGCGGGTTAGCTACTATTTGAATAACTTGAAACCACGCAAAGCGGGTCTTTAACAAAGTAATACTTACAAAGCCTGGCCTTCCCGTCAGTCAAGCGTCATTCGATTTGCTGTGTAATCTGCTAATATCTAGTTTTCGTAGAGATAATGATTTCGAAGGCGAAATAAAAAGCTTCAGATGCAATTCACTCTTATGTTTCGTTTCCGTGATTACAAAACTTCGATATAGGAAGACCTTGATTTTTCCCATTTATGGCGGAAATACATCTTAGGTACTTATTGAGACGTGGATGCAACGACGTATTTGCAATAGAATAACTAGAAACCACGCTAATCAGGTCTTCAACAGGGTTATCTTTACAAACACTGGTTTTCCTGACTGTCACTCGTTATTCTTGTTCGTGTATAATCTCCTCATCTGTGTTGTTCGTACAGAAAATGCTGTCGAAGTTTAAAAAATAAGCTCCAGTTGCGACTTATTCCGACATTTCGCCTCCGTCATTAAAATATTCGACATAGCAAGATCTTCATTTTTCACAATTCTGGCGGAAATACATCTTAGCTACTTATCAGGATTTGAATGGAACGGCAATATTGCAATTCAGTAACTTGAAACCACGAAAATCGGGTCTTGAACAGGGTTATATTTACAATCGCTAGCCTTCCTGTCAGTCACGTGTTATTCCAGTTGGTGTGTAATCTGCTCATCTGTGTTGTTCGTACAGAAAATGCTGTCGTAGTGGAAAAAGGAAGCTCCAGTTGCGATTCATTCCTAAGTTTCGCTTCCGTCATTAAAACATTCGATATAGGAAGATCTTGATTTTTCACAATTCTGGCGGAATATACAAATGAAAAAGGAAGGTCCAGTTGCGATTCATTCCTATGTTTCGCTTCCTTCATTAAAATATTCGGTATAGGAAGATCTTGATTTTTGTCAATTCTGGCGGAAGTACATCTTAGCTACTTATTGAGACGTGGATGAAAGGGTATATTGCAATTGAATACTTTGAAACCACGCAAATCGGGTCTTGAACAGGGTTATATTTACAGTCCCTAGCCTTCCTGTCAGTCACTCGTTATTCCAGTTGCCGTGTAATCTGCTCATCTGTGTTGTTCGTACAGAAAATGCTGTCGTAGTGGAAAAAGGAAGCTCCAGTTGCGATTCATTCCGATGTTTCGCTTCCGTGATTACAAAGACTTCGTTATAGGAAGACCTTATTTTTCCCATTGCTCGCGGAAATAAATCATACCTAGTTATTGAGACGTGGATTCAACGGCATATTTGCAATAAGAAAGGTTGAAACAACGCAAATCGTTTCTTTCACAGGGTTACATCTACAATTCCTGGTCTTCCCATCAGTCACTCTTTATTCCACTTGGCGTGTAATCTACTCATATAGTTGTTCGTATAGAAAGTGCTGTTCCAAGTTAAAATATGAAGCTCCTGTTTCGATTCAATCCGAAGATTCGATTCCGTGTTTACAAAGATTTATTCATAGTAAGACCTGATTTTTCACATTGATTTTTCACATTTCACATTTCAATCGCTGGCCTTCCTGTCAGTCACGTGTTATTCCAGTAGCCGTGTAATCTGCTCATCTGTGTTGTTCGTACAGAAAATGCTGTAGAAGTTGAAAAATGAAGCACCAGTTGAAGCTCCAGTTGTGATTCCATCCGACGTTTCGCTTCCGTGATTACAATGACTTTGATATACGAAGACCTTAATTTTCACGTTGCTGGCGTAAATAAATCTTAGCTAGTTATTGAGACTTGGATGAAAGGGTGTACTGATATCGAATAATTTCAAACCACGCAAATTGGGTCTTCAACAGGGTGATATTTACAAACCCTGGTCTTCCTGGCAGTTACTTGTTATTCCAGTTGCCCTGTAATCTGCTCAGCTGTGTTGTTCTTGCAGAAAGTAACGTCGAAGTCGAAAAAAGAAGCTCCAGTTGCGATACATTCTGATGTTTCGCATCCGTGATTTTCCTAACAGCATTTTCTTAACGAACAGTAGAGAATACAAGATTATACGCATACTGGAATTACGCGTGACTGGCTTGAAGAGCAGGGGTTGTAAATATATCCCTGACCAAGACCCCACTATGCTTGCTTTTAAGCCATTCAATTGAATATATACCGTTGCATCCACGTCTCGATAAGTAGCCTAAATGCATTCCAGCTACCAGTGTTAATACGCAAGTTCTTCATATATCGCATTCTTTGTAATGACGGAAGCGACCCTAATCAATGAATAGCAACTGAAGACTTTTTTCAGCTTCGACAGCATTTTCTTAACGAACAGTAGAGAATACCAGATTACACGCATACTGGAATAACGCGTGACTGGCTTGAAGAACAGGGGTTGTAAATATAACCGTGACCAAGGCCCCACTTTGCTTGGTTTTAAGCCATTCAATTGAATATATGCCGTTGCATGCACGTCTCGATAAGTAGCGTAAATGCATTCCAGCTAGCAATGTTAATAAACAAGTTCTTCATATATCGCATTCTTTGTAATGATGGAAGCGACGCTAATCAACGAATCGCAACTGAAGAGTTTTTGCAGCTTCGACAGCATTTTCTTAACGAACAGCAGAGAATACCAGATTACACGCATACTGGAATTACGCGTGACTGGCTTGAAGAGCAGGGGTGGTAAATATAACTCTGGTCAAGACCCCACTTTGCTTGGTTTTAAGCCATTCAATTGAATATATGCCGTTACATCCACGTCTCGATAAGTAGCGTAAATGTATTCCAGCTACCAATGTGAATACACAAGTTCTTCATATATCGCATTCCTTGTAAAGACGCAAGCGGTCCTAATCAATGAATCGCAACTGATGACTTTTTTCGGCTCCGACAGCATTTTCTTAACGAACAGCAGAGAATCCCAGATTACACGCATACTGCAATTACGCGTGCCTGGTGGGAAGAGCAGGGGTTGTAAATATAATCCTGATCACGACACCACTTTGCTTGGTTTTAAGCCATTCAATTGAATATATACCATTGCATCCATGACTCAATAAGCAGCGTAAATGCATCCCAGCTAGCAATGTGAATAAACAAGTTCTTCATATATCGCATTCTTTGCAATGACGGAAGCGACCCTAATCAATGAATCACAACTGAAGACATTTTTCAGCTCCGACAACATTTTCTTAACGGATAGTAAAGAATACCACATTACACGCATACTGGAATTACGCGTGACTGGCTTGAAGAGCAGGGGTCGTAAATATAACCCTGACCAAGACCCCACTTTGCTTGGTTTTAAGCCATTCAATTGAATATATGCCGTTGCATCCACGCCTCGATAAGTAGCGTAAATGTATTCCAGCTACCAATGTCAATACACAAGTTCTTCACATATCGCAGTCTTTGTAATGACGGAAGCGACCCTATCAATGAATCGCAACTGAAGATTTTTTCGGCTCCGACAGCATTTTCTTAACGAGCCGCAGAGAATACCAGATTGCACGCATACTGGAATAACGCGTGACTGGCGGGAAGAGCAGGGGTTGTAAATGTAACCCTGATAAAGACCCCACTTTGCTTGGTTGTGAGCCATTCAATTGAATATATACCGTTGCATTGACGTCTGGATAAGTCGCGTAAAGGCATTCCAGCTAGCAATGTGAATAAACAAGTTCTTCATATATCGCATTCTTTGTAATGACGGAAGCGACCCTAATCAAGGAATCACAACTGAAGACATTTTTCAGCTCCGACAGCATTTCCTTAACGAACAGTAAAGAATACCAGATTACACGCATACTGGAATTACGCGTGACTGGCGAGAAGAGCAGGGGTTGTAAATATAGCCCTGATCAAGACCCCACTTTGCTTGGTTGTAAGCCATTCAATTGAATATATGCTGTTACACCCACGTCTCGATAAGTAGCGTAAATGTATTCCAGCTACAAATGTGAATACACATGTTCTTCATATGTCGCATTCTTTCTAATTACGGAAGCGACCCAAATCAATGAATCGCAACTGAAGACTTTTTTCAGCTTCGACAACAGTTTGTTAACGAACAGTAGAGAATAGCAGATTGCACGCATACTAGAAATACGCGTGACTGGCGGGAAGAGCAGGGGTTGTAAATATAACTCTGGTCAAGACCCCACTTTGCTTGGTTTTATGCCATTCAGTTGAATATATGCCGATCCATCCACGTCTCGATATGTAGCGTACGTGTATTCCAGCTACCAATGTGAATACACAAGTTCTTCAAATATCGCATTCCTTGTAAAAACGCAAGCGACCCTAATCAATGAATCGCACCTGATGACTTTTTTCGGCTCCGACAGCATTTTCTTAACGAACAGTAGAGAATACCAGATTATACGCATACTGGAATTACGCGTGACTGGCTTGAAGAGCAGGGGTTGTAAATATATCCCTGACCAAGACCCCACTATGCTCGCTTTTAAGCCATTCAATTGAATATATACCGATGCATCCACGTCTCGATAAGTAGCGTAAATGCATTCCAGCTAGCAATGTTAATAAACAAGTTCTTCATATATCGCATTCTTTGCAATGACGGAAGCGACCCTAATCAATGAATCGCAACTGAAGACATTTTTTCAGCTTCGACAGCAGTTTGTTAACGAACAGTAGAGAATACCAGATTACACGCATACTGGAATTACGCGTGATTGGCTTGAAGAGGAGGGGTTGTAAATATGACCCCGATGAAGACACCACCTTGCTTGGTTTTACGCCATTCAATTGAATATATACCGTGTCATCCACGTCTCGATAAGTAGCGTAAATGTATTCCAGCTACCAGTGTTAATACACAAGTTCTTCATATATCGCATTCTTTGCAATGACGGAAGCGAGCCTAATCAATCAATCGCAACTGAAGACTTTTTTCAGCTTCGACAACAGTTTGTTAACGAACAGTAGAGAATAGCAGATTGCACGCATACTAGAATTACGCGTGACTGGCGGGAAGAGCAGGGGTTGTAAATATGACCCTGATGAAGACACCACTTTGCTTGGTTTTATGCCATTCGATTGAATATATGCCGATCCATCCACGTCTCGATATGTAGCGTAAGTGTATTCCAGCTACCAATGTGAATGCACAAGTTCTTCATATATCGCATTCCTTGTAAAGACGCAAGCGGCCCTAATCAATGAATCGCAACTGATGACTTTTTTCGGCTCCGACAGCATTTTCTTAACGAACAGTAGAGAATACCAGATTACACGCATACTGCAATTACACGTGCCTCGTGGGAAGAGCAGGGGTTGTAAACATAACCCTGACCAAAACCCAATTTGCTTGGTTTTAAGCCATTCAATTGAATATATGCCGCTGCTTCCACGTCTCGATAAGTAGCGTAAATGCATTCCAGCTACCAATTTGAATACACAAGTTCTTCATATATCGCATTCCTTGTAAAGACGCAAGCGACCCTAATCAATGAATCCCCACTTAATACTTTTTTCAGCTTCGACAGCAGTTTGTTAGAGAACAGTAGAGAATACCAGATTATACGCATACGCGAATTACGCGTGACTGGCGGGAAGAGGAGGGGTTGTAAGTATAATCCTCATCAAGACACCACTTTGCTTGGTTTTAAGCCATTCAATTGAATATATACCATTGCATCCATGACTCAATAAGCAGCGTAAATGCATCCCAGCTAGCAATGTGAATAAACAAGTTCTTCATATATCGCATTCTTTGTAATGACGGAAGCGATCCTCATCAATGAATCACAACTGAAGACATTTTTCAGCTCCGACAACATTTTCTTAACGAACAGTAAAGAATACCAGATTACACGCATACTGGAATTACGCGTGACTGGCTTGAAGAGCAGGGGTTGTAAATATAACCCTGACCAAGACCCCACTTTGCTTGGTTTTAAGCCATTCAATTGAATATATGCCGTTGCATCCACGTCTCGATAAGTAGCGTAAATGTATTCCAGCTACCAATGTCAATACACAAGTTCTTCACATATCGCAGTCTTTGTAATGACGGAAACGACCCTAATCAATGAATCGCAACTCAAGACTTTTTTCATCTCCGACAGTATTTTCATAATGAACAGTAGAGAATACCAGAATACACGCATACTGGAATTAGGCGTGACTGGCTTGAAGAGCAGGGGTAATAAATATAACCCTGACCAAGACTTCACTTTCCTTGGTTTTAAGCCATTCAATTGAATATATGCCGTTGCATCCACGTCTCGATAAGTAGCGTAAATTTATTCCAGCTACCAATGTGAATACACAGGTTCTTCACATATCGCATTCTTTGTAATGATGGAAGCGACCCTTATCAATGAATCGCAACTGAAGATTTTTTTCAGCTCTGACAGCATTTTCTTAACGAACAGTAGAGAATACCAGATTACACGCATAATGTAATAACGCGTGACTGGCGGAAAAAGCAGGGGTTGTAAATATAACCCTGATCAAGATACCAATTTGCTTGGTTTTAAGCCATTCAATTGAATATATATCGTTGCATCCACTTCTCGATAAGTAGCGTAAATGCATTCCAGCTACCAATGTTAATACACAAGTTCTTCATATATCGCATTCTTTGTAAAGACGGAAGGAACCCTAATCAATGAATCGCAACTGAAGACTTTTTTCAGCTTCGACAGCAGTTTGTTAACGAACATTAGTGAATGCCAGATTACACGCATGCTGGAATTACGCGTAACTGGCGGGAAGAGGAGGGGTTGTAAATATAACCCTCGCTTGGTTTTAAGCCATTCAATTGAACATATGCCGTTGCATCCACGTCTCGACAAGTAGCGTAAATGCATTCCAGCTACCAATGTTAATACACAAGTTCTTCATATATCGCATTCTTTGTAATGACGGATGCGACCCTAATCAATGAATC
This sequence comes from Dermacentor andersoni, assembly GCF_023375885.2. Taxonomy (NCBI): domain Eukaryota; kingdom Metazoa; phylum Arthropoda; class Arachnida; order Ixodida; family Ixodidae; genus Dermacentor; species Dermacentor andersoni. The sequence goes on from NC_092818.1 coordinate 34,171,810, forward strand.
GCACCTGAAGAATTTTTTCAGCTTCGACAGCATTTTCTTAACGAGCCGCAGAGAATACCACATTGCACGCATCCTGGAATTACGCGTGACTGGCGGGAAGAGCAGGGGTTGTAAATGTAATCCTGATAAAGACCCCACTTTGCTTGGTTGTGAGCCATTCAATTGAATATATACCGTTGCATTGACGTCTGGATAAGTCGCGTAAAGGCATTCCAGCTAGCAATGTGAATAAACAAGTTCTTCATATATCACATTCTTTGTAATGACGGAAGCGACCCTAATCAAGGAATCACAACTGAAGACATTTTTCAGCTCCGACAGCATTTCCTTAACGAACAGTAAAGAATACCAGATTACACGCATACTGGAATTACGCGTGACTGCCGAGAAGAGCAGGGGTTGTAAATATAGCCCTGATCAAGACCCCACTTTGCTTGGTTGTAAGCCATTCAATTGAAGATATACCGTTGCATCCATGTCTCGATAAGTAGCGTAAATGCATTCCAGCTAGCAATGCGAATAAACAAGTTCTTCATATATCCCATTCTTTGTAATGACGGAAGCGACCCTAATCAATGAATCCCAACTGAACACTTTTTTCAGCTTCGACAGCATTTTCTTAACGAGCCGCAGAGAATACCACATTGCACGCATCCTGGAATTACGCGTGACTGGCGGGAAGAACAGGGGTTCTAAATATAACTCTGGTCAAGACCCCACTTTGCTTGGTTTTACGCCATTCAATTGAATATATGCCGATCCATCCACGTCTCGATATGTAGCGTACGTGTATTCCAGCTACCAATGTGAATACACAAGTTCTTCATATATCGCATTCCTTGTAAAAACGCAAGCGACCCTAATCAATGAATCGCACCTGATGACTTTTTTCGGCTCCGACAGCATTTTCTTAACGAACAGTAGAGAATACCAGATTATACGCATACTGGAATTACGCGTGACTGGCTTGAAGAGCAGGGGTTGTAAATATATCCCTGACCAAGACCCCACTATGCTTGATTTTAAGCCATTCAATTGAATATATACCGTTGCATCCACGTCTCGATAAGTAGCGTAAATGCATTCCAGCTAGCAATGTTAATAAACAAGTTCTTCATATATCGCAATCTTTGCAATGACGGAAGCGACCCTAATCAATGAATCGCAACTGAAGACATTTTTTCAGCTTCGACAGCAGTTCGTTAACGAACAGTAGAGAATACCAGATTACACGCATACTGGAATTACGCGTGATTGGCTTGAAGAGGAGGGGTTGTAAATATGACCCCGATGAAGACACCACTTTGCTTGGTTTTACGCCATTCAATTGAATATATACCGTGTCATCCACGTCTCGATAAGTAGCGTAAATGTATTCCAGCTACCAATGTTAATACACAAGTTCTTCATATATCGCATTCTTTGTAATGACGGAAGCGACCCTAATCAATGAATCGCAACTGAAGAGTTTTTTCAGCGGGAAGAGCAGAGGTTGTAAATATGACCCTGATGAATACACCACTTCGCTTCGTTTTAGGCCATTCAATTGAATATATACCATGTCATCTACGTCTCGATAAGTAGCGTAAATGCATTCCAGCTACCAGTGTTCTTCATATAACGCATTCTTTGTAATGACGGAAGCGACCCTAATGAATGAATCGCAACTGAAGACTTTTTTCAGCTCCGACAGCATTTTCATAACGAACAGTAGAGAATACCAGAATACACGCATACTGGAATTACCCGTGACTGGCTTGAAGAGCAGGGGTAGTAAATATAACCGTGACCAAGAACCCACTTTGCTTGGTTTTAAGCCATTCAATTGAATATACGCCGTTACATCCACGTCTCGATAAGCAGCGTAAATGCATTCCAGCTAATAATCTGAATACACAAGTTCTTCATATATCGCATTCTTTGTAAAGATGGAAGCGACCCTAATCAATGAATCCCAACTAAAGACTTTTTTCAGCTTCGACAGCAGTTTGTTAACGAACAGTAGAGAATACCAGAGTACACGCATAATGGAATTACGCGTGATTGGCTTGAAGAGGAGGGGTTGTGAATATAACCCTGACCAAGACCCCACTTTGCTTGGTTTTAAGCTATTCAATTGAATGTATGCCGATGCATCCACGTCTCGATAAGTAGTGTAAATGTATTCCAGCTACCAATGTGAATACACAAGTTCTTCATATATCGCATTCTTTGTAAAGACGGAAGCGACCCTAATCAATGAATCCCAACTAAAGACTTTTCTCAGCTCCGACAGCATTTTCGTAACGAAAAGTGGAGAATACCAGATTACACGCATACAGGAATTACGCGTGACTGGCGGGAAGAGCAGGGGTTGTAAATATAGCCCTGATCAAGACCCCGCTTTGCTTGGTTGTAAGCCATTCAAATAAATATATACCGTGTCATCCACGTCTCGATAAGTAGCGTAAATGTATTCCAGCTACCAGTGTTAATACACAAGTTCTTCATATATCGCATTCTTTGTAATGACGGAAGCGACCCTAATCAATGAATCGCAACTGAAGACTTTTTTCAGCTCCAACAGCATTTTCATAACGAACAGTAGAGAATACCAGATTACACGCATACTGGAATTACGCGTGCCTGGTGGGAAGAGCATGGGTTGTAAACATAACCCTGACCAAAACCAACTTTGCTTGGTTTTAAGCCATTCAATTGAATATATGCCACTGCATCCACGTCTCGATAAGTAGCGTAAATGTATTCCAGCTACCAATGTGAATACACAATTTCTTCATATATCCCATTCCTTGTAAAGACGCAAGCGACCCTAATCAATGAATCCCAAATGAATATTTTTTTCAGCTTCGACAGCAGTTTGTTAACGAACGGTAGAGAATACCAGATTACACGCATACTGGAATTACGCTAGACTGGCTTGAAGAGGAGGGGTTGTAAATATAACCCTGACCAAGACCCCACTTTGCTTGGTTTTAAGCTATTCAATTGAATATCTGCCGATGCATCCACGTCTCGATAAATAGCGTAAGTGTATTCCAGCTACCAATGTTAATACACAAGTTCTTCATATATCGCATTCTTTGTAATGACGGGAGCGACCCAAATCAATCAATCGCAACTGAAGACTTTTTTCAGATTCTACAGCAGTTTGTTAACGAACAGTAGAGAACACCAGATTGCACGCACGCTGGAATTACGTGTTACTGGCGGGAAGAGCAGTGGTTGTAAATATAGCCCTGGTAAAGACCCCGCTTTGCTTGGTTGTAAGCCATTCAATTGAATATATACCGTTGCATCCATGTCTCGATAAGTAGCGTAAATGCATTCCAGCTACCAATGTTAACACACAAGTTCTTCATATATCGCATTCTTTGTAATGACGGAAGCAACCCTAATCAATGAATCGCAACTGAAGACTTTTTTCAGCTTCGACAGCAGTTTGTTAACGAACATTAGTGAATGCCAGATTACACGCATGCTGGAATTACGCGTAACTGGCGGGAAGAGGAGGGGTTGTGAATATAACCATGACCAAGACCCCACTTTGCTTGGTTTTAAGCCATTCAATTGAATATATGCCGTTGCATCCACGTCTCGATAAGTAGCGTAAATGCATTCCAGCTACCAATGTGAATACACAAGTTCTTCATATATCGCATTCCTTGTAAAGACGCAAGCGACCCTAATCAATGAATCCCAACTGAATACTTTTTTCAGCTTCGACAGCAGTTTGTTAACGAACATTAGTGAATGCCAGATTACACGCATGCTGGAATTACGCGTAACTGGCGGGAAGTGGAGGGGTTGTAAATATAACCCTGACCAAGACCCCACTTCGCTTGGTTTTAAGCCATTCAATTGAACATATGCCGTTGCATCCACGTCTCGATAAGTAGCGTAAATGCATTCCAGCTACCAATGTTAATACACAAGTTCTTCATATATCGCATTCTTTGAATGACGGATGCGACCCTAATCAATGAATCACAACTGAAGACTTTTTCTCAGCTTCGACAGCATTTTCTTAACGAACAGTAGAGAATACCAGATTACACGCATACTGGAATTACGCGTGACTGGCTTGAAGAGCAGGGGTAATAAATATAACACTGACCAAGACCCCACTTTGCTTGGTTTTAAGCCATTCAATTGAATATATGCCGTTGCATCCACGTCTCGATAAGTAGCGTAAATGCATTCCAGCTAGCAATGTGAACAAACAAGTTCTTCATATATCGCATTCTTTGTAATGGCGGAAGCGATCTAATCAATGAATCGCAAATGAAGACTTTTTTCAGCTTCGACAGCATTTTCTTAACGAACAGTATAAAATACCAGAGTACACGCATAGTGGAATTACGCGTGACTGGCTTGAAGAGGAGGGGTTGTAAATATAACCCTTACCAAGACCCCACTTTGCTTGTTTTTAAGCTATTCAATTGAATATATGCCGATGCATCCACGTCTCGATAAGTAGCGTAAGTGTATTCCAGCTACCAATGTTAATACACAAGTTCTTCATATATCGCATTCTTTGTAAAGACGGAAGCGACCCTAATCAATGAATCCTAACTAAAGACCTTTCTCAGCTCCGACAGCATTTTCGTAACGAACGGTGGAGTATACCAGATTACACGCATAAAGGAATTACGCGTGACTGGCGGGAAGAGCAGGGGTTGTAAATATAACCCATATATAGACCCCACTTTGCTTGGTTTTAAGCCATTCAATTGAATATATACCGTTGCATTCACGTCTCGATAAGTAGCGTAAAAGTATTCCAGCTACCAATGTTAATACACAAGTTCTTCATATATCACATTCTTTGTAATGACGGAAACGACCCTAATCAATGAATCGCAACTCAAGACTTTTTTCACCTCCGACAGCATTTTCATAATGAACAGTAGAGATTACCAGAATACACGCATACTGGAATTACGCGTGAGTGGCTTGAAGATCAGGGGTAATAAATATAACCCTGACCAAGACCTCACTTTGCATGGTTTTAAGCCATTCAATTGAATATATGCCGTTGCATCCACGTCTCGATAAGTAGCGTAAATTTATTCCAGCTACCAATGTGAATACACAAGTTCTTCATATATCGCATTCTTTGTAATGACGGAAGCGACCCTAATCAATGAATCGCAACTGAAGACTTTTTTCAGCTCCAACAGCATTTTCATAACGAACAGTAGAGAATACCAGATTACACGCATACTGGAATTACGCGTGCCTGGTGGGAAGAGCATGGGTTGTAAACATAACCCTGACCAAAACCAACTTTGCTTGGTTTTAAGCCATTCAATTGAATATATGCCACTGCATCCACGTCTCGATAAGTAGCGTAAATGTATTCCAGCTACCAATGTGAATACACAATTTCTTCATATATCCCATTCCTTGTAAAGACGCAAGCGACCCTAATCAATGAATCCCAAATGAATATTTTTTTCAGCTTCGACAGCAGTTTGTTAACGAACGGTAGAGAATACCAGATTACACGCATACTGCAATTACGCTAGACTGGCTTGAAGAGGAGGGGTTGTAAATATAACCCTGAACAAGACCCCACTTTGCTTGGTTTTAAGCTATTCAATTGAATATATGCCGATGCATCCACGTCTCGATAAATAGCGTAAGTGTATTCCAGCTACCAATGTTAATACACAAGTTCTTCATATATCGCATTCTTTGTAATGACGGGAGCGACCCAAATCAATCAATCGCAACTGAAGACTTTTTTCAGATTCTACAGCAGTTTGTTAACGAACAGTAGAGAACACCAGATTGCACGCACGCTGGAATTACGTGTTACTGGCGGGAAGAGCAGTGGTTGTAAATATAGCCCTGGTAAAGACCCCGCTTTGCTTGGTTGTAAGCCATTCAATTGAATATATACCGTTGCATCCATGTCTCGATAAGTAGCGTAAATGCATTCCAGCTACCAATGTTAACACACAAGTTCTTCATATATCGCATTCTTTGTAATGACGGAAGCAACCCTAATCAATGAATCGCAACTGAAGACTTTTTTCAGCTTCGACAGCAGTTTGTTAACGAACATTAGTGAATGCCAGATTACACGCATGCTGGAATTACGCGTAACTGGCGGGAAGAGGAGGGGTTGTAAATATAACCATGACCAAGACCCCACTTTGCTTGGTTTTAAGCCATTCAATTGAATATATGCCGTTGCATCCACGTCTCGATAAGTAGCGTAAATGCATTCCAGCTACCAATGTGAATACACAAGTTCTTCATATATCGCATTCCTTGTAAAGACGCAAGCGACCCTAATCAATGAATCCCAACTGAATACTTTTTTCAGCTTCGACAGCAGTTTGTTAACGAACATTAGTGAATGCCAGATTACACGCATGCTGGAATTACGCGTAACTGGCGGGAAGTGGAGGGGTTGTAAATATAACCCTGACCAAGACCCCACTTCGCTTGGTTTTAAGCCATTCAATTGAACATATGCCGTTGCATCCACGTCTCGATAAGTAGCGTAAATGCATTCCAGCTACCAATGTTAATACACAAGTTCTTCATATATCGCATTCTTTGTAATGACGGATGCGACCCTAATCAATGAATCACAACTGAAGACTTTTTCTCAGCTTCGACAGCATTTTCTTAACGAACAGTAGAGAATACCAGATTACACGCATACTGGAATTACGCGTGACTGGCTTGAAGAGCAGGGGTAATAAATATAACACTGACCAAGACCCCACTTTGCTTGGTTTTAAGCCATTCAATTGAATATATGCCGTTGCATCCACGTCTCGATAAGTAGCGTAAATGCATTCCAGCTAGCAATGTGAACAAACAAGTTCTTCATATATCGCATTCTTTGTAATGGCGGAAGCGATCTAATCAATGAATCGCAAATGAAGACTTTTTTCAGCTTCGACAGCATTTTCTTAACGAACAGTATAAAATACCAGAGTACACGCATAGTGGAATTACGCGTGACTGGCTTGAAGAGGAGGGGTTGTAAATATAACCCTTACCAAGACCCCACTTTGCTTGTTTTTAAGCTATTCAATTGAATATATGCCGATGCATCCACGTCTCGATAAGTAGCGTAAGTGTATTCCAGCTACCAATGTTAATACACAAGTTCTTCATATATCGCATTCTTTGTAAAGACGGAAGCGACCCTAATCAATGAATCCTAACTAAAGACCTTTCTCAGCTCCGACAGCATTTTCGTAACGAACGGTGGAGTATACCAGATTACACGCATAAAGGAATTACGCGTGACTGGCGGGAAGAGCAGGGGTTGTAAATATAACCCATATATAGACCCCACTTTGCTTGGTTTTAAGCCATTCAATTGAATATATACCGTTGCATTCACGTCTCGATAAGTAGCGTAAAAGTATTCCAGCTACCAATGTTAATACACAAGTTCTTCATATATCACATTCTTTGTAATGACGGAAACGACCCTAATCAATGAATCGCAACTCAAGACTTTTTTCACCTCCGACAGCATTTTCATAATGAACAGTAGAGATTACCAGAATACACGCATACTGGAATTACGCGTGAGTGGCTTGAAGATCAGGGGTAATAAATATAACCCTGACCAAGACCTCACTTTGCATGGTTTTAAGCCATTCAATTGAATATATGCCGTTGCATCCACGTCTCGATAAGTAGCGTAAATTTATTCCAGCTACCAATGTGAATACACAGGTTCTTCACATATCGCATTCTTTGTAATGATGGAAGCGACCCTTATCAATGAATCGCAACTGAAGACTTTGTTCAGCTCTGACAGCATTTTCTTAACGAACAGTAGAGAATACCAGATTACACGCATTATGCAATAACGCGTGACTGGCGGAAAAAGCAGGGGTTGTAAATATAACCCTGATCAAGATATCAGTTTGCTTGGTTGTAAGCCATTCAATTGAATATATACCGTTGCATCCATGTCTCGATAAGTAGCGTAAATGCATTCCAGCTACCAATGTTAACACACAAGTTCTTCATATATCGCATTCTTTGTAATGACGGAAGCAACCCTAATCAATGAATCGCAACTGAAGACTTTTTTCAGCTTCGACAGCAGTTTGTTAACGAACATTAGTGAATGCCAGATTACACGCATGCTGGAATTACGCGTAACTGGCGGGAAGAGGAGGGGTTGTAAATATAACCATGACCAAGACCCCACTTTGCTTGGTTTTAAGCCATTCAATTGAATATATGCCGTTGCATCCACGTCTCGATAAGTAGCGTAAATGCATTCCAGCTACCAATGTGAATACACAAGTTCTTCATATATCGCATTCCTTGTAAAGACGCAAGCGACCCTAATCAATGAATCCCAACTGAATACTTTTTTCAGCTTCGACAGCAGTTTGTTAACGAACATTAGTGAATGCCAGATTACACGCATGCTGGAATTACGCGTAACTGGCGGGAAGTGGAGGGGTTGTAAATATAACCCTGACCAAGACCCCACTTCGCTTGGTTTTAAGCCATTCAATTGAACATATGCCGTTGCATCCACGTCTCGATAAGTAGCGTAAATGCATTCCAGCTACCAATGTTAATACACAAGTTCTTCATATATCGCATTCTTTGTAATGACGGATGCGACCCTAATCAATGAATCACAACTGAAGACTTTTTCTCAGCTTCGACAGCATTTTCTTAACGAACAGTAGAGAATACCAGATTACACGCATACTGGAATTACGCGTGACTGGCTTGAAGAGCAGGGGTAATAAATATAACACTGACCAAGACCCCACTTTGCTTGGTTTTAAGCCATTCAATTGAATATATGCCGTTGCATCCACGTCTCGATAAGTAGCGTAAATGCATTCCAGCTAGCAATGTGAACAAACAAGTTCTTCATATATCGCATTCTTTGTAATGGCGGAAGCGATCTAATCAATGAATCGCAAATGAAGACTTTTTTCAGCTTCGACAGCATTTTCTTAACGAACAGTATAAAATACCAGAGTACACGCATAGTGGAATTACGCGTGACTGGCTTGAAGAGGAGGGGTTGTAAATATAACCCTTACCAAGACCCCACTTTGCTTGTTTTTAAGCTATTCAATTGAATATATGCCGATGCATCCACGTCTCGATAAGTAGCGTAAGTGTATTCCAGCTACCAATGTTAATACACAAGTTCTTCATATATCGCATTCTTTGTAAAGACGGAAGCGACCCTAATCAATGAATCCTAACTAAAGACCTTTCTCAGCTCCGACAGCATTTTCGTAACGAACGGTGGAGTATACCAGATTACACGCATAAAGGAATTACGCGTGACTGGCGGGAAGAGCAGGGGTTGTAAATATAACCCATATATAGACCCCACTTTGCTTGGTTTTAAGCCATTCAATTGAATATATACCGTTGCATTCACGTCTCGATAAGTAGCGTAAAAGTATTCCAGCTACCAATGTTAATACACAAGTTCTTCATATATCACATTCTTTGTAATGACGGAAACGACCCTAATCAATGAATCGCAACTCAAGACTTTTTTCACCTCCGACAGCATTTTCATAATGAACAGTAGAGATTACCAGAATACACGCATACTGGAATTACGCGTGAGTGGCTTGAAGATCAGGGGTAATAAATATAACCCTGACCAAGACCTCACTTTGCATGGTTTTAAGCCATTCAATTGAATATATGCCGTTGCATCCACGTCTCGATAAGTAGCGTAAATTTATTCCAGCTACCAATGTGAATACACAGGTTCTTCACATATCGCATTCTTTGTAATGATGGAAGCGACCCTTATCAATGAATCGCAACTGAAGACTTTGTTCAGCTCTGACAGCATTTTCTTAACGAACAGTAGAGAATACCAGATTACACGCATTATGCAATAACGCGTGACTGGCGGAAAAAGCAGGGGTTGTAAACATAACCCTGATCAAGATATCAGTTTGCTTGGTTTTAAGCCATTCAATTGAATATATATCGTTGCATCCACGTCTCGATAAGTAGCGTAAATGCATTCCAGCTACCAATGTTAATACACAAGTTCTTCATATATCGCATTCTTTGTAATGACGGAAGCAACCCTAATCAATGAATCGCAACTGAAGACTTTTTTCAGCTTCGACAGCAGTTTGTTAACGAACATTAGTGAATGCCAGATTACACGCATGCTGAAATTACGCGTAACTGGCGGGAAGAGGAGGGGTTGTAAATATAACCCTGACCAACACCCCACTTCGCTTGGTTTTAAGCCATTCAATTGAACATATGCCGTTGCATCCACGTCTCGATAAGTAGCGTAAATGCATTCCAGCTACCAATGTTAATACACAAGTTCTTCATATATCGCATTCTTTGTAATGACGGATGCGACCCTAATCAATGAATCACAACTGAAGACTTTTTCTCAGCTTCGACAGCATTTTCTTAACGAACAGTAGAGAATACCAGATTACACGCATACTGGAATTACGCGTGACTGGCTTGAAGAGCAGGGGTAATAAATATAACACTGACCAAGACCCCACTTTGCTTGGTTTTAAGCCATTCAATTGAATATATGCCGTTGCATCCACGTCTCGATAAGTAGCGTAAATGCATTCCAGCTAGCAATGTGAACAAACAAGTTCTTCATATATCGCATTCTTTGTAATGACGGAAGCGATCTAATCAATGAATCGCAAATGAAGACTTTTTTCAGCTTCGACAGCATTTTCTTAACGAACAGTATAAAATACCAGAGTACACGCATAGTGGAATTACGCGTGACTGGCTTGAAGAGGAGGGGTTGTAAATATAACCCTTACCAAGACCCCACTTTGCTTGTTTTTAAGCTATTCAATTGAATATATGCCGATGCATCCCCGTCTCGATAAGTAGCGTAAGTGTATTCCAGCTACCAATGTTAATACACAAGTTCTTCATATATCGCATTCTTTGTAAAGACGGAAGCGACCCTAATCAATGAATCCTAACTAAAGACCTTTCTCAGCTCCGACAGCATTTTCGTAACGAACGGTGGAGAATACCAGATTACACGCATAAAGGAATTACGCGTGACTGGCGGGAAGAGCAGGGGTTGTAAATATAACCCATGTATAGACCCCACTTTGCTTGGTTCTAAGCCATTCAATTGAATATATACCGTTGCATTCACGTATCGATAAGTTGCGTAAAAGTATTCCAGCTACCAATGTTAATACACAAGTTCTTCATATATCACATTCTTTGTAATGACGGAAGCGACCCAATCAATGAATCGCAACTGAAGATTTTTTCGGCTCCGACAGCATTTTCATAATGAACAGTTGAGAATACCAGAATACACGCATACTGGAATTACGCGTGACTGGCTTGAAGAGCAGGGGTAATAAATATAACCCTGACCAAGACCTCACTTTGCTTGGTTTTAAGCCATTCAATTGAATATATGCCGTTGCATCCACGTCTCGATAAGTAGCGTAAATTTATTCCAGCTACCAATGTGAATACACAGGTTCTTCACATATCGCATTCTTTGTAATGATGGAAGCGACCCTTATCAATGAATCGCAACTGAAGACTTTTTTCAGCTCTGACAGCATTTTCTTAACGAACAGTAGCGAATACCAGAATGCACGCACACTGGAATTATGCGTTACTGGCGGGAAGAGCAGCGGTTGTAAGTATAGCCCTGATCAAGACCCCGCTTTGCTTGGTTGTAAGCCATTCAATTGAAGATATACCGTTGCATCCACGTCTCGATAAGTAGCGTAAATGCATTCCAGCTAGCAATGTGAATAAACAAGTTCTTCATATATCGCATTCTTTGTAATGACGGATGCGACCCTAATCAATGAATCGCAACTGAAGATTTTTTTTCAGCTTCGACAGCATTTTCTTAACGAACAGTAGAGAATACCAGATTACACGCATACTGGAATTACGCGTGACTGGCTTGAAGAGCAGGGGTAATAAATATAACCCTGACCAAGACCCCACTTTGCTTGGTTTTAAGCCATTCAATTGAATATATGCCGTTGCATCCACGTCTCGATAAGTACACTGTAAACACAAATGAGCCGAAAAGGGCATATTAAGGGATGTCACCTCCCTTTAGACTACGTGTTCAGCGTTCTCCATTGTAATGTTCAGCGTCCTCCATTTCGCTCCCTCGCAAAATGGGGATGAAAGAAGGTGAAAGAACCTCAATTCTACATCCTTATTAAGAGGGAGTTTCAAAGATAGAGGCCTCCCTTTAGCGTAAACGGAGTTCTCTGTTTCTTATTTTATGCGTTATTTTATTTTAGTATACACATCTGTGAGAAGGAGACGAGAAAGGAGATATATATTGTCCAAGTGGTTGCTTTTCTTTCTTTTAATTCTGCAAATTTATACATTTCCAGAGTGCAAGCCAGCTTATTTAGGGCGATATAAAAGACGATTTGTTCGTCTTGTTGATCACAATGTCCTGTCGCGCTGCCAGAACCACCGGTCGGCACCTGACGACCTGACTTCGGAAGCGCGACCATGCAAAACTTCGACGGCTTCGGCCGTAGAATGTCCTCGCTTCTGTTTGTTTTCCCATCAATGAAAAGTGAAACTGAAGGCAAAGCCATCGAAGCGCCACTGTCGTCGGCGCCGGTGACGGCACCTGTTTTGCTCTTCGTAGTTCTGCGCGTGTGTCTATGTGCGTTCTTACGAGAGAATTACGGCGGCCGTCGGAGAGTGTTGCATGTAATATGTGGAACCTCACAAGAATACCTGCCCCCTGCGCAGCACGGCGGTGATCGGCCACCGCTTAGCCATCGCCTTGTGATCTGTGTACTACAATACACTTTTGTGGTTCGCGCGGCCGTGCTCGGGCATTCCCTACTGCGCCACGATATGAAAGCGGCTAGTGAAACCTCGCCCACAGTCCTAACAAAATCGGAGCGCGTACGGTGTGGACTGCTTTGGAAACGGCGCGTTTCGGATTACCACTTGCCCAGTTGCCTCATGTTTCACGCGGCCTTATATATTCAGCTGCGGTGGTGAGTACGGCGCGGACCCATTGCGTAATGCACATAATGCTCACACCTTTTATGTTGCGGTGTTGAGACCCGTCGGTCCGCTGAAGAAAACTCAAGGAGCTAGTGCCGCACGAAAAAGAGACATTGTTTTGTTTCTTTCAATTTCTCCCGTTTTACTTGCCGGAACCACGATCTGATCACGAGGCACGCCGCATGCAGTTGGGGACTTCGGATTAATATTGATCTCCTGGGGTTCTTTACCGTGCACAGCCACGGCACGCGGGCGTTCTTGCACGCCATCGCATCGAAGTGCGGCCGCCGAGGCCAGGATTGATCCTGCGACCTCGTGCTTAATACTAAGCACAACGCCAAGGACACATAGCAACCGCGGCGGGTCAAAGAGTGTTGTATTTTCTTCATGAGGTGTGTTTGATAACCATTCCCTAAGTGTCGATATAGGTTGTGACAGCGATTTGTGTCACAGCAACATTATTTCTAAGGCGGCAAATTACTGTTATGCAGCATGAACAATGCAAACAGCCAGCCTGTTTCTGTGTTAAATGGACGCATGCAGTGTGTGCACACAATTATGTTCATTTTATCAGTTTTGTGAAATAAGCTTAAAACTGCATGCATGAATTTTCACTGGGAAATCTGTACCAGCACTTTCTTGTACCAAATTGTCTATGCAAAGAAGTTTGTGCATTAGAAATAAATTTCAGGCAGTTACAGCATACAATTTCTTTTTCTTAATTAATAAAAGGAAAATCAGACATCCACCCGTTCATAGCAATTGCTACAAAGGAAGCCCATACGGGTTCCTCGAAAGAAAAGCCTCAGAGTTGAAGAAAAATTCGTCCTGGTCCGGGGCTCCAACACGGGACCACAGCCTTTCCGGGGCAGCCGCTCTACCATCTGAGCTAACCAGGCGGCTAGCAGATGGCAGGGCGAAGTCGAATTTGTCGTAGTTCAGCAGAACTAAAGTCTGCAGAACATGTCTAAAGTGAGCTCCATCATCAGGGCAGTTAGGGCTCCCAAAAACACAAGTGCCAAAAATCTGGAGGCTCTTGGTATTCACAACACATATGAAGAACATGCCACAGCAGTGGTCACGCCTCAGACAGAACGTCTGAATTCGACAAAACAAGGAAAGGCCCTATTGCAAAAGGTGGGATATCCCCAGAGAGCGCAGTATGGCTAGGAAAAAACAGTTTCGCTACCCAGACAAACAAGAGAGAAAATTCTAGTTTCACCAATCCCAAAGAATATGAGCACGGAACACCACCAAAGCAGGAAGGCGCATCAAAGGCTTTACTAAAGAAGTACGAAAGAAATCCAGACATATACTACCCAAATGCGTGTAGAGTGGCAGCAGACAAATTCACAAAAGTGGCCTTCAATCGGTTCACAGTGATAACAACCTCCATTCGTAACCCTTCAATCTGTACCATGGATGCAGCAGCCATAGCACTGGCCTTTCGAGGTGCAGACAGACAGACAGACAAATAACTTTAATGACAAGGTCCTGAGAAGCTTTGCCCTAGGGCAGAGCTGCGGGCTGCTCCCACGTGGGGGCTGTTAGGCCGAGCCCAACTGCCGCATCGTGGGCTCTCTGGACAGCCTAAGATTGACGTGCATATTCTGAACGTTAAGAGACAGGAAGATAGCGGTATGGATTAGAGAGAAAACGAGGACAGCCGATATTCTAATTGTCATTAAGTAACATAAGTGGAGCTGGGCAGGCCATGTAGTGGGTAGCCTAAGTTTGACGTGCATATTCTGAGCTCCGGATGGCAGAGCTCCCAAAAGAAACAATCTGCATTGACTATGGTGTACCTCTAAGGCAGCATGCTGTTCGTTAGCGACGGGTACCGTCCCACGCAAAACTCACAGAATTGCACCAGGTGGTAATTTGGTGCCCGGCGCATTCTGGACTCGAGGGAAATGAGAGGGCAGACCGACTGCTCGGGCAATAAGCATGCAAGCACTAGTCGGTCCTTTCAAGGAACCCCCCATTGACCCACGTGACACCTTCGAAAACCAGGAAAAAGAGAGACAAAAATACAGGCGTCCGCACCCCAACCTTATGGGAGAACAGGCCAGGGATTAGTGCTGTGTACAGACTAACACATATCTACGCCTACAAATACTCAGTAAGATACACTCTGCATTCTATGAAAGTATGTGTTCTTGGTGCGGGGAGCTGCCAACTCTTGCCCACGTAACATGAATGTATAAACTACAGTCTCCAAATTCCAATTCGCCCATTACGACGCAAGTGCCAAGTAACAGACAATGGAATGTTTGGCTTGCTAGTGAAGATGCAGAGAGCCAGAGAGCTCTTCTTGATCAATCCCAGCAAACCACAGAGACCAGTGGAGCCCTGGACTGAGGGACGCACCGACCGCCCAAACCACTAAGAGAAACAAAGTTTATACTACTACTACTTGCCCTTAGTGCTATCAGCCATCAAGTTTACGTGCAATTACATATGAGCCACATGTCACTTGATTCACTCAGTTTCCATCCAGAAAATGCACTCTTTGTTGGAGGGCATGCATGATTTATTGTTTATGTGCAACATTTTTTTTTTGCCACAGAAGGGCATGTAATATGAAAACCGACGTAAACATTAATACACTCTGCAGCAACTTGTTCTGAATTGAACTTTTAAATATAAAGAGCAGTTTCAATAAATGACAACATGAGTTTGTTTTTTTATCTCGCTGAGTAGTGTGCTACCGTCTGGTTTTTTTTTTTATTCCACGTGGTAGAGGTGTGTGGCTGTCGTATTGCTTTTAAGCTTCTGCAATAAGTGTGCTTCTGGCACCTGGGACAAATTCTCAAAGCAAATATGTTTCAGGTAATTGTGAATTCTATTCAAACATGACACACATATTGCTGTATTTGTCTTGGAAAATTTATGCAGGCAAGCAGCTTTTATAGCTTCAGTAAATTATTCACTGTGGCAAATTCAGCTGACCCTTTTCAAGACTAACCATTAATTTTACAGCAGTGGCTTTCTATAATTCTAGTATTCAGTGTGTATACTGCTTCTTTTCAGGTATGTTAACATCATACAAGTCTGCATTCCTAAGAACTTAAACAGCCAGAGGCCACATTGCATAGACGGGGATCTGAGTATCAAGAAAAAAAAATCGATAATGAAGGTAGCAAGAAGTACTCACAAGCAAATGTTTATTGTCAGAGGTATGCAAGAATAATACAGCCCATGCAGGGGGTGCATGAAAGCCAGATAATAGCCACAAAAAACAAAGCCTACTCATATGTCACAGCCACTTTATTCAAAAATACGTTTAACTCCAGTGCACGCATAATGAAGCCTTGCTACTTATGTCAATTTACTAGCATTACCACCCAGTACTGCTGTGCTCCTGAATGGTGGCTCACGTTTGCAGGCAGCAATAGGTGCAGCAACATCCATCATTCATGCATCACTCATTTTGGACAATACACACCTTGCTGCAAGGAAATGGAGCCACAGTATAGCTTTCTAACAATTCTTGGCAATTAGTTTGAGAGAGGCGTTTCCTACCACACCAGACTAGACCGGCATTGCCGTGCAGCATGCTCGAAACCGGGAACGTAACTTCTTGCCCCCAAACCCAAAATTTCTGTTTACCTGGCATAAGATGATGTGCAGACAATCCTCACCTGCCCCCTGCCTTCCTCGCCCCCCCCCCCCCCCCCCCCCACATGTACAAAAATATTCCTGGCTACGGCACTGGTCCTTGTTACAAGAAATAGAAGTAGAGATCCTTGCTCTCGATGTTCGCCAATCTGGAACACGATAAAATTGGCTAGGCAAAGTAAAGAAGACACCAATGTCAACCTTCCAGCTGATATGAAGGATTGCTTCAAAATATGGAGGGGCATGTACCGATGTAGCCAGTAATGCTGTTTGGTCTGCACTCCAGCCACGTATTATTTATCAGGCTCAGTTTTACTGGCTCTCACCGAAGCAGAAGGACCAGATTGAGATCATTATTCAGAATGGGATGAGGGCAATAGCTGCTCTCCCTCTGTTCACTCAAGAACATGCCCAGGTGAACACCATGGCAGCGTTGCTGATTCAATGGGAATGAGCATGTGAATTAAAGAGGTTGCATGTTGCAGTCACTTCTGATTGCTTGGGTGCAAGAACAGACTTAAGGCTATGGCACGGCTGTACACTGATGTTCCTTTGGACCAATGTATTTTGTACAGACGCTGCAATTACAGGAGATGGAAGCATAGTATGAGTACTACCGTCTTTATAAAAACTAAGGAATATACAATGGATGTCTGCAACTCTACTTGAGCTTCATACCATACATGATAAGAGTCTGCAGAGCAGGGCTGGTACGCGATAGTCACACATGACACCAATGAGGCAGCCTCATTTTTATCAAACATCGCCCAAATACAGACACACACCAATTCCTTGAGTGTCATTTAATAGCTGAAGCAAGACAGTAAAGCCACATAGCTTTGTCAGAGGATACACAAGCTTTACAACTACTCAGTTTTAATGCTTGCTTACACTAGGTACAGGGACACAACTCTGGCCTTTTCAATGCCACGGCAGATAACAAAGCACACAACAACATCAACGACATGTATCTACCTGCACCTCTTGTGCCAGGCTCACTTACCGTCTTTCTACCCCGGAAAGTTTGCTCTGATGCGACACATGCTTTTACACTCAAATTCGACAGCCTTTGCTGCATCAATTTTGCCAGCACTGTCAAGGACACAGTATTCTTAACTGCAATTTATCATCAGGAAATACGTAATTTTAATAATGTGAGAGCAGGCATTTTGACTCACTTATTATGAATGGAAAGAAATGTCACTGCTGCCTGAATGAAGAGAGTAATCTTCTGCAGTTGTAGAGAGTCAGTGTAGCTTCATGCAATACTGTTTCACAGCAAGTTTGTACAAAGGATCATTACAGGCAGGGAATTATAGGCCTAATTGTGCTTTTCACTTGCTCTGAATGTCACCTTAGACAAAGCAGTGTGTGTAAAAAGGGCAAATGTTCTTTGAAATGGAGCATCTATCAGCAAGTAGAATTTTGCCTTTAGAGACTTTTTAGCATCCATGGTGGAGAGATTAAATTGCCAGTGTATCTCTATAAGTCATGCCTCTAAAGATGCACTTGGCGTTTAGGAAGGTAAATTTTTTTGACCAGGGAGGGACATACGGAAAAAACTTTAGTGAGAGAAGCATCTGCAAAGTTGCCAGCCTGGACTCGGGCCACCCGGGCATTATGTGCGGTGAGGCATAGCCTTTCCACCGCTGCCCGGGCCCACTGGATAGCCCATAGTTGGTTGTGTAGCTCCGAGCTAGTCAGAGCGCTTAGCCATCGCTGCTCGAGAAGGCCTGGTTCTATCTTGTCCTCTACATATACTGATCTGATCTGTGTGCACTTCCATAAGATGTGTGCCATGTCTGCGTGTTCGTGCTTGCAGAGCTTGCAGCTCGTGTCTGAGTATTGTGTTGAATTTAATCTGTTTAAATGTACTGGGTTTTGAAACGTTCTGATTTGCAACCTTCTCCAATCTGTTTCTTGAGACCTGTCGAGTTGTTTGCGGTGTAGTGGGTATGTTTCTCTTTGTTTCGTATAGTGTGTCAGTATGTCGTGGTACCTGACCAGTCTGTCCCTGTTGTCTCGTATCGCTACTTTGTTGTCGTCGCCTCCCCGCAGTCCTTCCCCTTTCCCCGGGGTTGCAGGGTGTTGGGCCGTCACTGTCCCAGCCGCGGTGGGTTAGTTCTCGCGCGGCTGGGTGGGCCTTCTCGTTGAGGTTGGGAGGGCCATTCATGGTTACTTCTCCCATATGTGCTGGGATCCATTTGAGGTATTTGGGTCATGTCAGAGAAACACAAATGTACTATTCTAAAATGGTACAGTGTTACTCTGCTGTTAGAAAGGTGATTCAGAAGAGCTCTCTAACTCCATTAACTAAATTTTCAGAGGTGATTACAGTGGGTGATTTCCCTGTTACTCTGGTATTGCTAGCCTGGTGCTTACGGTCGGTGATATGCAGAGCATATCAGTCTTGGAGCTCAACTTTCAAGAGCCAAGAGGCATGTCATGGGTGATTAAATCATGCATTTTCTCAGTCAGATGAAATTGTCACATTAAAACTGTGTACAAGCATTTCATCATCAGTACAGCTGTGAAAAGGTGGTAGTTTTGTGTAGTATAGCCTCCAAAATGCCTGACCAGTGGCGTTCTTTGTTGAGCCGACCATTCAGGCCTCCCCACTAGCTAAATTGTGGACACCACAGGTAGTATCTCCTCCATGCTTGCTTACGAGTTTATTAGGCTTTTTTTAACAAACAATTAATTTATTCTTTATTTTTGCTGTCATTTTGATGGCCTGTCTATGCTTCTTGTTTTCAAACGCTATCTTATTTTCATTATTGTGACCTTCAATGTATAAAACTGTAATATCCCACATAATCCACCGCGATTACTCGTAAGAGAGAAGTCAATATAGAACAAACAGTAGATGTGGGCAAATGTATATGCATTCATTGACTTGAACATTCACCTGCGAAGGCCTAAAGTCAGGTTGCTCAATGGATCGAATAATCTCAGTTGGAGAGCAGCACTGAGTGTGTTGATATGCCTCTCACTCATCCAGTATACGTAAATGCATGCCTCACCAAGACACTTTCAGACTTTAGTAAAATAATTAAGTTAATATGTTGTGTAACGCTGTTCAGTTGAGACTGTGAATGGAACTGTTATTAAAATGAGCAAGCTAGAGACAACTTTTGCAGTGTTTAATGCAGTGTTTATATAATTCATGGTAAGTGCAGCATGATATCGCAAAAGAACATAAATAATGCTCATCTCAATGTTTCCATCTATGCCTTTCATTTATTTCTTTGTCTCTTTGAAGTTAAGCAGCAGGGCATAACACAAGCACTGCTGCCTACGTTTATAATGGAGACATCAGTGGGTTTCAGACAGAGCCAACTCCTGTCCCTTATGCACATATGTTTTGCACATATGCAATATGTACGGTACTGTACATATATGCCGCGCTCATCTTTCGTCTACACGCTAATAGGAAGTTCGTTTATAATTGTGTGCGAGAAAAATACTAAACATCATTTCATCGGCACGTCGTCGGCGAGCAATATATATCTCATGAGAGCCTCTCAGCTGTACGTGCCAATTCGACCGAGTCATACATACATACGGCGCGATTCGGCATACACGAACCTATCTTCAGGGCCAGTATATCACATGGATTCCTTTCTCGGGGTTACCATTGTTATTATTACCTACCGTCCATATAAACGACTTATCGGTGATAGCGTACGCGCAGCACCGTAAGGACGGCACCTCAATCCGGCCTGCCTGCTCTATCGCCGACGACGTCGCAGGAAAAAAAAAAATATATATATATATGTATATATTGGCTTTAAGCATAACCGTCGGAATAAAGTGATCGCAATCGCACCTACTGTGTAACACAATAA
Source organism: Dermacentor andersoni (assembly GCF_023375885.2). NCBI lineage: Eukaryota > Metazoa > Arthropoda > Arachnida > Ixodida > Ixodidae > Dermacentor > Dermacentor andersoni. The sequence continues at coordinate 34,192,302 of NC_092818.1, forward strand.
GAAAAACAAAGCGAATGCCAATTAACAGAGCTGCGATACGGAAGCGGCCGACGTTTCACGTACCGTCAACACGCTAACTTAATTGTTGACAAAACATGATTATACGACTAGCGCTGGCCACACAGGAAGCGTTGTCGGCCGCATATGCTTAACTGGGTCCGAAGACGCTCGGGGCGGGCAAGCAATTACTCGGGCCCGGGCCGGGCTTAGACCTAGGAGCCTCTAGCCGGGGAACATTCACTGGCGACAGCCGGGAAGTCAGCGAGTCGCTAAAAGTTCTTGCGCGAGCGGAACGCAAGCGAAATTCAAATATGTTAATTTCGACTACATATTTACAATATCCACCGTCTACAATCGGGCAGCGCGAAGCATTGGGCCTCGCAACAGCTACGCAGTTAATCTAAGAACCCTCGGGCTAATCACAGGTCATATATCGAACCCCGCGTCGTAGGAATGGGCTATTTTCCCATGCCCTTCACCTGCGGGCTTCCCTCACGCAGCGAGCATACCATCCAAAAGTCAATCTATTATTGCCCGGCCGGCATCGCGCTCGGCGGACGTGAGGCGGCACACAACGACGGAAGCTTTGCCCAAGCCGGATTAGCAAACGGCGAGAAACTGCCGTATTGTAATAAGTCGTGGTTATCAGCGCGTGAAATGACAAGGAATAGCTCGATCATAACCTACGCTTATCCATACCGGCCTAGTCGCTGCGGTCGCGGATATGACACATAGCGCGTTACAGAAAAGTGTTCACAAAGCATTAACATCTCTGCTCGTGTATTTAATAACATTTTCTACTTATCGGACCTTTGCGCTAGCTGTTACATAAACTAAGATAAATCCTAAGTAATTCGCCCGCCTTGCAGTCTTGCTGACATAATGTGACTGGCGAAAGTTATTCTACTGCATGCACATAAATCGTATTCACATGTGCATAAGTTGATTGGTTACTTCAGCATGAAAAAAAAAGGATGCTCCATCTGTATAATTTCACATAATTACATTTTCCTTCCTTTCTTTCCTTTTCTTTTACTGTTGTGGTGGGTTGAGTACAATGTACAAACAAAATATTTATGTCACTTTTGCACTACTCCATCACTTAGGAACAGCAAATCAGCAATCAAGACAGATATACTAATTTTCTTATTATTTTTAAAATTTTTATTCATTATGAGACAGATCACACTTAGCTTGCTAGCTTTTTAACAAGCTCTTGGTCAACGACGACACGTATGTTTGGGACTCGATCTGAAGTAAACTGTGCAGTGCATCTGTCTCGGCATTCTTTGGAATGACAAGCCAAACCTTCATCTTCTGCAAGTGTGGAAACTGACAGTTTATGCAACCACACACCCATAACACTTCTACAAACCTGTCATTCTTATACACAAATGGTTGAAGTGTGATGTCAAAATATATGTCACTTTCATCACTCATTGATTCATGCGCGACATCTCTTGTACTAATCAAGACTTGGCTAAACGATACCATGTCCAATAAAATTTTTCTTTCCACATCTGCATACAATACTTTTTGTTGTGAATGATGCAACTGCATAGAAGGTGGCATGCTCATAGCTTTAAAAAAATAATTTCTTGCAGTTCCAACTGGCGTTCGTTCATTCGTAGAGCACATTTTCATTTCACTTCAATGCTCAAGCAGAATGTTATCATAAGCACATACTACTGCCCTCCAGATGGAAATTAGGCATTTTCAAGCGAGTTTCAAAACATTCTAAATGAAGTGCATATGCTATTTTGGCATTCTACTCTGATCATTTATGGCAATTTCAATTTCTCCGTTATTAACTGGACAACAGAATCTGTCGCAGCTGCTCATGCTCAATAGCACACTTTCCTTCATTCCTGTCTACACTTCCCATTACCTCAACTCATTACTCTCCCAACCTGTTCATCATGTACATTGGCCAATATTCTAGATCTCATCAGAGGTAGACAAATTAACATTCAAATATGCAAAGCCATCAAAATCGCCCTGGGCCTACCATCTACGGCTTCGACTACGAGACTTCTCAAGATGGGCGTACACAACCCCTGGCAAGAATTAGCAAGCTCATAAAGCCAGTCAGTTAGAATGACTTAACCTCACGCCCACCGGGAGATCAGTGCTGCAACGGCCGAGCTGCGGTGAAACCTTTATAAGCCACCATGGACCGAAAAGGAAGAATTCCTCCAAACATCCACAAATCCCTGTGCATAGCACCAATCACACGCAACATGCACCTCACGTACAACAAGACAAGAAGACAAACCCGAGTGGATGCCCTACGGCGAAGACACAAGCAAGATCCGGACTCCAGATACATCGACGCAGCCAAATACCCGCAATGAAATGCTTACGCCCTGAACGTCGTAGATTCTCAGGGTAGAGAGCTAGCGTCTGCCGCAGTCCATGCACTAAACCCTGAGACTGCAGAATTTTGAGACTGCAATCACCCTAGCAACTACCACGTGCAAGGACGCAGCTATCGTTTTTTCTGATTCCGAAGCAGCTGTCAGGAACTACGCTAAGGGTCACGTGTCGACAGAAGCACTAAAGATATTGAAGCACAACAGCACTATGATCCCCTACACCTGCGTGACCTGGGTTCCTGGGCATGACTGGCTGGAGGGGAACGAAGCAGCACATGCCGAGGCCCGAGGCTACACCTGCCGGCCCAACCCTTCCTACTCTCAAGATGCTCGGTCTGCGTCAGCAGGAGCAGAGACCGTACCCGTCACCTACTCAGCGATCCTTCAACATCACAGGGTAGAATGCAGGGTGTAGCCACAGCCTCACCCAAACCTCACCAAAGAAGAAAGTACCACACTCGGAAGACTACAGAGTAACACTTACACCCACGGAATACTCATGCACAGACTATACCCAATGCTACAAGGATACCACTGCCCAATGTGCGACTTACCAGACACCTTGGCGCACCTGATTCTCGAGTGTCCATGGCATCTAAATACAGATGCATCGCCTTCACCGAAAGAATATAACGCCAGACAAGAAAGTGAAGACCTCATTGAAACGTGGGAGGCCAAGCTCGTCTCCGAGGGCCTGGAACAACAATGACACCTCGTCGCCAGGGACAAGGAGGCAGCAAAGGTCAGAGGGTTCCTGGAATGAGGAGACCTCCCACCGAGAGTAGAACTGGCATTTAACCCGGATACTGTTTCAAAAATAAATGTTTATTCCTCCTCCTCATCTCGACGAGCGATCCTCTAATCTGTTCCGGCATTACTCACCTGAACAGGCTGTCTGATCATGCAGTTATAGTAGGTCTGCTTAACTTATCTTTAACAAAAAACGAAAACATGGCATGGCAAAGATGCACATTATGTGACAAAGAATGCCAGATGCCACTAAAATCCACACGTCAGCAAGTTTACAGCTATGATTTATTTTGAATAACAGTGATTATGGCACGTAATAAACCGCTATTCACAGCCTGACATAATCCTAATTCTGGTGGTGACGTAGTTCCCGAGTTATAGTGTGTGCAGTCATTAAATGACATGTCACAGGTCACAGCAAATTTAATAACAAGCTACTCAAGAATGTGTCCCAGCTAGTGTCGCAACATACCCCCTGGGTTCATTCTTAAGACTGGTGAGTGGCTAAAGTCATCCCATTCTATAAATCCGGCGAGTGTTTCTCACCCCTTAACTACCAATTAAGATCAACCAGCACAATTTGCAAACTTATGGAACACATTATTATTTCACAAGTCATCGACTATTTCGAAGATCCCAGTTGAACATTCAACTACCAGCACAGGTTTTCATTTACATTACGACTTAACATCAAACCACCACATTTACTCCATCTTTGCAGGAGTTGGTCACTCTCTTGGCATCATCAAATGAAACCTAAAGCATGCTCTCGTCAACATACATAAACTTGCTTACACAACACTAATCCACACAAAGCTCGAATACGCATCACTAATACAGTACTCTGGCAGGTATACATTGTTGACGAGATTGCATTTGTTCGAAACTGGGCTGCTCACCTTCATATTTTCGAACTATTCATCTTACACTTGCGTGTCATCACTAAAAGCACGTACCGATTTACAAGCACTATCCCTTCGCCACAAATCAGTGCGTCTTTGCCTGCTTGACAAACTTTATAATCATACTTCCCTTCACAATCATTTCTTTCGGTCACCACCTGTCGTCTTTTCATGCCGGGATCACCACCTCAAATTCAAGTGCACACCATGTCACACGTTACAATATGCATGCTCTTTTACACCCTGCATCATCACTGAATGGAACTGCTTTCCCTCTGATATTGCCACAGAATCTGGCACTAAAATTTTACGACGTGCTACGCACTGTTAATTAGTTGCCTTTTTTATTACATTCTTGTTTAGTTATTTTGTGAGTTACTAATAAATACCTGTATTATTACCGTAGTTCATGTGGGCATGCATATTTTCAACATTTGATTGTGCTGTGTGCATAACTTTCGTTTTGCAATTCTTATGATTTCTTACACTCTGTTTCTTAATAGCTAAGCAACGTTAGCATACTTTCGTTCTGTACTTTGTCCTATTATTTATTGTAACTATTACTTTGTAATCTCGTTTATGTTTGTACTACTCCCTCCCATGTTATGTAATGCGCTCAACTGAATGCCTTTAAGGGCCCCATTGAGCACTGCAGCATTGCTACTTTGATGTAGCAGTGTTGTGAGGCATTTTGCCACCCCAGGTAAAGTTAACTACTGCACTCCTCTCCACTCTAGTACCAAATTCAGGCGCATCATGCAAATTGCTTAAATGATATTGGGCGACATAAAAAACGACACGGACGTGAAAGAAGACGACACACCAAGCGCAAACTTTCAACTAAGTTTATTGTGCCACTGCGTCATTTTATACATGGCAGGCAACGTAGATCGCGCATGCGCTTACAGGGAAAAGAAGTGCGAAATCATGTAACATGGTTACGTGTCGTGTGAAGCCGCGTCCAAGTAACGTAATTCTTTTTCTGTGAGAGCCAGAGACGGGAAGCTGACACACGCATCACCCAATTTTGCGATCATCTGCGCCTCAGATATCTCACGGATGAGCTGCGTACTGCCGCGGGAAACAATCGTACATTGATCCTCGAGAGGTTTGCACCCATGATCGCGACAGTGGATCGCCAAGAAACCGCCAGAGCCGTTTTTTACATTGTTGCTGTGCTCACGTTGAGGCAACGCCCAGTTTGTCCTATATATTTCTTCCCACATGAAAGCGGAAGGTTGTACACCACCCGGTGTACTCACTCGACAAACTTTTTTCGGTGATGCTGTCTGCACTTATCGGAAGGGACGGCATTTGGATCCGTCAGCCTGCAAAGCCTGCCGAGCTTGTCGGGAGCAGAAAAAACAACTCTTACATTCGCTCTTTGGGCAATCTTTTTCAAGTTGTGGGATATCCCGTGCATGTAAGGTATGACACTAACTTTAGGGCGTGTGTCAGGAGGGGCATCGGCAACTGACTTCTGCGTACTGGATCGCGCTTCTCTTAAGATGCGTTCCGCGACAGACACTAGCACCACCCTAGGATATCCAGCCAAGGACAACCGTAAAGTTTGCGCTTCTAAGCTTACGTCCACAACATGGCAGCAAGACTTGCTAAGGGCATTCTTGAAGCACAAACTGACAATGGCCCGCTTAACAAGCTTAGAATGTGCGGACGTATACGGCAGAAGTGGTTTGTTGGCTCGCGGCTCATACGACCAACACGTGTGGCTGTCCTGAAAATTCAGGCGAAGATCAAGAAAACGAAGAGACCTATCTAGTGGCATCTCATGAGTAGTTTGAAGGGGGGCTAAGCACTTCTGAAACGTTTCTAACGCTTTCTTAGCTTCCAGAATGAAGGCATCAGAAGAGCAGTCAATAAAAGTAAAAAGTCATCAACGTATCTAAATGTTTTAAAAACTGCAGTACCTTGCACTTGTAAAGAAATGTCATGGTCTAAACAGGATAAAAACAAGTCACTAAGAATGGGAGCAATGCAAGAGCCGCTCTTCTGCAATGCACTCCGCTCTTCTGCAAAAAACATTGGTTATCCCAAGTGATAAAGGTGGAATTAAGATAAATCTGTAAAAGTTCTAAAAAACATGGCCTGCACAACAAGCACAGTATCTTCAGTGGAAATTGTAGGGTTATATCTTGCATACAGAAATGTAGAAACGTGTAAACAAGGCACCGTGCTAAAATTTGTCTTGTGAATTCCTACTGTGCCAACTGTGCAGATTGATGACATATAGTTCGATGTGGGAGCTGGCCCAATCCACATGTACACAAAGGAAAATGATTCACCTCTTAAATATGTGAAATGACGCCTAGGTAGGCACAGTAAATTTTCAGCTCTGTATGCTTCAGTGTTATGCTAGAAGAAAACGTTTTTTTAGTGTGTTGCTGATTCACAATTATATACCAACTATGCATATAGAAGAAGAATCTGCAATCTTTTAGGCTGTGTGTTAAAATACCATGTATACAAACCAAGGGAAAACATTGGGAAGGCGGGAGATGGAAATTCAAGAGGATGAGCAAAACGAGAACATTGTGAAAGCAGGGGCCAACATTTCAACAAGTGGGCTTGTCTTCTTCAAGACGACATATGCTTTCCTCATCACAGTTACAGATATTAAGAATTAGTTCAGTTGATGCCCAGCCTGATACTGTGTGATTATACTGACACATATGCACACAATTGTTTGTCCTTTTTCTGTGGATTGCATGTCACCTACTAACAACTGAAAGATATCAGTCAACGCGAGATTAAAATAGTGTAGTACTTTGCGGAAGGTATATATGTATATATTGAAATGGGGTTTATTGCAGCTCGTCGGGGTATCGCAGGTAGCTCTAGTTCACGAGTCCTAGCGCTTCGCATCAACAGCCCGAGCTCGTGTCTCGCGCCGCAGCGGTGGCAGTCCGCACAGTGCCACATGCATATTGCCCACTACAACTACAGTGCCACAGGCATATTACCCACTACAACTTCCCCCGCGGCGAAGAGGAGCCATCCTGGCGACCTAAGGCGACGATACGATAAGGGGGTCGTGGTACGGCTTCAGGCGGCTGACGTGAACGGTCTCGCGGCCACGGCGGCGTTTGTCCGAAGATGGCGTCACCGGTTCGACCACATAATTCACAGGCGAAGTACACGCGACGATCCGGTACGGACCTTGATATTTCGGAGCAAGCTTTGGGCTAAGGCCTGGAGCTTGGAAGGGCAGCCGAAGCCAGACGTGAGAGTCCACGGCGAAGGACTGTGTGGGCTGATCGTTGTCGTGGCGATCTTTGTGGATTCCTTGGGTATCCGACGTGAACGAGCGAGCCAGTTGGCGGCACTCTTCAGCATGGCGAGCAACTTCGGAAAGAGGGGTGAATTCAGAGGCATCCGGGTGATATGGTAGTACGGTGTCGAGGGTAGTGGATGGTTCACGCCCATAAAGAAGGAAAAATGGTGAGAAGCCTGTGGTAGCCTGAACGGCGGTATTGTATGCGTACGTCACAAAAGGGAGGACATCGTCCCAATTGGAATGATCAGACGCAACATACATGGTGAGCATGTCCCCAAGAGTGCGGTTGAATCGTTCCGTTAGACCGTTAGTTTGTGGGTGATACGCCGTAGTGGTGCGGTGAATAGTGCCGCACGCGGCGAGTAGCTCATTAATAACTTCGGGCAAGAAGACACGGCCTCGGTCACTGAGCAGTTCTCGCGGTGCGCCGTGCCGCAAGACGAAATGCCGTAAGATGAATGCGGCCACGTCGCGAGCAGCAGCCGAAGCAAGTGCAGCAGTTTCAGCATATCTGGTCAGGTGGTCTACGGCGACAATTATCCAACGATTTCCGTTAGCACTCCATGGAAGAGGCCCATAATGGTCGATGCCAACCCGATCAAAAGGGCGTGCAGGACAGGGTAAAGGTTGCAGAGGGCCTGTCGCATGAGAAGATGTCTTCCGTCGCTGACAAGCTGCACATGATCGAATGTATTTGCGGACATAAGAATACATGCCGCGCCAGTAGTACCGCTGGCGGAGCCGCTCGTAGGTTTTCAGGACGCCAGCATGAGCTTGTTGTGGGTCTGCATGGAAATACGTGCATACGTCGGAACGCAAATGGCGAGGGATGACTAGCAGCCATTTGCGACCGTTTGGCTGATAGTTTCGGCGGTACAAGATGGCGTCCCGTAGCACGAAGTGGGAGGCTTGGCGACGAAGGGCTCGAGGGCATTTAGACGTAGAACAGTGGCGTAGAACAGGCGGTGAGGTAAGCCGATGACGCAGAGTGGTGAAGGCTTGGTCACATGCCGGAGTCCAGTCGCGAAGGTCACCAGGGCCAGCCAGGAGCTTCGTCAGGGGAGCGATGATACAGGCAAAATTGTGCACAAAGCGTCGAAAATAAGAGCACAGACCGACAAAACTTCGGAGCTCTTTCACTGTAGTTGGCCGCGGAAATTCTGCGACAGCACGAAGTTTGTCAGGGTCGGGAAGGACGCCGTCTTTGGACACGACATGGCCAAGCATGGTAAGCTGGCGGGCTCCGAAGCGGCACTTTTTCAAGTTAAGTTGAAGGCCGGCGGTGGTAAGGCAAGTAAGGACTTCGCGTAGACGAGAGAGGGGAGTGGTGAAATCAGGGGAGAAAACTACCACGTCGTCTAAATAACACAAGCAGGTCTTCCATTTGAGGCCTCGTAGAATATTGTCCATCATCCTTTCGAAAGTCGCGGGTGCATTGCAGAGACCGAATGGCATAACTGTAAACTCATACAGGCCGTCAGGCGTAATGAAAGCTGTCTTCGAGCGGTCGGATTCATCCACTGGCACTTGCCAATAGCCCGATCGCAAGTCCAAAGAAGAAAAGAATTCGGCACCATGAAGACAATCCAGGGCGTCATCTATGCGTGGTAGAGGATAGACATCTTTTCGTGTAATCTTGTTGAGGCGACGATAGTCCACACAGAAACGAATCGAGCCACCTTTTTTCTTAATGATTACTACAGGAGACGACCAAGGGCTGCAGGATGGCTTGATAACACCACGTTCAAGCATGTCTTCAACTTGCTCGGCGATGACACGACGCTCGGTGGATGACACGCGGTACGGACGCTGGCGTAATGGTGCGTGATGTCCCGTGTCAATGTGGTGAGAGACGGTACTTGTACGGCCTAATGATGCTTGGTTGCAGTCAAAAGAGGCATGAAAAGAATTTAAAAGAGTAATAAGCCGCTCACGTTGCGTCGGCTCGAGGTCATCGGCAATAGAGCGACAAAAAACATCCGGTGGGACTCGGTTAGATGACACATGGGGCGTCAGTGCTGTTACGTTGGCAGTATCGACGTCGTCGGCCATGGGGAAATGCACAATAGCGTCAGCGCCCACAGACTCGATGGTACCAATAGTCTCGCCACAGTGCAAAGCCAAAGTGTACGAATTTGGGTTAGAAATCAGTATTTCTGCAGCCCCATGGTGAACCGTGAGGAGGGCGAAAGGCAACAATATAGGCTGGCGGCGAATGAAGACGGCAGCGGGTGAAAACATGACCGTCGCTTCGGCAAGCGATGCGCATGAAAGAGGGACGAATACCGCGCTGTGAGGGGGAAGGTCGGTATCTGAAGCTACACAGATCCTGGTAACATCACGAACTTGAAAGTCGTGAGATGGCAAATCGCACAGAACGGAGAACTGAACCTCAGCACGTGCACAGTCAATGACGGCGTGATGGCGCGACAGAAAATCCCAACCGAGAATCACATCGTGGGAGCAACAAGTTAGCACCAAGAAATCAATCGAATACAAAATGTCTCGAATCAGCACCCTGGCAGTGCACATAGCGACTGGCTGAACTTGTTGTGCACTGGCTGTTCTAAGCAATAGTACCGAAGGCATCATGGTCACTTTCCGTAATTGACGGCAAAGTTTCTCACTAATCACGGATACAGCAGCACCTGTATCGACGAGCGCAAGACATTTGATGCCATCAACAGACACTTCAATAACGTTAGCGGGGGAAAAACGAGGACTTGGATGTTCCGACGATGACGCAGTTCGTGCCTCAGGAACTGCGGAAATCAGTTTTCCGCCTCAGTAGTAATGGCACTGGGCCTACGACGCATTGGTGAGAGTGAGCGCCGACGAGGTGAAGGCGAGCGACGAGTATTGTAGAACTGTGACTGCGGTGCTGGTATGTCATCAGCAGCGTAGACTTCCGGTGGTGGTCGCTGAGGCACACGGAATGGTCGGAAGCCGGAGCTGGGTCGTCGCGCGGTGCCCACGAAGGCCGGCAAGCGCCGGCGGCAGAAGCGCGCTACATGTCCCGGTGTACCACAGGCAAAGCATATTGGGCGGTTGTCAGGAGTGCGCCAAGGATTTGTGCCTTGCTGCTGTGCGCTGAAAAAGGGAGCCACCTGCTGGCGAGGCGAAGGCGGATGAGAGAACACCGGCTGGAGAGGCGCTGAAGGCGGAGGAGAGAATCCCGGCAGACGAGGCGCCCGTGCAGCGGCTTCAGCATACGTCAGAGGCGCGGCCACGGGAGCCGGCTGACACGGAGGTGGAAGAGCTTCGGTCACTTGCTCTTGAATTATCTGTCGGATCGCTGGAGCCAAATATTGAGAAGGCTTCTCCGTGGTCGGCAAAATCGAGAGCTGTCGCGCGACCTCCTCGCGCACAAATTCTTTTATTTGCGTCAGCAAAGTTGTGTGGTTGTCGCCAATAACCAATGCTGCTAACGAGTCTTCCGTAGGCGGTGGGCGCCGAGCTAAGATGCGTTGTTTCCGTAGCTCGTCAAAACTTTGGCACAAATTGATAACTTCGGCCACGGTACGCGGATCCTTCGCTAACAACATTTGAAATGCGTCCTCATCAATGCCTTTCATAATGTGTTTTATCTTGTCCTGTTCCGCCATTGACGGATTCACGCGCTTACACAGGGGCCGTATTCTGTAGCGGTTCCTTTGGGAACCGGTTCCCTTTGGCTGTTACGTCTGGATTACGTCACTCGGAGAAAGAGTGGAACGGGGCGGCGTGAGGGGAACCAATCAACGAGCGGCGGTCTGCCGGAAGATCACGTCATCATTTTTGTTTGTATTAGGGGACGGTATAGCAATTGAAGGATGTTACTGGTTTGATAAAAAAACATTCGTTTGTATAGAACACTTGCAAATATATTTTCAGTAATAAATGTGAGCTTGCGGCGCAGACCGCTACTGGGAGTTGTAATTTTATTTGTGTTGTTTTCTTATTTAGTCGCTAGGTGGTGTGCCATACGTTATGCAAACAAGTTGCCTCGCTTTGTTTACGTTTTGGACTTGCCAGTTTGCGCGCCGAATCCGAAACTGGGTCCTCATGTTTGAGCGAGGCCGCGCGATATACTCGTGTCATTTGTTGAAGAGCACCCCTACCTTGCGAAGGCGTCGTGTGTGCTGGGTCAACAGCTGACGGCGGCGCGCAAGGAGGAGCTCTGGCAGCCAGTGACTGCCTTGCTGAATGCTGAGGGCCCGGCAGTGAAAACTGCAGCCCAATGGCGCGGCGTGTGGAAGAAAGATGTGTATAACGCCCGCCGTGATGCAGCCGCCTTGCACGCCGAAAGCAGGTAAGCACACTCGTTGACGGAGCTTTTGCGCACCATATTCTAACAAACGTGTTAATCACAGAGGAACCGGAGGAGGCAGCCTGCCCGGACCGCGAGGGCGCGTCCTCTCCCTAGTCGGAAGGGCGAGCGCCATCGGAGTCTGCCCGCCGTTCTTCGAGCCCGACGAAGAGGTGAACATCAGCGCATGGGTTTCAATAGGTCAACGCCAAGTCGACGCGCTGTCGCGATTTATGGCAACACACACGCTTTTAATTTTTCAACTTTGCCCCGTGCGGTCCGTTTATGGAACGCACTACCAGATACCATTGCATGCCAATATAAACACACTGCATTTCGCAATCTGCTAAACGATCAATATGCCGTTTCAACCGTCTAAACACGTCATGTCTTTTGTAATTTTCTTGCATTTTTTCTACAAGTTAAAGAATTTCAGTGGTCCCAATTTCTTTACAATACTTACTACTGTATAACATGCAAAAATGTTTACAATGTTATTATGCTATTATGTTGTTGTTTACCATTTATTGTTATTGCTCTACATATTGTATTTGCTAATGTAATAATTTTCCATGTTCTGTGCGTACTCCTTTCATTATGCTGCAGTTTATTTCTTTCCCGATTCCATACTAATATGTTACCGTATTTCCCCATTTACACTATACCTTCTCGAAGGCCTGTAAGGTACATGTAAATAAATAAATAAATATTTACAATGTTTGCAGATGACTGTATAGTATGTAGGGTCATCAACAGCGAATCTGACCAACAAGCACTACAACACGATTTGGATTTGATTGCCATATGGTGTGAAAAATGGAAAATGTCACTGAATGAGAAAAAGAGTGTCCACGTCACCTTTACCTGGAAGAGCTCATACGACAGCAATCGTAACACTATAAATAATGCTACTCTTGAACAAGTGTCAGAATATAAATACTTAGATGTATTTTTTTCTGCTGATCTAAGGTGGAACAGGCACGTTACTCATGTTAGGAACAAGGCTGTCGGAGCATTAGATTTTTTGAAACGTAACTTTAGTAGCTTGCCACAGAAACTTAGGGAGCAACTGTATTTCACACATGTGCGCAGTACACTGGAGTATGCGTGTGTTTGCTGGGATCCACATGCTACAGAACTTGTAGATAAACTAGAAAAAGTGCAGAACAGGGCAGTTCGGTTTGTCCTTGGCAATTATGACAGGATGCTTAGCATGACAGAAAGCAAAAAAGCATTAAATTGGCATCTTCTTGAACACCGTCGCCGAAATCTCAGATTAAAATTTCTTCATAACATATACCACTCTAATACGGGGATAGCCAAGTAATTGTATTTTCAGCCGCCCACATATGTTTCTAAAAGGTGAGATCACAAATTAAAAATATGCGAGATTCCTTTTGACCCTCTATTGCATGAATTATGAAAGTCATTTTTTCAGCTTTCATTATTGATTGAATGAACAAACATGACTGTAATAATAAAGATAAAGCTTTGTGCCAAATATGGCACACCATGAAGATGGCTGAGCGCTCTTGCTGCCATGGGCGGAAAACAAAGCTTCACGGACGGTGGCCTTTTGATGTGATGTGGGGAATGAAATGAAACAGTTGTTTGCTGCGTTCAGGCACAGATGAATGTTTCACTTCTTCTATCTTACCAACGACTTGTTTGTGCAAGGTGGCCGCTTACATCTTTGTTTCTTCTCGTCAAATTCTGGCCAGTGGCTGACTTGGTCAGATCGGTCGTCTTTGGGTGGCATTGCGGCCGCTGGTCCCTGTGCTTTTTTGACTTGAACATGGAATTCGATGTCCTGACTAGAAGTCCTTCCTGGTTGCTAGTTGGGTAGGCACTTGTTATGCGAGGTAAGGCATTCTGCAATTTCTGCTTTTAATTGAGCCAGCGGTAGTACTTGTCTCCTCCTAAGCTGCTCCTGCACCCTCCTGTACAATACCCATGCTGTTAGTACCGATAAGTCTAGCATAGGCGTAAAAATTCGAAAGTGCCATTTCTTCGACATCTGATATGTATGCAGTAAAGTCCAAACAGAGAGTCCAGCAGGTCGACACCACCCATGTGCCTGTTATGGACCTTTCCTACGCTGGGGCAATCAATTTCGCGAAACACCTTGGCGGAGGTAAACCAGCGCTGAGTCTTTTGGACTGGATCTCTCCCAACAAAGCTCGACAGAAATGTCACGGAGCGGTTGTCGTATCAACGCACACACGATAACTCTACGTCATCTATCGCGCTTGTGAGTGCCTCTGAAGCACCACTTCCTTTACATTTCAGTTCCTTTTCACTTTTCAGGCGGCTGTTTGGTAGACAATTCGCCCTCACCGTACCGATCGTCAAAATTACATCTTGTGATAGAGCGACCTGCAGCTTCGGGCTATTGAACAGATGGCAGCACGTTACCATATGTTGTATTTCAAGTTCATACTGTGCCAAATATGGCACACACCGATTTAGGTTTCTCTGCTGTAGTTGCAGGCAAAATTGAGAAAACTAGTAACTGCCTTGAATTGGCGAGGCCAAAAAATATGCCAAAATAATTTTTCTACCTTTCTGCAGTCGAACTTTTCAGAGAGAAAAAAAACAATTGCTCGTGTTTGCCCCCTCCGAGTTTCACGTCGCATCCCAAAATCTACTTCACCTCTGTTTTGTGTATTACTCAAGAGATGGCAGCACTTGCCCATAATAAGTGCGCATAACTACGAGATTTACTCTGACGGTATCACATTCTCAACTGGGAATCTCACACATGCGAAAAAGAATGGTAACCGGTATGTGCCAAATATGGGACGCCATGCAATAGAGGGTTAAAAGCGACGCTTTCCGCTACTCTTTCTATGTTCGTACTATAAGAGACTGGAATACTCTACCACCTGACACTGTCTGTATTTGTTCAAATGATGATTTCTTCCATGCTTTATGAGTGTAATTCTGAGTGTTAATTTATATGAGTTGTACCCTCCCTGCTGTAATGCCTGAATGGCGAAGCAGGTACCCAATGAATAAAATGAATAAATAAAGAAATGTTTCATTGTCATGATTTTGTTTATATTGTTGCACCTTGTTAAGCAGCAATTACGAGCATTATGTGAAATCATGTGTGCAAGAAATGCAATGTTGAAGCAACTCTTGAGTTTAAACAAAGCAGTAGTAAGCATGAGTGTCTGCTATTTAAAGAAATCCTGCTCCAATAAGTGCTTGACATGTCTCGTTTGTTGCTATACGTTTCAATATGTGCTTTACAGATTGCTGACGACATTTCAGTTGCTGTGTAACTCATGCTTCTCTTGCGTGTCACACATGAACAGACATCTTCAGCTTTGGAACAATGCATACTGCACAGTAAAATAGGCATTGCAAATCAATATTCAACAATGCAAGATTGGTTGCCATTCACCTTGGAAATAACCTTTATTTAGGGAAAATTCCCTGGCGAGACAATATTCAAAAGCACAGTGAACAAAGCAAAGGAGTAACATAATGGCACATGGTTATTTGTCACTGCATGTGTATCTGTCATGCTCAACATAGACAAATCATGTGCTTTTCACTACTGCAGTATGCAGCATACTATGATTAGCCACATGTGAGCACACGCAATGTGTTATGTTGAAGTGCACGGCCTATTTACTTTTATGAAAATAAAAATAAAACATGTTACACCAGCACATGTATCCACCTCATTTGCCAGCGAATGCGCCGGCGCACACTTTGCAGGTAGGCAATGCGCAAATTTCTGGGCAGCCGAAACACACCAACTATGGATTCACGCACCGCACGGCCTCTTTGAAACAAAGCTCGAGAAGGCTGTACAGGGTGCGCCTGCGGTGGCACCTGTACTTGAAGCGGCACTTGTGCCTGGGCTGGCTCCTGTGCGCTGTCGTCATGTGCACCGTCGTCACCTGGGTCGTTTGGCAGAGGCACGCCTGCTGCAAGGCAGAGGTTATGCAGCGCTGCACAAGCTGCAACAATAGTGGCTGCTTTCTGAGGCGAGTAGTGGAGCACCCGATACCTCTGCAGGCATCGGAAGCGGCTCTTGACGACTCCTATGCACCGCTCAACGGCATTTCGCATTGATGCGTGTGCCTCATTATAGCGCCCCTCTGCCGTGAGGCGATTTGGGTGACCAGGCACAGGAGTCATGATCCATGGCTCTAGCGGGTACCCAGAGTCCCCTGTAAAGTGTTGCACGTCAGTGAACGAACGTGGATACATTAAGGCACAATGCAAGAACACAGTCTACGCCAGGGCCCTTTTACAACAGCAGCGGGTCTTGGATTTATTGTTGCAATATCTATCGAACATTGACCTTCCCAGAAAGTTGTAAAGAAAGTTCGACTCATTTTAAAGAAAAGCCCAATTTCACCTGTTGTCTCGGCTGCAAATCTCATTCTCGGGTTAAGTTGGACATGTAATATTTATTTCATGCTCGTGGTTTTCTGCTCCGCTCATCCCATTTGCTTCTCCCTAAATGTACATCCTCCACTAAAACTAATTAGCTCTTCTCTCTTCAGAAGTGTTATTTTATAAAACACTTCTAAGGTCTACTCTCGAATATGCTGCCAGTATCTGGGATCCTTACTCTACTTTTCGTACCTCTTCTCGTGAAGGTACCCGAACTCGAGCTACCCGTTTGATCCTTTCTAATCGCTCCAGCACCACATGTCGCTGCAACAAAAAAAATTGCAGACATTGTGACACAAAGAAAAATAGCGCAATTTGCACTATTCTACAATATATACTACACCGATCACTAACGTCGATGCCGAAAGTTTCACGCACACGCTTATTCCTTCGTTCCAAGGACAGTGACCAGGAACCAGCTACCCGAGTCCATTGTCACCAACCCTTTTCCATCATACTTGAAAACTGCCATTTCGACGTGTTCTGTAGAATTACACCTCTGCCTGTAACGCTCCACGTGGCATTCAGTGTATTGAAATTAATAAGTAAATAAACAGAATAACATGTCAGCTGTTGTATACATGCTGGTAAAAATATCTGCCTTCTAAGAGAGACATGTTTCTCTCGATAGTCGCTGCAGGTTCATTAGGTACTGCTGCATTCACAACACATTTCTAGCAAATCACGCTTTCTTAAAGCTTGCTAGGATGCAAAACTATTTGACTGTGTATGTTTTACATGTGGAAGAAGCACTGCTACTTTAGGTGCACTTACCAAGCAAGACTTCTCCATGAAGTAACAGGCCACGAGTGAGGCGGCGGCGAAATGCAGAATGCCTCCAAACGAAATAATCGTGGCACGATCCCGGAAACCGTGGGTCAATTGCCAGAATATTCAGCTTTGCATCACACACCTCGTAAGAGAAAGCAAAGAGAAGGTGTCAATGCCACTGCAACAAATATCTGGTACAAACTTTTGCTTACAACACTACTTGCCAATCAGTTACTGTTCAGTCAGCCAACACAATTACAGAAAAGGAGATATCAACATACGCAGTAGGCAGTTGAACTAATCATCAGCATGATAACAATGTCATCTTAACCTACAAATGCAATGTTGGCATGTGTACATGTGCTCATGTATGGCGTGCGGTCACAACACAATGTGCAAAATAATTCCTTTGGTTTCTTCCGTCCATATTGTACAAGATTCTGCTAGAGAGTGCCACCTGTGTTTTTTTCTTGTTTTTCCAGACAAAGTGCCTATTACAAGCGAAAGAACGCGGAAGTGGCAGCATGTGCCGTATTAACAGCTAGAGCAAATGGGTGTCCATACATTCTCATTCTCCCTCACACCATTTTCATTGATGGGATGCTCCTTTTCACGTTTACAGTCTGTTGGCCACAATGCTTTAGTTTTACGTCGAATAAGAATCACAAGGGCTCGTCTTCTGTTAGGATCGCTCGCAGACGAAGACTCCCTTCACTGCTACGGCGTCTATTCCGGTTTAAGTCGCGCGTAATGTGTTTACATTGTAGCATCGAAAAGGCTATTCAACTGTGATTAGAGAGCACTGAAAAAGTGCGGCCGGGTTCTGTTGCCAAGATCAAAGTCGTCATTACACATACAACACAAACGCTACTTTCTCGAATAGGAACGCAAGTATTACCGGCAATTGATGAAAAATAACGAAACGAAGTTTTTTACAACGTGCACTCGCGCAATCACATATCGAAAATATTTGTCAATGAACAATACTCACGACCATGCAGTTGAGGGCGTAATACCCTTTACGGCTCCAGTACGATTCCGTTTCGCCGGAGCCGAGCTTCTTAGGGCGAACGATGGCTATCAGACTCCCGTCCACACATCCTAGAACACCTGGAATTTTTCCACGGCTAAGAAAGCCTTCCTTGACGGCGGCTTTCTGTTGCGCCGTGGATGGGAATCTAACCCATCCTTTTTCTTTGCCCACAACCGTAATGGCCTTGGCGACGGCTGTAATGATCCGGCTGACCGAAGGCTGCGACAGTGCAATCGCTTCTTCATTCCCGACGCACTGTTGAAAGCTCCCGGTGGCAAAAAACCGCAGCGCGCACAGCACTTTCATCGTAGTGTCGACACCACGACATCTTTGAGGTCCGAGATGTCCTCCCAGCTCATCGCAAAGACGTCACACTATGCCTTCGGAGAGCCTAAAATGCCTTCGAAACTCTTCTTCGGCCATGCCGAACGCGTCGCGTCGTTGTCTTTCGGCACCCCCCAGCAACACAACCAAAGGAGCCGCCATTGCCGTCTCTGTCTCGTCTCGTCTAGGTGCCGGCTCGTCAGCTGGCGCGAGGTTAGCCGGCAGCCACGGTTGCCCTAGCAACCCTCGACATCATGCTCGCCCCCGCGCGCGACCCTCGAGAGAACCACTTCTCCGCGGTTCCTCTCCTAGCAGGGAACCGGTTCCTTTCCAGAAGATTGGCAACCTGTGTGACGTCATCAAAATTTGTCGTCCCGCCCACCAGGGAGGACGACAACGAAACGCCGACCAATGGCAACAGCCCAAAGGAACCGGTTCCCAAAGGAACCGCTACAGAATACGGCCCCAGGTCAATGACATCTTCGATGTAACTTGTGAACGTTTCACCGTGATGTTGCGCGCGCCCCCGTAAGCGTTGTTCTGCGCGAAGCTTGCGGACAGCGGGGCGCCCGAACATTTCTGTGAAACTTGACTTGAATCTGCTCCACGTTGTGAAATCGTGTTCGTGGTTTCGGAACCAGAGGTTCGCGACGCCGGTTAAGTAAAACAGCACGTTGTGCAACTTGGTGACGTCGTCCCACTTGTTATGCTGGCTCACCCTTTCGTAAGATGACAACCAATCCTCCACGTCATGATCATCGGTGCCGCTAAAGATGGCAGGATCACGCTGGCGCAATGCACCGGAAACGATGACCGTCGGAGGCTGTGGTGCATCTTCCTGGGTGGTTTCGTCAGGCATGGTCGCAGCAGTGGGTAGCGTCCGGCTTCGGAGTTCCAGTTTTCCAGGTTACCCCGCAGCTCCACCAAATGAAATGGGGTTTATTGCAGCTCGTCGGGGTATCGCAGGTAGCTCTAGTTCACGAGTCCTAGCGCTTCGCATCAACAGCCCGAGCTCGTGTCTCGCGCCGCAGCGGTGGCAGTCCGCACAGTGCCACATGCATATTGCCCACTACAACTACAGTGCCACAGGCATATTACCCACTACAATATATATATATATATATATATATATATAGCAACAGAGATTATGTTACGACCTTTGACAAGTCATGTGACGCGCTTGACACACCATGCTCACCGCTAGGTTGTTGTGCTTTAAGTGGCACATGTTTTTTGGGGCACAGGTTTGACCAATAAAGAGGTAATGCTTTGAAGTGATGTTGCCAGTGTGTTATTCTACACTGTCACGACAACGCGACAATGCTCTGAAGTGTATTTATTGATTTGACAGCAAGAATTCCATAGACAGTCTTTGTGGCATGAAGGAAGGAGATGCAGATCTGAATCATTATCATAATTATATATACATATTATTACCGTATTAACCATTAATATATGTCGTTGTACTGTGCGGTAGTACAATACATAGTATACCGATCAACACAGTCAGTGCTCAAAGTTACCCGGGCCTGGAGAGAGTCCGTCCTCTCTTCCATTTTCTGAGCAACGGCTCGGCCCCGCCTTTGCAGGTCAACTGTAACACTGCGGCAACCATTAGACAAGCACTAAAAGTGATTTTATTTCCAGTAGTGCCTTGTGAGGGCAAATTCCAACTCTCCAACTTTTGGAATTATGACCTAAATAAATAACTCTGTTTACAACCTCTGTCTGAGCAGCGTGATCATGAATGCCTTAAATTGTTGCATAATCTAATTAACACCCCACGCTACTCATTAAAGAACAACTATCTGTGTCCTGATAAATTGAAACCTACTAGGAATAGCCACAAACTTAGCCTTTCACCATTTCAACCGCATATTAACCTATTTAAGTATAGCTTCTTTCCTCATACAATTGAAAAATAGAACTTAATTACTCCCAGGCGAAACTTGGTCACTGCCTTTAGAGAAATTTTTGTTAAGTTAACTTGATTCATGCTGTGTTTTTTATATTGATTGTATCTTTTCTTTTGAAGGTATCATGTTTCTTAAGTTGCTGAAGTTGATTTGTGCAGAAGAATGTTTTGTTATATGCAGTGTACAAACCCACTCCTGTGATAGCCCAATTGGGCTGCAGTATGCGAAAATAAAAATAAATAAATGAAGAAGTGATTAATCCGCTGATAGAGAATGAGCAAAAACAGGGCAACAGCTATATTGTCCTACTTCTGCATGCATTTCCCCAAGGTATTGCACATCACCACCCTTAATTGCTCGACTAATTAAGATTCTTGACACAGCTAGCATACTGTTTCATGAGTCAGTTGAGTGTGAACCTACCTGTTCGTGAATTATTGAAGGTTCACCTTCGTTTCTTAGTTTACAAATTAATTTTAATTCGTTTATTTTTGCATTATGAGTGCAGTGCGCTACCACGCATGTATTTTGTAGACTTTTGCAGTAAGCAGGTGTGAAACCATGAAATATATTCTTGTAGTGCCCTGTGGTTCTGGGTCCTTTCGGCTTCTCTTACCACCAGTACCACTAGCCGTTACCTCCAGTGGTGCGGCCGTTATGTTGATACCGCCGGAGTGCTTTATTGAGCGATATGTGTGAACGTGACACGCGCGGCTTGCCCGTAAATCCGCGCGCGTGCCGCGTCAACAGAGACACGCCGCTTTTCTTTTTCTGGTGAAAATAGGGCAGAGCATTGAATAAACGAAGCTTTTCACAACACGTTTACAAACGGACAAACACGAAAGAATCACCAATCTGACTCATCATTGACATGTCTAATTGACCAACGATTTGGCGGCTGTCCATTGTATTTGTTAGGTTGTTAATTATGCTGTTTCTCACTGGTCACCCAAGCGAGACTGTACTAGTAATCATGCAAGCCGTTCGTTTTCTTGCATTTCGTGACTCGTCCGGCTCCTTTTGCCGACGAGAAGCAGCCTAATACTCGCTCCATCCCCAGCAGCAATACTCTAGAGAACGAAATATTGTCCGTCTATTTAAACCCCATTCAACCAGGTTCAGTGCCCTCAATATTTAGCCACAATTTGTAAGGAATATCGTTTAAAGGCCGCAGGCCAGCTGACAATGGACATAAATCGGAGGGGCCAAAGAAACTAGACTAAAACATTGTTTGCCGTGAGTATTTTCTAAACAGCACGTGCCTTATATCTTAAATAAATAAATAAATATAAAGAAATATAGACTGAAATAAATAAATATAAAGAAATCTAGACGGACATATGTTAGAACTTTGTTTCGTTCCGTCCATATTTAAGCTCTTCTAGGTGGCGCCACAACAGCCGTAGGTGGCGCCACAACATTGCCGTAAAAAATCGCTGTGCATTCTACCGACCATACTGACAGAATTCTGGGCGGTGTATTGTTTGCTGTTAGTGGAAACGTTGAGTGCTTTAATATAGTCACGAGATTGCCACCAATGTCACAAATACGACGTTGACAGTGCTGCAGCCATCTTGGCAGTGCTGCAGCTCGCTGTGAATAGTTTTTATATATATTGTTACGTAGGAAGACGCAGACGAAAAGCTATGTACAAATATATTTACAAGGAAAATACGCTGCGCTTGGCCAAGAGGCAACAGCCCGCGCTAGCTTCTAATCGTCGTCGTCGTCTTCACACTGCTGGCCTTTCGTGATCGCGCATATTGTGCCGTAGCACTACCCCCGGCTGCAAAAGCGCCGTCCCGGAGCGACTAAAGATCGGACTCGGAAGCAGTGTAGTAGGCCTTGAGCCTACTGACGTGTACGACATCACTAGATGCCACAGGAGAGGACGAGGTTGAGGCCACAGGAGCAATTTCGTAAGTCACAGGCGTCACCTGGCGCAGCACGTGGTAGGGCCCTGTGTATCGCGAAAGGAGCTTCTCTGAAAGTCCGACGTGACGAGAGGGCGACCACAGGAGCACGAGCGCACCAGGTGAAAACTGTACGTCACGATGGCGGGCGTTGTACTGACACTGCTGAGTGGTCTGTGAGGCCGTCAGTCGAGCACGGGCAAGCTGGCGTGCATGGTCAGCGAGGGCGATGGCGTCGCGCGCATACTCGCTTGTTGAGACCGCAGCAGGAGGAAGTGCCGTGTCTAGGGGCAAGGTAGGTTCGCGACCGTACAGTAGATAAAAGGGAGAAAATCCGGCGGTGTCGTGCCGGGAAGAATTGTACGCAAATGTTACGTAAGGAAGGGCAATGTCCCAGTCGTGGTGGTCCTTGGAAACGTACTTGGCCAGCATATCGGTAAGAGTACGGTTTAACCGCTCTGTCAGGCCATTGGTTTGAGGATGGTATGAAGTAGTCAGTTTGTGTTGAATGGAGCAGGAACGCACAATGTCAGCGATAACTTTCGAGAGGAAGTTTCGACCACGGTCAGTAAGCAGCTGTCGCGGGGCGCCATGAAGCAAGATAATGTCACGCAAGAGAAAGTCCGCGACGTCAGTGGCGCAGCTGGTAGGGAGAGCCCGAGTGATAGTGTATCGGGTGGCGTAATCAGTTGCGACGGCTACCCATTTGTTCCCAGAGGATGACGTGGGAAAGGGACCGAGCAGGTCTAATCCGACACGAAAGAAGGGTTCCACAGGGACGGTGATCGGCTGGAGATGACCGGCAGGTAGCACCTGAGGTGTCTTCCGACGCTGGCAGGGATCACAGGCAGCAACATAGCGTCGAACGGAGCGAGCGAGACCAGGCCAATAGAAGCGGCGGCGGACGCGGTCGTACGTGTGGGTTACCCCAAGATGTCCTGCAGTGGGTGCGTCATGCATCTCAAAGAGCACAGTCTGTCGTAGATGTTTTGGCACGACAAGAATAAGATCAGGGCCATCAGGGAGGAAGCTCCTTCGGTACAGAATGCCGCCCTGGAGGACATATCGGCGAACGGATGCGTCGGTAGGTGTAGAGCGCAGACGCTCGATGAGTACTCGCAGCGATAGGTCTCGGTACTGCTCATCGGCGATGTTAGCGAAGGCAGACACAGAGAAAATGCCGTCGGCGGTACTACTGTCGGCGTCGTCAGGCTCGTCTACCGGGTAGCGAGACAGGCAGTCAGCGTCCTTGTTTAGTCGGCCAGATTTGTAGGGGACAGAGAACGAATATTCTAGGAGGCGTAAGGCCCAGCGACCAAGTCTTCCTGAAGGGTCTTTCAATGAGCATAACCAACAAAGCGCGTGATGGTCTGTGACAACGGAAAAGGATCGGCCATATAAGTATGGGCGGAATTTCGCAACCGCCCAAACTAGGGGCAGACACTCACGCTCAGTAATGGAATAGTTGCGCTCCGCGGGTGAGAGGAGCCTGCTGGCGTAAGCGATAACACGGTCGTGACCACGCTGGCGTTGTGCCCGTACTGCTCCGATTCCGTGACCGCTGGCATCAGTACGGACTTCGGTAAGCGCAGAAGGATCGAAATGGGCCAGAACTGGAGGCGTTGTGAGAATGTCGATTAGATGAGAGAATGCAGAGGCCTCGTTCTCGCCCCACTGGAAAGGAGCGTCTTTTTTCAAAAGGTCGGTTAGTGGTCGTGCTATGGCGGCGAAATTCCTCACGAAACAGCGGAAGTACGAACAAAGGCCGATGAAGCTGCGCACATCCTTGACACACTTCGGAACAGGGAAGTGCGTAACAGCATGGATCTTGCCTGGGTCCGGTTGCACTCCGTTCGCGTCAACGAGATGTCCAAGGACGGTAATCTGGCGACGGCCGAATTAGCACTTCGATGCGTTGAGTTGCAGACCGGCTCGCCGAAAAACGTACAGGACTGCTGAGAGGCGCTCGAGGTGCGTAGCGAACGTTGTGGAGAATACGATAACGTCGTCCAAGTAGCACAAGCACGTGGACCATTTGAAACCGTGAAGAAGGGAGTCCATCATGCGTTCAAAAGTGGCAGGAGCGTTACATAGGCCGAACGGCATCACCTTGAATTGATAAAGACCGTCGGGTGTTACAAAGGCAGTCTTCTCGCGGTCGAGATCGTCCACGGCAATCTGCCAATTGCCGGAGCGAAGGTCAATAGAGGAAAAATAGCGAGCACCGTGGAGGCAGTCAAGGGCGTCATCAATCCGAGGTAGGGGATACACGTCCTTTTTGGTAACCCTGTTAAGGTGCCGATAATCCACGCAAAAGCGCCATGAGCCATCCTTCTTTTTTACCAGCACAACCGGTGACGCCCAAGGAATACATGACGGTTCAATAATGTTCTTGGCAAGCATTTTGCGAACTTCTGCGTGAATAACTTGACGCTCAGCTGGTGACACTCGATACGGGCGGCGATGAATAGGAGGGGCATCGCCGGTATTAATGCGATGTTTGACAGCTGTAGTTTGGGCTAAAGGACGATCGTTAAAGTAAAAAATATCGTGGTAGGAAAACAGAACGCGGTAGAGTTCACGAGCGTGTTCGGAGGGCAAGTCGGGGGCAATCATTTTCCGTAAGTCAGCGATGGTACAATTTGTCGACTGCGATGGTAGAGGAGTATCGGATGAAGTGTCGTCTACTGCAATGGATGCTACTGAGTGATCCTCTAATGAACAAAGCTGGGCCAAAGACATCCCACGTGGCAGCACTTGTGTCGTGAAGCCAAAGTTGACCACTGGCAGGCAGACGCAATTCGCCGTAATAGATAAAACTGTATGGGGTACTGTGATCCCGTGTGTAAGGAGGACGTCTTGCATAGGAGCCGCGATGTAGTGACCGTCGGGGACTGGTGGGGATGACACTAGGTCAACGTAGGTCAGTGCCGAAGGTGGCAAGCGAACGAAGTCGGCGGAACTGAGGCGACTGGGGTGTGGTTCAGCAGGATCCAGAACAGGCAGGTCAAGGCGGAGAGTACTGGCGGAACAATCGATGAGAGCAGAATGTGCGGAGAGGAAGTCTAAGCCGAGGATGATGTCGTGGGGACAGTGGGCGATGACTGTGAATAGCACGATTGTTGAGAGATCGGCGAAGGAGACGCGGGCGGTACACATACCAATTACGGGGGCTGTTCCGCCATCGGCGACACGGACAACAGGCGTCGTGGCGGGCGTGATAATTTTCTTGAGCCGGTTACGAAGGTCAGCGCTCATTACGGACAAATGCGCCCCAGTGTCTATGAGAGCAGACACAGAAACACCGTCGACTTGCACGTCAAGAAGGTTCAGATGAGTGGGCAAAGTCAGTAGAGGATTTGGCGGCGTAGGGAGCAATGCAGCGTCACCTCGAGGCGCTGCATCGTCTAGTTTTCCGGCTGCGAGCGGCGTCCGAAGGGAGTCGGCGAATAGGAGCGACGGGGCTGGGGAGAGCGAGATTGTCGTCGTTGGGGCGAAGGCGAACGAGAATAGGGGCGGTTCGTTGCAGGAGAATCAGTGGCGGCATTATCGGAGCGTGCGGCATAGGGACGAGAAGGGCCACCTGAGGGGCGAGAGTAGGCAGTATAAGTAGACCGGATCGGGGAACTCCAGCGACTACGACAGTGCCGAGAAATGTGCCCGATTCGATGGCAGTGGAAACAAATAGGCTTGTCGTCAGCAGTGCGCCATTCAGATGGGTTGCGGAAACGTGGTGGGTAAGAAGATGCGGGACGGGGCGAAATCGAAGAAGCCGGGCGGGTATCAGGGCGATGGGCCGAGCAGATGCTGTGAAGACCCATGTTTTCGAACTCCTGGCGGACAACTGCCTGGATCAGTGAGACCGTGACTGCAGATGTGTTGGTGGGACTGGAGTCGAAGGCAGCCGGATAGGCGGCCTCGATCTCACGCCGGACGATCCTGGTAACATCGGCAGTGTTGTTGGGACGAGGAGCGTCGGCACAGGAAGATGTCGCTGGGGTGTTGGGCAGACGGGCAAACTGCTGGTCAATACGTCGGCTTTTGGCGAGTTCCAGGCGACGGCACTCTTTTATAACAGCATCCACCGTGGCTACGTTGTTGCAAACGAGCAAGTTGAAGGCGTCATCGGCAATGCCTTTGAGGATGTGGGAAACCTTGTCTGACTCAGTCATGTGGGTGTCAACTTTGCGGCACAGAGCCAAGACGTCCTGAATGTACGTGACATAGGGCTCTGTTGACGTCTGCACACGGCCGGAAAGCGCCTTCTGCGCGGCAAGTTGTTGACCGTAGGGGTTGCCGAACAAGTCTCGAAGCTGTGTCTTAAGTTAATCCCAACTGGTGAGCTCATCTTCGTGCGTGCGATACCAAACTCGAGGTGTGCCACCGAGGTAAAAGACTACGTTGGCGAGCATAATAGTAGGGTCCCACCAGTTATTGCGGCTGACGTGTTCATACAGGCGGATCCAGTCATCGACGTCTTCCCCATCTTGGCCCGAGAATACGCCAGGATCACGGGGAGCGGGGAGAGTGATGTAGGTCGTCGAAGTGGCAGCAGGTGTCGGAGCCGGCGGAGTCGGGTTGTCGTCGCCGGGAGCCATGAAGGAAGGCTCGACGTACCGTCCACTGCGAAGCTCCGTGACGAGGTACGGGGAACGTCCACCTCCACCAGATATGTTACGTTGGAAGACGCAGACGAAAAGCTATGTAAAAATATATTTACAAGGAAAATACGCTGCGCTTGGCCAAGAGGCAACAGCCCGCGCTAGCTTCTAATCGTCGTCGTCGTCTTCACACTGCTGGCCTTTCGTGACCGCACATATTGTGCCGTAGGAATATGAAAACAAATCCAAAGCTTTTTTGGAAATACGCAAAAGGATGCGGATCTGACTCAACGGGAGTAAATGAAATTGTTTACCATCATAAGGTCCTATCCGATGATACAGCTAAGGTAGCTTGCTTTAATGATTTTTTTATTCTGCATTGCTTGCCCCAAACAACCTTTGGAAAATTTCATGTGAGTGCTGAGCCATTAATGCAACCTGTCGAATTCAGTGTTGGTGGTATCGAATCATTGTTACAAAGTATAGATGAAACTAATGCCCCCAGCCCAGATTGTATTTCTCCCCGCATATTGAAGTGCTGTACCTGGCCAATCGCATCTTACCTCTACCTAATCTACACTAGATCTCTTTCTACTGGAGTGCTGCCGTATGATTGGAAAATGGCACATGTAGTTACGGTTCATAAGGGTGGTCCAAAAAAATATGTAAACAATTATAGGCCTATCTCTTTAACATCCATTTCCTGTAAAATATTAGAGCATATTTTGTACAAAGAAATAATGTTACATTTATTACAACATAGATTATTAATTGATAATCAACATGGTTTTCGCAAGGGACTGTCCTGTACAACACAGCTAATTGAATTCTATCACGACTCAGTGGCTCAGGTGGATGAGAACGGGCAAAGTCATTGTGTCTTCTTAGATTTTCGAAAGGCGATTGTCATGGTTTGTCACTCATTGCTCCTTCAAAAACTTCATGAGGCAAATGTTGAGGAGTGTCTAACTGGATTGCCAATTACTTGTCGCAGCATCGGCAATGCATAATACTGAACGGTGCTACTTCTCCTTGTGTCGAGGTCACATCGAGAGTTCCTCAAGGGTCTTTTTTTAGGGCCGCTTTTGTTCTTAGTTTATATTAACAATATTCCTGCCGGGATATCTTGGCGTTTACGCTGGTTTGCCGACGACTGTATAGTGTATAGAAAAATAAAAAATAAACAGGACTTCATCGATGTGCAGGTTGATCTTACTAACATTCTCTTATGGTGTGAGAAGTGGAAAATCCAACTAAATAAAAAAATGTGTTCATCTGTTTTTTACGAAAAAAAGAAAATTATAGAAACGCGTTATTTTTTGAACACTGATATCATTGACCAGCAATATATGTATAAATATTTGGGTCTGATGTTTTCAAGTGATTGTTCTTGGAACGCACATGTGAGTAATGTAGTTGCAAATGCTGCCAGAGCACTAAATTTTATTCAGCGAAATTTGAAATCTTCAACTTTTGCCCTAAAGAATACTGCTTATATTTCATTCATTCGTCCGATCTTGGAGTATGCGTGTTGTGTTTGGGACCCTCATGAGAAAACCTTGATCGACCAAATCGAGAGAATACAAAACAGAGCGGGAAGGTTCGTTCATGGGCGATACAAGCGGGAGGAGAGCTGCACTGCAATGAAAAGTGAGCTCGGATGGGAAGTGCTCTCGTCTCGCCGATGGAAACTGCGACTAAAATTGCTATTTAGCATATATAATAACAAAACCGTAAATAATAGAGACACTTATTTTAAACCACCGCACCATGTATCTAAGAGAACAGATCATGACTTTAAAATTCGAGAATACCAAACTAGAACGGACCTTTATGCTATCATTTTTTGCCCAAACTGCAACAGAGTGGAATCGATTATCTTGTGACCAAGTGTGCTGTGCGAATGAAGATGTTTTTTTCGAAGTTGTAACCCCCCTGCTTGCACGCCCCCGGGCAGTGCGGGATAAATAATAAAGGCACTGAAGCCAAGAAAAGCATAGGGTTAACTAGCTGTGGTTGAAACTGAATAGTTGAATTCGCTCGGCGGCCATCTATCAAATTTCACCGCAATGCATTATCGTAACTCAATGGGCAGCCCGTTTAAAAATTATAATTCAGAAGACTGCCAGAATTTCAACAAATGATCAGTTAGCAAGAATGAGAGTGCACGCCTTTCTAATATTTTGCGTATTTATGGCTCTTATTCGTAACTTTTCTGGTGTGTTATATCAGTGTTTTAATTCGGACCAAGACTGTGTTATAATGTAGCAAAGAGGTTACGGCCTAGTGGCATAAATGTGCATGTTAATGAGAGGGCAAATCGTCTTGACATTGTTAACTGAGAGTTGTTTAAACTTGAGCAGCCTTCCGAAGTATACTTCTTTTGAAGTTGCTGCTCATTGAGTTACCCTGGTACACTGTGTCGTGTGAGCTACTGCAATGAGATGGTGCTTCGTACACGGTCATGTAAGATGCAGAACAATGCCTCGGGGAGAGTGGACCAGACTGTGTAAGCACAGCCGGCATGTAGCCGTACGTGTTTTGCATATGCGACCTAGTAAACAGTCCCCAGTTAGCACTTATGTTTTGTCAATTATGTATGCTCGTCATCCGGCCACGACATGGAGGCAGCGGTGGGATCATCGACAACGCTGTGAGAAGTGCACCACGCAAGTAGAAGTCTACACATGCAGCGCAGTGCAGTGAATACGAAACGTTGCTACCCATGGCTTCGCCTACAGTTTCCACAGCCCAGCACGCAGCTCCGCTCAACTCGTTCATCATCGAACTGCCGGAAAAACTTGATTTTTGGCGACCCGAGAAGTGGAAACAGTGGTTCATGAGATGGGAGTGCTATAGAGCCATCTCCAGACTAAAGAAGCAATACGGCGAGACGCAGGTGAACACACTCATTATGCCATGGGTCGGGAAGCAGAAGACGTCCTAGCCTTGCTCAGGCGCTGTGATGCTGAGAAACTCGACAACAACACAGTAATGCAAGTGTTCATAAAAAATTTACTGCCACGGTTGAACGTATTTTACGAGTGCGCAAAGTTCAACAGCCGGAAGCAAGACGCGCATGAAACAGCCGATATGTTCATCACTGAACTCTTCAGAATAGCTGAAGCCTCTGAGTACAGTGCCCTGAAAGGGGAACTGATCTGTGATAGACTCGTGGTCGGTCCTACAGACACACAGGTAAGTGGGAAGCTGCAACATAAGGTCGAGCTTACTCTGGAAGCTGCTCTCAATGCTGCTCACAACATGGTGACAATCAAACAGCAGCAAAAGGACCTACGGCCACAGCTACAGTAACTTGAAGCTGTCGACACCATGCACAGCTTCTCAAAGAGCAAAGGAAAGTCAAATAATTATCGAAAAAACCAGCGTGACCAAACTGCACAGGCATGCAAGTGGTACGGTTCAACAGAACACCTATGGTTAACCATCACACACTATGTGCCCAGCGAATGGCAAAACATGCAGTGCCTGCAGTAAAAAGGAACACTGCTGCTGTATGCTTTTCTGCTTCCAAAAAGCAGAACAAAAAGCACATACGAAGCTGTTTCGAAAGAGGTTTACTTGGACAGTTAACTGACCAACATGATCCTGGGCCATGGAAAATCAATGTGGTGGTCAATGGCTTGCCAGTGAAGTTCAAGGTAAACACTGGTGCAAATGTAACTGTAATGCCAACAAGCATCTACGACGAACAAGTCATGGACAATATGAAGCAAGCAAATGAACAGCTGCTCGGACCCGGATGGACCAAAATAGCAACGGTTAGACTTCACTGCGACCCTGGGCTGAAATGGCTGGTTGTGTCAAGAAGAAATTTATGTAATAGGCTAGCTGCATGACGCACTTTTTGACGTCCCGCAATCAAGTCCTTCAATGTCCTCCAAGTCTCCTAAAAGTAGCAGAGTCAGCAGGCAAGGTCAGTGACTCAGCCAACATTTTATGCCGTACCTCTACCTGGCTACAGACCGATTACAAAATATCGCTACTCCTTGATGCCAAGCAGTGTGCTATTATGTACTCGAGGCGAGTACCTCTGCCCATGTTGCCGAGTGTCCAATGTGAGTTGGAGAGAATGGAAAGTCTGGGTATCATCATAAATGTCAAAGAGACCACAGAGTGGCGTGCACCTATGGTAGTTGCGAAAAATAAAGGAGGCAAGCTTCAAATCTGCAGTGACTTTGGAAGGTTGAAATAGAACGTTCTGTGAGAACGAGTCTTAGTGCCCACCGTCGATGATTGCCTGGCCAAACTCGCCGGAGCTGCCTGGTTTAGCAAAATTGACGCAAGGGCCGGTTATTGGTTACTGGTTACTGGTTACCTGTGTCCTAGAGGTACAACACTTTCCTGACGCCAATTGGCCATTTAAGTTCCTCCGATTGCCCTTCGGAATTTCCACAGCAACTGAATTTTTCTGCAGGGAAATGCTAAGACCGCTAGAAGGCCTGCACGGCCAAGCATGTCTGCAAGACTACATAATAGTGTTTGGCCGCACGAAGGCAGAACATGATGCATGACTGCACAAAGTACTTCAGCGCCTGCAAGAAGCTGGCATCACCCTAAACACAGGAGAGTGTATACTACACCAGCAGTAAAAAAATTGGGCCCCTTCGTTAACCCCCTTCATCATTACATAATGAGGTTCTCGAATCTGGCAACATTGGTGCCTTCAGGTAGCATGTGTGGGTTTATTGACCAGTTGCCTTCCCCCAAAAAGATCACATACTCGTGATGCCTGCGGCAGAAAGGATGCTCTACATCCCCCGCCAAGGTTTGTGAGTCGTGGCACTGGCTAACAATCCCAGGGTTAGTTCTAGTAGTAACATAAATATCCCAGAAAATGGATGGGAAGACGGTGCCATGGTAGCTCAATCGGTAGAACATCACACGCGTAATATAAAGATGTGGAATCGTTCCCGAACTGCGGGAAGTTGTTTCTTCATCCACTTTCAATTTCATTAATTTATAATTTCTTTATTTCAATTAGTAAGTACAAGTAATTTCCTCTGTGTTGTCCTTGGTATCTTTGTTTGTTGGTGTCTTATGATATGATTAATAAAAATCGGGCCCCTCGGTTAACCTGCTTTCTTCTCGTTCATTACATAACAAGGGTCTCGAATCCGGCAACATTGAAACCTTCAGTTGGCATGTGGGGCTTTACTGACCACTTGCCTTCACACAAAAAGATCACATAATTGTGACGCCTGCAGCAGAAAGGATGTTCCACATCCATCGCCAAGGTTTGTGAGCAGTGGTGCTGGCTAACACTCCTAGGGTTAGTTGTAGTCATCATCATCATCATCATCAGCCTGATTACGCCCACTGCAGGGCAAAGGCCTCTCCCATACTTCTCCAACTACCCCGGTCATGTACTAATTGTGGCCATGTTGACCCTCCAAACTTCCTAATCTCATCTGCCCACCTAACTTTCTGTCGCCCCCTGCTACGCTTCCCTTCCCTCGGAATCCAGTCCGTAACCCTTAATGACCATCGGTTATCTTCCCTCCTCATTACATGTCCTGCCCATGCCCATTTCTTTTTCTTGATTTCAACTAAGATGTCATTAACGCGCGTTTGTTCCCTCACCCAATCTGCTCTTTTCTTATCCCTTAACGTTACACCTATCATTTTTCTTTCCATAGCTCGTTGCGTCGTCCTCAATTTAAGTAGAACCCTTTTCGTAAGCCTCCAGGTTTCTGCCCCGTACGTGAGTACTGGTAAGACACAGCTGTTATACACTTTTCTCTTGAGGGATAATGGCAACCTGCTGTTCATGATCTGCGAATGCCTGCCAAACGCACCCCAGCCCATTCTTATTCTTCTGATTATTTCACTCTCATGATCTGGATCAGCAGTCACTACCTGTCCTAAGTAGATGTATTCTCTTACCACTTCCAGTGCCTCGCTACCTATCGTAAACTGCTGTTCCCTTCCGAGACTGTTAAACATTACTTTAGTTTTCTGCAGAAAACTGTAGTTGTAGTAGTAACACATAAATACCCCAGGAAGTGGATGAGAAGACGGCGCTGCTGTAGCTCAATTGGTAGAGCACCGCACGCAAAATGCGAAGGTTGTGGAATCGTTCCCCACCTGCGACAAGCTGTTTTTTCGTCCACTTTCAATTCCATTAAATATAATTTATTTCATTTAGTAAGTATAAGTGATTCCCCCTGTGTTGTCCTTGGTGTCTTCGTTGGCTTCTTATGATATGATTACTAAACATCGGGCCCCTTGGTTAACCCCCTTTCTTCTCATTCGCCAGCAGTCTGTGGAATTCCTTGGACACATTGTATTGGCAAACGGTATCACTGCTGACCCTGAAAAGGTCAATGTGCTGTCAGGTAGCAGAACCAACAGACGAAGGATGTAGAAGTGAGGTCCTTCTTGGTATGGCCCGCCACCTGGTCTGTTTCTTCCAAGGCTCTCACAGCTCACAAAACCATTACATGATCCGCTTCACAGTGATGCTTAATCCATCAAAAGCCATTGACGACGATACCGGTGCTCACCCAGTACAACAGTTAGTCTCCTCACTGTGTCTGCATATGCATCATCCTACAGTCTTGGGGCAGTCCTACAAGAGACAGAAGATCGTAGGCTTGTAGTTGATTGTGCCTCAAGGTTCCTCTCTGACAGACACATAATATGCTTGTATAGAGAAAGAAGCACTGGCAGTTACATGGGCCTGCAAGCATTTCCGCTGCTACCTGGTAAGTCTGCAGTTTCATGTAGAAAGAGACCATAAGCCGCTAGTGCTGCTGCTGTCATCAAACTGCCTGGGTGAACCGAGTCCACATCTGCAGCGGGTCCGAATGAGACTGCTGGATTACCCCATTTCCCACATCTTTGGCCAGGAAATATGCCCTGCTGACGTGCTCTCAAGGAAACTGCAGAAAGAAACAGGCAATAGCAGCCCATGGACCATCAGCGAGGCCATCATAGAACACGAAATTCTTACAATGGAACTGCCGCCTGCCTCCCAAGACTTGCTAGAGAGGATAAAGGCCATGCAAATGAATGATCCCGTTTTAGCAAGGGTCAGGGACTACTGTACGTCATGGCCCAAACAAGTTGCTGCCCCCAGAAGTGCAGAGGTATGCAGAATTTACCCATGAACTGACACTGGTGGATGGAATTTTACCCAAAGGCAGTTACGTTATCATCCCACTGAATATGCAAAGTGATGTGCTTTAGCGCTTGCATACTGGTCGTCAGGTTGTTGGAAGATGTAAGGCTTGAGCCACTCAGTCAGTCTGGTGGCCAGATATTAACCAACACATCCAGAGTTGTGTCACAATGTTCTGTCTGTCAATAGCACTGTAAACTAGACACAGCCTGTGATACACACTCCACTTTCAGAACACCCATGGGAAGTGATTGGAATAGATCTCTTTAAAAATGGAGAGATTACCTCGTAGTGGTGGACTATTACTAGCGCTTCTTTGAACACATGAAGTTGAGGCATACTACCACACAGAACATAACTCAAGCACTGAGCCAGATCTTCGCTCACTTTGAGACACCAGCTATTATATGAAAGGACAACGGTCCGTAGTTCGCTTTGGCACAATTCAGCATGTTTGTGAAGCAATGGGAATTATGTGATGTAACCAGTAGCACCTACTTACACCAGAGCAACGGTGCTGCGGAAAGAACTGTACAGATGGCTAAGCAGTTGCTCAAGAAGTCATCCAGCATTCAAAAGGCTCTGCTTGCTCATCATGACCTCCAGGCAAAGAAGGGCTCACACTTGTTGAACTCATAGGAAAATTCCTCACAACCGATGTGCCAGTGGCACCAGGAATGCTGAAGCCACTGGGGAACACTAGGGCATTCAAGAAAAGAAATGAAGCATATACGGTCAAGCAGCGCAAGTAATACGGCTGGCAACACAGGACTTTGGAAAAAGACCCTATTCAACCACAGACTGCCGTCCATATCCTGTCCGGTGCTGCAACAGGGACAGTAGTTGGGCCAGCTCACACTTAACGTTCATATACGGTGAGCACAGCTAGTGGTCTCACTCGATGCACAAGTAAGCATTTGCAGCCATTGCAACCTGGAGCATTCACAAGAAGTGGACGTAAGAGTTGGAAGAGCACGTGAGAAGTAAGAGCTCCAAGTCAGCTCAACTTATGACTGGGGCCACTCTAAAGCAAGGGAGATGTGTGCGCCACCGCAACAAGATGGCGCTACGTACACCATCATGTGAGATGTAGAACAATGCCTCTGGGAGAGCGGCCCAGACCATGCGAGCAAAGCCAGCATGTAGCCTTGCATGCGTTGCATATGTAACCTATTATACAGTTGTCACTTAAAAAAAAGTGTTGTATGCTCGTCACTTGATCACGACACATAGCAGTGAAGATAGACAAAAGGCGGAAGGTGCATTGTCCAAAATTTTTAGACATGCTTGTGCCACTTCATCCTCCAATACATATGAGAACAGAAATTTTTTAAAATAAAAATCGATGCGACATAAAATGAGCAAAAATCCGTATAAGCCAGTTTGTTGTGTAGAGTAGTGGATGTCAAATAAGGAAAAAAAAGGCAGACTGTAAATGGAAGGGATTGACAAGGCGAGGTTTTGAGTTGTGCTAGAAGGGGAGAGGAAAGGGGCTACTCATGTTGGGTTCTTTCAGGAGTTGCGATAAAAACCAGAAACACAAAAGAATTTACATGCAGTGGTAGGCACTGCCAATCCAGTGTGCTATGTTTTCTAAGAAACAGGACCTATTCATATAATCTCTCTGGAAGTTCATAAAAGAGGGGGAGGGATGAAGGATTGCAAAGAAGGGAACAGGGTCAAACAAATTGAGGTGTAGCAACCTGTGTAAACCGAAAGCAAAAAAACATTCATACACATACTTGTGAGAAATAGAAAAAAAAATAAGAAAATGAATAATTACACAGTCACTCCCACTCTTTGATATTAAGAGCTTATGATATCAGTTGTGCATTCGTGT
Organism: Dermacentor andersoni; assembly: GCF_023375885.2. Lineage (NCBI taxonomy): Eukaryota > Metazoa > Arthropoda > Arachnida > Ixodida > Ixodidae > Dermacentor > Dermacentor andersoni. Next base: position 34,227,870 of record NC_092818.1, read on the forward strand.
TTCTACTCCCAAGAATATATTTCAAGTGAAGGATGACAAGTGCATGTGTTACAATGCTCACCTACATTGGTCTTCCTTTGTTTTTATATTCTGCAAATGTTGTCTTGCCCTTTTACCAGTGCAGCGTCCAATTTCGCTTGTGTAGAGCTTACCAGAAGTAAGAGGTTATTTGGTAAACCATTCAAGTGGCACAATTCATGAACGGTGTTGCATGCCTTTTGTTAAAAACAGCTGTATTTTTACACTCAAGCATGGGAACAAAGCTTAGATAGCTTCTTCGGAACCAGCGACACAAATGGGGCCCGATATTTGTCATCAAACTTCTTCAGTCAGTGCAACTGCTGTGCTCATGAGGCAGTGCTTCTGGCTGCTTCAAACTGCGCGCTTTTGTCTTTTGCTGCTTTCAACTCCTGAAGTTTTTGCAGTAGGGATTCTGAGATTCCGATGATGAGTGAGGGAGGCCAGCTGCTATGAACCTGCCAACCTGAGCACAAAAGCTATTGCGCATTGTGTGAATACACATTTTTAGAGCCTATTCAAGGCACATTGGGGCAATAGTTGGTTTAACATGGGTGTAGGCTGGTTCATACAGTAGCTAACCATTCTTTGCTCTTGGTTGGTAACTTCGGGAAACATGCTTTAGGGTGACCATCAAATGTTTACCTAAGATATGCAGTGCATTGTCAATGGTTTAATGAAGTTGAGTCTGACGAAGTCTTGACCGGTTAGGAAGAGTTAAGGGAAAAAACAGAACTGACACTGACCAAGGTGAAAAATTATCTAAAGCACGTGGGAGCCTTGCTAACAATGCTTTTGCCATGCGTGTCTCATGTGTAAAGGTTAGTGCTTTTCCATGCCCGTTAAAAAGATTTCAAATGTAATCTATTGTATTATCATGTGTCATATTGGAGTTAGATTGTAAAGGAATTAAGATATTGATGTATCTAAAGACACTTAGAACCATGGCCTTGTCAAATATGTAGTGATGTAATGTCACAAAGCACAGGAGCATTGTGATCATCACACCTCAATACCCCTACTGCAAAAGCTTAAATTCCAAATGCAAAGGAATTTCACTTTTGCTTAATTGGTAATAAATGAGTAGTAAATACTACTGTAGTGATCTTGGCAAAGTTGCGGGGCTGGTAACTGTCTAATTTTCTTTTTGGTATTCTTTTAATAGTGTATTAGCAGATGACGCATGAACCTGGTGGTTAGTGGCTATGACAAGAGTCCACATCGCCTCCAGGTTTTTTATCACACTGCAGGCAGCTGCAGGTGGTCCCTTATCCCGTAGGCCGCACTAAGGAGCCCTGCAATCTGAGTCATGCTTCACTGCCAGTTACTGGTAATTGTGGCATTCATTTCAGTCTCGCTATCAAGAATGCTAGAAGGCTGTTTTGTATTTACACTGTTTGAATCATTTTTTACGCAGCCCTAACTTTTGTTGTAGTTGGGCTTTAAGGGCTTTAAAACGGCAAAAGCCAGCAGTGCACACACTTAAAAGCAGCTGAAGCAGCTGGAAGTACTGCCTCATGAGCACCAAGTGACGCACTCACTGCAGAAGGTTGCTGACAAGCATGGGCTCTGAGCTGTGCTGTTTGATGTTGCGCTGCTAAGTCTGAGGGTGAATGATCAAATTATAGGTGTGTCAGCTGCATTTTGATAGGTGTTAAATGCATGTGTGCTGTGCATTCATTGTATGCACAGTAGAGTAACCAAGGGGGTCAAAATTATTCCAGATTCCCTCGCACTTCATGCCTCATAATCATATTGTGGCTTTGGCACATAAAACTACAGAATTTGGTTCAATTTATTAGTTGGTGCTCTTTGATTTTCCAGTTCTCTAATTTTCTTGCTTAGAAAAGCTCTGTTCTTGCTACAAATGATTAATTTATTATTATGAAAGGCTAACCTTCAATCTAACTTAACTCATTATTTTCCTTTAGTGTCCCTTTACCGTGCATTAAAAGCATGGAACACTAATACTTTTGCATTAATTTTTATTTGACTCGTGCTCAACAGCTAGATGGCATAGAAGCTGAACTACTACTGTGGGCTTCAAGTTGATAGGTTGCCACATAAAAGCTTGTCTTCTTTTAGAGATAAAAACATCTGAGCCTAGTTTTCTGTCTTTAGATAGACTACTGAGACAGGCAAACATCGCTTGCATGATAGATAAGTGATTAGTTAATTGTGCTCAGTTTTTGCCCCCGCCCCAAAAAAGGAAAGTGAACATAATTGTATATTTTAGTTGCAGAACTTGAAACTAGGAAGCGAAATGCACTTAACCATTTCCCTACTGAGGATGAGCAAGGCTTGTCATTTAAATTTGTGCCTGTACAACTAAGGCTGCGCTGGGTCTATCAGAAGTAAAACCATAAAGTTCTGCTTTGCCGTTCATAGGGTTGGCTCCACTACGCCCTTCTTTTTAATGCATGATGATACCACAGGGCAGTATGTTTCTATACTGGCAGCCAACTTTTCAAAATGATGTCATCATCTTGTAGAAGCTCTAATTGAGAACTCCCGCAGTCAACCTCACAAAACAAAAAATGCAAATCCCTAGCTACTCACGTCATGGCTTAGAAATGAAAATTAAATTCAAGGGTTTTGTATGCCATAACTACAATTTGATCTTAAGACATGCTGTAGTGTGGGACTTCAGATTAATTTGGACCATCTGGGGTTCCTTAACATGTACCCAATGCACGGTACACAGGTATTTTTGCATTTCGCCCCCATTAAAATGTGGCGGCGCTGTGGCTGGGATTCAAGCCCTTGGGCTTAGTAGTGCCGCACCATAACAACTATGCCCCCACAGCGTGTATGTTATGGCTGGTCACTTGCCAGTTCTATATGTGCATTCTGCTAACTGCTAAAAGTCAAAAGCCGACAAGGAGACACTTTGTGTGCTAAAAACATCCCTCAGGTGATCGGAAGAGATGCTCTTGAAGGGAAATCAAGACATGGTGTAAATACTGCTGCATGGCACTGTGCAATATTCATTGCTTTGGTCTTCAGAACAGTCAAAGCCAAGTTACACGGGCATTCATCAGTTATAGTATTGCTGTTTTGGAGCAAAGAACACATCTTTGCAGCTAAGCTATTTCCTTCGCTTCTAGTAACCACCTGAACCAGCAGAAGTGTGCTATATGCGACAAAGATAAAATATATAAAAGATACAAAGAACTTTTATGTCCCTGTTATATAGGTCACATTGTATTACCAGCATCGTTTGGGCTAATAACATTACAGTGGACAACATATATTATGGGAGAGCTTCTGCTTAAGCTACTAAGTCAAACATACTAGTAGACATATAGCGCGCAGAAATGGGCACAAAGAAACACATTGAAAGTGCTCGCACCAAGTACCACCCGATTTTATTCTTGGAGGGAGTGCAATTATAACCACATTCACTCTTTTTGGGATAGTGATGAGTCTGACTGGTCGAGTGATTTCATTTTACCTACTCAGTGCCATGTACAAGCGGCAATGTTTTCATCAGCTTGGTGTGAGTAATGTCAATTTCTGAGCAAAATGATATCTGAGGGTGCAGTGATCAGAAATTGGGCAGAAGTTGGTTTCCATGGGTTTTAAAAATGACCGTGCAAAGTGAGGTGGCTGCAGTGACAAAGGTTGCCTGTCCAGTGCAAGAATCCCATATCCTATCAAAATATGTCATGTATTTGTTCATCTGAAGTAAAGAATAGAAGCTGGAAAGCTAACAACTCATGTTTGAAGCTTCAACTTAATACTAATGATTGGGAGGAATATTTGGGCCCCTAACGACCTGTTTAGAAAAAAACACTTTTTTTGCTTACTACTCTGCGATTTACTTATCGTGCCGCACCTGCAATAACATATAAGAAGCCAACAAACACTTGCACCAAGAACAACATAGGGGAGCTCACTTCAGGTTAAATGAAATAACGAAACAATAAATTAATAGAAATGAAAGTGGATGAAAAGACAACTTGCTGCAGGTAGGGAACGATTCCACAACCCTCGCATTTCCCGTGTGATTCTCTACCAATAGAGCTACCGTGGCGCCGTTTCCCGTCCACTTTCTTGGGTATTTATGTTTCCTTGTAGAACCCTGGGAGTGTTATCCAGCGCCACGACTCACAGACCTTGGCGGTGGACGTGAAACACACTTTCTGCCACAGGCGTCACGAGAACGTGATCTTTTTTGGGTGAAGGCAACCAGTCAAGACACCCGCACATACTACCTGATGGCATCAATGTTGCCGGATTTGAGACCCTCGTTATGTAATAAATGAGGAGAAAGGGGGTTAACCGTGGGGCCCAATCTTTATTAGTCATATCATAAGAAGCCAACAAACACTGACACCAAGGACAACATATGGGGAATTACTTGAGCTTAATAAATGAAATAACGAAAGGCTAAATTAATGGAAATGAAAGTGAATGAAAAAACAACTTGCCGCAACTTATGTGATCGTTCCCCACCTACGGCAAGTTGTTTTTTCATACACTTAAGAATATAGAATAAGAATATAGCTGGTAACATACAGGAATTCTATAGCATTAACGAGAGGGTGGCAAGTCTTGTTGTGAAACTTAATAAGAGGTACAAAATGAAGATTGCACAAGTCTACGCCCCTACATCCAGTCATGATGACCAGGAAGTCGAAAGCTTCTATGAAGACGTGGAATCGGCGATGGGTAGAGTGAAAACTAAATACACTATACTAATGGGCGACTTTATAGCCAAGGTAGGCAAGAAGCAAGCTGGAGACAAGACAGAGGGGGGAATATGGCATAGGCGCTAGGAATAGCAGGGGAGAGTTATTAATAGAGTTTGCGGAACATAATAATACGAGGATAATGAATACCTTCTTCCGCAAGCGGGATAGCCGACAGTGGACGTGGAGGAGCCCGAATGGCGAGACCAGAAATGAAATAGACTTCATACTCTGCGCTAACCCTGGCATCATACAAGATGTGGACGTGCTCGGCAAAGTGCGCTGCAGTGACGACAGGATGGTAAGAACTCGAATTAGCCTAGACCTGAGGAGAGACCGGAAGAAACTGGCACATAAGAAGCCGATCAATGAGTTAGCGGTAAGAGGGAAAATAGATGAATTGCAGATCAAGCTACAGAACAGGTATTGGGCTTTAACTCAGGAATAGGACCATAGTGTTGAAGCAATGAAAGACGATCTTGTGGGCATCATTAAGGAGTCTGCAATAGAAGTCGGTGGTAACTCCGTTAGACAGGATACCAGTAAGCTATCACAGGAGACGGAAGATCTGATCAAGAAACGCCAATGTATGAAAGACTCTAACCCTACAGCTAGAATAGAACTGGCTGAACTTTCTAAGTTAATGAACAAACGTAAGACAGCTGACATAAGGAAGTATAATATGGATAGAATTGAACATGCTCTCAGTAACGGAGGAAGCCTTAAAGCAGTGAAGAAGAAACTAGCAATTGGTAAGAATCAGATGTATGCGCTAAGAGACCAAGCCGGCAATATCATTACCAATATGGGTGAGATAGTTCAAGTGGCTGAGGAGTTCTATAGACGTTTATACAGTACCAGTGGCACCCACGACGATAATGGAAGGGAAAATAATCTAGAGGAATTCGAAGTCCCAAAGGTAACGCCGGAAGAAGTAAAGAAAGCCTTGGGAGATATGCAAAGGGGGAAGGCAGCTGGGGAGGATCAGGTAACAGCAGGTTTGTTAAAGGATCGTGGACAGATTGTTCTAGAGAAACTGGCCACCCTGTATACGCAATGCCTCATGACCTCGAGCATACCGGTATCTTGGAAAAACGCTAACATAATCCTAATTCATAAGAAAGGAGACGCCAAAGACTTGAAAAATTATAGACCGATCAGGTTGCTGTCCGTTGCCTACAAACTATTTACTAAGGTAATCGCAAATAGAATCAGGAACACCTTAGACTTCTGTCAAGCAAAGGACCAGGCAGGATTCCGTAAAGGCTACTCAACAATGGATCATATTCACGCTATCAATCAGGTAATAGAGAAATGTGCGGAATATAACCAACCCTTATATATAGCTTTGATTGATTACGAGAAAGCGTTTGATTCTGTCGAAACCTCAGCAGTCATGGAGGCATTACGGAATCAGAGTGTAGACGAGCCGTATGTAAAAATACTGAAAGATATCTATAGCGGCTCCACAGCTACCGTAGTCCTCCATAAAGCAAGCAACAAAATCCCAATAAAGAAAGGCGTCAGGCAGGGAGATACGATTTCTCCAATGCTATTCACAGCATGTTTACAGGAGGTATTCAGAGACCTGGATTGGGAAGCATTGGGGATAAAAGTTAATGGAGAGTACCTTAGTAACTTGCGATTCGCTGATGATATTGCCTTGCTTAGTAACTCAGGGGACCAATTGCAATGCATGCTCACTGACCTGGAGAGGGAAAGCAGAAGAGTGGGTCTAAAAATTAATCTGCAGAAAACTAAAGTAATGTTTAACACTCTCGGAAAAGAACAGCAATTTAGAATAGGCAGCGAGGCACTGGAAGTAGCAAGGGAATACACCTACTTGGGGCAGGTAGTGACGGCGGATCCGGATCATGAGACGTAAACAATTAGGAGAATAATAATGGGCTGGGGTGCGTTTGGCAGGCATTCTCAGATCATGAACAGCAGGTTGCCATTATCCCTCAAGAGAAAAGTATATAATAGCTGTGTCTTACCAGTACTCACCTACGGGGCAGAAACCTGGAGGCTTACGAAAAGAGTTCTACTCAAATTGAGGACGACGCAACGACCTATGGAAAGAAGAATGATAGGTGTAACGTTAAGGGATAAGAAAAGAGCAGATTGGGTCAGGGAACAAACGCGAGTTAATGACATCTTAGTTGAAATCAAGAAAAAGAAATGGGCATGGGCAGGACATGTAATGAGGAGGGAAGATAACCCATGGTCATTAAGGTTTACGGCCTGGACCCCAGGGGAGGGAAGCGTATCAGGTGGCGGCAGAAAGTTAGGTGGCCGGATGAGATTAAGAAGTTTGCAGGAACGGCGTGGCCAAAATTTGTACATGACCGGGGTTGTTGGAGAAGTATGGGAGAGGCCTTTGCCCTGCAGTAGGCGTAACCAGGCTGATGATGATGATGATGATACACAGTGAATGAAAAGGGTGCCAAGGAGGTGAAGGTGTGCTCTGTGGGCTACGTCAAGCAGTGCGCAACTGTGATGCTGTGCTGCACAACTGATGGACATAAACTCCCTCCTTATATGATATTTAAAAGGAAGACCATGTCTGCTCAAGAAACTTTCCAAAGAAATGTCATTGTGCAGGTAAATGAGAATGGATGACGGGTGCGATTGTGGAAGAGTGGGTTAAGATAGTGTGGCGATGGCGTCCCGGAGCCCTTTTGACAAAGAACTCGCTCCTTGTTGTCGATTCTTACCGTGGGCACTTGACCGACAATGTGAAGGCTGCACTCGCACAAGCGAACACGGACCTCGCTGTCATACAGGGCAGCATGATGGGCCAGTTGCAGCCACTTGATGTCTGCATCAACAAACGTTTCAAGGATCGTCCGCTGAAATATTACACGGACTGGTGGACTGACGAAGACCACATGCTAATGGCAACGGCCGCATCAAACGTGCATCGCTATCGCAGCTGGTGGGCTGGGTAGCTCAGCCTGGAACGACATCCCAGGCACATTGATCGTGCACGCCTTTAAAAAGTGCAGCATATCTAATGCACTTGACGGTACCGAAGATAGTGCACTGTTTGAAGGTGACAGGGACAAGGGACACAGCGAAAAGTCTAGCAGTGACGACAACGTTCAATGAGCTCTGCACGTTCAGATTCAATAAATGCTGTTTGCATTTTGTGAATGCTGTCCTCGCATTTTTTGTTCATCCTACATTCGAGGTAGTATATTTTTTTGTTGGCTTCGAAATTTAGGGGGTCGGCTAGAATTGGGGTCGGCCTAGATTCGCGTAAATAAGGTAGTCACCTAACGCAATGTGTGTAATGAATCTAGGGTAAATGCTCTATAAAAAATTACATGTTTTTGATGAGAGAGAGAGAGTAAAACATCTTTATTAATAATATTTGAATGGCGAGAGCAGTGTGGGAGGACTGCTCTCGCCATTCAAATATTATTAATAAAGATGTTTTACTCTCTCTCTCTCTCGTCAAAAACATGTAATTTTTTATAGAGCATTTACCCTCGATTCATTACACATTGCGTTAGGTGACTACCGTATTTACTCGAATCTGACAAGCGATGGTGATTATTTTTAGACACATGTCGATCTTTGTTTGCTAATGTGGAAAACCTCAATCACGTCCTTCTCAGCTCTGTCAGGGCTTTTTGCAACTAACCTTACGTGCTGGCTGGAAGATAGGGAAACACCCATGGCTCATATGTGCAGCCAGATGGCTACTGTAGTTATTCTTCATGCAAGTTCTGGGTTCACCCACTCCATCATTGAAACACTGATAATGGTTATGGTTACTAATACTCGTTTCCATCCAAGAGCAAAATCAGCTTGTAGTTGGGGCTGGTCCGGTTGATAGGTCTTTCTCCTTGTTTTTTCATGCTATCATACTTCTAAGACTAAATATTCTTGCATACTATTGCTGAAAGCTGGGAGAGTTGGTTATTGGCATTAGGAAACAGTTACTAGACTATAAGATGAAGCACATGAAATGCACAAGATGAGCATTGCACATGAACTTGTTTTAGTATATGCGTGCGATTATATGCATGCATGAAAGGCTCACATTTGCAGCAAGAGTTGACTATACGCGACATGTAAGATACATTACTCATTCTATTTTGCGTGTACCATACATTTTTTTCAAGTAATCAATTTTTCTATTCGAGATTTCAATAGAAGGTGTGCTGTTGCATTTATCGGTTTGTCTGGGAAGGCCCTTATATGTCAGTGTACACTTTTAGCCTTATATCTTCTGAGTATTTGTGCTGTTGTATTTTGCCATGTATTGACATCTTTTACAATGTCCTGCAAGTTTTTGAGACCTTGCTAACCTGCGCAGAATGCTCAACCTGTCTTTGGGGCACCTTTGAGTGCATTTAATGCCTTCAGCGGAAAGTGTTACGTAGGATAAACCAGTATTTGTGTTCATGGCAGGCTGCAGGAGCATCGTGCACAGATGTAGGTGGTAACAGCATGTGGATATCTCGCAAAACATTGCAAGAGATGCCAAAATGTGCCAAAATTTGACTGTACACATGCACTTTGCAAATATAAGGCAGGGAAGTGCACATTTGCATACTAGGCCTTTTCCATCCAAGAAACCAATAACTGCATTAACAAACCTTCTACAGGGGTCTTGAATAAAGAAGTTGGTTACTTGAACAATATGATGTATGACATGGGTGCATCATGAATCACAGTTTATATGTCGTGTATTGTGAAATTTCCAGCAAATGTGTCGTTTTTATTTATGTAGTCATTGTTCAGTGAGGTCATTTCATTTCCCGCACCCATTCTCTGCATATCATCTTGGTATTTTGTTTTGTCTTAGAACTGTAATTATGTTTCATAAAACCTTACATTGCTAAAATTTGACTTTGGGGCAGTTTGGTCTTTTCATCCACGTACTTGTTTTTGTCATTTCCCTTACCATGTAAGCATTTTTCTGGAACACTTGCAGTATTTCGTCATGCTCCTGCGTTTAGAAGCAAGATGTCTGTCTCTGAGTAGCCCAAACCACTTGAAGCATGCAAATCTGATGCATCCTCGATGGAACTCCATAGTGAACGTATTGCTAAAATATTTTTCAGGGGATGAAGCACTTCTGTAACTGCCGAGTTTTGCAGAAATACAGAAGCAGAATGCTTGCATCTGTGTAATCTGTATTTAACTTTCTTTGTATCATCTTTTATCTGACTGTCTGTCAGCATGGTAACATTGCATATTGTCTTCTTTCTTAGCATTCATAGGTTCCAAATCGCTCCTATGTTTTTGTCCTCACATTTTCTGCAATATCTTTCACCAGAAGGACAACTACCAGTTCACCTGATTTACCACTTTTACAGGCAACCAACTAACCATAATAGTAGTGTAATGCCCATTGCTTAAATGCTCCTAAACAATTTTGCACATCTGAAAGTTTCTTGAATTCATGCAAGCAGGTGCTGTTTATAATATGGCTGAATGCTCATGTGATTGGTTTTTCAGGCCAATGTGAAAGAAAAACCCCAGTACCTGTGTCGCTTTATGATGTTGACCTGTATTTATTATTACGTTGGTAAACTGTGTGCACTCTGAAGATATGCGCATTACTGCTGGTGTTTTGTATAATCTGTGTATAATAAGACAACACCTTGTATTATCAAGAACACATTCATTTTATTAGTTTTTTAATGTGTTGTCATTTACTTTCATTGTCAGTACTGCTAGGCATCCTAATACCTAATTAAAGAGCTTCTGCAGATATAGAGTTGATTCGAAATTTCAGAAACTTTTAATCATGCAGCTATAGGTTCTTTTAATGATAAGCTCTTTCTTCAATACAAAATAGTGGTTCCTAAATTGGTTATTCGTACCTACAAACCACCCTAGCTGGATGAAAATACTTTTCAGAAACTGCTCGAAGGTCTATTATATTTAATCAAGTCAGATAAGAAGATACTCTTTGCAGATACATAACATTAATGGTCCATCTCAATTAATGAAACATTCTGGAAAGCCTTCTGGTCGTTCATAGAAACACTTGTTTGTAGCTTTGTCAGTGCCGTAATGTTTCAGCCTTAGTCTACAAGATAACGATGCTCACACGATGTGAAATTTTCACGAAGTATTCTGTGTGTGCGTTCTGCAACATAAAAGGAAGAGGTCTGAACACTGGCCAAAACAGTTTAAAATAGTTATTTGCATTTTGGCTCCCCCTGGGAGTCTTGTTCACAAGGCTCCCGTGATGGAGCCAAAACGTAAATAACTATTTTAAGCCATATTGGTCGATGTCTGGACCTCTTCCTTTTAGTATGCATAATCCCGACCAGACAGGCTTTTGTCATACTCTCGACTTCATCCAGTCTGCAACTGTACAATGCGTTCGTGTTGTCCACTTCTCTGCTCTTGTGTCCTGTCTGCACACCTCACCTTTCTTTTGCATAATGAATCCTTAGTAACTAGATCAGCTTTCTGTCCTAAGGTACAATGGGCTGTAATTTTTCCTAAAATCTGAGGTGGCCAAGATACACTTGTCGTGGTAGCATTGAATGGCCCAGCACAGTTGAATAATTCGTGATGCTGTGTTTAAATATTCATGTCGTGTCAGTTTGCAATACAATAAGTACATAATCTATTTACGTTTGGTTTTTCAGGATGCTCCCTATCATGCACTGCCATCTCAACAGTACCATGGCTTTTTGTGTGGATTCCTTCCATTTTGAATGCCACCACTGCTTGCACAGCATCACAGCCTGCCTGCCTTGATCTTGCGGAAGAAGAAAATACAAAATGCCTATTTTTTGAAATGCTTGCATGGCTCCACGCAAGACACCACCTGCCGTCGGGGTGTTAGGGCTTTTTGCAGAGAAAATGTTTGCAATAATGCCTTGTGTGTGCCCTAGTGGCTAAATGTTGGCCTCATTGCCTGTGTAAAAATTTCACACTTATGGATAATGTTAAGGGTTCCTGTATTATTGTTATTACTTACAGGTTCCTGTTAAGGATTCCTGTATTGGAAATGTTTATTTCATTATAAAACTAAAAATTATAGTTGAATTGCTGCTTTGTGTGATATGCAATATTCAGCCGGAGGTGGTCAGCAGAGGTCGAACAAGCGTTATATCAGGTGGAGAAATTTTTTTGAGCAGGGGGCTTCTTCGTTAGGGTAACAACTGTTTTCCTTGGCATTATTTATATAGTTCACTTTTCTCCACTTCATGGATATCCAGCAAAATGACTGAGTGCATAGGAGGGTGAGGCAAGTTTAAATGTTCAACATGGAGATTTAGTTAGGATAGCAAGGTGTGTAGAAGGAGGGGGGTTTGGCAGGTTGCTGACACCGATTTCTATGAGTGATCTTGTTGTTTGTGTCAATGTCGGTTATATAATGCGAGGCGTCTTCTGAGGCAAGAAACTTTGAAAAAGCTCCTTATATTTGTGGAAATTCAGTACGTGCCCCCTGGGGCTACCATGGGTGTGTCACTGTGGCCATTGGTTATCACTTGGGGCCACTGGGTAGATGCAGCTCTTCAATGAACTTTTTTGACACAAACTTGTGTATGTACACTGGGTGCGTGCCACTGCATGTGTGCCACTCTTTAATGGACCTCTTTGATGCTGACTTAGGTCATGGGGCATCACAACAAGAACCTACGTAGTGGCGTCTGTGTATGCATGTAGGTGAGCTGAAATTGTTTGCTTGGATTTTCTTTCCATGACGACTAGTCCCCTTGTTGAATTTACTTCAGCCTGAGGTATCACCTGTTTGACTACCGTGATCACATTATGCCCCATTTTGCTGCGAACTTGTCATGTTCTCTAGCTGGCAAGCTTGAATTTCAGGTACTGCACAGTGCTAAGGAAATTGACTCAGAGTGGGTGGTGCAACCTCGGCTTTTCTTTGCAGCTGCGTGTTACATGAGAGAATAAGTTGTATGTAGATGTCTATTAGAAAAAGCATAGGTATTCAAAAGTACTTTCATTATGTTCTAGGTGATTGGTGCTGTCTGGCCTCCTTTGCAACATTTTTTGTAGCATGCTTGTTTACGTGAAAAAACAAATGTGGCACGTTCTAATGCCTGCAAGGACTGCCCAGTAGCTGATGTTTTGAGCCACTCAATTTCAGTCTTGGCTGCACTTGTGGATTTTCAACTGCACTGAAGCTTGCAATATGCTTGAATTTCCTGCCAAACTGGTTTGCTTGTTTGTATCCAAATTATTGAATTATTTCACTTTCATTATGCTAATAGTCATTGATTGTAATATCATGCTGGCACATTTGATTCTGGAACTGTAATAAATTTCCAGACATTTTATTGCTTTGTCATAATTTTGGCACCTCGTTAGACACAATCTACTAAACACACAAAAAACTCCCTTCAACCTCGTGAAATTCCCAAAAGGCGCATAATGAACTCCCGTACCTACCTGTAAAAGCTCTAATAAAGAGCTAAAATGCACTCCCAAGACATCTATTTAAACCTCCCTTAATAAAACAGCTCCCTAAAGCTGTAAAAATTAACTCCCGAACATTCTCTTATATATTCCCATAAAAAGCAAAAATTCAACTCTCAAAATTAACCCTAATTGCTCCCTTAAGCAAAGCTCCCAAAATATGGGAACAGTTGCTCCCATGTCTACACCTAAGCACTCCTACAAGGAGCAAAATAATTTCCCAAAGGTCTCCTTCAACACTCCCTTAAGAAGCCAAACGTTTCCGAAAATGTACGTAAGGACTCCCATCGCTTCTCTTATAAATTCCCATTAGCAGCAAAATAAAATACCCATGTCAACTTCTAAAAGCTCCCAAAGCTCCTCATAAAAACTGCCATAGTGCTGGTGTCCAAAAGAGGAATAAAAAACTCCCAACGTTCCCCATAAAGACTCCTGCAACCGCCCAGGGGTTGGTGTTTAAAGGAGAATTCAAAAACTCCCATAATTCCCCATAAAACCACCAAACACAAGGGTGTGAAAAAAAACTCCGTTCGAAGGGAGGATATTGTCCTCCCTTAAGGGCTTGAGTTATGCAACGAGGTCAAAACTCCATAAAAGGGTCAAACCTGTTTACAGGGTAGCGTAAATGCATTCCAGCTAGCAATGTGAACAAACAAGTTCTTCATATATCGCATTCTTTGTAATGACGGAACCGATCTAATCAATGAATCGCAACTGAAGACGTTTTTCAGCTTCGACAGCATTTTCTTAACGAACAGTACAGAATACCAGATTACACGCATAATGTAATAACGCGTGACTGGCGGGAAGAGCAGAGGTTGTAAATATGACCCTGATGAAGACACCACCTTGCTGGGTTTTCTGCCATTCAATTGAATATATACCGTTGCATCCACGTCTCGATAAGTAGCCTAAATGTATTCCAGCTACCAACGTGAATACACAAGTTCTTCATATATCGCATTCTTTGCAATGATGGAAGCGACCCAAATCAATGAATCGCAATTGAAGACTCTTTTCAGCTCCGACAGCATTTTCTTAACAAACAGTAGAGAATAGCAGATTACACGCATACAGGAATTACGCGTGACTGGCGGGAAGAGCAGGGGTTGTAAATATAACCCTCATCAAGACACCACTTTGCTTGGTTTTAAGCCATTCAATTGAATATATGCCGATGCATCCACGTCTCGATAAGTAGCGTAAGTGTATTCCAGCTACCAATGTTAATACACACGTTCTTCACATATCGCATTCTTTGTAATGACGGAAGCAACCCTAATCAATGAATCGCAACTGAAGACTTTTTTCAGCTTCGACAGCGGTTTGTTAACGAACATTAGTGAATGCCTGATAACACGCATGCTGGAATTACGCGTAACTGGCGGGAAGAGGAGGGTTTGTAAATATAACCCTGACCATGACCCCACTTTGCTTTGTTTTAAGCCATTCAATTGAATATATGCCGTTGCATCCACGTCTCGATAAGTAGCGTAAGTGTATTCCAGCTACTAATGTTAATACACAAGTTCTTCATATATCGCATTCTTTGAAATGACGGAAGCAACCCTAATCAATGTATCGCAAATGAAGAATTTTTGCAGCTCCGACAGCAATTTTGTAACGAACAGTGTAGAATACCAGATTACACGCATACTGGAATTACGCGTGACTGGCTTGAAGAACAGGGGTTGTAAATATAACCGTGACCAAGACCCCACTTTGCTTGGTTTTAAGTCATTCAATTGGATATATGCCGTTGCATCCACGTCTCGATAAGTAGCGTAAATGTATTCCCGCTACCAATGTGAATATCAAGGTCTTCATATATCGCATTCATTGTAATGACGGAAGCGACCCAAATCAATGAATCGCAACTGAAGACTTTTTTCAAATTCGACAGCAGTTTGTTAACGAACAGTAGAGAATACGACATTACACGCGTCCTGGAATTACGTGTGACTGGCTTGAAGAGCAGGAGTTCTGAATATATCCCTGACCAAGACCCCGCTATGCTTGGTTTTAGGCCATTCAATTGAATATATACCGTTGCATCCACGTCTTGATAAGTAGCGTAAATGCATTCCAGCTAGCAATGTGAAGACACAAGTTCTTCATATATCGCATTATTTGTAATGACGGATGCGACCCTAATCAATGAATCGCAACTGAAGTCTTCTTTCAGCTTCTACAGCATTTTCTTAACGAACTGTAGAGAATACCAGATTACACGCATACTGGAAATACGCGTGACTGGCTTGAAGAGCAGGGGTAATAAATGTAACCCTGACCAAGACCCCAATTTGCTTGGTTTTAAGCCATTCAATTGAATATATGCCGTTGCATGCACGTCTCGATAAGTAGCGTAAATGCATTCCAGCTAGCAATGTGAACAAACAAGTTCTTCATATATCGCATTCTTTGTAATGACGGAAGCGATCTAATCAATTAATCGCAACTGAAGACTTTTTTCAGCTTCGACAGCATTTTCTTAACGAACAGTAGAGAATAACAGATTATACGCATAATTTAATTACGTGTGACTGGCTTGAAGAGCAGGGGTTGTAAATATATCCCTGACCAAGACCCCGCTATGCTTGGTTTCATGCCATTCAATTGAATATATACCGTTGCATCCACGTCTCGATAAGTAGCGTAAATGTATTCCAGCTACCAACGTGAATACACAAGTTTTTCATATATCGCATTCTTTGTAATGATGGAAGCGACCCAAATCAATGAATCGCAATTGAAGACTTTTTTCAGCTCCGACAGCAGTTTGTTAACGAACATTAGTGAATGCCAGATTACACGCATGCTGGAATTACGCGTAACTGGCGGGAAGAGGAGGGGTTGTAAATATAACCCTGACCAAGACCCCACTTTGCTTGGTTTTAAGCCTTTCAATTGAATATATGCCGTTGCATCCACGTCTCGATAAGTAGCGTAAGTGTATTCCAGCTACCAATATTAATACACAAGTTCTTCATATATCGCATTCTTTGTAATGACGGAAGCAACCCTAATCAATGAATCACAACTGAAGACATTTTTCACCTCCTACAGCATTTTCTTAACGAACAGTAAAGAATACCAGATTACACACAAACTGGCATTACCCGTGACTGGCTTGATGAGCAGGGGTTGTAAATATAACCCTGACCAAGACCCCACTTTGCTTGGTTTTTAGCCATTTAATTGAATAAAAGCCGATGCATCCACGCCTCAATAAGTACCGTATGTGTATTCCAGCTACCAATGTTAATACACAAGTTCTTCATATATCGCATTCTTTGTAATGACGGAAGCAACCCTAAGCAATGTATCGCAACTGAAGAATTTTTTCAGCTTCGACAGCATTTTGTTAACGAACATTAGTGAATGCCACATTACACGCATACTGGAATTAGGCGTGACTGGCGGGAATAATACATACGTACATGGCCCCGCTGGCAGTCCAGCGGGGCCCTTGAACGGCGCTGACGGAAAGAAACGCTCTGTCTCTTTTTTAGGCAATCCGTAGGCCCTCCACGGGAACGAGATGCGGCACGGCAAGGAGCAACGAAAGATGCGGTGATCATCGTGACCCGATGACGTCACTATCGGCAGCGAATGAGCAAGTGACAACCGGGACCCTTCACGCTATAAAAGAGAAGCGGATCATCGCATCGTTGCAGTCCAGCGGGGCCCTTGAACGGCGCTGACGGAAAGAAACGCTCTGTCTCTTTTTTAGGCAATCCGTAGGCCCTGCACGGGAACGAGATGCGGCACGGCAAGGAGCAACAAAAGATGCGGTGATCATCGTGACCCGATGACGTCATTATCGGCAGCGAATGAGCAAGTGACAACCGGGACCCTTCACGCTATAAAAGAGAAGCGGATCATCGCATCGTTGCAGTCCAGCGGGGCCCTTGAACGGCGCTGACGGAAAGAAACGCTCTGTCTCTTTTTTAGGCAATCCGTAGGCCCTGCACGGGAACGAGATGCGGCACGGCAAGGAGCAACAAAAGATGCGGTGATCATCGTGACCCGATGACGTCATTATCGGCAGCGAATGAGCAAGTGACAACCGGGACCCTTCACGCTATATAAGAGAAGCGGATCATCGCATCGTTGCAGTCCAGCGGGGCCCTTGAACGGCGCTGACGGAAAGAAACGCTCTGTCTCTTTTTTAGGCAATCCGTAGGCCCTGCACGGGAACGAGATGCGGCACGGCAAGGAGCAACAAAAGATGCGGTGATCATCGTGACCCGATGACGTCATTATCGGCAGCGAATGAGCAAGTGACAACCGGGACCCTTCACGCTATAAAAGAGAAGCGGATCATCGCATCGTTGCAGTCCAGCGGGGCCCTTGAACGGCGCTGACGGAAAGAAACGCTCTGTCTCTTTTTTAGGTATGAACTCTGAATTTTGTTTATCTCGCTTGTTTTAATCAAAGGGGCGTTGCTGGACTGTACTTCTGCTTTGTTTGTACAGTTGTTTCGCTCTTTGACATTGCTGACGCGAGTGAAATGGAAAACAACCCTGATTGTCTTGTGTTCATGAAGGCTCTTACATCCCATGGAATTTTATGTGGTCTATGCCATAATAAGTACCATATAGGTAAATGCGCAGGAGTAACTAAAACTGCCTATAAAAGCATGAGCGACTCTGACATTGATTCTTGGACATGTCAGACTTGCAAAGCGGCCGACACCCTTGTTCGCAAGATAGCGCATGAACAGCATAAAAACGAGAATGAAAAGGCAGTGATGAAAGAGCCTTCATTGAACGATGTCATGGCTTCAATTGAGTCACTGTCGTCGAAGTTCAGCGATATGATGGAACGCCTAGCAAAATTAGAAAAAACTGCTGAAACACAAATGCTGAAACCTAATGACACATTGTTTAAACTGGAGGAACAGCATAAGCAAATTGTAGGAATGGAGGGTTCACTGGAACACATTTCTTCGCAGTACGACACGCTACTGAAAGCGATTCAAACACAAAAGGAAGAGATTAAAAATCTACAGACGACAACCGTGAACCTAGGTGCGAAATCAGACAGTCTGGCAGATGAGGTCGCGCAGATCAAACTAACGATTCAAAGCCTAGAAGAGTACTCTCGGAGAAGTTATATGGAAATTCACGGAATACCTCAGTCAAACAATGAAAACCTCAGAGATATCTTGAACAATTGTGCTGCCAAATTGGGTCTGACTAAGCCAATGGACGGACAACTAGAGGCAATTCACAGAATTAGAGTTCGGACAGTGGCAACTCCGCCTATACTGGTTAGGTTCTCTAACAGTTCAATTAGAGATGCATGGCTAGCCAAGAAACATCAGCTAAAGTCCGATAAAATCTTCATTAATGAAAACCTGACATCATATGCAAGGAAGTTGTTGTGGATGGCTAAGAATGCAGCTAAAGAAAAGTCGTACAAGTTCGCGTGGGTGAAGAATGGCAAAGTATTCGTAAGGAAACAAGAAGGAGCCGGTGTTATCAGAATTGATAATGAAGCGAGTTTATCTAAAATGACGTAGGCATGGAAGTAGAATCTAACACAATTAAAGACTGGGTAAATTACCGCCAGAGATACACCTGCGAGGAAGGAAAAACTGCATGTCTTGATCTGATTCATAATAATGTCAGAAGCATACACAAACATTGGGATCTATTAGAGCTTTATTTGGAGCCATATAAAGACTCCTTAGATGTGATTATCCTGACCGAAGTGAATGTAGACGAAACCAATGCTACGTTATATCAAATAAAAGATTTTGAACAATTTTCGGTATGCCGTCACGAGAGAAAAGGAGGAGGTGTTATAATATACGTTAGAAACAATTGGCTATGCGAAAAACTGACCATAACTATCAAAGAAGCAGAGATGCTGCTGTTATCAGTCGAATGTGCACGTGCATCATTCAGAATCTGCACTATCTACAGGCCACCAGACAGAAATATAGGCATACTTTTGGGGGAACTGCAGCATCTCTTAATGACAGTAGAGAAGAAAGATAACATAATTCTAGTAGGTGATTTCAACATAGATACTTCTTCTACTACTAAAAATTATGTCAGCGACTATTTGACTCTCATTTCAAGTTACGGCTTGGAAAATAACATCACAGGAATTACACGAGAAGAATTCTTAGGGAACAAACTTACGACGTCATGTATTGACCACATACTAACGCGTGTTTCTAGCATGCAACCTGTAACAAGTATTGTAAAAGAAAAAGTTGCTGACCATTATTTCATTGCTCTCACAATATTTAGTGAAGACTTAACGAATTCACGTGCGGAAACTAAACAGGAATTTCACATCTTCGATAACCAGAAGATTGATAGATTAATTAAGGAATATCATTGGGACTCCTTATTAACACTAAATCACTTACAAGCATACGAGAAGCTAACTGGCATATTTAAATCAATTTATGATAAAAGCCGAAAGATAATTACTACGAAAAAAAGTTAAATCGAGAAACCATGGATTACTAATGAAATTAAAGAGTTAAGTTACATCAAAGAAAAGCTGTGGCGCCGAAGTAGGGCTAATCAATCAGACGTGCAGTTAAGAGAAGAATTTAGGCAAACAAGAAATAAGCTAACAGCTTCACTAAGGCTAGCAAGAAATAAATACTACAGTAATAGGCTGAACGAGTGTAAATCTAATTTGACAAAATCGTGGAACATAGCAAACTCCCTAAGAGGCAGACAAACGAAACGCAACATAGACGAAACCATAAGAAACAATTTCCCCAGAAGACAAATGGATGAAATAGCAAACGAATTTAATAACTGCTTTGCTAATACTGTTCAGAAACTTAAGGAAAATTCCCCTAGGGGTACAGGTGACATATCAATCAAATCAAACGTCAACTCTGCATACTTGAGCGAGGTAACTGTTCTAGATATTTGGGATGCAATAAGGTCTTTTTCCATTACTAGAATGCCAGGGTATGATGGGATAAGATTTCATGAGATATTTTTCAACTTTGCTTGTTTGAAGAGTGTGCTGCTGTATATTTACTCTGAAGTTTTTAGGACGGGTCAGATTCCCAACGCAATGAAAATAGCTATGATTAGGCCAATTTACAAAAACGGCAAAAGACAACAGTGCGAAAACTACAGACCTATAGCAATCTTGCCGACATTGTCGTGTGTTCTAGAAAAGCTTATGCACAAGAACATGGTTTCCGTTTGCGATAAGTTTCATCTGTTGTCTAATTCACAGTATGGGTTTCGTTGCAAGAAAAGCACAAACACTACTAGAGGACTTTGCAGACGTAGTTAACAGTGAAGTAGATAAAAATAAGATAGTAATTGGTCTTTTTTTTAGATCTGAAGAAAGCTTTCGACACGCTAGATCACGATATACTCCTTGATAAATTAGCTCAAATAGGATTCCGCGGGCCTTTCATAGAGGTTTTTAAAGACTACTTCAAAAATCGTTATCAGGTCATTCGAATTCAAAATATAGACAGCGAGTTAATACACATAAAGCATGGAGTCCCACAAGGATCCGTACTAGGCCCGTTACTGTTTAATTTGTATGTGAACGATTTAGCCCATCTAGCGCTAAACTCAAAGATATACCAATTTGCGGATGATACTGCTTTAATATTACCCCATGACAATGTTAATGAATGCGTTACTTTGATACAGGACGATATATACAAAATAATGGCATGGTTTGAGAACAACTGCATATTTGTGAACAAAGCAAAAACACAGTTAATCTGCTTTCACAGCCCGCACAAAAAAGTGCAGCTAACTGCACATCTATACCTGCATAGTGAATACTGCATTGGATGTTCTTGCCAAAGTAGGCAGTATGCCACAAAAATAAAGTACCTTGGTGTTATTTTCGATGAATAATTCTCATTTGTCCATCACATACAATATGTAGCTAAAAGACTCCGAGCAGTATGTGCAGTCATGTACAAAATCAGATCAGTATGTGACGTTCGGTTAAGAAAACTCACATATAAAGCTCTAGGGGAAACCATATTACGATATGGCATTACGATCTACGGACTTGCTTCGCCATATAGGCTAAATGTGTTAAATAGAATAATACAAAAATAACGAATAATATAGCATACGGAACAAACAGCAATTCCACCAGCCACAGTGAGCTGATGGCAGAGCATAGTATATTTGATGTTAAGCAACTTTTTCTCTCCTTGATACTTACGAAGCATTATTTTGATGAATCATTTAAAACAAAAAACGTCAAAACCCGCGATCTGCGCAAAACTGAAACATTAGTTCGGGCTAAAGCATTCACGAACTACGGTAAAAGAACCCGATCGTTTTATATACCGTTCTACTACAATAAAACAAAAGTCCCCAAAGTATCATCATTCAGGAAAAAAAAGATTTTGTGCGTCACACGGTTCTGACAAGTGACTGGGAATAGCAGAAGTTAAATATGTGGCAGGAATTTTCTGGTGAACTTTCGCTAGCAATTGTATAAGACAGACTAGAGTATTGTGTTCTTTCTATGTGTATTTTGTTCTTTTTTTACATTCCAATAGTGTTTGATGATTGCTACTTTTACAACACATTGACTTCTATATATGATGAAATATAGAGATGTGCTGTACATTTATTTTGCTGCTGTAATCCCGTACCAATATGTATTTGCTTAAACTATGGCTCGTGCAGTAACAAATACAAGAAATTAGACGAGCGATGAAGGAACAGGGTGAGGGCATGGAAGTGAGAAGGGTTAGAAAATGTGTCCCTGTGTTGCGCCTTGTTGAAGGTAAATACACAGTGGTCCGCATAAAAGCATCAGTGCTTTCGCGGACTACAGGTTACTATTTGTGGTGCATACAAGAAATTTAATTTGCTATTGTACATTTATTTTCTCCCTTCCTATTGTTCCTCTGTTCGTAGAGCACAAGAGTGTGCGATTTGGGCCAGAGCACTGCTAAGTCCCGCCCAAAAGCGTCATTGCTTTGGCGGGCTGAGAGAAAAATATTTGACTGTATGTTTTATGTCCTAAAAAAGAATAAAGAAGAATAAAAGAAAGAAGAGTGGGGGTTGTAAATATAACCCTGACCAAGACCCCACTTTGCTCGGTTTTAGGCCATTCAATTGAATATATGTCGTTGCATCCACGTCTCGATAAGTAGCGTAGATGTATTCCAGCTAGCAATGTCAATGAACAAGTTCTTCATATATCGCATTCTTTGTAATGTCGGAAGCGATCCTAATCAATGAATCGCAACTGAAGACTTTTTTCATGTTCGACAGCATTTTCTTAACGAACACTAGCGAATACCAGACTACACGCACAATGTAATAACGCGTGACTGGCGGGAAGAGCAGGGGTTGTAAATTTAGCCCTGATCAAGGCCCCACTTTCTTGGTAGTATGCCATTCAATTGATTATATAACGTTACATCCACGTCTCGATAAGTAGCTTAAATGTATTGCAGCTACCAATGTGAATACACAAGTTCTTCATATAATGCATTCTTTGTAAAGACGGAAGCGACCCTAATCAATCAATCCCAACTAAAGACTTTTCGCAGCTCCGACAGCATTTTTGTAACGAACAGTGCAGAATACCAGATTACACGCATACAGGAATTATGCGTGACTGGGGGGAAGAGCAGGGGTTGTAAATATAACCCTGACCAAGACCCCACTTTACTTGGTTTTAAGCCATTCAACTGAATATATGCCGTAGCTTCCACGTCTCGATAAGTAGCGTAAATTCATTCCAGCTACCAATGTGAATACACAAGTTTTTCATATATCGCATTCCTTGTAAAGACGCAAGCGACCGTAATAAATGAATCCCAACTGAATACTTTTTTCAGCTTCGACAGCAGTTTGTTAACGCAAAGTATAGAATAGCAGATTATACGCATACTGGAATTACGCCTGACTGGCGGGGAGAGCAGGGGTTGTAAATATAACCCTCATCAAGACACCACTTTGCTTGGTTTTAAGCCATTCAATTGAATATATACCGTTGCATTCACGTCTCGATAAGTAGCGTAAATGTATTCCAGCTACCAATGTGAATACACAAGTTCTTCATATATCGCATTCCTTGTAAAGACGCAAGCGACCCTAATCAATGAATCCCAACTGAATACTTTTTTCACCTTCGACAGCAGTTTGTTAACGAAAAGTATAGAATAGCAGATTATACGCATACTGGAATTACGCCTGACTGGCGGGAAGAGCAGGGGTTGTAAATATAACCCTCATCAAGACACCAGTTTACTTGGTTTTAAGCCATTCAATTGAATATATACCGTTGCATCCACGTCTCGATAAGTAGCGTAAATGTATTCCCGCTACCAATGTGATTATCAAGGTCTTCATATATCGCATTCATTGTAATGACGGAAGCGACCCTAATCAATGAATCGCAACAGAAGACTTTTTTCAGCTTCGACAGCATTTTCTTAATGAACAGTAGAGAATACCAGATTACACGCATACTGGAATTACGCGTTACTGGCTTGAAGAGCAGGGGTAATAAATATAACCCTGAACAAGACCCCACTTTGCTTGGTTTTTAGCCATT
Source organism: Dermacentor andersoni (assembly GCF_023375885.2). Lineage (NCBI taxonomy): Eukaryota > Metazoa > Arthropoda > Arachnida > Ixodida > Ixodidae > Dermacentor > Dermacentor andersoni. Next base: position 34,251,554 of record NC_092818.1, read on the forward strand.
CAATTGAATATATGCCGTTGCATCCACGTCTCGATAGGTAGCGTAAATGTTTTCCAGCTACCAATGTTAATACACAAGTTCTTCATATATCACATTCTTTGTAATGACGGAAGCAACCCTATTCAATGAATCGCAACTGAAGACTTTTTTCAGCTTCGACAGCGGTTTGTTAGCGAACATTAGTGAATGCCAGATTACACGCATGCTGGAATTACGCGTAACTGGCGGGAAGAGGAGGGGTTGTAAATATAACCCTGACCATGGCCCCACTTTGCTTTGTTTTAAGCCATTCAATTGAATATATGCCGTTGCATCCACGTCTCGATAAGTAGCGTAAGTGTATTCCAGCTACTAATGTTAATACACAAGTTCTTCATATATCGCATTGTTTGTAATGACGGAAGCAACCCTAATCAATGCATCGCAAATGAAGAATTTTTGCAGCTCCGACAGCAATTTTGTAACGAACAGTGTAGAATACCAGATTACACGCATACTGGAATTACGCGTTACTGGCGGGAAGAGCAGCGGTTGTAAATATAGCCCCGATCAAGACCCCGCTTTGCTTGGTTGTAAGCCATTCAATTGAAGATATACCGTTGCATCCACGTCTCGATAAGTAGCGTAAATGTATTCCCGCTACCAATGTGAATATCAAGGTCTTCATATATCGCATTCATTGTAATGACGGAAGCGACCCTAATCAATGAATCGAAACAGAAGACTTTTTTCAGCTTCGACAGCATTTTCTTAATGAACAGTAGAGAATACCAGATTACACGCATACTGGAATTACGCGTTACTGGCTTGAAGAGCAGGGGTAATAAATATAACCCTGAACAAGACCCCACTTTGCTTGGTTTTTAGCCATTCAATTGAATATATGCCGTTGCATCCACGTCTCGATAGGTAGCGTAAATGTTTTCCAGCTACCAATGTTAATACACAAGTTCTTCATATATCACATTCTTTGTAATGACGGAAGCAACCCTAATCAATGAATCGCAACTGAAGACTTTTTTCAGCTTCGACAGCGGTTTGTTAACGAACATTAGTGAATGCCAGATTACACGCATGCTGGAATTACGCGTAACTGGCGGGAAGAGGAGGGGTTGTAAATATAACCCTGACCATGGCCCCACTTTGCTTTGTTTTAAGCCATTCAATTGAATATATGCCGTTGCATCCACGTCTCGATAAGTAGCGTAAGTGTATTCCAGCTACTAATGTTAATACACAAGTTCTTCATATATCGCATTGTTTGTAATGACGGAAGCAACCCTAATCAATGCATCGCAAATGAAGAATTTTTGCAGCTCCGACAGCAATTTTGTAACGAACAGTGTAGAATACCAGATTACACGCAGACTGGAATTACGCGTGACTGGCTTGAAGAACAGGGGTTGTAAATATAACCCTTACCAAGACCCCACTTTGCTTGGTTTTAGGCCATTCAATTCAATATATGCCGATGCATCCACGTCTCGATAAGTAGCGTAAGTGTATTCCAGCTACCAATGTTAATACACACGTTCTTCATATATCGCATTCTTTGTAATGACGGGAACGACCCTAATCAATGAATCGCAACAGAAGACTTTTTTCAGCTTCGACAGCATTTTCTTAACGAACAGTAGAGAATACCAGAATACACGCATACTGGAATTACGCGTTACTGGCGGGAAGAGCAGCGGTTGTAAATATAGCCCTGATCAAGACCCCGCTTTGCTTGGTTGTAAGCCATTCAATTGAAGATATACCGTTGCATCCACGTCTCGATAAGTAGCGTAAATGCATTCCAGGTAGCAATGTGAATACACAAGTTCTTCATATATCGCATTCCTTGTAAAGTCGCAAGCGACCCTAATCAATGAATCCCAACTGAATACTATTTTCAGCTTCGACAGCAGTTTGTTAACGAACAGTATAGAATAGCAGATTATACGCATACTGGGATTACGCCTGACTGGAGGGAAGAGCAGGGGTTGTAAATATAACCCTCATCAAGACACCACTTTCCTTGGTTTTAAGCCATTCGATTGAACACATACCGTTGCATTCACGTCTCGATAAGTAGCGTAAATGTATTCCAGCTACCAATGTTAATACACAAGTTCTTCATATATCACATTATTTGTAATGACGAAAGCGACCCTAATCAATGAATCGCAACTGAAGACTTTTTTCAGCTCCGACAGCATTTTCATAACGAACAGTAGAGAATACCAGGTTACACGCATATTGAAATTATGCGTGACTGACTTGAAGAGCAGGGGTAATAAATATGACCCTGACCAAGACCCCACTTTGCTTGGTTTTCAGCCATTCAATTGAATATATGCCGTTGCATCCACGTCTCGATAGGTAGCGTAAATGTATTCCAGCTACCAATGTGAATACAGAGGTTCTTCATATATCGCATTCTTTGTAATGATGGAAGCGACCCTTATCAATGAATCGCAACTGAAGATTTTTTCAGCTCCAACAGGCTTTTCTTAACGAACAGTAGAGAATACCAGATTGCACGCATACTGGAATTACGCGTGACTGGCTTGAAGAGCAGGGGTAATAAATATAACCCTGAGCAAGACCACGCTTTGCTTGGTTTTAAGCCATTCAATTGAGTATAAGCCGTTGCATCCACGTCTCGATAAGTAGCGTAAATGCATTCCAGCTAGCAATGTGAATAAACAAGTTCTTCATATATCGCATTCTTTGTAATGACGGAAGCGACCCTAATCAATGAATCGCAACTGAAGACTTTTTTCAGCTTCGACAGCATTTTTTTCACGAACAGTAGAGAATACCAGATTACGCGCATAATGTAATAACGCGTGACTGGCGGGAAGAGCAGAGGTTGTAAATATATCCCTGACCAAGACCCCACTATGCTTAGTTTTAAGCCATTCAATTGAATATATGCCGATGCATCCACGTCTCGATAAGTAGCGTAAGTGTATTCCAGCTACCAATGTTAATATACAAGTTCTTCATATATCGCATTCTTTGTAATGACGGAAGCGACCCTTATCAATGAATCGCAACTAAAGACTTTTTTCAGCTCCGACAGCATTTTCTTAACGAACAGTGGAGAATACCAGATTACACGCATGCTGGAATTACGCGTGACTGGCGGGAAGAGGAGGGGTTGTAAATATAACCCTGGCCAAGACGCCACTTTCCTTGGTTTTAAGCCATTCAATTGAATATATGCCGATGCATCCACGTGTCGATAAGTAGCGTAAGTGTATTCCAGCTACCAATGTTAATATACAAGTTCTTCATATATCGCATTCTTTGTAATGTCGGAAGCGATCCTAATCAATGAATCGCAACAGAAGACTTTTTTCAGCTTCGACAGCAGTTTGTTAACGAACAGTAGAGAATACCAGAGTACACGCATACTGGAATTACGCGTGATTGGCTTGAAGAGGAGGGGTTGTAAATATAACCCTTACCAAGACCCCACTTTGCTTGGTTTTAAGCCATTCAATTGAATATATGCCGTTGCATCCACGTCTCGATAAGTAGCGTAAATGCATTGCAGCTACCAATGTGAATACACAAGTTCTTCATATATCGCATTCCTTGTAAAGACGCAAGCGACCCTAATCAATGAATCCCAACTGAATACTTTTTTCAGCTTCGACAGCAGTTTGTTAACGAACAGTATAGAATAGCAGATTATACGCATACTGGAATTACGCCTGACTGGCGGGAAGAGCAGGGGTTGTAAATATAACCCTCATCAAGACACCACTTTGCTTGGTTTTAAGCCATTCAATTGAACACATACCGTTGCATTCACGTCTCGATAAGTAGCGTAAATGTATTCCAGCTACCAATGTTAATACACACGTTCTTCATATATCACATTATTTGTAATGACGAAAGCGACCCTAATCAATGAATCGCAACTGAAGACTTTTTTCAGCTCCGACAGCATTTTCATAACGAACAGTAGAGAATACCAGGTTACACGCATATTAGAATTATGCGTGACTGGCTTGATGAGCAGGGGTAATAAATATGACCCTGAACAAGACCCCACTTTGCTTGGTTTTCAGCCATTCAATTGAATATATGCCGTTGCATCCACGTCTCGATAGGTAGCGTAAATATATTCCAGCTACCAATGTGAATACAGAGGTTCTTCATATATCGCATTCTTTGTAATGATGGAAGCGACCCTTATCAATGAATCGCAACTGAAGACTTTTTTCAGATTCGACAGCATTTTGTTAACGAACAGTAGAGAATACGAGATTACACGCATCCTGAAATTACGTGTGACTGGCTTGAAGAGCAGGGGTTGTAAATATATTCTTGACCAAGACCCCACTATGCTTGGTTTTAAGCCATTCAATTGAATATATACCGTTGCATCCACGTCCCGATAAGTACCGTAAATGCATTCCAGCTGGCAATGTGAATACACATGTTTTTCATATATCGCTTTCTTTGTAATGACGGAAGCGACCCTAATCAATGAATCGCAACAGAAGACTTTTTTCAGCTTCGACAGCATTTTCTTAGTGAACAGTAGAGAATACCAGATTACACGCATACTGGAATTACGCGTGACTGGGTTGAAGAGCAGGGGTAATAAATATAACCCTGAACAAGACCCCACTTTGCTTGGTTTTTAGCCATTCAATTGAATATATGCCGTTGCATCCACGTCTCGATAAGTAGCGTAAATGGATTCCCGCTACCAATGTGAATATCAAGGTCTTCATATATCGCATTCATTGTAATGACGGAAGCGACCCTAATATATGAATCGCAACAGAAGACTTTTTTCAGCTTCGACAGCATTTTCTTAATGAACAGTAGAGAATACCAGATTACACGCATTCTGGAATTACGCGTGACTGGCTTGAAGAGCAGGGGTAATAAATATAACCCTGAAAAAGACCCCACATTGCTTGGTTTTTAGCCACTCAATTGAATATATGCCGTTCCATCCACGTCTCGATAGGTAGCGTAAATGTATTCCAGCTACCAATGTGAATACACAGGTTCTTCATATATCGCATTCTTTGTAATGATGGAAGCGACCCTTATCAATGAATCGAAACTGAAGACTTTTTTGAGCTCCGACAGCACTTTCTTAACGAACAGTAGAGAATACCAGATTACACGCATACTGGAATTACGCGTGATTGGCTTGAAGAGGAGGGGTTGTAAATATAACCCTTACCAAGACCCCACTTTGCTTGGTTTTAAGGCATTCAATTCAATATATGCCGATGCATCCACGTCTCGATAAGTAGCGTAAGTGTATTCCAGCTACCAATGTTAATACACATGTTCTTCATATATCGCATTCTTTGTAATGACGGGAACGACCCTAATCAATGAATCGCAACAGAAGACTTTTTTCAGCTTCGACAGCATTTTCTTAACGAACAGTAGAGAATACCAGAATACACGCATACTGGAATTACGCGTTACTGGCGGGAAGAGCAGCGGTTGTAAATAGAGCCCTGATCAAGACCCCGCTTTGCTTGGTTGTAAGCCATTCAATTGAAGATATACCGTTGCATCCACGTCTCGATAAGTAGCGTAAATGCATTCCAGCTAGCAATGTGAATAAACAAGTTCTTCATATATCGCATTCTTTGTAATGACGGAAGCGACCCTAATCAATGAATCGCAACTGAAGACTTTTTTCAGCTTCGACAGCATTTTTTTAACGAACAGTAGAGAATACCAGATTACACGCATAATGTAATAACGCGTGACTGGCGGGAAGAGCAGAGGTTGTAAATATATCCCTGACCAAGACCCCACTATGCTTAGTTTTAAGCCATTCAATTGAATATATGCCGATGCATCCACGTCTCGAGAAGTAGCGTAAGTGTATTCCAGCTACCAATGTTAATATACAAGTTCTTCATATATCGCATTCTTTGTAATGACGGAAGCGACCCTTATCAATGAATCGCAACTAAAGACTTTTTTCAGCTCCGGCAGCATTTTCTTAACGAACAGTGGAGAATACCAGATTACACGCATGCTGGAATTAAGCGTGACTGGCGGGAAGAGGAGGGGTTGTAATTATAACCCTGACCAAGACGCCACTTTCCTTTGTTTTAAGCCATTCAATTGAATATAAGCCGATGCATCCACGTGTCGATAAGTACCGTAAGTGTATTCCAGCTACCAATGTTAATATACAAGTTCTTCATATATCGCATTCTTTGTAATGTCGGAAGCGATCCTAATCAATGAATCGCCACAGAAGACTTTTTCAGCTTCGACAGCAGTTTGTTAACGAACAGTAGAGAATACCAGAGTACACGCATACTGGAATTACGCGTGATTGGCTTGAAGAGGAGGGGTTGTAAATATAACCCTTACCAAGACCCCACTTTGCTTGGTTTAAAGCCATTCAATTGAATATATGCCGTTGCATCCACGTCTCTATAAGTAGCGTAAATGCATTCCAGCTACCAATGTGAATACACAAGTTCTTCATATATCGCATTCCTTGTAAAGTCGCAAGCGACCCTAATCAATGAATCCCAACTGAAGACTTTTTTCAGCTCCAACAGCCTTTTCTTAACGAACAGTAGAGAATACCAGATTGCACGCATACTGGAATTACGCGTGACTGGCTTGAAGAGCAGGGGTAATAAATATAACCCTGAGCAAGACCACGCTTTGCTTGGTTTTAAGCCATTCAATTGAGTATATGCCGTTGCATCCACGTCTCGATAAGTAGCGTAAATGCATTCCAGCTAGCAATGTGAATAAACAAGTTCTTCATATATCGCATCGTTTGTAATGACGGAAGCGATCTAATCAATGAATCGCAACTGAAGACTTTTTTCAGCTTCGACAGCATTTTCTTAACGAACAGTAGAGAATACCAGATGACACGCATAATGTAATAACGCGTGACTGGCTTGAAGAGCAGGGGTTGTAAATATAACCGTGACCAAGACCCCACTTTGCTTGGTTTTAAGCCATTCAATTGAATATATGGCGTTGCATCCCCGTTTCGATAAGTAGCGTAAATGTGTTCTCGCTACCAATGTGAATATCAAGGTCTTCATATATCACATTCTTTGTAATGACGGAAGCGACCCAAATCAACGAATCGCAACTGAAGACTTTTTTCAGATTCGACAGCATTTTGTTAACGAACAGTAGAGAATACGAGATTACACGCATCCTGAAATTACGTGTGACTGGCTTGAAGAGCAGGGGTTGTAAATATATTCTTGACCAAGACCCCACTATGCTTGGTTTTAAGCCATTCAATTGAATATATACCGTTGCATCCACGTCCCGATAAGTACCGTAAATGCATTCCAGCTGGCAATGTGAATACACATGTTTTTCATATATAGCTTTCTTTGTAATGACGGAAGCGACCCTAATCAATGAATCGCAACAGAAGACTTTTTTCAGCTTCGACAGCATTTTCTTAATGAACAGTAGAGAATACCAGATTACACGCATACTGGAATTACGCGTGACTGGGTTGAAGAGCAGGGGTAATAAATATAACCCTGAACAAGACCCCACTTTGCTTGGTTTTTAGCCATTCAATTGAATATATGCCGTTGCATCCACGTCTCGATAAGTAGCGTAAATGGATTCCCGCTACCAATGTGAATATCAAGGTCTTCATATATCGCATTCATTGTAATGACGGAAGCGACCCTAATATATGAATCGCAACAGAAGACTTTTTTCAGCTTCGACAGCATTTTCTTAATGAACAGTAGAGAATACCAGATTACACGCATTCTGGAATTACGCGTGACTGGCTTGAAGAGCAGGGGTAATAAATATAACCCTGAAAAAGACCCCACATTGCTTGGTTTTTAGCCATTCAATTGAATATATGCCGTTCCATCCACGTCTCGATAGGTAGCGTAAATGTATTCCAGCTACCAATGTGAATACACAGGTTCTTCATATATCGCATTCTTTGTAATGATGGAAGCGACCCTTATCAATGAATCGAAACTGAAGACTTTTTTGAGCTCCGACAGCACTTTCTTAACGAACAGTAGAGAATACCAGATTACACGCATACTGGAATTACGCGTGATTGGCTTGAAGAGGAGGGGTTGTAAATATAACCCTTACCAAGACCCCACTTTGCTTGGTTTTAAGGCATTCAATTCAATATATGCCGATGCATCCACGTCTCGATAAGTAGCGTAAGTGTATTCCAGCTACCAATGTTAATACACATGTTCTTCATATATCGCATTCTTTGTAATGACGGGAACGACCCTAATCAATGAATCGCAACAGAAGACTTTTTTCAGCTTCGACAGCATTTTCTTAACGAACAGTAGAGAATACCAGAATACACGCATACTGGAATTACGCGTTACTGGCGGGAAGAGCAGCGGTTGTAATTAGAGCCCTGATCAAGACCCCGCTTTGCTTGGTTGTAAGCCATTCAATTGAAGATATACCGTTGCATCCACGTCTCGATAAGTAGCGTAAATGCATTCCAGCTAGCAATGTGAATAAACAAGTTCTTCATATATCGCATTCTTTGTAATGCCGGAAGCGACCCTAATCAATGAATCGCAACTGAAGACTTTTTTCAGCTTCGACAGCATTTTTTTAACGAACAGTAGAGAATACCAGATTACACGCATAATGTAATAACGCGTGACTGGCGGGAAGAGCAGAGGTTGTAAATATATCCCTGACCAAGACCCCACTATGCTTAGTTTTAAGCCATTCAATTGAATATATGCCGATGCATCCACGTCTCGAGAAGTAGCGTAAGTGTATTCCAGCTACCAATGTTAATATACAAGTTCTTCATATATCGCATTCTTTGTAATAACGGAAGCGACCCTTATCAATGAATCGCAACTAAAGACTTTTTTCAGCTCTGGCAGCATTTTCTTAACGAACAGTGGAGAATACCAGATTACACGCATGCTGGAATTAAGCGTGACTGGCGGGAAGAGGAGGGGTTGTAATTATAACCCTGACCAAGACGCCACTTTCCTTTGTTTTAAGCCATTCAATTGAATATAAGCCGATGCATCCACGTGTCGATAAGTAGCGTAAGTGTATTCCAGCTACCAATGTTAATATACAAGTTCTTCATATATCGCATTCTTTGTAATGTCGGAAGCGATCCTAATCAATGAATCGCCACAGAAGACTTTTTTCAGCTTCGACAGCAGTTTGTTAACGAACAGTAGAGAATACCAGAGTACACGCATACTGGAATTACGCGTGATTGGCTTGAAGAGGAGGGGTTGTAAATATAACCCTTACCAAGACCCCACTTTGCTTGGTTTAAAGCCATTCAATTGAATATATGCCGTTGCATCCACGTCTCTATAAGTAGCGTAAATGCATTCCAGCTACCAATGTGAATACACAAGTTCTTCATATATCGCATTCCTTGTAAAGTCGCAAGCGACCCTAATCAATGAATCCCAACTGAATACTTTTTTCAGCTTCGACAGCAGTTTGTTAACGAACAGTATAGAATAGCAGATTATACGCATACTGGGATTACGCCTGACTGGAGGGAAGAGCAGGGGTTGTAAATATAACCCTCATCAAGACACCACTTTGCTTGGTTTTAAGCCATTCGATTGAACACATACCGTTGCATTCACGTCTCGATAAGTAGCGTAAATGTATTCCAGCTACCAATGTTAATACACAAGTTCTTCATATATCACATTATTTGTAATGACGAAAGCGACCCTAATCAATGAATCGCAACTGAAGACTTTTTTCAGCTCCGACAGCATTTTCATAACGAACAGTAGAGAATACCAGGTTACACGCATATTGGAATTATGCGTGACTGACTTGAAGAGCAGGGGTAATAAATATGACCCTGACCAAGACCCCACTTTGCTTGGTTTTCAGCCATTCAATTGAATATATGCCGTTGCATCCACGTCTCGATAGGTAGCGTAAATGTATTCCAGCTACCAATGTGAATACAGAGGTTCTTCATATATCGCATTCTTTGTAATGATGGAAGCGACCCTTATCAATGAATCGCAACTGAAGACTTTTTTCAGCTCCAACAGCCTTTTCTTAACGAACAGTAGAGAATACCAGATTGCACGCATACTGGAATTACGCGTGACTGGCTTGAAGAGCAGGGGTAATAAATATAACCCTGAGCAAGACCACGCTTTGCTTGGTTTTAAGCCATTCAATTGAGTATATGCCGTTGCATCCACGTCTCGATAAGTAGCGTAAATGCATTCCAGCTAGCAATGTGAATAAACAAGTTCTTCATATATCGCATCGTTTGTAATGACGGAAGCGCTCTAATCAATGAATCGCAACTGAAGACTTTTTTCAGCTTCGACAGCATTTTCTTAACGAACAGTAGAGAATACCAGATGACACGCATAATGTAATAACGCGTGACTGGCTTGAAGAGCAGGGGTTGTAAATATAACCGTGACCAAGACCCCACTTTGCTTGGTTTTAAGCCATTCAATTGAATATATGGCGTTGCATCCACGTTTCGATAAGTAGCGTAAATGTGTTCTCGCTACCAATGTGAATATCAAGGTCTTCATATATCACATTCTTTGTAATGACGGAAGCGACCCAAATCAACGAATCGCAACTGAAGACTTTTTTCAGATTCGACAGCATTTTGTTAACGAACAGTAGAGAATACGAGATTACACGCATCCTGAAATTACGTGTGACTGGCTTGAAGAGCAGGGGTTGTAAATATATTCTTGACCAAGACCCCACTATGCTTGGTTTTAAGCCATTCAATTGAATATATACCGTTGCATCCACGTCTCGATAAGTACCGTAAATGCATTCCAGCTGGCAATGTGAATACACATGTTTTTCATATATCGCATTCTTTGTAATGACGGATGCGACCCTTATCAATGAATCCCAACAGAAGACATTTTTCAGCTTCGTCAGCATTTTCTTAACGAACAGTAGAGAATACCAGATTACACGCATACTGGAATTACGCGTGACTGGCTTGAAGAGCAGGGGTAATAAATATAACCCTGACCAAGACCCCACTTTGCTTGGTTTTAAGCCATTCAATTGAATATATGCCGTTGCATCCACGTCTCGATAGTTAGCGTAAATGTATTCCAGCTACCAATGTGAATACACAGGTTCTTCATATATCGCATTCTTTGTAATGATGGAAGCCACCCTTATCAATGAATCGCAACTGAAGACATTTTCCAGCTCCGACAGCATTTTCTTAACGAACAGTAGAGAATACCAGATTGCACGCACACTGGAATTACCCGTTACTGGCGGGAAGAGCAGGGGTTGTAAATATAACCCTGATCAAGACCCCACTTTGTTTAGTTGTAAGCCATTCAATTGAATATATACCGTTGAATTCACGTCTCGATAAGCAGCGTAAATGCATCCCAGCTACCAATGTTAATACACAAGTTCTTCGTATATCGCATGTTTGTAAAGACGGAAGCGACCCTAATCATGGAATCCCAACTAAATACTTTTCTCAGCTCCGACAGCATTTTCGTAACGAACGGTGGAGAATACCAGATTACACCCATAGAGGAATTACGCGTGACTGGCGGGAAGAGGAGGGGTTGTAAACATAACCCTGACCAAAACCCGATTTGCTTGGTTTTAAGCCATTCAGTTGAATATATGCTGTTGCATCCATGTCTTGATAAGTAGCGTAAATGCATTCCAGCTACCAATGTGATTACACAAGTTCTTCATATATCGTATTCTTTGTAAAGACGCAAGCGACCCTAATCAATGAATCCCAACTGAGTATTTTTTCAGCTTCGACAGCAGTTTGTTAACGAACAGTAGACAATACCAGATTGTACGCATACTGGAATAACGTGTGACTGGTGGGAAGAGCAGAGGTTGTAAATATAACCCTTATCAAGACACCAATTTGCTTGGTTGTAAGCCATTGAATTGAATTTATATCGTTGCATCCACGTCTCGATAAGTAGCGTAAATGCATTCCAGCTACCAATGTGAATACACAAGTTCTTCATATATCGCATTCCTTGTAAAGACGCAAGCGACCCTAATCAATGAATCCCAACTGAATACTTTTTTCAGCTCCGACAGCACTTTGTTAACGAACAGTAGAGAATACGAGATTATACGCATACAGGAATTACGCGTGACTGGCGGGAAGAGCAGGGGTTGTAAATATAACCCTGACCAAGACCCCACTTTGCTTGGTTTTAAGCCATTCAAATGAATTAATGCCGTTGCATCCACGTCTCGATAAGTAGCGTAAATGTATTCCAGCTTCCAATGTGAATACACAAGTTCTTCATATATCGCATTCTTTGTAATGACGGAAGCGACCCTTATCAATGAATCGCAACTGAAAACTTTATTCGGCTCCGACAGCATTTTCTTAACGAACAGTAGAGAATACCAGATTGCACGCACACTGGAATTACCAGTTACTGGCTTGAAGAGCAGGGGTTGTAAATATAACCCTGATCAAGACACCACTTTGCTTGATTTTAAGCCATTCAATTGAACATATACCGTTGCATCCACGTCTCGATAAGTAGCATAAATGTATTCCAGCTACCAATGTCAATACACAAGTTATTCATATCTCGCATTCTTTGTAATGACGGAAGCGACCCTAATCAATGAATCGCAATAGAAGACTTTTGTCACCTTCGACAGCAGTTTGTTAACGAACCGTAGAGAATAACAGATTGCACGCATGCTGGAATTACGCGTGACTGGCGGGAAGAGGAGGGGTTGTAAATATAAACCTGACCAAGACGCCACTTTCCTTGGTTTTAAGCTATTCAATTGAATATATGCCGATGCATCCACGTCTCGATAAGTAGCGTAAGTGTATTCCAGCTACCAATGTTAATATACAAGTTCTTCATATATCGCATTCTTTGTAATGACGGAAGCGACGCATATCAATGAATCGCAACTGAAGACTTTTTTCAGCTCTGATAGGATTTTCTTAACGAACAGTAGAGAATACCAGATCACACGCATACTGGAATTCCGCGTGACTGGCTTGAAGAACAGGGGTAGTAAATATAACCGTGATCAAGACCCCACTTTACTTGGTTTTAAGCCATTCCATAGAATATGTGCCGTTGCATCCACGTCTCGATAAGTAGCGTAAATATATTCCAGCTACCAACGTGAACACAAGTTCTTCATATATCGCATTCTTTGTAATGACGGAAGCGACCCTAATCAATGAATCGCAACTGAATACTTTTTTCAGCTTCGACAGCAGTTTGTTAACGAACAGTAGAGAATACCAGATTACACCCATACAGGAATTACGCGTGACTGGCGGGAAGAGGAGGGGTTGTAAACATAACCCTGACCAAAACCCGATTTGCTTGGTTTTAAGCCATTCAATTGAATTTATATCGTTGCATCCATGTCTCGATAAGTAGCGTAAATGCATTCCAGCTACCAATGTGATTACACAAGTTCTTCATATATCGCATTCTTTGTAAAGACGCAAGCGACCCTAATCAATGAATCCCAACTGAGTATTTTTTCAGCTTCGACAGCAGTTTGTTAACGAACAGTAGACTATACCAGATTATACGCATACTGGAATAACGCGTGACTGGCGGGAAGAGCAGGGGTTGTAAATATACCCCTGATCAAGACACCAATTTGCTTGGTTTTAAGCCATTCAATTGAATTTATATCGTTGCATCCACGTCTCGATAAGTAGCGTAAATGCATTCCAGCTACCAATGTGAATACACAAGTTCTTCATATATCGCATTCCTTGTAAAGACGCAAGCGACCCTAATCAATTAATCCCAACTGAATACTTTTTTCAGCTTCGACAGCACTTTGTTAACGAACAGTAGAGAATACCAGATTATACGCATACAGGAATTACACGTGACTGGCGGGAAGAGCAGGGGTTGTAAATATAACCCTGACCAAGACCACACTTTGCTTGGTTTTAAGCCATTCAAATGAATATATGCCGTTGCATCCACGTCTCGATAAGTAGCGTAAATGTATTCCAGCTTCCAATGTGAATACACAAGTTCTTCATATATCGCATTCTTTGTAAAGACGGATGCGACCCTAATCAATGAATCGCAACAGAAGACTTTTTTCAGCCCTGATAGGATTTTCTTAACGAACAGTAGAGAATACCAGATCCCACGCATACTGGAATTACGCATGACTGGCTTGTAGAGCAGGGGTTGTAAATATAACCCTTACCAACACCCCACTTTGCTTGGTTTTAAGCCATTCAATTGAACATACGCTGTTGCATCCACGTCTCGATAAGTAGCGTAAATGTATTCCAGCTAGCAATGTCAATGAACAAGTTCTTTATATATCACATTCTTTGTAATGTCGGAAGTGATCCTAATCAATGAATCGCAACAGGAGACTTTTATCAGGTTCGACAGCATTTTCTTAACGAACAGCAGCCAATACCAGACTACACGCACACTGTAATAACGCGTGACTGGCGGGAAGAGCAGGGGTTGTAAATATACCCCTGATCAAGACACCACTTTGCTTGATTTTAAGCCATTCAATTGAATATATACCGCTGCATCCACGTCTCGATAAGTAGCATAAATGTATTCCAGCTACCAATGTCAATACACAAGTTCTTCATATATCGCATTCTTTGTAATGACAGAAGCGTCCCTTATCAATGAATCGCAACTGAAGACTTTTTTCGGCTCCGACAGCATTTTCTTAACGAACAGTAGGGAATACCAGATTGCACGCATACTGGAATTACGCGTGACTGGCGGGTAGAGAAGGGGTTGTAAATATAGCCCTGATCAAGACTCCACTTTGCTTGGTTGTAAGCCATTCAATTGAATATATGCCGTTACATCCACGTCTCGATAAGTAGCGTAAATGTATTCCAGCTACCAATGTGAATACACAAGTTCTTCATATAATGCATTCTTTGTAAAGACGGAAGCGACCCTAATCAATCAATCCCAACTAAAGACTTTTCTCGGCTCCGACAGCATTTTCTTAACGAACAGTAGAGAATGCCAGTTTGCATGCATACTGGAATTACGCGTGACTGGCGGGAAGAGAAGGGGTTGTAAATATAACCCTCATCAAGGCACCAATTGGCTTAGTTTTAAGCAATTCAATTGAATATATATCGTTGCATCCACGTCTCGATAAGTAGCGTAAATGTATTCCAGCTAGCAATGTGAATACACAAGTTCTTCATATATCGCATTCTTTGTAATGACGGATGCGACCCTAATCAATGAATCGCAACTGAAGGCTTTTTTCAGCTTCGACAGCATTTTCTTAACGAACAGTAGAGAATACCAGATTACACGCATACTGGAATTACGCGTGACTGGCTTGAAGAACAGGGGTTTTAAATATAACCGTCACCAAGACCCCACTTTGCTTGGTTTTAAGCCATTCAATTGAATATATGCCGTTGCATCCACGTCTCAATAAGTAGCGTAAATGTATTCCGGCTACCAATGTGAATATCAAGCTCTTCATATATCGCATTCTTTGTAATGACAAAAGCGACCCAAATCAATGAATCACAACTGAAGACTTTTTTTCAGATTCGACAGCAGTTTGTTAACGAACAGTAGAGAATACGAGGTTACACGCATCCTGAAATTACGTGTGACGGGCTTGAAGAGCAGGGGTTGTAAATATATCCCTGACCAAGACCCTACTATGCTTGGTTTTAAGCCATTCATTTGAATATATACCGTTGCATCCACGTCTCGATAAGTAGCGTAAATGCATTCCAGCTAGCAATGTGAATACACAAGTTCTTCATATATCGCATTCTTTGTAATGACGGATGCGACCCTCATCAATGAATCGCAACGGAAGACTTTTTTCAGCTTCGACAGCATTTTCTTAACGAACAGTAGAGAACACCAGATTACACGCATACTGGAATTACGCGTGACTGGCTTGAAGAGCAGGGGTAATAAATAAATCCCTGACCAAGACCCCACTTTGCTTGGTTTTAAGCCATTCAATTGAATATATGCCGTTGCATCCACGTCTCGATAAGTAGCATAAATGCATTCCAGCTACCAGTGTTAATACACAAGTTCTTCATATATCGCATTCTTTGTAATGACGGAAGTGACCCTAATCAGTTATACGCAACTGAAGACTTTTTTCAGCTCCGATAGGATTTTCTTAACGAACAGTAGAGAATACCAGATTACACGCATACTGGAATAACGCGTGACTGGCTTGAAGAACAGGGGTTGTAAATATAACCGTGACCAAGGCCCCACTTTGCTTGGTTTTAAGCCATTCAATTGAATATATGCCGTTGCATCCACGTCTCGATAAGTAGCGTAAATACATTCCAGCTAGCAATGTTAATAAACAAGTTCTTCATATATCGCATTCTTTGTAATGACGGAAGCGACCCAAATCCATGAATCGCAACTGAAGACATTTTTCAGCTCCGACAGCATTTTCTTAACGAACAGTAAAGAATACCAGATTACACGCATACTGGAATTACGCGTGACTGGCGGGAAGAGGAGGGGTTGTAAATATAATCCTGATCAAGACCCCACTTTGTTTGGTTGTAAGCCATTCAATTGAATATATACCGTTGAATTCACGTCTCGATAAGTAGGGTAAATGCATTCCAGCTAGCAATGTGAATAAACAAGTTATTCATATCTCGCATTCTTTGTAATGACGGAAGCGACCCTAATCAATGAATCGCAAATGAAGACTTTTTTCAACTTCGACAGCAGTTTGTTAACGAACGGTAGAGAATACCAGATTGCAAGCATGCTGGAATTACGCGTGACTGGCGGGAAGAGGAGGGGTTGTAAATATAAACCTGACCAAGACGCCACTTTTCTTGGTTTTAATCTATTCTATTGAATATATGCCGATGCATCCACGTCTCGATAAGTAGCGTAAGTGTATTCCAGCTATCAATGTTAATATACAAGTTCTTCATATATCGCATTCTTTGTAATGACGGAAGCGACCCTTATCAATAAATCGCAACTGAAAACTTTTTTCAGCTCTGATAGGATTTTCTTTACGAACAGTAGAGAATACCAGATCACACGCATACTGGAATTACGCGTGACTGGCTTGAAGAGCAGGGGTAGTAAATATAACCGTGATCAAGACCCCACTTTGCTTGGTTTTAAGCCATTCCATTGAATATATGCCGTTGCATCCATGTCTCGATAAGTAGCGTAAATGCATTCCAGCTACCAATGTGAATACACAAGTTCATATACCGCATTCCTTGTAAAGACGCAAGCGACCCTAATCAATGAATCCCAACTGAGTATTTTTTCAGCTTCGACAGCAGTTTGTTAACGAACAGTAGAGAATACCAGATCACACGCATACTGGAATTACGCGTGACTGGCTTGAAGAGCAGGGGTAGTAAATATAACCGTGATCAAGACCCCACTTTGCTTGGTTTTAAGCCATTCCATTGAATATATGCCGTTGCATCCATGTCTCGATAAGTAGCGTAAATGCATTCCTGCTACCAATGTGAATACTCAAGTTCTTCATATATCGCATTCCTTGTAAAGACGCAAGCGACCCTAATCAATGAATCCCAACTGAGTATTTTTTCAGCTTCGACAGCAGTTTGTTAACGAACCGTAGAGAATACCAGATCACACGCATACTGGAATTACGCGTGACTGGCTTGAAGAGCAGGGGTAGTAAATATAACCGTGAACAAGACCCCACTTTGCTTGGTTTTAAGCCATTCCATTGAATATATGCCGTTGCATCCACGTCTCGATAAGTAGCGTAAATGTATTCCAGCTACCAATGTCAATTCACAAGTTCTTCATATATCGCATTCTTTGTAATGACGGAAGCGACCCTAATCAATGAATCTCAACTGAAGACATTTTTCAGCTCCGACAGCATTTTCTTAACGAACAGTAAATAATACCAGATTACACGCATACTGGAATTACGCGTGACTGGCTTGAAGAGCAGGGGTTGTAAATATAACCGTGAACAAGACCCGACTTTGCTTGGTTTTAAGCCATTCCATTGAATATATGCCGTTGCATCCACGTCTCGATAAGTAGCGTAAACGTATTCCAGCTACCAATGTCAATACACAAGTTGTTCATATATCGCATTCTTTGTAATGACGGAAGCGACCCTAATCAATGAATCACAACTGAAGACATTTTTCAGCTCCGACAGCATTTTCTTAACGAACAGTAGAGAATACCAGATTGCACGCATACTGGAATTAACGCGTGACTGGCAGGAAGAGCAGGGGCTGTAAATATAACCCCTACAAAGACCCCACTTTGTTTGGTTGTAAGCCGTTCAATTGAATATATACCGTTGAATTCACGTCTCGATAAGTAGTGTAAATGCATTCCAGCTAGCAATGTGAATAAACGAGTTATTCATATCTCGCATTCTTTGTAATGACGGAAGCGACCCTAATCAATGAATCGCAAATGAAGACTTTTTTCAACTTCGACAGCAGTTTGTTAACGAACGGTAGAGAATACCAGATAGCACGCATACTGGAATTACGCGTGACTGGCTTGAAGAGCAGGGATTGTAAATATAACCGTGAACAAGACCCCACTTTGCTTGGTTTTAAGCCATTCCATTGAATATATGCCGTTGCATCCACGTCTCGATAAGTAGCGTAAATGTATTCCAGCTACCAATGTCAATACACAAGTTCTTCATATATCACATTCTTTGTAATGACGGAAGCGACCGTAATCAATGAATCACAACTGAAGACATTTTTCAGCTCCGACAGCATTTTCTTAACGAACAGTAAAGAATACCAGATTGCACGCATACTGGAATTACGCGTGACTGGCGGGAAGAGCAGGGGTTGTAAATATATCCCTGAACAAGACCCCACTTTGCTTGGTTGTGAGCCATTCAATTGAATATATGCCGTTACATCCACGTCTCGATAAGTAGCGTAAATGTATTCCAACTACCAATGTGAATACAGAAGTTCTTCATATAATGCATTCTTTGTAAAGACGGAAGCGACCCTAATCAATCAATCCCAACTAAAGACTTTTCTCAGCTCCGACAGCATTTTCGTAACGATAGGTAGAGAAGACCAGATCACACGCATACTGGAATTACGCGTGACTGGCTTGAAGAGCAGGGGTAGTAAATATAACCGTGATCAAGACCCCACTTTGCTTGGTTTTAAGCCATTCCATTGAATATATGCCGTTGCATCCATGTCTCGATAAGTAGCGTAAATGCATTCCAGCTACCAATGTGAATACACAAGTTCATATACCGCATTCCCTGTAAAGACGCAAGCGATCCTAATCAATGAATCCCAACTGAGTATTTTTTCAGCTTCGACAGCAGTTTGTTAACGAACAGTAGAGAATACCAGATCACACGCATACTGGAATTACGCGTGACTGGCTTGAAGAGCAGGGGTAGTAAATATAACCGTGATCAAGACCCCACTTTGCTTGGTTTTAAGCCATTCCATTGAATATATGCCGTTGCATCCATGTCTCGATAAGTAGCGTAAATGCATTCCTGCTACCAATGTGAATACTCAAGTTCTTCATATATCGCATTCCTTGTAAAGACGCAAGCGACCCTAATCAATGAATCCCAACTAAGTATTTTTTCAGCTTCGACAGCAGTTTGTTAACGAACAGTAGAGAATACCAGATCACACGCATACTGGAATTACGCGTGACTGGCTTGAGGAGCAGGGGTTGTAAATATAACCGTGAACAAGACCCGACTTTGCTTGGTTTTAAGCCATTCCATTGAATATATGCCGTTGCATCCACGTCTCGATAAGTAGCGTAAACGTATTCCAGCTACCAATGTCAATACACAAGTTGTTCATATATCGCATTCTTTGTAATGACGGAAGCGACCCTAATCAATGAATCACAACTGAAGACATTTTTCAGCTCCGACAGCATTTTCTTAACGAACAGTAGAGAATACCAGATTGCACGCATACTGGAATTAACGCGTGACTGGCAGGAAGAGCAGGGGCTGTAAATATAACCCCTACAAAGACCCCACTTTGTTTGGTTGTAAGCCGTTCAATTGAATATATACCGTTGAATTCACGTCTCGATAAGTAGTGTAAATGCATTCCAGCTAGCAATGTGAATAAACGAGTTATTCATATCTCGCATTCTTTGTAATGACGGAAGCGACCCTAATCAATGAATCGCAAATGAAGACTTTTTTCAACTTCGACCTCAGTTTGTTAACGAACGGTAGAGAATACCAGATAGCACGCATACTGGAATTACGCGTGACTGGCTTGAAGAGCAGGGATTGTAAATATAACCGTGAACAAGACCCCACTTTGCTTGGTTTTAAGCCATTCCATTGAATATATGCCGTTGCATCCACGTCTCGATAAGTAGCGTAAATGTATTCCAGCTACCAATGTCAATACACAAGTTCTTCATATATCACATTCTTTGTAATGACGGAAGCGACCGTAATCAATGAATCACAACTGAAGACATTTTTCAGCTCCGACAGCATTTTCTTAACGAACAGTAAAGAATACCAGATTGCACGCATACTGGAATTACGCGTGACTGGCGGGAAGAGCAGGGGTTGTAAATATATCCCTGAACAAGACCCCACTTTGCTTGGTTGTGAGCCATTCAATTGAATATATGCCGTTACATCCACGTCTCGATAAGTAGCGTAAATGTATTCCAACTACCAATGTGAATACAGAAGTTCTTCATATAATGCATTCTTTGTAAAGACGGAAGCGACCCTAATCAATCAATCTCAACTAAAGACTTTTCTCAGCTCCGACAGCATTTTCGTAACGAACAGTAGAGAAGACCAGATCACACGCATACTGGAATTACGCGTGACTGGCTTGAAGAGCAGGGGTAGTAAATATAACCGTGATCAAGACCCCACTTTGCTTGGTTTTAAGCCATTCCATTGAATATATGCCGTTGCATCCATGTCTCGATAAGTAGCGTAAATGCATTCCAGCTACCAATGTGAATACACAAGTTCATATACCGCATTCCTTGTAAAGACGCAAGCGACCCTAATCAATGAATCCCAACTGAGTATTTTTTCAGCTTCGACAGCAGTTTGTTAACGAACAGTAGAGAATACCAGATCACACGCATACTGGAATTACGCGTGACTGGCTTGAAGAGCAGGGGTAGTAAATATAACCGTGATCAAGACCCCACTTTGCTTGGTTTTAAGCCATTCCATTGAATATATGCCGTTGCATCCATGCCTCGATAAGTAGCGTAAATGCATTCCTGCTACCAATGTGAATACTCAAGTTCTTCATATATCGCATTCCTTGTAAAGACGCAAGCGACCCTAATCAATGAATCCCAACTGAGTATTTTTTCAGCTTCGACAGCAGTTTGTTAACGAACAGTAGAGAATACCAGATCACACGCATACTGGAATTACGCGTGACTGGCTTGAAGAGAAGGGGTAGTAAATATAACCGTGATCAAGACCCCACTTTGCTTGGTTTTAAGCCATTCCATTGAATATATGCCGTTGCATCCATGTCTCGATAAGTAGCGTAAATGCATTCCTGCTACCAATGTGAATACTCAAGTTCTTCATATATCGCATTCCTTGTAAAGACGCAAGCGACCCTAATCAATGAATCCCAACTGAGTATTTTTTCAGCTTCGACAGCAGTTTGTTAACGAACAGTAGAGAATACCAGATCACACGCATACTGGAATTACGCGTGACTGGCTTGAGGAGCAGGGGTTGTAAATATAACCGTGAACAAGACCCGACTTTGCTTGGTTTTAAGCCATTCCATTGAATATATGCCGTTGCATCCACGTCTCGATAAGTAGCGTAAACGTATTCCAGCTACCAATGTCAATACACAAGTTGTTCATATATCGCATTCTTTGTAATGACGGAAGCGACCCTAATCAATGAATCACAACTGAAGACATTTTTCAGCTCCGACAGCATTTTCTTAACGAACAGTAGAGAATACCAGATTGCACGCATACTGGAATTAACGCGTGACTGGCAGGAAGAGCAGGGGCTGTAAATATAACCCCTACAAAGACCCCACTTTGTTTGGTTGTAAGCCGTTCAATTGAATATATACCGTTGAATTCACGTCTCGATAAGTAGTGTAAATGCATTCCAGCTAGCAATGTGAATAAACGAGTTATTCATATCTCGCATTCTTTGTAATGACGGAAGCGACCCTAATCAATGAATCGCAAATGAAGACTTTTTTCAACTTCGACCGCAGTTTGTTAACGAACGGTAGAGAATACCAGATAGCACGCATACTGGAATTACGCGTGACTGGCTTGAAGAGCAGGGATTGTAAATATAACCGTGAACAAGACCCCACTTTGCTTGGTTTTAAGCCATTCCATTGAATATATGCCGTTGCATCCACGTCTCGATAAGTAGCGTAAATGTATTCCAGCTACCAATGTCAATACACAAGTTCTTCATATATCACATTCTTTGTAATGACGGAAGCGACCGTAATCAATGAATCACAACTGAAGACATTTTTCAGCTCCGACAGCACTTTCTTAACGAACAGTAAAGAATACCAGATTGCACGCATACTGGAATTACGCGTGACTGGCGGGAAGAGCAGGGGTTGTAAATATATCCCTGAACAAGACCCCACTTTGCTTGGTTGTGAGCCATTCAATTGAATATATGCCGTTACATCCACGTCTCGATAAGTAGCGTAAATGTATTCCAACTACCAATGTGAATACAGAAGTTCTTCATATAATGCATTCTTTGTAAAGACGGAAGCGACCCTAATCAATCAATCCCAACTAAAGACTTTTCTCAGCTCCGACAGCATTTTCGTAACGAACAGTAGAGAAGACCAGATCACACGCATACTGGAATTACGCGTGACTGGCTTGAAGAGCAGGGGTAGTAAATATAACCGTGATCAAGACCCCACTTTGCTTGGTTTTAAGCCATTCCATTGAATATATGCCGTTGCATCCATGTCTCGATAAGTAGCGTAAATGCATTCCAGCTACCAATGTGAATACACAAGTTCATATACCGCATTCCTTGTAAAGACGCAAGCGACCCTAATCAATGAATCCCAACTGAGTATTTTTTCAGCTTCGACAGCAGTTTGTTAACGAACAGTAGAGAATACCAGATCACACGCATACTGGAATTACGCGTGACTGGCTTGAAGAGCAGGGGTAGTAAATATAACCGTGATCAAGACCCCACTTTGCTTGGTTTTAAGCCATTCCATTGAATATATGCCGTTGCATCCATGTCTCGATAAGTAGCGTAAATGCATTCCTGCTACCAATGTGAATACTCAAGTTCTTCATATATCGCATTCCTTGTAAAGACGCAAGCGACCCTAATCAATGAATCCCAACTGAGTATTTTTTCAGCTTCGACAGCAGTTTGTTAACGAACAGTAGAGAATACCAGATCACACGCATACTGCAATTACGCGTGACTGGCTTGAAGAGAAGGGGTAGTAAATATAACCGTGAACAAGACCCCACTTTGCTTGGTTTTAAGCCATTCCATTGAATATATGCCGTTGCATCCACGTCTCGATAAGTAGCGTAAATGTATTCCAGCTACCAATGTCAATTCACAAGTTCTTCATATATCGCATTCTTTGTAATGACGGAAGCGACCCTAATCAATGAATCTCAACTGAAGACATTTTTCAGCTCCGACAGCATTTTCTTAACGAACAGTAAATAATACCAGATTACACGCATACTGGAATTACGCGTGACTGGCTTGAAGAGCAGGGGTTGTAAATATAACCCTGACCAAGACCGCGCTTTGCTTGGTTTTAAGCCATTCAATTGAATATATGCCGTTGCATCCACGTCTCTATAAGTAGCGTAAATGTATTCCAGCTACCAATGTGAATACACAAGTTCTTCATATAATGCATTCTTTGTAAAGACGGAAGCGATCTAATCAATGAATCGCAACTGAAGACTCTTTTCAGCTTCGAGAGCATTTCCTTCACGAACAGTAGGGAATACCAGATTACATGCATAATGTAATAACGCGTGACTGGCGGGAAGAGCAGGGGTTGTAAATATATCCCTGACCAAGACCCCACTTTGCTTGGTTTTATGCCATTCAATTGAATATATACCGTGTCATCCACGTCTCGATAAGTAGCGTAAATGTATTCCAGCTACCAACGTGAATACACAAGTTCTTCATATAATGCCTTCTTTGTAAAGACGGAAGCGACCCTAATTAATCAATACCAACTAAAGACTTTTCTCAGCTCCGACAGCATTTTCGTAACGAACAGTAGAGAATACCAGATTGCACGCATACTGGAATTACGCGTGACTGGCTTCAAGAGCAGGGGTAATAAACATAACCCTGACCAAGACACCAATTTGCTTGGTTTTAAGCCATTCAATTGAATATATGCCGTTACATCCACGTCTCGATAAGTAGCGTAAATGCATTCCAGCTAGCAATGTGAATAAACGAGTTCTTCATATATCGCATTCTTTGTAATGATGGAAGCGACCCAAATCAATGAATCTCAACCGAAGACTTTTTTCAGCTCCGACAGCATTTTCTTAACGAACCGCAGAGAATACCAGATTGCACGCACACTGTAATAATGCGTGACTGGCGGGAAGAGCAGGGATAATAAATATAACCCTGATCAAGACACCAATTTGCTTGGTTTTAAGCCATTCAATTGAATATATGCCGTTGCATCCACGTCTCGATAAGTAGCGTAAATGTATTCCAGCTACCAATGTTAATACACAAGTTCTTCATATATCGCATTCATTGTAATGATGGAAGCGACCCAAATCAATGAATCGCAACTGAAGACTTTTTCAGCTCCGACAGCATTTTCTTAACGAACAATAGAGAATACCAGATTACACGCATACTCGAATTACGCGTGACTGGCTTGTAGAGCAGGGGTAATAAATATAACCCTGAGCAAGACACCAATTTGCTTGGTTTTAAGCCATTCAATTGAATATATATCGTTGCGTCCACGTCTCGATAAGTAGCGTAAATGGATTCCCGCTACCAATGTGAATATCAAGGTCTTCATATATCGCATTCATTGTAATGACGGAAGCGACCCTAATATATGAATCGCAACAGAAGACTTTTTTCAGCTTCGACAGCATTTTCTTAATGAACAGTAGAGAATACCAGATTACACGCATTCTGGAATTACGCGTGACTGGCTTGAAGAGCAGGGGTAATAAATATAACCCTGAAAAAGACCCCACATTGCTTGGTTTTTAGCCATTCAATTGAATATATGCCGTTCCATCCACGTCTCGATAGGTAGCGTAAATGTATTCCAGCTACCAATGTGAATACACAGGTTCTTCATATATCGCATTCTTTGTAATGATGGAAGCGACCCTTATCAATGAATCGAAACTGAAGACTTTTTTAAACTCCGACAGCACTTTCTTAACGAACAGTAGAGAATACCAGATTACACGCATACTGGAATTACGCGTGATTGGCTTGAAGAGGAGGGGTTGTAAATATAACCCTTACCAAGACCCCACTTTGCTTGGTTTTAAGGCATTCAATTCAATATATGCCGATGCATCCACGTCTCGATAAGGAGTGTAAGTGTATTCCAGCTACCAATGTTAATACACATGTTCTTCATATATCGCATTCTTTGTAATGACGGGAACGACCCTAATCAATGAATCGCAACCGAAGACTTTTTTCAGCTTCGACAGCATTTTCTTAACGAACAGTAGAGAATACCAGAATACACGCATACTGGAATTACGCGTTACTGGCGGGAAGAGCAGCGGTTGTAAATAGAGCCCTGATCAAGACCCCACTTTGCTTGGTTGTAAGCCATTCAATTGAAGATATACCGTTGCATCCACGTCTCGATAAGTAGCGTAAATGCATTCCAGCTAGCAATGTGAATAAACAAGTTCTTCATATATCGCATTCTTTGTAATGACGGAAGCGACCCTAATCAATGAATCGCAACTGAAGACTTTTTTCAGCTTCGACAGCATTTTTTTAACGAACAGTAGAGAATACCAGATTACACGCATAATGTAATAACGCGTGACTGGCGGGAAGAGCAGAGGTTGTAAATATATCCCTGACCAAGACCCCACTATGCTTAGTTTTATGCCATTCAATTGAATATATACCGTGTCATCCACGTCTCGATAAGTAGCGTAAATGTATTCCAGCTACCAACGTGAATACACAAGTTCTTCATATAATGCATTCTTTGTAAAGACGGAAGCGACCCTAATTAATCAATACCAACTAAAGACTTTTCTCAGCTCCGACAGCATTTTCGTAACGAACAGTAGAGAATACCAGATTGCACGCATACTGGAATTACGCGTGACTGGCTTCAAGAGCAGGGGTAATAAACATAACCCTGACCAAGACACCAATTTGCTTGGTTTTAAGCCATTCAATTGAATATATGCCGTTACATCCACGTCTCGATAAGTAGCGTAAATGCATTCCAGCTAGCAATGTGAATAAACGAGTTCTTCATATATCGCATTCTTTGTAATGATGGAAGCGACCCAAATCAATGAATCTCAACCGAAGACTTTTTTCAGCTCCGACAGCATTTTCTTAACGAACCGCAGAGAATACCAGATTGCACGCACACTGTAATAATGCGTGACTGGCGGGAAGAGCAGGGATAATAAATATAACCCTGATCAAGACACCAATTTGCTTGGTTTTAAGCCATTCAATTGAATATATGCCGTTGCATCCACGTCTCGATAAGTAGCGTAAATGTATTCCAGCTACAGATGTTAATACACAAGTTCTTCATATATCGCATTCATTGTAATGATGGAAGCGACCCAAATCAATGAATAGCAACTGAAGACTTTTTCAGCTCCGACAGCATTTTCTTAACGAACAATAGAGAATACCAGATTACACGCATACTCGAATTACGCGTGACTGGCTTGTAGAGCAGGGGTAATAAATATAACCCTGATCAAGACACCAATTTGCTTGGTTTTAAGCCATTCAATTGAATATATATCGTTGCGTCCACGTCTCGATAAGTAGCGTAAATGGATTCCCGCTACCAATGTGAATATCAAGGTCTTCATATATCGCATTCATTGTAATGACGGAAGCGACCCTAATATATGAATCGCAACAGAAGACTTTTTTCAGCTTCGACAGCATTTTCTTAATGAACAGTA
Organism: Dermacentor andersoni; assembly: GCF_023375885.2. Lineage (NCBI taxonomy): Eukaryota > Metazoa > Arthropoda > Arachnida > Ixodida > Ixodidae > Dermacentor > Dermacentor andersoni. The sequence goes on from NC_092818.1 coordinate 34,278,760, forward strand.
GAGAATACCACATTACACGCATTCTGGAATTACGCGTGACTGGCTTGAAGAGCAGGGGTAATAAATATAACCCTGAAAAAGACCCCACATTGCTTGGTTTTTAGCCATTCAATTGAATATATGCCGTTCCATCCACGTCTCGATAGGTAGCGTAAATGTATTCCAGCTACCAATGTGAATACACAGGTTCTTCATATATCGCATTCTTTGTAATGATGGAAGCGACCCTTATCAATGAATCGAAACTGAAGACTTTTTTGAGCTCCGACAGCACTTTCTTAACGAACAGTAGAGAATACCAGATTACACGCATACTGGAATTACGCGTGATTGGCTTGAAGAGGAGGGGTTGTAAATATAACCCTTACCAAGACCCCACTTTGCTTGGTTTTAAGGCATTCAATTCAATATATGCCGGTGCATCCACGTCTCGATAAGTAGCGTAAGTGTATTCCAGCTACCAATGTTAATACACATGTTCTTCATATATCGCATTCTTTGTAATGACGGGAACGACCCTAATCAATGAATCGCAACAGAAGACTTTTTTCAGCTTCGACAGCATTTTCTTAACGAACAGTAGAGAATACCAGAATACACGCATACTGGAATTACGCGTTACTGGCGGGAAGAGCAGCGGTTGTAAATAGAGCCCTGATCAAGACCCCGCTTTGCTTGGTTGTAAGCCATTCAATTGAAGATATACCGTTGCATCCACGTCTCGATAAGTAGCGTAAATGCATTCCAGCTAGCAATGTGAATAAACAAGTTCTTCATATATCGCATTCTTTGTAATGACGGAAGCGACCCTAATCAATGAATCGCAACTGAAGACTTTTTTCAGCTTCGACAGCATTTTTTTAACGAACAGTAGAGAATACCAGATTACACGCATAATGTAATAACGCGTGACTGGCGGGAAGAGCAGAGGTTGTAAATATATCCCTGACCAAGACCCCACTATGCTTAGTTTTAAGCCATTCAATTGAATATATGCCGATGCATCCACGTCTCGAGAAGTAGCGTAAGTGTATTCCAGCTACCAATGGTAATATACAAGTTCTTCATATATCGCATTCTTTGTAATGACGGAAGCGACCCTTATCAATGAATCGCAACTAAAGACTTTTTTCAGCTCCGGCAGCATTTTCTTAACGAACAGTGGAGAATACCAGATTACACGCATGCTGGAATTAAGCGTGACTGGCGGGAAGAGGAGGGGTTGTAATTATAACCCTGACCAAGACGCCACTTTCCTTGGTTTTAAGCCATTCAATTGAATATATGCCGATGCATCCACGTGTCGATAAGTAGCGTAAGTGTATTCCAGCTACCAATGTTAATATACAAGTTCTTCATATATCGCATTCTTTGTAATGTCGGAAGCGATCCTAATCAATGAATCGCAACAGAAGAGTTTTTTCAGCTTCGACAGCAGTTTGTTAACGAACAGTAGAGAATACCAGAGTACACGCATACTGGAATTACGCGTGATTGGCTTGAAGAGGAGGGGTTGTAAATATAACCCTTACCAAGACCCCACTTTGCTTGGTTTAAAGCCATTCAATTGAATATATGCCGTTGCATCCACGTCTCTATAAGTAGCGTAAATGCATTCCAGCTACCAATGTGAATACACAAGTTCTTCATATATCGCATTCCTTGTAAAGTCGCAAGCGACCCTAATCAATGAATCCCAACTGAATACTTTTTTCAGCTTCGACAGCAGTTTGTTAACGAACAGTATAGAATAGCAGATTATACGCATACTGGAATTACGCCTGACTGGAGGGAAGAGCAGGGGTTGTAAATATAACCCTCATCAAGACACCACTTTGCTTGGTTTTAAGCCATTCGATTGAACACATACGGTTGCATTCACGTCTCGATAAGTAGCGTAAATGTATTCCAGCTACCAATGTTAATACACAAGTTCTTCATATATCACATTATTTGTAATGACGAAAGCGACCCTAATCAATGAATCGCAACTGAAGACTTTTTTCAGCTCCGACAGCATTTTCATAACGAACAGTAGAGAATACCAGGTTACACGCATATTGGAATTATGCGTGACTGACTTGAAGAGCAGGGGTAATAAATATGACCCTGACCAAGACCCCACTTTGCTTGGTTTTCAGCCATTCAATTGAATATATGCCGTTGCATCCACGTCTCGATAGGTAGCGTAAATGTATTCCAGCTACCAATGTGAATACAGAGGTTCTTCATATATCGCATTCTTTGTAATGATGGAAGCGACCCTTATCAATGAATCGCAACTGAAGACTTTTTTCAGCTCCAACAGCCTTTTCTTAACGAACAGTAGAGAATACCAGATTGCACGCATACTGGAATTACGCGTGACTGGCTTGAAGAGCAGGGGTAATAAATATAACCCTGAGCAAGACCACGCTTTGCTTGGTTTTAAGCCATTCAATTGAGTATATGCCGTTGCATCCACGTCTCGATAAGTAGCGTAAATGCATTCCAGCTAGCAATGTGAATAAACAAGTTCTTCATATATCGCATTGTTTGTAATGACGGAAGCGATCTAATCAATGAATCGCAACTGAAGAGTTTTTTCAGCTTCGACAGCATTTTCTTAACGAACAGTAGAGAATACCAGATGACACGCATAATGTAATAACGCGTGACTGGCTTGAAGAGCAGGGGTTGTAAATATAACCGTGACCAAGACCCCACTTTGCTTGGTTTTAAGCCATTCAATTGAATATATGGCGTTGCATCCACGTTTCGATAAGTAGCGTAAATGTGTTCTCGCTACCAATGTGAATATCAAGGTCTTCATATATCACATTCTTTGTAATGACGGAAGCGACCCAAATCAACGAATCGCAACTGAAGACTTTTTTCAGATTCGACAGCATTTTGTTAACGAACAGTAGCGAATACGAGATTACACGCATCCTGAAATTACGTGTGACTGGCTTGAAGAGCAGGGGTTGTAAATATATTCTTGACCAAGACCCCACTATGCTTGGTTTTAAGCCATTCAATTGAATATATACCGTTGCATCCACGTCTCGATAAGTACCGTAAATGCATTCCAGCTGGCAATGTGAATACACATGCTTTTCATATATCGCATTCTTTGTAATGACGGATGCGACCCTTATCAATGAATCCCAACAGAAGACATTTTTCAGCTTCGTCAGCATTTTCTTAACGAACAGTAGAGAATACCAGATTACACGCATACTGGAATTACGCGTGACTGGCTTGAAGAGCAGGGGTAATAAATATAACCCTGACCAAGACCCCACTTTGCTTGGTTTTAAGCCATTCAATTGAATATATGCCGTTGCATCCACGTCTCGATAGTTAGCGTAAATGTATTCCAGCTACCAATGTGAATACACAGGTTCTTCATATATCGCATTCTTTGTAATGATGGAAGCGACCCTTATCAATGAATCGCAACTGAAGACATTTTCCAGCTCCGACAGCATTTTCTTAACGAACAGTAGAGAATACCAGATTGCACGCACACTGGAATTACCCGTTACTGGCGGGAAGAGCAGGGGTTGTAAATATAACCCTGATCAAGACCCCACTTTCTTTAGTTGTAAGCCATTCAATTGAATATATACCGTTGAATTCACGTCTCGATAAGCAGCGTAAATGCATCCCAGCTACCAATGTTAATACACAAGTTCTTCATATATCGCATGTTTGTAAAGACGGAAGCGACCCTAATCAGTGAATCCCAACTAAATACTTTTCTCAGCTCCGACAGCATTTTCGTAACGAACGGTGGAGAATACCAGATTACACCCATAGAGGAATTACGCGTGACTGGCGGGAAGAGGAGGGGTTGTAAACATAACCCTGACCAAAACCCGATTTGCTTGGTTTTAAGCCATTCAGTTGAATATATGCTGTTGCATCCATGTCTTGATAAGTAGCGTAAATGCATTCCAGCTACCAATGTGATTACACAAGTTCTTCATATATCGCATTCTTTGTAAAGACGCAAGCGACCCTAATCAATGAATCCCAACTGAGTATTTTTTCAGCTTCGACAGCAGTTTGTTAACGAACAGTAGACAATACCAGATTGTACGCATACTGGAATAACGTGTGACTGGTGGGAAGAGCAGGGGTTGTAAATATAACCCTGATCAAGACACCAATTTGCTTGGTTGTAAGCCATTGAATTGAATTTATGGCGTTGCATCCACGTTTCGATAAGTAGCGTAAATGTGTTCTCGCTACCAATGTGAATATCAAGGTCTTCATATATCACATTCTTTGTAATGACGGAAGCGACCCAAATCAACGAATCGCAACTGAAGACTTTTTTCAGATTCGACAGCATTTTGTTAACGAACAGTAGAGAATACGAGATTACACGCATCCTGAAATTACGTGTGACTGGCTTGAAGAGCAGGGGTTGTAAATATATTCTTGACCAAGACCCCACTATGCTTGGTTTTAAGCCATTCAATTGAATATATACCGTTGCATCCACGTCTCGATAAGTACCGTAAATGCATTCCAGCTGGCAATGTGAATACACATGTTTTTCATATATCGCATTCTTTGTAATGACGGATGCGACCCTTATCAATGAATCCCAACAGAAGACATTTTTCAGCTTCGTCAGCATTTTCTTAACGAACAGTAGAGAATACCAGATTACACGCATACTGGAATTACGCGTGACTGGCTTGAAGAGCAGGGGTAATAAATATAACCCTGACCAAGACCCCACTTTGCTTGGTTTTAAGCCATTCAATTGAATATATGCCGTTGCATCCACGTCTCGATAGTTAGCGTAAATGTATTCCAGCTACCAATGTGAATACACAGGTTGTTCATATATCGCATTCTTTGTAATGATGGAAGCGACCCTTATCAATGAATCGCAACTGAAGACATTTTCCAGCTCCGACAGCATTTTCTTAACGAACAGTAGAGAATACCAGATTGCACGCACACTGGAATTACCCGTTACTGGCGGGAAGAGCAGGGGTTGTAAATATAACCCTGATCAAGACCCCACTTTGTTTAGTTGTAAGCCATTCAATTGAATATATACCGTTGAATTCACGTCTCGATAAGCAGCGTAAATGCATCCCAGCTACCAATGTTAGTACACAAGTTCTTCATATATCGCATGTTTGTAAAGACGGAAGCGACCCTAATCAGTGAATCCCAACTAAATACTTTTCTCAGCTCCGACAGCATTTTCGTAACGAACGGTGGAGAATACCAGATTACACCCATAGAGGAATTACGCGTGACTGGCGGGAAGAGGAGGGGTTGTAAACATAACCCTGACCAAAACCCGATTTGCTTGGTTTTAAGCCATTCAGTTGAATATATGCTGTTGCATCCATGTCTTGATAAGTAGCGTAAATGTATTCCAGCTACCAATGTGATTACACAAGCTCTTCATATATCGCATTCTTTGTAAAGACGCAAGCGACCCTAATCAATGAATCCCAACTGAGTATTTTTTCAGCTTCGACAGCAGTTTGTTAACGAACAGTAGACAATACCAGATTGTACGCATACTGGAATAACGTGTGACTGGTGGGAAGAGCAGGGGTTGTAAATATAACCCTGATCAAGACACCAATTTGCTTGGTTGTAAGCCATTGAATTGAATTTATATCGTTGCATCCACGTCTCGATAAGTAGCGTAAATGCATTCCAGCTACCAATGTGAATACACAAGTTCTTCATATATCGCATTCCTTGTAAAGACGCAAGCGACCCTAATCAATGAATCCCAACTGAATACTTTTTTCAGCTTCGACAGCACTTTGTTAACGAACAGTAGAGAATACGAGATTATACGCATACAGGAATTACGCGTGACTGGCGGGAAGAGCAGGGGTTGTAAATATAACCCTGACCAAGACCCCACTTTGCTTGGTTTTAAGCCATTCAAATGAATTAATGCCGTTGCATCCACGTCTCGATAAGTAGCGTAAATGTATTCCAGCTTCCAATGTGAATACACAAGTTCTTCATATATCGCATTCTTTGTAATGACGGAAGCGACCCTTATCAATGAATCGCAACTGAAAACTTTATTCGGCTCCGACAGCATTTTCTTAACGAACAGTAGAGAATACCAGATTGCACGCACACTGGAATTACCCATTACTGGCTTGAAGAGCAGGGGTTGTAAATATAACCCTGATCAAGACACCACTTTGCTTGATTTTAAGCCATTCAATTGAACATATACCGTTGCATCCACGTCTCGATAAGTAGCATAAATGTATTCCAGCTACCAATGTCAATACACAAGTTATTCATATCTCGCATTCTTTGTAATGACGGAAGCGACCCTAATCAATGAATCGCAAGAGAAGACTTTTGTCACCTTCGACAGCAGTTTGTTAACGAACGGTAGAGAATACCAGATTGCACGCATGCTGGAATTACGCGTGACTGGCGGGAAGAGGAGGGGTTGTAAATATAAACCTGACCAAGACGCCACTTTCCTTGGTTTTAAGCTATTCAATTGAATATATGCCGATGCATCCACGTCTCGATAAGTAGCGTAAGTGTATTCCAGCTACCAATGTTAATATACAAGTTCTTCATATATCGCATTCTTTGTAATGACGGAAGCGACCCATATCAATGAATCGCAACTGAAGACTTTTTTCAGCTCTGATAGGATTTTCTTAACGAACAGTAGAGAATACCAGATCACACGCATACTGGAATTCCGCGTGACTGGCTTGAAGAACAGGGGTAGTAAATATAACCGTGATCAAGACCCCACTTTACTTGGTTTTAAGCCATTCCATTGAATATATGCCGTTGCATCCACGTCTCGATAAGTAGCGTAAATATATTCCAGCTACCAACGTGAACACAAGTTCTTCATATATCGCATTCTTTGTAATGACGGAAGCGACCCTAATCAATGAATCGCAACTGAATACTTTTTTCAGCTTCGACAGCAGTTTGTTAACGAACAGTAGAGAATACCAGATTACACCCATACAGGAATTACGCGTGACTGGCGGGAAGAGGAGGGGTTGTAAACATAACCCTGACCAAAACCCGATTTGCTTGGTTTTAAGCCATTCAGTTGAATATATGCCGTTGCATCCATGTCTCGATAAGTAGCGTAAATGCATTCCAGCTACCAATGTGATTACACAAGTTCTTCATATATCGCATTCTTTGTAAAGACGCAAGCGACCCTAATCAATGAATCCCAACTGAGTATTTTTTCAGCTTCGACAGCAGTTTGTTAACGAACAGTAGACGATACCAGATTATACGCATACTGGAATAACGCGTGACTGGCGGGAAGAGCAGGGGTTGTAAATATACCCCTGATCAAGACACCAATTTGCTTGGTTGTAAGCCATTCAATTGAATTTATATCGTTGCATTCACGTCTCGATAAGTAGCGTAAATGCATTCCAGCTACCAATGTGAATACACAAGTTCTTCATATATCGCATTCCTTGTAAAGACGCAAGCGACCCTAATCAATTAATCCCAACTGAATACTTTTTTCAGCTTCGACAGCACTTTGTTAACGAACAGTAGAGAATACCAGATTATACGCATACAGGAATTACGCGTGACTGGCGGGAAGAGCAGGGGTTGTAAATATAACCCTGACCAAGACCCCACTTTGCTTGGTTTTAAGCCATTCAAATGAATATATGCCGTTGCATCCACGTCTCGATAAGTAGCGTAAATGTATTCCAGCTTCCAATGTGAATACACAAGTTCTTGATATATCGCATTCTTTGTAAAGACGGATGCGACCCTAATCAATGAATCGCAACAGAAGACTTTTTTCAGCCCTGATAGGATTTTCTTAACGAACAGTAGAGAATACCAGATCCCACGCATACTGGAATTACGCATGACTGGCTTGTAGAGCAGGGGTTGTAAATATAACCCTTACCAACACCCCACTTTGCTTGGTTTTAAGCCATTCAATTGAACATACGCTGTTGCATCCACGTCTCGATAAGTAGCGTAAATGTATTCCAGCTACCAATGTGAATACACAAGTTCTTCATATAATGCATTCTTTGTAAAGACGGAAGCGACTCTAATCAATCAATCCCAACTAAAGACTTTTCTCGGCTCCGACAGCATTTTCTTAACGAACAGTAGAGAATGCCAGTTTGCATGCATACTGGAATTACGCGTGACTGGCGGGAAGAGAAGGGGTTGTAAATATAACCCTCATCAAGGCACCAATTGGCTTGGTTTTAAGCAATTCAATTGAATATATATCGTTGCATCCACGTCTCGATAAGTAGCGTAAATGTATTCCAGCTAGCAATGTGAATACACAAGTTCTTCATATATCGCATTCTTTGTAATGACGGATGCGACCCTAATCAATGAATCGCAACTGAAGGCTTTTTTCAGCTTCGACAGCATTTTCTTAACGAACCGTAGAGAATACCAGATTACACGCATACTGGAATTACGCGTGACTGGCTTGAAGAACAGGGGTTTTAAATATAACCGTGACCAAGACCCCACTTTGCTTGGTTTTAAGCCATTCAATTGAATATATGCCGTTGCATCCACGTCTCAATAAGTAGCGTAAATGTATTCCGGCTACCAATGTGAATATCAAGCTCTTCATATATCGCATTCTTTGTAATGACAAAAGCGACCCAAATCAATGAATCACAACTGAAGACTTTTTTTCAGATTCGACAGCAGTTTGTTAACGAACAGCAGAGAATACGAGGTTACACGCATCCTGAAATTACGTGTGACGGGCTTGAAGAGCAGGGGTTGTAAATATATCCCTGACCAAGACGCTACTATGCTTGGTTTTAAGCCATTCATTTGAATATATACCGTTGCATCCACGTCTCGATAAGTAGCGTAAATGCATTCCAGCTAGCAATGTGAATACACAAGTTCTTCATATATCGCATTCTTTGTAATGACGGATGCGACCCTAATCAATGAATCGCAACGGAAGACTTTTTTCAGCTTCGACAGCATTTTCTTAACGAACAGTAGAGAACACCAGATTACACGCATACTGGAATTACGCGTGACTGGCTTGAAGAGCAGGGGTAATAAATAAATCCCTGACCAAGACCCCACTTTGCTTGGTTTTAAGCCATTCAATTGAATATATGCCGTTGCATCCACGTCTCGATAAGTAGCATAAATGCATTCCAGCTACCAGTGTTAATACACAAGTTCTTCATATATCGCATTCTTTGTAATGACGGAAGTGACCCTAATCAGTTATACGCAACTGAAGACTTTTTTCAGCTCCGATAGGATTTTCTTAACGAACAGTAGAGAATACCAGATTACACGCATACTGGAATAACGCGTGACTGGCTTGAAGAACAGGGGTGGTAAATATAACCGTGACCAAGGCCCCACTTTGCTTGGTTTTAAGCCATTCAATTGAATATATGCCGTTGCATCCACGTCTCGATAAGTAGCGTAAATACATTCCAGCTAGCAATGTTAATAAACAAGTTCTTCATATATCGCATTCTTTGTAATGACGGAAGCGACCCAAATCCATGAATCGCAACTGAAGACATTTTTCAGCTCCGACAGCATTTTCTTAACGAACAGTAAAGAATACCAGATTACACGCATACTGGAATTACGCGTGGCTGGCGGGAAGAGCAGGGGTTGTAAATATAACCCTGATCAAGACACCAATTTGCTTGGTTTTAAGCCATTCAATTGAATATATGCCGTTACATCCACGTCTCGATAAGTAGCGTAAATGTATTCCAGCTACCAATGTAATTACACAGGTTCTTCATATCTCGCATTCTTTGTAATGACGGAAACGACCCTAATCAATGAATCGCAAATGAAGACTTTTTTCAACTTCGACAGCAGTTTGTTAACGAACGGTAGAGAATACCAGATTGCAAGCATGCTGGAATTACGCGTGACTGGCGGGAAGAGGAGGGGTTGTAAATATAAACCTGACCAAGACGCCACTTTCCTTGGTTTTAATCTATTCTATTGAATATATGCCGATGCATCCACGTCTCGATAAGTAGCGTAAGTGTATTCCAGCTACCAATGTTAATATACAAGTTCTTCATATATCGCATTCTTTGTAATGACGGAAGCGACCCATATCAATGAATCGCAACTGAAGACTTTTTTCAGCTCTGATAGGATTTTCTTAACGAACAGTAGAGAATACCAGATCACACGCATACTGGAATTCCGCGTGACTGGCTTGAAGAACAGGGGTAGTAAATATAACCGTGATCAAGACCCCACTTTACTTGGTTTTAAGCCATTCCATTGAATATATGCCGTTGCATCCACGTCTCGATAAGTAGCGTAAATATATTCCAGCTACCAACGTGAACACAAGTTCTTCATATATCGCATTCTTTGTAATGACGGAAGCGACCCTAATCAATGAATCGCAACTGAATACTTTTTTCAGCTTCGACAGCAGTTTGTTAACGAACAGTAGAGAATACCAGATTACACCCATACAGGAATTACGCGTGACTGGCGGGAAGAGGAGGGGTTGTAAACATAACCCTGACCAAAACCCGATTTGCTTGGTTTTAAGCCATTCAGTTGAATATATGCCGTTGCATCCATGTCTCGATAAGTAGCGTAAATGCATTCCAGCTACCAATGTGATTACACAAGTTCTTCATATATCGCATTCTTTGTAAAGACGCAAGCGACCCTAATCAATGAATCCCAACTGAGTATTTTTTCAGCTTCGACAGCAGTTTGTTAACGAACAGTAGACGATACCAGATTATACGCATACTGGAATAACGCGTGACTGGCGGGAAGAGCAGGGGTTGTAAATATACCCCTGATCAAGACACCAATTTGCTTGGTTGTAAGCCATTCAATTGAATTTATATCGTTGCATCCACGTCTCGATAAGTAGCGTAAATGCATTCCAGCTACCAATGTGAATACACAAGTTCTTCATATATCGCATTCCTTGTAAAGACGCAAGCGACCCTAATCAATTAATCCCAACTGAATACTTTTTTCAGCTTCGACAGCACTTTGTTAACGAACAGTAGAGAATACCAGATTATACGCATACAGGAATTACGCGTGACTGGCGGGAAGAGCAGGGGTTGTAAATATAACCCTGACCAAGACCCCACTTTGCTTGGTTTTAAGCCATTCAAATGAATATATGCCGTTGCATCCACGTCTCGATAAGTAGCGTAAATGTATTCCAGCTTCCAATGTGAATACACAAGTTCTTGATATATCGCATTCTTTGTAAAGACGGATGCGACCCTAATCAATGAATCGCAACAGAAGACTTTTTTCAGCCCTGATAGGATTTTCTTAACGAACAGTAGAGAATACCAGATCCCACGCATACTGGAATTACGCATGACTGGCTTGTAGAGCAGGGGTTGTAAATATAACCCTTACCAACACCCCACTTTGCTTGGTTTTAAGCCATTCAATTGAACATACGCTGTTGCATCCACGTCTCGATAAGTAGCGTAAATGTATTCCAGCTACCAATGTGAATACACAAGTTCTTCATATAATGCATTCTTTGTAAAGACGGAAGCGACTCTAATCAATCAATCCCAACTAAAGACTTTTCTCGGCTCCGACAGCATTTTCTTAACGAACAGTAGAGAATGCCAGTTTGCATGCATACTGGAATTACGCGTGACTGGCGGGAAGAGAAGGGGTTGTAAATATAACCCTCATCAAGGCACCAATTGGCTTGGTTTTAAGCAATTCAATTGAATATATATCGTTGCATCCACGTCTCGATAAGTAGCGTAAATGTATTCCAGCTAGCAATGTGAATACACAAGTTCTTCATATATCGCATTCTTTGTAATGACGGATGCGACCCTAATCAATGAATCGCAACTGAAGGCTTTTTTCAGCTTCGACAGCATTTTCTTAACGAACAGTAGAGAATACCAGATTACACGCATACTGGAATTACGCGTGACTGGCTTGAAGAACAGGGGTTTTAAATATAACCGTGACCAAGACCCCACTTTGCTTGGTTTTAAGCCATTCAATTGAATATATGCCGTTGCATCCACGTCTCAATAAGTAGCGTAAATGTATTCCGGCTACCAATGTGAATATCAAGCTCTTCATATATCGCATTCTTTGTAATGACAAAAGCGACCCAAATCAATGAATCACAACTGAAGACTTTTTTTCAGATTCGACAGCAGTTTGTTAACGAACAGCAGAGAATACGAGGTTACACGCATCCTGAAATTACGTGTGACGGGCTTGAAGAGCAGGGGTTGTAAATATATCCCTGACCAAGACCCTACTATGCTTGGTTTTAAGCCATTCATTTGAATATATACCGTTGCATCCACGTCTCGATAAGTAGCGTAAATGCATTCCAGCTAGCAATGTGAATACACAAGTTCTTCATATATCGCATTCTTTGTAATGACGGATGCGACCCTAATCAATGAATCGCAACGGAAGACTTTTTTCAGCTTCGACAGCATTTTCTTAACGAACAGTAGAGAACACCAGATTGCACGCATACTGGAATTACGCGTGACTGGCTTGAAGAGCAGGGGTAATAAATAAATCCCTGACCAAGACCCCACTTTGCTTGGTTTTAAGCCATTCAATTGAATATATGCCGTTGCATCCACGTCTCGATAAGTAGCATAAATGCATTCCAGCTACCAGTGTTAATACACAAGTTCTTCATATATCGCATTCTTTGTAATGACGGAAGTGACCCTAATCAGTTATACGCAACTGAAGACTTTTTTCAGCTCCGATAGGATTTTCTTAACGAACAGTAGAGAATACGAGATTACACGCATACTGGAATAACGCGTGACTGGCTTGAAGAACAGGGGTTGTAAATATAACCGTGACCAAGGCCCCACTTTGCTTGGTTTTAAGCCATTCAATTGAATATATGCCGTTGCATCCACGTCTCGATAAGTAGCGTAAATACATTCCAGCTAGCAATGTTAATAAACAAGTTCTTCATATATCGCATTCTTTGTAATGACGGAAGCGACCCAAATCCATGAATCGCAACTGAAGACATTTTTCAGCTCCGACAGCATTTTCTTAACGAACAGTAAAGAATACCAGATTACACGCATACTGGAATTACGCGTGGCTGGCGGGAAGAGCAGGGGTTGTAAATATAACCCTGATCAAGACACCAATTTGCTTGGTTTTAAGCCATTCAATTGAATATATGCCGTTACATCCACGTCTCGATAAGTAGCGTAAATGTATTCCAGCTACCAATGTAATTACACAGGTTCTTCATATCTCGCATTCTTTGTAATGACGGAAACGACCCTAATCAATGAATCGCAAATGAAGACTTTTTTCAACTTCGACAGCAGTTTGTTAACGAACGGTAGAGAATACCAGATTGCAAGCATGCTGGAATTACGCGTGACTGGCGGGAAGAGGAGGGGTTGTAAATATAAACCTGACCAAGACGCCACTTTCCTTGGTTTTAATCTATTCTATTGAATATATGCCGATGTATCCACGTCTCGATAAGTAGCGTAAGTGTATTCCAGCTACCAATGTTAATATACAAGTTCTTCATATATCGCATTCTTTGTAATGACGGAAGCGACCCATATCAATGAATCGCAACTGAAGACTTTTTTCAGCTCTGATAGGATTTTCTTAACGAACAGTAGAGAATACCAGATCACACGCATACTGGAATTCCGCGTGACTGGCTTGAAGAACAGGGGTAGTAAATATAACCGTGATCAAGACCCCACTTTACTTGGTTTTAAGCCATTCCATTGAATATATGCCGTTGCATCCACGTCTCGATAAGTAGCGTAAATATATTCCAGCTACCAACGTGAACACAAGTTCTTCATATATCGCATTCTTTGTAATGACGGAAGCGACCCTAATCAATGAATCGCAACTGAATACTTTTTTCAGCTTCGACAGCAGTTTGTTAACGAACAGTAGAGAATACCAGATTACACCCATACAGGAATTACGCGTGACTGGCGGGAAGAGGAGGGGTTGTAAACATAACCCTGACCAAAACCCGATTTGCTTGGTTTTAAGCCATTCAGTTGAATATATGCCGTTGCATCCATGTCTCGATAAGTAGCGTAAATGCATTCCAGCTACCAATGTGATTACACAAGTTCTTCATATATCGCATTCTTTGTAAAGACGCAAGCGACCCTAATCAATAAATCCCAACTGAGTATTTTTTCAGCTTCGACAGCAGTTTGTTAACGAACAGTAGACGATACCAGATTATACGCATACTGGAATAACGCGTGACTGGCGGGAAGAGCAGGGGTTGTAAATATACCCCTGATCAAGACACCAATTTGCTTGGTTGTAAGCCATTCAATTGAATTTATATCGTTGCATCCACGTCTCGATAAGTAGCGTAAATGCATTCCAGCTACCAATGTGAATACACAAGTTCTTCATATATCGCATTCCTTGTAAAGACGCAAGCGACCCTAATCAATTAATCCCAACTGAATACTTTTTTCAGCTTCGACAGCACTTTGTTAACGAACAGTAGAGAATACCAGATTATACGCATACAGGAATTACGCGTGACTGGCGGGAAGAGCAGGGGTTGTAAATATAACCCTGACCAAGACCCCACTTTGCTTGGTTTTAAGCCATTCAAATGAATATATGCCGTTGCATCCACGTCTCGATAAGTAGCGTAAATGTATTCCAGCTTCCAATGTGAATACACAAGTTCTTGATATATCGCATTCTTTGTAAAGACGGATGCGACCCTAATCAATGAATCGCAACAGAAGACTTTTTTCAGCCCTGATAGGATTTTCTTAACGAACAGTAGAGAATACCAGATCCCACGCATACTGGAATTACGCATGACTGGCTTGTAGAGCAGGGGTTGTAAATATAACCCTTACCAACACCCCACTTTGCTTGGTTTTAAGCCATTCAATTGAACATACGCTGTTGCATCCACGTCTCGATAAGTAGCGTAAATGTATTCCAGCTACCAATGTGAATACACAAGTTCTTCATATAATGCATTCTTTGTAAAGACGGAAGCGACCCTAATCAATCAATCCCAACTAAAGACTTTTCTCGGCTCCGACAGCATTTTCTTAACGAACAGTAGAGAATGCCAGTTTGCATGCATACTGGAATTACGCGTGACTGGCGGGAAGAGAAGGGGTTGTAAATATAACCCTCATCAAGGCACCAATTGGCTTGGTTTTAAGCAATTCAATTGAATATATATCGTTGCATCCACGTCTCGATAAGTAGCGTAAATGTATTCCAGCTAGCAATGTGAATACACAAGTTCTTCATATATCGCATTCTTTGTAATGACGGATGCGACCCTAATCAATGAATCGCAACTGAAGGCTTTTTTCAGCTTCGACAGCATTTTCTTAACGAACAGTAGAGAATACCAGATTACACGCATACTGGAATTACGCGTGACTGGCTTGAAGAACAGGGGTTTTAAATATAACCGTGACCAAGACCCCACTTTGCTTGGTTTTAAGCCATTCAATTGAATATATGCCGGGTCATCCACGTCTCAATAAGTAGCGTAAATGTATTCCGGCTACCAATGTGAATATCAAGCTCTTCATATATCGCATTCTTTGTAATGACAAAAGCGACCCAAATCAATGAATCACAACTGAAGACTTTTTTTCAGATTCGACAGCAGTTTGTTAACGAACAGCAGAGAATACGAGGTTACACGCATCCTGAAATTACGTGTGACGGGCTTGAAGAGCAGGGGTTGTAAATATATCCCTGACCAAGACCCTACTATGCTTGGTTTTAAGCCATTCATTTGAATATATACCGTTGCATCCACGTCTCGATAAGTAGCGTAAATGCATTCCAGCTAGCAATGTGAATACACAAGTTCTTCATATATCGCATTCTTTGTAATGACGGATGCGACCCTAATCAATGAATCGCAACGGAAGACTTTTTTCAGCTTCGACAGCATTTTCTTAACGAACAGTAGAGAACACCAGATTACACGCATACTGGAATTACGCGTGACTGGCTTGAAGAGCAGGGGTAATAAATAAATCCCTGACCAAGACCCCACTTTGCTTGGTTTTAAGCCATTCAATTGAATATATGCCGTTGCATCCACGTCTCGATAAGTAGCATAAATGCATTCCAGCTACCAGTGTTAATACACAAGTTCTTCATATATCGCATTCTTTGTAATGACGGAAGTGACCCTAATCAGTTATACGCAACTGAAGACTTTTTTCAGCTCCGATAGGATTTTCTTAACGAACAGTAGAGAATACCAGATTACACGCATACTGGAATAACGCGTGACTGGCTTGAAGAACAGGGGTTGTAAATATAACCGTGACCAAGGCCCCACTTTGCTTGGTTTTAAGCCATTCAATTGAATATATGCCGTTGCATCCACGTCTCGATAAGTAGCGTAAATACATTCCAGCTAGCAATGTTAATCAACAAGTTCTTCATATATCGCATTCTTTGTAATGACGGAAGCGACCCAAATCCATGAATCGCAACTGAAGACATTTTTCAGCTCCGACAGCATTTTCTTAACGAACAGTAAAGAATACCAGATTACACGCATACTGGAATTACGCGTGGCTGGCGGGAAGAGCAGGGGTTGTAAATATAACCCTGATCAAGACACCAATTTGCTTGGTTTTAAGCCATTCAATTGAATATATGCCGTTACATCCACGTCTCGATAAGTAGCGTAAATGTATTCCAGCTACCAATGTAATTACACAGGTTCTTCATATCTCGCATTCTTTGTAATGACGGAAACGACCCTAATCAATGAATCGCAAATGAAGACTTTTTTCAACTTCGACAGCAGTTTGTTAACGAACGGTAGAGAATACCAGATTGCAAGCATGCTGGAATTACGCGTGACTGGCGGGAAGAGGAGGGGTTGTAAATATAAACCTGACCAAGACGCCACTTTCCTTGGTTTTAATCTATTCTATTGAATATATGCCGATGCATCCACGTCTCGATAAGTAGCGTAAGTGTATTCCAGCTACCAATGTTAATATACAAGTTCTTCATATATCGCATCCTTTGTAATGACGGAAGCGACCCTTATCAATGAATCGCAACTGAAAACTTTTTTCAGCTCTGATAGGATTTTCTTAACGAACAGTAGAGAATACCAGATCACACGCATACTGGAATTACGCGTGACTGGCTTGAAGAGCAGGGGTAGTAAATATAACCGTGATCAAGACCCCACTTTGCTTGGTTTTAAGCCATTCCATTGAATATATGCCGTTGCATCCATGTCTCGATAAGTAGCGTAAATGCATTCCAGCTACCAATGTGAATACACAAGTTCATATACCGCATTCCTTGTAAAGACGCAAGCGACCCTAATCAATGAATCCCAACTGAGTATTTTTTCAGCTTCGACAGCAGTTTGTTAACGAACAGTAGAGAATACCAGATCACACGCATACTGGAATTACGCGTGACTGGCTTGAAGAGCAGGGGTAGTAAATATAACCGTGATCAAGACCCCACTTTGCTTGGTTTTAAGCCATTCCATTGAATATATGCCGTTGCATCCATGTCTCGATAAGTAGCGTAAATGCATTCCAGCTACCAATGTGAATACTCAAGTTCTTCATATATCGCATTCCTTGTAAAGACGCAAGCGACCCTAATCAATGAATCCCAACTGAGTATTTTTTCAGCTTCGACAGCAGTTTGTTAACGAACAGTAGAGAATACCAGATCACACGCATACTGGAATTACGCGTGACTGGCTTGAAGAGCAGGGGTAGTAAATATAACCGTGAACAAGACCCCACTTTGCTTGGTTTTAAGCCATTCCATTGAATATATGCCGTTGCATCCACGTCTCGATAAGTAGCGTAAATGTATTCCAGCTACCAATGTCAATTCACAAGTTCTTCATATATCGCATTCTTTGTAATGACGGAAGCGACCCTAATCAATGAATCTCAACTGAAGACATTTTTCAGCTCCGACAGCATTTTCTTAACGAACAGTAAATAATACCAGATCACACGCATACTGGAATTACGCGTGACTGGCTTGAAGAGCAGGGGTAGTAAATATAACCGTGATCAAGACCCCACTTTGCTTGGTTTTAAGCCATTCCATTGAATATATGCCGTTGCATCCATGTCTCGATAAGTAGCGTAAATGCATTCCAGCTACCAATGTGAATACTCAAGTTCTTCATATATCGCATTCCTTGTAAAGACGCAAGCGACCCTAATCAATGAATCCCAACTGAGTATTTTTTCAGCTTCGACAGCAGTTTGTTAACGAACAGTAGAGAATACCAGATCACACGCATACTGGAATTACGCGTGACTGGCTTGAAGAGCAGGGGTAGTAAATATAACCGTGAACAAGACCCCACTTTGCTTGGTTTTAAGCCATTCCATTGAATATATGCCGTTGCATCCACGTCTCGATAAGTAGCGTAAACGTATTCCAGCTACCAATGTCAATACACAAGTTGTTCATATATCGCATTCTTTGTAATGACGGAAGCGACCCTTATCAATGAATCACAACTGAAGACATTTTTCAGCTCCGACAGCATTTTCTTAACGAACAGTAGAGAATACCAGATTGCACGCATACTGGAATTAACGCGTGACTGGCAGGAAGAGCAGGGGCTGTAAATATAACCCCTACAAAGACCCCACTTTGTTTGGTTGTAAGCCGTTCAATTGAATATATACCGTTGAATTCACGTCTCGATAAGTAGTGTAAATGCATTCCAGCTAGCAATGTGAATAAACGAGTTATTCATATCTCGCATTCTTTGTAATGACGGAAGCGACCCTAATCAATGAATCGCACATGAAGACTTTTTTCAACTTCGACAGCAGTTTGTTAACGAACGGTAGAGAATACCAGATAGCACGCATACTGGAATTACGCGTGACTGGCTTGAAGAGCAGGGATTGTAAATATAACCGTGAACAAGACCCCACTTTGCTTGGTTTTAAGCCATTCCATTGAATATATGCCGTTGCATCCACGTCTCGATAAGTAGCGTAAATGTATTCCAGCTACCAATGTCAATACACAAGTTCTTCATATATCACATTCTTTGTAATGACGGAAGCGACCGTAATCAATGAATCACAACTGAAGACATTTTTCAGCTCCGACAGCATTTTCTTAACGAACAGTAAAGAATACCAGATTGCACGCATACTGGAATTACGCGTGACTGGCGGGAAGAGCATGGGTTGTAAATATATCCCTGAACAAGACCCCACTTTGCTTGGTTGTGAGCCATTCAATTGAATATATGCCGTTACATCCACGTCTCGATAAGTAGCGTAAATGTATTCCAGCTACCAATGTGAATACAGAAGTTCTTCATATAATGCATTCTTTGTAAAGACGGAAGCGACCCTAATCAATCAATCCCAACTAAAGACTTTTCTCAGCTCCGACAGCATTTTCGTAACGAACAGTAGAGAAGACCAGATCACACGCATACTGGAATTACGCGTGACTGGCTTGAAGAGCAGGGGTAGTAAATATAACCGTGAACAAGACCCCACTTTGCTTTGTTTTAAGCCATTCCATTGAATATATGCCGTTGCATCCACGTCTCAAAAAGTAGCGTAAACGTATTCCAGCTACCAATGTCAATACACACGTTCTTCATATAATGCATTCTTTGTAAAGACGGAAGCGACCCTAATCAATCAATCCCAACTAAAGACTTTTCTCGGCTCCGACAGCATTTTCTTAACGAACAGTAGAGAATACCAGTTTGCATGCATACTGGAATTACGCGTGACTGGCGGGAAGAACAGGGGTTTTAAATATAACCGTGACCAAGACCCCACTTTGCTTGGTTTTAAGCCATTCAATTGAATATATGCCGTTGCATCCACGTCTCAATAAGTAGCGTAAATGTATTCCGGCTACCAATGTGAATATCAAGCTCTTCATATATCGCATTCTTTGTAATGACAAAAGCGACCCAAATCAATGAATCACAACTGAAGACTTTTCTCAGCTCCGACAGCATTTTCGTAACGAACAGTAGAGAAGACCAGATCACACGCATATTGGAATTACGCGTGACTGGCTTGAAGAGCAGGGGTTGTAAATATAACCGTGAACAAGACCCCACTTTGCTTGGTTTTAAGCCATTCCATTGAATATATGCCGTTGCATCCACGTCTCGATAAGTAGCGTAAATGTATTCCAGCTACCAATGTCAATACACAAGTTCTTTATATATCGCATTCTTTGTAATGGCGGAAGCAACCCTAATCAATGAATCGCAACTGAAGACATTTTTCGGCTCCGACAGCTTTTTCTTAACGAACAGTAAAGAATACCAGATTACATGCATACTGGAATTACGCGTGACTGTCTTGAAGAGCAGGGGTAATAAATATAACCCTGACAAAGACCGCGCTTTGCTTGGTTTTAAGCCATTCAATTGAATATGTGCTGTTGCATCCACGTCTCGATAAGCAGCGTAAATGCATTCCAGCTAGGAATGTGAATAAACAAGTTCTTCATATATCGCATTCTTTGTAATGACGGAAGCTATCTAATCAATGAATCGCAACTGAAGACTTTTTTCAGCTTCGACAGCATTTCCTTAACGAACAGTAGGGAATACCACATAACACGCATACTGGAATTACGCGTGACTGGCTTGAAGAGCAGGGGTAATAAATATAACCCTGACCAAGACCGCGCTTTGCTTGGTTTTAAGCCATTCAATTGAATATATGCCGTTGCATCCACGTCTCGATAAGTAGCGTAAATGTATTCCAGCTACCAATGTTAATATACAAGTTCCTCATATATCGCATTCTTTGTAATGACGGAAGCGACCCTTATCAATGAATCGCAACTAAAGACTTTTTTCAGCTCTGATAGGATTTTCTTAACAAACAGTAGAGAATACCAGATCCCACGCATACTGCAATTACGCGTAACTGGCTTGAAGAGCAGGGGTTGTAAATATATCCCTGACCAAGACCCCACTATGCTTGGTTTTAAGCCATTCAATTGAATATATACCGTTCCATCCACGTCTCGATAAGTAGCGTAAATGCATTCCACCTAGCAATGTGAATACACAAGTTCTTCATATATCGCATTCTTTGTAATGACGGATGCAACCCTAATCAATGAATCGCAAATGAAGACTTTTTTCAGCTTCGACAGCGTTTTCTTAACGAACAGTAGAGGATACCACATTACACGCATACTGGAATTACGCGTGACTGGCTTGAAGAGCAGGGGTAATAAATATAACCCTGACGAAGACCCCGCTTTGCTTGGTTGTAAGCCATTCAATTGAATATATGTCGTTGCATCCACGTCTCAATAAGTAGCGTAAACGCATTCCAGCTAGCAATTTGAATAAACAAGTTCTTCATGTATCGCATTCTTTGTAATGACGGAAGCGATCTAAGCAATGAATCGAAACTGAAGACTTTTTTCAGCTTCGACAGCATTTTCTTAACGAACAGCAGGGAATACCAGATTACACTCATAATGTAATAACGCGTGACTGGCGGGAAGAGCAGAGGTTGTAAATAATACCCTGATGAAGACACCACTTTGCTTGGTTTTATGCCATTCAATTGAGTATATACCGTGTCATCCACGTCTCGATAAGTAGCGTAAATGCATTCCAGCTACCAGAGTTAATACACAACTTCTTCATATATCGCATTCTTTGTAAAGACGGAAGCGACCCTTATCAATGAATCGCTACTGAAGACTTTTTTCAGCTCCGACAGCATTTTCTTAACGAACAGTAGAAAATACCAGATTGCACGCTCACTGGAATTACCCGTTACTGGCGGGAAGAGCACGGGTTGTAAATATAACCCTGATCAAGACACCACTTTGCTTGATTTTAAGCCATTCAATTGAATATATACCGTTGCATCCACGTCTCGATAAGTAGCATAAATGTATTCCAGCTACCAATGTCAATACACAAGTTCTTCATATATCGCATTCTTTGTAATGACGGAAGCGACCCTTATCAATGAATCGCAACTGAAGGCTTTTTTCGGCTCCGACAGCATTTTGTTAACGAACAGTAGAGAATACCAGATTACACGCATACTGCAATTACGCGTGACTGTCTTGAAGAGCAGGGGTTGTAAATATAACCCTTACCAAGACCCCACTTTGCTTGGTTTTAAGCCATTCAATTGAATATATGCCATTGCATCCACGTCTCGATAAGTAGCATAAATGTATTCCAGCTGCCAATGTCAATACACAAGTTCTTCATATAATGCATTCTTTGTAAAGACGGAAGCGACCCTTATCAATGAATCACAACTCAAGACTGTTTTCGGCTCCGACAGCATTTTCTTAACGAACAGTAGAGAATACCAGATTGCACGCATACTGGAATTACGCGTGACTGGCGGGAAGAGCAGGGGCTATAATTATATCCCTGATCAAACCCCACTTTGCTTGGTTGTAAGCCATTCAATTGAATATATGCCGTTACATCCACGTCTCGATAAGTAGCGTAAATGTATTCCAGCTACCAATGTGAATACACAAGTTCTTCATATATTGCATTCTTTGTAAAGACGGAAGTGACCCTAATCAATCAATCCCAACTAAAGACTTTTCTCAGCTCCGACAGCATTTTTTAACGAACAGTGGAGAATACCAGATTACACGCATACACGAATTACGCGTGACTGGCGGGAACAGCAGGGGTAAGAAATATGACCCTGACCAAGACCCCACTTTGCTTGGTTTTCAGCCATTCAATTGAATATATGCCGTTGCATCCACGTCTCGATAGATAGCGTAAATGTATCCCAGCTACCAATGTGAATACACAGGTTCTTCATATATCGTATTCTTTGTAATGATGGAAGCGACCCTTATCAATGAATCGCAACTGAAGACTTTTTTCAGCTCCAACAGCCTTTTCTTAACGAACATTAGTCAATGCCATATTACACGCATACTGGAATTAGGCTTGACTGGCGGGAAGAGTAGGGGTGGTAAATATAACCCTGACCAAGACCCCACTTTGCTTGGTTTTAACCCATTCAATTGAATATATGCCGTTGCATCCACGTCTCGATAAGTAGCGTAAATGCATTCCAGCTAGCAATGTGAATACACAAGTTCTTCATATATCGCATTCCTTGCAAAGACGCAAGCGACCCTAATCAATGAATCCCAACTGAATACTTTTTTCAGCTTCGACAGCAGTTTGTTAACGAACAGTAGAGAACACCAGATTATACGCATACTGGAATTACGCGTGACGGGCGGGAAGAGCAGGGGTTGTAAATATGACCCTCATCAAGACACCACTTTGCTTGGTTTTAAGCCATTCAATTGAATATATACCGTTGCATCCATGTCACGATAAGTAGCGTTAATGCATCCCAGCTACCAATGTTAATATACAAGTTGTTCATATATCGCATTCTTTGTAATGACGGAAGCGACCCTTATCAATGAATCGCAACTAAAGACTTTTTTCAGCTCTGATAGGATTTTCTTAACGAATAGTAGAGAATACCAGATCCCACGCATACTGAAATTATGCGTGACTGGCTTGAAGAGCAGGGGTTGTAAATATATCCCTGACCAAGACCGCACTATGCTTGGTTTTAAGCCGTTCAATTGAATATATGCCGTTGCATCCACGTCTCAATAAGTAGCGTAAATGCATGCCAGCTACCAGTGTGAATACACAAGTTCTTCATATATCGCATTCATTGTAAAGACGCAAGGGACCCTAATCAATGAATCCCAACTGAATACTTTTTAAGCTTCGACAGCAGTTTGTTAACGCACAGCAGAGAATACCAGATTGCACGCCTGCTGGAATTGCGCGTGACTGGCGGGAAGAGGAGGGGTTGTAAATATGACCCTGATGAAGACACCACTTTGCTTGGTTTTATGCCATTCAATTGAATATATACCGTGTCATCCACGTCTCGATAAGTAGCGTAAATGCATTCCAGCTAGCAATTTGAATAAACAAGTTCTTCATATCTCGCATTCTTTGTAATGACGGAAGCGACCCTAATCAATGAATCGCAACTGAAGACTTTTTTCAACTTCGACAACAGTTTGTTAACGAACGGTAGAGAATACCAGATTGCACGCATGCTGGAATTAGGCATGACTGGCGGGAAGAGGAGGGGTTGTAAATATAACCCTGATCAAGACACCGCTTTTCTTGATTCTAAGCCATTCAATTGAATTTATACCGTTGCATCCACGTCTCGATAAGTAGCATAAATGTATTCCAGCTACCAATGTCAAAACACAAGTTCTTCATATATCGCATTCTTTGTAATGACGGAAGCGACCCTTATCAATGAATCGCAACTGAAGACTTTTTTCGGCTCCGACAACATTTTCTTAACGAACATTAGTGAATGGCATATTACAGGCATACTGGAATTAAGCGTGACTGGCGGGAAGAGTAGGGGTTCTAAATATAACCCTGACCAAGACCCCACTTTGCTTGGTTTTAAGCCATTCAATTGAATATATACCGTTGCATCCATGTCTCGATAAGTAGCGTGATTGCATCCCAGCTACCAGTGTTAATACACAGGTTCTTCGTATATCGCATGTTTGTAAAGACGGAAGCGACCCTAATCAGTGAACCCCAACTAAATACTTTTCTCAGCTCCGACATCATTTTCGTAACGAACGGTGGAGAATACCAGATTACACGCATACAGGAATTATGGGTGACTGGCGGGAAGAGGAGGGGTTGTAAACATAAACCTGACCAAAACCCAATTTGCTTCGTTTTAAGCCATTCAATTGAAATATGCCGTTGCATCCATGTCTCGATAAGTAGCGTAAATGCATTCCAGCTACCAATGTAATTACACAGGTTCTTCATGTCTCGGATTCTTTGTAATGACGGAAACGACCCTAATCAATGAATCGCAACTGAAGACTTTTTTCAACTTCGACAACAGTTTGTTAACGAACGGTAGAGAATACCAGATTGCACGCATGCTGGAATTACGCGTGACTGGTGGGAAGAGGAGGGGTTGTAAATATAACCCTGACCAAGACCCCACTTTCCTTGGTTTTAAGCTATTAAATTGAATATATGCCGATGCATCCACGTCTCGATAAGTAGCGCAAGTGTATTTCAGCTACCAATGTTAATATACAAGTTCTTCATATATCACATTCTTTGTAATGACGGAAGCGACCCTTATCAATGAGTCGCAACTGAAGACTTTTTTCAGCTCTGATAGCATTTTCTTAACGAACAGTAGAGAATACCAGATCCCACGCATAATGGAATTACGCGTGACTGGCTTGAAGAGCAGGGGTTGTAAATATATCCCTGACCAAAACCCCACTATGCTTGGTTTTAAGCCATTCAATTGAATATGTACCGTTGCATCCACGTCTCGATAAGCAGCGTAAATGCATTCCAGCTAGCAATGTGAATAAACAAGTTCTTCATATATCGCATACTGTGTAATGACGGAGGCGACCCTATTGAATGAACCGCAACTAAAGACTTTTTTCGGCTCCGACAGCATTTTCTTAACGAACAGCAGGGAATACCAGATTGCACGCATACTGGAATTACGCGTGACTGGCGGGAAGAGCAGGGGTTGTAAATATAGCCCTGATCAAGACCCCACTTTGCTTGGTTGTAAGCCATTCAATTGAATATATGCCGTTACATCCACGTCTCGATAAATAGCGTAAATGTATTCCAGATACCAATGTGAATACACAAGTTCTTCATATAATGCATTCTTTGTAATGACGGAAGCGAGCCTAATCAATGAATCGCAACTGAAGACTTCTTTCAGCTCCGAGAGTATTTTCTTACCGAACCGCAGAGAATACCAGTTTGCACGCATACTGTAATAACGCATGACTGGCGGGAAGAGGATGGTTTGTAAATATAACCCTGACCAAGACCCCACTTTCCTTGGCTTTAAGCTATTCAATTGAATATATGCCGATGCATCCACGTCTCGATAAATAGCGTAAGTGTATTCCAGCTACCAATGTTAATATACAAGTTCGTCATATATCACATTCTTTGTAATGACGGAAGCGACCCTTATCAATGAGTCGCAACTGAAGACTTTTTTCAGCTCTGATAGGATTTTCTTAACGAACAGTAGAGAATACCAGATCACACGCATACCTGAATTACGCGTGACTGGCTTGAAGAGCAGGGGTAACAAATATAACCCTGACAAAGACCCCACTATGCTTGGTTTTAAGCCTTTCATTTGAATATATACTGTTGCATCCACGTCTCGATAAGTAGCGTAAATGCATTCCAGCTAGCAATGTGAATACACATGTTCTTCATATATCGCATTCTTTGTAATGACGGATGCGACCCTAATCAATGAAACGCAACTGAAGGCTTTTTTCAGCTTCGACAGCATTTTCATAACGAACAGTAGAGGATACCAGATTAAACGCATACTGGAATTACGCGTGACTGGCTTGAAGAGCAGGGGTAATATATATAACCCTGACCAAGACCCCGCATTGCTTGGTTTTAAGCCATTCAATTGAATATATGCCGTTACATCCACGTCTCGATAAGTAGCGTAAATGTATTCCAGCTAGCAATGTGAATACAAAAGTTCTTCATATATCGCATTCTTTGTAATAACGGAAGCGACCCTAATCAATCAATCGCAACTGAAGACTTTTTTCAGCTCCGATAGGTTTTTCTTAACGAACAGTAGAGAATACCAGATTACACACATACTGGAATTACGCGTGACTGGCTTGAAGAACAGGGGTTTTAAATATAACCGTGACCGAGACCCCACTTTGCATGGTTTTATGCCATTCAATTGAATATATGCCGTTGCATCCACGTCTCGATAAGTAGCGTAAATGCATTCCAGCTAGCAATGTGAATACACATGTTCTTCATATATCGCATTCTTTGTAATGATGGAAGCGACCCTAATCAATGAATCGCAACTGAAGACTTCTTTCAGCTCCGATAGGATTTTCTTAACGAACCGCAGAGAATACCAGTTTGCACGCATACTGTAATAACGCGTGGCTGGCGGGAAGAGCAGGGGTTGCAAATATAACCCTGATCAAGACACCAATTTGCTTGGTTTTAAGCCATTCAATTGAATATATGCCGTTACATCCACGTCTCGATAAGTAGCGTAAATGTATTCCAGCTACCAATGTAATTACACAGGTTCTTCATATATCGCATTCCTTGGAAAGACGCAAGCGACCCTAATCAATGAATCCCAACTGAATACTTTTTTCAGCTTCGACAGCAGTTTGTTAACGAACAGTAGAGAACACCAGATTATACGCATACTGGAATTACGCGTGACTGGCGGGAAGAGCAGGGGTTGTAAATATGACCCTCATCAAGACACCACTTTGCTTGGTTTTAAGCCATTCAATTGAATATATACCGTTGCATCCATGTCACGATAAGTAGCGTTAATGCATCCCAGCTACCAATGTTAATATACAAGTTGTTCATATATCGCATTCTTTGTAATGACGGAAGCGACCCTTATCAATGAATCGCAACTAAAGACTTTTTTCAGCTCTTATAGGATTTTCTTAACGAATAGTAGAGAATACCAGATCCCACGCATACTGAAATTATGCGTGACTGGCTTGAAGAGCAGGGGTTGTAAATATATCCCTGACCAAGACCGCACTATGCTTGGTTTTAAGCCGTTCAATTGAATATATGCCGTTGCATCCACGTCTCAATAAGTAGCGTAAATGCATGCCAGCTACCAGTGTGAATACACAAGTTCTTCATATATCGCATTCATTGTAAAGACGCAAGGGACCCTAATCAATGAATCCCAACTGAATACTTTTTGAGCTTCGACAGCAGTTTGTTAACGCACAGCAGAGAATACCAGATTGCACGCCTGCTGGAATTGCGCGTGACTGGCGGGAAGAGGAGGGGTTGTAAATATGACCCTGATGAAGACACCACTTCGCTTGGTTTTATGCCATTCAATTGAATATATACCGTGTCATCCACGTCTCGATAAGTAGCGTAAATGCATTCCAGCTAGCAATGTGAATAAACAAGTTCTTCATATCTCGCATTCTTTGTAATGACGGAAGCGACCCTAATCAATGAATCGCAACTGAAGACTTTTTTCAACTTCGACAACAGTTTGTTAACGAACGGTAGAGAATACCAGATTGCACGCATGCTGGAATTACGCGTGACTGGCGGGAAGAGGAGGGGTTGTAAATATAACCCTCATCAAGACACCGCTTTGCTTGATTCTAAGCCATTCAATTGAATATATACCGTTGCATCCACGTCTCGATAAGTAGCATAAATGTATTCCAGCTACCAATGTCAAAACACAAGTTCTTCATATATCGCATTCTTTGTAATGACGGAAGCGACCCTTATCAATGAATCGCAACTGAAGACTTTTTTCGGCTCCGACAGCATTTTCTTAACGAACATTAGTGAATGGCATATTACAGGCATACTGGAATTAAGCGTGACTGGCGGGAAGAGTAGGGGTTCTAAATATAACCCTGACCAAGACCCCACTTTGCTTGGTTTTAAGCCATTCAATTGAATATATACCGTTGCATCCATGTCTCGATAAGTAGCGTGATTGCATCCCAGCTACCAGTGTTAATACACAGGTTCTTCGTATATCGCATGTTTGTAAAGGCGGAAGCGACCCTAATCAGTGAACCCCAACTAAATACTTTTCTCAGCTCCGACATCATTTTCGTAACGAACGGTGGAGAATACCAGATTACACGCATACAGGAATTATGGGTGACTGGCGGGAAGAGGAGGGGTTGTAAACATAACCCTGACCAAAACCCAATTTGCTTCGTTTTAAGCCATTCAATTGAAATATGCCGTTGCATCCATGTCTCGATAAGTAGCGTAAATGCATTCCAGCTACCAATGTAATTACACAGGTTCTTCATATCTCGGATTCTTTCTAATGACGGAAACGACCCTAATCAATGAATCGCAACTGAAGACTTTTTTCAACTTCGACAACAGTTTGTTAACGAACGGTAGAGAATACCAGATTGCACGCATGCTGGAATTACGCGTGACTGGTGGGAAGAGGAGGGGTTGCAAATATAACCCTGACCAAGACCCCACTTTCCTTGGTTTTAAGCCATTCAATTGAATATGTACCGTTGCATCCACGTCTCGATAAGCAGCGTAAATGCATTCCAGCTAGCAATGTGAATAAACAAGTTCTTCATATATCGCATACTGTGTAATGACGGAGGCGACCCTATTGAATGAACCGCAACTAAAACTTTTTTCGGCTCCGACAGCATTTTCTTAACGAACAGCAGGGAATACCAGATTGCACGCATACTGGAATTACGCGTGACTGGCGGGAAGAGCAGGGGTTGTAAATATAGCCCTGATCAAGACCCCACTTTGCTTGGTTGTAAGCCATTCAATTGAATATATGCCGTTACATCCACGTCTCGATAAGTAGCGTAAATGTATTCCAGATACCAATGTGAATACACAAGTTCTTCATATAATGCATTCTTTGTAATGACGGAAGCGAGCCTAATCAATGAATCGCAACTGAAGACTTCTTTCAGCTCCGAGAGGATTTTCTTACCGAACCGCAGAGAATACCAGTTTGCACGCATACTGTAATAACGCATGACTGGCGGGAAGAGGATGGTTTGTAAATATAACCCTGACCAAGACCCCACTTTCCTTGGCTTTAAGCTATTCAATTGAATATATGCCGATGCATCCACGTCTCGATAAGTAGCGTAAGTGTATTCCAGCTACCAATGTTAATATACAAGTTCGTCATATATCACATTCTTTGTAATGACGGAAGCGACCCTTATCAATGAGTCGCAACTGAAGACTTTTTTCAGCTCTGATAGGATTTTCTTAACGAACAGTAGAGAATACCAGATCACACGCATACCTGAATTACGCGTGACTGGCTTGAAGAGCAGGGGTAACAAATATAACCCTGACAAAGACCCCACTATGCTTGGTTTTAAGCCTTTCATTTGAATATATACCGTTGCATCCACGTCTCGATAAGTAGCGTAAATGCATTCCAGCTAGCAATGTGAATACACATGTTCTTCATATATCGCATTCTTTGTAATGACGGATGCGACCCTAATCAATGAAACGCAACTGAAGGCTTTTTTCAGCTTCGACAGCATTTTCATAACGAACAGTAGAGGATACCAGATTAAACGCATACTGGAATTACGCGTGACTGGCTTGAAGAGCAGGGGTAATAAATATAACCCTGACCAAGACCCCGCATTGCTTGGTTTTAAGCCATTCAATTGAATATATGCCGTTACATCCACGTCTCGATAAGTAGCGTAAATGTATTCCAGCTAGCAATGTGAATACAAAAGTTCTTCATATATCGCATTCTTTGTAATAACGGAAGCGACCCTAATCAATGAATCGCAACTGAAGACTTTTTTCAGCTCCGATAGGTTTTTCTTAACGAACAGTAGAGAATACCAGATTACACACATACTGGAATTACGCGTGACTGGCTTGAAGAACAGGGGTTTTAAATATAACCGTGACCGAGACCCCACTTTGCATGGTTTTAAGCCATTCAATTGAATATATGCCGTTGCATCCACGTCTCGATAAGTAGCGTAAATGCATTCCAGCTAGCAATGTGAATACACATGTTCTTCATATATCGCATTCTTTGTAATGATGGAAGCGACCCTAATCAATGAATCGCAACTGAAGACTTCTTTCAGCTCCGATAGGATTTTCTTAACGAACCGCAGAGAATACCAGTCTGCACGCATACTGTAATAACGCGTGGCTGGCGGGAAGAGCAGGGGTTGTAAATATAACCCTGATCAAGACACCAATTTGCTTGGTTTTAAGCCATTCAATTGAATATATGCCGTTACATCCACGTCTCGATAAGTAGCGTAAATGTATTCCAGCTACCAATGTAATTACACAGGTTCTTCATATCTCGCATTCTTTGTAATGACGGAAACGACCCTAATCAATGAATCGCTACTGAAGACTTTTTTCAACTTCGACAACAGTTTGTTAACGAACGGTAGAGAATACCAGATTGCACGCATGCTGGAATTACGCGTGACTGGTGGGAAGAGGAGGGTTTGTAAATATAATCCTGACCAAGACCCCACTTTCCTTGGTTTTAAGCTAATAAATTGAATATATGCCGATGCATCCACGTCTCGATAAGTAGCGTATGTGTATTCCAGCTACCAATGTTAATATACAAGTTCTTCATATATCGCATTCTTTGTAATGACGGAAGCGACTCTTATCAATTAATCGCAAGTAAAGACTTTTTTCAGCTCTGATAGGATTTTCTTAACGAACAGTAGAGAATACCAGATCCCACGCATACTGGAATTACGCGTGACTGGCTTGAAGAGCAGGGGTTGTAAATATAGCCCTGATCAAGACCCCACTTTGCTTGGTTGTAAGCCATTCAATTGAATATATGCCGTTACATCCACGTCTCGATAAGTAGCGTAAATGTATTCCAGATACCAATGTGAATACACAAGTTCTTCATATAATGCATTCTTTGTAAAGACGGAAGCGACCATAATCAATCAATCCCAACTAAAGACTTTTCTCAGCTCCGACAGCATTTTCGTAACGAACAGTGGAGAATACCAGATTACACGCATACAGTAATTACGCGTGACTGGCGGGAAGATCAGGGGTTGTAAATATAACCCATATAAAGACCCCACTTTGTTTGGTTGTAAGCCATTCAATTGAATATATGCCGTTGCATCCACGTCTCGATAAGTAGCGTAAATGCATTCCAGCTACCAGTATTAATACACAAGTTCTTCATATATCGCATTCTTTGTAATGACGGAAGGGACCCTATTCAATGAATCGCAACTGAAGACTTCTTTCAGCTCCGATAGGATTTTCTTAACGAACCGCAGAGAATACCAGTTTGCACGCATACTGTAATAGCGCGTGGCTGGCGGGAAGAGGATGGTTTGTAAATATAACCCTGACCAAGACCCCACTTTGCTTGGTTTTAAACCATTCAATTGAATATATGCCGTTGCATCCACGTCTCGATAAGTAGCGTAAATGTATTCCAGCTAGCAATGTGAATACACACTTTCTTCATATATCGCATTCTTTGTAATAACGGAAGCGACCCTAATCAATGAATCGCAACTGAAGACTTTTTTCAGCTCCGATAGGTTTTTCTTAACGAACAGTAGAGAATACCAGATTGAACGCATACTGGAATTACGCGTGACTGGCTTGAAGAGCAGGGGTGGTAAATATAACCGTGACCAAGGCCCCACTTTGCTTGGTTTTAAGCCATTCAATTGAATATATACCGTGTCATCCACGTCTCGATAAGTCGCGTAAATGTATTCCAGCTACCAGTGTTAATACACAAGTTCTTCATATATCGCATTCTTTGTAATAACGGAAGCGACCCTAATCAATGAATCGCAACTGAAGACTTTTTTCAGCTCCGATAGGTTTTTCTTAACGAACAGTAGAGAATACCAGATTACACGCATACTGGAATTACGCGTGACTGGCTTGAAGAACAGGGGTTTTAAATATAACCGTGACCAAGACCCCACTTTGCTTGGTTTTAAGCCATTCAATTGAATATATGCCGTTGCATCCACGTCTCGATAAGTAGCGTAAATGTATTCCAGCTAGCAATGTGAATACACGCTTTCTTCATATATCGCATTCTTTGTAATAACGGAAGCGACCCTAATCAATGAATCGCAACTGAAGACTTTTTTCAGCTCCGATAGGTTTTTCTTAACGAACAGCAGAGAATACCAGATTACACGCATACTGGAATTACGCGTGACGGGCTTGAGGAGCAGGGGTTGTAAATATATCCTTGACCAAGACCCCACTATGCTTGGTTTTAAGCCATTCAATTGAATATATACCGTTGCATCCACGTCCCGATAAGTAGCGTAAATGCATTCCAGCTAGCAATGTGAATACACAAGTTCTTCATATATCGCATTCTTTGTAATGACGGAAGCGACTCTTATCAATTAATCGCAAGTAAAGACTTTTTTCAGCTCTGATAGGATTTTCTTAACGAACAGTAGAGAATACCAGATCCCACGCATACTGGAATTACGCGTGACTGGCTTGAAGAGCAGGGGTTGTAAATATAGCCCTGATCAAGACCCCACTTTGCTTGGTTGTAAGCCATTCAATTGAATATATGCCGTTACATCCACGTCTCGATAAGTAGCGTAAATGTATTCCAGATACCAATGTGAATACACAAGTTCTTCATATAATGCATTCTTTGTAAAGACGGAAGCGACCATAATCAATCAATCCCAACTAAAGACTTTTCTCAGCTCCGACAGCATTTTCGTAACGAACAGTGGAGAATACCAGATTACACGCATACAGTAATTACGCGTGACTGGCGGGAAGATCAGGGGTTGTAAATATAACCCATATAAAGACCCCACTTTGTTTGGTTGTAAGCCATTCAATTGAATATATGCCGTTGCATCCACGTCTCGATAAGTAGCGTAAATGCATTCCAGCTACCAGTATTAATACACAAGTTCTTCATATATCGCATTCTTTGTAATGACGGAAGGGACCCTATTCAATGAATCGCAACTGAAGACTTCTTTCAGCTCCGATAGGATTTTCTTAACGAACCGCAGAGAATACCAGTTTGCACGCATACTGTAATAGCGCGTGGCTGGCGGGAAGAGGATGGTTTGTAAATATAACTATGACCAAGACCCCACTTTGCTTGGTTTTAAACCATTCAATTGAATATATGCCGTTGCATCCACGTCTCGATAAGTAGCGTAAATGTATTCCAGCTAGCAATGTGAATACACACTTTCTTCATATATCGCATTCTTTGTAATAACGGAAGCGACCCTAATCAATGAATCGCAACTGAAGACTTTTTTCAGCTCCGATAGGTTTTTCTTAACGAACAGTAGAGAATACCAGATTGAACGCATACTGGAATTACGCGTGACTGGCTTGAAGAGCAGGGGTGGTAAATATAACCGTGACCAAGGCCCCACTTTGCTTGGTTTTAAGCCATTCAATTGAATATATACCGTGTCATCCACGTCTCGATAAGTCGCGTAAATGTATTCCAGCTACCAGTGTTAATACACAAGTTCTTCATATATCGCATTCTTTGTAATAACGGAAGCGACCCTAATCAATGAATCGCAACTGAAGACTTTTTTCAGCTCCGATAGGTTTTTCTTGACGAACAGTAGAGAATACCAGATTACACGCATACTGGAATTACGCGTGACTGGCTTGAAGAACAGGGGTTTTAAATATAACCGTGACCAAGACCCCACTTTGCTTGGTTTTAAGCCATTCAATTGAATATATGCCGTTGCATCCACGTCTCGATAAGTAGCGTAAATGTATTCCAGCTAGCAATGTGAATACACGCTTTCTTCATATATCGCATTCTTTGTAATAACGGAAGCGACCCTAATCAATGAATCGCAACTGAAGACTTTTTTCAGCTCCGATAGGTTTTTCTTAACGAACAGCAGAGAATACCAGATTACACGCATACTGGAATTACGCGTGACGGGCTTGAGGAGCAGGGGTTGTAAATATATCCTTGACCAAGACCCCACTATGCTTGGTTTTAAGCCATTCAATTGAATATATACCGTTGCATCCACGTCTCGATAAGTAGCGTAAATGCATTCCAGCTAGCAATGTGAATACACAAGTTCTTCATATATCGCATTCTTTGTAATGACGGATGCGACCCTAATCAATGAATCGCAGCTGAAGACTTTTTTCAGCTTCGACAGCATTTTCTTAACGAACAGTAGATGGTGATGATGATGATGTGTGGTGTTTTGTGGCGCAAGGGCCAGGTTTGGCCAAAGAGCGCCATGACAAGTGGTAATGTTGATGTATTATGGATGGCGTGCACAATGAATTCCTTATGGTAGGTGTCACATGGCTGTAAAAGGGCCTAAAATCTGTAGCTGTAAGTGGAGTAGAATATATAGTTGCTAAAATAATGAGGGTGACTAGGCAGCGATGTGGGTTATGGCAATGGGCTGTCGTAAAAACACTGTGCAATAAAACAACACTGACACCAGAGTTTTAAGAGAGCCCTTGAAAGCAGGGCTGTTAGTCACGTGCTAAAAATTGCCTGGCCAAATGATTTTCAGGATGTCGGTTTCTTCTAAAAAATCTAAGACTGTTTGCAGTTTGAAAAATGGTTCGTCACTAAGAAAAAATGCAGGATGGAGAGGTATATTTTCGCGATATGCAGAAGGGAAATACTTTTTCCTCTCCGTTTCTATTGCTGGGCACTGGATAAGAGCATGGATGACTGTGAGGCCATCGCCGCACCTACTACAAGTAGGAGGATCCCCGCCAGTCAATAGGTAGGAGTGAGTACTGTAAGTGTGTCCTATTCTTAATCGGCAAAGAAGTACTTCTTTGTACCGTGCTGTTTTGTCACTTATCCAATTCCGCAATGTTGGTTTTATAATGTGTAACTTATTCAATGTTTGTGTATCCCACTCTGATTGCCAATGTTTCCTCAATTTACGGCGTAAAAAGGGCTTTAGGTCTGTGGCAGGAATGGGGATATTTCCATCTGTGTCGCTAAAACTCACTGACGTAGCGTTTTCGTCAGCAGCTACGTTGCCTTTTATACCTTTATGGCCAGGTACCCAGCATATAATAATCGCTTGGTTGCAGATATATGCGGAGCACAACAAACTATACAGCGCATTCAAAACGGGATTCTTATGTTTTCGTAGGCTAATCAGGGCTCTCGCGACACTTAGCGAGTCTGTAAAGACAACAGCCTTAGCGACATTTCTGCGCCTTATGTGTTTAACAGCCGAAAGTATACCGTATGCTTCTGCCGTAAAGATACTGGTGTGTGGGTTTAGTGGCCCTGATGTTGAAAATGAGGGTCCGAGAGCTGCGTAAGCAACACCAGCAGGAGACTTCGAAGCATCTGTGTAATATTCGTCACAGGAATACTTCTCTTTAAGTTCAAGAAAATGTGATTGTATGTGAGCCTCAGGTGCTTGTTTTGATATTTCTAAGAAGGAGATGTCACATTGGATAGTTTGCCACTCCCAAGGCGGTGGAAGCCGAGAGGGGGCCATTAAGACATTCTCTAAAAGAGAGACTCCTGTTTTTTCTGAGAGTGCTGCCAACCGGAGGGACAGAGGAGGCCGGACACCTGGGCGGTTACGGAATAGCCTGGCCGTGGAGGAGTCGTGAATAATTGAATGACATGGATGATCCACAGCTGATTTTACCTTCAAGGCATACGAAAGACACAAATATGTCCTTTGGTAGTACAGCGACCATTCATTAGATTCGACGTAAAGGCTTTGCACAGGACTAGTTCTAAAGGCGCCTGTTGCAAGGCGGATGCCTAAGTGGTGGACAGGATCTAGCATTCTTAGAGTACTAGGTCCAGCAGAATTATAGACTATGGCCCCATAGTCAAGGCGTGTTAATATTAGGCTTTTGTACAACTTTATTAGGCATCTCCTGTCGCTTCCCCAAGCTGTGCGTGACAACAGCTTCAGAAGATTCATAGTCTTGAGGCACTTTGCCTTAAGATACTTCAGGTGTGGTACAAAGGTTAGCTTACTGTCTAGAAGGATCCCTAAGAATTTGTGTTCACAGCTCACAGATAACCGTTCTCCATTGAGATTGATTACTGGTTCCGCCAGTATACCTCTTTTATTAGAGAACAGGACGCACGTACTTTTTCTCGGATTTAGCCTAAAACCATTTTCGTCCGCCCACTTAGACAATTTATTTATGCAAAGCTGTACATGTCGCTCACAGATACTTAGATTACATGATTTAAAACCTATCTGGATGTCATCTACATATACAGAATAAAACATACTACGTGGTATGGCAGTCTGGATCGAGTTCATTTTGACTATAAAAAGAGTGCAGCTGAGCACACCTCCTTGTGGAACACCAGCCTCCTGCGTAAATGGACGGGACAGAACGTTACCAATTCTCA
Source organism: Dermacentor andersoni (assembly GCF_023375885.2). NCBI lineage: Eukaryota > Metazoa > Arthropoda > Arachnida > Ixodida > Ixodidae > Dermacentor > Dermacentor andersoni. The sequence continues at coordinate 34,315,830 of NC_092818.1, forward strand.
CACGGAACGTGCGATTGGAGAGGTAACTCTGAATGGTATATAGCAAGTTGCCTCGAACTCCCATTTCAGACAGATCGCGGAGGATTCCAAAGCGCCAGGTTGTGTCGTATGCCTTCTCCATATCTAAAAATACAGACAGGAAAAACTGCTTGTGGACAAAGGCATCGCGGATATTTGTCTCGATGCGGACAAGGTGATCTGTTGTGGATCTACCATCTCTAAAACCGCACTGTAAGGGATCGAGTATCTTGCTGCTTTCAAGAAAATGGATGAGGCGACGGTTAATCATTTTCTCAAATAATTTGCATATACAGCTTGTCAGAGCTATGGGCCTATAATTGTTGGGTGAGGAAGGGTCCTTGCCCTCTTTGAGAATAGGGATTACGATTGCTTCTTTCCAAACAGAAGGAATGTAGCCTGCAGAGAACATGGAATTAAAGAGTGACAGTAGTGTTTTTTGTGTTTCGGGGTGTAGGTGTCTGATCATCTCATATATTATCCTGTCACTTCCTGGAGCGGACTTGTTGCAACAGTTCAGTGAGGCCTGGAGCTCAGCCATTCCAAATGGACGGTTGTATGCTTCGTTGGATGTGCTTTTCCGATCCAAATTCATCTGCTCTGCTAGTCGCTGGTATTTTAGGAATGTATCTGTGTAATGTGATGTACTGGAAATGTGCTCGAAATGTGCTCCTAGACAATCTGCCTGATCCTCCAGGGTGTCTCCTTGTGTATTTAATAAAGGTAAGGGATGAGTTTCGCGGCCTTTTATTTTGTTAACCTTGTTCCAGGCTTTTCGCTCGTCTGTATACGAGTTGATGCTGCTTATGTAGTTTTTCCAACTTTCTCGTTTAGCGCGGCGGCGCGTTCTTCTACCTTGCGACTTGATCGCCTTGAAATTAATCAGATTCTCTGTGGTTGGGGAGTTCCGGAGGAGGCTCCAAGCCTTGTTCTGCCTTTTGCTGGCATCCCTACACTCCTCATTCCACCATGGTATACGTCGTTTCGAGGGCGACCCATTTGTTTGGGGAATGCCTACTGATGCAGCCTCAATAATGAACGCTGTTATGTATGCTACTGCGTCGTCTAAGTTAAGTTCAGAGGTATCATTCCAGGGCAGCTGTGTTAGTTCGCGAAACTTTGTCCAGTCGGCTGAGTCAATTTTCTATCGAGGAAGATGTTCATGACACTCACTTTGTTTTTTAAGGTTTAGAACGATGGGGAAGTGATCACTTCCATAAGGGTTATTAATGACATCCCACTCCAGATATGGCACAATTGTACTAGACGCTATGCTTAGATCTATCGAAGAAAATGTTTTATGTGTAGAGCTGTAAAATGTTGGCTTTTCTTGTAAAGCAAGCAGGAACTTGAAGTCAATAGGATGTTTTCTATAAGCCGTCCTCTCGCATCACAGCGTGAGTCACCCCACAGTGTGCTATGCGCGTTTAGATCACCGATGACTATGTAAGGGTGACGCAGCTCATCAATAAAGCTTTGAAATGTTGTGCTAGAGAGTTGATAACTTGGGGGGATGTATAAGGACGTGATAGTCACTAGTTTATTGAATAGTACTGCTTGGATAGCAACTGCCTCAAGAGGAGTTTGGAGTTGCAGTTGCCGACAAGCAACGCCTCTGTCGACTATTACTGCTACTCCGCCGGACGATGCAACAGCATCATCTCGGTCTTTCCGGAAAATAGCATATTGCCTAAGAAAGGTTGTTTGCGTAGATTTAAGATGTGTCTCCTGAACACACAGCACCTTTGGATTGTATTTGTGTAAGAGTTCTTTGACATCGTCGAGGTTGCGGATCAAACCTCTCACGTTCCAGTACTATTTGTGTATCCATATTGTTTGTGTTTATGTGCTATGTGTCAAGAGATATCACTCAGGTTGGCTCAAGGGACCTTTCCAGGCCCCTTGATGCGGGGTATTTCTTTTTTGTTGGCGCGCTCCAGGGAGCAACGCCGTTCCTTCGGCGTCTGAGACGCCGGAGAAGTTTTTGTTACATCCATCACCTCGTCAGAAGCGCTGGATGACGCCCGCTCAGCGGGCACGCGTGGAGGTTTTCCGGGCCTGTCTGCACGAGCAGTGGCCCTGGAACCGGCAGGCTCGGAGGTCTGCTGGCCCTTCGTGGTAGGGGGCGGAAGAGCCGTGGCTGCTCCCGCCAGGGGGGCTGATGGCGTAACCGCCGTCACACTCCGTGAGACTTGCGTGGCCGCCTGAAGATGTAGCACTACCCCCCGGCGCGCCACATCGGTGTAGGAAGGACTGGACTGATTTTGGAGTGCGAAACGCTTACGTGCCTCTGGAAATGATTGGTTCAGTTTTGCTTTCAGTTCTATGATTTGTTTCTCTTTTTTCCATGTAGGGCATGATCGAGAGTAGGCAGGGTGGTCTCATTCACAGTTGGCACAGTGGCTTGTAGATGTACAGATGTCCGAAGCGTGTTCACAGGAACTACACTTGGCACAAGTAGCACGTCCTCTGCAGTTCTGTGACCCATGCCCAAAGCGCTGACACTTGAAACATCGACGTGGATTTGGGATATACGGTCTCACGCGAAGCTTACAGTAACCGGTTTCTATTGTTTCAGGTAGGTTGCAGGTTCCGAAAGTAATGATTATGTGTTTGGTAGGTATTTGCTTGTCATCTCGCCTCAATGTTATTCTTTGAACTTTGACTACGTTTTGGTCTTGCCATCCTTCAAGCAGTTCGCTTTCGCTCAGTTCGAGGAGGTCATCTTCTGAGACGACCCCGCGCATGTTGTTCATTGATCTGTGTGGGCCCACTGAGACGGGAATTTCCCCAAATGCTACAACTTTCGACAGTTTGTCATATTGCACTTTGTCGCGGAGTTCCAGAAGAAGATCGCCACTTCCCATCTTCTTTACTTTATTGCCTGGGCCAATTGCTACAGTGAGAGATTTAGCTACAACAAATGGTGAGATCGTTCTGTTTTCTTATCGTTCTGACTATGTAAAATGTGGTACTTTGGAAAAGATTGTTTTGGCTGCATAAAAAAAGTCAAAGTCGCTTCGGTGCGCCCCCTCTTCAGGGAGCGATCAGGTAGCGGAGGAAAGTTATTTGCCATATAGAGCAGGGAAATTCGGCGGCGATGGTGGCCACCCACCACCGAGCCCAAAAGGAGACGCTACAAGGTTGGAAGAATACCTGAATACCTATAACCTAATATATATATACCCAAGGCAGGATATATTACACACGGTTAACCCTTGCCGCCAGGAAATACAGAAGTAATAAGAAGTGAAGAGAAGACAGGAAAGATGTAAAAGTGGGAGAGAAAGACGAAGATTGGAGGGGAGGAGAGGAAAGGGCGACTGCCGATTTCCCCCGGGTGGGTCAGTCCGGGGGTGCCGTCTACGTGAAGCCGAGGCCAAAGGGGTGTGTTGCCGCCGCCGAGGGGCCGTAAAGGTCCAAACACCCGGCATTGGCTCAACCCCCAGGATCCCCTTTTCCCAGGACACGGCTAAGCTGCGCACGGCTACACGCGGGAGGGTCCAACCCTCGTGTGCTCGGGTACGTGGAGTCGCAACACACCAAACGCCTGCTGACGCAGACGCCCCTGCGGGGTACTATTGATTGAAGATATGTATTTTTGCCATGATAATTTTTCTACATTTCTTCGAATCTATCGTGCTTTGGCTTTGGCCTGTTTGAAATTTAGAAGATTGTTATAAGTGGGGTACGTTCGTAGGATTCCCCAGGCCTTATTTTGTTCTTTTTTGGCTTTAGTACATTCGTTTGTCCACCAAGGATTTAGTTTTTTGCGCACAATACCGGAAGACTGCGGTATCGCCTTTTCTGCCGCTGTGATTATGACTTCAGTGATTTTTTTTTTTCAGCTCATCAATACTGAGCTCTGGCGAAAAGACATTTTCCAGTTTCGCGTTCTGCATAAAAACCTTCCAGTCAGCGAGCTGTAATTTCCGTCGGCGTGGTCTAGTTACTTGGGTTTGTGGTGATGATAGGTGCTTGGTGAGTGCGGGTAAGTGGTCGCTACCATATGGCGTGTCGAGAGCTTCCCATTTAAAATCAGTAAAAAGAGAGGGCGAACAAAAAGCTAAATCTAAACAACTAAATGTGCGAGAAGTCAGTGAGAAATAAGTTAGCGCACCTGAATTTAAAAGACAGAAATCGTTTGACAGAATAAAATCTTCAACGAGTTGCCCTCTTTGGTTAGTTTTGACACTGCCCCAAAGAGTACAATGAGCGTTAAAATCTCCTACCAAGACAAATGGCTCCGGTAACTGCTCTGTTAGATTTTCTAAGTCTTAGATAGTAAAATGTGTGTGGGGTGGAATATATAGTGAGCAGATGGTCATTGTTTTGTAGGATAGAATGGTGACAGCTACGGCCTCTAACGATATATTTAATGGGACATTTCGCGTAGGAGTGCCGCCCTGCACGACTATAGCTACTCCTCCTGACAAACGGCTGGAACATTCGCGGTCCCTTCGGACGACGGTGAAGCCTCTAAGGAATTGACTGTGTTTAGGGCCTATGTTTGTTTTACTCTAGGCAAAATAGGATTGGCGAAAAGTTATTTGTTATGTCTTTAATGACACCTAGATTGCGAATCAGTCCTCTACAATTCCAATGTACTATAAAAGCCATAGTGGCAGAATGAGAATGGTAATGTACATATATGTACTAAGTAATTGTAGGTGACATTTGTTAGTGGGAATATACTATTGGAAGAACGGTAACCGTTCAGGTTAGCGGTCCCTTTGTTCGCGTAGTTATTGTCAGCTTGGCTTTCTTAGTGCGCTCCAGAGAGCGGTGACGTTTTGGCGTCGATGACGCCGGAGTTTTGTTGTCGACATCCATAACCTTCTCCGAGGCGCTGGATGATCGAGAACCAGGCGCTGAGACGCGCGTCTCAGGCCTGGAGGTTCGATTTAGCCTGGGGCCCTGTGGAACCGGGGTCTGCAGGCAAGTCTGTGATGACGATGATGGAGCAGGACTACCTGCTGCCACCAAGGGGACGGATGGAGTTACTACTGGACCACTGATTGCGGTTCCTGTAGACTCCTGAGACCACTGCGGTGCTGTCCCCTGTCGCACCGCACTGGCGTAGGTTGCTTGAGGTAAGTGTGCTAGTTTCTTTCTTGCTTCATAAAAGGAAATCTTCTCTTTCACTGTAAGTGCAATTATCTCTTTCTCTTTCTTGCAGCAGGTTCAAGATCGTGAATATGCTGGATGATCTCCTTTGCAGTTTGTACAGTGTGGAGCAGCATTACAGTTTTCCGACTGATGGTCATTGGCACTACACTTTGCACATGTCGATTGACCTCTGCACGATTGCGATATATGTCCGAATCTCTGGCACTTGAAACACCGCCTCGGGTTTGGGATATACGGTCTTACGTCGATCTTAAGATAGCCTGCATCAAGTGTTGTAGGCACAATATTGGTACCAAAGGTAAGTATAACGTGTTTGGTCGGGATATGTTAGTCATTTCTTCGGAGAGTTATTCTTTGAACTTTGATTACATTTTGTTCTTGGAAACCTTCCAGGAGTTCTTCATCGCTTAGGTTTAAGAAATATTCTTCTGATATTACACCTCTGCTTGTGTTAAGAGAACGGTGTGCTGAGATTGTGACTTTGATGTTACCAACACTGGTTAGATCAGCGAGCTTTGCAACTTGGTCTTTGGTTTTGAGTTTAAGGAGGAGGTCCCCACTTGACATCTTTGAAGCTTTGTATTGCTTTCCGATTTTTTCTACTAGGCATTTTGGTATTAGGAATGGCGATAATTTTCTCATTGGCAGAGATCCTTCACTGTGGATCACATGGTAGCGTGGGAACGTTTCTGCGTTGGTTTTCAAAGTGAAATCAAAAATTGCTTCGGTGCGCCCTCTTTTGATAGGACGATCTGCAAGAGGGGGGAATGCATTTGCCATGTATTCTTGAAATATTCCGCGGCGATGGTAGCCACCCACCACGGAGCCCAACAAGGAGACGGTACGAGGTTAGGAACATACCTGTATACGTCAGCTATACAACGCCGCTATAACCTAATATATGTACCCAAGGTTGGGTAGATACACACGGTTAACCCTTGCTGCCTCGAAAATGAGAAGCAAACTGAAGTGAGCAGAAGACAGGAAAGATTCAAAGTGAGGGAGAAAGACGAAGAGTGAAGAGGGGGACAGGAAGAGACAACTGCCGATTTCCCCCAGGTGGGTCAGTCCGGGGGTGCCGTCTATGTGAAGCAGAGGCCAAAGAGGTGTGTTGCCTCCGCCGGGGGGCCTTAAAAATCCAGACACCCACCATTGGCTCAACCTCCAGGATCCCCCTTTCCGCAGACACGGCTAAGCCGCGCACGGCTACACGCGGGAGGTTCCAACCCTCGTGTGCTCGGGTAGGTGGTGTCGCAACACACCAAACGCCTGCTGACGCAGACGCCCCTGTGGGGCCTCTACCGTTCGTTAAGAAAATTCTGTCGCAGCTGAAAAGAGGCTTCTGTTGCGATTCATTGATTCTGGTCGCTTCCGTCATTATGAAGAATGCGGTATATGAAGAACTTGTTTATTCGCATTGCTAGCTGGAATACATTTACGCTACTTTTGGAGACGTGGATGCAATGGTATATATTCAATTGAATGACTTGAAACCGAGCAAAGTGGAGTCTTGAGCAGGGTTATATTTACAACCCCTGCTCTTCCCGCCAGTCACGCGTAATTCCAGTATGCGTGTAATCTGGTATACTCTACACTCTAAGAAAAAAGAGAGTAAAAAGTGAGTCACGGCAACTTGACTACGCTAAGGAAGACCCGGGTTTGTCACACTGGATTCTGACCATAAGTAAATCTAAAAAATATAGCATTGGCTACTAAAGAGAGCACAGCAACGAGGTAACAAGTTCAGTAGGCGGACTCAACAGTGTCGATTGTAAATGTAATTGCACTACGTAAAGTTAAATTTTGAGGATTTAGGTTCCAAAATCAAGATCTTGTTAGAGGCGCACGGTAATGGAAAACTGTAGATTTATTTTCAGCAGCTCGGGTTATTTAACGCGCACGGAATGCACAATATACGCGCGTTTTCGCATTCTGCCCCCATTGGAATGCGACTGCTGCGGTTGTGACTGTTCCCGTGACCTCGAGCTCAGCAGCGCAACACCAAAGCCACTGGGCTACCGCAGTGCGTTGCGTTGCGCGACAAGAAACAAACATTAGCGTACGCAGCACTGCTTTTGAACCCCCTAGAAATTTAAAAACAAAAATGTAGCAGTTTTCCCCCAATGCTGCATGAACCACTGCACAAACCAAGGTTCGTAGTTTCATCGCCTGAATAAACTGCAGTAAACAATCGCTTACTCCGTAAATTAGCAAGCACGGGGTCACACGCGCATGTGCAAACATGAACAGATTTCACTCAATGGCCGCGAACACTCGCTGTCACAGTGTCGGCGTGATGAAGGGCACAAACAGAGCGGACAGAACACTGCTGCTGCCTCATCCTTCGAAGCGTCTCCGAAACTTCAAATGGCGCAATAAAAGCGCCCTTCCCCTCTCCCCCCCCCCTTCCCGCTTTGCACCCATCGGAAATTATCTGCAAGACAGAGCTGCTGTTTCTGGTGCTCTTTCTCTCCCCCTACTTTCATTCCCTGCCCCCTGTGCAGCGCGGTTGAGGTGTCCTCTGCTGAGTGACAGTTACTGCGCTGCACTTTACCCCAACCTTTCCTTCCCATCATCAAGAATCTCCTTCTCTCTCTCTCTCTCCAAGACAGAGCGAGAGTGGCGCCAGACCGGGCTAGAGCAACGGCCAGAGGAGAAGCGTGCTAAACCAGCGCCTCCTTTCCCCGGCTTGCGCGCGTTTTATCACGTGACCACCTATATATACTTGGGGCACCCATCCAGACACTATACATCTCGGCTCGCCCTCGTACACTTCTTTTAACGCGCACAGCTAACGGCGCAGGATAATATCGTATCGCACATGACTTTATGCGTAAGCTCACGGCAACACCGACAGATATATTTCGATGGTTGTGTCCATATAATTGCTATCACAAAATTCGCAATAAATAGAAAATTTTACTAAGGACCAACCCCGCTGCTTATCCATGTCGTGATATAGCGGTGAACGATAGTTCTTGAAAATGTGTTGCTAAATCTGCGCCAAATGACGACGCTCGCATTTGGTGATCGCGGCACACAGTCTCAAGAACTTGTGGAGGAAATACCGGAGTTCTGGCAGCTTCAGGTGCACTAGATCACTCAGCAACATGGGCGGCTTTGTAGTTCTACCTTACATCAGAGCAAACTTTACTCGCCAGAAATCAAGGGCAGCCGCACCGTTTTAGCTAAGCAAATTAAGAACAATTACGCCGCGTCTTCACACTCCGAGCACGCTCCGACAGCCCAGCGATAGATATTTCAAACGCAACCGCACTCGGACGAGGAAATTTTGCTTCTGCCTAGTGAACGTAGCGGGTATTTCAAGACGCGTGTTAAATTCATGGCTGTTTCATTCGTGACCATTACTTAAGTGACGTAAAATTATCAGTGAGCAAAACAGTTTTTATTTGCACGCAAGGAAACAAAACCGAAACTAGCGCAACTGTTTTGCCCACATGTGCAGATACAAAATGATCCGAAGCCGAAGCCGTCAATATCATGACGCCATTTTTAAGTTGCGCTGCATCACGCGCGAGGACGTTGTCGTTGAGTGGTCCTGAAATCGCTGCGTTAGGGGCGACTGCAACCAGGCGTTGCGGCAAGTTACGGTGGGAGCTTCTGTCCATGCTGTGTGATTGCGACGAGGGGGACCGCCGCCAGCAGCAGCGTGTCGCCGATTTCGTCTTCGCCGACATGGAGCAATTGCAGCTCGCCGGACCGTCACAAGCGCCCGAAGTGCTGTGGTTTGCACAGCATCTTTCATTGTGATATGGGAGATCGCAACGGACAGAGACGACCCGATGCATACGAACGACTACCAGCGGGGATTGACCTGTGCCATATTTCTCTTAACATCTCAGGTAAGCATATCAGCTTTTGTTCCGAGTTTACAAACGGTGCGTACTCGGCCCTTCCGGTATGGCTACATTTTGCGCCACGTTTCTCTTGGCAGTTCACAGACGTTTCTTAGGCATGCGTGCGCGTATGTATGCGAAAATACTACTGACAGATGGAAGCCTCAGGAGAGCATCTTAAATTATTGCAAAGCTGTACTGCCAGGAGAAACACCGTTCTTAACGACTCTAGTGACGAGTGGCCTGTCGCGAAAAATCCGTAGAATATCAAGTACTGCGTAACTTGAAGTGTAGATAAAATACTAGCGCCAGTGGGACTTTCGCATGGCGAAGACATGTAGTCGAAAAAGTAGCTTGTGTATTCTGAAGATTTACTAGCGCTTTAGGTATATTACCGCGAATACTAAAAGCGCTACAACGCTGTATGGCAGTGTGAGGCGATGTGGCAGCACAGATATTTTAAGAGCGGTAAAGCGGCTGCATGCACAAGCGAACAGACACAGCGCTTTAAAAGCGCTGAAAGAGAACAAATTTTTTGTGCATTTGGCTGCAAGTAGAAAACACATTAGCTCACATCTAAGCCTATATATAATGTATTATTTTTACTTAATCTTTTATTTTCACGGTTGTAAGTATTTAAAAGCATGAATATGCTGCAACATTTATATAGTAAATCCTACTAGGCTTACAAAAGCTGGCTGTGTTATGTGGTGAAATTGTAATATTGCTACTGGATTTTCTATTTTGAGTCCGGTGTTTTATGAAAAAGAGGGTCTTTTTATTTGTAGTCTTGTGTTAGTGCAGATATTTGACAAGCAGAAATGAGTTGATTGCAAAGTTGTATCTCCCGGTGAGCTGCATTTGAACGCAAGTTTATCCTGTCTTGGCTATTACAATGTGCATATAACAATTTTAAGTATATACAGCCGTAGTTGGCTTAGTCGCTGTAGCGTATTTTGTAAAAGTAGAAGGCTATGATTATTTTACTGTTTTCATGCAGAAATACCTTTCTTTCTTGTATCAAGAAACGCTCACAGCATTGAATGAAATGAGGTGTGGTGTATTTTTCTACTAATTTAATAAAGGAAATTTCGTCTGCAGTGTGTCAGAGATTAGTTTACTTTCTTTTACTAAATAACGCGTTATCTCCTCTGCTACTGCTGTTGTTCTGTGTAGTTTTGTAATTTTGAAATGTACTTTACTTTAGGTATTCAAGAAATGGCAACATCCAGAAGAAGATGCCATCTTATCCAGCACGTTATGGGTGAGACAGATCGTAGCAGGCACTTTTGCATATCTCATTAGCATATGATGCTATTTGTTGTAATTTTTGTGTCCACTTTCCTGACTTTATGCATTTTACTATTATTGTGCAAAGGGTAACAGTTTTACATTTAGACAGAGTAATCGGCCAAAGGGGAGACATGGCTGGAGTAGACAACACACACAAGCCTCCTTTGTCTCTATCTCTACGTTGCGCAGTTACTCTGTTGTTATCTACCAACAAGCCCAAGTTCCTCATCAGTTACATTTACTAATGATCCGTTATTACAGTTTCATTTACATAACATTGAAAGTACAGAGATGCACAGGAAGACAGAGACTTGAACTGATGAAGAGCCGTAGAACAAGAATCGCTGGAGCCAATATTTCGACAGAGAAGGAGATTTTTCTTCTCAAAACGTTGGCTCCTATGAATTTTCTTGTTCTATCACTGTTTACAGTTAAAAGAAAGCATCATTTCTCTTGCTGAAGTATTATGCATTATGGCATAAAAATTAGCAGGGTGAATTATCAGGAATGTCAAAATCCTTGTATATTCCAGTGGTAGACCGAAGGCCAGGAAAACAAGATGTAGAGAACCACATTGGTATTTTTCACTGCCCAGTTCGGCCAGCTTCATTCCGAGCTTGCACTTTATTGCATTAACAACCATTGGAATTCGTTAATTGAATTGCCTTGGTTATTTACTTATATTAGGAGATTTTGAACTTGTATTAATGCAGCTTAACACAATGCATGTAAATATAATTTACAATGACATATTAAGGTGGCAGGCTTGCAGTTGGCTAGCAGATCACTTGATGGTATGAGCTCAGGTTTCAACCGAGCTTCCATGCACATACCAGTTACACATTTTTTGTTTCATCGTTTGGATTTTCATAAACATAAGTACTGTTTCTTTTTTGTTGTGTCGTAGGATCTAACTGTTTACCTTTGTTTGTATTGGTAGCCATCTTACACCGAAAGCTCAATTTTTATTGTAAATCGTGACATGGTAGGACTAAGAACATTTGTGCAAATTTGTTGCAGGTACACTGGCGGCTCCTACCTCTGCGTCCTACCACCACCCTGTCCTGACTACGTCCACTAGGTAGTTGGGAGCCTTTGGGGGCTTCTGCCACTGCACCCTGCCGGCACCATGTCCCGACTATGTCCACTAGGGAGTTGGCAGCCTTAGTGATGATGCCAGCAGGCTCACAGCCGACAGAAAGATTCAGGTATATACCTGTAATTAAGCGGCGTCTTTTTGAGTGAAATGACTTGTAGTCACTCAGCAATAACAGAAGTAACTTCGAAGCAGTTTAGACTCCCTGCTATCCGTGCAGGGATGCTCAAATCCATGCATTTTGTCTTAGCCGCCAAGAGGCTATGTGTATTAGACGAAATGCGATGCAAATTTTGAAACTACAAGAGACTACTTGTACAATTTTTTTCTTGCGTAACACAAAAACTACTTTGATAAAGATTTACCAATTTAAAAACAATACAATGTACTCTCATACGTGGTATTTGGCATAAATTTACTAGGCCTGGCTCAATGGTAAGTAGGCCAATAAACGTACGCCGAAACTGACTTCTTTTCCAAGTTCATCCTCCTCTCTCTGCACTGCTGCATAACGTATCTTTCTGATACCATTCTTGCACACAGGACAAGTCCTAAACACATAGATTGCATAAATTTGCAGCTTTTGCTGTAGGTCACTTCTGTGAAAATAAAGTTATGGCATTTTGTCCACTTTTAATCAGCCATAATAAACTAAGCAGTGGCTAATAAGCAGTTAAGTTTTTGGTGTAAGGCCTCTCTTCATTGTCGTTAAAAATTTGGCCTTCTTAATGAAAGAACCAAATTTTTGGCTATGCCATTTTATGATGCAATCTTTGGTGCGTTACACAAAATTTGACATAATGTTTATGCCAGCAAAAATATTTTTTTTGCTTTAAGTATTGCGTGAAATTGAGATTTGTTCTATATTGAAGGGCCCTCAGTTTTCAAAAAGAAATTGCAAGTGGTCGTGTGCCAGGTTGGAACAGCTCACATGGAATAGCCTACCTACACAAATAGGGAGGGTCATGTACACTTGACTTTATGTTAATATACTATTATTGATCCACAAAAGACAATATGAAGGATTCCATCCTATAAGCAGCTCTTCACATTCATTTCCCCTTTTGCACATTTATATGGGCACGTTGCAAGTGCTAGGCGGCGCCCTGTCTTTCGGACCCCTAGCGCCATCTGACGAATAGTTGCTCAAATGTGGTAGGATTACTCACGGCGTCAGCAGCTTGCGCTGCTTGTTTGGCGCCCTGTCAAGCGGTAGTGATTGCGCGATACAGTGTGCCGATATTAATTTTAGCCGGGTTTCGGGAATCACAAGATCTTGCCAGCTTTTTTCGTGGAAAGAATTTGGAGAAAGGAAGTCGTCAATTTGGCGCGGGGCACGTGTACGACGTGAGGAAAGTGTTGAACTCGCACGGATCGGAAGTGACTGCTAGGTGTATTCCGCAAACGAAATTTAATCCCCGCATCAGCGAGATGCGTGAAGCTCAGCGTAAGTTACGTCGTTATATACCTTGTGGACGCATGGAATTATAGGTGACATTGATTCTTGCAGATCGGCGACAGCAGACAAATCTTAGCGGGGAGCTGCGATTGCCGTGCTGACATCGTAGGGAAGAGCAAGCACGCCGCGGTAGTTGCCCTGTGCATACAGGACGGCAAATGCGACTCCAAAACATCTCAACCAAAAACGTGGGGCGTACCAGCGTCTCGTAAGACCTAGCCGAGGTATTCTAACGTTGCTCTCCCCAAACACAAAAAAGTGAGGAACTTACCAGTTTTGTTAGGCTACGCTGGGAAAATATTTTCGCCCAAGTTACTGGAAGTCCAACACTTTTTATGTTGTTGCGATTTTTCAGTCCGTGCAAAGGAGGTTCGAATAAACCACGTCGTCAAAATATTTTGGTGATCTCAACTGCCCTCTAGTTGATATGCTGGGCGCAGAAAAGTGTATGCCAGCTGAGCCAGCTGCAACCCCTCCTCGTAGCTCTCAGCAAGCCCTGGCGCTGTCTGAATGGGAGAGGATTGGGAAAGAGTTCCACAGCTTTACTTCGGTACAGTGTGGAAACAAATTAATTTGTTTGCTGCATATGCTGGTACGCACTACAGGTGTCCCGTTGCTGCCATCGTTGCTGTAAAAGCAACGAATTCAGCGTTAACGCATTTGGCATAACGCCAGAACATAAAACAGTCTGCCGTCGGACAAGCGCGAGCCAGCATTGACGGCATTTTACTTCATACGATCGGCCCGGAAACCTGTAAAACTTTGTTCCTCGTGAGTTGGTGTACGTGCTGTTGCAGCCCACTACGCAAAAGCTCGGGTTGCACTTCAACATTGTTCGGAAAAGGCAACAGCTACGCGCGAAAGAGTGCACAGACAGGCTTTCTGATCGCAAGCGGGCCGGTAGTATCCTGCCAGTTGCGCGCTCACCGCCGCCAGGGGCGTCCTAGTAGGCGCGGGAACTACGTTCGCAACCTGCCTATACCTTGAGTCTGGTGACTTGTGTTTGTTTTCATCATCTGCTATGTGCAGATGGTAAACTTCAGATTTGCCCTATGGTACAGAATATTTTGACGCTAAATATATGGATCTGTGTTTTTCAGGTGCCTCGAAATTTTACCCAAGCCATGCCGCACACTCGGGCCAGGCCTCTTGCGAACGACGTATAACCAGGCTCAACGCATCAGGGTCGAGGGAGTCAGGAGATCAAGGCAAGCAGCGTGCAACCTTTGGTGACCCCTCTACATGTGCTACCTATTTGACAGCTGTGCCTCACTTTCATCTATCCAAACAGCATCACCGACTGTGATCACTTATCGAACCATCGATGAGTGTTGGGGTGGAGTGATTTGAACAGACATTCTATTTGTCTCTTCAAATTCTTTGCAAATATTTCTGTTATTAAAACTCATATGTGTCTTTAGTATCTAGTTTTTAATAGTTCCTTTCTCTTAGAATTCTCACCATCAGCTCCTGCTATTCTAATGTATACCTGCCTTTAAGCCCCGTTTCTCGTAGTTATTTTGTACTTGTGGATGTAATTGATAGGTTCTTAATTCTTGTACAGAAGGCTAAAATGCAAACTTACTGCATTTTTTCTTCCTTTGATAATCTAGAGCACTGCAATGTGTTCAAGAAATGTAACGTAACACGGGCTCTGGTGCAGGATAAATTTGAGAGCAATATAGAGTACTTATATCAAGCACCCGTTATTTTTAAAAAACTCAAGGATATAGGAGCACAAGAAAGAATATATTGAACTAGAGAAACATAAATTCCCCTCATAAGTATGGTAATAATGTGACTTCCTTTCACTGCAAATATACTGGTACTCGCATACAAGGTTTGAAACATGAAAGCTATGATACCCTTGGCATTTCTCAGTGCTTATTTGCCACACTGACGAATGTCAAAGGCAGCATAGGTTTCATGCACACATTGATTGTATTACACCTTTTGAGTATTGCATTTCTCAAACACACGGGTTTGCAACAGTGCTTTAATAGCAGATATGTATTTCCGAATTTTCAGAATTTGTTAGTGTAAGAGTAATGCTACAAATCATGTAAAAATGATTTTACAGACTATATGTCCATGGATGCATGCTTCGTCTCAGGACGTAACAGTGCCATGTGGTCGGGGGATGAATGCCTATTTCAGATTTAAATATTGGCTTCCAGGCCTGGTTTAGTCTCCGACACTGAGTATTCTAGGTCAGAGCCCAGTTACTATAGGAAAGTGAATTAAACTAGGAATTATAAACATCAAAAGATCTTGTTCGGGACACTAATGTAACAATCAGCAAGGTTCTTTGTGCATTCATTTCCAGATTTGCGAGATTATATTTTGACTGGTTTTATTAATGCGAGAACAAATATTTATTTATTCTCATGCTAGAGTTGGCTGCCCCCATTTACACACAACCCCTTTACAGGCTAAAAATTAGGTGTATTAATAGGCTTTTTTTTTGGTTTTGCGCCCTCAGTGTTAAGGGATGCAAACGGTGACATACAACAGAATGCAGAAATATGTTTAAGTAATGCAAGCAGGGCATGGGGCTTTTTAGGCAGATGCGTGCTTGTGCTATTTATAAAACTCCCTATGGTATGCCCCAAGGTAGTTTGTAACCCTTTGGTAGAAACACTGACACCCACTTATTAAGGGGAAATGCTCCTTGAAACACCTTTTTTAAAATCATTTGTACTAGAAATTTGAATGACGGCCATTCATAGGGAGTTTTACGTAGATTTGAATTGTCATTGGTTTTTGTGTAGCAGGTGTTCTTTAGTTATGTCCTACATAGTGGCAATATATTTTTATGGGCACTTGTTTATAAAAGTTTCGCAAATAGTTTCATGCTGTATCTTATTTAGGGTAGTTGTATACCGTAGAGTGGCGATACCTATCGAAACAGCTTGTACAATTTCTGGAACTATGCAAAAGATATTAGGCCACTTTAAATAATTTTTACAGATTGCAATTTCAATTAGATATTGGTATTCTGCTTATCTTGAAGAGTATGTATGCCAAATTTAATTTGTATAGGACAATTATAAGTGCACAAGCTCATTCTCATGCTATTGTGAGAAAAAAATTATTGAAGTATTCTCAATAATTTTTTTTCAGAGTACATGAGAGGCATGCAAGATTAGTACGCAGGCCTGCCTGCCTACTAATCTTGCATACTTCTAGTAACTTTACGTGCTGTTTGAATAGATATCGGCACCTTGCAAGTCTACAGGGAGTTGAGTTAACTGCAGCACACTGCTTTTTGTGAAAATTTAATACACAAGAAAGTGCTCGCAAATATGACTATGTTTTGCCGTTGTGTAGGACATAACTCAAGAAGCAGCTAAGCAAAAGCTAATGGAATATATGAGATCTGCATGAAGCACTGTACAATTCGGTCTCTTTTCAAACCTCTAGTACAAATAATAAAAATATTTCGAGTAATATTCAAACAGCAAAACGTTCCCGTTTAGTCAGTGACCTACAACATAGCGACGCAAAGCTAAAGGCAAGTCCTCTTGTCGAAGTGATTCTATGCTGTCTTCCCAAGGGCTTCTGTTAAAGACGGTGAATTTTCCTGCATTTGCCAGAAATGCAATACTAAAATGTTTGTGAATGTGCGATTGGTATTGGCACATTAACAGAAAAAAAAAGACAGCTGTGTGAAATGTAGACTTGAGACGTGACCTTGTTGGACATTTAAATTTTGACTCCATATATTTATGTTGTGTTTTGTACTGAGTGTTTCAGCGGTGACTGCCACTAATTATTGAACATAACTGCCTCATGACAGTGCGACAATTTTAACTAACAGAAATTTATAGCAGTGGCAGGCATTAGAATTACAGTACTCAATAATGTCTACTTTGTAAGAACTCAGACTAGCACCAGTTCTGAGATACATATACCCAAAAAGTAATGATCAAATAGATTTCTTTTCCACACAGAATTGTCCCACAAGGCTTACAGAAGGCTTTTTGGCAAAGTAATATCTGAAAGAGCAAAGCATGTTCCACCAAGTATGGTGACAAATAATTCAGAGCTGCCAGTCTGAGGACTCCTACAAACTACCAATACCTTCAGCACGGACTAGCTTCAATAATGGGATGTCAGCGTTTTGCTGAAATTAATGAAACTTCAATTATTGTGATCTTGTTTAAGAAGACATTTGAAATTAATATGCAGTTCTAATTCCTGTCGCTTTTGTAAATATTTCCCAATTATTTTTTCAGGCTACAATTTTTGATAATAATGGTATTCATTGCAGAAAGAACCATTACATGGCATTTAATAAAAAAGGTACTGGTCGTTGTAGATTTTCTGTCTTCACCATTTGTTCTGTTCCGCAGCTGTTTCTTGAAATCTGAAATGATGTACCCATCTCTTTGTTAGCGATAAACAGGGAAATCTGTCAGTATGTTTTGTTTAAAATGGAGCTGATCAACCCAATAGTTAGGCTATTTGCTAATTATAAATTACAACGATAATAGTACCAAAGCATAAAAACAGACTGACGCTGAATAACAGCTGTTCCCAGCTACATCCACGCAGCTGTGCCACACAATGTGCATGTGTTCAGAAGAGCCAAATTCCCCAGAGAGAAAGCAGCAGTAACTCATTGTTCGTCATCTTGTACAAGCAGATTATGCGCAAGATGTAATTTATGCTCAGTAAATACATAAGTCAGTCATGTGAGGCGTCTCACTTTAGGTTGCAAGTTCGAACTTCTTGCAATCTTGCTTGTTTTTATTTTGTTTCCTTTGTGAGCATGAGTGACTTAGTTGTCTTGGCACATATTGTCAAAACTGTTTCTTCATCAATGGGAATCACGAAATTTCAATTACACATGAAATTCCCAGTTACTGATATGGTAGACTTCGAGCTTAATTCTCCTATCTTTCATATGTTTATCTACCAAGTAGTTTTATCATTCATTGAAACATATCCATGCAAAGCACCGTGGAAACCCAAATTATAAATATATGTTCTTGCTTTCTACCCTGCTCCACAACATTATGAAGATACAAAGCAAAACTATAAGTTTGCAATTGTCCCCCATAACCAGAGTTTCACTTAGAATTTGAAAAACAAAATTGACATCCTGCTATGGTGTGAGAGTTGCTTTGGGCACCAAGTGAACTGCGTAGCACCTGTGCTAGAGTGCACAACAAAGCAGAAAATTGCACCAGATTGGAATGGCAGTCGTAAGTTAAGAACAGATGTTTTATTTCACGCACCATTAATGTGGCTTATCATCTGCTCCTGCTTTGTTTTGTGGGAACGCATACATTGGGAAGACAATTTTTTGCACCAATCTTACCTTAGCGGGACACCAGAGAAAGGTAGAAATCAAGAACAGGTATTCACACTTTGTTGTCCACAGTGTATTATCTGGATGTGTTTCACTCTACAAAAGACTACTGTGGTAGATAATCACAAATACAAAAGAATGAAAAGAGGTATGTGTCAGTCATCCTTCCGTGACCTCCAGTGTTTATAGAAACACTTCTTTCTGTATATGTGCCAAGCCTTAGGGAGGCTTTACGATACTCAGTCATGCTTTCCAAGTTAAAAATCGGAATAAGGACAATCACTAGAACATTGTATGAATGATTTGTAAATGTGGCGCCTAATGTAACTTACTTACGTATGTGCTGAGGGTAGATTACAGCCAGTGCATAAGCTGCTCTTACAGGATAGTTTGTGATGAGTAAAAGAAGCCTTCCTCACATCTTCCTCTTTGTTTCTTTTGGACCTTGGTGCACCATGTGTATTGTTACAGCTGCATGCATGCAGCTGGGTATAGTTTGTTTATGTGTTCTGCTTCCTCCCTTGTCCTCATTATTCATGTGCTATCTTTGCCGTAACAAAATACAGCTACCTGTGCTACATATTTTGTCAGCGTGTTTAGATTATGGCAAGTTTTGTATTAGTGGTTATTGCAATCTGAAATTGTCTGTGTCAGCTATTATACTTCGTCTTGCAAAAGTATGTTTGTCAACATAAATAAACAATTAGTACAAGTTTTGCTGTATTTATTTTTGTAATATCTGTTGTGAAGCTTTTATACACTGTTCCATGTTGTATGACAAAATACAATTGATGCACAATTTTTAATGTGGTATTTTTCAGATCAATTTTCAACTGCCACTAACACGCACAAGTTGGGGGGGGGGGGAAAGTGTCAACTAGAGTTCCATAAGGTAAGACAGCTATTCTTACTGTTAGACTGGATTATCAATTGCCAACCAGTTGTTTTCAGCAAGCTTAGTATAACGCATAGCTTATGTAATCTAAGTTCGAATATTGTTTTTATTGCACTTGATTATCTGGGTCTCCTTTGTACATAGGTGCGGCCTTTTTTATTTGTTATATGTAGCTTACTTGCTTAAAATATTAAATCGTAAGTTCTAAATAAAGACACGTCTCGAAGAACCGTGAAATAGGTTTAACTTATAAATGTTTTGACATTAGAGACTTGTGCAGTGCTGAATTGAACTTCTACATGAGTTACATAATATTTTGGGGTCTCATTATGGTTCTGAGTTGCATTGCAGTGTCATGCATATGCACCTGCAGGCTACATATTGGATGTTTATTTAGGACTGTTTTGCTTGGCTGGCTATTGATTCCAGCTTAATAGTAATGAGAACTGTCTTGCTTTCATGGTGATTCTGTGCTGACTAATACATTTGAATTTTTCAGAAGACGACAAAGCGTAATGAAATGTTAACTTATTGTTGCTAACCTGCCACGTCCTTTTTGGCAAGTTTGCTATGGGTTCTTTCTTATATGTTGTCTTTTCACGGTAGTCATCTTGCGAACTAGCCGTAGTCGTGTGTACTTACAGCAAAAGTTGGTGACACATATTGAAAAGCGGCTCGACACTGCCATCCGAGAGTCAAACGACTTACATGGATTAGTTATTTTACTCTCATTGCAAGAGTCCTGCACCGCGCACTAAGGGTAACTTGACACACACTGCTGGAGTCGTCAGACTCATCACGAATAGTTGCCCGAATCCTTGAGCAGTAGTCATGTGACCCTTTATCTTGAGTCGTCTGACTCCTGAAGAATAGTTAACGGACTCCCTCAGCAGTAGTCGTGTAACCCTTTTGAGAAGGTTAGGAGACAACTACAAGAGAGTGTGCAGGACTATTGTGCGTGCAGTCACGTAACCACCTTGTATCGAGCACAGATAGTCTCGGGACTCTCTGCCGAAAGAGAGTTCGGGTGTCTCCCACAAAGTGTGTCGTATACGTGGCGAGTCCAGACTCTCCGAAAAGAGTAAGAGGTACTCTTTTTTTTCTTAGTGTGTACTGTTCGTTAAGAAAATGCTGTCGAAGCTGAAATAAGTCTTCAGTTGCGATTCATTGATTTGGGTCGCTTCCGTCATTACAAAGAATGTGATATATGAAGAACTTGTTTATTCACATTGCTAGCTAAAATACATTTACGCTACTTATCGAGACGTGGACGCAACGGTATCTATTCAATTGAATGGCTTAAAACCAAGCAAAGAGCGGTCTTGAATTGGGTTATATTTACAAACCCTGCTCTTCAAGGGAGTCACGCGTAATTCCACTATGCGTGTAATCTGCTATTCTCTACTGTTCTTTATGAAAATGCTGTCAAAGCTGAAAAAGGTGTTCGGTTGGGATTCATTGATTAGGGTCGCTTGCGTCGTTACAAAGAATGCAATTTATGAAGAAGTTGTGTATTCGCATTTACGCTACTTATCGAGACGTGGACGCAACGGTATCTATTCAATTGAATGGCTTAAAACCAAGCAAAGAGCGGTCTTGAATTGGGTTATATTTAAAAACCCTGCTCTTCAAGGGAGTCACGCGTAATTCCACTATGCGTGTAATCTGCTATTCTCTACTGTTCTTTATGAAAATGCTGTCGAAGCTGAAAAAGGTGTTCGGTTGGGATTCATTGATTAGGGTCGCTTGCGTCGTTACAAAGAATGCAATTTATGAAGAAGTTGTGTATTCGCATTGGTAGCTGGAATACATTTACGCTACTTATCGAGACGTGGATGCAATGGCATATATTCAATTGAATGGCTTAAAACCAAGCAAAGTGGGGTCTTGAATTGGCTTATATTTACAACCCCTGCTCTTCCCGGCAGTCACGCGTCATTACTGTTGTATCTGTGCAACGTTTATCAAGCGTATTCTCTTGTTACTGTGCGCCGCGTATCTGATGCACGCGGTCATTGTTCACATGTGCTATTGTATCGCTAGCCAATCGCATGCCTCGGCTGCACCCATGCTCCCTTTATAAGGCAAAGCCACTGGATCGTTGCTGTCTGTTATGTTCATGTTGCTGTCCGAATAAATACTTGACTTCACGGCGTCTCTGGTCAACATGGCGACGAGGATGGGATCGTTCAGGCAGAGGCAATGACCAAGCCTGAGGAAACGGCAACGACGCCACGGCAAGCGAGGACATCAGTGATGACCAACACCCTGGGATCTTTGGCCGAGTTCTGCCCAGGCTCTGGCAATATCGAAGTCTACCTGGAAAGGTTCGACCTGTATGCAACCGCCAATGGAATAGACTCAAGTAAGAAGTTGCAAGTCTTCTTAACAATCCTGGGTGAAAAGGCTTACGTGACTCTGCGTAGCCTGCTGCTGCCGAAGAAACCAACGGAAGTCAAGTACGAAGAAGCTACAGAAGCTCTCCGAAAGCACTATGCTCCAAAACGGTCAGTGGTTACGGAACGGTATCGCTTCTACCAGCGAAAGCAAGAGCCGGACGAAAGCCTAAAACAGTTCATCGTCGAGCTGAAAAGACTGGCTGCAAAGTGCTCGTTTGGAAGCTTTTTGGAAGAAGCGCTCCGGGATCGACTGATTGCTGGACTCAGGACGGATTCGATTCGATGCCGTCTCCTTGCCTTGTCAGACGACGAAGTCACCTGGGAGCGAGTATGCGAAATTGCCACCGCCTTGGAAACGGCCCAGAAAGACACCCGAGAAATGCTACCGGAGGGGTCAACCGCCAGTCCTGCCGACGTTTACTGGTATCGGGAGCCCACCACGCAAGGCAGGCGACACGCGACGAAGACCGCTAGCAGCGAGCAGCGTGCCCCCCAAAACGGTCCAAGGAAGCAACGTGGGAAAGGCATTGTTCGCGCCTGTCATAGATGCGGCGGACTGCACGCGCCAGTGAGTTGTCCTTTTCTCAAAAGTACCTGATTCAAATGCTCGAAGCCAGGGCATGTAGCGAAAATGTGCAAAACTAACGTCGTGCACAAAGTTGAGGAGACCTTGCCGTCAACAGACTTGCTGACTGTTAGTACGACTAACCAATTCATAGCTCTCCGCCTATTGTGCTTAAAGTAAAGGTAAACGGCAAGAAGAGTCCGATGGAACTAGACACGGGAGCAGCTGTGACCATAATGTCTGAAAGAGACTTTGATGAAAATTTTCCAAATTACCCATGTTCCAAAGACGACGTGCGTCTAGGAGTGTATAATGGCACTGCACTCAAAGTGAAAGGCGTAGCAAAGGTTAATGTGTCTTATCAGAACCGAAGCCACGATCTGCCTCTGATAGTCGCAAAGCAAGAAAATGAAGCCCGCATGCCGACGCTTTTAGGTCGAGATTGGATGACTACACTAAAAGTTGACCTGCAAAATGCTGTTCAGCAGTTGCAATGTGACGTGGATAACATACAGGAGGGCAGGCAGATGGTAGCAGCGGAAGCTGAAAAGAAGTTGAAACAGTTGTACGGTGATGTGTATGAGCCAGGCTATGGTTCTATCAAAGGATTCACTGGTAGTATACGAATGAAAACCGATGTGCATCCAACTTTTTGTAAGGCGAGACCAGTACCATATGCCTTTCGCGAACAAGTGGAGAATGAATTGCATGACCTTGAGAAAGCTGGTGTGGTGTACAGAGTCAGGCACAGTGATTGGGCTACACCGCTAGTTATCGTGCCAAAGAAAACGGGAAAAGAAATTAGGATATGTGGGGATTACAGAGTCACGGTCAATCGGGATATTGAACTTGACCACTATCCACTGCCTCTGCCAGAAGACATATTCGCGTCACTGGTTGGAGGGACCATGTTCACCTTACTAGATTTGTCGAAGGCTTACCTGCAGCTTGAGCTGGATGAGCAGGCACAGCAACTGCTCACGGTGAATACGCACATGGGACTTTTCAGGTTCCGGCGATTGCCGTACGGAGTGGCAAGCGCACCCGCAATGTTTCAGGCCGTGATGGACCAGGTTTTACAAAACATACCTGGGACAGCCTGTTACCTGGACGATGTGTTAATAGCAGGTAAAAACCTGACGGAGTGCTATCCCCGTTCCCAGCAAGTGCTACAGGCGCTTAGTAAGCACGGCATTCGTGTAAACGCAGGGAAATGCAAATTTTTCCAAGAAAATGTTTGTTACTTGGGGCACGAGCTAGACAAGCATGGCGTACACCCAGCAGCGGAAAAAGTAAAAGCGATTCGAGAAGCGCCAAAACCAAGTAATGTGACTCAGCTAAAGGCATTTTTGGGCCTAGTAAGCTACTACGCTAAATTTTTGCCTGACCTAGCAAATGTGCTAGAACCTCTCCACCAACTGTTGCGCAAGGGCAGCACATGGAAATGGTCGAGCCAGTGTGACGCATGTTTCAGTCGCTGTAAAAAGTTGATCAGTGAAGACACGGTCTTGGAACTGTATGATGTCAGCTGTATTTCTTTCGTTACATGTGACGCTTCTGCTTACGGATTAGGCGCATTGCTGTCGCACGTGGTTGAGGGCGTAGAGCGACCGATCGCGTTTGCATCGCGGACGATGACGCCTGCTGAGCGTAACTACGCGCAAGTGGAAAAAGAAGTGCTTGCAGTTGTCTTTGGAGTGAAGAAATTTCATAAATATCTGTACGGGCGTACTTTCAGTGTAATAACTGATCACCAGTCGCTCACAGTCATATTTGAAGCAAAGCACCACACAAATGCAGTAGCTGCAGCTCGTGTGCACCGCTGGGGAATTTTTCTTGCTAACTACAGCTTCGTATTTTGCACAGACCAGGAACAAAGATGAAATCTTTTATTTTTCGCCTGTCAATAAACTCCCCATAACTGCGAAAGATATCGAGCGTGAAATTGAAAGATCCAGTTCTCAGTGCTGTTCGTGAAATGGTATGGCACGGATGGCCGCGGGCTGTGGACGCTCATTATCAGCCTTTCTTCGTGAGGCGATTTGAACTTTCAGTGGATTGCGGCTGTTTGGTGTGGAACAACAGAGTCGTGATACCACATTCGCTTCAAAGTGAAGTTATGTGTTTGTTGCATGAGCAACACATCGGCATTACAAAGATGAAAGCTCTGGCAAGGTCAATGGTTTGGTGGCCAAAGATAGACAACTGCTTGGAACAAACTGTAAAGCAGTGTGAAATTTGTTAAAGCACAAAATCTTTGGTGCCACTTGCGCCGCTTTCATCTTGGAAGTGGTGCACAAGCAGTTGGGAGAGGATACATCTAGACTTTGCTGAAAAAGAAAAAAAGATGTTCCTTTTAGCTGTAGATTCCTATTCCAAATGGTTGGAAATAACAGTCATGACGTCAACGACCCCGCAAAGCACGATCGAAACAGTGCGCTCGTTGTTCGCAAGTCATGGCCTACCTAAAGAGGTAGTCACTGATAATGGGCCGCAGTTTCGTGCAAAAGAGTTTGAGGACTTCCTATCGTCAAACGGGGTTAAGCATACGCTTACTCCACCATATCATCCTCAGTCCAACGGTTCGGCCGAACGTGCGGTTCAAACAGTAAAGCAGTCGCTGTTGAAGCAATTGCTGGAAGACCAGAGGAATAAAAGTTCCAGGTCACTGCAGCACAGAATTGATAATTTTCTGTTCGCCTATAGAACGACGCCGCATACATTCACCGGCCAAACACCAGCTGAACTCTTTGTGAGGAGGAAGTTGCGCACAAGGTTGTCGTTATTGAAACCAGATATGCAGGATGCAATAAATGCCAAATATGAGAGTAATGTACGTAGTGCAAACAAGAGGAGGAGTTCACCCAGAGTATTTTCTGTTGGGGATAGAGTGTTTGTGCGTTCAGTACGTGGGGAACAGGTGAAATGGCGTCCAGGCAAGATTGTGGATGTGAAATCGGCAATGACATACCTTGTGGTTGTGGATGGACAGACGCGGTTTGTGCACGCGGATCATTTGCGACATTCTTTTGTAAAGCCTGGTAGTGTTGTGAAAGAAAAGGATGTACCTTTGCCACATGCAAGTGAACTGCTTGAAAGTGAGTTTCCTTGCACCCGCCTCAAACCGGCCAGTGTTGGATCGTAGTGATGGTGGCCCACTCTCACATGGAGCCCAAAGTGCATCAACGTCAGAACAAAACGATGCTGGTTCACCTGTGCTACCCAGGCGCAGCACTCGTGATAAGCGGAAGCCAGATCATCTGACGTATGACAGATTCTGATCTTGTTGGAGGGGAAGTGTTGTATCTGTGCAACGTTTATCAAGCGTATTCTCTTGTTACTGTTACTGTTACTGGTAAATAATATTTTTAAATAACAATAAAGTGGCAATACCATTTCAGTATTTGCAGTTTTACATGTTTTAGTTTTTTATGCAGGATAAAGCAGCATAATTTTTTTTGTGTAATGAAACTTACATAAAACTTGTGGCAACACTCCCAAATTACTGCAATGACAGACACCAAGGAGCTAGGTGAAAAATCAGTTTTGGAGAAACCCAAGGAGCGACAGCACTATAAGAATATTTTCTAGAAGTCTCAGAAGGTTGCAGCACCTAGAGTGGGATGCTAGGCAACACTTTGTTCTGAAAAGGCAGATTTTTTTCAGAACGTTCCATCACAGCCACAGATGTACGGCAGTGAACCCTAAAAGGGTTAAAGAAGTCAGTCCTATCGCATATGGCTCTTAAAAGACGGCATTTCTTCGTCTCTGTCACATTCTGCATGTGTCATGCTAAGCAGCTTGGTGCACTACTCGGAATCCTCATTATAACAGTAATTCAGTCGTCGAGGCAGAAAACATACTTCACTGTAAGCAGTGCCTTCTTTAATGTAGAAAGTCTTAAGTCATTGTAAGGCGAGAAGTACATTCCGATTGCATGTGAACTCAGGAAACCTAACATCAAATGAAGCTACACTCAGTTGTAGTGACATGACAGTATTGTATTTGGAGCATGGAAAAGCACAGTGAAGTGCAGCAAATTTTAATTATGAAAGTTACAAGAAATAATTTTAGTTGTCAGTTCAGGTTTATTTATGAACGACATGAATTTGTTTCACCATTTCGTTTCTCAGCAAGCAAAGCTCACATCTTTGACATTGAGGATATTCATAATGTTATTTTGCTACAGTGTTTTGTTCCTCTTTGCCCTTTCCTGCATTTGACACTTAGTGGAGGCCTGTGCCGCACTGAATAAGTTTAAATGGTCATGCTGTAAAGCTGTACCTGTGGAAAGTTGGACTAAAGCAACACAAATACATAAATCAATTTCGTTATAACGAGGGCAGATTGCATGCCATTCTTTTGCATGTGGAAGTTGCTTTTTAAAACTTGTTCTGGCTTCTTGTTTTTGCAGGCTTCACGTGTCGCAAATTGCCTGGTACCAACATGCCCTATGTAAAGAACTGTGGCCTCGCTTCTCGCATGGGACCAATAACCTCTCAAGAGCCCAAGTTGGACAGCTCAAACCAAAACACAAGTGTTGTGCTTTTGTAACTCTCGACATTTTTATGTTCTGTGTTATTCTCCTGAAGGGCCCAATTTGGATTTCTCAAATGAGCTTACAAAGGTTGTGCCTTTCTATGCCTTCACATTTTTATGTTAATTTTATTTATTTTAATTATGCTAGTCTCCTGAGAAGTCCACATTGGATTGCTCAATCCAGAATACAAGTGCTGTGCTTTGTTATAGTTCACTACATTTTTATGTTAGTTTTTGATATGGTTCTAGTAAGGAAAGTGTTTCCTTATTAATATATTTTTCAAGTATCTTAAGCCATTTCATGCCAAACCACCCAATTTTGTCAAGAACTGTTCCATTATGGCAAACCATTTCAAGTTTGCTTGATTTTGAGTAGATACAATGAGAAAATTTGCTTTCGTACATACACTTGAGTCATTCCAGGGCAACCAACCAACGTTTTTTTGACCATCACAGATATAGTTGAAGCTCCAAACTCTTGCTCCCCATTTATTTTCCTTTGCAAAAATTTTTTTGAACTTTGGCAAAAATTTATTGTTCTTGCCCAGCTAAGCTAAAAGGCACTGATACACGTTTCTTCTGAAAGGGAAATTGCATGATCCAAATACTCAGATGGTGTTCATGTCAAGAGACTGAAGTGGTGTGAGTGCGAAAATTTGCAATGTTTGAATTTTCTTCTAACGTAGGCAAATACAGAAGGCACAAAATAAATATAAAATCAGACTGGTTGACTTGGGATAGCTGCAAAATATTTCAAGCCTTGGAGGTTCAGTTGATCAGCTAAAAAACTGTAAAGTTCAAATTTTTTGCAAAAAGCTTCGTGTTGAAGTAAAAAAATTAGCTTTGGTGGTTGGCACAAAAGTATATGTCGCCCATCGTTACACAGCCCTACATGTCTGCTATACATGTGACAAGTAACAAAAAGGTATTATTCTTTAAGTGCGATAAATTATTTTTTATAATGTTCATTTGTGGATCACACATACAGCATAAATATATGAAGCCATGTCATCTAGTAAGGAAATATTGTTAATATAATTAGCCACAAGAACTATTCAACAAACTGACTGCCTTTTTTTATCATTGCGAAGGCAGGTGACGTCTAGCGCTGCAGCTGCAGTCTCAATTCGTATTTTTTTAACATGAACGCAAGTGGTTGCCTATGGTGTCTGACCACATCAGACTAAACATGGCACATATGACTTTTATAGATGAGCATGTTCCGGCTCTGAAACAGTGGCAGCAAACAACACCACAAGAATTTATTCGTACTCATGTAGGTTTTCAGTCCTAATTATGAAGGTGTTTTCTACTTGCATCGTCATTGGGCTTCAGGGAGCAGGGCACAAAGTGTCCTGCTCCCTCTATGTTGCATTGCACTGCGACATGCCCTTTAAAATGCTTTGTATAAACAATATCAGCGCTCTTTCTGGATTTACTGTCTACATAATAGCTGATATTTCTTTTTGTAAACTGCACGAACCATATCTTTTAGCACTGCAGGATTCCCTCACGTATTTAATACGTACGAGGTCTGTTAGAAAAGTATTTGACCTTTTTTTGCGAACACCTGATGAATATGTAACAAGTGCGTTTTCATCAGCCACCCTTGAACCTTTGTGCGCATGCACGAATTTTTTCCTGCCTGCCAATAGCGTGACTTGCTGGGACGCAGCATTTGAATGAGGTAGTACACAGTGCTCTCGTTGGTTTTTTATTGCAAGGAAAATGGCGGAGTGACTGGAGCAGTGCTACTGCATCAAATTTTGCCAGAAACTGGGCGACAGCCAAGTGGAAACCATTCCGAAGATTCAGACTGCTTTTGGTGACTATGCTATGAGCAGCACACAGATTAAGGAGTGGTACAACCAGTTTAAAGACGGCCACGCATCGGTGGAGAGCGAGCCACGCTCCAGTCGGCCATGAACATGCCGAAATGACCAGGTCATTGCCGAAGTGAACCCCGTGGTGATGTGGGACTGTCGTGTGACTATCCAAGAAATTGTGGAAGAGGTGGGCATCAGCACATTTTATCCACATTCCATTATCACTGAAGATTTGGCCATGAAGAGAGTTGCACCGAAATTCGTTCCCAAGCTGCTCATGGTGGAGCTAAAGCAACTTCGTGTTGAAGTCTCACAGACATGCTGGATTCCACAAACAGTGACCCCAACTTCATGAACACCATAATCACTGGTGACAACTCTTGGGGGTATGTTTACGACCCGGAAACCAAATCCCAGTCATTACAGTGGAAGCATTCCACATCACCAACCAAAGACCGCTAAGTGCGCATCAACGTTAAAGTGTTGCTGACTGCTTTCTTTGACTCCCGCCGTGTGGTACACCACGGGTACGCACCACAGGGTCAAACAATCACTAAAGACTACTACAGGGATGTCCTCCATGGCCTATGTGATGCTGTGTGGCGCAAGATACCGAAGTTGTCAACAGGAAATTGGCGCATCCATGACGACAATGCTTTTCTCGCACTTGATTCAGACTTTTTTGGCGAATAACCAGACTCCTGTAGCTCGACAGGCTCCTTACTCTCCTGATGTGGCCGCCTGCGACTTCTGGCTGTTTCCCGAAATCAAGAGGCCATTGAAAGAAGCGCGATTTCAGACAACAGAAGACATTATGGCTGCAACGACAGCTGAACTAAACTCCGTTCGAAAAGAGGCCTTCTCGGAATGCTTCTAACAATGGCAGCACTGCTGGGAGAAGTGACTGGAGTCCCAAGGAGACTACTTTGAGGGTGATTAGGTTTCCAACGCTCCAGTTATGCCAGTTTTTTTTTTCTTCAGCCAAAGGTCAGATACTTTTCTAACAGACCTCGTATTGATAGTTTATGTGCAATGGCTGTATGGTTTACCTGGCCCACACCAAACACAAGCCTCGTTGCGTTAGAGCATGTGGCCCTTGGCAATAAAATGCAGACCCTAACACCGCTTCTCGGTCATCTGTGTGGAGACAAAGCCAGCTTTGTCGTGTGCATTCCCTGCCGGCAAGCTGTGCGCACATCCAAGAAAAGTCGGGTGCTGACAAAATTCCAAAAAAGAATTCCTCGCATTTAAAAATAATGCCTTCTTTAACTTCACACATGCATAGCAGACATGTAGAGCTTTCCAATAATGTATCACATATTTTTTGGCCAACTACGAAAGCTGTTTTTTCCTTCAACATGAAGCTTCTTTCAACATGAAGCAGGAAAACTAAGCTGTCACCAAAATGCTACAAATATCTGGCAAAATTTAATAAAAGTGGGTAACGAGTTTTGAACTCTAGTAAACACATGGCAATGTTTCAGCTATATGTGTGGTGTCAAAAAAACACTGGTCGATTCGGCATGGAATCGCACACCTGCAAGTGCATCTGTGCCATTGTCAGAGTTCAGTAAAAACTGCATTTTACATAGCTTTGTAAACATGGTTTATTGCTATCTAAAATACATGAGTAAAAATTAATAGGTATAAGTCGGCTTAAATTTAAAATGCAACAGAAAATCTCCGGTAATGGCAATGATGTGCCTTTCATGTTTGCATGAAACCATATCTTTTTCTGAATTCTTTCGTTATTTTTTTGTGACAGTGAATAAAATTGAACTCACAAAAGGAGTAACTTTGTTTTATTCCAGCACATCACTAATAGTTTTTTTTTATATAAAAATCTGAAGTAGTTAATATGAATAAGTCGCTTGATATGGAATGACCTGCGCAGGAACGTTATCATGGCAGAAAACGCAACGGTATCATGCAACAGCAATGCAGCATAATAAACTGCTCCCATAAGCATCACTTATTGTGATTTCCATATTTCAGAAGTATGTAAGGTTTACTGAAATTGGCACACACCATTCAGCCAACAAATAAGGATTGTACAGTGGTCCTTTTTCAGTTTTACAGATGTTTTTAAAGTTGTCTGTGCCAGGTAGCATAATTTTTGTTCTTGAGCTGGATTATTCAGAGGTGGACATTACTAGCACAAGAAATGGAATTATTAAACTGATTCTCATAAGTTTAATAATTCACTTAAACATCAGGGCACATTTTTCAGTTTGCAAATTGTAGCCAGTGAGGTTGAAAGACATATTCACTTGAAATTAATTTCCAGGATGACACCAGTTGCGAGATTTTTTCATAAATGTGACAGAAATACATGGGCATTCCGGTTACTTTTGTGCTTCAATGCATAACTGTGCATTTTGTTAACAAAAAAGTGCTACAGCAGTGCATTTCTACAGCCAGTTTGATGGCATGTGTCTCGTTACTGGTGTCATTCTGGAAGTTCGTTCTTAGTGCATACATCTTGTAAAATTACCGTCTACAATTCATAAAAACTTTATTAGGAACTGAGTTTTTCCTAATTAGCTGACTATGGTGTCTTGATTTCTCATGCAAGTAATGTTTGGCACTCTGTATCTAGAATTATGTTAGCTGCAACAGTCCGTGTTTAATAAATTCCATGAAACTTAAAGATAACCACCCTGCATATCAGGTCTCATTTGAGTGCTGTGGGCTCAAGCAAATCATGCCATGGTATAGTACCACTGGCTCCCTAATAGAGTGTTCTCATTGACAGCCATGTCAGTCTGCTTCTACATTTATTTATTTAGGTATTTATTTTTTTTAATTTATTTCTTTTGGGAAATGTGTTTTACTTGAGGGCCACACAGACTACACCTTCAGTATTCAATTTTGTTATGGTGTCAAGCTGCAGGAAGTTTGTACTGTGCAATAGTTTTAAGAAGTTTCTGATGTTCTCAAACTACAAATGGTTGTACATTTACACAGATGTTTGGTTACAAATAAACAGTTCACCTAGAAAAATGGTTTTTGTCTGCATCAGTTCAGCACTCTTGATTTTGTGCAGGACCATTCACTCTGACAATTGAAAAAAGTGGCATAATAGTACTGCTAGCAGTTTTGCAATATGTTTTATTACAGGCAATCTAGGAGCATGTTTTGAGCCCAGGGTGACAGAGGCCTGCGATACAAAACGGCTGTATTTAAATTTTATCCCTATCCTCTCACAGCAAACATACCAACGTGACATCAAAGGTATTTATATGCAACATAGCTCAGCAGTATTTTAAGGTAAGTGCAGGTTTAAACTGCTAAATACCCAGTGGGGCATAAAGGGATTTCAACATAATTTGTGTTAATGTTCAACAGATCTGCAACAATTCTTCCATGGGCTTTCAACATTGACAAACAACACATTTCAACAATACCTCAATGGGCTTTCAATTTTGAGCTTCAACAATGCTTCAATGGGCTTTCAACATTGACAGACAACACATTTCAACAATACGTCAATTGGGTTTCAACATTGACAAACAACACATCTTCAACAATGCTTCAATGGGCTTTCAGCATTGAAGTACACCATAGTTTCAACGATATGCCAATGATCTTTCAAATTGAGAGGCCACAATGATGTTTCCAGTGAATGTCGCGGGCCAATTATCAACACTTGTCAACAATTTCCTCAATGATGTTTCAACAATTCCCCAATGATCTTTCAAGGTCATTTGTTGACGTTGAACAATGATACGTCAATAACCTTTCAACAATTTTTTTTGTAAGGGTATTCACATTGCTAGCTGAAATGCATTTACGCTACTTATCGAGACGTGGATGCATCGGTATATATTCAATTGAATGGCTTACAACCAAAAGAAGTGGGGTCTTGGTCAGGGTTATATTTACAACCCGGGCTCTTCTCGCCAGTGACGCGTAATTACAGTATGCGTGCAATCTGGCATTCTCTACTGTTCGTTAAGAAAATGCTGTCGAAGCTGAAAAAAGTCTTCAGTTTGGATTCATTGATTAGGGTCGATTCCGTCTTTACAAAGAATGCGATATATGAAGAACTTGTGTATTCCCATTGTTAGCTGGAATACATATACGCTACTTATCGAGACGTGGATGCAACGGCATATATTCAATTGAATGGCTTAAAGCCAAGCAAAGTGGGGTCTTGGTCAGGCTTATATTTACAGCCGGTGCTCTTCAAGCCAGTCACGCGTAATTCTATTATGCGTGTAATCTGGTATTCTCTACTGTTCGTGAAGAAACTGCTGTCGAAGCAGAAAAAAAGTCTTCAGTTGCGATTCATTGAATAGGGTCGCTTCCGTCATTAGAAAGAATGCGATATATGAAGAACTAGTTTATGCACATTGCTAGCTGGAATGCATTTACGCTACTTATCGAGACGTGGATGCAACGGTATATATTCAATCGAATGGCTTAAAACTAAGCCAAGTGGGGTCTTGATCAGGGTTTTATTTAAAACCCCTGTTCTTCCCGCCAGTCACGGGTTATTACAGTATGCGTGTAATCTGGTATTCTCTACTTTTCGTTAACAAACTGCTGTCGAAGCTGAAAGAAGTCTTCAGTTGCGATTCATTGATTTGGGTCACTTCCATCAATTCAAAGAGTGCGATGTATGAAGAATTTGTTTATTTACATTGCTAGCTGGAATGCATTTACGCTACTTATCGAGACGTGGATGCAACGGTATATATTCAATTGAATGGCTTAAAACTAAGCCAAGTGGGGTCTTGATCAGGGTTATATTTACAACCCCTGCTCTTCACGCCGGTCATGCGTAATTCCACTATGCGTGTAACCTGGTATTCTCTACTGTTCGTCAACAAACAGCTGTCGAAGCTGAAAAAAGTATTCAGTTGCGATTAATTGATTAGGGTCGCTTCCGTTATTACAAAGAATGCGATATATGAAGAACTAGTTTATTCACATTGCTAGCTGGAATGCATTTACGCCACTTATCGAGACGTGGATGCAACGGTATATATTCAATTGAATGGCTTAAAACGAAGCCAAGTGGGGTCTTGATCAGGGTTTTATTTAGAACCCCTGCTCTTCCCGCCAGTCACGCGTTATTACAGTATGCGTGTAATCTGGTATTCTCTACTGTTCGTTAACAAACTGCTGTCGAAGCTGAAGAAAACTTTCAGTTGCGATTCATTGATTTGGGTCGCTTCCATCAATTCAAAGAGTACGATATATGAAGAATTTGTTTATTTACATTGCTAGCTGAAATGCATTTAGGCTACTTATCGAGACGTGGATACAACGGCATATATTCAATTGAATGGCTTAAAACCAACCAAACTGGTGTTTTGATCACGGTTATATTTACAACGCCTCCTCTTCCCGCTAGTCACGCGTAATTCCAGTATGCGTGTAAACTGGTATTCTCTACTGTTCGTTAACAAACTGCTGTCGAAGCTGAAAAAAGTCTTCTTTTGCGATTCATTGATTAGGGTCGCTTCCGTTATTAGAAAGAATGCGATATATGAAGAACTTGTGAATTCACATTGCTAGCTGGAATGCATTTACACTTCTTATTGAGACGTGGATGCAACGGTATATATTCAATTGAATGGCTTACAACCAAGCAAAGTAGGGTCTTGACCAGGGTTATATTTACAACCTGGCTCCTCCCACGAGTGACTCGTATTTACAGTATGCGTGTAATCTGGTATTCTGAACTGTCCGTTAAGAAAACACTGTCGGAGCTGAAAGCAGTCTTCAGTTGGGATTCATTGATTAGGGTCGCTTCCGTTTTTACAAAGAATGCGATATATGAAGAACTCTTGTATTGACATTGTTAGCTGGAATACATATACGCTACTTATCGAGACGTGGATGCCTCGGCATATATTAAATTGAATGACTTAAAACCAAGCAAAGTGGGGTCTTGGTCAGGGTTATATTTACAACCCCTGCTGTTCAAGCCAGTCGCGCGTAATTCCACTATGCGTGTAATCTGGTATTCTCTACTGTTCGTTAAGAAAATGCTGTCGGAGCTGAAAAAAGTCTTCAGTTGGGATTTATTGGTTAGGGTCGCTTCCGTCTTTACAAAGAATGCGATATATGAAGAAATTGTGTAATAACATTGGCAGCTGCAATAAACTTACGCTATTTATCGAGACGTGGATGCATCGTCATATATTCAATTGAATGGTTTACAACCAAGTAAAGTGGGGTCTTGGTCAGGGTTATATTTACAACCCCTGCTCTTCAAGCCAGTCACGCGTAATTCCAGTATGCGTGTAATCTGGTATCCTCTGCGGTTCGTTAACAATCTGCTGTTGAAGCTGAAAAAAGTCTTCACTGCGATTCATTGATTTGGATCGCTTCCGTTTTTACAAAGAATGCGATATATGAAGAACTTGTGTATTCACATTGTTAGCTGGAATACATATACGCTACTTATCGAGACGTGGTTGCCTCGGCATATATGCAATTGAATGGCTTAAAACGAAGCAAAGTGGGGTCTTGATCAGGGTTATATTTACAACCCCTGCTCTTCCCGCCAGTCACCCGTAATTCCAGTATGCGTGTAATCTGGTATTCTGTACTGTTCGTTAAGAAAATGCTGTCGAAGCTGAAAAAAGTCTTCAGTTGGGATTCATTGATTAGGGTCGCTTCCGTCTTTACAAAGAATGCGATGTATGAAGAACTTGTGTATTCACATTGCTAGCTGGAATGCATTTACGCTACTTATCGAGACGTGGAGGCATCAGCATATATTCAATTGAATGGCTCAAAACCAAGCAAAGTGGGGTCTTGGTCAGGGTTATATTTACAACCCCTGCTCTTCAAGCCAGTCGCGCGTAATTCCACTATGCGTGTAATCTGGTATTCTCTTCTGTTCGTTAAGAAAATGCTGTCGGAGCTGAAAAATGTCTTCAGTTGGGATTCATTGATTAGGGTCGCTTCCGTCTTTACAAAGAATGCGATGTATGAAGAACTTGTGTATTCACATTGCTAGCTGGAATGCATTTACGCTACTTATCGAGACGTGGATGCCTCGGCATATATTCAATTGAATGGCTCAAAACCAAGCAAAGTGGGGTCTTGGTCAGGGTTATATTTACAACCCCTGCTCTTCAAGCCAGTCGCGCGTAATTCCACTATGCGTGTAATCTGGTATTCTCTTCTAATCGTTAAGAAAATGCTGTCGGAGCTGAAAAAAGTCTTCAGTTGGGATTCATTGATTAGGGTCGCTTCCGTCTTTACAAAGAATGCGATATATGAGGAACTTGTTTATTCACATTGCTAGCTGGAATGCATTTACGCTACTTATCGAGACGTGGATGCAACGGTATATGTTCAATTGAATGGCTTACAACCAAGCAAAGTGGGGTCTTGGTCAGGGTTATATTTACGACCCCGGCTCTTCCCACCAGTGACTCGTATTTACATTGTGCGTGTAATCTGGTATTCTGAACTGTTCGTTAAGAAAACGCTGTTGGAGCTGAAAGCAGTCTTCAGTTGGGATTCATTGATTAGGGTCGCTTCCGTTTTTACAAAGAATGCGATATATGAAGAACTTGTGTATTCACATTGTTAGCTGGAATACATATACGCTACTTATCGAGACGTGGATGCCTCGGCATATATTCAATTGAATGGCTTACAACCAAGCAAAGTGGGGTCTTGATCAATGTTATATTTACAACCCCTGCTCTTCCCGCCAGTCGCGCGTAAATCCAGTATGCGTGTAATCTGGTATTCCCTACTGTTCGTTAACAAACCGCTGTCGAAGCTGAAAAAAGTCTTCAGTTGGGATTCATTGATTAGGGTCGCTTCCGTCTTTACAAAGAATGCGATGTATGAAGAACATTTGTATTCACATTGCTAGCTGGAATGCATTTACGCTACTTATCGAGACGTGGATGCATCAGCATATATTCAATTGAATGGCTCAAAACCAAGCAAAGTGGGGTCTTGATCAATGTTATATTTACAACTCCTGCTCTTCCCGCCAGTCGCGCGTAATTCCAGTATGCGTGTAATCTGGTATTCTCTACTGTTAGTTAAGAAACTGCTGTCCGAGCTGAAAAAAGTCTTCAGTTGGGATTCATTGATTAGGGTCGCTTCCGTTTTTACAAAGAATGCGATATATGAAGAACTCTTGTATTCACATTGTTAGCTGGAATACATATACGCTACTTATCGAGACGTGGATGCCTCGGCATATATTAAATTGAATGACTTAAAACCAAGCAAAGTGGGGTCTTGGTCAGGGTTATATTTACAACCCCTGCTGTTCAAGCCAGTCGCGCGTAATTCCACTATGCGTGTAATCTGGTATTCTCTACTGTTCGTTAAGAAAATGCTGTCGGAGCTGAAAAAAGTCTTCAGTTGGGATTCATTGGTTAGGGTCGCTTCCGTCTTTACAAACAATGCGATATATGAAGAAATTGTGTAATAACATTGGCAGCTGAAATAAACTTACGCTATTTATCGAGACGTGGATGCATCGTCATATATTCAATTGAATTGTTTACAACCAAGTAAAGTGGGGTCTTGGTCAGGGTTATATTTACAACCCCTGCTCTTCAAGCCAGTCACGCGTAATTCCAGTATGCGTGTAATCTGGTATCCTCTGCGGTTCGTTAACAATCTGCTGTTGAAGCTGAAAAAAGTCTTCACTGCGATTCATTGATTTGGATCGCTGCCATCATTTCCAAGAGCGCGATATATGAAGAACATGTTTATTCACATTCGTAGCTGGAATACATTTACGCTACAAATCGATACGTGAATGCAACGGTATATATTCAATCGAATGGCCTAAAACCAAGCAAAGTGGGGTCTTGATCAGGGTTATATTCACAACCCCTGCTCTTCCCGCCAGTCACCCGTAATTCCAGTATGCGTGTAATCTGGTATTCTGTACTGTTCGTTAAGAAAATGCTGTCGAAGCTGAAAAAAGTCTTCAGTTGAGATTCATTGATTAGGGTCGCTTCCGTTATTACAAAAAATGTGATATATGAAGAACTCGTTTATTCACATTGCTATCGGGAATGCATTTGGGCTACTTATCGAGACGTGGATGCATCAGCATATATTGAATTGAATGGCTTAAAACCAAGCAAATTGGGGTCTTGGTCAGGGTTATATTTACAACGCCTGCTCTTCGCGCCAGTGACTCGTATTTGCAGTATGCGTGTAATCTGGTATTCTCTACTGTTCGTTAAGAAAATGCTGTCGGATCCGAAAAATCCTTCAGTTGCGATTCATTGATAAGGGTCGCTTCCGTCTTTACAAAGAATGCATTATATGAAGAACTTGTGTATTGACATTGGTAGCTGGAATACATTTGTG
Source organism: Dermacentor andersoni (assembly GCF_023375885.2). Taxonomy (NCBI): domain Eukaryota; kingdom Metazoa; phylum Arthropoda; class Arachnida; order Ixodida; family Ixodidae; genus Dermacentor; species Dermacentor andersoni. Next base: position 34,353,545 of record NC_092818.1, read on the forward strand.
CTACTTATCGAGACGTGGATGCAACGGTATATATTCAATTGAATGGCTTAAAATCAAGCAAAGTGCTGTCTTGATCAGGGTTATATTTACAACCCCTGCTCTTCCCGCCAGTCACGCGTTATTACAGTGTGCGTGTAGTATGGTATTCGCTGCTGTTCGTTAAGAAAATGCTGTCGAACCTGATAAAAGTCTTCTGTTGCGATTCATTGATTAGGATCGCTTCCGACATTACAAAGAATGTGATATATGAAGAACTTGTTCATTGACATTGCTAGCAGGAATACATTTACGCTACTTATCGAGACGTGGATGAAACGGCATATATTCAATGGAATGGCTTAAAACCAAGCAAAGTGGGGTCTTGTTCACGGTTATATTTACTACGCCTGCTCTTCAAGCCAGTCACGCGTAATTCCAGTATGCGTGTGATCTGGTATTCTCTACTCTTCGTTAACAAACTGTTGTCGAAGCTGAAAAAATACTCAGTTGGGATTCATTGATTAGGGTCGTTTGCGTCTTTACAAGGAATGCGATATATGAAGAACTTGTGTATTCACATTGGTAGTTGGAATGCATTTACGCTACTTATCGAGACATGGATGCAACGGCATATATTCAATGGAATGGCTAAAAGCCAAGCAAATTTGGGTCTTGATCACCGTTATATTTACTACCCCTGCTCTTCAAGCCAGTCACGCGTAATTCCAGTATGCGTGTGATCTGGTATTCTCTACTATCCGTTAAGAAAATCCTATCAGAGCTGAAAGAAGTCTTCAGTTGCGATTCATTGATAAGAGTCGCTTCCGTCATTACAAAGAATGCGATAAATGAAGAACTTGTATATTAACATTGGTAGCTGCAATACACTTACGCTACTTATCGAGACGTGGATGCATCGGCATATATTCAATTGAATAGCTTAAAACCAAGGAAAGTGGCGTCTTGGTCAGGTTTATATTTACAACCCCTCCTCTTCCCGCCAGTCACGCGTAATTCCAGCATGCGTGCAATCTGGTATTCTCTACCGTTCGTTAACAAACTGCTGTCGAAGTTTAAAAAAGTCTTTATTTGCGATTCATTGATTAGGGTCGCTTCCGCCATTACAAAGAATACGAGATATGAATAACTTGTTTATTCACATTGCTAGCTGGAATGCATTTGCCCTTCTTATCGAGACGTGAATTCAACGGTATATATTCAATTGAACGGCTTACAACCAAACAAAGTGGGGTCTTTATATGGGTTATATTTACAGCCCCTCCTCTTCCCGCCAGTCACGCGTAATTCCAGCATGCGTGCAATCTGGTATTCTCTACCGTTCGTTAACAAACTGTTGTCGAAGTTGAAAAAAGTCTTCAGTTGCGATTCATTGATTAGGGTCGCTTCCGTCATTACAAAGAATGCGAGATATGAAGAACTTGTTTATTCACATTGCTAGCTGGAATGCATTTACGCTACTTATCGAGACGTGGATGACACGGTATATATTCAATTGAATGGCATAAAACCAAGCAAAGTGGTGTCTTAATCAGGGTCATATTTACAACCTCTGCTCTTCCCGCCAGTCACGCGTTATTACATTATGCGTGTAATCTGGTATTCCCTACTGTTCGTTAAGAAAATGCTGTCGAAGCTGAAAAAAGTCTTCAGTTGCGATTCATTGATTAGATCGCTTCCGTCATTACAAAGAATGCGATATATGAAGAACTTGTTTATTCACATTGCTAGCTGGAATGGTTTTACGCTACTTATCGAGACGTGGATGCAACGGCATATATTCAATTGAATGGCTTAAAACCAAGCAAAGCGCGGTCTTGGTCAGGGTTATATTTATTACCCCTGCTCTTCAAGCCAGTCACGCGTAATTACAGTATGCGTGTAATGTGGTATCCTCTACTGTTTGTTAAGAAAATGCTGTCGAAGCTAAAAAAAGTCTTCAGTTGCGATTCATTGATTAGGGTCGCATCCGTCATTACAAAGAATGCGATATATGAAGAACTTGTGTATTCACATTGCTAGGTGGAATGCACTTACGCTACTTATCGAGACGTGGATGCAACGGTATATATTCAATTGAATGGCTTAAAACCAAGCATAGTGGGGTCTTGGTCAGGGATATATTTACAACCCCTGCTCTTCAAGCCAGTCACGCGTAATTCCAGTATACGTGGGTTCTGGTATTCTCTACTGTTCATTAAGAAAATCCTATCAGAGCTGAAAAAAGTCTTCAGTTGCGATTCATTGATAAGGGTGGCTTCCGTCATTACAAAGAATGCGATATATGAAGAACTTGCATAATAAACACTGGTAGCTGGAATGCATTTACGCTACTTATCGAGACGTGTATGCATCGGCATATATTCAATTGAATTGCTTAAAACCAAGGAAAGTGGTGTCTTCATCAGGGTCATATTTACAACCTCTGCTCTTCCCGCCAGTCACGCGTTATTACATTATGCGTATAATCTGGTATTCCCTACTGTTCATTAAGAAAATGCTGTCGAAGCTAAAAAGTCTTCAGTGTCGATTTATTGATTAGGGTCGCATCCGTGATTACAAAGAATGCGATATATGAAGAACTTGAGTATACACATTGCTAGGTGGAATGCATTTACGCTACTTATCGAGACGTGGATGCAACGGTATATATTCAATTGAAAGGCTTAAAACCAAGCATAGTACGGTCTAGGTCAGGGATATATTCACAATCCCTGCTCTTCAAGCCAGTCACGCGTAATTCCAGTATGCGTGGGATCTGGTATTCTCTACTGTTCGTTAAGAAAATCCTATCAGAGCTAAAAAAAGTCTTCAGTTGCGATTCATTGATTAGGGTCGCATCCGTCATTACAAAGAATGCGATATATAAAGAACTTGTGTATTCACATTGCTAGGCGGAATGCATTTACGCTACTTAAAGAGACGTGGATGCAACGGCATATATTCAATTGAATGGCGGAAAACCAAGCAAAGTGGGGTCTTGGTCAGGGTCATATTTCTTACCCCTGCTCTTCCCGCCAGTCACGCGTAATTCGTGTATGCGTCTAATCTGGTATTCTCCACTGTTCGTTAAAAAATGCTGTCGGAGCTGAGAAAAGTCTTTAGTTGGGATTGATTGATTAGGGTCACTTCCGTCTTTACAAAGAATGCAATATATGAAGAACTTGTGTATTCAAATTGGTAGCTGGAATGCATTTACGCTACTTATCGAGACATGGATGCAACGGCATATATTCAATGGAATGGCTAAAAACCAAGCAAAGTTGGGTCTTGATCACCGTTATATTTACTACCCCTGCTCTTCAAGACAGTCACGCGTAATTCCAGTATGCGTGTGATCTGGTATTCTCTACTATCCGTTAAGAAAATCCTATCAGAGCTGAAAAAAGTCTTCAGTTGCGATTCATTGATAAGAGTCGCTTCCGTCATTACAAAGAATGCGATATATGAAGAACTTGTATATTAACATTGGTAGCTGGAATACACTTACGCTACTTATCGAGACGTGGATGCATCGGCATATATTCACTTGAATACCTTAAAACCAAGCAAAGTGGGGTCTTGATCAGGGTTATATTTACAACCCCTGCTCTTCCCGCCAGTCACGCGTAATTCCAGTATGCGTGCAATCTGGTATTCTCTACTGTTCGTTAAGAAAATGCTGTCGGAGCCGAAAAAAGTCTTCAGTTGCGATTCATTGATAAGGGTCGCTTCCGTCATTACAAAGAATGCGATATATGAAGAACTTGTGTATTGACATTGGTAGCTGGAATACATTTATGCTACTTATCGAGACGTGGATGCAACGGTATATATTCAGTTGAATGGCTTAAAATCAAGCAAAGTGGTGTCTTGATCAGGGTTATATTTACAACCCGTGCTCTTCCCGCCAGTAACGGGTAATTCCAGTGTGCGTGCAATCTGGTATTTTCTACTGTTCGTTAAGAAAATGCTGTCGGAGCTGAAAAAAGTCTTCAGTAACGATTCATTGATAAGGGTCGCTTCCGTCATTACAAAGAATGCGATATATGAAGAAGTTGTGTACTAACTCTGGTAGCTGGAATGCATTTACGCTACTTATCGAGACGTGGATGACACGGTATATACTCAATTGAATGGCATAAAACCAAGCAAAGTGGTGCCTTCATCAGGGTATTATTTACAACCTCTGCTCTTCCCGCCAGTCACGCGTTATTACATTATGAGTGTAATCTGGTATTCCCTACTGTTCGTTAAGAAAATGCTGTCGAAGCTGAAAAAAGTCTTCAGTTGCGATTCATTGCTTAGATCGCTTCCGTCATTACAAAGAATGCGATACATGAAGAACTTGTTTATTCAAATTGCTAGCTGGAATGCATTTATGCTACTTATTGAGACGTGGATGCAACGACATATATTCAATTGAATGGCTTAAAACCAAGCAAAGCGGGGTCTTGGTCAGGGTTATATTTATTACCCCTGCTCTTCAAGCCAGTCACGCGTAATTCCAGTATGCGTGTAATGTGGTATCCTCTACTGTTCGTTAAGAAAACGCTGTCGAAGCTGAAAAAAGTCTTCATTTGCGATTCATTGATTAGGGTCGCATCCGTCATTACAAAGAATGCGATATATGAAGAACTTGTGTATTCACATTGCTAGGTGGAATGCATTTACGCTACTTATCGAGACGTGGATGGAACGGTATATATTCAATTGAATGGCTTGAAACCAAGCATAGTGGGGTCTTGGTCAGGGATATATTTACAACCCCTGCTCTTCAAGCCAGTTACGCGTAATTGCAGTATGCGTGGGATCTGGTATTCTCTACTGTTCCTTAAGAAAATCCTATCAGAGCTGAAAAAAGTCTTTAGTTGCGATTCATTGATATGGGTCGCTTCCGTCATTACAAAGAATGCGATATATGAGGAACTTGTATATTAACATTGGTAGCTGGAATACACTTACGCTACTTATCGAGACGTGTATGCATCGGCATATATTCAATTGAATAGCTTAAAACCAAGGAAAGTGGGGTCTTGGTCAGGGTTATATTTACAACCCCTCCTCTTCCCGCCAGTCACGCGTAATTCCAGCATGCGTGCAATCTGGTATTCTCTACTGTTCGTTAACAAACTGCTGTCGAAGCTGAAAAAAGTATTCAGTTGGGATTCATTGATTAGGGTCGCTTGCGTCTTTACAAGGAATGCGATATATGAAGAACTTGTGTATTCACATTGGTAGCTGGAATGCATTTACGCTACTTATCGAGACGTGGATGCAATGGCATATATTCAATTGAATGGCTTAAAACCAAGCATAGTGCGGTCTTGGTCAGGGATATATTTACAACCCCTGCTCTTCAAGACAGTCACGCGTCATTCCAATGAGCGTGCAATCTGGTATTCTCCACTGTTCGTTAAGAAAAGGCTGTTGGAGCTGAAAAAAGTCTTCAGTTGCGATTCATTGATAAGGGTCGCTTCCATCATTACAAAGAATACGATATATGAAGAACCTGTGTCTTCACATTGGTAGCTGGAATACATTTACGCTACCTATCGAGACGTGGATGCAACGGCATATATTCAATTGAATGGCTGAAAACCAAGCAAAGTGGGGTCTTGGTCAGGGTCATATTTCTTACCCCTGCTCTTCCCGCCAGTCACGCGTAATTCCTGTATGCGTGTAATCTGGTATTCTCCACTGTTCGTTACAAAAATGCTGTCGGAGCTGAGAAGATTCCTTAGTTGGGATTGATTGATTAGGGTCACTTCCGTCTTTACAAAGAATGCATTATATGAAGAACTTGTGTATTCACATTGGTAGCTGGAATACATTTACGCTACTTATCGAGACGTGGATGCAACGGCATATATTCAGTGGAATGGCTTAAAACCAAGCAAAGTGGGGTCTTGATCACGGTTATATTTACTACCCCTGCTCTTCAAGCCAGTCACGCGTAATTCCAGTATGCGTGTGATCTGGTATTCTCTACTGTTCGTTAAGAAAATCCTATCAGAGCTGAAAAAAGTCTTCAGTTGCGATTCATTGATAAGGGTCGCTTCCGTCATTACAAAGAATGCGATATATGAAGAACTTGTATATTAGCATTGGTAGCTGGAATACACTTACGCTACTTATCGAGACGTGGATGCATCGGCATATATTCAATTGAATAGCCTAAAACCAAGGAAAGTTGCGTCTTGGTCAGGTTTATATTTACAACCCCTCCTCTTTCCGCCAGTCACGCGTAATTCCAGCAGGCGTGCAATCTGGTATTCTCTACCGTTCGTTAACAAACTGCTGTCGAAGTTGAAAAAAGTCTTCATTTGCGATTCATTGATTAGGGTCGCTTCTGTCATTACAAAGAATGCGAGATATGAATAACTTGTTTATTCCCATTGCTAGTTGGAATGCATTTACCCTACTTATCGAGACGTGGATGCAACGGCATATATTCAATTGAATGGCTTAAAACCAAGCAAAGTGGGGTCTTGGTCAGGGTTATGTTTATTACCCCTGCTCCTGAAGCCAGTCACGCGTAATTCCAGTATGCGTGTAATCTGGTATTCTCTACTGTTCGTTACGAAAATGCTCTCGAAGCTGAAAAAAGTCTTCAGTTGCGATTCATTGATTAGATCGCTTCCGTCTTTACAAAGAATGCATTATATGAAGAACTTGTGTATTCACATTGGTAGCTGGAATACATTTATGCTACTTATCGAGACGTGGATGCAACGGCATATTTTCAATTGAATGGCTTAAAACCAAGCAAAGCGCGGTCTTGGTCAGGGTTATATTTATTACCCCTGCTCTTCAAGCCAGTCACGCGTAATTCCAGTATGCGTGTAATGTGGTATTCCCTACTGTTCGTTAAGGAAATGCTGTCGAAGCTGAAAAAAGTCTTCAGTTGCGATTCATTGATTAGATAGCTTCTGTCATTACAAAGAATGCGATATATGAAGAACTTGTTTATTCACATTGCTAGCTGGAATGCATTTACGCTACTTATCGAGACGTGGATGCAACAGCATATATTCAATTGAATGGCTTAAAACCAAGCAAAGCGCGGTCTTTGTCAGGGTTATATTTATTACCCCTGCTCTTCAAGACAGTCACGCGTAATTCCAGTATGCATGTAATCTGTATTCTTTACTGTTCGTTAAGAAAAAGCTGTCGGAGCTGAAAAATGTCTTCAGTTGCGATTCATTGATTAGGGTTGCTTCCGTCATTACAAAGAATGCGATATATGAAGAACTTGTTTATTCACATTGCTAGCTGGAATGCATTTACGCTACTTATCGAGACGTGGATGCAACAGCATATATTCAATTGAATGGCTTAAAACCAAGCAAAGCGCGGTCTTTGTCAGGGATATATTTACAACCCCTGCTCTTCCCGCCAGTCACGCGTTATTACATTATGCGTGTAATCTGGTATTCTCTACCGTTCGTTAACAAACTGCTGTCGAAGTTGAAAAAAGTCTTCATTTGGGATTCATTGATTAGGGTCGCTTCCGTCATTACAAAGAATGCGAGATATGAATACCTTGTTTATTCCCATTGCTAGTTGGAATGCATTTACCCTACTTATCGAGACGTGGATGCAACGGTATATATTCAATTGAATGGCTTAAAACCAAGCGTAGTGGGGTCTTGGTCAGGGATATATTTACAACCCCTGCTCTTGAAGCCAGTCACGCGTAATTCAAGTATGCGTGGGATCTGGTATTCTCTACTGTTCGTTAAGAAAATCCTATCAGAGCTGAAAAAAAGTCTTCAGTTGCGATTCATTGATAAGGGTCGCTTCCGTCATCAAAACGAATGCGATATATGAAGAACTTGTATATTAACACTGGTAGCTGGAATGAATTTACGCTACTTATCGAGACGTGGATGCAACGGCATATATTCAATGGAATGGCTTAAAACCAAGCAAAGTGGGGTCTTGTTCACGGTTATATTTACTACCCCTGCTCTTCAAGCCAGTCACGCGTAATTCCAATATGCGTGTGATCTGGTATCCTCTACTGTTCGTTACGAAAATGCTGTCGGAGCTGAGAAAAGTCTTAAGTTGGTATTGATTGATTAGATCGCTTCCGTCATTACAAAGAATGCGATATATGAAGAACTTGTTTATTCACATTGCTAGCTGGAATGCATTTACGCTACTTATCGAGACGTGGATGCAACAGCATATATTCAATTGAATGGCTTGAAGCCAAGCAAAGCGCGGTCTTGGTCAGGGTTATATTTATTACCTCTGCTCTTCAAGACAGTCAAGCGTAATTCCAGTATGCATGTAATCTGGTATTATTTACTGTTCGTTAAGAAAATGCTGTCGGAGCTGAAAAATGTCTTCAGTTGTGATTCATTGATTAGGGTCGCTTCCGTCATAACAAAGAATGCGATATATGAACAACTTGTGTATTGACATTGGTAGCTGGAATACGTTTACGCTACTTATCGAGACGTGGATGCAACGGCATATATTCAATGGAATGGCTTAAAACCAAGCAAAGTCGGGTCTTGTTCACGGTTATATTTACAACCCCTGCTCTTCAAGCCAGTCACGCGTAATTCCAGTATGCATGTAATCTGGTATTATTTACTGTTCGTTAAGAAAATGCTGTCGGAGCTGAAAAATGTCTTCAGTTGAGATTCATTGATTAGGGTCGCTTCCGTCATTACAAAGAATGCGATATATGAAGAACTTGTGAATTGACATTGGTAGCTGGAATACATTTACGCTACTTATCGAGACGTGGATGCAACGGCATATATTCAATGGAATGGCTTAAAACCAAGCAAACTGGGGTCTTGTTCACGGTTATATTTACTACCCCTGCTCTTCAAGCCAGTCACGCGTAATTCCAGTATGCGTGTGATCTGGTATTCTCTACAGTTCGTTAACAAACTGCTGTCGAAGCTGAAAAAATACTCAGTTGGGATTCATTGATTAGGGTCGCTTGCGTCTTTACAAGGAATGCGATATATGAAGAACTTGAGTATTCACATTGGTAGCTGGAATGCATTTACGCTACTTATCGAGACATGGATGCAACGGCATATATTCAATGGAATGGCTTAAAACCAAGCAAAGTGGGGTCTTGATCACGGTTATATTTACTACCCCTGCTCTTCAAGCCAGTCACGCGTAATTCCAGTATGCGTGTGATCTGGTATTCTCAACTGTTCGTTAACAAACTGCTGTCGAAGCTGAAAAAATACTCAGTTGGGATTCATTGATTAGGGTCGCTTGCGTCTTTACAAGGAATGCGGTATATGAACTTGTGTATTCACATTGGTAGCTGGAATGCATTTACGCTACTTATCGAGACATGGATGCAACGGCATATATTCAATGGAATGGCTTAAAACCAAGCAAAGTGGGGTCTTGATCACGGTTATATTTACCACCCCTGCTCTTCAAGCCAGTCACGCGTAATTCCAGTATGCGTGTGATCTGGTATTCTCTACTGTTCGTTAAGAAAATCCTATCAGAGCTGAAAAAAGTTTTCAGTTGCGATTCATTGATAAGGGTCGCTTCCGTCATTACAAAGAATGCGATATATGAAGAACTTGTATATTAACATTGGTAGCTGGAATACACTTACGCTACTTATCGAGACGTGGATGCATCGGCATATATTCAATTGAATAGATTAAAACCAAGGAAAGTGGCGTCTTGGTCATGTTTATATTTACAACCCCTCCTCTTCCCGCCAGTCACGCGTAATTCCAGCATGCTTGCAATCTGGTATTCTCTACCGTTCGTTAACAAACTGCTGTCGAAGTTGAAAAAAGTCTTCATTTGCGATTCATTGATTAGGGTCGCTTCCGTCATTACAAAGAATGCGAGATATGAATAACTTGTTTATTCACAGTGCTAGCTGGAATGCATTTACCCTACTTATCGAGACGTGAACTCAACGGTATATATTCAATTGAACGGCTTACAACCAAACAAAGTGGGGTGTTTATATGGGTTACATTTACAGCCCCTGCTCTTCCCGCCAGTCACGCATTAATTCCAGTATGCGTGCAATCTGGTATTCTTTACTGTTCGTTAAGAAAATGCTGTCGGAGCTGAAAAATGTCTTCAGTTGTGATTCATTGATTAGGGTCGCTTCCGTCATTACAAAGAATGCGATATATGAAGAACTTGTGTATTGACATTGGTAGCTGGAATACGTTTACGCTACTTATCGAGACGTGGATGCAACGGCATATATTCAATGGAATGGCTTAAAACCAAGCAAAGTGGGGTCTTGTTCACGGTGATATTTACTACCCCTGCTCTTCAAGCCAGTCACGCGTAATTCCAGTATGCGTGTGATCTGGTCTTCTCTACTGTTCGTTACGAAAATGCTGTCGGAGCTGAGAAAAGTCTTTAGTTGGGATTGATTGATTAGGGTCGCTTCCGTCTTTACAAAGAATGCATTATATGAAGAACTTCTGTATTCACATTGGTAGTTGGAATACATTTACGCTACTTATCGAGACGTGGATGTAACGGCATATATTCAATTGAATGGCTCACAACCAAGCAAAGTGGGGTCTTGGTCAGGGATATATTTACAACCCCTGCTCTTCCCGCCAGTCAGGCGTAATTCCAGTATGCGTGCAATCTGGTATCCTCTACTGTTCGTTAAGAAAATGCTGTCGAAGCTGAAAAAAGCCTTCAGTTGCGATTCATTGATTAGGGTCGCTTCCGTCATTACAAAGAATGCGATATATGAAGTACTTGTGTATTAACACTGGTAGCTGGAATACATTTACACTACTTATCGAGACGTGGATGCAACGGCATATATTCAATTGAATGGCTTAAAACCAAGCAAAGTGGGGTCTTTATATAGGTTATATTTACTACCCCTGCTCTTCAAGCCAGTCACGGGTAATTCCAGTATGCGTGTAATCTGGTATTATCTGCTGTTCGTTAAGAAAATGCTGTCGAAGCTGAAAAAACTCTTCAGTTGCGATTCGTTGATTAGGGTCGCTTCCGTCATTACAAAGAATGCGATATATGAAGAACTTGTGTATTCACATTGGTAGCTGGAATACATTTACGCTACTTATCGAGACGTGGATGTAACGGCATATATTCAATTGAATGGCTTAAAACCAAGCAAAGTGGGGTCTTGACCAGAGTTATATTTACCACCCCTGCTCTTCAAGCCAGTCACGCGTAATTCCAGTATGCGTGTAATCTGGTATTCTCTGCTGTTCGTTAAGAAAATGCTGTCGAAGCTGAAAAAACTCTTCAGTTGCGATTCGTTGATTAGCGTCGCTCCCATCATTACAAAGAATGCGATATATGAAGAACTTGTTTATTAACATTGCTAGCTGGAATGCATTTACGCTACTTATCGAGACGTGGATGCAACGGCATATATTCAATTGAATGGCTTAAAACCAAGCAAAGTGGGGCCTTGGTCACGGTTATATTTACAACCCCTGTTCTTCAAGCCAGTCACGCGTTATTCCAGTATGCGTGTAATCTGGTATTCTCTACTGTTCGTTAAGAAAATGCTGTCGAAGCTGAAAAAAGTCTTCAGTTGCTATTCATTGATTAGGGTCGCTTCCGTCATTACAAAGAATGCGATATATGAAGAACTTGCGTATTAACACTGGTAGCTGGAATACATTTACGCTACTTATCGAGACGTGGATGACACGGTATATATTCAATTGAATGGCATAAAACCAAGCAAAGTGGGGTCTTGATCAAGGTTATACTTATTACCCCTACTCTTCAAGCCAGTCACGCGTAATTCCAGTATGCGTGTAATCTGGTATTCTTTGCTGTTCGTTAAGAAAATGTTGTCGAATCTGAAAAAAGTCTTCAGTTGCGATTCATTGATTTGGGTCGCTTCCGTCATCACAAATAATGCGATATATGAAGAGCTTGATATTCACATTGGTAGCGGGGATACATTTACGCTACTTATCGAGACGTGGATGCAACGGCATATATTCAATTGAATGGCTTAAAACTAAGCAAAGTGGGGTCTTGGTCACGGTTATATTTAAAACCCCTGTTCTTCAAGCCAGTGACGCGTAATTCCAGTATGCGTTTAATCTGGTATTCTCTACTGTTCGTTATGAAAATGCTGTCGGAGCTGAAAAAAGTCTTCAGTTCCTATTCATTGATTAGGGTCGTTTCCGTCATTACAAAGAATGCGATACATGAAGAATTTGTGTATTAACACTGGTAGCTGGAATACATTTACGCGACTCATCGAGACGTGGATGACACGGTATATATTCAATTGAATGGCATAAAACCAAGCAAAGTGGGGTCTTGATCAACGTTATATTTCCAACCCCTGCTCTTCCCGCCAGTCACATTAATTCTAGTATGCGTGCACTCTGGTATTCTCTACTGTTCGTTAAGAAAATGCTGTCGGAGCTGAAAAACGTCTTCAGTTGCGATTCATTGATTTCGGTCGCTTGCATCATTAGAAAAAGTGCGATATATGAAGAACTTGTGTATTCACATTGGTAGCTGGAATACATTTACGCTACTTATCGAGACGTGGATGTAACGGCATATATTCAATTGAATGGCTTAAAACCAAGCAAAGTGGGGTCTTGACCAGAGTTATATTTACCACCCCTGCTCTTCAAACCAGTCACGCGTAATTCCAGTATGCGTGTAATCTGGTATTCTCTGCTGTTCGTTAAGAAAATGCTGTCGAAGCTGAAAAAAACTCTTTAGTTGCGATTCGTTGATTAGCGTCGCTTCCGTCATTACAAAGAATGCGATATATGAAGAACTTGTGTATTAACACTGGTAGCTGGAATACATTTACACTACTTATCGAGACGTGGATGCAACGGCATATATTCAGTTGAATGGCTTAAAACCAAGCAAAGTGGGGTCTTTATATGGGTTATATTTACTACTCCTGCTCTTCAAGCCAGTCACGCGTAATTCCAGTATGCGTGTAATCTGGTATTCTCTACTGTTCGTTATGAAAATGCTGTCGGAGCTGAAAAAAGTCTTCAGTTGCCATTCATTGATTAGGGTCGCTTCCGTCATTACAAAGAATGCTATATATGAAGAACTTGTATATTAACACTGGTAGCTGGAATACGTTTACGCTACTTATCGAGACGTGGATGACACGGTATATATTCAATTGAATGGCATAAAACCAAGCAAATTGGGGTCTTGAGCAGAGTTATGTTTACAACCCCTGCTCTTCCCGCCAGTCACGCGTAATTCTAGTATGCGTGCAATCTGGTATTCTCTACTGTTCGTTAAGAAAATGCTGTCGGAGCTGAAAAACGTCTTCAGTTGCGATTCATTTTTTTGGGTCGCTTCCATCATTACAAAGAATGCGATATATGAAGAACTTGTGTATTCACATTCGTAGCTGGAATACATTTAAGCTACTTATGGAGACGTGGATGTAACGGCATATATTCAATTGAATGGCTTAAAACCAAGCAAAGTGGGGTCTTGACCAGAGTTATATTTACCACCCCTGCTCTTCAAGCCAGTCACGCGTAATTCTAGTATGCGTTTAATCTGGTATCCTCTACTGTTCGCTAAGAAAATCCTTTCGGAGCTGAAAAAGGTCTTCAGTTGCGATTAATTGATTAGGGTCGCTTCCGTCATTACAAAGAATGCGATATATGAAGAACTTGTGTATTAACACTGGTAGCTGGAATATATTTGCACTACTTATCGAGACGTGGATGCAACGGCATATATTCAATTGAATGGCTTAAAACCAAACAAAGTGGGGTCTTTATATGGGTTATATTTATTACCCCTGCTCTTCAAGCCAGTCACGCGCAATTCCAGTATGCGTGTAATCTGGTATTCTCTACTGTTCGTTATGTAAATGCTGTCGGAGCTGAAAAAAGTCTTCAGTTGCTATTCATTGATTAGGGTCGCTTCCGTCATTACAAAGAATGCGATATATGAAGAACTTGCGTATTAACACTGGTAGCTGGAATACATTTAACGCTACTTATCGAGACGTGGATGACACGGTATATATTCAATTGAATGGCATAAAACCAAGCAAAGTGGGGTCTTGATCAAGGTTATATTTATTACCCCTACTCTTCAAGCCAGTCACGCGTAATTCCAGTATGCGTGTAATCTGGTATTCTTTGCTGTTCGTTAAGAAAATGTTGTCGAAGCTGAAAAAAGTCTTCAGTTGCGATTCATTGATAAGGGTCGCTTCCGTCATTACAAAGAATGCGATATATGAAGAACTTGTGTATTAACACTGGTAGCTGGAATACATTTACGCGACTCATCGAGACGTGGATGCAACGGCATATATTCAATTGAATGGCTTAAAACCAAGCAAAGTGGGGTCTTGGTCACGGTTATATTTAAAACCCCTGTTCTTCAAGCCAGTCACGCGTAATTCCAGTATGCGCGTAATCTGGTATTCTCTACTGTTCGTTACGAAAATGCTGTCGGAGCTGAAAAAACTCTTCTGTTGCTATTCATTGATAAGGGTCGCTTCCGTCATTACAAAGAATGCGATATATGAAGAACTTGTGTATTCACATTCGTAGCTGGAATACATTTACGCTACTTATCGAGACGTGGATGTAACGGCATATATTCAATTGAATGGCTTAAAAGCAAGCAAAGTGGGGTCTTGACCAGAGTTATATTTACCACCCCTGCTCTTCAAGCCAGTCACGCGTAATTCCAGTATGCGTTTAATCTGGTATCCTCTACTGTTCGTTAAGAAAATGCTGTCGAAGCTGAAAAAAGCCTTCAGTTGCGATTCATTGATTAGGGTCGCTTCCGTCATTACAAAGAATGCGATATATGAAGTACTTGTGTATTAACACTGGTAGCTGGAATACATTTACACTACTTATCGAGACGTGGATGCAACGGCATATATTCAATTGAATGGCTTAAAACCAAGCAAAGTGTAGTCGTTATATGGGTTATATTTACTACCCCTGCTCTTCAAGCCAGTCACGGGTAATTCCAGTATGCGTGTAATCTGGTATTCTCTACTGTTCGTTATGAAAATGCTGTCGGAGCTGAAAAAAGTCTTCAGTTCCTATTCATTGATTAGGGTCGTTTCCGTCATTACAAAGAATGCGATATATGAAGAACTTGTGTATTAACACTGGTAGCTGGAATACATTTACGCGACTCATCGAGACGTGGATGACACGGTATATATTCAATTGAATGGCATAAAACCAAGCAAAGTGGGGTCTTGATCAACGTTATATTTCCAACCCCTGCTCTTCCCGCCAGTCACATTAATTCTAGTATGCGTGCAATCTGGTATTCTCTACTGTTCGTTAAGAAAATGCTGTCGGAGCTGAAAAACGTCTTCAGTTGCTATTCATTGATTTCGGTCGCTTGCATCATTACAAAGAATGCGATATATGAAGAACTTGTGTATTCACATTGGTAGCTGATTTACATTTACGCTACTTATCGAGACGTGGATGTAACGGCATATATTCAATTGAATGGCTTAAAACCAAGCAAAGTGTGGTCTTGACCAGAGTTATATTTACCACCCCTGCTCTTCAAGCCAGTCACGCGTAATTCCAGTATGCGTGTAATCTGGTATTCTCTGCTGTTCGTTAAGAAAATGCTGTCGAAGCTGAAAAAACTCTTCAGTTGCGATTCGTTGATTAGCGTCGCTTCCATCATTACAAAGAATGCGATATATGAAGAACTTGTGTATTCACATTGGTAGCTGGAATACATTTACGCTACTTATCGAGACGTGGATGTAACGGCATATATTCAATTGAATGGTATAAAACCAAGCAAAGTGGGGTCTTGACCAGAGTTATATTTACCACCCCTGCTCTTCAAGCCAGTCACGCGTAATTCCAGTATGCGTGTAATCTGGTATTCTCTGCTGTTCGTTAAGAAAATGCTGTCGAAGCTGAAAAAAACTCTTCAGTTGCGATTCGTTGATTAGCGTCGCTTCCGTCATTACAAAGAATGCGATATATGAAGAACTTGTGTATTAACACTGGTAGCTGGAATACATTTACACTACTTATCGAGACGTGGATGCAACGGCATATATTCAATTGAATGGCTTAAAACCAAGCAAAGTGGGGTCTTTATATGGGTTATATTTACTACTCCTGCTCTTCAAGCCAGTCACGCGTAATTCCAGTATGCGTGTAATCTGGTATTCTCTACTGTTCGTTATGAAAATGCTGTCGGAGCTGAAAAAAGTCTTCAGTTGCCATTCATTGATTAGGGTCGCTTCCGTCATTACAAAGAATGCTATATATAAAGAACTTGTATATTAACACTGGTAGCTGGAATACATTTACGCTACTTATCGAGACGTGGATGACACGGTATATATTCAATTGAATGGCATAAAACCAAGCAAATTGGGGTCTTGAGCAGAGTTATGTTTACAACCCCTGCTCTTCCCGCCAGTCACGCGTAATTCTAGTATGCGTGCAATCTGGTATTCTCTACTGTTCGTTAAGAAAATGCTGTCGGAGCTGAAAAACGTCTTCAGTTGCGATTCATTTTTTTGGGTCGCTTCCATCATTACAAAGAATGCGTTATATGAAGAACTTGTGTATTCACATTCGTAGCTGTAATACATTTAAGCTACTTATGGAGACGTGGTTGTAACGGCATATATTCAATTGAATGGCTTAAAACCAAACAAAGTGGGGTCTTGACCAGAGTTATATTTACCACCCCTGCTCTTCAAGCCAGTCACGCGTAATTCCAGTATGCGTTTAATCTCGTATCCTCTACTGTTCGCTAAGAAAATCCTTTCGGAGCTGAAAAAGGTCTTCAGTTGCGATTAATTGATTAGGGTCGCTTCCGTCATTACAAAGAATGCGATATATGAAGAACTTGTGTATTAACACTGGTAGCTGGAATATATTTGCACTACTTATCGAGACGTGGATGCAACGGCATATATTCAATTGAATGGCTTAAAACCAAACAAAGTGGGGTCTTTATATGGGTTATATTTATTACCCCTGCTCTTCAAGCCAGTCACGCGCAATTCCAGTATGCGTGTAATCTGGTATTCTCTACTGTTCGTTATGAAAATGCTGTCGGAGCTGAAAAAACTCTTCAGTTGCTATTCATTGATAAGGGTCGCTTCCGTCATTACAAAGAATGCGATATATGAAGAACTTGTGTATTCACATTCGTAGCTGGAATACATTTACGCTACTTATCGAGACGTGGATGTAACGGCATATATTGAATTGAATGGCTTACAAGGAAGCAAAGTGGGGTCTTGACCAGAGTTATATTTACCACCCCTGCTCTTCAAGCCAGTCACGCGTAATTCCAGTATGCGTTTAATCTGGTATCCTCTACTGTTCGTTAAGAAAATGCTGTCGAAGCTGAAAAAAGCCTTCAGTTGCGATTCATTGATTTGGGTCGCTTCCGTCATTACAAAGAATGCGATATATGAAATACTTGTGTATTAACACTGGTAGCTGGAATACATTTACGCGACTCATCGAGACGTGGATGACACGGTATATATTCAATTGAATGGCATAAAACCAAGCAAAGTGGGGTCTTGATCAACGTTATATTTCCAACCCCTGCTCTTCCCGCCAGTCACATTAATTCTAGTATGCGTGCAATCTGGTATTCTCTACTGTTCGTTAAGAAAATGCTGTCGGAGCTGAAAAACGTCTTCAGTTGCTATTCATTGATTTCGGTCGCTTGCATCATTACAAAGAATGCGATATATGAAGAACTTGTGTATTCACATTGGTAGCTGATTTACATTTACGCTACTTATCGAGACGTGGATGTAACGGCATATATTCAATTGAATGGCTTAAAACCAAGCAAAGTGTGGTCTTGACCAGAGTTATATTTACCACCCCTGCTCTTCAAGCCAGTCACGCGTAATTCCAGTATGCGTGTAATCTGGTATTCTCTGCTGTTCGTTAAGAAAATGCTGTCGAAGCTGAAAAAACTCTTCAGTTGCGATTCGTTGATTAGCGTCGCTTCCATCATTACAAAGAATGCGATATATGAAGAACTTGTGTATTCACATTGGTAGCTGGAATACATTTACGCTACTTATCGAGACGTGGATGTAACGGCATATATTCAATTGAATGGCTTAAAACCAAGCAAAGTGGGGTCTTGACCAGAGTTATATTTACCACCCCTGCTCTTCAAGCCAGTCACGCGTAATTCCAGTATGCGTGTAATCTGGTATTCTCTGCTGTTCGTTAAGAAAATGCTGTCGAAGCTGAAAAAAACTCTTCAGTTGCGATTCGTTGATTAGCGTCGCTTCCGTCATTACAAAGAATGCGATATATGAAGAACTTGTGTATTAACACTGGTAGCTGGAATACATTTACACTACTTATCGAGACGTGGATGCAACGGCATATATTCAATTGAGTGGCTTAAAACCAAGCAAAGTGGGGTCTTGATCAAGGTTATATTTATTACCCCTACTCTTCAAGCCAGTCACGCGTAATTCCAGTATGCGTTTAATCTGGTATTCTTTGCTGTTCGTTAAGAAAATGTTGTCGAATCTGAAAAAAGTCTTCAGTTGCGATTCATTGATTTGGGTCGCTTCCGTCATCACAAAGAATGCGATATATGAAGAGCTTGATATTCACATTGGTAGCGGGGATACATTTACGCTACTTATCGAGACGTGGATGCAACGGCATGTATTCAATTGAATGGCTTAAAACCAAGCAAAGTGGGGTCTTGGTCAGGATTATATTTGTTACCCCTGCTCTTCAAGCCAGTCACGCGTAATTCCAGTATGCGTTTAATCTGGTATCCTCTACTGTTCGTTAAGAAAATGCTGTCGAAGCTGACAAAAGCCTTCAGTTGCGATTCATTGGTCAGGGTCGCATCCGTCATTACAAAGAATGCGATATATGAAGAACCTGTGTATTTACATTGCTAACTGGAATGCATTTACGCTACTTATCGAGACGTGGATGCAACGGTATATATTCAAATGAAAGGCTTAAAACCAAGCATAGTGGGGTCTTTGTCAGGGATATATTTACAACCCCTGCTCTTCAAGCCAGTCACGCGTAATTCCAGTATGCGTGTGATCTGGTATTCTCTACTGTTCGTTAAGAAAATCCTATCAGAGCTGAAAAAAGTCTTCAGTTGCGATTCATTGATAAGGGTCGCTTCCGTCATTACAAATAATGTGATATATGACGAACTTGTATATTAACATTGGTAGCTGGAATACACTTACGCTATTTATCGAGACGTGGATGCATCGGCGTATATTCAATTGAATAGCTTAAAACCAAGGAAAGTGGGCTCTTGGTCAGGGTTATATTTATTACCCCTGCTCTACAGGCCAGTCACGCGTAATTCCAGTATGCGTGTAATCTGGTATTCTCTACTGTTCGTTAACAAACTGCTGTCGAAGCTGAAAAAAGTCTTCAGTTGCGATTCGTTGATTAGGGTCGCTTCCGTCATTACAAAGAATGCGAGATATGAAGAACTTGTTTATTCACATCGCTAGCTGGAATGCATTTACGCTACTTATTGAGACGTGAGTGCAACCTTATATATTCAATTGAACGGCATAAAATCAAAGCAAAGTCGTGTCTTCATCAGGGTTATAATTACAACCCCTGCTCTTCCCGCCAGTATCGCGTAATTCCAGTAAGCGTATAATCTGGTATTCTCTACTGTTCGTTAACATCTCCTCTCGAAGCTGAAAAAAGTATTGAGTTGGGATTCATTGATTAGGGTCGCTTGCGTCTTTACAAAGAATGCGATATATGAAGAACTTGTGTATTAAAATTGGTAGCTGGAATACACTTACGCTACTTATCGAGACCTGGATTCAACGGCATATATTCAATTGAATGGCTTAACACCAAACATAGTGGGGTCTTGGTCAGGGATATATTTACAACCCCTGCTCTTCAAGCCAGTCACGTGTAATTCCAGGATGCGTGTAGTATGGTATTCTCTACTGTGCGTAATGAAAATGCTGTCGGAGCTGAAAAAAGTCTTCAGTTGCCATTCATTGATTAGGGTCGCTTCCGTCATTACAAAGAATGCGATATATGAAGAACTTGTGTATTAACACTGGTAGCTGGAATACATTTACGCTACTTATCGAGACGTGGATGACACGGTATATATTCAATTGAATGGCATAAAACCAAGCAAATTGGGGTCTTGGGCAGAGTTATGTTTACAACCCCTGCTCTTCCCGCCAGTCACGTGTAATTCTAGTATGTGTGCAATCTGGTATTCTCTACTGTTCGTTATGAAAATGCTGTCGGAGCTGAAAAAACTCTTCAGTTGCTATTTATTGATAAGGGTCGCTTCCGTCATTACAAAGAATGCGATATATGAGGAACTTGTGTATTCACATTCGTAGCTGGTATACATTTACGCTACTTATCGAGACGTGGATGTAACGGCATATATTCAATTGAATGGCTTAAAACCAAGCAAATTGGGGTCTTGACCAGAGTTATATTTACCACCCCTGCTCTTCAAGCCAGTCACGCGTAATTCCAGTATGCGTTTAATCTGGTATCCTCTACTGTTCGTTAAGAAAATGCTGTCGAAGCTGAAAAAAGCCTTCAGTTGCGATTCATTGATTAGGGTCGCTTCCGTCATTACAAAGAATGCGATATATGAAGAGCTTGCGTATTAACACTGGTAGCTGGAATACATTTACGCTACTTATCGAGACGTGGATGACACGGTATATATTCAATTGAATGGCATAAAACCAAGCAAAGTGGGGTCTTGATCAAGGTTATATTTATTACCCCTGCTCTTCAAGCCAGTCACGCGTAATTCCAGTATGTGTTTAATCTGGTATTATCTACTGTTCGCTAAGAAAATGCTGTCGAAGCTGAAAAAAGTCTTCAGTTGCGATTCGTTGATTAGGGTCGCTTCCGTCATTACAAAGAATGCGATATATGAAGAACTTGTTTATTAACATTGCTAGCTGGAATGCATTTTCGCTACTTATCGAGACGTGGATGCAACGGCATATATTCAATTGAATGGCTTAAAACCAAGCAAAGTGGGGCCTTGGTCAGGGTTATATTTACAACCCCTGTTCTTCAAGCCAGTCACGCGTTATTCCAGTATGTGTTTAATCTGGTATTATCTACTGTTCGCTAAGAAAATGCTGTCGAAGCTGAAAAAAGCCTTCAGTTGCGATTCATTGATTAGGGTCGCTTCCGTCATTACAAAGAATGCGATATATGAAGAGCTTGCGTATTAACACTGGTAGCTGGAATACATTTACGCTACTTATCGAGACGTGGATGACACGGTATATATTCAATTGAATGGCATAAAACCAAGCAAAGTGGGGTCTTGATCAAGGTTATATTTATTACCCCTGCTCTTCAAGCCAGTCACGCGTAATTCCAGTATGCGTGTAATCTGATATTCTCTGCTGTTCGTTAAGAAAATGCTGTCGAAGCTGAAAAAAGTCTTCAGTTGCTATTCATTGATTAGGGTCGCTTCCGTCTTTACAAAGAATGCGATATATGAAGAACTTGCGTATTAACACTGTTAGGTGGAATACATTTACGCTACTTATCGAGACCTGGATGACACGGTATATATTCAATTGAATGGCATAAAACCAAGCAAAGTGGGGTCTTGATCAAGGTTATATTTATTACCCCTGCTCTTCAAGCCAGTCACGCGTAATTCCAGTATGCGTGTAATCTGGTATTCTTTGCTGTTCGTTAAGAAAATGCTGTCGAATCTGAAAAAAGTCTTCAGTTGCGATTCATTGATTTGGGTCGCTTCCGTCATAACAAAGAATGCGATATATGAAGAGCTTGATATTCACATTGGTAGCGGGGATACATTTACGCTACTTATCGAGACGTGGATGCAACGGCGTATATTCAATTGAATAGCTTAAAACCAAGGAAAGTGGGCTCTTGGTCAGGGTTATATTTACTACCCCTGCTCTACAAGCCAGTCACGCGTAATTCCAGTATGCGTGTAATCTGGTATTCTCTACTGTTCGTTATGAAAATGCTGTCGGAGCTGAAAAAAGCCTTCTGTTGCGATTCATTGATTAGGGCCACTTCCGTCATTACAAAGAATGCGATATATGAAGAACTTGTGTATTAACATTGGTAGCTGGAATACTATTACGCTACTTATCGAGACGTGGATGCAAGGATATATATTCAATTGAATTGCTTAAAACCAAGCAAATTGATGTCTTGATCAGGGTAATATTTACAAACCCTTCTTTTCCCGCCAGTAACGCGTAATTCCAGTAAGCGTATAATCTGGTATTCTCTACTGTTCGTTAACAAGCTGCTGTCGAAGCTGAAAAAAGTATTCAGTTGGGATTCATTGATTAGGGTCGCTTGCGTCTTTACAAAGAATGCGATATATGAAGAACCTATGTATTAACATTGGCAGCTGGAATACATATACGCTACTTATCGCGACGTGAATACAACGGTATATTTTCAATTGAATGGCTTACAACCAAGCAAAGTGGGGTCTTGACCAGAGTTATATTTACAACCCCTGCTCTTCCCGCCAGTCACGCGTAATTCTAGTATGCGTGCAATCTGGTATTCTCTACTGTTCGTTATGAAAATGCTGTCGAAGCTGAAAAAAGTCTTCTGTTGCGATTCATTGATTTGGGTCGCTTCGATCATTACAAAGAATGCGATATATGATGAAGTTGTGTATTCACATTGGTAGCTGGAATACATTTACGCTACTTATCGAGACGTGGATGTAACGGCATATATTCAATTGAATGGCTTAAAACCAAGCAAAGTGGGGTCTTGACCAGAGTTATATTTACAACCCCTGCTCTTCCCGCCAGTCACGCGTAATTCTAGTATGCGTGCAATCTGGTATTCTCTACTGTTCGTTAAGAAAATGCTGTCGAAGCTCAAAAAAGCCTTCAGTTGCGATTCATTGATTAGATCGCTTCTGTCATTACAAAGAATGCGATACATGAAGAACTTGTGTATTCACATTGCTAGCTGGAATGCATCCACGCTACTTATCGAGACGTGGACGCAACGATATATATTCAATTGAATGGCTTAAAACCAAGCAAATTGGTGTCTTGATCAGGGTTATATTTATTACCCCTGCTCTACAAGCCAGTCACGCGTAATTCGAGTATGCGTGTAATCTGGTATTCTCTACTGTTCGTTAAGAAAATGCTGTCGGAGCTGAAAAAGTCTTCAGTTGCGATTCATTGATTTGGGTCGCTTCCATCATTACAATGAATGCGATATATGAAGAACTTGTGTATTCACATTGGTAGCTGGAATACATTTACGCTACTTATCGAGACGTGGATGCAACGGCATATATTCAATTGAATGGCTTAAAACCAAGCAAATTGGTGTCTTGATCAGGGTTATATTTATTATCCCTGCTCTTCCCGCCAGTCACGCGTTATTACAGTGTGCGTGCAACCTGGTATTTTCTGCTGTTCGTTAAGAAAATGCTGTCGGAGCTGACAAAAGTCTTCAGTTGAGATTCATTGATTTGGGTCGCTTCGATCATAACAAAGAATGCGATATATGATGAAGTTGTGTATTCACATTGGTAGCTGGAATACATTTACGCTACTTATCGAGACGTGGATGTAACGGCAGATATTCAATTGAATGGCTTAAAACCAAGCAAAGTGGGGTCTTGACCAGAGTTATATTTACAACCCCTGCTCTTCCCGCCAGTCACGCGTAATTCTAGTATGCGTGCAATCTGGTATTCTCTACTGTTCGTTAAGAAAATGCTGTCGGAGCTGAAAAAAGTCTTCAGTTGAGATTCATTGATTTGGGTCGCTTCCATCATTACAAAGAATGCGATATATGAAGAACTCGTTTATTCACATTGCTAGCTGGAATGCATTTACGCTACTTATCGAGACGTGGATGTAACGGCATATATTCAATTGAATGGCTTAAAACCAAGCAAATTGGTGTCTTGATCAGGGTTATATTTATTACCCCTGCTCTACAAGCCAGTCACGCGTAATTCGAGTATGCGTGTAGTCTGGTATTCTCTACTGTTCGTTAAGAAAATGCTGTCGGAGCTGAAAAAATCTTCAGTTGCGATTCATTGATTTGGGTCGCTTCCATCATTACAATGAATGCGATATATGAAGAACTTGTGTATTAACATTGGTAGCTGGAATACCTTTACGCTACTTATCGAGACGTGGACGCAACGATATATATTCAATTGAATGGCTTAAAACCAAGCAAAGTGGGGTCTTGGTCAGGGTTATATTTATTACCCCTGCTCTTCCCGCCAGTCACGCGTTATTACAGTGTGCGTGCAATCTGGTATTCTCTGCTGTTCGTTAAGAAAATGCTGTCGGAGCTGAAAAAAGTCTTCAGTTGAGATTCATTGATTTGGGTCGCTTCCATCATTACAAAGAATGCGATATATGAAGAACTCGTTTATTCACATTGCTAGCTGGAATGCATTTACGCTACTTATCGAGACGTGGATGTAACGGCATATATTCAATTGAATGGCTTAAAACCAAGCAAATTGGTGTCTTGATCAGGCTTATATTTATTACCCCTGCTCTACAAGTCAGTCACGCGTAATTCCAGTATGCGTGTAATCTGGTATTCTCTACTGTTCGTTAACAAACTGCTGTCGAAGCTGAAAAAAGTCTTCAGTTGCGATTCGTTGATTAGGGTCGCTTCCGTCATTACAAAGAATGCGAGATATGAAGAACTAGTTTATTCACATTGCTAGCTGGAATGCATTTACGCTACTTATTGAGACGTGGACGCAACGGTATATATTCAATTGAATGGCTTAAAACCAAGCAAATTGGTGTCTTGATCAGGGTTATATTTATTACCCCTGCTCTACAAGCCAGTCACGCGTAATTCGAGTATGCGTGTAATCTGGTATTCTCTACTGTTCGTTAAGAAAATGCTGTCGGAGCTGAAAAAGTCTTCAGTTGCGATTCATTGATTTGGGTCGCTTCCATCATTACAATGAATGCGATATATGAAGAACTTGTGTATTAACATTGGTAGCTGGAATATATTTACGCTACTTATCGAGACGTGGATGCAACGGCATATATTCAATTGAATGGCTTAAAACCAAGCAAATTGGTGTCTTGATCAGGGTTATATTTATTACCCCTGCTCTACAAGCCAGTCACGCGTAATTCGAGTATGCGTGTAGTCTGGTATTCTCTACTGTTCGTTAAGAAAATGCTGTCGGAGCTGACAAAAGTCTTCAGTTGAGATTCATTGATTTGGGTCGCTTCGATCATTACAAAGAATGCGATATATGATGAAGTTGTGTATTCACATTGGTAGCTGGAATACATTTACGCTACTTATCGAGACGTGGATGTAACTGCATATATTCAATTGAATGGCTTAAAACCAAGCAAAGTGGGGTCTTGACCAGAGTTATATTTACAACCCCTGCTCTTCCCGCCAGTCACGCGTAATTCTAGTATGCGTGCAATTTGGTATTCTCTACTGTTCGTTAAGAAAATGCTGTCGGAGTTGAAAAAAGTCTTCAGTTGAGATTCATTGATTTGGGTCGCTTCCATCATTACAAAGAATGCGATATATGAAGAACTAGTTTATTCACATTGCTAGCTGGAATGCATTTACGCTACTTATTGAGACGTGGACGCAACGGTATATATTCAATTGAATGGCTTAAAACCAAGCAAATTGGTGTCTTGATCAGGGTTATATTTATTACCCCTGCTCTACAAGCCAGTCACGCGTAATTCGAGTATGCGTGTAATCTGGTATTCTCTACTGTTCATTAAGAAAATGCTGTCGGAGCTGACAAAAGTCTTCAGTTGAGATTCATTGATTTGGGTCGCTTCGATCATTACAAAGAATGCGATATATGATGAAGTTGTGTATTCACATTGGTAGCTGGAATACATTTACGCTACTTATCGAGACGTGGATGTAACTGCATATATTCAATTGAATGGCTTAAAACCAAGCAAAGTGGGGTCTTGACCAGAGTTATATTTACAACCCCTGCTCTTCCCGCCAGTCACGCGTAATTCTAGTATGCGTGCAATTTGGTATTCTCTACTGTTCGTTAAGAAAATGCTGTCGGAGCTGAAAAAAGTCTTCAGTTGCGATTCATTGATTAGGGTCGCTCCCGTCATTACAAAGAATGCGATATATGAAGAACTTGTGTATTAACACTGGTAGCTAGAATGCATTTACGCTACTTATCGAGACGTGGATGCAACGGCATATATTCAATTGAATGGCTTAAAACCAAGCAAAGTGGGGCCTTGGTCACGGTTATATTTACAACCCCTGTTCTTCAAGCCAGTCACGCGCAATTCCAGTATGCGTGTAGTCTGGTATTCTCTACTGTTCGTTAAGAAAATGCTGTCGGAGCTGAAAAAATCTTCAGTTGCGATTCATTGATTAGGGTCGCTTCCGTCATTACAAAGAATGCGATATATGAAGAACTTGCGTATTAACACTGGTAGCTGGAATACATTTACGCTACTTATCGAGACGTGGATGACACGGTATATATTCAATTGAATGGCATAAAACCAAGCAAAGTGTGGTCTTGATCAAGGTTATATTTATTACCCCTGCTCTTCAAGCCAGTCACGCGGAATTCCAGTATGCGTTTAATCTGGTATCCTCTACTGTTCGTTAAGAAAATGCTGTCGAAGCTGAAAAAAGCCTTCAGTTGCGATTCATTGATTAGGGTCGCTTCCGTCATTACAAAGAATGCGATATATGAAGAACTTGTTTATTAACATTGCTAGCTGGAATGCATTTACGCTACTTATCGAGACGTGGATGCAACGGCATATATTCAATTGAATGGCTTAAAACCAAGCAAAGTGGGGCCTTGGTCACGGTTATATTTACAACCCCTGTTCTTCAAGCCAGTCACGCGCAATTCCAGTATGCGTGTAATCTGGTATTCTCTACTGTTCGTTATGAAAATGCTGTCGGAGCTGAAAAAAGTCTTCAGTTGCTATTCATTGATTAGGGTCGCTTCCGTCATTACAATGAATGCGATATATGAAGAAGTTGCGTATTAACACTGGTAGCTGGAATACATTTACGCTACTTATCGAGACGTGGATGACACGGTATATATTCAATTGAATGGCATAAAACCAAGCTAAGTGGGGCCTTGGTCACGCTTATATTTACAACCCCTGTTCTTCAAGCCAGTCACGCGCAATTCCAGTATGCGTGTAATCTGGTATTCTCTACTGCTCGTTATGAAAATGCTGTCGGAGCTGAAAAAAGTCTTCAGTTGCTATTCATTGATTAGGGTCGCTTCCGTCATTACAAAGAATGCGATATATGAAGAACTAGTGTATTAACATTGGTAGCTGGAATACTATTACGCTACTTATCGAGACGTGGATGCAACGGCATATATTCAATTGAATGGCTTAAAACCAAGCAAACTGGGGTCTTTATATGGGTTATATTTACTACCCCTGCTCTTCAAGCCAGTCACGCGTAATTCCAGTATGCGTGTAATCTGGTATTCTCTACTGTTCGTTATGAAAATGCTGTCGGAGCTGAAAAAAGTCTTCAGTTGCTATTCATTGATTAGGGTCGTTTCCGTCATTACAAAGAATGCGATATATGAAGAACTTGTGTATTAACACTGATAGCTGGAATACATTTACGCGACTTCTCGAGACGTGGATGACACGGTATATATTCAATTGAATGGCATAAAACCAAGCAAAGTGGGGTCTTGATCAAGGTTATATTTATTACCCCTGCTCTACAAGCCAGTCACGCGTAATTCGAGTATGCGTGTAATCTGGTATTCTCTACTGTTCGTTAAGAAAATGCTGTCGGAGCTGAAAAAATCTTCAGTTGCGATTCATTGATTTGGGTCGCTTCCATCATTACAATGAATGCGATATATGAAGAACTTGTGTATTAACATTGGTAGCTGGAACACATTTACGCTACTTATCGAGACGTGGACGCAACGATATATATTCAATTGAATGGCTTAAAACCAAGCAAAGTGGGGTCTTGGTCATGGTTATATTTATTACCCCTGCTCTTCAAGCCAGTCACGCGTAATTCCAGTATGCGTGTAATCTGGTATTCTCTACTGTTCGTTATGAAAATGCTGTCGGAGCTGAAAAAAGTCTTCAGTTGCTATTCATTGATTAGGGTCGTTTCCGTCATTACAAAGAATGCGATATATGAAGAACTTGTGTATTAACACTGGTAGCTGGAATACATTTACGCGACTTCTCGAGACGTGGATGACACGGTATATATTCAATTGAATGGCATAAAACCAAGCAAAGTGGGGTCTTGATCAAGGTTATATTTACAACCCCGGCTCTTCCCGCCAGTCACGCGTATATCTAGTATGCGTGCAATCTGGTATTCTCTACTGTTCGTTATGAAAATGCTGTCGAAGCTGAAAAAAGTCTTCTGTTGCGATTCATTGATTTGGGTCGCTTCGATCATTACAAAGAATGCGATATATGAAGAAGTTGTGTATTCACATTGGTAGCTGGAATACATTTACGCTACTTATCGAGACGTGGATGCAACGGCATATATTCAATTGAATGGCTTAAAACCAAGCAAAGTCGGGTCTTGACCAGAGTTATATTTACCACCCCTGCTCTTCAAGCCAGTCACGCGTAATTCCAGTATGCGTTTAATCTGGTATCCTCTACTGTTCGTTAAGAAAATGCTGTCGAAGCTGAAAAAAGCCTTCAGTTTCGATTCATTGATTAGGGTCGCTTCCGTCATTACAAAGAATGCGATATATGAAGAACTTGTGTATTAACACTCGTATCTGGAATACATTTACACTACTTATCGAGACGTGGATGCAACGGCATATATTCAATTGAATGGCTTAAAACCAAGCAAATTGGTGTCTTCATCAGGGTTATATTTATTACCCCTGCTCTTCCCGCCAGTCACGCGTTATTACAGTGTGCGTTTAACCTGGTATTCTCTGCGGTTCGTTAAGAAAATGCTGTCGGAGCTGAAAAAAGCCTTCAGTTGAGATTCATTGATTTGGGTCGCTTCCATCATTACAAAGAATGCGATATATGAAGAACTCGTTTATTCACATTGCTAGCTGGAATGCATTTACGCTACTTATCGAGACGTGGATGTAATGGCAAATATTCAATTGAATGGCTTAAAACCAAGCAAATTGGTGTCTTGATCAGGGTTATATTTATTACCCCTGCTCTACAAGCCAGTCACGCGTAATTCCAGTATGCGTGTGATCTGGTATTCTCTACTGTTCGTTAAGAAAATCCTATCAGAGCTGAAAAAAGTCTTCAGTTGCGATTCATTGATAAGGGTCGCTTCCGTCATTACAAAGAATGTGATATATGATGAACTTGTATATTAACATTGGTAGCTGGAATACACTTACGCTATTTATCGAGACGTGGATGCATCGGCGTATATTCAATTGAATAGCTTAAAACCAAGGAAAGTGGGCTCTTGATCAGGGTTATATTTATTACCCCTGCTCTACAGGCCAGTCACGCGTAATTCCAGTATGCGTGTAATCTGGTATTCTCTACTGTTCGTTAACAAACTGCTGTCGAAGCTGAAAAAAGTCTTCAGTTGCGATTCGTTGATTAGGGTCGCTTGCGTCATTACAAAGAATGCGAGATATGAAGAACTTGTTTATTCACATCGCTAGCTGGAATGCATTTACGCTACTTATTGAGACGTGAGTGCAACCTTATATATTCAATTGAACGGCATAAAATCTTAACGAATAGTAGAGAATACCAGATCCCACGCATACTGAAATTATGCGTGACTGGCTTGAAGAGCAGGGGTTGTAAATATATCCCTGACCAAGACCGCACTATGCTTGGTTTTAAGCCGTTCAATTGAATATATGCCGTTGCATCCACGTCTCAATAAGTAGCGTAAATGCATGCCAGCTACCAGTGTGAATACACAAGTTCTTCATATATCGCATTCATTGTAAAGACGCAAGGGACCCTAATCAATGAATCCCAACTGAATACTTTTTAAGCTTCGACAGCAGTTTGTTAACGCACAGCAGAGAATACCAGATTGCACGCCTGCTGGAATTGCGCGAGACTGGCGGGAAGAGGAGGGGTTGTAAATATGACCCTGATGAAGACACCACTTTGCTTGGTTTTATGCCATTCAATTGAATATATACCGTGTCATCCACGTCTCGATAAGTAGCGTAAATGCATTCCAGCTAGCAATTTGAATAAACAAGTTCTTCATATCTCGCATTCTTTGTAATGACGGAAGCGACCCTAATCAATGAATCGCAACTGAAGACTTTTTTCAACTTCGACAACAGTTTGTTAACGAACGGTAGAGAATACCAGATTGCACGCATGCTGGAATTAGGCGTGACTGGCGGGAAGAGGAGGG
Source organism: Dermacentor andersoni (assembly GCF_023375885.2). Lineage (NCBI taxonomy): Eukaryota > Metazoa > Arthropoda > Arachnida > Ixodida > Ixodidae > Dermacentor > Dermacentor andersoni. Next base: position 34,383,913 of record NC_092818.1, read on the forward strand.
GTTGTAAATATAACCCTGATCAAGACACCGCTTTTCTTGATTCTAAGCCATTCAATTGAATTTATACCGTTGCATCCACGTCTCGATAAGTAGCATAAATGTATTCCAGCTACCAATGTCAAAACACAAGTTCTTCATATATCGCATTCTTTGTAATGACGGAAGCGACCCTTATCAATGAATCGCAACTGAAGACTTTTTTCGGCTCCGACAGCATTTTCTTAACGAACATTAGTGAATGGCATATTACAGGCATACTGGAATTAAGCGTGACTGGCGGGAAGAGTAGGGGTTCTAAATATAACCCTGACCAAGACCCCACTTTGCTTGGTTTTAAGCCATTCAATTGAATATATACCGTTGCATCCATGTCTCGATAAGTAGCGTGATTGCATCCCAGCTACCAGTGTTAATACACAGGTTCTTCGTATATCGCATGTTTGTAAAGACGGAAGCGACCCTAATCAGTGAACCCCAACTAAATACTTTTCTCAGCTCCGACATCATTTTCGTAACGAACGGTGGAGAATACCAGATTACACGCATACAGGAATTATGGGTGACTGGCGGGAAGAGGAGGGGTTGTAAACATAAACCTGACCAAAACCCAATTTGCTTCGTTTTAAGCCATTCAATTGAAATATGCCGTTGCATCCATGTCTCGATAAGTAGCGTAAATGCATTCCAGCTACCAATGTAATTACACAGGTTCTTCATGTCTCGGATTCTTTGTAATGACGGAAACGACCCTAATCAATGAATCGCAACTGAAGACTTTTTTCAACTTCGACAACAGTTTGTTAACGAACGGTAGAGAATACCAGATTGCACGCATGCTGGAATTACGCGTGACTGGTGGGAAGAGGAGGGGTTGTAAATATAACCCTGACCAAGACCCCACTTTCCTTGGTTTTAAGCTATTAAATTGAATATATGCCGATGCATCCACGTCTCGATAAGTAGCGCAAGTGTATTTCAGCTACCAATGTTAATATACAAGTTCTTCATATATCGCATTCTTTGTAATGACGGAAGCGACCCTTATCAATGAATCGCAACTAAAGACTTTTTTCAGCTCTGATAGGATTTTCTTAACGAACAGTAGAGAATACCAGATCCCACGCATAATGGAATTACGCGTGACTGGCTTGAAGAGCAGGGGTTGTAAATATATCCCTGACCAAAACCCCACTATGCTTGGTTTTAAGCCATTCAATTGAATATATACCGTTGCATCCACGTCTCGATAAGCAGCGTAAATGCATTCCAGCTACCAATGTTAATATACAAGTTCTTCATATATCGCATTCTTTGTAATGACGGAAGCGACCCTTATCAATGAATCGCAACTAAAGACTTTTTTCAGCTCTGATAGGATTTTCTTAACGAACAGTAGAGAATACCAGATCACACGCATACCTGAATTACGCGTGACTGGCTTGAAGAGCAGGGGTAACAAATATAACCCTGACAAAGACCCCACTATGCTTGGTTTTAAGCCTTTCATTTGAATATATACTGTTGCATCCACGTCTCGATAAGTAGCGTAAATGCATTCCAGCTAGCAATGTGAATACACATGTTCTTCATATATCGCATTCTTTGTAATGACGGATGCGACCCTAATCAATGAAACGCAACTGAAGGCTTTTTTCAGCTTCGACAGCATTTTCATAACGAACAGTAGAGGATACCAGATTAAACGCATACTGGAATTACGCGTGACTGGCTTGAAGAGCAGGGGTAATATATATAACCCTGACCAAGACCCCGCATTGCTTGGTTTTAAGCCATTCAATTGAATATATGCCGTTACATCCACGTCTCGATAAGTAGCGTAAATGTATTCCAGCTAGCAATGTGAATACAAAAGTTCTTCATATATCGCATTCTTTGTAATAACGGAAGCGACCCTAATCAATCAATCGCAACTGAAGACTTTTTTCAGCTCCGATAGGTTTTTCTTAACGAACAGTAGAGAATACCAGATTACACACATACTGGAATTACGCGTGACTGGCTTGAAGAACAGGGGTTTTAAATATAACCGTGACCGAGACCCCACTTTGCATGGTTTTATGCCATTCAATTGAATATATGCCGTTGCATCCACGTCTCGATAAGTAGCGTAAATGCATTCCAGCTAGCAATGTGAATACACATGTTCTTCATATATCGCATTCTTTGTAATGATGGAAGCGACCCTAATCAATGAATCGCAACTGAAGACTTCTTTCAGCTCCGATAGGATTTTCTTAACGAACCGCAGAGAATACCAGTTTGCACGCATACTGTAATAACGCGTGGCTGGCGGGAAGAGCAGGGGTTGCAAATATAACCCTGATCAAGACACCAATTTGCTTGGTTTTAAGCCATTCAATTGAATATATGCCGTTACATCCACGTCTCGATAAGTAGCGTAAATGTATTCCAGCTACCAATGTAATTACACAGGTTCTTCATATATCGCATTCCTTGGAAAGACGCAAGCGACCCTAATCAATGAATCCCAACTGAATACTTTTTTCAGCTTCGACAGCAGTTTGTTAACGAACAGTAGAGAACACCAGATTATACGCATACTGGAATTACGCGTGACTGGCGGGAAGAGCAGGGGTTGTAAATATGACCCTCATCAAGACACCACTTTGCTTGGTTTTAAGCCATTCAATTGAATATATACCGTTGCATCCATGTCACGATAAGTAGCGTTAATGCATCCCAGCTACCAATGTTAATATACAAGTTGTTCATATATCGCATTCTTTGTAATGACGGAAGCGACCCTTATCAATGAATCGCAACTAAAGACTTTTTTCAGCTCTTATAGGATTTTCTTAACGAATAGTAGAGAATACCAGATCCCACGCATACTGAAATTATGCGTGACTGGCTTGAAGAGCAGGGGTTGTAAATATATCCCTGACCAAGACCGCACTATGCTTGGTTTTAAGCCGTTCAATTGAATATATGCCGTTGCATCCACGTCTCAATAAGTAGCGTAAATGCATGCCAGCTACCAGTGTGAATACACAAGTTCTTCATATATCGCATTCATTGTAAAGACGCAAGGGACCCTAATCAATGAATCCCAACTGAATACTTTTTAAGCTTCGACAGCAGTTTGTTAACGCACAGCAGAGAATACCAGATTGCACGCCTGCTGGAATTGCGCGTGACTGGCGGGAAGAGGAGGGGTTGTAAATATGACCCTGATGAAGACACCACTTCGCTTGGTTTTATGCCATTCAATTGAATATATACCGTGTCATCCACGTCTCGATAAGTAGCGTAAATGCATTCCAGCTAGCAATGTGAATAAACAAGTTCTTCATATCTCGCATTCTTTGTAATGACGGAAGCGACCCTAATCAATGAATCGCAACTGAAGACTTTTTTCAACTTCGACAACAGTTTGTTAACGAACGGTAGAGAATACCAGATTGCACGCATGCTGGAATTACGCGTGACTGGCGGGAAGAGGAGGGGTTGTAAATATAACCCTGATCAAGACACCGCTTTGCTTGATTCTAAGCCATTCAATTGAATATATACCGTTGCATCCACGTCTCGATAAGTAGCATAAATGTATTCCAGCTACCAATGTCAAAACACAAGTTCTTCATATATCGCATTCTTTGTAATGACGGAAGCGACCCTTATCAATGAATCGCAACTGAAGACTTTTTTCGGCTCCGACAGCATTTTCTTAACGAACATTAGTGAATGGCATATTACAGGCATACTGGAATTAAGCGTGACTGGCGGGAAGAGTAGGGGTTCTAAATATAACCCTGACCAAGACCCCACTTTGCTTGGTTTTAAGCCATTCAATTGAATATATACCGTTGCATCCATGTCTCGATAAGTAGCGTGATTGCATCCCAGCTACCAGTGTTAATACACAGGTTCTTCGTATATCGCATGTTTGTAAAGGCGGAAGCGACCCTAATCAGTGAACCCCAACTAAATACTTTTCTCAGCTCCGACATCATTTTCGTAACGAACGGTGGAGAATACCAGATTACACGCATACAGGAATTATGGGTGACTGGCGGGAAGAGGAGGGGTTGTAAACATAACCCTGACCAAAACCCAATTTGCTTCGTTTTAAGCCATTCAATTGAAATATGCCGTTGCATCCATGTCTCGATAAGTAGCGTAAATGCATTCCAGCTACCAATGTAATTACACAGGTTCTTCATATCTCGGATTCTTTGTAATGACGGAAACGACCCTAATCAATGAATCGCAACTGAAGACTTTTTTCAACTTCGACAACAGTTTGTTAACGAACGGTAGAGAATACCAGATTGCACGCATGCTGGAATTACGCGTGACTGGTGGGAAGAGGAGGGGTTGTAAATATAACCCTGACCAAGACCCCACTTTCCTTGGTTTTAAGCCATTCAATTGAATATGTACCGTTGCATCCACGTCTCGATAAGCAGCGTAAATGCATTCCAGCTAGCAATGTGAATAAACAAGTTCTTCATATATCGCATACTGTGTAATGACGGAGGCGACCCTATTGAATGAACCGCAACTAAAGACTTTTTTCGGCTCCGACAGCATTTTCTTAACGAACAGCAGGGAATACCAGATTGCACGCATACTGGAATTACGCGTGACTGGCGGGAAGAGCAGGGGTTGTAAATATAGCCCTGATCAAGACCCCACTTTGCTTGGTTGTAAGCCATTCAATTGAATATATGCCGTTACATCCACGTCTCGATAAGTAGCGTAAATGTATTCCAGATACCAATGTGAATACACAAGTTCTTCATATAATGCATTCTTTGTAATGACGGAAGCGAGCCTAATCAATGAATCGCAACTGAAGACTTCTTTCAGCTCCGAGAGGATTTTCTTACCGAACCGCAGAGAATACCAGTTTGCACGCATACTGTAATAACGCATGACTGGCGGGAAGAGGATGGTTTGTAAATATAACCCTGAACAAGACCCCACTTTCCTTGGCTTTAAGCTATTCAATTGAATATATGCCGATGCATCCACGTCTCGATAAGTAGCGTAAGTGTATTCCAGCTACCAATGTTAATATACAAGTTCGTCATATATCACATTCTTTGTAATGACGGAAGCGACCCTTATCAATGAGTCGCAACTGAAGACTTTTTTCAGCTCTGATAGGATTTTCTTAACGAACAGTAGAGAATACCAGATCACACGCATACCTGAATTACGCGTGACTGGCTTGAAGAGCAGGGGTAACAAATATAACCCTGACAAAGACCCCACTATGCTTGGTTTTAAGCCTTTCATTTGAATATATACCGTTGCATCCACGTCTCGATAAGTAGCGTAAATGCATTCCAGCTAGCAATGTGAATACACATGTTCTTCATATATCGCATTCTTTGTAATGACGGATGCGACCCTAATCAATGAAACGCAACTGAAGGCTTTTTTCAGCTTCGACAGCATTTTCATAACGAACAGTAGAGGATACCAGATTAAACGCATACTGGAATTACGCGTGACTGGCTTGAAGAGCAGGGGTAATAAATATAACCCTGACCAAGACCCCGCATTGCTTGGTTTTAAGCCATTCAATTGAATATATGCCGTTACATCCACGTCTCGATAAGTAGCGTAAATGTATTCCAGCTAGCAATGTGAATACAAAAGTTCTTCATATATCGCATTCTTTGTAATAACGGAAGCGACCCTAATCAATGAATCGCCACTGAAGACTTTTTTCAGCTCCGATAGGTTTTTCTTAACGAACAGTAGAGAATACCAGATTACACACATACTGGAATTACGCGTGACTGGCTTGAAGAACAGGGGTTTTAAATATAACCGTGACCGAGACCCCACTTTGCATGGTTTTAAGCCATTCAATTGAATATATGCCGTTGCATCCACGTCTCGATAAGTAGCGTAAATGCATTCCAGCTAGCAATGTGAATACACATGTTCTTCATATATCGCATTCTTTGTAATGATGGAAGCGACCCTAATCAATGAATCGCAACTGAAGACTTCTTTCAGCTCCGATAGGATTTTCTTAACGAACCGCAGAGAATACCAGTTTGCACGCATACTGTAATAACGCGTGGCTGGCGGGAAGAGCAGGGGTTGTAAATATAACCCTGATCAAGACACCAATTTGCTTGGTTTTAAGCCATTCAATTGAATATATGCCGTTACATCCACGTCTCGATAAGTAGCGTAAATGTATTCCAGCTACCAATGTAATTACACAGGTTCTTCATATCTCGCATTCTTTGTAATGACGGAAACGACCCTAATCAATGAATCGCTACTGAAGACTTTTTTCAACTTCGACAACAGTTTGTTAACGAACGGTAGAGAATACCAGATTGCACGCATGCTGGAATTACGCGTGACTGGTGGGAAGAGGAGGGTTTGTAAATATAATCCTGACCAAGACCCCACTTTCCTTGGTTTTAAGCTATTAAATTGAATATATGCCGATGCATCCACGTCTCGATAAGTAGCGTATGTGTATTCCAGCTACCAATGTTAATATACAAGTTCTTCATATATCGCATTCTTTGTAATGACGGAAGCGACTCTTATCAATTAATCGCAAGTAAAGACTTTTTTTAGCTCTGATAGGATTTTCTTAACGAACAGTAGAGAATACCAGATCCCACGCATACTGGAATTACGCGTGACTGGCTTGAAGAGCAGGGGTTGTAAATATAGCCCTGATCAAGACCCCACTTTGCTTGGTTGTAAGCCATTCAATTGAATATATGCCGTTACATCCACGTCTCGATAAGTAGCGTAAATGTATTCCAGATACCAATGTGAATACACAAGTTCTTCATATAATGCATTCTTTGTAAAGACGGAAGCGACCATAATCAATCAATCCCAACTAAAGACTTTTCTCAGCTCCGACAGCATTTTCGTAACGAACAGTGGAGAATACCAGATTACACGCATACAGTAATTACGCGTGACTGGCGGGAAGATCAGGGGTTGTAAATATAACCCATATAAAGACCCCACTTTGGTTGTAAGCCATTCAATTGAATATATGCCGTTGCATCCACGTCTCGATAAGTAGCGTAAATGCATTCCAGCTACCAGTATTAATACACAAGTTCTTCATATATCGCATTCTTTGTAATGACGGAAGGGACCCTATTCAATGAATCGCAACTGAAGACTTCTTTCAGCTCCGATAGGATTTTCTTAACGAACCGCAGAGAATACCAGTTTGCACGCATACTGTAATAGCGCGTGGCTGGCGGGAAGAGGATGGTTTGTAAATATAACCCTGACCAAGACCCCACTTTGCTTGGTTTTAAACCATTCAATTGAATATATGCCGTTGCATCCACGTCTCGATAAGTAGCGTAAATGTATTCCAGCTAGCAATGTGAATACACACTTTCTTCATATATCGCATTCTTTGTAATAACGGAAGCGACCCTAATCAATGAATCGCAACTGAAGACTTTTTTCAGCTCCGATAGGTTTTTCTTAACGAACAGTAGAGAATACCAGATTGAACGCATACTGGAATTACGCGTGACTGGCTTGAAGAGCAGGGGTGGTAAATATAACCGTGACCAAGGCCCCACTTTGCTTGGTTTTAAGCCATTCAATTGAATATATACCGTGTCATCCACGTCTCGATAAGTCGCGTAAATGTATTCCAGCTACCAGTGTTAATACACAAGTTCTTCATATATCGCATTCTTTGTAATAACGGAAGCGACCCTAATCAATGAATCGCAACTGAAGACTTTTTTCAGCTCCGATAGGTTTTTCTTAACGAACAGTAGAGAATACCAGATTACACGCATACTGGAATTACGCGTGACTGGCTTGAAGAACAGGGGTTTTAAATATAACCGTGACCAAGACCCCACTTTGCTTGGTTTTAAGCCATTCAATTGAATATATGCCGTTGCATCCACGTCTCGATAAGTAGCGTAAATGTATTCCAGCTAGCAATGTGAATACACACTTTCTTCATATATCGCATTCTTTGTAATAACGGAAGCGACCCTAATCAATGAATCGCAACTGAAGACTTTTTTCAGCTCCGATAGGTTTTTCTTAACGAACAGCAGAGAATACCAGATTACACGCATACTGGAATTACGCGTGACGGGCTTGAGGAGCAGGGGTTGTAAATATATCCTTGACCAAGACCCCACTATGCTTGGTTTTAAGCCATTCAATTGAATATATACCGTTGCATCCACGTCTCGATAAGTAGCGTAAATGCATTCCAGCTAGCAATGTGAATACACAAGTTCTTCATATATCGCATTCTTTGTAATGACGGATGCGACCCTAATCAATGAATCGCAGCTGAAGACTTTTTTCAGCTTCGACAGCATTTTCTTAACGAACAGTAGATGGTGATGATGATGATGTGTGGTGTTTTGTGGCGCAAGGGCCAGGTTTGGCCAAAGAGCGCCATGACAAGTGGTAATGTTGATGTATTATGGATGGCGTGCACAATGAATTCCTTATGGTAGGTGTCACATGGCTGTAAAAGGGCCTAAAATCTGTAGCTGTAAGTGGAGTAGAATATATAGTTGCTAAAATAATGAGGGTGACTAGGCAGCGATGTGGGTTATGGCAATGGGCTGTCGTAAAAATACTGTGCAATAAAACAACACTGACACCAGAGTTTTAAGAGAGCCCTTGAAAGCAGGGCTGTTAGTCACGTGCTAAAAATTGCCTGGCCAAATGATTTTCAGGATGTCGGTTTCTTCTAAAAAATCTAAGACTGTTTGCAGTTTGAAAAATGGTTCGTCACTAAGAAAAAATGCAGGATGGAGAGGTATATTTTCGCGATATGCAGAAGGGAAATACTTTTTCCTCTCCGTTTCTATTGCTGGGCACTGGATAAGAGCATGGATGACTGTGAGGCCATCGCCGCACCTACTACAAGTAGGAGGATCCCCGCCAGTCAATAGGTAGGAGTGAGTACTGTAAGTGTGTCCTATTCTTAATCGGCAAAGAAGTACTTCTTTGTACCGTGCTGTTTTGTCACTTATACAATTCCGCAATGTTGGTTTTATAATGTGTAACTTATTCAATGTTTGTGTATCCCACTCTGATTGCCAATGTTTCCTCAATTTACGGCGTAAAAAGGGCTTTAGGTCTGTGGCAGGAATGGGGATATTTCCATCTGTGTCGCTAAAACTCACTGACGTAGCGTTTTCGTCAGCAGCTACGTTGCCTTTTATACCTTTATGGCCAGGTACCCAGCATATAATAATCGCTTGGTTGCAGATATATGCGGAGCACAACAAACTATACAGCGCATTCAAAACGGGATTCTTATGTTTTCGTAGGCTAATCAGGGCTCTCGCGACACTTAGCGAGTCTGTAAAGACAACAGCCTTAGCGACATTTCTGCGCCTTATGTGTTTAACAGCCGAAAGTATACCGTATGCTTCTGCCGTAAAGATACTGGTGTGTGGGTTTAGTGGCCCTGATGTTGAAAATGAGGGTCCGAGAGCTGCGTAAGCAACAACAGCAGGAGACTTCGAAGCATCTGTGTAATATTCGTCACAGGAATACTTCTCTTTAAGTTCAAGAAAATGTGATTGTATGTGAGCCTCAGGTGCTTGTTTTGATATTTCTAAGAAGGAGATGTCACATTGGATAGTTTGCCACTCCCAAGGCGGTGGAAGCCGAGAGGGGGCCATTAAGACATTCTCTAAAAGAGAGACTCCTGTTTTTTCTGAGAGTGCTGCCAACCGGAGGGACAGAGGAGGCCGGACACCTGGGCGGTTACGGAGTAGCCTGGCCGTGGAGGAGTCGTGAATAATTGAATGACATGGATGATCCACAGCTGATTTTACCTTCAAGGCATACGAAAGACACAAATATGTCCTTTGGTAGTACAGCGACCATTCATTAGATTCGACGTAAAGGCTTTGCACAGGACTAGTTCTAAAGGCGCCTGTTGCAAGGCGGATGCCTAAGTGGTGGACAGGATCTAGCATTCTTAGAGTACTAGGTCCAGCAGAATTATAGACTATGGCCCCATAGTCAAGGCGTGTTAATATTAGGCTTTTGTACAACTTTATTAGGCATCTCCTGTCGCTTCCCCAAGCTGTGCGTGACAACAGCTTCAGAAGATTCATAGTCTTGAGGCACTTTGCCTTAAGATACTTCAGGTGTGGTACAAAGGTTAGCTTACTGTCTAGAAGGATCCCTAAGAATTTGTGTTCACAGCTCACAGATAACCGTTCTCCATTGAGATTGATTACTGGTTCCGCCAGTATACCTCTTTTATTAGAGAACAGGACGCACGTACTTTTTCTCGGATTTAGCCTAAAACCATTTTCGTCCGCCCACTTAGACAATTTATTTATGCAAAGCTGTACATGTCGCTCACAGATACTTAGATTACATGATTTAAAACCTATCTGGATGTCATCTACATATACAGAATAAAACATACTACGTGGTATGGCAGTCTGGATCGAGTTCATTTTGACTATAAAAAGAGTGCAGCTGAGCACACCTCCTTGTGGAACACCAGCCTCCTGCGTAAATGGACGGGACAGAACGTTACCAATTCTCACACGGAACGTGCGATTGGAGAGGTAACTCTGAATGGTATATAGCAAGTTGCCTCGAACTCCCATTTCAGACAGATCGCGGAGGATTCCAAAGCGCCAGGTTGTGTCGTATGCCTTCTCCATATCTAAAAATACAGACAGGAAAAACTGCTTGTGGACAAAGGCATCGCGGATATTTGTCTCGATGCGGACAAGGTGATCTGTTGTGGATCTACCATCTCTAAAACCGCACTGTAAGGGATCGAGTATCTTGCTGCTTTCAAGAAAATGGATGAGGCGACGGTTAATCATTTTCTCAAATAATTTGCATATACAGCTTGTCAGAGCTATGGGCCTATAATTGTTGGGTGAGGAAGGGTCCTTGCCCTCTTTGAGAATAGGGATTACGATTGCTTCTTTCCAAACAGAAGGAATGTAGCCTGCAGAGAACATGGAATTAAAGAGTGACAGTAGTGTTTTTTGTGTTTCGGGGTGTAGGTGTCTGATCATCTCATATATTATCCTGTCACTTCCTGGAGCGGACTTGTTGCAACAGTTCAGTGAGGCCTGGAGCTCAGCCATTCCAAATGGACGGTTGTATGCTTCGTTGGATGTGCTTTTCCGATCCAAATTCATCTGCTCTGCTAGTCGCTGGTATTTTAGGAATGTATCTGTGTAATGTGATGTACTGGAAATGTGCTCGAAATGTGCTCCTAGACAATCTGCCTGATCCTCCAGGGTGTCTCCTTGTGTATTTAATAAAGGTAAGGGATGAGTTTCGCGGCCTTTTATTTTGTTAACCCTGTTCCAGGCTTTTCGTTCGTCTGTATATGAATTGATGCTGCTTATGTAGTTTTTCCAACTTTCGCGTTTAGCGCGGCGGCGCGTTCTTCTCCCTTGCGACTTGATCGCCTTGAAATTAATCAGGTTCTCTGCGGTTGGTGAGTTACGGAGGAGATTCCAAGCCTTGTTTTGCTTTTTACTGGCTTCTCTACACTCCTCATTCCACCATGGAATACGTCGTCTTGAGGGCGACCCTTTTGTTTGGGGGATACATACTGATGCAGCATCAATAATGAACGCTGTTATGTATGCTACTGCGTCGTCTAGGCTAAGTTCACAGATATCATTCCAGGGCAGCTGCGTTAGTTCGCGAAACTTCGTCCAGTCGGCTGAATCAACTTTCCATCGAGGAACATGTGCAGGATACTCACTTTGTTTTTTAAGGTTTAGGACGATGGGGAAGTGATCACTGCCATAAGGGTTATTAATGACATCCCACTGGAGATATGGCACAATTGTACTAGACGCTATGCTTAGGTCTATCGAAGAAAATGTTTTATGTGTAGAGCTGTAAAACGTTGGCTTTTTCTTATTAAGCAAGCAGGAACTCGAAGTGAATAGGATGTTTTCTATAAGCCGTCCTCTCGCATCACAGCGCGAGTCACCCCACAGTGTGCTATGCGCATTTAGATCACCGACGACTATGTAAGGGTGACGCAGCTCATCAATAAAGCTTTGAAATGTTGTGCTAGAGAGTTGATAATTTGGGGGGATGTATACGGACGTGACAGTAACTAGTTTATTGAATAGTACTGCTTGGATAGCAACTGCCTCAAGGGGAGTTCGGAGTTGCAGTTGCCGACAAGCAACGCCTCTGTCTACTATTATTGCTACGCCGCCGGACGATGCAACAGCATCATCTCGGTCCTTCCTGAAAATAGCATATTGCCTAAGAAAGTTTGTTTGCGTAGATTTAAGGTGTGTCTCCTGAACACACAGCACCTTTGGATTGTATTTGTGTAAGAGTTCTTTGACATCGTCGAGGTTGTGGATCAAACCTCTCACGTTCCAGTGTAATATTTGTGTATCCATATTGTTTGTGTTTATGTGCTGTGTGTCAAGAGATATCACTTAGACTGGCTCAAGGGACCTTTTCAGGCCCCTTGATGCGGGGTATTTCTTTTTTCTTGGCGCGCTCCAGGGAGCAACGCCGTTCCTTCGGCGTTTGAGACGCCGGAGAAGTTTTTGTTATATCCATCGCCTCGTCAGAGGCGCTGGATGACGCCCGCTCAGCGGGGACGCGCGGGGGTTTTTCGGGCCTGTCTGCATGAGCAGTGGCCCTGGGACCAGCAGGCTCGGAGGTCTGCTGGTCGTTCGTGGTAGGGGGCGGAAGAGCCGTGGCTGCTCCCGCCAGGGGGGCTGGTGGCGTAACCGCCGTCACATTCCGTGTGACTTGCGCGGCCGCCTGAAGATGTAGCGCTGCCCCCCGGCGCGCCACATCGGTGTAGGAAGGACTGGACTGATTTTGGAGTGAGAAACGCTTACGTGCCTCTGGAAATGATAGGTTGAGTTTTACTTTCAGTTCTATGATTTGTTTCTCCTTTTTCCACGAGGGGCACGATCGCGAGTAGGCGGGGTGATCTCCTTCACAGTTGGCACAGTGGTTTGGTGAAGTACAGATGTCAGAAGCGTGTTCAGAAGAACTACACTTAGCACAAGTAGCACGTCCTCTGCAGGTTTGCGACCCATGCCCAAAACGCTGACACTTAAAGCATCGACGCGGATTTGGGATGTACGGTCTAACACGAAGCTTGCAGTAGCCGGTTTCTATTGATTCAGGGAGAGTGCTGGTTCCAAATGTTATGATTATATGCCTAGTTGGTATTTCTTTGTCATCTCGTCTTATTTTAATCCTTTGCACTTTGACAACGTTCTGTTCTTGCCATCCTTCTAGTAGTTCGCTTTCACTCAGTTCGAGAAGGTCATCTTCTGAGACGACCCCGCGCACTGTGTTCATGGATCTGTGTGGGCCCACTGAGACTGGAATTTCTCCAAATGCAACAAGTTTCGAGAGTTTGTCATATTGCGCTTTGTCGCGAAGTTCGAGAAGAAGATCACCACTTCCCATCTTAGTTACTTTATAGCCTGGGCCAATTGCTTCAGTGAGAGATTTCGCAACGACAAATGGTGTGATCATTCTGACTGTTTTCTTATCGTGTTGACTATGTACAACGTGGTACTTTGGAAAGGATTGTTTTGGCTGCATGAAGAAAGTGAATGTTTCATCGGTGCGCCCCCTCTTCAGGGAGCGATCAGGTAGCGGAGGAAAGTTATTTGCCATATAGAGCAGGAAAGTTCGGCGGCGATGGTGGCCACCCACCACCGAGCCCAACAAGGGGACGCTACAAGGTTGGAAGAATACCTGCAGACGCCAGCCATACATCGCCGCTATAACCTAATATATATATACCCAAGGCAGGATATATAACACACGGTTAACCCTTGCCGCCAGGAAATACGGAAGTAATAAGAAGTGAAGAGAAGACAGAAAAGATGGAAAAGTGGGAGAGAAAGACGAAGATTGGAGAAGAGGACAGGAAAAGGCGACTGCCGATTTCCTCCAGGTGGGTCAGTCTGAAGGTGCCGTCTGTGTGAAGCCGAGGCCGAAGAGGTGTGTTGCCTCCGCCGGGGGGCCTTAAAGGTCCAAACACCCAGCATCGGCTCAACCCCCAGGATCCCCTTTTCCCCAGACACGGCTAAGCCGCGCACGGCTACACGCGGGAGGGTCCAACCCTCGTGTGCTCGGGTACGTGGTGTCGCAACGCACCAAACGCCTGCTTGCGCAGACGCCCCTGCGGGGAACGAACAGTAGAGAATACCAGATTGCACGCATACTGGAATTACGCGTGACTGGCTTGAAGAGCAGGGGTAATAAATAAATCCCTGACGAAGACCCCACTTTGCTTGGTTTTAAGCCATTCAATTGAATATATGCCGTTGCATCCACGTCTCGATAAGTAGCGTAAATGCATTCCAGCTACCAGTGTTAATACACAAGTTCTTCATATATCGCATTCCTTGTAATGACGGAAGTGACCGAAATCAATGAATCGCAACTGAAGGCTTTTTTCAGCTCCGACAGCATTTTCATAACGAACAGTAGAGAATACCAGATTACACGCATACTGGAATTACGCGTGACTGGCTTGTAGAGCAGGGGTAATAAATATAACCCTGATCAAGACACCAATTTGCTTGGTTTTAAGCCATTCAATTGAATATATGCCGTTACATCCACGTCTCGATAAGTAGCGTAAATGCATTCCAGCTAGCAATGTGAATAAACGAGTTCTTCATATATCGCATTCTTTGTAATGATGGAAGCGACCCAAATCAATGAATCTCAACTGAAGACTTTTTTCAGCTCCGATAGGATTTTCTTAGCGAACAGTAGATAATACCAGATTAAACGCATGCTGGAATAACGCGTGACTGGCTTGAAGAACAGGTGTTGTAAATATAACCGTGACCAAGGCCCCACTTTGCTTGGTTTTAAGCCATTCAATTGAATATATGCCGTTGCATCCACGTCTCGATAAGTAGCGTAAATGCATTCCAGCTAGCAATGTTAATAAACAAGTTCTTCATATATCGCATTCTTTGTAATGACGGAAGCGACCCTAATGAACGAATCGCAACTGAAGACTTTTTTCAGCTCCGACAGCATTTTCATAACGAACAGTAGAGAATACCAGATTACACGCATACTGGAATTACGCGTGACAGGCTTGAAGAGCAGGGGTAGTAAATATAACCCATATAAAGACCCCACTTTGCTTGGTTTTAAGCCATTCAATTGAATATATGCCGTTGCATCCATGTCTCGATAAGTAGTGTAAATGTATTCCAGCTACCAGTGTTAATACACAAGTTCTTCATATATCGCATTCTTTGTAATGACGGAAGCGACCCTAATCAATGAATCGCAACTGAAGGCTTTTTTCAGCTTCGACAGCATTTTCTTAACGAACAGTTGAGGATACCAGATTAAACGCATACTGGAATTACGCGTGACTGGCTTGAAGAGCAGGGGTGGTAAATATAACTCTGCTCAAGACCCCAATTTGCTTGGTTTTATGCCATTCAATTGAATATATACCGTGTCATCCACGTCTCGATAAGTAGCGTAAGTGTATTCCAGCTACCAGTGTTAATACACAAGTTCTTCATATATCGCATTCTTTGGAATGACGGAAGCGACCCTAATCAATGAACGGCAACTGAAGACTTTTTTCAGCTCCGACAGCATTTTCATAACGAACAGTAGAGAATACCAGATTACACGCATACTGGAATTACGCGTGACTGGCTTGAAGAGCAGGGGTTGTAAATATATCCCTGACCAAGACCCCACTATGTTTGGTGTTAAGCCATTCAATTGAATATATACCGTTGCATCCAGGTCTCGATAAGTAGCGTAAGTGTATTCCAGCTACCAATTTTAATACACAAGTTATTCATATATCGCATTTTTTGTAAAGACGCAAGCGACCCTAATCAATGAATCCCAACTGAATACTTTTTTCAGCTTCGAGAGGAGATGTTAACGAACAGAAGAGAATACCAGATTATACGCTTACTGGAATTACGCGTTACTGGCGGGAAGAGCAGGGGTTGTAATTATAACCCTGATGAAGACACCACTTTGCTTTGATTTTATGCCGTTCAATTGAATATATGCCGTTACATCCACGTCTCGATAAGTAGCGTAAATGCATTCCAGCTAGCAATGTGAATAAACAAGTTCTTCATACCTCGCATTCTTTGTAATGACGGAAGCGACCCTAATCAACGAATCGCAACTGAAGACTTTTTTCTGCTTCGACAGCAGTTTGTTAACGAACAGTAGAGAATACCAGATTACACGCATACTGGAATTACGCGTGACTGGCTTGTAGAGCAGGGGTAATAAATATAACCCTGATCAAGACACCAATTTGCTTGGTTTTAAGCCATTCAATTGAATATATGCCGTTACATCCACGTCTCGATAAGTAGCGTAAATGCATTCCAGCTAGCAATGTGAATAAACGAGTTCTTCATATATCGCATTCTTTGTAATGATGGAAGCGACCCAAATCAATGAATCTCAACTGAAGACTTTTTTCAGCTCCGATAGGATTTTCTTAGCGAACAGTAGATAATACCAGATTAAACGCATGCTGGAATAACGCGTGACTGGCTTGAAGAACAGGTGTTGTAAATATAACCGTGACCAAGGCCCCACTTTGCTTGGTTTTAAGCCATTCAATTGAATATATGCCGTTGCATCCACGTCTCGATAAGTAGCGTAAATGCATTCCAGCTAGCAATGTTAATAAACAAGTTCTTCATATATCGCATTCTTTGTAATGACGGAAGCGACCCTAATGAACGAATCGCAACTGAAGACTTTTTTCAGCTCCGACAGCATTTTCATAACGAACAGTAGAGAATACCAGATTACACGCATACTGGAATTACGCGTGACTGGCTTGAAGAGCAGGGGTAGTAAATATAACCCATATAAAGACCCCACTTTGCTTGGTTTTAAGCCATTCAATTGAATAGATGCCGTTGCATCCACGTCTCGATAAGTAGTGTAAATGTATTCCAGCTACCAGTGTTAATACACAAGTTCTTCATATATCGCATTCTTTGTAATGACGGAAGCGACCCTAATCAATGAATCGCAACTGAAGGCTTTTTTCAGCTTCGACAGCATTTTCTTAACGAACAGTTGAGGATACCAGATTAAACGCATACTGGAATTACGCGTGACTGGCTTGAAGAGCAGGGGTGGTAAATATAACTCTGCTCAAGACCCCAATTTGCTTGGTTTTATGCCATTCAATTGAATATATACCGTGTCATCCACGTCTCGATAAGTAGCGTAAGTGTATTCCAGCTACCAGTGTTAATACACAAGTTCTTCATATATCGCATTCTTTGTAATGACGGAAGCGACCCTAATCAATGAACGGCAACTGAAGACTTTTTTCAGCTCCGACAGCATTTTCATAACGAACAGTAGAGAATACCAGATTACACGCATACTGGAATTACGCGTGACTGGCTTGAAGAGCAGGGGTTGTAAATATATCCCTGACCAAGACCCCACTATGTTTGGTGTTAAGCCATTCAATTGAATATATACCGTTGCATCCAGGTCTCGATAAGTAGCGTAAGTGTATTCCAGCTACCAATTTTAATACACAAGTTATTCATATATCGCATTTTTTGTAAAGACGCAAGCGAGCCTAATCAATGAATCCCAACTGAATACTTTTTTCAGCTTCGAGAGGAGATGTTAACGAACAGAAGAGAATACCAGATTATACGCTTACTGGAATTACGCGTTACTGGCGGGAAGAGCAGGGGTTGTAATTATAACCCTGATGAAGACACCACTTTGCTTTGATTTTATGCCGTTCAATTGAATATATGCCGTTACATCCACGTCTCGATAAGTAGCGTAAATGCATTCCAGCTAGCAATGTGAATAAACAAGTTCTTCATACCTCGCATTCTTTGTAATGACGGAAGCGACCCTAATCAACGAATCGCAACTGAAGACTTTTTTCAGCTTCGACAGCAGTTTGTTAACGAACAGTAGAGAATACCAGATTACACGCATACTGGAATTACGCGTGACTGGCTTGTAGAGCAGGGGTAATAAATATAACCCTGATCAAGACACCAATTTGCTTGGTTTTAAGCCATTCAATTGAATATATGCCGTTACATCCACGTCTCGATAAGTAGCGTAAATGCATTCCAGCTAGCAATGTGAATAAACGAGTTCTTCATATATCGCATTCTTTGTAATGATGGAAGCGACCCAAATCAATGAATCTCAACTGAAGACTTTTTTCAGCTCCGATAGGATTTTCTTAGCGAACAGTAGATAATACCAGATTAAACGCATGCTGGAATAACGCGTGACTGGCTTGAAGAACAGGTGTTGTAAATATAACCGTGACCAAGGCCCCACTTTGCTTGGTTTTAAGCCATTCAATTGAATATATGCCGTTGCATCCACGTCTCGATAAGTAGCGTAAATGCATTCCAGCTAGCAATGTTAATAAACAAGTTCTTCATATATCGCATTCTTTGTAATGACGGAAGCGACCCTAATGAACGAATCGCAACTGAAGACTTTTTTCAGCTCCGACAGCATTTTCATAACGAACAGTAGAGAATACCAGATTACACGCATACTGGAATTACGCGTGACTGGCTTGAAGAGCAGGGGTAGTAAATATAACCCATATAAAGACCCCACTTTGCTTGGTTTTAAGCCATTCAATTGAATATATGCCGTTGCATCCACGTCTCGATAAGTAGTGTAAATGTATTCCAGCTACCAGTGTTAATACACAAGTTCTTCATATATCGCATTCTTTGTAATGACGGAAGCGACCCTAATCAATGAATCGCAACTGAAGGCTTTTTTCAGCTTCGACAGCATTTTCTTAACGAACAGTAGAGGATACCAGATTAAACGCATACTGGAATTACGCGTGACTGGCTTGAAGAGCAGGGGTGGTAATTATAACTCTGCTCAAGACCCCAATTTGCTTGGTTTTATGCCATTCAATTGAATATATACCGTGTCATCCACGTCTCGATAAGTAGCGTAAGTGTATTCCAGCTACCAGTGTTAATACACAAGTTCTTCATATATCGCATTCTTTGTAATGACGGAAGCGACCCTAATCAATGATCGGCAACTGAAGACTTTTTTCAGCTCCGACAGCATTTTCATAACGAACAGTAGAGAATACCAGATTACACGCATACTGGAATTACGCGTGACTGGCTTGAAGAGCAGGGGTTGTAAATATATCCCTGACCAAGACCCCACTATGTTTGGTGTTAAGCCATTCAATTGAATATATACCGTTGCATCCAGGTCTCGATAAGTAGCGTAAGTGTATTCCAGCTACCAATTTTAATACACAAGTTATTCATATATCGCATTTTTTGTAAAGACGCAAGCGACCCTAATCAATGAATCCCAACTGAATACTTTTTTCAGCTTCGAGAGGAGATGTTAACGAACAGAAGAGAATACCAGATTATACGCTTACTGGAATTACGCGTTACTGGCGGGAAGAGCAGGGGTTGTAATTATAACCCTGATGAAGACACCACTTTGCTTTGATTTTATGCCGTTCAATTGAATATATAAGGTTGCACTCACGTATCAATAAGTAGCGTAAATGCATTCCAGCTAGCGATGTGAATAAACAAGTTCTTCATATCTCGCATTCTTTGTAATGACGGAAGCGACCCTAATCAACGAATCGCAACTGAAGACTTTTTTCAGCTTCGACAGCAGTTTGTTAACGAACAGTAGAGAATACCAGATTACACGCATACTGGAATTACGCGTGACTGGCTTGTAGAGCAGGGGTAATAAATATAACCCTGATCAAGACACCAATTTGCTTGGTTTTAAGCCATTCAATTGAATATATGCCGTTACATCCACGTCCCGATAAGTAGCGTAAATGCATTCCAGCTAGCAATGTGAATAAACGAGTTCTTCATATATCGCATTCTTTGTAATGATGGAAGCGACCCAAATCAATGAATCTCAACTGAAGACTTTTTTCAGCTCCGACAGCATTTTCTTAACGAACCGCAGAGAATACCAGATTGCACGCACACTGTAATAACGCGTGACTGGCGGGAAGAGCAGGGGTAATAAATATAACCCTGATCAAGACACCAATTTGCTTGGTTTTAAGCCATTCAATTGAATATATATCGTTGCGTCCACGTCTCGATAAGTAGCGTAAATGCATTCCAGCTAGCAATGTGAATACACAAGTTCTTCATCTATCGCATTCTTTGTAATGACAGAAGCGATCTAATCAATGAATCGCAACTGAAGGCTTTTTTCAGCTTCGACAGCATTTTCTTAACGAACAGTAGAGAATACCAGATTGCACGCATACTAGAATTACGCGTGACTGGCGGGAAGAGCAGGGGTTGTAAATATAACTCTGGTCAAGACCCCACTTTGCTTGGTTTTAAGCCATTCAATTGAATATATGCCGTTACATCCACGTCTCGATAAGTAGCGTAAATGTATTCCAGCTACCAATGTGAATACACAACTTCTTCATATATCGCATTCTTTGTAATGATCGAAGCGACCCAAATCAATGAATCGCAACAGAAGACTTTTTTCAGCTTCGACCGCATTTTCATAACGAACAGTAGAGAATACCAGATTGCACGCATACTAGAATTACGCGTGACTGGCGGGAAGAGCAGGGGTTGTAAATATAACTCTGGTCAAGACCCCACTTTGCTTGGTTGTAAGCCATTCAATTGAAAATATACCGTTGTATTCACGTCGCGATAAGTAGCGTATATGTATTCTAGCTGCCAATTTTAATACATAGGTTCTTCATATATCGCATTCTTTGTCAAGACGCAAGCGACCCTAATCAATGAATCCCAACTGAATACTTTTTTCAGCTTCGACAGCAGCTTGTTAACGAACAGTAGAGAATACCAGACTATACGCTTACTGGAATTACGCGTTACTGGCGGGAAGAGGATGGGTTGTAAATATAACCCTGATGAAGACACCACGTTGCTTTGATTTTATGCCGTTCAATTGAATATATAAGGTTGCACTCATGTCTCAATAAGTAGCGTAAATGCATTCCAGCTAGCAATGTGAATAAACAAGTTCTTCATATCTCGCATTCTTTGTAATGACGGAAGCGACCCTAATCAATGAATCGCAACTGAAGACTTTTTTCAGCTTCGACAGCAGTTTGTTAACGAACAGTAGAGAATACCAGATTGCACGCATACTGGAATTACGCGTGACTGGCGGGAAAAGAAGGGTTTGTAAATATAACCCTGATCAAGACATCAATTTGCTTGGTTTTAAGCAATTCAATTGAATATATATTGTTGCATCCACGTCTCGATAAGTAGCGTAATAGTATTCCAGCTACCAATGTTAATACACAAGTTCTTCATATATCGCATTCTTTGTAATGACGGAAGCGACCCTAATCAATGAATAGCAACTGAAGACTTTTTTCAGCTCCGACAGCATTTTCATAACGAACAGTAGAGAATACCAGATTACACGCATACTGGAATTGCGCGTGACTGGCTTGAAGAACAGGGGTTGTAAATATAACCGTGACACAGACCCCACTTTGCTTGGTTTTATGCCATTAAATTGAATATATACCGTGTCATCCACGTCTCGATAAGTAGCGTAAATGTATTCCAGCTACCAGTGTTAATACGCAAGTTCTTCATATATCGCATTCTTTGTAATGACGGAAGCGACCCTAATCAATGAATAGCAACTGAAGACCTTTTCAGCTCCAACAGCATTTTCATAACGAACAGTAGAGAATACCAGATTACACGCATACTGGAATTGCGCGTGACTGGCTTTAAGAACAGGGGTTGTAAATATAACCCATATAAAGACCCCACTTTGCTTGGTTTTAAGCCATTCAATTGAATATATGCCGTTGCATCCACGTCTCGATAAGTAGTGTAAATGTATTCCAGCTACCAGTGTTAATACACAAGTTCTTCATATATCGCATTCTTTGTAATGACGGAAGTGACCCTAGTCAATGAATCGCAACTGAAGGCTTTTTTCAGCTTCGACAGCATTTTCTTAACGAACAGTAGAGGATACCAGATTAAACGCATACTGGAATTACGCGTGACTGGCTTGAAGAGCAGGGGTGGTAAATATAACTCTGCTCAAGACCCCAATTTGCTTGGTTTTATGCCATTCAATTGAATATATACCGTGTCATCCACGTCTCGATAAGTAGCGTAAATGTATTCCAGCTACCGGTGTTAATACACAAGTTCTTCATATATCGCATTCTTTGTAATGACGGAAGCGACCCTAATCAATGAATGGCAACTGAAGACTTTTTTCAGCTCCGACAGCATTTTCATAACGAACAGTAGAGAATACCAGATTACACGCATACTGGAATTACGCGTGACTGGCTTGAAGAGCAGGGGTTGTAAATATATCCCTGACCAAGACCCCACTGTGTTTGGTGTTAAGCCATTCAATTGAATATATACCGTTGCATCCAGGTCTCGATAAGTAGCGTAAGTGTATTCCAGCTACCAATTTTAATACACAAGTTATTCATATATCGCATTTTTTGTAAAGACGCAAGCGACCCTAATCAATGAATCCCAACTGAATACTTTTTTCAGCTTCGAGAGGAGATGTTAACGAACAGAAGAGAATACCAGATTATACGCTTACTGGAATTACGCGTTACTGGCGGGAAGAGCAGGGGTTGTAATTATAACCCTGATGAAGACACCACTTTGCTTTGATTTTATGCCGTTCAATTGAATATATAAGGTTGCACTCGCGTCTCAATAAGTAGCGTAAATGCATTACAGCTAGCAATGTGAATAAACAAGTTCTTCATATCTCGCATTCTTTGTAATGACGGAAGCGACCCTAATCAACGAATCGCAACTGAAGACTTTTTTCAGCTTCGACAGCAGTTTGTTAACGAACAGTAGAGAATACCAGATTACACGCATACTGGAATTACGCGTGACTGGCTTGTAGAGCAGGGGTAATAAATATAACCCTGATCAAGACACCAATTTGCTTGGTTTTAGGCCATTCAAATGAATATATGCCGTTACATCCACGTCTCGATAAGTAGCGTAAATGCATTCCAGCTAGCAATGTGAATAAACGAGTTCTTCATATATCGCATTCTTTGTAATGATGGAAGCGACCCAAATCAATGAATCTCAACTGAAGACTTTTTTCAGCTCCGACAGCATTTTCTTAACGAACCGCAGAGAATACCAGATTGCACGCACACTGTAATAATGCGTGACTGGCGGGAAGAGCAGGGATAATAAATATAACCCTGATCAAGACACCAATTTGCTTGGTTTTAAGCCATTCAATTGAATATATATCGTTGCGTCCACGTCTCGATAAGTAGCGTAAATGTATTCCAGCTACCAATGTTAGTACACAAGTTCTTCATATATCGCATTCATTGTAATGATGGAAGCGACCCAAATCAATGAATCGCAACTGAAGATTTTTTCAGCTCCGACAGCATTTTCTTAACGAACAGTAGAGAATACCAGATTACACGCATACTCGAATTACGCGTGACTGGCTTGTAGAGCAGGGGTAATAAATATAACCCTGATCAAGACACCAATTTGCTTGGTTTTAAGCCATTCAATTGAATATATATCGTTGCGTGCACGTCTCGATAAGTAGCGTAAATGCATTCCAGCTAGCAATGTGAATACAGAAGTTCTTCATGTATCGCATTCTTTGTAATGACAGAAGCGATCTAATCAATGAATCGCAACTGAAGGCTTTTTTCAGCTTCGACAGCATTTTCTTAACGAACAGTAGAGAATACCAGATTGCACGCATACTAGAATTACGCGTGACTGGCGGGAAGAGCAGGGGTTGTAAATATAACTCTGGTCAAGACCCCACTTTGCTTGGTTTTAAGCCATTCAATTGAATATAGGCCGTTACATCCACGTCTCGATAAGTAGCGTAAATGTATTCCAGCTACCAATGTGAATACACAACTTCATCATATATCGCATTCTTTGTAATGATCGAAGCGACCCAAATCGATGAATCGCAACAGAAGACTTTTTTCAGCTTCGACAGCATTTTCATAACGAACAGTAGAGAATACCAGATTGCACGCATACTAGAATTACGCGTGACTGGCGGGAAGAGCAGGGGTTGTAAATATAACTCTGGTCAAGACCCCACTTTGCTTGGTTGTAAGCCATTCAATTGAAAATATACCGTTGTATTCACGTCGCGATAAGTAGCGTATATGTATTCCAGCTGCCAATGTTAATACATAGGTTCTTCATATATCGCATTCTTTGTAAAGACGCAAGCGACCCTAATCAATGAATCCCAACTGAATACTTTTTTCAGCTTCGACAGCAGCTTGTTAACGAACAGTAGAGAATACCAGATTATACGCTTACTGGAATTACGCGTTACTGGCGTGAAGAGGAGGGGTTGCAAATATAACCCTGATGAAGACACCACGTTGCTTTGATTTTATGCCGTTCAATTGAATATATAAGGTTGCACTCATGTCTCAATAAGTAGCGTATAAATGCATTCCAGCTAGCAATGTGAATAAACAAGTTCTTCATATCTCGCATTCTTTGTAATGACGGAAGCGACCCTAATCAATGAATCGCAACTGAAGACTTTTTTCAGCTTCGACAGCAGTTTGTTAACGAACAGTAGAGAATACCAGATTGCACGCATACTGGAATTACGCGTGACTGGCGGGAAAAGAAGGGTTTGTAAATATAACCCTGATCAAGACATCAATTTGCTTGGTTTTAAGCAATTCAATTGAATATATATCGTTGCATCCACGTCTCGATAAGTAGCGTAATAGTATTCCAGCTACCAATGTTAATACACAAGTTCTTCATATCTCGCATTCTTTGTAATGACGGAAGCGACCCTAATCAACGAATCGCAACTGAAGACTTTTTTCAGCTTCGACAGCAGTTTGTTAACGAACAGTAGAGAATACCAGATTACACGCATACTGGAATTACGCGTGACTGGCCTGTAGAGCAGGGGTAATAAATATAACCCTGACCAAGAGCCCACTTTCCTTGGTTTTAAGCTATTCAATTGAATATACGCCGATGCATCCACGTCTCGATAATTAGCGTAAGTGTATTCCAGCTACCAATGTTAATATACAAGTTCGTCATATATCACATTCTTTGTAATGACGGAAGCGACCCTTATCAATGAATAGCAACTGAAGACTTTTTTCAGCTCCGACAGCATTTTCATAACGAACAGTAGAGAATACCAGATTACACGCATACTGGAATTGCGCGTGACTGGCTTGAAGAACAGGGGTTGTAAATATAACCGTGACCAAGACCCCACTTTGCTTGGTTTTATGCCATTCAATTGAATATATACCGTGTCATCCACGTCTCGATAAGTAGCGTAAATGTATTCCAGCTACCAGTGTTAATACGCAAGTTCTTCATATATCGCATTCTTTGTAATGACGGAAGCGACCCTAATCAATGAATAGCAACTGAAGACCTTTTCAGCTCCAACAGCATTTTCATAACGAACAGTAGAGAATACCAGATTACACGCATACTGGAATTGCGCGTGACTGGCTTTAAGAACAGGGGTTGTAAATATAACCCATATAAAGACCCCACTTTGCTTGGTTTTAAGCCATTCAATTGAATATATGCCGTTGCATCCACGTCTCGATAAGTAGTGTAAATGTATTCCAGCTACCAGTGTTAATACACAAGTTCTTCATATATCGCATTCTTTGTAATGACGGAAGTGACCCTAGTCAATGAATCGCAACTGAAGGCTTTTTTCAGCTTCGACAGCATTTTCTTAACGAACAGTAGAGGATACCAGATTAAACGCATACTGGAATTACGCGTGACTGACTTGAAGAGCAGGGGTGGTAAATATAACTCTGCTCAAGACCCCAATTTGCTTGGTTTTATGCCATTCAATTGAATATATACCGTGTCATCCACGTCTCGATAAGTAGCGTAAATGTATTCCAGCTACCAGTGTTAATACACAAGTTCTTCATATATCGCATTCTTTGTAATGACGGAAGCGACCCTAATCAATGAATGGCAACTGAAGACTTTTTTCAGCTCCGACAGCATTTTCATAACGAACAGTAGAGAATACCAGATTACACGCATACTGGAATTACGCGTGACTGGCTTGAAGAGCAGGGGTTGTAAATATATCCCTGACCAAGACCCCACTGTGTTTGGTGTTAAGCCATTCAATTGAATATATACCGTTGCATCCAGGTCTCGATAAGTAGCGTAAGTGTATTCCAGCTACCAATTTTAATACACAAGTCATTCATATATCGCATTTTTTGTAAAGACGCAAGCGACCCTAATCAATGAATCCCAACTGAATACTTTTTTCAGCTTCGAGAGGAGATGTTAACGAACAGAAGAGAATACCAGATTATACGCTTACTGGAATTACGCGTTACTGGCGGGAAGAGCAGGGGTTGTAATTATAACCCTGATGAAGACACCACTTTGCTTTGATTTTATGCCGTTCAATTGAATATATAAGGTTGCACTCGCGTCTCAATAAGTAGCGTAAATGCATTACAGCTAGCAATGTGAATAAACAAGTTCTTCATATCTCGCATTCTTTGTAATGACGGAAGCGACTCTAATCAACGAATCGCAACTGAAGACTTTTTTCAGCTTCGACAGCAGTTTGTTAACGAACAGTAGAGAATACCAGATTACACGCATACTGGAATTACGCGTGACTGGCTTGTAGAGCAGGGGTAATAAATATAACCCTGATCAAGACACCAATTTGCTTGGTTTTAAGCCATTCAATTGAATATATGCCGTTACATCCACGTCTCGATAAGTAGCGTAAATGCATTCCAGCTAGCAATGTGAATAAACGAGTTCTTCATATATCGCATTCTTTGTAATGATGGAAGCGACCCAAATCAATGAATCTCAACTGAAGACTTTTTTCAGCTCCGACAGCATTTTCTTAACGAACAGCAGAGAATACCAGATTGCACGCACACTGTAATAACGCGTGACTGGCGGGAAGAGCAGGGGTAATAAATATAACCCTGACCAAGACCCCACTTTGCTTGGTTTTAAGCCATTCAATTGAATATATATCGTTGCGTCCACGTCTCGATAAGTAGCGTAAATGTATTCCAGCTAGCAATGTTAATACACAAGTTCTTCATATATCGCATTCATTGTAATGATGGAAGCGACCCAAATCAATGAATCGCAACTGAAGATTTTTTCAGCTCCGACAGCATTTTCTTAACGAACAGTAGAGAATACCAGATTACACGCATACTCGAATTACGCGTGACTGGCTTGTAGAGCAGGGGTAATAAATATAACCCTGATCAAGACACCAATTTGCTTGGTTTTAAGCCATTCAATTGAATATATGCCGTTACATCCACGTCTGGATAAGTAGCGTAAATGCATTCCAGCTAGCAATGTGAATAAACGAGTTCTTCATATATCGCATTCTTTGTAATGATGGAAGCGACCCAAATCAATGAATCTCAACTGAAGACTTTTTTCAGCTCCGACAGCATTTTCTTAACGAACCGCAGAGAATACCAGATTGCACGCACACTGTAATAATGCGTTACTGGCGGGAAGAGCAGGGATAATAAATATAACCCTGATCAAGACACCAATTTGCTTGGTTTTAAGCCACTCAATTGAATATATGCCGTTGCATCCACGTCTCGATAAGTAGCGTAAATGCATTCCAGCTAGCAATGTTAATAAACAAGTTCTTCATATATCGCATTCTTTGTCATGATGGAAGCGACGCTAATCAACGAATCGCAACTGAAGAGTTTTTTTCAGCTTCGACAGCATTTTCTTAACGAACAGCAGAGAATACCAGATTACACGCATACTGGAATTACGCGTGACTGGCTTGAAGAGCAGGGGTGGTAAATATAACTCTGGTCAAGACCCCACTTTGCTTGGTTTTAAGCCATTCAATTGAATATATGCCGTTACATCCACGTCTCGATAAGTAGCGTAAATGTATTCCAGCTACCAATGTGAATACACAAGTTCTTCACATATCGCATTCTTTGTAATGATGCAAGCGACCGAAACCAATGAATCGCAACTGAAGACGTTTTTCAGCTCCGACAGCATTTTCTTAACGAACAGTAGAGAATACCAGATTGCACGCATACTAGAATTACGCGTGACTGGCGGGAAGAGCAGGGGTTGGAAATATAACGTTGATCAAGACCCCACTTTGCTTGGTTTTATGCCATTCAATTGAATATATACCGTGTCATCCACGTCTCGATAAGTCGCGTAAATGTATTCCAGCTACCAGT
The DNA here is from genome assembly GCF_023375885.2 of Dermacentor andersoni. Classification (NCBI taxonomy): domain Eukaryota; kingdom Metazoa; phylum Arthropoda; class Arachnida; order Ixodida; family Ixodidae; genus Dermacentor; species Dermacentor andersoni. The sequence goes on from NC_092818.1 coordinate 34,412,246, forward strand.
GTTAATACACAAGTTCTTCATATATCGCATTCTTTGTAATGACGGAAACGACCCTAATCAATGGATAGGAACTGAAGACTTTTTTCAGCTCCGACAGCATTTTCATAACGAACAGTAGAGAATACCAGATTACACGCATACTGGAATTACCCGCGACTGGCTTGAAGAGCAGGGGTAGTAAATATAACCCATATAAAGACCCCACTTTGCTTGGTTTTAAGCCATTCAATTGAATATATGCCGTTGCATCCACGTCTCGATAAGTAGTGTAAATGTATTCCAGCTACCAGTGTTAATACACAAGTACTTCATATATCGCATTCTTTGTAATGACGGAAGCGACCCTAATCAATGAATCGCAACTGAAGGCTTTTTTCAGCTTCGACAGCATTTTCTTAACGAACAGTAGAGGATACCAGATTAAACGCATACTGGAATTACGCGTGACTGGCTTGAAGAGCAGGGGTGGTAAATATAACTCTGGTCAAGACCCCACTTTGCTTGCTTTTAAGCCATTAAATTGAATATATGCCGTTACATCCACGTCTCGATAAGTAGCGTAAATGTATTCCTGCTACGAATGAGAATACACAAGTTCTTCATATATCGCATTCTTTGTAATGACGGAAGCGACCCTTATCAATAAATAGCAACTGAAGAGTTTTTTCAGCTCCGACAGCATTTTCATAACGAACAGTAGAGAATACCAGATTACACGCATACTGGAATTGCGCGTGACTGGCTTGAAGAGCAGGGGTAATAAATATAACCCATATAAAGGCCCCACTTTGTTTGGTTTTAAGCCATTCAATTGAATATATGCCGTTGCATCCACGTCTCGATAAGTAGTGCAAATATATTCCAGCTACCAGTGTTAATACACAAGTTCTTCATATATCGCATTCTTTGTAATAACGGAAGCGACCCTAATCAATTAATCGCAACTGAAGACCTTTTTCAGCTCCGAAAGGATTTTCTTAGCGAACAGTGGATAATACCAGATTAAACGCATACTGGAATAACGCGTGACTGGCTTGAAGAACAGGGGTTGTAAATATAACCGTGACCAAGGCCCCACTTTGCTTGGTTTTAAGCCATTCAATTGAATATATGCCGTTGCATCCACGTCTCGATAAGTAGCGAAAATGCATTCCAGCTAGCATTGTTAATAAACAAGTTATTCATATATCGCATTCTTTGTAATGACGGAAGCGACCCTAATCAACGAATCGCAAGTGAAGACTTTTTTCAGCTCCGACAGCATTTTCATAACGAACAGTAGAGAATACCAGATTACACGCATACTGGAATTACGCGTGACTGGCTTGAAGAGCAGGGGTAGTAAATATAACCCATATAAAGACCCCACTTTGCTTGGTTTTAAGCCATTCAATTGAATATATGCCGTTGCATCCACGTCTCGATAAGTAGTGTAAATGTATTCCAGCTACGAATGTGAATGCGCAAGTTCTTCATATATCGCATTCTTTGTAATGATGGAAGCGACCCAAATCAATGAATCGCAACTGAAGACGTTTTTCAGCTCCGACAGCATTTTCTTAACGAACAGTAGAGAATACCAGATTGCACGGATACTAGAATTACGCGTGACTGGCGGGAAGAGGAGGGGTTGTAAACATAACTCTGCTCAAGACCCCAATTTGCTTGGTTTTATGCCATTCAATTGAATATATACCGTGTCATCCACGTCTCGATAAGTAGCGTAAATGTATTCCAGCTACCAGTGTTAATACACAAGTTCTTCATATATCGCATTCTTTGTAATGACGGAAGCGACCCTAATCAATGAATGGCAACTGAAGACTTTTTTCAGCTCCGACAGCATTTTCATTACGCACAGTAGAGAATACCATACTACACGCATCCTGGAATTACGCGTGACTGGCTTGAAGAGCAGGGGTTGTAAATATATCCCTGACCAAGACCCCACTATGTTTGGTGTTAAGCCATTCAATTGAATATATGCCGTTGAATCCAGGTCTCGATAAGTAGCGTAAGTGTATTCCAGCTACCAATTTTAATACACAAGTTCTTCATATATCGCATTCTTTGTAAAGACGCAAGCGACCCTAATCAATGAATCCCAACTCAATACTTTTTTCAGCTTCGAGAGGAGATGTTAACGAACAGTAGAGAATACCAGATTATACGCTTACTGGAATTACGCGATACTGGCGGGAAGAGCAGGGGTTGAAATTATAACCCTGATGAAGACACCACTTTGCTTTGATTTTATGCCGTTCAATTGAATATATAAGGTTGCACTCACGTCTCAATAAGTAGCGTAAATGCATTCCAGCTAGCGATGTGAATAAACAAGTACTTCATATCTCGCATTCTTTGTAATGACGGATGCGACCCTAACCAATGAATCGCAACTGAAGGCTTTTTTCAGCTTCGACAGCATTTTCTTAACGAACAGTAGAGGATACCAGATTAAGCGCATACTGGAATTACGCGTGACTGGCTTGAAGAGCAGGGGTAATAAATATAATCCTGACCAAGACCCCGCATTGCTTGGTTTTAAGCCATTCAGTTGAATATATGCCGTTGCATCCATGTCTCCATAAGTAGCGTAAATGTATCCCCGCTACCAATGTGAATATCAAGCTCTTCATATATCGCATTCTTTGTGATGACGTAAGCGACCCAAATCAATGAATCGCAACTGAAGACTTTTTTCAGATTCGATAACATTTTCTTAACGAACAGCAAAGAATACCAGATTACACGCATACTGGAATTACGCGTGACTGGCTTGAAGAGTAGGGGTAATAAATATAACCTTGATCAAGACCCCACTTTGCTTGGTTTTATGCCATTCAATTGAATATATACCGTGTCATCCACGTCTCGATAAGTAGCGTAAATGTATTCCAGCTACCAGTGTTAATACGCAAGTTCTTCATATATCGCATTCTTTGTAATGACGGAAGCAACCCTAATCAATGAATAGCAACTGAAGACTTTTTTCAGCTTCGACAGCATTTTCTTAACGAACAGTAGAGTATACCAGATTACACGCATACTGGAATAACGCGTGACTGGCCTGAAGAACAGGGGTTGTAAATATAACCGTGACCAAGGCCCCACTTTGCTTGGTTTTAAGCCATTCAATTGAATATATGCCGTTGCATCCACGTCTCGATAAGTAGCGTAAATGCATTCCAGCTAGCAATGTTAATAAACAAGTTCTTCATATATCGCATTCTTTGTAATGATGGAAGCGACGCTAATCAACGAATCGCAACTGAAGAGTTTTTTTCAGCTTCGACAGCATTTTCTTAACGAACAGTAGAGGATACCAGATTAAACGCATACTGGAATTACGCGTGACTGGCTTGAAGAGCAGGGGTGGTAAATATAACTCTGGTCAAGACCCCACTTTGCTTGCTTTTAAGCCATTAAATTGAATATATGCCGTTACATCCACGTCTCGATAAGTAGCGTAAATGTATTCCTGCTACGAAAGAGAATACACAAGTTCTTCATATATCGCATTCTTTGTAATGACGGAAGCGACCCTTATCAATAAATAGCAACTGAAGAGTTTTTTCAGCTCCGACAGCATTTTCATAACGAACAGTAGAGAATACCAGATTACACGCATACTGGAATTGCGCGTGACTGGCTTGAAGAGCAGGGGTAGTAAATATAACCCATATAAAGACCCCACTTTGCTTGGCTTTAAGTTATTCAATTGAATATATGCCGTTGCATCCACGTCTCGATAAATAGTGTAAATGTATTCTAGCTACCAGTGTTAATATACAAGTTCTTCATATATAGCATTCTTTGTAATGACGGAAGCGACCCTAATCAATGAATGGCAACTGAAGACTTTTTTCAGCTCCGACAGCATTTTCATAACGAACAGTAGAGAATACCAGATTACACGCATACTGGAATTACGCGTGACTGGCGGGAAAAGAAGGGTTTGTAAATATAACCCTGATCAAGACATCAATTTGCTTGGTTTTAAGCAATTCAATTGAATATATATCGTTGCATCCACGTCTCGATAAGTAGCGTAATAGTATTCCAGCTACCAATGTTAATACACAAGTTCTTCATATATCGCATTATTTGTAATGACGGAAGCGACCCTAATCAATGAATAGCAACTGAAGACTTTTTTCAGCTCCGACAGCATTTTCATAACGAACAGTAGAGAATACCAGATTACACGCATACTGGAATTGCGCGTGACTGGCTTGAAGAACAGGGGTTGTAAATATAACCGTGACCAAGGCCCCACTTTGCTTGGTTTTATGCCATTCAATTGAATATATACCGTGTCATCCACGTCTCGATAAGTAGCGTAAATGTATTCCAGCTACCAGTGTTAATACGCAAGTTCTTCATATATCGCATTCTTTGTAATGACGGAAGCGACCCTAATCAATGAATAGCAACTGAAGACTTTTTTCAGCTCCGACAGCATTTTCATAACGAACAGTAGAGAATACCAGATTACACGCATACTGGAATTGCGCGTGACTGGCTTGAAGAACAGGGGTTGTAAATATAACCCATATAAAGACCCCACTTTGCTTGGTTTTAAGCCATTAAATTGGATATATGCCGTTACATCCACGTCTCGATAAGTAGCGTAAATGTATTCCTGCTACGAAAGAGAATACACAAGTTCTTCATATATCGCATTCTTTGTAATGACGGAAGCGACCCTTATCAATAAATAGCAACTGAAGAGTTTTTTCAGCTCCGACAGCATTTTCATAACGAACAGTAGAGAATACCAGATTACACGCATACTGGAATTGCGCGTGACTGGCTTGAAGAGCAGGGGTAATAAATATAACCCATATAAAGACCCCACTTTGTTTGGTTTTAAGCCATTCAATTGAATATATGCCGTTGCATCCACGTCTCGATAAGTAGTGCAAATATATTCCAGCTACCAGTGTTAATACACAAGTTCTTCATATATCGCATTCTTTGTAATGACGGAAGCGACCCTAATCAATTAATCGCAACTGAAGACCTTTTTCAGCTCCGAAAGGATTTTCTTAGCGAACAGTAGATAATACCAGATTAAACGCATACTGGAATAACGCGTGACTGGCTTGAAGAACAGGGGTTGTAAATATAACCGTGACCAAGGCCCCTCTTTGCTTGGTTTTAAGCCATTCAATTGAATATATGCCGTTGCATCCACGTCTCGATAAGTAGCGAAAATGCATTCCAGCTAGCAATGTTAATAGACAAGTTCTTCATATATCGCATTCTTTGTAATGACGGAAGCGACCCTAATCAACGAATCGCAACTGAAGACTTTTTTCAGCTCCGACAGCATTTTCATAACGAACAGTAGAGAATACCAGATTACACGCATACTAGAATTACGCGTGACTGGCTTGAAGAGCAGGGGTGGTAAATATAACTCTGGTCAAGACCCCACTTTGCTTGGTTTTAAGCCATTCAATTGAATATATGCCGTTACATCCACGTCTCCATAAGTAGCTTAAATGTATTCCAGCTACGAATGTGAATACACAAGTTCTTCATATATCGCATTCTTTGTAATGATGGAAGCGACCCAAATCAATGAATCGCAACTGAAGACGTTTTTCAGCTCCGACAGCATTTTCTTAACGAACAGTAGAGAATACCAGATTGCACGCATACTAGAATTACGCGTGACTGGCGGGAAGAGCAGGGGTTGTAAACATAACTCTGCTCAAGACCCCAATTTGCTTGGTTTTATGCCATTCAATTGAATATATACTGTGTCATCCACGTCTCGATAAGTAGCGTAAATGTATTCCAGCTACCAGTGTTAATATACAAGTTCTTCATATATAGCATTCTTTGTAATGACGGAAGCGACCCTAATCAATGAATGGCAACTGAAGACTTTTTTCAGCTCCGACAGCATTTTCATAACGAACAGTAGAGAATACCAGATTACACGCATACTGGAATTACGCGTGACTGGCGGGAAAAGAAGCGTCTGTAAATATAACCCTGATCAAGACATCAATTTGCTTGGTTTTAAGCAATTCAATTGAATATATATCGTTGCATCCACGTCTCGATAAGTAGCGTAATAGTATTCCAGCTACCAATGTTAATACACAAGTTCTTCATATATCGCATTCTTTGTAATGACGGAAGCGACCCTAATCATTGAATAGCAACTGAAGACTTTTTTCAGCTCCGACAGCATTTTCATAACGAACAGTAGAGAATACCAGAGTACACGCATACTGGAATTGCGCGTGACTGGCTTGAAGAACAGGGGTTATAAATATAACCGTGACCAAGGCCCCACTTTGCTTGGTTTTATGCCATTCAATTGAATATATACCGTGTCATCCACGTCTCGATAAGTAGCGTAAATGTATTCCAGCTACCAGTGTTAATACGCAAGTTCTTCATATATCGCATTCTTTGTAATGACGGAAGCGACCCTAATCAATGAATAGCAACTGAAGACTTTTTTCAGCTCCGACAGCATTTTCATAACGAACAGTAGAGAATACCAGATTACCCGCATACTGGAATTGCGCGTGACTGGCTTGAAGAACAGGGGTTGTAAATATAACCCATATAAAGACCCCACTTTGCTTGGTTTTAAGCCATTCAATTGAATATATGCCGTTGCATCCACGTCTCGATAAGTAGTGTAAATGTATTCCAGCTACCAGTGTTAATACACAAGTTCTTCATATATCGCATTCTTTGTAATGACGGAAGTGACCCTAATCAATGAATCGCAACTGAAGGCTTTTTTCAGCTTCGACAGCATTTTCTTAACGAACAGTAGAGGATACCAGATTAAACGCATACTGGAATTACGCGTGACTGGCTTGAAGAGCAGGGGTGGTAAATATAACTCTGCTCAAGACCCCAATTTGCTTGGTTTTATGCCATTCAATTGAATATATACCGTGTCATCCACGTCTCGATAAGTAGCGTAAATGTATTCCAGCTACCAGTGTTAATACACAAGTTCTTCATATATCGCATTCTTTGTAATGACGGAAGCGACCCTAATCAATGAATGGCAACTGAAGACTTTTTTCAGCTCCGACAGCATTTTCATAACGAACAGTAGAGAATACCAGATTACACGCATACTGGAATTACGCGTGACTGGCTTGAAGAGCAGGGGTTGTAAATATATCCCTGACCAAGACCCCACTGTGTTTGGTGTTAAGCCATTCAATTGAATATATACCGTTGCATCCAGGTCTCGATAAGTAGCGTAAGTGTATTCCAGCTACCAATTTTAATACACAAGTTATTCATATATCGCATTTTTTGTAAAGACGCAAGCGACCCTAATCAATGAATCCCAACTGAATACTTTTTTCAGCTTCGAGAGGAGATGTTAACGAACAGAAGAGAATACCAGATTATATGCTTACTGGAATTACGCGTTACTGGCGGGAAGAGCAGGGGTTGTAATTATAACCCTGATGAAGACACCACTTTGCTTTGATTTTATGCCGTTCAATTGAATATATAAGGTTGCACTCACGTCTCAATAAGTAGCGTAAATGCATTCCAGCTAGCAATGTGAATAAACAAGTTCTTCATATCTCGCATTCTTTGTAATGACGGAAGCGACCCTAATCAACGAATCGCAACTGAAGACTTTTTTCAGCTTCGACAGCAGTTTGTTAACGAACAGTAGAGAATACCAGATTACACGCATACTGGAATTACACGTGACTGGCTTGTAGAGCAGGGGTAATAAATATAACCCTGATCAAGACACCAATTTGCTTGGTTTTAAGCCATTCAATTGAATATATGCCGTTACATCCACGTCTCGATAAGTAGCGTAAACGCATTCCAGCTAGCAATGTGAATAAACGAGTTCTTCATATATCGCATTCTTTGTAATGATGGAAGCGACCCAAATCAATGAATCTCAACTGAAGACTTTTTTCAGCTCCGACAGCATTTTCTTAGCGAACAGTAGAGAATACCAGATTACACGCATACTCGAATTACGCGTGACTGGCTTGTAGAGCAGGGGTAATAAATATAACCCTGATCAAGACACCAATTTGCTTGGTTTTAAGCCATTAAATTGAATATATGCCGTTACATCCACGTCTCGATAAGCAGCGTAAATGCATTCCAGCTAGCAATGTGAATAAACGAGTTCTTCATATATCGCATTCTTTGTAATGATGGAAGCGACCCAAATCAATGAATCTCAACTGAAGACTTTTTTCAGCTCCGACACCATTTTCTTAACGAACCGCAGAGAATACCAGGTTGCACGCACACTGTAATAACGCGTGACAGGCGGGAAGAGCAGGGGTAATAAATATAACCCTGATCAAGACACCAATTTGCTTGGTTTTAAGCCATTCAATTGAATATATGCCGTTGCATCCACGTCTCGATAAGTAGCGTAAATGTATTCCACCTACCAGTGTTAATACACAAGTTCTTCATATATCGCATTCTTTGTAAAGACGGAAGCGACCCTAATCAATGAATCCCAACTGAATACTTTTTTCAGCTTTGACAGCAGCTTGTTAACGAACAGTAGAGAATACCAGATTATACGCTTACTGGAATTACGCGTTACTGGCGGGAAGAGGAGGGGTTGTAAATATAACCCTGATGAAGACACCACGTTGCTTTGATTTTATGCCGTTCAATTGAATATATAAGGTTGCACTCATGTCTCAATAAGTAGCGTAAATGCATTCCAGCTAGCAATGTGAATAAACAAGTTCTTCATATCTCGCATTCTTTGTAATGACGGAAGCGACCCTAATCAATGAATCGCAACTGAAGACTTTTTTCAGCTTCGACAGCAGTTTGTTAACGAACAGTAGAGCATACCAGATTGCACGCATACTGGAATTACGCGTGACTGGCGGGAAAAGAAGGGTTTGTAAATATAACCCTGATCAAGACATCAATTTGCTTGCTTTTAAGCAATTCAATTGAATATATACCGTGTCATCCACGTCTCGATAAGTAGCGTAAATGTATTCCAGCTACCAGTGTTAATACGCAAGTTCTTCATATATCGCATTCTTTGTAATGACGGAAGCGACCCTAATCAATGAATAGCAACTGAAGACTTTTTTCAGCTCCGACAGCATTTTCATAACGAACAGTAGAGAATACCAGATTACACGCATACTGGAATTGCGCGTGACTGGCTTGAAGAACAGGGCTTGTAAATATAACCGTGACCAAGGCCCCACTTTGCTTGGTTTTAAGCCATTCAATTGAATATATGCTGTTGCATCCACGTCTCGATAAGTAGCGTAAATGCATTCTAGCTACCAGTGTTAATACACAAGTTCTTCATATATCGCATTCTTTGTAAAGACGGAAGCGACCCTAATCAATGAACCGCAACTGAAGGCTTTTTTCAGCTTCGACAGCATTTTCTTAACGAACAGTAGAGGATACCAGATTAAACGCATACTGGAATTACGCGTGACTGGCTTGAAGAGCAGGGGTGGTAAATATAACTCTGCTCAAGACCCCAATTTGCTTGGTTTTATGCCAATCAATTGAATATATACCGTGTCATCCACGTCTCGATAAGTAGCGTAAATGTATTCCAGCTACCAGTGTTAATACACAAGTTCTTCATATATCGCATTCTTTGTAATGATGGAAGCGACCCTAATCAATGAATAGCAACTGAAGGTTTTTTTCAGCTCCGACAGCATTTTCATAACGAACAGTAGAGAATACCAGATTACACGCATACCGGAATTACGCGTGACTGGCTTGAAGAGCAGGGGTTGTAAATATATCCCTGACCAAGACCCCACTATGTTTGGTGTTAAGCCATTCAATTGAATATATATCGTTGCGTCCACGTCTCGATAAGTAGCGTAAATGCATTCCAGCTAGCAATGTGAATACACAAGTTCTTCATGTATCGCATTCTTTGTAATGACAGAAGCGATCTAATCAATGAATCGCAACTGAAGGCTTTTTTCAGCTTCGACAGCAGTTTGTTAACGAACAGTAGAGAATACCAGATTACACGCATACTGGAATTACGCGTGACTGGCTTGTAGAGCAGGGGTAATAAATATAACCCTGATCAAGACACCAATTTGCTTCGTTTTAAGCCATTCAATTAAATATATGCCGTTACATCCACGTCTCGATAAGTAGCGTAAATGCATTCCAGCTAGCAATGTGAATAAACGAGTTCTTCATATATCGCATTCTTTGTAATGATGCAAGCGACCCAAATCAATTAATCTCAACTGAAGACTTTTTTCAGCTCCTGTGGTGTCTGGCTCAGACCAGACGCATGACACTGGACCACGCAAGCGCAGTATGCAACTCTCCTTTATTCGTCACAGTAAAGCCACTTATATAGGAAATCATAGTGAATGACGATGACGATATGTACACTGAAAGAAACGAAACTGAAACAATAAAGAAGGATACAACATCGCCTCGCGCTTGAAAATACAACACATTGATTTGCAACAACCAAAATAACTCGAACTGAACACTTATTGTTCAGGTAAAGAAAACCCATATCTTTCGACAGGTCGGCGTACCCTAGTGCTGCGACGCAAAGGTTGCTCCACCGAATCCTCTAAAGGAGCGACCACTTCTTCATTAACTTCAGCCCTTGTTTCCGGCGATCGCAACAGTTCCCCCTGTTCAGCGTCTGCGCGGCTTTCAGTCCCAGCGGTACCCGAGTAGTCATGAGGCAATTCCCATGTCCATTGTTCTGTTGTCTGCGACTGATTGCAGGGAACCCGAACTAGTTTAGACGCGTTCCAGCAACGACCGTCGCTCATCAAAAAGCTATTTTTGCCTTTTCTGCCGACAATCTTGAAAGGTCCCATGTAGTTTACCGACGCTTTCCCACCGCCTGCTGGCTTGCGTACACGAACGAAGTCCCCTACACAAAAGGCTGGTCTTTTCGCACCTCGCCTCCTGTCCGTATACTGTTTTGCATACGTCTGCTTCGCCTTAACCCTAGCAGGAACGTTTTTATTCGAACCGGCATGAACACCCTCTCTTGTCGGCAAACCCACTGTATTGAGTCTTGTCCTTGGCTGGCGCCCGTGAAGCAACTTGGCTGGCGACACACCCGTTGTCGCATGCGGCGTCGACCTATATATGCCGAGATAGTCAACCACAGCAGCCTGGAGGGGCCGTTGTTCCAATCGGGCAACCTGCATGAAATCTTTCAGCACGCGGTTAAAGCGTTCAATCGCACCGTTTCCTTGTGGATAGTACAGAGAAGAACAACGATGCGCAATGCCCCTCTCTCTCAAGAATGTTTCAAACATTTGCGATCTGAACTGAGGCCCATTATCTGTGACAATTTCTTCCGGATAGCCTTCTCGGCTGAACACAGTCTGCAAAAAATCGACCACACTCTGTGACGTCACTGTAGATGAAAAGGCAACCTCAGGCCACTTGGAATGATAATCGATCAGCGATATCATGTACCTACAGTTTGAAGGGGCCCAGTCAATCGGTCCCACTATATCCATTGCTAACTTCTGCCATGGTAGCGCTGTAAACGTCACCGGCTGCAGCGGTGCAAACGACGGTTTAGCGGACTTGTCCGCGGCCTGGCAGATATGACAGAAATGGATTGCTTCTTCTACCTGTTTATTCAAACGCGGCCACCAGTAAAGATCACGTAGTCTCTGCTTCGTCCTCACAATTCCTGGGTGACCTTCGTGCGCAAAACCAACAAGGAGCGAGGTTAATTCACTCGGAACAACTACCTGCTCGCCGCGCATCAAAAGGCCATCAACAAAAGAAAGCTCTCCCCGCACGTTAAAGTACGGCATTACTTCTGCTGGCAAAGCTTTTCTAGGCGCCCAACCATGTACCACGTGTACAACAACCTGTTGTAGTGTGCTGTCTGCAGCAGTGGCCACCTGCAGCCGTTCCTTTGTTAGGCACTCTGATACAACGGACACAATTTCTTCCTGCATCGTCTGCAGCGAATCACAGTCAAGAGGTAGGCGTGAAAGCGCATCGGCCACGACATTTTGCGATCCCTTTTGGTACTCTATGTCGAAGTTATAATACAAAAGTCGAGCTGACCATCTGGATATACGCAAAGGTCGGCGTCCTGTACCGGCAGCTGAAAGTAACGTCACCAGTGCCTGATGGTCCGTACGCAACAAAAATTTTCTACCCCACAAGTAGACGTGCCAGTGCTCGCACGCGAAGAGACAAGCAAGGGCCTCACGTTCCCCAACGGAGTACTTCCGCTCAGCAGGAGTCAGGGCACGTGATGCGAAGGCCACCGTGCGTACGCTGTCACCATCGCGTTGCTGAAGAACGGCTCCCAGTCCCTTATCAGAAGCATCTGTTGTAACAATTACATCAAGGTCTGGGTTAAACATTTGTATGACTGGGCTTGAAGACAAAGCTGTCTTAACAAGCTGGAAGCTACGCTCAGCCTCATCATCCCACGTGAACTGTTGACCAGACCGCAGGAGCCTTCTAAGCGGCTCGACGAGATCAGCAAATCGCGGCACAAACCGAGCATAGTAACCAGCGAGACCCAAAAATGACCTCAAAGTGGCAACATCGTGAGGAGCAGGCACTTTCACAATAGCATCAACCTTAGACTGCAATGGTGCGAGCCCTTTTGAGCTCACCGTATGCCCTAAAAAGGATAGCTCTGAAACAGCAAATGTGCATTTCTGGTTGAGCTTTAAACCTGAATCACCAATGCGTTTTAGCACCTGGTGTAGATTCTTGTGGTGCTCCTCACGTGTCTTGCCCCACACAATCACATCATCAATGTAACAAAGTACACCTTTACAATCTTTCAAAATATGCTGCATCATTCTCTGAAAGGCCGAAGGGGCAGATGCAAGGCCAAAACACACTCTCTTAAAACGAAACAATCCTTCGTGTGTGATAAAGGTGGTTAGTCCCCGACTTTCCGGAGTCAGTTCTAGCTGATGGTATGCCGACGCTAAATCGAGCTTTGAGAAGCACGTTCCTCCAGCTAGTTCATGAAGTAGTTCCTCTGTATGCGGAAGAGGAAAAGCATCGGCAATTACTGCCTTGTTCACTTCACGTAGGTCCACACACAGCCTAATTGAACCGTCCTTCTTCCTCACGACGACGATCGGTGAAATCCACTCCGATGCGTCGACAGGTTCAATTATATCTTCGGCCAGCAGACGTTGTATCTCTGCCGATACCTGTTGCCGTAGCGTGAGCGGCAGGCGTCGGAGCTTCGCAACGACTGGTTTCACAGATGAACGGTATTTAACATGGTGAACAAAGCCTTTCACATGCCCTAACTGTTCCGTGAACAAGTGCGCAAACTGTTGCGTGAATTCTGAAGGCAGTGAATTAGGGCATGTCACCTGGCAGCAATTCAAGGTTGAGCCGTTGATAGTGATTCCCAGGCTCCGAACGGCATCAAGCCCCAGCAGCGAAGTGCCCTTGGTTGTGACATGAAAAAGCACACTGGCTGTGTTTCCCTTGTAAGATACGTCAGCAAGAAAGCAACCGCTTAACTTGATTTGTTCTCCGGAATAGTTACACAAATTGGCAGTCGGCGGTCGCAACGAGTAGGTGTTGGCTAGATATTTGTGGTAGTGCTCTTCACTGAGCAAAGAAACAGTAGCGCCCGTGTCGACAAGCAACGACAATCTTATCTTCCCGATAGAAATGTTGGCTCGAATATCTTTCGCCGACGCATTACGGTTACCGATTTGAAGTACCGTGACGGCGTTGGCCTTCTCGGGTTTTCGAACGGCATATTTCTTTTTCTTCGATTTGCATATGCTTGAAAAGTGACCAATTTTTCCACAAGAGTGGCAACGCTTGTTTTTCGCCGGACATGCATTCGAGTTAGCCATATGCGATGACGAACCGCACCTGTAGCAACTTCTTTGCTCAGAGTCTGACCTTTTTCGCACATCTTGAATCTTGTTCACAGAGCTATGCGCGAATTCCCCGAGCTCTTGTTGCGTTTGCTCAATTTGCTTCCCGATGTCAACAGCACGCTGCAGTGTAAGCGAAGAACCTTCATAAAGCAAGCGTTCACGGGTTGTTCGTGACGAAGTGCCTTCCAGTAATTGGTCTCGAATCATGCTATCGGTAGCACTGCCAAAATTGCAAGTAGACGCAAGGTCCCGAAGACTGTTTGTAAATGCTTGAAAGGTCTCACCAGGCAGTTGTCGTCTTTGGCGAAACCGGCGCCGCTCCACCAAATCATTCGTAGCGCTCGCGAAATGCGTATCCAGTGCAGCAAGCGCATCCTTGAACTGGTCCACCTTGTCCTCGTCCTTGGCGTCCGCGGTGACGTCGGCTCCTTGTGGAAGGATGCTGTAGAATATTCGCTGGCCTTCAACCCCGAGCGAGTTTAGCAGAATTGCCTTGCAACGCTTCGGCTTCAGTTCATCGCCGCCAATGGCCTCCAGGAAATTCAGGAATACGCGTTTCCACTGCTGCCAAGGCACAGCCGGGTCACCGGGTGCAGGCAAGAAAGGGGGCGGTGCTGGGAAACACCCGAGCGGCATGGCTCCGATACTGACCCTCGTCGCCAATATGTGGTGTCTGGCTCAGACCAGACGCATGACACTGGACCACGCAAGCGCAGTATGCAACTCTCCTTTATTCGTCACAGTAAAGCCACTTATATAGGAAATCATAGTGAATGACGATGACGATATGTACACTGAAAGAAACGAAACTGAAACAATAAAGAAGGATACAACAGCTCCGACAGCATTTTCTTAACGAACAGTAGAGAATACCAGATTACACGCATACTCGAATTACGCGTGACTGGCTTGTAGAGCAGGGGTAATAAATATAACCCTGATCAAGACACCAATTTGCTTGGTTTTAAGCCATTCAATTGAATATATATCGTTGCGTCCACGTCTCGATAAGTAGCGTAAATGCATTCCAGCTAGCAATGTGAATACACAAGTTCTTCATGTATCGCATTCTTTGTAATGACAGAAGCGATCTAATCAATGAATCGCAACTGAAGGCTTTTTTCAGCTTCGACAGCATTTTCTTAACGAACAGTAGAGAATACCAGATTGCACGCATAATAGAATTACGCGTGACTGGCGGGAAGAGCAGGGATTGTAAATATAACTCTGGTCAAGACCCCACTTTGCTTGGTTTTAAGCCATTCAATTGAATATATGCCGTTACATCCACGTCTCGATAAGTAGCGTAAATGTATTCCAGCTACCAATGTGAATACACAACTTCATCATATATCGCATTCATTGTAATGATCGAAGCGACCCAAATCAATGAATCGCAACAGAAGACTTTTTTCAGCTTCGACAGCATTTTCATAACGAACAGTAGAGAATACCAGATTGCACGCATACTAGAATTACGCGTGACTGGCGGGAAGAGCAGGGATTGTAAATATAACTCTGGTCAAGACCCCACTTTGCTTGGTTGTAAGCCATTCAATTGAAAATATACCGTTGTATTCACGTCGCGATAAGTAGCGTATATGTATTCCAGCTGCCAATGTTAATACATAGGTTCTTCATATATCGCATTCTTTGTAAAGACGCAAGCGACCCTAATCAATGAATCCCAACTGAATACTTTTTTCAGCTTCGACAGCAGCTTGTTAACGAACAGTAGAGAATACCAGATTATACGCTTACTGGAATTACGCGTTACTGGCGGGAAGAGGAGGGGTTGTAAATATAACCCTGATGAAGACACCACGTTGCTTTGATTTTATGCCGTTCAATTGAATATATAAGGTTGCACTCATGTCTCAATAAGTAGCGTAAATGCATTCCAGCTAGCAATGTGAATAAACAAGTTCTTCATATCTCGCATTCTTTGTAATGACGGAAGCGACCCTAATCAATGAATCGCAACTGAAGACTTTTTTCAGCTTCGACAGCAGTTTGTTAACGAACAGTAGAGAATACCAGATTGCACGCATACTGGAATTACGCGTGACTGGCGGGAAAAGAAGGGTTTGTAAATATAACCCTGATCAAGACATCAATTTGCTTGGTTTTAAGCAATTCAATTGAATATATATCGTTGCATCCACGTCTCGATAAGTAGCGTAATAGTATTCCAGCTACCAATGTTAATACACAAGTTCTTCATATATCGCATTCTTTGTAATGACGGAAGTGGCCCTAATCAATGAATCGCAACAGAAAGCTTTTTTCAGCTCCGACAGCATTTTCATAACAAACAGTAGAGAATACCAGATTACACGCATACTGGAATTACGCGTGACTGGCTTATAGAGCAGGGGTAGTAAATATAACCCTGATCAAGACCCCGCTTTGCTTGGTTTTATGCCATTCAATTGAATATATATCGTTGCATCCACGTCTCGATAAGTAGCGTAATAGTATTCCAGCTACCTATGTTAATACACAAGTTCTTCATATATCGCATTCTTTGTAATGACGGAAGCGACCCTAATCAATGAATAGCAACTGAAGACTTTTTTCAGCTCCGACAGCATTTTCATAACGAACAGGAGAGAATACCAGATTACACGCATACTGGTATTGCGCGTGACTGGCTTGAAGAACAGGGGTTGTAAATATAACCGTGACCAAGGCCCCACTTTGCTTGGTTTTATGCCATTCAATTGAATATATACCGTGTCATCCACGTCTCGATAAGTAGCGTAAATGCATTCTAGCTACCAGTGTTAATACACAAGTTCTTCATATATCGCATTCTTTGTAAAGACGGAAGCGACCCTAATCAATGAACCGCAACTGAAGGCTTTTTTCAGCTTCGACAGCATTTTCTTAACGAACAGTAGAGGATACCAGATTAAACGCATACTGGAATTACGCGTGACTGGCTTGAAGAGCAGGGGTGGTAAATATAACTCTGCTCAAGACCCCAATTTGCTTGGTTTTATGCCAATCAATTGAATATATACCGTGTCATCCACGTCTCGATAAGTAGCGTAAATGTATTCCAGCTACCAGTGTTAATACACAAGTTCTTCATATATCGCATTCTTTGTAATGATGGAAGCGACCCTAATCAATGAATAGCAACTGAAGGCTTTTTTCAGCTCCGACAGCATTTTCATAACGAACAGTAGAGAATACCAGATTACACGCATACCGGAATTACGCGTGACTGGCTTGAAGAGCAGGGGTTGTAAATATATCCCTGACCAAGACCCCACTATGTTTGGTGTTAAGCCATTCAATTGAATATATATCGTTGCGTCCACGTCTCGATAAGTAGCGTAAATGCATTCCAGCTAGCAATGTGAATACACAAGTTCTTCATGTATCGCATTCTTTGTAATGACAGAAGCGATCTAATCAATGAATCGCAACTGAAGGCTTTTTTCAGCTTCGACAGCAGTTTGTTAACGAACAGTAGAGAATACCAGATTACACGCATACTGGAATTACGCGTGACTGGCTTGTAGAGCAGGGGTAATAAATATAACCCTGATCAAGACACCAATTTGCTTCGTTTTAAGCCATTCAATTAAATATATGCCGTTACATCCACGTCTCGATAAGTAGCGTAAATGCATTCCAGCTAGCAATGTGTATAAACGAGTTCTTCATATATCGCATTCTTTGTAATGATGCAAGCGACCCAAATCAATTAATCTCAACTGAAGACTTTTTTCAGCTCCGACAGCATTTTCTTAACGAACAGTAGAGAATACCAGATTACACGCATACTCGAATTACGCGTGACTGGCTTGTAGAGCAGGGGTAATAAATATAACCCTGATCAAGACACCAATTTGCTTGGTTTTAAGCCATTCAATTGAATATATATCGTTGCGTCCACGTCTCGATAAGTAGCGTAAATGCATTCCAGCTAGCAATGTGAATACACAAGTTCTTCATGTATCGCATTCTTTGTAATGACAGAAGCGATCTAATCAATGAATCGCAACTGAAGGCTTTTTTCAGCTTCGACAGCATTTTCTTAACGAACAGTAGAGAATACCAGATTGCACGCATAATAGAATTACGCGTGACTGGCGGGAAGAGCAGGGATTGTAAATATAACTCTGGTCAAGACCCCACTTTGCTTGGTTTTAAGCCATTCAATTGAATATATGCCGTTACATCCACGTCTCGATAAGTAGCGTAAATGTATTCCAGCTACCAATGTGAATACACAACTTCATCATATATCGCATTCTTTGTAATGATCGAAGCGACCCAAATCAATGAATCGCAACAGAAGACTTTTTTCAGCTTCGACAGCATTTTCATAACGAACAGTAGAGAATACCAGATTGCACGCATACTAGAATTACGCGTGACTGGCGGGAAGAGCAGGGATTGTAAATATAACTCTGGTCAAGACCCCACTTTGCTTGGTTGTAAGCCATTCAATTGAAAATATACCGTTGTATTCACGTCGCGATAAGTAGCGTATATGTATTCCAGCTGCCAATGTTAATACATAGGTTCTTCATATATCGCATTCTTTGTAAAGACGCAAGCGACCCTAATCAATGAATCCCAACTGAATACTTTTTTCAGCTTCGACAGCAGCTTGTTAACGAACAGTAGAGAATACCAGATTATACGCTTACTGGAATTACGCGTTACTGGCGGGAAGAGGAGGGGTTGTAAATATAACCCTGATGAAGACACCACGTTGCTTTGATTTTATGCCGTTCAATTGAATATATAAGGTTGCACTCATGTCTCAATAAGTAGCGTAAATGCATTCCAGCTAGCAATGTGAATAAACAAGTTCTTCATATCTCGCATTCTTTGTAATGACGGAAGCGACCCTAATCAATGAATCGCAACTGAAGACTTTTTTCAGCTTCGACAGCAGTTTGTTAACGAACAGTAGAGAATACCAGATTGCACGCATACTGGAATTACGCGTGACTGGCGGGAAAAGAAGGGTTTGTAAATATAACCCTGATCAAGACATCAATTTGCTTGGTTTTAAGCAATTCAATTGAATATATATCGTTGCATCCACGTCTCGATAAGTAGCGTAATAGTATTCCAGCTACCAATGTTAATACACAAGTTCTTCATATATCGCATTCTTTGTAATGACGGAAGTGGCCCTAATCAATGAATCGCAACAGAAAGCTTTTTTCAGCTCCGACAGCATTTTCATAACAAACAGTAGAGAATACCAGATTACACGCATACTGGAATTACGCGTGACTGGCTTATAGAGCAGGGGTAGTAAATATAACCCTGATCAAGACCCCGCATTGCTTGGTTTTAAGCCATTCAATTGCATATATGCCGTTGCATCCACGTCTCCATAAGTAGCGTAAATGTATTCCAGCTAGCAATGTGAATACACACTTTCTTCATATATCGCATTCTTTGCAATAACGGAAGCGGCCCTAATCAATGAATCGCAACTGAAGACTTTTTTCAGCTCCGATAGGTTTTTCTTAACGAACAGTAGAGAATACCAGATTACACGCATACTGGAATTACGCGTGACTGGCTTGAAGAACAGGGGTTTTAAATATAACCGTGACCAAGACCCCACTTTGCTTGGTTTTAAGCCATTCAATTTAATATATGCCGTTGCATCCACGTCTCGATAAGTAGCGTAAATGTATCCCCGCTACCAATGTGAATATCAAGCTCTTCATATATCGCATTCTTTGTGATGACGGAAGCGACCCAAATCAATGAATCGCAACTGAAGACTTTTTTCAGCTTCGACAGCATTTTCTTAACGAACAGCAGAGAATACCAGATTAAACGCATACTGGAATTACGCGTGACTGGTTTGAAGAGCAGGGGTAATAAATATAACCTTGATAAAGACCCCACTTTGCTTGGTTTTATGCCATTCAATTGAATATATACCGTGTCATCCACGTCTCGATAAGTAGCGTAAATGTATTCCAGCTACCAGTGTTAATACGCAAGCTCTTCATATATCGCATTCTTTGTAATGACGGAAGCGACCCTAATCAATGAATAGCAACTGAAGACTTTTTTCAGCTCCGACAGCATTTTCATAACGAACAGTAGAGAATACCAGATTACACGCATACTGGAATTGCGCGTGACTGGCTTGAAGAGCAGGGGTAATAAATATAACCCATATAAAGACCCTACTTTGTTTGGTTTTAAGCCATTCAATTGAATATATGCCGTTGCATCCACGTTTCGATAAGTAGTACAAATATATTCCAGCTACCAGTGTTAATACACAAGTTCTTCATATATCGCATTCTTTGTGATGACGGAAGCGACCCTAATCAATTAATCGCAACTGAAGACCTTTTTCAGCTCCGAAAGGATTTTCTTAGCGAACAGTAGATAATACCAGATTAAACGCATACTGGAATAACGCGTGACTGGCTTGAAGAACAGGGGTTGTAAATATAACCGTGACCAACGCCCCACTTTGCTTGGTTTTAAGCCATTCAATTGAATATATGCCGTTGCATCCACGTCTCGATAAGTAGCGAAAATGCATTCCAGCTAGCAATGTTAATAAACAAGTTCTTCACATATCGCATTCTTTGTAATGACGGAAGCGACCCTAATCAACGAATCGCAACTGAAGACTTTTTTCAGCTCCGACAGCATTTTCATAACGAACAGTAGAGAATACCAGATTACACGCATACTGGAATTACGCGTGACTGGCTTGAAGAGCAGGGGTAGTAAATATAACCCATATAAAGACCACACTTTGCTTGGTTTTAAGCCATTCAATTGAATATATGCCGTTGCATCCACGTCTCGATAAGTAGTGTAAATGTATTCCAGCTACGAATGTGAATGCACAAGTTCTTCATATATCGCATTCTTTGTAAAGACGCAAGCGACCCTAATCAATGAATCCCAACTCAATACTTTTTTCAGCTTCGAGAGGAGATGTTAACGAACAGTAGAGAATACCAGATTATACGCTTACTGGAATTACGCGATACTGGCGGGAAGAGCAGGGGTTGTAATTATAACCCTGATGAAGACACCACTTTGCTTTGATTTTATGCCGTTCAATTGAATATATAAGGTTGCACTCACGTCTCAATAAGTAGCGTAAATGCATTCCAGCTAGCGATGTGAATAAACAAGTTCTTCATATCTCGCATTCTTTGTAATGACGGAAGCGACCCTAATCAACGAATCGCAAATGAAGACTTTTTTCAGCTTCGACAGCAGTTTGTTAACGAACAGTAGAGAATACCAGATTACACGCATACTGGAATTACGCGTGACTGGCCTGTAGAGCAGGGGTAATAAATATAACCCTGACCAAGAGCCCACTTTCCTTGGTTTTAAGCTATTCAATTGAATATACGCCGATGCATCCACGTCTCGATAAATAGCGTAAGTGTATTCCAGCTACCAATGTTAATATACAAGTTCGTCATATATCACATTCTTTGTAATGACGGAAGCGACCCTTATCAATGAATCGCAACTGAAGACTTTTTTCAGCTCTGATAGGATTTTCTTAACGAACAGTAGAGAATACCAGATCACACGCATACTGGAATTACGCGTGACTGGCTTGAAGAGCAGGGGTTGTAAATATATCCCTGACAAAGACCCCACTATGCTTGGTTTTAAGCATTTCATTTGAATATATACCGTTGCATCCACGTCTCGATAAGTAGCGTAAATGCATTCCAGCTAGCAATGTGAATACACACTTTCTTCATATATCGCATTCTTTGTAATAACGGAAGCGACCCTAATCAATGAATCGCAACTGAAGACTTTTTTCAGCTCCGATAGGTTTTTCTTAACGAACAGTAGAGAATACCAGATTACACGCATACTGGAATTACGCGTGACTGGCTTGAAGAACAGGGGTTTTAAATATAACCGTGACCAAGACCCCACTTTGCTTGGTTTTAAGCCATTCAATTGAATACATGCTGTTGCATCCACGTCTCGATAAGTAGCGTAAATGTATCCCCGCTACCAATGTGAATATCAAGCTCTTCATATATCGCATTCTTTGTGATGACGGAAGCGACCCAAATCAATGAATCGCAACTGAAGACTTTTTTCAGATTCGACAGCATTTTCTTAACGAACAGCAAAGAATACCAGATTACACGCATACTGGAATTACGCGTGACTGGCTTGAAGAGTAGGGGTAATAAATATAACCTTGATCAAGACCCCACTTTGCTTGGTTTTATGCCATTCAATTGAATATATACCGTGTCATCCACGTCTCGATAAGTAGCGTAAATGTATTCCAGCTACCAGTGTTAATACGCAAGTTCTTCATATATCGCATTCTTTGTAATGACGGAAGCAACCCTAATCAATGAATAGCAACTGAAGACTTTTTTCAGCTTCGACAGCATTTTCTTAACGAACAGTAGAGTATACCAGATTACACGCATACTGGAATAACGCGTGACTGGCCTGAAGAACAGGGGTTGTAAATATAACCGTGACCAAGGCCCCACTTTGCTTGGTTTTAAGCCATTCAATTGAATATATGCCGTTGCATCCACGTCTCGATAAGTAGCGTAAATGCATTCCAGCTAGCAATGTTAATAAACAAGTTCTTCATATATCGCATTCTTTGTAATGATGGAAGCGACGCTAATCAACGAATCGCAACTGAAGAGTTTTTTTCAGCTTCGACAGCATTTTCTTAACGAACAGCAGAGAATACCAGAGAACACGCATACTGGAATTACGCGTGACTGGCTTGAAGAGCAGGGGTGGTAAATATAACTCTGGTCAAGACCCCACCTTGCTTGGTTTTAAGCCATTCAATTGAATATATGCCGTTACATCCACGTCTCGATAAGTCGCGTAAATGTATTCCAGCTACCAGTGTTAATACACAAGTTCTTCATATATCGCATTCTTTGTAATGACGGAAGCGACCCTTATCAATGAATAGCAACTGAAGAGTTTTTTCAGCTCCGACAGCATTTTCATAACGAACAGTAGAGAATACCAGATTACACGCATACTGGAATTACGCGTGACTGGCTTGAAGAGCAGGGGTAATAAATATAATCCTGACCAAGACCCCGCATTGCTTGGTTTTAAGCCATTCAGTTAAATATATGCCGTTGTATCCACGTCTCCATAAGTAGCGTAAATGTATTCCAGCTAGCAATGTGAATACACACTTTCTTCATATATCGCATTCTTTGTAATAACGGAAGCGACCCTAATCAATGAATCGCAACTGAAGACTTTTTTCAGCTCCGATAGTTTTTTCTTAACGAACAGTAGAGAATACCAGATTACACGCATACTGGAATTACGCGTGACTGGCCTGAAGAACAGGGGTTTTAAATATAACCGTGACCAAGACCCCACTTTGCTTGGTTTTGAGCCCTTCATTGAATACATGCTGTTGCATCCACGTCTCGATAAGTAGCGTAAATGTATCCCCGCTACCAATGTGAATATCAAGCTCTTCATATATCGCATTCTTTGTGATGACGGAAGCGACCCAAATCAATGAATCGCAACTGAAGACTTTTTTCAGATTCGACAACATTTTCTGAACGAACAGCAAAGAATACCAGATTACACGCATACCGGAATTACGCGTGACTGGCTTGAAGAGTAGGGGTAATAAATATAACCTTGACCAAGACCCCACTTTGCTTGGTTTTATGCCATTCAATTGAATATATACCGTGTCAAACACGTCTCGATAAGTAGCGTAAATGTATTCCAGCTACCAGTGTTAATACGCAAGTTCTTCATATATCGCATTCTTTGTAATGACGGAAGCAACCCTAATCAATGAATAGCAACTGAAGACTTTTTTCAGCTTCGACAGCATTTTCTTAACGAACAGTAGAGTATACCAGATTACACGCATACTGGAATAACGCGTGACTGGCCTGAAGAACAGGGGTTGTAAATATAACCGTGACCAAGGCCCCACTTTGCTTGGTTTTAAGCCATTCAATTGAATATATGCCGTTGCATCCACGTCTCGATAAGTAGCGTAAATGCATTCCAGCTAGCAATGTTAATAAACAAGTTCTTCATATATCGCATTCTTTGTAATGACGGAAACGACCCTAATCAATGAATAGGAACTGAAGACTTTTTTCAGCTCCGACAGCATTTTCATAACGAACAGTAGAGAATACCAGATTACACGCATACTGGAATTACCCGTGACTGGCTTGAAGAGCAGGGGTAGTAAATATAACCCATATAAAGACCCCACTTTGCTTGGTTTTAAGCCATTCAATTGAATATATGCCGTTGCATCCACGTCTCGATAAGTAGTGTAAATGTATTCCAGCTACCAGTGTTAATACACAAGTACTTCATATATCGCATTCTTTGTAATGACGGAAGCGACCCAAATCAATGAATCGCAACTGAAGGCTTTTTTCAGCTTCGACAGCATTTTCTTAACGAACAGTAGAGGATACCAGATTAAACGCATACTGGAATTACGCGTGACTGGCTTGAAGAGCAGGGGTGGTAAATATAACTCTGGTCAAGACCCCACGTTGCTTGCTTTTAAGCCATTCAATTGGATATATGCCGTTACATCCACGTCTCGATAAGTAGCGTAAATGTATTCCAGCTACGAATGTGAATACACAAGTTCTTCATATATCGCATTCTTTGTAATGACGGAAGCCACCCTTATCAATGAATAGCAACTGAAGAGTTTTTTCAGCTCCGACAGCATTTTCATAACGAACAGTAGAGAATACCACATTACACGCATACTGGAATTACGCGTGACTGGCTTGAAGAACAGGGGTTTTAAATATAACCGTGACCAAGACCCCACTTTGCTTGGTTTTAAGCCATTCAATTGAATACATGCTGTTGCATCCACGTCTCGATAAGTAGCGTAAATGTATCCCCGCTACCAATGTGAATATCAAGCTCTTCATATATCGCATTCTTTGTGATGACGGAAGCGACCCAAATCAATGAATCGCAACTGAAGACTTTTTTCAGATTCGACAACATTTCCTTAACGAACAGCAAAGAATACCAGATTACACGCATACTGGAATTACGCGTGACTGGCTTGAAGAGTAGGGGTAACAAATATAACCTTGATCAAGACCCCACTTTGCTTGGTTTTATGCCATTCAATTGAATATATACCGTGTCATCCACGTCTCGATAAGTAGCGTAAATGTATTCCAGCTACCAGTGTTAATACGCAAGTTCTTCATATATCGCATTCTTTGTAATGACGGAAGCAACCCTAATCAATGAATAGCAACTGAAGACTTTTTTCAGCTTCGACAGCATTTTCTTAACGAACAGTAGAGTATACCAGATTACACGCATACTGGAATAACGCGTGACTGGCCTGAAGAACAGGGGTTGTAAATATAACCGTGACCAAGGCCCCACTTTGCTTGGTTTTAAGCCATTCAATTGAATATATGCCGTTGCATCCACGTCTCGATAAGTAGCGTAAATGCATTCCAGCTAGCAATGTTAATAAACAAGTTCTTCATATATCGCATTCTTTGTAATGATGGAAGCGACGCTAATCAACGAATCGCAACTGAAGAGTTTTTTTCAGCTTCGACAGCATTTTCTTAACGAACAGCAGAGAATACCAGATTACACGCATACTGGAATTACGCGTGACTGGCTTGAAGAGCAGGGGTGGTAAATATAACTCTGGTCAAGACCCCACTTTGCTTGGTTTTAAGCCATTCAGTTGAATATATGCCGTTGCATCCACGTCTCCATAAGTAGCGTAAATGTATTCCAGCTAGCAATGTGAATACACACTTTCTTCATATATCGCATTCTTTGTAATAACGGAAGCGACCCTAATCAATGAATCGCAACTGAAGACTTTTTTCAGCTCCGATAGGTTTTTCTTAACGAACAGTAGAGAATACCAGATTACACGCATACTGGAATTACGCGTGACTGGCTTGAAGAACAGGGGTTTTAAATATAACCGTGACCAAGACCCCACTTTGCTTGGTTTTAAGCCATTCAATTGAATACATGCTGTTGCATCCACGTCTCGATAAGTAGCGTAAATGTATCCCCGCTACCAATGTGAATATCAAGCTCTTCATATATCGCATTCTTTGTGATGACGGAAGCGACCCAAATCAATGAATCGCAACTGAAGACTTTTTTCAGATTCGACAACATTTTCTTAACGAACAGCAAAGAATACCAGATTACACGCATACTGGAATTACGCGTGACTGGCTTGAAGAGCAGGGGTAATAAATATAATCCTGACCAAGACCCCGCATTGCTTGGTTTTAAGCCATTCAGTTGAATATATGCCGTTGCATCCACGTCTCCATAAGTAGCGTAAATGTATTCCAGCTAGCAATGTGAATACACACTTTCTTCATATATCGCATTCTTTGTAATAACGGAAGCGACCCTAATCAATGAATCGCAACTGAAGACTTTTTTCAGCTCCGATAGGTTTTTCTTAACGAACAGTAGAGAATACCAGATTACACGCATACTGGAATTACGCGTGACTGGCTTGAAGAACAGGGGTTTTAAATATAACCGTGACCAAGACCCCACTTTGCTTGGTTTTAAGCCATTCAATTGAATACATGCTGTTGCATCCACGTCTCGATAAGTAGCGTAAATGTATCCCCGCTACCAATGTGAATATCAAGCTCTTCATATATCGCATTCTTTGTGATGACGGAAGCGACCCAAATCAATGAATCGCAACTGAAGACTTTTTTCAGATTCGACAACATTTTCTGAACGAACAGCAAAGAATACCAGATTACACGCATACTGGAATTACGCGTGACTGGCTTGAAGAGTAGGGGTAATAAATATAACCTTGATCAAGACCCCACTTTGCTTGGTTTTATGCCATTCAATTGAATATATACCGTGTCATCCACGTCTCGATAAGTAGCGTAAATGTATTCCAGCTACCAGTGTTAATACGCAAGTTCTTCATATATCGCATTCTTTGTAATGACGGAAACAACCCTAATCAATGAATAGCAACTGAAGACTTTTTTCAGCTTCGACAGCATTTTCTTAACGAACAGTAGAGTATACCAGATTACACGCATACTGGAATAACGCGTGACTGGCCTGAAGAACAGGGGTTGTAAATATAACCGTGACCAAGGCCCCACTTTGCTTGGTTTTAAGCCATTCAATTGAATATATGCCGTTGCATCCACGTCTCGATAAGTAGCGTAAATGCATTCCAGCTAGCAATGTTAATAAACAAGTTCTTCATATATCGCATTCTTTGTAATGACGGAAACGACCCTAATCAATGAATAGGAACTGAAGGCTTTTTTCAGCTTCGACAGCGTTTTCTTAACGAACAGTAGAGGATACCAGATTAAACGCATACTGGAATTACGCGTGACTGGCTTGAAGAGCAGGGGTGGTAAATATAACTCTGGTCAAGACCCCACGTTGCTTGCTTTTAAGCCATTCAATTGGATATATGCCGTTACATCCACGTCTCGATAAGTAGCGTAAATGTATTCCAGCTACGAATGTGAATACACAAGTTCTTCATATATCGCATTCTTTGTAATGATGGAAGCGACCCAAAAAAATGAATCGCAACTGAAGACGTTTTTCAGCTCCGACAGCATTTTCTTAACGAACAGTAGAGAATACCAGATTGCACGCATACTAGAATTACGCGTGACTGGCGGGAAGAGCAGGGGTTGTAAACATAACTCTGCTCAAGACCCCAATTTGCTTGGTTTTATGCCATTCAATTGAATATATACCGTGTCATCCACGTCTCGATAAGTAGCGTAAATGTATTCCAGCTACCAGTGTTAATATACAAGTTCTTCATATATAGCATTCTTTGTAATGACGGAAGCGACCCTAATCAATGAATGGCAACTGAAGACTTTTTTCAGCTCCGACAGCATTTTCATAACGAACAGTAGAGAATACCAGATTACACGCATACTAGAATTACGCGTGACTGGCTTGAAGAGCAGGAGTAGTAAATATAACCTATATAAAGACCCCACTTTGCTTGGTTTTAAGCCATTCAATTGAATATATGCCGTTGCATCCACGTCTGGATAAGTAGTGTAAATGTATTCCAGCTACCAGTGTTAATACACAAGTTCTTCATATATCGCATTCTTTGTAATGATGGAAGCGACCGAAATCAATGAATCGCAACTGAAGACGTTTTTCAGCTCCGACAGCATTTTCTTAACGAACAGTAGAGAATACCAGATTGCACGCATACTAGAATTACGCGTGACTGGCGGGAAGAGCAGGGGTTGGAAATATAACGTTGATCAAGACCCCACTTTGCTTGGTTTATGCCATTCAATTGAATATATACCGTGTCATCCACGTCTCGATAAGTCGCTAAATGTATTCCAGCTACCAGTGCTAATACACAAGTTCTTCATATATCGCATTCTTTGTAATGACGGAAACGACCCTAATCAATGGATAGGAACTGAAGACTTTTTTCAGCTCCGACAGCATTTTCATAACGAACAGTAGAGAATACCAGATTACACGCATACTGGAATTACCCGTGACTGGCTTGAAGAGCAGGGGTAGTAAATATAACCCATATAAAGACCCCACTTTGCTTGGTTTTAAGACATTCAATTGAATATATGCCGTTGCATCCACGTCTCGATAAGTAGTGTAAATGTATTCCAGCTACCAGTGTTAATACACAAGTTCTTCATATATCGCATTCTTTGTAATGACGGAAACGACCCTAATCAATGAATAGGAACTGAAGACTTTTTTCAGCTCCGACAGCATTTTCATAACGAACAGTAGAGAATACCAGATTACACGCATACTGGAATTACCCGTGACTGGCTTGAAGAGCAGGGGTAGTAAATATAACCCATATAAAGACCCCACTTTGCTTGGTTTTAAGCCATTCAATTGAATATATGCCGTTGCATCCACGTCTCGATAAATAGTGTAAATGTATTCCAGCTACCAGTGTTAATACACAAGTACTTCATATATCGCATTCTTTGTAATGACGGAAGCGACCCTAATCAATGAATCGCAACTGAAGGCTTTTTTCAGCTTCGACAGCATTTTCTTAACGAACAGTAGAGGATACCAGATTAAACGCATACTGGAATTACGCGTGACTGGCTTGAAGAGCAGGGGTGGTAAATATAACTCTGGTCAAGACCCCACTTTGCTTGCTTTTAAGCCATTCAATTGAATATATGCCGTTACATCCACGTCTCGATAAGTAGCGTAAATGTATTCCAGCTACGAATGTGAATACACAAGTTCTTCATATATCGCATTCTTTGTAATGACGGAAGGGACCCTTATCAATGAATAGCAACTGAAGAGTTTTTTCAGCTCCGACAGCATTTTCATAACGAACAGTAGAGAATACCAGATTACACGCATACTGGAATTACGCGTGACTGGCTTGAAGAAAAGGGGTTTTAAATATAACCGTGATCAAGACCCCACTTTGCTTGGTTTTATGCCATTCAATTGAATATATACCGTGTCATCCACGTCTCGATAAGTAGCGTAAATGTATTCCAGCTACCAGTGTTAATACGCAAGTTCTTCATATATCGCATTCTTTGTAATGACGGAAGCGACCCTAATCAATGAATAGCAACTGAAGACTTTTTTCAGCTTCGACAGCATTTTCTTAACGAACAGTAGAGAATACCAGATTACACGCATACTGGAATAACGCGTGACTGGCTTGAAGAACAGGGGTTGTAAATATAACCGTGACCAAGGCCCCACTTTGCTTGGTTTAAAGCCATTCAATTGAATATATGCCGTTGCATCCACGTCTCGATAAGTAGCGTAAATGCATTCCAGCTAGCAATGTTAATAAACAAGTTCTTCATATATCGCATTCTTTGTAATGATGGAAGCGACCCTAATCAATGAATAGCAACTGAAGACTTTTTTCAGCTTCGACAGCATTTTCTTAACGAACAGCAGAGAATACCAGATTACACGCATACTGGAATTACGCGTGACTGGCTTGAAGAGCAGGGGTGGTAAATATAACTCTGGTCAAGACCCCACTTTGCTTGGTTTTAAGCCATTCAATTGAATATATGCCGTTACATCCACGTCTCGATAAGTAGCGTAAATGTATTCCAGCTACCAATGTGAATACACAAGTTCTTCATATATCGCATTCTTTGTAATGATGGAAGCGACGCTAATCAACGAATCGCAACTGTAGAGTTTTTTCAGCTTCGACAGCATTTTCTTAACGAACAGCAGAGAATACCAGATTACACGCATACTGGAATTACGCGTGACTGGCTTGAAGAGCAGGGGTGGTAAATATAACTCTGGTCAAGACCCCACTTTGCTTGGTTTTAAGCCATTCAATTGAATATATGCCGTTACATCCACGTCTCGATAAGTAGCGTAAATGTATTCCAGCTACCAATGTGAATACACAAGTTCTTCATATATCGCATTCTTTGTAATGATGCAAGCGACCGAAATCAATGAATCGCAACTGAAGACGTTTTTCAGCTCCGACAGCATTTTCTTAACGAACAGTAGAGAATACCAGATTGCACGCATACTAGAATTACGCGTGACTGGCGGGAAGAGCAGGGGTTGGAAATATAACGTTGATCAAGACCCCACTTTGCTTGGTTTATGCCATTCAATTGAATATATACCGTGTCATCCACGTCTCGATAAGTCGCGTAAATGTATTCCAGCTACCAGTGTTAATTCACAAGTTCTTCATATATCGCATTCTTTGTAATGACGGAAACGACCCTAATCAATGGATAGGAACTGAAGACTTTTTTCAGCTCCGACAGCATTTTCATAACGAACAGTAGAGAATACCAGATTACACGCATACTGGAATTACCCGTGACTGGCTTGAAGAGCAGGGGTAGTAAATATAACCCATATAAAGACCCCACTTTGCTTGGTTTTAAGACATTCAATTGAATATATGCCGTTGCATCCACGTCTCGATAAGTAGTGTAAATGTATTCCAGCTACCAGTGTTAATACACAAGTACTTCATATATCGCATTCTTTGTAATGACGGAAGCGACCCTAATCAATGAATCGCAACTGAAGGCTTTTTTCAGCTTCGACTGCATTTTCTTAACGAACAGTAGAGGATACCAGATTAAACGCATACTGGAATTACGCGTGACTGGCTTGAAGAGCAGGGGTGGTAAATATAACTCTGGTCAAGACCCCACTTTGCTTGCTTTTAAGCCATTAAATTGAATATATGCCGTTACATCCACGTCTCGATAAGTAGCGTAAATGTATTCCAGCTACGAATGACAATACACAAGTTCTTCATATATCGCATTCTTTGTAATGACGGAAGCGACCCTTATCAATAAATAGCAACTGAAGAGTTTTTTCAGCTCCGACAGCATTTTCATAACGAACAGTAGAGAATACCAGATTACACGCATACTGGAATTGCGCGTGACTGGCTTGAAGAGCAGGGGTAATAAATATAACCCATATAAAGACCCCACTTTGTTTGGTTTTAAGCCATTCAATTGAATATATGCCGTTGCATCCACGTCTCGATAAGTAGTGCAAATATATTCCAGCTACCAGTGTTAATACACAAGTTCTTCATATATCGCATTCTTTGTAATGACGGAAGCGACCCTAATCAATTAATCGCAACTGAAGACCTTTTTCAGCTCCGAAAGGATTTTCTTAGCGAACAGTAGATAATACCAGATTAAACGCATACTGGAATAACGCGTGACTGGCTTGAAGAACAGGGGTTGTAAATATAACCGTGACCAAGGCACCACTTTGCTTGGTTTTAAGCCATTCAATTGAATATATGCCGTTGCATCCACGTCTCGATAAGTAGCGAAAATGCATTCCAGCTAGCAATGTTAATAGACAAGTTCTTCATATATCGCATTCTTTGTAATAACGGAAGCGACCCTAATCAACGAATCGCAACTGAAGACTTTTTTCAGCTCCGACAGCATTTTCATAACGAACAGTAGGGAATACCAGATTACACGCATACTGCAATTACGCGTGACTGGCTTGAAGAGCAGGGGCAGTAAATATAACCCATATAAAGACCCCACTTTGCTTGGTTTTAAGCCATTCAATTGAATATATGCCGTTACATCCACGTCTCCATAAGTAGCTTAAATGTATTCCAGCTACGAATGTGAATACACAAGTTCTTCATATATCGCATTCTTTGTAATGATGGAAGCGACCCAAATCAATGAATCGCAACTGAAGACGTTTTTAAGCTCCGACAGCATTTTCTTAACGAACAGTAGAGAATACCAGATTGCACGCATACTAGAATTACGCGTGACTGGCGGGAAGAGCAGGGGTTGTAAACATAACTCTGCTAAAGACCCCAATTTGCTTGGTTTTATGCCATTCAATTGAATATATACCGTGTCATCCACGTCTCGATAAGTAGCGTAAATGTATTCCAGCTACCAGTGTTAATATACAAGTTCTTCATATATAGCATTCTTTGTAATGACGGAAGCGACCCTAATCAATGAATGGCAACTGAAGACTTTTTTCAGCTCCGACAGCATTTTCATAACGAACAGTAGAGAATACCAGATTACACGCATACTGGAATTACGCGTGACTGGCTTGAAGAGCAGGAGTAGTAAATATAACCCATATAAAGACCCCAATTTGCTTGGTTTTAAGCCATTCAATTGAATATATGCCGTTGCATCCACGTCTCGATAAGTAGTGTAAATGTATTCCTGCTACCAGTGTTAATACACAAGTTCTTCATATATCGCATTCTTTGTAATGACGGAAGCGACCCTAATCAATGAATCGCAACTGAAGACTTTTTTTCAGCTCCGACAGCATTTTCATTACGCACAGTAGAGAATACCATACTACACGCATCCTGGAATTACGAGTGACTGGCTTGAAGAGCAGGGGTTGTAAATATATCCCTGACCAAGACCCCACTATGTTTGGTGTTAAGCCATTCAATTGAATATATACCGTTGCATACAGGTCTCGATAAGTAGCGTAAGTGTATTACAGCTACCAATGTTAATAAACAAGTTCTTCATATATCGCATTCTTTGTAATGATGGAAGCGACCCTAATCAATGAATAGCAACTGAAGACTTTTTTCAGCTTCGACAGCATTTTCTTAACGAACAGCAGAGAATACCAGATTACACGCATACTGGAATTACGCGTGACTGGCTTGAAGAGCAGGGGTGGTAAATATAACTCTGGTCAAGACCCCACTTTGCTTGGTTTTAAGCCATTCAATTGAATATATGCCGTTACATCCACGTCTCGATAAGTAGCGTAAATGTATTCCAGCTACCCATGTGAATACACAAGTTCTTCATATATCGCATTCTTTGTAATGATGGAAGCGACGCTAATCAACGAATCGCAACTGTAGAGTTTTTTCAGCTTCGACAGCATTTTCTTAACGAACAGTAGAGAATACCAGATTGCACGCATACTAGAATTACGCGTGACTGGCGGGAAGAGCAGGGGTTGGAAATATAACGTTGATCAAGACCCCACTTTGCTTGGTTTATGCCATTCAATTGAATATATACCGTGTCATCCACGTCTCGATAAGTCGCGTAAATGTATTCCAGCTACCAGTGTTAATTAACAAGTTCTTCATATATCGCATTCTTTGTAATGACGGAAACGACCCTAATCAATGGATAGGAACTGAAGACTTTTTTCAGCTCCGACAGCATTTTCATAACGAACACCAGAGAATACCAGATTACACGCATACTGGAATTACCCGTGACTGGCTTGAAGAGCAGGGGTAGTAAATATAACCCATATAAAGACCCCACTTTGTTTGGTTTTAAGCCATTCAATTGAATATATGCCGTTGCATCCACGTCTCGATAAGTAGTGCAAATATATTCCAGCTACCAGTGTTAATACACAAGTTCTTCATATATCGCATTCTTTGTAATGACGGAAGCGACCCTAATCAATTAATCGCAACTGAAGACCTTTTTCAGCTCCGAAAGGATTTTCTTAGCGAACAGTAGATAATACCAGATTAAACGCATACTGGAATAACGCGTGACTGGCTTGAAGAACAGGGGTTGTAAATATAACCGTGACCAAGGCACCACTTTGCTTGGTTTTAAGCCATTCAATTGAATATATGCCGTTGCATCCACGTCTCGATAAGTAGCGAAAATGCATTCCAGCTAGCAATGTTAATAGACAAGTTCTTCAGATATCGCATTCTTTGTAATAACGGAAGCGACCCTAATCAACGAATCGCAACTGAAGACTTTTTTCAGCTCCGACAGCATTTTCATAACGAACAGTAGAGAATACCAGATTACACGCATACTGCAATTACGCGTGACTGGCTTGAAGAGCAGGGGCAGTAAATATAACCCATATAAAGACCCCACTTTGCTTGGCTTTAAGTTATTCAATTGAATATATGCCGTTGCATCCACGTCTCGATAAGTAGTGTAAATGTATTCCAGCTACCAGTGTTAATATACAAGTTCTTCATATATCGCATTCTTTGTAATGATGGAAGCGACCCTAATCAATGAATCGCAACTGAAGGCTTTTTTCAGCTTCGACAGCATTTTCTTAACGAACAGTAGAGGATACCAGATTAAACGCATACTGGAATTACGCGTGACTGGCTTGAAGAGCAGGGGTGGTAAATATAACTCTGGTCAAGACCCCACTTTGCTTGGTTTTAAGCCATTCAATTGAATATATGCGGTTACATCCACGTCTCCATAAGTAGCTTAAATGTATTCCAGCTACGAATGTGAATACACAAGTTCTTCATATATCGCATTCTTTGTAATGATGGAAGCGACCCAAATCAATGAATCGCAACTGAAGACGTTTTTCAGCTCCGACAGCATTTTCTTAACGAACAGTAGAGAATACCAGATTGCACGCATACTAGAATTACGCGTGACTGGCGGGAAGAGCAGGGGTTGTAAACATAACTCTGCTCAAGACCCCAATTTGCTTGGTTTTATGCCATTCAATTGAATATATACCGTTGCATACAGGTCTCGATAAGTAGCGTAAGTGTATTACAGCTACCAATTTTAATACACAAGTTCTTCATATATCGCATTCTTTGTAAAGACGCAAGCTACCCTAATCAATGAATCCCAACTCAATACTTTTTTCAGCTTCGAGAGGAGATGTTAACGAACAGTAGAGAATACCAGATTATACGTTTACTGGAATTACGCGTTACTGGCGGGAAGAGCAGGGGTTGTAATTATAACCCTGATGAAGACACCACTTTGCTTTGATTTTATGCCGTTCAATTGAATATATAAGGTTGCACTCACGTCTCAATAAGTAGCGTAAATTCATTCCAGCTAGCGATGTGAATAAACAAGTTCTTCATATCTCGCATTCTTTGTAATGACGGAAGCGACCCTAATCAACGAATCGCAACTGAAGACATTTTTCAGCTTCGACAGCAGTTTGTTAACGAACAGCAGAGAATACCAGATTACACGCATACTGGAATTACGCGTGACTGGCTTGTAGAGCAGGGGTAATAAATATAAGCCTGACCAAGAGCCCACTTTCCTTGGTTTTAGGCTATTCAATTGAATATACGCCGATGCATCCACGTCTCGATAAATAGCGTAAGTGTTTTCCAGCTACCAATGTGAATATCAAGCTCTTCATATATCGCATTCTTTGTGATGACGGAAGCGACCCAAATCAATGAATCGCAACTGAAGACTTTTTTCAGATTCGACAACATTTTCTTAACGAACAGCAAAGAATACCAGATTACACGCATACTGGAATTACGCGTGACTGGCTTGAAGAGTAGGGGTAATAAATATAACCTTGATCAAGACCCCACTTTGCTTGGTTTTATGCCATTCAATTGAATATATACCGTGTCATCCACGTCTCGATAAGTAGCGTAAATGTATTCCAGCTACCAGTGTTAATACGCAAGTTCTTCATATATCGCATTCTTTGTAATGACGGAAGCGACCCTAATCAATGAATAGCAACTGAAGACTTTTTTCAGCTTTGACAGCATTTTCTTAACGAACAGTAGAGAATACCAGATTACACGCATAGTGGAATAACGCGTGACTGGCTTTAAGAACAGGGGTTGTAAATATAACCGTGACCAAGGCCCCACTTTGCTTGGTTTTAAGCCATTCAATTGAATATATGCCGTTGCATCCACGTCTCGATAAGTAGCGTAAATGCATTCCAGCTAGCAATGTTAATAAAGAAGTTCTTCATATATCGCATTCTTTGTAATGATGGAAGCGACGCTAATCAACGAATCGCAACTGAAGAGTTTTTTCAGCTTCGACAGCATTTTCTTAACGAACAGCAGAGAATACCAGATTACACGCATACTGGAATTACGCGTGACTGGCTTGAAGAGGAGGGGTGGTAAATATAACTCTGGTCAAGACCCCACTTTGCTTGGTTTTAAGCCATTCAATTGAATATATGCCGTTACATCCACGTCTCGATAAGTAGCGTAAATGTATTCCAGCTACCAATGTGAATACACAAGTTCTTCATATATCGCATTCTTTGTAATGATGCAAGCGACCGAAATCAATGAATCGCAACTGAAGACGTTTTTCAGCTCCGACAGCATTTTCTTAACGAACAGTAGAGAATACCAGATTGCACGCATACTAGAATTACGCGTGACTGGCGGGAAGAGCAGGGGTTGGAAATATAACGTTGATCAAGACCCCGCTTTGCTTGGTTTTATGCCATTCAATTGAATATATACCGTGTCATCCACGTCTCGATAAGTCGCGTAAATGTATTCCAGCTACCAGTGTTAATACACAAGTTCTTCATATATCGCATTCTTTGTAATGACGGAAACGACCCTAATCAATGAATGGCAACTGAAGACTTTTTTCAGCTCCGACAGCATTTTCATAACGAACAGTAGAGAATGCCAGATTACACGCATACTGGAATTACCCGTGACTGGCTTGAAGAGCAGGGGTAGTAAATATAACGCATATAAAGACACCACTTTGCTTTGTTTTAAGCCATTCAATTGAATATATGCCGTTGCATCCACGTCTCGATAAGTAGTGTACACTGTAAACAGGTTTGACCCTTTTAGGGAGTTTTGGCCTCGTTGCATAACTTCAGCCCTTAAGGGAGGACAATATCCTCCATTCGAACGGAGTTTTTTTTCACACC
The DNA here is from genome assembly GCF_023375885.2 of Dermacentor andersoni. Taxonomy (NCBI): domain Eukaryota; kingdom Metazoa; phylum Arthropoda; class Arachnida; order Ixodida; family Ixodidae; genus Dermacentor; species Dermacentor andersoni. The sequence continues at coordinate 34,449,364 of NC_092818.1, forward strand.
CTTGTGTTTGGTGGTGTTATGGGGAATTATGGGAGTTTTTTAATTCTCCTTTGAACACCAACCCCTGAGTGGTTGCAGGAGTCTATATGGGGAATTATGGGAGTTTTTTAATTCTCCTTTGAACACCAACCCCTGAGTGGTTGCAGGAGTCTATATGGAGAATTATGGGAGGTTTTTAATTCTCCTTTGAACACCAACCCCCGAGTGGTTGCAGGAGTCTATATGGGGAACGTTGGGAGTTTTTCATTCCTCTTTTCAACACCAGAACTATGGAAGTTCTTATGAGGAGCTTTGGGAGCTTTTACAAGTTGACATGGGTATTTTATTTTGCTTCTTATGGGAATTTATAGGAGAAGCGATGGGAGTTCTTACGTACATATTTTCGGAAACGTTTGGCTTCTTAAGGGCGTTTTGAAGGATACCTTTGGGAAATTATTTCACCTCCTTGTAGGAGTGCTTAGGTGTAAACCTGGGAGCAACCGTTCCCATATTTTGGGAGCTCTGCTTAAGGGAGCACTTATGGATAGTTTTGAGAGTTCGATTTTTTCTTTTTATGGGAACATATAGGAGAATGCTTGGGAGTGAATTTTTACAGCTTTAGGGAGCTGTTTTACTAAGGGAGTTTTAAACAGATGTTTTGGGAGTGCATTTTAGCTCCTTATTAGAGCTTTTGCAGGTAGGTCTGGGAGTTTATTATGCACTTTTTGGGAATTTTACGAGGTTGAAGGGAGTTCTTTTTGTGTGTGTGTTTAGTAGATTGTGTCTGACGAGTGCAAAAACCATGACAAAGCAATAAAATGTCTGGAAATTTATTGCAGTTCCAGAATCAAATGTGCCAGCATGATAGTACAAGCAATGACTATTAGCATAATGAAAGTGAAATAATTCAATAAATTGGATACAAACAAGCAAACCAGTTTGACAGGAAATTCAAGCATATTGCAAGCTTCAGTACAGTTGAAAATCCACAAGTGCAGCCAAGACTGAAATTCAGCGGCTCAAAACATCATGAGCTATTGGGCAGTCCTTGCATGCATTAGAACAGGCCACGTTTGTTTTTGCATGTAAAAAGCATGCTACAAAAAATGATCCAGAGGAGGCCAGACAGCACCAATGACCTAGAACATAATGAAAGTACCTTTGAATACCTATGCTATTTCTAATAGACATCTACGTACAACTTATTCTCTCATGTAACACACAGCTGCAAAGAAAAAGCAGAGGTGGTACCACCCACTCTGAATCAATTTCCTTAGCGTGCAGTACCTGAAATTCAAGCTTGCCAGCTAGAGAACATGACAAGTTCACAGCAAAATGGGCACAATGTGATAACAGTAGACAAACAGGTGATATCTCAGGCTGAAGTTAATTCAACAAGGGGACTAGTCGTCAGGGAAAGAAAATCCAAGCAGACAATTCCAGCTCACACTTACTTGCATACACAGATGTCGCTACATAGGTTTGTATTGTGATGCCCCATGACCTAAGTCAGCATCAAAGAGGTTCATTAAAGAGTGGCACATATGCAGTGGCACACACCCAGTGTACATACACAAGTTTGTGTCAAAAAAGTTCATTGGAGAGCTGCATCTACCCAGTGGCCCCAAGTGCTCGTAGTAGCCCCAGGGGCACATACTGAATTTTCACAAATATAAGTTTTTTTTTTCAAAATTTCTGGCCTCAGAAGACGCCTCGCATTATATAACTGACATAGATACAAACAAGATCACTCATAGAAATTGGTGCCAGCAACCTGCCAAACTCCCATACTTCTACACACCTTGCTACCCCAACTAAATCCCCATGGTGAGCATTTAAACTTACCTCACCTTCTCTATGCACTCACTCATTTTGCTGGATATCCATGGAGTGGAGAAAAGTGAACTATATAAATACTGCCAAGGAAAACGGTTGTTACCCTAACGAAGAAGTCCACTTCTCAAAAAAATTTCTCCACCTGATATAACACTTGTTCGACCTCTGCTGATCACCTTCAGCTGAATATTACATATCACACAAAGCAGCAATTCAACTATAATTTTTAGTTTTATAATGAAACAAAAATTTCTTAGGAAGTGAAAGAAAATATGATACAGGAACCCTTAACAGTATCCATAAGTGTGAAATTCTTACACAGGCAAAGAGGCAAACACTTTGCCACCAGGGCACACATAAGGCGTCATTACATTTTCTCTGCAAAAAGCCTTAACACCCCGACGACAGGTGGTGTTGCATGGAGCCATGCATGCATTTCAAAAAATAGGCATTTTGTATTTTCTTCTTCCGCAAGATCAAGGCAGGCAGGCTGTGATGCTGTGCAAACAGTGGTGGCCTTCAAGAGGGAAGGAATCCACACAAAAAGCCATGGTACTGTTGAGATGGCAGTCCATGATAGGGAGCATTCTGGAAAACCAAACGTAAATAGATTATGTACTATTGTATTGCAAACAGACACCGCATGAATATTTAAACATAGCATCACCAATTATTCAACAGTGCTGGGCCATTCAATGCTACCACTCCAAGTGCATCTTGGCCACCTCAGATTTTAGGAAAAATTACAGCCCATTGTACAGTTGCAGGCTGGATGAAGTGGAGTATGACGAAAGCCCGTCTGGTCGGGATGATGCATACTAAAAGGAAGAGGTCCAGACACCGACCAAAATGTTTAAAATAGTTTGTTACGTTTTCAAATTCAAATAACTTCAAAAATTCAAATAAGTACTTTAAACCATTTTGGTCAGTGTCTGGACCTCTTAAGTCGCAGAATGCACAAACAGAATACTTCGCGAAAATTTCACATGGTGTGAGTATCGTTATCTTGTAGGCTAAGGTTGAAACATCATGGCACTGACAAAGCTACAAACAAGTGTTTCTACGAATGACCACAAGGCCTTCCAGAATGTTTCATTATGTGAGATAGACCATTAATGTTTTTTATCTGCAAAGAGTATCTTCTTATTCTGACTTAAGTATAATAGACCTTCGAGCAATTTCTGAAAAGTATTTTCATCCAGCTCGGGTGGTTTATAGGCGCAAATAACCAATTTAGGAACCCCCATTTTGTAGTGAAGAAAGCTTATATTAAAAAAACCTATAGCTGCCGTGATTAAAAGTTTCTGAAATTTTGAATCAACTCTTTATAAATTAGGTATTAGGACGCCTTGCAGCACTGACAATGAAAGGAAATCATAACATATTACAAAAACGAATAAAATGAATGTGTTCTTGATAATATATGTTGCTGTATTATACACAGATTATACAAAACACCAGCAGTAATGTGCATATCTTCAGAGTGCACACACAATTCACCAACGTAATAATAAATACAGGTCAACATCATAAAGCAACACATAGGTACTGGCGTTTTTCTTTCACATTGGCCTAAAAACCAATCACATGAGCATTCAGCCATCATATAAGCAGCACCTGCTTGCATGAATTCAAGGAACTTTCAGACGTGCAAAATCGTTTAGGAGCTTTTAAGTAATAGGCATGACACTACTATTATGGTTAATTTGTTGCCTATAAGTGGTAAATCAAGTGAACTGCTAGTTGTCCTTCCGGTGAAGGATATTGCAGAAAATGTGAGGACAAAAAGATTATAGTAGCTATTTGGAACTCATGAATGTTAAGAAGATAATATGCAATGTTACCATGCTGACAGACAGTCAGATAAAAGATGATACAAAGAAAATATTATATATAGATTACACAGATGCAAGCATTCTGCTTCTTTATTGCTGCAAAACTCTGTAGTTATAGAAGTGCTTCATCCCCTGAAAAATATTTTAGCAATACATTCACTATGGAGTTCTATTGAGAATGCATCATATTTGCATGCTACAAGTGGTTTGAGCTGTTCAGAGACAGACATCTGGCTTGTAAATGCAAGAGCATGACGAAATACTGCAAGTGCTCCAGAAAAATGCTTGCATGGTAAGGGAAATGACAAAAACAAGAATGTGGATGAAAAGACCAAACTGCCCCAAAGTCTAATTTTAGCAATGTAAGGTTTTATGAAACATAATTACAGTTCTAAGACAAAACAAAATACCAACATGATATGCAGAGAATGGGTGCTGGACATCAAGCAACCTCACTAAACAATGATTACATACATAAAAACGACACATTCGCAGGAAATTTCACAATACACGACAAATAAGCTATGTGATTCATGATGCACCCATGTCATACATCATATTGTTCAAGTAACCAACTTCTTTATTCAAGACCCCCGTAGAAGGTTTGTTAATGCAGTTATTGGTTTCTTGGATGGAAAAGACCTAGTATACAAATCTGCACTTCCCTGCCTTATATTTGCAAACTGCATGTGTACAGTCACAGTTTGGCACAGTTTTGCATGTTTTGCAATGTTTTGCGAGATATCCAGATGCTGTTACCACCTACATCTGTGCACAATGCTCCTGCAGCCTGCCATTACCACAAATCCTGGTCTATCCTACATAATACCCCAGTCACACGGGCACTTTCAAAGTCCTTTGAACCAAAGATCCTTTACTTCAAGAGAGAATGTGCACTGTCACACAGGCACAGCAAAGGAGCCCTACTGGAAGGGGGCTTTGAGTCAAAGGAGTGCGCGTTCGTCCTTTGAAACCTCAAGGGAATACTCCCAAGCCTAGAGGGCGTCTGACAGTAGAAAAAATAATCTAAAGATATGGAAGTTCAATTTTTACCTCGTCAGAACGAGCTTATAAGTACTGAATACTGTTACTAAAGTACTAAACACTTTCGGGACACCCGCAATCTCCATCATGAAAGCGCCGGTACAGCAACACCGGCACGGCCTGTCGTCAGCAGCAACCTCGACACAACACGGTTGCCATGTGCGATTTGGTTCTTTGGTTAGTGGCTGCTAGGCATCCCAGTCTCCTTGGCTTTTTTCTGCACATCGTTCCTTGTCACTTTTGTTTTTTAGTTTTTACAGCGTTTATGTGTACCTACCGCTACCTAGCCACAACGAACGAAACAAAGCAGCTGAAGCAAAGGCAACAATGAATAATCGACGCCAATGTGCGGTGTACGAAGCAGTACACATGGTGGCCATCATTACAATAAATACATCTGTTTGTGATAAAGTAATGCCTTTACTACGTGTGCATTTTGTTTTGATGTTTCTATGTATTAGGAAAAATAAATGTTGCTGAAAAAATGTGACAAATTCATTATAAGACGCATTGGGCCATATTTTTTTATTACTTTCAAGGTGATGGTAGCGCTAAGGATACATTGCGGTTTCTGTTAAAAGTTTCAACGGAGACTACCTGGAGACCATGTAGCACCGACATATATCCGTTGAACTAATGTCTTTGAAAGCTCAATGCTCCTTAACTTCAAAGGACCTTTGGCATGCTCGTGTGACGGGTATAACACTTGCTGCTGAAGGCATTAAAGGCACTCAAAGGTGCCTCAAAGACAGGCTGAGCATTCTGCGCAGGTTAGCGTGTTAGCAAGGCCTGAAACACTTGCAGGACATTGTAAAAGATATCAATACATGGCAAAATACAACAGCACAACATACTCAGAAAATGTAAGGCTAAAATTGCACACTGATATATAAGGGCCTTCCCAGACAAACCGATAAATGCAATAGCACACCTTCTATTGAAATCTCGAATATAAAAATTGATTACTTGAAAAAGATGTATGGTACATGCAAAATAGAATGAGTGATGTATGTTATATGTCACGTATAGTCAAATTTTGCTGCAAATTTGAGCATTTCATGCATGCATATAATCGCACTCATGTACTAAAACAAGTTCATGTGTAGTGCTCATCCTGTGCATTTCATGTGTTTCATCTTATAGTGTAGTAATTATGTTTCCTAATGCCAGTAACCAACTCTCCCAGCTTTCAGCAATAGTATGCAAGATTATTTATTCTTAGAAGTATGATAGCAGGAAGAAACAAGGATAAAGACCTGTCAACAGGACTAGCATCAACTACAAGCTGATTTGGCTCCTGGATGGAAACGAGTATTAGTAACCGTAATCATTATCAATGTTTCAATGAGGGAGTGGGTGAACCCAGAACTTGCACAAATAACTACAGTAGCCACATGGCTGAACATATGAGCCGTGGGTGTTTCCCTATCTTCCAGCACATGAGGTTAGTTGCAGAGCCCTGAGAGAGCTGAGAGGGAAGTGATTGTGGTTTTCCACATTAGCAAATAAAAATCGACATGTGTCGGAAAATAATCACCATCTCTCATCAAAAACATGTAATTTTTTATAGAGCACTTATCCTCAATTCATTACACAGATTGCGTTAGGTGACTAATTTGTTTTACTACTGTTCTTAGTGCCCCATACAAGATTAACCTTTTCCATGCCAATTTTATTTTCAGAAAACCACTGAAATTTCTAAAATATTTTTATTAGCTATTCTTTGTGAAGAGTTTTTATTACTGCAATATCAGCAGTTCGTTTAAAATTTTCTGCTGCATTTTACTAGCTGTTTTTCATGTTTTTAGGTTGCAAACAGACAAGGACGCAGAAACTGTCTACATGAAGCATATTTTTTTAAAGAAAGTCAAGCGTGCTTTTGCTATCCTCCATGAAACATGTTATTGCAGGAAGAAAGGTGGTTAACCGAGGGCCCCTATTTTTATTAGTCATATCGTAAGAAGCCAACAAACACTGACACCAAGGACAACATAGGGGAAATTACTTGAGCTTAATAAATGAAATAATGAAACGATAAATTAATGGAAATGAAAGTGGATGAAAAGACAACCTGCCATAGGTGGGGAACGATCCCACAACCTTCGCATTTCGCATGCGATGCTCTACCAATTGAGCACCACGGCGCCATTTACGGATCCACTTTCTTGGGTATTTATGTTTCCTTGTAGAACCCTGGGAGTGTTAGCCAGCGTTACCACTCACAGACCTTGGCGGCGGACATGGAACATCCTTTCTGCTGCAGGCGTCACGAGAGCGTGATCTTTTTTTAGTGAAGGCAACCGGTCAATAAACCCACACATGGTACCTGAAGGCATCAATGTTGCCTGATTCGAGACACTCGTTATGTAATAAATGAGAAGAAAGAGGGTTTACCGAGGGCCCAATTTTTACTAGTAATATCATAAGCCAACAAACACCAAGGACAACATAGGGGAAATTACTTGAGCTTAATAAATGAAATAACGAAATGATAAATTAATCAAAATGAAAGTGGATGAAAAAACAACTTGCCACAGGTGGAGAACGATCCCACAAGTTCACTTTCTTTTTTTGGGGTGGGGGCAAAAACTGAACCCATAACTAATCACTGATCTATCATGCAAGTGGTGTTTGCCTATCTCAATAGTCTATAAAAGACAAGCTTTTATACGGCAACCTATCAACTTGAAGCCCACGGTAGTAGTTCTCTTCTATGGCATCTAGCTGTTGAGCACGAGTCAAATAAAAATTAATGCAAATGTATTAGTGTTCCATGCTTTTAATGCATGGAAAAGGGACACTAAAGGAAATTAATGAGTTAAGTTAGATTAAAGGTTAGCCTTTTGTAATAACAAATTTATCATTTATACCAAGAACAGAGCTTTTATAAGCAAGAAAATTAGAGAACTGGAACATCAAAGGGCACCAACTAATATATTGAACCAAATTCTGTAGTTTTATTTGCCAAAACCACAATATGATTATGAGGCATGAAGTACGAGGGATTCTGGAATAATTTTGACCCCCTTGGTTACTCTACTGTGCATACAGTGCAAAACACACATGCATTTTTGCATTTCACACCTATCAAAATGCAGCTGCCACAGCTACAATTTGATTATCCACCATCAGGCTTGGCAGCACAACACCAAACAGCTCAACTCGGAGCCCATGCTTGTCAACAACCTTCTGCAGTGAGTGCATCACTTGGTGCTCATGAGGCAGTACTTCCAGCTGCTTCAGCTGCTTTAAAGTGTGCGCACTGCTGGCTTTTGCTGTTTTACAGCCCTTAAAGCCCAACTACAACAAAAGTTAGGGCTGCATAAAAAAATGATTCAAACAGTGTAAATACAAAACAGCATTCTAGCAATCTTGATACCGAGACTGAAATGAATGCCACAATTACCAGTAACTGGCAGTGAGGCATGACTCAGATTGTAGGGCACCTTAGTGTGGCCTACGAGATAAGGGACCACCTGCAGCTGCCTGCAGTGATAAAAACCTGGAGGCGATGTGGACTCTCGTCATAGCCACTAACCACCAGGTTCATGTGTCGTCTGCTAATACAGTATTAAAAGAATATCAAAAAGAAAATTAGATACCAGCCCTGCAGCTTTGCCAAGATCACTACAGTAGTATTTACTACTAATTTATTACCAATATAGCCAAAGTGAAATTTCATTGCATTTGGAATTTAAGCTTTTGCAGTAGGGGTTTTGAGATGTGATAATCGCAATGCTCCCGTGCTTTGTGACATTACATCACTAGATATTTGACAACGCCGTGGTTCTAAGTGTTTTTACATGCATCAATATCTTGCTTTTTTACAACCTAACTCTAATATGACACATGAGAATACGGTAGATAACATTTGAAATGTCTTTAATGGGCACGGAAAAGGACTAACCTTTACACATGAGACACGCATGGTGAAAGTATTGTAAGCAAGGCTCCCACGTGTCTTTAAATAATTTTTCACTTTGGTCGGTGTCAGTTCTGTTTTTTCCCTTGACTCTTCCTAACCGGACAAGACTTCGTCAGACTCAACTTCATTAACCCATTGACAATATGCTGCATATCTTAGGTAAACATTTGATGCTCACCGTAACGCATGTTTCCTGAAGTTACCAACTAAGAGCAAAGAAAGGTTAGCTATTGTATGAACCAGCCTAAATCCATGTTAAGCCCACAATTGCCCAATGTGCCTTGAATAGGCTCTAAAAATGTGCATTAACACAAGGCACAATAGATTTTGTGCTCACGTTGGAATGTTCATAACAGCTGGCCTCCCTCACTCTCATCATCGGAATCTCAGAATCCCTACAGCGAAAACTTCAGGAGTGGAAAGCAGCAAAGTTAACAGTACGCAGTTTGAAGCAGCCAGAGGCACTGCCAAATGAGCACAGCAGTTGCACTCACTGAAGAAGGTTAATGACAAATATGGGGCCCCATTCGTGCTGCTGGTTCCGAAGAAGCCATCTAAGCTTTTTTCCCACGCTTGAGTGTAAAAATACAGCTGCTTTTAACAAAAGGCATGCAACACCATTCATGAATTGTGCCATTGGAATGGTTTACCAAATAACCTCTTACTTCTGGTAAGCTCTACACAAGCCAAATTGGACGCTGCACTGATGAAAGGGCAAGAGAATATTTGCAGAATATAAAAACAAAGTAAGACCAATGTAGGTGCGCATTGTAACACATGCACTTGTCATCCACAACTTGAAATATATTCTTGGCAGAAGCAGAAACATTAATTCACAACTGATATCAGAAGCTCTTTTAATATCAAAGAATGACTGTGTAATTATTCTTTTTTTTTGTATTTCTCACAAGTATGTGTATGGATGTTTTTTGCTTTCGGTTTACACAGGTTGCTACACCTCAATTTGTTTGACCCTGTTCCCTTCTTTGCAATCTTTCCTCCCTCCCCCTCTTTTATGAACTTCCAGAGAGATTATATGAATAGTTCCTGCTTTCTTAGAAAACATGGCACACACGCGGTGGATGTGGAACATCCTTTCTGCTGCAGGCATCACAAGTACGTGATCTTTTTGGGTGAAGGCAACTGGTCAATAAAGCCCCACATGCCAACTGAAGGCATCAATGTTGCCGGAATCGAGACCCTTGTTATGTAATGAACGAGAAGAAAGCAGGTTAACCGAGGGGCCCGATTTTTATTAATCATAAGACGCCAACAAACAAAGGCACCAAGGACAACACAGGGAAAATTACTTGTACTTACTAATTGAAATAAAGAAATTATAACTTAATGGAACTGAAAGTGGATGAAGAAACAACTTCCCGCAGGTGGGGAACGATTCCACATCTACGCATTACGTGTGTGATGCTCTACCGATCGAGCTAACACAGCACCGTCTTCCCATCTATTTTCTGGGGTATTTATGTTACTACTAGAACTAACCCTGGGATTGTTAGCCAGTGCCACCACTCACAAACCTTGGCGATATATAGAGCATCCTTTCTGTCGCAATCATCACGAGTATGTGATCTTTTTGGGTGAAGGCAACTGGTCAATAAACCCACACGTAGTACCTGAAGGCACCAATGTTGCCAGAGACGAGACCCTCGTTATGTAATGAACGAGAAGGGGGTTAACCAAGGGGCCCGATTTTTTACTGCTGGTGTAGTACACACTTTACTGCATTTAGGGTGATACCAGCTTCTTGCAGGTGCTGAAGTACTTTGTGCAGTCGTGCATCATGTTCTGCCTTCGTGCGGCCAAACACTATTATGTCGTCTTGCAGACATGCTTGGCCGTCCAGGCCTTCTAGCAGTCTTAGCATTTCCCTGTGGAAAAATTCAGTTGCTGTGGAAATTCTGAAGGACAATCGGAGGAACTTAAAATGGCCAATTGGCGTCAGGAAAGTGTTGTACCTCTGGGACTCGGGTAACCAGTAACCAATATCCGGCTATAGCATCAAGTTTGCTAAACCAGGCAGCTCCGGTGAGTTTGGCCAGGCAATCATTGATGGTGGGCACTAAGACTCATTCTCACAGAATGTTCTATTTTAACCCTCCAAAGTCACTGCAGATTTGAAGCTCGCCTCCTTTATTTTTAGCCACTACCATAGGTGCATGCCACTCTGTGGTTTCTTCGACCTTTATGATGACACCCAGGCTCTCCGTTCTCTCCAACTCACATTTGGACACTCGGCAACATGGGCAGAGGTACTCGCCCCGAGTACATAATAGCACACCGCTTGGCATCAGGGAGTAGCGATATATTGTAATCGGTCCTGAGAAGGTAGGCCCAGGTCTGTAGCCAGGTAAAGGTAGTGGCATAAAATGTTGGCTGGGTCGCTGACCTTGCCTTTTGACTCTGCTACTTGTAGGAGACTTGGTTGGACACTGAAGGATTTGATTGAGGGGGGACGTCAAAAAGTGCGTCATGCAGCTTGTCTATTACATAAATTTGTTCTTGACACAACCAGCCATTTCAGCACATGGTAGCAGTCTAACCGTTGCTTTTTTTGGTCCTGCTGGGTCCGAGCAGCTGTTCTTTTGCTTGCTTCAGGTTTCCCGTGACTTGTTCGTCGTAGAGGCTTGTTGGCATGGCAGTCACATCTGCACCAGTGTCTACCTTGAAGCCATTGACCATCACATTGATTTTTCAGGGCCCAGGATCCTGTTGGTCAGTTAATTGTCCAAGTAAACCTCTTCCAAAACAGCTTGGTATGTGCATCTTGTTCTGCTTTTTGGAAGCGGAAAAGCATATGGCAGCTGTGTTCCTTTTTACTGCAGGCACTGCATGTTTTGCCATTCGCTGTGCACATAGTGTGTGATGGTGAACCATAGGTGTCTTGTTGAGCCATACCACTTGCATGTCAGCGCAGTTTGGTCACGCTGGTTTTTACGAGAATTATTTGACTTTCCTTTGCTCTTCGAGAAGCTGTGCATGGTGTCTACAGCTTCAAGTGATTGTAGCTGTGGCCGTAGGTCCTTTTGCTGCTGTTTGATTGTTGCCATGTTGCGAGCAGCGTTGACAGCGGCTTCCAGAGTAAGCTCAGCATTAAGTTGCAGCTTCTCACTTACCTACGTGTCTGTGGGACCGACCACGAGTCTATCACAGATCAGTTCCTCTTTCAGGGCGGTGTACTCAGAGGCTTCAGCTAGCCTGAAGAGTTCGATGATGAACATATCGGCTGTCTCATCCACGTCTTGCTTCTGGCTGTTGAACTTTGCACACTCGTATATCATGTTCATCCGTGTCAGGAAATTTTTTATGAACAGTTGCATTACTGTGTTGTAGTCGAGTTTCTCAGCATCACAGAGCCTGAGCAAGGCTAGGACGTCTTTGGCTTCACGACCCATGGCATAAATGAGTGTGTTCGCCTGCGTCTCGTCGTCGTCTTTAGTCTGGAGATAGCTCTATAGCACTCCCTTCTTGTGAGCCACCGTTTCTACTCCTCGGGCTGCCGAAAATCAAGTTTTTTTGGCAGTTTGACGACGAACGAGTTTAGTGGAGCTGCGTGCTGGGCTGTGGACACTGTAGGTGAAGCCATGGGTAGCAAAGTTTTGTATTGACCGCAGTGCGCTGTAGGTGTAGACTTCTACTTGCGTGGTGCATTTCTCACAGGGTTGTCGAGTATCCCACCGTTGCCTCCATGTCATGGTCGGGTGACGAGCATACGTGATTGACAAAACGTAAGTGTTAACTGGAACTGTTTACTAGGTTGTGTATGCAAAACAAGCACGGCTACATGCCGGCTCGGCTTACACGGTCTGGTCCGCTCTACCAGAGGCGTTGTTCCGCATCTTACATGACCGTGTACATAGCGCCATCTCGTTGCGGTAGCTCGCATGACACGGTGCACCAGTGTAACTCAATGGACAGCAACTTCAAAAAAAGTATATTTCGGAAGGCTGCCCAAGTTTAAACAACTCTCAGTTAACGTTAAGGCGATTTGCCCTCTTATTAACATGCACATTTACGCCACTAGACCATAACCTCTTTGTTACATTATAGCACAGTTTTGGTCCGAATTAAAACACTGATATAACACAGCGGAAAAGTTACGAATAAGTGCCATAAATACGAAGAATATTAGAAGGGCATACACTATCATTCTTGCTAACTGCTCATTTGTTGAAATTCTGGCAGTCTTCTGAATTATAATTTTTAAGCGTGCTGCCCATTGAGTTATGATAATGCATTGCGGTGAAATTTGATAGATGGCCGCAGAGCCAATTCAACATTTCAATTTCAACCACAGCTAGTTACCCCTATGCTTTTCTTGGCTTCATTGCCTGCTGGCTTTATATGGTCGTGATATTAAAAAGATGAAGCCCGTTTTCCTTCTCATTCATTGATGCGAGGGTTTGAAACCTCATAGCTTTGATGCCTTTAGGTAGCATGCATGGGTTTATTAGCCACATGCCTGCTCTCTTCAGTTCAGGTGTTACGCGACACCATCGTGCAAAAAAAGATGTTCCACATCTGCCCACCATAGCTCTAAATGGCGCTGGCTAACACTCCCAGGGCATAAATACCATAAATACCCAAGTTAGCACAATTGGTAGTGCATCGCGTGTGTACTGCAAAGGTTGTGGGTTCAGTCACCACCAGAGACAAGGTCCTTTCGTCTGCTTTCATGACTTTCTTTGAATATTTTCTACATTTCAATTTCAACCACAGCTAATTACACCAACGCTTTTCTTGGCTTAATTGCCTGCGACCTTTATATAATCAGCAAAAATAAGGTTACAAGAAAATTAAAATAAATAAGTGGAGGACAGGGTCATCGGTGTTCAAAGAAGCGCCTTCCTTTTTGTATCGTTAACCAACATGTGCGCCCAATAGGTAACTCCTCTACCTGCACATCGAATGACAATGCAAGAGATGCAGCTGGAACCCACAGTCAAATATATGTACAGCATACCAATGCATCTCTCCTCCGAAGGTAGTGAAGAGCACAGGTGCCTGTAGAGTTGCGTGCCACGGTTCCTCTTGCCAACCCATGGAAAGGAGCATAAGTGATGCTGTAGAGCTTGCTCCTTCAAGCAGTGTTCAGGTATCCATTCATAATCCTGCATGTAGTGTCCAATGTATTGTAGATATCAAGACAGCTTCAGTCCTGCAGCAAATAAAGTGATCAGCTCTAACCAAAATGTTGAGATGTAGGCACTTTGGCAGGCGGATGTTAAATGTTGAAGTTTCTGGGATGCCAGTGATAATTTCATTAAACATATGGGCCACTCATACAGGGATGGAAGCAGTCAAAGAAGTTTTGGAGCAGCTCCTTGAAAGCTACATCCGGATTGCCACCCCTCTCTTTTCGTTTTCGTCGTCGCATTGCTAGCCTCACCCTTTATCACAAATTCTTTTATTCTCCTCTCAATCAAGCACCGTATATCGCCGCCGCATCACGCATATCTCACCGCACCAGTCATCCCCTTCAAGTTGCCCGCCCACTATCACGTACTACTACGTTTTCAGCTTCGTTATTTCTTCGAGCAGCCACGGACTGGAACGGCTTACCCCATGACATCGTCGCCATCGCTTCAACACCTGCTTTTCAAGAACGCGTAACAGATCACCTTCAATGTTAAATCACCATCGCTGTTTGTTTTCCTCACTACAAATGTAATCCCACCCCTTATGTAACACCCCCTGAAATGGGGGCCTTTAAGGAATAAAACTGAACTGAACTGAGCTCTGGGAGGTGGCAAATTTGACACACTGGAGCATGAATTGCCCGTTTTCGAGCAGTAAATACATGTTTACATGAGTAGCTTGGTAAAGGTCAATGAGTGAAATACAGGTACATGAAGAAAAGGTGTTCCTTATTTTACTTTACAGAGCACTATTTGATTATGGCAGATCAGTTCTGTGGAAGCCTGCAAGGCAAGTAAAATTCATGACAGGAAAAATTTTCACCCACCCTACTTTAGCATGAAGCTACGAAGGAGACCTGTACAGGTTTCTCGGAAACCACCATTAAATTACATACTGGATGTGACAACTAACTGTGGCCAAGAAAAAAATTAATGAGTGCTTTCCGTGAACATCACCCACTCTATGATCATAGGTTTATGTTTGTGCTACTCAAGTTTCTTTTTTCCATTGTGAACAAGCAATTAATATGCACTTGTAATGAATGTTTATTTCCTTACTTATCGAATATGGTGCCAATGCAAAGGTTGTGGAATACGCTGAGAAATGACCGATAACAGCGTTACAACGACCTAGTTCATGTGTGGTTTTTTTTTTTTCCGACAAAAAAACAAACAAACAAACAAGCGAATTTTTCTTTAGAAATTCACGTGACAATGCGCTCCACATCAGTAATATAAGTGGTCTCAGACGGAAACAGTGTCATCAGTGCACTGCATATATTATGAATATGCAAACCTGGGGCACAGTCTTGTAAAGGTTCGCAAAGCTGTTACCAAGATCACGCTACTTCGCATCTGGTAGGGACTGTACTTGCACGCCAAAAACTGCTGACATGTCGAGAAAAAACTGCAGCTGCTCTTTCCCAGTGCCCCTATTTGACAAAGTTTTTGTAAAGATTGATGCAATAGTGCGCAGAAGCATTGTTATGGTAAGGGCAGTTTATTTTCACCTTTTATTTATTTCACGGGCTTTCATTCTCGTGCCTTCACAAATCCTAGGCTGTCTTAAATGCTGTTACCGGCCATTTGTAACCATCATACAAAGCTTTTCACTGACATCTCATCGATTAGGTAAATCAAGACACTCATCAGATACAGTGAACACCATTCGAGTAGTGCACTCTGGTAATTTTTCATTCTTGGCAACCTGCAGTTGAGATAGCAGAATATCGCAGAATAAATGTGAAGTGACGTAGTGGTAATTGCATGTTTGCGAGAAAAAAGACATGAACGGGCATGTTAATTGCACTTGAGCTATGGTATACAAGTTTCCCTTGTTGTGCAAGGGCGTCTACATTAGACAGACGGGAAGAGGTATCAATGATTCATAATAAGGTTCGTTACAGCGCAACCTAAGACAAGGACAACAGAAGGTACAAAATGACGACACGGCGCTGTTTTGTACCATCTGTTGTCCTTGTCTTAGGTTGCGCTGTAACAAACCTTAGTATGAATCCCAACCAACTGGCCCAACTTGCCGTTCTGATGCAGTATCAACGATTGCTTGGGCGAGCATAGTTACAACCTTCATAAAAGTTAACGAAGTAGGCCCCTTGCCATGCATTGCAAGACTTGTGGATGCAAACTAGTTTTTTTAAAGAATGTGTCATCATAGGATGCAGTAACATTCAACTGATGCGCGAGATTACTGATCAGGCTAATGCCATTGCCAAATACGTTAGGGTGTGCGTGAGTACACCCTCCTTATCTTTATCAGGAAAGGAACTTTGCTTTCTAAGTTGGTCGGCACGTTTTCAGTGAACTGCAGCCGTCTGCTTCTTGTAAGGTTGTTGTTTCAGTTGTTTTTCTCATGTGTGCTATGAGCGGCGCATATAATGTGCAGTAGGGTCGTGGAATAAGACCAGTTAGAAGTTGGTGCTCATCCTGTCACCTGTACTTTTTCTTCCATACTCAAATTGAGTTATGCTAAAGAATCCATTCAGTCAGTTTGTGCCTTCGAACCAGTTCACCTCCACAGTGCACAATGATGCTATTATAAAGGGACATTGAAAATATTGTTTATTTTCTTTGAATAAATAAAGTTTAGCATGAAGTTTCACACTGCATTTTGCAAGTTTTAATTACCCTAGTATAAATTTGTATTCTAGAATGTGAAGGATGAAAACAACCATTTCCAACCTTACACATTTCCAATGACATCTAATCACTACAACTTAGAGGAAAGGCGCTACGATCTCAAACAGTCGCAACTTCTATCCGCGGTTGTTGTATATAAAGGCATTACGCACCGAAAGAATATGGTCAAATCTTAAAGCTAAAACTACGGTAAAGGCTCGTACCAACACGTTTAAACAAGGGAGAACATTTCAAAACACATAGTGCGGAGGTAAAATAGATCATGGAGTTTTACTTGCCAAAACTACAATCTGATTATGAGGCACGCCATAGTGGGGGGACTCCGAAATAATTTTGACCACCTGAGGTTCTTTAACGTGCACCTAAATCAAAGTACACGGGTGTTTCCGCATTCTGCCCCCATCAAAATGCGGCCGCCGTGGCCGAGAATCGATCCCACGACCTCGTGCTTAGCAGCCCAACACCATAACCCCTAAGCAACCACGGTGGGTACAGTGCACAGCTGTGAAAATTTTTCCTATACCAGAAATAAGTTTTTGGCCAGGGGCTCAAGAACCGGGGGAACCGCGCCCTGTCTGGCGCTGTTCACAGTGCCACCTCAGCCAACTGGGACATTTGCACGCGAGAACGAGAGCACCAAGTCCGGCCATGGCTGGTAAACCCATATGACGATACATTACCAAAATATACAGTAACTAAAACAAAAGGACGCGTTCAAACGAGATGTGTCCTTTTTATTCAACTGACATATTATCTTCACGCCTTCTCCCCCCTTGTACGATATAGAGGTTACACAGTTCTGCTTATTCTATCGTCTTACATCATGCATGCGCACTGAGCACATCAATACGTTCAGGATATCGCAGAAGCCGTTGTTCACGGCGTGAGACTCACGATAGCGAAGTCAAATGCGATCCTTCTAGAAATAAAGAAATTGTTTGCCTGCGACAAACTTTGCAAACAAGAAATAAAATACGAGCTTACCAAAATGCTTCGTCCAGGGGTAGGTGGCGGCACGCAGTTCGTTGGCGTTCACCGTTGCGCATTACGCTGTGTTGTTAATCACGCCGCCTTCGCTTGTAGGCGTGAGAAGAGCATCAAAGTATTATTCTTTTCTGTCAAATACTGCTGCTTCGTAAGAACAAATAGAAAATTTTGAGTTGTCAAGCCTACCCCAGCATACTGGCACATAACAGCTTCCCCATGCTTCCCGCGCTCAAACCTCGCTGTGGATTCGAATTCGCGCTGCGTGCATTTCGATGAGCTGTTGGGGCGCCACCTAGAAGAGTTTGAATATGGACAAAACGAAACAAAGTTCTAACATATGTCCGTCTAGATTATTTTATATTTATTTATTTAAGATATAAGGCACATGCTGTTTAGAAAATACTCACGGCAAACAATGTTTTAGTTTAGTTTCTTTGGCCCCTCGGCCCCTCCGATTTATGTCCATTGTCAGCTGGCCTGCGGCCTTTAAACGATATTCCTTACATATGGTGGCTCAATGTCGAGGACATTAAACCTGGTTGAATGGGGTTTAAATGGAGGGACAATATTTCGTTTTGTAGAGTATTGCTGCTGGGGATAAAGCGAGAAATAGGCTGCTTCTCGTCGGCAAAAGGAGCCGGACGAGCAAGTCACGAAATGCAAGAAAACGAACGGCTTGCATGATTACTAGTACAGTCTCGCTTGGTTGACCAGTGAGAAACAGCATAATTAACAACCTAACAAATACAATGGACAGCCGCCAAATCGTTGGTCAATTAGACATGTTAATGATGAGTCAGAGTGGTTGTTGTTTCGTGTTTGTCCGTTTGTAAACGTGTTGTGCAAAGCTTCGTTTATTCGATGTTGTGCCCCATTTCCACCAGAAAAAGAAAGAAAGAAAAGCGGCGTGTTTCTGTTGACGCGGCACGCGCAAGTGAAACGGATTTACGGGCAAGCCGCGCGTGTCACGTTCACACATATATCGCTCAATAAAGCATTCCGGCGGTATCGATCGACATACCGGTCGCACCACTGGTGATAACGGCTATAGTGGTACCGGTGGTAATAAGGGGAGCCGAAAGGACCTAGAATCTCAGGGCAATACAAGAATATATTTCATGGTTTCACACCTGCTTACTGCAAAAAGTGTACAAAGTACATGCATGGTATAGCACTGTGCGTACTCGTAATGCAAAAATAATTAAGCTAATTAAAATTAATTTGTAAACTAAGAAACCAAGGTGAACCTTCAATAATTCACGAACAGGTAGGTTCACACTCAACTGACTCATGAAACAGTATGCTAGCTGTGCCAAGAATCTTAATTAGTCGAGCAATTAAGGGTGGTGACTGTCATGTGCAATGCCTTGGGGAAATGCATGCAGAAGTAGGACAATAGCTGTTGCTCTGTCTTTGCTCATGCCCTATCAACTGATTAATCACTTATTTATTTATTTATGTTTATTTTCACATACTGTAGTCCAATTGGGCTATCGCAGGAGTGGGTTTGTACATTGCATATAACAAAATATTTTTCTGCACAAATCAACTTCAATGCCTTAAAAAACATGATAACTTCAATATAAAAGATACAATCAGTATAATAAACGCAGCATGAATCAAGCAAATACAAAGATCTTTCTAATTTACCCAGTTTCACCTGGGAGTAAGTTCCATTTTTCAATTGTATGAGGAAAGCTATACCTAAACAGGTTAGTATGCAGTTGAAATGGTGCAAGGTTAAGTTTGTGGCTACTCCTAGTAGGTTTCAAATTATCAGGAGACAGATAGTTGTTCTTTAATGAGTAGTGTGGGGTGTTATTTGAATTATGCAACAATTTAAGGCATTCATAATCACGCCGCTTGGACAGAGGTAGTAAACCGGTTTGTTGTTTATTTAAGTCATTATTCCAAAAATTGGAGAGTTGGAATTTCCCCTCACAAGGCACTATTGGCAATAAAATCACCTACAGTGCTTGTTGAATGGGTGCCGCAGTGCTACAGTTGACCTGCAATGACGGGGCCGAACCCCTGCTTAGAAAATGGAAGAGAGGCCGAACTCTCTCGAGCCCTGGCTAACTTTGAGCACTGACTGTGTTGAGCGGTATACTATATATTGTACTACCACACAGTACAGTGATGTATATTAATGATTAATACAGTAATAATATGTATATAATAATAATAATAATATTAATAATAATGATTCAGATCAGCTACCATATCTGCATCTCCTTCCTTCATGTTACAGAATATGTCTATGGAATTCTTGCTGTCAAATCAATAAATATATACTTCAGAGCATTGTTGCGTTGTCGTGACAGTGTAGAATAAGGCACTGGAAACATCACTTCACAGCATTAAATCTTTATCGGTCAAACCTGTGCTCAGAAAAACATGTGGCACTCAAAGCACAACAACCCAGCGGCGAGCATTGTGTGTCAAGCGCGTCACATGACTCGTCAAAGGTCGCAACATAATTGCTGGTGCTATATATATATATATATATATATATATATATATATATATATATATATATATATATACATACCTTCCGCAAAGTACAGCACTATTTGCATCTCACGTTGACTGATATCTTTCAATTGTTAGTAGGTGAAATGCAATCCACACAGAAAGGATAAACAATTGTATGCATATCTATCAGTATAATCACGGAGTATCAGGCTGGGCATCAACCAAATTGATTCTTAATATCTGTAACTGTGGCGAGGAAAGCATATGTCGCCTTGAAGAAGACAAGTCCACTTGTTGAAACGTTGGCTCCTGCTTTCATCTTGTTCTCGGTTTGCTCATCGTCTTGAATTTCCATTTCCTGCCTTCCCCATGTTTTCCCTGGGTTTGTATACATGGTATTTTAACACGCAGCCTAAAAGATTGCAGATTCTTCTCCTATATGCATAGTTGGTATATAATTGTGAATCAGCAACACACTAAAAAAACGTTTTCTTCTAGCATAACACTGAAGCATACAAAGTTGAAGATTTACTGTGCCTACCTGGCGTCATTGGCACATGTGCATTGGGCTAGCTCCCAGATCAAACTATATGTCATCAATCTGCACAGTTGGCACAGTAGGAATTCACAAGACAAATTTTAGCAAAGTGCACCTTGTTTACACTTTTCTGCATTTCTGTATGCAAGATATAACACTACGATTTCCGCTGAAGATACTGTGCTTGTTGTGCAGGCCATGTTTTGATGCTAATGGATGGCACCTGTATAATCATGTAAGACTTTTGTGAATATATTGGCACAGCAGCACCTTCTGTTATTTTGTATGTATATTTCTGACCAGCAACACAACCAAGCAGAGGTATATTGTGCTGTAGGCAAAATAAGTGGCCACTTAGATTTGGCAGCTCTAGATGGGCACATCGCATCTAGTTGTTCCTCACCCCACTTTAACATTTACATTTCACCAATGGCAAAGGACAATGTTGGATTCCGTAAAATATCCAATTTCAAATGCACTATGGATGACTGACTTTTGAAAGAACAATGAAGTGATGCCTGGAAACTTGTGTACCAACTTTCTTCCCATATTAGTTACTATAATGCCTTACAATGTGTCTTAAAATTCTTCACATGGTGCACCTAAATTTGGTGCTAGAGTGGAGAGGAGTGCAGTAGTTTGACTTTACCTAGGGCAGCAAAATGCCTCACAACACTGCTACATCAAAGTAGCAGTGTTGCAGCGCTCAACGGTGCCCTTAAAGGCATCAGTTGCACCCATCACATAACAGGGGCAGGGGGAGTACAAACATAAATGAGATTACAAAGAAATAGTTACAACAAATAATAGGACAAAGTACAGAACAAAGGTATGCTAACATTGTTTAGGTATTAAGAAACAGAATGTAAGAAATCATAAGAATCGCAAAACAAAAGTTATGCACACAGCAAAATCAAATGTTGAAAATATGCATGCACACATAAACTACGGTAATAATACAGGTATTTATTAGTAACTCACAAAAACAACTAAACAAGAATGTAATAAAAAAGGCAACTAATTAACAGTGCGTAGCACGTCGTAAAATTTTAATGTCAGATTCTGTGGCAATATCAGAGGGAAAGCTGTTCCCTTCAGTGATGGTGCAGGGTATAAAGGAGCATGCATATTGTAACGTGCGAGATGGTGTACGCTTGAATATGAGGTGGTGATCCCGGCATGAAAATACGACAGGTGGTGATTGAAAGAAATCATTGTGAAGAGAAGTACGATTATAAAGTTTGTCAAGCAGGCAAAGACGCACTGATTTGTGGCGAAGGGATAGTGCTTGTAAATCAGTACGTGCTTTTAATGATGACATGGAAGTGTAAGATGAATAGTCGGAAAATATGAAGGTGAGGAGCCCAGTTTTGAACAAATGCAATCTCATCAACAATATTTACCTGCCAGAGTGCTACATTAGCGATGCGTATTCGAGCTTTGTGTGGATTAGTGTAGTGTAAGCAAGTTTATGTATGTTGACAAAAGCATGCTTTAGGTTTAATTTGATGATGCCAAGAGAGTGGTGAGCTGCTGCAAAGATGGAGTAAATGTGGTGGTTTCATGCTAAGTCGTAATGTAAATGAAAACCTGTGCTGGTAGTTGAATGTTAAACTGGGATCTTCGAAATAGTCGATGACTTGTGAAATAATAATGTGTTCCATAAGTTTGCGAATTGTACTGGTTAATGATATTCATTGGTAGTTAAGGGGTGATAAACACTCGCTGGATTTGTAGAATGGGATGACTTTAGCCACTCACCAGTCTTAAGAATGAACCCAGGGGGTATGTTGCGACACTAGCTGGGACACATTCTTGAGTAGCTTGTTATTAAATTTGCTGTGACCTGTTGTAGATAAAGTTTTTAATCTGTTTAGTAAGGTAAAAATGCCCGACCCACTAATAAGAATTTCAGACATGTCAGATTGCATGGGCAAGTCAGGGCATGCAGTGATGCCTTCACATTTGGACACTCAACAAAACATGTCATTTAGTAACTGCACACACTGTAACTCAGGAACTACATCACCACCAGAATTAGGATTATGTCAGGCTGTGAATAGGGGTTTATTACGTGCCATAATCACTGTTATTCCTAATAAATCACAGCTGTAAACCTGTTGACGTGTGGATTTTAGTAGCATCTGGCATTCTTTGTCAGATAATATGTATCTTTGCCATGTCTTGGATTTTTCTTTTTATTTGCCATTCTATAGAGCGCTTCATTTTATTTATGAGGTGCTGCAGGCGTTTATTGAATGTTTTGTTGCATCTAATGCTGAGAAAAAGGACGAACATTTTGATAAGATTTGCAAAGGTGGCTCTAAACATAACCTAGTTCTCGTCAATAGCTCGACTGTGTCTGCAAAGGTGGCTAATTAACGATTATGCCGAGTAATGTTGGCCCTATTGTAGCACCTAATGTGTTTAGTAGTGTTTTCTTTTTTGTTAAAGAGAAGTTAAGCAGACCTACTATAACTTCATGATCAGACAGCCCGTCCAGGTGGGTAATGCCGGAACAGATTAGAGGATCGCTGGTCGAGATGAGGAGGTGGAGGAATAAACATTTATTTTTGAAACAGTATCCCGGGTTAAGCCCCAGTTCCACTCTAGGTGGGAGGTCTCCTCATTCCAGGAACCCTCTGGCCTTCGCTGCCTCCTTGGCCCTGGCGACGAGGTGTCATTGTTGCTCCAGGCCCTCGGAGACGAGCTTGGCCTCTCACGTTTCAGTGAGGTCTTCGCTTTCTTGTCTGGCGTTATATTCTTTCGGTGAAGGCGATGTGTCTGTATCTAGATGCCATGGACACTCGAGGATCAGGTGCGCCAAGGTGCATGGTAAGCCGCACATTGGGCAGTGGTATCCTTGTAGCATTGGGCATAGTCTGTGCATGAGTATTTCCTTGTAGCATTTGGTATAGTCTGTGCATGAGTATTCCGTGGGTGTAAGTGTTACTCTGTAGTCTTCTGAGTGTGGTACTTTCTTCTTCGGTGAGCTTTGGGTGAGGTGGTGGGTGCACCCTGCGTTCCAGC
This sequence comes from Dermacentor andersoni, assembly GCF_023375885.2. Taxonomy (NCBI): domain Eukaryota; kingdom Metazoa; phylum Arthropoda; class Arachnida; order Ixodida; family Ixodidae; genus Dermacentor; species Dermacentor andersoni. The sequence continues at coordinate 34,472,824 of NC_092818.1, forward strand.
CTGTGATATTGAAGGATTGCTGAGTAGGTGATGGGTACGGTCTCTGCCCCTGCTGACGCAGACCGGCATCTTGAGAGTAGGAAGGGTTGGCTCGGCAGGTGTGGCCTCGGGCCACGACGTGTGCTGATTCGTTCCCCTCCAGCCCGTCATGCCCTGGAACCCCGGTCACGAAGGTGTAGCGGATCGAAACGCTGTCGTGCTTCAATATCTTTAGTGCTTCTGTCGACACTAGACCCTTAGCATAGTTCCTGACAGCTGCTTCAGAATCGGAAAAAACTACAGCTGCGTCTGCACGTGGTAGTTGCTAGGGCGATCGCCGTCTCTTCTGCAGTCTCAGAGTTTTGTGCACGGACTGTGGCAGACGCTAGCTCTCTGCCCTTAGAATCTGTGACGTTCAGGGCGTAAGCATTTCTTGGCGGGTATTTGACTGTGTCGGTGTATATGGCATCTGGACCTTGCCTGTGTCTTTGCCGTAGGGCATCCACTTGGGCTTGTCTTCTTTCCTTGTGGTACAATTGGTGCTATGCACAGGGATTTGCAGATGTTTGGAGGAATTCTTTCTTTTCGGTCCGTGGTGGCCTATAAAGGTTTCACTGTAGCTGAGCCGTTGCAGCACTGATCTCCCGGTGGGCATGAGCTTAAGTCATTCTAACTGACTGGCTTTATGAGCTTCGGCTAATTCTTGCCAGGTGTTGTGTATGCCCGTCTTGAGAAGTCTCGTAGTCAAAGCCGTAGATGGTAGGCCCAGGGCAGTTTTGATGGCTTTGCATATTTGAATGTTAATTTTTTTCTACCTCTGATGAGATCTAGAATATTGGCCAGTGTACATGATGAACAGGTTGGCAGAGTAATGAGTTGAGGTAACATGAAGTGTAGACAGGAATGAAGGAAAATATGCCATTGAGCGTGAGCAGCTGTGACAGATTCTGTTGCCCAGTTAATAATGGAGAAATTAAAATTGCCATAAATGATCACAGTAGAATGCCAAAATAGCATATGCACTTCATTTAGAATGTTTTGAAACTCGCTTGAAAATGCACAATTTACATACGGAGGGCAGTAGTATGCACTTATGAGAACATTCTGCTTGAGCATTGAAGTGAAATGAAAATGTGCTCTAGGAATGAACGAATGCCAGTTGGAACTGCAAGAATTTATTTTTTTAAAGCTATGAGCATGCCACCTTCTATGCAGTTGCATCATTCACAACAAAAAGTGTTGCATGCAGATGTGAAAAGAAAAATTTTATAGGAGATGGTATCGTTTAGCCACGTCTTGATTAGTACAAGAAAAGATGTCACGCATGAATCAATGAATGATGAAAGTGACATATATTTTGACATCACACTTCAACCTCTAGTGCATAAGAATGACAGGTTTGTAGACGTGTTATGGGTGTGTGGTTGCATAAGCTGTCAGTTTCCACACTTGCATAAGATGAAGGTTTGGCTTGTCATTCCAAAGCATGCTGAGACAGACGCACTGTACAGTTTATTTCCGAGTCCAAACATATGTGTCATTGTTGACCAAGAGCTTGTTAAAAACCAAGCAAGCTTAGTGTGAGCTGTCTCATACTGACTACAAATTTTAAAAAATTAATAAGAAAATAAATATATCTGTCATCCTGATTGCTGATTTGCTGTTCCTAAGTGATGGAGTGGTGCGAAAGTGACATATTTTATTTGTACATATTGTACTCAACCCACTGCAACAGTAAAAAAAAGGAAAGAAAGGAAGGAAAATGTAATTATGTGAAATTATACAGATGGAGCATCCTTTTTTTTTTATGCTGAAGTAAACAATCAATACATGCACATGTGAATACGATATATGTGCATGCACTAGAATAACTTTCACCAGTCATATTATGTCAGCAAGACAGCAAGGTGGGCGAATTGGTTAGGATTTGTCTTAGTTTTGGTAACAGCTAGTGCAAAGGTACGATGAGTAGAAAACGTTATTAAATACACGAGCAGGGCTGTTAATGGTTTGTGAACACTTTTCTGTAACGCTATGTGTTATATCCGCGTCCACAGCGACCAGGCCGGCATGGATAAGCGTAGGTTATGATTGAGCTCTTCCTTGTCATTTCACGCGCTGATAACCACGACTTATTACAATACGGCAGTTTCTTAACGTTTGCTAATCCGGCTTGGGCAAAGCTCCCGTCGTTGTGTGCCACCTCACGTCCGCCGTACGCGGTGCCGGCCGGGCAATAATAGACTTTTGGATGGTAGTACGCTCGCTGCGTGAGGGCACCCCGCAGGTGAAGGGCACGGGAAACTAGCCCATTCTTACGACGCGGGGTTCGGTATGTGACCTGTGATTAGCCCGAGGGTTCAGATTAACTGCGTAGCTGTTGCGCGGCCCAATGCTTCGCGCTGCCCGATTGTAGACGGTGGACATTGTAACATATTTTAATTTCGCTTGCGTTTCGCTCGCGCAAGAACTTTCCACGACTCGCTGACTTCCCGTCTGTCGCCAATGAATGTTCCCCGGCCAGACGTTCCTAGGTCCAAGCCCGGCCCGGGCCCGAGTCAGCAATTGCTTGGCCGCCCCGAGCATCCTTGGGCCGAGTTTGGCATATGCGGCCGACAACGTTTTCTGTCTGGCCAGCGCTAGTAGTAAAATCGTGTTTTGTCAACAATTAAGTTAGCGTGTTGACGGTACGTGCAACGTCGATCGCTTCCGTATCGCAGCTCTGTTGGCATTAGCTTTTTTTTCTTATTGTGTTACACAATAGGTGCGATTGCGATCACATTATTCCGACGGTTATGCTATGTTATGATAGAGCAGGCAGGCCGGATCGAGGTGCCGTACTCGCTAGGGCCTTTCCTTGCCGTGATGCGCGTACACTATCACCGATAGGTCGTTTATATGGACGGTAGGTGGTAATAATAACGATAACCCCGAGAAAGGAATCCATTGACATACTGGCCCTGAAGATAGGTTCATGTTTGCCGAATCGCACCGTATGTATTTATGTATGACTCGGTTGAATTGGCACGTACAGTTGAGAGGCTCTCATGAGATATGCTCGCCTACGACATGCCGATGAAGTGCTGTTTAGTATTTTTCTCGCACACAACTATGTAAACGAACTTCCTATTAGCGTGTAGACGAATGATGAGGGCGGCATATAGGTACAGTACCGTACATATTCGCCTGAAGAGGAACATTACAAATGTGCACATGGTATTCACATTTTATTAATTTAATGATGATATATGTGGGCTGTGTGGACCTTCAGGGTGTAGTGTAATATGCAATGTAGGAATGAAGTATTAAGAACACAACAACAAAATTTCTTGTCATATGACAAACTGAGTAAAATCTGCTTTTCAAGTGAACAAACATACCCCACAGGAATGCCACTTGTAGCTTTTTCAACTGAGCTACCACATTTTTAGTCACATATGCAGCTAGGGTATGCAATCCAATTTTAGAACATGGCTTAATTAGCAAAAAGCTTTCATAAAATTGAATACAGTTAATGCATTAGAGGTGCAGCCTTAGTTACTGTACACATTGCATAATCTGCACACTGCAGAGCATTAATTTGCATAATCTGTTTTGTACTTTCTTCTGCATGTGGCTGCAAGCCTTTGTTTTCAAGAGTGCGCCTATTAAGAAAAGTGTTTGTGTTTGGTTTGGATGATGCACTTCGGTGGCAGAGAGAAGAAACATGCAAATTATAATATTTTTTTATTAAGATAGCTGCATTGGACCAGCAGGACCTACCTTTCATACCATGATTAGGGCAAGACAGATGGCACCTGACAAAATCCAGAAAATGTATCATCCACTCTGAGTAATTGGTGAGCAAGCTTCAATACCATGAGGGGCCAGTGAGCCTTGGCTTTGGTATGACAGGAACAGTCTTGAAAATACCAAAACATATGTGCATAAGGGACAGGAGTTGCCTCTGTCTGAAACCCACTGACGACTCCATTATAAACGTAAGCAGCAGTGCTTGTGCCATGCCCTGCTGCTTAATTTCAGGGAGACTAAGAGATGAACGAAAGGCATAGATAGAAACATTGAGAGGAGCATTATTTATGTTCTTTTGCAATATCATGCTGCAATTACCACAAATTATAAACACTGCAATAGTTGTCTCTGGCTTGCTCATTTTAATAATAGTTCCATTCACAGTCTCAACTCAACAACATAACACAACATATTAACTTATTGCACTAAAGTCTGAGAGTGTGTTGGTTACATATACTACATTTGGTTACATTTACGTATACTGGATGAGTGAGGGGCATATGAACACACTTAGTGCTGCTTTCCAACTGAGATTATTCAATCCATTGAGCAACCTGACTTTAAACTTTTGCAGGTGACTGTTCAAGTCAATGCACATACATTTACCCACATCTACTGTTTGTTCTATATTGATTTCTCTTTTACGAGTAATCACTGTGGATTATAAGGGATATTACAATTAAACATTGAAGGCCATAATTATGAAAATAATATGGCCTTTGAAAACAAAAAGCATAGACAGGCCATCAAAGTGACAGCAAAAATAAAGAATAAATTAATTGTTTGTTTAAAAAGAAGCCTAATAAGCTTATCAAATCACCCATTATATGCCTCTTAATCGGCTCTTGAAAGTTGAGCTTCAAGACTGGCATGCTGTGTATATCACTGACAGTAAGCACCAGACTAGCAATACCAGAGTAACAGGGGAATCACCCATTGCAATCACCTCTGAAAATTTAGTCAATGGAGTTAGAGAGCTCTTCTAAATCACCTTTCTAGCAGCGGAGTAACACTGTACCATTTTGGAACAATACATTTGTGTTTCTCTGACATGACCCAAATACCTCAAATGGATCCCAGTACATATGGGAGAAGTAACCATGAATGGCCCTCCCAACCTCAATGAGAAGGCCGACCGAGCCGTGCGAGAACTAACCCACCGCGTTTCGGACAGTGACGGCACAACACCCCGCAACCCCCGGGGATAGGGGAAGGACTGCGGGGAGGCAACGACAACGAAGTAGCGATAGGAGACAACAGGGACAGACTGATCACGTACCACGACATACTGACACACTATACGAAACGAGGAGAAACATACCCACAACCCCGCAAACAACTCGACAGGTTTCAAGAAACAGATTGGAGGAGGTTGCAAACCAGAACATTCCGAAACCCAGTACATTTAGACAGAGTAAATTCAACACAATACCCAGATGCGAGCTGCAAGCTCTGCAAGCACGAACCCGCAGACAATGCACAGATCTCATGGAAGTGCACACAGATCAGATCGATATATCTAGAGGACAAGATAGAACAGGACCTTCTCAAGGAGCGATAGCTAAGCGCTCTGACTAGCTCGGAACTACACGACCAACTATGGGCTATCCAGTGGGCCCGGGCAGCAGTGGAAAGGCTATGCCTCACCGCACATAATGCCCGGGTGGCCTGAGCCTGGGCTGGAAACCTTGCAGATCCTTTTCTCATTCAAATTATTTCCGTACCTCCCTGGTTCAAAAAAATTTACCTTCCTAAACGCCATGTGCATCTTTAGAGGCATGACTTATAGAGATACACTGGCAATTTAATCTCTCCCCCATGGATGCTAAAAAGTCTCAAAAGGCAAAATGCTAATCGCTGATAGATGCTTCATATCAAAGAACATTTGCCCTTTTTACACACAATGCTTTGTTTAAGGTCACATTCAGAGCAAGGGAAAAGCACAATTAGGCCTATAATCCCCTGCCTGTAATGATACTTTGTACAAACTTGCTGTGAAACAGTATTGCATGAAGCTACACTGACTCTCTACAACTGCAGAAGATTACTCTTTTCATTCAGGCAGCAGTGACATTTCTTTCCATTCATAATAAGTGAGTCAAGATGCCTGTGCTCACATTATTAAAATTACGTATTTCCTGATAATAAATTGCAGTTAAGAATACTGCGTCCTTGACAGTGCTTGCAAAATTGATGCAGCGATGGCTGTCAAACTTGAGCGTAAAAGCATGTGTCGCATCAGAGCAAACTTTTCGGGGTAGAAAGACGGTAAGTGAGCCTGGCACAAGAGGTGCGGGTAGATACATGTTCTTGATGTTGTTGTGTTCTTTGTTATCTGCCATGGCATTGAAAAGGCCAGAGATGTGTCCCTGTACCTAGTGTAAGCAAGCATTAAAAGTGAGTAGTTGTGAAGCTTGTGTATCTTCTGACAAAGCTATGTGGCTTTACTGTCTTGCTTCAGCTGCTAAATGGCACTCAAGGAATTGGTGTGTCTGTATTTGGGTGAAGTTTGATAAAAATTAGGCTGCCTCATTGGTGTCATGTGTGACTTTACCGTGTACCAGCCCCGTTCTGCAGACTCTTGTCATGTATGGTATGAAGCTCACGTAGTGTTGCAGACATCCATTGTAGATTCCTTATTTTTATAAAGAGGGAAGTACTTAAGGCTGACTGATACTATGCTTCCATCTCTTGTAATAGCAGTGTCTGTACAAAATACATTGGTCCAAAGGAGCATCAGTGTACAGCCGTGCCATGGCCTTAAGTCTGTTCTTGCACCCAAGCAATCAGAAGTGACTGCAACATGCAACCTCTTTAATTCAAATGCTCATTCACATTCAATTAGCAATGCTGCCGTGGTGTTCACCTGGGCATGTTCTTGAGTGAACAGAGGGAGAGCAGCTATTGCCCTCATCACGTTCTGAATAAAGATCTCAATCTGGTCCCTCTGCTTCAGTGAGGGCCAGTAAAACTGAGCCTGATAAATAATATGTGGCTGGAGTACAGACCAAACAGCATTACTGGCTATTTCACTACAATCTTCTCCACATTTAGATGCAATCCTTCATATCAGGTGGAAGGTTGACATTGGTGTCTTCTTTATTTCGCCTAGCCAATTTGATCTTGTTCCGGATTGGCGAACATCGAGACCAAGGATCCATACTTCTATTTCTTGTAGCAAGGACCAGTGCAAGTAGCCAGGAATATTTTGGTGCATGTGTTGGGGGGGGGGGGGGGGGGGGTGAGCATTGTCTGCACATCGTCCTATGCCAGGTAAACAGACATGTTGGGTTTGGGGGCAAGGAGTTACGTTCCCGGTGTAGAGCATGCTGCAAAGCAAAGCCGGTCTAGCCTGGTGTGGTTGGAAACGCCTTTCTCAAACTAATTGCCAATAATTGTTAGAAAGCTATATTGTGGCTACTTTTCCTTGCAGCAAGGTGTGTATTGTCCAAAATGAGTGATGCACGAATGATGGATGTCGCTGCACCTATTGCTTCCTGCAAATGTGAGCCACCATTCAGGAGCACAGCAGTACTGGACAGTAGTGCTAGTAAATTTACATAATTAGCAAGGCTTCAATATGCATACCTTGGAGTTAAATGTCATTTTTGATTAAAATGGCTGTGACATATGAGTAGGCTTTGTTTTTTGTGGCCATTATCTGGCTTTAGCGCACCCCCTGGATGGGCTGTATTATTCTTGCATCCCTCTGACAACAAACATTTGCTTGTGAGTTCTTCTTGCTACCTTTATTACCGATTTCTTTTCTTGATACTCAGATCCCTGTCTTTGCAATGTGGCCTCTGGCTGTTTATGTTCTTAGGAATGCAGACTTATATGATGTTAACATATCTGAAAAGAAGCAGTATACACACTGACTACTTGAATGGTAGAAAGCCACTGCTGTAAAATTAATGGTCAATCTCAGAAAGGGTCAGCTGAACTGGCCACAATGAATAATTTACTGAAGCTATAAAAGCTGCTTTTCTGAATAAATTTTCCAAGACAAATACAGCAATATGCGTGTCATGTTTGATGAGAATTCACAATTACCTGAAGCATATTTGCTTTGAGAATTAGTCCCAGGTGCCACAAGCACGCTTAATGCAGAAGCTTGAAAGCAGTACAGTGACAGCCACACACCTCTACCACATGGAATAAAAAAAATCCCAGACGGTAGCACACTACTCACCCAGTTAAAAAAACAAACACATGTTGTCATTTATTGAAATTGCTCTTTATTTTTAAAAGTTCAATTCAGAACAAGTTACTACAGAGTGTATTAATGTTTATGTCGGTTTCCATATTACATGCCCCTCTGTGGCAACAAAATGCTGCACGTACGCAATCAGTCATGCATGCCCTCCTACAAAGAGTTAAATGGAAACTGAGTGAATCAAGTGACATGTGGCTCATTTGTAGTTGTACGTAAACTTGATGGCTGATAGCACTAAGGGCAAGTAATAGTAGTATAAAGTTTATTTCTCTTAGTGGTTTGGGCGGTCGGTGCGTCCCTCAGTCCAGGGCTCCACTGATCTCTGTGGTTTGCTGGGCTTGATTGAGAAGAGCTCTCTGGCTCTCTACATCTTCACTAGCAAGCCAAACATCCCAGTGCCTGTTACTTGGCACTTATGCCGTAAGGGGCGAATTGGAATTTGGAGGCTGTAGTTTATACGTTCATGTTACGTGGGCAAGAGTTGGCAGCTCCTCGCACCAAGAACACATACTTTCATAGAATGCAGGGTGTACCTTAGTGAGTATTTGTAGGTGTAGATACGTGTTAGTCTGTACACAGCGCGAATCCCTGGCCTGTTCTTCCATAAGGTTGTAGTGCGGGCGGCTGTATTTTTGTCTCTCTTTTTCCTGGTTTTCGAAGGTGTCGTGTGGGTCAATGGGAGTTCCTTGAAAGGACTGACTAGTGCTCGGATGCTTATTGCTCGAGCAGTTCGGTCCACCCTCTCATTTTCCTCGAGTCCAGAGTGCGCCGGGCACCAAATTACCACCTGGTGCAATTCTGTGAATTTTGTATGGGACGGTACCCGTCATGCACGAACAGCATGCTGCCTTAGAGTCCATCATGGCCAATGCAGATTGTTTCTTTTGCTTCTGCATCTCGAAAGGCCAGCGCTATGGCTGCTGCCTCCACGGTGCAGGTTAAAGGGTTCCGAATGGAAGTTGTTATCCCTGTGAACCAATTGAAGGCCACTATTTTGAATTTGTCTGTTGCCACTCTACATGCATCTGTGTAGTATATGTCTGGATTTCTTTCACATTTCTTTTGTAAAGCCTTTGATTGCGCTTTTCTTCTGCTTTGGTGGTGTTCCGTGCTCATATTCTTTGGGATTCGTGAAACTAGAATTTCCTCTCTTGTTTGTCTGGGTAGCAAAACTGTTTTTTCTCAGCCATACTGCGCTATCAGGGGATATCCTGCCTTTTGTAACAGAGCCTTTCCTTGTTTTGTAGAATTCAGATGTTCTCTCTGAGGCATGACCACATGCCGTGTCATGTTCTTCATATGTGTTGTGAATACCAAGAGCCTCAAGCTTTTTGGCACATGTGTTTTTGGGAGCCCTAGCTGCCCTGATGATGGAGCTCACTTTAGACATTTCAGCCTTATTTAGTTTTTGAAAGGGGAGGCTATAGGTCACCCTGCTAATAATTAATGCTCGCACAAGTCTGACTGCCTCCGCTTCTTTGACGCCTCTTTTTTGTTTTGTGACTCTATGGATCATTTGTGCCACATTCCTTGTTCTTTGTCTTAATGTTTCTAGCGTGTGTGATGCCCTGCTGTTGTCTTGGTACAAAAACTCAGAATACATTCAGGTATGTGGACACCAAGGGCAAGAAACAAGGAAGGAAATTGAGATTGGCTGGGTGGTTTCTTTTGATGCAGTGAAACGTAACTAAAGTCCACGTATGCATTCACACGACATCTGCACATGAACACGTTACTAAAATACATCAAAGCCTGACCAAGCAAACAAATTCGCAGGCCTATTTGAATTTATTCCATTTGTCCTTTTCAGCACTGGTCAAACGTGCAATACATGACTATGAAAACACAGTTAGTGTCTGTATACAAAAAAAAGAAATTGTAGGCTGTAACTGCCTGAAACTGTGATTTCTAATGCACAAACCTTTGTGCATAGACAACTTGATACAAGGAAGTGCTGGTACAGATTTCCCAGTGAAAATGCATGCAGTTTGAAGCTTATTTCACAAAACTGACAAAATGAACATAATTGTGTGCACACACTGCGTGCCTCCATTTCACACAGAAACAGGCTGGCTGTTCGCATTGTTCATGCTGCATAACAGTAATTTGCCGCCTTAAAAATAATGTTGCTGTGACGCAAATCGCTCCCAGTTGAAAAAAGACAACAGGAATTCCTGTCGCAACTACGGAAATTTCTGTTGTACGGCAGAAGTTCCTGATGTTTCTGTAGTTGCGACAGACATTTCTGACATTGCGACAGAAATTCTGATGTCCCAACAGAATCATCCTGTCGTGAAGACCAAGAGTTCTGAAGTCGCAACAACAACTTTCTATCGCAACAGCGATTCTGACGTCGCAACAGGAACTCTCTGTCGGGACTACACATTTTCGGTCGTGGCGTTATAAATGTGCCACTTTCTGTCGCAGCGACATAATTTCTGACGCCGCGACAGAAGCGCTTTCAGTCGCGACGCTTTAAAATTGTATGTCAATTTCGCATCGGTGGTGTGCCCTGTACTTTTCTCTTGCGCGGTATTCAATCGTGCTTCTCTGAAGCCGGCAATGCTGATAGCACAGACACCGGTATTAAAGTCGACGTGGCCAATTGTTATAATTGTGCCGTGACGACGAAGCACCATAAATGCCCTACCGGCCTCCTCAAAATCGGCCGCTGATGAATATCATATCATCTGCGGGAATGGCTGCGTATCCGTTTTGTGTTATTTGGTAAGATGTGCCACACAGGCCTGTGGACTTACATGTGCCGTTACACTGACACAGTTAACTTCCCAGAAATATTGCATAAGCTTTTACAAAGCGAAAAAAGAAGTTTTGGGTTGTTCCACAAAGTTGCGTGAAAAGCTGTCTCGCTCGGGTCTCATTATTCTGGTACAGCGCTGCCGAGAGATGCCAGTATGCTGTCAGAATGAACAATCACCCACGAATGTTTATGTAGCTATCTTGCATTGAACACAGAATTATATGCGCGCTCAAAAGTGCAGAGCGAGAGACAACTGTCGAAATTAGCAGTGTCCCCGGTCACCGTTGTCTATTTCTGTATTTATTATTTAATATGGATATCCTACAGCAAAATCGATGTACTAGCACTACACAATGTACCTGTCGATGGTAAGAACACTTTTACTTTTCTAGAGATGCGGCAGTTGACGCGGTGGAATGAAAGCGCATGTTGACTCTTAAAATGCAAATATAAACATAAACGCAAAGTGTTTGTATAGCTGAAATATGCTCAAACGGGCATGTTCGGCATGGCGTAGTGGTAAGATGCCGGGCTCGGGATGCCTCAGTCCGGAGTTCGAATCCCCTGCGGGGAAATTTTTTTTCCTTTTTTTTTCTCTACAAACAAATTTACATAGCCTTAAAGAGATCTCTGTCAATTTTTAATTTAATATTCATCAAGAACTACAGGACGTCACACTACGGACAGCAGACCGACAGACTAAAATTTCCTGTTGTGTTCTTGAAGTGGGCTGTCACAACCTATATCGACACTTAAGGCGAAGTGGTTATCAAACACACGTGATGACGAAACTCCAATACTCTTTTGAGCCGCCGTGGTTGCTATAAGCGTCCTTGGAGTTGTGCTTAGTATTAAGCACGAGGTCACAGGAACAGATCATGGTTCTGACACGTAAAACACGACAATTAAATTGAAAAAGAGAAAGAAAAAAGTTGAAACGTCTCTTTTTTGTGCGGCACTGGCTTCTTGAGTTTTATTGAAAGGACCGGTAAGTCTCAACACCGCGACATAAAACGTGTGAGCATTATGCGCATAGCGCAATGCTTCCGCGCCGTACTCACCACCGCAGCTTGAAAAGGCCGCGTCAAACATGAGGCAACTGGGCAAGCGGTAATCCGAAACGCGCCGTTTCCAAAGCAGTCGACACCGTACGCGGTCCGATTTTGTGAGGACTGTGGGTCATCATCATCATCATCATCAGCCTGATTACGCCCACTGCAGGGCAAAGGCCTCTCCCATACTCCTCCAACTACCCCGGTCATGTACTAATTGTGGCCATGTTGATCCTCCAAACTTCCTAATCTCATCTGCCCACCTAACTTTCTGTCGCCCCCTGCTACGCTTCCCTTCCCTCGGAATCCAGTCGGTAACCCTTAATGACCATCGGTTATCTTCCCTCCTCATTACATGTCCTGCCCATGCCCATTTCTTTTTCTTGATTTCAACTAAGATGTCATTAACGCGCGTTTGTTCCCTCACCCAATCTGCTCTTTTCTTATCCCTTAACGTTACACCTATCATTCTTCTTTCCATAGCTCGTTGCGTCGTCCTCAATTTAAGTAGAACCCTTTTCGTAAGCCTCCAGGTTTCCGCCCCGTACGTGAGTACTGGTAAGACACAGCTGTTATACACTTTTCTCTTGAGGGATAATGGCAACCTGCTGTTCATGATCTGCGAATGCCTGCCAAACGCACCCCAGCCCATTCTTATTCTTCTGATTATTTCACTCTCATGATCTGGATCAGCAGTCACTAACTGTCCTAAGTAGATGTATTCTCTTAACACTTCCAGTGCCTCGCTACCTATCGTAAACTGCTGTTCCCTTCCAAGACTGTTAAACATTACTTTAGTTTTCTGCAGATTCATTTTTAGTCCCACCCTTCTGCTCTGCCTCTCCAGATCAGTGAGCATGCATTGCAGTTGGTCCCCTGAGTTACTAAGCAAAGCAATATCATCAGCGAAGCGCAAGTTACTAAGGTATTCTCCATTTACTCTTATCCCCAATTCTTCCCAATCCAGGTCTCTGAATACCTCCTGTAAACACGCTGTGAATAGCATTGGAGAGATCGTATCTCCCTGCCTGACGCCTTTCTTTATTGGGATTTTGTTGCTTTCTTTATGGAGGAGTACAGTGGCTGTGGAACCGCTATAGATATCTTTCAGTATTTTTACATACGGCTCGTCTACACCCTGATTCCGCAATGCCTCCATGACTGCTGAGGTTTCGACTGAATCAAACGCTTTCTCGTAATCAATGAAAGCTATATATAATGGTTGGTTATATTCCGCACATTTCTCTATCACCTGATTGATAGTGTGAATATGATCTATTGTTGAGAAGCCTTTACGGAATCCTGCCTGGTCCTTTGGTTGACGGAAGTCTAAGGTGTTCCGGATTCTATTTGCAATTACCTTAGTAAATACTTTGTAGGCAACAGACAGTAAGCTGATCGGTCTATAATTTTTCAAGTCTTTGGCGTCGCCTTTCTTATGGATTAGGATTATGTTAGCGTTCTTCCAAGATTCCGGTACGCTCGAGGTCTTGAGGCATTGTGTATACAGGCTGGCCAGTTTTTCTAGGACAATCTGCCCACCATCCTTCAGCAAATCTGCTGTTACCTGATCCTCCCCAGCTGCCTTCCCCCTTTGCATATCTCCCAAGGCTTTCTTTACTTCTTCCGGCGTTACTTCTGGGATATCGAATTCCTCTAGATTATTCTCTCTTCCATTATCATCGTGGGTGCCACTCGTACTGTATAAATCTCTATAGAACTCCTCAGCCACTTGAACTATCTCATCCATATTAGTAATGATATTGCCGGCTTTGTCTCTTAACGCATACATCTGATTCTTGCCAATTCCTAGTTTCTTCTTCACTGCTTTTAGGCTTCCTCCGTTCCTGAGAGCTTGTTCAATTCTATCCATGTTATGCTTCCTTATGTCAGCTGTCTTACGCTTGTTGATTAACTTCGAAAGTTCTGCCAGTTCTATTCTAGCTGTAGGGTTAGAGGCTTTCATACATTGGCGTTTCTTGATCAGATCTTTCGTCTCCTGCGATAGCTTACTGGTATCCTGTCTAACGGAGTTGCCACCGACTTCTATTGCACACTCCTTAATGATGCCCACAAGATTGTCGTTCATTGCTTCAACACTAAGGCCCTCTTCGTGACTTAAAGCCGAATACCTGTTCTGTAGCTTGATCTGGAATTCCTCTATTTTCCCTCTTAGCGCTAACTCATTGATCGGCTTCTTATGTACCAGTTTCTTCCGTTCCCTCCTCAGGTCTAGGCTAATCCGAGTTCTTACCATCCTGTGGTCACTGCAGCGCACCTTACCGAGCACGTCCACATCTTGTATGATGCCAGGGTTAGCGCAGAGTATGAAATCTATTTCATTTCTAGTCTCGCCGTTCGGGCTCCTCCATGTCCACTTTCGGCTATACCGCTTGCGGAAGAAGGTATTCATTATCCGCATATTATTCTGTTCTGCAAACTCTACTAATAACTCTCCCCTGCTATTCCTAGTGCCTATGCCATATTCCCCCACTGCCTTGTCTCCAGCATGCTTCTTGCCAACCTTGGCATTGAAAACCCCCATCAGTATAGTGTATTTTGTTTTCACTCTACCCATCGCCGATTCCACGTCTTCATAGAAGCTTTCGACTTCCTGGTCATCATGACTGGATGTAGGGGCGTAGACCTGTACAACCTTCATTTTGTACCTCTTATTAAGTTTCACAACAAGACATGCCACCCTCTCGTTAATGCTATAGAATTCCTGTATGTTACCAGCTATACTCTTATTAATCAGGAATCCGACTGCTAGTTCTCGTCTCTCCGCTAAGCCCCGGTAGCACAGGACGTGCCCGCTTCTTAACACTGTATATGCTTCTTTTGGCCTCCTAACTTCACTGAGCCCTATTATATCCCATTTACTGCCCTCTAATTCTTCCAATAGCACTGCTAGACTCGCCTCACTAGATAATGTTCTTGCGTTAAACGTTGCCAGGTTCATATTCCAATGGCGGCCTGTCCGGAGCCAGGGATTCTTAGCACCCTCTGCAGCGTCGCAGGTCTGACCGCCGCCGTGGTCAGTTGCTTCGCAGCTGCTGGGGACTGAGGGCCGGGGTTTGATTGTAGTGTTCATATAGGAGGTTGTGGCCAAGTACTGCACCAGGGTGGCCAATCCTGCTCTGGTGAGGGAGTGCGTTACCGGTTCTGGTCACCGGCATCAGGCCACACTCCAGGCCTGTTTATGCAATTTTATCAACACGCGGATTTATTATTATTTTTTTTTTAATCCGGTGGAAAATTGCGCAGCACCGGGATTCGAACCACGGACCTCTTGCACGCGAGGCGGGTGTTCTACCTCTACGCCACCGCTGCACCAGAACCTTTGAGGTTCTGGTGACAGCGGCTAGTGAGGTTTCACTAGCCGCTGTCATATCGTGGCGCAGGAGAGAATACCCGAGCACGGCCGCGCGAACCACAAAAGTGTATTGTAGTACACAGATCACGTCAAAGCAATGACTACGCGGTGGCCGATCACCGCCGTGCTGCGCAGTGGGGCAGGTAGCTTTCTTGTGAGGTTCCACACTACACGAAACACTCTCCGACGGCCGCCAAAATTACCTCGTAAGCACGCATATAGACACACACGCAGAACTACGATGAGCAAAACAGGTGCCGTCACCGGCGCCGACGACAGTGGCGCTTTGCGGGCTTTGCCTTCAGTTTCACTTTTAGTTGATGGGAAGACGAACAGAAGCGAGGACATTCTGCGGCCTAAGCCGTCGAAGTTTTGCATAGTCTCGCTTCCGAAGACAGCTCGTCAGATGCCGACCGGGGGTTCTGGCAGCGCGACAGGACATTGTGGTCGACGAGGCGAACAAAGCGTCTATTATATCGCCCTAAATAAGTTGGCTTGCACTCCGGAAGTGTAAAAATTTGCAGAAAGAAAAAAAAAGAAAAAGAACCACTTGGACAATATATCTCTCCTTTCTCGTTTCCTTCTCACAGATGTGTAAAAGAAAACAAAATAACGCATAAAATAAGAAACAGAACTCCGTTTACGCTAAAGGGAGGCCTGTATCTTCTAAACTCCCTCTTAAAAAGGATGTAGAATTGAGGTTCTGTCTCCTTCTTTCATCCGCATTTTGCGAGGGAGAGAAATGGAGGACGCTGAGCATTTCTACACCACTCTAAGGGAGCACGGTTTTCAGGCACGTAGTCTCAAGGGAGGTCACATCCCTTAAAATGCCTTTTTCGGCTCATTTCCGTTTACAGTGTAAATGTATTCCAGCTACCAGTGTTAATACACAAGTACTTCATATATCGCATTCTTTGTAATGACGGAAGCGACCCTAATCAATGAATCGCAACTGAAGGCTTTTTTCAGCTTCGACAGCATTTTCTTAACGAACAGTAGAGGATACCAGATTAAACGCATACTGGAATTACGCGTGACTGGCTTGAAGAGCAGGGGTGGTAAATATAACTCTGGTCAAGACCCCACTTTGCTTGCTTTTAAGCCATTCAATTGAATATATGCCGTTACATCCACGTCTCGATAAGTAGCGTAAATGTATTCCAGCTACGAATGTGAATACACAAGTTCTTCATATATCGCATTCTTTGTAATGACGGAAGCGACCCTTATCAATGAATAGCAACTGAAGAGTTTTTTCAGCTTCGACAGCATTTTCTTAACGAACAGCAGAGAATACCAGATTACACGCATACTGGAATTACGCGTGACTAGCATGAAGAGCAGGGGTAATAAATATAACCTTGATCAAGACCCCACTTTGCTTGGTTTATGCCATTCAATTGAATATATACCGTGTCATCCACGTCTCGATAAGTAGCGTAAATGTATTCCAGCTACCAGTGTTAATACGCAAGCTCTTCATATATCGCATTCTTTGTAATGACGGAAGCGACCCTAATCAATTAATCGCAACTGAAGACTTTTTTCAGCTCCGAAAGGATTTTTTTAGCGAACAGTAGATAATACCAGATTAAACGCATACTGGAATAACGCCTGACTGGCTTGAAGAACAGGGGTTGTAAATATAACCGTGACCAAGACCCCACTTTGCTTGGTTTTAAGCCATTCAATTGAATATATGCCGTTGCATCCACGTCTCGATAAGTAGCGAAAATGCATTCCAGCTAGCAATGTTAATAAACCAGTTCTTCATATATCGCATTCTTTGTAATGACGGAAGCGACCCTAATCAACGAATCGCAACTGAAGACTTTTTTCAGCTCCGACAGCATTTTCATAACGAACTGTAGAGAATACCAGATTACACGCATGCTGGAATTACGCGTGACTGGCTTGAAGAGCAGGGGTAGTAAATATAACCCATATAAAGACCCCACTTTGCTTGGTTTTAAGCCATTCAATTGAATATATGCCGTTGCATCCACGTCTCGATAAGTAGTGTAAATGTATTCCAGCTACCAGTGTTAATACACAAGTTCTTCATATATCGCATTCTTTGTAATGACGGAAGCGACCCTAATCAATGAATCGCAACTGAAGGCTTTTTTCAGCTTCGACAGCATTTTCTTAACGAACAGTAGAGGATACCAGATTAAACGCATACTGGAATTACGTGTGACTGGCTTGAAGAGCAGGGGTGGTAAATATAACTCTGGTCAAGACCCCACTTTGCTTGGTTTTAAGCCATTCAATTGAATATATGCCGTTACATCGACGTCTCGATAAGTAGCTTAAATGTATTCCAGCTACGAATGTGAATACACAAGTTCTTCATATATCGCATTCTTTGTAATGATGGAAGCGACCCAAATCAATGAATCGCAACTGAAGACGTTTTTCAGCTCCGACAGCATTTTCTTAACGAACAGTAGAGAATACCAGATTGCACGCATACTAGAATTACGCGTGACTGGCGGGAAGAGCAGGGGTTGTAAACATAACTCTGCTCAAGACCCCAATTTGCTTGGTTTTATGCCATTCAATTGAATATATACCGTGTCATCCACGTCTCGATAAGTAGCGTAAATGTATTCCAGCTACCAGTGTTAATACACAAGTTCTTCATATATCGCATTCTTTGTAATGACGGAAGCGACCTTAATCAATGAATCGCAACTGAGTACTTTTTTTCAGCTCCGACAGCATTTTCATTACGCACAGTAGAGAATACAATACAACACGCATCCTGGAATTACGCGTGACTGGCTTGAAGAGCAGGGGTTGTAAATATATCCCTGACCAAGACCCCACTATGTTTGGTGTTAAGCCATTCAATTGAATATATACCGTTGCATCCAGGTCTCGATAAGTAGCGTAAGTGTATTCCAGCTACCAATTTTAATACACAAGTTCTTCATATATCGCATTCTTTGTAAAGACGCAAGCAACCCTAATCAATGAATCGCAACTCAATACTTTTTTCAGCTTCGAGAGGAGATGTTAACGAACAGTAGAGAATACCAGATTATACGCTTACTGGAATTACGCGTTACTGGCGGGAAGAGCAGGGGTTGTAATTATAACCCTGATGAAGACACCACTTTGCTTTGATTTTATGCCGTTCAATTGAATATATAAGGTTGCACTCACGTATCAATAAGTAGCGTAAATGCATTCCAGCTAGCGATGTGAATAAACAAGTTCTTCATATCTCGCATTCTTTGTAATGACGGAAGCGACCCTAATCAACGAATCGCAACTGAAGACTTTTTTCAGCTTCGACAGCAGTTTGTTAACGAACAGTAGAGAATACCAGATTACACGCATACTGGAATTACGCGTGACTGGCTTGTAGAGCAGGGGTAATAAATATAACCCTGATCAAGACACCAATTTGCTTGGTTTTAAGCCATTCAACTGAATATATGCCGTTACATCCACGTCTGGATAAGTAGCGTAAATGCATTCCACCTAGCAATGGGAATAAACGAGTTCTTCATATATCGCATTCTTTGTAATGATGGAAGCGACCCAAATCAATGAGTCGCAACTGAAGATTTTTTTCAGCTCCGACAGCATTTTCTTAACGAACCGCAGAGAATACCAGATTGCACGCACACTGTAATAACGTGTGACTGGCGGGAAGACAGGGGTAATAAATATAACCCTGACCAAGACCCCACTTTGCTTGGTTTTAAGCCATTCAATTGAATATATGCCGTTGCATCCACGTCTCGATAAGTAGCGTAAATGTATTCCAGCTACTAATGTTAATACACAAGTTCTTCATATATCGCATTCACTGTAATGATGCAAGCGACCCAAATCAATGAATCGCAACTGAAGACTTTTTCAGCTCCGACAGCATTTTCTTAACGAACAGTAGAGAATACCAGATTACACGCATACTCGAATTACGCGTGACTGGCGGGAAGAGGAGGGGTCGTAAATATAACCCTGGTCAAGGCCCCACTTTGCTTGGTTTTAAGCCATTCAATTGAATATATGCCGTTACATCCACGTCTCGATAAGTAGCGTAAATGTATTCCAGCTACCAATGTGAATACACAACTTCTTCATATATCGCATTCTTTGTAATGATCGAAGCGACCCAAATCAATGAATCGCAACAGAAGACTTTTTTCAGCTTCGACAGCAGCTTGTTAACGAACAGTAGAGAATACCAGATTATACGCTTACTGGAATTACGCGTTACTGGCTTCAAGAGGAGGGGTTGTAAATATAACCCTGATGAAGACACCACTTTGCTTTGATTTTATGCCGTTCAATTGAATATATAAGGTTGCACTCATGTCTCAATAAGTAGCGTAAATGCATTCCAGCTAGCAATGTGAATAAACAAGTTCTTCATATCTCGCATTCTTTGTAATGACGGAAGCGACCCTAATCAATGAATCGCAACTGAAGACTTTTTTCAGCTTCGACAGCAGTTTGTTAACGAACAGTAGAGAATACCAGATTGCACGCATACTGTAATTACGCGTGACTGGCGGGAAAAGAAGGGGTTGTAAATATAACCCTGATGAAGACATCAATTCGCTTGGTTTTAAGCAATTCAATTGAATATATATCGTTGCATCCACGTCTCGATAAGTAGCGTAAATGTATTCCAGCTACCAATGTTAATACACAAGTTCTTCATATATCGCATTCTTTGTAATGACGGTAGTGACCCTAATCAATGAATGGCAACAGAAGCCTTTTTTCAGCTCCGACAGCAGTTTGTTAACGAACAGTAGAGAACACAAGATTATACGCTTACTGGAATTACGCGTTTCTGGCGGGAAGAGGAGGGGTTGTAAATATAACTCTGGTCAAGACACCACTTTGCTTGGTTGTAAGCCATTCAATTGAATATATACCGTGGCATTCACGTCGCGATAAGTAGCGTAAATGTATTCCAGCTACCAATGTTAATACATAGGTTCTTCATTTATCGCATTCTTTGTAAAGACGCAAGCGACCCTAATCAATGAATCGCAGTTGAAGACTTTTTTCAGCTTCGACAGCACATTGGTAACGAACAGTAGAGAATACCAGATTACACGCATTCTGGAATTACGTGTGATTGGCTTGAAGAGGAGGGGTTGTAAATATAACCCTGACCAATACCCCACTTTGATTGGTTTTAAGCCATTCAATTGAAGATATACCGTTGCATCCACGTCTCGATTAGTAGCGTAAATGCATTCCAGCTAGCAATGTGAATAAACAAGTATTTCATATATCGCATTCCTTGTAAAGACGCAAGCGACCCTAATCAATGAATCCCCACTGAATACTTTTTTCAGCTTCGACAGCATTTTGGTAACGAACAGTAGAGAATACCAGATTATGCGCATACTGGAATTACGCGTTACTGGCGGGTAGAGCAGGGGTTGTAAATATGACCCTGATCAAGACACCACTTTGCTTTGATTTTATGCCGTTCAATTGAATATATAAGGTTGCACTCACGTCTCAATAAGTAGCGTAAATGCATTCCAGCTACCAATGTTAACACACAAGTTCTTCATATATCGCATTCCTTGTAAAGACGCAAGCGACCCTAATCAATGAATCCCAACTGAATACTTTATTCAGCTTCGACAGCAGTTTGTTAACGAACAGTAGAGAATACCAGACTATACGCTTACTGGAATTACGCGTTACTGTCGGGAAGAGCAGGGGCTGTAAATATAACCCTGACCAATACCCCACTTTGCTTGGTTGAAGCCATTCAATTGAAGATATACCGTTGCATCCACGTCTCGATAAGTAGCGTAAATGCATTCCAGCTAGCAACGTGAATAAACAAGTTCTTCCTATATCGCATCCCTTGTAAAGACGCAAGCGACCCTAATCAATGAATCCCAACTGAGTACTTTTTTCAGCTTCGACAGCAGTTTGTTAACGAACAGTAGAGAATACCAGATTATACGCATACTGGAATTACGCGTTACTGGCGGCTAGAGCAGGGGTTGTAAATATAACCGTGATCAAGACACCACTTTGCTTTGACTTTATGCCGTTCAATTGAATATATACTGTGCCATCCATGTCTCGATATGTAGCGTAAATGCATTCCAGCTACATATGTGAATACACAAGTTCTTCATATATCGCATTCTTCGTAAAGACGGAAGCGACCCTAATCAATGAATCCCAACTAAAGACTTTTCTCAGCTCCGACTGCATTTTCGTAACGAAAAGTGGAGAATACCAGATTGCACGCATACTGGAATTATGCGTGACTGGCTGGAAGAGCAGGGGTTGTAAATATAACTCTGGTCAAGACCCCACTTTGATTGGTTGTAAGCCACTCAATTGAATATAGATACCGTTGCAACCACGTCTCGATAAGTAGCGTAAATGCATTCCAGCTAGCAATGTTAATAAACACGTTCTTCATATATCGCACTCTTTGTAATGACGGAAGCGACCCTAATGAATGAATCGCAAGTGAAGAGTTTTTTAGCATCGACAGCATTTTCTTAACGAGCCGCAGAGAATACCAGATTGCACGCGTGCTGTAATAACGCGTGACTGGCGGGAAGAGCAGGGGTTGTAAATATAACCCTGATCAAGACACCAATTTGCTTGGTTTTAAGCCATTTATTTGAATATATATCGTTGCATCCACGTCTCGATAAGTAGCGTAAATGCATTCCAGCTACATATGTGAATACACAAGTTCTTCATATATCGCATTCTTCGTAAAGACGGAAGCGACACTAATCATTGAATCCCAACTAAAGACTTTTCTCAGCTCCGACAACATTTTCGTAACGAAAAGTGGAGAATACCAGATTGCAAGCATACTAGAATTATGGGTGACTGGCTGGAAGAGCAGAGGTTCTAAATATAACTCTGGTCAAGACCCCGCTTTGCTTGGTTGTAAGCCACTCAATTGAATATATATACCGTTACAACCACGTCTCGATAAGTAGCGTAAATACAGTCCAGCTAGCAATGTGAATAAACAAGTTCTTCATATCTCGCATTCTTTGTAATGACGGAAGCGACCCTAATCAATGAATCGCAATTGAAGAGTTTTTTCAGCTCCGACAGCATTTTCTTAACGAACAACAGAGAATACCAGATTGCACGCATACTGTAATAACGCGTGACTGGCGGGAAGAGCAGGGGTTGTAAATATAACCCTGACCAAGACCCCACTTTGCTTGGTTTTAAGCTATTCATTTGAATATGTGCCGATGCATCCACGTCTCGATAAGTAGCGTAAGTGTATTCCAGCTACCAATGTTAATACACAAGTTCTTCATATATCGCATTCTTTGTAATGATATAAGCGACCCTAATCAATGAATCCCAACTGAAGACTTTTTTCAGCTTCGACAGCAGTTTGTTAACGAACAGCAGAGAGTACCAGAATACACGCATACTGGAATTACGCGTGATTGGCTTGAAGAGGAGGGTTTGTAAATATAACCCTGACCAAGACCCCACTTTGCTTGGTTTTAAGCTATTCATTGGAATATATGCCGACGCATCCACGTCTCGATAAGTAGCGTAAGTATATTCCAGCTACCAATGTTAATACACAAGTTCTTCATATATCGCATTCTTTGTAGTAACGGAAGCGACCCTAATCAATGAATCTCAACTGAAGACTTTTTTCAGCTCCGACAGCATTTTCTTAACGAACAGTAGAGAATACCAGATTGCACGCATACTAGAATTACGCGTGACTGGCGGGAAGAGCAGGGGTTGTAAATATAACTCTGGTCAAGACCCCACTTTGCTTGGTTGTAAGCCATTCAATTGAATATATATACCGTTGCAACCACGTCTCGATAAGTAGCGTAAATGGATTCCAGCTACCAATGTAAATACACAGGTTCTTCATATATCGCATTCTTTGTAATGATGGAAGCGACCCTTATCAATGAATCGCAACTAAAGACTTTTTTGAGCTCCGACAGCATTTTCTTCACGAACAGTAGAGAATACCAGATTGCACGCACACTGGAATTACGCGTTACTGGCGGGAAGAGCAGTGGTTGTAAATATAGCCGTGATCAAGACCCACTTTGCCTGGTTTTAAGAAATTCAATTGAATACATGCCGCTGCACCCACGTCTCGATAAGTAGCGTAAATGCATTGCAGCTACCAATGGGAAGAAACAAGTTCTTCATATATCGCATTCTTTGTAATGACGGAAGCGACCCTAATCAATGAATCGCAACTGAGGACTTTTTTTCAGCTCCGACAGCATTTTCTTAACGAACAGTAGAGAATACCAGATTGCACGCATACTAGAATTATGCGTGACTGGCGGGAAGAGTAGGGGTTGTAAATATAACTCTGGTCAAGACCCCACTTTGCTTGGTTGTAAGCCACTTAATTGAATATAGATACCGTTGCAACCACGTCTCGATAAGTAGCGTAAATCCATTCCAGCTAGCAATGTTAATAAACACGTTCCTCATATATCGCACTCTTTGTAATGACGGAAGCGACCCTAATCAATGAATCGCAAGTGAAGAGTTTTTTCAGCTTCGACCGCATTTTCTTAACTAACCTCAGAGAATACCAGATTGCACGCGTGCTGTAATAACGCGTGACTGGCGGGAAGAGCAGGGGTTGTAAATATAACCCTGATCAAGACACCAATTTGCTTGGTTTTAAGCCATTTATTTGAATATATATCGTTGCATCCACGTCTCGATAAGTAGCGTAAATGCATTCCAGCTACATATGTGAATAAACAAGTTCTTCATATCTCGCATTCTTTGTAATGACGGAAGCGACCCTAATCAATGAATCGCCACTGAACAGTTTTTTCAGCTCCGACAGCATCTTCTTAACGAACAGCAGAGAATACCAGATTGCACGCATACTAGAATTACGCGTGACTGGCGGGAAGAGCAGGGGTTGTAAATATAACTCTGGTCAAGACCCCACTTTGCTTGGTTGTAAGCCATTCAATTGAATATATATACCGTTGCAACCACGTCTCGATAAGTAGCGTAAATGGATTCCAGCTACCAATGTAAATACACAGGTTCTTCATATATCGCATTCTTTGTAATGATGGAAGCGACCCTTATCAATGAATCGCAACTAAAGACTTTTTTGAGCTCCGACAGCATTTTCTTCACGAAGAGTAGAGAATACCAGATTGCACGCACACTGGAATTACGCGTTACTGGCGGGAAGAGCAGCGGTTGTAAATATAGCCGTGATCAAGACCCCGCTTTGCTTGGTTGTAAGCCATTCAATTGAAGATATACCATTGCATCTACGTCTCGATAAGTAGCGTAAATGCATTCCAGCTAGCAAGGTGAATAAACAAGTTCTTCCTATATCGCATCCCTTGTAAAGTAAAGACGCAAGCGACCCTAATCAATGAATCCCAACTGAGTACTTTTTTCAGCTTCGACAGCAGTTTGTTAACGAACAGTAGAGAATACCAGATTATACGCATATTGGAATTACGCGTTACTGGCGGCTAGAGCAGGGGTTGTAAATATAACCCTGATCAAGACACCACTTTGCTTTGATTTTATGCCGTTCAATTGAATATATACTGTGTCATCCATGTCTCGTTAAGTAGCGTAAATGTATTCCAGCTACCAGTGTTAATACACAAGTTCTTCATATATCGCATTCTTTGTAGTGACGAAAGCGACACTAATCAATGAATTGCATGCAACTGAAGACTTTTTTCAGCTCCGACAGCATTTTCATACCGAACAGTAGAGAATACCAGATTACACACATACTGGAATTACGCGTGACTGGCTTGAAGAGCAGGGGTGGTAAATATAACCGTGACCAAGACCCCACTTTGAATGGTTTTAAGCCATTCAATTGAATATATGCCGTTGCATCCACGTCTCGATAAGTAGCGTAAATGTATTCCAGCTACCGATGTGAATGCACAAGTTCTTCATATATCGCATTCTTTGTAATGACGGAAGCGACCCTAATCAATGAATCGCAACTTAATACTTTTTTCAGCTCCGACAGCATTTTCATAACGAACAGTAGAGAATACCAGATTACAAGCATACTGGAATTACGCGTGACTGGCTTGTAGAGCAGGGGTAGTAAATATAACCCTGACCAAGACCCACCTTTGCTTGGTTTTAAGCCATTCAATTGAATATATGCCGTTACATCCACGTCTCCATAAGTAGCGTAAATGTATTCCAGCTACCAATGTGAATACACAAGTTCTTCATATATCGCATTCTTTGTAATGATGGAAGCGACCCAAATCAATGAATCGCAACTGAAGACTTTTTTCAGCTCCGACAGCATTTTCTTAACGAACAGTAGAGAATACCAGATTGCACGCATACTAGAATTATGCGTGACTGGCGGGAAGAGCAGGGGCTGTAAATATAACTCTGGTCAAGACCCCACTTTGCTTGGTTGTAAGCCACTCAATTGAATATATATACCGTTGCAACCACGTCTCGATAAGTAGCGTAAATGCATTCCAGCTAGCAATGTTAATAAACAAGTTCTTCATATATCGCACTCTTTGTAATGACGGAAGCGACCGTAATCAATGAATCGCAAGTGAAGAGTTTTTTCAGATTCGACAGCATTTTCTTAACGAACCGCAGAGAATACCAGATTGCACGCATGCTGTAATAACGCGTGACTGGCGGGAAGAGCAGGGGTTGTAAATATAACCCTGATCAAGACACCAATTTGCTTGGTTTTAAGCCATTTATTTGAATATATATCGTTGCATCCACGTCTCGATAAGTAGCGTAAATGCATTCCAGCTACATATGTGAATACAAAAGTTCTTCATATATCGCATTCTTCGTAAAGACGGAAGCGACCCTAATCATTGAATCCCAACTAAAGACTTTTCTCAGCTCCGACAACATTTTCGTAACGAAAAGTGGAGAATACCAGATTGCACGCATACTAGAATTATGCGTGACTGGCTGGAAGAGCAGAGGTTCTAAATATAACTCTGGTCAAGACCCCACTTTGCTTCGTTGTAAGCCACTCAATTGAATATATATACCGTTGCAACCACGTCTCGATAAGTAGCGTAAATGCATTCCAGCTAGCAATGTGAATAAACAAGTTCTT
The DNA here is from genome assembly GCF_023375885.2 of Dermacentor andersoni. Lineage (NCBI taxonomy): Eukaryota > Metazoa > Arthropoda > Arachnida > Ixodida > Ixodidae > Dermacentor > Dermacentor andersoni. Next base: position 34,499,107 of record NC_092818.1, read on the forward strand.
CTTATCTCGCATTCTTTGTAATGACGGAAGCGACCCTAATCAATGAATCGCAACTGAAGAGTTTTTTCAGCTCCGACGGCATCTTCTTAATGAACAGCAGAGAATACCAGATTGCACGCATACTAGAATTACGCGTGACTGGCGGGAAGAGCAGGGGTTGTAAATATAACTCTGGTCAAGACCCCACTTTGCTTGGTTGTAAGCCATTGAATTGAATATATATACCGTTGCAACCACGTCTCGGTAAGTAGCGTAAATGGATTCCAGCTACCAATGTAAATACACAGGTTCTTCATATATCGCATTCTTTGTAATGATGGAAGCGACCCTTATCAATGAATCGCAACTAAAGACTTTTTTGAGCTCCGACAGCATTTTCTTCACGAAGAGTAGAGAATACCAGATTGCACGCACACTGGAATTACGCGTTACTGGCGGGAAGAGCAGCGGTTGTAAATATAGCCGTGATCAAGACCCCGCTTTGCTTGGTTGTAAGCCATTCAATTGAAGATATACCATTGCATCTACGTCTCGATAAGTAGCGTAAATGCATTCCAGCTAGCAAGGTGAATAAACAAGTTCTTCCTATATCGCATCCCTTGTAAAGACGCAAGCGACCCTAATTAATGAATCCCAACTGAGTACTTTTTTCAGCTTCGACAGCAGTTTGTTTACGAACAGTAGAGAATACCAGATTATACGCATATTGGAATTACGCCTTACTGGCGGCTAGAGCAGGGGTTGTAAATATAACCCTGATCAAGACACCACTTTGCTTTGATTTTATGCCGTTCAATTGAATATATACTGTGTCATCCATGTCTCGTTAAGTAGCGTAAATGTATTCCAGCTACCAGTGTTAATACACAAGTTCTTCATATATCGCATTCTTTGTAGTGACGGAAGCGACACTAATCAATGAATTGCATGCAACTGAAGACTTTTTTCAGCTCCGACAGCATTTTCATGCCGAACAGTAGAGAATACCAGATTACACACATACTGGAATTACGCGTGACTGGCTTGAAGAGCAGGGGTGGTAAATATAACCGTGACCAAGACCCCACTTTGAATGGTTTTAAGCCATTCAATTGAATATATGCCGTTGCATCCACGTCTCGATAAGTAGCGTAAATGTATTCCAGCTACCGATGTGAATGCACAAGTTCTTCATATATCGCATTCTTTGTAATGACGGAAGCGACCCTAATCAATGAATCGCAACTTAATACTTTTTTCAGCTCCGACAGCATTTTCATAACGAACAGTAGAGAATACCAGATTACAAGCATACTGGAATTACGCGTGACTGGCTTGTAGAGGAGGGGTAGTAAATATAACCCTGACCAAGACCCACCTTTGCTTGGTTTTAAGCCATTCAATTGAATATATGCCGTTACATCCACGTCTCCATAAGTAGCGTAAATGAATTCCAGCTACCAATGTGAATACACAAGTTCTTCATATATCGCATTCTTTGTAATGATGGAAGCGACCCAAATCAATGAATCGCAACTGAAGACTTTTTTCAGCTCCGACAGCATTTTCTTATCGAACAGTAGAGAATACCAGATTGCACGCATACTAGAATTATGCGTGACTGGCGGGAAGAGCAGGGGCTGTAAATATACCTCTGGTCAAGACCCCACTTTGCTTGGTTGTAAGCCACTCAATTGAATATATATACCGTTGCAACCACGTCTCGATAAGTAGCGTAAATGCATTCCAGCTAGCAATGTTAATAAACAAGTTCTTCATATATCGCACTCTTTGTAATGACGGAAGCGACCCTAATCAATGAATCGCAAGTGAAGAGTTTTTTCAGATTCGACAGCATTTTCTTAACAAACCGCAGAGAATACCAGATTGCACCCATGCTGTAATAACGCGTGACTGGCGGGAAGAGCAGGGGTTGTAAATATAACCCTGATCAAGACACCAATTTGCTTGGTTTTAAGCCATTTATTTGAATATATATCGTTGCATCCACGTCTCGTTAAGTAGCGTAAATGCATTCCAGCTACATATGTTAATACACAAGTTCTTCATATATCGCATTCTTCGTAAAGACGGAAGCGACCCTAATCAATGAATCCCAACTAAAGACTTTTCTCAGCTCCGACTGCATTTTCGTAACGAAAAGTGGAGAATACCAGATTGCACGCATACTAGAATTATGCGTGACTGGCTGGAAGAGCAGGGGTTCTAAATATAACTCTGGTCAAGACCCCACTTTGCTTGGTTGTAAGCCACTCAATTGAATATATATACGGTTGCAACCACGTCTCGATAAGTAGCGTAAAATCATTAAAGCTAGCAATGTTAATAAACAAGTTCTTCATATATCGCATACTTTGTAATGACGGAAGCGACCCTAATCAATGAATCGCGACTGAAGAGTTTTTTCAGCTCCGACAGCATTTTCTTAACGAATAGCAAAGAATACAGATTGCACGCATACTGTAATAACGCATGACTGGCGGGAAGAGCAGGCGTTGTAAATATTACCCTGACCAAGACCCCACTTTGCTTGGTTTTAAGCTATTCATTTGAATATATGCCGATGCATCCACGTCTCGATAAGTAGCGTAAGTGTATTCGAGCTACCAATGTTAATACACAAGTTCTTCATATATCGCATTCCTTGTAAAGACGCAAGCGACCCTAATCAATGAATCCCAACTGAATACTTTTTTCAGCTTCGACAGCAGTTTGTTAACGAACAGTAGAGAATACCAGACTATACGCTTACTGGAATTACGCGTTACTGGCGGGAAGAGCAGGGGTTGTAAATATAACCCATATAAGGACCCCACTTTGCTTGGTTGTAAGCCATTCAATTGAAGATATACCGTTGCATCCATGTCTCGATAAGTAGCGTAAATGCATTCCAGCTAGCAATGTGAATAAACAAGTGCTTCATATCTCGCATTCTTTGTAATGACGGAAGCGACCCTAATCAATGAATCGCAACTGAAGACTTTTTTCAGCTTCGACAGCAGTTTGTTAACGAACAGTAGAGAATACCAGATTATACGCATACTGGAATTACGCGTGACTGGCGGGAAGAGCAGGGGTTGTAAATATAACCCATATAAGGACCCCACTTTGCTTGGTTGTAAGCCATTCAATTGAAGATATACCGTTGCATCCATGTCTCGATAAGTAGCGTAAATGCATTCCAGCTAGCAATGTGAATAAACAAGTTCTTCATATCTCGCATTCTTTGTAATGACGGAAGCGACCCTAATCAATGAATCGCAACTGAAGACTTTTTTCAGCTTCGACAGCAGTTTGTTAACGAACAGTAGAGAATACCAGATTATACGCATACTGGAATTACGCGTGACTGGCGGGAAGAGCAGGGGTTGTAAATATAACCCATATAAGGACCCCACTTTGCTTGGTTGTAAGCCATTCAATTGAAGATATACCGTTGCATCCATGTCTCGATAAGTAGCGTAAATGCATTCCAGCTAGCAATGTGAATAAACAAGTTCTTCATATCTCGCATTCTTTGTAATTACGGAAGCGACCCTAATCAATGAATCGCAACTGAAGACTTTTTTGAGCTTCGACAGCATTTTGGTAACGAACAGTAGAGAATACCAGATTACACACATAATGGAATTACGCGTGATTGGCTTGAAGTGGAGGGGTTGTAAATATAACCCTGACCGATACCCCACTTTGATTGGTTTTAAGCCATTCAATTGAAGATATACCGTTGCATCCACGTCTCGATAAGTAGCGTAAATGCATTCCAGCTACCAATGTTAACACACAAGTTCTTCATATCTCGCCTTCTTTGTAATGACGGAAGCGACCCTAATCAATGAATCGCAACTGAAGACTTTTTTCAGCTTCGACAGCAGTTTGTTAACGAACAGTAGAGAATACCAGATTATACGCATACTGGAATTAGGCGTCACTGGCGGGAAGAGCAGGGGTTGTAAATATAACCCATATAAGGACCCCACTTTGCTTGGTTGTAAGCCATTCAATTGAAGATATACTGTTGCATCCATGTCTCGATAAGTAGCGTAAATGCATTCCAGCTGGCAATGTTAATAAACAAGTTCTTCATATATCGCATTTTTTGTAATGACGGAAGCGACCCAAATCAATGAATCGCAACTGAAGACTTTTTTCAGCTCCGACAGCATTTTCTTAACGAACAGTAGAGAATACCAGATTGCACGCATACTAGAATTATGCGTGACTGGCGGGAAGAGCAGGGGCTGTAAATATAACTCTGGTCAAGACCCCACTTTGCTTGGTTGTAAGCCACTCAATTGAATATATATACCGTTGCAACCACGTCTCGATAAGTAGCGTAAATGCATTCCAGCTAGCAATGTTAATAAACAAGTTCTTCATATATCGCACTCATTGTAATGACGGAAGCGACCCTAATCAATGTATCGCAAGTGAAGAGTTTTTTCAGATTCGACAGCATTTTCTTAACGAACCGCAGAGAATACCAGATTGCACGCATGCTGTAATAACGCGTGACTGGCGGGAAGAGCAGGGGTTGTAAATATAACCCTGATCAAGACACCAATTTGCTTGGTTTTAAGCCATTTATTTGAATATATATCGTTGCATCCACGTCTCGTTAAGTAGCGTAAATGCATTCCAGCTACATATGTGAATACACAAGTTCTTCATATATCGCATTCTTCGTAAAGACGGAAGCGACCCTAATCAATGAATCCCAACTAAAGACTTTTCTCAGCTCCGACTGCATTTTCGTAACGAAAAGTGGAGAATACCAGATTGCACGCATACTAGAATTATGCGTGACTGGCTGGAAGAGCAGGGGTTCTAAATATATCTCTGGTCAAGGCCCCACTTTGCTTGGTTGTAAGCCACTCAATTGAATATATATACCGTTGCAACCACGTCTCGATAAGTAGCGTAAATGCATTAAAGATAGCAATGTTAATAAACAAGTTCTTCATATATCGCATACTTTGTAATGACGTAAGCGACCCTAATCAATGAATCGCGACTGAAGAGTTTTTTCAGCTCCGACAGCATTTTCTTAACGAATGGCAAAGAATACCAGATTGCACGCATACTGTAATAACGCGTGACTGGCGGGAAGAGCAGGCGTTGTAAATATTACCCTGACCAAGACCCCACTTTGCTTGGTTTTAAGCTATTCATTTGAATATATGCCGATGCATCCACGTCTCGATAAGTAGCGTAAGTGTATTCCAGCTACCAATGTTAATACACAAGTTCTTCATATATCGCATTCTTTGTAATGACGGAAGTGACCCTAATCAATGAATCGCAACTGAAGTCTTTTTTCAGCTCCGACAGCATTTTCATAACGAACAGTAGAGAATACCAGATTACAAGCATACTGGAATTACGCGTGACTGGCTTGTAGAGCAGGGGTAGTAAATATAACCCTGACCAAGACCCACCTTTGCTTGGTTTTAAGCCATTCAATTGAATATATGCCGTTACATCCACGTCTCCATAAGTAGCGTAAATGTATTCCAGCTACCAATGTGAATACACAAGTTCTTCATATATCGCATTCTTTGTAATGATGGAAGCGACCCAAATCAATGAATCGCAACTGAAGACTTTTTTCAGCTCCGACAGCATTTTCTTAACGAACAGTAGAGAATACCAGATTGCACGCATACTAGAATTATGCGTGACTGGCGGGAAGAGCAGGGGTTGTAAATATAACTCTGGTGAAGACCCCACTTTGCTTGGTTGTAAGCCACTCAATTGAATATAGATACCGTTGCAACCACGTCTCGATAAGTAGCGTAAATGCATTCCAGCTAGCAATGTTAATAAACACGTTCTTCATATATCGCACTCTTTGTAATGACGGAAGCGACCCTAATCAATGAATCGCAAGTGAAGAGTTTTTTCAGCTTCGACAGCATTTTCTTAACGAACCACAGAGAATACCAGATTGCACGCGTGCTGTAATAACGCGTGACTGGCGGGAAGAGCAAGGGTTGTAAATATAACCCTGATCAAGACACCAATTTGCTTGGTTTTAAGCCATTTATTTGAATATATATCGTTGCATCCACGTCTCGATAAGTAGCGTAAATGCGTTCCAGCTACATATGTGAATAGACAAGTTCTTCATATATCGCATTCTTCGTAAAGACGGAAGCGACCCTAATCATTGAATCCCAACTAAAAACTTTTCTCAGCTCCGACAACATTTTCGCAACGAAAAGTGGAGAATACCAGATTGCACGCATACTAGAAATATGCGTGACTGGCTGGAAGAGCAGAGGTTCTAAATATAACTCTGGTCAAGACCCCACTTTGCTTGGTTGTAAGCCACTCAATTGAATATATATACCGTTGCAACCACGTCTCGATAAGTAGCGTAAATGCATTCCAGCTAGCAATGTGAATAAACAAGTTCTTCATATCTCGCATTATTTGTAATGACGGAAGCGACCCTAATCAATGATTCGCAACTGAAGACTTTTTTCAGCTCCGACAGCATTTTCATAACGAACAGTAGAGAATACCAGAATACACGCATACTGGAATTACGCGTGACTGGCGGGAAGAGCAGGGGTTGTAAATAGAACCCTGATCAAGACACCACTTTGCTTTGATTTTATGCCGTTCAATTGAATATATACCGTGTCATCCACGTCTCGATAAGTAGCGTAAATGTATTCCAGCTACCAGTGTTAATACACAAGTTCTCCATATATCGCATTCTTTGTAATGACGGAAGCGACACTAATCAATGAATTGCAACTGAAGACTTTTTTCAGCTCTGACAGCATTTTCATAACGAACAGTAGAGAATACCAGATTACACACGCACTGGAATTACGCGTGACTGGCTTGAAGAGCAGGGGTAGTAAATATAACCGTGACCAAGACCCCACTTTGCTTGGTCTTAAGCCATTCAATTGAATATATGCCTTTGCATCCACGTCTCGATAAGTAGCGTAAATGCATTCCAGCTACCAATGTGAATAAACAAGTTCTTCATATATCGCATTCTTTGTAATGTCGGAAGCGATCCTAATCAATGAATCAACACTGAAGACATTTTCAGCTCCGACAGCATTTTCTTAACGAACCGCAGAAATGATTGATGATTTGTAGAGTTTATTGGCGCAAGGGCCAGATGTGGCCAAAGAGCGCCAAGTCGATGATCTGTGCTTGTCAATGATATGTGAGTGTTGATTGTGGGGAGTATATGATACACGGCTGCATAGTGGCCTAAAAATATTCGCTAAAAGGTGTAAAATATTCATATGGTGCAATGTGGCTGTAAAAGGGCCTAAAATTTACTCGCTCTGAAGTGCGTAAAATACAAGTATAGAAAATGACAGTGATTGATGGTGTCTGCGATGAAAATAGATGTTTCACGAGATATGGATGATCAGTAAAACATGTAATGGCTGTAGCACTAGTGCCTCAGCAAGGCCTTGAAAGCAAGGGCTGGGAGGCACGTGCTCTAAAAATGGTTTCATTGCAGCTACGACCTCCAGGTGGAGGCCGTGCTACAAGTAGCCTGGCCAAATTACATTTAAGGTGTCAGTTTCAGTTAAAAAGTTTAATACTGATTGAAAAGTAAGAAGGGGCTCATTGCTTAGAAAAAATGCTGGGTGTAACGGTATGTGTTGGAGATAAGCAGACGGAAAGTACTTTTTTCTTTCTGCCTCTTTTTCAGTGCAATGGATGAGAACATAGATAACTGTAAGCCTCTTGCCACATTTAGTACATGTCGGAGGTTCGCTTCCCGTCAAAAGGTAGGAGTGAGTTGCATAGGTATGTCCTATTCTTAACCTACAAAGAAGCACTTCCTTATGTCTTGCTGTTCTTTCAGATATCCAGTTGCCTAATTTTGGTTTGATAACGTGTAGCTTATTCTCTACTGCATTATCCCATTGGTTTTGCCAGTGTTTCCTCAGTTTGTGGCGTAAGAAGGGCTTAAGTTCTGTGGCTGGTATGGGTATATTGACATCCGTTTGATTAAAGGCGACTGACGTTGCACTTTCGTCAGCAGCTACATTACCTTTTATGCCCCTATGGCCAGGTACCCAACACAGGACTATGTTTTGGTTGTATGTTAAAGCTAAGCATAGTTCTGTGTATAGTTTATCAAAAACAGGGTTTTTATGTTTTCGAAAACTCATTAAGGCCCTTACTACGCTTAGTGAATCTGTGAAGATGATCGCCTTATTCAGGTTTGTATGTCTGATGTGCTTTACAGCTGAAAGTATTGCGTACGCTTCAGCCGTAAAAATACTTGTGTTGGGATTTAGAGTACCGGAGGTGGAAAAGGATGGCCCAAGAGCTGCATACGCGACACCTGCAGATGACTTGGAAGCATCTGTATAAAACTCGGCACAGCAGCATTTCACTTGTAGTTCGAAGAAGTGTGACCGTAAGTGTGCCTCTGGTGCATGTTTTGTTATTTCGACAAAAGAGATATCGCATTGCATAGTCTGCCATTCCCAAGGAGGTGGAAGGCGAGTGGGGGGCATAAGGATATTTTCCGGGATATGGATGTCTGTTTCTTCTGCCATTGCTTCCAAGCGTAGGCTCAAAGGAGCTCTAATACGTGGGCGGTTAGTGTAAAGTCTGGAAGCGGACAGGTCGCTAACTATGGAATGACATGGATGCTCGGTGTCTGATTTTACCTTAGTGTAGTATGCAAAACTTAGGAATGTTCTGCGTTGGTGTAAGGACCATTCGTTGGCTTCAACGTACAGACTTTCAACAGGGCTAGTTCTAAAGGCGCCTGTTGCCAGTCGTATACCGAGGTTGTGGATTGGGTTGAGAATCTTTAGCGCACTCTCAGTTGCCGAATGGTACACCACGGCTCCGTAGTCGAGGCGTGATTGTACGAGACTCTTATACAGGCTAAGCAGACACTTCCTGTCACTGCGCCAGGTTGTTCGAGAGAGCTGCTTGAGGAGGTTCATGGTCTTGAGGCACTTTTCTTTAAGATATCTTAGGTGGGGGATGAAGTTAAGTTTTGTGTCCAGGATAACACCTAAGAATTTGTGTTCAGGGCTGAAAGTTAGTCTTTCTCCATTAAGGTTAATATCGGGTTGTGGTAGTACACCTCTCTTGTTTGAAAACAGGACACATGTGCTCTTTTGCGGGTTCAATTTGAAACCATTCTCGTCCGCCCACCTTGAGAATCTATTCAAGCCAAGTTGTAGCTGCCGCTCGCAAATGCTAAGATTGCATGACCTGAACCCTATCTGTACATCGTCCACATAGACGGAATAGAGAGTGTGCGAGGTAATACGGTGTGGAGGGAATTCATTTTAACAATAAATAACGCACAGCTCAGTACTCCACCCTGCGGTACACCTGTCTCCTGTATGAATGGTCGAGATTGCACGTTGCCAACTCTAACACGAAATGTCCTGTCAGAGAGATAACTATCAACTACTCTCAGCCACTTGCCGCGAATGCCCATTGTATAAAGATCCCGAAGGATCCCGAAGCGCCACGTAGTATCATAAGCCTTCTCCATGTCGAGAAATACTGATAATACAAGCTGTTTGTGGATAAAGGCATCCCTGATATACATTTCCATGCGAACAAGCTGATCTGTCGTCGACCTGCCTTCTCTGAAACCACATTGATATAGGTCTAATTTCTTGTTTATTTCTAGGTAGTGAACCAGGCGACTGTTTACCATCTTTTCAAAAACTTTGCATAAGCAGCTCGTCAATGCAATAGGCCTATAACTATTTGGCAAAGAAGGGTCCTTACCCTGTTTCAAAATAGGAATTATGATGGCCTCTTTCCAAGCAGAGGGAATGTGGCCGGAAGACCATATAGAATTGTAGAGACAAAGAAGGGTTTTTTGTGATTCAGACGGCAGGTGTTTTAGCATTTCATATAGGATGCGGTCAGAACCTGGGGCAGATTTGTTGCATCTGTTTAGGGCTGCCTGAAGCTCTGCCATGGAAAAAGGTCTATTGTATGCCTCGCATTTTGTACTTTTCCGTTCTAATTGTTGTCCTTCTATTTGCCTTTTGTATCTTTAGAATGTTTCAGAGCAGTGCGACGAGCTGGATATATGTTCGAAATGTGCGCCAAGAAAGTTCGCCTGATCTTCCATGCTGTCGCCTTGAGTATTCACTAAAGGCAGAGAGTAAGACTGTCGGCCCTTTATTCTATTCACTCTATTCCAAACCTTTGTTTCGTCAGTGTAAGAGTTAATGCCCGATATATACTTTCTCCAACTCTCTCTTCTAGCTTGTCGCCGCGTTCTTCGACCCTGGGATTTGACCTGCTTGAAATTGACTAGATTTTCTCCAGTCGGAGAGTCCCGTAATAAATCCCATGCCTTGTTCTGCTTTTTACGCGCTATTCGACACTCATCATTCCCCCACGGAAGACGGCGTTTTGTGGACAATGCACTTGTTACAGCGATACATTTTGTGGAGGTGTCCAGGAGAAAAAATGTAAAATATTTAACCGCCGCATCTATGCTTAAAGCACTCATGTCTTCCCAGGATAGGGAAGCAGGTTTTTTGAACTTTTCCCAGTCAGCTGAGTCAGTTTTCCAGCGAGGTAATTGTGGGGGACGTTCATTAGACAGTGGTGTGCATAGAGCTACAGGGAAATGGTCACTCCCATAAGGGTTTTTAATAACTTTCCATTTAAAGTAAGGTAGAAGAGTAGGAGACGCAATGCTAAGATCTATTGAGGAGTATGTTTTGTTTGCCATGTTATAATACGTGGGCTCCTTCCCATTGAAAAGACATGCACCTGAAGAAAATAGGAACTGTTCAATCAAGCGTCCTCTCGCGTCGCAGCCCGAGTCGCCCCATAGGTTGCTGTGCGCATTAAAATCCCCAAGCACAAGATATGGTTCAGGTAACTGATCTATTAATGCTTGGAATTCTTGTTTGTGAAGCTGAAAATGCGGTGGTATATATAAAGAGCTGACGGTTAACAGTTTATTTAAAAGTACAGCACGAATGGCGACTGCCTCAAGGGGTGTTTGTAGCTGCAAGTGTTGACAGGCTGTAGAATTGTCATCTATGATGGCTACACCGCCTGATGAAGCCAGGGCATCATCGCGATCCTTCCGAAAGATAACATAGTGATGAAGGAAGTGCTTATGTTTAGATTTCAAATGAGTCTCTTGGATACACAGCACTTTTGGAGTTAGTTCATTAAGGAGTTCTTGGACATCATCGAGGTTGCAAAGCAGGCCTCTGACATTCCACTGAATAATTAGTGTATCCATTTTAAAATAAATGTTGTGCTATGTGTCAAAGAGAATGAGCTTGATTTAGCTTACAGTGCCCTTTTGGGGCCCTGTAATTGGAGTTTTGTCTTTTCTGGAGCGGTCGACAAAATCGAGCCGCTCCTTAGGCGTCAAATGCGCTTTTTGACTTGGTGTGGTGTCCATGGCCTCTTGAGAGGCACTGGACACGCGCTCTTGGGAGCGGTGTGTTTTAAGCGAAGGCCTTGTCTCTGAAGACAAGGCCTTGGGGCTCACCGTCCTGGTGGTTGGCGGGCTAGTCTTGACCTCGGAGCTGGGCTGACTGGTGCTAGCACCAGCAGAGGCCTCCACTGTGGACAAATTCGGGAGAGGTAGGGCAGCCTTCGCTGCTCCCACCATGGGGGCGGGTGGCGTTGCCGCACGCTCGCTACGCGTGGTGCTGGCATCCGCCAAGTGCCGTTGTGGTACTGCCCCCCGACGTACCACTTCGGCGAAAGATGCGGTCTGTACAAATGTTTGTGAGATGCGTTGCCTTGCTTCTCTGAAAGTTATGTTTTCTTTTACCTTTATTGTAATTATTTCTTTTTCTTTCTTCCAGACTGCGCATGATCGAGAATATGCTGGGTGACCACCATTAGAATTGCTACAACGGGGCTCCGCCTTACAGTCATCTGCCGAGTGGTCATTGATGCCACATTTCGCGCATGTTAGCCGCCCTCGGCAGCTCTGGGAAGCATGACCAAACCTCTGGCATTTAAAACAACGTCGAGGGTTTGGGATGTACGGTCGTACTCTGATTTTGGTATATCCAGTCTCTAATGTCTCTGGTAACGTGCTAGAACCAAAGGTAATAATCAGGTGCTTAGATGGGAGTTCCTTGTGGTCACGTCTCATCTTTATTCTTTGCACACTTATTACGTTTTCATCCTTCCATCCTTCCAGGAGTTCTTCTTCGGTCAAGTCCATTAAGTCTATGTCAGAGATCACGCCTTTGGCCGTATTCATGGTTCGGTGAGCTGTCACACTGACAGGGATGTCTCCAAGTTGTACAAGGTTTGTTAACTTGTCGTGTTGTGCTTTGTCTTTTAGTTCTAGTAATAGGTCCCCCCTGGCCAGCTTGGTGATTTTATAGCCGCCTCCAATGGTCTCTGCGAGATGCTTCGCGACAACGAATGGTGAAATTGTTCTTGCTTTCTTGTCAGGATTCTCACTGTGGACAACATGAAATTTCGGAAAAGTCTGAGTGCCTTTTAAAAAAAACTGAAACGTAGCATCGGTGCGCCCCCTTTTAGAGGGACGATCGGTACAGAAGGGGTTGGAAGTGCCCATGAAATTTGTTTCGTATTCAGCGACGATGCCAATCACCCACCACGGAGCCCAACAAAGGGACATGGCAGGGTATGCGGTGAAGCAAACCCTACCATGCCAACTGTACATCGTCACTATAACCACATATGTTATACCCAAGGTAGGTCATAGCACACCAGGTTAACCCTCGCCGCCAGGAATGTTGGAAGTTATCAGAAGAAAAAGAAGACCGGAAAGACTAAATGTGAGAGGAAAAGACGAAGATGTACGAAGAGGGAGACAGGAAAAGGCGACTGCCGATTTCCCCCGGGTGGGTCAGTCCGTGGGTGCCGTCTATGTGAAGCCGAGGCTGAAGAGGTGTGTTGCCTCCGCCGGGGGGCCTTAAAGGTCCAAACAATCAGCATCGGCTCAACCCCCAGGATCCCCCTTTCGCCAGGCACGGCTAAGCCGCGCACGGCTACACGCGGGAGGGTCCAACCCTCATGTGCTCGGGTCCGTGGTGTCGCAACACACCAAACGCCTGCTGACGCAGACGCCTCTGCGGGGCGAACCGCAGAAAATACCAGATTGCACGCAGACAGGAATTACGCGTGACTGGCGGGAAGAGCAGGGGTTGTAAATATAACCCATATAAAGACCCCACTTTGCTTGGTTGTAAGCCATTCAATTGAATATATACGATTGTATTCCCGTCGCGATAAGTAGCGTAAATGTATTCCAGCTACCAATGTTAATACACAAGTTCTTCATATATCGCATTCTTTGTAATGACGGACGCGACCCTAATCAATGATTCGCAACTGAAGACTTTTTTCAGCTCTGACAGCATTTTCATAACGAACAGTAGAGAATACCACAATACACGCATATTGGTATTACTCGTGATTGGCTTGAAGAGCAAGGGTAATAAATATAAGCCTGATCAAGACCCCGCTTTGTTTGGTTGTAAGCCATTCAATTGAAGATATACCGTTTCATCCACGTCTCGATAAGTAGCGTAAATGCATTCCAGCTAGCAATGTGAATAAACAAGTTCTTCATATATCGCATCCCTTGTAAAGACGCAAGCGACCCTAATCAATGAATCCCAACTGAATACTTTTTTTCAGCGTTGACAGCAGTTTGTTAACGAACAGTAGAGAATACCAGATTATACGCATACTGGAATTACGCGTGACTGGCGGGAAGAGCAGGGGTTGTAAATATAACCGTGACCAAGACCCCACTTTGCTTGGTTTTAGGCGATTCAACTGAATATATGCCGTTGCATCCACGTCTCGATAAGCAGCGTAAAAGTATTCCAGCTACCAATGTGAATACACAGGTTCTTCATATATCGCATTCTTTGTAATGATGGAACCGACCCTTATGAATGAATCGCAACTGAAGACATTTTTCAACTCCGACAGCATTTCCTTCACGAAGAGTAGAAAATACCAGATTGCACACATACTGTAATAACGCGTGACTGGCGGGAAGAGCAGGGGTTGTAAATACAACCTTTATCAAGACCCCACTTTGCTTGGTTTAAAGCTATTCAATTGAATATATGCCGATGCATCCATGTCTCGATAAGTAACGTAAGTGTATTCCAGCTACCAATGTTAACACACAAGTTCTTCATATATGGCATTCCTTGTAAAGACGCAAGCGACCCTAATCACTGAATCCCAACTGAATACTTTTTTCAGCTTCGACAGCATTTTCGTAACGAACGGTGGAGAATACCAGATTACACGCATACAGGAATTACGGATGACTGGCGGGAAGAGGAGGGGCTGTATATATAACCCATATAAAGACCCCACTTTGCTTGGTTGTAAGCCATTCAATTGAATATATACCGTTGCATTCACGTCTCGATAAGTAGCGTAAATGTATTCCAGCTACCAATGTTAATACACAAGTTCTTCATATATCGCATTCTTTGTAATGACGAAAGCGACCCTAATCAATGAATCGCAACTGAAGACTTTTTTCAGCTCCGACAGCATTTTCATAAAGAACAGTAGAGAATACCAGGTTACACGCATACTGGAATTACGCGTTACTGGCGGGAAGAGCAGTGGTTGTAAATATAGCCCTGAACAAGACCCCGCTTTGCTTGGTTTTCAGCCATTCAATTGAAGACATACCGTTGCATCCACGTCTCGATAAGTAGCGTAAATGCATTCCGGCTAGCAATGTGAATAAACAAGTTCTTCATATCTCGCATTCTTTGTAATGACGGAAGCGACCCTAATCAATGAATCGCAAGTGAAGACTCTTTTCAACTTCGACAGGAGTTTGTTAACGAACGGTAGAGAATACCAGATTGCACGCATGCTGGAATTACGCGTGACTGGCGGGAAGAGGAGGGGTTGTAAATATAACCGTGACCAAGACCCCACTTTCCTTGGTTTTAAGCTATTCAATTGAATATATGCCGATGCATCCACGTCTCCATAACTAGCGTAAGTGTATTCCAGCTGCCAATATTAATACACAAGTGCTTCATATATCGCATTCTTTGTAATAACGGAAGCGACCCTTATCAATGAATCGCAACTGAAGGCTTTTTTCAGCTGCGATAGGATTTTCTTAAAGAACCGTAGAGAATACCAGATTACACGCATACTGGAATTACGCGTGACTGGCGGGAAGAGGAGGGGTTGTATATATAACCGTGACCAAGACCCCACTTTGCTTGGTTTTAAGCCATTCAATTGAATATATGCCGTTGCATCCACATCTCGATAAGTAGCGTAAATGAATTCCAGCTACCAATGTGAATACACAAGTTCTTCATATATCGCATTCTTTGTAATGACGGATGCACCCTAATCAATGAATCGCAACTGAAGACTTCTTTCAGCTTCGACAGCATTTTCTTAACGAACAGTACAGAATACGAGATTACAGGCATACTCGAATTACGGGTGACTGGCTTGAAGAGGAGGGGTAATAAATATAACCCTGACCATGACCTCACTTTGCTTGGTTTTAAGCCATTCAATTGAATATATGCCGTTCCATTCACGTCTAGATAAATCGCGTAAATGCATTCCAGCTAGCAATGTGAATAAAGAAGTTCTTCATATATCGCATTCTTTGTAATGACGAAAGCGACCCTAATCAATGAATCGCAACTGAAGACTTTTTTCAGCTCCGGCAGCAGTTTGTTAACGAACAGTAGAGAATACGAGACTACACTCATCCTGGAATTATGCGTGACTGGCTTGAAGAGCAGGGGTTGTAAATATAACTCTGGTCAAGACCCCACTTTTCTTGGTTGTAAGCCATTCAATTGAATATATATACCGTTGCAACCACGTCTCGATAAGTAGCGTAAATGCATTCCAGCTAGCAATATGAATAAACAAGTTCTTCATATCTCGCATTCTTTGTAATGACAGAAGCGACCCTAATCAATGAATCGCAAGTGAAGACTTTTTTCAACTTCGACAGCAGTTTGTTAACGAACGGTAGAGAATACCAGATTGCAGGCATGCTGGAATTACGCGTGACTGGCGGGAAGAGGAGGGGTTTTAAATATAACCGTGACCAAGTCCCCACTTTCCTTGGTTTTAAGCTATTCAATTGAATATATGCCGATGCATCCACATCTCCATAACTAGCGTAAGTGTATTCCAGCTGCCAATATTAATACACAAGTGCTTCATATATCGCATTCTTTGTAATAACGGAAGCGACCCTTATCAATGTATCGCAACTGAAGACTTTTTTCAGCTGCGATAGGATTTTCTTAAAGAACAGTAGAGAATACCAGATTACACGCATACTGGAATTACGCGTGACTGGCGGGAAGAGGAGGGGTTGTATATATAACCGTGACCAAGACCCCACTTTGCTTGGTTTTAAGCCATTCAATTGAATATATGCCGTTGCATCCACATCTCGATAAGTAGCGTAAATGCATTCCAGCTAGCAATGTGAATAAACAAGTTCTTCATATATCGCATTCTTTGTAATGACGGATGCGGCCCTAATCAATGAATCGCAACTGAAGACTTCTTTCAGCTTCGACAGCATTTTCTTAACGAACAGTACAGAATACGAGATTACAGGCATACTCGAATTACGGGTGACTGGCTTGAAGAGGAGGGGTAATAAATATAACCCTGACCATGACCTCACTTTGCTTGGTTTTAAGCCATTCAATTGAATATATGCCGTTCCATTCACGTCTAGATAAATCGCGTAAATGCATTCCAGCTAGCAATGTGAATAAAGAAGTTCTTCATATATCGCATTCTTTGTAATGACGAAAGCGACCCTAATCAATGAATCGCAACTGAAGACTTTTTTCAGCTCCGGCAGCAGTTTGTTAACGAACAGTAGAGAATACGAGACTACACTCATCCTGGAATTATGCGTGACTGGCTTGAAGAGCAGGGGTTGTAAATATAACTCTGGTCAAGACCCCACTTTTCTTGGTTGTAAGCCATTCAATTGAATATATATACCGTTGCAACCACGTCTCGATAAGTAGCGTAAATGCATTCCAGCTAGCAATGTTAATAAACATGTTCTTCATATATCGCGTTCTTTGTTATGACGGAAGCGACCCTAATCAATGAATCGCAACTGAAGAGTTTTTTCACCATCGACAGCATTTTCGTAACGAAAAGTGGAGAATACCAGATTACACGCATACAGGAATTACGCGTGACTGGCGGGAAGAGCAGGGGTTGTAAATATAACCCTGATAAAGACCCCACTTTGCTTGGTTGTAAGCCATTCAATTGAATATATACCGTTGCATTCACGTCTCGATAAGTAGCGTAAATGCATTCCAGCTACCAATGTTAATACACAAGTTTTTCATATATCGCATTCTTTGTAATGACGGAAGTGACCCAAATCAATGAATCGCAACTGAAGACTTTTCTCAGCTCCGACAGCATTTTCGTAACGAAAAGTGGAGAATACCAGATTACACGAATACAGGATTTACGCGTGATTGGCGGGAAGAGCAGGGGTTGTAAATATAACCCTGACCAAGACCCCACTTTGCTTGGTTGTAAGCCATTCAATTGAATATATGCCGTTGCATTCACGTCTCGATAAGTAGCGTAAATGCATTCCAGCTACCAATGTTAATACACAAGTTCTTCATATATCGCATTCTTTGTAATGACAGAAGTGACCCTAATCAATGAATCGCAACTGAAGACTTTTTTCAGCTCCGACAGCATTTTCATAACGAACAGTAGAGAATACCAGATTACACGCATACTGGAATTACGCGTGACTAGCTTGAAGAGCAGGGGTAGTAAATATAACCCTGAACAAGACCCCACTTTCCTTGGTTTTAAGCCATTCAATTGAATATATGGCGTTACATCCACGTCTCGATAAGTAGCGTAAATGTATTCCAGCTACCAATGTCAATACACAAGTTCTTCATATATCGCATTCTTTGTAAAGACGGAAGCGACCCTAATCAATGAATCGCAACTGAAGACTTTTCTCAGCTCCGACAGCGTTTTCGTAACGAAAAGTGGAGAATACCAGATTACACGCATACAGGAATTACGCGCGACTGGCGGGAAGAGCAGGGGTTGTAAATATAACCCTGATAAAGACCCCACTTTGCTTGGTTGTAAGCCATTCAATTGAATATATACCGTTGCATTCACGTCTCGATAAGTAGCGTAAATGCATTCCAGCTACCAATGTTAATACACAAGTTTTTCATATATCGCATTGTTTGTAATGACGGAAGCGACCCAAATCAATGAATCGCAACTGAAGACTTTTCTCATCTCCGACAGCATTTTCGTAACGAAAAGTGGAGAATACCAGATTACACGCATACAGGATTTACGCGTGATTGGCGGGAAGAGCAGGGGTTGTAAATATAACCCTGACCAAGACCCCACTTTGCTTGGTTGTAAGCCATTCAATTGAATATATACCGTTGCATTCACGTCTCGATAAGTAGCGTAAATGCATTCCAGCTACCAATGTTAATACACAAGTTCTTCATATATCGCATTCTTTGTAATGACAGAAGTTACCCTAATCAATGAATCGCAACTGAAGACTTTTTTCAGCTCCGACAGCATTTTCATAACGAACAGTAGAGAATACCAGATTACACGCATACTGGAATTACGCGTGACTAGCTTGAAGAGCAGGCGTAGTAAATATAACCCTGACAAGGACCCCACTTTGCTTGGTTTTATCCATTCAATTGAATATATGCCGTTACATCCACGTCTCGATAAGTAGCGTAAATGTATTCCAGCTACCAATGTGAATACACAAGTTCTTCATATATCGCATTCTTTGTAATGACGGAAGCGACCCTAATCAATGAATCGCAACTGAAGACTTTTTTCAGCTCCGACAGCATTTTCATAACGAACAGTAGAGAATACCAGATTACACGCATACTGGAATTACGCGTGACTGGCTTGAAGAGCAGGGGTAGTAAATATAACGCTGACCAAGACCCCACTTTGCTTGGTTTTAAGCCATTCAATTGAATATATGCCGTTACATCCACGTCTCGATAAGTAGCGTAAATGTATTCCAGCTACCAATGTTAATACACAAGTTTTTCATATATCGCATTCTTTGTAATGACGGAAATGACCCAAATCAATGAATCGCAACTGAAGACTTTTCTCAGCTCCGACAGCATTTTCGTAACGAAAAGTGGAGAATACCAGATTGCACGCATACTAGAATTACGCGTGACTGGCGGGAAGAGCAGGGGTTGTAAATATAACTCTGGTCAAGACCCCACTTTGCTTGGATGTAAGCCACTCAATTGAATATATATACCGCTGCAACCACGTCTCGATAAGTAGCGTAAATGCATTCCAGCTAGCAATGTTAATAAACAAGTTCTTCATATATCGCATTCTTTGTAATGACGGAAGCGACCCAAATCAATGAATCGGAATTGAAGACTTTTTTCAGCTCCGACAGCATTTTCTTAAGGAACAGTAGATAATACCGGATTGCACGCACACTAGAATTACGCGTGACTGGGGGGAAGAGCAGGGGTTGTAAATATAACTCTGGTCAAGACCCCACTTTCCTTGGTTGTAAGCCACTCAATTGAATACATATACCGTTGCAACCACGTCTCGATAACTAGCGTAAATGCATTCCAGCTATAATGTTAATAAACAAGTTCTTCATATATCGCATTCTTTGTAATGACGGAAGCGACCCTAATCAATGAATCGCAACTGAAGAGTTTTTTCAACTTCGACAGCATTTTCTTAACGAACCGCAGAGAATACCAGATTGCACGCATACTGTAATAACGCGTGACTGGCGGGAAGAGCAGGGGTTGTAAATATAACCCTGATAAAGACACCAATTTGCTTGGTTGTAAGCCATTGAATTGAATTTATACCGTTGCATTCACGTCTCGATAAGTAGCGTAAATGCATTCCAGCAAGCAATGTGAATAAACAAGTTCTTCATATATCGCATTCTTTGTAATGACAAAAGCGACCCTAATGAATGAATCGCAACTGAAGACTTTTTCAGCTCCGACAGCATTTTCATAACGAACAGTAGAGAATACCAGGTTACACGCATACTGGAATTACGCGTTACTGGCGGGAAGAGCAGTGGTTGTAAATATAGCCCTGATCGAGACCCCGCTTTGCTTGGTTTTCAGCCATTCAATTGAAGATATACCGTTGCATCCACGTCTCGATAAGAAGCGTAAATGCATTCCAGCTAGGAAGGTGAATAAACAAGTTCTTCATATCTCGCATTCTTTGTAAAGACGGAAGCGACCCAAATCAATGAATCGCAACTGAAGACTTTTTTCAGCTCCGACAGCATTTTGTTAACGAACAGTAGAGAATACCAGATTGCACGCATACAGGAATTACGCGTGACTGGCGGGAAGAGCAGGGGTTGTAAATATAACCCATATAAAGACCCCACTTTGCTTGGTTGTAAGCCATTCAATTGAATATATATACCGTTGCAACCACGTCTCGATAAGTAGCGTAAATGTATTCCAGCTACCAATGTTAATACACAAGTTCTTCATATATCGCATTCTTTGTAATGACGGAAGCGACCCTAATCAATGATTCGCAACTGAAGACTTTTTTCAGCTCCGACAGCATTTTCATAACGAACAGTAGAGAATACCAGATTGCACGCATACTGTAATAACGCGTGACTGGCGGGAAGAGCAGGGGTTGTAAATATAACCCTGATAAAGACACCAATTTGCTTGGTTGTAAGCCATTGAATTGAATTTATACCGTTGCATTCACGTCTCGATAAGTAGCGTAAATGCATTCCAGCTAGCAATGTGAATAAACAAGTTCTTCATATATCGCATTCTTTGTAATGACAAAAGCGACCCTAATCAATGAATCGCAACTGAAGACTTTTTCAGCTCCGACAGCATTTTCATAACGAACAGTAGAGAATACCAGGTTATACGCATACTGGAATTACGCGTTACTGGCGGGAAGAGCAGTGGTTGTAAATATAGCCCTGATCGAGACCCCGCTTTGCTTGGTTTTCAGCCATTCAATTGAAGATATACCGTTGCATCCACGTCTCGATAAGAAGCGTAAATACATTCCAGCTAGCAATGTGAATAAACAAGTTCTTCATATATCGCATTCTTTGTAATGACGGAAGCGACCGAAATCAATGAATCGGAATTGAAGACTTTTTTCAGCTCCGACAGCATTTTCCTTAAGGAACAGTAGATAATACCGGATTGCACGCACACTAGAATTACGCGTGACTGGCGGGAAGAGCAGGGCTTGTAAATATAACTCTGGTCAAGACCCCACTTTCCTTGGTTGTAAGCCACTCAATTGAATATATATACCGTTGCAACCACGTCTCGATAACTAGCGTAAATGCATTCCAGCTATAATGTTAATAAACAAGTTCTTCATATATGGCATTCTTTGTAATGACGGAAGCGACCCTAATCAATGAATCGCAACTGAAGAGTTTTTTCAACTTCGACAGCATTTCTTAACGAACCGCAGAGAATACCAGATTGCACGCATACTATAATAACGCGTGACTGGCGGGAAGAGCAGGGGTTGTAAATATAACCCTGATAAAGACACCAATTTGCTTGGTTGTAAGCCATTCAATTGAATTTATACCGTTGCATTCACGTCTCGATAAGTAGCGTAAATGCATTCCAGCAAGCAATGTGAATAAACAAGTTCTTCATATATCGCATTCTTTGTAATGACAAAAGCAACCCTAATCAATGAATCGCAACTGAAGACTTTTTCAGCTCCGACAGCATTTTCATAACGAACAGTAGAGAATACCAGGTTACACGCATACTGGAATTACGCGTTACTGGCGGGAAGAGCAGTGGTTGTAAATATAGCCCTGATCGAGACCCCGCTTTGCTTGGTTTTCAGCCATTCAATTGAAGATATACCGTTGCATCCACGTCTCGATAAGAAGCGTAAATGCATTCCAGCTAGCAATGTGAATAAACAAGTTCTTCATATCTCGCATTCTTTGTAAAGACGGAAGCGACCCAAATCAATGAATCGCAACTGAAGACTTTTTTCAGCTCCGACAGCATTTTGTTAACGAACAGTAGAGAATACCAGATTGCGCGCATACAGGAATTACGCGTGACTGGCGGGAAGAGCAGGGGTTGTAAATATAACCCATATAAAGACCCCACTTTGCTTGGTTGTAATCCATTCAATTGAATATATATACCGTTGCAACCACGTCTCGATAAGTAGCGTAAATGTATTCCAGCTACCAATGTTAATACACAAGTTCTTCATATATCGCATTCTTTGTAATGACGGAAGCGACCCTAATCAATGATTCGCAACTGAAGACTTTTTTCAGCTCCCACAGCATTTTCATAACGAACAGTAGAGAATACCAGATTGCACGCATACTGTAATAACGCGTGACTGGCGGGAAGAGCAGGGGTTGTAAATATAACCCTGATAAAGACACCAATTTGCTTGGTTGTAAGCCATTGAATTGAATTTATACCGTTGCATTCACGTCTCGATAAGTAGCGTAAATGCATTCCAGCTAGCAATGTGAATAAAGAAGTTCTTCATATATCGCATTCTTTGTAATGACGAAAGCGACCCTAATCAATGAATCGCAACTGAAGACTTTTTTCAGCTCCGGCAGCAGTGTGTTAACGAACAGTAGAGAATACGAGACTACACGCATCCTGGAATTATGCGTGACTGGCTTGAAGAGCAGGGGTTGTAAATATAACTCTGGTCAAGACCCCACTTTTCTTGGTTGTAAGCCATTCAATTGAATATATATACCGTTGCAACCACGTCTCGATAAGTAGCGTAAATGCATTCCAGCTAGCAATGTTAATAAACATGTTCTTCATATATCGCATTCTTTGTAATGACGGAAGCGACCCTAATCAATGAATCGCAACTGAAGAGTTTTTTCACCATCGACAGCATTTTCGTAACGAAAAGTGGAGAATACCAGATTACACGCATACAGGAATTACGCGTGACTGGCGGGAAGAGCAGGGGTTGTAAATATAACCCTGATAAAGACCCCACTTTGCTTGGTTGTAAGCCGTTCAATTGAATATATACCGTTGCATTCACGTCTCGATAAGTAGCGTAAATGCATTCCAGCTACCAATGTTAATACACAAGTTTTTCATATATCGCATTCTTTGTAATGACGGAAGTGACCCAAATCAATGAATCGCAACTGAAGACTTTTCTCAGCTCCGACAGCATTTTCGTAACGAAAAGTGGAGAATACCAGATTACACGAATACAGGATTTACGCGTGATTGGCGGGAAGAGCAGGGGTTGTAAATATAACCCTGACCAAGACCCCACTTTGCTTGGTTGTAAGCCATTCAATTGAATATATGCCGTTGCATTCACGTCTCGATAAGTAGCGTAAATGCATTCCAGCTACCAATGTTAATACACAAGTTCTTCATATATCGCATTCTTTGTAATGACAGAAGTGACCCTAATCAATGAATCGCAACTGAAGACTTTTTTCAGCTCCGACAGCATTTTCATAACGAACAGTAGAGAATACCAGATTACACGCATACTGGAATTACGCGTGACTAGCTTGAAGAGCAGGGGTAGTAAATATAACCCTGACCAAGACCCCACTTTGCTTGGTTTTAAGCCATTCAATTGAATAAATGCCGTTACATCCACGTCTCGATAAGTAGCGTAAATGTATTCCAGCTACCAATGTCAATACACAAGTTCTTCATATATCGCATTCTTTGTAATGACGGAAGCGACCCTAATCAATGAATCGCAACTTAAGACTTTTCTCAGCTCCGACAGCGTTTTCGTAACGAAAAGTGGAGAATACCAGATTACACGCAAACAGGAATTACGCGTGACTGGCGGGAAGAGCAGGGGTTGTAAATATAACCCTGATAAAGACCCCACTTTGCTTGGTTGTAAGCCATTCAATTGAATATATACCGTTGCATTCACGTCTCGATAAGTAGCGTAAATGCATTCCAGCTACCAATGTTAATACACAAGTTTTTCATATATCGCATTGTTTGTAATGACGGAAGCGACCCAAATCAATGAATCGCAACTGAAGACTTTTCTCATCTCCGACAGCATTTTCGTAACGAAAAGTGGAGAATACCAGATTACACGCATACAGGATTTACGCGTGATTGGCGGGAAGAGCAGGGGTTGTAAATATAACCCTGAGCAAGACCCCACTTTGCTTGGTTGTAAGCCATTCAATTGAATATATACCGTTGCATTCACGTCTCGATAAGTAGCGTAAATGCATTCCAGCTACCAAAGTTAATACACAAGTTCTTCATATATCGCATTCTTTGTAATGACAGAAGTTACCCTAATCAATGAATCGCAACTGAAGACTTTTTTCAGCTCCGACAGCATTTTCATAACGAACAGTAAAGAATACCAGATTACACGCATACTGGAATTACGCGTGACTAGCTTGAAGAGCAGGCGTAGTAAATATAACCCTGACCAAGACCCCACTTTGCTTGGTTTTAAGCCATTCAATTGAATATATGCCGTTACATCCACGTCTCGATAAGTAGCGTAAATGTATTCCAGCTACCAATGTGAATACACAAGTTCTTCATATATCGCATTCTTTGTAATGACGGAAGCGACCCTAATCAATGAATCGCAACTGAAGACTTTTTTCAGCTCCGACAGCATTTTCATAACGAACAGTAGAGAATACCAGATTACACGCATACTGGAATTACGCGTGACTAGCTTGAAGAGCAGGGGTAGTAAATATAACGCTGACCAAGACCCCACTTTGCTTGGTTTTAAGCCATTCAATTGAATATATGCCGTTACATCCACGTCTCGATAAGTAGCGTAAATGTATTCCAGCTACCAATGTTAATACACAAGTTTTTCATATATCGCATTCTTTGTAATGACGGAAATGACCCAAATCAATGAATCGCAACTGAAGACTTTTCTCAGCTCCGACAGCATTTTCGTAACGAAAAGTGGAGAATACCAGATTGCACGCATACTAGAATTACGCGTGACTGGCGGGAAGAGCAGGGGTTGTAAATATAACTCTGGTCAAGACCCCACTTTGCTTGGATGTAAGCCACTCAATTGAATATATATACCGCTGCAACCACGTCTCGATAAGTAGCGTAAATGCATTCCAGCTAGCAATGTTAATAAACAAGTTCTTCATATATCGCATTCTTTGTAATGACGGAAGCGACCCAAATCAATGAATCGGAATTGAAGACTTTTTTTCAGCTCCGACAGCATTTTCTTAAGGAACAGTAGATAATACCGGATTGCACGCACACTAGAATTACGCGTGACTGGCGGGAAGAGCAGGGGTTGTAAATATAACTCTGGTCAAGACCCCACTTTCCTTGGTTGTAAGCCACTCAATTGAATACATATACCGTTGCAACCACGTCTCGATAACTAGCGTAAATGCATTCCAGCTATAATGTTAATAAACAAGTTCATATATCGCATTCTTTGTAATGACGGAAGCGACCCTAATCAATGAATCGCAAATGAAAAGTTTTTTTCAACTTCGACAGCATTTTCTTAACGAACCGCAGAGAATACCAGATTGCACGCATACTGTAATAACGCGTGACTGGCGGGAAGAGCAGGGGTTGTAAATATAACCCTGATAAAGACACCAATTTGCTTGGTTGTAAGCCATTCAATTGAATTTATACCGTTGCATCCACGTCTCGATAAGAAGCGTAAATGCATTCCAGCTAGCAAGGTGAATAAACAAGTTCTTCATATCTCGCATTCTTTGTAAAGACGGAAGCGACCCAAATCAATGAATCGCAACTGAAGACTTTTTTCAGCTCCGACAGCATTTTGTTAACGAACAGTAGAGAATACCAGATTGCACGCATACAGGAATTACGCGTGACTGGCGGGAAGAGCAGGGGTTGTAAATATAACCCACATAAAGACCCCACTTAGCTTGGTTGTAAACCATTCAATTGAATATATATACCGTTGCAACCACGTCTCGATAAGTAGCGTAAATGTATTCCAGCTACCAATGTTAATACACAAGTTCTTCATATATCGCATTCTTTGTAATGACGGAAGCGACCCTAATCAATGATTCGCAACTGAAGACTTCTTTCAGCTCCGACAGCATTTTCATAACGAACAGTAGAGAATACCAGATTGCACGCATACAGGAATTACGCGTGACTGGCGGGAAGAGCAGGGGTTGTAAATATAACCCATATAAAGACCCCACTTTGCTTGGTTGTAACCCATTCAATTGAATATATATACCGTTGCAACCACGTCTCGATAAGTAGCGTAAATGTATTCCAGCTACCAATGTTAATACACAAGTTCTTCATATATCGCATTCTTTGTAATGACGGAAGCGACCCTAATCAATGATTCGCAACTGAAGACTTTTTTCAGCTCCGACAGCATTTTCATAACGAACAGTAGAGAATACCAGATTGCACGCATACTGTAATAACGCGTGACTGGCGGGAAGAGCAGGGGTTGTAAATATAACCCTGATAAAGACACCAATTTGCTTGGTTGTAAGCCATTGAATTGAATTTATACCGTTGCATTCACGTCTCGAAAAGTAGCGTAAATGCATTCCAGCAAGCAATGTGAATAAACAAGTTCTTCATATATCGCATTCTTTGTAATGACAAAAGCGACCCTAATCAATGAATCGCAACTGAAGACTTTTTCAGCTCCGACAGCATTTTCATAACGAACAGTAGAGAATACCAGGTTACACGCATACTGGAATTACGCGTTACTGGCGGGAAGAGCAGTGGTTGTAAATATAGCCCTGATCGAGACCCCGCTTTGCTTGGTTTTCAGCCATTCAATTGAAGATATACCGTTGCATCCACGTCTCGATAAGAAGCGTAAATGCATTCCAGCTAGCAATGTGAATAAACAAGTTCCTCATATCTCGCATTCTTTGTAAAGACGGAAGCGACCCAAATCAATGAATCGCAACTGAAGACTATTTTCAGCTCCGACAGCATTTTGTTAACGAACAGTAGAGAATACCAGATTGCGCGCATACAGGAATTACGCGTGACTGGCGGGAAGAGCAGGGGTTGTAAATATAACCCATATAAAGACCCCACTTTGCTTGGTTGTAAGCCATTCAATTGAATATATATACCGTTGCAACCACGTCTCGATAAGTAGCGTAAATGTATTCCAGCTACCAATGTTAATACACAAGTTCTTCATATATCGCATTCTTTGTAATGACGGAAGCGACCCTAATCAATGATTTGCAACTGAAGACTTTTTTCAGCTCCGACAGCATTTTCATAACGAACAGTAGAGAATACCAGATTGCACGCATACTGTAATAACGCGTGACTGGCGGGAAGAGCAGGGGTTGTAAATATAACCCTGATAAAGACACCAATTTGCTTGGTTGTAAGCCATTGAATTGAATTTATACCGTTGCATTCACGTCTCGATAAGTAGCGTAAATGCATTCCAGCTAGCAATGTGAATAAACGAGTTCTTCATATATCGCATTCTTTGTAATGACGGAAGCGACCCTAATCAACGAATCGCAACTGAAGACTTTTTTCAGCTTCGACAGCAGTTTGTTAACGAACAGTAGAGAATACCAGATTACACGCATACTGGAATTACGCGTGACTGGCTTGTAGAGCAGGGGTAATAAATATAAGCCTGATCAAGACACCAATTTGCTTGGTTTTAAGCCATTCAATTGAATATATGCCGTTACATCCACGTCTCGATAAGTAGCGTAAACGCATTCCAGCTAGCAATGTGAAAACACAAGTTCTTCATATATCGCATTCTTTGTAATGACGGAAGCGACCCTTATCAATGAATGGCAACTGAAGACTTTTTTTCAGCTGCGATAGGATTTTCTTAACGAACAGTAGAGAATACCAGATTACACGCATACAGGATTTACGCGTGATTGGCGGGAAGAGCAGGGGTTGTAAATATAACCCTGACCAAGACCCCACTTTGCTTGGTTGTAAGCCATTCAATTGAATATATGCCGTTGCATTCACGTCTCGATAAGTAGCGTAAATGCATTCCAGCTACCAATGTTAATACACAAGTTCTTCATATATCGCATTCTTTGTAATGACAGAAGTGACCCTAATCAATGAATCGCAACTGAAGACTTTTTTCAGCTCCGACAGCATTTTCATAACGAACAGTAGAGAATACCAGATTACACGCATACTGGAATTACGCGTGACTAGCTTGAAGAGCAGGCGTAGTAAATATAACCCTGACGAAGACCCCACTTTGCTTGGTTTTAAGCTATAAATTGAATATATGCCGATGCATCCACATCTCGATAAGTAGCGTAAATGTATTCCAGCTACCAATGTGAATACACAAGTTCTTCATATATCGCATTCTTTGTAATGACGGAAGCGACCCTTATCAATGAATGGCAACTGAAGACTTTTTTTCAGCTGCGATAGGATTTTCTTAACGAACAGTAGAGAATACCAGATTACACGCATACTGGAATTACGCGTGACTGGCGGGAAGAGGAGGGGTTGTAAATATAACCGTGACCAAGACCCCACTTTGCTTGGTTTTGAGCCATTCAAATGAATATATGCCGTTGCATCCACATCTCGATAAGTAGCGTAAATGTATTCCAGCTACCAATGTGAATACACAAGTTCTTCATATATCGCATTCTTTCTGATGACGGATGAGACCCTAATCAATGAATCGCAACTGAAGACTTCTTTCAGCTTCGACAGCATTTTCTTAACGAACAGTACAGAATACCAGATTACACGCATACTCGAATTACGTGTGACTGGCTTGAAGAGGAGGGGTAATAAATATAACCCTGACCATGACCTCACTTTGCTTCGTTGTAAGCCATTCAATTGAATATATATACCGTTGCAACCACGTCTCGATAAGTAGCGTAAATGCATACCAGCTAGCAATGTTAATAAACAAGTTCTTCATATATCGCATTCTTTGTAATGACGGAAGCGACCCTAATCAATGAATCGCAACTGAAGACTTTTTTCACCTCCGGCAGCAGTTTGTTAACGAACAGTAGAGACTACGAGACTACACGCATCCTGGAATTACGCGTGACTGGCTTGAAGAGCAGGGGTTGTAAATATATCCCTGACCAAGACCCCACTATGCTTGGTTTTAAGCCATTCAATTGAATATATACCGTTGCATCCACGTCACGATAAGTAGCGTAAATATATTCCAGCTACCAACGTGAATACAGAAGTTCTTCATATATCGCATTCTTTGTAATGATGGAAGCGACCCAAATCAATGAATCGCAACTGAAGACTTTTTTCAGCTCCGACAGCATTTTCTTAATGAACCGTAGAGAATCCCAGATTGCACGCATACTGGAATTACGCGTGACTGGCGGGTAGAGCAGGGGTTGTAAATATAACTCTGGTCAAGACCCCACTTTGCTTGGTTGTAAGCCATTCAATTGAATATATATACCGTTGCAAGCACGTCTCGATAAGTAGCGTAAATGCATTCCAGCTAGCCATGGTAATAAACAATTTCTTCATATATCGCATTCTTTGTAATGACGGAAGCGACCCTAATCAATGAATCGCAACTGAAGAGTTTTTTCACCTTCGACAGCACTTTCCTAACGAAAAGTGGAGAATACCAGATTACACGCATACAGGAATTACGCGTGACTAGCGGGAAGAGCAGGGGTCGTAAATATAACGCTGATAAAGACCCCACTTTGCTTGGTTGTAAGCCATCCAATTGAATATATACCGTTGCATTAACGTCTCGATAAGTAGCGTAAATGCATTCCAGCTAGCCATGGTAATAAACAAGTTCTTCATATATCGCATTCTTTGTAATGACAGAAGTGACCCTAATCAATGAATCGGAACTGAAGACTTTTTTCAGCTCCGACAGCATTTTCATAACGAACAGTAGAGAATACCAGATTACACGCATACAGGAATTACGCGTGACTGTCGGGAAGAGCAGGGGTTGTAAATATAACCATGATAAAGACCCCACATTGCTTGGTTGTAAGCCATTCAATTGAATATATACCGTTGCATTCACGTCTCGATAAGTAGCGTAAATGCATTCCTGCTAGCAATGCTAATAAACAAGTTCTTCATATATCGCATTCTTTGTAATGACAGAAGTGACCCTAATCAATGAATCGCAACTGAAGACTTTTTTCAGCTCCGACAGCATTTTCATAACGAACAGTAGAGAATACCAGATTACACGCATACAGGAATTACGCGTGACTGTCGGGAAGAGCAGGGGTTGTAAATATAACCATGATAAAGACCCCACATTGCTTGGTTGTAAGCCATTCAATTGAATATATACCGTTGCATTCACGTCTCGATAAGTAGCGTTATTGCATTCCAGCTAGCCATGGTAATAAACAAGTTCTTCATATATCGCATTCTTTGTAATGACAGAAGTGACCCTAATCAATGAATCGCAACTGAAGACTTTTTTCAGCTCCGACAGCACTTTCATAACCAACAGTAGAGAATACCAGATTACACGCATACTGGAATTACGCGTGACTAGCTTGATGAGCAGGGGTAGTAAATATAACCCTGATGAAGACCCCACTTTGCTTGGTTGTAAGCCATTCAATTGAAGATATACCGTTGCATTCACGTCTCGATAAGTAGCGTAAATGCATTCCAGCTACCAATGTTAATACACAAGTTCTTCATATCTCGCATTCCTTGTAATGACGGAAGCGGCCCTAATCAATTAATCGCAACTGAAGACTTTTTTCAGCTCCGGCAGCAGTTTGTTAACGAACAGTAGAGAATACGAGACTACACGCATACTGGAATTACGCGTGACTGGCTTGAACAGCAGGGGTTGTAAATATAACCCTGACGAAGACCCCACTTTGCTTGGTTTTAAGCTATAAATTGAATATATGCCGATGCATCCACGTCTCGATAAGTAGCGTAAGTGTATTCCAGCTACCAATGTTAACACACAAGTTCTTCATATATCGCATTCTTTCTAATGACGGAAGCGACCCTAATCAATGAATCGCAACTGAAGACTTTTTTCAGCTCCGGCAGCAGTTTGTTAACGAACAGTAGAGAATACGAGACTACACGCATCCAGGAATTACGCGTGGCTGGCTTGAAGAGCAGGGGTTGTAAATATATCCCTGACCAAGACCCCACTATGCTTGGTTTTAAGCCATTCAATTGAATATATACCGTTGCATCCACGTCACGATAAGTAGCGTAAATGCATTCCAGCTGCCAACGTGAATACAGAAGTTCTTCATATATCGCATTCTTTGTAATGATGGAAGCGACCCAAATCAATGAATCGCAACTGAAGACTTTTTTCAGCTCCGACAGCATTTTCTTAACGAACAGTAGAGAATACCAGATTGCACGCATACTGGAATTACGCGTGACTGGCGGGAAGAGCAGGGGTTGTAAATATAACTCTGGTCAAGACCCCGCTTTGCTTGGTTGTAAGCCATTCAACTGAATATATACCGTTGCATTAACGTCTCGATAAGTAGCGTAAATGCATTCCAGCTACCAATGTTAATACACAAGTTCTTCATATATCGCATTCTTTGTAATGACAGAAGTGACCCTAATCAATGAATCGCAACTGAAGACTTTTTTCAGCTCCGACAGAATTTTCATAACGAACAGTAGAGAATACCAGATTACAAGCATACTGGAATTACGCGTGACTAGCTTGAAGAGGAGGGGTAGAAAATATAATGCTGATAAAGACCGCACTTTGCTTGGCTGTAAGCCATTCAATTGAATATATACCGTTGCATTCACGTCTCGATAAGTAGCGTAAATGCATTCCAGCTACCAATGTTAATACACAAGTTTTTCATATATCGCATTCTTTGTAATGACGGAAGTGACCCAAATCAATGAATCGCCACTGAAGACTTTTCTCAGCTCCGACAGCATTTTCGTAACGAAAAGTGGAGAATACCAGATTACACGCATAGAGGAATTACGCGTGATTGGCGGGTAGAGCAGGGGTAGTAAATATATCCCTGACCAAGACCCCACTTTGCTTAGTTGTAAGGCATTCAATTGATTATATACCGTTGCATTCACGTCTGGATAAGTAGCGTAAATGCATTCCAGCTACCAATGTTAATACACAAGTTCTTCATATATCGCATTCGTTGTAAAGACGGAAGCGACCCTAATCAATGAATCCCAACTAAAGACTTTTTTCAGCCGCGACAGCATTTTCATAACGAACAGTAGAGAATACCAGATTACGCGCATACAAGAATTACGCGTGACTGGCGGGAAGAGCAGGGGTTCTAAATATAACCCTGATAAAGACCCCACTTTGCTTCGTTGTAAGCCATTCAATGGAATATATATACCGTTGCAACCACGTCTCGATAAGTAGGGTAAATGCATACCAGCTAGCAATGTTAATAAACAAGTTCTTCATATATCGCATTCTTTGTAATGACGGAAGCGACCCTAATCAATGAATCGCAACTGAAGACTTTTTTCAGCTCCGGCAGCAGTTTGTTAACGAACAGTAGAGAATACGAGACTACACGCATCCTGGAATTACGCGTGACTGGCTTGAAGAGCAGGGGTTGTAAATATATCCCTGACCAAGACCCCAGTATGCTTGGTTTTAAGCCATTCAATTGAATATATACCGTTGCATCCACGTCACGATAAGTAGCGTAAATATATTCCAGCTACCAACGTGAATACAGAAGTTCTT
This sequence comes from Dermacentor andersoni, assembly GCF_023375885.2. Lineage (NCBI taxonomy): Eukaryota > Metazoa > Arthropoda > Arachnida > Ixodida > Ixodidae > Dermacentor > Dermacentor andersoni. The sequence goes on from NC_092818.1 coordinate 34,531,906, forward strand.
CATATATCGCATTCTCTGTAATGATGGAAGCGACCCAAATCAATGAATCGCAACTGAAGACTTTTTTCAGCTCCGATAGCATTTTCTTAACGAACAGTAGAGAATCCCAGATTGCACGCATACTGGAATTACGCGTGACTGGCGGGTAGAGCAGGGGTTGTAAATATAACTCTGGTCAAGACTCCATTTTGCTTGGTTGTAAGCCATTCAATTGAATATATATACCGTTGCAAGCACGTCTCGATAAGTAGCGTAAATGCATACCACCTAGCAATGTTAATAAACAAGTTCTTCATATATCGCATTCTTTGTAATGACTAAAGCGACCTTAATCAATGAATCGCAGCTGAAGAGTTTTTTCAGCTCCGACAGCATTTTCATAACGAACAGTAGAGAATACCAGGTTACACGCATACCGCAATTACGCGTTACTGGCGGGAAGAGCAGTGGTTGTAAATATAGCCCTGATCAAGACCCCGCTTTGCTTGGTTTTCAGCCATTCAATTGAAGATATACCGTTGCATCCACGTCTAGATAAGTAGCGTAAACGCATTCAAGCTAGCAATGTGAATAAACAAGTTCTTCATATATCGCATTCTTTGTAATGACGGAAGCGACCCTAATCAATGATTCGCAACTGAAGACTTTTTTCAGCTCCGACAGCATTTTCATAACGAACAGTAGAGAATACCAGATTGCACGCATACTGTAATAACGCGTGACTGGCGGGAAGAGCAGGGGTTGTAAATATAACCCTGATAAAGACACCAATTTGCTTGCTTGTAAGCCATTCAACTGAATATATGCCGTTGCATCCACGTCTCGATAAGTAGCGTAAATGCATACCAGCTAGCAATGTTAATAAACAAGTTCGTCATATATCGCATTCTTTGTAATGACGGAAGCGACCCTAATCAATGAATCGCAACTGAAGACTTTTTTCACCTCCGGCAGCAGTTTGTTAACGAACAGTAGAGAATACGAGACTACACGCATCCTGGAATTACGCGTGACTGGCTTGAAGAGCAGGGGTTGTAAATATATCCCTGACCAAGACCCCACTATGCTTGGTTTTAAGCCATTCAATTGAATATATACCGTTGCATCCACGTCACGATAAGTAGCGTAAATATATTCCAGCTACCAACGTGAATACAGAAGTTCTTCATATATCGCATTCTTTGTAATGATGGAAGCGACCCAAATCAATGAATCGCAACTGAAGACTTTTTTCAGCTCCGACAGCATTTTCTTAATGAACAGTAGAGAATCCCAGATTGCACGCATACTGGAATTACGCGTGACTGGCGGGTAGAGCAGGGGTTGTAAATATAACTCTGGTCAAGACCCCACTTTGCTTGGTTGTAAGCTATTCAATTGAATATATATACCGTTGCAAGCATGTCTCGATAAGTAGCGTAAATGCATTCCAGCTAGCCATGGTAATAAACAAGTTCTTCATATATCGCATTCTTTGTAATGACGGAAGCGACCCTAATCAATGAATCGCAACTGAAGAGTTTTTTCACCTTCGACAGCACTTTCGTAACGAAAAGTGGAGAATACCAGATTACACGCATACAGGAATTACGCGTGACTAGCGGGAAGAGCAGGGGTCGTAAATATAACGCTGATAAAGACCCCACTTTGCTTGGTTGTAAGCCATCCAATTGAATATATACCGTTGCATTCACGTCTCGATAAGTAGCGTAAATGCATTCCAGCTAGCCATGGTAATAAACAAGTTCTTCATATATCGCAGTCTTTGTAATGACAGAAGTGACCCTAATCAATGAATCGGAACTGAAGACTTTTTTCAGCTCCGACAGCATTTTCATAACGAACAGTAGAGAATACCAGATTACACGCATACAGGAATTACGCGTGACTGTCGGGAAGAGCAGGGGTTGTAAATATAACCCTGATAAAGACCCCACATTGCTTGGTTGTAAGCCATTCAATTGAATATATACCGTTGCATTCACGTCTCGATAAGTAGCGTAAATGCATTCCTGCTAGCAATGCTAATAAGCAAGTTCTTCATATATCGCATTCTTTGTAATGACAGAAGTGACCCTAATCAATGAATCGCAACTGAAGACTTTTTTCAGCTCCGACAGCATTTTCATAACGAACAGTAGAGAATACCAGATTACACGCATACAGGAATTACGCGTGACTGTCGGGAAGAGCAGGGGTTGTAAATATAACCATGATAAAGACCCCACATTGCTTGGTTGTAAGCCATTCAATTGAATATATACCGTTGCATTCACGTCTCGATAAGTAGCGTTATTGCATTCCAGCTAGCCATGGTAATAAACAAGTTCTTCATATATCGCATTCTTTGTAATGACAGAAGTGACCCTAATCAATGAATCGCAACTGAAGACTTTTTCAGCTCCGACAGCACTTTCATAACCAACAGTAGAGAATACCAGATTACACGCATACTGGAATTACGCGTGACTAGCTTGATGAGCAGGGGTAGTAAATATAACCCTGATGAAGACCCCACTTTGCTTGGTTGTAAGCCATTCAATTGAAGATATACCGTTGCATTCACGTCTCGATAAGTAGCGTAAATGCATTCCAGCTACCAATGTTAATACACAAGTTCTTCATATCTCGCATTCCTTGTAATGACGGAAGCGGCCCTAATCAATTATTCGCAACTGAAGACTTTTTTCAGCTTCGACAGCAGTTTGTTAACTAACAGTACAGAATACCAGATTACACGCATACTCGAATTACGTGTGACTGGCTTGAAGTGGAGGGGTAATAAATATAACCCTGAACATGACCTCACTTTGCTTGGTTTTAAGCCATTCAATTGAATATATGCCGTTGCATCCACGTCTAGATAAGTCGCGTAAATGCATTCCAGCTAGCAATGTGAATAAACAAGTTCTTCATATATCCCATTCTTTGTAATCACGGAAGCGACCCTAATCAATGAATCGCAACTGAAGACTTTTTTCAGCTCCGGCAGCAGTTTGTTAACGAACAGTAGAGAATACGAGACTACACGCATCCTGGAATTACGCGTGACTGGCTTGAAGAGCAGGGGTTGTAAATATATCCCTGACCAAGACCCCACTATGCTTGGTTTTAAGCCATTGTATTGAATATATACCGTTGCATCCACGTCACGATAAGTAGCGTAAATGTATTCCAGCTACCAACGTGAATACAGAAGTTCTTCATATATCGCATTCTTTGTAATGATGGAAGCGACCCAAATCAATGAATCGCAACTGAAGACTTTTTTCAGCTCCGACAGCATTTTCTTAACGAACAGTAGAGAATACCAGATTGCACGCATACTGGAATTACGCGTGACTGGCGGGAAGAGCAGGGGTTGTAAATATAACTCTGGTCAAGACCCCACTTTGCTTGGTTGTAAGCCATTCTATTGAATATATATACCGTTGCAACCACCTCTCGATAAGTAGCGTATATGCATTCCAGCTAGCGATGTGAATAAACAAGTTCTTCATATATCGCATTCTTTGTAATGACGGAAGCGACCCTAATCAATGAATCGCAACGGAAGACTTTTTTTAGCTCCGGCAGCAGTTTGTTAACGAACAGTAGAGAATACGAGACTACACGCATACTGGAATTACGCGTGACTGGCTTGAACAGCAGGGGTTGTAAATATAACCCTGACGAAGACCCCACTTTGCTTGGTTTTAAGCTATAAATTGAATATATGCCGATGCATCCACGTCTCGATAAGTAGCGTAAGTGTATTCCAGCTACCAATGTTAACACACAAGTTCTTCATATATCGCATTCCTTGTAAAGACGCAAGCGACCCTAATCAATGAATCCCAACTGAATACTTTTTTGAGCTTCGACAGCATTTTCGTAACAAACGGTGGAAAATACCAGATTACACGCATACAGGAATTACGGGTGACTGGCGGGAAGAGGAGGGGCTGTATATATAACCGATCTAAAGACCCCACTTTGCTTGGTTGCAAGCCATTCAATTGAATATATACCGTTGCATTCACGTCTCGATAAGTAGCGTAAATGTATTCCAGCTAGCAATGTGAATACACAAGTTCGTCATATATCGCATTCTTTGTAATGACGTATGCGACCCTAATCAATGAATCGCAACTGAAGACTTCTTTCAGCTTCGACAGCATTTTCTTAACGAACAGTACAGAATACCAGATTATACGTATACTCGAATTACGTGTGACTGGCTTGAAGAGGAGGGGTAATAAATATAACCCTGACCAAGACCTCACTTTGCTTGGTTTTAAGCCATTCAACTGAATATATGCCGTTGCATCCACGTCTCGATAAGTAGCGTAAATGCATTCCAGCTAGCAATGTGAATAAACAAGTTCTTCATATATCGCATTCTTTGTAATGACGGAAGCGACCCTAATCAATGAATCGCAACTGAAGACTTTTTTCAGCTCCGGCAGCAGTTTGTTAACGAACAGTAGAGAATACGAGACTACACGCATCCTGGAATTACGCGTGGCTGGCTTGAAGAGCAGGGGTTGTAAATATATCCCTGACCAAGACCCCACTATGCTTGGTTTTAAGCCATTCAATTGAATATATACCGTTGCATCCACGTCACGATAAGTAGCGTAAATGCATTCCAGCTGCCAACGTGAATACAGAAGTTCTTCATATATCGCATTCTTTGTAATGATGGAAGCGACCCAAATCAATGAATCGCAACTGAAGACTTTTTTCAGCTCCGACAGCATTTTCTTAACGAACAGTAGAGAATACCAGATTGCACGCATACTGGAATTACGCGTGACTGGCGGGAAGAGCAGGGGTTGTAAATATAACTCTGGTCAAGACCCCGCTTTGCTTGGTTGTAAGCCATTCAATTGAATATATACCGTTGCATTAACGTCTCGATAAGTAGCGTAAATGCATTCCAGCTACCAATGTTAATACACAAGTTCTTCATATATCGCATTCTTTGTAATGACAGAAGTGACCCTAATCAATGAATCGCAACTGAAGACTTTTTTCAGCTCCGACAGAATTTTCATAACGAACAGTAGAGAATACCAGATTACAAGCATACTGGAATTACGCGTGACTAGCTTGAAGAGGAGGGGTAGAAAATATAATCCTGATAAAGACCGCACTTTGCTTGGCTGTAAGCCATTCAATTGAATATATACCGTTGCATTCACGTCTCGATAAGTAGCGTAAATGCATTCCAGCTACCAATGTTAATACACAAGTTTTTCATATATCGCATTCTTTGTAATGACGGAAGTGACCCAAATCAATGAATCGCCACTGAAGACTTTTCTCAGCTCCGACAGCATTTTCGTAACGAAAAGTGGAGAATACCAGATTACACGCATACAGGAATTACGCGTGATTGGCGGGTAGAGCAGGGGTAGTAAATATAACCCTGACCAAGACCCCACTTTGCTTGGTTGTAAGGCATTCAATTGATTATATACCGTTGCATTCACGTCTGGATAAGTAGCGTAAATGCATTCCAGCTACCAATGTTAATACACAAGTTCTTCATATATCGCATTCGTTGTAAAGACGGAAGCGACCCTAATCAATGAATCCCAACTAAAGACTTTTTTCAGCCGCGACAGCATTTTCATAACGAACAGTAGAGAATACCAGATTACGCGCATACAAGAATTACGCGTGACTGGCGGGAAGAGCAGGGGTTCTAAATATAACCCTGATAAAGACCGCACTTTGCTTCGTTGTAAGCCATTCAATTGAATATATATACCGTTGCAACCACGTCTCGATAAGTAGCGTAAATGCATACCAGCTAGCAATGTTAATAAACAAGTTCTTCATATATCGCATTCTTTGTAATGACGGAAGCGACCCTAATCAATGAATCGCAACTGAAGACTTTTTTCACCTCCGGCAGCAGTTTGTTAACGAACAGTAGAGAATACGAGACTACACGCATCCTGGAATTACGCGTGACTGGCTTGAAGAGCAGGGGTTGTAAATATATCCCTGACCAAGACCCCACTATGCTTGGTTTTAAGCCATTCAATTGAATATATACCGTTGCATCCACGTCACGATAAGTAGCGTAAATATATTCCAGCTACCAACGTGAATACAGAAGTTCTTCATATACCGCATTCTTTGTAAAGATGGAAGCGACCCAAATCAATGAATCGCAACTGAAGACTTTTTTCAGCTCCGATAGCATTTTCTTAACGAACAGTAGAGAATCCCAGATTGCACGCATACTGGAATTACGCGTGACTGGCGGGTAGAGCAGGGGTTGTAAATATAACTCTGGTCAAGACCCCGCTTTGCTTGGTTGTAAGCCATTCAATTGAATATATATACCGTTGCAAGCACGTCTCGATAAGTAGCGTAAATGCATACCAGCTAGCAATGTTAATAAACAAGTTCTTCATATATCGCATTCTTTGTAATGACTAAAGCGACCTTAATCAATGAATCGCAGCTGAAGAGTTTTTTTCAGCTCCGACAGCATTTTCATAACGAACAGTAGAGAATACCAGGTTACACGCATACTGGAATTACGCGTTACTGGCGGGAAGAGCAGTGGTTGTAAATATAGCCCTGATCAAGACCCCGCTTTGCTTGGTTTTCAGCCATTCAATTGAAGATATACCGTTGCATCCACGTCTAGATAAGTAGCGTAAACGCATTCAAGCTAGCAATGTGAATAAACAAGTTCTTCATATATCGCATTCTTTGTAATGACGGAAGCGACCCTAATCAATGATTCGCAACTGAAGACTTTTTTCAGCTCCGACAGCATTTTCATAACGAACAGTAAAGAATACCAGATTACACGCATACTGGAATTACGCGTGACTAGCTTGAAGAGCAGGCGTAGTAAATATAACCCTGACCAAGACCCCACTTTGCTTGGTTTTAAGCCATTCAATTGAATATATGCCGTTACATCCACGTCTCGATAAGTAGCGTAAATGTATTCCAGCTACCAATGTGAATACACAAGTTCTTCATATATCGCATTCTTTGTAATGACGGAAGCGACCCTAATCAATGAATCGCAACTGAAGACTTTTTTCAGCTCCGACAGCATTTTCATAACGAACAGTAGAGAATACCAGATTACACGCATACTGGAATTACGCGTGACTAGCTTGAAGAGCAGGGGTAGTAAATATAACGCTGACCAAGACCCCACTTTGCTTGGTTTTAAGCCATTCAATTGAATATATGCCGTTAAATCCACGTCTCGATAAGTAGCGTAAATGTATTCCAGCTACCAATGTTAATACACAAGTTTTTCATATATCGCATTCTTTGTAATGACGGAAATGACCCAAATCAATGAATCGCAACTGAAGACTTTTCTCAGCTCCGACAGCATTTTCGTAACGAAAAGTGGAGAATACCAGATTGCACGCATACTAGAATTACGCGTGACTGGCGGGAAGAGCAGGGGTTGTAAATATAACTCTGGTCAAGACCCCACTTTGCTTGGATGTAAGCCACTCAATTGAATATATATACCGCTGCAACCACGTCTCGATAAGTAGCGTAAATGCATTCCAGCTAGCAATGTTAATAAACAAGTTCTTCATATATCGCATTCTTTGTAATGACGGAAGCGACCCAAATCAATGAATCGGAATTGAAGACTTTTTTTCAGCTCCGACAGCATTTTCTTAAGGAACAGTAGATAATACCGGATTGCACGCACACTAGAATTACGCGTGACTGGCGGGAAGAGCAGGGGTTGTAAATATAACTCTGGTCAAGACCCCACTTTCCTTGGTTGTAAGCCACTCAATTGAATACATATACCGTTGCAACCACGTCTCGATAACTAGCGTAAATGCATTCCAGCTATAATGTTAATAAACAAGTTCATATATCGCATTCTTTGTAATGACGGAAGCGACCCTAATCAATGAATCGCAACTGAAAAGTTTTTTTCAACTTCGACAGCATTTTCTTAACGAACCGCAGAGAATACCAGATTGCACGCATACTGTAATAACGCGTGACTGGCGGGAAGAGCAGGGGTTGTAAATATAACCCTGATAAAGACACCAATTTGCTTGGTTGTAAGCCATTCAATTGAATTTATACCGTTGCATCCACGTCTCGATAAGAAGCGTAAATGCATTCCAGCTAGCAAGGTGAATAAACAAGTTCTTCATATCTCGCATTCTTTGTAAAGACGGAAGCGACCCAAATCAATGAATCGCAACTGAAGACTTTTTTCAGCTCCGACAGCATTTTGTTAACGAACAGTAGAGAATACCAGATTGCACGCATACAGGAATTACGCGTGACTGGCGGGAAGAGCAGGGGTTGTAAATATAACCCACATAAAGACCCCACTTCGCTTGGTTGTAAGCCATTCAATTGAATATATATACCGTTGCAACCACGTCTCGATAAGTAGCGTAAATGTATTCCAGCTACCAATGTTAATACACAAGTTCTTCATATATCGCATTCTTTGTAATGACGGAAGCGACCCTAATCAATGATTCGCAACTGAAGACTTTTTTCAGCTCCGACAGCATTTTCATAACGAACAGTAGAGAATACCAGATTGCACGCATACAGGAATTACGCGTGACTGGCGGGAAGAGCAGGGGTTGTAAATATAACCCATATAAAGACCCCACTTTGCTTGGTTGTAACCCATTCAATTGAATATATATACCGTTGCAACCACGTCTCGATAAGTAGCGTAAATGTATTCCAGCTACCAATGTTAATACACAAGTTCTTCATATATCGCATTCTTTGTAATGACGGAAGCGACCCTAATCAATGATTCGCAACTGAAGACTTTTTTCAGCTCCGACAGCATTTTCATAACGAACAGTAGAGAATACCAGATTGCACGCATACTGTAATAACGCGTGACTGGCGGGAAGAGCAGGGGTTGTAAATATAACCCTGATAAAGACACCAATTTGCTTGGTTGTAAGCCATTGAATTGAATTTATACCGTTGCATTCACGTCTCGAAAAGTAGCGTAAATGCATTCCAGCAAGCAATGTGAATAAACAAGTTCTTCATATATCGCATTCTTTGTAATGACAAAAGCGACCCTAATCAATGAATCGCAACTGAAGACTTTTTCAGCTCCGACAGCATTTTCATAACGAACAGTAGAGAATACCAGGTTACACGCATACTGGAATTACGCGTTACTGGCGGGAAGAGCAGTGGTTGTAAATATAGCCCTGATCGAGACCCCGCTTTGCTTGGTTTTCAGCCATTCAATTGAAGATATACCGTTGCATCCACGTCTCGATAAGAAGCGTAAATGCATTCCAGCTAGCAATGTGAATAAACAAGTTCCTCATATCTCGCATTCTTTGTAAAGACGGAAGCGACCCAAATCAATGAATCGCAACTGAAGACTATTTTCAGCTCCGACAGCATTTTGTTAACGAACAGTAGAGAATACCAGATTGCGCGCATACAGGAATTACGCGTGACTGGCGGGAAGAGCAGGGGTTGTAAATATAACCCATATAAAGACCCCACTTTGCTTGGTTGTAAGCCATTCAATTGAATATATATACCGTTGCAACCACGTCTCGATAAGTAGCGTAAATGTATTCCAGCTACCAATGTTAATACACAAGTTCTTCATATATCGCATTCTTTGTAATGACGGAAGCGACCCTAATCAATGATTTGCAACTGAAGACTTTTTTCAGCTCCGACAGCATTTTCATAACGAACAGTAGAGAATACCAGATTGCACGCATACTGTAATAACGCGTGACTGGCGGGAAGAGCAGGGGTTGTAAATATAACCCTGATAAAGACACCAATTTGCTTGGTTGTAAGCCATTGAATTGAATTTATACCGTTGCATTCACGTCTCGATAAGTAGCGTAAATGCATTCCAGCTAGCAATGTGAATAAACGAGTTCTTCATATATCGCATTCTTTGTAATGACGGAAGCGACCCTAATCAACGAATCGCAACTGAAGACTTTTTTCAGCTTCGACAGCAGTTTGTTAACGAACAGTAGAGAATACCAGATTACACGCATACTGGAATTACGCGTGACTGGCTTGTAGAGCAGGGGTAATAAATATAAGCCTGATCAAGACACCAATTTGCTTGGTTTTAAGCCATTCAATTGAATATATGCCGTTACATCCACGTCTCGATAAGTAGCGTAAACGCATTCCAGCTAGCAATGTGAAAACACAAGTTCTTCATATATCGCATTCTTTGTAATGACGGAAGCGACCCTTATCAATGAATGGCAACTGAAGACTTTTTTTCAGCTGCGATAGGATTTTCTTAACGAACAGTAGAGAATACCAGATTACACGCATACAGGATTTACGCGTGATTGGCGGGAAGAGCAGGGGTTGTAAATATAACCCTGACCAAGACCCCACTTTGCTTGGTTGTAAGCCATTCAATTGAATATATGCCGTTGCATTCACGTCTCGATAAGTAGCGTAAATGCATTCCAGCTACCAATGTTAATACACAAGTTCTTCATATATCGCATTCTTTGTAATGACAGAAGTGACCCTAATCAATGAATCGCAACTGAAGACTTTTTTCAGCTCCGACAGCATTTTCATAACGAACAGTAGAGAATACCAGATTACACGCATACTGGAATTACGCGTGACTAGCTTGAAGAGCAGGCGTAGTAAATATAACCCTGACGAAGACCCCACTTTGCTTGGTTTTAAGCTATAAATTGAATATATGCCGATGCATCCACATCTCGATAAGTAGCGTAAATGTATTCCAGCTACCAATGTGAATACACAAGTTCTTCATATATCGCATTCTTTGTAATGACGGAAGCGACCCTTATCAATGAATGGCAACTGAAGACTTTTTTTCAGCTGCGATAGGATTTTCTTAACGAACAGTAGAGAATACCAGATTACACGCATACTGGAATTACGCGTGACTGGCGGGAAGAGGAGGGGTTGTAAATATAACCGTGACCAAGACCCCACTTTGCTTGGTTTTGAGCCATTCAAATGAATATATGCCGTTGCATCCACATCTCGATAAGTAGCGTAAATGTATTCCAGCTACCAATGTGAATACACAAGTTCTTCATATATCGCATTCTTTGTGATGACGGATGAGACCCTAATCAATGAATCGCAACTGAAGACTTCTTTCAGCTTCGACAGCATTTTCTTAACGAACAGTACAGAATACCAGATTACACGCATACTCGAATTACGTGTGACTGGCTTGAAGAGGAGGGGTAATAAATATAACCCTGACCATGACCTCACTTTGCTTCGTTGTAAGCCATTCAATTGAATATATATACCGTTGCAACCACGTCTCGATAAGTAGCGTAAATGCATACCAGCTAGCAATGTTAATAAACAAGTTCTTCATATATCGCATTCTTTGTAATGACGGAAGCGACCCTAATCAATGAATCGCAACTGAAGACTTTTTTCACCTCCGGCAGCAGTTTGTTAACGAACAGTAGAGAATACGAGACTACACGCATCCTGGAATTACGCGTGACTGGCTTGAAGAGCAGGGGTTGTAAAAATATCCCTGACCAAGACCCCACTATGCTTGGTTTTAAGCCATTCAATTGAATATATACCGTTGCATCCACGTCACGATAAGTAGCGTAAATATATTCCAGCTACCAACGTGAATACAGAAGTTCTTCATATATCGCATTCTTTGTAATGATGGAAGCGACCCAAATCAATGAATCGCAACTGAAGACTTTTTTCAGCTCCGACAGCATTTTCTTAATGAACAGTAGAGAATCCCAGATTGCACGCATACTGGAATTATGCGTGACTGGCGGGTAGAGCAGGGGTTGTAAATATAACTCTGGTCAAGACCCCACTTTGCTTGGTTGTAAGCCATTCAATTGAATATATATACCGTTGCAAGCACGTCTCGATAAGTAGCGTAAATGCATTCCAGCTAGCCATGGTAATAAACAATTTCTTCATATATCGCATTCTTTGTAATGACGGAAGCGACCCTAATCAATGAATCGCAACTGAAGAGTTTTTTCACCTTCGACAGCACTTTCCTAACGAAAAGTGGAGAATACCAGATTACACGCATACAGGAATTACGCGTGACTAGCGGGAAGAGCAGGGGTCGTAAATATAACGCTGATAAAGACCCCACTTTGCTTGGTTGTAAGCCATCCAATTGAATATATACCGTTGCATTAACGTCTCGATAAGTAGCGTAAATGCATTCCAGCTAGCCATGGTAATAAACAAGTTCTTCATATATCGCATTCTTTGTAATGACAGAAGTGACCCTAATCAATGAATCGGAACTGAAGACTTTTTTCAGCTCCGACAGCATTTTCATAACGAACAGTAGAGAATACCAGATTACACGCATACAGGAATTACGCGTGACTGTCGGGAAGAGCAGGGGTTGTAAATATAACCATGATAAAGACCCCACATTGCTTGGTTGTAAGCCATTCAATTGAATATATACCGTTGCATTCACGTCTCGATAAGTAGCGTAAATGCATTCCTGCTAGCAATGCTAATAAACAAGTTCTTCATATATCGCATTCTTTGTAATGACAGAAGTGACCCTAATCAATGAATCGCAACTGAAGACTTTTTTCAGCTCCGACAGCATTTTCATAACGAACAGTAGAGAATACCAGATTACACGCATACAGGAATTACGCGTGACTGTCGGGAAGAGCAGGGGTTGTAAATATAACCATGATAAAGACCCCACATTGCTTGGTTGTAAGCCATTCAATTGAATATATACCGTTGCATTCACGTCTCGATAAGTAGCGTTATTGCATTCCAGCTAGCCATGGTAATAAACAAGTTCTTCATATATCGCATTCTTTGTAATGACAGAAGTGACCCTAATCAATGAATCGCAACTGAAGACTTTTTTCAGCTCCGACAGCACTTTCATAACCAACAGTAGAGAATACCAGATTACACGCATACTGGAATTACGCGTGACTAGCTTGATGAGCAGGGGTAGTAAATATAACCCTGATGAAGACCACACTTTGCTTGGTTGTAAGCCATTCAATTGAAGATATACCGTTGCATTCACGTCTCGATAAGTAGCGTAAATGCATTCCAGCTACCAATGTTAATACACAAGTTCTTCATATCTCGCATTCCTTGTAATGACGGAAGCGGCCCTAATCAATTAATCGCAACTGAAGACTTTTTTCAGCTCCGGCAGCAGTTTGTTAACGAACAGTAGAGAATACGAGACTACACGCATACTGGAATTACGCGTGACTGGCTTGAACAGCAGGGGTTGTAAATATAACCCTGACGAAGACCCCACTTTGCTTGGTTTTAAGCTATAAATTGAATATATGCCGATGCATCCACGTCTCGATAAGTAGCGTAAATGCATTCCAGCTGCCAACGTGAATACAGAAGTTCTTCATATATCGCATTCTTTGTAATGATGGAAGCGACCCAAATCAATGAATCGCAACTGAAGACTTTTTTCAGCTCCGACAGCATTTTCTTAACGAACAGTAGAGAATACCAGATTGCACGCATACTGGAATTACGCGTGACTGGCGGGAAGAGCAGGGGTTGTAAATATAACTCTGGTCAAGACCCCGCTTTGCTTGGTTGTAAGCCATTCAACTGAATATATACCGTTGCATTAACGTCTCGATAAGTAGCGTAAATGCATTCCAGCTACCAATGTTAATACACAAGTTCTTCATATATCGCATTCTTTGTAATGACAGAAGTGACCCTAATCAATGAATCGCAACTGAAGACTTTTTTCAGCTCCGACAGAATTTTCATAACGAACAGTAGAGAATACCAGATTACAAGCATACTGGAATTACGCGTGACTAGCTTGAAGAGGAGGGGTAGAAAATATAATCCTGATAAAGACCGCACTTTGCTTGGCTGTAAGCCATTCAATTGAATATATACCGTTGCATTCACGTCTCGATAAGTAGCGTAAATGCATTCCAGCTACCAATGTTAATACACAAGTTTTTCATATATCGCATTCTTTGTAATGACGGAAGTGACCCAAATCAATGAATCGCCACTGAAGACTTTTCTCAGCTCCGACAGCATTTTCGTAACGAAAAGTGGAGAATACCAGATTACACGCATAGAGGAATTACGCGTGATTGGCGGGTAGAGCAGGGGTAGTAAATATATCCCTGACCAAGACCCCACTTTGCTTAGTTGTAAGGCATTCAATTGATTATATACCGTTGCATTCACGTCTGGATAAGTAGCGTAAATGCATTCCAGCTACCAATGTTAATACACAAGTTCTTCATATATCGCATTCGTTGTAAAGACGGAAGCGACCCTAATCAATGAATCCCAACTAAAGACTTTTTTCAGCCGCGACAGCATTTTCATAACGAACAGTAGAGAATACCAGATTACGCGCATACAAGAATTACGCGTGACTGGCGGGAAGAGCAGGGGTTCTAAATATAACCCTGATAAAGACCCCACTTTGCTTCGTTGTAAGCCATTCAATGGAATATATATACCGTTGCAACCACGTCTCGATAAGTAGGGTAAATGCATACCAGCTAGCAATGTTAATAAACAAGTTCTTCATATATCGCATTCTTTGTAATGACGGAAGCGACCCTAATCAATGAATCGCAACTGAAGACTTTTTTCAGCTCCGGCAGCAGTTTGTTAACGAACAGTAGAGAATACGAGACTACACGCATCCTGGAATTACGCGTGACTGGCTTGAAGAGCAGGGGTTGTAAATATATCCCTGACCAAGACCCCAGTATGCTTGGTTTTAAGCCATTCAATTGAATATATACCGTTGCATCCACGTCACGATAAGTAGCGTAAATATATTCCAGCTACCAACGTGAATACAGAAGTTCTTCATATATCGCATTCTCTGTAATGATGGAAGCGACCCAAATCAATGAATCGCAACTGAAGACTTTTTTCAGCTCCGATAGCATTTTCTTAACGAACAGTAGAGAATCCCAGATTGCACGCATACTGGAATTACGCGTGACTGGCGGGTAGAGCAGGGGTTGTAAATATAACTCTGGTCAAGACTCCATTTTGCTTGGTTGTAAGCCATTCAATTGAATATATATACCGTTGCAAGCACGTCTCGATAAGTAGCGTAAATGCATACCAGCTAGCAATGTTAATAAACAAGTTCTTCATATATCGCATTCTTTGTAATGACTAAAGCGACCTTAATCAATGAATCGCAGCTGAAGAGTTTTTCAGCTCCGACAGCATTTTCATAACGAACAGTAGAGAATACCAGGTTACACGCATACCGCAATTACGCGTTACTGGCGGGAAGAGCAGTGGTTGTAAATATAGCCCTGATCAAGACCCCGCTTTGCTTGGTTTTCAGCCATTCAATTGAAGATATACCGTTGCATCCACGTCTAGATAAGTAGCGTAAACGCATTCAAGCTAGCAATGTGAATAAACAAGTTCTTCATATATCGCATTCTTTGTAATGACGGAAGCGACCCTAATCAATGATTCGCAACTGAAGACTTTTTTCAGCTCCGACAGCATTTTCATAACGAACAGTAGAGAATACCAGATTGCACGCATACTGTAATAACGCGTGACTGGCGGGAAGAGCAGGGGTTGTAAATATAACCCTGATAAAGACACCAATTTGCTTGCTTGTAAGCCATTCAACTGAATATATGCCGTTGCATCCACGTCTCGATAAGTAGCGTAAATGCATACCAGCTAGCAATGTTAATAAACAAGTTCGTCATATATCGCATTCTTTGTAATGACGGAAGCGACCCTAATCAATGAATCGCAACTGAAGACTTTTTTCACCTCCGGCAGCAGTTTGTTAACGAACAGTAGAGAATACGAGACTACACGCATCCTGGAATTACGCGTGACTGGCTTGAAGAGCAGGGGTTGTAAATATATCCCTGACCAAGACCCCACTATGCTTGGTTTTAAGCCATTCAATTGAATATATACCGTTGCATCCACGTCACGATAAGTGGCGTAAATATATTCCAGCTACCAACGTGAATACAGAAGTTCTTCATATATCGCATTCTTTGTAATGATGGAAGCGACCCAAATCAATGAATCGCAACTGAAGACTTTTTTCAGCTCCGACAGCATTTTCTTAATGAACAGTAGAGAATCCCAGATTGCACGCATACTGGAATTACGCGTGACTGGCGGGTAGAGCAGGGGTTGTAAATATAACTCTGGTCAAGACCCCACTTTGCTTGGTTGTAAGCCATTCAATTGAATATATATACCGTTGCAAGCATGTCTCGATAAGTAGCGTAAATGCATTCCAGCTAGCCATGGTAATAAACAAGTTCTTCATATATCGCATTCTTTGTAATGACGGAAGCGACCCTAATCAATGAATCGCAACTGAAGAGTTTTTTCACCTTCGACAGCACTTTCGTAACGAAAAGTGGAGAATACCAGATTACACGCATACAGGAATTACGCGTGACTAGCGGGAAGAGCAGGGGTCGTAAATATAACGCTGATAAAGACCCCACTTTGCTTGGTTGTAAGCCATCCAATTGAATATATACCGTTGCATTCACGTCTCGATAAGTAGCGTAAATGCATTCCAGCTAGCCATGGTAATAAACAAGTTCTTCATATATCGCATTCTTTGTAATGACAGAAGTGACCCTAATCAATGAATCGGAACTGAAGACTTTTTTCAGCTCCGACAGCATTTTCATAACGAACAGTAGAGAATACCAGATTACACGCATACAGGAATTACGCGTGACTGTCGGGAAGAGCAGGGGTTGTAAATATAACCCTGATAAAGACCCCACATTGCTTGGTTGTAAGCCATTCAATTGAATATATACCGTTGCATTCACGTCTCGATAAGTAGCGTAAATGCATTCCTGCTAGCAATGCTAATAAGCAAGTTCTTCATATATCGCATTCTTTGTAATGACAGAAGTGACCCTAATCAATGAATCGCAACTGAAGACTTTTTTCAGCTCCGACAGCATTTTCATAACGAACAGTAGAGAATACCAGATTACACGCATACAGGAATTACGCGTGACTGTCGGGAAGAGCAGGGGTTGTAAATATAACCATGATAAAGACCCCACATTGCTTGGTTGTAAGCCATTCAATTGAATATATACCGTTGCATTCACGTCTCGATAAGTAGCGTTATTGCATTCCAGCTAGCCATGGTAATAAACAAGTTCTTCATATATCGCATTCTTTGTAATGACAGAAGTGACCCTAATCAATGAATCGCAACTGAAGACTTTTTTCAGCTCCGACAGCACTTTCATAACCAACAGTAGAGAATACCAGATTACACGCATACTGGAATTACGCGTGACTAGCTTGATGAGCAGGGGTAGTAAATATAACCCTGATGAAGACCCCACTTTGCTTGGTTGTAAGCCATTCAATTGAAGATATACCGTTGCATTCACGTCTCGATAAGTAGCGTAAATGCATTCCAGCTACCAATGTTAATACACAAGTTCTTCATATCTCGCATTCCTTGTAATGACGGAAGCGGCCCTAATCAATTATTCGCAACTGAAGACTTTTTTCAGCTTCGACAGCAGTTTGTTAACTAACAGTACAGAATACCAGATTACACGCATACTCGAATTACGTGTGACTGGCTTGAAGTGGAGGGGTAATAAATATAACCCTGACCATGACCTCACTTTGCTTGGTTTTAAGCCATTCAATTGAATATATGCCGTTGCATCCACGTCTAGATAAGTCGCGTAAATGCATTCCAGCTAGCAATGTGAATAAACAAGTTCTTCATATATCCCATTCTTTGTAATCACGGAAGCGACCCTAATCAATGAATCGCAACTGAAGACTTTTTTCAGCTCCGGCAGCAGTTTGTTAACGAACAGTAGAGAATACGAGACTACACGCATCCTGGAATTACGCGTGACTGGCTTGAAGAGCAGGGGTTGTAAATATATCCCTGACCAAGACCCCACTATGCTTGGTTTTAAGCCATTCAATTGAATATATACCGTTGCATCCACGTCACGATAAGTAGCGTAAATGTATTCCAGCTACCAACGTGAATACAGAAGTTCTTCATATATCGCATTCTTTGTAATGATGGAAGCGACCCAAATCAATGAATCGCAACTGAAGAGTTTTTTCAGCTCCGACAGCATTTTCTTAACGAACAGTAGAGAATACCAGATTGCACGCATACTGGAATTACGCGTGACTGGCGGGAAGAGCAGGGGTTGTAAATATAACTCTGGTCAAGACCCCACTTTGCTTGGTTGTAAGCCATTCTATTGAATATATATACCGTTGCAACCACCTCTCGATAAGTAGCGTATATGCATTCCAGCTAGCGATGTGAATAAACAAGTTCTTCATATATCGCATTCTTTGTAATGACGGAAGCGACCCTAATCAATGAATCGCAACGGAAGACTTTTTTTAGCTCCGGCAGCAGTTTGTTAACGAACAGTAGAGAATACGAGACTACACGCATACTGGAATTACGCGTGACTGGCTTGAACAGCAGGGGTTGTAAATATAACCCTGACGAAGACCCCACTTTGCTTGGTTTTAAGCTATAAATTGAATATATGCCGATGCATCCACGTCTCGATAAGTAGCGTAAGTGTATTCCAGCTACCAATGTTAACACACAAGTTCTTCATATATCGCATTCCTTGTAAAGACGCAAGCGACCCTAATCAATGAATCCCAACTGAATACTTTTTTGAGCTTCGACAGCATTTTCGTAACAAACGGTGGAAAATACCAGATTACACGCATACAGGAATTACGGGTGACTGGCGGGAAGAGGAGGGGCTGTATATATAACCGATCTAAAGACCCCACTTTGCTTGGTTGCAAGCCATTCAATTGAATATATACCGTTGCATTCACGTCTCGATAAGTAGCGTAAATGTATTCCAGCTAGCAATGTGAATACACAAGTTCGTCATATATCGCATTCTTTGTAATGACGTATGCGACCCTAATCAATGAATCGCAACTGAAGACTTCTTTCAGCTTCGACAGCATTTTCTTAACGAACAGTACAGAATACCAGATTATACGTATACTCGAATTACGTGTGACTGGCTTGAAGAGGAGGGGTAATAAATATAACCCTGACCAAGACCTCACTTTGCTTGGTTTTAAGCCATTCAACTGAATATATGCCGTTGCATCCACGTCTCGATAAGTAGCGTAAATGCATTCCAGCTAGCAATGTGAATAAACAAGTTCTTCATATATCGCATTCTTTGTAATGACGGAAGCGACCCTAATCAATGAATCGCAACTGAAGACTTTTTTCAGCTCCGGCAGCAGTTTGTTAACGAACAGTAGAGAATACGAGACTACACGCATCCTGGAATTACGCGTGGCTGGCTTGAAGAGCAGGGGTTGTAAATATATCCCTGACCAAGACCCCACTATGCTTGGTTTTAAGCCATTCAATTGAATATATACCGTTGCATCCACGTCACGATAAGTAGCGTAAATGCATTCCAGCTGCCAACGTGAATACAGAAGTTCTTCATATATCGCATTCTTTGTAATGATGGAAGCCACCCAAATCAATGAATCGCAACTGAAGACTTTTTTCAGCTCCGACAGCATTTTCTTAACGAACAGTAGAGAATACCAGATCGCACGCATACTGGAATTACGCGTGACTGGCGGGAAGAGCAGGGGTTGTAAATATAACTCTGGTCAAGACCCCGCTTTGCTTGGTTGTAAGCCATTCAATTGAATATATACCGTTGCATTAACGTCTCGATAAGTAGCGTAAATGCATTCCAGCTACCAATGTTAATACACAAGTTCTTCATATATCGCATTCTTTGTAATGACAGAAGTGACCCTAATCAATGAATCGCAACTGAAGACTTTTTTCAGCTCCGACAGAATTTTCATAACGAACAGTAGAGAATACCAGATTACAAGCATACTGGAATTACGCGTGACTAGCTTGAAGAGGAGGGGTAGAAAATATAATCCTGATAAAGACCGCACTTTGCTTGGCTGTAAGCCATTCAATTGAATATATACCGTTGCATTCACGTCTCGATAAGTAGCGTAAATGCATTCCAGCTACCAATGTTAATACACAAGTTTTTCATATATCGCATTCTTTGTAATGACGGAAGTGACCCAAATCAATGAATCGCCACTGAAGACTTTTCTCAGCTCCGACAGCATTTTCGTAACGAAAAGTGGAGAATACCAGATTACACGCATACAGGAATTACGCGTGATTGGCGGGTAGAGCAGGGGTAGTAAATATAACCCTGACCAAGACCCCACTTTGCTTGGTTGTAAGGCATTCAATTGATTATATACCGTTGCATTCACGTCTGGATAAGTAGCGTAAATGCATTCCAGCTACCAATGTTAATACACAAGTTTTTCATATATCGCATTCGTTGTAAAGACGGAAGCGACCCTAATCAATGAATCCCAACTAAAGACTTTTTTCAGCCGCGACAGCATTTTCATAACGAACAGTAGAGAATACCAGATTACGCGCATACAAGAATTACGCGTGACTGGCGGGAAGAGCAGGGGTTCTAAATATAACCCTGATAAAGACCGCACTTTGCTTCGTTGTAAGCCATTCAATTGAATATATATACCGTTGCAACCACGTCTCGATAAGTAGCGTAAATGCATACCAGCTAGCAATGTTAATAAACAAGTTCTTCATATATCGCATTCTTTGTAATGACGGAAGCGACCCTAATCAATGAATCGCAACTGAAGACTTTTTTCAGCTCCGGCAGCAGTTTGTTAACGAACAGTAGAGAATACGAGACTACACGCATCCTGGAATTACGCGTGACTGGCTTGAAGAGCAGGGGTTGTAAATATATCCCTGACCAAGACCCCACTATGCTTGGTTTTAAGCCATTCAATTGAATATATACCGTTGCATCCACGTCACGATAAGTAGCGTAAATATATTCCAGCTACCAACGTGAATACAGAAGTTCTTCATATACCGCATTCTTTGTAAAGATGGAAGCGACCCAAATCAATGAATCGCAACTGAAGACTTTTTTCAGCTCCGATAGCATTTTCTTAACGAACAGTAGAGAATCCCAGATTGCACGCATACTGGAATTACGCGTGACTGGCGGGTAGAGCAGGGGTTGTAAATATAACTCTGGTCAAGACCCCGCTTTGCTTGGTTGTAAGCCATTCAATTGAATATATATACCGTTGCAAGCACGTCTCGATAAGTAGCGTAAATGCATTCCAGCAAGCAATGTGAATAAACAAGTTCTTCATATATCGCATTCTTTGTAATGACAAAAGCGACCCTAATGAATGAATCGCAACTGAAGACTTTTTCAGCTCCGACAGCATTTTCATAACGAACAGTAGAGAATACCAGGTTACACGCATACTGGAATTACGCGTTACTGGCGGGAAGAGCAGTGGTTGTAAATATAGCCCTGATCGAGACCCCGCTTTGCTTGGTTTTCAGCCATTCAATTGAAGATATACCGTTGCATCCACGTCTCGATAAGAAGCGTAAATGCATTCCAGCTAGGAAGGTGAATAAACAAGTTCTTCATATCTCGCATTCTTTGTAAAGACGGAAGCGACCCAAATCAATGAATCGCAACTGAAGACTTTTTTCAGCTCCGAAAGCATTTTGTTAACGAACAGTAGAGAATACCAGATTGCACGCATACAGGAATTACGCGTGACTGGCGGGAAGAGCAGGGGTTGTAAATATAACCCATATAAAGACCCCACTTTGCTTGGTTGTAAGCCATTCAATTGAATATATATACCGTTGCAACCACGTCTCGATAAGTAGCGTAAATGTATTCCAGCTACCAATGTTAATACACAAGTTCTTCATATATCGCATTCTTTGTAATGACGGAAGCGACCCTAATCAATGATTCGCAACTGAAGACTTTTTTCAGCTCCGACAGCATTTTCATAACGAACAGTAGAGAATACCAGATTGCACGCATACTGTAATAACGCGTGACTGGCGGGAAGAGCAGGGGTTGTAAATATAACCCTGATAAAGACACCAATTTGCTTGGTTGTAAGCCATTGAATTGAATTTATACCGTTGCATTCACGTCTCGATAAGTAGCGTAAATGCATTCCAGCTAGCAATGTGAATAAACAAGTTCTTCATATATCGCATTCTTTGTAATGACAAAAGCGACCCTAATCAATGAATCGCAACTGAAGACTTTTTCAGCTCCGACAGCATTTTCATAACGAACAGTAGAGAATACCAGGTTATACGCATACTGGAATTACGCGTTACTGGCGGGAAGAGCAGTGGTTGTAAATATAGCCCTGATCGAGACCCCGCTTTGCTTGGTTTTCAGCCATTCAATTGAAGATATACCGTTGCATCCACGTCTCGATAAGAAGCGTAAATACATTCCAGCTAGCAATGTGAATAAACAAGTTCTTCATATATCGCATTCTTTGTAATGACGGAAGCGACCGAAATCAATGAATCGGAATTGAAGACTTTTTTCAGCTCCGACAGCATTTTCCTTAAGGAACAGTAGATAATACCGGATTGCACGCACACTAGAATTACGCGTGACTGGCGGGAAGAGCAGGGCTTGTAAATATAACTCTGGTCAAGACCCCACTTTCCTTGGTTGTAAGCCACTCAATTGAATATATATACCGTTGCAACCACGTCTCGATAACTAGCGTAAATGCATTCCAGCTATAATGTTAATAAACAAGTTCTTCATATATGGCATTCTTTGTAATGACGGAAGCGACCCTAATCAATGAATCGCAACTGAAGAGTTTTTTCAACTTCGACAGCATTTCTTAACGAACCGCAGAGAATACCAGATTGCACGCATACTATAATAACGCGTGACTGGCGGGAAGAGCAGGGGTTGTAAATATAACCCTGATAAAGACACCAATTTGCTTGGTTGTAAGCCATTCAATTGAATTTATACCGTTGCATTCACGTCTCGATAAGTAGCGTAAATGCATTCCAGCAAGCAATGTGAATAAACAAGTTCTTCATATATCGCATTCTTTGTAATGACAAAAGCAACCCTAATCAATGAATCGCAACTGAAGACTTTTTCAGCTCCGACAGCATTTTCATAACGAACAGTAGAGAATACCAGGTTACACGCATACTGGAATTACGCGTTACTGGCGGGAAGAGCAGTGGTTGTAAATATAGCCCTGACCGAGACCCCGCTTTGCTTGGTTTTCAGCCATTCAATTGAAGATATACCGTTGCATCCACGTCTCGATAAGAAGCGTAAATGCATTCCAGCTAGCAATGTGAATAAACAAGTTCTTCATATCTCGCATTCTTTGTAAAGACGGAAGCGACCCAAATCAATGAATCGCAACTGAAGACTTTTTTCAGCTCCGACAGCATTTTGTTAACGAACAGTAGAGAATACCAGATTGCGCGCATACAGGAATTACGCGTGACTGGCGGGAAGAGCAGGGGTTGTAAATATAACCCATATAAAGACCCCACTTTGCTTGGTTGTAATCCATTCAATTGAATATATATACCGTTGCAACCACGTCTCGATAAGTAGCGTAAATGTATTCCAGCTACCAATGTTAATACACAAGTTCTTCATATATCGCATTCTTTGTAATGATGGAAGCGACCCTAATCAATGATTCGCAACTGAAGACTTTTTTCAGCTCCCACAGCATTTTCATAACGAACAGTAGAGAATACCAGATTGCACGCATACTGTAATAACGCGTGACTGGCGGGAAGAGCAGGGGTTGTAAATATAACCCTGATAAAGACACCAATTTGCTTGGTTGTAAGCCATTGAATTGAATTTATACCGTTGCATTCACGTCTCGATAAGTAGCGTAAATGCATTCCAGCTAGCAATGTGAATAAAGAAGTTCTTCATATATCGCATTCTTTGTAATGACGAAAGCGACCCTAATCAATGAATCGCAACTGAAGACTTTTTTCAGCTCCGGCAGCAGTGTGTTAACGAACAGTAGAGAATACGAGACTACACGCATCCTGGAATTATGCGTGACTGGCTTGAAGAGCAGGGGTTGTAAATATAACTCTGGTCAAGACCCCACTTTTCTTGGTTGTAAGCCATTCAATTGAATATATATACCGTTGCAACCACGTCTCGATAAGTAGCGTAAATGCATTCCAGCTAGCAATGTTAATAAACATGTTCTTCATATATCGCATTCTTTGTAATGACGGAAGCGACCCTAATCAATGAATCGCAACTGAAGAGTTTTTTCACCATCGACAGCATTTTCGTAACGAAAAGTGGAGAATACCAGATTACACGCATACAGGAATTACGCGTGACTGGCGGGAAGAGCAGGGGTTGTAAATATAACCCTGATAAAGACCCCACTTTGCTTGGTTGTAAGCCGTTCAATTGAATATATACCGTTGCATTCACGTCTCGACAAGTAGCGTAAATGCATTCCAGCTACCAATGTTAATACACAAGTTTTTCATATATCGCATTCTTTGTAATGACGGAAGTGACCCAAATCAATGAATCGCAACTGAAGACTTTTCTCAGCTCCGACAGCATTTTCGTAACGAAAAGTGGAGAATACCAGATTACACGAATACAGGATTTACGCGTGATTGGCGGGAAGAGCAGGGGTTGTAAATATAACCCTGACCAAGACCCCACTTTGCTTGGTTGTAAGCCATTCAATTGAATATATGCCGTTGCATTCACGTCTCGATAAGTAGCGTAAATGCATTCCAGCTACCAATGTTAATACACAAGTTCTTCATATATCGCATTCTTTGTAATGACAGAAGTGACCCTAATCAATGAATCGCAACTGAAGACTTTTTTCAGCTCCGACAGCATTTTCATAACGAACAGTAGAGAATACCAGATTACACGCATACTGGAATTACGCGTGACTAGCTTGAAGAGCAGGGGTAGTAAATATAACCCTGACCAAGACCCCACTTTGCTTGGTTTTAAGCCATTCAATTGAATATATGCCGTTACATCCACGTCTCGATAAGTAGCGTAAATGTATTCCAGCTACCAATGTCAATACACAAGTTCTTCATATATCGCATTCTTTGTAATGACGGAAGCGACCCTAATCAATGAATCGCAACTTAAGACTTTTCTCAGCTCCGACAGCGTTTTCGTAACGAAAAGTGGAGAATACCAGATTACACGCAAACAGGAATTACGCGTGACTGGCGGGAAGAGCAGGGGTTGTAAATATAACCCTGATAAAGACCCCACTTTGCTTGGTTGTAAGCCATTCAATTGAATATATACAGTTGCATTCACGTCTCGATAAGTAGCGTAAATGCATTCCAGCTACCAATGTTAATACACAAGTTTTTCATATATCGCATTGTTTGTAATGACGGAAGCGACCCAAATCAATGAATCGCAACTGAAGACTTTTCTCATCTCCGACAGCATTTTCGTAACGAAAAGTGGAGAATACCAGATTACACGCATACAGGATTTACGCGTGATTGGCGGGAAGAGCAGGGGTTGTAAATATAACCCTGAGCAAGACCCCACTTTGCTTGGTTGTAAGCCATTCAATTGAATATATACCGTTGCATTCACGTCTCGATAAGTAGCGTAAATGCATTCCAGCCACCAATGTTAATACACAAGTTCTTCATATATCGCATTCTTTGTAATGACAGAAGTTACCCTAATCAATGAATCGCAACTGAAGACTTTTTTCAGCTCCGACAGCATTTTCATAACGAACAGTAAAGAATACCAGATTACACGCATACTGGAATTACGCGTGACTAGCTTGAAGAGCAGGCGTAGTAAATATAACCCTGACCAAGACCCCACTTTGCTTGGTTTTAAGCCATTCAATTGAATATATGCCGTTACATCCACGTCTCGATAAGTAGCGTAAATGTATTCCAGCTACCAATGTGAATACACAAGTTCTTCATATATCGCATTCTTTGTAATGACGGAAGCGACCCTAATCAATGAATCGCAACTGAAGACTTTTTTCAGCTCCGACAGCATTTTCATAACGAACAGTAGAGAATACCAGATTACACGCATACTGGAATTACGCGTGACTAGCTTGAAGAGCAGGGGTAGTAAATATACCGCTGACCAAGACCCCACTTTGCTTGGTTTTAAGCCATTCAATTGAATATATGCCGTTACATCCACGTCTCGATAAGTAGCGTAAATGTATTCCAGCTACCAATGTTAATACACAAGTTTTTCATATATCGCATTCTTTGTAATGACGGAAATGACCCAAATCAATGAATCGCAACTGAAGACTTTTCTCAGCTCCGACAGCATTTTCGTAACGAAAAGTGGAGAATACCAGATTGCACGCATACTAGAATTACGCGTGACTGGCGGGAAGAGCAGGGGTTGTAAATATAACTCTGGTCAAGACCCCACTTTGCTTGGATGTAAGCCACTCAATTGAATATATATACCGCTGCAACCACGTCTCGATAAGTAGCGTAAATGCATTCCAGCTAGCAATGTTAATAAACAAGTTCTTCATATATCGCATTCTTTGTAATGACGGAAGCGACCCAAATCAATGAATCGGAATTGAAGACTTTTTTTCAGCTCCGACAGCATTTTCTTAAGGAACAGTAGATAATACCGGATTGCACGCACACTAGAATTACGCGTGACTGGCGGGAAGAGCAGGGGTTGTAAATATAACTCTGGTCAAGACCCCACTTTCCTTGGTTGTAAGCCACTCAATTGAATACATATACCGTTGCAACCACGTCTCGATAACTAGCGTAAATGCATTCCAGCTATAATGTTAATAAACAAGTTCATATATCGCATTCTTTGTAATGACGGAAGCGACCCTAATCAATGAATCGCAACTGAAAAGTTTTTTTCAACTTCGACAGCATTTTCTTAACGAACCGCAGAGAATACCAGATTGCACGCATACTGTAATAACGCGTGACTGGCGGGAAGAGCAGGGGTTGTAAATATAACCCTGATAAAGACACCAATTTGCTTGGTTGTAAGCCATTCAATTGAATTTATACCGTTGCATCCACGTCTCGATAAGAAGCGTAAATGCATTCCAGCTAGCAAGGTGAATAAACAAGTTCTTCATATCTCGCATTCTTTGTAAAGACGGAAGCGACCCAAATCAATGAATCGCAACTGAAGACTTTTTTCAGCTCCGACAGCATTTTGTTAACGAACAGTAGAGAATACCAGATTGCACGCATACAGGAATTACGCGTGACTGGCGGGAAGAGCAGGGGTTGTAAATATAACCCACATAAAGACCCCACTTCGCTTGGTTGTAAGCCATTCAATTGAATATATATACCGTTGCAACCACGTCTCGATAAGTAGCGTAAATGTATTCCAGCTACCAATGTTAATACACAAGTTCTTCATATATCGCATTCTTTGTAATGACGGAAGCGACCCTAATCAATGATTCGCAACTGAAGACTTTTTTCAGCTCCGACAGCATTTTCATAACGAACAGTAGAGAATACCAGATTGCACGCATACTGTAATAACGCGTGACTGGCGGGAAGAGCAGGGGTTGTAAATATAACCCTGATAAAGACACCAATTTGCTTGGTTGTAAGCCATTGAATTGAATTTATACCGTTGCATTCACGTCTCGAAAAGTAGCGTAAATGCATTCCAGCAAGCAATGTGAATAAACAAGTTCTTCATATATCGCATTCTTTGTAATGACAAAAGCGACCCTAATCAATGAATCGCAACTGAAGACTTTTTCAGCTCCGACAGCATTTTCATAACGAACAGTAGAGAATACCAGGTTACACGCATACTGGAATTACGCGTTACTGGCGGGAAGAGCAGTGGTTGTAAATATAGCCCTGATCGAGACCCCGCTTTGCTTGGTTTTCAGCCATTCAATTGAAGATATACCGTTGCATCCACGTCTCGATAAGAAGCGTAAATGCATTCCAGCTAGCAATGTGAATAAACAAGTTCCTCATATCTCGCATTCTTTGTAAAGACGGAAGCGACCCAAATCAATGAATCGCAACTGAAGACTATTTTCAGCTCCGACAGCATTTTGTTAACGAACAGTAGAGAATACCAGATTGCGCGCATACAGGAATTACGCGTGACTGGCGGGAAGAGCAGGGGTTGTAAATATAACCCATATAAAGACCCCACTTTGCTTGGTTGTAAGCCATTCAATTGAATATATATACCGTTGCAACCACGTCTCGATAAGTAGCGTAAATGTATTCCAGCTACCAATGTTAATACACAAGTTCTTCATATAGCGCATTCTTTGTAATGACGGAAGCGACCCTAATCAATGATTTGCAACTGAAGACTTTTTTCAGCTCCGACAGCATTTTCATAACGAACAGTAGAGAATACCAGATTGCACGCATACTGTAATAACGCGTGACTGGCGGGAAGAGCAGGGGTTGTAAATATAACCCTGATAAAGACACCAATTTGCTTGGTTGTAAGCCATTGAATTGAATTTATACCGTTGCATTCACGTCTCGATAAGTAGCGTAAATGCATTCCAGCTAGCAATGTGAATAAACGAGTTCTTCATATATCGCATTCTTTGTAATGACGGAAGCGACCCTAATCAACGAATCGCAACTGAAGACTTTTTTCAGCTTCGACAGCAGTTTGTTAACGAACAGTAGAGAATACCAGATTACACGCATACTGGAATTACGCGTGACTGGCTTGTAGAGCAGGGGTAATAAATATAAGCCTGATCAAGACACCAATTTGCTTGGTTTTAAGCCATTCAATTGAATATATGCCGTTACATCCACGTCTCGATAAGTAGCGTAAACGCATTCCAGCTAGCAATGTGAAAACACAAGTTCTTCATATATCGCATTCTTTGTAATGACGGAAGCGACCCTTATCAATGAATGGCAACTGAAGACTTTTTTTCAGCTGCGATAGGATTTTCTTAACGAACAGTAGAGAATACCAGATTACACGCATACAGGATTTACGCGTGATTGGCGGGAAGAGCAGGGGTTGTAAATATAACCCTGACCAAGACCCCACTTTGCTTGGTTGTAAGCCATTCAATTGAATATATGCCGTTGCATTCACGTCTCGATAAGTAGCGTAAATGCATTCCAGCTACCAATGTTAATACACAAGTTCTTCATATATCGCATTCTTTGTAATGACAGAAGTGACCCTAATCAATGAATCGCAACTGAAGACTTTTTTCAGCTCCGACAGCATTTTCATAACGAACAGTAGAGAATACCAGATTACACGCATACTGGAATTACGCGTGACTAGCTTGAAGAGCAGGCGTAGTAAATATAACCCTGACGAAGACCCCACTTTGCTTGGTTTTAAGCTATAAATTGAATATATGCCGATGCATCCACATCTCGATAAGTAGCGTAAATGTATTCCAGCTACCAATGTGAATACACAAGTTCTTCATATATCGCATTCTTTGTAATGACGGAAGCGACCCTTATCAATGAATGGCAACTGAAGACTTTTTTTCAGCTGCGATAGGATTTTCTTAACGAACAGTAGAGAATACCAGATTACACGCATACTGGAATTACGCGTGACTGGCGGGAAGAGGAGGGGTTGTAAATATAACCGTGACCAAGACCCCACTTTGCTTGGTTTTGAGCCATTCAAATGAATATATGCCGTTGCATCCACATCTCGATAAGTAGCGTAAATGTATTCCAGCTACCAATGTGAATACACAAGTTCTTCATATATCGCATTCTTTGTGATGACGGATGAGACCCTAATCAATGAATCGCAACTGAAGACTTCTTTCAGCTTCGACAGCATTTTCTTAACGAACAGTACAGAATACCAGATTACACGCATACTCGAATTACGTGTGACTGGCTTGAAGAGGAGGGGTAATAAATATAACCCTGACCATGACCTCACTTTGCTTCGTTGTAAGCCATTCAATTGAATATATATACCGTTGCAACCACGTCTCGATAAGTAGCGTAAATGCATACCAGCTAGAAATGTTAATAAACAAGTTCTTCATATATCGCATTCTTTGTAATGACGGAAGCGACCCTAATCAATGAATCGCAACTGAAGACTTTTTTCACCTCCGGCAGCAGTTTGTTAACGAACAGTAGAGAATACGAGACTACACGCATCCTGGAATTACGCGTGACTGGCTTGAAGAGCAGGGGTTGTAAATATATCCCTGACCAAGACCCCACTATGCTTGGTTTTAAGCCATTCAATTGAATATATACCGTTGCATCCACGTCACGATAAGTAGCGTAAATATATTCCAGCTACCAACGTGAATACAGAAGTTCTTCATATATCGCATTCTTTGTAATGATGGAAGCGACCCAAATCAATGAATCGCAACTGAAGACTTTTTTCAGCTCCGACAGCATTTTCTTAATGAACCGTAGAGAATCCCAGATTGCACGCATACTGGAATTACGCGTGACTGGCGGGTAGAGCAGGGGTTGTAAATATAACTCTGGTCAAGACCCCACTTTGCTTGGTTGTAAGCCATTCAATTGAATATATATACCGTTGCAAGCACGTCTCGATAAGTAGCGTAAATGCATTCCAGCTAGCCATGGTAATAAACAATTTCTTCATATATCGCATTCTTTGTAATGACGGAAGCGACCCTAATCAATGAATCGCAACTGAAGAGTTTTTTCACCTTCGGCAGCACTTTCCTAACGAAAAGTGGAGAATACCAGATTACACGCATACAGGAATTACGCGTGACTAGCGGGAAGAGCAGGGGTCGTAAATATAACGCTGATAAAGACCCCACTTTGCTTGGTTGTAAGCCATCCAATTGAATATATACCGTTGCATTAACGTCTCGATAAGTAGCGTAAATGCATTCCAGCTAGCCATGGTAATAAACAAGTTCTTCATATATCGCATTCTTTGTAATGACAGAAGTGACCCTAATCAATGAATCGGAACTGAAGACTTTTTTCAGCTCCGACAGCATTTTCATAACGAACAGTAGAGAATACCAGATTACACGCATACAGGAATTACGCGTGACTGTCGGGAAGAGCAGGGGTTGTAAATATAACCATGATAAAGACCCCACATTGCTTGGTTGTAAGCCATTCAATTGAATATATACCGTTGCATTCACGTCTCGATAAGTAGCGTAAATGCATTCCTGCTAGCAATGCTAATAAACAAGTTCTTCATATATCGCATTCTTTGTAATGACAGAAGTGACCCTAATCAATGAATCGCAACTGAAGACTTTTTTCAGCTCCGACAGCATT
Source organism: Dermacentor andersoni (assembly GCF_023375885.2). NCBI lineage: Eukaryota > Metazoa > Arthropoda > Arachnida > Ixodida > Ixodidae > Dermacentor > Dermacentor andersoni. The sequence continues at coordinate 34,563,170 of NC_092818.1, forward strand.
TTCATAACGAACAGTAGAGAATACCAGATTACACGCATACAGGAATTACGCGTGACTGTCGGGAAGAGCAGGGGTTGTAAATATAACCATGATAAAGACCCCACATTGCTTGGTTGTAAGCCATTCAATTGAATATATACCGTTGCATTCACGTCTCGATAAGTAGCGTTATTGCATTCCAGCTAGCCATGGTAATAAACAAGTTCTTCATATATCGCATTCTTTGTAATGACAGAAGTGACCCTAATCAATGAATCGCAACTGAAGACTTTTTTCAGCTCCGACAGCACTTTCATAACCAACAGTAGAGAATACCAGATTACACGCATACTGGAATTACGCGTGACTAGCTTGATGAGCAGGGGTAGTAAATATAACCCTGATGAAGACCCCACTTTGCTTGGTTGTAAGCCATTCAATTGAAGATATACCGTTGCATTCACGTCTCGATAAGTAGCGTAAATGCATTCCAGCTACCAATGTTAATACACAAGTTCTTCATATCTCGCATTCCTTGTAATGACGGAAGCGGCCCTAATCAATTAATCGCAACTGAAGACTTTTTTCAGCTCCGGCAGCAGTTTGTTAACGAACAGTAGAGAATACGAGACTACACGCATACTGGAATTACGCGTGACTGGCTTGAACAGCAGGGGTTGTAAATATAACCCTGACGAAGACCCCACTTTGCTTGGTTTTAAGCTATAAATTGAATATATGCCGATGCATCCACGTCTCGATAAGTAGCGTAAGTGTATTCCAGCTACCAATGTTAACACACAAGTTCTTCATATATCGCATTCTTTCTAATGACGGAAGCGACCCTAATCAATGAATCGCAACTGAAGACTTTTTTCAGCTCCGCAGCAGTTTGTTAACGAACAGTAGAGAATACGAGACTACACGCATCCAGGAATTACGCGTGGCTGGCTTGAAGAGCAGGGGTTGTAAATATATCCCTGACCAAGACCCCACTATGCTTGGTTTTAAGCCATTCAATTGAATATATACCGTTGCATCCACGTCACGATAAGTAGCGTAAATGCATTCCAGCTGCCAACGTGAATACAGAAGTTCTTCATATATCGCATTCTTTGTAATGATGGAAGCGACCCAAATCAATGAATCGCAACTGAAGACTTTTTTCAGCTCCGACAGCATTTTCTTAACGAACAGTAGAGAATACCAGATTGCACGCATACTGGAATTACGCGTGACTGGCGGGAAGAGCAGGGGTTGGAAATATAACTCTGGTCAAGACCCCGCTTTGCTTGGTTGTAAGCCATTCAACTGAATATATACCGTTGCATTAACGTCTCGATAAGTAGCGTAAATGCATTCCAGCTACCAATGTTAATACACAAGTTCTTCATATATCGCATTCTTTGTAATGACAGAAGTGACCCTAATCAATGAATCGCAACTGAAGACTTTTTTCAGCTCCGACAGAATTTTCATAACGAACAGTAGAGAATACCAGATTACAAGCATACTGGAATTACGCGTGACTAGCTTGAAGAGGAGGGGTAGAAAATATAATCCTGATAAAGACCGCACTTTGCTTGGCTGTAAGCCATTCAATTGAATATATACCGTTGCATTCACGTCTCGATAAGTAGCGTAAATGCATTCCAGCTACCAATGTTAATACACAAGTTTTTCATATATCGCATTCTTTGTAATGACGGAAGTGACCCAAATCAATGAATCGCCACTGAAGACTTTTCTCAGCTCCGACAGCATTTTCGTAACGAAAAGTGGAGAATACCAGATTACACGCATAGAGGAATTACGCGTGACTAGCTTGAAGAGGAGGGGTAGAAAATATAATCCTGACCAAGACCGCACTTTGCTTGGCTGTAAGCCATTCAATTGAATATATACCGTTGCATTCACGTCTCGATAAGTAGCGTAAATGCATTCCAGCTACCAATGTTAATACACAAGTTTTTCATATATCGCATTCTTTGTAATGACGGAAGTGACCCAAATCAATGAATCGCCACTGAAGACTTTTCTCAGCTCCGACAGCATTTTCGTAACGAAAAGTGGAGAATACCAGATTACACGCATAGAGGAATTACGCGTGACTGGCGGGTAGAGCAGGGGTTGTAAATATAACTCTGGTCAAGACTCCATTTTGCTTGGTTGTAAGCCATTCAATGGAATATATATACCGTTGCAACCACGTCTCGATAAGTAGGGTAAATGCATACCAGCTAGCAATGTTAATAAACAAGTTCTTCATATATCGCATTCTTTGTAATGACGGAAGCGACCCTAATCAATGAATCGCAACTGAAGACTTTTTTCAGCTCCGGCAGCAGTTTGTTAACGAACAGTAGAGAATACGAGACTACACGCATCCTGGAATTACGCGTGACTGGCTTGAAGAGCAGGGGTTGTAAATATATCCCTGACCAAGACCCCAGTATGCTTGGTTTTAAGCCATTCAATTGAATATATACCGTTGCATCCACGTCACGATAAGTAGCGTAAATATATTCCAGCTACCAACGTGAATACAGAAGTTCTTCATATATCGCATTCTCTGTAATGATGGAAGCGACCCAAATCAATGAATCGCAACTGAAGACTTTTTTCAGCTCCGATAGCATTTTCGTAACGAAAAGTGGAGAATACCAGATTACACGCATAGAGGAATTACGCGTGACTGGCGGGTAGAGCAGGGGTTGTAAATATAACTCTGGTCAAGACTCCATTTTGCTTGGTTGTAAGCCATTCAATTGAATATATATACCGTTGCAAGCACGTCTCGATAAGTAGCGTAAATGCATACCAGCTAGCAATGTTAATAAACAAGTTCTTCATATATCGCATTCTTTGTAATGACTAAAGCGACCTTAATCAATGAATCGCAGCTGAAGAGTTTTTTCAGCTCCGACAGCATTTTCATAACGAACAGTAGAGAATACCAGGTTACACGCATACCGCAATTACGCGTTACTGGCGGGAAGAGCAGTGGTTGTAAATATAGCCCTGATCAAGACCCCGCTTTGCTTGGTTTTCAGCCATTCAATTGAAGATATACCGTTGCATCCACGTCTAGATAAGTAGCGTAAACGCATTCAAGCTAGCAATGTGAATAAACAAGTTCTTCATATATCGCATTCTTTGTAATGACGGAAGCGACCCTAATCAATGATTCGCAACTGAAGACTTTTTTCAGCTCCGACAGCATTTTCATAACGAACAGTAGAGAATACCAGATTGCACGCATACTGTAATAACGCGTGACTGGCGGGAAGAGCAGGGGTTGTAAATATAACCCTGATAAAGACACCAATTTGCTTGCTTGTAAGCCATTCAACTGAATATATGCCGTTGCATCCACGTCTCGATAAGTAGCGTAAATGCATACCAGCTAGCAATGTTAATAAACAAGTTCGTCATATATCGCATTCTTTGTAATGACGGAAGCGACCCTAATCAATGAATCGCAACTGAAGACTTTTTTCACCTCCGGCAGCAGTTTGTTAACGAACAGTAGAGAATACGAGACTACACGCATCCTGGAATTACGCGTGACTGGCTTGAAGAGCAGGGGTTGTAAATATATCCCTGACCAAGACCCCACTATGCTTGGTTTTAAGCCATTCAATTGAATATATACCGTTGCATCCACGTCACGATAAGTAGCGTAAATATATTCCAGCTACCAACGTGAATACAGAAGTTCTTCATATATCGCATTCTTTGTAATGATGGAAGCGACCCAAATCAATGAATCGCAACTGAAGACTTTTTTCAGCTCCGACAGCATTTTCTTAATGAACAGTAGAGAATCCCAGATTGCACGCATACTGGAATTACGCGTGACTGGCGGGTAGAGCAGGGGTTGTAAATATAACTCTGGTCAAGACCCCACTTTGCTTGGTTGTAAGCCATTCAATTGAATATATATACCGTTGCAAGCATGTCTCGATAAGTAGCGTAAATGCATTCCAGCTAGCCATGGTAATAAACAAGTTCTTCATATATCGCATTCTTTGTAATGACGGAAGCGACCCTAATCAATGAATCGCAACTGAAGAGTTTTTTCACCTTCGACAGCACTTTCGTAACGAAAAGTGGAGAATACCAGATTACACGCATACAGGAATTACGCGTGACTAGCGGGAAGAGCAGGGGTCGTAAATATAACGCTGATAAAGACCCCACTTTGCTTGGTTGTAAGCCATCCAATTGAATATATACCGTTGCATTCACGTCTCGATAAGTAGCGTAAATGCATTCCAGCTAGCCATGGTAATAAACAAGTTCTTCATATATCGCATTCTTTGTAATGACAGAAGTGACCCTAATCAATGAATCGGAACTGAAGACTTTTTTCAGCTCCGACAGCATTTTCATAACGAACAGTAGAGAATACCAGATTACACGCATACAGGAATTACGCGTGACTGTCGGGAAGAGCAGGGGTTGTAAATATAACCCTGATAAAGACCCCACATTGCTTGGTTGTAAGCCATTCAATTGAATATATACCGTTGCATTCACGTCTCGATAAGTAGCGTAAATGCATTCCTGCTAGCAATGCTAATAAGCAAGTTCTTCATATATCGCATTCTTTGTAATGACAGAAGTGACCCTAATCAATGAATCGCAACTGAAGACTTTTTTCAGCTCCGACAGCATTTTCATAACGAACAGTAGAGAATACCAGATTACACGCATACAGGAATTACGCGTGACTGTCGGGAAGAGCAGGGGTTGTAAATATAACCATGATAAAGACCCCACATTGCTTGGTTGTAAGCCATTCAATTGAATATATACCGTTGCATTCACGTCTCGATAAGTAGCGTTAATGCATTCCAGCTAGCCATGGTAATAAACAAGTTCTTCATATATCGCATTCTTTGTAATGACAGAAGTGACCCTAATCAATGAATCGCAACTGAAGACTTTTTTCAGCTCCGACAGCACTTTCATAACCAACAGTAGAGAATACCAGATTACACGCATACTGGAATTACGCGTGACTAGCTTGATGAGCAGGGGTAGTAAATATAACCCTGATGAAGACCCCACTTTGCTTGGTTGTAAGCCATTCAATTGAAGATATACCGTTGCATTCACGTCTCGATAAGTAGCGTAAATGCATTCCAGCTACCAATGTTAATACACAAGTTCTTCATATCTCGCATTCCTTGTAATGACGGAAGCGGCCCTAATCAATTATTCGCAACTGAAGACTTTTTTCAGCTTCGACAGCAGTTTGTTAACTAACAGTACAGAATACCAGATTACACGCATACTCGAATTACGTGTGACTGGCTTGAAGTGGAGGGGTAATAAATATAACCCTGACCATGACCTCACTTTGCTTGGTTTTAAGCCATTCAATTGAATATATGCCGTTGCATCCACGTCTAGATAAGTCGCGTAAATGCATTCCAGCTACCAACGTGAATACAGAAGTTCTTCATATATCGCATTCTTTGTAATGATGGAAGCGACCCAAATCAATGAATCGCAACTGAAGACTTTTTTCAGCTCCGACAGCATTTTCTTAACGAACAGTAGAGAATACCAGATTGCACGCATACTGGAATTACGCGTGACTGGCGGGAAGAGCAGGGGTTGTAAATATAACTCTGGTCAAGACCCCACTTTGCTTGGTTGTAAGCCATTCTATTGAATATATATACCGTTGCAACCACCTCTCGATAAGTAGCGTATATGCATTCCAGCTAGCGATGTGAATAAACAAGTTCTTCATATATCGCATTCTTTGTAATGACGGAAGCGACCCTAATCAATGAATCGCAACGGAAGACTTTTTTTAGCTCCGGCAGCAGTTTGTTAACGAACAGTAGAGAATACGAGACTACACGCATACTGGAATTACGCGTGACTGGCTTGAACAGCAGGGGTTGTAAATATAACCCTGACGAAGACCCCACTTTGCTTGGTTTTAAGCTATAAATTGAATATATGCCGATGCATCCACGTCTCGATAAGTAGCGTAAGTGTATTCCAGCTACCAATGTTAACACACAAGTTCTTCATATATCGCATTCCTTGTAAAGACGCAAGCGACCCTAATCAATGAATCCCAACTGAATACTTTTTTGAGCTTCGACAGCATTTTCGTAACAAACGGTGGAAAATACCAGATTACACGCATACAGGAATTACGGGTGACTGGCGGGAAGAGGAGGGGCTGTATATATAACCGATCTAAAGACCCCACTTTGCTTGGTTGCAAGCCATTCAATTGAATATATACCGTTGCATTCACGTCTCGATAAGTAGCGTAAATGTATTCCAGCTAGCAATGTGAATACACAAGTTCGTCATATATCGCATTCTTTGTAATGACGTATGCGACCCTAATCAATGAATCGCAACTGAAGACTTCTTTCAGCTTCGACAGCATTTTCTTAACGAACAGTACAGAATACCAGATTATACGTATACTCGAATTACGTGTGACTGGCTTGAAGAGGAGGGGTAATAAATATAACCCTGACCAAGACCTCACTTTGCTTGGTTTTAAGCCATTCAACTGAATATATGCCGTTGCATCCACGTCTCGATAAGTAGCGTAAATGCATTCCAGCTAGCAATGTGAATAAACAAGTTCTTCATATATCGCATTCTTTGTAATGACGGAAGCGACCCTAATCAATGAATCGCAACTGAAGACTTTTTTCAGCTCCGGCAGCAGTTTGTTAACGAACAGTAGAGAATACGAGACTACACGCATCCTGGAATTACGCGTGGCTGGCTTGAAGAGCAGGGGTTGTAAATATATCCCTGACCAAGACCCCACTATGCTTGGTTTTAAGCCATTCAATTGAATATATACCGTTGCATCCACGTCACGAAAAGTAGCGTAAATGCATTCCAGCTGCCAACGTGAATACAGAAGTTCTTCATATATCGCATTCTTTGTAATGATGCAAGCGACCCAAATCAATGAATCGCAACTGAAGACTTTTTTCAGCTCCGACAGCATTTTCTTAACGAACAGTAGAGAATACCAGATTGCACGCATACTGGAATTACGCGTGACTGGCGGGAAGAGCAGGGGTTGTAAATATAACTCTGGTCAAGACCCCGCTTTGCTTGGTTGTAAGCCATTCAATTGAATATATACCGTTGCATTAACGTCTCGATAAGTAGCGTAAATGCATTCCAGCTACCAATGTTAATACACAAGTTCTTCATATATCGCATTCTTTGTAATGACAGAAGTGACCCTAATCAATGAATCGCAACTGAAGACTTTTTTCAGCTCCGACAGAATTTTCATAACGAACAGTAGAGAATACCAGATTACAAGCATACTGGAATTACGCGTGACTAGCTTGAAGAGGAGGGGTAGAAAATATAATCCTGATAAAGACCGCACTTTGCTTGGCTGTAAGCCATTCAATTGAATATATACCGTTGCATTCACGTCTCGATAAGTAGCGTAAATGCATTCCAGCTACCAATGTTAATACACAAGTTTTTCATATATCGCATTCTTTGTAATGACGGAAGTGACCCAAATCAATGAATCGCCACTGAAGACTTTTCTCAGCTCCGACAGCATTTTCGTAACGAAAAGTGGAGAATACCAGATTACACGCATACAGGAATTACGCGTGATTGGCGGGTAGAGCAGGGGTAGTAAATATAACCCTGACCAAGACCCCACTTTGCTTGGTTGTAAGGCATTCAATTGATTATATACCGTTGCATTCACGTCTGGATAAGTAGCGTAAATGCATTCCAGCTACCAATGTTAATACACAAGTTCTTCATATATCGCATTCGTTGTAAAGACGGAAGCGACCCTAATCAATGAATCCCAACTAAAGACTTTTTTCAGCCGCGACAGCATTTTCATAACGAACAGTAGAGAATACCAGATTACGCGCATACAAGAATTACGCGTGACTGGCGGGAAGAGCAGGGGTTCTAAATATAACCCTGATAAAGACCGCACTTTGCTTCGTTGTAAGCCATTCAATTGAATATATATACCGTTGCAACCACGTCTCGATAAGTAGCGTAAATGCATACCAGCTAGCAATGTTAATAAACAAGTTCTTCATATATCGCATTCTTTGTAATGACGGAAGCGACCCTAATCAATGAATCGCAACTGAAGACTTTTTTCACCTCCGGCAGCAGTTTGTTAACGAACAGTAGAGAATACGAGACTACACGCATCCTGGAATTACGCGTGACTGGCTTGAAGAGCAGGGGTTGTAAATATATCCCTGACCAAGACCCCACTATGCTTGGTTTTAAGCCATTCAATTGAATATATACCGTTGCATCCACGTCACGATAAGTAGCGTAAATGCATACCAGCTAGCAATGTTAATAAACAAGTTCTTCATATATCGCATTCTTTGTAATGACTAAAGCGACCTTAATCAATGAATCGCAGCTGAAGAGTTTTTTTCAGCTCCGACAGCATTTTCATAACGAACAGTAGAGAATACCAGGTTACACGCATACTGGAATTACGCGTTACTGGCGGGAAGAGCAGTGGTTGTAAATATAGCCCTGATCAAGACCCCGCTTTGCTTGGTTTTCAGCCATTCAATTGAAGATATACCGTTGCATCCACGTCTAGATAAGTAGCGTAAACGCATTCAAGCTAGCAATGTGAATAAACAAGTTCTTCATATATCGCATTCTTTGTAATGACGGAAGCGACCCTAATCAATGATTCGCAACTGAAGACTTTTTTCAGCTCCGACAGCATTTTCATAACGAACAGTAAAGAATACCAGATTACACGCATACTGGAATTACGCGTGACTAGCTTGAAGAGCAGGCGTAGTAAATATAACCCTGACCAAGACCCCACTTTGCTTGGTTTTAAGCCATTCAATTGAATATATGCCGTTACATCCACGTCTCGATAAGTAGCGTAAATGTATTCCAGCTACCAATGTGAATACACAAGTTCTTCATATATCGCATTCTTTGTAATGACCGAAGCGACCCTAATCAATGAATCGCAACTGAAGACTTTTTTCAGCTCCGACAGCATTTTCATAACGAACAGTAGAGAATACCAGATTACACGCATACTGGAATTACGCGTGACTAGCTTGAAGAGCAGGGGTAGTAAATATAACGCTGACCAAGACCCCACTTTGCTTGGTTTTAAGCCATTCAATTGAATATATGCCGTTACATCCACGTCTCGATAAGTAGCGTAAATGTATTCCAGCTACCAATGTTAATACACAAGTTTTTCATATATCGCATTCTTTGTAATGACGGAAATGACCCAAATCAATGAATCGCAACTGAAGACTTTTCTCAGCTCCGACAGCATTTTCGTAACGAAAAGTGGAGAATACCAGATTGCACGCATACTAGAATTACGCGTGACTGGCGGGAAGAGCAGGGGTTGTAAATATAACTCTGGTCAAGACCCCACTTTGCTTGGATGTAAGCCACTCAATTGAATATATATACCGCTGCAACCACGTCTCGATAAGTAGCGTAAATGCATTCCAGCTAGCAATGTTAATAAACAAGTTCTTCATATATCGCATTCTTTGTAATGACGGAAGCGACCCAAATCAATGAATCGGAATTGAAGACTTTTTTTCAGCTCCGACAGCATTTTCTTAAGGAACAGTAGATAATACCGGATTGCACGCACACTAGAATTACGCGTGACTGGCGGGAAGAGCAGGGGTTGTAAATATAACTCTGGTCAAGACCCCACTTTCCTTGGTTGTAAGCCACTCAATTGAATACATATACCGTTGCAACCACGTCTCGATAACTAGCGTAAATGCATTCCAGCTATAATGTTAATAAACAAGTTCATATATCGCATTCTTTGTAATGACGGAAGCGACCCTAATCAATGAATCGCAACTGAAAAGTTTTTTTCAACTTCGACAGCATTTTCTTAACGAACCGCAGAGAATACCAGATTGCACGCATACTGTAATAACGCGTGACTGGCGGGAAGAGCAGGGGTTGTAAATATAACCCTGATAAAGACACCAATTTGCTTGGTTGTAAGCCATTCAATTGAATTTATACCGTTGCATCCACGTCTCGATAAGAAGCGTAAATGCATTCCAGCTAGCAAGGTGAATAAACAAGTTCTTCATATCTCGCATTCTTTGTAAAGACGGAAGCGACCCAAATCAATGAATCGCAACTGAAGACTTTTTTCAGCTCCGACAGCATTTTGTTAACGAACAGTAGAGAATACCAGATTGCACGCATACAGGAATTACGCGTGACTGGCGGGAAGAGCAGGGGTTGTAAATATAACCCACATAAAGACCCCACTTCGCTTGGTTGTAAGCCATTCAATTGAATATATATACCGTTGCAACCACGTCTCGATAAGTAGCGTAAATGTATTCCAGCTACCAATGTTAATACACAAGTTCTTCATATATCGCATTCTTTGTAATGACGGAAGCGACCCTAATCAATGATTCGCAACTGAAGACTTTTTTCAGCTCCGACAGCATTTTCATAACGAACAGTAGAGAATACCAGATTGCACGCATACAGGAATTACGCGTGACTGGCGGGAAGAGCAGGGGTTGTAAATATAACCCATATAAAGACCCCACTTTGCTTGGTTGTAACCCATTCAATTGAATATATATACCGTTGCAACCACGTCTCGATAAGTAGCGTAAATGTATTCCAGCTACCAATGTTAATACACAAGTTCTTCATATATCGCATTCTTTGTAATGACGGAAGCGACCCTAATCAATGATTCGCAACTGAAGACTTTTTTCAGCTCCGACAGCATTTTCATAACGAACAGTAGAGAATACCAGATTGCACGCATACTGTAATAACGCGTGACTGGCGGGAAGAGCAGGGGTTGTAAATATAACCCTGATAAAGACACCAATTTGCTTGGTTGTAAGCCATTGAATTGAATTTATACCGTTGCATTCACGTCTCGAAAAGTAGCGTAAATGCATTCCAGCAAGCAATGTGAATAAACAAGTTCTTCATATATCGCATTCTTTGTAATGACAAAAGCGACCCTAATCAATGAATCGCAACTGAAGACTTTTTCAGCTCCGACAGCATTTTCATAACGAACAGTAGAGAATACCAGGTTACACGCATACTGGAATTACGCGTTACTGGCGGGAAGAGCAGTGGTTGTAAATATAGCCCTGATCGAGACCCCGCTTTGCTTGGTTTTCAGCCATTCAATTGAAGATATACCGTTGCATCCACGTCTCGATAAGAAGCGTAAATGCATTCCAGCTAGCAATGTGAATAAACAAGTTCCTCATATCTCGCATTCTTTGTAAAGACGGAAGCGACCCAAATCAATGAATCGCAACTGAAGACTATTTTCAGCTCCGACAGCATTTTGTTAACGAACAGTAGAGAATACCAGATTGCGCGCATACAGGAATTACGCGTGACTGGCGGGAAGAGCAGGGGTTGTAAATATAACCCATATAAAGACCCCACTTTGCTTGGTTGTAAGCCATTCAATTGAATATATATACCGTTGCAACCACGTCTCGATAAGTAGCGTAAATGTATTCCAGCTACCAATGTTAATACACAAGTTCTTCATATATCGCATTCTTTGTAATGACGGAAGCGACCCTAATCAATGATTTGCAACTGAAGACTTTTTTCAGCTCCGACAGCATTTTCATAACGAACAGTAGAGAATACCAGATTGCACGCATACTGTAATAACGCGTGACTGGCGGGAAGAGCAGGGGTTGTAAATATAACCCTGATAAAGACACCAATTTGCTTGGTTGTAAGCCATTGAATTGAATTTATACCGTTGCATTCACGTCTCGATAAGTAGCGTAAATGCATTCCAGCTAGCAATGTGAATAAACGAGTTCTTCATATATCGCATTCTTTGTAATGACGGAAGCGACCCTAATCAACGAATCGCAACTGAAGACTTTTTTCAGCTTCGACAGCAGTTTGTTAACGAACAGTAGAGAATACCAGATTACACGCATACTGGAATTACGCGTGACTGGCTTGTAGAGCAGGGGTAATAAATATAAGCCTGATCAAGACACCAATTTGCTTGGTTTTAAGCCATTCAATTGAATATATGCCGTTACATCCACGTCTCGATAAGTAGCGTAAACGCATTCCAGCTAGCAATGTGAAAACACAAGTTCTTCATATATCGCATTCTTTGTAATGACGGAAGCGACCCTTATCAATGAATGGCAACTGAAGACTTTTTTTCAGCTGCGATAGGATTTTCTTAACGAACAGTAGAGAATACCAGATTACACGCATACAGGATTTACGCGTGATTGGCGGGAAGAGCAGGGGTTGTAAATATAACCCTGACCAAGACCCCACTTTGCTTGGTTGTAAGCCATTCAATTGAATATATGCCGTTGCATTCACGTCTCGATAAGTAGCGTAAATGCATTCCAGCTACCAATGTTAATACACAAGTTCTTCATATATCGCATTCTTTGTAATGACAGAAGTGACCCTAATCAATGAATCGCAACTGAAGACTTTTTTCAGCTCCGACAGCATTTTCATAACGAACAGTAGAGAATACCAGATTACACGCATACTGGAATTACGCGTGACTAGCTTGAAGAGCAGGCGTAGTAAATATAACCCTGACGAAGACCCCACTTTGCTTGGTTTTAAGCTATAAATTGAATATATGCCGATGCATCCACATCTCGATAAGTAGCGTAAATGTATTCCAGCTACCAATGTGAATACACAAGTTCTTCATATATCGCATTCTTTGTAATGACGGAAGCGACCCTTATCAATGAATGGCAACTGAAGACTTTTTTTCAGCTGCGATAGGATTTTCTTAACGAACAGTAGAGAATACCAGATTACACGCATACTGGAATTACGCGTGACTGGCGGGAAGAGGAGGGGTTGTAAATATAACCGTGACCAAGACCCCACTTTGCTTGGTTTTGAGCCATTCAAATGAATATATGCCGTTGCATCCACATCTCGATAAGTAGCGTAAATGTATTCCAGCTACCAATGTGAATACACAAGTTCTTCATATATCGCATTCTTTGTGATGACGGATGAGACCCTAATCAATGAATCGCAACTGAAGACTTCTTTCAGCTTCGACAGCATTTTCTTAACGAACAGTACAGAATACCAGATTACACGCATACTCGAATTACGTGTGACTGGCTTGAAGAGGAGGGGTAATAAATATAACCCTGACCATGACCTCACTTTGCTTCGTTGTAAGCCATTCAATTGAATATATATACCGTTGCAACCACGTCTCGATAAGTAGCGTAAATGCATACCAGCTAGCAATGTTAATAAACAAGTTCTTCATATATCGCATTCTTTGTAATGACGGAAGCGACCCTAATCAATGAATCGCAACTGAAGACTTTTTTCACCTCCGGCAGCAGTTTGTTAACGAACAGTAGAGAATACGAGACTACACGCATCCTGGAATTACGCGTGACTGGCTTGAAGAGCAGGGGTTGTAAATATATCCCTGACCAAGACCCCACTATGCTTGGTTTTAAGCCATTCAATTGAATATATACCGTTGCATCCACGTCACGATAAGTAGCGTAAATATATTCCAGCTACCAACGTGAATACAGAAGTTCTTCATATATCGCATTCTTTGTAATGATGGAAGCGACCCAAATCAATGAATCGCAACTGAAGACTTTTTTCAGCTCCGACAGCATTTTCTTAATGAACAGTAGAGAATCCCAGATTGCACGCATACTGGAATTACGCGTGACTGGCGGGTAGAGCAGGGGTTGTAAATATAACTCTGGTCAAGACCCCACTTTGCTTGGTTGTAAGCCATTCAATTGAATATATATACCGTTGCAAGCACGTCTCGATAAGTAGCGTAAATGCATTCCAGCTAGCCATGGTAATAAACAATTTCTTCATATATCGCATTCTTTGTAATGACGGAAGCGACCCTAATCAATGAATCGCAACTGAAGAGTTTTTTCACCTTCGACAGCACTTTCCTAACGAAAAGTGGAGAATACCAGATTACACGCATACAGGAATTACGCGTGACTAGCGGGAAGAGCAGGGGTCGTAAATATAACGCTGATAAAGACCCCACTTTGCTTGGTTGTAAGCCATCCAATTGAATATATACCGTTGCATTAACGTCTCGATAAGTAGCGTAAATGCATTCCAGCTAGCCATGGTAATAAACAAGTTCTTCATATATCGCATTCTTTGTAATGACAGAAGTGACCCTAATCAATGAATCGGAACTGAAGACTTTTTTCAGCTCCGACAGCATTTTCATAACGAACAGTAGAGAATACCAGATTACACGCATACAGGAATTACGCGTGACTGTCGGGAAGAGCAGGGGTTGTAAATATAACCATGATAAAGACCCCACATTGCTTGGTTGTAAGCCATTCAATTGAATATATACCGTTGCATTCACGTCTCGATAAGTAGCGTAAATGCATTCCTGCTAGCAATGCTAATAAACAAGTTCTTCATATATCGCATTCTTTGTAATGACAGAAGTGACCCTAATCAATGAATCGCAACTGAAGACTTTTTTCAGCTCCGACAGCATTTTCATAACGAACAGTAGAGAATACCAGATTACACGCATACAGGAATTACGCGTGACTGTCGGGAAGAGCAGGGGTTGTAAATATAACCATGATAAAGACCCCACATTGCTTGGTTGTAAGCCATTCAATTGAATATATACCGTTGCATTCACGTCTCGATAAGTAGCGTTATTGCATTCCAGCTAGCCATGGTAATAAACAAGTTCTTCATATATCGCATTCTTTGTAATGACAGAAGTGACCCTAATCAATGAATCGCAACTGAAGACTTTTTTCAGCTCCGACAGCACTTTCATAACCAACAGTAGAGAATACCAGATTACACGCATACTGGAATTACGCGTGACTAGCTTGATGAGCAGGGGTAGTAAATATAACCCTGATGAAGACCCCACTTTGCTTGGTTGTAAGCCATTCAATTGAAGATATACCGTTGCATTCACGTCTCGATAAGTAGCGTAAATGCATTCCAGCTACCAATGTTAATACACAAGTTCTTCATATCTCGCATTCCTTGTAATGACGGAAGCGGCCCTAATCAATTAATCGCAACTGAAGACTTTTTTCAGCTCCGGCAGCAGTTTGTTAACGAACAGTAGAGAATACGAGACTACACGCATACTGGAATTACGCGTGACTGGCTTGAACAGCAGGGGTTGTAAATATAACCCTGACGAAGACCCCACTTTGCTTGGTTTTAAGCTATAAATTGAATATATGCCGATGCATCCACGTCTCGATAAGTAGCGTAAGTGTATTCCAGCTACCAATGTTAACACACAAGTTCTTCATATATCGCATTCTTTCTAATGACGGAAGCGACCCTAATCAATGAATCGCAACTGAAGACTTTTTTCAGCTCCGGCAGCAGTTTGTTAACGAACAGTAGAGAATACGAGACTACACGCATCCAGGAATTACGCGTGGCTGGCTTGAAGAGCAGGGGTTGTAAATATATCCCTGACCGAGACCCCACTATGCTTGGTTTTAAGCCATTCAATTGAATATATACCGTTGCATCCACGTCACGATAAGTAGCGTAAATGCATTCCAGCTGCCAACGTGAATACAGAAGTTCTTCATATATCGCATTCTTTGTAATGATGGAAGCGACCCAAATCAATGAATCGCAACTGAAGACTTTTTTCAGCTCCGACAGCATTTTCTTAACGAACAGTAGAGAATACCAGATTGCACGCATACTGGAATTACGCGTGACTGGCGGGAAGAGCAGGGGTTGTAAATATAACTCTGGTCAAGACCCCGCTTTGCTTGGTTGTAAGCCATTCAACTGAATATATACCGTTGCATTAACGTCTCGATAAGTAGCGTAAATGCATTCCAGCTACCAATGTTAATACACAAGTTCTTCATATATCGCATTCTTTGTAATGACAGAAGTGACCCTAATCAATGAATCGCAACTGAAGACTTTTTTCAGCTCCGACAGAATTTTCATAACGAACAGTAGAGAATACCAGATTACAAGCATACTGGAATTACGCGTGACTAGCTTGAAGAGGAGGGGTAGAAAATATAATCCTGATAAAGACCGCACTTTGCTTGGCTGTAAGCCATTCAATTGAATATATACCGTTGCATTCACGTCTCGATAAGTAGCGTAAATGCATTCCAGCTACCAATGTTAATACACAAGTTTTTCATATATCGCATTCTTTGTAATGACGGAAGTGACCCAAATCAATGAATCGCCACTGAAGACTTTTCTCAGCTCCGACAGCATTTTCGTAACGAAAAGTGGAGAATACCAGATTACACGCATAGAGGAATTACGCGTGATTGGCGGGTAGAGCAGGGGTAGTAAATATATCCCTGACGAAGACCCCACTTTGCTTAGTTGTAAGGCATTCAATTGATTATATACCGTTGCATTCACGTCTGGATAAGTAGCGTAAATGCATTCCAGCTACCAATGTTAATACACAAGTTCTTCATATATCGCATTCGTTGTAAAGACGGAAGCGACCCTAATCAATGAATCCCAACTAAAGACTTTTTTCAGCCGCGACAGCATTTTCATAACGAACAGTAGAGAATACCAGATTACGCGCATACAAGAATTACGCGTGACTGGCGGGAAGAGCAGGGGTTCTAAATATAACCCTGATAAAGACCCCACTTTGCTTCGTTGTAAGCCATTCAATGGAATATATATACCGTTGCAACCACGTCTCGATAAGTAGGGTAAATGCATACCAGCTAGCAATGTTAATAAACAAGTTCTTCATATATCGCATTCTTTGTAATGACGGAAGCGACCCTAATCAATGAATCGCAACTGAAGACTTTTTTCAGCTCCGGCAGCAGTTTGTTAACGAACAGTAGAGAATACGAGACTACACGCATCCTGGAATTACGCGTGACTGGCTTGAAGAGCAGGGGTTGTAAATATATCCCTGACCAAGACCCCAGTATGCTTGGTTTTAAGCCATTCAATTGAATATATACCGTTGCATCCACGTCACGATACGTAGCGTAAATATATTCCAGCTACCAACGTGAATACAGAAGTTCTTCATATATCGCATTCTCTGTAATGATGGAAGCGACCCAAATCAATGAATCGCAATTGAAGACTTTTTTCAGCTCCGATAGCATTTTCTTAACGAACAGTAGAGAATCCCAGATTGCACGCATACTGGAATTACGCGTGACTGGCGGGTAGAGCAGGGGTTGTAAATATAACTCTGGTCAAGACTCCATTTTGCTTGGTTGTAAGCCATTCAATTGAATATATATACCGTTGCAAGCACGTCTCGATAAGTAGCGTAAATGCATACCAGCTAGCAATGTTAATAAACAAGTTCTTCATATATCGCATTCTTTGTAATGACTAAAGCGACCTTAATCAATGAATCGCAGCTGAAGAGTTTTTTCAGCTCCGACAGCATTTTCATAACGAACAGTAGAGAATACCAGGTTACACGCATACCGCAATTACGCGTTACTGGCGGGAAGAGCAGTGGTTGTAAATATAGCCCTGATCAAGACCCCGCTTTGCTTGGTTTTCAGCCATTCAATTGAAGATATACCGTTGCATCCACGTCTAGATAAGTAGCGTAAACGCATTCAAGCTAGCAATGTGAATAAACAAGTTCTTCATATATCGCATTCTTTGTAATGACGGAAGCGACCCTAATCAATGATTCGCAACTGAAGACTTTTTTCAGCTCCGACAGCATTTTCATAACGAACAGTAGAGAATACCAGATTGCACGCATACTGTAATAACGCGTGACTGGCGGGAAGAGCAGGGGTTGTAAATATAACCCTGATAAAGACACCAATTTGCTTGCTTGTAAGCCATTCAACTGAATATATGCCGTTGCATCCACGTCTCGATAAGTAGCGTAAATGCATACCAGCTAGCAATGTTAATAAACAAGTTCGTCATATATCGCATTCTTTGTAATGACGGAAGCGACCCTAATCAATGAATCGCAACTGAAGACTTTTTTCACCTCCGGCAGCAGTTTGTTAACGAACAGTAGAGAATACGAGACTACACGCATCCTGGAATTACGCGTGACTGGCTTGAAGAGCAGGGGTTGTAAATATATCCCTGACCAAGACCCCACTATGCTTGGTTTTAAGCCATTCAATTGAATATATACCGTTGCATCCACGTCACGATAAGTAGCGTAAATATATTCCAGCTACCAACGTGAATACAGAAGTTCTTCATATATCGCATTCTTTGTAATGATGGAAGCGACCCAAATCAATGAATCGCAACTGAAGACTTTTTTCAGCTCCGACAGCATTTTCTTAATGAACAGTAGAGAATCCCAGATTGCACGCATACTGGAATTACGCGTGACTGGCGGGTAGAGCAGGGGTTGTAAATATAACTCTGGTCAAGACCCCACTTTGCTTGGTTGTAAGCCATTCAATTGAATATATATACCGTTGCAAGCATGTCTCGATAAGTAGCGTAAATGCATTCCAGCTAGCCATGGTAATAAACAAGTTCTTCATATATCGCATTCTTTGTAATGACGGAAGCGACCCTAATCAATGAATCGCAACTGAAGAGTTTTTTCACCTTCGACAGCACTTTCGTAACGAAAAGTGCAGAATACCAGATTACACGCATACAGGAATTACGCGTGACTAGCGGGAAGAGCAGGGGTCGTAAATATAACGCTGATAAAGACCCCACTTTGCTTGGTTGTAAGCCATCCAATTGAATATATACCGTTGCATTCACGTCTCGATAAGTAGCGTAAATGCATTCCAGCTAGCCATGGTAATAAACAAGTTCTTCATATATCGCATTCTTTGTAATGACAGAAGTGACCCTAATCAATGAATCGGAACTGAAGACTTTTTTCAGCTCCGACAGCATTTTCATAACGAACAGTAGAGAATACCAGATTACACGCATACAGGAATTACGCGTGACTGTCGGGAAGAGCAGGGGTTGTAAATATAACCCTGATAAAGACCCCACATTGCTTGGTTGTAAGCCATTCAATTGAATATATACCGTTGCATTCACGTCTCGATAAGTAGCGTAAATGCATTCCTGCTAGCAATGCTAATAAGCAAGTTCTTCATATATCGCATTCTTTGTAATGACAGAAGTGACCCTAATCAATGAATCGCAACTGAAGACTTTTTTCAGCTCCGACAGCATTTTCATAACGAACAGTAGAGAATACCAGATTACACGCATACAGGAATTACGCGTGACTGTCGGGAAGAGCAGGGGTTGTAAATATAACCATGATAAAGACCCCACATTGCTTGGTTGTAAGCCATTCAATTGAATATATACCGTTGCATTCACGTCTCGATAAGTAGCGTTATTGCATTCCAGCTAGCCATGGTAATAAACAAGTTCTTCATATATCGCATTCTTTGTAATGACAGAAGTGACCCTAATCAATGAATCGCAACTGAAGACTTTTTTCAGCTCCGACAGCACTTTCATAACCAACAGTAGAGAATACCAGATTACACGCATACTGGAATTACGCGTGACTAGCTTGATGAGCAGGGGTAGTAAATATAACCCTGATGAAGACCCCACTTTGCTTGGTTGTAAGCCATTCAATTGAAGATATACCGTTGCATTGACGTCTCGATAAGTAGCGTAAATGCATTCCAGCTACCAATGTTAATACACAAGTTCTTCATATCTCGCATTCCTTGTAATGACGGAAGCGGCCCTAATCAATTATTCGCAACTGAAGACTTTTTTCAGCTTCGACAGCAGTTTGTTAACTAACAGTACAGAATACCAGATTACACGCATACTCGAATTACGTGTGACTGGCTTGAAGTGGAGGGGTAATAAATATAACCCTGACCATGACCTCACTTTGCTTGGTTTTAAGCCATTCAATTGAATATATGCCGTTGCATCCACGTCTAGATAAGTCGCGTAAATGCATTCCAGCTAGCAATGTGAATAAACAAGTTCTTCATATATCCCATTCTTTGTAATCACGGAAGCGACCCTAATCAATGAATCGCAACTGAAGACTTTTTTCAGCTCCGGCAGCAGTTTGTTAACGAACAGTAGAGAATACGAGACTACACGCATCCTGGAATTACGCGTGACTGGCTTGAAGAGCAGGAGTTGTAAATATATCCCTGACCAAGACCCCACTATGCTTGGTTTTAAGCCATTCAATTGAATATATACCGTTGCATCCACGTCACGATAAGTAGCGTAAATGTATTCCAGCTACCAACGTGAATACAGAAGTTCTTCATATATCGCATTCTTTGTAATGATGGAAGCGACCCAAATCAATGAATCGCAACTGAAGACTTTTTTCAGCTCCGACAGCATTTTCTTAACGAACAGTAGAGAATACCAGATTGCACGCATACTGGAATTACGCGTGACTGGCGGGAAGAGCAGGGGTTGTAAATATAACTCTGGTCAAGACCCCACTTTGCTTGGTTGTAAGCCATTCTATTGAATATATATACCGTTGCAACCACCTCTCGATAAGTAGCGTATATGCATTCCAGCTAGCGATGTGAATAAACAAGTTCTTCATATATCGCATTCTTTGTAATGACGGAAGCGACCCTAATCAATGAATCGCAACGGAAGACTTTTTTTAGCTCCGGCAGCAGTTTGTTAACGAACAGTAGAGAATACGAGACTACACGCATACTGGAATTACGCGTGACTGGCTTGAACAGCAGGGGTTGTAAATATAACCCTGACGAAGACCCCACTTTGCTTGGTTTTAAGCTATAAATTGAATATATGCCGATGCATCCACGTCTCGATAAGTAGCGTAAGTGTATTCCAGCTACCAATGTTAACACACAAGTTCTTCATATATCGCATTCCTTGTAAAGACGCAAGCGACCCTAATCAATGAATCCCAACTGAATACTTTTTTGAGCTTCGACAGCATTTTCGTAACAAACGGTGGAAAATACCAGATTACACGCATACAGGAATTACGGGTGACTGGCGGGAAGAGGAGGGGCTGTATATATAACCGATCTAAAGACCCCACTTTGCTTGGTTGCAAGCCATTCAATTGAATATATACCGTTGCATTCACGTCTCGATAAGTAGCGTAAATGTATTCCAGCTAGCAATGTGAATACACAAGTTCGTCATATATCGCATTCTTTGTAATGACGTATGCGACCCTAATCAATGAATCGCAACTGAAGACTTCTTTCAGCTTCGACAGCATTTTCTTAACGAACAGTACAGAATACCAGATTATACGTATACTCGAATTACGTGTGACTGGCTTGAAGAGGAGGGGTAATAAATATAACCCTGACCAAGACCTCACTTTGCTTGGTTTTAAGCCATTCAACTGAATATATGCCGTTGCATCCACGTCTCGATAAGTAGCGTAAATGCATTCCAGCTAGCAATGTGAATAAACAAGTTCTTCATATATCGCATTCTTTGTAATGACGGAAGCGACCCTAATCAATGAATCGCAACTGAAGACTTTTTTCAGCTCCGGCAGCAGTTTGTTAACGAACAGTAGAGAATACGAGACTACACGCATCCTGGAATTACGCGTGGCTGGCTTGAAGAGCAGGGGTTGTAAATATATCCCTGACCAAGACCCCACTATGCTTGGTTTTAAGCCATTCAATTGAATATATACCGTTGCATCCACGTCACGATAAGTAGCGTAAATGCATTCCAGCTGCCAACGTGAATACAGAAGTTCTTCATATATCGCATTCTTTGTAATGATGGAAGCCACCCAAATCAATGAATCGCAACTGAAGACTTTTTTCAGCTCCGACAGCATTTTCTTAACGAACAGTAGAGAATACCAGATCGCACGCATACTGGAATTACGCGTGACTGGCGGGAAGAGCAGGGGTTGTAAATATAACTCTGGTCAAGACCCCGCTTTGCTTGGTTGTAAGCCATTCAATTGAATATATACCGTTGCATTAACGTCTCGATAAGTAGCGTAAATGCATTCCAGCTACCAATGTTAATACACAAGTTCTTCATATATCGCATTCTTTGTAATGACAGAAGTGACCCTAATCAATGAATCGCAACTGAAGACTTTTTTCAGCTCCGACAGAATTTTCATAACGAACAGTAGAGAATACCAGATTACAAGCATACTGGAATTACGCGTGACTAGCTTGAAGAGGAGGGGTAGAAAATATAATCCTGATAAAGACCGCACTTTGCTTGGCTGTAAGCCATTCAATTGAATATATACCGTTGCATTCACGTCTCGATAAGTAGCGTAAATGCATTCCAGCTACCAATGTTAATACACAAGTTTTTCATATATCGCATTCTTTGTAATGACGGAAGTGACCCAAATCAATGAATCGCCACTGAAGACTTTTCTCAGCTCCGACAGCATTTTCGTAACGAAAAGTGGAGAATACCAGATTACACGCATACAGGAATTACGCGTGACTGGCGGGTAGAGCAGGGGTAGTAAATATAACCCTGACCAAGACCCCACTTTGCTTGGTTGTAAGGCATTCAATTGATTATATACCGTTGCATTCACGTCTGGATAAGTAGCGTAAATGCATTCCAGCTACCAATGTTAATACACAAGTTCTTCATATATCGCATTCGTTGTAAAGACGGAAGCGACCCTAATCAATGAATCCCAACTAAAGACTTTTTTCAGCCGCGACAGCATTTTCATAACGAACAGTAGAGAATACCAGATTACGCGCATACAAGAATTACGCGTGACTGGCGGGAAGAGCAGGGGTTCTAAATATAACCCTGATAAAGACCGCACTTTGCTTCGTTGTAAGCCATTCAATCGAATATATATACCGTTGCAACCACGTCTCGATAAGTAGCGTAAATGCATACCAGCTAGCAATGTTAATAAACAAGTTCTTCATATATCGCATTCTTTGTAATGACGGAAGCGACCCTAATCAATGAATCGCAACTGAAGACTTTTTTCAGCTCCGGCAGCAGTTTGTTAACGAACAGTAGAGAATACGAGACTACACGCATCCTGGAATTACG
Source organism: Dermacentor andersoni (assembly GCF_023375885.2). Taxonomy (NCBI): domain Eukaryota; kingdom Metazoa; phylum Arthropoda; class Arachnida; order Ixodida; family Ixodidae; genus Dermacentor; species Dermacentor andersoni. The sequence goes on from NC_092818.1 coordinate 34,586,237, forward strand.
CGTGACTGGCTTGAAGAGCAGGGGTTGTAAATATATCCCTGACCAAGACCCCACTATGCTTGGTTTTAAGCCATTCAATTGAATATATACCGTTGCATCCACGTCACGATAAGTAGCGTAAATATATTCCAGCTACCAACGTGAATACAGAAGTTCTTCATATACCGCATTCTTTGTAAAGATGGAAGCGACCCAAATCAATGAATCGCAACTGAAGACTTTTTTCAGCTCCGATAGCATTTTCTTAACGAACAGTAGAGAATCCCAGATTGCACGCATACTGGAATTACGCGTGACTGGCGGGTAGAGCAGGGGTTGTAAATATAACTCTGGTCAAGACCCCGCTTTGCTTGGTTGTAAGCCATTCAATTGAATATATATACCGTTGCAAGCACGTCTCGATAAGTAGCGTAAATGCATACCAGCTAGCAATGTTAATAAACAAGTTCTTCATATATCGCATTCTTTGTAATGACTAAAGCGACCTTAATCAATGAATCGCAGCTGAAGAGTTTTTTTCAGCTCCGACAGCATTTTCATAACGAACAGTAGAGAATACCAGGTTACACGCATACTGGAATTACGCGTTACTGGCGGGAAGAGCAGTGGTTGTAAATATAGCCCTGATCAAGACCCCGCTTTGCTTGGTTTTCAGCCATTCAATTGAAGATATACCGTTGCATCCACGTCTAGATAAGTAGCGTAAACGCATTCAAGCTAGCAATGTGAATAAACAAGTTCTTCATATATCGCATTCTTTGTAATGACGGAAGCGACCCTAATCAATGATTCGCAACTGAAGACTTTTTTCAGCTCCGACAGCATTTTCATAACGAACAGTAGAGAATACCAGATTGCACGCATACTGTAATAACGCGTGACTGGCGGGAAGAGCAGGGGTTGTAAATATAACCCTGATAAAGACACCAATTTGCTTGGTTGTAAGCCATTCAACTGAATATATGCCGTTGCATCCACGTCTCGATAAGTAGCGTAAATGCATTCCAGCTAGCAATGTGAATAAACAAGTTCTTCATATATCGCATTCTTTGTAATGACGGAAGCGACCCTAATCAATGAATCGCAACTGAAGACTTTTTTCAGCTCCGGCAGCAGTTTGTTAACGAACAGTAGAGAATACGAGACTACACGCATCCTGGAATTACGCGTGGCTGGCTTGAAGAGCAGGGGTTGTAAATATATCCCTGACCAAGACCCCACTATGCTTGGTTTTAAGCCATTCAATTGAATATATACCGTTGCATCCACGTCACGATAAGTAGCATAAATGCATTCCAGCTGCCAACGTGAATACAGAAGTTCTTCATATATCGCATTCTTTGTAATGATGGAAGCGACCCAAATCAATGAATCGCAACTGAAGACTTTTTTCAGCTCCGACAGCATTTTCTTAACGAACAGTAGAGAATACCAGATTGCACGCATACTGGAATTACGCGTGACTGGCGGGAAGAGCAGGGGTTGTAAATATAACTCTGGTCAAGACCCCGCTTTGCTTGGTTGTAAGCCATTCAATTGAATATATACCGTTGCATTAACGTCTCGATAAGTAGCGTAAATGCATTCCAGCTACCAATGTTAATACACAAGTTCTTCATATATCGCATTCTTTGTAATGACAGAAGTGACCCTAATCAATGAATCGCAACTGAAGACTTTTTTCAGCTCCGACAGAATTTTCATAACGAACAGTAGAGAATACCAGATTACAAGCATACTGGAATTACGCGTGACTAGCTTGAAGAGGAGGGGTAGAAAATATAATCCTGATAAAGACCGCACTTTGCTTGGCTGTAAGCCATTCAATTGAATATATACCGTTGCATTCACGTCTCGATAAGTAGCGTAAATGCATTCCAGCTACCAATGTTAATACACAAGTTTTTCATATATCGCATTCTTTGTAATGACGGAAGTGACCCAAATCAATGAATCGCCACTGAAGACTTTTCTCAGCTCCGACAGCATTTTCGTAACGAAAAGTGGAGAATACCAGATTACACGCATACAGGATTTACGCGTGATTGGCGGGTAGAGCAGGGGTAGTAAATATAACCCTGACCAAGACCCCACTTTGCTTGGTTGTAAGGCATTCAATTGATTATATACCGTTGCATTCACGTCTGGATAAGTAGCGTAAATGCATTCCAGCTACCAATGTTAATACACAAGTTCTTCATATATCGCATTCGTTGTAAAGACGGAAGCGACCCTAATCAATGAATCCCAACTAAAGACTTTTTTCAGCCGCGACAGCATTTTCATAACGAACAGTAGAGAATACCAGATTACGCGCATACAAGAATTACGCGTGACTGGCGGGAAGAGCAGGGGTTCTAAATATAACCCTGATAAAGACCCCACTTTGCTTCGTTGTAAGCCATTCAATTGAATATATATACCGTTGCAACCACGTCTCGATAAGTAGCGTAAATGCATACCAGCTAGCAATGTTAATAAACAAGTTCTTCATATATCGCATTCTTTGTAATGACGGAAGCGACCCTAATCAATGAATCGCAACTTAAGACTTTTTTCAGCTCCGGCAGCAGTTTGTTAACGAACAGTAGAGAATACGAGACTACACGCATCCTGGAATTACGCGTGACTGGCTTGAAGAGCAGGGGTTGTAAATATATCCCTGACCAAGACCCCACTATGCTTGGTTTTAAGCCATTCAATTGAATATATACCGTTGCATCCACGTCACGATAAGTAGCGTAAATATATTCCAGCTACCAACGTGAATACAGAAGTTCTTCATATATCGCATTCTTTGTAATGATGGAAGCGACCCAAATCAATGAATCGCAACTGAAGACTTTTTTCAGCTCCGATAGCATTTTCTTAACGAACAGTAGAGAATCCCAGATTGCACGCATACTGGAATTACGCGTGACTGGCGGGTAGAGCAGGGGTTGTAAATATAACTCTGGTCAAGACCCCGCTTTGCTTGGTTGTAAGCCATTCAATTGAATATATATACCGTTGCAAGCACGTCTCGATAAGTAGCGTAAATGCATACCAGCTAGCAATGTTAATAAACAAGTTCTTCATATATCGCATTCTTTGTAATGACTAAAGCGACCTTAATCAATGAATCGCAGCTGAAGAGTTTTTTTCAGCTCCGACAGCATTTTCATAACGAACAGTAGAGAATACCAGGTTACACGCATACTGGAATTACGCGTTACTGGCGGGAAGAGCAGTGGTTGTAAATATAGCCCTGATCAAGACCCCGCTTTGCTTGGTTTTCAGCCATTCAATTGAAGATATACCGTTGCATCCACGTCTAGATAAGTAGCGTAAACGCATTCAAGCTAGCAATGTGAATAAACAAGTTCTTCATATATCGCATTCTTTGTAATGACGGAAGCGACCCTAATCAATGATTCGCAACTGAAGACTTTTTTCAGCTCCGACAGCATTTTCATAACGAACAGTAGAGAATACCAGATTGCACGCATACTGTAATAACGCGTGACTGGCGGGAAGAGCAGGGGTTGTAAATATAACCCTGATAAAGACACCAATTTGCTTGGTTGTAAGCCATTCAACTGAATATATGCCGTTACATCCACGTCTCGATAAGTAGCGTAAATGCATTCCAGCTAGCAATGTGAATAAACAAGTTCTTCATATATCGCATTCTTTGTAATGACGGAAGCGACCCTAATCAATGAATCGCAACTGAAGACTTTTTTCAGCTCCGGCAGCAGTTTGTTAACGAACAGTAGAGAATACGAGACTACACGCATCCTGGAATTACGCGTGGCTGGCTTGAAGAGCAGGGGTTGTAAATATATCCCTGACCAAGACCCCACTATGCTTGGTTTTAAGCCATTCAATTGAATATATACCGTTGCATCCACGTCACGATAAGTAGCATAAATGCATTCCAGCTGCCAACGTGAATACAGAAGTTCTTCATATATCGCATTCTTTGTAATGATGGAAGCGACCCAAATCAATGAATCGCAACTGAAGACTTTTTTCAGCTCCGACAGCATTTTCTTAACGAACAGTAGAGAATACCAGATTGCACGCATACTGGAATTACGCGTGACTGGCGGGAAGAGCAGGGGTTGTAAATATAACTCTGGTCAAGACCCCGCTTTGCTTGGTTGTAAGCCATTCAATTGAATATATACCGTTGCATTAACGTCTCGATAAGTAGCGTAAATGCATTCCAGCTACCAATGTTAATACACAAGTTCTTCATATATCGCATTCTTTGTAATGACAGAAGTGACCCTAATCAATGAATCACAACTGAAGACTTTTTTCAGCTCCGACAGAATTTTCATAACGAACAGTAGAGAATACCAGATTACAAGCATACTGGAATTACGCGTGACTAGCTTGAAGAGGAGGGGTAGAAAATATAATCCTGATAAAGACCGCACTTTGCTTGGCTGTAAGCCATTCAATTGAATATATACCGTTGCATTCACGTCTCGATAAGTAGCGTAAATGCATTCCAGCTACCAATGTTAATACACAAGTTTTTCATATATCGCATTCTTTGTAATGACGGAAGTGACCCAAATCAATGAATCGCCACTGAAGACTTTTCTCAGCTCCGACAGCATTTTCGTAACGAAAAGTGGAGAATACCAGATTACACGCATACAGGATTTACGCGTGATTGGCGGGTAGAGCAGGGGTAGTAAATATAACCCTGACCAAGACCCCACTTTGCTTGGTTGTAAGGCATTCAATTGATTATATACCGTTGCATTCACGTCTGGATAAGTAGCGTAAATGCATTCCAGCTACCAATGTTAATACACAAGTTCTTCATATATCGCATTCGTTGTAAAGACGGAAGCGACCCTAATCAATGAATCCACACAAAAGACTTTTTTCAGCGGCGACAGCATTTTCATAACGAACAGTAGAGAATACCAGATTACGCGCATACAAGAATTACGCGTGACTGGCGGGAAGAGCAGGGGTTCTAAATATAACCCTGATAAAGACCCCACTTTGCTTCGTTGTAAGCCATTCAATTGAATATATATACCGTTGCAACCACGTCTCGATAAGTAGCGTAAATGCATACCAGCTAGCAATGTTAATAAACAAGTTCTTCATATATCGCATTCTTTGTAATGACGGAAGCGACCCTAATCAATGAATCGCAACTTAAGACTTTTTTCAGCTCCGGCAGCAGTTTGTTAACGAACAGTAGAGAATACGAGACTACACGCATCCTGGAATTACGCGTGACTGGCTTGAAGAGCAGGGGTTGTAAATATATCCCTGACCAAGACCCCACTATGCTTGGTTTTAAGCCATTCAATTGAATATATACCGTTGCATCCACGTCACGATAAGTAGCGTAAATATATTCCAGCTACCAACGTGAATACAGAAGTTCTTCATATATCGCATTCTTTGTAATGATGGAAGCGACCCAAATCAATGAATCGCAACTGAAGACTTTTTTCAGCTCCGATAGCATTTTCTTAACGAACAGTAGAGAATCCCAGATTGCACGCATACTGGAATTACGCGTGACTGGCGGGAAGAGCAGGGGTTGTAAATATAACCCTGATCAAGACCCCGCTTTGCTTGGTTGTAAGCCATTCAATTGAAGATATACGGCTTCATCCACGTCTCGATAAGTAGCGTAAATGCATTCCAGCTAGCAATGTGAATAAAGAAGTTCTTCATATATCGCATTCCTTGTAACGACGCAAGCGACCCTAATCAATGAATCCCAACTGAATACTTTTTTCAGCTCGACAGCAGTTTGTTAACGAACAGTAGAGAATACCAGATTATACGCATACAGGAATTACGCGTGACTGGCGGGAAGAGCAGGGGTTGTAAATATAACCCATATAAGGACCCCACTTTGCTTGGTTGTAAGCCATTCAATTGAAAATATATACCGTTGCAACCACGTCTCGATAAGTAGCGTAAATGTATTCCAGCTACCAGTGTTAATACACAAGTTCTTCATATATCGCATTCTTTGTAATGACGGAAGCGACACTAATCAATGATTTGCAACTGAAGACTTTTTTCAGCTCCGACAGAATTTTCATAACGAACAGTAGAGAATACCAGATTACACGCATACAGGAATTACGCGTGATTGGCGGGAAGAGAAGGGGTTGTAAATATAACCCATATAAGGACCCCACTTTGCTTGGTTGTAAGCCATTCAATTGAATATATATACCGTTGCAACCACCTCTCGATAAGTAGCGTAAATGCATTCCAGCTACCAATGTTAATACACAAGTTTTTCATATATCGCATTCTTTGTAATGACGGAAGTGACCCAAATCAATGAATCGCCACTGAAGACTTTTCTCAGCTCCGACAGCATTTTCGTAATGAAAAGTGGAGAATACCAGATTACACGCATACAGGAATTACGCGTGATTGGCGGGAAGAGCAGGGGTAGTAAATATAACCCTGACCAAGACCCCAGTTTGCTTGGTTGTAAGGCATTCAATTGAATATATACCGTTGCATTCACGTCTGGATAAGTAGCGTAAATGCATTCCGGCTAGCCATGGTAATAAACAAGTTCTTCATATATCGCATTCTTTGTAATGACGGAAGCGACCCTAATCAATGAATCGCAACTGAAGAGTTTTTTCACCTTCGACAGCATTTTCGTAACGAAAAGTGGAGAATACCAGATTACACGCATACAGGAATTACGCGTGACTAGCGGGAAGAGCAGGGGTCGTAAATATAACGCTGATAAAGACCCCACTTTGCTTGGTTGTAAGCCATCCAATTGAATATATACCGTTGCATTCACGTCTCGATAAGTAGCGTAAATGCATTCCAGCTAGCCATGGTAATAAACAAGTTCTTCATATATCGCATTCTTTGTAATGACAGAAGTGACCCTAATCAATGAATCGCAACTGAAGACTTTGTTCAGCTCCGACAGCATTTTCATAACGAACAGTAGAGAATACCAGATTACACGCATACAGGAATTACGCGTGACTGTCGGGAAGAGCAGGGGTTGTAAATATAACCCTGATAAAGACCCCACATTGCTTGGTTGTAAGCCATTCAGTTGAATATATACCGTTGCATTCACGTCTCGATAAGTAGCGCAAATGCATTCCAGCTAGCAATGTTAATAAACAAGTTCTTCATATATCGCATTCTTTGTAATGACAGAAGTGACCCTAATCAATGAATCGCAACTGAAGACTTTTTTCAGCTCCGACAGCATTTTCATAACGAACAGTAGAGAATACCAGATTACACGCATACAGGAATTACGCGTGACTGTCGGGAAGAGCGGGGGTTGTAAATATAACCCTGATAAAGACCCCACATTGCTTGGTTGTAAGCCATTCAATTGAATATATACCGTTGCATTCACGTCTCGATAAGTAGCGTTATTGCATTCCAGCTAGCCATGGTAATAAACAAGTTCTTCATATATCGCATTCTTTGTAATGACGGAAGCGACCCTAATCAATGAATCGCAACTGAAGAGTTTTTTCACCTTCGACAGCATTTTCGTAACGAAAAGTGGAGAATACCAGATTACACGCATACAGGAATTACGCGTGACTAGCGGGAAGAGCAGGGGTCGTAAATATAACGCTGATAAAGACCCCACTTTGCTTGGTTGTAAGCCATCCAATTGAATATATACCGTTGCATTCACGTCTCGATAAGTAGCGTAAATGCATTCCAGCTAGCCATGGTAATAAACAAGTTCTTCATATATCGCATTCTTTGTAATGACAGAAGTGACCCTAATCAATGAATCGGAACTGAAGACTTTTTTCAGCTCCGACAGCATTTTCATAACGAACAGTAGAGAATACCAGATTACACGCATACAGGAATTACGCGTGACTGTCGGGAAGAGCAGGGGTTGTAAATATAACCCTGATAAAGACCCCACATTGCTTGGTTGTAAGCCATTCGATTGAATATATACCGTTGCATTCACGTCTCGATAAGTAGCGTAAATGCATTCCAGCTAGCAATGCTAATAAACAAGTTCTTCATATATCGCATTCTTTGTAATGACAGAAGTGACCCTAATCAATGAATCGCAACTGAAGACTTTTTTCAGCTCCGACAGCATTTTCATAACGAACAGTAGAGAATACCAGATTACACGCATACAGGAATTACGCGTGACTGTCGGGAAGAGCAGGGGTTGTAAATATAACCCTGATAAAGACCCCACATTGCTTGGTTGTAAGCCATTCAATTGAATATATTCCGTTGCATTCACGTCTCGATAAGTAGCGTTATTGCATTCGAGCTAGCCATGGTAATAAACAAGTTCTTCATATATCGCATTCTTTGTAATGACAGAAGTGACCCTAATCAATGAATCGCAACTGAAGACTTTTCTCAGCTCCGACAGCATTTTCGTAACGAAAAGTGGAGAATACCAGATTACACGCATACAGGAATTACGCGTGATTGGCGGGAAGAGCAGGGGTAGTAAATATAACCCTGACCAAGACCCCACTTTGCTTGGTTGTAAGGCATTCAATTGAATGTATACCGTTGCATTCACGTCTGGATAAGTAGCGTAAATGCATTCCAGCTACCAATGTTAATACACAAGTTCTTCATATATCGCATTCGTTGTAAAGACGGAAGCGACCCTAATCAATGAATCCCAACTAAAGACTTTTTTCAGCCGCGACAGCATTTTCATAACGAACAGTAGAGAATACCAGATTACGCGCATACAAGAATTACGCGTGACTGGCGGGAAGAGCAGGGGTTCTAAATATAACCCTGATAAAGACCCCACTTTGCTTCGTTGTAAGCCATTCAATTGAATATATATACCGTTGCAACCACGTCTCGATAAGTAGCGTAAATGCATACCAGCTAGCAATGTTAATAAACAAGTTCTTCATATATCGCATTCTTTGTAATGACGGAAGCGACCCTAATCAATGAATCGCAACTGAAGACTTTTTTCAGCTCCGGCAGCAGTTTGTTAACGAACAGTAGAGAATACGAGACTACACGCATCCTGGAATTACGCGTGGCTGGCTTGAAGAGCAGGGGTTGTAAATATATCCCTGACCAAGACCCCACTATGCTTGGTTTTAAGCCATTCAATTGAATATATACCGTTGCATCCACGTCACGATAAGTAGCGTAAATGCATTCCAGCTACCAACGTGAATACAGAAGTTCTTCATATATCGCATTCTTTGTAATGACAGAAGTGACCCTAATCAATGAATCGCAACTGAAGACTTTTTTCAGCTCCGACAGAATTTTCATAACGAACAGTGGAGAATACCAGATTACACGCATACAGGAATTACGCGTGATTGGCGGGAAGAGAAGGGGTTGTAAATATAACCCATATAAGGACCCCACTTTGCTTGGTTGTAAGCCATTCAATTGAATATATATACCGTTGCAACCACCTCTCGATAAGTAGCGTAAATGCATTCCAGCTACCAATGTTAATACATAAGTTTTTCATATATCGCATTCTTTGTAATGACGGAAGTGACCCAAATCAATGAATCGCCACTGAAGACTTTTCTCAGCTCCGACAGCATTTTCGTAACGAAAAGTGGAGAATACCAGATTACACGCATACAGGAATTACGCGTGATTGGCGGGAAGAGCAGGGGTAGTAAATATAACCCTGACCAAGACCCCAGTTTGCTTGGTTGTAAGGCATTCAATTGAATATATACCGTTGCATTCACGTCTGGATAAGTAGCGTAAATGCATTCCGGCTAGCCATGGTAATAAACAAGTTCTTCATATATCGCATTCTTTGTAATGACGGAAGCGACCCTAATCAATGAATCGCAACTGCAGAGTTTTTTCACCTTCGACAGCATTTTCGTAACGAAAAGTGGAGAATACCAGATTACACGCATACAGGAATTACGCGTGACTAGCGGGAAGAGCAGGGGTCGTAAATATAACGCTGATAAAGACCCCACTTTGCTTGGTTGTAAGCCATCCAATTGAATATATACCGTTGCATTCACGTCTCGATAAGTAGCGTAAATGCATTCCAGCTAGCCATGGTAATAAACAAGTTCTTCATATATCGCATTCTTTGTAATGACAGAAGTGACCCTAATCAATGAATCGCAACTGAAGACTTTTTTCAGCTCCGACAGCATTTTCATAACGAACAGTAGAGAATACCAGATTACACGCATACAGGAATTACGCGTGACTGTCGGGAAGAGCGGGGGTTGTAAATATAACCCTGATAAAGACCCCACTTTGCTTGGTTGTAAGCCATTCAATTGAATATATATACCGTTGCAACCACCTCTCGATAAGTAGCGTAAATGAATTCCAGCTACCAATGTTAATACACAAGTTCTTCATATATCGCATTCTTTGTAAAGACGGAAGCAACCCTAATCAATGAATCCCAACTAAAGACCTTTCTCAGCTCCGACAGCATTTTCGTACTGAACGTTGGAGAATACCAGATTACACGCACACAGGAATTACGCCTGACGGGCGGGAAGAGCAGGGGTTGTAAATATAAACCTGACCAAGACCCCACTTTGCTTGGTTTTTAGCTATTCATTTGAATATATGCCGATGAATCCACGTCTCGATATGCAGCGTAAGTGTTTTCCAGCTACCAATGTTGCCAGGCGGCACGTCAGGTTGGGCCAACGTTGGAAACATATTGGCACATCTTGGCCCAATGACGGCCTAAGATTAACAGCGTGGTACCAATATTGGCAGTGCCATTCTGATTCCTGGCCCAATGATGGCCTAAGGTTAACAGCGTGGCGCCAATATTGGCTGTGCCATTCTGATAGAGATCCAACGTTGGCCCACATTACACAGTCAGTAAACAATATCGGCTGTGCCATTCTGATAGAGATCCAAAGTTGGCCCAGTTTACACAGTCAGTAAACAATATTGGCACTGCCGTTCTACAAGGCGGGAATTATTGGACCGACTTTCGTATGGATTTGCCAATATGGGTTACTAGTTGGCTTTCTTTGGAGGACATTGGCCCGTAATATGCCAATTTTCGCCTTGTCGGCTTTTAGTGCTCTACTACTTGCTGAGATTGAACAACGTGTTTTGAAAACTAACGCACTGATCACAGGCACACTGCGCAGGAACCAGAAATATGTTCTCCTATGTCAACTCCATGAATGGTACACCGCCATTATTGCACTTCGCCTTCACCGAAATGCGTCCCCTAAAGAGCAAAGCCAGTGTACCACGTAGCAAGCAGGGGAAGTCGCATAAGTTTAGCCGCTGCTTTATTGATCGTGAATAAGAACTTGAGCTTTCCATAAGAAGCAACGGTATTGAAAATTTGCCTGCGCATTGTATATTTTGCATGTACGCTCCTCGGCTTTAGTGGGTCAGGATTCTGAGGAGAATCGAGAATTACGGTGCCTCAAAGCTGATGGAACCATTTTATATTGCATCGAGATGGAGCGCATATGTATTAGTGAAACTATTGCTTGTTTGTTTAGCATGCGTGGCCTGTTGCGGCGACATAATCATCATGCTCATATTATAATATGTTTGTTTGTTCGTGCTTGTGTAGTAAGCTCCTTGTATGAATGCCCCTGACAGAAAAAAAAAAATTAATTGCATGTCTTGGCATTTGTGTGTCAACAACCTCTTGTCTTTGCTTTTAGTAGGCACGGCGCATTCCGGATTTCTTTTTTTCGGCCTAGCTTTCCGTACTTCAGCCCCCCCCTTGCCTCTCCCCCACGTACCCAGTTGAGCCTCGTCAATGCTATGAGTCAAGCGTTCAGACAGCCATAAGCTGCTGTGTCGAATTGGGTGCTTTCGGAAGCATGGGGGAAAGCGGCGGGGTTACTATTGTCCTCCTTGTCGCCCTCCGTCGCTGTCACCCCAAAATGCGGTCGGACTAGGTCCAGCGGGGGAAAGTGGCGTTTACGCCGTATTCTTCGTTCACCCTTTCCTTTCACTCTTTCCTTCTATGCGTCGCTAGCACGCCGACTGGGTGCAACACCGCCTAGGTGCTTGCCGTCTTGTCCGTTCTTGCCAGCGCACTCCTCTCGTGAACAATGCTCGCTTGCGGTCGTCATTCCTACTGAGAAGACTACATCTTGAAATACGCAGCAATGGGGCCACGAATTTTTGTGAGTGTTAGAATTAATATAGGCGAAACAACAATTAGAAAAAAAGTCGGCGCCCGTGGCCACCGTCTTCGATGTGGGATGAACTCGGTTACAAAGAAGCATGGATCTTACAACGGTGAGTGCATTTGTTTTGCGCATGTTATAAGTTTTATAAGGAGCAATATCACCCAAGCAATATCACGCGGTATATATATTGCTAAAACAGGCCTGGCTAATGTAGAGTGCCTGTAATTAAATAGCTCTCTTATTTCCAGCCTTTGAATAGTGCCTGGAGTAGAACCACGTGTAAATCTCTGTGAATTTCACCCGAATTCCAGGACTATGATTTTATCAAGCCATGCGCGTGGCCTGATCCTGCTAGTGATACCGAGGAACCACGCTTCTTCTCACTGTTATAGGTCAAGCATCATTTCCAGCTGACAGTATTTCTTTCTTTCCGTATAACAAATGCCTCTTTTACTAGTGTTTCCTGACGGAACTTCTCGGTTTCCACATTAAAAATTTCGCACGAAGGCCGCATTGTGTCTACACAGTCTGAAACTAGGCTTTTTGTGCTGCAGCAGGTTTTGCTGCAATTTTTTTATTATAAAGTGCTACGCCTACTAGGTGTGGGCTGTAAACAAAGCGGACGGATCCTGCGCATTTTATGTCTGTTCTAAATATTACGTTACACCTTGTACAAGGTATGCCATATATGTCGAAATATTAAGAAGTGTTACTTGACAAATCTCTTGCAAGAAAGTTTCTTGATTCACCCCTTCGAACTCTCTGCTCAGACTTATAATATTGTTGCAGTATGGCGATTTTTCAAATGAAAACGCTCCCACATACATTTGTCATACTAACATCTCTGATAATGTTTCTTTTTATTTTACAGTGCAAGCATTTCCTCCAAGTAATGGTGAAGTCGCTATGGGATATGGTAGCAATATCAACGAAACATCCCCGTTATCGTGGTCCTCGGGGGCCTGATAAGCCCGCTGTCATCCAAGCACTGACAAACCTGCCTACCGACGTCAGCTCCCTGCCCTGAAACCCCTGGCCAGCCCACTGTCCTCGGCACCTTGCCCAATTCCTGTATATTCCTGCAGTGCCTGTAAATAAACTGCTTGAAGATAACCGAGCGTCACCCATCTAGGTCCACGGAAAATGCCTGTTTGTGAAAATTTATTCGCAAATAAACTGTCATAAACGTCAATTTCAGTATTCTTTTATTATTATTTGCAAGCATATATGACTTCTGCTTCTTGACATCTTTTTGTCGAGCTTTCCTAGCTACTATTGAGGAAGACGGTAAGGGGACAATTGCTACAAAAAATGCCGCTAGCAAAAGGTTTGCGGTAAGAATGTGTGCGTGCTCTAAAGCCAGCATAGCTAAAATATTCGTCATGCAAAGGGCATTGGCTCAAAGCTGGCATTAATAATGGCAAGGATATGGCTCAACACTGGTTCTACGTTGGCAGCACGATGACTGCTGCATTGGCATAACATTGGTCCAATCTTGGCTTTAACGCTGGTCCTACGATAGCTGCTGCATTGGCATAACGTTGGTCCAATCTTGGCTTTAACGCTGGGCCAGCATTGGATTGGGGTGCACTTTTCCAATATGCCAACATTGGTCCAACATTGTTACCAATTTCTGCCAGCATTGGGCCATGGTTGGACCAATGCTGGTGTGCTGCCTGGGTTAATTCACAAGTTTTTCATATATCGCATTCTTTGTAAAGACGGAAGCGACCCTAATCAATGAATCCCAACTAAAGACCTTTCTCAGCTCCGACAGCATTTTCGCAATGAACGGTGGAGAATACCAGATTACACGCATACAAGAATTATGATGATATGTCGTGTTTAATGGCGCAAGGGCCAGGTGTGGCCAAAGAGCGCCATGACAAGTGGTGATGTTGACGATGTATTATGGAGATGTGACTTGGCTGTAAAATGGCCTAAAAATAGTTGCTGTAAAGTGCATAAAATCTACGTGATATAAAATTATGGCGATGACTAATGACGAATACTATGAATATTAAAATCCATCGTAAAAGAATGACATAGAAATGAAAATATATGAGATGGTAAAAATAGCTGGAGCACTGTTGCCTCGCCGGAGCCCTTGAAAAACAAGGGCCTAGAGGCACGTGCTATACGAGAGAACTATCACAGCGCCATCCTCTGAAGAGAGGAGACGCTACGAACATGTGGGGCTAACAACATGCAATACAACATCTTTCAGGTAACTTAAGACTGCATTGGTGTCAAAGAGTGGTTCTGGGCCAAGTAACATAACAGGATGAAGGGGGATGTGCTGCCGGTACGCTAAGAGAAAATGTTTCCTTCTTTCAGATTCGGCTTCCCGACACTCCAGTAGAACGTGGAGGACTGTCAGCCTCTCCCCGCATCTACCACAGGTTGGAGGCTCGTTTCCCGTGAGTAAAAAGTTATGTGTTCCAAAAGTGTGTCCTATTCTTAGACGGCAGAAGAGGACATCTGTCCGGCGGGATTTTGTTACAGGAGGCCAGAAACCTAATTGTGGCTTTATTACATGGAGTTTATTATTTATTTCTTCGTCCCACATGCGTTGCCAGTGGTTTCGTAGTTTCCTTCTTAAGAAAGGCTTCAGGTCTTTCACAGGGACCGAAGCAGTAGGACTAACTGCAAGTAATGAAATTGATGTGGCCATCTGGTCCACTAGAACGTTACCCTGGATGCCCCTATGGCCAGGCACCCAGCATATAATCACATGCTGGTTAGATACATATGCTTTACATAACACGGAATAGAGTTCAATTAAAACAGGATTTTTGCACTTACAGAACGATATCAAAGCCTTCACAACACTTAGGGAGTCCGTAAAAATAACTGATTTTTTGAGTTTTGTTTTCCTTATATGCTTCACGGTCGACAATATTGCGTAGGCCTCAGCCGTAAAGATACTAGTTTCCGGATGCAGTACGTCGGATTCCGAGAAGAATGAACCGACGGCTGCATAGGACACCCCGTCGTGTGACTTCGATGCGTCTGTGTAGAACTCCGTACAGGAGTATTTGTGCTGGAGTTCCCGGAAATGCATTTGGATTGCAATCTCTGGAGCGTTTTTTGTAACTTCCATGAAAGATGTATCGCATTGTATCAACTGCCACTCCCAAGGAGGTAGCAGCTTGGCTGGATGCATTAGGCGAAGTTCGAGAAGTGGAACATGCATTTCATGACTAAGCTCCCTCACACGCAGCGAGAAAGGCTGTCTTACGGAAGGACGATTACGAAACAGTGTAGCATTTGTCATGTCGTTAATGGTGTTAAAACAGGGATGTTCAGGATTAGAGTGGACTTTCAAAAAATATGTTTGGCTGATGTGTGTTCTCTGGATATGAAGTGACCACTCATTCGATTCTGCATATAAGCTTTGTACGGGACTCGTTCTGAAAGCTCCTGTGGCTAAACGGATACCCAGATGGTGAACAGGGTCTAGCATCTTTAGCGCGCTCGGGGCGGCAGAGTTATATACCACAGCACCATAATCTAATCGTGACCGGATGAGGCTCTTATACAGATTCATTAGGCACTTTCTGTCACTACCCCACGTTGTCTGGGATAGAAGTTTCATTAGGTTCATTGTTTTCAGGCACTTTTCTTTGAGTTGTTTAATGTGTGGGACGAGAGTGAGTCTATTGTCAAGTATAACACCTAGGAATTTGTGCTCTTTGTTTACAGGTATCTGTTGTCCACACATTTGTAAGCAAGGATCCGGAGCTAGGCCTCTCTTCCTTGTAAACAGCACACAAGAACTCTTTTGAGGATTGATTTTAAAACCATTTTTCTCTGCCCACCCTGACACCTTGTTCAAACCATGCTGTACCTGTCTCTCGCATACTGCGAGGTTACAGGATTTGAAGCCTATTTGAATGTCGTCCACATAGACGGAATACAAAATGACTGGTGGTAAGGAAGCACGAAGCGTTGTCATTTTAACAATAAAAAGTGTGCAACTGAGCACGCCTCCCTGGGGTACACCAGTTTCTTGTGTAAAAGGACGTGACAGCACATTGCCGACTTTCACCCGGAAGGTACGATTGGACAAGTAGCTTTTTATTATGTTTATCATATTACCATGAATGCCCATTTCCGATAAGTCTCGCAAGATGCCGTACCGCCACGTTGTGTCGTAAGCCTTCTCCATATCCAGAAATACCGATAGGAAAAACTGTTTGTGGATGAAAGAGTCGCGAATATATCCTTCAATGCGTACAAGATGATCGGTTGTGGACCGCCCTTCTCTAAAGCCACACTGACAGGGATCTAGCGCTTTCTTCAGTTCAAGGAAGTGAATTAGTCGTCGATTAATCATCTTTTCAAATACCTTACAAAGGCAGCTTGTGAGGGCTATCGGGCGGTAACTTGCCACTAAGGAAGGATCTTTGCCCTGTTTCAAAGCAGGGACAACAATGGCTTGTTTCCATGCGGTTGGAAGGTACCCCACAGCCCAAATAGTGTTAAATAGTGCAAGTATTGTAACTTGCGTGTCACTGTGTACGTTTTTAATCATTTCATACATTATTCTATCCGGTCCTGGCGCAGAGCTCTTGCATGCGTTCAAGGCAGCTCTCAACTCTGCAATACTAAAAGGACGGTTGTATGGTTCGTTCTGACGACATTTTCTGATTAGAGGCTTACATTCTTCTATTTGTTTGTGTTTGAGAAACGATTGTGAATAATTTGTTGAGCTTGACACGTTCTCGAAATGCTCCCCAAGTGAGTCTGCCTGGTCTTGTAGTGTATCGCCCTGTGTGTTTACCAGGGGGAGTGAATGTGTTTGCCGCCCTCTAATCCTATTAACTCTGTTCCAGGCTTTGGCCTCATCCCTAAACGAGTTTATGCTCGATAAAAACTTGCGCCAGCTTTCTCTTCTGGCCTGTCGGCGGGTTCGCCTACCTTGGGACTTTATTTTTTTAAAGTTGATAAGATTCTCTGCAGTGGGAGAAGAGCGTAGCAACCCCCACGCCTTGTTCTGATTCTTACGGGCGATCCTACATTCGCTGTTCCACCACGGTACACGTCGTTTGCATGCCAGACCACTCGCTTCGGATATGCATTTTGATGCGGCATCTGTTATGAATGATGTAAGATACTCTACAGCAGCATCAATTTCTAGAGAAGACATGTCGGCCCATGAGATGTTAGTGAGAGTTCGAAATTTCTCCCAGTCGGCTGTGTCTATCTTCCACCTAGGAGCTTGCGGAGAATATTCGTTTTCTTTTGATGTTCTTATCAGTATGGGAAAGTGATCGCTCCCGTAAGGATTCTTCGTAACTTCCCATTCAAGTTCGAGCAGTATAGACGGGGAAACTATAGTAAGATCTATTGAAGAAAATGTTCTGTTTGCTAGAGAGTAATATGTGGGTTCCTTTTTATTCAGCAAGCACGCACCGGAAGAAAAGAGGAGCTGTTCAACAAGACGACCTCGCGCGTCTGTACGAGAGTCGCCCCACAGGGAGCTGTGCGCATTGAAATCGCCAAGAACAAGATAAGGTTCTGGCAATTCGTCTATAAATGACTGAAATTCATGCTTGTTTAATTTGAAGTGTGGGGGTACATAAAGCGAGCAAATGGTGACGAGTTTATTTAAAAGAACAGCTCGAACCGCCACTGCTTCAAGGGGCGTTTGTAGCTGTAAACGCTGACAGGAAATATTTTTATGAACCAAAATGGCAACACCGCCTGATGATACGACAGCATCATCGCGATCTTTGCGAAACGTGACATACGGTCGGAGAAAGTTTGTGTGTTGTGGTTTTAAGTGTGTTTCCTGTAGACACAGCACTTTTGGATTGTGTTTTTGGATAAGCTCTTGCACGTCATCAAGGTTCCCGAGAAGTCCTCTGACGTTCCATTGAATTATTGATGTATCCATAATGGTAGTAAATAAGTGCTGTGTATACGGAAACAGATGTATTAATTACAGAGATTTCAGAGCTTAGGTTCCAGAGCTCTTTCGAGGCCCTGTAACCGGGGTTTTACTCTTTTTGAAGCGTTCGAGAGAACCTCGACGCTCCTTAGGCGCTTGGTGCGCCTTGAGGATGGGTGTAGTGTCCATTGCCTCTTGTGAGGCGCCGGACACGTGCTCTTGCGAGCGAGATGTTTCCCGAGAGAGTCCCGCCTTGGAGGGCAAGACCCCTGCGCCCACCAGCCCGGAGGTCGATGGGGCTCCCTGAGGGATCTGGCTGCGCCGGCTGTTGCCAGCGCTGGAAGGGGCCGGGGAGGTTGGGACAGCCTCGGCGGCGGCCACCTTCGGGGTCGGTGGTCCCTCATTCTGCGTCGACGGAGCAGCGCTAGCTGCAACCGCCGCGGGGGCAGATGGCGTAACTGCCGACTCACTGCCTGTGGGTCGGACAGCCGCCGGAGGCCGTTGTGACGCTGCCCCCTGACGCGCCACATCGGCAAAGGTTTTCTTGGGCAGGTACGATACCCGCCTGCGTGCCTCCTTGAAACTTATGTTTTCTTTTACTTTAACTGTTACAATTTCCTTCTCTTTCTTCCAAGATGGGCACGACCGCGAGTATGCAGCGTGCTCGCCTTCACAGTTTACGCAGCGGAGAGAGTTTTCACAAGATTCAGAAGTGTGCTCATTAGCACTGCATTTAGCGCAGGTTTCGCGGCCTCGGCAGCTCTGAGAGCTGTGACCGAAACGCTGACATTTGAAGCAACGCAGGGGATTAGGGATATATGGCCGAACACGGAGCTTGATATACCCGGCCTCGATGGACTCGGGCAGGACACTTGTGCCAAAAGTTAGTATCAGATGTTTGGTCTGTATTTCCTTGTTGTCACGCCTCATCTTAATTCGCTTAACGTTGACGACGTTCTGCTCACTGAAGCCCTCCAAGAGCTCAGCCTCAGTCAGCTCCAAGAGATCATCATCGGAGACTACGCCACGGGTGGTATTCATAGTACGATGCGGAGTTACTGTCACTTTGGCGTCGCCAAATGATACTAGGTTCGGTAGGTTCTCATATTGCTTCTTGTTTCGGAGCTCCAAGAGGAGATCACCGCTTGCCATTCTGGATGCTTTGTAACCTGTACCAAAAACTTGGGTGAGAGACTTAGACACGAGAAATGGTGAGATTGTTCGTACGGGTTTGTTTGGTGTTTCGGAGTGGACTACGTGGAAGCGTGGAAAAGTTTCTTTTTGACGGGCGAAAAATTCTAAGACATCATCGGTGCGCCCCCTCTTCAGGGAGCGATCAGGTAGTAGGGGAAAGGAAGTAGCCATAGGAGATTGTAATTTCGGCAGTAACGCCAGCCACCCACCGTGGAGTCCTACAAGGGGGCGCTGCAGGGCGTGTGAGACACGGCCTGCAAGCGCCAGCTGTACATTACCACTATAACCAAATATGAAATAACCTAGGTTGGCTATTCACACAAGGTTAACCCTTGCTGCCTGGAAAAATTGGAAGTAAGCGGAAGCTAGGAGGAGACAGGAAAGATGAAAAGTAAGAGAAAGACGAAGATTGGAGGGAGAGAGAGACAGGAAAAGGCAACTACCGATTTCCCCCGGGTGGGTCAGTCCGGGGGTGCCGTCTACGTGAAGCCGAGGCCAAAGGGGTGTGTTGCCGCCGCCGAGGGGCCGTAAAGGTCCAAACACCCGGCATTGGCTCAACCCCCAGGATCCCCTTTTCCCCGGACACGGCTAAGCCGCGCACGGCTACACGCGGGAGGGTCCAACCCTCGTGTGCTCGGGTACGTGGTGTCGCAACGCACCAAACGCCTGCTTGCGCAGACGCCCCTGCGGGGCATACAAGAATTACGCGTGACTGGCGGGAAGACCAGGGATTGTAATTATAACCCTGACCAAAACCCCACTTTGCTTGGTTGTAAACCATTCAATTGAATATACGCCGTTGCATTCACGTTTTGATAAGTAGCGTAAATGTACTCCAGCTACCAATGTTAATGCACAAGTTCTTCATATCTCGCATTCTTTGTAATGACGGAAGCGGCCCTAATCAATGAATCGCAACTGAAGACTTTTTTCAGCTTCGACAGCAGTTTGTTAACTAACAGTAGAGAATACCAGACTACACACATACTGGAAATACGCGTGATTGGCTTGAAGAGGAGGGGTTGTAATTATAACCCTGACCATGACCCCACTTTGCTTGGTTTTAAGCTATTCATTTGAATATATGCCGTTGCATTCACGTCTCGATAAGTAGCGTAAATGTACTCCAGCTACCAATGTTAATACACAATTTCTTCATATCTCGCATTCTTTGTAATGATGGAAGCGGCCCTAATCAATGAATCGCAACTGAATACTTTTTTCAGCTTCGACAGCAGTTTGTTAACTAACAGTAGAGAATACCAGATTACAGGCATACTGGAATTACGCGTGATTCGCTTGAAGAGGAGGGGTTGTAATTAAAACCCTGACCAAGACCCCACTTTGTTTGGTTTTAAGCTATTCATTTGAATATATGCCGATGAGTCCACGTCTCGATATGCAGCGTAAGTGTTTTCCACCTACCAATGTTAATACACAAGTTCTTCATATATCACTTTCTTTGTAAAGACGGAAGCGACCCTAATCAATGAATCCTAACTGAAGACCTTTCTCAGCTCCGACAGCATTTTCGTAACGAAGAGTAAACAATACCAGATTACACGCATACAGGAATTACGCATGACTGGCTGGAAGGGCAGGGGTTGTATATATAACCCATATAAAGACCCCACTTTGCTTGGTTGTAAGCCATTCAATTAAATATATACCGTTGCATTCACGTCTCGATAAGTAGCGTAAATGTATTCCAGCTACCAATGTTAATACAGAAGTTCTTCATATATCGCATTCTTTGTAAAGACGGAAGCGGCCCTAATCAATGAATCGCAACTGAAGACTTTTTTCAGCTTCGACAGCAGTTTGTTAACTAACAGTAGAGAATACCAGATTACACGCATACTGGAATTACGCGTGATTGGCTTGAAGAGGAGGGGTTGTAAATATAACCCTGACCAAGACCCCACTTTGCTTGGCTTTAAGCTATTCATTTGAATATATGCCGATGAATCCACGTCTCGATATGCAGCGTAAGTGTTTTCCACCTACCAATGTTAATACACAAGTTCTTCATATATCACTTTCTTTGTAAAGACGGAAGCGACCCTAATCAATGAATCCTAACTAAAGACCTTTCTCAGCTCCGACAGCATTTTCGTAATGAACGGTGGAGAATACCAGATTACAGGTATACAGGATTTACGCGTGACGGGCGGGAAGAGCAGGGGTTGTAAATATAACCCTGACCAAGACCCCACTTTGCTTGGTTCTAAGCCATTCAATTGAATATATGCCGTTGCATTCACGTCTCGATAAGTAGCGTAAATGTACTCCAGCTACCAATGTTAATGCACAAGTTCTTCATATCTCGCATTCTTTGTAATGACGGAAGCGGCCCTAATCAATGAATCGCAACTGAAGACTTTTTTCAGCTTCGACAGCACTTTGTTAACTAACAGTAGAGAATACCAGATTACACGCATACTGGAATTACGCGTGATTGGCTTGAAGAGGAGGGGTTGTAAATATAACCCTGACCAAGACCCCACTTTGCTTGGCTTTAAGCTATTCATTTGAATATATGCCGATGAATCCACGTCTCGATATGCAGCGTAAGTGTTTTCCACCTACCAATGTTAATACACAAGTTCTTCATATATCACTTTCTTTGTAAAGACGGAAGCGACCCTAATCAATGAATCCTAACTAAAGACCTTTCTCAGCTCCGACAGCATTTTCGTAACGAAGAGTAAACAATACCAGATTACACGCATACAGGAATTACGCATGACTGGCTGGAAGGGCAGGGTTTGTAAATATAACCCATATAAAGACCCCACTTTGCTTGGTTGTAAGCCATTCAATTAAATATATACCGTTGCATTCACGTCTCGATAAGTAGCGTAAATGTATTCCAGCTACCAATGTTAATACAGAAGTTCTTCATATATCGCATTCTTTGTAAAGACGGAAGCGGCCCTAATCAATGAATCGCAACTGAAGACTTTTTTCAGCTTCGACAGCAGTTTGTTAACTAACAGTAGAGAATACCAGATTACACGCATACTGGAATTACGCGTGATTGGCTTGAAGAGGAGGGGTTGTAAATATAACCCTGACCAAGACCCCACTTTGCTTGGCTTTAAGCTATTCATTTGAATATATGCCGATGAATCCACGTCTCGATATGCAGCGTGAGTGTTTTCCACCTACCAATGTTAATACACAAGTTCTTCATATATCACTTTCTTTGTAAAGACGGAAGCGACCCTAATCAATGAATCCTAACTAAAGACCTTTCTCAGCTCCGACAGCATTTTCGTAATGAACGGTGGAGAATACCAGATTACAGGTATACAGGATTTACGCGTGACGGGCGGGAAGAGCAGGGGTTGTAAATATAACCCTGACCAAGACCCCACTTTGCTTGGTTCTAAGCCATTCAATTGAATATATGCCGTTGCATTCACGTCTCGATAAGTAGCGTAAATGTACTCCAGCTACCAATGTTAATGCACAAGTTCTTCATATCTCGCATTCTTTGTAATGACCGAAGCGGCCCTAATCAATGAATCGCAACTGAAGACTTTTTTCAGCTTCGACAGCACTTTGTTAACTAACAGTAGAGAATACCAGATTACACGCATACTGGAATTACGCGTGACTGGCTTGAAGAGCAGGGGTAGTAAATAAAACCGTGACCAAGACCCCACTTTGCTTGGTTTTAAGCCATTCAATTGAAGATATACCGTTGCATCCACGTCTCGATAAGTAGCGTAAGTGTATTCCAGCTACCAATGTTAATAAACAAGTTCTTCATATATCGCATTCTTTGTAATGACGGAAGCGACCCTAATCAATGAATCGCAACTGAAGACTTTTTTCAGCTTCGACAGCATTTTCTTAACGAACAGTAGAGAATACCAGATTACACGCATACTGGAATTACGCGTGACTGGCGGGAAGAGCAGGGGTTGTAAATATAACCCTGATCAAGACCCCACTTTGCTTGGTTTTTAGCCATTCAATTGAATATATACCGTTGCATCCACGTATCGATTTGTAGCGTAAATGCATTCCAGCTACCAATGTGAATAAACATGTTCTTCGTATATCGCACTCTTTGAAATGATTGCAGAGACCCAAATCAATGAATCGTAACTGAAGACTTTTTTCAGCTTCGACAGCAGTTTGTTAACTAACAATAGAGAATACCAGATTACACGCATACTGGAATTACGCGTGATTGGCTTGAAGAGGAGGGGTTGTAATTATAACCCTGACCAAGACCCCACTTTGCTTGGTTTTAAGCTATTCATTTGAATATATGCCGATGAATCCACGTCTCGATATGCAGCGTAAGTGTTTTCCAGCTACCAATGTATATACACAAGTTCTTCATATATCGCATTCTTTGTAAAGACGGAAGCGACCCTAATCAATGAATCCCAACTAAAGACCTTTCTCAGCTCCGACAGCATTTTCTTAAGGAACAGTAAAGAATACCAGATTACACGCATACTGGAATTACGCGTGACTGGCTTGAAGAGCAGGGGTTGTATATATAACCCTGACCCAGACCCCACTTTGTTGGTTTTAAGCCATTCAATTGAATACATGCCGTTGCAGCCACGTCTCGATAAGTAGCGTAAATGTATTTCAGCTAGCAATGTCAATGAACAAGTTCTTCATATATCGTATTCTTTGTAATGTCGGAAGCGAGCCTAATCAATGAATCAACACTGAAGACATTTTTCAGCTCCGACAGCATTTTCTTAACTAACCGAAGAAAATATCAGATTGCACGCATACAGGAAATACACGTGACTGGCGGGAAGAGCAGGGGTTGTAAATATAACCCAAATAAAGACCCCACTTTGCTTGGTTGTAAGCCATTCAATTGAATATATACCGTTGTATTCACGTCGCGATAAGTAGCGTAAATGTATTCCAGCTACCAATGTTAATACACAAGTTTTTCATATATCGCATTCTTTGTAATGACGGAAGCGACCCTAATCAATGATTCGCAACTGAAGACTTTTTTTCAGCTCCGACAGCATTTTCATAACGAGCAGTAGAGAATACCACAATGCACGCATACTGGAATTACGCGTGACTGGCTTGAAGAGCAGGGGTAATAAATATAACCCTGATCAAGACCCCGCTTTGCTTGGTTGTAAGCCATTCAATTGAAGATATACGGCTCAATCCACGTCATGATAAGTAGCGTAAATGCATTCCAGCTAGCAATGTGAATAAAGAAGTTCTTCATATATCGCATTCCTTGTAACGACGCAATCGACCCTAATCAATGAATCCCAACTGAATACTTTTTTCAGCTCGACAGCAGTTTGTTAATGAACAGAAAGAATACCAGATTATACGCATACAGGAATTACGCGTGACTGGCGGGAAGAGCAGGGGTTGTAAATATAACCCATATAAGGACCCCACTTTGCTTGGTTGTAAGCCATTCAATTGAAAATATATACCGTTGCAACCACGTCTCGATAAGTAGCCTAAATGTATTCCAGCTACCAATGTTAATACACAAGTTCTTCATATATCGCATTCTTTGTAATGACGGAAGCGACCCTAATCTATGAATCGCAACTGAAGACTTTTTTCAGCTCCGGCAGCAGTTTGTTAACGAACAGCAGAGAATACCAGATTATGCGCATACTGGAATTACGCGTGACTGCCGGGAAGAGCAGGGGTTGTAAATATAACCGTGACCAAGACCCCACTTTGCTTGGTTTTAGGCGATTCAATTGAATATATGCCGTTGCATCCACGTCTCGATAAGCAGCGTAAAAGTATTCCAGCTACCAATGTGAATACACAGGTTCTTCATATATCGCATTCTTTGTAAAGACGGAAGCGACCCTAATCAATGAATCCTAACTAAAGACCTTTCTCAGCTCCGACAGCATTTTCGTAACGAAGAGTAAACAATACCAGATTACACGCATACAGGAATTACGCATGACTGGCTGGAAGGGCAGGGTTTGTAAATATAACCCATATAAAGACCCCACTTTGCTTGGTTGTAAGCCATTCAATTAAATATATACCGTTGCATTCACGTCTCGATAAGTAGCGTAAATGTATTCCAGCTACCAATGTTAATAAACAAGTTCTTCATATATCGCATTCTTTGTAATGACGGAAGCGACCCTAATCAATGAATCGCAACTGAAGACTTTTTTCAGCTTCGACAGCATTTTCTTAACGAACAGTAGAGAATACCAGATTACACGCATACTGGAATTACGCGTGACTGGCGGGAAGAGCAGGGGTTGTAAATATAACCCTGATCAAGACCCCACTTTGCTTGGTTTTAAGCCATTCAATTGAATATATACCGTTGCATCCACGTATCGATTTGTAGCGTAAATGCATTCCAGCTACCAATGTGAATAAACATGTTCTTCGTATATCGCACTCTTTGAAATGATTGCAGAGACCCAATCAATGAATCGCAACTGAAGACTTTTTTCAGCTTCGACAGCAGTTTGTTAACTAACAATAGAGAATACCAGATTACACGCGTACTGGAATTACGCGTGATTGGCTTGAAGAGGAGGGGTTGTAATTATAACCCTGACCAAGACCCCACTTTGCTTGGTTTTAAGCTATTCATTTGAATATATGCCGATGAATCCACGTCTCGATATGCAGCGTAAGTGTTTTCCAGCTACCAATGTATATACACAAGTTCTTCATATATCGCATTCTTTGTAATGACGGAAGCGGCCCTAATCAATGAATCGCAACTGAAGACTTTTTTCAGCTTCGACAGCAGTTTGTTAACTAACAGTAGAGAATACCAGATTACACGCATACTGGAATTACGCGTGATTCGCTTGAAGAGGAGGGGTTGTAATTATAACCCTGACCAAGACCCCACTTTGCTTGGTTTTAAGCTATTCATTTGAATATATGCCGATGAATCCACGTCTCGATATGCAGCGTAAGTGTTTTCCAGCTACCAATGTTAATACACAAGTTCTTCATATATCGCATTCTTTGTAAAGACGGAAGCGACCCTAATCAATGAATCCCAACTACAGACCTTTGTCAGCTACGACAGCATTTTCGTAATGAACGGTGGAGAATACCAGATTACAGGCATACAGGAATTACGCGTGACGGGCGGGAAGAGCAGGGGTTGTAAATATAACCCATATAAAGACCCCACTTTGCTTCGTTCTAAGCCATTCAATTGAATATATGCCCTTGCATTCACCTCTCGATAAGTAGCGTAAATGTACTCCAGCTGCCAATGTTAATACACAAGTTCTTCATATCTCGCATTCTTTGTAATGACGGAAGCGGCCCTAATCAATGAATCGCAACTGAAGACTTTTTTCAGCTTCGACAGCAGTTTGTTAACTAACAGTAGAGAATACAAGATTACAAGCATACTGGAATTACCCGTGATTGGCTTGAAGAGGAGGGGTTGAAAATATAACCCTGACCAAGACCCAACTTTGCTTGGCTTTAAGCTATTCATTTGAATATATGCCGATGAATCCACGTCTCAATATGCAGCGTAAGTGTTTTCCACCTACCAATGTTAACACACAAGTTCTTCATATATCACTTTCTTTGTAAAGACGGAAGCGACCCTAATCAATGAATCCTAACTAAAGACCTTTCTCAGCTCCGACAGCATTTTCGTAACGAAGAGTAAACAATACCAGATTACACGCATACAGGAATTACGCATGACTGGCTGGAAGGGCAGGGGTTGTAAATATAACCCATATAAAGACCCCACTTTGCTTGGTTGTAAGCCATTCAATTAAATATATACCGTTGCATTCACGTCTCGATAAGTAGCGTAAATGTATTCCAGCTACCAATGTTAATACAGAAGTTCTTCATATATCGCATTCTTTGTAATGACGGAAGCAACCCTAATCAATGAATCGCAACTAAAGACTTTTTTCAGCTCCGACAGCATTTTCTTAACGAACAGTAGAGAATACCAGATTACACGCATACTGGAATTACGCGTGACTGGCTTGAAGAGCAGGGGTAGTAAATAAAACCGTGACCAAGACCCCACTTTGCTTGGTTTTAAGCCATTCAATTGAAGATATACCGTTGCATCCACGTCTAGATAAGTAGCGTAAGTGTATTCCAGCTACCAATGTTAATAAACAAGTTCTTCATATATCGCATTCTTTGTAATGACGGAAGCGACCCTAATCAATGAATCGCAACTGAAGACTTTTTTCAGCTTCGACAGCATTTTCTTAACGAACAGTAGAGAATACCAGATTACACGCATACTGGAATTACGCGGGACTGGCGGGAAGAGCAGGGGTTGTAAATATAACCCTGATCAAGACCCCACTTTGCTTGGTTTTAAGCCATTCAATTGAATATATACCGTTGCATCCACGTATCGATTTGTAGCGTAAATGCATTCTAGCTACCAATGTGAATAAACATGTTCTTCGTATATCGCACTCTTTGAAATGATTGCAGAGACCCAAATCAATGAATCGCAACTGAAGACTTTTTTCAGCTTCGACAGCAGTTTGTTAACTAACAATAGAGAATACCAGATTACACGCATACTGGAATTACGCGTGATTGGCTTGAAGAGGAGGGGTTGTAATTATAACCCTGACCAAGACCCCACTTTGCTTGGTTTTAAGCTATTCATTTGAATATATGCCGATGAATCCACGTCTCGATATGCAGCGTAAGTGTTTTCCAGCTACCAATGTATATACACAAGTTCTTCATATATCGCATTCTTTGTAAAGACGGAAGCGACCCTAATCAATGAATCCCAACTAAAGACCTTTCTCAGCTCCGACAGCATTTTCTTAAGGAACAGTAAAGAATACCAGATTACACGCATACTGGAATTACGCGTGACTGGCTTGAAGAGCAGGGGTTGTAAATATAACCCTGACCCAGACCCCACTTTGTTGGTTTTAAGCCATTCAATTGAATACATGCCGTTGCAGCCACGTCTCGATAAGTAGCGTAAATGTATTCCAGCTACCAATGTTAATACACAAGTTCTTCATATATCGCATTCTTTGTAATGACGGAAGCGACCCTAATCAATGATTTGCAACTGAAGACGTTTTCAGCTCCGAAAGCATTTTCATAACGAACAGTAGAGAATACCAGATTACACACATTCTGGAATTACGCGTGACTGGCTTGAAGAGCAGGGGTAGTAAACATAACCGTGACCAAGACCCCACTTTTCTTTGATTCAAGCCATTCAATTGAATTTATGCCGTTGCAACCACGTCTTGATAAGTAGCGTAAATGTATTCCAGCTACCAATGTGAATACACAAGTTCTTCATATATCGCATTCTTTGTAATGACGGAAGCGACCCTAATCAATGAATCGCAACTGAAGACATTTTTCAACTACGACAGCATTTTCTTCACGAAGAGTAGAGAATACCAGATTGCACGCACACTGGATTTACGCGTTACTGGCGGTAAGAGCAGCGGTTGTAAATATAACCCGGATCAAGACCCCGCTTTGCTTGGTTTTCAGCCATTCAATTGAAGATATACCGTTGCATCTACGTCTCGATAAGTAGCGTAAATGCATTCCAGCTAGCAATGTGAATAAACAAGTTCTTCATATCTCGCATTCTTTGTAATGACGGAAGCGACCCTTATCAATGAATCGCAACTGAAGACTTTTTTTCAGCAGCGATAGGATTTTCTTAACGAACAGTAGAGAATACCAGATTACACGCATACTGGAATTACGCGTGACTGGCGGGAAGAGGAGGGGTTGTAAATATAACCGTGACCAAGACCCCACTTTGCTTGGTTTTGAGCCATTCAAATGAATATATGCCGTTGCATCCACATCTCGATAAGTAGCGTAAATGTATTCCAGCTACCAATGTGAATACACAAGTTCTTCATATATCGCATTCTTTGTAAAGACGGAAGCGACCCTAATCAATGAATCCCAACTAAAGACCTTTGTCAGCTACGACAGCATTTTCGTAATGAACGGTGGAGAATACCAGATTACAGGCATACAGGAATTACGCGTGACGGGCGGGAAGAGCAGGGGTTGTAAATATAACCCATATAAAGACCCCACTTTGCTTCGTTCTAAGCCATTCAATTGAATATATGCCCTTGCATTCACCTCTCGATAAGTAGCGTAAATGTACTCCAGCTGCCAATGTTAATACACAAGTTCTTCATATCTCGCATTCTTTGTAATGACGGAAGCGGCCCTAATCAATGAATCGCAACTGAAGACTTTTTTCAGCTTCGACAGCAGTTTGTTAACTAACAGTAGAGAATACAAGATTACACGCATACTGGAATTACCCGTGATTGGCTTGAAGAGGAGGGGTTGTAAATATAACCCTGACCAAGACCCAACTTTGCTTGGCTTTAATCTATTCATTTGAATATATGCCGATGAATCCACGTCTCGATATGCAGCGTAAGTGTTTTCCACCTACCAATGTTAATACACAAGTTCTTCATATATCACTTTCTTTGTAAAGACGGAAGCGACCCTAATCAATGAATCCTAACTAAAGACCTTTCTCAGCTCCGACAGCATTTTCGTAACGAAGAGTAAACAATACCAGATTACACGCATACAGGAATTACGCATGACTGGCTGGAAGGGCAGGGGTTGTAAATATAACCCATATAAAGACCCCACTTTGCTTGGTTGTAAGCCATTCAATTAAATATATACCGTTGCATTCACGTCTCGATAAGTAGCGTAAATGTATTCCAGCTACCAATGTTAATACAGAAGTTCTTCATATATCGCATTCTTTGTAATGACGGAAGCAACCCTAATCAATGAATCGCAACTAAAGACTTTTTTCAGCTCCGACAGCATTTTCTTAACGAACAGTAGAGAATACCAGATTACACGCATACTGGAATTACGCGTGACTGGCTTGAAGAGCAGGGGTAGTAAATAAAACCGTGACCAAGACCCCACTTTGCTTGGTTTTAAGCCATTCAATTGAAGATATACCGTTGCATCCACGTCTAGATAAGTAGCGTAAGTGTATTCCAGCTACCAATGTTAATAAACAAGTTCTTCATATATCGCATTCTTTGTAATGACGGAAGCGACCCTAATCAATGAATCGCAACTGAAGACTTTTTTCAGCTTCGACAGCATTTTCTTAACGAACAGTAGAGAATACCAGATTACACGCATACTGGAATTACGCGGGACTGGCGGGAAGAGCAGGGGTTGTAAATATAACCCTGATCAAGACCCCACTTTGCTTGGTTTTAAGCCATTCAATTGAATATATACCGTTGCATCCACGTATCGATTTGTAGCGTAAATGCATTCTAGCTACCAATGTGAATAAACATGTTCTTCGTATATCGCACTCTTTGAAATGATTGCAGAGACCCAAATCAATGAATCGCAACTGAAGACTTTTTTCAGCTTCGACAGCAGTTTGTTAACTAACAATAGAGAATACCAGATTACACGCATACTGGAATTACGCGTGATTGGCTTGAAGAGGAGGGGTTGTAATTATAACCCTGACCAAGACCCCACTTTGCTTGGTTTTAAGCTATTCATTTGAATATATGCCGATGAATCCACGTCTCGATATGCAGCGTAAGTGTTTTCCAGCTACCAATGTATATACACAAGTTCTTCATATATCGCATTCTTTGTAAAGACGGAAGCGACCCTAATCAATGAATCCCAACTAAAGACCTTTCTCAGCTCCGACAGCATTTTCTTAAGGAACAGTAAAGAATACCAGATTACACGCATACTGGAATTACGCGTGACTGGCTTGAAGAGCAGGGGTTGTAAATATAACCCTGACCCAGACCCCACTTTGTTGGTTTTAAGCCATTCAATTGAATACATGCCGTTGCAGCCACGTCTCGATAAGTAGCGTAAATGTATTCCAGCTACCAATGTTAATACACAAGTTCTTCATATATCGCATTCTTTGTAATGACGGAAGCGACCCTAATCAATGATTTGCAACTGAAGACGTTTTCAGCTCCGAAAGCATTTTCATAACGAACAGTAGAGAATACCAGATTACACACATTCTGGAATTACGCGTGACTGGCTTGAAGAGCAGGGGTAGTAAACATAACCGTGACCAAGACCCCACTTTTCTTTGATTCAAGCCATTCAATTGAATTTATGCCGTTGCAACCACGTCTTGATAAGTAGCGTAAATGTATTCCAGCTACCAATGTGAATACACAAGTTCTTCATATATCGCATTCTTTGTAATGACGGAAGCGACCCTAATCAATGAATCGCAACTGAAGACATTTTTCAACTACGACAGCATTTTCTTCACGAAGAGTAGAGAATACCAGATTGCACGCACACTGGATTTACGCGTTACTGGCGGTAAGAGCAGCGGTTGTAAATATAACCCGGATCAAGACCCCGCTTTGCTTGGTTTTCAGCCATTCAATTGAAGATATACCGTTGCATCTACGTCTCGATAAGTAGCGTAAATGCATTCCAGCTAGCAATGTGAATAAACAAGTTCTTCATATCTCGCATTCTTTGTAATGACGGAAGCGACCCTTATCAATGAATCGCAACTGAAGACTTTTTTTCAGCAGCGATAGGATTTTCTTAACGAACAGTAGAGAATACTAGATTACACGCATACTGGAATTACGCGTGACTGGCGGGAAGAGGAGGGGTTGTAAATATAACCGTGACCAAGACCCCACTTTGCTTGGTTTTGAGCCATTCAAATGAATATATGCCGTTGCATCCACATCTCGATAAGTAGCGTAAATGTATTCCAGCTACCAATGTGAATACACAAGTTCTTCATATATCGCATTCTTTGTGATGACGGATGAGACCCTAATCAATGAATCGCAACTGAAGACTTCTTTCAGCTTCGACAGCATTTTCTTAACGAACAGTACAGAATACCAGATTACACGCATACTCGAATTACGTGTCACTGGCTTCAAGAGGAGGGGTAATAAATATAACCCTGACCATGACCTCACTTTGCTTGGTTTTAAGCCATTCTATTGAATATATGCCGTTGCATCCACGTCTAGATAAGTCGCGTAAATGCATTCCAGCTAGCAATGTGAATAAACAAGTTCTTCATATATCCCATTCATTGTAATGACGGAAGCGACCCTAATCAATGAATCGCAACTGAAGACTTTTTTCAGCTCCGGCAGCAGTTTGTTAACGAACAGTAGAGAATACGAGACTACACGCATCCTGCAATTGCGCGTGACTGGCTTGAAGGGCAGGGGTTGTAAATATATCCCTGACCAAGACCCCACTATGCTTGGTTTTAAGCCATTCAATTGAATATATACCGTTGCATCCACGTCACGATAAGTAGCGTAAATGTATTCCAGCTACCAACGTGAATACAGAAGTTCTTCATATATCGCATTCTTTGTAATGATGGAAGCGACCCAAATCAATGAATCGCAACTGAAGACTTTTTTCAGCTCCGACAGCATTTTCTTAACGAACAGTAGAGAATACCAGATTGCACGCATACTGGAATTACGCGTGACTGGCGGGAAGAGCAGGGGTTGTAAATATAACCGTGACCAAGACCCCACTTTTATTTGATTCAAGCCATTCAATTGAATTTATGCCGTTGCAACCACGTCTTGATAAGTAGCGTAAATGTATTCCAGCTACCAATGTGAATACACAAGTTCTTCATATATCGCATTCTTTGTAATGACGGAAGCGACCCTAATCAATGAATCGCAACTGAAGACATTTTTCAACTACGACAGCATTTTCTTCACGAAGAGTAGAGAATACCAGATTGCACGCACACTGGATTTACGCGTTACTGGCGGTAAGAGCAGCGGTTGTAAATATAACCCGGATCAAGACCCCGCTTTGCTTGGTTTTCAGCCATTCAATTGAAGATATACCGTTGCATCTACGTCTCGATAAGTAGCGTAAATGCATTCCAGCTAGCAATGTGAATAAACAAGTTCTTCATATCTCGCATTCTTTGTAATGACGGAAGCGACCCTTATCAATGAATCGCAACTGAAGACTTTTTTTCAGCAGCGATAGGATTTTCTTAACGAACAGTAGAGAATACCAGATTACACGCATACTGGAATTACGCGTGACTGGCGGGAAGAGGAGGGGTTGTAAATATAACCGTGACCAAGACCCCACTTTGCTTGGTTTTGAGCCATTCAAATGAATATATGCCGTTGCATCCACATCTCGATAAGTAGCGTAAATGTATTCCAGCTACCAATGTGAATACACAAGTTCTTCATATATCGCATTCTTTGTGATGACGGATGAGACCCTAATCAATGAATCGCAACTGAAGACTTCTTTCAGCTTCGACAGCATTTTCTTAACGAACAGTACAGAATACCAGATTACACGCATACTCGAATTACGTGTCACTGGCTTCAAGAGGAGGGGTAATAAATATAACCCTGACCATGACCTCACTTTGCTTGGTTTTAAGCCATTCTATTGAATATATGCCGTTGCATCCACGTCTAGATAAGTCGCGTAAATGCATTCCAGCTAGCAATGTGAATAAACAAGTTCTTCATATATCCCATTCATTGTAATGACGGAAGCGACCCTAATCAATGAATCGCAACTGAAGACTTTTTTCAGCTCCGGCAGCAGTTTGTTAACGAACAGTAGAGAATACGAGACTACACGCATCCTGCAATTACGCGTGACTGGCTTGAAGGGCAGGGGTTGTAAATATATCCCTGACCAAGACCCCACTATGCTTGGTTTTAAGCCATTCAATTGAATATATACCGTTGCATCCACGTCACGATAAGTAGCGTAAATGTATTCCAGCTACCAACGTGAATACAGAAGTTCTTCATATATCGCATTCTTTGTAATGATGGAAGCGACCCAAATCAATGAATCGCAACTGAAGACTTTTTTCAACTCCGACAGCATTTTCTTAACGAACAGTAGAGAATACCAGATTGCACGCATACTGGAATTACGCGTGACTGGCGGGAAGAGCAGGGGTTGTAAATATAACTCTGGTCAAGACCCCACTTTGCTTGGTTGTAAGCCATTCAATTGAATATATATACCGTTGCAACCACCTCTCGATAAGTAGCGTATATGCATTCCAGCTAGCAATGTGAATAAACAAGTTCTTCATATATCGCATTCTTTGTAATAATGGAAGCGACCCTAATCAATGAATCGCAACTGAAGACATTTTTCAGCTCCGGCAGCAGTTTGTTAACGAACAGTAGAGAATACGAGACTACACGCAAACTGGAATTACGCGTGACTGGCTTGAACAGCAGGGGTTGTAAATATAACCCTGACGAAGACCCCACTTTGCTTGGTTTTAAGCTATTAAATTGAATATATGCCGATGCATCCACGTCTCGATAAGTAGCGTAAGTGTATTCCAGCTACCAATGTTAACACACAAGTTCTTCATATATCGCATTCCTTGTAAAGACGCAAGCGACCCTAATCAATGAATCCCAACTGAATACTTTTTTGAGCTTCGACAGCATTTTCGTAACAAACGGTGGAAAATACCAGATTACACGCATACAGGAATTACGGGTGACTGGCGGGAAGAGGAGGGGCTGTATATATAACCCATCTAAAGACCCCACTTTGCTTGGTTGTAAGCCATTCAATTGAATATATACCGTTGCATTCACGTCTCGATAAGTAGCGTAAATATATTCCAGCTAGCAATGTGAATACACAAGTTCTTCATATATCGCATTCTTTGTAATGACGTATGCGACCCTAATCAATGAATCGCAACTGAAGACTGCTTTCAGCTTCGACAGCAATTTCTTAACGAACAGTACAGAATACCAGATTACACGCATACTCGAATTACGTGTGACTGGCTTGAAGAGGAGGGGTAATAAATATAACCCTGACCAAGACCTCACTTTGCTTGGTTTTAAGCCATTCAATTGAATATATGCCGTTGCATCCACGTCTCGATAAGTAGCGTAAATGCATTCCAGCTAGAAATGTGAATAAACAAGTTCTTCATATATCGCATTCTTTGTAATGACGGAAGCGGCCCTAATCAATGAATCGCAACTGAAGACTTTTTTCAGCTTCGACAGCATTTTCGTAATGAACGGTGGAGAATACCAGATTACAGGCATACAGGAATTACGCGTGACGGGCGGGAAGAGCAGGGGTTGTAAATATAACCCTGACCAAGACCCCACTTTGCTTGGTTGTAAGCCATTCAATTGAATATATACCGTTGCATTCACGTCTCGATAAGTAGCGTTATTACATTCCAGCTAGCCATGGTAATAAACAAGTTCTTCATATATCGCATTCCTTGTAATGACAGAAGTGACCCTAATCAATGAATCGCAACTGAAGACTTTTTTCAGCTCCGACAGCACTTTCATAACCAACAGTAGAGAATACCAGATTACACGCATACTGGAATTACGCGTGACTAGCTTGATGAGCAGGGGTAGTAAATATAACCCTGATGAAGACCCCACTTTGCTTGGTTGTAAGCCATTCAATTGAATATATACCGTTGCATTCACGTCTCGATAAGTAGCGTAAATGCATTCCAGCTACCAATGTTAATACACAAGTTCTTCATATCTCGCATTCTTTGTAATGACGGAAGCGGCCCTAATCAATTAATCGCAACTGAAGACTTTTTTCAGCTTCGACAGCAGTTTGTTAACTAACAGTAGAGAATACCAGATTACACGCATACTGGAATTACGCGTGATTGGCTTGAAGAGGAGGGGTTGTAAATATAAACCTGACCAAGACCCCACTTTGCTTGGTTTTTAGCTATTCATTTGAATATATGCCGATGAATCCACGTCTCGATATGCAGCGTAAGTGTTTTCCAGCTACCAATGTTGCCAGGCGGCACGTCAGGTTGGGCCAACGTTGGAAACATATTGGCACTTCTTGGCCCAATGACGGCCTAAGATTAACAGCGTGGTTCCAATATTGGCAGTGCCATTCTGATTCCTGGCCCAATGATGGCCTAAGGTTAACAGCGTGGCGCCAATATTGGCTGTGCCATTCTGATAGAGATCCAACGTTGGCCCACATTACACAGTCAGTAAACAATATTGGCTGTGCCATTCTGATAGAGATCCAAAGTCGGCCCAGTTTACACAGTCAGTAAACAATATTGGCACTGCCGTTCTACAAGGCGGGAATTATTGGACCGACTTTCGTATGGATTTGCCAATATGGGTTACTAGTTGGCTTTCTTTGGAGGACATTGGCCCGTAATATGCCAATTTTCGCCTTGTCGGCTTTTAGTGCTCTACTACTTGCTGAGATTGAACAACGTGTTTTGAAAACTAACGCACTGATCACAGGTACACTGCGCAGGAACCAGAAATATGTTCTCCTATGTCAACTCCATGAATGGTACACCGCCATTATTGCACTTCGCCTTCACCGAAATGCGTCCCCTAAAGAGAAAAGCCAGTGTACCACGTAGCAAGCAGGGGAAGTCGCATAAGTTTAGCCGCTGCTTTATTGATCGTGAATAAGAACTTGAGCTTTCCATAAGAAGCAACGGTATTGAAAATTTGCCTGCGCATTGTATATTTTGCATGTACGCTCCTCGGCTTTAGTGGGTCAGGATTCTGAGGAGAATCGAGAATTACAGTGCCTCAGAGCTGATGGAACCATTTTATATTGCATCGAGATGGAGCGCATATGTATTAGTGAAACTATTGTTTGTTTGTTTAGCATGCGTGGCCTGTTGCGGCGACATAATCATCATGCTCATGTTATAATATGTTTGTTTGTTCGTGCTTGTGTAGTAAGCTCCTTGTATGAATGCCCCTGACAGAAAAAAAAATTAATTGCATGTCTTGGCATTTGTGTGTCAACAACCTCTTGTCTATGCTTTTAGTAGGCACGGCGCATTCCGGATTTCTTTTCTTCGGCCTAGCTTTCCGTCCTTCAGCCCCCCCCTCGCCTCTCCCCCACGCACCCAGGTGAGCCTCGTCAATGCCATGAGTCAAGCGTTCAGACAGCCATAAGCTGCTGTGTCGAATTGGGTGCTTTCGGAAGCATGGGGGAAAGCGGCGGGGTTACTATTGTCCTCCTTGTCGCCCTCCGTCGCTATCACCCCAAAATGCGGTCGGGCTAGGTCCAGCGGGGGAAAGTGGCGTTTACGCCGTATCCTTCGTTCACCCTTTCCTTTCACTCTTTCCTTCTATGCGTCGCTAGCACGCCGACTGGGTGCAACACCGCCTAGGTGCTTGCCGTCTTGTCCGTTCTTGCCAGCGCACTCCTCTCGTGAACAATGCTCGCTTGCGGTCGTCATTCCTACTGAGAAGACTACATCTTGAAATACGCAGCAATGGGGCCACGAATTTTTGTGAGTGTTAGAATTAATATAGGCGAAACAACAATTAGAAAAAAAGTCGGCGCCCGTGGCCACCGTCTTCGATGTGGGATGAACTCGGTTACAAAGAAGCATGGATCTTACAATGGTGAGTGCATTTGTTTTGCGCATGTTATAAGTTTTATAAGGAGCAATATCACCCAAGCTATATCACCCAAGCAATATCACGCGGTATATATATTGCTAAAACAGGCCTGGCTAATGTAGAGTGCCTGTAATTAAATAGCTCTCTTATTTGCAGCCTTTGAATAGTGCCTGGAGTAGAACCACGTGTAAATGTCTGTGAATTTCACCCGAATTCCAGGACTATGATTTTATCAAGCCATGCGCGCGGCCTGATCCTGCTAGTGATACCGAGGAACCACGCTTCTTCTCACTGTTATAGGTCAAGCATCATTTCCAGCTGACAGTATTTCTTTCTTTCCGTATAATAAATGCCTCTTTTACTAGTGTTTCCTGACGGAACTTCTCGGTTTCCACATTAAAAATTTCGCACGAAGGCCGCATTGTGTCTACACAGTCTGAAACTAGGCTTTTTGTGCTGCAGCAGGTTTTGCTGCAATTTTTGAATTATAAAGTGCTACGCCTACTAGGTGTGGGCTGTAAACAAAGCGGACGGATCCTGCGCATTTTATGTCTGTTCTAAATATTACGTTACACCTTGTACAAGGTATGCCATATATGTCGAAATATTAAGAAGTGTTACTTGACAAATCTCTTGCAAGAAAGTTTCTTGATTCACCCCTTCGAACTCTCTGCTCAGACTTATAATATTGTTGCAGTATGGCGATTTTTCAAATGAAAACGCTCCCACATACATTTGTCATACTAACATCTCTGATAATGTTTCTTTTTATTTTACAGTGCAAGCATTTCCTCCAAGTAATGGTGAAGTCGCTATGGGATATGGTAGCAATATCAACGAAACATCCACGTTATCCTGGTCCTCGGGGGCCTGATAAGCCCGCTGTCATCCAAGCACTGACAAACCTGCCTACCGACGTCAGCTCCCTGCCCTGAAACCCCTGGCCAGCCCACTGTCCTCGGCACCTTGCCCAATTCCTGTATATTCCTGCAGTGCCTGTAAATAAACTGCTTGAAGATAACCGAGCTTCACCCATCTAGGTCCACGGAAAATGCCTGTTTGTGAAAATTTATTCGCAAATAGACTGTCATAAACGTCAATTTCAGTATTCTTTTATTATTATTTGCAAGCATATATGACTTCTGCTTCTTGACATCTTTTTGTCGAGCTTTCCTAGCTACTATTGAGGAAGACGGTAAGGGGACAATTGCTACAAAAAATGCCGCTAGCAAAAGGTTTGCGGTAAGAATGTGTGCGTGCTCTAAAGCCAGCATAGCTAAAATATTCGTCATGCAAAGGGCATTGGCTCAAAGCTGGCATTAATAATGGCAAGGATATGGCTCAACACTGGTTCTACGTTGGCAGCACGATGACTGCTGCATTGGCATAACATTGGTCCAATCTTGGCTTTAACGCTGGTCCTACGATAGCTGCTGCATTGGCATAACGTTGGTCCAATCTTGGCTTTAACGCTGGGCCAGCATTGGATTGGGGTGCACTTTTCCAATATGCCAACATTGGTCCAACATTGTTACCAATTTCTGCCAGCATTGGGCCATGGTTGGACCAATGCTGGTGTGCTGCCTGGGTTAATTCACAAGTTTTTCATATATCGCATTCTTTGTAAAGACGGAAGCGACCCTAATCAATGAATCCCAACTAAAGACCTTTCTCAGCTCCGACAGCATTTTCGCAATGAACGGTGGAGAATACCAGATTACACGCATACAAGAATTACGCGTGACTGGCGGGAAGACCAGGGATTGTAATTATAACCCTGACCAAAACCCCACTTTGCTTGGTTGTAAACCATTCAATTGAATATACGCCGTTCATTCACGTTTTGATAAGTAGCGTAAATGTACTCCAGCTACCAATGTTAATGCACAAGTTCTTCATATCTCGCATTCTTTGTAATGACGGAAGCGGCCCTAATCAATGAATCGCAACTGAAGACTTTTTTCAGCTTCGACAGCAGTTTGTTAACTAACAGTAGAGAATACCAGACTACACACATACTGGAAATACGCGTGATTGGCTTGAAGAGGAGGGGTTGTAATTATAACCCTGACCATGACCCCACTTTGCTTGGTTTTAAGCTATTCATTTGAATATATGCCGTTGCATTCACGTCTCGATAAGTAGCGTAAATGTACTCCAGCTACCAATGTTAATACACAATTTCTTCATATCTCGCATTCTTTGTAATGACGGAAGCGGCCCTAATCAATGAATCGCAACTGAAGACTTTTTTCAGCTTCGACAGCAGTTTGTTAACTAACAGTAGAGAATACCAGATTACACGCATACTGGAATTACGCGTGATTGGCTTGAAGAGGAGGGGTTGTAATTATAACCCTGACCAAGACCCCACTTTGCTTGGTTTTAAGCTATTCATTTGAATATATGCCGATGAATCCACGTCTCGATATGCAGCGTAAGTGTTTTCCAGCTACCAATGTTAATACACAAGTTCTTCATATATCGCATTCTTTGTAAAGACGGAAGCGACCCTAATCAATGAATCCCAACTAAAGACCTTTCTCAGCTCCGACAGCATTTTCGTAATGAACGGTGGAGAATACCAGATTACAGGCATACAGGAATTACGCGTGACGGGCGGGAAGAGCAGGGGTTGTAAATATAACCCTGACCAAGACCCCACTTTGCTTGGTTTTAAGCTATTAAATTGAATATATGCCGATGCATCCATGTCTCGATAAGTAGCGTAAGTGCATTCCAGCTACCAATGTTAACACACAAGTTCTTCATATATCGCATTCCTTGTAAAGACGCAAGCGACCCTAATCAATGAATCCCAACTGAATACTTTTTTGAGCTTCGACAGCATTTTCGTAACAAACGGTGGAAAATACCAGATTACACGCATACAGGAATTACGGGTGACTGGCGGGAAGAGGAGGGGCTGTATATATAACCCATCTAAAGACCCCACTTTGCTTGGTTGTAAGCCATTCAATTGAATATATACCGTTGCATTCACGTCTCGATAAGTAGCGTAAATGCATTCCAGCTACCAACGTGAATACAGAAGTTCTTCATATATCGCATTCTTTGTAATGATGGAAGCGACCCAAATCAATGAATCGCAACTGAAGACTTTTTTCAGCTCCGACAGCATTTTCTTAACGAACAGTAGAGAATACCAGATTGCACGCATACTGGAATTACGCGTGACTGGCGGGAAGAGCAGGGGTTGTAAATATAACTCTGGTCAAGACCCCGCTTTGCTTGGTTGTAAGCCATTCAATTGAATATATACCGTTGCATTCACGTCTCGATAAGTAGCGTAAATGCATTCCAGCGACCAATGTTAATACACAAGTTCTTCATATATCGCATTCTTTGTAATGACAGAAGCGACCCTAATCAATGAATCCCAACTGAAGACTTTTTTCAGCTCCGACAGAATTTTCATAACGAACTGTAGAGAATACCAGATTACAAGCATACTGGAATAACGCGTGACTAGCTTGAAGAGGAGGGGTAGAAAATATAATCCTGATAAAGACCCCACTATGCTTGGTTGTAAGCCATTCAATTGAATATATACCGTTGCATTCACGTCTCGATAAGTAGCGTAAATGCATTCCAGCTACCAATGTTAATACACAAGTTTTTCATATATCGCATTCTTTGTAATGACGGAAGTGACCCAAATCAATGAATCGCAACTGAAGACTTTTCTCAGCTCCGACAGCATTTTCGTAACGAAAAGTGGAGAATACCAGATTACACGCATACAGGAATTACGCGTGATTGGCGGGAAGAGCAGGGGTAGTAAATATAACCCTGACCAAGACCCCACTTTGCTTGGTTGTAAGGCATTCAATTGAATATATACCGTTGCATTCACGTCTGGATGAGTAGCGTAAATGCATTCCAGCTACCAATGTTAATACACAAGTTCTTCATATATCGCATTCTTTGTCAAGACGGAAGCGACCCTAATCAATGAATTCCAACTAAAGACTTTTTTCAGACCCGACAGCATTTTCATAACGAACAGTAGAGAATACCAGATTACGCGCATACAAGAATTACGCGTGACTGGCGGGAAGAGCAGGGGTTGTAAATATAACCCTGATAAAGACCCCACTTTGCTTCGTTGTAAGGCATTCAATTGAATATATATACCGTTGCAACCACGTCTCGATAAGTAGCGTAAATGCATACCAGCTAGCAATGTTAATAAACAAGTTCTTCATATATCGCATTCTTTGTAATGACGGAAGCGACCCTAATCAATGAATCGCAACTGAAGACTTTTTTCAGCTCCGGCAGCAGCTTGTTAACGAACAGTAGAGAATACGAGACTACACGCATCCTGGAATTACGCGTGACTGGCTTGAAGAGCAGGGGTTGTAAATATATCCCTGACCAATACCCCACTATGCTTGGTTTTAAGCCATTCAATTGAATATATACCGTTGCATCCACGTCACGATAAGTAGCGTAAATATATTCCAGCTACCAACGTGAATACAGAAGTTCTTCATATATCGCATTCTTTGTAATGATGGAAGCGACCCAAATCAATGAATCGCAACTGAAGACCTTTTTCAGCTCCGACAGCATTTTCTTAACGAACATTAGAGAATCCCAGATTGCACGCATACTGGAATTACGCGTGACTGGCGGGAAGAGCAGGGGTTGTAAATATAACTCTGGTCAAGACCCCACTTTGCTTGGTTGTAAGCCATTCAATAGAATATATATACCGTTGCAAGCACGTCTCGATAAGTAGCGTAAATGCATTCCAGCTAGCCATGGAAATAAACAAGTTCTTCATATATCGCATTCTTTGTAATGACGGAAGCGACCCTAATCAATGAATCGCAACTGAAGAGTTTTTTCACCTTCGACAGCATTTTCGTAACGAAAAGTGGAGAATACCAGATTACACGCATACAGGAATAACGCGTGACTAGCGGGAAGAGCAGGGGTTGTAAATATAACGCTGATAAAGACCCCACTTTGCTTGGTTGTAAGCCATCCAATTGAATATATACCGTTGCATTCACGTCTCGGTAAGTAGCGTAAATGCATTCCAGCTAGCCATGGTAATAAACAAGTTCTTCATATATCGCATTCTTTGTAATGACAGAAGTGACCCTAATAAATGAATCGCAACTGAAGACTTTTTTCAGCTCCGACAGCATTTTCATAACGAACAGTAGAGAATACCAGATTACACGCATACAGGAATTACGCGTGACTGTCGGGAAGAGCAGGGGTTGTAAATATAACCCTGATAAAGACCCCACATTGCTTGGTTGTGCGCCATTCAATTGAATATATACCGTTGCATTCACGTCTCGATAAGTAGCGTAAATGCATTCCAGCTAGGAATGTTAATAAACAAGTTCTTCATATATCGCATTCTTTGTAATGACAGAAGTGACCCTAATCAATGAATCGCAACTGAAGACTTTTTTCAGCTCCGACAGCACTTTCATAACCAACAGTAGAGAATACCAGATTACACGCATACTGAAATTACGCGTGACTAGCTTGATGAGCAGGGGTAGTAAATATAACCCTGATGAAGACCCCACTTTGCTTGGTTGTAAGCCATACAATTGAATATATACCGTTGCATTCACGTCCCGATAAGTAGCGTAAATGAATTCCAGCTACCAATGTTAATACACAAGTTTTTCATATATCGCATTCTTTGTAATGACGGAAGTGACCCAAATCAATGAATCGCAACTGAACACTTTTCTCAGCTCCGACAGCATTTTCGTAAAGAAAAGTGGAGAATACCAGATTACACGCATACAGGAATTACGCGTGACTGGCGGGAAGAGCAGGGGTTGTAAATATAACCCTGATAAAGACCCCACTTTGCTTGGTTGTAAGCCATTCAATTGAATATATATATATACCGTTGCAACCACGTCTCGATAAGTAGCGTAAATGCATTCCAGCTAGCAATGTGAATAAACAAGTTCTTCATATATCGCATTCTTTGTAATGACGGAAGCGACCCTAATCAATGAATCGCAACTGAAGACTTTTTTCAGCGCCGGCAGCAGTTTGTTAACGAACAGTAGAGAATACGAGACTACACGCATACTGGAATTACGCGTGACTGGCTTGAACAGCAGGGGTTGTAAATATAACCCTGACCAAGACCCCACTTTGCTTGGTTTTAAGCTATTAAATTGAATATATGCCGATGCATCCACGTATCGATAAGTAGCGTAAGTATATTCCAGCTACCAATGTTAACACACAAGTTCTTCATATATCGCATTCCTTGTAAAGACGCAAGCGACCCTAATCAATGACTCCCAACTGAATACTTTTTTCAGCTTCGACATCATTTTCTTAAAGAACGGTGGAGAATACCAGATTACACGCATACAGGAATTACGGGTGACTGGCGGGAAGAGGAGGGGCTGTATATATAACCCAAATAAAGACCCCACTTTGCTTGGTTGTAAGCCATTCAATTGAATATATACCGTTGCATTCACGTCTCGATAAGTAGCGTAAATGTATTCCAGCTAGCAATGTGAATGCACAAGTTCTTCATATATCGCATTCTTTGTAATGACGGATGCGACCCTAATCAATGAATCGCAACTGAAGACTTCTTTCAGCTTCGACAGCATTTTCTTAACAAACAGTACAGAATACCAGATTACACGCATACTCGAATTACGTGTGACTGGCTTGAAGAGGAGGGGTAATAAATATAACCCTGACCAAGACCTCACTTTGCTTGGTTTTAAGCCATTCAATTGAATATATGCCGTTGCATCCACGTCTCGATAAGTAGCGTAAATGCATTCCAGCTAGCTATGTGAATAAACAAGTTCTTCATATATTGCATTCTTTGTAATGACGGAAGCGACCCTAATCAATGAATCGCAACTGAAGACTTTTTTTAGTTCCGGCAGCAGTTTGTTAACGAACAGTAGAGAATACGAGACTACACGCATCCTGGAATTACGCGTGACTGGCTTGAAGAGCAGGGGTTGTAAATATATCCCTGACCAAGACCCCACTATGCTTGGTTTTAAGCCATTCAATTGAATATGTACCGTTTCATCCACGTCACGATAAGTAGCGTAAATGTATTCCAGCTACCAACGTGAATACAGAAGTTCTTCATATATAGCATTCTTTGTAACCATGGAAGCGACCCAAATCAATGAATCGCAACTGAAGACTTTTTTCAGCTCCGACAGCATTTTCTTAACGAACAGTAGAGAATACCAGATTGCACGCATACTGGAATTACGCGTGACTGGCGGGATGAGC
Organism: Dermacentor andersoni; assembly: GCF_023375885.2. Taxonomy (NCBI): domain Eukaryota; kingdom Metazoa; phylum Arthropoda; class Arachnida; order Ixodida; family Ixodidae; genus Dermacentor; species Dermacentor andersoni. The sequence continues at coordinate 34,631,212 of NC_092818.1, forward strand.
AGGGGTTGTAAATATAACTCTGACCAAGACCCCACTTTGCTTGATTGTAAGCCATTCAATTGAATATATATACCGTTGCAACCACGTCTCGATAAGTAGCGTAAATGCATTCCAGCTAGCAATGTTAATAAACAAGTTCATCATATATCGCATTCTTTGTAATGACGGAAGCGACCCTAATCAATGAATCGCAACTGAAGACTTTTTTCAGCTCTGGCAGCAGTTTCGTAACGAACGGTGGAGAATACCAGATTACACGCACACAGGAATTACGCGTGACTGGCGGGAAGAGGAGGGGCTGTATATATAACCCAAATAAAGACCCCACTTTGCTTGGTTTTAAGCTATTCATTTGAATATATGCCGTTGCATTCACGTCTCGATAAGTAGCGTAAATGTACTCCAGCTACCAATGTTAATACACAATTTCTTCATATCTCGCATTCTTTGTAATGACGGACGCGGCCCTAATCAATGAATCGCAACTGAAGACTTTTTTCAGCTTCGACAGCAGTTTGTTAACTAACAGTAGAGAATACCAGATTACACGCATACTGGAATTACGCGTGACTGGCTTGAAGAGCAGGGGTACTAAATTAAACCGTGACCAAGACCCCACTTTGCTTGGTTTTAAGCCATTCAATTGAAGATATACCGTTGCATCCACGTCTCGATAAGTAGCGTAAGTGTATTCCAGCTACCAATGTTAATAAACAAGTTCTTCATATATCGCATTCTATGTAATGACGGAAGCGACCCTAATCGATTAATCGCAACTGAAGACTTTTTTCAGCTTCGACAGCATTTTCCTAACGAACAGTAGAGAAAACCAGATTACGCGCATACTGGAATTATGCGTGACTGGCGGGAAGAGCAGGGGTTATAAATATATCCCTGATGAAGACCCCACTTTGCTTGGTTGTAAGCCATTCAATTGAATATATGCCGTTACATCCACGTATCGATAAGTAGCGTAAATGTATCCAGCTATCAATGTGAATACACAAGTTTTCATATATCGCATTCTTTGTAAAGACGGAAGTGACCCTAAACAATGAATCCCAACTAAAGACTTTTCTCAGCTCCGACAGCATTTTCTTAACGAACAGTAGAGAATACCAGATTGCACGCATAAAGGAATTACGCGTGACTGGCTTGAAGAGCAGGGGTAGTAAATATAACCGTGACCAAGACCCAACTTTGCTTGGTTGTAAGCCATTCAACTGAGTATATGCCGTTGCATCCACGTCTCGATAACTAGTGTATGTATATTTCTGCTACCAATGTGAATACACAATTCCTTCATATTTCGCATTCTTTGTAAAGACGGAAATGACAATAATCAATGAATCCCAACTGAAGACTGCTTTCAGCTCCGACAGCATTTTCTTAACGAAAAGTTGAGAATGCCAGATTACACGCATACTGTAAATACGAGTCACTGGTGGGAAGAGCCGGGTTGTAAATATAACCCTGGTCAAGACCCTACTTTGCTTGGTTGTAAGCCATTCAATTGAATATATACCGTTGCATCCACGTCTCGATAAGAAGCGTAAATGCATTCCAGCTAGCAATGTGAATAAACAAGTTCCTCATATATCGCATTCTTTGTAGTAACGGAAGCGACTCTAATCAATGAATCTCAACTGAAGCCTTTTTTCAGCTCCGACAGCAGTTTGTTAACGAACAGTAAAGAATACCAGATTACACGCATACTGGAATTACGCGTGATTGGCTTGAAGAGGAGGGGTTGTAAATATAACCCTGACCAAGACCCCACTTTGCTTGGCTTTAAGCTATTCATTTGAATATATGCCGATGAATCCACGTCTCGATATGCAGCGTAAGGGTTTTCCACCTACCAATGTTAATACACAAGTTCTTCATATATCACTTTCTTTGTAAAGACGGAAGCGACCCTAATCAATGAATCCTAACTAAAGACCTTTCTCAGCTCCGACAGCATTTTCGTAACGAAGAGTAAACAATACCAGATTACACGCATACAGGAATTACGCATGACTGGCTGGAAGGGCAGGGGTTGTAAATATAACCCATATAAAGACCCCACTTTGCTTGGTTGTAAGCCATTCAATTAAATATATACCGTTGCATTCACGTCTCGATATGCAGCGTAAGTGTTTTCCACCTACCAATGTTAATACACAAGTTCTTCATATATCGCATTCTTTGTAATGACAGAAGTGACCCTAATCAATGAATCGCAACTGAAGACTTTTTTCAGCTCCGACAGCATTTTCATAACGAACAGTAGAGAATGCCAGAATGCACGCATACTGGAATTACGCGTTACTGGCAGGAAGAGCAGCGGTTGTAAATATAGCCCTGATCAAGACCCCGCTTTGCTTGGTTGTAAGCCATTCAATTGAAGATATACCGTTGCATCCACGTCTCGATAAGTAGCGTAAATACATTCCAGCTAGCAATGTGAATAAACAAGTTCTTCATATATCGCATTCTTTGTAATGACGGAAGCGGCCCTAATCAATGAATCGCAACTGAAGACTTTTTTCAGTTCGACAGCAGTTTGTTAACTAACAGTAGAGAATACCAGATTACACGCATACAGGAGTTACACGTGACGGGTGGGAAGAGCAGGGGTTGTAAATATAACCCTGACCAAGACCCCACTTTGCTTGGTTGTAAGCCATTCAATTGAATATATGCCGTTGCATTCACGTCTCGATAAGTAGCGTAAATGTACTCCAGCTACCAATGTTAATACACAAGTCTTATTCGTGCACTAGTGCGGTACTTGAAGTGCACGGGCTTAACAGACCGTTTATAGTGTCCTTGTGTATGGTGTCGCTCCCACACGTACTCAGTGCTTCCTCTCTCCCTTTCTTCCTCTTTCTATTCCCCTTTCCCCCACCCCCAGTGTAGGGTAGCAAACCGGATGCTGTTCTGGTTGACCTCCCTGCCTTTCCTACCCTTGTTTTCTCTCTCTTCATATCTCGCATTCTTTGTAATGACGGAAGCGGCCCTAATCAATGAATCGCAACTGAAGACTTTTTCCAGCTTCGACAGCAGTTTGTTAACTAACAGTAAAGAATACCAGATTACACGCATACTGGAATTACGTGTGATTGGCTTGAAGAGGAGGGGTTGTAAATATAACCCTGCCCAAGACCCCACTTTGCTTGGTGTTAAGCTATTCATTTGAATATATCCCGATGAATCCACGTCTCGATAAGCAGCGTAAGTGTTTTCCACCTACCAATGTTAATACACAAGTTCTTCATGTATCGCATTCTTTGTAATGACAGAAGTGACCCTAATCAATGAATCGCAACTGAAGACTTTTTTCAGCTCCGACAGCATTTTCATAAGGAACAGTAGAGAATACCAGATTACGCGCATACTGGAATTACGCGTGACTGGCTTGAAGGGCAGGGGTAGTAAATATAACCCTGACCAAGACCCCACTTTGCTTGGTTGTAAGCCATTCAATTGAATATATACCGTAGCATTCACGTCTCGATAAGTAGCGTAAATGTATTCCAGCTACCAATGTTAATACACAAGTTCTTCATATATCGCATTCTTTGTAATGACGGAAGCGGCCCTAATCAATGAATCGCAACTGAAGACTTTTTTCAGCTTCGACAGCAGTTTGTTAACTAACAGTAGAGAATGCAAGATTACACGCATACTGGAATTACGCGTGATTGGCTTGAAGACGAGGGGTTGTAAATATAACCCTGACCAAGACCCCACTTTGCTTGGCTTTAAGCTATTCATTTGAATATATCCCGATGAATCCACGTCTCGATATGCAGCGTAAGTGTTTTCCACCTACCAATGTTAATACACAAGTTCTTCATATATCGCATTCTTTGTAATGACAGAAGTGACCCTAATCAATGAATCGCAACTGAAGACTTTTTTCAGCTCCGACAGCATTTTCATAACGAACAGTAGAGAATGCCAGAATGCACGCATACTGGAATTACGCGTTACTGGCAGGAAGAGCAGCGGTTGTAAATGTAGCCCTGATCAAGACCCCGCTTTGCTTGGTTGTAAGCCATTCAATTGAAGATATACCGTTGCATCCACGTCTCGATAAGTAGCGTAAATACATTCCAGCTAGCAATGTGAATAAACAAGTTCTTCATATATCGCATTCTTTGTAATGACGGAAGCGGCCCTAATCAATGAATCGCAACTGAAGACTTTTTTCAGCTTCGACAGCAGTTTGTTAACTAACAGTAGAGAATACCAGATTACACGCATACTGGAATTACGCGTGATTGGCTTGAAGAGGAGGGGTTGTAAATATAACCCTGACCAAGACCCCACTTTGCTTGGCTTTAAGCTATTCATTTGAATATATGCCGATGAATCCACGTCTCGATATGCAGCGTAAGGGTTTTCCACCTACCAATGTTAATACACAAGTTCTTCATATATCACTTTCTTTGTAAAGACGGAAGCGACCCTAATCAATGAATCCTAACTAAAGACCTTTCTCAGCTCCGACAGCATTTTCGTAACGAAGAGTAAACAATACCAGATTACACGCATACAGGAATTACGCATGACTGGCTGGAAGGGCAGGGGTTGTAAATATAACCCATATAAAGACCCCACTTTGCTTGGTTGTAAGCCATTCAATTAAATATATACCGTTGCATTCACGTCTCGATAAGTAGCGTAAATGTATTCCAGCTACCAATGTTAATACAGAAGTTCTTCATATATCGCATTCTTTGTAATGACGGAAGCGACCCTAATCAATGAATCGCAACTGAAGACTTTTTTCAGCTCCGACAGCATTTTCTTAACGAACAGTAGAGAATACCAGATTACACGCATACTGGAATTACGCGTGACTGGCTTGAAGAGCAGGGGTTCTAAATAAAACCGTGACCAAGACCCCACTTTGCTTGGTTTTAAGCCATTCAATTGAAGATATACCGTTGCATCCACGTCTCAATAAGTAGCGTAAGTGTAGTCCAGCTACCAATGTTAATAAACAAGTTCTTCATATATCGCATTCTTTGTAATGACGGAAGCGACCCTAATCAATGAATCGCAACTGAAGACTTTTTACAGCTTCGACAGCATTTTCTTAACGAACAGTAGAGAATACCAGATTACACGCATACTGGAATTACGCGTGACTGGCGGGAAGAGCAGGGGTTGTAAATATAACCCTGATCAAGACCCCACTTTGCTTGGTTTTAAGCCAATCAATTGAATATATGCCGATGCATCCCCGTCTCGATAAGTAGCGTAAGTGTATTCCAGCTACCAATGTTAATAAACAAGTTCTTCATATATCGCATTCTTTGTAATGACGGAAGCGACCCTAATCAATGAATCGCAACTGAAGTCTTTTTTCAGCTTCGACAGCATTTTCTTAACGAACAGTAGAGAATACCAGATTACACGCATACTGGAATTACGCGTGGCTGGCGGGAAGAGCAGGGGTTGTAAATATAACCCTTATCAAGACCCCGCTTTGCTTGGTTTTAAGCCTATAAATTGAATATATGCCGTTGCATCCACGTATCGATAAGTAGCGTAAATGTATTCCAGGTACCATTGTGAATACACAAGTTTTCATATATCGCATTCTTTGTAATGACGGAAGCGACCCTAATCGATTAATCGCAACTGAAGACTTTCTTCAGCTTCGACAGCATTTTCCTAACGAACAGTAGAGAACACCAGATTACACGCATACTGGAATTACGCGTGACTGGCTTGAAGAGCAGGGGTAGTAAATATAACCGTGACCAAGACCCCACTTTGCTTGGTTTTAAGCCATTCAATTGAAGATATACCGTTGCATCCACGTCTCGATAAGTAGCGTAAATGCATTCCAGCTAGCAATGTGAATACAGAAGTTTTCATATATCGCATTCTTTGTAAAGACGGAAGCGATCCTAATCAATGAATCGCAATTGAAGACTTTTTTCAGCTTCGACAGCAGTTTGTTAACGAACCGTAGAGAATACCAGATTTCACGCATACTGGATTTATGCGCGACTGGCGGGAAGAGCAGGGGTTGTAAATTTAACATTGATCAAGACCCCACTTTGCTTGGTTGTAAGCCATTCAATTGAATATATGCCGTTGCATTCACGTCTCGATAAGTAGCGTATGTGTATTCCAGCTATTAATGTGAATACACAATTTCTTCATACATCGCATTCTTTGTAAAGACGGATGCGACCCTAACCAATGAATCCCAACTGAAGACTGCTTTCAGCTCCGACAGCATTTTCTTAACGAACAGTTGAGAATACCAGATTACACGCATACTGTAAATACGAGTCACTGGTGGGAAGAGCCGGGTTGTAAATATAACCCTGGTCAAGACCCTACTTTGCTTGGTTTTGAGCCTTTCAATTGAATATATGCTTATGCATCCACGTCTCGATAAGTAGCGTAAATGCATTCCAGCTAGCAATGTGAATACACAAGTTCTTCAAACATCGCATTCTTTGTAAAGACGGAAGCGACCCTAATCAATGAATCCCAACTGAATACATTTTTCAGCTTCGACAGCAGTTTGTTAACGAACAGTAGAGAATACCAGATTACACGCATACAGGATTTACGCGCGACTGGCGGGAAGAGCAGGGGTTGTAAATATAACATTGATCAAGACCCAACTTTGCTTGGTTGTAAGCCATTCAACTGAATATATGCCGTTGCATCCACGTCTCGATAACTAGTGTATGTATATTTCAGCTACCAATGTGAATACACAATTCCTTCATATTTCGCATTCTTTGTAAAGACGGAAATGACAATAATCAATGAATCCCAACTGAAGACTGCTTTCAGCTCCGACAGCATTTTCTTAACGAAAAGTTGAGAATGCCAGATTACACGCATACTGTAAATACGAGTCACTGGTGGCAAGAGCCGGGTTGTAAATATAAACCTGGTCAAGACCCTACATTGCTTGGTTGTAAGCCATTCAATTGAATATATACCGTTGCATCCGCGTCTCGATAAGAAGCGTAAATGCATTCCAGCTAGCAATGTTAATTAATACACAAGTTCTTCATATCTCGCATTCTTTGTAATGACGGAAGCGGCCCTATTCAATGAATCGCAAGTGAAGATTTTTTTCAGCTTCGACAGCAGTTTGTTAACTAACAGTGGATAATACCAGATTACACGCATACTGGAATTACGCGTGACTGGCTTGAAGAGTAGGGGTAGTAAATATAACCCTGACCAAGACCCCACTTTGCTTGGTTTTAGGCCATTCAATTGAATATATGCCGTTACATCCACGTCTCGATAAGTAGCGTAAATGTATTCCAGCTACCAATGTGAAGAAACAAGTTCTTCATATCTCGCATTCTTTGTAATGACGGAAGCGGCCCTAATCAATGAATCGCAACTGAAGACTTTTTTCAGCTTCAACAGCAGTTTGTTAACTAACAGTAGAGAATACCAGATTACACGCATACTGGAATTACGCGTGATTGGCTTGAAGAGGAGGGGTTGTAATTATAACCCTGACCAAGACCCCACTTTGCTTGGTTTTAAGCTATTAATTTTAATATATGCCGATGAATCCACGTCTCGATATACAGCTTAAGTGATTTCCAGCTACCAATGTTAATACACAAGTTCTTCATATATCGCATTCTTTGTAAAGACGGAAGCGACCCTAATCAAAGAATCCCAACAAAAACCTTTCTCAGCTCCGACAGCATTTTCGTAATGAACGGTGGAGAATACCAGATTACACGCATACTGGAATTACGGGTGACTGGCTTGAAGGGCAGGGGTAGTAAATATAACCCTGACCAAGACCCCACTTTGCTTGGTTGTAAGCCATTCAATTGAATATATACCGTAGCATTCACGTCTCGATAAGTAGCGTAAATGTATTCCAGCTACCAATGTTAATACACAAGTTCTTCATATATCGCATTCTTTGTAATGACGGAAGCGACCCTAATTAATGATTCGCAACTGAAGACTTTTTTCAGCTCCGACAGCATTTTCATAACGAACAGTAGAGAATGCCAGAATGCACGCATACTGGAATTACGCGTTACTGGCAGGAAGAGCAGCGGTTGTAAATATAGCCCTGATCAAGACCCCGCTTTGCTTGGTTGTAAGCCATTCAAATGAAGATATACCGTTGCATCCACGTCTCGATAAGTAGTGTAAATACATTCCAGCTAGCAATGTGAATAAACAAGTTCTTCATATATCGCATTCTTTGTAAAGACGGAAGCGACCCTTATCAATGAATCGCAACTGAAGACTTTTTTCAGCTTCGACAGTATTTTCTTAACGAACTGTAGAGAATACCAGATTACACGCCTACTGGAATTACGCGTAACTGGCGGGAAGAGCAGGGGTTGTAAATATAACCCTGATCAAGACCCCACTTTGCTTGGTTTTAAGCCATTCAATTGAATATATGCCGTTGCATCCACGTCTCGATAAGTAGCGTAAATATATTCCAGCTACCAATGTCAATACAGAAGTTCTTCATATATCGCATTCTTTGTAATGACGGAAGCGACCCTAATGAATGAATCGCAACTGAAGACCTTTCTCAGCTCCGACAGCATTTTCGTAACGAACAGTAAACAATACCAGATTACACGCATACAGGAATTACGCATGACTGACAGGAAGGGCAGGGGTTGTAAATATAACCCATATAAAGACCCCACTTTGCTTGGTGGTAAGCCATTCAATTAAATATATACCGTTGCATTCACGTCTCGATAAGTAGCGTAAATGTATTCCAGCTACCAATGTTAATACAGAAGTTCTTCATATATCGCATTCTTTGTAATGACGGAAGCGACCCTAATCAATGAATCGCAACTGAAGACTTTTTTCAGCTCCGACAGCATTTTCTTACGAACAGTAGAGAATACCAGATTACACGCATACTGTAATTACGCGTGACTGGCTTGAAGAGCAGGGGTAGTAAATATAACCCTGACCAAGACCCCCGTTTGCTTGGTTTTAAGCCATTCAATTGAAGATATACCGTTGCATCCACGTCTCGAGAAGTAGCGTAAATTCATTCCAGCTAGCAATGCGAATACAGAAGTTTTCATATATCGCATTCTTTGTAAAGACGGAAGCGACCCTAATCAATGAATCCCAACTAAAGACCTTTCTCAGCTCCGACAGCATTTTCGTAACGAACAGTAAACAATACCAGATTACACGCATACTGGAATTACGCGTGACTGGCGGGAAGAGCAGGGGTTGTATATATAACCCTGACCAAGACCCCACTTTGTTTGGTTTTAAGCCATTCATTTGAATATACGCCGATGCATGCCCGTCTCGATAAGTCGCGTAAATGCATTCCAGCTAGCAATGTGAATAAACAAGTTCCTCATATATCGCATTCTTTGTAATTACGGAAGCGACCCTAATCAATGAATCGGAACTGAAGACTTTTTTCAGCTTCGACAGCAGTTTGTTAACGAAGAGTAGAGAATACCAGATTACACGCATACTGGAATTACGCGCGACTGGTGGGAAGAGCAGGGGTTGTAAATATAACATTGATCAAGACCCCACTTTGCTTGGTTTTGAGCCATTCAATTGAATATATGCTGATGCATCCACGTCTCGATAAGTAGCGTAAATGCATTCGAGCTAGCAATGTGAATACACGAGTTCTTCATATATCGAATTCTTTGTAAAGACGGAAGCGACCCTAATCAATGAATCCCAACTGAAGACCTTTTTTCAGCTTCGACAGCAGTTTGTTAACGAACAGTAGAGAATACCAGATTACACGCATACTGGATTTACGCGCGACTGGCGGGAAGAGCAGGGGTTGTAAATATAACATTGATCAAGACCCCACTTTACTTGGTTGTAAGCCAGTCAATTGAATATATGCCGTTGCATCCACGTCTCGATAAGTAGCGTATGTGTTTTCCAGCTACCAATGTCAATACACAATTTCTTCATATATCGCAATCTTTGCAAAGACGGAAGCGACACTAACCAATGAATCCCAGCTGAAGACTGCTTTCAGCTCCGACAGCATTTTCCTAACGAACAGTTGAGAATACCAGATTACACGCATAGTGTAAATACGAGTCACTGGTGGGAAGAGCCGGGTTGTAAATATAACCCTGGTCAAGACCCTACTTTGCTTGGTTGTAAGCCATTCAATTGAATATATACCGTTGCATCCACGTCTCGATAAGAAGCGTAAATGCATTCCACCTAGCAATGTGAATAAACAAGTTCCTCATATATCGCATTCTTTGTAGTAACGGAAGCGACCCTAATCAATGAATCTCAACTGAAGACTTTTTTCAGCTCCGACAGCAGTTTGTTAACGAACAGTAAAGAATACCAGATTACACGCATACTGGAATTACGAGCGACTGGCGGGAAGAGCAGGGTTTGTAAATATAACCCTGATCAAGACCCCACTTTGATTCGTTTTAAGCCATTCGATTGAATATATGACGATGCATCCACGTCTCGATAAGTCGCGTAAGTGTATTCCAGCTGCCAATGTTAATACACAAGCTCTTCATATATCGCATTCTTTGTAATGACGGAAGCGACCCTAATCAATGAATCGCAACTGAAGACTTTTTTCAGCTTCGACAGCAGTTTGTTAACGAAAAGTAGAGAATACCAGATTACACGCATGCTGGAATTACGCGTCACTGGCGTGAAGAGCAGGGGTAGTAAATACAACCTTGACCAAGACCCCACTTCTTTTGGTTGTATCCATTCAATTGAATATATACCGATGCATCCACGTCTCGATAAGTAGCGTAAATGCATTTCAGCGAGCAATGTGAATAAACAAGTTCTTCATATATCGCATTCTTTGTAATAACGGAAGCGACCCTAATCAATGAATCGCAACTGAAGACTTTTTTCAGCTTCGACAGCAGTTTGTCAACGTCAGTTGAGAATTCCAGATTACACGCATACTGTAATTACGCGTCCCTGGCGGGAAGAGCCGGGGTTGTAAATATAACCCTGACCAAGACCCCACTTTGCTTGGTTGTAAGCCATTCAATTGAATCTATCGCGATGCATCCACGTCTCGATAAGTAACGTGAATGCATTCCAGCTAGCAATGTGAATACACAAGTTCTTCATATATTGCATTCTTTGTAAAGACGGAAGCGACCCTAATCAATGAATCCCAACTGAAGACTTTTTTCACCTCCGACAGCATTTTCTTAACGAACAGTAGAGAATGCCAGATTACACCCATAGTGAAATTACGCGCGACTGGCTTGAACAGCAGGGGTTGTAAATATAACCCTGACCAAGACCCCACTTTGCTTGGTTGTAAGCCATTCAATTGAATATATACCGTTGCATCCACGTCTCGATAAGCAGCGCAAATGCATTCCAGCTAGCAATGTGAATAAACAAGTTCTTCATATATCGCATTCTTTTTAGTAACGGAAGCGACCCTAATCAATGAATCCCAACTGAAGACTTTTTTCAGCTTCGACAGCATTTTCTTAACGAACAGTAGAGAATACCAGATTACACGCATACTGGAATTACGCGTGGCTGGCGGGAAGAGCAGGGGTTGTAAATATAACCCTTATCAAGACCCCGCTTTGCTTGGTTTTAAGCCTATAAATTGAATATATGCCGTTGCATCCACGTCTCGATAAGTAGCGTAAATGTATTCCTGGTACCATTGTGAATACACAAGTTTTCATATATCGCATTCTTTGTAATGACGGAAGCGACCCTAATCGATTAATCGCAACTGAAGACTTTTTTCAGCTTCGACAGCATTTTCCTAACGAACAGTAGAGAATACCAGATTGCACGCATACTGGAATTACGCGTGACTGGCTTGAAGAGCAGGGGTAGTAAATATAACCGTGACCAAGACCCCACTTTGCTTGGTTTTAAGCCATTCAATTGAAGATATACCGTTGCATCCACGTCTCGATAAGTAGCGTAAATGCATTCCAGCTAGCAATGTGAATACAGAAGTTTTCATATATCGCATTCTTTGTAAAGACGGAAGCGATCCTAATCAATGAATCGCAATTGAAGACTTTTTTCAGCTTCGACAGCAGTTTGTTAACGAACCGTAGAGAATACCAGATTTCACGCATACTGGATTTATGCGCGACTGGCGGGAAGAGCAGGGGTTGTAAATTTAACATTGATCAAGACCCCACTTTGCTTGGTTGTAAGCCATTCAATTGAATATATGCCGTTGCATTCACGTCTCGATAAGTAGCGTATGTGTATTCCAGCTATTAATGTGAATACACAATTTCTTCATACATCGCATTCTTTGTAAAGACGGATGCGACCCTAACCAATGAATCCCAACTGAAGACTGCTTTCAGCTCCGACAGCATTTTCTTAACGAACAGTTGAGAATACCAGATTACACGCCTACTGTAAATACGAGTCACTGGTGGGAAGAGCCGGGTTGTAAATATAACCCTGGTCAAGACCCTACTTTGCTTGGTTTTGAGCCTTTCAATTGAATATATGCTTATGCATCCACGTCTCGATAAGTAGCGTAAATGCATTCCAGCTAGCAATGTGAATACACAAGTTCTTCATACATCGTATTCTTTGTAAAGACGGAAGCGACCTTAATCAATGAATCCCAACTGAATACATTTTTCAGCTTCGACAGCAGTTTGTTAACGAACAGTAGAGAATACCAGATTACACGCATACAGGATTTACGCGCGACTGGCGGAAAGAGCAGGGGTTGTAAATATAACATTGATCAAGACCCAACTTTGCTTGGTTGTAAGCCATTCAACTGAATATATGCCGTTGCATCCACGTCTCGATAACTAGTGTATGTATATTTCAGCTACCAATGTGAATACACAATTCCTTCATATTTCGCATTCTTTGTAAAGACGGAAATGACAATAATCAATGAATCCCAACTGAAGACTGCTTTCAGCTCCGACAGCATTTTCTTAACGAAAAGTTGAGAATGCCAGATTACACGCATACTGTAAATACGAGTCACTGGTGGCAAGAGCCGGGTTGTAAATATAACCCTGGTCAAGACCCTACATTGCTTGGTTGTAAGCCATTCAATTGAATATATAACGTTGCATCCGCGTCTCGATAAGAAGCGTAAATGCATTCCAGCTAGCAATGTTAATTAATACACAAGTTCTTCATATCTCGCATTCTTTGTAATGACGGAAGCGGCCCTATTCAATGAATCGCAAGTGAAGACTTTTTTCAGCTTCGACAGCAGTTTGTTAACTAACAGTGGATAATACTAGATTACACGCATACTGGAATTACGCGTGACTGGCTTGAAGAGTAGGGGTAGTAAATATAACCCTGACCAAGACCCCACTTTGCTTGGTTTTAGGCCATTCAATTGAATATATGCCGTTACATCCACGTCTCGATAAGTAGCGTAAATGTATTCCAGCTACCAATGTGAAGAAACAAGTTCTTCATATCTCGCATTCTTTGTAATGACGGAAGCGGCCCTAATCAATGAATCGCAACTGAAGACTTTTTTCAGCTTCAACAGCAGTTTGTTAACTAACAGTAGAGAATACCAGATTACACGCATACTGGAATTACGCGTGATTGGCTTGAAGAGGAGGGGTTGTAATTATAACCCTGACCAAGACCCCACTTTGCTTGGTTTTAAGCTATTAATTTTAATATATGCCGATGAATCCACGTCTCGATATACAGCTTAAGTGATTTCCAGCTACCAATGTTAATACACAAGTTCTTCATATATCGCATTCTTTGTAAAGACGGAAGCGACCCTAATCAAAGAATCCCAACAAAAACCTTTCTCAGCTCCGACAGCATTTTCGTAATGAACGGTGGAGAATACCAGATTACACGCATACTGGAATTACGGGTGACTGGCTTGAAGGGCAGGGGTAGTAAATATAACCCTGACCAAGACCCCACTTTGCTTGGTTGTAAGCCATTCAATTGAATATATACCGTAGCATTCACGTCTCGATAAGTAGCGTAAATGTATTCCAGCTGCCAATGTTAATACACAAGTTCTTCATATATCGCATTCTTTGTAATGACGGAAGCGACCCTAATTAATGATTCGCAACTGAAGACTTTTTTCAGCTCCGACAGCATTTTCATAACGAACAGTAGAGAATGCCAGAATGCACGCATACTGGAATTACGCGTTACTGGCAGGAAGAGCAGCGGTTGTAAATATAGCCCTGATCAAGACCCCGCTTTGCTTGGTTGTAAGCCATTCAAATGAAGATATACCGTTGCATCCACGTCTCGATAAGTAGTGTAAATACATTCCAGCTAGCAATGTGAATAAACAAGTTCTTCATATATCGCATTCTTTGTAAAGACGGAAGCGACCCTTATCAATGAATCGCAACTGAAGACTTTTTTCAGCTTCGACAGTATTTTCTTAACGAACTGTAGAGAATACCAGATTACACGCCTACTGGAATTACGCGTAACTGGCGGGAAGAGCAGGGGTTGTAAATATAACCCTGATCAAGACCCCACTTTGCTTGGTTTTAAGCCATTCAATTGAATATATGCCGTTGCATCCACGTCTCGATAAGTAGCGTAAATATATTCCAGCTACCAATGTCAATACAGAAGTTCTTCATATATCGCATTCTTTGTAATGACGGAAGCGACCCTAATGAATGAATCGCAACTGAAGACCTTTCTCAGCTCCGACAGCATTTTCGTAACGAACAGTAAACAATACCAGATTACACGCATACAGGAATTACGCATGACTGACAGGAAGGGCAGGGGTTGTAAATATAACCCATATAAAGACCCCACTTTGCTTGGTGGTAAGCCATTCAATTAAATATATACCGTTGCATTCACGTCTCGATAAGTAGCGTAAATGTATTCCAGCTACCAATGTTAATACAGAAGTTCTTCATATATCGCATTCTTTGTAATGACGGAAGCGACCCTAATCAATGAATCGCAACTGAAGACTTTTTTCAGCTCCGACAGCATTTTCTTACGAACAGTAGAGAATACCACATTACACGCATACTGGAATTACGCGTGACTGGCTTGAAGAGCAGGGGTAGTAAATATAACCCTGACCAAGACCCCAGTTTGCTTGGTTTTAAGCCATTCAATTGAAGATATACCGTTGCATCCACGTCTCGAGAAGTAGCGTAAATTCATTCCAGCTAGCAATGCGAATACAGAAGTTTTCATATATCGCATTCTTTGTAAAGACGGAAGCGACCCTAATCAATGAATCCCAACTAAAGACCTTTCTCAGCTCCGACAGCATTTTCGTAACGAACAGTAAACAATACCAGATTACACGCATACTGGAATTACGCGTGACTGGCGGGAAGAGCAGGGGTTGTATATATAACCCTGACCAAGACCCCACTTTGTTTGGTTTTAAGCCATTCATTTGAATATACGCCGATGCATGCCCGTCTCGATAAGTCGCGTAAATGCATTCCAGCTAGCAATGTGAATAAACAAGTTCCTCATATATCGCATTCTTTGTAATTACGGAAGCGACCCTAATCAATGAATCGGAACTGAAGACTTTTTTCAGCTTCGACAGCAGTTTGTTAACGAAGAGTAGAGAATACCAGATTACACGCATACTGGAATTACGCGCGACTGGTGGGAAGAGCAGGGGTTGTAAATATAACATTGATCAAGACCCCACTTTGCTTGGTTTTGAGCCATTCAATTGAATATATGCTGATGCATCCACGTCTCGATAAGTAGCGTAAATGCATTCGAGCTAGCAATGTGAATACACGAGTTCTTCATATATCGAATTCTTTGTAAAGACGGAAGCGACCCTAATCAATGAATCCCAACTGAAGACCTTTTTTCAGCTTCGACAGCAGTTTGTTAACGAACAGTAGAGAATACCAGATTACACGCATACTGGATTTACGCGCGACTGGCGGGAAGAGCAGGGGTTGTAAATATAACATTGATCAAGACCCCACTTTACTTGGTTGTAAGCCAGTCAATTGAATATATGCCGTTGCATCCACGTCTCGATAAGTAGCGTATGTGTTTTCCAGCTACCAATGTCAATACACAATTTCTTCATATATCGCAATCTTTGCAAAGACGGAAGCGACACTAACCAATGAATCCCAGCTGAAGACTGCTTTCAGCTCCGACAGCATTTTCCTAACGAACAGTTGAGAATACCAGATTACACGCATAGTGTAAATACGAGTCACTGGTGGGAAGAGCCGGGTTGTAAATATAACCCTGGTCAAGACCCTACTTTGCTTGGTTGTAAGCCATTCAATTGAATATATACCGTTGCATCCACGTCTCGATAAGAAGCGTAAATGCATTCCACCTAGCAATGTGAATAAACAAGTTCCTCATATATCGCATTCTTTGTAGTAACGGAAGCGACCCTAATCAATGAATCTCAACTGAAGACTTTTTTCAGCTCCGACAGCAGTTTGTTAACGAACAGTAAAGAATACCAGATTACACGCATACTGGAATTACGAGCGACTGGCGGGAAGAGCAGGGTTTGTAAATATAACCCTGATCAAGACCCCACTTTGATTCGTTTTAAGCCATTCGATTGAATATATGACGATGCATCCACGTCTCGATAAGTCGCGTAAGTGTATTCCAGCTGCCAATGTTAATACACAAGCTCTTCATATATCGCATTCTTTGTAATGAGGGAAGCGACCCTAATCAATGAATCGCAACTGAAGACTTTTTTCAGCTTCGACAGCAGTTTGTTAACGAAAAGTAGAGAATACCAGATTACACGCATGCTGGAATTACGCGTCACTGGCGTGAAGAGCAGGGGTAGTAAATACAACCTTGACCAAGACCCCACTTCTTTTGGTTGTATCCATTCAATTGAATATATACCGATGCATCCACGTCTCGATAAGTAGCGTAAATGCATTTCAGCGAGCAATGTGAATAAACAAGTTCTTCATATATCGCATTCTTTGTAATAACGGAAGCGACCCTAATCAATGAATCGCAACTGAAGACTTTTTTCAGCTTCGACAGCAGTTTGTCAACGTCAGTTGAGAATTCCAGATTACACGCATACTGTAATTACGCGTCCCTGGCGGGAAGAGCCGGGGTTGTAAATATAACCCTGACCAAGACCCCACTTTGCTTGGTTGTAAGCCATTCAATTGAATCTATCGCGATGCATCCACGTCTCGATAAGTAACGTGAATGCATTCCAGCTAGCAATGTGAATACACAAGTTCTTCGTATATTGCATTCTTTGTAAAGACGGAAGCGACCCTAATCAATGAATCCCAACTGAAGACTTTTTTCAGCTCCGACAGCATTTTCTTAACGAACAGTAGAGAATGCCAGATTACACCCATAGTGAAATTACGCGCGACTGGCTTGAACAGCAGGGGTTGTAAATATAACCCTGACCAAGACCCCACTTTGCTTGGTTGTAAGCCATTCAATTGAATATATACCGTTGCATCCACGTCTCGATAAGCAGCGCAAATGCATTCCAGCTAGCAATGTGAATAAACAAGTTCTTCATATATCGCATTCTTTTTAGTAACGGAAGCGACCCTAATCAATGAATCTCAACTGAAGACTTTTTTCAGCTCCGACAGCATTTTCTTAACGAACAGTTGAGAAAACCAGATTACACGCATACTGTAATTACGCGTCACTGGCGGGAAGAGCCGGGATTGTAAATATAACCCTGACCAAGACCCCGCTTTGCTTGGTTGTAAGCCATTCAATTGAATATATACCGTTGCATCCACGTCTCGATAAGTAGCGTAAATGCATTCCAGCTAGCAATGTGAATACACAAGTTCTTCATATATTGCATTCTTTGTAAAGACGGAAGCGACCCTAATCAATGAATCCCAACTGAAGACTTTTTTCAGCTCCGACACCATTTTCTTAACGAACAGTAGAGAATACCAGATTACACCCATAGTGGAATTACGCGCGACTGGCTTGAACAGCAGGGGTTGTAAATATAACCCTGACCCAGACCCCACTTTCCTTGGTTTTAAGCCATTCAATTGAATATATGCCGAGGCATCCACGTCTCGATAAGTAGCGTATATGTATTCCAGATAACAATGTGAATACACGAGTTCTTCATATATCGCATCCTTTGTAAAAACGGAAGCGACCCTAATCAATGAATCCCTACTGAAGACTTTTTTCAGCTCCGACAGCATTTTCTTAACGAACAGTTAAGAATTCCAGATTACACGCATACTGTAAATACGCGTCACTGGCGGGAAGAGCCGGGGTTGTAAATATAACCCTGACCAAGACCCCACTTTGCTTAGTTTTAAGCCATTCAATTCAATATATACCGTTACATCCACGTCTCGATAAGTAGCGTAAATGCATTTCAGCTAGCAATGTGAATAAACAAGTTCTTCATATATCGCATTCTTTGTAATAACGGAAGCGACCCTAATCAATGAATCGCAACTGAAGACTTTTTTCAGCTTCGACAGCAGTTTGTCAACGTCAGTTGAGAATTCCAGATTACACGCATACTGTAATTACGCGTCCCTGGCGGGAAGAGCCGGGGTTGTAAATATAACCCTGACCAAGACCCCACTTTGCTTGGTTGTAAGCCATTCAATTGAATATATACCGTTGCATCCACGTCTCGATAAGTGGCGTAAATGCATTCCAGCTTGCAATGTGAATACACAAGTTCTTCATATATCCCATTCTTTGTAAAGACGGAAGCGACCCTAATCAATGAATCCCAACTGAAGACTTTTTTCAGGTCCGACAGCATTTTCTTAACGAACAGTTGAGAATTCCAGATTACACGCATACTGTAAGTACGCGTCGCTGGCGGGAAGAGCCGGGGTTGTAAATATAACCCTGACCAAGACCCCACTTTGCTTGGTTGTATGCCATTCAATTGAATATATACCGTTGCATCCACGTCTCGATAAGTAGCGTAAATGCATTCCTGCTAGCAATATGAATACACAACTTCTTCATATATTGCATTCTTTGTAGTAATGGTAGCGACCCTAATCAATGAATCTCAACTGAAGACTTTTTTAAGCTCCGACAGCATTTTCTTAACGAACACGTGAGAATTCCAGATTACACGCATACTGTAATTACGCGTCACTGGCGGGAAGAGCCGGGGTTGTAAATATAACCCTGACCAAGACCCCACTTTGCTTGGTTGTAAGCCATTCAATTGAATCTATCGCGATGCATCCACGTCTCGATAAGTAACGTGAATGCATTCCAGCTAGCAATGTGAATACACAAGTTCTTCATATATTGCATTCTTTGTAAAGACGGAAGCGACCCTAATCAATGAATCCCAACTGAAGACTTTTTTCAGCTCCGACAGCATTTTCTTAACGAACAGTAGAGAATGCCAGATTACACCCATAGTGAAATTACGCGCGACTGGCTTGAACAGCAGGGGTTGTAAATATAACCCTGACCAAGACCCCACTTTGCTTGGTTTTGAGCCATTCAATTGAATATATGCTGATGCATCCACGTCTCGATAAGTAGCGTAAATGCATTCGAGCTAGCAATGTGAATACACAAGTTCTTCATATATCGAATTCTTTGTAAAGACGGAAGCGACCCTAATCAATGAATCCCAAATGAAGACCTTTTTTCAGCTTCGACAGCAGTTTGTTAACGAACAGTAGAGAATACCAGATTACACGCATACTGGATTTACGCGCGACTGGCGGGAAGAGCAGGGGTTGTAGATATAACACTGATCAAGACCCCACTTTACTTGGTTGTAAGCCAGTCAATTGAATATATGCCGTTGCATCCACGTCTCGATAAGTAGCGTATGTGTTTTCCAGCTACCAATGTGAATACACAATTTCTTCATATATCGCATTCTTTGCAAAGACGGAAGCGACACTAACCAATGAATCCCAGCTGAAGACTGCTTTCAGCTCCGACAGCATTTTCCTAACGAACAGTTGAGAATACCAGATTACACGCATACTGTAAATACGAGTCACTGGTGGGAAGAGCCGGGTTGTAAATATAACCCTGGTCAAGACCCTACTTTGCTTGGTTGTAAGCCATTCAAATGAATATATACCGTTGCATCCACGTCTCGATAAGAAGCGTAAATGCATTCCACCTAGCAATGTGAATAAACAAGTTCCTCATATATCGCATTCTTTGTAGTAACGGAAGCGACCCTAATCAATGAATCTCAACTGAAGACTTTTTTCAGCTCCGACAGCAGTTTGTTAACGAACAGTAAAGAATACCAGATTACACGCATACTTGAATTACGAGCGACTGGCGGGAAGAGCAGGGTTTGTAAATATAACCCTGATCAAGACCCCACTTTGATTCATTTTAAGCCATTCGATTGAATATATGACGATGCATCCACGTCTCGATAAGTCGCGTAAGTGTATTCCAGCTGCCAATGTTAATACACAAGCTCTTCATATATCGCATTCTTTGTAATGACGGAAGCGACCCTAATCAATGAATCGCAACTGAAGACTTTTTTCAGCTTCGACAGCAGTTTGTTAAAGAAAAGTAGAGAATACCAGATTACACGCATGCTGGAATTACGCGTCACTGGCGGGAAGAGCAGGGGTTGTAAATACAACCTTGACCAAGACCCCACTTCTTTTGGTTGTATCCATTCAATTGAATATATACCGATGCATCCACGTCTCGATAAGTAGCGTAAATGCATTTCAGCTAGCAATGTGAATAAACAAGTTCTTCATATATCGCATTCTTTGTAATAACGGAAGCGACCCTAATCAATGAATCGCAACTGAAGACTTTTTTCAGCTTCGACAGCAGTTTGTCAACGTCAGTTGAGAATTCCAGATTACACGCATACTGTAATTACGCGTCCCTGGCGGGAAGAGCCGGGGTTGTAAATATAACCCTGACCAAGACCCCACTTTGCTTGGTTGTAAGCCATTCAATTGAATATATACCGTTGCATCCACGTCTCGATAAGTGGCGTAAATGCATTCCAGCTTGCAATGTGAATACACAAGTTCTTCATATATCCCATTCTTTGTAAAGACGGAAGCGACCCTAAACAATGAATCCCAACTGAAGACTTTTTTCAGGTCCGACAGCATTTTCTTAACGAACAGTTGAGAATTCCAGATTACGCGCATATTGTAAGTACGCGTCGCTGGCGGGAAGAGCCGGGGTTGTAAATATAACCCTGACCAAGACCCCACTTTGCTTGGTTGTATGCCATTCAATTGAATATATACCGTTGCATCCACGTCTCGATAAGTAGCGTAAATGCATTCCTGCTAGCAATGTGAATACACAATCTTCATATATTGCATTCTTTGTAGTAATGGTAGCGACCCTAATCAATGAATCTCAACTGAAGACTTTTTTAAGCTCCGACAGCATTTTCTTAACGAACACGTGAGAATTCCAGATTACACGCATACTGTAATTAGGCGTCACTGGCGGGAAGAGCCGGGGTTGTAAATATAACACTGACCAAGACCCCACTTTGCTTGGTTGTAAGCCATTCAATTGAATCTATCGCGATGCATCCACGTCTCGATAAGTAACGTGAATGCATTCCAGCTAGCAATGTGAATACACAAGTTCTTCATATATTGCATTCTTTGTAAAGACGGAAGCGACCCTAATCAATGAATCCCAACTGAAGACTTTTTTCAGCTCCGACAGCATTTTCTTAACGAACAGTAGAGAATGCCAGATTACACCCATAGTGAAATTACGCGCGACTGGCTTGAACAGCAGGGGTTGTAAATATAACCCTGACCAAGACCCCACTTTGCTTGGTTGTAAGCCATTCAATTGAATATATACCGTTGCATCCACGTCTCGATAAGCAGCGGAAATGCATTCCAGCTAGCAATGTGAATAAACAAGTTCTTCATATATCGCATTCTTTTTAGTAACGGAAGCGACCCTAATCAATGAATCTCAACTGAAGACTTTTTTCAGCTCCGACAGCATTTTCTTAACGAACAGTTGAGAAAACCAGATTACACGCATACTGTAATTACGCGTCACTGGCGGGAAGAGCCGGGATTGTAAATATAACCCTGACCAAGACCCCGCTTTGCTTGGTTGTAAGCCATTCAATTGAATATATACCGTTGCATCCACGTCTCGATAAGTAGCGTAAATGCATTCCAGCTAGCAATGTGAATACAGAAGTTCTTCATATATTGCATTCTTTGTAAAGACGGAAGCGACCCTAATCAATGAATCCCAACTGAAGACTTTTTTCAGCTCCGACACCATTTTCTTAACGAACAGTAGAGAATACCAGATTACACCCATAGTGGAATTACGCGCGACTGGCTTGAACAGCAGGGGTTGTAAATATAACCCTGACCCAGACCCCACTTTGCTTGGTTTTAAGCCATTCAATTGAATATATGCCGAGGCATCCACGTCTCGATAAGTAGCGTATATGTATTCCAGATAACAATGTGAATACACGAGTTCTTCATATATCGCATCCTTTGTAAAAACGGAAGCGACCCTAATCAATGAATCCCTACTGAAGACTTTTTTCAGCTCCGACAGCATTTTCTTAACGAACAGTTAAGAATTCCAGATTACACGCATACTGTAAATACGCGTCACTGGCGGGAAGAGCCGGGGTTGTAAATATAACCCTGACCAAGACCCCACTTTGCTTAGTTTTAAGCCATTCAATTCAATATATACCGTTACATCCACGTCTCGATAAGTAGCGTAAATGCATTCCAGCTAGCAATGTGAATACACAAGTTCTTCATATATTGCATTCTTTGTAAAGACGGAAGCGACCCTAATCAATGAATCCCAACTGAAGACTTTTTTCAGCTCCGACACCATTTTCTTAACGAACAGTAGAGAATACCAGATTACACCCATAGTGGAATTACGCGCGACTGGCTTGAACAGCAGGGGTTGTAAATATAACCCTGACCCAGACCCCACTTTGCTTGGTTGTAAGCCATTCAATTGAATATATACCGTTGCATCCACGTCTCGATAAGTAGCGTAAATGCATTCCAGCTAGCAATGTGAATAAACAAGTTCTTCATATATCGCATTCTTTGTAGTAACGGAAGCGACCCTAATCAATGAATCTCAGCTGAAGACTTTTTTGAGCTCCGACAGCATTTTCTTAACGAACAGTTGAGAATACCAGATTGCACGCATAGTGGAATTACGCGTCACTGGTGGGAAAAGCAAGGGTCGTAAATATAACCCTGATAATGACCCCACTTTGCTTGGTTGTAAGCCATGAATTGAATATATACCGTTCCATCGACGTCTCGATAAGAAGCGTAAATGCATTCCAGCTAGCAATGTGAACACCCATCTTCTTCATGTATTGCATTCCTTGTAATGACGGAAGCGACAGAAATCAATGAATCGCAACTGAAGACTTTTTTCAGCTCCGACAGCAGTTGGTAACGAACAGTAGAGAATACCAGATAACACGCATACTGGATTTACGCGTCACTGGCGGGAAGAGCAAGGGCTGTAAATACATCCCTCATCAAGACGCCACTTTCCTTGGTTTTAAGCCATTCAAATGAATATATACCGTTGCATCCACGTCTCTATAAGTAGCGTAAATGCATTCAAGCTAGCAATGTGAACACACATGTTCTTCATGTATCGCATTCCTTGTAATGACGGAAGCGACCCAAATCAATGAATCGCAACTGAAGACTTTTTTCAGCACCGACAGCGGTTTGTTAGCGAATAGTAGAGAATACCAGATAACACGCATACTGGAATTACGCGTCACTGGCGGGAAGAGCACGGGCTGTAAATACAACCCTCATAAAGACGCCACTTTCCTTGCTTTTAAGCCATTCAATTGAATATATACCGTTGGATCCACGTCTCTATGAGTAGCGTAAACGAATTCCAGCTAGCAATGTGAATAAATAAGTTCTTCATATATCGCATTCTTTGTAATGACGGAAGCCACCCTAATCAATGAATCGCAACTAAAGACTTTTTTCAGCTTAGACAGCAGTTTGTTCACGAACAGTAGAGAATACCAGATTACACGCGTACTAGAATTACGCGAGACTAGCTTGAAGAGCAGGGGCTGTAAATATAAGCCTGACGAAGACCCCACTTTGCTTGGTTTTAAGCCATTCAACTGAATATATCCCTTTGCATCCACCTCTCGATAAGTAGCGTATATGTATTCCAGCTAACAATGTGAATACACAAGTTCTCCATATATCGCATTCATTGTAAAGACGGAAGCAACCCTAATCAATGAATCCCAACTGAAGACTTTTTTCAGCTCCGACAGCAGTTTGTTAACGAGCAGTAAAGAATAACAGATTACACTCATACTGGAATTACGCGCGACTGGCGGGAAGAGCAGGGGTTGTAAATATAACCCTGATCAAGACCCCACTTTGCTTCGTTTTGGGCCATTCGATTGAATATATACCGTTGCATCCACGTATCAATTTGTAGCGTAAATTTATTCCAGCTACCAATGTGAATAAACATGTTCTTCATATATCGCACTCTTTGAAATGATTGCAGCGACCCAAATCAATGAATCGCAGTGAAGACTTTTTTCAGCTTCGACAGCAGATCGTTAACGAACCGTAGAGAATACCAGATTACACGCATACTGGAATTACGCGTGACTGGCTTGAAGAGCAGGCGTTGTAAATATAACCCTGACCAAGACCCCACTTTGCTTGGTTGTAAGCCATTCACTTGAATATATGACGATGCATCCACGTTTAGATAAGTGGCGTAAGTGTATTCCAGCTGCCAATGTTAATACACAAGTTCTTCATATATCGCATTCTTTGTAGTAACGGAAGCGACCCTAATCAATGAATCTCAACTGAAGACTTTTTTCAGCTCCGACAGCGGTTTGTTAACGAACAGTAGAGAATACCAGATTACACGGATAGTGGAATTACGCGCGACTGGCTTGAAAAGCAGGGGTTGTAAATATAACCCTGACCAACACCCAACTTTGCTTGTTTTTAAGCCATTCAATTGAATATATGACGATGCATCCACGTCTCGATAAGTAGCGTAAATGTATTCCAGCTACCAATGTGAATACAGAAGTTCTTCATATATCGCTTTCTTTGTAAAGACGGAAGCGACCCTAATCAATGAATCTCAACTGAAGACTTTTTCAGCTTCGACAGCATTTTCTTCACGAACAGTTGAGCAAACCAGATTACACGCATGCTGTAATTACGCGTCACTGGCGGAAAGAGCCGGGGTCGTAAATATAACCCTGACCAAGACCCCACTTTGCTTGGTTGTGCGCCATTCAATTGAATATATACCGTTGCATCCACGTCTCGATAAGTAGCGTAAATGCATTCCAGCTAGCAATGTGAATAAACAAGTTCTTCATATATTGCATTCTTTGTAAAGACGGAAGCGACCCTAATCAATGAATCCCAACTGAAGACTTTTTTCAGCTCCGACACCATTTTCTTAACGAACAGTAGAGAATACCAGATTACACCCATAGTGGAATTACGCGCGACTGGCTTGAACAGCAGGGGTTGTAAATATAACCCTGACCCAGACCCCACTTTGCTTGGTTGTAAGCCATTCAATTGAATATATACCGTTGCATCCACGTCTCGATAAGTAGCGTAAATGCATTCCAGCTAGCAATGTGAATAAACAAGTTCTTCATATATCGCATTCTTTGTAGTAACGGAAGCGACCCTAATCAATGAATCTCAGCTGAAGACTTTTTTGAGCTCCGACAGCATTTTCTTAACGAACAGTAGAGAATACCAGATTACACCCATAGTGGAATTACGCGCGACTGGCTTGAACAGCAGGGGTTGTAAATATAACCCTGACCCAGACCCCACTTTGCTTGGTTGTAAGCCATTCAATTGAATATATACCGTTGCATCCACGTCTCGATAAGTAGCGTAAATGCATTCCAGCTAGCAATGTGAATAAACAAGTTCTTCATATATCGCATTCTTTGTAGTAACGGAAGCGACCCTAATCAATGAATCTCAGCTGAAGACTTTTTTGAGCTCCGACAGCATTTTCTTAACGAACAGTTGAGAATACCAGATTGCACGCATAGTGGAATTACGCGTCACTGGTGGGAAAAGCAAGGGTCGTAAATATAACCCTGATAATGACCCCACTTTGCTTGGTTGTAAGCCATGAATTGAATATATACCGTTCCATCGACGTCTCGATAAGAAGCGTAAATGCATTCCAGCTAGCAATGTGAACACCCATCTTCTTCATGTATTGCATTCCTTGTAATGACGGAAGCGACCCAAATCAATGAATCGCAACTGAAGACTTTTTTCAGCTCCGACAGCAGTTGGTAACGAACAGTAGAGAATACCAGATAACACGCATACTGGAATTACGCGTCACTGGCGGGAAGAGCAAGGGCTGTAAATACATCCCTCATCAAGACGCCACTTTCCTTGGTTTTAAGCCATTCAAATGAATATATACCGTTGCATCCACGTCTCTATAAGTAGCGTAAATGCATTCAAGCTAGCAATGTGAACACACATGTTCTTCATGTATCGCATTCCTTGTAATGACGGAAGCGACCCAAATCAATGAATCGCAACTGAAGACTTTTTTCAGCACCGACAGCGGTTTGTTAGCGAATAGTAGAGAATACCAGATAACACGCATACTGGAATTACGCGTCACTGGCGGGAAGAGCACGGGCTGTAAATACAACCCTCATAAAGACGCCACTTTCCTTGCTTTTAAGCCATTCAATTGAATATATACCGTTGGATCCACGTCTCTATGAGTAGCGTAAACGAATTCCAGCTAGCAATGTGAATAAATAAGTTCTTCATATATCGCATTCTTTGTAATGACGGAAGCCACCCTAATCAATGAATCGCAACTAAAG
Source organism: Dermacentor andersoni (assembly GCF_023375885.2). Lineage (NCBI taxonomy): Eukaryota > Metazoa > Arthropoda > Arachnida > Ixodida > Ixodidae > Dermacentor > Dermacentor andersoni. Next base: position 34,658,081 of record NC_092818.1, read on the forward strand.
ACTTTTTTCAGCTTAGACAGCAGTTTGTTCACGAACAGTAGAGAATACCAGATTACACGCGTACTAGAATTACGCGAGACTAGCTTGAAGAGCAGGGGCTGTAAATATAAGCCTGACGAAGACCCCACTTTGCTTGGTTTTAAGCCATTCAACTGAATATATCCCTTTGCATCCACCTCTCGATAAGTAGCGTATATGTATTCCAGCTAACAATGTGAATACACAAGTTCTCCATATATCGCATTCATTGTAAAGACGGAAGCAACCCTAATCAATGAATCCCAACTGAAGACTTTTTTCAGCTCCGACAGCAGTTTGTTAACGAGCAGTAAAGAATAACAGATTACACTCATACTGGAATTACGCGCGACTGGCGGGAAGAGCAGGGGTTGTAAATATAACCCTGATCAAGACCCCACTTTGCTTCGTTTTGGGCCATTCGATTGAATATATACCGTTGCATCCACGTATCAATTTGTAGCGTAAATTTATTCCAGCTACCAATGTGAATAAACATGTTCTTCATATATCGCACTCTTTGAAATGATTGCAGCGACCCAAATCAATGAATCGCAGTGAAGACTTTTTTCAGCTTCGACAGCAGATCGTTAACGAACCGTAGAGAATACCAGATTACACGCATACTGGAATTACGCGTGACTGGCTTGAAGAGCAGGCGTTGTAAATATAACCCTGACCAAGACCCCACTTTGCTTGGTTGTAAGCCATTCACTTGAATATATGACGATGCATCCACGTTTAGATAAGTGGCGTAAGTGTATTCCAGCTGCCAATGTTAATACACAAGTTCTTCATATATCGCATTCTTTGTAGTAACGGAAGCGACCCTAATCAATGAATCTCAACTGAAGACTTTTTTCAGCTCCGACAGCGGTTTGTTAACGAACAGTAGAGAATACCAGATTACACGCATAGTGGAATTACGCGCGACTGGCTTGAAAAGCAGGGGTTGTAAATATAACCCTGACCAACACCCAACTTTGCTTGTTTTTAAGCCATTCAATTGAATATATGACGATGCATCCACGTCTCGATAAGTAGCGTAAATGTATTCCAGCTACCAATGTGAATACAGAAGTTCTTCATATATCGCTTTCTTTGTAAAGACGGAAGCGACCCTAATCAATGAATCTCAACTGAAGACTTTTTCAGCTTCGACAGCATTTTCTTCACGAACAGTTGAGCAAACCAGATTACACGCATGCTGTAATTACGCGTCACTGGCGGAAAGAGCCGGGGTCGTAAATATAACCCTGACCAAGACCCCACTTTGCTTGGTTGTGCGCCATTCAATTGAATATATACCGTTGCATCCACGTCTCGATAAGTAGCGTAAATGCATTCCAGCTAGCAATGTGAATAAACAAGTTCTTCATATATCGCATTCTTTGTAGTAACGGAAGCGACCCTAATCAATGAATCTCAACTGAAGACTTTTTTCAGCTCCGACAGCATTTTCTTAACGAACAGTTGAGAAAACCAGATTACACGCATACTGTAATTACGCGTCACTGGCGGGAACAGCCGGGGTTGTAAATATAACCCTGACAAAGACCCCACTTTGCTTGGTTGTAAGCCATTCAAGTGAATATATACCGTTGCATCCACGTCTCGATAAGTAGCGTAAATGCATTCCAGCTAGCAATGTGAATACACAAGTTCTTCATATATTGCATTCTTTGTAAAGACGGAAGCGACCCTAATCAATGAATCCCAACTGAAGACTTTTTTCAGCTCCGACAGCATTTTCTTAACGAACAGTAGAGAATACCAGATTACACGCATAGTGGAATTACGCGTCACTGGCGGGAAGAGCAGGGGTTGTAAACACAACCCTGATCAAGACGCCACTTTGATTGGTTTAAGCCATTCAATTGAATATAAACCGATGCATCCACGTCTCGATAAGTAGCGTAAATGCATTCCAGCTAGCAATGTGAATAAACAAGTTCTTCATATATCGCATTCTTTGTAGTAACGGAAGCGACCCTAATCAATGAATCTCAACTGAAGACTTTTTTCAGCTCGGACAGCATTTTCTTAACGAACAGTTGAGAAAACCAGATTACACGCATACTGTAATTACTCGTCACTGGCGGGAACAGCCGGGGTTGTAAATATAACCCTGATCAAGACCCCACTTTGCTTGGTTCTAAGCCATTCAATTGAATCTATGGCGATGCATCCACGTCTCTATAAGTAGCGTAAATGAATTCCAGCTAGCAATGTGAATACACAAGTTCTTCATATATCGCATTCTTTGTAATGACGGAAGCGACCTTAATCAATGAATCCCAACTGAAGACTTTTTTCAGCTCCGACAGCAGTTTGTTAACGAACAGTTGAGAATTCCAGATTACACGCATACTGTAATTATGCGTCGCTGGCGGGAAGAGCCGGGGTTGTAAATTTAACACTGATCAAGACCCCACTTTGCTTGGTTGTAAGCCATTCAATTGAATCTATGGCGATGCATCCACGTCTCTATAAGTAGCGTAAATGAATTCCAGCTAGCAATGTGAATACACACGTTCTTCATATATCGCATTCTTTGTAAAGACGGAAGCAACCCTAATCAATGAATCCCAAGTGAAGACTTTTTTCAGCTCCGACAGCATTTTCTTAACGAACATTTGAGAATTCCAGATTACACGCATACTGTAATTACGCGTCACTGGCGGGAAGAGCCGGGGTCGTAAATATAACCCTGACCAATACCCCACTTTGCTTGGTTGTAAGCCATTCAATCGAATATTTACCGTTGCATCCACGTCTCGATAAGTAGCGTAAATGCATTCCAGCTAGCAATGTGAATAAACAAGTTCTTCAGATATCGCATTCTTTGTAGTAACGGAAGCGACCCTAATCAATGAATCTCAACTGAAGACTTTTTTCAGCTCCGACAGCATTTTCTTAACGAACAGTTGAGAAAACCAGATTACACGCATACTATAATTACGCGTCACTGGCGGGAAGAGCCGGGGTTGTAAATATAACCCTGACCAAGACCCCACTTTGCTTGGTTGTAAGCCATTCAATTGAATATATACCGTTGCATCCACATCTCGATAAGTAGCGTAAATGCATTCCAGATAGCAATGTGAATACACAAGTTCTTCATATATTGCATTCTTTGTAAAGACGGAAGCGACCCTAATCAATGAATCCCAACTGAAGACTTTTTTCAGCTCCGACAGCATTTTCTTAACGAACAGTAGAGAATACCAGATTACACGCATGGTGGAATTACGCGCGACTGGCTTGAACAGCAGGGGTTGTAAATATAACCATGACCAAGACCCCACTTTGCTTGGTTTTAAGCCATTCAATTGAATATATGCCGAGTCATCCACGTCTCGATAAGTAGCGTATATGTATTCCAGCTAACAATGTGAATACAAGAGTTCTTCATATATCGCATTCATTGTAAAAACGGAAGCGACCCTAATCAATGAATCCCTACTGAAGACTTTTTTCAGCTCCGACAGCATTTTCTTAACGAACAGTTGAGAATACCAGATTGCACGCATAGTGGAATTACGCGCGATTGGCTTGAAGAGCAGGTGTTGTAAATATAACCCTGACCAAGACCCCACTTTGCTTGGTTTTAAGCCATTCAATTGAATATATACCGTTGCATCCACGTCTCTATAAGTAGCGTAAATGAATTCCAGCTAGCAATGTGAATACACAAGTTCTTCATATATCGCATTCTTTGTAATGACGGAAGCGACCTTAATCAATGAATCCCAACTGAAGACTTTTTTCAGCTCCGACAGCAGTTTGTTAACGAACAGTTGCGAATTCCAGATTACACGCATACTGTAATTATGCGTCACTGGCGGGAAGAGCCGGGGTCGTAAATATAACCCTGACCAAGACCCCACTTTGCTTGGTTGTGCGCGATTCAATTGAATATATACCGTTGCATCCACGTCTCGATAAGTAGCGTAAATGCATTCCAGCTAGCAATGTGAATAAACAAGTTCTTCATATATCGCATTCTTTGTAGTAACGGAAGCGACCCTAATCAATGAATCTCAACTGAAGACTTTTTTCAGCTCCGACAGCATTTTCTTAACGAACAGTTGAGAAAACAAGATTACACGCATACTGTAATTACGCGTCACTGGCGGGAAGAGCCGGGGTTGTAAATATAACCCTGATCAATACCCCACTTTCCTTGGCTGTAAGCCATTCAATTGAATATATACCGTTGCATCCACGTCTCGATACGTAGCGCAAATGCATTCCAGCTAGCAATGTGAATAAACAAATTCTTCACATGTCGCATTCTTTGTAGTAACGGAAGCGACCCTAATCAATGAATCTAAACTGAAGACTTTTTTCAGCTCCGACAGCATTTTCTTAACGAACAGTTGAGAAAACCAGATTACACGCATACTGTAATTACGCGTCACTGGCGAGGAGAGCCGGGGTTGTAAATATAACCCTGACCAAGACCCCACTTTGCTTGTTTTTAAGCCATTCAATTGAATATATGACGATGCATCCACGTCTCGATAAGTAGCGTAAATGCATTCCAGCTAGCAATGTGAATAAACAAGTTCTTCATATATCGCATTCTTTGTAGTAATGGAAGCGACCTTAATCAATGAATCCCAACTGAAGACTTTTTTCAGCTCCGACAGCAGTTTGTTAACGAACAGTTGCAAATTCCAGATTACACGCATACTGTAATTATGCGTCACTGGCGGGAAGAGCCGGGGTCGTAAATATAACCCTGACCAAGACCCCACTTTGCTTGGTTGTGCGCCATTCAATTGAATATATACCGTTGCATCCACGTCTCGATAAGTAGCGTAAATGCATTCCAGCTAGCAATGTGAATAAACAAGTTCTTCATATATCGCATTCTTTGTAGTAACGGAAGCGACCCTAATCAATGAATCTCAACTGAAGACTTTTTTCACCTCCGACAGCATTTTCTTAACGAACAGTTGAGAAAACAAGATTACACGCATACTGTAATTACGCGTCACTGGCGGGAAGAGCCGGGGTTGTAAATATAACCCTGATCAATACCCCACTTTCCTTGGCTGTAAGCCATTCAATTGAATATATACCGTTGCATCCACGTCTCGATACGTAGCGCAAATGCATTCCAGCTAGCAATGTGAATAAACAAATTCTTCACATGTCGCATTCTTTGTAGTAACGGAAGCGACCCTAATCAATGAATCTAAACTGAAGACTTTTTTCAGCTCCGACAGCATTTTCTTAACGAACAGTTGAGAAAACCAGATTACACGCATACTGTAATTACGCGTCACTGGCGAGGAGAGCCGGGGTTGTAAATATAACCCTGACCAAGACCCCACTTTGCTTGGTTGTAAGCCATTCAATTGAGTATATACCGTTGCATCCACGTCTCGATAAGTAGCGTAAATGCATTCCAGCTAGCAATGTGAATAAACAAATTCTTCATATATCGCATTCTTTGTAATAACGGAAGCGACCCTAATCAATGAATCCCAACTGAAGACTGCTTTCAGCTCCGACAGCGCTTTCTTAACGAACAGTTGAGAATACCAGATTACACGCATACTGCAAATACGAGTCACTGGCGGGAAGAGCAGGGGTTGTAAATATAACATTGATCAAGACCCCACTTTGCTTGGTTTTGAGCCATTCAATTGAATATGTGCGGATGCCTCCACGTCTCGATAAGTAGCCTAAATGCATTCCAGCTAGCAATGTGAATACACAAGTTCTTCATACATCGCATTCTTTGTAATAACGGAAGCGACCCTAATCAATGAATCCCAACTGAAGACTGCTTTCAGCTCCGACAGCGCTTTCTTAACGAACAGTTGAGAATACCAGATTACACGCATACTGCATTTACGCGCGACTGGCGGGAAGAGCAGGGGTTGTAAATATAACATTGATCAAGACCCCACTTTGCTTGGTTTTGAGCCATTCAATTGAATATATGCTGATGCCTCCACGTCTCGATAAGTAGCCTAAATGCATTCCAGCTAGCAATGTGAATAAACGAGTTCTTCATATATCACATTTTTTGTAATAACGGAAGCGACCCTAATCAATGAATCTCAACTGAAGACTTTTTTCAGCTTCGACAGCATTTTCTTAACGAACAGTAGAGAATACCAGATTACACGCATACTGGAATTACGGGTGACTGGCGGGAAGAGCAGGGGTTGTAAATATAACCCTGATCAAGACCCCACTTTGCTTCGTTTTAAGCCATTCGATTGAATATATACCGTTGCATTCACGTATCGATTTGTAGCGTAAATGTATTCCAGCTACCAATGTGAATAAACATGTTCTTCATATATCGCGCTCTTGGAAATGATGGCAGCGATCCAAATCAATGAATCGCAGTGAAGACTTTTTTCAGCTTCAACAGCAGATTGTTAACGAACCGCAGAGGATACCAGATTACACGCATACTGGAATTACGCGTGACTGGCTTGAAGAGCAGGGGTTGTAAATATAACCCTGACCAAGACCCCACTTTACTTGGTTGTAAACCATTCAATTGAATATATGACGATGCATCCACGTCTCGATAAATAGCGTAAGTTTATTCCAGCTGCCAATGTTATTACACAATTTCTTCATATATCGCATTCTTTGTAAAGACGGAAGCGACCCTAACCAATAAATCCCAACTGAAGACTTTTTTCAGCTCCGACAGCATTTTCTTAACGAACAGTAGAGAATACCAGATTACACGCATAGTGGAATTACGCGCGACTGGCTTGAACAGCAGGGGTTGTAAATACAACCCTGACCAAGACCCCACTTTGCTTGGTTGTAAGCTATTCAATTGAATATATGCCGTTGCATCCACGTCTCGATAAGTAGCGTATGTGTATTCCAGCTACCAATGTGAATACACAATTTCTTCATATATCGCATTCTTTGTAAAGACGGAAGCGACCCTAATCAATGAATCCCAACTGAAGACTGCTTTCAGCTCCGACAGCATTTTCTTAGCGAACAGTTGAGAATACCAGATTACACGCATACTGTAAATACGAGTCACTGGCGGGAAGAGCAGGGGTTGTAAATATAACATTGATCAAGACCCACTTTGCTTGGTTTTGAGCCATTAAATTGAATATATGCTGATGCATCCACGTCTCGATAAGTAGCCCAAATGCATTCCCGATAGCAATGTGAATAAACGAGTTCTTCATATATCACATTTTTTGTAATAACGGAAGCGACCCTAATCAATGAATCTCAACTGAAGACTTTTTTCAGCTTCGACCTCATTTTCTTAACGAACAGTACAGAATACCAGATTACACGCATACTGGAATTACGGGTGACTGGCGGGAAGAGCAGGGGTTGTAAATATAACCCTGATCAAGACCCCCCTTTGCTTCGTTTTAAGCCATTCGATTGAATATATACCGTTGCATTCACGTATCGATTTGTAGCGTAAATCCATTCCAGCTAGCAGTGTGAATCCACAAGTTGTTCATATATCGCATTCTTTGTAATAACGGAAGCGACCCTAATCAATGAATCGCAACTGAAGACTTTTTTCAGCTTCGACAGCGGTTTGTTAACGAACATTAGAGAATACCAGATTACACGCATAGTGGAATTACGCGCGACTGGCTTGAAGAGCAGGGGTTGTAAATTTAACCCTGACCAACACCCCACTTTGCTTGTTTTTAAGCCATTCAATTGAATATATGACGATGCATCCACGTCTCGATAAGTAGCGTAAATGTATTCCAGATACCATTGTGAATACAGAAGTTCTTCATATATCGCTTTCTTTGTAAACACGGAAGCGACCCTAATCATTGAATCTCAACTGAAGACTTTTTTCAGCTTCGACAGCATTTTCTTAACGAACAGTTGAGAAAACCAGATTACACGCATGCTGGAATTACGCGTCACAGGCGGGAACAGCAGGGGTTGTAACTACAACCCTGACCAAGACCCGACTTTACTTGGTTGTAAACCATTCAATTGAATATATGACGATGCATCCACGTCTCGATAAATACCGTAAAGTTATTCCAGCTGCCAATGTTATTACACAAGTTCTTCATATATCGCATTCTTTGTAAAGACGGAAGCGACCCTAACCAATGAATCCCAACTGAAGACTGCTTTCAGCTCCGACAGCATTTTCTTAACGAACAGTTAAAAATACCAGATTACACGCATACTGTAAATACGAGTCACTGGTGGGAAGAGCCGGGTTGTAAATATAACCCATTTAAAGACCCAACTGTGCTTGGTTGTAAGCTATTCAATGGAATATATGCCGTTGCATCCACGTCTCGATAACTAGCGTATGTATATTCCAGCTACCAATGTGAATAAACAATTTCTTCATATATCGCATTCTTTGTAAAGACGGAAGCGACCCTAATCAATGAATCTCAACTGAAGACTTTTTTCAGCTTCGACAGCATTTTCTTAACGAACAGTAGAGAATACCAGATTACACGCATACTGGAATTACGGGTGACTGGCGGGAAGAGCAGGGGTTGTAAATATAACCCTGATCAAGACGCCACTTTCCTTGGTTTAAGCCATTCAATTGAATATATACCGTTGCATCCACGTCTCTAAAAGTAGCGTAAATGAATTCCAGCTAGCAATGTGAATACACAAGTTCTTCATATATCGCATTCTTTGTAAAGACGGAAGCGACCCTAATCAATGAATCCCAACTGAATGCTTTTTTCAGCTCCGACAGCATTTTCTTAACGAACAGTTGAGAATTCCAGATTACACGCATACTGTAATTACGCGTCACTGGCGGGAAGCGCCCGGGTTGTAAATATAACCCTGACCAAGACCCCACTTTTTTTGGTTGTAAGCCATTCAATTGAATATATACCGATGCAACCACGTCTCGATAAGTAGCGTAAATGCATTCGAGCTAGCAATGTGAATAAACAAGTTCTTCATATATCGCATTCTTTGTAGTAACGGAAGCAACCCTAATCAATGAATCTCAACTGAAAACTTTTTTCAGCTCCGACAGCATTTTCTTAACGAACAGTTCAGAAAACCAGATTACACGCATACTGTAAATACCAGTCACTGTTGGGAAGAGCCGGGTTGTAAATATAACCTTGGTCAAGACCCTACTTTGCTTGGTTGTAAGCCATTCAATTGAATATATACCGTTGCATCCACGTCTCGATAAGAAGCGTAAATGCATTCCAGCTAGCAATGTGAATAAACAAGTTCCTCATATATCGCATTCTTTGTAATAACGGAAGCGACCCTAATCAATGAACCCGAACTGAAGACTTTTTTCAGCTCCGACCGCATTTTCTTAACGAACAGTTGAGAATTCCAGATTACACGCATACTGTAATTATGCGTCACTGGCGGGAAGAGCCGGGGTTGTAAATATAACACTGATCAAGACCCCACCTTGCTTGGTTGTAAGCCATTCAATTGAATCTATGGCGATGCATCCACGTCTCCATAAGTAGCGTAAATGAATTCCAGCTAGCAATGTGAATAGACACGTTCTTCATATATCGCATTCTTTGTAAAGACGGAAGCCACCCTAATTAATGAATCCCAACTGAAGACTTCTTTCAGCTCCGACAGCATTTTCTTAACGAACATTTGAGAATTCCAGATTACACGCATACTGTAATTACGCGTCACTGGCGGGAAGAGCCGGGGTCGTAAATATAACCCTGACCAAGACCCCACTTTGCTTGGTTGTAAGCCATTCAATTGAATATATACCGTTGCATCCACGTCTCGATACGTAGCGTAAATGCATTCCAGCTAGCAATGTGAATAAACAAATTCTTCACATGTCGCATTCTTTGTAGTAACGGAATCGACCCTAATCAATGAATCCCAACTGAAGACTTTTTTCAGCTCCGACACCATTTTCTTAACGCACAGCTGAGAATACCAGATTGCACGCATACTGTAATTACGCATTACTGGTGGGAAGAGCCGGGGTTGTAAATATAACCCTGATCAATACCCCACTTTCCTTGGTTGTAAGCCATTCAATTGAATATATACCGTTGCATCCACGTCTCGATACGTAGCGTAAATGCATTCCAGCTAGCAATGTGAATAAACAAATTCTTCACATGTCGCATTCTTTGTAGTAACGGAAGCGACCCTAATCAATGAATCTAAACTGAAGATTTTTTTCAGCTCCGACAGCATTTTCTTAACGAACAGTTGAGAAAACCAGATTACACGCATAGTGGAATTACGCGCGACTGGCTTGAACAGCAGGGGTTGTAAATATAACCATGACCAAGACCCCACTTTGCTTGGTTTTAAGCCATTCAGTTGAATATATGCCGAGGCATCCACGTCTCGATAAGTAGCGTATATGCATTCCAGCTAACAATGTGAATACAAGAGTTCTTCATATATCGCATTCTTTGTAAAAACCGAAGCGACCCTAATCAATGAATCCCAACTGAAGACTGCTTTCAGCTCCGACAGCGTTTTCTTAACGAACCGTTCAGAATACCAGATTACACGCATGCTGTAAATACCAGTCACTGTTGGGAAGAGCCGGGTTGTAAATATAACATTGGTCAAGACCCTACTTTGCTTGGTTGTAAGCCATTCAATTGAATATATACCGTTGCATCCACGTCTCGATAAGAAGCGTAAATGCATTCCAGCTAGCAATGTGAATAAAAGAGTTCTTCATATATCGCATTCTTTGTAATAACGGAAGCGACCCTAATCAATGAATCGGAACTGAAGACTTTTTTCAGCTTCGACAGCGTTTTGTTAACGAACAGTAGAGAATACCAGATTACACGCATAGTGGAATTACGCGCGACTGGCTTGAAGAGCAGGGGTTGTAAATATAACCCTGACCAACACCCCACTTTGCTTGTTTTTAAGCCATTAAATTGAATATATGACGATGCATCCACGTCTCGATAAGTAGCGTAAATGTATTCCAGCTACCAATGTGAATACAGAAGTTCTTCATATATCGCTTTCTTTGTAAACACGGAAGCGACCCTAATCAATGAATCTCAACTGAAGACTTTTTTCAGCTTCGACAGCATTTTCTTAACGAACAGTTGAGAAAACCAGATTACACGCATGCTGGAATTACGCGTCACTGGCGGGAAGAGTAGGGGTTGTAAATACAACCCTGATCAAGACGCCACTTTCCTTGGTTTAAGCCATTCAATTGAATATACACCGTTGCATCCACGTCTCTAAATGTAGCGTAAATGAATTCCAGCTAGCAATGTGAATACACAAGTTCTTCATATATCGCATTCTTTGTAAAGACGGATGCGACCCTAATCAATGAACCCGAACTGAAGACTTTTTTCAGCTCCGACAGCATTTTCTTAACGAACAGTTGAGAATTCCAGATTACACGCATACTGTAATTATGCGTCACTGGCGGGAAGAGCCGGGGTTGTAAATATAACACTGATCAAGACCCCACCTTGCTTGGTTGTAAGCCATTCAATTGAATCTATGGCGATGCATCCACGTCTCTATAAGTAGCGTAAATGAATTCCAGCTAGCAATGTGAATACACACGTTCTTCATATATCGCATTCTTTGTAAAGACGGAAGCCACCCTAATCAATGAATCCCAACTGAAGACTTCTTTCAGCTCCGACAGCATTTTCTTAACGAACATTTGAGAATTCCAGATTACACGCATACTGTAATTACGCGTCACTTGCGGGAAGAGCCGGGGTCGTAAATATAACCCTGACCAACACCCCACTTTGCTTGTTTTTAAGCCATTCAATTGAATATATGACGATGCATCCACGTCTCGATAAGTAGCGTAAATGTATTCCAGCTACCAATGTGAATACAGAAGTTCTTCATATATCGCTTTCTTTTAAAGACGGAAGCGACCCTAATCAATGAATCTCAACTGAAGACTTTTTTCAGCTTCGACAGCATTTTCTTAACGAACAGTTGAGAAAACCAGATTACACGCATGCTGGATTTACCCGTCACTGGCGGGAAGAGCAGGGGTTGTAAATACAACCCTGATAAAGACGCCACTTTCCTTGGTTTAAGCCATTCAAGTGAATATATACCGTTGCATTTACGTCTCTAAAAGTAGCGTAAATGAATTCCAGCTAGCAATGTGAATACACAAGTTCTTCATATATCGCATTATTTGTAAAGACCGAAGCGACCCTAATCAATGAATCCCAACTGAAGACTTTTTTCAGCTCCGACAGCATTTTTTAACGAACAGTAGAGAATACCAGATTACACGCATACTGGAATTACGCGCCACTGGAGGGAAGAGCAGGGGTTGTAAATACAACCCTGATCAAGACGCCACTTTCCTTGGTTTAAGCCATTGAATTGAATATATACCGTTGCATCCACGTCTCTAAAAGTAGCGTAAATGAATTCCAGCTAACAATGTGAATACAAGAGTTCTTCATATATCGCATTCTTTGTAAAGACGGAAGCGACCCTAATCAATGAATCCCAACTGAAGACTTTTTTCAGCTCCGACAGCATTTTCTTAACGAACAGTAGAGAATACCAGATTACACGCATAGTGGAATTACGCGCCACTGGCGGGAAGAGCAGGGGTTGTAAATACAACCCTGATCAAGACGCCACTTTCCTTGGTTTAAGCCATTGAATTGAATATATACCGTTGCATCCACGTCTCTAAAAGTAGCGTAAATGAATTCCAGCTAACAATGTGAATACAAGAGTTCTTCATATATCGCATTCTTTGTAAAGACGGAAGCGACCCTAATCAATGAATCCCAACTGAAGACATTTTTCAGCTCCGACAGCATTTTCTTAACGACCAGTAGAGAATACCAGATTACACGCATAGTGGAAATACGCGCGACTGGCTTGAACAGCAGGGGTTGTAAATATAACCCTGACCAAGACCCCACTTTGCTTGGTTTTAAGTCATTCAATTTAATATATGCCGAGGCATCCACGTCTCGATATGTAGCGTACATCTATTCCAGCTAACAATGTGATTACACAAGTTCTTCATATATCGCATTCTTTGTAAAAACGGAAGCGACCCTAATCAATGAATCCCTACTGAAGATTTTTTCAGCTCCGACACCATTTTCCTAACGAACAGTTGAGAATTCCAGATTACACGCATACTGTAAATACGCGTCACTGGCGGGAAGAGCCGGGGTTGTAAATATAACCCTGACCAAGACACCACTTTGCTTGGTTGTAAGCCATTCAATTGAACATATACCGTTGCATCCACGTCTCGATAAGAAGCGTAAATGCATTCCAGCTAGCAATGTGAATAAACAAGTTCCTCATATATCGCATTCTTTGTAATAACGGAAGCGACCCTAATCAATGAATCGGAAGTGAATACTTTTTTCAGCTTCGACAGCAGTTTGTTAACTAACAGTAGAGAATACCAGATTACACGCATACTGGAATTACGCGCGACTGGCGGGAAGAGCAGGGGTTGTAAATATAACATTGATCAAGACCCCACTTTGCTTGGTTTTGAGCTATTCAATTTAATATATGCTGATGCATCCACGTCTCGATAAGTAGCGTAAATGCATTCCAGCTAGCAATGTGAATACACAAGTTCTTCATACATCGCATTCTTTGTAAAGACGGAAGCGACCCTAATCAATGAATCCAAACTGAAGACTTTTTTCAGCTCCGACAGCATTTTCTTAACGAACAGAAGAGAATACCAGATTGCACGCATAGTGGAATTACGCGCGACTGGCTTGAACAGCAGGGGTTGTAAATATAACCCTGACCATGACCCCATTTTGCTTGGTTTTAAGTCATTCAATTTAATATATGCCGAGGCATCCACGTCTCGATAAGTAGCGTATATGTATTCCAGCTAACAATGTGAATACAAGAGTTCTTCATATATCGCATTCTTTGTAAAAACGGAAGCGACCCTAATCAATGAATCCCAACTGAAGACTGCTTTCAGCTCCGACAGCGTTTTCTTAACGAACAGTTCAGAATACCAGATTACACGCATACTGTAAATACGAGTCACTGGTGGGAAGAGCCGGGGTCGTAAATATAACCCTGACCAAGACCCCACTTTGCTTGGTTGTAAGCCACTCAATTGAATATATACCGTTGCATCCACGTCTCGATAAGAAGCGTAAATGCATTCCAGCTAGCAATGTGAATAAACAAGTTCCTCATATATCGCATTCTTTGTAATAGCGGAAGCGACCCTAATCAATGAATCGGAACTGAAGACTTTTTTCAGCTTCGACAGCAGTTTGTTAACGAACAGTAGAGAATACCAGATTACACGCATACTGGAATTACGCGCGACTGGCGGGAAGAGCAGGGGTTGCAAATATAACATCGATCAAGACCCCACTTTGCTTGGTTGTAAGCCATTCAATTGAATATATACGGTTGCATCCACGTCTCGATAAGTAGCGTAAATGCATTCCAGCTAGCAATGTGAATACACAAGTTCTTCATATAATGCATTCTTTGTAAAGACGGAAGCGACCCTAATCAATGAATCCCAACTGAAGACTTTATTCAGCTCCGAGAGCATTTTTTTAACGAACAGTAGAGAATACCAGATTACACGCATAGTGGAATTACGCGCGACTGGCTTGAACAGCAGGGGCTGTAAATATAACCCTGACCAAGACCCCACTTTGCTTGGTTGTAAGCCATTCAATTGAATATATACCGTTGCATCCACGTCTCGATAAGAAGCGTAAATGCATTCCATTTAGCAATGTGAATAAACAAGTTCCTCATATATGGCATTCTTTGTAATAACGGAGGCGACCCTAATCAATGAATCGGAACTGAAGACTTTTTTCAGCTTCGACAGCAGTTTGTTAACAGTAGAGAATACCAGATTACACGCATACTGGAATTACGCGCGACTGGCGGGAAGAGCAGGGGTTGTAAATATAACATTGATCAAGACACCACTTTGCTTGGTTTTGAGCCATTCAACTGAATATACGCTGATGCATCCACGTCTCGATAAGTAGCGTAAATGCATTCCAGCTAGCAATGTAAATACACAAGTTCTTCATACATCGCATTCCTTGTAAAGACGGAAGCTACCCTAATCAATGAATCCCAACTGAAGACTTTTTTCAGCTTCGACAGCGGTTTGTTAACGAACAGCAGGGAATACCAGATTACACGCATACTGGATTTACGCGCGACTGGCGGGAAGAGCAGGGGTTGTAAATATAACATTGATCAAGACCCCACTTTGCTTGGTTGTAAGCCATTCAATTGAATATATGCCGAGGCATCCACGTCTCGATAAGTAGCGTATATGTATTCCAGCTAACAATGTGAATACACAAGTTCTTCATATAACGCATTCTTTGTAAAAACGGAAGCGACCCTAATCAATGAATCCCAACTGAAGACTGCTTTCAGCTCCGACAGCGTTTTCTTAACGAACAGTTCAGAATACCAGATTACACGCATACTGTAAATACGAGTCACTGGTGGGAAGAGCCGGGTTGTAAATATAACCCTGGTCAAGACCCTACTTTCCTTGGTTGTAAGCCATTCAATTGAACATATACCGTTGCATCCACGTCTCGATAAGAAGCGTAAATGCATTCCATTTAGCAATGTGAATAAACAAGTTCCTCATATATGGCATTCTTTGTAATAACGGAGGCGACCCTAATCAATGAATCCCAACTGAAGACTTTTTTCCGCTCCGACAGCATTTTCTTAACGAACAGAAGAGAATACCAGATTGCACGCATAGTGGAATTACGCGCGACTGGCTTGAACAGCAGGGGTTGTAAATATAACCCTGACCAAGACCCCAATTTGCTTGGTTTTAAGTCATTCAATTTAATATATGCCGAGGCATCCACGTCTCGATAAGTAGCGTATATGTATTCCAGCTAACAATGTGAATACAAGAGTTCTTCATATATCGCATTCTTTGTAAAAACGGAAGCGACCCTAATCAATGAATCCCAACTGAAGACTGCTTTCAGCTCCGACAGCGGTTTGTTAACGAAGAGTA
Organism: Dermacentor andersoni; assembly: GCF_023375885.2. Classification (NCBI taxonomy): domain Eukaryota; kingdom Metazoa; phylum Arthropoda; class Arachnida; order Ixodida; family Ixodidae; genus Dermacentor; species Dermacentor andersoni. Next base: position 34,674,105 of record NC_092818.1, read on the forward strand.
GGGAATACCAGATTACACGCATACTGGATTTACGCGCGACTGGCGGGAAGAGCAGGGGTTGTAAATATAACATTGATCAAGACCCCACTTTGCTTGGTTGTAAGCCATTCAATTGAATATATGCCGAGGCATCCACGTCTCGATAAGTAGCGTATATGTATTCCAGCTAACAATGTGAATACACAAGTTCTTCATATATCGCATTCTTTGTAAAAACGGAAGCGACCCTAATCAATGAATTGCAACTGAAGACTGCTTTCAGCTCCGACAGCGTTTTCTTAACGAACAGTTCAGAATACCAGATTACACGCATACTGTAAATACGAGTCACTGGTGGGAAGAGCCGGGTTGTAAATATAGCCCTGGTCAAGACCCTACTTTGCTTGGTTGTAAGCCATTCAATTGAACATATACCGTTGCATCCACGTCTCGATAAGTAGCGTAAATGCATTCCAGCTAGCAATGTGAATACACAAGTTCTTCATATATTGCATTCTTTGTAAAGACGGAAGCGACCCTAATCAATGAATCCCAACTCAAGACTTTTTTCCGCTCCGACAGCATTTTCTTAACGAACAGAAGAGAATACCAGATTGCACGCATAGTGGAATTACGCGCGACTGGCTTGAACAGCAGGGGTTGTAAATATAACCCTGACCAAGACCCCACTTTGCTTGGTTTTAAGTCATTCAATTTAATATATGCCGAGGCATCCACGTCTCGATAAGTAGCGTATATGTATTCCAGCTAACAATGTGAATACAAGAGTTCTTCATATATCGCATTCTTTGTAAAAACGGAAGCGACCCTAATCAATGAATCACTACTGAAGACTTTTTTCAGCTCCGACAGCATTTTCTTAACGAACAGTTGAGAATTCCAGACTACACGCATACTGTAAATACGCGTCACTGGCGGGAAGAGATGGGGTTGTAAATATAACCCTGGTCAAGACCCCACTTTGCTTGGTTGTAACCATTCAATTGAACATATACCGTTGCATCCACGTCTCGATAAGTGGCGTAAATGCATTCCAGCTAGCAATGTGAATAAACAAGTTCTTCATATATTGCATTCTTTGTAGTAACGGAAACGACCCTAATCAATGAATCTCAACTGAAGACTTTTTTCAGCTCCGACAGCATTTTCTTAACGAACAGTTGAGAATACCAGATTGCACGCATAGTGGAATTACGCGCGATTGGCTTGAAGAGCAGGGGTTGTAAATATAACCCTGACCAAGACCCCACTTTGCTTGGTTTTAAGCCATTCAATTGAATATATGCCGAGGCATCCACGTCTCGATATGTAGAGTATTTCTATTCCAGCTAACAATGTGATTACACAAGTTCTTCATATATCGCATTCTTTGTAAAAACGGAAGCGACCCTAATCAATGAATCCCAACTGAAGACTGCTTTCAGCTCCGACAGCGTTTTCTTAACGAACAGTTGAGAATACCAGATTACACGCATACTGCAAATACGAGTCACTGGCGGGAAGAGCAGGGGTTGTAAATATAACATTGATCAAGACCCCACTTTGCTTGGTTTTGAGCAATTCAATTGAATATATGCTGATGCATCCACGTCTCGATAAGTAGCGTAAATGCATTCTAGCTAGCAATGTGAATACACAAGTTCTTCATACATCGCATTCTTTGTAAAGACGGAAGCGACCATAATCAATGAATCCCAACTGAAGACTTTTTTCAGCTCCGACAGCGTTTTCTTAACGAACAGTTGAGAATACCAGATTACACGCATACTGCAAATACGAGTCACTGGCGGGAAGAGCAGGGGTTGTAAATATAACATTGATCAAGGCCCAACTTTGCTTGGTTGTAAGCCATTCAATTGAATATATGGTGTTGCATCCACGTCTCGATAACTAGCGTATGTATATTCCAGCTACCAATGTGAATACACAATTTCTTCATATATCGCATTCTTTGTAAAGACAGAAGCGACCCTAATCAATGAATCCCTACTGAAGACTTTTTTCAGCTCCGACAGCATTTTCTTAACGAACAGTTGAGAATTCCAGATTACACGCATTCTGTAAATACGCGTCACTGGCGGGAAGAGCCGGGGTTGTAAATATAACCCTGACCAAGACCCCACTTTGCTTGGTTGTAAGCCATTCAATTGAATATATACCGTTGCATCCACGTCTCGATAAGAAGCGTAAATGCATTCCAGCTAGCAATGTGAATAAACAAGTTCCTCATATATCGCACTCTTTGTATTAACGGAAGCGACCCTAATCAATGAATCGGAACTGAAGACTTTTTTCAGCTTCGACAGCAGTTTGTTAACTAACAGTAGAGAATACCAGATTACACGCATACTGGAATTACGCGCGACTGGCGGGAAGAGCAGGGGTTGTAAATATAACATTGATCAAGACCCCACTTTGCTTGGTTTTGAGCTATTCAATTGAATATATGCTGATGCATCCACGTCTCGATAAGTAGCGTAAATGCATTCCAGCTAGCAATGTGAATACACAAGTTCTTCATACATCGCATTCTTTGTAAAGACGGAAGCGACCATAATCAATGAATCCCAACTGAAGACTTTTTTCAGCTTCGACAGCGGTTTGTAAACGAACAGTAGGGAATACCAGATTACACGCATACTGGATTTACGCGCGACTGGCGGGAAGAGCAGGGGTTGTAAATATAACATTGATCAAGACCCCACTTTGCTTGGTTGTAAGCCATTCAATTGAATATATACCGTTGCATCCACGTCTCGATAAGTAGCGTAAATGCATTCCAGCTAGCAATGTGAATACACAAGTTCTTCATATATTGCATTCTTTGTAAAGACGGAAGCGACCCTAATCAATGAATCCCAACTGAAGACTTTTTTCAGCTCCGACAGCATTTTTTTAACGAACAGTAGAGAATACCAGATTACACGCATAGTGGAATTACGCGCGACAGGCTTGAACAGCAGGGGCTGTAAATATAACCCTGACCAAGACGCCACTTTGCTTGGTTTTAAGCCATTCAATTGATTATATGCCGAGGCATCCACTTCTCGATAAGTAGCGTATATGTATTCCAGCTAACAATGTGAATACAAGAGTTCTTCATATATCGCATTCTTTGTAAAGACAGAAGCGACCCTAATCAATGAATCCCTACTGAAGACTTTTTTCAGCTCCGACAGCATTTTCTTAACGAACAGTTGAGAATTCCAGATTACACGCATTCTGTAAATACGCGTCACTGGCGGGAAGAGCCGGGGTTGTAAATATAACCCTGACGAAGACCCCACTTTGCTTGGTTTTAAGCCATTCAATTGAATATATCCCTTTGCATCCACCTCTCGATAAGTAGCGTATATGTATTCCAGCTAACAATGTGAATAAATAAGTTCTTTATATATCGCATTCTTTGTAATGACGGAAGCGACCCTAATCAATGAATCGCAACTAAAGACTTTTTTCAGCTTAGACAGCAGTTTGTTCACGAACAGTAGAGAATACCAGATTACACGCATACTAGAATTGCGCATGACTGGCTTGAAGAGCAGGGGCTGTAAATATAAGCCTGACCAAGACCCCACTTTGCTTTGTTTTAAGCCATTCAATAGAATATATCCCTTTGCATCCACCTGTCGATAAGTAGCGTATATGTATTCCAGCTAACAATGTGAATACACAAGTTCTCCATATATCGCATTCTTTGTAAAGACGGAAGCGACCCTAATCAATGCATACCAACTGAAGACTTTTTTCAGCTCCGACAGCATTTTCTTAACGAACAGTTGAGAAAACCAGATTACACGCATACTGTAATTACGCGTCACTGGCGGGAAGAGCCGGGGTTGTAAATATAACCCTGACCAAGACCCCACTTTGCTTGGTTGTAAGCCATTCAATTGAATATACACCGTTGCATCCACGTCTCGGTAAGTAGCGTAAATGTATTCCAGCTACCAATGTGAATAAACATGTTCTTCATATATCGCACTCTTTGAAATGATTGCAGCGAACCAAATCAATGAATCGCAGTGAAGACTTTTTTCAGCTTCGACAGCAGATCGTTAACGAACCGTAGAGAATACCAGATTACAAGCATACTGGAATTACGCGTGACTGGCTTGAAGAGCAGGCGTTGTAAATATAACCCTGACCAAGACCCCACTTTGCTTGTTTGTAAGCCATCCACTTGAATATATGACGATGCATCCACGTCTCGATAAGCGGCGTAAATGCATTCCAGCTGCCAATGTTAATACACAAGTTCTTCATATATCGCATTCTTTGTAATGACGGAAGCGACCCTAATCAATGAATCGCAACTAAAGACTTTTTTCAGTTCGACAGCAGTTTTTAACGAAAAGTAGAGAATACCAGATTACGCGCATACGGGAATAATGCGTGACTGGCTTGAAGAGCAGGGGTTGTAAATATAACCCTGATCAAGACATCACTTTGCTTGGTTGTAAGCCATTCAATTGAATATATGACGATGCATCCACGTCTCGTTAAGTAGCGTAAATGTATTCCAGCTACCAATGTGAACACCGAAGTTCTTCATATATCGCATTCTTTGCAAAGACGGAAGCGACCCTAATCAATGAATCTCAACTGAAGACTTTTTTCAGCTCCGACAGCATTTTCTTAACGAACAGTTGAGAATTCCAGATTACACGCATTCTGTAAATACGCGTCACTGGCGGGAAGAGCCGGGGTTGTAAATATAACCCTGACCAAGACCCCACTTTGCTTGGTTGTAAGCCATTCAATTGAGTATATACCGTTGCATCCACGTCTCGATAAGTAGCGTAAATGCATTCCAGCTAGCAATGTGAATAAACAAATTCTTCATATATCGCATTCTTTGTAATAACGGAAGCGACCCTAGTCAATGAATCGCAACTGAAGACTTTTTTCAGCTTCGACAGCGGTTTGTTAACGAACAGTAGCGAATACCATATTACACGCATACTGGAATTACGGGTGACTGGCTTGAAGAGCAGGGGCTGTAAATATAAGCCTGACCAAGACCCCACTTTGCTTGGTTTTAAGCCATTCAATTGAATATATCCCTTTGCATCCACCTGTCGATAAGTAGCGTATATGTATTCCAGCTAACAATGCGAATACACAAGTTCTCCATATATCGCATTCTTTGTAAAGACGGAAGCGACCCTAATCAATGCATACCAACTGAAGACTTTTTTCAGCTCCGACAGCATTTTCTTAACGAACAGTTGAGAAAACCAGATTACACGCATACTGTAATTACGCGTCACTGGCGGGAAGAGCCGGGGTTGTAAATATAACCCTGACCAAGACCCCACTTTGCTTGGTTGTAAGCCATTCAATTGAATATACACCGTTGCATCCACGTCTCGGTAAGTAGCGTAAATGTATTCCAGCTACCAATGTGAATAAACATGTTCTTCATATATCGCACTCTTTGAAATGATTGCAGCGAACCAAATCAATGAATCGCAGTGAAGACTTTTTTCAGCTCCGACAGCATTTTCTTAACGAACAGTTGAGAATTCCAGATTACACGCATTCTGTAAATACGCGTCACTGGCGGGAAGAGCCGGGGTTGTAAATATAACCCTGACCAAAACCCCACTTTGCTTGGTTGTAAGCCATTCAATTGAATATATACCGTTGCATCCACGTCTCGATAAGAAGCGTAAATGCATTCCAGCTAGCAATGTGAATAAACAAGTTCCTCATATATCGCATTCTTTGTAATAACGGAAGCGACCCTAATCAATGAATCGGAACTGAAGACTTTTTTCAGCTTCGACAGCAGTTTGTTAACTAACAGTAGAGAATACCAGATTACACGCATACTGGAATTACGCGCGACTGGCGGGAAGAGCAGGGGTTGTAAATATAACATTGATCAAGACCCCACTTTGCTTGGTTTTGAGCTATTCAATTGAATATATGCTGATGCATCCACGTCTCGATAAGTAGCGTAAATGCATTCCTGCTAGCAATGTGAATACACAAGTTCTTCATACATCGCATTCTTTGTAAAGACGGAAGCGACCCTAATCAATGAATCCCAACTGAAGACTTTTTTCAGCTTCGACAGCGGTTTGTAAACGAACAGTAGGGAATACCAGATTACACGCATACTGGATTTACGCGCGACTGGCGGGAAGAGCAGGGGTTGTAAATATAACATTGATCAAGACCCCACTTTGCTTGGTTGTAAGCCATTCAATTGAATATATACCGTTGCATCCACGTCTCGATAAGTAGCGTAAATGCATTCCAGCTAGCAATGTGAATACACAAGTTCTTCATATATTGCATTCTTTGTAAAGACGGAAGCGACCCTAATCAATGAATCCCAACTGAAGACTTTTTTCAGCTCCGACAGCATTTTTTTAACGAACAGTAGAGAATACCAGATTACACGCATAGTGGAATTACGCGCGACAGGCTTGAACAGCAGGGGCTGTAAATATAACCCTGACCAAGACCCCACTTTGCTTGGTTTTAAGCCATTCAATTGATTATATGCCGAGGCATCCACTTCTCGATAAGTAGCGTATATGTATTCCAGCTAACAATGTGAATACAAGAGTTCTTCATATATCGCATTCTTTGTAAAGACAGAAGCGACCCTAATCAATGAATCCCTACTGAAGACTTTTTTCAGCTCCGACAGCATTTTCTTAACGAACAGTTGAGAATTCCAGATTACACGCATTCTGTAAATACGCGTCACTGGCGGGAAGAGCGGGGGTTGTAAATATAACCCTGACCAAGACCCCACTTTGCTTGGTTGTAAGCCATTCAATTGAGTATATACCGTTGCATCCACGTCTCGATAAGTAGCGTAAATGCATTCCAGCTAGCAATGTGAATAAACAAATTCTTCATATATCGCATTCTTTGTAATAACGGAAGCGACCCTAGTCAATGAATCGCAACTGAAGACTTTTTTCAGCTTCGACAGCGGTTTGTTAACGAACAGTAGCGAATACCATATTACACGCATACTGGAATTACGGGTGACTGGCTTGAAGAGGGGCTGTAAATATAAGCCTGACCAAGACCCCACTTTGCTTGGTTTTAAGCCATTCAATTGAATATATCCCTTTGCATCCACCTCTCGATAAGTAGCGTATATGTATTCCAGCTAACAATGTGAATAAATAAGTTCTTTATATATCGCATTCTTTGTAATGACGGAAGCGACCCTAATCAATGAATCGCAACTAAAGACTTTTTTCAGCTTAGACAGCAGTTTGTTCACGAAAAGTAGAGAATACCAGATTACACGCATACTAGAATTGCGCATGACTGGCTTGAAGAGCAGGGGCTGTAAATATAAGCCTGACCAAGACCCCACTTTGCTTGGTTTTAAGCCATTCAATTGAATATATCCCTTTGCATCCACCTGTCGATAAGTAGCGTATATGTATTCCAGCTAACAATGTGAATACACAAGTTCTCCATATATCGCATTCTTTGTAAAGACGGAAGCGACCCTAATCAATGCATACCAACTGAAGACTTTTTTCAGCTCTGACAGCATTTTCTTAACGAACAGTTGAGAAAACCAGATTACACGCATACTGTAATTACGCGTCACTGGCGGGAAGAGCCGGGGTTGTAAATATAACCCTGACCAAGACCCCACTTTGCTTGGTTGTAAGCCATTCAATTGAATATACACCGTTGCATCCACGTCTCGGTAAGTAGCGTAAATGTATTCCAGCTACCAATGTGAATAAACATGTTCTTCATATATCGCACTCTTTGAAATGATTGCAGCGAACCAAATCAATGAATCGCAGTGAAGACTTTTTTCAGCTTCGACAGCAGATCGTTAACGAACCGTAGAGAATACCAGATTACAAGCATACTGGAATTACGCGTGACTGGCTTGAAGAGCAGGCGTTGTAAATATAACCCTGACCAAGACACCACTTTGCTTGTTTGTAAGCCATCCACTTGAATATATGACGATGCATCCACGTCTCGATAAGCGGCGTAAGTGTATTCCAGCTGCCAATGTTAATACACAAGTTCTTCATATATCGCATTCTTTGTAATGACGGAAGCGACCCTAATCAATGAATCGCAACTGAAGACTTTTTCCAGTTCGACAGCAGTTTTTAACGAAAAGTAGAGAATACCAGATTACGCGCATACGGGAATAACGCGTGACTGGCTTGAAGAGCAGGGGTTGTAAATATAACCCTGATCAAGACATCACTTTGCTTGGTTGTAAGCCATTCAATTGAATATATGACGATGCATCCACGTCTCGTTAAGTAGCGTAAATGTATTCCAGCTACCAATGTGAACACCGAAGTTCTTCATATATCGCATTCTTGGCAAAGACGGAAGCGACCCTAATCAATGAATCTCAACTGAAGACTTTTTTCAGCTTCGACAGCATTTTCCTAACGAACAGTAGAGAATACCAGATTACACGCACACTGGAATTACGCGTCACTGGTGGGAAGAGCCGGGGTTGTAAATATAACCCTGATCAAGACCCCACTTTGCTTCGTATTAAGCCATTCGATTGAATATATACCGTTGCATCCACGTATCTATTTGTAGCGTAAATGTATTCCAGCTACCAATGTGAATAAACATGTTCTTCATATATCGCACTCTTAGAAATGATTGCAGCGACCAAAATCAATGAATCGCAGTGAAGACTTTTTTCAGTTTCGACAGCAGATCGTTAACGAACCGTAGAGAATACCAGATTACAAGCATTCTGGAATTACGCGTTACTGGCTTGAAGAGCAGGCGTTGTAAATATAACCCTGACCAAGACCCCACTTTGCTTGGTTTTAAGCCATTCAATTGAATATATCCCTTTGCATCCACCTCTCGATAAGTAGCGTATATGTATTCCAGCTAACAATGTGAATAAATAAGTTCTTTATATATCGCATTCTTTGTAATGACGGAAGCGACCCTAATCAATGAATCGCAACTAAAGACTTGTTTCAGCTTAGACAGCAGTTTGTTCACGAACAGTAGAGAATACCAGATTACACGCATACTAGAATTACGCATGACTGGCTTGAAGAGCAGGGGCTGTAAATATAAGCCTGACCAAGACCCCACTTTGCTTGGTTTTAGGCCATTCAATTGAATATATCCCTTTGCATCCACGTCTCGATAAGTAGCGTAAATGCATTCCAGCTAGCAATGTGAATACAAAAGTTCTTCATATATTGCATTCGTTGTAAATACGGAAGCGACCCTAATCAATGAATCCCAACTGAAGAATGTTTTCAGCTCCGACAGCATTTTCTTAACGAACAGTAGAGAATACCAGATTACACGCATAGTGGAATTACGCGCGACTGGTTTGAAGAGCAGGGGTTGTAAATATAACCCTGACCAAGACCCCACTTTGCTTGGTTTTAAGCCATTCTATTGAATATATGCCGAGGCATCCACGTCTCGATAAGTAGCGTAAATGTATTCCAGCTAGCAATGTCAATACACAAGTTCTTCATATATTGCATTCGTTGTAAAGACGGAAGCGACCCTAATCAATGAATCCCAACTGAAGAATGTTTACAGCTCCGACAGCATTTTCTTAACGAACAGTAGAGAATACCAGCTTACACGCATAGTGGAATTACGCGCGACTGGCTTGAAGAGGGGCTGTAAATATAAGCCTGACCAAGACCCCACTTTGCTTGGTTGTAAGCCATTCAATTGAATATATACCGTTGCATCCACGTCTCGATAAGTAGCGTAAATGCATTCCAGCTAACAATGTGAATACACAAGTTCTTCATATATCGCATTCTTTGTAAAGACGGAAGCGACCCTAATCAATGAATCGCAACTGAAGACTTTTATCAGCTTCGACAGTGGTTTGTTAACGAACAGTAGAGAATACCAGATTACACGCATAGTGGAATAACGCGTGACTGGCTTGAAGAGCAGGGGTTGTAAATATAACCCTGACCAACACCCCACTTTGCTTGTTTTTAAGCCATTCAATTGAATATATCACGATGCATCCACGTCTCGATAAGTAGCGCAAATGTATTCCAGCTACCAATGTGAATAAATAAGTTCTTCATGTATCGCAGTCTTTGAAATGACGGAAGCGACCCTAATCAATGAATCGCAACTAAAGACTTTTTTCAGCTTAGACAGCAGTTTCTTCACGAACAGTAGAGAACACCAGATTACACTCATACTAGAATTACGCGTGACTGGCGGGAAGAGCCGGGGTTGTAAATATAACCCTGACCAAGACCCCACTTTGCTTGGTTGTAAGCCATTCAATTGAATATATACCGTTGCATCCACGTCTCGATAAGTAGCGTAAATGCATTCCAGCTAGCAATGTGAATAAACAAGTTCTTCATAAATCGCTTTCTTTGTAAAGACGGAAGCGACCCTAATCAATGAATCCCAACTGAAGACTTTTTTCAGCTTCGACAGCATTTTCTTAACGAACAGTTGAGAAAACCAGATTACACGCATGCTGGATTTACCCGTCACTGGCGGGAAGAGCAGGGGTTGTAAATACAACCCTGATCAAGACGCCACTTTCCTTGGTTTAAGCCATTCAAGTGAATATATACCGTTGCATTTACGTCTCTAAAAGTAGCGTAAATGAATTCCAGCTAGCAATGTGAATACACAAGTTCTTCATATATCGCATTATTTGTAAAGACCGAAGCGACCCTAATCAATGAATCCCAACTGAAGACTTTTTTCAGCTCCGACAGCATTTTCTTAACGAACAGTAGAGAATACCAGATTACACGCATAGTGGAATTACGCGCCACTGGCGGGAAGAGCAGGGGTTGTAAATACAACCCTGATCAAGACGCCACTTTCCTTGGTTTAAGCCATTGAATTGAATATATACCGTTGCATCCACGTCTCTAAAAGTAGCGTAAATGAATTCCAGCTAACAATGTGAATACAAGAGTTCTTCATATATCGCATTCTTTGTAAAGACGGAAGCGACCCTAATCAATGAATCCCAACTGAAGACTTTTTTCAGCTCCGACAGCATTTTCTTAACGAACAGTAGAGAATACCAGATTACACGCATAGTGGAATTACGCGCCACTGGCGGGACGAGCAGGGGTTGTAAATACAACCCTGATCAAGACGCCACTTTCCTTGGTTTAAGCCATTGAATTGAATATATACCGTTGCATCCACGTCTCTAAAAGTAGCGTAAATGAATTCCAGCTAACAATGTGAATACAAGAGTTCTTCATATATCGCATTCTTTGTAAAGACGGAAGCGACCCTAATCAATGAATCCCAACTGAAGACATTTTTCAGCTCCGACAGCATTTTCTTAACGACCAGTAGAGAATACCAGATTACACGCATAGTGGAAATACGCGCGACTGGCTTGAACAGCAGGGGTTGTAAATATAACCCTGACCAAGACCCCACTTTGCTTGGTTTTAAGTCATTCAATTTAATATATGCCGAGGCATCCACGTCTCGATATGTAGCGTACATCTATTCCAGCTAACAATGTGATTACACAAGTTCTTCATGTATCGCATTCTTTGTAAAAACGGAAGCGACCCTAATCAATGAATCCCTACTGAAGATTTTTTCAGCTCCGACACCATTTTCCTAACGAACAGTTGAGAATTCCAGATTACACGCATACTGTAAATACGCGTCACTGGCGGGAAGAGCCGGGGTTGTAAATAAAACCCTGACCAAGACACCACTTTGCTTGGTTGTAAGCCATTCAATTGAATATATACCGTTGCATCCACGTCTCGATAAGAAGCGTAAATGCATTCCAGCTAGCAATGTGAATAAACAAGTTCCTCATATATCGCATTCTTTGTAATAACGGAAGCGACCCTAATCAATGAATCGGAAGTGAATACTTTTTTCAGCTTCGACAGCAGTTTCTTAACTAACAGTAGAGAATACCAGATTACACGCATACTGGAATTACGCGGGACTGGCGGGAAGAGCAGGGGTTGTAAATATAACATTGATCAAGACCCCACTTTGCTTGGTTTTGAGCTATTCAATTGAATATATGCTGATGCATCCACGTCTCGATAAGTAGCGTAAATGCATTCCAGCTAGCAATGTGAATACACAAGTTCTTCATACATCGCATTCTTTGTAAAGACGGAAGCGACCCCAATCAATGAATCCAAACTGAAGACTTTTTTCAGCTCCGACAGCATTTTCTTAACGAACAGAAGAGAATACCAGATTGCACGCATAGTGGAATTACGCGCGACTGGCTTGAACAGCAGGGGTTGTAAATATAACCCTGACCAAGACCCCACTTTGCTTGCTTGTAAGCCATTCAATTGAATATATACCGTTGCATCCACGTCTCGATAAGAAGCGTAAATGCATTCCAGCTAGCAATGTGAATAAACAAGTTCCTCATATATCGCACTCTTTGTATTAACGCAAGCGACCCTAATCAATGAATCCCAACTGAAGACTTTTTTCAGCTTCGACAGCGCTTTGTAAACGAACAGTAGGGAATACCAGATTACACGCATACTGGATTTACGCGCGACTGGCGGGAAGAGCAGGAGTTGTAAATATTACATTGATCAAGACCCCACTTTGCTTGGTTGTAAGCCATTCAATTGAATATATACCGTTGCATCCACGTCTCGATAAGTAGCGTAAATGCATTCCAGCTAGCAATGTGAATACACAAGTTCTTCATATATTGCATTCTTTGTAAAGACTGAAGCGACCCTAATCAATGAATCCCAACTGAAGACTTTTTTCAGCTCCGACAGCATTTTTTTAACGAACACTAGAGAATACGAGATTACACGCATAGTTGAATTACGCGCGACAGGCTTAAACAGCAGGGGCTGTAAATATAACCCTGACCAAGACCCCACTTTGCTTGGTTTTAAGCCATTCAATTGATTATATGCCGAGGCATCCACTTCTCGATAAGTAGCGTATATGTATTCCAGCTAACAATGTGAATACAAGAGTTCTTCATATATCGCATTCTTTGTAAAGACAGAAGCGACCCTAATCAATGAATCCCTACTGAAGACTTTTTTCAGCTCCGACAGCATTTTCTTAACGAACAGTTGAGAATTCCAGATTACACGCATTCTGTAAATACGCGTCACTGGCGGGAAGAGCCGGGGTTGTAAATATAACCCTGACCAAGACCCCACTTTGCTTGGTTGTAAGCCATTCAATTGAGTATATACCGTTGCATCCACGTCTCGATAAGTAGCGTAAATGCATTCCAGCTAGCAATGTGAATAAACAAATTCTTCATATATCGCATTCTTTGTAATAACGGAAGCGACCCTAGTCAATGAATCGCAACTGAAGACTTTTTTCAGCTTCGACAGCGGTTTGTTAACGAACAGTAGCGAATACCATATTACACGCATACTGGAATTACGGGTGACTGGCTTGAAGAGGGGCTGTAAATATAAGCCTGACCAAGACCCCACTTTGCTTGGTTTTAAGCCATTCAATTGAATATATCCCTTTGCATCCACCTCTCGATAAGTAGCGTATATGTATTCCAGCTAACAATGTGAATAAATAAGTTCTTTATATATCGCATTCTTTGTAATGACGGAAGCGACCCTAATCAATGAATCGCAACTAAAGACTTTTTTCAGCTTAGACAGCAGTTTGTTCACGAACAGTAGAGAATACCAGATTACACGCATACTAGAATTGCGCATGACTGGCTTGAAGAGCAGGGGCTGTAAATATAAGCCTGACCAAGACCCCACTTTGCTTGGTTTTAAGCCATTCAATTGAATATATCCCTTTGCATCCACCTGTCGATAAGTAGCGTATATGTATTCCAGCTAACAATGTGAATACACAAGTTCTCCATATATCGCATTCTTTGTAAAGACGGAAGCGACCCTAATCAATGCATACCAACTGAAGACTTTTTTCAGCTCCGACAGCATTTTCTTAACGAACAGTTGAGAAAACCAGATTACACGCAAACTGTAATTACGCGTCACTGGCGGGAAGAGCCGGGGTTGTAAATATAACCCTGACCAAGACCCCACTTTGCTTGGTTGTAAGCCATTCAATTGAATATACACCGTTGCATCCACGTCTCGGTAAGTAGCGTAAATGTATTCCAGCTACCAATGTGAATAAACATGTTCTTCATATATCGCACTCTTTGAAATGATTGCAGCGAACCAAATCAATGGATCGCAGTGAAGACTTTTTTCAGCTTCGACAGCAGATCGTTAACGAACCGAAGAGAATACCAGATTACAAGCATACTGGAATTACGCGTGACTGGCTTGAAGAGCAGGCGTTGTAAATATAACCCTGACCAAGACACCACTTTGCTTGTTTGTAAGCTATCCACTTGAATATATGACGATGCATCCACGTCTCGATAAGCGGCGTAAGTGTATTCCAGCTGCCAATGTTAATACACAAGTTCTTCATATATCGCATTCTTTGTAAAGACAGAAGCGACCCTAATCAATGAATCCCTACTGAAGACTTTTTTCAGCTCCGACAGCATTTTCTTAACGAACAGTTGAGAATTCCAGATTACACGCATTCTGTAAATACGCGTCACTGGCGGGAAGAGCCGGGGTTGTAAATATAACCCTGACCAAGACCCCACTTTGCTTGGTTGTAAGCCATTCAATTGAGTATATACCGTTGCATCCACGTCTCGATAAGTAGCGTAAATGCATTCCAGCTAGCAATGTGAATAAACAAATTCTTCATATATCGCATTCTTTGTAATAACGGAAGCGACCCTAGTCAATGAATCGCAACTGAAGACTTTTTTCAGCTTCGACAGCGGTTTGTTAACGAACAGTAGCGAATACCATATTACACGCATACTGGAATTACGGGTGACTGGCTTGAAGAGGGGCTGTAAATATAAGCCTGACCAAGACCCCACTTTGCTTGGTTTTAAGCCATTCAATTGAATATATCCCTTTGCATCCACCTCTCGATAAGTAGCGTATATGTATTCCAGCTAACAATGTGAATAAATAAGTTCTTTATATATCGCATTCTTTGTAATGACGGAAGCGACCCTAATCAATGAATCGCAACTAAAGACTTTTTTCAGCTTAGACAGCAGTTTGTTCACGAACAGTAGAGAATACCAGATTACACGCATACTAGAATTGCGCATGACTGGCTTGAAGAGCAGGGGCTGTAAATATAAGCCTGACCAAGACCCCACTTTGCTTGGTTTTAAGCCATTCAATTGAATATATCCCTTTGCATCCACCTGTCGATAAGTAGCGTATATGTATTCCAGCTAACAATGTGAATACACAAGTTCTCCATATATCGCATTCTTTGTAAAGACGGAAGCGACCCTAATCAATGCATACCAACTGAAGACTTTTTTCAGCTCCGACAGCATTTTCTTAACGAACAGTTGAGAAAACCAGATTACACGCAAACTGTAATTACGCGTCACTGGCGGGAAGAGCCGGGGTTGTAAATATAACCCTGACCAAGACCCCACTTTGCTTGGTTGTAAGCCATTCAATTGAATATACACCGTTGCATCCACGTCTCGGTAAGTAGCGTAAATGTATTCCAGCTACCAATGTGAATAAACATGTTCTTCATATATCGCACTCTTTGAAATGATTGCAGCGAACCAAATCAATGGATCGCAGTGAAGACTTTTTTCAGCTTCGACAGCAGATCGTTAACGAACCGAAGAGAATACCAGATTACAAGCATACTGGAATTACGCGTGACTGGCTTGAAGAGCAGGCGTTGTAAATATAACCCTGACCAAGACACCACTTTGCTTGTTTGTAAGCTATCCACTTGAATATATGACGATGCATCCACGTCTCGATAAGCGGCGTAAGTGTATTCCAGCTGCCAATGTTAATACACAAGTTCTTCATATATCGCATTCTTTGTAATGACGGAAGCGACCCTAATCAATGAATCGCAACTGAAGACTTTTTTCAGTTCGACAGCAGTTTTTAACGAAAAGTAGAGAATACCAGATTACGCACATACGGGAATAACGCGTGACTGGCTTGAAGAGCAGGGGTTGTAAATATAACCCTGATCAAGACATCACTTTGCTTGGTTGTAAGCCATTCAATTGAATATATGACGATGCATCCACGTCTCGTTAAGTAGCGTAAATGTATTCCAGCTACCAATGTGAACACCGAAGTTCTTCATATATCGCATTCTTTGCAAAGACGGAAGCGACCCTAATCAATGAATCTAAACTGAAGACTTTTTTCAGCTCCGACAGCATTTTCTTAACGAACAGTTGAGAATTCCAGATTACACGCATTCTGTAAATACGCGTCACTGGCGGGAAGAGCCGGGGTTGTAAATATAACCCTGACCAAGACCCCACTTTGCTTGGTTGTAAGCCATTCAATTGAGTATATACCGTTGCATCCACGTCTCGATAAGTAGCGTAAATGCATTCCAGCTAGCAATGTGAATAAACAAATTCTTCATATATCGCATTCTTTGTAATAACGGAAGCGACCCTAGTCAATGAATCGCAACTGAAGACTTTTTTTCAGCTTCGACAGCGGTTTGTTAACGAACAGTAGCGAATACCATATTACACGCATACTGGAATTACGGGTGACTGGCTTGAAGAGGGGCTGTAAATATAAGCCTGACCAAGACCCCACTTTGCTTGGTTTTAAGCCATTCAATTGAATATATCCCTTTGCATCCACCTCTCGATAAGTAGCGTATATGTATTCCAGCTAACAATGTGAATAAATAAGTTCTTTATATATCGCATTCTTTGTAATGACGGAAGCGACCCTAATCAATGAATCGCAACTAAAGACTTTTTTCAGCTTAGACAGCAGTTTGTTCACGAACAGTAGAGAATACCAGATTACACGCATACTAGAATTACGCGTCACTGGCGGGAAGAGCAGGGGCTGTAAATATAAGCCTGACCAAGACCCCACTTTGCTTGGTTTTAAGCCATTCAATTGAATATATCCCTTTGCATCCACCTGTCGATAAGTAGCGTATATGTATTCCAGCTAACAATGTGAATACACAAGTTCTCCATATATCGCATTCTTTGTAAAGACGGAAGCGACCCTAATCAATGCATACCAACTGAAGACTTTTTTCAGCTCCGACAGCATTTTCTTAACGAACAGTTGAGAAAACCAGATTACACGCAAACTGTAATTACGCGTCACTGGCGGGAAGAGCCGGGGTTGTAAATATAACCCTGACCAAGACCCCACTTTGCTTGGTTGTAAGCCATTCAATTGAATATACACCGTTGCATCCACGTCTCGGTAAGTAGCGTAAATGTATTCCAGCTACCAATGTGAATAAACATGTTCTTCAGATATCGCACTCTTTGAAATGATTGCAGCGAACCAAATCAATGAATCGCAGTGAAGACTTTTTTCAGCTTCGACAGCAGATCGTTAACGAACCGTAGAGAATACCAGATTACAAGCATACTGGAATTACGCGTGACTGGCTTGAAGAGCAGGCGTTGTAAATATAACCCTGACCAAGACACCACTTTGCTTGTTTGTAAGCTATCCACTTGAATATATGACGATGCATCCACGTCTCGATAAGCGGCGTAAGCGTATTCCAGCTGCCAATGTTAATACACAAGTTCTTCATATATCGCATTCTTTGTAATGACGGAAGCGACCCTAATCAATGAATCGCAACTGAAGACTTTTTTCAGTTCGACAGCAGTTTTTAACGAAAAGTAGAGAATACCAGATTACGCACATACGGGAATAACGCGTGACTGGCTTGAAGAGCAGGGGTTGTAAATATAACCCTGATCAAGACATCACTTTGCTTGGTTGTAAGCCATTCAATTGAATATATGACGATGCATCCACGTCTCGTTAAGTAGCGTAAATGTATTCCAGCTACCAATGTGAACACCGAAGTTCTTCATATATCGCATTCTTTGCAAAGACGGAAGCGACCCTAATCAATGAATCTAAACTGAAGACTTTTTTCAGCTCCGACAGCATTTTCTTAACGAACAGTTGAGAATTCCAGATTACACGCATTCTGTAAATACGCGTCACTGGCGGGAAGAGCCGGGGTTGTAAATATAACCCTGACCAAGACCCCACTTTGCTTGGTTGTAAGCCATTCAATTGAGTATATACCGTTGCATCCACGTCTCGATAAGTAGCGTAAATGCATTCCAGCTAGCAATGTGAATAAACAAATTCTTCATATATCGCATTCTTTGTAATAACGGAAGCGACCCTAGTCAATGAATCGCAACTGAAGACTTTTTTCAGCTTCGACAGCGGTTTGTTAACGAACAGTAGCGAATACCATATTACACGCATACTGGAATTACGGGTGACTGGCTTGAAGAGGGGCTGTAAATATAAGCCTGACCAAGACCCCACTTTGCTTGGTTTTAAGCCATTCAATTGAATATATCCCTTTGCATCCACCTCTCGATAAGTAGCGTATATGTATTCCAGCTAACAATGTGAATAAATAAGTTCTTTATATATCGCATTCTTTGTAATGACGGAAGCGACCCTAATCAATGAATCGCAACTAAAGACTTTTTTCAGCTTAGACAGCAGTTTGTTCACGAACAGTAGAGAATACCAGATTACACGCATACTAGAATTGCGCATGACTGGCTTGAAGAGCAGGGGCTGTAAATATAAGCCTGACCAAGACCCCACTTTGCTTGTCTTCTGTATCGGCCAGGCGGTCTGATAAGATTGTACCGAGAATGACGTGTGCCTGACCGGCATGCAGCGTTATCTATAAAAGTATCTATAAAAAATCGAAAACATACGCTCGTATTTTGAACGCTTCGAGAACTACGTAGACATAAATGATGTCCCTGCAGACAAGAAACTCAAGTTGTTTCTGAACGTACTCGGCGCGCAAGCGTATGAAGAGCTAAAGAAGATAACTGTTCCTCATTTGCCTTCTCAGAAGACTTTTGAGGAAATTAAACAGCTTCTGGAAGCTCATTTCAGCCCTGCTCACTCAATTATCGCAGAGCGCTGTAAATTTAATCGCCGAATGCAGCAAGAAAATGAAAGTGTCAAGGATTTCATCACTGAACTGAAGCATCTCGCAAGAGATTGCAATTACGGCACGTTCTTAAATGATGCCTTAAGGGACAGACTAGTGGCCGGTTTGCGTGACGAAGAGACGCAACGGGCTCTTTTTGCACAGGCTGACTTGACGTTCGAACTGGCGTGCAAAACAGCGCTAGAAAAAGAGCTAGCTGCGCAGCAGGCGAAGCAAATGCATGAGTATGACACAAAACCCTGTAGCGTCAGCGTCATTCAAGGCGAACGTCACCGTGATGAGCAAAAGAAATCCACGACGGTTGCATGGTCGAAAGATAAGCGAGAGGGAGAGCAACGAAGTGCGTGCAGGCATTGCGGAAAGCGTCATGCGGGAGAAAAATGTTGGTATCGGAACCACACCTGCAGAAATTGTAAGAAAAAAGGGCATTTGCAAGCCGTTTGCAAAAGAGGAGAAAAAGCTGTCAGATATGTTGACACCACGGACGACGAATCTGAAGATTTGAATTGTCACACTGTGTTCTACTCGGGCAAAAGTTCAAGGGGCTACAGCGTCGACCTAAACATTGAAGGGAAGACTGTTTCGCTGATAATTGACACCGGTGCAGCGGTCACGATCGTACCAGAGCAGTTGTATAAGCAGTATTTCCCGCATGTCAGATGTGTGGAATCAAAGGTGTCGTTGCGCACCTACACAGGAGAAAAGCTAAAGGTACTTGGAACAGCAAACGTATTAGTCAAACAGGAAGGAAGCGAGATCTCTTTGCCCATAGTGGTAGTGCAGGGAAACGGAACGCCAATGCCCGCTCTCATGGGAAGGGACTGGCTGGAAAAACTGCAGGTAAACTGGAAAGCAGTATAGTCTGTCCACGGATAAGACACCGGAGCAGAGGGTAGAAGCTTTACGGAAGAAGTATCCCGAGGTTTTCAAGAGCACCCCGGGTGTCGTCAAAAACTTCGAAGCTCGCATCCTGAGTCCACTCCAAGTACCCGTATTCAACGAGATTTTCTACCAACACCCTCCGAAGAAAATACGCCTGCTGACTCCTTGATTGGTGGTCCTACTGCGGACCAGCTTGAGGATGTTCGCTTAGATGACTCCACTTCAACTAAGGAACCGGCATCGCAGCCTGAGGCAAGACACTCAGCAGCGCAGCCTGCAAGTATCACCCCATCAACCATGGCATCACCTGAAGAGGTCCATCTGCGAAGAAGTAATCGCACAAGGCGTCCTCCTGATCGCTATCAAGCCTCCAACTTTGAGCGCGGAAAGAAACGCGTGTAGCTTTAATTAAGGAGGAAGGAATGTTCTGTATCGGCCAGGCGGTCTGATAAGATTGTACCGAGAATGACGTGTGCCTGACCGGCATGCAGCGTTATCTATAAAAGTACGCTGCTGCCTTGAATAAAGGGCTTTTTGCGTTGCTGCCACCGAAGCGTCTGTCTGCTGCTTAGAACAGAACAGCTTGGTTTTAAGCCATTCAATTGAATATATCCCTTTGCATCCACCTGTCGATAAGTAGCGTATATGTATTCCAGCTAACAATGTGAATACACAAGTTCTCCATATATCGCATTCTTTGTAAAGACGGAAGCGACCCTAATCAATGCATACCAACTGAAGACTTTTTTCAGCTCCGACAGCATTTTCTTAACGAACAGTTGAGAAAACCAGATTACACGCATACTGTAATTACGCGTCACTGGCGGGAAGAGCCGGGGTTGTAAATATAACCCTGACCAAGACCCCACTTTGCTTGGTTGTAAGCCATTCAATTGAATATACACCGTTGCATCCACGTCTCGGTAAGTAGCGTAAATGTATTCCAGCTACCAATGTGAATAAACATGTTCTTCATATATCGCACTCTTTGAAATGATTGCAGCGAACCAAATCAATGAATCGCAGTGAAGACTTTTTTCAGCTCCGACAGCATTTTCTTAACGAACAGTTGAGAATTCCAGATTACACGCATTCTGTAAATACGCGTCACTGGCGGGAAGAGCCGGGGTTGTAAATATAACCCTGACCAAGACCCCACTTTGCTTGGTTGTAAGCCATTCAATTGAATATATACCGTTGCATCCACGTCTCGATAAGAAGCGTAAATGCATTCCAGCTAGCAATGTGAATAAACAAGTTCCTCATATATCGCACTCTTTGTAATAACGGAAGCGACCCTAATCAATGAATCGGAACTGAAGACTTTTTTCAGCTTCGACAGCAGTTTGTTAACTAACAGTAGAGAATACCAGATTACACGCATACTGGAATTACGCGCGACTGGCGGGAAGAGCAGGGGTTGTAAATATAACATTGATCAAGACCCCACTTTGCTTGGTTTTGAGCTATTCAATTGAATATATGCTGATGCATCCACGTCTCGATAAGTAGCGTAAATGCATTCCAGCTAGCAATGTGAATACACAAGTTCTTCATACATCGCATTCTTTGTAAAGACGGAAGCGACCCTAATCAATGAATCCCAACTGAAGACTTTTTTCAGCTTCGACAGCGGTTTGTAAACGAACAGTAGGGAATACCAGATTACACGCATACTGGATTTACGCGCGACTGGCGGGAAGAGCAGGGGTTGTAAATATTACATTGATCAAGACCCCACTTTGCTTGGTTGTAAGCCATTCAATTGAATATATACCGTTGCATCCACGTCTCGATAAGTAGCGTAAATGCATTCCAGCTAGCAATGTGAGTACACAAGTTCTTCATACATCGCTTTCTTTGTAAAGACGGAAGCGACCCTAATCAATGAATCCCAACTGAAGACTTTTTTCAGCTTCGACAGCAGTTTGTTAACGAACAGTAGGGAATACCAGATTACACGCATACTGGATTTACGCGCGACTGGCGGGAAGAGCAGGGGTTGTAAATATAACATTGATCAAGGCCCAACTTTGCTTGGTTGTAAGCCATTCAATTGAATATATGCCGTTGCATCCACGTCTCGATAACTAGCGTATGTATATTCCAGCTACCAATGTGAATACACAATTTCTTCATATATCGCATTCTTTGTAAAGACAGAAGCGACCCTAATCAATGCATACCAACTGAAGACTTTTTTCAGCTCCGACAGCATTTTCTTAACGAACAGTTGAGAAAACCAGATTACACGCATACTGTAATTACGCGTCACTGGCGGGAAGAGCCGGGGTTGTAAATATAACCCTGACCAAGACCCCACTTTGCTTGGTTGTAAGCCATTTAATTGAATATACACCGTTGCATCCACGTCTCGGTAAGTAGCGTAAATGTATTCCAGCTACCAATGTGAATAAACATGTTCTTCATATATCGCACTCTTTGAAATGATTGCAGCGAACCAAATCAATGAATCGCAGTGAAGACGTTTTTCAGCTTCGACAGCAGATCGTTAACGAACCGTAGAGAATACCAGATTACAAGCATACTGGAATTACGCGTGACTGGCTTGAAGAGCAGGCGTTGTAAATATAACCCTGACCAAGACACCACTTTGCTTGTTTGTAAGCCATCCACTTGAATATATGACGATGCATCCACGTCTCGATAAGCGGCGTAAGTGTATTCCAGCTGCCAATGTTAATACACAAGTTCTTCATATATCGCATTCTTTGTAATGACGGAAGCGACCCTAATCAATGAATCGCAACTGAAGACTTTTTTCAGTTCGACAGCAGTTTTTAACGAAAAGTAGAGAATACCAGATTACGCGCATACGGGAATAACGCGTGACTGGCTTGAAGAGCAGGGGTTGTAAATATAACCCTGATCAAGACATCACTTTGCTTGGTTGTAAGCCATTCAATTGAATATATGACGATGCATCCACGTCTCGTTAAGTAGCGTAAATGTATTCCAGCTACCAATGTGAACACCGAAGTTCTTCATATATCGCATTCTTTGCAAAGACGGAAGCGACCCTAATCAATGAATCTCAACTGAAGACTTTTTTCAGCTTCGACAGCATTTTCCTAACGAACAGTAGAGAATACCAGATTACACGCACACTGGAATTACGTGTCACTGGTGGGAAGAGCCGGGGTTGTAAATATAACCCTGATCAAGACCCCACTTTGCTTCGTATTAAGCCATTCGATTGAATATATACCGTTGCATCCACGTATCTATTTGTAGCGTAAATGTATTCCAGCTACCAATGTGAATAAGCATGTTCTTCATATATCGCACTCTTTGAAATGATTGCAGCGACCAAAATCAATGAATCGCAGTGAAGACTTTTTTCAGCTTCGACAGCGGTTTGTTAACGAACAGTAGCGAATACCATATTACACGCATACTGGAATTACGGGTGACTGGCTTGAAGAGGGGCTGTAAATATAAGCCTGACCAAGAACCCACTTTGCTTGGTTTTAAGCCATTCAATTGAATATATCCCTTTGCATCCACCTCTCGATAAGTAGCGTATATGTATTCCAGCTAACAATGTGAATAAATAAGTTCTTTATATATCGCATTCTTTGTAATGACGGAAGCGACCCTAATCAATGAATCGCAACTAAAGACTTTTTTCAGCTTAGACAGCAGTTTGTTCACGAACAGTAGAGAATACCAGATTACACGCATACTAGAATTGCGCATGACTGGCTTGAAGAGCAGGGGCTGTAAATATAAGCCTGACCAAGACCCCACTTTGCTTGGTTTTAAGCCATTCAATTGAATATATCCCTTTGCATCCACCTGTCGATAAGTAGCGTATATGTATTCCAGCTAACAATGTGAATACACAAGTTCTCCATATATCGCATTCTTTGTAAAGACGGAAGCGACCCTAATCAATGCATACCAACTGAAGACTTTTTTCAGCTCCGACAGCATTTTCTTAACGAACAGTTGAGAAAACCAGATTACACGCATACTGTAATTACGCGTCACTGGCGGGAAGAGCCGGGGTTGTAAATATAACCCTGACCAAGACCCCACTTTGCTTGGTTGTAAGCCATTTAATTGAATATACACCGTTGCATCCACGTGTCGGTAAGTAGCGTAAATGTATTCCAGCTACCAATGTGAATAAACATGTTCTTCATATATCGCACTCTTTGAAATGATTGCAGCGAACCAAATCAATGAATCGCAGTGAAGACGTTTTTCAGCTTCGACAGCAGATCGTTAACGAACCGTAGAGAATACCAGATTACAAGCATACTGGAATTACGCGTGACTGGCTTGAAGAGCAGGCGTTGTAAATATAACCCTGACCAAGACACCACTTTGCTTGTTTGTAAGCCATCCACTTGAATATATGACGATGCATCCACGTCTCGATAAGCGGCCTAAGTGTATTCCAGCTGCCAATGTTAATACACAAGTTCTTCATATATCGCATTCTTTGTAATGACGGAAGCGACCCTAATCAATGAATCGCAACTGAAGACTTTTTTCAGTTCGACAGCAGTTTTTAACGTAAAGTAGAGAATACCAGATTACGCGCATACGGGAATAACGCGTGACTGGCTTGAAGAGCAGGGGTTGTAAATATAACCCTGATCAAGACATCACTTTGCTTGGTTGTAAGCCATTCAATTGAATATATGACGATGCATCCACGTCTCGTTAAGTAGCGTAAATGTATTCCAGCTACCAATGTGAACACCGAAGTTCTTCATATATCGCATTCTTTGCAAAGACGGAAGCGACCCTAATCAATGAATCTCAACTGAAGACTTTTTTCAGCTTCGACAGCATTTTCCTAACGAACAGTAGAGAATACCAGATTACACGCACACTGGAATTACGTGTCACTGGTGGGAAGAGCCGGGGTTGTAAATATAACCCTGATCAAGACCCCACTTTGCTTCGTATTAAGCCATTCGATTGAATATATACCGTTGCATCCACGTATCTATTTGTAGCGTAAATGTATTCCAGCTACCAATGTGAATAAGCATGTTCTTCATATATCGCACTCTTTGAAATGATTGCAGTGACCAAAATCAATGAATCGCAGTGAAGACTTTTTTCAGTTTCGACAGCAGATCGTTAACGAACCGTAGAGAATACCAGATTACAAGCATACTGGAATTACGCGTGACTGGCTTGAAGAGCAGGCGTTGTAAATATAACCCTGACCAAGACCCCACTTTGCTTGGTTTTAAGCCATTCAATTGAATATATCCCTTTGCATCCACCTCTCGATAAGTAGCGTATATGTATTCCAGCTAACAATGTGAATAAATAGGTTCTTTATATATCGCATTCTTTGTAATGACGGAAGCGACCCTAATCAATGAATCGCAACTAAAGACTTTTTTCAGCTTAGACAGCAGTTTGTTCACGAACAGTAGAGAATACCAGATTACACGCATACTAGAATTACGCATGACTGGCTTGAAGAGCAGGGGCTGTAAATACAAGCCTGACCAAGACCCCACTTTGCTTGGTTTTAGGCCATTCAATTGAATATATCCCTTTGCATCCACGTCTCGATAAGTAGCGTAAATGCATTCCAGCTAGCAATGTGAACACACAAGTTCTTCATATATTGCATTCGTTGTAAATACGGAAGCGACCCTAATCAATGAATCCCAACTGAAGAATGTTTTCAGCTCCGACAGCATTTTCTTAACGAACAGTAGAGAATACCAGATTACACGCATAGTGGAATTACGCGCGACTGGTTTGAAGAGCAGGGGTTGTAAATATAACCCTGACCAAGACCCCACTTTGCTTGGTTTTAAGCCATTCTATTGAATATATGCCGAGGCATCCACGTCTCGATAAGTAGCGTAAATGTATTCCAGCTAGCAATGTGAATACACAAGTTCTTCATATATTGCATTCGTTGTAAAGACGGAAGCGACCCTAATCAATGAATCCCAACTGAAGAATGTTTTCAGCTCCGACAGCATTTTCTTAACGAACAGTAGAGAATACCAGATTACACGCATAGTGGAATTACGCGCGACTGGCTTGAAGAGGGGCTGTAAATATAAGCCTGACCAAGACTCCACTTTGCTTGGTTGTAAGCCATTCAATTGAATATATACCGTTGCATCCACGTCTCGATAAGTAGCGTAAATGCATTCCAGCTAACAATGTGAATACACAAGTTCTTCATATATCGCATTCTTTGTAAAGACGGAAGCGACCCTAATCAATGAATCCCAACTGAAGACTTTTTTCAGCTCCGACAGCATTTTCTTAACGAACAGTAGAGAATACCAGATTACACGCATAGTGGAATTACGCGCGACTGGCTTGAACAGCAGGGGTTGTAAATATAACCCTGACCAAGACCCCACTTTGCTTGGTTTTAAGCCATTCAATTGAATATATGCCGAGGTATCCATGTCTCGATAAGTAGCGTATATGTATTCCAGCTAACAATGTGAATACACAAGTTCTTCATATATCGCATTCTTTGTAAAAACGGAAGCGACCCTAATCAATGAATCCCAACTGAAGACTGCTTTCAGCTCCGACAGCGTTTTCTTAACGAACAGTTCAGAATACCAGATTACACGCATACTGTAAATACGAGTCACTGGTGGGAAGAGCCAGGTTGTAAATATAACCCTGGTCAAGACCCTACTTTGCTTGGTTTTGAGCCATTCAATTGAATATATGACGATGCATCCACGTCTCGTTAAGTAGCGTAAATGTATTCCAGCTACCAATGTGAACACAGAAGTTCTTCATATATCGCATTCTTTGCAAAGACGGAAGCGACCCTAATCAATGAATCTCAACTGAAGACTTTTTTCAGCTTCGACAGCATTTTCCTAACGAACAGTAGAGAATACCAGGTGACACGCACACTGGAATTACGCGTCACTGGTGGGAAGAGCCGGGGTTTTAAATATAACCCTGATCAAGACCCCACTTTGCTTCGTTTTAAGCCATTCGATTGAATATATACCGTTGCATCCACGTATCGATTTGTAGCGTAAATGTATTCCAGCTACCAATGTGAATAAACATGTTCTTCATATATCGCACTCTTTGAAATGATTGCAGCGACCCAAATCAATGAATCGCAGTGAAGACTTTTTTCAGCTTCGACAGCAGATCGTTAACGAACCGTAGAGAATACCAGATTACAAGCATACTGGAATTACGCGTGACTGGCTTGAAGAGCAGGCGTTGTAAATATAACCCTGACCAAGACCCCACTTTCCTTGGCTGTAAGCCATTCAATTGAGTATATACCGTTGCATCCACGTCTCGATAAGTAGCGTAAATGCATTCCAGCTAACAATGTGAATAAATAAGTTCTTTATATATCGCATTCTTTGTAATGACGGAAGCGACCCTAATCAATGAATCGCAACTAAAGACTTTTTTCAGCTTAGACAGCAGTTTGTTCACGAACAGTAGAGAATACCAGATTACACGCATACTAGAATTGCGCATGACTGGCTTGAAGAGCAGGGGCTGTAAATATAAGCCTGACGAAGACCCCACTTTGCTTGGTTTTAAGCCATTCAATTGAATATATCCCTTTGCATCCACCTGTCGATAAGTAGCGTATATGTATTCCAGCTAACAATGTGAATACACAAGTTCTCCATATATCGCATTCTTTGTAAAGACGGAAGCGACCCTAATCAATGCATACCAACTGAAGACTTGTTTTAGCTCCGACAGCATTTTCTTAACGAACAGTTGAGAAAACCAGATTACACGCATACTGTAATTACGCGTCACTGGCGGGAAGAGCCGGGGTTGTAAATATAACCCTGACCAAGACCCCACTTTGCTTGGTTGTAAGCCATTCAATTGAATATACACCGTTGCATCCACGTCTCGATAAGTAGCGTAAATGTATTCCAGCTACCAATGTGAATAAACATGTTCTTCATATATCGCACTCTTTGAAATGATTGCAGCGAACCAAATCAATGAATCGCAGTGAAGGCTTTTTTCAGCTTCGACAGCAGATCGTTAACGAACCGTAGAGAATACCAGATTACAAGCATACTGGAATTACGCGTGACTGGCTTGAAGAGCAGGCGTTGTAAATATAACCCTGACCAAGACACCACTTTGCTTGTTTGTAAGCCATCCACATGAATATATGACGATGCATCCACGTCTCGATAAGCGGCGTAAGTGTATTCCAGCTGCCAATGTTAATACACAAGTTCTTCATATATCGCATTCTTTGTAATGACGGAAGCGACCCTAATCAATGAATCGCAACTGAAGACTTTTTTCAGTTCGACAGCAGTTTTTAACGAAAAGTAGAGAATACCAGATTACGCGCATACGGGAATAACGCGTGACTGGCTTGAAGAGCAGGTGTTGTAAATATAACCCTGATCAAGACATCACTTTGCTTGGTTGTAAGCCATTCAATTGAATATATGACGATGCATCCACGTCTCGTTAAGTAGCGTAAATGTATTCCAGCTACCAATGTGAACACCGAAGTTCTTCATATATCGCATTCTTTGCAAAGACGGAAGCGACCCTAATCAATGAATCTCAACTGAAGACTTTTTTCAGCTTCGACAGCATTTTCCTAACGAACAGTAGAGAATACCAGATTACACGCACACTGGAATTACGCGTCACTGGTGGGAAGAGCCGGGGTTGTAAATATAACCCTGATCAAGACCCCACTTTGCTTCGTATTAAGCCATTCGATTGAATATATACCGTTGCATCCACGTATCTATTTGTAGCGTAAATGTATTCCAGCTACCAATGTGAATAAACATGTTCTTCATATATCGCACTCTTTGAAATGATTGCAGCGACCCAAATCAATGAATCGCAGTGAAGACTTTTTTCAGTTTCGACAGCAGATCGTTAACGAACCGTAGAGAATACCAGATTACAAGCATACTGGAATTACGCGTGACTGGCTTGAAGAGCAGGCGTTGTAAATATAACCCTGACCAAGACCCCACTTTGCTTGGTTTTAAGCCATTCAATTGAATATATCCCTTTGTATCCACCTCTCGATAAGTAGCGTATATGTATTCCAGCTAACAATGTGAATAAATAGGTTCTTTATATATCGCATTCTTTGTAATGACGGAAGCGACCCTAATCAATGAATCGCAACTAAAGACTTTTTTCAGCTTAGACAGCAGTTTGTTCACGAACAGGAGAGAATACCAGATTACACGCATACTAGAATTACGCATGACTGGCATGAAGAGCAGGGGCTGTAAATATAAGCCTGACCAAGACCCCACTTTGCTTGGTTTTAAGCCATTCAATTGAATATATCCCTTTGCATCCACGTCTCGATAAGTAGCGTAAATGCATTCCAGCTAGCAATGTGAATACACAAGTTCTTCATATATTGCATTCGTTGTAAAGACGGAAGCGACCCTAATCAATGAATCCCAACTGAAGAATGTTTTCAGCTCCGACAGCATTTTCTTAACGAACAGTAGAGAATACCAGATTACACGCATAGTGGAATTACGCGCGACTGGTTTGAAGAGCAGGGGTTGTAAATATAACCCTGACCAAGACCCCACTTTGCTTGGTTTTAAGCCATTCTATTGAATATATGACGATGCATCCATGTCTCGATAAGTAGCGTAAATGTATTCCAGCTACCAATGTGAACACAGAAGTTCTTCATATATCGCATTCTTTGCAAAGACGGAAGCGACCCTAATCAATGAATCTCAACTGAAGACTTTTTTCAGCTTCGACAGCATTTTCCTAACGAACAGTAGAGAATACCAGATTACACGCACACTGGAATTACGCGTCACTGGCGGGAAGAGCAGGGGTTGTAAATACAGCCCTGATCAAGACGCCACTTTCCTTTGTTTTAAGCCATTCAATTGAATATATACCGTTGCATCCACGTCTCTATAAGTAGCGTAAATGAATTCCAGCTAGCAATGTGAATAAATAAGTTCTTCATGTATCGCAGTCATTGAAATGACGGAATCGACCCTAATCAATGAATCCCAACTGAAGACTTTTTTCAGCTCCGACACCATTTTCTTAACGAACAGTTGAGAATACCAGATTGCACGCATACTGTAATTACGCGTCACTGGTGGGAAGAGCCGGGGTTGTAAATATAACCCTGATCAATACCCCACTTTCCTTGGTTGTAAGCCATTCAATGGAATATATACCGCTGCATCCACGTCTCGATAAGTAGCGTAAATGCATTCCAGCTAGCAATGTGAATAAACAAGTTCTTCATATATCGCATTCTTTGTAATAACGGAAGCGACCCTAATCAATGAATCGCAATTGAAGACTTTTTTCAGCTTCGACAGCGGTTTGTTAACGAACAGTAGAGAATACCAGATTGCACGCATAGTGGAATTACGCGTCACTGGTGGGAAGAGCCGGGGTTGTAAATATAACCCTGATCAATACCCCACTTTCCTTGGTTGTAAGCCATTCAATTGAATATATACCGCTGCATCCACGTCTCGATAAGTAGCGTAAATGCATTCCAGCTAGCAATGTGAATAAACAAGTTCTTCATATATCGCATTCTTTGTAATAACGGAAGCGACCCTAATCAATGAATCGCAACTGAAGACTTTTTTCAGCTTCGACAGCGGTTTGTTAACGAAATGTAGAGAATACCAGATTACACGCATAGTGGAATTACGCGCGACTGGCTTGAAGAGCAGGGGTTGTAAATATAACCCTGACCAACACCCCACTTTGCTTGTTTTTAAGCCATTCAATTGCATATATGACGATGCATCCACGTCTCGATAAGTAGCGTAAATGTATTCCAGCTACCAATGTGAATACAAAAGTTCTTCATATATCGCTTTCTTTGTAAAGACGGAAGCGACCCTAATCAATGAATCTCAACTGAAGACTTTTTTCAGCTTCGACAGCATTTTCTTAACAAACAGTTGAGAAAACCAGATTACACGCATGCTGGAATTACGCGTCACTGGCGGGAAGAGCAGGGGTTGTAAATATAACCCTGATCAAGACGCCACTTTCCTTGGTTTAAGCCATTCAATTGAATATATACCGCTGCATCCACGTCTCGATAAGTAGCGTAAATGCATTCCAGCTAGCAATGTGAATAAACAAGTTCTTCATATATCGCATTCTTTGTAATAACGGAAGCGACCCTAATCAATGAATCCCAACTGAAGAATGTTTTCAGCTCCGACAGCATTTTCTTAACGAACAGTAGAGAATACCAGATTACACGCATAGTGGAATTACGCGCGACTGGCTTGAAGAGCAGGGGTTGTAAATATAACCCTGACCAACACCCCACTTTGCTTGTTTTTAAGCCATTCAATTGAATATATGACGATGCATCCACGTCTCGATAAGTAGCGTAAATGTATTCCAGCTACCAATGTGAACACAGAAGTTCTTCATATATCGCATTCTTTGCAAAGACGGAAGCGACCCTAATCAATGAATCTCAACTGAAGACTTTTTTCAGCTTCGACAGCATTTTCCTAACGAACAGTAGAGAATACCAGATTACACGCACACTGGAATTACGCGTCACTGGCGGGAAGAG
Organism: Dermacentor andersoni; assembly: GCF_023375885.2. Lineage (NCBI taxonomy): Eukaryota > Metazoa > Arthropoda > Arachnida > Ixodida > Ixodidae > Dermacentor > Dermacentor andersoni. Next base: position 34,705,600 of record NC_092818.1, read on the forward strand.
CAGGGGTTGTAAATACAGCCCTGATCAAGACGCCACTTTCCTTTGTTTTAAGCCATTCAATTGAATATATACCGTTGCATCCACGTCTCTATAAGTAGCGTAAATGAATTCCAGCTAGCAATGTGAATAAATAAGTTCTTCATGTATCGCAGTCATTGAAATGACGGAAGCGACCCTAATCAATGAATCGCAACTAAAGACTTTTTTCAGCTTAGACAGCAGTTTCTTCACGAACAGTTGAGAATACCAGATTGCACGCATACTGTAATTACGCGTCACTGGTGGGAAGAGCCGGGGTTATAAATATAACCCTGATGAATACCCCACTTTCCTTGGTTGTAAGCCATTCAATTGAATATATACCGCTGCATCCACGTCTCGATAAGTAGCGTAAATGCATTCCAGCTAGCAATGTGAATAAACAAGTTCTTCATATATCGCATTCTTTGTAATAACGGAAGCGACCCTAATCAATGAATCGCAATTGAAGACTTTTTTCAGCTTCGACAGCGGTTTGTTAACGAACAGTAGAGAATACCAGATTACACGCATAGTGGAATTACGCGTCACTGGTGGGAAGAGCCGGGGTTGTAAATATAACCCTGATCAATACCCCACTTTCCTTGGTTGTAAGCCATTCAATTGAATATATACCGCTGCATCCACGTCTCGATAAGTAGCGTAAATGCATTCCAGCTAGCAATGTGAATAAACAAGTTCTTCATATATCGCATTCTTTGTAATAACGGAAGCGACCCTAATCAATGAATCGCAACTGAAGACTTTTTTCAGCTTCGACAGCGGTTTGTTAACGAAATGTAGAGAATACCAGATTACACGCATAGTGGAATTACGCGCGACTGGCTTGAAGAGCAGGGGTTGTAAATATAACCCTGACCAACACCCCACTTTGCTTGTTTTTAAGCCATTCAATTGAATATATGACGATGCATCCACGTCTCGATCAGTAGCGTAAATGTATTCCAGCTACCAATGTGAATACAAAAGTTCTTCATATATCGCTTTCTTTGTAAAGACGGAAGCGACCCTAATCAATGAATCTCAACTGAAGACTTTTTTCAGCTTCGACAGCATTTTCTTAACAAACAGTAGAGAATACCAGATTACACGCACACTGGAATTACGCGTCACTGGCGGGAAGAGCAGGGGTTGTAAATACAGCCCTGATCAAGACGCCACTTTCCTTTGTTTTAAGCCATTCAATTGAATATATACCGTTGCATCCACGTCTCTATAAGTAGCGTAAATGAATTCCAGCTAGCAATGTGAATAAATAAGTTCTTCATGTATCGCAGTCATTGAAATGACGGAAGCGACCCTAATCAATGAATCGCAACTAAAGACTTTTTTCAGCTTAGACAGCAGTTTCTTCACGAACAGTTGAGAATACCAGATTGCACGCATACTGTAATTACGCGTCACTGGTGGGAAGAGCCGGGGTTATAAATATAACCCTGATGAATACCCCACTTTCCTTGGTTGTAAGCCATTCAATTGAATATATACCGCTGCATCCACGTCTCGATAAGTAGCGTAAATGCATTCCAGCTAGCAATGTGAATAAACAAGTTCTTCATATATCGCATTCTTTGTAATAACGGAAGCGACCCTAATCAATGAATCGCAATTGAAGACTTTTTTCAGCTTCGACAGCGGTTTGTTAACGAACAGTAGAGAATACCAGATTACACGCATAGTGGAATTACGCGTCACTGGTGGGAAGAGCCGGGGTTGTAAATATAACCCTGATCAATACCCCACTTTCCTTGGTTGTAAGCCATTCAATTGAATATATACCGCTGCATCCACGTCTCGATAAGTAGCGTAAATGCATTCCAGCTAGCAATGTGAATAAACAAGTTCTTCATATATCGCATTCTTTGTAATAACGGAAGCGACCCTAATCAATGAATCGCAACTGAAGACTTTTTTCAGCTTCGACAGCGGTTTGTTAACGAAATGTAGAGAATACCAGATTACACGCATAGTGGAATTACGCGCGACTGGCTTGAAGAGCAGGGGTTGTAAATATAACCCTGACCAACACCCCACTTTGCTTGTTTTTAAGCCATTCAATTGAATATATGACGATGCATCCACGTCTCGATCAGTAGCGTAAATGTATTCCAGCTACCAATGTGAATACAAAAGTTCTTCATATATCGCTTTCTTTGTAAAGACGGAAGAGACCCTAATCAATGAATCTCAACTGAAGACTTTTTTCAGCTTCGACAGCATTTTCTTAACAAACAGTTGAGAAAACCAGATTACACGCATGCTGGAATTACGCGTCACTGGCGGGAAGAGCAGGGGTTGTAAATATAACCCTGATTAAGACGCCACTTTCCTTGGTTTAAGCCATTCAATTGAACATATACCGTTGCATCCACGTCTCTAAAACTAGCGTAAATGAATTCCAGCTAGCAATGTGAATACACAAGTACTTCATATGTCGCATTCTTTGTAAAAACGGAAGCGACCTTAATCAATGAATCCCAACTGAAGACTGCTTTCAGCTCCGACAGCGTTTTCTTAACGAACAGTTCAGAATACCAGATTACACGCATACTGTAAATACGAGTCACTGGTGGGAAGAGCCGGGTTGTAAATATAACCCTGGTCAAGACCCTACTTTGCTTGGTTTTGGGCCATTCAATTGAAGATATGCTGATGCATCCACGTCTCGATAAGTGGCGTAAATTCATTCCAGCTAGCGATGTGAATACACAAGTTCTTCATACATCGCATTCTTTGTAAAGACGGAAGCGACCCTAATCAATGAATCCCAACTGAAGACTTTTTTTCAGATTCGACAGCAGTTTGTTACCGACCAGTAGGGAATACCGGATTACACGCATACTGGAATTAAGGGTGACTGGCGGGAAGAGCAGGGGTTGTAAATATAACCCTGATCAAGACCCCACTTTGCTTCGTTTTAAGCCATTCGGTTGAATATATACCGTTGCATTCACGTATAGATTTGTAGCGTAAATGTATTCCAGCTGCCAATGTTAATACACAAGTTCTTCATATATCGCATTCTTTGTAATGACGGAAGCGACCCTAATCAATGAATCGCAACTGAAGGCTTTTTTCAGTTCGACAGCAGTTTTTAACGAAAAGTAGAGAATACCAGACTACGCGCATACGGGAATTACGCGTGACTGGCTTGAAGAGCAGGGGTTGTAAATATAACCCTGATCAAGACATCACTTTGCTTGGTTGTAAGCCATTCATTGAATATATGCCGTTGCATCCACGTCTCGATAACTAGCGTATGTATATTCCAGCTACCAATGTGAATACACAATTTCTTCATATATCGCATTCTTTGTAAAGACGGAAGTGACCCTAATCAATGAATCTCAACTGAAACTTTTTTCAGCTTCGACAGCAGATCGTTAACGAACCGTAGAGAATACCAGATTACAAGCATACTGGAATTACGCGTGACTGGCTTGAAGAGCAGGCGTTGTAAATATAACCCTGACCAAGACCCCACTTTGCTTGGTTGTAAGCCATCCACTTGAATATATGACGATGCATCCACGTCTCGATAAGCAGCGTAAGTGTATTCCAGCTGCCAATGTTAATACACAAGTTCTTCATATATCGCATTCTTTGTAATGACGGAAGCGACCCTAATCAATCAATCGCAACTGAAGACTTTTTTCAGTTCAACAGCAGTTTTTAACGAAAAGTAGAGAATACCAGATTACGCGCAAACGGGAATAACGCGTGACTGGCTTGAAGAGCAGGGGCTGTAAATATAACCCTGATCAAGACATCACTTTGCTTGGTTGTAAGCCATTCAATTGAATATATGACGATGCATCCACGTCTCGTTAAGTAGCGTAAATGTATTCCAGCTACCAATGTGAACACAGAAGTTCTTCATATATCGCATTCTTTGCAAACACGGAAGCGACCCTAATCAATGAATCTCAACCGAAGACTTTTTTCAGCTTCGACAGCATTTTCCTAACGAACAGTAGAGAATACCAGATTACACGCACACTGGAATTACGCGTCACTGGTGGGAAGAGCCGGGGTTGTAAATATAACCCTGATCAAGACCCCACTTTGCTTCGTTTTAAGCCATTCGATTGAATATATACCGTTGCATCCACGTATCGATTTGTAGCGTAAATGTATTCCAGCTACCAATGTGAATAAACATGTTCTTCATATATCGCACTCTTTGAAATGATTGCAGCGACGCAAATCAATGAATCGCAGTGAAGACTTTTTTCAGCTTCGACAGCAGATCGTTAACGAACCGTAGAGAATACCAGATTACAAGCATACTGTAATTACGCGTGACTGGCTTGCAGAGCAGGCGTTGTAAATATAACCCTGACCAAGACCCCACTTTCCTTGGCTGTAAGCCATTCAATTGACTATATACCGTTGCATCCACGTCTCGATAAGTAGCGTAAATGCATTCCAGCTAGCAATGTGAATAAACAAGTTCTCCATATATCGCATTCTTTGTAAAGACGGAAGCGACCCTAATCAATGCATCCCAACTGAAGACTTTTTTCAGCTCCGACAGCATTTTCTTAACGAACAGTAGAGAATACCAGATTACACGCATAGTGGAATTACGCGCGACTGGCTTGAAGAGGGGCTGTAAATGTAAGCCTGAAAAAGACCCCACTTTGCTTGGTTGTAAGCCATTCAATTGAATATATACCGTTGCATCCACGTCTCGATAAGTAGCGTAAATGCATTCCAGCTAACAATGTGAATACACAAGTTCTTCATATATCGCGTTCTTTGTAAAGACGGAAGCGACCCTAATCAATGAATCGCAACTGAAGACTTTTTTCAGCTTCGACAGCGGTTTGTTAACGAACAGTAGAGAATACCAGATTACACGCATAGTGGAATTACGCGCGACTGGCTTGAAGAGCAGGGGTTGTAAATATAACCCTGACCAACACCCCACTTTGCTTGTTTTTAAGCCATTCAATTGAATATATCACGATGCATCCACGTCTCGATAAGTAGCGTAAATGTATTCCAGCTACCAATGTGAATAAATAGGTTCTTCATGTATCGCAGTCTTTGAAGTGACGGAAGCGACCCTAATCAATGAATCGCAACTAAAGACTTTTTTCAGCTTAGACAGCAGTTTCTTCACGAACAGTAGAGAACACCAGATTACACTCATACTAGAATTACGCGTGACTGGCGGGAAGAGCCGGGGTTGTAAATATAACCCTGACCAAGACCCCACTTTTCTTGGTTGTAAGCCATTCAATTGAATATATACCGTTGCATCCACGTCTCGATAAGTAGCGTAAATGCATTCCAGCTAGCAATGTGAATAAACAAGTTCTTCATATATCGCATTCATTGTAATAACGGAAGCGACCCTAATCAATGAATCGCAACTGAAGACTTTTTTCAGCTTCGACAGCGGTTTGTTAACGAACAGTAGAGAATACCAGATTACACGCATAGTGGAATTACGCGCGACTGGCTTGAAGAGCAGGGGTTGTAAATATAACCCTGACCAACACCCCACTTTGCTTGTTTTTAAGGCATTCAATTGAATATATGACGATGCATCCACGTCTCGATAAGTAGCGTATATGTATTCCAGCTAACAATGGGAATACACAAGTTCTTCATATATCGCATTCTTTGAAAAGACGGAATCGACCCTAATCAATGAATCCCAACTGAATACTTTTTTCAGCTCCGACACCATTTTCTTAACGAACAGTTGAGAATACCAGATTGCACGCATACTGTAATTACGCGTCACTGGTGGGAAGAGCCGGGGTTGTAAATATAACCCTGATCAATACCCCACTTTCCTTGGTTGTAAGCCATTCAATTGAATATATACCGCTGCATCCACGTCTCGATAAGTAGCGTAAATGCATTCCAGCTAGCAATGTGAATAAACAAGTTCTTCATATATCGCATTCTTTGTAATAACGGAAGCGACCCTAATCAATGAATCGCAATTGAAGACTTTTTTCAGCTTCGACAGCGGTTTGTTAACGAACAGTAGAGAATACCAGATTACACGCATAGTGGAATTACGCGTCACTGGTGGGAAGAGCCGGGGTTGTAAATATAACCCTGATCAATACCCCACTTTCCTTGCTTGTAAGCCATTCAATTGAATATATACCGCTGCATCCACGTCTCGATAAGTAGCGTAAATGCATTCCAGCTAGCAATGTGAATAAACAAGTTCTTCATATATCGCATTCTTTGTAATAACGGAAGCGACCCCAATCAATGAATCGCAACTGAAGACTTTTTTCAGCTTCGACAGCGGTTTGTTAACGAAATGTAGAGAACACCAGATTACACGCATAGTGGAATTACGCGCGACTGGCTTGAAGAGCAGGGGTTGTAAATATAACCCTGACCAACACCCCACTTTGCTTGTTTTTAAGCCATTCAATTGAATATATGACGATGCATCCACGTCTCAAGAAGTAGCGTAAATGAATTCCAGGTAGCAATGTGAATACACAAGTTCTTCATATATCGCTTTCTTTGTAAAGACGGAAGCGACCCTAATCAATGAATCTCAACTGAAGACGTTTTTCAGCTTCGACAGCATTTTCTTAACAAACAGTTGAGAAAACCAGATTACACGCATGCTGGAATTACGCGTCGCTCGCGGGAAGAGCCGGGGTTGTAAATATAACCCTGACCAAGACCCCACTTTGCTTGGTTGTAAGCCATTCAATTGAATATATACCGTTGCATCCACGTCTCGATAAGAAGCGTAAATGCATTCCAGCTAGCAATGTGAATAAACAAGTTCCTCATATATCGCATTCTTTGTAATAACGGAAGCGACCCTAATCAATGAATCGGAACTGAAGACTTTTTTCAGCTTCGACAGCAGTTTGTTAACTAACAGTAGAGAATACCAGATTACACGCATACTGGAATTAGGCGCGACTGGCGGGAAGAGCAGGGGTTGTAAATATAACATTGATCAAGACCCCACTTCTCTTGTTTTTGAGCCATTCAATTGAATATATGCTGATGCATCCACGTCTCGATAAGTAGCGTAAATGCATTCCATCTAGCAATGTGAATAGACAAGTTCTTCATACATCGCATTCTTTGTAAAGACGGAAGCGACCCTAATCAATGAATCCCAACTGAAGACTTTTTTCAGCTTCGACAGCGGTTTGTTAACGAACAGTAGGGAATACCAAATTACACGCATACTGGATTTACGCGCGATTGGCGGGAAGAGCAGGGGTTGTAAATATCACATTGATCAAGACCCCAATTTGCTTGCTTGTAAGCCATTCAATTGAATATATGCCGAGGCATCCACGTCTCGATAAGTAGCGTATATGTATTCCAGCTAACAATGTGAATACACAAGTTCTTCATATATCGCATTCTTTGTAAAAACGGAAGCGACCCTAATCAATGAATCCCAACTGAAGACTGCTTTCAGCTCCGACAGCGTTTTCCTAACGAACAGTAGAGAATACCAGATGACACGCACACTGGAATTACGCGTCACTGGTGGGACGAGCCGGGGTTGTAAATTTAACCCTGATCAAGACCCCATTTGCTTCGTTTTAAGCCATTCGATTGAGTATATACCGTTGCATCCACGTCTCGATAAGTAGCGTAAATGCATTCCAGCTAGCAATGTGAATAAACAAATTCTTCATATATCGCATTCTTTGTAATAACGGAAGCGACCCTAATCAATGAATCGCAACTGAAGACTTTTTTCAGCTTCGACAGCGGTTTGTTAACGAACAGTAGCGAATACCATATTACACGCATACTGGAATTACGGGTGACTGGCTTGAAGAGGGGCTGTAAATATAAGCCTGACCAAGACCCCACTTTGCTTGGTTTTAAGCCATTCAATTGAATATATCCCTTTGCATCCACCTCTCGATAAGTAGCGTATATGTATTCCAGCTAACAATGTGAATAAATAAGTTCTTTAAATATCGCATTATTTGTAATGACGGAAGCGACCCTAATCAATGAATCGCAACTAAAGACTTTTTTTAGTTCGACAGCAGTTTTTAACGAAAAGTAGAGAATACCAGATTACGCGCATACGGGAATAACGCGTGACTTGCTTGAAGAGCAGGGGTTGTAAATATAACCCTGATCAAGACATCACTTTGCTTGGTTGTAAGCCATTCAATTGAATATATGACGATGCATCCACGTCTCGTTAAGTAGCGTAAATGTATTCCAGCTACCAATGTGAACACAGAAGTTCTTCATATATCGCATTCTTTGCAAAGACGGAAGCGACCCTAATCAATGAATCTCAACTGAAGACTTTTTTCAGCTTCGACAGCATTTTCCTAACGAACAGTAGAGAATACCAGATTACACGCACACTGGAATTACGCGTCACTGGTGGGAAGAGCCGGGGTTGTAAATATAACCCTGATCAAGACCCCACTTTGCTTCGTTTTAAGCCATTCGATTGAATATATACCGTTGCATCCACGTATCGATTTGTAGCGTAAATGTATTCCAGCTACCAATGTGAATAAACATGTTCTTCATATATCGCACTCTTTGAAATGATTGCAGCGACCCAAATCAATGAATCGCAGTGAAGACTTTTTTCAGCTTCGACAGCAGATCGTTAACGAACCGTAGAGAATACCAGATTACAAGCATACTGGAATTACGCGTGACTGGCTTGAAGAGCAGGCGTTGTAAATATAACCCTGACCAAGACCCCACTTTGCTTGGTTTTAAGCTATTCAATTGAATATATCCCTTTGCATCCACCTCTCGATAAGTAGCGTATATGTATTCCAGCTAACAATGTGAATAAATAAGTTCTTTAAATATCGCATTCTTTGTAATGACGGAAGCGACCCTAATCAATGAATCGCAACTAAAGACTTTTTTCAGCTTAGACAGCAGTTTGTTCACGAACAGTAGAGAATACCAGATTACACGCATACTAGAATTACGCATGACTGGCTTGAAGAGCAGGGGCTGTAAATATAAGCCTGACCAAGACCCCACTTTGCTTGGTTTTAAGCCATTCAATTGAATATACACCGTTGCATCCACGTCTCGATAAGTAGCGTAAATGCATTCCAGCTAGCAATGTGAATACAAGTTCTTCATATATTGCATTCGTTGTAAAGACGGAAGCGACCCTAATCAATGAATCCCAACTGAAGAATGTTTTCAGCTCCGACAGCATTTTCTTAACGAACAGTAGAGAATACCAGATTACACGCATAGTGGAATTACGCGCGACTGGTTTGAAGAGCAGGGGTTGTAAATATAACCCTGACCAAGACCCCACTTTGCTTGGTTTTAAGCCATTCTATTGAATATATGCCGAGGCATCCACGTCTCGATAAGTAGCGTAAATGCATTCCAGCTAGCAATGTGAATACACAAGTTCTTCATATATTGCATTCGTTGTAAAGACGGAAGCGACCCTAATCAATGAATCCCAACTGAAGAATGTTTTCAGCTCCGACAGCATTTTCTTAACGAACAGTAGAGAATACCAGATTACACGCATGCTGGAATTACGCGTCGCTGGCGGGAAGAGCCGGGGTTGTAAATATAACCCTGACCAAGACCCCACTTTGCTTGGTTGTAAGCCATTCAATTGAATATATACCGTTGCATCCACGTCTCGATAAGAAGCGTAAATGCATTCCAGCTAGCAATGTGAATAAACAAGTTCCTCATATATCGCATTCTTTGTAATAACGGAAGCGACCCTAATCAATGAACCGGAACTGAAGACATTTTTCAGCTTCGACAGCAGTTTGTTAACTAACAGTAGAGAATACCAGATTACACGCATACTGGAATTAGGCGCGACTGGCGGGAAGAGCAGGGGTTGTAAATATAACATTGATCAAGACCCCACTTCTCTTGGTTTTGAGCCATTCAATTGAATATATGCTGATGCATCCACGTCTCGATAAGTAGCGTAAATGCATTCCATCTAGCAATGTGAATAGACAAGTTCTTCATACATCGCATTCTTTGTAAAGACGGAAGCGACCCTAATCAATGAATCCCAACTGAAGACTTTTTTCAGCTTCGACAGCGGTTTGTTAACGAACAGTAGGGAATACCAAATTACACGCATACTGGATTTACGCGCGATTGGCGGGAAGAGCAGGGGTTGTAAATATCACATTGATCAAGACCCCAATTTGCTTGCTTGTAAGCCATTCAATTGAATATATGCCGAGGCATCCACGTCTCGATAAGTAGCGTATATGTATTCCAGCTAACAATGTGAATACACAAGTTCTTCATATATCGCATTCTTTGTAAAAACGGAAGCGACCCTAATCAATGAATCCCAACTGAAGACTGCTTTCAGCTCCGACAGCGTTTTCTTAACGAACAGTTCAGAATACCAGATTACACGCATACTGTAAATACGAGTCACTGGTGGGAAGAGCCGGGTTGTAAATATAACCCTGGTCAAGACCCTACTTTGCTTGGTTTTGAGCCATTCAATTGAATATATGACGATGCATCCACGTCTCGTTAAGTAGCGTAAATGTATTCCAGCTACCAATGTGAACACAGAAGTTCTTCATATATCGCATTCTTTGCAAAGACGGAAGCGACCCTAATCAATGAATCTCAACTGAAGACTTTTTTCAGCTTCGACAGCATTTTCCTAACGAACAGTAGAGAATACCAGATGACACGCACACTGGAATTACGCGTCACTGGTGGGACGAGCCGGGGTTGTAAATTTAACCCTGATCAAGACCCCATTTGCTTCGTTTTAAGCCATTCGATTGAGTATATACCGTTGCATCCACGTCTCGATAAGTAGCGTAAATGCATTCCAGCTAGCAATGTGAATAAACAAATTCTTCATATATCGCATTCTTTGTAATAACGGAAGCGACCCTAATCAATGAATCGCAACTGAAGACTTTTCAGCTTCGACAGCGGTTTGTTAACGAACAGTAGCGAATACCATATTACACGCATACTGGAATTACGGGTGACTGGCTTGAAGAGGGGCTGTAAATATAAGCCTGACCAAGACCCCACTTTGCTTGGTTTTAAGCCATTCAATTGAATATATCCCTTTGCATCCACCTCTCGATAAGTAGCGTATATGTATTCCAGCTAACAATGTGAATAAATAAGTTCTTTATATATCGCATTCTTTGTAATAACGGAAGCGACCCTAATCAATGAATCTCAACTGAAGACTTTTTTCAGCTTCGACAGCATTTTCCTAACGAACAGTAGAGAATACCAGATTACACGCACACTGGAATTACGCGTCACTGGTGGGAAGAGCCGGGGTTGTAAATATAACCCTGATCAAGACCCCACTTTGCTTCGTTTTAAGCCATTCGATTGAATATATACCGTTGCATCCACGTATCGATTTGTAGCGTAAATGTATTCCAGCTACCAATGTGAATAAACATGTTCTTCATATATCGCACTCTTTGAAATGATTGCAGCGACCCAAATCAATGAATCGCAGTGAAGACTTTTTTCAGCTTCGACAGCAGATCGTTAACGAACCGTAGAGAATACCAGATTACAAGCATACTGGAATTACGCGTGACTGGCTTGAAGAGCAGGCGTTGTAAATATAACCCTGACCAAGACCCCACTTTGCTTGGTTTTAAGCCATTCAATTGAATATATCCCTTTGCATCCACCTCTCGATAAGTAGCGTATATGTATTCCAGCTAACAATGTGAATAAATAAGTTCTTTAAATATCGCATTCTTTGTAATGACGGAAGCGACCCTAATCAATGAATCGCAACTAAAGACTTTTTTCAGCTTAGACAGCAGTTTGTTCACGAACAGTAGAGAATACCAGATTACACGCATACTAGAATTACGCATGACTGGCTTGAAGAGCAGGGGCTGTAAATATAAGCCTGACCAAGACCCCACTTTGCTTGGTTTTAAGCCATTCAATTGAATATACACCGTTGCATCCACGTCTCGATAAGTAGCGTAAATGCATTCCAGCTAGCAATGTGAATACAAGTTCTTCATATATTGCATTCGTTGTAAAGACGGAAGCGACCCTAATCAATGAATCCCAACTGAAGAATGTTTTCAGCTCCGACAGCATTTTCTTAACGAACAGTAGAGAATACCAGATTACACGCATAGTGGAATTACGCGCGACTGGTTTGAAGAGCAGGGGTTGTAAATATAACCCTGACCAAGACCCCACTTTGCTTGGTTTTAAGCCATTCTATTGAATATATGCCGAGGCATCCACGTCTCGATAAGTAGCGTAAATGCATTCCAGCTAGCAATGTGAATACACAAGTTCTTCATATATTGCATTCGTTGTAAAGACGGAAGCGACCCTAATCAATGAATCCCAACTGAAGAATGTTTTCAGCTCCGACAGCATTTTCTTAACGAACAGTAGAGAATACCAGATTACACGCATAGTGGAATTACGCGCGACTGGTTTGAAGAGCAGGGGTTGTAAATATAACCCTGACCAACACCCCACTTTGCTTGTTTTTAAGCCATTCAATTGAATATATCACGATGCATCCACGTCTCGATAAGTAGCGTAAATGTATTCCAGCTACCAATGTGAATAAATAAGTTCTTCATGTATCGCAGTCTTTGAAATGACGGAAGCGACCCTAATCAATGAATCGCAACTAAAGACTTTTTTCAGCTTAGACAGCAGTTTCTTCACGAACAGTAGAGAACACCAGATTACACTCATACTAGAATTACGCGTGACTGGCGGGAAGAGCCGGGGTTGTAAATATAACCCTCACCAAGACCCCACTTTGCTTGGTTGTAAGCCATTCAATTGAATATATACCGTTGCATCCACGTCTCGATAAGTAGCGTAAATGCATTCCAGCTAGCAATGTGAATAAACAAGTTCTTCATATATCGCATTCATTGTAATAACGGAAGCGACCCTAATCAATGAATCGCAACTGAAGACTTTTTTCAGCTTCGACAGCATTTTCCTAACGAACAGTAGAGAATACCAGATTACACGCACACTGGAATTACGCGTCACTGGCGGGAAGAGCAGGGGTTGTAAATACAGCCCTGATCAATACCCCACTTTCCTTGGTTGTAAGCCATTCAATTGAATATATACCGCTGCATCCACGTCTCGATAAGTAGCGTAAATGCATTCCAGCTAGCAATGTGAATAAACAAGTTCTTCATATATCGCATTCTTTGTAATAACGGAAGCGACCCTAATCAATGAATCGCAATTGAAGACTTTTTTCAGCTTCGACAGCGCTTTGTTAACGAACAGTAGAGAATACCAGATTACACGCATAGTGGAATTACGCGTCACTGGTGGGAAGAGCCGGGGTTGTAAATATAACCCTGATCAATACCCCACTTTCCTTGGTTGTAAGCCATTCAATTGAATATATACCGCTGCATCCACGTCTCGATAAGTAGCGTAAATGCATTCCAGCTAGCAATGTGAATAAACAAGTTCTTCATATATCGCATTCTTTGTAATAACGGAAGCGACCCTAATCAATGAATCGCAACTGAAGACTTTTTTCAGCTTCGACAGCATTTTCTTAACAAACAGTTGAGAAAACCAGATTACACGCATGCTGGAATTACGCGTCACTGGCGGGAAGAGCAGGGGTTGTAAATATAACCCTGATCAAGACGCCACTTTCCTTGGTTTAAGCCATTCAATTGAATATATACCTTTGCATCCACGTCTCTAAAAGTAGCGTAAACGAATTCCAGCTAGCAATGTGAATACACAAGTTCTTCATACATCGCATTCTTTGTAAAGACGGAAGCGACCCTAATCAATGAATCCCAACTGAAGACTTTTTTTCAGATTCGACAGCAGTTTGTTAACGAACAGTAGGGAATACCGGATTACACGCATACTGGAATTAAGGGTGACTGGCGGGAAGAGCAGGGGTTGTAAATATAACCCTGATCAAGACCCCACTTTGCTTCGTTTTAAGCCATTCGGTTGAATATATACCGTTGTATTCACGTATAGATTTGTAGCGTAAATGTATTCCAGCTACCAATGTGAATAAACATGTTCTTCATATATCGCGCTCTTGGAAATGATGGCAGCGATCCAAATCAATGAATCGCAGTGAAGACTTTTTTCAGCTTCAACAGCAGATTGTTAACGAACCGTAGAGAATACCAGATTACACGCATACTGGAATTACGCGTGACTGGCTTGAAGAGCAGGGGTTGTAAATATAACCCTGACCAAGACCCCACTTTACTTGGTTGTAAACTATTTAATTGAATATATGACGATGCATCCACGTCTCGATAAATAGCGTAAGTTTATTCCGCTTGTCAATGTTATTACACAATTTCTTCATATATCGCATTCTTTGTAAAGACGGAAGCGACCCTAACCAATAAATCCGAACTGAAGAGTGCTTTCAGCTCCGACAGCATTTTCTTAACGAACAGTTCAGAATACCAGATTACACGCATACTGTAAATACGAGTCACTGCTGGGAAGAGCCGGGTTGTAAATATAACCCATTTAAAGGCCCAACTTTGCTTGGTTGTAAGCCATTCAATTGAATATATGCCGTTGCATCCACGTCTCGATAACTAGCGTATGTATATTCCAGCTACCAATGTGAATACACAATTTCTTCATATATCGCACTCTTTGAAATGATTGCAGCGAACCAAATCAATGAATCGCAACTAAAGACTTTTTTCAGCTTAGACAGCAGTTTCTTCACGAACAGTAGAGAATACCAGATTACACTCATACTAGAATTACGCGTGACTGGCGGGAAGAGCCGGGGTTGTAAATATAACCCTGACCAAGACCCCACTTTGCTTGGTTGTAAGCCATTCAATTGAATATATACCGTTGCATCCACGTCTCGATAAGTAGCGTAAATGCATTCCAGCTAGCAATGTGAATAAACAAGTTCTTCATATATCGCATTCATTGAAATAACGGAAGCGACCCTAATCAATGAATCGCAACTGAAGACTTTTTTCAGCTTCGACAGCGGTTTGTTAACGAACAGTAGAGAATACCAGATTACACGCATAGTGGAATTACGCGCGACTGGCTTGAAGAGCAGGGGTTGTAAATATAACCCTGACCAACACCCCACTTTCCTTGTTTTTAAGCCATTCAATTGAATATATGACGATGCATCCACGTCTCGATAAGTAGCGTAAATGTATTCCAGCTACCAATGTGAACACACAAGTTCTTCATATATCGCATTCTTTGTAATGACGGAAGCGACCCTAATCATTGAATCGCAACTGAAGACTTTTTTCAGTTCGACAGCAGTTTTTAACGAAAAGTAGAGAATACCAGATTACGCGCATACGGGAATTACGCGTGACTGGCTTGAAGAGCAGGGGTTGTAAATATAACCGTGATCAAGACATCACTTTGCTTGGTTGTAAGCCATTCATTGAATATATGCCGTTGCATCCACGTCTCGATAACTAGCGTATGTATATTCCAGCTACCAATGTGAATACACAATTTCTTCATATATCGCATTCTTTGTAAAGACGGAAGTGACCCTAATCAATGAATCTCAACTGAAACTTTTTTCAGCTTCGACAGCAGATCGTTAACGAACCGTAGAGAATACCAGATTACAAGCATACTGGAATTACGCGTGACTGGCTTGAAGAGCAGTCGTTGTAAATATAACCCTGACCAAGACCCCACTTTGCTTGGTTGTAAGCCATCCACTTGAATATATGACGATGCATCCACGTCTCGATAAGCGGCGTAAGTGTATTCCAGCTGCCAATGTTAATACCCAAGTTCTTCATATATCGCATTCTTTGTAATGACGGAAGCGACCCTAATCAATGAATCGCAACTGAAGACTTTTTTCAGCTTCGACAGCATTTTCCTAACGAACAGTAGAGAATACCAGATTACACGCACACTGGAATTACGCGTCACTGGTGGGAAGAGCTGGGGTTGTAAATATAACCCTGATCAAGACCCCACTTTGCTTCGTTTTAAGCCATTCGATTGAATATATACCGTTGCATCCACGTATCGATTTGTAGCGTAAATGTATTCCAGCTACCAATGTGAATAAACATGTTCTTCATATATCGCACTCTTTGAAATGATTGCAGCGACCCAAATCAATGAATCGCAGTGAAGACTTTTTTCAGCTTCGACAGCAGATCGTTAACGAACCGTAGAGAATACCAGATTACAAGCATACTGGAATTACGCGTGACTGGCTTGAAGAGCAGGCGTTGTAAATATAAGCCTGACCAAGACCCCACTTTCCTTTTCTGTAAGCCATTCAATTGAGTATATACCGTTGCATCCACGTCTCGATAAGAAGCGTAAATGCATTCCAGCTAGCAATGTGAATAAACAAGTTCTTCATATATCGCATTCTTTGTAATAACGGAAGCGACCCTAATCAATGAATCGCAACTGAAGACTTTTTTCAGCTTCGACAGCGGTTTGTTAACGAACAGTAGAGAATACCATATTACACGCATACTGGAATCACGGGTGACTGGCTTGAAGAGGGGCTGTAAATATAAGCCTGACAAAAGACCCCACTTTGCTTGGTTTTAAGCCATTCAATTGAATATATCCCTTTGCATCCACCTCTCGATAAGTAGCGTATATGTATTCCAGCTAACAATGTGAATAAATAAGTTCTTTATATATCGCATTCTTTGTAATGACGGAAGCGACCCTAATCAATGAATCGCAACTGAAGACTTTTTTCAGCTCCGACAGCATTTTCTTAACGAACAGTAGAGAATACCAGATTACACGCATAGTGGAATTACGCGCGACTGGCTTGAAGAGGGGCTGTAAATATAAGCCTGACCAAGACCCCACTTTGCTTGGTTGTAAGCCATTCAATTGAATATATACCGTTGCATCCACGTCTCGATAAGAAGCGTAAATGCATTCCAGCTACCAATGTGAATAAATAAGTTCTTCATGTATCGCAGTCTTTGAAATGACGGAAGTGACCCTAATCAATGAATCGCAACTAAAGACTTTTTTCAGCTTAGACAGCAGTTTCTTCACGAACAGTAGAGAACACCAGATTACACTCATACTAGAATTACGCGTGACTGGCGGGAAGAGCCGGGGTTGTAAATATAACCCTGACCAAGACCCCACTTTGCTTGGTTGTAAGCCATTCAATTGAATATATACCGTTGCATCCACGTCTCGATAAGTAGCGTAAATGCATTCCAGCTAGCAATGTGAATAAACAAGTTCTTCATATATCGCATTCATTGTAATAACGGAAGCGACCCTAATCAATGAATCGCAACTGAAGACTTTTTTCAGCTTCGACAGCGGTTTGTTAACGCACAGTAGAGAATACCAGATTACACGCATAGTGGAATTACGCGCGACTGGCTTGAAGAGCAGGGGTTGTCAATATAACCCTGACCAACACCCCGCTTTGCTTGTTTTTAAGCCATTCAATTGAATATATGACGATGCATCCACGTCTCGATAAGTAGCGTATATGTATTCCAGCTAACAATGGGAATACACAAGTTCTTCATATATCGCATTCTTTGAAAAGACGGAATCGACCCTAATCAATGAATCCCAACTGAAGACTTTTTTCAGCTCCGACACCATTTTCTTAACGAACAGTTGAGAATAGCAGATTGCACGCATACTGTAATTACGCGTCACTGGTGGGAAGAGCCGGGGTTGTAAATATAACCCTGATCAATACCCGACTTTCCTTGGTTGTAAGCCATTCAATTGAATATATACCGCTGCATCCACGTCTCGATAAGTAGCGTAAATGCATTCCAGCTAGCAATGTGAATAAACAAGTTCTTCATATATCGCCTTCTTTGTAATAACGGAAGCGACCCTAATCAATGAATCGCAATTGAAGACTTTTTTCAGCTTCGACAGCGGTTTGTTAACGAACAGTAGAGAATACCAGATTACACGCATAGTGGAATTACGCGTCACTGGTGGGAAGAGCCGGGGTTGTAAATATAACCCAGATCAATACCCCACTTTCCTTGGTTGTAAGCCATTCAATTGAATACATACCGTTGCATCCACGCCTCGATAAGTAGCGTAAATGCATTCCAGCTAGCAATGTGAATAAACAAGTTCTTCATATATCGCATTCTTTGTAATAACGGAAGCGACCCTAATCAATGAATCGCAACTGAAGACTTTTTTCAGCTTCGACAGCGGTTTGTTAACGAACAGTAGAGAATACCAGATTACACGCATAGTGGAATTACGCGCGACTGGCTTGAAGAGCAGGGGTTGTAAATATAACCCTGACCAACACCCCACTTTGCTTGTTTTTAAGCCATTCAATTGAATATATACCGTTGCATCCACGTCTCTAAAAGTAGCGTAAATGAATTCCAGCTAGCAATGTGAATACACAAGTACTTCATATATCGCATTCTTTGTAAAGACGGAAGCGACATTAATCAATGAATCCCAACTGAATGCTTTTTTCAGCTCCGACAGCATTTTCTTAACGAACAGTTGAGAAAACCAGATTACACGCATACTGTAATTACGCGTCAATGGCGGGAAGAGCCGGGGTTGTAAATATAACCCTGACCAAGACCCCACTTTGCTTGGTTGTAAGCCATTCAATTGAATATATACCGTTGCATCGACGTCTCGATAAGTTGGGTAAATGCATTCCAGCTAGCAATGTGAATTCACAAGTTCTTCATATATTGCATTCTTTGTAAAGACGGAAGCGACCCTAATCAATGAATCCCAACTGAAGACTTTTTTCAGCTCCGACAGCATTTTCTTAACGAACAGTAGAGAATACCAGTTTACACGCCTACTGGAATTACGCGTGACTAGCGGGAAGAGGAGGGGTTGTAAATATAACCGTGATCAAAACACCAGTTTGGTTGGTTTTAAGCCATTCAATTGAATATATGCCGTTGTATCCACGTCTCGATAAGTAGCGTAAATGCATTTCAGCTAGCAATGTAAATAAACAAATTCTTCATATATCGTACTCTTTGATTTGATGGAAGCGACCCAAATCAATGAATCGCAACTGAAACTTTTCTTCAGCTTCGACAGCAGTTTGTTAACGAACGGTGGATAATACCATGTTACACGCATACTGGAATTACGCGTGACTTCCGGGAAGAGGAGGGGTTGTAAATATAACCGTGATCAAAACCCCAGTTTGCTTGCTTTTAAGCCATTCAATTGAATAAATACCGTTGTATCCACGTCTCGATAAGTAGCGTAAATGCATTTCAGCTAGCAATGTAAATAAACAAATTCTTCATATATCCCACTCTTTGAATTGATGGAAGCGACCCAAATCAATGAATCGCAACTGAAGACTTTTTTCAGCTTCGACAGCAGTTTGTTAACGAACAGTAGAGAATACCAGATTACGCGCATACTGTAATAACGCGTGACTGGCGGGAAGAGCAGGGGTTCTAAATAAAACCCTGATCAAGACCCCACTTGGCTTAGTTTTAAGCCATTCAATTGAATATATACCGTTGCATCCACGTCTCGATAAGTAGCGTAAATGCATTCCAGCTAGCAATGTGCATAAACTAGTTCTTCATATATCGCATTCTTTCTAATAACGGAAGCGACCCTAATCAATGAATCGCAACTGAAGACTTTCTTCAGCTTCGACAGCAGTTTGTTAACGAACAGTAGAGAATACCAGTTTACACGCATACTGGAATTACGCGTGACTAGCGGGAAGAGGAGGGGTTGTAAATATAACCGTGATCAAAACCCCAGATTGGTTGGTTTTAAGCCATTCAATCGAATATATGCCGTTGTATCCACGTCTCGATATGTAGCGTAAATGCATTCCAGCTAGCAATGTAAATAAAGAAATTCTTCATACATCGCACTCTTTGAATTGATGGAAGCGACCCAAATCAATGAATCGCAACTGAAGACTTCTTTCAGCTTCGACAGCAGTTTGTTAACGAAAAGTAGAGAATACCAGATTACACGCATACTGTAATAACGCGTGACTGGCGGGAAGAACAGGGGTTTTAAATAAAACCCTGATCAAGACCCCACTTTGCTTGGTTGTAAGCCATTCAATTGAATATATACCGTTGCATCCACGTCTCGATAAGTAGCGTAAATGCATTCCAGCTAGCAATGTGAATTCACAAGTTCTTCATATATTGCATTCTTTGTAAAGACGGAAGCGACCCTAATCAATGAATCTCAACTGAAGACTTTTTTCAGCTCCGACAGCATTTTCTTAACGAACAGTTCAGAATACCAGAATACACGCATACTGTAAATACGAGTCACTGGTGGGAAGAGCCGGGGTTGTAAATATAACCCTGATCAAGACCCTACTTTGCTTGGTTGTAAGCCATTCAATTGAATATATACCGTTGCATCCACGTCTCGATAAGTGGCGTAAATGCATTCCAGCTAGCAATGTGAATAAACAAGTTCTTCATATATCGCATTCTTTGTAGTAACGGAAGCGACCCTAATCAATGAATCGCAACTGAATACTTTTTTCAGCTTCGACAGCTGTTTGTTGACGAACAGTAGAGAATGCCAGGTTACACGCATAGTGGAATTACGCATGACCGGCGTGAAGAGCAGGGGTTGTAAATATAACCCTGATCAAGACCGCACTTTGCTTGGTTTTAAGCCATTCAATTGAATATATGCCGTTGCATCCACGTCTCGATAAGTAGCGTACATGCATTCCAGCTAGCAATGTAAATAAACAAATTCTTCATATATCGCACTCTTTGAATTGATGGAAGCGACCCAAATCAATGAATCGCAACTGAAGACTTTTTCAGTTTCGACAGCATTTTCTTAACGAAATGGAGAGAATACCAGATTACACGCATAGTGGAATTACGTCTGACTGGTGTGAAGAGCAGGGGTTGTAAATATAACGCTGATCAAGACCGCACTTTGCTTGGCTTTAAGCCATTGAATTGAATATATACCCTGTCATCCACGTCTAGATAAGTAGCCTAAATGTATTCCATCTACCAATGTGAATACATAAGTTCTTCATATATCGCATTCTTTGTATTGACCGAAGCGACCCAAATCAATAAACCGCAACTGAAGACTTTTTTCAGCTTCGACATCATTTTCTTAATGAACAGTAGAGAATACCAGATTATACGCATGCTGTAATGACGCGTGACTGCCGGGAAGAGCAGGTGTTGTAAATATAACCAAATTCAAGACCCCACTTTTCTTGGTTTTAAGCCGTTCAATTGAATATATGCCATTGCATACACGTCTCGATAAGTAGCGTAAATGTATTCCAGCTACCAATGCGAATACAGAACTTCTTCATAAATCGCATTCTTTGTAAAGATGCAAGCGGCCCTAATCAATGAATCCCAACCGAAGACTTTTTTCAGCTTCGACAGCATTTTCATAAAGAACAGTAGAGAATAGCAGATTACACGCATAGTGGAATTACGCGTGACTGGCTTGAAGACCAGATTATACGCATAATGTAAGTGTTGACCAGAGACGCCATGAAGTCAAGTATTTATTCGGACAGCAACATGAACATAACAGACAGCAACGATTCAGTGGTTTCGCCTTATAAAGGGAGCATGGGTGCAGCCGAGGCATGCGATTGGCTAGCGATACAATAGCACATGTGAACAATGACCGCGTGCAACAGATACGCAGCGCACAGTAACAAGAGAATACGCTTGATAAACGTTGCACAGATACAACACTTCCCCTCCAACAAGATCAGAATCTGTCATACGTCAGATGATCTGGCTTCCGCTTATCACGAGCGCTGCGCCTGGGTAGCACAGGTGAACCAGCATCGTTTTGTTCTGACGTTGATGCACTTTGGGCTCCATGTGAGAGTGGGCCACCATCACTACGATCCAACACTGGCCGGTTTGAGGCGGGTGCAAGGAAACTCACTTTCAAGCAGTTCACTTGCATGTGGCAAAGGTACATCCTTTTCTTTCACAACACTACCAGGCTTTACAAAAGAATGTCGCAAATGATCCGCGTGCACAAACCGCGTCTGTCCATCCACAACCACAAGGTATGTCATTGCCGATTTCACATCCACAATCTTGCCTGGACGCCATTTCACCTGTTCCCCACGTACTGAACGCACAAACACTATCCCCAACAGAAAATACTCTGGGTGAACTCCTCCTCTTGTTTGCACTACGTACATTACTCTCATATTTGGCATTTATTGCATCCTGCATATCTGGTTTCAATAACGACAACCTAGTGCGCAACTTCCTCCTCACAAAGAGTTCAGCTGGTGTTTGGCCGGTGAATGTATGCGGCGTTGTTCTATAGGCGAACAGAAAATTATCAATTCTGTGCTGCAGTGACCTGGAACTTTTATTCCTCTGGTCTTGCAGCAATTGCTTCAACAGCGACTGCTTTACTGTTTGAACCGCACGTTCGGCCGAACCGTTGGACTGAGGATGATATGGTGGAGTAAGCGTATGCTTAACCCCGTTTGACGATAGGAAGTCCTCAAACTCTTTTGCACGAAACTGCGGCCCGTTATCAGTGACTACCTCTTTAGGTAGGCCATGACTTGCGAACAACGAGCGCACTGTTTCGATCGTGCTTTGCGGGGTCGTTGACGTCATGACTGTTATTTCCAACCATTTGGAATAGGAATCTACAGCTAAAAGGAACATCTTTTTTTCTTTTTCAGCAAAGTCTAGATGTATCCTCTCCCAACTGCTTGTGCACCACTTCCAAGATGAAAGCGGCGCAAGTGGCACCAAAGATTTTGTGCTTTAACAAATTTCACACTGCTTTACAGTTTGTTCCAAGCAGTTGTCTATCTTTGGCCACCAAACCATTGACCTTGCAAGAGCTTTCATCTTTGTAATGCCAATGTGTTGCTCATGCAACAAACACATAACTTCACTTTGAAGCGAATGTGGTATCACGACTCTGTTGTTCCACACCAAACAGCCGCAATCCACTGAAAGTTCAAATCGCCTCACGAAGAAATGCTGATAATGAGCGTCCACAGCCCGCGGCCATCCGTGCCATACCATTTCACGAACAGCACTGAGAACTGGATCTTTCAATTTCACGCTCGATATCTTTCGCAGGTATGGGGAGTTTATTGACAGGCGAAAAATAAAAGATTTCTTCTGCCTCGTCACCGGCTTCCGGCAGTGGAAGGCGTGATAAACCATCTGCATTGGCTATCTTTGTTCCTGGTCTGTGCAAAATACGAAGCTGTAGTTAGCAAGAAAAATTCCCCAGCGGTGCACACGAGCTGCAGCTACTGCATTTGTGTGGTGCTTTGCTTCAAATATGACTGTGAGCGACTGGTGATCAGTTATTACACTGAAAGTACGCCCGTACAGATATTTATGAAATTTCTTCACTCCAAAAACAACTGCAAGCGCTTCTTTTTCCACTTGCGCGTAGTTACGCTCAGCAGGCGTCATCATCCGCGATGCAAACGCGATCGGTCGCTCTACGCCCTCAACCACGTGCGACAGCACTGCGCCTAATCCGTAAGCAGAAGCGTCTCATGTAACGAAAGAAATACAGCTGACATCATACAGTTCCAAGACCGTGTCTTCACTGATCAACATTTTACAGCGACTGAAACATGCGTCACACTGGCTCGACCATTTCCATGTGCTGCCCTTGCGCAACAGTTGGTGGAGAGGTTCTAGCACATTTGCTAGGTCAGGCAAAAATTTAGCGTAGTAGTTTACTAGGCCCAAAAATGCCTTTAGCTGAGTCACATTACTTGGTTTTGGCGCTTCTCGAATCGCTTTTACTTTTTCCGCTGCTGGGTGTACGCCATGCTTGTCTAGCTCGTGCCCCAAGTAACAAACATTTTCTTGGAAAAATTTGCATTTCCCTGCGTTTACACGAATGCCGTGCTTACTAAGCGCCTGTAGCACTTGCTGGGAACGGTGATAGCACTCCGTCAGGTTTTTACCTGCTATTAACACATCGTCCAGGTAACAGGCTGTCCCAGGTATGTTTTGTAAAACCTGGTCCATCACGGCCTTAAACATTGCGGGTACGCTTGCCACTCCGTACGGCAATCGCCGGAACCTGAAAAGTCCCATGTGCGTATTCACCGTGAGCAGTTGCTGTGCCTGCTCATCCAGCTCAAGCTGCAGGTAAGCCTTCGACAAATCTAGTAAGGTGAACATGGTCCCTCCAACCAGTGACGCGAATATGTCTTCTGGCAGAGGCAGTGGATAGTGGTCAAGTTCAATATCCCGATTGACCGTGACTCTGTAGTCCCCACATATCCTTATTTCTTTTCCCGTTTTCTTTGGCACGATAACTAGCGGTGTAGCCCAATCACTGTGCCTGACTCTGTACACCACACCAGCTTTGTCAAGGTCATGCAATTCATTCTCCACTTGTTCGCGAAAGGCATATGGTACTGGTCTCGCCTTACAAAAAGTTGGATGCACATCGGTTTTCATTCGTATACTACCAGTGAATCCTTTGATAGAACCATAGCCTGGCTCAAACACATCACCGTACAACTGTTTCAACTTCTTTTCAGCTTCCGCTGCTACCATCTGCCTGCCCTCCTGTATGTTATCCACGTCACATTGCAACTGCTGAACAGCATTTTGCAGGTCAACTTTTAGTGTAGTCATCCAATCTCGACCTAAAAGCGTCGGCATGCGGGCTTCATTTTCTTGCTTTGCGACTATCAGAGGCAGATCGTGGCTTCGGTTCTGATAAGACACATTAACCTTTGCTACGCCTTTCACTTTGAGTGCAGTGCCATTATACACTCCTAGACGCACGTCGTCTTTGGAACATGGGTAATTTGGAAAATTTTCATCAAAGTCTCTTTCAGACATTATGGTCACAGCTGCTCCCGTGTCTAGTTCCATCGGAATCTTCTTGCCGTTTACCTTTACTTTAAGCACAATAGGCGGAGAGCTATGAACTTGGTTAGTCGTACTAACAGTCAGCAAGTCTGTTGACGGCAAGGTCTCCTCAGCTTTGTGCACGACGTTAGTTTTGCACATTTTCGCTACATGCCCTGGCTTCGAGCATTTGAATCAGGTACTTTTGAGAAAAGGACAACTCACTGGCGCGTGCAGTCCGCCGCATCTATGACAGGCGCGAACAATGCCTTTCCCACGTTGCTTCCTTGGACCGTTTTGGGGGGCACGCTGCTCGCTGCTAGCGGTCTTCGTCGCGTGTCGCCTGCCTTGCGTGGTGGGCTCCCGATACCAGTAAACGTCGGCAGGACTGGCGGTTGACCCCTCCGGTAGCATTTCTCGGGTGTCTTTCTGGGCCGTTTCCAAGGCGGTGGCAATTTCGCATACTCGCTCCCAGGTGACTTCGTCGTCTGACAAGGCAAGGAGACGGCATCGAATCGAATCCGTCCTGAGTCCAGCAATCAGTCGATCCCGGAGCGCTTCTTCCAAAAAGCTTCCAAACGAGCACGTTGCAGCCAGTCTTTTCAGCTCGACGATGAACTGTTTTAGGCTTTCGTCCGGCTCTTGCTTTCGCTGGTAGAAGCGATACCGTTCCGTAACCACTGACCGTTTTGGAGCATAGTGCTTTCGGAGAGCTTCTGTAGCTTATTCGTACTTGACTTCCGCTGGTTTCTTCGGCAGCAGCAGGCTACGCAGAGTCACGTAAGCCTTTTCACCCAGGATTGTTAAGAAGACTTGCAACTTCTTACTTGAGTCTATTCCATTGGCGGTTGCATACAGGTCGAACCTTTCCAGGTAGACTTCGATATTGCCAGAGCCTGGGCAGAACTCGGCCAAACATCCCAGGGTGTTGGTCATAACTGATGTCCTCGCTTGCCGTGGCGTCATTGCCGTTTCCTCAGGCTTGGTCATTGCCTCTGCCTGAACGATCCCATCCTCGTCGCCATGTTGACCAGAGACGCCGTGAAGTCAAGTATTTATTCGGACAGCAACATGAACATAACAGCAACGATCCAGTGGCTTCGCCTTATAAAGGGAGCATGGGTGCAGCCGAGGCATGCGATTGGCTAGCGATACAATAGCACATGTGAACAATGACCGCGTGCATCAGATACGCGGCGCACAGTAACAAGAGAATACGCTTGATATACGTTGCACAGATACAACAGTAATGACGCGTGACTGCCGGGAAGAGCAGGGGTTGTAAATATAACCCAATTCAAGACCCCACTTTGCTTGGTTTTAAGCCATTCAATTGAATATATGCCATTGCATCCACGTCTCGATAAGTAGCGTAAATGTATTCCAGCTACCAATGCGAATACACAACTTCTTCATAAATCGCATTCTTTGTAACGACGCAAGCGACCCTAATCAATGAATCCCAACCGAACACCTTTTTCAGCTTCGACAGCATTTGCATAAAGAACAGTAGAGAATAGCAGATTACACGCATAGTGGAATTACGCGTGACTCCCTTGAAGAGCAGGGTTTGTAAATATAACCCAATTCAAGACCGCTCTTTGCTTGGTTTTAAGCCATTCAATTGAATAGATACCGTTGCGTCCACGTCTCGATAAGTAGCGTAAATGTATTTTAGCTAGCAATGTGAATAAACAAGTTCTTCATATATCACATTCTTTGTAATGACGGAAGCGACCCAAATCAATGAATCGCAACTGAAGACTTATTTCAGCTTCGACAGCATTTTCTTAACGAACAGTACACACTAAGAAAAAAAAGAGTACCTCTTACTCTTTTCGGAGAGTCTGGACTCGCCACGTATACGACACACTTTGTGGGAGACACCCGAACTCTCTTTCGGCAGAGAGTCCCGACACTATCTGTGCTCGATACAAGGTGGTTACGTGACTGCACACACAATAGTCCTGCACACTCTCTTGTAGTTGTCTCCTAACCTTCTCAAAAGGGTTACACGACTACTGCTGAGGGAGTCCGTTAACTATTCTTCAGGAGTCAGACGACTCAAGATAAAGGGTCACATGACTACTGCTCAAGGATTCGGGCAACTATTCGTGATGAGTCTGACGACTCCAGCAGTGTGTGTCTAGTTACCCTTAGTGCGCGGTGCAGGACTCTTGCAATGATAGTAAAATAACTAATCCATGTAAGTCGTTTGACTCTCGGATGGCAGTGTCTAGCCGCTTTTCAATATGTGTCACCAACTTTTGCTGTAAGTACACACGACTACGGCTAGTTCGCAAGATGACTACCGTGAAAAGACAACATACAAGAAAGAACCCATAGCAAACTTGCCAAAAAGGACGTGGCAGGTTAGCAACAATAAGTTAACATTTCATTACGCTTTGTCGTCTTCTGAAAAATTCAAATGTATTAGTCAGCACAGAATCACCATGAAAGCAAGACAGTTCTCATTACTATTAAACTGGAATCAATAGCCAACCAAGCAAAACAGTCCTAAATAAACATCCAATATGTAGCCTGCAGGTGCATATGCATGACACTGCAATGCAACTCAGAACCATAATGAGACCCCAAAATATTATGTAACTCATGTAGAAGTTCAATTCAGCACTGCACAAGTCTCTAATGTCAAAACATTTATAAGTTAAACCTATTTCACGGTTCTTCGAGACGTGTCTTTATTTAGAACTTACGATTTAATATTTTAAGCAAGTAAGCTACACATAACAAATAAAAAAGGCCGCACTTATGTACAAAGGAGACCCAGATAATCAAGTGCAATAAAAACAATATTCGAACTTAGATTACATAAGCTATGCGTTATACTAAGCTTGCTGAAAACAACTGGTTGGCAATTGATAATCCAGTCTAACAGTAAGAATAGCTGTCTTACCTTATGGAACTCTAGTTGACACTTTCCCCCCCCCCCCCAACTTGTGCGTGTTAGTGGCAGTTGAAAATTGATCTGAAAAATACCACATTAAAAATTGTGCATCAATTGTATTTTGTCATACAACATGCAACAGTGTATAAAAGCTTCACAACAGATATTACAAAAATAAATACAGCAAAACTTGTACTAATTGTTTATTTATGTTGACAAACATACTTTTGCAAGACGAAGTATAATAGCTGACACAGACAATTTCAGATTGCAATAACCACTAATACAAAACTTGCCATAATCTAAACACGCTGACAAAATATGTAGCACAGGTAGCTGTATTTTGTTACGGCAAAGATAGCACATGAATAATGAGGACAAGGGAGGAAGCAGAACACATAAACAAACTATACCAAGCTGCATGCATGCAGCTGTAACAATACACATGGTGCACCAAGGTCCAAAAGAAACAAAGAGGAAGATGTGAGGAAGGCTTCTTTTACTCATCACAAACTATCCTGTAAGAGCAGCTTATGCACTGGCTGTAATCTACCCTCAGCACATACGTAAGTAAGTTACATTAGGCGCCACATTTACAAATCATTCATACAATGTTCTAGTGATTGTCCTTATTCCGATTTTTAACTTGGAAAGCATGACTGAGTATCGTAAAGCCTCCCTAAGGCTTGGCACATATACAGAAAGAAGTGTTTCTATAAACACTGGAGGTCACGGAAGGATGACTGACACATACCTCTTTTCATTCTTTTGTATTTGTGATTATCTACCACAGTAGTCTTTTGTAGAGTGAAACACATCCAGATAATACACTGTGGACAACAAAGTGTGAATACCTGTTCTTGATTTCTACCTTTCTCTGGTGTCCCGCTAAGGTAAGATTGGTGCAAAAAATTGTCTTCCCAATGTATGCGTTCCCACAAAACAAAGCAGGAGCAGATGATAAGCCACATTAATGGTGCGTGAAATAAAACATCTGTTCTTAACTTACGACTGCCATTCCAATCTGGTGCAATTTTCTGCTTTGTTGTGCACTCTAGCACAGGTGCTACGCAGTTCACTTGGTGCCCAAAGCAACTCTCACACCATAGCAGGATGTTAATTTTGTTTTTCAAATTCTAAGTGAAACTCTGGTTATGGGGGACAATTGCAAACTTATAGTTTTGCTTTGTATCTTCATAATGTTGTAGAGCAGGGTAGAAAGCAAGAACATATATCTATAATTTGGGTTTCCACGGTGCTTTGCATGGATATGTTTCAATGAATGATAAAACTACTTGGTAGATAAACATATGAAAGATAGGAGAATTAAGCTCGAAGTCTACCTTATCAGTAACTGGGAATTTCATGTGTAATTGAAATTTCGTGATTCCCATTGATGAAGAAACAGTTTTGACAATATGTGCCAAGACAACTAAGTCACTCATGCTCACAAAGGAAACAAAATAAAAACAAGCAAGATTGCAAGAAGTTCCAACTTGCAACCTAAAGTGAGACGCCTCACATGACTGACTTATGTATTTACTGAGCATAAATTACATCTTGCGCATAATCTGCTTGTACAAGATGACGAACAATGAGTTACTGCTGCTTTCTCTCTGGGGAATTTGGCTCTTCTGAACACATGCACATTGTGTGGCACAGCTGCGTGGATGTAGCTGGGAACAGCTGTTATTCAGCGTCAGTCTGTTTTTATGCTTTGGTACTATTATCGTTGTAATTTATAATTAGCAAATAGCCTAACTATTGGGTTGATCAGCTCCATTTTAAACAAAACATACTGACAGATTTCCCTGTTTATCGCTAACAAAGAGATAGGTACATCATTTCAGATTTCAAGAAACAGCTGCGGAACAGAACAAATGGTGAAGACAGAAAATCTACAACGACCAGAACCTTTTTTATTAAATGCCATGTAATGGTTCTTTCTGCAATGAATACCATTATTATAAAAAATTGTAGCCTGAAAAAATAATTGGGAAATATTTACAAAAGCGACAGGGATTAGAACTGCATATTAATTTCAAATGTCTTCTTAAACAAGATCACAATAATTGAAGTTTCATTAATTTCAGCAAAACGCTGACATCCCATTATTGAAGCTAGTCCGTGCTGAAGGTATTGGTAGTTTGTAGGAGTCCTCAGACTGGCAGCTCTGAATTATTTGTCACCATACTTGGTGGAACATGCTTTGCTCTTTCAGATATTACTTTGCCAAAAAGCCTTCTGTAAGCCTTGTGGGACAATTTTGTGTGGAAAAGAAATCTATTTGATCATTACTTTTTGGGTATATGTATCTCAGAACTGGTGCTAGTCTGAGTTCTTACAAAGTAGACATTATTGAGTACTGTAATTCTAATGCCTGCCACTGCTATAAATTTCTGTTAGTTAAAATTGTCGCACTGTCATGACGCAGTTATGTTCAATAATTAGTGGCAGTCACCGCTGAAACACTCAGTACAAAACACAACATAAATATATGGAGTCAAAATTTAAATGTCCAACAAGGTCACGTCTCAAGTCTACATTTCACACAGCTGTCTTTTTTTTTCTGTTAATGTGCCAATACCAATCGCACATTCACAAACATTTTAGTATTGCATTTCTGGCAAATGCAGGAAAATTCACCGTCTTTAACAGAAGCCCTTGGGAAGACAGCATAGAATCACTTCGACAAGAGGACTTGCCTTAAGCTTTGCGTCGCTATGTTGTAGGTCACTGACTAAACGGGAACGTTTTGCTGTTTGAATATTACTCGAAATATTTTTATTATTTGTACTAGAGGTTTGAAAAGAGACCGAATTGTACAGTGCTTCATGCAGATCTCATATATTCCATTAGCTTTTGCTTAGCTGCTTCTTGAGTTATGTCCTACACAACGGCAAAACATAGTCATATTTGCGGGCACTTTCTTGTGTATTAAATTTTCACAAAAAGCAGTGTGCTGCAGTTAACTCAACTCCCTGTAGACTTGCAAGGTGCCGATATCTATTCAAACAGTACGTAAAGTTACTAGAAGTATGCAAGATTAGTAGGCAGGCAGGCCTGCGTACTAATCTTGCATACCTCTCATGTACTCTGAAAAAAAATTATTGACAATACTTCAATAATTTTTTTCTCACAATAGCATGAGAATGAGCTTCTGCACTTATAATTGTCCTATACAAATTAAATTTGGCATACATACTCTTCAAGATAAGCAGAATACCAATATCTAATTGAAATTGCAATCTGTAAAAATTATTTAAAGTGGCCTAATATCTTTTGCATAGTTCCAGAAATTGTACAAGCTGTTTCGATAGGTATCGCCACTCTACGGTATACAACTACCCTAAATAAGATACAGCATGAAACTATTTGCGAAACTTTTATAAACAAGTGCCCATAAAAATATATTGCCACTATGTAGGACATAACTAAAGAACACCTGCTACACAAAAACCAATGACAATTCAAATCTACGTAAAACTCCCTATGAATGGCCGTGCATTCAAATTTCTAGTACAAATGATTTTAAAAAAGGTGTTTCAAGGAGCATTTCCCCTTAATAAGTGGGTGTCAGTGTTTCTACCAAAGGGTTACAAACTACCTTGGGGCATACCATAGGGAGTTTTATAAATAGCACAAGCACGCATCTGCCTAAAAAGCCCCATGCCCTGCTTGCATTACTTAAACATATTTCTGCATTCTGTTGTATGTCACCGTTTGCATCCCTTAACACTGAGGGCGCAAAACCAAAAAAACAGCCTATTAATACACCTAATTTTTAGCCTGTAAAGGGGTTGTGTGTAAATGGGGGCAGCCAACTCTAGCATGAGAATAAATAAATATTTGTTCTCGCATTAATAAAACCAGTCAAAATATAATCTCGCAAATCTGGAAATGAATGCACAAAGAACCTTGCTGATTGTTACATTAGTGTCCCGAACAAGATCTTTTGATGTTTATAATTCCTAGTTTAATTCACTTTCCTATAGTAACTGGGCTCTGACCTAGAATACTCAGTGTAGGAGACTAACCCAGGCCTGGAAGCCAATATTTAAATCTGAAATAGGCATTCATCCCCCGACCACATGGCACTGTTACGTCCTGAGACGAAGCATGCATCCATGGACATATAGTCTGTAAAATTATTTTTACATGATTTGTAGCATTACTCTTACACTAACAAATTCTGAAAATTCGGAAATACATATCTGCTATTTAACCCTCTCATGCATACGGGCCTCATATGAGGACACATATTTATCCTGCTATAAAAGTCGTCCAGTTGCTTGCAGCGAGTCACTAGCTGCATGGTTGAGGACATGCCATTTGAGGACATGCCAAGGTTTCTAAACTGTTACATAGATGGCGCTTGCTGTCCATGTTTTTTGAAGCGCCAGTCTCTAAAGGAGAGTAGGCTTGTTCGAGGTCACTGAACGTTCGTAGAAAAGAAAAAAATAATTGCTCGACAGGCTATGGTGCTCTTGGACTGTAAAAAATATCTGCGCAAAGAGCAACTTTTCATCCATATTATCTGATTTTGTTGCCGTTTTTTTCTTGGCTATGGGCTCGGTACAAGGAAAAGAAGAGGTGTCCTCAATTGGGGACATTATGCATGAAAAGTGTAGCCTTACCTGCAGCGCCACCAAACAAAAATGTACCCGCAGAGAGCCAGACCTGGGATGAAAGCGCGTGTATTTTCCTGCGCTTTTCGTGCACGGTTGAGGCAGCTTTTGCGGGAGTTTTTGGGTGTGTATAAGTTCCCCATTTCCGTAGACCGTGGGAAAAACGATACTTTTCCAAGATGTCTTCAAAGCGAGGACTGTCCAGAGAGGAAATCGATGCTCTTTTGGACCTCTCATCTGACT
This sequence comes from Dermacentor andersoni, assembly GCF_023375885.2. Lineage (NCBI taxonomy): Eukaryota > Metazoa > Arthropoda > Arachnida > Ixodida > Ixodidae > Dermacentor > Dermacentor andersoni. The sequence goes on from NC_092818.1 coordinate 34,738,245, forward strand.
TTGATGACGATTCCGACGCAGATGATTGGGAGCAACTACTCACCGACCTTGACACTTCCAGCAGCTCAGAAGAGAGTGATGACCGTGAGCCTGTGCGTGCTAACGGCGCGTCAACAGGCTCTGCTACAAGAGCCCCCTCGAAGACATCTGCCGCGAGAACGGACAGCACAGTGTGGATTGCCGACAAAGACAATGACTATGCAGGAAAGCCTCCCGATTTTCTTGGTGAGCATAGGGTCAACGTGCATGGTACACATCCGATTGACTACTTCCTCGCCAAATTTCCGGACTCATTGCTGGAGCACATTGTTTTTCAAACAAATTTGTATGCAGTGCAAAAACGCAAAGATAACCTATGGTTCACTTTACCAGAGCTAAAAGTCTTTCTTGGAATGTGCTTGGTAATGACTTACATCAATTACCCAAGAATCAGGAATTACTGGTCCACAGAATCCGGCCTTAGAATGGACGTTGTCGCCGATTCAATGCCTGTAAACCGTTTTGAGGAGATTCGAAGATTCCTTCACCTCAACGATAGGACCGACACTCTAAGCTACCAGAATGACCGCTTGGCTGGGATGAGGCCAGTCATTGATACACTCAACGAAGCATTTTGCTCGGCAATTGATTCTGAGGAATACCAATCCGTGGATGAGATGGTGATACCATTCAAGGGGCGCTCCTCCATAAAGCAATACCTCCCAAAAGCCGAAGCACTGGGGCTTCAAGGTGTGGGTGAGAGCAGGAGTCTCTGGCTACATTTATCGCTTTGAGGTATACCAAGGGGCAACTGATGGGCGAGCCAAAGTTTCAAGCGAATTTGGTATGGCCGGAGACGTTGTCATCAGGTTGTCCGAGGGACTTGAAGGGAAAAATCATAAACTTTATGCCGATAACTTGTTCACATCTATGGCCCTCGTCCGAAAACTCAGCGAGGATGGAATATGGTTTCTTGGGACGTGCCGTGCAAACCGTCTGCAAGGAGCGGATAAGAAGCTAAAGCCCTTGAAGGAGCTCAAAGCAGACGGAAGGGGAAGCACATCAATTTGCACCTCAGTAGACAACATCACAGTGACAAGGTGGCTGGACAACTCGCTTGTTCATGTTGTTTCCAGCTATGCAGGACGGCAGCCCGAAGGCACTACCAAAAGGTACAATAGAAAAGAGAGCAAAGTAATGGATGTCACCAGGCCATACTCTGTGGAAGTTTACAACAAACACATGGGTGGTGTTGACCTCATGGATTCCTTGATTGCAAGGTACAGAAATGACGTCCGGAACAAAAAGGGCTACTTGAGAATGTTCTTCCACCTACTAAATGCAGCAGTTGTGAATGCCAGGATTGTGTGGTGGTGGGACAAAGGTGTGGAACATTATATGGACCAACTTGAGTTCCGAAGTCGCGTTGCCAAGGCGCTCATATATTCGCAGCGAAGCAGCACAGAGTTCGAAGCGACGAGGCCGGCCATGCAACGATTCTTCGCCAGCGCCTATAAGAGAGTGCTCCATCATGTGTCCCTGGAAAAGAGGTTGGACGGCGGGCGCCATTTCCTAAAGAAGAGCGACCAAAAGTACGCCAGCCGCTGTCGAAGTCTCGCCTGCCGCAGCAAGACATGATACCTCTGCGGTCGCTGCAACGTCCCTCTTTGTCCTGAGTGCTTCGAATCCTTCCACAGTGCATAAGTGGAATGTGCAAGACCGATCGTCAGCATTTCAATTTGAATTGAAATTGTTTCAGTGTTCTAGTATGAACGCTCAATAAGTTTTTGTTACATATATTTATTGTGTACTTAAACCAGAGACTAATGGCGGCTTACAGCATGTCCTCATTTGGGGGCAGATCGGAAATGTGATACAGAGGCTCTTGATTATTGTAATAAAATTTTATCATAATCTTTGTGGCCTCTAGTAACACTTTTAAACAAAAAATAATTTTTTTCTCCTCTGGACCTAATTCATGCATGAGAGGGTTAAAGCACTGTTGCAAACCCGTGTGTTTGAGAAATGCAATACTCAAAAGGTGTAATACAATCAATGTGTGCATGAAACCTATGCTGCCTTTGACATTCGTCAGTGTGGCAAATAAGCACTGAGAAATGCCAAGGGTATCATAGCTTTCATGTTTCAAACCTTGTATGCGAGTACCAGTATATTTGCAGTGAAAGGAAGTCACATTATTACCAGACTTATGAAGGGAATTTATGTTTCTCTAGTTCAATATATTCTTTCTTGTGCTCCTATATCCTTGAGTTTTTTAAAAATAACGGGTGCTTGATATAAGTACTCTATATTGCTCTCAAATTTATCCTGCACCAGAGCCCGTGTTACGTTACATTTCTTGAACACATTGCAGTGCTCTAGATTATCAAAGGAAGAAAAAATGCAGTAAGTTTGCATTTTAGCCTTCTGTACAAGAATTAAGAACCTATCAATTACATCCACAAGTACAACATAACTACGAGAAACGGGGCTTAAAGGCAGGTATACATTAGAATAGCAGGAGCTGATGGTGAGAATTCTAAGAGAAAGGAACTATTAAAAACTAGATACTAAAGACACATATGAGTTTTAATAACAGAAATATTTGCAAAGAATTTGAAGAGACAAATAGAATGTCTGTTCAAATCACTCCACCCCAACACTCATCGATGGTTCGATAAGTGATCACAGTCGGTGATGCTGTTTGGATAGATGAAAGTGAGGCACAGCTGTCAAATAGGTAGCACATGTAGAGGGGTCACCAAAGGTTGCACGCTGCTTGCCTTGATCTCCTGACTCCCTCGAGCCTGATGCGTTGAGCCTGGTTATACGTCGTTCGCAAGAGGCCTGGCCCGAGTGTGCGGCATGGCTTGGGTAAAATTTCGAGGCACCTGAAAAACACAGATCCATATATTTAGCATCAAAATATTCTGTACCATAGGGCAAATCTGAAGTTTACCATCTGCACATAGCAGATGATGAAAACAAACACAAGTCACCAGACTCAAGGTATATAAATGTGCAAAAGGGGAAATGAATGTGAAGAGCTGCTTATAGGATGGAATCCTTCATATTGTCTTTTGTGGATCAATAATAGTATATTAACATAAAGTCAAGTGTACATGACCCTCCCTGTTTGTGTAGGTAGGCTATTCCATGTGAGCTGTTCCAACCTGGCACACGACCACTTGCAATTTCTTTTTGAAAACTGAGGGCCCTTCAATATAGAACAAATCTCAATTTCACGTAATACTTAAAGCAAAAAAAATATTTTTGCTGGCATAAACATTATGTCAAATTTTGTGTAACGCACCAAAGATTGCATCATAAAATGGCATAGCCAAAAATTTGGTTCTTTCATTACGAAGGCCAAATTTTTAACGACAATGAAGAGAGGCCTTACAACAAAAACTTAACTGCTTATTAGCCACTGCTTAGTTTATTATGGCTGATTAAAAGTGGACAAAATGCCATAACTTTATTTTCACAGAAGTGACCTACAGCAAAAGCTGCAAATTTATGCAATCTATGTGTTTAGGACTTGTCCTGTGTGCAAGAATGGTATCAGAAAGATACGTTATGCAGCAGTGCAGAGAGAGGAGGATGAACTTGGAAAAGAAGTCAGTTTCGGCGTACGTTTATTGGCCTACTTACCATTGAGGCAGGCCTAGTAAATTTATGCCAAATACCACGTATGAGAGTACATTGTATTGTTTTTAAATTGGTAAATCTTTATCAAAGTAGTTTTTGTGTTACGCAAGAAAAAAATTGTACAAGTAGTCTCTTGTAGTTTCAAAATTTGCATCGCATTTCGTCTAATACACATAGCCTCTTGGCGGCTAAGACAAAATGCATGGATTTGAGCATCCCTGCACGGATAGCAGGGAGTCTAAACTGCTTCGAAGTTACTTCTGTTATTGCTGAGTGACTACAAGTCATTTCACTCAAAAAGACGCCGCTTAATTACAGGTATATACCTGAATCTTTCTGTCGGCTGTGAGCCTGCTGGCATCATCACTAAGGCTGCCAACTCCCTAGTGGACATAGTCGGGACATGGTGCCGGCAGGGTGCAGTGGCAGAAGCCCCCAAAGGCTCCCAACTACCTAGTGGACGTAGTCAGGACAGGGTGGTGGTAGGACGCAGAGGTAGGAGCCGCCAGTGTACCTGCAACAAATTTGCACAAATGTTCTTAGTCCTACCATGTCACGATTTACAATAAAAATTGAGCTTTCGGTGTAAGATGGCTACCAATACAAACAAAGGTAAACAGTTAGGTCCTACGACACAACAAAAAAGAAACAGTACTTATGTTTATGAAAATCCAAACGAAGAAACAAAAAATGTGTAACTGGTATGTGCATGGAAGTTTGGTTGAAACCTGAGCTCATACCATCAAGTGATCTGCTAGCCAACTGCAAGCCTGCCACCTTAATATGTCATTGTAAATTATATTTACATGCATTGTGTTAAGCTGCATTATTACAAGTTCAAAATCTCCTAATATAAGTAAATAACCAAGGCAATTCAATTAACGAATTCCAATGGTTGTTAATGCAATAAAGTGCAAGCTCGGAATGAAGCTGGCCGAACTGGGCAGTGAAAAATACCAATGTGGTTCTCTACATCTTGTTTTCCTGGCCTTCGGTCTACCACTGGAATATACAAGGATTTTGACATTCCTGATATTTCACCCTGCTAATTTTTATGCCATAATGCATAATACTTCAGCAAGAGAAATGATGCTTTCTTTTAACTGTAAACAGTGATAGAACAAGAAAATTCATAGGAGCCAACGTTTTGAGAAGAAAAATCTCCTTCTCTGTCGAAATATTGGCTCCAGCGATTCTTGTTCTACGGCTCTTCATCAGTTCAAGTCTCTGTCTTCCTGTGCATCTCTGTACTTTCAATGTTATGTAAATGAAACAGTAATAATGGATCATTAGTAAATGTAACTGATGAGGAACTTGAGCTTGTTGGTAGATAACAACAGAGTAACTGCGCAACGTAGAGATAGAGACAAAGGAGGCTTGTGTGTGTTGTCTACTCCAGCCATGTCTCCCCTTTGGCCGATTACTCTGTCTAAATGTAAAACTGTTACCCTTTGCACAATAATAGTAAAATGCATAAAGTCAGGAAAGTGGACACAAAAATTACAACAAATAGCATCATATGCTAATGAGATATGCAAAAGTGCCTGCTACGATCTGTCTCACCCATAACGTGCTGGATAAGATGGCATCTTCTTCTGGATGTTGCCATTTCTTGAATACCTAAAGCAAAGTACATTTAAAAATTACAAAACTACACAGAACAACAGCAGTAGCAGAGGAGATAACGCGTTATTTAGTAAAAGAAAGTAAACTAATCTCTGACACACCGCAGACGAAATTTCCTTTATTAAATTTGTAGAAAAATACACCACACCTCATTTCATTCAATGCTGTGAGCGTTTCTTGATACAAGAAAAAAAGGTATTTCTGCATGAAAACAGTAAAATAATCATAGCCTTCTACTTTTACAAAATACGCTACAGCGACTAAGCCAACTACGGCTGTATATACTTAAAATTGTTATATGCACATTGTAATAGCCAAGACAGGATAAACTTGCGTTCAAATGCAGCTCACCGGGAGATACAACTTTGCAATCAACTCATTTCTGCTTGTCAAATATCTGCACTAACACAAGACTACAAATAAAAAGACCCTCTTTTTCATAAAACACCGGACTCAAAATAGAAAATCCAGTAGCAATATTACAATTTCACCACATAACACAGCCAGCTTTTGTAAGCCTAGTAGGATTTACTATATAAATGTTGCAGCATATTCATGCTTTTAAATACTTACAACCGTGAAAATAAAGATTAAGTAAAAATAATACATTATATATAGGCTTAGATGTGAGCTAATGTGTTTTCTACTTGCAGCCAAATGCACAAAAAATTTGTTCTCTTTCAGCGCTTTTAAAGCGCTGTGTCTGTTCGCTTGTGCATGCAGCCGCTTTACCGCTCTTAAAATATCTGTGCTGCCACATCGCCTCACACTGCCATACAGCGTTGTAGCGCTTTTAGTATTCGCGGTAATATACCTAAAGCGCTAGTAAATCTTCAGAATACACAAGCTACTTTTTCGACTACCTGTCTTCGCCATGCGAAAGTCCCACTGGCGCTAGTATTTTATCTACACTTCAAGTTACGCAGTACTTGATATTCTACGGATTTTTCGCGACTGGCCACTCGTCACTAGAGTCGTTAAGAACGGTGTTTCTCCTGGCAGTACAGCTTTGCAATAATTTAAGATGCTCTCCTGAGGCTTCCATCTGTCAGTAGTATTTTCGCATACATACGCGCACGCATGCCTAAGAAACGTCTGTGAACTGCCAAGAGAAACGTGGCGCAAAATGTAGCCATACCGGAAGGGCCGAGTACGCACCGTTTGTAAACTCGGAACAAAAGCTGATATGCTTACCTGAGATGTTAAGAGAAATATGGCACAGGTCAATCCCCGCTGGTAGTCGTTCGTATGCATCGGGTCGTCTCTGTCCGTTGCGATCTCCCATATCACAATGAAAGATGCTGTGCAAACCACAGCACTTCGGGCGCTTGTGACGGTCCGGCGAGCTGCAATTGCTCCATGTCGGCGAAGACGAAATCGGCGACACGCTGCTGCTGGCGGCGGTCCCCCTCGTCGCAATCACACAGCATGGACAGAAGCTCCCACCGTAACTTGCCGCAACGCCTGGTTGCAGTCGCCCCTAACGCAGCGATTTCAGGACCACTCAACGACAACATCCTCGCGCGTGATGCAGCGCAACTTAAAAATGGCGCATGATATTGACGGCTTCGGCTTCGGATCATTTTGTATCTGCACATGTGGGCAAAACAGTTGCGCTAGTTTCGGTTTTGTTTCCTTGCGTGGAAATAAAAACTGTTTTGCTCACTGATAATTTTACGTCACTTAAGTAATGGTCACGAATGAAACAGCCATGAATTTAACACGCGTCTTGAAATACCCGCTACGTTCACTAGGCAGAAGCAAAATTTCCTCGTCAGAGTGCGGTTGCGTTTGAAATATCTATCGCTGGGCTGTCGGAGCGTGCTCGGAGTGTGAAGACGCGGCGTAATTGTTCTTAATTTGCTTAGCTAAAACGGTGCGGCTGCCCTTGATTTCTGGCGAGTGCAGTTTGCTCTGATGTAAGGTAGAACTACAAAGCCGCCCATGTTGCTGAGTGATCTAGTGCACCTGAAGCTGCCAGAACTCCGGTATTTCCTCCACAAGTTCTTGAGACTGTGTGCCGCGATCACCAAATGCGAGCGTCGTCATTTGGCGCAGATTTAGCAACACATATTCAAGAACTATCGTTCACCGCTATATCACGACATGGATAAGCAGCGGGGTTGGTCCTTAGTAAAATTTTCTATTTATTGCGAATTTTGTGATAGGAATTATATGGACACAACCATCGAAATATATCTGTCGGTGTTGCCGTGAGCTTACGCATAAAGTCATGTGCGATACGATATTATCCTGCGCCGTTAGCTGTGCGCGTTAAAAGAAGTGTACGAGGGCGAGCCGAGATGTATAGTGTCTGGATGGGTGCCCCAAGTATATATAGGTGGTCACGTGATAAAACGCGCGCAAGCGGGGGAGAGGAGGCGCTGGTTTAGCAGGCTTCTCCTCTGGCCGTTGCTCTAGCCCGGTCTGGCGCCACTCTCGCTCTGTCTTGGAGAGAGAGAGAGAGAAGGAGATTCTTGATGATGGGAAGGAAAGGTTGGGGTAAAGTGCAGCGCAGTAACTGTCACTCAGCAGAGGACACCTCAACCGCGCTGCACAGGGGGCAGGGAATGAAAGTAGGGGGAGAGAAAGAGCACCAGAAACAGCAGCTCTGTCTTGCAGATAATTTCCGATGGGTGCAAAGCGGGAAGGGGGGGGGGGAGAGGGGAAGGGCGCTTTTATTGCGCCATTTGAAGTTTCGGAGACGCTTCGAAGGATGAGGCAGCAGCAGTGTTCTGTCCGCTCTGTTTGTGCCCTTCATCACGCCGACACTGTGACAGCGAGTGTTCGCGGCCATTGAGTGAAATCTGTTCATGTTTGCACATGCGCGTGTGATCCCGTGCTTGCTAATTTACGGAGTAAGCGATTGTTTACTGCAGTTTATTCAGGCGATGAAACTACGAACCTTGGTTCGTGCAGTGGTTCATGCAGCATTGGGGGAAGACTGCTACATTTTTGTTTTTAAATTTCTAGGGGGTTCAAAAGCAGTGCTGCGTACGCTAATGTTTGTTTCTTGTCGCGCAACGCAACGCACTGCGGTAGCCCAGTGGCTTTGGTGTTGCGCTGCTGAGCTCGAGGTCACGGGAACAATCACAACCGCAGCAGTCGCATTCCAATGGGGGCAGAATGCGAAAACGCGCGTATATTGTGCATTCCGTGCGCGTTAAATAACCCGAGCTGCTGAAAATAAATCTACAGTTTTCCATTACCGTGCGCCTCTAACAAGATCTTGATTTTGGAACCTAAATCCTCAAAATTTAACTTTACGTAGTGCAATTACATTTACAATCGACACTGTTGAGTCCGCCTACTGAACTTGTTACCTCGTTGCTGTGCTCTCTTTAGTAGCCAATGCTATATTTTTTCGATTTACTTATGGTCAGAATCCAGTGTGACAAACCCGGGTCTTCCTTAGCGTAGTCAAGTTGCCGTGACTCACTTTTTACTCTCTTTTTTCTTAGAGTGTAGAGTATAGCAGATTACACGCATACTGGAATTACGCGTGACTGGCGGGAAGAGCAGGGGTTGTAAATATAACCCTGCTCAAGACTCCACTTTGCTCGGTTTCAAGTCATTCAATTGAATATATACCATTGCATCCACGTCTCCAAAAGTAGCGTAAATGTATTCCAGCTAGCAATGTGAATAAACAAGTTCTTCATATACCGCATTCTTTGTAATGACGGAAGCGACCAGAATCAATGAATCGCAACAGAAGCCTCTTTTCAGCTGCGACAGAATTTTCTTAACGAACGGTAGAGGCCCCACAGGGGCGTCTGCGTCAGCAGGCGTTTGGTGTGTTGCGACACCACCTACCCGAGCACACGAGGGTTGGAACCTCCCGCGTGTAGCCGTGCGCGGCTTAGCCGTGTCTGCGGAAAGGGGGATCCTGGAGGTTGAGCCAATGGTGGGTGTCTGGATTTTTAAGGCCCCCCGGCGGAGGCAACACACCTCTTTGGCCTCTGCTTCACATAGACGGCACCCCCGGACTGACCCACCCGGGGGAAATCGGCAGTTGTCTCTTCCTGTCCCCCTCTTCACTCTTCGTCTTTCTCCCTCACTTTGAATCTTTCCTGTCTTCTGCTCACTTCAGTTTACTTCTCATTTTCGAGGCAGCAAGGGTTAACCGTGTGTATCTACCCAACCTTGGGTACATATATTAGGTTATAGCGGCGTTGTATAGCTGACGTATACAGGTATGTTCCTAACCTCGTACCGTCTCCTTGTTGGGCTCCGTGGTGGGTGGCTACCATCGCCGCGGAATATTTCAAGAATACATGGCAAATGCATTCCCCCCTCTTGCAGATCGTCCTATCAAAAGAGGGCGCACCGAAGCAATTTTTGATTTCACTTTGAAAACCAACGAAGAAACGTTCCCACGCTACCATGTGATCCACAGTGAAGGATCTCTGCCAATGAGAAAATTATCGCCATTCCTAATACCAAAATGCCTAGTAGAAAAAATCGGAAAGCAATACAAAGCTTCAAAGATGTCAAGTGGGGACCTCCTCCTTAAACTCAAAACCAAAGACCAAGTTGCAAAGCTCGCTGATCTAACCAGTGTTGGTAACATCAAAGTCACAATCTCAGCACACCGTTCTCTTAACACAAGCAGAGGTGTAATATCAGAAGAATATTTCTTAAACCTAAGCGATGAAGAACTCCTGGAAGGTTTCCAAGAACAAAATGTAATCAAAGTTCAAAGAATAACTCTCCGAAGAAATGACTAACATATCCCGACCAAACACGTTATACTTACCTTTGGTACCAATATTGTGCCTACAACACTTGATGCAGGCTATCTTAAGATCGACGTAAGACCGTATATCCCAAACCCGAGGCGGTGTTTCAAGTGCCAGAGATTCGGACATATATCGCAATCGTGCAGAGGTCAATCGACATGTGCAAAGTGTAGTGCCAATGACCATCAGTCGGAAAACTGTAATGCTGCTCCACACTGTACAAACTGCAAAGGAGATCATCCAGCATATTCACGATCTTGCACCTGCTGCAAGAAAGAGAAAGAGATAATTGCACTTACAGTGAAAGAGAAGATTTCCTTTTATGAAGGAAGAAAGAAACTAGCACACTTACCTCAAGCAACCTACGCCAGTGCGGTGCGACAGGGGACAGCACCGCAGGGGTCTCAGGAGTCTACAGGAAGCGCAATCAGTGGTCCAGTAGTAACTCCATCCGTCCCCTTGGTGGCAGCAGGTAGTCCTGCTCCATCATCGTCATCACAGACTTGCCTGCAGACCCCGGTTCCACAGGGCCCCAGGCTAAATCGAACCTCCAGGCCTGAGACGCGCGTCTCAGCGCCTGGTTCTCGATCATCCAACGCCTCGGAGAAGGTTATGGATGTCGACAACAAAACTCCGGCGTCATCGACGCCAAAACGTCACCGCTCTCTGGAGCGCACTAAGAAAGCCAAGCTGACAATAACTACGCGAACAAAGGGACCGCTAACCTGAACGGTTACCGTTCTTCCAATAGTATATTCCCACTAACAAATGTCACCTACAATTACTTAGTACATATATGTACATTACCATTCTCATTCTGCCACTATGGCTTTTATAGTACATTGGAATTGTAGAGGACTGATTCGCAATCTAGGTGTCATTAAAGACATAACAAATAACTTTTCGCCAATCCTATTTTGCCTAGAGTAAAACAAACTTAGGCCCTAAACACAGTCAATTCCTTAGAGGCTTCACCGTCGTCCGAAGGGACCGCGAATGTTCCAGCCGTTTGTCAGGAGGAGTAGCTATAGTCGTGCAGGGCGGCACTCCTACGCGAAATGTCCCATTAAATATATCTTTAGAGGCCGTAGCTGTCACCATTCTATCCTACAAAACAATGACCATCTGCTCACTATATATTCCACCCCACACACATTTTACTATCTAAGACTTAGAAAATCTAACAGAGCAGTTACCGGAGCCATTTGTCTTGGTAGGAGATTTTAACGCTCATTGTACTCTTTGGGGCAGTGTCAAAACTAACCAAAGAGGGCAACTCGTTGAAGATTTTATTCTGTCAAACGATTTCTGTCTTTTAAATTCAGGTGCGCTAACTTATTTCTCACTGACTTCTCGCACATTTAGTTGTTTAGATTTAGCTTTTTGTTCGCCCTCTCTTTTTACTGATTTTAAATGGGAAGCTCTCGACACGCCATATGGTAGCGACCACTTACCCGCACTCATCAAGCACCTATCATCACCACAAACCCAAGTAACTAGACCACGCCGACGGAAATTACAGCTCGCTGACTGGAAGGTTTTTATGCAGAACGCGAAACTGGAAAATGTCTTTTCGCCAGAGCTCAGTATTGATGAGCTGAAAAAAAAAATCACTGAAGTCATAATCACAGCGGCAGAAAAGGCGATACCGCAGTCTTCCGGTATTGTGCGCAAAAAACTAAATCCTTGGTGGACAAACGAATGTACTAAAGCCAAAAAAGAACAAAATAAGGCCTGGGGAATCCTACGAAGGTACCCCACTTATAACAATCTTCTAAATTTCAAACAGGCCAAAGCCAAAGCACGATAGATTCGAAGAAATGTAGAAAAATTATCATGGCAAAAATACATATCTTCAATCAATAGTACCCCGCAGGGGCGTCTGCGTCAGCAGGCGTTTGGTGTGTGGCGACTCCACGTACCCGAGCACACGAGGGTTGGACCCTCCCGCGTGTAGCCGTGCGCAGCTTAGCCGTGTCCTGGGAAAAGGGGATCCTGGGGGTTGAGCCAATGCCGGGTGTTTGGACCTTTACGGCCCCTCGGCGGCGGCAACACACCCCTTTGGCCTCGGCTTCACGTAGACGGCACCCCCGGACTGACCCACCCGGGGGAAATCGGCAGTCGCCCTTTCCTCTCCTCCTCTCCAATCTTCGTCTTTCTCTCCCACTTTTACATCTTTCCTGTCTTCTCTTCACTTCTTATTACTTCCGTATTTCCTGGCGGCAAGGGTTAACCGTGTGTAATATATCCTGCCTTGGGTATATATATATTAGGTTATAGGTATTCAGGTATTCTTCCAACCTTGTAGCGTCTCCTTTTGGGCTCGGTGGTGGGTGGCCACCATCGCCGCCGAATTTCCCTGCTCTATATGGCAAATAACTTTCCTCCGCTACCTGATCGCTCCCTGAAGAGGGGGCACACCGAAGAGACTTTCACTTTTTTTATGCAGCCAAAACAATCTTTTCCAAAGTACCACATTTTACATAGTCAGAACGATAAGAAAACAGAACGATCTCACCATTTGTTGTAGCTAAATCTCTCACTGAAGCAATTGGCCCAGGCAATAAAGTAAAGAAGATGGGAAGTGGCGATCTTCTTCTGGAACTCCGCGACAAAGTGCAATATGACAAACTGTCGAAAGTTGTAGCATTTGGGGAAATTCCCGTCTCAGTGGGCCCACACAGATCAATGAACAACATGCCCGGGGCCGTCTCAGAAGATGACCTCCTCGAACTGAGCGAAAGCGAACTGCTTGAAGGATGGCAAGACCAAAACGTAGTCAAAGTTCAAAGAATAACATTGAGGCGAGATGACAAGCAAATACCTACCAAACACATAATCATTACTTTCGGAACCTGCAACCTACCTGAAACAATAGAAACCGGTTACTGTAAGCTTCGCGTGAGACCGTATATCCCAAATCCACGTCGATGTTTCAAGTGTCAGCGCTTTGGGCATGGGTCACAGAACTGCAGAGGACGTGCTACTTGTGCCAAGTGTAGTTCCTGTGAACAGGCTTCGGACATCTGTACATCTACAAGCCACTGTGCCAACTGTGAATGAGACCACCCTGCCTACTCTCGATCATGCCCTACATGGAAAAAAGAGAAACAAATCATAGAACTGAAAGTAAAACTGAACCAATCATTTCCAGAGGCACGTAAGCGTTTCGCACTCCAAAATCAGTCCAGTCCTTCCTACACCGATGTGGCGCGCTGGGGGGTAGTGCTACATCTTCAGGCGGCCACGCAAGTCTCACGGAGTGTGACGGCGGTTACGCCATCAGCCCCCCTGGCGGGAGCAGCCACGGCTCTTCCGCCCCCTACCACGAAGGGCCAGCAGACCTCCGAGCCTGCCGGTTCCAGGGCCACTGCTCGTGCAGACAGGCCCGGAAAACCTCCACGCGTGCCCGCTGAGCGGGCGTCATCCAGCGCTTCTGACGAGGCGATGGATGTAACAAAAACTTCTCCGGCGTCTCAGACGCCGAAGGAACGGCGTTGCTCCCTGGAGCGCGCCAACAAAAAAGAAATACCCCGCATCAAGGGGCCTGGAAAGGTCCCTTGAGCCAACCTAAGTGATATCTCTTGACACATAGCACATAAACACAAACAATATGGATACACAAATATTACACTGGAACGTGAGAGGTTTGATCCGCAACCTCGACGATGTCAAAGAACTCTTACACAAATACAATCCAAAGGTGCTGTGTGTTCAGGAGACACATCTTAAATCTACGCAAACAAACTTTCTTAGGCAATATGCTATTTTCCGGAAAGACCGAGATGATGCTGTTGCATCGTCCGGCGGAGTAGCAGTAATAGTCGACAGAGGCGTTGCTTGTCGGCAACTGCAACTCCAAACTCCTCTTGAGGCAGTTGCTATCCAAGCAGTACTATTCAATAAACTAGTGACTATCACGTCCTTATACATCCCCCCAAGTTATCAACTCTGTAGCACAACATTTCAAAGCTTTATTGATGAGCTGCGTCACCCTTACATAGTCATCGGTGATCTAAACGCGCATAGCACACTGTGGGGTGACTCACGCTGTGATGCGAGAGGACGGCTTATAGAAAACATCCTATTGACTTCAAGTTCCTGCTTGCTTTACAAGAAAAAGCCAACATTTTACAGCTCTACACATAAAACATTTTCTTCGATAGATCTAAGCATAGCGTCTAGTACAATTGTGCCATGTCTGGAGTGGGATGTCATTAATAACCCTTATGGAAGTGATCACTTCCCCATCGTTCTAAACCATAACAAAACAAAGTGAGTGTCATGAACATCTTCCTCGATAGAAAATTGACTCAGCCGACTGGACAAAGTTTCGCGAACTAACACAGCTGCCCTGGAATGATACCTCTGAACTTAACTTAGACGACGCAGTAGCGTACATAACAGCGTTCATTATTGAGGCTGCATCAGTAGGCATTCCCCAAACAAATGGGTCGCCCTCGAAACGACGTATACCATGGTGGAATGAGGAGTGTAGGGATGCCAGCAAAAGGCAGAACAAGGCTTGGAGCCTCCTCCGTAACTCCCCAACCACAGAGAATCTGATTAATTTCAAGGCGATCAAGTCGCAAGGTAGAAGAACGCGCCGCCGCGCTAAACGAGAAAGTTGGAAAAACTATATAAGCAGCATCAACTCGTATACAGACGAGCGAAAAGCCTGGAACAAGGTTAACAAAATAAAAGGCCGCGAAACTCATCCCTTACCTTTATTAAATACACAAGGAGACACTCTGGAGGATCAGGCAGATTGCCTAGAAGCACATTTCGAGCACATTTCTAGCGCATCTCATTACACAGATACATTCCTAAAATACCAGCGACTAGCAGAACAGATGAAATTGGGTCAGAACAGCTCATCCAATGAAGTATACAATCGTCCATTTGGAAAGGCTGAGTTCCAGGTTTCACTGAGCTGTTGCAACAAGTCCGCCCCAGGAAGTGACAGAGTAACGTATGATATGATCAGACACCTACACCCTGAAACCCAAGAAACACTACTGTCACTCTTCAATTCTATGTTCTCCGCAGGCTACATTCCGTTTGCCTGGAAAGAAGCAATCGTAATCCCCATTCTCAAAGAGGGCAAGGACCCTTCCTCACCCGACAGTTATAGGCCTATAGCTCTGACAAGTTGTGTATGCAAATTATTTGAGAAAATGATTAACCGTCGCCTCATCCATTTTCTTGAAAGCAACAAGATACTCGATCCCTTACAGTGCGGTTTTAGAGAGGGTAGATCCACAACAGATCACCTTGTCCGCATCCAGACAAATATCCGTGATGCCTTTGTCCACAAACAGTTTTTCCTGTCCGTATTTTTAGATATGGAGAAGGAATACGACACGACCTGGCGCTTTGGAATCCTCCGTGATCTGTCTGAAATGGGAGTTAGAGGCAACTTGCTATGCGTCATTCAGAGTTACCTCTCGGATCGCACGTTCCGTGTTAGAGTTGGTGACGTTCTGTCTCGTCCATTTACGCAAGAGGCTGGTGTTCCACAAGGAGGTGTGCTGAGCTGCATTCTATTTGTTGTCTCCATAAATTAACTCCATACAGACTGCCATGTCACGTAGTATGTTTTATTCTGTACATGTAGATGATATCCAGATAGGTTTTAAATCATGTAATCTAAGTATATGTGAGCGACATGTACAGCTTTGCATAAAAAAAATTGTCTAAGTGGGCGGACGAAAATGGTTTTAAGCTAAATCCGAGAAAAAGTACGTGCGTCCTGTTCTCTAATAAGAGAGGTATACTGGCGGAACCCGTAATCAATCTCAATGGAGAACGGTTATCTGTGAGCTGCGAACACAAATTCTTAGGGATCCTTCTAGACAGTAAGCTAACCTTTGTGCCACACCTGAAGTATCTTAAGGCAAAGTGCCTCAAGACTATGAATCTTCTGAAGCTGTTGTCACGCACAGCTTGGGGAAGCGACAGGAGATGCCTAATAAAGCTGTACAAAAGTCTAATATTAAAACGCCTTGACTATGGCGCCATAGTCTATAATTCTGCAGGACCTAGTTCTCTAAAAATGCTAGATCCTGTCCACCACTTAGGCATCCGCCTTGCTACATGTGCTTTTAGGACTAGCCCTGTGCAAAGCCTTTACGTCGAATCTAATGAATGGTCCCTATACTACCAAAGGACATATTTAAGCCTTTCCTATGCTTTGAAGGTAAAATCAGCTGTGGATCATCCATGTCATTCAATTACTCACGACACCTCCATGGCCAGGCTGTTCCGTAACCGCCCAGGTGTCCGGCCTCCTCTGTCCCTCCGGTTGGAAGCACTCTCAGAAACAACAGGGGTCTCTCTTTTAGAGAATGTCTTAATGGCGCCCTCTCGGCTTCCACCGCCTTGGGAGTGGCAAACTATCCTATGTGACATCTCTTTCTTAGAATTACCCAAACAAGCACCTGAGGCTCACATACAGTCACATTTTATTGAACTTAAAGAGAAGTATTCCTGTGACGAATATTACAGATGCGTCGAAGTCTACTGCTGGTGTTGCTTACGCAGCTCTCGGACCGACATTTTCAACATCTGGGCCACTAAACCCACACACCAGTATCTTTACGGCAGAAGCATACGGTATACTTTCGGCTATTAAACACATAAGGCACAGAAATGTCGCTAAGGCTGTTGTCTTTACAGACTCATTAAGTGTTGTGAGATCCCTGATTAGCTTACGAAAGCATAAGAATGCCGTTTCGAACGAGCTGTATAGCTTATTGTGCTCCGCATATATGTGCAACCAAGCGATTATACTATGTTGGGTAGCTGGCCATAAAGGTTTAAAAGGCAACGTAGCTGCTGACGAAAACGCTACGTCAGTGAGATTTAGCGACACAGATGGAAATATCCCCATTCCTGCCACAGACCTAAAGCCCTTTCTGCGCCGCAAATTGAGGAATCATTGGCAAGCTGAGTGGGATACAGAAGCATTGAATAAGTTACACATCATAAAACCAAAACTGCAGAATTGGATAAGGGAGAAAACAGCACGGTACAAAGAACTACTTCTTTGCCGATTAAGAATAGGACACACATACAGTACTCACTCCTATCTCTTGACTGGCGGGGATTCTCCTAATTGCAGTAGGTGCGGCGATAGCTTGACAGTGATCCATGTTCTTATCCAGTGCCCTGCAATAGAAACAGAGAGGAAAACGTATTTCCATTCTGCATATCGGGAAAATATACCACTTCACCCTGCATTTTTTCTTAGTGATGAACCGCTTTTTAGAGTGCAAATAGTTTTAGATTTCTTAGCTGAAACTGACATACTGAAAATAATTTGGCGAGGAAATTTTAACACATGATTACCAGCCCTTGTATTCGAGGGCTGTCTTGATGATTTAGTGTAACTGTTGTCTCGTTTTCGTATGTTTTTTATCCAAACACAACGTCCATCGTCCACGTCCATAACTAATCAGTGTCATTATTTTACTAGCTATATATTTACATCGTTACAGCGAAAGTTTTTAGGCCCTTATACAGCCATGTCACACCTACCATAACAAATTCACTGTTCACGCCATTTAGAATAAATCCTTCAAATTACCATTTGTCATGGCACTCTTTGGCCATAACTGGCCCTTGCGCCATTAAAAACCACATATAATCATCATCATGATCATCTATCAATAGTACAGTCACATCAAAACGAATGTGGGACCAGGTGAGGAAATTTAGAGGAGACTACTCATCATACGCTATACCACTACCTAAATGTCCAGGCACACAAACAACACTACAGGACCAGGCCAACTTATTAGGTGAAGACTTTCATAACATATCCAGCTCAGCAAACTATTCAAATACATTTTTAAAATATAAAGAATTGGCTAAGAAAGAGAGGCTGCCTACCACTGGGGCTTCGGCTGAAATGTACAACAAACCCCTCACAATACATGAATTGAACAGAGTTCTCTCTGCTGGTAAAAAGAAAAAACGGCAACAGGTCTTGACCGTGTGCACTACACAATGCTGGCACACCTATCCCAAGCGTCGGTAGGGGCACTTCTAAAATTTTTCAGCAAGATATGGGAGTCTGGGGTAATGCCCACAGATTGGAAAAAAGCGGTAGTAGTGCCTTTTCTAAAACCTGGTAA
Organism: Dermacentor andersoni; assembly: GCF_023375885.2. NCBI lineage: Eukaryota > Metazoa > Arthropoda > Arachnida > Ixodida > Ixodidae > Dermacentor > Dermacentor andersoni. The sequence goes on from NC_092818.1 coordinate 34,756,381, forward strand.
ACCAGCTACATCCCCTAGCAGCTATAGACCCATTGCACTAACAAGTTGTCTAGCCAAATCTTATGAGAGCATTATAAATATAAGACTAACATTCATCCTAGAAACAAGAAACCTAATAGACAAACACCAGTGCGGATACCAAAAGGGCTGTTCCACCACTGACCATCTCGTGCGACTAGAGCATGAAATACGTGACGCGTTTCTTCACAAGCAATACTGCCTCGCGGTTTTCATTGATGTTGAGAAGGCGTATGATACCACATGGCGATACGGAATTTTGAGAGACCTGGCTGACATGGGAATTCGCGGAAGAAGCTAAGTTGTCTGTGCGGTTTCATGTCAAACCGAACATTTCACGTACGTCTCGGCACAATACTCTCGCGCACATTCACACAAGAAAATGGCGTTCCACAAGGTTGCATTCTGAGCACGACGCTCTTCATAATCAAAATGAACTCTGTAAATAAGATCATCCCATCATCTGTTATGCACTCAATATATGTCGACGATTTGCAAATGGCTTGCCGCGCCTCAAGCTTACCCACCTGTGAACGACAACTACAAAAACGATAAATAATCTTACACAATGGGCTAACAAAAATTGTTTCCGGTTCTCAACACACAAAACTGTTACAGTTCTCTTTTCCCAGAAGCGAGAGTTACACTGTACTCCAGGTCTTACATTGCATGGTACAACGCTACCGGTCAAAGAACACTATGAATTTCTAGGCGTAACGTTTGACACTAAACTGAACTTCCTGGCCCACATTAACGCAACCAAAACTAAAGCAAACAAAGCGCTAAATATCCTCAAGGTTTTATCACATAAGAACTGGGGATCTGACCGAACATGTCTACTACGTATATACCGGTCCCTTGTACGTAGCATCCTCGACTACGGTAGTGTAGTTTATAGTGCAGCTAGGCAGTCCTACATTAAGCGACTTGATCCAGTTCACAATCTTGGCCTACGACTGGCGAGCGGTGCCTACAGGACATCGCCTGTACAAAGTTTATACGTTGACGCTAATGAGCCTTCATTACAGCACCGCAGAGCACAACTTACACTTTGCTATGTACTAAGAATTCGGTCATCACCACAACATATATGCTACAACATCGTAACACAGCGCCAATCACGAATACACTACACAAATAAACCAAACATGATTCGGCCACTCATCTTAAGACACGAACAATATTGTGAGACCTATGATGTTCCTCGCGAAGCCCTGCAGGTTGCCGAAAGGCCACCAAGATTGCCCCCGTGGTGCAATTTTACACAGCTGTGTGACTTGACGTTAACACATATAAAGAAAAAAGACATTCCACAAGAGCATATAATACAAGAGTTCCGAGCTATCCAAGAAAAATATAAAAATTACACAGAATTTTACACTGACGGCTCTAAAACACAAGAATACGTAGGTGTCGGGATCGTAACAGAAATTGGGAAAATAGCATTCGCATAAATAATTTTTCTTCAGTCTTTACCACTGAAGTTTATGCGATATGGATGGCAGTCACGAAAACTACTTCCGACAAGCAGAAGAATGCTATTTTTTATACCGACTCGTTAAGCGCCCAAAGAGCCCTTAACTTAAACTCCGCGTCTGAACCCCTGCTTGGCGATATCTTAAACATTGTGTTTAACAAGAAATACGAAGGAACCATACGATTCTGCTGGGTCCCATGCCATAATGGGATAGCAGGCAATGAAGCTGCACATAGAAGCGCATCCATGGCAGCGCACAAAAGCCTCACACACATAACACTTCCATACAAAGACAGCATCAGAGCGGTTCGTAAGGTCCTAGCATCAAAATGGCAACAAGAATGGAACTCGTGCGTAAATAACAAGTTACATGTAACTAAACCCCTGCTTCGTGAGTGGAAATCATGCACTCACCAAGAACGGCTCTATGAGGTAATGTCATGTCGACTTCGAATTGGACACACGCATCTAACACACAATTTTTTACTTCGAAACGAAAGTTCACCAACATGCGAGAAATGTCACGAAACGCTCACAGTAACCCACATCATTATATCATGCCCACACACTGAAACACAGAGACGGAAACATTTCAAAAATTTGTATCACTTACATATACCTCTGCACCCTGCATTAATATTGGGCGATACAAATACAAATACAAATACCTTTATTTCAACATCAGGGATGTTAGGGGTGCACCCAAAAAGCCTATGACTGGCTTGACAGAGGGGCGCACCCCCGTACATAAAAACCGGCAGCAACAGAACACGGACAGAACAATAGTGATAAAAAAGACTACAGTGCATAGGTAAACATCATATTCAATAAATATTAGTGAACATCTTCTTGCAATAACAAATAAATGAACGCGGCAGAATTAACACGAAACGCTCAGGAACACTAAGAATGCAAAACGAAGAATAACAATAAGAGAAGAAAAAAAGAGGAAGGAGGTGCGCAGTAAAAAACACCCGTATCGTAAGGTTTTCAGTGCTCATTGCGCCGATTAAGCAGGGTTGGTATTATATGTCGGAGCATTTGACGACCGTAATTAGTACGAAAGGATGGCACATGCCAGACGTCGTTGTTACGTGTTGTGTAGTAATTAGCTTTGGGCCGTAAGTTAGCTGTGTCATCAAAGAATGTGTCATAATTTTTCCGTTTTCCTTCATATCGTTTACTTAGCAATAAATTATATAGGTCATTAATTGGTGTTACTTTTAATGATGCGAAAAGAGGTTGAGTGTGAGCAGTAAACGGGGCATTCGCAATGATACGAATGACCTTTTTTTGTATTTTCTGTAACCTATATGTATTTGACCATGTTGTTGTACCCCACACCAGATGACAATATGAAAGGTTAGATGAAAATAGTGCATTATAAACTAAAAGTCTAACACTCAGAGGTAGTAGAGAGCGGACTCTGTATAACATGCTTGTGCATTTTGCAAGTTTTTTAACCAGATTGTCGATGTGTAAGTCCCATGATAGATTTCACTGCAGTGTCACACCCAGACACTTTACTGACTCCGCTATTTCAATGCTTTGAAAACCAAGCGTTAGTGTAGGTAAGTGTTCTAGTGGTTTGTTCTTAGGTCTAAAAAGTACAGCTTTAGTTTTGGTAGCGTTAAGTTTCAATAAAGATTTAGTACTCCATTCGACCAATTTGCGCAGAGTTTCATTAGCGTTTAATGTCAAGTCATTAAGTGTTTTAGCCCTAAAAAATATGCTGACATCATCTGCATACATTATACATTTAGCGCTGTTGTCAATATTCACAATGTCGTTGATATAGATGTTAAAGAGTGTAGGTCCGAGAATAGTGCCTTGCGGCACCCCAGAATGAATGGATCTAAAGTGCGATGAAGAATTGTTAATTACAACCCGTTGCTGGCGGTGCTCTAAATATGTTATTAAAAGCTGAAGGAATGTGCCGCGAAATCCATAGTGTTCAAGTTTAAGGAATAATAGGTTGTGATTTATGGAGTCGAATGCTTTGGAAAAATCCACGAAAACCCCGAGAGTTAGTTCTTTTCCTTCAAATGACTCTAATATAATTTCATTTATGGTTAATAATGCTGTTTCTGTTGATTGTCCTGCGACAAAAGCAAACTGGGAAGCTGATATGACTTTGTGCTTGTTAATAAAGCGTGTAATGCGCACCAGTAAAAGCTTTTCAAAACATTTCGAAAAAACTGGTAAGATCGATATAGGTCGGTAGTTGGAGAAATTATTTTCGTCTCCTCCTTTAAAAATATGGTAATCTTGGCAACCTGAAGCTTTTTCGGGAATGTTCCTGAGGAAAATGCCAAGTTTATTATGTATTCTAATATCGGTGCAAGTATGGGCGATGTGTACTTCGCAGGCAATATTTGGAGGTCGTCAATATCTTTACTTTTACTGTTTTTCAGCGATTGTAGGACCGACAGAACTTCGTTAGTTGTAACAGGGGTTAAAAACGCGGTTTCGCTAACCTTTTGACTCATGCTGCTTAGGTATTGGTTGGGCTGCGTGCCGTCTGCGATGGACACGAAGAAATCATTGAAAGCATCTGCTAGTTGAGAACCGGATAAGTGAGTGCCATGTGTGACTATTTCATCTACTACAGTCTTCTTTTTTAAGTTGAGCAAATTATTGAGCCTCCCCCAAACAATATCGGAGTGCTTTATTACTTTGTCATTAAATTGGTTACACCCTTTTGGCTTGCCGATTAATACTGCTAGCTTTATTTCTCGCAGCCTTAAACTTCTTCAAATCGTCAATATCTTTTGTTTTTAGAAAGCGCTTAAAAAGTATTTTTTAATTTGTACTGCCTTTAGGCATTCCTTGGTTATCCACGGCTTACGCACCTTCAAAGCTCGCACTCTTGTTTTGTATGGAAAAGTCTCACAATACAGCTGCTTGTAGGTGGAAATAAAGGTACCATAAGCTTCATCAACATTGGTTTCCTTACAGACGTTGCTCCAGTTTACTTGCGACAGTTTATCATAGAACGTTTGTAAAGTAGTCTGGTTTATGTCTTGAACACGCATAGCAAACCTTGTAGGTTTGTTAGGGGGAACTGTGTGATTTGTAATTAAATTAATTGGTAAGTGATCACTAAGATCAGCTGCCAGTGCACCGGATATTGACAATTCATCACATGCATTAGTAATGAAGGTGTCTAGTAACGTTGATATTTCGGGCGTTATGCGTGTTGGTTGATTTATGATATTGCAAAATGCGTTGGTCTCTAGTATAGTATAGAACTCTTGTTGAAGTGTTGACTTTTCAAGCAAGTTTATGTTCAAGTCGCCACCTAATATGAGTGTGTATTTATTATCATTTACCCAGCTGAAGTACTCGTCCAAAAAATGAAGAAATTCGTTACTGCTTCCCCTGGGTGGGCGGTAGGTGACAGTAAAAAGCAAGGAATTAGATTTTAGGGTAAGTACCTCGTTGTCGTCGGTTACAACACAGAAATTGTCAAGTAATTCGCATTTTAAAAACTTTTTCGACAGCATCGTAACCCCCCCACCTCTCTTAGAGCTCCGGTTAAGGAAGAATGTGGAGTATTCAGGCAGATTAAGGACAGCAGAGTGGCTTTCGTACCATGTCTCAGAGATCATGACAACGTCAAACGTAAAGCTAAAGCTGGAAAGAAGGGCACATATATCATCGCTTTTGTTTCGCGCTGATCGAGCATTCAGATGCAGAAACGAAATGTTACCGCTTTTTGTCTGATAACGTGTGCTCAACTCGTAAGGTGTCAAGAGATCATAACTTGAAGCGTTCACTGAAGCCATGATCTCGGAGAAGCGGTATGTTGCAGTCTATTAACGATGGCCACACGAAGAAGCCAAAAGAGTTTAAAGAACGAAGCTTTGAAAATGAAATGCCAATGTAAACTGCAATGGGCATACTTATAGCATGTAACAGAGACAATTTTTTTCACCACGTCTGTGCACAAGTTGTACACTTTACAGGGCACGGCATAAGAGCTAGTAAATTTTAAATCTACATCGAGGAAGAAGGCACTACAGACTATTTTAGTACAGTCATCACACAGGTATTTACAAACCTCATTATTGGTTAGTCTAGCATCGCTGACAGAAACAAGGGTTAAGATGACGAAGCAGTAAATAGCTGTTTTAAATTGCAAAGTGTCAAAGTATTTATACCGAAGTACAAAAACAAGAGAAGTCATATTCATATGTTTCCAGTTGTTATCCTTGTCAAGTAACATTCTATATTGGTGGTCCATGTGCTGATAAGAAAAGCGCTTAAGCGACCTTCGCGAGGTCATCCTCACAGGTAACATGCAGGATTGAAGAGTTCTCACTTTTGCGCATTAAAATCTTTCCTTGCGATACCCACACGTATTTCCAATTTTTCTCCTTTTTGAGCTTTCGAGCCTTACCCAGCAGCATCTTGTTCTCGACACACAAATGCTCATTTATGTACACGAGGTCACTTGTGTCAAATCCCAGTCTATCCGCTTTGAGAGTTTTCTTCCGAGCAGCTGACAGCAACTTTTCACGAGCAGTTCTTGAGACGAACTTTAACACAACATTAGGTTTCTTCTTATCTTTCGAAGGCACACGATGAACTACATCAATGTCACCGTCAGTAACACTTGTGCCCAGACATTTTGCAATGTCCGCAACAGCCTTGCCTAGGTCCTCATTAGCTGCAACCGGAAGTCCTTGAATTTCAAGGTTCATGCTTCTACTATATTGTTTCAACCCTATTATCTCCTTCCTTGCCTGTTTAAGCTCCTCCCTCAGCTCTTCGTTCGCCGCGCGGCATTCCGCAGCTTCAGCCTTCATTTCAGCAAGTTCCTCCCTGTAACGTTCAATATCCCTCTTAAATTCTTCAAAACCATCATTCATAAACCCAATGGAGCTACGAATGCCACCAAGTTCATTGTGGATTTCAGTACTTGAAGCATCAACCTTCGCTACATCTTTTTTTATTTCTGTGGCGAATGCATCTAGCCTGACTACGAGCTCGGTGAGTACCTTGACAACTTCTTTGATAGTGCTAGGTTGCTTTTACAAAGCCTTTGCAACATCCCCCAGGGCACCCTGCTCAGTTTCCGACATTGCCAAATGGCGAAAACCAACACCTAAAAGAGCACACTGAAGAAAATTCTACGACATCAAAGTGGACAGCTGTGGCAGCAGCAGCGACGAGACTGTCAGAGTTGTATCCAGGAAGCTTTATAAGAAAGATTTCAACCAACCTGAAAAATTGCAGGAAGCTAGTTAGGTTCAGTCCGTACGCCGTCGCCGCTGCTGCCAGAATGACCAAAATGCTCCGGCGAATACACCACCCCCAGAGGAAGCGATAACAGTTCGCTGATTGCTTTAAACTTGCGTAGATTGCAGGCGCGTCGATTTGGTCACGTTGAGGTCATCTTGCAGAAGGCAAGTCTGCGATGCGTTGATGATAAACGCCCGATTCTCGAGCAGGCAGCAACACGGTCTTGCTACTTGCCGCTCACTTCAGAAGCACAAGCCTCAAACCTGAAAAATTGCAGGAACCTAGTTAGGTCCAGTCCCTACGCCGTCGCCGCTGCTGCCAGAATGACCAAAATGCTCCGGCGAATACACCGCCCCCAGAGGAAGCGATAACAGTTCGCTGATTGCTTTAAACTTGCGTAGATTGCAGGCGCGTCGATTCGGTCACGTTGAGGTCATCTTGCAGAAGGCAAGTCTGCGATGCGTTGATGATAAACGCCCGATCCTCGAGCAGGCAGCAACACGGTCTTGGTACTTGCCGCTCACTTCAGAAGCACAAGCCTCAAACCTGAAAAATTGCAGGAAGCTAGTTAGGTCCAGTCCGTACGCCGTCGCCGCTGCTGCCAGAACCTGTTCCAGTTTTTAGGTAAAACCGATTATCTACATCGACTTTAAGGTAACACCGCTATAATTACCTTAACATTGGATCTTATACTGTCCTGTGACTGGCGCAGCATGGCCTTAGTCGCTTTTCTGCCATTAAACCCGAATTAACTAACTAACCGCAGAGAATACCAAATTGCAGCCATACTGGAATTACGCGTGACTGGCGGGAAGAGCAGGGGTTGTAAATGTAACCCTGATCAAGACCGCACTTTGCGTGGTTTTAAGCCTTTCAATTGAATATATACCGTTTCGTCCACGTCTCGATAAGTAGCGCAAATTCATTCCAGCTAGCAATGTGAACAAACAAGTTCTTCATATATCGCATTCTTTGTAATGACGGAAGCGACCCAATTCAATGAATCGCAACTGAAGCCTTTTTTTAAAGCTTCGACAGCAGTTTCTTAACGAACAGTAGAGAATACGAGATTACTCGCATACTGGAATAATGCGTGACTGGTGGGAAGAGCACGGGTTGTAAATATAACCCTCATCAAGACCCCACTTTGGTTGGTTTAAAGCCATTCAATTGAACATATACCGTAGCATCCACGTCTCGATAAGTACACTCTTAAAAAAAAGGTAGTCGCAAGCGACTCTTTTCGGGGTGTATCTGCTCGTCATACATATATATGATGACCTTTTGGGTGGTAACGCGTACTCTGTTTGAAGTACAGTGCGGGCGACTCCCTCACAGTACCGGTGACTCTCTCCCGCAAGACCTACTGAGGTGTATGCATTACTCCCAAAGCAGGAGTTGATGCGAGTACCTCAGTGGTCCATGCAAGTACCCCTTGGTAGTCAGCGGTACCCCTTTGGAATGGCAACAATGACCCTTCCTAGGGTAGTCGTCTGAAGACTCACAATGGTGGTGTACATGAATACCATGGCAAGAGTTGGTTAAACTACCTTTTGGGTGGTAACACGTAATCTCTTGGAAATACAGTGTGGGCGACTCTCTCAGTACCGTTGACTCTCCCGCATGAACTACTGAGGTGTATGTATTACCCCCAAAGCAGGAGTTGATGTGACTACCTCAGGGGCCCATGCAAGTACCCCTTGGAAGTCAGTGTTACCCTTTGGAATGGCAACAATGACCCTTCCTAGGGTAGTCATCAGAAGACTGACAATGGTGGTGTACATGACTACCATCACAACAGTTGGTGAAACTACCTCCTGGTACTTAACCAGACCCTTTGCAGCAACTGCTGTGACCTCTGTCTGGGTAGTCAATAGACTATCTCTACACTAAGATGGAAGCTCACAACATAATAGATTTTAGTTTGCATGTGCAACAAATGCCTAGTTATTCAGCTACCTTTATATGTTATGATAAACTGCAATACTATAAACAACTAAAAAAAAACACTGAGCACATAGCACTACAGTGAGCGAAACACCAAGAGCAAATATTTCACAACTATCACTGTATTAACCTCAAATGCCTCAAGTGACTATACCTGGCAAAAACAGAAGACAGCAGTCTCATTTGCTAAATTGGAATCAATGGCCAACCTTGAGAAACACTATGCTTCAGTTTAGAAGGCATACTATATAGCTGCAATAAGTCCAAGCTTATGAGGTAATGTAGCTTTTCAGGCATTTGTACAAGGATTTAATCCTTTGTCATGACAAGGGGCTCACTTATTTCAATATGTCATGGGGGTATAAATGGACAGAGGAATTAAATTTCAATATTGATATTAAGCGACAAATTTACAATCTCACCAAATCAAAGCAATCATACAGCATCGATGCTAATGGAAGAAAAGAAATATGCCTAAACGCCAGATAAATGCAAAACCGGACATTATAAATAGCGCCAGTTCAATATCCCCGTGGTGCCGGCATAGTAAGTACATCCCATAATGTTTCAAAAGTGCAACTTCTTGGCCATCACTTCATCCAATTTGCCAAAACAGACTGTTGTCTCACCTCCTAAATGTTTCCATTAGCACTGCCTTCATGTTTGCGTCAAATGCTGCCTGCTCCTGTTAAAACCTGAAAGAACAGCACAACTGTTAAAACTTTGTAAACATTTTATTCAATAAGAACATGAACACATCGCAGTAACCTTTAGCAAGAGCACATATAGTAATCACAAGGAACACTTATTTCTCATAAGCAGAAAATCCAGTTTACAGCAGGAAGAGTGGAGCATTAGAATAGCTATAATGCATCCGTAGAGATTCTCTTTGGACAAACCACAAATGGCCTTGCCATCAGGGCATATCACAAGCCCACACATGTGGATGCACAATAGGCAGAACATATTTAAATAAGTATATGGATATAAGTATATGTTAATTTTCAAGATTCAACTGGAGGGTAGGTTTTTGGCAAAAAGCTGCCTGCACAGCTTGACTGTGTCCAGAAAACCCCTACAAGCAGTAGCACACGAGTGGTGCAGGAAATCTCCAACAGACACACATAGAATAGTCACATTCAATAAAGAGAAACATTCACTATTTATGCATACAGAGTCTAAAAATCTTTGCACAAAATTTGAACAGTAAAATCGAAACGCTGAAATGGTCACACATATGTTCAGAAATAATAAAATTAATAACCAAGCAAAGATGCAGCATCTACTAGTAAAGACATAAAATCACATTTCAACAAAACATTACCGCAGCTCAGCTTTGGTATACCCTTTTGTATGCTTAAAAGTGTTTAGAACATGGTGCCGGTTATAAGACGACATTTGTAATTCATAATTAGCGCGAAAACATCGTATATTCCATGTATTATTAGGTCTTGTGTGTATGTTAGCCCGACGCATGTCCAAAGATGCCAGAGTAGAATAAAAATCGGCAGTGGATGCCATTGAGAAATAAATTTTTTTTAACAACTTAAAGTTATACAAATGATTGACGCGGACAATGTTATGTGCTTCAAAAGCACACTTGGAGCTAGTTGTATTATCAACATTAGCGATTATTCGAACAATTTTCTTTTGCGATACGAGAGCCTTATTTATGTTTGTTTTGATCATTGTGGCCCATACTTAACTGCAGTAGTTAAGGCGAGAATGTACATGGCTTCGCTGTTTTAGGCTTGTAGCGCAGCTCGGAAGAGCAAAAAAGAAAGGAGGTAGGGGTAATGAAAGGGAACAGAAAACAGAGTGAGCGCTAACTTCCAACTGACGGTTTATTTCGTGCCACAAGACTACTTATACACTCGGCAAACCATGACATCAAGAGATAACAAAGAAACAAAGCAACAAAACCGATAGTAACCAAGTGGTAACATATTCAGTCAGCCTGTGGCTGCAGTCGGAGATACGCCAATTTATTGATTGATAATGATAATGAAGGTGAGCTTACACATGCATGTCCCAGACCAATGATAGCCTTTGCTTCGATGATTTCTCTGGTGAGCTGATTACGACTACGACCAAGAATGACGCATTCCTCTATGACAGGTTCGCAACCACACGTTTTGCAGTGCTGCGCAATCAACCCCCCCGCTGTAATACAATTCTTCGCATTGTAACCATGTTCGCGCAGCCTGTCATTCAGACATGGAAAACGTGTGGTTGCGAACCTGTCTTAGAGGAATGCGTCATTCTTGGTCGCAGTTGTAATCAGCTCACAAGAGAGATCATCGAAGCAAAGGCTATCATTGGTCTGGGCCATGCATGTGTAAGCTCACCTTGATTATCATTATCAAGCAATGAATTGGCGTGTCTCCGACTGCAGCCACAGGCTGACTGAATATGTTATCACTTGGTTACTATCGGTTTTGTTGCTTGGTTTCTTTGTTATCTCTTGATGTCATATGGTTTGCCGAGTGTATAAGTAGTCTTGTGTCACGAAATAAACCATCAGTTGGAAGTTAGCGCTCACTGTGTTTTCCGTTCCCTTTCATTACCCTTACCTCCTATCTTTTTTGCTCTTCCGAGCTGCGCTACAAGCCTAAAACAGTCATGACATACCAACTCGCCCAAACTGCCACGCTTTTGTACATGGCTTCACTTTGCTGTAAGTAATTTGAGACAACAGCTGTCTTCCAATAATGGGGCTCACTGCTGTGAACTTATAGCATAATGCCCTCCAATGTCACATTTTCACATGAAATCTACAGAATGTTTCTATTATACATGAATGAAATGCAAGCTGTGATTCTATGGGGGAATGGCACTGAGCTAATGCCTACTAAAGAATCTGTGTAAGTGTGAATGACAACATCATTAACAGGACTACCCTGCTGCTTTGCAAGGAGTCACTTCATCTCAGTAACATCAAAAGCGAGTTGCGCGCGTCACAGAGATGAGACAAAGTTCCAAATAAGGGCCAGAATTATGTAGTATTGTTTATTGATAAAATAATGCTCACTATGTTCAGTCAAGTTAACGACGCTACAGAAAACAGCTAGTTATAATGGCCGCCGACAACTCAGTGCTTTGACATACCACGTCTAGCGACTGCCTAATAACACATAATCCTTATGTAACACTCTAATGGCACTTTCCTTTTACAGCAAGCAGTTAAAGTATTGAAGTACTGCAATGCACTTGCAAAGCAGAGTTATTTCCCCATAGTGGGATCAAGACCACATAATAAAAAGGACACCACAGGTACAGCATAGAAGAAGTGTATTCTGCAGTGCTGCATAAGTGCTGAAGCTTCCTTCTTGGTACTGCTGAGTGATTTTCATGCTGCCTAGTTCCAGTTTCGTGGTCTTACAAAGATCGTGGAATGATCAACACATTGCGACTAGAGTCACTAAAGTTATATATTCACATTCATTGGAACCACTTTATTTGTTTAACCCTTTAATGACCACGCATATAAATACAAAACAAATTATTTTATACCTAAATGTGCAAAAGACATTGAGAATAAGCATAATCAACGAAAATAAAGGATATTTTGTAGAAACTCCTTTAGTAGTAGGGGGAAGAAGTGGGCTTCTTCCCAAGCGACATAAGGCTGCGTTTGGAATCTGTACAGAGAGCTTTTTGCATTGTGTGTCTGAGGTCACTACAGCAGATCTTGCACTGGTCTGTCTCCCCTGACCGTGCTTTCTAAAGAATACGAGTCCCATGTCTTTTTTTTCCCATCCTGTGTTCCTGCTCTAAACCGACAAATGACACTTGCTGCCAGTCATTCAGCGTTAGCTCAATACATTTACCAAAAAACTTCTTACTCAATGCCAAAAATCAGCAAGAAAAATTAATATTTTTTGGTATGCTGTATGCAGAACTCATCAATGAAGGGTTAAAACTGAAGTGTCAGAGCAGCATAGCCACACACGCTTCACTACATCTTAGCATGTATATTAATATACATTACAGTACGAATGCTGTATTACTAGTCTGTAAATGCATCTACCACAACATCTTGAACTAATGTTTCACACTACGTTCAAGGTGGCGATGCGATATGATATTTCGCTTCTTTGATCACCTACAAAATCTCTGATGACAGCATTGCAGATATAGTGGCTATAGCTGGATTGCATGTTTGCATTTGTTAAAGAAAAAATGTAAATGAAACGAACAAGTACATCAAGAGAAGCAACTAAATGTTTCAACTAAGCCACATAACAAAGAAAGGAGATTCAGTTTATCTAGTGAAATATGCATGCAAACTTGCAGGTGATCACCCGTCTTCAAAATCCAGATTTTCAGCATGTGTCACAATTTCGCTTGCCTTTCTTGCTTTCACTTCTGCATCGACTTCAGGGCATCCTGGTGGCATTCACTTTCCCATGTTTTTGTACTTGTTTCTTGGGCACATATACCATGAGAACTGGAATGAAATGAAAGCAATTGACTTTACATACCTAATCAACAGTTCAATGACTTCCAGTTTTCAGGTTTTGAAAGAAATTGCAAACACAGTACAGTTAAACATGGAGTTGCCCTAACCTTAGCTTGCTTTTTGCATTGTTTCCTTCATGTTCCAAAATGTACCAAGTGAGCTATTTTAGCACACCTCCCAACACAATATCTGAGAATTACTTTCAGTATTGGTGTCGGTCAAAATTTTATTGCATGAAAACGGCTTCAGGTACAAAAATAGCAAATACAAATACATAGCAAATACATAGTTAGCTGAGCATGCAAATAATTTTACAAGAGGTGGCCATATGCATGCCAGATGCAGAGGTGCTGTTGATATCTTCATATTTAGTTAAGCTGCAAAGCTTTAAAACCACCACATCTCTACTCAATCACAAGCACACAGACCTGAACAGCTGCAAGCAAGGATGGCCATAAACTTTAGAAAGTACTAAGAAAGGCTTTGGCAGCATGCCTAATGTAAAAAAAAATTATGGGGTTTTATGCGCCAAAACCACGATCTGATTAAGAGGCATGACGTAGTGGGGCACTCCGGAAATTCGGATCACCTGGCGTTCTTGAACGTACACCTAAATCTAATTAGACGGGTGTTTTTGCATTATGCCCCCATCGAAATGCGGCTGCCTTGGCCAGTATATGCTTAACATATAAAAGTGCAAAAGAAATAAAAAAAAAGTTATAAGAAAATGCTCTTATATGGCCAAGGTGCAATGTGTCCCTCAGTGCTGGGTACTGGTTTACGAGGCTCCTAGCAGCAACATTGCACAATTTATTTGGGTACCTGATTTTTAAAAAAGCATGCATCAACCTTCGACATCAAATAATACCCAAAAAACAATACGCAACAGCACTGTAGCGCATCCATTGCCATGAAAAAATATCAAACAGTTGAACTGTGAGTCATCAGATGGGAGAATTTAAGTAAACTGCACAATGAAAGCATTAGGTGCGTGACAAGACCGAGGTTAGAGAATCGATCAGATGAATTTGACAGAGGACAGGGGTAACATTTATTCCTTTTGTCCTGCAATAGCCAAGATAAGCTGATAAACACGACCAGAGTTCACAAACTCTTAAAATACTTTCACCTAGAAAGATGTTATAAAATGTATTAATTAATATTTCAAACGAGCCCATTACTAAAACATGCACACAAGGGAAAATTAGCCATGAATACAAACTTGAAGGAGCATCTCGTATAAGAATTTAGCAGGGCAGCTTATTAAGCTAGTTGTTGATCCAGTATCGTGAGTGTACAGCCCAAAGGTTAAACAAGGACGTAGACACAAGCTCTGACTACCAATGGAGGCTTTATTGCTGAATTCACACAATAGTGAAATAGCTATCTGAAAAATAACTACTAAAAAGGAGAACAAAGCAGACCATCAAGAGACACACGGAGAAATTCAGAGTTGCGCAAAAAATGCTGGCCGTAGGTTTGACATCCCAGAAACTTGAGCTCTCTTTCTGATAAGGCAAATGATGCCTTGCTGATACATGCACTCTGTTCCTATGCCAATTGTGCTACTTCAAGTATGATATGGGTAAGACCATCCCTGTGCTTGTGAATAACTGACATTCTTTCAAACCAAGGAGCGCAGCCACGCATGCTCGTGTGATGTGCCAAAAAGCTTTCTCTGCCATTGCGCACATTATATGCATGTTCGCACAACCTCTCATGAAGGCATCTGGCAGTCTGCCCTATATGACAAACGCCGCATGAAAGAGAAATTTCATACACAACCTTTTATGTGGAGTCAACATGCCAAATCTTGCGCTTGACCTCGCAAATGCCTTTCTGACTGTCCTATCAGAAAAAGACCTAACGTTTTTTTGGAAGTCACTGAACGGCCCCTATTTGTGATGCAATCTTATATCTTTTTTTGTATCTCGATTTCCAACGTAGTTCATTTTTTGCCCACTCGTCTGCTTTTCTTGTTCTATCTTCAGAAGTTAATGTTTTTCAGATAGCTCTTTCACTTTCTTGTGTAAATTCGGCACATTGAATAATATCTCAGTTGACAGTCGGCACTTCTGTCAATGTACCGTTTACCTTTGTGGTGTACACTACCTATAAGAACTCTAACCAGCAGCTAAAGAAGCTAAAGAAGCAACTGCCATTACAATTCTAGCGCCCTCGCCCACTCATTAACCCAAGACTCATGGCAAGGAAACCACGGAGAATATTGCTCCACTGAAGCATGACATAAATTATGACTGAGTGTTAACCTTTCTGTAGCTTTCATGACTGTTTTTTGTGAAGGAAAAGGAATGGAAGTAGAAGAAATGCAGCTGGTGGTAACCGAACCCACAAATTTGACATGACGCATGCAGCGCTGCACCAATTCATCTAGCCATGACTGTCTTTCCCTCCTGGTAGCCAAACCCTCATATTTCACATGAAACACGCAGCACTGTACGAATTCATCGAGCCACAACTGTCTTTGCATCCAATTCACTTCATTCACTTCATTTATGCGGTATACCCGCATAAAATGTAGCGCTGCTAGTGTCAGGGTTCGCGTTGTTAGCCAGAATAAAGAAAATGGGCTCAGGGCTGCAATGTCGACATTGCCATTGAATATTTAAATTTCGTGGTCATGAGTGAACTGTAATTCAGAACTAGTCAACGATGTATCAGTGATAAAACCATTTCGAACCAACAATGCCATATACACTGCTAAACATTTAAAAAGGCACTACACAATTTGGTCATTGTTCACTGCCCCAATGCAAAGCTTTAGGAATTTTTTCCCCTTGGTTATCGAGCGTTTTCAAGGGGAACTACGCAGCAACTAAGTTATAATCGTGAATTAGACAATAAAAACTTGTTTTGATTCTAGACACCTCCCACTTGCCTTAGTGACATAACCGCATGAGAATGAAGGGTAATACGCTTTCTAAATAACATTGTGCTTACCATTCATATTGCAATACAAGGTTGAGAAGAATGCGCGACTGAACATAATTGAGACATTTACTGTGGAATGAATTCTCATTAAGTACATTCTATCCCAACTTTATTTACATCTGGCGTAAGTTGGCGAACTGATGCATGAGTCGACTCACTCAGACTGATCTCGAAAGTGAGTCTGAGTGAGTCCGACTGAGTCGAATTTCTATAGGTCTTAGCCCGAATGAACCCGGCTGAATAGAATTTTGGTGAGTGTGAGTGAGTTTTCATTATTTTGCTGACCAATGCATCCAGGTAATTGTTGTGACTTACATTGTCTGAGATGACGAATTGTAGGCAATCCATTCAATTTTCTTTTGAAGATTGTCAGGCACGCCTCCTGCTGTAATATTTCAGAGGTGTGCAGCAACATCAATGGGCATCGGAGGCAGTGTGTACGTTGACAATTCCTTGTACTGTCCTTTGACTGCATTCTCCACATGTTCAACTGCACTACGAGACAGCCTTAAAAAGAGAAGTGTTCATTGAAATCAACAACAAAATCCAGTGCTAGAAAAACAAAACATGTGGTATCACAGACTATCACTCCACATGCTCAAATTTATCTGCTATATAGTTAGTGACGAGCTAAGAATACAGGAAGGGCTCTTGATAAATATGGGCACATTTGCCATGGCAAATGGAGCCCATTACTTTTCAAGGATAATGATATACGAACAGCAAAAATCACTGACTGAGACAACTGACTCGTTACAGAATGAATGGGCTGGTAAAACCAAATTTAAAGAGGAATTTTATCACCCCCTATACAGATACTTCCTTACCAACACACCATGATCCCTCTCCCCCTTTTCGCATTGGTACCATGCACAAGGAAGGCGCATTATTGGTCCCTTCACAACACTGGTACCATGAGCAAAAAGCTTCCCCACCAAGGTGAAATAAGCAACCATAGTGACGCACCTGCAAACATTCCTTCTGAGGAAAGCGTGTTGCTAGCTACGTCGTCTACAGAGGTATTGCTTTGTGAAGGACAAGTACTGGGCCATAAAGTGCCAAGTCCAGACTAGCATTGTCTTGGGACCAGAAACACAGAACAAAAGCAGGTCAGATAAAGGCCAAGGATGATTTGATAGAACAAAGATATACTAGAACATTCTGGTTCTCAAATACACAAACTAGACCGCTTGTGTTTATCCAAACATTAATAACTCCCTATCACATTTCTTGTGGCTAATGAATTAATATTTCAATGAACGTATTTTTCCTGGTAACTTCTTGGTGCCTTTGCTTATAAGCTTTTTTGTGAAACATGGCTATTATTTCAAACAGGAAGTCTAATTTTCCCTCAGCATTACATAAATCTGAGCTACTGAGATAGACACAAATGTCAAGGTCGGATAAGACTTTGAAAGGTGATATGGAAGGATTGAGGAGTCACAAACATGATTGTGCTTCTTAAGCTCTTCATATATCATCAGTTATATTTGGGCTGTCTAGACTGCACAAAATTAAAAAAAATATATATTGCAGCTTTTTGTTTTTATGTTTTCATAAATACACCTCATTCGTCAAATCTATTAGTAGCAGAGCATTTCAATACTTAACAAGGACATTGGTATCTTATAAAAGTGGAACTGGGACTATATAGATACATAAGAATATTAGTGGGAAAAACGTTTCATTTTTACCTAGTGGAATTGTCCATATTGCATGCATTTATTTGTTTAATAAATTCCCATGAGCTTATTCCCTAAAGTTAAGATACAACCAGGGGCAGAAAAAAGCTTTAGGACAGGAATGAGTGTCACTTGCTACTACTTTACTGAAAGCAAACAGGTTCATGGTCGCGATGTGCGCACATATGTTTGCACGCAATACTCAATCAAGTTTGCCCATTATTATTCAGCCATACAGTGCAGAAACTGTTGTTCAATTCAGTTCAAGCCACAGATGTATCACTGACATAGACGTCACATTTCATGTTGATGAAACAGGCCTCCATTAATTCCAATGCAGACAATCTTTGCTTTTACCAAGAATGCGGATATGGAAAAGATATGGCTCACACGTGCGGTAATTGCAGTGCATAGGCAAATGTGTATTAATCTTATTCCTGGCAGACAGCTCATGTTTCCTTGCCAAATGGTTGGTGCAACAGCCTGTCTGGCTGATATGCACCTTGCCGCAATTATGTGGAATTTCGTACACCATACTGACCGCGCAGTCACATATGGCCTTGTATGATTTTTACCACAAAGTGTCAGCTTCTGTGGGTTAGAGATGCGTGGGCACAGGCCAGTAAGCTTCCGTGGAGCCAAGAAAATAATAGGTACTTTGTACCTGCTGGCCACTTTCTTTAAATCGTGGGCCACTTCATGCATGTATGGAACAACATGCAGCCTTTTCTCCACTAGTGACTTGGCAAGGGGCATCCAAGCGTTCATTTTGGCTGTGACGCTCGCCTCCTTAAATCATGGGTTTGCGGAACTGCAATATTTCGATCTCAGCTATTAATGAGCCAATTTGAAAACTTTTGCAGTAGAATGCTCACAAGAGGGATCCTAACAACTTCCAGCGTATAATTAAATTAGCTATGTGGCCTGGTGAGGGGCTCCTTAAGGTACTGCTCAAATACCGGTATTATAGCTTTCCAGCATACGGTAGGTTTTAATGTTATACAGAGTTAATTCATGAGTACAGATTAAATAAGATCGGGTGCATACGGCTTTTTTGTGCCTCTGATGCTTCGGAGTGGCTTGGGCAGACAACAAAGTTAATCAATGCTCCATCACACACTGTCGTGCTTTCACCCATGTCGACGTAGCACTGGAACCGGTCGTTGGAAGATCTGAAACCACACCCAGATGGTTTATGAATAGTTTTGCACATTAGAGGTGAAGCTGAGGACACTGAACAGGCATTGATTAATTAAACAGCCTTTTTTTACGGTTGCTGTACTGTCCCAAACAGGTTTGTTATTTAGAGCCATCACAGCACAGCACAGCACTAATCCTGCTGCCCATATGTGAGCTAAGTACAGGACGCATTAAGCTAACAAGGCTAAGCTTATTTATGCAATGTCAGCAACCATCAGTGTATAAGAACAGATGATTTCACACAAAGATAGAACCATATTGCTGATTGCCCAAGGTTTTCATAGTCCTTTTGCTGAAAATGCCAGCAATTTTTTTTCCTCAGTTGGTTCAATTTAACTTCATTGCTGCGTGAATGTTGCAGCGCACAAATGACGACAAAGATTGAACAGGCAAGCAACAGGTGCGTTTTCCTCGCCTTGCCTTTTTTATTAGTTACACGCTGCAGAAATTTTCAGAATATGGCATACTGCAACCAGGGATGCTAACTAAAGCACCATTACATTGACTGAAGCTGTTACTACTCCCTCTCCTACCAGATAGGGAATCGATTGCACACCTGACCTCAATATCAGTAGTAAACCAACTGCACAAGTTCTCAGAAGATGGAAGTCCTGAAAAGGCTAGTTTCCTTGCGGCTTCTCGACACGGCAATAATTATAGTTGAGCAACGTTGTGTTCGTACGGGCAAGTATGCGCTACACTTCTCAATTTAGGGTCAAGTGCATTGGCTGCGACGAAACAAAAATATTAGTAGTTGGCAGCACAGTGAAGTGACACAGAGCAATTTCGAAACACTCGATCTCTCAGTTCAACGCGCGGCAACCGAACAGTTATTAATCGTGCAGGACATTTCCCCTACGCATACTGTTGCTACTTTCCCCATATGAACCAAACAATGACCAAATCCTCTTTGCGCTCCATAACGCGCAGTGCATTTACGCTCACCTGTGTTAGAAGATCGTTGCCTGTCATCAGGTACACGAACCCTCCCGTACGCAGGCTTTCGTGGAGGTCGGCGAGTTTCCGGGCGCCTGTGAGCTTCACGATTTTCTTTGATGGCCCCTGCGAAACAAGGCAAGCCGCTTCTTCCGCACCAGTCGGCGAGCGTTCAGTTGAAGCCGGATCGGACGACATGCTGCCACCGTTGTCGGGTTTCACAGGCACAACGCAAGCAAGAGCCAAACCGCTCCTTCTGCACCAGTTGGCGAGCGTTCAGTTGAAGGAGGATTGGACGCCATACTGCCACCGCTTTCAAGCTTCACAGGCGCAACGCAAGCAAGAGACAAACCGCTCCTTCCGCATCAGTCGGCGAGCGTTCAGTTGAAGGCGGATCGGACGACATGCTGCCACTGCTGTCAGATTTCACAGGCGCAACGAAAGCAACAGAGGAATGCCACTCACGTTTAGATACTCGTTAACCGCCGTAGATTGCAAGGTGCCGTCAGAGCCATAGCCGCGCTTCTCATAGTTGCGAATCCAAAGTCGAAGTAAATACGAAAGCCGTAAGTCATGTGCTGGGTCCTGAGTATTTCGCTGCCCGCATTCGCAAAACGTTTTTCGCTCACCGCTGCACTATCCTTGCTCAAATTTGGCAGAACGACCACATTTTGGTGTCTACTTCGTTTAGTATAACACTTAGCACAGTTAATTGCCTGATATTTTTTTAATGCAAACTTACCGGCGCACATGACAATGCGAGCTGCTGCCGCGATGCTGCAAGCATAAACTTGTATCGCCGCCTGTCGTGAGCTGCACAAAGCAGCATATCAGGGAGCGCTGCCGCGTGTTGCTGCTCCTGGAACCGGCGACCGTCCTCCGTGAGACGCTGCTTTTTAAAGCTAACGGGAGGCGACACAGGTTTATGCTTGCGCCGTTACGGCAGCTGTTTGGAGCCTCATGGGCGCAGGCAAATTTGCGTTTTTTTTTCTTACACACAAGGCACATAACTGTGCCAAGTGTACAGTCGACGCCAAAATGCGATCGCTCTACAAAATTTGAGCAAGAACAGAGCAGCGGATTGCACGTTTTTTGCACAGGGGTTTGCAGAACAGTGCACGAAGTTTGCACATTCCATCGTGGCCGCAATGATTGTACAGACGACAACGTTTTTAGATTTTAAATCTAAAGCGTTGACAGACCACCACGGCCCGCAAAAGCCTTTGTACGAGGCAATGCCCCATTAAAGGGCACTGCTTCACGGAAGTGGTGCCTTTTCGGACTTTTACCTCAGATTCTTGCTTCTAAAATTTCAGAGGGAAACGAAGGCTGGGAGATTTACCTCCTATTCCGAGAAGTTGTGGGCATGCTTTCGTCGGATAAGCTTCCCTCAGAGTCTCTTGTTTATATGGAGGTGAAAATTCAAGAATTTCTCCGTTCATTCGTTATCCGCTGCGCAGAAGCCCGCATTATCCCTAAATTACATTAGCTTGTGCACTGCCCCCGCATGATCTCTCTTTTCGGACCACTCAAACAAATCTGGCGTATGAGGTTCAAGGCATCAAAAATAAAAAACATATGTAAAACACTTGCAGAGCTTCACCAACTTTCGCAAAGCTATGAATTCCGTGAGATTGTCTTCAACCAACGCCACACCATGACAGGCCTGAAACCTGTGCGAAGATCTGTTTTACATGCGTGCATTGAGGAGCGCCTGCCTGCAGGTAACGTATGGCAGGCAAAGTCAGTCATCATCATCATCATCAGCAGCAGCAGCAGCCTCGTTACGCCCACTGCAGGGCAAAGGCCTCTCCCATATTTCTCCAACAACCCCGGTCATGTACTACTTGTGGCCATGCCTTCCCTGCAAACCTCTTAATCTCATCCGCCCACCTAACTTTCTGGCGCCCCCTGCTACGCTTCCCTTCCCTTGGAAACCAGTCCGTAACCCTTAATGACCATCGGTTATCTTCCCTCCTCATTACATGTCCTGCCCATGCCCATTTCTTTTTCTTGATTTCAACTAAGATGTCATTAACTCGCGTTTGTTCCCTCACCCAATCTGCTCTTTTCTTATCCCTTAACGTTACACCTATCATTCTTCTTTCCATAGCTCGTTGCGTCATCCTCAATTTAAGAATCACCCTTTTCGTAAGCCTCCAGGTTTCTGCCCCGTAGGTGAGTACTGGTAAGACAAAGCTATTATACACTTTTCTCTTGAGGGCTAATGGCAACCTGCTGTTCATGATGTGAGAATTCATGCCAAAGGCGCCCCAGCCCATTCTTATTCTTCTGATTATTTGAGTCTCATGATCCGGATCCGCGGTCACTACCTGCCCTAAGTATATGTATTCCCTTACGACTTCCAGTGCCTCGCTGCCTATTGTAAATTGCTGTTCTCTTCCGAGACTGTTAAACATTACTTTAGTTTTCTGCAGATTAATTTTTAGACCCACTCTTCTGCTTTGCCTCTCCAGGTCAGTGAGCATGCATTGCAGTTGGTCCCCTGAGTTACTAAGCAAGGCAATGTCATTAGCGAATCACAAGTTACTAAGGTATTCTCCATTAACTTTTATCCCCATTTATTCCCAATCCAGATCTCTCAATGCCTCCTGTAAACACGCTGTGAATAGCATTGGAGAGATCGCATCTCCCTGCCTGACGCCTTTCTTTGTTGGGATTTTGTTGCTGTCTTTATGGAGGACTACGGTGGCTGTGGAGCCGCTATTAGCGGCGACAATTAGGAGTGACGCCCTCTCACGTGTGACGTCACGGCCAGGACGCCGCTCACTCCGTCTCGCTCGGCGGCCGCGCGCGCTCGTTCCCTTCGTGTATGCTTCGGGTATGGGTGGCTGGAGCCGCACTTATTGAAGGGTATGTCGGCTTCTTTCTGCTGCCATGCCTGAACCACAGTTACTTCTCCTAAAGAACGTGAATCAATAACATTTCGGGCTTGGATATCACAAGCTATGTAGCGTTGAACGGGGCTACTGGTTTTACAATGCATATATGCGCCATCTCTGTCCGTAAATTTTGCGTAATAAGAATGTCTGGAAATTCAATACGCGAAGTTGTGTACGATGCTTGGCTAAACACTTAATATACCGTTAGTATTTAGCTATGAGAGACATTGCATTTTACATGAAAGAAACTTCTTGGTAATTGACGTCAGGCTGTTATCCGTGTTAGAAAGACATTGCCCAGCGAAGCTGTCATCATGATTCTTATTACTCTGGTGAGTTGTTCTAGCCAAATATGACCATTTATTAATGCGTAAAAGAAAGAGTTAGGCGCCCATTTTTTATGAAAAAGTTTGCTGCTAGTTTCACCCCTCCCAGAAACAGGCCTCCAAAAAACGAAACGCTCATGGCTGCTAACATGACGGCGTGTCACGTAGAGTATTTACATAGTTAATTCACAAATACCATAATAGCAATCACCTGAGAGAAACTTTTCGTTCTTAGGATCGGGAGCCAATCAATTGCAAGCGATGAAATGTTTCATAGTGGCGCTCAGTAGCCTTTATCGACAATATGGCACACCCATCACGCAACGGTAGCACGAAACGGCAGCAAGCGACTGTGAGTAAGGCGAGGCATGCTTTGTTCGTGAAACCCATCAGCTCACTACTATTTCGAATTGAAACCATAAAGCATTTTTTTTACAGCTCCAATTGGAATGGCTAAAATATTCTCGAGCTACTACAGCGCAGCTTAGATTGCCTAGAAAAGGAAAATTCAAGCACTTTCTGTGTCACCATGTCCCTATCCAGCGTTGTTTAATTATGCAAACGGAGAACTATTCGCTTGGTCGGTACATAATAGAGGACGTCGCCCAACTGCAGGCAAAATAAATTTTGCTCCAATCCAATCGCAAACATTCATAAAGAAAACACCACAAGACTTACATATATATTCACTTGAGTTTTGACCCTTCACAGGGCAATTATATCTTCAATATGTCCCATACTACTAATGATTGACGCTTCGACTTCTTTCTGCCTGCAGCCATACGGCCCAAAAGGCAAATTTCTCTAAAAAATTTGGGCCGAGCAGCCTGCGTCAGCTCGCCAAACAAATTCGTCATGTATATTCCACAAGGAACAAGCACCAGTAAATTTCTCAAGTGAGTTGAACGTGTAGCACAGAAAAGGGAATATATATTGGTACATTCCATTTTGTATTCTGTAAATAGACGTAAGCCTTCATTAGCTTTACTTCAAATTACCGCCACTTAAGATAAACACGTGAAGAAGCGTGTGATTTTAAGAAGCAGTCAATGAAGCAAGTTGTGCTTGTAGAACCTAACTGCAGTATTAGTTAAGTCTTCGTGTTACTGCCGAACGTTTTTCTGAAGAAAGGCGAAAATTCGATATTGCACCATGAACTACTCGTCGTGAACAAACCAGTTTTAGCGGATTGTAACTGTTGTAGAAGTCATATATAGCCAGCGTCTGTGATATACTCGTTGCAGCGCGGCAGGTATGGTAACATACCTGGATTCTTATTTTCTATATGTTTGCGGTTGTCGATTGAAAAACCCGCAATGAGCTGGTCTGCGCTCCTTCGGCTGGCACTGTAGCGTTGCCTTCGAGAACTGCACTGTCGTCTAAGAAATAAGCTCTTTGAATAAACTTTCGCGAATGAAGACGTCGTAAAAATATATTTGAGACGACCGCCATAAGTACACAAGCAGAGAGAACGAGGGCGAGCAAACGAAAACACCGCAGAACGCGCCCGGACACCGCCCGAACTGTAGCAGACAACAGGCGCGAGTCCTTGCCCTGACGTCACGCGAGCGGCGCTCGCAGCGCTCCTGTAGTTCGTTCTCGGGGCTAATAGATATCTTTCAGTATTTTTACATACGGCTCGTCTACACCCTGATTCCGTAATGCCTCCATGACTGCTGAGCTTTCGACAGAATCAAATGCTTTCTCGTAATCAATGAAAGCTATATATAAGGGTTGGTTATATTCCGCACATTTCTCTATCACCTGAGTGATAGTGTGAATTGATCTATTGTTGAGTAGCCTTTACGGAATCCTGCCTGGTCCTTTGTTTGACAGAAGTCTAAGGTGTTCCTGATTCTATTTGCGGTTACCTTAGTAAATAGTTTGTAGCTAACGGACAGTAAGCTGATCGGTCTATAATTTTTCAAGTCTTTGGCGTCCCCTTTCTTATGGATTAGGATTATGTTAGCGTTTTTCCAAGATTCCGGTACGCTCGACGTTATGAGGCATTGCGTATATAGGGTGGCCAGTTTCTCTAGAACAATTTGCCCACCATCGTTCAACAAATCTGCTCTTACCTGATCCTCCACAGCTGCCTTCCCCCTTTGCATATCTTCCAAAGTTTTCTTTACTTCTTCCGGCGTTACCTGTGGGATTTCAAATTCCTCTGGACTGTTTTCTCTTCCACTGTCGTCGTGGGTGCCACTGGTACTGTATAAATCTCTATAGAACTCCTCAGGCACTTGAACTATCTCATGCATATTAGTAATGATATTGCCGGCTTTGTCTCTTAACGCATACATCTGATTCTTGCCAATTCCTAGTTTCTTCTTCACTGTTTTTAGGCTTCCTCCGTTCCTGAGAGCATGTTCAATTCTATCCATATTATAATTCCTTATGTCAGCTGTCTTACGCTTGTTGATTAACTTCGAAAGTTCTGCCAGTTCTATTCTAGCTGTAGGGTTAGAGGCTTTCATATATTGGCGTTTCTGGACCAGATCTTTCGTCTCCTGCGATAGTTTGCTGGTATCCTGCCTAATAGAGTTACTACCGTCTTCCATTGCACACTCCTTAATGATGCCCACAAGATGGTCATTCATTGCTTCAACACTAAGGTCCTCTTCCTGAGTTAAAGCCGAATACCTGTTCTGTAGCTTGATCTGGAATTCCTCTATTTTCCCTCTTACCGCTAACTCATTATTCGGCTTCTTATGTACCAGTTTCTTCCGTTCCCTCCTCAGGTCTAGGCTAATTCGAGTTCTTACCATCCTGTGGTCACTGCAGCGCACCTTGCCGAGCACGTCCACATCTTGTATGATGCCAGGGTTAGAGCAGAGTATGCAGTCTATTTCATTTCTAGTCTCGCCGTTCGGGCTCCTCCACGTCCACTTTCGGCTATCCCGCTTGCGGAAGAAGGTATTCATTATTCTGATATTATTCTGTTCCGCAAACTCTACTAATATCTCTCCCCAGCTATTCCTACTGCCTATGTCATATTCCCCCACTGCCTTGTCTGCAGCCTGCTTCTTGCCTACCTTGGCATTAATGTCGCCCATTAGTATAGTGTTTTTTTTTTTCACGTCTTCATAAAAGCTTTCGGCTTCCTGGTCATCATGACTGGATGTAGGGGCGTACACCTGTACAATCTTCATTTTGTACCTCTTATTAGGTTCCCCACAACAAGACCTGCCACCCTCTCGTTAATGCTGTAGAATTCCTGTATGTTACCAGCTATATTCTTATTAATCAGGAATCCGACGCCTAGTTCTCTTCTCTCAGCTAAGCCCCGGTAGCACAGGACGTGCCCGCTGTTTAGCACTGTATATGCTTCTTTTGTCCTCCTAACTTCACTGAGCCCTATTATATCCCATTTACTGCCCTCTAATTCCTCCAATAGCACTGCTGGACGCGCCTCACTAGATAACGTTCTAGCGTTAAACGTCAAAGTCAGTCACTATGCGGCAAATGGCATACCATGTGGGAGATGTGCTTTTAATGGCCAAGGGAGACGAAATTGGCTTATGGGGTTTTACGTACCAAAACCACTTTCCGATTATGAGGCACTTGTAGTGGAGGACTCCAGATATTTTGAACACCTGGGGTTCTTTAATGTGCACCTAAATCTAAGTACACGGGTGTTTTCGCATTTGGCCGCCATCGAAATGCGGCAGCCGTGGCCGGGATTCGATCCCGCGACCTCGTTCTCAGAAGCCCAACACCATAGCCGCTGAGCAACCACGACGGGTAAGGCAGACGACCCACAATGTGCACAGATTGCAGGTATTTTTGCGGCTCAGGATGAGGTTCTGTTCTTGTTAGACAAGATGGGACTTGTT
Source organism: Dermacentor andersoni (assembly GCF_023375885.2). NCBI lineage: Eukaryota > Metazoa > Arthropoda > Arachnida > Ixodida > Ixodidae > Dermacentor > Dermacentor andersoni. The sequence goes on from NC_092818.1 coordinate 34,783,367, forward strand.
GAATTCAGGAGACATCGATAAGCATTTAAGGTATCTAAACGCAATGGAGTCTGTGCGGCGCAGCCGGAAGATGAGGTATTACCAGAGTTCCTCGATCTTTATCTAGCAGGGAAAGTGGTACCCAGATGTGAATTAGTGTTGTTTAATTAAAAAATAGTAATATTTGCTTAGCTTTATGTTATGAACTCTGAGTGGTGTACTTCACAGTTTGCGTTCTGTTGACATTATGTGTATATTCGTGTTGTAATTTTTTCTTGCTTTTTCGATTCTGTGCATGGTCAATCAATATTCATGCACTAACCCCCCTCCTAATGTATCTTTATATACAAAATACATATTATTGTACAGTGTGTTGCATAAATATACCAACCAGTGTTATTACTTTTGGAGTTTGGCGTTGTACCATCCTGTTTCAATTATTTCTTACTGAAAAATAGAAAAAAAAAACAATTTGTCTTTCTTGCTATCCTCATTATGCAGTAATACAACACTGCATGAAACGCATTTTACTTCTTGCGGCTATAGAGTTGAACTCGGGTAGTTACATATCATGCTGTCTTCTTTCGTATAGTCAATCAGTTATTTGATTGAGTGAACCAACGAATCCACATTATTTCACTGCAACCTATAACATCATATGTACCTTTCACTGACTCCCTTCAAGCAGCATGGGAGTCATCCATTTCATGCGTCATTCCCGACTTCGTTTTGTGACTACCCTTGGAAAAGAAGGTGGTCAGCGACCGGAAAAACAGAGTCGAGGTAGCCGTGACCGTCTTTTGACTCTCTTTTTTTTAAGAGTGTAGCGTAAATGTATTCCAGCTAGCAATGTGAATAATCATGCTCTTCAAATACCGCACTGTTTGTAATGACGGACGCGACCCAATTCAATGAATCGCAACTGAAGCCTTTTTTGAGCTTCGACAGCAGTTTCTTAACGAACAGTAGAGAATACTAGATTACAAGCATACTTGAATAATGCGTGACTGGTGGGAAGAGCAGGGGTTGTAAATGTAACCCTGTTCAAGACCCCATTTTGTGTGGTTTTAAGCCATTCAATTGAATATATACCGTTGCATCCACGTCTCGATAAGCACCCTAATTGCATTCCAGCTAGCAATGTGCATTAACAAGTTCTTCATATATCGCACTCTTTGTTATGACGGAAGCGACCCAAACCAATGAATCGCAACTGGAGCTTTTTTTCAGCTTCGACAGCATTTTCTTAACGAACCGAAGAAAATAGCTGATTACACGCATACTGGAATTATGTGTGACTGGCGGGAAGAGCAGGGGCTGTAAATGTAACCCTGTTCAAGACAACATTTTGCGTGGTTTTAAGCTATTCGATTGAATATATACCGTTGCATCCACGTCTGGATAAGCACCCTAATTGCTGGTCAAAAGCGTGGCAGTTTGGGCGAGTTGGTGTCATGACTGTTTTAGGCTTGTAGCGCACCTCAGAAAGAGCAAAAAAGGAATGAGGCAAGGGTAATCAAAGGGAACGGTTTAAGGATATTCTTAAGGATATTCTTAAGAATTAAGGATATTCTTCTCCATGTCAACCTAAGGACAAAGACGAAGTTAAGACCCGGTTCCTGTGGTCGCCCCAGGTGCTCTACATGCCAGCTTATTCAATCTACTACTACAGTAAAAAGTACAGCGTAAAATAACTCAAACAAGGTAACTTCAAGTTTCACCTGCACAACAGGCAACGTAGTCTACTGTCTAGAATGTGAATGGTAAGATTGGACAACAAATTCATAAAAGGCTCAACGTTCACCGCACAGTTACAAAACACAATTTACCTAAGTCGCTTAGATACCTTGGATTGGTTAAATTTTTTACTGACCGATTTAAGGTATACACTCTCCCGCTCTTGTGCCCTAGTCTTGGGAACCACACTCACAGACGTCAAGCGACAGCGCTCATTATCTCTGAAGTCTCTCCATCCATAACCAACCGCCTCCGACAAGAACCGCACGTGACGTCACCACAGTAACCCGTTAAAACTAACATGCCAAGGATGACGAGGCCGCCTTTGACGAAAATAGGTCCTCCTATCGAAATGTTGGCCATCATTTCTGAGGCACCTTATCCCTGTTTGTCAAATTTTATACCACAGTGTGCCATTCCAGCTGTCAGCCAATTTCTTGATTTTGCTATACAGGAAGTAGTTCTTCAATGATACCAAGCAGAAAGCTTTCATGCCTTCCAAATTGCAGCAATTCTTAAGCAGTGAGATTATAATACAAAATTTACAATCACTATTAGTATTCTTGTTGATGTAAGCGTGTACTTGTGTGAATCCGCGCTTGCACTCTGAACGCTTTTGAATGGCGCATTATGGGAGTTTGTGCGGGCGGTTCGCTTGATAGCTTCATCCGTTTTCTGCACTGTTTGTGTGCTTCACTGGGACTTTGGAATACTCATCCGTGTTGCTCGCCATTTATAAGCTTCGTGTTGCCTCGAAGAAGGCAACAAGATCGCCTCTGGCTCAGCTACATCAAAGCTCAGTAAATGTTTCGAATTCCCCTTGTTCGTTCATAGCGACGCATTGAACAAGAGCGCGAAAGTTGGTACAACTCTTCTGGGTGTTTTCCGCGTGCCTCCATGCTCGTTTTTTTCCTAGTACTATTCTTCTGTTGTGAGAATTGGTTGTACAGCACTAGGATTGTGGTATCGAACGTGTTTTGTCCTGATATAACTTCGCGGTGCGCTTGCAGCGATGTAAGAGAGCTATGTGGTGCCAGCTATACAGGACATGCAGTACATCACAATTTTTGGTGCGGCGTTCGAGCACCGATTGAGTTAGCATTATTGCTGAGCGGAAAAAAATCATCCGAATAATCATGAAATCTCCCGAACTGTACTGTTCTCAAAGATATTTCGTTCCCACCACAAAGTTGTTGTAGCGGGTGACAGAGTGACGGAGACGATCCAAGAGCACGTACCGCACAGTTTTATTTCAGCGACAGTGATCTAGATATATAGGCTGCTTGCCTATGACGTAACATAAAAAGAACGAATCATGTTTGACACGTGTGGTACAGCACTTCATATCAATTCTCCCTTTCTTTAAAACTGCAGTCTTTGCACGGGTCTTCGTTGTCGGGTAGACCTCCGTAAGACCGGCGGACTTGGGGGAGAGAGAGCCTGTTTGGCTGGGACGGACGTTGGAGGTGTTGTCGAAGGAACAGGCGCAGCGCCACTTGCTCCTGGAGTGGCCAGGCTGCACCGGGCTTCTGGCGTTGACGTGGGCCGATGCTTGTTGTCCGAGCTGGGTTGAAGCGAGTCGGACGCCTCCGCTTTTGGGGTCACGGGTGACACAGGCACGCGACGGAAAATTTGGTCGAAGTGACGTCTGGCTAGGCCATCTGGAGTGCCGACCGTTACAAGGCGTGAACCGTCTATGCTCTTGACGATGCCTGGACGCCAACGCTCCCCTTGGCCAAAGTTGCGCACCCACACCTGGTCGCCGGACTGGAATCTGGGAGGCTGCGAGTAACTTTGAGGTAGAGAAGGAACGCAAGTATCCAAGCGCGAACGAATTCGGTAGTTCAGCAGCATCTCTGAAGGAGACTTGCCGCATGGCAGTGGGGTACGTCGATACCCTAGGAGCACTCGCGCTAGTTTTGTTTCGAGATCGTTTACCATCGAGTGCTTAAGAAGGCCATCCTTTATTGTGCGGACCGCACGCTCTGCGAGACCATTAGATTGTGGGTGGTACGGCGCACTACGTAGATGAGTTATGTTGTTGACAGTCATGAACTGGGAAAACTGCTGACTTGCAAACTGAGGCCCGTTATCTGATACAACTGTTTGCGGCAAGCCAAAACGCGCAAACAATGCTCGAAGCCGCGCAATAGTGACTTCTGTGGTCGCCGACTTGACGGGAAGTGCCTCAATCCATTTAGTATGCGAGTCGACGACTATCAACAGCATGCGTCCCTCTATCGGTCCGGCGTAATCAATGTGAAGCCTTGACCATTTGGTTCCCGTTTCTGGCCAACAGATAGGAACCTGTCGATGGGGCATTGGCTGAGCTTGTACACATGAGATGCACGAACGTCCGAGCCAGTCTTTTCATCGCAGATGCACCCTGGTGTGACCGATGTAGCTCAGCGAGCATGGAGACTCGCGCTTTGTGGGGTACGACGATGCGATGACCCCAGTAGAGCAGGCCTTCTACGCTTGACAGCTCCAGTCTTCTGCAAAAATAAGGTTTAAGGTGATTGTGACGCGGTGACAAGCGTTTAGGCCATCTATTCAGTACAAAGTGCTGCACAACGCTAAGGTTTTCATCTCCGTTCGTCAGCGCCCATATGGCATCCGCTGGCACGAACGAGCTGTCAAGGGTCTCTGTAGACAGTACATATTCTGGTAAGGTGCCCGATCGACAAACGTCTGTTATCGGCACGGGCAAGCGGCTGAGTGCGTCCGCGTTGGCGTTTTCCTTGCCGGCCTTGTACTCTATGCGGTAGCTATATTGGCTTAGAAACAGAGCCCATCTCTGAATACGTGCCGACGCCATTGGGGGCACAGGTCGATCTTCTCGCAGAAGTCCCACCAGTGGTTCGTGGTCCATGACGAATATAAACTCACGGCCCAGCAGGTAGTCTCGAAACTTTGTTACTCCGAACACCAGTGCGAGCGCTTCCTTCTCGAGCTGAGAATAATTCTTTTCGGCGTGTGTTAACGTGCGTGAACGGAAAGCAATGGGCTTATCCAATTGTCCAATTCGGTGCGAGATTACGGCACCTAAACCCGAAGGTGACGCATCGCATTCCAAACGCACTGGTTGGTTGGGATCGAAATACGTCAGAACAGGCGAACTCAGAAGTGTATGTTTAGCCTTGAGATATGAATTTTCCTGCGCCGTTCCCCAGTGCCATTTATGCTCTTTTTCAAGCAAAAGATACAACGGTGCCAGCATCGTTGACAGGTATGGCAAGAACCGGTGATAATAAGTCAACAGACCCAAGAAAGAGCGCAGTTCGCTCACATTCGTAGGCCATGGCGAGTCGCGTATTGCTGCTAGGTTCTTTTCAAGCGGATGCAAGCCGTCTTTGTCAATGCGATGGCCCAGGTAGACGATTGAGTCTTTGCGAAAATGGCATTTTTCGGCCTTCAGCTTGATACCATTTTCTTGAAGCCTGCGCAAAATGTCCCGAAGCACTGAGCCATTATCGCCTTGACGTTCCGCTATCAATACATCGTCCAAATACACCTGCACGGCTGGAAGACCGGCCAGGACCGTTTCCATGCGCCGCTGAAAAATCGCGGGAGCCGAGGCAACTCCAAACGGAAGACGGTTATAGCAGAACAACCCCTTGTGAGTGTTTATCACGGCCAGCTTCCTCGCCTCCTCATCCAATGGGAGTTGGTTATATGCATCCTTAAGGTCCAGTGTTGTGAAAAATGATCCCCCACGTAGCGACGCGAAAATGTCTTCAATGTTTGGTAAAGGGTACTGATCAGTTATGCACGCAGCATTGATTGTGATTTTGAAATCGCCGCAGATGCGAAGGGAACCGTCTTTCTTCAGTACTGGTACGATTGGCGCCGCCCACTCAGAATGTGCTATGGGCGATAATATGCCTTGATCTACTAAACGGTCCAGCTCAGTTTCCACTTTTTCACGAAGAGCATAAGGAATTGACCGCGCCTTGTGGAACTTCGGTTGGGCGCCTTCTCGAATGTGGAATTTCACAGGTGGCCCCTGAATGTTTCCAAGTCCTGGCTCAAAAAGGGCAGGAAACTCGGTCCTGAGGCTGTCGGGATCTGCTGACGTCGATTGAACCGCAGCGAGAAACCCCGACGGCAAAAGCGAGAACGCTTGGATTAAATCCCTTCCGCAAAGGCTGGGACCCGAGCAGCCTGTAACTATGAGTGTGGCAGGTACAGTCTTCCCCGCAAAATTGGCTTCAAGGTGCAGTTCACCGACAATGGGTAGCTTGCCCAAGTAACAGTTGAGCGTGCGTTTGCATTTCGATAAGCGTGGCCAACTCAGACGGTGCTTTAGATACACCTCCTGCGGAATGATAGAAAACGGCGATCCCGTGTCAGTAATCATGTTCATGGGCACGCCACCCCAGCGGATAACTCTGCGGAACGCCTGGAGCATAGATTTCTTTTCCCGTGATTCCTGCAATGTGAAGACTGATGAAATATCGCCTTCCTCCGTTTCGGATACAGCGCTCTCATAATGAACTGCGTTAGCGACGCCATCGCGCCTACGACCAGCCCGGAGCCCCGACTGGGAGCGGCATTTTCTTGCGAAATGACCAGTCTTCCGACAGCGAAAACACTGCTCCTTTTTGTGCAGACAGTCGCTTGCTTCGTGATCGTAGTTTCCGCAGCGTGCGCACTCAGTATGGCTTTGCTTATCTTTGGTGAAAGTCTGATATCGGCGCGATTTACTCGCTACAGTGCACACCGCTGCCTCATTATCAAGTCTAGTCATGGCGCTTACTTCCAGTGCGGCTGTCTCTGCCGATATGGCAATCGTTTCAGCTTGGGCAAGTGTGAGCTCAGTTTTATCAAGCAGCGTCTGCTGCACCGCCCGATTTCGGATGCCACACACAATGCGGTCCCGTAACAAACGATCCAAACTGGCGCCGAAGTGACAATTACCCGCAAGCTTGCGTAGCTCAACAACATAGTCCCGGACAGATTCGCTTGCAGCCTGATCCCTTGTAAAGAACTTGTAACTTGCGGCAACCTCATTAGTCTTCGGCGCATAGTGGTTATTTAGGATGGTAAGTGCGTCCTTGTAACTCAGGGCGTTTACTTTCTGGGGGGCGCACTGTCCAGCAAGAACGCCTACCGTCTTCGTTGATAGCATCGAAACCAAGAGCGCCCTTTTCTTATCATCTGTCTTAATATCATTTGCTTCAAAAAATGCCTCCAGTCGAGTCAAGTAAATATCCCACTTATCTTGATTTTCGTCGAAACGTGGGGTACCGAGGTTCGTAGCCAGGGCCATGACCGCCGATGCTCCGTAGACTCGATTACTTTCAGTACCCAGCAGGACTCCCAGCGCTACCGAGACGCCGCTGTTCGTGGCGGGGGCTCCGCGGGATGGTCACCCTCGTCGCCACTGTTGTAGCGGGTGACAGAGTGACGGAGACGATCCAAGAGCACGTACCGCACAGTTTTATTTCAGCGACAGTGACCTAGATATATAGGCTGCTTGCCTATGACGTAACATAAAAAGAACGAATCATGTTTGACACGTGTGGCACAGCACTTCATATCCTTTGTCCTGATATAACTCCGCGGTGCGCTTGCAGCGATGTAAGAGAGCTATGTGGTGCCAGCTATACAGAACATGCAGTACATCACAATTTTTGGTGCGGCGTTCGAGCACCGATTGAGTTAGCATTATTGCTGAGCGGAAAAAAATCATCCGAATAATCATGAAATCTCCAGAACTGTACTGTTCTCAAAGATATTTCGTTCCCACCACAAAGTATTAGTCAATTTTTCTGTTAGGGAGTTGGCCGTCCTCTTTTTTCGCTCAGTTTAGGCGATTACAGCAAAGCCCAGGACGATTAAGCACGCTGCTGTATCCGCCAATAACCGGAAACGAAGGACGCAGGTGGGTTCCGCGAAGAGAAGACGCGGGAAACACCCACGCGTGGAAGTAAATTTAATTAGTGGCTGCGCCCTAGAAGAGGCACTAGATCTGCACCCTTGCTCGGAACAAGAGGGTAGACGGTCCGAGCTGAAGGGGAGCGTTCGGGGAAGCGGGGGTGAAGATGGAAGGTAGGCGGTGGATGAGGTCTCCGCCACCGCTAATACCCATGCGCTTCCCACACGTCCTGTCGACCATCTCTGCCACCGAAATCTGGTGACGCGACACTGCGCAGCCGGTTTCATGTTTGGCATCCGCGTGCGGCTTCTGGGAATGCCTGTGAAAACGGCGGTTGCTTTGCCACTACTTAGCCGGCTGCGACCGACGGATGCTTTTGTGTGCGATCGCCATCGGGTCCCAATCGACCATTTCGGAAATCGCAGCGCCGCGAGAAAACCTAGCGGGCGCGAGACGCATTATGGGAAAAGTGAGCGAGCGCCGACCAACCGCCCGTCTTGGCTTCGTCCTGCGTTCGCATAGCTGCGGTGTGTGTGTGTGTGCGCGTGCTTCGTTTGGTTTGAGATTTCCTGTAGTTTTTGGTGGTGGGCGGTTGCAGGTGCGTTATATTAACTGTTACGTGTCTGTGGGTTACTTAGTGACCTCAGCCACTACTGCGCGCGATGTTGTCGAAGTGCCGAGGCGGCGGCCAGACTTGTTGTGTGCCTGGTTGCGACAACAACACGCTGAAAGACAAGAACGTTTCATTTCACGCGTTCCCTGCAAACGAAAAAGAAAAAAAGGAGTGGGTGAGAAGAATCAACCGCCAAGGAAGTGCTGGTCGCTTCTCTTTGTGGCAGCCTTCTAAGCACCACCGGATATGCGGAGCTCATCATCATCATCATCACCATCAGCCTGATTACGCCCACTGCAGGGCAAAGGCCTCTCCCATACTTCTCCAACTACCCCGGTCATGTACTAATTGTGGCCATGTTGACCCTCCAAACTTCCTAATCTCATCTGCCCACCTAACTTTCTGTCGCCCCCTGCTACGCTTCCCTTCCCTCGGAATCCAGTCCGTAACCCTTAATGACCATCGGTTATCTTCCCTCCTCATTACATGTCCTGCCCATGCCCATTTCTTTTTCTTGATTTCAACTAAGATGTCATTAACGCGCGTTTGTTTCCTCACCCAATCTGCTCTTTTCTTATCCCTTAACGTTACACCTATCATTCTTCTTTCCATAGCTCGTTGCGTCGTCCTCAATTTAAGTAGAACCCTTTTCGTAAGCCTCCAGGTTTCTGCCCCGTACGTGAGTACTGGTAAGACACAGCTGTTATACACTTTTCTCTTGAGGGATAATGGCAACCTGCTGTTCATGATCTGCGAATGCCTGCCAAACGCACCCCAGCCCATTCTTATTCTTCTGATTATTTCACTCTCATGATCTGGATCAGCAGTCACTACCTGTCCTAAGTAGATGTATTCTCTTACCACTTCCAGTGCCTCGCTACCTATCGTAAACTGCTGTTCCCTTCCGAGACTGTTAAACATTACTTTAGTTTTCTGCAGATTCATTTTTAGTCCCACCCTTCTGCTCTGCCTCTCCAGATCAGTGAGCATGCATTGCAGTTGGTCCCCTGAGTTACTAAGCAAGGCAATATCATCAGCGAAGCGCAAGTTACTAAGGTATTCTCCATTTACTCTTATCCCCAATTCTTCCCAATCCAGGTCTCTGAATACCTCCTGTAAACACGCTGTGAATAGGATTGGAGAGATCGTATCTCCCTGCCTGACGCCTTTCTTTATTGGGATTTTGTTGCTTTCTTTATGGAGGAGTACAGTGGCTGTGGAGCCGCTATAGATATCTTTCAGTATTTTTACATACGGCTCGTCTACACCCTGATTCCGCAATGCCTCCATGACTGCTGAGGTTTCGACTGAATCAAACGCTTTCTCGTAATCAGTGAAAGCTATATATAATGGTTGGTTATATTCCGCACATTTCTCTATCACCTGATTGATAGTGTGAATATGATCTATTGTTGAGTAGCCTTTACGGAATCCTGCCTGGTCCTTTGGTTGACGGAAGTCTAAGGTGTTCCGGATTCTATTTGCAATTACCTTAGTAAATACTTTGTAGGCAACGGACAGTAAGCTGATTGGTCTATAATTTTTCAAGTCTTTGGCGTCGCCTTTCTTATGGATTAGGATTATGTTAGCGTTCTTCCAAGATTCCGGTACGCTCGAGGTCTTGAGGCATTGTGTATACAGGGTGGCCAGTTTTTCTAGAACAATCTGCCCACCATCCTTCAGCAAATCTGCTGTTACCTGATCCTCCCCAGCTGCCTTCCCCCTTTGCATAGCTCCAAAGGCTTTCTTTACTTCTTCCGGCGTTACTTCTGGGATATCGAATTCCTCTAGATTATTCTCTCTTCCATTATCATCGTGGGTACCACTCGTACTGTATAAATCTCTATAGAACTCCTCAGCGACTTGAACTATCTCATCCATATTAGTAATGATATTGCCGGCTTTGTCTCTTAACGCATACATCTGATTCTTGCCAATTCCTAGTTTCTTCTTCACTGCTTTTAGGCTTCCTCCGTTCCTGAGAGCTTGTTCAATTCTATCCATGTTATACTTCCTTATGTCCGCTGTCTTACGCTTGTTGATTAACTTCGAAAGTTCTGCCAGTTCTATTCTAGCTGTAGGGTTAGAGGCTTTCATACATTGGCGTTTCTTGATCAGATCTTTCGTCTCCTGCGATAGCTTACTGGTATCCTGTCTAACGGAGTTACCACCGACTTCTATTGCACACTCCTTAATGATGCCCACAAGATTGTCGTTCATTGCTTCAACACTAAGGTCCTCTTCGTGACTTAAAGCCGAATACCTGTTCTGTAGCTTGATCTGGAATTCCTCTATTTTCCCTCTTAGCGCTAACTCATTGATCGGCTTCTTATGTACCTGTTTCCTCCGTTCCCTCCTCAGGTATAGGCTAATTCGAGTTCTTACCATCCTGTGGTCACTGCAGCGCACCTTACCGAGCACGTCCACATCTTGTATGATGCCAGGGTTAGCGCAGAGTATGAAATCTATTTCATTTCTAGTATCGCCGTTCGGGCTCCTCCATGTCCACTTTCGGTTATTCCGCTTGCGGAAGAAGGTATTCATTATCCTCATATTATTCTGTTCTGCAAACTCTACTAATAACTCCCCCCTGCTATTCCTAGTGCCTATGCCATATTCCCCCACTGCCTTGTCTCCAGCATGCTTCTTGCCTACCTTGGCATTGAAATCGCCCATCAGTATAGTGTATTTTGTTTTCACTCTACCCATCGCCGATTCCACGTCTTCATAGAAGCTTTCGACTTCCTGGTCATCATGACTGGATGTAGGGGCGTAGACCTGTACAACCTTCATTTTGTACCTCTTATTAAGTTTCACAACAAGACATGCCACCCTCTCGTTAATGCTATAGAATTCCTGTATGTTACCAGCTATATTCTTATTAATCAGGAATCCGACTCCTAGTTCTCGTCTCTCCGCTAAGCCCCGGTAGCACAGGACGTGCCCGCTCCTTAACACTGTATAGGCTTCTTTTGGCCTCCTAACTTCACTGAGCCCTATTATATCCCATTTACTGCCCTCTAATTCTTCCAATAGCACTGCTAGACTCGCCTCACTAGATAATGTTCTTGCGTTAAACGTTGCCAGGTTCATATTCCAATGGCGGCCTGTCCGGAGCCAGGGATTCTTAGCACCCTCTGCAGCGTCGCAGGTCTGACCGCCGCCGTGGTCAGTTGCTTCGCAGCTGCTGGGGACTGAGGGCCGGGGTTTGATTGTTGTGTTCATATAGGAGGTTGTGGCCAAGTACTGCACCAGGGTGGCCAATCCTGCTCTGGTGAGGGAGTGCGTTACCGGTTCTGGTCACCGGCATCAGGCCACACTCCAGGCCTGTTTATGCAATTTTATCAACACGCGGATTTTTTTTTTTTTAATCCGGTGGAAAATTGCGCGGCACCGGGATTCGAACCACGGACCTCTTGCACGCGAGGCGGGTGTTCTACCTCTACGCCACCGCTGCACCCGGAGCTCACTTCAACGCAAGTGGACGCCGTGGGACCGGATGGCAACTATTTTCCCCCATAAAGTCATCAATCAACTATCTCCTTCCTTTAATACCGGTAAGTATATATATTAAGACGGTTATTGCATGTTATCATAACTTCCAAATATTTTCCAATCGCGAAACGCAAGAAGACGAGCTCCCAAACTGCCTCTGCCAGCCCGGTGCTCCTTCTGAACGAGTTGGATGTCGGCTGCGTAGTTGACGTGCCCCAATGCGATCAACGTAAGAGACGCTTTAACTGTGCCGTCTTTTTTCGGAGGCTTCGCCTTTGTGTGTACGCATTTTCACGAAAGTGTATTATACGCAGCAAGCGACGTTGTTTCCCAGGAGCCCACCCAGCTGACCTTCGGTGCACCGGCTTCGCCTCGCACGGAAACGGAAGGTTAGTGAGAATTCAAAATTCTCGCTTTCTGCATTCCACTATGAAAATTTATTTTTTGCATTTAACGGACCCCTATCGCGTCCACGGATGACGGGGTCCACGGGTGCTGTGGCAACTGGTATATTAATAGCGAGCGACTTCCTTATCCAGTGAAAACTGACGAAACTTTTTTCCCGCGAAGCCAGTTTTTCGCAAGCTTTTGCAGCTAGCCATGGGAAGTCTGCATGTTAGGAGTGGCAGAACCTCATGTGTTGTGTGACATAAATGTCATCAGTGATTTGTACCGTCCATGTGTTATTACTTCAGCGAGTTTTCTGATAAACGTGGTACCTCTTCCACCAGTGAAACTTCCATTGTGAAACTTACCCATTTAATTTCTTTCACCTCGATATTATTCCCTTTACCCCAGTATGGAAGAATGACTCAAAAGTCAGGCTATCCAAATGTAGTGCAAATTTGGCGGAAATATACACTGGTAGCACAAGCTGCAATGTCGTCGAACTGCATGCTCAGGAGGGGCACAGACAGCTCATGAGGTTTACGAGTATAACGGGATAGCATTAATCTGGGCTTGCTGGTTGGTAAGCTGCTTGCACAGGTGGATCAGTGGAGTGAAAGAGAGTTGGGCTCTATGGCTTTGGCATCCTTGTTCTTTGTTGCCTGTATATCAATGTAAGCCGAGAGCAAAGGTTCAGAACACACATTGTGGGCTGAAGTGACTATATCAAACCCTGAAATCTGCATTAAAGCAGGGCCTAACCGTTCGCAAATCAATAAGCAGTTCATTTTTTTAGGTGCCGACCACTCGTACTCCATGGGGCCTCCAGACGCATCTGCTGCCACGCTAAGAAAAGTCAACTACCTTCTCGAAGTCTGTGGAAAACTCGAGCATGAAAATAGCTTGCTCCGCAAAGACAAAGCTGTGCTCCAGAAAGAGGTTGATGATCTGAAGGCTCAGTTGCACGATGTGAAAGTTGAGGCGCTCAAAGAGAAACTGAAACTAAAAGATCCTGTCTCCAAAGTTCACGATTTTGTTTCAGATGAGAAACGACTCGTGTTTTATACGGGGTTTAACTCCTTCAAAAGATTTGATGCGTTTGTGGAACATGTTGAAGGCATGTACGAGGCACTAAAAACGGGTGCTGGCAGGCCACCAGCACTGACAATGAAAGAACAGCTCATTGCAGTGCTTTGCAGGCTCAGGGTTGGGTTACTGGAACAGGATTTGGCATATCGCCTGAAAGTGTCTGTGTCGACCGTGAGTGCTATGTACACATTTTGGGTTAATTTTTTGTTTGAAATGCTAACCCAGATACCAATGTGGCCATCCCGTAATACAGTGGACCTGTTCATGCCAGACAATTTTAAAGAACTGTACCCATCTACACGCATTGTACTGGACTGCACAGAAATTTTTATCGAGAACCCGTCTGACTACAATACACAAAGCGACACTTTCAGCGCGTATAAAGGACACAACACCGCAAAAGGGCTCATTGGCATCACTCCGAACGGCTTCGTTTCTTTCGTGTCTAGTCTTGCTCCTGGAAGACTTTCTGATCGAGAAATCACAAGACACAGTGGCCTGTATGAGTTGCTCGAGGAAGGGGACAGTGTAATGGCGGATAGAGGATTCCTCATTGAAGATGACCTCCGTCAGCTTGGAGTTGAATTAAACATGCCACCTATGTTGAATGGCCGCTCGCAGTTGTCACTGGCAGAGGAGTTAGCAACACGGCAGATAGCCAGTTTGCGAATCCATGTTGAGCGTGTCATCAGGGAAGTTAAAAACTTTAGAATACTCCGTGCTGTTTTTCCTAATGTTATGGCAGAGAAGCTGAACAAGATATGGAAAATTTGTTGCTATCTCAATAATTTCATGCATGAGCCCATTCTAAACCGATGAGCGATGGTGGTGTTTTTAATGTCTTGTACGTTGTGCATAATCTACTGTAATGCAGGGGTGCTCAAACTTTTTAGCCTTTTCAGTTGAAGAAAGACCAACCTTATTTGGCTAAAATGGAGTCGGCTCCTAACATGTTTCATTTCTGTTTTGGCCAGCTTCGGTCACGGAGCCTGTATTGAAAATATTTGCTTTATGGGGGTTTAACGTCCCAAAGCGACTTACGCTATGAGGGACGCCGTAGTGAGGTGCCCCGGAGATTTTGACCACCTGGGGTTCTTTAACGTGCACTGACATCGCACAGTACACGGGCCGTTAGAATTTTGCCTCCATCGAAATTCGACCGCTGCGACCGAGACTTGAAAAGGTGTTGGCCGGCATATGTAAAAGGGGTACGCAAGCTGCACAGCACTTGAACAAATACTTAAATTCAGTTATGACTGGCTGTATAGTGAGATAGCAGTAAGCAGCTAGAGCATTAGTCCCAAAATAACTGGCTAAGGCGGATGAAGACACACACGAATATAGGTGCTTGGTGATTCTAGGAAGTGTTCCAAGAAACCCAAGAGTTCCACAAAACGCAGCTTGAGAATCCCTGCTGCAGTGCAAGGCATTGAACTTGCGTTAAAGTACACTACTTCATGTACAGCAGACTAGAGCAGCATTTCTTGCTCCGCTGAAGTAAGCCTGAAGTCACTGTACAGGCTACATAGCGCTGCATTGCCTTATTTCTGTGTCGGTGTTGTGCAAATGATTGTAGCATAGAATGTGGCAGTACTATATCTGAGTCATGACTAAAAACCAAATCACCAGTCTCATTGCTGAGCTACACAGACAAGATGGAAAGTTGGTGTTTGCAGCCATTGTCTTTTCTACCACAGTTTTTCTTTCCTAACTTTTTGGAGTGAAATCTGTAAAGGGAATTTCACTTTGTCATTTTTACATGTGTTAGTGACGTGCTCATTTTTCAAAAAATTGTGATACATATATATGTATTGTATGTTTGTGTACTGTATATGTAAAAAAATGTATATGTGTGCGAGTATTTCATGGCAATGAAATTTGAGACCTTTATTACAAACTCTCATGTAATGTCCTGCATGGAATCCTTGAGGAAGAACTTATATAAATAACTGCTATCGCACTCAGTATCAGTATGCAATACTCGAGATGCAGCAGGTTCGAGCTTGGTCGTCAAAGCAGTGGGAGCGCCTTGGGCACTCTCTATGACGGCACATTGATTTACTGTAAAGCACAAACCTTCGTTGGTTCACTCCACGTATGTTACAAGTCGTACTGAGTGCAAGAGTACCTACACTACGGAGAACACATTTGTCACTTCGCAAAGATTTTGCTTGCAACTTTCAATGCGGTTTCCTTACAGAGACCAATGCAAAGTCACTATCATCATCAAGTATAGGAAATGTTGAAGTATGTAGCTGCCCAGATTCCTGGGTCTAAGAGTGCATTATGTATGTGTTCAATGACAAGGCAGCAAGACGTGTGGTGCTTGACATTTACTTTTTACACACCGATTAGTTGCACACACATTTAAATAGGTGGTGGCAATACATACGCATGGCCATAACGATATTACACAGAAAAACATTTTCTTCATTTCTTCATAGAGACTAATGCAATACAAGATATTTAAAAACCAAATATATGCAAGTATGAACACATGCCAAAACATGTTATGAGTCCGAGCATCTTTGTCCTGCAGACCAATGTGACTTAAATAAGTCGTTGAAATTCACACACAAGCACAGTGCTCTTGGTAGTTCTTGAAACATTCCAGAAGCCGTGGCAGCATTTGGGAAATCCAAAGGAGCTGTCAAAAGTGATCCTTTGAAGAGTGCAGTTTGTGCCATTATCAACCACAAAGTCACACCAGGAGAGTCCAGTCAAAGCCATTTGCCCCTGGACCTGGTAAAAGTACTTGTGGGTCGGTTTAAGAACTCCATTCTTCAGGTAGGATGCCGTATTCACAGCATTTTCTAATTCATCACCCCGTTCCTTGGCAGCTGAGAGGGTCTTAACTTCAAGGAGACCAAAATCTCCTCCCTCCTCTACAACACGGTCTGGCGTTGCACCAAGAACAGGGACACCAGCGTTGACGCACAACCCACAACAGTAAATCCTAACTGGGACCTCTCTCTTCTCTATGTAACGCTGCACGGCTGCAGCTTCATTCCTTAAACCATCAGCCATGTATTTGGTCTGCATCTGGCTAGACGCAAACAGCCTCTTGAAAAACTTCTCGTCAGCTGGCTTCTTCCGTGACACCACATCTCCGAAGTGTGAAGCAGTCAGGCGCTTGGATCTCTCGCAGCTCCATGTTGTACAGCCGCTCTGCATCCTAGTCGCTTGCTCAAGGGCCCATGAGTCTTCTAAAGTAAGCTCACAGGAGCCGAACTTATACCCAGCTGGCACATGCTCAACCCACAGGGCTTGCACCGGTAACCTGATTGGCATCTGGCTAAGAGCATCCTCGTGAAGTGCTCTTTTCACTGGTACGGGCAGAAAGTGGTTGTCCTCCAGCGTCTTGCATAGCATGGCGTTTGGAATATTTTTCTGTGTCTGATACATTCTCTTAATATGGTCTTCTGTCACTGTCAGAGAAACTGTGGTTTCTTGAGTCAGATGCCTGCCAGCTTTCATTGGCATATGTTTCACAAAACGTAGTTGTGAGAACTCGCGTGAGTGCATGTTGGCCTTCTTAGCCCCAGTACCCCATGCTCTGGGTTTGTCTGTACACGACTGTGTGTCTCGCACGTAGGCTGCCCCAGAGCGCTTCAGGTCTAGTACAAACCATAGTAAGGCAACTACATGTTTACAAACACCTGCAGCTCCAGCCCGGCAGTTGCAGGTTCCTTCAACCACAGTTCCCTTTGAGGAGAGCACAACACCAGTGTTATATAATTTTGCCAAAGAGAACGATGCCTCCACGGTTGCTTTAAGAAAAGTGGAACTGTCAGCCTTGCAAATAAGAACATTGTGAACCTTATCTGCTTTAAACATCTTGTATCCGCTTACAGTATGCTTCTGAGCACCATGTGCATTCTGATGTGCCAAGATTTCTTGCTCCGAGAAACCATCCGGCACGTCTTTCAACTGCTTTGTCCATGGTCCTTTCGGCAACCTTGCTTGAAGAGGAAGTGCATTTTGAATGGCTCGTAGTGGTACCTGCAACATGGGTATAAGCAAGCGTCAAAATGTTTTCTTCGGCACTCCACATATAAACAGAGCATGGAAGCATACACAGCTGATCATGGGATCATCAATGCGATCTTGAAATAAAAGAGTATTCATTCATTGTGACTTGGTCACTTGTGGCAAGCATGCTTGAAAAGCAACGCTGAACGCGTTTCGTTCACTACGCGTGGTCGTGGAGAATGTTGCACAAGGACGGGCTCCGTAAGCCACTAGCTAACTTAAAACTCTGAGGCCGCCCTAGTCCAAGGTACTGGCGCGTTCAATACTTTTCAGGTTAGCCAAAACATCCGCCGCAGTTTTTTTAGACCGCATTCGCGTTACTTGCAGACACCGAGGCATGTTCATAATTTGGGTGCGTCTATCTGCACTCCACGGTAGTAAGTAATGTACACCGCGACCGAGATAGTACGAGCTGTCAAACAAACAGCAACTGCTATCTGTACCGCAATGCTATGCTCAGATATATACACAGAATGTAACAGTGCTAATACAAGAGCTTGTTGCTTCTGCTTCGTACTTGCTGCGTGCTATTCAAACAACACTATAGGCAAGAAAATGCGGTGGCACAAGCTAAGCGCCAACTCAGCTACTTACTTCTTGCGAGATGTACATTATTGAACGTATGCGCTGTCCGTTCCTTTCGAAGATATACTTGTTTCAGACTTGTCCGTAGATTAAATAGCACGCTGTAACCAAAAGACTGAATGGGCAGTGCTCGATAACGAGGTATTTTGCTGAAATACAGCGCATACATTTTCACAAGAGGGTGTCGCACTGTTGCAACAAACACGAATGTACTGTACGCTACGTACTACGCCTGCCGCCGGAACAGCTGCACAAACTTCGAAGGTTTGCGACGGGCGACTAGTAAATAAATGCACTGTTTGCGCGTGCTCACCAGCAAAACACGCCTGCCAGCCGTAGGATCGCGCTCGTGCTTTCAGTAGCATAGCTATAAAACGCTGACAAAGGTGTTGCTATGCAACGCAAGCTCCGAGCGCGAGACACTGGCACATGTGCGCGCTTCACGTGCGAAAATACTCGCTTCGCGCTCGTAGCGTCGGCTGCATAACCACAAGAAAGTTGTACGGCAATGTAAAGATCACTTGCGCGGCGCAAACATGCAACAAAAGTATTACTAGCACTCAAAAAGAAAGTTTCTTTTTACCTGCTGTTGCGCGACGTCCATGTCGCACCGCTCCTGCGCCGGATCCTGCCCGCCAAGATCGCTCACAATTCCCAGCGTGCTTTGCGGCGGTCGCGTAGGGGGCGCGCGCAACTTTCCGAAATGGTCCATTATGGTGTTTGGATTTCAAGCAAACCAGCCCACGACCGCACGGCGTACATAGTTTTCTCAGTACTGGCAGGGCGCTGACATGCAGCCAATAAGCCGTGGTTTCATGAAAACATTCTCGCAGCTTGTTTGACGGCCGCTTGCAGAGGAAAAGGGCAGGACATCAAGGGTCGATACCAGGAGCATAACGTAGAGGAGAGGAAGATGACACGTGTATTTGAGCAGTCCTATCCCATGGCGTGTTGTAAAGTGTGCCACTGTTTCCACCAATGCCGTGTGCGGCACGAAGGTGGTTGTGCTATTAGTTACAGTGATGTGAACTCGCATGTGTGATTAGCTGGTTTGCGTCTCCTTTGTGCAACTGAGGGCTTAAATAGTCATGTTTGGTTGTGTTGAGAAAGCGGAGTTTCGGGCTTGGACTCGGCCAGACGCCTCGGCGTTTGAATAAAGCGTCTCTACCAGACAACGGCTCTTCCTTCGCGCTGCCACCGTGCAATAGAATAAAGGAGGGACACCAACTTCAGACCTTAAACACCTTCCCTCCTAAACTAGGGTTTAAGCTACCAGAGGATAAATGGAAAGGAAACTAAAGGGCGCAGTCGACCCTAGGATCAGTCAGCCCCTAGCGAGGAATGTGCTCAAGTCCGTTGAAGCTGACTGGACGCGCGCTGCAACTGGGCCCTGCTGATACGCTACGAGAAGCAGTACTGGCATCCAGTACGAGCCTGCCATACAACATTAGCGAGACAGGAGCAGAGCGGAACGAGAGCTGCTGCCTGTAAAGGAACAAGGGCAGAACCGAAGGACTTCATTGAGTGACAAAGCAGGTGCTGCGGTGTTCTGCATCAGGAGCAAGGCAGCAAGGAACGGCGAGGCGATTGAGTGAGGCTTTGCCAGGGGTAGTCCGGTGGAGCATTTCGAGCACCGAAAGACTACGTCACGGCGAGCCTGGGAGTCAATACGGACGCAGCTGACAGCAGCACCGGGTGACGCATCACGACTAGGTGAGGCTCATCTTGTACTCTCTCGATGGCCCTTTTACTGAATGCACTTGCGTTCAGGCACACTCTGGGAGATGGCAGATTCAGATATAAACGAAATGGAAGGTGACAGTGTGAACAAATAGGCTCGCACCCACGAATTGATATTTGGGATAGAGGCGTTATAGCTCAAGCCAGAGCTGGAGAAGATGAGGTCATCGCGTGCCTCGTCAGAGGAAACAGAGAAGCGAAATCAGTACACCGGAATGGTACGGCACACGAAGGAGTTGAAACTAGTCGTTGCCCCTATGCCCACTAATGAGCCAATGGTTCCCGCCTGGTTCAATAAGGTGGACGCTCTTTCTGCAGCATTGAGCGTACCTGAGGAAATACAGGGTACAATTATATTACCATTCTTAACTGAGAGGATGCGAAGATTCGTTGCCAGTCAATCGGAGGCTGGTGTAATACGTTACTCAGACTTAAAATCTAAGGTCTTGAAGGAACTACGGATGACTCCAAGTGAATACGGCAGAATGTTTCTCGAAATCAAGAGAGAAGCAGACGAGTGTTGGCGCCACGCTGCAGCACACCTGGAGACGATGTTCACGTACTACCTGAGAAGTAGAGAGGCGCTGTCGTTTGAGAGTCTGCAGGAATTGCTGATAGCTGATAGGCTAAAGCGGTTAAGGCCAAGTGATCTCCGCTCGTCACCCAGCAAGAAGTAAAGGGCTGGTTGAAAGCCAATGACATAGCAGAGTTAGCCGCAAATTTCGAAGAAAGTCTGGAGATTAGCAGGCAAGGTACACCAGGAAATTATGATTATAGGCCACAAGCTAAACAAGTCCCTTGGTCAAGCTTCAGCGCTAATTCTGTGGTGTGTTTCGGATGTCGAGAATGGGGTCACTTTAAGAAGGATTGTGACTCTTCGCATTAAACTACTGCCAAGAAAGCAGAAGTTTTGCGCGTAGCTCGTGAGAAGGTCAGTAGAGAACGCTGCCACACCACCGCGACACACTGCCTTTGGAAATAATCCGCTGACGGGTGACCCGAGAATCGAGATCACGATGATACGAGTGAAAGAGGTATCGCATGAGATTTTGGTCAGAGAAGCGGCAGAATAAAGCTAACTGGTGCTTTTAGACAGGGTGTCACCGCACACCTAATGTATGTGCCTCTCGGTCTTCCATGCTCGTCTGGGAGCACTACTCAGCGTGTGCCATTGCTCTTAGTTAACAGGTAACTCATCAGTTCACTAGCAGCATGGTAGTTTTACTCGCTCCTGGAGATTACGAATGCCTTCGACATTACCGGCTAGAGCTACTGAATGATCTGAAGGAATGTGATTGGTGTACAGACTTTAAAGCAAAGGAATTAGGATCGGAACAGTATTCTCCGATGATAGAGCAAGAACACGTGACTCTATGATATACCCGTAATGCGAACGCCGTGCAGCGCGCATTTGAAGATCCATCGTATAATGAGTGCCAGGCGACTAACACTGAGGGTGGGGCAAACACTTCATCAGAAGATGAAGGAGAGAGAGAAGAGGACACAAAAGTATTTGAGCCACGAGGTACCCTTCCCACGTCAATTAAGGAGCACCAGCAATCGCAAAGTCGAGATGCTGCAGCGGCGTATAATATAGGCGACAGTGAGCAACTTCCGCCAGTCACAGAAAGTTCATTCGCGGAAGAGCAAAAAGAAGAGTCACTGGCCCATGCTTGGCGCGAGGCGAAAGAGCGGTCACACGGCATGGTTATCGGTGGTCCGTTGCTTCATCACATTGAAACGTTACATGGGAAGTCTCGCCGAGCTGAAGTGTTAGAGCTAGCGCACGACAGTCCTTGCGGTGGCCCCTTCTGAGAAAGAAAGACAAAAAGCGTATTATAGGGGCCTCCTTTCGCCATCATGGGCGTCTGATGTGAAGCGCCATTGTTAGAGCTTTCATGGGTGTCAGATGCATGCGCGTAAGCTTGAAACTGATCGGGTGCCCATAACGCCGCTGAACAGACCGCAGACTCTTTTTGAGGTACTTTACCTTGACTGCATAGGCGTCCTTGAGCCAGCTTCGACACTGGGTCATACATAAGCTTTAAGTGTAGTGGGATCATGTTCCAGACCATAATAAGGTACGCGCTATTCAGCAGCTGGGACTGCCTAAGTGAAAACGTGAACTGGGGAGTGTCCTCGGGCTTCTCAACTACTATCGAGACTATGTACCTAGCTATTCAAGACTCGTCTTGGTACTGACAGGGGTGGCAAACAAAAGGGCTCCGAACACACTGCCGTGAAACTCGGAGGTAGAAGTTGAGTTCCACGGAGTTAAAAACGCCCTCACGTCTATTCCTGGCTTGACAGCCCCAGACCCCAGCAAATGTTTTTGTTTGGCCATGGGTGCATCGGAAATGGCAGTAGGCGCTTGCCTCTCCCAAAAAAGTAGGTGAAATCGACTGACCAGTTGCAATTCTTACTAAGAAGTTGAGCCCGTCGCAACAAAAATGGTACACAATTGAGCGGGAGGCGTTTTCAATTGTGTAGACGCTGGAGTGTTTTGGTACAAGGCTATTCGGCACAAAGATCAAAATAATGACTGACAATGATTCGCTCATTTTCCTGACTCGCGAAACTCCCTCCAGTGCTAGGCTGACGCGTCGGGCATTGGTGATCCAAAAGTACGACATGTAAATTTTTCACATCAATGTTGCGCTCACGAAGGCTACAGATGCACTTTTGCGTCTCAGCTGATCGTTCGGGATGTGTTATATATTTGTTTAGTAAATAGGCTGGTATGTTGACTCAGACGTGTATATTACTTGATCTTTGGCCATGAATTAGTTTGGCTATACCAAATCGCCGTGCAGGATTTGGTTTCGCATGTTCGGAAGCAAGCGTTAAATTTCGTTTTAGATTAGCTCTAACTGGTGAATATTTTTGTGTATAATGTCGAATAGTCTGATTAGGCGTGTGAAATAGACATTCATTTGCCGGTGCGATCCATTGAACTTAGGAAATAGCTGACACTGATCCCGTCGCTCCCTTTGAGTTTGCTGTTGGGGACCATGGGCTGCACACAGTTGGCCTCGCGTGTTGGGACAATCACGGTGCGAAGTGGTGACTCTGAGGACACTCTGCAACAGGTCAATGGGGACTCCGTGCTGTTCATGTGCTTTGTGTTAGAGGAGTCGTGCGAAATGGTGACTCTGAGAGACACTCTGCAACAGGTCAATGGGGACTCAGTGCTGTTCATGTGCTTTGTGTTAGAGGAGTCAAGCATACGCGAACATTTTAATACTCTTGATTACACCGTGGAGTGTGTCATAATTGTTTTTGCGTTGGTAGGATGGCGAGGCTTTTGTTTACTAATGCGAATGTTAAGTCTACTGCATTATAAGCATAGTCATGTTTTTCTCTTCGGCATTATTACATGAGGTTATTCTTTGGTGTGTGAAATAGGGATTGGTCAGAAAGCACAGGACGAGTTCACGCGCGCCTGTATGGGCCAATAACCAGAAACGAAGGACGCAGGTGGGTTCCGCGAAGAGGAGACGCGGGAAACAGCCACGTATGGAAAGAACTCGGATTAGTGGCTGCGCCATAGAAGAGGCACTATAGATCTGCACCCTCGATAGGAACAAAAGGGTAGACAGTCCGAGTTGAAGGGGAGCGTTCGGGGAGATAGGCGTGTAGGTGAAAGGTAGGGGGTGGTTGAGGTTGCCGCCACCGCTAATGCCCATGTGCTTCCCGCATGTCCCGTCGACCGTCTCGGTCGTGGAAATTGGGCGACGCGACACTGCCCAGCCAGTTTGATGTTTGGCATCCGCGTGCGGCTTCTGAGAATTCCTGTAAAAACGGTGGTAGCTTTACCACCACTTAGCCCGCTACGACCGATGGATGCTTTTCTGTGCGATCGCCATCGGGTCCCAATTATGGTGTTTGTATTTCAAGCCAACCGGCCCACAGCCACACGGGGTACAGTGTTTTCTCAGGACGGGCAGGGCAGCCCACTGTCCGGCAGAATGCAGTCAATAAGCCGTGGTTTCATGAAAACATTCTCGGGGGCAGCTTGCCTGGCGGGCGCTTGCAGGAGAAAAGGGGAGGACATTAAGGGCCCATACCCGGAGCCTAAAGTAGGGGAGAGGGAGATAACACGTGTCTTTCGGCAAGCCTATCCGATGGGGTGTTGTAAAGTGTGCCACTGTTTCCACCCATGCCATGTGCGGCACGAAGGTGGTTGTGCTATTGGTTGCAATGATGTGAACTTGAATATGTGATTGGCTGGTTTACGACTCCTTTGTGCAACTTAGCTCTTATAAAGTAATAGTTGGTTATGTGGAGAGAGCGGAGTTGCAGGCTTGGGCTCGGACAGAACCCTCGGCGTTAGAATAAAGCGTCTCTTTTTCAGACAACGGCTCTTCCTTCGCGCTGCCACCGTGCACTAGAATGATCGAGGGGCGCCAAATTCAGACCTTAAACACCTTCCCTGCTTAAGTAGTGTTGAAGCTACCAGAAGATAAAGGGAAAGGAAATTAACTGCCCTGTACCTGACGTACGAGCGGACTTGTAGCAACGCTGTAGAAGCGCTGTTCGCTTCAGACCGCGTTGCTGCAATGCCGCTGACACGCCATGCGGTTGACCCTCGCGTGATTCGAAAATATATAAGAAGCTTTGGCGTGATAATAATGAAGAATTTCAAGGGTGTATGCGATTTTATACGATAGGTGAGATAAAGTAGATGTGGAGCCATCGAATCCTGTGAAATTATAGAGTTATGCGGCTTGCCAACCGCTTACCACGTTTTGTTTGTGACCAGTTCGCGCACGTTCAACCATCTTTTACGTGTTATCCGTTGGACAGCATCGAGTCCTTCGCGCAAACAGCTTCGTGCTGGCGCATTTTGCATTCACGAAAAAATGCACTTTCCATTGCATTCTTGGTTCTACTTTACTAGGATAGAGCATTATAGAAAATGTTCTCGCGAGAGATATCAGCTTTTGGCACTTCAGTAACTGATTGATTTAACAAAGTTCTAAGATCTGTAGGGAACGAGATGCCTGGGTATACCTGCCGTTTCGTCCTATAGTGCTTCAAGATGGCATGGGCGCGTTATCGAACATAAACGTCCAAAATTAGCAAAGTTTCTAGCTACCATAGACGTAAGGAGTTATGTCTAAAATCTATTTCTGTTTTTCAATTCGCGCACTATAAAGAGAACAGAGTGAAAAGATACCACATCCTTGCAAACTAAAGGTAGTTTTTCCTCAAGCTTGGAACCATGATTTTTCGGTGGAGTTGTTCTATGAAATAATTTCTTTGAAGGTAAGCAAAACTTCAGTAGCAGCAGGTACACGGAGGAGTAAAAGATTGCAACAGTGCGGTTTTATATGAAGGAGCTGCCTTTAAGGTATGGCCACAAGAGTTAAGTAGATGAGAATAAATAATTTTTGAGCTAAGGAGCCCAATTAGAAATAAATTATTTGCCGACCTCACACTGCCAGTGGCAAGAGCAGCCACTTTTGAATGATTTCAATCAGTCATTTACAACTGTCCATTTATATCAGCCGAATGGTCCAGGTAGCTCTTTTCATTGTTGCTTTTGATGCATCGTGGCTTCACATTTTATTAGCAGGTTGTCAGCCAACCAGCAAAACCGTGAATTCCGCGCGATTTTGAATAGTCTAGTAACACTAAGAGGAAACTCAGCTAATATGTGCTCCTATCAGGGAAAATGAGCTGTCATTTCATTGAAAAGGAATGAAAGTCGCTATAATGCTCGCTCGAGTAAAAGAGAGGAATCGTAACGAATTGTCTTTGTTGCCGTGTCATCGGCTGCAGGAGTTGTCAGTGCACAGTCGACAACCGATTTTCAGGTCACCCGATTTTTGGGACATGCCCGATAATGAGGACGGCTTCGCGGCACCACGTACCCCATAGATTCGATGTATAAGAACGTCTGAAATTTGAAACGCAATGCCGTTAGCCGTACGATTTTCCGGACTGTTTGCTACGATCGTACCTCAGAAATGGTATTGGTCAAAGCCGAAACTGCGGTTTTGATCATTTCGCCGCCTCGAACTGGCGCTCTCGTACGCACATCCACTGGCAGCCGTAACCACCACCGCGGCAACGTGAGGCCTAGCTGTTCCGACCTTCGCTATTAAGGTTCTAGCCGTTCTGTGCCGTGCTTTTTATTGAAAGAATTCGTGCTGTCAGCAATGGCACCGACTGCACCTTTGTGATCTTCGCGATTGACTTCGAAGCTTAGAAATCACAACGCGTTGCATTGTGCCGGTTTCTGAAGGGCAGCTTTACCTCAGCACCGCAGTGTAACGCGGTGAAACATACAGAAAGTATTGCGGTAAAACTTAACAAGTGTGGGAAGGGTCAATTATCACGGGGCACAATACATAATCCCTAATTATACAAGAGTGCACCCGCCTCCTCCTGTATTGGCAGGCTTCAGAGCTTTTTCAGGCGTGCTTGTCAACTGACCGGGCGTGTACAAGTGACCAAGAGGATACTTCAAATGGTCCGTGGGGTGAAGCGCAGTGTAACGAGGACCAGAACAGGAAGGACCGTGACACTGAAAACTGTTAGGGAATGGAAATGTGCCACCTCTTCTTTGAAGGAGCCTGAGCTCAATATGCAATGTTGGCTCGCACCGAGATGCAGGTGACACTTATCCAAACCAAAATAAACTCTTTGAAGCAGTGAAGCCCAACACTGAGGCACTGTGCGTTGCATGAGAATAAGTCCGGAGAGTTGAGGCTGACTTTCCAGTTGCACAGGAAATCTCACTTGTGACAAAATTTGCGTCTAATAGCAATTGGCTTGCTATCAGTTGAGAGAAATAGGTCATTTTCGAATATATTTCTTCTGTATTCACATCTATTTATTTGGATTTGAAAATTTTTGACTAGATTTGCAATGGGCTTTACAATTTGTTTTCGAACATATTTTATTTGCGGTGCATTTTTCTAACCCCTCCCTTCAATTTTCTACTTTGAATCAAATAAACACTAATCCTTACTGTTCGAACTGGATCAAATGTTTGGTCTTTGCTTTTAGCATGCTTTCTATAGAGCGACCGCATCGGGCGAGAAAGTCTCAGCCGATTTTGCAAACGCACTAAGGAAAAATGTGGAAAACTCGGGCAACTTGAAAATGTGAAGTTTGTAGACATCCTGAATACAGACATCTGTTTTTAGATTCGGAATGAGCTGAGAGATACCACAGCCGGAACGAAAATTGTGAATTCTTCGACCATTCAGTCTCCAGTGTCACCATGATCAAATGCAGCGATGCCAAGAAAATATAGTGTAGAGAGAAGAAAAACATTGTTGACGCAACCACGAGCATTTCCTCCATGAATTATTTGGTGTACAGTGCCATCAGTAGCAGGCATGATGACTTCGCAACTGTACCGGAACTGAGAGTAAATTTCAGTGTCATTTGTCAACAAATAAACATGCAATTTGCCTTTTCAATGCATATGCCTGATATACGAGGAGTGCTCAGAAACCTAGTGTACATGCACATTAGGTGTGAACAAGAATGGACGTCTTTCTAGATTTAGAGTAAATGTGATGTCCTATGTGATGCAGCAGTGCACTACTACTAAAACAGCCACACACATTGAGAAAGTTGGATGAAGAACGAGCAGTGATCCGGCAATTCTGCATTTCAGTGCCCAAATTCCCCCCAAAAAGATCGACGCCTAAATGGATGGTGTGCAGTGCCGGTCATTACACATTGTAGCCTGCGCAGCATGAATCTCCACCGCATTGTTTCTCCTTAATATGCAGAAACCGGGTTACTGCTCATGAAACAATAGGAAATCGTGAGATTGGAGGAAAGTGGCATGGCTCCCCTCCGGATGAGTCAGTGCATGCCCTCCGCGATACTAGAAATCCTACCTTACTGAGAACTGGTAATGCAAGTTATTCAGGATACACCAGTGACGCCATGAATCGATTTAAACTAAGAAGCATTGTTTTAAATATCAGCTTCTGTTAATGTCTTGGTAGCATGTTGGTTATTAGGGAAACTGAAGCTCAATGTTACATTTGCTGAGTATCTTCCCAAAATTTTCTTCCTGATACTTCTTTGTTACATCAGAGATTTCAAGTATTTTTCAATCTTGGGTCATTTTGGTTCAGTAAAATTTCTTGACGCTCTTTTAATTTTGGTCTTTGGCGTTTCAGGAGTGCAGTTGGAGAACACCTTGTAAAAAATTTAGCAACACCTGAGCAGACGCCGTCAAAGCCCATGACGTCACAGGAAGCTGGTGCAGGAACTTCCAGGCAGCAGTGCCACCAATCTTTCCTCTGCGTCTTTTACAGTTTACTCACCCTGTTGTCACGGTACACGTGAATCCTTTTGTTTTGTAGGAACGTCATTTACAGGTACGCCTGAAATTAATTTTCTCTTTAGCGCTCACTTGCTATGGTTGCTTACTGGTGTTGGCGTAGGACCACCGCAGCACGCGGTCACGGGGTCAAGTAAGCGCACTTTATGGAGGTGAAATGCAAAGCTACCTGCGTACCCTCCAACACTAGTTGGTCAGAATTAATCCGGAGTTCCCCCCTATCACGTCTGTCAAATGCAGATTGTCATTTGGGCAGGTAACACCCAAGAATTTAAATAATTTAATTTTTATTTAGAGCTCCTTTAAACTGCAGTATTCCCTATATCTCCAAAACCTCATGGCCAAAATATTATTCACAAAGAATTATTAAAAACAGTTTATATAAGGCTTCATTTGTAATTGTAGTTAGTGGTCATACGTAATGAGCATTAATGAAGGTGGAACTAACAGGACAGACAGAATTGTGATACCGAGTGTGAGCGCATGATGACCCACGTTGAAGAAATGACTGAGTCTCCCTCGAGGTCCTTGACGTGGACATCAACTGACTGCAAGTTCATGGCGGAAAGGATTATGTGCTTCCTGAAGTTGTACTTGTCCAGAAACTTCTGCGTCTGCTCCATGTTCTTGTTCAGCCTGTGCTTTGCGAGTGAAATAATTTGATTAATGAGGTGGTGGTAAGAGCACGCTCTTTGTGGCTTATGTACTCTTCATACAGCAGAGTAGAATTTCGCATGATACTTCTAAGCAAAGCAAGCGAACCTTATGTGTAGTGGTATTTTTTTAGCATCGACAGTCATGTATGTTTTCAAGCGCCTAGTGCTGCTTGCCAACACAAGCTGCAGCAGTTACCTAATGTGGCGTGAAAGAGGTTTATTGAAGAGTGGCACGTACCCAATATCACGTACCTAGTGCAGCAAGCTGACCTGGCTATTGATTATGAGCCCGCTTCCCTCAACATAGCTGCTTGATTTCTATCCATTAGAACATAAGACCAGTGGCACAAATGGACGGTAAAATAGAAACAGACCTCCGAAGGTTATAGGAATGCTAATCATCCTAATAATTTAAACATCCTAAGAATGCTAATCGCATTAAATGATGCCAGATGTTGTCAATACTTTGGTGTACTTATTATTTTTTTATTTGTGCGAGATAAATCCTTGTTTTTCTGAAGAACATGGCATCCAAACAGCATAAGAAGCTAGTAAGAAGTCAATATTAGCAATTCATATGTGCAACAGGAGTTATTGTTATTAATTTGCAATACGGCTGTTGTGTGAATATGCCTAAAAGGCTTCAAACTGGCTTGCAGCATTTACCTGAACATGAATTTTCTTATAGGCTGGATGAGTGAGTATTGAGAAGGTTATCCTGGCACAGCATAACATGGCCTGCCATGGGGGACCAGGATAGCTTGCAAGGGCCTTGTTTTGTTGTACGTTCACAGACGAGGAGCTAATCGGCCATTTGCGTTTGGGAAATAACATCAAGGGATGGATAGTGGGCTCTTGACCCCACCAGAGTAAACGCTGTTATAGGCAAGTTCCATACATGCTTTCCCTTTGCATTTTCGCATTCCCATTTTGTATCTTAAATTAGCAACTTCCCATTAGCTTAACAAATGACTTTCAAGTAGTCTGTGTCTTCAGTTGTGTGCTACAATAGGCTACCATTTCGAATGATTGTTCATATGATTTTAAGTGCGTAATGTCTCCATGCTCAAATGCTTTTAATATGAGCGGCTTTCACTGCCAGTTTTTGGCAGATCTACCAAAGACAAAGAGGTGCATTTTAACATTAGTAGTGCTTCGTGGCTGTCAATGGAGTTAATAGTCTGTGAAGCACGCTCCAAATATAGTGGCACGGAGGACATTTTTAAGTAGGCTGAAAGTGTTATTATAGTACAGGAATTTTAGAGAAGTGATGTTAAAGTGAAGTTACTGATCAACTCGAGGAACAGCACTTCCATCAAGTTTCAGCAATTCACCATGTTCCACGAAATTTCTCCAAGTTTAGGCCTTTCAAATAAAGGAACATGCATTGTGTGCTATTTTTCTTTGGTTGTTTCAATCAAAGGAACAATAGGAACAAAGTTGCCAGCATAACTGTGAGCAGTACTACGTCAAAGAGTTCCTATTAATTCCAAGCACCTTACCTATTTATTAACATGCACTTTATCACTTTGTATTCCAAAACACGACAAAAAACATTCATCTGGCTTTTCTCCATATGCTTAAATATATTGAGCAGCACTGAATAGGCCCTTGGCGACTACTGTCTAAAGCTTCTTACACGCCATGGGACATGTGTACAACTCACATTCTGAAACGGTTGGAAGTGTCTCCTGCTTCATTACTTAGTTTGCCTGTATACAGCGTTATTTTACACCGTTGCTAAGTAGCCTGTGGGCTTAAAATATTGAAAAGAATAATGTGATTCCCAGTTGCGCTTCTTTAACCCGTTGAGGATCACATTTTCGGGGAAATATGTGTCCCCAATTTAGTGGTTGTCGTAGCGCAAGCTTTGTGTGTGACGTCTTGTGATATCTAACTATGCTCTGATATAGTGACGCCACACGACCTTGTGACGTCATAGCGTTTTCTGTATAAGAACAAGCCGTTCCTGGCAATAAAGTCAGTTGCCTTTCTGCTCCTGGACCGTTGTCGCTCTTCTGCGTTAGTTCATCTGGCGACGAGGGTGGGACCACCGTGACCGGGCCTACTGGACACCATCAACGAAGATGCGGCGGCTCAACGAGGCCACGCTACTACCGGAGGCGTCGCTAGCATGGGCTATCAAGAGATCCGGAAGCCAAACAAGTAACACATTTACTTCTCCTACCAAGCCATGTCTCGGCTCGGCAGAGTAGACGAGTACGACCCTAAGGTTCAGAACTTCGAATCTTATGTCGAACGATTTGAGCATTACGTCAGGGCAAACGAGATAGCGGAAGTGAAGAAACTGTCTGTTCTCTGGACAGTAATTGGTGCAGAAGCATATGAAATTCTCAAAAACTTGGTTATTCCGTTGCTACCAGGAGATAAGACCTTCGCGGAAGTAAAGGAGCTCTTGCAAAGCCACTACAGCCTGAAGCCGTCTGTAATTGCAGAAAGGTACAATTTCAACCGCCGAGTGCAACTTCCCCACGAATATGTCGAAGACTTCGTAGTAGAGTTGAAGCACCTAGCCCGCAAATGTAACTTCGGGCCATTTCTCCTGGACGCTCTACGCGACAGATTGGTAGCTGGGATCCGAAGTGAAGAAACGCAGAAGGCGTTGTTCACGGCTGACGCGCTCACGTTTGAAAGGGCACGCAAAACAGCTCTTGACAGCGAATTGGCCGCGAAGCAAACAGCCGCAACAACAGCAGGAAGCCGCGCGGAGAGAATAAACTCAGTGGAAATGAAAACTAACGAGCATCAGCGCAGCGACCGTGATGAAGCGAAGGGTAAAAGCTCGGCGCGAAACAAGACCAAGAAACAAGTGTTACCACTGCGGCAAGACACACGCGCCAGAACATTGTTGGTATAATAACTACTCGTACAAGCTATGTTCAAAAGTTGGACACCTTCAAAACATGTGTCGAACGAGCAAACGTGAGCTGAAGGCACATGCAGTAATGGAATCGTCAGACGAAGAAGAGCACGCTCTGTACAACTGCGCAGTCGACACATCTTTGAAGAACGGTTATGTGGTGAATGTAAACGTGGAGGCCCAGAAAGTGTCAATGCAGGTGGACATGGGGGCCGCAGTGACATTTGTACCTGAAAGTGTGTACAAAGAGACGTTTGCGCATGTACATTGTGAACCAACTCGAGTTGTTCTAAAGACGTACACAGGCGAGAAAATGGATGTTATAGGGCAATGCAATGTAACCGCGACCTATGAAGGGCAGAGTGCAGTTTTACCAATCGTTGTTGTGAAAATCCGCGAACGCGAGTTACCTGTATTGCTGGGAAGAACCTGGCTTAACAAGCTTCGGCTGAATTGGAAATCGTTTTGCAGTGTGCGCAGCGAAGACAGAATAGATAAGATTCGCGCGAAGTTTCCAAACGTGTTTTCGCAATCGCTGGGTGCTATCAGGTACTTTGAGGAGCAAATTCTTTTGAAACCGGGTTGTACGCCGGTGTTTTGTAAAGCACGCTCGCTTCCTTTTCTTTGCGCGAACAAGCAGAAAAACGCCTCGCTGAGCTCGAAAGCCAAGGCGTAATCACGCCTGTGAGTAGAAGCGATTGGGCAACTCCAGTGGTTCTGGTCCCAAAGAAACAAGGTGATCAAATACGCCTTTGCGGTGATGGCATCACCACAAAGGCAAGGCAAGCTTTCGGAGCGTAACATAATGTTAAAGCTGGAAAAATGAAAGTTCTTCCAAGATTCTGTCTCTTACCTTAGGCACATGGTCAGCGCCGATGGCATATCTACCCGACAGAAGAGAAAGTGAAGGCAATCCTGTGCGCTCCTGAACCAACAACTGTAACCGAATTAAGAGCATACTTAGGGCTGCTCAATTTTTACAGCAAATTTATGAAGAATGTGTCATATATAG
This sequence comes from Dermacentor andersoni, assembly GCF_023375885.2. Lineage (NCBI taxonomy): Eukaryota > Metazoa > Arthropoda > Arachnida > Ixodida > Ixodidae > Dermacentor > Dermacentor andersoni. The sequence continues at coordinate 34,815,771 of NC_092818.1, forward strand.
CAGAACCAATTTACAGATTGTTACGGAAGGGAGAACGATGGCTGTGGACGGAGCAGTGTAGTAATGCTTTTAAAGCGACAAAGCATCTGCTTGTAAACAGCCATGCTCTTACCTACTACGACGCACGCAAGCCGATCGGGTTGCAATGTGACGCGTCTGCGTACGGCGTTGAAGCTATTATTTTTCACGTGCTACCGGATGGCGAAGAGCGTCCGATAACATTTACTTCACGAACTATGACGTCAGCTGAGAAAAATTATGCACAGTGTGAAAGAGAGACCCTAGCGCTTATCTTTGGTCTTCAAAAGTTCCACAAGTTTCTTTTCGGTAGACAGTTTATGTTGTACACAGACCATCAGCCACTCGTAAGCATCTTGGGACAAAACAAAGCGACACCGTCGCAAGCAGCTGCGAGATTCAAAGATGGTCCTTGATAATGTCCGCGTACCGGTATACGCTTAAGTACCGCAAAGGGGCTGAAATCGAAGAGGCTGATGCTCTGTCTCGTCTACCTCTACCGTCTTGTCCCAAATCTGAGAGTTCGCAATGCTTTTCCGTGTTCGAAAGCACTCCGTTGAACTCTTCTGACGTAGCTAAGGCCACTGCAAGGAATGGCAAACTGTGCAGAGTGGTCGAGTACACGTGGTATGGTTGGCCTTCAGAAGTGCCTAATGAGCTCCAGCCATACTACGTTAGACGTCTACAGCTATCACTCGAGCAAGGTTGTGTCACGTGAGGCACAAGGGTGATCGTGCCCGAGGCATTGCAACCGGCTGTGTTGTCCTTGCTACATGAGGACCACCCAGGCACCTCAAGAATGAATATGCTGGCTAGAGGTTTCATTTGGTGGCCAGGTCTCGATAAAGCCGTAGAAGATTACGTACGAACCTGTCGGGTTCGCAAAGTCCTGCAACCGGCCGCGCAGCCTGTACCACTACACCCTTCGCCTCATCCGTCCAAGGTTTCGCAAAGGGTTTATGTTGACTTTGCTATGAAAGGACAGCTTTACTTTCTAGTCTTAGTGGGAGCCTCTTCTAAGTGGATTGAAGTATGGCTAATGACCTCAACCGTCACAAGACAAATGATTTCCAAACGTCGAAGTGTCTTCGCGGCGTACGGATTTCCCGACGAAATTGTGAGTGATAACGGGCCGCAATTTGTATCACAAGAGCTCGAAGACTTTTTGGCTAAGAATAACATAAAACATACAAGAACGCCGACCTGTCACCCAATTGCGAACGGGGCAGCCAAACGTATAGTCCAAACAACGAAGCGCGCATTGCTGAAACAGCTGCTATCAGATGTCTCGCAAAACCGAGAATCGGTGCAAACCGGGTTAGACAGCTTTTTGATGAGCTATCGGAATACGCCACATAGTGTGACAGGCAGTACTCCTGCGCAGCTCTTCTTAAAGAGGCAACCTTAGACCAAGTTGTCATTCCTCAAACCCGATTTTAAGCAAGTTATGCTCAACAAACAGCTGAACAGTAAGCGGCAGAAAGATAAGCACCGGGGTACTGAGCGTGGATTCTTAGTGAGTGACAAAGTGTTTGTTAAATGAGTTCGTGGTGAAAATGTGGCTTGGGAAGAGGGCATAGTTACTCAGATTGCAAGCCCAGTGACATATCTTGTGAATGTGGTGCGTTAAGTGCGCTTTGTGCATGCTGACCATTTGCGTCACTCCTTTGCGAGACCTACCTCAGCTCAACCATTGCAGCTACTTCCCGACTCAAGGCGCCTGGCCGAGCCGCAACAACCGCCAGATACAGATCCCGTAGTCACCCCTGCAAGACTCCCGATGGCCGCTGCAGAACCCGTGGAATCTGCATTACGAGACACTATGCAGAGTCCAACTCCTCGGGCTTCAACCGACCCTCCGACTACGGCAACAACGACTTCACACAAGGACACATCCCCAGCAGAGCAGAGCACAGAAGTTCCAAGCAAGCCCGAAGTTATGCCTCGACGAAGCGGCCGTGCCCGAAGTCCACCGGATAGATTTACACACGAGGACTTTAGGAAGTGAAGTGCGGACTCAATCTATGTGGGAAGGAATGTCGTAGCGCAAGCTTTGTGTGTGACGTCTTGTGATATCTAACTATGCTCTGATATAGCGACGCCACACGACCCTGTGACGTCATAGCGTTTTCTGTATAAGAACAGGCCATTCTTGGCAATAAAGTCAGTTGCCTTTCTGCTCCTGGACCGTTGTCGCTCTTCTGCGTTAGTTCAGGGGTGATATGCTTTTTTGGGGCATGCAAATAATCGAATTTTTCGAATGATGAATTGGGTAGTGGCCTATTCGATTCGGCCTTTGTATAGAATAGTGACTGTTTGTGAATGAGAATTTCTTTCAAATTCTTTTCTAATATTTCAAAATATCAATGAAACAAAACTTGTGCAAAAGTACGGTATATTTTCACTATCAAGGACCTTGCATAGACATAAAATGTGGCACCTTGTGTGGTAGAGCAGGGTACGGGCCTTAGGTAGCTGTACTTTTTAGATTGTACAGCAATCATTCACGGGTACTGAAGGGCCATGTGCATGTGAGGAAACTGCTTGTTTGCTGCTATATTTGTGCTTTATTTATTTCGATTTTCTTCTCGCATTATTCAATTCTTATTTGCTTCGGTTTCAAAAATAACTATTAGCGCTTCCCTAATTTTTTTATTGCCGATTTAGGTTCGGAGTGACCTTTAGAGAAAAATTGGTGAACAATTTTTAAAACGTCAATAAAGCGACAGAACCTGTTGGGCATTTGTAGTTTTCCACATGGTTTATTCTTCTGTGCAGCATACACTAGAGCATTTTTTTAAAGTAATGAAACTTAGAAAATTTGTTTTGTATTAAACTAGGTATAATAAATACTCCTAAACTACTGCAATGACAGCGACCAATGAGCTAAGAAAAAAATTAGTCTTGGAGAAACCCAAGGGGAGACAGCACAATAAGAATTTTTTTTAGGTGTCCCAGAAGGTTGCAGCACCTCCAGTGTGACGCTACGTGAGGCTTGCAAATGCACTTTTGCAAATGTTCCGGGTGCCACCACAATAGTACGACAGTGAACCTAGAAGGGTTAAAGAAGTAAGTACACTCACATATGGCTCTTAGAAGACAGAGCACTACGTCATATGTCTCATATTCTGCATTTGTCAGGGTAAACACCATGCTGCACAACTACACAGAATCCTCATTATAAGTCATTGAGGCACAAAACACTTCGATATAAGCAATATTTTCTTTAAAGTAGAGTCCTTGGAAAGAATTGTAAGGCGAGAAGTATGCTACAGTTGCCTGTAAACTCGTAAAATGTAACTTCAAGTGAATCCACGCTCACTTCTAGCGGCACTACTGTATTGGAGCTTGGAGAAGTACAGTGATGTGCTTCACATTTTAATCATAAAATTTGCAAGAAATGGCTTTAGTTGACAGCAGTTCCCCTAAGGTTTCTTCAGGAATGTCATGAAGTATTCCTTTTCACTATGTTGCTTCTAACGAAGGAACGTCACACCTTTGACATCGATTATATTCAAAAAGGTATTTTTATACACTGCGTAGTTCCTACTCGCCCTTTTCTGCATTATACACTTAGTGGAATCTTGTGCCACACTGAACAATTTTAAGTGTTTTTTTTTTCGAATTTGTACCCCATTAAGTTAGAATAAAGCAACACAAATACATAAATGTATCTTATTATAACGAGGACATACTGTATGCCACAATCTTGCATGTGCAATTTGGATCTTCAAACTTCTGACATTTTATTCTTTTTGCAAGCTTCAAGTGTCGCACATTTCCTGATACCAACATGCCTTATGTAAAGAACACATTGGCCTCACTTTTCGCATGGGACCGAAAGCCTCCGAAGAACCCAAGTTGGACACGTCATACTAAAATACAAGTGTTGTGCTTTTGTAACTCTCTGCATACATATCTTCATTTCTGTTTGTTATGTTAGTCTCCTGAAGAGCCGAATTCAAATTTTTCAGACGAGCGTCCAAGTGTGCCTTTGTAATTCTTGACATTGTATTTTCAATTTTTTTTATGCTGATAATGTTGATCGCCTGAAAAGTCTATGTTGGATGGCTCAAATGAGCATACAAGAGTTGTGCTTTGTGATTGTACACATGCTTATGTTAGTTTTTGACATAGTTTCTTCACTGTTTAATTTTGACATATGTTCAGTCATTTCTTGCCACACTGCCTAATTTCGTTAAGAACTATTCCATTATGGCACAACGTGTCAAGTTAGCTTGATATGCAAAAGTAGGTACACTGAAAAATTTTCCAAAAAATTTGGTTTCATACACACACCTACGTCATTCCACATCAAATCAAGCAGCGTTTTTTTCCGATCACATATATACTTGAAAAAAATTGCACGTGTTTCTTGAAGTTCCGCACTCTTTCATCCCATTCATTTTTCTTCGCAAAAATTCTCCGCTATTCTACCAAAAAAAATTTTCTTTCTCAGCTAAGCTACAAGGCACTGATCAACGTTCATTTTCAAATAGAAGCTCTCTGAATCAGATATTAAGATGGTGTTCATGTGAAGAAAATAAAGTGGTGTGACGGCCAAAGTTGCAAAGTTCCAATTTCTTTTTCTAGTATCCAGGGAAATCCACAAGACACAAGATAAACAGAATGGCAGCATGGTCGACATAGTATAGCCGCAAAATATTTCAAGCCTTGGAGGCTCAGTCAATCGCCGAAAAAAACTGTAAAGTTCAATATGTTTTGCTAGCTTCGCATTCAAGGTGAAAAAAAATTTTGATCTGGTAGTCAGCGCATAAGTATGTGATACATCATTACGTGTCTGCTATGTATGTTAGAAGTTACAAATGGTATTCTTTAATGGCGAAGCAACGTTTTTTGAAAGGTTCGTTTGTGGATCATGCATACAGCATAAGTATACAGCATTCAGCATACAGCATTGTCTACTAGCAAGGAGAGAATATAATTAAAATTTGCTACCAAAACTAGTCAACAAACTATGACTGCCTTTTTTATCAATACGAAGGCAAGCGGCATCAAGCGCTGCAGTCTTGACCCTGTATTTTGTTAACACGAACGCGAAAATTGGTCGCCAGCCACGTATCACCATATCAGACTGTACACGGCACATATGACTTATACAGCCGAGCATGTTCCGGCTCTTCAACAGCGGTAACATGCGACAACACAAGAATGCGTTCATCCTCGTGTAGGTTTTAAATCGTAGTTATGAAGGCGTTTTCTACTCACATAGTCATATCACTGTGTCTGGCTTCCCGGAACCAGGGCACGACGTGTCCTGCTCCCTGTATGTTGCATTGCATGTTATTAGGGCACATTGCGATGCAGTGCGACCTGTCTTGCAGAAGGCTTTGCGCGAATAATATCATTCCTTTTTCTAGATTTACTGGCTTCGTAAGAGCAAACATGTTTTCTTTTCTAAACTGCATGCAGCATATCTTTGAACACTGCAAGGCCCCCTCATGAATTTACCCTGTATTGATATTTTATGTCCAATGGCTGTATGTTTTACCTGGCCTACACCAAGCACAAGCGTCGTTACGTCAGAGAGTGCCTCTCTTGGCAATAAAACACAAACCCCAACCCCGCTTCTCTGTCATTTTTGTTGCTGACGAAACTAGATTTGTTGTCTGCATTGCCCGCCGGCTAGTGTGTGCCCGTTGGAGAAAAGCCAGTGCCGACAAAAAAAAATCAAAAAAGAATTTTTTTTGCATATAGAAATATTACCTCCTTCCTTACCTTCACCCATGCATAGCACACATGTAGAGCTACCTAATGATGTGCCATATATTTTTAGGCCAACCGCCGAAGCTGCTTTTTTTACCTTGAACGCAAAACTTCAGGCAAAAGATTAGAACTTTACAGTTTCTTTACAGGTGATTGGCTGAACCTATTTTTATTTTATTTATTTATTAATACTGTCAGCCCATGAAGGGCCGTTACAGGGGTGGAAAATACAAACACATTCAAGGATACAGTATGACAACAAAAGCAAGTAAATGAACAGCAGCAGACATTTCAGCCGGGACGCGAATCGGTTTGGATTTTATGCACCTTACAAACTTCCCCCCCAAGATAAGAAACAAAATGAACAGAAACACCTTTGACAAATTTACGATATACATATTAGTTAGCGGCAAAACGAATAACGTGTACACATTGCAAAAACTCCTCAGCGCATGAGGCCGACATGACAGAGTCGGGGAGTGCATTCCATTCTGTAATACCTCTCGGGACAAAGCTGTACTTAAAACAGTCATTTATGACCTGAGGGGGTGTGATGTACTTAGGCTATGACGATGTCTGGATATTTCATTTGTCGAGATTTTGAAGAAGTTGTGTTTGTGATGATAAGGTAAATGATAAGGTAAATTAGCTTCAGTCGTTCATACTTGGTACGTAAGTCTAGCGGAGGTAAGTCGGCAAGCTTACAAAGTTCAGTGGGGGATTGGCAGTAGCGATACTTGTTAAATATGAACCTTGATGATAACCTCTGGATTCTGTCAATCTTTTGTTGGTTGGAATTAGTGTAGCGATCCCATACAGCTTTAGCATACTCCAAGATAGGACGTATTAAGGATTTATAGGCTAAAATTTTGACCTCAGGTGTCGACGCACTTATATTCCGTCTTAGGCTCCAGAGCGCTTTGCTGGCCTTACCACATACAGCATCAATGTGTTGATTCCATCTGAGGTCAGAAGTGAAAGTTACTCCTAGATACTTATGTTTATCGACTCTGCTAATAGTTATACTGTTTATATTGTAAGGGTAACGCAAATTTTTTTTCTTTCTCGTTATGGACATAACAACAGACTTAGCTGCGTTTAGTTCCATCTGCCAGTCGTCACACCATTTTTAATTATTTGCAGACTAGACTGTAAATTGGCCTGATCATTACTATCCCGAATTTTATTATACATCGCACAATCATCAGCAAACAGTCTGACAGGGACACTAATATTACTGGGCAAGTCATTTATAAAGATCAGGAATAAAAGAGGACCTAGGACACTTCCTTGTGGAACTCCAGACACAATACGGGAAGGGCGTGATGTGCACCCCCCGAATTCAACGTATTGTTCTCTAGAAGAAAGGTAAGATGAAAACCACTGAGTGATTGCGGGGCTCTGAAATACAGAATCAATTTTTTATGATTAACTTCGGATGGGACACTTTGTCGAATGCTTTCGCAAAGTCGAGGAAGATTATGTCTGCTTGACCACGGGAGTAACGTTTCAGAGAGGTCATGTACAATTTCAATGAGTTGGGTGGTTGTTGAGAGCCGTTTTCGGAAACCGTGCTGTCCAGGAAAAAACAAGTTGTATTTGTCCAAGTAAGAAACTAATTGTTTATTAACAATGTGCTCAAGGAGCTTAGAACACGCGCTTGTAATAGAAATTGGTCTGTAATTTGCCACTTCCGCTGTACTGCCACTTTTGTGTATAGGTATGATTTTTGCGCGTTTCCATGCTACCGGGAAGCAACCACTATCAACCTTCAAAGCTTCAAATAATTTTCTGCTACGTATCAACTGGGCTGCCAGTCTATATTTAGTTTCTGTCTTTTGAGTTTTCCTGTATTACAAGAAAAAAATTACACAATTTAATTGTACTCACTTCACCGTCCTTCCGTTCCCACCATTTGAACATCTCAAAAAAAGAATGTCGATTGATGTCGTCTAGCTCCGCTGGGCAGGAAAGATAAAATGTTACCGAAATTCTGCAAAACTTCTGGCAAAAATAAAGAAAAGCGGGCAAAGAGCATTGAACCCCAGTAAACACGTCGATATCTTTTCAGCTATATCTGTGGTGTTGAAAAAACTCTGGTCATTTTGGTATCGAACGACTCACCTCTAAGTGTGTCAGTGCCATTGTCGGAGTAGCGCTGTTCAATAAAATATGCGTTTTGCATAAGCTCGCAAAAATTGTTTATTTTCGTACCTTAGTACACGAGTAAGAATTATTATTGTTACGGGAAGGAAGAAGCGTTCGTCTATTTACAAGTGGTTTTTAATGGCTGAGCCAACAAGCGTAGAGCAGCGATACTGCTAAACACTTCTTGGCCGTCGCTAAGACCACCGTCAGCGTCGTCTTCTTTCCACATCACCGACTGTGACATTACCCCAGTCGGAAAAAGCACCTGATTGGTGCGGCTCATCGGTCTGAGAAAGGTAAGGTTTGAGACGGCTGACATGGATGATGTCAGAGAGAGGTGAAGGCACCGTAGTATTCAGCGGAGACACTTCATATGTGACAAGGGTCACCTGGCGAAGGATGCGGTAAGGGCCATAGTATCGCTAGGGGAATTTCTCGGAAAGACCAACATGCCGAGTTGGATACCATACTAGCACAAGAGCACCTGGTTCGTAGTTCACGTCGTGATGGCGCTGGTCGTAACGGCACTTCTGGCGTGTCTGTGAAGCAGAAAGACGAATGCGGGCAAACTGGCGTGCTTGGGTCGCCGTGGCGATTACATCCCGAGTGTACTCTGTCGGCGAGTCGAGTGTGGTCGAAAGGAGAGTCTCGAAAGGCAAAGTCGGCTCACGGCCGAAGAGGAGATAGAAGGGTGAATAGCCAGCTGTGTCGTGGCGCGAGGAATTGTAGGCGAACGTGACAAATGGTAGAGCAACGTCCCAGTCGCGATGATCGGAGGAAACATACATTGTGAGCATGTCAGGTATTGTGCGGTTCAGGCGTTCGGTAAGACCGTTAGTTTGAGGATGGTAAGCGGTAGTAAGTTTGTGTTTAGTAGCACATGATCGAAGTAGGTCGTCTATGACTTTGGCAAGAAAGTATCTGCCGCGATCGGTGAGAAGTTGACGAGGTGCACCGTGGTGCAAGATAACGTCGTGAAGCAAGAAATCAGCGACGTCTGTAGCGCAGCTGGTCGGTAGGGCTCTAGTAATGGCATAGCGAGTTGTATAGTCCGTAGCGACGGCAATCCACCTATTTCCGTCCTTGCATATAGGAAATGGTCCGAGGAGATCAAGTCCAACGCGAAAAAAGGGTCGGTCGGTATATCCAAAGGCTGCAGCAGTCCGGCAGGAGGCAGAGCTGGTCTTTTTCGGCGTTGACACGACTCACACGCGGCAACATAGCGCCGGACGGAGCGGTTGAGACGGGGCCAGAAGAACCGTCGCCGAATTCGGTCATAGGTCAGCGTGACGCCAAGGTGTCCAGCGGTGGGAACGTCGTGCAGTCGCTGCAGTACAATCTGTTGCAGATGCGACGGAATGACGGTTAGGAGCTCAGGCCCGTCGGGGTGCATGTTGCGGCGATACAGGATGCCATTTTGTAGTACGAACATGTGAAGGGATGGGTCAGACGGAGCAGAGAGCAGGCGTTCGATAATGGGGCGTAACGTCTCATCGCGTCGTTGTTCAGCGCCAAGGTTTTGCAACGCTGAGAGCGAAAGAACGCAGATCGGTGCGACATCCACTAAACCGTCCGGTACATCGACGGGATGACGAGACAGGCAGTCGGCGTCCTGATGTAGACGACCCGACTTGTAGACCACAGTGTATGTGTATTCTTGCAGCCGTAGGGCCCAGCGACCGAGGCGTCCGGTGGGATCCTTGAGGGAGGAAAGCCAACAAAGGGCGTGGTGTTCGGTTGTAACGGTAAATGGTCGACCATATATGTAGGGTCGGAACTTGCCCACCGCCCAAATGAGGGCGAGGCACTCGCGGTCAGTAGTTGGGTAATTGCGCTCGGCGGGAGAGAGGAGGCGACTGGCGTAGGCGATAACGCGGTCGTGCCCACATTGGCGTTGAGCTAAAACTGCGCCGATGCCGTAGCCACTGGCGTCAGTGCAGATTTCTGTCGGAGCGGAGGGGTCCAAATGGGCGAGAACAGGAGGTGTGGTAAGCAGCGTGATGAGCTGCGAGAAAGCAGACGCTTGTTCAGAGCCCCAACGGAAAGGAACGTCCTTCTTCAGGAGGTCAGTCAGGGGACGGGCAACATGGGTGAAGTTTTCCACAAACCTGCGGAAGTAAGAGCAAAGGCCCATAAAGCTGCGAACATCTTTGGCACAAGTTGGTACGGGGAAATTCTGCACAGCATGAACTTTAGCGGGGTCGGGGCGAATTCCTGACGAATCGACGAGGTGCCCGAGCGTGGTTATTTGGCGGTGACCGAAGTGGCACTTGGATGAGTTGAGCTGCAAGCCAGTGGTGCGAAAAACAGAAAGAACAGATGAAAGTCTTTCAAGATGAGTCGCAAAAGTTGAAGAGAATAAGATAACGTCATCCAAGTAGCACAAACAGATGGACCATTTCAAACCACGCAAGAGCATGTCCATCATCCATTCAAAGGTCACCGGGGCATTGCACAAGCCAAATGGCATTACTCGGAACTGATATAGGCCGTCTGGTGTGACGAATGCGGTCTTTTCACGGTCCATTTCATCCACGGCAATTTGCCAATATCCAGAGCGAAGGTCTATAGATGAAAAATAAGTGGCACCGTGGAGACCATCCAGAGCATCGTCAATACGGGGAAGTGGATATACATCTTTTTTGGTGATCGTGTTTAGATGACGATAGTCAACGCAGATTCGCCAGCTGTTATCCTTCTTTTTGGCGAGAACAACAGGGGACGCCCACGGGCTGGAAGAGTGTTCAATAATCCCTTTGGCAAGCATCTTGTCAACCTCGCTCTGGATAACTTGTCGCTCAGAGGGCGACACCCGGTATGGGCGTCTGCGAACAGGTGCTGCATCGCCGGTATTTATCCGATGCGTCACGACCGTGGTTTGACGCAAAGGGCGATCGTTCAGATCGAAAATATCGGAGTAGGACTCGAGGAGGCAACGGAGCTGTACGGCTTGTTGGGTGGAGAGGTCCGGTGCAATCATCTTTGTAAAGTCGTCGGTCGGGGCTGATGCAGAAGGCGCAGAGTGAGCAGTGGTCGAAGACGGCGCAACAGATAGAGCAGAAATGTGGCACTCGTGCGTTGGTGACAACGTGGCAAGAGACATGCCTCGAGGAACTACTTGCGGGCACTGTCCAAAATTTAGGATGGGAAGACATGTCTGATTGTCCACAACAGAAACGATGGTGTGTGGGAAGGAGACATTGTGAGAAAGGAGGACTGACGTCGCGGGAGTAAGGACATAGTCTCCGTCAGGTACAGGTGGGCTGGCTAAAACAGGGATGAAGGTTGCTGCAAGAGATGGCAGGCGTATAAAATCCGCGGAACAAAGCTGAGCTGGAGCTTGAGCAAGAAGGTCAATGGGAACAGGTAGGGGTAGGTCAAGTTGTACAACACCGGCGGAACAGTCAATCAGAGCAGAATGGGTGGACAAAAAGTCGAGTCCGAGGATCACATTGTGAGGGCAACGTTGAAGCACACTAAACAAAACGGACGTGTGGCGACCGGCGACGCTGACGCGAGCAGTACACATTCCAAGCACGGCCGGAGTTCCACCATCGGCGACCTGGAGCAGTCGAGTCGGAGCAGGAGTAAGTACTTTTTTCAAGCGCGTTCGAAGCTCCGCACTCATGATGGAAATTTGGGCTCCAGTGTCGATGAGTGCTGTAACGGGAAAACCATCCACGTCCACGTCCAGAAGGTTCCGATTAGTAGGAAGGGTCAGCAGAGGAATTTCAGGCCGGTGTTCTAGAGCAGCGTCACCTCCAGGAGCTGCTCCAGTTAGTTTCCCGTCGGAGAGTGGCGGCGGTAAGCTGGGGATGGAGAGCGACGCAGCTGAGGCGAACGGGAGCGGCGACGATGGGGTGATGGCGATCGGCTGGTCGCGGTCGCTCGAGCGTTGTCAGGTGCGTCTTCAACCTTGGTGGAGAGTGATGGCGGGCGAGGATTCAGTGGGGAGCGGCGGTAGGCGGGAAAGTTTGGTCGAGAGTGGGCTGGCCAGGAACTTCGACAGTGGCGAGAGATGTGGCCCACACGTACACAGTAAAAGCAGATGGGTCTATAGTCATGGGTGCGCCATTCGGCCGGGTTGCGATAGCTCGGATATGGACCGTATCGGCTACGTGGAGCAGGGGCAGAGGCAGCAGACGGAGCAAAGTCAGGACGGCTGGCGGAGCAGATGGATGGAAGACCGACATTGGCAAGTTCTTGGCAAATGACCGACTGAATGAGGGACACAAGCGGCCGGGAATCGTCAAAGCACTGCGTCACTGGCGTGGCAGGAGACGCTGCTTCGATTTCTCGCCGAACGATACGTACGACGTTCTCGGAGGAGGTGGGCTCACGCGGTGGACAAATGTCTTCGCACGTCGATGAAGCTGCGGTATTAGGTAGACGCGTAAACTGTCCAACTATGCGGCGACTCTTGGCGTCTTCAAAGCGGCGACATTCGTTAATGATCTCGTTGACCGTTGTGATGTTCTTATCAACAAGCAGGTTAAACGCGTCGTCCGCGATGCCCTTTAAGACGTGGCTGACCTTGTCTGCCTCTGCCATATTGTTATCTACTTTGCGGCAAAGAGCGAGGATGTGCTGGATACACGTCACGTAAGATTCAGTGGACGTCTGTACACGGGTCCCAAGGTCCTTCTTTGCAGCACGTTGGCGGCCGACGGTTTGCCGAACAAATCTCTAAGCTTCTGTTTACACTGCTCCCAACTAGTAATCTCTTCTTCATGTGTTTCAAACCAGACCCATGCTGTTTTCTTGAGGTAGAATATTACATTAGCCAGCATAAGCGTGTTATCCCACCTGTTGTGTGCGCTGACCCGTTCATAATTCTGTAACCAGTCATCGACGTCCACGTTGTCAATCCCGGAAAACATACCAGGGTCGCGAGGCTGGGCCAGGATGACCGTCGGTGGCGACGACGGGGCCGCGGTTGAACTCTCTCCTTCGGATGGCATGGCGGCCAGGTTACGTCCGCTGCGGAGCTCCGTCTTGCTCGAGTGAATACCCCGCACGTCCACGAATGATGTTACGGGAAGGAAGAAGCGTTCGTCTATTTACAAGTGGCTTTTAATGGCTGAGCCAACAAGCGTAGAGCAGCGATACTGCTAAACACTTCTTCGTCGTCGCTAAGACCACCGTCAGCGTCGTCTTCTTTCCACATCACCGACTGTGACAATATGTATATGTTATCTTATAGGTCAACAAAAGCTCTCCAGGAACGGTAATGGTGTGCTTTTCTTATATGCATGAAACGAGATTTTTTGTTATTTTCTGTTATTTTCGTTTTGCACTGAACACAATGGAAAGGGAACTCACACGAGGAATAAGTTTTTAAAGTTTTCTAACAGGTCACTAATAGCTGTTTCGTCATAGAAAAATCTGAAGCTGGTCAAAATGTGTAAGTCAACTGATATGAAATGACCTCCTCAGGGACGTTATTATGGCATAAAACAACTGGATTGTGCCACAAGCAATGCAGCAGAATAAACTGCTCCCATGCCAGAATTTATTGCAATGGCCATGTTTCAGAAGCAGAAAATCTTTACTGAAACTGGCATACACAACTCAACTAATAAATAACGATTAGACAGTGATCACTTTTCAGTATTATAGATATATCATTGCTTGTGGAAAATAGCACAATGTTTATTTTTGACCTGGATTATGCAGATGTGCACTCTACTGGTACAAGAAATGGAAACATTCAACTGATTCTCACAAATTTACTCATTTACTTATTATATTACGCCACACATTTCAATATACAAATTGTAGGCAATGAGTTTGAAACATGTACTCACTTGAAATTGATTTCAGCATGACACCAGTTTTGAGGTTTTTTCCAGAAATATGGGGCGAAATACATGTGCGTTCTAGATACCTTTGCGCTTCAATGGATAAAACTGCGTTTTGTTAAAAAAAAATGGAGCAACAGTGCATTTTTGCAGCCAGTTTGATGGCATGTACCTCGTCACTGGTGTCATTCTGGAAATGAACTCTAAATGTATACAGGTTTAAAATAACCGGCTACATTTACTAAATTAAATTATTAGAAATATAATATAACTTCTGGTGGTTATCTGAATGTATCCTTTGATATTTTATGCAAGTAATGTCTGGCACTGTATATTCCAGATCGGTCTAGAATAATATTAAGCCCAACCGCCACCCTTTAAAAATTTTATCAAACTTTAAGATGACCACCTCGCATATCACCGTGCTGTGTGTTGAAGCGAATCGCTTCATGGTTATGAATACCACTGGCTACCTAATGAAGGAAGGAGTACCTTTTTGATTGTTCTTATTACTGTACCGTCAGCCTGCTTGTACATTTATTTATATAGGTATATTTTTATTTATTTCTTTAGAGAAATGTATGTTAATTGAGGGCCACAAAGACTATGTCCCTCAGTTATTCAATTTCCTTAACGTGTCAGGCTGCAGGCAGTTTATACTTTGCAATACCACTTAAAATATTTGTGACATTCTCAAGCTGCAAATTATGCATTTGCAGGTGTTTGGTTGCAAATAAACACTTCGCTTAGAAAAATGGTTTTGTCTGCCTCAGTTCTGCACTGTTGATTTCGTAGAGAACCATTGACTTTGCTGTGTTAAGGTAATTGAAAGCTAGCATAATGCTTCTTCTACTAGCAGCTCTAGAATATAATTTATTACAGGTTATGTCAGTATAGTTTTAAAGGGACACTAAAGTGAAAAATGATTTCTTCTGCATCAGCAAATTACCGTTCTACAACACCAAAAACACCACTCCTACAACGATAAGACGTTTGGTAAGCCAGAAAAAGTGCAAGAACGAAATACGGGTGGCGACGCCCACTTGAGTTTCCGCACCTGGGGGCTGTGACGTCATGGATTATTATGGCATCTTCTAGGGCTTACTAATTATATATAGCGGTACAGATTGACTACATTGTCTTCTAAATGAACCAAATATTAAACTTGGCAAGTTTCGGGAAACTTTATTCAGCCAACACGGCCCAAATGCGAAAACATACTTTGGAATCCCTGACGTCACGCTGACGTACCGGCACTGGGGTTTCGGCGCGAAATTCAAATACTGATACTTGGACCTTCATTTTCTCATCTAATAATCAAACTATCTTGTTGAAATGACTGCCTGCAGGGTTCTCAAACAATGCTCCATTAGTCTAAACTGATTTATTGTTTCCCTTTAGTGTCCCTTTAAGCCCAGAGTGACCCAGGCCTGCAATGCAGAAGCACTTGTATTTAAATTTACCCATCTCATATATTAGCATGACAACAAAGATAATACTATGCAGCAAATAATCGCTAAGCTGTATGTCGAGAAAAGTGCAGTTTTCAATACTGCTAGGTCCACATTTGGAACAAAGGACTTTCGCATTATTTGGGTGTTGACGTTCAACATAGCTCCAACATTTCAATGTGTTTTGAATATGACATGCAACACATTCCAACGATATTTAAATGGGCTTTTAATCTTGAGGCACAACAAAGCTGCAACAATGATTTATTGTGCTTTCAATATTGTCACACAATACATTTCAACAATACTTCAAAGAAATCTCAATCGTATCGTTTAACGCATCGCCAATGCTTCACACAGTTTGCAATGTTGGAATAAAACATGGTTTGAACAATACATCAGTGAACTTTCAAACTGGTGCCCAAGGCGTTCCGACAAAATGCCATAGGCCAATTATTAACACTTGTTAACTTGCTCAATTATCCTTCAACAATTCCACAATGTGTTTTGAATGTCACTTTTGGATGTTGGTCAATGACATTTCAATAACCTTTCAACAAGACATGTAAAGGTTCGTTCAATCGGCTGGTCTCCGTGCGAGTGGTCTCCGTACTGTGCAAAATGTCGTGCTGCCAACGGTTTTTCGGCAACGCCTTCACTTTTATGCCAATTTAGTCGTCCTCAATATTGCAGAAGACATTCCTTTGAGGTTGAAATGCATTAACATCAGTCCTCGCCGCCGTTGTTGATCCCCTTCTGCGAAAGTATAAGCCTAGCGTGCTCGACAAGTTCGTATGTTTGCTACTGGCAGATCTGAGTTGAAGGTAAACCATTCGGTAGAATTGAACTGTTATGTATATTACAGTTTTGTTCCCAGCTAACTAAAATCAAGCCACTCTTCACATGATGTACACACAGGAAGCGGTAACAGAACACGCTATGTCCACAGGTGAATAATGCCGCTCCCGAAGTATATGTCACGGTCGGCGGCTGTTTCCTTGGAGAAGTGTTTTGCTCATGTGATGGTTAGATATGGGAAAGTATTCTATTCAAGGGCTTCACGGAAAGCCGTCATGGTCAAGTAAAGCGATAGTTACAAATCTTATAATTGTAATGAAGCTTGTTTTTGTCCTTCCAAACCATTTATTTTTGATGCCCGGTTTAGTGCGAGTGCGAAACAGACAGGCGATGAGATTTACCCTTCCATGAACTAACGTAAACAAATGCTAAGCTTAAGTGCCAATGCGGTGCCCGCCCTGGCATGGGTGGTTTCGCGAGTAATCGCTGCTCCATTAGCAATTTTTGTCACTCAGCAAATGCTAGTACTAGTGAAATTCAGTTGGTGGAATGTTTAAGGTGTGATTTGTTGTACAGCCTCGTTCCAATTTTTTCGCTTTGATTTCGCTGCGCTAGTGCTATTTACGGCTAAAGTGAGCCAATTTTTAGGGAAGCTAAGTTTTCCACTGTCACATGGCTGTTTTTCTTTCCATTCACTACAGGAACAGAGTGAGAAAATAAAACGAAGAAATTGCTGTTTTCAGAATAACAACGTAGAAACATTTGCACATATGCATGCCTATGAGGATTAAACACAACGGGATCGGCTAAACACTTTGCAAATTACATCTCGCCACTCTGGTGATTGCCGGGTGGTGACCTCCGGTCGAGGCCGGTTGATCAGTCAGGCGATGTCTGCAGCTCATTGAAAAAAATACAAATGAATGCTTAACCACATACAAACAAATGAGGGCTTCGGGTTGTCGCCAGAACCATCCATGACTAAGTGAGGTGAGTCACCGCCATGTAGCCAAGTCTACATGTGCTTGGGGTGCTTGTGCTTGTGTGATATATGTAACAATGTAGCAAAATAGCTTGTTGTGACCTCTTAGAGTACAATTAAATAATAAATAAAATCATTTTAACTCACTATAACGCACACTATATGATACTGCCGCGGTGCAACAAAGACAGGAGATGTGGAACAAGAACAGCTTGTTTTAATATTCGAGCCTAGCAATTACTACATCTTCCAATTTCCGCTAGGCCGATGCATGAGACGACACCTACTAAATATCACATCGTTATATTTGTCGTCGACAAAGAAGAGACACGGCATTTGCCTCCCTCTAAAAAGGAAAATCACCCCGATTGTAGAGGAGGTCACTGGTGTGAAGTTCGTCCTACAATCACTCGCTCGAGTACGGTTTCACGCGTACTACGTGCACAACTTCAGGACGGTGTTGGCGGCGCCTCGTGCAATAGGGGCTGTCTGGGACTATCCCGTAGGTGACATCACTTAGGCGTCGTAGTAACTTATACGGTAAGAAGTATCGCCTTAGTAGCCTCTCGGATAGCCATCTTCTGATAGGCATCCAAACCCACATTCTCTCACCCGTTTCATAAGCCATCTTCGGATAGGCATCCAAACCCACACTCTCTCGCCGATTTCGTAAGTTACTAGTATAGTGGCTTGGTTGTAGTCATGTTGACAGACGCGTACGCGTGCGAGCTGTCGAGCTTCTTCGGCGCGTTGTCTCAACGCATCTGCATCCGTGTCAGCGCCATCACATTGGTGTGGGAGCATTGCTTGCAACGTCGTGCATTCTTCTCGTCCGTTAACAAGGCTGAACGGAGTCATCCGTGTTGTTTCTTCCTTAGCAGTATTCTACGCAAAAAGTATATAAGGCAAGATCTCTTCCAAATTTTCGTGTTCGACATCCCTATACATAGAAACCATGTCTTCAAGAGTTTTTTAGGAGGTCTGCGAGCCCGTTGCTCTGTGAATGATAAGCTGGTGTCTTGCGGTGAGTCGCTCCACTGAGCATGAGGACATTATCTAAAAGTGGTGCCGCGAATACGGTTCCTCTGTCTTTGATTACGATGGTTGGTGTACCATGTCTGAACACAACATTCTCTGCAATATAGCGCGACCTCTGCTGCTGTGCCTCGCAGGAGAGCTTGTTTCGCCGCGGCTCCCTGCACAAGACGCAGGATCATTTCGATCTTGTCAAATGGGTGTGCGTAGGACCCGAACGGGTTGTAGCAGGCTGGCTGGTTTTGTTGGGGGTGACTTGCGCCTGTGGCAATCGAGGCATGTCCATTCATTAGGTTTTGGGCCATGGTGAGTAATGGCCAGTAGTACCTTTGTCGTACTGTGTTCAGTGTCCACTTGTACCCTAAGTGGCCAGAAGTTTCTCGTTGTGACATGCTTGGAGTACGTCAGTTCAAAGGGGTGTAGGAACAATCAGTAAAGAGTTGCGTCCGATGGGTGAAAAGTTCCTTTTGAAGAGAACATCATTCCATCAACAAAATGATAACAGTCCTCTTGAAATAACTCTGGGGGCCTTGCGAGTTCGTCCGTCAAAAACATTTATAAGGGCAGGCAACTCAGGGTCATCACGTTGTTGGTGTACAACGGCGGGCGTATCAAGAACACCGTGGAATGGCGTTTCGTCTTCATGGGATAGAGCATTCGACTCTTTCGGTGAGTGACATAGGCAGTCAGCATCGGTATGTCTTTTCCTCCACTTGAAGATGACGGTCGTGTCGAACTGTCCGAGCCTGAGACTCCAGCGCCCTAATAACCCGGAAGGATCTTTCAAGTTTGTCAGCCAGTATAGTGAATCATGATCACTGATAACTTTGAGAGGGCAGCCGTACAAATATGGGCAACATTTCATAACCACCCATACCACTGCAAGCCAGTTCTCAGTGGTCGAGTAATTGGCTTCTGTGCGCAAGAGCATTGAGCTTGCATAGGCAATGACTCTTTCAGTGTCGCCCTGCAAGTGCACGAGCACTACTCTGAGACCAACATATATAATAAAACGACTAATATAAGTCGTTGGCAAGCAATACAATACTTGAGCACCTGCTTAAACATGTACGGTCTAGTATAGGTTATTAGCACCGCGCCTGCCGGACAGCCCAGCCTTATTCACGAGCTTAATGTAGCCTCTGAACGTAATAAATGCACTACGTCACACAGCAGTTCTAAGCAAAGCACCTCGAGCGAATCGTATGGCAAGAGCCGAGCAGGTGAACAGGATGAAGTGAATTTTATCCCAGTAACACACACAATTATCTCATTGTTTTGCACATTGGCTACCAAGCGCATATACTTTTGCACTCCTACCTGGGCCTGAATAAAACGCTGCGCTTGTTTAAAAAAGATTTTGTGCTCACCGCTACCCTGTTCTTGCTCAAATTTCGCAGAACCATCGCATTTCGGCGTCGACTCTGTTTAGTATAACATTCGACACAGTAAACTGCCAGGTTTTCAAGAAAAAAAGTGCAAATTTGACTGTGCTTATGGAGATGCAAACTGCTGCCAGGAAAAGGCGACTGCCTCCCTGAAACGCTGCTTTTTGCAGTGCAGTTGATGTCAGGTGCCGACACAAGTTTTTGCTTACACCGTCGCGGGAGCAGTTCGCATCCCCTTAAGTCAACAAATGTGCACTTTTCTTTTCAAACCAGGCTATTAACTGTGCCAAATGTAATGCTAAATGAAGTCGAAGCAAAATGACGATTGTTCTCCAATTTTTGAGCAAGAACAATGCAGTGGTGAACGAAAGTGTTTTTCGAACACGTGCAGGAAATTATTCAGGACCCTGTATAGACCTTTTCATCGAGCGCGAAGGAAAGGGCACGCAGCAAGCCTTTCCTACTCTGGCTTGTGCGATCCGACGCGGCGCTGCGCCGTCGACCTTCTTTTTAAGTAAGCAAGACGAATCCTGCAGCCACATCCACCTGGATTGCAGCCTCGTCCTCGTCCTAGGTGCGTGGCGCCTCCCGCCTTGCGCAGGACGCGCGACTTAACGCGTCAGCGTTAAGGAGCTCGTGTTGCAGAAAAGCCGGTGTTGTCGGCGTTGGTGTCGGCGTTGGTGTCGGCAGCGTTGGCCGTGAGCAATAAATCCCGGGAGGCACTTCATTAATAAAATACAACTGGCAAGTTCGGCAGGGTGGGAATCGAACCAGGGTCCCCGGAGTGTGAGACGGAGACGCTACCACTCAGCCACGAGTTTTTTTTTCTTTATAACTCAGCCACGAGTTGGACGCTTCAAAACGGTACAAAACCGCCTCTAGTGAATGCGGTGTTGCCTTAGAAACGTGCCGTAGACAGTTTTACTGCGGTGTATATCGGTAATTGTGAGCATGTAACTTACAGAAGTCGCTGTTACACGAGTAGCGAAGTACGTTTCCGCTACATTTCTTCTGCGCTCTGCGCACACGTAGAGCCATCTGTCGGCAAGCACAGAAGACCACCCTCCTCACAATGTGTGGCGCTGCCCCGACACCTGGTGCGCCACTCGCCCGCTTCTCCCCTTCAGACCCTGCGGGGACCGGTGCGAGGATGCCGCACCACCCTTCCGTTTAATAAGTTTTCTCGCTCTCTCCCCTTCCAACTTCACTCGTCACTCGCACCCTCGCGTTTTGGTGACGTGACTCCTCTTTCCGCTCACAGCGCTATTCCTAGGTGCAGCATCCGATGCGGGACGCCTCTGACGTGATGGCAGTGACGTAGCGCGTCTGGTGGGAAAGCGTCCCCTGCGATGCGTGCCGAGCTACTTCCTAGGAGTCATGCGTCTGCGTGGTGCTCTCAAGCGAATAGAGGACGATTCCATCGACGTGTCAGCCCCATGATCGCGTCATCCTTCATGGCGCGTCGCGGCCCGGCTTTCCGTGCCGATCACGACGCTTGGCAAGCGTAAATCGTTTCTCCCTCCGAGACACTGAGTTCTTTAGTTCGTTCCGCTTGCTCAGGTGCACGTTTCGTTGCCGCACCAAAGGCTGAGTTGCTCGGCGCTAACCGCGTGATTGGTGGGTGCAAAGCCCGATGCAGGGCGCCTCATAAGTGATCGCTGCGCCGTAGCGCAATGTCTTAAACCCCTTGGCGGGTCGACGGGAACGCTATCGCGTTCCACTCTTGACGGCGAAGCTTAGGCGTCCTCCAATTTTTTTCAAGACGATTAGGTGCGACGTGAGCGCCACAAAAGCCGAGGCCGTCGCCTGTGCAGATCGCCGATATCCAAGTCACCTTCCGCGTCCGAGGCTTCTCATTGCTGTTAATGCTCTTGACCGTCTCCTTTCATTACCCCTCCCTCTGGTGGAACGCGGTTGAGGTGTCCTCTACTGAGAGACAGTTACTGCGCCTGCACTTTGTCCCACTTTCACCTCTTCCTTTCAAGAACCGTCCTCCTTGAAAGTATTGTCGCATGCTGCGGAACGAGTTCGAGATGTTTTCGATCTTTTTGGCGTCGGTACTAAAACATAAATCATAAGAGCGCATGCTCGTGTACGGCCAACTTAAGGCAACCACGAAACATGTAAGTGGCCGGCGCTATCAAATATTTGCGATGCACCGGCATCGTTCTCACACATTTCAAGTCTAGTAGGCTTGAAATCACTCTATGTCTGCGCTAGCCTTCCGGCATGAGGGAAATGGCGCTGCTCAACGCGATCACTGAAGCTCGTGAATTAGAATGATATATATATATATATATATATAGCGGTTTATTGAAGTTTCGGCCGGGGTCCGGCCTTCATCAGAATACATTGCATGTTGTCAGTACAGTTAATATACATGTGCTTATCAACCAAATGAAGATCTGTTTACATGAAAAACGAATAAGATGGGCGAACAAAATGCATCTGAATCGTTCAAAAGACAGCTGACACGTGAGTAGACCGATGGCGATTGCAAACATATCATCTAAAATAGAAAGCATAAAAAACGCACCGAAATAAATTGTAAAAACCAATGGCCACGGGACAACAAAACGGCAATATGTGCTCAATATGTGCTGTGCTATCAAGCTTACACAGACACAGAAAAAGGGGAATACCGACGTACTAGTAGAAGAAGGGATAACTGACGGGCTACAAAGAGAGGCAACTCAATTTTCCTACACATTCATTCATACCACACGCGACAGTATTAAACTTATAGGTAAGGAAGGATTCGCGAGCTTCTCTGTCATAACATGATCGAAATGCAGATTCAAGCAACGTTACTTTTGCCTTTTTGCCCTGTAAGCCACAAAATATAAGAGGGATGGCAAAAAAAAAGATTACATGACTATTTTTGAGGACGAGATTTCTGTAATACGTGTGAGTGCGTCGTACAGAACGGAACGAGCACAACCAAGAAAAAAATTGGGTTGCCATCCTCTTTCTGCAAAACAAACAAGAAAACTGACTGACGCCGCAATACGACCTCGAGTAGTCGCGTCGCACAACGTTTATAGATCTATGAACGTTCATGCCGTATACGTGGACCATGCGCTACATAGAACGATATCTGTAATCCAACACCTACCACTGCTTAGGACGCTCGTGCAGTTGGTAAACGGTTGCTTTGCTGGACAAGCTTAATTCACACTGTAAGGTATGCTGCTATTACTAACCAAAACAATTTTATTGATGGGTGGAAACCTCATGCATAGAACCATGTAGTCAAGCAATGTAATCTGCAGCTAACAGTTTGCACGCTTATCAAAGTAAAAGAGCGCACCTCCTATCGTTTCAGAACGGTACCCACGCTGTTAAGATCTTCGCGCATCTTTCATTGCTCCTAAAGCGCAGCTCATAACTGGAGGATAATGCTTCAATAAGGTCACATTAGTCAATGGAACCTTCTGTAATACATAATTGATCTCCAAGGCTCATTTTAGGCTCAAATATGCGCGCACATGTCGCGCTGTATGCTCTGTCCGCCTCAACGCCAGCAAAAAGTCAGGCCATACTGTACGCCACTTCTGTACGTCTCACAGAACGGTTTACAACGTAGAAGACACAGGTCCTACTAAATAGACTGCACTAGCGCGAAAACAAACGCCAGAAACTACTGCCAAGCATATACCTGCCATGCAAGCCGGAGCACTAACCCCAGCCAGCATGCCGACTGCCCATAGATGGTACCACTGCGTAGCAATATGGGATTTTCCTTTCTGCGTAGAAAGGAAAAGTGGGCAGAGATTGACAAGTTAAACAGATAACAAATAGGAGTGTATGCGGTTACAGGAACGCACCTTAGAAACTCGGAAGAGCCGCCAGTGATGGAAAATTTCGTTTGGGAAAGGTCCAAAAGAGCTAAGTCGGAAAGAAAGGGAGGGGGAGTCGGATGGCTCATCCATCAGGGAGCATATTGGAAAAGAGTAAATCCAAATGTCAAGAGCTTCTTTGGTTATCAGGTACGTTGGGTGGGGAAAAATCTTGGCTGGGCGTTACGTATTTGTGGACGGGAAAAAATTGCACAGGGAAGAATAAAGAGTTAGCGGAATACTTTAGCGCTGTTATGAAGGGTTTCGGGAATGGTCCTGAAATTATCCTATTAGCTGGCATGAATGCCCACATACAGGATTTAGATGGCTATACCGACCCCGCAGGGGCGTCTGCATCAGCAGGCGTTTGGTGTGTTGCGACACCACGTACCCGAGCACACGAGGGTTGGACCCTCCCGCGTGTAGCCGTGCGCGGCTTAGCCGCGTCCGGAGAAAGGGGGATCCTGGGGGTTGAGCCGATGCCGGGTGTTTGGACCTTTAAGGCCCCCCGGCGGAGGCAACACACCTCTTTGGCGTCTGCTTCACGTAGATGGCACCCCCGCACTGTCCCACCCGGGGGAAATCGGCAGTCGCCTTTTCCTGTCCTCCTCTCCAATCTTCGTCTTTCTCTCTCGCCTTTCTCATCTTTCCTGTCTTCTCATCACTTCTCCTAACTTCCTAGTTTCCCGGCGGCAAGGGTTAACCTTGTGTAGCTAGCCAGCCTTGGTTATGCTGTATTTGGTTATAGCAGCGATGTACGGCTGGCGTTGGCAGCGTTTCTCTAGCAGGAACTCCTGTCACGTCCCCCTGTTGGGCTCCATGGTGGGTGGTCGGCATCGCGGCCGAAAACCCAACTGTAGATATGTAAAACGCTTTTCCTAAACTCCCTGATCGCCCTCAGAAGCAAGGGCGCACCGAAGAGATCTTTCAGTTTTTCGGGCGCCAAGTCCACAATTTTCCTCGTTTTCATGTGATCCACACAGAAAAACATGCTAAACAAGTGCGAACAATCTCCCCTTTCCTTGTATCTAAGTGTCTTACCGAAGGTTTTGGTCCAGGATATATGATGTCGAGGATGGCTAGCGGTGACCTCCTCTTGGAGCTCCGCGACCTGAAACAATTTGAGAAACTGCCTAAACTAGTATCATTTGGGGAGACCCAAGTAGTATTAACCCCGCACCGCACGTCGAATACCACCCGCGGCGTTGTCTCGAACGATGATTTGCTGAATCTCACTGAGGCTGAACTCTTGGAGGGCTTCAGTGAACAAAATGTCATAAATGTCAAAAGAATCAAGATGAGGCGAGACGGTAAAGAAATTGCGACCAAACACCTAACACTCACCTTCAATTCAAGTGTCCTGCCCGAGTCAATCGAGGCCGGGTATATCGAGCTTCGTGTAAGGCCGTATGTGCCAAATCCCTTGAGATGTTTCAAATGCCAACGTTTCGGCCACAGCTCGCAGGGCTGCCGAGGCTGCCAAACATGTGCGAAATGCAGTGCCCTTGAACACGCCACTGAAGCATGTAAGAACTCTCTACACTGTGTAAACTGTGATGGGGATCACGCCGCGTACTCGCGGTCGTGCCCCTCCTGGAAGAAGGAAAAAAAATTGTAACCATAAAAGTAAACGAGAATATATCGTTCAAAGAGGCACGAAGGCGGGTAGCATACCTGCCAAAGAAAAGCTTTGCCGAAGTGGCGCGTCAGGGGGCAGCGTCACAACGGCCTCCCGCGGCTGTCCGACCCACAAGCAGTGAGTCGGCAGTCACGCCATCTGCCCCCGCGGAGGTTGCAGCTAGCGCTGCTCCGTCAACCGAGGAGAAGGGACCATCGACCCCGAAGTTGGGCGCAGCCGAGGCTGCCTCAACCTCCCAAGTCCCTTCCAGCGCTGGCAACGGCCGGCGTAGCCAAATCCCCCAGGGAGCCCCATCGACCTCCGGGCTGGTGGGCACAGGGGTCTTGCCCTCCAAGGCGGGACTCCCCCTGAAAACTTCTTCCTCGCAAGAGCACGTGTCCGGCGCCTCACAAGAGGCAATGGACAGAACACCTATCCTCAAGGCGCACCGAGTGCCTAAGGAGCGGCGAGGCTCCCTCGAACGCTCCAGAAAGAGCAAAACTCCCGTTACAGGGCCTCGAAAGGGCTCTGTAATTGAATCACTGTAATTTCCATAATGAGTACTTCCATTTCTGTGCACACAGCACCTAGTAACTCCCAATATGGATACACAAATAATTCAATGGAACGTCAGAGGCCTTCTCAGAAACCTTGACGATGTGCAGGAACTTATACAAAAACACAATCCAAAAGTGCTGTGTTTACAGGAAACACACTTAAAAAATAAACACACAAACTTTCTTCGACAGTATCTAACTTCTCGCAAAGATCGCGATGATGCCGTCGCATCATCGGGCGGTGTTGTCATAGTCATAGAAGTATAGCTTGTCAACCTTTACAGCTACAAATGCCCCTTGAAGCAGTGGCTGTTCGAGCTGTCCTACTAAACAAACTCATCACCATTTGCTCGCTTTACATACCTCTGCATTACCAACTAAACAAACATGAATTTCAGTCCTTGATAGATCAGTTGCCAGAACCTTATGTTGTTCTTGGCGATCTCAATGCGCACAGCAGCCTGTGGGGAGGCTCTCGTATCGATGCGCGAGGTCGTCTCGTTGAACAGTTCCTTTTTTCGTCCGGTGCGTGTCTGCTGAATAAGAGGACACCCACATATTATTCTCTCGCGAACAGAACATTTTCTTCAATTGACCTCAGCCTAGTTTCCCCTTGTATACTGCCTGAACTCGAATGGGAAGTTACCAACAATCCTTACGGGAGCGACCACTTCCCCATACTGCTAAACACATAAAGAAAAAGAATGTCTACCACAGGCTCCTAGGTGGAAGATCGATACAGCCGACTGGGAGAAGTTCCGAAACTTAACTAGTATCTCATGGAATGACATGTCTTCTTTAGGAATTGATGCTGCTGTGCAGTATCTCACAGCCTTCATTATAGATATTGCATCTAAATACATATCAGAAGTAAATGGCTTGGCATGTAAACGGCGGGTCCCGTGGTGGAACGAAGATTGTAGGATCGCTCGTAAGAAACAAAACAAAGCATGGGGGTTGCTACGCGCTTCTCCCACTGCAGAGAATCTAGTCAACTTTAAGCAAGCAAAATCCCAAGGCAGGAGAACCCGCCGACAGGCCAGGAGAGAAAGCTGGTAGAAGTATTTATCGAGCATTAACTCGTTTACTGACGACGCCAAAGTCTGGAACAGGGTAAATAGAGTTAGAGGGCGACAAACATATTCACTCCCTCTGGTAAATACACAGGGCGATACACTGCAAGATCAGGCAGACTCACTTGCGGAGCACTTTCAGAGCGTGTCAAGTTCAAACAATTATTCGCAATCTTTTCTCATATATAAACAAATAGAAGAACGTAGGCCATTAACAAGAAAAGGTCGAGAGAATGAGCCTTACAACTGTCCTTTCAGTATTGCCGAATTGAGAGCTGCCTTGAGCGCATGCAAGAGCTCAGCACCAGGATCTGATAGAATCATCTACGAAATGCTGAAAAACTTACACAATGACATGCAAGTGACACTACTTACACTTTTCAACACTATCTCTGGGACGCAGGGTACCTTCCGACCGCATGGAAAGAAGGCATTGTGGTCCCTGTTTTAAAACAGGGCAAAGATCCTTCCTCAGTGGCAAGCTACCGCTCGATAGCGCTCACAAGTTGCATGTGTAAGGTGTTTGAAAAAATGATAAATCGGCGACTGATCCATTTCCTTGAACAGAACAAGATGCTTGATCCCTATCAGTGTGGCTTCCGAGAAGGGCGCTCCACAACCGACCATCTTGTACGTATTGAAGGAAATATCCGGGACGCATTTCGAGTATCGAGCTCTTCCTCTCGATATTTCTCAATATGGAAAAGGCGTATGACACAACGTGGCATTACGAAATCTTAAGAGACCTGTCAGAAATGGGCACCCACTGTAATATGCTTAATAAAATAGAAAGCTCTCTGTCAAATCGTACGTTCCGGGTAAAAGTCGGCAATGCACTCTCACGTCCTTTTACGCAAGAAACGGGTGTACCCCAAGGAAGCGTGCTCAGCTGCACGCTTTTTATCGTGAAGATGAACACGCTTCGTGCTTCATTACCACCCGCCATCTTTTACTCTGTCTACGTGGACGACATTCAAATAGCTTTGAAATCTTGTAACCTCGCAGTCTGCCAGAGACAGGTACAGCATGGCCTGAACAAAGTGTCAATGTGGGCAGACAGGAATGGATTTAAGATCAATCCTAACAAAAGCTCTTGTATTCTTTTTACAAGAAAGAGAGGACTTATCCCAGATCCTTGCATAGAACTGCGTAGACAACAGATACCTGTAAACTAAGAACACAAATTTCTAGGTGTCATACTTGACTACAGACTCACTTTCGTCCCCCACATTTAACATCTTAAAGAAAAATGCTAAAAACAATGAACATAATTAAACTTCTATCCCAGACTGCATGGGGTAGTGACAGGAAGTGTTTAATGACTCTATATAAAAGCCTCATTCGATCACGACTAGACTATGGCGCCGTGATTTATCACTCTGCCGCCCCGAGCGCACTAAAGATGCTAGACCCAGTCCACCATCTAGAAATCCGACTGGCCACTGGCGCTTTCAGAACGAGTCCCATACAAAGTTTATATGTAGAATCAAATGAGTGGTCACTTCATCTGAAGAGAACATACATCAGCCAAACACATTTTCTGAATGTCCACTCAAATCCTCAACATCCCTGTTTTATTACCATTAATGACTTGAAATATGCTACACTCTTTCGCAATCGTGCCTCCGTAAGACAGCCTTTCTCGCTGCGTGTGAGGGAGCTTAGTGAAGAAATGCACGTTCCACTCCTCGAGCTACGCCTAATGCATCCAGCCAAGCTGCTACCTCCTTGGGTTTGGCAGCTCATACATTGTGATATATCTTTGGTGGAAGTCACAAAGCATGCTCCAGAGATTGAAATCCAAATGCATTTCCGGGAACTCCAGCACGGAGTTCTACACAGACGCATCAAAGTCACACGATGGGGTGTCCTGTGCAGCCATCGGTCCATCCTTCTCGGAATCCGACGTACTGCATCCGGAAACTAGTATCTTTACGGCTGAGGCCCACGCACTGCTGTCGTTCGTATAGCATAAAAATAAATCACAACTCCAGAAATCAGTTATATATACGGACTCCCTCAGTGTTGTGAAGGCCTTGATGTCTTTCTGTAATCACAAAAATCCAGTATTTATTGAACTCTACTCCGCACTATGTAAAGCATTCATATCTAACCAACATGTGATTATATGCTGGGTGCCTGGGCATAGGGGCATCGAGGGAAACGTTCTAGCCGACCAGATGGCCACATCAATTTCATTGCATGCAGTTAACCCTACTGCTTCGGTCCCTGTCACAGACCTGAAGCCTTTGTTAAGAAGGAAACTACGAAACCACTGGCAACGCATGTGGGACGAAGAAATAAATAATAAACTGCATGTAATAAAGCCACAATTAGGTTTCTGGCCTCCTGTAACAAAATCCCGCCGGACAGATGTCCTATTCAGTCGTCTAAGAGTAGGACACACTTTTGGCACACATAACTTTTTATTCACGGGAAACGAGCCTCCAACCTGCGGCAGATGCCGGGAGAGGCTCACCATCATCCATGTCCTGCTGGAGTGTCGGGCAGCCGAATCTGAAAGAAGGAAACATTTTTCTCTTGCATACCGGCAGCACATCCCCCTACATCCCGTAATGCTACTCGGCCCAGAATCTTTATTTAACACCAACACAGTCCTAAGTTTTCTGAAAGATGTTGTCTTGCATGTTGTTAGCCCCACATGTTCGTAGCGGGTCCTCTCTTCAGAGGATGCCGCTGTGATAGCTGTTTCATACAGCACATGCCTCTAGGCCCTTCCGCTTCAAGGGCTCTGGCGAGGCAGCAGTGCTCCAAGTAATTTTACCATCCTATATTTTTTTATTTTGCATCATTCTCCTACGATTGATTTTAATGTGCATAGTATTCGTCATTAATCGTCGCCATAATTTTATAGCACGTAGATTTTACGCACTTTACAGCGACTATTTTAAGCAACTTTACAGCCAAGTCGCATCTTCCATAATACATCGTTAACACTACCACTTGTCATGGCGCTCTTTGGCCAAACCTGGCCCTTGCGCCATAAAACACTACACATCATCATCATGGCTATACCGACAACCACGGGAAGTCAATGCTAGACCTTTGTGAGCAACGTAACCTCGTTATCGTGAACACAGGGCCTAAGTGGGAAGGGCAGATCACGTGGGAAGTGGGAAACCCGCTGCCGACCACTGATTACTGTCTGATGACAGAAGGAATTCATGATGTTTAGAGAAATGGTCATTGATGAGGAAGGGTATAGCAGCCTAGGGATTAACCATAAACGCATCCTTTTGAAAATGGGACATGTAGTTCGGAAACAGAGCAAGGACTGCAAAATGGCCAGTCCAAGTTTGACGCTGAAGAAATAACAAATATAGCCACTACAGTCGAGGAAGAACTTGGCAAATGGCCGAATAAAGAGTGAGAATATAGTGAGCTTCTAAGTATAATAACGACAGAAATATGGAAAGAGAAACAACATGTTCGTTGGAAACCAAAAAAGAAATTTAAAAGCTGGTCGAACAGGGAGATACGAGAAGCGATCCCCGAACGACAGAAATAATCCCCAGGGCGCAGGTAGGCAAAGAAGGCGCAGTTGCCGCAGGATGACGTAGCCAGTAAATGGGAAATATACTGGGAGAAAAAGCCTATAGTTCAAATACTGGTGCAAGCAAAATTAAAATGTGAAAGTGAACGTTGGTTTTCAGACATACGTGCCAAAAAGACGGCCGCTCCTAGAATATTTTGGAACCACATGAAATTATTAGGCAGGAAGTCAACAACAATAGAACATATCCTAGACCGAGATGAAAACAGACTGGAAGCAGAAGCGGCAAGAAATTACATTTGAAGGATTACAGCCGAATCTTTCCAAGGCAATGACGAGGTTCTATTTGAATAAAAAAGAGCATGAAACAGGCTAATCTTTCCAAGGCAATGACGAGGTTGAGTTTGAAGGAAAAAGGAACATGAAAGAGACCCAGGTGGAAAAGGAGCTGGTGCTGACAAATTTCAACTGGAAGAAAGCTGAAGAGAAAATTTCTAAGCGTACAGCCACAGGGCTAGACGACGTTCCCGTTATGTTTATTAATCCACTAGGACCAAAAAAGTAAGCAAGCTCTGGTGAAAGAAGTGGAAAAAAACTTTAAAAGATAGACGAATACCAGACAGTTGGCAACAAAGTAGAATGAACTTAATTTGTAAATGTAAGTGGGAGAAAGATGAAATTCACTCGTATAGACTATTGGTAATATACAGGCTAGCAATGCAGGCAATCAAATTAAAGTTTCAAGCATGGGTAGAGAATAATTGCAATTTGGGAGAACTTCAGAATTGCTTCAGAATAGGTAGGCATTTAGATGATAACTTATTTTTCTTACTCAGTGTATTGAAATATCAAAAGTAGAAAACAGACCCTTATATGTGGCCTTTTTAGACATTCCAGGTGCCTATGACAAATAAGACCGCAACATTTTGTGGGATATTTTGGAAGAGGAAGGCTTGCGCGACGATTCTCTACAGCTTTTGAGAGAGATTTACCTATAAAATACCGCTTGCGTTGAATGGGAAGAGATGAGGAGCGCGGAGAAAGTTCATATCAACAAGGGACTGAGGCAGGGGTGCCCTTTATCCCCGCTGCTGTTTATGATGTACATGGTGGGGATGGAGAGGGCGCTAGAAGGAAGTAATATCGGGTTTAATCTCTCGTACAAACAGGCAGGTGCAGTAATAGAGCAGCAACTCCCAGGTTTATTTTATGTGGACGTCATTGTTGTAGTGTTATCGGTTCTCTGATCTGACCAAGCACTCGTGTACGCAAGCTGTGACGTCATTCAGGAAAATGGACAAAAAGCGGCTGTCTAATAAGCACGGAGCTTTTTGGTTTCCTGGCTACATCGGAGTGGCGTCAGTCTTTTGCTCGCATCAACGCTCCGGCAGCGGACACGACAATTGTGTTGCTAGCTAACAAGCAAAGTTATTTGTAACGTCTGGCTAATATGTCTGTACGGGAAGGCAACAATTTAGGTTTGAAATTTAGTGTTAGGAAAGCAGGTGTTATGGTATTCAATGAAAACAGTGAACAGACAGTGGCAATACACGGCCAGGGAATACCTCGGGAAACAGAATAAAAATACCTTGATGTATGAATTAACAAACGGAATAGATATATGGAAACACACGAAAAAATAACAGTGAAGGGGAAGAGAAATGCAGCCATAATGAAGCATAGAATCCTATGGGGTTACAAAAGGTACGAGGTGCTCCGAGGTATGTAGAAAGGTGTAATGTTTCCAGGACTTACTTTTCGAAATGCGGTTGTTTGCTTTAAATCAGGGGTACAAACAGGACTTGACGGAACCATAGGTCAGTGTCACCCCTCGCGTTGGGCGCTCACGGGAAGGCTACAAATGAAGCTGTGCTGGGTGATATGGGCTGGACTAGTTTTGAAGTGAGGGAAGCTCACAGTAAAATTGATTATGAAGAACGACTGAGGAATATGGGAGAAAGTATGGGTTGGGAGAGTGCTGCGGTATGTGTACAGGAAAAAGATTTATTCACAGTGCAGGAAAAGAACAAGGAAACTTACCAGCAAGTATGCGGCCTGTAGGGTGGGCAACAGAGCAACAAAGAACGTCAAGCGGAAAGTCAGAGAGGCTGAAATAATCTCATGGGTGGCGGCAATGAAAAAGACACCTGCCATGAGTAACTACTTAAGAGGAAAAAACGAAATCAGGTAAGAAGCAATTTATTATAACGCAAAGGGAAGTTCATTACTTTTCAAAGCAAGGCCGGGATGCCTTAGAACACGCACCGATAAAACGAGATATAAGGAAGAAGAAGCATGTGCTTGCTGCGGTAAAGCTAGGGAAAATATGAAATTTTTTTTTAATTGAATGTGAAAACGTGTGCCCAGCGGTTGAATTAGGCACCACTGGCCGCCTTGAAGCCTTCGGGTTCAGCGAGAGCAGTGGAAAAGTAAACATGTCCGCAATAGGGATCAGTAAGAGGCGATTGGAGGATTAGTGGAAGAAAAGTAGGGAAACGACAAAGAACGGAGACGTACAAAAGCACAGATCAAAGCAGGGGATTAGAAAATTTGGTTGTGGGAGTTCACAATGCTTTTTTTTTATTGATTACCGGTGTATGACATTAGGCAGTATAATAAAAAAAGATTGGTGGCGCAACCCACCATCACTGTTCCAAAGGGGTCACTCATAACATCCATCCATCGATCCAGCCATGGCGGCGCCCATGAAAAAACTGCATATGCCGGCCTATGTACAGCAGTCTGCTGGGAACAGAAACGACAAGTTACGATATTTACTGCACTATTTCCTATTCGTTATATTAGCTACCGCAAAAGCAGAAACAATTAACTTTGCTACGTGGATAATTTAATCATGCATAATTAAAAGAAATAGTGCCATAAACTACCACCGAGCTCGAGTTTTCGCACATTTGGTTGAAATCCAAGTACAAACCAATCGTGAATGGCGAACACGATGTATCCTCTGGCAGCACTAGTAAGCTTGCTATGCCGGCCGTTGTCAGATTCGGAGGCTTGTTTTCGTTTGTAATTTTTTTCGTGTATTCTACTCGTGCATCTGTTGGACAAATAAAGTTTTACAATTAATAAAAAATCGTGCATCCGCTTTAACGCAATGTTCTCCGCGGTATATGCTTTACTGGTGATAACAATCAGAACAAGATCTCATAAACGCAGTTTAATGTGAGCATAAGTCCTTCGGTATCCTGTTTGTTGTGTTTAGCAGCACGATGGGCCGCGCACATTCTTCAACTTGTGATTGCCGTGGCTGTACGTTATCGCAAAGCAGTGATCATTGTATGCCAGTGTTCATAGTGAAACTGCACGTACTCTATAATTGATGGATTTGGCATATACAGGGTCGTACACTCTTAGGGTGAACACGGCTCAGTGTGGCATCTTCCGCAGAGCGCCATTGGGTCTGACGCGGCCGCGCATTCAAGAGCAGCGGCGCAGGTGCACTGGGTGCTGAGGGAATTTCCTCGCGTCATCTGCTACAAGGCTTGAGCGCGCCGCTCTAGCGTTGCTGCGAACACGCTTCACCAAGCGCAAGTGGCCGAGGTCGCTTCGTGGGAAAGTGCGCTTCACTGACGGGAGCATCTTCCGGCTGGTTTTGTCTACAGCTTGCGAAGAGCCTGCTTAGTCAACATGCATGAACAGAAAAAAAGCTTTTGAGCGCATGAACAACTTCGGCTTATTTTTCTTTCTTCTAAGTGATCAGGGTAACAGAACAAAGCTAGTTTTTGCATGCCTTTTATTAGTTTTGGGCCATCTTATTTTACTGCCAGAGCTGTTGGTGTAGTGCATCTGGAGAAACCCATCAGAGCAGTTTCCTACATTAGAGGGCAGTTTCCTACATCATTTAAAGCAATCCACGCGCAGTTACGAGCGGCATTAACATGGCACTAAGAGAGCCGCGGATGTCCTCTTTCGTTACTGTGGAAGTAGTCTTTTTTTTTGCCCTTCTTAAGGGTAGAAACAATGACAAACGAACAATCCGTCTCTCATTTTCTGCAAAATTTATGACGGATGTCAGCCATTTCTTAAGTCAATTACCCATTTCGTTGTCGCTTCAATACATACGCGAAATCGTGCGCAAGGCTCATCACGTCATGACCTCAATCGTGAAAAGTGCGCCTCATAGGTTTCTCCGGATGCACTGCACCAACAGTTGTGGCAGTAAAATAAAATAGCCTCAGCCTAACGAAGAGCGTGCAAAAGATAACTTTGTTCTGTTGTGCTCATCACTTAGAAGATAGGAAAAAATGGACGACGCTTAAGCTTCGCCTTCAAGAGTGGAAACCGCCATGGTTCTCAGTGGCAGTGGCGTTGGGCTGCTGAGCACGAGGTCGCGGGATCAAATCCCGGCCACGGCGGCCGCATTTCGATGGGGGCGAAATGCGAAAACACTCGTGTGCTTAGATTTAAGTGCACGTTAAAGAACCCCAGGTGGTCTAAATTTCCGGAGTCCTCAACTATGGCGTGCCTCATAATCAGAAACTGGTTTTGGCATGTAAAACCTCATAGTTAAATTTTTTTCAAGAGTGGAACGTGACAGCGTTCCCGTCGACCCGCCAAGGTGTGTAAGACAATGCGCTAGAGCGCAGCGATCGCTTACGAGGCGCCCCGCATCGGACTTTGCACCCACCAATCAGGCGATGAACGTCGAGCAACGCAGCATTCGGTGCCGCACCAAAATGTGCGCCTGAGCAAGTGGAACGAACGAAATAACTCGGTGTCTCGGAGGGGGAAACGATCTTCGCGAGCCAAACGTCGTGATCGGCAGGGACAGCCGGGCCGCGACGCGCCTCGCACCGGTCCCCGCACAGCCCCACTGCGCACGTGGCGCGCCACCTATTGGGGCAGCGCCGTACGTTGTGAGGAGGGGGTCTTCTGTGTTTGCCGCAGGATGGCTCTGCGTGTGCGGAAAGCGCAGAAAAAATGTAGCGGTAACGTACTTCGTTACGTGTTTAACTGCGACTTCTGTAATTTACATGCTCATAATTAGCGATATACACAGCAGTATAAATTTGTACGGCACATTTTAAGGCAACACCGCCTTCACTAGAGGCGCTTTTGTCCCGCTTTCAAACATCGAACTCGTGGCTGAGTGGTAGCGGCTCCGTCTTACACTCCAGAGACCCTGGTTCGATTCCCACCTAGCCTATCTTGGAAGTTGTTTTTATTTTGTAACTGCCCTGCGGGATTTGTCGCTCACGGCCGACGACGACACCGCCGACACCGGCTTTTTTGCGACACGAGCTCTTTAACTATGTCGCGTTAAAATGGGAAGTCGTTCATGTGTTTCTGTTTCTGTTCACGTCTATTGCGTAAGCAGGCTGTTCTCAAGCTGTATGCAAAACCAGCCGCAAGATGCTCCGGTGAGTGAAGCGCGCATTCCCGGGAAGCCACTTCGGTCACCTGCGTTTGCTCAAGTGTACTGGCAGCACAGCTAGATCGGGATGCTGCAGCGCTCTAGCAGACCACGCGAAGCACCTCCCCCGATGACTATGTGCACCTGCGCCGCTTGGCTTCGGTGCGCGGCCGCGCCGGACGCACTGTCGCTCCGGGGAGCGATGCAGCGCATAGCCGTATAAGAGTTGACGAACCTGTACGCGGCGGCGCCTTAAAACGTCTTTCCTGAAGATAACGTGCGACTGGCGATAGTTAGGTTCAATCATAACTTAAACAAAAGGTATGTACATCCCCCCCCCCCTTTATTCTGTGATAATTGCGTGAACTTGAAGCAAGTGCGTTGCGATGCCTGGTATGAAACACCGGCGGGTGAGACTACCCCTTCAGTTTCGTCTACATCCCTTATTACTGTTGTAGTTCGTGGCGTACATTGGAGACGGTCAACTCGATTCCAAGTAGGAATGATCGACTAGCAAAGAGGCTTACTGACTAATGAATTCTATTGGGGTTCCGCGTTAGCCAATCGATCTTCCTAGCCTCGAGTCACGCAGCGCTACGTGTTACGAAATACGTTGTATTTCTTCATTTGTTTTATTGAAGCGTTGTCATTTTGCAACTAGAGGTAATATTATAATCTGTATTTCACTGTCGTGAGTGCAGCTTCTTGTAATATTCGTTGCAGAGACAAATGCAATCATTGATTATCACTTTTTATTATTACTCTTAGTTCTGTTGTTACTTATGCCGCTATTGTTACCAGGCCAAACTAGAGAGTTCTCCTGCGCAGATTGCTTGTGCGGTACTTTATGAAAGGATATAAAAATACTCACACAGCATATCTGTGGCTGTTCGCTTCAAAAGTTTTTTCTTCACTAATGAATACAAAATCTATCCGTAAAATTTACACACACTCATTCATAGCACTGAAGGACCTATTACTGTTGCTTTCATTGAACAGTAACATTACTGCAGCATGCTAAAAACGGGAGATAATGTCACCGATGAAGCGGGAATTGTTTTAATGTGATGGGGCTGTATAGATGCGCAACAATAAATTGCTCTAGGGCAATCCTCAAACCACAAGGAAAAAGTTCAAATGCAGTCTTTTGTCAAAAGGCTAAGCGAGTAGCATGTGCGAAAACAAGCAGGGCGGAGGAAGCTTGTACGTGTACTTATCTTTATCGCGCGACCACGTTTCGCCGCTTAACAACTGTAATCGCACAGTGAGGGACGCGCCTGCATGTATCCGACGTTTCTGGAAAGTTATCGATGCTTCTACCCGGCTTTCTCTTGTCGCCGAACCTTGTGTTATCTGATTTCATCGCGTAACGCGAATGGTGTAGAACTTTGTGGAAGGCACGTGGGTCCGAAGGATTAGACTGGAACATTCGACGACTGCTGTGTAAAAGCTGACGCGCTTGACCCACTGATCAGATTTTCGACGATCGCCGACTGTGTTCGCCGCTATCGTTGCGCTTGAAGTGTAGCCTGTTTTGTGGGCAACAGGTTCGCCCAATAAAAGCTAGTTCTGTCTTTCACAGTACTGCTACTGTGTTCTTTAACGTCACTATCACGTGACGATATATAGAAAAGTTGTTATTCAGTTGGACACAGTGTTGGAATCTCAGCACTGACACCCGTTGTTGCAATCGGACCGCTGGCGCAAGTTGTTGCAACTGGGTCGCAAGCCCCAAGGGTAGCGTTGGCCTGGCGGCCCGGGGCACAACTGGAAGCATCCGAAGGTCCTGGCAAAGCATGAGTCGACTGCAAACAGAACAACTTGTTTATTCTAGCATCGCAAAAGGGCGGCCGGTCAGGTCGACCGAAGTGGAGAGACGGGAGAGCACGCTTCTCGACGGAAGAATTCGGAGCCTCTCTCCTGGCGCCCGGGGGCAGCTGCTTTTATACTCTCGGACGATGTTTTATACTCTCGGACGATGTTATACGGGACGATGTCACGTGACAGCGGGGCATGGACACGCTGAGAGACATGTTGAGACGAGCGTAGTGACGCATCCGCCGAGCCGGCGCCGGTCAGACCTCCTCGCTTCACACTTGGGGAGCTCCTCTCCCCGGCTGCCGCGCTTTGACAAGCGTGGGCACACACACACGCACACACGAAGACACGTGGCACTGAAACATGCCTGGACGCGCTTGGCGGGAAGGCGTTGCGGCAGCTCCGAACGGGCCAAAATGTCCGCCGCTTTGAACGAAGCCCCGGCGTACGTTGCATCCGCGTCGGCTATACCGCGCGTCGTAGGCGAAACGTAACAGACCGCCCCGCCAGGGGAAGGAAATCCCGATGGTCAGGGGACTGCATCCGCTGTCCGGAGGGATGTCGCTCGATGATGCTCATAACCGAAGTCGGTCGTCCCTCGGCGTTTCTTGAGCGCAGCGCACCGAGAAGGCCTCGTTCTCACGTTCAGGTTCACACAGGACACTGCAAAGTGACTTCGGGAGAGTTGCCATTTTTGTTCTCGTTCCCAGCAAGCGTTAGAACTGCGCCGAAACTCAGCCGCTCAAACAGCAAGCACGGCACAACCCTCACTAAGCCATGCCAGGCTCTTTCCACTTTTATACTACTGCCTAGTACTTTACAGTAGTCTAGCAGCTCCAGAACGCGTCCACAAATTGGAAAATTGCACTAGAAAGCACAGCATGACTTTGAAACACTAAACAAAAGCAATATGTTAAAAATCGTGCCTCAGGAAGAAAAACATCACTAACAAACAACTCTGAGGCTGATTCCTACGTTAGGGGCTTCGACTTAAGCCATCGGCGTTACCGTTGAGACTCCCCTTTTTGCAACGCACCTCAAAGGAATATTGTTGCAAAGCGAGGCTCCAGCGCAGGAGGCGGCCATTTTTGGGAGAGATGGTCTGCAGCCGTTGGAGAGGGCAGTGATCCGTCTCAATGATAAACCTCGAGCCGGCTAGGTAGCATGACAATTTCTGAACGGCCCACACGAGACACGCACACTCTTTCTCGGTGGCGCTGTACGCCTGCTCACGACTGGTCAGCTTACGACTAGCATACAGGATGGGGTGTTCCACTTCTCCATTTTCCCGTTGGCACAGTACAACGCCCATGCCTCGCTCACTAGCATCGCACTGAACAACAAACCCCTTTGTGTAGTCTGGCAATCGTAGCACAGGCTGGCTTGTTAGGGCGCTCTTTAGGACGCTAAAACTCTTTCCTTTGTCTCGTCCCAGACGCCTGTTTGGGGCTCTGTCTTTCTTAGAGCATCCGTCAGGGGAGCCGCGATGTCAGAGTACCTGGGGATGTAGCTCACATAGTAGCCGGCGACACCTAAGAACGACCGAATATCGGTCTTCGTGCGCGGTTGCGGGAAGTTTCGCACAGCGGCCACCTTTATTTCAGAGAGGCGGCGACGACCCCGTCCACTCACGTGACCGAGGTAGACAACCTCGGCCTGTGCTAACTGGCACTTGGGAGCCTTGACTGTCAAGCCCGCTTCGCGCAGGCGGGTTAGCACTGCCCGCAAGTGTGCCATATGCTCAGACCAGGATGCGGAGAATATCGCTACGTTGTCTAAATACGGTAAAGCGAATTGTTGCTGTCCCCGCAACACTTTATCCATGAGGCTTGAAAAACAGTATGGCGCGTTCTTCAAACCAAAACTCAACACTTTAGGACGGAATGCTCCCATTGGTGAAATGAACGCCGCATACCTACTAGCCTTTTCTGTAAGTGGAACCTGCCAATAACCCCTGACAAGATCTAGGGTGGAAATTAACTGAGCGCTACTAACTTTCTCAAGGCGCTCCTCGATGTTAGGGATCGGATAAATTTCATCCTTAGTGATGGAATTAAGCCTGCGGTAGTCGACGCAAGGACGAGGTTCCTTGCCCGGTACCTCAACTAAAATCAAAGGGGAGGTATAATCACTCTCACCCGCCTCAATAACACCGAGCTGTAGCATCTTCTTTACCTCAGCCTCCATAATATCGTGCTGGCGGGGTGACACCCGGTATGCCTTGGATCGTACTGGCTCTGGGGAGGTAAGTTCTATATCATGAGTAAGGACAGAAGTCCTACCAGGCCTCTCAGAGAACTGACCTTGAAACTCTTGTAAGAGCTGGTGTAGTTCGGTTTTCTGCTCAGGCGACAGCGGTGCTTTACTGATTAAGTCACTAATGACTTGATCGGTGTCTCCCCTGTTCATCACTGAGCCCAGTCCCGGAAGCTCGACCGGAAGCTCTTCGGGAACGTTTACCATCATACACACCACTGCCTCCCGTTACTTATAGGGTTTGAGCAGATTACAGTGGTAAACTTGCTGTGCTTTCCGTTTTCCTGGCAGACTCACCACGTAGTCAACGTCCGACAATTTTTGAACAATCCGTGCTGGGCCCTCCCACTGCACGTCGAGTTTGTTTTTTAGCGATGTGCGCAATATCATGACCTCATCGCCCACCTCAAAACGACGGGCCCTGGCTGTCCGATCATACTAAAACCTTGGCCCTCTGCTGGGCCTTTGCCATTGCTTCACCTGACAACTCCTGTGCCCTTCTTAAGCGTTCGAGGAGCCTAAGCACGTACTCCACCACGACTGGGTCGTCGCCCCTGCCTTCCCACGATTCTCGAAGCATGCGAAGTGGAGACCGCAGCGAGCGACCGTACACCAGCTCAGCTGGCGAAAACCCCGTAGCCGCATGCGGCGCGGTCCTTAATGCAAGCATCACCCCAGGCAGACACAGCTCCCAGTCAGTTTGATGTTCAAAACACAATGCTCTCAACACGCGCTTCATGACGGAGTGGAGCTTCTCAACAGAATTCGACTGGGGGTGGTACACTGAGCTGTGTAACAGCTTTACCCCGCACCTCTCGAGAGAGGCGGTCGTCAAAGCGCTAGTAAACACTGTGCCTTGATCTGACTGGATTTCCGCAGGAAAACCAATTCGCGCAAATATGGACAGTAGTGCATTGACTATCTCAACTGAGCTGAGTTCTTTAAGCGGCACTGCTTCAGGGAACTTTGTCGCTGGGCAGATCACAGTCAAAATGTGTCTGTACCCCATGGCTGTTACCGGCAGAGGTCTCACTGTATCAATAACGAGCCGTCTAAAAGGCTCCGTAATGATAGGTACCAACTTCAACGGCGCCCTCGATTTGCCCCCTGGTTTTCCCACCCGCTGACAGGGGCCGCATGTCTTCACAAAGTGGTCTGCGTCCCGAAAACACCCTGGCCAATAGTACTCTTGCAAGAGACGGTCCTTAGTTTTCTTAACTCCTATGTGTCCGGACCCCGAACCCCCATGCGACAAGCGCAACAGATCCTGACGGTAGCACTGAGGCACGATCAGCTGATCGAACTCCACTCCCCTGCAGTCTAGATACTTCCGGTACAGGACCCCACCTCTTTCCACAAAGCGAGCATTTTTCTTGGCGATGCCTTCCTTGACAATGCAGCGTATGTTTTCTAGGCTGCCATCCTTCTTTTGCTCGGCTATCAAAGCCACCCGGCTGACTTTTAGCAACCTATTAAGTCCGTCTGACGTAGGCGCGATGAGCAAATCTGCAGATAGCTCTTCTACCTTTGCCGCATCGGGCATTTCCTCTCCAGTATCTGGTGCCTTCAACGCTACAGGCTCAATTTTATTCAGTTTGGACGTGCTCTGAATATCAGCTTGCTGCGCCTCTGACCCTTTCTCATTGTTCGACAACGTCGGCCCCGCAACTACCGCCCTTGCAGCGAGCTCCCGAACCTTCGATCTGGTTAAGGCCTGAATGCTAGCCTCACCAAACAAAAGCCCCTTCTCGCGAAGGAGGTGATCGGACCTGTTCGAAAATAGGTACGGGTACTGGGGGGGCAGCATAGATGACACTGCCGCCTCCGTCTCAAGTGCTCCGAAAGGTCCTTCAATAAGCACTTTTTCTACGGGCAGACACACGCTATGAGCTTCCACGGCTTGCTTGATCCATGCGCACTCGCCCGTGAACATATGGGGTTTTACGTAAGAGGGGTGAACTACATCCATTGTAGCAGCGGAATCGCGAACACTCGGCACTCTTTCCCGTTCAAGAGGAGGTCTCGCATGTAAGGCTCGAGAAGCTTCATGTTCTCGTCAGTGCTACATAATGACAAAAACACGACTTTTGTTTTTGTTTCCTTACACTGCGCCGAAAAGTGACCCGGCTTCTGGCACGTATAACAAACACGCGCTGGCCTCGCCTCGAACCGCTTTCTGCGTTCGGCTTCGGCTGCCGCCGTCTCCTTACGTTCGGTCGGACTGGTTTCACTCGCATCCGCACTACGTGTGTCCCCCTTTGCTCTCATGGGCGTGAACATCGGCCTCTCAAACTTGGAGCCAAATTCACCCTTTTGACCGTCCTTAGCTCCGCGAGCCCGACGCGTCACAAACTCCTCGGCTAGCTCAGCGGCTCTAGCCACCGTACTAACGTCTGGCATATCCCAGACCCAGTACCACACGTTCTCAGGTAACCGACTATAAAACTGTTCCAGCCCGAAACACTGCAGAACTTTCTCGTGGTCACCAAACGCTTTCTCTTCTTTGAGCCACTCCTGCATGTTTGACATAAGCATGTAGGCAAACTCTGTATATGACTCACTTCTGCCTTTCTCATTTTCCCGAAACTTCCGACGGAACGCCTCCACTGACAGCCTGTACTTTTTTAGCAGACTCGATTTCACTTTGTCGAAATCCTCTGCCTCCTCTCTCTTCAAGCGAGCGACTACGTCGGCCGCCTCGCCGGGTAACAAAGTGAGCAAGCGCTGTGGCCACGTTTCCCGAGAGAACCCCTGCTTCTCGCACGTTCGCTCAAAGTTAACCAGGAACAAACCAATGCCCTCTCCAAGCTTAAACGGCCGCATCAGGTCAGTCATTTTGAACGATACTCGTTCTCCTGCACCGTGTGCCTCACGTCCATTACGAGCGCGTTCCATCTCTACCTCGAGACGCTTCATTTCCAAAGCGTGGTCGCGCTCTTCTTTTTCTTTCTCTTTTTGTTCTTTTCGTTCGCGCTCATCTTTCTGTTCTTTAAGTTCGCGCTCCTGTTTCTCTTTCTCTTCTTTAAGTTCGCGCTCCTGTTTCTCTTTTTGCTCTTTAAGTTCGCGCTCCTGTCTTTTTGCCCTCTCCTCAATG
Source organism: Dermacentor andersoni (assembly GCF_023375885.2). Taxonomy (NCBI): domain Eukaryota; kingdom Metazoa; phylum Arthropoda; class Arachnida; order Ixodida; family Ixodidae; genus Dermacentor; species Dermacentor andersoni. Next base: position 34,858,262 of record NC_092818.1, read on the forward strand.
GTCTCAAGGAATTCCGACAGCTCATCATCTTCAGCCTCCAACTCAAGAATAGCCCTCAGCAGTTCTGGTTTTCTGAGTTTGTCTGAGACATCCAGACCCAACTCTCTTGCAAGCTCCAGCAATTTCGGTTTGCGCATCGACTTCAAATCCATGGCTGCTCTGAATACTGCTTTCTCTACTGCTTACTATTGTCTTGCCGCAAACTAACCCGGCAGCAACGACAACCACAATTACCAGCTCTGTTTCCGACACTAACAAAAGCCTGGCAAAACTCAGAATAAGAAAGTACCGCACTCACCAAACCTCGCAGCCAAGAATTCAGCGCAGTCGTTCCGCTGCAGGCAACCAGTCACCACACAGGGCTCGTTGCACTGCTCCCGGATGGTCGTTGTGCTGCTCAGCATACAGTCAACCGCATATCTTCGCTGCTGGCCTCCGTTGTCGCGATCCCACCGCTGACAACCAGCTGTTGGAATCTCAGCGCTGACACCCGTTGTTGCAATCGGACCGCTGGCGCGAGTTGTTGCAACTGGGTCGCAAGCCCCAAGGGTAGCGTTGGCCTGGCGGCCTGGGGCACAACTGGAAGCATCCGAAGGTCCTGGCAAAGCATGAGTCGACTGCAAACAGAACAACTTGTTTATTCTAGCATCGCAAAAGAGCGGCCGGTCAGGTCGACCGAAGTGGAGAGACGGGAGAGCACGCTTCTCGACGGAAGAATTCGGAGCCTCTCTCTTGGCGTCCGGGGGCAGCTGCTTTTATACTCTCGGAGTTGAGGGCAAGAGGGAACGTCACTGGACGAGGTCGCGTGACAGCGGGGCACGGACACGCTGAGAGACATGTTGAGACGAGTGTAGTGACGCATCCGCCGCACCGGCACCGGTCAGACCTCCTCGCTTCACACTTGGGGAGCTCCTCTCCCCGGCTGCCGCGCTTTGACAAGCGTGGGCACACACACACACACGCACACACGAAGACACGTGGCACTGAAACATGCCTGGACGCGCTTGGCGGGAAGGCGTTGCGGCAGCTCCGAACGGGCCAAAATGTCCGCCGCTTTGAACGAAGCCCCGGCGTACGTTGCATCCGCGCCGGCTATACCGCGCGTCGTAGGCGAAACGTAACAACAGCCACGAAGCTACCACAAAAGTTTTAGGAGTTTCTCGGGAATAAATAAGCTAAGTGTACGTTAAAAACTGTCCTTTCTTCCTGGCAGATATAGCTGCAGAGGAAGTTGGGGCAGTCAAGCGGGAGAACACAAATAGATAACTTCTTCGCTCTGGACGTATAGCACCCTGGAGTGCAAATTCCTTTCCAACATCTATGAGTCTCTTCTATTGGCCGCTCAGGACTGCCCAGTGCTGTACGAGAAGCATGTGCACCAATCCTTATCAGCGAACACAGCACCTTGGTCACTCTAGGGCAACTAATATAAAGCACTTATGTTTCAATCTGACATCTTTTCAATACTGACTGTAAATATACCTGCGTGATTTGCTATCTAAATGAAAAGTGTTCATATCATATTGATGCTGGCATGCATACAGGTTTTTCTTTTATGCTGCGTATCCATGTGGTATAGGTGAATAACGCACAAGGTCCAGGAAGATAGATTCATGGATGTTTCAAGTTGTTCTGGACTTGCATTGACGTTCTTACAGGCTATACATTTTTGTTTATCGTTATATATATCATGAGGACTAAGCAATTGTGCGAAACCTTACCAGTAGATTGTTATTATCTAACATTTTCGTGTGCATTGGCTCCCCGTTGAAACTAACCAATATTTTTCTGGCTTCACAGCAGATATTTTGGGGCATGTCATTGTGTTCTGTTTAACACTGTGATTTGTTCTTACTTCCCTCTCTACAATGCATTAAGTGGAATTAGTTGAAGTCGTTCTGGACTCACGATTATCACACTGGCATCAAAAAACGGATTCATTACACTTGAAGGGACACTAAAGTGAAACAATAAATGAGTTTACACTAATGAAGCATTGTTTGAGAACCCTACAGGCAGTCATCTCAAAAAATAGTTTGATTATTAGATGAGAAAATGAAGGTCCAAGTCTCAGTATTTGAATTTCGCGCCGATCCCTGACGTCACGTCAGCGTGACGTCAGGGATTCCAAAGTATGTTTTCGCATTTGGGCCGCGTTGGCTGAATAAAGGTTTCCGAAACTTGCCATGTTTAATATTTCGTTCCTTTCGAAAACAATGTAGTGAATCTGTACCGCTATAAATAATTAGTAGGCCCTAAAAGATGCCATCAAAATCCGAGACGTCACATGTGCAGGTGCAGGAACTTAAGGTGCACGAACTTAAGCAAGCGTCGCCACCCGTATTTCGTTCTTGCGCTTTTTCTGGCTTACCAAACGTCTTATCGTTGTAAGAGTGGTGTTTTTGGTGTTATAGAATGGTAATTTGCTGATGCAGAAGGAGCTCAAGAAGCTGATGAGGGAAGGGAGTATCAATATGAGCTCTAGAGTACAGGCTTATATACAGCAAAAAACTGGAACTCAGCCTGAGTCAGTGTGCTATGACCTGCTATTCTGCAACACAGTATGAGTTGGTAACTGTTATACTAGTGCTGACTCCACAGACTGGCAGCATTTGTCGAAATCATTTTATTCGTCCAAATGTACACGAAGTATTTGAGTCCACTTAAACGTGAAATCCGGTCAGCACAACCACAAAGCTGCATTCCTTTTTTCGAGGCATGATTTAGAAAAGCTGAGAAGATAAGCTTTTCCAGTTTCTTTACCAATTTGTTACCGTGTCAACGCATACTGTGCAGTTTATTCTCTTAAACAGCTATGCCTTTTACTAATATATTTAACAGCTCCGTAAGAGAGTTTGTGCCCCGCAGGGGCGTCTGCGTAAGCAGGCGTTTGGTGTGTTACGACACCACGTACCCGAGCACGTGAGGGTTGGACCCTCCCGCGTGCAGCCGAGCGCGGCTTAGCCGTGTCCTGGTAAAAGGGGATCTTGGGGGTTGAGCCACTGCCGGGTGTTTGGACCGTTAAGGCCCCTCGGCGGCGGCAACACACCCCGTTGGCCTCGGCTTCACGTAAACGGCATCCCCGGACTGACCCAACCGGGGGAAATCGGCAGTCGCCTCTTCCTATCTCTTCCTCTCGAATCTTCGTCTTTATCTCTTACTTTTTGACCTTTCCTGTCTTCTCCTCTCTTCCATTTACTTCATTCTCCTCGGCGGCAAGGGTTAACCTTGTGTGGGATAGCCAACCTCGGTTATAACAGATTTGGTTATACTAGTGTCGTACAGCTGGCGCATGCAGGCCGTCTTTTCACGTTCCTGCAGCGTTCCCTTGTTCATTTCATTTTCATTTCATTTATTGATACTGTGTATCCCATCAGGGATTGTAACAGGAAGGGCTGTATGTTATACATAGGAACATGGTATAAGGTGTTACTTACTAAATCTTATACAATAAAAAACTTGGGCATATAACAATTTGATTACGGGATTATACAAGAGAATAAATAGAACGGAGAGGTTATGACAAAGATAATTGCAGTTACAGAGACCAGTTACAAGGTCCGTATTGACGTAATAACAATCGCGCAACAATCAAGGTTACAATAATGCCAACAAGAAAAGAAATGTATTGCATCATTGCCGTAATTATAGTCAAGCACAAACACCGTTAAAATAATAAGGCAACAAGGAACTACGTAAATAATGTGAATAATGTGAAGAATTATTGCTGCAATGCGTATAGTTGATGCGCAATCAGGGTACCAAACGTATCTAAGGATGAGCTATCAGTGGTACTTGTGCTAAGATTATTCCATTCGCGTGTCGCCCTTTGAAAAAAAGAGTATTTGAAAATATCAGTGTGGAATGGAAATTCGCTTAATGTGTGTGTGTGTTTATGGCGAGTTATTCTATTCGAGGACGTTGATATGTATTTCATAATAGGCAGTTTAAGTTGATTGTGTATTAACTGATACATGATTTTTAGTCTAGCAAGCTTAGCTCTGTTGTGCATGGTTAGAAGTTCTGCCCGTTTCAGTAATGCTGTTGGTGAGTCTGTGATGGAGTGTTTATTATATATGTATCTCAGCGCTTTTCGCTGTACCACTTCAAGTTTTTTGTTCAGTTTGTTGGTAAACGGGAACCAAACGGTGTTGGCGTACTCCAGAACCGGTCTTATGAGTGTTTTATATGCGAGTAACTTTGTTTCGGATGGTGCTAGTTTAAGGCGTCTGTTAAAGAAGAGCTGTCTTATTGCGGTTGATGTGATATTGTTAACGTGAGAATCCCACCTGAAGTCAGATGTTAGTGTCACACCAAGGTACTTATGCTCATGAACAGATACAAGAGGAATGTTGTTAAGGGTGTACCGGAAGGCTGATGTATGTTTTTTTCTGGTTATAGATAATAGAACAGACGTTTTTAGATTTATATCCATCTGTTGGGCTCCATGGTGGGTGGCTGAAGGCGCTGCCGAATTTTCACACATATCTATGGCAAGTTCTTTTCTAACACTTTGTGATCGCCCTCACAAACGAGGGCGCACCGAAGTTTTCAAGTTTTTTGGCCGAAATAATGACAATTTTCCAAGATTTCATGTTGTACATTCAGAGAAAAAAGAAAAGGCAGCGAGAATGATCTCACCTTTTCCTGTTGCAAAGACACTTAGTGAAGCTTTTGGCCCAGGTTATAAAGTCTCTAAGTCGGCAAGTGGCGACCTCCTTTTAGAACTGCGTGATAAGACACAGTACGAGAAACTCTCTAATCTAGGATCCTTTGGGAATCGTCCAGTGATGGTCACACCGCACCGCACAATGAACACCACCCGCGGAGTCGTTTCCGATGCCGATCTCATGGAACTGACTGAAGCCGAACTACTGGAGGACTGGAGCGATTAGAATGTGACCAATGTCGAGAGAATAAAGATCAGGCGCGATGGCAAGGAGATTGAGACAAAGCACTTAATTCTAACTTTTGCATGAAGTATGCTACCTGAAACCATTGAGGCTGGCTACATAAAGATCCGAGTGAGACCGTAGATCCCCAATCCTCTCCGATGCTTTAAGTGTCAAAGATTTGGCCACAGTTCACAGAACTGCCGAGGCCGCCAGACTTGCGCGAAATGTAGTGCCCAAGAACACCCATCTGACAATTGCGAGAATGCTGCACACTGCGTGAACTGTGATGGGGAACACGCCGCGTACTCGCGGTCCTGTCCATCATGGAAAAAAGAAAAAGAAATAGTCACAATCAAAGTTAAGGAAAATATATCGTTTAAAGAGGCACGCAGGCGGGTAGCATACCTGCCAAAGAAAAGCTTTGCTGAAGTGGCGCGTTAGGGGGCAGCGTCACAACGGCCTCCGGCGGCTGTCCGACCCACACGCAGTGAGTCGGCAGTTACGCCATCGGCCCCCACGGTGGTTGCAGCTAGCGCTGCTCCACCAACTGAGCAGAAGGGACCATCGACCCCGAAGGTGGGCGCAGCAACCTCCCCGGCCCCTTCTAGCGCTGGCAACAGCCGGCGCAGCCAAATCCCTCAGGGAGCCCCTCCGACCTCCGGGGTGGTGGGCGCAGGGGTCTTGCCCTCCAAGGCGGGACTCCCTCTGAAAACTTCTCGCTCTCAAGAGCACGTGTCCGGAGCCTCACTAGAGGCAATGGACACAACACCTATCCTCAAGGCGCACCAAGCGCCTTAGGAGCGGCGAGGCTCCCTCGAACACTCCAGAAAGGGCAAAACTCCCGTTACAGGGCCTCGAAAGGGCTCTGTAATTTAAACTCTGTAATTTTCATAATCACTACTTCTGTTTCTGTACACACAGCACCTATTTACCTCCAATATGGATACACAAATAATTCAGTGGAACATCAGAGGTCTTCTTAGGAACCTTGATGATGTGCAAGAGCTTATCCAAAAACACAATCCAACAGTGCTGTGTCTACAGGAAACACACCTAAAACCACACCATACAAACTTTCTCCGACCGTATGTCAAGTTTCGCAAAGATCGCGATGACGCTGTCGTATCATCAGGCGGTGTTGCCGTTTTGATTCATAAAAGTATTTCCTGTCAGCGTTTACAGCTACAAACGCCCCTTGAAGCTGTGGCGGTTCGAGCTGTTCTTCTAAATAAACTCGTCACCATTTGCTCCCTTTACGTACCCCCACACTACAAATTAACGAAACATGAATTCCAATCCTTTATAGATCAATTGCCAGAACCTTATGTTGTTCTTGGCGATTTCAATGCCTGTGGGGCGACTCTCGTATAGATGCGCGAGGTCGTCTTGTTGAACAGTTCCTTTCTTCTTCTGGTGCGTGCCTTCTGAATAAAAAGAAACCCACATATTACTGTCTTGCAAACAATACCTTTTCTTCCATTGATCTGAGCATAGTTTCCCCGTCCATGCTGCCTGAACTCGAACGGGAAGTTACGAATAATCCTTACGGAAGCGATCATTTCCACATACTATTAAGAAAACCTAAAGAAGACGAATATCCACCTCAGACACCTAGGTGGAAGATTGAGACAGCAGACTGGGAGAAATTCCGAAATTAACTAGTATATCATGGGATGGCATGTCCCCGTTAGGAATTGATGCTGCCGTGGAATATTTCGCAGCCTTCATAATAGATGCCGCAACTAAATGTATATCACAAGTAAATGGATTAGCATGCAAGCGGCGTGTCCCGTGGTGGAACGACGATTGTAGGATCGCTCGTAAGAAACAAAACAAAGCGTGGGGGTTGCTACGCGCCTCCCCCACTGCGGAGAATCTTATAAATTTTAAAAAAGTAAAATCCCAAGGCAGGCGAACCCGTCGACAGGCCAGAAGAGAGAGTTGGCAGAAGTTTTTATCTGGTATCAACTCCTATACAGATGAGTCCAAAGTCTGGAACAGGGTTCATAGGATAAAAGGGCGACAAACATACTCACTTCCTTTGGTGAACACACAAGGTGAAACACTGAAAGATCAGGCAGACTCACTTGGAGAACACTTTGACAGCGTGTCGAGTTCAAACCATTATTCGCAATCCTTTTTGAAATACAAACAAATAGAAGAATGTCAGCCAATAATACGAAAATCCAGACAGAATGAACCTTATAACCGGCCGTTCAGTATTGCTGAGTTGAGAGCTGCCTTGACCACATGCAAAAGCTCTGCACCGGGACCTGATAGAGTCATGTACGAAATGATCAGAAACTTACGCACTGACACCAAACTTACACTACTCACGCTTTTCAACGCTATTTGGGCTACGGGATACCTCCCATCCACATGGAAAGAAGCGATTGTGATCCCTGTTCTTAAGTAGGGTAAAGACCCTTCCTTGGCGGCATGTTACCGTCCCATGGCTCATACAAATTGTCTTTGTGAGCTTTTTGAAAAAATGGTTAACCGCAGACTTGTACATTTCCTTGAACTCAACAATATCCTCGATCCCTTTCAGTGTGGCTTCAGAGAAGGGCGGTCCACAACGGATCACCTTGTGCGCATTGAGGGAAACATTCGCGACGCCTTTCTTCATAAACAATATTTCCTATCCATATTCCTCGATATGGAGAAGGCGTACGACACTACGTGGCGCTATGGAATCTTGAGAGACTTGTCGGGAATTGGCATCCGTGGCAATATGCTCGTCCTAATAGAAAGCTATTTGTCCAACCGTACAATCCACGTGAAGGTCGGCAATGTATTGTCGCGACCTTTTATACAGGAAACTGGTGTACCTCAAGAAGGTGTACTTAGCTGCACGCTCTTCATCGTGAAAATAAACAACCTTCGTGCTTCATTACCGCCAGCCGTTTTTTATTCTGTTTACGTGGACGACATACAGATGGGTTTCAAATCCTGCAACCTTACTGTATGTGAGAGGCAAGTTCAACAGGGCTTGAACAAAGTGTCCAAATGGGCAGAAGAAAACGGTCTTTAAAGTTAACCCCAACAAACGTTCTTGTGTGCTTTTCACGAGAAAGAGAGGGCTCATTGCAGAACCCAGTATCGAAATGTATGGTCAGCGAATTTCTGTGAACAAAGAACACAAGTTCTTAGGCATCATACTTGATCCGAAATTAACTTTTATTCCACACATAAAGTACCTCAAGGTCAAATGCTTAAAAACAATGAACTTACTTAAAGTGTTATCCCACACAACATGGGGCGGCGACAGGAAATGTTTAATGAAGCTTTACAAGAGCCTCATCCGATCACCGTTGGACTACGGTGCCGTGATCTATCATTCTGCAGCCCCGAGCGCGCTAAAGATGCTAGATCCGCTCCACCATCTAGGAATCCGGCTGGCCACTGGAGCTTTCAGAACAAGTCCTATTGAAACCTTATATGCAGAATCAAATGAGTGGTCACTTCATCTGCAGAGAGCATACATCAGCCAAACATAGTTTTTGAAAGTCCACTTTAATCCTCAGCATCCCTGTTTTAATAACATTAACGATACGACATATGCTACACTCTTTCATAATCGTCCCTCCGTAAGACAGCCTTTCTCGCTGCGTGTGAGGGAGCTTAGTGACGAAATGCGTGTCCCAATCCTCGAGCTTCGCCCAATGCATCCAGCCAAGCTGCTACCTCCTTGGGAGTGGCTGCTGATACAATGGGATATATTCTTCATGCAAGTTACAAAACATGCTCCAGAGATTGAAATCCAAATGCATTTCCGGGAACTCCAGCAAAAATACTCTTGCCCGGAGTTCTACACAGACGCATCGAAGTCACACGACGGGGTGTCCTATGCAGCCGTCGGCCCATCCTTCTCGGAAACTGATGTACTGCATCCGGAAACTAGTATCTTTACGGCTGAGGCTTACGCACTGCTGTCGGTCGCAAAGCATATAAATAAATCAAAACTCCAGAAATCAGTTACATATATGGACTCCCTTAGTGTTGTGAAGGCCTTGATGTCTTTCTGTAGCCACAGAAATCCGGTAATTAATGAACTCTACTCCGCACTGTGTAAAGAATATATATATAACCAACATATGTTTATATGCTGGGTACCTGGTCATAGGGCCATTGAGGGAAACGTACTAGCGGACCAAATGGCCACATCCATTTCATTGCATGCAGTTAGTCCTACTGCTTTGGTCCCTGTCACAGACCTGAAGCCTTTCTCAAGAAGAAAACTGCGAAACCACTGGCAACGCATGTGGGACGAAGAAATAAATAATAAACTGCATCTAATAAAGCCACAATTAGGTTTCTGCCCTCCTGTAACAATATCCCGGCGGACAGATGTCCTATTCTGCCGTCTAAGAATAGCACACACATTTGGCACCCATAACTTTTTACTTACCGGAAATGACCCTCCAACCTGTGGCAGATGCGGAGAGAGGCTGACCGTGCTCCACGTCCTCCTGGAGTGTCGGAAAGTCGAATCTGAGAGAAGGAGACATTTTTCTTTAGCATACCGTCAACACATTCCTCTTCATCCTGTAATGTTTCTCGGTCCAGAACCGCTTTTTAACACAGAAACAGTCCTAGGTTTCTTGAGAGATGTTGTACCACATCTTATTAGTCCCATACATTCGTAGCGCTTCCTCTCTAGAGAGGACGCCGCTGTAATAGTCGTGCTGTATAGCACAGGCCTCCAGGCTCTCGTGTTTCAAGGGCTCTGGCGAGGCAGTAGTACTCCAGGTAATTTTAACATCTCACATATCTTTTATAATGCATCATTCTCTCACGATGGATTTTATTGCACATAGAACATGTCATTATAATCGACATAATCTGATAACAGATAGATTTTACGCACTCTGGCGCTCTTTGAATTAACCTCATTGAACTCATAACTACATTGAACTCATAACTACATCAACACTGGTTTGGCGCTCTTTGGCCTTACCTGGCCCTTGCGCCAATAACAACCAAACATTCATTCAAGAGAGTTTATAAAGTGTTGTGAAACAGGGAAACTGTCGTTTAGTATGTATGCACGTGGACATGTAATTTTGTCGTTGAATCTATCATGTTAGAGCCTTTATTTGCTGTGGTACTAACACATAGCTACAAAACAACAATATAGGCAAGCTTTCAGTATAATGAAGATTTTCGCGGTCCTCTCGAGTTATTCTGTGACATGTCACCGCAATACCGCAGCTGTATTGGCGTTGAAGTTTGTTTTCACATCATCTTGTCCATGTGCTAAATTCTATTTTAGATAGGTTTTCTGACAGCCTGCAAGCACAACGTCAGCAATGCGCAACCTTTATCTGCATGAGAGACGCGTCAGAATTGAGTGGCATTGTTCGTCTATGTAATGGATGTTACGTAAGAATTAGGAAGAACCAGTGCCTTGCAGCAGAACTTTTCAACACATAAACACCACTTAACCATTCCGAGAACTAGTGATATGAGCAGCCATCAAGTGACATGTTACCCCTGATTGATGTAATCAATAATGGCATGCAGCCAGTTTTATGTAGATCTTTCGACTAGTGTACGCAGCATTGTTTTTTCCTGTACCTGCAGTAATACCATGAACTCGTAGAATGACTGGCAGTGCTGTGTTATTCACTATCACATTTCAATGTGTATGACATCATGCATAGTGATCACAAAAACTTCTAAACAACAACAGCATGTAACGTATTATTTTTATTATATTTATTTCCAATACTGCTATCCCTTAAGGGCATTTACATGGGTAGGGGAAAACTTTTCAATAAACACGTATTGCCAGTTCCGCCCTACACAACCAATGCATTTAGCAAACATGTAAAGACAGTTTAGGCTCAAATGATTCCGTTGGGTGTGCTATAATAAGTACATCTCCATCGAGGCTGTTCCAACTGACTATAGTTTTCACAACAAAGGAAAGTTTGAAGGCATCAGCGCGACACACATCATCATCATCATCAGCCTGGTTACGCTCACTGCAGGGCAAAGGTCTCTCCCATATTTCTCCAACATTAATAATTACATTACAGTACTAATTGTGGCCATGCCATCCCCTTAGGGCCATACCCTTAATGACCATCGGTTATCTTCCCTCCTCATTACATGTCCTGCCCATTCCCATTTCTTTTTCTTGATTTCAACTAAGATGTCAATAACTCGCGTTTGTTCCCTCACCCAATCTGCTCTTTTCTTATCCCTTAACGTTACACCTATCATTCTTCTTTCCATAGCTCGTTGCGTCGTCCTCAATTTAAGTAGAACCCTTTTCGTAAGCCTCCAGGTTTCTGCCCCGTAGGTGAGTACAGGTAAGACACAGCTATTATAAGCTTTTCTCTTGAGGGATAATGGCAGCCTGCTGTTCATGATCTGAGAATGCCTGCCAAACGCACCCCAGCCCATTCTTATTCTTCTGATTATTTCCGTCTCATGATCCGGATCCGCCGTCACTACCTGCCCTAAGTAGATGTATTCCCTTACCACTTCGAGTGCCTCAGTACCTATTGTAAATTGCTGTTCTCTTCCGATACTGTTAAACATTACATTAGTTTTCTGCAGACTAATTTTTAGACCTATTCTTCTGCTTTGCCTCTAGAGGTCATTGAGCATGCATTGCAATTGGTCCCCTGAGTTACTAAGCAAGGCAATATCATCAGTGAATCGTAAGTTACTAAGGTATTCTCCATTAACTTTATCCCCAATTCTTCCCAGTCCAGGTCTCTGAATACCTCCTGGAAACATGCTGTGCGACACACATGGGGCCTTAAATCATCAGGGTGACATGTACGTGGAGACACTCGACCTGGGGACGCATCTATAGTCTGGAGTCCAAATTCAATTTATTGTTATACAGTTGGTACTAGAATTTCAACCTGGCTATTTTTTTGCGCGTTGCCAGTGCGGGCAGACTGGCACGAGATAATAACGCCGTTACAGACTGCGTTCTTTAGTAAGCATTAAAGATAAACCATGCGGCTAGTCTTTGAATTCGTTCCAGTTTATTTATCATCCCCAATTAGTGCGGATCCCAGACTATATATGCGTATTCCAGGGTGGGCTGTACAATTGCTTTGCACACCTCGAGCTTTTTCTCGGGTGTACCATCTTTCAGCTTTCTTCTTAGCAGACCGAGTTTGCGTTGAGCAGACCCAGAAATGTTTTCAATGTGTTCTTTCCAATTTACATTGGGCGTGATTGTGGTCTAGAGATACTTAAGCTTACTAACATGTTGAAGCGGGATAGTATTTCTTCTGTAAGTAAAATGCAATGGAGATTTCTTGTTAGATACAGTCATGTAAGCCGATTTATTGAAATGAATTTTCATGTCCGACGTGACACACCAGTCATAAATGCTTTGCTGGCATTCGTTCAACAACACTTGATCCTGGACATTCTTAACGCGACAGTAAATAAGGCAATCATCCGCAAAGAGACGCAATTCAATGTTAAGATGCAAGTCATTGGCAATATCGTTTACACATAATAGAAACAAAATTGGTCCTAAAATCGAACCAGATAAAGCAGATAAGGAGGATTATCGTTCGCCTGCTGTTTGAACATATAGCTTTCTATTTGTAAGGTGCGCATGAATCCACTTCATAATTTCTGTATTAACTCCATGTTTATACAATGTCTCAATAAGTTTTGTGTTACACACCCGATCAAAAGCCTTCGAAAAATCAATTGCTATAACGTCATGTTGCTCCTTGTTGGTAATTGCGATGCAGAAAGGATGAGATACCACAAAAAGCGGCGTCACTGTTGACAAACGTTGGCGAAAGCCATGCTGCTTGATGTAGAATAAGTTGTTATTTTCAATATATTCAACGAGATGCTTTGATATTATGTGTTCTAACGTTTTACACGCGGTGAATTTAATGAAAATTGGCCTATAGTTTCCCGCCAATAACTTATTGCCCTCTTTAAAAATGGGTACAATGCGCACAAGGAGCCAATCTACTGGCACACCTCCGATACGTAATGACATTGAAAAAATTCTACACAAAAAATGTGATATCCCTTCACAATACCGATTAAAATCTCATTGGGTACTTCATCGGGGTCACATGATATTGTGCTATCAAGTTTTAACAACAATGCTACCATGCCTTATGGAGAAATTACAATATTATTTGTACCTTCACACGGCAACAAACTATCGCCAGTATTTATGGGTTGCCTATTACTGCCAGGTGTAAATACACAGTTAAACATACCGTTAAAAACCTACACGGTCAAAGCTGGTCTACTACAGACATTTCCGTCTACCATAATTTCAATATTGTTGCACATAGAACTTGGTAAGTAATTCTAGAATTTTTGAGGCGAGTTTTGCAAGTAATCTACCAGTGTTGTTGAAAAACGGCCGCATTCGCATCGTTTACTTCTTTTCTAACTTGTATACTGAGACTGGCTATTTCCGCGCATTTCCATGGCACCCGTCCACGTTGTTAGGAATGGCCGGACGGGGTGGCAACGTGCCAGCTTTCAGCCCACTGCACGTATTCCTATCCAACCGGACGGGGCACCCTTCAGAGAACTGCGAATGACCGGCAGCCACGTGGCACGGGGTCAGCTCAGGAATGTGCTTCCGCCAGTGCCACCCGGGACGGAGCAGAGTTCTACGAACCCCTCTGACGTCGGCTCCGGACCTTTACACCTGTGTGCGTGTGTACAACACGAGCATGTGAGCCCGCCTCCTCCAGAAGGGCGGGTCATCTTCGGTGACGTCGAACGGGGACGTCGAACGATGACTGGACGAACGTTTTCGTTCGCTTGCAATCAAAGGGGGACCAAGGGCTTATAAGCAGCGGTTGTCGGCTGCTAGAGTGTGCTCGTCTTCGGGAGCTGAGTGTTCGTTGTCATGCTCGAAATGTACTAGTGAGCTGTGCGCTCGTAAGCTGTTTGCTGTATGTTAGTCTTGCGGGCTCCATATGGGATTCACGCTAGACTGTCAATGTATCTTGCTTAATCTGTAAATACTGCTAATAAACCCTGCTCGCCTAGTTCCTGCCAAGTTCATCCCTACGACTACGACTGCAAAATCTTACAACTGAATGGCAGCGGTGAGATCAGCCTACGGCTCCCAGATCGGCCTACGACTCGGAAACAGCAACAGCTGCTGACGGACGTTGGCACATGGTGACCGACCGGTATCCTGATCAAGTTGGAGGCGACGTGGGATTGAACACCTCTCGGAACTGACTGGATACGGCGGGGAAGGACTGGTGATATGGTGCTGCTTCAGTCGGTAAGCGTTTGGTTTTGGCTGTAAGATTTACCAGGCTTCAATTTCTGTGTGTTTTTGGATTTGATTCACTGAGGATCTTTTTACTTGTATTTTGATTTGCGTGGGTATCGCGGCAAGTATTGTGTGACAGCAGAGCCAAAGCTTAAAGTAGCGCCCATGGTCCTAATGTGTTTGACGGGAGCTGACCTGTTGTGGTTGTGTGAAGAGCTCGAGGTAGACGTAGAGGAGGACTTGACGCAATCAGATATTCGTAAAACCATTCTAGAAATTAACAATGATTTGAAATTCATCGAACAAATGGGTAAACGAATTCAAATCAAAAGACAGGAACGGTACACAAAAGACAGGAACGGCAAGAACGCGAAGAGCGTGAGCAGAGACGGCAAAAGCTTGAGAAAGAAATTGCAGTAGTAAAGAAACAGATAGAGAATTTGCAGCAGTTAAGCGCACGAAGTCCACAGCGGCTTGAGAAATCTGTAGGCTGGACGCAGCGAAAGTGGAAAGTAGAGAGCAGATTTTGTTCAAAAGCCGAGGAAAGTAGTAGTACCTGTGAGAGTAGCAGCACGTTCACAGGTGAACTCGAAGTGCTAGCAGCTAACGATGCCTTAGTGGCAACAGAGGCCGTTAAAGGCCAGAGTGAGAGCGACGAGGTGCTGTGCCAACAGAGGAATGTAGAGACAGCTAGGCCAGCTGCGAACACATTGGCACAGTTACCGCGCGTGTGCGTCGCATCTCATGGTAGCGAGGTCGTTAGCGAGGTACAGAATACTGCAGACTTGACAGACGCAAGCACCCATGTCAGGTCAGATCTGCGTGTAGAAGTGAAGTGCCAGCTGGACGATGCAGTTGAGGGTAATTCTTAGAATTGCGAGCTGCGTAGCTCAAGATAATACAACTGCATTGTTCAGGGATCGGAGCAGCTCTCCGCCAGTCTTGGTAGCCTAGATAAGGATGATTCAGTTAATAATCACTCCGACTGTGCGCGTGAGACAGCGATCGATACCGACGGGCTGTGTGCCGATGCACAGCGTGAGCTGGGCAATGCAGTAGAGGGCAGTTCGCAAGTGGGCGGGTTGCATAACTCGAGTAAAGCCTGCTGCATTGCTCAAGAGTCGGTTGAGCTGTCCGCCAATCGAGGCAGAGAGAGTGTTGATTTAAATGAGAATGAATCAGACTGTGCGGGTAAGAGACCGATCCGGGCCGACGAGATGTGTAACGGCCAGCACGAGGTGCGAGATGACGGCATGAAAGAGAGTTCGAGGAGAAAGCGCCGCAGAAAGAAGCGCGCGAAAGATAGGAATGCGGTGACTAATGTAGCGCCGCGAAAGACGGCGACAGATCCAAAAGGGCAGGGAGCGAGGAAAAAGGTGCGGTCGTCTCTGACGATGTTTACGCATCCAAAACGTTCGAGCCACAGGTCCAAAAGAGACCGAGAAGCATGTTCTGCACGGACGCGGACAAAGGTCACGGGGCAGTTAAATTCCTCGTCGTTCCGTCGTTCCTTTCGAAGCTCAGCGCACAGTACAAAGAAGCGCAAGGTGGCAAGACGAGACCAAGTGGGGAGTAGCGACGCGGTCACTCGAGTTTGTGAGGCAAGAGGGGCGCCAGGACGCAAATTGGGAGGGGACTGTAACGTCTTGGGGGAGCTGTTAGTGAGTCAGCCCTTTTGTTATTCCTCGGTAGCCAGAGTAGCTTTCAAACCACGACCATCTCGGGTACGGCTCAAAGTATGAGTCAGTTGTAAACGTATGAAAAGGGAGGCCAAGAGAGCTCCCGTAGAAGGAAAACGTGTTGTTCTGTTTTATTTTTGAGCACTTGGTAATTTCGCGATTTAAGTTTTTTTATTATGCAAAAGTATGAGCTTTGTTTGTGTTTTCGTTTGAGAAGCTCCGAGAGTTGAAAGACGCGTTTTTTGTAAACATGTAGTATCGCGAGTTGTTAGTTAATGAGTAGATAAGCTTTTTTGTGTGTGTGAGTAACCTGAGTGTCAAGGTTATCGGGGAGAGGCCTATCGTAGCGCGCGTGTGTATTCGTTAACCTTCTATCTTTTATGTGTTTTTTATTTTCTAAGGTTAAGCGCGTAGGGTTTCAGTAAGTGCGTGATTTGCACTGAGTTCGTAGTTCCATTAGCGCATGTCCTATGTGGACGGAGGGAAGCAGAAGATTTATGACTGGGTTGCTCGTGTGTGTTGAGGGCAGCCGTATTCTGACTTTTCTAGTACGCGTGCGTAGAGCTAGTTATTAGAAGACACATTTGTTCGAAGGTGCCTCTGTGTTGCGTAAGTTACGCAAGTTTGGTTGTTTGTTTAAGGAACGTGTCCTGTGTGGATAAAAGGAACAAATGTGAGTCAGCGTGATGAAAACTTTGTATGATGCAAGCCCGTGTTTGGAATAGAGACCACAAAGATAGCGCCATTGTATTTAGGTACCTGTGGAGTTGGCCAGACGGTTCAGTGGCAACCGTACATGAGATAAGTACGCTACTGTGATAAGGTAAGAACAGGCTGTTCGTGTAGTTAGGCTGCTTATGATATGTTCGGGTATTGGTGGTTGAGAAGCCTTCGGTTTAGTTCTACGTAAACCTTTGCTCTTATGCAATGCTACGGTTAGGTTTGGTCAAACTCAGGGGCAACGTGAACGCTCGCTTTGGCGGCACAAAATTTGGGGGCAAAATTTGGGGATTCCCAGTTGAGTGACTTGCATCGAAATTGTGATAGGAGGCCTGGTGGATTAACAGCTGATTCAGGGCGTTTGAACGCTGAGCGGTATTGTGTTGCCGGATAGACTCTTCTGTTCCAGTTGTTGTGAGATGGTTGAAGGCATTCCAAGTGCGCAGGGGTTGCAGAGAGCAAAGCCATCATCTTGCTCGCCAGCCACTCTCTTCCTGCCCAGCGGTTGCCAGCACTGGCCAGGCGAGATTTTCCGGGCCATGGAGGAGCTGTTAGGAATGGCCGGACGGGGTGGCAACGTGCCAGCTTTCAGCCCGCTGCTCGTATACCTATCCGACCGGACGGGGCACCCTTCAGAGAACTGCGAATGACCGGCAGCCACGTGGCGCGGGGTCAGCTCAGGAATGTGCTATCCGCCAGCGCCACTCGGGAGGGAGCAGAGTTCTATGAACCCCTCTGACGTTGGCTCTGGACCTTTACACCTGCGTGTGTGTGCAACACGAGTATGTGAGCCCGCCTCCTCCAAAAGGGCGGGTTATCTTCAGTGACGTCAAACGGGGACGTCGAACGATGACTGGACGAACGTTTCCATTCGCTTGGAATCAAGGGGGGACCAAGGGCTTCTAAGCAGCGGTTGTCGGCTGCTAGAGTGTGCTCGTCGCCGGGAGCTGTGTGCTAGTTGTCATGCTCGAACTGTACTAGTGAGCTGTGTGCTCGTAAGCTGTTTGCTGTATGTTAGTCTTGCGGGCTGCATATGGGAGTCACGCTAGACTGTCAATGTATCTTGCTTAATATGTAAATACTGCTAATAAACCCTGCTCGCCTAGTTCCTGCCGAGTTCATCCCTACGACAACGACTGCAAAATCTTACAACGTGCACAATTCAGTGCCGCTTCAAATGAGTAATATTTCTAGTTACCCATGGATTGGGTTTTCCTGTGCGCTTGATTTTCTTGGGCACTTATTTTCTTAACAGGCGCGAACACGTGATACAAGGTAACCCCAAACACTATTTATGTCATTGTCCACTGGCATATTATCAAGAGCACGTTCTGAGTAGCCGATAACCGACGTGCCGCCAGCCCGATTTAAGTTATACACATATACAGAGGGATTTATTTAATTGCATGTTACCAATACCTAAAATTGCTACCACTGTTTTATGATCTGATATGCCATCCACTATGTCGCCATTATAATTAAATGTTAAGCGTAACAAAATTACGCTTAAGCATATTCTCTACCATATCAGCACTAGGCTTTTCCACTGGCACCGTTATTCCCGCATCCCAATCGACAGCTGGTAAATTAAAATCCACTGCTAAAACAATTCTACTTGTGCCATTCCTTATATTATTTTAGTGCTGGTCAATCGCATACAAAAATTTAACAATGCTTCCGAGGGCTCTATAGACGACTCCTATTGTCAAAATGGCATTGTCAAGATACAGTTTGTAACACACACTGTCAGGCCCGTTTGTGGATGGCACAGTTTCATATCTGAGTGGTTGCTTCAGTAGAAGCGCTACGCCACCATCTCGCGTTGCTCTACATTTGCGGATTACATTGTAAGTGATTGGAAGTATCTCATCATCCTTCATGTCAATGTGCAACCACATTTTTGTCATGGCAATTAGCTCTCCGTCGTGAAGCAATAGCAAGTATTCAAGCTGTTCTACCTTATTCATTATGTTACCGGCACTGATGTTAAGTGAAGCTTCATTTGTACTTCGTCAGTACATAATTCTGAGCTTAAGCTTACAGCGCAAGTTTCTCAGAAAAAAAATATTTTTTACAACTTGCTGCTCGATGTCTTGAAGCGTTTAGTCTTCAGTGTCGGGAACACCAAATTCAATTCCCAATTTTTATTCCGTTGTGCCAGGTCTTCCAAATAAATTAGTTGCTGCTGTTGATGCTGAACTGTTAGCTTAACGTCTTCAACCGTTCATTCTAGAATATATGTGGCCTAGGGTTTATGTATGCATCTACGACGAAGAAATAAAGAAGTTGTTAGTCAGAGCCAGTGTGTGTCGTATCTTCCTTTTGCGGTCCGTCTTGGGTGTTTGCGCTGCAAGTTTAAGTTCAAAATTATTGTGAGGTAACCTTATTTTTGCTGCCCTATGTGTCAGTCAACTTTTTTTGGTGGCAAGTGGTCGTTCTTGCGCAGTCTCACGAGCAATTTGTGTTCAAATTCCCACGTATAAGCAATCCTACTGATAAAATGGTTATCGTGAACAAGAGTGACCTTTGCGCCATCGCGTTTGTAGGTCTCAGTCGATTTCCAAAGTAGTCTTCTGTTTGCGACTCTTTCTGCCGAATAGTCATGAGAAACACTAATTTTTGTTCCTTTGAGTTTCTTGCAGTTTTTAAAGATTGCCACCATTTGGTTGCAATCATACAATTTTAGGATAACAGGTCTATGGCGTGATGGTTTCTTTTGACCAAACCTATGCGTTCTTTCAGCTAATGAAACCATGACGACAAGTCTGCCACAAAAACAGTTTTAGAACTTGCTGCTCGATGCCTTCACGCGTTTCGTCTTCGTTCTAGGGAACACCAAATACAATAACATTATTCCGCAGTGCCCAATCTTCCAAATCAATTAGTTGCTGCAGTTGATGCTGAACTGTTCGCTTAACGTCTTCAAATGCTCTTTCTAGAATTTCCAACCTGGCACATTGACTCGTAATTTTAAAGAGGCTCTCTTCCAAATTAGCGAGCCTGTTGTCCATTTGAATTTTCTTATCCAAAGTATGTTTGAGCATTTCTTCCACAGTTGGGATGGGTTTGTTTCTACGTCCCTGGAAACCAAGTTCTTTAGATCTAACCACCTGATGCTTAAAATTTGAAAACACTTTACAAGGAGCGGCAGCACCAATAGACATAGGCAATTTAACTATTGTCTTGATACGTGAGAGTAATAACCAACCAGTAAGACGAGCCATGCGTGGTTATTCGCTATTGCCGCAGCCGTGCTGCCGCCCCACTGAAGGTAGCCGTATGCAGTATTGGCTTTATATAGAAACGTGTACTTGCTTATCTTTATCGGACGATTACGCTTCACCACCTAAAACGTTATCGCACAGCGTAGGGTGCATCTGCATGTATCAGAATCTTCTGCAATGTTATTGATGGTTCCACCCGATGTCTGTTACCGAACCTTGTGTAATCTGATTGCATGTATGCGTGAGGCGAATAGTGCAGAACTTCGTGGAAGACACGCGGGTCCCAAGGATTACTCCGGAACACTCGACGACTGATGTATAAAAGCCGACGCACTTGACCCACTGATCAGATATTCCATGATCGCCGAGTGTGCGCCGCTATCGTTGTTCTCTGAGTGTAGCCTGGTTTTGATGGCACAGGTTCGCCCAATAGAACGCTAGTTTCGTTAGACACAGTTTTGCTGCCTTCTTCACCGTCACTGCTACGCCACATCTGGTGGAGGTGCTTTACGCTCATGTACCAGACGCCCCAGACACGCCGTAGTCCAAGCCAGGACCGTAAAGACAACACCAACGTCGTCCCGGAACATCGCGCAAGCTGCCGGCTACAGCAGCTTCCTCCGGAACACTGAGTTATTACAGAGAGAACCACGAAGACAGCCACGATGGCAGCCGCAGCGGCCCCAATACTTCTGCAGCAGCTCAAGGAGCCGCCGACGTTCAGTGGTTTCACATTTGAGGAACCAGAAAGCTGGCTGGAGACGTATGAGAGTGTCGCTTCGTTTACCAGCTCGAACAGCGACTACAAGCTGCGACATGTCTATTTCGCAACAGAAGATGCGGCCAGGACGTGGTTCGCGAATCGAGAAGTCACCTTAACGATGTGGGACCTGTTCTGAACCGGACTCCTGCAAACATTCACAAGTGTCGTGCGAAGACAGCGCGCTCAAGCGCAACTAGAAACCCGAGTATAGCTTCCCGATGAGACCATAGCGGTCTTCACGGAAGAGATAGCCCGTCTTTTCCGGCACGCCAACCCGGAAATGTCGGAGGAGAAAAAAATTGCTTATGGTTCAGCTCTGGTTAACCCTAGTTAAATTGCGAAAGCAAGAGCTGCATGGCAGTGTCTCATTCCGACGCTCTCAAGAACTCAAAGCGGTCTCTTCCGCAGTTGAAGAGTCACTCAGGGACGTGGCACGACTTCTTCTACCGCATCTTCGTTACGACGCTACCCGAGTCGTGCGGCGCATTCTTCTGGCGTCTCATGGTGGCGTTGTCTTTTCCTCGCTTCGTTCTGTCCATGTTCCGTCTCTTTCGCGCTCTCCAAACGACTAAATACACTGAGGCGAAGCGTATTTATACATACCCCCCTCGATGCGACACCTCCTCTCTCTGTACCCCAGCGAGGCACACCGGGAGGAGCGAGCGGCGACGGCAGCGGCGTCGACGGCGCCGCCATCTGTTGGAGTGCGGCAGTGGCGTGGCTAGGCAACGGCAGCTCAAGGTCGTTCGTCGATCACGGCATGTAGCATACGGCAGACGGCACGACGAGCCGAAATGGCTCACTGGCTGGCGCAATAAAGCTTTCGCTTTAAAATGTCCCCTTGTTGAAGCGGGGCGTCAAGCAAGAACTTGTCGACGGACTGATTCGCAACCAGCCGAAAACCGTACCTGAGTGTCGTGAAGAGGCATCGATGATCGAGATAACTCTGAAAATGCGCACCCGGCAATATATCTGCCAGGGGCTCACGCCTCAGTGCGCCATCCAAGGACTGGGTTCCAGCAAACTTCAAGAGACCATCAGGGTCATTTTGCACGAAGAACTGCGCAAGGTCTTAACTTCGTCGCAGCCTCAAGTGGCCTCGATCGCCTCGATCGCGAAAGATGAGGTTCAGCGATCGCTTGGAGTTCCTGAGGTGCAACCGCAATTACCGCAGCCTCAGCCAGAAGTGATGACCTACGCCGGCGTCGCACGCAGTCAAGGTTCCCCTCTGCAACCGCGCCAGGGCCGTGTAACGCCGCAACTCCTTCATCCGCCGCCACCGCCGCCAGCACGCCCACCTGTCGCCCAGCGCACCTACGAAAGGAAGACGGCCAATTGGCGAGCTGCCGACCACCAACCGCTCTGTTATCACTGCGCAGAAGCCGGCCATGTGTACTCACAAACCGCGACTTGGGACTGAGAGGGTTCGCCGTGAAGACGCCGCCTCCACAGTTTGAGGAGCACCCACGTGACATTGCCGATTACCTAGCCGCCACTCAGTGGAACTCTCGACGAACATCCCGTTCGCCGTCATCACGCCGCTACCTGTCGCCGCAACAACGACCATACACTGGCCCGGCCCGGGGCCGGTCAGCGAGCCCATATCCGGAAAACTAAAAGCAGCAACCGATGGAGGTGCGGTTGCTTTTCGTCGAACTGACAAGATCCTCCGCCGCCGACTAAGCCGCCGAAAAGTCTATCTCGACGGTATATAAACGAGACGCCGCCATCCCGACGAAGTCTGGAAGCAAAGACTTTGCCCACGAAAGACGACCTGCAACGCTAAATACTTCTCATCGATGGATCTCAAGTTTGCCTACCGGGAAATAGAAGTCGTCGAGAGAAATCGCCAAAAGACAAGCTTCATCACGCCAGATGGCCTCTATGAGTTCAAGGTAATGTCATTCGGACTGTGCTCGGCGCCTGAAACGTTCCAGCGCGTCATGGACACGGTTTTAGCAGGATTGAAGCGGCAGACGTGTCTTGTTTAGTTGGATGACATTGTTGTCTTCGCCGGAAATTTCGACGACCACTTTAGGTGGCTTGCGACAATATTAGAGGCCATCAACTCAGCACGGCTAACTCTGAACCCGGAAAAGTGGCGCTTCGCTTACGATGAGCTTCTGTTTCTAGGCCACGTCATCAGCAAATCTGGAGTCCGCTCCAACCCGCAGAAGACAGCTGCCATAGCAAAGTCCCCGCATCCCATCGACGAGAAGGCAGTGCGTACATTCCTTGGCATGGGTGCCTTCAAAAGGCGCTTTGGCAAGGACTTTTCACACACAGCGCAGCCGCTACCACATCTAACCAAATGTGATGTCGAGTCCAAGTAGGAAACGCCGCAGGCAGACACATTTCAAGAACTCAAATGACGCATGCAGTCGCCGCCGGTACTTGCGCACCTCGACGAGGACGCTGATACCGAAATTCACAATGACGCCAGAAGCCTAGGCCTCGCTGCCGTCCTAGTGCAGAGGAAAGATGGACTTCAAGGGCTGATATGCTATCTGGTCGCTGTCAAAAGCGGAAGGCAATTATTCTACGACTGAAAAGGAATGCGTAGCCATCGTTTCGGCAGCAGCAAAATTCCGCCTTTAGCTATATGGCAGGCCATTCAAAGTAGTCAGCGACCATGACGCTTTGTGTTGGCTAGCTAACTTAATGACCCTTCAGGGCGGCTGGCGCGGTGGAGCCTCAGACTGCAAGAATATCATGTCGCGGTAATCCAAGTCCGGACGAAAACAGTTTGACGCCGATAGCCTGTCACGCGCCCCCATAGATCCCCCGCCGCAAGACGACGAGGACGATGAGGCCTTCCTTGGAATGATTAGCGTGGAAGACTTCACTAAACAGCAACGAGTGGACCCTGAGGTTAAAATCCTCTTCGACTATTTCGAAGGGAACACTGACATTGTCCGTACGGCATTTAAGCGCGGGTTGTCTTCGTTCACGCTACAAAACAACCTGCTCATGAAGAACTTCTGATCAGTACGCGCCAACTACCTTCTCGTTGTTCCGTCAGCGCTGCGTGCAGAAGTACTCCACGCCCTGCATGGCGATCCAGCCGCTGGGCAACTCGGGTTCTCCCGGACGCTCTCGAAGGTACAAGAAAGGTATCACTGGCCGGGTCTCACCACCGACGTCGCCCGTTGCGTTAAGAAATGCCGGGACTGTCAGTGACGCAAGATACCAGTGACAAGGCCAGCAGAATTATTATAGCCGATCGAACCCCCTTGCCGACCATTTCAGCAGATCGGGATGGATTTGTTCGGAAAATTTCCGACGTCAACATCCGCAAATAAGTGGATCGTCGTGGCGACGGACTATGTCACCCGCTTCGCTGAAACTAAAGCTCTACCGAAAGGCAGCGCAGCCGAAGTGACGAAATTTTTCGTTGAAAACATGCTGCTGTGACATGGTGCCCCAGAAGTACTCATCAGCGACAGAATAACGGCATTTACAGCAGAGTTCACTCATGTCATTCTGAAATACAGCCAGTCAAGACACAGGAGGACAACTGCCTACTACCCACAGACGAATAGTCTTACTGGGCGCCTGAATAAGACCCTCTCCGACATGCTAGCAATGTACGTCGACGTCGAGCACAATACGTGGGACGCGGTCCTGCCGTGCGTAACCTTTGCTTACAACACGGTGGTGCAAGAAACAACACAGATCACGCCGTTCAAGCTGGTCTACGGTAGGAACCCTACGACGACTCTCGGCGCCATGCTGCCGCACGTCGAAGAGAATCTTGACGTCGCTACCTTTCACCGGCGTACCGAAGAAGTCCGACAGCGCGCCCGCCAACGAATCAAGAACCAGTAGCGTACCGACAGCCGACACTACAACCTCATACGACGCTTCGTCGAGTACCAGCCCGGTGACCGTGCTTGGGTTTGGACCCCAATACGCTGACGAGGACTCAGTGAGAAAGTATTGCGACACTATTTCGGACCCTACAAGGTCATCCGATGTATTGGCGCACTGGACTATGAGGTCGTGCCAGACGGCATTTGGGATTCACAGTGGTGCTGCGCACGATCTGAAGTCGCCCACGTGGTGCGTGTTTAACTCTTTTACGCACGCTGACGCACTTCCTTATTTTGATGTTTCTTTGCTATGGGTCAAACGCGTGGCAGTTTGGGCGAGTTGGTATGTCATGACTGTTTTAGGCTTGTAGCGCAGCTCAGGAAGAGCAAAAAAGGAAGGAGGTAGGGGTAACCAGCGCTCACTCTGTTTTCCGTTCCCTTTGATTACCCCTACCTCGTTCCTTTTTTTGCTCTTCCTGAGCTGCGCTACAAGCCTAAAAGAGTCATTGTTATGGGTGCTTTTGTTTCTTTCGTTTGTTTACAGCATCGGATCGATGCTTTCTAAGAGGCGGGTATTGACACGTGTATTTGCTTATCCTTATCCGGGAGACCACGTTTCACTGCCTAACAAATGTTATCGCTACAGCGCAGGCCGCGCCTGCATGTATCGGAAGTTTCTCGAAAGTTATCGATGGTTCTATCCGCTGCCTCTTTTTACCGAACCTTCTGTTATCTGATTCCATGTATGCGTGCCGCGAATGGTGTGGAGCTTTGTCGAAGACACGTGGATCCCAGCGATTACTCTGGAAGGTTCGACGACTGACATGTAAAAGCCGACGCGCTTGACCCGCTGATGAGATTTTCGACGATTGCCGATTGTGTTCGCCGCTGCCGTTGTTCTTTGAACGTAGCCTGCTTTTGAGGACACAGGTTCGCCCAATAAAACGCTAGTTTCGGTAATCAGTTTTGCTGCCTCTTCACCGTCACTGCTATGTGACAATATGCCCGCTGTCTGTTGATGATGTCACTGCTACTTGGCGATCCGATTGGGTAATCCAGGTGACGTCCACATTGCTGAACTGGGCTCCTCACTGCTCACGATAGCTTAATAAGCTACATGGTGCACTTGAGCTTCATATATCACATGAAAGGTGCACGCCTGTTTCTGTTACTCTGCAAATAGACATGCAATCGGCAACATGGATGGCTAAAGTTGCCTGTGTCTGGAATGTTTATTCACTTTAACGGTCTTGCACTGTTCTACACAAGTCGGCACGCATAGGGAATGCTGCTAGCTAACATCTGGTAATACTAATAATCCCTATTTCCTCAGTGACAGCTGGGCTCCGTGGGGTCTACAGGGCGGTGCAGGTAGTAGAATATCATTGCTGGCGCACCTCCTCCCCATCCACAGGAAATTAAAAAAGAAAGAATAACTTCAAACCCCCCTCATTCTCATTCACGTGTTGCCATAAGTGTGTATGTTTTCTTCCCCCTGACGTTACCTAAATATAAAAATGAAGCCATTTAAAGCATACTCATCTCTCACGAAGCGCATTATCATACATGAAGGTACACAGCCACGTGACTTAAGAAACTTCAGCATAACTTGTGGTAGATTACTCACTGAAAATGCCATGATGTATATCGTCGTCGATGCTCACACACAGTAGCATTGGAGAAAACTCATCAATCAATAAAACTTAGATATTTAGATTGCGAGCATTTGGAAATAATTTTAGCGAATGCTAGAAACTATGAATATGCCACTCCTGACACAATGCTATGAAAGAGACGCTTAAGATTGAACAAATGATGATAAGCTTGGTAACATATTTGCGCGACAAGTACGTTGTGGCGAGCACAGGGAACAAACACACAAGAAGGCACAAAGAATACGTGCACGTTATGCTTATTTGTGACTTCTCGTGTCTATCTTCTCTACTCGTGTTACAACTCTCTCATTTCAATGTGGACAACCAACGCCAATCTCAGGTTGATGCCGTTATTTGAAGCCGTATTTGGGTAAATTACCAAAGAGTATGCTTTAAAATGTCCAGTTTGAAATTTCCTTGTTTAATTGACCAACACTGTAGATAAATCTGGGGCATTTGGGTCATGTATGTAGATTTGCCACTACTACCTTTGTTAACAGATGTTTTGGAGTGGGTTGAAGTCATAATTATTCAAATGAATGCTTGTAATTATCATATTGTAGCCAGGTGAATACACGACCACATACAAGAGACATGTAAATTACACGGCTTTCAAGCTTTCATTGTTATAAATCTAAGAAACAACAAATAGGAAGCTGGTGACCATTTTTTGGGGCATTGTAGATGTCAACATAGTAGCTTATTTGGATACTCTTGTATTTCTGTCGTGTGGTCATATAACCTGTGGTGAGCAAAACTGTGGAAATTTGACACTGTAAAGGCCAACATATTGTATTTGATATGCTGAGCTTGATAACTAAAAACGTCTATTTACACATGAGAAACTCAACCAGCCAACCATGGTAGCACTTCCGATATACTGCGACAGAATTTCACTTGTGGATAGCTCAGGAAAATAATTGGTAATTAGTTAATTGTAGGTTATATGTACATCAAAGAAATTTTACTCTTTTTTATTCTGTGATTGTATGAGAAAGGCGATAACCTTCTTCTGATATTCCTTCATGTGGAATCGGGTCTACTTTCTTAACATAAGAAAAGCTGTTTGATTTGCCAGACACTGTCTGCACCACGCTATCACCACAAGTAACAAGAACTGATGTTCCACCATGAGGGTAGAAGAGGACTACAATTATTCATAGGTCCAAAGATAAAAGTAGTCACAAGAAATGCATTACATAGCAAGCATATTGATGTACATCTGTATAGCTAAATGTTGGATGAAGATGAAACACTGCGGAAAAATGACATCTTGCACATGATGTCAAGGCTAAATGATGTCTTTGGGTATATACGAGGTGTGACAAAAATATGTCTTGCTGTTTTCTAACAACAGCAGTAGCAGTAATTGCCATGAAAGGGATTAATTTTTTAAGGAATAAAGAAATGGGCTAATGTCTAGAACATATTGAACTTACAGAAATGAAACTGCAAAATTATAATAACTGTTACTTGGAAAAATTTGTTTCACCTGCTGATCGTTGCACAGATCATGGGGATACTACAAAATTGTCAGGATAGGGAAGAGCCAAAGAAAGTGAAGTGAAGATACGGGCAAAAAGTGTCTGTAAAGGAGCATCATTGATTTTAGAACTGTTACTTCAAGTCAGGGAACTAGAATTTTGAGGTGTAGCATTGAAAAGGTATAGCCTAGCCTCTTTATTGGACATTGAGACGCACATCAACAATGGTCATAGAATATGAGAATGCATTTAAGCAAGATACTGAGAGCATGATCAGTGGGCAATGGTAGAGCAGATATCAATCTGTAGAAACTCGGGACAGGTGCTTAATAGAATGCGCTGGTGGGTTATTCGGTGCGAATCCATAATTACTTTTTTAACACAAAACAACGGACACAATAAAGACGACAGGACATGGCGTCTTGTCCTGTCATCTTTCTTGTGTCCGTTGTTTTGAGCTAAGCAAGGTATTTACTGGAACTTATTTCCAACTGTGGTTTATTGAAGAAACATGATATTTATATGTACAGAACAAGACCAGCATGTGGTATAACATTCATGATAACGCAACCACATATCAGTCACGAGGACGCTCCCTATACAACCAAATCGTAGCAATGCACTAGGACAGAACCATGCGACACAGTATACCAGAAGTGATGAGACAATCGTAATTATGACACAGCATGACAGGAATGTAATGGCGCATTATGGCAACGCACTTCGATGCAAGGAGTAACGCAATGGACAAACACGAGTGATGTACTGCAACTATTGTTGGACAAGAATACATAAACATGCGTTCCAACCCGTGTGTGGAGCAATTCACCTAAGAGAACAAAAATTTCTGAGCAGTCATACGAAATAATAGCCATCAGTAATTTTTCATTCATTGCATTTTTATTTGTCAGAACAAAATAGGCATTTCTTGTAGGGATACCTGGGCAAAAAACTGTTTTTGACAGCTTGACTGGCCCCGGGCAACCTGGAAACATTAAGCATTGGTGACATTCAGGAGATGGAACAGATAAATGATAAAACATAGCCAATAATAACACATGCAGGTGGCATGAACATATTGTTCCACATATACTCACATATGTACTAACGCACGCATATATTGTAGATGCACAAATAAACCGATTAAACTTCAACAGCTCAAAGATATACCAACATTAAATATTTGTAACATATCCATTTCCAACAATGATATAGGTACGTAGTTTACTCGAGATTTAATATAAAACCACTTGTGCAGTTTTCATTAGATGCTGATAGATAACAGTATGCTAAGGCTACATATTTCGAAAATATTCTTTAAGCTGGTTCAAGGTAAAACCCATGGTATGCTTTTACCTTTTTAAGATACAAGGTAAATTCTGTTCACGGGTTTGTAACTTGTAGTTCGTGCGGAAACGCGGTGCAAACCACAAGTCCGTGTTTCGCGTGAATGTGTTACTTAGTGCGGGTTTTAATGATGCTGTGCGTGTAAGCAAATCGTGAAAGGAGCTAGCCGAAAAAGTGAACGAGCGCAAAAGAAGAAAGTTGTACATGTGATGAGAGGCCATATTCTTGTAGGTCTGAAATGCAACGCCAGTGTATGATAAGTACGGAATGTTCGCAATATATCGAACAAACCTTTTTTGTAACACGTGCATTTTAAACCTGTTTGTCCCAGTAGTTGTTGACCATACTATGCTGCACTAGTTGATATGTGCCTGGAAGAGTGCATGATATACTTGAATTTTGACAGATGTCGGAAAAATTGTGCGTCAACCTGCCATCAGTCCAGATGCATGAGATAGTGTTTTGCTGAATACGTTACGTGTATCCCGAGATATACAGGCCGCGAAAGTGACGCCCAGTATTTTGTGTAGGTCAACAAATTCGGTTTCCTGCCGTGCATAATAAACGGCGCCATTAATTGTCAATGGTTTGTTTCTTGCGCGGAGCACAACAATTTCAGTTTTAGTTGGATTCACTTCAAGTCTGTTTTGTTGGGACCAGTAAACAACTTCCCCCAAAAAATGTTACATTTTCCTGCTGAAATATCTTTATCTGGACCTGAAAATGAAACAGTACTATCTTCAGCGTGAATAACGAAATTAAGTAAAGTGTCGATGTCGGGAAGGTCATTTATGAATGTGTTAAATAAGAATGGGCCTAAAACGCTGCCATGAGGTGCACCGGTCCTAATGTTAGATAAGAAGACTGGTTTTCAGCTATTGATACTGTCTGACTTCTGTTCATCAAATAGGTTTTAAAAAGTTTAAGAGCGTTGCCGCATATCCCGTATAGTGAATGCTTTTGTAATCAAATATTATGGTTTACATAATCGAAAGCATTTGTGAAATCAATGAAAAGAGCAAGAGTATAGCGGTTTTTATCTATATTGCATAGTACATGCTGCTTTATTGTTTAGGATGCGGTCTCGGTTGATCTGCGTTTTCTAAATCCATATGAAGCATCTGAAAATATATTAAATATATTATGTTATAGTAAATATTTGTATAATTACGTTATGATATATAATCAATATATGATAATATAATAATGAATTATGTTAATCAAAGCAAAAATTTTCTTGAAAGACATAAAATAATTTTTCCTGTTCTGAAAGAACGGAAATAGCACGTATTGGTCTGTAGTTAGCTACTTTGTTTCTATCACCGCCTTTGCACCGCACAGCTACCTTGTTCTTTTTTATCGCGCTGGGGAACGTTCCACTTTCCAAGACTAAGTTAAAAATGTGAACCAGTACAGGAAAGAGAAAACGCAGTACATACTCGACAGGTTTTATTTGAATATCATCTGCATAGAATGTTTTGCTGTTTTTCAACTTCCTAATCATTACGTGTATTTCTAGCTCATCAGTTGGTGCAAGGTATACACTTTCGGCAGAACGGCTAGCTAATTTCACCTTACCTATGGAAGCATTTTGTCCTGAGGCAATATTGATGAAGTGACAGTTGAAATATTCTGCCGTTGTGTAGCCACTCAGCACTGTGTTGTTACATGTGGTTTGGTTCAGTGGTAGATTTGGAGCCCCCCGACCAAATACATCATTTATAGTTTTTTCAAGCGCTTTCAGGACGCTTTGAAGCTATTCCAGCAAAAAATTTGCTCATAATATGCTTTTTTGGATCGACGAAGTTCTTCGTTAAATTTGTTTCGCGCTTTCTTAAAAGCCTTGAGCGCATCTAACGTTCGCGCACGTAGGAAAGAGTGATAAATGTTATTTTTTTGTTTTATCATTCAGGCATCTAATCGAGCGACCCACGGCTTTCTACTCATTTTAGAAGGCCTAAACGATTTAAAAGTAAAGCATTTAGCGTACAAGTTCACAAAAGTGTTGATAAACTCAAAGTAGGCGTCGTCTGCATTTTTTTTTGTGAAGACCGACGACCCAAAGACTCCAGAGCGCTATCTGATATGTATTGGACCGTGAAACTTGATTGAGCTGTGCATTTGTGATCTTCTGGTAGCTGGTAGAACATGAAAACATGGCAATGTTCGCTAATATCCTGTGCGATAGTACCATCTTGGGTGCGATTTTTTCAGAATTTGTAATGATTAGGTCTAGTGCCGGTGATGTAGTCAAAGTGACACGTGTTGCGGTCTCAATATGGTTAAAAAAACCAGTCGAAATAAGTTTGATCGTGAAATCTACTACGGTTGTTTTCTGCTCAAAGACTAACGTCTTAGAGCAGAAAGTGCCATATTGAAACATTAAAATTACCAGTACATGCTAGGTGGAAATTGCTTGCAGGAAAATAATGTAAAAGCATTCCATAGAAATTCAAGAAAGCCGTAATATCCCCGTTTGGTGGGCGGTAAATGACGCATATTATTTCGAGGTTGCTTCTTAATGTTAGGCATTTATAAGCATCCGCTGTTTTACGAAAATCAGTAACAGGTTCACATTCATCATCAGCATCGACATAGATTGAAACTCCGCCGCCTCTACGATTTGAGCGATTCATGCAGAAGTTTCAAAAACCGTCAAGGCGGAGCACAATGCAACCATCATAATATCAAGTGTCGTTTAGTATTATAATGTTAAATTCAAAAGCAAGGAGTTTAAGAAAATTTACAATGGATTCTCCTTCGTTCGATGCTGCACGGGCGTTCAAATTAAGAACAGATTTGTGAGTGGGCTGCTTCTGTTGAATTGATTCTAGGAGGGAAACCTCGTACTGATCCATATTGCGGAGTCATGCTATTAAGTGCCGCTACTCCGACCTAGGTGTATTACATATCCTAGCAAGAACCTGTTCCTTGTAGATGTACACAACTTCTGTGTCATCAGTTCGTTTCGCCACGATTTTGCCGTTGGCAATCCGCAGAGACTTCCACTTTTGCTAATATTTCTTTTTAATGGCCATTCCAAAAAGCGTTTTTTGTGCTTGGCAGAGATGCTCGTTCCCATAAATTGGAGTCCGGTTGAGAAGTGCAATGTCGGCATTAGTAAAACTAGTTTTCCTTGCGCTTTTTAGGGCTGCTTCTCGTCTGCACGCGACCTGCCTTGAACTACAACGTTCATATTGTCACTGTTCCGAGTCGGCACGAGGGGGCAGCTTTCGATATCACTTGGAGTTTTCGGGTCTTTGATGACGGTACCTATTTCGGACAGGATGTCCGGAACGCTTTCGTCTGCT
Organism: Dermacentor andersoni; assembly: GCF_023375885.2. Taxonomy (NCBI): domain Eukaryota; kingdom Metazoa; phylum Arthropoda; class Arachnida; order Ixodida; family Ixodidae; genus Dermacentor; species Dermacentor andersoni. The sequence continues at coordinate 34,890,405 of NC_092818.1, forward strand.
TGTTTTTCGACTCCCTTTATTTCAAGGTTGCACTTCCTTGAATACTGCTCTGCATTTGCTAAATGATTATTTAGCTCCTCTACCGTACCCTCCAACGCTATGCACTTTTCATTTAGAGCCTCACTTTTCTTTCTGAGTGGCGCGTTTGTTTGGCTTGACGGCACCTCATATTTGACCAGCCTTCACACTCACACAAAAAAGAAGAAAAAAAAGGAGAAAAGAAGTGAGTGGAACATACCATCTGACATTGCCATTTTCAGATCCATGGAATTTCTTTTTCTCAGTTAGGGCGACCAATGGGAAACGTATGCACCTTTCTTTCCCTATTGTAAACTCAGCTGCTTCTATAATTTCGCATATAAGCTTGTTTCTTTCTTTGCACACCACTTCCTTTTCTTTCCATTCAAGCACGCCGCCGCAATCCATACAACGGAAGGCATGGTGATCGGTATATTCTTTAGAGCAGTGGTAGTTGTGCACTGTGAGCCTTGTGCTCAGACATCTACCTCTCTGGCCAACGCACACCTTATCCCTAGTAACCGGAATCGAATAACCAACCTCATTCATGTAGGTGATGTTCGTTTGCTTGTGCTTGATGCGGAGGCCTCCATTGGGTTCTGTGCCTTTCCTTTTTTGCAGAGAGCGGCCAACCACATAGGCACTGAGAATAACACGTTGACACCAGCCTTTCGACCTATTTTACAAAGGTTTTGCGAAATGGTGTGAACGTAGGGAATCACCACTGGTGTTCCACTTTGTGTGCCATGGTCAAATACGATTTGAATGCTCCTGAAACACTTCAGCAGAGCTTATGCTCCTGAGGCAAGAAGCGCCGAAGGTTACCTTGAATTCTCAAGAAGGGTGCCTGGTAGACGAAGCTACCGGCAAGAATACGCAAGCGTGTTATGAAAGTGTCACTGCGCTATGACTCTCTTCGCTAGCTTCGAATGGGCAGAATGAAAAGTAAGGACAGGTTTGCGTCCTCTTGGTTTATCACAACACCGTACGGTGTTGGCATAGCAATAGAGATCAACGTCTAAAAATTGATTAAGCTTGATCCTGGGGACGTACGGGAAATCTTGTTCCTGGGGGCTCCGGTAACCGGAGAATCAGGGAAAACAGGAGAACACCGGGAGAGTATAATAAATGACGTTTGCGTAAACTGATTCGTGATACTGTAAGAAAACAAAAACATCGTCGACGTAACTACAGGCATGAGCACATTGAGAAAGTCAAGGCGCTTTTTTAACTTCTTGTTTCATACAGGTGTGAGCTTGATACCGTAAACGTCCCTCTCTTTTTCTATTGCGCTAAAGGCTTTGCCAATATGAGAAAGATACAGATCACGCAATGACCTGTACACAGATAAACATTGAGGGATCTGTACCTTTCTGTAAATTTTCATTCAGCCCGTTCGAAGCTAATAAAAAGAACGTTAGCTCACTAATGGTTTCATTACTCGCTTGCGAAGTCTTGCATATGCTGGTAGGTTCCTCTACAAGGCACGCCGTCTTGACAATTCAGGGTATCCTTCGGTGCTTCTTGCCTCAGAAGTGGAAGTACTGCTGAAGTGTTCCAGGAGTGCTCAAACAGCATCTGACCACAACGCACGCATTCAAAGAGGTGAGCATTTCTTGCATACAAACCATTTCGCACAACCTTCACAAATTATGATGATGATGAATTTGTTGTTTTTTGGCGCAAGGGCCAATTATGGCCAAAGAGCGCCAGGTCAGTGTTGATGAGTTTGCAGTGGGTAGATGAGTTCCGTTAGTTATTGTGATGTAGCTGTAAAGGGGCCTAAAAGCGATCTCTGTAAAGTGCATAAAAGCTATATGTAATAAAATTATGGCAATGACTAGTGAGTACTACTAAGAACACAAGAGATACATTGTGATAGATTGATCATATTTTAAAATACATGTAGGAAAATGTTTGCAAGACGCACTACTGCCTTAGAGAGCCCTTGAAACGGAAGGGCCTGAAGGCATGTGCTGTAGAAAAATAAGTTATCGCAGCGGCATCCTCTGGAGAGAGGATTTGCTACAAATTCGTAGGGCTAACAACATGTAAGACAACATCGTTTAAGAAGCTTTGGACTGCTCTGGTGCCAAACAACGGTTCTGTACCAAGAAACATTACAGGATGAAAGGGGATGTGCTGCCGGTATGCTAACGGAAAGTGTTTTTTTCTCTCTGTTTCGGCTTCCCGACACTCCAGGAGGGCGTGGAGGACCGTGAGCCTTTCACCGCATCTACCGCAGGATGGTGGCTCATTTCCAGTTAGCAGGAAACTGTGTGTGGCATATGTGTGTCCTATTCTGAGACGACAGAATAGGACTTCTGTTCGTCGTGTTTTTGTTGCGGGCGGCCAATAACCAAGTTTTGGCTTAATCAAGTGAAGCTTATTATTTGTTTCAGCATCCCATAAGCGCTGCCAGTGGCTTCTGAGTTTCTTTCGGATGAATGGCTTTAGGTCTAAGGCAGGTAGTGCAGTGGTAGAATGTGTATCTTGTGAAGCTATTGATGTGGCAATTTGGTCAGCCAGCATATTACCCTCAATGCCCCTGTGTCCAGGTACCCAGCATACTATGACTTGCTGCTGAGACATGTACGATGTGCAAATAACGGAATAAAGCTCAGTGAGTACAGGGTTTCGATGATTGCGGAGGAACATTAGGGCTTTTACGACGCTTAGAGAGTCGGTGTATATGATGGCTTTGTGCAACTTTCTTTTCTTGATTTCTTTAACAGCAGATAGAATTGCATAAGCTTCCGTGGTGAATATGCTTGTTTCCGGATGCAGCCCATCGGACTCAGAGAAGGATGGTCCGATTGCAGCATAAAACACTCCGGCATGCGACTTAGAAGCGTCAGTGTAAAATTCTATGCACGAGTACTTCGATTGAAGTTCCAGGAAGTGCATTCGAATATGTGCCTGTGGGGCGCGTTTCGTCACCTCTACGAATGATGTATCGCATTCTATGGGTTTCCACTGCCATGGCGGCAATGGCTTAGCTGGGACCATTAGGTTTTGCTCAAGAACTGGAACTTGCATTTCCTCAGCAAGCTTTCTAATGCGCAGAGAGAATGGTTCTCGTGCTGCAGGTCGATTATTAAAGAGCTGTGCAGATGCCACGTCGTTTATGCTTACATAAGAGGGATGGTCGCGGTTTGCATTCACCTTTAGAAAGTACATGAAACTAGAGTATGACCTCTGAAGATGAAGCGACCACTTATTAGCTTCAACGTGGAGACTCTCTACAGGACTTGTCCTGAAGGCGCCGGTCGCCAAGCGGATACCTAAATGGTGAACAGGGTCAAGCATCTTCAAGGCGCTTGGACTGGCAGATTGATATACTATGGCCCCATAGTCTAAGCGCGTGCGTATAAGACTTTTGTAAACGTTCATCAGACATTTCCTGTCACTGCCCCATGTTTTATGCGATAAAAGTTTAAGAAGGTTCATTGTTTTTAGACATTTCTCTTTTAAGTGCTTTAACTGTGGAATGAAGGTCAGTTTTGAATCTAATATGATTCCTAAAAATTTGTGTTGTGTGACAACTGGTATGTGTTGTCCATGTAGTTCTAGGCTGGGCGCTGCAAATAAGCCTCTTTTTCGCGTGAAAAGAACACATGAGCTTTTAACAGGATTCAGTTTAAAGCCATTTTCCTGTGCCCATTTACACACTTTGTTCAAGCAAAGCTGGACATGTCGCTCACATATAGAAAGGTTGCATGATTTGAAACCCAATTGCACGTCATCTACGTACACCGAATAAAACATGCCCTGCGGTATATATAAGCGTAAGGAATTCATTTTGATTATAAAAAGGGTACAGCTTAATACCCCTCCTTGCGGCACACCGGTTTCTTGTGTAAACGGCTTGGATAGAGCATTGCCCACCCTAACTCGAAATGTACGATTTGATAGGTAACTTTCAATTACATTAGGCATATTCCCTCGAATACTCATTTCTGAGAGGTCACGCAATATCCCATATCTCCAAGTCGTGTCATATACCTTTTCCATGTCTAGGAAAACAGAAAGAAAGAACTGGTTATGGATAAAGGCGTCACGAATGCCTGCCTCAATGCGTACGAGCTGGTCAGTAGTCGACCTACCCTCTCTGAAGCCGCACTGATAAGGGTCGAGCATTTTATTCGATTCAAGGAAATGTAGAAGACGGCGATTTATCATTTTCTCGAACAGTTTGCATAAGCAACTTGTCAGTGCTATTGGACGGTAACTTGAAACGTCGGATGGATCCTTGCCTTGTTTCAAGACCGGCACTACTAAAGCTTCTTTCCATGAGGATGGGAGGTATCCAGCAGCCCAAACAGAGTTAAAAAGTGCCAGAAGTGTCATGTGTGTATCAGTGTGTAGGTTTTTAATCATGTCATACATGATTTTGTCAACTCCAGGTGCAGAGCTCATGCACGAGCTTAACGCCGCTCTAAGCTCGGCAATATCAAAAGGACAGTTGTACGGTAGATTTGCTCTGCATTTACGGTTTACTGACTAAAGTTTTGTTATTTTCTTATATTGAGCGAATGTTTTTGAATAGCTTATGGAACTTGATACACGTGCGAAATGTTCTCCAAGGGCATCGGCCTGCTTTTCCAAGGTATTCCCTCGCTCATCAATCAAAGGTAATGGGTTGATCTGCTGCCCTTTTAGCCTTCTCAGCCCGTCCCATACTTTAGCCTCCTGGGTATAGGAGTTGATGCCTGAGAGAAAACTCTCCCAGCTTGCTCTTCTAGCCTGCCGTCTTGTGCGCCGTCCTTGTGATTTGATGTGTTTAAATGCGATGTAATTTTCCGCCATAGGATATTGGCGCAGTCTGCCCCACGCCTTATTTTGTCTTTTTCGTGCATCCCTGCAGTCTTCATTCCACCAAGGAACTCATTTCTTAGTTGAGTGGCCATTTGTTTGTGGAATGAACTTTTCAGCTGCATCAATAATAAAAGCGGTAAAATATGCTACAGCGTTATCCATGCTAAAATCGCGTATAAAATCTTGTGATAAGTAAGTAGATTCCTTAAAACCTTTCCAATCAGCGGAGTCAAGTTTCCACCGACGTACCTGTGGGCGAGTGTCGTGTCGTGTTAGTAAGTTTAAAGTTATCGGAAAGTGGTCACTCCCAAATGGATTTTCTATAACATTCCATTGTAAGTACGAGAGAAGTATGGAAGATCCAAGTGCTAAATCTATGCAGGAGTATGAATTATGCGCAGCATTGTAGTAGGTGGGTTTTTTTCTATTAAAGAGGCACACACCGGACGTAACAAGAAAGGCTTCGATCAGTCGACCCCTCGAATCAGTCCTGGAATCTCCCCAGAGACTGTTGTGCGCATTAAAGTCCCCGACAATAAGAAATGGCTCTGGAAGTTGATCAATGAGTTCGTGGAATTCAATTTTACTCATGTGATAGTTTGGAGGTATGTAGATAGAGCAGACGGCTACTAACTTATTAAAAAGAATTGCGCGAACCGCAACTGCCTCGAGGGACGTCCTAAGCGGCAAGTATTGGCAAGCAACAGTTTTATGGACAATTATCGCTACACCGCCGGATGAGGTGTTGATGATGATGATATGTGGTGTTTAATGGCGCAAGGGCCAAGTATGACCAAAGAGCGCCACGCCAAAAGGTAATTTTAACAATGTATTGTGAATGCAGTGGATAGTGGATTTATTATGGTAAATGTGACATGGCTGTAAAAAGGCCTAAAAACTGTCGCTGTAAATGGCGTAAAATAAATAGGTACTAAAATGATGACACTGATTAGGGCATGGACGATGGCAATTGGGTTTCGTTAAAAAACATGATGGAACAAGGCAACACATAACAATTATAGTAGAACCTCAAGAGAGCCCTTTTATTAGAAGGGCTGTTAGTCGTCTGCTAAACATTTCCTGTCCAAATGGTTTTGAGAGTATCTGTTTCCAATAAAAACTGTAAGACTAATTTCATGTTAAAAAGCGGTTCATCACTAAGAAAAAATGCAGGGTGAAGAGGTGTATTTTCACGATATGCAGAAGGAAAATACTTTTTCCTCTCTGTTTCTATTGCAGGGCATTGAATAAGAACATGGAGTACTGTGAGACTCTTGCCGCACTTACCACAAGTCGGGGGATCGCCTCCAGTCAAGAGATAAGAGTGACTACCGTATGTGTGGCCTATTCTTTGTCGGCAAAGAATTACTTCCTTGTAACGTGCTGTTTTCCCACTGATCCAGTTCCCCAGTTTTGGTTTTATTATGTGAAGCTTATTCATTACTTGTGTATCCCACTTGCCTTGCCAATGATTCCTTAATTTACGGCGTAGAAAAGGCTTTAGGTCTGTCGCAGGGATGGGAATATTTCCATCTCTGTCGCTAAAAGTTACGGATGTAGCGCTTTCGTCAGCTGCTTCGTTCCCTTTTATACCTTTGTGACCGGGTACCCAGCATATGACAGTCACTTGATTGCACATATATAGGGCGCACAATAAGTTATACAGCTCATTCAAAACGGAATTCTTATGTTTTTGTAAACTAATTAGTGCTCTCACGACACTTAACGAGTCTGTGAAGAGAACAGCCTTAGCGATGTTTGTGAGCCTGATGTGTTTAATAGCCGTGAGTATAGCGTATGCTTCCGCTGTAAAGATGCTTGTGTGTGGGTTTAGTGTCCCAGATATTGAAAATGATGGTCCAAGAGCTGCGTAAGCAACACCATCAGCAGACTTCGAAGCATCCGTGTAGAATTCAGCACAGGAATACTTCTCTTTTAGTTCAAGAAAATGTGATTTTATGTGAGCCTCAGGCGCTCGTTTCGATATTTCTAGAAAAGATATGTCACATTGGATAGTTTGCCAGTCCCAAGGCGGTGGGAACCGAATAGAAGCCATTAGGATATTTTCTACAAAATGGACGCCTGTTTCTTCTGACAGTGCTTCCACTCGGAGGGACAGAGGAGGCCTGATGGCTGGGCGGTTACGGAATAGCCTGGCAGTGGACAAGTCGCTTATTGCAAAATGACATGGATGCTGAATATCTGATTTAACTTTCAAGGCGTAAGAAAAAGATAAATATGCTCTTTGTAGATGAAGAGACCATTCGTTGGATTCAACGTACAGGCTCTCTACAGGACTAGTCCTGAAGGCACCTGTAGCAAGACGGATACCCAAGTGGTGAATCGAATCTAACATCTTCAAGGCACTAGGCGTAGCAGAACTATACACTATAGCACCATAGTCAAGGCGTGACCTTATCAGACTTTTATACAGGCTCAAAAGGCATCTTCTGTCACTTCCCCAGGATGTACAGGACAAGAGCTTCAGAAGATTCATTGTCTTCATGCACTTCGCTTTAAGATATTTCAAGTGGGGGATAAATGTTAATTTAGTGTCTAATATGAGGCCCAAAAATTTGTGTTCATGGCTCACTCGGAGCTGTTGTCGATTAAGATAAATAGCGGGTTCAGGTAATATACCTCTTTTGTTCGAGAAGAGAACACACGTGCTTTTTTGCGGGTTTAATTTAAACCCATTCTCGTCAGCCCACATTGACAATTTGTTTAGCCCAAGCTGCACATGTCGCTCACAGATGGAAAGACTACATGATTTAAAACCTATTTTTACGTCATCTACATACACAGAATAAAACATTGTACGTGGTATGATAGTATAAAGTGAGTTCATTTTTATAACGAATAGAGTGCAGCTAAGCACGCCAACTTGTGGTACGCCTGTTTCCTGTGTAAATACACGAGATAGCACATTACCAACTCTGACGCGGAACGTGCGGTTAGACAGGTAACTTTCGATGACATTCAGCAAATTACCTCGGACTCCCATTTCGGCCAGATCACGGAGAATTCCGAACCGCCACGTGGTGTCGTAAGCCTTCTCCATGTCAATAAATACTGACAAAAAGAACTGCTTGTGTACAAAAGCATCGCGAATATTCGTCTCGATGCGGACAAGGTGATCAGTTGTGGATCTACCTTCCCTGAAACCACACTGTAGGGGATCTAATAGTTTGTTACTTTCAAGAAAATGAAGGAGACGCCGGTTAACCATTTTTTCAAAGAGTTTACATAGGCAACTTGTCAACGCTATAGGCCTATAGCTGTTGACTGAAGTTGGGTCCTTGCCGTCTTTTAGTATTGGAACAATTATTGCTTCCTTCCAGGCGGATGGAATGTACCCGGCAGAGAACACAGAGTTGAAGAGTGTCAGTAGTGTTTTGTGGGTCTCAGGGTGTAGGTGTTTGATCATTATATACAATATTCTGTCACTTCCTGGAGCGGACTTGTTACAGCCATTCAGCGCAGCCTGAAATTCCGCCATGTTAAATGGGCGGTTGTAAGGTTCGTTGCTATTTCCTTTCCGACTCAGAGGCAGTCGTTCCGCTTGTTGCCGGTATCTCAGAAATGTGTCTGAATAGTGGGATGAGCTAGAAATCCTTTCAAAATGTACCCCTAGAGAGTCGGCTTGGTCAATGAGTGTGTCTCCTTGTGTATTTACCAATGGTAGAGGATGAGTTTCGCGGCCTTTTATTTTGTTTACCCTGTTCCAGGCTTTTCCCTCGTCTGTATAAGAATTAATACTAGAGATGTATTTTTGCCAGCTTTCCCTTTTGGCAAGGCGGCGCGTCCTTCTACCTTCTGATTTCATTTTCTTGAAGCTAATCAAGTTGTCGGTAGTTGGGCAGTCGCGAAGGCGACTCCAAGCCTTATTTTGATTTTTGCGGGCTTCCTTACACTGCTCATTCCACCAAGGAATACGCCGTTTAGAGGGTGATCCATTCATCTGAGGGATACATATTGATGCAGCATCAGTTATACATGCCGTCAGATAAGATGCTATATCATCGATTGAGAGAGTGCAGATCTCATCCCAGGTCAAATGTTTGAGCTCTCTGTATCGTTTCCAGTCAGCACAGTCGACCTTCCAACGTGGCAGATGTGGGGAACAATTATCGCCTTTTGTTAATCTTAGGATAATTGGGAAATGGTCACTCCCATATGGATTTTTAATCACGTCCCACTCCAGGTATGGAACTAGTGTACTTGATGTTATACTTAAGTCAATGGATGAGAACGTTTTGTTAGCCACGCTGTAGAATGTGGGTTCTTTTTTGTTTAGTAAGCATGCATTGGAGGATAAAAGGAACTTTTCTAATAAGCGCCCTCTCGTATCACAACGAGAGTCTCCCCAGAGGGTGTTATGTGCGTTTAAATCACCTACTACAATGTAAGGTTCGGGGAGTTCTGCGATAAAGCTCTGGAATTCTATTGTGGAAAGTTTATGGCATGGAGGGATGTACAGAGAGCTAACTGTTACTAACTTATCAAATAGCACGGCTCTGATTGCCACTGCCTCAAGGGACGTTTGCAGATGTAAATGTTGGCAGGCGATACTCTTATCAACTATAATAGCAACACCGCCTGACGAGGCAAGAGCGTCACGGCGATCTTTGCGGTAATGGGCATATTGTTTGAGAAAGTTAGTATGTGAAGGATTGAGGTGTGTCTCTTGCACACACAGCACCCTTGGATTAAACCTGCGCAGGAGTTCCTTAATATCATCAAGATTATGTAATAAACCTCTCACATTCCAATGCATTATCTGTGTGTCCATATTGGAGGTGTTTTATGGTGTGTGTCAAGAGATCAATTAGGTTGGCTCAAGGGACCTTTTCAGGCCCCTTGATGCGGGGTATTTCTTTTTTCTTGGCGCGCTCCAAGGAGCCACGCCGTTCCCTCGGCGTCTGAGACGCCGGATAAGTTTTTGTGACATCCATCGCCTCGTCAGAGGCGCTGGATGACGCCCGCTCAGCGGGCACGCGCGGGGGTTTTTCGGGCCTGTCTGCACGAGCAGTGGCCCTGGGACCAGCAGGCTCGGAAGTCTGCTGGCCCTTCGTGGTAGGGGGCGGAAGAGCAGTGACTGCTCCCGCCAGTGGGGCTGATGGCGTAACCGCCGTCACACTCCGTGTGACTTGCGCGGCCGCCAGAAGATGTGGCGCTGCCCCCCGGCGCGTCACATCACTGTAGGACGGATTCGATTGGTTGTTGACACTAAAACGCTTGCGCGCTTCTGGAAAAGAGATGTTTAGTTTTACCTTTAGTTCGATTATTTGTTTTTCTTTCTTCCATGACGGGCACGATCGCGAATAGGCGGGGTGGTCTCCGTCACAGTTAGTACAGTGGGTTGTAGAAGAACAGTTGTCTGAAGAGTGGTCTTTAGATGCACATTTTGCACAAGTGGCACGCCCTCGGCAGCTCTGAGACCCATGCCCAAAACGCTGACACTTGAAGCATCGGCGCGGATTGGGAATGTACGGTCGTACGCGTAGTTTACAATATCCTGTCTCTAATGAATCAGGTAGTCCGCTTGTTCCAAATGTTATTATTATATGCTTTGTTGGAATTTCCTTGTCGTCACGCCTTAACTTAATTCGTTGAACCTTTACCACGTTTTGGTCTTGCCATCCCTCCAACAGCTCGCTCTCACTAAGATCAAGGAGGTCGTCATCAGAAATGACACCACGCACAGTGTTCATAGACCGGTGGGGGCCCACAGATACAGGAATGTCACCAAACGCAACAAGTTTCGTCAGTGTGCTGTATTGGAGCTTGTCACGCACTTCCAGAAGAAGGTCGCCGCTTCCCATCTTCGTTACTTTGTAACCAGAACCGATTGCTTCTGTCAGGCATTTTGCGACCACAAACGGGGATATTGTGCGGACTGTCTTGGTTTCGTGTTGACTATGTATTACGTGGTACTTGGGAAATATTTCTTTTGGTTTGAAGAGAAAGTTGAAGGTTTCATCGGTGCGCCCCCTCTTCAGGGAGCGATCAGGGAGTGTGGGGAAATTTGAAGCCATATATAGGATTACTGTATTCGGAAGGAATGCCCGCCGCCCACCTCGGAGCCCAACCTGGGGACGTCACAGGATCAGAAAAATTCTATTCTGCGTACGCCAGCGGTACGTTCCCACTATAACCTAATATATATATACCCAAGACTGGATATATTACACAAGGTTAACCCTTGCCGCCCGGAAATACGGAAGTAATTAGAAGTGAAGAGAAGACAGGAAAGATGGAAAAGTGGGAGAGAAAGACGAAGAATGGAGAGAAGGACAGGAAAAGGCGACTGCCGATTTCCTCCAATTGGGTCAGCCTGGAGGTGCCGTCTATGTGAAGCCGAGGCCGAAGAGGTGTGTTGCCTCCGCCGGGGGGCCTTAAAGGTCCAAACACCCTGCATCGGCTCAACCCCCAGGATCCCCTTTTCCCCAGACACGGCTAAGCCGCGCACGGCTACACGCGGGAGGGTCCAACCCTCGTGTGCTCGGGTCCGTGGTGTCGCCACACACCAAACGCCTGCTGACGCAGACGCCCCTGCGGGGGCTGGATGAGGTGTTGACCACGTCACGATCTTTACGAAAAATAATGTGTGACCGGAGAAAATTTGTCTGTGTAGCTTTTGAGTGCGTTTCCTGAACACACAGTACCTTTGTATTAAGTTTGTGTATGAGTTCTGTTACGTCGTCAAGATTGTGGATGAGACCTCTCACATTCCATTGCATAATTTGTGTATCCATTTTGATAGAGTTGGATACTGTGTGTTCTGGAAAGGAAAGGTTAGTTCACCAGCGCTTTGCAGGCGCCGTGACGGTAGTTTTCTCTCTTTTGGAGCGATCGAGAGATCCTCGCCGCTCCTTAGGCGCTGGTGGCGCCGTCTTGCTGGTGGTTGTGTCCATCGCCTCTAGCGAGGCGCTGGACACGGGCTCTTCCGAGCGCTTTGCTTGACGTGAAGGCCTCGGCACCTTGGACGACGAGACCTTCGCGGTCACCTGCCCGGAGGTAGATGGCCCCGTCTGCTGGGGTGACGGAGCAGCGCTAGCTGCAACCGCCGCGGGGGCAGGTGGCGTAACTGCCGACTCACTGCTTGCGGGTCGGACAGCCGCCGAAAGCCGTTGTGTCGCTGCCCCCTGACGCGTCACATCGGCAAAGCTACTCTTAGGCAGGTATGACACCCGCCTACGTGCCTCCTTGAAAGATATGTTTTCTTTGACTTTGATTGTCACAACCTCTTTTTCTCTTTTCCAGGACGGGCAGGACCGCGAGTATGCGGCATGCTCGCCATCACAGTTGACACAATGTGGAGTTTTCTGGCACATTTCGGAGGAATGTTCATCGTCACTGCACTTGGCACATGTCAGCCGGCCTCGACAGTTCTGTGAACTGTGGCCAAAGCTTTGGCACCTAAAGCATCTAAGAGGATTGGGCACGTACGCCCTGACACGGAGCTTGATGTACCCGGCCTCGATTGACTCGGGCAGGACACTCGAACCGAAGGTGATTATGAAGTGTTTGGTTTGGATTTCTTTGCCATCTCGTCTCATTTTAATTCTTTTGACATTTATAACATTCTGTTCACTGAAGCCCTCCAAGAGCTCAGCCTCAGTGAGCTCCAGCAAATCATCATCCGAGACAACGCCGCGGGAGGTATTCATCGTGCGGTGAGGGGTTACTACTACTTGGGTCTCTCCAAATGATACTAGTTTAGGCAGTTTACCAAATTGCTTCTCATCGCAGAGCGCCAAGAGGAGGTCACCGCTTGCCATCCTCGAAGCCTTATATCCTGGACCAAACACTTCTGTAAGAGTCTTCGATACAAGGAACGGTTAGATTGTTCGCACTTGTTTAGCTGGTTTTTCTGAGTGGATTACGTGAAAACGAGGAAAATTGTGGACTTGCCGTCCGAAAAACTGAAAGACTTCTTCGGTGCGCCCTCGTTTCTGAGGGCGATCAGGGAGTTTAGGAAACGCGTTTTCCATAGATACAGTTGGGTTTTCGGCCGCGATGCCGACCACCCACCATGGAGCCCAAGAGGGGGACGTGACAGGAGTTCCTGCTAGAGAAAACCTGCCAACGCCAGCCGTACATCGCTGCTATAACCAAATACTGCATAACCAAGGCTGGCTAGCTACACAAGGTTAACCCTTGCCGCCGGGAAACTAGGAAGTGAGGAGAAGTGATGAGAAGACAGGAAAGATGAAAAAGACGAGAGAGAAAGACGAAGATTGGAGAGGAGGACAGGAAAAGGCGACTGCCGATTTCCTCCGGGTGGGTCAGTCCGGGGGTGCCGTCTATGTGAAGCAGAGGCCAAAGGGGTGTGTTGCCTCCGCCGGGGGGCCTTAAAGGTCCAAGCACCCAGCATCGCCTCAACCCCCAGGATCCCCTTTTCCCCAGACACGGCTAAGCCGCGCACGGCTACACGCGGGAGGGTCCAACCCTCATGTGCTCGGGTCCGTGGTGTCGCAACACACCAAACGCCTGCTCACGCAGGCGCCCCTGCGGGGTTCACAAATTAGGTCATATGGCTGGTGTGAAGATGTTGTTATCGCTGCCTATGTGGTTGTCTGCACTCTGCAACACACAGAACACACAGAAGATACCAACGGATCTCTCTGCAATAAATCACAAGCAACCGTACCCCACTTGCAAGCAGGGGATTGACAAGGCAGACAAGGCAGTCGGGGAATATGGCATAGGCACTAGGAATAGCAGGGGAGAGTTATTAGTAGAGTTTGTGGAACAGAGTAATGTATGGATAATGAATACCTTCTTCCGCAAGCGGGATAGCCGAAAGTGGACGTGGAGGAGCCCAAACGGCGAGACTAGAAATGAAATACACGTCATACTCTGCGCTAACCCTGGCATCATAGAAGATGTGGACGTGCTCAGCAAGGTGCGCTGCAGTGACCATAGCATGGTAAGAACTCGAATTAGCCTAGACCTGAGGAGAGACCGGAAGAAACTGGCACATAAGAAGCCGATCAATGAGTTAGCGGTAAGAGGGAAAATAGATGAATTCCAGATCAAGCTACAGAACAGGTATTGGGCTTTAACTCAGGAATAGGACCATAGTGTTGAAGCAGTGAAAGACGATCTTGTGGGCATCATTAAGGAGTGTGCAATAGAAGTCGGTGGTAACTCCGTTAGACAGGATACCAGTAAGCTATCGCAGGCGACGGAAGATCTGATCAAGAAACGCCAATGTATGCAAGACTCTAACCCTACAGCTAGAATAGAACCGGCTGAACTTTCTAAGTTAATGAACAAACGTAAGACAGCTGACATAAGGAAGTATAATATGGATAGAATTGAACATGCTCTCAGTAACGGAGGAAGCCTAAAAGCAGTGAAGAAGAAACTAGGAATTGGTAAGAATCAGATGTATGCGCTAAGAGACCAAGCCGGCAATATCATTACCAATATGGGTGAGATAGTTCAAGTGGCTGAGGAGTTCTATAAAGATTTATACAGTACCAGTGACACCCACGAAGATATTGGAAGAGAGAATAGTCTAGAAGAATTCGAAATCCCACAGGTAACGCCGGAAGAAGTAAAGAAAGCCTTGGGAGCTATGCAAAGGGGGAAGACAGCTGGGGAGGATCAGGTAACAGCCGATTTGTTGAAGGATGGTGGGCAGATTGTTCTAAAGAAACGGGCCACCCTGTATACGCAATGTCTCATGACTTCGAGCGTACCGGAATCTTGGAAAAACGCTAACATAATCCTAATACATAAGAAAGAGGACTCCAAGGACTTGAAAAATTATAGACCGATCAGCTTACTGTCCGTTGCCTACAAAGTATTTACTAAGGTAACTGCAAATAGAATCTAGAACACCTTAGACTTCCGTCAACCAAAGGACCAGGCAGGATTCCGTAAAGGCTAATCAACAATAGACCATATTCACACTACCAATCAGGTGATAGAAAAGTGTGCGGAATATAACCAACCTTTATATGTAGCTTTCATTGATTACGAGAGAGCGTTTGATACAGCCGAAAGCTCAGTATTCATGGAGGCATTGTGGAATCAGGGTGTAGACGAGCCGTATGTAAAAATGCTGAAAGATATCTATAGCCGCTCCACAGCCACCGTTGTTCTCCAGAAAGAAAGCAATAAAATCCCAATAAAGAAAGGCGTCAGCCAGGGAGATACGAGCTCTCCATTGCTATTCACAGCGTATTTACAGGAGGTATTCAGAGACCTGGATTGGGAAGAGTTGGTGATATGAGTTAATGAGAATACCTTATTAACTTGCGATTCGCTGATGATATTGCCTTGCTTAGTAACTCAGGGGACCAACTACAATGCATGCTCACTGACCTGGAGAGGCAAAGCCGAAGGGTGTGTCTAAAAATTAATCTGCAGAAAACTAAAGTAATGGTAAACAGTCTCGGAAGAGAACAGCAGTTTACGATAGGTAGTGAGGCACTGGAAGTTGTAAGGGAATACATCTAGATAGGACGGTCAGTGACGGCGGATCCGGATCATGAGACTAAAATATTCAGAAGAATAAGAATGGGCTGGGGTGCGTTTGGCGGGCATTCTCAGATCATGAACAGCAGGTAGCCATTATCCGCCAAGAGAAAAGTTTATAACAGCTGTGTCTTACCAGTACTCACGTACGTGGCAGAAACCTGGAGGCTTACGAAAAGGGTTCTACTTTATTTGAGGACGACGCAACGAGCTATGGAAAGAAGAATGATAGGTGTAACGTTAAGGGATAAGAAAAGAGCAGATTGGGTGAAGGAACAAACGGAAGGTAATGATATCTTAGTTGCTGCCCTAAAGCCACGACCCGGTAGGATACATAACAGAACAAAAAACAATAAAGCAAAACAAATTATCTTCGTTTTCTTTTCTAGCACCTAACCAAGTATACTTGATTTGTCAAGGTACTTGAGGTCTTTATTTGACATTGAACTGCGTAGAGCCGCACCTGAGGCAAAGCAAGCGGTGGAGCATTTATTTCAAACTTGTGCTTCCAGCTCGCTCGTTCACATGGGGACAAACGAAATCCATCTGCCTGCCCTGTGTGAATAATAATCATTCTGTGGGAAATTGTTACCACAATACCCTGATGCAAGTACACCAATTCACAGTTTTCCAAACGTGCTGCTGCTTCTCAAGCTGTGTGTATTCATGTGTTGGTTCTGAAACTGCAATGTCAGTGCTTCCTTTAAAACTGCGTCCACCCGTTTGAAATGTTTTGTGATAAGTGATCTGACGATAGTTTATCATCCCCAGAGATGGCATTGTTCTGAATAGCAACTTGTTGCAGGAGTATCTTGGCTACTTACGCAGCACAGCATGGCTAGGATGGCAATCTCAGTGTTGTTGTAAGTGCTTGCCATAACATTTTTAGCAACGGTAGGACCTATCGCGGCAGCGGACACGACTGTTTTTCTTGAGTCAATGGCATCCTTTATTACGCGTTTACATGCCCTTGCCTCAAAGAATAAAGCTGGCTGAAAAAGAGGCTGAAAGCACTCCACTCGTACCCCTTGCAGCGGTTTGGTAATGTGCTGTGGCCATGAATATTTGCAACAAAATTTCATATTTGCTTACATTGCTTTTACAAGTTAACATCTGATTTCCACATCACACAAATAGCAAGACTGAAATAATAAATGGAATGGTGAGCTTACAAATTATGCATTGAGCCATCATAAATACAGATGGCGTAATAGGGTGCTCACTGGCACTGAACATATTCTAATTTATACTGAATGATTGTAGTCAGTCAAAATGAAGATTCCTCTATTCAACAAATACGCAATTGAACAGTGGTCTCGCGGAAAAAATGCAGTACTGACAAACAGTAGAAGAGCCGCCTATTACATCAGACTAGTCAGATTGTAGGGCAATAGACCAATAGGCTTGTAGGCCGATAGACATGTAGGCTGGTAGGCTTGAGGCTGATATATTTGTATACCTAGGCTTTTAGAACGACAGGCTTCTAGGCCAACATGCTTGAAGACCATCAAAGTCCCAAATTACGGTTAGCCAAGAGACATGTAAGCCGATAGCCTGGTGCAATTTTGACTCTGTAGTGTTCCCGTACTTGTGTGATTGTGACTACGCACCTGGCCGGCCGGCCAAATGCCGTAGGCGTACTTGCCCGCTAGCAGCTATGACAACTTGCATGCCCGATATATCAAAGCATGCAGACGCAAGCATTATTCAGTCGTTTATTCTACATTCATTTGTTATGATATCACTACCGGCAGCACGTGTCCCCACCAATGAGCTGTATTTTGGAGTAGACCACTCAAGTTCCTCTGAAGATTTTTCTTACAATGTATTGCTGTTCTCGCCTGCGTGTAAGCGCATCGTCCGTCTGCGTCATCACACCCATGTTATAGTATACATAGACATATCGGTGGTCATAGCCTTTATAAAAGAAAGGTACGCTTCTGATTGGTGTGCACGCCATGACTACGCAAGACTTTGTACGGGAAGCTGCTCCCTACAGAAGAATTGCTGTTTTGACGCATGGAGCCATAACTTCATTGTAACCCATCATGAAGCACATGCATGCAGTGACATCATAGGCAGTATATGTTACCTAGATCATCATGTTTCTCTTTTCAATTACAACTTTATTTGAATAACGGCACCTATTTTAGATAAACAAATGTTTACCAAGTCCGTGGTTAAAATGACATTCCACATCAGAGCCCATGTCTTTTAATGACGCCGTCTATATTTCCAAAATCTAGATCTCCAAGCATTCACGATATCCTAAGAAAGCAGACAGTGGTAGTGTAGCTCAATGGCATTGCGCCGTATGGCTAATACTGATGTAGTACTGAGAGTCACTCGTGTGATTATTAGATGCCCAGGTTTACATACTTGGTGTAGCATATTGATTCCGGCGACTAAACATTCTCGCTGTTTACAACACATGCAAAGGTTTGGAGTTTGAAAACTTTTATTCTCATTTCCATATTTCACGAAAATCACCACCGCAGCCTAGTGGAGCTCTATAAATCGTAACTCTCCTTCTGAAAGGCCATACTCCTCGAAGTCTCGTACCCACAGGGTATTTTAGCTGTCTGTAATATAACCGAAGGCGCTGTATGTCTACAGGCCACCGAACATAAGAGTAATATTCGATGCCCTCTTTAGGAAACATAGTATGATATCCGTTTTTTGATAAAACCTTGAAGCCCATGTTTACAACACAACCGTGTGTGTATCCAGGAAAACCAGGGATATCTGGTGGGTAGTCCATTTCTTTGTCTAATCTATATGCGTAATCTAAAAATAAGAAAATGGGACCCATTCAGAAAACAGATTCAGCTTTACTGGACATTGGTATTTAGTTATTTTGGGTAACACCACATGCCAAATTACCTTTATCTCTTGAAATTACCTCAATGTATTAAGTTACGTCAGCGAAGAAAACGAGACTTCAAAACTGCTTATAAAAACCGAGCTTTGCGACCAAGCAAATTCCATGGCATTCTTTTTCAGGTGATGGGCTGCCTGTCTTCTCTTTGTCACAGATGAATAGCACTGCAAGAATCCCAGGCAGCACACCAGCAATGGTCCAACCATGGCCCAATGCTGGCAGAAATTGGTACCAATATTGGACCAATGTTGGCATATTGGCAAAGTGCAACCCAATCCAATGTTGGCGCAGCATTAAAGCCAAGATTGGACCAATGTTATGCCAATGCAGCAGTCATTGTGCTGCCAGCGTAGGACCAGCGTTGAAGCCAAGATTGGACCAATGTTATGCCAATGCAGCAGCCATCGTGCTTCCAGCGTAGGACCAGCGTCAAAGCCAAGATTGGACCAATGTTATGCCAATGCAGCAGCCAACGTAGGACCAGCGTTGAGCCATATCGTTGCCGTTATTAATGCCAGCTTTGAGCCAATGCAGGAGCCATTGCGCTGCCAGCGTAGGACCACTGTTGAACCATATCGTTGCCATTACTAGTGCCACCTTTGAGCCAATGCCCTTTGCATGACGAATATTTTATATACGCTGGCTCTAGAGCACGCAGCCATTCTTGCCGCAAACATTTTGCTAGGGGCACTTTTATAGCAATTGTCCCCATATCGTCTTCCTCAATAATAGCTAGGAAAGCTCGACAAAAAGATGTCAAGAAGCAGAATTCATCTATACCTGCAGATAATAATAAAAAAATAATGAAATTGAGTTTTATGACAGTTTATTTGCGACTAAGTTTTCACAAACAGGCATTTTCCGTGGATCTAGATGGGTGACGCTCGGTTATCTTCAAGCAGAGGATTTACAGGCACTTCCCTCAGGATAGGAATTGGGCAAGGTGCTGAGGATGGTGGGCTGGCCAGGGGTTTCAGGGCAGGGAGCTGACGTCCGTAGGCAGGTTGGCCAGTGCTTGGATGACGGCGGGCTGATCAGGCCCCGAGGACCACGATAACGCGTTGGTTTCTTTGAAATTGCTACCACTTCCCATAGCGACTTCACCATTACTTGGAGGAGATGCTTGCACTGTAAAATAAAAAGAAATATTATCAGAGCTGTTGGTATGACAAATGTATGCGGCAGTGTTTTTACTGGAAAAATCGCTATGCCGCAACAGTACTATAAGTCAGAGCAGAGAGTTCGAAGGGGTGAATCAAGAAACTATCTTGCAAGGGATTTGTCAGGTAACGCTTTTTAATATTTCGACATATATGGCATATTTCGCAGAAGGCGTAACAGAATATTTTGAACAAACATAATATGCGCAGGATCCGCCCGCCTTGTTTACACTCCACATCTAGTCAGCGTAGCACTTTATAATTAAAGAATTGCAGCAAAACCTGCAACAGCACAAAAAAGCCTAGTTTCAGACTGTCGAGACACAATGCGGCCTTCGTGCGAAATTTTTAATGTGAAAACCAAATACTTCCGTGAGGAAGCACTGGCAAAAGAGGCATCTATTATACGGAAAGAAAGAAATACTGCCGGCTGGAAATGATGCTTGACCTAGAACAGTGAGAAGAAGCGCGGTTCTTCAGTATGACTAGCAGGATCAGGCCGCAATCAGGCAGGATCAGGAATTTGGGTGAAATTCACAGAGATCTATACGTGTTCTACTCCGGGCACTATTCAAAAGCTGCGAATAAAAAATAGCTTTGTAATTACAGGCACTCTACATTAGCCAGGGCTGTTTCAGTAATATACATACCGCGTGATATTGCTCCTTATAAAACTTATAACATGCGCAAAACAAATGCACTCACCATTGTAAGATCCCTGCTTCTGTGTATCCGAGTTCACCCCACATCGAGGACGGTAGCCAAGAGCGCCGACTTTTTTTCTAGTTGTTCTTTCGCGTATATTAATTCCAACACACACAAAAATTCGTGGCCACTTTGCTGCGTATTTCAAGATGTAGGCTTCTCAGTAGGAATGACGACCGCAAGCGCGCATTTTTCACGATAGGAGTGCGCTGACAAAAACGGACAAGATGGCAAGCACTCGGGTGGTGTTGCACCCATTCGGCCAGCTAGCGATGCCTAGAAGGAAAGAGTGAAAGGAAAGGGTGAATGAAGAAAACGCCGTCAACGCCACTCCCCCCACCCCCCCACCTGGCCTAGCACGACCGCGTTTTATGGGTGGCAGGGTCGGAGGGAGAGCAGGAGGACAATAGTGACCCCGCCACTTTCCCCCGTGCTTCCGAGAGCAGCCAATTCGACACAGCAGCTTATAGCTGTCTGAGCGCTTCACTCATAGCATTGACCAGGCTCACGTGGGTGCGTGGGGGAGAGTCAAGTGGAGGCTGAAGGACGGAAAGTTAGGTCGAAAAAAAAAATCCGGAATGGGCCCTGCCAAATACAGGCAATGACAAGAGGTTGCTGACACGGGAAAGCCAAAACCTGCAGTTATTTTTTTTATGTCAGGGGCATTCATACAAGGAGCTTACTACACATGCACGAACAAACAAACATATTGGAATAGGAGCATAATGATTATGTCACCGCTACATGCCATGCATGCTAAATAAACAAACAAAAGCTTAAATAATACATATGCGCTCCATCTCGATGCAATATAAAACGGTTCCATCAGCTCTGTGGCACTGTAATTCTCGATTCTCCTCAGAATCCTGATCCACCAAAGCCGCGGAGCGTACATGCAAAATGTGCAATGCGCAGGCAAATTGGCAATATGGTTGCTTCTTATGGAAAGCTCATGTTCCCATGCACGATCAATAAAGCAGCGGCTAATTTTATGCGACTTCCCCTGCTTGCAACGTGGTGCACTGGCTTTTGTCTTTAGGGAGCGCATTTCGGTGAACGCGAAGTGCAAAAATGGCGGTGTACCATGCATGACATGGGAAAACCACACGTGGTTCCACAGGTGGTCGCAGCTTGCAAACATATTTCTGGTTCCTGCACAGTGTGCCTGTGATCACTGCGTTAGTTTTCAGAACACGTTGTTCAATCTCAGCAAGTCGTAGAACACTAAAAACCGACAAGGCAAAAATTGGCCTATTACGGGCCAATGCCTCCAAAGAAAGTAAACAAGTAACCCATATTGGCAAATCCGTACGAAAGTCGGTCCAATAATTCCCGCCTTGTTGAACGGCAGTGCCAATATTGTTTACTGACTGTGTAATGTGGGCCAACATTGGATCTCTATCAGAATGGCACAGCCAATATTGTTTACTGAGTGTGTAATGTGGGCCAACGTTGGATCTCTATCAGAATGGCACAACCAATATTCGCGCCACACTGTTAACCTTAGGCCAACATTGGGCCAGGAACCAGAATGGCACTGCCAATATTCGAACCACGCTGTTAATCTTAGGTCGTCATTGGGCCAGGAAGTGCCGATACGTTTCCAACGTTGGCCCGACCTAACGTGCCGCCTGGGTTAAGCGAGGCCTAGAATGCACGACTTAGAGCATCTGCGTTCGCGTTCAACCTTCCCTTCTTATAACGGACAACGAGGCTGTGCTGCTGGATGGTCATGCTCCATCTCAGCAAACGGCCGCTTTTAGACGACATGCTACATAACCAAGTTAGAGGGCAGTGGTCCATTTCAACAACAAACTTAGAACCACCGACATAACAAGCCAGCATCTGAACGGCCCGCAAAACGCAGGCGCACTCTTTCTCAGATGTACTGTATGCTTCTTCTCTACAACTTAGTGTGCGACTTAAATGCAATATTAGTCGTTCATGACCACTATCATCTTCTTGGCAAAGCACCGCTCCCATGCATCGATCCTGAAGAAGGCCATCCTTGGCTGCAACGTGGCCGAGGATCGTCAACTTGCGTGCGCCAAAGGGACATTTCTTGAGATTAGGCTGCAGACCAGCGTCGGTTAAGGAATTCAGCACGTGCTGAAGGCGGCGCAGGTGTGTTGCCAAATCTAGGGCGAACACTTCATTGTCAAAGTAGCATAGACATATTGTTATGCGAAGAACGAGTCGGTAACATGATGAACTATTTACAGATTATATTTACAACAGCGGTTGCAGCGCTGACCGGTTAGATTCACAGCGCGAGCCGAATTCGTTCTTCCTCCTCTTTTCGCAAGTGACGGTCCCCCGCAACTCGTTCAAACAATAAAATACCACACGCATATTGCATAATCCCCGGCGGCAGAAGCAACGTCCTGAATCGCCGATATGTCATCACTGGGTGGGTGATACTGCTTCAGTCGTGCAACGTGCACAATATCACTGAACTGGGAAGCAGATGGAGCGTCAGGGGCGATCTCGTAGGCGACGGGAGTCACGGCACGAAGAACTCGGTATGGGCCTGTGTAACGAGACAGCAGTTTCTCTGAAAGGCCAACCTGACGTGACGGAGACCACAGACGCACTAAAGAACCAGGCGGGAATTGCACGCCTCGGTGTCGCTGGTCGTACAAACTCCTTTGACTCTCTTCGGATTTCAGAAGGCGGTCATGCGCAACTTCTCTTGCGTGGGCACAGCGGGCGATGGCGTCATGTACATATTCACTGGTCGAGCCGCGTGAACAGGGAAGGTTGTGTCGAGGGGCTGTGCTAGTTCTCGGCTGAACAGAAGGAAAACTGGGGAATAACCTGCTGTGTCGTGGTGCGAGGAATTTTAATCAAATGTGACAAATAGTAGAGCAACGTCCCAGTCAGTGTGGTGTGAAGATACATATTGCTCGAGCATGTCTCTGAGAGTGCGATTGAGGCGCTCCGTGAGGACGTTTGTTCGCGGATGGTATGACATGGATACATTGTGCCTCATGGCACAGGACTGCAAGATGTCCGCGCCAATTTTTGATAAGTATGTCCGAGCACTTTCTGTGAGAAGTCGTCGCGGAGCTCCATTTAATAAAATCACGTCGCGCAGGAGAAAATTAGCGACATCTGTGGCACAGCTTGGAGGAAGCGCTCGGGTGATGGCGCAGTGCGTGGCGTAATGTGTGACCACAGCGATCCACCTGTTCCCAGAGTTAGAAAGAGAAAATGGCCAAATAGGTCCAAACCAACCAGAAATAATGGCTCCGCGGGAATGTCAAGTGGTTCAAGGTACCCAGCAGGGAGCGTCGATGGTGTTTTAGGTGGTTAGCATTTGTCACAGGCAGCTATGTATCTTCTAACGGAGCGAGCAAGCCCTGGCCAAACAGGCGTCAGCGGATCCGGTCGTAGGTACGTGACACACCCAGGTGACCGGCAGTGGGGAGGTCGTGAAGTGCGTAGAGAATAGCTGAGCGATAGTGTTTAGGGATCACATAGAGTAATGCATGGCCGTTGGTGCGGAGGTTGCGGCGGCAGAGTACACCATCTTGAAGGGCGAATGAGCGAACGGAATTGCCGACAAGTGACGATTCTAGGCGGTCAGTGATGATATGCAAGGATGGCTCACAGGGCTGCTCGTCGGGGACATGGAGCAGTGGAAAAACAGAGAAAACACAGGCGTCGGTGTCATTAGCAGACGTAGAATGTGCACCTTCGACTACGTAGCGAGAGAAGCAATCTGCGTCCTGGTGTTGGCGTCCCGACTTGTAAGTCACTGTGTAAGGGTATTCTTATAGTCGGAGTGCCAAATGATCGAGCCGGCCAGTATGATCCTTGAGCGTCGAAGGCAAAGAGAACGCATGATGGTCTGTGATTACTGAGAAGGGCTTGCCATATAAATATGGGCAGAACATTGAAACTGCCCAGACGAGATATTCGCGCTCGGTAATTAAAGAGTTGCGCTCGGCAGTTGTCAGGAGCCGGCTAGCGTAGGCTATAACGCGGTCACGCCCGTACTGGCGTTATAACCCTTAACCACTGTCATTGGTTCGGACCTGTGTAGGTGCGGACGAGTCAAATTGAGCTAAGACCGGTGAATTGGTGATAATCGTGATAAGGCGTGAAAATGCGGCAGCCTGAGGCGCGCCTTTCTTCAGATTTCACGTGAGTGGTTGAGCGATTGCTGCGATATCTTTCACGAACCGTCGGAAATAAGAACAGAGCCCCACAAAACTCCGGACGTCTTTCACAGACTGAGGTACAGGAAAAGCCGTTACTGCTCGAGCCTTCCCCGGGTCGGGTTGTACTCCAGAAGCGTCGACGAGAAGGCCTAGCACTGTAATCTCTTCGGGCCCGAAGTGGCACTTCAATGAGTTTATTTGGAGCCCAGCCTTGCGGAAGACGTGAAGGATAGTTGCGACGTGCTCAAGGTGCGTCTAAAATGTGCAAGCGAACATAAGGACCTCGTCGAGGTAACAAAGGCAAGTTGATCATTTCAAACCTTGAAGCAGATGGTCGATCATCTGTTTGAATGTGGCAGACGCATTTCATAAACCGAACGATATAACCTTGAATTGGTAGACGCCATCTGGAGTGACGAAAGCGGTCTTTTCGTGCTCCTGCTAATCGACGGAAATCTGCCAATATCCATATTGAAATCGATGGCCGAAAAGTATTTAGCCCCGTGAAGACAATCAAGAATGTCGTCGATTCGTAGTAAAGCGTAAACGTGCTTTTTAGTAATTCGGTTTACGAGGCGTTAGTCAACGCGAAAACACCACGTGCCATCTTTTTTTTTTTTGACGTGCTTGACCAGCGACGCCCAAGGACTCGATGAGGGCTCAACAATGCTTCTGGCGAGCATCTTGTTTACTTCCTGCTGAATAACTTTCCGGTCTGCCATGGACACGCAATTCGGTCGGCGGTGGATGGGAACAGCATCACCAGTGTTTATCCAGTGCTTAACAAGGGACGCCTCGCCAAGTGGTCGATTGTCAGTGTCATACATGTCGTGGTAGGAATGCAAAAGGCTATTCGACGAAGGTTTGGGCTTTTGGAGGTACGCGAACAAACGCTGTAGTGCAGAGGGTGTTTGGTTGTTCGGGGCGAACGTCTGAAAGAAGAGGAAGATCGAGGCACCGCGTACCGGTGGCACAGTCGATGAGGGCAGAACGCGTCGTCAGAAAGTCAAGCCCGAAGATTAGGTCATGAGGGCAACTGGTCAGCACGGTGAACAGGATTGGAACTTCGCGGCCAGCAATTCATATGCTAGCAGTGCGCATACCCCTCAAGGCAACAGTGGCGCCATTGGCGACGCCTACGGCTCGAGTGATGGCAGGCGTAAGAACCTTTTTGAGGCGACGACATAGGTTAGCGCTCATTATGGAGACTTGGACTCCAGTATCAATTAATGCCGTCAATGGAACACCATCTACGTCCCCTTGAATTAGGTTCGTGCTGGTGAGGAGCGTCAACAGAGGATTTGGGCCGGATTAACTCGATGTAGCACTTCCTCCTAGAGCTGCATGGCCTAGTTTTCCGTCCGTCGGTTTAGCGAGGAAAAGAGCGAGGCTGGGGGACGTGGAGGGACGGCGTTGAGGCGACGGCGATCGCACGGAGGAGTGGCTGTAAGGGACATCAGAAGTAGGGTACAGACGGCGAGGTGAATAACGGCAAGCGTCGGCGTATGGGCGAGGAGCAGGGAATGAGCTCCAGTATGGCGGCATTCAGGTGGTGCTGTTGAGGCGGGATACATGACCAACGCGGTGGCAGCAGAAGCCGATCGGTTTGTCGTCTGGGGTTCGCCATTCATCAGGATTGCGTGGTCTTGGAGCGAAATACTGGTCATTGCAGGTTGTGGACATGTGAATGGGTGCCGAATCAGGTGGAGACACAGACCAGGCGGTAGGGATGCCAAGGTTAGCAATTTCTTGCTATACAACTGCTTGCATACCGGAAATAGGGGGGGGGGGGGCTTTTTGGTCAAAGATACCGTCAGGGGGTTGTGGACGAAAGGGGGCCGGACTCGCCGCTTCATTCTCACGGTCAACGGTGCGTGTGACGTTCTCTTGAAATGGTTTTGTGGCAGTAAGAGCGGAGCATGAGGACGTGGCACGTGTGTTTATGAGCCGGGAGAACAGTCGGACGACGCGGCGGCTTTTGGCTACCTCGAAGCGGCGGCATTCTTTGACGATGGCCTCGACGGTAGAAATATCGTTATAGATGAGCAAAATGAAGGCATCGCACGCGATGTAATTGAGGATATGGCCCACCTTGTCAGCATCGGCCATGTGCTCGTCGAATTTGCGGCAAAGCGCGAGCACTTTCTGTGTGTAGGCGATATACGGTTCGGTCGACGACTGGACACGGGTGGCAAGCTCTTTTCGCGCAGCCTGTAGGGGACCTGGCGGGTAACGAAATAGATCGAAAAGCCGCTCTTTTAACATGTTGCAGCTGGAGAGCTCGATCTCATGTGTGCGAAACCAGAGACGCGGTGTCGCGTAATAAAAGAGATTAAAAATGAAAGGTCACATTGGCGAGCACGATGGTAGGGTCCCGGTGGTGGCTTTGGCTAACACGCTCATACATGCTGAGCCAGTTGTCGACGTCAACGTCATTTTGAGCGTAGAATGTCCCAGGATAACGGAGACTAGGAATCGTAACATACGTTGTGGTTGGCGCCGCAGGTGTAGGTGGCGATGGGGTGGTTCCATCGGAAGCCATGGCTGAGAAGAGGACGGCATGGCCTCTTCGGAGGTCCGTGACGAGGGCGGGGAACGTTCCACCTCCACCACAATTTTACTTGAAGGACGACTCAGTAGGACGAGCAACTATTTACACATTATATTCACAAGAGTGGTTGCAGCGCTGACCCGTTAGATTCGCAGCGCGAGCCCAATTAGTTCTTCCTCCTCTTTTCCCGAGTGATGGCGCCCATCCGCCTCGTTCAAACATTCAAAGATCACACGCGTGTAGCAATATCTTCCATTTAAGGCTGTGCGAAACGTTATTTGACATCCTTTCGAATGTAGCAGGGGCGTTGCAAAGTCCGAAAGGCATGACGGTAAAATCATATAGGCCATCTGGTGTAACAAATGTAGTTTTCGGGCGATCGACCTCCACCATCGGGACCTGCCAGTAGCCTGATTGCCAGTCTGTTCTGTATCGGCCAGGCGGTATGACAACATTGTACCGTGAATGACGTGTGCCTGACCGGCATGCAGCGTTATCTATAAAAGTACGCTGTTGCCTCGAATAAAGGGCTTTTTGCGTTGCTGCCCCAGAAGCGTCTGTCTGCTGCTTAGAACAGAGCATCTGACGAAGAGAATGTGATGCGGCGCGCAGCAAGCCACCTCCGGCCCACAACAGTCACGAGGCAGAACCGCCTACGGTGCAAGGCGACACGGAGCCCTTGCAGGCACGACTTCATCGATTGGAGCAGTGCAAGAACGCCAAGAAGCAAGAGGTCACGGAGCCCTTGCATGGACTTCAGCGACTGGCTGGAGCAAGTGAACAAGAACCGACAGTACGGACAAGGCACATCAAGGAAAACGACTAGGCAGATAAGTGAAATTTGCTCATTATGGCAGAACCCGAACGTGATCCGAAACTCGACAGAATGACGGAATACGGCCAAAAAATTGAAAATATACGCTCGTATTTTGAACGCTTCGAGAACTACGTAGACATAGACGTAGACTACGTAGACTACGTCCCTGCAGGCAAGAAACTAAAGTTGTTTCTGAACATACTCGACGCGCAAGCGTTTGAAGAGCTAAAGAAAATAACTCTTCCTCATTTGCCTTCTCAGAAGACTTTCGAAGAAATTAAACAGCTTCTGGAAGCTCATTTCAGCCCAGCTCACTCAATAATCGCAGGGCGCTGTAAATTTAATCGCCGAATGCATCAAGAAAATGACAGTGTCAAAGATTTCATCCCTGAACTGAAGCATCTCGCAAGAGATTGCAATTACGGCACGTTCCTAAATGATGCCTTAAGGAACAGACTAGTGGCTGGTTTGCGTGACGAGGAAACGCAACGGGCTCTTTAGGCACAGGCTGACTTGACGTTCGAGCTGGCGCGCAAAACAGCGCTTGAAAAAGAGCTGGCTTGCTGCAAGATCTCTTACATTGTACTCTTCATTGCGCTCCATCTCGATGCAATATAAAATGGTTCCATCAGCTCTGTGGCACTGTAATTCTCGATTCTCCTCAGAATCCTGATCCTCCAAAGCCGCGGAGCGTACAAGCAAAATGTGCAATGCGCAGGCAAATTGGCAATATGGTTGCTTCTTATGGAAATCTCATGTTCCCATGAGAGATCAATAAAGCAGCGGCTAATTTCATGCGACTTCCCCTGCTTGCAACGTGGTGCACTGGCTTTTGTCTTTAGGGAGCGCATTTCGGTGAAGGCGAAGTGCAAAAATGGTGGTGTACCATGCATGACATGGGAAAAGCACACGTGGTTCCACAGGTGGTCGCAGCTTGCAAACATATTTCTGGTTCCTGCACAGTGTGCCTGTGATCACTGCGTTAGTTTTCAGAACACGTTGTTCAATCTCAGCAAGTCGTAGAACACTAAAAACCGACAAGGCAAAAATTGGCCTATTACAGGCCAATGCCTCCAAAGAAAGTCAACAAGTAACCCATATTGGCAAATCCGTACGAAAGTCGGTCCAATAATTCCCGCCTTGTTGAACGGCAGTGCCAATATTGTTTACTGACTGTGTAATGTGGGCCAACATTGGATCTCTATCAGAATGGCACAGCCAATATTGTTTACTGACTGTGTAATGTGGGCCAACGTTGGATCTCTATCAGAATGGCACAACCAATATTCGCGCCACACTGTTAACCTTAGGCCAACATTGGGCCAGGAACCAGAATGGCACTGCCAATATTCGAACCACGCTGTTAATCTTAGGCCGTCATTGGGCCAGGAAGTGCCGATACGTTTCCAACGTTGGCCCGACCTGACGTGCCGCCTGGGTTAAGCGAGGCCTAGAATGCACGACTTAGAGCATCTGCGTTCGCGTTCAACCTTCCCTTCTTATAACGGACAACGAGGCTGTGCTGCTGGATGGTCATGCTCCATCTCAGCAAACGGCCGCTTTTAGACGACATGCTACATAACCAAGTTAGAGGGCAGTGGTCCATTTCAACAACAAACTTAGAACCACCGACATAACAAGCCAGCATCTGAACGGCCCGCAAAACGCAGGCGCACTCTTTCTCAGATGTACTGTATGCTTCTTCTCTACAACCTAGTGTGCGACTTAAATGCAATATTAGTCGTTCATGACCCCTATCATCTTCTTGGCAAAGCACCGCTCCCATGCATCGATCCTGAAGAAGGCCATCCTTGGCTGCAACGTGGCCGAGGATCGTCAACTTGCGTGCGGCAAAGGGACATTTCTTGAGATTAGGCTGCAGACCAGCGTCGGTTAAGGAATTCAGCACGTGCTGAAGGCGGCGCAGGTGTGTTGCCAAATCTAGGGCGAACACTTCATTGTCAAAGTAACATAGACATATTGTTATGCGAAGAACGAGTCGGTAACATGATGAACTATTTACAGATTATATTTACAACAGCGGTTGCAGCGCTGACCGGTTAGATTCACAGCGCGAGCCGAATTCGTTCTTCCTCCTCTTTTCGCAAGTGACGGTCCCCCGCAACTCGTTCAAACAATAAAATACCACACGCATATTGCATAATCCCCGGCGGCAGAAGCAACGTCCTGAATCGCCGATATGTCATCACTGGGTGGGTGATACTGCTTCAGTCGTGCAACGTGCACAATATCACTGAACTGGGAAGCAGATGGAGCGTCAGGGGCGATCTCGTAGGCGAAGGGAGTCACGGCACGAAGAACTCGGTATGGGCCTGTGTAACGAGACAGCAGTTTCTCTGAAAGGCCAACCTGACGTGACGGAGACCACAGACGCACTAAAGAACCAGGCGGGAATTGCACGCCTCGGTGTCGCTGGTCGTACAAACTCCTTTGACTCTCTTGGGATTTCAGAAGGCGGTCATGCGCAACTTCTCTTGCGTGGGCACAGCGGGCGATGGCGTCATGTACATATTCACTGGTCGAGCCGCGTGAACAGGGAAGGTTGTGTCGAGGGGCTGTGCTAGTTCTCGGCTGAACAGAAGGAAAACTGGGGAATAACCTGCTGTGTCGTGGTGCGAGGAATTTTAATCAAATGTGACAAATAGTAGAACAACGTCCCAGTCAGTGTGGTGTGAAGATACATATTGCTCGAGCATGTCTCTGAGAGTGCGATTGAGACGCTCCGTGAGGACGTTTGTTCGCGGATGGTATGACATGGATACATTGTGCCTCATGGCACAGGACTGCAAGATGTCCGCGGCAATTTTTGATAAGAATGTCCGAGCACTTTCTGTGAGAAGTCGTCGCGGAGCTCCATTTAATAAAATCACGTCGCGCAGGAGAAAATTAGCGACATCTGTGGCACAGCTTGGAGGAAGCGCTCGGGTGATGGCGCAGTGCGTGGCGTAATGTGTGACCACAGCGATCCACCTGTTCCCAGAGTTAGAAAGAGAAAATGGCCAAATAGGTCCAAACCAACCAGAAATAATGGCTCCGCGGGAATGTCAAGTGGTTCAAGGTACCCAGCAGGGAGCGTCGATGGTGTTTTAGGTGGTTAGCATTTGTCACACGCAGCTATGTATCTTCTAACGGAGCGAGCAAGCCCTGGCCAAACAGGCGTCAGCGGATCCGGGCGTAGGTACGTGACACACCCAGGTGACCGGCAGTGGGGAGGTCGTGAAGTGCGTAGAGAACAGCTGAGCGATAGTGTTTAGGGATCACATAGAGTAATGCATGGCCGTTGGTGCGGAGGCTGCGGCGGCAGAGTACACCATCTTGAAGGGCGAATGAGCGAAGGGAATCGCCGACAAGTGACGATTCTAGGCGGTCAGTGTTGATATGCAAGGATGGCTCACAGGGCTGCTCGTCGGGGACATGGAGCAGTGGAAAAACAGAGAAAACACAGGCTTCGGTGTCATTAGCAGACGTAGAATGTGCACCTTCGACTACGTAGCGAGAGAAGCAATCTGCGTCCTGGTGTTGGCGTCCCGACTTGTAAGTCACTGTGTAAGGGTATATTATAGTCGGAGTGCCAAATGACCGAGCCGGCCAGTATGATCCTTGAGCGTCGAAGGCAAAGAGAACGCATGATGGTCTGTGATTACTGAGAAGGGCTTGCCATATAAATATGGGCAGAACATTGAAACTGCCCAGACGAGATATTCGCGCTCGGTAATTAAAGAGTTGCGCTCGGCAGTTGTCAGGAGCCGGCTAGCGTAGGCTATAACGCGGTCACGTCCGTACTGGCGTTATAACCCTTAACCACTGTCATTGGTTCGGACCTGTGTAGGTGCGGACGAGTCAAAGTGAGCTATGACCGGTGAATTGGTGATAATCGTGATAAGGCGTGAAAATGCGGCAGCCTGAGGCGCGCCTTTCTTCAGATTTCACGTGAGTGGTTGAGCGATTGCTGCGATATCTTTCACGAACCGTCGGAAATAAGAACAGAGCCCCACAAAACTCCGGACGTCTTTCACAGACTGAGGTACAGGAAAAGCCGTTACTGCTCGAGCCTTCTCCGGGTCGGGTTGTACTCCAGAAGCGTCGACGAGAAGGCCTAGCACTGTAATCTCTTCGGGCCCGAAGTGGCACTTCAATTAGTTTATTTGGAGCCCAGCCTTGCGGAAGACGTGAAGGATAGTTGCGACGTGCTCAAGGTGCGTCTAAAATGTGCAAGCGAACATAAGGACCTCGTCGAGGTAACAACGGCAAGTTGATCATTTCAAACCTTGAAGCAGATGGTCGATCATCTGTTTGAATGTGGCAGACGCATTTCATAAACCGAACGATATAACCTTGAATTGGTAGAGGCCATCTGGAGTGACGAAAGCGGTCTTTTCGTGGTCCTGCTTATCGACGGAAATCTGCCAATATCCATATTGAAATCGATGGCCGAAAAGTATTTAGCCCCGTGAAGACAATCAAGAATGTCGTCGATTCGTAGTAAAGCGTAAACGTGCTTTTTAGTAATTCGGTTTACGAGGCGTTAGTCAACGCGAAAACACCACGTGCCATCTTTTTTTTTTTTGACGTGCTTGACCAGCGACGCCCAAGGACTCGATGAGGGCTCAACAATGCTTCTGGCGAGCATCTTGTTTACTTCCTGCTGAATAACTTTCCGGTCTGCCATGGACACGCAATTCGGTCGGCGGTGGATGGGAACAGCATCACCAGTGTTTATCCAATGCTTAACAAGGGACGTCTCGCCAAGTGGTCGATTGTCAGTGTCATACATGTCGTGGTAGGAATGCAAAAGGCGATTCGACGAAGGTTTGGGCTTTTGGAGGTACGCGAACAAACGCTGTAGTGCAGAGGGTGTTTGGTTGTTCGGGGCGAACGTCTGAAAGAAGAGGAAGATCGAGGCACTGCGTACCGGTGGCACAGTCGATGAGGGCAGAACGCGTCGTCAGAAAGTCAAGCCCGAAGATTAGGTCATGAGGGCAACTGGTCAGCACGGTGAACAGGATTGGAACTTCGCGGCCAGCAATTCATATGCTATCAGTGCGCATACCCCTCAAGGCAACAGTGGCGCCATTGGCGACGCCTACGGCTCGAGTGATGGCAGGCGTAAGAACCTTTTTGAGGCGACGACATAGGTTAGCGCTCATTATGGAGACTTGGACTCCAGTATCAATTAATGCCGTCAATGGAACACCATCTACGTCCCCTTGAATTAGGTTCGTGCTGGTGAGGAGCGTCAAAAGAGGATTTGGGCCGGATTAACTCGATGTAGCACTTCCTCCTAGAGCTGCATGGCCTAGTTTTCCGTCCGTCGGTTTAGCGAGGAAAAGCGGCGAGGCTGGGGGACGTGGAGGGACGGCGTTGAGGCGACGGCGATCGCACGGAGGAGTGGCTGTAAGGGACATGAGAAGTAGGGTACAGACGGCGAGGTGAATAACGGCAAGCGTCGGCGTATGGGCGAGGAGCAGGGAATGAGCTCCAGTATGGCGGCATTCAGGTGGTGCTGTTGAGGCAGGATACATGACCAATGCGGTGGCAGCAGAAGCCGATCGGTTTGTCGTCTGGGGTTCGCCATTCATCAGGATTGCGTGGTCTTGGAGCGAAATACTGGCCATTGCAGGTTGTGGACATGTGAATGGGTGCCGAATCAGGTGGAGACACAGACCAGGCGGTAGGGATGCCAAGGTTAGCAATTTCTTGCTATAAAACTGCTTGCATACCGGAAATAGGGGGGGGGGGGGGGGCTTTTTGGTCAAAGGTACCGTCAGGGGGTTGTGGACGAAAGGGGTCCGGACTCGCCGCTTCATTCTCACGGTGAACGGTGCGTGTGACGTTCTCTTGAAATGGTGTTGTGGCAGTAAGAGCGGAGCAAGAGGACGTGGCAGGTGTGTTTATGAGCCGGGAGAACAGTCGGACGACGCGGCGGCTTTTGGCTACCTCGAAGCGGTGGCATTCTTTGACGATGGCCTCGACGGTAGAAATATCGTTATAGACGAGCAAAATGAAGGCATCGCACGCGATGTAATTGAGGATATGGCCCACCTTGTCAGCATCGGCCATGTGCTCGTCGAATTTGCGGCAAAGCGCGAACACTTTCTGTGTGTAGGCGATATACGGTTCGGTCGACGACTGGACACGGGTGGCTAGCTCTTTTCGCGCAGCCTGTAGGGGACCTGGCGGGTAACGAAATAGATCGAAAGCCGCTCTTTTAACATGTTGCAGCTGGAGAGCTCGATCTCATGTGTGCGAAACCAGAGACGCGGTGTCGCGTAATAAAAGAGATTAAAAATAAAAGGTCACATTGGCGAGCCCGATGGTAGGGTCCCGGTGGTGGCTTTGGCTAACACGCTCATACATGCTGAGCCAGTTGTCGACGTCAACGTCATTTTGAGCGGAGAATGTCCCAGGGTAACGGAGACTAGGAATCGTAACATACGTTGTGGTTGGCGCCGCAGGTGTAGGTGGCGATGGGGTGGTTCCATCGGAAGCCATGGCTGAGAAGAGGACGGCATGGCCTCTTCGGAGGTCCGTGACGAGGGCGGGGAACGTTCCACCTCCACCACAATTTTACGCGAAGGACGACTCAGTAGGACGAGCAACTATTTACACATTATATTCACAAGTGTGGTTGCAGCGCTGACCCGTTAGATTCGCAGCGCGAGCCCAATTAGTTCTTCCTCCTCTTTTCCCGAGTGATGGCGCCCATCCGCCTCGTTCAAACATTCAAAGATCACACGCGTGTAGCAATATCTTCCATTTAGGGCTGTGCGAAACGTTATTTGATATCCTTTCGAATGTAGCAGGCGCGTTGCAAAGTCCGAAAGGCATGACGGTAAACTCATATAGGCCATCTGGTGTAACAAATGTAGTTTTCGGGCGATCGACCTCCACCATCGGGACCTGCCAGTAGCCTGATTGCCAGTCTGTTCTGTATCGGCCAGGCGGTATGACAACATTGTACCGTGAATGACGTGTGCCTGACCGGCATGCAGCGTTATCTATAAAAGTACGCTGTTGCCTCGAATAAAGGGCTTTTTGCGTTGCTGCCCCAGAAGCGTCTGTCTGCAGCTTAGAACAGAGCATCTGACGAAGAGAATGTGATGCGGCGCGCAGCAAGCCACCTCCGGCCCACAACAGTCACGAGGCAGAACCGCCTACGGTGCAAGGCGACACGGAGCCCTTGCAGGCACGACTTCATCGATTGGAGCAGTGCAAGAACGCCAAGAAGCAAGAGGTCACGGAGCCCTTGCATGGACTTCAGCGACTGGCTGGAGCAAGTGAACAAGAACCGACAGTACGGACAAGGCACATCAAGGAAAACGACTAGGCAGATAAGTGAAATTTGCTCATTATGGCAGAACCCGAACGTGATCCGAAACTCGACAGAATGACGGAATACGGCCAAAAAATTGAAAATATACGCTCGTATTTTGAACGCTTCGAGAACTACGTAGACATAGACGTAGACTACGTAGACTACGTCCCTGCAGGCAAGAAACTAAAGTTGTTTCTGAACATACTCGACGCGCAAGCGTTTGAAGAGCTAAAGAAAATAACTCTTCCTCATTTGCCTTCTCAGAAGACTTTCGAAGAAATCAAACAGCTTCTGGAAGCTCATTTCAGCCCAGCTCACTCAATAATCGCAGGGCGCTGTAAATTTAATCGCCGAATGCATCAAGAAAATGATAGTGTCAAAGATTTCATCCCTGAACTGAAGCATCTCGCAAGAGATTGCAGTTACGGCACGTTCGTAAATGATGCCTTAAGGAACAGACTAGTGGCTGGTTTGCGTGACGAGGAAACGCAACGGGCTCTTTAGGCACAGGCTGACTTGACGTTCGAGCTGGCGCGCAAAACAGCGCTTGAAAAAGAGCTGGCTTGCTGCAAGATCTCTTACATTGTACTCTTCATTTTGATATACAACTTGCGCCTTTTGTCTTGTCTACATCGTAGGTTTTGGCGCTTGCACAAAGGAATGAAGATTGCCTTTTTTGCTAACATTTACAACCAATTTACAGAACTTGCTAGGTGTTTAAGCAAAACACTATAACAATATACCAGCCTTTCGGAGTTCTGGACAGCAATAATACCAGCCTTTCGGAGTTCTTTAAAGCTAAGCTCATGAGTTTTGTGAGTTGCCATGTGCCTTCCAAGATTACTACAGGGAAACGGAGGGCTGATAAACCCTGGATTACCACGATGTTTAGGACGTTATTACCAAAAAGAACCGCGCTTTCACGTGCTTCACGCTTGCGAAGACTTCTGATGTCGAGGAAGGACTTGGTAAAATAAACTGACCACTAAAAGACCAATTAAGAGGAGTGAAAGATAACGTCTTCATTTCCACAGAGAGAACCGGTGTTACTAATTTCAAGGAAGTACGGAAATACGTGAAATCGAAAAAGAGGCTCAGTTGGAGTCCTGGACAATATAGATGACAAAGAAAATTTAACGGAAGACACAGAGAAGGCTGTCTGCTTTTACCGTATTTTTCCATCTATGTTTTCTGAACCATTTAAAGGTGAACTGCCCTCTGTTACGCACCACGCTATTAAACATAAGGCTCACATTGCTGTCTCCACAAATGGTGTGTACTCTCCTCGAATGCCTTAATTCAAGCTCGGATCCAGGGCGTGACGCTATTTCCAACTATGTATTAACGAGATGTGCAAGAACGCTGGCGTTGTTTTTAGCTGTATTGTTTTCTAAATCAGCAGAATATCAGCAACTCCCATCTGAGTGGAAGTTCGCGAATGTTGTGCTAATACTAAAGTCCAATAACAGAACTAGCGTCACAAACTGCAGACCGATCTCCTTGACAAATGCCTGCTGTGAAAACCTTCGGCTTATAATATATAGAAACATTATCAAACATTTAGGATCCGATTATTTTTTTTCTTGAGCACAGTTTAGCTTTAGGACCGGTTTATAGGGCGTTACACAATTAGGCAATTTTTTGATCGTCGACGATTGGGGTCTATAAGTTAATCCGCTATTCCTTTATTTTCAAAATTATTTGACACTGTTCCGCATGCTCTTTTACTAGATAAAGTGCCATTTTTGGCATTGCCTGGTTCTGTTCTTGGTTGGTTGAGGAGTTATTTCTCTTGTATACAGCAAGCCGTTGTTGTAAATGGTTGTTCTCCTTCGTATGTTAACGTGACTTCCGGATGACGATGATGATGATGTGTGGTGTTTTGTGGCTCAAGGGCCAGGTTTGGCCAAAGAGCGCCATGACAAGTGGTAATGTTGATGTATTATGGAAGATGTGACTTGGCTGTAAAGTGGCCTAAAAATAGTCGCTGGGAAGTGCGTAAAATCTACGTACTATAAAATTATGGCGATGACTAATGACGAATACTGCGAACTATAAAATCCATCGCAGAAGAATGATGCATTGTTTAAAATATGCGAGATGTTAAATTGCTTACAGCACTACTGCCTCGCCAGAGCCCTTGAACCATAAGGGCCTAGAGGCATGTGCTATCCAAAATAATTATCACAGCGGCATCTTCTGAAGAGAGGAAGCGCTACGAATCTGTGGGGCTAATAACATGCAATACAACATCTTTCAAAAAACCTAGGACGGCGTTGGTGTCAAAGAGTGGTTCTGGATCAAGTAACATAACAGGATGAAGAGGGATGCGCTGCCCGTATGCTAAGAGAAAATGTTTCCTTCTTTCAGATTCGGTTTCCCGATACTCCAGTAGGACGTAGAGGACGGTCAGCCTCTCCCCGCATCTACCACAGGTTGGAGGCTCGTTTCCCGCGAGTAAATGTTCCGTGTGCCAAAAGTGTGTCCTATTCATAGACGGCAGAATAGGGCATCTGTCCGGCGGGATTTTGTTACAGGAGGCCAGTAACCTAATTGTGGCTTTATTACGTGCAGTTTATTATTTATTTCTTCGTCCCACATGCTGTGCCAGTGGTTTCGTAGTTTCCTTCTTAACAAAGGCTTCAGGTCTCTGGCAGGGACCGAAGCAGTAGGATTAACTGCATGCAATGAAATTTATGTGGCCATCTGGTCGGCTAGAACGTTTCCCTCGATGCCCCTATGTCCAGGCAACCAGCATACAATCACATGTTGGTTAGATATGTATGCATTACACAGTGCGGAGTAGAGTTCATTAAATACTGGATTTTTGTGATTACAGAAAGACATCAAGGCCTTCACAGCACTGAGGGAGTCCGTATATAAAACTGATTTCTGGAGTTGTGATTTATTTAAATGCCTTACGGCCGACAGCAGTGCGTAGGCCTCAGCCGTAAAGATGCTTGTTTCCAAATGCAGTACATCGGATTCCGAGAACGAAGGGCCGACGGCTGCATAGGACACCCCCTCGCGTGATTTTGATTCGTCTGTGTAGAACTCCGTGCAGGAGCGCTTGTATTGGAGTTCCCGGAAATGCATTTGTATTTCAATCTCTGGAGCATGTTTTGTAACTTGCATGAAAGATATATCGCATTGTATCATCTGCCACTCTCAAGGAGGTAGCAGCTTAGCTGGAGGCATTAGGCGATGTTTAAGGATTGGGACATCCATTTCAACACTAAGCTCCCTCACACGCAGCGAGAAAGGTTGTCTTACGGGGGGACGATTCCGAAAGAGTGTACAATATGTGATATCATTAACGGTATTAAAACACGGATGTTGGGGATTAGAGTACACTTTCAGAAAATATGTTTGGCTGATCTCTGCAGATGATGTGACCACTCATTTGATTCTACGTATAAACGTAGGCAAAGCAGAAGAGTGGGTCTAAAAATTAATCTGCACAAAACTAAAGTAATGTTTAAGAGTCTCTGAAGAGAACAGCAATTTACGACAGGCAGCGAGGCACTGGAAGTCGTAAGGGAATACATCTACTTAGGGCAGGTAGTGACTGCGGATGCGGGTCATGAGACGGAAATAATCAGAAGAATAAGAATGGGCTGAGGTGCGTTTGGCAGGTATTCTCAGATCATGAACAGCAGGTTGCCATTATCCCTCAAGAGAAAAGTTTATAATAGCTGTGTCTTACCAGTACTCACCTACGGGGCAGAAACCTGGAGGCTTACGAAAAGGGTTCTACTTAAATTGAGGACGACGCAACGAGCTATGGAAAGAAGAATGATAGGTCTAACGTTGAGGGATAAGAAAAGAGCAGATTGGGTGAGGGAACAAACGCGAGTTAATGACATCTTAGTTGAAATCAAGAAAAAGAAATGGGCATGGGCAGGACATGTAATGAGGAGGGAAGATAACCGATGGTCATTAAGGGTTACGGACTGGATTCCAAGGGAAGGGAAGCATAGCAGGAGGCGGCAGAAAGTTAGGTGGGCGGATGAGATTAAGAAGTTTGCAGGGACCGCATGGCCACAATTAGTGCATGACCTAGTTGGAGAACTATGGGAGAGGCCTTTGCCCTGCAGTGGGCGTAACCAGGCTGATGATGATGATGATGATGATGATGATGATGATAATGATAATAAACTTTCAATGGGACTTGTTCTGAAAGCGCCCGTGGCTAAGCGAATTTCTAGATGGTGGACCGGATCTAGCATCTTTAGCGCGCACGGGGCGGCACAATGATAGATCACGGCACCATAATCTAATCGTGACCGAATCAGGCTCTTATAGAGATCCATTAGGCACGCCCTGTTAATACCCCACGTAGTCTGGGACAGAAGTTTCATTAGATTCATTGTTTTCAGACATTTTTCTTTAAGGTGTTTAATGTGGGGGATGAAAGTGAGTCCATAGTCAAGTATGACACCTAGAAATTTGTGTTTTTTGTTTACAGGTATCTGTTGTCCACATTGTTCTAAGCAAGGATCTGGGATCATTCCTCTCTTTCTTGTAAAAAGAACGCAAGAGCTTTTGTTAGGATTGATCTTAAATCCATTCTTGTCTGCCCACATTGAGACTTTGTTCATGCCCTGCTGTACCTGTCTCTCGCAGACTGCGAGGTTACAAGATTTGAAAGCTATTTCTATGTCGTCCACGTAGACACAATAAAAGATTGCCGGTGGTAATGAAGCGCGAAGCGTGTTCATCTTCACGATGAAGAGTGTGCAGCTGAGCACGCCTCCTTGGGGTACCCCAGTTTCCTGTATAAATGTACGCGACAGTGCAGGACCTATTTTCACTCGAAATTTACGGTTCTCTAGGTAGCTCTCTATAGTATTTAGCATGTTGCCGCGGATACCTAGCGCGGAAAGATCACGCAGGATTCCGTACCACCAGGTTGTGTCGTACGCTTTTTCTATATCCAGAAATACAGATAAGAAAGATTGCTTGTGCACGAAGGCATCGCGAATGCTCGCTTCGATGCGCACAAGATGGTCGGTTGTAGATCGCCCTTCCCGAAAACCACATTGAAATGGGTCAATCATTTTACTGGACTAAAGGAGATGCACGAGATGGCGATTGATCATTTTTTCAAATACCTAACAAAGGCAACTTGTCAGGGCTATCGGGCGGTAACTTGCCACTAAGGAACGATCTTTGCCTTGTTTCAAAACCGGGATCACAATGGCTTCTTTCCATGCAGTCGGGAGGTGTCCCGCAGCCCAAATGGTGTTGAAAATTGTGACTAATGTAACTTGGGTGTCTTTATGTGTGTTTTTGATCATTTCATACATGATTCTGTCAGATCCCGGTGCAGAACTCTTGCATACGCTCAAGGCAGCTCTCAACTCAGCAATGC
The DNA here is from genome assembly GCF_023375885.2 of Dermacentor andersoni. Taxonomy (NCBI): domain Eukaryota; kingdom Metazoa; phylum Arthropoda; class Arachnida; order Ixodida; family Ixodidae; genus Dermacentor; species Dermacentor andersoni. The sequence goes on from NC_092818.1 coordinate 34,930,725, forward strand.
TAAAAGGACAGTTGTATGGTTCATTCTGTTGACAATTTCTCATAAGTGGCTTACATTCTTCTACTTGTTTATATTTCAGGAAGGATTGCGAGTAATGGTTGGCACTTGACACGCTCTCAAAGTGCTCCCCAAGTGAGTCCGCCTGATCTTGTAGGGTATCGCCTTCTGTGTTTACCAAAGGGAGTGCATGTGCTTGTCGCCCTCTTATCCTATTGACCCTGTTCCAGGCTTTGGCCTCATCTCTGAACTCGATAGAAACTTCTGCCAACTTTCTCGTCTGGCCTGCCGGTGGGTTCGTCTGCGTTGGGATCTTACTTTTTTAAGGTTGCCAAGATTCTCCGCAGTGGGAGAAGCGCGTAGCAACCCCCACGCCCTGTTCTGTTTTTCACGAGCGATCGTGCATGCGTCGTTCCACCACGGCACACGCCATTTGCAGGCCAAGCCTTTTACTTCTGATATGCATTTAGATGCCACATCTATTATGAATGCTGTAAAGAACTCGACTGCACTATCAATTCCTAACGAAGACAGGTCAGCCCATGAGATACTACTAGGAGATTGAAATTTCTCCCAATCAGCTGTCTAAATCTTCCACCTAGGAGCGTGTGGAAGATATTCGTTTTCTTGCGGTGATCTTAGCAGTATAGGGAAGTGGTCGCTGCCGTAAGGGTTGTCAGTACCTTCCCATTCAAGTTCAGGCAGTACAGACGAGGAGACTATGCTAAGATCTATGGAAGAATAGCTTCTGTTTTCAAAACAGTAATATGTGTGTTCCTTCTTATTCAACAGACACGCACCAGAAAAAAAAAAGGAACTGTTCGACAAGACGTTCTCGCGCATCAATACGAGGGTCGCCCCACAGGTAGTTAGGTGCATTGAAATCGCCAAGAACAACATAGGGTTCTGACAAGTCATCTATAAAGGACTGAAATTTATGTTTGCTTAGCTTATAATGGGGGGGGGGGGGGGCTATATAAAGTGAGCAAATAGTAATCAGTTTGTTTAGCAGAATAACTCGAACCGCCACTGCCTCAAGGGCCGTTCGTAGCTGTAAACCTTGACAGGCTATGCTTTTTTGAATTACAATAGCAACACCGCCCGATGATGCGATAGCATCGTCGCAATCTTTGCGAGAAGTAACGTGCTGTCGAAGAAAATTTGTGTGTTTTGGTTTTAAGTGTGTTTCCTGTAAACACAGCACTTTTGGATTATGGTTGTGGATGAGTTCTTGCAAATCATCAAGGTTTCTAAGGAGACCTCTGATGTTCCTTTGAATGATTTGTGTATCCATGTTTAAGGTAAATTGGTGCTGTGTTTACGGAAACGGAAACGATACCTTAGATTACAGAGCCCTTTCGTACGGCAGGACGGCATCCCACGTCTTGTGTTCGACGTCCACGTACATCGCTAGCATGTCGGCGGGGGTCTTATTCAGCCACTCCGTAAGACCATTCGTCTGCGGGTGGTAGGCCGTTGTCCTCCTGTGCCTTGTCTGACTGTAGTTCAGAATGGCTTGGGTGAGCTCCGCTGTAAAGGCCGTTCCTCTGTCGGTGAGTAGGACATCTGGGGCACCATGTCGCAGCAGGATGTTTTCGACAAAGAATTTCGCCACTTCGGCTGCGCTACCTTTCGGCAGTGCTTTAGTTTCAGCGAAGCGGGTGAGGTAGTCCGTCGCCACGACGATCCACTTATTTCCGGTTGTTCACGTCGGAAAGGGTCCCAACAAGTCCATCCCGATCTGCTGGAATGGTCGGCAAGGAGGCTCGATTGGCTGTAGTAATCCGGCTGGCCTTGTCGGCGGTGTCTTGCGTCGCTGACAGTCTCGGCATGTTCTGACATAACGGGCGACGTCGGCGGTCAGGTGCGGCCAATAATACTTTTCTTGTATCCTTGATAGTGTCCGGGAAAATCCAAGGTGTCCAGCGGTCGGATCGTCATGTAGGGCGTGTAATACTTCTGGACGAAGTCCTGACGGGACAACAAGAAGGTAGTTGGCGCGGACTGGGGAGAAGTTCTTCTTCACGAGTAGATTGTTTTGAAACGTGAAGGAAGATAATCCGCGCCTAAATGCCCTGGGGACAACGTCGGTGCGCCCTTCCAAATATTCGACGAGGCCTTTTAGCTCCGCCTCTGCCCGTTGCTGTGCAGCGAAGTCTTCCGCGCTTATCATTCCGAGGAAGGCGTCGTCATTCTCGTCGTCTTGCGGCGGCGGGTCAATGGGGGCGCGTGATAGGCAATCGGCATCGGAGTGTTTTCGTCCAGACTTGTAGGTGACAGTCATGTCGTATTCTTGTAGTCTGAGGCTCCACCGCGCGAGTCGTCCTGAAGGATCCTTTATATTCGCTAGCCAACACAACGCGTGATGGTCACTAACGACTTTGAATGGCCTGCCATAAAGTTAAGGGCGAAATTTAGCTGTAGCCCAAACGATGGCGAGGCATTCCTTTTCGGTCGTAGAATAGTTGCCTTCCGCTTTTGACAGCGACCGGCTAGCGTAAGCTATCACTTGTTCGACTCAGTTTCTCCTCTGGACTAGAACGGCACCGAGGCCTAGGCTACTGGCGTCAGTATGGATTTCTGTATCGGCGTACTCGTCGAAGTGCGCAAGTACCGGCGGCGACTGCATGTGTCGTTTGAGTTCTTCAAATGCATCGGCCTGCGGCGTTTCCCACTTGAACTCAACATCGCATTTAGTTAGACGGGTCAACGGCTCGGCGATGCGTGAAAAGTCCTTGACAAAGCGCCTATAGTAGGCACATATGCCAAGGAACCCACGCACTGCCTTCTTGTTGATGGGTTGCGGGAACTGTGCGATTGCAGCTGTCTTTTGCGGGTCTCGACGTACACCAAATTTGCTGATTACGTGGCCTAGGAACAGAAGCTCATCGTAAGCGAAGCTGCATTTTTCCGGCTTCAGAGTAAGCCCTGACGACTTGATGGCTTCTAGTACTGTCGCAAGTCGCTTGAGGTGATAGTCGAAATTTCCGGCAAAGACGACGACGTCATCCAAGTAAACGAGACCGGTCTGCCACTTCAGTCCTGCTAATACTGTGTCCATGACGCGCTGGAACGTTGCAGGCGCCGAACACAGTCCGAATGGCATAACCTTCAACTCGTAGAGGCCGTCTGGCGTGATGAAGGCGGTCTTTTCGCGATCCCTTTCGTCGACTTCTATTTGCCAGTAGCCAGACTTGAGGTTCATCGATGAGAAGTATTTAGCATTGCAGAGCCGATCCAATGCGTCGCCATCCGTGGGAGGGAGTGTACGTCTTTCTTCGTGATTTTGTTCAATCGACGATAATCGACGCACAAACGTAGGGTTCCGTCCTTTTTCTTCACTAAAACAACTGGAGACGCCCACGGGCTTTTCGACGGCTGGATGATGTCGCCGCGCAGCATTTCGTCGACTTGGTGTCTTATAGCTTCGCGTTCTCGCGTCGAAAGTCGGTAAGGGCTCTGGCGGAGTGGTCGAGCGTACTCCTCGGTGATTATGCGATGCTTGGCGACTGGTGTTTGTCGAATCCTCGATGTCGTCGAAAAGCAGCCTTTGTATCGTCGGAGCAGACTTCTGAGCTGCTGTTGCTTAATCACTGGGAGACTTGGATTAATGTCGTAGTCTGGTTCGGGAACCATGGTCGTCGGGGTAGATGCGGCGGAATCCGAGAGGACAAACGCATCGCTGGTTTCCTGAAATTCCTCGATGTATGCGATCATCGTGCCCTTGTAGATGTGCTTGAACTCCTGGCTGAAGTTTGTCAGCAACACCTTCGTGTTTCCTCCGTGCAGTCGAGCGATCCCTCTTGCGACGCAAATTTCACGGTCGAGCAGTAGACGTTGGTCGCCTTCGATGACGCCTTCTACGTCAACGGGTGTTTCGGGGCCGACCGAAATGACAATGCTGGAGCGAGGCGGGATGCTCACTTGATCTTCGAGCACCCTCAAGGCGTGGTGACTACAAGGGCTCTCCGGCGGTATCGCTTGATCTTCCGACAGCGTTATTGACTTCGACTTCAGGTCGATGATTGCGCCGTATTGGTTCAGGAACTCCACGCCGAGAATGACGTCTCGTGAACACTGTTGGAGGATAACGAAGGTGGCAGGGTAAGTCCGGTCGACTCTCGCACATCTCCTGCTGCGATGCCCATCGTTCGACGCTGAGCGCACCGCGCTCTGTACATCCTATCGTCGAGTGGGTCTACCCTGCAACACGGAGACAGAACTCCTATTTCCCGCAGCCCACGCCTCCATCGCCAAGAGAGCGTTTGCTACCCTTCTCGACTTTTTTTGTCGAAACACAACTGAGAGCGCGGCTATAAGCCCCGCATTGCTTCTTCTTTTTCAACCCTCTTGTCTTTTTTTTTTTTTTTGCGCTCTCTTTCATTCTCTCTCTAATCTTTTTCTCCCCACTTCCCCTACCCTGTGCAGTGCTGTTGAGGTGTCCTCCTTTGAGAGACAGTTACGGCACTGCACTTCTCTCTTCCCTTCACCTAATAATCACTACACACACACACGGTAAGTCCGGTCATGAACAGTAATTCTTGCCGTGCAGACTCCAGACGGCGTAATGAGGTGTCCTCCAGCGGTTCGAATTTGAGGGCCTTCCCACGTAATCTTAAATTTCTTCAACTGGGCGGCGATGTGTGCACTCATGACGGAGTAATCAGCCCCTGTGTCCACTAAGGCGGTAACTGCGTGGCCGTCGAGAAGCACGTCGAGGTCGGTGGTCCTTTGTCTGGCGTTGCAGTTAGGTCTTGGCGTCGGATCACGGCTGCGTCGTGTTGAAGTGAAGCTGGAACGTCGCGTCGTCAAGTCGTCTTTCGTCGGTGTAGTCTTGGCTTCCTGACTTCGTCGGGACGGCGGCGTGTCGTTATTATGTCGTCGAGATGGTCTCTTCGTCGTCTTCATCGGCGGCGGAGGATCTTCGTCAGTTCGACGAACAGCAACCGCACCTCCATCGGTTGCTGCTTTTAGTTTTCCGGATATGGGCTCGCAGAGCGGCCCCGGGCTGGGCCGCTGTATGGTCGGCGCTGCGGCGACAGGTAGCGTCCTGGTGACGGCGAACGGGACGGCCGTCGAGGGCTCCACTGAGTAGTGGCGAGGTAATCGGCAATGTCACGTGGGCGCTCGCCAAGCTGTGGACGCGGCGCGTTGACGGCGAAACCTCGCAGTCCCATCTCGCGGTACGGACATCGTCGGTAGACGTGACCCGCTTCTCCGCAGTGGTAGCAGAGCGGGCGGTGGTCAGGAGCACGCCAGATGTCCGTCTTCCTCGCGTAGGTGCGCTGGGCGACGGGTGGTCGTGCTGGCGGCGGCGGCGGCGGTCGACGAAACTGCGGCGTGACAGGGCCCTGGCTTGGTCGCGGAGGGGGACCTTGACGGCGTGCGACGGCGGCGTAGGTCATCGCTTGCGGCTCACGCTGCGGCGATTCAGGGGCTACTCCAAGTTGTTGTTGGAGTTCCTCACGCACGTCGTCGGCAATCGAAGCCACTTGAGGCTGTGATGATGCGAACAGCTTTTGTAGCTCCTCCCGCACGACAGCTCGGATAGTCTCGCGTAGGTCGTCGGCGGCCAGTGACTGAACTCCGGCGTACTTTGTCGAGGTCGTGCGGCGGTCGAATTGCCGGTTTCGCATCTCGAGTGTCTTCACGATGCTGGTGGCCTCGCGAAGAAACTCGTCGACGGTCTTCGGTTGGCTTCGTACCATTCCGGCAAAATGTTCCTCCTTCACACCACGCATCAGCAGGCGGACTTTCTTCTCCTCGGGCATTTCAGGGTCGGCGTGGCGGAAGAGACGGCTCATTTCTTCCGTATAGATCGCGGTCGTCTCATTAGGTAGCTGCACCCGGGTTTCCAATAGCGCTTGGGCTCGTTCTCGGCGTACGACGCTTGAGAATGTCTGCAGGAAGCCGCTTCGGAAAAGTTCCCAGGTCGTTAGGGTGGCTTCTCGGTTCTCGAACCACGTCCTGGCCGCGTCTTCCAATGCGAAGAAGACATATCGCAGTTTGTCGTCGCTGTTCCAGTTGTTACACGTAGCGACTCTCTCGTACGTCTCAAGCCAGCCTTCCGGGTCCTCGAAAGTTGAACCACGGAACGTCGGAGGCTCCCTGGGCTGCTGTAGCATGATGGGCGATGCCGGGGCTGCCATTGGGGTGGACTTGGTGGCGATCTTTCTGGTCGTCTCAGGCAAAAGTCCATGCTCCGGGGGAGTTGTTGAAGACGGCGGCTTGCTCGATGGTCCAGGACTGCGTTGGTGTTGTCTTTGCGTTCCGGGCTTGGATCACGGCTTGTCGGGGGCGTCCGGTACATGGACCAAAAGCACCTCCACCAGATGTCACGTGGTAGTGACGGTGAAGAAAGAACACAGTAGCAGTACTGTGAAAGACAAAACTAGCTTTTATTGGGCGAACCTGTGCCCACAAAACAGGCTACACTTAAAGCACAACGATAGCGGCGAACACAGTCGGCGATCGTCGAAAATCTGATCAGCGGTTCAAGCGCGTCGGCTTTTATACACAATCGTCGAATGTTCCAGACTAATCGTTGGGACCCGGGTGCCTTCCATAAAGTTCTACATCATTCGCGTCAGGCGAATAAATCAGATAACACAAGGTTCGGCGACAACAGACGGCGGATAGAAGGATCGATAACTTTCCAGAAACTTCGGATACATGCAAGCGCGTCCCGCGCTGTGCGATACGATTTGTTAGGCGGCGAAACCTGGTCGCCCGATAAATATAAATACACGTGTCAATATATATATATATATATATATATATATATATATATATATATATATATATATATATATATATATATATATATATCTTGGAATTGATATGTAAGCTTACTGGTGAAAGTTATATTAGTTACTGGTAACACCAATGGTGTGGTAAATTTTATAGAAGGTAATATTAAATCTGCCCCCAAAAGCCTTAAAGCATCTGCGTATGTCCCCAATGTGCGTCCAATCCTTGAATATGCTTGTATGACATGGGATTCTCATGGCCAAACGCCAATCTATAAATTCGAACGTATACAAAATCGTGCTTCACGAATTTTAGTGGCGATTATAACTTTAATTTCCGTATAACTTACATTAGGCGTGAATTAGGTTGGAAATATCTTCAGCAGCGAAGTACATTTTTGCGAATAATTATTTTCCATTCCTCTTTGTATGATGAAGCTGGCATAATAAAAGTTTATACATCATGAGCCCATACCACATAGCGCAGAGAAATGATCATGCGATGTCGCTCCGATCTACTTGCGCATTCCTTCTTTTTCCGTTTACGAATAATGAGTGAAATCAGTTGGATGCAAGTGTTGTCGATGTTCCTGCTATTATGTTTTCCTCTTCCTTGCAACACGTTTGCTTTAGTTAAATTTTCAAGTGGCAACTGTGCCTGTCTTCTTTCTTATTTTGATTATGGCACTTTTTTAGACCCCGTTACAATAATTCCTAATTGAGCAATGTAGGTTTCTAAGTAAATGAGTAAACAGGTAAGAAATAAATAATTCAAATTATCCTGCAGCAACATAGGGCCTGCTATATATCAATACCAAAAATTAGAGAAACACCTGTTGCCATGCATCGAATAGTAGCTAAAGCATACACTCGACCTCTAAGTCGAAAACCTGTTTCACTTGAAGCAATTTCATAGCACAGGTAGCGTAGTTTCCGTCTCTTGCAACTGAGACCATCATCACAGGTGTCGACCCTCCCTGTGCTGACGCGGCAAATTAGTTTTCCGCGAGTAGCAGCGATCTTTTTCCGAAGTTGCGCTGAGAGCCACAAGAGCTAGTTCCCACTTTGATTTCGCAAATGACATTGGTCGTTGAACACAGCGGACATCAGAAAGACAATAGCGTCTAAACTACCACCCAACCAGCGTCCCGCAGTTGGGAGGAGTGGACCACTAGACAACGAAATTTTAGAAAATAATGGTGGCTGCTTCTGGTGCAGAACGTGAAGACTATGCTGGGCCAAGAACCATGATCCTACCAGGACACTCGCAATGGAACCTTGGTTCCTTTGGGGTGAACAAATGTTGTTTCTTTATGTCTCTCTCACTCGGTGCCATTCTGTTCCAGATGGAAGACCGATTAGAAAGGGCCGTTAGGTTGTTGTCGAAAGCGCAAGGTATTCATTCCAGAATTGAAGGAGAATAAATTGGTGTGCCAAATTGACGATTAAAGTATGAGGAATGCCACAGTGAGGTGGCTCTTTGATTACCAAGAAATTTCTAACGCGCCGCCAATGCAGGGGACATGGGCATTCTTGTATAGCGCCGGACTAAATGGGACCTCCGCCGCCGGACTTTCATTCCACGACTTCGCGCACACTTCGCAACGCCACAGCCACTAAGCCACCGCACTATTTATAATCGGTATCACATCGCATGGCAATTCGATGGCCACATATGTCTCGAATAGACGCAGTAAGTATGATCAATTTTAAACGAAGACAAAACCAATTCCTCACATGGGATGAATATTTTAGTGCGGAATGCAGATATATTTATTGTTTAGTTTTTTTTTGCATTGTACGCCAATAATAGGAAAACTTACGACCAATTTTCGGCATAGTCATGGGCGTCGCCGTTAGGTTTTGTGAAAAGTGCATGGTGCGAACTTCATATCGTGAGCCGCGCGCTGTATGCTGAACATCTGAAGGCAAGCGACTGGGCGTGCCCTAATATTATTGGTGCCTTGACCTGCGACAACAGTTCTTGGCTCCCAGCCACTGTGATGAGCGGAAGCAGGGAGTGCTGAGGGGTTTAGCGCGTGGTAACTCTTTAGCGGAGGGAAGGATTACGTGTTTTCAGAGCCTGAGAACGGAGAGTCAACTGACTTTGTTCAACATGAAAAGCCGGTTTGCCTTATGAGAATAGTGGCGCCCCAGCCCGGCAGCAGCATCGATTCCAAGAACGAACAGAGGGGAATAACTAAGTGAATGACAGTCGCTACAAGGGCTCCCTCCCTATAATGTCGGAGGCTTAGGTTAGAATGGTGAAAGAAATGAAGAGTTAATGCTAAAGATAGGCTGGTCTCACGTGGTTGTGCGACACTATCTTATTTGCCGCGATAGTCAAACCTCAATATTTTCTGTGAACGCGAAACGACACGAAAGCTGCCTTCATAGGAAAGAGTCAATGGTGGCTTGATTGACTCGCGCCGCATAAACGCGTTCGTGGTTGTGTCCAACAGAGGCTACCCGCGGGTGATTCGTGGGGCTGTGTGTAAAAGCCGTTTGAGCGGGGATTTAGCTGGCCATGAATGCCGGTTAGTGCCTCATAGAGCCTCCAGCTTACGCTGACTCCGTCGCCATCCTTGATTGTTGTTCGCAGCCCAAGTAGTACTAGTGGTAGCCTTTCCACCCAGTGGTGTCTATCAAGCGTGGGGGTGAATGACGCATTGAGTTGTCGATGGAGACGCTCGACCATGCCATTGCTCTGCAGGTGGTAAGCAGTTGTGTGACGAAGATGCGTGCGGCGCAGTCTCACGAGAGCAGAAAAAATGTGGCCTTTGGGATAGTCAGCCTCGGTCAGTTTTTATCCGCAAAGAGCCACCATTCCGTGGCACCCACGTAGCAAGAAAGCAAGAAAGTTAGGTGGGCGGATGAAATTAAGAAGTTTGCAGGGACGACATGGCCACAATTAGTACATGACTGAATGGGAGAGACCTTTGCCCTGCAGTGGGCGTAACCAGGCTGATAATGACGATGACCTAGCAATAAATGCTTCTGCCACTGTTTCGGGCGTGATCTCTCGTAGAGGCGTCGCCGCTGGTCACTTCGAGTACCGGTCGACCCCGTGAGGAGTTACCTGAAAGCTTAGAAGGGCGGAAGATGTCCCAAAAAGTCTAAATGCACAAGATCGAAGCGGCTCTCTCGTGGTTGAAACAGCTGCACTGCTGAACGCATGTCCCGGGTGACTTTCACGGATTGACCGGCTTGACGGCTTCTTGCCAACCTTCGAACATCTTTTTTGATCACTGGCCTGATAAAGTGGTCTGGTATAATCCTCTGTGTCACCCTGATTGCGGGATCGCTTAGCCCGTTCATTGAATCCAATATTGTACGCTGAAACTGATGGAGCACAAAAAGGCGAGGTGGTGCCTGTGATGTGTCGCACGTGAGCAAAGTTGTTCGGTAGGTAAGTGGAACCTCAGCAAGCTACAGCAACGAGTGTTTTCCCCTCAATTGGTTCCTCAAAGCGGAGGCTATAGCCTGGAAGTGCACAAGGCCAGCAGGCACAGCGCCGATCCGCGATAGTGCGTCAGCTGCCTGGTTTTCGGTCCCACATGTAGGCGGATGTCCGCAGAATATTCGGAAGCAATGGAAAACTGCCTAAGCTCACGCTCCAAGTACGGGGAACTGTTCTAGAAAACGAAGTTTAACGCCTTGTGATCGGTCAGAAGGTAAAAGCTGCAGCCTTAAAAAAAAAAAAAAACAGAAATGCTTTTCAGTGCAATCGGTGGCTAACATTTCCCTCCCGAAGGTGCCGTAGCGAGTTTGGTGGATTTGAGGCACTCTGAGAAGAAGCCCAACGGCCTCCAGTCTATGCCATCGTGCTGCTGCAGTATTGCACCCACTGCCGTGGCCGACGCGTATACCACAAGGCGAGTTGACGCGTCTGGCAACGGATGGATCAGCAACACTCAGTCGACAACCGCGTGTTCGCTTCCTGGAAAGAGCGTTTGTGCTCCAAGGACTAGTGGAAGTTAGGCGTTTTCTTTGGAGTAACGACGCTGCAGGTTGGTAAAGACTCAAGAACTTGCGTAGAGGATGGAATGAAGCGCCTGTGAAAATTTATGAGGCCCATAAACTAGCGAAACTTTCGGAAGGAGTTTGGAGAGGGGATCTCCTCGATTGGCCGCACCCGTTATTCGAGTGGTTTAATGCCTTGCGGTGAATTGCGCCAGCCGAGAAAATGCAGGGCTTCAACTTCAAAAATGTATTACTGGGGCTCTAGGATAAGGGCCTGTTCATCAGGTCACTCAAATAGAAGGCGAAGGTGTTTTTCGCGCTCTTCGTCTGTGTGACTTGCAGTGAAAACGTCGTCAAGGCAGACTAAAATGTACGGGAGTCCGCGCATAATCTCGTCCGTGAACCTTTAGAACATTTGTGCCGCATTATTCCAATTGTAAGGCATACGGGCATACTAAAATATCTCAAATGAGGTAGTGATTGCTGTCTTGAAATTTTGCTGATTTGACAGGAATTTGGTGGTAGGCGTTCATCAAATCTTTCTTGAAGGTATATTTTGATTCCTCATAGGCGATCGCCGAAGTCATCTATGTGGGAAAGTGAATATTTAACCGGAGTAGTGACGGCATTCAAAGCTCGGTAATCAGCACAAGGCCACCAGTCACTTCTGTCTTGGTTTGGAACAAGATGGACAGGTGAAGACAATTTGCTAGAGGAAGTACGAAGAACACTGGCATGAATCATGTGTTCCGACTCACGGCCGGTGACTTCCAGCATTCACCTAGCTAGCGTCCTTGACCGGGCGGCGACAGGTGGGCCGGTGGTGGCAATATGAAGCGTCACCTTGTGTTTCAGGTGGCGCATCGTTTAGGGGCTTCCTGAGTTTCGACTACTCGGCAAGTATGTTTTCCTACGTTGAGAGCACACGAAACGTACGCATGCCAGATAAGATGAGGTTGGACTGCAGGCCAAGTACATCGAGGAATGTGACGTTATCATTTAGGCTCTGATCGCGAATTCTCACATCTAGGATGAAATAGCTAAGGAAGTCCGCTACCAGTATGGCAACGCTGACGTCGGTACTACGAGACACGGCAGTTGTTGAAGGCAAACTGGATAATTTACGTTCCTGGTAGGTACGGTAGTTGTCGGGGATTTCTGAACAGTAAGCGCCCTGGAAATTTGTTAAGCCGTTCAACAGCTTACGCACTCCGTGCAGGCCCAAAGCCGCGTTGAGCTCCGTTAAGGCATGGAAGCGGCCACTCGTCAAATCAACACTTCGGTGCCATCCGGGGTAGCTTTGAGGCAATAGCGTTTACTCGACATCACATGTACGGTCCCGATTGTTGGAGCCCAATTTCAACGGTACTAAACACGAAAAGGGCCGCATGCTTCAATTCAGGTGTGTGTTGTTTTCCGCCACTACTCCCTGCGTCATAACACGATTGTATAGGCCCCCATAGTTCAAAAAAAGTTTACCCTTCTGCCAAGATGCAATGTGCCGTGTGAGCCAGTGCAATGGCAACCTTCTTGGAGGTTCTAAATAGGGGTGAACGAAAACACCTCAAGCAAATACGTCTCGCTGTGTGTTCTGTGTACTACCCAGACAAACAGCAGCGGTACAGGCATGATGATGATGTGTGGTGTTTTGTGGCGCAAGGGCCAGGTTTGGCCAAAGAGCGCCATGACAAGTGGTAGTGTTAACGATGTATTATGGAAGATGTGACTTGGCTGTAAATTGGCCTAGATATAGTCGCTGTAAAGTGCGTAAAATCTACGTGCTATAAAATTATGGCGATGACTAATGGCGAATACTACGAACATTAAAATCCATCGTAGAAGAATGATGCGAAATATAACATATATAGGATGGTAAAATTACTCGGAGCACTGCTGCCTCGCCAGAGCCCTTGAAACACAAGGGCCTAGAGGCGCGTGCTATACGAAAGAGCTATCACAGCGGCATCCTCTGAAGAGAGGACCCGCTACGAACATGTAGGCCTAAAAACATGGAAGACAACATCTTTCAGGAAACTTAGGACTGCGTTGGTGTCAAATAAAGGTTCTGGGCTGAGTAGCATTGCGGGATGAAGGGGGATCTGCTGCGGGTATGCTAGAGGAAAATGCTTCTTTCTCTCAGATTCGGCTGCCCGACACTCCAGGAGGACGTGGTGGGCGTTCAGCCTCTCCCCGCATCTACCGCAGGTTGGAGGATCATTTTCTGTGAGTAAGAAGTTGTGTGTGCCAAATGTGTGTCCTATTCTGAGGCGACAGAGTAGGACATCTGTTCGCCGTGATTTTGTTACGGAGGGCCACGAACCTAACTGTGGCTTTATCACGTGCAGTTTGTTATTTACTTCTGCGTCCCACTTACGTTGCCAGTGGTTTCGCAGTTTCCTTCTTAAAAAAGGCTTCAGGTCCGTAACAGGGACCGAAGCAGTAGGACTGACTGTATGCAATGAAATTGATGTGGCCATCTGGTCTGCTAGAACGTTACCCTCGATGCCCCTATGTCCAGGCACCCAGCATATAATGACATGCTGGTTAGACATATACGCTCTACAGAGGACGGAATAGAGCTCAGTAATTACGGGGTTTCTGTGTTTACAGTGTGACTTCAAGGCTTTTACGACGCTGAAGGAGTCTGCAAATAAAATTGTTTTTTGAATATTTGATTTTCTGATATGTTTCACAGCCGACAATAGTGCATGGGCCTCAGCCGTAAATATGCTTGTTTCAGGGTGCAGTACACCGGATTCCGAGAAGGATGGGTCAATGGCTGCGTCGGACACCCCGGCATGCGACTTAGAAGCGTCTGTATAAAACTCTGTGCACGAGTACTTGTACTGGAGCTCCAAGAAGTGCATTTTGATATGTGTCTCTGGCGCATGTTTAGTGACCTGTACAAAGGATGTGTCACACTCTATCAGCTGCCACTCCCAGGGTGGTACTAGCTTAGCTGGAGGCATTAGGCGTTGTTCGAGAACTGGGACAACCATTTCCGTGCTAAGTTCTCTTGCACGCAGTGAGAAAGGAAGTCTCATAGAGGGTCTGTTATGAAAAAGTGTTTCACATGTCAAGTCGTTAACGGTTGTGAAGCACGGATGTTCCTTATTAGAGCGCACTTTCAGAAAATAGTTGAAGCTGATGTAAGTTCTCCGAAAATGGAGTGACCACTCATCGGACTCAACATACAAATTTTCAACAGGGCTTGTTCTAAATGCGCCAGTGGCCAGGCGGATTCCCAGATGGTGTACGGGGTCTAACATCTTTAGCGCGCTCGTGGCGGCAGAGTGATGTACTGGGGCTCCATAGTGTATTCGTGACCGAACTAGGCTCCTGTAAAGATTCAACAGGCACTTCCTGTCGCTACCCCATGTTGTGTGGGATAGGATTTTAAGTAGGTTCATTGTTTTTAGACATTTTTTTAAAGATGTATTATGTGAGGAATGAAAGTGAGCCTAGAGTCAAGAATAACACCAAGGAATTTGTGTTCTTTGCTGACAGGAATTTGGTGTCCGCCCAGTTCTACGCAAGGATCTGGGACCAGGCCTCTCTTTCTTGTGAAGAGAACACAAGAACTTTTGTGGGGGTTGACCTTAAATCCGTTTTCGTCTGCCTGCTTGGAAACCTTGTTCAAGCCCTGCTGTACCTGTTTTTCGCATACTGTGAGGTTGCAGGATTTGAAGCCTATTTGTATATCGTCTACGTATACGTATACGGAATAAAACATGGCAGGTGGTAGTGAAGCACGTAGCGTGTTCATCTTGACGACAAAGAGAGTGCAGCTGAGCACGCCTCCATGGGTTACACCAGTTTCCTGCGTAAAGGGACGTGAGAGTTCATTGCCGACTTTTACTCGGAAGGTACGATTTTACAAATAGCTTTCAATTGTGTTCAGCATATTTCCACGGATGCCAATTTCCGACAGGTCTCGCAAGATCCCGTAACGCCATGCCGTGTCATATGCCTTCTCCATATCGAGGAATATCGATAGAAAAAACTGTTTATGTATAAAGGCATCGCGGAAATTTCCTTCCATGCGCACAAGATGATCGGTTGTGGACCGCCCTTCTCGGAATCCACACTGATAAGGATCGAGTATATTGTTGAGCTCAAGGAAATGTATAAGTCTGCGATTTATCATTTTTTCAAAAAGCTTACACAGACAATTAGTTAGAGCTATCGGACGGTAACTTGCCGCCAAGGAAGGGTCTTTTCCCTGCTTTAGGACAGGAACCACAATCGCTTCTTTCCATGTGGATGGGAGGTATCCCGAAGCCGAAATAGTATTGTATAGTGTAAGAAGTGTAACTTGTGCGTCAGTATGTAGGTGTCTGATCATGTCATACATGACTCTGTCTGGTCCCGGTG
Organism: Dermacentor andersoni; assembly: GCF_023375885.2. NCBI lineage: Eukaryota > Metazoa > Arthropoda > Arachnida > Ixodida > Ixodidae > Dermacentor > Dermacentor andersoni. The sequence goes on from NC_092818.1 coordinate 34,945,808, forward strand.
CAGTGCTTTTACATGTGTTCAAGGCAGCTCTCAACTCGGCAATACCGAAAGGCCGATTATACGGTTCATTCTGCCTAGACTTTCGTATGATTGGCTTACGCTCTACTATTTCTTTATGTTTAAGAAAGGATTGGGAATAGTGCGTTGAGCTCGACACTCGCTCAAAGTGCTCCCCAAGTGAGTCTGCCTGGTCTTTTAGTGTATCGCCTTGTGTGTTTACCAGAGGTAGTGAATATGTTTGTCGCCCTCTTATCCTATTAACCTTGTTCCAGACTTTGGCCTCATGTGTATAGGAATTTATACTCGATAAAAACTTCTCCCAACTTTCTCTTCTAGCCGGTCGGCGGGTTCTCCTGCCCTGGGACTTTATTTTCTTAAAGTTAATAAGATTCTCCGCAGTGGGAGATGCGCGTAGCAACCCCCACGCTTTGTTCTGTTTTTTACGAGCGATCCTACAATCGTCGTTCCACCACGGGACACGCCGTTTGCATGCCAGTCCATTTACTTCTGATATGCATTTTGATGCGGCATCTATTACAAAGGCTGTAAAATACTCAACAGCAGCATCGATTCCTAGCGAGGACATATCATCCCATGATGTACTAGTTAGGGTTCGGAATTTCTCCCAGTCAGCTGTGTCAATCTTCCACCTAGAAGCCTGTGGTGGATATTGGTTCTCTGTAGGTGTTCTTAGCAGTATGGGAAAGTGGTCACTTCCGTAAGGATTGTTGATAACTTTCCATTCGAGTTCCGGCAGTATACACGGGGAAACTAGGGTGAGGTCAATTGAAGAAAATGTTCTGTTTGCGGGAGAATAATATGTGGGTGCCTTCTTATTGAGAGGACACGCACCTCAAGAGAGAAGGAACTGTTCAACAAGACGACCTCGCGCATTTATACGAGAGTCGCCCGACAGGCAGTTGGGCGCATTGAAATCCCCAAGCACATCGTAAGGTTCTGGCAATTCATCTATAAAGAACTGAAATTCGTGTTTAGTTAATTTGTAGTGTGGGGTTATGTAGAGCGAGCAGACAGTGATAAGCTTGTTTAGCAGAACAACTCGCACCGCCACTGCTTCAAGGGGCGTTCGTAGCTGTAAAGGTTGACATGCTATACTTTTATGAGTGAGAATCGCAACACCACCCGATGATGCGACGGCATCATCGCGATATTTGCGAAACGTAACATACGTACGGAGAAAGTTTGCGTGTTTGGATTTTAAGTGTGTTTCCTGTAGACACAGCACTTTTGGATTGTGTGTTCGGATAAGCTCTTGTACGTCATCAAGATTCCTAAGTAGACCTCTGACATTCCATTGAATGATTTGTATATCCATATTTTAAATTAAATTGGTGCTGTGTTTACGGAAACGGAAGGGATGTCTTAGATTACAGAGCCCTTTCGAGGCCCTGTAACCGGGGTTTTGCTCTTTTTGAAGCGTTCGAGGGAACCTCGCCGCTCCTTAGGCGCCTGGTGCGCCTTGAGGATAGGTGTAGTGTCCATTGCCTGTTGTGAGGCGCCGGACACATGCTCTCGCGAGCGAGAAGTTACCAGGGAAGGTCCTGCCTTGGAGGGCAAGACCCCTGCGCCCACCAGCCCGGAGGTCGATGGGGCTTCCTGGGAGATTTGGCTGCGCCGGCCCTTGCCAGCGCTGGAAGGGACCTGGGAGGTTGAGGCAGCCTCGGCTGCACCCATCTTCGGGGTCGGTGATCCCTTCTGCTCGGTTGACGGAGCAGCGCTAGCTGCAACCGCCGCGCGGGCAGATGGCATAACTGCCGACTCACTGCTTGTGGGTCGGACAGCCGCCGGAGGCCGTTGTGACGCTACCCCTTGACGCGCCACATCGGCAAAGGTTTTCTTGGGCAGGTATGATACCCGCCTTCGTGCCTCTTTGAACGATATATTCTCTTTTACTTTTATAGTTACAATTTCTTTTTCCTTCTTCCATGAGGGGCACGACCGCGAGTACGCGGCGTGATCCCCGTCACAGTTTACACAGTGGAGAGAGTTATTACATGCTTCAGTGGCGTGTTCAAGGGCACTACATTTCGCACATGTTTGGCGGCCGAAACGCTGGCATTTGAAACACCTTAGGGGATTCGGCACATATGGTCTGACACGGAGCTTGATGTACCCGGCCTTTACAGACTCGGGCAGAATACTTGAACCGAATGTGAGTATTAGGTGTTTCGTTTGAATTTCTTTACCCTCCCTTCTGATCTTAATTCTTCTGACATTGACAACGTTCTGCTCTCTGAAGCCTTCCAAGAGCTCAGCTTGTGTCAGCTGGAGCAAATCGTCATCAGACACAACGCCGCAGGTGGTGTTCAGAGTGCGGTGAGGAGTTACTGTCAATGGAACATCCCCAAATGACACTAGACTGGGCAACTTTTCGTATTGTTTCTGGTCATGAAGTTCTAACAGGAGATCACCACTTGCCAGCCTTGACACCTTGTAGCCTGGACCAAGGACATCAGTTAAGGACTTGGAAACTAGAAAAGGGGAGATATTTCGTACTTGTTTATCAAATTTTTCAGAGTGAATGACATGGTACCGTGGGAAGTTCGGTCTTTGACGACCAAAGAACTGGAATACATCTTCGGTGCGCCCTCTTTTTTGAGGGCCATCAGAAATTGGAGGAAAGGAACTTGCCATAGAAAAATGTAGTTTTCGGCAATAACGCCAGCCACCCACCATGGAGCCCTACGAGGGGACGCTACAGGGACTGTATGAACAGGTCCTGTAAACGCCAGCTGTACGTCATCACTATAACCAAATATGAAATAACCTAGGTTGGCTATTCACACAAGGTTAACCCTTGCTGCCTGGAAACTTGGAAGTAAGGGAAGCTAGGAGAAGACAGGAAAGATGGAAAGTGAGAAAAAGACGAAGGTTGGACGGAGAGAGAGACAGGAAAAGGCAACTACCGATTTCCCCCGGATGGGTCAGTCCGGGGGTGCCGTCTACGTGAAGCCGAGGCCAAAGGGGTGTGTTGCCTCCGCCGAGGGGCCGTAAAGGTCCAAACACCCGCCATCGGCTCAACCCCCAGGATCCCCTTTTCCCCGGACACGGCTAAGCCACGCACGGTTAAACGCGGGAGGGTCCAACCCTCGTGTGCTCGGGTACGTGGTGTCGCAACACACCAAACGCCTGCTTACGCAGACGCCCCTGCGGGGGCGGTACAGGCAAGGTAACGTTCAGCATCAACTCACCATTATAGTGTTGCGCTGAACGCTGAATAAATTAAACATTTACCGTCACCATCACCACTAACTATTGTAAATAAAAGCAAACAGTACGGAAAGCTTCGTTTGGATTGATTCCCGCAGCGTGGGGGATCTGCATGATTTTTATTGTAGCATATTTTTACACATCTGTATATTCTTAACCTGAGAACTGGTGGCTCAGATGGTGTGGTGGAATGTGCCATGACGTGTCTGCGTACTGTAGGGAAGTACAGATGCAGAAGCAGAGAAACTTAGGCTAGTTAGTGAGAAATCATACAGTACGAACAGCGAAAAAAAAAGAAAAAAAGAAGACTTACTAAAGGAGTATATAGCGTGCTCGTATGTCAGGTTCATTTATTCTTTGTCTTCTCTAATGATGTTTATCTGACATAAACCATGCATCAATTCAATAAACGTGTGGAGTATCTCACATTGACAAGGAGGCATTATTTCTGTTTCCAATGTGCAGTGTTGGCGGGTGCGGGATTTTTCACACAGCCAATGTTATGTGGCAGAGAAGAAGTTTGGGCGTGTTAGTGGGATACATACAGACTGGGATACATAGCGCGAAAAATTACGACACAGGGACAAGCAGAAACAGAGGACGAGCGCAATATTATGTGCTTGTGTCTACACATTGCGGGGATGGCTAAAGGTTTTCCACTTGTGGTGCCACGTAGTATGAAAATATTCACGAGGCCTCAGATATTTGTTGTGACATTACTGAGTGCATTTACACCTAAATTTCAATTTAGTACGCTTTAAGTATTGCAATAGTAAGCGTTTCCTCAGTTTGCGTGATATAATTTTTAGCATTTCTCACCTGTGGAGAAGTACAAGAGGGTTATTGAAGATGCCGTTACTCATAATTATTTGTTACATAACTGCTACACAGTAGATGTTCAATTGGAATATATATATATATATATATATATATATATATATATATATATATATATATATACATATATATATATATATATATATATATATATATATATATATATATATATATACATATATATATATGATAACTCTATTATAGATTGCGTCGTACACATGGGTACATGGCTGCTGTATCACTGCTGTATCACCACCAGTGATACAGCAGCCTGTCGTTACAGTTATGTCAACGCAGGGATATCCGCCAACATTCTGGGTACATTCTTACGAATATTTCATTAACAATATCTTTATGTTAACGTTCACACAACGTAGGTGTCTGGCTGTTCTTGTTCAAGTAAAGTTTTTTTTTTTTCTGACGTTGCTTGAACGCACAAATGCCAATGTGTATGCAACGTTCAACTTGGCTGGTCAACGTCGCTTGCCATTTGTTAAAATGAGGTAACGTTAACGTAATGTTCGGGATTACCTGGGCTTGTATCCACTGCGACATATATACGTACACCCTGGATACAGATCATAGCCATCCTGAAAGATTTCGTCGCTCATAGAACTTCGGCGCAGACTCATGAAATACCATCTCGTCTAGATCGTAAATGGCCCTGTTAGCTCTGCGCGGCAAATCGCACACATCTCGTACCGGTAGTATGCATTCTCATTGAATCTGTGCAGCGTATCGTTAACTTTTCCTCAAATCTTCACGATATACATAGATATTAAATATATATTTATCATTTATTTCTCAGATAAATGTGCAATAGAGTCATCTGGAGCCATGCGTTTTTTCTAACCGCAAATCTCTCGTACCAATTTCACAACAAGAAGTGTTAATACTAGAAGTGATCCTACATATTTTATCACACGCATCCACACAATTTTTAAATTGCAGCTGTTAGAACTAAATTTAAGCTTTATATAATTAAACCGACCCTCACAATTACAGGTTACGTCAACTAAGAAATGCTTTTCATCACGAAATTGTTTGAGAAGTTTACTGTGTTTAAATGTTTGGAGTTTGCTTCGAGTATTCTTTGTATGTTCTATACCCGCCGTGGTTTCTCAGTGGCTATGGTGTTGGGCTATTGAGCATGAGGTCGCGGGATCGAATCCCGGCCACGGCGGCCGCATTTCGATGGGAGCGAAATGCGAAAACACCCGTGTATTTAGGTTTAGGTGCACGTTAAAGAACCACAGGTGGTCGAAATTTCCGGCGTCCTCCACTACGGCGTGCCTCATACTCAGAAAGTGGTTTTGGCACGTTAAATTCCATAATATAATTTAATTTAATAAACTCGAAGCTATTATGGAACCCTTTATGTGCTGATCGCAATGGGTTACCCTTAGGAAATTCATGCCTCATTGCACTTCCAGCATGCCAGACTGATTTCGAATTGCCGGACATCCTGTTGATGGAGGAAATGCGTCAGCGGTGTTCTACACCTTTATGTTCAGAGCCATCCATGACCTATGAAGACAACACTTATGACAAGACACATGAGCCTACATTGAACAGCGATCAAGGTGTAAAGCTGGGCTAGTTGGCGTGTCATCATTATTCCAAAGACTAGCGCAAAATAGCAGGGACAAAGACAGAGAAGACGACAGGACGAGCGCTATTCTCTGTCTTTGTCCCTGCTATTTTGCGCGGAATAATGATTACATTGAACAGCTCAGTGGCGTAAGTGACATGACATTTTGTTTTTTTTTGTTTGAGCCTGCAGTAGGAAGCACATGAATGTCAGTGGCCTTGAAGTATATCTTTCAACATAACTTCATGTTTTCTCTATGCCACAACAATCCAAGGAGTTCAGTAGCTGCACTGTCTGAGCTTCAATCAAGGGGCGTTAAATGTGCACGAGGGAGAAAAGGTTCAGGGGAATGGTTTCTGCCTGCCGCTGTACTTGCTTGACCATGTACTGGCTGTGGCAGTCAAATACAGTCCAGGGACGGTGACCATCATCCTGTTTGCAACTTCCAGCCTCGTAGGCATGCACCTGCCTTGGTGACATAGGGGCTATGGCTTTGTGCTGCTAAGCATGAAGTTGTGCGATGAAGCCACAGCAGTCGCATTTTGATGGGGGAAAATTGCAAAAATGCCTGTGAACTGTGCACTGGGTGCGCGTCAAAGAAACCCAGGTAGTTGAAATTAATCAGGAGTACCCCATGACGTCGTGCCGCATAATCATATTGTGGTTATGGCATTTGTAAAACCAAACAATTTACTTGTCATTTAATCATGGACATGCTCCTCTCGATAGTAATGTGAAAACGGTATTAATAAGGTACCAGTTGTGCACTTCCTCATTATGTGTTCAGGTAAGTGTGCATGGCAAATAGGCTTGTAATGCCTTAAAGGTTAGCTTGTATATTGCCATGTTATTTTTGGCGAGCAGTTTATTGCTGTACCTATAGCATCTAATCTCTCATTTCCTCATGCCTTTCTTTGTCATCTGTGTGTATGTGTGTGCGTCACGTTCATGCAGTGAAAATTCATGCACTTCACAATTTGTGCAATTATAGCCTCACCAATTCCTCGTTGTGGGCTGTCGTTGCAGTGCATGGTGGTTGCATCGTAATAAAAGCTACTTCTAGCAGCAATATAAGTATATCTACAATTGTGCCAGTTCATGAAAGAACAATGTTTACATATGCTACAATCAATATTCTTCTTAACAGATCCTCAGGTGAACCTCTTGCAGCTAGGAAGTTCATTGTGTATGAGGAATGCCTGCTGCAGGTATTCCAAACTTGCAAGACCTGTGGCTTCCCTGCTGAACCTTCACTACAGGTGTGCATGTCTCTTTCTCTCACAAATAAATGGTGTAATTATTAACAGCATTGCAGATACTGTGATGTGTCGTCATGACACAATGCTAATAGCTAAAAAAAATTGCAGACGCATACAATGACGGACCCAGCAAGTTTGTTTAGATAGGTGTGTGCATGTTCCAAAAGTCTCAAGATTACCGAAGTAGTGGCATGTCATCTCTGCCTTTTTTCCTCTTCGAATAGGACTAACAGTGCCATTTGGAGTACTTACAGGGAAGCTCCAGCTTCGAGTGTTTTCCCCTATTCTCGTGGCATGTCCGTCATTGCGAACATTATGGTGTTGCCTATGTTAAAAAAGGGGGGGGGGGGGGAGGTGGAACTAGGAATGCAAATTTTCAGCACACCGTCTTGTAGCAGACTTTCCTGCATCTATTCTAATGTTGTAAATCCATTGTCACTACCAATACAATGGCAGCAAACGTATGACAGAGGTGTTAATCATTCGATCAGAAAAAGGTACCCGGTGCCTTCGGCAGAAACCATGTATATGAACACATAACATGTTTCCTCGTAACTAAAATAAAGTGACTGTGCACAGCTAGTTTGCCACTATGTAAGGTTGCACGAATGCACTGGCTGTCGTGAGATTGCATAAGCTCAGTAGCATTCGGCTCGATCAGTACTTGGTGAGAGACTCCCTAGGAATGGCACTGTCCTGAATTACTTGTTTCGTCGACCGATGTGCGTTTAATTGGAGCTAGTTTGCAGCCCCCCTGCATGTATGCCTGTTCGCAATGTTCACTCATGTGACAACAGATGACATCCTTTTCAATAATGCAGTGTAGGGTTGTCTCCAGTGTATCCAAATACACTATGTGCTCTATTATCCTGCTTGCAGGTGAAAGTTTCTCTTGTCACTGTTTCTGTGATATGCCAGGAAAACCATGTCAACATCTGGCACAGTCAGCCGAAGAATGGGAAGCGTGCCGTGGGCGACACAACACTGGCTGCTGCGATTTTTTTCACCGGCTGCAGCGTAGCGCAGTCCATGCGTTTTCTCAAGAATGCGGGCGTAGCCTGCTTCAGCGAGAGGTCGTACCATCGTTTGCAAAGCAAGTTATTGCTTCCAGCAGTGAACGAGGTAATGGAATTTCTGTATTACACAAATTGAGATGACCACAATCTGTTGGTGCTTGGGTGTTGCATGCTGAAAAAAATGGTCAATATCATACACACTGCACACTGTAACTGAGATGTACATTTCATGACGTGGTATACATGGCCTGCCTTTCATATTCAAAGGTATACGTGTCAATAAATGCATTTTGTGCATATTCCAGGTCTGGCAGGATGAAAAGAGGCGGCTCATGCAAACGGTTGTGTCGTGTGGAGGAGGAGCAAAAGTAGCAGGCGACAGCCGTGCTGATTCTCCTGGCTACAGTGCCAAGTATGGCGTTTACTCAGTGCTGGAGACAAACTTGAATCGCATCATTGATATCGAGCTTGTGCAGGTGAGAGCTCAGTAATGCACTTATTTCTAGGCACAGGCATTTACTTGGTTTTATTGTTTCTTTGCTTTTATGTTACATTGTGTATTGCTTTACATTATTTTCTTTCATGTTGCCACCACGTTCTTCCATGGGATAATGCCGGCATTCATTGTACTTGCAACTAACCAGAAATTTCCATTCACCCTGCAGAGTCATTCTTTCTTTATCTCTTATGATGATGTCCATTTATTAGTACTATAGTTACAAATAACTGCGACAAGTGCTGTATTTAAAGAGCACAGAATGTTATTTGGTTGCCACATGCACTGCTCCTTGACCTCTGTTTCCAAACAGAATGCATCGAGCAGAGCGCTTGGGCAGTTACCACCTGCAGAGCAGCAAATTTACCTCCTTTCTTCTGGCATTCATTGTAGCGGTCCGGGTAGAATAACTAACCACCAGACATACGTTCCGCAAGGCGAGTGTTGTCCGCCATTTAGTCTTATTCTCCACCGACCCCTCTTCTTCCTCTTCTTTTAAATTCCAGAAGTAGTCCGCTTCACCCTCCCCAGGTGTTTACACCTCCTGGTGTAATAGTTGAACACATTTCCGATTGAGGCGCGCACTGTTTGACCGGTGGCTGCTAGCTACCGAATAGTCTTCAATACATCATGCTGCGATGCCGTTTTAAACCACAGGGAAGGGTCCGTAAAACGTAGCGTTGGCACTTCCAATTCCTTTCCTGACTAGGACGCGGTCTTCCACTTCTATATCTCGTATGTCACTGTTCCGCCTCTTGTCGAAGTTACCTTTCATGCGCTGTCGATAGGCGTTTTCTTGTCTCTCGCTTTTTTTGGCTTCACTAAGTGTAAGCTTCTCCAGGATGCCGAGTTCGCAATGCACAGGGAGAGTAGGCACAATTCCAGCAGTGGAAAAGAGAGGACTGCATCCTTATATAAGAATGGTTGTGGTGTCTTGTAGCAGCTTCAAGGCAGAGCTTCCAGGCACCTCGGAATTTTGGGTACATCTTCACGTATTGCTTGATGTCCCTTAAAGCACGTTCAGCAAGGCCGTTTGCTGCAGGAGGGTAGGGTGAGCAATATTTTACTTTTATCCCATGATCTCGTGTCCAGTTGGCTAACTTTTTGCTTTGAAAGGTCGGGCCATTGCCACACTCTATCGTCTTTGTATTTTGGAAGCATTGAGCTTGAAGAGCAATGACACTGTTGGCGTTTTCCTGCCTTGGCCGTGATCATTCTTGTGCATTCGTCAATACTGAGTAAAAATGCTTGAGTTTTCTTTGTGCCTTCTCCCATCTTTTTAAGTTCTGCGACACCTAAGTGAATGACATTAAATGGGATGCGTGAATGCTTTGGGGTTACCATCATGTCTGTCGCCTGCTTGAATTTCACTTTGTTTACTTCACATAGGCGACACGTGCGAATGTTTTTCTGATGTCGTCCTTCATACTTGGCCGAGTAAACCTTTTCAGCAGTTTGTTGTAAGTGCGCCAGAACCCGTCATGTCCTCCTGACTCTGGACTGTCGTGGTGTAGTTGAAGTATCTTGGGAACCATTGTCGATGGCATGCAATATTTTCCGTCCACAAACTTTATTTCCTCAGTGCCTTCCCACAACTTTACGTGATTTATTTCTTCTGGGTGTTCGCTTGTCTCGTGGACAAGTAACCTCGACATAGCGTGCGCATTCGTCAGTAGTGGGCCAGGCCGATGTGATACGGCAAAGTCGAACTGTTGTAAGTAATTAACCCACCTCGCGATTCGACCCTTTGGTTGTGCCATGCCTAGGAGATGCGCCAAAGCTTTATGATCGGTAAAAATGGTGAATTTCGCACCTTCTTGATAGGTTCTAAAATATTGTACAGCTTTTAAAACTGCCAACGCTTCTTTTTCTGTGGTAGTATGAATTGATTTCAGCAGGCTTCAATGTATAGCTGTAATATCCAAGGCCTAGTGCTTTTTATGATCAGATTGTCGTGGTGACTTCTGATATAGAACTGTGCCCATTGCATAGCCCAAACTGTGCATGTAGTTAGGTGCATAGCTATTCGACGATAGGCACTCCTTATGGTTTTATGGTTGCTGAACTTATTCACGTCCTGACTGTTAAAAACCAGTTGTCTCCTCCACACTGAGCCTTCCTGTTCCAGTTCTGTTCCTGTTAACAGATTCTGCAGGCACTGCAAAAGCTCGTCAAGGGTCCTTAGGGCTCTCATCTGAACTTCATTTTGAATGTCTAAACAGAGACCCTGCATCCCTAAGGCAAGATCTGCTGTTGAGGCTAGCCTAGGTTCAGCGGCATGCAGCAAATTACGCTTCTCAAGGACATACTCTTAGAGGAGGTCCTGATGTGTACTGGTAACCTAGAGCAGCATCCCATCTCTTTACAGCACTGATTTCGAAAGCAGCCAGGAAACTCACTTTCCATTTCTCCCAACATGGTGCTGCCTTGTCAAAAAGCTGCAAATTGTACCATGTCCTGGCAGTGGCATGAAGACAACGTCACATCTTTTAAATTTTTTATTCATCAGAAATCCACCTAATCTTTTCCAATGCGTACTCATAGAAGCATAGCCATTGGTGAGGGCTTTGGTGGTTGCCTTCAAAAATGTCCGGCTCCGCAAGCTTTTGCACTGGTTTGTCTAGGCTGAGTGACTCAACTAGAGTTTTCATTAGTTGACTGTGTTGCGTCATTTGTCACTGTTGCTCTTCAATAATTTTCATAATGATGCTCATCTCTGTGGTGGTTTCTTGCGCGAAGCGTCCATATCGCATTGGCTCGAGGTTGACTTGTTTCAGTGCCGGTAGTGACAGATGCACCTTCACCGATTCCATTTGAAGAAGTTGCTCGCGTCCTATGGAGGCGTCTTTCATAACTGTGTCGATGAGGTCTGCTGAACTAACATTACGTGGACGGTCAGTTGACGGCCTACTTTGCACTTGATAACTCTTGAAGACAACATGCTGTGACGACGTCTGGCCGATGCAGAACGTAACCCACATGTTCGTCGTCGACTGCGCTAAAATATGTAGCGGTCCGGGTAGAATAACCAACCACCAGACATAAGTTCGGTAAGGCAGGTGTTGTCCGCTATTTAATCTTAATAAGTAGCTGACCATAAGTACTCCGCTACATTCCAGAAGTGGTCCGTTTCATTCCTTACCAGTTTTTTATTCCTTTTCACTACTCTTGGCCAATGTTTAGGTGCCATTTGCATGCTAAGTAGTTGCGGTGTGAGTAGCAGGCTTTCCTCTTCACCATCAACCAACCATCTCCCTTCAGCTGTTTGTTTCATCTAGTAGCCGCATTTAGCTGCATCTCATCAAGCATTTTCTTTGGTTTCCAGTGCAACGAGGTATCCTCAAGCACACACATGGAGCTTGAGGGTCTGCAGAGGGCTCTCATCTCCCTTGATGAAAGCGGCATCATTGTCACTGAAGCGGTGACTATCCGGCATCCACAAGTGCGCAGATCAGTGTTGTCAAATGTAAATGAAAGTGCTAAGTAAAAGTGCCCTCAAATGTAGCCAGAAAACAACCTGGATTAATTAGTATTGTGCTGTAACCATGGCAGCATTCATAAAAGTAAAAAAAGCATGACATTAGAAAAAAGGAAAATTCTTCACGGCAAAAATAATAGAATAATGTCACGTAGCAGTGACGTTGAAGAAAACAGGGCTAAAACTGTAAATGACGAAGCTGATTCTTTATTGGGCCATCCCTTGCCCAGCAAAGAAACTAACTAGCTTTACAACAAGAGCGGCGTGCACAATCCGTGAGTAGTTGATAAACTGATAAGCAGCGAAACTTGTCTACTTTATACATTAATGATCAAAGGTTCCAGAGTAATCCCTGGTGCCCGCGTGTCTTCCAGAAAGTACTACACGATTCGCGTCACTCATACAATCAGATTACATAAGTGTCGGTGACCACAGACGACAGATAGAAGCATCGATAATGTTCGAGAAACTTCCAATACTTGCAGGCGTGTCCTGCAGGTTAGCAGGTGAATAGGGGTTACTGATGAAAGATAAACAAGTACAGTGGAACACCGTTGATATGATCTGCTTTGCGGCAGCTTTTGTGGCACGCGTTTTGCCGCCGCCGCCGCGCAGCATATATTGTTCCACTTGTGTCGCCGGCCTTTAACACGTTCGTGGGTTGTTGGAACGTAATTTAATCTAGTACACTTGAATATGAAGCTACGAGTTTCATAAAAACGTGTTTGCAGTTGTATCATCCAGCTTCAGGTGAAAACGCTTTCGTATCAACCGTGTAAAAATACATTGCTCCATGGGGTGTTGGCTGGGAAACGAAAAAAAAACAAACCATATTACGCAGAATCATATAAACATGGTTTCACTGTACATGTGTCAATATGACTAACTTATTACATCTACTCTTAATGTGTATGAAAACAGTTCAGTAGTGTGGGAACCATGAAGCACAAGGAAACCATTGTAAGGCCACCACTGTATACATTTCTCACTAGAAGTGAGAGACCAATGTGCAGCAATGACATGCCTCCCTGTCTGGGCCGCATACTAACGATTGTAGTGCAGGCTGTAACGAAGCTGTTTGTGAAATAGCAAAGTCTGCAACACTGATTCAGGTACTTCAAGTCTGAGAGGCCTGAAGTGGACCACCTGTTTGATGCATGGCACGCCTGCAAAGGTCAGTATTGTCTGTCTTTTCTGCCAGAGACTCCTTTACGTTAAGTTGCTTCTTATCTTTCTTTTTCATTGTACAGGCCTAAACAAGAAGCTCTTGCATGCTGCTAAATCCACAGGATGCGCTGCCATTGGCCTGTGGACACGTTCAATCGTCAACCACCTATACTTTTCAGTGCTCTGTGGGAATGGCAATGGTGACCTTGCCGTGGCTGTGTGCCTTTCTGTAATGAACCACGTGCAAGATAAACACCATGGCCACAGCCTACTTTATGATAGATGCCAGCATGGCGACCTTGAGCCACGGAAATGGATCTTTCCAGTTGCAGCTTTCTTGTACATTTTTACAGAAAATCTTTCTTTGCCTATCCTATCCAGTGATTACCATAATAACAGCAGCACCTTTCGGTGCGGCGCTTAGCGTACAGTGAGCCTAACAAACTTGCATCATCTAGCATCGAAAATCCCTATTTTTAACCTGTCACAAGAAAATTTTAATGCAAAAATTGTAGCTAACAATGAGTTAATACAGTATATTCCACAACTGTAATGCACATCTTTTTTTCTAGAACATTCGCCAGGAAACTGCCTTAGTGGTGCAGCCTGATATGAAACTAAAACCACATCCTAGGCAGCGTCAGCAACAGAAAAACGCTCTTGCATTGCATGACCAGCATGATTAATGTAGCATGACGACCCACTGCTTTCAGTATAGTTACAAAAGCATATTCAAACTATAAGGTGTTTATATAGCTAGTGGCAACAGGTTGTGTCGCGTGTTTTTGGTGCAGGACAAACTAGCAAAGGGGTTAGTCTAGGCATGGGCAACCATACCATTTGTAATTGCTGCATGGCTGTTTCATAAATGCAAAGTATCACATGCACTGGGGACCACATGTATACAGAGGACATGTTGTTCTTCACAGACAGTAATTAAGTGCAGTCTGGTGTGCTGACAATGGATATTAAGTAAAATTTGTCTCTTGTTTGGTCCACCAAATTACTGGCCATTTCTCAGCCATGTCAGGGCTGAATTGACAAAAGTGTAGAAGCCAAGTATCTGCAACTGCAAAAAGTTTTAGAGCACAGACACCATGAAAAATAAGTGTGCCTTCTCACACAATCACACAATCACAAGGGTCCATCCTTTTTCATGACAATCACGAGTGGAACGACCCAATCTGTTGGTTCTGTTACTTTTGTTATGATCCCTTTTTTTTCCATGTCATCAAGCCCATGCTTTACCTTGTCTTGGATAGCAAGGGAAATCTTCCCGGGAGCTATAATGATAGGTACTGCGTTGTCGTTGAGAGTGATGCTGACCACACCTGGTAATTGACCGATGCCCTCAAGTACATCAGAGTATGCATCTAAAATAGCTTGAGTGCTGCAATGTAGCGAGCCTTTCTCGTTGAGAGCATTGGGCTTGCTACTGCTTGAGTGCACACTATGAGATGGGCGATGAGGACTGGAAAACTTTTATGTTGGTGATATGGTATGTCAGAGTATGGAACTTGCCTCTCACTAGTAATTTAATTTTGCACTCACCAAGTATTGGCAGTCCTGTGCCATCATAAGTTGAGGCTTTCACACTGAAAGATGTAAGTTTGGTTGCTGCTGGCATCTCTTGAGCGTACTCAAAAAATGGTGTTTACATCAGCTCCTGTGTCGAGCTTGAAAACAACATCCAAGCCATTGATGTTGATTGTTTCTGTCCATTCTGCTGCTGCATGGAGTCTTTGCACTGTCAACATGCCAAGGCACACTAGATGAGTGTCCGAGGGGGACTCTGGTCGGGCATCCAAAGGCAACACTGCATTTCTTGAGGAACGTGCACACACTTTCTGACGACACACAGAAGCGAAGTGACCAAACTTGCCACAAGAGCAGCAATGGCTACCGTATGCTGGGCAACTCCTTGCTGGATGATTGGTGCCACATCTTGAGCACGTGCAACGAGAAGGCTGAACACAGCTGACAGGTTGTTGCTGCGTGTGATGTGCGCTGGTGCGATGCAGGCGGGCTTGTTTCGTGCTGTGCGCGTAGTTGCGAGATAGGTGATCCACAGTAGCCTCTCCATGCTTGTCTTGTAAATGACGAACATACTGTTTCGAGATTTCGGCAGCTTTGCAGGCTGAAATTATTTTCTGCAGAGTCTGTTAGGGCTCTCTGAATAGGCGTTTGTGTAGGGCATCGTCCCTGATCCATACAATGATACGGTCGCTGTTCATGCGGCTCTCTCGTTGACCGAAGTCGCACTTGCGCGCCTGCAGTTTCAACGTGGTGACAAATTCGTTGGTGGTTTGACCCAGTTGCTGTGCCATTGCATTAAACAGTGCGGTTGCTTCAGTGACGTTCTTGCACGGCGTGTACAAGTAATCAAACTGCTTTATGATTGCCGTCACAGAATCTTCAGCCTCGACCTCGGGAAGCGTTTGCTGAAAGTTTCGCGCTGACGGTCCCAAGATGTGAAGGAGAAGTGCTTTTCTTGTGGCGTCAGGTTTAGCTGAATATTCTATGGCGGTTTCGTAGATCAAAAAGGCCTCCCACCATTCATCCCATTCACTTGCTGGGTTGTCGCCGGGCGTGAACGGTGGTGGAGGTTGTAAAAAAGGGACTTGCCATGGCGTTCATGGGCAGGCGTTGCAGAGCTGTCGGCTGCTGCTCTTGTTACTTTTGGCCCTCTTCTGACACGATGTTATTTCTCAGGAATACAACAAAGAACTTTATTTAAGTTTACATAGCTGGGTGCATGTGCGCATGTTGATGCCGTTGCTGTATATTTAAAACACACAGGCTTGTCAAGACTATCAAGAGTTAGGTTATATATGTAGGTGGCGTTGGTGATCAGATACAAATATGTAACATTTATAACCCTGTGTAATCAAACGTATCACAAACCAAACCACCAAGCATAGTTCAGAACACTGGGGCTTTATTTGTACATCCCTTCACTTGATCTACTCCATCGTTTCACTTCCTCTTCTTCACCTCGCTCGGCCATCCCCCGCTACATGCTCATGTCTAAACCGGCAACGCGCCAGAAGAAGGAAAGTTTGCCACAGATGGGCAGACCAGCAGATGAAAGTGTCTTAATAAATCAGCCCCTAATGTGGCATAGCAGACGTCTGCTGTCCAAAATAGCCATTGCAACCTTCTTTTAAGACCGAGATTGAGGGTAAGAGGCTTCTGTCTGTAAGTTGCGATGATAGAATAGTTCATTGTAGGGATGTTGAACAAAGTGTTGATGGCATGATTTAAGCGTGCTAATGCTGGAGCTCGCGTCCGTGCTAACGTGCATCACCTGGTGCCTAAATTTGCACCATATCCAGTGTTCGTACTATGCCCAGTACAGGTCGGTCGTGCAAGACAATGCCAGCAGACAGCAGGGATGACAATAGTTTTTACATCGATGATGTGGCAACAACCATACTTTCACTATAACTCATTCGTCAATAGCTATTTAGCAACCATCAGTAGCAGTCTTTAAGGACATTACTAAATAGAAATGGTTCAAAGGCACACATTTCGTGTTATTTCTAGAAAGAAGAAATTGACCAATTCTCTGTCGGACATAGCGCATCAAAACTGCCACCGCATTATAAATGAGAAATTTCAGGGCACATATTTTTCTTCTTTAACACGTTGGTGAAAACTAGCATTCACGCATCCATACATTGAGCAGTTCCTGTCCTTCTCATAGAGCAGCAGCACGCGTGTGGCCTGCTTCCATATGGCAAGCTGAAAATTGTTTAATGTCGTCTTTCTGTGCACTACTGAGGGACACTGTTGTGGCTGAAGGTGCAGATTCATTTGAAACTGCTTTGCAATCTATACTGTAACTTAGATGATGTGCAATAATGAAACATGCTTGAAGTGGTCTCGCTGGATGCATGAAAGAAGACGAAGAAATGGGCTAGGGAAGAAGTGAGAAGGAAGAAGTTGGAATAAAATGGCAGACGGCATCCGTCCGCCTGGCTACGCACTCTGGCATCCCAGCAGCATTCAAAGACATGCTATGACACCTGCTATCAGCATGTTTCTTATGCTAAAGGTGACGTTGTGTGACTGTAGACGCTGTGGTTTGTGTCAGAAGTTCTTGGCCTGTTCGTCATTCTCGACCACCTCAGTGACGTTGTGTATGTAATCTCTCGTCTCACAAGTACCCGTCGCCACTTTAGTGAGAGACAGTTGACTTAGGCCGCACGCCTCAAGCTTTACCAACATTGATCCTCTGATTGACTTGCCCACTGGGCATTGTCTGCGAATGGGGAAATGAAACGTGCTAATACAAATGAAGAAAATGAAGTTGGACTGTACTGCGATTGTCTGCGTAGATGGCCTACCTTGAGCTATCATCTCCCATCCTGTAAATAATTGTGACGCATCGTCGCAATATTTATCTTGGTTTTATTGTGGAGCCTGTTACGTTTCTTAACCTAATAAACATTTCGGCTGCTACTTCTGCTTTTTGATGTACTGTAACGTTGTATTTACACTAGTTATTGCTGTGAAAGAGCCATGATATATTTGTCTGACTACAGCATTCTCAGTTTATCATTCTAACCGTAAGTAGAGAGCCCAATACGGTTGCAAAAAAACAAGCGAACTCGAAACTTTTCCTTTGAAATTGGTGCCTCTAAGCCCCTTCTGACAGCAACTGCCACTTTCGCATGGTCTGTGCAACATCAGGAAGTGAGGGGCTACTGCTTTGTTGTCTCTCGTGTTTTATCTTTTTGAACCACCTTGTAATCTCACCCACTTCGTTTCTGCATCATTCTGACAAAAAAAACTTGAAAAGTTGGCAGTTCTGCCATTGTTAATGAAATGTTATCTAATATAGCACGACTTTGCATTAGCCTTGGCTGAAATGGCAGAGAGGATGATGGCACGTGACTAGAACAGGGGCAATTGTCTACTCTAATACGCGTCGCCTACTCTTGTGCCATTTGTTGCAAGATGAACCTGTACTAAATAGGACAACAAGCCAGACTTTGCACAAGCCAGTTTCCTATTTCTGAGAGCTGCCAATGTAGTTAAATACACACATCTACTAAGCCCTCTAAAAATGTTTTGTGTAGCTACTCCTCGGTGCAATTGTACATGACACAAATACATAATCCGCTCCACTCGCTGCTATAATGTTGCACTTGGGAGTACCCATTTGGTATGCGCGTGTAAAGGAAGCAGATAATTTCTAAATGCATGTCATGTCTCCGAGGGCTTCTTGTTTTCATAGACCGAAATGTATTGCATGAATTGTCTGGTAAGAATAAATGAAGATGTGATAGGCAGAAGTGAGAATGGCAATGATTGAACAGATGAGATTACGTATAACCCTTCTATTCACTGAACTTGATATATTCTACCAGTCTATGCTATCATGTCAGCTGTAGATGTGTAGGCCACAAGTGATGCAGACCTTGGTCGTGGCCTTGTTAGCAATAATGCTATATATTTTGTATTTTCCAATTTGTTGAGAGGGCAATTTGTAACTTCATGTGCAATGCAAATTTCATGTCTGAACCATCTTCTTGTTACACAGCATTGCAGCAGCACACACAGGCACATTTTGTTTACATTTTTTTAATAACCCGGATATTTAAATCCTGTGTTCATCTCAGATGGGAAGGCGTCCGTCACAGCAGCAACGACACAGCTGGGCAGCACCTGCCTGTTGCCCCGTCCTAGCCGATGCCACACCCACCGTGCAAATTGGCGGTATGCGGTGTATCTGTACCGCCTGAAAATAAATGAACAAGGTTAGGAGAATTTTTAAGATAACGCTAATTAGCGGCGGGTGATGCCTCCTGTAGCGTACAGCCGGCGTCAAAGTATAGGGTCCGCGGCTTACGAGGAAAGGCTGAATATTTCCATGACCCCTGCAGGAATCGCTGGTAATTCAATGTTGTCCGAGATACCGTGAACCGTAAATATGTGACGCCGACTGCACGTCTCTTAAATGTTACGCGCGTGCTACGATTGATGGGCTCGAGCACTAACACGGAAGGTTGGACGGACGTATGTCGTGTTGCGAGGCGAGATCACAAATTGTTCCCGACCGAAAATCTAATATTGCGAACGTCGTGCTTTGAGTCGAGGCCGTGGTGGAAAAGATGGAAATAAATACCTGTGCATTTCCGGGGCCTCTACAAGCGCCGGGCGGTCTTCCATGAGGGCGTAATACGCCACTTCAAGGGCATGCACGTTCAGGCAAGCCTGAACAAAGGTGGGGTGGCTTGTGATGCACGCCTCGTTGCCCCGGAGTGCGTCCACACGGTCAAGCTCTGTGCAGCACACCGACTGCATCGCGATACATGAAACGTGCGCTCTGCTGGCTCCGCACACTGCAATTCGCCGATGTTGCTGAGCATTGCAGTTCAGTTTTACAAATTGTAACCTCAGGGTAACATAAATAAACTGTCTGCTGTTAAACCGGCATATAAAGCAAATAAAGCAATTAGCCGTCGCTCATTCGAAAACCAGATTACATGTAGGTACATCGAAGCATGACAATTACCATGCCTCTAAACACAACGGATAGATAGCATATATATGTCGCAGCATTTGTTGCTCTTGAGACGTAGTGAAAATTGAGAATAATTATGACATGCGAAGAGTTGAGACTGCTACTACACACTACTGGTTAAATGCCATGCAGACAACAACGTTCAACGCCGATTTGTTGTGTCTTACCATTGAACGTGGCCGATACGAAGCTTTTGTTGAGGTTCGTCCTCACCGTCGCCGGCCGCAATATCCGAGTCGCTGCTCTTTAGTGGGTCAAATTGAAAGTGATTGGCCACGTCTAATATGGCGGCGACTCCCACACGCAGGAAATCGTCGCCGCTGGGCGACGAAAACGAGCACGACGACGATGATGATGGCGAGGACATGGCAAACCACGTGCAGGCGTAGCAGATGACTAATAACACGAAGCTCGCGTGCCGGCGCGCCGCACGCTGGCTGCGCGTCAGAGCATACGTCATGGCTTTTTGCGGACACGTGACCACTTTGTTTACACTTCCGGTTGGCCGTTTCGTTGCTCTCTGAAACCGAAACTTGGACTGGTCGCTACAAAAAAGACTGCAAATAATTACCTGTCGTGCTCTGAAGTAAATGAGGTTTCGTTCCGTGATTACTGGGTCATTAACTACTTACTAAAGCAGAAAAAACCACGTGGATTTGTGTCAGTACTCCTTTAAAATCTATCCATGAATGCGTAAACTTGACAATAACAACAAAGTTACGGGGCGATGGTGTCGCACTACCGTTTGTCGGGCCTAAGTGACTATGGCAAAAGACCCATGATGGTAAGAACTTTTCGTGCTGTCTATGACATGCGGGAAACGGGTTCAAGAATTGCCCAATAGGATAAAAGCTGAGTCGTCAAAAGCTCAAAGCGAGCGTAATGACAGCGTGAAATTTGACAGAAATACTCCTTTGGCGGCTTGCTTGTGAATCGCCGGGGCACGCGTCAATTCTAGTATTCAGTAAAAGCAACCTTGCGGATAAATTACGCTGAAATGTCATGATTTAAATTAGAGGCCCCCATGCAGCTATAGATGGCTAAGAGCCTGAAAATTTGAGAGATGATGATGATGATGATGTGTGGTTTTTTGTGGCGCAAGGGCCAGGTTTGGCCAAAGAGCGCCATGACAAGTGGTAATGTTGACGATGTATTATGGAAGATGTGACTTGGCTGTAAAGTGGCCTAAAAATATTCGCTGTAAAGTGCGTAAAATTAACTTGTTATAAAATTATGGCGATGACAGATGACGAATACTACGAACATTAAAATCCATCGCAAAAGAATGATGCAGAATAGAAAATATATGAGATGGTAAAAATGTCTGGAGCACTGTTGCCTCGCCAGAGCCCTTGAAACACGAGGGCCTAGAGGCACGTGCTACACGAAAGAACTATCGCAGCGCCATCCTCTGAAGAGAGGAGACGCTACGAACATGTTGGGCTAACAACATGCAACACAACATCTTCCAGATAACTTAGGACTGCGTTAGTGTCGAAGAGCGGTTCTGGGCCGAGTAACATTACAGGATGAAGGGGAATATGCTGCCGGTATGCTAACGGAAAATGTTTCTTTCTGTCAGATTCGGCTTTCCGACACTCCAGGAGGACATGGAGGACGGTCAGCCTATCTCCGCATCTCCCACAGGCTGGAGGCTCACTTCCGGTGAGTAGAAAATTATGGGTGCCAAACGTGTGTCTTATTCTGAGACGACAGAATAGGACATCTGTTCGGCGCGATCTTGTAGTAGACGGCCAAAATCTTAACTGTGGTTTTATCAGGTGGAGCTTATTATCCGTTTCCGCATCCCACATGTGTTGCCAGTGATCTCGTAGCCTCCTTCGCAAGAAAGGCCTCAGATCTGTGACAGGCACTGCAGCGGTAGGGTTAACAGCTTGCAATGTGATTGACGTGGCCATCTCGTCCGCCAGAACGTTACCTTCGATTCCCCTATGGCCAGGGACCCAGCATATTATGATATTCTGGTTAGATGAGTACGCTTTGCACAAGACCGAATATAGTTCATTAAATACGGGATTTTTATGTTTGCTGAGTGACATTAAGGCCTTCACGACGCTGAGAGAGTCTGTATAGATCGCTGCTTTTGGAAGTTTCGATTTTCTTATGTGCTTTACAGCAGAGAGTAATGCGTAGGCCTCGGCCGTAAAGATAGTTGTTTCCGGATGCAGTATATCGGATTCCAAAAACGATGGGCAGACGGCTGCATAGGATACCCCGGCATTTGACTTCGAAGCGTCTGTGTAGAACTCTGCGCAGGAGTGCTTGTCCTGGAGTTCTAGGAAATGCATTTGGATTTCGGCCTCAGGAGCGTGCTTTGTAACTTTTATAAAGGATATATCACATTGTATCACCTGCCACTCCCAAGGAGGTAAGAGCTTGGTTAGGTGCATTAAGCGATGCTCGAGGAGTGGGACATGTATTTCATCGCTAAGCTCCTTCACACGCAGCGAGAAAGGCTGTCTTATGGAGGGACGATTGCTGAAAAGTGTAGCGCACGTCATATCGGTAACGTAATGAAAACATGGAAGTTCAGGATTGGAGCGTACTTTAAGAAAATATGTAAAGCTAATGTATGATCTCTGTAGGTGGAGAGACCATTCATTCGATTCGGCATATAAACTTTGAATCGGGCTTGTTCTGAAAGCGCCAGTTGCTAAGCGGATGCCCAGATGGTGGACAGGATCCAGCATCCTTAACGCGCTCAGGGCGGCAGAGTTGTACACTACGGCACCATAATCCAATCGTGACCGAATTAGGCTCTTGTAGATATTCATTAGACACTTTCTGTCACTACCCCACGTAGTCTTAGATAGAAGTTTCCTTAGGTTCATTGTTTTTAGACATTTTTCTTTCAGATATTTAATGTGTGGTGTGAAAGTGAGTCTATCGTCAAGTATAATACCTAGGAATTTGCGCTCCTTGTTTACAGGTATTTGGTGTCCACACAGTTCTAAGCAAGGATCCGGGATCAGGCCTCTCTTTCGTGTAAAAAGAACAACAGAACTTTTGTTAGGATTGATTTTAAATGCATTTTTCTCAGCCCATTTTGATACTTTGTTCAAGCCATGCTGTACCTGTCTCTCGCACACTGCGAGATTACAGGACTTTAAAGCTATTTGAATGTCGTTCACATAGACAGAATAGAAAATGGTCGGCGGTAACGAAGCACGAACCGTGTTCATCTTCACGATAAAGAGCGTGCAGTTAAGCACGCCTTCCTGGGGTACACCAGTTTCTTGTATGAAAGGACGTGACAGTACATTGCCGACTTTTACCCGGAATGTACGATTGGACAAGTAGTTTTTTATTATGTTTAGCATATTGCCATGAATGCCCATTTCTGACAAGTCTCTTAAGATGCCGTAGCGCCACGTTGTGTCATAGGCCTTCTCCATGTCGAGGAATATGGATAAGAAAAACTGCTTGCATACAAATGCGTCCCGGATATTTGCTTCTACACGTACAAGATGGTCAGTTGTGGACCGCCCTTCTCGGAAGCCGCACTGATAAGGATCAAGCATTTTGCTCTGTTCAAAGAAAAAGATGAGTCGCTGATTTATCATTTTTTCAAACACCTTACAAATGCAGCTTGTGAGGGCTATTGGGCGGTAACTTGCCACTGAGGAAGGGTCTTTTCTTTGTTTCAAGACAGGGACCACAATGGCTTCCTTCCACGCGATTGGAAGGTACCCTGCATCCCAGATGGTGTTGAAAAGTGTGAGTAGTGTAACTTGCGTATCCGTGTGTAAATTTTTGAGCATTTCATACATGATTCGATCCGATCCTGGTGCGGAGCTCTTGCATGCGCTCAAGGCAGCTCTCAATTCAGCAATACCAAAAGGACGGTTGTAAGGCTCATTCTATCGACCTTTTCTTGTTAATGGCTTACGTTCTTCTGTTTGTTTTTATTTGAGAAAGGATTGTGTATAATTTGTTGGACTTGACACGCTCTCAAAATATTCCCCAAGTGAGTCTGCCTGATCTTGTAGGGTATCGCCTTCTGTGTTTACCAAAGGGAGTGCATGTGCTTGTCGCCCTCTTATCCTATTGACCCTGTTCCAGGCTTTCGCCTCATCTCTGAAAGAGTTAATACTCGATAGAAACCTCTGCCAACTTTCTCGTCTGGCCTCTCGGCGGGTTCGCCTGCCTTCGGATTTTACTTTTTTAAAGTTGACTAGATTCTCTGCAGTGGGAGAAGCGCGTAGCAACCCCCACGCCCTGTTCTGTTTTTTACGAGCGATCCTACAATCGTCGTTCCACCATAGGACACGCCGTTTGCAGGCCAAGCCTTTTACTTCTGATATGCATTTAAATGCGACATCTATTATGAATGGTGTAAAAAACTCGACTGCAGCGTCAATTCCTAACGAAGGCAGGTCGGCCCATGAGATACTAGTTAGAGATCGAAATTTCTCCCAATCAGCTGTCTCAATCTTCCACCTAGGAGCGTATGGTGGATATTCGTTTTCTTTATATGATCTTAGCAGTATAGGGAAGTGGTCGCTACCGTAAGGGTTGTCGGTAACTTCCCATTCAAATTCAGGCAGTACAGACGGGGAGACTATACTAAGATCAATTGACGAAAAGGATCGGTTTGCAAGAGAGTAATATGTGGGTTCTTTCTTATTGAGAAGGCACGCTCCAGAAGAAAAAAGGGACTGTTCCACAAGGCGACCTCGCGCATCTATACGAGAGTCGCCCCACAGGGAGCTGTGCGCATTGAAATTGCCAGGAACAGCATAAGGTTCTGGCAATTGATCGATCAAGGAGTGAAATTCATGTTAGTTCAGTTGGTAATGCGGGGGTATGTAAAGGGAACAAGTAGTGATGAGTTTGTTTAGTAGGACAACTCGAACCGCCACTGCTTCAAAGGGCGTTTGTAGCTGTAAAGGTTGACACGCAATACTTCTTTGAGTAAGAATCGCAACACCACCCGATGATGCAACGGCGTCATCGCGATCTTTGCGAAACGTAACATACGTACGGAGAAAGTTTGTGTGTTTAGATTTTAAGTGTGTTTCCTGTAAACAGAGCACTTTTGGATTATGTTTGTGGATGAGTTCTTGCAAATCATCAAGGTTTCTAAGGAGACCTCTGATGTTCCATTGAGTGATTTGTGTATCCATGTTTAAGGTAAATTGGTGCTGTGTTTACGGAAACGGAGTGGATGCCTTATATTACAGAGCCCTTTCGAGGCCCTGTAATAGGTGTATTGTTCTTTCTGAAGCATTCGAGCGATTCTCGACGCTCCTTAGGTGTTTGGTGCGCCTTGGGGACAGGTGTAGTGTCCATTGCCTCGTGTGAGGCGCCGGACAAGCGCTCTTGCGAGCGAGAGGTTTTCAGAGGGAGTCCCGCCTTGGAGGGCAAGACCCTTGCGCCCACCAGCCCGTAGGTCGATGGGGCTCCCTGAGGGATTTGGCTGCGCTGGCCGTTGCCAGCGCTGGAAGGGGCCTCGGAGGTTGGGGCAGCCTCGGCTGCACCCACCTTCGGGGTGGATGGTCCCTTCTCCTCGGTTGACGGAGCAGCGCTAGCTGCAACCGCCACGGGGGCAGATGGCGTAACTGCCGACTCACTGCCTGTGGGTCGGACAGCCACCGGAGGCCGTTGTGACGCTGCCCCCTGACGCGCCACTTCGGCAAAGCTTTCTTTTGGCAGGTACGCTACCCGCCTGCGTGCCTCTTTGAAGGATATATTCTCTTTTACTTTGATCGTTACGATTTCTTTTTCCTTCTTCCATGAGGGGCACGACCGCGAGTACGCGGCGTGATCCCCGTCACAGTTTACACAGTGGAAAGCGTTCTCACAAGCTTCAGAGGTGTCTTCTTGGGCACTACATTTAGCACAAGTTTGGCGGCCTCGGCAGCCCTGCGAGCTGTGGCCGAAGCGCTGGCATTTGAAACAGCGGAGTGGGTTTGGCACGTACGGCCTGACACGGAGCTTGATGTACCCGGCCTCCACAGACTCGGGCAGAATACTTGATCCAAAAGTAATTATGAGGTGCCTCGTCTGAATTTCTTTTCCATCCCGTCTCATCTTAATTCTTCTGACATTGATCACATTTTGTTCGCTGAAGCCCTCCAGGAGTTCCGCTTCAGTCCGCTCAAGCAAATCATCATCTGACACAACACCACGGGTGGTGTTCATTGTACGGTGTGGGGTTACTGTTATGGGAGTCTCGCCAAATGACACTAGTTGCGGTAGTTTGTCATATTGTTTTACATCGCGGAGCTCCAAGAGGAGGTCGCCGCTTGCCATCCTCGACACCTTGTAACCTGGACCGAAAACATCAGTCAGGGATTTTGAGACAAGGATTGGTGAAATATTTCAGACTACTTTGTTTGGCTTTTCCGAATGAATAACGTGAAAGCGGGGAAAATTTTGGGTTTGGCGTCCAAAAAACTTCAACACATCATCGGTGCGCCCTCGTTTCTGAGGGCGATTAGCAAGGGAGGGGAAAGAAGTTTCCATGGAAAAATGTATACATTCGGCAACAGCGCCGACCGCCCACCACGGAGCCCAACGAGGGGACGCGGCAGAGCTTGCATGCAAGTCTGCACGTCGCCAGTCGTACGCCGCCACTATAACCAAATATGGTGTACCCAAGGTTGGATAGCCACACAGGATAGCCAAACCCTTGCCGCCAAGAAGAAGGAAGTAAATAGAAAAGAGAAGAAGACAGGAAAGCTGGAAAGTAAGGGAAAGACGAAGGTTGTAGGAAGAGAGAGACAGGAAAAGGCGACTGCCGATTTCCCCCGGGTGGGTCAGTCCGGGGGTGCCGTCTATGTGAAGCAGAGGCCAAAGGGGTGTGTTGCCTCCGCCGGGGGGCCTTAAAGGTCGAAACACCCAGCATCAGTTCAACCCCCAGGATCTCCCTTTCCCCAGACACGGCTAAGCCGCGCACGGCTACACGCGGGAGGGTCCAACCCTCGTGTGCTCGGGTACGTGGTGTCGCAACACACCAAACGCCTGCTGACGCAGACGCCCCTGCGGGGAAAATTTGAGAGAGAGAAAGAGCCACGAAGGGATAGAGTTCCGGACGCTTTCCTTAAGGTAACAATTATGATAATGATATGTACAAACCAGTCGGTGGCTTAAGTTCAGTTGTAATTTTATTGGCTACGGGAATGTGCAGGCGGGCCAGCAGTGTCACCACTCCTTTTTATTTGTTTACTGAAGTATGTTTAAGGACTGTCTGCAACCCACTTCCTTAAGTGCAGTTTGTAATCAATAGACTGACAGATCGATGAGGCTCCGCACGATGCAAGGCTTCTCCTGGCCTTAGCCACTTCGTGGTCGAACAGTGAGACTCCGTTGTTTGTATGTAAGGACAGGTGTCCTGGTCTCTAACTTGAAGAAGGACAAGACTAAGGCGCTCTTATTTTCCTCGGTGTTCTTTTCCAAAATGTCCATTTGACCGCAAATATTTTCGCTGCAATATATCCGCCTCCTCCTTCATCAACGCCAATTATCACTTTATAGAGACTTCATTAACTTTAAAGAGAAAGAACAAACTTTACTTGGCCCACCCCTAACCTTCTAGTTCGCCCCGCCCCTCCAATATTGAAGTTCGCCCGCTCCCGAATTTCAGTTGTATCACTCCTACTATAAGCTGCTCCATGTATTTTATAAGGAGGCCTATGTATCGCAACCGGTAATTTGTCTGATAATTTTTTTGTTTTAATTGTTCTTTGTCGCGTACAAAACTACCAATCAAGTACATTTACACTATTTTAACGTATATATCTCTTAACCTCAAAAATTGCGCATTTTTCTAGGTGCCAAGGAATGCTTACGCATAAAAACACACTGAATGTAAAACCCTATTCCGATCCAAACGCCGTGATCGTCACTTGCGCGTATTTCGGAGGCACGGACGGCGATAATAAAGCCACGCGGATTTAGAGTGTCCCATTCACGCATGGAAGCTGTACTGAAGCTCGGAGTCACGTCCATTTCCTGCCGACGCCTTTCCATCGAATTTGCTCTGTATACACTAGGAACTTCACTGATTATTCATGTAGAAAAAAATTATCGCAGTATTTATGTTAGCGTCTACGAAATGTATAATTTAGAAGGACTAATACCGACCAAACCTTTTTTTTTTCGAACATTTTGATTTGGTACATCTTCAAATCAAAGTTGAAACCAGGCCATATATCAAGTTTTACCATTTGCCAGAAATGCTGTCAGTGGCAACAGCTTCAGAAATATGCACAAGATTTGTGTGGCATAGTGCCTTGGTGTTTCAGTTATTGCGCCAGAAAGGTTTTTCTTGGAAAATATAAAATAGTACGCGATTAAGTAAACCATGTCACATGTTTTAATAGAAATATCTCAAGACTTCTGCGGCTTAGTGAATGTGTACCTGTTGGGCACATTTTGCATACTTGAATTTCGTAATTAAAGCATGTAGTTTAAATTGAAAATGAACGCTAGCTGAATGCAGGGAATACCTCCGTTGTTTATTACTAGAGAATAGACCTTACGGGAACTGCCTCGAATACTTAATTGCCAAATAAAACGCCTATATTATATATGGCTATTGCATAAAGATTATTATATATAGCTTTTGTCGAAGACCCATGTGTACACACATTTATACAGATAGTATGTGTCTGTGTCTCGCTTATAACCACTTAAGGATAAAGAAATGCAGTTGGTACCAAGCAGAGAGTGCTAATGTTGTAAGCAGCCTACTGAAACGGTATTGTATTGCAAAACAATGACAAAATAGTTTCAACAGGTATGAGCACGGGTGTTAAAGCATGAACACACCCTTTTTGAATATTTCCGCGTTTAAAAATTCTATTCTGTGGCGATCTGCCATCCCTCCACTGGCACCAGTTGCAATATATTGTCTTGGCTTCATGGGGAGCCACATCTAACTGTAACGCCAGTTTAGCACCCAGCCCTGCGTCTTCATGCGTGCGCACTGAATGCCATTCAACTCAGCAGTTGACGTCGTGCCGCCGCCGACACTTGCGCCGGCGTTGTCAACTCACCATTTGCGTCGCCTCCTGACATGCACGAGCAATAGGTTATGTCTTATCCGCATGACGCGCGCTCGAATGCGTCAAACAGTGCTGACTGCTTGCGTTCAAGAGAAATCGTCGTCAACTCAGGGCATCATCTCTTTTCCTGCTCCGATTGGGCCTATTTATGCGCGTACACAACTGTCCCTGCCCCGCGGAACCAGTAGTCATGGCCCATTTCCGACCCGGTGTACTGGCAAACGACAGATGGCTGGCCATTTGTTTTTCAACTGCCGATGAGTTGGTCATATTGCTCAGCGCTACGCCAAAACACTGATGTCCTCCTTACAACCTGCGTGCTCACCGTACTATCGATCGCCCGTTAGTCGTCTGCCACCGGAAGAAACCACACTGCTATGCCATCCTAAAAAGCCTCGCGATCTACATGCCTGAGTCGCTCGTTTTCTCTATGGTGTCCCCCATCTCACGCACCTACTGTCACCATTTGGCATCCCCATCTACTGGCGCTCTTCGTTAAACCAACGAGTGCAGCAGGTTACACATGTGCAATGCACGAAATATGATTTTTCTAGCTGACAAGAGCCCTAGCAACCTTGAAGCTACACATTAAGGCATTAGGGCACTAGGGGGACAACAGCCTGTGTCAAATGCGAGTTACGCGGAAAATAAGGGAATGAGAGGCAAGAAGAGTACCAGTCAGCAGGAAAGATTGAAGAGATGATAACTGATGGTTACTCAAATAGGAGTAGTTTCTCGAAGACGATTGTGGAGAGGAAGACAGGCTACAAAAAGTAGCTGTAGGGCTGTTTCCAGAGTAACGAATAGCCTTTGTCCTGAAGAGGGCAGGAGAAAAGCTTACGGGTAACGTACAGGCACGCAACCATTTGGTGGGAGCGGGGGCCAGTGGTGAAGCGATGTGATAAATGGCGTGCTAAATGCTAAAGGGTCATGACTAGCCGAACGGTTCACAAAGGGCGTATATAATCTGCGCGAGATTTACTATCGGGTGAAGATTGGGTGTGCACGGTGCTAGAGGAACGTTTGCGCGACACTGGTGCAAAAACTGAGATTGTGGCCACCATTGCAAAAATATTGATACATGCATATTGTGGGTTTCTTGTGGACGATGCACGCGGGCGCCCTGACGACGACGACGAACGCTCTCTGGCTGTTGAGCTGTCGACTGTATTACCCAGCACTGCAGTTATCCTTGGTAAATATACTTTGTAAATAGTCTCCAGTTGATAATCCTTCGTTCGCGTAACATTTTGGTGAAGCGTGCCGTTCTCCGTCCTCGCCATGGAGCTCCGCAGAGGCCGCACCGTCCTGCTTTCGGCCATGGCTCCCGGTGACGACAGCTCGTCGCCTTCTGCTTCTGCGACCCCGACGGCAACGAACGTTGCGGTTTTTATTCCGCGCGATCCTGGCATTTTCTCCGGCCAAGATAATGCCGATGTTGAGGGCTGGCTCAGCCTGTATGAGCGTGTTCGCCAAAACAACCACTGTGAGGCTACCATTATACTAGCGAATATCCTATTCTACTTCGCCGAAACTCCTTGTGTCTGGTTCCGGATACACGAGGATGAGACCTGTAGCTGGGGTACTTTCAAAGAGAAGCTCAGCGACCCCTTTGGAAATCCCATTGGTCGGCAGCTGGCTGCTACAAAAGAGTTTGCTATGCAAGTTTAGTCTTCTATTGAATCGCATGCCTCGTACTTACAAAACATGCTCGCTCTTTGACAGAAAATCCACGAGAGAATGGCCGAGGTTGACCAAGTCGGCCACGTACTGAAAATGATCGCGGACAACGCGTTTAACTTGTTGGTCTTCAACAGTGTGTCCACCATCGACGTCATTGTCAAGGAATGCTGCCGCTTTGAACTCGCCAAAAGCCGCCGCATCATTCTACAGTTCTCCCGGCTCCCCAACACGGCTGCGAAGACGTCTTCCGTCGACGTATTGTTCGCCGCAAGCTCGAGTCCCTCGAATACAAGTCCTGCGCCATTCCATCCGCGCCCACGTGACCCTACCATTGACCAACCAGCCCCATCGATCTCTCCTTTTCAGCCACTGGTGCGGCAAGAATTTGCAAACCTAGGTTTTTTGGCCGCTGCTCCGTCTCCTGACCTGACGCCCGACTGATGCCGACAGCTACGCCTCACAGCGATCTGTATTCCACTCCCAGATGCCGCAAGCCTGCCGAGTGGAGAACTTTGGACGACAAGCCCATTTGTTCCGCTATCTTCGTATTGGCCACGTCACTCGCCACAGCCGCACTCCGAGGACGTCGCCGTATTCGAGCTCATTTTCCGCGTCTCCTCGCCCGTGTACCGACCACACAGTTACTCGCCTCGCTGTATGCCTCCTACCTCTGACGTATCCGTCGATGACAGTCGTCCTGCTCGCTCGCCACCTCCTCAGCGCCTTCGGTCCCCGTCGCCCTGACCACGCCGCCATTCGTCGCCGACCAATTATGGACCCTCCTGGACGGAAAACTAGTCAATGTAGCTCTAGGGCGTAGTGCTGCATTATCTTCGTAATGTCGAACTCCTACACTGACGCTCCCAACGAACCAGAACTTGACGGTCACGTCGACGGTGTCCCTGTGACGGCGTTAATAGGCACTGGATCCCCCCCCCCCCCCCCGTCATCGACTGAGGAAGATTTGCACTCCTGCTACTGCACGAGCCATACGGGTGGCTTATGGCAGCACTGTTGCCGTCACTGGAATGTCTACTTCCCGTATAAATATCGCCGACCGCCGTGTTCTTGTTCTTTTTGCAGTGCTGACCAATGGTCGCCATGACCTAATCCTCGGACTCGACTTCCTTACGGCGCATACAGCTTTGATCGACTATTCTGCTTGTACCCTTTGCCTCGAACTTCCTCTACTCGGGCATATTCGTGCCGAACTGCTGAATAACATCAGTACGACCACTTTCATCCCCCTGACGCCTAAGGCCTTGACATTCGTCGATTTGCTATCATCTTTTCCTGCGGCCGTTGGTGATTACGTCGTCACACCTGTTCCTGATTTCTTTTTCATGCGCAATATCACTGTGCCCCACTCGGTCACCACGGTGGCCGATAACTAGACATCCCTCCCCTCCGTCAATTTTGGCCTGACAAGGGAAGTTCTACCCTAAGGCATATCGGTTGCATCGCTGCGTGCTATAGGAGATGGCCACGTCAAGACGTTTTCAGTAGACTTCTGCTCAGATTCTTCACCATGTTCACAGCATGCTATTTGCCCTGACGCAACATTTCGTTCCGTGATTGCTGCGGACTTATTGCCTGAACAAGCAGCAGCTCTCTGCCGCCTTTTGATTTCCTACCACGACAACTTCGACCTCAGCAATCGCCAATTGGCCCAGACTTCAATTGTTAAGCAACGCACAAATACTGGTGATGCCAGTCCTATTCATCGGCAGCCATGTCGAGTTTCTGCTTCAGAGTGTAAGGCTATTCAAGAAAAAGTGAACCAAATGTTTGCCAAAGGCATTGTTGAGCCTTCGTCGGCCCTTTGGCTGACGCCCGTGTTGCTTGTTAAAACGAATGATGGCACATGCTGTTTCTGGGCAGATTCTCGTCATCTAAACCGCATTACCAACAAAGACGTCTATCCCTTGTCTTGCATTGACGAAGTCCACGATTGTCTCCATGGTGCTAATTACATTTTATCAATAGACCTTCGGTCTGCTTACTAGCAAATTTCTGTGGATGAAAATGACCAAGAGAAGAGCACGTTCGTCACGCCTGATAGTCTATATAAATTCAAAGTTATGCCATTCGGTCTATGCCATTTCCCAGAAACGTTCCAACGTATGATGGACTTCTTGCTTCAAGGCTTCAAATGGCTCTGCTACCTAGACGACATTCTCGTACTTTCGCATACATTTGAGACACACCTTGAGGGCTTATCAGCTGGTCTTCAAGTCTCCCGCGAGGCTTGGCTCCCACTAAATTCATCATTTTGTTACTTCGGTCATCGACAGATTACAGTGCTGGGCCACCTCGTCGACGCTTCCGGTATTCAACCAGACCTGGAGAAAATTCGTGCTGTCACATTGTTTCCTGTACCTCAGTGTGTAAAAGACGCCCGAAGTTTTGTAGGAGTCTGCTCCTACTTCCAACGCTTCGTTCAAGACGTCGCAGCGGTTGCCTGTCCACTTACTCATTTTCTGAAGAAGTACATGCCGTTTACGTGGGCCCTGATCAAACTGTCTCATTTGCCCACCTCACAAACATTCTCAACAAATCACCTATACTGGCCCACTTTGACCCGTCCTGTCCTACAGAGGTCGGTACCGAAGCCGTCTTAGCGCAGCGCCAACAAGGTGAAGGGCTATGGAAAGAAGAATGATAGGTGTAACGTTAAGGGATGAGAAAAGAGCAGATTGGGTGTGGAAACAAACACGAGTTCCTGACAGCTTAGTTGAAATCAAGAAAAAGAAATGGGCATGCGCAGGGCATGTAATGAGGAGGGAGGATAACCGATGGTCATTAAGGGCTTCGGACGGGATTCCAAGGGAAGGAAAGCGTAGCAGGGGGCGGCAGAAAGTTAGGTGGGCGAATGAGACTAAGAAGTTTGCAGGGACAACATGGCCACAATTAGTACATGACCTGGGTAGCTGGGGAAGTATGGGAGAGGCCTTTGCCCTGCAGTGGGCGTAACCTGGCTGATGATGGTGATGATGATGATGAACAAGGTGAAGATCGTATTATACCTATGCTAGCCGATACCTCACAGCAGCGGAGCGTAACTATTCCATTACAAATTGTGAATGCCTGGCTCTCGTCTGGGAGGTCTTCAAATTCATGCTAGTACTTGCATGGAACGCACTTCTCTGTAATCATGGACCACCACGCACTCTGCTAGCTTTTCTTACTCAAGGGTCCTACCGGCCACCTTGGTCGCTTGGCTCTACGGTTGCAAGATTATTCCTATGCCGTAGCGTACAAGTCCGGCCGATTACATAAAGACGCAGACTGTTTATCACGTTATCCAATGGACGAATCACCCGCCGACCCTGACCTCGATGCCGACACTTGCGTTTTCTCCATCTCTCAGCTGCTACACGTTGCCGGCGAGCAACACCATCATAATACATTGCGAGCCATAATTGATCGCTTGGAATCTTCGCTTACTGATTCGTCCCTTCTCCTGTTTGTTCTCCGGGATGGGGTACTCTACCACCACAATTTACGCCCCGATGGTCCTGCCCTACTCCTGGTCATTCCTAAGCACCTCCGGTCAGCTGTGCTCCAAGGACTTCGCGTTTTACCAACGGCAGGTCACCTTGGCGTCTGGCATGCCTACGACCTGATTCACCGATGCTTCTTCTGGCCAGGCCTTGCGCGCTCCGTACGCGCATACGTTGCGACGTGTAAGAAATGCCAGCGCCGAAAGCACTGTCAACGCTCCCTGCCGGGTGCCTTTAACCGCTCTACATTCTTTCGGAGCCATCCTTTCGCGTTGGCTTTGATTTATTTGGCCCTTTCCCTCAATTCAGGTCTGGCAACAAGTGGGTCGCGGTGGCTACACATCGTGAATCAAGGCTGCGACCTGGCGCTGCAATGAATAACCGCACACATCGGATTGCCAGGCAACGAGGAGGCTGACTACCTCGCCAAGGCGCCACATGCTGAGCGCTTTGCCCTCACCGACTTGGTGACGAGCTTCGACGCGGCCAAGACAGCGGTTCTGCGCAGCCTCACTGCGCAACATCCCGATCGGCGCGTCGCGGCGGGAACGCCCCCGCGCCTGCTCCCACGTGTGGGCCACTCTTGGGCTGCCTGCGCTTTCCTTCTCCGCCTGCGCATCGGCTGCTACAAAACAGCGGCGCGCACACACAGGCTCACGGGAACCGGGAGCCCCGTGCGTGGTAGCTGCGACGGCGTGGAGACACTGGATCATCTTCTGCGTCACTACCCGGCCTTCGGGATCGAGAGGGAGGCTCTGTACGCCTCCTACCGCCAATGTGGATTGCCATCCACCACCCTGCAGTGCCTAATCTTCCCCAATCCTCACAGTTCCATCACCAAGCGTGCATTTTCGGCATTGTTGGAATTCTGTGGCGCAACACACCTCACAGCGCGGCTCTAGGCCCCGCAAACGCTTAGCTACGTTGTCGCTTCTTTTTTTTTGCTATTGGGTCTCTCTCTCTCCTTTTTACTTCCGGTCACCATCCATCTTTTTCTCCCCATAGCCCTTCCCTGTGCAGTGCTGTTGAGGTGGCCTCCTATGAGAGACAGTTACGGCACTGCACTTATCTCTTCCATTTCTCTTTAAAAATCACTTCAAGACAGATTATGCGTCCAGAGACGTCCACTTTTAGCCTGGATCTCTGGTACTCCTGTGGTCGTGGACTGGTCACGTTGGTCTGCCAGAAGCACTTCTGTCTCGGTACACAGGCCCATATCGAGTGCTGCGTGTCGTGACTCCAGTTACGTAAGAAATCGCCCCAGTCGGTACCAGTGCCTCATCTGCCCTGATTTCCACTGACGCTGTGCGTGTCGCGCGCCTGTAACTATACTACTCCCCTGGTCTCACCGATATTTACACGTACGGGGATGGCACTTCTGCCACCGGGGATAACGATACATGCATATTGCGTGTTTCTTGTGGACCATGCACGCGGGCGCCCCGCCGAAGTTGACGAACGCACCCTGGCTCTCGACTGTCGGTTGAACTGGCCAGCTGTGCAGTTATCCTTTGTATATATACTTTGTAAATAGTCTCCAGTTGTTAATCCTTCATTCGCGTAACAATAGGAAGATTGAGTCTAGAGCAACGTTTGAAGGTCGCAGAAAAAAAAGGCAAGAAAGAAGGAATGGCGCTTTGAACAGGACGAATACATTTTATTTGTTGGACATGGTGACAAGTGGGGGAAGGGGTATTTGCTGGTCAGGCAACAGCTTTTCCTTTTTTTTTTTTGGGGGGGGGGGTGCGAGAGCACTTTCGAGACGCCGGTAGATATTAATGTTGAAGCAAGTCTGCAAGGCTCATCTCGGACTAGCACCACCACCTGGTCTTTTCAGATGTTGCCGAGGCGTTCACACTTTCAAACAACGAAGGAAGTTGAAAAGCGGCAAAGTTGCCGTCACGTAATTGCTGCAATTTCTGATGTTACGGCAGCGCGCAAGGCTATTGCCCACCTTGTTTTCCCGCCCTGATTATTTGCAAGAGAAGAACCGCTCATGTGACTGAGCATCTGGCATCCTAGCGACTTTTGTCAGCGGCTTAACCTTAAAATTACAGTCGCTTTACCTGCCTTCGATAAACACGCAGGCAGGTTTGAATCCTATCTGAGTGGGGTAGAAAACAGCCGACAGTATCCTCGAGAGACACCATGTTTCTGTCGTATATCTCATGCTCAAAACAGTCAAAAATACTTTCCAATAGGTTGAAGCCACGAACGACGCTAAATGATATCGTGAAATTACTTGTTTTGTTCAAATCTGGGTAAATAAGCATGGCCATTTAAGGAAACGATTCTAACGTAAGGAAGTGTATTCCCACATCAAGAGCATGGCTTCAATCCGGACCAGTTCATTGCGACTGTGAGGTACTTTGTTGAAAGACAAAAATGTAAGACTGAATTCAAAGAGAAAGACCAGCGTGTATGGATAGTATTTGACTACACACAGACGTACTGAGGGAGTTCTTATTTGGTATATATATGCAGATAGCATAGTTGATGGTTATGATACGCTTGTATAGAGAACAGTGCGACAACGTTTGGAACACGAGGAAATCGCTTTCTCCAGCTGCATTATGAATGCATGAGAACGGTAACTTCTTTGTGGTGCATGCTATCTCTGCGAATACTCGTGAGAAGCTAGATAGACTGCACTTAGTAAAGGCCGACAGCAAACGGAGCACCTCTTTCTAAGACCCCTGTCACACGGGAATATTTAATGTCATTCAAATGAAATGGCACTCGATGCATCGAATGCCATTCGGTCTCTTGCGGTGGTACACAGTAAAATATAATAGCATTCGCAAATGGCAGCAATGACGAACAGGAACGAAATTTGAGAAATGCAAAGAAATCTTCTGCCTATTAAGCGCATTTAGGAACAGTTAAAACGTACGAAAACATTTTGACGCCAATTATTCAGAACTAAAAGCACTTCGATCAACACATCCAATATGGCCGACCGCCTCAACAGACTCCTGATGGAAAGCCTAATAGCGCCTGAGCACAGCCCTCAGTGGAAATATTATGACGGCAAAAATAATTATTACTTTTTATAGGTATAAAGAAATATCTTCTCACTTTGCTGATGCACGCCTTATTTTCTCGCGTTGCGTGTCGCTGTTGTGTATCTGGTGTCAAGAGTATGCATTCGGTTCGAAATCGAATGCGAGTGAGTTCCCCTAACTCATTTGATGGCAAATGTCATTCCACTCGAGTGACTATAAATTTTCCCGTGTAAATCCCGATTAGTGGCATTATATGCCAATGCCATTCGATTCGAATGACATTAAATATCCCCGTGTGACAGGGGTATAAGATGTTTCCTTTGGCGAAATGGTTTATTAAGCCAGAACAACCACGCGTAGACATCCAGGGAAGGATTCGCAAAGTTGTCTTCGAGAGCTGCAAAGGCAGTGCGCGTCAAATCAGTGCTAGTTGTTGGCAGCATGCGCTCCGCAGATAAAGTAAGGATCTTTGGCTCCGTTTTAATTATATTTTGATATCACAAGGCATCTTGCCTTCAGTAAATATGTAACGTTGCACTGCAATGCATGTTCTAGTCGTAAACATTTTGTTGCATTTACTTCTCAATGTACCAGTATTTTACCCGCACTCAGTACCACTAGGGTATCATCTATGACACGAAAGACATACACCGACTAACTAAAACGTATTTTAGACAAGAGTTTTTGGTTTCCATACGGAAGCCTTGCTCACAATGGAGCGAAAAAGGTTGAAGTGCCTGTTTAAATAGATTTTAGCATGTGGCAGAAGCACCACGCGTAAGACGGAGGAAGGGTTCGTTCGTTTAGATTGAGCGTATGTCTTGTTGATTCTATTTCGAGAGACTCCAGGCACAGACGTCAGTTCCAGTTTCTTTCCTGGCCGATTAGAGTAGAGTTCATCCAGTCATTAATGTGCGTAGTCGTTGCTACGTGTTCTGGCAAAACATTTGAAGTAACCCTTCTCTCATCGACTTCGTTTTAATGGTAGCGCAGCCGCTTTTAATGTTTCCTGTCTCCCCCATGTAGCAGAAATAGCTATCCGCACAGGAAATCTTGTAAACAACGCCAGGAAAGGCTTCCTTCGGCAGCTTGTCCTTCCCACCATCGAGTGTGTGCCTCAGTTTGCGCACTGGAACGTCAGCCACTTCAACCTAATATTTACGCCACACGCGTGGTAAAGTTTTGCTTAGCCCGGGCACGTAAAGGATGGATGCGCGTTTTTTTGGACAGGCACTGACAGCTCGCAATTGGTTGAACCAACGGTGC
This sequence comes from Dermacentor andersoni, assembly GCF_023375885.2. Lineage (NCBI taxonomy): Eukaryota > Metazoa > Arthropoda > Arachnida > Ixodida > Ixodidae > Dermacentor > Dermacentor andersoni. Next base: position 34,983,904 of record NC_092818.1, read on the forward strand.
GTGGACAGCAGCAGAACAAGCTTCCACGGCGATGTGCCACGGTCACGGCTCGACGCCGATTCGGCTCCACGGGAACGGTCGCCGTTTCATGTCTACCACTTGAAGAGTCTCCTCAGTTTTTGCCTGGGCAATACTTCTTTCCATTTTGATAAGGCCAGCTACGAACAAGTGCACGGCACACCAATGGATGCCTCTGTCTAGGTGAGCGCTGCGAATAGGACATCAGAATAGCAGGAAAGTGGTGCCCTCGCTTCTCTCAGCCCACAAAGAAAATTTTTTCTACGCTACGGTGACGATTATTTTGTGCGTAATCAAGCCCTCTGCTTTGGAAGCGTTCGCCAAGCATCTGAACAGGTAGATGCCATTCAGTTCACGGTTGAGATAGAGAGAGATCAGAAAGTGTCTTTTTGGCGTATTGGTGCAAAGAAGCAAAGGTGCGGTTTCTTTCAACGTTTTTAGAAAGAGTACGCAGACTGGCCAGTACCTAAATTTGTTGTCTGTGCACCCTGACGCTCACGAGAGGACAGTAGCTGCCTTCCTGCTGGGCCGTGAAAGCCGCATTAGCACGAAGCCTGTAGACTTAAATTCCCATTTGCAGACAATTGGGAAAGATCGTTCGATGAGCGGTTACCCCCTTCCGTTTATGAATTATGTAGCGCACTATTTGTTCAACCCTTTCCAAGCTGTCAGTGCTCGTTCAACGGAACACACTTCTGTTCTTACGTTCCCGGGATAAGCGAGACCTTATCACTCTGCTGTACAATGCGGTATCAAACCCTCGCGGCATGTGTGCGCTGTCAATGCGCGTGCGCCAAGTTTCTTTTCTATATTGACTCTCCGGATCCATCTTTACTTTATATATGCGTGCAATAAGCACTTGTTCGTTGTTCTCTGCTGGTGACTGGGTCATCAGCGCCTCCCTTCATGCACGACGGTAGCTAGGCTGCCGCTTCTATGCTACAGACGCGTGGTGCGTAAATGTGACGTTGAGGTTGCTCACGGGCCTGTGAGCGAACAGAGGCACGCACACGTTAGTGGGAAGGACAAGCTGCCGATTAAAGTATTTCCTGGCGTTCCTTAGAAGGTCCTCTGTGGGGATTTCGATTGCGTCTGCAAGGAGGAGACGGGTAACAGTAAACAAAGGCAGCGCCAACATTAAAACTATGTGGATAACAGACAAGTGGCTTCAAATGCTTTGGCAGAGCACGCAGAAACGACTACGCACAATATTTTCTGGAATTCATCTAGTCTAATCGGCCAGGAAAGAAACTGGAAGTCACCTCTGTGCCTAGAGTCTCTCGAGGTGCGATCAACAGGACACACGTTCAATCGAAAGGAAGGACCCTCCCCCCGTCTTACGCGCAGTGCTTGTGCTGCATGCTAAAACCAATTTAATTTTTTTTTACCTTTTTCGATTCATTGTGGACAAGGATTCCTTATGGAAGCCGAAACGGCTCGTATTTTATTAAGTTTTACTTGGCCGGTGTATGTCTTTGTCATGGCTCATCCCGACCACGCGGGCTTCCGTCGAACTCTCGATTGCATGTATCATGAATGAAACCAAACAGCTTAGTGCTAGAGCTACGGAGGTTCCAAACAGTTATTCACAAAAATGCACTTGCTCAAAGAATTTGGAATCCTTCCAGCCGTAGTTTTGATAAGAGATATGTATGTCAGAGTCCCACTTTTTCGCAACTCTCCTTAGCTTCACGCAACTGTGGTCCGTTATGATTCTGGCTGCTTCTATTATTTCATTCACGAATGGCTTAGAGGTAGAGTCTGTAAAGAAGAGACCACATTTTTCAAAACATTTCCTTTAGCAAAGCGCAGCAACTAAATAAAATACCCAACACAGAAGTGCTACAATATAACGCCATGGTTCTTGCATCAAACAGTGCTCCTATATCACTGTAAAAGGTATTTTCTTAACAAACAAATTTTCTGGCAGCGGCCTTTCCAGAAAATTTCAGTACAGCTGTTTGCCATTTTTGCTTTTTCTGGTTTTTAACAAGTTCTTTCTGTTTTACATTAACCAAAATTTTGTATTTAAAGACAGTTATCTGTTTCGTATTACAAAAAAAGCTTTGTTTTCTGTGATAAAGATTTTCATTATTTGAATGGTAGTTTCTCCTTTGTTTTACTGAATAAATGGCAAAAAATTATCCCTTTTCAGGCACAGAAAAAGTTCTGCTTTCTGTCTATATTTTTCTGTGACTTTCCATATTTTTCCGTGTCACTATACAGAAATTTTATCTGTAAAGATAATGTCCTGTTGTGTGAACAATGGATGTGGCAGAACCTTCGCTGAAGCCAACACTTTGAAAGGCCATTTCTCTTCGTGAGTGCAGCTGCCGCCATCACGAAGAAAATGTCCTTTGTCGAAACGTTGATCGCGGCCGATATTGCTTGTTCGACCACTGTTTATCACTTCTCGCCTCCATTTTCAGGTGAACTTCTGTCCTGTTTCAGCGTTCTATCGCGCGTCACATAATCATTATAAAATGAAAAATATCATGTAAATATGCAGCTGGTCTCAGAACAAAAATTATGCTGTGTCGTCAAATTGAAAATAGTCAACTGTAGCGCATAAAGATAAAGGTTACACGTAGCACTCGCGTGCGTCTCCGTGCTGACTGGTTTTTCTTCCGCTGGTGTTAAACATGGTCAACACTTTCTTTCTCAGTGGCTGTAAGAAATTATTTGTAATTACGGACATTGTAAAAGAAAAAGAGCTTTTGTTTTATTGTACATAAAATATTATTGGACTGATAGATACGAAAGCAGGGATAATGATAGAACTTCGTATATGCACTACATCTTCAGAAAACAAGCATCATATATTTCACTCCGGCTGTTATAACAAATTAAAAGTCAATTTCCCTGGAGACCGAGAAGCTACTGCTTGCCTTGGATCGCACGTGTACGTAAAGAAAGGAGAATAGGAAAACGTGCATCCCTTTCAAAATACCAGAAGCGAAGCAAGTAAATACGCACATCTTTGTAGGCACTGATGGCCAATCTACGAAAGTCCCGTGACCCTGTCAGTACACTTATTTGGAGATTACTCACGGCATGCGAGACGCACAAGTATACGACACGCAATATTATCAAGATGGGCGTACAGTGTGCTTGAGGCATCATGGTAGGTTTGCAATATGCATTATGTCATAGTGTATTATATTGTGACGTGCACGTCGAAGAGATGTGCGTATTTTTCAAATGCAGATACAATACAATACATGTTTTGATGAAAAACGAATTGCTGTAGAAATCCAAATATCGGTTCAGCTATCGTAGCTTACTGGCAAAGTAGCAGAACTGTTCTCACCGGGAAATTGTTTATGCGCATTGAACTCTAACACTTGTTTATCCTAATAATGAATTTTGCGGTATTGCGTTTCAAAACCATGATTTTATGATCAGGCACGCCATAGCGGGGGACAACGGATTAGTTTTGATCACCAGCGTATCTTCAACGGGGGGGAAATACATGGGACACGGGTGTTTTCACATTTCGCCCCCATCAAAATGCGGCCGCCGCGACGGCGATTCAATCTCACGACCTCCTGCTAAGCAGCGCAACCCCATAGCCGCCTAGCCACCGGGTGAATGTGTTTCCTTTTCTATAAACCAAACGACCAGGTATATTATAGGGCCTGCATCACAAAGAGCAGGCAGCAGCGCTAACGCTCTGGTAAATGATCATACAAAGAATAGCCAAGCTACGATTCCTGTCGTACGAAAATAGAAGGTGTTTTATTTTAGAGCAAGAAAAACTGATGGCTAAATAAGCCACATGAGAACAGAGCAGAAACAGCGAACTTCTAACTGCAATGCAAGACAACCATGTTACATATCAAATCATATTTGTGCTGAAAAAACAAGCACACAAAGTAGCCTTGACATTACGTTGTGCAAGACTTTTGCTTTAAAACACAACTGTGAGGACACCTGATTATGGAGAGAACATTTAGTTCAGGGCAGTGTTACTTGTTTTGCGATTGGACCTTGGTTCCCCTCTCAGGGCGTTATGCTCCGACTAACCTGAATCACAGTGGTGCTTAATTACACATATGGCCGTAGCATCATTGTACAGCGCTCAGTGAAGCACTGTAGCACGCGACTTTTCATTTTTGAAGAGTGGTCTACAAAGCCCAGCAGTGTGCGCCTATCTTATTACCGAGTTGGAGGCCACATCCGAATATTGTTTATACTAGCCAGGCGACCCTTTCTTTTCACATAACTGCGGAATATTAGTACGTAGCCAGTCAGTGGCACCGTATACATTTTAAAAGAACAGCACTCACCATGTGGCAAAATGGACGTTCCGTACCCCACACAAACAACACGTGCAGACAACACGTACGCAACACAAGCATGTACACGCACACAACAAACGTACAAACAAAACTCACATGGACTCGCGCAACATAGACACAGTTCCACGTTCGCGATAGCTGTTTGTTTCAAAGATGTCGAAGCCTGTTCAGGATATTGCACTGACATACTTCATGCTGTAATTGCCAATATGCATTAAGTTATAGAATGAGCGAACATGAGGTTATTTGAGGCGTCTATGGTTTTCTATTGAAGTACAGTTAGGCATAAAAAAGTAGACACAACCAGGATGACTATTGCTTCAATTTAAATGAACAGTCGGTGAAGACAAAGCAAGAAAAAGATCCCAGGTTAGGCTTCACCGGTTCAGCTACAAGTGTAATTAAAGTCCTCCGACTACGTTTGTTGTGTTGTTGGCTTTGTTTTTAAGCGTGTAACCTATTCATGGCAAAATTAGCGCACCGCCTACGCAAATACGCCTAAAATATATATATTTTTTAAAACCATGCAGCCAATTACACGCTAAAAACTAGGGAGGGTATCGCAGGGAGCAAGCGGCCGAGCTACTCTTCAAAGCGTTCTTTTACTCTCACAGAATGTCGAGTGGAGTGAAATGCATTGTTTACTTTATCAGCAAGAAGAGTGTGACTTGTGCTTTTCACTCTGCCCGTATGAGAGAGAGTAGAATGCCCGTTTTGCTCTTACGGCAATAGAGAACAAAACGTAGCGTAAGCTTCTGCTTCAACTGTGGAAAGCTGGCCCCGAACATGGCGGCCTATCACTCACACGCGCTGAGCAAAGAACACACGGTTTCGCTTGTAAGAGAACAGGCAGCCACAGGTCGAAGGCACGCGGAGCGAGCGCTCTACTTTTCACTCGGAGTCGCTCCACCGTGGGCGCGCTCAACATCGCGAAACAGCCCAGCACCGGAGAAAGGTGATCCGTTCCGCGAGCAGCAACGACGGCCATGCAAGGGAGATCGTGTGTCACCCGTCTCGCGTCGCCGCGAAAACACGACAGTCATTCGTCATTCGTTGTATATAACAAGAAATCGTCCACGGTAAGTGAATTCTAACTTAAGTAGACATTCTGCGTATATGACATGCTATCGCCGGGAAATCGCGACGTTTAGCCGAAGCGATTGACAACAGAAAAGGAAAGCAAGCTGTGTCTCTCGAAGTCAAACTACAAAGTCAGTCGTCGCGATATCTGTATCTAATTTTATCACTTGCCGCTATTCGTAAGAGCTTTGAAAATCGCAAACGCTGCCAGATCCATGGTATGCTCAATAAGACGTGAGGCGAGAGGAAGCTCAAAATGATTTGTTCACCAGCCTATGATTCCGAGCCTATGCTGAGCGGGCTTAGCCTTCGTTTTGTGTGTTTGAATTTATTCAGCTTGGCAGTCTGCTGTGTACGAAACACTGTTGACATAAGGAGTCCCATAATAGAAGGCGTCATTTTGCTGGCAGCATGCTTTCGTAATAAATAAGCCGCGTGCTTGACGGTGTCTTGCCTAGAGGTAATCTGCGACCACTTGAGTTACGTGCAGCGCCAGTGCTCGTTAGAAATTTTGCCGCAGGCATTCAGCTGCATGCTGCAAGAGGTCAGTTGGGTGGGTTATGTTGAAATTACTGAAAACGCATCAGGAAGCCATGTTTTATGCGGAGTAAAGTATAAACCCCATATAAGCGATCAGGCGCGCGACAGCTACAAGCGATGCGATGGCAATGGCTGTTGTCTTTGCTCGTCGCCTACAAGTACTCCGTGCGAGCGACAGTTTTGAGCGACGTCTCCACTGTGTTCCCGGTATGAGGGCTGAAAATACGAGTCAAAACAAGGGTGGCGTGTCCTGTAGAAATTTAAGTTGATGCATTTTACTGTAAAAGGTTACATGAAATATTTCTGAAGATCTTGCAGTAGGCTCTTGTCCTTGCCCGTATAATGATTCAACCGTTTGCTCGTTCCGCGCGGCAATAGGTAGTATTTGAGCGATATACATCTAGTTCCCGCTTCGCGCTACTGGCTAGTCGCTCATTGCACTTCTGAGCAACGAGCGACAAATTCTAGAATTCCAGACCCGAGCATTCAGTTCAACTGACGGCCCGTTTTGTTGCTCGAAGCCGTTACTCGTCGTCGTTGCGCACCAAATCGCTCTCACGCGCTCTAAGCCCTTACACTGAACTGTTCTTCCGCATATATCGAAATGGTGTGATTATATGGATGGATGAAAATCTTTATTAGGGTCCTTTAGGGCGCGCCCTAGCGCGCAGCGGGCCGCTCCCACGTCGGGAGAGAGAGGCCGAGCCTCTCTGCCGCGTCGCGGGCCCGTTGGAGAGCCCATAATTGTTCTTCGAGGTTGGGGAAGTGTAGCACAGCATCCCAGCGTGAAGAAGTGTTACTTTCATCGCCGTGTAACGCGGGACATCGCCAGAGCATATGAGGTAAGTTCGCTAAGTCATTGCATAGTGCACATGCATTTGTCGTCTAAATTTTGTGGTACATCTTGTGAACGAGTAGGGGGTTTGGGTATGCCCCCGTCTGTAGAAGCCTTAGTGTCAAAGCCTGAGGTCTATTGAGTTTGCAATGTGGGAGCGGGTGGATCCTCCGAGCCAAGTAGTGCTTAGTAATTTCGGTGTACGAGGAAGGAGAGTCCCGATTGTCAGTACCCCCTGCGTCACGCTGCCCGGTAGCTACGCGGTTGATGATCGCTCGCGCAGCTCCGTGTGCCGACTCATTGAGTTTGGGCGGGGCACCCTCGATCGGTCCCATGGGGGCTGGAAACCAGATCAATGTGTGTGGCTTGATCTCTTTGCTTTCTAATATCCCTAGGGCCAGCTCGGATATGATTCCTTTGGCAAATGCCCTAACGGCTGATATCGAGTCACTGTAGATTGATGTCCTCTTGTCGTCCAATAAGGTCATCGCTATTGCAGCGAGCTCTGCGATTTCAGAGGACGTCGTCCGAATCGATGTTGCGTTCGTTATTTGTCTTTCATGATTTACGCTAACTACAGCGAAGGCCTGTCGGTCGGCTTAGCGCGCTGCGTCTACGAAACTGTTCTCCGAAGCCCGTTCACGAGCATTTTCCAGGAGAGCCTTCGCGCGCGCCCGATGTCTTCCCACGTTGTGTTCTGGATGGACGCTTCGTGGGATCGGGGCGACAGTGATGTGGTCCCGCTGCTCTCGAGGGATGCTGTAGAACTTTGTTTTGATTACTCTGGGGGGAACGCCCAGCTCCTGTAAGATGTGTCTTCCAGCTTGTGTGGTAGATAGCCCGACGAACTGGGCCCTCTCCTGTGCCTCCGCTATTTCGTCTAGCGTGTTATGCATGCCAAGTTGAAGTAAGCGTTCCGTGGGATTGTATATGGGGAGGTCGATAGGTCTCTTGATTGCCTTCCTGATTAATGCATTGAGCTTATCCCGCTCCGATCTTTGGCAGTGGTGCTTGGCCGCGACGTAAGTGAAATGACACATTATGAACGCATGTACCAATCTCAGGAGGTTATCTTCTCCATGGCCTTGCTGCCGGTTGGCCACTCTTCTGATTAGTCTGATGGCATGGTCCGTCTTCTGAGTCAGCCGCAGCACTCTCTGCTTGTTTTAACCACTCGACTATACCATCATGCCGAGAATCCGGATAGCATCCACCCTCGGAATATAGCCTCCGTCGTTTGTGCGCGTAGCACTCCGCGAGTGGCTTCCATCCCTTTGGTTTCGGGCCTCTGTGCTTGGGTCGAAAGTAGCAGTTCCGACTTGTGCGGTGAGCACCGAAGGCCCGTGGACTGAAGGTATCTCTCGGTAGCATCAATCGCATCTTGCAGGGCCTCCTCTACCTGTCCGTCACTACCTCCCGTACACCAGATGGTAACGTCGTCTGCGTATATGGTATGATTGATACCGTCAATAGCAGAGAGTGTCCTGGATAGACCAATCATGACGAGGTTAAAAAGGGTTGGGGATATGACTGCCCCTTGTGGCGTCCCCTTATACCCCAGCTTGATCATGTCTGAAGTCAGGTCCCCGTCTTAAGGGTGGCTTCTCAGTCTGACAGGAAAGACCTCGTGTAGGAATGAAAGTGCTTCCGCAGGTTTAGGCTCGAGATTGCGTTTAAAACGTCTGATTTTATATCTCCTGTTCCAGTTTTCGAGCAAGGTGCGAATCTGAGAGCGTGAATTCCATTAATTGTCAAGCAGCGAGCTATGCCTTGGTATCGAATATAACGGCTGCTGTGTGAACTTACTATTGCCGGGGCGCTTTGCATAGGCTTATTGTTTTGGACATGCCTTTTTATTTGCTAATATGAGTTGGCGTTTCGGAGTTATGTCATATGAACAGCTAAATCACCCTTCCTCTGAGGGTTACAAGCTTAAGGTTTGCATCTTGATACTGCATGGCAGATCAAAATGTGTTTATCGCTTTAATATCTTTAGTGGAGAAATAAAGTATTAAATTAAAACGTTGCTTTAATGCCGTGTTACCAGCCGTCTGTTGGACGCAACATAAACAGTTTGTCTAATAATTAATAATTGCAGTCTAACTGCAACTTTTACATGCCTTCAAGAATATAAATGCTAGATTTCAAACTGCAGCAGTGGTCGAGTCTGCCAAAATGAACTCCATTGCGCATCTCACATATGAAAATAAGTTCATGCCTTCTAGTAAGCTTACATGGAGGCCACAGTGAACTTTCTTTTTAGTATTGATAGGTGGCTAAGGTTGTAATAACAAGCCCTGTTGCCCTTTCTTATAGGCACATCAAGTCAAATCCATTGAACTGGAGGACAATATACTCATGCCTACTGAGCATCATGTTTGCAGATATGATCCTCCGATTACGGCTTGAGCAGTGCCACAAGCAGAGATGGTGCGGGGGGCACACTGGGCACGTGCTTAGGATGTGTCACAAGTAGTGTTTGCGACTCACCAGACTAAAAACATTTTAACATTGCTGCTGAACGAGGATGAAATGTCAGTCATTTTTTGTTTAAATCTGAAATTTGAAGTTAGATTCGCAGTTGACGGTTGCAGTCATTTAGATGTTTGGTATGCGTTTTAGTAGGAAGAATAAGAGCTAAGGGTTTCTTTTAGTGCAGTGACCTTACTTCTTGAATGTCTTGATGTTGTTTTACAGCATGTCCACGTGCTGACTTTTGCACACGATATTTTTCAGGAACGCGCTTTATATACCGAAAGAAGGCAGCTGCAAGAACACAAGGATGTCAAAGCCAGCCCAGCGCAACTCCACGTAGTGCAGAGGAGCATGCGCCAAAGAATCGAAATACATTTCCATGCACTTTGGGCGAGAAAACTAGAATGTGGGTATATTGGGTGTACCATTTGACTAAATGTCAACAGAACTTTCAGTATACAGTATGTCACACCAGGACGAAAATTCTCGCCTGCTCTAGGCAGTCATCTCAACATGGTATATTTATGTAATTTCTCTGATGGGAAAGTCAAGATGCTTCGTGGAGAGAAACACATAGGAGCAAATGTAATTGACAACTTAGAAATGTATTTACAAAAAGCTGATTAGTTTTGTGAGCAGTGACTGCTTTTTGTTTTGCCTATCAACAGTCATGTCCATGTGATAAAAAAATAGTGGTAGAATGAAATTGCATATTGGCTTAGTGACATGCTACATGTTTGCAATGAGCACGGTGCCTGTATTCACTTTAAAAAGCAACAGCTCATGCTTAGTTCGGTGCTTACATACATTTGACAGCTTTAACAGTTTACATTTAGCAGCACGTGAATGCAAGGGTGCAAATACAAACTACGGTCATTCTTTATTTTAAGTGCTGACATGAAGCAGGTAGATTTTCATGTCTTTCCTTTTATCTATTTTTACAGCTAATTTTAGAAGTATGCAGGGTGTCTACCAACCGGGAAAACCGGGAAAAGCGGGAATTCTTCGGAATTTGAATAGTCTGGAAGAAATAGTAAACTCAGGGAATTTGTGCCTCTATCAGGGAAAATGAACTGTAATTTTATTGAAAGGCTCGAAAGTCGCAGTAATGCTGGCTCCAGTAACAGACATGAATCGTAATGAATCGCCTTTGATGCGCTGTCTTCAGCTGGCGGAGTTGCCAATGTACAGTCAAGGACCGACTTTCAGGATGTCCGATAATTTGGACAGCTTCACGGTACCACCACGAAGGTCTGAAATTGCGGACGCAAGAACCCTGCGCCGTCCGACTTTCCAACGCTTCTTGCCGTGACCGCAGGTCCGAAACGGAATTAACCAAAGCCACCACCGCTTCCGTTTTGATTACCTCGCCGCCTCGAACCGGGACTCGCGGACGCAGATCCGCTGGAAGCCGTAGCCACCACTGCGGCAACGCTAGACCTAGCTGCTTGGACGTCCATTCTTAACCTTCTGGGTGCTGTGTTTTTTATTGAAAGAATTTGCTGTGGTCAGCAATGGCACTGACTCCACCTGTGTGGTCCTCGTGATTGGCTTAGAAGCTTGGAAAGCACGGTGCGTTGCATAAAGCCGGTTCCCCAAAGTCAGCTTCGCCTCTGTAGAGAAATGTTATTAGTGAAGCATGTGTAAAAGTATTGCAGTGAAGCATAACAAGCGTGGGAAGGGGCTAAACTCATAGGACACTGTATGTATTCCTTAATTATACATGAGTGCACCCGGTATTTCCTATAACAGTACGAGCACTGATATGCCTAATACGTGTACCAACAGGCCTTCAGAGCGTTTTCGAATGTGCCTGTGACGCTTTAAGCGCTTAAGGGCAGTAAATGACGTGCATTTATTTTTTCCAACTGGTCGATTTTGCGGATGTTTTCGTGGTTCCTAGGGAGTTCGAAAAATCAGACGTGGACTGTGCAACTGACCAGGAAGATGCTTCAAATGATCCGTGGGGCGAACGAGTGTCGGAAGGAGGATAAGAACAAAAAGGAGCTACGCATTTAGGAATGAACGGGAGAGGAAGCGTGCTGCCGCCGTTTCGAAGGAGCTTGAGCTAAAAAAACAAAGTGTTGGCTGATGCCGAGTCAGGTGTCCCCCCGTATACAAACCAAAATAAACTCTTTAAAGCAGTGAAACACAACACTGACATGTTGTGCGTGGGCTGAGCGTATGTCAGGGCAGTTGAGGTTGACTTACGAGTTGTTGAGAGAGAATCTCAATTGTGACTAAGTTCGGGTCTCATACCGCTGAGCTTCCTATGAGTTGATAGAAATTGCTCACATTCGAAAATATTTGCTTCTCTACGCATCTGCTTCTTATTTGTACTTGAGAATGTCCGACTCGATTTGCGATTTTTTTCGAAGACATATCATTTGCTGTGCATTTTATTAACCTCTTCCTTCTAATCTCTTTTTGAATAACATAAACACTATTCCTTAGTATTTAAACTGGATTAAGTTGTTTCTTTATTTGTTTTCATATGCTTACAAGAGAGTGACAGCATCGGGCTACATAGTTTCAGCCTCTCTTGATATAAAACATAGTTCTGCGTCACTCAGGGAAAGCCTTCAAAAATCAGAGAATTTGGATATGTCAACTTGGTAGACACCCTGGTATGGCTTCCTTTTAGGTTCCAGAAAGGGGAAGCATTGGGGGACGAGAATTCCACATTTAAGTAGTGACTATCGTTTACATGAATGCTCACGAAACCAGTTCATCAGAACCGCCCATGCCTTCAGAAGCGAAAGCAAGGAGCAATTAAGACCTTTAACTGCGTACACCATGGTGCACACCTTATGTCATAGAAGCCGGAGGGTCATTCGGAATTGAAAATTATTTTTAAAAAATGAAAAATTGTGGTTTCTCCTTCTGTGAAATAGTAATATGATAGCTTCTGGCAGGTGTTTGATATTTCTATTTAGGTAAATCAGACTGCTTGCAAACCAAGTATGCTAGTGGAGGTAGAGATACGTTCTGTGGAAAGAACTGAGTGCGCCTTAATAGAACACTTGTTCATCCATTGGCGGATGTTACCATATGGTGTTAAGCAAAAGCCCCTTAGTTTCATGACTTGTGAAGACGTAATTTTTATAAGGCAAAATAAAATTAAAGCATTTTTGCACATAATACATTTCCGGACCTAAAATGGAGTTCGCGGTGAGGCGATGCTTTAATCTTCCCAGACACATTTGTACATGTTTTGAAACGAAGATTCAGTGATGTGCGAAAATTTTTCTTACTTGAGCTCCTCTTAACCACTTCAGAAGGAAAAAAACCTTTGGTTTCAGGTAGTTGGTTCATTGTGGAAGTATATGCACAGTCACATGCAAAATCAACGTGCATGTAACGGATACATATCCCTTACATGCACGTTGATTTTGATGGGCCTTTTTGATGGGCCTTTCTAAATGAATGATTTGCTTCTTTGTTTGTCTTTTTGGTGCATTTCCCTGCCTGTACTTATGCCTATGTCGACTTTGATGCATCATATTCGTCAGATCTGATTTTGGTTCACATCTAAAGGCATGCTATATTTTAGTTAGCATGCAGCGGTGGGGTCGCAGCGGTAGAATACCCGCCTCGCGTGCAAGAGGTCCGTGGTTCGAATTCCGGTGCCCGCACTAAGCCTCGGTGCTACCGAGGCTTAGCGGAGAGAAGAGAACTAGGAGTCGGATTCCTGAATAATAAGAATATAACTGGTAACATACAGGAATTCTATAGCATTAACGAGAGGGTGGCAGGTCTTGTTGTGAAACTTAATAAGAGATACAAAATGAAGGTTGTACACGTCTACGCCCCTACATCCAGTCATGATGACCAGGAAGTCGAAAGCTTCAATGAAGACGTGGAATCGGCGATGGGTAGAGTGAAAACTAAATACGCTATACTAGTGGGCGACTTTAATGCCAAGGTAGGCAAGAAGCAGGCTGGAGACAAGGCAGTGGGGGAATATGGCATAGGCACTAGGAATAGCAGGGGAGAGTTATTAGTAGAGTTTGCGGAACAGAATAATATGCGGATGATGAATACCTTCTTAGCAAGCGGGATAGCCGGAAGTGGACGTGGAGGAGCCCTAACGGCTAGACTAGAAATGAAATAGACTTCATACTCTGTGCTAACCCTGGAATCATACAAGATGTGGACGTGCTCGGCAAGGTGCGCTGCAGTGACCACAGGATGGTAAGAACTCGAATTAGCCTAGACCTGAGGAGGGAACGGAAGAAACTAGTACATAAGAAGCCGATCAATGAGTTAGCGGTAAGAGGGAAATAGAGGAATTTCAGATCAAGCTACAGAGCAGGTATTCGGCTTTAACTCAGGAAGAGGACCTTAGTGTTGAAGCAATGAACGACAATCTTGTGGGCATCATTGAGGAGTGTGCAACGGAAGTCAGCGGTAACTCCGTTAGGCAGGATACCAGTAAACTATCGCAGGAGACGAAACACCTGATCAAGAAATGCCAATGTATGAACGCCTCTAACCCTACAGCTAGAATAGAACTGGCAGAACTTTCGAAGCTAATCAACAAGCGTAGGACAGCTGACATGAGGAAGTATAATATGGATAGAATCGAACATGCTCTCAGGAACGGAGGAAGCCTAAAAGCAGTGAAGAAGAAACTAGGAATAGGCAAGAATCAGATGTGTGCGTTAAGAGACAAAGCCGGCAATATCATTACTAATAGGAATGAGATAGTTCAAGTGGCTGAGGAGTTCTATAGAGATTTATACAGTACCAGTGACACCCACGACGATAATGGAAGAGAAAATAGTCAAGACGAATTCGAAATCCCAAAGGTAACGCCGGAAGAAGTAAAGAAAGCCTTGGGAGATATGCAAAGGGGGAAGGCAGCTGGGGAGGATCAGATAACAGCAGATTTGTTGAAGGATGGTGGATAAATTGTTCGAGAGAAACTGGCCACCCTCTATACGCAATGCCCTATGACGTCGAGCGTACCGGAATCTTGGAAGAACGCTAACATAATCCTAATCCATAAGAAAGCGGACGCCAAAGACTTGAAAAATTATAGACCCATCAGCTTACTGTCCGTTGCCTACAAACTATTTACTAAGGTAATCGCAAATAGAATCAGGAGCACCTTAGACTTCTGTCAAGCAAAGGACCAGACAGGATTCCGTAAAGGCTACTCAACAATAGATCACATTCACACTATCAATCAGGTGAGAGAGAAATTTGCGGATTTTAACCAACGCTTATATATAGCTTTCATTGATTACGAGAAAGCGTTTGATTCTGTCGAAACCTCAGCAGTCATGGAGGCATTACGGTATCAGGGTGTAGACGAGCCGTATGTAAAAATACTGAAACATATCTATAGCGGCTCCACATCCACCATAGTCCTCCATAAAGAAAGCAACAAAATCCCAATAAAGAAAGGCGTCAGGCAGGGAGATACGATCTCTCCAATGCTATTCACAGCGTGTTTACAGGAGGTATTCAGAGACCTGGGTTGGGAAGAATCGGGGATAAAAGTTAATGGAGAATACCTTAGTAACTTGCGATTCGCTGATGTTATTGCCTTGCTTAGTAACTCAGGGGACCAATTGCAATGCATGCTCACTAACCTGGAGAGGCAAAGCAGAAGAGTGGGTCTAAAAATTAATCTGCAGAAAACTGAAGTAATGTTTACCAGTCTCGGAAGAGAACAGCAATTTACAATAGGTAGCGAGGCACTGGAAGTGGTAAGGGAATACATCTACTTAGGGCAGGTAGTGACGGCCGATCCGGATCATGAGACGGAAATAATCAGAAGAATAAGAATGGGCTGGGGTGCGTTTGGCAGGCATTCTCAGACCTTGAACAGCAGGTTGCCATTATCCCTCAAGAGAAAAGTGTATGATAGCTGTGTCTTACCAATGCTCACCTATGGGGCAGAAACCTGGAGGCTTACGAAAAGGGTTCTACTCAAATTGAGGACGACGCAAAGAGCTATGGAAAGAAGAATGATGGGTGTAACGTTAAGGAATAAGAAAAGAGCAGATTGGGTGAGGGAACAAACGCGAGTTAATGACATCTTAGTTGAAATCAAGAAAAGAAATGGGCATGGGCAGGACACGTAATGAGGAGGGAAGATAACCGATGGTCATTAAGGGTTACGGACTGGATTGCAAGGGAAGGGAAGCGTAGCAGGGGGCGGCAGAAAGTTAGGTGGGCGGATGAGATAAAGAAGTTTGCAGGAACGACATGGCCACAATTAATACATGACCGGGGTTGTTGGAGAAGTATGGGAGAGGCCTTTGCCCTGCAGTGGGCGTAACCAGGCTGATGATGACTTTAGTCACAATAGTCACAATAATTGGTCTTGTAATTGTACAATCTGCTCTTCAGAAGTATTGCATTCAGAAGTATTGCATTCATGGGCATTATTCTAATCTGATTTTATGTTTTTGTCAGTATGTTTCTCAAATTACTATTCAGTTTCTCTTGTGACTGATCGATAAAGACTTTGATCGTTTAAGAGAGAAAACGTTTCATTTGAGTTACTCGCCAACTATAGATTACATCCAATTCACCAAGCATAAGTGCGCAATACTTACATGTGAAGGAATGAAATATTCCCCGCATGTAAGTATTGCGAAAACCTTCTAACGTGACTATGGATCTACATCCTGCTTTTACACTATTGGGAAGTGTACTAGCACTGTTGTGAAGCTGTGCAAGCACCCTATTTGGGGGAGTAGAAACACTCGGCTTGGTGAAGTAGAAGTAGTCGGTCTCGGGGAGTACTATCACCCCTGTGGGGAGAGTATTAGCACTCTGCGAAAGAGTACTAGCACTACCTTGCGGTGGAGCAACAAAACTGTCAGGAGGAGTTATCCTACTCTCTCACAAAGAGGGTCGATCTGCTCTTGCAAAGAGAGTGAAATATGAGACAAGCACATACTCCCTCGAAGAGAATGCCCGGAACACTCTTTGTTTTTGGAGTGTAGAATGTGATATCAAAAACGAATAGGCACATTCTCTCATGGCTTCCTATTTTTAACTGTACCTAAATAATCTGGCGATTCACATGAGAGCACATTTTGAAATTAGCAATTAAAGCCGGTCAGTGTGACGGAATGTCTTGATTACTTGGTGGCCGCAATTTCAGAATTTGTACATAACTTTTACTAGAATAATAATTAGGCTTTTATTGAACAAATTTCGTTAGCTAGCGGAACATTGCAATCTTTCGCTCAAGTCCACTTCTTCATGTAATCCATATCAAAATTCCGAATTGTGCCATGTGCTCCACGCGCTTTCTTTATTATCGAACTAAACAAGAAAGTCGTAGTTTCGGCCGAAAAGTGAAGCATCGATTGCGATAGGAAATTTACAGACAGCTACACGATGTAAGATAGTAGATTTATGGGGAGTATAAACTTGGAAACATTCGCTTAGTAGCTCAATTAACAACCATGGTATCAGCGCGCCCAGGGAATGGTGAACACACCCGAAAAGCGAACCACCAATTGTGATAGCAAATTAGTAGATAGCTGTACGAAGTAAGGATAGTTGTTTTATAGGGCGTATAATTTTGGAAACATTCGTTTACTAAGGAAATTAACAACGAAAGAACATGTAAGCGTGACTCGATGGGGACGTAGAAAGAAACAGACACGCAATAACACCGCTGTCCTTGCGTGGCTACTTCTTTCTAAGTCCTTGTTCAGTCGCACTTTCCAAACCAACTAGCCCGTCAACGTGCTTTAACTAAATTAACCAGCAATGTGTCACGCGTGCACAGGTAAACATGAACACATCTCGCTCAATGACAGCGGAAGCTGTCTGTGAAAACACTGGAATTAGGAATCACGGCAGCAGCCGCGATATTGAACTCCATGTATATGACGCTTCAACACCAACGAAATGTCGAAACGCGCATACAAAGCTACCGGCACAGCGCGCACTCTGTAAAAATAACAGATCGTTTTGTAGATGAGGCCCGCTCAGGCGCGCATTTTAGCCACTTTGCAGATGGCTTTCAAGACACTGGAGCGCCGGCAACCGGTCCCTACGGCGTCTGTTGAAAGGCTGTTTCACATCGCGCGATTGGGGCGAAAAAACTGTTCTGCCGCGCAAGTCCCAGAGCCATTTTCACTGACAGCTTTCACGTGCGTTTGCGGCAGCGCAATTTCCGTCGCAGCGATATTTAAATTTTCCTGTTAATATCCGATAATACAGTAAGTACAATATTTCTTTAACGTTTAAAAGCATTGGGACTTTACGACAGCTTACAGATGCGGTGAGTGCGACGCTGCACAACACCGAAAGTATGAGCGTGCGGCTTGTGTGGCATGGGTGGCAAGGTTCCATTTAGTAGACTCTAGTTTCGTTATTACTAAGGAAGTCAAAACTTTCTTTCTGAATGAGTTTTTGCTTTTGCAGATGAACAAGCTACTATTGAGTGTGCATGTATAAGCAGCTGGCACAATTTGTAGCGAGGAAGAGGTTGACGACGGGGGCGATAGAGTGGGTACGCGCCTTGTGTTGAAGCGGCGTCCTTCTCCCGATCTCTGCATGTTTCCAATCCTCGTTCTGTCGCCGCTGCCCAGTGCTTATTGAGGAAGTAGGTTAGTTCTGCGACTAGCTCGTCACTGAGATTGCGGATGAGTGCGGGCCCAGCTGGCAGCGGCATCCAGCGGAGCCATGGACTAGGGGCAGACGGCCATTGCTAAGAAGATGGAAGACACCATCTGACTCCGCGAAATTCATTAAATTTTCTAGAGCTCAATAAACCTTTTTCCTCCTCCTCTCCCAATCTGGATAGCAGGCAGAGTCTCCTTTTAAACGAATTGTGTAAGCGGAAGAAAAAAAATTGTTGATGAAGCTTCTAAGGCGCAGGCGCTGGCTTGTTCGCCCCATTAAAACATAACTAAAACTGGCGGCCGACATTGCTCCACAGAGCTACCAACGCGCTGTAAAACAGGAAAGCGCCTATTTTGACGGCGCTGTGTTTTGTGACAAATTGCCCCTCCCACATCGCGTCGATCGCTGCGACTCAGCGCAGGCGCCACCAATATATTGGAATCCAGTCGCCCACGGCGTCGCGGCTGTCGCTGAGCAGCGAAATATGTTGTGTCGCTGACTGAAAATCGCGCCATGTGAAACAGCCTAAAGACGTCTACTACGGAGTCCACGATTCGCGTGGCCAACGCCGTGGTAGATGCCGCAATGTCTCCACTCTGTACGGAGCGGCGGGCAAGGAAGACATCGAGACGTCGTGGCAGCCGGCGGAGAATGCCCCACCTCCCTCGCCTGAACCCCATTGCCTCGTGCACCTTAGGAGAGGGCATGCATCCGAGCTGTGTTCCTCGCTCGAGCACGCGAGAATTAACCGCGTTTACTGGCTCACCTTCACACGCATTCACTCGTACGGAACCTCACGAATACGCTGAAAGTGAGGGCAGAAATGTGCCTGGAATGTCCTTATAATTGTTACCGTAATAAAATGCGCCTGGAGTGTCCATATAATTGCTATCGCAATAGAAGACAGAGAACGCGGTATATCCTCTGCATAAACGCGAACCTGGCTTTGTTATGGAATTTAAACATAATACCGAAAGGGAAGTTTCCTTCCTCGCAACGCAGGGTATGTGCGGTAAAAACACGTAGCAGGCAACAAGACAGGCATGCAGGCTTCCCAGCGTCACGGCAGCTGCGCGACACGCGTCCACGCTGGGTGGATACAGGTTGCGCAGAGTGCTTAAACATGCTAACGTCTTCACTCTTTGGATGGAGGAGCCCATACAATTTAACACAGTAGCTCTTTCTCTAAGGATTCCTTTGCTATCAGCGAGTTTTCTGTGCCACCTCTACTATCAGTGCTGAAAATGCCGCGCAGGAGCACTGCACGTGAAAGGTAAAACTATATTTATCGGGAGCCCCTCGTAATGCTAATTGAGTCACTTGTAATTCCGTGTGTTGTCTGTTCTGCGTCTAGTCTTCAGTAACGTTGTACAGCAGAGTACACCGTACACCGAGTACACCTTCGAGTACACCGTACCTACGACGCAAACGAATCAACACGTCACCAATGTTTGTAACAATGTCCAGCAGAATGGCACAAGGTAGAACATAGTCCTGATAATTCAAAGTGGTGGGCACATCACGTTAAGGGGTCTCTTTCCAGGCCCCAGAGCAAATTTTGGCTATATGTTGGAAGCAGTTACGTGACCTGTAGGCAGCGTTCTGCCGCACAAGTTTTGTGCGGTAGATTAATTAATAGTCAATACTCAATAATAGCCGAGATAGAAATATTTCAGTGTCGCAAACCCATGACTTCAGCAGGCGGGTTCCACTTGCAAGTAAGACGCTCTCTCCACTCACCGTGTCTAGCCTACGCAAGTAAAATTATTTGCCTGCGTTCTCCCATAGCGGACCTCAATGATCGTGTGACGCATACGTCACAGTCCCCGCATATTTTTTTTTTTTTTTTGCTTCGTGCTTTTTTTGGGGCGCTGCGCACTTCCGCCGATGGCGTCGCGCGCGAGCTGTTGTCTCTATCGCGCAGAGCACGATTTTGCGCGCTGTGCACAAGAATACATGACTAGCATGACACGAGTTCTGCGGTAGAACAAGTGGACCGCCGAGCGTGATCACGCGCCGGGACACGGTAGAAAATGGCATAGTTTCGGGCCTGCGCCCGTGACCGCACGACCATGGGAACAAGCAGACGAAGCGGAAGTACCTCTCTTTTGCTTAGGTGCGAAGTAAAACACAAAAAACAGGCAGACATTCCGTCTGTATGTTTCATTATTTCGCTAAACTTCAATTCTTCAATTCAGGCAACAGATCACACAGATAAAAGATGTTGTCTTGAGTGATTATCGAA
The DNA here is from genome assembly GCF_023375885.2 of Dermacentor andersoni. Classification (NCBI taxonomy): domain Eukaryota; kingdom Metazoa; phylum Arthropoda; class Arachnida; order Ixodida; family Ixodidae; genus Dermacentor; species Dermacentor andersoni. The sequence goes on from NC_092818.1 coordinate 35,004,002, forward strand.
GTCACGTGTCACCACGAGCGACGTCACATTGCGGACACGATTACATAGGAGGCGCAGGGGCACGATTACGTCACCGTCCGGCTTGGAGCGAAGCGGCCGCGAGTAAAGAGCGAAACGGCGTTCGGATTCAAATTTCAGATCTTTCCGCGGCACGTAGCGATGTAATGCCTTGCAGACACGATTGTTATCGCGCACTGTATGCTCTGCGCTTGTCAGCTCAAAATTGCCCGACCTGGTGAGGGGCTCATTAACTGTATAGTATTTGACACGCGAAACAATGGCACATGCTGCCTTTCTGGTTTCTTCTCTGAATGTTTTGCTGCAGTTACGTGCAAGTTATGACCGTTTCTTTCACGCTTCTGCAGCCCGTTATTTACACATTTAGTTATTTTTCGTGAGAATCGGGAAGTGAGGCTATAGCAGAGGACATACAAGCGATTCTTTGTGGCCATGAGCATGTTGACAGCATATCTATGTGGCTAGGGTACTAGTACCTTCAGCGCTGTGCTTTTAAAATGCGCAGGTGTGCGTTTAAAATGCGCCCCAAGCTACGCAGTGTAGCATTCCCATTAACTATTTTGAAAATTGAAACGACGTTGTCAGTGAACAGGCAAAATAATTTCCCTACGGTGACACACTAAAACACTGCAGCTAATGAAGCAACGAAATCACTACTGGACGCCATGCGACCGCATATAAAGCGGGTTCATATGCGAATATCAAGACAAATTAAATATTACACAACAGAAAAAAATCACACCTTCCGGTCACTTCATTAAACAAAACATTTGATCGTAGCTAAGAACTAACGTCACTGAGTGAGCTTTGTTGATAACTCACAAACGCTTTCCTTTTTCTTTCTAGCAGCCACAGCAAAAAGTACATTCAGAAAATCACGAATAGGCAATAATATATTGATTGAGCCCACTAGCTACCCCTTGTGTTATAAGAAAAAACTAAAGCTAAATGGAATACCAAAATCCCACGTTGCCTCACAAAGCGCAACGTACGCTGAAATGCCAGAACACGTAGTTCCTAAATTTTGTGACTGCCCGCCTGAATTTTCTTTGCAGGCTACATTGCAGTCCGGTTCTACGGCATGAACGCGCGGAAAATTTTGGGTAAATAAAATGATCGTGCACTCTTTGTATTGTACTTGAAAACCACTAACTTCTTACGATTGACCAAAGAAGAAAAAGAAGAGCAGAAGAGCAGTCATCTTGATTATGGCACGGACCATCAGAACAGTACCGCAAACAGCACGTGTATGGATGCAAAAAAAACAGCGTATATGGAGAAAAAAACTCTAAAATTGTATTTTGTAGTTTTTGATGCGGAGACAATAATATGGAGCGGTTACGTTCTAGTTCTGACTCGACTTATCGGCTGGAGATCAAGAAGAGGAGAACATTTCGGTTTTTCTTTTAACATGTTTCTGTTATAGAACGTTCACAGAAAATGTCGTGTATGGTACAGAAAATTTCTGTAAGTTTTATTTAAAATAACTGCTGCTATTACAGTGATATATAGTCCTTTGACTAAAATTGTCCCCATAAAAGTGCAGTCAAAATGTACCGAAGGTGACTTCGTTATTTGGCTTTCCGAATTTTACCATAAGACTACAAGCCATACATCGAAATTGAGCTGCCTATGTCCAGTCGTGGACATTGCGTGTGGTCATACCTCCTCCTAATCATCTGTCCTTCTTGCGTTCCAATCATTCGGCGGTAATGACGTTACAACACCTTATAAATACATTGTAAGTATAACGAAACCTTCACCACACTCCCCTACTTTCTCAAACTCAACAAGATTATCAGCATCAACGTTCGCTAATTTAAACTGGCGTCAGAGTATAGCAAGCCACTATGCTCAACAGCCTACGTAATATCGCAATCCTTGCGTATTTGACTCCATTTCCATATTTTATTCTCAAATTGCCACTCCAGAGTTAAACGTCGATAGAGGGTGGTATGCACGATATTATTTAGAAACATCCTGTAACACGCCTTTGATAACGTGCGGACAGCCGTTAATTATCCTTGATACATCTTTATTATACGATGCACGTGTAGTTAAGGAACGTCTGTACATGGAAGCGTTTCACTTGTGTCATTCCCCCCTCCCCTTACATTTCGTATTATATAAGTTTTCTTCCTTTGATTTTGTTATTCCTGGCCGCCCATATAATGCCAGCCTAAGTAGCAATCTACCGCAGTTGAAAATAACCATTGTGTTTCTTCGTGGTCTCTCTTACGCTGCCTTATGTATTTGCGCTGCACCTTTATAATGTTTTAATTCGAGGAAACCGATTGCGCTGTGTAGGAAAGTGGCAGTTCTCTAAGAAGTAAGGCGCTTGATTGAGGTCCTAGCATACTTAAAGAGGACGACAAATATGAAGACCATGCCATAATAAAATAGACTTTCTATAACATAGCTATCCCGGTTCCAGTTGGAATACTAAGTTACATGAGTGTAAAATCAAACATACTCTTTGAAACTCCATACCAAAATGAACGCCTAAGATGGAAAAAAAAAATATGGTATATCCCTCTTCCATGGGCATCGGTAGAAAACGAAAGTGAAGCGTGTCTTCACAGAAGCTCTTGCATGTTTATTGTACTTGAAGAATTAAGTTGCAAGTAGCCAACAGTGGCACCCATACTTCCCCTCAGGGACTTTCGACAATTTCCACGGAATCAAAAGTTGTCGAACGAATCGCGACCAGTAAATATCCCCAGGAGACACTGCATTGCACGTGCCGGAGCACTGGACAAATCCGCCACAAACCACAGGCATTCGCAAACCGTACAAGCGAAACTAGAGGGATTGTTATTGATTCGTAAAGTCGTGGTCCGCTGCAACGAAAGGCGCACGATTTGCGGGTCGGCAACTATGTTGCAAGTTTTCTCGGCGTGCGGCATCCGGCTACAGAGTAGCTTCGGCGAAGGTACGAGCATTTTGGCTTGGCTTCGTAGTGTCTTCTGCAGCTAGTTGAGTTCCGACGCGCTCAGCTTCATGAATGCCAATGGCAGAGTTCGCAGCGTGCGTTGCGAAGGCGTTCTGCTTCACGCTGCCATGTCTCTTGCGGGACCAAAGCGAGATTCGCCCGTCAACGTCGTTGCCTTTCTGTCCCGCTTAGCGCAGCACTTTTATTGGTTTGTGTCATGTCAATCGAAGCAGTAGGCGGCATGTAAGCACTGCTGATGCACAGAGAAGCTGCACTGCACAGGCGACGAAGCGTCACAGGATAGTCCGCCGCGTAACACAAGCCATTTACGTAAACTGCGTGGTTTGCGCGTTAGAGCCTCCACTGCGCTTATCGTACCCAAGTGCTCACTGTCGGCGCTCGTTGTGTTATATGGCATCGTCATGCCTTTCATTAAAGAATAAATATTGTACGTCACATTCGTTACAGGAAGTTGATTGTGGGCCCGGCACAAAACATTTCCATGTTACAAAATATTGCCTTCGCGTGATGTGTGCTGTCAAAGCTTATTTCTTTCCCTATATATATTCCACAAAACGACGAGGAAGGTCCCTAACCAGTGCACAATACACCGTCGAGTATGGTGTATCATGAATCATGAAAGCTGTAGAGCTCAACGATACACGCGTTCATATATTTCTTGAAGGTGCACAGAAAGACTTCTTTTTTTACCAAGAAATAGAATGAACTCACTAATAAACGTAGTTCTCTCACGGATGACATGTAATAAAAAGTTTTCGAATGCTTCAACTATGAGTGGAGCATTGTGGTGCTAAACACGAAGTCACGGGAACGAACCCCAGCCACGGTGGCCGCATTTCGGTGGGGACGAAATGCGAAAACACCCGTGTACGTTGATTTAGGTGCACGTTAAAGAACTTCAGGTGGTCCACATTTACGGAGTCCCCCAATACTGCGTGTCTGATTAACAGAAATTGGTTTTGGCAAGTAAAACCCCATAATATTTTTTATGAGTGAAGTTGTTTTTGCTGGTCCCCTAAATATGTAACTCGTTATCGCAATGATATCCGGCTTTCTCTCTATTTCTGTATCCGCTGGTGCGCTTGAAGCTACACTGTGGAGAAGCAGAGAGGACAAGTAACTGCCCTAATCTTTTGTGCCGTAGTGGTGAAAGGGCTAGTCATGCCCCCCCCCCCCCCTCCCCCCTCGCTTCAGCTGCCGCGGTAGACTACGTTACAGTGCACGTCGCAGGCACCACGTAGGCCACGCGGAGCAGACACCGCTGTGCTCTGTACAAATATCAAAATAGTATTGCGAGATCATTACTTGGCTCATTGTGTGGCACCGCCGTCATCAGAAAGCCGTGGCAGAAAAAACGCACACAAATTACATATTCACCTAAGTAAAAATATGTGGTCATCATGACGATGTAATCCTGTGCCCTAAAGCCACTGCTACCGCTTCGTATCTGAGTGCGCTATCCACTGCCTCACTGCAACAGGCAACACTGATAAATATCTTCGAGTCGGTGCTCGTGGTTGGGCTCTGCCTGGCCCGGCGATTCACTACATCGCAGAGCAAGCAGCTCCAGAGTGACTACTGCGAGCTCCAGCCACTTTCGCTTCTTTTCCTGTCACCTGGGATTCACAAACGCTTTCGCCCGAGCCCATGGGCGACGACGACTAATAAAGTATGCAACGTAGTTGAGGCACCCATCGGACGATAACTACGACATACCTCCTAAAGTATCAGCTAGAGTTCACCTAAAAACTCGATGAAGGAACGTATTGCCCGGCTCCTGGTGTCACTCGGAAAAATACTGCCCTTGTCCGCGAATGCTATTACCGTTTTGAAAAGTGTTGTCATCGAGAAATAACACTAAACGCAATATGCGTGAAACGCCACTTTAATGAGAACTCCGAAAATAAGGCATAGCTGAAGGATGGTAATACAGCCGATTTGTCGTTTTGCATTGCTGCGACCTCATAAGCACCAACGCTATTAGCCCCGAGAACGAACTACAGGGGCGCTGCGAGCGCCGCTCGCGTGACGTCAGGGCAAGGACTCGCGCCTGTCGTCTGCTACAGTTCGGGCGTTGTCCGGGCGCTTTCTGCGGTGTCTTCGTTTGTTCGCCCTCGTTCTCTCTGCTTGTATACTTATGGGGGTCGTCTCAAATATATTTTTACGACGTCTTCCTTTGCGAACATTTATTCAAAGAGCTAATCCCTTAGACAACAATGCAGCTCTCAAAGGCAACGCTACAGCGCCAGCCGAAGGAGCGCAGACCAGCCCATTGCGGTTTTTTCATGCGCGGATGGACAATCGCCAAAACATAGCATGCAGGAATCCAGTTATGATACATACCTGCTGCGGTGCAACACGTATGTCACAAACGCTGGCTATATACCACTTCTACAACAGTTACGTTGATTTTAATCCGCTAAAACAGGTTTGCTCACGACGAGTAGTTCATGGTGTAATATCGAATTTTTGCATTTCTTCACAGAAACGCTCGGCAGCAACACGGGGACTTAACTAATACTGGAGTTTAGATTCTACAATCACCACTTACTTCTTTAACTGCTTGTCAACATTAGGCGGTTCCTCCCGTGTTTACATTAAGCGGCGGAAATTTGAAGTAAGGTTAGTGAAGGCTTACAGCTATTTACAGAATACAAATAGGAATGCACCAATATATATTTCCTTTTCCGTGATACACGTTCAACTCACATGAGAAATTTACTGGTGCTTGTTGCTTGAGGAATATACATGACGAATCTGTTTGGCTAACTGGCACAGGCTGCTCGGCAGTGGCGTAGCTAGGTCGTCTGGCACCCGGGGCCCTTAGCTCTTCTGTCACCCCCCCTCCCCCGCCCCCCCGGGTGTAGTCGAGGAAGGCGAGGATATCGACAATTTTCGGGTGTCTTCAGACGTATATGACACCCCCCCCCCCTACTGGCCCCGTGCACCCGGGGCCCACGGCCGCCCGGCCCCCCCCTGTTGCTACGCCACTGCTGCTCGGCCCAATTGTTTTAGTGAAGTATGCCTGTTTGACCGCACGGCTGCAGCCAGAAAGAAGTCGAAGCGTCAATCATTAGTAGTATGGGACATATTAAAGAAATCGAAATTCCCCGCTGGAGGGTCAGAAATCAAGTGAAAATATATGCAAGGCTTGTGGTGCTTTCTTTATGAATGTTTGCGATTGGATTGGAGCAAACTTTATTTAGCCTGCAGTTGGGCAAGGTTCTCTTTTATGTACCGACGAAGCGAATAGTCATCCGTTTGTATAATTAAAGAACACTGGATCGAGACATGGTGAGACAGAAGGTGCTTGAATTTTCCTTTTCTAGCCAATCTAAGCTGCGCTGTAGTAGCTCGAGAATACTTTAGCCATTCCAGTTGGCGCTGTAAAAAAATGCTTTATGGTTTCAATTCGAAGTTGTAGTGCACTGCTGGGTTTCGCGAACATAGCATAGCGTGCCTCGCCATACCGACAGTTGATTGCTACCGTTACGTGATCAGGGGTGTGCCGTATTGTCGATAAAGGCTACTGAGGGCCACTATGAAACATTTCATCACTTTCAATTGATTGGCTCTCGATCTTAACAACGAGACTTTTCTCTCAGGTGATTGCTACTATGGTGTTTGTGAATTACCTATGTAAATACTCTACATGACGTGCCGTCATGTTAGCAACCATGAGCAATTCGTTTTTTGGAGGCCTGTTTCAGAGGAGGATGAAAGTAGCAGCAAACTGTTTCATAAGAAATGCGTGCCTATTTTTTAAAGCATTAATGAATGGCCATATTTGAATATAACAACACACCAAAGTAATAAGAATCATTATGACAGCTTCGCTGAGCAGTGTCTTTCTAACATCGGATAACATGCTGACGCCAATTACCAAGATTTTTCTTCCATGTAAAATGCAATGTCTCTCATAGCTAAATACTAAGAAAATGTTAAATGTTTAGCGAGGCATCATACACGACTTCTCGTGTTGAATTTGCAGACATTCTTTTTACGCAAAATTTGCGGATAGACATGGCGCATATGTGCATTGCAAAACCAGTAGACCCCTTTAACGTTACATAGCTTGCGATATTCAAGCCGCAAAGTTTCTCGACTCACGCGCTTTTGAAGAAGAAACTGTGGTTAAGGCATGGCAGCTGAAAGAAGCCGACGTATTCTTCAATACGTACGGCTCGAGCCACCCATACGCCAAGCATATACGAAGGGAACGAGCGTGCGCGGGAGCCGAGAGAGCCGGAGCGAGCGGCGTCCTGGCCATGACGTCACTCGCGAGAGGGCGCCACTCCTAATTCTCACCGCTAATACTAGGAAACTACGCAGCAACACCGAATGGAGAAAATGTGCCGCAACACTACCCTTATGAAAATGACTGTTGACATGTTTTTGGCGTATTGTTGATGAATTGTTGACTCAGTAGCCTTTCAACAATACCTCAACGATAATTGAAACCAGCGAGCAATAATTACACAGTAAAGTTGTTGGTTAGTTCACAACAAAAAAGTTTTTGACTGAATTCTGTTTATATATTGTTGAATAACATCGAGTATTATTGAGCCATTGTTGAGTAGTTTCCAACAATAAAGTCGTTTACTAAGTTTTGTTGATATATTGCAGAATAGTATTGAGCCAATGTTGAGTAGTTTCCAACAATAAAACCGTTGACTAAATTCGTTTGATGTTTTGTTGAATATTATTGAGTATTATTGAGCCATGTTGAGTAGTTTTCTACAATAAAGTCGTTGACTAAATGCTGCTGACTTATTGTTGAATAACATTGAGTCTCGAGCACCATTGAGTTTCGTAGTATATGTGAAAAACGCACGCACAAATGTATGTGTGCATCTTTTGCACATATATGTTGCTTTACTGATCACTTGATCGCCATTGCATATACAGAGGCGTTGTTTCACGTTACTTGAACCATAGACGTATCTAACGAGTGGGCATGTGGACAGTGAACCCTGTCCACCGAGTAGATACGTCTGTGGTATAAGTTACGTGAAACGTCCTGCACGTATATATATATATATATATATATATATATATATATATATATATATATATATATATATATATATATATATATATATATATATATATATAGTAGGCAAAGGGGGATTCTTCAGGCTACCTTTCAAACGTAAAGAACTTGCGTGGTGCTACAAGGTAAACAGAACAAGTATTTCAATTTCGACAGTTTCGTTCGGTGGACCGATCTTCAGGGTTTACAAAAACATGGCAGTTCGGCCCTGGTAGTGAAGACACCAGACCGGGTGCCCGGTCGTTCTTACAACATCAAACCGAGAGGAACAGTTGTGACAGTGATTGATTTTCGGCGCCTTGGCAGATTTACAGCGGCGTTTGGTAGCTATACAGGGCAAGAGGAAGGCGGAGTCACATGTATGTAGAGCAAGGAGGTCAGTGACGAAAAAAAAGGAAAAAGAAAGAAAACGGAAAGAAAAAGAAAAAAGCACACAGGAGGAGGGAGACGTAAGATGGAGAGTGAGGGGGGCGGGAAGTAGCGGCAGCTTGGTTCCCGTGCACCCGAGGCAAGGAGGGAGAAAGCGGTCGCTCCGCAGCACCAGTGCGTGGGCTGCCGTTGTAGCGGGAGAGAGGGCAAGTTGAATCAGGTGGCGGGGGGCACAATATAGAAGGGGACCAAGAGGAAGACAGAAGAGCGGCAACTTGTAGAAAGAAACACAGTGTCACAGTACACATATACAAGGCACGGCCTATTCCGGCAACCTTGTGGTCCAGCTACGGTGCGAAAACTTGTAGACTTGTATGTTACAGTGATGTCGTATTCTTGTAGTCTGAGGCTCCACGGTGCCAGCCGTCCTGAAGGGTCCTTTAAGTTAGCTAGCCAACACAACGCGTGATGGTCGCTGACCACTTTGAATGGCCTGCCATATAGGTAAGGGCGAAATTTCGGTGTAGCCCAAACGATGGCGCGGCATTCCTTTTCGGTTGTAGAATAATTGCCTTCCGCTTTTGACAACGACCGGCTAGCGTAAGCTATCACGTGTTCATGTCCATCTTTTCTCTGGACTAGGACGGCACCGAGGCCTAGGCTACTGGCGTCAGTGTGGATTTCGGTATCGGCGTGCTCGTCGAAGTGCGCAAGTACGGGCGGCGACTGCATACGTCGTTTTAGTTCTTGAAATGCGTTGGCCTGCGGCGTTTCCCACTTGAACTCGACGTCACATTTAGTTAGCTGTGTCAGCGGCTCAGCGATGCGCGAAAAGTCCTTGACACTCGCCTGTAGTAGGCACACATGCCAAGAAATCTACGCACTGCCTTCTTGTCGGTGGGCAGCGGAAACATTGCGATGGCAGCTGTCTTCTGCGGGTCAGGGCGGACTCCAGACTTGCTGATGACGTGGCCTAGGAACAGAAGCTCATCGTAAGCGAAGCGGCACTTTTCTGGCTTCAGAGTGAGTCCTGATGACTTGATGGCCTCTAGTACTGTGGCAAGCCGCGTAAGGTGATCGTCGAAATTTTCGGCGAATACAACGACGTCATCCAAGTAAACGACGCAGGTCTGCCACTTCAATCCTGCTAAAACCGTGTCCATCACGAGCTGGAACGTTGCAGGCGCCGAGCACAGTCCAAATGGCATGACCTTGAACTCGTAGGCTAGATGGGACTGCGAAACCTCGCAGTCCCATCTCCCGGTATGGGCATCGGCGATACACATGGCCGGCTTCTCCGCAGTGATAGGAGAGCGGGCGGTGGTCGGGGGCTCGCCAAATGTCCGTCTTCCTCGCGTAGGTGCGCTGGGCGACGGGTGGGCGTGTTGGAGGCGGTGGCGGCGGACGACGGAATTGCGGCGTCACAGGGCCCTGGCGCGGTCGCGGAGGGGGGCCTTCACGGCGTGCGACGGCGGCGTAGGTCATCGCTTCCGGCTGGGGCTGTGGTGATTCTGGTTGCACCTCAGGAACTCCAAGCGATCGGTGCACCTCTTCTTTCACGATGTCGGCGATCGAGGCCACTTGAGGCTATGACGAAGGCAAGACCTTGCGCAGTTCTTCGCGCACTATGGCCCTGATGGTCTCGTGCAGATCGTCCGTGGCCAGTGATTGAATTCCTGCGTAGTGGGTAGAGCTTGTACGGCAGTTGAATTGCCGGTTCCGCATTTCGAGTGTCTTCTCGATGCTGGTGGCCTCGCGAAGGAACTCTTCTACGGTCTTCGGCGGGCTTCGTATCATTGCACCGAAAAGTTCTTCCTTCACAACACGCATGAGAAGGCGGACTTTCTTCTCCTCTGGCATATCCGGGTCGGCATGGCGGAACAGACGGTTCATTTCTTCCGTGAAGATGGCAACATTCTCGTTAGGCAGCTGCACTCGGGCGTCCAGCATGGCTTCGGCCCTTTCCTTGCGCACGACGCTCGTAAAGGTGCGCAGGAAGCCGGTACGGAAGAGGTCCCATGTCATCAAGGTCGACTCCCGGTTCTCAAACCACGTTCTCGCGGCATCTTCTAAGGCAAAGTAAACATGCCGCAGCTTGTCGTTGGAGTCCCAGTTGTTAAAAGTCGCGATTTGTTCGTAGGTCCCCAGCCAGGATTCTGGGTCTTCAGACGCTGCTCCATGGAAGGTCGGTGGGTCCCGAGGTTGTTGTAGGATAACGGGGGACACTGGGGCAGCCATTGGGGTTGTTTCAACCACGATCTTCGTTGTCGACTCAGGTAGAAGTCCGTGCTCTGGGGGCAGTCCTTGCAGTCTGCGGCTAGCACGCTGGTCTTGGGCGATGTTAGTTTTGTCCTCGGGCTTCGGGCTTGGATCGCGGCTTTGTGGGGGCGTTCGGTGCATGAACGCACTAGCACCTCCACCAGATATCACGTGGTAGTGACGTTAAAGAACACAGTAGCAGTACTGTGAAAGACAAAACTAGCTTTTATTGGGCGAACCTGTGCCCACAAAACAGGCTACAATATATATATATGTATGCCTTCATGATAGAGGCATCTATAGCTGCTGCAAGGTATTTGAAACGTTGATGCACTCCTCGAAAAACTCATTGACACACGTTTTCTTTGCCGGGTGTCCCAGCTAATTTCAGCCAGAGTTTAAAAATATGGCAATGCAATGGAGCTGGATAGATAAAAATACAGAAACTGTTTATTCGGACGTGTTGCCAACTCCTCTGAAGCTTTCTAATTGGAATTTCTTTCCCGACTTACTTGCTTCAGAAGTTGGTTAACAATCCTGGACTAATTAGCTAAGTAAGCAAAATACAAAAATGGCACTACACGCCACATACAAAAGTGAGCAACATGCATTTAGTCGCGTCGTCCTAGAGTGCATAGAGTTTACACTCGGCCTAAAGTTAGCAGAAAGACCCTGTATATGTATACATACATACATACATACATACATACATATATATATATATATATATATATATATATATATATATATATATATATATAAGCAGTTTGAGAAGAAAAACGTCTCTACAAGCAGTGAGACAAATTGGACGCATCCTGCATTTCCATCGGCATCCATTATAAGGGGCCAGTGCCCTGGTTGTGTGTTAGGAAACGGCATTGCATGCCTCCATGTTACATATGGTCAAGGTGGCGGAGAAAGTTTACAAAATTGAAGTCTGGGATTTCACGTGCCAAAACCACCCTTTGATTATGAGCCACACCATAGTAAGAAACTCCATATTTATTTTGACCCTCTGGGGTTTTTTAACCTGCACCGAACGCACAGTACACGGGCGTTTTGCATTTCATCCCCATCGAAATGCAGCCGCCGCGGCCGGCATTAGATCCCAAGCACTCGGGTTAGTAGCACAACACCTCAGCCACTACGCCACCACGGCGGTTGCGGCGAAGAAAGCAGTGAACATCGTTTTTACAGAGTGCGTTTGGCTTAGATGTTACACCGTTAGCGCGCAACAGAACGAAACGAAAAGGTTGGCTGATATGTATGACATGGTGCTCATATTTCACATGGAGGCCAAATTCTTTTCTGTGACATAGACGGGGTGCTGGCGAATGTGCTGGGAATCTGCTTGGCCGCCAAGCACAATCAGCGCTGCTATACGTTCTCGGTGACAAATCGCACAGCGCAGAAGCACACGCACAAATGTTTAAAGAATGAGAAGACCGCCTGCAGTTTGCCATGGCGTCGAAATAAGAAGCACAAACAGCGACATTTCTGTACTTTTCTGGTCAATAGTTCAGTTCGCATGGTTGCGGCACGCATTACTTTTTTTTAAATCCGAACGATGAAAACTGTGCGCGCACACATTGGCGCGGCGTTTGCGACGTTTGAATTTGGCGCCTTTTCCCACGCCTCCCATTAGCTCCGGCCAGTGCACTGCGTTACCGCGGTAAAGAAAGTAGTTCATCAAAAAAGTCAAGCAAAAAAACATTCATACACTTGCAAATGGCAGCAATTGTTCAGCAATAACATGATATTACAAAATTTGTTATCAAATGGTAGAATTTCTGATAATATACGCGTGCATTTGTATGAGTGTACGTGTATGATTGTGCGTTTGCGCTGTAGATGATTGGCGCATTTCTGCGAGTTCGTGCACGCCGTTTCCTTGAGAGCTTCCTGCGTTTTCTGTGTACTTTTTGGGAATATTTCTGCGTGTTGCTGGCTTTTTGTGGGCTTGTTGCCTCCAAGATCACCATGATCGCCTCCAACTCAGCGACATCAAAGGTGAGTGAGTGTTTCGAATTCCTCTTGTTCGTCCATTGCGACGCGTTGAACGGAAGCTCTGAAATGAGTTCAGTGTCTGTGCGTGTCTTCCGCGCGCCTCTTTTCTAGTTTTCATTCCTAGTACTATCCTTCCGTTGCGAGAATTCGTTGTACAGCACTAGATTTGTGGCATATAATATGGAGTTTTTACTGGTTTAACTTTACGCTCCGCCGCTTGGAGTGACTAAGGCAGTTATGTGGTGCCATCTAAAACAGGACATGTTGTACGCCATGATTTCTAATACGGTGTTCGAGCACCGATTGAGTTAGCCTTATTAATTACCGGAAAACAATGCGACGTGAAACCATGCTATCCGTACTGTAATCGAAGCTAATTCGTTTGCGCCACGCGGTCTAGTACAAGGCGTGTGAGCGGGCTTGTAGCAACCAGGGGCGGTGGGAACGGCGAATACGTATTCCGTTGCGCTGTTTCCTTCAGGATCAAGTGACTCCGCGTGTATCCGAGGCCGGTGACGCGCCGTGCGGCCGACGTTCGCGCGACCGGAAAACACAGAGGCTGTCCCGCAATAATAATAAAGAATTTCAAGGGTGTACATGCGATTATATGCGATACGTGAGATACAATAGGGGTGGTGCTACAGAGTGCTGTGAAATCCTCGAGATATACGCCTCGCCAACCGCGTGTGTTTTGTTTTACAACCAGTTCGCACGCATTCAACTTTCTTTTTTCATCTTCTCCGTTCGACGCCATCGAGTGCTTCGCGCAAATGGCTTCGCGTAGGCGCTCTTTGCATTCACGGAGAGGCAGATTTGATGGCACTCCGGGTCCTACTTTACTAGGATAAACCATTGAAAATAACTCATTTGGTGAAATTGTAGCTTTTCGCACTTCAGTAACTGATTGATTTAACAGAGTTTTAAAATCTGTAAAGGAACGAGGTGCCTGGCATATCTGCCTTGTCGTCCCACTGTGTTTCGAGGACGCATGTATACGTTATCGGTAACATAAACATCAATAATTGGCAAAGTTTCTTGTGACCATAGAAGTAGCTAGTTATGTCGAAAAGCTAGTTTTGCTTTGAATCCAAGCACTATAGAGAGAAAAGAAATCAAGGGGAGCGCATCGTTGGGTACTAAGTAAGGACACTTTGCCACATGCTTGGAATAATGCTTTGTGGATAGAGCAGTTCGGTGAAATTATTTCTTTGAGAGCAAGCAAAACTTGAGTAGCATCAGGTAGAAGGGGAGTAAAAAAGTACAACACCATGGTTCTATATGAAGGAGCTGCCTTTAATATGTCGCCATAACAGTTAAGTAGATGCGTGGAAATAATTTTTAGAATAAGTAGAGGAATGTGAAATAAATTATTTGACAAGCTTACACTGCCATTGACAAGACCAGCCACACTTTAGTGTATTCAATGACTAGTCATTTGTGTCCGTCGATTTAGGTCAGCATATTGGTCCATGTAGCACTTTTGATTGTTGCTTTTGCAGCATCGTGGTTTCACGTTTGAATACTGACATCTTTTTTCAGATTCAAAATGAGCTGGAAGACGCCCGACCTGGAACGCTAAATGTGAATTCTTTGGTCATCCATTATGTAGCCTCACTATGATCAAATACAGTGATGCGGTGAAAATTTATTGCAGTAAGCAGGAAAAAAAAACATTGCTAATCCAACTGCAAGGCATTTCGTACAGTGATCAATTGGTGCAGAGTGCCTTCATTAGCAGACATGATGCCTTTAAGCACACAGCTGAAAGACTGTGCAATTGTACCGGGACTGAGTTAATTTCAGTGTCACTTGTGAACATATTAAACGCAGGATGTGCCTTTTTAGTGTATATGCCTGATATAAGAGGGGCATTCAGAAACTTAGTGCCCGTACAAAAATGACTGTTGATTCACCATTGATATATTGTTGGGGATTTGTTGAAACAGCGGACTTCAACAAATCTTCAAAAGCAATTGAGTTCCCTCAACACTTGCACACCAATATTACCGTTGAGTGTTCTCAATAAAAAATTATTGGGCAACTTGTCTTGATTTTTTGTAGTTGTTTTTTTTTTGTTGTGTAGCAGTTGAGTCCAGTATATAATAATTAGGACTCGCATATGAAGACATTCCTAAAATTTAAGGCGAAGCGTTCCAACCTCATTCCTGTCACTTTGCGGCAGGTAGGTTCTTCTTTCGCGTTTTTCATAATAAGAAAATAATGTGTGACCGATGGGGTGGCATCGAACGTCGGCTGTCGAGCCCGGTGCTCTAACCATTAGGGCATGAACGCGCACATGTTCCTCTCGTTCGAAAGCCAGTAACTTCTGAAATGACTGGCCCGTGCGCAGCGTGCCACTTCGTGCTGTCGCTAAAGCTGGCGCTTTCAAGCGCCCATCTCCGGGACCACCCCACTTTCGCAGCCGCTTTCGCTCTGTAAAAACTGCAGCGTTAGACTAGCTTCATGACCGCCCAAGTTCACAACGATTTATTTCTTCGCCGGTGTACAAATGCCATCTTCGTTTTAATATACACTAGATGACATTGCAATTGGTACGATCCAAAATGAGCACGTTTCGGGGAGCAGAAGTATGCGAAGTTCACTAGCAAACATGGTGACTACGCGCATGTGGAGTTCCCCAAATGTAGACACGGCGGCAGCGCGGCTGGCGATAAGACGGGCGCCGACAGGCGACGACGCTACCTTCGAGCATGCGACGCGCTGTGGGAACCGGATGATGCAAGCGGCGCAGACGCAGCAAACATACACGTGAGAGGTGTTCGAATTTCCTGCGATGCACCCGCTGTCCGGAAAGTAAATATAGCTTTTTTTATCCAACGGCCGTGGTACTGAAGATCAAACAACGAACACGCTTTGAGAGCGCAGCGTGCAGCCGCTATCACTATTGACTTCAAAGAGCTTCTGATTCAGAAACAGCCGAAACAGTATCCCAGCTAATCGCTGCATCTGCGGCTGCTCCCGACTCTCGCTTTAAAAGAAGCATGCGATTTATTTGAGCCTCGCCGAACTATCGTCCTCTTGTCTTCGAACCCTGCTGGACAGGTCCTGTATGTTCAGTTAAATAGAAGAACACTAACGGGAAATGAAAGAAATACAGGTAACGGACACTTATCATACCCCTCTTGTCACCTCGTCATCTGCAATGGTGCTATAAACTATTCTAGTAGCGTTCGGACTCAATTAGATGGTTTCAGTTGTGTGGTGGTTCACGCCTCGTGCTTTTTGATGAAAGTATTTTTTTCTTTTCGGACATCATGATGCACACTTTAGTGAAATGCTTTAACGACGATAAGTGGGACGTTCATCCGTTGAAGTCGAAGTCGTTGGCTAACCGAGCTACTAGTCTTCGACTGATGTGCGAGCCTGGCTGTTTTGATGAGTTGCGCGGCAGAGGCCATGATGCATGTTGGTGAGAAGGCAGCCCGAAACAGTCGCAGCCGAACTTCTGCAGATAGGTAAGTAATCTCGATTTCTTGGGCACGTAGCCTTGTTTTCTATTTTGGCATTGACAAGCGTGAGATGTTAAGCACACCGTTCACTTTGTTCAAGCAAACCGTACGCCACGGAGCGAAAGCGCGCGATACTAACGCTCGCTGCCGCCGCCACATCGTTTGAAACAATGGCAGGCGACGAGGCAGCGGTGCCCCACGTGCGTAAAATTGCATTGCTTCATTTGTTCCTGTCTAATGACCTTTCCTTAATTTGCATGAGCGAACACATTTGGAACATAAGGATCAGCTTCTCTGAGCAGTAATAATTTTGTACAGTGGCCACGCCATCTTTCATCGGGGCTCACGTGGGCCGTCTAAGCGCTTATTATCGCGTTCCGATACGTGAGAGGCGCACTGCCTTTCAAGGTATTTAGGTAGGCACGACGAGCTTAGGCGAACCGCGACAAATAATTGTGCAACAGGTGTGCAGTTCTGCTACGCTTGTACCAAACTCGTACTGGAGGGCAGTGTTGCACTTCGCGCTTACGCATTTCGTAACTATGGCGGCCGCCGTGGCCATATGGGGCTTGAGGTCGTGGATACGATCCCCGCAGCAGTCGCATTCCAAAGGAGCGGAATGCAAAAACGCTCGTGCATTGTGCATTGTATGCACATAAATATTTACAGGAAGCCAAAATTAATAGAGTCCCCAACTACGACCTGCCTTATAAGCAGATCGTTGCTATCGCACGTAGGCCATCATAATTATTTTTTTTAAATCCATAGTGGCTCATCGTATACCATACGGTTAGTGTGATCACCTTTGGTGCCATAGCGGTTAAGCGCGCCTCGATTTAGGTTTGCGCCTAATGATGTAGCGCACCGCAAAATATATTCCGCTTCTTTGGGATTTGCGGAGAACTGCCAACCGGTAAGTCGCAGTTTCCACGCGGTGACTGTACACGGATACACAGCGTAAATGAACAGAGGTCCGTTGACGACGTCGGCAAAAAACACAGCCGCCGACGGGCTCACCTTATCGCCTATCACCGCCAAAACTACCGCAGTAAGCACCTTTATATAGAGCGGCACGTTTCCGTTGAAGGCGTACTGTACAATTTTATTTTATTTTTTATTTCTTTTATTTCAGCATCAGACGAAAATAGAGCCTGATGCAAGGACAGAAGCTAAAGGCTGATGGAACCTGACGAGGCCTCTGACCCTAAACAGTCTACAGCGGTTACAGATACAACACAAATCTTAGAAACAAAGGAAATAAAGTAAAAGAAACGCAGCATCTGACACCTGTACACAAACGTATTGCATATACTGTTGTACACAAATGACACATAACAAATCATACATAATAGGACGCTAAGAAATTTACTTGAATGAATCAGCACAAAACAGCTGTTGTACAAAAACATACAAATAAAATATAATTGTCAGTGAAACTGTATAATGTTGCTTGAAACGACACAAAAGTAAGATAAGAGCAATTTTTAGAGTTATTTTGTGTTATATAGAGTTTTATGTATCCTTCGTGAGAAGACAGTAAAATATGAAAAAACACTTCAATTTTGGCTATAGTTAGATTGGCAAGATAACAATAGCTCCCTAAGTTGGCTTTTAAATGCTTTTAATTTACATTCAAAGTTTAGCTTACCTTCAAATTTGTTTAATATAGCAGGTATTTGATACGCCATTGTTTTCCTTCCATAATTTGTACGGAGTTTTGGTGTTCTGTGTTTTCAGTGCCTCAAAAGGTGTTCAGCATTTCCAGAGTCCATATTTCCATATAGTTTCTTCTGATGGATTACTTGCAGCGCTTTGAAATAATATAACTGGTCTGCCTTTAGGAGGCCGTGTTTCTTAAACAGAGGAGCGGTTCTCAAGTCCTGTGCATTACCACAATAAGATTCAAAACAGCGCAGAATTTTCTTCTGCAAAGTAATAAGTTTAGTATAATTGTATTGCGTAGTAGTGCCCCAAACCATCAAGCCATAGGTTAATTTGGAATAAAAAAGTTAATAATAAATGTTCGTTTTTTAGCCAGAGCGGTATGAGCGCAGATATCCTGTATAGACATCCAAGTGTGCTGGCAATATCTACACTTAGGTTTCTAACGCACACCCGCCGTGGTTGCTCAGTGGCTATGGTGTTAGGCTGCTGAGCACGAGACCGCGGGATCGAATCCCGGCCATGGCGGCCGCATTTCGATGGGGGCGAAATGCGAAAACACCCGTGTACTTATATTTAGGTGCACGTTAAAGAAACCCAGGTGGTCAAAATTTCCGGAGTCCCCCACTACGGCGTGCCTCATAATCAGAAAGTGGTTTTGGCACATAAAACCCCATATTTAATATGTTTTTCTAACGTGCACTGACCAGCTCAAGTCTTCCTGAAACCAAACCCCGAGAAATTTTTGTGTCTGAACTTGTTTTATAAAGGTGTTTTCAAATTTCACGTTAAGTTTGTGGTGTAGAGGTTTGTTGGGAGGACCAAATACGACATATGTTGTTTTTGAGGCATTTAATCTTAACTTGTTTCTGCTTAACCAGTTTGAGAGATGCACAAGCTAGTCATTTACAGAGGATTCAAGTGTCAGTAGGTTATGCGAAGAGAAAAAGACATTGGTGTCATCAGCGTACATTATGGTTTCAGCAGAACTATCAATTTTGACAATGTCATTGATATAGGCAAGAAATAGTAATGGGCCCAATATTGATCCTTGTGGTACTCCTTGTTTTAGCTTCGCGAGTGTTGATACTGCATCATTAATTTTCACCAACTGATAACGATCATTCAGATAACCATCTGGAAGATCTAGTACAATACTTCGGATACCGTATCTTGATAATTTGTTAAGTAATTAATCGAACTGTATGGTATCAAAAGGTTTCTGAATGTCTAAAAACAAACCTAGTGTATATTTTCTACATTCCATGTTTTCAATTATCCTGTCTTTGATGTGTACGAGAGCGTGTTCTGTCGATCGATGCTTGCGAAAGCCATATTGACATTGAGTTATCACCTGATGCCTTTCAAAAAATGAAACTAGCCTCTCATGAATGACGCATTCAAATATTTTAGATATTGTAGGAAGTACGGAAATAGGTCGGTAGTTAGATAAATTGTTTATATCACCTTCTTTGAAAATTGCGGTGACTTTGGCAATTTTTAATAGCTTAGGAAATACGCCTGTTAGAGTGAGGTTAATTATGTAGCTAAGAACTTCACATATTAAAGGCGATATTATTTTATTTCATTTGGACGAAGTCCATCCACCCCTAGAGATGTATTATTGCCAATTACACTTGAAATTTCACTAGGATCAGTAGGTTTCAGGAAAGTAGAGTGATTCAATATGGTGCCTAGTGGCATACTGCCGTGGCGGATAGTTTCGCTCATGGTATTGTAGGAGCCAGCATCCACAAAATGTTTGTTCATTGTATTAGCTAGTCGTTCACCGATGAGTGTTTTGCCATCAACTACGAGCTGCGTAATCCTATCCCTAGCTTTTGTTCTTGAAGTGAGCGAGTTTACAACCTCCCATATTCGTCGATGATTATTATATATGCTCTCAAAAAGATTCTGGTAGTAGTACTGTTTTGCTTTTCTTAACTCAGTCGTTAAAGCATTCCGATACTTCCTAAACTCTGTGAATGTAGTTGGATCCCGTGAACGGATAAAATCATGGAATAACTTATTTGTTATTTTGATACGGTGATAAAGCTCTGAATTAATCCAAGGTTTCTTATGTTTTCTTCTATTACGATCGGTCGGCTGTAATACAGGAAATGCCGCATTGTATGAAGCGTGTAGTAAAGAAAAGAATTTCTCACAAGCACTGTCTGCGTTTTCGTCATTGTAAACCTCACTCCAGTCAATCAGACTGACCAAGTGGAAAAATTCTTTTTGTCTTATAAGGTTTATGGCTCGTCTGCCTTCTCTGTTAATTTAGGGCTTGTCATAGTGCTTAGTGATGGAATAAAGCAAAAGAACTGGCAGATGATCACTAAGAGCATATGAAAATATTCCGCTCGAGATTTCTCGTGGACTGAAGTTTGTTATGCAAACATCCAAAACAGTGGCAGTTTGTTTTGTAAGTCTTGTATGTTTATTTATATGGTTTCTGAAACCATACGTAGATAACAGTGTCTAAAAATTTTCTACGTAAGCATCATTGGAACTTAAGTCGATATTTATGTCCCCCATAATAATGCAAGATGCGTTTGAAAAGACAGGGGAAGCCAACTGTAAGTCCACAAACTCTACGAAACGACCTTTGTGCCCTAGCGGAGGGCGGTAGAGAGCGACCACCACTATTTTGTCGATATGCAAGCACAAAATTTCAAAATCGGCACTCATTAAGGAGAAATCACTATACAGTTGATAAGAAAAGGTATTCTTAATGTAGATAGCCAGCCCTCCACCCTTTTTTTGCCTACGACAAAGATGTTCAGACCGATAGCCTGGAAAGTTTGGTTTTGTGTCATTATCTGAAAGCCATGTTTCAGTAAAGGTTAGAATATCGAAGTCAGCTGATAGCGAATGCAAAAAAACAGAAATGTCTGCCTTTGGTCGAATGCTTCTACAGTTTGCATGTAATGCAGAAAAAAACTTTCCACAAGAAAACTCGCGATTAAAAGCGTCAACTGTGTAGTATCTGCTGTTCTCCTCTGGGTTCATCGTCATGAACAGGAAAGGCAATTAAATCACATTCAATTTAGTCTTCAACAATTGATTTTATCTAAGTCTCCTTCATGAGCAATGTGAAATATATCGGAGTCTTCATCTTTACGTACAAGCACCTTGCCTCCAGTCATCCAGGCGAATTTCCATTTGGCAGCCTTTTTCCTTTTAATCGCATCTGAAAGCAGTGCCTTGTTTTTTGGAGTCAAGTGTTCATTCACAAAAACCGGGGTTGTTCCTTCAAGACCAAGCATAGAGCTGTCTATCTTCTTTTTTCTGCACTTTGATAACAGCTCATTCCGCTGATTTCATCTGACAAAGCAAACAACTATGTTCTTGACATCAGCATTGAATGTACGCACATAGTGACCCGTGTCGATGTGAACCATGGTGTCAATGGTTACCCCTACACTTTCGCCTATTTTGCTTATTATTGCCAGCTGGTCCTTTCCATCCGGGACGCCCTTAATCTCGAGGTTGTTGAGGCGCTGGTATTGCTCGAGCTCTTCACATCTTTGTGATAATCGGACGTTTTCGCCTTTCAGTTCAGTTTTCTGTTGCGCAATTCCTGCATTTCAAGCCTCAAGTTTTTAATCTCCTTAGTAGTATATTTGACATCATTGCAAATATCAGTGCAGTAAGACACACTTTTCTTAAGCTCCCGCATTTATTCTCGGAAATCACGCCTCAAGTTCTGGAGAGCCCTTGTCACCTCACGCAAATCTTTTGTCGTGTCGTGTTCCGAAGCCACGCCGCCCCCTCTTACAGTGCTCTTTCCACTATATTTTCCCGCCATTAGACATGAAACCACATGCACAATACAGCACAGGCAACAGCAGTAGATTGTTAGCAGTGCACTACAAGGATTTACAAAATCTGTGGCACAAAATTCCTCACCTGCGAAGGCAAAGAATGAATGGCGATCAGATCCGTGCTGTGCGCGCACTGCTGCCGAACTAATTGGCGATAACCGAAGCATGCCACCGTTCTCCGCAGACTCTTTGAGCTGAACCGATCCGAATGTGCGTCGCTTGCAGAAGCGAAAGGAGCGCGACTCGGCGCATTGTCGCCTCGAGCACCGTTTGCGTGGTGAAGAATGATGTGTGCATGAAGCTAGCTCACTGCGAAGACGCTACCGCGCAAAACGCGCAAGGGCTTGTACGCGACGTTCTGCACACAAATCGCGTGGGATGATCGGAGACACCCCGCAGGGGCGTCTGCGCAAGCAGGCGTTTGGTGTGTTGCGACACCACGTACCCGAGTACATGGGGGTTGGACCCTCCCGCGTGTAGCCGTGCGCGGCATAGCCGTGTCCGGGGAAAAGGGGATCCTGGGGGTTGAGCCAATGCTGGGTGTTTGGACCTTTACGGCCCCTCGGCGGTGGCAACACACCCCTTTGGCCTCGGCTTCACGTAGACGGCACACCCGGACTGACCCACCCGGGGGAAATCGGCAGTCGTGTTTTCCTGTCGTCCTCTCCAATCTTCGTCTTTCTCTCTCGTCTTTTTCATCTTTCCTGTCTTCTCATCACTTCTCCTCACTTCCTAGTTTCCCGGCGGCAAGTGTTAACCTTGTGCATTATGCCCAACCTCGGGTATGGGGCTCTTGCACTGCCCAGGGGGCGCTGCGAAAAGGAAGCTAAAAAGCGCCCTCTATACTGAAATGGGTCGTACCAAGCTCGGTCGTCTGCTTCGGAAAGCACGTTTACAATATGGACCCGCCACTTTCGGTTGTGTTGTTTCATGGCCTGCAGCGAATATCGGGTGCCGAAGATTTTTTCAGGGGTGGCACGCTGCGTAAAGGCAAGAAATTATGCAGTGCCGAATACGTGTACGCCGTTCAAGAATTAGGCGGCGAAGTTTTAGCACCGTGTCAATCGCAAGTGAAGCGAGTCGCGTACGAAGTGGAACTTCAGGTAAGGTTTGCACGCTAGCTGCTAGATTCAGGCGCACAAACGCGAGGAAATGCTTGCTATAAATTAATCCACAGCAGCGATAAGCAGGCATCATGTGTACGGAACTGCTCGAGAACTCGACGGTACGCGCCGCGATGTACGAACTGTTTGAGCGCACAATCATACGCGCCGCGACGGCAGCGGTCTTTCGACATGCCGCGAAACGGCGGGCCTCCTGCAATCTTTGTTGACTGCGTGCCGCTAAACAAGTAGTTATGCCTGCTTTGTAGTAGTGGCCATCTGTCCCTTTTAGTAACTGGTAATAACTGATGCAATGCATATGAGCTCGCACGTCTTGCGAATCGCGCTGCAGCGCGAGCTCGTGCGCTGCTCGCTTGATGTAGGTTTTAATGACAGCGCTCGAACATCGATGTGCTGCAATCAATACTGCCTTGCTGCGCTACCTCAACGTGCTGGCTTGAGATCAAGGATGAGCGCATTTAACTCTCTTAACCTGTGCTGCTCGTAGTGGAGTAGTGAATGGTCATCGAATGAGCCCGACCATTTGTGCTCATTTGCACACACCTGGTCACTTCACCACGTCGCATCGGTCGAGATGTTAATATTCGCTGTGGCCGGGTCTCGAATCGTGAAATACCAGCCATGCCTGCTGCTATGTCGGTCTGCTGTCGGGACTGTAGGCGCAAAAGACCGAACATTAGAACGCTGATAATCAAGCAAGCTTCAAGACAGGCGAAGCAGCCAGCATGGCGCGAAGTTTCGCTTACTCAGCGCGACGAACTGCAGCTATGCAGCGCGCCCGACGCTCCACTTCGTGAGGCCTTGAAGGAAAATGGCAGAATCTGATGTTGGGATTCAGGCCTCCTTTTTCATGGCAGCCCACGACGCTGAAGTAATGACGGTGACGCCTTTTCGAGGCTGGGCTAGGTCTCTTCGGATCGGCCTCACCGATTCCTTCTGCTCCCAGCATTACGTTCCACGGCACACGGAGAGTCCGTTTTCGTTAACTATAGGCTGCGGCGAGCTCGCAGCGTGGTCGACGTGGTCTGTGAGAAGTGACGAGCCTTTTCGCATTCGCAACAGGGCAGAAAAAAGTGCGAATCGACGCAAAACTCGGCCTAGAAACGTGCTTCGCCACAGCCAGGCTTCAGTACGACCCAAGCTGGTACGACCCAGATGTCGTTTCCCGCGCCGCCACCAGGCGCCGCTACTATACCTCAAACTCCAGCGCAAGACGCCCATAGGTATTTGGTTATAGTGGGGATGTACCACTGGCGTGCGCAGAACTGGATACTTCCCGTCCTGTGTCGTCCCCTGGTTGGGCTCCATGGTGGGTGGCGGCCATCCCTGCCGAATATTATTATTACTTATGGAATCAAATTTCCCTCCACTCCCTGATCGCTCCTTCAAGAGGGGGCGCACCGAAGATTCCTTCAACTTCTTCATGAGTCGCAAAGAAACATTCCCAAAATACCATGTCATTCACAGTCAACATGAAAGCAAGACAGCCCGAACAATATCTCCTTTTGTTGTGGCAAAATCATTGGCAAACTCCATTGGCCCAGGTTACAAAGTAACTAAAATGGGAAGCGGCGATCTTCTTCTTGAACTTCGTGACAAGACCCAGTACAGTAAATTGTCAAAACTAATTTCTTTTGGGGACATTCCAGTTTCAGTAGGCCCACACAGATCTTTGAACACTGTCCGCGGTGTCGTCTCTGAAGATGACCTGCTCGATCTTAGTGAAAGTGAGCTACTTGAGGGATGGCAAGATCGAAATGTAGTAAAGGTCCAGAGAATAACGATTAGGCGGGACGGCAAGGAAATCCCCACAAAACACATAATCTTAATTTTTGGAACTAGCAACTTACCAGACTCAATAGAAACAGGATACTGCAAACTCCGTGTAAGGCCATACATTCCTAACCCACGGCGATGCTTCAAATGTCAGCGGTTCGGGCACAGCTCACAAAGCTGCCGAGGGCGCATTACTTGTGCAAAATGTGCATCAAACGAGCACTCATCTGACACTTGCACTTCCACCACCCATTGGGCTAACTGTGACGGGGATCACCCAGCGTACTCCCGTTCTTGCCCATCGTGGAAAAAAGAAAAACAAATCATTGAAATCAAAATCAAACTGAACTTTTCTTTCCAAGAGGCGCGCAAGCGCTTCTCGATGAACCAATCTAGTCCGTCTTACACCGATGTGGCGCGCCGGGGGGCAGCGCTACATCATTCGGCGGCCGCCCAAGTCACACGGAGTGTGACGGCGGTCACGCCACTAGCCCCCCCGGCCGGAACAGCCAGCGCTGTTCAGGCCCCTTCAAAGGACGAACAGCAGACCCTCGGGCCTGTTGAACCCAGGGCCACTGCTCGGGCAGATCGGCCCACCACTCCCGCGAACGTGCCCGCTCCGCGGGCACTATCTACAGCCTCAGACGAAGCGATAGACACAAGAAATAACACTCCGGCGTCTCAGACGCCCAAGCAACGGCGCGGCTCTCTCGAGCGCACCGGGAAGAAAGAAAAATTCCGTATCAAGGGGCCTGGAAAGGCTTCGTGAGCTAATCTAATCTATATCTCTTAGACACACAGCACAAAACATATATAATATGGACACGCAGATATTACTGTTGAATGTGAGGGGTTTACTCCACAACCTAGACGATATTAAGGAACTTTTACATAAGTACACCCCAAAGGTGCTGTGTGTCCAAGAAACACATCTTAAACCTTCGCAAACAAACTTCCTCCGACTGTATGCCATTTTCCGAAAAGACCGAAATGAGGCCCATGCCTCGTCGGTCGGTGTGGCAGTAATAGTAGATAAGAGTGTTGCTTGCCGGCAGTTACAGGTTAAAACGCCCCTAGAGGCCGTTGCTGTAAGAGCAGTGCTTTTTAGTAAGCTGCTGACAATTGCATCCTTATACATTCCTACAAACTATCAACTCTCCAAAACTGAATTTGAAAGCTTTATTGCGCAACTTCCGGAACCATACATTGTCGTTGGAGACTTGAATGCCCACCATACCTTGCGGGGCGACTCTAGCTGTGATGCCAGAGGGCGTCTCAGTGAAAACTTCCTCTTCAGTACGGGTGCATGCTTGCTAAATAAGACAGAGCCAACTTTTTACAGCGTTGCGCACAAGGCATTTTTATCTATAGATTTATCCATCGTTTCAAGTACAGTCGTGCCGTACTTGGAGTGGAACGTACATAAGGACCCACACGGGAGTGATCATTTCCCTATTGTTCTAAACTTAAGGAAACGGGACGAATGTTCTCCACATATACCCCAGTGGAAAGTTGACTCAGTGAACTGGCAGCGATACGGAGAACTGACATATATGACCTGGGCTGATATTCGTGCGCGTAGTATTGACGACGCAGTGTCATATCTAACCGCATTTATTCTCGACGTAGCGTCAATATGTATCCCGCAAACAAATGCATCGCCTAATAAACGACGTGTTCCCTGGTGGAATGATGAATGTAAGGAAGCACGAAAGAAACAGAAAAAGGCTTGGAATCAGCTCCGTGACTCTCCGACTATCGAAAACCTTATCAGTCATAAGAAAATAAAATCAGAAGGCAGAAGAACGCGCCGCCGTGCCAAAAGGGATAGCAGGCAAAAATATATTTCCGACATTAATTCTGATACAGACGAAAGAAAAGCCTGGAACAGGGTAAACAAATTAAAAGGCCGCGAAACTCATCCTCTACCATTAGTAAACACAAAAGCAGACTCTCTTGAGGAACAAGCTGATTGTCTAGGAGCACATTTCGAGCACATTTCCAGCACATCTCATTATACAGATACATTCCTAAAATACCAGCGACTAGCAGAACAGCTGCATTTGAGTCGGAAAGGCACATCCACTGAAGCATACAATCGTCCATTTGGAATGGCTGAGTTCCAGGCCTCACTCAACAGTTGCAACAAATCTGCTCCACGAGGTGACAGAATATTGTATGAGATGATCAGACACTTACACCCTGAAACTCAAAATACACTACTGTCACTCTTCAATTCAATGTTCTCTGCCGGCTACATTCCATCTGCCTGGAAAGAAGCAATCGTAATCCCCATTCTCAAAGAGGGCAAGGACCCTTCCTCGCCGAACAGTTATAGGCCTATAGCTCTGACAAGTTGTCTATGCAAATTATTTGAGAAAATGATTAACCGTCGCCTCATCCATATTCTTGAAAGCAACAAGATACTCGATCCCTTTCAATGCGGTTTTAGGGAGGGTACATCCACAACAGATCACCTTGTCCGCATCGAGACAAATATCCGAGATGCCTTTGTCCACAAACAATTTTTTCTATCAGTATTTTTAGATATGGAAAAGGCAAACGACACAACCTGGCGCTATGGAATTCTCCGTGACCTGTCTGAAATGGGAGTTCGAAGCAACTTGCTGATTGTGATTCAGAGTTACCTCTCCAATCGCACGTTCCGTGTTAGAGTTGGTAACGTTCTGTCTCGTCCATTTACGCAACAGGCTGGTGTTCCACAAGGTGGTGTGCTAAGCTGCACTCTTTTTATAGCCAAAATGAATTCGATCCAGACTGCCATACCACATACTATGTTTTATTCGGTGTATGTGGATGACATCCAGATAGGTTTCAAATCATGTAACCTAAGTATCTGCGAGCGGCAAGTACAGCTTTGCATAAATGAATTATGTATGTGGGCGGACAAAAACGGTTTCAAGCTAAACCCACAAAAATGTACGTGAGTCCTATTTTCTAATAAAAGAGACATAATGGCGGACCCCGCAATAGATCTAAATGGAGAACGGCATGGTGAGCCATGAACACAAATTTCTAGGAATCCTTTTAGACAGTAAGCTGACTTTTGTACCACACTTGAAGTATCTGAAGTCAAAGTGCCTCAAGTCAATGAACTTGCTGAAGCTCTTGTCACGTACATCTTGGGGAAGCGACAGGCGGTGCCTTTTAAAGCTCTACAAAAGTCTAGTATTAACACGCCTTGACTACGGAACAATAGTCTATAATTCTGCCGGACCTAATGCTCTGAAAATGCTTGATCCTATTCACCACTTAGGTATCCGCCTTGCTGCAGGCGCCTTTAGGACTAGCCCTGTGCACAGCCTCTACGTCGAATCAAACGAATGGTCATTGCACTACCAGAGGACATATTTAACTTTCTCCTACGCCCTTAAAGTTAGGTCAGATGTTAAACATCCTTGTCATTCCACTATATGCGACTTGTCCACTGCTAGGCTGTTTCGCAACCGCCCAGCCACTAGGCCTCCTCTGTCCCTCCGATTGGAAGCACTATCAGAAAGAACAGGGGTCCCACTTTTACACAATGTCCTAATGGCTCCTACACGGCTTCCACCGCCTTGGGAGTGGCAGACTATCCAATGTGAGATCTCTTTCTTAGAAATATCGAAACGAGCCCCGGAGGCACACGTATATTCGCATTTTCTGGAACTCAAGGAAAAGTACTCATGTGATGAATTTTACACAGATGCTTCGAAGTCTCCGGCTGGTGTTGCTTACGCAGCTCTGGGACCCTCACTTTCAACGTCTGGACCACTAAATCCATACACCAGTATCTTTACAGCGGAAGCATACGCTATTCTTAAGGCTATTCAGCACATACGGCTCAGAAATATCGCTAAGGCTATTGTCTTCACTGACTCATTAAGTGTAGTGAGAGCCCTAATTAGCTTACGAAAGCATAACAACTCGGTTTTTAATGAGCTGTATAGCTTGTTATGCTCCGCATATATGTGCAATCAAGCGATTATACTATGCTGGGTACCTGGTCATAAAGGCATAAAAGGCAACGTAGCTGCTGACAAAAACGCTACATCAGTGAGTTTTAGCAACACAGATGGAAATATTCCCATTCCTGCCACAGACCTAAAGCCCTTTCTGCGCCGTAAATTGAGGAATCACTGGCAAGAAGAGTGGGATACACAAACATTGACTAAGTTACACATTATAAAACCAAAATTGCGAAATTGGATAAGTTACAAAACAGCACGGTACAAGGAAGTACTTCTTTGCCGATTAAGGATAGGCCACACATACGGCACCCACTCTCATCTATTCACTGGGGGCGATCCTCCAACTTGGGTTAAGTGCGGCAATAATCTCACTGTCCTCCATGCTCTCATTCAGTGCCCACCAATAGAAACAGACAGGAAAAAGTATTTCCCTGCTGCATATCGCGAGAATTTACCCCTTAACCCTGCATTTTTTCTTAGCGATGAACCTCTTTTTAATCTGCAAACAGTCTTAGAGTATTTAGCCGCAACGGACACCCTGAAAATCATCTGGCCAGGCAACTTTTAAGCAAACGACTAACAGCCCTGTCTTCAAGGGCTCTCTTGAAACTCTGGTGTCAGTGTTATGGTTTTATTGCATCATCTTTTAATGAAAGCCCATTGCCATAGCCCACATCACATCCTAGTCACCGTCATTATTTTACCACCTATATATTCCACTCCACTTACAGCGTAAGTCTTTAGGCCCTTTTACAGCCATATCACATCTACCATGATGAGTTCATTGTGCATGTCATCCACAATACATCGTGAACATTACCACATGTCATGGCGCTCTTTGGTCAAACCTGGCCCTTGCGCCATAAAACACCACACATCATCATCATTATGAACGGAGACACGCCGGAGCGGCTAGCTTCAAAGAAGCGGTGCATGTTCTCACTCGTACATGCACGCTCACGCTCGCATCGCTGTCGGCGTATCTTTAGGCCATTCCTGCTGCTGGACGTCCACCCAAAAATTCGATATCTGCTTGGTATCGGCTAGGCACTGTCGCGTGGTCGTTGGTTCTGTAAGAGAGCCGGGAATATTTCTCCCCGCTGTGAAACAACCCTGTGCGTGTCTTAGCTAACATTTACCGCAGCAACCCATTTCTTCCTTTTCTAGAAAGCACTCGTAAAGAGTCGTAAATTTTTACTTGCAGGCATAGTGTGTACTTCTATTTTGTGCGTAGTTATGTGCAGTGTGTGGCAGATTCTGAATCCGCGCAATCTCATTTTCTGTCCACATTCCGTTCTCCCAGGTTGCGCATGCAGCAAATTCCCAGATGCTAAAGTGTTCTACGTCAAGAGCAGCTGGGCGTCGTGCAAGAGACACCCGTTGATATTGACACGTGTACTTATCTTTATCGGGCGACCACGAAGGACTTGAATGGCCTGCCATAAAGATTAACCGATGGGACCCGCGTGTCTTTCACAAAGTTCTACACTATCCGCGTCGTGCATTCATGCGATCAGATTACACAAGTTGCGGTGAAAGACAGTGGACGGAACCATCGATAACATTTCAGAAACTTCTTTTACATGCAGGCGCGTCCTGCGCTGCACGATAACATTTGTTAGGCGGCCAAACGTGGTCGCCCGATAAAGATGAGTACACGTGTCATTACCCCCCTCTTAAAAAGCATCGACCCGATGCTGCAAACAAACGAAAGTAATAAATAGGCACTCGTAGCAAAGAAAACAACAAAATAAGGTAAGTTCGTTAGCGTCCGTAAAACGGTTTAAGACGCACCACGTGGACCACTTCAGGGCGTGCGCGGCGCCGCTGTGAATGCGAAATGCTGTCTGGCACAACCTCATAGTCCAGTGCGCCAATACGTCGGATGACCTTGTAGGGTCCGAAATAACGTCGCAGTAGTTTCTTACTCAGTCCTCGTCGGCGTATCGGAGTCCATACCCAAACACGGTCGCCGGGCTGGTATTCGACGAAGCGTCGTCGGAGGTTATAGTGTTGGCTGTCGGTACGCTGCTGGTTTTTGATCCGTAGGCGGGCGATTTGTTGGGCTTCTTCGGCGCGCTGGAGATAGGTAGCGACGTCAAGATTCTCTTCGTCAGTGACGTGTGGCAACATGGCGTCGAGCGTCGTCGTCGGGTTCCTGCCGTAAGCCAACTTGAACGGCGTGATCTGTGTTGTTTCTTGCACCGCCGTGTTGTAAGCGAATGTTACGTACGGCAGGACGGCATCCCACGTCTTGTGTTCGACGTCGACGTACATCGCTAGCATGTCGGCGAGGGTCTTATTCAGCCGCTCCGTAAGACCATTCGTCTGCTGATGGTAGGCCGTTGTCCTCCTGTGGCTTGTTTGACTGTATTTCAGAATGGCTTGGATGAGCTCCGCTGTAAAAGCCGTTCCTCTGTCGGTGATGAGGATTGCTGGGGCCCCATGTCGCAGCAGGATGTTCTCGACGAAAAATTTCGCCACTTCGGCTGCGCTACCTTTCGGCAGTGCTTTAGTTTCAGCGAAGCGGGTGAGGTAGTCCGTCGCCACGACGATCCACTTATTTCCGGTTGTTGACGTCGGAAAGGGTCCCAGCAAGTCCATCCCGATCTGCCGGAATGGTCGGCAAGGAGGCTCGATTGGCTGTAGTAATCCGGCTGGCCTTGTCGGCGGTGTCTTGCGTCACTGACAGTCTCGGCATGTTCTGACATAACGGGCGACGTCGGCGGTCAGGTGCGGCCAATAATACTTTTCTTGTATCCTCGATAGTGTCCGGGAAAATCTTAGGTGTCCAGCGGTCGGATCGTCATGCAGGGCGTGCAATACTTCTGGACGAAGTCTGACGGGACAACAAGAAGGTAGTTGGCGCGGACTGCTGAAAAGTTCTTCTTCACGAGTAGATTGATTTGAAGCGTGAATGAAGATAATCCGCGCTTAAATGCCCCGAGGACAACGTCGGTGTGCCCTTCCAAATATTCGACGAGGCCTTTTAGCTCCGCGTCTGCCCATTGCTGTGCAGCGAAGTGTTCCGCGCTTATCATTCCAACGAAGGCGTCGTCATTCTCGTCGTCTTGCGGCGGCGGGTCAATGGGGGCGCGTGAAAGGCAATCGGCATCGGAGTGTTTTCGTCCGGACTTGGAGGTGACAGTGATGTCGTATTCTTGTAGTCTGAGGCTCCACCGCGCTAGTCGTCCTGAAGGATCCTTTATATTCGCTAGCCAACACAACGCGTGATGGTCACTGACGACTTTGAATGGCCTGCCATAAAGATAAGGGCGAAATTTAGCTGTAGCCCAAACGATGGCGAGGCATTCCTTTTCGGTCGTAGAATAGTTGCCTTCCGCTTTTGACAGCGACCGGCTAGCGTAAGCTATCACCTGTTCGACTCCGTTTCTCCTCTGGACTGGAACGGCACCGAGCCCTAGCCTACTGCCGTCAGTATGGATTTCTGTATCGGCGTACTCGTCGAAGTGCGCAAGTACCGGCGACGACTGCATGCGTCGTTTGAGTTCTTCAAATGCGTCGGCCTGCGGCGTTTCCCACTTGAACTCAACAACAGACGTGTCAACGGCTCGGCGATGCGTGAAAAGTCCTTGACAAAGCGCCTGTAGTAGGCACACATGCCAAGGAATCTACGCACTGCCTTCTTGTCGATGGGTTGCGAGAACTGTGCGATTGCAGCTGTCTTTTGCGGGTCTGGACGGACACCAGATTTGCTCATTACGTGGCCTAGGAACAGAAGCTCATCGTAAGCGAAGCGGCATTTTTCCGGCTTCAGAGTAAGCCCTGACGACTTGATGGCTTCTAGTACTGTCGCAAGCCGCTTGAGGTGATCGTCGAAATTTCCGGCGAAGACGACGACGTCATCCAAGTAAACGAGACAGGTCTGCCACTTCAATCCTGCTAATACCGTGTCGATGACGCGCTGGAACGTTGCAGGCGCCGAGCACAGTCCGAATGGCATAACCTTGAACTTGTAGAGGCCGTCTGGCGTGATGAAGGCGGTCTTTTCGCGATCCCTTTCGTCGACTTCTATTTGCCAGTAGCCAGACTTGAGGTCCATCGATGAGAAGTATTTAGCATTGCAGAGCCGATCCAATGCGTCGTCTATCCGTGGGAGGGGGTATACGTCTTTCTTCGTGATTTTGTTCAATCGACCATAATCGACGCAAAAACGTAGGGTTCCGTCCTTTTTCTTAACTAAAACTACTGGAGAGGCCCACGGGCTTTTCGACGGCTGGATGATGTCGTCGCGCAGCATTTCGTCGAGTTGGTGTCGTATAGCTTCGCGTTCTGGCGTCGAAACTCGGTAAGGGCTCTGGCGGAGTGGTCGAGCGCACTCTTCGGTTATTATGCGATGCTTTGCGACTGGGGTTTGTCGAATCCTCGATGACGTCGAAAAGCAGTCTTTGTATCGTCGAAGCAGACTTCTGAGCTGTTGCTTCTTAATCACGGGGAGACTTGGATTTATGTCGAAGTCTGGCTCGGGAACTACGGTCGTCGGGGTACATGCTACAGAATCTGAGAGGACAAACGTGTCGCTGGTTTCCTGAATTTCCTCGATGTATGCGATCGTCGTGCCCTTGTTGATGTGCTTGAACTCCTGGCTGAAGTTTGTCAGCAACACTTCAGTTTTCCCTCCATGCAGTCGAGCGATCCCTCTTGCGACGCAAATTTCACGGTCGAGCAGTAGACGTTGGTCGCCTTCGATGACGCCTTCTACGTCAGCGGGTGTTTCGGTGCCGACCGAAATGAAAATGCTGGAGCAAGGCGGGATGCTCACTTGATCTTCGAGCACCCTCAAGGCGTGGTGACTACGAGGGCTCTCCGGCGGTATCGCTTGATCATCTTCCGACAGCGTTATTGACTTTGACTTCAGGTCGATGATTGCGCCGTGCTGGTTCAGGAAGTCCATGCCGAGAATGACGTCTTGTGAACACTGTTGGAGGATAACGAAGGTAGCACGGTAAGTCCGGTCATGAACGGTAATTCTTGCCGTGCAGACTCCAGTCGGCGTAATGAGGTGTCCTCCAGCGGTTCGAATTTGAGGGCCTTCCCATGCAGTTTTAACTTTTTTCAAATGGGCGGCGATGTGTCCACTCATTACGGAGTAATCGGCCCCTGTGTCCACTAAGGCGGTAACTGCGTGGCCGTCGAGAAGCCCGTCGAGGTCGGTGGTTCTTTATCTGGGGTTGCAGTTACGTCTTGGCGTCGGATCACGGCTGCGTCGTGTTGAACTAAAGCTGGAACGGTGCGTCGTCAAGTCGTGTTTCGTCAGTGTAGTCTTGGCTTCCTGACTTCGTCGGGAAGGCGGCGTGTCGTTATTATGTCGTCGAGATGGTCTCTTCGTCGTCTTCGTCGGCGGCGGAGGATCTTCGTCAGTACGACGAACAGCAACCGCCCCTCCATCGGTTGCTGCTTTTAGTTTTCCGGATATGGGCTCGCAGAGCGGCCCCGGGCTGGGCCGGTGTATGGCTGGCACTGCGGTGACAAGTAGTGGCCTGGTGACGGCGAACGGGATGGTCGTCGAGGGTTGAACTGAGTGGCGGCGAGGTAGTCGGCGATATCGTGAGGTCGTTCGCCAATTTGTGGTCGCGGCCTTTAACCGCGAACCCTCGGAGTCCCATATCCCGGTATGGGCATCGGCGGTAGATGTGCCCGGCTTCTCCGCAGTGATAGCAAAGCGGACGGTGGTCGGGGGCGCGCCAAACGTCAGTCTTCCTTGGAACGCTGCTTGAGGGGACGGCTTGGCGTGCTGGCGGCGGGGTGGTGGTGGACGACGGAACTGTGTCGTCACTGGGCCTTGGCGTGGACGCGGAGGGGGTACGTGACGGCGGGCTACAGCGGCGTATGTCATCGCTTGCGGCTGAGGTTGCGGCAATTCAGGGCTACTCTGAGTTGTTGTTGGACCTCCTCATGTACGGCGTTGGCAACCGACGCCACTTGAGGCTGTGATGAGGGGAACAGCTTTTGCAGCTCCTCCCGCACGACCGCTCGGATAGTCTCGCCCAGGTCGTCGGTGGCCAGTGACTGAATTCCGGCGTAGTTTGTCGAGTTAGAGCGGCGGTTGAATTGCCGGTTCCGCATTTCCAGTGTCTTCTCGATGCTGGTGGCTTCGCGAAGAAACTCCTCGACGGTCTGCGGTGGGCTCCGTACCATTCCGGCGAAAAGTTCCTCCTTTAAACCACGCATCAGTAGGCGCACTTTCTTCTCCTCGGACATTTCTGGGTTGGCGTGGCGGAATAGGCGGCTCATTTCTTCGGTAAAAATCACTATGGTCTCATTTGGTAGTTGCACCCGGGATTCTAATAGCGCTTGGGCTCGTTCTCGGCGCACGACGCTTGCGAATATCTGCAGGAAGCCGCTTCGGAACAGCTCCCAGGTCGTTAAGGTGGCTTCTCGGTTCTCGAACGACGTCCTGGCACCGTCTTCCAATGCGAAGAAGACATGTCGCAGTTTGTCGTCGCTGTTCCAGTTGTTAAAAGCAGCGACCCTCTCGTACGCCTCAAGCCAGCTTTCCAGGTCCTCGAACGTTGAACCACGGAACGTCGGAGGCTCCCTGGGCTGCTGCAGCACGATAGGTGATGCCGGGGCTGCCATTGGGGTGGACTTTGTGGGGATCTTCCTGGTCGTCTCAGGCAAAAGTCCGTGCTCCGGGGGCAGTTGTAGAAGACGGCGGCTTGCTCGATGGTCCGGGACTACGTTGGTGATTTTGCGTTCCGGGCTTGGATCTCGGCTTGTCGGGGGCGTCCGGTACATGAACCAAAAGCACCTCCAACAGATGTCACGTGGTGGTGATGTTGAATAAAGCAGTAGCAATACTGTGAATGACAAAACTAACTTTTATTGGGCGAACCTGTGCCCACAAAACAGGCTACACTTATAGCACAACGATAGCGGCGAACACGCTCGGCGATCGTCGAAAATCTTATCAGCGGGTCAAGCGCGTCGGCTTTTATAGATGAGCCGTCGAATGTTCCAGATTAACCGATGGGACCCGCGTGTCTTCCACAAAGTTCTACACTATCCGCGTCACGCATACATGCAATCAGATTACACATGTTGCGGTGAAAGACAGTGGACGGAACCATCGATAACATTCCAGAAACTTCTTTTACATGCAGGCGCGTCCTGTGCTGCACGATAACATTTGTTAGGCGGCCAAACGTGGTCGCCCGATAAAGATATGTACACGTGTCAATATGTGGCTTATTCACTAGCAAGCGCGCCCCTCTGTTGCCACTCTCCATCAATGGGGATCTTCAACTATTTTTTGTGCTGCTCTGTGGTGTACTGACTGCCGCATGGACATTTTGAAGGCTTACTTTCGATTTGCTCTGGCTTTTAGTAGTGAAGGATGGGCTACCTTTTGAGGGGAGGTATTTCCTTTTGCTTCCGAGAATGTTTACCAGCCTAACCAGGGGATACGTGTGTACTGGAAACAGCAGCGCGAACATAGGCGGACGACGTAATAGGTAGGAGCACACACGAGCCCAAGCTCATCTAAAAGTTTACTTTTGATGACAGAGGTAATAAAGACGCTGGTCAACTTGACGAAGGTAATGAGCCGTGCATGCGTGGCAGAAACAGCTACGAGCGACAAGAAAAAATATGAAAAAAGCCATGTCATGTAGAATAAACGTGCGTGAAAAACGACAACTATCGGACAAATCTTTCGAAAAAGCGAAATATTTGTCCGATGACTGATACTACCCAACACGAAATACTCTTGAGAACTGCAAGTCTTTCCCACTAAGGGCAACAGATAACTTGGTTATGCATTTGTTTCGTTTGTGATCAAGAAATATTGCTCCTGGAACTCCTCTGGTGTTGAGGTATAGAGCAGAAAGAACGGTTGTTTCATCACAAAGACCAGAACACAAGAGGACTTATGGAATAATTATTTATTGATCACGAAGAAAAATTCATAAGAAATATTTCTGTGACCCTTAGTGGGAAAGAGTTGCTGCAGTATTTCTCGTTAATATGACTTACAGGACAAACCTTTCAGTTTTCATGTGTTTTTTGATTTTGCCGCACATGTTTGTCCTACAGGACATGTCTTTCGGTCTTTTTTTGTTGTGCCGGGCTGTTTCTGCTGCACATCCATGACCTTTTCTTTGTGAAGTTGGCCAATGTGTTTAAAATCGTAGTGTTCACGAATAAACTTCTAGTTGAGTCAGCGTTCATGTGTGTTTCTACCTTAACTCATCCTTCTCGTCTCTGTTTGGGTGGTTCTCAAATATAAATGTACACTGAATTGGCGAAGTGTTTATCGAATTGATACATGAAGTATTTGCGCTGTTTACTTCAGGAAGAATGCTACAGGGTCTTATCTTCTCTTTTTTTAACACTGATGTGCATTTTTCTAGTTCAACTTCAAGGAGTCCCCGGAGGAAGCCAATAAGAGTGGTGGTAACTTCATTTGTGTAAGATTTATGAATTTCATCCATTCAAGGCATGACATGTCACATGCTTGTAGGTATGCAAGTATTCGTACTTTTTAAACATACTAAGCTCTAGTTTTCGCTTCTCATGACGCTGCTTTGTACTGTGCTGCATTCTCCAGGCGCAGGAACCTTCTTTTGTGCCGTCAGTATTTTTGCATATATTGGAGAAAAAATTGTATTGAGCTTAAATATGCATGAATATCACTTGCAATTTTTTAACACGGGTGCTGTATCTCCCTCCGTCTTTGTTACTGCTTTGTCCCAATTTTCATGCAACGTTTATGAATTTCATGCTATAAAATTCTGGTAGCATTTTAATAACATTTCACCTGTGCAATTGAGGTCATTGGTTTTTCTCATACGCATTTACTTGCGTTTTTCAATGTCTCACCAATCTGGCTGTCCAGTCATTGAAACTTTTTCCCATCCTTTATTACTATTTCTGGGGTACTTGATACTGCAAGTGCAGGTGACCATCTATTTGGCTCTTTGGAATTGTGTTAGCCGTGTGTTACCGCCAATTGTCTGTGCTGAATAATTATTTTTTTTCTCTTATCGTTCAAGGCATTAGGCCAGCCTGATCTCTTTATTGACTGAGGTACCACTTAGTTGCTGGGTATAGTGAAAAAGGGCCCAAAAAGAGCTCTAATAAGCTTTGTGCATGTCCAAAAAAAATAACTGAACATGAGCTCACTAAATTGAGGAAATACCACCAAAAAGCTCTTCTGTACCTCAATTTAACATAAATGGTGTACTGTTCTTGCAAACCTCGCTCGTCAGAAACATGATTCAGGTGTTCACCATGCCCGAAAGCTTTCTAAATGATGTCTCGTCAAATAATAGCTAAGTTGAGTGATGGTATTTTGTAAAATAACTGGGCAACATGAAAATATATACATCTGGAAGACAAAAAGTTCAGACAAGTCTACTTTGGTACTTCATTCAATTTTAATCGCGGTGAAAAACGTCTGCTAAAGCTTGTATATATTTACGTGAAGCCATTTGTTTCAAGTCTGTTATTTTGCATTCTCACAGTCAGCCGTAACTGTTCCTGTGATGGGTTAGTGTGCGAAACATTTTGATGTAAAGTATTCAGATGTCTTGTGTGTATTCACCACACGCAAGCAGCTTCAAGTGTTGATGTGTTCAAAGTTGGTTGCTAAAAGGGTATGCTGAAGCCCTGCCTTTTGAGTTGCTTCGTCTTCTAGTCATAAACTTAAGTCGCAGGTGAAGACCACAATGATCGTTTTGATTGAATGCATATGTATAGGTTTTTTTCAGATGTATTTACACTGTTAAGAGTGCTGTAGGTACTAGCCTATGTTTCCAGGTTCGATGTAGTGGTGCCTTCTGTACTGTAATAATGTTTCAATGGCACGCATCTTTAGTGTAAATAAAGGTATTTCAAATTGATCAGTCTCTCCTTTGCTTTTGTTTGTGAAAGTTATGAGCAGGCGCCGGGGCATGCAAATGTGAATAGCAAAGCAATTTCAATATATGCATAAAAATCCATTAGCCCAACGAAATGTCAATCATATTTCAATGGCGACTTCTGAAATCTCAATGCCATCT
The DNA here is from genome assembly GCF_023375885.2 of Dermacentor andersoni. Lineage (NCBI taxonomy): Eukaryota > Metazoa > Arthropoda > Arachnida > Ixodida > Ixodidae > Dermacentor > Dermacentor andersoni. The sequence continues at coordinate 35,042,513 of NC_092818.1, forward strand.
CATATGGGCCACAATGTACTTTTCAGTAAAGCCAGCCTACCAATGAGAAGAGGGAGGCTTTGGGAAAAGACATAAGGAAAGCCCATGTAAATCTGCAAAACAATGTGATATACGTGTATGCATTCTCACTGCCACTAACCATGCGCTGCTTGCGCACTGGGTATCATGCTTGCGTCTAGCATTTGATGCAGTTTGTGATCTGAAACTTTTGTTCAATCGATCTTTCACTTGAAGTGATTGCAGCAATATCTTTCCTTCACTTATTGCTAGAAATCATTACAAAAACAATTTACTTGTATATTTATTGCACTCTTAATTTAGACCGCCTGGAGAAATACATAAGCGACCACTAAATGTGGACGCCAACACAACCTCCGGAGAACCACCTTGCTTCTTTGCGGAAGCACCTTCAGTGTTTTTTTACAGAAGCCGGTAGCCGGGGCAAGCAAGTGCAAAATTAAATGCTCTATAAGTCTAATTATGCTTTCTTTTTCAATAAAGTGTGATGATATGGAACATAGCATGGTGCTTTACGTATTGATTCTTTATGGCATGAAAATAGCTGCATACTTGCAACATGTAGATATATACTATAAACATCACAAGACTCATCACCTGAAGATTGCCTGTCATGAGCTTCGGAAGAGCACTGGCTGCTCCTTCAATTCATCACACAACTTGCCTTTGACATGCTGTGCCCACGATAATATCCAACATGCCGCCCAGTGCCCACCGTGTCACCCAGCACCCACCGTGCCACCCAGCACCGACCGTGCCGCCCAGCACCAATCGTGCCATCCAACACCCACCATTATGTCCGCCACCCACCATGCAACCCTTCATCCAGCATGCCACCCATTACCATATTCCACCATCATGATGGATGATGGATTCCACTATGCCCAGCAACGGGCAAATTTTAAATAGGCCGCAGTCTCTACGACAGCTCACCTAAGTTTACTGGCTACGCCCAATGCAGGGCAAAGGCCTCTCCCATACTTCTCCAACTACCACGGTCATGTGTTAATTGTGGCCCCCTGCTATGCTTCCCTTCTCTTGGAATGCAGTCCGTAACCCTTAATGACCATCGGTGCTCTTCGCTGCTCATTACATGTCGTGCCCATGCCCATTTCTTTTTCTTGATTTAAACTAAGATGTCATTAACGCGGGTTTGTTCCCTCACCCAATCTGCTCTTTTCTTATCTTATGATGATGATGATGATTTGTGGTGTCTTGTGGCGCAAGGGCTAGGTTTGGCCAAAGAGCGCCAAGCCCATTGGAATTAGAGCAAAGTGAGGCGATACATTACGAGCCATGAATGTTACAGGGCTGTATATAGGCCTAAAAGACGATCGCTGTAAAGTGTGTAAGAGCTACATGTAATAAACCTATGACAATGACTATGAAACGTGCCAAGGACGCGAAAGGTGCATTGTAAAGGAGTTACAATGTGGTTATATTGGTCATTTGGATAAAAATTCGAAAAAGCACTACTGTCCTAACAGAGTTCTTGAAGCGCAAGGACCTGAAGACGTGTGCTGTACAAGGACTAGTATCACAGTAGAATCCTCTAGAGAGAGGATGCGCTGCGATACTATTGGGCTATGAACATGTAAAACCACAACATTCGGGAAACCTCGGAGAGCTTTCGGGGTAAAAAGGAGTTCCTCAACAAGAAACATACCGGGATGGAGAGGGAAAGAATACCGGTATGCTAGAGGAAAATGTTTCCTTCTTTCTCTTTCGGTTTCCCGACACTCTACGAGGACGTGGAGGACGGTGAGCCGTTCACCACATCTACCACAGTTAGGAGGTTTGTTGCCAGTAAGCAGAAAATTGTGAGTACCATATGTGTGTCCTATTCTGAGTCTACAGAATAGGACATCAATCCGTCTTGTTTTTGTAACGGGGAGCCAGAAACCTATCCTTGGCTTAATCAAAGGCAGCTCGTTATTTGTTTCATTGTCCCACATGCGTTGCCAGAAGCTTCGCAATTTCGTTCGCGAAACAGGCTTCAAGTCTGTGGCCGGAATAGCAGTGGTGGAATTACCAGCTTGAGGTGTAACCAATGTGGCCATTTGGTCGGCCAGCACATTACCTTCGATGTATCTATGACCAGGGACCCAGCATATTGTCACATGTCTAGGAGACGAATAAATATTGCACACGAGAGAGTAAAGGTCAATGAAAATATTATTTTTGTGTTGTATTAAGGACATTAATGCTTTTTCAGCACTTAACGAGCCCGTGAATATTGTCGTTTTCTCTAGTTTTATTTTCTTTGTGTGTTTTACCGCAGACAGTACTGCGTAGGCTTCTACAGCAAAGACGCTTGTATGTGGGTTCAGCACACCTGCATCAGAGAAAAAGGGTTCAACAGCCGCGTAAGACACACCAACATAAGATTTTGACGCATCGGTGCAGAATTCCGAACAGTACTTCAGTTGGAGTTCATGGAAATTCATTCGTATTTCGAGCTCTGGCGCGTATTTTGTAACGCTTACAAAAGATATATCACATTATATCACCTGTCCCTCTCAAGGCGGTAGCTGCTTCGCTGGTGGCATTAAGCGGTACTCGAAGAGTGGCACTCCATTTCCACTCTAACCTCCCTCACACGGAGTGAGAAAGGCTGTCTCACAGAGGGTCGATTACGGAAAAGTGAAGTACAGGTCGAATCGTTAATAGTTTTACAACACGGATGTTCCGGATTAGAGTGCACTTTAAGGAAATATGTAAAGCTGGCGTAAGATATCCGCAAATTGAGTGACCACTCATTCGTTTCTACATATGAGCTTTCAATGGGGCTAGATCTGAATGTGCCTTTGGCCAGACGGATACCCCAGGTGCTGGACGGGATCCAGCATCTTTAGTGCGCTCGGGGCGGCAGAGTTGTATGCTATAGCGCCATAGTCTAACAGTGATTGAATGAGATCGGCTCTTATAAATATTTATTATACACTTCCTGTCGGTACCCCATGTTGTGTGTGATAGTATTTTGAGTAAGTTCTTTGTTTTTATACATTTAGCTATGAGATATGTTATGTGTGGGATAAAAGTAAGCTTAGAGTCGAGCATAAAACCTAGAAATTTGTGTTCTTTGTTTACAGGTATTTCTTGTCCACACAGTTCCATACATGTGTCTCGAACCAGGCCTCTCTTTCTCGTAAATAGAACACACGAACGTTTGGGGGGGTTGATTTTAAACCCATTTCAGTCTGCCCACTTAGATATCTTGTTCAATCCCTACTGTACATGTCTTTCGCACACTGTAAGGTTACAAGATTTCAAACCTATTTGTATGTCATCTACGTAGACGGAATAAAATATAGCTTGTAGTAATGAAGCGCGGAGTGTGTTCATCTTAAATATAAAGAATGGCAGCTGAGCACACCTCCCTGGGTTACACCGGCTTCCTTTATAAATAGACGTGATAGTACATTCCCCACTTTCACGCGGAAGGTATGATTGGACAGATACCTTTCTATCAGGTTTAGCATATTGCCACGGATGCCCATTCCCGACAAGTCTCGCAAGATCCCGTATCGCCACGTTTTGTCGTACGCGTTCTCCATATCGAGCAATATCGATAAGAAAAACTGTTTGTGTACAAACGCGGCACGAATATCCCCCTCAATGCTCGCGAGATGGTCGGTTCTGGACCGACCGTCTCTGAAGTCACACTGGTAGGGATCAATTATTTTGTTCATTTCAAGGATAGGTATGAGTCGCCGGTTAATCATTTTCTCAAACAGCTTACAAAGGCAACTCTTGAGAGCCATCGGGCGGTAGCTTCCCGCTGACTAAGGATTTTTACCTTGCTTCAAAACGGGGACCATGATCGCTTCTTTTCATGCAGGTGGAAGATATCCAGCAGCCGAAATAGTGTTAAAAAGTGCAAGTGGCGACAGTTGTGTGTCAGTGTGTACGTTCTGCATCATCTGGTACGTTATTCTATCAGGTCCCAGTGCAGAGGTATTGCATACGACCAAGGCATCTCTCAGATCGGCAGGGCAGAAAGGATGGTTGTATGGTGCGTTTGGCGGGGATATCCGCTCAAATGCCTTACGTTCTTCTATTTGGCTGTGCTTGAAGAATTTTGAGTAGTGGATTGAGCTTGACACATGCTCAAAGTGGTCCCCTAGGGTGTCTGGTGTTCTTCTAGGGTATTCCCTTGATCGTTCACCAGAGGCAACTAATTTATTTGCTGCCCTTTTACCTTCCTTTTACCATTCGAAACTTTCGCCTCCTGTGTGTACGAAGGTATACCTGAAATTAAGGAACCTCGCCGAGCTTTCTCTCCTCGCCTGACGTCGTATCCTCCTTCCCTGCCATTTTATGTGTTTATATTCAATTAGATTTTCTGTATTCGGCGATCTGCGCAATATTTCGCATGCCTTATTCTGCCGCTTTCGCGCATTTCAACAGTAATCATTCCACCAGGGAACACGTCTTTTAGGTGAACCACCATTCGTTTGCGAGAGAAGCTTTTCAGCAACATCACAATTAAAAGCGGTAAAATATGCGACAGCATCATCTATACTAAGATTGTTTATCAATTCGGGTGATAAATGAGTAGTCGCTTTAAAATGCTCCCAGTCAGCCGATGCTGATTTCCAAATGGGAATACGAAGAGGGCTTTCATGCCGCGTTATTGAGTTTAAAGTTATAGGGAAGTGGTCACTTCCAAATGGATTATTCATCACATTCCATTCCAGATGAGCGAGAAGGGAAGCGGAGCCTATTGCTAGGTCTATGGATGAATATTAATTATGGTGAATGATGTAATATGCTGATTCCTTCTTAATCAACAGGCAGGCACTAGAGGTCAGCCTAAAGTTTTCAATGAGTCGGCTTCTTGCGTCGCAGCATGCGTCTCCCCCAACGTGTTGTGGGCGTTAAAATAACCCACAAGTATGTAGGCTTTCGGGAGCTGTTTTATGAGGTTATAGAAATCGGCTTTTCGGAGGTGATATCTTGGGGAATATATGGTACACACAATTACCAACTTATTGCAAGGAACCTCTTTATATGACACTGCCTCGACGCGTGTCTGTAAGGCTACGTGGCAACAAGCTACAGACTTGTCTACGAGGATTGCTACAACGCCGCCCGAGGTGTTAGCCTCATCAGGGTCCTTGTGGAGGATGGTGTAGATGCGCCTCCTGAACACACAGCAACTTTGGGTTAGGTTTGTGTAGGAATTCTCTAATATTGTCAAGGATATGAAGAACTCTTCTAACATTCCATTGTAGTATTTGTGTATCCATTATGTTACTTGTGTTTAGTGCTGCGTGTTTAACAGACGAGGATTAGCTCATGGGCCCACACCTCTGGCGATGCGCTGGACACGCGCTCTTCCGAGCGCTTTGTTTGACGTGAAGGCCACGGCACGTTAGACGAGGCCTTTGAGGCCACTTCACCGGAGGTGGATGGCCCCTTCTTCTTAGTTGGCAGAGCAGAGCTAGCTGCAACTACCGTGGGGGCATATGGCGTAACTGCCGACTAACTGCTTGTGGATCGGACAGCTGCCGGAAGCCGTTGAGTCGCTGCCCCCTGACGCGTCACATAGGCAAAGGTGTACTTTGGCTGGCACGAAACCCTCCTGCGTGCCTCCATGAAACTTGTTCTCTTTTACTTAAACTGTCACAATTTCCTTATCTTTTTTCCAGGATGGGCGCGACCGCGAGTACGCGGCGTGCTCCCCATCACAGTTTGCACAGCGGAGAGTGTTCTCGCAAGATTCGGAGGTGTGTTCATGGGCACTGCATTTCGCACAAGTTTAGTTTGGCGGCCTCGACAGCTCTGCGAACTGTGGCCGAAACGTTGGCATTTGAAACATATGACGGGATTGGGCACGTATTGCCTAACATGGAGCTTGATGTACCCTGCCTCGATTGACTCGAGCAGGACACTTGAACAGAAGGTTATTATCAAGTGCTTGGTTTGGATTTCTTTGCCAGCTCGCCTCATCCTTATTCTTTGGACATTGATAACATCCTGTTCACTGACGCTCGCCAAGAGTTCAGCCTCAGTGAGCTCCAGCAAGTCGATGGATGGATGGATGTTATAAGCGTCCCCTTTGGAACGGGGTGGTGGGTTGCGCCACCAAGATCTTCCTATTATGCTGCCTAATGTCCTACGTAGGTTAAACAATAAAAAAAACGCTATGAACTACCACACCCAAATTTTTCGGTCCCCTATGGCGCGCTGTGCTTTTGCACGTCTCTTTTGTCATTTCCCTTCGTTTCTTCCACCAATCCTCTAATCGCCTCTTATTAATGTATATTGCGGACATCTTAACTTTACCACTACTGCCGCTGAACCCAAGGGCTTCAAGGAGGCCAGTGGTGCCTAAATCGATCGCTGGGTAGACGTCTTCACATACTAATAAAACATGCTCCATAGTTTCCCTGGCTTTACCGCAGCAAGAACATGCTTCTTCCTTGTTATACCTCGCTTTAGAGGGGCGTGTTCAAAGAAATGCCGATCACGCTTCGAAAAGTAATAAGCTTTCCTTTGAGTTATCATGAGTTGTTTCTTTCCTGATATCGTTTTTTCCTATTAAGTAGCTGCTCATGGCAGGTTTCTTTTCCATTGCCGCCACCCATGAGATTATTTCAGCCTCTGACTTTCCGCTTGACCTTCTTTGTTGCTGTGTTGCCCACCGTACAGGCCCCATGCTTGCTGATAAGCTTCTTTGTTATTTTCCCCCACTGTGAATGAATGTTTTTCCTGTACAGATACCTGAACACACTCCCAGCCCATTAACTTTCTTCCATATTCCTCAGCCCTTCTTTGCAGCGAGTTTTTGGGAGCGTTAAGGTTGTCTCATCACTCCACCAGGATTTCGCTTAGACGGCATTTGTCGGGAAACAGGAATATTTGTGGTCAACCTTTTCCTGTCCTTATCCAAACCTTATTCAAAGATCCCCGAAGGAGCCCGAGTAGGAGTATACCATGAAAACTATTTACATTGGGCCATCATATTCCCTGTCAAAAAGAAAGAAACATACTTTGAATGTTCCTGATGCTCTTTTTGGACGTGACGCTTTCCGGGTTTATGTCTGTTCATATCGTTCTGGACTGCAACTTTCTTGCAGAAGATGTTATTTTTATTGCATGTGCTCTACAGAAAAACTACTGTAATTACTAATTACGTCGGTGTATTATCCCTGCTTTAATGGCTTTTAGAAGACAAGTAGACACCTAATAAATTATTAAATAAACAAACACGTCATTCCTCCTTAGCTCTATGTGGACTATGCTGTGCAACGCAGTAGGTAAATTTGCCCGCGCTTACAGCTTGATTTAGCTTTGCTGTTTATTCGCTTTTCCACATAGGTTGTTTATCCAGTTATAAATAAACCTATTGCACACATACTGCACATTTCTTGGAAGCTGTGATATCCTGTGTCGGCTTCCAGTTTCGGTTTTGGATCGTAACATCAGGGCGCCACTCAGTGCCAAACGCGGTAAGTGTACCTGCTGCGTTTCCCCTCGCTGGAATAAACTCATTCTTTGTTCGGTCCCCAACTCGAGCAGTTTGGCTTTTCTTTTGCGGCGCTTCGCGACAGGCCTTTAGCCCTCATGCCGTAGGTACCACGTCCGGCCACCCCGTCGAAGCTACTACAAACTGGCGACGAGGCAAACCATTTCTCCTGCTTGCTCCCTGCGTCTTGCCTACGTCCTACGTCTGCGCCTGTACTGTTTCCGGCATGCATGACACTTCGTTCACCTCAACTTCTCCGCCTTTGCTCTTGGTGCCCGGCATGCCCTTGCAAAAATTTTAATGAGGATTTTTTAGAAAGTCTTCAATTTTTTCGATACAATTCTATTTTGTTTTTATTGCTTGCCTATAAAATTTCCCTATACAGTCCCAAAATTATTTGGCCACCGCATTGCTATAGGAACTCTAAAGACACATTTCTATAGAACATTTCTGTGTAGTTGCATTTAAGGTCCTAAAGAGAAATTTCTATAGAACATTTCTATCGAGCTGCTTTAGAGATACTAAACACAAATTTGTGTAGGATATTTCTATCTAGTTGCTTTAGAGAAGCTAAAGACAAATTTCTATAGAACATTTCTATAGAGTTGCTTTAGAGATGCTAAAGACACATTTCTATAGAATGTTTCTATGGAGTTGCTTTGAAGGTGCTAAAGACAGATCTCTATAGAACATGTCTATGGAATTTCTTTACAGATGCTAAAGACAAATTTCTATGAAATATTTCTATGCACTTGCTTTCGAGACCCACAGGCAAATGCCTATATAAGCTAGACTGATGTGCGTAAAATGCTTTCAATTTACCAAAGCTCTAGAAAGCTGTACTGTAGGCAATAAGGCTACAGTAAATGCAGTGGCAAAAAATTGGTGATATAACCACAAAGTAGGCAGTTTTAAATGTTTATTGCATTCAAACTAGATACATGCTTCATATATGTTACATACATGCTTCAGACTACAACTTGCAACATCGGAACTGCAGCTGCCAACATGCTTCTCCGGTCAAGCTGGTAGTGCAACCGCACGAAACATGAGGTAAACAAATCAGTGGCAGACTTGATTACGGTTGACACCTTGCAATAACAGGTTTAGCTAGGACAAGAAACCTTACTATTAAAACAGCAAAAGTACTGCGTGTTCCAGCAGTGCACATTAAACGGTTGGATACTGAAGCCTGAAAACAGACTTATATGAATGTGCACTGCAATGCTGTGGCAGCCTGAAGAAACCGAACAGCATTTTAGTCTATGTTTATGTGTAAACTTAACGCTGGCAGACCTTGCAAAAATGTGGCAAACAGTGGTCTTCATAGAGAAGTACAACATATATCGAGCAAAGTTCAAAATCTTGAATTTGGTTTTAAGGGAAGGAATTTTGAGATCAGAGCCAGTACTCTAAAATTATGGTGAGGAATCCAAACCAGACCGACACACGCAACGCCTTAAATATATTTCTCTCGGGAGCTCCTACGTAATGAACATGAACAGCAAAATCGTTTTTCTCGGCAACTATGCGACCAAAGTTGATGGTGATTGGTACAATAAAAATTTAAAAACCAGTTTTTACATTATTGGCACCAATTATTAGTAAAGATTGTTCAAGATAGCAAAACTTGAAGGAAAACAACGCACTCAGTTTGCAACTATAGATTACTTAAAAAAAGAACTTGCACAATTCCGTTAATTCTGAGAATTTTCTTACTCAACCGCTTCCAAAATACAAAAATACTTTGGAGACAACCACACGTCTAATTTGAATTAAGTTTGTGACACCTGAGAAAGTTAAATTCTACTCGTTTCAGGAAGAACTAGTTGGCAGGTTTATGAAAAATAACACTACGAAGCTGAATAATCCATGTCTCTGTGCCAGAAACTGATACCACAGTTGTGCAACTCCGTCTGCTTTGTCTAAAGTCAACAAGTTTGTTATATGAATTTACAGACTACATGAAATTGTTGCAATGTTCGAGAGTTTTGCACATCTACTCACAAATCAGGGCTTGGATATTAGACCAGCATATGGTATGTCAAGTTTGCGAGAATAAATTATTGTATTAGGTCCAACAGAAATGTGATCTAATTTTTTTACTGATGAGTAAGATTTGTTATTCTTACAGCTGTTTCTCCAAATTTTGCAGGTTTCGTTAATTCGTATCAAAAGCAGACTAGTTGCCTAAAACGTTTCATCACCGTCCTGTGGTACGTGAATTAACATGTTTACATTGATGCAACAATATTTTTTTTACCTGATTCCTTGCTGGAAGCTTGTAAAGCATTCTTGAGATCTGAATAAATAAATATAAATGAATAAGTAAACAAATGAATGTTGCGGTTTGTCTTAGAATTCCACAACCAGCATGACCTGTATGGAGCTTTGGCTACTGCTCACATGTTGCAAGTCACTTCTTTTATGATCGCCTGCTATTTCACTTCCCAGGAAAATAGCTAGGTAAGGCTAGTTTTTAGCCTCATTCGGTCCGTCTAGTAATCGGCGACGATGGATCCCTGGAAAATACAATTGAAATTAATTTTCAAAAGGTGTAATGAACATTCACACACAATGTATTAACAGGCACAAATATGAAACAATCATCTATATAGGTGTTGCACTATGCTAAGTTTAATTCCAGTATAGCAAAAAATATTATTACAAAAAAGTGGCAGAGCACCCCACCTCCCTCAGCACTCTGCCAAACAAGGGCAGTGCTTTTGAGCATCACTTTTGAGAATATTTTCACTTTCCGAAGATTCTGTGACATTAGCACTGGGCCAATGTGCCTGGCACTAGAATATCATTGCTAATAACAAAAGGTATCGCCAAACGACAACAGCCGAGTCACACATCAATCTCATCTTGCAATGACAACACATTCCCATTTATAACATAGGCTAGTAAGAATACCCATGAGCTAAGAGTTCTATACAGACGTCACACTATGCACAGCAATATTTTTTTGTTGAAAAGAAGGGAATGACCTACTGGCTTCTGTTGTTGAGCGGTAGACAAAATTATTATTCCAACCACTGTTAGCCATAGTTGGTATGTGCTATGCTTAATATGCGAATAATAAATTTCTCACAGAGAGCTTGAGATTGAACAATAATCATGATGCATGTAAGTACCCGCTGCATGGGAACCAATAATGTTACTAGTTGTTTTCGTAAATTGTATTGGATAACTGCCAAATCGCTGTATTTGGAACATAGTCACAATGTCACGGCCAGATACAATGGTCACAGCATATTTGTGCGTTGTAAGTTATCGAAACATTTAGTTTTTTATCTAGTAGGGGTACGTACTGTGTGTATTCTAAACGCAATGATAAGAATTCCCTATTGTAATTAAAAAGGTAATAAGGTTTTAATTAAAAATGTGTCCTTCCTCCAACATAGCGTCTCAAAAACAGAAAACAAAAACTATGGTCAGGAATTACAGAACTTTGCAAATTGATTGCATACCTGCTCTGTAAGTCAAGCAGAACATCTGAGAAGAAATAAGGTGCCTGGAACTGGTTCGAACAAACAAATTTGTTACAACGGAGGTTGCGGACAATTCAGTAAACAGATTGTGATGCAGTCTTTTTATGTGGCATTCCTTAGCAATATTGTTGGTCAATTGGTTGCCGTAGGTGAACAAAACAGATGAACAGTCTAAATCTGGCACGCAGCCCCAGTCCCATCGGTGCATGGTCAAGTGAGACGAACATACTGGTCTAGTGAGTGAATTATGGTGCTTTCTTAGGCACGTGTTTAGGCACCGGCCAGTCTGCTGCATGCACATTTGGCCAAATACACACATGATCACAGGAATAGACTACACTACCCCTGAATGACACATGGCAAATTAAAGTGGTATCTTTAAGCAAGCCTTTCTTCTCAGGGTGCCCATATAATCAGTGTAAAAGAAAGTATGCAGCATATGTACAGCAGTGTGCAAGTGAATTGAGAAAGGCAAGCAGGCAAGGGAGGCTTGCCCGGTGAAACATACCACCAAATTTGTCCAGTATGTGTCACAGGCAGTGTACTGTACCCCTTTCAACTTGTGGTCAAGCATACATAGGGCAAATTGGCCGGTACCTTATCATGTCTATAAGAGATCACGATATTTCATTCAAATGACCAGTATGGTCGTCCAACTTCGCCGTACATTTCCAGGACAAGGCTTCATGTTAGATTACAATCGTTCATCTGTTTTCATCCAGCGTAAAAGTTTACAAGTGAAATCAATGAGGCCTACCACATTATAGCAAGGCATCTGGACGAGCCCTCATTTTTAATGCAACAAAAAGGGCATCCTGTGTAGGTCACGTGATATCCAAATCAGTCTGCGCCTAGTTACTACTGAAGTAAATGCAGCATAGGCTATCCTGACCTTCATTGTAATTTTTAAGATTTCAAGCCCATGAAATGTGTATTTGCCAGTGGCTGTTACTATGGGAATACACAGGTACCTGTAGATATATTAATGATTAACAATTGTGTGCACACTACGTGCTTAGATCTGTGACATATATAGTCCACTAAACTTAAGTTCCAATATGCACAGAAAACTGCACGAGATTGTAGCACAAACAGAAAAAAATATTTCAATAAGGGGTACAGCATAGGAAATAGTTTTCAAAGAATGAAACCAAAATGAAAAAAATTGATAAATGTACTGTGTACAAAGCAAAAATAAAATTAAACTTGCAGGTAAGCAACTTATGCAAAAGAAATACTAAACATCAGGAACGATTAGGTGTAGTTTTATACACAACACGATAATGTGGGCTATGCACACAAATAAGCAGCAAGTTCAATAAAGTTGCACAAACATTTGGTCTCTTTAGTAAGCTGCATAAAGTGATGTATTCATAAGCTTCAGCATGAATGATGCCAAGCCCACTTTTTGGACAGTTGACACTTCATCACACTTGATATGACCATTCAGATGACACGCCATGCTGCTGCAGCCATATATTCACTGAGTTTGCATTTCTGGGGGCTCCTCGATCTTGTCGTTTATGTTGTGGGTCATGGCCTCGCCCCTGTCCAGCATTTGTGGACACGAGGGTTTAGTTCGCGTCAGTACCGCCACGTGGCGTACTGACCTTGAACTTTTCAATCTTCCCGCGGTGACGCGTGGTGACGTCTACAAAACAAAAATAAAATAATTAGAAGCTATCCCTGCGCATTGAATTTCTCTATGATGTTTGTCCTGCCGGCGTAATCAGTGTTCTTGATAAAGGTAGCCGCTCGCCGCCTGGAAATGACTCATCATCCTAAAAGCGTTTAGTCGCAACGAGCGACAATTAATTCGGGGATTTTGACATGGTTTTCTTTTCCTGTTTTTTGATACTAAGCAGTAAACAAGCTAGGGTAATCGGAACCACCCCGCAACAGCCTTTCTTCAGTCGGCACATACTCTAAACGTCCGAAAATCGAACAGCGTCTACGAGAAACGCCGTCGTGGACGGCTTTTGATTTTGACTTATCGATTTCGTTAAGGCGCCCCTAATTGTTTCTTTAGTGACTTTGCTATTTGCACTCATGGGCTACAGCAGCAGCTGCAGATCGAGATGTGCATATCTATTTAAATGAATACATGGATAAGATGGTTTTGCACCTTGAGCCAAAAAGCACGACACTTCAATGGCCGAAGCTGCTCCCAATATTACATCCCGATTGCTGGCCACCGGACCACCTACAATTTTGGGCATGACTTATACACTACTTCCAGTTAGTTGTGAAAGTGCTGTCCTGTCATGGTTATCCACATGCGTGAAACAAGACCAATACTTCAGATTACTGTGCAGTAATATCTGCGGGGTTTGTCTGTTATCCATATTGTCTACCATGTTTCCTTTCCGCACAGATACTATAGCCGCAATATTGTTTAGCTGATATCGAACGCCAAAATGGCTACCCACATACTGAAGGACCTCGAACACAACTCCTGACACTTCTTTGTATTCAAGGGTTGTGCGACTCCCAAGGACATCCTTCATCATCATCATCAGCCTAGTTACGCCCACTGCAGGGCAAAGGCCTCTCCCATACTTCTCCAACTACCCCGGTCATGTGATAATTGTGGCCATGTTGTCCCTGCAAACGTCTTAATGTCATCCGCCCACCTAACTTTCTGCCGCCCCCTGCTACGCTTCCCTTCCCTTGGAATCCAGTCAATAACCCTTAGTGACCATCGGTTATCTTCCCTCCTCATTACATGTCCGGCCCATGCCCATTTCTTTTCCTTGATTTCAACTAAGATGTCGTTTACCCGCGTTTGTTGCCTCACCCAATCTGCTCTTTTCTTATCCCTTAACGTTACACCCATCATTCTTCTTTCCATAGCTCATTGCGTCGTCCTCAATTTCAGCAGAACCCTTTTCGTAAGCCTTCAGCTTTCTGCCGCATATGTGAGTACTGGTAACACACAGCTGTTATACACTTTCCTTTTGAGGGATAGTGGCACCCTGCTGTTCATGATTTGAGAATGCCTGCCAAACCCACCCCAACCCATTCTTATTCTTCTGGCTATTTCAGTCTCATGATCCGGATCCGTGGTCACTACTTCCCCTAAGTAGATGTATTCCCTTACCACTTCCAGTGCTTCGCTACCTATCGTAAACTGCTGTTCTCTTCCGAGACTGTTAAACAATACTTTAGTTTTCTGCAGATTAATTTTCAGACCCACCCTTCTGCTTTGCCTCTCCAGGTCAGTGAGCATGCATTGCAATTGGTCTCCTGAGTTACTAAGCAAGGCAATATCATCAGCGAATCGCAAGTTGCTAAGGTATTCTCCATCAACTTTTATGCCCAATTCTTCCCACTCCAGGCCTCTGAATACCTCCTGTAAACATGCTGTGAATAGCATTGGAGATATCGTATCTCCCTGTCTGACGCCTTTCTTTATAGGTATTTTGTTGCTTTCTTTGTGGAGGACTACGGTGGCTGTGGAGCCGCTATAGATATCTTCCAGTATTTTTACATATGGCTCATCTACACCCTCATTCCGTAATGCCTCCATGACTGCTGAGGTTTCGACTGAATCAAACGCTTTTTCGTAATCAATGAAAGCTATATAGAAGGGTTGGTTATATTTTGCACATTTCTCTATCACTTGATTGATAGTGTGAATATGGTTTATTGTTGAGTAGCCTTTACGGAATCCTGCCTGGTCCTTTGGTTGACAGAAGTCTAAGGTGTTCCTGATTCTATTTGCGATTACCTTAGTAAATACTTTGTAGGCAACGGACAGTAAGCTGATCGGTCTATAATTTTTCAAGTGTTTGGCGTCCCCTTTCTTATGGATTAGGATTATGTTAGCGTTCTTCCAAGATTCCGGTACGCTCGAGGTTATGAGGCATTGCGTATACAGGGTGGCCAGTTTCTCTAGAACAATCTGACCACCATCCTTCTACAAATCTGCTGTTACCTGATCCTCCCCAGCTGCCTTCCCCCTTCGCATAGCTCCTAAGGCTTTTTGTTACTTCTTGCGTTACCTGTGGGATTTCGAATTCCTCTAGGCTATTCTCTCTTCCACTATCGTCGTGGGTGCCACTGGTACTGTATAAATCTCTATAGAACTCCTCAGCCACTTGAACTATATCATCCATATTAGTAACGATATTGCCGGCTTTGTCTCTTAACGCACACATCTGATTCTTTCCTATTCCTAGTTTCTTCTTCACTGTTTTTAGGCTTCCTCCGTTCCTGAGAGCCTGTTCAATTCTATGCATATTATAGTTCCTGATGTCCGCTGTCTTACGCTTGTTGATTAACTTAGAAAGTTCCGCCAGTTCTATTCTAGCTGTAGGGTTAGAGGCTTTCATACATTGGCGTTTCTTGATCAGATCTTTCGTCTCCTGCGATAGCTTACTGGTTTCCTGTCTAACGGCGTTACCACCGACTTCTATTGCGCGCTCCTTAATGATGCCCATGAGATTGTAGTTCATTGCTTCAACACTAAGGTCCTCTTCCTGAGTTAAAGCCGAATACCTGTCCTGTAGCTTGATCCGGAATTCCTCTGATTTCCCTCTAACCGCTAACTCTTTGATTGGCTTCTTGTGTACCAGTTTCTTCCGTTCCCTCCTCAAGTCTAGGCTAATTCGAGTTCTTACCATCCTATGGTCACTGCAGCGTACCTTGCCAAGCACGTCTACATCTTGCATGATGCCAGGGTTCGCGCAGAGTATGAAGTCGATTTCATTTCTAGTCTCACCATTCGGGCGCCTCCACGTCCACTTTCGACTAACCCGCTTGCGGAAAAAGGTATTCATTATCCGCATATTATTCTGTTCAGCAAACTCTACTAATAATTCTCCTCTGCTATAGGACATCCTTAAGGAATGGTAAATAATAAATTATGGGGTTTTACGTGCCAAAACCACGATCTGATTATCCGGCACTCGGCAGTGGGGGATTCCGTTATAATTTGAACCAGCTGGGGCCCTTAACGTCCACCTAAATCTAAGTACACGGGTGTTTTCGCAATTCGCCCCATCAAATTACGGCTGCCGTGGCTAAGCTAGGATTTCGCAGCCTCGTGCTCAGCAGTCCAACGCTACATCCACTAAGCAACAACGCGGGTAAGGAATGTTGGCACTTGGAAGAAGGTGACAGTCGGTGGGTGAGACAATTTTGTTTGCATAGTCATGGCGTGAGAATCTGTACGAGCCGTCGAATAATGAGGGTGGAGTGCATTGTATCTAATGTGACGTAGGCCGCGCCTAAAATTTATACATGAATCACCCTGTAACGACTGACGACCAGGCATCTCGCGTATATGTGCAGTCGCCTGACATTTGCCTGGCGCTGGCGTCGGCCACAGGACCTACTTGACCTCTCTACGACACTTGCTAACATTCTCGCCTTATTTCGAATCATCAGGTTTCGGCTGAACTCCTTCAACAGCCAATTCGTTCGGAATTTCGGCTACCCATATTATGGTTTTTAATCTTGAAGTAATATTTTACAATTAGGCGAGTACTGTCCTGAGATTTCCACTGGCTTCACTTTTCCCAAAATACCTGCAGTTTTGTCGGCCTCTGTTCACATTTGGGCGATTTTTATTAGACGTTTAAACCAGAGCACGGGCCCCTGACCATGCTGCTCAAAAAGTTATTTTATTTTCCTGAGGTCTTTTGCAAGCTACTGTCATCTTGCCATTCATCAACTTGCTGATTTCCCTGTCACTTATATGCCATTTTGACGACTACAAATCCTACGGAAGTTGGTAAGGATGTTATGGCTATGGAATTGAAGCCCTCCTACCGTGGACACTACAGCTGCTTTTGCTCACTGCGAGTGAGAATATTCTATTAATGAGCGGCAATCTTAAGCACACAAATTCACAGCCTAAAAAATTATGCGGATCCCACGCACTGTGGCAATCGATGTAAGCGAAGCTTTTGTGTTGCTTGCTTTGATTGATGATAGTTAGTGGTATTGCTGACTGCGAATGTATAATTTCATCATCAATTAGTGCAATACGAGAGTAGCGGGTTGATGGCCAATGTTACCGTGCATGCACCACTGCTTTTTGTTTGCATAGTACACAACATACAGCGAGACATGTGCCATTGTTTATAAATATTGGGAGGGTTGAGCATTGTCATTGCTTCACACTGCATATCGCATCGCGGAAGACGCGTTCGCAGAACTATGAGGCCCTACATGCTAAAACCATAATAAGATTATGAGGAACGACGTAGTGGCGGACTCCCGAATAATTTTCACACCCTGGTGTTCTTTTACGTGCACCTAAATCTATGTGGACGACTGTTTTTCTATTTCGCTCCCGTCGAAATCCAGCTCCCGTGGCAGGGATCCAAACCACGACGTCGAGCGGTGCCATAGCCGCACAGCTACCGCGGCGGGCACAGAAACGTTGATTTGACGTGCGAGCGCTTCCTTAGTGTTGCGTAGACCCTACGGTGATTTATTGTGGCTTTACATCTACACGCCTTGCGTCAATCGTCCACTTGACGAATCTGCATGGTGTTTGTTTTTGATAAATAGCGGAAACGTACAGTACCTTACCTTCCATTTTACCCGCAACTGTTGCCGTGTCTATAGTAGTAGCGCTTCCTTATCTTCGTTTCCCTAACATAGCCTTTTCCCTGTCATGACCATCCCCCCTGTAAGGGATCTGTGATCGAAAAGTTGCAAGCCTGTTATTCACTTGTTTCGCAATTGCGCCAGTTTTACCCATTCGCTGCCTAATCTCTGCCTTATTTGCTTGCTCCCTCTCTACCATTCTACTTACCTCTCTTCAGGACTTGCTCGTTAGTAGACCGGTAAGCGCTGCTGTTTCTGTAATGCATTTGCGGGGGGTCACAGACAATTACAGCTGTAAAGAGGCCAGTGTAACGACGCCCAGGGAGCTCCAGAGAACACTGTCCACATGTGATGTGATGAAAAGCTCCAAACGAGTTTCTCGCGCAGCTATTCCTCTCTGTCCCGTTCCGTCCTTGTATTTGCACTCGCCGCCCCCCAACAAGGCGTGCAAGGCAGCAAGAGCAGCAGTGGAAAAGCTGAAGGAAGAGGCAAAAAAAGCCTTGCTTTAAAAATGGCTTTATTTGTTGGCGTAATGTCGCGTGTCGCCGTGGCGTTATCGCGTCTTTTGCGGGGTTTCATCTCTGCAAGAGCCAACTCTCCGATTTGGCCACTAGACTTTCCACCTTCAGGAGTTACTTGTATCCCGTTGCCAAGACGCGAGTGGACTATCCAGTTTACTGCAGACCTACAACACGTTTTTTTTTGTGTTCATTATTTGCGTCATCCACAGGTCTGGAGCCACTTGCTTTTTACTGCACTGTAATAATAAGTGAACTTGTTTTCGAATTATATTCTCCGAAAACGTTGTATTCTTTTTATCAATGTCGTACGCAATCTACACTGAGTACTCAGGCACCATCTAATGCTTTCACTTTTTGCCTGGTTACGCCCGCCATTGTAATGCAAATAAACACACCTTGAACTCATTTTACCAGAGATAAATGCTGAATAAAACGCTGAATTCATGCTGAACCAAATCAACAAGGGCCGTACTACTCGATTTTCTGATGTCCCTGTTCGCAAGCTTTTTTTCAGGATGTGATCTTGTACCGTAGAGACGTCCCTCGGACGTCTCTGATGCGCTCGTTTTCATTCTCAAGCAGCCAGTGCAAACTGTCATCGCCGTAACTGCATGATGTCCTATTGACAGGCAACCAAGGTGTGTCACACAAGTATGACCACACTGATTCATTTGAGTTGGCTTATTCTATTTAGCTTGAAAAGGCCGTCCATCTAACCTGATTGTCTTCTTCACTCTCTTATACACCATACGGGTTCTCTCAATAATATAACTTTCAACTCACTCCGCTGTATTCCTCTTTTCGTTTTCGCAAAGTGTGTGTCTATCGCTGTTGTTACCAATACGCCCAACGGTATGCTACCACTCAAGCCTTTCTGGCAACCTGAGCAAGTGAAGTCCCAGGTTTTCTTCAACATGGCGCTGACGTTCAATGTGGCTATCCTCCACTACATTTCGCGGATTTCGCCTCACCGCTTTCTCTTCAGTGTCATCTCTTACACTACTCCCTCGTGCTACACGCAACACAAACACGCAACGCCCTTAATGAAGTATCACTTGCCCGCTAGTTGACATGCTGTTGATGTACACCCGTGAGCATAAGTATACGGACCAGAGATTGCACACTAAAGCCATTTTTTTCATCTGCCTGTGAAAGCAACTTGAATATTGAGTTCTGCAGTCCAAACGTGGTATTGCGAACATACCAGTGTAGTCACAAATTTTACTTTATGCATGGTAATTACAATGAAATTTAGCTTTCGCGGCGACAGTGTGGTCCGCATACGTTTGTTCACGGGTGTATATTCCCTCTAATTACCTCTAATTACCGAGATAGGAGCGCTACCCTGTCTTTAGTGACATTATCGGTCTGCAACCTCGCTCAACAACCGCGCTCGTTATTCATCACTTTTTTGTCAATATGAGTTTTCTGTATTTTCTGTGAATATACTTTCGGCTTTAGAAGCGACTTTGCATGCTCGCTTATTCTCTTACTCCGACAGCGACCATTGTCGTCAAGCCGCCGCCTCATTCTTAGCTTCGTCATCATTACAGAGCACAGAAAAGTGTTTTCGCAAACAAGCCACGTGATTCGAGCCCCTGTATCCGCAGCGTTCTACGTTTGAGAGCTGGACACGCTAACCACTTCGCTACAGCCTTCTCCCGCCCCCTTCAATTTGTCGGCCTTCGCACTTCTCGTTTTCCTCACTGACGTAGGCACAATGGACGCGGAAATGAAAGTTAAGATTACTTGAGCTGCTAGGTAACACATGACTAACTTTGGCAGGCCACTCTGATCAGGGCGCATGTGGACTTACGGCTGTGTGTAGATCATCGCCTTAGCTTTATTGTAAGTTTTCTTTCACTGAGTCTTCCGTTAAAACTGAAACGCAGGACAAAATGAGACATACCTTTGTATTACGGCGTAAGCTTTTAGTGGCTCATGAGTGTCCTGGCGCAGTCTGTGGTAGACGCAGGAAAGGTGTGATCACCGGCGAAGGGAGCAAGGAGAGGCGGTGCCATCCCAGTAGCGCTGTGAGAGTGGGCACGTGGGGGTGCGCGCACATTGGCGACCAATCTTGCAGCCATATGGCTGTGATTGAATCCCATGCTCGTAGCCACGGTGGCGTCCGTTGGCTTAACAATTCAGACAATAGCAAGAGAGGCAGTGATAGATAGGATTTCGGCTATCGCCGGTTAGCTCAGCAAAGTGCCCATAGATTTTTTCGCTTGTTAACTACGTTTAAATCAAAAACGCTCATTACAACCTAACATCCCTTAGAAACATGGTTCTTGCATTTCCATTGTTGATTTGTTGTACTATCATAGATTAAACAGAAACTCCACAAATTTACGATATTCATTGAGGCAGCGCAATGATAGTTTACCAAAATGTTTATTGATAACTGCACAAAATTTTTTTATTGATGAAATAATGTTGATTCTCTATTGTGAAGTGCCAACAACTGGACCGAGTTAATCAGGCGACATACGATTTACACGAAAAAAACACTGAAATTCCTCTGTTTAGGCTACATCCTGAAACGGCGTAATTAAGCTAGCCAGAACTTGAACGAATTATTAAAGAAAATTGTTTCACAGGCAGTTGTACGTTCAAGTGCAGAATAATGTCCAGTGCAAAATAATTCACTCTTTCAGTATCGACCCGCTGCAGCCACAAATGCGCAATCTCCGGAGTGGTTCACCTTATGTTAATTATTGCGGTTATTGCAATGCATGCTATAACTGCAATGGAAGACCTGAAAAGAACTGAGTGCAAGTGTTGCATTGTAAACCTTGAACATTGTACTACCAAGGAGGGAAGGGGTTCATCCCACTGTGCGAAGTACAAGATGTTTTTTTTTAGCTGTACCAAATTTTCAAAATGGCAAAATATAAATCACGGCATACGAGTGTACAGAATGGCGGCCTCTGGGTACAGAGCGATTGCCGCACTTACGTGCGTAATTAGCGAAGTTACGGTAATTAACTTTCTTATTATCAGCAATAGGTGGCTACAGGAAATGAGTACTTTGGTACCCGTGCTCGATACTACCTAACCAACGATCAAATATTGAATAGCGGATTTCACGTGGGAGCTTCGCAAAAAAATTTGTTCGCCTTGACAGGCTCCTTGAAACCGAAACTGGCTGGAAAAGGAGCGACTGTGTCGTCGACGTACCTTCATGCCTTTCTCAATGCATGCAGAAGCATCCAGAATACTGACAGGTAACTGGTTTTTGAACTTTTGTTTTGAGCCTATCGGTACGTCGGGGTACGGATTCTACTGGTGCTTACCAAAACGTCTACTACGTGCAACGCAGACTACCACACCGATACACAGCCAGCGGAAAGGCAACCTCGCGTTGATTTACACTATTACATTGCAGAGGTTATGCGACATACTACAATGATGATGATGATGATGATAATTATCACCACCAAAAATCTTTGAAACAGGGCGAAGACAAATAGTCACCTTGTTTGCGTGATTTATTCATCTATAAATCGCGACCGATACGCGACTCATGCAGACTCATGTTCGCATCAGCAAGCGTGACCTTCCCGTCGCCACAACACAAGATTTGTCGATTGATGCCGTTCACCTCTTCTCGCGCCATCGTTGCCGCGTATAATAACCTTCAGCGCATTGCTTAGGCAGCTTAGCTTTGCTACTGCCTTCGCGTGACTGAAAAATCAAGCACTTAGTGAATGAGCCAAACCAGTGGTGAATCGCGGCCAGTTGCTCCATTGGCTCCGTGACCAACTTGATGAAACTGTGGCCTTCGGGATCGCAACGACGTGACGTAACTGAGGAGATCTCGAAGGCTATGCCTCAACATTGCCGTTGATACTAAAGCCTTGTTTCAACGCTAACAATTGCCAATTGCGCAACGACGTACTTTATTCTATTACTCTGTGTGTATAGCTGACAGCTTTGCAAAAAAAAAAAATACAGGAGCTTTTCCCGAATGACATAATTTTGAGTTTTTCACCAAACGTAGCGGAACATTAGGAAGTTAACAAGCAACACTGGTACTTTTTTTTTTGCTTGTTTGCTCGTTTGGCGTATTTGTTGCCATTTTACTTTGTTTAGGAGTCTCGGTGTGGGGGTTGTGTGTGTCGTGAGCTGTAAGCATGTGTCTGCGTTGTCATCTGCTGTTAAATGCGCGACAAGAGGCATTTTTCGAAGAGCGTAGGAGACGAAAAGTTGAATGTACCCGTCCGTACGTTGGCTGAAGCGGAAGTATAGGGAACCCAAGCTCAAGTTAGGGCACGCGACGAGAGTGCGCGCAGCTGCTCCAGCGGGCGAGCCGTGCGAATCTAGGGATAGATGGCGCCCGCGCATCTGCAGGCACAACCATTTTGCAGGCGGCCACTGCACGTGCGCGCCCGCGCTATTCAGTCGAGACGAGGCACCGGGGTGTCGCTCCATTAGCTGGGTACGTTGTCAAAAGGCTTGTTGCGCGAAGTTGCGTTTACGCAATGGCAAAAGTAGCCCCGCCGAAGCGAAAGCGCGGTCCGAAGTACTGCTGTGTTGTGGACTGCCACAACAGTGCAGACAACACCAAGGAACGCGCTGATCCTGTGAAACTGTATTGATTCCCGGGCAGGTCGTATGAGAAAGAAAGGCGACAAGCATTGATCACCGCCGTAAGGAGAATAAAGTAAGTCCTAGCTGAAAGATGTTTCGACCGTTTCACTTCTTCGCTTTGGTTTGCAACGCAGCGCATGCACGCAACGACAGTAATGGCATGCTCGTTGTCTTCTCGCATCGCTAGTGTTGTGAAAGCGCACCTACGGCGGTGTGGTGCAACAACTTTGCATTTTCATTCCTAGTGTTTGTTAGACTTCGTTGTTTCAAAGTTCCCAAGCAAAGTGGTCGCGCGGTAAGCGTTGCCGGGTTCCTTTAATCAAACTAAGCTACGCACGTTTTGAAATGTTCGGCGCTCGAAATTTAGGCGTCGGGAAAGTAGCTTTATCGAGTCGGAATGAACGTCTCTTCCTTTCAGCAAAATTTATCGTTTGCTTTGTTATTGTGGCTTTATTAAGGCGATATTTAGGACTGCGAATCTCACTGGCACTTAATACGTGCTATGCTTGAGGAACACGTGGGTTCTTCCAGTTGCCATTTTCCGAGTTTGTGTGATTCTCTTCGGTCTACGAGCGTGTGCGCGGGTATGTGTGTATGCGCTTGCGTGTGCCATGGCGGCTAACAAGCAATTGCGGTTCTTTCTTACACAGTCCCGATGGAACTCCGTGGTTGCCCAAATAGCATACACGAATTTGCAGCACTCATTTCGTGGGCAACTGCAAGAGCGACATTAAACAGCACCCATCCTACATCCCGTCCATTTTTCCGCACGTCTGCAGAAAAAAGGCACCTGACAGGAACAGGGCGCAAAGGTAGGAAAGCGAAAATGTGAAGCTCTTAATCGAAACTATAGCAATTTGTTTTCTAATAGATATGTCGTCACACTTGCCTGATTCATGAAAAGTTTGCATGCGTGGTGCAAAGGCTGCATGGACAAGCACTCGGTGCTTTTATTTCATTACAGGTTTGGTTGGAGCCAAGATTGGCATTGATCTTGGCGTTTGTTAAATGCAGGTGGCAAACACGTTTCAACAGGGCAGTCTCATCTCGGAAGCTTCATGCAGGAGATGAGGATCTATCCCAAAGCACAGCTGATGGAGCAACAATGCAGGATTCAGAAACCTCCATTCTGGATGATGTGCCTCCTATAACGGATTTCAGTGATGCATCTGTGAAAACATGCTCAGCTAGTCCTTCGCATAACGGCCTCCCTGATTCAAATCCGTTGGTGCATGATGCAGCAGAAGAAAGTAATTGTGCTCGAAGGAAAGACGCTGTAAGGACACATTTGATTTTAATACTGGTCTTCGAGTTACTTAATGAAGCACCAAAAAGCTGTCTGAATACCCCAACAATGTCTGTGTCCCTTTCTTTCAGACATGCCAAACAGAGGGATTCACGACTCCGGCAAGGCTGTCCATACTTCTCTCAGCGACAAACGGAACGGAGGCGTCTACTCAAGTTGTGCACACAGAAATGAGTCACAAGGTTGGAAAATAATGATGTTGGTCCTTATCTGCTGTGCTGAATTGTCACGATGTCTTGCTAGTAGCATTCAAATTCTTATTTAACAGTAATTACGTGCATTACTGGGCAGACGTCATTTTGTTAGTCCTGCCTAACACTCATTTTATAGTGGTGTTACTTATTTCCAGAATGAATGAATTTATTTGCACTTGAGTGCAAATAATTTTTTTCACTTCTTATTTCTCGTACCTATTTCTCATTTTTATTTCATCATGCTGTTTTTTTCATCCTGAAGGTTGCAAGCACGGATGGGAATTGGAAGCGAGACTGTGGATTTCGGGGCTTTGAGTCTCTAAAGGGAAAGCAAGAGGCACTGCAAGATTTCTGTGGTGTGACCCTGCAAGTCGTCTCCCTTCTTTTGAACATGTTGCCATCACCAAGGTACAGGTGCAATGCGATGTCAAGTGAAGACAAGCTGTGCTTGTTCCTGGCCAAGCTGCGTCTTGGTATAACGTACAGTGCCCTAGGAGCAGTATTTAGTGTTACAGCCACAACAGCATCAGCGGTGTTTAGGCAAACGCTTGGTATTCTGAGCATTGCCCTGAAGAACTGGGTCTTCATGCCTTCTCGGGAAATAATCAAGCTTTCTTTGCCTGACCCATTGAAAGAGAACTATCCAAATTGCACCTTAATAATAGACTGCACAGAGATCCGCACAAACACACCCTCAAATCCTGATTGTCAGCACATGCTGTATTCACATTACAAAGGAGGATACACACTGAAGGTCTTAGTAGGTATAATTCCTAATGGCGTGATAAGTTTCATATCCAAGGTATACTGAGGACGACACACTGATTCGTTCATAACACAAGACGCTGACTTCCTGCAGCTTCTCAAACCAGGGGACTTCATTTTAAGTGACAAAGGATTTTCAAGCATCCGAACAACTGTAGAGGGGAGTGGTGCGGTGCTGCTCATGCCGCCTTTTAATTCAGGAGGCGGTAAACTGTCTGCACACGACATGGAGATTACATACAAGATTGCTTCTGTGCGCATCCAAGTAGAAAGAGTAATCCAAAGGTTGAAGATTTATCATATTCTAAGGAACAGAGTACCGCTAAGCCTGGTCCCACACATGAACAAAGTCGTTTCAGTATGTGCCTCCCTTGTGAACATGCAGGCACCCATTTTCAAGAAATAAGTGCTTTGCTTTCCGTGATGTCGGTAAATTGGTTTATTTGCTTGCATTCATTTTCTGCAGTGTCATGTTAGCGTCAAAGTGACTTGACAACTGCAATTATGTATTGGTTAATGAATAAATGTCTACAATAATTGCAGAAGTAAGTGTTCTTTGCTGAAATTAATTTAGTGGCAAGAGGTTATACAATTGTCACCTTGTGTTTTGTCACTGCAGATGCATGCATTTGCCTTCTTGTCTTGCTTACAAAGCAGCAAAATGCTGAAATGGAAGCACTGAATACAAGCCAACGCATGGTATCCGAATTATAACACAGCATTTAGCTCTTGTTTATTGAATGCAAATTATGATGTGCAAAGTTTGCACCAGCAGCCCAACATACAAAATGAAAGTACATGATAATAAATATTAATCATTAGCAATGCAGGCTTGTGAGAGTTACCCTTCGTGGCAGATGGCAGACAAAGCTGTCTCCAATAGGCAAGCAAATACTCGACAGGATCTTTGACAGACTGTACGGGTGATTGATTTGCATTTGAACTTATAAAATAACCATACCACAGCTAAATGAGATCAGTATTACAACACAGACGACAAAAAACGAATCAGTGCTTGAAGCCGTAAGGCAGCTAAAGCCACAAATAAATAAAAAAAATGATAGGCACCTAAAGCTGCTTACGTGTATGAACGCGAAAGCATTAGCATAGTTGTAAGGCAACGCATACGTCTCCATCCATTCTCTGCTTTAGTCTCACAGATCGTGTGAAAACATCATGCCCCTCATAGCGGAGTGGTGCAGTGGTTAAGCGATACATCCCTGCCTTGGAAGGTGGCTGTTTCCTATACAAACACCCACGGGGCTTGTGGGGCGTCCCATGTTACTGCCAACCATCTTTTTTGCCATTTCAGAGTACACAGACACACAGACGTGATTTCGCGAGGTATTGTTTAATGGGGCTAGTACACCGCTCAAATGCGCATATAACCTCATGCTTAAATGCTAGATGCAAAAGTTGGTTTCACTACAGGATAATTGTGAAATCAAATATACAAAAGAATTTAATTTATACAAATGCGCAAGTCCAATTTCAAAAAGATATCATGCACCAGTTCAGGAAAGAAAGCACAGAAACTTATAACAATGATGCAATAAAAAATTTGAAATAAGAACGTTCCAACTTGGGTATAAGGTCCCAAAGAAAAGCATCGTCCCGATTTACATGCACTATTACAGAGTGCTTGGGACTGTACACATAAAGAAGAGCCCTGTGCAAATTCAGGACGTACATTTGTACTTTAATTTGTGTATAATAGCTGTGCGTCGTTTTGAGAATAATCAGGCCCCCGCTGAACTCTAAATAGGGAAGCAAGCTTAGTCTTTCTTCGTATTTGATGAAAGGTTCCTGTTTGTACTTGTATGTGTACTTAATTTCGATAAGCACAGTTTCACCGCCCATTTTCGCAAGGCCATCTGGGCTGCAGCACGACCACGGCTGCTCTGGAAGCACGATGAGTCCTGCCTAGAAAATGAATAATTAGAATTAGTGTTTGAATTGAAATGGGCAACAGATAGAAAACTAGGCATGCAAGAAGCACCTCATGCAATGTAAAGTAGTAAGCAAAGTCACCTGCACTACGCGGATACCAAGCTTTTGCTGGAGCTCTTCTCGTGCTGGGGCTTCTGTCTTGATGCCTGGTAAAACATTTTGGCTTATTAATTTTTAGTTCAAAGGAGTTGTGAACAAAGGGTTTGCATTCAAGCTTGCTATGGTGCAAGTGAGACCAGTGTCGTAACTATGTGACTAAGCACTGCATGTTTCATTTAAATAAAGTTATACGTCGCTGCAAAACATCCCATAACGCATTGCAGCACTCGTGTATGACGACCTCCTGCAAAGCTGTTCGGCAGCTCTCTCTAGTCCTTCATCCTTTTTTGTGCGGATGGCATGTGCTCTGGTGCTGCTGATTCGAACTTGTCGTTCCTCATGCCATCTGCAAATTGTCAAAATTGCAAACATGACGCCATGAAATGTATATGAGATCTGTTGGCTATCATTTTTAGTTTGGTTCCATACCGTGAGCAGTTCGCCTGGATATGGGTCGAAAGCACAATTCAGTTGGTGTTTCTTTAAGAACTACTTTTGTAGAGTACATTGTGGCCTTTTCATCGCCAATTTCGGTGAAAAAGTTTTTGAATTGTGTGCTATTATTTTCCAGATCATCCAGGTACCTGTACACAGGTCGATGGCTCATTGGTTGGAACATTTCGTCTAAAATTTCCATTTCCAATTTTTCCGATATTTGCTCAATAATGTTATTCAGCACATCCGCACAAATGGGATCTTCATGTGCTCTGTTCTGGAGCTCCAAAATCTCCTTCAGAGGGCACATTATCTCCGGATAGTTGAAAACAGCATTTGGGTCAGCGGATATTGTTTTGGGAGTGCTGGCGTCCTGGCCTGGTATGGAGGATCAGACAAGAGGCAAACAGATTTTTTGCTCAAAAATACCAAATTACAACTTCAAGGTGTGACACGTTGTGTGTTAAGAAATGAAAAAAAGTTAACTAAACTGTTACAGGCCAGAAAACATCTAAAATATTTAGTAATGGTGCATGTTCAGAAAGCCCACAGTCATCGAAGTCTAGGCAAGCACAAGAGATGTTTTATTTCTGGGGACGATTATTGATCTATTATTGATCTAATCACTTAGTATCTGAAAACTAATTAATAGAAAGTAGAAGAAAAAACAACCACGTCGCTATTGGGGACCGAACCCATGCCCTCCGCATTTGCGTGCGGTGCAGGACTTTCTTCTTTAATTTCTGGGGATGATTAATGATGAATTATTGGTCTAATCACCCAGTAGCTGAAAATATATATTAAAAAAAAAACGACCACGTCGCCACTGTAAGAATGCCATATCAAAACAACTAAATTATATGCTTCATATTCTACAAAGAAGAACATCGACAGGGCGCGGCTCCATTTCGTAGTGTGCATAGACAATCAGTATTTTTAACAAGTGACAGAATGACACTCACCTCGAGGTACACGTCGTACACGATGTTGTCGCTGACTTGAAAAATGCATTTCGCATTGAGCTGTGCATCGTTGCCGTTGATTGTCTGCTCCACAGAGTATACGTGACTGACGAGCTTTTCTCCTTTTAACAAGTTGGCTTTCCTGAAATAGCTGTCCAGCTGGCCGATCTTTTTGAAGGCGCATTGAAGGCGATACATTGTGACGCGCCGCACGTGCAACGCGAGGAGAGAGCCCCGCAAGTGCACAAAAAGCGATCAGCTGCAGCGCGGCGCAGCAGAAATGTGCAGTGGATATTCCCAGTTTTGATTTTTCTGCCAGAAATGGCGCTACTCGTCAGGAGCAGTGGCGCCGCTCGCGGTGCTTGGGTAGCCTATGGCAGCCACCGACTGCGTTGCGTGGAAGCGTGCAGGAAGAATGAAGCGCCGGCTGACCCTACGGTAAGCCCGTTTCTCGTATTGTTTCTATAACTGATAAGAAATGTTCTGACTGCTGTTGTAGAAGTCGCGGGGCACTTTTTTCGTTGCTGGGTGTACGTCGGGCAGACTTGCGCCTGCGGCGCTCGTACGACCTGATTCAGTCACGACCCCTCCGAGCTGAATGTCTGATTCACGCGCGGTGCACAGCGCCGGTGTCAAAACATTTTGTGCCGGGCCGGACAAGGGTGCATGTGTAGGGTGTTCGATCATGGATGTGCATTCGGTCGATCCAGCGCCATGGTGGGTTCATGTCGTCTGTGTATTTAGCATCCTGGCCTATTCATCTGTACGGCAGGGTAGGCAAGTTTATCGCGATCGAACGACTTAAGAACTGAAATACACGGAACCTCTTAAAACAAGGGCACCTGTTCCTGTGTGCTCATGCTTTTCCCCACCCTTTGCGCTAGGTTTGTGTTGCGCTAGTGTCTTTGAGGTCACGGGTGGAATGCCGACCGCGGCAGCCGGATTTCGATGGGGCCAAAAAAAAAAAAAAAAAAACGATCGTGCTTGGACGTGGGTGCTTAATAAAGATCGTGGTCACGGTCAACTTTAATTCAGTCATGCACTTCGGCGTGCATTGTAATGAATTCGTGGCTTTGGCTACTAAAATCACAGATATTGAATGTTTGACTTGGTGCTTGACCCTGTTTTAAGTGTTACCGTTGAGGCAGGGCCCATGCCACAGCCGTTTATATGAATACAAAGTTTTCGGACAGTCTTTTTCTTGTATCGTCATAAAATAATCATGCAGAAATGCTGTGGCCGATATGGTGTCATGTCTAATAAAGGCGGATGGCCCTATAAAACAGGCTGGTTGATCGTTCGCGAATCGAATGCCACCGTATTGTAAAAAAAAGTAGAAAAAAATTGCCCAAAGCGCATGTGATCCCGCCACCAGGTTCTATCCCAGCCCTGCATATCTTTTTCATGTGGCAAAATTATTTCTAAAAAATAATTTGCGTACTCTGGATAGCTTAGAAAACAAGATTTTGCTCGGAAAGCTGTGGCGTATCACACACAGAAAATACATCCGGTGTTAATATAAATATATGCCTTCGCGCCGAAAAAAAAAGAAAATATGCAACCTTTCCACCAAACCTGGGTTATTTTTCCGTTCGGAGGACTCACCCAAATTTCTTTTATGTTCTACATACAGAAAAGTGCCTTGTCATAAAGATGTCATAATATCAGGCACTTTCTTTTGAAGTTCTTTCTTAAATGTTATGTGAAAAACTGTTGGTAAAATAGTATGATTCTTGCTGTTTCATTATATCTAAAACATATGCAGGGAACAATAAAAATATTCAACGAATTCATTCAGTCACACAGAAACATTGTTAACATGGCTTATGGAAGGAACTCCATAACTCTGGGAAGAAAACACACTGCAGCAGTGTTTGCGCCTGTTGGTCTTGAATCCGTACAAGAATTAATTAGGAATATTGAATACTGTAGCATCTGTAAAAAAAGCTCAAATGTATTGATCGTACCGATTTTTCCATTCCTTTTGCTGCTTTTCACCTGTGAATTTTTTGTTTTAATTTTTTGACTATACATGCCTATTCTTAAATTTAAAATTTATCTGTGCAGCATGTGGGAAGACCTCCAACACTTTATAAGAAAACTTCTCGGCTTCACTCAGCTATCCCAAAGTGTCACGCACCCGACTCATGTTAAATGCCAGGCTCACCAAATCAGTGACTGATGCACAAAAAGAACCGAAGTGTCGCAAAATTTATTATTACGTGGGAGATACTTCGCTGCATAAAGAATAGGCATTTGGGGCTTTTCGCTGAAATGGTTGAAGTACTTATACACTTTTATTCAGAGGTTGTATTGCTTTCTCATTATGCAGAAGCTGGCAAGAGGGCGAAGAGGCTACGAAAAATCCTCAACAACGTTGAGAGCAAGCCAGAAGAACCAGTAATTGCTTGCACAGAGGTACGCTTATTGTGTGCTGCCAGTTATTACCCGTTCTTTTTTTTTCTTTTTTGGCAATATAGTGCATTTGAAGGAATTTCGTGGGCAAAGCAAAATTATATCAGTGTTTTCCTAATTCCTGGCCCTTGGAATCACTTGAGATGGGGAAAGGGATCTGTGTGGATCACTTAATGATTTGCAGTTGATCTTGCGATGTGTGATTATGACTAAAATTGATATCTGGCCCGCATGGTGGCAGGTACCAAGCCGTCACAGGAAAGTTGCAGTTACTTTTGCTATCTAGCAGTCATTAATAATGATCGTGTACGAGATCACGCTCACTCACAACAGCTTCTGTATCGATGAACAACCAGCCAGCAACTAACAAGGCCACCTCTGAACAATATGTTTCAACAATTTAGTTCACACTGCACATATGCTGCAGTGTCAGTAACTGCAAGTAACTGTCAAAGAAATGCCTCTGCAATACAAATCATGCAACGATGCTGCGAGATACTTAGGTTTGCTCTCCTGTCATTTATGGCTTGTCCATTTGATGATAAATTATTCACTTTTAGGCTCTGCGTGATCAAAAGTTAGCTTCTAAAGTGTCACTTAATTTTCGGTGTACAAGTTGACATTGGCGGCGGGACGCTGATTGATAAGAGCATTCGTGATCAGCTGAGCCAGGCCTGTGACAGTAGCAGTGGGCATGGAAAATTTGCCAGGGCACTTTTGCACCCCGTCTTTACTGATGCTGAGTTCCACGGCAAGTCGCTCTTTGTGGCAAGAGCTGTCCCTTGTTTTTTTGTGTTCTCTGCACACAACTTCCGTATCTTTCAGGACGGGTTCGCAGCCGCAATCCTTGCAATGAAGGGCTAAATGACTTGTATCTTCAGCCGTGCAGTGATAATTGTGGTCAATTAGCCTCGTATATTCAAGCACCTGCCTGTCTGCCCAGCGTATACCTTGTTACAGGACAGAAGGATCTTATAAACCACTCTCACTTCACATGTGACGTAGGGCTTTTGATGGTTGATGTGAAAGGGACTCCTTCCTTTTTTTCGCCATTTTTGCACAGGATCGACAACAGCACAGGTGCGTAAAACACTACATCAACGCCGGCCCTTTGACCCATCTTTCGCAGATTGTGGAAAATTGTGTGTACGACTGCGTTGTCTTGACCGTCCTTGTGACAGCGAGTGGATCGGCTCACTCTTCTGTCTTTAGTAGCTTGTGCGGTTAGCGCGAAATTGACAAGGGGAAGGCAGGTGCGGTTGCCAGTAATTTTCAGCACAGTGTGCGGCACGGTAACACCATGTGTAAGCATAGCGGCCGGAATTGGTACGGCCACGTAATGGCCGTCATGTACAGCTGGTGAGGACAAGTCGACGTGTGTCACAAAGTGGGGCGGTAGGCGAATGAAATCCGTTCAGCTCAAATGGCTTGGAGGTGGGTCCACAGGGTCGGCAAGAAGAGGCAAGTCAAGGTGAAGTGAGCCGGCCGAGCAGTCAATGAGGGCAGAATGATTGGCAAGGAAGTCCAGACCAAGAATGAGTTCGTGAGGGCAATGCTCGATGACGGTGAAGAGAACGATGGTGTGTCTCTCAGCAATGGTGAGTCGGGCAGAACACATTCCAACAACAGCGACAGTCCCTCCGTCGGCGACTTGTACAACTCGGTTCGGGGCAGGCGTCAGACCCTTCTTGAGCCGACGGCGAAGAGCAGCATTCTTAATTGACACATGCGCCCAGGTGTCAATCAACGCGCACACAGGAACATTGTCAATGAGAACGTCGAAACGATTCTTGTTCGTGCGTAAGGTGAAGCCAGGATTTCGTGTCAATGTCGTGATTGCAGCTTCACCTCCAGAAGCTGCACTGTTTAGTTTTCTCGTCGGGGGTGCGGCGAGTAGGTCGCAGAAGGAGCATGGCGTGACGGGGGCGAGCGAGATTGGCGGCTGGAGGGAGAAGGCGAGCGGGTGTAGCGGGCTCGTGTTAAAGGTGTCGCAGGGTCAGATGATGGGGTGGGCATAGAAGGAGCGAAGGAAAAGGACGCGCTAGAGGGGCGAGGGTGGCAATCAGGAGAATAGCCCGTCGGAGAAGTCCCGAGGCTGCGGCAGTGGCGAGCGACATGTCCAATGTGTCGGCAGTTAAAACAGATCGGCTTTTCCACGGTTCGCCATTCGGAGGGGTTGCGCTGCCCATAAAACGAGTAAGAGCAGCGTGGTGACGTGCGGGGAGAAAAAGGTTCCAAGCGCAAGGAACGAATGGATTGCAGGCCGACGTTGGACAACTCTTGACGGACGACGGACTGGATCAAGAAGATTGTCACCGGAGAATGATCAGGTAACGGGAATGAAGGGGCCGCCGGTTGTGCCGCTTCGACTTCACGACGAATGATGCGGGTCAAGTTGTCACATCGCGGCGGCTGGTAGAAGAGATCGTCACAGGATGACGTAGCAGCTGTGTTGGGAAGGCGCGTGATGTGGTGCGACACCCGGCGGCTTTTAGCATGCTCGAGAGGGCGGCACTCCTTGAGGATGGTATCGATGCTGGTGACGTTCGTAAACACCAGTAAATTGAACGCGTCGTCAGCAATGCCTTTGAGGACGTGATTAACCTTATCGTCCTCAGACATGTTCGGGTCAGCCTTGGCACAAAGGGCCAAGACGTCGAGAATGTACGACACGTAGGACTCGGTCGACGACTGTACCCGTGTGGCAAGGGCTTTTTTGGCAT
The DNA here is from genome assembly GCF_023375885.2 of Dermacentor andersoni. NCBI lineage: Eukaryota > Metazoa > Arthropoda > Arachnida > Ixodida > Ixodidae > Dermacentor > Dermacentor andersoni. The sequence continues at coordinate 35,076,026 of NC_092818.1, forward strand.
TGACTTGTAGACCAAACGGATTGCCAAAAGGGTCGCGGAGCTTTCTTTGAAGAGATCGCAGCTTGAGATCTCCTCTTCGTGAGTCTGGAACCACGCCAGTGGAGATCCGCCGAGGTAGAAATGAACGTTGGCAAGCATAATAGTCCGATCCCAACTGTCACTGGTGCTGACACGTTCGTATAAGCGGATCCAGTCGTCAACATCAGGACTGCCGACTCCATTGAAAACACCAGGATCCCGAGGTGGGGAAACGGCGACGTAGGTCGGGGCTACAGGCGGAGACGCTTGCGTAGATGAAGTGCCGCCAGCAGGAGCCGAAGTTGCATTGTCGCTGTTGCGACCGCTGCGAAGCTCCATGACGGGTACGGGGAACGTCCACTTCCACCAAATAATGTTACGTGTTGCTGAAGCCGAATACTATTTACAATTTATTTACTGGGGAAGCTAACGGAGGCCAAAATGGCGACGCTATATCAAGCCGGCACACACGTCGTATTCGTCGTCCTCAGTGCAGCCACACTGTGGCGGCTGTTCCGTAGCAATATGTTGGTCTTATGAGTGAAGGAGCAACAAAGCTGTCCTTGCCTACCACTCGGCCCCTTCAGACCTTGTGAAGAGGGCAATTGTCCGCTCTTGCTTTCTTAACGCTCTGCAATAAACATACCACCAGAAATGTGAAACAAGCTTAGGGAACCAGGTAACCTGCCTCAGGAGGTCCGGGTATCCATCAAAGCTAATGATATGAGTTGCAGAATGCTTGCTATTGAAGACAAAAAGGCGAGTGAATCCACACGCACTCACAGGGACTGTCAAGACAAGGTGGTTCCCACAATCTGCGAAAGATAGGTCAAATGCCCGGCGTTGATGTGGTGTTTTCTGCACCTTTGTATTGTCGAGCCTGTGCAAAAAGGTGAATGGCGCAACGAAAAGGACAAGTCCATGTGCAATAAACCACCGAAAGCCCTAAGCTAGTTGTCCAGAGATAGTGCGTTAAAGATCCCTCTGTCCTGTAACAGCGTATACATTCGGCAGACGGGCCGGTCCTTGAATACGAGTCTTACTAAGCACAATTATAACTACAGGGCTAAAAATTCAGATCATTTAGCGTTTCATTGCAAGCATTGTGGCTGCAAACCCATCCTGAAAGATACGGAAGTTGTGTGCAGAGAGTGCCAAAAAAAAAAAAAAAAACAAGGAAATTCTTGAAGCAATAGGAATTGACAAATGGAAAGATAGGTGTATCAGTTCCCCTCGGTAACATTCTCTCAAAAAGCACACCGGTATCTTGGACTTCGATTATTCATAGAGTGGAAATGTAAACATGTAATGTTTATATGTGCTTTTTTTCTGTGTTTTACACTGACATTTGACACGCTTCACTGCCATCAGAGCATGCGCACTTCTGAAGAGATATTACAAAAGAGGGGTCTTTGAGCAATACAACAGTAGTGGCAGTGTCAGATCTAAGTGTGCTGCTTCAAGGTAACAGCTGGCCACATAGCACACATATATTCTTAGGTCCACTTCCGCACCAGCTGTTTCTGATTGCACATTTTAAAACATGCTCGGCCAATTGCTATGTGCTACCTATGTTATAGTCCTTTTTTTTCCTAACAAAAGCCTGCAATATTTTTCACGACTTGGATTAACTTAGCGCTTTTTGCAATTACGAAGTATCAAATACGTATATGTTTCATGAAAGGCCCACTCTAGCAGGACCTTAGTGACTGCACAAAGAGTAAAAGCCCCATCAGATTGAGGTGACAGTCACGTTGAAATATGGAGCCGATTTAGTCCATTTGCCGCATGTCTGACCAGCAATGCTGTGATGTGTATGCAGCAGGCTGCACCTACTGTAGAAATGCTGAATGTTTTCTCTTAAACCAATGAAACAGTGACAGAAAGTATTGCATTGCAGATGCAATGTTTTGATATTCTATTTTCAAGCCTTGCATTGTGCCCATCAGATAATTTAAAAAGTAATGCTATTTGTAATAATCATTTATTGAAGGATAACACAAGAATATTACAGGATATTTCGAGCATGAAGCGAGTTTAATCTGCATAGAAGCTCATTTAGATGTGTACTTTCTGTCTAGCAGCTGGTGCAAAGCTCTTGCCACATTTGCCATGACTCATTATACTGTTGGTATAGCTCCTTATACAGAACATCAGTAGTACCTGATTAAACATGAAAGCCTGTAGTAAATATTTATTGTCGGTTAAATAAGCATTATTGCCTACTAATTTAATTTGCTAAAGCTGCACATTGTTTCATTTACTCATGTCCTTCAGGACACACAGACTCAGTGTTTGGGAGCCAGTGTTCCGTACATATAACAGTCCATCCTTGCTTCTTTCGCGATAAATAAAATGAAGACCATGCCTTCTCATATGCCTTCTTGTTTCTTACTGTTGGCTGCATCTCATATTCATCCTCAGTAAGCATTATCTTACATGAAGCGATTGCATTGAGGACTAAATGCAATGCCAACTTTATGAAGATACAGTGCAATACAACGACAACCCAGTGAAAGAATAGTACAGTGAAAATCCCATGAAAAAACAACGCAATAAAAATGCAATGAAGAACACATGGTAAAACAACACAGTAATACTCCAATGGATATACGATGGATTCACGGTGGCCACTTTTACATGACTCCAACAAATCCTCCATGAAATACCAAAGGAATGTCCACAATTTTTCTGTTGATGGTACAATGAAATATCGATGGAAAACCAATGGCTTTCCAAGAACATTTTTTGCAAGGGCAGCTTCATCATCAGCGACTTGAACGCTCATTTAACCTTTTACTGCGCAATTTTTTGTTTCCTCAGAATAATATTCATGGAGTTGTAAGGAAGCATAACAGTAGCTGTGCTCCCATGGAAGCGAACTTTAGGGAATCATTGTGGTTTGAATCTACAGAAAAAGGTATGTTGCGTACTTGCAGCAACGTGCAGGGTAAAGAAGAATGTAAAGGAGAAATACTGACTTAGTGCAATTCATACTCAGATGTTTATTTGCACGTGACAATCATTGGCGCACCTATCATTTAGTGTGGAACAAGAAGAAGCGATTTCACTTGCTTGTGCAGCACAGTTGGTTCACAAACATCGTGCAGTACTTCATGCAGATTCCCGTTCAGCCAGGAAATAATTGCAGTGTTTTCGCGTCATACTGAAAATTTAAAACATACAAGCGCATACATAAGCCTGTGCCCGTGACGATGCGACAGGACAGCGTCCGGATGAACCAAATCCTCTTGAAAAAAAAAAGGAAATTCGATCTGAAGACTTCTTGCACACGTACAGAAAAGAAACGGACCTACACTCGTGGTTGTCGTCACTCCTGGAAAGGTCGCTGCCTATACTAACAGGATTAATTGCTCCACCATATAATGTGGGAGCCATTTCACGTTTTCGAAGAAAATAAGCGATGTGCACGTTGTATTTGCGCAACATAGCAACGTCCCGTCGCCAGAAGGAAGCTACTGCGAGATAACAATGTTTTTTTTTTAATCTACAGAGTCGGGAGGATGTGGAACTTAGCGTAAGAATTTTTTTGCGCTTTGTTTTATGGAGAAATACATTTACAATTGGCAAACCTTACCTGTACCACTGCTCGCGGGCGCGCGCAAACTCCGCCACATTTCTTTTGGTCGAGCACAGATTGCAGCACAAGGTAGCGCGTTTTTTAGACGAATGTTGCGGAAATCCAACAACGTGCACAGGCATCCCCAAACGGACTTTGCTTCTGTTTTAACGGCTTTCATCAAAATGTTGCGTAAACGCCACACGGTGCAATAAAAGGTTAAACAAACGGCGATTTTTAAGAAATGGCCTAAGGATAGTATATTTCGAGGTGTTGTCGCTACCAATACGGGCCAGTACCACGTATCGACGAAAGGACTTCACACTGCCGATGCAAGCGGCAGGTTACTGACTGATCAGAACAAAAGTTATGACTGTTTTTCAGTTCTCGCAACTTATTAAACACAATGCACCTACAAGCACGACACATTTGTTATACAACAGTGACGCACAACGGCAGGCCTGATATTTATAATACACTTCGTGACTCCTTCTTAAATACTCCTTAAACGGCTTTAATTTCAGTTTTCATCGCGGAACCACAAGTGCAGGGAGCGACGCGCGTACACCGCGGCCATATATACACACTGTAAAAAATTTCCCTCAATATACGCAGGATTTCCGTCATTATACGGAGAACTGCAGGTAAAAATACGGAAACTATGTCATATTTCAAAAGTGCAGCAAAATCTGCCGTTAATATACGGAAAGTGCTCTCCGCTTTAAGCTTTTCGGACATTTTCACTGTAATCATATAACGGCTATAAACTGTTTTTGACGGAACAGACAGAATTCCGTATTTTTGTTATGCCAACATCCGTATTATTGTGAGAAAATTTAAGCTGTCTGAATGAGCGCTCGTACTCATAAAGTTTCAGCTAACAATATTTTATTCAACATGCAAACTGTACGCATCATGAAGATCCGTACAAAATGTGAGAGCTAGCCTTCTACCAAAAGCTGCAATAACAGATCGTATAAATATATATACGCATCTTCTATACCGGTCGCAGTTTTCCGCGCATATGGGCCTTGTAACGCTGATCATATGCGCAAATATATGCGTGTTCTCGCAATGTTCTCAAATTACGCGCTTTGTAGCTAATAACACAGCATATATGTTTAAGTGAATGAAGAGCCGTGGACATACGTGCATATGTAAACAAGTTTGCGGCACTCAGGTGCTGGTGCACTGGGAATGACATTGGTGCTCTTTACGCCAAAAATAGTGCGCACTATAAATCAGTACCGAAACGCAGGGAGGGGTATAATGACCGTAACTGCGTTTACATTTGGCAACAAATGGTCTTGAAGAGGACTGGTGGCCCATAGATCCAAGTACAACGGTCAGATGAAATTTTCGAATGCGGCAAGCAATTAACCCAAGTGTCAAATGGCATTGCTGAACTGCAGTATATAGTTGGTTTAACTCATTCCCATAATATTTACAAAATATCTCGTCTCTGTCCATTCATTGAGACAAATCGATTACGCATAATCTTCACTGTTCATGTGTTAATTCTTGCGGTAAGATGTAATCGCAAACATTTGGCACTTCATCTTGAAACAAGACCGGTAAGCGTGCTTGTTCTTGTACGGCATAATAACGAACGCGAACATGCACCGACATGTGTGCAAACTACTGGAAGGTGACTGAAGATGAAGGATCTATTACCGTGCTAGTACTGTGTGTACTGTCAAAAAGAAGAAAAAAAAAGACGGAAAGAAAGAATGCCCAGTGCCGAGTTGTACCGATTAAAGCTTTATTTCTTTTTGACCTAGAATGCAACACCATTAGTTCCATGTGCTTTATACATGTGTAAATGTTATGACACAACTCATTATTTACCCGTTCATTACATGCACCAAACAGCCCACATTATCACTATACTAGAGCTTATGGACGCATCGCAGTGCACTGCTTTGCACTTCATTGCAGCACAGGGGTTTGCTATCCCCAGTAGCGAATGGTTTGCTTGACCTCCCTACCTTTCTGCTTCTTGCATTCTCTCTCCCTTTGTATAAAACGCACTAACTTGTAGGAGAGAAAGCGTTCTCCTCTTTTAGAATTCAATTAATTGCCAAGCGATTATTTTGCACTTCCACCAACTACAGCACAAATGCGAAAACGAAACCAATTCTGTTTTGTTCTCCGCGCTCACAGAGTGCGGCACCAGGGGGCAGCGTGCGCTGCGCTTCCGTAAAACCCCTCAATGATTCCAAAGTACAGACAGGCTTTGATCCAGCCGACGACGCCAGCGATAGGCTGATCGGTGACATGTGACCTTGCTCCGCCCCTTTGCCGCCATAAAAGTTCCTGCGCGCCGCGTACAGAGGGCGTGTTTCGCCTGTTGCGCTTAGGGGCTTTAGTTGCGCTTAGTTGCGCTATGCACATTGCTGCGATACTTTCGTTGCGGGAGGGCCGAAATGCCTTGTTGCTGCGCGGTTGGGTGCCGAAACCGGACGGAGGACGGCAAGAAATTATTTTGCATCCCGCGCGGCAAACAGAACCAAACAAGAAGAAAAGTATGGCTACACAGAATTGGACGGAAGGACTTCAAACCATTGGTAACTGCACGACTATGCGAGGTAAGTAACCTAGAACGATACGAAGGTGCGATAGAAAGTATACACGTGCGTGTGTTGAGCTGTGATAGTATTCCACTCGCGCGCATGAATGTTGATCGCCGGAGTTTGTGGAGATTATTCATTTTAGTTCGTCATGAGCCCGCTGAATAGCTCAGTATGACCTTGCATGCGAAGGGCCTGAATACCGTGTTACTGTACGGGCGGGTGCCGAGATCAGACAAAGGGCGGCAAGAATTTATTTTGCATCCCGCGCGGCAAACAGAACCAAACAAGAAGATAAATGTGGTTGCATAGAATTGGACGCAATGTCTTTGAACCGTCGGTAAGTGCATGACTATGCGAGGAAAGCAACCTAGAACGATACGAAGGTGCGATAGAAAGTATACACGTGCGTGTGTTGAGCTGTGATAATATTTCACTCGCGCGCATGAGTATTGACGGCCGAAGTTTGTGGAGATTATTGATTTCAGTGCATTATTAACCTGTTGACTTAGCATGCAATAGCAGGGCAGAAGCGCATTAACTCGCTGACAAATATCCGCATTGCGTTACGTGCGATTAAAATTCATAAATTTCATCAGCGAATTCTGCTTTTAGCCTTTCCTGTGTTTGTGCGCGCACTGTTTACTGCGATTTACAATATGCCTAAAAAGTAATTTCCAACTCTGCTGCAGGACCACTTCACGGAAGACCAGTTCGAGCCAATTATTCCCAAGAATACTGGTGAAAAAAAGCTAAGGCCGTTTGCAACGCCAAGCATCTTTTTGCATCGAGCTGCCGCAAAGCCACGAAAGCCACCCTTTAAAAGAACTACAGAAGACACTGCCGGTATGTTCATAGTGTTAACTAGAAGAAATGTTTTTGAATGGGATTCACAGCCTGCAAGCCAAATTGCATTATAGCAATGAAGACCATGCTTCAGTTACCACTTGTCATGGTGCTCATGTATCCTGCACAGATGCCACCATAGTCAAGAAAAACAAAACGGTGGATGTCGTACCTGAGCCAGTGGACACTGACAATGGTAAGTTTCTCTCGTCTTTGAACTCCTTCCTCTCGACCTGCTTGTACTTAGTGTCTTCATGCTCTTTGTGTGTTCACATGCAGACGAGACATGTGGCACAGGCAACACAGATGCAGACGAGACATGTGGCACAGGCAGCACAGAGATAAGTAAGTTTTATGTATTGTACTTGTAAATATTTTTCTGTCCCCATGTATGGTTCCAACTTGCTTCCGTATATTTCATGAAGATGTACATATATAGCTTATTCAAGCTCACAGGCAGAGATCTTGTATGGGCCAAAGCGTGTAGCAGCCTATGTGCGAGAATAATGCTTCTCTGCATTACGGGTTGTCATGTTGCCATGTTTTCCACACAGATTTTCCCAACGTGCAAACAAGTTCGCAGATGGCTGTCACATTCCAGCCAGAAAATACAGAAGCTGGTGAGTTAAACCTGTTTGTTTCATTTTTGTAGTGCGTCAGCAGCCAGTGTTTCTTTTGTATGCACCTGTGCAAGCTGACACAACCTTTCTACGGCAAGTGTCCATGCCATATATGGGTTGACTGCCCTTTTTTGCAAATAGCAATACATCTTAACAGCATTGATTTGCAGGCAATTGGTGCAAAATGAAAACAAATGAACTGCATGAAGAAAGCAAGGGAGAAGAAACATTCATGAATGTCACATCTCCCTGTGTTTGTTCGAGATGTTCCTGTGTTCAACCTGTCTTCTTTCAGCAGTCCATCTGCTGTCAACAATGTATTTTTAAAAATGCTATTTACAACTAGCGGAGACATGGTGCTAACTGATACAGAAAACACATACACGGAACAGCAAGCAGACTATTCTGTACAAGTGTTCTCTGTATCAGTTAGTGTCACATGTCCACTATAAAAGACAAACTAGCCCCTGTTATTGCCTTTTTAACATTTACAACTCCTTTGGACCAAATCTCGGTGCACTCTTACAGGCAAATCGATACAAGCAGCTCTACAGGAGAGGATAACACAGCTTGAAGCTAAACTTCAGGCAACACAACGGAAGCTTCGGCTTGCTCAGAAGCAGCGGCTGCAGGCGCTAACTGCAAGTAAGCGCCTTGTATCAGGCCTGAAAAGGTTCTTGAATGAAGATCAAGTTAAATGCCTGAAGATGACAACAATGAAGGGAACTAGATGGACGAAGAAGACCATTATAAAGGCGTTGAAAGTGAGACTTTCCTGTGGAGCACGTGGCTATGACGCAGTCAAGGAGCTTGGACAACCTTTGTCAGCAGAATGGACCCTACATCGCCACTTGGAAGGGTAAAAGTTTGCACCAGGTTTGCTGCAGGAAATCATGGAGTCCATCGCAATAAAGGTAAGTACATAGGCAGATGCCCGAACCCATTGGCCTGTCTTGTTTACACAGCAGCGCTGTTTGCATCACCTAACTAAACCTTTCCTCTGCACAGGTCAGCCTCATGTCACCTGAAGAGCGGCACGCCACTTTAATGCTCGATGAGATGCAGCTTTCACCAGGATTAGTATACAGCTCATCTTCAGGTACAGTGCTCGGAGCCCCAACTATACCGCTTGCAGACGCAACACTGCCACTTGACTGTTTGGCCACCCATGGACTGGTATTTATGCTCGGTGGCATAACAACCCGCTGGAAGCAGACAGTTGCTTACCATTTAACTGGGAACTCATTCCATGCCAAAACAGTTAAGGATATAATCATTATCATCATAAAAGCATGTCAGGCAATTTCTCTGAAAGTAGATGTCGTAGTGACAGACATGGGAGGGGGGAACCAAGCCATCTGGAAATTGTTTGGTATAGTTGTAGGCAAGCACAGCAAACCTAAAACCTGTTGTCCCCACCCATGTGATGCATCCAGGCAGCTTTTTTTCATGGCTGACGTTCCTCATCTCCTTAAGAACTTGAGGAGTCACTTAACCAGGGGCCAGAAGATATATCTGTCCGAAGAAGTGGTGCAAAAACACAACCTGCCAGGAAATGAAGTATCCATCGAGCCCATCAAGAAGCTGGTTGAGATCGACAACAATGCAGAGTTAAAGCTAGCACCCCATCTGAAGCCTTCTTCAATTGACCCCAGTCATTATGACAAAATGAAGGTGGGGCCTGCCTTTAGCCTCATCAACAGTGACACTGCTGCTGCATTACGCTTGCTTGTACATAACGGAACATTAGATAAATCAGCCTTAACAACTGCATGGTTTCTGGAGATGATGTTTCGATGGTTCCGACTCATGACTTCCAGAACAACAAAACTTGCTTTGAGCCATTTTGATGATGTTGAGTACGGAAAAGCCCTTCATTTTCTTGAAGAAACAATAGCACTTTTTGGTCAAATTTCCATTGGTGATGGAAAAAGAGCCGTCTGGAAGCCACTGCATACTGGTGTCATACTAGCGACAACATCTGTGTTGTTACTGCAGGCGCTGTTTCTTGAAAAGTACAACTTCAAGTTCCTGCTCCTGAGTAGGCTTGGCCAAGATGCCCTAGAGAATATTTTCTCGACACTAAGGTGCAAGAACCCTGTGCCCCGTGTACTTGAATTCAAGTGTTCACTTCGTGCTGCAACGATGGCACAGTTTCTGCGGCCAAGTAAGGACGGCAGCTACACCGAAGAGGACTGCTTTCTCTTAACTGGTGTGGCCGACAACAAATCAGATGAAAGCAAAATGTATGTTGTTCGCCCATCTGACCTCCTTGATATTGAAGTTTTAGAACATGAATCCTTGGAGTACCTTGCTGGTTATGTTGTCGCGCAAGTGAAGAAGGCAAACTCCTGCCAAGCCTGCACTGAAGCAATCACAAGCTCAGCTGAGCGCAACAAGCTCACTATGCTGAAGTGCTACAACAAAGAGAAGCCGGCACTAACATTTCCATCGCCAGCTGTCTTGCAGTTATTAGAGACTGCAGAAAGTTACGTGCGCTTAAATGAGGATGGCCTGATTACAAACAGAGTGTCGGCATCTAAGCTTCAGAGCACCATTCAAAGTCCACTGTACTTAGGTAACTGCTTTCCTACATGCCACTGCATTTCAGACACACTCCTTGCCACATTTTTAAGAACTAGAATCTCAATTCTCGTGAAAAAAAAAACCATCTGCTTCTGACAAAAATGCAAAGCTCACAGAAATGTGGCAGCCGAAGCATTGGAATGCATGTTGCTGCAAATAGCATTAGGTAATCCACCCCTCCCACCCCCTGATTCTTCACTATATTTGGAATGATTGGTAGAAAGTCTGATGTGTAAAATATATGGCATTTTCTTTAACGCTGTAACCGTCTGGCTGTTTTGTTTTTGCATTGTAATACTTATTTTAATCATCCTTACTGTTCTGTGTCAGCATCATTTCGGATTTTTTTGTTCACTTGCAAGTATATCCTAATCACATTTTGTGCATTGCATATGTGAATAAATATATTCCAAAGTGCCTGCATTACTCTGCTTTTAAAGACAAATACTGCATAGCCACTGCTACTGGCCATCAAAAAATAAAGTATACAACATAAAAAAGTACATTACATAGAGCTATGAGCTGGTTCCTTCAAGTTTCCCTTACACTCAAAGACGTTTCAGTAATCGGCGATGCCATTTTACTGATGAAAAACGCGCAACTGCAACTTAACATAAGAAATACGTCAGAAGCGATACACAGATTGCCAGCAAAACAAAATGCAGTAATAGCTAGGCCAATTCGCGTGCGTATCATGTAAGGTCCCTCTAATTCTCAAGGGGCTTTAGCGGTGCACGGAAGTGCAAAGGCAAGCCGAAAAGGTATAAGCACAACAATCCCCGTCATGATTCAACTTTACTTGGCGACGTCGCACGGTTCACAAGAACAGTCAACCGCATTCACACACGCGCACACACTACGCTCGATGTTGGCGTGCCGCGAGATTAGATTGCGCTGGCAGCCCGAACACGATCGATGAGACTCGCTGACACGATCCATGCCGCCGCTTTAGAATGTCACGACTATTGCACTGGCTCGTAACACTGAACCACAAAGCACAACAGTCGCCGAGTAATCGCTACACGACAGACACACTCAGCGGCAAGAAGGCTGTTGGCGCACTCGTTTCCACTCACACACAGGATGTTGTTCAGTCGCCGTGAGGATCGCACGTTTCAGCGACGTTAGTCGAAAGTTTCAGTCCAAGCGACTGTCAGCCTTCTTTTTTACACGCATTCTTCGTTCAAAGTAACCGCTATGTGTACGCAGCACACATAGAAGCAAAAGAAGTCGCATAGCAAACGGAATTAAGCGCAAGCAATCACCAAGGCTCGCGCGGATAGACACGAAACACATACGAAACATGTCTCGCGTTGTCTTCGGCTCTGACTCCGTGTTGTTCCCCGTCAAGTACTTTGAATATTTTATGAAATGGAAGTAAATCAGCACTTCACGCTCTTCTTAAATATATGCAGATAATTTATGCTGTGAAGATGTAATTTTATAAGAGCGCAAACGAACGAAATGTAAACATGGGGAATCGAGGCGATCGACCGCTCATTGCGCTCTCTTGATCGTTTTTCTTTCAGCGCTCATTTGAATTTAAAGGATTAAATTTAGCAGTTCGGGTCCTTCTTTCGTTTTTCTCCACAGTCAGGCACCAGTAGGTTTTATTTCCGCGCGTATGCAGATATTTTTTCACCTCATGAATGCCGGAGCGCTGCGGTTTAACGTGGGCACCGTCTGCTACAGGAACTTCCTAGGTGGCGCGTGCGGCAGATGGCGCTACCTTTAAAATTATAGAGGGACCTTACGCTTCCGTTAGGAGTGGCCGACGGAGCAGCACATGTGTGGTCAGCCGTCATTTATCGTGTCGTGTTGTAAAAGTTGTTAATTTGCCGTAAATATCTCTTGATTTGGACTCAAGAGTGAAGCAAGACCCCAAGGAAGAGAGATTGACGCATCGGGAGCGAAGAACAGAAACAATGGATGGTTACGCTGCTTGGGTCTCGGCACGTTCGAATTGGCAAAGTTCCGAATTTGTCGCTGTGTGGTGTACCCTTGTGCGCTCGTCATTTGCCGTCATCGCGCGGGGATATTTGCGCTGGATCGTTCACAAAACTCTGCACGCTGCGGCATCGAAGAAGTTGTCCTGTGTTTGTGTGCACGTATGCGCTTGGACACGGATAGCCTGCTTGCTCTCAACGTGTGTTCAACAGTCTACGCGCGCTCGTAACTTGCTCATGAGGTAAGCCCATTTTAATCTTATTTGGTTTGCATAACGTAGGTGTTAAAATTATGTGTGGTAAGCCGGTGTCGCGAACAGAAATCTTGTTGCAAAAGACCACTATGCAACGCCTTAGGGATCGATTCCAGTGGTAGCGCGATCGGCTCGATCGCAATTTCCGTGTGGTACTTATAACCTTTTTCTCACTCGCGTCAAAAGCATAGAATAAAACTGCGTTCAGTTGCGCACTTGTATTGACGCTTGTATTGGTTTGAGAGCATACTGTATCCGATACCAGGACTTCTCTTAGAATATGGAAATAAACGTTCGAGGCAATAGCAGTGGCTCACTGCCTGTGATCGTTACTTTCTTGCTTGGGTGCACGTTTTAATTGTGACCAGATAAAAAAATTCTTCGCTCTGGCTGCTCTGCCGTGTTTCCTTGGTGCAACGTTTTGCGGTGCAGCAAGACGTGTTTCTTCGAATGATGTCTGGGCAGTCAAGGCATTCGTGTCAGTAAGCAAGCAGTAAACGGTGTATCAGTGAAAAATTTTGGACATACAAGAGAAGCGAATGGTATCATCATAGACTCTATTTTACGAATAATTCAGTTGTATTACTAAAGGGGAAAGTGGATGTGCAGGATAGTCAGATTGTATTGATACTCAGAAAAAACAAGGTAACTTATCATTACTATTTAATCCTTTTTTTTACTGAAAGGCAAGTTTCTGTTGTTCCGCAGAAGCTGAGAAGGGGTCTGCTGCCTGCAATGGGTCCATTTCTCTCAAGTTATCGCAGTACTGTCGCTCTCAAAGTAGTGAATTTTTTTTCTCTTGGCTATTTGCTACCTAAATCGTGACCATCTACTCAGCTGTGTAGGTGATCACTGTTAGTGACATTGGAGTGCTGGTGGACAAGCAGTCCTTCATGATTGCAACGTTTATGACAGAGTGCAGCTGTGGCAGTATGCGAAGGTGTCAATCCATGAGCCAAATTAGGCTCTTTGAGGTAATATATTTTATTGATGTCATTGGATTGTGGTCTAGCAGGAAAAATGCTAAACAAGGAGAAGTAATCTTAATTTGCGCTTGGTAAGATGTGCAAGCAATTCAGGCTGTTATACACGAAATGGGACATTTGTAGATGTATTCTACAATGCTGCAGTCCTGAAGAGTTTCAGAGGTAAGTGATACCACTATAATTTCTCTATAAAGCATGCAGCACAGTTTAGCATTGGGGGAGGCTGGCGTCAACAGGCGTGTACTTACTGTGAAGTGAAAATGAGTTGTTACTGTTAAGGTGACTATATATAATTTGTGCTTTATTTCTAATCTCGTAGGAGGCAGACATAGTTTAACCACTTGGTTAAACAATAGTGATGTAATATCTATGTATACAAGTATTACCCATTCATTTCTGCCATTTGGACAATGGCAATGGCAGAAATACATGGGTAATACTTGTACACATAAGACATTACATCACTATTCTTTAACCAAGTGGTGCCCCCGCATGTGAAAACTTACAGGGCTATTATTATGTAAACTTTTGTTGTAACATTAAGGCGCCTTTTATATTATTAACGATTACCACCATTGTGTACCATCGTAGCGTGATATTTGCACTAAATGTACTTGACTTTGTATAAAACCTTGCACATTGGTGCATCATGAAATTTTTTTTATAGTTTCTGGCCTCAGAATGCACTTCACGTTATATTCTTGTTTGCAACAAGACTATAATGCGGTTTTCTCTCCTTATATTTTGTGGCACTTCAAACTGCGGCGAGGTAAACCACTGGGCAGCAATACTGGAATCGCTGCTGTGTGTGGAGTTGTCTTCAAACACACACAAGGAATACATAATTACTTTTTTTAGCGCAAAACATCGGACACAAGAAAGAAGACAGCACAAGATGCTACTCTCAACTGACATCACTTTATTGCGTAACTCCTTTATAGACTGCAGAATCTAGATGGACATGCGCTGTGAACACCATTGAACACCATGTGCAGGAACCACCAACATCCGATCACTAGAGCACACTCGTGCGACAGAATCCATAAAAAACATATTGAGCACTGTACAAGGTTAAGGAAGGCACACTAATGCACTGTGACCCCAATCACTGTATGAAGAAAGCTTCCGATAACTCTCGGGCGGTGGTATCACGGCGGTTTTTCAATATCGTAGTATCGCGAAACATTGCGAACATTAGCGATGCATACCAACATGCACAGGTTCCCATTTGGCTCACCATTCTGAAATATGGAAGTGCACAGCCATGATTTCTGATACTACGATTTTGAAAAAGTGCTGTGATACCACCGCCCGAGGGTTGTCCGAAGCATTCATCATTCAGTCACAGTGCATTAGTGTGCCTTCTTTAACCTTGTGCAGTGCTCAGTATGGTTTTTTGGAATTCCGTCGCATGAGTGCGCTCTTTTGATCAGATGTTGGTGATTCCTACACATGGTGCTCACTGCGCATGTTCTTCTAGATTCTGCTATCTATAAAGGAGTAACGCAATAAAGGGATGTCTGCTGAGAGTAGTGCCTTGTGCTGTCGTCTTTCTTGTGTCCTTTGTTTTGTGCTAAACAAAGTATGTATGGATTCACACCAACTAGCCTGCCAACGCATTGTGTTGAACGGAAGGAAATGCGGCTTTGCCTGATTTGACTGTGTTGCGGGCACTTCTCAAGTACTGTCTGTCCAATAACCTTGGTGGCATGGAAGTGCCGTCCACTTCTTTGCGTTGTTTTCTGTTTCATTGTGGCATCACATCACATTATAATCATAATGTGTATGAACTTTTTCTCAGAGACCCATATTCCTATCCTTGTGGTATATTTGCTGTCGCATTATTTATGTGCAAATGACCAGTGCTCCAAGTTCAATTTTATCGCAAAGTAAACTACTGGTACCTGAACAGTTCTGTATATCAGAAAACCAAAGCCGAACTGCCGAACAGTACCAAGCAGCAGCCTTAGTGCAGTGTCAAGTAGTCAGATGTTATTGGTCATGCAGGGACGCACAGCGTACCTCTTTATTACTTGCTGAACAATTAGGCTGTGTGAAAACTGAGTATTTATGTAGCTTCAACCACATGCTATTGGCCATTGCTCCTGCCCTCAGCAAATGTGGAAGATTATCACGGCATTTCTTTTTCTAACTCCTTTTCCTTGTTACAGTGGGATTACTGCATGCGTAAGTAGAACATGGATCACATAGGCAGTCAAAATCCAACAAAGTGTAAACTTGGAACATTGATTGTACAGTTTGATGATCCAGAATAAGTAGAAATACACCACAAATGATTGACAATTACCTTTTACTTGACACAGGGCTAGTGCATACAGTAAACATACTGTATGCTCATACGGTGTCACGTCAATTTAAATTTTAGTGTAGCTTTACGGTGTATGCTTGTATTGTTGCATTTTGTCAAAGGGGTCGTAATGTTTCGCGTGTCTAGCAACTAGACTGTCTATATACAGTAGTAAAAATGTGTGAACTGTTTTTTTATGATTTGATAGAATGTGTAGAACAATAAAGCCATACAATCGACGCACGGTGATGTGACTTTCTCTGCACAAGTTACAGGTTCAAAAAAGCATGGTGGAAGTTGTTGCCAAGGTTCCAACCAGAAAAGAAAGCCAGTATAAAAGGGTCCACACCACTGATCTCTACTACAGGCGATGGACAGCACATCGAGCGCCCTCGACTGAAGCCAACCTTGTCCCTGAAGTTGGTGCTTCACAACTTTGCAGCAGCACTTCGTTTGCACGGGTGTGTGGCATTTCTTGCCTAACATGCCTGCCTGATGTGCCATAAACTACCCAAGCAGTGTTTCGAGGTGTCCAGAATTTTTCCATTGCAGCATCCACAGTGTCGCTACCATAAGTGGCGTGCAATGAAAACACTGGTAAATGAGAAAAAACTTGATGTAAGAGAACACTATTGTATACGAATTCAGATTGTCATAAATATGCTTACCAGACATGTAGAGACTTCCCAAAATGTGAAAAACGACAAAGAAAATTTTTCCGGCAGCAATATTATCTTATCGCACGCACTCGTTAGTCTACCGTATGCCCTGCTTCCAGGGCAAGCGACTGCATGACACCGCATTTCCACTGGCTTCACCTGCATCCGGTATGGTGTGCTGCATCCAGCAAAACATATTAGAAATCAGTGGTGCACAGTGTTTTCTTTCCCCTTTCTCGGCACCTACTGAACACATGGTAAACTGTTTCCAAAGCAGAAAAACAGAGGGAAAGGGCTCTGACCACATTGCATTTTAAAGTGGCTGGTACTGGGTAACGCAAGTACTGTGGCATAGTAGATTTGCGCCAGGCAACCTAGAAGCCCAAAAAGACTGCTGGTTGCTTCCAAGTGGCCAACGTATTGTGAGCATGTTGAAGTTCTTTTTTTATTCTCATCGCTTATTTAGCTAGTGGAGACAGCTTTCATAACTGGAGAAGAAGCCTTGAAAGCATGAAACACTTCACAAAACCCGCTTCAATATATCATGTGTCTGCATCACATATTTTGATCGCTGCATGAGTGAACCCTCTGGTTAACATGTAAGAGTGTTCATGATGTTTGCCATGCATTTTCCATTTTATCTACAGGTCAACCCTATCTTGACACTTTAGCTGATGTTGCGTTTAGAGAAATTATGGCTGAGAGTCAGCTTTTGAGAATGCAGATTGAGCTCGACATACTAAACGCCAGAAGAAGTCGTTGAGGATTTCAGATCTAGAATCTTCAAAGGCCAATATTCTACTCAAAGTTGTTGATTGTTACGTTCATATGGTGACCAAGCATTGCGGCCGCGACTTCACTTGGCGTACATAGCAAGGGTGTACTCGGCGTAAGCTGGTGGCATTATCCTGCGTTTTCAAAAACTGATTTCTTGTTCAGTTGAGATTTTCAAATTTTGCACTGTTTATTACCTGTTGTGTCTTGTTTCCTTTTCCTGCAGCTTCTTAGTTAAGCATCTGTATAGTTAACACAACTTGACCTTTTGCCTGATTTTCTAGATTACACGCTCTTGATGCACAACAATTTTACTTCAAAGCTGCTTGTACCGCCACCAGTAATACGCAAGAGATGTATATGAAGATTGTAATATTGTTTTTTGATCGACAGGGTGTCCTATCTATCATGCACTAAGATTTAGAAATATGTAAGTGCGTTGTAACTAGACAGAATGAAGGTAATGTTGTTTGCCACCGCTTGGAGATACTTGGATTATTTTTTGCATTCTGCCTGATTACATAATTCTTAATTAGTTTATAAACATCTAGAATAATTAAATTAAAAGTGTCAATGAAAAGTTGTAGAGCAATATGAAAGCCTCCCGATACACATTTCTGTTACTGTTACTCATTGTGTGCTACATAAAAGTGTTTTTCCATAGAATAAGCCTGGAAATACACGTGAAGTGTCTCGAGTGGCCAGTCATGTGTCAGTTTTGTGGTGCAAAGCCACGAATACAACTTAAATGGGTTCTTTCAAGAAAAAGACTTAGCTCACAAAATTATCCTGCTTTGTGCAGCCTGTAGAGGCAAGGTTTCTTAGACATGGCCATGGCCCTCAAGGAAGATGCCGAGGCCACAGGCAGTTCCTCCAGTGACCGTGAAAAGGCCCCCGTGGCACAAGTCTAATTTGGCACCCCCACCTTACTCCTGCAGCTTTTCTGTCTACTTAGCTAACCAGGTGAGTCAAACATGGCAAAGGGGAAAAAGAATCAACAGCTTCAAACATAGAACTTGCTCAAGCTCAATGCGTTTTTGGTGTGAAGTTTTTCCGTTATCATTTATCACAAAATGGGTAATAAGTATAATATATGGTCTTCACACGGACACCTCTTTCCCGCAGAGAATTAGCGGTAAAAAAAAAAGCAGCTTATGAAGGCTTGAATATTGGTTAGGATGATGTGGCATAGACATGATAATGATTATGAATGTCTCTGGTGAAGGTAGGGGTAGTAGAGGGAATAATCAAAGTTTATATATAGATTAAAAGGCATTTCATTCGAATGCCAGAATTTTAAATCATCCCAAATAATTCTTGCGTTTTATAGTCTATGCACATTGGGCGACAGTGCTTCTTGTGGCTTGCTTCTTGCTGACACCATTCTTATGCTGCATAATTCACCTGTTTAAATTCCCTATTTCTCCCGTGCAAGCAACTTTACATTCATCATAAGAAACCTTGTACATGAGTTCCAGAAACTTGCTGATGAGATTAGAGGGCGGCTTAGATATGCATTCACGAGCCTCATGTCTTGCAAATGTTATAAATACTCCTGCTAAGCAAGTTCTTGGTGTCATACAAGCTTATTTGCGAATACGAATTTGCCTAAATCGGGAAAACAGTCAATCTAAATCATGTCAAGCGATATCGCTGACAATGCACACGCATTCCAACTGAACTAAATACAAATAAATATAGCACCAAATGCAGAATCATTTGGCTCATATGATGTCATTCTTTCAGTGGGATAATATCTGTCCTGCATTGTAAATCTGGAATCTTTTATAATGCAGACTACTAAATGCCTCATGAGGGTTGTGACGTGAAATATACATCTTGTATTTATTCCTCATTTTTTTTTTTTTACTTTGACCCGACAATGCTTAAACAGCAGTGAAAGAACTGAGATCACAGTTCTTAATACTTTATATTGCTCCAGAAATCCATTTCTCTGCCGATCGCAGCATTTGACACTAACAATTTTTGACAAAAAATGGGAGACAGAAGGCACATAACACTTAGGGTGGTGCTATTCACTTTGATTGTTTGGGAACGAAACCCATAACGTACATGTTATGGCCCTATGTGTCATCACCGTTGAACAACAAGATGGTAGGGGGTTTGCGTTTTGCAAAACTGCATGGATGTTTTTACTGTGTGCAATTAAAATTAGAAACCTTCACAGCTGATACTAAATGCATTCTCCACAGCTTTAGGTTATACAAGTGCACAACAGAACACAGAACACATTCTTTTACCTCGTCACTGCCCCCACTGTTAGGCAAAGTTACACCCTTTGGAGTGCCCCTTCTGCCGCCCAATGATAATCGTCATCTGCCTTGAAGTGTTTCCTTTCTTTAACGCAGCGAGCCCGGTACTTTCCAGTAACGAACAGCATGCACGTTATCAGCATGATAGCATTCCTGACAGGAAAGTAGCGGGCGCGGCGTTTTCAAGAAAGGAAACGCTTCAAGGCAGATAACGATTATTATTGTGTGGCAGAAGGGGCACTCCAAAGAGTGTAACTTTGCCTAAGAGTGCAGATGGTGACTTAGATTCTTCAAGGGTGTTTCATTTTATGGGATGGCACATCGCGCTTCACTTATTTGCAGAATATTGCATTCCAATTGTGTCATATGAGATGAATCTATCATAGAGCTTTAACTTGCCCTAAATTTATTACAGCTGTGTACTGGTAAACTGGCAGCAGCTTGCAGTGCTTGTGGAAAAACAATTGTAACTGCCATATTATGTGTAACTGCTAGTGCATAGGCATCGGCAACAGCAATGGTTAGGGTACACTTGTTTCTTATATTCTGGGGTATGCATCCTCCACGAGAATATAGTTTTTTTCGTCTTCCTCTTTTACCACATAGGAATGTGAAATGGGGTGTAATTTGTAGGGTATACTCTTGCATAAACTTCATGAGCATTTCTTCTTGTCTGTGCCACAGATTCTTGTTGCTATGACTGTAAAAGCAGGGTGCCTGTTTACAGCACTCGTAGGGAACAGTCTGTGAATCTTTAACGAACAGTAAGGATAATGAATAATCGGATCATTTTTAGTTTTTTCAACAAATTTAGTACTTCGCTTTTCACTGTAGTGTTTTTAAAACTCTGATGTTGGTGCAAGGTTTGACTGCAGGATGTCATTTTGTGTGAAAGAGTGCATTTGTGCGCACAACACGTCATCAGCAACATGCTGCTGCACAGAATGGCATTAGCCTTCGTATGCATTGTTCACTCTCTCACAAAGCTGCTGCTCCTTTGTTAGTTGGAAAGTAGCAATAATGTAACGCACATTTCATGTTCCAACAAAAAGAATTGTGCCCTCCTATCCCCTAATTCTCCTCACTTGATGCTTGGTGTTATAATAGCATGGTTGACACCATGAGAGTCAGTGTGGTGTATAATTGTGTCTAAGGTGGGGTGGGGGTGTACAATAACTTAAGCAACTTTTCCAGACGACTTCAATAAGTATTGTGGAATGATGGTTTTTTTTTCACTCACTGTTACCGAGTTTCACTTTGGTTGTGGCAACAAGTATAATGTAGTTCGCTAGCGCTCCTGCCAACACATATAATGTGCAGGCATCTGTGTTGAAAAAAAGACGAGATAATGGTTTGCCAAGAGCTAAGTTCCATTTAGCCCATTAAATTTTGAGCTTACACCGGTGGAAATGACTGGTGAATGAAAGCACACCCAAGAGAACTGCCCATAATATTTTCTTTCATTATAATAATGCTGAAGCTTTGAACTGCATTTGAACTGACTTGTCTAAGAAATTACCCATTTCCTTGTTCAAGTAAGACAAGGGTTCCACAGGAAGACAGAATTTGAAGCCGTCAACAGCAGCATAAATACAAACAGCGCTCGACGTTTTGCAGTCTTGCACTTGGTTATCATATTGTCCATCCCCGTTTTTACAAAGGCCGTTCTTTACTCTTTTATGATCATACCCAGTTTTATTTTATTGTCCCTATGTTTTAATATTTGGTTAATATATCTTTCCTAATCGGCTTTCAACAAAATATGTGTTCATAATGTGCCTTCATTTACCATATACAGTGATCTTAACCAGATGCATCTTGGTACAAAATTTATTTTCCTTAATTCTTCGTTTCCTTTTCCAAAAGTGCAAACTGTTTATCTTGATACCTATTTTGTCTTCTGGGACGATAATGTCTACTGCATTAATGACTGCTTACATGTGTACATCGTTTTCTGTTTTGGTCACCCCTACTGTTAGCAAGTACTGACAGCAGTGCTCATACCCGCTCCATCACAATCACCACTGCTGAGCACACCCTTCCTTCCTTTATTTTAACACTTTGGCTTCTCTTGACCTATTATATGCAACAGTTTCTTCTCCCCCAGTGAGGCTAGGGGCCAGTGAGATATGCACAATCCAAAACAACACAGCCAAGGAAACCATTTGCTACCCTGATGACAACCACCTATGTCAAAATGTTGGCTACAGCAACATCCCTTGTTCCAACAATGTTGGTCTGCTTACATGTTTTTCTAACAGAGAGATTACTGCTTTGTCGTTTTCTGTGATTATACTTTTTGGCGCTTTCTTTAGGATGGATATTCACGAATACTATTTGTTTCTCCTAGCAGCAGCAAGTTTATCCTTGCAAGCGTTTGGGGTCAAGAACAACTTTCACCAGGAAAAGGTACAAGAATGTGATTGAAGAAGATAAAGTTGCTTCTGTGATCAAAGACCTTGAGGACTGAAATGTTGCACCTTTTTATATATGTGCTGTACAATGCATTCATATCACAAAGTGCAAAGTGTTTTATCTCTTCAGCCATGTCTGTGTATTGGCAAGACAATTTTCTCAATGGTGACCTGCAGCTTCGGCTATGAGCGGCCTTCATGACATTTGCATTAAAGGAGATGTACTATCGTGGACAAAAGTACCCTGGAAGTGCGAGCATTGGCCAAATTGCATTTCTGTTCAAGACCTCTGAAAACAGTGGGTCACGTATGCACATTCCGAACGCAGATGTTAGCTCGGCTGATTCCAACAAATAGTGCACCATAAAATTCGGTCGACTCTCGCACGACCTGGGCAATTTTGTCCCCGATGGCACATTCAGCGAACAATGCATATGATCTGCAAGAGGAAATACGGGAAGCACCTGTACTTTAACGGATATAGTACAGATTCAGCATACGGAGTCTTTCGTTTTCGGAATACGGCAAGCACCTGTATTTTAACGGTTATAGTACAAATTCAGCATACAGTGTGTTCCGTTTTCTGAATACGAGAAGCACTGTACTTTAACGGTTATAGTACAGATTCTTATACTACAGAGTCTTCCGTTTTGTAGATACAGAAGCACTCGTATCTTTTATTACGGTCTCTCTTTTACAGTTGTCCGTTCTACGGAAATGACCGTTCTTGATTTACAGAAGAGTTTTCTGTCACAAATTACCAGCAGATTTTCTGTAAAGTAAGGCAATCTTTTTTACATTGCACATTTCCAACGGTAACCTCAAACCAGCTACTCGGGAGCCGGTAATTGTCTCCTGGCAACGATAGTAATAGGCCTCTGGGCTGTTACATGAGCGAATTGCTTGGTTAGGTGTTGTTATCGTGTGCGATACGGGCGCTGTGTTGTGCTTACTAACGAATTTGGGAATTTCGTTTATGAACAGTTTTTCAACAGGGCATCACTGCGCTGTTTACGGTTGTAGAAACAATCAAAAGAAGAGGAATACTCCAAGAAAACAGCTGTGCGGCGCGCACAATGTGGTGCAAGAGTAGTGCGGCTGCAACATCTATTTGTCGCATGGGTTTCCCGCTGATGCGGATTTAAAGAGACAGTGGATCACAGCAGTGAATAGAAAAGATTTCGTCCCTTCGTTATCGTCACGTGTGTGTTCTTTGCATTTTGTTGACGGTAAGCGCAGCGACCAAAACCCCGTGCCTATGCTTCGCCTCGGATACGAGAGAAAGGTAAAGCCTGTATATATGGGTACCGAAACGTCTCCTACGGAATGATACAAAATTATTCGTTACAAGTGCTTAAAGGACAACGACTTCTAGTAAAGTACGATCGTCAACAGCCGGAGAAAAAGGTATAATAAGACTCCTTCTCGACCGAAACGTCAGTATTTGGCGGCGCTTTTTCTTGGGACTGCCGAGAACCTACCACCGACCTCGCTAGCATGCAGTCTCCATCTCGACACTGGGGATGCCGATTTTCTGGAAGACGCTTCCGGGGAAAATGTTGAACTCATTTTTCTGCTCTTCGAGAGCTGTGCAATTCCTGAAACAGCGTAATTTCGCGAGGTAACGTTTTCTTATCGCGCGTTTACAGGAGGACGCCTCCAGCGAAGGTTTGCGTCTGCTCTGTGCTGCCGCTTCTATGAAGGTATGCATCCTCGAGGTTCAAGAGAACACATTGCTCTTAAGAGGGAAGGCTACTTTCGTGCTAGTGACTAGCGCAGAGCTACTGCGAATAAACCAACGTAGGGGTTAGCGCCTAATAGAACGATCCCTTCACTACACTGCACTGCACTCCCGCGTTTTCAATTGTATTTCCTATCTCCAAAGAGCTAACTGCGACACGGAGGCGGTGATTAAAAAGCTGCCGCTCATGCAACCGTGCCGATGGCTGATAAGATAATTGTGCAGTTGCTACTTATCGCACAGGTACTGCGGCGTACACTGTACTTTGGTGCGTGCGACGCAGCAAGCTTCGCTGGCCACGAGGTTCCACTTACAAATAACTGCCCTCACCACTGCGGTTCAGCGCTTCGATATATTCTTTAGCATTATTAGAGACCTCCCTTGTCCTTTCGATCTTTGAATGTCTTACTTTTCTTGCACGCGCACACATACACACACACACACACAAAGTGTGTATGCCACGTCTAAATATACTTGTTTCAGGAACAAGATGAAAATGCTGTAATCACTGCTGCCAAGGCCGTAGTACAGCTTCATCCCATAAAGGTGGGCACACGTCTACGTATTTAGCACTAAATGTGCTATATTTGTAACTGAAGCACCACGTTCAAGCGGGAGCACTGCAATTAAAATCGCTCTAGTGATTTTACTGCAGAATCATGAGGCAATTCAGGCTGCTCCTTCCGGGGAGCAGGACACCGGCAGGGAGCAGCTAGACATGCAGTAATTCTGGGGAGCAGGACACTGGGAGTGAGTAGCAAGACTTGCAGCACACATGTGGTGAGCAGCAGGAATGGAATGCAAGTCGAAATGCTGCAGCACCGGTATGTCTACGTAATTATTTTTTCTGGTACTCTCAAGGGCGCAAAGAGTTATAGAGTAGTGGGAACGTGTTCAACAGTAGAGAAGTAAAGAAAAGCAGGTAAACAATAGAAAAGTAATGTAGCAGGTACACTTATTACAAAATGCCTGCAATTGTACATTTGAAGGATGCAGGAGCTCTAATGTAGGCAGGTTATTCCAGTCGATGCTGGTACCAAAGACCAGCGCCTACCGCAATCACCTGCCATATGCAATTTTTACAGCCTTCAGCAAAATGAACACCTCCGTCTTCGTAGAACGGGCAATACACTAGATATAACAGCGTCAGGAGGTCAGGTGTGTAAGCAACTGTGGTCAGAAAGCATTCTGAAAATGCACGATTGTGATTACTTGTGGCAAGATTTATGTTTACATTGTAGGAATGCCAAAACTAAATCGGAAGCTCAGGAATATATCCTTTCAAAACGTGAGCAAGGGCCACAATAGGCTGATCAGTTAGTTTATTTTTATACCATCGATGTTTTAAAGTAGTCATTGCTGTACTTTGTGTGCGTAAGTCGTTGCGAAGCAAAATAATTTGCACAGACTCTGAAGCTGTTGCTTCACACAATTCGCATTTCAGAGTGTTGTTTGGTTCGGTGATGCTAACAACAACGTACCCACTAGGAGAGAGCGCACAGGATGAGCTATCTGTATTTCTCAGTCTTTGTGCGAGTTTTGATCGCGGCGCCAGCGTGTGGCTGTCCACCGAGTTTACGCTTGCACTCTGTGTTTCCTTTAAGAATGGTTTACCTTGTACATTTTTCCATTGTTATAAGGGAACACACAAGTGCGCGACCAGCAGTTTCAGAGGGCTCCAGCTCTGGTTGGATCAAGGAGCGCCTAAGCAATGTATAGACATAAAGTACGGAGGTAGAGAAGCCTGTGTCATAAGCTGCAGGCATACACTTGCAAGCTTGCTATGGCGGTAAGTTTGATACTGGCACAAAGATGTATTGCTTCCTCTAAACACGGGCTTAGCTGTACTTCTAGGCATAAGCAAACAGCACATGCAGACATTGCTGCGCCAGGAACAAGCTTTTGTACCTTGCCTTCTACTGCAGGTGCAAAACAACCATGCTTGCGCATAAGCGTGAAGTGTCTCTTATCTGCAGACACATAATGGTGTGATATTGTCACGTGGTGGTGACGTTAAGAACACAGTAGCAATACTGTGATAGACAAAACTAACTTCTATTGGGCGAACCTGTGCCCACAAAACAGGCTACACTTATACCACAATCATTGCGGCGAGCACGGTCGGCGATCGTCGAAAATCTGATCAGCGGTTCAAGCGCGTCGGCTTTTATACACAATCGTCGAATGTTCCAGACTAATCGTTGGGACCCGCGTGCCTTCCATAAAGTTCTACATCATTCGCGTCAGGTGAATAAATCAGATAACACAAGGTTCGGCAACAACAGACTGCGGATAGAAGCATCGATAACTTTCCAGAAACTTCGGATACGTGCAAGCGCGTCCCGCGCTGTGCGATAAGATTTGTTAGGCGGTGAAACCTGGTCACCCGATAAATATAAATACACGTGTCAATACCCCCCTCTTAAAAAGCATCGTCCCGATGCTACAAAGAGAGCGAAACACAAAGGGACACTTATTAAACATAAGTAACAAAACAGCGAAAAGAAATGAAGTCCAAAGGTTAGTTACGCGAAGTCCCAAAGTTCGTCAACGCTGGTGGTACGGCTTGAGCCGCACAACGTGGACAATTTCAGGTCGTGAGCGGCGCCGCTGTGACAGCGAAATGCCGTCTGGCACGACCTCGTAGTCCAGTGCACCAATACGTCGGATGATCATGTACGGCCCAGAATAGCGCGCAAAAGCTTCTCGCTCAGTCCTCGTCGCCGTATAGGGGTCCAAACCCAAACACGGTCACCGGGCTGGTACTCGACAAAGCGTCGTCGGAGGTTGTAGTGTCGGCTGTCGGTCCTCTGCTGGTTCTTGATCCGCAGGCGGGCGAGCTGTCGGGCTTCTTCGGCGCGCTGGAAATAGCTAGCGACGTCGAGATTTTCCTCGTCAGTGACGTGGGGCAGCATGGCGTCGAGCGTCGTCGTCGGATTCCTGCCGTAAACCAGCTTAAACGGCGTGATCTGTGTTGTTTCTTGCACCGCCGTGTTGTAAGCGAATGTTACGTACGGCAGGACGGCATCCCACGTCTTGTGTTCGACGTCGACGTACATCGCTAGCATGTCGGCAAGGGTCTTATTCAGCCGCTCCGTAAGACCATTCGTCTGCGGGTGGTAGGCCGTTGTCCTCCTGTGCCTTGTCTGACTGTAGTTCAGAATGGCTTGGGTGAGCTCCGCTGTAAAGGCCGTTCCTGTGTCGGTGATGAGGACTTCTGGGGCACCATGTCGCAGCAGGGTGTTTTCGACAAAGAATTGCTCCACTTCGGCTGCGCTACCTATCGGCAGTGCTTTAGTTTCAGCGAAGCGGGTGAGGTAGTCCGTCGACACAACGATCCACTTATTTCCGGTTGTTGACGGCGGAAATGGTCCCAACAAGTCTATCCCAATCTGCTGGAATGGTCGGCAAGGAGGCTCGTTTGGCTGTAGTAATCTGGCTGGCCTTGTCGGCGGTGTCTTGCGTCGCTGACAGTCTCGGCATGTTCTGACATAACGGGCGACGTCGGCGGTCAGGTGCGGCCAATAATACTTTTCTTGTATCCTTGATAGTGTCAGGGAAAATCCTAGGTGTCCAGCGGTCGGATCGTCATGTAGGGCGTGCAATACTTCTGGACGAAGTCCTGACGGGACAACAAGAAGGTAGTTGGCGCGGACTGGGGAGAAGTTCTTCTTCACGAGTAGATTGTTTTGAAGCGTGAAGGAAGATAATCCGCGCTTAAATGCCCTGGGGACAACGTCGGTGCGCCCTTCCAAATATTCGACGAGGCCTTTTAGCTCCGCGTCTGCCCGTTGCTGTGCAGCGAAGTCTTCCGCGCTTATCATTCCGAGGAAGGCGTCGTCATTCTCGTCGTCTTGCGGCGGCGGGTCAATGGGGGCGCGTGATAGGCAATCGGCATCGGTGTGTTTTCGTCCGGACTTGTAGGTGACAGTGATGTCGGATTCTTGTAGTCTGAGGCTCCACCGCGCGAGTCGTCCTGAAGGATCCTTTATATTCGCTAGCCAACACAACGCGTGATGGTCACTGACAACTTTGAATGGCCTGCCATAAAGATAAGGGCGAAATTTAGCTGTAGCCCAAACGATGGCGAGACATTCCTTTTCGGTCGTAGAATAGTTGCCTTCCGCTTTTTACAGCGACCGGCTAGCGTAAGCTATCACCTGTTCGACTCCGTTTCTCCTCTGGACTAGAACGGCACCGCGGCCTAGGCTACTGGCGTCAGTATGGATTTCTGTATCGGCGTACTCGTCGAAGTGCGCAAGTACCGGCGGCGACTGCATGCGTCGTTTGAGTTCTTCAAATGCGTCGGCCTGCGGTGTTTCCCACTTGAACTCGACATCACATTTCGTTAGATGTGTTAGCGGCTCTGCGATGCGTGAAAAGTCCTTGACAAAGCGCCTATAGTAGGCACACATGCCAAGGAACCTACGCACTGCCTTCTTTTTGATGGGTTGCGGAAACTGTGCGATTGCAGCTGTCTTTTGCGGGTCTGGACGGACACCAGATTTGCTGATTACGTGGCCTAGGAACAGAAGCTCCTCGTAAGCGAAGCGGCATTTTTCCGGCTTCAGAGTAAGCCCTGACGACTTGATGGCTTCTAGTACTGTGGCAAGCCGCTGGAGGTGATCGTCGAAATTGCCGGCGAAGACGACGACGTCATCCAAGTAAACGAGACAGGTCTGCCACTTCAGTCCTGCTAATACTGTGTCCATGACGCGCTGGAACGTTGCAGGCGCCGAACACAGTCCGAATGGCATAACCTTGAACTCGTAGAGGCCGTCTGGCGTGATGCAGGCGGTCTTTTCGCGATCCCTTTCGTCGACTTCTATTTGCCAGTAGCCAGACTTGAGGTCCATCGATGAGAAGTATTTAGCATTGCAGAGCCGATCCAATGCGTCGTCTATCCGTGGGAGGGGGTATACGTCTTTCTTCGTGATTTTGTTCAATCGACGATAATCGACGCAGAAACGTAGGGTTCCGTCCTTTTTCTTCACTAAAACAACTGGAGACGCCCACGGGCTTTTCGAGCTTCTGGATGATGTCATCGCGCAGCATTTTGTCGACTTGATGTCTTATAGCTTCGCGTTCTCGCGTCGAAACTCGGTAAGGGCTCTGGCGGTGTGGTCGAGCGCACTCTTCGGTTATTATGCGATGCTTTGCGACTTGGGTTTGTCGAATCCTCGATGACGTCGAAAAGCAGTCTTTGTATCGTCGAAGCAGACTTCTGAGCTGTTGCTTCTTAATCACGGGGAGACTTGTATTTATGTCGAAGTCTGGCTCGGGAACTGCGGTCGTCGGGGTAGATGCAACAGAATCCGAGAGGACAAACGCATCGCTGGTTTCCTGAAATTCCTCGATGTATGCGATCGTCGTGCCCTTGTTGATGTGCTTGAACTCCTGGCTGAAGTTTGTCAGCAACACCTTCGTGTTTCCTCCGTGCAGTCGAGCGATCCCTCTTGCGACGCAAATTTCACGGTCGAGCAGTAGACGTTGGTCGCCTTCGATGACGCCTTCGACGTCAACGGGTGTTTCGGGGCCGACCGAAATGACAATGCTGGAGCGAGGCGGGATGCTCACTTGATCTTCGAGCACCCTGAAGGCGTGGTGACTACGAGGGCTCTCCGGCGGTATCGCTTGATCTTCCGACAACGTTATTGACTTCGACTTCAGGTCGATGATTGCGCCGTGTTGGTTCAGGAAGTCCATGCCGAGAATGACGTCTCGTGAACACTGTTGGAGGATAACGAAGGTGGCAGGGTAAGTCCGGTCATGAACGGTAATTCTTGCCGTGCAGACTCCAGACGGCGTGATGAGGTGTCCTCCAGCGGTTCGAATTTGAGGGCCTTCCCACGTAGTCTTAACTTTCTTCAACTGGGCGGCGATGTGTCCACTCATGACGGAGTAATCAGCCCCTGTGTCGACTAAGGCAGTGACTGCGTGGCCGTCGAGAAGCACGTCGAGGTCGGTGGTTCTTTGTCTGGCGTTGCAGTTAGGTCGTGGCGTCGGATCACGGCTGCGTCGTGTTGTACTGAAGTTGGAACGTCGCGTCGTCAAGTCGTCGTTCGTCGGTGTAGTCTCGCCTTCCTGACTTCGTCGGGACGGCGGCGTGTCGTTGTTATGTCGTCGAGATCGTTTCGTCGTCGTCTTCATCGGCGGCGGAGGATCTTCGTCAGTTCGACGAACAGCAACCGCACCTCCATCGGTTGCTGCTTTTAGTTTTCCGGATATGGGCACGCTGACCGGCCCCGGGCTGGGCCAGTGTATGGTCGGCGCTGCGGCGACAGGTAGCGGCCTGGTGATGGCGAACGGGAAGGCCGTCGAGGGCTCCACTGAGTAGCGGCGAGGTAATCGGCGATGTCACGTGGGCGCTCGCCAAGCTGTGGACGCGGCGCGTTGACGGCGAAACCTCGCAGTCCCATCTCCCGGTACGGACATCGTCGGTAGACGTGACTCGCTTCTCCGCAGTGGTAGCAGAGCGGGCGGTGGTCAGGAGCACGCCAGATGTCCGTCTTCCTCGCGTAGGTGCTCTGGGTGACGGGTGGTCGTGATGGCGGCGGCGGCGGCGGGCGACGAAACTGTGGCGTGACAGGGCCCTGGCGCGGTCGCGGAGGGGGTCCTTCACGGCGCGTGACGGCGGCGTAGGTCATCGCTTGCGGCTCACCCTGCGGCGATTCAGGGGCTACTCCCAAGTCATTGTTGGAGCTCCTCACGCATGGCGTCGGCAATCGAAGCCACTTGAGGCTGTGATGATGGGAACAGCTTTTGTAGCTCCTCCCGCACGACAGCTCGGATAGTCTCGCGTAGGTCGTCGGCGGCCAGTGACTGAACTGCGGCGTAGTTTGTCGAGGTCGTGCGGCGGTCGAATTGCCGGTTTCGCATCTCGAGTGTCTTCTCGATGATGGTGGCCTCGTGAAGAAACTCGTCGACGGTCTTCGGTGGGCTTCGTACCATTCCGGCAAAAAGTTCCTCCTTCACACCACGCATCAGCAGGCGGACTTTCTTCTCCTCGGGCATTTCAGGGTCGGCGTGGCGGAAGAGACGGCTCATTTCTTCCATGTAGATCGCGGTCGTCTCATTAGGTAGCTGCACCCGGGTTTCCAATAGCGCTTGGGCTCGTTCTCGGCGTACGACGCTTGCAAATGTCTGCAGGAAGCCGCTTCGGAAAAGTTCCCACGTCGTTAGGGTGGCTTCTCGGTTCTCGAACCACGTCCTGGCCGCGTCTTCCAATGCGAAGAAGACATATCGCAGTTTGTCGTCGCTGTTCCAGTTGTTAAACGTAGCGACTCTCTCGTACGTCTCAAGCCAGCCTTCCGGGTCCTCGAAAGTTGAACCACGGAACGTCGGAGGCTCCCTGGGCTGCTGTAGCACGATGGCCGATGCCGGGGCTGCCATTGGGGTGGACTTGGTGGCAATCTTTCTGGTCGTCTCAGGCAAAAGTCCGTGCTCCGGGGGCAGTTGTTGAAGACGGCGGCTTGCTCGATGGTCCGGGACTGCGTTGGTGTTGTCTTTGCGTTCCGGGCTTGGATCACGGCTTGTCGGGGGCGTCCGGTACATGGACCAAAAGCACCTCCACCAGATGTCACGTGGTGGTGACGTTAAGAACACAGTAGCAATACTGTGATAGACAAAACTAACTTTTATTGGGCGAACCTGTGCCCACAAAACAGGCTACACTTATAGCACAACGATAGCGGCGAACACGGTCGGCGATCGTCGAAAATCTGATCAACGGTTCAAGCGCGTCGGCTTTTATACACAATCGTCGAATGTTCCAAACTAATCGTTGGGACCCGCGTGCCTTCCATAAAGTTCTACATCATTCGCGTCAGGCGAATAAATCAGATAACACAAGGTTCGGCAACAACAGACTGCGGATAGTAGCATCGATAGCTTTCCAGAAACTTCGGATACGTGCAAGCGCGTCCCGCGCTGTGCGATAAGATTTGTTAGGCGGTGAAACCTGGTCGCTCGACAAATATAAATACACGTGTCAATATCCACTGAGAGTAAAATCTGCATCCTAGCAAAACCTACTCTATGGTGACAAATATCTTTAAATTTTGGAGTTGATGCCTACTTATGTGGTTCGTACTAACCGTGTACTCAACATAATGAGCCTGCGGGGTTCTGAAGCTTATGTACACTGCCCACTGGTGCAAATATGCGGCTGGTGGACACAGTGGGAGGACGATTCATATGAGGACCACACATATGTCCAGCATCTCCCCATTTGGTTCAAAGAAAAATCATTTGCTGAATCACTAAAAAGGGACAACATATTATTTTACACTGGTCAATCCCAGACTCTGTTCGACAGAATTATAAGAGCAGTTTCTATCCTGGCAAAGAAACTAAGTGTTCTCACACGTGCTGCCCAGTTATTAATGTGCCCCATGAGGCTTCCTCTTCAGCTGTTGTATGGTAACTTTGCACGAATTTTCCAAACCTCTGTGTCGAGTGTTGGCAACCGCGTGTCGTACATACTCAGCCTGTTCTGCAAGATCCCGAAGAAGGTTGTCATCTGGCTCCCAAAATCCCACATTCAAAACAGCATGCTAGATTCCTTCATCGAAAATAAGCATGAGGACACCACATGCATTTTCGATTGCACAGAGGTGTTTTTGCAGCGCCCCAGAAAGCTGATGGCGAGGGCACAAACATTCAGCAGCTACATAGCACATAACACCGTGAACTTTCTTGTAGCGATTGCCACAAATGGGTCTATAATGTCTGTGTCCAAAGCTTAAGGAGGGCGTCCGTCGGACGAATTTATTGGCTAACAGCAGTGACATCAGCGACTACCTGGTGCATGGCGATGTTGTCATGGCAGACAGGGGTTTCGAGCTCACAGATGAGATGCAACTCGAAGGCGTTCGATTGAACACACGGGCATTTACAAAAGTTATGGGGGCTCTTATTCATCATTGTTGTTCTGTGCTGTTAATTAGAGTTATAGTGCTTTGCTGGATGGAATGAAGGAGTGATAGTAAGTAGAAGTGCAAGGCATTGCCGGTTTAGGTGCGACCTAACAAAGACGGCTCAAAAAGCTAGGGGCATGTTTTCTTTGCTTCAGGGTCCTTTACCATCTGAAATTGCAAGTACTGTACCTTATAATGATAACCTGATCTGTCGTTTTTTTTCAGAACTCTTGACGTGAATTGTTGCAGCTTTAATACTATACCTATACATGTTTTACTGGAATTGCACGAAGCAGCTGCAGCCTTAGTGCCCAAGGAAACTGAGGCTTACCTATATATTATAATGTATTTGGCTTGTTTTGTACCTTTTACATGCTTTATTGTTGTGCTGCTTAAGGTTTCAGTAAAAAGATGTGAAGAAATTTATTTTTAGCTTCTGCGTCGGCACAATATGTAACGCCACAATTACAGCATGTGGTATATTGGTACCAGTAGACATGCCACTAAATTTCAATAGGTCTAAGCCTTGTATATAACATAAGGCATTCCATGTGTTTAAGCAATCACTGAAGCCTGGAGGTTCAGGAAAAATTCCAATTTTTTTCTCGCCGTCTCTACCCTGCCTACTTAAGTAATATACATATTGAGGGTGTGGGACCATTTTATTCAAACCTTTAAAGGAATAGAAGTGGCTCTTAAGATTTTCCCGAATATTTTAGCTTTGACACTTAAATTCCCTTTTTGTGTGTCATCATGGCAAAACGACAATAGTAACTTAATTCATATAACCAAAACTGGTATGCGACAACATCTCGATCCTTAGGCATAGGCTAGTTATAGATCTATGCAGGTATACAAAGAAAAGCAAACGATTCAGACACGGGCACAATCGTTTCTTGTTTTGGATCAAACAAACAAAGAAAAAGAAAAGAAGGAAATGCAACCAAACAAAAACCAATAAACTAAGATACATACCACCACAGGAGCGAAAAAGCCATGGCCCCCACTTAATAGGGCGCGCGCCATTCCCCACATGCCGACGACACAGCCATCGGCACCCAGAAACGAAAAGGTTTAGTTGCAGGCCAAACTGCTAATTGCGGCCCACGACAGGAGCCCCATACTACCAGTGAGGCAGCACGCATCCGAGACCAGACTCATGACCTGCTTCCCGCGGCAGCGCGCACACATAGATGCTTGCGATAAGAATACATGAAACCGTTACAGAAAAGAATTGGTTGAAGATTTGTGGCTTTATCTGCTTGCAGAATGGTAACAGGTAATTATTATTCACTCAGCGCAGCATGAATGTACACTGATATGCTGTATATGCGTTTGATGCACGGTGTGTCGAGTAAGAACAAGGGTACACCGGCATTTACACTCACGTTACTATACATCCATAAACACATACATAGAAAGAACAAGAAAGCATAACATCAACGCTGTATCCAGTTGTTGACATCATAACTTTTGGGAAAGTCTAATCAGTTTTGATCAGAAAGAGCGAATTATGTTACAATAGTATTAAAATTTACGGACTGCCTAATGTTTGCAGGAAACGAGTTCCATATTTTGACATCTATGTAATGTATGTGTCGCTGGCCGTACTGGTTGTGACATATCGGGACGAGAAATTTCTCTAGGAAGGCTGAGCGACTGTTAAATGTCGATTCATCTTCAGTTTCGTTTAAGCTGGTCACCTGGATGCAGACAACAACCACTTGTTTATTTGAAAAGTAATGATGAAACATCACTTCATGAGCAGAGAAAGCAGAACGTGTTTAGTTTTCTCTCTGAATTAAGGCTGCCTGGCATGTATGTGAAAATAGTGACACTATGACATCCACATTGCTGAGACTAAGAAGTTGTAGCCTCTTGCCCGACAGCATTTTAAAAATGAGCTCAGGCTTTTCTAGAAAGGAGGAGTGAAAGACGACTCTGAAGCTACACTACATGTGCTACCTCGAAGGAAAGATGGAGGGTTTACTTATTACTCGAGAGACACTATGCAGAGAGAAGGAAACAATAGTAGGGCTTCCTCATGCTTC
This sequence comes from Dermacentor andersoni, assembly GCF_023375885.2. NCBI lineage: Eukaryota > Metazoa > Arthropoda > Arachnida > Ixodida > Ixodidae > Dermacentor > Dermacentor andersoni. The sequence goes on from NC_092818.1 coordinate 35,110,570, forward strand.
TGAGTCTGCGGGCCCCTTTCTGCAAGATCACTCATGTATAAAAACGAGCGCATGTGTAAAACTAACATACACTGATTATAAAAAAAATAGAGAACACTGATCCTTGGGCATGTTGCATAAGTGCTAACTTCTGCATTACCATAGCAGGAAAAGCACAACTGAGTGACAAAGAGGTGACGAGCTCAAGGCGCATTGCATTTGTTAGAATTCATGTCGAACGTGCAATCACCAGGATTAAGACTTACAAGATCTTTAAGCAAGCACCTCCGATATGGTCAATGAAAACCATTAGCAGCATGGTATTTGTGATAAAAATTGTAACAGCGCCAACACATGCAGCCACAAAGTAACAATGACGAGACACAAGCTCTGTGTGTCTCGTCTTTGTTACTTTGTGGATGCATGTGATGGCTCTGCTACAATTTTTATGTCAAGTATGCACCAACTCGCCCAGAAAGAAGTTTTAATTGTATCTGTATGTGCAGGACTCTACAACATGAAGTCCGAATTGATCAAGAAGCCAAGTGCTTAGGAAATTAAACAGACTTGCTTGTATTGGTTTTACTTTATGCCATTGCATCCTGCTCTTGCACTCTGTGGTGCAGTTTAAGTGTTGAATGAGATAGAAGAGCACAGTGCAAATGGATTGCAAATCTCCATGGCTGTATCATTCGCAACATGGCCAATGCCACATGCTCTTTTTCATGTACTCCAGTGCAGTATTAAAAAGTACTTACACACATGTTCATTATTTTTCATGGTATACGTTTGACTAATTGTTGAGTACTGGTTAGGTACATCTAGATTTCCATTATTGTGCATGTCTACCATGCGTGGAAGCAATTCAGCGACGTAGAATTTCTTGAGCCGTGGCATATTTCTGGCTATGTAGGCAGGGTCAAAAGGGACGTCAATTAGCAAATCACTTTGAGCGCTCCATGCATAAAAAAAGCAAAGTGGCTTCTCAGTGCATAGCAACTGAAATTGCACCTGGCTCTAATAGCCATTTGGCCCATTTTCTGCCAGGAAAAATGCCACGTCCTGGCTAAGCCTGACATCGTACTTTCCGTGCCTAATTAGCTGTGTGATGTCACGCACATATGGACATTTTATTTCAACAATGGCATTTGGATGGTAAATCATGCGATCAGGACTAGCCGAAATCTACGGAAGCTGTTGGTGTACTGACGTGCCTAGTTCTCTAACTAAAAAAAAGAAAACCTTCTTTTCTTCGAGAATTGAACATGGGCAACTGCCTCCATTTGTTTGCCATGTTTTGTGACTGCGCTGCCAGAGAACTCTGGGGAAAGCATTCGTCTTGGAGCTTTTTTTTTCCTGCGGTGGTTTCCCTTTTTGGCACTTTGACCACATTTGACGCAGTCAGGCGCAGTCTGCGAGAAAACATCCACAGCTCAGAAATCTGGTTGGTAGTGTTCAAGCTGAGAGCAGCAGCAGCTGCTGTAGATCAGGATACATGCTTATCATAATATGTACAGCACAATACACAGCCATTTGGAACATTGTCTCCTATGTGGTCACCTTGACCCGCCGTAGTTGCTCAGTGGCTATGGTGTTGGGCTGCTGAGCACGAGGTTGTGGGAATGAATCCCGGCCACGGCGGCCGTATTTCGATGGGGGCGAAATGCGAAAACACCCGTGTACTTAGATTTAGGTGCACGTTAAAGAACCCCAGGTGGTAAAAATTTCCGGAGTCCTCCACTACTGCGTGCCTCATAATCAGAAAGTGGTTTTGGCACGTAAAACGCCATAATTTAATTTAAATTTTGTGGTCACCATGCGCCTTGTCCACAAGAATATCCGCTGTAAGATGCTGTTGCCTTGGAGGTGCGTTCAGTGTCTCATATAGGAGTGTACTTGCATGAATACATAGTGAAAGATAACGGTATTATATAACCAACCAACATCGTTCTGTCAGCACCACTACACGAACTAGTGAGTTAGGCAAATGTACTATGCTATGCAGATAAACAATCAACAATACAAAGGCATGACACAATTTTAGGTAATTTTAATTTAGGAAGGATATCGTACAACATTGTTGAAAGTTTATTGCAGAGCGACGGCTCCTAGATGCTCTACAAGTTTGATTTTTATTAAGGTATGCTACTATAAGGTAGCAGTTGTTTGCACAGCTCTATGCTTTAAGATATTGCTGCTGTTGAAAGACAGAAATTGTAGCTGTACTGCTAGCAGTGCCCTCAATTAAAAGATGACCATTTCAAATTATATATTCCAGTAACTACACCAGGGCCATTACACTCGTTTTTCCAAAATATTGTTCTCAGTAAAACAGAAACGTTGTATCACACAGCGCACAAGACATATTCAATACCTCTGTTGCTTTAACAAAACTTCTAGAGCACTGAGATAGCAAGTGTCCTCCTGCGCATTAAAAATGTAATCCATGCTTACTACAAGTTATCTTATGATGAAGGTGGCAAATCGCAGACACTTTGCAGTGCTTCATCGAGATACTGCGTTTTTATCGCTGCTTGTGTAACAAAATAACTTGAGCTGTTCACCTTCTTTCGTCATAATCGCGTTTACAATAAACACCTGCATTACAAAATGTCAACACGTTTACGGTAAGTACGAGTATAAGTGCACAGCAAGCTCTTAATAATTTATAAGCAGATTACTACTTTCATATCACTGCTGATCACAGTAATATGGCTGACGGCATAATCTTTTGTCCATGCCCATCCTACATGAATTCAAAGTGCTGCCACTCATTGATTCTATATATTCCCGCCTGTAGTTTGCTATATGACAGTACGGTAGCATCTGTAATACCTACCAGGAATGGTGAAACGGTCGGAAAATGGCAACTCTTAATGCAGATTTCGTATGTCTTCTAATGGTGGCACGACAGTTGGCCTTCAACACCCCGCAGACTGAGGATCCACAATACCTTGCTCAAGATGAATGTCTATATCTTCAAGCACAGCAGGCTGAAAATTTCACTTTGTGCCTGAGTTGCAGGCTGCGGTTTGGTCAGTGCATGTCTTGGTTGTCCACCCTTGACAAACTACCACATCAGTTTTCCATAAAATGGCTACAACGTGGCTGCAGACTTTACCTCGGCCAGCCATACATTTGCAGCCAGCTGTGATTGCCTCCCCACTTTTTTTTTTGCACAAACCCATGCATTACGGGGTGTGCCACTGATAGGTTGCGATGGAGACACTTCCCCTTTTACATAGCTGAGCTCTAGGTCAATGCGGAGTATGAACAGTTTTCCAACCCGTCCACCCTGGAAATGGTTGTATGACTCCAGTGATTTCTAACTCCTTACAGCCTGCAGGTTGCATGGCTTGGAATTCAATAGATAAAAAATTATATCGGGGGCTCTCACAGCAGGCCACTCTCGCATGTCCTCTGGCTATATCTTCACCAGGCCAGGGTGGTCATAACTGCCGGCATATACAAATAAAGCCAGAACAAAATGAAGCTTAAGCTAGGCTTGCTGGTTTTCTTCGATGGATAACAATTTGCATTCATTAATTGCACATAACAAATGGTGAGAAGTGATGAAGGCAATAACAGCAACGATAGGTTACAACTGTGTCATAAATCGTGACATAATGATTGCAACTCTATCGCTCTTGCACGGACACATTCATTCACGATCCGTCTATCGCGATTGAGCTTATCGATCACGATTCTGGGCTGTCGCCTACCTCCCCTAATCAAGCTCTGAGCTCGGCCAACGCGATCCAAATCGTTGCACCGTAGAGCAGCAATTCGACGCCGGCAGGAGAGCAAAATCTGACGGGATATCTCGGTCTCATGCTGGAGCAGATCGCTGCGAGTCAAAGGTGAGCTTTCTTTCATTAGCTTCAATAAACCACCAATTTTGACCGCGTACGAAAACACACGAAGCACTACGTCGTAACGGTAGACCGAACTAATCTCATGGAAGACAGCGAGCGCTCGCCTTGGAATTACGGCGCTATTGCGCATCAAGATTTACCAGAGCTAGCAGAAAACTTTCTTGTGCCACCGGCCGGCTATACAGCGTCGAAGTAGCGGGATTTGGCTAACTGTCCTGGAGCAATGTTGAATTTGTAAGGAGACATTTACAGAGTGCGAGCATGCCATTTCATCGTACTCGCTTGGAGAATTGTCAATACGACGCTGTCGTGAACATCAAACCAGTGAAATAAATCGGTAACATAGTGAGTGGTCTTATCTCCCAAGTCAATGGGTTCCCTAGACGCACCAGCGCAAGGCATCGCCGACTGTGCGGATGAAGACGCCATCTGGAACGTGAGCGCGCACGTAGAGCGCGCACCGTACGTGCACCCACACCAGAACACGCGAAACACTGGCGATGCTAGCCTTTGTGTCATGATCTAGGCCCAAGAGATGCGCAAATTAACCAAGCCAACGTTTCTGCAAGGCTTACATAGACCGAAAACGAGAGGTTGGAGACACACGTTGCGTTGAGCGTGCGTGACTGGACGGAAAGACTGGAGAGTAAAGAGCCCAAGATGGCATCGCCGTCAGACGTCGCTAGCGGCGCAGTATGACGGTGTCCAAGCGGGCTCCAGTGGAGAGGTCTCTATGCTGGAGCCGCGCTCATTTTCTTCTAGGAATATGGTCGCCGGCGGCTTCACGCACTCCCGCAGGCGGCGGCTGGGACTGGCGCTCCAGAAGTTAAAGTATACAACCTCCTTGCATAGAAACGACAGCATGGTTGCTAATAGATTGTTGGCTTGGATATGTCTGACATGATGCCCAAGGTGGCACCCTGTCTTCTAACGCGCTCTTGCGCTCTTATGTTCGCGTCCTTAAGCCACCGGGTACAGCAGGCCAGCGGGCGAGCGTAGACGCCACTGCGCATGTTGTACCACGCATGCGCACTGTAGTCTACGTTAGCCCACTGGGCATGCTGGTCTGCTGGCTCGCTGAGCTATATCTCTCTTATCTCTTGAAGGGACAGCGTCGAACATACTGCAAAGGTGCTTGCGTTGAGCGGATGTAAGGCGAAAAACTCTGTTCTAAACTGTCTCTTCGCTAACCTGTGCAGTAAACCGATATTTATAGTATTCCCGCTAACGCACGGGTCACGAGTATGGCAACCATAACCGCAAGAGTCACAGTATGGTCCTAAGTTGTCGTGACAGCGCAGCTTTAGTTGACAGAACCTTTCACGAAGGGATACGCGGCGAGGTACGGCCAATGGATAAGTAATTCCCAAGATAGGTATTTGGTAAACGTTAATTAACAAGAACGGTGGGTGCTTATACTACCGCAAAGGATTCATGCTGGGTGGTGACTCGAATCATTTACTCGCTACATCACACATCTACACTAAAATAAAACTGGTTTCGGAAATTCCCGTTTATATTGTCTCGACCATTAACTGCGACTTCCCCTGCCAACTGGACTTTATTTTTTTTCTCTTTTGGTACCTCGCTCCTTTCCCAATGAACGGAGACGTGCTTCCACCGACGTTCGGTTCTCATTTTTTTAATGAATTCGACCACTCATTTATTTAATCCTAAATTGCAGCAGAAAATAGCGCCTCTTCATCTCCATAATCTTGCTCTCTCTCACGTGAAATCTGCCATCGCAAAACAGTGCTGTTGTGTTGCATATGGCTGGGCGTCACATATACAATTTTCTAGAAATGTCCAGCAGCGCGCATGCCACTTCTCGGTCACTTCTCTGTCAGTTTTCTGCCACTTCCGCACTCAGCGCTTTGCTCCGTGAGCAACTATTACCCAGTCCGAAGGGAGACCACTATTGGAGAAAAATATCCTGGGAACTTGGTCGAAGCATTATTCCATTCACAAGGCCACAAAACACCAACTGTGCTTCTTGAAAGTGGCTGCACTGTGTTTATTGCAGGCTTCACTCTCGCTATCTCTTCGTTCTTTTCCCTTATTTCTCTATTTATATTTTAATACGTAGCATTAGGATTGTTACAGTGCAAAAAAGTGTAAGCGTCTGCGATTTGGCAAGCTGGTCACGTGTGAGAGGTAAAGGGGAGGTGGGACATATATATGGTGGTACGCTCCAGACCCCGCCATCGGTTACACTTCGCTCCTAGAAGAGGCAGGACGTGTGTCGAGTGAGGTACTGAACAACACTGCAATTCAGCAAACTTGGCATAAATCATGGATCCGGGAACTCACAGAGGGGCGACTTAATGCTTACTTCATTTCTCATGCATTCACCGCTAAATTACCCTATTTTTTCCCTCCCCACATATACGGTAGCCAGTCGGGCACGTCCATAGTTAAACTCCTTGCCTTTCGCACTTCCATTAGCTCCCTTTTCTTTAGTATGGTGCACATCTTTTTTGTCGGTGGCCTCCCTCATCTCTCACAGGAAGCAGCATAAAATTAAAGCAACCTAGCTGCGCTATTCGAGGGCAGCTTTTTTCGGATTCCTGATGCCTCTATTTAAAAGATACATTTTCTATCCAAGCCTAAATGAGAGCGACAGAGGCTAGGTGAGTTACGGTGCCTAGTGTGCTTCGACTAACGACGCTACTCAGGGAGAACTTTTGTCTTTTGCATGGTTGTGAATCGGAGTGAAGGACAGGATGGTAAGACGACTTCCCGAAATGAAAAATTTGGAATGACCCTTTATTCGAAGGTTGCACGTACACCAAGGACCCACAATACGAAAAACCAAGTGGGTATCAGCTTTCAAAGGAGTAAGTGAGATGAACCGTTTTCAAGTAGACAGGCTTTTAATTATGCTAAGGATATTTTTATTGAAATTTTCTTTCTTGCCATCAGGCGAAAGCAGATTAATAAGCATTTAAATTTTCTTTATTCTCGAGACGTTCTGTGAGTGTCCAGGTTGCTGTCATTTACAACTTCTTAGATTAAGAAGTCAGATGTGAATATTAGATTATTTGTATAAATGAATAAACGTACATGCAACAAAAATCCTATTGGATTTCTCAGTATTCACTCATTGAAGATGTAGCACGTCTACACTGTCAAGTCGTAGTGATGTGAAGAACAAGGCTGTTCCAAAAGAGTGAGTCACGAATATAACTCATTATAAGGCGGGCTTGCGCTGGAAAAGAATATAGCAATCCAAGCACGACGATGGCGCGGAAAATAGTGCATCATTTGCATCTGATATACCAGAGACGGTCGCCCAATCCCCAGGGTCGATTCCATCCGAGTACTGGGAATGATTATCGAGGCGGGCGGATCAAACATCCAAACGGTCCACAAGCTGACGACAAAGACGGACAACGCAGTACGACTTGTACGCAGGGTGGCCAACCGTCACCACGGCCTCAAAGAAGACAATCTGCTGCGTCTCGTACACGCGTTCGTCCTATGCCACTTCACCTACGTCGCAGCAATGCATAAGTGGAAACAATCGGAGCGTGACAAGCTCAATGTACTCATACGAAAGGCAGTGAAGCGGGCCCTTGGGCTCCCGATCACGACGCCGACGTTTCGACTCCTCGAGCTCGGTGTGCACAATACCCTCGAAGAGATCGCTGAGGCTCAGGAGAGAGCGCAGATGATACGTCTGACGATGACGAAGACTGGCCGTCACATCTTGCGCGAACTGGGGTACTTTCCACCGAACACCCAGGATCCCCCGGAGCTTACGCCGGTTCCCCGCGAGCTCCGCGACCTGATCACAATCGCACCCATTCCGCGAAACGTCCATCCGGAACACAATCGAGGCAGGCGCCTAGCCCGGGCCACCGCGTTCCTCAAACGAATAAACGAGAAAGCCGACGACGTCGCTTTCGTGGACGCCGCCGCCTACCGGTGCAACCGAGCCTACGCCGCGGTAGCCGTCTCGTCCTCGCAACGGACTTTAAACGCCGCAACGGTACGCACACGTGATCCCGAGGTGGCGGAGCAAGTGGCCATAGCCCTGGCAATGCTCGACGATAAGCGAACAACAATATTCAGCGACTCGAGACCGGCCATCAAAGCGTTCGAGAGAGGAGTCGTCTCCGTCAAGGCGTTACGCATTCTCCGCGGCGCTGATCCAAGCACCCTCAAACACCACACCGTCGTCTGGTTTCCCGCCCACCTGGGTCGGATCCCGGGCGCCCCGCCCAACCTCAACGAGACAGCCCACGACGCTGCGCGCGCGCTTACCGACCGCGCCGTCACCCCCGGGCAACCACGTCTCGATGAGTTGGAGGCGAACAGGGACGCCCCAGTAACCTACAATGAAATAACCAAACACTTTTACTTGGGACGACGTCTCTTTCCGCCCCCGCACCCCAAACTAAACAGGCCACAGGCGCTTACGCTACGCTTATTACAGACAGATACCTATCCGAACCCCGCCACCTTACACATCATCTACCCGGACGTCTACCCAGACAATGCGTGCCCCTCGTGCGGGGTCACGGCGACACTCGCACACGTGCTCTGGGAGTGCAGAAACGCTCCACCCGACTCTACCTCCGACAAGTGGGAGAGGACGATACGAAGTCCGCTCCTAGAAGATCAGCAATGGGCCGTCCAGCAGGCTCGCGCAGCGGCCGCCAGGTACTCCCTGTCGGTCCCTGCGTGGGAGACGCCCACTGCGCGCTGACGTGCGTCCTGCAGGACTTCTATTAAAGTTTTTCCAATCCAATCTGATATACGAATCAAGGAATCCATTCATCAGATTGGAAGGGCCGTACATTGTAGCGCAATCACGGGCGCTTAAATATGATCGAGAATGTATACGCCAGTATTCGCGTCACGCGCGCACTCTGATTAGATAACTCTCTTTCGTTATTGAACTCGTGGCGGAATTCTAGATACTTGAAATACATGCATGCGCGTCTTGAGCTATGCGATAACTTTGAAACAGTAGCGAGACGTTAAAGGAAGCTCACCCGTAAAAAAAATAATACATAATGTACTGTTGCTTCAAATATTATCTGAAATATAATGCTTGTGGTAAAATAGGCCCCCAAGACGGCACAGTGGCGCAGACATACCGAAAATTCCAGGGCTCAACAGTTTCAGAGTACTGGTAGTTATTAAACCAGTGTTTCGCGGGTCAACGAAGCCCTGTAGTCGGGAGGCCAGTTCAATCACGCCACTGTGTCGGAGCTCATATTTCACGTCACTTTACATATGTCAGCAATAACTGCCCACAAAATCACGGTATTTACTTTTTTAGTTCTTAACATTAGACAGCCCAAATATATGCCGCAAACACTCATCCAAATAGATTAGTACTTTTCATTCTAACGTAGTACATCTCCGCGCTGCTCCATCTGTTGCAATGATGATGTTGGGGTTTAGTGGCGCAAGGGCCAGGTATGGCCAAAGAGCGCCATGCTAGTGGTAATGAATATGCAGTGGTCTGATGGGTTCTGTGAATTTATACTGACATGGCTGTAGAGAGGGCTAAAAGAGTTGGTGTAAATTGCATAAAATGTACACGTAACAAAATTATGGCAATGATTAATGACGTGTACTATGATCACTAAAATGCATTAAGAAAGCATGATGCATTATATAAGATATGCGAGATGCTAAAATTGTCTAAGAGCACTACTGCCTCGCCAGAGCCCTTGAAACGCAAGGGCTGAGAGGCACGTTCTATATGAAACAGCTGTCATAGCGGCATCCTCTGAAGAGAGGAGACGCTACGAACGTATTGAGCTAATTACATGTAACACAACATCTTTCAGGAAGTCAAGGACTGCGTTAGTGTCAAAGAGCGGTTCTGGGCCGAGCAACATTACAGGATGAAGGGGAATGTGCTGCCGGTATGCTAACGGAAAATGTTCCTTTCTGTCAGATTCGGCTTTCCGACACTCCACGAGGACGTGGAGGATGGTGAGCCGCTCACCACCTCTACCACAGGTTGAAGGTTCATTGCCAGTCAATAGAAAATTGTGAGAACTGTATGTGTGTCCTATTCTTAGTCGGCAGAATAGGACGTCAACTCTTCGCGATTTAGTAACGGGGGTCCAGGAACGTAACTTTGGCTTAATCAGATGGAGCTTATGATTTGTCTCGCTGTCCCACGAGCGTTGCCAGTGTCTGCGCAGTTTAGTTCGTAAAAAAGGCTTGAGATATGGGATAGGTATAGCAGTGGTAGGATTGTTAGCTTGCGATGTAATTGATGTGGCCATTTGGTCGGCCAGAACATTACCTTCGATGCATCTATGGCCAGGAACCCAGCATATTCTTACACGTCTACGAGCTGAATAAATATTGCACAAATACGAGTAGAGCTGAATAAGAACAGGATTTTTGTGTTTTCTTAAGGACATGAGTGCTTTTACGACACTTAACGAGTCCGTAAATATAATTGCTTTTTCTAGTCCTAATTTCTTTATGTGTTTAACCGCAGACAGTACTGCATAGGCTTCTGCGGTGAATATACTGGTATGGGGGTTCAATACACCTGATTTAGAAAAAGAGGAACCAACAGCCGCGTAAGACACGCCAACATGCGATTTTGATGCCTCAGTATGAAATTCAGGACAAGAATACTTCGATTGGTGTTCATGGAAATGCATCCAAAGTTCGAGTTCTGGTGCATGTTTTGTGAGCCTTACAAAAGATATATCACATTCAATCACCTGCCACTCCCACGGGGGTAGATACTTCGCTGGAGGCATAAAGCGGTGTTCGAAGTGTGGGACATCCATTTCCACACTAAGCTCCCTCAGGCGCAGTGAAAATGGCCTTCTCATTGAGGGTCGATTATGGTTTTAGAACACGGATGATCAGGATTGCAGTGCATTTTAAGAAAATATGTGAAGCTGATATATGATCTCTGCATATGCAGTGACCACTCATACGATTCTACATATAAGCTTTCGCTCGGGCTAGTTCTGAATGCGCCTGTCGCCAGACGGATACGGAGGTGGTGGACGGGATCCAGCATCCTTAGTGCGCTCGGGGCGGCAGAGTTGTATACTATGGCACCATAGTCTAGCCTTGATTGAACGAGGCTCTTGTATATATTCATTAGATATTTCCTGTCGCTACCCCATGTTGTGTGAGGTAGCATTTTCAGCAAGTTCATTGCTTTTAGACATTTAGTTTTGAGATATTTTATGCGTGAGATGAAAGTAAACTTACCGTCAAGTATTAAACCTAGAAATGTGTGCTCTTTCTGGACAGGTATTTGCTCTCCACATAGTTCCACGCTAGGGTCTGGAACCAGGCCTCTCTTTCGTGTAAAAAGAACACATGAACTTTTGTGGGGTTGACTTTAAATCCATTTTCGTCTGCCCACTTAGATATCCTGTTCAAATACTGCTGTACTTGTCTTTCGCACACTACAAGGTTACAGGATTTAAAACCTCTTTCTATGTCATGTACATACACTGAATAAAATATAGCTGGTGGTAATGAAGCGCGGAGTGTGTTCATCTTAACTATAAAGAGCGTGCAGCTGAGCACACCTCTCTGGCGTACACCAGTCTCCTGTATAAATGGACGTGAGAGTACATTCCCGACTTTCGCGCGGAAGGCACGGTTGGACAAGTAACTTTCTATCAGTTCTAGCATATTGCCACTGATGCCCATTCTCGACAACTCTCTCAAGATTCCGTAGCGCCACGTTGTGTCGCACGCCTTCTCCATATCGAGGAATACGGATAGAAAATATTGTTTATGTATAAAGGCGTCGCGAATGTTTCCCTCAATGCGCACAAGGTGATCGGTTGTGGACCGCGCTTCCCTGAAGCCACACTGAAAGGGATCAAGCATTTGGTTTAATTACAGGAAATGTATGAGTCGCCGAGTAATCATTTTCTCAAACAGCTCACAAATGCAACTCGTGAGGGCTATCAGGCGGTAACTTGACGCCAACGAAGGATCTTTACCTTGCTTCAGAATGGGAATAACAATCGCTTCTCTCCATGCAAGTGGAAGATATCCAGCAGCCCAAATAGTGTTGAAAAGTGCAAGAAAAGTCAGTTGTGTATCAGTGTGTACGTTCTTCACTATGTCGTACATAATTCTATCAGGTCCTGGTGCTCAGCTCTTGCATGTGATCAAGGCAGCTCTCAGCTCCGCAATACTAAAGGGACGGTTGTAAGGCTCATTCTCTCGACTTTTTTTGTGAATGGCTTACGTTCTTCTATTTGTTTATATTTGAGAAACTATTGTGAATAATTGGTTGAACTTGACACGCTCTCAAAGTGCTCCCCAAGTGAATCTGCCTGATCTTGCAGGGTATCGCGTTGTGCGTTTACCAAAGGGAGGCAGTATGTTTGTCGCCCTCTTATCCTATTAACCCTGTTCCAGACTTTGGCCTCATCTGTTTACGAGTTGATGACCGATGAAAACTTCTGCCAACTCTCTCTTCTGGCCTGTCGCCGGGTTCCTCTTCCTTGGGATTTTACTTTTTTAAAGTTGATAAGATTCTCCGCAGTGGGGGAGGCTCGTAGCAGCACCCACGCTTTGTTTTGTTTTTTTACGAGCGATGCTACAATCGTCGTTCCACCACGGGACACGCCGTTTAAATGCCAAGCCATTTACTTCTGTTATGCATTTAGATGCAGCATCTATAATGAAGGCTGTAAAGTACAGCACAGCAGCATCAATTCCTAAAGAATACATGTCATTCCATGAGATATTAGTGAGAGTTCGGAATTTCTCCCAGTCGGCTGTCTCAATCTTCCACCTAGGAGCCCGTGGTGGATATTCGTTTTCATTAAGTGTTCCTAATAGTATGGTGAAGTAAGTGGTCGCTTCCGTAAGGATTGTTCATAACTTCCCATTTGAGTTCAGGCAGTATAGACGGGGAGACTGTGCTGAGATCAACTGACGAAAAGGTTTTGTTTGCAAGACTCTTATTTGCATTTCCTCTTATTCAGAAGGCACGCACCAGAAGAAAAAAGGAACTGTTCCACGAGACGACCTCGCGCATCTATACGAGAGTCGCCCCACAGGGAGCTGTGCACATTGAAATCACCCAGAACAACATAATGTACTGGCAACTGATCTATAAAGGATTCAAATTCATGTTTCGTTAATTTTTAATGGGGGGGGGGGTACCTAAAGAGAGCTAATGGTGATGAGTTTGCTTAGGAGAACAGCTCGAACCGCCACTGCTGACACGAAATGCTTTTATGAATAAAAATGGCAACACCTCCTGGTGATACGACAGCATCATCGCGATCTTGAAGTTGCATACGGTCGGAGAAAGTTTTTGTGTAGTGGTTTGAGGTGTTTGAGTGGTTGGATAAGCTCTTGCGCATCATCAAGGTTCCTAAGAATACCTCTGATGTTCCATTGAATTATTTGTGTATCCATATTTAAAGTAAATTGGCGCTGTGTTTACGGAAACGGAAGTGATGCCTTAGATTACAGAGCCCTTTCGAGGCCCTGTGATAGGGGTTTTGCCCTTTCTGAAGCGTTCGAGCGAGCCTCCGCGCTCCTTAGGCGTTTGGTACACCTTGAGGACAGGTGTAGTGTCCATTGCCTCCTGTGAGACGTCGGACAAGCGCTCTTGCGAGCGAGAGGTTTTCCGAGAGAGTCCTGCCCCGGAACGCAAGACCCCTGCGCCCACCAGCCCGGAGGCCGATGGGGCTCCCTGAGGGATTTGGCTGCGGCGGCCATTGCCAGCACTGGAAGGGGCCTCGGAAGTTGGGACAGCCTCGGCTGCCGCAACCTTCGGGGTCGATGGACCAGTCTGCTGTGTTGGCGGAGCAGCGCTAGCTGCAACCGCCGCGCGGGCAGAAGGCGTTGCTGCCGACTCACTGCTTGTGGGTCGGACAGCCGCCGGGGGCCGTTGTGACGCTGCCCCCTGACGCGCCAGATCAGCAGAGCTTTTCTTGGGCAGGTACGATACCCGCCTGCGTGTCTCCTTGAAACTCATATTTTCCTTTACTTTAACTGTTACAATTTCGTTTTCGTTTTTTCAGGATGGGCATGACCGCGAGTACGCGGCGGGTTCCCCATCACAGTTTACAAAGTGGAGAGCATTCTCACAAGCTTCAGAGGTGTGTTCTTGGGCACTACAGTTAGCACAAGTTTGGCGGCCTCGGCAGCTCTGCGAGCTGTGGCCGAAGCGCTGGCATTTGAAACAACGGAGTGGGCTTGGCACGTATGGCCTAACACGGAGCTTGATGTACCCGGCCTCGATTGACTCGGGCAGGACACTTGAACCAAAGGTGATTATTAAGTGCTTCGTCTGAATCTCTTTACCATCTCGCCTCATCTTATTTCTTCTGACATTGATCACATTTTGTTCGCTGAAACCCTCCAGGAGTTCCGCTTCAGTCAGCTCAAGCAGATCATCACCCGACACAACACCGCGGGTGGTGTTCATTGTACGGTGCGGGGTTACTGTTATGTGGGTCTCCCCAAATGACACTAGCTTCGGTAGTTTGTCATATTGCTTCTGGTCGCGTAGCTCCAACAGGAGGTCACCGCTTGCCAACCTCGACACCTTTTAACCTGGTCCGAAAACATCAGTCAAGGACTTTGAGGCAAGGAATGGTGAAATGTTTCGCACTGCTTTGTTTGGCTTTTCAGAGTGAATAACATGGAACCGGGGAAAATTCTGGATTTGGTGTCCGAAAACCTGAAATACATCTTCGGTGCGCCCTCGTTTCTGAGGGCGATAAGGAAGTTTGGAGAAAGAAGTTTCCATGAAAATATATAAAAATTCGGCAACAGCGCCGACCGCCCACAACGGAGCCCAACGGGGGACGCGACAGAGCTTGCATGCAAGTCTGCACTACGCCAGTCGTACTCCGCCACTATAACCAAATATGGTGTACCAAAGGTTGGATAGCCACACAGGGTGAACCCTTGCCGCCAAGAAAAAGGAAGTAAATAGGAGTGAGATGGAGACGGTAAAGGTGGAATGTAAGGGAAAGACGAAGGTTGTAGGAAGAGACACACAGGAAAAGGCGACTGCCGATTTCCTCCAAGTGGGTCAGTCTGGAGGTGCCGTCTATGTGAAGCCGAGGCCGAAGAGGTGTATTGCCTCCGCCGGGGGGCTTTAAAGGTCCAAACACCCAGCATCGGCTCAACTCGCAGGTTCCCCTTTTCCCCAGAGACGGCTAAGCCGCGCACGGCTACCCGCGGGAGGGTCCAACCCTCCGTTGCTCGGGTCTGTGGTGTCGCAACACACCAAACGCCTGCTGACGCAGACGCCCCTGCGGGGTCCATCTGTTGCAAAGTATTGAAGAATATATCGAATGCTTTGCCCCAGGCAGCTGTTATAACGCAAGAGCGTTAAGGAAGGGCCCCGTGTCAGAAAATGTCGTCTCGGCGTCGGTGACGTCGTCAGTGAGCAAACATTTTCGCACATATTTCGGCATATGTACAGGCCGTGACTGGAATCTCAACCTGGCAATGTTTAACGTTAGAATGTTATCTAGTGAGGTGAGTTTAGCAGTGTTATTGGAGGATTTAGAGGGTAGTAAATGGGCTACAATAAGGCTACGTGAGGTTAGGAGGACAAAAGAAGCATATACAGCACTGAAAAGCGCGCACGTCCTGGGCTACCGGTGCTTAGCGGAGCGACAAGGACTAGGAGTCGGATTTCTGATTAATAAGGATATAGCTGGTAACATACAGCAATTGTATAACAATACCGAGAAGATGGCAGGTCTTGTTGTGAAACTTAAGAGGTACAAAATGAAGGTCGTACAGGTTTACGCCCCTACATGCAGTCATGATGACGAGGAAGTCGAAAGCTTCTATGAAGACGTGGAATCGGCGATGGATAGAGTGAAAAAAAAAACACTGTACTGATGGACGACTTCAATGCCAAGGTAGGCAAGAAGCAGGTTGGAGACAAGGCAGTGGCGAAATATGGCATTGGCACTAGGAATAGCAGGGGAGAGTTATTAGTACAGTTTGCGCAACAGAATAATATGCGGATAATGAATACCTTCTTCCGCAAGCGGGCTAGTTGAAAGTAAACGTGGAGGAGTCCGAATGGCGAGACTAGAAATGAAATAGCCTTCATACGCTGCGCTAACCCTGGCATCATACAGCATGTGGACGTGCTCAGCAAGGTGCGCTGCAGTGACCATAGGATGGTAAGAACTCGAATTAGCCTAGACCTGAGGAGCGAACGGAAGCAACTGTTACATAAGAAGTCGATCAATGAGTTAGCAGTAAGAGGGAAAATAGAGGAATTCCAAATCAAGCTACAGAACAGGTATTCGGCTTTGTCTCAGGAAGAGGACCGTAGTGTTGAAGCAATGAACGACAATCTTGTGGACATCATTAAGGAGTGTGCAGTGGAAGTCGGTGGTAACTCCGTTAGGCAGGATACCAGTAAACTATCGCAGGAGACGAAAGATCTGATCAAGAAACGCCAATGTATGAAAGCCTCTAACCCTACAGCTAGAATAGAACTGGCAAAATTTTCAAAATTTATCAACAAGCGTAAGACAGCTGACATAAGGAAGTATAATATGAATAGAATTGAACATGCTCTCAGAAACGGAGGAAGCCTCAAAGCAGTGAAAAAGAAACTCGGAATTGGCAAGAATCGGACGTATGCGCTAAGAGAGAAAGCCGGCGATATCATTACTAATATGGATGAGATAGTTAAGTGGCTGAGGAGTTCTATAGAGATTTATACAGTACCAATGACACCCACGATGATATTGGAAGAGAGAATAGTCTAGAGGAATTCGAAATCCCACAGCTAACGCCGGAAGAAGTAAAGAAAGCCTTGGGGGCTATGGAAAGGGGGAAGGCAGCAGGGGAGGATGAGGTAACAGCAGATTTGTTGAAGGATGGTGGGCACATTGTTCTAGAAAAACTCCCCTCCCTACATAGACAATACCTCATGACCTCGAGCATACCGGAATCTTGGAAGAACTCTAACATAATCCTAATCCATAAGAAAGGGGACGCCAAAGACTTGCAAAATTAAAGACCGATCAGCTTACTGTCCGTTGTCTACAAAGTATTTACTAGGTAATCGGAGATAGAATCAGGAACACCTTAGACTTCTGTCAACCAAAGGACGAGGCAGGATTCCGTAAAGGCTACTCAAAAATACACCATATTCACACTATCAATCAGGTGATAGCGAAATGTGCGGAATATCACCAACACTTATATATAGCTTTCATTAATTACGAAAAAGCATTCGATCAGTCGAAACCTCAGCAGTCATGGAGGCATTACGGAATCAGGGTGTAGACGAGCCATATGTAAAAATACTGAAAGATATCTATAGCGGCTCCACTGCCACTGTAGTCCTCCATAAAGAAAACAACAACATCCCAATAAAGATAGGCGTCAGGCAGGGAGATACGATCTCTCCAATGCTATTCACACTGCGTGTTTGCAGGAGGTATTCAGAGACCTAGAGCGAGAAGAATTGGGGATTAGAGTTAAGGGAGAGTAACTTAGTAACTTGCGATTCGCTGATGATATTGCCTTAGTAACTCAGGGGACAAATTGCAATGCATGTTCACTTACTTGGAGAGGCAAAGCAGAAGGGTGGGTCGAAAAATTAATATGCAGAAAACTAAAGTAATGTTTAACAGTCTTGGAAGAGAACAGCACTTTACGATAGGTAGCGAGGCACTGGAAGTGGTAAGGAAATACATCTACTTAGGGCAGGTAGTAGACCACGAATCCGGATCATGAGACTGAAATAATGAGAAGAATAAGCATGGGCTGGGGTGCATTGGCAGGCGTTCTCAAATCATGAACAGCAGGTGTCCACTATCCCTACATAGAAAAGTAAATTACAGCTGTGTCTTACAATTACTCACGTATAGGGCAGAAACCTGGAGGCTTACGAAAAGGGTTCACCTTAAATGGAGGACGACGCAACGAGCTATGGAAACGAGAATGATGGGCGTAACGTTGAGGTATATGAAAAGAGCAGATTGGGTGAGGGAACAAATGCGAGGTAATGCCATCTTAGTTGAAATCAAGAAAAATAAATGGGCATGGGCAGGACCTGTAATGAGGAGGGAAGATAACCGATGGTCATTAAGGGTTACGGACTGGATTTCAAGTGAAGGCAAGCGTAGCAGGAGCCGGCAGAAAGTTAGGTGGGCGGATTACATTAAGAAGCTTGCAGGGACAACATGGCCACAATTAGTACAGGACCGGGGTAGTTGGAGAAGTATGGGAAAGGTCTTTGCTCTGCAGGGGGCGTAACTAGGGTGATGATGACGATGATATGCCGTGCCTTGCTAGATCTACAGCGCATACCTTTTATGTTAAATCTTCCTGAATTAAAATAAATTGATTGTGTTCTCTGACTCAAAACCAGCATACAGTGCACGCAGCCAGTTCTCCTACGCGGTTGTCATCAACAGCTGACATACAAAATCGGGAAACTTCACCATCACATCCAACAAAAATGTCGAGAGGTGGTCATTCAATGGGTACTTGGCCATTGTGGAATCAGTGGCAATGATTCCGCCTATAACGCTGCTCGGACATCCCTTCAAGAAGAGCACATCGTTCCAATTCCGCTTTCGAGGACAGACGCCTCAAGGCAGCTGCAACACCTGGCACACACTCTCTCAAGGATCGAGTGGAACTCTCCAAACCTAAGACTTACACGGCTGAATTGATTAAAGCCCGCACTGCTATTCCGACCTGTATTGGGACTTCCTTGACGTTAAGCTACGCGTCTGTCGCCTTTGGTTAGGAGTTACCTTCACAAAGGCATGCTCTCCATTAATTGGAGTGACCGACAGTGCAGCACACGAGGTCTGCGGTACCGAAGAAAATATCGACCATCTGCTGTGCTACTGTCCACGATATGCCCCAGAAAGACAAGAACACTCTCCAAAAACTAAACAATCGGTCGGTTTCCGTGCAGGTGCTGCTGGAACAGCGCTCGTCGTTCCATAAAGCGGTGAAGGCGCTTTTTGGCTTCTTGAGGACCACGGGCTTGTGTGAGCGTCTGTGACTATTAATGCAATTACTATGAGACGCCACGCATCAGCGAACTCGCCGCTAACTTCCTTCTTTCCTTCCCTCCTCTCGCTCCCTTGGCAACTTTGTTTTCCCTTTTGCGTTTCCCCCTGTGTAGGGCAGCCAAACGGACATTTTTCTGGCTAACCTCCCTGCCTTCTGCTTCTCCTTTTCCTTCGTTCCTTCCTTTCTTATAAAACAAATATAAAAAGTGCGAAACAACGTTAGAAACCTGAGAGAGAGAGAATAAACATTTATTTCGTAAAGCAAGCAGAAAATTTCCTCGATGAGTGGGGTGCTCACTCCAGGGCTCCATTGCCATGCGCGACTTCGCGAGCCCGCTGGATCAGCCATTGCTGTTCCTGCTGGCTTGTGCTAAGCAGCGCAGGCTCCCAAGAGGAAAGGGTAGGGTTGGGAGGACCTCCTGAAGGGTTAAGGCATTCCCATATGGAGTGATACACCGTGGGTTTGGCCCCACATTGGGGACAATAGGAAGGGTACAGGGTGGGATGAAAGATATGTAGCGTGTGGAGACAAGGAAATGAATTGGTGTGCAGTTGCCGCCAGACAGCGGCATCTGCCCTATTAAGCGAAGGATGAGGAGGGGGATAGTTATGGCGACTTTGTCGGTAGTACTCGAGCGTCTCAGTGTACTGTAGGGGCTCTGCCGGTGCGTCGTCTGGGTTGGACAGGTCTTCCGATGGTGCCCGGCCAGTCAGACCTCGGGCTGCCGCATTACCGCGTTCATTACCATGGAGAGAGGCGTGTCCGGGAGTCCAGACGATACGCACCCTGTGTAATGTGGGAGGGGGGGACAGAGGAGATAATTCGATGTGTGTGTGCAGTCACGAGTCCTTGCGCGAAGGCCCGGCTGGCAGCCAGCGATTCTGGCACAATGGTGATGGGGGTGTCTTGTGCGGAGAGGGTCGAGGCATGGACAATGGGCAGGGCTATTGCCTCTTCCTCTGTTGAGCAGCTGTGCGTTGTTAGATCTCTGGCACACACCCTAAGCGCGTCTGTATTGTGAGAGACAGCTAAACACATGGCCCGCCTCTCTGGGTAGCGGGCCGCGTCAGTGTACAAAACCGGTGTAATTGTGGTGCGGTCTCCAAAAATGCGTGCCAGGGCCTGAGTTAGGGCGCGTCTACGGCCGGCGTGTCGCTCGGGATGCATATTGCGGGGAATTGGAGCTACTTGTATGATAGCGCGTAGAGCAGGAGCGAGGCGATGTTGTGGGACGTGTGTGGGTGTCTCAGGCACAGGGTAGCCAAGGCGAGAGAGTATAGCGCAGCCCTGACAGCTGCGTCTGAGACGTTGGAGATGACCATTGCGATGAGCCTCCAAAAGCTCGCCTAGGGTGTTGTGGATACCAAGCTGAAAAAGCCGTTTTGTGGAAGCATGTGGAGGCAGCCCAAGAGCCGCTTTCACTGCCTTCCGCAGAAGGACGTCCATCTTCTGAGTGTGAGTGAGGGTGAGATTGTGATAGGGCACGTGATATGTGAGCCGGCTGATTATCAGAGCCTGTACTATGTGGAGGACGTCTTTCTCGCGAAGGCCTTTTCTACGATTAGTAATGCGGTTTATCATATGTCTGACTTGTGCTATCTGCTGACCCAAAAGGTGCGTAGTGTGCGAGTCTTTGCCATCCGACTGAATGTGGAGGCCCGAGATACGGAGTCTAGCTACCTAAAGGATGGGGCGGCCGTGTAAGAACAGGGAGATATTAGGGGATTCGTCGGTTCTGCGGCGCCGCCTGTACACGAGGAGCAATTCGGACTTTTCGGCTGCACAGGAAAGGCCTCCCGTGGCTGCATAGTTCTGCACGACACGCACAGCTTCCTGGAGAGCATCCCGGATGGCCCCGTCGCATCCCTGGGTTGCCCAGATCGTAACGTCGTCGGCATAGAGAGCGTGCCGGATCGTGGGTATCTGTTCTAATAAGGGGGGCAGCTTAGCCATAGCCACGTTGAAGAGGGTGGGTGATAAGATCGAGCCCTGTGGTGTTCTTCTACCTGTGAGTGCGATGACGTCCGACCGGAGCTCTCCTATGCCAATAATGGCTGTGCGGTCCGACAGGAAAGCTCTGACGTAGTTATAGGTACGTGTGCCGCATTGGGAAGAAGCCAGATTGTCGAGAATTAGGTCGTGGGAGACCTTGTCGAAAGCCCGTTTGAGGTCCAGGGCCAGAATATCTCTGGTTTGT
Organism: Dermacentor andersoni; assembly: GCF_023375885.2. Classification (NCBI taxonomy): domain Eukaryota; kingdom Metazoa; phylum Arthropoda; class Arachnida; order Ixodida; family Ixodidae; genus Dermacentor; species Dermacentor andersoni. The sequence goes on from NC_092818.1 coordinate 35,131,630, forward strand.
GCGGTAGTGGGGCCATCCACAACGTCCTCCTTAAGCTGTAGCAAAATGTCTTGCGTAGAGAGGTTAGGGCGCTAGCCGAAGAGTGTATCCGGAAAGAATTGGCTGTCTTCGAGAAAGGGTTGTAGCCGTGAAAGTACAACGCGCTCGAAGAGTTTACCTACACATGAAGTTAAGGATATAGGTCGGAGACTCTGGAGGGACAGTGGCTTGCTTTGCTTAGGAATTAGCATGATGTCCGCTTGGCGCCATTCCTGTGGAAGCGTGCCATTGCTCCAGTGGTCATTGTAGAATGCAGTTAAGTCTTTAATTGCCCCATCCTTTAAGTTGCGTAGGAGTGTGTATTGAATCCCATCAGCCCCGGGTGCAGTGTTGCGCCTAATACCCTGTAAGGCCACCCTAACCTCGGCTTCTGTAATATTGGCGTCTAGGGAGGGAGCGTCTATGTGTGGGTAGTCTCTGTAGGTGGGGCGGGTGCCTGTAGCAATGTAGCGTTGGTGTAGAGTGGGAAGTAGAGTAGTGTCATCGAGGCCTGATTTGTGGAGGATGGTGCGGACTCTGTTGCTAGTGTGTATTTTGTTTTGTGTGGGGTTCAATAATGCGCGGTGAAGGGACCAGGTCCGAGGTGAGCTTAGCGTGCCGCTGAGGCGATCGCAAATGCTATGCCTATTGTTATTAGTGAGGGTGTTCGCGTACTCATCTGCCTCCGTAGTTAGGCGAGCAATACGCAGACGACGTTTCCGATTATGTTTTTGCCATCGCCACCGCCGGGTCACGCCTCTACGGGCCTCCCAGAGATGGAGATCCACATCGGTTGTATCTGTTGTCGCAGTGATGTGTTGAGTTGCCCTTTATAGATCAGTTTGAAGTTGTTTGATCCACTCCTGAAGGGAGAGGGCGTCCTGAGGAGCTAGGGAGCACCGATTATGCCTAATGCAATGGGGGTGTTCGCCTAGCAGAAGGGTAACTAGATATAGGTTGTAGCACTAGGTGTAAACAGGTCGGCGCTATATCATAACGGGGAAGCAAGCACTTCTCGTCGTCTTCTCTTGCACCAGCACACCAGCACCATGCCCACTGCCCAGTGCCTTCAGTACAATCACTCCCCACCGAAAGAGTAGCCATCCTGGCGACTTAAGGACAGGAGAACACAGGGGGGTCATGGCACTGCTTGAGCCGGGAGACGTGGACAATTTCCTGGCCCCGACGACGCTGGTCGGAAGGCGTTTCCAGTGGCTCGATGAGGTAGTTGACCGCGGATGTTTGTTTCAGTACCCGATAAGGACCGCGGTACTTGGAGAGCAGCTTGGAGGAAAGGCCTGGAGGAGTAGAGGGCACCCACAACCAGACCAGCGAGCCAGGCGCAAAGCACGGAGCCGTAGTGGATGAATCGTGGCGAAGCTTTTGGCGCCACTGGTCCTGGGATGTGAACGAACGAGCGAGCTGGCGACATTCTTCAGCGTAAGCAGCCGCTCTAGAAACAGTCGTACACTCCGAAGCATCTGGCTGGTAAGGTAGAATCGTGTCCATAGTGCATGAAGGCTCGTGTCCGTAAAGGAGAAAGAAAGGAGAGAACCCAGTGGTGCTTTGCGTGGCGGTATTGTAAGCGTAGGTGACGAAAGGTAGAATGCGATCCCAATTCGAGTGGTCAGATGAAGCATACATGGCCATCATGTCACCAAGGGTGCGGTTGAAACGTTCGGTCATCCCATTAGTTTGAGGATGATATGCTGTGGTAGTGCGGTGAATGATGCGACACTCCTTTAGCAATGCTGAAAGGACGTCAGAGAGGAAAACGCGACCGCGGTCGCTCAGTAATTCTCGAGGTGCTCCATGGCGTAAAATCAGATTTTGAAGGATAAAACTGGCGACGTCTTTTGCTGTGGCAGATGCTAGGGCTGAAGTTTCAGCGTACCGCGTGAGGTGGTCGATAGCAACAATAACCCAGCGGTTGCCGCTTGGAGTGTTGGGAAGCGGACCGTATAGGTCAATGCCGACGCGGTCGAACGCGCGCGCGGGGCATGGTAAAGGTTGCAAGGGGCCGGTGGCATGTTGAGGTGGCGTCTTGCGTCGTTGGCATATGTGGCATGACCGGACATACTGGCGAACGAAGCGGTACATACCGCGCCAGTAGTACCGAAGCTGCAGGCGAGAGTATGTCTTTAATACACCAGCGTGGCCGCATTGTGGGTCGTCGTGGAACGTGGCGCAGATGTCGGAGCGGAGGTGTCGGGGTATAACAAGCAACCACTTACGGCCGCTGGAATTGTAGTTGCGGCGGTACAGCAGGTTATCCCGAATGATGAAGTTCGTGGCTTGGCGACGAAGCGTCCGAGAGATCGGTGCTGGCGACTGGCTGGACAGGAAGTCAATAAGCGAAGAGATCCACGGGTCTTTGCGCTGCTCTGATGACATGTCGGAAATGTTGAGGGCGAAGGCACCGCAGGTAGAAATAGACGAGTGGACAGGGCCAGAGGGCAGGGGTGACCGGGATAGAGCGTCTGCGTCTGAATGCTTTCGGCCTGAGCGATAAACAACGCGGATGTCGTATTCTTGTAGGCGCAATGCCCAACGGGCAAGCCGACCAGTTGGATCTTTTAGTGAAGATAACCAGCATAGGGCATGATGGTCGGTCACGATGTCAAATGGACGCCCGTACACATAAGGACGAAATTTGCCGATAGCCCGAATGATGGCCAGACATTCCTTCTCAGTAACTGAGTAGTTCGCCTCGGCTTTGGTAAGGGTGCGGCTGGCATACGCGACGACGTACTCTTCGAAGCCATCCTTGCGTTGTGCAAGAACAGCGCCGAGCCCGACACCACTAGCGTCCGTATGGATCTCAGTTGGAGCAGAGGGATCGAAGTGTCGCAGTACTGGAGGCGAGGTGAGAACGCGTCGTAGTTCTTGGAATGCGTCGTCGCACGCCGAGGACCAGACTGATAGGTCAGAACGGCCGGTGAGAAGCTGCGTCAAGGGGGCAATGACAGAGGCAAAGTTACGCACGAAGCGTCGGAAATAGGAGCACAGGCCGATGAAGCTGCGAAGCTCTTTCATGGTGGTTGGTTTAGGGAACTCGGATATGGCGCTAAGTTTTGTGGGGTCCGGAAGGATACCGTCTTTTGAAACTACATGGCCGAGAATAGTAAGTGTACGAGCGCCGAAGTGGCATTTCTTCAAATTTAGTTGCAGTCCTGCAGTGGAGAGGCACGCAAGTACTTGCTCGAGGCGGTTGAGGTGCGACCCAAAGTCGGTGGAAAAAACCACAATATCATCTAAATAACAGAGGCACGTTTTCCACTTCAGCCCTCGAAGAATGGTGTCCATCATTCGCTCGAAAGTGGCAGGCGCGTTGCAGAGGCCGAACGGCATGACAGTGAATTCATATAGCCCATCAGGCGTTACGAAGGCTGTCTTTTGACGATCGGCCTCTGCCATTGGCACTTGCCAGTACCCGGAGCGCAAATCGAGCGACGAAAAGAATTCCGCTCCCTGCAGACAGTCCAAAGCATCGTCGATGCGCGGCAGAGGATAGACATCTTTGCGCGTTATTCGGTTAAGGCGGCGATAGTCGACGCAGAACCGAATGGAGCCATCTTTTTTTTTAACGAGGACAACCGGAGATGCCCAGGCACTGTTAGAGGGCTGGATGATGCCACGCTCCAGCATGTCGTCAACGTGCTGGTCGATGATACGGCGTTCAGCAGCCGACACACGATACGGACGCTGGCGCAATGGTGTTTGTGGACCGGTGTCGATACGGTGAACGACTGCGGACGCTCGGCCCAAGGATGGTTGGTCAATGTCAAATGAGGAACGAAAACGTTGGAGGAGTTTAATGGTTTCTGTTTGCTGCGCAGGTGTGAGTTCTGCGTCGACGGCGCGAGCGAAGACGTCTACAGGGGCATCAGTCGCGGCAGGATTAGTGACGGAACAAATCGGAAGTGATGCCGTGTCGCCAAACATGGTGGCCGGGAGAACGCTATCGAAAGCTTCAGCGGTACCCAGGCACTCGCCGCGGAGTAGGGATGATGCGCAGGCGGACGGATTGCACACGTAAAGAGCAGCAGAACCGTCGCAAAAAGTGACGACAGCAAACGGAAGTAGAAAGTTCCGGCGGCGCGCACAAGTGGCCGACGGTGTAAACAGAACAGATGAGTTCGCAGCAGAGTTACATGACACAGGAACCAGAGCGGCGGAGAAAGGTGCGATATCGATGTCAGAGGCGGCAACAACTTTAGGAGAAGAATGGTCGTCATGGTCGCAGCACGGCACGGATAACGTAAGTTCGGCACGAGCGCAGTCGATAAGAGCTTGATTGACAGATAAGAAATTCCATCCAAGAATAACGTCGTGTGAGGAACGAGGTAGGACGACCAATTCTATAACATACATAACGCTTTGAATGACAACCCGGGCTGTGCACGACGCTGAAGGCTGAATGCGATGCGAGGTTGCCGTACGCAGAGAAAGAGAGGTAAGGGGAATGGTCACTTTGTTCAAATTGCGGCAAAGCTTCTCACTAATAATAGAAACAGCGGCTCCGGTGTCGATAAGTGCGTGTACGGTGACGCCGTCTACGGACAGTTCAATTTCGTTCACCGGGTTAGAATGAGGCCTTGAAATGTTCGACGTAAACGCAGTTCTTGCCTCTGGAACTGCGACTGTTAGTTTTCCTCACGGGCCGGGCTGGGTCGGCGAACCATCGGGGAAATGGATCGGCGACGTGGGGAAGGTGACCGGCGTGCATCGAAAGGGAGGCGACTGTAAGATGAGTCCGGAGGAAGGCTAGATGGGTCCTGACGCGGAAGTCGAGCAGGCCTGTAGCTTGAGGCGCCCCCACTGGCAGGTAAACGGGGGCTGCGACGGCGGCAGAATCGTGCTACGTGGCCCGGAAAATGGCAGAAATAGCATATTGGCCGGTTGTCAGATGTACGCCACGGGTTGACGACAGGGGCTCCAGCGGCCGAGTAAAGGACGACCATCGGGCGTGAAGGTGGCGGCGGCACATGGAAGGTGCCAGTGGCCCGGTAGGCATCAGGAGCCGGAGGAGCGTAAGGCCGGGCAACAACGTCAGCGTAAGTGAGCGGTCCAGCTGCAGGCTGCGGAGGAGGGGCAGATGGCAGCGCCGCGGCAACTTGGGTCTGAATGACGTGGGGAAGCGAGGGAGCCAAGGTTGTCGACGGCTCGGGTGTGCTGTTCGCCAGAGAGAGTTGGCGTGCCACTTCCTGACGGATGAACTGTTTTATCTCCGGCATTAAGGCAGAGATATCGGCAGCGTCGCGGCCGAAATCCAACGGAGATAGATCCGTGGTGTCCTGCTGAGCAGCGCGCGTTGATGCACGCTGCTTGCGCAGCTCGTCGTAATGCTGACAGAGCTGTACGACCTCGGCAATCGTCCGCGGACTCTTCGCGACGAGCATCTGGAAGGCTTGGTCATCGATGCCTTTCATGACGTGCTTAATCTTGTCAGCTTCGTCCATAGATGAGTTGACGCGCTTGCATAGCGAGAGCACGTCTTCAATATAACTAGTGAAGGTCTCTTCCTGGCGTTGAACTCGACCACGCAAGCGCTGCTCAGCGCGAAGCCGGCGAACGGCGGGACGGCCGAAGACCTCCGCCAAAGTTGCCGTGAAAGCCGACCAGGTGGTAAAATCGGCTTCATGATTGCGGAACCATAGGTTTGCCACGTCAGTCAAGTAAAAGATGACATTTGTGAGCTTGGCGCGGTCGTCCCACTTATTATAGGCGCTTACGCGGTCATATTCGGCGAGCCAGTCTTCCACGTCGTGGTCGTCTGTGCCGCTAAATATAGCCGGATCGCGCTGCCGGATGACGCCAGAACAGACGATGGCGGGGGGCACGGGAGCGGCAGCCTGGGACGGTCCCGGTTCATCCATTGCAACAGCTGGTGGTAGCGTTCGGCTGCGGAGTTCCAGGATGTCGAAGAGAAACCCAGCACCTCCACCAAATGCAATGGGGGTGTTCGCCTAGCAGAAGGGTAACTAGATATAGGTTGTAGCACTAGGCGTAAACAGGTCGGCGCTATATCATAATGGGGAAGCAAGCACTTCTCGTCGTCTTCTCTTGCACCAGCACACCAGCACCATGCCCACTGCCCAGTGCCTTCAGTACACTAAATTTATCCCAATTGATTAGCTTAACAGTACATTCAGGAGTGCGTGTTGGTTGTACCTGCAGTTCAGTAGCTAGAATGTGATGGTCGCTGCCCAAGTTGTCCATGATTTTGCGCCAAGAGTGTTGACCTACCCCTCTGACCATGGTGAGATCAGGGCACGTGTCTCTGCTTACGCTGTTGCCTAGCCGTGTTGGTTGATCTGGTTCTGTCAGCAGAGTCATGCGATGTAACGCAAGAACTTCAGCAAGCCGGCGTCCTCTCAGTGTTTCTGTTTGGTAACCCCAGGCCGGGTGCGGGGCATTGAAGTCGCCTACAATGACCATCTGTTTAGCTACCTTGCATACATGTGCAAAAACATGTCCGAACTCGTGCTTCCTCGCATTAGGTGCGCTGCAGATATTAAGCACAAACAGGCTGCTATGGGAGCGAGAGCACGGGACCAATTCCAGAAGTACGTGCGGTATGAGTGAGGTTTCGAGGATGTCTTCGATAACGGTCAAATGTTTGGACACCAATGTGGCTGTGAGGTGTGGTGTGTTGCTATTTATTGTCTCTGTGTATGTGTTGTAGCCGGGAAGTGTAGGAGTACAATGCACTTCCTGCAACGCTATTACATCGGGGGAATGGGGCTGTGTGGCAATGAAAATGATCCAATTTTCCTGGCACGTCTGTGCACTACCTCCAGGACCGGCCCACGCAAGAGGCCGCGTTTATATCAGAACGCTCGTCTTCGTGCATAGCGCTCTCCGCCAGTGTTTCCCAACAAACTTTACAGTTACATAAGCTGCAGCTGCCGGGAAGCGTGAGAAAAAATCGGGGATCTTTGAATGCTATCGCGTTCCACTCTTAAGACCTAACCACACGCGGTTGAATCGTGCGCGCCTGGCTACGCGTCACGCGTCTGCGAGGCCGTACGCGCCTGTCCTACGCGTCTAGAGAGGGCAGACGCGCAGGAATCGCGCGCGTCAAGGAGATCTTGATCTTGGGCGTCGTTTTGGGCGTACGCGACGGAAGTGGCAGCTTCTGCACCGACGTCACGTCGGCCGCATGTACACTTCCGGCGGTTCGGAAAAGCTGTCGAAGTTTCAGAATCGTGCGGAGACGCCGGCAGTCGCTGCTGGTCTTGTGTCGATATAGCACAGAGGCTATGGAGGCGATCAACAGCGAAGCGCTGATCGCCAGCGTTGAGGCTCGACCTGCGCTTTGGTAGCCGGCGAAACACAAGCGCCACAAGAACAAGCACATGACAAGGTGGTCATGGATCGTCATGCCCAACGCTGCCTAACAGGTGAGTGCTCGGAATTTTATACGGACGTCATACCGGAGCTGTTTCAATCGCGATCGAGCCCGATCGGGATCGGATTTTGTGATCACGATTGCCTGTACTGCGCAATCTGCGTAGAACCGATCGTGATCGAGAAATTCGATCGCGCTCGATCGCGATCGAAAGCCTGTGTGGCACCGGTATAAGCTGCCTCTCTCATCAGCCGAGTCGCAGATGTCGAAAACGCGTTTAATCTGTGCAGATGACGTTATCACAGCGCTGCAGAGGTGATGGAAGTCCTTGGCGAATAAATTTCGGTGCCTGGGAATACGCTTCAGAAAGAAAAGAGCCGCGCCGTGCCAGACGACGTTCAGGACGACGTCATCTGGCTGTTTTTCGACCAGATGATGTTCCTGCGCTACACAATAGAGTGTAGACCGTAAGTGATCTTGAAGTTTCCATCTTAGCCGGCGTGTTATAAATGAAACACGGAATTCTAGTGCTTTCCCTTTACCACGTTGACTGGTGATGCCGTATGTTTGTATTATAGCTGGCAATGCACCACACTTATGGAAATCGACTCAAAATTGTGCTTACACAAGTAAACATATCGCGCAGTATGCATTATATTCAGCTTTGTCGATGAAATATTTGTGCGGCATCGCTGCTCCGATTATCGCATATTTCGTTAAATGTAAGGGGACATAGAAGCAGTACGAGGATAGCTTTGTATATGTATTTATTTAGGTACCCACAAAGCCAGTTTGGCTTTCCAGTGGGGAGCACAGAAAGCAGAAATACAAGTACAAAATAACAAGTAAAATAGCACATAAAAAACAAACAATAAAGCATAAGACAGAAGTACAGAGTATATCACATACAAATTAGCAGGACGAATGAGAAGGAAAGGCCTTGCATGATAGGTATACTTTGTGGCGCAAAATACATTTCTGGAAAAGGGACAGAAGAAAGGGAGACAGACAAACACAAAAGATGCAAGTAGTTTCTTTTGATTCTGTGCACTGATCCTAGAAGGCAGCGTGCAAGTCAATGGCCAGTATTTAACCTAGTATTGAATGTTGCTGCATTCAGTGTGTCTTGGGCACTCCAATGAACAGCTTCAATTTGGCATTTTGCTGCTTGCCAGCAGTGTGCAAATTGGTGCTTCATCACAGACCCTCAAATATTACCTAGCTTGCTTAGGGATTCATTCAGTGTCATCATGCTGTAGGAATAAATGCACCATAGTACTGACGACATTGTGAGCTGTGTAATTGATAATTCTTCTTTTTGTGTCTGCTCAGCAGTGTCCTTACCTAATTATCAGCCTGCGGTTATTCTGCAGATCCCAGGTGCTGTGGTTACTGGTTTAAGTGAAGCTTTCACGATGTTTGTAGAGAACGCTGTTCCTGCTTAGCAAAATTTCCAAGGAAAGACTAGATGATCCAGTTAAACACATTCGGACTGTGCAAAAATGATTATTGAAATTTTACATGCCAAAACCACGATCTAGTTAGATTATTATAATTGGTATTTGCACTGCGTCCGGTACTGGTCACTCGTGCAAGTCAGTAGCCAATAGTCATCTGGGATGACAGTGGTTCAACGACTACATTAATATCGGTATCAGGCATTCAGTAAGAGCTATTTGGCAAGACAATAGGAGCAGCGGTAGGAAAGTCCAGAGAAGAGGCAAAAAAAGCTTAGCTTTAAGAAACCTTCTGGAAGGGTTTGCTCGCTAAGATCAGCTTTACTGGGCCAAAACACCCTTTACAAGGCAGATGACAAGATGACAAACGTTATTATATGTAACTTCCTAAATACAAACAACAAATGCACTGACTACTACGTACACAGCTTCACACTGTGTTTAGACATACATTCAGTTAAGAAAATTTAGAATGAGATTAAGTTTACAAACAAATGAAAGGAAAACAAAGTTACAAGCCAAGAACGTTTCAAGTAGAAAAACTAGAACAGGAGAGAGCATTACACTAAAGCAAGACGTAACAATACTACTACTCTATGTTTAGAAAGTGCAAGCGTAGGTCTTTCGACATGAAATTTATTAAGTGGTTTTACTGATTAAATGTAGTGGAATGCTTGCTGCTAATTATTTCACAACTGTAACATTCCAAATATCATGCACTGTTTTCAGTAGAAGTTATCACTAGGCTTTAGGCATGCAGATCTCATAAGAACTGCTTAAATGCATCACAAGCAAAAACAGAAAGAGCTACAAAAGCTACACTTAAGTGCATGCAGAAACTGTTCATTCTGGTTGAGTAGGCAAGCTACTTTTGTCCCTACAAAAATGACTCAGAGCTTCGGTGTTCTCTAATAAAATCACACATTAAAACAAATGTGGACGGATTTGAGCCTTCATATATTTTTGCATTCAGACTGGCACATTATTTACACAATAACAATATGTGCAAACCTTATTACGCTCACATGCAGGATGTCCGCCAACCTTCCACCAGTGCCCTCATCGAGTGAGGAGGGAAGTGCTGCAGACATCTTAACGAAAAATGTGCCAGTTTTTCGATCTGGCAACACTTGAAGTGCCATCACCGTCTAGTGAAGAGTCGCTAGCGCCAGCATCGACTCTGTCTTCGGCGTCGCACAAGTCTGTGGAGGCTCAGGACATTTTGGAATCTCCTGAACAACCGATGTTTCAAGAAGTTCTGGTTCCTGAGCCTTCTGAGGCACACCACAGCAGGCTGCAGTCACAAGCATCGCTGATTTCAGCAGGCAGTCGCAGGCTGGATACGTTGGGAAGCATTACTTCTGAAGCGACGTCAAGAGGGAGGAAAAGGAAAAAGAAAGATGAGAGTCAGTTAATATTAGAGGAATTAGGCCATGTTTCAAGTGCAATAAAAGAATGCAAACCACAGGACGACCTCAAACTTTTGCAGTCTATCTGCTCAAACACATGAGAGAGGTCAGTGAGGATAAGCATCTCGATATGAAAATTTAATTGATTCAAGTAGTAAAGTTATTCAAATAATAATGTTTTTTAATGTATACCTTTTGTATAATAAATGAAATCATTGATGAATTTAATTAATTTATATTGAAATGGAGAACTAAGGAGGAAAATGAAATTGGATGAAAATATAACTTCCCATTAATGGGAGATGAACCCACAACCTTTGAATTATGCTTGCATTGCTTACCAATAGAGCTGCAGCACTGGCTATCCCTCTGCAAACTTTCTTGAGCATATATGTGCATGTACTAGATCTCATTCTGGTAGTGTGAGCCAGTTCTACTTGTGCAACAACACTCCCAGAGCCTAATCTAGTACACGTCAATATTCTAGGAGATTGATGGCAGAATGGCCTCCACTGTAGGTCAATTTGTTCTGGGTTTAGCTCCCACCAGTGGCAAGTTATATTTTGTCCACTTTCATTTCCCTTCTGCTTGCGACCTCGACATTAGAAATAAGACTAAATACTTTCATCTATGCCTTACTACGTTTCCTTGTCTGTTGGTGTCATTTCAAAGCCCCTCAGATCTTCTTTGTTCATTTTACATTGTATTGTATTCGTATTTTTGTGCGTAATTATTTAGGAATTTCATAAAGTTGATATATGTGGGCCTGGTTGCTTGGCCATTGCTGCTGTAGAGATGTGTGAACGTTTTTTAGCAACACACCTATAAAATAGAAACAAGCACTGACTTGCACCTAAAGGTTTGCTGTTACAAGACAGGTGTTCATCGCCTTCATCTGTCCTTACTCTTTGAACCTGTCTTGCAGCAATGAACCTTTTTGAGTTCACCACCTGTGCATGAAGATTTTGTGCATGCATTTATGGGTGTATGTACATGCCTGTAAAGAAAAAAAATGTAATGGACCTTCAACCAATCCCCATCAGAAATTTCAGTTACATGCTGCAAGTTGTAAAGCATTATCTCGGGGCGCTCTAGCACCGCAAGCATTTTTCAAATTGTTTTATTATTAGAAGAGATAGCAGAAAGTGAAAAGTCTGATCACCACCTAGCCAGGAAGTGAGGTTCACTGCCAACACAGACCACAAGCCACATTTCTTTTTTTTTATTTTTTTGCTGTTGCATGGCTGACTTCCAGAGTTGGTTTAGCATATTCTGCGTTGGATGTTTGGCCAAAGCCTTTGTACGTAATCAGTGACATTGAAGACAATGCTTAAATAAGGCATTTGTACACATGACCCTGCTTCCCTGGTAGGAAGCAGGGCTACCTGACAGGAGCTGTGAAGAGCATGTGAGCTTTAAAAAAATTCTTAAGCTTAAAAAAAATGTAAAAAAATTCTGCTGCTGTCATGCTGTGCAGCAGTTTAATACTTTGCAGACACACTCGTCACAATACGACTTACATAGCATTGCAGAGTCTAGCCGTCTCAATCCTCGCACGGTAAGCAAAGGCCATGTCTTTTATGTCTTGCCCGGATGCCAAGTAGCTGGAATGCAAGTTAGAAAAATATTAGTACCCATGTCTCAATTGTTGCTTGCACATTAATTAGGATGACATGACTTTTCTTGACAATGATTTCCATGGCTGTGGGGGCACTTCTTGGGTGACATATGACCAAATGCTTTTGTGTAGGTTAGCTACTACCTTTATTTAATGCTACATGTGCAAGCATTCCTGAGTGCATGTTGTACAAGTTGCGCAAGGTCAAAAGTGCTGAGGTAGCTTTTGTGCAATGCCACTCGATGGCAGAGTTTTTTGATGAATTTAGCCAGAACAGCTACACTGGTGATGCACTAAATGCAAACTTTCAGTCTCTGTGATCATGTGATAATTTTTTTTCCGGTATCTTTTTTCACGCACATTGTCAGCAGCTTGATTATTGTTTCTCTTGTTTTTTATCAGTGTTTTGTGTCCCATCCTTTATGTTTTTACGAGTTAATAAATATTTAGTTCTGTATAATGAACGAGATTATGTATTACTATTTTTTATGCATGCTCATTGTCAATTGCTTCGTTTTTTTTCTTTAGCTTCAATATTTTGGGACCCCTCCCTGCTTTGGCTGCCAAAAGGCGGCGGGCAGTGTTATGTAAATAAATAAAATAAATGATACATCAAATGACAAAGAAACTGTGTTCTTTTGTATTCCTCCAATCGTACATTATTACTGTAGGGGCAACTATCTTTTACAAACCTCAATTCTATAGCAAGTCGTTCTCCAGGCTGCATGGATTTCTCGAATGTGGTGCTGCGGTGTGAGGTCCTCAGTGACAAAGCTCAATAGCATGTCAAAGAGCTGCGGCGTCATGCGAAAGAACTTGTAGAAAAATCCGTGGTCATCCTGACGCATCCGTTGCATCTGTAAAAAATGGTGCATTATTACTTGACAGAAGGCCTGTGCCCTACCCACAAACGCGCTCAGGTATCGGGAGCTGTGCACTTTTCACTGACACACACGCATAGCCACTAGCCACGATTAACTTTACGCCCTGCTTTGTTTATATGCTTTAATACAAACGCTGTGTCAGCAAAACAGGAGAGCCAGTCAACGTTATATTAAGCAAAAACCGTGCGGCCACTGCCAAGAAACTTCCGAAAGCAGTCGTACAGCATTTTAACCTGCCAGGTCACAATTACATTACACTTCATATTCTACAGTCACACTTCTGAGAGACAGAATATATAGGAACTCATATCTCGTCCACAAGCTTCATATATGACAACCAACACATGTAAAAGGTGTTTTTGAATCCACGTGTTATACTAATGGCACAAATAGAACCAGCAGCCCCTAACTTTTTTTGTAGGGGTGTGCTAATACCGAATAGTAGATTTAGTAATCGAATATCGAATCAAACGAAGAAAAAATAAGCTGGATATCTAATAAAGTATTGAATATAGCAGAAAATGTATTACAAAACATAATTCTTACAAATTTTGTGCGAGACGGTGCTACACAAGCTCTGTATAAACAGCATGATCTACTGTTAATAGTGAAGGGAGCTCCGAATTATTATTCCAGCAGTTGTTACACCTCTGTTCTAGTATATGAAGGTTGGAAAATACTTCTTTTATTAACAGATTGCCTGTTGAATAGAATGGAGTACTATGGAGAATTGGTGACGGTATGTTGTACTGCATACACGGGTTAGACAGACGCCTGTTGAAACGGCGTAAAGTATCGTCACCGCGTATCCAATATACGATCTGCGTGCCTCGGGCGGCTAATCAGCCCGATCTTCGCCTATGCTTTCGCGCTTTCCGAAATACACCCTGCTCTCGTCGTTCCCTCTGTTTGCGTACGTCACGTTATCGTTTCGATCGGTGCAGTCAACCTGAACGGACCTTGTACCGACGACGCGGTGCCGTTCTGTGAAACGTGGCGTTCGCGCGCTGCGAGTACGATCCCCGCATTACTATTTTAACCCTTTCACTTATGTCTCGTATATGTGCGCGCTTAAAAACGCTGATAAGTAATTGCTGTCCCGGCGAAGATAAGTTCCCATGTCCAAACACTGCTCGTAGTTCTACCACTGTAGAGATCATCGAAAGGAAAGAAGTTACTCACCGCCGTAATGTCCTTCTTCTTTACGCCGTTGAAAGACGGACCGGACCCACCAACGTCGCTGCAGATGCTTTCTGCGCTCCCGCCGTCTTTGCAAGAGCAGCAGCAGCGAAAGCTTCTTTCTCATGTGGTCCATTGCGGGCAGAGAACTCTGAAGCCGGCGAAGCAAACGGCTAAGCAAAAGCTCGACCGCAGTTTCGTGCGAGGTAGCGCGCAGTTGTCAACTAAGCAGACGCTATCGCGCGTGATGGTGATCATTGATGTCGCTTTGCTTGTCATAAGGACATGTAGATACAAACGGCGTACATTTCTCAACTTAGAAACAATATACTAACGCTAACATTGATAAATTAAATAGAAAAGTCAGGCCACAATGAAATTAAGGATGAACTTTTCTCAAAGCCAAAGACGAACTTTTCCGCCATCGTTGAGCCACTGGTCTGTCAGCCCTGTGGTACGCGCAGCGAAGCGCGCACGTGTGCGCGTATCGTGGGGCTGGACACCCTTCCCTTCATCACCCGCCTAGGCGCACGCAGGCGCGTATACCGTGCTGCGTGTGGTTGGGCCTTTAGAGGCAAAGTTGAAGCGTTCCCCGATTTTTTATTCCTAATGACACCAGGAAATTGAGCCTGATGCCAGCAACGCTCAGAAATGTAATCGGGAGCGCGCACAACGTTCTCGCACACCTTCTGTCATGTACCGTAGCACTGAGGTGCTTCTTGTATTATGTAGAAGAATCCATTCTAAAGACAGAAGTGCATGGCTGGGCACGTGCGTTTAAGCACATCAACTTGATTTGCGACAAGAAAACATGTCCATACTTTCACACTTGCGTTATAGGTAGCCTAGAGCACTATCAATATGCCGGCTGTTTTAACTGAAAAAAATTTAAATACTAACCAATATAGGTCTTGGTGAGATCATTTTATCATATGAGTGTTCATATTGGTAACCTTTATACACGGTTAACTTGAGACGGCCTGTGTGTAATTAACGAAGCTACATTAATTATATCATCAAGTATTGATCTTAAATGGCTAAAGAAAATGAGTAGTTTGGAGCCCGTCCTCAAGATTATCTAGCCAAGCGAAGACATTTTGATCAAACATGCCTCTGTAAGAGTTATGTGAACAAATATTTTCCAATTAAACTGTCTCGGAAAGCTTAACTGACGCAAAAAAGTAAGCCTGTAAAGTCAATGTGACCGCACATAGCTTTTTGTGATGTCAATAATAGGGCTCCGTAAGCGTGTTCCAGCAGGGCAGTTCGCTTTTGATTTTGATTAAGAGGAAGCTTTAGCTCGGGCCGAACTCCGACGCGCCCTATTCAAATACATGTAAAACGCAGAAACGTTTTTCTGAGATAACCCCTGGACCGATCTTAATGAACTTTCTGCATATGAGAGAGACAGTTCTATTCTAGTGAATATTGGAACGAAATTTCGATTTAGGGTATCAATATTGTTAAAAAAATATTCCGAATTTCGTAAGTTTGAAAAAAATAAAAGCACGAATTTATAAGGAATGGCTCTGCATTAAAAACAGTTATCGTGGTTATAAAAACGGTGTCCAATAGATCATTGAAAGCGGACAAATTTGATATGTCAGTGGACATTTTACGTGAATTCCTAACGTTGTGTACGAGGGTTCCGGAAAAGCCGTATTTACATATTACAAAATTTCTCTTTAGATTCATGTGTAACATATCATTTTTTTCCGCTTGAGATGTACTATTAGATGCAATTAACATATTTGTTACATCATCTTTCTTTGCGGCGTTACAGCGTTGTAAACGTGATCGTTTCGTTTTATGGAAAAAAGATTTTGCCACTTTTTAAAATAAGTTGATGACCTAAATAAATATTCGAAATCAACAGTCACTAGATTTTAAATGTTTCTTTTAAATGCAACAAACCCAGCCAAATTTAGTGCAGTGGTTGCCCAGACAAAGCGAATTCTCCTTTTACATGTATTTATATTAGAGCACCCGAGCTAAAGCTTCCTCTTAACGCTGTTTATTCCAAGGCAAGCAGTAGCAATGATGGTGCAGGCTTAGCACGTCGCTGGCTTAAAGACAGTGAGCTGCCGCCGTGGGAAAGAAGATAACGAAGATGAACATGAACAGCAAGGGGGGAGGCGTAGCGGCTCACGCAGCCGTGTCGATGGTGACGGTGCCATCGTGACGAAATCTCGGACGGCGATACTGTCACGTGGTGGTGACGTTAAATAACACAGTCGCAATACTGCGAACGAGAAAACTAACTTTTATTGGGCGAACCTGTGCCCACAAAACAGGCTACACTTATAGCACAACGATAGCGGCGAACACGCTCGGCGATCGTCGAAAATCTGATCAGCGGGTCAAGCGCGTCGGCTTTTATACAGAATCGTCGAATGTTCTACACTAATCGTTCGGACCCGCGTGCCTTCCACAAAGTTCTACACCATTCGCGTCAGGCGAATAAATCAGATAACGCAAGGTTCGGCGACAACAGACTGCGGATATAAGCATCGATAACTTTCCAGAAACTTCGGATACATGCAAGCGCGTCCCGCGCGGTGCGATAAGATTTGTTAGGCGGCGAAACGTGGTCGCCCGATAAATATAAGTGCACGTGTCAATATTGACGGCGCAGGCGGCTTTTTTTTTCTTTTTTCTCTTGATTTCTCTTTCAGACAGAGATAGTGCTGCAAATGCAAAGTCATTCGTTGTTGTCTCGTAGAATTCGGTACGGGTTTAAATAAACTGTGTATTCCTTCATCCCGGAGAGTAGGCTAAAACGGGAAGTGCTTACACACACACACACACACCCACACACACACGCACGCGCACACACATACGCACACACACCCACACACACACGCACGCGCACACACATACGCACACACACCCACACATACACTCGCTCGCACGCACACACACCCACATACACACATACACACGCACAGATAGATGCGACACATATTCGCCCGCATTTACATTTATGCGCGGCCACGAGTCACACACACACAAAAATGTATGCACGCAGGTACACGGAACTGCACGCATACACACATGCACGTACGCTTGCACACGTACACGCACTCGTGCGCACACACATTCAAATACGGAGACTCAAACACGCGCGCACAGCAAATGCAAGTAGACGCGCGCATGCTCAAGGCGTGTGCACGCATATCCGTTCCCTCTCCTTCTCTGCTGCCTCTCAAAAACATGCACGTGCCAAAAGACGGAATGAAACTTGTTCTGCAATCACCGTTCGAACTCCAGCTGTAATAAATGGCTTTACGGTTTAAATTTGGCATTTCTTCAAGGCAATGTGCCCTCTACCCATAGGGTACAAAACCATTTGCTCCTGTCGTATAACATAACCACCCAACGCCAACCGAAACACTGCTTTAACGCACCACCAATGTTCCGACTAGTGCCATAAATGCATATGTTGCTACGAACGACAACCTATTGGCGAAGGCAGTTCACGCTTCTTGATACTCGGCTATTACATAGAAATAAAATTGTTTAAAATTTTGTCCACTCAGTTACGCTTGTGTATTGCCGTGAACTTCCACATGAATTATTGTAAGCACCTATTTGAATTTGTTTATTTGCTTCATTAACTTCGTGTTTTTTGATGTCGGTCGCCGCTATGTTGCCATATTGTATCAATTCCTGCATTGTTAAATTACTAATATGGGGCCCCCTGACAGTTCTTGTAACTCTGGGACCTCCTTCTGTACTAATGATGAATGATGAAATAAAATAATGTTTGACAAGGCAATAAAGGAAAGCAAGGATGGTGAAATTGAAATGTCCAGAATTCCCGAGTATGTCGATGTTACTAAGCACGATAGTATCTTATTTAACGTAATACCAAGACATCCCAGTTGAAAAATACAACCGGAAATTTCAGTCTGTCGTATTTTGGGGCGTTATTTCTGTAGTTCTGTTGTCTGTAGTGTGACGTCTTTTAGTTCATGATAAATATTTCATTAAATATTGACAGAGACCTCTTTAAGGCTATGTAAATTTGTTAGTACAAAAAAAGGAAAATTTAAAAGTAAAAAAAAATTAAACGACGTCCCCGCCGAGGATTTGAACTTGCGATCTCACGATTCCCAGCCCAGCATCTTACCACTGTACCACTCCATTTTTTTTTATTGCCGGCTTTGACATACACGAACAATACACATAAAATAAAAGATATCAACAAGGATTTTGCTGGCACGACATATTAAGATTTTTTTCAGTGCTGCAGCTTTATCTAGCATGCCAATCCATGTTGGCCGATCAGGGAGTGCCCGATGGACATCCCTGAACCCTACACCAGGTTCAGTGAAGTGATCACGTGTAGGTCGCGAATTGGCATCAGCATAGTTGAACTGCGTTCTAGTTTTCCACAAACTGTGAAGGCCCAGGAGCATTATAGCATCATACTTGAAAACCTCCGTTTCTACCGGTAAGAATCTTATTCCCAGTGAATCTAAAGGTAACTCTTTCTTTAAGGTCCTTTGTAGCACATCCCAGAAAAATATGGTATCCCAGCAATCTAGAAACGCATGCTCTTTCGTTTCAGGTTTCTTGCATAAGAAGCAGTTAATGGACCACGGGACAAAAATACCCCTGTTATGCATCCATGTTTTAACTGATATTGTGTTAGTGTGTAGTTTAAAGAAAAACGTTTTCACCGAAGGGTGTACTGGCATTCTTTTAATCCTTTTGAGAACATCTTCTGGGCCTCCATGGTTTGACATACGGTAAATCGGTACAGGGAGCATAGTGTCAATTAGGTCCTTATACAGTTTTTTCCTAGTAATATTGGCGAGATACTGCACTGAAAACCGCACATGCAACATTCTGTACGTAAGCACGACGTCTCTCAGGTAACCTTTAACGGCACCATGCATTGCTTCACACGAGCATACAACAAATCCTGGAAGGTGACGACATAAAAGCTCTTGCATGTATGTGCGAAGGAACACATCATTCTGATCGCGAAGGTACATAAAGTGTGACACAACTTGTCGCACAAATAAATGTACCAACCCAAGGCCCCCTTTCTTTCCTGGCAAGAACAAGTTTGTGCGGCTGGCCCTTTCCCAAATCGATGCCCATATGAAAACAGCGAAGATACGGTGGATCCGCGAAGCACATAGCACATTCATGACATACCATATCTTGGCCGTAAGAACTAGGTTACAGACTGTGGCGCGCGAGAACATTGACAGCTGTCGCCCTTGCCATGCGTCAGCCTTTTCCTTTGTTCTCGCCACTTGTTCATTCCAGTACTGCTGAGGGTCGCGATAAGAGTCGAGAGGCACGCCTACGTAGGTTGTTGCAATGGATGACCACAGAAGTCGAGTGAAGTAGTCGGGCGTATCTTCCCATTCACCATGCCAAAACCCATCTCTTCTCCCAGTTTACTTGGCCCCGGTGCACTTGCAGAAGGATTCAACTACCGCCACGTCCTCACTAATACTATTTCTATTTGAACAGAATATGGCGATGTCATCGGCATACGCCAATATTTTCACATGTGTTCACTGTAACCTACAGCCAGTTATCCGTTCATTGTTTTGTATGGCCTTACACAAAGGCTCAAGGTAAGCCGAAAATAGCAGGGGCGACAGCGGACATCCCTGCCTCACAGAAGGCAGCACTTGCACGCTGTCTGTCAGGTCCCTGTTTACAATGACCCGAGTTGAGCAGTTCGCATGCGCCATCCTGGCACCGTCTGTTATTACGCTTCCTACGTTGGAGTGCTCTAATATGACGAAGAGAACATCGTGGGAAACACGGTCGAAGGCTTTAGCGAGATCTAGTTGCATCATAGCCACTCGATCGCCAAATACATCACAACATTCTAGCACATTTCGAGCTACGTGTAGGTTCGTGGCGATGCTTCTACCCTTTATACCACAGGTCTGATGCGTGCCAACCAGACTCGTTATCACACCCTGCAATCGTTTGGCCAACACCTTCATAAATATCTTATAGTCGACGTTGGTAAGGCCTATCGGGCGATAAGACCCCACCAACTGACGTTTTTCAGGCGCCTCAGTTTATGGGATGAGAATGATGTGCGAAGTTGTGAAGGACAATGGTATATGTTTTTGCTGATACGATTCGGCGATAACTGAGTAGAATCTGGGCTATAATTGCTTTAAATGTTATATAAAATGCTACTCCTAGGCCATCAGGTCCGGGTGCTTTGCCAACAGGGAGTGCATCTATTGCATCCTCTATTTCTTTCGTGGAAATTGGCTGTTGAAGACGCGTTCTTTCTTCTTCATCCAGCTTTAGTACTAACAAGAGAAATTCCGCTTTAAAGCCCCCTATAATGGTGCGCGGTTGACTGAGTAATTCTTTGAAATTATCAGCGACGACGCGATAGATTAGATTGCAGTCCTCCGAAACGTTATTCCCGCTTCTTATTCGCCGCATTTCTTTATTGCAAGCGTATCATTTTACGTCCGATAACGCACCTTTTGTGGGCGTTTCACCGGCCCGCAGCTTCTCGGCCCGTGCACGAATAACCGCCGCTCTGTACTCTTCTGCATCAATTCTCTCCAACTGAATTTTTATGTTCCTTAATTCGTTGGTGTATGTACCTGGTTGGGAGCATTCTATACCCGTAAGAAATTCAAGTTGCTCACGAAGCAGTGTTACATTTCGTTTGTCGTCATAACGCAATGTGCTACTTCTTTCGATGGCTTTCATTTTTACTAATTGCTTAAACTCCCCCCACTCTACACCAATACTTAAAGATTGCACTGCGAGTAGCTTTAGCTTCTCATCTACATCCTCAAAGAAACCCTGATCCTCCATCAATTTCGCATTAAGTTTCCAAAGTTCCCACTTTAAGTACTTTTTGGATTCTTTTTTTACCAAAGGTTGCAATAACTAGACAGTGGTTACTGAAAGACACTGGCTTTACCTCGTACGATGTGCATAGCGGCACAAGTTCAAGCGACACGTACAGCCTGTCCAATCGTGCATGACTCTAGCCTTGAAAATGTATGAATTGCGGACGCGTACTATTTGTGACAACACTTCCGATATCTTCTAGGTTATGGTCGTGAACTACAACATTCAAGACCTCCACACTCTTATCTCGCACTGGCAAACCTTTTGCACGGTCTACCGAAAACAAACAGAATTGAAGTCACCCAGCAAAACTAGTACTTTTTAGAATCAAGCTAAATCTGAAAATGCTCAAAAAACTGTTTTCCCTCTGCCTCTACACTTGCAAGATAAGCACAAATGACACGAAAATTGAGACCATATTCCAAAAAATGGATGTGGCTTAGCTAAGGTTAAGCCCAGGATGCGAAGCATACTAGCCTTTATTTTAGTTGTTGAACCACTGTTTAGCCTGGTGAACTGCTGTTGCTTGGCTATATTTGGTTCGGCTAGACGAAGAAACAACTCATGCGTTACTCTGCTTCGCCTTCAAGAGTGGAACGCGACAGCGTTCCCGTCGACCTGCCAAGGGGTGTAAGACAATGGGCTACGGCGCAGCGACTACGCGCCCCGCATTGGACGCGGTGAGCGTCGAGCAACGCAGCGTTCGGAACGGAAACGAAATGTGCGCCTGAGAAAGCGACGCACGCCTGAGCCTTAGAAACAGCTCGTTTCTAAGCCAACACCGCATTCACTAGAGGCGCTTTTGTACCGCTTTGAAGCATCGTACTCGTGGCTCAGTGGTAGCGTCTCCGTCTCACACTCCGGAGACCCTGGTTCGATTCCCACCCAGCCCATCTTGCAAGTCTTGAGCCAAAGCGACCTAGAAAGCGCAGCTCCTTATATACTGCCGCGACGCCGCGAGCGACGGCGCGAGTTGGAGCCCCGTTTCTCCTCTGTCGTGACGTCACGGTGTCACGTGGTATGGCTTGGGGTCAAAGGTCATTGAAGGCGACACCGCCGCGCCTGAGGAGCTGGGTTGAGCTCTCGTAATATGCTTCGCATAAAAATCGACAACCAGGAGGCGTCCACTTTGGCACGAAAAGAGCGATTGTACAGTTACACCAACACTATTGCGGATGAAAAGGGCACAGCCACCAGAGGAACCAGCAGAATGACACACAAACACCGCAATGCTGGCGGAAAGTGGACACCATTCGATCGGTCGCTTCCTGGCTATCAATTTTGGTTTCTTGGATTGCCACCACGTGTAGATTGTTTTCTAAGAGAAGGCGACTAAGTTGACACTGTCTCCTTGCTGCAAGACCTCGTACATTCAGAGTCGCTACGCGTAGTGCTTCAGGAAGGTGGATCACCATATCGAGAGAAAAGAAACCCTATCTTATGTTGTCTACCCTCACGACAACATCGCAAGCCCCCATACCCCATTTCGGGATCTACAGCACGAAGCTACGGAGGCGGTTTCCCCGCCTGCCATGATTCGGCTGGAATGTTCGGCCGTAGTTTCCAGGAGGCTCGCCTCATACCTGCTGCTTTAAAAGGAGGCTCATCACCGTCTATTTCATCCAGTTGTGACGCCTTGCTCACGGCATCATCGTGTGACCGTTTTACCGCCATGTGGTTGGACCCTTCAGGAGAAAAGCCCATGGGCTCCGCCAGCGGTTGGCGGAGCCCATGTCATGTCGTGTCAGGCGTTTCCGAGGCGTTCCTTGACGCCGCCTCGGCGTCCTGTGCTGAAGGTTGAAGCGTCTGCCCAGGAGATGCGCGAGCCTTGGATTGCGCGTCCAACTGATGCGCCCGAGGAGCAGCCGACGTGGTCTCCTGCACCGCTGGTGCGCTAGCTTCTTTCGATGCCTCCTCCGCATCGGCCTCATCCATGAGAAGTGCTGACGTCTCATCACTGCTCACTGGCCCGGCAACGCTGGCGTACGTCCGTGTGCACTGGCCCTCGTCGTGTCCATAGCGACGGCTCAAACCACACCGTGGAATTTGACAGTCTCGCCGAATATGACCTGTGCCACGGCAGCGAAGGCACAGGGGTGGCCTGCCCGATACGACAACAAGCGCCAGCTCTCCAGCTACGTTCACCTTGTGCGGGAAGTCGTCAAGCTTCACGCCAGTGTTCAACTTCAAGGTCACCATCCTCGTAATTGACCCCTTATCAGGCACGCCGTGCGCGCGCCACAGCTCTCTTGAGACGTCCGTTACCTTCCCAAATGGCGAGAAGGCAAGGCGCCCGTCCTCGTCTGGTGCGATGCGAAAGACCCAGTGCAGCTTCATTCGAACATCCCGGTTTGCAGGGTCGATCACGGGACATCTCACATTTTTCACTTTGAACTCGCAGATGTTGAGAATCTTCTTCGCGGCGTCGGCATCCTTGAATCTAACCGCCCACACATGACTCTTGCGGTACGCGCCTAAGGCGATAACTTCCGGCAGGAGCGAAAGTGGAGCGAGCGCATCACTAAAATCTTCCACTCGGCATGGGCATGCACTGATGTCCCCGTGCAGGAAAACGGTGTTTAAGGCAACACGACCTGTAGGCAAAGTAGGCAGTACGACCTGGTATTCGTTGTCCGGTGCAATAGCCCTGTTTCCGCGACCAGGCATGGCCGCTGTAGCCGCTCCGACGGAGCCCGTCATCGTACGTCCGTCACGCTCGGTGGCCGGAAGTAGACTGTACCACTCCGAACATACCTTTGGGTGTACATTTTGGCCATGTCAATAGTACGAATCTCTGTCTGCGCTGATGTTTACATTTGCATATTAAGAGCTAAGATCAGCTATCACTCCACCGCGTCAACTGCCGCATCTCTAGAAGAGCAAAAGTGTTCTTACCATCTACAGGTACATCATGTAGTGCTAGAAATCGATTTTGCTGTCCGATATTCATAGTAAATCAGGAATTCAGATATAGACAACGCTGACTGTTAGAGTTGTTACTGCTAATTACGACAGTTGTCTCTCGCTCTTTACATTTTTGGGTGCGCAGATAATTCGCGTGTTCAATGCAAATAGCTACATAAACATTCGTGGATGAGTGTTCTTTCTGACAGCATGCTGGCTTCTCACGGCAGCGCTGTACCAGAATAATGAGACCCGAGCCAGTCAGCTTTTCACTCAACTTTGTGGAACAACCCAAGAGTTCCTTCTCGCTTCACAAAACCTTATGCAATATTTCTGGGAAACTAAACTAATGTGTTAGTGTAACGGCACATGCAAGTCAACAGGCCTGTGTGCCACATCTTACCAAATAAAGCAAAACAGATACGCAGCCATTCCCGCAGGTGGTATGATTTTGATGAGGCCGGTATGGCATTGCTTGTGCCTCGTCGTCACGGCACAATTATAACAATTGGCCACGCAGACTTTAATACCGGTGTCGGTGTTATCAGCATTGCCGACTTCAGGGAGGCACGATTGAATACTGCGCAAGAGAAAGGTACAGTGTGCTCCGAAGATGCGAAATTGACATACAATTTTAAAGCGTCGCGACGGAAAGCGCTTCTGTCGCTGCGACAGAAAGTGGCACATTTCTGTGTAGTCCCGACAGAGAGTTCCGGTTGCGACGTCACAATCGCTGTTGCGATAAAAAGAAGTTGCGACTTCATAAACCCTTGTTGTCGCGACAGAACGTTTCTGTTGCGACTACAGAACTCTTGGCCGTCGCGACCGAACGTTTCAGTTGCGACGTCAGAATTGCTGTCATAACATCAAAGTGGACGATAGAAAGCTGTTGTTGTGACTACAGAACACGTTGTCCCGACAGAACGTTTCTGTTGCGACTTCAGAACTCTTCGTCGTCGCGACAGGATCTTTCTGTTGCGACGACAGAATTTCTGTCCTAACGGCAGAATAGCTGTCACGATAGAAATCTGTTGTCACGACTTCACAACTCTTGTTGTGGTGACAGAATGTTCCTGTTGCGACTTCAGAATTCTTGGTCTTCACGACAGAATGTTTCTGTTGCGACATCCGAATTTCTGTCGTAGCGTTAGAAATGTCTTTCGAAGCTACCGAAACATCAGGAAATTCTGTCGTGCAAGAGAAATTTCTGTAGTTGCGACAAGAATTCCTGTTGTCTTTTTCAACTGGGATGCGCATGCTTGTTATTATGTTGTCCAAGGAATAAAATCTGATAATAAAGCGATGACTTAACAAATAAGCAACCCGTTAGTACGTTTTAGGAAGCAAAAGTAGATAGTATAATATTTGAAGAGCCCTCCTCAAAACACCAAAACTGGAACCAAATCTTGAATTTTGTGTCACGGTCATCTGGTGGAAGACTGACGAACTGAGTCCTACGTGGCGTTACAAAACAAAGGAAGTATCACGTAGCGCGGCATCGAACCACTGCCAGGATGACGGGCAACGATACGTGCGAGCAAATAAACGAATCGGCCACGGCTTTCAACGTTTCGCCGTGTGATATCCTCGGGTTTTTATAGACACCGCGTAAACTTGCACGACTGTGTTTCAAAAATTGCTTTCTGTATCAGTGTTACGCCATGTGTAGAGAGACGAGATAGAGGTCAACTAAAAGTTGAGTCCCCAGACTACATACGCTGCAGTGACTTTTACGATAGACGCCGTAGTTTTATCAGAGCTCCCGTTTTTGTCTCGAAAATTGATCACACATTTTCGTCGTTTCCCTAGGCTTCCATTGGAGAATCTTTAAGTGCTATGGTAACAGAAGTCTTGCTCGCCACAGCATGATCACTGCATTTGGATCTTTTGGATTGTCTTCAAGAACATGTCTGTCACCTGCCTTTTACAATAGTCAACCCTCAGCTTTTGTCATTCGCGAAAAACCCGCTCGTTCCATTGCAAACGGGCTAGCGTCGTGCTGGGGCCACTTGCGCCGCTAGTTGTACGTGTCCAGAAAAGCTGGATATGATTACAACATCAGTTCTATGTTAACCTTTAGCAGTGACACAATAAATCAGCACCTAAAAGAGTCATGAAAACAATGTCTGCACTAATGCTGAAAGAGAACAAATGCTTGAAATCATCGAATGTCATAATTATAGGGACCTCTTGTTTAAATAAAATTTTGGTCATGCCGCAGCAGCAGATTTCAATGTAATCATTTTGTTTCTTCGAATACTTAGTTTCAGCAACTTTCCCCTGTCACGTTTAGTTAAGTCAAAGGTATGACAACACATCTTGTTTAGAAAATAAAGCTGTACTTGTACAAGCTGTGATTGGCTCACATTTTTTTCCTACAACTGTTTGTTAATTTAAAATCTCGTTAGCAGAGATTGTGCACGACGTTGAAGCATTTGTAAGCGAGGAAACGTCATTAAAGAAAGAATCCGTGAAGAGGTAGACCGGTAGTTACTGTGCAAGTTTAGGAGACAAGCGGGAGCTCACGCACAGCTGCACAAGGTGACCGCGATTTCCGAAACTTTTCTCAGCGGAAGGAAACGCTTGTCAGGATTATCAATTCCGCACTGTGGCAACAGAGTTGTGTACACAATGCTGACAACCACCGCGAAGCAAGCATCAGCACAGGTTTCACTGCTGTCGTGAGTGTTCCACTTGCTACGTTCGCAAGGCACTCTATAGACACACAGGAAGCACACAAAACACGGATGAACACACGTGTAGTTGGTGAGCACGATTGCTTACCGTTTGAACAGTACGACGAGCTCGAAAGGCGCTGTCCAAGCTTCCAGTGCTGCGTCCACGATGTTACTCGCAGCATACATGCCGCTGGGTATTGGACGAGCTGAGGCAAGCTAACAATACGTATTACTTCTTTGCGATGCCCACCAAACTTTCCACGACGACCAGCGGAAACAAAGGGAACGCGCTCAACAGCATGAAAATCGTTAGTGTATACATAGCTGGCGTGCCACGCATGCGGCGTGTTTACAGCGAGACGCAAACCATCTTCTGACAGTTTCGTGCATGCGAACTAAGTCTAATTTCTTTACAGCAAACCTAATAACACACGATCAAACAAACACATCGAAGCAGCTTTATAGAATAAAGAACCGACTTTAAGGAAGGGAAACTGTACCTTCCGCAGTGGTATGAAAATAAGCAATCGCAGCGCATGGGACTTAGCGGGGCGGACGCCAGATGGCGTTGCTCAACAAGGAAGCGGAAGTTGTTTTTTAGAGCAAAATCTAATATTACCGCTTTTCGTCGGTGGCATGCGCTGGTACGTGCTGTTCTCGCACGGCTGCCTAAGCGGCATGCCTCAATGCCTAGGCTGCCGTGTTCTAATTGCCAGGAGACTATAGAGCCTCTACTGGCGCCCATAGAAACAATCCACAAGTGAGTGAACAGGACGTGCGACTCTATTGGCAGAAGAAAACAGTGTGCCGTACGAGAGCAGAAATAAAATTTGCATTTCGAGATGCACTGAGAAGCTCGCCTATATCATCGCACATGGCGGTCTGATAACGACCAACAATCAGCAGCGCAAGCAAATTGAACATTGCCCTAGTTGTTTGCATCGACAGTCGCCGTAAGTTGCATTGCGAAGCAATCAGGTGACGCAGGTATCTGCTGCCACAGCCAACAGAGCGACGTGGACTACCCGGCATTTTAGCGTTACCTCCTCTCCAACCTGCATGCTTATTCTTGTTTTTTCGCTTGCCGTTAATGTGTAACTCACACTTGGTGCCCCACATTCTCAATATGGGCATGGTCGGTTTTGTGGGCATCACCATCTTGCAGCCACTTTTGCAGGCCTTTCCACCTATGTGGCTATCACATTCATATACTTCGGATCATGTAATTACGTATGCTGGTCTCCTTTCACGCCACATCACGGCCGATGAAAACCTACAAGCATAATTTGCCCACTGCTGCAGTAGGAAAGGTTGAATGGGGAGCACCAATTACGGGGTGTGTAAATTGATAGTAATTGTCGCTCTGTAGAGCTCAGGAGAAGATGCTTACTTCGTGATACTATTCCCCAATGCAGCTGACCGGGTCGCCACATCCAAGAAACAACACGGTGAATATTATCAAATGAGACTCGGCATTCAATCAACGCATAAGGTTGAGACAATACACTGTACATTGGCTAAGATTCACCTGATAACAGTGAACATTCACGCACTGCGGGTCGCATACAGCACATTCAGCTATCTGACTTCAGACACAGTGCTGTGCCTTCGTCGCACATGACGGCCTAGTAACGAACGGCAACAATTGGCGCAAGCAGATTGGAGAATGTCCCACCTGTTTGCATCGACATTCGCTCTAAGTTGCGTTGCTAATCGTTTGGGTGATGCACGCATCTGCTACCACAGCCAACAAAGCGACATGGCCTACCCGGCATTGCAGCGTACCTCCTTTCCAACCTGCACGTTTCTTTCTGTTCTTTCGGTGGCCTCTAATGCATTGCTCACACTTGGTGCACCGCCTGCTCTCAATATGGACATGGTCTGTTTTGTGTGAGTCACCATTTTGCAGGCACATTTGCAGGCCTTTCCACCCATGTGGATATCAACCTGATGCACTTTGGACTCTGTAATCACGTATAATAGTCTCCGTTGACGCCAAATCATGGCTGAGGAAGGCCACAAGCAAAATAAGCACACGGCAGCAGTAGGATAGGACGGAACAGAGAGCATAAACCACGGTGCGTGTAAACAGGGAGTTGATGTTGCTGTGCGGACTGCAGGAGCAGGTGCTTACCTTGCAAGGCGGTTGCCCAATGCAATTAACCAGGCCGCCACATCCGAACAATGTAACATGGCAACGATGACCAAGTGGTACAGCAATGAAATAAGACTGTGCAGCCAAATCACTTCAGCATACCTCTAACATAACGCATTGGCACTATACACTATACATCGGCTACGATCCACATGACAACAGTGAGCATACACCCACACGGGTCGCTTATGACACATTCAACCGTCCGACTGCAGGCATTGTGCTTGCCTTCGTCTCACACATTGTGGTCTGATAACAAGCGACAACCAGCAGCGCAAGCAGATTGATCCATGTGCCCTACCTGTTTGCTCTGACAGTCGCCACAGAAGGTGAGCCCCTTGTATTGCGAAACAGTCGGGTGACGCAAGCATCTGCTGCCGCAGTCAATATAGCGACGTGGAGTACCTGGCATTTCAGCGTTACCTCCTTTCCAACGTCCACATTTCATTTTGTTCTTTAGCGCGTTACTAATGTGTAACTCACACTTGGTGCCCCACATTCTCTGAATATGGGCACGGTCCGTTATGTGAGCATCACCATTTTGCACGCACTTTTGAACGCCTTTCCAACCATGTTGATATGAATTCATACACTTTGGACAATGTAATCACGTATGATAGCCTAAATTGACGCCAAATCGTGGCCGAAGAAGGCCACAAGCAAAGCTTGCACATGGCAGTAGCAGGAAAGGACGGAACGGGTAGCACCAATGACGGTGCGTGTAAATTCAGAGACTTTTTCGCTGTGCGGACAGCATGAGCAGGTGCTTGCCTCGAGAGACTGTGTGTCAATGCAACTGACCAGGCTCTCACATACGAGGAAGGTAACACAGCGACGAGGGCCAACTCGGACAGCAGCGAAACAAGATTCCACGATGAATCACTTCAATGTAGGTCTGCGGAAAAAATACAGGCTGTCGAGCAAGGATAGCAATCCTGAACGAGACTAGGAATTAAATATGGGAATGAGAAAGCTTGCATTCAACAAAGAAACCAATTAACCTTGCAAGTACTGAAAGCCAGAAACATTAGGAAAAGCTTAATGCTACATAGCACACTGCCCTAATGTAAATGCAAGACACAAGCCAATACCGCGTCAGTTATTTCAGGAGAGGAATTGCACATGGCAATGTACACTATAAAATACTGCTACAGATATGTTATGCTACTAGACAGTGACTCGTGTTAAGTATGAGCAAAGAATCGGTAGACGTTTAATGTTTGGATGAGGAAGAGGAATGAGCTCTAACAAAAATGTGGAATGAAAAAGCTTGCATTCATTGAAACAAAATTAAACGTGGCATAAATGGAAGGGCAACCTGACGGAACACGTTTGGCCAGCGTCGTCTGTGCTTGTTCAGAGGTTGCAGGTACATCTAAAGACACCGATTATTTGCTGTTGATATACCTGGACGACTTGGCCAATATCCGTGCTGCTGGAATGATGGCAGAGGCTCTTTTTCAGTCTTGATAGAGTCGTCTGTAGACTGGATAACTCATCCGAATACTTCTGGAACTTAGTGGTATAAAGGCTTGAGAATTTGGCTCTAGCCTCTTCCTGTTGGTGTAGATGGGGACTCCCATGACGACAAAGATGTGCTTGGCAAAGACTTTGTTGGGGCAGAACAGTGACACATGAGATACAGCAGATATTATCCAAACTCATGTACTGTTTTTTTTTTATTTTCGAACCAATTACGCTGAACTGTAAATACGAACAAACGTTCATAATATTTGCTACAAAAATGGAACTTATCTGAAGACTAGCAAGCCAACGCTGCATGCATCAAATACACATTTTTCTGAACCACGTGTTGTTTACCTTGTAGTAGCAGCCAAAGTCCACACAGTGACCTTGTTGTAGCAGACAGCAGCTTCTACTTAGTGCATGGGCTGTGTTGCTTATAACTGGTGCCGTCCTCATTATTGCATGGCTGGAATAGAAATTTTTGCTGCATCAGAAACTGAATTAGCGCAATATTGCAATATGAAATGCGAAAAAGTCTGACATATTGACACGTGTACTTATCTTTATCGGGCGACCACGTTTCGCCGCCTAACAAATGTAATCGCACAGCGCGGGACGCGCCTGCATGTATCCGAAGTTTCTGGAAAGTTATCGATGCTTCTACCCGGCTGTCTGTTGTCGCCGAACCTTGTGCTATCAGATTTCATCGCGTGACGCGAATGATGTAGAACTTTGTAGAAGGCACGCGGGTCCCAACGATTAGTCTCGAACGTTCGACGACTGTTGTATAAAAGCCGATGCGCTTGACCCGCTGATCAGATTTTCGACGATCGCCGACTGTGTTCGCCGCTATCGTTGTGCTTTAAGTGTACCCTGTTTTGTGGGCACAGGTTCGCCCAATAAAAGCTAGTCTTGTCTTTCACAGTACTGCTACTGTGTTCTTTGGTGGTGTGTGTGAATGGTGTGTGACTACAGAACAGATGCAAATGTACACTGTTTGTTCCAAGGTGCTTAGCAGCATGGTTAATAAATATTGCTACTCTACATAAATTGATGTCTACCTGGCTACAATTCACGTCAACAGCTTAAATATTAGGATCACAAATGAGAACATTTGTGCGCTCGTTTATACTCTAGAAGAGATGACACTACTGGTTTCACAAGCAAATGTATGAAAGGATGCATTACATAGGATGCATTCTTTATCTGCATGGACGTGATGCACCGCTTCACTACTAGAAAAATAAATGTCCTCAGGTAAACCAAACTGATCATCAAGAACATTTGAAACCAACAGGTACGAAATATGGGTGAATTATCATATGGGTAACTGTCTAATACTATAAATTGAGTACTTTCACTTCCTTTTACCAAACAGTTATTCGGTTGTGTGGACAAAAGAACTTGCCGGTGAATTCGAAAAAAATGTATTGATAAGGGTACTCAGTCACCCATGGCTACGGCTACCACGAGATAAAAAAAAATGTGACGCGCATTCCCCTATCGCTTTCTCTTTCGTGAAGGTGTGTATAATGATGACCTCGAAACGAAAAGTTTATTTCGGAAACAGCAACCGAGCGTCCTGACAGCTTATATATAATGCAGCATCTAATTCGTTAACTTGTCTCCGCCAATAAGTTAAGAAGAGCAAAATTACATAAGGATTCAGAAAGCGATATTAAGTGACTCACCGGTACAGATGTCCTCAGCCGCAGAATACGGTTCCCGTTTCAATGCAGATGCATGGCTCACGACGTAGCTTTCGAACTTACATATCCGCTTGCAAACACGTCACGTTGCCCAAAGTTAAATAAAGCGAGACATTGAAGCGCAATAAACTATCTTTAGCAACAAAGAAGCAACCAGTCTACCTGTACGAACAAATGAATCCGTGCCGCCGTGCACTCGAAAGTACCGGTAAAAATTTTACATCCAGACTAGAGGTCACGTGGAAGATCGATAATCGTAAACACTATTTGCTTGTATAATGGAAAAAAACAATAAACCTACTAATAAATGGTACGGTGTCTAATTAGCAATGATAATTTTGTACTCTTTTTTATGTAATAAAAATGCTTCGACAATTGTAGCAGAGAGAGCGAGAGAGAGGGACAACAGCATGTAGTCGCCTGCAGAACGACACCATGAATAAATGGCGCCGTGACGCGGGCCCTGGCGTCTTCTCAGCGGTTGGTCTCTACTCAACTCCAGCGCGTGTTACTCCCGTGGTCGGTCGCCCTGAGGGGCAACGTTCCATCGGTTTCGCTCGGCGTTTGTCTTTCAAAAACCGCCGAGACCTGCTGGACGGCCCAGGTCTGGCTTTCGTGGTCGTAGCATTCCGGCGCAGCCGCGAGTCGCGGCGGAATCGTTGTACTTGTCGAAGCCTCACTGGGGAACTTGGTGCGATCCCATAGGATGTGCGTCAGGGTGGCCCTCTCCCGCTAGCACACGCGGCACACATCACTCACATATAATTTAGGGTATAGATGAGTCATTAACACTGGGGTGGGTAAAGAACCAGTTTGCAATTGTCTGAACAGCACCGCATCCGCTCGGCTCAGCCCCGGGTGCGGGGTTGGGAAGGTCCTTCGAGCCTGGCGGTGGAACTGTGTAAGTTCGTTGAACGCCGTCATCCGGTCCTTGGCACTACACCACGTTGGACGGTCGGTTGCAGCGGCGCGGTTGGTTAGCGCTCGCGCCACTGCGTGTGCCGTCTCGTTGTGGTTATCGTGCTTCTCGGACGCATCGTTGCCCGGGTGCGCCGGGAACCACTTGATTCTAACATACCGATTCTGTCGTTGCAGGTCAGCCGAGCACAGAACGCGCACAGCCTCACCACACACTTTGCCCTTTGCATGATTCCGCACTGCACTTCGGGAATCGCACAACACCGTCTGGCACCCGGGGTCGGCAATGGCCAGGGCAATGGCCACCTCCTCCGCCTGACACGCCTCGCGGACCCGTAAGCTCGCTGCTGCCCTCGTCGCGCCGGACGACGCCTCGATGACTGTAGCTACGAATGCCGCGCAGTCTCCCTGGTATTCTGCCGCATCCACGAACCTTGCGTGCTCGTTCTTGGCGTGAAAGTCGATGAGGGCCTTGGCCCTCGCCGCTCTTTTCTCCTTGTTATACTCCGGGTTCATGTTTCTCAGGATGAGGTCCACCCGAATCCGGCGCCGGGTTCCGTCCGGGACAGAAACGTCGCTACTCGCCGCTTTCGCTCCGGGAGTGAAGCCCAAGTATTGAAGTATGGGCCTGGCGGCTTCAGTCATAGAGAGCCGCTCTAGCTGGGCGGTCCGTTGCGCTTCCGGAATTTCGTCGAGCGTATTGTGTACCCCCAGGCTCAAGAGCTTGTTGGTGTTCGTACACTCGGATAGTCCGAGCGCCGCCTTGTAAGCTCGGCGTATGAGGGCGTTGATTTTATTCCTTTCACATTGCATCCAGTTGTCGAAGGCTGCAACGTAGGTGACGTGGCTGATTACGAAGGAGTGCACAAGCCGAATCAAGCTTTCCTCCTTCATCCCTGCCTTGCGGTTGGCAACCCGTCTGATGAGACGTATTGCGTTGGTCATCTTGGCTGTAAGGCGGGAAATAGTCTCGCCGTTGCCCCGTCGCTTGTCTATAATCATGCCGAGCACCCGGATTTTGTCGACCTCCGTGATAACGTGGCCGTTCCTCGTCACGATCTTAATGGCCTCGTAATCCCTCGCTTCGCTCTTCTTACGTCTGACGTATTTCGGTGGTAAGACCAGCAGTTCTGACTTGCTCGGTGAGCAGATCAAACCGGAACCGTTCAGCTCGTCTTCAATCGCCTCGACGGCTTCTTGCAGCGTGCTCTCAATGTGACCATCGCTGCCTCCCGGAACCCAAAGCGTGATGTCATCGGCGTAGATGGTGTGCCGGACGCCCTCGACGTGACAGAGTCGCTTGGCCACCCCGATCATAACGAGGTTGAATAACAACGGCGAGATGACCGAGCCTTGGGGGGTCCCGACACTGCCGAGCCTCTTCTCTTGGAGCCGTAGATCGCCGGCGCAGAGCTCGGTAGTCCGCCCCGTCAGAAAGTCCTTGATATAATTGTACGATCTTGCGCCCATGTTGAGTCTGGATACCTGGGCTAGGATTACAGAGTGCTTCACCTTGTTGAAAGCGCTCTGCAGGTGCAGCCCCAGAATGGCCTTGTTGTCTTTCGTTAAGGTGTCATCGTTAATTATACCTTTCTTCAACAGAATCATCGCGTCTTGGGTGCCGAGGGAACGCCGAAACCCGATGATCGTGGTGGGGTATAGTCCCGAATCCTCCAGGTAATTTTGCCACCTACACATGAGGACGTGCTCCAACACCTTGCCCACGCAGGACGTGAGCGAGACGGGCCGGAGGTTGTCCGTGTTCGGCGGCTTGCCTGGTTTGGGGATGAGTATGGTCTTGGCAGTCTTCCACTGCTGGGGCAGTGACCCCGCACTCTAGCACTTGTTGTAGTAACCGGTGAAGTTTTCGATGACCACATCGCTGAGGTTCTTGAGCGCTCTGTTCGAGATGTGATCTGGGCCGGCCGCCGACTTGCTGTTTAGTTCGTGCAGGGCCGCTCGCACCTCCTCGACGCTGATGTCGCGGTGAAGCTTCTCGTTGGCTTGACCGCTGTACTCAGGATGCCTTTCCGTGGGTGTAACCGGAAGGTACTTGCTGTTTATGCGTCTGATTACTTCAGTTTCCCCGTTTTCCTTGACTGCTCTGTGAATGATCTTTGCGAGGCGGTCGCGTTGGTGTGATTTTGTTTTAGTCTCGTCGAGCAGATGCCGCATCAAGTTACAGGTTTTGCCGCAATGCATCTGCCCGTCCGCAGCATTACAGATTTCGTTCCATTGTTGCGTGCAGAGCAGCCGAAAATGAACTTCGATGGCCCGATTCAACTCCGCCACCTTCTTCCTTAGGCGCCGATTTAGTCGTTGCTTCTTCCACCTGTTTAGGATAGATTGCTTTGCTTCGAATAAGTGCGCGAGGCGGCTGTCAGCCTTGTCGACCTGCTCATCCGTTTCTATGATTTTGTTCGCCTCCTTGACCTTCCCCGCGATGTGGGTTGACCATCCTTCTATGTTCTCTATTTCCTCCATCTCCGTTGGTATCAGGCTACGGAAGGCATCCCAATCCATAAAATTATGTTTTCTGGTGTCCTCCGAGGCCTTGACCTCTTCCGGTATGATGACCTCTACGATGTAGTGGTCGCTACCGAGCTCTGACCCCGTGTTGAGCTCGGCTTATTGAGCTTATTACGGCGCCTCTAGCGAGAGATATTGAAACTAACTCGGGCATCCCTTGAGTGTTACTTCTAAGGTTCTTTTACTAGCAGCGGCGCGCGGTCGATTTTTCCGCCTTCTGTGGCCATTTGTTGAACTTGAGAGTGTGCACGGCCTGCAGCTCGCACCAGCTCGCACTACCGATTGAAGACGGAGCAATAACAACACGCCGCATTTTCATATTCTACTGCCCCCTTAGAATAGGAAAATACTGGCAGCGCCAGCGCCGTCTTTATAATTGCGCGGCCGTTGTAGCCTCCGTGATTCCTACAATAACCACTACAGCAAGTTTTGTGCCATTTTGGGCCGAACTACATACATATGTTGCGAGACAAGAAGAAACATATAAATTCTCATGTTGTGTGCTATGGCTTAGGGCAGAAATATATTACGTGCAGTATTCATTCTTTTGAATTGCTTACGCCGCGTGCAGTAAACAAAACCATGGCCTTTAATATCTGAACAATTTACCCTGAGAAAGCTATCGCTGAGTGTGATTTAACCTATTTCAACTTCGGTCACTGGCCTTAAAGCCATAAATGACATTATATTGACACGTGCACTTGCCTATCTTTAACGGGCGACCACGTTTTGCCGCCTAACAAATGTTATCGCACAGCGCGGGACGCGCCTGCATTTATCGGAAGTTTCTGGAATGTTATGGATGCTTCTATCCACTAGCTGTTGTCGCCGAACCTTGTGTTATCTGATTTCATCGCGTGCTGCGAATGGTGTAGAACTTTGTGGAAGGCACGCGGGTCCCAGCGATTAGTCTGGAACATTCGAGGACTGCTCTATAAAAGCCGACGCACTTGACCCGCTGACCACATTTTCGAAGATCAACGACTGTGCTCGCCGCTATCGTTGTGCTTTAAGCGTAGGCTGTCTTTGTGGACACATGTTCGCCGAATAAAAGTTAGTTTTGTCGTTCACAGTATTGCTACTGTGTTCTTTACCGTCGACACCACGTGAAATCTGGTGGAAGTGTTTTTGGTGCATGTACCGGATGCCCCCGACAAACCGAGATCCAAACCCGAACCGCAAAGAGAGCAACAACGTAGTCCCGGACCATCGAACAAGTCGCCGTCTACAACAGCTGCCCCCGGAGCAGGGACAACTACCTGAGGAGACCAAGAAGATTGTGGCCAAGGCAACCACAATGGCAGCCCCAGTGTCACCCATCGTACTTCAACAACCCAGAGAGCCCTCCACCTTGCACAGAGCTGCGTCGGAAGTTCCGGAAACCTGGCTCGAAACCTTCGAAAGGATCTTGACGGTTAACAACTGGACCTCTGATGATAAGCTAAGAATTGTGTACTTGTCCTTGGAAGATGCCGCGAGGACTTGGTTCGAGAACCGGGAGTCTACCCTTGCAACATAGAACGTGTTCCACAGTAACTTTCTTAGGACGTTCACGATCGTTGTCCAAAAAGAAAGGGCCGAAGTTCTGTTGGAAACCCGAGGCGAACTACCCAATGAGACCATCGCCATCTTCACAGAAGAGATGACCCGTCTTTTCCGGCATGGTGACCCGGAAATGTCCGAAGACAAAAAGTGCGTTTCTTGATGCGAGGCGTAAAGCAAGCACTTTTCGCCGGACTAAACCGAAGCCCACCGTATACGGTAGCTTAATTACTGACAGAGGCTACGACGATTGAGAAAACTGTAGAAATGCGCACTAGGCAATATAACCGCCTAGTGCTCCCGCCTCAGTGCGCCATCCAAACACTGGTTTCCGGTGATCTCCATGAGACCTTCAGGGCCATTGTGCGGGAAGAACTGCGCTAGGTCTTGCCTTCGTTGCAGCCTCAAGTAGCCTGGATCGTTGACATCGTGAAAGATGAGGCTCAGCGATCGCTTGGAGTTCCTGAGGTGCAACCTCAATTACCGCTGCCCCAGCCAGAAGCCATTACCTACGCCGCTGTCGCACGCCGTCAAGGTCCCCCTACGCGACCGCGCCAAGGCCCTGTAACGCCGCAATTCCGTCGTCCGCCACCGCCGCCGCCAGCCTGACCACCCGTCGCCCAGCGCACCTACGCGAGGAAGACGGACATTTGGCGTGCCCACGACCACAGCCCACTCTGCTACCACGGCGGCGAAGCGGGCCATGTGTACCGCCGATGCCCATACTGCGACCTGGGATTGCAATGCTTCGCCGTCAACGCACCGCGCCCGAGGGCCGGTAAATGCGCTCGTGACATCGCCGACTACCTCGCCGCTACTCAGTGGAGCCCTCGACAACCCTCCCGTTCGCCGTCACCAGGCCGCTACCTGTCGCCGCAGCACCGTCCATGCACTGGCCCAGCCCGGGGCCGATCCGTGAGTCCATATCCGGAAAACTAAAAGCAGCAACCGATGGAGGTGCGGTTGCTGTTCGTCGAACTGACGAAGATCCTCCGCCGCCTACGAAGACTACGAAGAGACTGCCTCGACGACATAACAACGACGCGCCGCCGTCCCGACGAAGACTGGAAACAAAGAATACCCCGACGAAAGACCACCTGACGACCCACGTACCAGCCGCAGGTCAACGCGACGCAGCCATGATCTGACGCCAAGGCCTAACTGTAACGCAACACAAAGAACCACTGACCTCGACGGACTTCTCGACGGCCACGTAGTCACCGCCTTAGAAGACACAGGGGCCGATTACTCCGCAATGAGTGGACCCATCGCCGCCCAGTTGAAGAAAGTTAAGACTGCATGGGAAGGCCCGCTAATTCAGACCGCTGGAGGACACCTCATCACGCCGACTGGAATCTGTACGGCAAGAATTATCATTCATGACCGGACTTACCCTGCTACCATCCTTGTCCTGCAACAGTGTTTACGAGACGTCATTCTTGGCATGGAGTTCCTGAACCAGCACGGCGCAATCATCAACCTGAAGTCGAAACTCACTAACGCTGTCGGAATATCAAGCGATACCGGCGGAGAGCCCTCGTAGTCACCACGCCTTCAGTGTGCTAGAAGATCAAGTGAGCGTGCCGCCTCTCTCCAGCATTGTTACTTCGGAACGCCCGCTGACATTGGCACCGAAACGCCCGCTGACGTAGAAGGCATCATCGAAGGCAACCAACGTCTGCTGCTCGACCGTGATATTTGCGTCGCAAGAGGGATCACTCGACTGCACGGAGGAAACACGAAAGTGTTGCTGACAAGCTTCAGCCAGGAGTTCAAGCACATCAACAAGGGCAGGACGATTGCATACATCGAAGAAATGCTGGAAAGCAGCGGTGCGTTTTTCCTCTAAGATTCTCTCGCATCTACACCGACGACCGTAGTTTCCCAGCCAGACTTCGTCATAAATCCAAGACTCCCCGTGATTAAGCAGCAAAAGCTCAGAACTCTGCTTCGACGAAACAAAGACTGCTTCACGATGTCATCATGGATTCGACAAACACAAGACGCAAAGCATCGCATAATAACCGAATAACCGAGTTTCGACGCGAGAACGCGAAGCTATAGGACTACAAGTCGACGAAATGCTTCGCGACGACATCATCCAGCTGTCGAAAAGCCCATGGACGTCTCCGGTTGTTTTAGTGAAGAAAAAAAATTGTCTGTGGCTTAGCTAAGGTTAAGCCCAGGATGCGAAGCATACTAGCCTTTATTTTAACGTGACAGCGTTAAGGAGCTCGTGTCGCAAAAAAGCCGGTGTCGTCCGCGTCGGCTCATGCGTGCGGCGCTTGCTCAGGCGCACATTTCGTTGTCGCGCCGAACGCTGCATTGCTCGACGCTCACCGCGTCCGATTCGGGGCGCGTAGTCGCTGCGCCGTAGCAACGCCACCTAGAAACAGTCTCTGTAGCACGCCGCAACCTTCGCTTCTCATTCCATCGAGCAACTCTGTCTCCAGGAGGCATCTCACCTCGTGAGTGTCTAGCAGAAGCAAGCGCACCTGCTTATATACCGCCGCGACGCCGCGAGCGATGGCGCGAGTTGGAGCCCCGTTTCTACTCTGTCGTGACGTCACGGTGTCACGTGGTATTGAAGGCGACACCGCCGCGCCTGAGGAGCTGGGTTGAGCCCTAGTAATATGCTTCGCATATAAAATGGCTGTGGCTTAGCTAAGGTTAAGCCCAGGATGCGAAGCATACTAGCCTTTATTTTAACGCGACAGCGTTAAGGAGCTCGTGTCGCAGAAAAGCCGGTGTCGTCGGCGTCGGCTCAGGCGCACATTTCGCTGTCGCGCCGAACGCTGCGTTGCTCGACGCTCACCGCGTCCGATGCGGGGCGCGTAGTCGCTGCGCCGTAGCCCATTGTCTTACACCCTTTGGCGGGTCGATGGGAACGCTGTCGCGTTCCACTCTTGAAGGCGAAGCTTAAGCGTCCGCTTTGCAGCTGTTATGACGTCATATGGTAGCTACGCGGCCGTGTGCGGCGCAGCAAGGAAGAGCGTGGTTGTGCGGCTAGTATGCTTCGCATAAAAGGACGGAACCCTACGGTTCTGCGTCGATTATCGTCGACTGACCAAGATCACAAAGAAGGACATATACGCCCTCCCACGGGTAGAGGACGCATTCGATCGGCTCTGAAACGCTAAATACTTCTCATCGTTAGACGTCAAGTCTGGCTACTGGCAAATAGAAGTCCATGAACGGGATCGCGAAAAGACCGCCTTCATCTCGCCAAACGGCCTCTATGTGTTCTAGGTTATGCCATTTGGACTGTACTCGGCGCCTGCAACGGTCAAGCGCGTGATGGACACGGTTTTAGCAGGATTGAAGTGGCAGACCTGTCTTGTTTACGTGTATGACGTCGTGGTCTTCGCAGTAAATTTTGACGATCACCTTAAGCGGCTTGCGACAGTACTAGAGGCCACTAAATCATAAGGGCTTACTCTGAAGCCAGAAAAGTGCCGGTTCGCTTACGATTAGCTTCTGTTTCTAGGCCATGTCATCAGGAAATCTGGAGTCCGTCCCGACCGGCAGAAGACAGCTGCCATTGCAAAATTCCCACAGCCCATCGAGAAGAATGCAGTGCGCAGATTCCTTGGCAAGTGTGCCTACTATAGGCGCTTTGTCAAGGACTTTTCACGCATAGCAGAGCCACTAACACATCTAATCAAATCTGATGACGAGTTCAAATGAGAAACGCCGCAGGCTGACGCATTTCAAAAACTCAAACGAATGCTTGCAGTCGCCACCAGTACTTGCACACTTCGACGAGGACGCCGACA
Source organism: Dermacentor andersoni (assembly GCF_023375885.2). Classification (NCBI taxonomy): domain Eukaryota; kingdom Metazoa; phylum Arthropoda; class Arachnida; order Ixodida; family Ixodidae; genus Dermacentor; species Dermacentor andersoni. The sequence continues at coordinate 35,172,091 of NC_092818.1, forward strand.
CCGAAATCGACACTGACGCCAGTGGCCTAGGCCTCGGTACGGTCCTAGTCTAGAGGAAGGAAAGACTTGAACGGATGATATCTTATGTTAGCCGGTGGCTCTCAAAAGCGGAAGGCAATTATTCTACGACTGAAAAGGAATGTCTCGGCATCATTTTGGCTACCGCAAAATTCCGCCCTTACGTATATGGCAGGCCATTCAAAGTCGTCAGCGACTCTCAGGCGTTCTGTTGGCTTGAAGGACCGTTCAGGACAGCTTGCGTGTTGGAGCCTCAGACTGCAAGAATATGACGTCACGGTAATTGTGTTGTCTTTGGTGACTTTGCTTGTTGGCTTCTCATGATTTGATTATTAAAAATCGCACCCCTCGGTTAACCCCCTATCTTAATTCTCCTTCATTACTGCTTCTGTTTGTAGGATAAGAGTTCACGCTGTATTGCATACTATCAAAGTACAAAAAGGTGAGAATAATGTTAATTTATTGTTTTAGAAAGAATTGGCACTTGAATTGACCAGAAATAATTAAGGGGTACATACTGTCTTAATAAATATGACTGAAGAAAGGACATCTGGATGAAAAATACAATGACTTCAGCTACAACGTGTCTATGAAGGCAAATCTATGCAGTCAAACTGCGTTTAGTGGTGGTGTTTGAGCTGGTAGGATGTCAGAAAAGTGATAGATGTCTTAAGCAGAACATTTCGACGGCTATTATAGTGCAGCAGGAAATCAACTGGACCTCTCCTCCACTTGCACACCAATGCAAGCGCAGCACACACAGCACAGTTGGAAAGGCATGTTGCTCTTCGTGCGTGCGTTGACAACCTGGTTCCTGCATAAGAGAAGGGGTTGGTAATAAACATACAATGACGGTAAAAAAGGTCCATGAAAACTAGATTAGGTACTTTACTCGTTGTGTTTAGTTTACATTTCTTAATAATACATTCGTTTAAGAATTTTGTGTTCTAGAGCGCGATTTTTTTACAATAATTAGCTCATACTGTCTTTATTTATTTTTACTGGCAAAACAAATTTTTCAGCTGGTCTACCGCTTGCGCAGCAAGACCGACATACAGCGCTCTAACACTTATATAATGAAACCTATAGAGAGCTGGGATGTTCGCAATAAAGGTGTGCGAAATATATCTGCTACCACATGCTAGCACTGTCTGTATTAGGAGCTGTCACTACACTGCTAAACCTTTATTTATCGGAATAAAAATAATGTGATGTACAAAAACTCTACTCTGTGGTATTGTTATTCTGTCTCTTTTATTCGAACAAAACATTACATTAACCTGTGTATACCTGCAGGTATAATTCTGAATGCCATTTCATGGTTGGTGACTTCCTCGTTGAGCTCGGATCTTCATAGGGGTGACAAGCTAATTAAACTGAATGGTTTGAAGCAAGGAATACGTAATTATTGCTTATGACTTTATATTGCACCAACTGCAAACGGTCAGCGCGAAATGACCGTATATTTCTTATTTTCTTTAGCGCTACTAGCCGCTTGAAATTAAAGAAAATTGCAAAAATTAAAGTTAACGCACCTGCTCCTTTACAGAGATGCTCGCTTTGCTGCGGTGTGCTTCGCGGTCCTTGGATTAGCGTGGACAGTGATGATCTGCCCGAGTACAAACAGCGCCAACGGGGCGACTGCAGGCGCTCGCGCAAGCGACGCACGCACACAAGCAATACACGCAGTAATAACAGGAATCTTCGTAGCTGTTTTCTTTTTACAAGTTTGAAGTCCGCCGCAGTTATGTATCGCGCCGTGCTTGAACTGATGCGGCTTTCTACGATGAGCCGCGAGAAACACGTGAATGCACTGACGCCGATAGTAGTTTCGGAGCACTGGCATGGAGAATACCCGTGTGCAGGTCATCAACTGGCTCGACGAGAGTCACTGCACTAGCTCGCAGTCTTCTTGACAGGACGACCGATCTGTCTCGGCGCTGCAGTGGAACGATTTCGTTGCCGATACGCTCCAGACGAACTGCACCAGTTCCTAAAACCTAGCCCTTGAGAATGCGCAGCACGGTTAACCCAAGAAAAGCTACGGAGGCAACTGGCGTCCATCGGAAAAAGCTGACGGGGCGAGCGACAGCTCGCAAGGGAGCCATGTTTACGCACTTACTTCACTCGAGGAGCGATTCAAGGTAGCTGCGGGGCTACCTTGAGATTCTGGAATAAAGCGCTCGAGCTTTACTTCACTCAAGGCGCGTTTCAAATGGAGGGCGATTTGTGAAATGAAAAACCACCCTCAAGGAGCATTTCGAGTGGAGGGTCAAGTCGAGGTGCGTTTGTGATTACGGGGGTCAGGCTTTTTAATCCTTGAAAGGTGTGTGAGTAGTAATTTACAAGAACATAGCGCTACAGCTCTGTACATCGGACTAAAAACAAGATATCTAAACGTATTACAGTGGGTGAATCTTACTATGATGTGTGAATATCTCAGTACGCTCTCAGTGTTGTGGGCCCGCCGCAGCGAGACACAGCACATATTTGCCGTCACCGTGGTGAGAGGCCTGAGTCGAGCCACGTAAACGGCAAATGTCCAATTCGCTCTTAAGCAACGTACACCACTTTTTCGTATTATTTGTTTCATGTACCAAATTTTTCATGGGTGCACTGTTGCCTTCCCAATTTAGAAAGACACTTTGATATAATATTCAACAGTATTCAACACCGTCTGTTGAATGTGTATAGAGGGCAAATATAGAGCAGTGCTTAGACAAGCCGCACTTTAGCTTCTTGAAATGTCTTGCAAGAGTTCCTTTATATGATGGTACATTTTAGAATGGGAAGGGAGAGCCAGTCTACAGACAGGCGGCATTAGAAGTTCTGAAAACGTTCTATAAACATTTTTCTATAGAATGTTGCACATAACATGTCAATAAGACCTCTATAGAACGTTTGTGGGGGGTAGATGCAGAGTCATTCTATAGAGAGGCCGCATTAGAAGTTCTGAAAACGTTGTATAAAAATTTTTCTATAAAATTGGCATATAAGATGTGAATAAGACCTCTATAGAGCATTTATGGAGGGTGGATGTAGAGCCATTCTATAGACAGGTCGCAATAGAAGTTCTGAAAACTTTCTAGAAATATTCTTCTATAGACTGCTTTTTTTATTTGAATATACTGCATGCCCTTCACGGCCCGTGCAGGAGTGGTACAGAAATGCAGTGATAAAAAAAAAATCATGGTGACAAGTCAATACTCTGAATGCGGTTAATAAAAGAGTCAATGTTATTGCAACACACAATATGGTTAGTTAACTTGTTCCACTGGGAAATGGCCGAACGAAAAAGGCAATGCTTGTGAAGATTAACACGATTTGATGGAAGATAGATTGTTTTGGAATGACTTAGTCTGGTTGAGCGTTTTGGAGGATCATGCAGGTAATGAGAACGTGCTATCTGGAAACGAGCGTGGTACAATCGATAGATGAATGTTAGTCGCGAAATTGCCCCTCTGCGAGAGGGATTTTAGGTTTGCCCTTGCTTGCAGACCTGAGATACTGGACTGTCTTTTGTAATCTTGATACACAAACCTAACTGCTGATTTTTGTATGCTTTCCATTTTCATTATAGGGCATTTTTGATGAAGGCTCCAGATTATATCAGCGCATTCTAGGCATGGTTTTATTAGTGTTTTGTACGCATCTATATTTGAGGTGGGGTGGTGCTTCGCGCAGTTTCCTTTTTCAAAAGGATAGTTTCCCTATGGCTTTTCGACACATGGTCGAAATATGAGTCTCCCAGTTAAGGTTAGGCGTGAGTTTAATGCCTAGGTACTTTACCTGGTCGCTTTTTTTTATTGTTGACCATCCGATCGAATATGTAAAGTTAAGCGGGAGTTTCTTATTTGTGAAAGGCATGTAATGTGTTTTTGATGTGTTCAGTTTCATGCCCGAAGTGTTGCACCAAGAGTAAGTTGTTTGTAGTCAATTATGAGGTTCTATCTGGTCTTCTGAGTTCTGTACGACTGTGTACACGACACAATCATCAGCAAACAGGCGCATCTGAATTGACTTTTTAATGGAAAACTGGATGTCTTTTATTTACATCAAGAAAAAAACGTGGTGCCAGAACTGATCCTCGAGGTACTCCGGAGTAGACATCGAGTGGTTGTGACTGATGATTATCGATTGCAATGCTCTGTTTACGATTGGTTCGAAAACTGTTCATCCAGGATATTATTTTATTAGTAATACCAAAAGCCGATAATTTTGTGAGTAAATCCTGGTGCCGAACTACGTCAAACGCTTTTGAAAAGTCTAAAAAAATTGAATCCAATTGGCCATTAGTATTAAGTACGTTAGCTATGACACGAGTTAACTCAGCTAGTTGGGTTATAGTTGACAGGCTTCATCTTAAACCATGTTGTTTAAATACAAGTTGGTTTGTTTCTAGGTGAGTTATTATGGCCTTAAATATTACGTGTTCCATTATTTTGCAGCGTGAGCTTGTTAATGACACTGGGCGGTAGTTATTTAAATCTAATTTCGAGCCCGATGTATGTATTGAAATTATTGCTGGCTTGCGCCAATCGTCTGGTAACACTGATGTTTGAAGAGAAAGAGTGAATATTTTAAATCGATACTTCGATCTCCAGCTTGCGTATCGACTTAAGAACGAGTTAGAAATCCGATCGGGGTCGGTAGATTTTTTAAGATCGAGCTTATGCAATAGAGACAGTATGTCCTTTTCACTTACATTTAATTCTTCCATTGGTATGTTGACTTCGTAAGGTATTAACGCGGCATTTGTAGCATGTTTCGTAAAAACTGTCCGAAAGAAGTTATTCACCTCTTTAGCAATGTGCTCAGGATCCTGAATAACATGATCCGAGATTTTGATGTGCGTTATTTTTTCTCGTTCGCCTGGCAAATATCTCCAGAATTGGTGAGGGTCATGCGCCATAAACGAACGCAATGTAGTGTCAAAGAAACGGGCTTTTGCTTCCGATATGTTTTGTTTGAATGTTCCGATAAGATCGTCTAAGGTGCACTTGGTTCCCTTTTTCCGCCGTCATTTTCTTTTTCGTTTTAGTTGGATAATTTCACGTGTTATCCACGGGTTTTCGGTTAACACGTTTTTTTTTTTATTTAGAATGAAGGTGTTTTCGCAATACTTCGCAATACCTGTCCAGAGTTCTTGAACATTTGTTAGCTCACCAAATGAACGGAACTGGAATTCTAGGAAACCTAGTACCGCAGTATCATTTGCGCTTGTATAATCCTTCAAGTATGTAGTTTGTGTTTTTTTTTGTATTTTCGCGTCGTTGAAATTGGACAAGTTAAAAATTATGGGGTTTTACGTGCCAAAACCACTTTCTGATTATGAGGCACGCCGTAGTGGGGGACTCCGGAAATTTTGACCACCTGGGGTTCTTTAACGTGCACCTAAATCTAAGTACACGGGTGTTTTCGCATTTCGCCCCCATCGAAATGTGGCCGCCGTGGCCGGGATTCGATCCCGCGACCTCGTGCTCAGCAGCCTAACACCATAGCCACTGAGCAACCACGGCGGGTATTGGACAAGTTAGAATAAGCGCTATGTGGTCTGAAATACCATTCTCGATGGACACGGAAGATCCTTCTAATGTAATATTTATAAGAACTAAGTCAAGTAAAGATGATGATGTTGAAGTGATACGGGTCTTATCAGTTACCATTTGGTTCAGTAAAAACGTAAATGCCACCTCTGGCAGTGATTCTGAACTTGCGACATCACGTACGTCATGCGAGCGGTTGTTCCAGTCTATTCCTGGAAGGTTAAAATCCCCGGCAACAATGAGTTTTGATCTAGAATTAGTTTGTTTTGAAAGGTAATCGTGAATCTGATCGATGAAGTCAGGTGCTACATTTGGGGGCGGATAAACGTCCCCTACAGTTATGTTTTTGCTACAATACATTATTTAGCACCATAAACTTTCGTGGTCGGGAATACCATCAAGTTCTACGTACTTTACATTATTTTTATTCGCTATCGCAACACCGCCGCCTCTTGATCCTCTGTGTTTAGGGAACAGTTTGTATGAAGGAGGAATGACTTCAGAATCACCTACACAAGAGTTAAGCCACGTTTCTGTAATTATTAAAATGTAAGGTTGATAAGACAGGATTAGGTTTTCTAATTGATCAAATTTATTTACTACACTTCGGGCATTTAGGGAAAGGATTCGTAGAGTTTTGGTACTGGGCTGTCATTTTGAAACGTTCTTGTTTTTAGAGGATTTCAGCGAATTCGATGTGGAAAGGGACTGTTTCGAAAGACTTGCTTTTTGCGGTAATTCAGTACTCGCCTCAGTTCCGTCCACTTCGTTCGCTTGCCACATTCGGCACTGACTTACGTTGACTTCGTGTCATCCCCACCAGTCCCCGACGTTCACTACATCGCGGCTCCTATGCAAGACGTCCTCCTTACACACGGGATCACAGTACCTCACACAGTTTTATCTATTACGGCGAATTGCGGCTGCCTGCCACTGGTCAATTTTGGCTTGACGACACAAGTGCTGCCACGCGGGATGTCTCTGGCCCAACTTTGCTCATTCGAGGATCACTCTGTAGCATCGATTTCCGTAGACGACAATTCAGCCGATCCACCTCTACCGTCGCAGTCGGCAACTTGTACCATCGCCAACTTACAGAAAATGATTGCACCCGACATGCCGTCCGAGCACGCTCGTGCGCTCTACCGCGTTCTGATTTCCTACCAAGATAATTTTGACTTTAACGATCGTCTTTTGGCCCAAACAAGAGCTGTTAAACATCGCATTAATACCAACGATGTCCCTCCTATTCATCGCCGCCCGTATCGAGTATCGCCAGCTGAGCGTCAAGTTATTCACACCGAAGTTGGCTAATTCTTGCCAAGAACATTATTGAACCATCATGTAGTCCATGGGCGTCGCCTGTTGTGCTGGTAAAAAAGAAGGATGGCTCATGGCGCTTTTGCGTGGATTATCGGCACCTTAACAGGTTTACCAAAAAGGACGTGTATCCCCTACCTCGGATTGATGACACCCTTGACTGCCTCCCCGGTGCTCGCTATTTCTCCTCTATTGTCCTTCGCTCCGGCTATTGGCAGATTGCCGTGGACGATCTCGACTGCGAGAAGACTGCCTTTGTAACACCCGACGGTCTTTATCAATTCACAGTGATGCCGTTCGTTCTATGTAACGCTCCTGCCACTTTTGAACGCATGATGGACTCCCTTCTTCACGGTTTCAAATGGTCCACGTGCCTGTGCTACTTGGACGACGTTATAGTGTTCTCCCCAACATTCACTACGCACCTCGAGCGCTTCTCAGCAGTCCTGGACGTTTTTCGGCAGGCCGGTCGGCAACTCAACGCATCGAAGTGCCAATTCGGCCGTCGCCAGATTACCGTCCCTGGACATCTCGTTCACGCGAACGGAGTGCAACCGGACCCAGGCAAGATGCATGCTGTTACGCACTTCCCTGTTCCAAAGTGTGTCAATGGATGTGCGCAGCTTCACCGGCCTTTGCTCGTACTTCCGCCGTTTCGTAAAAATTTCGCGGCCATAGCACGACCACTAACCGAGCTTTTTATAAAAGACGCCCCTTTCCAGTGGTGCGATAACGAGGCCTCTGCATTCTCGCTTCTAATCGACGTTCTCACAACGCCTCCCATTCTGGCCCATTTCGATCCTTCTGCGCCTACCGAAGTCCGTACTGATGCCAGCGGTCACGGAATTGGCGCAGCACTGGCACAACGCCAGCGTGGCCACGCCCGTGTTATCACTTACGCCAGCAGGCTCCTCTCGCCCGCGGAGCGCAACTATTGCATCACTGAGCGTGAGTGTCTGGCCCTAGTTTGGGCGGGCACTTATATGGCCGATCCTTTTCCGTTGTCACAGACCATCACGCGCTTTGCTGGTTATACTCACTGAAAGACCCTACAGGAAGACTTGGTCGCTGGGCCTTACGCCTCCAAGATTATTCGTTCTCTGTCACCTACAAATCTGGCCGACTACACAAGGACGCTGACTACCTGTCTCGCTACCCGGTAGACGAGCCTGACGGCGCCGACAGTAGTACCGCCGACGACATGTGTCTCTGTGTCTCTGTGTCTGTGTCTTTCTTCGCTAAAATCGCCGATGAGCAGTACCGAGACCTATCGCTGCCAGTACTCATCGAGCGTCTGCGCTCTACACCTACCGACGCATCCGTTGGCCGATATGTCCTCCAGGGCGGCATTCTGTACCGAAGGAACTTCCTCCCTGATGGCCCTGACCTTCTTCTTGTCGTGCCAAAACATCAACGACAGACTGTGCTCTTTGAGATGCATGACGCACCCACTGCAGGACATCTTGGGGTAACCCGCACGTACGACCGCGTCCGCCGCCGCTTCTATTGGCCTGGTCTCGCTCGCTCCGTCCGACGTTATGTTGCTGCCTGTGACCCCTGCCAGCGTCGGAAAACACCTCAGGGGCTACCTTCCGGTCATCTCCAGCCGATCACCGTCCCTGTGGAACCGTTCTTTTGTGTTGGATTAGACCTCCTCGGTCCCTTTCCCACGTCATCCTCTGGGAAGAAATGGGTAGCTGTCGCAACTGATTACGCCACCCGATACGCTATCACGCGGGCTCTCCCTACCAGTTGCGCCACTGACGTCGCGGACTTTCTCTTGCGTGACATTATTTTATTGCATGACGCCCCGTGACAGCTGCTTACTGACCATGGTCGTAACTTCGTTTCGAAAGTTATCGCCGACATTGTGCGTTCCTGCTCTATTCTACACAAGCTCACTACCTCATACCGCCTTTAAACCAACAGCCTGACTGAGCGGTTAAACCGTAGTCTTACCGACGTGCTGTCCAAGTACGTTTAGAAGGACCACCACGACTGGGACGTTGCCCTTCCTAACGTCACATTTGCTTATAATTCTTCCCGGCACGACACCGCCGGATTTTCTCCATTTTATCTACTCTACAGTCGCGAATCGACCTTGCCCCTTGACACGGTACTCCTCCCTGCTGCGATCTCAACAACCGAGTATGCGCGCGACGCCATCGCCCTCGCCGCCCATGCTTGCCCGTGCTCGACTGACGGACTCGCAAACCACGCAGCAGCGTCACTACAACGCCCGCCACCGTGACGTACAGTTTTCGCCTGGTGCACTCGTGCTCCTGTGGTCGCCCTCTCGTCGGACTTTCAGAAAAGCTCCTTTCGCGATACACAGGGCCCTACCGCGTGCTGCGCCAGGTGACGCCTGTGGCGTACGAAATTGCTCCTGTGAGCTCAACCTCGTCATCTACTCTGGCATCTAGCGATGCCGTGCGCGTCAGTAGGCTCAAGTCCTACTGCGCTGCTTCAGACTCCGTTCTTTAGTCGCTCCGGGACGGCGCTTTTGCCGCCGAGGGTAGTGCTACGGGATAGTATTTCCAATGACGAAGAGCCGAGCAGTAACAAGACGACGACGACGATTAGAAGCTAGCGCGGGCTGTTGGCTCTTGGCCAAGCGCAGCGTATTTCCTTGTAAATATGCTTGCACATAGCTTTTCGTCTACGTCTTCCTACGTAACAATATTCTTTACTGGGTCCCAAGTATGCACTTTTTCATCGATCCTCAATTTGTAGAATGTTCGCCTAACTTTTGCCCTTTCATTTACCGCTGAATGCCAGAAGTGCGCGCGCATTTCCCTTACTCTCTAAGAAAAATCTTCGGAAACAGTTAATAGTGTGCGTTTCAGTTTCTAGCAGCAAGATAATATTTTTTTTCGGCGTAATCAAACAATCCAAGGATGATCGTTTGGTCTCAGTTACTTGTGCGGGTACCTATCCTGGGAGTTCTTTCAAGAGTTTTAACTTCAATGCCGAGCGTTTCTTTTAAAATGTTTTGTCTCACTACCTTTCCGGGTGAAACAATGTCTTCGTTAGGTTTTTCCGTTACGCCGTAAATAATTAGATTGTTCCATTGACTACTATTTTCGAAATCGTACAATTTCAATGCAAGATCTTGGATTTGATCTTTGATGGTGTCATATTTTTTTTTCAGATTCGGCTAACTTCTCTTCGCAATACTTCAGTCGTTCCATGTCGTTTTCAATTGCGGCAAGCCTAGTTAGCGTGTTATCAACTGTTTGCTCAACCTTTTTCAACTTAGTTACTAGCTCTACTAATGTTTTTTTTCGTTTTAGGTTGTTCTTACAGAATTTGTTTCAGAAGGTCGTTATTAGGACGAGTATCTGATTCCGAGTCTTACGTCGCACCAGGGTTAAGCTCTCGCCCGGTGTCATTAGCAATAGCTTAAATACATCATAGCACTCAACAATCAGTACAGCGAGAAAGTGTGGAATTGGAAACACCGTCAGCGTTACATCATTGTCCCGTATAGAGGGTGCAGAGTAGTTACTGACCTGCACATCGTAAAGAACAGGAATAAGCATGGTCGTCTGGTCGGTGTCACCAAGTCCACTGAAGCGGACGGGGTCATGGGTTGGGTTTATATCCTGCCAAGTGCCTGATAAGGTTGAGGTAACGGCATCCGTACGTGGTCGTTGCCTAGTTGAAGGGCGTCGATTGTGATCGGAGTCTGCGCAGATTTGTTGTCCGGAGCTTTGTCACCCGAAGCCACTGGCATTGTTCCGTTTGCGTGCATATGTGTGGCCTGTCCGGTGGTGAGGCCGCTCGGCGACAGCGCAATCTGCACAACGAAAAGAGCAGGAATAAGCATGGTCGTCTGGCCTGTGCCACCAAGTCCACTGAAGCGGATGGGGTCATGGGTCGGGTTTATATACTGCCTAGTGTCTGGTAAAGTTGACGTGACCGCATCCCTGACGTGGTCGTTGCGTAGTTGAAGGGCGTCGATTGTGATCGGAGTCTACGCAGATTTGTAGTCCAGTGCTCTGTCACCCGAAGCCTCTGGTATTGTTCCGTTCGCGTGCATATGTGTGGCCTGCCCGGTCGTGAGGCCGCTTGGCCACAGCGCAATGTGCACAACGAAAAGAGCAGGAATAAACATGGTCGTCTGGTCGGTGCCACCACGTCCACGTTCTTGTGCATATGATGAAAATAGACCCTCTATAGACCACTTATAAAGGATGAATGCAGAGTCAGTCTATAGACACGCCGCATTAGAAGTGTTAAAAACTTTTTACAGACATTATTTTATAGAATTTAGTGCATGCGATTTCAATACATCCTCTATAGAACATTTATAGAGGGCGAATGAAGAGCCGTTCTATAGAGAGGTTATGTTAGAAGTTTTAAAGACCTTCTATAAAAATTGCTTTATGGAATTCAGTACATATAACGTCACTACATCCTCTATTGCACATCTATTGTGTGTTTATTTAGACTTCTTGTAGAGTTTCTATGCAGACGACTCTGAATTGCGAAATTCTGTAGTTTCTTTTGACTCCATAAGAACTCACTAGGACCCACCGTGATTGCTCAGTGGCTATGGTGTTAGGCTGCTGAGCACGAGGTCGCGGGATCGAATCCCGGCCACGGCGGCGGCATTTCGATGGGGGCGAAATGCGAAAACACCCGTGTGCTTAGATTTACGTGCACGTTAAAGAACCCCAGGTGGGCGAAATTTCCGGAGTCCTCCACTACGGCGTGCCTCATAATCAGAAAGTGGTTTCGGCAACACAATTCAACAACAACACAACACAATTCTTCGTGCGAGAAAACCCATGGTGACCAGCTGTGGGTACATATTGTTACTGAGAGAGAGTGGTGGCTCGGAGATCGTGGAGAGCGAGGGCGCATGCGACGCCAATACAAAGTGCGTAGTGGAAGAGATACATTTGAAGGAAGGGGTCGGACGTCACAGATGCGAGTTGTCCATGACGTCACGTAAGTAGGCTTCATAGTGCTGCTCGGTGGCGAGGTCGGTGAAGCAGACAGCGAGAAAATAGGAACAGAAATGGTCGGTCGTAAAAATATGCCGAGGGTCGAAAGGACGGCCTGACAGACAGGTCGGCATCTGGTGTGTACGACCGCCCTTGTAAGCCATGGTGTACGCGTATTCGCGATATCGCAGCCCCCAGCGACTTAGCCATGCTGTTGGGTCCTTTAGGGAAGAAAGCCAGTACAGTGCGTGGTGGTTTGTAGTGACTTTAAATGACGGAATGTACGAGTAAGGGACAAATTTTGCTATTTTCCTCACAAGTGCAAAGCACTCCCGCTCGGTGATAGAATAGTTCCGTTCGGCAGCAGAAATCAAACGACCTGTGTATACAATCACACGGTCGTTCCCTCACTCACACTGAAACAAAATGACGCCAATTACATGACCACTGGTATCAGCACGACTTTTAGTAGTAGGAGACGGGTCGAAGTGCTCCAATATTGGGTGGAAATGTCAATAAAGAGATAAGCATCCAGAATGCGGTCGCTTGTTCTGAACTCCAGTAAATTGAACCGTCGCCTTTCAGCAGGGGAGTAATAGGTCGGGCGACTTCCGCAAAGTTGTGCACGAAGCGGCAGAAGTAAGAACAGAAGCTCACAAAGCTCCGTCTATCATTGGCGCTCGTCGTAACGGGAAAAGATTGCACAGCCTGTCATATGTCACAGGCATGCGGCGCCGAAAGAGAGGAAGAGGACGATGTGCACGTATCAGTCCGAATGGCACGAGCCCTATAGGCGCGTGACCCGTGATGTGATCGAGAGAGAAGTGGTGCTGAGCTGGTATTATCGACGGAAGGGTAAAGGGTATCGCAAGGGTATAGCAGCATAGGCAATGACCATAAACGCGTCATCTTGAAAATGGTATTTGTAGTTGGGAAAGAGATCAAGGAGTGCAAATGGCCTGTCCAAATTTGAACGCTGAACAAATAACAAATATAGTCACTAGAGTCAAGGAAGTACTTGGCAAATGGCCAACAAAGAGTGGGAATATAGTGAGCTTCTCAGTGCAATAACGAAAGAAATACGGAAAGAGAAACAACATAATCGTTGGAAAGGAAAAAAAGAAACCGAAAAGCTGCTGGAACAGGGAGATACGAGAAGCGATCGCCAAACGACAGAAAGCATCCCGAGAGCACAGGCAGACAAAGGAGACGCAGTTGCCGCAGGATGAAGTAACCAGTAAATGGGAAATATACCGGGAGAAAAAGTCTATGGTTCAAGTACTGGTTCACGCAAAATTAAATGGTGAAAGTGAACGTTGATTTTCAGAAATACGTGAAAAAAAGAAGGCTGCAGCTAGAATATTTTGGAACCACATAAAATTATTAGGCAGGAAGTCAACAACAATGCAACAACATGTCCTACACTGTAATCACATATGAGCCCATATGGGCGTTTTAACAATTGACATGTCATTTTTTACCCTAGACCAAATGAGTACTCGCCCGAGAAAAAGTAAAGTACGCTAGAACAATTATTTTACCCCCGACCACGTTTGAAGGGGCATTGCGGTTGTAAAATGGGGTTTTCAAAAAATAACAGCGGAATACGGGAGATTGGGAGTGTTGAAATACACCCATACCTGAGACGAGCCTAATAGAGAAAAGAATAACTAAGCCGTGACCAACAAGGCTGTCAGCAGAAGCAACAATTTCGGTAGAATTATTTCTGCAGTCAGATCTAAATATCCCGCGCCATGTGAGTGCGCGCTGTTTTTCTGTTCGGAGTAGCCGCGCCTTAGCGCCGCAGAGGACGCCGAAAGTCGGAACTGCGTGCGGAGCAGCACAACTTGCAGTGTTGCCAGGTTTGTCTATATACAGCCGAATTGGGCTAGAGAAAGAAAATGTTTGGCGTCGACTTGGGCGAGTTGGCTACGTGGCTATATTTGGGCTACTGAAAATCAGTGACTTGCAGTGTCTTTGTTTGGGCTATAAGTGGCGCATTAATCCTCTCTCCAGAGGATTAATCTCATTGAGTCTCAATATCTCATTGAGCAGAAACAAATCTCGATGACTATGTTTTAACTGGCTGAGCCGGCAGCGTGGCTGTGCGTGTGTGCACCAAATTCCGCCCCCCACCCCCCTGAGTGCATTGTTCTCTCAGCAGATGGCTTTTATGCTTGACGCACTTAAATTTACACCACTCTTCACCATGCTAACATTTACGCCAGCAACGTCATCTCATCTTCCTCTTATCCCGACACCCGATCAACGGGCATCGGGATGAACCTGGGAGTGGAGCGTGTTTCACAGTCCACTGTACTAACATGGCCACAGTCAGTGTAGTAACTCTATGAGCATGGCTATGCTCAGAAACAGAGAGCAATGGAGTCGGGTGATTGTGGCGCCAGCATAAAATAAGGGAAGCACGGGTAGATGACATGCTAGTGTGTCCATGTCGAAGGCGTCTGGTTCAAGTATGGCACTGGGCACAGCTATACACCTACTGCGTGTTTCTCACGGTAAGCTTTATTGCCATTTTCCTCTGCGTGCGAGATTAACTTTAACGATAAAGCGTTACCGGCCCTTGTCACAGAATATCTGGCGTCGGCGCCAGTGAGAAAAATGATCCCGAACCACGTAAGCCCTTGGGCTGGCGCTTATGCGTGACTGAAATAATTGAATTTCTCAATGTAAAACGCGCCAGAAAATTCGTAAAGTATGATTTACACTCAACGTGCACACATGGTAACGTCCAATTATAATTTGAATATACGAGAAAACATGTTTATTACGCGGAACCTCAAACACAAACTTTTTTACCTGCTGCCGTTCGACGTCTTATTAGGAGGGTGATGGTTTGGGCAAGTCGGTTATTCATGAGACTTTGTGGATCAGTGCTAAGCGGCACAGGGGACAGAGGAAAAAACGAGGACAAGCGGTTACTGCGGTCCCTTGCAACACCATCCAGATGGCACTCGCTTCCATCGTGAGGGTGGGATGAAAAAAAAAAGAACCAGAAAGTTCGCCTTCGTGCATATCGGTCGCCTGCAGTGTCTGTAGGTAAACATTACGGTCAGATAAGCTGCAGTTGCTGGGAAGCGTGGAAAGCAGCCAGGGATCCTTGAGTTATATCGCGTTCCACTAATAAAGGTGAACATTAAATGGACTGAGAAGCAATTTTTTGGTGCCTATATTTTATTGGAATGGAAGGCTTACCGGTTAGAGTGTCTAATCAAGAAGTGGTAATGCGGAACACGCAATGCAGCATTTTTTATCAGAATTTTAATCTGCAGTGAGGACGTAGTCGTTCACTGAAGCTTGCTGAAGCGGTGGTAGGTGAGCGCGGCAGTGATTAAACGCCGGCATTAGTGGGAGGCAGACGACAAGTGTGGCCGTAACTGTGACTAAGTATTTTGTCTAGCAATTCAACGTTCCTGCGATTCATGTTTTCCGAATTGTTAAGCGTTTCTGTGGTATTAGCTACGGGTTTTCATTTTTTCCTCTCCAGCTGCTTTGGTATTTACCTCTCTCCATACAAGGTGAAAAGTAGGTGTAGTTTGTAGCTTACGCCATATTTTTTTCTTAAGGAAATGCTACAGTGTATATTTTACGTAATACACAAACACAAAGCAGAACTAATGGACTTTTCACGCTAAAATTTTTTGTTAACGAGATGTACGTCGTAAAAAAGCTCAGTGCCAGAATAAAGATTGTGGGGTAAAATTGAACAGAGTTTGTAAAGACACACTTGTGTTTACTAAGAAAAATATGTAACAAGAACTATGAGATACGCAAAATGTATAACTGTCTAATTGGCACTATCTTCAGAAAATCTAAATTTTCCTTGAACAGGTATCCCACTGCAAATATTTAACTGCAAGCACTACAGCAGGGCGTGCCGGGCTGTGGCCGCGTATGTTCAGGGCTGTTTTGTATCGTCGTCGCTATCAGAGTCAAAGTCCGAGGAATAGACAGCATCCTGAGACTCGCTGATGCTCGATCCATCGATAAAATCAGTCGCAAACCCACGGGAATTGCGACATCTGTGGCTCAATGTGTGCTGCATAATGAGTTTTAGGAGCATGAAAGAAGCCTGAGAATCCCGCAATGTGCCTTGAGTCTGTGTGTGACAGCGGCTGTGTTGTGTGTTTGCTTCAGTCCTCGTCTTTTGCGCTGCACACACATGTCGACCTCGAATGCCCAGTCTCGTGGCAGTTTTGCATGTATTTGAGAGCTTGCCCTGTGTAGACATGCCCTGTATAGGCATATGTATTCCAGTAAGAAAACAAAAATTCTGAAGGAGCCCAACATGCCGTATTTCATAACAAGTGTATCATGTAAATTATTATGTGACAATCAAATAAAAAACTGAAACAAGACTGCCCAGTAGAGGTATGCAGATGTGTGCATCAGCGTAATAACTGAAACTTCGTGGAAGTTTACAAAAATATTCATTAGGTTGGTTTCTTTCATTCCTCTCTATCACATCATTATTGCAAAAATGTGCTCTCTAGTATTGCACGATTAAAAACACAGTTCAAACACATCATTTGCTGGCACCTTCGCATCCATAGCAACAGAGAGAAGAATGGTTAAAAATTTTGCTTTGCTTCTCTGACCTTCAGTTTAGGTCCTCATGTTTGCTGAGCCTAAAGTATCATAGACACCATCCAGGGTTTACGGGCAGCTTGAGCACATTGGGCCAGATTGTGGAGAAGCCGCATAGGTCACAGTGTCTATAGTGGTATCGGGTAAAGGCAAGTTTCTTGCATGATGCGTTATCATTCAGTACCTATTAGATGACGTTATTATTTCCGCCAAATTTTTGTTTCTCATTATATATATATATATATATATATATATATATATATATATATATGTATAAATTTATTGTGTGTCCAAAGAACTGCACTTTTTAAACGAGCTGCTCATTCTCTAAGTCTACTGTTAGGTGTTCCAAATTGCATGTACCTTGGACAGCATAGTGTTTGGCCTTCAGCTGAATGTAGTATTAGCCCATTTGCATGTAAATAAAGCTGCATTGGGCCAAATGTGAAACAATGTGTTCATACGATACAGACATGTAGCAAAATTTACACGTAAGCATATTGTTTGATGCAATCCCTAGGAAAATAAGCACCAATATAAGAATGTGCTTATATGACAAACAGTACCTATGTTTCAGAAGCATGGCCTTTTGCCGCCATATTCCATAACATTTCATTATTTCACACTATAAAACTATTTTCCCTGTTTAGGTCTAACCGCTCTAAATTCGAAAATTTTCATTGAGAACACTTTTAAGGTTTTGGCCGTGTCTTAAGTCACTTCCAGGATTAAATTTATAGTTGTAGCTATCATCTGTGTTATAACAAAAACATTTTGGAACGACGTTATGCAGTATGCTAAGGGTGCGTATTAGAACAGTCACTTATATTTTCATTGTAAACATGTATAACGCGTGTATGTACACACGTCGAAGCCGTATAGACTGTGTAATCCTAATTGAAGGTGTTGTGTGAACATATGCTTTTTTTAAGCATTGTATAGAATTAGCAATACATTGAGGTGTAATGAAGCCAAGCGAAAAATATTGGTTCAACAAAATGGTTAAAGTACATCCTTAAGCGCATTTGTATGACTTTACCGCATGTAGTAAAACAAAAATGGGAACTGATGTGCTTGATATTTGTTTGTTATTACCATATGGCACCAACACGCAATGCAGACAAAAGAGGAAGGGAAGTGTACCAAAGGGCAACTCGCTCTTGATGGGAGCTGCATTCACAACTGCAAGACGTATGCAATCTTTGAAATATAGCAGCAGCTATCCACCTGTTCCCTTTGTTGCACATTTGTATTGTGTATGTACTAAGTCTTGCCCTGGAAGTGCTAGGCAGTGCCACTCGTGGCATTGGTGCTGCATGGAACACCTACTTCTAACCACAGGTGTTGTGTATTATGTGAACCTAAGTTCTTTTGAATTCATGTAAACCACAAAAGTTCCATTTGAAAGGGCGTGCCATATTCGCCACCATTGCCATGAGTAACACTGGCTGGCAGTCACAGGGCGAGTCGTCAACTTTGCTCAGCTATTATGCAAAACTATTTTATATACTAATGTGGTAATTAGAATACATGCGAAAAGCCTCACAGAATAAAATTTTCGATCCGCATCTTACAGTGATTTTTATTTTGCTTTAACTCAGGTTGCCTTTTTACCTGCGTTGCATTCTGCAGCTGACCACTTCAACGATCTCAGCAGAAGCGTTACACAGGTGTGTTCTTTTCTGATTCTCAGTACTGATATTTTGTAGTTTATGTTCGATGTAAATGCACAGATATAATGAAAAACAGGTTAAAAGATGAGCTCACAGACACTGTCTCCAAACGTTTCTTAGAAACGAAAATCTTTGTTAGAAGTTGTCATTATAGCAACACAAGAAAGTATGCACATCGAAACACCAGTGCCTAGCAAGCAACATCATTATACGGTAGAAGAAGCCAAAACATCATGCGAAAATCTGTACTAAACTAGGGACTGTAGTAAACGTTTTGGAGGCATAAATTGTTTCTTCGGTTACTCTGTCTAATTGCTTGAGCTGAACTGACGTGTCCTGCAAAATAGTTTGCATTTGAATTTGATACAATCTGCAGCAAAATGCGAACAAAGGGCTGCGATGCTGTAAGGGCCTGCTATTGAAGTAGCAACCAGTCTGCCCAGTGCACTGCAGCCTTATAAAAATGAAATGTGGTACGCTGCACCACATGCATACACAACAAATTTTAATTCATGGCCATTTATACACTGTGCTTGTGCAGGACTGGGCAACTGGCTGTTTGTTCGTCACTGAAACAACTATGTACATCATGCCTGTATTGGGAAGCCACTATCTTTTTCAGTCAGTGTAGCAGTCCTTAAATGTATGGGATTTCCACGCACAACATTTTGTCTGCCGCACTTTGTCGTTTTTGGCACTCCTGCTTTTATGGCTGTGAAATACTTCAGGTTTGCTGAAGAGACAGTTGTAACCTTGTAGCTGGCCTCGCAAAGTTGTTAGTTGGAGTTTTAAGGGCCAACTTGCTTTTTACAGTGCTGAATAATGCAACAAAAGGCATGGGATTATTGACAAGGTTAGAGTGACTTTGAGAGAAGTTAATGAGGTTTTTCTAACTCACCTCTGTCTGCTGAGACCAAATCATGTTAGCTTTTAATGAAGCAATGTTCAGGTTGAAAAACTTCAAGGCTGTGTGGGTACTCAAATACTATCATTGCTTCAGCTACCTGAAGTGCCTCCATGACATCAAGGCAGAAGCAAAACACATGGCAAAGGATAGGTTGGTGGACAAAGGGCTCTTGGTGGCAATTATGTAGGTTCAAGGGCTATCGCACTGAGTAAGAAAATGTGTTCCCGATATAGCGTGAACATAGTGTTAATGCTGAAGAACAAACTGGCACCCTCTGCCTAGTCTTACACAAGCACATGCAGATAAAGGAATGCTTTGATGCCCACCACTGGAGGGATCAGCTGATATTGCTATGACATAGAATGTGACACCAGATGACTATGGTTCACACATTTGCTGCAGCTTGCTGGTCGGGCAATTGAAGCCTTGATTGTAAGGTTGAAAAGTTTCAATCACAAGGCGGCAACTTAGTTGCCAGCTCTTACAGCATGGCTCACTCCTCAGTGCTACAGTGCTGGACGTATTTGACCAAGCCTGGTGCGAGTTCTCGTGAGTACCCCATGTTCAAGCTGCCACTAAATACTTAGTTGATAAAGTCACTGGAAATGAAATAATATGGTCATCGAAAGAGCCTTGAAAACGATGCACACACGGCATGTAGCGTGTCCCTTGGTATGACACCAGTCAAACACCCTGTGCAGAGATGCTGGCAGAAGTACAGCAAAGTTCAAAGTTCACAGTTTATTTGTCAGTACAGCATACAAATACATAAATTCTGACCTGCCTAAGCATGTTGTGCTTGTTGGCTAGTCAGGCAGCAGGTGGAGAATCTTGTAAAAGAATAACTTCATATACATGCATTTCATGTTATGCACGACATTGCCGATAAATCTGACAGCACAGGATAACATACAAAACAAGTAAAACTATACACAAGGCAATAAATTTACGCACCAATCTCGTAAACCAGTCTTCATCTTTCTCTTGCTGCTTGCAAGACATATATCATCAGGAATTTCATTAAACACAGCTGGTACATAGTAATTGCGCATCTTTTTACCATAATTACTATAGACCCGTGGTTTAACAAAACGTTCTGTTTTCCTCAGTGTAACATCTTTTTTTACAGGAGTTTTATATTCATTTGAATAATAATACCGCGTCAACACAACAAAATAAAACAGCTCACGAATCTGTAGGATGCCTAACTTAACGTATTTCTCTTTCATGTCAAGCGAGTGTAGTTTGGTACCATAAGATATACTGTTCACGATTCGTTTTAGTATGACATTTAATGCTTGCTTTTTATATTCCGAGCAGTTTCCATATAATGTAATACCATATTTTAAAACAGGTTCCACTAATGCTGTGTAGATTACTCGTCTAAATTGAAGCGGAGATTTCCCCCGAAGGTGATACAACATGGCCGCAATGGCCCTAATCTTTCTAGAGAGCTAAACGATGTGCTCGTTCCAAGTGAGATGTTGGTCGAAATTAATACCCAGATATTGAACTGTTTGCTCTATTTGCATGGCTTCGCAATCACACGGGTAACAACCGGATGAGTGCAAGTACAGTGGTTGCATTAAGGCAATTGTTTTTTGGGGTTTTTTAAAACATGTCAGTTTTGTTTTGAGAAGGTTTAAAAAATGAAATTTTGTGAGAACCAATCAACTACTTCAGTTATATCTGCCTGAAACGCTTTAACGTCAGTGCAATAGTCAGTGACTTCAAGTGCGAGCGCTGTATCATCAGCGTATTGAAATATTTTTGACTTAGTCTGCAATAGACCCAAATCAGACACATAAACGTTAAATAGCAGTGGGCCGAGTGTACTTCCTTGAGGTACACCGAAAGTAACATTCTTCAAATGTCCGTACGTACTATCAAGCTTTACACACTGCAACCTGTTCGTAAAATAACTGTTAAAAAACTTTTGAAAGTGACCGCGGAAACCAAGTGAACTTAATTTTTCGAGTAGTAACGCATGGTCTATCGTGTCAAATGCCTTCGTGAAATCCAGGAATAGGGCTAACACAACGTGATTATTTTCTATTGCATTGTAAACATAATCAGAAAATTCTTCGAGAAGTGTTGTCCTATTTCTATTTTTTGTGAAGCCAAATTGCGCAGCATTGTTCAAAGAGTATTTTTCACAGAATGATTGCATAACGTATGCAACATGCTTTTCCATGATATGTGCTATCGACGACAGTATTGCAATGGGCCTATAATTTATTAAGTCGCCTTTCTTGCCATGTTTGTACACAGGCCTGACAACAGATATCTTAAGTTCCTCGGGTATATCACCAGTTTCGACTATGCCATTCAGTATGTTCAGAAGAACGTCTTTTAAAATACCAAAGTTCCTGTGCAAATCTCTGAGACGAATGCCATCATATCCTGGTGGCTTGAATTGTTTCATTCTGCAAATATTGCTCCATAGATCATCCGCTGATATGAGGGGCAGGTACGCTGTATGCGCGCATGCTCGTTTTGGTTGATATGGTACAGGACTACTGACTGTTATGGTTCGCAACTTTTCTGGTGTATTTAAGAACACATTATTAAATTTATCACAGAGCACCTTCATATTTTACTTTGGAAAATTCTTCTTTACTGTTTCATCAATGGAAGCTTTTTTCTGCCTACCCATTAGTTCATTCGCTATCTCCCACGTTTTCTTTCCGTCACATTTGTTCAGTGAAAGCTGTCGCATGAAAAAGGATCTTTTCGCCTGTCGCATTTTAGCCGTCACTTGATTCCGCAATGCGCGATATTCATCTCTTAGCGCTTTATTTTCGGGTTGTTTCCTGCATTTCTGCCATGTCTTATCTTTCGCGCAGCACAATTCTGCTATTTCATTAGTGATCCATTTCTTATCTGGGCTTCTTATTTTGATTTTAACAGATTTAGTTGACTGTTCATAGACATTGCAAAGGATTTCAACAGTTTTCTTGTATAAACTGATATGATCCAAATGCAGAAGGGAACTCCAGTTAACATTATGAATTAATTGGTCTACTTTTTTGTCGTCTAAAACAGAACCTCTAATAATGCCTCCATCAGTTCTATGATCGCCAGACATAATTGCAATCGCTACAAAGTAATGATCAGCCAGTTTTTGCTTGATAATCCCGGAAACATATTGCTGGTTTTGCAAACTAATTATTATGTGGTCTATGCATGACTTTGTTATATTAGCACCTAAGTGTTCTTCTCTTGTACATTCATTAATTGTGCTAACGATTCCAAATCCTGCCAGCAAATTGAGGTAATTAGCAGGGATACTTTTTGTCTCTTTCATAATGTCTATGTTAAGATCCCCCGCAATAATGAAGTGCTTCTCATTCATGTACTTATAGAAAAAAGTATACAGCTCATCTAGAAATGCACTGGCATTCATATTCGGTGGCCTATATATTGCGCATAAAGTGTACTCTGTATTTTCTTTAGAAATAGACAGAGTGACCGTTTCTGCATGAATAAAACTAACATCAATTCTATTCGTCATCCACACATTTTTTATGAACACCATAACACCGCCTCCTTTACGATTTTCACGGCACAGTGCATATTGAGAATACCCATCCAAGATAAATGTACATTTTCTCGACGCATCTATATTAACCTCGGTTAAAATAATAACATCAAAAGGAACCACAGCAGTCTTTAGCTTCAATCCTAATTCATCCCAGTATTTGTTCAAACTTCTGATATTAACATGTAGCAAACTAAGTTCGTGGTTCAATTGTGTTTCACTCTTAGCAGTTTCTACATGAATATTCCACTCACGAAATGAGTCAAAGGAGGCCATTACGCTAGTTTACCAAGGTCTCTTTCCGAGTTGATACTAATTACCGATGCACCTTCACTTTTCCGGACAAGGATTTTCCCGTTGCTCACCCAGACAAATTTGAATCCTTGATCTTTTGCAAGCTTCTTACATTCCGAAAGCAACATTTTCTGAGCCCTTGTCAGGTTTTCGTTGATGTAGATTTTGTCTGCCCGCAGTGCGCGCTTTTTCGCCAGCCACATGTCCCGTGTGGTCTGGTCCACAAAGCGAACAATAATCGGCGCAATCTTATCTTTATGTGCCTTGAGCCGATGCAATGCCTCTATCACCTGTCGCTCCGGTGACTGTATATTCAGCTTTACGCTGAGGTCAGTCAGAACTTGGTAAAGGTCCTGATTAGGGGCTTCAGGTATCCCGTGTATTTCTACATTTCTGCGCCTTGTGTATTGCTCAGCGCTTTCGACACAGTCTTTCAACGTGGCAAGCTCTGTGTCCTTTTCAGTCAACTTCTCAGTCAGTTCCTCAGTTGTTTTTTTTTAGTTCAGCTATTTCCTTTTCCTGATTGACAATCTTTGACAAGAGTTCGTCGTACTTGGAAGCAAGCAACTCCATTGACTTTTCAACTGCCTCTGTGATTCTGTTCTGTTTGTCAACTTTGCCTTCGAGGGTTCCCTGTCTGCTCAGTATTTCGGCAAGCTTCTGGCTCAAGCCTTCAATCAGAGTATTCACAGAGCCTGTGGTCTTTTTGTTTTGCCTTGTCTCGCTGTCACTTTCACTATCTGATGCATCACCATCAATTTCTGCTTCCTTGCAGACATCACACTTCCAAGTTGATAATTCTCTAGGTCTAAGGCTTTTAAAAGCTGATTTAGTTGTGCCTGAGCACTTGCCTAAGTGGAAAGACTTTTCACATTTGCTACATGTTAAAAACGCACTTTCTTTTCCAATACCCTTCAAACAAGTGAAACACTGTTGGGCCATTACTGATTACAAAAAAAGTGCAGTCCAGTGGAGCATAGAGCTGAAAAAATGTCGCTTACCTAAGAGCAACGAGACAAGTAGTTAGCCCTGCATTCGATGCTCCACCGGACTGCGGAGTGTAGCCTTTCGCTGCTCCCTTTTATAGTGCTCAGATCCCGTGGTCCGTGACGTCAGTCTCGCTGCAGGCGGTGACAGCGAAGTTATCTGTCGTTGCTTCGGTGCCTCTATCTTGTTTCCTTGCTACGGCCGTACAGCAGGATCATCAGACCAGGAAGGGACACGTCGGCGCCTAAGAGCAACAAGACAAGTAGTTAGCCCAGCATTCGATGCTCCACCGGACTGCGGAGTGTAGCCTTTCGCTGCTCCCTTTTATAGTGCTCAGATCCAGTGGTCCGTGACGTCAGTCTCGCTGCAGGCGGTGACAGCGAAGTTATGTGTCGTTGCTTCGGTGCCTCTATCTTGTTTCCTTGCTACGGCCGTACAGCAGGATCATCAGACCAGGAAGGGACACGTCGGCGCCTAAGAGCAACAAGACAAATAGTTAGCCCAGCATTCGATGCTCCACCGGACTGCTTGTGAGCAGAAGTGTGGATTATGGAGACAAAAATAATAAGCGGTTCAACTTACACATATTATAGACCGCTAATAGATAATCGTTCAGCAAGAACTCTGGCAAAAGGGGCAAGCTGCGCTCCCCACAACGAATACTATAAAACAGTACTGTTATTGTAGCAAAATCACCTATAGCTCTTTTGTGAAAGATCATGCCAACTGAATAACCAATATAAAAGCATCAAGTTGCTCCAATAGAAAGTCTTTATTACGCTACACACCAGACTGGGATGTAAGATCTAGGTTATTTTGTAGCCAAGATGACCGCATGCAACGCCGAAAACATTTAAACACTTGGAAGTAACTGTGATTAAACTGCTGATTAAACTGAGTAACTCATCACAGCCGGTATCACACAATGTTGTTTTCTATGCCATGGAAAGATTCCAGCACGTGGTCACCACAATTCTCCCCGAGGCCAATACAGACACAGCGGGCCAGCAAGCATGGACTAAAGATTTTTCCATGTGCATCGATGTAGTCTGCCACATTTGGTTTTCTTGTAGGCAGAGCCATATTGAGGTAACCATTTTCTGCCTGCATATTCATCGCAGGGAGCACGGCAGCCAGCTAAAGCGAGTTTCTTGTTCACACCTTGCCGCAGATGTAGACGTGACGGATTTTTCTTGGCACATATGTTGGGTTCAAGAAAGAACGCAGTAACTTAAGAAGAACTTCATTCCTTCTAGATTTAAGGCGTGGGGCCAGGCGTTAACCATTGTTTTCGAAATTTGACCAAACCAAGAAATATTCTCTTTTGAATGTCTTCTTATATCAGTTTGATACAGACCCTCGCTTAGTATCGGTGCATGTGCTGTGGCTTTTTTTTAAATCTGTTTAAAAGGTCATCTTTTAGTGTGTTCCAGTCGCAAAGAAATCACAAATATATTTTGATTTCGGCAACGCTTCTTGTAACTTTACACAATTCATTTTCATGTTGCAACCAAGCCTATTTTTTAAACACATGTTTTTTGCATGAAAAAAAAAAACATCTCAGATGAAACAAGGCAGAAATGGCTGCTTATGCATTAGTACGATATTCCAACTCAGAGGACTGAAAAGTAATAAAATGTTCTACACTTTGATAATTTTTCTACCATATGTTCAATATTCCTAATGGGAATAAAGCAAATTCACTTTTGCACTAGCCTATTACAGAAATAAAAATGACAAACTGAGCTTTTAAGGGGGCCCTCAGAGGGGCCCAGTCAGTGCGTGTCTTCTGGCGCAGCTGAGCACATGTGCAGCGTGCACATTCTGTTCTAGAGGTGATCTGCTGCCTGTGGAAAGTGTGGACGTGCTGACATGGCGTGTTATTATGTGCACAGTCTTCCCACGTGTTTAGTACTGGGGGTTGCATAATCTGTAGTTTCAGAGATGCATTGAAGTGAGAGACAGACAAAGCATTCGCCTCCACTGCCAGCACTTTTCGTGATAGTGTCGTCCCACTGCTTGTCACAGTATCAAAGAGGACAGAGTGGATGCGAAAGGAAAGCTGGGTTTGCTGCATACTACCTATGTGAATGTACTGTTAACACACCATGAAACCTTATCTTTGATCACCGACTCTCAACTTCATTTTTTTTCTCATTCAAATTTGCTTTTTCCGACTGTGGCTCTTTCCGTTGGAAAACAACTCATTTGCAAATGCACCTATTTGACTAAAAGGTGGTATTTCAGCGCAACAAACGAAATTGCTGATTTTAGCGGATTCGTTATGTGGGCGTTCATCTCTACCTACCTCCAGAAAAAGCCGACTATCACCTGCTCACACTCTGCCGCGCCAGCTCATGTAGGAATAAACTCAATTTTGCTTGGCCACAATGGTTATCGGTATACTAGCTGTCGTGTGTCCACCCATACACATTTTGTGTGCTACCCGAAAACCTCAAAAAACACCTGTATTTTGCTTTTGTGTATTTATAATAAAATAAGTATGTGTTTGCTAGGATTTCCATAGCATTGACTTAGCTGGTATGCTTGAAAATGTTCAAAATATGGCAGTTAGATTTGTAAAATGTTAGTCATGCTAAAAGGCTTTGAATTACTGAGAGTAATAGTGAGCTGCAACGGCAGGATTTAAGACTAGGAAATCTCTTCAATTAAAGTCATTTCACAGCATATACTGTTCCAAACATGCAGAGATAGAGAAATTCATATCAGACTATCATCATACCTTACTAGAAAGAGTTTACACTAAAAAGTTTTAATAATTTTCTTCTACTTACATGTGATTGCTCATATCCTTTCTTCGGCAACCAAAAGCGACTGCTACGTTTTCCAGCCTGCAAATGGTTGAATAGTTTTCAAAGATAATTCCCTCCCTGCTTTGTGTGCTTGATTTGTATGTGTTACATTACACAGAGTGCATACCCCCTGCAATGCCAGTATAGGCGAAGCAGGTACTAACTGCATAAACATAAAATAATTTTGAAGCTAGCAAAAATGGCATTTGCAATAAAAATATGCGTAGATGTCCTGTAGGTGGCACTGTCCAACAACAAACTGTGGTATCGAGGGACTGGGCAAAATAACTAAACGTGTGCTTGCCAAACTATAGCGATCATTTGGACCTTGATTCTGACTTGGTTACCAAAAGAAGTTTTGGTTTCTTTGTTTTGTCTTGTTTTTTTCTGCTAAAGGGTACATTTTCTTTTGTTTACTTTCGTTTGGGTTTTCATAGCTATATCATGTGCAAATGCGACCAATAATGCCGTCTGGAAGTTAGTGGTTGTTTGTATTTCTCACTTCCTCACGTTTTTTCAATGTGTCTACTAAAATCAACAGAGCACCAGCCAGTATAAACCAGTGTGTTGTTGAATTTGTTTTCTTGTTTGAGCATGAATGATCTGACTGGTTATGTGTCAAAATAAACAATTATATTAGGAAAACAAACTTCATCAGAACATGTCATTCGTTTTACTTACAATTACCATATTACAACTGTAGAGCCTACATATTCAGGCATGTAGATTTAAACGGAACACATCTTTTTGCAAGTCTTAATTCTGAACAGGTGAGAGCAGTGCTAAGGACGCAAAGCGAGTCCACATCGAAAAATGGCATGGTGCACTTTGCACTGACTGAGAATTGATCTGTTTTTGCAACAGACAAGAAAATTGCATTTGCCTCTCTGTTGCATATGCAATTACGCCTTGTCAAAGGCACGAAAGCACATATAGAGGCAGGGGCCGGTCACAAACAGATGTACCGTGGTTGTAGGTTTGTCAACAAGCATGCCACTTTCCTGTAACTTCAGAAAACAGGTTCTGCGCTGACACATTCATCTTTTTTTGTTATTTTGTGGGATTTCATTGGTTATTGGGTTAATGGTTGCTGCTTTCGCTAACGTTGTTGCCCTTGTAAAATTCAGGCCGTCATCTGCACTGTTTACAGTGTACGTGCCCTAATGGTCACATTATAGTGGTGCCTAATCGTGAAGGCTCTCATTCAAATATAGACTTGTCTGGTCTACATATGCTTTTCTTCATTCCAAAGGAATAAAATATAGCATGTTTGTGTCAGAGGGAAAGAAACTGGGACTGGTGCCTATTATTGCACATGAATCTATGCTTAGTTGCGTTAACATTTTCGCATAATTTTAACAACTCATTTGGTGCAGTTCTGTAACATTCACACTCTGGCTTATCCCCTAGGTGTAAGGAATAAAGTCGAAAAACTAAAGCATTGCAGTGGATTTAACTTAATGCTCTTGATTCTTGTTACCTTCTTGGCAGCATTTCTTTTTGGAAAAGCATATGTACAAAAGCATGTTTTGACCAAAAAGGCTGATATTTGCGAGGCTTTGCAAGCACCACCATAACGCGACAAAAGCAGTGTGTGGCCATTTAGTTATCCAAGGTCTGGCGCAAACACCACAAAAAGTAAACAAAGAAAGATATGTATGCATATGACACAAGCACCGGATCTAACTTGAAGCTTTAAAGTAAGGAAACAGGCAATGTTTAATAACAGGTGGAGACATGATGTGATGATATCGTTAAAATAAATTCTTCATGCAGTACAACTAATGGATCACTGATACATTTGTCATTCTTTTTATTTGTTGCAAACCACAATTACCTTGCAGGTTCTCAGGTCGTAATACCTGGCTGCAACGCAAGTTTTGTGGAACAGAGGACCGCAGTCACATTATTTGCAGTGTTTAACATTGTGTGAGGAAGGGTTGTTTCACACAGATGACTCATACGCCCTCAATGTCCCTGTTTTCCCACTAATAGAGCATCCCGTCTGTGCGAAGTAGGCACGACCTTATGATGACAGCAGACTACACAATGCTTGCAGCCTAGCTCTATGGATGCATATTGTGCTTCAAGCCACAACCAACTTTTTCCTTATTTGGCTTCTGTCTTTTGTTACAGCACAAAACTCTCCTAACAAGAGCCTAGGAAAACAACGATTTGCTTAACTAAATGAGGCATGAATATGGAATATGATGAATGAGATCAGTGAAGTAAAAAAAAGTGGTCACAGTTGTTGCGTATGTATTTGTGATTTTCATGGGTAATTGTCTAGCTCGTCCTTAAGGGCAAAAATTGTTTTCTGTATGAAACATGAGAATAGAGATTTGCTCTGATGACAGAAAAAAAGACTGAAGCCAGGAAAACAAATTAGTTTGTTTAGTTTGGCACAATGTGCAGACGGCGCACTGTGCAACGGAAGTTATGAACAGTCTACCATTCCCATCCGTTCGTGCTTGCATTGCATAGACACATATTGTATTAATTTGAGATTGAGGCTAATGAAGTTGTTTGTGTGCAACAACTCTGATCCGCATATTGTGATGCACTGCAAAATAGGTTGGTCCATTCCTGTGTTCGTCTAAACTCGTAGCCAGAAATTATGTCCAGACGTACGTAAGATAATTAAGCTTTGGCAGATTAGCACGAAAAGGTTATTGCATCAGTAATATTCATGTATATTGCATGAAGAATCTGTTTTTGAACTATTGACGTCACATAATGTCAGTACGTCTTGTATATGATGTCTGTTTTCTTATTTCAGCTAGGGTTGAGGTTAGGCGCTTGTGTCCTGCATTTCTTTGTGTTCGTTTGTTCCTGTGGTGCCATTACGCCAGAATAAATCCATGAGAGGAGCTGGCAGTCCGTGCAGTTATACTACATTGGCCTAAGTACGGCTGGCGGCATGAATTCGACGAGTGCGAAGTAGCAGTAAGAACTTCAGAAGGTTAGAATATTGTGTCAGTTCGTGGTGCATATTACCGTATGGTGAAGCGAAACACATGGAACAGTGTGGGGCGAGACAGATGGGAAAGTGCTACAGACAACTGAATGTTTAGTGGAAAGTTCCGCTGCAGGAGGACAATGCATGCATTATCCTGGTGCAGCGAACTTTGCCAATTTTCATCGTTGTCACTAGCACTTGCCCATATACATTATACTTCACCGTACTCTAATAGCAGTAACATCATCTTTGAAGGAAAAAAAGAACAGAAGCCAACGGACCCGAGCCATTATCAAAGCCAACAGAATTGATAAATTTTAGGAAAAATGTTCCAGTCTAGCACATGTTTTGTTAACCAACAAGTAAATGGCATACATGTCTGCAAACCGATGACCAGGCGCATTTCTCATGCACACACATTATATTGTACAACTGCTTCCTGCTTCTTTGGCTTTTTCAGAGTACTTAACTGATTGTCTGTTCTAAAATTAAATCTCTTTTCAGCCAGCACTATGTGTCATTACTGTATAAGCCCATACTTTGTCAGCGTCGTTCGCACTGTTCCCAACTAAATATGAATGACCAAATAACCATATTTAATTGTTAGGTTATGAAGAGAATACTCTTAATACGTATTTCTTTAGAAAAATTTTCTCAATTTTAGGAAGAAGCCTGGTTGGCCCCAAGCTTTGTGTGAAATGAAGAAATGGCACTCCATATCCATTCATGTTTACATGTCGTCATAGCCAGTCTGTTAGCTTCATTTTTGGTTCTTCCTATTGAACTCTCAACTCTACCAGCTCTGTTATTCATTGAAAACAAATTTTTGGACTTGGGGACAACACCATGCACGACACGATTGGAGGCCAATGTGATAAGGAGCACTTTTTCTCAAAACAAGGCACTTAAACGTGAGGAAGCAAGACTTGATTCGCCTAAAGATGCTGCTATTGGATATGGTCTGGGAAGGTACTTGTTCGGGGCTGCATTTGCAGCATGTTACGTTGCTGGATTTGGTACAGTGAAATGTTGCTGCTGGCACAACATTCAAGTAAATATGGTTGCCATGCTCAAGTGTCCATGCAGAACACAACTCATCCACTATTATGAACTACAATGCAAATCTGCATAAGCGAAAATCGCTTAAGCGAAACTGCCGCTTAAACAGGACACCATCCTGATGGTTGGTTGGTCGGTTCTCTACAATGTCTCTCAGTGAATAAAATGCCCGCTAAATGGAACGAATTTCCCTGTTGCCTTCAGGTTCCATTCAAAGAGTGCCCACTGTAAAATATAGGGGGGACCCTGTTTGGAACTTTCGAAATCCAGTCGTAAACAAAACCGCGTTTCAGTGGGAGCTAAATGCAAAAACAACCGTGCACATAGACTTAGGTGCATGTTAAGGAAACCCAGTTTGACCACTTTATTCCGGGGTTACTCGCTACGGCATGTCTCATAATCAGAAGGTGTGTTATGGTTCGTAAAATATGATAATTTAATTTTCAATAGCTTGCTCTGAAATACGGCGCAATAACTACATTAAATTATTTAGCGTGTTTGTGTGATGAGTCCCTATTTCTTAATTTAGTACTTTGACCTTTGTGATCATATTTGTGTGCTAGTCCATGCAAAATACCCCTGATTGGCCTCATTATACAAGCCACTAATAATTTGGAGTTGATTAGTCAAGCAAATTATATTTGCAGCACACACACCTTAGACGGGCCACAAACGGAACATACGACACACACTGGCGTTAACAACTTCTTTATTTCTTCGTCGTCGATGCAATATAAACCCTAGGCCACACAGCGCAGTCAGGCGCAGATTACATTGCAGAGACCTGCCAAATTATCACATACGCAAACGTAGGAAATCAAATTCAGATGGATGAAGGGACAAAGTTATGTCACTGATGCAATTATCGCCTTGCCTTTTTATATGGTAGGCCTCGAAGGCAAGCCGCGCATGCTTATTCTTGCTTTCGCCAAGAATCAACGCCCCATGAAGTGATGCCGAACAATTGTTGCAAGAGTATATATGCGCACCAAGGTGCGCTCCTCTATCTACATTTCTACATCTATCTACATCTCCACTATCTACAGTGACATGCGACACAATATTTGCGACCCGGTAAATTGAAGCATCGCCTTTCAGGAGCTCAGTATGAGGTCAGGCAACTTGCCCAATCTTCTGCACGAAGCGGGAGAAGTAAGAAAAAAAGCCCACGGAGCGCCGTATAACAATGGCGCTAGTCGCAACGGGAAAAATTGGCAGAGCCCGAACTTTGCCTGGGTCAGGGCGCACTCTGGACGTCGCTACAAGATGGCTAAGTATAGAGATTTGGCGGTGACTGAAGTGACACTTAGAGGAATTAGACTGGGGCGGGCATTTTAAAACACAGACGGAACTAATAAAAGGCGCTCGATTGGAGTGGATTGGAGCCAACTTTATTTATGTCTGCAGTTGGGCGTTGGTGCGCCTCGACGAGGGCCTACGTCATCCTCGAAGTCACCGTTACTCGGCGCGGATCTCCGCTCGCCGTTCCTGACTCGCTGGGTCCGTGCCTTTCGAGCGCCTCGAGGACCTGCTGGACGGCCCAGAGCTGATCGTCTCGGTCGTAGCTCTTCGCGGCTGCCTCTAGCCGTGGTGGTAGCGTTCTTGATTTTGCTTCTTCTGGATATTTAACGCAGTCCCTCAAGATGTGCGTGTAGTCTGCGGTCTCCCTGCGGTAGACTCTGCACATATCTGTCGGATATGTGTCGGAGTACATGCGATTCATCAGTCTCGGGCTCGGTAGTGATCCGGTCTGGAGCTGTCTCAGTACTACCGCCTCCGCTCGACTCAGTTTCGGGTGCGGGGGTGGGAGATTCCGGCGAGCCAGGCGGTAGGCCTTTGTTATTTCATTGTAATCCATAATGCGGTACTTGGTGCTCGAGGTGTGTGGCATATGTAGGAGCGAAAAAATTCCGTCATCTAGGTAACAGAGACAGCTGGAGCACATGAGTTTATACAGAAGGTCGCCCATTATGATTGCGAACGTGGATTGGGCAAAACACGAGCAGAAAGGCATGGCTTTGAACTGGTTTAGGCTGTCCGACATTACAAAGCTGTCTTCTCGCAGCCCATGTCGTCCACGCAATCTGCCAGTAGCCGGAACGAAGGTCGACAGAACAGAACCATTTGACATCTTGAAGGGAGTCGAGGACACCATCGATACGTGCGAGAAAAAAAAATATATTTTTTGTTACCTTGGGAAACTCATCATCATCAGTCTACTTTATGTCCACTGCACGACGGAGGCTTCTCCTTGCAATTTCCAATTACCTCACTCTTGCGCCATGCAATTCCAACTAACACCGGCAAACTTCCTTATTTCGTTGCAACACCTAACCTTCTGCCGTCCTCTACTGCACTTCCCTTCAATTGGTACCGATTCTGCCACCCTAAGGATCCAACAGTTATCAAATCTGCGCATTACTGACCTACCAAGCACCATTTCTTTCTCCTAATGTCTATTAGAATATCGTCCATAGCCGTTTGCTCTCTGATCCAAACCGCTCGCTTTCTGTCTCTCAAGGCTATGCCTAGCATTCTTCGTTCCATCGCTCTTTGCGCGCTCCTAAACTTCTTCTCAAGCTTCTTTGTCAGTCTCCAAGTCTCTACCCCATTTGTCAGCACCAGTAAAATGCACTGATTTTAAACCTACCTTTGCAATCATAGCGGTAAGCTTC
Source organism: Dermacentor andersoni (assembly GCF_023375885.2). Classification (NCBI taxonomy): domain Eukaryota; kingdom Metazoa; phylum Arthropoda; class Arachnida; order Ixodida; family Ixodidae; genus Dermacentor; species Dermacentor andersoni. The sequence continues at coordinate 35,205,443 of NC_092818.1, forward strand.
ATGTCAGGAGCTCGCGATGTTTGCAGTATGCGATCCCACGCCATTTCATTTTCTGAATTTCCTTCTGATGGTCATGGTTCCCTGTGATTAGTTAACCTAGGTAAGCGTACTCCTTCACAGACTCTTGAGGCTGACTTGCGATCCTGAACTCTTGTTCCCTTGTACGGTTATTCATCAATAGCTTTGTCTTCTGCATATAATCTTCAACCCCACTCTTGCACTCTCCCTAATAAGGTCCTCAATCATTCTTATAACTCGTCTGTAGTGTTGCTGAATATGACAATGTCATCGGTAAACCGAACGTTGCTGAGGTATTCACCGTCGATCCTTACTCATGAACCTTCCAAGTTAATAGCTTGAATACTGCTTCCAAGCAAGCAGTGAATAGCATTGGAGTAATTGGGTCTCCTTGTCTGACCCTTTTCTTTATAGAAATCTTCCTACTTTTCTTGTGTAAAGTTAACGTGGTTCTGGAACCGCTGTAGATATTATCCAGGGTATTTACATAAGCGGTCTGTACTGCTTGATTGCGCAATGCCTCTATGACTGCTGGTATTTCTACTTAATCAAAGGCTATTTCGTAATCTATGAAAGCCATATACAGAGGTTATTGTACCCTGCGGATTTCTTGATAACCTGATTAATGACAAGGATCTGATCCGTGCTAGAGTATCTCTTCCTAAAGCCAGCCTGTTCCCTTGGTTGAATAAAGCCCATTGTTGCCTTTATTCTATTGGATACTATTTTGGTAAATGTTTTACATATTTTTGACTAAGCTAATAGTCCTATGATTTTTCAGTTCTTTAACGTCTCCCTTTTTGTGGATTAGTAAAATATTTGCATTGTTCCAGTTTTCTGGGATTCTTGCAGTCTATAGACACTTCCTATGGAAAGCCGCCATTTTTCTAGCATTATGGCTCCTCCGCCTTTCATTGAATCGACTGTTATTCCATCTTCTCTTGCCGCTTTTCCTCATTTCATGTCTTGCAAGGCACTTCAGACCTCATCTCTAGCTATAGGAGGACTTTCTGTATCCTATTTAATATTGTTTCGAATGAAATACTCATGAGTTCTGTGGGTACTGTACAGTCAGTGTAGAATTCTTGCGCTACTTTTATTAGACCTTCGGAATTGCTGATGATATTACCCTGCTTATCCTTCAGTTCATACATCTTGGCTTACCCTGTGCCATGTATTCTTTTCACTGATTTCAGGCTGGGTCCATTTTGGACGGCTTCTTCAGTGTTTCTCACGTTATAATTTAGGATATCACTTATTTTTGCTTTCTTCGTCAATTTTGTACGTTGATCAGTTTGACAGTTGTTAAGGTACCAGTAATACATACAGAAACGCCAGGTGATGTCGGAAGACTACCAAAGACGCCCATGGGTTGGAAGGAAGAGGGCTCTAATATTCCTTGAGATAGTACCGTATCGACTTCCGTTTTTACCACTTGTCGCTCGTGTAAAGACACTTGGTGAATCGGATGGGCACCGCCAGTGTCAGGTATGTGTTGGGCAAAAGAAGTCTGGTCTAAAGGGCCGCTATTCATAATAAAACTGCCACTGAAGAAGCTGAGCAATGAGTGTAACTGGTAGGCGTGCGGAGGCTCGAGATCATAAGAGATCATTCTTGGGGATTCGGGTGAGCCATCTGGTGACGACTGGGTAGAGACACTGTGAGATGACGTTTAGGTACTCAAGGAAGATAGGTGGTACTCTGCAAAAGATGACAGCGTGTATAAGGCTATACCTTGTGGTAGAACGTGGCTTTATATATGGTCGAATTTTGGAAGAGGAACGCATGTAGAAATGTTCGTAGCATTGACGGCAGTGTAAGGAAGCGTAATGTTTAAGCAGGGGGGACGTTCGAGAGACGAGAGACGATGCGATCGCCTTTAGACAGAGGTGATGTGGGGTTGGATGAAAGACGAACGTAACTGCTTCGGGTCAAGACGACTGTGTTGCGTAGGACGAAAGCTGCTGGTAACTTCCTGAGGGGGGGATAAGGGCAGTGCAAATCGAGCTTAACAAGTTCCATTGAGCAGTCAATCAACATTGAAGGCTCTGAGAGAAAATCGAAACCCACAAATAATGTCATGGGGACAATTTTATCATCATCATCAGCCTGGTTACGCCAACTGCAGGGCAAAGGCCTCTCCCATACTTCTCCAACTACCCCGGTTATGTACTAATTGTGGCCATGTCGTCCCTGCAAACTTAATCTCATCCACCCACTTAACTTTCTGGCGCCCCCTGTTACGATTCCCTTCCCTTGAAATCCAGTCCGTAACCCTTAATGACCATCGGTTATCTTCCCACCTCATTACATGTCCTGCCCATGCCCATTTCTTTTTGTTGATTTCAACTAAGATGCCATTAACTCGCGTTTGTTCCCTCACCCAATCTGCTCTTTTCTTATCCCTTAACGTTACACCCATCATTCTTTTTTCCATTGCTCGTTGCGTCGTCCTCAATTTAAGTAGAACCCTTTTCGTAAGCCTCCAGGTTTCTGCCCCGTAGGTGAGTACTGCTAAGGCACAGCTATTATACACTTTTCTCTTGAGGGATAATGGCAGCCTGTTGTTTATGATCTCAGAATGTCATTCTTCAAGGATGAGTCAAACGAACAGAGAGGTCTGATGGCAGCGGATACTGACACAAGCAGCGCAAATTCCTATGACGGCCGGCTTTCAACCCTCGGTCACCCGCCTAACACAGAGCGCAGCATTCGTATGGACTTTAGTTGGGCGTTTACAAAGATGGTCACTCATGATAAATATGTGCTCGCCGGTATCAAAGACTTTACAGGGACATCATACACATGCACCACAAGTAAATTTTTATCTGTCAGCAGGGTCAGCAGAGGAATTTGAGTCCACGTCGATGTAGCAGCGTCGCACCTGAAAGCTTCTCCCGTCAGATTTCCAAACAGTTCCGGTGCATGGGTGACGGGCTGGGCGAGGCAGGGGGCCTCGTGTTGGTATTGCTGTGTAGTTTGTGCCAGTGGAGGACGACTACCTTCTGAGCAGTGGTAAGGTTGGTACGTAGACTACGATGAGGGCGTCCAAGTGTTGTGGCAGTGACGGGAATGTTGCGAACACGTCGGCAGTTAAAACAAATAAGCCTGTCATCTCGGGTTCGCCATTACAGCGACTTGGTTACGAATAGAACGTGAGTAGCACTGGTTCTGCGCGGCCGGGACAATAGCAAAGGATTCGAGTTCTTTGGCGGGGGAAATGGAGGGAACCACAAGATTCGCCGGCTCTTCGCGAACTACGGACTGGATGAGGCAAAGCGATGGTCAAAAACTATTAGGGACATTCGTCTTGGAGCTAACCGGTGGTGCCGCCTCTATCTCTGCGAACGATGCGCACAATGCTCTCGGACGTGGTCGACTGATGGGCGGAATGGTCCTCGCACGACAAGTTAGCGGCTGTATTTGGAAGGCGGGTGTATTGATGAATTATTCGACGGCTTTTACTTCTTTGAAACTCCGGCATTCAGGTGTGTTCGCGTAAACGTTGGTGAAGTTACTGTACACGACAAGGTTAAGTGCATCGGTTACAATGCTCTTCAGTAGATGGTTTACCATTTCTCCCGGCATTCACTCGTCCAGCTTGAGGCAAAGGGCAAGAACGTCCTGAATACACGTCACGCATGACTCAGTTGACGTCTGGGCGTGAGTCTCCTGTTCTCTCTTCGCGGCTCGTTGTTGTTAAACTGCTTTATCTTAAAGGAAGAAGCTATTCAAGAAAATAGCGTTAAAGAGCCTTTTCTTGCATAGCTCCTAGCTCCTGATCTCCTCTTTATTTGTCTGAAATCACACCTCTGCCGTGCCTTTCAAGTAGACAATCACGTTGGCCAACACAAGAGTGTGTGATGCCACCTCTCATTTTCGCTGACACGCTCGTGAATCCGGAGCCAATCTTCGACGTCGAGTTTGGTGGTACCTGTAGATGTGCTAGAGTCGCTGGGCTGAGCCAATATGATGGTTGGCATGGTGGTCACCGCTGTGGTCGCTCTTGTTGCAGCCTCTTCTTCATTCGCGATGTTGGTAGCGGCCCGGCTACGTCCTCTTAGCAGCTGTGTCTTGCACTAGATGAACCCTGTACCTTCACCAAAATGTAGCACTAGGATTATAGAAACAGGGAAATTCATTTGAATGGTGTATACAAAAAACAGACACAGAAGCAAAGTGTCTAATGTCGTAGTCTTCAGTCCAAGCTCGTGCTCTCCTTCCCCTTGGCTTTTAGCGTTCTAACAATATAAACGCCCTCAAACCTTATATATGTGATGTAATTGATTTACCAGTAGCCCTTCGGTCACACGCAAACAAGTTAACAACAATGAACGTAATACATATAAAGGCAGTTTCGTCGAAAGTGCTTCAATCTTGCGGCAAAACTGCAGCTTTTTTGAGAAAGCTTCTTCTGAGGCACTTGCGCGTGCCGATGTTGCTGCCACCCGGACTAGTTCATCATTTTAATGTAGTGAGGTCTGTTAGTACGTTAGGCAGTCCTTTTACCTTTATATTTTGTTCAAAATATTCGATGTCAGCACATCCACACTAATGCTCCAGCTGGTCTGTTTCTTCAAATAAGCTCAGTTGCAAGGGACCGTCTTTCCTTTCTTAGCCTCCCTTTTTCCACAACACTTCTATTCTCCTCTTTGCAGGATATACCAAACCAACTAGGCCTACAGCCTACTATTCTCGTTGATCCACTCTCGTGCGCCCGTTCACTCGGCGCCACTGGCTTGACACCACCTTGCTCCACTCCCTAGTACTGTTGTCGGCACAACATATAAACGGGAGTCGATCGCGCTAGGTGCGCTATACTGCGCGTAGGCGTCTTGCAAATACAAGGGCTCCTCGAAAGTGTTAAATGAAACTCGAGTGCCAGGGTGTAACGGCACTGCAGGCACGACAGAGGTATGTGATACGGGCTGAAGTGACGAGGGTGGCGAGGCAGTAGGCGAAGAGTTGAATAAACGGAATAGGCGCGGCCGCACAGCGCTTCCACAGATAGAGGCAACGCACAGCCGAGAAGCAGCGCCGCGCGAGACTGCGCGAACATGAAACATTCATTTCACAGGACACATTCAATGTAGAACGTAGATCTGGCCGGAGTATTTTACGTGGTAGAATGGCGTGGGAGGGGGGAGGGTAGAATCTACCTCGCATCTTCAGCATCATCTGCGGCATCAGTAAAACTATCTCATTCTTCCACACCAACGTATACGGAGCCTCGCGTCGATGGCGGCTGCGAGAACTTTCCTGGAGGGCCATATAATTCCTGTCGCATTAAAATTTAGTAGTCGAACCAACTGACCACTCCTTATCCTTATCCGCATAATCGAGAAAGATAGTGAAACACCAAAAAGTTTTAAGCAGGAGTCCACTACCAACTTCCTGTAACGGATCTCACGTCCGATGGGAATGCGTACAATATGCTTTTTGACAGAGAGCGCTTCGGTAGTTTGAGCGCAGCGCAGCCTCCAACGTGGTGTAGCCTGGTGTAGACAGTGTAGGCATTCTGCTGAGGTACTCAGCTGACATATCAGTCTCGGCACATGATTTTTCGTCCGTATCTACCTATCCAGCGTCGCCTCGTCGCCCACGTAGTGTAACTTGAACACGGATCAGCAGTGCTCACAAGCCGCATACTGCTTCGCATGCCACGGCAGCAACTAAGAAAGCTGCCGCCATAAGCAGCGTAGAAAGGCCACGACGTTGACGGGCAAATCTCATTTTCGTGTCGCGGCGGACGTGGTAGGATGAAGCAGAACGCCTTCGCGCTTTCGTGGCGCACGCTGCGAAGTCTGCCACTCGCATTACTGAAGCTGAGCGCATCGCAACTCAGCTGGCGGCCCAAATCACTACAGAGCCAGACCAAAATGCTCGTAACTTCACTGAAGCCAGTCGGCAGCAGTATGCCGCACGCCAAAAGGACGCCGCGCTTCAAGGACACTTGGAGAATGATCGCCCACCCGCATGTGGTGCACCTTACCCTGCACCGGACAGTGAGTTCACCAAGTAACAACAATCCGTTCGATTTTGCTTGAACGGTTTCCGAGCACCCGTGGTTGTGGCGGATTGGCGCAGTGCTACGGCTTGGGCACTTCAGTGTTTCCTGGGGATGTATTTGAGTCGCGAGTAGATTGATAAGCTTTGCTTCTATGGAAATGGTCGAGGATCCCTGTGCAGTTGTAGGGTGCCGCTGATAGCTACTTGCACCTGAATACTTCCCTTAGAGTAAACATGCAGCACCTTCTGTGAAGACACCTTTTACTTTCGTGTTTCCTATGACAGAGGGATCAATAATTATTTTTTTCAACCAAATGTGGTTAAGATGTGAAATGTTGCCGTACGGAAATGTTTTCCACGTGTGTCTCTGCGTTAGTCGTTTTCGGTTGAAATGTAAGTTTACAAAATTTTCATTGTTATCATGCCAACAATACTCAGTCAAAAGTACCACTTTCTTCGGGATCAACTACATTTTATTTTACAAGCAATGTATAGATTACATTCAATGAGCAGAGTCATTTGATCTGTGCGCTTGCTCTAGTGGAGCTGCCAAGAAGTGGTGAAATGCCATGGATAGAAATAGCAAGAATATGGCTTGCTTTCCAATCAGGCTTTTTATGTCAATGACAGCGCCGAAGAAGTGGCGCACTATTTTGCAACAGAGAAAGGGTAGCGACATTGCCTATCGTTTAGTATCATGCGATTTGAGATGGCATGAGACGCCGACAGGAGTAAAGCTGGTAGGGTCCGAGGTTCTGAGCTACACTTTGCTGTTTTCCATTTTACCAAGTCGTTGAAGACGCAACGTGGAATACCATAAGGTGCTGGATCAAATTTATGGGACAGGTCTCTATATACTGAAAAGATATTGCGCCAAAAAACAACACACACAAGAAGAAAGACGACGACACCACGGTGGTGTTCTCCGCTCCCCGAAAGCTTGCCCAGCTAAGCCGTCGCATAACTTGCGAAATCCAAATGCCTGGCTGTCAGAGAAGCATGGCCAGCGTTTCGTAAAGTGTGCCACAAACGTGGTATAAGAAATTCCTCTGTGCTGCGGGAAATGATACATTGGACAGACGGGGCGTTGTGTCAACGACCGACTTAGGGAACGTGCAAAAGGTTTAAAGAATAATGAAGGTGAGCGACTTGTGGACCACTGCAGGGCTTGCACCGATTGTTTTCCACGGTTCCGCGATGCGAGGAATTAAGGTAGAGGCAGGCACCAGACATCTCGTGAAACATTGGAAGCCCTCTGCATCAAGTAAGCGGGTCCGAACTGTGTTAGTGATACGTCAGTTTTTCTTTACGATGCTGAGCTGAAGTTTCTATCACGCCTACTCTGATAAAACCTTGTACTCCATGTTGTCTTGTACGCATGCGCGGTGTTTTGGAGGGCTATATATGTCGAGAGCTTTCACCCTCATTAAACAGTTGAAGCAGCACCCGTGGTGCCGTCGTCTTTCTTCTTGTGTGTGTTGTTTTGTGGCGCAAAATCTTTTCAGTATGCAAGATCACCAACTAGCCCAGCAGTTAACTCTTCTAAGGTCTCTATATCTTGCATGCAAAGGAGCTGCTTAAGAAGCCTGATTAGTTGATAGTTTATTTGGATTGAAATTAAATTTTTAAAGCTTATATCTTATCTTATTTAATGGAAAAGTCATTTGCGACCACTAGACAAACCGATGTATGTTTCTTCTTATGGAATGGCGATTATTTCGCGAGCAAGTGCGACTCACAGTAAAAACTGGTTTGACTCAGGCTTGAATGCTTCGTATTGTTAGCTTTCATTGCAAAGCGCTACCTACAGCTTAAGTTGTGGAGAAATAGCGGACCCCTGTTCCTCCTGACAAGTTCAATTGTAAATAGGACACTGCCTTGGTTTTTATGCATAGTATTTGTTTTCTTTCTTTTAGACCGTAAAACTCTCTAGGATAATGCTTCTGAGAGAGAGAGAGACAGGGAGAGAGAAATGAATGCATAGAAAGGCAGGCAAGTTAACCAGTAGTAGTTCCGGTAGGCACCCTGCGCGGGGGAAAGAGTACGGGGCTAAAATGAGAAAAAGACTTGTTCTGAGCATTGTTCACTACTCTTAGGGAAAAGTAGTGAAAACATGAAGAATAACTATTCAGCTACCCAGAATGCATCAGTGCGCATATAGAGAGCATCTATCTCTCCATGACCGTTTATGTCTATACAAGTAGCATTACAGTGATGTTAAGGCACATTGTATCGCTGAACGTAAATGATTTAGCCTAGGTAGTGGTTATTCTGATATTTCTACATGTTCGGGCATACATGGTCTTTCAGTGAGCAATCTCAAAACTCTTAGATTACCTGTGGCGGATGCCAAAAATATTGTGCATGGACTGGTCTACTAAAAAAATTATATTATTTGCACAGGAAATAGATATGCACAATTGACTAACTAATTGACAAATAACACTAAAAAGCTTTTAGCTAATTACTTTATGGCAGATATTACGATTCACATATTATAGGAGGTGAGCCCGCAAGCCATACCCACTCGTGTGGATGACACCATTTACGAGGTATGAGGCGTCAAACTTGCGCTACAAATGCAGTGTCGTTCCACTAAGTGTTTTAGCAAAACGTCGTTTCATGCATAAGTGTACTGTACTTTGCTTTAGTCTAGTGAGCTTGTATTCAGTTGTAGTCCTGTTCTCACTCCTACCTAAGGCCTCCAAGAATGGCCGGCAGTATGTAACATACAATTAAATTAAACAAAAAGGTAACTTGAACGCCTTATCGCTTATCGCTTATAAAGGTACCAGTCACCTACACTTACATTATTATAATGATTAACTGTCGTAACGTCGCACATTGCCCATTTTCGCACAGCTATAAGGCATCACACTTTTCGCCTGGGGGAAACATCTTGCTTCGGTAGTCGCCAAAGAATTCTTACGCATTAAAATACGCTGGCAGTGCCTACTAGCTAGCGGCATATGTTGGTCCTTCTGCGTTTCCAATGTGCTAATGTACCGAGTGTGGTTTGCTAGGAGTACACGCTGCGTTGCAGGCCCCGCCTGTAGCGCAGCCACCTGGCGTGGGAGGCAGTCCAAAGCCACCTGCCTATCTGCCGTGCCTGTTTATTCTGGCCACCAAGAGATGGTGCTACAAGTGGATGTGCTTCCCTTTGCTGCCTGTTGCTGGCGCTATAAGCAGCCTCCGCAGAGCACAAGCCACGCGCTCGACTCTGCCCTTTCAAAAAGAACCACCCTGTACAAACAGTCGGCACCTTGGTGTACACGGTGGGACTTGTAAGCAACTGTTTACGCGCATTCCTGTGGGCGTAGCGCCCAGCGACATAGGCGATCGGTACGGTCATTAATGGAATAATTCAGCTCAGCCAGTGGTAGCAGACAGCGGGCGTAGGGAATGACGCGGTCATGGCCTCACTGACGTCGGCGAAAAATGGCACCAATTCCATTACCACTGGCATCAATGCGGACTTCTGTTGGAGCAGACTGCTCATAGTTTACCAGAATAGGAGAGAGATAAGCTGTTCAAATCCCCAAGAAAATAGAACGTCTGGCTTCAAAAGAGCATAGGGCGGGTGGCTTCCACAAAATTGTGCAAGAAACACCGGAAGTACGAGCGCGGGCCCACGAAGCTGCGGACATCTTTAGCACGTGTTGGCATGGTAAACATCTGTACGTCCCGAACATTTCCCTGGTCTGGGCGCACAGCAGATTAATAAACAAGATAACCAAAGATTGTAATTTAGCGGCATCCGAACTGACATCTCAACTGACAGGGCAGAAACGTGGAGGCTTACGAAAAGGTTTCTACATAAATTGAGGACGATGCAATGAGCTATAGAAAGAAGAATGATTGGTGTAACATTAAGAGATAAGAAAAGAGCAGACTGGATGAGGGAACAAACGCGAGTTAATGACATGCTACTTGAAATCCACAAAAAGAAATGGGCATGGGCTGGACACGTAGTGAGGAGGGAAGATAACCGATGGTCATTAAGGGTTACGGACTGGATTCCTAGGCAAGGGAAGCGTAGCAGGGGGCGGCAGAAAAATTCGGTGGGCGGTGAGATTAAGAAGTTTGCAGGGACATGGCCACAATTAGTACATGACCGGGGTTGTTGGAGAAGTATGGGAGAGGCCTTTACCCTACAATGGGCGTAACCAGGATGATGCTGATGATGATGAATAAAGATGAAAGAAGGCGATTAGGTGCAACATGAAGTTTACCTTCGGTACAACACTTCATGATAGGCATATAGATGAAAGGTACGCACCATAAAACCTCGTTGCTTATGATGAGGGCCCTTATCGGTCCAGGTGCCTAAGTGCCAGCCGCAGCCATGCCACAAAGGGCAATGCGCGGCAAATTTCGACCCCACCATGGACTCTTGTCTGTGGTGTCGCAACGCGCCACTTACCTACAGGTCAAAGATACCCTTGCGATAATTTTTTTGTTAATACAAGAACACCCAGTAAATAGTATGATACTGCCCGCGAAATTGGGCTGACATAAAAAAAAAAGATGGAATTATGACAGAAATGCGTGGACGCGTGGTCGGGTTTACTATTGTATGGAAATTACCACTTGCTCTCTTGTCAACGGGGCTGGCGCTATTCTTTATTGCGCATGATACGTGAGCATTTGTCGACAAAAAAACGCTTTCTGTTTTATACTTTCCTGGAATCATTGCTCATTGCATAAACATATTTACATAGCCGTGCGTGTGGCTATTTTAATGTTGCCGTTTCTCTGCCGCTTTGCTAATGAAACGGTCTACAATGTTAGCCTCTCGATTAAATGAGGCTGCCTATACACATCGTGGCTTTCTAGAGCTGCTAAAGGAGCAGCGTGCTGTCTTATTTAGTGGTGCTTCTACGCTTCAGCATTCATGGACGCATTACGGAATCAGGGCGCAGACGATCCATATGTAAAACAACTGAAAGATATCTATAGCGGTTCCACAGCCACCGTTGTCCTCCATAAAGAAAGAAACAAAATCTCAATAAAGAAAGGCATGAGGCATTCCTGAGGCATTCCTTCAGTGCTATTCACAGCGTGTTTACAGGAGGTATTCAGAGACCTGGATTTAGAAGAATTGGAGATATGAGGATAAGTGTTATTGGAGAATACTTTAGTAACTTGCGATTCGCTGATGATATTGCCTTGCTTAGCAACTCAGGGGACCAATTGCAATGCATGCTCACTGACTTGTAGGGGCAAAGCACAAGGGTGGGTCTAAAAAATATTCTGCAGAAAACTAAAGTAATGTTTAACTGTCTCGGAAGAGAACAGCAGTTTACGATAGGTAGCGAGGCACTGGATGCGGTAAAGCGATACATCTACTGAGGGCAGGTAGTGACCGCTGATACGGATCATTACATTGAAATAATCAGAAGAATAAGAATGGGCTGGGGTGCGTTTGGCAGACCTTCGCAGATAATGAACAGCAGGTCGCCATTATCCCTCAAGAGAAAAGTGTATAACAGCTGCGTCTTACCAGTACTCACGTACGGGGCAGAAACCCGGAGGCTTACGAAAAGGATTCTACTCAAATTGAGCATGACGCAACGAGCTATGGAAAGAAGAATGGTGGGTGTAACGTTAGGAGATATGAAAAAATTGGAGGACGCTTAAGCTTCGGCTTCAAGAGCGGAACGCGATAGTGTTATCGCAACCCGTTTGCACCGCCCACTCATTCGTTCGGCACGCTCGTGAGACACCCAAAGACAGAACGTGTGCCTGAGCAAGCGGAACTAACCAAATAACTCAGTGCCTCAGAGGGAGAAACGATCTACGCGAGCCAAACGTGGTGATCGGCACGGGCAGCCGGACCGCGACGCGCCAAGAAGGCGGACGCGTTCATTGGGCTGACACCTTGATGGGATCGTCCTCTATCTTGCTTGGGAGCACCACCGGGCGCATGACTCTTCACCAGCAGCACGGCACACATCGCAGGGGACGCTTTCCCACCAAACGCGCTACAGCGAAGCGATCACGCCAAAGGTGTCCCGCATCTGACGGTGCACACTGCAATCGCACTGTGAGCGGAAAGAAGAGGCACGTCACCTAAACACGATGGTTCGAGTGACGCACGCTGGATGTTGGAATGGGAGAAAGCGAGAAAACCTATTAAACGTAAGGGTATTGGGGCATCCTCGCAGCGGTCCCCGCGCGACCGCATTGCACTCAAACGAGACGAAGGGGAGAAGCGAGCGAGTGGCACGCCACCTGTCGGGGCAGCGCCGTACATTGCGAGAAGCGGGTATTCTGTGTTTGCGGCAAGATGCCTCTGCGTGTGTGCCAAGCGCAGAAGAAATGTAGCAGAAACGTACTTCGCTACGCGTTTAACTGCGATTTCTGTTTTTTACATGCTCATAATTACCAATATGCATAACAGCTTACTCATGGCTCAGTGGTAGCGTCTCCATCTCACACTCCGGAGACCCTGGTTCGATTGCCACCCAGCCCATCTTGGACGTTGTTTTTATTTATTATTTGCATTCGGCCATTTTTCGCTCACGGCCAACGCCGCTGACGCCGACGACACCGGCGTTTCGCCGACAGGAGCTCCTCAACGCTATGGCGTTGAAACCGCACCTGGTTCGGATAGGGTATATTATGCAATGCTAGCTCACCTAACCTCTAAAGCAGGTGACAACTTGCTTCATTTCTACAACATTACCTGGGAAACGGGAAAACTGCCCAAAAAGTGAAATAAAGCCATCATAACAGCAACAAGCTATAGACGTATAGCACTCACAAGTTCTCTTGCAACTTCCTATGAAGCCTTCATAAAGATAAAATTGACATACGTCCTTGAAACCGAGAACCTGCTAAGATAGAACCGGTAGGAACAAGATGGTAAACTTCAAAACAAAAATTTATTGGGAAACCAAGTTTTATCACGAGTTCATACGCGAAAGGCACAGTCAGGAATCAAACCAACAATGAAGGCAGATCAGGAAGACTGTTAATTTTCTGTAATTTGAAGAACAGCTGCAGTAGCCTGTCATCAAGTTATGCATTGCAAAGTAGCAGAATAACTTGTCTTGCCATTGTCTCGATCTTTTTTGCATCGTTTTATTGCTTAAAACTAGCCTTTTGCGCTATGATTAGGCAAAATATTGCAAAACCCCTCTGTGGCCATTCCTGGCACCAGCTGTAGCAATTACGGAGGCTTTTTGTCACTTCCACATTGTAGAAAAGCCGCATTTACTTTATACGCAATAGGGGAACTGTGCCTACAGCAATAATTGCAGATAAGCAATATAGACATATTCTGTCTAAAATACCAAGCTAAAATTCGCCACACAAACCCAAAGTCCAAAATATTCATGCTTCGGTCGAACCTTGTTTAGGAATGATATTCACTGCATTACTGGGAATGCTGCTTACAGGTTGCTCTGTTGGTAGCCTAGAGTTCCCAATAAATGAGGGGAAGTCTGTTGGTAATTTTTTTTTACAAAGCTGTTGAAATGTAATCATCTCGTTAGTATCTAGCAACTGGAGCTAGGTCTTCGGTTTTCATACGGTTGGATCGTAGAGTCGAAATGTAGGTTACTGCGAAACAAAACCTAAGTGCGACAACTTCTAGTTCGCTGCTATTGCAAATATCTACAGTAACATTAGAGCTTTAGTACTAACTGTCCCTCTTACCGCTGCAAAAAGTGCCAGTGCAAGAAAAATACAGCAGCAGAGGCTCCTCATTGTCGACGTGAAGACTGCGTTTCTGCAGAGAGCGTTTGTTAGTGGTGAATTCGCGCTAACACGATTACTCAATTTTATTGACTCCGACTTGTTAAAACCTCGCTATGTCGTAAAAGCACGACGGCATGAATGTGTTTTAGATAAAGGAAGACGCATCACGCCTTTATTAAATTGAGCTTGAGCGTGCCTTGATGATCAGTCAAATTTAAAAGATTCGGCCGTCTTTTGTCAGAGTAATGACTTTCACCCAGCATGGTTCTAGTGTTGAAGGGCAAGAATCACAAAGCAAATATTACGTATATATATTAAACCAATTCCTAGAGTGCCGCTCTGAACTATGTTTATAATTTCTGATGCAATAAGGAAACCCGCGTTATACTCTCAAATGCCGTTAGCGCAAACGAAAGAGGGCTCATAGCAGTAAAAAATTAATTTCGAAAGTCACGAAAATCACAAATGTTGGCATTGAATTGGGAATGGCGAAAAAATATAGGGCAAAACGACTTTCATATATTCCAAACACGTAAGCGAAAATATGAAATAAAAAAATGAATTGTTCTTACCGAGATTGCCCTTGAAAAATGAAAACCCATATAAATCGTAAATTAGAATATTCACTTTGAAAATGAAACATTTTATCCCGAAGACAAAGTAGATCAAAGTGCTGATTCAACGCTTGGTATATGCGAAATTATTTCATGATGCCTTCTTAGGGGGGAGGAAGGAGGGGGGGACTTGTACATGCAGGCATGTCATTTATGAGATGACTTATTTTGTATGTCCTCTCTTGCGGCTAAAAGAAAATATGCCGTCCACTGCCACTGCTGCATCGATCTAGCCAGTAGTAGAACATATATGCGCTTACACTTAACCACCCAATTATTCAGTGCTTATGTTTGAATCCACATTATTTTGTAACCATCCAGACAAGTATTGTAATAGTAATGATAGTTCCGCAAAGTAATCTATTGATCACCCAATGTACTTTAAATTTTATTTGAGAAGCGTAGCCATCGGCGTTCCACTCCCATAGCGAATGGGAGCAGAAGACATGTCTTCAACAAAGTACAGCTGAGAAGTACCCAAAGTTGGGCGAGTTGGTATTCACGTTATTTAAGAAAGTTCCAAGCAACGTAAAAAGCCGTGGATATAAGATAAAAAGATAGGCCCGCCGACTGCCGATTAATCACAGGATTATCATGAAGCACTATTGTAGTATCACAGAAGATGGGGGAGCATCCATAGCATTTATTAACAGGCCCATATCCACAGGCGCTTAAATAGGGCTTGGTTTTCCGAACTCTCTCTCTCTCTCTCTCTCTCTCTCTATATATATATATATATATATATATCATCAGCCTAGTTACGCCCACTGCAGGGCAAAGGCCTCTCCCATACTTCTCCAACTACCTCGGTCATGTAATAATTGTGGCCATGTTGTCCCTGCAACCTTCCTAATCTCATCCACCCACCTATCTTTCTGCCACCCCTGCTTCGCATATCTTCCCTTGGAATCCAGTCCGTAACCCTTAATGACCACCGGTTATCTTCCCTCGTCATTCCATGTCCTGCCCATGCGCATTTCTTTTTCATGATTTCAAGTAAGATGTCAATAACTCCCGTTAGTTCCCTCACCTAATCTGCTCTTGTCTTATCCCTTAACGTTACACCTATCATTATTCTTTCTATAGCTCATTGCGTCGTCCTCAATTTAAGTATAACCCTTTTCGTAAGCCCCCGGTTTCTGCCCCGAACGTGAGTACCGGTAAGACACAGCTGTTATACACTTTTCTATTGACTGATAATGGCAACCTGCTGTTCACGATCTGAGAATGCCTGCCAAACGCAGCCCAGCCCATTCTTATTCTTCTGATTATTTCCGTCTCATTATCCGGATCCGCAGTCACTACCTGTCCTAAGTAATTGTATTCCCTTACCACTTCCAGTGCCTCGCTACCTACCGTAAACTGATGTTCTCTTCCGAGACTGTTAAACATTACCTAAGTGTTCTGCAGATTAATTTTTAGACCCACCCTTCTGCTTTGCCTCTCCAGATCAGTGAGCATGCATTGCAGTTGGTACCCTGAGTTACTAAGCAAGGCAATTTCATCAGCGAATCTCAAGTTACTAAGTTAATCGTCATCATCATCAGCCTGGTGGCGCCGACTGCAGGGCAAGGGCCTCTCCCATATTTCTCCAACAACCCCGGTCATGTACTAATTGTGGCCATGGCATCCCTGCAAACTTCTTAATCTCATCCGCCCACCTAACTTTCTGCCGCCCCCTGCTACTCTTCCCTTCCCTTGGAATCCAGTCCGTAGCCCTTAATGACCATCGGTTATCTTCCCTCCTCATTAATTGTCCTGCCCATGCCCATTTCTTTTTCTTGATTTCAACTAAGATGTCGTTTACCCGCGTTTGTTGCCTCGCCCAATCTGCTCTTTTCTTATCCCTTAACGTTACACCCATCATGCTTCTTTCCATAGCTCGTTGCGTCGTCCTCAATTTGAGTAGAACCCTTTTCGTAAGCCTCCAGGTTTCTGCCCCGTAGGTGAGTACTGGTAAGACAACGCTATTATACACTTTCCTTTTGAGGGATAATGGCAACCTGCTGTTCATGATCTGAGAATGCCTGCCAAACGCAGCCCAGCCCATTCTTATTCTTCTGATTATTTCCGTCTCATTATCCGGATCCGCAGTCACTACCTGCTCCGAGTAGATGTATTCCCTTACGACTTCCAGTGCCTCGCTGCCTATTGTAAATTGCTGTTCTCTTTCGAGGCTGTTAAACATTACTTGAGTGTTCTGCAGATAATTTTTTAGATCAACTCTTCTGCTTTGCCTCTCGAGGTCAGTGAGCATGCATTGCAGTTGGTCCCCTGAGTTACTAAGCAAGGCAATATCATCAGCGAATCGCAAGTTACTAAGGTATTCTCCATTAACTTGTATCCCCATTTCTTCCCAACCCAGGTCTCTGAATACCTCCTGTAAACACGCTGTGAATAGCATTGGAGAGATCGTATTTCCCTGACTGACGCCTTTCTTTATTGGGATTTTGTTGCTTTCTTTATGGAGGACTACGGTGGCTGTGGAGCCACTATAGATATCTTTCAGTATTTTTGCATACGGCTCGTCTACATCCTGATTCCTTAATGCCTCCATGACTGCTGAGGTTTCGACAGAATCAAATGCTTTCTCGTAAGCAATGAAAGCTATATGAATGCCTTTACGAAAGCCTTTACGGAATGAAAGCCTTTACGGAATCCTGCCTGGTCCTTTGGTTGACAGAAGTCTAAGGTGTTCCTGATTCTATTTGCGATTACCTTAGTAAATACTTTGTAGGCAACAGACAGCAAGCTGATCGGTCTATAATGTTTCAAGTCTTTGGCGTCCCCTTTCTTATGGATTAGGATTATGTTAGCGTTTTTCCAAGATTCCGGTACTCTCGACGTTATGAGGTATTGCGTATACAGGGTGGCCAGTTTCTCTGGAACAATCCGCCCACCATCCTTCAACAAATCTGCTGTTACCTGATCCTCCCCAGCTGCCATCCCCCTTTGCATATCTCCCAACGCTTTCTTTACTTCTTCCGGCGTTACCTGTGGGATTTCGAATTCCTCTAGACTATCTTCTCTTCCATTATCATCGTGGGTGCCACTGGTACTGTATAAATCTTTAGAACTCCTCAGCCACTTGAACTATCTCATCCATATTAGTAATGATATTGCCGACTTAAATTGAGGACGACGCAACGAGCTATGGAAAGAAGAATGATAGGTGTAACGTTAAGGGATAAGAAAAGAGCAGATTGGGTGAGGGAACAAACGCGCGTTAATGACATCTTAGTTGAAATCAAGAAAAAGAAATGGGCATGGGCAGGACATGTAATGAGGAGGGAAGATAACCGATGGTCATTAAGGGTTACGGACTGGATTCCGAGGGAAGGGAAGCGTAGCAGGGGGCGACAGAAAGTTAGGTGGGCAGATGAGATAAGGAAGTTTGGAGGGTCAACATGGCCACAATTAGTACATGACCGGGGTAGTTGGAGAAGTATGGGAGAGGCCTTTGCCCTGCAGTGGGCGTAATCAGGCTGATGATGATGATGATGATTGCCGGCTTTGTCTCTTCACGCATACATCTGATTCTTGCCAATTCCTAGTTTCTTCTTCACTGTTTTTAGGCTTCCTCCGTTCCTGAGAGCCAATTCTATCCATATTATACTTCCTGATGTCCGCTGTCTTACGCTTGTTGATTAACTTAGAAAGTTCTGCCAGTTCTATTCTAGCTGTAGGGTTAGAGGCTTTCATACATTGGCGTTTCTTGATCAGATCTTTCGTCTCCTGCGATAGTTCACTGGTATCCTGCCTAACGGAGTTACCACCGACTTCCACTGCACACTCCTTAATGATGCCCACATGATTGTCGTTCACTGCTTCAACACTATGGTCCTCTTCTTGAGTTAAAGCCGAATACCTGTTCGGTAGCTTGATCTGGAATTCCTCTATTTTCCCTCTTACCGCTAACTCATTGATCGGCTTCTTATGTACCAGTTTCTTCCGTTTTCTTCTCAGGTCTAGGCTAATTCGAGTTCTTACCATCCTGTGGTCAATGCAGCGCACCTTGCGGAGCCCGTCCACATCTTGTATGATGCCAGGGTTTGCGCAGAGTTTCATTTCATTTCTAGTCTCGCCGTTCGGGCTCCTCCACGTCCACTTTCGGCTATCCCGCTTGCGGAAGAAGGTATTCATTATCCTCATATTATTCTGTTCCGCAAACTCTACTAATAACTCTACCCTGATATTCCTAGTGCCTATGCTATATTCCCCCACTGCCTTGTCTCCAGCCTGCTTCTTGCCTACCCTGGCATTGAAGTCGTCCATCAGTATAGTGTATTTTGTTTTGACTTTACTCATCGCCGATTCCACGTCTTCATAGAAACGTTCGACTACATGGTCATCAGGATTGGATGTAGGGTCGTAGACCTGTGCGACCTTCAATATGTACCTCTTATTAAATATGACGACAAGACCTGCCACCCTCTCATTAATGCTATAGAATTCCTGTATGTTACCAGCTATATTCTTATTAATCAGGAATCCGACGCCTAGTTCTCTTCTCTCCGCTAAGCCCCGGTAGCACAGAACGTGCCCGCTTTTTAGCACTGTATATGCTTCTTTCATCCTCCTAACTTCACTGAGCCCTATGGTATACCATTTACTGCCCTCTAATTCCTCCAATAGCACTGCTAGACTCACCTCACTAGATAACGTTCTAGCGTTAAACGTTGCCAGGTTCATATTCCTATGGCGGCCTGTCCGGAGCCAGTGATTCTTAGCACCCTCTGCTGCGTCGCAGGTCTGACCGCCGCCGTGGTCAGTTGCTTCACAGCTGCTGGGGACTGAGGGCCGGGGTTTGATTGTGTTGTTCATATAGGAGATTGTGGCCAAATACTGCACCAGGGTAGCCAATCCTGCTCTGGTGAGGGAGTGCGTTACTGGTTCTGGTCACCGGGATCAGGCCACACTCCAGGCCTCTTTATGCAATATTGCTACGGAACAGCCGCCACAGTGAGGCTGCACTGAGGAGGAAGAAGACGACGCGGCCCCGCTTGATGTAGCGTCGCCATTTTCGCCGTCCGTTAGCTTCCCTTCCCTGTAAATAAGTTGTATATAGTATTGGGCTCCAGCTACACGTAACAATAATTTGGTGGAGGTGGACGTTCCCCGTGCCCGTCATGGAGCTTCGCAGCGGTCGCAACGGCGACAGTGCAACTTCGGCTCCTGCTGGTGGCACTTCATCTACGCAGCCGTCTCCGCCTGCAGCCCCGACCTACGTCGCCGTTTCCCGCCTCGAGATCCTGGTGTTTTCAACGGAGTCGGCAGTCCTGATGTTGACGACTGGCTCCGCTTATACGAACGTGTCAGCTACCAGTCGCAGGTGGGATCCGACTAATATGCTTGCGAACGTTCTTTTCTACCTCGACGGAGCTCCACTTGCATGGTTCCAGACTCACGAAGAGGAGATCTCCAGCTGGGATCTCTTCAAAGGGAACCCCCGCGACCTTTTTGGCAATCCATCCGGCCGCCAAGTCAATGCCAAGAAAGCCATTGCCACATGTGTACAAACGTCGACCGAGTCCTACGTGTCGTACATTCTCGACGTCTTGGCCTTTTTTGTCAAAACTGACCCGACCATGTCTGAGGACGATAAGGTTAATCACGTCCTCAAAGGCATTCCTGACGACGCCTTCAATTTACTGGTCTTTACGAACGTCACCAGCATCGATGCGATCCTCAAGGAGTGCCGCCGTCTTGAGCATGCTAAAAGCCGCCAGGTAGCCCAGCACATCACGCGACTTCCCAACACAGCTGCTACGTCATCCTGTGACGACCTCACACCAGCCATCGCGATGTGACAACTTGACCCGCATCATTCTTCGTGAGGTCGACGCGGCACAACCAGCGGCCCCTTCATTCCCGTTACCTGATCATTCTCTGGTGACAATCTCCCTTATCCAGGCCGTGTCGTCCCCATTCGTTCCATACGCTCGGAAGCTCTTTCTCCCCGCACGTCACCACCGCGCTCTTCTTACTTCTCTTACGGACAGCGCAACCCAGCCGAATGGCGAACAGTGGACGACAGGCCGATCTGTTTTAATTGCCGACACATTGGACATGTCGCTCGCCACTGCCACAGCCGCTGGACTTCTCCGATGCGCTATTTTCCTGATTACCACCCTCGCCCCTCTAGCGCGTCCTTTTCCTTCACCCCTTCTATGCCCGCTCCATCATCTGACCCGGCGACACCTCAGACACGACCACGCTCCTCCCGCTCGCCTTCTCCCTCCCGTCGTCAATCTCGTTCGCCCCCGTCACGCCGTGCTCCTTCTCCGACCTACTCGCCGCACCTCCGACTGGAAAACTAGACAGTGCAGCTTCTGAAGGTGAAGCTGCAAAGACGACATTCGCACGAAATCCTCGCTTTACCTTACCCACGAAGAAGAATCTTTTGGACGTTCTCGTCGACAATGTTCCTGTGTGCGCGTTGATTGACACTGGGGCGCATGTGCCCATTATTAGTGCTGCTCTTAGCCGTCGGCTCAAGAAAGTTCTGACGCCCGCCCCGAACCGATTTGTACAAGTCGCCAACGGAGGGACTGTCGCTATTGTTGGCATGTGCTCTGCCCGACTCACTATTGCTGAGAGACAAACTGTTGGTCTCTTCACCGTCATCGAGCATTGCCCTCACGACCTCATTCTCGGTCTTGATTTGCTTGCCAATCATTCGGCCCTCATTGACTGTTCGGCCGGCTGACTTCGCCTTGACGTGCCTCTTCTTGCCGATCCTGTGGACCCGCCTCCAAGCCGTTTGAGTTGCATGGATTTTATTCGCCTACCGCCTCAATCTGTGACACACGTCGACTTGTTGTCCTCACCGGCTGTACCTGACGGTAATTACGTGGTTGCACCAATTCCGGCAGTTATACATACACATGGTGTTGCCGTGCCGCACACTGTGCTGACAATTACTGACAACCGCACCTGCCTTCCCCTTGTCAATTTTGCGCTAGCCGCGCAAGTTCTGCCTCAGCGGATTTCATTGGCTATAGGTAGCGCTTTGCAGGATGATGAGATCGAGATATTCACAGTGGAAGATCGTTACAGCTCAGCCCATACCGTGACGTCATCGCACGGTACTGACGTCGGCATTGAGAAGGTGGTTTCCTCTGACCTTACACCTGCTCAACCTGAAGCTCTTTGCCGCGTTCTTGAAGGCTATCGCGACATTTTTGTCTTCGACAATCGACCCTTAGGTCAAACGTCCATCGTGACCCATACCAGTTGATCTCGGTAGCTGTGTGAAAGGTGGGCTCGGTAGCTGTGTGAAAGCACAGTCTACTAATACATTCATCTTTACCATGCAGACACTCACCGTCATCGCCAGCACGCTCCTGGTGGCTCTCCTGCCTGCCTACGCCGTACCTGCACCGAATCTCGCCCCCAACTACTTCGAAGGTGGCCGTCACAACTGGCGCCATCCACTGACCACTCTGCACGTAACTGTCCCACCACCAGATGTCGCAATCTTCGATCCAGCCTGGCCAATCGCAACGAAACAAACGTCAACCTCAGCCGCTATAAGAGAGTGCCACCCATCTGCGCCGCTCTGTGGGCTCGGTAGCTGTGTGAAAGCACAGTCTACTAATCCATTCATCTTTACCATGCAGGTTGGTAACTCGCAGGTTCTGTGTTGTAAAAAATCAAGCAATTACGTCTTAGTACAGCTGCCGAGCCCGCAGTGCTGCGTTGTTATTATTGTCGAATATTCGCAATTGATCTGTTCTTTAATATTTTTGGCAGGGGATATTGAAACTAACCCGGGACCCACGCTAGATTCTGTGCTCGCTGAACTAAGAATTGTTTCCGCAGGCCAAACCAAACTAATCTCCGAACTTCAGACTGGTAAATATCACCTGCTATCTACGGACGTAACATTGATTGACATATGCAAGCGTTTCACTGATCTTGAAGCACATTACAGTCGGCTCTGAAGCATGCGCACTGAATTAGATGACCTCAAAACTTTAAGCGCTAAAATAACCCGCCAGTATCATGACCTTGAATCCCGTATAGACGACAGCGAAAACCACTCGCACCGAAACAATCTCATATTTTTATGGCGTTCATGATCCCAATCCTAAAGAATCCTTCACTGATTCTGAAGCAATAGTCATTCGTCACATAAGTGAAAACTTCAACTAACCACCGATCTTTCACATATAGAACGCGCACACCGCCTTGGACGCCATTCACCTGATCGCGTCCGGCCTTTGATCGAAAAATTTAATTCATTTAAAGTCAAACAGTCAATTTTATCGGAAGGAAAGAAATTCAAAGACACAAATTACAGCGTTGGTGAAGATTTCTCACCCTCAGTCCGGCATGCCTGAAAGCATCTAGTAACCTTTGCCAAAACAAAATCTACAGCATTTAAGTTGAGCTTCAAAACATTGTTCATCGGTTCAAAACGTTACGTATTTGATGTATCCTCCCAGACAGTAAACGAACTAACGTAGCAATCACCACCATGTCAATTATCCTTAAGCACACCCCAATCAGCACCGCAAACTACCCGCTATGAGCACTCCTCCTTCCTTTCTGCCATCGCGGTCCTTGCGGAATACTTGAAAATTTGGCAAGTCAACCAGGATCTCGTGATCAGTGACGTCACTATTAAGCCATGTTTCTGTTTCTTTCCTTCCGATAAAATTGACTGTTTGACTTTAAATGAGTTAAATTTTACGATCAAAGGCTGGACGCGATCAGGTGAATGGCGTCCAAGGCGGTGTGCGCGTTCTATATGTGAAGGATCGGTGGTTAGTTGAAGTTTTCACTTATGTGACGAATGACTATTGCTTCAGAATCAGTGAAGGATTCTTTAGGATTGGGATCATGAACGCCATAAAAATATGAGATTGTTTCGGTGCGAGTGGTTTTCGCTGTCGTCTATACGGGATTCAAGGTCATGATACTGGCGGGTTATTTTAGCGCCTAAAGTTTTGAGGTCATCTAATTCAGTGCCCATGCTTGAGAGCCGACTGTAATGTGCTTCAAGATCAGTCAAACGCTTGCATCTTTCCGCAATTTTTACGAATATTCGCAGCTTTACATCAAAACGTGAACTCGTCTCTAATCTTGTTTCATCCTCCAGCAGCAACTTACTCGTATTAACAGAAACATGGCTTAATAGTGACGTCACTGATCACGAGATCCTGGTTGACTTGCCAAATTTTCAAGTATTCCGCAAAGACCGCGATGGCAGAAAGGGAGGAGGAGTGCTCATAGCGGTTAGCCAGGAACTACCATCCACATTGATTAATCTTTCATCCGATCTCGAGACACTATGGATAACATGTCAAGCTACACCCCAATCCGTTTTACTAGGCGTGTGCTGCAGACCCCCGCAAAGAAACCCTGAATTCCCTGGCAAACATAATTCCGTACTAAGTGAACTTTTAACCAAGCACCCTAATACAGATATAATCTTGTTGGGTGACCTTAACTTTCCAAACATTGATTGCCCTAACCTAACTGTTGACGGAGGATGCCACAGCGAGGCAAAAGAGTTTATAAATGTTTGCCTTAATTTTAACCTTACTCAAATCATATCCAAACCAACCCGTGTAACCCAAGATTGTGAAAGCATTTTAGACTTAATACTAACCAGTATCCCTGAAACCATAAAATCAATGTCATACTTACCAGAAATAAGTGACCACAAAGTAGTTCAAGCCGACTTTCTAATTACTCCACTAAAATGACAAACCACCAAAATACCATACGACTCTACGACAAGGGAAATTACACCGCTATGAATAACGAACTAAATCAATTTCTTCCAATATTCCAAGAAAATTTTCATTGTCGCTCAGGGCATGAAAACTCGCTATTTAAGGATAACATAGATATATTAGTCGACAAATTCATCACTTAATTTAGTTTCCATGCCTGCTCTCAAAAACCATGGTTTACTAAAACACTCAAACGACTAGAAAACAAAATAAACGCCTCTTCCGCTCCGCCAAGCTGCGGGATAATGAAAACGCCTGGCTGAAATATTATACAGCTGAAAAAACATATCTCACGGCAATTCGCAACACTAAGCATTATTTTTTTCACGCCGACTTGCCGAAAATGCTGGCTACCAACCCCAAAAAATTCTGGATTATAAACCCAAGCCACGCATCCACTGTCGCTCTTACGAAAGAATCAGGTGAAGTGGCTACTGACTTTGAATGTGCTAATATGTTTAACGCCGCCTTTTCATCCGTATTTAGTAAAGAAACCGACATGCCACCCCCTGTACACTCCAATGTCTTCGGAACTGTTATGCCGCCAATTTTCTTTGTCGCATCTGGAATTTCTGCCATAATCGGAAAACCTAAATTATCTACATCAGCCGGGATCGATAACATTAACTCAAAATTTCCAAGGAGCACTCAAAACATTTGTGCATCATTTTTGTGTTTATTGTACTCACAGTCACTTTCCACGGGCCAGCTTCCTGCTGATTGGAAATACAGAAAGGTCATTCCAGTCTTCAAGTCAAGTATCAGAGAATAACCGCTAAACTACCGACCCATTTTATTAACCAGTGTCCCGTGCAAAATCATGGAGCATGTCATTTACACACATATGGACTTTCTCGATTCGAATAATTTCTTCAATCCTGCACAGCATGGCTTTCGCAGGGGTTTTTCGTGCGAAACACAACTGGCCATGTTTGCGCACGACTTATATGCAAACTTAGACTGCAATTTTCAGACTGACGCCATTTTTCTGGACTTCGCGAAAGCGTTGGACAAAGTACCCCATAAACGCCTTCTACTCAAACTTTCACTGTTGAATCTTCACCCCGACATCATAAATTGGATCCGTGAATTTTTAAATAACCACTCTCAGGCTCTTTTTGTCAACAATGCTACCTCTCCTTCCCTTCCAGTAACATCAGGCGTTCCGCAAGGGTCCGTCCTTGGCCCGCTTTTATTCCTTATGTACATTAACGACCTACCAGCTCATGTATCTTGTAATATCCGAATGTTTGCCCATGACTGTGTTATTTATCGCACTGTTTCCAACGCCTCTGATCAATCAACCCTTCAAAGTTATCTTAACCATGTAAAGCGATGGTGCGATGATTAACTCATGGAATTTAACCCTCACAAATGCAAAACCTTATCTTTCAACCGACGCCGCTTTCCACTTGTTTTTTCTTATGCGATTAGCAGCGTTCCTGTCGAAGCTGTTCAATCGTTTAAGTATCTGGGAGTCACTTTCTGCCATGACATTTCTTGGGCTTTGCACGTCACTAACGTCATATCATCTGCAAATAAAACACTTGGATTTTTGCGACGTCATCCACATAACGCACCTAAGAACGTAAAATTGCTAGCTTATAAAACTCTCGTGCGAACAAAATTGGAATATGCTTCACCAATTTGGAACCCGCGACAAGCTTATATTCAAGACGCCCTTGAGTCACTTCAAAACCGTGCCACTAGATTCATTCATCGTTCGTATTCTTATGATGCGAGTGTGTCATCACTAAAATTAGTCTAAATTACCCCTTCTCTCATGTCGCGGCGTATCGCCAGCCTTTCTTTATTCTATAAACTTTTTCATAGCTCGATGGGCATCCCGCCTTACATTGTTCCACCAACACGCATATCTAACCGCACTGGTTGCCCTCTTCAAGTCGCGCGCCCACGTGCACGCACCGTTACCTTATCTACGTCATTTTTTCCTCATACAGCTGCTGACTGGCATTGCCTTCCGGGCGACACCGCTGCCATCCCTTGTCCATCTACCTTCATAGAAAGCGTCACCAATCACCTTTCACCATAGATTAACACATGGTTTCTCTTTATTTCTGTGTAACCTACCCCTATGTAATACCCCGTTACGGGGTCTTTAAGGAATAAAAATGAAATGAAATGAAATCGCATAAACACTGGCGAGGCGAACCCTATTCACCGACGTCCATATCGTGTGTCTGCGTCCGAACAAGCTGTTATCCAACAGGAAGTGAAAAAGATGCTTGCGAAGGACATTATCGAGCCTTCCTGTAGTCCCTGGGCTTCTGCCCTCGTACTTGTCAAAAAGAAGGATGGAGCGCGGCGTATTTGTGTAGATTATCGCCACCTGAACAACATCACAAAAAAGGACGTGTACCCTTTGCCACGTATTGATGACGCTCTAGACTGCGTGTACGGTGCCACCTATTTTTCTTCTATCGATTTACGGTCCGGCTACTGGCAGATATCCGTCGACGACATGGACCGAGAGAAGACTGCATTTATTACCCCTGACGGCCTCTATCAGTTCAAGGTAATGCCTTTCGGTCTCTGTAACAGGCCCGCCACCTTCGAACGAATGATGGACTCTTTGCTTCAGGGTTCAAGTGGTCCACCTGTTTGTGCTATCTAGACGACGTCAACGTTTATTCGCTCACATTTGACACGCATCTACACCGTCTTTCAGCGATTCTTGACGTGTTTCGCCGCGCCGGTCTCCAGTTGAACTCGTCAAAGTGTCACTTCGCTAGCCGCCCAGTCACCGTCCTTGGACACCTCGTGGACGCCAGAGGTGTGCGACCTGATCCGGACAAAATTCGCGCCGTTACGAACTTTCCTCTTCCGAAGTCCACCAAGGACGTTCGTAGTTTCATAGGGCTGTGCTCATATTTCCGACGCTTTGTGAAGGATTTTGCGACTATCGCACGTCCCCTTACCGACCTCTTGAAGAAAGACGCCCCATTTTCTTGGGGACCTGACCATGCCGCATCTTTTTCGCAGCTCACTACTCTCCTCACCACGCCTCCAATTCTGGCCCACTTTGACCCGTCTGCCTCGACGGATGTTCGCACTGATGCCAGTGGTCACGGCATAGGAGCAGTGTTAGCCAACGCCAGCGTGGACATGACCGCGTTATAGCCTATGTCAGCCGACTTCTATCACTCACTGAGCGCAATTATTCAATCACAGAACGCGATTGCCTCGCTCTTGTGTGGGCTGTTGCGAAGTTTATTCCATACTTGTACGGACGCCCCTTCTGTGTCATCACTGATCACTACGTGCTCTGCTGGCTATGCTCACTCAAGGACCCTACGGGACGACTCGCTCGCTGGGCATTACGCCTGTAAGAATATACCTTGTCCGTGGTATATAAGACGGGAAGCTTGCACCAGGATGCCAATTGTTGTCCCGCTGCTCCGTCGACGAACCGGTTGATGCAGACGCCATCGCTTGCGTTTTCTCTGTCTCCCAGTTGCTTGAAATCGGCAACGAGCAACGCAGCGATCCTTCATTACGAGCCCTCATCGACCATCTGGAGTCAACGCCTGGCGACGCCTCTCTCGGGATGTTTCTCCTTAATGGGGCGACATTATACCGCCGCAATCTCAATCCACACGGCCTCGACCTTCTGCTCATATTTCCATCCCACCTGCGTTCGACTGTCC
The DNA here is from genome assembly GCF_023375885.2 of Dermacentor andersoni. Lineage (NCBI taxonomy): Eukaryota > Metazoa > Arthropoda > Arachnida > Ixodida > Ixodidae > Dermacentor > Dermacentor andersoni. Next base: position 35,233,202 of record NC_092818.1, read on the forward strand.
TCCAACAACTTCACGACGCTCCCTTGGCTGTACACTTGGGCGTCTCGTGCACATACGACCGTTTACGCCGTCGATTCTTTTGGCCCAGTCTCGCCCGCTCCGTGCGGCGCTACGTTGCCGCTTGTGAGCCCTGTCAGCGCCGGAAGAAGCCCTCCACACCTCCAGCTGGATGTCTCCAGCCGATCGACATCCCACCGGAACCCCTTTTCCGTGTTGGTCTAGACCTTCTTGGACCGTTTCCTCTCTCGGGCTCCGGAAATAAATGGGTCGCCGTCGCTACTGATTATGCGACGCGGTACGCAATCACCAGAGCCATTCCGACAAGATGTGCTACTGACGTTGCTGACTTTCTGCTCTATGACATCATTAATTGCATGGTGCCCCGCGCGAAATACTCACTGACCGTGGCCGTAGCTTTCTGTCGGCAGTCGTCGAGGACATCCTCCGCTCCTGCTCGACAAAGCACAATTTCAGCACGTCCTACCACACACAAACCAACGGCCTCACGGAGCGCCTCAACCGGACCATCACCGACATGCTTTCAAAGTACGTTGCGACCGACCACCACGACTGGGATCTTCACTTACGGTATTTGACGTTCGCGTATAATTCATCGCGTCACGACACCGCCGGCTATTCACCATTCGATCTCCTATATGGCCGAGAACCCGCGTTGCCCTTGGACACTTTGTTGCCCTTGGCCACACGTTAAGCCACTCAATACGCCCGCGACGCGATCGCACATGCCGACCACGTGCGCCAGCTCGCCCGCACCCGTCTCGAGGCCTCACAGGAGCATCAGAGACGGCTCTATGATTGCCACCATCGCGACGTGCACTTTACTCCGGGGTTCTCTTGTGCTTCTCTGGTGACCCATTCGACGTGTGGTCCTTTCAGAAAAGCTGCTGTCGCACTACACTGGCCCATACCATGTGGTGCGACAAGTGACCGATGTCACGTATGAAGTCATCCCCGCCGACCTGTCAGCGTCATCGTCGGCTGCAAGTGACATCGTTCACGTGGCGAGACTAAAGCGATACCAGACACCTTTCACCGCGGATGTGTAGATTAAGCACAGGGACGGTGCTTCTGCGGCCGGGGGTGATGCTACGGAACAGCCGCCACAGTGAGGCTGCACTGAGGAGAAAGAAGACGATGTGGCCGCGCTTGATATAGCGTCGTCATTTTGGCCTTCCGTTAGCTTCCCTTCCCTGTAAATAAAATGTATATAGCGTTGGGCTCCAGCTACACGTAAGAATATGATCAACACGCGGATTTTCTTCCGGTGGAAAATAGCGCGGTACCGGGATTTGAACCACGGTGCTCTTGCACGCAAGGCGGAAGTTCTGCCTCTACGCCACCGCTTCCGTAGACGTTGCGTCTACAGGTTCATAAATTCCTTGCCACGCCATCCACAAGCTCAGGGCTGTGTAAAACGAAATAACATGGCCGTATGCAGCGTGTCACGATGCAGCGTTCGCCCTCCCTCTTCGGCATACACATGCCAGGTGCCCAGTTTTCCCGCACGTAAAGCATTCTGCTTGAGAGAACTGGCACTGCGAGGGGGAGTGGGCCCCACGACAGCGACCGCAGGTACTCCCGTTTGTCGCCAACTCGTTGACCACGGCTTCCGCCGATGGTGAGCCAGTCGCACGGGTAATCTCGCCGGCGTCCTTGGCGGCAGCTTTCATTGCGAGCGCTGCCTTCACGGCGTCGCCCAGCAAGGGGTCGGGACGCTCCAGGAGTCGCGTCTGCATGGCGGGGTTGTTGATTCAGCAGACGAAACGGTCCCGCAGAGCGAGTCCAGTTGTTCCCCGAAAACGCACGCACTCGCTAACCCTCGTAGCACCTCAACGAACTGCCCGAAGGTCTCTCCTTTGCGGCGGCGGCTCCGGTAGTTGAAGCGGAAACGCTCCATTACTGTGGACGGTGCTGGGTTGAAATGCGAGCGCAGTATGCCGAGCTGCTCACCTAGCGTTTTAACGTGCGGCGTGGCTGGATTCAGGAGGGCGAGCAAGAGGCTGAAGACGCGGGTCCCGCAGCTGGCAAGGAAAATGTACCGCTGTTTGGCCTCGGGCGTGTCGTTTGCCCGGAAGAACACGTGGACTTGCTCCTCGTGAATTTGCCAGGCGGACCCATCTCCCTCGAACGGCTCGAGCATTCCGTACAGTGGCATGGCGGCCGCAACGGTGGGAGGTGTTTCGCCGCTCACGGCGGCGTAGGACGATCCGTGATACTCGTCGCCAGTGTCACGATCCACCCGGGTTCGTGAACCAGGGAGGGCTCGAGGCACCCTCCGTTAGACGGACACTCCGCAGCATGGTTGTGCTGAACGATGGCTGACCGACGAGCAGCTGTGCTTGTCACTGTTTATTGCTGCGCGGTGACCAATGTTGCCTGCCGAACTTGGCAGGCCACCAAACCTGGCGGCGAATGAACATTATGCCTATAGGGGCGTCACATGCTTACCCCCAGTTTGTTTGTTAAATTAAAGAAACAAACGTCCATGTTCAGAGCAGAAGGCTACGCCATCTTCCCATCCAAGTCGACGGTGCTTGCTACCGAGGCGAGTAACGCTCCGGTGGCCTCCGCCGTCGAGTGCTCCGCCGGGGCACCGGTGTTTATGGGTCGGGTGTGGCAACGCCGTGTGCTGCCTCAGCCAGCCTCGCTCGATCCGGGGGATCCGTAGTGGTCGCCCTTGTGAGTGGTGTGGGCGTCGACACCGGTACAACGGGCGCCACACCAGTGGCTACGGTTGCCGCCTCCGAGGTGGGTGGTGGGTGGTGCTGGCCAGGTCCCGAGGCGAGGCCTGGCAGGGTCGGCGTGCCTGTGCCACATGGTCCAGCCTGGCATGCGCATGAGCAGCGATGAGGCGCTGGCAGGAGACACCGCCTGTCGGGCAGACCATGGTTGGCCAGTACGGAAGTTTCTGGCGAAAGCTGGAGTTCCCGACTCAGACAAATGCCCGGGACGGCACCCTTGGTCAGCAGCCCGCTTCTGCTTCAGCTGCTTCAAGAGCACTGTGGATCGGAGTTCCGGTGCAGTATGTCCAAGGGTGTCTTGACTATCCAGCCCAGCAGGAGCTCACAGGGGCACGGCCAGTGACACCGTGGGGCGTGGTTTGGTACTGAAATCCAACACTGAAGCTTGTCTTTTATGGTTTGCACCACCCGCTCGGCTGCACCATTTGAGGCAGGATGGTACGGCTGAACCATCATCCGGCGGATTCCGTTCATCGTCAGCCAGGCCAGGTATTCTTTGCTGGCGAAAGCAGGATCATTGTCGGACACGATGACATCCAGCAACCCCTGGGCGGCGAAGACCTGTCGTAGCGCGGCAATGATCGCTCCTGCTGATGGAGTGGTGACAGGTAGAACTTCCACCCACTTTGAAAAGCCGTCCACCGCCACCAGGAAGTAATGGCGTTTGAAGGGTCCCCTAAAATGGACATGTAGGCGGGACCAGGGTCCCTGTAGGAGCGGCCAGGGGGTGATTTCCACATTACGCGAGGCCCGCTGATGCTCCTGGCACATTTGGCAGCTTTAAACCAAGTGAGCGATGTCCTGGTCCAGGCCAGGTCACCAAACACAGAACCGGGCCACCATTTTGGTCTTTTCTACACCAGGATGACCCGCATGCAGCAACTGAAGGACCCTGGACCGGAGACTTTGTGGGATCACCACCCTAGAACCCCACAGTAGGGAGCCCTGCTGCAAGCTCAGCTCTGCAGCCTTGTGGCTATAGGCCTGCTGCACCAATTCCTCTCCACGGGACACCACCTCGACCACCTGAGACAGGAATGGCTCCCGGTTGGTCGCTTGAGATACCGCAGATCTGGAGAGCACCTCCTGGTACGCATGAGCACCTCCTGCCAGCTGTGTCAGCCACGACAATGGAGTTATCAAGACAGGGGTTAATCTTGCGCCAATACTTTCGAACATTAGAATTCAGAAGTTGGGGTAAGGTATTCGACATGAAGTTATCTTTAGCTTCTTTTAATGCTGCAATGTAAGTATCAGATGCAGATTTATAGGCCGTCCAGCGTGAGTTTGAGGATGGTAATTTGGCCAGGCGATACAGACGTTTCTTTGGATTCGAAAGCCGTTTGATGTGGGAGTTATACCGTGGTGTTCAAGGATTACACTTGAAAATACGAACAGGGATGTATTCTGCAATTATTTCTTTACTTTTGTGGAAAACATGTCCCAGTTAGGTTGAATAGAACGTTCATCAAAGTTAGTCAGAATTGTATTAGTGAAATACGCTAATTCATTGTTGATTGCCTCTAAATTAGTTCTAGCATAATCACGAATCGTTTTCCGTATTTTGCTGGTTTTTGGAACGTGCGCATCAATAGAAAAGAAAGCAGCGAGTGCTCGCTTATACCTAGTAAATAAGAAATGCTAAAAACAAGGTCAGGTCAAGTTGTAAGGATTAGATAAAGGGTGTTGGCTGAGACAGGCATGATTCTAGTAGCTTGAGTGGTTAACTGGGATAATGATAACGTAGAGCGTAGCTCTTAAGAATCGTGAGCGTGAGAGGAAAATGGTGACATCCAGGCTAGTTCTGTGTTCCACATTATGTTAGGAAAGTTGAAGTCACCGAGTAAAAATATGGGAGATCAAGGAAAACATGAGAAAATATCAATGTTGTCATGAAGTTCTTCCGTGGCAAAAGAATCAGCGTATGTGGGACGACGGTAACGAATGCCAGTGACTATATTTTGATGGTCAATGATTAAAGACACCCAGATGGTTTCTAGGTTAGTGTTGACGTCAATGCGCGATGATAAAAAATATTTAGAGACAGCGACGAGCACAACGCCACCACAGCGCGCATCCCTGTCACAACGATAAATACAGAAACGGTATGTATCTTGGAAGATTTCCGCATCTTGAACGTTATCATGCAGCCAGGTCTCGTTCAGTGCTATGATATGAGCAGAAAGTGTGTCTATTGCGGTTGATAAGGAGTTATATTTGTTTAGTACGCTTCTTGCATTAGTAAAAACGGCAGTTACACGGGAACAGCTTGAGTGCCTATCACCTCTCGCGCTTTCCTAGCTTGAAGTGCCGGGGTTAGGTGCCGCAACAGCAGGCCTTCCACGTAGCTCGATTTCTTCTACCTTTTCGGAGGCAGGATTATACATGAAGCATTTTTTGTTTAAAACATTTTCTTGTAACGCAGCTGGGACGAGGACGATTGTGGTTGGCTACGAGCAAATTCCTTGTTTCTTTGTAGCTACGCGGTTTCCGGGTGAAAAGTCCTGACTGATGGATATGTTATTTGTTTTGAATTGCTCACGCAGTGATAACACCTTTTCTTTAATTTTAAATTTAGAAAACTTAGCAATAATGGGACGCGGTTTGGCAGGAGTGATTGAACCTAATCGGTGAGCACGCTGGATGCAATCGACAGAAAATGAGGGAAGTACTGAAATAATTGCATCTGTTAACTTCTTTTCAGTGTCATTCCAAGATTCTTTGGAATCGAGAAGGCCATAGAAAATTAGGTTGTCGCGACGGGACCGGTCTTCCATTTCGTCAAATTGTGACTGAAATTTCTATTTGTGCGTGGATTTGTATTTGGGCTCGGACTTCTTCAGTAAGGCAAGACATTTTTTTTTACCGGTTTTGAGCCTGTTTAGCCTGTTGTTTCCAAAGTGTCCAAGCGATATTGAAATGCCACAAGTTTGGCTTCAATGCTTTCTTGTAGGTTTTTATTGCTTTAATATCTGCGGCTAGCTCTGCGTGAGTTTTACTTGACTGCAATGAACGCGCATGAATTTTCTCTAGAAACTGGAACATAATGGGCATTTGCTGTTTGTGATAATCAGGCAAGCTTTCCATGTCGAGAAGCGATACGGAGCGGGTGGTTGGACCAGGATTAAGCTCAACGTCTCCCGCGCGGATCAATGAGCAAAACAGAGAAAAGCATTCAGATAAAGTACCCAGTAATTCAAGTTTCCGCTTTCCGGTGGACAGTGGGCAGGGCAGCAGCAAAAGAGACCGGTTGTAACTTGTATAGGATTTAGTTGGCAAGTAGCAACTAACCTGCGCAAGCAGGCAGGACGGGTTCAGCATGGTATTCGGTGTGCTGCTGCCGGTCCCACTGGCCACCGTCGATAGCCGTCCGTGCAGTCATATGGTCCACAGGGAAGGTCACGAGTGTCGGAGGGCATCTGAAAGTCTCGATGGTATGGCAGTGGTAACCAGGATGAGATAGAGGCCAGATCAGATCACTGTTGTAGTTGGCATGCCATTCACCCGGTGCAGGTGAACGCGATGGAGCTTGCGTTGACAGGCAGACAGCAAGAACCTGCGCAAGGAGGCAGGAGGGGTTCAGCATGGTATTCGGTTCGCTGCTGCCGGGCCCACCCAATTGTAGGGAGTTAGGAGCGACCTCGTTCGGTAAGAAGTTGACGAGGACCACCGGGTGAACAACGGTGTCGTGCAATACGAAGCTGACCACGTCTGTTGGAAGGGCTTTGGTGATCGCGAACCAAGTTGTTTAATCAGTTGCAACGCCAATCCAGCTGATGTCTGAGTCGATTGTCATGAGGTCTACACGAACGCGATAGAAGGGTTCCGTCAGAACGTCAAGAGGTTGGAGTCAACCAGCAGTGAGCACAGATGGCTTCTTCCGGCGCTGACATAACTCACAAGACGCGACGTAGCGGCGGACTGATCGGTATATACTAGGCCAAAAGATTCGACGCCGTATATGGTCGTATGTACGGATTCCCCGATAAACCACCTACAAAGTCGGTAGATTGAGCAGCTTGCACAGAACAGTGGCGCGAAGTTGTTGGCGATTGACAAGCGGCATCCCAGATCCAATAGGGTACATGTTGCGCCAATATAAAGTGCCGTCCTGGGGCAGGGACAAGCGAAGAGATGGGCCGCATGACTCACATTTGAGGTTGTCTATGATACTACGTGTGCTTAGATCTCGGCGCTCTTCGGTAGCGAGGTCAGTAACGCAGATAGTAAAATTACAGTAGCAGAAGCATCGGTCGCAGGAACATTAGGAGGATTGACTGGGTGGTGGTAAAAAGTGGTCCTTTATGAAAGGGAACACGCGAGCGCGTGGCCCGTGCTCTGCGGAGGCTGCTTAGAGCGGCAGCAACAGGCAGCAAAGGGAAGCATGTCTGCTTCTCGCGTCATCTGTTTGAGGTCAGAATAACCAGCCATGGCCGATAGGCAAGCACCAGCTAGAATAAGCTGCAACCCCCCTCCTCGCATGACTGTTGCGCAAACAGCGGGGTCTGCAGAGCAACGTCTGCTGCTGGCAAACCGCGTTGGATACGCAAGCGCAATGTAAACGTGGAAGCGCCAACATACGCCCGGTAGTTAGTACGCGCTGCTGGCATACCTATATGAATGTGTAAGCACTATAGGGCTTCTCCCCTAGAAACTTTGTCCGTCCGCCCGTCTATCTGTCCGTTTTTCTGCCTTTAACGAGTGACGCGATGCACTGCATGCATAGGTATACATGAGGTCCTATCGAGATCTACATGAGAATGCCTTATGACTGCATATGTATCATGAGACATGATTTTGACTATATATAGCGAGTACTGAGAGGTATACGTTTAAGTAAGGTTAATAAAAACTGATAAGATTACTTACAATACAAATCGTTAAGTGTAACGGCAACTATCAGAGGATTTTTAGGGATTCTCAGGCGCATTAGAGTCAATTTATGTTCGACTAATCACAAGTTACAAAGGCTAAATCAACGGAGCCTAAATAAGAAGTAGGGTGTTTTGAGATTAGTTAGACCTAGTTAAGTAATGTTTATTAATAATTACGAATGTAAACGCCTTATAACCTAAAATAAGGCTCATTAATTATGCTATTACGCAAATGCCGTCACATGGAAGTAACTAAGCCTGAATAATAAATAAAATAAATACTTTTATTTACGTACGCTTAAGTTTCACTTCAGCGCACTTCTTTTCTAAACCGCTCCAAGTCTGGTGAGCTTTATTCATGCTATGGGGGGGAGTAGGTAGCCAGGGCTCCATACTGCAACAAAGTACGCAGACACTCTACCGCAGTTGTCAAAGTGTGCATAAACCTACGCCCAAATTTAAGTTGGCCCACCCCCAAATTTAAACTTGGCCCACTACGCAATTTATGTTGGCCCACCCCCGAAATTTCAAGTGGGCCCACCCTCAAATTTTAACCTGGACCACCCCGAAGTTTATATTGTCCCACACCCAAATTTAAGTTGGCCCACACCCAGATTTCTAGTTTGCCCACCCTGAGATTTCACGTTGGCCGACGCCCAAATTTAGGTTGCCCCACCTCCAAATTTCTCCAAATTTCAAGTTGGCCCGCCCTCACATTTTAGGTTGGCGCATCTCCAAAATATAAATTGCACCACTCTCAAATTCACGTTGGCCTACACCCAAATTTCCATTTATCCCAGCACTACTATAGGCTTCCCCATGAATTCTCTGTGGACCGTATGTATCTCATTGGTTATCCGACCTAATCATTCTTTTTAAATTTTTCCTTATTGCTTATAAAGGTACCAGTCACCTACATTTGCATTATTATAATGATTAACTGTCGTAACTTCAAATATTGCCCATTTTTGCGCAGATATAAGGCATTACACTTTTCGCCTGGGGGAAACATCTTGCTTCGGTACTCACCAAAAAATGCTTACGCATTAAAATACGCTGGCAGTGCCTACTAGCTAGCGGCATATGTTGGTCCTTCAACGTTTCCAATGAGCTAATGTACCGAGTGTGGTTTGCTAGCAGTATACGCTGCGTTGCAGGCCCCGCCTGTAGCACATCCACCTGGCGTGGGAGGCAGTCAAAAGCCACCTGCCTATCTGCCGTGCCTGTTTATTCTGGCCACCAAGAGATGGCGCTACAAGTGGATGTGCTTCCCTTTGCTGCCTGTTGCTGGCGCTCTAAGCAGCCTCCGCAGAGCATAGGCCACGCGCTCGACTCTGCCCATTCAAAAAGAACCACCCTGTACAAGCAGTCGCCAGCTTGGTGTAAACGGTGGGACTTGTAAGCAACTGTGTACGAGCATTCCTGTAGGCGTAGCGCCCAGCGACATAGGTGATCGGTACGGTCTTTGAGGGACGAAAGCAAGCAGAGCGGATGCTGGTCTGCGGTAACTGCAAAAGGCCGGCCATATAGGTATTTCGCCAGTGCCTAGAGAAGTTCAAGGCACTCACGTTCATTAATGGAATAATTCAGCTCAGCCAGAGGTAGCAGACGGCGGGCGTAGGCAATGACGCGGTCATGGCCTCGCTGACGTCGGCGAAAAATGGCACCAATTCCATTATCACTAGCATCAATGCGGACTTCTGTTCGAGCAGACTGCTCAAAGCTTACCAGTATAGGAGAGAGATAAGCTGTTCAAGTCCCCAAGAAAATAGAACGACTGGCTTCAAAAGAGCATAGGGCGCGTGGCTTCCGCAAAATTGTGCAAGAAACACCGGAAGTACGAGCGCGGGCCCACGAAGCTGCGGACATCTTTAGCACAAGTTGGCACGGTAAACATCTGTACGGCTCGAACATTTCCTTGGTCTGGGCGCACAGCAGGTTAATAAACAAGATGACCAAAGATAGTAATTTAGCAGCATCCGAACTGACATTTGAACTGACAGGGCAGAAACGTGGAGGCTTACGAAAAGGGTACTACATAAATTGAGGACGATGCAACGAGCTATAGAAAGAAGAATGAGAGGTGTAACATTAAGAGATAAGAAAAGAGCAGACTGGGTGAGGGAACAAACGCGAGTTAATGACATCTTACTTGAAATCAAGAAAAAGAAATGGGCATGGCAGGACATGGAATGAGGAGGGAAGATAAGCGATGGTCATTAATGGTTACGGACTGGATTCCAAGGGAAGGGAAGCGTAGCAGGGGGCGGCAGTAAGTTAGGTGGGCGGATGAGACTAGGAAGTTTGCAGGGACAACATGGCTACAATTAGTACATGTTTGGGGTAATTGGAGAAGTATGGGAGAGGCCTTTGCCCTGCAATGATGATGATGACGATTAAGTGACATTTACGCAAGATAAGCTGGAAGCCATCATAGCGAAAGGCAGACAGAACGAACGGGAGGCGCTTCAGGTACGTGGTACATGTAGGAGCGAAAGCGATGACGCCATCTAAGCGAATGTAGATAGACAACTTGAGGTAATGCAGGAGTGCGTTCAGCATGCGCTCAACACTAGGTGGAGCATTACATAAGGCGAAAGACATCCATTTCAACTGGCATAGGCCATCGGGTATTATAAAGGTGGTTTTCTGGCAGTCCATGTCGTCGGCGAAAATCTACCAGTAACCAGAATGAATATTGATGGAAGAAAAGTTCTTCGCACCGTGGAGGCAGTCGAGGGTGTCATCAATGCGTCGTAGAAGATAAACGTCTTTCATGGTGATCTTGTGAAGGTGATGGTAATCTACGCAGAAGTGCCAACTGCTCCCTTCATTATTAACTAAAATGACAAGAGACGCCAAAGGACTGGATGATGGTTAAACAATTCCTGGAGAGAGCATCTTTTTTACCTCCGTTTGAGTGACTTCTCGTTCGTGTTAGAACACACGGTATAGCCGCCTGTGAATAGGGTGTGAGTCATCGGTGTCAATATTGTGGGTCGTGAGAGAGTTCTGGCTTGAAGAGCGGCGCGGGTCAAAAATGTAGCTGAACGCGGAGAGCAGGTGGCATAACTGGATGGCATGGTGAGGGGAAAGTTCGGCAGCAATCATGTTTGTGAGCTGAGGAAGGACAGCCAGGAAAGAAGATGAATAGTCAACAGGAGAAGACACTATATTAGCAGTCAAGGCAGAAATTTGGCAACCATGGGAAGAAGACAGCGCACCTGAGTCTATGCCTTGCGGTAGAACGTGGTCATTGATTCCGAAGTTCACGAGATGAAAGCTGATAGACTGGTTGGTGATACTGACGACGGTGTGTGGAAGAGCAACGTGGCTGGCAAGGAGGACGTCCGCCAGAGGACATGCAACACAATCGCTGTTAGTGACAGGTGTAGCTGAATAAAGCAGGACTCTGGTAAGGGCTTGTGGGACGACTGCAAGGTGCTCGGGGAAGCAGAGCCTGCTGTGAACTTTCTCAGGTGGGTCAGAACAAAGAAAATCAAGCTGAACAATTCCGACTGGGCACTAGATAAGGGCGGAGTGAGCGGATAAGAGAACAAGGCCTAGAAAAATGTCATGGGGACACTATTGAATAACAGTAAACAAAACACATGTTCGGAGGCCACAGACACCAACGCGAGCGGCACACATTCCTATTGTGGCTAGTGTTCTCACGTTAGCAACTGGAACACAGGACGCCGTAGGTGTCAGGACATTAGTGAGCCATCTCCAAAGCTGGTCACTCATCACAGGTATGGACGTGCCTGTACAAAGTAGAGCAGTGACAGGGATACCATCTATGTCACATCAAATAAATACCTCTCTGTCTGTAAGATCAGTAGAGCAATTGCATTCTCGGTCGTTCTAGAAGCCTAGAAGGTTCTCCGTCAGCTTCCATTAGAGTGCCAGTGCATGGGGACAGTGACCGGCAACTAGTTGGTGAGCGAGACAGTGGTTGTCGTGGTGAGGATGAACGACTCTGCGGTGTACATGAGGTCGCCTGAGTACAGTCTTTTGACTCTGTGGAAACCTGCGGTGGCAGACGAGTACCTGGAGAGTGCTGGCAAGGTGTAAATTCAGACTTATATTGGCATGACGTCCAGTTAGTGTGGCAGTGATGGAAAATGTGGCCAACGCCACGGCAGTTGAAACAAACCAACCGTTCATTGGATGACCACCATTCGCTGGGTTGCGAAAAGGCCGACAGCAGTACTGTCCTCGCGAAAAAGGGGTCATAATAAAATGTAGACGTCCGATCAGTTGACGGAATAGGCAGCCGGAATTCCAAAGTTTGTCAACTCGTCACGCGCGACAGACTGCACAATGGACAGCGTCGGTCGAGAAGCATTCGAAACTGTCTGGAATCTAACCATTTCCGGCGAAAGATACGCACGAGGCTCTCAGACGTTGGCGGCTGATGTACAGAGTGAAGTTCCTTGCACGACGATGTGGCAGCCGTATTTCGCAATCGCATCAACTGGTGTGCGGTGCGACGACTTTTTGCTTCTTCAAAACGTCGACATTCATTAATGACGTCGGATATGGGGGGAAAAATGTGATACACGAGAAGATTAAAAGCGTCGTCTTGTATGCCCTTCATCAAGTGTTCACTTTGTCTTCTGACATGCTCTCGTCAGCTTTGCGGCAAAGGACGAGAACACCCTGTATGTATGTCACATATGATTCATTCAACGTTTGGACGCGTGACCCAAGTTCCTTTTACACATGTCGCTGACGGTCACCAGGTTTCCCAAACAACTCGTGGAGCTTTTGATCACATTGCGCCCAGCTCGTCCGTTCTCCTTTGTGGGTTGGAAACCAAATCCATGCCGTTCATTTCTGGTAGAAAGTTATGTTAGCAGCCTAGCAGCTTGGTGCCACATTTTATGGGCACTGAAGCGCTTGTGCATTTCGGAGCCACGCAATAACATCAAGATTGTCGGTCCAGGAAGACGACCCTGTTTCCCGGGACTGCGACAAGATTACTGTTGGCGTTGTGATAGCGGTTGCTTTCTGTCGGCATGGTGGCTGCCATCGCAGCGGCTCTACCGGTTGTGTTGTAAGTGGCCAGCCTACCTCCGTTTAGAGGCTCTGTCGTGCACAGCATTATACAGCACCTCTAGAAAATATGTTGCCGACCAAACAAGCAAGACGGGAAATGCATTTACATTTACAGTATGTACAGTAATTTATAGTATTGACAAAGACAAATCTAGAGCAGGCTGGCCACTGACGCGTCTTCTTCAGCCACAAGCTCATGCTTATCTTCCTCAGCGTTGTCAAGAGCAGTGTAACAATATATTTGTTGGTATGGTATCTTTCTAAAACAGCCTGGGAATGAACAAGAAAGAAAGAGCGAAGGTAGTGACGATAATCAGAAGGACGCCTGGTTGGCTCAAAATGACTGAACGCTTAATTCTCGAATCCTATATGGTTAGAATTAATAATTTACTAGATAGTACTGCCCTAGGAACCAGAAACTTTCAAAGCGCTGCGCTTGGAGACGTCTTACAGATATCATGTTTTCTCGTTTTAGTCTTAATCTAAAGCTGAAACATCATCGAGATAATTAGTGGGCAGTGGAGCAGCATTTGGGGCAGTATGATTGATATGGATCATTTCTTCGCCCCTCAGGTGTTGCAGATCGTGGCAATTGTTTCACCATTAGCGCCCCTGCATACGTCCCGTCGAGAGCACACGTGCTGAAACCTTCCGGCCACCTTCGCACAGTTGGCTGCTGGACAGGAAGCTCGTGGCTTCTGGGACGACAACACCGGAAGAAGCACCGATGCCCGGCTTCTTCATAAGCAACGTGCGGATGGTGTACCATTTTAGTGGGCAATGGAGCAGCGCTTACGGCAGTATGCATCATTTCTTGCACGCGAGATGGAGTGACAATCGCTCCCTATTGCTGCTCCCCTGCCCACTTGTTTTGTTCTACGGCGTGTGTGACCGCATTATATGAGTCTATTGTTACAATGTGGGGATGTCGAGGAAAATGCAGGGCCTTCAAAACCTCAAAAATTAAGCCGCGATGTTGTTGCTTCGAATAATGCTAATGAGCTTCAGTCCGAGGAAATTAGTACTGTTTTACAAATGCTAAAAGACATCCAAAGAACAACAGGTGAGCTTTCCAAAAGCCAGACTGAGTTAAAAAAGGACGTGAAGGACGTAAAAACAAGCCAACAGACTATTGAAAGAAAATCGGAAACGTTTTACAATGTCTCTAGTGATGTGGTCAAAGTTCAACAGTCTGCGGAAAGCTTGAAAAAACAGCAGGTCGCCTGTATAGCTCGTCTAGGTGATCTGGAGGACAGGACAAGGCGTAACAATATAATTTTTATGGGATACCTAACTCCCGTGAATCATTGCCGCGGACCGAAAAGAAAACAATCGCTGCCTTGTCGTCTGCGGTGGAAAGTGATCGGCCACCGCACTCAGTTGAACGCGCGCATTGTATAGGGAGGAGCCACCCCGTCATAATGAAATTAACGAACTTTATGGTCAAGGAAACCATACTTTCCTCGCGCAGCAAGTTGAAAGCTACCAACGTTTCTGTGTCCGAGGACTTCTCGCCTCCTACAACGCACACAAGGAAAAAGATAATCTAATTTGGTAAGTGCCCGCCCAATTCCCCCTTGTTTCAGCTAAGATTTAATAAGCTTTATATTAGTTGCCAATCCTTCTTCTAATACCCAACAAATGAAGCGTCAAGCAACTTAGGCGCGCACTCCCTAATGGCGCAGCCACGGCTGTCAGTTTAGGCAGTCCCTTTGCTACGTAGGAACACGCGAGGTGTAGCGGCGTTGCTTCGACAGCACATGTCCCAGTGCTTCTTGGTAACGTAAGAAGTGTGTTAAACAAGCGCGAAGCACTTAACTCTCTCGTGGACAACTGCGGTGCCGGTATTATCGCTCTAACTGAAACGTGGTTGCATCCTCAGGTATACGACTGTGTAATTTTAGACATATCCCGCTTTCATATCTTCCGTTGTGATCGTGTGGCTGGCCATGGCGGAGGCGTACTGCTTGCCATTTCTAAATACTTGCCTTGTCATCACATTACCTTTCACAGCAACCTAGAAATAGTGTGCGCCTGCGTTAACCTAGGCCGCCGAAAATTTATTTTCGCTGTTTGTTATCGCCCTCCCTCTTACCCGCCTTCTCTCACTGCCGATCTTCATGACGCACCATACACCCGTCTTGTGCTGCATCCAAACGCGCCCGTTATATAAATGGGGTACTTCCCGAATTTAATTTGAAGCGCTGATCCACCTGCTTGTTATCCATATTCTTCAAAGTGTAATGAATTTAATGATCTTTGTTCTTTGTTTTCTTTAACTCAACTAGTATCTGGACCTACAAAAATTTCAGAGGATACTACGAAAATTACCTATATACTGTTATATTACTTATATTATACTCTCATTCTTACCTTATTACGGATGTCTCATGTATACCTTGTGTAAGCGACCATCTAGTTCTTTCATTTAACGTTACGTCTCCTCTGTTAAAGCTAGCTGTGAAAAAAAAAAGTTAATATATGACTACGATTAGGCAAATTTTAATTATATAAATTGGAGCTAACTTCTTTCACCTGTTTTTAACTAAATTCGATGGTCGCACAGCTGACAATAACTGGATCATATTCAGAAACAAAGCACATGAATTAACCGATAAGTTTATTCCGTCGCGTATTATATCGTCTAATTCTAAGGCTCCTTGGTTTAATTCCCACCTAAAGAGGCTTTACAATTGGAAAAAGCGCCTGTACCGCCTTGCGAAAGAAAGTACTTTGGCATCTAAGTGGGACGCTTACAAGAATACGAATGAAGCTTACATAGCAGCGAAAAGCTCGCTAAATGTATACTTGAAAAACACACTTAGCCTACAATACTCACAAAGGTTCCAAAAAAGATTTCGTGCACCATAAATCCTTCCAAAGATGATACAAATACCTCAGCTGATTCTAGTGGATCAAAAATACCCGACGTTGAATATCCCTGAATCCTGAACTCCGTATCCTGCAGTAATTTTGTTCTATGTCCTGATCCCGTTTTTCCTACCCTGGATAGCTACAATTACCCGGCTATGGATTTTATTATCATTGAGCCTCTAGGGGTAGAATATGTATTTAAAAATCTAAAGGTGTCGTCAAGCCCTGGTCCAGTCCTGGTTACCCCATAGTTTTTGAAGGAAACTTCAGTTTACTCATCTTTAATGCATTCAAAAATATTCCAACAATCTTTGGAGACCCATCAGCTCCCTGCAGGCTGGAGAATTTCGAGGGTGGTTCACTTCACAAGTCCGGCAACAAATGCTCAGCTCATAACTACCGCCCCATTTCCCTCACTAGCATTCCTTGTGAAGAATTCGAACATATGTTGTTCTCTCATTTAGTTAAGCACTTAGACGATAACTTACTCTTCCCACGCGGACAGCATAGTTTCCGCCATAGTTTTTACTCTGAAACACAACTGCTTTCGTTCACTCACGATCTTCATCTTATTCCTGATAAAGCTTCATGCGCAGACTGTGTTTTCTTCGACTTTGCAAACGATTTCGACAAGATTTGTCACAAACTACTCATTTTTAGGCTGAATAACCTAAATCTTGATCCTCATCTGTTTGAATGGGCACATCACTTCTTACTCGATCACAGTTCGTTGCATCTAATAATCACTTTTCTCTATTTAGCCATGTTGATTCTGGTATTCCTGAAGGATCACTGTTGGGCCCTTCCCTTTTTTTAATTTACGTTAATGACTTACCCAATGAAATTTCTTCAGACACCGCTGATACTAATATTCTGCAAAACGACACTAACGCTGTCTGTAACTGGTATGACTTATGGTTAATGAAACAAAACCCATCTAAGTGCAAAGCCACACGTTTGACCCGCCGTGAACTTCCTCTTCCGACCTATTACCTCAACAATACTGCCATGGAAGCGGTTACATCTTACAGATATCTAGGTGTCCATTTAACCTCTACTGTTTCCTACTCTTTACACACCGACAGCGTTATCAATAAAATTAATCGCATCTAAGGTTATATCTGTTGAAACTTCTCTTTGGCTCCGTCATCATTAAAGTTAATTAGTACGAGACGTTGATTAGAAGTAAAATGGAATCTGCTTCATCAATTTGGGACCCATATGCTGCGACTCTAGCCAAGTATGTCGAACGTATTTAAAATATTGCCTCGCGTTTCATCTTAAGCAATTATAACCGCACGGCGCGCGTAACTTCTATGAAAAACATCCTGCAACTTCCACCGCTTTCTGCTCGTCGTAAAGGCTCTCGCCTAGCTCTGTTTCATAAAATATACTTCCACAATTCACATCTGCACGATAATCTTATTTCATCCCTAACCCTCATATCTCCCCGCATTGAGCATCATCATAAAGTGGGAGTTTTGTAGTGTCGCACTAGAGCTTGTCATGAGTCTTTTCTTCCGAGGACGGGTCAAGAATGGAACCACCGTCCTGGCGCGCTGATTGCTATGGAAGACCGCGAACAATTTGGTACGGCCATAATCGACACCATCGCATCGGGCTTCACATGTCTATGACTACGTCACTGGCTGCCTTCTTTGTTTCATTTGTATTGCAACTTTTTTTACCCCACTCCCCTCTGTAATACCTTGTGGTCTTGAGGGTATAATAAATAAAATCAAATGAAGATACAACTTGATAATCTCATAAAACGCACAGCCTTTGTGCCACCCACAGAATCCAGCAAGATTTCAGTGAAGCTGACTCTGATGAACAGTTGCAGTAGTAATTTATTGCCTGTAATAGCAACACACAGCTCAAAACTTGGTGCGCATGTGATTCAAGCTTGATGCTAATTTCATCCACAATGAAAGCGAGTATCACGCCTCGTTCTCTAAAGACCTCTTAAAATATGAGTATAACTGTTACGTAAAACAGAAATGACCAAAATGAATTGAACATTGTACACACATCTGACGTAACCTGCGCAATTTCTAAAAACATGGGCACAGAAAATGTACATAGGGGACGCCTACTATGTGCGTCGTTTAACTTATGAAACTAAGCGAAAAATCAGTATTCACTAATTATCTGCAGAACTCATTATTAAGCAATAGAATGCTGAGCTGGTGCTGTGGTGAAGCAACTGGCAATTTCTTTAGCTATTCGGGTTGCATCAGCATCCGCCAAATGTACCACTATCGAACCAGTGCGTGACTTTAACATATAATTATTCAATGTTTAATGTCTCTGCTCAAATTTCTCACTTGAAATACGAATTAACACGCATATGAGAAGAGGAAAGGCGAGGGTTGTAAGTGAAAACCGCAACACTAAATGCCGTAGTCTTTTTAATTGTTACGAATCGTTGACGATTATGTGTGGTCTTTTATGTTCAAATAGCGCCATAGCACATCGTAATGTTAAGAATGTTTTGCTGATGGCGTGCCCAATGAGCTCCTCATGGTAGATGTGACGTGGATGTAGTAGGGCCTAAAAAACTCACTATAAATGACGTAAAACATCTATACTACAATAATGACAGTGATTAGTTGGTGATGTGGACTATTTCAATTGCGTTTGGTTAAAAACAAGATGCAACAAAACATATCAGTGACCCTAGAGCTTCAAGAAAGCCCTTGAATACAAGGGCTGATAATAGTGAGCTGAAAATTACCTGGTCAAATGCTTTTCCGAGTTTCCGTTTCTGGTTAAAAAACGGTTAATTCCTAAGAAAAAAATGCAGGGTGAAGAGGTGTATTTTCCGCGATATGCAGAATAGAATACAGTTTCATCTGCTTTATTGCAGGACATTGAATAAGAACATGCCGGACTGTGAGAATATTGCCGAGTTTACTGCAAGTCGGGTGACTTGTAATTTACATCATTCAAGAGGTGAGAGTACCATAGGTGTGTCCTATCCTTATTGTCAAATAATTGTTTCCTTATATCCAGTACCCTACTTTTCTTTTATTATGTGTAGCTTACTGAATGCTTGTGTATGCATTACTCCTTGTCGATGATTCCTCAGATTACGGCGTAGAAAAGAGTTCACGTCTTGAGTTTCTGGACACCTGTTTTTCCACAACCGGCAGATACACACATAGATGGCATTTAAAAGTGTGAAGAATAATGCCTTCACAATTTCTAAGAACTTGATTTTATGCGCACCTTTTTTTCCCACAGCCTGCTGATACTCGCACAGATGTAACATAAACTGTCGACAATAATGACTTGAGAGCCCAGCAATTGTGGTCGTTGTCAAAGATATATCTGCGCCTATATGGTCTCCCTGACACTAACGCTCTACCTGGAAGGATACTTGATTCATGGAGCTTCATCCGATTATGCTCCTACTTTCGTCGTTTAATCCGCAACTTCGCCAATATAATAGCGCCTTCCACGCAGCTTCTCGCGGGTAACCACGACCTCTTGGCCCGGCCGCCAGTTTGCGATGCGGCATTCACGACGCTGCGTCATCTTCTAACCTCACCCCCGCATGCTCCGACATTCTCACACAAGCGCACCGACAGAAATGCATACGAATGCCAGTGGCGTCTTCATTGGCGCTGTTCTTGCACAACGAAAGAATGGTTTTGATGAATACGTTGTTGCCTTCGCCGACCGCGAACCCACGAAAGCGGAAGAAAACTATTCCGTTACCGAAAAAAAAATGCCTGGCTATCAATTGGGCAATAACTAAGTTTCGTCCATACGTCTACGGCCGCCCGTGCGACGTCATCATTGACCACCATGCACTATGCTGGCTGTCGTCCTTGAAAGATCCTTCAGGTCGCCCCGTTCGATGAGCACTTCACCTCAAAGAGTAGGATATTCGAGTGCTGTACCGCTCCGGCCGTAAACATTCGGACGCGGATGCCTTGTCACGCCAGCTCAATTATCAGAAATTACGAATATGCCAGTCCTCCCTCACCGCCAAGGATATGCCTTCGGAGCAGCAGAAGGATCAATGAAGTGTTGCTATGCTGGCTTTTCTTTCAGACCCATTAGCCCTTTCTATTCGCCGTGCATTGCGTCGCCATGCACACAACTTCGCTGTTCGTGAAGGGCTCCTATACCGCCGTAACAACCTCTCAGACGGGCGCAAATGGTAACTCGTAGTTCTTCAGCATCTATGCTTGGATATTTGTGCAGCGTTTCACGATAACACGCAATACGCATGCGCATATGCAGGTGTACTAAAAACATGCGCGCGCCTGCGAATTCGTGATTACTGGCACGGAATGCACCGATTCGTCCGCCATTATGTCCCCTCCTGCCTCGCTTGCCAACGCCACAAGAATACGCATCATGCCTTAGCTGCTTCACTGCAACTATTGCCTTGTCCCGGAATGGCCTTTTACCGGGTCGGATTGATCTTTATGGACACCTTCCGAGTACTTAAAATGGCAACCACCGGGCGATAGTGGCGATATGACCATCTCACGTGCTACGCAGAAACTTCACCTCTGCCCCACGCATCTGCACGGGATGTTGCCTGGTTCCTTCTGCGTAACATCATACTTCGACATGGAGCCCCCAGGGAGCTCCTGAGCGACAAGGGCCGCGTCTTTCTCTGTGGTGTTATAGAAGCCCTACGCAAGGAATGTCACGTAATT
Source organism: Dermacentor andersoni (assembly GCF_023375885.2). NCBI lineage: Eukaryota > Metazoa > Arthropoda > Arachnida > Ixodida > Ixodidae > Dermacentor > Dermacentor andersoni. Next base: position 35,253,452 of record NC_092818.1, read on the forward strand.
CAGCGTCCCAATGCTGCATACCACCCGCAAACTAATGGGATAACTGAGCGCTTTAACCGCACTCTTGGCGATATGTTAGCCATGTACGTCGAATCTCACCAAACCAATTGGGACCGCATTCTACTCTTCGTGACGTACGCTTATAATGCCGCCACACAGGCTACTACAGGATTTCCCCCGTTCTTTCTTCTCTAGGGACGCGAGCCTCCCTGCACAATGGATACCATCCTTCCGTATCGCTCTGACAGAACGGAGGCTACCACCCTCTCCGAAGATGCTGCAAACGCGGAAGAGGGCCGAAAGCTCGCGGGCACATTTGCTTTGGAAGATCAGCACCGAGAGAAGCACCTTCGGGATATTCCTCCCTCTCGGGCACCGTATGTCCCTGACTCACTAGTCTGGCTTTGGGCTCCCGCTACTGGCCCTGGACTTTCACCCAAGCTTGTTTCCAAGTACCAGGGTCCCTACCATGTCGTCAGTCAAACGACTGTGAACTATTTGGTAGAACCCCTTGAGCCGCCTTCCGATAAGCCCGGCTGAGGGCGCGAAATCGTACACGTTCAGCGGTTCAAGCCGTACATTGATCAACCTGTACTATCCTGCTCGTCACCGAGACGGCTCCTCTTCTCCGGGGAGGCAATTGTACCGGAGAAGAACGAGAAGCAGGCGCTTCTTTGTGAAAGATGACGACAACGAGTGGTTGGAAGTCTTGTGCCTGTGTTGCCCAAGCTCCCTGTCCTTTCGTAGCGGTGCTCTGCTATCCGAGGGTTTGATCCTTTAAATTATAAGCCCTCTTGACACGTTCTTATATGTACCCCACTCCCCTCCGTGAAGCTCTGGGCGCTTGAACGTAAAATAAATAAATAAATAAATAAATAAATATAATATATACCTATTTTTGGTGCGCTCTTTTTTTTGCTGAATACTTTTAGGTTGACGTATTGTTTACCAGTGCGCTACTCAGCCCACACTTAATATCCAAGCACATAGTCGATGCGCTGCCGAGGTATGGTTTTTTTTTATTGCGAATATTTGTTCGAGCCACCTAAAAATGATACGAACAAATGCTGAAGTCGTTTGAAATACACAGGCACTCTTCGTTCCTGTGTTGTTCTGAGTCGTAAGGTAGCATTGCTGGAGTATTCATTCATCTTAGAAACACACGCCTTTACCGCTTCTAGCTGCACAAGATTTTATACTTTTCAACAGGCAGAGCGGCAAGGTTACTTTGTAAGTCACAGCATACCAGCGTCGTACGTATTTAGAGCCTCCCATATGAATGCATAGGTTTGAGCAAGTTTGGCCAAAGATCTGACTAAAAAAATGAATATATGGAGTTTTACGTGCCAAAATCACGACCTGATTGTGAGGCACGCCGTAGTGAGGGACTCCGGAAATTGGGACCACCTGGGGTTTTTTAAGGTGCAACTAAATCTATGTACACTGGTGTTTTCGCTGATCACCCAATCGAAATGCGGCCGCCATGGCCGGTATTCGATTCCGCGACCTCGTGTTTAGCAGTCCAACACCATTGTCACTAAGCAACCAGACCGTGTAAAATTTTACCAATTGACCAGGTTTGCTAACTCAGACACCAAAATTTTCACTGTATATGTTTCTATGAGCATGAAAGAATTTGCACGTGCATGGATGGCCCCATTCTGTTTTTCTCCTCGTAACAAAACTCCAAAGAGATCCTTTCCGCGATCATACCTGCTGTGGTTCAGTATTTTGCGGGAACCTAAAGAAAGTGTGCGAAAGTGTGCGACGAATAATGCTCTCAACTAGATACCACCGCGTGATCGATGCTGCTCGTATACTGAACTTTGACAAAGCCTCGAGCAGGGATATTCTCCCTAGCTTTAGCCGGTTATTCCAATGAAAGAAATGGATGTTTCGCAGTGTCTACCATGCCTAACCGAAACTGCGGTGTGAGCAACGCAGAAAAATTCACTTTGCCAGTCTGGGTTTATTCGGAATTATAATAAAGTATGGGGATGCAGCAATATTCTTTCTTTCTAGATAACTTCATTCCACGACGTTTCTTAATCCGGATCTTCATACAACATATTTCAATAATTATAGAAACAAACAGAGGACGGACGGACGGGCGGACGGACGGACGGACGGACGGACGGACAGACAGACAGACAGACAGACAGACAGACAGACAGACAGACAGACAGACAGACAGACAGACAGACAGACAGACAGACAGACAGACAGACAGATATATACTTTATTAGACCGCAAAAGATTATAAATAGGGTGTTCGGAGCCCCTTACTACTGGGCACCACTCGCCTACGCCACCTGCCTCACTACGCTAATCACGGACTTCCTTGACTGGCCAGGTCGGAGCGGGAGGGCTGCGCCTCCCACTGTCCCATTGCATTACCGTTATTTGGCCGATGAGGGGGCGTAGTGCCTTCCCAGGTTACACGTATAAGGGTTGTTTTGCGCTAAACAAAGTGATTATGGATTCGCACCAACTAGCCCGCCAAAACATTGTGCGGCCCACGACCAAGACCCTGCAATCTCGGCACTTACCATGTTGCTCTCTTCACCGCCTATATTGGCTTTCTGCGACCCTTCCAATACCACTGAAGCTCACGCAGGCAATTGTTGCCATGGAGTCGGCGCCGTCCTCGTGTAGCACCTGCACGGCCAAACACTTGTTATTGCATACGCCATCCGCCTTCTCTCGACGTCTGAACGGAATTATTCGATCACAGAAAGTGTGCCTTGCGTTGGTCTGGGCTTTCGCAAAATTTCGACCGCATTTTCACGGCCGCGCATTCTCGGTTCTCAACGACAACCACGCTCTTTGTTGGCTCTCATCGCTCGAGGGCCCAACTGGTCGCCTTGGTCGCTGGGCTATAAAACTGCAGGAATATACATTTGTGGAAATTTCTAAATCTGGCAGGCTACATAACGATGTCGACTGTCTTTCGCGCCATATGGCGGGCCCTGCTAGCCTCACTGGTCATGAGAATAATTCCTGTGTGCTCTCCATATCTGATTGACGCGATACCGACATAGAACAGCGTATGGCTGAATCCCTGGAGCTCGCCATTCAGCAACTCTCGTCCGCGCATTCCGGCCCTTCTCTACGTCATTATGTGCTACGCAATGAAGTTCTATACCGTCGCAACATGAAACCTTACAGGCATGGATTTTTGCTAGTTATCCCCCGACACTTCCGTACCGCCACTCTTCAACATCTACACGATGCTCGAACTGCGGGACACCTCGGCGCCTCACGCACCTACGACCGCGTGTGGGAGTGCTTCTTTTGGCCACGCTTGTATTGTTTTGTTCGCCGATACGTTGCCGCCTGAGAGTGCTGTCAATGGCGCAAACGTCCTTCTCTGCTACAGGCTGACCAGCTTCAACCTGTCGATTCTTCACCGGAGCCCTTCTTTCTGGCCGGTCTTGAGTTTCTCGGACCTTTCTCTAAGTCTGTATCTGGCAACAAATGGATTGTCATCGCAACTGACTATACGACCAGATATGCCATCACGCGCGCCATGCCGAGTAATGGCGGAACGCATATTGCAGACTTCCTGCTCTAAGACGTCATCCTTCGAAGCGGGGCTCCATGACAGCTCCTTACGGATTGTGACGGCTCTTTCGTAGCAAAGGTCATTGACGAAATGATTCGTAGTTGCTCTACTAAACATCGCCTTACGACAGCCTACTATCCACAGCCCAAAGATCTTACCGAGCGCCTTTACCGAACTCTAACCGATATACTGTCTATGTACATCTCTACTGATCAACGCTAATGGGGCGCCACCATGCACTACGTTATTTTTGCCTTCAAATCCTGCCGGCTTGATACCACCGGCTATTTGCCGTTACTTCTCCCGTATGGCCGCAGCCCTGCGTTGCCCTTCGAGACTCTCCTCACTGCTGATCCACCGTACCCAGCGCATATTCTCAGCACGTTTCCTCTGGAGCCAGGATACCTCCCCAGTTTGCTCACACTTGACTATGTGGGTCGCAGGCCCCCCAAAAAGATTGCTATGATAACGGGCACCTCGAGATCGAGTACCTCCCTAAATCTCTGGTCCTACTCTGGCTGCAGTCTCGACGCGAAGGCCTATGCGAGAAGCTCCTCCCTGACTACATCGGACCAAACAACGTTCTCCGCAAGCTCAACGACGTTGGCTACCTCATCACTCCGCTCCCACATCACCCGTGTTCTCCATTTACGCCTACTACTCAGGTTGTAAAAATACTGAAAGATATCTATAGCGGCTCCACAGCCACCGTAGTCCTCCATAATGAAAGCAACAAAATCCCAATAAAGAAAGGCGTCAGGCAGGGAGATACGATCTCTCCAATGCTATTCACAGCGTGTTTACAGGAGGTATTCAGAGACCTGGATTGGGAAGAAATGGGGATAAGAGTTAATGGAGAATACCTTAGTAACTTGCGATTCGCTGATGATATTGCCTTGCTTAGTAACTCAGGGGACCAAATGCAATGCGTGCTCACTGACCTCGAGAGGCAACGCAGAAGAGTGGGTCTAAAAATTAATCTGCAGAAAACTAAAGTAATGTTTAACAGTCTCGGAAGAGAACAGCAATTTACAATAGGCAGCGAGGCACTGGAAGTCGTAAGGGAATACATCTACTTAGGGCAGGTAGTGACTGCGGATCCGGATCATGAGGCGGAAATAATCAGAAGAATAAGAATAGGCTGGGGTGCGTTTGGCAGGCATTCTCAGATCATGAACAGCAGGTTGCCATTATCCCTCAAGAGAAAAGTGTATAATAGCTGTGTCTTACCAGTACTCACCTCCGGGGCAGAAACCTGGAGGCTTACGAAAAGGGTTCTACTAAAATTGAGGACGACGCAACGAGCTATGGAAAGAAGAATGATAGGTGTAACGTTAAGGGATAAGAAAAGAGCAGATTGGGTGAGGGAACAAACGCGAGTTAATGACATCTTAGTTGAAATCAAGAAAAAGAAATGGGCATGGGCAGGACATGTAATGACGAGGGAAGATAACCGATGGTCATTAAGGGTTACGGACTGGATTCCAAGGGAAGGGAAGCGTAGCAGGGGGCGGCAGAAAGTTAGGTGGGCGGATGAGATTAAGAAGTTTGCAGGGACGGCATGACCACAATTAGTACATGACCGGGGTTGTTGGAGAAATATGGGAGAGGCCTTTGCCCTGCAGTGGGCGTAACCAGGCTGATGATGATGATGATGATGATGATGATGACTCACGTTGTCCACATGTCGCGGCTAAAACTCTACGTCACCAGCAGTGCTGACTGATTTTAGAAGGCGCCATGACAGGGCTAAGTCCGCCGAGAGTGTTGTTACGAGGCATCGCGCATGCGTATGCCGTTAACGGACCGCTTCTGTGCGCGAAGAGAAAAAAGACGGGACAAGCCGCGTGAGATGCTTTCAGCCATTCTATGGCAGGAGCAGGCTGTAAATAAAGTAATATACGATTTTGTATCTTCCACGTACACTCGTGGTTCCCCGGTAAATATTGTTACGCCCAGGCTCATTGAATACTGGGCACCTAGACAATACCCATACCGAGAGCTCTCGCGCGTTTGCTGCAGTCCCCTACCACAAAGAAAGACCGCCTGTAGAGCGACTACCGCGAAAAGACCCCGCACTCGGACAAGTGACGGATTTAGTGGGCGTTACGAAGTCAGTGTCATCTCAATACACCCCCCCCCCCCCCATATTATGACTTCTCCAAAGTTTCGTTAAGAGTCATCCCACTCATGCGTTCTCTGTGATGCAACCCCTCATAAAAATTCGGGAAATGAAGGTGTGTGCGCGATCACGCTACAGCTGTCTCCATAATTTACCGCGCTAGGCCTCTAAATGAGAAAGGTCGGTTCTCCCCGTATTATGGGGAAACCGAACACAATGTGATTGTTCTAATGAGCGAGCGATGGGCTTGATGCTTTAATAGATTAGATTTTCAACTAATAATTGCTTTTGCTGTGGTGTGAAATTAGTACTAACCGACACAGGGCATTGCAATTTATGAATATTATTTATTTTTGTAAAATAAATTAAGTTAGTGCAATTCCATAGATATAAACGTTGTTGTGCATTTACTGTGAGACAATAATTAAGTGAAAATTTACTCATACATAGCTGAATATAAGTCTAGAGCCCGAAGACGGCAGAAAACATGCCAACGTCGCCACTGGTGCTAGATCAATAGCGCCGAAATAAGATTAATCAAATCGTGCACGCCGAACAAAGACTAGTATACTCAACAAAGCCATGGTAAGATTTCTGTGCAAAAGAATTGAAAGGGCATCGAGGTTGAACGCCTCCATTTCACGTAGTAGCGACATATAGATAGTGTCCAAACTACCACGCGCCAAGATTTAAAGATTTCCAAGTGCCACGTAGCTGGACAGAACAAAGGTAATGTTTGCCATCGCCTGGAGATGATCAGATTATTTCTTCCATTTCGCCTGATTCCACAACTAGTCCTAATTATTTATCTTTGTGATGTATGCGGTGCGCGGCATAGTGCGGTGGTCGGGACGGACAGAAGCAGACGACAAGGAGTGCGCGCGCCGAGGCGAATTCCGTGCTGGAGGAGAAACGACGACGCCGAAGAGCGTCCGGCAGGTGAATGCGCGGCGCAAGGAAACAAGAACAAAATGACAACCAATTAGGATAGACCGCGGGGCGTCAGGAAGCCAATCGGAAAATGACCAATCGGCCAGAGCAGAAGAAAAAGGGGGGTAAGTTGGCAGAAGGGGGGAGACACTGGGGGGACGCCGCGAGAGTTCCAGGAAGCGACGTCAGGAGAAGGTCGGCCACCGGACCGGGAGTTGAAGATGTGCTGTCGGGTTCCGGACCCAAGCCAACAGAACTTCAACTGACCGGGGCCTCCTGCCAACCCGTTCCTGTGCGTCATCGTCTACCCGAGCGTGCCGCCAGCCGCTCAAGGTCGGCGAGTTTTTTGCCCGTGGGCAGAGCGAGAGCAGTCGGGCTACGGGCCCGAGGTCTACGCCAGCTGCCCGGACAGAACGCCGCCCCCGTCTGTCGTGCCGCCTGCTGCCCGAGGCCGGAGTTCGAGCTTCTGTGCCCGTGGGCAGGACGAGAGCAGTCGGGCTACGGGTCCGACCCTACGGCCAGCTGCGCGGCCAGAACGCCGCCGCCGTCTGCTCGTGCCGTCAAGTCGCTTGCCTTACCGTTCCAAGCAAGAGCTGGCGCGCTCCGCTCGCCCGGTCTGCCATTCCACACCCCGGCCTTTGGGGAGACCGGCGCAACTCCTTTCGCCAACTTGTCGCCGTGTCTCCGCATCGAGACTGTTATGCGTCCCTGCCGTCGTGGCAAGCCCGGACTCCCGCAGTAGTTAGCTTCACACTAGCCCCAAATGTGTGTCTTACTGCAGTGATGTCCATTTGAGTGTTTATTTTATTCTTTCTAATTATTTATATTTCTTTCTGTCCTTTATTTTATGCTTCTAGTTTGACTAAAAGTCTTTGTGTGTGTGTGTTTTTCAAGGCAACGGCTTTGTCCTCAATTGGGTTCTCGGAGGCTCCGAAAAGAGAACCATCAGAACCTTTGAGTGAACGAACCTTTGTCCCCAATTGGCCATAACAATCTTCTCCAACTGTCGAATTAGGTGAAAAGTGCCAATGAGAAAATTGTAGATCAACATGAAAATTTGGCGTTGCAGCTCTCTCTTCAATACGTGCTACATAAAAGTGTTTGTCAGAGTGCGAAAAGAGCCCTCGAAAACACACAAGATTCCCGCACCACTAGAAAGCTCGAGGGATTTAGCGTCTATTGGCGGGTAGCGGTAACAGGGTTCGAAACCCACCATTCAACCAATTTGGGTCACTGAGCTTGTGGCAATGTCTAAATACACTGCACATGTCGTTCTTCAATGAACCTCCTTGACGCTGACATAGGCAACTGTAGACGCGGAAGTGGGTAGGTACTGCCGCTGGAAGAAACTCTTTCACACCGACTTGCAGAGCTGGGTATATGCGACTCGGTTTCTACTGAAAATTTGTGGTTCTACAATGTCGAAAAGGATCCCTTGAATTTATTTGAAGGTAAGTGATATGCAAATGACGTCACAAGGCTTCCTCAAGGACAGCGACTCGATGATTTAGCAGGCCACGCCAAACAATGCACCATGATTATGTGCCGCTTTTCAGCGAACGTATTTCACCCAATGCTCTAGCGAACTGCGCCTGGAATGCACTGGATATGTTCCGCTCTTGGATTAACGTTTCTCCAACTTGCTTCACTGAATATGTGCCATTCAGTATACGGTAAGCAAAGGAGCAATTCCCAGCGTTCACAGACGCCAGTGCGCCGCATTTCTGGCCTCCGAGGACATGCGCAAACTTCCCGCAAATGGCGCATCGCGTCAAAAAAAAAAAAAAAAAAGGCCCGACAGGGACCTGCTTGTCGCACGACTCGTTCCTCCGTGTTCACACACTTCGGTGCACCTTGCATTGCAATACGGAGGAAGGAAACCCAGGAGAGGCCCTGACGTCACTCTTCGTGAAGCTAAAGTGAAGCCGGACGTTGCAGTTACTCATGGCGTTGCTCCGCCTATCGGGCCAGCTCTCCTCTCTTGTTTACATTTCTCGCGCAACCACGCCCCGCTGCGCGCAACCGGGCTGCGCGGACGCGCGCGCTCTGCGGCAATACTAAACATTCCTTAGCATGATTCCGCCAAAGCGGGCAAAATTTCCCGCAGATATTCCATCGTCAGTTGCCATTCCCGTGGCGCGATACATTGCGTACAGTCTTGAATGCGCGTTCATTTCACGTAGTTTAGTTCCTCCTGTTCCACCTGGCCACAGTAACATACGGTAGAGCATGGTCCAGATAACGCAGCGCAACAAAACAGAGACCAACGCGAACCTGCCCGCACGGCGCCTTTGCCACGGTACGAAACGTACGGAGCAACACATGTGAGCGCACAGAACAGTAACAAAGCCGCCATTGTGGCCCGAAAGGCGTGGCCACAGCAGCAAAGAAATAAAAAACAGCAAAAAAAGGAGAACCTATTACGTCATTTCCTCTACACTTTTCTTCTAGCGCGCGGAGGGGGTAGGGCCTCTCCTCGGTGTCCTTCCTCCATACATTGCACGGACCACGCGCAACCTTCGAAGTGGCAGCTCTAGATGGCCCCGAGTCTTCTTAGGGAAGCGTGAAAGAGGTGTCCCGCTGCAGTACACGCCTCGTACATGACTCGCTTCCACGGTGGCAGTACATTGTCTCGCTATATCGATTCCTCACTAATGTATTGCCGTTGGCAGTCATCGTGAGATCGGTTCGGCCGCGATTTTGTGTTTCCTTATTTTTGCTGTAACGTTCGAGAGATGACCCAAGAATAATTCGAATTGTCAGGCCCAGAGCATTGGGCCCTCTGAAAATAATAATGCAAAAGTAAAAGCTATCAAACTACATCTTTCTTCAAAAGCCGCTCGATGGTAAATATATGCTACAGCATCGCGTAACGCTTGACGCCTATATTTGAGCTCACCTCGCTTTCATTGTTTCTTCGCATGCCCTTCATCGCCCTTTGTCACCACTATTTCAAGTGGGGGAAATATGCAAAAGCTCTCAATCGCGGTGGTGTTGGTTGGCTTACCTGAAATCCTGTTCTTGGACGAACGGTACGCCGGTGCCGACGTAATGCCCAGGACGCGCGTCCACGAGAAACTCAACCGCATCAAAAACAGCATGGAATGCATCATCGTGCTTACTTCTCACAGGTGTCACTTCGCTAATTGCTGACATGGTCCAAGTGTCATGAACGGAAAGATGGCTTAATCTAAAATATTCTAGAAGCGTGGGCTGAAAACAAGGAAGGAATGGTTACATTCCAATATGTTAGATTGATTATGTGCAATTTGCATGGTCGTCGCGATTCTGGTTCTTGCTTATCTTGGAATTCTTTGTTCATTGCTCCGCATAAAACGGTCCTTCGTTTCATACAAAACGTGTTCGCCATAGTTTTTATTTCACTGCTAGTTGCTTATGTCTTTAGGAAAACTGCGTAACTCGCGAAATTTGTATAGAAAAGTAATTTGGTAAACTACGAGAGCAACACAGACGCAAATTTCTTATTGTTTGTGAATTAGGCTTAAGTGAGACCACCTTATATGGTAGTAGACAAGTGCACTTGAAGGCATAATAGACTATTTAAAAAAATACTGTTCAACAAACCTTAATTCAATGCGTTCACCAGAAGCCGAGGTATTGGCAATCAACGATCCGCTCTAATCTCCTTAGAGGTGCTCCCGCTCCTTTCTCAGTGACTCGCACTGCGAAAACCACGGTAAAGTGAGATGTATCATGCGCACAACACTTGTCCTACTCTACGTTACCCATGGGGCACTAGTCAAACATGAGTTTGCATGCTCACGTCAACGCCACAACTTCTGATTGGGGCGCCTACAAGGCGCCGTACTGAGAGATTAACCCTCACCTTCCAGTTGAGTTCACGGTCGCTCATCACTTAGCTGCGCCACATCGTACTAGAAAAATCCGCGCGGCTGTTTCCGCTTGCACAGAGTGTCAAGTAGCACATGCCCTTAATCATATCAATGAGAAGCGACAAACAAACACACCAAGGAAAGCACACGGGAAATTACTTGTACTTAATTATTGATACTCTAACCAATTCTTTGGTGTGTTTCTTTGTCGGCTCCTTATGATATCATTAACAAAACTCGGGCGCCTCCGTTAACACCTTGTCTTCTCGTTGTTACACAACGAGGGACGAGGGTCTCGAATCCGACAACATTGATGCCTTCAGGTAGCATGTGCGGCTTTATTGACCAGTTGCCTTCACCCGGAAAGATCACTTACGTTTCAGCTAATTCCACAGTTGGAGAAGATTGTTATGCCCAACTGGGGACAAAGGTTCCTGTACTCAAAGGTTCTGATGGCTCTGTTAGGCGGAGCCTCCAAGAACCCAATTGAGGACAAAGCCTTTGCCTTGAGACACACACACGCACACACAAGGACTTTTAATCAAACTAGAAGCGTAGAATAAATGATAGAAAGAGTTAGAAAGAATAAAATAAACACTCAAATGTACATCATGGCAGTAAGACACACATTTGGGGCTAGTGTGAAGCTAAATAGTGCGCGAGTCCGGGCTTGCTACGACGGCAGGGACGCATAACAGTCTCGATGCGGAGACGCGGCGACAAGTTGGCGAAAGGAGTTGCGCCGGTCTCACCAAAGGCCGGGGTGTGGAATGGCAGACCGGGCGACCGGAGCGCGCCAGCTCTGGCTTGGAGAGGTAAGGCAAGAGACTTGGCGGCACGAGCAGACGGCGGCGGCGTTCTGGCCGCGCAGCTGGCCGTAGGGTCGGACCCGTAGCCCGACTGCTCTCGTCCTGCCCACGGGCACAGAAGCTCGAACTCCGGCCTCGGGCAGCAGGCGGCACGACAGACGGGGGCGGCGTTTTCGCCGGCCAGCTGGCGTATACCTCGGGCCCGTAGCCCCATTGCTCTCGCTCTGCCCACGGGCGTAAAGCTCGTCGACCTTGAGCGGCTGGCGGCTCGGGGTAGATGACGACGCACAGGAACGGGTTTGCAGGAGGCCCCGGTCAGGTGAAGTCCTGATGGTTCGGGTCCGGAACCCGACGGCCCATCTTCAACTCCCGGTCCGGTGGCCGACCTTCTCCTGACGTCGCTTGCTGGAACTCTCCCGGCGTCTCCCCGGTGTCTCCCCCGTTCTGCCAGCGCACCCAGCTTTTTCTTCTGCTCTGGCCGATTAGTCATTTTCCGATTGGCTGCCTGACGCCCCGTGGGCTCTCCTAATTGGTTGTCATTTTGTTCTCGTTTTCTTGCGCCGCGCATTTACGTGCCGGACGCTATTCGGCGTCGTCGTTTCTCCTCCAGCGCGGAATTCGCCTCGGCGCGCGCACTCCTTGTCGTCTGCTTCTGTCCGTCCCGACCACCGCACCATGTCGCGCACCACACACATCACAAAGATAAATAATTAGGACTAGTTATGGAATTAGGCGAAATGGAAGTATAAATCTGATCATCTCCAGGCGATGGCAAACATTACCTTGGTTCTGTCCTGCTACGTGGCACTTGGATATTTTTAAATCTTGGCGCATGATAGTTTGGACAACATGTATATGTCGCTACTACGTGAAATGGAGCCGTTCATCCTCGATGCCCTTTAAATTCTTTTGGACAGAAATCTTACCATGGCTTTGTTGAGTGTACTAGTCTTTGTTCGGCGTGCACGATTTGATTAATCTTATTTTGGAGCTATAGATCTAGAACCAGTGGCGACGTTGGCGTGCTTTCTTCCGTTTTCGGGCTCTAGACTGATATTCAGCTATGTTTGAGTAAATTTTCACTTAATTATTGTCTCACAGTAAATGCAGAACAACGTTTATATCAATAAAATTGCAGTAACTTGACTTATTTTACAAAAATTAAATAATATTCATACCTGCAATACTCTGTGTCGGTTATGCACTAATTTCGCACCACAGCAAGAGCAATTATAAGTTGAAAATCTCATCTATTAGGGCACCAAGCCCACTGCTCACTCATTAGAACAATCACATTGTGTTTGTTTTCCCCATAATACGTGGAGAACCGATCTTTCTCATTTAGAGGCCTAGCGCGGTAAATTACGGAGACAGCTGTAGCGTTATCGCCCACAAACCTTCATTTCCCAAATTCTTATAAGGCGTTGCATCACAGAGAACGCATGAGTGGGATGACTGTTAACGAATCTTTGGAGAACTTATAATATGAGGGGTGGAGTATTGAGATGACACTGACTTCATAACCCCCGCTAAGTCCTTCACTGGTCCGAGTGCGGGGTCTTCCCGCTAGCTTCAGCGTAAGTTAGACAAACTGTAGAATAAAACTTAGAAAAAGGGGTAAGATGCCTCAGAAATGCTGGTCCACGTTCCGATAGATTCTCATCGTCACCTCAATCAAGGTAGGTCCACCAATCTAGCGTAGGCCAGCCTTTCTGAGACGACTTATGTCTGTTTGTAGCTTTTACTCCACTGTGTCGTACTCCATCTGGTGGCCCTTTGCTTCTTGTTTGAGTTGGGCATGTAACCGTTTTTAAGCCTGAATAAGTGCAACTTGTGTATTCCGGTATGTAATTTCTCTACCCTAATGCCCATACACCGTCTTCAGCATCCACAAAAGATTTTACCTGCTTCACTAAGGCAGCATCCCTGGCACTAGCTACCCGACATATTCCTATCCCGTATATCGCACCAGTTTTCGCTTCATAACGGGTGTGCACCTAGATGGATTTTTGTTCGCACCAGAACCCTGAATAATGAGAGAGGACGCACGGTAGAGGGTGAGGGACAGTGCGATATATGAACGAAAACGCGAACTTGTTGAAAGAGGTATCACGTTTTAAGACAAGGGTGTCGCACCGAAGCTCCTTTATTTCGGTTTTTATATGATTCACCGAAAACGGTTCAGTTCCTGCTCAATTATGGAGCGAAAAATAGCGAATTAGTCCGCTTCGAAGCAGATCGAGTTTATTTGTATAACAGCAGAATAATTGCTGGAAAAGGGCAGTAAATTACATGGTACAAGACGTAAACGCTGGTGCCAAGCTACACCGAAAGATTACGCTTGTGTTTTGTTCTTCTGGCCACACGAAGTTGGAAAAGAAATTTATAGAACCAATACCAATACTACAATCTATGTGAAGCGAAGCTTCTTGAGGCAGAAAGAAAGAGGGGAGTATATATTCAGAAAATGCATAGCGTCCTCCAGCCTACTACCCTCCTCAAGAGGAAAAGGAGTACGCAAAAAATAGGCGACTGGAGTAATGATGAGACAGTAAGTAGGAAGTGATTATATACACGTTCGTACTTTCCAGCTTCGTTCGCAGCCTTGAATCTACGCGTGTGTTAACTAAATATTCCGAGAGTCTTTACAGGTCGCTTCACTTATATATCCCGTCAATTTATTTATTGAAATATTCGCAGGGCCACTAAGGCATAACAGAGAGGCGTGACAAGCACTGCAATGACAACGTAAAAATAGCGGCCTCGCATGAAGACTCGTCGGGATTGCTGGCGATGGGGGCGGGGAGGTGGTTCCACTGAGATGCAGTGTTCGGTATGAAGAAACTTGCACACTAGTGTGTGCGGCAGCTAGGCACACATACTTTCAGATCGTGATCAGCGCGGGAGGAAATACATGAAGGGGGAGCGACGAGGCGCATGTTTTAGCTCTGCAGTATGATAAAACATTTTATAAAAGAGGCACAGTCGAGCATCTTTCTGTTTAACTGCTAAGTGAGATGGTTCAAAAGAATGCTTGATTGCTGTAAGCTTGATATGGTTGTAGTTGCCCAAAATAAAACAGGCAAATCTATTTTCAATTGATTCAAGGGAAGAACACAGGGTAGAATAGGGATCCTAAATACGTGGTCTAGTAACACATTTCAACGAAACGGTTTTTTGCTAATTGGCGCTGATAAAAGAGCAGTGCCTTCCATTAACAGTTGTGCAAAAGACTAGCATATGTCCCGTTCTCTCAGGTACTTTGCACCTATTACAGTGTGTCAATTCCCGCGCCGGATGCGATGCAATATTGCCACGTTTGCACAACACCTTATTCGCCCCTTTACGCATGCTAAAAACCATCCTAACGGTGCTGCTCCCTTTAAATCACGGGAAGTTGGTGTGTATTTACAAATGAGGGAGCCTAATTGAGCCGCAAGTGCAGGAAATGTATGGATGAAAAGCTCCTGAAAAGGTGGTCAACCTGAATCGAAAACCGTTATTGTTTCCGGTCGGTTTTGCTGCGGAGTGAAAGAAATCGTAACGCTCCGGTTCTGTTGCGGTTCGGGGAAAAATAACGGTGTTATCCGGTTTTGTTTTCGCTTCACTTTCGTTTCTACACGCTGGTTAAGAAAGTGGTTCTCGATACTTGGTAGATAGCTTCGGCCACTACATTGCGTACATGGCATATCACTCGACAGGCCGATTTTAGGAGAGAATGGCAGTGCTACGATAAGAGCCTACCTGGCGCCACGCCGTGAGGTCAAGTGGCATAGGTTAAGGAGGCATCGGTGAAACGCCAATTTACGAGCATGCTGCAACAGTGCACTTCCATAATCTTCCCTACCCCTGCCTCCATTTCCGCCCCTTGATGCCGCCATTGGGCAGCATAACTTGATAGTGTGGGTGTTGAACACACGTGAAATCGGCCACAAAGGTTTCAGGATCGCTGGATTTAAAGAATAAACAAAAATGCTGTGCATCTGACCAGCCTCAGAATACAGTGTGGTGTTTGAGTCCGCAAACGCAAGTGGTATATAGCGAGTGCCTTTTTTTAAGCTGCACTACATTTTTAAACGTCGCTAACTTACTCGTTGCGGTGGCCATGCTTCTGCGAAAAATAGGAATGCCTAATTGAATAAGTAACATAATTTCACAAATATATTTTAAATAAGTACATTGCCAAACATCTTTCAATCTAAGAATTGTAGCTAGTGAATGTGCAAGGCATATCGACCTGGAATGAATGTTGAAGATTACGCCGGATTCATTATACGCACCGTCAAAGTTACGGTAAAAATGCACTGTTCCACTTCCTTTATTATTAAAACGCTGTTTTTAAAAGTGAAGCGCCAAAATAATCGAAACGGCAATGCATTTCCTGGAACACAGTGAAAATGAAGATTTTGAAACTGCTGTAGCTCTAAGAATTCTTTCAATGTGGATATGCCTTGCGATCTCACCGGCAGCCATTGGAAGAGTGATATATGTGATATGAGTGATGAGTGATATGAGTGATATATATATGAAGGAACTTTTCAGCTATTCAGCCAGCGCAAGGAAACTTTCCCCCGCGCCCATATGATACACAGTCAAGATGCAGAAAAGACAGAACTATCTCACCTTTCATCGTAACTAACTCCCTTACCGATACACTAGGTGCTGGCTACAAAGTGATGAAAATGAGCGACCTTCGTCTTGAGGTCCGGGACACTCAACAGCACAGCAAACTCTCCAATCTCTTAGCATTCCGTAATGTTGCGACCACTGTTGCCCCCCCTCGATCACTCAACACTTGTAAAGGAGCCATCTCTGATGAATATCTCTTGAGCCTGAGCGAGGAAGAGCTCCTGGAGAGCTGGAAAGAACACAACGCGATTTAAGTGCAAAGAATAAAGATCAAACGAGACAACCAAGATATTCCAACTAAGCATCTCATCCTCACCTTTGCCTCGAGCAGGCTAGCAGAAACCCTAGAAACGGTATATACCAAAATTCGAGTCAAGCCTTACATCCCAAACCCCCGAAGATGCTTCAAGTGTCAGAGATATGGCTATGGTTCGCAAAGCTGCCGTGGCCGTCTGACCTGTGCAAAGTGTGGCGAATACGAACACGAATCGAACAACTGTAATGACACCCTCCGCTGGGGTCACAACTATGACGGTGGACACGCAGCATACAATAGAACTTCCCCCACATGGAATAAAGAAAAACTCATAATAGCAATGAAAATCGCAGAAAATATATCATTTCAAGAAGCGTGGAAATGTGTTTCCTTTTTCCATACCTCAGGGTATGCTGATGCGGGGCGCAAGGGGGCAACGTCACAGCAGACTCCGGCTCCGGCCCGGCCCACGAAGAGTGTGGTCGCGGCCGTGCCACCAGCTCCCTTGGCGTCATCAACCAGCGCTGCGGCGCGTTCCCGGAAGGAGGGCCCATCGACCTCTGGGTTGGTGACCTCCAAGGCCCTGCTTTTCGAAGCAAGGCCTACGATGAAAACACCTCGGACGCGGGAGCGGAAGTCCAGTGTCTCCCAAGACTTGGTGGACACAACCTAGAGCCAAAAGGCACATCAATCGCCTCGGGAATGGCGCGAATCTCGTGACTCCTCCAAGAAAGACAAAATCAGAAGCACGGGGCCTGAAAAGGCTCCGTAAGTAATTTCTCCAACTTTATTCCTCTTGACACACAGCATAAAACCACGAACAATAAGGCTACACAAATAATACACGGAAAGTTAGAGGTTTTATCCACAACCTCGACGACATTAAAGAACTCTTACACAAACATAATCCAAAGGTGCTGCGTGTTCCGGAGACACATCTTAAATTTACACAAACTTTCTTCGTCAGTACACCATCTACCGTAAAGGCCGCAACGAGGCGAATACCTCGTCTGGCGGTGTAGCAATAGTTGTGGACAAGTCCGTAGATTCCCCGCAGGGGTGTCTGCGTGAGCAGGCGTTTGGTGTGTTGTGACACCACGGACCCGAGCACACGAGGGTTGGACCCTCCCGCGTGTAGCCGTGCGCGGCTTAGCCGTCTCTGGGGAAAAGGGGATCCTGGAGGTTGAGCCGATGCTGGGTATTGGACCTTTAAGGCCCCCCGGCGGAGGCAACACACCTCTTCGGCCTCAGCTTCACATAGACGGCACCTCCAGACTGACCCACCTGGAGGAAATCGGCAGTCGCCTTTTCCTGTCTCTCCCTCCTCCAATCTTCGTCTTTATCTCTCACTTTTTGACCTTTCCTGTCTCGTTCTCTCTTCTTTTTACTTCCTTTCTCCTGGCGGCAAGAGTTAACCCTGTGTGGCTATCCAACCTTGGGTACACCATATTCGGTTATAGTGAAGGCGTACGACTGGCGGCGTGCAGACTTGTATGCAAGCTCTGCCGCGTCCCCTCGTTGGGCTCCGTGGTGGGTGGTCGGCGCTGTTGCCCAATATATACATTTTTTCATAGAAACTTCTTTCCCCTCCCTTGCTGATCGCCCTCAGAAACGAGGGCGCACCGAATATGTCTTCAAGTTTTTTGGACGTCAAACCCAGAATTTTCCCCGCTTTCATGTGACTTATTCTGAAAATCCAAACAAGGTAGTCCGAAACATTTCACCATTCCTTGTTTCAAAATCCCTGACTGATGTTTTTGGTCCAGGTTACAAGGTATCGAGGATGGCAAGCGGCGACCTCCTCTTGGAGCTCCGCGATGTCAAACAATATGAGAAACTACCGCAACTAGTGTCATTTGGGGAGACCCCCGTAACAGTAACCCCACACCGTACAATGAACACCACCCGTGGTGTTGTGTCAGATGATGATTTACTTGAGCTGACTGAAGGGGAACTCCTGGAGGGCTTCAGTGAACAAAATGTGATCAATGTCAGAAGAATAAAGATGAGGCAGGATGGTAAAGAGATTCAGACGAGGTACCTAATAGTTACTTTTGGATCAAGTATCTTGCCCGAGTCAATCGAGGCCGGGTACGTCAAACTCCGTGTCAGGCCGTACGTGCCAAATCCACTCCGATGTTTCAAATGCCAGCGCTTCGGTCACAGCTCGCAGAGCTGCCAAGGCCGCCAAAGCTGTGCGAAGTGCAGTGCCCACGAACACACATCTGAAGCTTGTGAGAATACGCTCCACTGTGTAAACTGTGATGGGGAGCACGCCGCGTACTCGCGGTCGTGTCCCTCCTGGAAGAAGGAAAAAGAAATTGTGACGATAAAAGTAAAGGAAAATATTAGTTTCAAGGAGGCACGCAGGCGGGTACCCTACCTGCCCAAAAATACATTTGCCGAAGTGGCGCGTCAGGGGGCCGCGCCACAACGGTCTCCGGCGACTGTCCGTCTCACACCCAGTGAGGCGGCAGAAACGCCATCCGCCCCCCTGGCGGCTGCAGCTAGCGCTGCTACGCCAACCCCGCAGAAGGGGCCATCTACCTCCGGGCAGGTGACCTCAACGGCCTCGTCCAACGTGCCGAGGCCTTCACGCCAAACAAAGCGCTCGGAAGAGCGCCTGTCCAGCGCCTCGCAAGAGGCGATGGACACAACCACCAGCAAGACGGCGCCACCAGCGCCTAAGGAGCAGCGAGGTACTCTCGATCACTCCAAAAGAGACAAAACTCCCGTCACGGCGCCTGAAAAAGGCCCGTGATCTAATCCTTATCTCTTAAACACACAGCACCCAATACATTATCATAATGGAAACACAAATACTACAGTGGAATGTACGAGGACTTTTACGTAACCTCGACGACATTAAAGAACTGTTACACAAACATAATCCAAGGTTGCTGTGTGTTCAAGAGACACATCTTAAACCCACACAGACAAACGTTTTACGTCAGTACATAATCTATCGCAAAGGCCGCAACGAGGCTAACACCTCCGGCGGTGTTGCAATATTTGCGGAAAAATCTGTAGCTTGTCAACAGATTGCCCTCCGGACGCCCCTTGAGGCCGTATCGGTTCGGGCAATCCTTTTTAACAAAGTGGTGACTGTGTGCTCTTTATACATACCGCCCAACTGTCGCCTGGAAAATACCGATTTCCATAATCTAATTAATCAGCTTCCTGAATCCTACATACTCGTCGGTGATTTTAATGCCCACAACACGATGTGGGGAGATTCGCGATTAGACGCGAGAGGTAGATTAATTGAAAATTTCCTTTTGACCTCTAGTGCCTGCCGGTTTAACAAGAAGGAGCCGACGTATTACAGTGTCCAACACAACACATATTCAGCAATAGATTTAGCAATCGGTTCTGCTTCTCTTCTGCCTCTCCTGGAATGTTCCGGGATCCATAAGTTGTATGGAAGTGACCACTTCGCTCTGATTTTAAACCTGATAACTTTGCATGAGAACCCTCCGCATATCCCTCGACGGAAATTAGCATCGGCGGATTGGGAGCATTTCAAAGAATCATCTTATTTATCACCAGATTTTATAAATAATTTTACTATAGATGATGCCATTGCATATTTTATCGCTTTTATTATTGATTTAGCCGAGAAGTTTATTCCACAGACGAATGGTGGTTCACTAAGAAGACGTGTTCCCTGGTGGAACGAAGACTGTAGGGAGGCACGAAAGAGACAGAACAAGGCATGGGGCGTATTGCACAGATCGCCTAATGCCGAAAAGCTAATTCACTTTAAACAGATTAAATCACAGGGAAGGCGGACACGACGTCAGGCAACGAGAGAAAGCTGGGTGAGGTTCCTCTCCGGCATTAATTCATACACGCAGGAGGCAAAAGTGTGGAATGGCTTGAGAAAGCTACAAGGGCAACAAATCCATCCAATGCCTCTGGTGAACGACCAAGGGGATACCTTGCAAGACCAGGCAGACTCTCTTGGGGAACACTTTGAACATGTGTCGAGCTCAATACATTATTCTGAATCTTTCCTTAAATATAAAGAAATAGAAGAGCTTAAGCCAGTTGTACGTAAATGCAGACACGACGAAGCGTATAACCGGCCATTCAGTATTGCAGAGTTAAGAGCTGCCTTGATCTCATGCAACAGCACTGCACCGGGACCTGACCGAGTCAAGTATGACATGTATGACATGTAAAACTTGTACACGGACACACAAGTTACTCTACTCGCACTCTTCAACACTATTTGGGCTACCGGATACCTTCCGCACACATGGAAAGAAGCAATTGTGGTCCCTGTTTTGAAGCAGGGGACAGACCCATCCCTGGCGGCAAGTTATCGCCCGGTAGCTCTTACGAGCTGCCTGTGCAAGCTTTTTGAAAAAAAAATGATTAATCGCAGACTCATACATTTCCTTGAATTCAACAATATACTTGAGCCTTATCAGTGTGGCTTCAGAGAAGGCAGGTCGACAACAGATCATCTTGTACGCATTGAAGGATATATTCGTGATACATATGTACATAAACAGTTCTTCTTATCAATATTCCTTGACATGCAGAAGGCCTATGACATGGCATGGCGTTACGGCATCTTGCGAGACTTGTCGGTAATTGGCATCTGCGGAAATATGTTTAATATAATTGAAAGCTATTTGTCACATCGCATCTTTCGCGTGAAAATCGGCAACGTATTGTCGCGACCTTTCAAACAAGAAACATGTGTACCCCAAGGAGGCGTGCTTAGTTGTACGCTCTTTACTGTGAAAATGAACGCGCTTCGTGCTTCATTACCACCTGCCATTTTTTATTCCATATACGTCGACGACATTCAAATCGGCTTCAAATCCTGTAACCTCGCAGTATGCGAGAGGCAGGTGCAGCAGGGTTTGAACAAGGTTTCCAAGTGGGCAGACACAAACGGATTTAAAATCAACCCCCACAAAAGTTCTTGTGTTCTTTTTACTAGAGAGGCCTTGTTCCAGATCCTTGGGTCCAACTGTATGGACATCAAATACCTATCAACAAAGAACACAGATTTCTAGGTATTATACTTGCCTCCAAGCTTACGTTTATTCAACACATTAAATATCTTAAAGAAAAATGTCTAAGGACAATGAATTTACTTAAAATTCTATCCCACACAACATGGGAGAGTGACAGGAAGTGTCTGATAAATATTTATAAGAGTCTAATGGATGGATGGAAACAACTTTATTCTGAATCCGGCAAATTTGACGACCCGGGCTCAGGTCTCCCATGAGGGGACTTCGAGGCCTTGCCTCGTCGCCGCCTCTCGGGCTTGCTGGACAGCCCACTCTTGTGTCTTGAGGTTGGAGCTGCGCAGTGCGGCGGCCCACTTCGACGCAAGAGCCTCCGGAGCTACTGCCATTGTAGCTGATGCAACCCGACACTCCCACAACATGTGTGACAGCGTCGCTCTAGTGTCCTGACATAATTTGCAAAGAGCAGTCGGGTATTGCGCGGGGAAAATGTGCTGCAATCGCACCGGACTGGGGAATGTTTGTGTTTGCAATTGTCGCCAGATGACTGCCTGGCGACGTTTCAGCATGGGGTGAGGTGGGGGCAGCAACCGCCTGCCTAGCTGGTAGTGCTTGTTGATATCATTGTACCTGACCAGGCGTTCTCGCGTGTTTTGAGCCACCAGTTCCGAACTCGAAGAGGCGGTCTCCGATTCTGCGCGGCGGGTCAGTTCTCGCGCAGAGCGGTGTGCTACCTCGTTCAAGTTAATGAGGCCCTCATCGGTGGGGGTGGCTACGTGCGCTGGAAACCATATGATGGCGGTGTTATCGAAGTGCTGTCGACCAGCTTTCCTTAGAATCTGGAGAGCTTCGGAGGAAATGCGCCCCCGCGCGTAGTTGCGAACTGCGGATTGTGAGTCGCTAAAAACTACCTCGCAGAGGGGGTCGGTAAGCGCAAGCGCAATCGCTACCTCTTCTGCTGTTTCGGGGTATTCCGTTGCGACACTACACGCGTGCGTAAGCCGGGAGCTAACGTCTACGACTACCGCCGTGAATCGGTGTTCTCGTGTGTATTCTGCGGCGTCTACAAAGCGCGTAGTCCTCTTTCCACCCAAGCAGCGCAGCAGTGCCTTGGCACGGGCCTGGCGTCGGCCCCGATTAAATTCGGGGTGCATGTTTCGAGGTATAGGGGCGACAATCAGCGTGTCGCTGAGGTCAGGTGGAATGACCTGTTTCTGACCGTGTTGGACATGGTAGTTGAAGCCGAGTGTCTGCAGGATGTACTGGCCCGTGGCTGTCAGAGACATGCGTTCGAGTTGAGAGGTTCTTTGCGCATCCACGATTTCCTCAAGCGTGTTGTATACCCCCAGCTGTAGCAGACGAGCAGTGCTTGTGGACTCCGGTAGGCCAAGGGCGATCTTGTCTAATTCGATCACGATTGGACTATGGTGCCGTCGTATATAACTCTGCCGCTCCGAGCGCACTAAAGTTTCTAGATCCTGTTCACCATCTAGGTATCCGCATAGCCACTGGCGCTTTCAGGACAAGCCCTATTGAAAGCTTATACGCGGAATCAAATGAATGGTCCCTCCATCTACAGAGAACTTACATCAGCCTTACATATTTCCTGAAAATACATTCCGATCATCAACATCCATGTTTTCACACTGTTAACGATATGACATGTACTACACTTTTCCATAATCGTCCCTCTCTAAGAAAGCCTTTCTCGCTTCGAGTGAGGTAGCTTAGTGATGAAATACGTGTCCCACTCCTCGAGCTTCGTCTAATGCATCCAACCAAGCTGTTACCACCTTGGGAGTGGCAGCTGATAGAATGTGACATATCCTTCTTAGAAGTAACAAAACACGCACCAGAGATAGAAATCCGAATGCATTTTCTAGAACTCCAGCACAACCACTCCTGTGCAGAGTTCTACACAGACGCTTGAAGTGCAATGCCGGGGTGTCTTATGCTGCCTTCGGCCCGTCCTTCTCAGAGTCTGGTGTACTGCATCCGGAAACAAGTATCTTCACGGCGGAGGCCTACGCAGTACTGTCTTCTGTAAATCATATAAGAAAATCAAAATTTCAAAAATCAGCGATATATACAGACTCCCTAAGCGTCGTTCAGGCCTTGATGTCACTCTATAAACACAAAAATCCAGTACTTATTGAACTCTACAGCGTCTTGTGCAAAGCCTACATATCTAACCAGCATATCATTATATGCCGGGTGCCTGTCCATAGGAGCATCGAGAGCAACGTTCTGGCGGACGAGATGGCCACGTCTATCGCATCGCAAGCCGCTAACCCTACAGCTGAGGTGCCTGTCACAGATCTGAGGCCTTTCTTGCGAAGGAATTGCGGGACCACTGGCAACGCATGTGGGACGCGGAAGCGAATAATAAGCTCCACCTGATAAAACCACAGTTAGGATTCTGGCCCTCTACTACAAAATCGCGCAAAACAGATGTCCTATTCTGTCGTCTCAGAATCGGACACACGTTTGGCACCCATAATTTTCTACTCACCGGAAGTGAGCCCCCAACCTGTGGTAGATGCGGGGAGAGGCTGACCGTACTCCACGTCCTCCTGGAGTGTCGGGAAGCCGAATCTGAAAGAAAGAGACATTTTTCCTTAGCATACCGACAGTACATTCCCCTTCATCCTGCGATGTTTCTTGGTCCAGAGCCGCTTTTTAATACAGACACAGTCCTAGGATTTCTCAGAGATGTGGTCTTACATGTTATTAGTCCCATGCATTCGTAGCGCCTCCTCTCTCCAGAGGATGCCGCTGCGATAATTGTTTTGCATAGCACATGCCTCCAGGCCCTTGTGTTTTCAAGGGCTCTAAGGAGGGAATGGTGCTCTAGCATTTCTTATAATCTGATATATTTTACCTATCGTATCATTCTATTTAAATGCATCGAAATGTTCATAGTACAAGTCATATGTCATCGCCATAATTTTATTACACAGATTTTACACACCTTAGAGAGTATATTTTAAGGCCCCTTTACAGCCACGTCACACCAATTTCATAGTTATCATAGTTACACTGCACACCCACTACCACAGACATGGCGCTCTTTGGGCACACCTGGCCCTTGCGCCATTAAACACCAAACATCATCAAGTCTGTAGATTGTGATCATGTCGCCTTTCAGACGCCCCTTGAGGCAGTGTCAATTCGGGCAATTCTTTTTAATAAACTGATCACTGCATGTTGCATATACATACGCCTAATTATCATCTCGGAAAAAGGGATTTTTATAACTTAATTGATGAGCTTCCGGACTCCTACATACTGGTAGGCGAGTTTAATGCTCACAACTCGCGATCTCACGCGAGAGGTCGTTTCATTAAAACTTTTCTTGTGAACTCCGGTGCATGCCTCTTCAACAAGAAGGAGCCAACGTAATATAATACTCATCATAATTCAGATTCATCAATAGACCTGTAGATTGGCTCTGCAGCAATTTTCCCGGACTTGCAATTGCATGTAATCAAACATCTCTATGGAAGTGACCACTTCCGTGTAGTGTTTAATTCAATACGTCAAGATGAATGCCACCCACGTGCACCCCGGTAGAAACTAGCCTCCGCCGAATGGAATCATTTTAAAGAATCAATTTACTTATCACGGCATGTTATCACCCATTTTAGCATAGATGAAGCAGTAGCGTATTTTAATTGTTTTATACTCGACGCAGCAGAAAAATTCATTCCACAAATACAAGGACTCTCATGTAAAAGACGGGTCCCCTGGTCAATGTTTTTCCTGTACAAATACCTGAACACTGCTCCAGCACAATTACTTTCGTCCATAATGATAAGTCATTCTTCCTAAACAATTTTACTGTGAGGTTGCCTAACTTGAAAACTTGTCCGGCCCATATCACCCTGTAGAGCCTCACTTGTAGTCTTCCCGTGAGGGACCAATGCGAGGCACCCGACTGACCTTTGGCTGCCATCGAGTCTGGATTGTAGCCCCTGATTGTAACAACAAGTATTTCCAAATGGAAGTCTCGGAACCATTATACACCTTCCCACCTACCCCGAAGCACCTCTTACCTATTCTGTCCCCCTATCTCTCTGTGTCATTATGGCCCAATCTCTCTTCCCCTTTACTGTTATTGTTTTTTCCGGTATTTCCCAATATCTATTTGCTTCGTTGAGTCATATACCAAGGTATATATATTTTTATTGGAATTATAACTGCATTGATACTCTATGTTCACTGTTTTATTGAAGACCATAACACCTCATTTTAACGCTAAATTCCATGCCTACAATCCAGGCTTCCTGTCCACAGATATTAGACCGACGTTGCATATCACTATGCTCGTCAGCTTGTAACACAATGTCGTCCGCATAAAACAAACCTGCAAGCTGCTGCTCTACTGCTATACCCGCTGTTTGTTTGAGAGCTTAAACCCGATATAACTTCCTTCTGGCACCCTTTCCGTCCTCACTATGTACATCATAAGCAGCAGTGGGTACAAAGTGCCCCCTTGCCTCAGTTCCTTTTTGATATCAACTATCTCCCTGCCCTTCGTCCTTTCCGAATCATCGCAAACGATATTTTTTAAAGTAAATCTCTCTCAAAAGCTGCAGACATCATCGCCTGAGGTTTTCTTTTCCAATGAATCTGGTAAATTGGAGCGGTTTAGGTTTTCATACACTCATCTAGTGTTTGAAAGAGCCACATATAACGGTATCTTTTCTGTTTTCATATTTTGAAAGTCCGAGTAACAGCAAATAATTGTCATCCATGCGCCTACCTATTCTGAAGCCATTTTGAAGTTATCCCAGAATGTCATTATTCTCTACTTATGCTTGCAGCTTTAATTTATTTGCCTGCGTGGACGGATGGGTGTTATGAACGTCCCCTTTGGAACTAGGTGGGGGGTTTCACGCTCAAGCACATGTTACTTTATTGCCTAATGTCCTGAGTAAAGCAAAAAAAAAGCAACACGAATTCCCTATTCAAAAATGTCTAAGCCCTATTGTAAACTTTGTTTTTGTAAGAATCTGTTCTTGGTCGCTTCCCTACTGTTCTCCCACTAATCTTTCAATTGCCTCTTAATAATCTCTATTGCGGACATGTATACTTTCCCCCTGCTCTCACTGAACTCAAAGGCTTCAAGCAGCCCAGTGATTCTTAAATCGACTTTAGACCTTCACATTCGAACCAAACATGCTCCATCGTTTCCCTAGCTTTGCCGCAGCAATCATATTCTTCTTGTTCCTTCTTATATTTCGCTTCATAAGTGTGTGTTCTAAGACGTCCTGATCTCGGTTCGAAATGTAGCGAGCTTCCCATTGAGTTATCAAAAATTGTTTCCTGATTCAGGTTTTTCGTCGCAACTCCTCATATAAGTTTTCTTTTCTATTGCCGTCACCCATGAGATTATCTTAGCCTCTCCGATTTTCCGCTTGACATTCTCTGCTGCCGTGTTGTTTCACCATATAGGCCGCATACATGCAGTTAAGCTTCCTAATTCTTTTCCTTCATGGTGAATCAATGTTTTCCCTGCACAAATACCCGAGCACTCTCACAGCCCATTTGCTTTCTTCCGTATGCCTCTGAAGTCCTTCATTATAAATTTTACTGTGAGATTCAATCACTTCAAAATTTGTGCAGCCCATATCACCCTGCACAGCTTTATTTGTAGTCTTCCCGTGAATGCCCAATGCGAGGCATCCCACTGACGTCAGGGTGCCATGGGTTCCTGATTGTACCCCTGAGAACAAGCAAACAACCACATTTCCAAATGCAATTCCTGTGACCACTTCAGCTTTCCAGATGCCCCGGAGCACCTTGTAGTTGTTGAATCTCCATAGCGACCTGTTTTGAATTACGGACGCATTTCTTCCCCGTTACTGTTATTGTTTTTCCTATGTTTCCATATATCTGTTGCATTCGTTTATTCACGTGCGAAGGTACTTATATTAGTTTACAGGAGGTATTTACTCGCTCTCTATTGTCATTGTCTGTTTGCAGTTTTCATTGTGCACCATAACAGCTGATTTTTAACTCAAAGTTTCAGACCTAACTTATCGCCTTCCTCTCCACAGATATTAGCCAGATGTTGTATATCACTTTGCTTGTTAGCTAGCAACACAATGCTGTCCGCATAAAACAAACCTGGAAGCTCCTGCTCTACTTATGTACCCGCCAGTTTGTTTGAGAGAATTAACCCTATATTACTTCCACCTAGCGCCCTTTCCACCTCAGCATGTAGATCACAAGCAGTAGTGGGGACCAAGGGCACCCTTGTTGATATCAACCTTCTCGCTCTTCATCCCTTCCTATTAAGTGGAAACCATAGTTTCTAGGTAAATCTCTCTCAAAAGCAGCATACAATTGTCACGTAACCCTTTCCTTTTCAATATATTGCACAAATGCTGAGGTCTAAGTCTTCATTGGCACCTGTAATGTCTAAAATGTCCACATATAATAGTCTTCTTTCTACTCTTGATATTTCAAGACACTGATTAAGAACAAATAAGTTATCATCCAAACGCTTACCTATCCTGATGCTGTTCAGAAGATCTCCCAAAATGCTATTATTCTCTGCCATGCTTGTAACTTTAATTCCCTGCATTGCTAACCTGTATATTACCCATGTAATGGTCAACAATCTATACGAGTAAATCATTCTCCCCACTACTTTATAAAATTTATTTCAGTCTACTTTATCGCCAAGTGTATTATATTCGTCAATCATTTAGACTTTTTTCTACTGCTTTCAAGAGAACTTCCCTACATATTTATCTAGTTCGAGAATCAGTCTAGCGGGAACATTGTCTAGTCCTATGGCTATGCCATTCGGAATTTCCTGATCGGTTTTCTTCCAGTTGAAATTTCTCAGCGCCAGCTTCTTTGCCATCTGGTTCTCTGTCATGCGCTTTTTTCAACTACAACCTCGTTATTTCCTTGGAAAGATTCGGCTGTCAATTTTGGATGTAATGTAATGTCGCGATCCTTTCTAGTTTGTTTATATCTTCGTCTAGGATTTGTTGCGGTATTGTTCCAGAGCTCCTGCCTAATAATTTTACGAGGTTCAAAAATATTCGAAGTCCGACCTTCTTTTTCTCACGTATTTCTCACAATGAACGTTCACTTTCCCCTTTTATCTTTGCATGTACCAGTATTTGAACGAGAGAGTTTTTCTGTCACTATATTTCCCATTTTGTGGTTACTTCGTCCTGTGGCAATTGCGCTCCTTGTGCCTGCCTGTGCTCTCGGGATTTTTTTCAATGGGAGGGTTAATGCTTCAAATAGGACAAGGCTATGGGGTGCGTGCGAATAAGTATGATAAAATGAACGAAAAGAGATTTACGGTTGCAATAAAATAAAGGAGCGATCGAAAGTGTGGCCGCTGCGTCCAAGCAGTGTAGTGGCTATGATTATGCGAAAGTCAAATTGCTACGAGGTTCCAAAGCCTCGTTGGTTTCAACGCAGGGCGAACCCACAGCAGGTGGCGAATGTACACTAGCAGACCGGACAACCAGGACGGGGATATACCTGGCGAAAGTGCAGCCACTTCCCAGTCATGGCAGGAGTGAGGGCAACCCCGACCCGGATCCTCCGAAGGGCGACCTCCTCTGCACGGGTAAGACCGAGGGGGGGGGCGATACCGCAAACTGAGGTATAAGGGCACGTGTGCTGCGCAGGAGGTGTTCTTTTCTTGTTAAAAGGAGGGTTGCATCATCTAGGTGAAGGCGCTGAGGCAGTGACAATGGGAAGGTCGCGAGACCGGTCGCAGAATCCACATGGCTTTCAAAGCTGCGAAGATCGCGTGGGTTCCACTCACTAGATATTTGTTGCGGGATGCATGACGCGACAAGGTGGATCTGCTGACATATTTCAGGGCTACGATTGACGCGTCGCAGGAGCCGCGTTCCCTGGAGGGAATCAGTGCGGTGGACGATGCCGGCCGTGGAGACCATAGGAAAGGTGGCCACACAGCACTGTGCTCCACTAAAAAACAAGGAGATCAGCATGAAAGGAGGAAGGAGGCTCTTGAAGTTGAAACCGGGACGTCTTATTTAGGGCAGGTGAGCAAGCGCAATAAAGCGCAGGGTTCGTTTCACAGTCCTGGATGCTTTCAGCAGCGTAAATCCCGATGGAGCCAAGCGGCAGGTGGGCGTCTTGAGCTAATTCGTTCATGGGGCGACTCCACGTGAGTTAATGTCGGGCGGCGTATATCAGTTGGCATGCTATTGCTCAGCTCTACAAAACTCCATGGAGGAAGAATTGGCGATGGCGGTAGTAAACAGGGTACGAGAAAGCGTAAGCCCTGAGCGCGTAAGTTGCGTACGAAAGGCTAGCCTTAAGCCTGCGCGAATCACATCACTGCTAAACCAGGTCATCCAGTGTGTTCAGCTGTGCATTCTCTTGGAAAGCCAACGATAGGGGTGATGCGGGGAAGGCATGTGATGACCCTCATCGCCTCGCGATTAACAGCTTCAAGGCGATCCCTTTGTGTCCTCGTCAAATGCTGGAATAGGGCTTGATAAGCAAGGCGTGCTTGCACTATGACCTTGACTAACTCTCGCGCAACATATGAGCGGACACCGCCTGTTTTAGGAGCAATGAGCGTAATCAGACCCAACGTCTCAATCGCCTGCTTTATAGCGCTGGAAAGCCAAACAGTGAAAGTTCCCCACTCGTGGACTGTCAAACCCAGAATTTTAGTAATTGAACATTGTCGAAGTGGGATTCCGGATAGATGAAGATGAATAGGTGTTGCAGGTAGTTTACGCCGGCCCCAGTGGTTCGCGACTGACATGTAAGCAGATTTGCTGACGAATAGCTTAAAGCCCGCCGAAGAAGCGTAATTCGACGTAATGTTTAAAGCCGATTGAAGGGCTGCGGCTTGAGTCTGCAGGTCACGATGACTGCTCCAAACCGTGATGTCATCAGCGTAGAACAAGAACGTTATGTCAGGCACATTGTGTGAGCGCCATGCAAGCGAGATTTTATTTATTTCATTTATACATACTGCAGCGCAATTTGCGGTATAGCAGGAGTGGGTTGAGGAAAGGTGCAGAATATGCATTGGAGTATACAGCGTTAAACACAAGGGAACACTTTTACAAAAGAGCATTGGTGAAAGCAAAATACACAAGAAGTTATACAGATGCTAACGGGCATGGGTGAGCACAATTATGCATCTAGGATGGCGGCTGCGAAAATTCGGAATGAGCATGAGCGAATGGACCCAGGTAATGAATTCCAGTCTTCGATTGAGCGGGGAAAAAGCTGAATTTGAATATGTTAGTAAGTGCGTAGTGAGGTATCAAGTTCAGGTCATGATGTCTTCTTGTTGATGATCCTGGCGCGAAGGTAATGTAATTATCATTTGAGAGCCTAACCAAAGAATTGACAATGCAATGCAAGAATTTTAATGATTCGACACAGCGACGAGAAGAGAGCGTCTTTAGGTTCAAGGAAGGAAGTGTTGAAGAGGGCGTAAAGTCGCGATCGTAACGAAGACTTATAAATCGCGCAGCCTTTTTCTGTATCGCTTCTAGCTTATTAATCTTTAACTGCTTATGCGGGCTCCCAATTGCAGATGCATAATCAAGAACAGGGTGGATGAGAGATTTATACATTAGTAATATTGTGTGTTTAGGAGATCGCGTTAGCGTTCGCCTCAAGTAACCTAATTTTTTTAGTGATTTATCATATGTAATCAATGTGTTTAGACCATGACATGTTATGCGTAAAAATGACACCAAGATACTTATACTCAGAAACCTTTTCTACAACACGGTCATTGAACGAGTTCCTAAAAAGGGAGTGGCAAGATTTGTTGCAGAAAGACATCAGAACGGTTTTATGGAAATTAATGTTCATTTGCCAAGTGTTACACCAATCGCAAAACTTAGAAAATGACTCTTGAAGGCGATAATGATCATTAGAAGAGTTAATCACTTCATATAGAACGCAGTCATCAGCATAAAGACGGATGTTAGAAGATCAGTGAAGTGGCAAATCGTTTATATATAATGAAAAAAGAAGCGGCCCAAGGATGGAGCCTTGGGGCACACCTGATGTCACATCAACACTAGCTTAGTCAGTCGAACTGTAAGAGACGAAATGGGAGCGAAATGAGAGAAAGCTTAAAATCCAGTTAACTAAATGAGGATTATTCAGTACAACATTAGGTTTAGCGAAAAGTTTAGAATGTAAAACGGTCTCAAATGCCATCGAGAAATCTGTAAAAATGGCATCAACCTGGTTGCCTACATCAAGGTTAAATGAAATGTCATGTGCGAACTCAATAGCTGCGTTAACGTGCTAAACCCATGCCTAAACCCATGTTGCATATTAGACAGTAAATTACTTGATCCCAGAAAGAGCGTTATGTGCTTATGAATGACATGTTCCAGCATTTTGCACGACTGTGACGTCAGTGAAATAGGCCTGTAGTTCGAAAAACACCGCTTATCTCCAGATTTATAAAGAGGGAACACTTTGGCTAACTTCCACGAAGAAGGTACAGTAGCAGATGATAACGACTTTCTGAATATGACTTACAGATATTTCGATGACCACAACGAATAACGAACAAAGAACGCATTGTGTATCCCGTCCAGACCGGTGAATGTCTTAACATCCAGGTTTATTATAAGGTTGAGGATGCCTTCGCAGTTTATCTCAACGTCACTGATCGCTTCAGAAGAAACTATATTGGTAAGGGTCCGGAAAAAGTTGTTATCGGAAACAAATACGGACTCGAAATACTTGTTGAAAGCATCGGATATCACCGCCGGGTCGTTGATGACGTCATTACCTATTCTGAACAAAGTGGATGAACCATCACGAGGTAAAATAGAAGACAAAATTTTTCGTGGGTTAGTTCTTAACAAATTGTGCAGGTGAACGCGAGAAAAGAAATCTTTGGCCTTCTGCAAAAAATCTATCCAACGCCAAGGGATCACTGCCTCTTCTGGAACGCCTTAACCTTCGAACGCGACGGGACAAATGCAAGAAATCACGAGTCATGCATGGAATGCTAGAATTTCTTTTCTTAGTTTTAATGGGTTCAAAACGTTAGATACATGATTTGACAAGACGTTCAAAGTAATTAGAAAGGCAGTTGACGTCCTGGTTATCTGAAAGTGCACTAAACGTTTCGAAACGATCATATAATACATCAGTAATGGAGTTGTCGTCCGCACGAGTGAAATCAGGGAAACTAGTAAACGTGTAGCGGGATTTAGAAATTGCAGAAGAGAGTGACACTAAAACGCCTTTATGGTCTGAAATACCATCAATTACCTCGCCAGAAAAGTCACGGCCGGCTAGGTTAGCGCTCAGAAAAACTAAGTCAAGGACGCAATTTAACCTGGATGCACTAGGAACAACCTGGATGAGACCAAAGGACAATTAAATGCTCATTAGTTCTTTTCAAATAGCTGTGTCACGACCGACTGCAGACAGTGATGGCCAGTGGATGCCAGGTGCGTTGCAGTCACCATACAGATAAAACTCGACGAAGCAATGTTAATCTCGGTGATGGAATTTGCAACAGCATGAAGGACATCGGGAGTAGAGCCGGGGGGACGATATACAACACTAATCACAATACAACGATTATGTAGGTAAATTTTACACCTCACGGAGTCTGTTTCTGGAGGAGAAGTCAACACTAAGAAGCGCAGATCGGACCGGATAAGCAGTGCCACGCCACCACCAGTACCACAATTCCTGTCTAAGCGCATGGCAATAAAACCGGGTGGAGTGACTCAGATTCGTAAATACCACTGTGCAGCCAAGTCTCTAGGATGCCGATAACATGGGAGAGGGGGGGAATGAACAAATATAAGGGACAATTAATCGGGAAACTCTTTAACAATACTACGAGCATTTATATTCAAGGCAACAAGGCTCTCAAAACGGCCAGAATGAATTCAGGAAGTGGATTGAACGGAAGTCAAATGGCCAGGCTCAGGGGAAACACGTTGAGCGAGTGCCATTACTAATGAGTTTGAACTGTCATCGCAGTTATAACGAACCTCGTCAATGAAAGCATGATCATATCCCAACTTCACAACAGAACCGCTGTCCCAAAAAGAGGCTGATGCGTCCCAGATTTTTTTCCGATTTAACCACACCCTAGAAGAGAAATCTTCTGTAATGACGAAATTTGAGCCCTTGAGTTTGAGATGTTCCTAAGAACCTCGGCTCTGTTGTTGAAGTTAGAGAATTTTAGAATGACGGGACGAATGAAACCAGTTCGGTCTCTACAGAGCCTGTGGCAGCGCTCAATATAAGGGCAGCTAGTCTTCAAGTCGTCAGTAAATACAGATGAAACTGCAGTCATCAAGGTGGTAGCGTTTTCATCCAGGACTTCAGAAATACCGTGTATTATTGTATTGTCTCTACGAGAATGATTTTCAAGTTTCTCATTTTTAAGACCAAGTCCGTTACCTTAGTAGTCGAGGCATTTATTTAAGCCCGTAACTCACACAGTAAGCTAGAGTCTTTGGACATAGGAGTGGTTTCTAGTGCATGAACACGTGACTCTAAAACATCAAAGCGACGCGCAACTGACTGTTGAAATGACTTAATCTCCGCAACATCTCGTGCCAACTGAGTCTGCCCCTAAAATAATTTAGAGAACATTTCGGATACCGAAGGGCCGTTTTTGTCATGGCTATCACAGGAAGGGCGAGCATCATCATTCTCATCGAAAGCGGAACCCGATCCATGCCTAGACCTAGACCAAGGGCCCGGGCTAGGGTTGATTTCCACATCTCCGTTCAAGAGGAGACAAGTTGCGCAATACAATCCATGCTAGCAGCAGGATACAATATTTTTGTGGGCAAGGGAGCAGCAGCAAAAAGCGATCATCAGATCGGATACACTCGGCATCAGAATAGTAACATTCCTGCATGAATAACAAGCAGCGATTAAACATGGTGCTGGTGCCGCTGCAGCCTAGCCCACTGAAGAGTCCATCCACGCGCTGGACATTCATACCGTTGGCAGTTGACGTCACAGACCGAGAGTTGTCGATGATTGGCTGATCACAGCAAAGGACGTCGGGGTGACTGGCATGCTGTAGCTTCAAGAGGGACGCGCCGGGGAAATCGCATAAGGAGGCGATAGAGCAGTTCCTGGGCAAGCATTCGGTGACATCGAGCCAAGTCAGACGAAGCAGTTCCAAGCCATGTGATGCCGTAACGCGGGGGTACAGCAAGGAAGTCGAAGAACTGCATGAAGAACAAGCAGCGATTAAACATGGGGCCGGTGCCGCTGCAGCCTAGCCCAAATGGAATATTGATAATTGTCAGTGACAATAGCGATCCCCGGGGTATGCAGCGAAGAAGTACAAATGTGCCGACAGCGTCACCACTGAGGCGGAATGCAAAGTGTCGGTCTTCAAGGAAGGATTTGACAAAACTCAGTACTCTAGGGGGAAAATAAAGCGTGTCGACTGAACAAGATGGCATTATGACAGGTGTTATCAAACGCATTTTCGACGTCCATAGCGTGGACAGTAGGGACAGTGTGGCTGCAAGTGTGGATGCTTTCTGTTGTTCGGCGATCTATTCTCGTATATGCCTGTCCCACCAGCTTTGCGGTTTATTTGTTCCTTTCCAATGAACATGTTGCTTCTTTTTTTCGTATTATGTCGTTATTGCACCAGACGGTCCCTATATTCCCACTATTTGCTTGGCCACTTGTCGAGGTCTTCCTCAACTTTTGTGACCATATTTCTTATTTTTTCACTTTTCAAGTTCTCAGTAACCATTTTGGGCTATTTGCTATCTTTTCGAACTGCATATCAAATTTTCAAAATGACGCGTCTATGGTTACCCCTTATGCTGCTATACCCTTCCAGGTCAATGACCATTTTCTCAACTTATCATGAATTCTTTCTCTCATCAAACCGCAATCAATGGTCGATTGCCGGTTTCCCACTTTGCACGTGTTCTACCTATCATACATAGGCCCTGTATTATCGATAACGAAGCTGTGCTGCTCCAAAGATCTAGCATTGACAGCCCGTTGTCGATATAGCTATCTGGGTCCCGCATGTGGGCAGTCATGTCACCTAATAGGATAATTTTGGCATCATTTCCGAAACACTCGATACCAACACCACGCCTTAACAGGGCGACGCCACTTAGTGGTCCTCCCTGCAATCACCACCAGTAATCGCGCACTTCGACGCAGACGCCGACGGTGAATTGCAGACCGACGCGAGCAGCGTAGGCATCGGTGCTGTCCTAGTAGAGAGTAAACAAAGAATTCAAATAGTCATATCTTACGGTAGCCGGTCACTGTCGAAAGTGAAATCCAAATACGTTACGGCGAAAAAGGAGTGTTTTGCCATAATTTGGGCTACCACAGTGTTTCGCCCTTACCTATAGGGCAGGCCATTCAAAATATCAAGCGACCAACACCCACAGTGCTGGCTAGCCGAGTTAAATAACCTTTCAGGACACCTAGTATTCTGGATCCTCTGACTGTAAGGACTGGACATCACCACCCACTCAGAAATTCCAACAAGACCATGTCTTCTGGCTGTGCGGAAATCTTGCATATCGGCTTGTCGGCCTGTTGGATTATCGGCCTGTTGGCGTATGGGCCTGTTGGCACATCGGCCTGTTGGAGCTCATGGCCTAAGCCTGTTATGCCGGCACATACACAGCCCTGTGTTATTTGGCATTAAATAAGTCTTTCTCTGAGCACCTGAAATTATTTTTATTTACCGAATGTACTACAGTCTGTAACAAAGCTTCCGGCACAAAAAATCGCTTCCTTCACACGTCGCCCGGCTTCTGTGCAAGGTTCTTTCATTCTTCATCCTTTTTTTCTGGTGTTCGTCGCGCTCATCGCGGCTCATGTATCACTACCCAAGAGAGCTGCAAATAAAAAAGCAAGGAGTAAATTCAAAAACATGTTTATAAATGCAGTTGGAATGTACATGTATACAGTTAAGCGTTCCATAAATATGTATAAGGCTCGAGTGCTATAACACGTGTTTGTACTATTTTAGTCAATGTGAGTGCAAAGTGAATTTAGGTGGTATGTTGGCAAAGAATGCAATGCAACTGTGAATACAACCAGCGTTATAGGGGTTGAAAGAGGCAAGCTGGCTTTCTGCGCTATTTGTTTGGGGGCACCCAACAACTTCTAAGAGGCACAGATGTGACCGTCAACATGGGAGCACCGTCCCACAGACAAGTATGAGCCGTTCAGCGAGAACGCACAAGCAGCAACCACCGTCGGCAAGGGAGGTGCAGGCAGGTTCACTAAGAAAGCTTCACTTTAAAAGAAATATGTGGATCTAGCACAGATGTGTGGGAATCGACGCAACTGCTCATTTCTGTTAAATAGCAACACACTCGTCGTTATTTTCTTTTTTATGTGGTTACAATCCGTCATCAAACAGCTTTAAATGGTACTGACTCTACCCTTAATGTCTACACTGGAGCACAAAAAGTGGCAGACAATGACTCATGCATACTAACCCATGGTCACTGAAGTGTTTGAGAGAAGTCTGTCTCTGGTTATGTTGCCAGAGAATGTAGATTTTGTGCATGCATTTATCGGTAGTGATACCATGACATGGACAAAATACCGATTGGCCAGGTAGCATGCAAGTGCATGTGCATGCAACAATGTATTGACAAGCCGTTTCGGCTACTTCTGGAATATAACTTCCTGGCAAATTCATTATTTCAGATTCGTGATTGTTGGGACGATTAGGCACCCGCCACCATGAACCCTCGACCCTACGCTCAACTGCAGAAACTATAGTAACTGCGCCATGCACTGTGGTTTTACTTGAGCGATAAACAGGACAGCTAAACTAAACACACATTGACATAGCACAGCCTTTCGTTGACAAAGCACAGCCAACATAGCCAACCTTACACATGCAAGGGACTTCGCTGCCCACTACTTCAGCATACTGAATTCCTATGATTTATGAACATTGCAAGGTTCAAAAATCTGAATAAGTGAACTGCGCACTGGTCACCCACCTCAGTTGAAACAGTGATTCAGTATAATAACTAAATGCACTACATTGCAAACCTTTTAGTGAGGCCACCTTCTCGGGGGTTAAACTGGGCCTCGGCTCCATCTGCCCCTTTGCCCGGCACTTATTTGACAGAGTTGCTGTCACGTTGCGGTGCCTCAGTTGATCTGGCATGCAATAGACAGTGGTTGCCATGTAGCAAACAAGGAATCCACTGAGGCCCGAAACAAGATGCCCAGCTTCGATTTTGGGCCACCGGTTGCTTGCTGCATAGATCTGGAATATAAAGAATTGCATTAGGCATTATATTTCAACATGCGCAATAAACACCATTTAGAATATCTTGAAACAGCATGAGCTAC
This sequence comes from Dermacentor andersoni, assembly GCF_023375885.2. Taxonomy (NCBI): domain Eukaryota; kingdom Metazoa; phylum Arthropoda; class Arachnida; order Ixodida; family Ixodidae; genus Dermacentor; species Dermacentor andersoni. The sequence continues at coordinate 35,290,967 of NC_092818.1, forward strand.
ATATGCCTGTGTTGGTGGACATTAAATTTGACAGTTCGGGCAATTCACCCTTCTGTCTTTTCTTAAATGAAAGCCCACCATGGAAATAGCACAAACAATAAATTGTTATAAAAAGTTCCGTGCATGACTAAGGCGAACTAAAAAAAGTTTGACAGTGCAGAAAGCTTAGCTTAAAGCAGCATAGCTTGGCAAAATTTGGCATTCGAAATACAAGCGGGAAAAAGAAGCTAGCAAAAAATATGGTTGATCGCTCTTTCATAGGAATCAGTGGACTAAAAAAGTGAAACATGTCGTCACAGAAGCGGTTGCATGTTTATTGTACACCAAGAATTAAGCTGCAAGTAGTCACAGACGGCACCCTACCACTGCACAGGGATATTCGACAATTGCCACAAGCGAACGTAGTGGAACTACTTGTGACCGCGAAACATCCCCTAAAGACACTGCATTTCACGCGCTGGACCACTATGTACATCTGCCATTAACCACAGTCGTTCGAAAGCTGTACAAGGGAAACCGAATCTGTCTTTATAAATCACTTCGTGAACTCGCGCTCTGCTACAGTGTCCTCTTGGCAATTGGCGTCCTGCTGCCGAGGTGCTTCATCAAAGGTACGAGCATTTTGGTCTGGCTTCGCAGTGTCTTGGGTAGCCACTTGTTATGTGCTCAGCTTCAGGAATGTGAGTGGCAGAGTTTGTAGCATGCACCGCAAACGTACAAAGGCATTCTGGCTAAGGCATTCACACTGGCGTGTCTCTCGCCAGGCCAAAGCGAGATTTGCCCATTGACTTTGTTGCCTTTTTGTCCCGCTTAACTCCACAGTTTTCTTAGTTGGTGGCATCACAACCAAAGCAGCATGTAACTATTGCTTATGCATGTTAAAGCTGCACTCCGTAGGTGGCGAGACGTCACAGGCTAATCCGACACGAAAGATCAACAATGTGGGAAAACGGTTATATACATGAAAGTTTTTTATGCCAGGGTACACCATCAACTTTCTGTAACTGATGTGACGTCGGCGTGAACACGTCAAATATGGTCTGTGATGACAGGGATGGCGCCGCCACGTAGGAGCGGTAAAACAAAGTACAGCACCATGATACTAACGGCCACCGACAGTGAGCGTTTCGGTAGTCTCACTGCAGTGGAGGCTTCATCACCGTGTAGCCTGATGTAGGCAGTGTAGGCCTTCAGCTGAGTTTACCACGCAGCTTCCGCACGTGGTTTGACTTTCCTGTCTAATTAGCCTGTGACTCCTCGTCGTCTATGGAGCGCAGCTTTAACATGCATCATCAGTGCTTACGCACCGCCTACTGCTTCGCTCATGATGGCACCAACTAGGAAAACTGCAGCACTAAGCGACTCAGAAAGGCAATGACGTTGACAGGTGAATCTCGCTTTAGTCCGGCTACAGACACGTCAGCATGAAACAGAACGCATTCACGTGTTTGTGGCGCAAGCTGTGAGCCCTGCCACTTCCATTCCTGAAGCTGAGGGCGTTGCAACTGGCTGCCCAAGACACTACAGGGTCAGGCCAGAAGGCTAAGCAAGCCTCCAACATGGTCGCCAACCTGCAAATCATGTCCCTTTCGCTACAGTGGACCATGAGTTCACAAGGCAGACATGGAAGAGCTTCTCTGAAGACACACTTAACTTTCGTGTTCTACAAATTCCTACGAAAGAGGAATCAACCATATTTTTTTATACTAAAACTGAAAATGCCGCCACTACCACTTTCCCAGCATGACCCCTGAGATTAGGCAGTGCCCGAAATATGATATATTGTCTTGAAGGAGCTGTATAAGAACTTGTGTCATAGCCGTGAACCCCAAAGTGCATGCATCAGCTGCTTAAATGCTGCTTAGAGGCTGCTACTGTAATACAAAAATTATGCAATCAACTGAACTGTTATTTTGTCGAGTGAGCAGACACAAGAGATGACTGCAATGCAACGCTTTCTAAAATGTAAGCGTACCTCGAAATACCAGGCTGCATGGCCTCGCACACAAATTCAGGTTTTCATGCATCACAACTTCTCTTGCCATGAAGGAAAAAGGCAGACCCCAAGGCATAATGAAATTACCTTCCCATCATCTCTCTCACTGTCGCTCGCAGTCTGAAGGCTCTCGGGCAGTTCGCTTATGAGAGCGTCCTCTAGCTTCTGTGAGGTCCAGGGTTCTCCTACACTGACAAGCATTTGATAGGGATAATAATTGGACACAGACAAAAATAAAGGACATGTTACGTATTACACATTGCAAAGCAAAGTAGCGACACTGGTAGAAGTTTTAAAAGTAGTGAATGCAACTTTGACAAATTGAGAAAGCCTGACAACGATACCTCTCAAAGTAATAAATGCAGTGAAAGTGTATTCTCCCGTTTTATCCTGAAGCCATTCTTTGTGCAGTTTTCAACATGCTGTTTATCTCTTGCTTTGCACTCATTGGAGTCGCTTTGCTCGAGGCTTCCACCTGCACTGCCTTAAGTAGAACCTAGCAGTGGCGCATTAGTTTGAGATCAGGCTTCAGTAAAGCGAAAGCAAGTTGTGATGTAGAGCAGCTGTAGCAGACTACCAGAACTCAAGTTCTATGTTCATAATTTTGCAACGTTGCTAGCTGTGAACAATTATATTTAAGCATTTGCAATAATTTTTTACAACTTGTAAAGTGGGGGTGATGTGTGACAATTCATTCTACAGCACTACTTTAAGTAACAAAACAATTAATAACCAGGCTATTCTGTAATAATTCAGTATAATGGCAGAACAACAAAACTCCAGTCAAGAAAGGAAGTGCGTGGATGCTAACTGTTAATGGTGCTCTGCAACACGAGACGCATTAGCAAAATCTATTGCACATGTCCATAAAAAGAGATTGTAAACAAAAAAGGATGGATGCGTGATCAATAACTGATGGGTTTTATGCATTACAAGCCACGCTGAAAGTGCAGATTAAACTCCAAAGGTACCTATCATGTAGCAGGGAATAAAATTATCCCCACGAGACCTCAAAGGAGCCCTGCAATTCTTCCAAGGAAGCTTGATGAGCGGAACCAATAGCCCCATCATGACACAGTGATTTTGTGCCCTACATGTGAAGCAAATGGCATTAAAGAGAGGCAATATGATGATTGATTAAAATTCCATCTGCAATTTGTGATCGCACAATATTGCGAGTACTGTGAGATAAAAAACAGGTACATAAAAATATATGTGCATAAAAAGAGCATGCTTAAGAAAACATTTTCACCGAGCTCATCTGGAACCATGTGCTCACCGCTGCTGCATGGCAGTACATATTGAGGCAAAGAAACAAAAATGTTGAATTCGCTTTACTGCCAATTTTAATTGATTAGTTCTGTTTAAACCAACAAATGCTTACACACAATCACACTAATTATTCAAGCAATGCATCAACCAAGTTATAACAAATGTTATGAGTCTCACTGATACAAAGGCTTTCTTTTATCCACAGAGCGCCCCAAGCTTTAAATGACCTTAAAAGAACGCTAGCTGAAAGGAACTATCCCCAAGTTGCTCTCGATAGAGCTCATGATGCCGCGTCAAATTCGGAGATAGTCGAAATTGGCGAAGAAACAGGCCACACCAGAATGAGACAGACCTCCAGCCTTTATAACAAAATATTCTACTGCACTCCCAAACACGAAAATACCATCCAATATTATCAAGAAACGAGCGTCTGAGGAAAGCGTTCCCGGATATACCTAGGGTTACCTATCGCTGCAACAGGAACGTTAAAGACATGTTGGTGCTCGCAAAAGTCAGCCAACAGCATTCCCCCGTCATAAAAGCATGCTGCCGCTCCAGGTGCAAAACCTGTCGGCACCTTCAAAGTGACATTAAAATTGAAAGCACCGCAAATAGTTATACAGTTGCCGACCGTTTATTCGGACCTTACGGGGACTGCGGAAATGCCCGAACGAACAGGTGTCCGAAAAAGCAGAATAAGAAAAAAGAAGGAAACCTTTTTTTTCGCGCACTTATTCGGGCTCGGCAGTATGCTTGAAAAAATCGTGAATGCGCAATTGCACTTTGTTCCGTTTACGCGCAATCAGATAAGCCTGAATCTCGGAGAGGGTCGTACGGTCACTATAGGCGGCTGAAAGCGCAGTCACTGCTTGTGCACGCTCCGCATGCGACGGCAGTGTGGCACATGGTGCGTCACCTTCGGACTCAGAGTCGTCGTCCGGTGGTGCAGCAGAAATCTGACGAATGATCTCGCCGTCATCGAGTTCCACGCATGTCAGTACAGCAGCGTGACTACCTGTGAAGCTGTCAAATGACACGGTGTCCGGAACCACTGCACAGGTCTAGGCAGAACACTTTCGGCGTAGGTAGGGTGCACATCGGATGGCGACCAATCCTAGACTCCTGGCGCCCACTTGCCGGCGTTCCCCAGCACAGTCTGCGCGGGCACTGCCGGTGCCATTGGACACTTGACGCTATGTTTCCGTTTGCCACGTTTCATCACCGCAACCTCGACACAGAACACAAAGCAAACATCCCCACGCCGTCATGCCGACACCAGTCGCACAAACGAAAACGTGGCCTACTCGCACAGTCGCGCACGAAGAAGCAAACGAATCAGCTGCTAGATTGTCTTGGCATGGCTTACTAACCTGAAGCCGGAACTGCTGTAGCCATGAACCAGGCAGAAACGATGATGATGAGCGGGGATTTGCAGTAGCGCCACTTCATGGGGCAGAAAGGAGGCTCTTTTCAAAGCAACAATGGCGTTCAGCAAGTCGAACCATGCACCTGTCAGAGTGGGTGCATGGTCCTTTCGATCGAGTTGGCTCAAGGAGGGCCTAAAAAATCAGACGAGAGATTGCAAGGTGTCTGAACTGTCGGCAATTGTTACGCATTATAGCCTATGGGGAGAATTGCGGTGCAGCGAAGCAGACTGAATAATCGAGGATGTCCGAATTTTTGAAGTCCGTAAAATTAGTCAGCGACTGTACACACGCATTCAAATCTATCTTCACTTGTAAAAGTTCGAATGTGATTTATATGCTTGAATGTTAATTATGTAAGAAAGAATACATCGGCCAAACAAGACAATAAATGAACGTCAGAATAAACGGACATCGTGTGGACACAGCTAAACAGCTTCCCAAAGCCGTCGCTGAGCATCTCAGCCAACCAGGGCATAACTTTGATGAACTTAAACACTTGATGTTACAGACAAATTTTCGTTCTGAATGTGAAAGAAAATGCAGAGAATCATACCTTATCCATAGGTTCAAAACATTGCAACCAGTAGGCATAAACGTTCCGAAGGGAGCTTTAGAATCAATTCGCTATGCTAAATTTCAAGATATAGACAACAACACTTAGTTTGGTTTCTTAGATTTTTTTTTCTTTTTCTTCATTTTTTCCTTCCTTTTTTTTCCAGCTAGCGTCTTAGACGCCGCTGGCATGCAGGCTAATACGCGGGTGTTGACACGTGCTTGACATTCGGCCGTGTCACTGGCCCTGTGCACAGAGCTCCTTTATTCTCAATTCGACAGGCTGACACACCTTCGCTCATTGCCGAACCCACCCGCCTTACACCCTCTCCCCTTTAAAAGAAGCCCACCTATATATACTGTGGCGAGGAAAGCATACGTCGCCTTGAAGAAAAGTCCACTTGTCGAAATGTTAGCTCCTGCTTTCACCTTGTTCTCGTTCTACTCATCGTCTTGAATTTCCATCTCCCGCCTTCCCCGTGTTTTTTCTGCAACTTAGAAACACTGATAGACAACAGAAACTATCAAATGAACTGCTGATATTGAAATAATGACAGCTACCCATAAAAATTAGCCTTAAAAAGTGGAGACTAGTGATGGCTTCCTGAAAAAAATAAGGTTGGCTTGGAAAAAGTCAAGGCATGTCTAGATAAGGCTGTGCTTATCTGAAAGTTTTCCACACAGATGGGTGTGAACATTATAAATGTGTGAGCCAGCACATTGAAAAGTGCTACAGGTATGCAGGTGAGTATCGGTGAAAGTCACTCTAAAAAAACATGAGCGAGTGCACACATAAAATATTGGTTTGCAAGAGCAAGTGTCTCCCAATATTTTTCTGAGAACTAAGCAATGTCGTCAGAGAAATCTTACCAAGCTGGTCTCGCAGGAACACTGTGGGTCTGTCGAAGAATGCAGTAGCAGTGCTGCATCCTGAAGATAATGCACAAGGAATGTTACTGCAAATCAGTTCTGCAGAAATTCACGAACTAGAGGAAGCTTCATGAAAGTGAAAAAATGTCATGCACCCAACAACGGCCTTCATATATTACTAGCCCATACATAACTGCACATCCACTTATGTTAAATAGGCAGTGCGAGGCACGGCTTGCGGACAAGGCAAAAGAGAGCCAAGTGGCTCTCCTGGACCAAGCCCAGCGAGCCGCACGCGCCAGTGGAGCCCTGGACTAAGGGTCCAACCACACTCCCCTACTTTTCTTCTTGAAAAATGAAGTTTCTTTCCTTCCGTCCTTCCAACAGTGGTACGAAGCTCCAGAGGAAATTTGTAGCTTTGTGCTGCTGTGGGGTGGAGGACAACTTTTTTACTTTCAACAATAACACTGAACAACAGTTACACACAAGGATGGCAAACAACAAAAAACTGGCCCTGTCCACGAAGTATTATCTTACTCAAAGGCTGCAAATCTTTTGACCAACTGACACCAGATAGCCCGTCACTAGGTTCTGCAATGATAACACATCGGCAAGTCGTTGTATATTACTTTCCTACATTACAAAGTAAACATATCAATGCAGCAACTTGTAATGACATGGCTGATTAACTTCTTTTGGACTTTGAACAAGTAACCTACTCGAGAGCAAACTTTACCTTGAACAGCATTCACAACGTTCTTCCCCTGCCTTGTCCCGTAATGGATCCAAGAGCCCATGATATGGTAATGTTACAGGCTCCAGCACTTGTTTCTTCCATTCCTTCTGCATGGAATATTTCTAAATTTGCTCAGGTGCATTTCACTGAAAACCTGTGGTGTTCTGCCAACTAGTGCACTGCAGACAAAGCCATGGTATACAAGAGCTGTGCTCACTGCTCACTGGGTGTAGTGCGAACTTTTGCTTGAATTCTCACCTGTTGTAGGCACATATCTATGTACTATCTTCTAGACATGATCATCACGTGTACACATTTGTTCACAATGTCTAAACCTGGAGCCGCTTGTGAGCCATTTACTGACAAGAAAATGTGTTTATATTGTCACGTGGTCGTGACGTCAAAGAACACAGTAGAAATACTGTGAAAGGCAAAACTAGCTTTTACTGGGCGAACCTGTGCCCACAAAACAGGCTACACTCAAAGCACAACGAGAGCGGCGAACACAGTCGGCGATCGTCGTAAATCTGATCAGCGGGTCAAGCGCGTCGGCTTTTATATAGCAGTCATCGAACGTTCCAGTCTAATCGTTCGGACCCGCGTGCCTTCCACAAAGCTCTACACCATTCGCGTCACGCGATGAAATCAGATAATACAAGGTTCGGCGACAACAGACAGCGGATAGAAGCATCGATAACTTTCCAGAAACTTCGGATACATGCAGCCGCGTCCCGCGCTGTGCGATAACATTTGTTCGGCGGCGAAACGTGGGCGCCCGATAGAGATAAGTACACGTGTCAATAGGTACAGGGTCGTCCTTTTTGAAAGGGAACACGCGAGCGCATGGCCTGTGCTCTGCGGCGGCTGCCTAGAGCGCCGGTCAGTGGCAGCAAGCGGAAGCACGTCCACTTTTGGCGTCATCTATTGATGCTGAGAATGACTAGGCATGGCCGATTGGAAGCGCCTACTGGACTCCCTTCCCCGTACTACTGATGCGCAAGGAGCGGGGCTTGCAGCGCAGCGTCTGCTGCTAGCAAATCGCGCTCGCGCTGCAGGCCCCGCTCCTTGCACATCAGTAATGCATCAGTAATACGGGGAAGGGAGTCCAGTAGGCGCTTCCAATCGGCCATGCCTAGTCATTCTGACCGTCAATAGATGACGCCAAAAGCGGACGTGCTTCCGTTTGCTGCCACTGACCGGCGCTCTAGGCAGCCGCCGCAGAGCACAGGCCACGCGCTCGCGTGTTCCCTTTCAAAAAGGACGACCTTGTACATAGGTACCCCTGACCCAAGATGGCAGGCCACTGCATCCTGCAGTGCCTGTTGCAAGCACATAGCATCTAAGGTCATGTACACGCATTAAACATGACCTTCTTTCAATGAGTTGATTCATGGGTTTCAACACCTCAAAGCAACACTGAAGCTAGGAGAGATGCCATAGTGGAGGATTCTGGAATTTATTTGGCCACATGAGCTCTTTAATGTGCACCTAAATCTAAATACATGAGTGTGCTTGCATTTCACCCCCTTCAAGATGAAGCTTCCATGGACAGGAATCGAACTATCAACCACATGCTTAGCAGCACAATGCCAAAGCCAATGAGCACCAATTTACGGGCCTGAAGTACCTTACTATACAGTAAAAAAATTATCGCGCAAACCAGGACGACCACAAAATGAGAGCGACACACACAGAAGTGCTACTAACTACTACTTTTATTTTCCCGCCACAATGCACATATATACACCATGGTCACACATGCACAGATGTGATCAAAATAAGGACATCACTTACGCCAGGCAATTAACAGATATGTGAGCTTAGAAAAACTGGCTGTGGCTTAGCTAAGGTTAACCCCAGGAAGCGAAGCATACTAGCCTTTATTTTAACGCGACAGCGTTAAGGAGCTCGTGTCGCAGAAAAGCCGGTGTCGTCGGCGTCGGCTCAGGCGTGCGGCGCTTGCTCAGGCGCACATTTCGTTGTCGCGCCGAACGCTGTGTTGCTGGACGCTCACCGCGTCCGATGCGGGGTGCGTAGTCGCTGCGCCGTAGCAAAGCCACCAAGAAACAGTCTCTGTAGCACGCCGCAACCTTCGCTTCTCATTCCAACGAGCAGCTCTTCATGGACCTCTTCATGGACCTCTTCATGATGCAGTTTGTTTAACAAGTCACGAATGTTGGAACTCTAGTATATTCTCTTGCTGAGTCGGTATGAACATGCTGCATCATCATGTCCGCGTTGGTTCATAACCGCTGTTGTGACCATAGACTATAATTAACAAAAGTTTAATGTAAGTGCACAAGTGAGTTGCAAAGAAGGCGCTTTAGTTAGCGTGGGAATGATTGCTTATGTGGATTTGTATAAACAATCTCTATTTCGCTTTGCACATTATCGTCACTTTGTATTTTATATAATTTATTGCAATTTTACAAATATTAATAAATAAATAGGAGCATGTCCGCTTGGCAAATTTAATCAGGGGACCTCGAGCCCAGTAGTAGTATATTTAAACCACTACGCCACTGGTATGTCCTTCGGCAAGCCCCATAGAACACCTTTCGGGATTCCTCTTGGGCAAGCAACCGTGATGAGGCACTTGAATTTTGATTTGGCCGTCTATCACTGAGTCAACGGTGTGGCAACTGTGTAAAAGTTCTCGACCGCGCACTCGACTAGCTAGCCGCACACTTGGTTAAAAAAATCTAGCTCTGGTCGACAACGGCCCGCCAATGTGCCACTGTGGCCTAGAAGCACTTGATGCAAAGTAAGGCACAGGCGCACGGTCACCCCAAGCGGCTCCCCCGAAAAAAGGGTACCTTGCGAAGTTGAGGGAGCAAACAGACACACAACCTGTATCTTTAATATGCAATTTTTTTCTCTGCGACACAGGCTGCTGTAGACTGCCGGGGTCGTAAGATGTTGGGTTCGAGGCGGAGGGGAGACGCCTGTGGTTAGCGAAGGGGGTCGAACCGAAGGTGGCAGCGAGGCTGCAGGTATGCAGCCCACCGCTTGCGGGTCTGTCTCCTCAGTGTTTTCGAGGTACCTCGGTTTCTGAGAAAAACGAGGCCTGGTAGTGATGGCTCCGTGTTCGTTGCTTGCACTCGACCATCCTGTGCAATCTCGTCCCGAGAGGGTCTCATCAGTCTGACTAGCTTCAGCACTTGCTGTCCGATGCCAATTTAAATTGTTTAATCTGGCTTGCATGGGCGTTTGTGACATATTCTGGCCACGTCGATCCCTTTGATATTTGTAGGTTCGAGATGCAGTATGTGGCTGCAGGTAGCACTTCTGTAACAATGTGTGGGCCTCTGTGTTTACGTTAGGTATTTGTGGGCTGTACTATCTCATTAATTGTTGTGTTTATGGAGGCGGTGGTAGTAGATCACCTTCTTGTATTTTCCTTGCTTTCTTCCGCGTGAGAATGGGGTTGCTGTATGCGCAAGTACTATACAGAATAATCTATATGGTATCAACTCATCAGCAATCGCTCTCCTTGCACGCCTCTGGTAGTAGGAGCTACGGTATGGTGCCTGGGAAACCGGCTTGCTTCGAGGGAGCTCGACGATTTTCTTTTCAATGATGCCGGTCCACCCCAGTTCTTTGATTCGCAGTGCGCAGCAATTATGCTTGTTAAGCAATATGCAGGGCTGTGTTTTTTCCTATCCATAGATGATCGAGCCTACAATATTATGGTCTCGGTTTATCAGTTGAAGCGCATGGACGTACTCATTGGCGGTCCGTAAAACTTGCTCTGGCATGTTGCAAGGAGCGGGTGGACGCATGAGTATTTGTCCTTGCTTCATGTGCAACTTGTCATTGCTATAGCTCGCAACCAGGGTGCTGAAAACAGCAGGTGCATCAAGAGAAGGTGTTCCCGATACAGACAGAACCGTACACGGGGAAGCCTCATTGTTTTCGTGACATTTGACCACTTCTCTTGTTCTTTCTAATTCTGCGACAACACCTGTCATGTCTTGTGCTTGCCTTTGGTTCAGCACATGGGCACATCCACCGCTGTAGACGAGGAGCAGACTGGGCAGGTCGATCACGTCAGTGCCAATAATGAGATCCGGTCCAACAAAGGTGTCACTATGTATCAGTGGACGGCAGGAAGTTCAACATCATCAACACGCACCTTTAAATCTTGTTCGCCGAGGGATGGTTGCTTTCCACCGACTCCGGGTATGGACGCTCTGGGAGGCGCCATAAGCTCGCTATTCAGCTGCACGGCAAGTGTCAGCTTTATCAAGCTCACATTGAAACTCGTATCGAGAAGGGCGATCATCCATTCGCCGTCAATACAAACGCTTTTGTACACCCTTTTTGAAGACGTGGTGCATACAGTGTTAGTCACATTACCTGAGCAGCCCTGATGCGGACACGATCTTGCGCTGTGCCCATCACGGTTACATTTCGTGCAATAGAGTGGGCGCATTGCCTCAGCACAATGACTCGACAGGTGGCCCCTTAGTTGGCAGTTGTAGCAACGCAACCCATCTGCGCGGCGCCCTCCTTCTTGCATGCTACATTTGACTACTGAATCATCTACATATGCTGACACAGGACACGGCTGATGGCTGCTACTCCATCGGCTTCAGCTGTCGAACTGATGTGCCGATGAAAATTGTCTTTTGCGGCTTTCTATAAAGTATAATTGGGTTGTGATAGCTTGAACCAACTCGTCCACACTTTTATAACTTCTGTCTCCTAATGCGAAACTCATCCCATTCGACCAAAGACATCTGATAATCTTGACAATTGTATCGGGAAGAGTTAGCTTCACGCTGGCGCACACTTTTTTTCCTTTTCTCAGACGTACTTCGTCACATCCTCGTCACGACTCTGCACTCATTCGACCATTCTCCTCCATAAGCACAGAAGGCTTTTTCCCAGTGACGAAACCTTGCAGCTTGAGGTGAGCAGCAGTTAGTCCTTGATGTTCAGGCCATTTGCCTACGTCGGCAACGCGCGAGAGTGTTTCCAGCCAATCTTCGGCACTGATTTGGCCGCTGTCTCCAGTGAAGTTTGGAATTGCGGTAGCGAGGTCCGGTCTCGTATGAACAGTTGTCGCAGTCGATGGAGCATTCACCATCTCCATCATGCGGGCCATTGCAGAGAAGGCCTCGGTGAGCTGTCCAAAGATGATGTTGCTCGGGCCTGGATCCGGCTGGAATGATGGTGTTAAGGGAGCAGAATTAGAGCCGCCGAGCTTCCGAACCTCCTCATGCAGTCAGGAAAGTTGGGCGACATTTTCTTGGAGCTGGTCTGGTGTGCTGTGATCATTTCGTTGCCTGCTGTCCCGTTGAAGCTCGGTCGCGCTCGTCAGCTGTTAAGCAGCGCATGATTGTGCAGCAAGACGTGTGTAGTATGGATGTTCGTCATCCTGGCTCATCTTGACGCGCTTGTTGAGACTGACGAGAGTTCAAGCGCACGCATTTCCTGCCGGTGATGTTCCCTTTCTTCGGCATTCCGTGCAACGCGCACAGCGTCGGATGAAACGGCGCAGCGCGACGAGACGCTAAGTGAACGACGAATTCAATCCGTAAGCGTAAGTCGAGGCAGCGGAGGAATGGAGAACTGTACGGAAGATCTTCCTTCATTTCGACCCAATGCACCGTGTTTCGAAGGATGTCGTAATATTTCGTATACGCCAGTGGCCCTCTGATGTTCGGTCCTTGTATACAGGGTGATCAATTTTTTTTATGTGTTACGGATATTTTAGAGATCGCCTTTTAAAGAACCCACTTCTGAGTGTAAAAAAATTCTCGACCGTGGACTCAGCTATTTAACCGCGTACTTAGTTAAAAAAGTAGTTGTGGTTGACAGCGGCCCACGAATGTGCCCCTGCGGAACAGAAACGTGCGACGCAAAGTAAGGCGCAGGCGTACACTCGCCCCAAGCCGCTTCCACGCAAAAAGGGCGCCTCGAGAACATGGGGGAGCATACAGACACACAACATTTCTCTCTGAAGCGCAATTTTAGTCTCTGAACGACACAGGCTACTGTACACTGCCAGGGTCGCAAGATGCAGGGCTCGAGGCAGAGGGGAGATGCCTGCGGTCAGCACAGGGGGTCGAACCAGAGGTGGCGGCGAGGCTGCAAGCATCCAGCCCGCTGCTTGCGGGTCTGTCTCCTCCGTGTCTTCGAGGCACCTCGGTTTCTGAGAAAAACGAGGCCTGGAAGTTAAGGCGCCGTTTTCTTTGCTTACAACTTATTACCTATACAGTAGACAGCTGTTAATTCAAACTCGAGGGGGCCCGAGTATTTTGTTTGAATTATCCGATGCAGGTATGAATATGTCTTGGGGCAGCACATCAACTTATACTGTAATGAAATATCCATTTATACACAAACTGAAAATAAATTGGAAATTCGTGACTGCTCTTTGCAGCAAGCGACTTCAAAACAAAACTTTTTCTATTCCAACAAGGACAGCTTTCCTGCTTGTGGTTTTTACCGCTTTGGCAGCGTCGACAGGTAGTTGGCTCCAATTTCATATGAACGCAAATGTTCAGCTAGATGTGACTAAAGCATCTCATACTTCGGGTATGGACAAGCAAGAAGTTTGAATGAACAGATTTAACCGAATGGCGCAGTTTGAAATAATTGGCTTTAAATACGGCGACAACATTGTGGGCCAAACAAAAACTTGTAGATTTCTTTAAATGAACTGAGAGTACAAAATATCAAATTTAATTATGATGAGTTTACTGTACAGTCAACAGGTGTCATATGCCCAGCTGTAGTTTTGTCTCAGTCCCAGCTGGTTCTCTTAACACCGCGCTGATGGTCACATGGTCCGCTTGCCTCCGTGTTTGTCTTGTCTGATGACGGCAGTGCACTGCTTGCATAGTCGCTTGCAGCAGCAGGTGGGCATGTAAAACATAATTAGAGGACCACTAGGAACACGGAGCAAAACATAAAAGCACATGGCAGTGCAGGCGACTTTGTGACTAGGGCCTGCCCGTGTGCACAACGGCCCGTGCCGCGTACATTAGGGGCACGCTAAAGGTGTCCTGGTGGTCAAAATTATTGCGGAGTCCCCCGCTATGGCGTGCCTAATAACCAAGTCAATGTTTTGGCACGTAAAAGATCAGAATTCCAGAATTCCTAGTTTTGAGAGTGAATTATCCACTTGAATCCTGATATAGTTAATTGAACTCTGGCACGAAGTGCAAGGATTGATGTAGAAGAAAGTTTGCTGCTCTGAGATCAGTGTTTAGTATGTTTCTCTATTCTACACACAAGTGTTATAACTTTTTCGGCAGGCATAGTTTACCAACCTAATTAGTCGCCATACTATAACATGACCTAGTGACCATGTTGAAGAATAATCAATCGAAGCAAAAACGTTGCAATGGACGCAGCTGTTGACGATGGTACCACTGCCGTTTCCGCGTAACGGGTCAGATGGTCGACACATACGATCACCCATCGGTTCTCGTTAGATGATCGGGGAAATGGGCCCAGAAGATCGATACCCACTTGTTGAAATGGCAGGCGAGGCGGCGGCAGAGGTTGGAGAAGACCTGGCGGAGCGGTCGTAGGGCGCTTGTAGCGTTGACATTGTTCGCAACTGGCGACGTAGTGCTTGACTGTGTCCCGCATTTTGGGTCAGTAAAAACGCTCCTGCGTCCGGTTCAAAGTTCTGATGAATCCTAGATGGCCAGAGGCCATATCGTCGTGCATGGCTCTCAGTATGTCCGTTCGCAGACTCTGCGGCACCACCAGAAGGAAGCGTGCGCCTTTAGCTGAATAATTGGTCTTGTAAAGCAGGCCGTCGCGGACACAAAGTCGACCGGTGGTTCCAGGACGCGATGCGGCTACAAATAGAGGTTCCAAACTAATATCATTTTCCTGCTCTGCTTTGAAAGTCGTCGAGTCTGGGAATGTAGAAGAAATGGGAGCAAAACAGTCATCAAAATTGTCTGCGTCACACACCGTTGTCGTCAGAGGAAGGCGGGAGAGACAGTCCGCATCTGCGTGGCGACGCCCGGACTTGTAGGAAATAAGGAAGTCGTACTCCTGCAGTCGAAGAGCCCAACGTGCCAGTCGTCCGCTCGGGTCACGGAGATTCACCAACCAGCATAACGCGTGGTGGTCAGTAACGATAGTGAACGGGCGTCCGTAGATATAGGGCCGAAATTTGTGGACAGCGAAAACAGCTGCCAAGCATTCTTGCTCGGTCACAGTGTAATTGCGTTTCGCCTTAGTCAAAGAGCGACTAGCAAAAGCCACAACGTGTTCAGCTCCGTCATGACGTTGCACTAGTACGGCACCGATGCCGATGCCACTGGCATCAGCGTGCACTTCCGTAGGTGCGGATACATCGAAGTGACGCAATATGGGCCCTGACGTTAGCATAAATTTTAGCTGGCGGAACGCGTCGTCGCAACCGATGTCCAGTTGAAAGAGACGGCTTTTTGGAGAAGACATGTTAGGGGGTACACCACGTCAGCGAATCTTGGGACGAAGCGCCGAAAATACGAGCACAGGCCCAAGAAACTCCTCAACTCCCGCACTGACTTCGGTGCTTCGAAGGAGCTGACTGCCTCAAACTTCCGTGGATCTGGCCTCACACCGTTTTTGTCGACCAGATGCCCAAGTACCAACGTCTCCGTTTCCCCGAAACGACATTTCTTGGAATTTAGGATCAAGCCGGCTTGTTTGACACAATCCAGAACAAGACTGAGACGGCGGTTATGCTCACTCAATGTGCTGCCAAAAATCACCAAAACGTCGAGATAGCAGAAACAAATTTCCCATTTAAGTCCTCGGAGGAAAGTATCCATGAATCGTTCGAATGTTGCTGGCGCGTTACAAAGGCCAAACGGCATAACGTTGAATTCATAAAGACCATCTGGTGTCACGAAGCCCGTTTTCTCCTTATCGTCTGGGTGCATGGGTCTCTGCCAATACCCTGATCGCAAATCCAGTGATGAAAAGTAGGCAGCGGAATGTAAACAATCGATGACATCATCAATTCTAGGAAGTGGATACAAATCCTTTTTGGTGACTGAATTCAGTTTCTTGTAATCAACGCAAAACCGCCACGATCCATCCTTCTTTACTAAGATTACTGGTGCTGCCCACGGACTAGAGGACTCTTGAACAACACTTTTCCGCAGCATGTCTTTCACCTGTTCAGCAATATCTGCGCTCTGTTGCAGAAACGCGGTAAGGGTTTTGCCGAATAGGGTGCACAGATCCGGTGTCAATTCTGTGGCGAGCACGGGAACGAGGGAGTGAAGCCTGCTTGTCGCCTTGTGCGAAATCGAATACAGAAAGATGTGCCCACAAAACTTCTGCGGGAGCGTGGCGCTCATTTGAGCGCAGCGCCTTGTTGATCATCCATAAGATCTGCTCTTCAGAAGTGCTTTGGTGAGGATCGCTAGTACGAGACTGCTCCTCCTCGCTTAGAACTGTAATGGAGCTGTAAGTAATCTCGTCGAATTCAGCGAGCTTCATATCACGCGGAAGAACAGCAGGGACGCAATAACAATTGAAAGCCCACAAATTTGAGACGCCATTCACTACTTTCACGACAGAGCGTGGTACGAGTACATCTTTCTTTGCGCAGCTCGACGTAAGTGGCTGGACTTGCGCGTCAAACGATGAAAGGTCGGCAGCAGCGAAGTTGACAGGGATGCGTGACAGCGACCAAGGCGGTACGAGCAAATCCTTCGAAACAACACAATAGTTTTTCACTGGTAAGGATGTGTCGGCAAGGGTGC
Source organism: Dermacentor andersoni (assembly GCF_023375885.2). Taxonomy (NCBI): domain Eukaryota; kingdom Metazoa; phylum Arthropoda; class Arachnida; order Ixodida; family Ixodidae; genus Dermacentor; species Dermacentor andersoni. The sequence continues at coordinate 35,307,554 of NC_092818.1, forward strand.
CGAGAAGCGCGCTATTCAATGTAATTTCGCCTGTGCCACAGTTAACGGATGCGCCACAATCCTGAAGAAAGTCAATCCCGAGAATCACGTCATGAGTGCACCGCGGTAGTACGAGAAATTCTGTTTTAAGATCTTCTCCTCCCAACAAAACACTTGCAACACAAATACCAAGGGGAACTAGGCACTCTCCACTGACACCACGAAACGTCACATCACCATTCCACGGGAACATAACTTTCCGACCCAGCCTGTCCTTGAAAGTCACACTCATGACGAAAACAGTAGCACCAGTATCCACTAATGCTGTTGCAGGTATACTATCAATTAACACACGCACTTTGTTTTTCACCATCATAATAGGCAGAGGAGTATTTCGCAGAGACGCAGACTGTCCGGCGACCTTACCTCCATCGGTCGCGCCGGCTAGTTTCCCGACGGCGGTGGTGACGCAGCACGTCGCCGTGGTGACGGTGACCGGCGACGTGCTGTTGAACGGCGACGTGAGTTGGTAGTGGCCCATATCTTGTCTGTCGGCGCCGGCGACAAAAACCAGCAAGGTGTCCTGAGGCGCCACAGCTGTAACACACAGGTGATGCGCGACCGACGTTGTCAGCCTCGGTGTCAACGCTGGGACGCTGCGAATAATAAACGTGTTATTCCGAATTCCGATTCGTGGCGGTAGCTCGACGAGTTCGTTGATCGTGCGTCACGTCGTCGGGAAAGGTACGTCGGTACTCTCGCAGCTGATCGACTCGACACTCTGCAACGCCTGGCATGGCAGACAATGCGGACACAGCAGATGGATGTTCTTGAGGTTGGTTGGGAGCCCACCCAAGCTGTTCGACATCCGCCCCTTTGGTGTGTCTTTCAAGTTCTTCGCGAACAATTTGCCTTATAGTTGCCGCAAGGTCAAATTGAAAACTGTAGTTGTCATTGTCTTCAACACTCGCCACCGTTGTGACATTTGCTAACCTGCCGAACTTAGGCGTGATACGGCGGAGCTTCAAGGCCTCAAATGTGCGGCAATGCTTGATGAGGTCGGCGACCAAGGCAAGACTCTCCTTGTCGATTAAATAATTGTACACATCCTCGGCTATGCCTTTGAGAAGGTGTCCAACCTTGTCCTCTTCGGACATTCGAGGATTGACCGTTCTGCAAAGCTTCAGGATTACCTCAATGTACGTAGCACAGGTCTCACCTGGGACTTGAGCGCGCTGCAGCAATGTCTGCTCCGCCCGCTTCTTTTTCGTGGTGGAATCGCCGAAGCACTCGGTAAGGTGAGTAACGAAGCTGTCCCACGTTGTGCAGATATCTTCATGGTTCTCGAACCACACTAGTGCAGTGTCTGTGACGAACAGAACCACATTGTCGAGCTCAGCCGTGGAGTTCCAGCCGTTGTACTTGCTCACACGCTTGTTGTGGGTGAGCCATTCCTCCACGTCCTCGCCGAATTTTCCTGAGAAAGGGCGGGGCTCCATCTGATGCATCCAGACGCCGGTTGTTCGCACTGGAGCTGCCAGAGAAGGCTGTTGTTCACCGCTGTGGGACATCGGTATCTCAAGTAGTGTTGGGGGCAGTCGAGCGAGGCGTCGTCTCCGGCGTGGTACTTGCTGCAGCAGCTCCGTCGTCTTGGTAGAAGTTACCCCGGTACCTCCACCACAAAACTGTTACGGTTAATGTTAAACCGGCTTTATTTAAGGGACGAGATTGATGGTGAAGTCAAAATTGCGTCCCGAGGCTGCACACGCTAACGTCTTCTTCCTCTTCTGCTCCCCCGGCTCATGCCGTAGCAATATATATATACACGCCATGATTAGTGGCCGCTGAGTGTAAGAATTCATGCCTTCACCAGTGTTCTTTTTTGCATAATCTCTAGTGCATATGGAAAGAGATACCTTTTGTAGTATAGTGTCGCCCCCTGTCAGATCTCTGTGTTATCATACATTTATGTTTCATAGTAGTTTAGCTATATGGCGCACCCCCCTTCTGTCTTGTGACGAGCTGGGACCAATCAGGAGGTGTCACCTGGCGTGTGAAGTCTTTATTAGCAATAAACGGCCACGGGTCGGCTGAGTCTTCGTTCCGGTTTTCATAGGGAGCAGTCATAGGGAGCAGCGCGCGTTCGCTGGCCGGGGGCCCGCACTTGCCTGCCGCTGCCGACACATCGTTTGGAGACGAGGATGGGATTCCCGCAGCGGTTCCGACCGAAGCCCCGGGAAACCAACGACCTTCGTAAGTGAAGCGTCCTTTACGTGTCGGCACGGCCTGCAAACGCCGCCGACGCACTGGCGTCGCGAGGCTTACGAGCCTAGGCCTACGCGCCCCCTTGTTCTTTCGTGCCCCATTCCTGCTGCGAGCTCCGGCTTGTGTTCTGCACTGTCTCCTACACGCTACCGGGCATGGCGTCTTTTACGGCGAACCTTCCCGTTTTTTCGGAATTGCCCGGGCCACCGATATTTCCATGGTATCGATGGAAAAAAATTTTCCAGGCCCTCCTCGAAGCGGCCGGCGGTGGCGACTGGACGGATGCGTGACGAGCGTCCGCGCTCGTCAGCGCTCTCGGGCGTGAAGGACAACGAAAGTACTTTGCACACGAGGAGCAGGAAGCAGCAAGGCAGTTAACCAGTGCAGCGCCAGCGTCATGCGAAGCAGCAAGGCAGTCGACCGGCGCAGCGCCAACGTCAAGTGATGCGGTCCCGCCAGCGTCAGAGTTCCCGAAACCTTCGCCGCGCCAACATATGTTCTGGCGGACAGGCACGAATTCACCAGTCGAAGGCAGTTTGAGGGAGAAGGTTTCCTGGAAATAATGACCGCAGTGAAGGAGAAGGCGGTACAGTGCAACTTCGGCACAACCTACAACGAGCGCGTCCGAGACCAAATAATACATGTGGTAGCGAACGCCAGCGTTCGCGAAAAGTTATTGGCTCCTGGCGAAACCCTGTCCCTGGACAAGGCAGAAGAAATTGGACGCTCGTTAGAAGCCTTGCATCGAGCGAACCGCGCGTTCGGCTCCGAAAATGTACGAAGAATCGAGGCATCACAACTTGGCGTTCCGTCGACGGGCCAAGATGGCCGACTTCTTCCGGGGAGGCGCCAAGATGGCCGACGTAGTCCGGGAGGCCGCCAAGATGACGGACTTCTTCCGAGAGGCCGCCAAGACGACGGACTTCTTCTGAGAGGCCGCCAAGACGACGGGCTTCTTCCGAGAGGCCGCCAAGACGACCGACTTCTTCCGAGAGGCCGCCAAGACAACCGACTTCTTCCGAGAAGCGGCCAAGAGGGCCTACATTTCGCACATGGCTCCTCCGGGAACCGTGGTGCATGCGATCGGTGTGGCAGCACGAAACATATTGCAACGTACAAGAATTGTCCAGCAAGGAACCGGTGGTGCAACGCCTGCCACACGTTGGGCCATTTTGCATCAGTATGCCGAAAAACCCGTACTGTTAAAGACGTCTCTTCTGCAGAGACGCTGTCTTCAACTTCCGCAGGGCAGCCGTCCGTGTCTGTCTTGACGGTACGCGCTTTTGAAACTAAAAAAGATTTGGAAGTTCCGGTCGTAGTTAACGGCGTCTCCATGCGACTGCCGGTGGATACGGGAGCGTCTGTCTCATTGACGACGGCCGAAGATTTTGGAAAGCACTTTGGTCGACAGCACAGACTGTCACAAACAACAGTGGACTTGAAAAATTTCTCCAAGCAACGCATCGACATTCAAGGCCTGTTTCAAGCCACTGTCCAGTTTTTTCAAATGCCATGCTCCGTCACGTTCCACGTAACGACTACAGGAACATCACTGCTGGGTTTAGATGCCATCCAACGCTTGGGCATACAGATCGACGGTATGTCGCTGACATGTCGTCTACCATCGCTTCCTTCAGTACAGAGCCCCACAGGTGTGCCTCCGGGTTTTGATCACCTCTTCAACGACGAGTTGAGTTTCGTAAACAACCTTGTGCACCGAATTCATCGGCAGCAAGGTGCGAAACCAGTATCTTCAAAGTTGCCCCGGCTACCCCTGGCTCTCCGTGACCAGGTCACAAATGAATTGCGACGTCTCGAGGACTGCGACGTCATAGAGCGCGTCGAGGCTTCTGAGTGGGTGTCTCCACTCGTGGTGGTGCGCAAGGATGGAACCATGCGGCTCTGTGTAGATCTACGGGAACAGGACAGTCTTGTGCCTCACGTTCAAGAAAGGGTCTTGCAGAAACAGTGGCAGACTAAACAGTACGTAGACAAACGTAGAGGTGCTCAGGCAACTCGTATCAAGGTGGGAGACACCGTCAGAATAAGATTTAAGAGGAAAGGATTTTTTAAGTACAATAAATCTCGTAAAGTCAAGGCCCAGGTAGGACCATCTACTTTTCTACTCAGTGATGGGAAGACGTGGCATGTGTCTAAGTTAACCCTAGTTATGAAGGATCCAGTAGGTAGTACATTGTGTACAAGTGATAAAGATTTTTTGTACTCGTACTCAAACCTGGATAGTCATTCCGATTACTCGTCTGTCATGACATCGTCCTTTCACAAGCTTCAGTTCAGTAGTCCGTCTGACTGTATCACTTCCGAGTTTACACAGTCAGCAGTCGTCTCTGATTCCGTGGGGGAATCGGTAGCTTCCCAGGACTTGTTGGGACGTCGAGAGGAGCTTCCTGGGCAACTCTCTCCAGCTTTGAGCAACAACCAGATTCAATTGTCCAACCAGAGGGAGGGAAATAGTAGTAGGACGACTAGGTCTTTAAAGTCGACCGATACCCGTCGCAACCCCCAAAGTTCTGAGGTACGCACGCGTCCTCGTGACAGAAAACGCCCTCCGTAGCTCGATGATTTTGTTTCTATAGTGTAGAGCGTTTTTCCGTCTTCGAAATGCCACGGCTAGGGTCCTCGCTGTGACATTCAAGAGACAGTTCGCATGTTTCTTTCACACAGGTATATAATGTGTTCCTTGCTGCGGTGCAGTGAGTCTTGTGCCGTGTTCCTTGTCAGATTTTGTTTTGAGTGACTGCCTGTGTTTTGGTGCCCCAAGTCTGGTGCGCGTGTGGACTTGGGCGGGAACGAAGTAAATCTGTTGTGGACTTAAGTGCGTCCTTTGTGTGCGACTGGTGCGCGTGTGTGAACGTGGGGGAATGACCTGAAATTGCCTTTGGAGTTAAGAGCGCGTCTTGTGTGCTCGTTTCACTGTATGCTTGCTTTGTTTCCAGGGGGGATGATGTAGTATAGTGTCGCCCCCTGTCCAATCTTTGTGTTATCATATATTTATGTTTCGTAGTAGTTTAGCTAGATGGCGCACCCCCCTTCTGTCTTGTGACGAGCTGAGACCAATCAGGAGGTGTCATCTGGCGTGTGAAGCCTTTATTAGCAATAAACGGCCGCGGGTCGGCTGAGTCTTCGTTCCGGTTTTCATAGGGAGCAGTTAGCTCAGAGCCTCCTTCACTGCGTCGGCGCTCGCGCGCGTTCACTGGCCGGGGGCCTCCACTTGCTTGCCGCTGCCGACACAACACCTTTGTGCGAGAATAAACGATGACAATGACAAATGTGAAATGCTTGGTTTTTCAGCACTCTTGATTTACTTACTCTTTTAGACAGTACTGCTGGCTAGTGCTTGACAGCGGCGTTATGGCGAAAAAGGTTGTGAAATTCACCGTCATAAATAAATGCATATATATGCACTGTGTTGGAATAATGGAGGAAGGAAAAAACAGGAGAGGCCTCAAAGTTTCTGTATGCTTAAGAAAGTGTGTGGTGGAAGCCAAGGGGTGTTCTAGGCTTCCCTGTTTTGGTTTATGGAGCAAATAGCAATAGCTAAGGGAGCTAGCCCTACTCTCTAACATTTCCTTGGTGCAGTGCAATGTGTAGGGCAGCAGCGGTTAGCTCCGAGATGAGTAAAGGCGGGTAGAGAGGAAGAGCTGCTATAAAAGTTTAAGGTGCCGATCCGAGCATCAGCCGAGACTTGCATCGGCCTTTTATCTTTTTAAAGTGAAGCTTTCATGCCGCCTCCTTTAACTTTCCCACTGCTGCTGCTGCTGTCTCGCACATCGGGGGGTGGTTCAGAGCGTGTATAGACATGGAAGAATCGTGGCAGAGAAGAAAGAACTGATGCAGTTGCGAAACGAGCCTTGCCACTCTTCACTCGCGGGTCCCATACAAGGGAATGGGGGTTAGGGAAAATGTGACGTGAGAACGCAAGGAAACGCTGCTGTAGACATGGCAGCGGTTGCAGGCAAATGGAATAAATTTAAGTTCAAGTTACGGTACGGTAGGTTTCTGCTATTTTTGAAAAATAAGCACCATGCAAATTTGTCAAGCGGACAACTTACTCGGGGTGCGCTGAAGCAGAGCCACGTTAAAGCCCACCTTCAGGGTCAGGGCGACACTACGGAAGTTGTCACACGTCAAATCAACATTTCAGTGCCCGCTGCAGTAGCTTTGTGGCCATGGCAGCGATGGAGGTTATGGGTTTTATCCTGATCGCGGCAGCTGCTTTTCGACGGGGGGTGAAATAAAATATGCTCCTGGACTTAGACTTAGGGATACGTTAACGAAAAACTGCAGTATCAAAATGAATCCAGAGTCCGACACTACGGTGCGCCTCATAATCCAATTGCAATTTTGGCATGTACAGTCCCATAATTTAATTAAAGTTTAATAGTTGTACCACGATGCAATGTGCCATGTGAATCAATGAATAAGTTCAACTCTCTCTCTCAGAGGTCCTCAAGTACGGCGCAACACACCATCTCAAGCAAATGCCTCCCCGTGTGTGTTTTGTGTACTACGCAGACAAACAGCAGTGGTGCATGCAAGGTAACGTTTAACATCAACTAGCCTTCAACATCACTGTTAATTATCGTCGATCAAAGCAAGCTCCACAGAAAGCTTTGCTTACATGGATTCCCGCATTGCAAGGGATCTGCATTATATTTCTTCCTGTATGGATAAAACAGAAAGCTCAAGTAAAACTGATTTTGCCTAATGAACTTTATGAGGCTGCTGAACTAGTTTTGAATATTTGGTTTGGATTTGAGGCATTGCATAGCGATTGAAATCTACATCTAGAAGATGGCAATTCTTCATTTACCTGGTAGCTGACCAGCTTGAAGAGTATGCCAACTTAGCAGTAGAGTAGCACTCTAAAGAGCAATGTAATCAATTTCGCAGTAAGGTACAAATGATTATTATCTTGATTTTTTCAGTTCAGTAAGATCTCAACTACTATAGGCAGTTGTGAAACTTTATCCATGGTCCATGGTCTGTTGCTTGGATGTTCGTTACTAGCTGCTAGAAAAACAAAGCTGAAAAAATGTGTGCTGCTTTATGGTTGCATTTTTTTGGTGGTGCATTATGCAAAGCACCTGTATACTACAAATATCTTGTTAGTAACACTGCTGGGCAGTCTTCCTGCCACGATGCATGTATTGGCATGCCTAGTGATAAGGCATAAGTCGCTGCACCACATGAAAACACAGAGGTGAAAGGCAGAAGTGATGGTACGCAGCACTAATATATTATTTGGTAAGATATACTAGAGAGATCCCCAAGCAAACTATCACGCTGATGCCTAAGGAATAATTCTTCTAAAAAAGCAATTGGCACTGTGTTGACTGGAACATGTCGTGAACGTGATATATTTTAGAAATTGTGCATCCTCACATTGGGAGATCTCCCTGTTCTCTCTGAATAGTGCATTCCTTTACCAAATGGAGGCACACACATGCTGCTGTGTGCTGACAATCTGCCTATTTGATTGCTTAGTTCTTTTACTCGATCGTGAAGACAATGGCCAGTCTTTCTCACAGTGTTTACTACGTCATCAGCATCATCATTTATGAACACATAAGGACCCTGAACAGGGCTTTACATAAGGGGGGAGGGGGGAAGGGAACAGTGCTGAAATAACATATAATCGAGCGAATGCTATTCAACAATGAATCAACTCTGTGACAAGTACAGATCACACAAAAAAGAGGGGTACGCTAAAGAGCAGTGGAAAACACAAGGCAAAAAAAGGTAAAACACAAGGATGGGATGCAGGAAGTAATTACAAATAAGCTAACAAATGAAGAGATATTTTATAATAAGAGATTGACACCCCACTGGACATTAATATAGAAGTCAAAGTACACAAAGCATCATGTAAATCAATATCTTCTATTGAGCAAAGCCTGTAACGCAAAAGTGGTGCGAGAAAGCAAGAAATGTTTACTTCAAGTTATTTAACAAAGAGCTCAGTTAAGGACTGCCAGAATTTTCCTGGATTTCTCTGAAGAGCAACTTCTTCGTGTAGGCAATTCCAGTCTTCAATGGCTGCGGGAAGAAACGATTTGTTGAATGCAAGAGTCCAACCATGAAGACGTTGGACGCTGTTGGAGTTGAACAGGCGGCAAGAAGTTCGAGCGGGTGGCAGTAGCAGTGTACCATGCGGGTTAGAAAAGTGGTGATATACCTTATGGAAAGGCTGAGTCGTGAGATTTTGCGTCTTACTACTAAAGGGGGTAGTTCAAGAGATAATTTAATGTGGGTTACGCTCACGTGTGTGTTATAGTTTGATGAAATAAATCGGGCAGCACGATTTTCGACCGACTCGAGAGAGGTAATTAAGTAATGTTGGTAGGGGCTTCAAGTGGGAGAAGCCTATTCGAGTTTGCTCCTAACGAAGGTTCCGTAGTCTATTTTTTTTTTCTGTGCGGACAGACGTAGTGTTCCTTTATAGTAACCTATCGACCTTGAGGTATCATTTAGAACATTCGAGATATGCTCCTACCATGTCAGTTTGCTTTTAATGAGGACGCCTAGGTATAGGTAGGAGCTAGCATCTGATAAAGCTGTGGAAATAAGGGAACACTGAAAGAGCAGATTAGTTTTTTTTTTGCATGAAACAACCATGCATTTGCACTTTGAGGTATTAGGCTACATGAACCAGCGTGAGAACCACGTTTCTATTAGGTTTAGGTCGCGTTGCAGCAATGATTGATCAGTACTGTTTGAGATTCAACGATATACAACGCAATCATCAGCAAAGAGGTGAATAGATAGCGTTATTCCAGCTGACAAGACATTTATGAAGATAAGAAAGAGAAGCGGGCAAAGAACTGATCCCTGAGGGACGCCAGATACTACTTGTGCTGCTGTTGAAAGCTTACCGCCAGTGACTGTGAACAGATATCGTCCTGTTAGAAAGCTTTTGATCCATGACAAGGTAAGCAGGTCAGCATTAAGACATCTGAGTTTGGCCATGAAACGGCGATGAGCTATGCGATCAAATGCCTTTGAAAAATCAATGTAAATGATATCGGTCTGAAAAGACGAATCCAAGTTCAAGTTAAGGTCTGAAGTGAATTCAACTAATTGTGTTTCACATGATAACCCGGGGGGAAAGCCGTGTGCCTGCGGAAAAAGAAAGGGTTATTATCCAGATGACTGCCGACGTGGTTATATATGATGTGTTCCATTAGTTTGCGTGCAACGCATGTCAGCGATATAGGCTGAAAATTTCTGAGCGGTTGCTCTTTTCGAAAAAAGGGGTAACTTTCGCAGTCTTCCAGTCGCACGGAATTTCACATTTTAAAAGGGACTGCGCAAAAACTACCTGCATGATGTGACTCATCACGTCCTTAGTACTTTTAAGAAATTTCGCAGGAATATTGTCAGGTCCCGGAGCACTCAAAATTTTTAATTTGCTAATCAGGCACAAAATGCCTTCAACTGTGATGACGACCGGCGGCATTGCAGTAAAATTTGGTCTAGGTAGGGCCAGTACAACATGAACTGGTTTTGCTGTGAAAACAGACAAGAAATAGGAATTCATGACGTTAGCCCGCTGATCAAGTGGAACATCAGCCATCTGGATAAACAAGCGCAGTGTTATAGGACTAATTCTTTGGTTTTAAAATGCTCCAAAATTTTGGGGGGTTAACACTAATGATAGTTTTTAGATCCTCATGATGAAATTTGCCTTTAGAATGCCTCAAAAAACAGGCATATTCGAGCAGGCAATTTGAGTATTGTAGGCAATCTGAGTATTTCTTCCATTTAGCTGCTGAGGACGACTTCTGAGCGACACGGCACAATCTTTTTCTCTTGCGCGATAGTCACTTTAGCGAGTTGGAATACCAGCGCTTGCCTGCATCGCGTCGAATGCGTGTCAGAGGGATGTGTTTGTCAATAAGACGTTGAATTTGCTGCTTGAACAACAACCAGTTATTGTTAACTGATCGTGAATACGCAGTTCGACGAAAAAATTCATAGAAAGATTCTAGTTCGGAGTTAATTGCAGAAAAGTTGGCCTTGTTTTAGCTCCCAATATATGTTTTATTGGCTGTTCTTTTTTAATGAGAAAAGATAGGTGGAATGTTACGGCTTTGGGATCACTTAGTTCCATGACAAGGCACACTGATGAAACTAAGTCAGGGTTTGAGGCCAGAACAAGGTCGAGTATGTTAGAGCACCGAGTGGACGAGTGGACCGTTTGAGTAAGGTTGAATAACAGGGTTGCAGGGTGGCGTAGAGGTAGAACACCCGCCTCGCGTGCAAGAGGTCCGTGGTTCGAAACCCGGTGCCGGCAGTTTTCCACCGCATTAAAAAAAATGTGCGTGTTGATAAAATTGCATAAATAGGCCTGGAGTGTGGCCTGATCCCGGTGACCAGAACCGGTAACGCACTCCCTCACCAGAGCAGGATTGGCCACCCTGGTGCAGTACTTGGCCACAACCTCCTATATGAACAACACAATCAAACCCCGGCCCTCAGTCCCCAGCTGCTGTAAAGCAACTGACCACGGCGGCGATCGGACCTGCGACGCAGCAGAGGGTGCTAAGAATCACTGGCTCCGGACAGGCCGCCATTGGAATATGAACCTGGCAACGTTTAACGCAAGAATGTTATCTAGTGAGGCGAGTCTAGCAGTGCTATTGGAGGAATTAGAGGGCAGTAAATGGGATATAATAGGGCTCAGTGAAGCTAGGAGGCCAAAAGAAGCATATACATTGCTAAAAAGCGGGCACGTCCTGTGTTACCGGGGCTTAGAGGAGAAAAGAGAACTAGGCGTCGGATTCCTGATTAATAAGAATGTAGCTGGTAACATACAGGAATTCTATAGCATTAATGAGAGGGTGGCAGGTCTTGTCGTCATACTTAATAAGAGGTACATATTGAAGGTCGCACAGGTCTACGCCCCTACATCCAGTCATGACGATAAGGAAGTCGAAAGCTTCTATGAAGACGTGGAATCGGCGATGGGTTGAGTAAAAACTAAATACACTATACTAATGGGCGACTTCAATGCCAAGGTAGGCATGAAGCAGGCTGGAGACAAGGCAGTGGGGGAATATTGCATAGGCACTAGGAATATCAGGGGGAGTTATTAGTAGAGTTTGCTGAACAGAATAACATGAGGATAATGAATACCTTCTTCCGCAAGCGGGATAGCCGAAAGTGGACGTGGAGGAGCCCGAACGGCGAGGCTAGAAATGAAATAGACCTCATACTTTGCGCTAACCCAGGAATCATACAAGATGTGGACGTGCTCGGCAAGGTGCGCTACAGTGACCACAGGATGGTAAAAACTCGAATTAGCCTAGACATGAGAAGGGAATGGTAGAAACTGGTACATAAGAAGCCGCTCAATGAGTTAGCGGTAAGAGGGAAAATAGAGGAATTCCAGATCAAGCCACAGAACAGGTATTCGGCTTTAACTCAGGAAGAGGACCTTAGTGTTGAAGCAATGAAGGACAATCTTGTGGGCATCATTAAGGAGTGTGCAATGGAAGTCGGTGGTAACTCCGTTAGCCAGGATACCAGTAAACTATCGCAGGAGACAAAAGATCTGATCAAGAAACGCCAATGTATGAAAGCCTCTAATCCTACAGCTAGAATAGAACTGGCAGAAATTTCGAAGTTAATCAACAAGCGTACGACAGCTGACATAAGGAAGTATAATATGAATAGAATTGAACATGCTATCAGGAACGGAGGAAGCCTAAAAACAGTGAAGAAGAAACTAGGAATGGGCAAGAATCAGATGTATGCGTTAAGAGACAAAGCCGGCAATATCATTACTAATATGGATGAGATAGAGATTTCTACAGTACCAGTGGCACCCATGACGATAATGGAAGAGAAAATAGTCTAGAGGAATTCGAAATCTCACAGGAAACGCCGAAAGAAGTAAAGAAAGCCTTGGGAGATATGCAAAGGGGGAAGGCAGCTGGGGAGGATCAGGTAACAGCAGATTTGTTGAAGGATGGTGGGCAGATTGTTCTAGTGAAACTGGCCACCCTGTATACGCAATGCCTCATAACGTCGAGCATACCGGTATCTTGGAAAAACGCTAACATAATCCTAATCCATAAGAAAGGAGACGCCAAAGACTTGAAAAATTATAGACCGATCAGCTTACTGTCCGTGGCCTACCAAGTGTTTATTAAGGTAATTGCAAATATAATCAGGAACACCTTAGACATCTGTCCAGCAAAGGACCAGGCACGATTCCGTAAAGGCTACTCAACAATAGATCAATTCACACTATCACTCAGGTGATAGAGAAATGTGCGGAATATAACCAACCCTTATATATAGCTTTCATTGATTACGAGAAAGCATTTGATTCTGTCGAAACCTCAGCAGTCATGGAGGCATGGCGGAATCAGGGTGTAGACGAGCCGTATGTAAAAATACTGAAAGATATCTATAGCGGCTCCACAGCCACCGTAGTCCTCCATAAAGAAAGCAACAAAATCCTAATAAAGAAAGGTGTCAGGCAGGGAGATACGATCTCTCCAATGCTATTCACTGCGTATTTACAGGAGGTATTCAGACCTGGATTGGGAAGAATTGGGGATAAAAGTTAATGGAGAATACCTTAGTAACTTGCGATTCGCTGATGATATTGCCTTGCTTAGTAACTCAGCGGACCAACTGCAATGCATGCTCAATGACCTGGAGAAGCAAAGCAGAAGAGTGGGTCTAAAAATTAATCTGCAGAAAACTAAAGTAATGTTTAACAGTCTCGGAAGAGAACAGCAATTTACAATAGGCAGCGAGGCATTGGAAATCGTAAGGGAATACATCTACTTAGGGCAGGTAGTGACTGCGGATCCAGGTCATGAGACGTAAATAATCAGAAGAATAAGAATGGGCTGGGGTGCGTTTGGCAGGCATTCTTAGATCATGAACAGCAGGTTGCGATTATCCCTCAAGAGGTGTCTTACCAGTACTCACCTACGGGGCAGAAACCTGGAGGCTTACGAAAAGGGTTCTACTCAAATTGAGGACGACGCAACGAGCTATGAAAAGACGAATGATAGGTGTAACGTTAAGGGATAAGAAAAGAGCAGATTGGGTGCGGTAACAAACGCGAGGTAATGACATCTTAGTTGAAATCAAGAAAAAGAAATGGGCATGGGCAGGACATGTAATGAGGAGGGAAGATAACCGATGGTCATTAAGGGTGACGCACTGGGTTCCAGGGAAGGGAAGCGTAGCAGGGGATGGCAGAAAGTTATGTGGGCGGATGAGATTAAGAAGATTGCAGGGACGGCATGGCCACAATTAGTACATGAACGGGGTTGTTGGAGAAATATGGGAGAGGCCTTTGCCCTGACATGGGCGTAACCATGCTGATGATGATGATGATGAATAACAGGGATAAACTGAGGGAAGTCCTTGGATAACCGTGAGGATACGGTTAAGTTCTTCCAGTCAATATCAGGGAAGCTGAAATTGCTGCAAAGATGTAATTGGCGTCAGGAAACCGGGATGTCAAATTAACTAGAACCGGGTGCAGGTCATTAGTGAAAGTGTGACCGCAGTGCGGAGGGCGATAGCATGCTATAAGTATGTTCGTGCATGTTTTCGGGGACAATTTAACGCAGGAAATCTCTGGGCTGCAGTTACTCACAACGAAACATGAGGCTATATTGGATCGAACAAAGACCAGTTGAGCACCGCCCCTGCGTGAAGCCCTATCGTATACATAAGTAATGAATGACGTGGCATTCTGCAATAGTACGTTGCTTTCGATGTCCGGAGTTAGCCATGATTCGGTAAAGATGGCAAAGTTCGTTTCATTATCCTGAAGAAGAGCTTCCACGAGATCATTTTTAGGTAAGTTACTACGGACGTTGGAAAGCACACCTTATATAAGGTGATAAGTTGCTTCAAAGACAGGAATGGGAGAGTCAAGAGAGAAGAATGTAAACGGGTGAGTGCAAGCACGTGTCGGTGGCTAGGATTCGAATTCGATAACAGAGTCAGTCTGAGCATCGTAAACAAAACGCCTATTGCCTATGATGAGTTTATCGAACCTAACCTTAAGAGGAAACCTTCTCTCCTGCACGTAAAGATAGAGTTTTCTCCTAGCCAGGAGTACACATGCAGAATAATCTTCGCGTATAGCAACCCGTGATTGTCATAGCATTGGCACCCCCTCAACAAAGCAAGCAAGTGGTGTTTTCAGATAGGATGGGGAGATCAGCGTCACTGACATGCTATGCAATTGTCCTTTTGGTACAGGGATGGTGACAGCCAAAATACTGCACGCCATGGTATACTTACGAAGATTTTTGTGAAGTTGTTGGTCAACATATGATTGTCGGGCTTCAATTTTGCAAGTGCAATGCCACCTCTAAAATCGCTAATTAAAACTTTATTTGTATTCGCTGCCAACCCTCGCAGTCTGGCAGCAGATGTGAAAATGCACCTATCACAAGTTAGCAGTGCAGAGCCCAAGCTGTGCTATTTGGTGGGGAAAATAAAACAGCCTGCATAACTACTACATTAGCGATCTCTGGGAACGAAAGCGAAAAGGGGAGGGTCTAAGGCAGCTTGGGCTGGTACTGAGGCTCCACCCCACACTCCCCGGTAATTTTCGATATCCTCGCCCTCCTGACTACAACGAAGGGGGGGGGGGGGCTGCAGCGACAGAGGATATATGGGCCCCGGGTGTCAGATGACCTAGCTATGCCACTGCCAAGTTGTTAAGCGTAATTAGGCGTTTTCATGCTTCGCTGGCTGCAGCTCGGACGTATAGGTTTCGTACAGTATATGTAAACGACGTAAATCTTGAGAACGGTTTATGTGAAAAATCCATACCACAATGGTACGATTATCGCGGTAGTCTTTCGGGCAGTGCGCCCAGGGAATGGCACAGCTACTTCGCGCATTTGGCGCCCGCTGAGATCATCAACAAAGTTGCACATCCGCAGCGTTAAGCAATCGGAAAGTGCAAGCAAATGTGCGAATAAAACAAGCTCGTTCACGTCAGTTTCATCTTCATAACGTGAGGGAAACATCAAAACAATGCCATGTATAGTGCCTCTGCATCGTAGAAGTGCGTGCTCGATCGAGTCGAAATTTCACATTCAGATCGAAGTGCTTGTCACGGGCGCTCTCATTTTGGACGAACGAGGCCGCTGTGTCAAATGACCGTCGCTTGCTAACTGTTTCACCTATAATAAAAAGTAACCGCTGTATCTGAAAAACTAAGCCTGTCACCATAACATTACGCACAAATACAGCTGTCTACACAGCCACATTTCTTTCAGCAAAGCGCCGTGGCGATCGAGCGCGACGTGCCGGCAGCTTTCGCTGAAACAGCTGCATGGACACCGCGCCGCGTCGCCGCTTCTCCCTTGCACTGTGCGAAGGAAGGTGTGGTCTGTTTCAAATCGCTACGAAGGCAAACTGAATCGTAAAAGCAGTTATCAGTTAAAATCCGCCGGTGGCGTGCGCGTACAAATTCATTAACTGCGCTACATATATATCCTTCGCTGAACGTAAAAACCCCGATCGAAGTTTGTCCATTCCAACTCTCGAGGAATGGTTCCATTCTTTTGGAGCATGAGAAAGTATAAATATACGCGGAGGCGTTGTGGAAATTGCGCTGTCGATAAACGGTTGACATATGGTGCGGCTGTCGATCGGGAGTTTCGTCGGCAGTGCATAGAAGTTCGCCGAAGCCCGCACAAAGCGAGGACTCGCGTTCGTCAGTCACATCGTTGT
Source organism: Dermacentor andersoni (assembly GCF_023375885.2). Classification (NCBI taxonomy): domain Eukaryota; kingdom Metazoa; phylum Arthropoda; class Arachnida; order Ixodida; family Ixodidae; genus Dermacentor; species Dermacentor andersoni. Next base: position 35,323,550 of record NC_092818.1, read on the forward strand.
CGGCCTATTATGACTACAATAAGTGGTCTGCCTACTAGTTTGTGAGATGTATTTAAGAAGCCCAGAAGGGCTCAGTATATACGAGGCGCATATATGATTCCGCAATCGTATTGCTGTTGGAAGGGGTCTTGAAGCGACATGTTCGAAAATCATATTTATGTTGGAGGGTTGCCTATAAGCTTGATGGACCTTCAGGAATGTTATTGGTGTGGGAAGCGTGAGCATAGAAAGCCTTAAGGCAAATATTGTCAGCTGTAGGCGAGCGAGTAAGCCCCTGTCATAGCGTGCCAGCCAAATTTCGCCAAGTATGGGTGCCAAACATGAACCTATACAGACTCCCTGCTTTTGAAGTCATGACAGTAAGGTTTCAATTCAAAAGCAGGGAGTGTGTATAGGTTTATGTTTGGCACAAATACTTAGCGACATTTTGTTGGCACGCTATGACAGAGGCTTACTCGCTCACCTACAGCTTACGACCGTAAGAATAATTCGCTTTGTAGACGACTTCTTGTATTTTCTCCAGTTGACCCTTGTGACACAGAATTAACCTCCAAGACAACTATTGACGTCTTCAATGCGATTATAATGGACTTTGCATTAACAACGGAAGAGCCCACTAACGACAGTTTAAGATTTTTAGACATTGAAATTGTTTTTAAACCTCATCAAGTCTGCTGGAGCTACTCGCCTCGCTGAAAGAAAGGGCTTCTCCCGTTTTCATCTGCTCACCCCAAACTCGTAAAACAAGGCATCGCTAAGGCATGTTTGCGAGCTGCTCTAAAGCGCTCATGCGAGCACTCTGTTGAACAGAGCTTTGCAGCGCAAGTCAACAGACTAACATCAGCAGGATTCCCGACCAGCGTTTTGTGCAAGTCGCTGGTGACCTTGTAAAAGAGTTAAAGAACGCCGGAAAACAAACTTTCCAGTCACCGCCTTTGAGATCTACGCTTGCCGTCATTCCTTATGTACACCATGTTTCTCATAACATTATGAAAATTGCGGCCAAGGCAAGAGCGACGGTGGAGTGCAATGCCCCAAATAAACTGCGCGAGTTGTGCAAAGTAAGTAATAGGCAGGATACTGTCGCGCGCAAAAGCTCCTATAAGAATCATGGTCGCGGCTTCATTAGCTTTACAACGCAGGTTGTCTATAATATCCCACTTGATTGTAAACGTTGATATATCGGGCAGACGGCGAACTGCAATAATGATCGCCTGCGCGAGCATTCCGCTTCACTATACGGAAACCCGTACAGTTATTTAGCTGCGCACTGTAAGGCGTGGGTTTGGACCCCGATCTTTAAGTGCAAATCAATCGGCATATATAGTGAAAAGCGTGCGCGGGAAACCTTTGAAGCATTTTGCATATTGAAAAGTGGCCCTCAAGTATCCCTCACGCTCTCAACAAAAGGAATTGATTACACTCGTGGCTGACACTTATCCTTCTTTCCTTCTTTTTATATTCTTTATGTCACCTTCATGATGTATTTATATGCTGCTTCTGCGAATAAAGCATTTGGTTGCTAGTCAGCGCTCTGTCCTGTTTACTCGCTCGTCCTGTGTTGCGCTGTTCCTGTTTTTATTCATAAGCTAGAATCTATTACTTTCCCTCCCTGTCATTTCAGTTATTTGGCGTTGGGTGTACCGTTTGAACGACAGTTCAACTATCCGCATTCCCTCACTGTAGGGCACCGCGGACCTTTTGGCAGCTAACGAACGCATTGCTTTTTATTAATCTAACATAGCTGATAACACCCACTGTGCGTGGAGAGGCGGGCCCGACTACGAAGTTTCGGGGTCGACCGACGGTTACAGTTATCATTTTTGAAACTGATATCAAAACCACTCTCAACGAGGGTGAAGCGGTGAGCAAGCATGTGGAGGTGACGCGAGCTTGCTGGAACAGCTACATCTTCTCCAGTATGCTCGAAAATACGCCACCTTTGCCGCCACTGTACAACCATGCCGAGCGCACGGCCACGCGCTCGTGCGGCGTAGCTCATACTGAGCGTGATAGTGCAATACTGTAACGCACCAAACAGCTCAAGGCCCCACCCTTTTAATACACAAATAATAATTACTCACGTTATAAGTGGGCACAGAATACAGACCGATTCCGAAAGACAGACACTACGCAAAACAAACGGAGGGGACATCATGGGCTATAGCGGGTCGCTCACGGGTCGCTCACGTCACGACCTTTTCGTAACCGAAAAGCAAGAGCAACACCCAGAGGTTTCACACACACACACACACACACACACACACACACACACACACACACACACACACACACACACACACACACACACACACACACACACACACACACACACACACACACACACACACACACACACACACACGCAGGGGCGTCTGCGTCTGCAGGCGTTTGGTGTGTTGCGACACCACGTACCCGAGCACACGAGGGTTGGACCCTCCCGCGTTTAACCGTGCGCGGCTTAGCCGTGTCCGGGGAAAGGGGGATCCTGGGGGTTGAGCCGATGCTGGGTGTTCGAACCCTTACGGCACCCCCGGCGGAGGCAACACACCCCTTTGGCCTCGGCTTCACATGGACGGCACCCCCGGACTGACCCACCCGGGGGAAATCGGTAGTTGCCTTTTCCTGTCTCTCTCTCCCTCCAGCCTTCGTCTTTCTCTCACTTTCCACTTTTTCTGTCTTCTCCTAGCTTCCGCTCACTTCTAATTTTCCAGGCAGCAAGGGTTAACCTTGTGTGAATAACCAACATAAGTTATCTCATGTTTGGTTATAGTGATAAAGTACAGCTGGCGTTTGCAGGACCTGTTTTACAGTCCCTGCAACGTCCCCTTGTAGGGCTCCACGGTGGGTGGTTGGCGTTATAGCCAAAAATTACATTATTCTATGGCTAGTTCCTTCCCTTCCCTCCTTGATCGCCCTCACAAAAGAGGGCGCACCGAATATGTATTCAAGTTCTTTGGTCGTGAAAGACCCAACTTCCCACGATTCCGTGTGATTCACTCGGAAAAGTCAGAAACACAAGTGCGTGCAATCTCCCCATTTCTAGTATGAAAGTCTTTAGCTGAGGCCCTTGGTCCAGGTTACAAGGCGAGAAGGATGGCAAAGGGTGATCTCCTTTTAGAACTTCATCATCAGAAACAATATGAAAAATTGCCCAGTCTAGTGTCATCTGGGGATGTTCCCATGACAGTAATTCCACACCGTACTCTGAACACCACCCGCGGCGTTGTCTCGGATGATGATCTGCTCCACCTGACAGAGGCTGAGCTCCTGGAGGGCTTCAGTGAACAGAATGTCAATGTCAAGAGAATTAAGCTGAGGCGGGATGGCAAAGAAATTGCGGCCAAGCACCTAATACTCACATTCGGTTCAAGTATTTTGCCCGAGTCTGTAGAGGCCAGGTACATCAAGCTCCGTGTCAGACCATATGTACCGAATACCCTAAGATGTTTCAAATGCCAGCGTTTCGGCCTCAGTTCGCAGAGCTGCCGGGACCGCCAAACATGTGCGAAATGCAGTGCCCTTGAACACGCCACTGAAGCTTGTAAGAACTCTCTCCACTGTGTAAACTGTGACGGGCATCACGCCGCGTACTCGCGGTTGTGCCCCTCCTGGAAGAAGCAAAAAGAAATTGTAACCATCAAAAGTAAAAGAGAATATATCGTTCAAAGAGGCACGAAGGCGGGTAGCAAACCTGCAAAAGAAAAGCTTTGCCGATGTGGCGCGTCAGGGGTCAGCGCCACAACGGCCTCCGGCGGCTGTCCGACCCACAAGTAGTGAGTCGGCAGTTACGCCATCTGCCCCCACGGTGGTCGCAGCTAGCGCTGCCCCACCAACCGAGCAGAAGGGACAATCAACCCCGAAGGTGGGCGCAGCCGAGGCTGCCCCAACCTTCCCGGCCCCTTCCAGCGCTGGCAACAGCCGGCGCAGCCAAATCCCTCAGGGAGCCCCATCGACCTCCGGGCTGGTGGGCACAGGGGTCTTGCCCTCCGAGGCGGGACCTTCCCTTGTAACTTCTCGCTCACAAGAGCACGTGTCCGGCGCCTCACAAGAGGCAATGCACACTACACCTATCCCCACGGCGCGCCAAGCGCCTAAGGAGCGGCGAGGCTCCCTCGAACGCTCCAGAAAGGGCATAACTCCCGTTATAGCGCCTCGAAAGAGCCCTGGAACCTAAGGCACCACCTCCGTTTCCATACACACAGCACATATTTACTTTCAATATTGATACACAAATTATTCAATGGAACATCAGAGGTCTGCTTAGGAACCTTGATGACGTGAAAAAGCTCATTCAAAAACACAATCCCAAAGTGCTGTGTCTACAGGAAACACACCTAAAACCAAGACACAAATTTTCTTCGACAGCACATTACTATCCGCAAAGATCGCGATGATGCTTTGGCATCATCTGGCGGTGTTGCCATTGTAATTCAAAAAAGCATAGCGTGTCAATGTTTACAGCTACGAACGGCCCTCGAAGCAGTAGCGGTTCGAGTTGTCCTGCGGAACAAACTCATCACTATTTGTTCGATTTACATACCCCCGCATTACCAACTAAACAAACATGAATTTCAGTCCTTGATAGATCAATTGCCAGAACCTTATCTTGTTCTTGGCGATTTCAATGCACACAGCAGCTTGTGGTGAGACTCTCGTATTGATGCGCGAGGTCATCTCCTTGAACAGTTCTTTTTTTCTTCTGGAGCGTGCCTTCTCAATAAGAAAGAACCCACATATTACTCTGTTGCAAACAGAACCTTTTCGTCCATAGATCTTAGTATAGTCTCCGCGTCTATACTGCCCGAACTCGAATGGGAAGTTACGAGCAATCCTTACGGGAGCCATCCCTTCCCCGTACTGCTAAGAACATCTAAGGAAAATGAATTTCCTCCACAAGCTTCTAGGTGGAAGATACATACAGCCGACTGGGAGAAATTCCGAAGTCTTACTAACATCTCGCTGGCTGATATGTCTTCTTTAGAAATCGATGCTGCTGTGGAGTACTTTACAGCCTTCATAATGGATGCCGCAACTAAATGTATATCACAAGTAAATGGATTGGCAGGTAAACGGCGTGTCCCGTGGTGGAACGACGATTCTAGGATCGCTCGTAAGAAACAAAAGAAAGCGTGGGGGTTGCTACGCGCCTCCCCCACTGCAGAGAATCTTATCAATTTTAAAAAAGTAAAATCCGAAGGCAGGCGAACCCGCCGACAGGCCAGAAGAGAGAGTTGGCAGAACTTTTTAACAGGTATCAACTCGTATACAGATGAGGCCAAAGTCTTGAACAGGGTTAGTAGAATAAGAGGGCGACAAGCATACTCCCTCCCTTTGGTAAACACACAAGGCGAAACCCTGCAAGACCAGGCAGATTCACTTAGGGAGCACTTTGAGCGTGTGTCGAGCTCAATCAATTATTCCCAGTTCCTTTTTAAACATAAAGAAATAATAGAACGTAAGCCAATCATGCGAAAATCCAGGCAGAATGAACCGTATAACCGGCCTTTCAGTATTGCCGAGTTGAGAGCTGCCTTGAACACATGCAAAAGCACTGCACCGGGACCTGACAGAGTCATGTATGACATGATCAGAAACCTACATACTGACATGCAGGTTACACTGCTTACATTGTTCAACACTATTTGGGCTTCCGGATGCCTCCCATCCACATGGAGGGAAGCGATTGTGGTTCCTGTTCTGAAGCACGGAAAAAAACCCTCCTTGGCGGAAAGTTACCGTCCGACAGCTCTAATTGTCTGTGTAAGCTTTTTGAAAAAATGATAAATCGCAGACTTATACATTTCCTTGAGCTCAACAATATGCTCGATCCTTATCAGTGTGGATTCCGAGAAGGGCGGTCGACAACCGATCATCTTGTGCGCATGGAAGGAAATATCCTCGATGCCTTTATACATAAACAGTTTTTCTTATCGATATTCCTCGATATGGAGAAGGCGTATGACACGGCATGGCGTTACGGGATCTTGCGAGACCTGTCGGAAATTGGCATACGTGGAAATATGCTGAACACAATTGAAAGCTATTTGTCAAATCGTACCTTCCGAGTAAAAGTCGGCAATGCACCGTCACGTCCCTTTACGCAGGAAACTGGCGTACACCAGGGAGGCGTGCTCAGCTGCACTCTTTTTATCGTTAAGATGAACACGCTACGTGCTTCACTACCACCTGCCATATTTTATTCCGTATACGTAGACGATATACAAATAGACTTCAAATCCTGCAACCTCACAGTATGCGAAAGACAGGTGCAGCAGGGCTTGAACAAGGTTTCCAAGTGGGCAGACGAAAACGGATTTAAGGTCAACCCCCATAAAAGTTCTTGTGTTCTCTTCACAAGAAAGAGAGGCCTGGTCCCAGATCCTTCTGTAGAACTGGGCGGACAACAAATCACTGTCAACAAAGAACACAAATTCCTTGGTGTTATTCTTGACTCCAGGCTCACTTTCATACCTCACATAAAACATCTTAAAGAAAACTGTCTTAGAACAATGAACTTACTTAAAATCATATCCCACACAACGCGGGGTAGTGACAGACAGTGTTTATTGAATTTTTACAAGAGCCTAGTTCGATCACGGTTAGATTATGGTGCCGTAGTATATCACTCTGCCGCACGGAGCGCACTTAAGAAGTTAGACCCCGTTCACCATCTGGGTATCCGTCTGGCCACTGGCGCATTTAGGACAAGCCCTGTTGAAAGCCTCTATGTAGAGTCAGATGAGTGGCCACTCCATCTTCAGAGAACAAACATCACCTTAACGTATTTTCTCAAGGTTCGCTCCAATAAGGAACATCCATGTTTCACAACCGCTAACGACTTGACGTGTGAAACACTTTTTCATAACAGACCCTCTCTTAGACTTCCTTTCTCGGTGCGTGCAAGAGAACTTAGCACGGAAATGGATGTCCCAGTTCTCGAACAACGCCTAATGCCTCCAGCTAAGCTAGTACCGCCCTGGGAGTGGCAGCTGATAGAGTGTGACACATCCTTTGTAGAGGTCACTAAACATGCGCCAGAGACACATATCAAAATGCATTTCTTGAAGCTCCAGTACAAGTACTCGTGCACAGAGTTTTACACAAACGCTTCTAAGTCGCATGCCGGGGTGTCCTAAGCAGCCATTGGTCCATCCATCTCGGAATCCGGTGTGCTGCACCCTGAAACAAGTATATATACGGCTGAGGCCCATGCACTATTGTCGGCTGTGAAACATATCAGAAAATCAAATATTCAAAAAAACAATTTTATTTATAGACTCCTTAAGCGTCGTAAAAGCCTTGACGTCACACTGTAAACACAGAAACCCCGTAATAACTGAGCTCTATTCCATTCTCTGTAGAGCGTATATGTCTAACCAGCATGTCATTATATGCTGGGTGCCCGGACATAGGGGCATCGAGGGTAACGTTCTAGCAGACCAGATGGCCACATCGATTTCATTGCATGCAGATAATCCTACTGCTTCGGTCCCTGTCACAGGCCTGAAGCCTTTTTTAAGAAGGAAACTGCGAAACCACTGGCAACGTAAGTGGGACGCAGAAGTACATAACAAACTGCACGTGATAAAGCCGCTATTAGGTTCTTGGCCCTTCGTAACAAAATCACGGCGAACAGATGTCCTATTCTGTCGCCTCAGAATGGGACACACATTTGGCACGCACAATTTTTTACTCACTGGAAATGAGCCCCCAACCTGTGGAAGATGCGGAGAGAGGCTGACCGTCCGCCATGTCCTCCTGCAGTGTCGGAAAGCCGAATCTGACAGAAAGAAACATTTCCCGTTAGAATACCGGCAGCATATTCCCCTTCGTCCTTTAATGTTACTCGGCCCAGAACCGCTCTTTGACACTAACGCAGTCCTAAGTTATCTGAAAGATGTTGTGTTGCATGTTGTTAGCCCCACATGTTCGTAGCGCCTCCTCTCTTCAGAGGATGGCGCTGTGATAGTTCTTCGTACGGCACGTGCCTCTAGGCCCTTGTGTTTCAAGGGCTCTGGCGAGGCAACAGTGCTCCAGGCATTTTTACTCTCATATATTTTCTATTCTGCGTCATTCTTTTACGATGGAGTTTAATGTTCATATTATTCGTCATTTGTCATCGCCATAATTTTATAGCAAGTAGATTTTAGGCACTCTACAGCGACTGTTTTTAGGCCACCTTACAGCGAAGTCACATCTTCCACAATACATCGCCAACATCACCACTTGTCATGGCGCTCTTTGGCCATACCTGGCCCTTGCGCCGCAAAACACACACACACACACACACACACACACACACACACACACGCACGCACGCACGCACGCACGCGTCCATGCGAGCTTTAGGTACGCGCCTGCATATCGAGTCTGAAGTAAAAGCCCTCAAAAAGGTAAATATACCTGGTAGCGAAGCCTCCATAGGATCCTATACGTTAAAAACATGGCGTTTCATTTGCGGTTCATGGGGCTTAGCGCCATCTGTATGCGGTGGAAACACTTTCGGCGGAAGAAAATCTAATGTGCCGCCATATCCGTTAAAAGCAAAACAGACGTCGCTTTGTTTTCCAATGCGCCAAATTTGTTTTGTTGGCCTGCATTTGGAGCTGTTTATTCCAATGCCCCGTCATTCGAATTGATTGCCATTTCGAGCTTTCAGCGCAGAAAGCGCTTCGGGAAAAGGCCAGCTGTAGGGTTGGCGAAATCGCACACCTGCACAGATCATACTTTCTTTGAAGGCCGACGAAAGCTTTATGTGTAAAGCGCTGATCCTATCGTCGGATGGCAAGCCCATCGGACAGCGCAGTCGCACGAAAGCAACCGCACAATTATCTGGCAGTCTTAACTCCCGACTTTTGACTGAGCAGGCTAACAAGTGATGAAGCTACCCGCGTCACCAAATTCTGACAAACTTCGACATGCAAAAAAAGCACAACCTGTGAGGGGGCGTATTTCAACAGGTCAAGTATACGAGCGCGCCTTTCTGCACATTTCAAGAGCTGCATCGCATTGCGAGGGATAGTGGCGTCAACGCCCCCTGTAACGGTGGGCTCTGAAAAGAAATGTATTTATTAATGCTAATAAATTCAATAAACTTGCATTTTCTTAACCCGTCACGAATATATAAGATTGACTAGGAATTTTATTTTCGTTGAATGAATCTAACTGTGTCTCGCATGAATTAAAGAAAAAGCGCTTTTTTATTTCCCAATCTTTGTTCCCGCCAAACATAGTCGCTCTTCAATCGCTGCTCCCATGAGCCCCCTTGCTGATGTCGGTGACAATTTGTACTGAATCGCTTTTCGCCCGAAGCTTCGCGGCCTACTTGGTTGAACCTTGCCCTCAATTTTCTAGAAGTAGCGACATTCTTAGTCTTTGCGCCACCACGCTCTTCCCGGCGTTTCCTCCACCACGCTTCATGTCGCCCCAGCCTCCTCCACTCCCCCATTCGCCAATCTGTGTCACGTAGGAGCAAGCGTCGCACTTTTGCATATTTTTATCTTTCCATCGCGCTCGGAACTCCATTGTCGCCCCAGTGCAACGAAAGTACGGGCCGACGGATTCATCACGGGAGGTCGCGACATGAAATTGCGGCCGTGGCGGCCGCATTTCGATGGGGACGATATGCAGCGATGCCCGTGCCCCGTCCCCGACCATTGAGGGCAGGTTAATGAAACCGAGCTGGTCAAAATTATTTCGTAGTCCCCCATTACGGCGTGCCCATAATGAGATCGTGGTTTTAACATAACACAACATAACGGTGCCTTTGTTTCTATAAATATACACTTTATGGGGGACTTAAGGAAACAGTTGCTCGCAGCAAGTTTACGGGCCTTGAACCAGGTCTGAGGGTAGCAGGAGCAGGCAGAGGCGTTGACTCGGGACCGACAAAAACAATACATAAGCAACAAAAATGACAAGTTGGCTTAGAAACTATGCCAGGAAACAGAAATGCAATGAAAAACAAGATTACAAACTAGAAAAATAGCTACGCAATCCACGGTGTACACTAGAGTAACAAAATCAGAGATAGAACCATTAACCAAGTAAACATTGTAGGGAAATAATAAGACATGACTCAGCCGTTGAAAAAGGCTAATATCAAACGGATATTATATTTTGGCACGTAAAACCCAAGAATAATTTTTTTTCTCTGTCGTGCGTGCCTCGAGGGTTTCAGTTAAAACAACACTGCTGCCCTGCGAAAACTTACAACGGGAAAGAATACAGAGGCACGTAGTATACAGATCTAAAATGACCATTTCAAGAAGAGAGAGAGAGATATTTTAATTGAAAGAAGGCAGAGAGGTCGGCCTGAGCTAAGGTGCTCTAGCCTGCTACTCCGCACAGGGGGAGGGAGAACGGGGACATAAAGGTGTGATGAAGGATGATGATGACATAGCAAGAGGGATGCGCAAAGGTGAAAGCAAGTTCAACACTCTGATGATAAACATTCACAAATGTCATCCATGAAGCCACTATCATGTTTCGTATCAAGTCTGTAGTAACCGATTCAAATGAACATAAAATAAAGGCGCCAGGACGAAGCTGGTGTGTGGGCCTCCCCTGCGTGAACAGCACAAGGGCCAAACAAAAGCTCGATAGCATATAAAGAGCTGCGATAAGCGGCTCCAGCAGGGCGAGCACTTGTAGGGAACTTTTAGCGGCCGAATTCTCGAGACCATCGAGAATCACGTGCATTGACTCTACCAGGTGCTTCAGCATTTTTTGTACGTTATCCTTCTCATTGTGTTCATCTCCTTGCTTGCCCGTAGTGTCACCGGTTTCATTGGCCCTATAACTCTTGGCTTCATGGCGCAGAAGACCACTAGGGCCCGCTGGCATGGGCGTGGGCCTAGAGGGCAGCAAACACCATTCCGTGTCTGTATCAGCCGGTGGAGGTGAATGTTTGCCGCGTGCTCTTGTCGACCTTGAATTATCAGTAGACGCCGTTGCCGTCCTCGATGAGCGCACAGGCGGAGGTGGTCGTGGTACCTGCGCTACGCTAGGTAGTTCTCCTGAAATGGTTTTGTGATGCTTCTTCGCGAGCGTCGGTCACTTTGGCGAACAGATTGAGCAGCCTCTTTAGGTGAAGATTGGTCTCCTGCCTTTTTTCGAAGAATACGAACCTCTTGTTGAATCTTCGGGCATTCCTTCGAAGTCGCTTCCTGAGTGCCAGTGCAGTTGGGACATTCAAATGAGGACGCCTCACAGCCGGTAGTATCATGCTCTCCACCGCAACGCAAGCAGGTGGCTTTGCTTCTACAATCAGCGCTCACGTATCCTATCTTGTGACATTTCCGGCGCTCAATAGGCCTCGGAACGAATGGTCGTACCCGGTGTATCACGTAGCCCACTTGGACAGACGCTGGTAATGTCGAATAAGCAGATATTTACTTGATACATCGGCAGTCCCCCAAGCGGTGAATCTCAAGAATGCGCAACGATGACCTCAAAAGATTCTTGAGGTCCGCATGCTTGATTTCAAGCTCCCCGTCGGAAATCACTCCAGTTATTGTATCGTTCACGTAAGTGATAAAGGAGCGGACGGGTATTGCGCTTAACTGTGGAATGGTCTTTAACTTCTGAAATATTGCGGAATTTTCCACATCTATTGTCAGGATATTCTTGCGAGCGTTGATCTTGATCTCGTTGATTTGCCCAGGGACCACACTTTCAAATTATTCGGTTAGAAACTGCCTGCTGAGGGAGTTCATGCTGTGAGACGTCGAGAGTGGCACGTAAGAAACCATGAAGGATTCCTGCTTGCTCTGATTCGATGAAGGTGCCTCAGTGGACGTACGGCGCATCTTCTTCATACTGCGGCCCGTGACTACGGTGTATTCGCTGGCATAGTCCATGGCTTCTGGCGTTGAGCTCTCCCGGGAATCGAGCTGGTCCGAGCTTCCAAAGGCACGTCGTCCAAAAATGAGCGATGAAGTAGACGACTGACCTTGTTCAGGTGGTCCTGGGAACATCTTCTTTGTCATCTTTGATGAAATGACTCTCACGAAAATGGCAAGAACGTAAAAAAATGCATAACAGTGAGAGGCCGAGAGCACCAGTGAGCTCTGGGCACTTGTTTCTCTTCCAATCAGCATTTAAACAAAAGCGTTACTGGTGCTAATGAGGTGGGTGCATAATTATTTTTGGAACATCTGCCTAAGTGTACCATCAAGTTAGTTCTTGCTATGAAATTCCAACCACTTGCGCTGCAATAAATAAAGAAAAAACGATTTCTTGTGCTGGTACGTTGTTCGAATTATCATTACTGTCTACATTGCTGGTTGGCCACCGCAACCCGTGCATTAGCTAGACACACCTATAAAAAGCGCGGAGCAGACGCAGCCCTGATGCTAGGCGTTGCTGACCCTGGATAGTTGGAATCTCTCACGCAGCGGCTGAACAAAAGCATCCTGCAGGTATGAAAATGAACGTACGAAGGCCCGTGCACATACTTTTGAAACTGAGGTAATTACGCCCACCGTGCGCATGCGTCGCGTTTCAGCAACACGAACTCTCAACGTGCGGCCGTTATGCGTCTTAAATAACGGTTCTCTTCTCTATTTTTTGCGCAATTCGATGACGACCTTATTAAGGCCACTAACCGACTGATGAAACAAGATCTCGCCTCAAAAACTGCTTCACAGGGCTCGAGTGCACTTTTCCGCGCATTTCCTCTGGTAGTAGCCGTCGCCTCCTACGGCAGGGAAAACATGCGGCGCCACTGAAGAGGCCGCGCCGAGCGCGGGACTGGATCGAAGGAAAAAGGAAGTCATTGGCACTACTACTTTTGGCGGTTGAGGGGTTTTGATTTCGGAAGCGTTGCAGCGCCGCCTACGCTCAGACTAAACGCACGGCCACTGCTTCAACTCCCTCGCTGCCCCGGGCTTCTCAATGCGTGTCCGCCCTTCGCGCCTCCACGGCACGGCGGAGAGCGCTTGGAAAGGTAAGGTGCGAAGCCTCGCAGGCGAGCGCAAAGCATTATACGTTATGCGAGCATACCTCTCGCTCTCGCCTTCACTATCGGCACCACAGGGTCTGGCGATGTCTAACGCTTCTTACGAAGGTGAGAAGGGTGAGGCGTTGCCAGACGCGGTAGCGACGGCAAGATGGCGATAAACCAGCATGATCGATTCTGATTTTTTTTTTGTCGGTTCAGTTAACGTCGCTATTCAGCGTGCGGTCCATCTTATTTCTTTGCAAAGCACGCATGCTGTTTAAGCTGAGCATTAGCGCTGTTGCCTTGGTCGTATGCGGCACTGCACTTCAGCGCAGCTGCGTGGAAATGTCGATGTGATGGGCTGGGGTGTCAACGTAACTCCTATTGCAGTAGAAAATGAAGGATGTACGGAAGAAAAAGAATACGATTACGGGGGACGCTGTAGCGTAGGACTAGGAAGTAGTTTAGGCCACCTAAGGATCTCCAACGTATACCTCGATCTTAGTACACGGTCGAATGCGGCAAGCATCTGCAGGCGGGTCGTGCTATGTCCTCTTTCATGCCCACCTACAGTGACAAAATGCGCAGCCGAAAGCAAACCCTGACACCAGCGGGTGAAGTTGCTTTGAAACAGGCTGCATCGGTGAGCTAGCTTTGAAACTGACTAACATAGACAACGAGGACGCATTCTCAGCTGCTAAATTACAAGTATTGCAAGTGCGGCAGCAAAAAGTACTTCAATTTGATTTCCCGCGCGAACTGTACAAACAATGACTAAGCGATCGCAGACGCATGTGCTGTAGCTTAAAGGAGGTGACGTATAGGCGCTTTCCAACCATAGAGCAAGGCCACTTTCCAAGGACGCTTTTCTTACGCGCGGCTCAGTACCAGTGTTAGCGACCCGTCTCCCCACTCTGACGATTTGTCACTTTGAGCGAGGGTCTCTCCCTAGGCATCCGTCTCTCATTTGGCGCCACAGTCTTGGGCGGCGATTCAATATCTCTTCCAATTCATAAGGAATGACTTCTCCGATGCGTGAGACAGGCAGCCGAGACCGTGAATTGTTTGATGTACCACCGTCAACACGCGACTAGTAAATTCCGGGTAACCCTGAAAGTTGTTTTTTTATTTGTCTAATTTTCTTCCTTTTTTTCACACTACACTTAAGTATTGTTCAAGTTCGCCGGAAATGTATCGTATATCTAGCCGCGTTCATGGCCGCATGCGTACGGGTAACTCCGAAACCATGATGTCAGGACCATTGAGGAACACTATGCTGTGTCACCTGCCGCTATCAGCAAAGCCCCTGATGCGCGGAACATTTGAAGCATGTTTTCAAGCATTTGAGACATGCAAAATCGACTTTGACTGACTAGAAAATAGGGCATCGGGCACGATATTGAAATATTTACCGGGACTCGGAGTCGGCTGTGTATTTTTTCCTAGCCGAATTCACGACCACCTGCGTATGTGTGGTCGTCGGTGCGCCTGTAGGTTTGCCTAGCGGAATTCACGGCCGTTCGCGCACGTGCGATTCCGGAACTACGAGGCAATAGCCATTTCGAAATCGTTCTACACTGAGTTACCTATCTAAATCCGGAAAACACTTCGCGGATTAGTGAAATAAGTTTTTAGGTATGTAGGGTCCTCAGGGCTTTACTTGTCGGCGAAAAGGTAGCCTCACCACCTGTGGGATTATCTGACTGAGCAATGTTGAATGCTCAGCTGCCATAATCGGAAGCTCGAATCCCTCTGTAAGAGTTCACTTTTTTTTTTTACAACGGTGAGCTTGAAATTCATCTCCTCCAGTGCACAACATCTGCACGTTTGGAGTGATTCCTATTACCGACAAAAGATGCCGAGAGTAAGTGGAGCTATACTAATGCAGGTACAATCAAATTAGGAACACCCACTCAGCTTCAACAAGACACTCCCTCACCAGAACAGGAATTGGCATCCGGGGTTCAGTATTCGACCAGCCACTCCCAAATGGTTCACTCAAGTGCCCAATGGCCCTCAGTCCCCAGCAGCTGCGCAGTACTTGACCGAGGCTGCGGTAAGACCTGCAGCGCAGCAAAGGGTGCTAAGAAAGTCTGGGTCCTGACAAGTCACCAATGGAAACTGACCCTGGCCACGTTGAGCACCCGAACCATATTCAGTGAGGCTAGCTTAGCAGGACTCTTTGAGGAACTATCAGAGATTGTTGGGGATATCGCCGGCCTTAGTGACATTAGAAGACACGGTGAGGCCTGTACAGTGCTGAATAACGGACATGTCCTCTGCTATAGAGGTCTTCTAGATAATGAGCAATACGGGGTAGGATTCCTAATCCACAAGGACATAGCAGGCAACATTGACGAATTTTACAGCATTAATGAAAGGGTAGCTGTAGTCGTAATCAAACTTAATGAGAGGTATGGATTAAAGGTCACGATGATGAAGTAGATCAGTTTTATGAAGATGTTGAATTAGCGATGAGAAAAGTGCAAACTTAGTGTAGTGTAGTAATGGGCGACTTTAATGCAAAAGCAGGGGAAAAACTGGCTGGTGAACAAGTAATTGGCAACTACGACATCGGTTCTAGGAACGCTAGAGGAGAGATACTGGTAGAATTCACAGAAAGGAATGAGCTTCGAATAATGGACACCTTTCCAAGAAACATAGAAACAGAAAGTGGACCTGGAAAAGCCCTCGAGGTGAAACAAGAAATGAAATTGACTTCATACTTTCTGCTGATTCCAGCATAGTGCAGGGTGTAGAAGTGATAGGTAGGGTAAAGTGCAGTGATCATAGGTTAGTGAGGGCTAGGATTCACGTCAATTTGAAGAGAGAGAGAGAGCAAAATTGGTCAAGAAGAAACAGGTCAACCTAGAGGCAGTAACGGTTAAAGCGGACAAATTTAGGCTGGTACTTGCAAACAAATATGCAAGCTTAGAACAGAGAGTGATGATGACATAGACCTAATGAATGAAAGCGTTACTATGCTGGATCAGAGGTAGCAATGGAAATGGGAGGCATGGCGCCAAGGAAACCAGTAGGCAAGCCCTCCCAAGTAACAAAGTACCTAATAAAGAAACGACAAAAATGAAAGTGTCCAACTCAAGAGATAAGATAGAATTCGCGGAGCTCTCAAAACTGATCAACAAGGCGAAAATAAGTGATATTCAAAACTATAACGTGAGAAAGATTGAAGAAGCCGTAAAAAATGGACGTAGCCTGAAATCAGTCAGAAAGAAACTTGGCATAGGACAAACCACGATCTATGCACTAAAAGACAAGCTGCAGAATATCATCAGCAACCTGGAAGATATAGTAAGAGCAGCGGAAGAATTCCATACCGACCTGTACAGTACCTAGAGGAGTCAGGCCACTATATTGGAACAGCAATGAACAGGACACACAAAGTCCTTCTATACCTAGCGATGAGGTCAGAAGAGCCTTGCAAGACATGAAACGAGGAAGAGCGGCAGGAGAAGATGAAATAACAGCCGATTTAATCAATATCGAGGATACATAATGCATGGAAAACTATGAAGTTAAAACTCTGAAAAGACGAAGTGTCTGTGGAGCGCAAGGATCACAGAAAACTGGAAGAATGCAAACAATATAATAATCCACAAAAAGGGAGGTGTTAAAGAATTGAAAAAGCATCCGCCAAATGGCTTTTTGCCAGTATTATTTGCCAGTATTATATTACACTGGACTTTAGTCAACCAAGGGAACAGGCTGGCTTCAGGAAGGGATACTCTACAATAAATCACATTCATGTCAGTAATCAGATTATCGAGAAATTCGCAGAGTATAATACGTATGTATGTGTATGATACGTATGTGTAATACGTAATGTATAATGCGTACTCGTATGTGGATTTCATAGATTATGAAAAGGCATTTGATTCAGTAGCGATACCAACAGTCAGCGGCACTACGTAATCAAGTTACGTAAATACCGTGGAAAATATCTACAGAGGCACTACAGCTTCCTTAATTCAACACAAGAATAGTGGGAAGATACCTATAAAGAAAGGGGTCAGACAGGGGGACACAATCTCTCCAATGCTGTTTGCTGCGTGCTTGGAAGAAGTATTCAAGCTAATAAAATTGGGAGGCTTAGGAGTAAAGATCGACAGCGAATATCTCAGCAACCTTCGGTTTGCCGATGGCATTGCTCTTTCCAGCAACAACGCAGACGAGTTACAAAAAATTATTGAGGACATTAACAAAGAGAATATAAGAGTGCGGTTGAAGAATGATATGCAGAAGACAACGATAATGATGAATAGCTGGTCAAAGGAACAAGAGATCAGGATCGCCAGTCGGCCTCTAGAGTGTGTGAAGGAGTACGCTTATCTAGGCCAGTTAATCACAGGGAACCCTGATCATGAAAAAGAAATTCGCAGAATAAAAATCGGTTAGATTGCATGTGGCAGACATTGCCAGCTCCTGACTGGAGGCTTACCATTACTATTGAAAAGGAAGTTGTACATTTCACCAGTGCTGACATATGGGGCAGAGACTTTGTGACTGGCAAAGAAGCTTGAGAACAAGCTAAGGACCGCGCAGATATTGATGGAACGAAGATTGCTAGACATATCGTTAAAAGACCGAAAGGGAGCGGTTTGGATCAGAGAGCATCGGGTATAGACGCTACTCTTATTGACATGAAAAGAAAAAAAATTACCGACGATTACGTTACTTCCTAATGCGAAATTTGAGCGCAGCAAATAAGCTGTTTCACCTTTTCGATAGATTGAGGCAAAGAAATCGAGCGACACATGTATACGCTATCACATAATTTTTTTTTTATTTTTCACACGTATTCCTTTAACAAAGACTCCACTAACAGTTCTTGACAGTCATGAAGGAAGCTTTGTGGTCGGAGAAATAGACTGATATATGTTCGACTTTGTACACCAATGCTTACAATTTCGGCTCGGGCGGTGCGCATATACAGATCCGCCGCCACCGATCTGGCTCTCTGATTGCCACCGCACAGGGCGAACGGCAGCGGCAATTTCGGCTCGGGCGGCGTCGCCCAATCCGCGTGTTGATAAAATTGCGCAAACAAGCCTGGAGTGTCGCCTGATCCCGGTGACCAGAACCGCTTACGCACTCCCTCACCAGAGCAGGATTGGCCACCCTGGTGCAGCACTTGTCCACAACCTCCTATATGAACACAACAATCAAACCCCGGCCCTCAGTCCCCAGCAGCTGTGAAGCAACTGACCATGGCGGCGGTCGGACCTGCGACGCAGCAGAGGGTGCTAAGGATCACTGGCTCCGGACAGGCCGCCATTAGAATATGAACCTCGCAACGTTTAACGCTAGAACGTTATCTAATGAGGCAAGTCTAGCAGTGCTATTGGAGGAATTAGACTGTAAATGGGATATAATAGGGCTCAGTGAAGTTAGGAGGCCAAAAGAAGCATATATAGTGCTAAAAAGTGGGCACGTCCTGTGCTACCGGGGCTTAGCGGAGAGAAGAGAACTAGGACTCGGATTCCTGATTAATAAGGATATAGCTGGTAACATACAGGAATTCTATAGCATTAACGAGAGGGTGGCAGGTCTTGTTGTGAAACTTAATAGGAGGTACAAAATGAAGATTGTACAGGTCTACGCCCCTACATCCTGTCATGATGACCAGGAAGTCGAATGCTTCTATGAAGACATGCAATCGGCGATGGGTAGAGTGAAAATCATTTACGCTATACTAATGGGCGACTTTAATGCCAAGGTAGACAAGAAGCAGGCTGGAGACAAGGCAGTGGGGGAATATGGCATAGGCACTAGGAATAGCAGGGGAGAGTCATTAGTAGAGTTTGCGGAACAGAATAATATGTGGATAATGAATACCTTCTTCCGCAAGTGGGATAGCCGAAAGTGGACGTGGAGGAGCCCGAACGGCGAGACTAGAAATGAAATGGACCGTATACTCTGCGCAAACCCTGGCATCATACAAGATGTGGACGGGCTCGGCAAGGTGCGCTGCATTGACCACAGGATGGTAAGAACTCGAATTAGCCTAGACCTGAGAAGAAAACGGAAGAAACTGGTACATAAGAAGCCGATCAATGAGTTAGCGGTAAGAGGGAAAATAGAGGAATTCCAGATCAAGCTACAGAACAGGTATTCGGCTTTAACTCAAGAAGAGGACCTTAGTGTTGAAGCAATGAACGACAATCTTGTGGGCATCATTAAGGAGTGTGCAATGGAAGTCGGTGGTAACTCCGTTAGGCAGGATACCAGCAAACTATCGCAGGAGACGAAAGATCTGATCAAGAAACACCAATGTATGAAAGCATCTAACCCCACAGCTAGAATAGAACTGGCAGAACTTTCGAAGTTAATGAACAAGCGTAAGACAGCTGACATAAGGAAGTAGAATAGGGATAGAATTGAACATGCTCTCAGGAACGGAGGAAGCCTAAAAACAGTAAAGAAGAAACTAGGAATTGGCAACAATCATATGTATGCGTTAAGAGACAAAGCCGGCAATATCATTACTAATATGGATGAGATAGTTCAAGTGGCTGAGGAGTTCTATAGAGATTTATACAGTACCAGTGACACCCACGACGATAATGGAAGAGAAAATAGTCTAGACGAATTCGAAATCCCAAAGGTAACGCCGGAAGAAGTAAAGAAAGCCTTGGGATATATGCAAAGGGGGAAGGCAGCTGGGGAGGATCAGGTAACAGCAGATTTGTTGAAGGATGGTGGACAAATTGTTCTAGAGAAACTGGCCACACTGTATGCGCAATGCCTTATGACCTCGAGCGTACCGGAATCTTAGAAGAACGCTAACATAATCCTAATCCATAAGAAAGAGGACGCCAAAGACTTGAAAATTTATAGACCGATCAGCTTACTGTCCGTTGCCTACAAACTATTTACTAAGGTAATCGCAAATAGAATCAGGCGCACCTTAGACTTCTGTGAAGCAAAGAACCAGGGAGGATTCCGTAAAGGCTACTCAACAATAGATCATATTCGCACTATCAATCAGGTGATAGAGAAATGTGCGGATTTTAACCAACGCTTATATATAGCTTTCATTGATTACGAGAAAGCGTTTGATTCTGTCGAAACCTCAGCAGTCTCATCAAACCTCTACTGAGAGATATCTATAGCGGCACCACAGTCACCGTAGTCCTCCATAAAGCAAGCAACAAAATCCCAATAAAGAAAGGCGTCAGGCAGGGAGATACGATATCTCCAATGCTATTCACAGCGTGTTTACAGGAGGTATTCAGAGACCTGGATTGGGAAGAATTGGGGATAAAAGTTAAGGAGAATACCTTAGTAACTTGCGATTCGCTGATGATATCGCCTTGCTTAGTAACTCAGGGGACCAATTACAATGCATGCTCACTGACCTGGAGAAGCAAAGCAGAAGAGTGGGTCTAAAAATTAATCTGCAGAAAACTAAAGTAATGCTTAACATTCTCGGAAGAGAACAGCAATTTACAATAGGCAGCGAGGCACTGGAAGTCGTAAGGGAATACATCTACTTAGGGCAGGTAGTGACGGCGGATCCGGATCATGAGACGGTAATAATCAGAAGAATAAGAATGGGCTGGGGTGCATTTGGCAGGCATTCTGAGATAATGAACAGCAGGTTGCCATTATCCCTCAAGAGAAAAGTATATAATAGCTGTGTCTTACCAGTACTCACCTACGGGGCAGAAACCTGGAGGCTTACGAAAAGGGTTCTACTCAAATTGAGGACGACGCAACGAGCTATGGAAAGGAGAATGATAGGTGTAACGTTAAGGGATAAGAAAAGAGCAGATTGGGTGAGGGAACAAACGCGAGATAATGACATCTTAGTTGAAATCAAGAAAAAGAAATGGGCATGGGCAAGACATGTAATGAGGAGGGAAGATAACCGATGGTCATTAAGGGTTACGGACTGGATCCCAAGGGAAGGGAAGCGTAGCAGGGGGCGGCAGAAAGTTAGTTGGGCGGATGAGATTAAGAAGTTTGCAGGCACGGCATGGCCACAATTAGTACATGACCGGGGTTGTTGGAGAAGTATGGGAGAGGCCTTTGCCCTGCAGTGGGCGTAACCAGGCTGATGATGATGATGATGATGATGATGGTGTATTTTCTGGGCACTTGACGTGTATGCCTAGCCATTACGAGTCACCTATCTCTCCGAAGGTCATGTTAAATTATATGATGATGAATAAATAATTTTGTCCGGTTCCCACTGCGCCCAAATTAGTTTTCTTGTAAGGGTTTGCAAATACTGACATTTTCAAACGAAGCGAATAAGGCAAAAACTCTCTTCAAATATGGTATCGACTATGGAATTGTTGTGCAGTATAAAAAGTTGCAAAACGAGGTAACAATAGCTCTAGTACTCTTTAAAAATAATAATGCATTTTGGAAGGCTGCGACATGTCCAAGAGGCACTTAATACAGGTGACGCATCTAGGTAACGTCAGCTTATGCATTCAGTCAGGTAGTAATGATAGTCAACGACTGTATTGGTGTCCTGAAGAGCTAGGCAGGGGACCTGCTAGACATGTCCCTACTTAGTTGCTGGCTAGTCCCATGTCGGAACAAAGAGGCCACGCCTCTCCGCTTGTTCACGGGCCCTCTGGACAGACAGAAGCCGGACGTCTTGTCTCAGGTCTGTGATGGCTTTCGTACAGTCTCCTTCTCGGTTGAAGTCCTGTTACACAGGGCAATGCCAGAGCATGTGATTTATTGAAAAAAATAAGTGCCACGATTTGGGCAGAGTGGATCAATGTCGGGGTGGATCATGTCCTAAAAGCCCCTAGAGGGGTAGGACTCCGTCTCGAGCATGGGGATCGTGCTAGCTTGTGATCTGTTGAGATTATGATGGGAGAAGGGAAAGCTCTGGCTATTGCCTCTGCAATGGTGTGCGATTTTGTAAAAAAAGCTAGGATATCGCTTTGAACGAGCTCACCCGAACTCACCCGGGACACCATCCCGTCGCGGCATATGAGGGGGGTTCAGGTGACGCTGTAATACCTCTGACCCCATGTGATCTGGGAACCAGAGTATGCGGTGAATAATGTCAGAGGGGGGTTTGCCGTTAAGAATCATGGCTGCTTCTTTGAGTATCAATCCCGTTGCGAACGCTGTGGTGTATACGAACGGAAGTCCGTGTATACCATAGTGCGTTTTGTGTCAAGTAATGCGAGATCTGTAGCAGTCTGTTGCGCCACGTCTACCGAGGAGGTCTTTAGGGATGCTGCCGACAGGAGTTCTCCGCTGTTATTGATTATTGCTATGGAAAACTGCCGGTGCGACGCGCCGCATCAACAAAGGTCTCCGTTCCGGATATATTCTTCAATAGAGCCCTAGCCTTCGCTAACCTTCAACCTTTATTGTGTTTGGGGTAGACATTTCGTGGAAAAAGTTCAGAATAAAGGAGTTCCTTGTTTGAACATGAAGTGGCGTAGTCTCTCCCTGATTGAAGCTAGGACGGAGGCCTGCCGCATCCAGCAGCCTTCTGCCTTCTTTGCAGTTTGATAATCTAATAATTTGTGCTGATCTTTGTGCTTTTATTAACTCCGAAGTTGCATTGTGTACTCCCAAAGTCATGAGCTTCTCTGTGCTAGTTGTGAATGGCACGCCGAGCACCCTTTTGAATTTTTACGCATGAGCGTGTCTAATCAATCTCTTTCCATTTTGGCCCAAATGAGGGCCGCGACCATATAAGTGACATGGCTCATGATGAAAGCATGGTGAGCCCATAGGAATATGCCCTCGCATATGCCACCTTTCTTGTTGGAAACACATAATTAATCTAAGAATGTTCTCTCTTTTCGGGGTGAGACAGGCTATAGTCTTAGTGTTGCAGCCCTTTGAGTCTATTGAAAGCCCTATGATTTTGATCTAGCTTACTCAAGGGATGGTGTAATGCACGTATTAGAGATTATTATGAAGGAAAATTAACTGCACAACATGTTCATAAAGTAAGCGCTCTCTGTGCAGTGTGCAATATTTGCACAGGTGGAAAAGACTCTTCCACTAGGAATTGAGGTGGCAGCGATGGCGAAGTACTTCTGGGCGAGTGTACTTAAAAGTGGGCACTTGAGGCAGCCAATGGAATGCTACCATCCACAAGACCCTTGATCCCTTTTCAAAAGAAGCTTTTCAGCATAGTCTCTAACTTCTCTCTCGGGGGCCGATGCCACATGTGCCTTTCCTTGTTCATCACGATATCGTTAAAAAGGTTCCATACACTGGATTCCCCCAGTGGACACAAAGTCAACACTAGCATGACAGTGGGTTTCACGTCAGCTGCCTTGTGATTCTTTGTCACAAGATATTTAGGCCAGATCATCTGATCACATGCCTAATGAACTGGTGGAAATTGTCTAATGAATGCTGTAATTGTAATGAATGCTGGAAATTTGTCTAATTCGAACCGGCAAGCGAGCCTTGATAGATTTAGCGAGATTGTTAGCAAACCCGGAGTTGTCTTCGCTACTTTCGAGGTTTCGCAGCATTGCAAAAATAATTGGGATTTGACATGACAATGACGGGTACCTTTCAGAACATGAGATCGCACTTGCGTCACATAAGAGCTTCAATGCATCCACAATCGCTACCGTATCTCTCCACTCCACAGAGTTAAAGGTATCTATGCTCGTGTCCGAAGTGGTGAGCTCAAGTGTGATGGACTCTGAGCTCAAGGAGCCTTGAGAGCATGAGGTACTGACTGTTTCATCATGTGTCAACATCCTGCACAACATAGAGCACGTCTTTGTTCAGCTGCCTCTTCCGATCGCTTGGTATTTTCTGTCCCCTAGGGCAATGCTTGTAGTGTCCTACAATCGCTTTCGCTTTCTTGCAGAGTCCATTGATTGCCGGAGTACATGACATCGCATCGACGATCACCATCTGCATAGTGTGCGCAAAGCAGGCTGGCTGGAGAAACGGCAACCTCCTGGCAGCCGCTCGGATCTTCCGGGCCGTTGTCCGTCACGATGAACTTCACGCAGTCGATTCGTATCTCTCGGTCGGTATAAAGCTGCTCTAATGAGGCAGCTATGTTCACAGCCGTGTGACTCTCCGGCATTTGTATCGTGCTCAAAGTGAGCTTTTTCATCTCGAACTTCACCGTGAGAAAATGCCACGTGAGGCTCACAAAGCCCGCGTTGGCACGCAACATCCAGATATCGCTCATAAAAGTGAGAGTGCTTGTTCCGTGCTCAAGTGCTTTTCGCAGCTCGTGTCCTAGATCGCTCTTGTGCCGTCCCACAGGCGTTGCATGAGAACACGCGAAAACTTTGTTCGAGACACCAGGCTGTAGCACGGTACCGCTGATTTCGTGAGTGTTTTAACCCACGCTTTTCTAGAAAGTTGTCGGTGAGTAGATTTATAGGGACCGTTTCTGCCACTTTCTGGTGAAGTGTGATATCTTTCTTCGGAAGGAATGGCTGCTTTCACTTCCCAAGTATATCATCTAGTGTCGGTTGATTTTTCAACGGCGCGTTTGCGGCAGTGTCTTTTTTTTTGTCTTCCCATGAACAAAGGATGCTGTTTAAGTGACTTCGAAGAGCTGTGGTTGTTCCCGTCGCCGTTTGACGAACGCCTTTCCGCGGCTGGCATCGAGTTTTCGATGGTGAAAGACTTGTTTAGTAGCGCCAAAGAAGACTTAGGCCGCCTTTCTTGGTTGCTCGGTGGCTCGTCATCCGCAGGTGATGCCATTCTTGGAGAACATGCTTAAACGAGGGCTGCATCAGCACTCGGGTATTTGCAAATAGCGCAGCGAAGTCAGCGTGGTTTGCGTTGGCCTCGCAGAGCAGCAGAGAAATATTTTGGAAAAGTGGGAACAGAATGCGAAAGTTATCGATGGTGATGTCAAATGTTCTCCTCAGGCATACATACTTACTTTGAATTTCCAAACATAAAAAGAGGCCAGGTAACGTTTCCTAGATGCAAATTATATTGCTTATGCTGCATATTATATATAAAATATTCGATTCGTATGCGAAATTTTGTATATTCGCACATTTGCAGTTTCCTGCAAAAATAAATGTAAACATTATCCATAGTGTGCAGTTTTGTTTATTGAAGCCGTCCTTTGTTTCCACAAGTATAATTGAACATTGCAAAAATGGAAAAAGGCTTACAACGCCATGGTTCAACATATTTAACTCAGTGGCTATCACGGTGCTGTCATATCCGCCTGGTAAACCAGGTGCCTAAAATTGACAGACCTAAATTTAGCAGAAATACTCGAGACTGCCAACATGTGGGAATGAGAAAGCATCATGGTCCATTTGATTCGTGCTTTTTATTATATACACTCACTTTACAATTTCATGACGTGGCGCCACCTCCGTCCCATATAACATAGCGGGCAACCTCCTGTATTTTTTGTACCACCACTCCTTATGTAATACCACGCAAGGTGTCCTTAAGGTAATAAAATGAAATGAAATGAAATGAGGTTGGCTGCGCCGTCAAGTGCCCAATGCCGCACGCACAATGCCACACCTTTAGCCAGCGAGAACCCTGGAACCGCAATGGCGACGTGGAAGGGTGCTCGCCTCGCGCACCCTGGAGGCCTGGTCTGGATTCCGCAATGTATGAAGTAGTTCTTTAAATACAAATATTGTTCTTTGTTAACAGGAACCCCCCCCTGAGAAACCTAACGTTAAACCAAACATTCTAATTTTCTTTTTCTCTTTGGGCGGTGGGCTACGTTTGGTCTTCGTTATCTTCGATTAGTTCTTCCAATAATTACTAGTGAAAACAAGCGTGTCCTTATTGTAGGTGATATACTTGAAGAGAAGTGCGCTACAATGACGCGAACTTAAAGAGGAACATGTACGACAGACCCCGACCGACCTCGTGTCGTGCGCGTCTTCGTAGAGCTCTTTTTTTCTGCTATGCAAAACCAACTCGCCCACGTCAAGCTTCTGCTGTAGATGAGATAAATATTAACACGCTTGATCTCCACAATAGTACTGTATGCGCTTATACTGACTGTTTTAGTGGCTTTGGGCTTGAGCATTTACTTACTTCGGCAACCAGGGCTTCCACTCATGGAAGCAACTACCTCTTAGACTATGCCCACACTAATATTTGCCTTGACTAGAGTCTTGCTATTGACAGAGACATAACGCATCACTACCACGTATTCGTCACTTTCAAGTCTAAAAATTTAGGTCAAATCTCTGTTATTTTAGATTTTGTTGTTGCAATTCACAAAATTGACTGGACAGTTTTAGCTACGAAACTAAATCCAGAGGACGAACGTCAGTTATTTTCTTCTTTATTTTTAAAGCTGTGCATGCTAGCACTGTCAATGTTGGTGCAAAAAAACATAAATTTCCACGTAATCCTTGGATCACTATTGGTCTACATGTTAGCATGAGGAAAAAAGAAAGAATGTATAAGAATACTAAAAAACAGCCTTTCAATGTTAGTTTAGCCTTACGCTAGAAGAAATACTGCAGCGTGTTGAGCAATTTATTGAAAAAAATAAAGAAGGTAATATTACGACAATGGATTCATGAAAAATTAGTTTCATCTAAAAAGACACAATGGCAACTGATCAACGAGTTCTTGAATTTACCGCAACCTGGTAGTTCCATTTAAAAGGTAATGTACAATAATGTAACCATCGCTTACCCGCCTAGCGTTGCTCGTGCGCTCAGTAATAACATTTATAAAATTTGTTAAACTACCCATGTTCCTTCTGTTTATCATACCAGCCGATGCGACCAATCTTTCTTTTTGTTTCCGGTAACATCTGATGAAGTCCTTATTGAGATTTACAACTTAATGAACACAAGTCCTGTTCTTGATGGAATTTCCGCATTTCATTCAAAGCTTGTTGCTCCGACTATTTCTGATGTTCTCAGCAACTTAATTAAGCTTATGTTCAAAACCTCTATATACCCTAGAAGTCTAAAAGAAGCTAAAGTAAATAATGTACATAAAAAGGATGACAAAGATCAAGTCGGTAAGTATCGTCGTATATGTATTTTACCTTCATTGAGTAAAGTTGTTGAAAAGGTAATACTTAGTCGTATTAACCGCTACCTTATCAAATTAGGCTTGCTGAAACCTTGTCAGTTTGGTTTTCTTTCAGGAAGCTCGACTAACTTGGCTTTGATAATTATATTGAACATTCACTTGATCTCGTATACTTTGTTGGCTCGGTCGTTTTAGGCTTTGCTAAAGCCTTTGATACAATAAACCACCAAGTTCTGTTTACTAAACTACATTTTAATGGAATTTCTGATACAACTCTTAACATATTAAAAAGTAATCTTTTTATAGTGAATTTGCAGTGTACGTAGGCTGGGCTTCCTATGAAAGCAAAATTATTAGACGAAGGAATGCCTCAGGACGGAATTTTAGGTCTACTATTATTTTGCATTTATAAGAATGATTTACCTGACCGCCATAATTATACACTTCCATGTATTATGCCCAGACGACACGACTGCCTCCCTTTCGGATAAATCATTATTTTCGCTAACTTTGAAACTAAACAGTGTTCTATCTAAAATTACTGATTGGTGTAACGCCAATTGTCTAGATATAAACCCTATGAAAACACAATTCATGACGTTGAAATGACCGCCAAGACATTTACTTTGCTCTCCGACCATAACTCTCAATGTGAATGACATTCCTGCCGCCACTTCTGTTTCTTTCGCCGGCATCACATTAGATCCCCACCTTAAGTTTACTTACCACATTGCTCACATCAAACAAAAACAGCATTTAACATTAGAGCACTATTCAAAATCACGTGCGTTAGCCACATGATACGACGAATTATTACCGTTATACTTCACTGTCATTCATAGTCAGATCCATCATGGCACTGCTTCTTGGGGTAATACTTAGCATTATCACCTTTTCTCTATTCAGCAAATTCAAAGCCGGGTTATCCGCATCATAATGCGAAGCTTTTTTTTCTCTACCGCCTCTTCACAAGTACGTACAAACAGCAATCTTCAAGTTCCTGAATTGTATAACTATCATTTACAGATAATGTTTTTCAAATTGCTAACTGAAGTTTTTTACAACATTGTTAGTTCTGATGTCCTTTTTAATCTTAATAACAAAAGGTTTGCAGAACAAGGATATTTCCTGTTGCCTTTATATCATACTACTTACGAAAAGGTGGCCTCCTCTTTTAGGGCGCTTCGACTTTGGAACAGTCTACCATATTCAATTAAGTTGTCATCTACCACGTACTCTTTTAAATACGAACTCAATAATTATTTGCTGTCTGAATATTTTCCTATGTTATTTCGCTAATTACTAGCTGTTTAATTAGCAATTATTGTGCCTCTTCCTCTTCGTTTTGTTTTTATGTGTGTCGTCACCCAGTTTCTTGTGTTATATTTTGCTTATTTCATATTTTGTTTCTCTGCCCTGTATTCCGCTTTATTTTTTTTATACAACGTCTAATCGAAGGTTCTTGGTGCAGTCCCTGACTTTGGGACCCTTGTTTGTATACCATTTCTTGTAAGCAATTGCCATGAACAAATATTAAGCTGAAACTGAAAGTGAAAATTGAAACCATTGCTCCATCACACCACATGCGACGCCACCAGATTTTCGCGTAATGCGCCCTATATTGTTTCCGCAGTAAAATTTGTTCACCTGTGTAAGTAAATTACACAACACAAAAAGGCCACTCTCGCTACGGGAACTGGCTCGCTAAGCTAGAAAAAATTCAACGAGGAAAGCGTGGGGGCGACCCCGTCTTGAAATTCCTCTATCTGCTTTCCGAACCTTCGTGTATTGTAACGGCGCCTGCTTTAGGGCCTAGTTAATCTTTCGTCGGTCTATGTCGACCATAGTGTGTCGTAAAGGTGCCAGAAATAGAAGAGGCTAAGTTTGGACGACGCGTATTGAGCAAATTCAGTCCAAATAAGAATAAGACACTTTGAAATTTCTAATGTCGCACTGACCTGTCTGCGATGCAGTGTAGAAGCGCAAATAAAAAAAAACGAAGGTTGTCCATTATCCTCTTCGCAAATAGACAACCTGTTATCGAACAGTTTTCAAAAAGTGTTTTGAAAGAAATATTTCTTAAATTGCTAGCATTTCGATTTATCCTGCAATTAAACAACTTTTCTTCAAGGTAGTCAAGCTGTTGTCTCTTCAGAACATTTCTATGCTTTACAAGAATCGTATACCTCAAGCGCAGTTTGTGCTGAGCTAAATATTTCTTTTGCCAGCGGTACAGCAGCAAACTGCGCCTCGTGACATGATAATCCTGTGCTTTGTGGTCTAGGCAGTTGTTATTCTCCCCTAAATTTTCTCGTCATCATCAGAGCCCCATGTGGGTGATTTATCTAGATAAATGGACTCTTGTGTTGTTCTAGAGACTGATTGGACATCAAGAGTTATTCTTCTCTTGGCAAGCTACGGAACGTTACTTTTGTCGGCAGCATAATTATGTACAGCCATACTTTCACAATTTCTTGGATCAACTCTTTAATTATTTGTAGCTATCCGTCCACAGCACTTCAGCGAACCAAAGATTATTGAGTTATTCGCCGTTGGTCCTTACTCCTAGCTCTACCCAGTCTAATATTTTGAACACGTTTCATTGGATAAGTGATGACTACATTTTTTCATACAATGACACATATCCACAGCAGGGGATCAGCTAAGCGGAGCATCTGTGAGTTAATTATGATGGAGATTCCCGTACTATGGTACATACCAATAATTAGGGCTCACGAAGAAGCCGGTGCATATTGTCACGTGGTAGTGACGGTAAAAAACACAGTAGAAATACTGTGAAAGACGAAACCAACTTTTACTCTGCGAACCCGTGCCCACCAAAAAGATGACACACTTAAAGCGCCACGATAGTGGTGCACACAGCCGGCGATCGTCGAAATCTGATCTACGGGTCAAGCGCGTGGTCGGATTTTATACATCAGTCATGGAAGGTTCCAGAGTGATCGCTGGTGCCCGCGCATCTTGCAGAAAGTTCTACACCATTCGTGTCGCGCGATGAAATCATATTACACAATGTTAGGTGACAACAGACAGCGCATAGAACCATCGATAACCTTCGAGAAACTTCTGATACATGCAGGCGCGTCCTGCGCTGTGCGCTAACATTTGTTGGGTAGTGTAACGTGCTCACCCCATAAAAAACTATACCTTTAAATTTTTTGTCAACACCAACCAGACCTTATGATGGCTTCGTGCTAATGATAATCACAATTTCCGTACTATGCCACCTACCTACAGTATGGAATCAGCCATTAAGCGAGTGTGTGCGTTGTTTATGATGATTATATTCATATTATGGCACATACCAAGAATAGAAGTTGGACAAGAAGCGGACGGTGCATATTCTAATCCAAACAAGCTCTTTGTGATGATCGGCACATCTTGATGATGTTTACGATAGCCGTGCTATGGCACGAACCCACAGGAAGGGATTAGCGGACACTAGTTTCGGCAGGATGATGCTATAGAACACGTTCAATAAAATTAGTATGCTTACTTCGCATAACAGTCTGCTAACTTCATACTAAAATATTTTTGCGTGCACAATTCACAAGGACACAGTGAAGGGGACACACGAGCGCTTACTCACAACTATTTTATTTACGGGAAAATACAGAACATATATATATACCCCAGCTATCGGCACGTAGCATGTGCAACAAGAGTGGTCAGTAAAACAGAAACAGATTAAACACAGATTAAGAAGATTCAACCAGTATTTAAAAAAGCGCATTCATTTTCATGGTTACAACCGATGGTTGGCTTATGCATCTTTCGGCGCACTTTTTTATATGAAATGCTTCTGTGATTGCACGTGTTCGTTTATTTTTATCTGAAAACAAAATTTCAGTGTTAAAAAATATCGGATCACAATGCCATAGATTTCAGTGGTTTGACAAGTGCGAATGATTTTCTTTACCAAGAGAACGTTCATGTTCCCTTAGACGGGTGTTTATGCACCGAGCAGTTTGTCCTATGCACATGTTGCCACAGGTCAATGGAAGCCTGTGCGCAACACCTATACTGCAGTTTGTGAATTTTTGATCGTCTTTTAGACCGCAGCTGCATTTTTTTACCCTATTGTCTAATTTATCGGAAATAGCTCGGAACAGTATTTGCACCTTGTAAGGAGCGCTGAAAACCACTTCAACGCCATACCGGCGATCAACATTCTTTAGCCCTTGGGAAAAATAATGTACCTAAGGTACAACTGCAAGGCGTTCTTTGTTCGTGCTAAGCCTGTTCCTTGAATCTGTGGGTTGTACACCCTTTACTATTCTTATTACCTTTTCGGCCACTCTGACTATAATGTGTTCCGGGAATCCCACCGAAACTAGTCTTGTTACCTGATTAGCAAAGCTTTCTTTTTGTCGGTGGCCACAAGATTTTACTAACGCGGCCCGAAAACAAGACACCGCAATTCCTCTTTTTACAATCTTCGAATGTCCTGATTTGTACTGTAATATGGGCTTTTTTGATCTAGGGCTGTACATCCAGCATGTGTGATCGGGTAGCAATCGCAGAGAAAGATCTAGAAAGTGTAGTTCATTTTCTTTAGTAATCTCATGGTTAGCAATCTCATAGCAATCTCATGGGGATGTGCCGAATAGTTGCGTCTGAATCGTGCAGGCAAATGCGACACCATACGGACTGCTTGCGTGTAGCGTGCAAGAAACAGTGCAGTGATACCAGCAGACGACTCTTCCTGGACTGGTGCAAAACAGTGGATAGGACAACGGAGTTCCTCTGGAACACGGTGAGGCCGCTCTTGCACAATGTCAAGAAGGCACCTCCTACAGAAGGAAGAGTGGTACGGCTTGGGGAATATTTCATTCCAGATAAGAACAACAAGCTTCTGCAGCTTGGGCCAAAGTTCGCGCTGGAACCGGCGCTGTGTCCACCTGCGAAGCTAGCTGCATTGAGAGCCTTCTTCCGACTAGTTCCTGAAGCAGAACGTGCAAGGTGTGTTTTTGAATGTGTAGACGCTATCGCGAAGGCAAAAACCGCATGTGTGAGTGCCAACCGGCTCAACCTAGTGGCAGGAGACTTGGCATCTAGAGGGTTACGTGTTCTTACCACCGATATAGAAGGATGTTTTGTTGTCCTACCTGATGGCGTGCTTCGTGAAAAAGCTTGTGAAGCTATAGATAAAAATTTCAAGAGGATTGATGTTAAACCTGCCAAACAAGAACAGCGTTCTATTGAATTACTGCGTTCCCTGAATTTTGAAAACCTATGTGCCTCAGTCAAAGAAGCAAAGGGCCTGCATCTTGAGAGGGAGAGAGAGAAACTTTATTGTAATTGTAAACATTTGAAGGAGGGGTGGTCGGAGCCTCTCAGTCCAGGGCCCCACTGGCCTCTGCCGCCTGCCTGACCTGGCTAATTAAGGAGTTTTTTCCTGCCAGGTCGGAGCGGGCGAGCTGTGCCTCCCACTGCTCCATTGTACTACTGGTGTTTGGCCTATGAGGGTGCTTAGTGCACTCCCAGGTTATGTGCATTAGGGTAGGTATGCCACCGCAGCAAGGACCGTTGGCCCTATAACGAGTGTGATAAAATACAGACCGGGGTGTTCCCCCATTTAAAATTGCATGTATCCCTGCATCTTGAAGTGTTTTTCTCGTGAAAAACGCACTAACCTGCAGAGGCCGTTCAGAGCCATTGTTACTGAAAGAAGCACTTGGCAGCAGCAGGTAGTACCGTTTATCCAGAAACAGCTTTCCTCGTTCAGAACCCCAGATCCGTTAGGTATTTGTAATTCTGAGGCTGTTGTACGATATTTGAGTGAAAACAAAACAAAGGGATGCAGCGCCTTCAGCGTTGACGCACAAGATTTATTTTACTCGATTCCCCACACAGAGCTGTTAAAAAATGTTAAGATATGTATTTGCGAAGATAATGAAGTAACATTTAGAAATGACAGCGAAGCACCCGTGGAAAGCTTTATGGAAATACTATTCCTTTATCTTACTTCTACGTTTCTCGCTTGGAATGAAGCAATGTATGTGCAAAAATCAGGTATATGTAAAGGTTCCAAGGTAGCGCCAATACTAAGCGACATATTTCTAGCTCATGTATACAAAAGTATTAACAGTGCTTTAGGAAGCTTTGCAAAAATTAACCGATTTGTTCATGATTATTTGGTTATTTTTGATCGGAATGAACATGGCTGTAATGTGGTTAATGTACTAAAAGTGTTCCATGAATTTGGCCGAGGCGTTAAGTTTACCCATGAGATTGCTAAAGAAAATGAAATACAGTTTCCAGATCCTTCTCTGCTATTGCTACCCGATCACACTTGCTGGATGTACAGCCCTAGATCAAAAAAGCCCATATTACAGTACAAATCAGGACATTCGAAGATTGTAAAAAGCGAAATTGCGGTGTCTTGTCTTCGGGCCGCGTTAGTAAAATCTTGTTGCCACCGACTAAAAGAAAGCTTTGCTAATCAGGTAACGAGACTAGCTTCGGTGGGATTCCCGGAACATATTATAGTCAGAGCGGCCCAATAGGTAATAATCATAGTAAAGGGAGTACAACCCACAAATTCAAGGAACAGGCTTAGCACGAAGAAAAAACGCCGTGCAGTTGTACCTTAGGTACATTATTTTCGCCGTGGGCTGAAGAATGTTGATAGCCGGTAAGGCGTTGAAGTGGTTTTCAGCGCTCCTAACAAGGTGCAAAAACTGTGCCGAGCTATTTCCGATAAGTTAGACAATAGGGTAAAAAAATGCAGCTGCGTTCTAAAAGACGATCAGAACTTCACACACTGCAGAATAGGTGTTGTGTACCGGCTTCCATTGACCTGTGGCAACATGTACATAGGACAAACCGGTCCGTGCATAAACACCCGTCTAAAAGAACATGAACGTTGTCTTGGTAAAGGAAATCATTCGCACTTGTCGAACAACTGCAATCTATGTCATTGTGATCCCATATTTTTAACATTGAAATTTTGTTTCCAGATAAAAATAAACCAACACGTGCAATCACAGAAGCGTTTCATATCAAAAAGTGTGCCGAAAGATGTTTAAGGCAACCATCGGTTGTAATCACTGAAAATGAATTCGCCTTTTTAAATACTATTTGAACCTTCTTAATATGTGTTTAATCTGTTTCTGTTTTACTGACCACACGTGTTGCACATGCTCTGCGCTGATAGCTGGGGCATATATGTTCTGTATCTTTCCGAAAATAAAATTGTTGTGAGTAAGCTCTCGTGTGTCCCCTTCACTGTGTCCTTGTCAATGGTGCGCGCAAAAATATTTTACTATGAATTCGTACCAACTCGCCCAACTATCACTTCTGCTGCAGTCTGCTAACTTGCTATCGCAATCAATGCTTCGGCTTTCGGGCCACACTGTGGCTTTTTGAAGGTTGCATTGTAATATTTCTTTTGATTACATACTACATATTTTCCATTTGGCTTAATGAGTACATGCTCTCTCTGAGGATAATCGTCAGCACATACATTTTCTTCTACTATTTCCTTTTGCGTTTGTTTCTTCCTTGCCACATTGGGTTTCAGAGCTACCCAGAAGTTACAGCTACGATTTTATGACATCTAGAGTCAGTCTTACTTTCTCGTGAACACACCAGTGCAAGCAACTCTCGTGTGCAATAGAATCTCGTAAAAACTCTTCAGTCAGAATAAATACTGACAAGAGACGTGGTGTCGTGCTCTAAAAAAAAACACTTATGCTCTATCCTTAACGTTATCGTTTGCTCAAAATAATCGCTAACGCATCTGTAAAGGCCACCACATTCTTGGACAATAACCACTGGTACCCAGTCAAGAAACCCAACAGGCTGTCAGCCTGTCAGCTTGTCGGCTATACGTTATTTTGGCTTGTAAGTCTGTCAGCCTGTAAGTCTGTCAGCCTGTAAGTCTGTCAGCCAGTCAGCCTGTACGTCTGTGAGCTTGTAAGCCTGTAAGTCTCTCAGTTTCACTTTCACTGTAAGCCTGTAAGCTTCACTTTCACGAGATTTCCCTGATTCAGCCGTCAAGAGTCTTGATTTTACCCGATGCTTGTGTGCAGCTGTCCATTGTTGATCCTCGCAAAAGTGAAACTACCTCTGAAAGTGGTCTTCTGAGAATACATCCCTATAGTGGTCTGCGTACCAAGCATGCTTGACTACGCTGATAGTTGCTGTATAGAAAATACACCTTTGATTGATCATTTCAAAGTTTTATTACACAGTAATACACCCGGCCTTAATAGAACTAGCGTATTCATATATATCTCATACAGTTGAATCCCGCCACAATGAATACCGCTACAACAAAAGTTCCAGGACAACGAATAATTCTTAATTCCCCGTCAGTATCCCATAGAAATTATAGCCCCAAGTTTCTCTGCACGAGCCATTTTTGGTGAGCGTTTCCGCTTCAACGAAATTTTCGGAGTCAAAATCAAAACCAGAACAAGTGTTATAGGCAAAAGTTTAAGTTAAATCCAAAGCCGTAGTAAGCACGAAATCATGTGATTGCAGTTTCGCCATTTTGGTTTTTTTTTCGTGGTCGCGTCACTCGCAGCGTGTCTCTTCGACGACGAGCTTTCATCCATGCGTGGGACGAGATGTCAACGCAAAACCCTTTCCCTCAAGCAGAAAGCTGAATCACCCAAGCTGTGAGTGGAAGGAAGGAAGTGGCAATCGCTGAAGACTTTGGGATTCCGGCCAGTTCGCTGTGTACGATTCTAGGAAATAAGGGCAGCCGAAAAAAGGCACTTGCTTCAGGCACATCTTCCAAGCACAAAAAGGTGACGTGGCCCCTCCATGAAGAGCTGGACAAGGCGGTGCATGCGTGGTTTGTTGAAGTACAAGGCAAGAACGTCCTCCTCAATGGAAGCATCGTCCAGCAAAATGCCTTGAAGCACGCCTGCCTACTCGGCATTGACGATTTTAAAGCCAGCGTTGGCTGGCTGAACTGTTTCAAGGTCCTGCATAACATCATCGGAAAAGTGTTGTGTTGGAAATCGATGTCCGCAGACGTTGACGGAGCTTGGAAGGTGAGCAATGTGGCCGGCATTTTAAGCAACTTCACGCCGGCAGACATCTACAATGCCAATGAGACCGGGCTATTCTTCGAGATGTTGCCGGCCAGGATGCTCGACATTAGGGGCAGCGCTGTCACAGCGGCAAACAGCAAAAAATGTGTGACGGTGCTGCTTTGCACAAACATGGATGGCTCTGACAAGCGTCCTCCATTAGTCATTGGAAAAGAGCCAAGCCGCACTGTTTCAAGGGATCCCGTAGCCTACCTGTGCAGTACAAGGCGAACAACAAGTCATGGACGACCCGTGCTATTTTCACCGTGTGGGTGGTGGCATTCGACCGCAACATGAAGCGGCAGGACCATAAAGTTTGCTTGCTTCTGGACAATTGTTCAGCCCATCACTCCGAAGAAGTCGAGCTCACTAACACGGAGCGGATGTTTTCCCCTACAAATTGCACATCTGACCTACACCCTCTCGACCAGGGTGTGATTCTGAGCCTGAAGCGCGCTTACCGCGGGAGGTTAATTCAGCGGCTGCTCTTCAACAGTAAAACCGGCCAAGACACGAAGGCGGACATGTACGTGGCACTGCAAATTATGTCTGCTGCCAGGAACACACTGGGTCACTCAATAATTGCAAACTGTTTTAGGCACCCGGATTTGCCGAAGATCTATCCTTGGACTCTGACGTAGTAGTTCTGCGGAAACCCGAAAGGTGGAGAGAAGCAATGAATAAAGGGAAAATGAGACATCCACCTGTTCGTAGCAATTGCTACAAAGGAAACCCATACGGGTTCCTAGAAAGAAAAGCCTCATAGTTGAAGAAAAAGTCCCTGACCAGGACGAATTTTTTTCAACTATGAGGCTTTTCTTTTGAGGAACCCGCATGGGTTTCCTTTGCAGCGATTGCTACGAACAGGGGGGTGTCTCATTTTCCCTTTATTCATTATCCTTAGACTCCGCTAGCGCAACACCGACGAAGAGGCGTCAGCGGCACTGGGGATCACGGCCGCCTGGAAAACACTGGAAAAAATGGGAAACGTGTTGCCTAATCTCGAGCTTGATGAATACATCGGTGCTGACGATTGTGCTATAGTTCATGAAGAGGTGAATGATGAGCAGATTATCAAAGCCGCCTGCAATGATGAAGACTCTTCTGATGTCGAAGATGACGTACAGGATGTGCCTGCTGAGGCAACTGCCTCACAGGTGATGGACGCGTTCGATGTAATGAGGAATTTTGTTGATGTCCGTGAAGACGATGTCGCGATCGGTCTGCAGACTGAATGTGAAAATCACGTGACAGCACTGCTCACCGTGAAGCGCAAATAAGCCAAGCTTACAGATTTTTGGCATTAGAAGTTATTGCTGCTGCTTGGGCAATAATTTCTGCGTTTCGTATCAAATTTCTGTGATAACGAAGAACGAATTTTTTTTCGGGCACCGTAAATTTCGTTGTAGCGGGATTCAATTGCATATATAGGTCCCCCTTTTCTTTTTGAAGTGGTCGCAAGTACGGGCTCCCACGTACGAAGATGTGAAATCAGCTTTACTTCGCTGGATGTAGAAAGCAAACGCAGCCCACCTTCCCGTCAATGGGACGATACTGCGGGAGATGGCCAGCGACTTGGCTCTACAACTTCGGCACGCAGAGTTCAAGTGTAGCAATGGATGGTTCAGCAGTCTTAAAGAGCGCAATAATTTGAGCTTCGTAGCAGTCTGTGGCGAGAGCGGCAGCGCAAACAAGAGGGTCATCGACGCCTGGAAGGAACACACGTTGGCTCCATTGCTTAGCGAGTACGGTACAGACGATGTGTACAACCTTGACAAGGCAGTCCTTTTTTACAAGATGCTGCAAACGTTTGCAGTGAAGGACACCGCGGTCAAGGGTCAAAAGCAAGGCAAGGAAAGAATCATTGTTCTGTTCGGTGCGAACATGTGTGGCAAACACAAGCTGCCGCTACTTGTAGTAGGAAAGAGTGGGAAGCCTTGCCGCTTTAAAAATGCACGGCTGCCGCCAAGAGATGAGCTTATCATACCGGCTCAGCAAGAAAGCTTGGGTCACAGGCGCAATATTTGAAGATTATGTTCGGCTGGTTGGCCGCGAGTTCGCGGCCACAGGCAGGAATGTACTCTTCTTTGTTGGTAATTGCCCAGCGCACGGCGTCATCCCACACCTGAAAGTTGTCCGGATGGTATTTCTTCCTCCGAACACCACGTCGTTCTCGCAGCCAATGGACCAAGGCGTCATTAAACAGACAAGGAAGATTTACCGCCACCACCTGCTCGAGCGCATGCTCCTTTGCTTCGACAACGGCAAGGAGTACTCCATCGACCTCCTCGGGGCCACATGTGTTATTGTGTATGCATGGAGGCAAGTGGAACCCACTTTGGTCATGCGGTGTTTTGAACACGATGGCTTCTCGAAGGAAAGCACCGTCGATGCCGATACTGACTATTCACGTGCACTTGATGAAGAAGGAGCTGAGTATTGTGACCGCATCAATGCAATCTGCGCAGAGATTGCGAATCCAGTGCAGTTGGCTTCGCCGAGTATCTGAACTTTGAAAAAGATCGACAAACATGCTACTCAGATTTGGAGTGTGAAACTACCGCTGATGCGGCCAATGTGCGATCACAGCGAGAACGGCGGCTCTAACGAGCCCTTCCGAGCACCCGCTCTCGGGGGAGTTATCGGATCGCTGAACGTTATCCGCAGTTTTGTTGAGTGCTACTGTGGAAATTCTCAAATGCTGCATGTAGTTGGCCAACTGGAAATAACATGACCCTTGGAGCCTCGAACTACAGGACGCGGCAAACCGAATTCAAACATTTTTTCGCAGTCCCAATGACTTCAAATTAACGAGGCGTACCATTATCATTGAAAAGGAAGGTATACAATCAGTGCATTTTATCGGTCATGACATTTGGGGCAGACTTGGAAACTGACAAAGAAGCTTGAGAACAAGTTAAGGACTGCGCAAAGAGCGATGGAACGAAGACTGCTAGGCATAACTTTGAGACAGAAAGAGAGTGGTTTGGATCAGAGAGCTAACGGGTATAGACGACATTCTAATTGACATGAAGAGCAAAAAATAGCACTGGGCAGGTCATGTAATGCATAGAGCAGATAACTGTTGGACCATTAGGGTGACAGGATGGGTACCACGAAAAGGGAAGTGCAGTAGAGGATGACAGAAGAATAGGTGGTGCGACAAAATGAGGAAATTTGCGGGTGCTAGTTGGAATCAGTTGGTGCTGGACAGGGATAATTGCAGATCGCGGAGAGAGGCCTTCGTCCTGCAGTTGACATAAAATAGGCTGATGATGACTGTACAAGGTCTGCCCCAAAAGTTTGTGCAGTTCATGCCACCACACTCTCTGCTGCATTTTTGCTGACTCAATTGTGCAATGAGTCAGCAAAAATGCAGCACAGGGTGAGGTGGCATGAACTGCACAAACTTTTGAGACGGGCTTTGTAGCTGCATCAGCGGCACTACTTCCTTTGTGCATTAGCAAGTTTTTGCGCCAGGTGCCTGCGTACACTCTTCATTCTTTTTTTCTCATCTTCTGGCGTCACATCGCTGCCCATTAAGATCCGGAGGAGGCCTGCACAAGAAAATCAATCACGGCTATAAAAGTAATGAAAGCAGCTAAACAAATATTTCCAGCATGACACTGCAAGTTCCCAACAGTATACCCAAGGTTCAAGGAAATACTTTATCATAGCTACGTTTTCAATTTAGCAACAAAATTACAGGCTACTTCATGCCTGTTCATTTGCATGCCACAAATTCTTTTTAGAGCTTCAACATGAAATATTTCAGTAGCAGGTTATCGCAACACAGTGCTTTAGCACAACAGCTTCGCTGTTACTGTTTGCCATCTATAGATGAGCAGAACAATTAGCTAAAGCACACAGCTGGCAGCCGTCAGAGCCAGTAAGGATAAAGGTTAATGATAGGCTAAATTATTCTGATCAGCATAGCGGCTCTCAATTGTGAACACTTAGGCTTGTTGGTTTATCGTCTTCCAGAAAGTAGCGAAATTACACAAAAGTAGCACTCCTATAGATAGGCAATCTCCTTTGCTGATGTAATTTCACTGCGCTTATAAAACTGTCAATACTCAAGCACACTGGATAGTGCTGCTACGTTTGTGCACAAAGCACTACATCCATACACCAAAACATTTTAATTTATTCAGAATGAAAAAGACAATTACCACAACTGAATGTGAAATAATAGCAGACATGCTTTTTAATGTTTCCGTTGCGTAAAATTTCAATGGAAATGAGTCACTAGTTAATGTTTTCTGTATAAATACCATTTTCAGTAGCAAGAAGCCCACTACTCTGAGGAGTTAGTAAGGATTTCAGTTTCAGTTTGTTTGTTATAGGATGGCGCATCAATGCACGTTAAGCACACTGATTTGCGAAGCAGAGCACCACCTTCAGTGACTGTATCAAAAAATACTGCTGCTACTTTTTTCATTGGACAGTATGTTCAATTGTGCATACTTTTTAGGGATGACAGCTTCTGTGGTGTTACAGCTTGTCTGGCCTCCGTCCTCCCCATGGACCGCGACATGTTCGACAGGGTTCCTGTAACGCTTCTGTTCCGGAGTTCATCCGGCGTCTAGTAAATTGTAGAAGCCATGCGGCAAAACATGGAGTCAGACGACGCCCGGAACAGTGTCCCCCATGCTGCCTTGTCGATCCATTTGCCGGATCCAGCATACATCTGCAATATATAATCATACATACATAGCTCGTAGCTGACAGGTTTTATACTGGACTATATACACTGTATTTTCCCAACCCTGCAGTTTCCTGGCATTTTGGCACATTTATTTGTGTCATTTGGACCAATACCTGCAAGAGCGAAACTAAATTACCCAGTAAGATTTTTATAAATTTTTTAGACCCTCCTACATAAAGATCTCCTAGGCATCAGTAGCAATCACTAAACTTGGAAAACTGACAATGATCCGCAAGAATATTCATTGCTACAGCTTGATGAAATCACTGAAATCTACCTAGGCATTGGGTGGCCCAATTTCAAATATGTTCCTTGTGATATCTGCACAACCACTCTTTTCCACAGGTTACTCTGTGCGGTCACTAGATGCAAAATAGAAATCTGCACCAGCAATGCGATCCAAGGACTGCATGATTACATAATTGTGTTAATGTACACAAACAAAAAAGAACTTCATGTGCACTGTGATGTTCATGTAAAAAGAGGATTAGCCTACTAATTAGGTTTTCGAGCCCCATTTTCGAGACGCTCTACGGAGCACAGTGCACCATCTGACTTATAGTAGTAGTTTCAATTTGTATGCTTATTTCTTCGGTGTGGCAGCGATATTTTAATTAGCTTGGAAGACACAGGAGTTTGAAAGTGAAAATGGCTATCTCCACAAGCATCAGGCAAACTTTATGGTGGCGTAGTTAAAGAAGCCATCAGGCTAATCACACAAGCAGCTGTTTGTTTCCTTCTGCTCACTACTCCATTGCTGTCATTTGTGCACTCTCTTAATTTCACAAGGGCCAGCCAATCCAGATGATCTGCAAACACTTCACCTATATTGGTACACATTGAGAGCAACCATTGTTGTGCTTCCATGGGACACTGTTCGACACAAGAAATTGTGAGAATAGTGCTAAGCAACAACAAACCCAACAACAAAAATAAAGCATTTATGTGAGACGAAAGTGCAGAGGGAAGCACATACCAAGGTCAGATATTCTACTTCGGCACTCAAGCCAACCAAAAGTGGTTAAAGTATTGTGCTGTAAGCTGACCCCTTTTCATTTATTTTAATATGCCTGTGGTGTGGCAAGCTGATGAGGATGGCGCCGAGGGTGTGACTATGTGCTTGGCCGGTTGCGAATTGTGACCGTGATGCTGTGCAGCATAGCTGATAGACATAAGCCGCCTATATACAAATTTATAAGAGGAAGACGCTGCCTGCTAAGGAAGCCTTCCCAAGAGATGCTGACACACAGATGTTGAGCTAGTGGATAAGAATCATGTGGCAACAGCGCTCAAGAACTGTCTCCTTGTCCTTGATCCATACTTGAACGTACATCGCTATCATTCTAAGTGGCATGACATGCCAGCCTGAGCCACTTGGCGTCTGCATCAACAAGCGTTTTGAGGACTGCCTGCGGAAATACTTTGCGATGTGGTTGACTGATGACGAGTGTAAGCTAACAGCAAAGGTTGTATCAAATACACACCACTATAGCAAGTGGCGAGCTGGGTCACTGCAGCATGGGACAACATGCCACGAAGCTTGATTGCATGTTTTCAAGGAGCGTAGCATCTAAAGTGCTCTAGATGGCACCAAATATAGTGTGCTCTATGTGCTGACAGGGATAAGGTAAGCAACAAAGCTAGCAGCAATGACGACATCACATGAGCTGGGGCAGGTTCGCAGTTAATAAATGCTGTTTGCATTTTGTGTCTGTCGTTCTTTCTTTTGTCCGGCTTTCATTCAAGAAAAGCTCTTGGGCTTTAGACCTTCAGGTGTTAACTTAGAAGCGAGTCTGGTTTAGA
Source organism: Dermacentor andersoni (assembly GCF_023375885.2). Lineage (NCBI taxonomy): Eukaryota > Metazoa > Arthropoda > Arachnida > Ixodida > Ixodidae > Dermacentor > Dermacentor andersoni. The sequence continues at coordinate 35,366,052 of NC_092818.1, forward strand.
TGCATAAATATGGTACTCGGCCATAGATCTAGTTCATGGATCATACACAGTTACATACATCCGAAAAGAAAAAAACAAAAGTTGCAAAATTCAGTAAATTTCTTACACATACTGAAATGTATGAGCACCTTTAGCACCCAAATGTAACACGGAGCCTTAAAGAACAATTCTGTGACTTAAATATTACCTTTCCATCATCTCTTGAGGATCCGATTACTACATCGAGGGCCTCTTCTTCGGGGAACAGGTCGATGTCAGCTGCAAAGAAAAATGTACAACTTTTCCCTTGAATTGCCAGGTTTGATACTTCAAAAGCAATATAGAGGAGTTCCATGCTAATGAAAGAGCACAAGGTAACCATTACACAATACCAAGGAATAGAAACCAAAAATATCAGTTGCCAAGAACATTATGTGGGACAGGCCACACACTGGTACCTTGCAAACATGACCAGTGCAATGGCACTGCAATCTTCAGTGCATAGGTAACTATTTCTGCTTAAACTCAAGGGAATCAGGTATGAATATATGAAAGGTGTGAATATTCACGCACCCCTAACTACAATTAATGTGAAACAAAATATTTTCCTACCGAAGTCACTTGGCACCATGCCTGGCATCTCGTTGCATAAGCCATCTTCAGGCACTGAAAAATTAATGTTGAAATCAGTTTTACAATATCGTAAAATCTAGAATTGCTCGAACTTTATATGGCATCTTTCTCATAAAACACCATACCATGCAACCCATTTCCTTTATATTAAATAGAGTACATAATAATAATAATAATAATAATATATAACCACAGTTGCTTGTCATGTTCTGGTTCTGTTGCTTCACATACACCTTCAAATGTGAGAAAAATACACTCCACTTTTACCAGGTGGTCTGTGGTAGTGTTTTTCAGGTGAACTGCTAGGTTCTGTCAAAAACAGAATTCAGTTTCGTGTGCCCACCATCTCTAAATTATTTAGTCAAGAAAAAAAAAGGTTAGATAACCCGCTTCTATTCAGTTAAATTTTGGACATGACCGGGCATAATGTTAGCATGAGTAGGCATCAGTGACATCATGAGAGCAAATGTGAAATACTGCAAATGCATGATGAGCACCTGTAGGCACAAGTGAATTTGTAAGGTAGTAGCAGTGAGTAAGCACGGAACTAGAAAAAAATTGTGCTTGGAAGTGAACAGTTCTGTATAAAGAAATACAGTCTTACCATGCTATCGTGCAAAGCTGCAGTTATAATTTATTTTAAAATTTCACAATAAAATGAAAGCAGACATGAAAGTGCAACTTGAAGGCGGAGCCACACGAGAATGTCTCATTACCTGGCTCTGGTGTCCAAGCCCTTGAAGTGCTCTGCACTTGTGTGCAACTTGTACCTGCAGCAAGAAATTTGTTAGGTGACCGAACTGCCTCGACTGCTGACAATATGTCCTGAAAGATGTAATGAACTGCCACAGAGAAAAATGATCCTTACTAGGCTCTGACAAGCAGTCCACTGCACTTGGCTGGCCTGGAGCTGGGGCAAGAGTGGTTCCTGATGACAAAAGTGCAATTACCGCTCACATTATCTTCTGAAAGATTCACTGAACTGCCACAGAGAAAAATTATTCTTACTGGGCTCTGACAAGTAGCCAACTGATGGTGGCTGCACAATCGTAGCCGGGGCAGCTGTGGTTCCTGAAGGTAAAAGTTAATGACCACTCACATATGTGATATTCTCAAAGGTTCAACAGCACGACCACAAAGAAAAAGTATCCTTACTGGGCTCTGCAGGAAAAATTGCACGGCGCGGCTGAACCAGCGGTGTGGCATCTGTGGTTCCAAGAGATAAAACAAAAATGTCCAAATTTAGGTGACAGATATGATTGAACGAGTCACGCACCAGACTGTAAAAATATATAAAAATGCCAATGGCTAAAAACAAAGTGGCACTTTGTGCTAGTTGCATCAAATAAAAATGTGAAGTCAAACTTGTGGCCAAACAAGCAGTTCGTGCCATCTGCCAGTTGCCATCAAAGACAGGAGCGCATATCATGGTGATAAAGCATGAATCAGGATAATCATTATCTGTTATGCTCTTTTTCCCCTTCGCCCCCAGTACACCCATGCCTTCTACGTGCCATTTGCAGGAATAGCACACAGAACAAGGAAGGTATAGAGGGTGTTTTTATGAAGACTTCTAGCATTATTTAAAAATCGCCATTATGAATACACGGAGAGCTCTTATGAGGTTGTAATTTTTTGAGAAAGCCCAGGTGACAGAAGCCCATAAAGATAAGTTGTCATCCTTCAAATGGCTGTGGTCATTGAAAATAGCCTCTTAATGTATTCCACTTCTCAGCAGTCTCACTGCTTTTTACAGACCCTAGAAAGTCACATTATGGAGTGTTTCCCAAGAGTGAGCAGCTGTAAGGAAAATTTTTAGGCAGCTAACCGGCTGAAAATTTGAATTTTTAATATGTTCTTACATATTGAAACAGAGCATGCTCATAATTTCAATTACAATTTTTCCTAAACTATATAAACAAAAGCCAAGTCAAGACTTTTGTACTATGACAGAAATATTAAGCTAACAAAAATGACACATTTCCACACTATACAACTTACCTGCGGCTCCTTGTCCTCCTCTTGGTCCTGGAGGACCTGCCACCACCGAAACACCCAATGAGGTGGCATAGATAATCTTGCTCTCGGAATTTTTTGCAATACATCATGCTATTTCCGTCTCATGATCCGGATCCGCCGTCACTACCTGCCCTAAGTAGATGTATTCCCTTACCACTTCCAGTGCCTCGCTAACAATTGTAAATTGCTGTTCTCTTCCGAGGCTGTTAAACATTACTTTAGTTTTCTGCAGATAAATTTTTAGACCTATTCTTCTGCTTTGCCCCTCCAGGTCATTGAGCATGCATTGCAATTGGTCCCCTGAGTTACTAAGCAAGGCAATATCATCAGCGAATCGCAAGTTACTAAGGTATTCTCCATTAACTTTTTTCCCCAATTCTTCCCAATCCAGGTCTCTGAATACCTCCTGTAAACACGCTGTGAATAGCATTGGAGAGATCGTATCTCCCTGCCTGACGCCTTTCTTTATTGGGATTTTTTTGCTTTCTTTATGGAGGACTATGGTGGCTGTGGAGCCGCTATAGATATCTTTCAGTATTTTTACATACGCCTCATCTACACCCTGGTTCCGTTGTGCCTCCATAACTGCTGAGGTTTCGACAGAATCAAACGCTTTCTCGTAAGTAGATGCATGTGCATATTTTTCTTTCTTGCTATATTCACGCAAGATAGGCTGGCTCCTGCACCTGCCTGTCAAAAAGAAATATTATGGGGTTTTACGTGACAAAACAACTTTCTGATTATGAGGCATGCCGTAGTGAAGGACTCCGGAAATTTCAACCATCTGGGGTTCTTTAACATGCACCTAAATCTAAGTACACGGGTGTTTTCGCATTTTGCTCCCATCGAAATGCGGCTGCCGTGGCCGGGATTCGATCCCACGACCTCGTGCTCAGCACCCCAACACCATAGCCACTGAGCAACCAAAGCGGGTGCACCTGCTGGCCACTTTGAATAAGAGCAACAAGGTCCATAGTGGTATGCGTGCTCTCAGAGTATAAACCATTATTAAAAGAATGTTTTGCCAAAGACTCACTTGTTAACTTTGTGACAATGTATTGAACCTGTAGTATCATTCCACACCTTTTGTTCGCCTAATATTTCCACCCATCATTGAAATTTCTCTCGCCAGCACACACACATTTTAACTACCGGTTGATATTACAATTTTCTTGTGATAAATTCTTGGACTACACAAATTACGTACACAGCCATGTGGTGTGAATAACGTATGACAATAGTGTATGTTCAAGAGACCTATTGCCCTAGGCTAGCAGTGTAGCATAATGCAGCACCAACATTCTGAGCAGTTTAGCTCACTGGACACAAATGCAAAATATATATTTTTGTTTACTGCTGTACCCTGAGCAGAGCAGACCCTGTGATCATGAAGATGGCAGGCATTTAGCAGCTGTGACCTCATGTGAACGACGTGAGTTTCAGTTATGATTCGTCAGATTATTGTATGTACACCTGAGCATAATGTCCAATCATGATTTCAATTTGGATGATAGAAACCTGCAAGAAAGCGCAGACCATCGTCAGCTGCTCAATGGCCGATGACATGAGTTAATACAATATAAAACATATCAACCGTATATCCCCGAAGTGCTGTCAGTGAGCCTGATCAACGACCATAGTAGCAATGTGGGCTTGTTGGTATGGCATCTTGGCGGGAGTGTTTTAGCGTGAATGAGACTGGACAGTGGACACAAGAACACACGCAGTGCACACACAGCGCTACACAAAGTGCTGCATGTGCCTTTTGTGTGTCATCTTGTTCCCAGTCTTATACGAATAAGCGCTAGAACACTCGCACGATGATGATGATTTATTGCCATCCCACCTGAAGCAAGGGGGTGACAGCCTAGCTGGCTTGAGTTAATCAGGTATGCTATATTTTTTCTCCTTCCTCAAAACTTCTCCATCTACCCTGCACCACTATCCATGTCTGTAATGGATCCATTCATATCAACCTCTTCCCTGCCTTTTTTCCACCAATAATCTAAATGTCTTTTGCTTATCTCAACTGCTAACCAGCTGATGCTCCCGTCCACTCTAAGTACCAGCACTTCTGGAAGGTGGACCTTACCTATGACTCTCATTGGGTGAATCCCTTCGGATAACCATGTCAAGAGCCTGATCAACACTTTCTTGTGCTGAAGCTGGCAAACTAAGCCGTACCAATGCTGCATGCATAAATACAAGTACGTGTACTGTAAAAAGAACAAAGAGGTGGTAGACAGTGGGCGAGCTTAATTTCTAGAGACCATACTTTTGTACAGTCCTGTTTGTCACTTGAGGCAAGTTTCATCAACAGAGGTAAGCTTTTCGAAATGGTGCTGGTAGTGAACAAGATCATTAATGAATTGAAATAACACTGTACAACGTTTAAATGACAGCATATTGTGGATTTTTTATGAAAATGAACAAAGCAAAAGGAAACAGGTGTTGGGTATTTAGTTATCTATGCTGAAAATCACAAGAAACAGTGTTTGTAAGGATGTAATATATGCTCTACATGATGTCCTCGGCAGAGCTCATTTCCCTAGAACAAAGGCGCAATGTTCTTGTAAGGCCTTCAACAAGCCTAATTTGTTTAGAAAACGCTAGCAAGTAGCAACATTCTTTCGCTCACAAAACATAGCCACATGACCCAAATCAGTAGCAACATATCAAACTAAAATCCTGTTAACTATAAGTTGTCATGCCTTTCCTTTGGCCCTCTTCTTTCCCTTCTCCAATGAGACTAGAGGCTTTCTTAGCCTTTTGGTCATGTGCACTCTCATGTCTTCTTCGATCTCTGCATTCCATTTAACAAAGTATTACAAAGCTGACAGTGCGGACAGACAGCAATGCTAGGCGAGAAACATGAAAGGGTCGTAATGACAAATTTGGCCAGCATTCTAGTTCCTCTGGCATTACTCTCGTTTCATCTTCTCATAATTGCAAAGCATTTGCAAGTGTGGCTCCCACGTCCACTGCATGACAGTTATCTGTTGAAGCAGTGGACAGGTGTCATCACATCCCACTAAATATCGAATCAATGAATGCTATTTAGGCCCAAAATTAAGTGTGGAAACAAAAATTATGTTGGTAACTGACAAAAGCACACATTTGCGCTGATGGCTCCTGCGAAGCGGTGTCCGCATTGGCGCCTGAGGCAGGGCGTGCTGCACCCACTCCCCATTTCTTAACGCCGACCCTTTCAGGCATGTTGCAGACAGCCCGAGACTGTCATCAAAGCCATACCCGAGAGATACGTCTTGGGCGGACCTGTGTTCAGTCGCATCGAAACCCGTAAGCCTCGTTACGAGATTCCGTCGGCCGTTTGCTAAACTACTGCACAATGAGCGGGACAAAGCACAAGCTGCTTAAGATTAAATCGTTCGAAAGGCGCGTCGTATAAGCTTAAGGTATGCTTAATAAGGAATGTGTGGTACTTACCAGCCATGTGCAGCACTCTGGCCTTATAATAGCCTCCCGACGTGGTGTCGTCTCCATTACACCACACGTCGTGGGGGACAGCGGGATTAAAATCCGCGATATCTTGAGGTTGAAAATTTTGCACTGCGGTGTGCTCGAGAACCGCAGTAGTCATATCTACCTCGTACTCTACTAAGACGAACATCTCGACTAAGGATATACAGAATTTGCTCAACAAACACAAAGCAACACAGTCGCATCTGCACGCGTATCCGTCAAGATGGCACTGTGTACTCTATGGATATGGATTCGCATGCGACTTCGACAGGACCATAGCAGAAACAAAATAATAATAATGCTGTAAAACAGCAGCGGGCTCAAAGTTGTACAGAAGCTTAATGATAACAATTTTCATAACTTCATTAGGCGTAAGCATTCATAAAATGACCTCGTAACTCATATGAAAGTAACTGTAACTGCGTATCAAAAACATGGGTTATATTTAAGCAAGAAATTCACAACGTCACATGAATTACCCTAAAAGGGTCTGTTATATCTAGAGCATTGGAAGCGATATTCTGCGAAAAATAAGACATATATAGGGTCAACAGCACACGGTCAGTGCTGATTTAAAAAAACAAACAAACAAATCCTTTCCTTCTAATGTTGCATTATTGCAGCACAGGTATCGCGAACACAACAGCTGCATGCATGTGCGTCCACAGAAAGGCTGCATTCGAAACGATATGTAGCAATTTCTGCCGCAAACCATTAAAGGAATGCTGATCGCCATGACGCTACAAATATGATGATCCAAGCTTGTCCATATATTTATCAGATCATGCAAAATGACACCGCCGAAACAAGGAAATCTGAAACAGCTTGATCCTTTTCAGAAACAGGTAATCATGCGTGCAATTTACTTAATGACGCATTGGCATTTCTGCTCAAGGAAAACTGAAGACAGCTTGCATGCACCAAATCTTAGAAAAACGGGCACTGAAATAAAGATCCATAAATGCCATAGATTTCTCAAGAACCACAATCATACAAAAATAACTTGTTAGGCAAGGTTCTGGTTGGGGTTGCAGAAGTCGCTGGGTGTGATGGCGCAGAACCAGCGCCGAAAGAGAACTCAGCGTCACAAGTCGGTGGCTGATATATACATATATATATATATGTGTGTGTGTGTGTGTGTGTGTGTGTGTGTGTAATGTTTCATTATTCCGTATGGCAGCGCCTCTAGGACACCAAATTGGCAACGGGGGCACCGAGGCCAGAACCCGGACATGATCCATGGGTTGGGGCTCGCCAAGCCCGGGCCCACGAGCCGCCCTGCTTCCAGCATTGATACTCCCGCTTCACATAATCTCAGGTGCTCTATAAGGCTTCCGTTTGCCGGTTACATGTGCCCTCCTGTTACTTGTAAAAAAATGAAATATTAAGCAGGGCCCAGGCGGTTACCCTTCCACTTTTACAAGACCTTGCGCACCCTAACCTCGCGGTTCTTCATGCCATATACCCTGAAAGATATCCCAGTGCGGACTGCCCTGCCTGTGGACTAAGGGCAACATTGGACCATGTGTTGTGGGAGTGCGAAGCCATCGGCTCCTCCTTCAGCGAGGATAGGTGGGCTGCGCTCTTGGGCAGCCCCGAACTCAGTGGCCAAACCCTGGCCGTCTAAAGCGCCCGCAATCGGGCCGTCAAGCTCGGCTTTGTGGTCCCGTGGGACTAGCCGGGTGGCGCGGGGTCTCCCCTGCGTCTTCTCTGGACCTAATAAAGTTATTTCACTCACTCACTCATATATCGTTGAGAGAATATAGCCGCCCGCAACTTCTACAACACGGATCAGAGTTTTGATGGCTAATTGGCGGTGGTTTACTGAACGTGTAGGCTGTGCACGCCGCTTTTACAAATGTGCTGCAACACCAAGATGTGGTAGCACTGCGCGCAAAATATGCAGGGACGTCGTTTATGCTTGGATCAGTTGACAAAGCAAAAAATAAAGTTAATCTAGCCATTTGCTTGTCTGACATACGTGCATGTGCTTGATAATTCACGAGCAAGCACGAGTAAAATTAAGATATTGTTACGTAGGAAGACGCAGACGAAAAGCTATGTACAAATGTATTTACAAGGAAAATACGCTGCGCTTGGCCAAGAGGCAACAGCCCGCGCTAGCTTCTATTCGTCGTCGTCGTCTTCACACTGCTGGCCTTTCGTGATCGCACATATTGTGCCGTAGCACTACCCCCGGCTGCAAAAGCGCCGTCCCGGAGCGACTAAAGATCGGACTCGGAAGCAGTGTAGTAGGCCTTGAGCCTACTGACGTGTACGACATCACTAGATGCCACAAGAGAGGACGAGGTTGAGCCCACAGGAGCAATTTCGTAAGTCACAGGCGTCACCTGGCGCAGCACGCGGTAGGGCCCTGTGCATCGCGAAAGAAGCTTCTCTGAAAGTCCGACGTGACGAGAGGGCGACCACAGGAGCACGAGCGCACCAGGTGAAAACTGTACGTCACGATGGCGGGCGCTGTACTGACACTGCTGAGTGGTCTGTGAGGCCGTAAGTCGAGCACGGGCAAGCTGGCGTGCATGGTCGGCGAGGGCGATGGCGTCGCGCGCATACTCGCTTGTTGAGACCGCAGCAGGAGGAAGTGCCGTGTCTAGGGGCAAGGTAGGTTCGCGACCGTACAGTAGATAAAAGGGAGAAAATCCGGCGGTGTCGTGCCGGGAAGAATTGTACGCAAATGTTACGTAAGGAAGGGCAATGTCCCAGTCGTGGTGGTCCTTGGAAACGTACTTGGCCAGCATATCGGTAAGAGTACGGTTTAACCGCTCTGTCAGGCCATTGGTTTGAGGATGGTATGAAGCAGTCAGTTTGTGTTGAATGGAGCAGGAACGCACAATGTCAGCGATAACTTTCGAGAGGAAGTTTCGACCGCGGTCAGTAAGCAGCTGTCGCGGGGCGCCATGAAGCAAGATAATGTCACGCAAGAGAAAGTCCGCGACGTCCTGGGCAGCTGGTAGGGAGAGCCCAAGTGATAGCGTATCGGGTGGCGTAATCAGTCGCGACGGCTACCCATTTGTTCCCAGAGGATGACGTGGGAAAGGGACCGAGCAGGTCTAATCCAACACGAAAGAACGGTTCCACAGGGACGGTGATCGGCTGGAGATGACCGGCAGGTAGCACCTGAGGTGTCTTCCGACGCTGGCAGGGATCACAAGAAGCAACATAGCGTCGAACGGAGCGAGCGAGACCAGGCCAATAGAAGCGGTGGCGGACGCGGTCGTACGTGCGGGTTACCCCAAGATGTCCTGCAGTGGGTGCGTCATGCATCTCAAAGAGCACAGTCTGTCGTAGATGCTTTGGCACGACAAGAAGAAGATCAGGGCCATCAGGGAGGAAGTTCCTTCGGTACAGAATGCCGCCCTGGAGGACATATCGGCCAACGGATGCGTCGGTAGGTGTAGAGCGCAGACGCTCGATGAGTACTCGCAGCGATAGGTCTCGGTACTGCTCATCGGCGGTGTTAGCGAAGGCAGACACAGAGAAAATGCCGTCGGCGGTACTACTGTCGGCGTCGTCAGGCTCGTCTACCGGGTAGCGAGACAGGCAGTCAGCGTCCTTGTGTAGTCGGCCAGATTTGTAGGTGACAGAGAACGAATATTCTTGGAGGCGTAAGGCCCAGCGACCAAGTCTTCATGAAGGGTCTTTCAATGAGCATAACCTAAAAAGCGTGTGATGGTCTGTGACAACGGAAAAGGATCGGCCATATAAGTATGGGCGGAATTTCGCAACCGCCCAAACTAGGGCCAGACACTCACGCTCAGTGATGGAATAGTTGCGCTCCGCGGGTGAGAGGAGCCTGCTGGCGTAAGCGATAACACGGTCGTGGCCACGCTGGCGTTGTGCCAGTACTGCTCCAATTCCGTGACCGCTGGCATCAGTACGGACTTCGGTAGGCGCAGAAGGATCGAAATTGGCCAGAACTGGAGGCGTTGTGAGAATGTCGATTAGATGAGAGAATGCAGAGGCCTCGTTATCGCCCCACTGGAAAGGAGCGTCTTTTTTCAAAAGGTCGGTTAGTGGTCGTGCTATGGCGGCGAAATTCCTCACGAAACGGCGGAAGTACGAACAAAGGCCGATGAAGCTGCGCACATCCTTGACACACTTCGGAACAGGGAAGTGCGTAACAGCATGGATCTTGCCTGGGTCCGGTTGCACTCCGTTCGCGTCAACGAGATGTCCAAGGACGGTAATCTGGCGACGGCCGAATTGGCACTTCGATGCGTTGAGTTGCAGACCGGCTCGCCGAAAAACGTCCAGGACTGCTGAGAGGCGCTCGAGGTGCGTAGCGAACGTTGGGGAGAATACGATAACGTCGTCCAAGTAGCACAAGCACGTGGACCATTTGAAACCATGAAGAAGGGAGTCCATCATGCGTTCAAAAGTGGCAGGAGCGTTACATAGGCCGAACGGCATCACCTTGAATTGATAAAGACCGTCGGGTGTTACAAAGGCAGTCTTCTCGCGGTCGAGATCGTCCACGGCAATCTGCCAATAGCCGGAGCGAAGGTCAATAGAGGAGAAATAGCGAGCACCGTGGAGGCAGTCAAGGGCGTCATCAATCCGATGTAGGGGATACACGTCCTTTTTGGTAACCCTGTTAAGGTGCCGATAATCCATGCAAAAGCGCCATGAGCCATCCTTCTTTTTACCAGCACAACCGGGGACGCCCAAGGACTACATGACGGTTCAATAATGTTCTTGGCAAGCATTTTGCGAACTTCTGCGTGAATGACTTGACGCTCAGCTGGTGACACTCGATACGGGCGGCGATGAATAGGAGGGGCATCGCCGGTATTAATGCGATGTTTGACAGCTGTAGTTTGGGCTAAAGGACGATCCTTAAAGTCCAAAATATCGTGGTAGGAAAACAGAACGCGGTAGAGTTCACGAGCGTGCTCGGAGGGCAAGTCGCGGGCAATCAATTTCCGTAAGTCAGCGACGGTACAATTTGTCGACTGCGATGGTAGAGGAGTATCGGATGAAGTGTCGTCTACTGCAATGGATGCTACTGAGTGATCCTCAAATGAACAAAGCTGGGCCAAAGACATCCCACGTGGCAGCACTTGTATCGTCAAGCCAAAGTTGACCACGGGCAGGCAGACGCAATTCGCCGTAATAGATAAAACTGTATGGGGTACTGTGATCCCGTGTGTAAGGAGGACGTCTTGCATAGGAGCCGCGATGTAGTGACCGTCGGGGACTGGTGGGGATGACACTAGGTCAACGTAGGTCAGTGCCGAAGGTGGCAAGCGAACGAAGTCGGCGGAACTGAGGCGACTGGGGTGTGGTTCAGCAGGATCCAGAACAGGCAGGTCAAGGCGGAGAGTACTGGCGAAACAATCGATGAGAGCAGAATGTGCGGAGAGGAAGTCTAAGCCGAGGATGATGTCGTGGGGACAGTGGGCGATGACTGTGAATAGCACGATTGTTGAGCGATCGGCGAAGGAGACGCGGGCGGTACACATACCAATTACGGGGGCTGTTCCGCCATCGGCGACACGGACAACAGGCGTCGTGGCGGGCGTGATAATTTTCTTGAGCCGGATACGAAGGTCAGCGCTCATTACGGACAAATGCGCCCCAGTGTCTATGAGAGCAGACACAGAAACACCGTCGACTTGCACGTCAAGAAGGTTCAGATGAGTGGGCAAAGTCAGTAGAGGATTTGGCGGCGTAGGGAGCAATGCAGCGTCACCTCGAGGCGCTGCATCGTCCAGTTTTCCGGCTGGGAGCGGCGTCCGAAGGGAGTCGGCGAATAGGAGCGACGGGGCTGGGGAGAGCGAGATTGCCGTCGTTGGGGCGAAGGCGAACGAGAATAGGGGCGGTTCGTTGCAGGAGAATCAGTGGCGGCATTATCGGAGCGTGCGGCATAGGGACGAGAAAGGCCACCTGAGGGGCGAGAGTGGGCAGTATAAGTAGACCGGATCGGGGAACTCCAGCGACTACGACAGTGCCGAGAAATGTGCCTGATTCGATGGCAGTGGAAACAAATAGGCTTGTCGTCAGCAGTGCGCCATTCAGATGGGTTGCGGAAACGTGGTGGGTAAGAAGATGCGGGACGGGGCGAAATCGAAGAAGCCGGGTGCGTATCAGGGCGATGGGCCGAGCAGATGGTGTGAAGACCCATGTTTTCAAACTCCTGGCGGACAACTGCCTGGATCAGTGAGACCGTGACTGCAGATGTGTTGGTGGGACTGGAGTCGAAGGCAGCCGGATAGGCGGCCTCGATCTCACGCCGGACGATCCTGGTAACATCGGCAGTGTTGTTGGGACGAGGAGCGTCGGCACAGGAAGATGTCGCTGGGGTGTTGGGCAGACGGGAAAACTGCTGGTCAATACGTCGGCTTTTGGCGAGTTCCAGGCGGCGGCACTCTTTTATAACAACATCCACCGTGGCTACGTAGTTGCAAACGAGCAAGTTGAAGGCGTCATCGGCAATGCCTTTGAGGATGTGGGAAACCTTGTCTGACTCAGTCATGTGGGTGTCAGCTTTGCGGCACAGAGCCAAGACGTCCTGAATGTACGTGACATAGGGCTCTGTTGACGTCTGCACACGGCCGGAAAGCGCCTTCTGCGCGGCAAGTTGTTGACCGTAGGGGTTGCCGAACAAGTCTCGAAGCTGTGTCTTAAGTGAATCCCAACTGGTGAGCTCATCTTCGTGCGTGCGATACCAAACTCGAGGTGTGCCACCGAGGTAAAAGACTACGTTGGCGAGCATAATAGTAGGGTCCCACCGGTTATTGCGGCTGACGTGTTCATACAGGCGGATCCAGTCATCGACGTCTTCCCCATCTTGGCCCGAGAATACGCCAGGATCACGGGGAGCGGGGAGAGTGATGTAGGTCGTCGAAGTGGCAGCAGGTGTCGGAGCCGGCGGAGTCGGGTTGTCGTCGCCGGGAGCCATGAAGGAAGGCTCGACGTACCGTCCACTGCGAAGCTCCGTGACGAGGTACGGGGAACGTCCACCTCCACCAGATATGTTACGTAGGAAGACGCAGACGAAAAGCTATGTACAAATATATTTACAAGGAAAATACGCTGCGCTTGGCCAAGAGGCAACAGCCCGCGCTAGCTTCTAATCGTCGTCGTCGTCTTCACACTGCTGGCCTTTCGTGATCGCACATATTGTGCCGTAGCAATATAGAATCTTCTCGGCTGCGATATTCAGAATCTCTCTTCCGGATCCTTTGTCGTTTTGCACTAGATTGGTCAGAGCGAATCTTGTGCTAGCATAACCAACCTTATAAGAAGAAACAGAAGGACAAATGGGCGTTTACCCTTTCGCTATCCTATCAGTAAAGCATTCAATCAGTCAATCATTCGTATACGCATGCGTGCGTTCCATGTTTTTTTACGTGTATGTGTATGCCGCAACCCTTCAAGGCGGTTTTCCGAACCCTTTATTTATAAGGTGATTCACAATAAACAAGCATCTAATCAATTCGTCATTTTTCTTGAACAATGCTTTCACTAGGTCACTCTAGCCATGTCTAGTGTTTCTAGCTTTAACCAAAGTTACGGGTATGGATAAGCAGTTACAGATTTTCACAGCGGCCGATGTGCAGGCTGCGAGTCGCATTTCAAGCAGTAACATTTTTGCTTACGAGTTGTTTGGCTGTAATTGCTCACGCTTACATTGTCACATTGCGGTGTCACATTACATTGTCACATTGCATTTCGCGGTGTTCACCGCAGCGAAAGGTTTGGGCTTTCGAACTTTTAGCAATGTCCCAAAATCAGCGGAAACGCTACAGGCAGTACCTGCAGCCGGACTAGAACGTTGAAGTGCCACGGCAAACTCGAGAGTAGGTGCTGAAAAGAGCCAAGTCATACACTGCTGCAAGTCAGGTACGTGTCGTTGTAACTTTCACTATTCCAATCTGCGATTAACAAAAAGCAGTAATGAGTTGTACTGCAAGAGGGGCAAACTGTAACGCGTCAGAGACGTCGGTCTGCTTTCCGAGCCATTTGTGCAAAAAACGCTGTCTTGAGTGCTGCCCCGCATATCGATCGGTCTCGACGCGAGGAAAGCGAGAATTGTTTCGTGCTGGTACTCGATCGGGATGCGCACGTTTCTTCTGAGTGGGGTTACAGCCAAGGAGGTTTCGTTACAACGTGCCCCGATCGAGTCACGGTTGCCGCCGCACATAACTTTAGCGATCAGTTTTCTCTCAGAACGAAGTTCACGAGGTATCCTAATCGTGTAGCTAGTGTATTGTTTCCAAATTTCAGTATCAGTTATTACTGACATTGAATTATGCAATTTTACTGACTTGTTAATTCAGTGGCTTGGAGGGAGACACACTTTAATGCGCTGTGCTGCATGTGATGAATGTTTTCTGCAACTGCTGGCAGGATAACTTCTTTCCTTTTTTTTCTATGCAGTATTAGGCATCTATACTAATTGAAATGGATTTTTGTGAGATTGAGCATGTAGACACATTGCAACGCTTCTATTTCAATAACCCAGTGAAATATTGGTTCTTTAAGGAGCATTGTTGTGGTAGGCATTACTGTGAGTACGACAAACTATGTGCAGAGTTGAACACTTGGACACATGGATATTGCATCTGCATGGTTTAACTTTTAAACATGGTACAATAGCTCGCTACATATAGCAAGCCATGTTTAGCGGATTTCCTCTTGACGTCCACATTTGTTGCTATAAAGTGCAGGAAGGGTGTGATGATGCTCATGAAACCAAGTGACTTAGACAGCAACGGGAGATTCTACAAAAACACAATACTTGGTTACATTGGCATCACTTCTTGGCACATAATTGGCTGTCATAATTACTTCTGACCCTTGTGCTTAGACCTACGCTGACCTGCTATACCGTGCCAACACTATTTGTAAATACAAGGCACGGTGCTTGCAAAAAGGACTTGGCCAGAGGTGGCTGATGACAGAATAGGCGAATTAATAGGGAGCACATTTTCACAGGGTTTCTTTAACTGAGGTACGGTTGGTAAACTGAGGTAAAATTCTGCAAACATTGCTATTTGTAAAGAGAAACATTCTGAAATGGAGAGACCCCTACACCTTGCTGCTCCTTGGGACGTACACTGTCGCACCCATAATTCAATTAAATATGTATGTAGAACAACACGGTTCTTGTTTGCACTGAATTTTAATCAATGAACTGTCTTTGCATAGGAGAGGTAATCTTACTGTTACCACTATGCCCTATGTATGTGTCTTGTGACTGCGACACTTGTTTCGTCAGTGTTATCCCTAGAAGATAAAATTTATTTCTTTGCTCTTTCAGATGAATCTGGCAAACCTGAGCAGCCCTTCCGCGGATGTCACTAACATTGATCCCAACGAGAATGAAGCAGATCATCTTGGGCAGACTGATCTTGCTTCTGAAATTTATGCTCGTGAAAGCACAAGTGCCTGCGTCAGCAACGTAGAAGGTACTAACGAATCTGCAAATGAAATAGGCAGTAGGGATGAATGCAGTTCTGCCTTCGAGTTGAACAATGATGATGATGCAGAGAGTGAACCAGAGAATGCTGCTGAAGGAAGCGAACATGAAGCCCTTGAAGATGACGAGTTTGACATGTATTTCACAAAGCTTTCAGAGGAGTACCTTCCAAACCAGACAACAACAAAAGCACAGGCTCTTCTCCTTGTGCTGGCATATGTTGTTACTTCTGGCCTCACATGGACACAACTACAAGGGCTTCTTACTTTAATAAATGCTCTGTTTGGGGTGCAAGTTGTGCCATGCGCCACATATTCTGTGAGGAGGCTGTGGAAGAACAGAAAAGAAGCATTAAGGATGCACCTATACTGCCAGAACTGCGATCAATACCTGGGAAAGTACAGCGATGTCAAAGGTGAAGACACCATCACTTGTGCTTCTTGCAGCAGTGAGAAGAAGCTGCAAAATTTAGTGAATTCGGCAAGCTTTTCCTAATGTTTAACATTAAGCAGCAGCTTCTGGTGCTATTGAAACAGGTTGGCAGTACCTTGCTTTCCAATTTCCAGAAGATTGCATCTGTTGCTCATGTGTCGGGTGTCTACTGTAACATCACGGATGGCATTCTTTACCGCAGTGTTAGAAAGCAGAAGAACATGACATGGAGCGACATCACTTTGACCATGAACACTGATGGGGCGCCTGTGTTCGATGCGAGTAAAAACTCTATATGGCCAATCCAAGTGATGGTTAATGAACTCCCAGTTTTAACTCGGTGGCAAAATGTGCTAATTTCAGGTGTGTGGTATTCACATGTTCACCCACCTATGCACCTCTTCATGAAACAGTTTGTTGAAGAAGTCAACTACATCGGAAAGCTGGTGTGGTCACACGCTGGAAGAACTATTGAGTCAGCAGTGCATGTTATTTTGTGTTGTGTGGACTCCCCAGCAAGAGCCGCTATCCTGAACAAGAAGCAGTACAACGGGTATTTTGGGTGCAGCTGGTGCTTGGAGCAAGGCATCACTATAGATGGTAAGTGAACTCAGTTAAACAGCAAACAGCTATTGTCAAGTCTATGAGAAAAACAGTGTGTGCTCTTTGCTTATGCATACTAGTATGCTTCGAATGTATTGTGCACAAATGAAAACACGCTGTCAAGAAAGCTTTGTGGGTTGGATGTTTCTCTGATCTTTGTTTTAGTGCATGCGCTGCACATTTGAAGAATACCAAATAGCTCTTGTCAAATCTCCTTACTGTATTTAACATACAGAGCAAGGTTTCTAGTAGTTAACAAAGCTATCCCCGTACCATTCTGCTTTTTGTTTTCTTTGGGGCATTAGGAGCCTTGGCTGACTATGCATGATGTATCTTATATTGACTGCATACTTTTTATACTATATTATAATGCAATTATGCGGTCACTAACCTTCGGTCATTTTCCCAATAATTATTTTAACCTTTGTTGCAAATCTGACAATTTTAATACCTTAATGATGTCGCATTTGTCATTGGCAAACAGCAGCAAAGGGGTGTGCCTGCATGTGATGACAAGTTTGTGCAGAAGGTGTCCTTAGCAGGATACTGCAGAAGAATTACAGAAAGCTTTTCCAAGTTGGCTGACTGCTGTACTTATAAATCTAGAAAACAGCAATACAAACATGAAAAACAGCGAAACTATTTGAAGCTTGGACTAAATTGTGGCAGTTCAGCTCACATGCATCACTTTTCAGTGCAATTTTTTTTTCTCTCTTTAAAAAACTGGCAAAAAATTCTGCTGTTTAATGGAAAGAAAAAAAGTAAGGAGACACTGATTTTAGTGTTGCCATAGGGCGAGTGTTGTTTCTCATTCAAGGTCAGTAGCATAAAAGGCAAGCACAAATTCATGATGCATTACACAGAGCAGCGGTGTGTAGTGCAGTTTTTCTTGGCCTTTGACAGCTTTTGCATTTTTTCGCCATTCAGACATGCGTTTTTCTAAATAGTATTTGACACTCCTTGCACTGTGGCATGGGTAGTAACATGATTTGCTGCCATCTGCTTCTGTGAAATCTGTGCGCAGGCTTCTTTTTTGTGCCTGACAGCTATGCTTCTGTTCACAGCTGTGGTCCAAGCCACAGAAGCTTACCTCTAAGTTTCTCTTCGAACAGAAACTGCAGGGCAATGGCGTTATAGACCTTACACAATATTGGCACACCATATTGTAGGAATGTACCCATCACAAAGCTGAAAGGACCCGCCTAGGACCATCCAAGACTTGCAGTAATCGTGAGCCATGCCAAGTAGCCCTAACAAGACCACTTGCACTGGAGTGATTGTGTATTGTCAAAATTTAAATTTTAATCGGCAATGCTCATGGGCCACTCCAAACATTACAGTGCACTGCTGTTGACAGTGTTAATTCATGCCTTAATTATGTGTAGTCCAGGACGTTGTGCAACTGTAAGTTGTTTCAAGGAAGCTTGTCACGATCATAAATGGCCAAAAATGGTAAGCGTTCGTTTCTGTGCATAAAAAATGAATAATGTAGTTAGATCAATCATATCTTACTTTAACAGTAACTGCATACTGATGGAAAATCTTGCAAAATAGGTTGTGGATAAAGTGCTGCTCATGCTGGTTGCTTTTGTTTCGCGATATATATGTGCAAGAAAGAATACTTGCATCATTTGTTTCTAGCTTGTACCCGAAAATTCTATTTCGTTACCTCTTTAGTCAAAATCAAAGATGAACCCGAGAAATGTTAGAGCTATCTTGCATGACTCATGCAAACCACAAGTCTTGTACTGTCCTACACAGGACCCTCCACTTAGTGGTGGGTGCAGTACTGCAACATCGCAACTTTTCGCCACTTCTTCTGCGCTGCTGAGAGATGCCATCAATTTTGCATAAGGGCTATCTGTGAAATGTTTTACTCGGAAGTGTTTTAAAATCTTTTATATGTTCACTGCAGTGTCCAACTTAACATTCTAAATGCAGATATCATTCTGATGCTTAGTACAAATTATGCTTTGCCTGCAGGCACAATGAAGTACCCTTTCAACAGCCAGAACGCCCCTGACAGGACTCACAGTGGTGTGCTCAAAGGAATGGTTGAAGCAGCACAGCGTAAGGAACCTGTCTGTGGTATCAAGGGACCATCAACTCTGGTCAAGTGGCAAGGCCTTGATCTTGTTCTGGGGCTTCCACCTGACTATATGCATTGTGTTTTGGAAGGCGTTACCAAGCAGATCACTGAATTGTGGCTGTCGTGTACTGGTTCCTCGTGGTATATAGGCAGGCATTTGAAGCTTGTGGATGCAAGACTACGTTCACTAAGGCCACCTATAATTTTCTCAAGGTCAGGACGGCCCTTATCAGACCGGGCATATTGGAAGGCGGCTCAATGGCGCTCTTGGCTTTTGTTTTATTGTCTGCCATGTGTGTCCAGCATACTTCCACGAGCCTATGTGACACATTTTGCACTTCTTACACAAGCAGTCTTTCTTTTGTTGAAAGGCATTGACATAGAAGCTGAAATCTGTAGTGCTGAAAAGTTACTGTTAGCATTTGTTAAGCAGACTGCAAAGCAATACGGAGAAAGTGCAATGACATTTAACATGGATCATTTGTTGCATCTTTCAAAGTCGGCACGGATGTTTGGGCCTCATTGGGGTACCTCGACATTTCCATTTGAAGATGGCATTGGTAAGGCACTCCAGCTTGTAACAGCTGCTAAGCATGTGCCTGTTGAAATTGCTGAACGGTGCATCATGCACCAGGCCTCCCGGACTGCTTCAGCACAAGTAGAACTTCCGTCTTATCTTTTGTCTGCAAAGAAGGAGCTGGAGCACACATATAAGAGATGCTTTCAGACATGTGCTCTTGGGCAGGCACGACCAATTCATGATGTTCCAGAAAATCTGAAGACTTTTCATTTCACGATTTGGTACCCTCTCACAGCTGTGCAAGTATTTGAGGTGCCAGGTTGGCCCGATTGTCATTCACAGTTCCGGTACTCTGTGCCAAGAAAAACCTGCTCTTCCTATGTACAAAGGTCCGATGGCATGTACTGTTATATTTTGGCCATTTATGTTGTTTCAGGCACTATGTACTTTCACTGCCAGCAACTGCTTACTACATCCAGTGCATTTGATGTGCCACACATTTTGCAGTGCCGTCATCCACCTCCAACTGAGAACCACTTATTGTATTGTGTTGACGACATAACATTTCAGTGTCTTTTCTTAAGTGTTGGTAACATCTCATATTTATCTGAGTTACCTAATAAGGTAGAAAAGAACTAAATCGAAATTTGAAGGTTCATTCCATAATTCAAGATTGCAGGTACGGGTGTCTTTGAATAATTTAAATTCTGGGAAGTGAGTTGTAGAGCCATTGTTAAGGTCGAGTAGTTGTATTTATAAATTCCAACGTGTGTCGTCTGTCGAACTGTAGCAGGCTACTACAACTTAACCGTGTGTACTTTCTCCAATATATAGGTTTGTGGGAGCAGCATGCTGATTGCGGTTAGTGTACAGTTGTTATCCTGTATAGACGAACCTTCTGTGCTGTGTCTCAAAACACTGGGCTTTATGTGATCCCATTGTCGTCGTACTAAACCATTAAGGCCTTTACGTGCCCTGAATCGTGCCTTAGCTTTTCCAAAACCGCACCCTCCGTCCAGATCGGGTTGCCTCCGAAGTTTCTAAAGAAATATGCTTGTCCTGCAACGAGTGCTCTCGAATCTGTGTTGCATATACAGTTGGTATGGGTTTTGTTCCCTTTTGCTTGGAGCTGAATGCATGGGTGCTGTATACAGCTCGTGCCCGAGCATAACCGCAGCGGTTGTTTGCCCATTAATGTGGAGACAGTGGTGTGTTGCTTTAACAGGAACTGGGCCAGCCTACACAGGAATGTTCTGTCCTTGTTTTTGGCTAATGCTCGTTTCGTTTCAAAAGCCATACTTTCTGCTTGACCATTCATTAGAAGATGACACAGTGCGCTTGTTGCATATGTCACCCCATTCTTCTTTAGGAAACTCTCAACATCTACTGAAATGAAGGAAGGTCTATTATCCTCGCAAGCTTTTTGGGAGCCCAAATAATGCGAAATGGTTCAGAATTTCTTCAATCAATGTGGCAGACTGTATGTTGTGCATAGAGCACATTTCGAACGATTTGCTGTATGCTTCGACAATGAACAGCATTCGGCCTTTTACAGGGCCAGCAAAGTTTGTGTGAACTGTGTCCCAAGACGTTAATGCATATTCCCATTCGGAGACCGGTGCCCTAGTTGGTGCCCTGAAGTGTTGACAAGTTGCACAGCTTTTAGCAAGCCTTTAGATGTCTGTGTCAAAGCCTTGCCACCAAAACTGACTGCATGTGCATACCTTCAGGGCCACAATTCCACAGTGGTTTTCATGCGCGAGTTCAAGAAGGTCATTTCTCACCTTTGTTGAAATTGCCAGCCTGGAGCCTCTAACAAGGCATCCCCTTTTGCACTGAAAGCTCTGTCTCAAGTTCCTGTAGGATGAACACCTTTCCTTTGCCAGTTTATTCACTCGGCCATTTGAGTGGCCTCCAGCACCGAGGGAAAAACCAAGTCTTCTTCGGTCAGTTGCACGAGTTCATGTGGTGAACGCTCCAAGCTGGGCATGGTATTTAACACGAGCACTCCTCCCGGGCAATATAGCTCGTCAGCTTGTGCCAGTATTGGAAGTCTGCTGAGAGCGTCGGTGTTTTGGTGCTGTCAGCTAGGCCTGTACACCAACTTGTAATGGTATGTTGCTAGTTTCAGGCACCATCGCATAATCCTTGCAGAAAGGACCCAGCGTACTTGCTTTGTTTCACCTATGATTTCAGTCAGTGCCTGGTGACCTGTTATTATGGTCATGTGCTGGCTAGCGATGTACTTATGAAAATGACATGCCATAGGTTGCTGTCAGACCTTTGTCGAGCTGGGAGTACTTTTTAATGCGTCACCGTGTTCGCAGTGGAATACAATGGATGCCTCTCAGCCAAGAGAATCTTCCTGAGCGAGGACAGTGCCGACACCATATGGCGATCCATCCACGAAAAAAAAGGGGGGCTTCATCTTGTAGTGAACGAGTACTGTAGATGTGTGTATCGCCTCTTTAAGCGCCTCGAAAGCGGCTTGATGCTTGCTGTCTCACTTCCAGGGTGTGTTCTTTTATAGAAGCCTATACAATTCAGCAGCTGTTGCTCTGTCCTCTAAAGTGTGGTCATTCGTAAAATGAAATAAGATCCAGAAAAGTTCTTAGCAATGTCTTGTCAGATGGTTTGGGTCCTTGAAGCATATCCTCAAGCTTTTTCTCGGTGGTATGAACACCCGTGGCATCAATTTGATGTCTAAGATACTCAACTGACGCGATTCCAAAGTGGCACTTTTCTTTCTTGAGGCAAAGGCCTCTCTCACTTCGCCTCAACAGAACCTGATTCAGACGCTGTGCATGCCCATTTCCACCCTTCCCATTAACAATGATGTCATCAAGCTAAACACTTGCCCCTGGAATTCCAGCCAACATTGTTTCTATCAGGTGCTGAAAGGTAGCTGGTGTGGTGGAAATTCTGAATGGGAGGCATTTCACTTTGAACAGTCCTTTTACTGTGTTGACTGTGAGCAGTGCTGCTGTTCGACTTTAGGTTGTTGATATGCTTGATATATATCCAGTGTTGAGAAGGGGGTTTTGCCATGCAGGTTTGTGGACACTTCATCCGCAGTTGCTAGCGGGTATGATGCCTTCTTCACTGCTGCGTTAACAATACTCCTGTAGTCACCACAGACACATAGTGTCCCGTCGTTGTTCTCAATGGGAACCAGTGTGGTTGCCCATTTGGTACGCTGCGTTAGTTTTAGGATACCGTGTTGCTGTAGAAGATCAAGCTGCTTTTCCATTGGCCCTTGCAGTGCCAGCAGAACTGGACACTTGCAAAGGTTCACAGTCACGCCATTTTTGGTTCCCAGGTGAATCAAGGGAGCTGTGTAGCTCCAGATGTCTTTCTGGAATACATCTGGGGGCCGTCCGAGAACCTCTGTAATCTCCGACATCGCTCTCCTATGTAATTGATCCCTTTCACCTGAAATTGAAGCGCCGAAAACCAGGCTTTTCCTAGAAGGTTGCACTTGGTGCCCTTCATAACCAGAACAGCAGCACATAGTTCTTTTATTTGAACTTGATCTGAATTTGCGCAGAGCCCAGGATGCATATCTTTTCAACTGACCATGTGTGAAAGTCCAGCAGCTTGCTTGCAAGCCGGAGAGCATTTTTATTCTGCGTTTCGTGGTATTTGTCGTCGGTTATCAGGGAGCAAGCTGCACCTGCGTCTACCTCAAACTGGAGCAGCTTCGCCTCCATCCTCAAGTCCGTGAGGAATTTGGAGGAGTGTATTCGTCCACTCGCTGACTGTAGCTAATAGCAGGACTCGCTGCCAGGTAGGGGTTGGCACTTGTTTTTCTTTTCTTTTGAAATGAAGGCATTCTCGATGTGACCTTTCTTGTCGCAGAAGGGGCACTCGGCTGTCTTGAATTTGCATGTTTCAGGGCAGTGTGAATCATCGCATCGATGGCAATTTAGGTATGATGAATTCTCGCTTCCTTGCTTGGTTTGCGCCATGCTGATAATTTCCCCTGAGTTCGCCACTTTCTCAAATCCTCACTGATGCCTTGACACACTTTCCGCTGATGAGGCTAAGTCTAGAGTGCATTAGAATGTAAGCTCTTTTTCCACGAACGGTCTCTGCTGAAGATGTTTGTCCCGGATGCTGCAAACAAATCTGTCACAGAGCATCACATGTTGTGGTAGCAGGTTGGGTTTGCTGCTGAAGTGCAAGTTTGGCTGTCAGGTGACGTCGATGTAGCAGCCATTGGCAGCACTCCAATGCTGCAGTTGGCTGTCAAGTTTATGAGGGCTGCAATGTAGCTGCGGATCGACTCATGCGGCCTTTGGTCACATGTTTGAAACACATACCGGCTGTAAAGCTCGGAGGGCCTGAGGTCCATGTGCAGCCGGAGAAGTGTCGCTAAATCATTGGTTCACTTCTTCCGGGGTCTTCGTTGTGACCGGTGTGTACACAGTCTCGAAAGTGTCGGCCCCACAAAGCCAGAGGAGTCAGTCAGTCAGTCAAGAACTTCAGTGAGGTCCTGAGGAGTTTCAAGCCGTTAGAGATCCCATACGGGGAGCTCCTCGGGCCGAAACCGTAGGCGACGCCCAAGTCGGGACGGGAACGTGGTGACGCTCCGCCAGTTCTTGGGCCCTCTGGACGGCCTTGAGCTGGAGTGTGAGGTCCGGGCTTTTGAGGGCTTCTTCCCATTCGGGCTCACTGGAGAGAGGGCCCTCTGGTAACGCGGTACATTGCCAAAGCATGTGCGAAAGTGAGCAATAGAGTTCTGGGCAGTCTGGGCAATTTGCCGGGATTTCTGAGTTGTAGTGGCTTAGTAGGCCTCGTGACGGATACGAGTCCGTTTGTAGCATTCGAAACGCGGCCGCCTGCGCGCGTTCGAGTTTGGAGTGCGGGAGCGGATATTTCATTCTGCCTTTTCGATAGTATGAGGTGATTTCGTGATAAGTGAGTAGCGGGTCATTAAACTGAATGTCCAGCCCCTCGGAGGCCGTGGGACCGTCGCGGCGGGCAAGTTCTCGCGCACGGTCGTGGGCCGTCTCATTGAGGTTTGGTTTCCGCGGGTGAATGTCTTTCCCCATGTGAGCGGGGAACCAGGAGAGGCGTCGTTTTCTCTCCTTTGAGCTCGCTAGTAGTATGTGCGCCACTTCTTTACATACGTTGCCGCTTTCGTAGGCCCGAATTGCGGCACGCGAGTCCGTGAGGACATGAGTAAATGTGGGGTCTGCCATGGCGATGGCTATGGCTATCTGTTCTGCTTTAGCGCTGGTGGTCGTTCTAACCGATGCGGATGATCGTAAGGTTCCGTTACCGTCCACGACTGCTATCGCGAAAGTGGATGTGTTGCCGTACTGGGCAGCGTCCAGTACGGCATTGCTCCATTGCTGATGTCATTTGCCACGAAGGAAAAGTCGAGATGCTGGATCTTCGATACCCATGATTTTGCCAGAGAAAGGTTGATGGCATAGTGAATTCCTCCTATAGCCATGGCTTTAACTTCAAAAACTTATCCGCTTCACAACTCCTGCCTTGTCAGCAGTTGTTCATGTGGGGTCGAGCCCCATCTGTGATAGGAATGCTCATCGGTTGGTGGCAGAAGACAGGGTTTATTTTCTACAAAAGACGCAGGCAAGCACCATATGTGTTCGAGGGGGCAAACCCTCGACCCTTGTTCGGTCCCTGTCCGGTGGCCGAGATGCTGGGGCAACGGAAGATTCTTGGAACTTGACTCGTGGTGGGACTGCTTCCGGTTTCTGCTGCACTGGTGCTTCCTCCAGCTGAAGAGTGGTGGTGTGTCACTTGTACGCAACCCTTTTCTTCTGGCATTTGCACTACTGTAACCTAGTTTGGGGAACTTCTCCGTACACTACTGCTTTAAGAATTGCCGTCAACCAACCTTATGATCACCCCTCCGCAGAATTCTTCAAAGACAGCAATATACTGTGAATATTCAGTCTTTTCGATATATGTCTGTGCTTATACTACAAACAGGAAATTCTGGGCAACGTTTCAACTCTGTCAGAATCGACTAATCTAGAACTGTTTCGGCGGCATACCCGTTACGCCATGAATCCAAGGCACTACACTCTTTTAACACACCACGGACTAACTATGGACAACAGACGCTTAAATATTATCTTCCAGCATTATTGAACTGCCTCTATGATGCGTCCCTTGATATTAACAGGTGCAGCAATGCCGACCTCCGAGCATTCTTTCAATAAGTGTTTTTCTCATTTTTTGTATGGTTTGGCTCATCCTTGTGGAAATAACGGTTAAAAGTGAAATATGTAGCTTGCGGAAATGGGTAGTGAAACCATCTTGTAAGTAAACATCGTATCTTGATAATGTGTGCTTACAACTCGGGCTGAGTTGGGAGCGTCTCGTTATGCTTTTTTATATTGTCGCCGTTTTTTACACTTGTGTATATAAAACCTTGTCGTCGCTTTCTTTCTTTTTACCTAACCTTACAGCCAGTATTTTCTACAATGAAATTGGTGTTGTTATCCCTGTATATATTCTTCTAAAGTTTCGTTCTTCAAACACCTAATTTTGTATTTTATTTGTTGTTTTGTGTGTTTACCTTATACTGCTGTCTTTCTTGGTGTTTTTTGTTTAGTAATACAATAGTGCTCTGTTTTTTACTGGAGTCAATTTTCATGTTTCTGCATCCTGTCTTTGTACCACATGCTTGATGGTGTCATTGTCAACGAACCTTGTGGGCCTCGAGAGCTAGTCAAGCTATGGCTTTTTTCCCGAGGTCCACTGCTCTTTGAATGAAGCAGGAAATGAAATGAAATGTGAAGTTACTATAGTGCGCCATGGTGATAGCCAGCAAATTCAAAGCATGACAGCAAACACGTGGTGATTATGTGTATTTGTGTGTTCATATAATGAGAAATGCAGCTTTGACTTGAGCAAGCCACATATGTTATCTAATTCCAATAATTCGGAATGTTCTAATAATTCAGACTTCGATACATGGAGTTGCATTGGTGCATGTTCATTGTACTTGGCACATTATTATACTGGCTGAAGGCTGGCAGGTCTCTGGATGGAATTGAAAACTATCTAGATGCCTGGAAGCTTGAAGACAAATCTGTAGCTGACACAGTAACATGAATAACTGTGTAATGGCAGTGGACTGTGCAATAGCCCCAGCATCAGATGTTCCCAAAACATTTACAGTGTATTGAAATACATATGCTTTTGTTTGGTGTTGTATGGCTAGAAATAAGACAAATGTACTTTCTTAAGAAATCGGGTGACTTCCCCCTAAAAATTGCATGTCTTTTGAATTATTAATACATTCAAACTTGCCTTAATATTGACTGTATAAAAAGATATATGAATGACTGTTGCAATGTTGAAATCACTTTCAAATTTATTTTCTTTTTTGTTTGTCAATTTTTGTACTAGGAGGTTTGTAAGATTACTGCAACCATGTGTACTGTGTGTTCATGCTTATTCAGTCCTTATTTTTTTATGCAGTAAACATTTTCTATGAAGGAATTTCTGAAGTAGATTTATTTCATAACAATTAATGTACGCGACATATCTTGACTGTGCTTAAGAAGCATCTGTTCACAATATGCACGATAGCTTTAGGGCTCAAACTGGCAGGTTGATTGAAGGTGACTTCCCTCGTCTTGTGACCATGGCCATTATGAATCGATGCTGCGAAAGGGTGTGAAAGGAGCAAAAGACAACACTTGATTGCAGGTGTGAGTGGCCATAGCTATTGCTTTATGTCCACTGGGTGTTCTACTTTTTGGAGAAGGTTGCTAACCACATGTCACTTGTGCTCTCAGCCTCGGCAAAGCAAGCATATCTTTGCTGCATCAGCAGACAAAAGCAGCTGCTTGAAACCAAATTCAAAATGCCCTTTGTCATCTTTGCTGCTGTTGTGGTATACAATGCCACTTGCTTGAAAGTTTTAATAGGCAATGGCTGGATGCTGTCTTAATACCTTTGTCACAGTGGTCATTTTAATGGCATTAAATTCGAATGTCATTCAGTGCAACAAATGCCATTCAACCCATGGTGGTGCTACACAAGAAAGAGTAAGTGTCATTCAGGCATGATATCGGTGGCACTCGTTCCAAAAATAATTTGCAAGAATAGAACAAGGTGTGTGTGAGCGTCTGAAAAGTCCATCTATTTTGAAATAAATATGGAGCATCGCTTCACTGAAATGACACGAACATAAAACTTCTATTTGAGAATCTCGCCACAGCCAAGACAAGGCTTAGCGGGCTTAGCAGTGAGCGGATAAATTGAACAAAAACGATATGAGTGACATGGCACCACTGAACGATGACTTGCATTTGCGTACCAGTTGGTCCTTTCAAGTAACGCCTAATCAATCTACATGACATCATCAAAAAGCAAAGAGAAACAAAAAATATGCAGATCCCATGCACTGTGGGAATCGACATAAGTGAAGCTTTCTCTGCTGGTTGTTTTGATTTACGATAACTACTGGTGATGTTGACAGCGAAACCTTAATTTCTTCAACGTTTAGTCTAACACGAGAGTTGTGAGTTGATGTTAAACATTACCTTGTGTTCATCACTGCTGCTTGTCTGCATATGTATGTAGTACACAGAATACACAGGGAGAGGTGTTTGCTTGGGGCATTGTTGTGCACCATATTTCATAGCCTCTGAAAGGGTTGAGCATTGTCATTGCCTCACATGGCACATTGTATGATGACAGAAGTATTAAACTTGAATTGGATTATGGGCCTATACGTGCCAAAACCACAATGGGATTGTAAGGCACGCCGTAGTGGCGGACTCCGGATTAATTTTGATGTTCTTTAATGTGTCCCAAAATCTAAGTGCATGTGCGTTTTCTATTTCACCCCCATCAAAATGCGGCTGCCGCGGTCGACATCAAATCCACGACCTCTAGCAATGCCATAACCGCAAAGCTGCCGCGCGTGCTGATTTCACGGTCAACTACTTCCGTAGTGTTGCTTGGACCCTGTGGTGCAGTTTAATTATAGCAGCTCTGCTTCTGGCACGCCCTGTGTAATTTGTCCACTTGAGATATTTGCAGTGTGTTTATTTTTCAGAAATAGCAGAAACGTGTACTATAGCTTGAACTTAAGCTTATTCCGTTTCCCTGCAACCACTGTCGTATAATAGTAGGGTTTCCTTGCCTTCTCACGTCACCTTCCCCCCCTCCCCTTGTATGGGAACTGCCTCTTCTTGCTCTCTACAGTTCTATGTCCCCTCTGGACTTGCACGTTAGTTGCACTGCTTTTGAGGGGGACCACGGATAATTACAGCTGTCAAGGGACTGGTGTGGCAATGCCCAGAGAGCTCCAGAGGGCATTCTGCACATCCAACATGGTGGGCTCCAAACGAGTTTCCTCTTTCCCTCTTCTCTCTGACTCGCCACTGTCATGTATACGCACGCTCTGAACCACGCCCTAACGCCATTGTGTGGCAGACAGCTGTAGCAATAGCAACAGCAGTGGGACAGCCGAAGGAAGAGGCAAAGAAAGCTTCACTTCAATACAGCCGCCCACACCCCGACCTTGTAGGGGAACAGGCCAGAGACTGGCATCACATACAGACAAGCACATATCAACACCTCCAAATACGTCCATGTAACTTGGACATGTAAACTAAGGCCCCCAAATTCCAAATTTGCCCCTTATGGTGGAGATGCCCAGTAACAGGCACTGAGTTTCTCAAACTGATTCGACTGTGAAAGTAATTTGATTCTAATCGCATTAAGTGTCGCTGTGTAGCAGCCAAATAATGTCATTCGATGCTAATGCTGTTCACAATAAAGCATCTAGTGCAACAGGGGTATAAATGACAGTGAGGAAGCATGTTAAAATAAATATTAAAACAGAAAAGATAAGTATTGCTGCATTTTTGTAGCATGCATTTGTGAGCCTCGACTTGCTAGGATACAGATGCTTGGCAGTAAACCAAAAGGGATGACTCCTATTGCAGCCATTTTTAGTGTAAAAAAGTGGATTGTTCGTAGCAGCGATCCAAATTCACTTTATTTGTCTACTTTTATAGGGACACTTAAGAGAAAAATGATTTCGTCTGCATCAGTAAACTACCTTTCTACGACACTGAAAACACCACTCTTACCATGATAAGATGCCTGGTAAGGCAGAAAAATCGCGAGAATGAAAGATGGGTGGCGACGCCTCCTTGAAGTTCCCGCAACTGGTCACTGTGACATGAATTTTGATGGCATCTTCTAGAGCCTACTTAATTATATAGCAGTACAGATTGACTACATTGTGTTCTAAATGAACCAAATATTAAACATGTAGTTTCGGGAACCTTTACTCAGCCAACGCGGCCCAAATGCGAAAACATATACTTTGGAATCCCTGATGCCACACTCACGTATCGGCGTCGAGGTTTCGGCCTGGAATTCAAATACTGATACTTCGACCTTCATTTTCTCATCTAATAATCAAACTATTATTTTGAAATGACTTCCTTCAGAGCTCTCAAACAATGCTTTATTAGTCTAAACTGATTTATTGTTTCACTTTAGAGGTCCTTTTAATGTGCACTAGCTTGTAATGACTTTTGATAGCTATGTTTTGCACATGCTGTTTGCTACCTGTACACCACATATTTTTCCTTTTGTTTGCTTTTTTCATGGTACCTTCAACTATGTCTTGACAACTAGCCCAAGGGGAAGTTTTACTGCAACTGTGTATGGTTGCAATACTAAGTCATGTGATTCTTAGCAATGTGCTTCACTTGGTGGCTATTGTGAACAGTACTAGACAGTGACATTGTCATTTTTACAAGCGCTTTTTTCGTATGCATTGACTTGTGCACAATGTGGTAAAACTTTTTCATGTCTGTAATGAATGAGCAACATGTATGGCATAAACATATGTTGTTCTAGCTGCAGTGTTTATATGTGCCAGCTATGAACACTTCGGCACTGTTGTTGATGCCTTCTACAGCTGCTTCTCCAGTCTACAGCTCCTATCTATGTGTACCATTGTTCTAGCCAATGTGTACATTAGTGTGTCTGACGAAGCTGAACTTAGGTAATGGCAATTTGTGAATTCCACCATTTTTAATTATTAGTGCATCTAGCCTCAGCTGCAGATTTGAATCTGGACGCTGTAGTAAATGTTGCATATTATTAGAACCGTTAGGGAAAGAGTTTATGATGTCCTTTACTGAATAAAACTGTGTGTGAAAAGTGGTTACAGAGCTTGCGTGCATATTATATGTCTATATATCGTATTTACTTGAAAATATGTTGAACACGAGTATAGTTCAACCCCTGTATATTGAACTGACCGAGAAATGAAAAATTGCAATTCAAATTTAGGTTGACTCGTAGTATCGTTTTGAAAAACAAGTTTTTGAACATCACACACCTTTATTAAACCTAAGCTTGGCTACTAAATCTCTCCGGTCTATCCCACAGCAACATTCCCGGTGGAACTGCCAGAGAAGTTGCCTTAGTCAGCTTAGTCAGATGCTTCGCAGGCACCCCAAACAATGTCCTTGATGCTGTCGAGCGCATTGCTTTTGCAGCAGTTTATAAATCCAGTCACGGTAATCTCCACACTGGCTTTACAACGGGCACAACAGAGAAATTTGGTACCTTTGCTAGCTTTGTTAATGAACACAGGTGAACAGCTAGTGTTGGTTACCATTTTCAAGAAACAAAGGTAGACCTAGTGCTAAGGGTGCAATGTTTCAGTGTAGTGGTTGGCTTAAGAAAATACTTGTCCAGAGTGGCTAATGTATATCCTCCTGAGACCCGGTATGTATGTTGGTGCACAGATTTTTCCCAAATATCCAGAATAAGTCAGTAGGGTTGAGAAGGGGAAAAGTGTTACATATTTTTTCAACAGCCCTGATAGTTTCGGCTCAGCGCGATGTCCAATATATTGGACACTGGGGTGATACCCGGTCTTTTTTCACCCAGCGCGCACGTAATGACGTACCGCAGATGTTGCGCTCAAACTCGTGTGCAAAATATTTTAATAACTCGAAAGGCAAAGTAGTGAATAAAGTACATAAAAGGAGCATTCCTATGCTCAACGAAAATTTTGCTCTTGTGTTCACTTCCTGTGGGCAATTTCAAAACACCTTTGTGTCCTTGGTGAAGCAAAAGAAGAGCCGACATTTGGTGCAAAAAAACTTTGCGTGTCGCAGCCCTGTAGTCTGCAACGGGCAGCGCTAGCAGTGTGTGCCAGCATTGAGCAGTGGGTAGTGCTTTTTTCTTGGGGTTCTCGAGGAGACAGTCGAACCTGCTTTGATGGCAGATGCCACTCGGCTTCAATCTCACTCTCCGTTTCATCTTGCTTCTTCCCGTAAGCCACGAGAGTCTTAGCAAAAGATTGGCAGAACTGCATATATCTGAGTATTTCGTTCCACTGTTTCTTTAGGGAGTGAACGTCCCGCGTGTACTGCACCCAGGAGTTGCTGAGGGCATTGTCGAAGAGGTGAAAGATGACTCTGATTGTCCACTTGTTGACGCATGCTTTTATCCTTTAGTAACTTTTCATTCGGTCTGCCTTGTCAACACCATCCACTGCTGTGCTTTGGCTCCAGTACCTGTCAAGTGTACTGCCGTTTTTTGATTGGCAGTGAACCATAATTTGCATAGCGACATGAATGTTGCACTCTGCAACTGTTCTATAACTTATGATGGAAATGTGCATGACCATAGTAGAGAGAAAGAGAAGGGAAAAAGAGCAGGGAGGTTGACCAGACTGAGTTCAGTTTGCTGCTACACATGGGGTGGGGAATGAGGAGTGAGAGAGAACATGGGTCTACACTGTACTTTCACACCCACTAAGTTAGGTGCAGGATGTCTATAATCGTGCATTCAAGTCTGTTGGCTTCAGGTAGTGAAGAAGAGCTCGAACTGCTTTCTGGGCTAATGAACTGTGAGGCCAGGCTCCCAAGATCTTTGCTTCTGTAAATGGCCTGTTGTCCAATCTATTCAAGGCACACTGGAGAGTCTGACACTGTTTATCAAAGCGAGAACAGTGGCACAGAAGATGACTGATGGTCTCTTCACACTTGCACTTAGTGCACATAGGTGAGTTCGCCATGGATGGAAACAGTTTTATTTTGAATCCGGCAAATTTGACGACCCGGGCTCAGGTCTCCCATGAGGGGACTTCGGGGCCTTGCCTCGTCGCCGCCTCTCGGGCTTGCTGGACCATTCCAATATGATAGCTGTAGGAGTTAGTGAATACTACTCCTACCCACAGCCGACACAGCAGTGTTGCGTCACATCGTGAAAGGTTTGTTGGTAATTTAAATTTCGGTGATAGGTCGAGGCTGTATAAATGACACTCAAAGTTCTGTGGTGTATACCAGTAACTTAACATGATGGTACGAGCGAGACAGACAAGCTCCCTTGCGGCGTCTACTCTCGATAAAGGTATAATGAGTGATGGTGCGCCAGCCTGCGCACGTCCGGCAGCGTCATCGGCGAGGTGATTACCAACGATTCCACAATGTCCTGGCAGCCACTGAAAGATGATATCATGTCCTCGTTCAGAAGCACAATGGCAAGTTTCGTTGATTGTAGACACCAGCTGTTCATAATTGCCACGTCGTAAACCTCGCAAGCTCTGGAGAGCTGCTTTCAAATAACAAAATATTGACCATTTGTTAGGTGGTGATTTTTCAATGTTTTCAACAGCAGCGCGAAGAGCAGCCAATTTGTAACCTGTAGATGTCATTACGTGTGAAGCCTTAAACTTGGTGACAACTGACTGAGACGGTATAACAATGGCGCTTGTCGAATTTTCAGAGACGGAACCGTCCATGTAAACATGGATTCGGTTAGTGTACGAACAATGCAAAAGTTCCAGTGTGATTTGTTTGAGAGCTGTGGTGGTCATGCTAGCTTTCGTCACTATTTCTGGAACAGCAAGGTACACGGGAGGCTTTTTCAAGCACCGCCGAGGGGACGGCGTTCTTGTTGCGGGCAAGTGCCTCAATGAAAAAGAGTGCTGGTTAGCCGCAACTGATCTGGAAAACACTGTCTTGGGTTTTTTCTCAGGCAAGCGAGCGAGATGGTGGTCAGGGACTGTAGATATATGGCGAACATGCGCCTGGAGTGCGTCGATGGCTACATGGGTCATTGTTGGGTGGTCTCTCGCGGTGGCAATTGTTGCTTTGGTTGAAGCATTTCGAGGTAGCCCCAGACATGTTCGAAGGGCTTGGCCTTGAATGCTCTGTAGGACCTGTTAGTTTTGCTAGCATTGGACAGCACTGGTGTACAAGTGTCCTAGGAAGACATGACCATAGCAGCAAGCTGAATGAGAAGGAAGTTGATTCTCTGCTCAATTACAGAGGTGCGATTGTTCGACCATCATTAAGCATATGGGACGCAGACTTTCCTGAGGTCACCATTCACTGATGCTTTACATAAACCAAGCTAAGTCTGCACCCACAAATTCCCTATCTTTGTGCAATGTAAACTTTTCTGTAAGGTTGCAATAGCGTTACTCCCATTCTGCAATGTTGGACTTATTTTGCCTGTCCTGTTACTTGGGAAGGGTGAGCTGCACCTACGTTGTATCATGTGAACTGTCGTGCTCCTCTGGCTGCAAGTATGAATTATTATATGGTCGCTATGTGATATTGATCTGCTATTTATTACTGTACTTTTATTTCTTCTTAGTTCTTTTTGCTCAATCTGTTCTATATTGTTCTCTCTGTAGCCTCCAAAGCTTTATGTAATTTTTTGAACAAAATGTTGTACATGGGATCTCATTACCCATCATTTTTAACCCACTGATGTGGTTCATTAGTGCAGCCTATATATTAAATGGCCATTTCAAAATTGACTAGTTTCTGTGTTTGTTACATGTGTTACCCTGTGCCTAAAGTCACACTGAGTGAATTGCATACAACACTGGTTGTAATTCAAATATACTAGTTTTTCTACTCTGGCAGCTCATTTAGGCATTAGTAGTATGTGAGCAGTTTCCAAGTGACAGGTTGTGTGTACGCTGTTCATAATTTTTCACAGCATTTTTGCATTAGTAGCATTCACAACTACACAGTTCAGTGGGGTCTTTTGAATTTGAACCGCATATGTAATGTTTGGTTTTTCCTCAAAAATATAAAACATGCTTCTTCACAAATTGAAGTGAAATTTGCGTTCATTCCTTAAAGGAAAAGGGCCGCAGGCAAAACGCTATCTGCAAGATAGCTTCAATGTGCTGCCGCCGCACACGCAGACTTGGCGCGACAGCTCCGTACGCAGTCAAATACAAACATAATACAATCTCACTACGGTTATTGATTTCCGCGGAACGAACATTGATACGCTTCCGATAACATCGACTGTACGTGCATATGATGTAGTCTCGACCGGTGCTCGATCGCATTAGTTGCTGCGCAGCTTCAATCTTCCGAAGTGCACCCGCATGCAAGCCAACTGACGAAGCAACTTTTCTGATACATGCATACACGCGTAGACTCGTCATTGCCATAAAGCAAGACATGCGTGTACGACTGTTTTATGCGTTTACAATCAAGGCCGGAACGAGCTTAAAAGAGCACGACGCCTCGGCAACCAATCGCGACATCTTTCCTTCCTCATTGCTGACTTGCAATAGAAATCCGTTAGCATCGATCCGTCATGAGGATACAATTAATCGAATACTTGGGGTTTGGTGTGACATCATGCCTTTATAAAGGCGCGCATAACCTAAAATGCGTTGCTTCGGCGACGCGTATTTTAGTGGCCATCTAGTCGCGGCCGCCATATTGACGCTCCGTCAGTTTGCATCAGGTATAGTCGGCCGTGCAAACAGCAGTACTGACGGTGTCGGAAGGCTGCGAACAGGAATTCTATCGTTGCAAACAGCATTGCTATCGTGTCGGAAGGCTGCATACAGGAATTCTATTGTTGCAAACAGCATTTCTGTCAGTGACGCAAGGCAGCAAACAGGTATTCTATCGTTGCAAACAGCATTTATGTCGGTGTCGGAAGGCTGCAAGCAAGAATTCTATCATTGCAAACAAGAATCTTGTCGTTGCACACAGAAATGCTGTCGTTCCGTCAAAAACGTCTTGACGTTTTTTTTTTTGACTGGGTAGGTATGCACCACAGCCTTTGAAACAATCATCACCTTGAGATCGGCAATAAATTCACCTCGACACGTGTGGGTATTTGCTCCAAGCGACTATCTTGGTAACATGCATTACTCCTTCAGGATTTCACCGCTATATTTCCGGCTGAACTATCAGCCACTATCTTCGCTTTTCAAAAGCTTCCTTCAAATTATTCAGCAGCGCTTATAGTGACTCATTCACTGTCAGTATTGTTGCATCTGGGTCGCAAGCCCCAAGGGTAGCGTTGGCCTGGCGGCCTGGGGCACAGCTGGAAGCATCCGTAGGTCCTGGCGAAGGATGAGTCGACTGCTATCAGAACAACTTGTTTATTTTAGCATCGCAAAAGAGCGGCCGGTCAGGTCGACCGAAGTGGAGAGACGGGAGACCACGTTACACGACGGAAGAAATCGAAGCCTCTCTCTTGGCGTCCGGGGGCAGCTGTTTTTATACTCTTGGAGTCGAGGGCAAGAAGGAACGGCTCGAAAGAGCACCGACACGTTGAGACAAGAAGTGACGCATCCGCCGGGCCGGCACCGGTCAGTCCTCCTCGCTTCACAGTTGGGGAGCTCCTCCCCCGGCTGCCACGCTTTGACAACCGTGGGCACCAACGTGCACACACACTCACACACACACGAAGACACGTGGCATTGAAACATGCCTGGACGCGCATAGCAGGCGTTGGGACAGCGCTGAACTGGCCAAAATGTCTGCCGCTGTGAACGAAGCCCCGGCGTCCGTTGCATCCACGCCGGCTATACCGCACGTCGGAGGCGAAACGCAACAGACCGCCCCGCCGGGAGAAGGATATCCCGATAGTCAGGGGACTGCATCCGCTATCCGGAGGGATGTCGCTCGATGATGTTCATAACCGAAGTCGGTCGTCCCTCGGCGTTTCTTGAGCGCAGCGCACAAAGAAGGTCTCGTTCTCACGTTCAGGTTCACACAGGGCACTGCAAAGTGACTTCGGGAGAGTTGCCATTTTTGTTCTCGTTCCCAGCAAGCGTTAGGAGTGCGCCGAAACTCAACCGCTCAGTCAGCAAGCACGACACAACCCTCACTAAGCCATGCCAGGCTCTTTCCCCTCTTATACTACTGCCTAGTTCCTTACAGTAGTCTAGCGGCACTCAGAACGCGTCCACAAATTGGAAAATTGCGCTGGAAAGCACGTCATGACTTTGAAGCACTAAACAAAAGCAATATGTGAAAAATCCTGCCCCAGGAAGAAAAACATCAGTAAGAAACAACTTTGAGTTTGATTCCTACGTTAGGGGCCTCGACTTAAGCTATCGGCGTTACCGTTGAGACTCCCCTTTTTGTAACGCACCTGAAAGGAATATTGTTGCAAAGCGAGGCTCCAGCGCAGGAGGCGACCATTTTTGGAAGAGATGGTCTGCAGCTATTGTAGAGGCCAGTGATCCGACTCGATGATAAACCTCGAGCCGGCTAGGTAGGAAGACAATTTCTGAACGGCCCACACGAGACACGCACACTCTTTCTGGTTGGCGCTGTACGCCTGCTCACGACCGGTCAGCTTACGACAAGCATACAGGGCGAGGTGT
This sequence comes from Dermacentor andersoni, assembly GCF_023375885.2. Classification (NCBI taxonomy): domain Eukaryota; kingdom Metazoa; phylum Arthropoda; class Arachnida; order Ixodida; family Ixodidae; genus Dermacentor; species Dermacentor andersoni. The sequence goes on from NC_092818.1 coordinate 35,402,896, forward strand.
TCCACTTCTCCATTTTCCCGTTGGCACAGTACAACGCCCAGGCCTCGCTCACTAGCATCGCACTGAACAACAAATCCTCTTGTGTAGTCTGGCGATCGTTGCTCAGGCTGGCTTGTTAGGGCGCTCTTTAGCGCGCTAAAAGCTCTTTCCCTTGTCTCGTCCGAGACGACTGTGTGGGGTTCTGTTTTTCTTAGAGCGCCCGTCAGAGGAGCCGTGATGTCAGAGTACCTGGGGATGTACCTCTGATAGTAGCCGGCGACACCTGAGAATGACCGAATATCGGTCTTCGTGCGTGGTTGCGAGAAGTCTCGCACAGTGGCCACCTTTATTGGCCACCTATTGCACAGTGGCCACCTTTACCGATTGGACGGGTGACGACACCGTCCAATCACGTGACCGAGGTAGACAACCTCGGCCTGCGCTTACTGGCACTTGGGAGCCTTGACTGTCAAGCCCGCTTCGCGCAGGCGGGTTAGCACTGCCCGCAAGTGTGCCATATGCTCAGACCAGGATGCGGAGAATATCGCTACGTCGTCTAAATACGCTAAAGCGAATTCTTCCTGTCCCCGCAACACTTTGTCCATGAGGCTTGAAAAGCAGTATGGCGCGTTCTTCAAACCAAAACTCAAAACTTTAGGACGGAATGTTCCCATTGGTGAAATGAAAGCCGCATACCTACTAGCCTCTTCTGTAAGTGGAACCTGCCAATAACCCCTGACAAGATCTAGGGTGGAAATAAACTGAGCGCTACTAACTTTCTCAAGGAGCTCCTCGTTGTTAGGGATAGGATAAATTTGATCCTTAGTGATGGAATTAAGCCTGCGGTAGTCAATGCAAGGACGAGGTTCGTTGCCCGGTACCTCAACTAAAATCAAAGGGGAGGTTTAATCACTCTCACCCGCCTCAATAACACCGAGCTGTAGCATTTTCTTTACCTCAGCCTCCATAATAGTGCGCTGGCGGAGTGACACCCGGTGCGCCTTGGATCGCACTGGCTCTGGGGTGGTAAGTTCTATTTCATGAGTAAGGACAGAAGTCCTACCAGGCCTCTCAGAGAACTGACCTTGAAACTCTTGTAAGAGCTGGTGTAGTTCGGTTTTCTGCTCAGGCGAAAGCGGTGCTTTACTGATTAAGTCACTAATGACTTGGTCGGTGTCTTCCCCGTTCGTCACTGAGCCTAGTCCTGGAAGCTCGACCGGAAGCTCTACGCGAACGTTTACTATCATACACATCACTGCTTCGCGTTGTCTATAGGGTTTGAGCAAATTACAGTGGTAAACTTGCTGTGCTTTCCGTTTTCCTGGCAGACTCACCACGTAGTTAACGTCCGACAGTTTTTGAACAACCCGTGCTGGGCCCTCCCACTGCACGTCGAGTTTGTTTTTTAGCGATGTGCGCAATATTGACACGTGTACTTATCTTTATCGGGCAACCACGTTTCGTCGCCTAACAACTGTAATCGAACAGTGAGGGACGCGCCTGCATGTATCCGACGTTTCTGGAAAGTTATCGACGCTTCTATCCGCGTGTCTGTTCTCGCCGAACCTTGTGTTATCAGATTTCATCGCGTGACACGAGTGGTGTAGAACTTTGTGGAAGACACGCGGGTCCCATCAGTTAATCTGGAACATTCGACGACTGATCTATAAAAGCCGATGCGCTTCACCCGCAGATCAGATTTTCGACGATCGCCGACCGTGTTCGCCGCTATCGTTGTGCTATAAGTGTAACCTCTTTTGTGGGCACAGGTTCGCCCAATAAAAGTTAGTTTTGTGTTTCACAGTATTGCTACTGTGTTCTTTGACCTCACGACCACGTGACAATATCAATACCTCATCGCCCACCTCAAAACGACGGGCCCTGGCTGTCCGATCATAATATACCTTGGCCCTCTGCTGGGCCTTTGCCATTTCTTCACCTGACAACTCCTGTGCCCTTCGAAAAGCATACGGCCAAACTCAAAAAGGCCGACTGGAGTAGTCACTGTGGTCTTCGGAACGTCGCTGGCTTCGACAGAAATTTAGTGGCACGCACTGATCAATTTAATGAATCTTAATGTATATTTTGGTTCCTGCGAGGCGAGCGCCAAAGTCATGTATGTGGGGAAGGGGATATTAATCCGGAGCAGTGATGGCATTCGAACGTCATTAATCACCACAAGAAAGCCAGTCGCCACTGCCCTGCTTTGAAACCAGAAGGAGAGGTAAGTAGCAATGGCTGGAGGAAGGACAAATAACGCCGTGCTGAAGCATGCTTTCCAACTCACAGAGCGCTACTTCCAATCTCCGTGAGCGAGCCTACGTGGACGCACGGCGCCATGTGGGCCAGCGTAGGTTATATGATGCGTCAGCTTGTGTTCCACGGGAAGCGCATTGGTTCAGTCCTTCGTGAGATGCGGGTACTCAGCAAGTGTGTTGTACGTATAGACCGTCTGAAACGTACGCATGCCAGATGAGGTGAGGTTGGACTGCAGGCCAAATACATCGAGGGATGTGATGTTATCTTTTAGGCGCTGATTGCGAACACTCAAATATAGGTTGAAATGGCTGAAGAAGTCTGCTCTCAGTAAAGCAAAACTGACATGGGCGATCATAAACACTCATCTGCGCAAGCGCCCGAGTCCGATGTCTAGCGTTATGGACCAGAGCCCATACGATGTTTACTGCAAGGAACGTGACTGTGGACTTGCGCGATGGCGACCTATAGCCGGGGCGGAAATGATAGACAGCTCGGCTCCGGTGCCGACGAAGAGGCGGGTGCCAGGGATGCAGTCGACTATGAGGAATAGGTAGCTTGCGCGAGGGCCGATGTCGCGTGCCGCCGTTAGCGACTGGTCGGAGTGTTTCCCGTGCACGAACAGAGCAGGCTGCAGCAACATGTTAATTGTTGGCGAAAGCGACGGTGATAACCTGAAAACTGCCGCGGCGCGTCCTAGGTGCGCTTCAAGACTGTGAAGGCCAATGGTTGTGACAAAGTTGGTCAGCATTGTTGCCACCCATCGTCAGCTTCTCCAGCGCACAGGTAAGATGGGCAACTGTCTCCTCCAGGTGCAGGAGCTGGTTTCCTTGCTACGAAGCTCTCGCAGCGGCGATAGGTAGCTGCGCCTCAGACGAGCAGTCGCATATGCAGTGAGCGGTTACAGCTAGCGGATCGGGACTCGTGCTGTCGCAACCCACCAGCACCATGCGTCCTGACAGTTGGAGGCACCGCAAGAACAGTGCGTGCAAAATTGTAAGCTGGCTCCCGTTTGTAGAGTTGCCAACCAGCGACTGAAGCATTCGGGGCAGGAGTTGTGACTGTCGTTGGTCACCGAGTTCCTCGCAAAGGAGCTGTTGAAGCTTACTTTGTTACGATGGCTCGAAACGCTGCAGGACCGTGTGTTTCAGGTCATCGTATGCTGAGGCCGAAGGTGTACCTGCTAACAACTTGCCCGTTGCATCGGCGGTGTCGGAGAGTAGCGCGGTGGCAACTCGCACGTATCTTGCTGTATGAGAAGTGATGCGCCGGAGTTGAAAACGGGGCTCTACTTGCACAAACCGAACTGGAGGATTCTTGTTGCAAAAGCTGGGAAGCAGAAGCTCTGCGGTGATCACAGCAGACGTAATCTTGGCACCTTCTCTGTCAGCAGAAGTAGGAGCAGCGTCGTCTTTGCGGCGTTGGGAAAAAAAAATTAAGACTTAAATGTCCTGAGTCACCACTTGCTGGGAGCTCGGTTTCGCGGAGGCAAGTAATACGCGTTTTGACAGGTTGAGAACGGAGAGTCGAGTGGCTTGATTCCGCAGTAAAAGCAGGTTTGCGTGTGGATGTGGGGGCGCCCCTGTCAGGCAGCCACTTCAATTCCAAGAAAAAGTGGGAGGCATTGACCCTCACATGAAGGCCAGGGGAGGTAGCTGAATTTCCCAAAAGCGAGGGACAACAGCCAGTGAGGGATGCTGGCTACAAACCTTGTCGACATTGTTAAGCCGCTTTATTTGAAAGCAACATCAGGTTTTCAGATTCTGAATTAGCTCCAGTGACGAGAGGTAAGCTAATGCCCTCATTTTTTATCCCTCTCCTCAACGCTGAAAGTACCATCCTACCTGATCCATGCCCTAAATTATAAAATACTTATCCACCTTCTCGATGAAAAGAATTTCACATAAAAAATTTGCTTCACGCGCGAGCTCAGTTCGCAACACTGATTCTCTACTGCTATTCTTATTATCAAAGCGTGCCACACGGCTTTGCATTCAGGGACTAGACCATAGGGTGGCAAAGAAAATAGAGCTCACGCACACACTCAAAATTTTGTTTTTCCTTAGAGCTTACTCAGACTTCGGCTAACCGAAATTCTACTCAAGAGAAACCACTCAGACTCAGACTCATCCTAGCTATGCTCATGCATGCTCACTCAAACTCAAACTCTCAAAAATTCTACTCAGGGGGGCTTGCTTCACCTCAGATACACCAGAATTATACTCACCCAGGATTACTAAGTAAAATTCTACTCACGCGGCTTCACTGAGACTCACTCAGTCAGACCCAGAAAGCAGGGGCGTAGCCAGGGGGGGTTGGTGGTTACGGGGCTTCAGCCCCTCCCCCCCCCTCTGAAATTTTTTCGTGCTATCCTTGCGCCGCTGGCCAAAACAACCCACGGCACCAGAAATCATGCTCGATTTTGTCTAGAATGTCCTTCGCACGCTCGAAAAAAAAATTTTAGCGCGAACATTACGATATCGGGCTGGATTTCGCGGCAACGCCCATGCACCGGCAGTCACATATCGTAACGCAAGGACCTCCTTGCGAGCACAAAGTTCCAAAGGCGTGTCGGGCGGGCTCGTCGCGGCATCTCGCTGAGGCCGCGGAATCAGGAGCGCTTGGATTTCAATTTGGACACTTTATGGGCATAAAGTTGTAATAAACATTTACTGCGAAAGGTGCATTGATATTTCCAAAGTCATGCTTTAGATTTTCAATTCTGGAACTTTGTGGGCTTAATTTGTTATAAACATTTTACGCCAAATGTGCATTGACTGTTCTAAAGTATTAGATCGGACCATACAAAGAGACAAGCCAAATCAACACATTATCAGACAAGTTGGCAAAACACGCAGCGAGATACGAGGAAACAAAGCGTTGTGGTGGTTTATTTATGCCGTCATATCGCATAAAAAATACCAACATTTTTTTTCACCTATGCCAAAGCATCCATGTCAAGACACTAAAGCCAGCAGGGTAACTACGTTCTTATTTATTTTTCTACATTGACTTTTATTCGTGAGGACACATTGACCCTCTGAAATTTTTTTTATTCTCGCTACCCTACCCGCGGGCTGCCAGAGCCAGCCTTGTGTTGCCCCGAAATCACCGCGCGGCATACTTCGGTGCGCGTGTGGTTTTCTACGGCCGAGTGAATTTTTGCCTGGCAGAGTTTTGGCCGCCTTCTGGCTAGCAGGCGAGAAAAAGAAACAATGGTCGCTCACTGCCATCACTGTGAAGACTTGACGCATTACACCGTGTTAGCTTGAGCGCGACCTCTCCGGAAAGTCTTGTCTCGCCGCTGTGAAATAGAGCACTATGCGTATGGTTCTCGGTGGACCAAGCATCTCACGTTTTCTTCGATATTCATTCGGCAGCCACATTAGGTGCCCAAAGCAGGCATTGGAGTGTACCAACATACTCTCCTTTGCGTTTTTTTTTTTCATTTCGGTGCAGTCTTGCAGTCTTGCGGCGCAGCGTATTGTCGCATGGTGACACTTTGTTACCTCTTTTCCGGAAAGTAATCGGTCACCGTACGCTTCAGTTGCCGGATAATATTATTGTATTATCGTGATAGCAATTATATGAAGACTTCAGGCGCATTCCTGCTGTCGCCGTCACCCTCATGTTTCGTATGAAGTCTCAGGGCAATAACGTCGTGACCGCGCGCCGCATGCTCCATGTGCGAGTGAAAGAGTAGGGGGGGTGCAGTGGGTGAGCCGACAATGGTGGCTCAGTCTTACGTACGCAAAGGTGAAAAGCATGGATGGAGTGGATGGAATGGGGGCGGGATCAAGGATTCTGTGAATCTGTGATTGCACTGCATGTTTATTTTCCTTGTTTGACGCATTATATACAGTGACTTTTCCTTAGATACGTACATTTATTGGCGACTAATCATCATCATCATCATCAACCTAGTTACGCCCACTGCAGGGCAAAGGCCTCTCCCATACTTCTCCAACTACCCCGGTCATGTACTAATTGTGGCCATGTTGTCCCTGCAAACGTCTTAATGTCATCTGCCCACCTAGCATTCTGCCACCCCCTGCTACGCTTCCCTTCTCTTGGAATCCAGTCCGTAGCTCTTAGTGACCATCGGTTATCTTCCCTCCTCATTACATGTCCGGCCCATGCCCATTTCTTTTTCTTGATTTCAACTAAGATGTCATTAACGCGCGTTTGTTCCCTCACCCAATCTGCTCTTTTCTTATCCCTTAACGTTACACCTATCATTCTTCTTTCCATAGCTCGTTGAGTCGTCCTCAATTTGAGTAGAACCCTTTTCGTAAGCCTCCAGGTTTCTGCCCCATATGTGAGTACTGGTAACACACAGCTGTTGTACACTTTCCTTTTGAGGGATAGTGGCAACCTAATGTTCATGATTTGAGAATGCCTGCCAAACGCACCCCAACCCATTCTTATTCTTCTGGTTATTTCAGTTTAATGATCCGGATCCGTGGTCACTACCTGCCCTAAGTAGATGTATTCCCTTACCACTTCCAGTGTTTCGCTACCTATCGTAAACTGCTGTTCTCTTCCGAGACTGTTAAACAGTACTTTAGTTTTCTGCAGATTAATTTTCAGACCCACCCTTCTGCTTTGCCTCTCCAGGTCAGTGAGCATGCATTGCAATTGGTCTCCTGAGTTACTAAGCAAGGCAATATCATCAGCGAATCGCAAGTTGCTAAGGTATTCTCCATCAACTTTTATCCCCAATTCTTCCCACTCCAGGCCTCTGAATACCTCCTGTAAACATGCTGTGAATAGCATTGGAGATATCGTATCTCCGTGTCTGACGCCTTTCTTTATAGGGATTTTGTTGCTTTCTTTGTGGAGGACTACGGTGGCTGTGCAGCCGCTATAGATATCTTCCAGTATTTTTACATATGGCTCATCTACACCATGATTCCGTAATGCCTCCATGACTGCTGAGGTTTCGACTGAATCAAACGCTTTCTCGTAATCAATGAAAGCTATATATACGGGTTGGTTATATTCTGCACATTTCTCTATCACTTGATTGATAGTGTGAATATGGTCTATTGTTGAGTAGCCTTTACGGAATCCTGCCTGGTCCTTTGGTTGACCGAAGTCTAAGGTGTTCCTGATTCTATTTGCGATTACCTTAGTAAATACTTTGTAGGCAACGGACAGTAAGCTGATCGGTCTATAATTTTTCAAGTCTTTGGCGTCCCCTTTCTTATGGATTAGGATTATGTTAGCGTTCTTCCAAGATTCCGGTACGCTCGAGGTTATGAGGCATTGCGTATACAGGGTGGCCAGTTTCTCTAGAACAATCTGACCACCATCCTTCAACAAATCTGCTGTTACCTGATCCTCCCCAGCTGCCTTCCCCCTTTGCATAGCTCCTAAGGCTTTCTTTACTTCTTCTGGCGTTACCTGTGGGATTTCGAATTCCTCTAGGCTATTCTCTCTTCCACTATCGTCGTGGGTGCCACTGGTACTGTATAAATCTCTATAGAACTCCTCAGCCACTTAAACTATCTCGTCCATATTAGTAACGATATTGCCGGCTTTGTCTCTTAACGCACACATCTGATTCTTGCCTATTCCTAGTTTCTTCTTCACTGTTTTTAGGCTTCCTCCGTTCCTGAGAGCCTGTTCAATTCTATCCATATTATAGTTCCTGATGTCCGCTGTCTTACGCTTGTTGATTAACTTAGAAAGTTCTGCCAGTTCTATTCTAGTTGTAGGATTAGAGGCTTTCATACATTGGCGTTTCTTGATCAGATCTTTCGTCTCCTGCGATAGCTTACTGGTTTCCTGTCTAACGGCGTTACCACCGACTTCTATTGCGCACTCCTTAATGATGCCCATGAGATTGTCGCTCATTGCTTCAACACTAAGGTCCTCTTTCTGAGTTAAAGCCGAATACCTGTTCTGTAGTTTGATCCGGAATTCCTCTAGTTTCCCTCTTACCGCTAACTCATTGATTGGCTTCTTGTGTACCAGTTTCTTTCGTTCCCTCCTCAAGTCTAGGCTAATTCGAGTTCTTACCATCCTGTGGTCACTGCAGCGTACCTTGCCGAGCACGTCTACATCTTGAATGATGCCAGGGTTCGCGCAGAGTATGAAGTCGATTTCATTTCTAGTCTCACCATTCGGGCTCCTCCACGTCCACTTTCGGCTAACCCGCTTGCGGAAAAAGGTATTCATTATACGCATATTATTCTGTTCTGCAAACTCTACTAATAATTCTCCTCTGCTATTCCTAGAGCCTATGCCATATTCCCCCACTGACTTGTCTCCAGCCTGCTTCTTGCCTACCCTGGCATTGAAGTCGCCCATCAGTATAGTGTATTTTGTTTTGACTTTACCCATCGCCGATTCTACGTCTTCATAAAAGCTTTCGACTTCCTGGTCATCATGACTAGATGTAGGAGCGTAGACCTGTACAACCTTCATTTTGTACCTCTTATTAAGTTTCACAACAAGACCTGCCACCCTCTCGTTAATGCTATAGAATTCCTGTATGTTACCAGCTATTTCCTTATTAACCAGGAATCCGACTCCTAGTTCTCGTCTCTCCGCTAAGCCCCGGTAACACAGTACATGCCCGCTTTTTACCACTGTATATGCTTCTTTTGTCCTCCTAACCTCACTGAGCCCTATTATATCCCATTTACTACCCTCTAATTCCTCCAATAACACTGCTAGACTCGCCTCACTAGATAGCGTTCTAACGTTAAACGTTGCCAGGTTCAGATTCCAATGGCGGCCTGTCCGGAGCCAGGTATTCTTAGCACCCTCTGCAGCGTCACAGATCTGACCGCCGCCGTGGTCAGTTGCTTCGCGGCTGCTGGGGACTGAGGGCCGGGGTTCGATTGTTGTATTCATATAGGAGGTTGTGGCCAAGTACTGCACCAGGGTGGCCAATCCTGCTCTGGTGAGCGAGTGCGTTACCGGTTCTGGTCACCGGGATCAAGCCGCACTCCAGGCCTGTTTGTGCAATTTTCTCAACACACGGTTTTTTTTTTGTATTTTCCGGTGGAGAATAGCGCGGCATCGGGATTTGAATCACGGTCCTCTTGCACTGGAGACGGATACTCTACCGTCCCCGTAGGAGTTAAATTAAAAATTAATTTGTGGGGTTTTACGTGACAAAACCGCTTTCTGATTATGCACGCCGTAGTGGAGGACTCCGCAAATTTCGACCACCTGGGGTTCTTTAACGTGCACCTAAATCTAAGTACACGAGTGTTTTCGCATTTCGCCCCCATCGAAATGCGGCCGCCGTGGTCGGGGTCCGATCCCGCGACCTCGTGCTCAGCAGTCTAACACCATAACCACTGAGCAACCACGGCGGGTCCCGCAGGAGTTGTACGCCTCATTTAACCTACAGTGGTGCCCTACTTAGTCAGTCAAGGTGGACCAATCTGAGCTCGGTTATACCGCATGGATGGCACTCGGCTAGAGAACCTGGTATTTATGACCTGCACATGTGAGTGTGAGGCCATACATATTTGAAGATATATATATTTCTTTTTTTTTTAGGAGGGTTCCCGTACAGTGATAAAATAGAGGAAAAGACATTAAAAGAAAGAAAAAAAAAGAAAGAAGAAGGGGCGGAAAAAAAAAGGAACATAACAGGTGATTTGAACTCGTGACCCTTCGATGTTGCCCGGAGAGATAGCTCAGTCGGTTGGTTCGTCAGGCCCCAGGCTACTTTCAAGCGCCACAGCTCCTGCTCCGAGCCTCACACTTACGTGGAAAGAGACTCATCTTGTCCGCGATAGCACGGCAATCAGCACTCGAATATAATTATAACTCTAATAATAATTGTAAATATTCATCTCATCTATGGGATCTAATGCGCGCGCTGTTTCTTTGTCTCTGCGTGTAGTACAGTTAAGAGAGCCAGTTTAAGGGCGGAGAAGAAGAAAGAAGAGAAAAGCAAAAACTGCAGCGCCGTGGTTTTAAAGCGCACCCGTGGTAGAGAAACGGAATGCGATATAAGCGTGCGTAGCCATGATACGCACACGACAAACTGCCTTAAAATATTTAGACTTGAGGGAAAGCTTCGTTAGCAAACGATAGCACGGCAATCAGCACTCGGATATAATTATAACCCTAATACTAACTGTAAATATTCATCTCATCTATGGGATCTAATGCGCGCGCTGTTGCTTTGTCTCTGCGTGTAGTAGTTGAGAGAGCCAGTTTAAGGGCGGAGTAGTTGGAAGGCATACTTTCTAGGAAAAATGGCCGCTCCAGGAGAAGAGCGAACTCGAGCGGCTTTAGAGGCTAGGAAAACTGCCTTAAAATATTTAAACTTGAGGGAAAGCTTCGTTAACAAACTATAACACGGCAATCAGCAGTCGAATACGACGAGAGAAATTACTGAGACGTGGAAAATTCCCTTGAAAAAAAAATCTGGTTTGCTAGGCAAATGCTTGTATGTATTGAACCTCTTAAAAGATGAGGGGTGAAATATGCGCTCACCGAGAGGGCATCTTCTGCACGAGACATCCCCAAGGCACCTTACAGAGATGTGGAGAGCTTCGCGGCCGGAACGAAGCCTCCCTTCTCCGCCGGCCAAGAGGGGGAAACGCGCTTTCCGATCGCTCAAGGTTGCGCGGACAAAGCATAACTCTAGCGTCTAGGAAAAGCTTAACCAGGTGCGATGGCGGCACGCATAGCGTGGGAAGCTAGCCGCCAGAATAACTATACCAAGGACTGCTGCTGATGAGGGCGAAATACCTTCGTGTAATTATAATAACCCTAATAGGACTACTTTCGAAAAAAAAAAAAAGGAAACGGCCCAGAGGGCTATACTACGAGAGCTATGACTGATAGTTTTCTATATATATATATATATTTATTCATCTCATCTATGGGATCGCATGCGCGCGCTGTTTCTTTGTCTCTGCGTGTAGTACAGTTAAGAGAGCCAGATTAAGGGCGGAGAAGAAGAAAGAAGAGAAAAGCAAAAACTGCAGCGCCGTGGTTTTAAAGCGCACCCGTGGTAGAGGAACGGAATGCGATATAAGCGTGCGTAGCCATGATACGCACACGACAAACTGCCTTAAAATATTTAGACTTGAGGGAAAGCTTCGTTAGCAAACGATAGCACGGCAATCAGCACTCGGATATAATTATAACCCTAATACTAACTGTAAATATTCATCTCATCTATGGGATCTAATGCGCGCGCTGTTGCTTTGTCTCTGCGTGTAGTAGTTGAGAGAGCCAGTTTAAGGGCGGAGTAGTTGGAAGGCATACTTTCTAGGAAAAATGGCCGCTCAAGGAGAAGAGCGAACTCGAGCGGCTTTAGAGGCTAGGAAAACTGCCTTAAAATATTTAAACTTGAGGGAAAGCTTCGTTAACAAACTATAACACGGCAATCAGCACTCGAATACGACGAGAGAAATTACTGAGACGTTGCGAGGTTTTGTGCATACGTGAAGTGAACTTTCTTTCCATTGATACTTTCTTGCCCTTTATCAAGCATTTGTATATTCCATTGTATCTTCGCATTTCTAATGAACGGGGGCGAGTTAAATGAAAGTGAGCCTACCCACGCTGCACAATGGCTCGGTTCATTATCTGCGAGGCATGCGCGTAGCACACAGGCATCTTTCATTTACAAAAGTGGCACGCAGATGTCAGAGTAAATGTTCTTTATAGCTCTCATACACTGGATTGAACATGGTTGCGTGACGTAATGGACACTTCAGAAGTTAAGCAGCTGGGTGCCGTGAATGTTTTGACAGCTGAAGGTGCTTCCCAAAAGTAAATAATTCGCCGTATGGCTGCCGTGTACGTTGAACATTGTATTTCATTGGCCACTGTGAATCAATGGAGCAAACGATTGAAAAAGGGCGTGAAAGTTGCAAAGATGATCGAAGACCGGGCCAAAGCTATCGTGCAATCACCCCCAACACAAGTGCGAAAGTTGATGAGCTGATGCGACAAGAACGGAGGATAAACATCGGTGAACTGACAGAGCGTGTGAACATTAGTCGCGGTTCGGTTCACACCATAATTCGTGAATATCTCGGTCATCGGCTCTTGTGTGCGCAATGGATGCCCAAGATTTTTCACCACCGCCAGAAGAAGGTTCTGCGCTGCCTTGACTCATCTGATCTGGTATCACAATGAGAGTGACGACTTCTTGTCTGCAATTGTGATTGGGAACGAACCATGGTGTCGGAGAGACTATCAATCGTTTCCGATATCGCGAAACGCCAGATCGGCTGCGTTTCGCAATAAAGAACAAACGACGTGGAAAATTGATGAATGGGGCCATCTAGTTCCACGGCCTGGCTATGGTGTTGGGCTGCTGAGAACGAGGTCGCGGAATAGAATCCCGGCCACGGCGGCCGCATTTCTATGGGGGCAAAATTCGAAAACACCCGTTTACTTAGATTTAGGTACCTGATAATGAACCCAGGCGGTTGAATTTTCCGGAGTCCCCCACTATGGCGTTCCTCATAATCAAAAATTTGTTTTGACACATAAAACACCATAATCTAATTTTCTATTTTTTTCACAATGCCCGTCCGCACATCGGTGATGTGGTTAATACAAAAATTGGAGGACGCTTAAGCTTCTCCTTCAAGAGTGGGACGTGATAGCGCTGTCGCACCTCGTTCGTACCGCCTACTCAAACGCGCTACGCGAGCCAAACGTCGCGATCGGCAGAGATAGCCGGGCCCCGACGCGCCATGAACGCGGACGCGGTCATGGGGCGAGTGGCGCGCCGCGTGTCGGGGCAGCGCCGTACATTGCGAGGAGGGGGTCTTCTGTGTTGGCCGCAAGATGGCTCTGCGTGTGCGCAGAGCGCAGAAGTTTAGCGGAAACGTACTTCGCTACTCGTGAAACTGCCACTTCTGTAAGTTCATCATCATCATCATCAGCCTGGTTACGCCCACTGCAGGGCAAAGGCCTCTCCCATATTTCTCCAACAACCCCGGTCATGTACTAATTGTGGCCATGCCATCCCTGCAAACTTCTAAATCTCATCCGCCCACCTAACTTTCTGGCGCCCCCTGCCACGCTTCCCTTCCCTTGGAATCCAGTCCGTAACCCTTAATGACCATCGGTTATCTTCCCTCCTCATTACATGTCCTGGCCATGCCCATTTCTTTTTCTTGATTTCAACTAAGATGTCATTACCTCGCGTTTGTTCCCTCACCTAATCTCCTCTTTTCTTATCCCTTAACGTTACACCTATCATTCTTCTTTCCATAGCTCGTTGAGGCGTCCTCAATTTGAGTAGAACCCTTTTCGTAAGCCTCCAGGTTTCTGCCCCGTAGATGAGTACTGGTAATACACAGCTATTATACACTTTCTCTTGAGGGATAATGGCAACCTGCTATTCATGATCTGAGAATGCCGACCAAACGCACCCAAGCCCATTATTATCCTTCTAATTATTTCCGTCTCATGATCCGGGTCCGCAGTGACTACCTGCCCTAAGTAGATGTATTCCCTTACGACTTCCAGTGCCTCGCTGCCTATTGTAAATTCCTGTTCTCTTCCGAGACTGTTAAACATTACTTTAGTTTTCTGTAGATTAATTTTTAGACCCACTCTTCGTTTTGCCTCTCCAGGTCAGTGAGCATGCATTGCAGTTGGTCCCCTGATTACTAAGCAAGGCAATATCATCAGGGAATCGCAAGTTACTAAGGTATTCTCCATTAACTTTTATCCCCATTTCTTCCCAATCCAGGTCTCTCATACCTCCTGCATACACGCTGTGAACAGCATTGGAGATATCGTATCTCTCTTTCTGACGCCTTTCTTTATTGGGATTTTGTTGCTTTCTTTATGGAGGACTACGGTGGCTGTGGAGCCGCTATAGACTTCTTTCAGTATTTTTACATACGGCTTGTCTACACCCTGATTCCGTAATGCCTCTATGACTGCTGAGGTTTGGACAGAATCAAATGCTTTCTCGTAATGAATGAAAGCTATATATAAGGGTTGGTTATATTCCGCACATTTCTCTATCACCTGATTGATAGTGTGAATATGATCTAGTGTTGAGTAGCCTTTACGGAATCCTGCCGGGTCCTTTGCTTGACAGAAGTCTAAGGTGTTCGTGATTCTATTTGCGATTACCTTAGTAAATAGTTTGTAGGCAACAGACAGTAAGCTGATCGGTCTATGATTTTTCAAGTCTTTGGCGTCTCCTTTCTTATGAATTAATATTATGTTAGCGTTTTTCCAAGATTCCGGTACGCTCGAGGTCATGAGGCATTGCGTATACAGGGTGGCCAGTTTCTCTAGAACAATCTTTCCACCATCCTTCAACAAATCTGCTGTTACCTGATCCTCCCCAGCTGCCTTCCCCCTTTGCATATCTCCCAAGGCTTTCTTTACTTCTTCCGGCGTTACCTTTGGGATTTCGAATTCCTCTAGACTATTTTCCCCTACATTATCGTCGTGGGTGCCACTGGTACTGTATAAATCTCTATAGAACTCCTCAGCCACTTGAACCATCTCATCCATATTAGTAATGATATTGCCGGCTTTGTCTCTTAACGCATACATCTGATTCTTGCCGATTCCTAGTTTCTTCTTCACTGTTTTTAGGCTTCCTCCGTTCCTGAGAGCATGTTCAGTTCTATCCATATTATACTTCCTTATGTCAGCTGTCTTACGCTTGTTGATTAACTTCGACAGTTCTGCCAGTTCTATTCTAGCTGTAGGGTTAGAGGCTTTCATACATTGGCGTTTCTTGATCAGATCTTTGGTCTCCTGCGATAGTTTCCTGGTATCCTGCCTAACGGAGTTACCACCGACTTCCATTGCACACTCCTTAATGATGCCCACAAGATTTTCGTTCATTGCTTCAACACTAAGGTCCTCTTCCTCAGTTAAAGCCGCATACCTGTTCTGTAGCTTGATCTGGAATTCCTCTATTTTCCCTCTTAGCGCTAACTCATTGATCGGCTTCTTATGTACCAGTTTCTTCCGTTCCCTTCTCAGGTCTAGGCTAATTCGAGTTCTTACCATCCTGTGGTCACTGCAGCGCACCTTGCCGAGCACGTCCACATCTTGTATGATGCCAGGGTTAGCGCAGAGTATGAGGTCTATTTCATTTCTGGTCTCGCCGTTCGGGCTCCTCCACATCCACTTTCGGCTATCCCGCTTGCGGAAGAAGGTATTCATTATCCTCATATTATTCTGTTCGACAAACTCTACTAATAACTCTCCCCTGATATTCCTAGTGCCTATGCCATATTCCACCACTGCCTTGTCTCCAGCCTGCTTCTTGCTACCTTGGCGTTAAAGTCGCCCATTAGTATAGTGTATTTCGTTTTCACTCTACCCATCGCCGATTGCACGTCTTCATAGAAGCTTTCGACTTCCTGGTCATCATGACTGGATCATGACTGGATCATGACATCATGACTGGGCGTACACCTGTACAATCTTCATTTTGTACCTCTTATTAAGTTTCACACAAGACCTGCCACCCTCTCGTTAATGCTGTAGAATTCCTGTATGTTACCAGCTATATTCTTATTAATCAGGAATCCGACGCCTAATTCTCTTCTCTGCGCCAAGCCCCGGTAGCACAGGACGTGCCCGCTTTTTAGCACTATATAAGCTTCTTTTGGCCTCCTAACTTCACTGAGCCCTATTATATCCCATTTACTACCCTTTAATTCCTGCAATAGCACTGCTAGACTCGCCTCACTAGATAACGTTCTAGCGTTAAACGTTGCCAGGTTCACATTCCAATGGCGGCCTGTCCAATGGCGGCCTGTTCTGTAAGTTACATGGTCGTAATTACCGATATACACTGCAGGATAACTTTTTACGGCACGTTTCTAAGGCAACACCACATTCACTAGAGGCGATTTTGTCCCGTTTTGAAGGAACGAACTCGTGGCTGAGTGGTAGCGTCCCCGTTTCATACTCCGGATACCCTGGTTCGATTCCCACCAGCCCATCTTGCAAGATGTTTTTTTATTTATGAAGTGCCTTCTGGGACTTATCGCTCACAGCCAACGCCGCGGACGCTGACACCGACGACACCGGCTTTTCTGCGACACGAGCTCCTTAACGCTGTCACGTTAAAACTGGCAAAGTTCAAGTGGGAAACGCTGCAACATCCGCCAGACAGCTTAAACCTGTGGCTTTGCGAGTTCTACATGTTGGGACAAATGAACAAAAAAACACGCTTAAGGGAAAACAGATATATGTCGGACGATGACGTGAAAGAATCAGTTGAAGATTTATTGAAGCAGCAACCTAAGAAGTTTTATGACGCGGGAATCACCCAACTCGCTAGTCAATGGGATAAATGTCTAAATGCTGATGGAGACTGCTTTTAAATTAGGTACCCCATTTTTCATACGTTTGCATTCGCTCACTTTCATTTGACTCGCCATCATATATTTTGCAGAACAACTTTATACAGCGATACACGAGCGGTGACATCTGTCCGTGCGTAATACATTGGAATAAATGACAGCGTCATTAAGATTTTTCACTGGCCGTTGCATATGTGCAAAAATGTAAACAAGGTTGTTGAATGAATAAGTTTAATTAACATATTTGTCCTCAACTTGTTCATTTATGGCCTTTACACTTTTAATATCAGTAGCATGCATTGCTTTACTGGCTTCGAACTGCTATACTTCTAAGGAACGTGTGATACTTTTTTACTTATTAAATAGACAAAAACATGGAAGCATTGATATCAGTTATTTTGAGCACGATTTCTGGCACATACGAGTGTATCTTTTTATTAAAAAATACATATAATACTTCTTTGGACAGTGCGTAGCGTTCAAGATTCGTTTGCAGCATCTTTGGCAATGGCAATGCAGTTATTCAAAAGGATAGACAGTTGGGCGAGTTGGTACGGTAACATGATTTTGGCTTCTAGCGCGAAGTGAAACACGGACACAGAAAGGAGCGCTCGTCCTGTCTGCTCCTTTCTGTGTCCGTGTTTCACTTCGCGCTAGAAGCCAAAATAATGCAGTTATTATTCATGTATTTGATCTCTCGACAAATTGTTTAGGACGAAGCTTTAGCTCGGGCCCAACTCCAACGCGGCCTATTCAAATAAATGTAAATGCAGAAACGCTCTTTTGGATAACCGCTGGATCACTTTTAATGGAATTTGCTGAATTTGAGAAAGTTAACTTCTAGTATGTGTTTGAAGCGGAAGTTCGATTTAGGGCCTGAATTTTGTTCGAAATATTTTGAAAAAAATGAAAGTGCGAAAGAAATAGAAGGATGACGTTTACAAACTAAAAGCTCTTCATCAAAAACAGATATTGCGGTTCTTCAAACGGCATCTGTTATGAGAGTCAAAGCGGACAAATTCGTTATGTCAATTTGTATCTTACGTGAATTAGTTACGTGGTGCAAAAGGGTTCTGCAAAAGCCGTATTTCGATAATGATACATTGTTTGAGATTTATTTGTAACATATCAATTTTGTCCGCTATAGATGTACTATTTGATGCGATTCACAAAATTGTGATAATATTTTTCATTGTTGAGTTACAGAGTATGAAACGTGATAGTTTCGGTTTCTGAATATGTGAGATTTGGGCCAATATTGAATACAAAAGTGAAACTTTAAATGAAAAATTCCAAATCAGAAGACAGTAGAATTGAAGTTTTTCTTTTAAATGGAACAAATCTCATCAAATTTCGTGCAGTGGTTGCAGAGAAAAACTAATTCACCTTCTACATGTATTTAGATAGGAGCATCCGAGATAAAGCTTTCTCCTAAGGAGGAGGCGAAGCTGCAACGTGAGCCCCCCCCATCCCCCCCCCGTACGGAATTTCTGGCTACGCCATTGCCAGAAAGGTCTTCTTGGTCCAAAGAGCTCGCGTAATCAGGCTTTATCTTAATTTGAACTTGTCGATGCGAAAGAGGCCTTTTTTTATGATAATATATTGGGAATACGAAGGGAATAAAAAGGCTAATCATTTACATAGTAGTATGCATGAGAATTTCAAATAAAGAGGGGATTCTCTTACGATTTGTTCACTCGAAATCTTCTAAGAACCAAATAAGCAGGACGCTGGACCTTGGCAGTGCTGGATTTATTTCGCATGAATATGAAATGTATAATAGGGATATTTAAAGAATGTACAAAACCTTATTTGTTTGTGCATAGGTGCACGCGTAGGGGCGCGCAAGTTCTTGTTTCTGTGGCGATGTGCACTTTTGCCAATTTGTAATAGATCACAGTACTTTCTTCTGGCACTCTATTAAATGAATGCTCTGCTCGTCAATAAAGGTTTTCCGTGCTGGAAATATGTGCAAGCAAGCATGAGTATGCGTAATGCCGCTTATCCATGATGTACTGTGTAACCGCTGGAGGTGCAGCTGGCTGTAATGTTTCTTTAATGCGGTAGCAATTATATGGACACTCCGAGTGCATTTCTGCCGTTGGCGATGCGAAGTCGTCGCCGTGATTGTAACGTGCCAAGGCAGACGACGCTTACAGCAGCATGGTCAGTGCAGGAAAGAACGAAGGTTTATTGAGAGCGTGGCTTATAAAGACATGAATGCAGCGCGCTGTAGACACTGCGCATCACCGATGCGCATCCGCGCTGATATAAACAGTACACGTGTCCGATACAGTGATGTTGCTTATAAAGTCCAAACACGATAACATCCTCGCCGTGCGCTTTATGTGCGAGTGAAAGCTTGCAGGGATCGGAGATTATCGCTCCTCAATCTCGCGTGCGCGAGGGAGGAAGGCGGGCGGAGGGAGGGCGCTGCCTTGCTCCATGCGCGCGTCACGGGAGAGGAGGCGAGGAAGAAGCTCCTGCGGCTGTTGGTCGCGGCGCGGCCACGCAGGCGCAGTACCTTGGAAGCAATCTACGACGTGGACGAAGTGTGCGCCCGTTCGTGCCTCATCTTCAAAACAATCTGCGATGTGTCCTGAATTTTCGTATGCGCTGTTTTTTCGACGTTTATTCTGTGTTGAAGAGAGAGACAGCTCGAAGGTCAATTGCTCACTGCTGCCCACTCACTTCCTCACTCCAGTGCACTGACAGCAAGTTCCCGCGGTCACACAGCGAGATGCGTTCATGTTTATCTGTGTGCACGTGACACCGTGATGGCTCATTTAGATAGTAAGCGGAGGTTTGCAAGCTTATACGGCCGATAAAGTTACTATCCTTGCTATGTTTAGTTGTCGACTAATTTGCAATCGCAATTGATGCGTCGGCTTTAGGACGAAACTGCGACTTTTTTTAGTTGTCTGACATAGCACTCGCCGCTGAGATTTTCTTCATTCCTCTTTGGTCCACGAAACCACCTCTGGTTTCGCCTGAGATTATATATCTACCATAAGTACCAATATGCCACTGCAACAGTGGAACTGCTCGCGACCATATTTTTTATGCCAATAGAACTGAATGAGAGCGCGAAACACGGAGGATAGAAAAAAATTGCAGTTCCTCCTGAAAGGCGAAGCACCGATTGCGACAGCAAATCAGCAGATAGCTGTACAAAGTAACTAGTAAACTTTCGCTTACTAACTAAACTAACAATGATAGAATGCGTAACCCTTACTCAACGAGGACGTAGAAAGAAACAGACATGCGGAGACAGTGCTGTCTTTGTTTGTCCGCTTCTTTCAGCCTTCTTCTTCAGTCGTGCTTACATATTATATCATGGATTCAAACCAACTAGCCTGTCAACGTGTTTTAACTAAATTGAACAGCAGGGTGTCATCCGCGCACAAGTCAACATGAACACACATCGGTCGACGACAGCGGAAACTGTCTGTGAAAACGCTGGAGTTAGAAATCATGACAGCAGCCGCGAGCCAATTGTCCTCCGTGCATGTGCCGCTTCAACGCGTACGACACACCGAAAACACAGCGCATATGAAGCTACGGGCCCTACGCGAACATTGCAAACATCGCAGGTCGCTTTGAAGATGAGGACCGCGCGGGCGCGCACTTTAGCAAGGTCGCAGACCGCTTTGATTACACACGAACGCCGGCAACGGGTCTAGAGGCGGACGAGGAGGACATGGAGGCACCGTAGCAGCTGCCGGAGAAGAAGGCCCCTCCTTCCTCGCCCCACCCCACTGTCTCACGCGCCACAGTTGAGGGCATACATCCAGGCCGCGTTCCTTGCTCGCGCCCGCGAGATTGAACCGCGTTCGCCGGCTCACGCTCACAGACGTTCACTCATACGGAACCTCATGGCGACGTCCACGGCAGAAATCTGCTTGGAGTGTCCATAAACATGCTATCGCAATAATATCTAAAAGCGAGCGTCACTTGACCCTCAGAACCTGATGCTCAAGCAGTAATACTTATGCGCTGAGCGCGGGGAATGGATAGCGCGCGACGAGGACGCTACTAATACCTACTGCCTGCCGCAACAGTTCTTCTAAAAGCCCACAAAATATTCAGGGCGTACTCCTGAAGACTGATTGCAACCATTTGCTCTGGAGAAACTTGGGTGGATGCATCGTAAGAGGCTGCTTGCCGAGGCTATCTGTTCGGCACCATGCTCCATACTATTTGCATTTTCCGTGCGTCAAGGCACCAAGTGTGCTTGGGGAAGCTACATCGGTGACGTTCGATCGAACTACTATTTACGAGGGCAATGCTGAAAGTCTGCTTCTCTCGACCTTTGCTAACGCTGCGTTGGACACTGAGTATTTTGAATGACTGGTTGCTGCACAGAGCCAAAAGTAGTATTGATCCTCATAGGCACCCGGTCAAAAAATCCGTCAGGGCTATCTTGATGGACTTGTAGAATTCTTGAAGGTCAGTCAGGAATTCTTACAGGTACTCTCCCAATACCAATAGGATTCTTAAAGGTCAGGCAGGAATTTCTACAGGCACTCTCCCAATAGCAGTAGGATTCTTAAAGGTCAGTCAGGGATTCCTACAGGCACTCTCCCAATACCAATAGGATTCTTTAAGGTCAGTCAGGAATTCCTACAGGCACTCTCCCAATAGCAATATGATTCTTAAAGGTCAGTCAGGGATTCCTGCAGGTACTCTCCCAATACCAATAGGGTTCTTAAAGGCCAGTCAAGAGTGTCTATATGCACTCTCCCAATACAAACAGGGCTCTTAAAAGTCAAGTAAAAACTCTTACAGGCAACCCTCCAATGCCACTAAGAGTCTTGTCGTTTATTGGAGATCCTTTGCATGTAGCTTTCGTACACCAGTAGAGCGCTTAAAGGTTAGATATATTTCTACGGGCATCATGACCGTCCGAAACGAAAACGTCCGCGCAGCCGATTAACCGAGTTGAACGTGTAAAACCTCATGAAAAATCTGCAGTAATCAAAACCGCAATCAGTCTTTGTTTCGTGCTTTTACTATTATTTAGCCTATGTGGTGCCGAAATCGGCAGATGCATGAGGCAACTAGCAACCGAGTGGCTTTCCGCAGTACATCGGTGAAGGATATTTCTTCGCCTCATGTTAATTACGGTTACACAATATCATGAGTTGCGCTACCTTAAGAGTGTCGAGGAGAGCAGAAACTAATTGATGGTATTTTAGCAGAGCTACGGCGTGAGTATATTATGTATATATAGTATATATAAGCGACATCACAAACTTGGGCCAGTTAGAAGCGGAATGAAGGCTGCGCTACAATTTTTTTCGGTGACTTGTCATCAACTCATAAGCTCAGCGGGTTATTAAGATCTCGTACTCTATTTTTGTGGCTGCCGAGCAATACACCATGCATCTATGCGTTGTGCCTGCGCTTCTCGCTTGTTTTCTCCGTGTGCGCGTCTTTCCGAACCGTCCGCTCTTACAACGTCACTGCGCAATATATACACAGTGCAATAAGTCCGCGGCGGCGCGTTCCTATAGCTTTGGCAGCTAAACAAACACGTCTTCAGTAAAGGATCAAAGCATTTCCGTGACGGCAAAGAACGGTATATCGGCAAGGCATCATTTAGTGAAGAAACTGTCCAGAACTGGCGTAAACGGCTCTCAAGGTCTCACATCGAATCGAGTGTATGAACGCACCATTTGAATGCAGCGCTGCGACAGCTGCGGCGCGCATTTCACAAGTAGAATCGCGGTCGAAACGCGACCTCCCTGAGCGCGAGCGATTGTGCAGTTTTGTGATGTATACCTCATGCACCAAACATACGTCCGCTAGGAAAACGAAGAGCTTTCCCAATGTATACGCACTGCCGTATGTTGCGTGCGGCCCAATTCGATTACAAACGGGAAATCTAATGTCTGCATGTACTTAACTGGGCTATATATGCTATCGCCGATCATTACTATAGCGTATGCGATAGCTCTGCATGCATGCGCGTTAAATGCTGCATGAACAGAATTCCATTGCACGCCTTTTATTCTGAAGCGAGTTAACAAAATTTTTATCAGCACAATTAATTTAACAGCTAACAAATTTTCATTAGGATATACAGCAATTGGATACTGTTATCATATCGTTGCTGTGGGTGCACCGAACTATCTTCAGGCAGAAGGCTCAATGTTCCTGCAGACATTGTGTGTTTAAGTCTAGTTTGAGTCAGTGCATCAATTGATTATTGGTAGACATGGAGCACACCCATGCAATGCAACTGTCACAAAATGTGTAAACTGCAAGGTTAACATATAACACACAGCCAGCCAGTGAAAATATGCTCTATAACCCCCAAGATGCACATGTGAGCGTGAAGAATATGCCATATGCCACATACACTGGCAAATGCTGTAACAGCTAGCTGACTTATTTTTTCCATGATAAAGGCTGTTATCTATGCATGCAGCCAACAATTATATCTCCTGGTAAATTTTACCAACCTGTACAGGCTGCTTCATTATTATCAAGTGTTTTATTTGTGAGTGACCATGTCAATGCCACCAAAAAAAGTGCACCAAAACAATTAATGCATAATGTTAAATGTGTTCAATGTTTAAGCAACGACTGCGACAAACTCTTTTTGCTGGTAGTGGTAGCAGTGGTGTATGTCAGAAATTGTATATAGATCATCAGTAAGGTGAACAAGATTTCAGCATTTTAGTATTGTGCATTAATATTGGTTGAAGTCGGTGCTCGCTTGCATGTACATTTACCCCGTGTACTCATCAATTTCATGCTGCCTGATACCACGGCACGTTACCAACATGCCTGATCGGATTGCCTGCAGAATTTCAGCAATTCATGCTTTTTAAATAAATTTAACATAGATGTTACAAGTGCTGCTTCAATGTCAATCGGTGCTTAATGTAGCAACAGCTTTGCCCCACAGTACTTTGGGAAGGTGATAAGTGCATGAAAAACAGGCTTCATGTTTGAATTCAGCAGCAGATATAAACAGGATTGCTATTAGGCAGGCATGCCTCAAACACTAGATGGCTTCAGCTCTGTCGCTGCAGCATGTGCAATATACTGTATGAGCTTTCCCTTTGGCTTCATGCTTTTCATTTTAACTAATAGTGTACAAAGAGCAATATTATATCATTGTATTGGATACAAATATTCAAGAAAAACCACCTTCAAGTATCAGACAGGCCCAATGTATAAACAAAACTTAAAAGTTCCATGGAGTCCGTGCAGAAATAAATGGCTTGTTCACATTATTTCATACATGTAGTCCCATTAGTCAAGGAAAAAGGAACAGCACATGCCGGATGCATATATAGATATTAGTGTGTAGTTCTCGTTGAGAGCTAAGGGAAATGTAAAGCAGCATGCATCATTTTGAAGGAATCCAAATGTGGCAAGATTTCCCGAATAATAAATTGGTGTCTAAATCGCGACAGTGAAATTATAGACAGCCTAAAGCAAGACATGCTTACTCAAGGGCTGTTAACTATTACGCATAAGTGACCCCCTGGATGTGTTTATCAAGAAACTCGTGTCTCTATACAACTGTGGTTCTGCTAAATTAGAATCATTCCATTGCACACCTCATTTGCATCAAGCCTCATTTTCCATCAATCTTTCTCCTTGTTAACTGGAAGAACTTTTGTTGTGCCTGATAGTCTTTCAACAAAAATGTTTCACAAACGCTTGCTTCTGGCAGCTTATTCAACTGCCTCTCTTCTTTGTTTAGATTCATCTTTCATTTCTGTGATCACTTCAAGCTGCTTTTGTTTCTTCAGGGAAAATATCATTTTCTTTTCTTGTTTTTCATCTCCGTTGTCACACGTTTGATGAAGGATGCTTCACCAATTGTCAAACCGATTCTTCTAGACTACTTGCTGAAAGTTTAGCACATTTATCCTTACATCCCCATTCTGCTAGCACAGTCT
This sequence comes from Dermacentor andersoni, assembly GCF_023375885.2. Lineage (NCBI taxonomy): Eukaryota > Metazoa > Arthropoda > Arachnida > Ixodida > Ixodidae > Dermacentor > Dermacentor andersoni. The sequence goes on from NC_092818.1 coordinate 35,427,350, forward strand.
GTAGTTGTTGGTCTTAAACCAGCTCATAAAACATATGGTCTCACTTGAAGATCTGTTGATCTTACATGAAGCTTATCCCAATAGTCCGCTTATTCCCAATGGCCTACAACAAATATCCTCTAACTGTATAGTTTGTTAAACATTTTACGTGAAATATCTTACAGGAACTACACTGGACTCTTACAGTGGATTCTTTGCATATATGTTCATTCTTGTCATCATCAGCCTATTTTGATGTCCACTGCAGGAAGAAGGCCTCTCCCTGCTATATCCAAATACCTGCCTTGGGCTAGCTAATTCCAACTTGCACCTCCAAGTTAGAATCAGCTTAAATCAAATATTCCATCTGTATTGGGTGGCATTCCCGAAAAGGTTACAAGGTCCGGAAAGCGCGTGGTGCCACCGAAGAGACTGAACTTACAAATCCGATCACGGAAAGTAAGATCTAGTGCATCATTACATTTAATCCACGGGGTGCCACGAGCACCACTGACAACACTAATGCGGCTTACCCATCTATTAGAATGCACCACTATAGTGGTTCTGGGCATTTGTGTATATATTGTGTCAATAAACAGCACCAGGCACTTCGTTCGTTGCCTGCCCAGCCGAAGGTCGTACCGTTCCTCTCGTCTCGACAGGTCTACAACTATCCTACAGGCTTACAGAGAGCTAAGAGAAAATATCAAAGGTCGACTTGGCCATGTTGGTAGTACATGTTCAAAATAAGAACACCACAAGAGACAGAGACAAATGAAGAAAGACACAGCACTGTGTTTCTTTCCTCATTTGTCCGTGTCTCACACGCTTCATTTAAAAAAAGACAATATGTTCAGACAATTGTAATTTTTATTGGTGAATAAAAATTATGCACAGATGTACATCAACAAAGCATGGGCTAAACAATTGCCATGAGGTGACAAGACACATTGATAAAATAGTTGCTTAGAGGTGATAAAGCAATTTTCTTAAGAACATCTAAAAAAATGAGCAACATAGCCTATTTAAAATGCACATCAGTCAGACCAAGCACTATGCAAACAAACGCCGCAGATAATACAACATGTAACCTAGCACTCAGTGGTACATTGTCATAAATGGGGATACAAGAGTACTTGCAAGGGTAGCCCTCCCCCCTATGTAATAACCTCTCCTGGAGGGCCTTTAGAGGTAACGTGAATAAACAAACTTGCATAACTGTGCGATCAAACAGTTAAGCCTACAAAAAATTCACCAATGTGTAGGTAAATGTCACTTAGCCTTTGTCAGATAATGTGCATGTAGTGATATCATTGTTAAATTTTCTCACCATGCTTGTCTCTAAGTAAGCACTTTTTTACATCAAAATCACAAGTGTCACTCATGGTTCTCAAGTGCCTGTGCCTATAATTATGGATGCCTCAATGTACAAAAGTTGCTGCTGAGCGTGTCGAAGGGCATTCATTTTATTAGGCACTTCACGAAACCAAATAAATGCACAAGCTTGGGTTTGGATCACAGTGGTGCATCAATGCGCTACAGCCCTACTGAGGAAGGAGACTGCCACATGCAGATTTGCACATGAATAGAACACCTTAGCACGTTCAGCCTAGGCAGCAGAGTTTATCAACCACTCTCACAAACTATTGGTGCCATGGCTGGTCAATTCAATGAACAGTTGCACCTGACTGCTACCTCTCCAAAACCACCTTCACGGAATGGCGACTTCAGGCAACCGAGCCAACCATGCAAGCACAAGTATAGCCACTCAGTCACAGTAAGCGTGACGGCAGTCTTTCTGTACCAGCCGACTTCCCACAGCTCCACGGCCTCCAGGAGTTCTGCATCGCCTAACGAGCCCTCTCGTTTAGCCAGCTGGACAGCCATTTCACTAACAATGTGACTGACTTACTGCTGCACTACCACCATGCATTACGGGAGCTTTCAGAGGGCCAGATTGTGGAACTGCGACTGGCACCTCCTGTGCCAAACATCTGTAAGGACCTGCGGCACAGCATAATCGGCTACGACACTTCGTCTTCCTCCCAGCACGCTGTCATGACCACTTTCACCCCATGACCAGTGGCCTCATTGAATATCTTCACAATACTTGCCCATGTTCACCCATGCTGGTTGTTATCACATGCCAGTCCAGACCTCGAACCTCTCTTCATCCCATGAGTTGTCACACCAGCTCAGATAAGTCTGCACACCTGATGTTCCCACAAAAGGAAACTGAGCCAACCACAAGTTCTTCCTTACACACTGCCACGGGCTCTCATCCCAACCTGTCATATCTGGTGACCTCTCACAACCATTTCAGAGGCTTACTCGCCCTACTAGGCACACTTTCTCTACACGATAGTGCAAGGACCACTTTGAGCAACCACCACCACCGCCCAAACTTTGTTGACATAGGAATTCTCCTAGCAAGCAGTAGCAAGTAGACTGTCTTCTGAAGAGCAGTGCTCTTGATCCCCACAGATGCCTGAACTGCAACAGTTTCACAGATGTAGCCTTGCCATGTATTCATTCAGCTTGAGTGTCAATTCTACCTCAGCACGAGTAAGGCACCACGCCACCATGCTGCAGCTGCAAGCCCTACACAACTGCCGCTTTTTCTGGTATCACTGCTGCCGCCAAATTCATGTATCTCTATATTCATGTCATCAGCAGCAAGTAAACCTGCTCTTGATAAATTGGGCAATGACAGCTATCTGAATCCCTCACGAGACATGGATACTGCAGATACACCGAGATTACCACAACAAGACACCACTCCCGACGGCTTCTCGCACCAGCCACCTCCACCTGTCCTTCGCATTGTACCTGCACCTAAGCTTGTGAAATAGCATGAATAAGCTGCGACTGATCGTGCAGACACCAGCTTTTGCTGTACTACGCCAGTGCCATCAGAGCACCAATGGACGACACGGACAATATCAGCCCTTGCTGGACCCTTGCCCTCAGCATACACCTGCCCGGTGCACCTCGGCTCCGATTCCAAGATCCCTCACACTGGAAAAACAGATGTATTGTACTGAAGGCACTGAGCAGTGGGTATAGTGCTTGTGAAAGTGAAGACAACGAGAATTCCTGGCTTCCCCGTTTCGCCATAGTACCGACCTGCTTAAGCCTACCGCTACAACCTAGAAGTGCTGCTAGGCAAACACCCCTGTTGTATTTGGCGGAGCTGCTGGGTTTCTCTTCGACATCCTGGAACTCCGCAGTCGGACGCTACCACCAGCTCTTTCAATGGATGAACCGGGACCGTCCCAGGCTGCTGCTTCCGCGCTCCAACAAACACCATTGCGCCAGCGTCCATATCGTGTGTCGGCTGCTGAACGCCGTATCAACGACCAGCACGTTGATGACATGCTGGAGCGTGGCATCATCCAGCCCTCTAACAGTCCATGGGCATATCCGGTTGTCCTCGTTAAAAGAAAAGATGGCTCCATTCAGTTCTGCATCGACTATCGCCGCCTTAACAAAATAACGCGCAAAGATGTCTATTTTTTGCCGCGCATCGACGATGCCTTGGACAGTCTGCAGGGTGCGGAATTCCTTTCCTCGTTAGATCTGTGCTCCGGGTACTGGCAAGTGCCAATGTCCGAGGCCGATCGCCAAAAGACAGCTTTTGTAACACCTGATGGGCTATATGAATTTACCGTCATGCTGTTCGGCCTCTGCAACGCACCTGCCACATTCCAGCGAATGATGGACACCGTTCTTCGAGGGCTGAAGTGGAAAACATGCCTCTGTTATTTAGATGACATTGTGGTTTTTTCCACCGACTTTCCGTCGCACCTCCGTCGCCTTGAGCAAGTCGTTGCGTGCCTCTCCACTGCAGGGCTGCAACTAAATCTGAAGAAATGCCTCTTCGGCGCTCGCACGCTTACTATTCTTGGCCACGTAGTTTCAAAGGATTTTATCCTCCCGGACCCCACGAAACTTAGCGCCGTATCCGAGTTTCCTAAACCAACCACTATGAAAGAGCTTCCCAGCTTCATCGGCCTTTGCTCATATTTCCGACGCTTCGTTCGTAACTTTGCCTCTATCATCGCCCCCTTGACGCAGCTTCTCACCGGAAGTTCTGACCTGTCAGCCTGGACCCCGGCGTGCGATGACGCATTCCAAGAACTGCGACGCGTTCTCACCTCTCCTCCAGTACTGCGACACTTCGATCCCTCAGCTCCAACCGAAATCCATACAGACGCTAGCGGTGTCGGGCTCGGCACTGTTCTTGCACAACGCAAGGACGGCTTCGAAGAGTACGTCGTCGCGTATGCCAGCCGCACCCTTACCAAAGCCGAGGCGAACTACTCGGTTACTGAGAAGGAATGTCTGGCGATCATTCGGGCTATAGGAAAATTTCGGCCTTATGTCTACGGGCGTCCATTTGACATCGTGACCGACCATCATGCCCTATGCTGGTTATCTTCACTAAAAGATCCAACGGGACGGCTCGCCCGTTGGGCATTGCGCGTACAAGAGTACGACATCAGCGTTGTTTGTCGCTCAGGCCCAAAACATTCAGACGCAGACGCTCTATCCCGGTCACTCCTGCCCTCTGGTCCTGTCCACTCGTCTATTTCCACCTGCGGTGCCTTCGCCCTCAATATTTCCGGCATGCCATCAGAGCAGCGCAAGGACCCATGGATCTATTCGCTTATTGATCTTCTGCCTAGACAGTTGCCACCACCGACCTCTCGGACGCTCCGTCGTCAAGCCACGCACTTCATCATTCGGGATAACTTGCTGTACCGACGCAACTACAATTTGAGCGGCCGCAAGAGGTTGCTTGTTATACCCCTTTCCTAAAGGAGTGTCGCATCATTCACCGCATTACCACGGCATATCATCCTCAAACTCAAACACCCCCGTTGGAGTATATTCAACATAACACTGTCAGCGGGCAAAACTGCATGTTTCATGTATGGCCACAGGCTTGGTCTGCCCATGGCTATGTCCTCCTGCAGGCCCGCAGCTGACAACCTTCAGATAGGCAACAACCACCGGCATGTACGTCGTGAATCGACGCAACACACTGCCCATCCCCAGCACCACTCTCAGCCTTGACCTCTAAAGAACCGTACGTACCATTCACCCCAACATGAACTCAACCAGGACAGCCCAACTGGCCCTATGAACTGCCACCATGTGTACGTACTCCCTTATTTGCGTGTTTCTTCAGTATATCTTATTAAATCACACTGCATGCTAGGGGAAGTACATTAGCAGCAATGCGCCAATCAGCTACGTTATTGCCAAGGACGAAAAAAGCTGTATGCAAATTTGTACATGTATAAATTGCTAGGACAACTGGCCTGTGCAGCTGCACTTGCGAAATGCTCTCAGCTTCAGGGCTGGTTGGCTTCAACGAACCGTGACCGTGACATCTCCCTCTGCTCAAATGCCTCCACATGCTTTTCAACTCTGTCTTGATTAGCAGCCTATGGCACTATTCTACATGTCGTAATAGGAGGGAATGGCTGCACTCTTTGCGTGCATCATAAGTGATTCATAATCCCATACAACCAGTAATGGCTTTCATGGCATTCTCACAACCAGTTTTCTCATCTGCCATGGTCCCATTTGTTACATGTGGTGGCATAAAAGCCAGCTCTGCTTGCCATTCTAGACAGCTCACAATAAAAGGCATGGCACACTTGATGACATTACTACCGAGCAGCCACTAGTGAACGTTATGGAGATGCATGCAGCTCGCTCGCCTTACCACAAATTTGCATAGTAATAGAGGCACACAGCACCTACACCTTGCTGCACCTATGTCAAGAGTGCTGGAACATAAGCTGCTACATTTGCCACCGCGATTAGGTCCTCTTGTTGAAATGCTTACTTCAAGTTTCTTTTATCCGACCACTCCAAGTTCCAAGGTGATTTCCGTAACAGACACTGACGAGGACACAGACAAAAAGCAACAAAGGCTTGATGAAGTCTGCACGCCCTATTACATGGCAAGCATGATGTATGGTGCTCACAGGTTGAAGCTCAACACTGCAGGCGTGTGGCCGCCGGTATATGCAATGAGACGTGGGAGCAGGGTGTTGCAGTGTGGTATACCGCGAGGGTGAGAGCGTTTTGTGCATAGGCTTACTGCTTCCAGCTGCCAATGAATGAGACTGTGGTTCCCCGCAGCGCCCCACTGATGCTGCATGCCTGGCGCGCCAGAGTGTGCTGCGAATTTCGTGACACTGTCTGCTCGCATGCTCTTGTTACACATGCCCTTCCAATACGGCAGATATTCTGTGCACATAAGGCACATTTACGTTCATCTTAATAAAATGAATGTCTGCACGAAGGAATAGCAAATGTTATTCTTTCCTTTTTTTTCTAGAAGGTTACATTCTGGAATAAAGTTTGCTATTTCTTTGTACAGACGTTCGTTCTATTCAGATGAACGTAAATGTGCCTTACGTGGACAACATGTGTGCCGCATAGGAAGGGCACGTATAACAAGAGTGTGTGAGCAAATAATGTCGTGAAACCGTCGGCACGCAAGCACGCTCCAGCACACCAGGCTTGCAGCACTCCTCTGGCACTGCAGAGAACCGCAGTCCCATTATAGGCAGCCAGAAGCAGTAAGCATACGCTCAAAACAATGCAATACCACAATGCAACACCTTGCTTCCACGAGCAGTGCTGCATGTACTGGCGGCCACACTCTCACAGTGTCGTGTTTCAATCCGTGAGCACTGTACATATCTAGATAATTCAATGCATGAAGAGAGCCTTTCTTTATACAGGTGCTAAAAAGAAATACAAGTTGTGGAATATCGGTTAATATACATTACATATTGATCGATTCTGATTTTATAAAAGGCCAATTAGAAGTAAATGATACAATAAACAAAAAACAGCAATAGAAAGCTAGCTAGTGTGCAAAAGCTCAGGACACACCATGCAATGCCGCATAGAAACGAAGTAGCAATACAGCAGTGCAAGGCACTGGGAAAAACAGCATTACAACAGTTTGGACAAAGCATACCATGACAGACACACTTCACTAACGACAGCTTTCACATGTCAGTACTCGCACACAAGAACAGTGAAAAATACATACTAAAATAAACAGTCCAACGGTTTGTGCGAAGTGTTCTACTATAGACACTTCGCAAGCAATGTCAGCAGACATGACTATTGTTCAGTTTTGCAGCATGTTGATGACCAGGTGCAAAATAAAAATACATAAAAATGCCACATCAGTGATCGAGAAAGGGGGAAAAATTAATTACGCCCTCACTTTACTTAAGCTCGCGGCCAGAACAACAAGCCCCAATTCAAAGCTATCAATGAGGTAGAAAAACTCAAATTTATGACCAGAGCACATGCACGTAACAAAGCAGCTCCCTTAGCAGCAGTCTAAAAGACTTGGCACAGAACCATTGCAATTAGATTCCTACAAGAACATGGATGTGCAGATGCCAAAAGGAGGACATGCCTGCCTCTAGAGCCACCAACATCAATAGTATACTGGGCACAGTTTTCAAGCAATCCATGGCTGCACGGTGAAATAGAAAAGATTCCTTAGAACTAGAAAGGGCGGCTAAACTTTGGCCATGCTAAAAGAACTGCGCAACTGAGCATTGCACAAAGCGCTAGCCAATAGCCATGACAGCCTGCCTGCTTGCCACTGCCAGTAAAAATAAACTAACTGTAATTCACCCACAATGACAGAAAACAGCACCCCTGACAGATAAGTGGCCAACATGCATGCAGCATCAGCGGAAAACATTCCTAACAAAAGCTGAAAACGCTTTTGCAGCTTTTAGTCTGTGGTGCTCTCCCCATTTTTGTTACAAGGGAAAAATAAAGGCAATTTTCAATTTTCATATGTCGCGATGTTAACCTTTTCACCATGTCCAAAACAAATATATGCTTCGATTATACCACTCAGCAATAAAAGCTAAGAGTAGAGCAGACGCCTAATAGTTTCCGTTCTATTTTTTTGCGCAGGTTCAGTTCACTCAATCTACGTGCCTGTAATGCCCACAGTGGGCAAGAACAAACAGATTGCCACAAATAAAAATTGCATCTGCAGCAAGAAATATGTGTGGAGGAACAAACGTAAGAGATTGTCCTCATTTATCATAAGATGGTTCCTTGTGCTTTAGTTTCACATGGAAGCAGTATTACAAGCCAGCCTAGCAAAAAGTCAATATGAAGTGCGACACAAACAAAAGTATTGCTGTCATTTGCATCTACAGCTTCTAGACCATTCATGACAGGAGCTTCTAAGCAAACATTCTGGCAATGTAATTCTTGTCTACGACCTCCAGGGCAAGGTTAGCATAGAGGGTAAAAACTTAGTCGCAGTCGTCTTGAACAACTTCTCGTGATCACTGGGGCCTCAATAATTAAGACTTAATGCTGTCGCAGCACTTGAGCAACATTTTTGTCAATATCACACGCCAAAGCTTATGATGCCACATTGATAGCAAAATGGCATCTAACAGCAAGAATAATTAGAAATCTAAGCTTTCAAATCCGGTACACAGTCGACGGCGACTCCATTACATGTTGAAACCCAAGCACATTAACCTTGCGACTTGTTGACAATGTGCAAAACAAGAAAATTAACTGATAAATTTCTCGTTCTTTTTTTTTGCATGTGGCACACGACTTGGGCTCTCGGCCAATGCAGCAAGTTCTTTGTATAAAAGCAAGCCACTGAAATTCTACAGCAAAGTGAGGGGCTCTTGAATGCAAAACATCAAATTTGCTATGACAGGCTAATGTGTACTTTTACTGCGAGGGATATGCCCGTGCTTTACTTCACAGACAGCAGTCACTGCCTTATTCCTATATCCTTTATCCCAAGCCACTGTTTTAGTAAGGCAAACAGGTTTTGTCACATTTTAAGACTTCCAGAAGTGCATACACTGCCATTGCGATTTTTCTGCATAGGTGCTTCGACATGACTCATAGGTGCTTCGACAGAGAGAGCGCTGCAAGCCTGGATTGAAATACGAAGGGGCACAGAAACTATAAAGAGACTATGGCGTAAATTATGCAGAATGAAGTCCCCACTGCTCTCTCAGTTCAAACATTGCTAGTGTTGATGCACACCAAGAGAGTTCATACGATTAACTACTCCAGGCATGAATACTTTCAGCTAGCTATACACATTTCTTAAACTCGCCATTTCACTACAAAGGATTCCTTTAGAAGATCAGTAGTCACGCCCTGTAGGCCTTGTAGATCTACAGGTGGAATCAAAACTTCTCTACAGAGTTCCCAACATCACAGATGTAGGATGAGCTGCCTACAGTGAAGAATACACACTGTGCCTGCAAGTCATCACTGCTGTACAGGCAGTTATTTTCTGAGGGTGGTGGGTGTTGGCAGTGCATAATGTGAGGTACATCAAGAGCACAAGCACCAATGAGCATGTGCTGACAATGAAAGTATATGGAGCTTGTGTCCGCATAAATTCCCAAGACATACACGTACTTCCCATCCTTCATACTGCCATAATATGAATAGGTTTTTCGCGGAACTAAATAGTCTGCAGTATGTAAGACTACTGTGCCAACCTGTGCTCGGAAGTACCTTGAAACTTCAGGCACTCTCTCAAATTTAGAAATAAACAATTCCTGCAGAGTTCCTGACATCCCTGAAAATGGCTGGGGCACACCAAGAACGCATGTCTGAAAGCATGCCTTGTATTGAATTTCCATCTTCGCTTTCGCGGATGCTATGCGAGCAGACATAGTCACTGTTCTTTCCAAGTTACGATATATCTCTCGCATAATGCACCTCTCAGCTACCTGCATTGGCACAAACTTTGCCGCAGAAATAAGACGCAATACAAAGCCATTGCCATCTTCAAAGGGAAATGTCGATGTTGCCCAAAGTGGACCAAACATGCGTGTTGACTTCGGCAAGTGTAGCAGTTGGTGGACATTAAATGTCATTGAAGATTCTCCATAAAGTCTTGACATATGAGCAACAAATCTCAGCAACAGCTCTTCTGCCTCATTTATGCCGCTCGCAGTAACAATATCTTTAAGCAATGAAAAAACCGCTTTCGAAAGCAGAGAAAAATGGGCCAGGAAACTTTGTGCAAGCACACCTGAAAGTCATGGAATACTGTAAAATAAAAGCCAATGCCGCCATTCAACAGCCTTCCAAAAAGAACGCTCCGAGAGTGGTCGTGGTGTTCGACCGAATGTTATTGGTGGCTTGATGCTACACAACCTCCCATCCAGCAATTTCAGCTGTCTGCCAATGTAGTAGGCGGATCCTACAGATGAAAGCCACAACTCAGTCGGCTGTTTTGTTACACCTTCTAAAACACAATGCATATAGTCTGGGGGCAAGCCCCACACAAGGTCCAGACTTTTTAGCTTCATAAAAGGAGATGGCCCCTTAATACCGGCGACTGTAGTTCTCTGGTGTACAGCTTGAAGCATCGCCTTGAAAACACCTTCATGCGTTCTTTCTGGGTCTGGCTCCGCATGGCACAAGTACTTCAGTGTTCCTGCCAATATAAGCGCACAAATGCAAAGGTCATCTCCTGAACGCATCAGAATAAGCTATGAATTGCATCATATGGCAGTATCAGCATTCAGATTTAGTAAGTCTCCTCGCATACACTGAGAAGTATTCCTGCAAAATAAGTGGCTCAGCAATCGGCCTTTGTCCATATAGCATAACTAAACCAGATAAAATATGCTGATTGCAGCTATTAAAATCGGTAAAGCATGCAGAGCATGCCACCTAAACAGATATTATATGATACCACTACTACTGGTGGCAGCACAGAGCATTGCAGCAATTGTGGTTTTGGCAGTACAGTGGGAAAATGATCAGCGATGTAAATAAGAGGGTTAAATGAATGCTTGATGCACTCTGCAGTTAATCCACCACTGTTTAAACCAGAATAACTTTTATGTTTCTATAAGTGGTTTAGCACACTAGCTCAAAAAGACAAGCATGCACATATAAATTTATGTGTGCTTTTTAGGCAGAAAGCTACCATGCCCAAGTAATTAACCACTTATTTTTCATCTACATTTAAATCATTTAAAACATTACCCTTCAGTGCATTCCCACTTTAGTCGCATACATGTGGCAGCTAAATCTGCAGTAAAAAACTGTTAAAGGAAACAACAGAGATAGACTTCGATTCAGTGGCGCAAGCCAATGTAGTGCCTTTAGGGATGAGAATCTTTTCGGATGTCATGTTTGTAGCGTAGAGAAGTGCAGAGCCATGACAAAACCGAAGGCTGTCCCTCTTGCGAGACCGCTTGCAGATGGTAATACGAGCACGTCGCCGCAGTCAATGACATCAGACGCGATAGTAACAATGCTTTGATGGCGAGGAGGTAGTGCGGTATCTTCTGCAGCAAGCAAGTGAAGTGGAGCATCATCTGCATGAAAGGAATAGATCGTGTTGGTCGTGTGGTGAACGTGTTGCCCGCATCAGATGGAGGCGGAGGCCGTAGAAAGAAAATCCCATCCCAATATGAGCTGCTGGGCAACGAACTTAGCACTGCAAATTGTACGTAATGAAGTCTATCAATGGAAATACGAGCAGTGCACATGGCGGTAGGTCAAATGGCGGCCCCTTGAGCAGCGAGTAATGTAGGTCCATCATAGGGGGTCGTAACTTTTCCAAGTCGCGAAAACAATTCACGGTGAATAACTGAAACACCTGGCAATGAACCTGGCAATATGAACCTGGCAACGTTTAACGCTAGAACGTTATCTAGTGAGGCGAGTCTAGCGGTGCTATTGGAGGAATTAGAGGGCAGTAAATGGGATATAATAGGGCTCAATGAAGTTAGGAGGCCAAAAGAAGCATATACAGTGCTAAAAAGCGGGCACGTCCTGTGCTACCGGGGCTTAGCGGAGAGAAGAGAACTAAGCGTCGGATTCCTGATTAATAAGAATATAGCTGGTAACATACATGAATTCTATAGCATTAACGAGAGGGTGGCAGGTCTTGTTGTGAAACTTAATAAGAAGTACAAAATGAAGATTGTACAGGTCTACGCCCCTACATCCAGTCATGATGATCAGGAAGTCGAAAGCTTCTATGAAGACGTGGAATCGGCGATGGGTAGAGTGAAAACTAAATACACCATACTAATGGGAGACTTTAATGCCAAGGTAGGCAAGAAGCAGGCTTGAGATAAGGCAGTAGGGGAATATGGCATAGGCACTAGGAATATCAGGGGAGAGTTATTAGTAGAGTTTGCGGAACAGAATAATATGAGGATAATGAATACCTTCTTCCGCAAGCTGGATTGCCGAAAGTGGACGGTGAGGAGCCCGAACGGCGAGACTAGAAATGAAATAGACCTCATACTCTGCGCTAACCCTGGCATCATACAAGATGTGGACGTGCTCGGCAAGGTGCGCTGCAGTGAGCACAGGATGGTAAGAACTCGAATTAGCCTAGACCTGAGAAGGGAACGGAAGAAACTGGTACATAAGAAGCCGATCAATGAGTTAGCGCTAAGAGGGAAAATAGAGGAATTCCAGATCAAGCTACAGAACAGGTATTCGGCTTTAACTCGGGAAGAGGACCTTAGTGTTGAAGCAATGAACGACAATCTTGTGGGCATCAATAAGGAGTGTGCAATGGAAGTCAGGGGGAACTCCGTTAGGCAGGATACCGGTAAACTATCGCAGGAGACGAAAGATCTGATCAAGAAACGCCAATGTATGAAAGCCGCTAACCCTACAGCTAGAATAGAACTGGCAGAACTCTCGAAGTTAATCAACAAGCCTAAGAGAGCTGACATAAGGAAGTATAATATGGATAGAATTGAACACGCTCTCAGGAACGGAGGAAGCCTAAAAACAGTGAAGAAACTAGGAATTGGCAAGAATCAGATGTATGCGTTAGGAGACAGAGCCGGCAATATCATTACTAATATGGATGAGATAGTTCAAGTGGCTGAGGAGTTCTATAGAGATTTATACAGTACCAGTGGCACCCACGACGATAATGGAAGAGAAAATTGTCTAGACGAATTCGAAATCCCACAGGTAACGCCGGAAGAAGTAAAGAAAGCCTTGGGAGATATGCAAAGGGGGAAGGCAGCTGGGGAGGATCAGGTAAAAGCAGATTTGTTGAACGATGGTGGCAAGATTGTTCTAGAGAAACTGGCCACCCTATATACGCAATGCCTCACGAGGTCGAGCGTACCGGAATCTTGGAAAAACGCTAACATAATCCTAATCCATAAGAAAGGGGACGCCAAGGACGTGAAAAATTATAGACCGATCAGCTTACTGTCCGTTGCCTACAAACTATTTACTAAGGTAATCGCAAATAGAATCAGGAACACCTTAGACTTCTGTGAAGCAAAGGACCAGGCAGGATTCCGCAAAGGCTACTCAACAATAGATCATATTCACACTATCAATCAGGTGATAGAGAAATGTGCGGAATATAACCAACCCTTATATATACCTTTCATTGATTACGAGAAAGCGTTTGATTCTGTCGAAACCTCAGCAGTCATGGAGGCATTACGGAACCAGGGTGTAGTTGAGGCGTATGTAAAAATACTGAGATATCTATAGCGGCTCCACAGCCACCATTGTCCTCCATAAAGAAAGCAACAAAATCCCAATAAAGAAAGGCGTCAGGCAGGGAGATACGATCTCTCGAATGCTATTCACAGCGTGTTTACAGGAGGTATTCAGAGACCTCGATTGGGAAGAATTGGGGATAAAAGTTCATGGAGAATACCCTAGTAACTTGCGATTCGCTGATGATATTGCCTTGCTTAGTAGCTCAGGGGACCAATTGCAATGCATGCTCAATGACCTGGAGAGGCAAAGCAGAAGAGTGGGTCTAAAAATTAATCTGCAGAAAACTAAAGTAATGTTTAACAGTCTCGGAAGAGAACAGCAATTTAGAATTGGTAGCGAGGCACTGGAAGTGGTAAGGGAATACATCTACTTAGGGCAGGTAGTGACGGCGGATCCGGATCATGAGACGGAAATAATCAGAAGAATAAGAATGGGCTGGGGTGCGTTTGGCAGGCATTCTCAGATCATGAACAGCAGGTTGCCATTATCCCTCAAGAGAAAAGTGTATAATAGCTGAGTCTTACCAGTACTCACCTACGGGGCAGAAACCTGGAGGCTTACGAAAAGGGCTCTACTCAAATTGAGGACGACGCAACGAGCTATGGAAAGAAGAATGATAGGTGTAACGTTAAGGGATAAGAAAAGAGCAGATTGGGTGAGGGAACAAACGCGAGTTATTGACATCTTAGTTGAAATCAAGAAAAAGAAATGGGCATGGGCAGGACATGTAATGAGGAGGGAAGATAACCGATGGTCATTAAGGGTTACGGACTGGATTCCAAGGGAAGGGAAGCGTAGCAGGGGCCGGCAGAAAGTTAGGTGGGCGGATGAGATTAAGAAGTTTGCAGGGACGGCATGGCCACAATTAGTACATGACCGGGGTTGTTTGAGAAATATGGGAGAGGCCTTTGCCCTGCAGTGGGCGAAACCAGGCTGATGATGATGATGAACTGAAACACTAGCACCAGTGTCTATCAAAGCTTCTGCTTGTACACCTTCTACTACAACCAATATCATGTTCCACGGACGTGATGGAGGAATTTCTGTCCTGTCGTTAGATGCAGCTTTTCCTCCAAAAGCCAGACGACGCTCAGGGAATTGAGAAGCAGGTCTAAGTGGGGACGTAGAGCGGCGAAAGGGCGATGGCGAGCGGTGTCTCGCAGGACAGTACGTCGGAGCAGTCTTGGATGCTACAGTAGGCGATGGAGAGCGGCCGCGCGGTGGAGCATAAGGATGGCGTTGGCCATGGAGGCTCCCTAGACAATGGAAAGTAGCTCCGGGTGAAAAGTCATCCCGTTCGTATACGTCATTTCCGCGACATTCGCCTTGCTGGCGCTTGTGGCAAAAACGTGCTATGTGGCCACGATAGCCGCAGTAGCAGCAGATGGGACGAGGAGGACGCCACTGCAGATAGCTGGTTTGGGTAGTTGCGCTGGTAGTCATGGAAGCCATGTGGGCGGTGTTGGTTTTGGAGAAATCGGTGGAACGATAACTGGAGTAACTGCGGCAACGTATGCGTATGTTGGCGCGGCCCTAGGGTTTAGAGGGTCCGTGTACGCTGCACCAGCCATGGACGCCAATTCCTCCTTGACAACATCTCACAGATTGGTATCGGAGGCATGAGAAGGCATAGGCCCTGCGGCGAAGCCAAGATACTGTAGCTCTTCTCGAATTATTGCCCGGATCATTGCTCATGACGTGGGGTCATCGGCGGTAGTGTTTGCAGTGGTGTCTGGCTGCAACCTTACCGATTCGAGCTCGTCAAGGCACTCGCAAGTAGCGATGATATCAGCGACGGTAGCGGGGTTCATAATGGCTAAAGCATTGAAAGCAATAGGTCCAATGCCTTTGAGGATGTGGCGAAGCCTGTCTGATTCAGTCATAGCCACGTTCACACGTCGACAAAGGGCAAACACATCCTCAATGTACAACGTACACGATTCCCCGAGTTGTTGCTCGCGAGTGTGGAGCGTCTTTTTTTGCGAGGGCGGAATGAGCAGCCGGTGTGCCGAATATTTGGCGGAGCTGCTGTTTGAAAGTGCCGCAGTTTGTGAAATCAACCTCATGGTTGAAAAACCAAGTCTTCGCTACTCCTGTTAGATAAAACGCAACGTTACGTAGCTTGGACGCATCGTCCCAACGGTTAGCCGAACTCACTCGGTCATAGTTGTCCAGCCAATCCTCAGCGTCTTCAGCGCAAAGTCCAGCAAACAGATGGGGATCACGCTGGTGCCCACTGACAATCCAATACGGAGAGGCTGGGGTAGCCAACACCGAGATGGTGAAAGTAGAAGTGCCTGTTGGCTCGTCCTGCGACATGCTAGCGGACAGCTGGCACAATCAGCGACCTCATCGAAGCTCCAGGAGGTTGAGTGGGGACTCAAAGGACGGAGGACTGAAGAGCACACTCCACCACTTGTGACGCAGCAGTTATCACAATGTTTATTCCACGTTAAAGATGCGGTGAACCACAGCACGGATCACACTCAAGAGCAAGCCCCACAAACGATCAAGAGGAACCCCATATGAACCCCGCATAATGATGATCATCTACCGATGACAAAGAATAGCTTATAGATACCCACAATATTTACGGATATGCTGCAACACTTATGTCACAATAGTAACAAATAAATAGATGAGCAGCAAGGTTCAAACAGCAAATTGCAAACAACGCTAGCCCAATGTTTACCTGTTTAGTGTTGCAAGCGGAAATCCAGGCAACCACATAATCACTACACTACTTTACAATTTCTTTGTCTACTTGAAAGATGTTCAATTTTACTATACTCTTGGACTGCAGATTTATAAAAACCAACAGCGTCACAATAAAGGTCCCAACTACCACTATTCATCTTCAGCCTCTCATGTATGTAGTGCGACTAATCCAGGACTACATAGGGCCGACAACAAAACACACAGCACAATACAAAATGAACACAGCGTATTACTGTACTTTTATCACTTTGCAATACCAAGTGCTTTTCATAAATGAGGGAATAAATTGAAAACAGACTGCATTACACTATAACCTCTTTGCACAAACGAAATGAGAAGGTTGGGAAACAGTTCGGTTTGTCCACCACACACAAAACAAAGTGGTGTCCTTAAACATTTCACGGTCATCACTCAATGTCTGTGTGATGTTTTGTGGTCATGTTAACGGCAAACGACAGTTTCTCTTTTGAGCTTATGAATAAGCACATGAATAGGCAAGTGATTGAGACCATTTTCCGGATGCGTGCAAATCTCAGAGGCCAAGTTTTAATTGAGATGTTTTTTGTTAAGCATCGTGCAAGAATGCTCATGGTTTGAACTTGATGAACAAAATAAAAATGATAGGCAACCCTAATCTTCGACTTGAATGTCTCTTAGTGGCACTCGCACCTTGGCGTTGGCGTCCTTTAGCGCAATTTTCGGTGAATGCAATGCACGAACCGAAATAAAAGGCAACCATTTTCCGTTAATCAGCCAGTTAAATATGCCACCTTCTTGTGTTTGACATCATTACTTCCACGTTTAAATTCCGCGTTCCTAGAAATTTTGCCAAATTCATGCTCACCTCAGCGATTCTGTGATTCTGTGATCAGTGATTCCGCGTTCCTAGAAATTTTGCCAAATTCAGTCAATCAGTGATTTCTAATTCGTTCTAATTATTCCAGACGTTTCAGTAACTCAACTTGTTTCTAAACTTATGCTTTGATATATCTATAATTGAACCCACGAATTTTGTACTGTACCATGTTTTTTTTCAATTTTTTTTATATTCAATTTCCTTCCCGCTCATAACTGGAGGTGACCGGAAGTGCTGCGCAAGAAACAAGAGTGTCACTCGGTGCTCGTGCTACTAAAATGTATCACTTTTTTTCTGCAATTTCTGCTTGATTTATTTTGACATTGCATAGCAATGAAAACAAGCATCAAGCACCAGCGTATAAAGTAAAATATAAACAAAGTAATAAAACAAAAGAACCAATGTTCTGCTGAGACTCAAACCTGGGTCTTTTTTAGTGGGAAGCAACCATTCAACCCAACAACATAACTGATCGCAGCACAACTATTGGCGTTACCCTCTTTTGGCTTATTTTTTGGAACTTTCTTCTGGATCACCCCAGCATGGCACATTGAAAACAAAAGTGCAATGCATGAAGGAAGAAAGAAATTCAACGACAATCAGGATACTCCCTAATGCAGAATTGGAGCACAGCTCTATACGTGTTTTCATTTCGCAATATATTGGCTGGTACAGACAAACAGTCTTGTGCAGCCCACTGCAAACAGAGTGAAGTATGGCGCGACTGCCTTGCTAATTTAGAGAATGCAGGAGCCAGCGTGTGTGTGACGCGTGCACACGATCCACAGTAGCAGCGGCCGGCAGACCTCCTAGATGATGTGCACTACTTACTCTGGCACCGACTCGTAGCCATCATCGCTACACTACACTTTTCTTCTCATGCCTTTGCCGTACCCTCCTCCACAGACTTCCTCCTCACATCTCATCCCCTGCTGCAGTCGGTGTACACTCTTTCATCCTTCGCTGCCGTCATTTGCTCTGTTACGCCAACGCCGACACTCGCCGCAGAACAAGTGCCTAAGAGCTGCACTCTGCGATGAAGACGAGCCCTTCCTGAACAGAAAGCATCTGCAACTTGTAGAGCAGTAGCTCCTCTATGCATGCCCTTTCCGATCTCCGAGCTAAGCACGCCTACTCCACGCTTTGCACCATGCCATCCAAAGCCACATCGGAGAGCAACCATTGCGATTTGCTCCATAAACGAGGGCAACAAGACCTAAAATTACATGCGAGTTTCGCCACACTTTTTGCAATGCATCTAGAATTATTGTCAGCTTACCAAGACCATTGAGCTTGTGATTGCAGCAGCACAGGTGCTCAGATGCATCAATATTCCAAGCAGCACTGCTTAAACTCCTGTTCCATGCACAGGCAAAAGCACTTATCTTTTCTACTGACCTACAAACTAGTCCTAAAAAGGGCTTTCAAGTACCTTCTGAAAAAAATGCAAATGGCAATTGGCTCAGGAATGCTAATGTTGCTGTGGCTTCATAGCATGCTGTCATATTGCCATCCCTGATGGGTTCAGGTGAACTGTATATTCTGCAAGTTATAAATTTGTACATGGTCTGGCTGATGCCACAAATTAATCCATGGGGATCATAGTGCTATAGGACACAGAGAAGACGGAGGCAATAGCATGAGCGCTTGTCCTGTGGTCTCACTCTAGTCCGTCTCCTATAGCGCTATGACCCCCATTGATGTATCTAACCAATTAGCCCAAAGAACCATACTTCTAAGCCACAAATACCTTCCTCATACAGAGAGAAATTATGTTAAATTCTGCTACCAGTTCTCTAAAAGAAATTTTCTATAGAAAATGTCCTGTAAAAAGAATATATACACTGCTTTGAGAAAAACTAAACAAAAATTTCCCAATGTGGCATATGAACATCGCAACTATCCAGACCATTTAGTAGATGGGAACATACGCAACAAAACTTCACCCACCCAGCTTTTCCATCTGTCAAGCCAGATCTCCAGCTCTAGCATTAGTGCTGGACAAATAAATACACTTTCTAGGATAGATGTCTAAACTTAAGCTTGCACTCAATTTGCCCTCCACTTGCTGGTTCATAGTACTCACTTAATATTTTTGCTTCTGTTGCCAATAAGAGCTTGACAACAGCAATTCAAAGTGCTTTGTAGGTATGTGCACTAAGTACCATGAACGCACTCACCTTCTACAGCTGTGCCTCTCTCCAAACACCAACTGCAGCCAAAGTAGCCGTTGAATTGCTTCATGTTCAGAACTGCAGCTCTAGCTGGCGAATCAACACAGCAAGCAACTGCATGATTTAATTCGTCTTTCACCATAGCACCATGTAAGAGTTCCGATATTGGCAAGCTCTTCAACAAACTTGCCTATGAAACGATACATTGGAGGGTGAACTTTTGAAAACCACAAAGCGCCAATTGCTATATTTTGCCACCGGACTTGAGCAGAAAGCTCGTTCAAAAGAATTTGAATTGGCCAAATTGAATATTTACTCGATTCAAAAACTGGTGCACCATCTGTATTGAAGCACAGCGTCAAATCTGACCAACTCATATTAAACCGTTTCCTTATGCTTCTATACAAATCACCGTCGGTGATGTCACTGTATGTTCCTGGTATGCAGCGTCGCGATGCCAGCAACTGCAAGTTTTGAAGCAGTGCACCACCAACATTCTTCAATATATCCAGCATCCGCTGCCTCATATCAAACATCAAGAAGAAACTCCCAGAATGCTTCAGGCTCTGAAGCGTATTCTCTGTACCACATGACTGACAAGTCACCGATACATTTTCTTCAGATTTTGAGAACTTCCCCAAATATTCATGACAAGTGTGACAAAAAAAATGTAGCCTTATCAGCTCTTTTTTGTCTTTCCAGAGCTTTCGGAAGAAATATGTGCTTCCAGGCACTACATTGCTTTCTAACAGGGCATTTATCAAAATTAGCAGACCTCTAATTTGAGCGCACGTCAGTCCAGTACTGACAAGATAAGCTAAGATGAGCAACAGTGCCTCTGCCTTTGTCGTCGACGGCGAAGGGAGCGTTTCCTTTGAGAGCTTCAAGAAGTACTGCTCAGGGGCATCATCCAAACCGAACTGTTCTGCGTCACAATCTTCTTCGGCGGCACTGTCACCTTCACTGTCATGTTGAACCTGTCTATGGTCGGCCTCTTCTTCAGTTTCAGAGCTGACATCCTGCATAGCAACACTGGGAGCAGGAACAGAGCATCCATCTTTATCTCTCTCATCTCTTTCACATGTGTTGCTGGCATAAGGCATCGGCGGTTCATCATCAAGGCAACTAGAAGCCATGTCTGGTGACATGCTCAGGTTGCCATCCCGAGATGCATTTTCAGAAACACTGGCTGCTCGATGATCTGGAGAGTCCTTCGCGCACACAATGGTCGCTGCCTGCTTGTTTGGTGCAACAACCTGGGAAAAAAAGGCCTTCTAGTTTTAATTAAGTGGTAATAAGTTTTACTGCACACTGGGCAGACAAATTACTGTGGCAGTGATGTGTAATAAACAGAAGTATCACAACTGGTAATAAACAACATAAAGTAATATAATTGATATCCAAAACATCAAAAAGGGGTCACACAATGGAAGGCTCGCTCCGTGCTGAGGCCTCCCTTGTTCAGCCATTATAAATAATTGATATTACAATATGTGTATATTACAACGTGCCTGCCATATAATCAGTTGAAAAATACTCAATTCAGGTGGTTCGTAAGGCATCTTAGAAGCAGAATATTTTAAGTGCACTGTACACAGAATTGTATGAGAACATGACACTTAAAATCACCTGGATTAATTTTAATTGTTGCGCTGAAGTTGACAGCGACATGAGCAAAGGATCAAATTATGACAAAACAGAGAAAACATACGGTCATTGGAAGCAACACAGTGATGCTGTTTTGTTGTATCATGTGGATTAGTTTTTTAGACAACTAATCCTGTTTTCCGATAATACAAATGGCTGCTGACAAATATCAATGCCAAAGATACAGAAAGTTCCCCTAAGCTATCAAGCTAACATAATACAATTGATTATATTCCATCACAATTGTGAGCTTATTTGTTAAATCAAGGAGTGCAGAAGTGCTTAGAAATGCAAGGATCCGACGGCAAGGGAAAGAATCCAGCGAGTTGGCACAGTCCTGAAAAATGGAATTGATACACTGGCCTCTTGGGTCGATGTGGCAGTAGCATGTGAAAGAAATGTATTATATTTGAGGGCAACAATTACCTATATTGTCACATGCTCAGTTATTGTTTATGTTCATTTGCCTACACAAGCAATCGAAATAACTTTTGGCCAGGGATAACTTTTGCAACTGCTTTGTCCATTTTAGATTTGTTACCTGAATATAAGGCACAGCAGTAATTCTTCTGAGGTAGTTCAACGCGTTCACGCCCAGTCTTTTGTTTAGAGCTGAGAAAAAGCGACGAAATTCGCTGCGGCTCAGCTACGTCGTGCTTTTAAGTGACGCATTCTCTCTTTTGACCCTGGTGGTCGTCTGATGCTCTCGCAGTTGCTTTCACCGTTCTAGACTAGAGCCTTGATCGAGCTCTGTACGAAACACTACACAGGACGGTTTTTACTTTCTGCCTGCATCGTAAAGCGGCGCCGCGGCAATCGTCATGGGAGGCCTGGATTAGGGGCACCTCCAACAGTCCTCGGACTAGTCAATAAAGATGTTTATACTTCTCTGCACAGAGCTCGACCTTGTGCTCGGCTGCAGAACACCACAGCCACTAAACCAAAGTGGCATGTCAAAAATTGCACCCCCCACCAAAAAAAAAAGAACTTGTTATAAACACCGAATTATCAGCATTGTACGCACCTTGCTAGCGCTCCGTGTTTTCGTTCGCTTGGCAATGCTGCTGAGGGTCTGCTTTGGTACTTGATCAGTTGAGTTCGGTTCTAAGTACCACCTGTAGCGGCCTCGCGTCTTCTGCGACATGCTGAGCGCGCAAACAGTAGCAGAGAGCAGGCTGGGCCTGAGGCACGCTTATTAATGCTGCTGCAAATACTTGCGGGCAAACACAAGAATCCAAGTATTATATTACTAAGAGCTAGGTTCCACCTTGGGAATACCACAAACCTTAGTCGAAACCCCAAAAGGAGGCCTGAACAATGCAAATCGCGCGGCCGACTATCCAAGCTTATGGAGCTATGCATGAGCACTGGATATATATTGTGTCTTGTGAGATGGAAAACATTTGTGGTCGCCACCTGGCCGCTGCTTTTTTTTCTTTGATGTTAAACATAAACATGTTTCGCCGCCTGCCGTCTGCTCTAGAAAGCAGCGTTTCAGGGAGGGCTTCCGCATGTTGCCCGCTCCTAGAACAGGCGAATGCCCTCCTTGAAAAGCTGTTTTCTGCAGCTGGCGGCAGGCGGTGACACAAGTTTATGCTTGCACAGTCACGTCAGCAGCTTGCATTCTCATATGCGCAGTATATTTGCACTTTTTTCATGAAAACCAAATAAGTAAATGTGCGAAGTGTTATACTAAATGAATTCGATGCAAAAAATGCGATTGCTCTGTAAAATTTGAGCAAGACCAGTGCAAGGGTGAGCGCAAAACCTTTTTGAGAACACGCGCAGCGAAATATTCAGGACCCTGTACTTAGGCTGATGAGGCCACTTAAAATAGGCGTTTCTCTCTCTTACGCTCGTCCAGTATATCTGTGTTGAAACCAACAATCGGCATGCCGTATAAGCTCACGTCGAATCAATAGCCGGAATAGAAATCATGCCGTTGTCGGCACGCGATGGTCGTCACCGTCGTCTTGCTGATGTCGTAATACGCACGCTCCTGTCAGACACAGAGCTATTCGTATAACACAAATATGTACCTGGTAATGCTTTGCGTGATCCCAAACGAGCCCGCTACATGCAAATGTTTCGCATGCCATTGATTCCCACAGTGCGTGGGATGAACCAGCCCGATTCAGCACACTTGTGGATATCAGTGCAATTATCCACACTATACCGAAATTATAAGTCATCCTTTATAGTTTTTTTACATGACTTTTGATCTGCATTCTGTATATTATACGATGTTGGCGAAAATCCCAGAAGTGAAGATACATGTGCAGGGTACTCTAAACGCTTTCCACCACTTTTGCAGATCGTCATAAGTTGCAGCACTTTAATACATGTATATATAACTACAGCGCACACTCGTATAAGCATTTCTCCCGAACACAAGTTCCATCATTAAAAAAATAGGGAGAGTCGGGACCGGCACAGCAGCATATGCATTGCTATACCCCGCTGTATAAACAGCTTCCTGAAAGTCCACTTGTGTAAGTCGTAGGACATATACCGCATTATCACACATAAGTATTCGCATGTTTTGTGCAAGCACTCAAGCATAAAGCACTATGCATTATTGTTCTTGGCTTGCAAGAATTATACTTGGTTCATATTTTGAAATGTTAGTTGTTCGCTCTAGAATATTGAATATCTCCTAAATATTGAACCCTTTTGAAAAAATAAACCAGTTGTCAGTAGCGTTTCCTCGTCGTCGTGTCGTCTTTTCACCTTGTGTCCGTCCTTTTTAGCGCTACCATCAGTTTTAAGGAGTCGCTCTAGAAGCTTGTGCAGGACCATATATTGGAAAAGTTACAGATTATAACAACCGTCAAAACCCCGAAGCTAGACTAGCCCGTGCGCTATATAACTACAACCGCGGGACTGGGAATTAAGCCAGTGTTTTTTCGGTAGGACAACGAACTAGAAGACCGCAATATCAATTAAGGAAATCAAAAAAAAATATAAGAAAAAAAACGCAGGAACAATGAAAGAAAGGAAGGGAAGCAGGAAGAAAAGATGCGTTTGTGGATGGTAACTGGGTGCATCCAATGCGGCGTAGGTCGACAGTCAATCGTGCTTCAAGCGCTGCACGCATAACAATTAAAATATTTCGACGATTCACGATCGAAACACCATGCAGCTTACCAAAGGCGAAATAATGCAGAAAAGAGCAAGCAAGTTGTGACTGCAAATGTGTGCCAAGCATAAAAGTTGCCTTCACTTTTGTGTCCAGCTGCATCAGTGTACACGCGCAGCGTCCTAAAGTGTTCACTGCCAGCTTCCAAAGGAGTAATTTCACGACGTGGCAATTCCACTTCCACAGAATAATTGCATTTTCCCTATTATTATTAGCTATTGTCGCTGTTGTCAGTTGAGATAAACTGAAAAGTATAAAAAAATCATGGGATATATACAATGCCATATATACAGAAAGTGACCCGTTATGCAATATGATAAGAATACAGAATGTAGAAAAAAAATTTCATCTCGCATTTATTACACCCACTCAACTTGCCTTTTTAATCTATCTTGCATGTAAGGCTCGGAAACTTCCCGTTCGTTCTGCAATATTAACTTTTGACGCAGATGCAATGAAAATCTGCATTAAGAAAAAGATAAAAAAAGTGCAGCCAACATTTCCTAACCTTATAACGGCATCATGGTGGCTCATTTAGTGGGGGCACCTGTTTCACTTTATTTTGCACGCGTTTTGAATGAAAAGGCTCTATTGCGCGTCCTGCAAACAGTTACACTAGCACGAAAGCAGTGTGGCACTTTCATATGTTCGCGCCTACTACAACGAAGCATGCGCTCTACGAAGCATACTACGAAGCATGCGCTCGGCTGAAGCTAGGTTTCCTTCCTCAATGAGATGGTCGATTGCAGCAGCCCTGGCTTATTGAGCTGGAGCATCTTGCGTGCTCAGGAGAGAACTCATTTCTCCACTAGCTCCATTAAGGTCAGCATTGCCTGAGCGTACTATTTTCGCAAGGTTATAAAAGGATATAGGCAATTAACGACAATTGGAAACTGCGTTGGTGTTGGGTGGTCATTAGACCCACATGATTGCCTGACTATACCGAAAAAGTTTTCCACCGAATCCTGGCTTAAACTGGATGTCATAACATAACTAAATCCCTGGCTGACAAGATAATCCAGCAGTGATAATGTGCTGGATAGCGACACCCTTAGGCCATCTGCAGTTGAATCGCTTAAAAATCCACCTACTCTTTTAGCGTGTTTCGCACACAAACCGCACATGTTTCGTCGAGTTTTTTGTCTTGGCGGTGCAAGTTGTGTTCCCAAATTTGCCGTGTTTATGCATCTTTCGGCGCGGTGAACGATGGCTGCTTTCCTTTTTTCCACTTATATCCTGTTTCACAGCCGGGAGCGAAGCAGTGTCGCTGCCGCTTCGACCTTCCTACTTCTCACGTGTTCGGCCGACTGCGCGCGAAACGGACTCGAACGGTAGGTTGAAACACCAAAAAAAGTCAACGTCGCGTATCAAGCCCGCATGAACAAGCGCGCGAAGCACTTTATTCCATGGCGAAGCAGCGGAGGGACGAGCCCACGCGACTACAGCGACGCCACCGAAATGCGCGTCCCGTCCACACTCGCCGCCTCGCTGCAATGCATAGGGCGCTCCGGCTCCTGAGCCCACTACCCCCTTATAGAACACCATAGTTGAGGCTATTGGTTCCTGTCTGTATTGCCTGGTTCACTTCAGTTATATTTTCCCTGTATTATTGTTTTTCATGCTTTACTGTTTGCAGCTGTCTGGTGGCATATCATCCTGAGCAATGTCGGTCTGCCATGTGCCCAGGGTCGAGTGTACTACAAAAGGCGTATCGACTAGGCTGCTTCACTTAGTTAAGCGTGGTGTTGGGTGTGAGTAGTATGGGCAGCTCAGGATGGCAGACATGGCTTAGGAATGAATATTTAGGTTGGGAGTTTTGTAGCAGTACGTGACATTGCACCAACGTTACTGCTTTCAAGACTGGACCATGCTTTAAAGTGTAAAATGTTGCATTTTAGGTGGAAATTAGTCATGACAGACTCTGCCATTGGTACTTTTGCACTCATTTGACTTTTCTATGAAATATTCTTTCCATTGCGAAATTCCTGAAAAATACCTAAAGAAAGGCAAGCTTGAGTAATTTGGAGCACTTTCATTGTGCATAGTGTGTAGTGTGACCTGGGAGGAGATATTCTGTAAGTGTCCACCTAGTGGACATGTCCATTTCTTCTGCTGCTGAAGTTCTGATTGGCCAGGGGGCGCCTGTCTCCTCTTGATGCATAGCCCAGCCCAGCCAATCAGAACTTCAACAGCAGACACAACGGACATCTCTAGGTGGACACTTAGAGAATACCCACCCCCCCACCCCCCCAGCCCCCAAGCAGTATCATCAAACCTCAATGTGGACCTAGTGCTTACTCCTGAGGGAAAGTTGTAACACAGGAATTGTAATTGATATTCGGGAAAGTCCTGCGAATTCTCGGAACTGACATCTGATCACGTTAATGCAGCAAAAAGCACTGAAGCAATGTTTGGAATTTTGGTTAAGTGGAAACACGTAGGAAATGCTTGAGATCCTTTTGCTATGTGATAAACAAAAGTCGGACATAAGCTCTTATCCATTCTTGAAGCATTGTCTCCAGCCTGAGACATCTGTTGTTTAAATGCTGTTAATGACTAGTGGAAGTTTGTGTATGTGGCTTCAAAATGCATAGGAACAGAAAAATCGCTTTTTTCGGTAACCATTGCTCCACGTTTGATTAGGTTTACTGCATTTAATAAGAAAGGTTTGCCTAGGGACTGCAGGAAGGGTATTTTTACTACGCCATCACTTTTTCATATGAATTGTTAAAAATTGCAGAATTTGAGAAGATGAGACTATCAAGCTTACAACTTTTTAACTCGACAGCAAAAACAACAATTTCACAATTCTGTCAATTTCACCTTTTGACATATAAATGGGACAATGTTGATGTATGATGTGCCTTTAATTTATGGGCTGGACTTTTGCAGAACCCCTGTAAACATTTAACCAATTCATGTAGGCTGTAAAATCTTAATAAATTTGTCTGATTTCGATGGGTCTAATGGACAAAGTTTACAGAACCGTGATGTCTGCTTTTGGTGCCGAGTTATGGATTTGTAAAGTTCGTGCTTCTGTTGTTGGCAATATTTGTCAAACATTATATTCCTAAATCAAAATTTGTTTCCTATAATCATTAGAACTTTAACTCTCTTAAGTGCAGCGAATTGTAATAAAATTAGCCGAGCAGATGTGTCATCAAAACATATTTGCATTTTGCATGTATTTCAATAAAGAACTTGGTGTTGGCCACAAGCTAAAGTTTCTTCTTACAACTTATCCTTTCTGTGAACCTCTCTCTTGTTTAGAGCGCTAGATAGATGAACAATACAGAGCACAATGGTAAGGCGATATGCCTTCTACAAAGAAGCTAAATGCAGCAAATTTGTGGTATAGCTGTGAAATTTGGTGCATCTGCTATGCACATGTTGCACCAGCCATGCTCTGTACACAGAAGTCGAGCTTGTTGGCATTTGCAGTGTTCATTGCCTTTTCAAGTCTAATTTGTTTCATTGTTTGTTCCCCAAGTGAAAATCTGAACAAAAATAAAAGTACAGGTCGTACTCTTCAGTTTTCTTGGTTTCTCATAAAGGCAATTGCAAGTGCTTGTAAAAATATATCATCTAGAGTTGGTGCCTTTGCAGAGAAAAAGCATACAGATGAACTGCAATAAATAAGTGCTTCAGTAAAGAATGCACTTTTCAAAGCATTGCACTTACACCAAAAAGGCACCGTAGGGGCTAATTTATTTGAATTATGAAGGATTAATATCTTCTGACCAGAAACTTTACCTCCATGAAACAAATTATGCTAAGAGAAAAAGTGAAATTGTTTTGACCTTTAATGCTGATTCCTACAAATGCTAGAAATGTTTGTGTTGCCACCACTTCAGTATAAGAACTTCTAATGGGTTTTGACACTGTTGCGCAAGCACAGTCAGTTATTGGAGGTTATTGCTCTGCAGATATGTTATTTCCTTGACTCATGTCAATACTGCTTAAGCAAAGAAACATAAGGGATCAACTGTGCTTCCCGAACGCAAAAGTTGCAGCAGGAGAAATATTTGTGTTCATTGCTAGCATTGGCGAAACAAGCAGGAACAGCTGGCAGCATGTGTTGCTATGTTGTCTTAGTTTTCTACTCCATTCTCTGTTTTTGACTTTTGCTTTCTTGTAAAGGGGTAATTAAACATTATATGTCTTTGTGGGATACATACTATTTCATACAGAAGTTATCATTTGTCATTTACTGGTGCCAGTCATGATAAGTTGATATTTAGGTACTGGTAAATTCTTGACAGCTCAGATGCCTCCTTCAAAAACCTTTCAGAAAGCAGAGTTGTCTACGCCACATCATTTGATGTGTCGGTACGGGCGCAGCCGGACCCTGTCACCACTTTGAACATTGGAGGCAAGTTCTATCTTCTGCTGTGCGATCTAGTTTAATCTTCATTACAAGTACTATTTTGTTTTCCACAGTAAAGTGTATTGAAAAAAGAACAAAGAATGACTCAAGAAAGTATTTTTTTCTGTATTTGATGTAGCATAAGAGCCATTAGGTATCATTATATTGGACTACAACATTCCAACTGGAGTGCTTATATAGCATGCAATTATTACATCTTCAAACCATCATTCAGCCTTATTTTACACCCTGTGCATATGTACTATTAAAGAGACTGCGAAAAACTTTGTATAGAACTCGGGAAATGCATTTGAAATTAATGTAGTCTATTTCATGAATACCTTGCATTGAAAGAGTGCTTCAATGCGTTCAGTAGAAGCAGACCTATCGGCATTCAAAAATCACCATTCATCCCCTTCGTGGTCCTTGTGCTCCTTCAATGCCATGCACTGCTAAGGCTATGCCAAGCACACTTGTGCTCAGCGAGCTGCAGTGAGCTCAGCTAGTGGGCTCATTGCAGTACCCTGGGGCAGCCGCAGTATCTACGCTATGTAGTAGACGCAGCAACATGTAACTGTAATGCATATATGCAGCATTTGCTGCATGTACAACACTGGCTGGAATGTGCACTTGTGCTCATGTTCTCCAACCTGGCTGCGCAATGTTGCGTGGACTGGCTTTGTCCTGAAACAGCTTGACCGAATAATAGTACCACATCGAACTGGTGCATTTTTATTTGAGCACTATCAATAGCTCAGTAGGAAGCGATGTCTGCCAAGGCATCTAGCCAGGAGCGGCCAGGAGTGAGCACGCGCTGGCAAACGTACGTGGCGTCTGACTCTAAGTTTAATATGGTCCAAGGCTAGTTCAATATTCAAAACAAATTGAGAGTAATGGGTTTCGTCATCAAAACTAATAGCTGGGTGAGTTTGTATGGTTTCATTTGAACAAAAACCTGTATGTGAAGGATGCAGACAAGCAAAGAAACAAGAGTTCCAAAACAATCCTGTGTTTGTTGTTTCTTTGCTTGTCCATGTCTTTTTCATGCTGGTTTTTTGTGAAGATGAAAGCAATGAGACTCAGCGGCTACGAAACTGATATGCTCAAGGAGTGTCCGAAAAATCAGACGAGAGGTTGCAAGGTGTCCAAACTTTTGGCAATTGTTATACATTATGGTCTACGGGGAGAATGGTAGTGCCGCGAAGCAGATCGAATAATCGAGCATGTCCGAATTTTCGGAGTCCGGAAAATCAGTCGGCAACTGTATTTGCAACAGAGTCTGGAGATGCATAATTAACGAAAATTTGTTGATTAGATTTTTTTGTCACGTTCGTATTGTACATTTACATCGGAAATTTGAAGACGGTCATATTTGAGGACAACTACATCTTGTTTGGTTCTTATAAAGTACTTCTGTTCCGTTATATTCATAATGAAATTTGGCTCTCTCTATGTGAATTTCACATTTAAAGGAGAGGGAGGAGTCGACACAAGGCAAACCCATCATGTGACATAGCATATTGCGTATATCATGCCAGTGCTAAACCTGATAACAGCTGTGCTCCTGGTCCCGGAATGCAAAAGAGGTTTTTGCGTCAAGCTACATCATATGCAGTCTTTTCCCTATCTATTCAGATTATCTCTGCCCCTGAAGGTAAGATTAGCATACTGAGTATGAAATTGATATGCGGGAACCCAAGTGCTTTAGTAGAATCAAAGTGAAGTTCCCTTCACATACAATTGCCTTGAAATTTCTAACATAAGTATGTAACACAGTTGCAAAATAAAAAGAAGTTTACAAACTTTGGTTAACGATGAATTGGTTTGCTGAAATTGTGTACGCTGTGAACCATACAAACCACTTCTGCAAACATTTGTGTAGCTTGTGTAAGGTATTTATTAATCTGCACTTTATCTTCGCAAGCACTGTAATGTTAAATGCAATAAAGGCACTTGCTTTGTGCTTACAGCCTGGTGGAATTTTGTGAAGCCTTAAAGGAGTACTGACACAAAAATTTTCTGTGCTGTTTTTTCTGGTGCAATAAGTAGCTAATGACCCAGTAATCACGGCACGAAACATCATTGGCTTCAGAGCACGACAGGCAATTATTCGGAGTCTTGTCTGTAGCGACCAGTCCAATTTTTGGTTTCAGAGAGCTGCAAGATAGGCCAAACAAGGAATGTAAAAACAGCTGGACACGTGATCGCACAAAACTGTGACGTGCTCGCGGGCGTGCGAGATTCGTGATGCTAGTTGGTCTGCTACGCCTGCACATGCTTTGCGAAGTCCTCGCCATCGTTGTTGTTCTCATTTTCATTGTAGTCCAGGGATGACTATTTCCTGGTTGCGGGAGTCGTCGCCGTATTAGACGTGGTCGACCGCTTTTGATTGGCTCCACTACAAAGCAGTGACTCAGAAAGTGTGGCTAGCAACAGCTATCATTATACATACGCACTGCTACAATAAGTACGAAGCATTCGTCGAGGGCGCTTTGGGAATGAAGCATATTCCGGAGCACGAGACAAGACAGGATAAAAGTTGGCACAGCATCAGGCTTGGGAACATAGTCTTGGTGGAAGATCATCGAACAGCTTTGGTTTTGTTTATACCAGGCATGTTCGAAATAAAACGAGCAAATCTGGCTGCTCTTCAGTGGGGTACATTCTACGCATCCAGTGGCATGCACAAACTCGGACCACTTCTGCGACTTATCACACCAATGGTACAGCAAATGAGCAAGCCAGGCGAGCTGGCGACCGCTGGCAAACGGCATATAGGCCTAGCTCACTGGCTGTAGGATCCGAGGCCGATGGTCCTTGCGACCCCTCCGTAGCTTGTAATAAAGTAGCTATATTCGTCAACAGAATCAATGCCTGCACATTTATGCCACTCATAAGTGACAATACTATTAGTTTTCCCGATGCCATTGGTAGCAATGAGAAAACACGTTGGTCAGGCGAGCCGCTTTACAGAGACGATTGCTGTGGGGGCCGCGCTGTCTGCTCGCGAGTCAAAATCACACCAGTGATTTACTCTATTGCGCATCATTTTATAACATGCACACTTCTGAAGTCACTTTACTGCACGAGTTACTTTGTGCAGAAAGAAATTTTAGCTGATTTTTGTGCCGCTATGAGCGGCAAGAGATGTCAATGTCGCGACCAGGGGAAAAAAAAAGACACTGGGATGTTGAGAGCGGCGAGAAACTTGCTTGTTGGAGCCGTCGCGATGGCATCGCAAACTCGTAACGTAGCATTTTCTCGGTTGTTTACGATCCTTCCTAGATGTCGATGTCGCGAGGTGCTGCGTTTTGCAATTGGCTTCGCACACATACTGTAAAATTGGTTTTAAATATGTTCTAAGCTGTATTCGCCGTTGATATTTTGCAGACGATGTGTGTGTGCCCACATAAATGAATCTTGCACGTTAACCAGACTTCGAAATTTTGTGTCGGTACTCCTTTAATGTCTGAAGCTGCTTAGGTAACTCAAAATGTGTGATAAATTTGTGGTTATTTTGCAGAGTCTGTGCAAACCTTGGCACCAGTACCACTGGAAAATATAAGTAAGAAATAGTGTGCTACTGATAATGTTGTAAAGCAAAAACATTGTTCAATTTTATATCTTGTGTAGAACCTAGCTCAGTGCAGAAGATTTAACAGCTTTGTCTTCCTCGTGCGAATAGGAAACACATGTTAGTCATCATCGTCATGATCAGCTTATTCAGGTTGTACCCCTGGACCACCCTTCGTACTGGTGCCCAGTTCGCACTTGTCCCACCTCAGCCAAACCCTTGTTATGCTTGAATATTTGCGAATATCATTGCTCCAATGATTGGGAGAATACGAAATGAGGCAGTAACACTGATCTGGACACCCTGCCACCAATAAGGGAATGGCCAAATTGCATTAT
This sequence comes from Dermacentor andersoni, assembly GCF_023375885.2. Classification (NCBI taxonomy): domain Eukaryota; kingdom Metazoa; phylum Arthropoda; class Arachnida; order Ixodida; family Ixodidae; genus Dermacentor; species Dermacentor andersoni. The sequence continues at coordinate 35,459,716 of NC_092818.1, forward strand.
ATGTCACCTTAAAAGCACATTTCAATACAAACCATTCTGTGCTTCTACAAGGTACATTCCTGGAAGTTTCTGTCTTGCCTTGTGTGGGGCCTCTTTCACAAAACTTGTCTAGTGGTGGTTACCCACTAGGGTTACCCAGTGCAACATCCGATGGAATATCCATTATGCTACAGGCGCATGCATGGCATTAGAGAATAATTATGGGGTTTTAAGTGCTAAAACCACTTTCTGATTATGAGGCACAATGTAGTGGAGGACTCCGGAAATTTTGACCTCCTGGGGTTCTTTAACGGGCACTTAAATCTAAGTACACGGGTGTTTTCGCATTTTGCTCCCTTCGGAAAGCGGCCGCTGTGGCCGAGATTCAATTCCGCGGCCTTGTGCTCAGCAGCCAACCACCATACCCACTGAGCAACCACGACGGGTCATTCGAGAATGGCCGCCTACCACAATTCCTCACATGTGCAAGCTACTGCTTTAATATGCTTGGCATATTACATCACATTGCATAGCAAGTTTGCTCCATCATGCAAGCATGCACCACTTTTCTTGGTCCTTCCCTTGCCGAAGCTGACGCATGCCGTGACATTGCATCACTTTTGTGATTGCCGCAGTTCATCCACCTGTGAGGTTATTCTTGGTCGTACCGGAATAAGTTGAATGTTTCATCTCTAGAGAGCAAGAAATCAGTTGCCTTGCCATCCTTTGCTGTTGCCACACACACACCCTATACAGACATTTGCACCATTTTCATGGAACCCCAAATGATGCTATGTGGCCCTAAATTTGTTAGGCAAGTTGGTTGATACTTGAAACCTGCCACGGTGGCGTTGTGGCTTTGGTGTTGTGCTGCAAAGTCTGAGGTTGTGGAATCAAATCCCAGCAGTGCAGGCTGCATCTTGATGAGGGCAAAAAGCAAAAACACCCATGTACCAAGCATTGGGTGCATGTTGAAGAACCCCAGGTAGTCAAAACGAACCCAGAGTCTCCCACTATGGCGTACCTCATAATCCGATCGTGGTTTTGGCATGTAAAAACACTACAACCTAATTTTCTTTTATATTTGAGGAAGGTGGCATGGCATTGCATGGCAAATAAAACGCAGAGAACATATGGTGGGGCAGCATGGGCACTACACTTGCTACTGATTTATTGCAGTCTTGCTGGCATGTTTTTTCTAGTCTTGTAGGGGCTGTGATGAATTGGTTGTGGGTGGGGCCTATGCTCTCCAGTGTGTTCTTTGTTCTATTTGCACTACATTAGTGTCCCTATATGCTAGATACCTAGTTGTGCAATGCCTTGCCTAACATTGATTCCCACAATGTGCGGGATCTGCATAATTGTCTGCCTCAGAGGTCTATAAAGATTAGGACACAAAGGGCAGAAAGTTTATATACTTGAGCATCCTTGGTTTTATTAAAGGCAAGCTTTACGAATTTATTTATCCTTTAGGCCCTGAAGTGATGTGAAATTTTCATTTCCTTATTTCTTGAATAATTTTTAGCTTCAGTTCGTTTAATGTTTATTAAAAAGAATGCACAATTGGTAGGGTAAATATTCTGCTGACTGTGACTGCTTCCATTTTCTTACCACCCTTTGTATTACTACAACAGGGTACTAGTTATTTGTTCTATGCAATATATTATTTAGTCCTAGGAATTCTATTATACCAATTTCTTTGTTCTAGCTTCTAGCTTTGTCCTAGCCTCTAAAGCCGCTCGAGTTCGTTCTTCTCCTTGAGCGGCCATTTTTCCTAGAAAGTATGCCTTCCAACCGACTATCGCGGACAACATGAGTCTCTTTCCACGTAAGTGTGAGGCTCGGAAGAGGAACTGGGGCGCTTGAAAGTAGCCTGGGGCCTGACGAACCAACCGACTGAGCTATCGTTCCGGGCAACATCGAAGGGTCACGAGTTCAAATCACCTGTTATGTTCCTTTTTTTTTTCCGCCCCTTTTTCTTTGTTTTTTTTTCTTTCTTTTAATGTCTTGTCCTTTATTTTATCACTGTACGGGAACCCTCCTAAAAAAAAAAAAAGAAAGAAAGATATATATCTTCAAATATGTATGGCCTCACACTCACATGTGCAGGTCATAAGTACCAGGTTCTCTAGCCGAGTGCCATCCATGCGGTATAACCGAGCTCAGATTGGTCCACCTTGACTGACCAAGTAGGGCACCACTGTAGGTTAAATGAGGCGTACAACTCCTGCGGGACCCGCCGTGGTTGCTCAGTGGTTATGGTGTTAGACTGCTGAGCACGAGGTCGCGGGATCGGACCCCGACCACGGCGGCCGCATTTCGATGGGGGCGAAATGCGAAAACACCCGTGTACTTAGAATTAAGTGCACGTTAAAGAACCCCAGGTGGTCGAAATTTTCGGAGTCCTCCACTACGGCGTGCATAATCAGAAAGTGGTTTTGTCACGTAAAACCCCATAAATTAATTTTTAATTTAACTTCTACGGGGACGGTAGAGTATCCGTCTCCAGTGCAAGAGGACCGTGATTCAAACCCCGGTGCCGAGCTATTCTCCACCGGAAATACAAAAAAAAAAACCGTGTGTTGAGAAAATTGCACAAACAGGCCTGGAGTGCGGCCTGATCCCGGTGACCAGAACCGGTAACGCACTCTCTCACCAGAGCAGGATTGGCCAGCCTGGTGCAGTACTTGGCCATAACCTCCTATATGAATACAACAATCGAACCCCGGCCCTCAGTCCCCAGCAGCCGCGAAGCAACTGACCACGGCGGCGGTCAGATCTGTGACGCTGCAGAGGGTGCTAAGAATACCTGGCTCCGGACAGGCCGCCATTGGAATCTGAACCTGGCAACGTTTAACGTTAGAACGCTATCTAGTGAGGCGAGTCTAGCAGTGTTATTGGAGGAATTAGAGGGTAGTAAATGGGATATAATAGGGCTCAGTGAGGTTAGGAGGACAAAAGAAGCATATACAGTGCTAAAAAGCGGGCATGTACTGTGTTACCGGGGCTTAGCGGAGAGACGAGAACTAGGAGTCGGATTCCTGATTAATAAGGAAATAGCTGGTAACATACAGGAATTCTATAGCATTAACGAGAGGGTGGCATGTCTTGTTGTGAAACTTAATAAGAGGTACAAAATGAAGGTTGTACAGGTCTACGCTCCTACATCTAGTCATGATGACCAGGAAGTCGAAAGCTTTTATGAAGACGTAGAATCGGCGATGGGTAAAGTCAAAACAAAATACACTATACTGATGGGCGACTTCAATGCCAGGGTAGGCAAGAAGCAGGCTGGAGACAAGTCAGTGGGGGAATATGGCATAGGCTCTAGGAATAGCAGAGGAGAATTATTAGTAGAGTTTGCAGAACAGAATAATATGCGTATAATGAATACCTTTTTCCGCAAGCGGGTTAGCCGAAAGTGGACGTGGAGGAGCCCGAATGGTGAGACTAGAAATGAAATCGACTTCATACTCTGCGCGAACCCGGGCATCATTCAAGATGTAGACGTGCTCGGCAAGGTACGCTGCAGTGACCACAGGATGGTAAGAACTCGAATTAGCCTAGACTTGAGGAGGGAACGAAAGAAACTGGTACACAAGAAGCCAATCAATGAGTTAGCGGTAAGAGGGAAACTAGAGGAATTCCGGATCAAACTACAGAACAGGTATTCGGCTTTAACTCAGGAAGAGGACCTTAGTGTTGAAGCAATGAACTACAATCTCATGGGCATCATCAAGGAGTGCGCAATAGAAGTCGGTGGTAACGCCGTTAGACAGGAAACCACTAAGCTATCGCAGGAGACGAAAGATCTGATCAAGAAACGCCAATGTATGAAAGCCTCTAATCCTACAGCTAGAATAGAACTGGCAGAACTTTCTAAGTTAATCAACAAGCGTAAGACAGCGGACATCAGGAACTATAATATGGATAGAATTGAACAGGCTCTCAGGAAAGGAGGAAGCCTAAAAACAGTGAAGAAGAAACTAGGAATAGGCAAGAATCAGATGTGTGCGTTAAGAGACAAAGCCGGCAATATCGTTACTAATATGGACGAGATAGTTCAAGTGGCTGAGGAGTTCTATAGAGATTTATACAGTACCAGTGGCACCCACGACGATAGTGGAAGAGAGAATAGCCTAGAGGAATTCGAAATCCCACAGGTAACGCCAGAAGAAGTAAAGAAAGCCTTAGGAGCTATGCAAAGGGGGAAGGCAGCTGGGGAGGATCAGGTAACAGCAGATTTGTTGAAGGATGGTGGTCAGATTGTTCTAGAGAAACTGGCCACCCTGTATACGCAATGCCTCATAACCTCGAGCGTACCGGAATCTTGGAAGAACGCTAACATAATCCTAATCCATAAGAAAGGGGACGCCAAAGACTTGAAAAATTATAGACCGATCAGCTTACTGTCCGTTGCCTACAAAGTATTTACTAAGGTAATCGCAAATAGAATCAGGAACACCTTAGACTTCTGTCAACCAAAGGACCAGGCAGGATTCCGTAAAGGCTACTCAACAATAGACCATATTCACACTATCAATCAAGTGATAGAGAAATGTGCAGAATATAACCAACCCTTATATATAGCTTTCATTGATTACGAGAAAGCGTTTGATTCAGTCGAAACCTCAGCAGTCATGGAGGCATTACGGAATCAGGGTGTAAATGAGCCATATGTAAAAATACTGGAAGATATCTATAGCGGCTCCACAGCCACCGTAGTCCTCCACAAACAAAGCAACAAAATCCCTATAAAGAAAGGCGTCAGACAGGGAGATACGATATCTCCAATGCTATTCACAGCATGTTTACAGGAGGTATTCAGAGGCCTGGAGTGGGAAGAATTGGGGATAAAAGTTGATGGAGAATACCTTAGGAACTTGCGATTCGCTGATGATATTGCCTTGCTTAGTAACTCAGGAGACCAATTGCAATGCATGCTCACTGACCTGGAGAGGCAAAGCAGAAGAGTGGGTCTGAAAATTATTCTGCAGAAAACTAAAGTACTGTTTAACAGTCTCGGAAGAGAACAGCAGTTTACGATAGGTAGCGAAACACTGGAAGTGGTAAGGGAATACATCTACTTAGGGCAGGTAGTGACCACGGATCCGGATCATTAAACTGAAATAACCAGAAGAATAAGAATGGGTTGGGGTGCGTTTGGCAGGCATTCTCAAATCATGAACATTAGGTTGCCACTATCCCTCAAAAGGAAAGTGTACAACAGCTGTGTGTTACCAGTACTCACATATGGGGCAGAAACCTGGAGGCTTACGAAAAGGGTTCTACTCAAATTGAGGACGACTCAACGAGCTATGGAAAGAAGAATGATAGGTGTAACGTTAAGGGATAAGAAAAGAGCAGATTGGGTGAGGCAACAAACGCGGGTAAACGACATCTTAGTTGAAATCAAGAAAAAGAAATGGGCATGGGCCGGACATGTAATGAGAAGGGAAGATAACCGATGGTCACTAAGAGCTACGGACTGGATTCCAAGAGAAGGGAAGCGTAGCAGGGGGCGGCAGAAAGTTAGGTGGGCAGATGACATTAAGACGTTTGCAGGGACAACATGGTCACAATTAGTACATGACCGGGGCAGTTGGAGAATTATGGGAGAGGCCTTTGCCCTGCAGTGGGCGTAACTAGGCTGATGATGATGATGATGATGATGAGCTTACACTGTTTGTAATTTGTGCTTTGGAAACCTCATTTTGTTGTGCAGGCGATCTTCATGGTGAAGAGGTTGCAGATTTTGAGTACGGCAACTCGGAGTTTGTTATAGGCTCCAGAAGAGATGACGGAAAGGTAATCACAACAAATTTATTGGCTGCAGATATTGCCTGAATGTTGTCACAAAGTGATAAATTGACAAAGTGATAAATTATTCTGTGACAGCTCACAGGTATGCATTTGAAAGTCCTACCTGTATCTGCCTCGGTAAGACAGTTGTTGGGCGATTTTCAACTACTGCACTGCCTAGCTCAGTGGTTGCAAGCCATGCAGTAAACTGTGTGCTGGTCAGCCAGACCAGCACATGCACTAGCAGTTTGCAACCGCTACGTCCAATTTTCATAATTTTCAATTTTTGTGAAATAACTTAACGAAACTCTATGGCCAAGAAGCCGCACTCCATTCTGTGTGCACAAGTGATTTTTTGTGCATTCAAGGAAATCTGGCATGACACTGTAGTTATGGAGTTGACAGCTAGCCGTCTGATAAAGCAAAACTAAATAAAAAAGTTATATGGACCTGTTAGTGCTTCTAATTTGTGAGTGATTATTTCTTTGTGTAATGCAGGTTTATGCAGGTAGCGGCTTCTGGGTGGACCAGAAAGCCTGGGACTGCTTGTTTAGTGCCTCGACGGATTCCATGTTCTGCAGAAGCGCTGCTACCGTGTTGTGGACGGCAGAGCAATTAAAGACGAGGAGTGTCACGGGGACACTTTCAAACAAAGCCCGTTTGCTTGGCTACACCGAGGCAAAGCCACCGCTCACGCCAGAAAAATCTCGTCTCTAAAGGGTATATATTTTTTTCCTGTGGCCTTTAGAAAGTTTACACGTTGATGTTGGGCATGTTTTATATTTTTATTATAATGTGGTTTATTTTACATAAAACTGGCACATCAATTTTGAATGATCGCCTTGTGTTATGTTTTACCATTGAATGATGGAAACAAAAAGTATTTTAGCTCTCTTATTTATGCAGGTGATGGCGAATTCAGTATTTTTGCAGCAAAAAGAAAGTTGAAGGCTTGTTTAATTGAGTTATTGTTACCATGGTCTTCCCGCAGATAGTACTTGTCTGGCAACTGTTTGCCATATTTTGTTATTACAGTGAAACCTCGTTAAACCGTAGTTGGCCGGAGCTTGGGAAAAGTACTTACTAAACAGCAGTACTGCTTAACCGAAATAGCATGAGATCGCCCACTTACCTGTCAAAAACTTAACTCTGAGAGAGTGCGACTAAAGGGGGAAAAAACAAGCAGTATTTATTCACTTCGCGCAACAAAAGTGTTATTTTCATTTGATGCCGTGGCGGACTAGCAGCGACAACAGCAGCCGGTCGTTGGCTCAGTTAAAATTGGCTCATTTGCGCAAGATGCGTGAGGCAGCCAATCGCAGTCGAGAATTCTGATCAGCATCGAGCTTGATCGTGATCAAAAGTGTTCACTGGTATGCTGAAGCTGCGAGCCAGCTTTTTAGCCAGCCCCCTTTTCTCGCCAAGCACTCGCATGGCAAACTTCTCATTGACATTGTATGTTCTCCGTGCATGGAGGCGGTAGCGCTGCAGAAGTCGCGGCAATTGCATTCGTAAGGCTGACGTAACGCGTAGTTTCTGCCATTGTCGGGCCTGAATCGTCCGTGCTTTCGCTTTCCATGTCGTCCTCGTCACTGTCGCTGGTTGACACTTTGTAAACAACAGAGGCAACGATGGCAAAAAGTCGAACCTTGTAGCTGACATCTCTTCGCGGTCGCAGCAGCGCTGCTGAGCAACTTAGCATTCTAAATGCCACACACCATAGCCAACAGTAAATCCTTGTCGTGTGCCAGTGCCGACTTCTTCGTATCAAGTTCGATAGCAAGAACGATGCCTATTTTTTCTTCTATGCTTAGCCCTCGGCGTCTTTTTTATCCGAGCTTCGGTATCACGCAAGTCCTTTAGACGATGCCACAACGCTCTCTAGCATGGCACCGAAATGATGTTGATGTGGCTTCATGCGCAAACGCACAGGATGCTTGAAGGCCGTTCTGATTTCTGAGGCTTGTTGCTCTGCTGGGCTGCTCGATGGAGACGACACACTGCTGTGATTGTGCGATGAAAAGTGGAAACGCTACGTGTTAACCGATATGCACGCAATAAGCTGGTACGGTTTATGCGGATACAAAACATTATTTTCAATGGGCACTCAGCTGGCGATTTCACTGTACTACTTTTAAAACGAAACTACTGTTTAAGTGGGTACGGTTTAATGCGGTTGTACTGCGCTAGATTTCTGACTACAATTTTGCACAAGAACGCAAGCTGCCATCACCGGCGAATTACTGAAATTAGGGCAGAAACTTGCTGCATTGGCATAGTTAGCCATATCTCATCACTGTATGTATATTAAGATGCTCATTATGGTCAGGTGTTAAAGGGCCCCTGAAACGGTTCGGACAAATTTTGTAGACGCGTAGGGTACAGCTTAAGTAGAACATTCGCACCACAATTTAGGTGAAGCGTTACGTATTAATGGAGCTACAAGCAATTAGAAGTTACCCTCCACCCCAGCCATGCTTTTCCTCCTCAACTCGTTCGCCGAGCGAGCGGGGCTAAGCTCCACCTTCACTGGTCCTGCGTCACGATGCGACGTCACATCGTCCACTTTCGGTTTTGGAGCCCGTCCCCGCCCGCGCGAAACCTCTCCGCTAGCCGCTTGGCTGTCGACCCCAAGCGAGAGCTATCGAAGTAGCGTGCGTTGCGAGCATTCTGTCGTAGCGCCGAACGTGTCTGGTATCCCGTTAACCACAGGCAAGCTGGTCATTTCGGCAAATGACTGGAGGCATAAACTCAAGCTGATGAAGGAACTTTGGGGTAGACGTACATGAGCGGCCTGATTGGTCTGCACGGTCCAGACACTTGTTGGCGCAGCGCTTAACCAGCCAAACAAAGCGCTAATATTGCTCTAACCAAGTGTAAAACATTTTAAACATTTATAAAAACGTGTTGATGATTAAACTCCTGCGAAAAATACGCACCAGCAGCAAAGAATACGCTTCGTCGCTGTTACTGTGTATGGTTGAGCTCTATGCCACCAGGTGGCTGCACCGTGCAGACCATTCACATTTGCCCTTCTGCTCATCTCGGCTCATCCCGTTACGGCACAGTCAAGTGGCCAGACTGTCCCCTTGCGCTTGCGTTTGCCCTAATACGGGACCCGCGAAACGCTATTGCGTTAGTAATCTTCCGGTGTAAAGCGACAACCACAAACGCGCAAATCCTGGCGCGGATCGGTTAGCGGCAGTCCGATGCGCCGCAGCCAGTTCGCTCGTACGCTGCCTTGCAGAGGGACACGATGTCGCAGCTTGACATATTGCCAGTCGCTACGTTTGCAGTCCACAAAGCAACAAAGTCGAATCAAGGTGCTCGCGAAAAGACTGAGACCAACTCTGACCGCGGAGCTCTCGTCAAAATGGAGTACGTTGTAACACAAGCAGACGACACTTGCTGTGTGCCGGAAGTGCTTAAGTGCACTGAAAAATTGTTCTTGTGCATTCTCTTTATGCTACTTTCTTTATATAAAAACAAATTAACTAACATTCCAACTATAACGAAGATCATTTCTTTACCATAAAGTTGGAAAAAATATTGATCACGTGCCCTGGTCAGCCAATCGGATGGCTCGCCCCACTGACGTCATATGGGTAATTTCGGTCATATGGGTAGGGGCGGCTTAAAATTCCGCCGAGCAGTGTGCTGCGATCGGCAGCGATGTGCATTTTTAAAACGTTGTAATAAATTACAGGCTTTACGCAGAGCACTTAGATGTGTCAATTAATGATCAGAAGGACCTGCTCTAACGACTCAGTACGTTTGTAGAAAATCGTCAAAAGCGCTTCAGGGTCCCTTTAACTGTGCTCATGCATTGAAAGTCATATGGAGCAAAACATGGTACCATCGGCGTCAAATAAAACGTGAACAGTGGAGAGCATAACTGTAGGTTTGGTGTGCACCGTCCGGTCATCACAATTGGCAGGCGTGCTCATCCGGTTTGAATATACTGCATGATGATGCTCCCCCTTTTCATTTCTGTTCTGGCTCTCTTTTATTTGAATGTGACAGAAGAAAAATAGAAGAAAACAGAAGCTAAAATATCAAAGTACAGGGTGAGTATTATTGCCCAGTGCGGTGAAACCGTATATGCCATTGGTGCCAAATGAAACGCAGTGGTACAGTTTGCACTGTCGTCATTACTCCGCCAGAACCTTTCGCTTTCAAATAAAAGGGAACCAGAACAGAAACTAAAATATTGCAGTATAGAGGGAACATCATTGCACAAGACAGTCAAACCGGAAGTATGTGCACGTCAATGGTGTCGACTGTACGGGCGCAGACTTTACTTTCAGTTAGGAGCTCCATTTGCATTTCATTTCATGTCGACAGTACCTCACTAGCAGTAGTGTAACAGCTTTGATGCATTGATGCTTCATAGCTTCATATTCAATATGGAGTAATCAAGCACACCACTATTACACATGACCATGCATAACAATTATAGTGCACATATTTTCTGAGAATATTAATTCATGCGTTCTCAAGCAGTAGTGGCTTCCTTTGTAAACTAAATTTGTCTTTGCCTACATACTGTGCTTCAGTGACTTCTTGAATGTACCCATGGAGTAGTAAAGAACTGTGCTTAGTTCTGTGTTTCCTTTATGAGGTTAATAGTTCACTTTTTATGCAGCAATGCTTGCCATCTACATGGGTGATGTTCCAAAGGAGGTGGCGGACAAGCGAATGAAGATGGTCCGTAAACATCTGTCGCAGAAGCTTGGCGATGTGCAGCGGCGTTGAATTGTATGTCACAAGCATCTTGAATAAATGTATTAGTCAGAGCCTTCAGGTTCCCAGATGTCACAGCAATGCGTACTCTCATGTCATGGAGGAAGAGTACAATTTAATGAAGAGAAAGGAGGAGAGGTCGGCCTGGAGAGCCTGCCTCTAGCCTGCTACTCTTCCCTGGGGAAAGGGGAAACAGTAAATACAGGGAAGGGTAGGTGGCATGTGATTATGTTATGGTACAATGAGCTAATATATACACATCCAATATGCGGAGGCGCACTGTAGACGCAATACACGCAAGAGTAATCTTGTCCACAGAATAAGTTATCATGCAAACCCATTTTGCACTGTCTGCATGCCTCACAGGTTCTAGAGGCAATCGTCTAAACCAGTCTCATGTAGAAAGTTCGAGAGACTTCATGGCACATTGGGCACAGTCAACTCTTCACCACATGCCGAGAATCTTTTGTTCCTAAAAGGGGCGATAGTCCAAGCAGTAAACACTAGACATAAGTGTTCTTCGTTCGCCCGCTTAGTGAGGGCACACACAAATACTTGAGCTATTGTCTCGAGAGTGTGACAGACGCTACAGTGCTGAACACGAAGGCTGTGATGTGCAATTAAATTGCCTTTGACCCCCCTGTTGCTTGTTGCCCAGAAAGAGTAATAGAGCACCAACAAGATGACATGGGATGGGACACACTCAAGCACAACTGTGTGTTACCCATTATGTACTTGTCTTGTTCTTGCCCTTTTACTCTTCTGTCTGTGCTGTTTTGTTGCAACTGTTACATCCGTTCTACAAAAAAACGGACTGTGCTAAAGCTGCACCAACCAGAGGTGTGGTCAATGCAAGTGTGGGAAGGATTTATTAATTTTTATTTATTTATTTGTTTATTTCTTTATTACCAAAGGATACTGTTGCATCTTTTCTAACTGGTCACAACTGATGAATGAAAGCTTCACTCCATTCATGCCATCTTCGGTTAATACAGGAAGCATCTTTAACAGCAGTTAATATGCGGCAGTTTTTCAGGTCACTTTGTTATTGTTGAATGATTGCGACTTTATGATGAAGCATTTAGTACAATTTTGTCATTTTAATTATCTCTAATACCGTAAGCCTGTATTCTTGCCCACATCTAATATGTTTTCTTCCCTACAGTTCCGTAAAAGTACCCTTTCTGAAAAATATGAATGGTGCATATTTTTCATTAAGACAGTATTCCGCATTTCATGTTTTTTCTCTTCCCATCTGCTTCAAAACGGGAGGCAGCTGTTCCAGTCTCCAAGACAGTTGCTCTTTTGCACCACTGATTTCATCAATGTAACGACAAAACCAAACTGGTCATGTCGAGTGCAAATAAAGCTTCAATTTCCTCAATTTTGTTTGTCCTGTTAAAAATGGAGTGTGGAATGCGCACATGCCTGCCTACTGACTGGCATACAAGCTGGTTGAGACGCACAACAAGAATGTTATTCCTTCAGCCTGCGTAGGACTAGCTGTGCCAATATGTCTTAAAATTGATGCAATCATGCATTTGTGCCATTAACGGACAAACTAATAGGGACCGATAGACTGGTAGACCAGTAGACTGGTAGAGACCAATAGACTGGTAGACCATCAGACTGGTAGACCGTCAGACCGGTAGACCATCAGACCGGTAGACCATCAGACCGGTAGACCTTCAAGGTCCGAAATTACGTATAGCCATCAGACATGCAAGCCAGTAGCTTGATGGAATTTTTGACTGGGCAATGCTACAAGCGTAGTTTAGCAGCACGACGAGCGAATGACTAATGCGTTGATGTCAAGTCTCTCTATGCGGCAGCCGCCAACTGCATTCGCACGAATGCTTAAGCGGTTAAGTGAAGCAGGGGATGGTTCGAACGCTACACGGGAATGGTAAATGCACTGACGAAACCTACAACACTGGAGAAAGTCGGTCAGCGTCGAACTTGCTCCCGTCTCCCAACAGCGCAGCGCAGAGCACGCTTTGTTCTGAATGCTTACGCAGCAAGCCCTCTAGTTGGAAGTGCTCAGACGCTTCGCGCTTTGGCGCGATCCCTCCCCCATTTCTCTTCCGAGCCCGCGTAATACCAAACAGAGTAAATACATAAAAGGCGGGGGACTGGCGGCCCGGGGACTGTGTAGGGGACTGGCGGCCCGAGTGATCGAGACGCAGCGGACCTGACAGCGGCGCTACTGCTGCTCCGCGAAGGACGCGGGAAGATGTGGAGGCGCGCTGCGGAAGGGTAGGCGTATATCTTCGCAAGGGCAGAGAGCCGCGTATTTCTGTGCTTGATCTTTCTTTAAGCATTCGTATGATGTATCCAGTATCATATTTGAGTCCCCAGCGCGAATTTGGCTATGCTAAATGCGCAAGCATTTCTATGCGTACTTAACGAGGAAAACCGACCGCCCACCCGTCCATCACGTGAGACGATCGCTTTTAAGATAGGTCACGAAGCAGTGAGCGTATACATATTTGTGCTGCCTCTCGCTTGAACGCAAACTAAGCCGCGAAAACACGGCGCTCCCCCCACAAAGCTATCAGCACTCGTTGCACTCTTGCCCTTTTGCAGATCGGTTTCAAAATAGGGTCCGCGCGTCTTTCTTGAACGTGAACAAAGCGGCGGGAACACAGCGCACACCAAGACATCAGCATTGACGCACAATCTGCATCATGATTACTAAAACTTCCACGAGGATCAACAAGGCGCTGAAGAGCGGCACGGGCATTAATGACCGGAACGTCGTCAGGTCATCTGGCTCCACCACATCCAGTACTTTGCTCGCGTCATCAGTTCACCGTCCGCTGTAGTTCGTCTCGCCGCAGCGCTGTCACTAGTACTGGTCAGATCAAGCTTCGTAACATTGATAATGATACTGGGCTGTGTGGAGACGAGCAAGTGGCACAATCCTTGCACCTACTCAAGCTACTACCACAATGGCTCTGCATGATTTTTTTTCTTTTGTGTTTAGGTCGCTTGAATAAACAGAATTTGCACAGACTTGCTGACACAATATATTCTTCGCTCAGGGTTCTCTCGGGCTCAGAGCCACTAAAATAATACCCAAACAAGATCACTCGGACGTAGACTCACCCAACTATATTTACTAGCATAGGGTCGGTCAGGCTCACTCTCCAGTATTGAACTGAACCGCTCTCAATAAGACTCCAGCTCAGCAAAATTTCACTCGGGCAGGCCCTCATTCGCACTCAGACTCACCAAAATAAAACTCAGCCACATGGCTGTTGCGTGCATGCGCCAGCGCCGTGTGCTAGTATTGACTCGGGTACGTGTTTATCTTTCTCCGCTGACCGCATTTGCTTCGGCTAACACAAGGTTAAGCCTTATGGCTCAGTGCAAAACGCGCCTGCATGTGTCGGAAGTTTCTCGAATGCTATCGATGGTTCTGTACGTTGTCTTTTGTCGCCAAACGTCGCTTATTGTGACTGTATGCGCGACACGAATTGCACAGTATGTTACAGAAGACAAACGCGCACTACCAATTACTCTGGAACCCTGGATGACTCATGTATAAAAGTCGACTCCCTTACCCCGCAGATCAGATTTCGATAATCGACATATGTGTTCGCCGCAAGCACGCAAGCACGCCGCAAGCACGCCGCAAGCAAGTTACACGCAAATGTGCTTTGCGTGTAACTTGCTCACCAACAGGTTCACCAATAAAAAGCTAATGTTCTTCATTCACATTTATGCGACTGTTTTCTTCATCGTCACTACAGCAGGATATCTGGCGGATGTGTATTTCTATTCATGTACCGGACGCTCTCGTCAACGCCACACACCGGAAGCAACACCACCATTGCCGCAGGTTACCACGGAAGCGGAAGGCTAGAAGAACTGCCACCACAGGATGGGCTTATACCTGAGGCGACCGTAAAGATCATGGCAAAGTTAACAACCACAATGGGAGCGCGAGCGTCATCTCGTGCTGCGAAAGCCCAGGGAGCCACCGACGCTCCCTGACTCATCGTTTGAAAACAAGAAAAACTGCCTGGAAACGTATCAAAGGGTTGCTAGATTTAAATACTGGAACCGAGACGACAAGCTACGTCATGTGTTCTCGTGGAAGACACTGCCATAACGTGGTTTGAGAATCGAGAAGCCATCTCAACATCGTGGGACCTATGTCGCCGTGACATCATACAGACTTTCACGCGCATCGTGGGCGAAGAGCGAAAGCCAGTTTTGCTGGAAACTCGAGGACAAGTGCCCAATGAGACCAGCATAATCTTCACGGAAGAGATGGCCAGTCTTTTCCGACACGCCGAAGCGGCAATTTTCGGCGAGAAAAGACCGTCGCAGAGTTTTTGACCGAGGAAACGACGATTCAAAGGATACTGGAATTGCACACCCGCCAACACAGTCGCCACGTGCTTTCGCTGAATAGCGAAATTCAAGGGCTAGGCTCCGACGAGTTCACAGAGACCATTGGAGCCGTCATACGCGTACTCAGCTGCTCAGGAGTTTTTTTAAATAAGCCTCAAGCAGCATCCATTGCTGATACCGCCCGAGAGGAGACTCACGACTCACATGGAGCCACCGAATCACCATGGCCTCAGCCGGAATCAATGACTTACGCCGCCTTAACAGCGGTCACGCTCCATTCCGCGTCTGCGCCTGGGCCCAGTGACGCCGCACTTTCCTTGCTCGGCGCCGCAGCCGCCAGCTCGCCCTCCCGTCGTCCAGCACAATAACCCAAGCAATACACATGTGTGACACTTCGCAAACCACCGCTCACTCTGCTACCAAAGCGGAGAAGTGGGCTGCGCCTACTGCCGGTACCCATACAGCGACTTGGGACTGCGAGGCTTCGCAGTCAAAATGCCACGTTCACAGCTTGGCGAGCGGCCTTCTGATATCGCCGGCTATGTCACCCCAACAGAGTGGAGACCCCAAAGTTGTTCACGTTCGCCGTCACCAGGACGTTAGTTGTCGCCGCAGCAACAACCGCGCACAAAGCCTGGCCGTGGCCGGTCAATGAGCCCATATTCGGAACACTACAAGAAGCAACCGATGCAGGTGCAATTGCTGTACCTAAAAATAGCGAAGATCATCCCCCGAAAACGGGGATGCCTCAAGATATATATCGATGATGCAGGAAGAACAAGCCGCCATCCAGACGAAGCCTCGAAGCCAAGGACATGCCGGCAAAAGAATACCTCAGGACGTGACGTACGAGCTACAGAACAACGCGATGCAGTCATGATGTGACGCTACGACCAAATTTCAATGCAAGATGAAGAACCTCTGTCCTCGACGTGCTTCTCAACGACCGAAGCGTCCCCGATCAAGCGCACACAGGAGCCGACTACTCCGTCATCAGTGGACCCTTCATTGCCAACTGAAGAGAGTCAAGACTTCACCGGACGACTGTCAGATCCGTACAGCTGGAGGACAGCTTATAACGCCAAATGGAAATTGCACAGGAAGAGTTACAGTGCATGACTTGGCTCACACTGCGACCTTCATTATCCTTCAAGAGTGCTCGCTCGACATCATTTTCGGCACGGACTTTCTGCACCTACACTGCGCAGTCATTGACCGAAAGTGGCAGCGGGTAACGCTTTCCACAGGCCAAGCGATAGCACCGGAGACGATTTCCAGTCAGGGTTCCTTGAGAGTAGTTGAAAACTGAGTCAGCATCCTGCCTCGCTCCAGCACGGACGTTTCAGCCGACACCTAAACACCCGCAGACGCAGAAGGCGTCATCGAGAGACATCAGCGTCTGCTGCTCGATCGTGAAATTGGCGTCGCAATAATGATTGCTGGACTGCATGGATGAAAAGCAAAATAGATGCTGACCAACTTCAGCCATGAGTTCAAGCACGTCAACAAGGGCACAATGAGCGCATATATCCAGGAAATGGTAGAAACCGGCAACGCGTTTGTCCTTGCCGATAAGGCGACATCTACCCCGAAAACAATAGTTCCTGAACCAAATTTCGTCGAAAATTCAAGTCTCGCTGTGAGGAAGCAGCAACAGCGCAGAAGTGTTCTTCGACAATACGAAGACTGTTCTTTGACGTCATCTAGGATTTGACATACACCAATAAGAAAGCATCACATAATAACCGACGAGTGCGCTCGACCACTCTGGCAGAGACCTTGAGTTTGAACGCAAGAACGTGAAGCTATAAGGCAACAAGTCGATGAAATGCTGCGTGACGACATAATTCAGCCATTGAAAAGCTCGGGGGCATCTACTGTACTTTTTTTGACGAAAAAAGACGGAAACCTGCTTCTCTGTGTCTATTATTGTCGGTTGAAGACGATTACACCAAACGATGTACACCCCCTCCCACTCATTCACGAAGCATGAAATCGGTTCTGCAACGCTGAATACTTATCGTCGATAGATCTCAAGGCTGCCTACTGGCAAAAAGAAGTCGACGAAAGGGATCGCAAGAATACCGTCTTAATCACGCCAGACTGCCTCTACGAGCTGAAGGTCATGGTGTCTGGATTGTGCTCGGCCCCTGCAACGTTGCAGCGCGTGATGGACATGGCTGATGGACACGAGCAAGGGTTGAAGTTGCGGACCTGTCTCGTCTACTTGGATGACGTCCTGGTCTTGGCCAGGAGTTTCGGCGATCACATTGCGCCGCTTGAGACAGTACTACAGGGCATCAAGTTATTAGGGCTTGCTCTGAAGCCAGAAAGGTGCTGTATCGCTTTGGATGAGCTTCTGTGCTTGGGCAACGTCATCAGCACAACTGGAGATCCGCAGCAGAGATCTGCCATCGCTAGATTTCCACAGTCCACTGACAAGAAAGAAGTTTGCCGATTTCTTCGCTTGTTTGCCTATCACGGGCCCTTCATGAAAACCTTTTCGCGCATCGCCAAGCATTGACCATACTTACGAAATCGGGTGCCGAGTTAAAGTGGGAAACGCCGAAAATCGAAGCATTAAAAGAGCTTAAACGGCGCCTCCAGTCTCCAGTAGTACACGCCCTTTTCATTGAAGATGCCGACACCAAAGTTCAACACCGACGCAAGCAGCGTAAGCCTCAGCGCTGTCCTAGTCTGCAGGAAAAACAGATTTCCAAGGGCCATTGCTTACGCTAGTCAATCGCTGTCCACAGTGGAAATCAATTATTCTACGACGGAAAGAGAATGTCTTGGCATCATTTGAGGGCTACCTCAACATAAATAGTCACGAAGTATACCTCAAGTATGTCGCGAAGTATAAGTTCATGCATACGCAATGCTTTTTGGTATTGGTGGGAAAGACTTAAAGAAATTGAGAACCTGTCTGTAACATCATTTCATCTTCCTTTTTTCAGATGCTCGCATGAACTAACAGCTGGGATTAACACTCGGCGTGACGTGTTTCCTATTGCCAGTTTTCGCCGAGTGTGTGCTCTTGTTGAATTTATTTCTGCAAGCTTCGACTATCGCCGACTGCGTTCGCCGCTATTGTTGTGCCTTGAGTGCAACTTGCTTTTGTGGGCGCAGGTTCGCCCAATGAAAAGTTAGTTTCGTCATTCACAGTATTCCGACTGTTTTCCTCATTGTCGCTACAACATGACAATAATATTACGTTTTTTTCCCTTTTTTGTATTGGCATAACAACCGACTTAGACGTTGAATTAACACAAATACAAAATTCTAGTTCAGAGGCGAACTTCATATGAAATCTGATTTTTCCCGGCGAGCATAATAGTCCTGCTGGCTCAGAAACAAACGGTGCTTTTGTCTCGCATGATGCCATGTCCGTAATTTGCGCCAGAGCGGCTGGACATTGCCAGTGGTCAAAGTATAAAGCTTGTCTGGTAAATAGCACACATCGCTGCTAGCTAAATTGGATCACATTATTCAACTGAAAAGCCGCAGCAAATACTTTTCCGGCAGTAAGCATGTCGTTATTTTTACAATGCATGCCTATGGATAGCGAACTAGACGGTACATGAACGTATGTAGCGAGTTCTTTCGCCTTTTTAATAAACCGCTAGCGGTGGTTTCGAATGGCGAATGCTTCAAGTTGGCTACGTGCATTTAACGGAGAGAATTTGTCGGAATGCAAGCAAACTAAGCAGCTGCGTGTTAATCGATTCAACTTTTCTGCTGCGCTTATTCTTCACTATCAGTGCAACAGCTCGATGTCGTGGACATTGAGCTAGAGCACTTACGCTGAAGGTTGACTGTAAATAAAGTCGCTCGACTGTCGTTTCAATGCGCGAGCTGAAGAACAAAACAGACAAGTTTTGGTGTACTGTAGACAAGGTCTCTCTGATATATATACACGTTTCTTCTTGATCTTGAAGTTTGGTTTTCATAATATGCTACCTGTCTCGACCAGAATAACCGGCATATCGCGCATAGACCAAGTGAGTATCCAGTGATGTAAGATTTACCAGAGGGACCTAGACTGACACTACCGACATACCTTGCGTTGACTTTCTAGTGAGAATCGAAAAAATAATATAAAGTGGACAAATCCCTAACATCTGTCTACGTATTTATCGACCGAATACACATGCCAGGATAACATTGTTGTAAAAAAAAAACGGAGGAAATTCCTTCTTGGTAAGCATACATGCACGCGAGCTTACATATATCTATCTCACAGACGTATTTGGCGAAGTTCATGCCTGAGTGGATGTTGGCACTGTGCACTTCGTGGCATAGCCAAGATGCAAGAATTTATCCGCAGCAACTTCCGAAGCGCTTCCAAAACGTGCTTGCTTATGAGATGCAAAATTTTCGCGCAAAAGGAAGAAAAAAATGATGAGAAGACTGCAATATTTACGCAAAGATTGAGGAAAAATAACGTAACGACAGCAGTTGTAAAGTTCACACACGTCAAAAATGATCTTACTCTGGGTGTATTTCTTTGTTCTGCATTGATATTCGCTTTCACTCGTTCTATTTTATGACTCCGTAGATCTTGAGCGTGTATTCGCAACCTCCGTATTGGGAGTGCGGCGGTAATAGAGGGGCCAATTGCTTCCCCGAGCAAAGTGTACGAACCATACTGACTGATGGCAGACGCTTCCATCGCGGATAATTCAAGCGCGTTTTTAGACTTGTAGGGTCCTCTGGGCTGGACATCCTCCCCGTATGCATGGTTACCTGACTTAGTTAACTTAGATGCTCGGTTGCAATTGTCAGAACTTCGAATCCTCCGAGTTTTCTTCATCTTATTTTTAGAAATCTCAAGATGGTAAGATGGAATTCATCTCCTCCAGTACAGTTTATTTCCTGGCTTGTAGTGCTGCCTGACAATGGCACAGGTGCCGTGAACCAGTCGGGCTAGACTAATCCTGGTGCAATCAAACTATCAAGACCCACTTAGAGTCATCAAAAGATACTTCCTCACCAGAAGAAAAATTGGCCTCCCTAGTGCCATATTCGGCCACTCGCTGCCAAATGACTCATTCGATCAACCAATGGCCCTCAGTCCCCAGCAGCTGCGGAACACCTGACAAAGCTGGTGGTCAGATTTCTGACGACACAGAGAGTGCTAAGCATCTCTAGAACCAAACAGACCGCCAATGAAAACTGATCCTGGCGACATTTACCACACAAACTCTCTCGAGCGAATCAAGCTCAGCGGGACATTTTGAGAACCAATCAGACAATGTTTGGGATATCATTAGCCTTAGTGAGGTTAGAAAAAATGGTGGGCTTATACAGTGCTGACTAATGGCCATGTGCCCTCCTATAGACGACTTCCAGATAAGAAGCAGTACGGAGTACGATTACTAATACATAATAAAATAGCGGTTAACATTGACGAATTCAACAGCACTAATGAAGCGGTAGCAGAAATCGTAGTAAAACTTTATAGGCGTGGCTCGAACCTGAACCGAACCTGAACCTGAATCTTGTGACAGCGTTATCAATTTCGACTTCAGGTCGATGACTGCGCCATGTTGATTCAGGAAGTCCATGCCGAGAATGACGTCTCGTGAACACTGTTGGAGGACAACGAAGGTGGCAGGGTAAGTCCGGTCATGAACGGTAATTCTTGCCGTGCAGATTCCAGTCGGCGTAATGAGGTGTCCTCCAGCGGTCCGAATTTGGGGGCCCTCCCATGCAGTCTTAACCTTCTTCAACTGGGCGGCGATGTGTCCACTCGTTACGCAGTAATCGGCCCCTGTGTCGACTAAGGCAGTGACTGCGTGGCCGTCGAGAAGTACGTCGAGGTCGGTGGTTCTTTGTCTGGCGTTCCAGTTGGGTCTTGGCGTCGGATGACGGCTGCGTCGCGTTGAACTGAAGCTGGAACGTCGCGTCGTCAAGTCGTCTTTCATCGGCGTAGTCTTGGCTTCCTGATTTCGTCGGGACGGCGGCGTGTCGTTATGTCGTCGAGGTAGTTTCTTCGGTGTCTTCGTCGGCGGCGGAGGATCTTCGTCAGTTCGACGAACAGCAACCGCACCTCCATCGGTTGCTGCTTTTAGTTTTCCGGATATGGGCTCGCTGACCGGCCCCGGGCCGGGCCAGTGTATGGTCGGCGCTGCGGCGACAGGTAGCGGCCTGGTGATGGCGAACGCGACGGTCGTCGAGAGCTGCACTGAGTAGCGGCGAGGTAATCGGCGATATCGCGGGGGCGTTCACCTTGCTGCGGGCGCGGAGCGTTCACGGCGAAACCTCGCAGTCCCATCTCCCGGTATGGACATCGTCGGTAGACGTGACCCGCTTCTCCGCAGTGGTAGCAGAGCGGGCGGTGGTCAGGAGCGCGCCAAATGTCCATCTTCCTCGCGTAGGTGCGCTGCGCGACGGGTGGTCGTGCTGGCGGTGGCGGCGGCGGACGACGGAACTGCGGCGTGACAGGGCCCTGGCGCCGTCGCGGAGGGGGACCTTGACGGCGTGCGACGGAGGCGTAGGTCATCGCTTAAGGCTCCGGCTGGGGCGAGTCAGGGGCTACTCCAAGTTGTTGTTGGAGCTCCTCACGCACGGCGTCGGCAATCGAAGCCACTTGAGGCTGTGATGGTGGGAACAGCTTTTGTAGCTCCTCCCGCACGACCGCTCGGATAGTCTCGCGCAGGTCGTCGGTGGCCAGTGATTGAACTCCGGCGTAGTTTGTCGAGTTCGTGCGGCGGTCGAATTGCCGGTTTCGCACCCAAGTGTCTTCTCGATGCTGGTGGCCTCGCGAAGAAAGTCGTCGACGGTCTTCGGTGGGCTTCGGTCCGCTTCGGAAAAGTTCCCAGGCCGTTAAGGTGGCTTCTCGGTTCTCGAGCCACGTCCTGGACGCGTCTTCCAAAGCGAAGAAGACATATCGCAGTTTGTCGTCGCTATTCCAGTTGTTAAATGCAGCGACCTCTCGTACATCTCGAGCCAGGTTTCCGGGTCCTCGAATGTTGAACCGCGGAACGTGGGGGGCTCCCTGGGCGGTTGCAGCACGACGGGGGATGCTGGGGCTGCCATTGCGGTGGACTTGGTGGCAATTTTCCTGCTCGTCTCAGGTAGAAGTCCGTGCTCTGGGGGCAGTCCTTGCAGTCGGCGGCTAGCACGCTGGTCTTGGGTGACGTTGGTTTTGTCCTCGGGCTTCGGGCTTGGATCGCGGCTTTGCGGCGGCGTTCGGTACATGAACGCACAAGCACCTCCACCAGATGTCACGTGGTCGTGACGTCAAAGAACGCAGTAGCAATACTGTGAAGGGCAAAAACTTGCTTTTATTGGGCGAACCTGTGCCCACAGAAGAGGCTACACTTAAAGCACAACGAGAGCGGCGAACACAGTCGTCGATCGTCGTAAATCTGATCAGCGGGTCAAGCGCGTCGGCTTTTATAGAGCAGTCGTCGAATGTTCCAGACTAATCGTTCAGACCTGCGTGCCTTCCACAAAGTTCTACACCATTCGCGTTACGCGATGAAATCAGATAACACAAGGTTCGGCGACAACAGACAGCCGGGTAGAAGCATCGATAACTTTCCAGAAACGTCGGATACATGCAGGCGCGTCCCTCGCTGTGCGATTACAGTTAAGCGGCGAAACGTGGTCGCCCGATGAAGATAAGTACACGTTCATTAAAATGGCTCGCTACTGCTTTAGGCAAATTTTGTTTAGTGTCGTCCACGCGGTGACCATTGAGTCTTGTATGAATGTGTTGTCCAGTCTCACCTATGTATTGTCTGCTACAAGCGCCACATTCTAGACAGTAGATTACGTTGGTTTATGAGCAGGTGAAAGGCTTAGTTACATTGCTTGCGTAATTCGACGCTGTACTTTCGACGCTGTATATGGAATATGTTTGCATGTAGAGCACCTGGGGCAGCAACTGGGACCGGTTCTCAGCTTCGTCTTTGTGCTTAGTTTGGCAAGCACAAGAATATCTTTAAAATTTGAGTGGCATCTCTAGCCTACCCTGGACAGGTCAGGAAAAATTTTATTAGGTTTCTGGTTGCTGGTGAGAATTGGATAATATTTACTGAGGATGTTATTCAGGTTTTGGAGTGCGTTTGAGAATTTAGTACAAAGAAGAGGTGTTGTTGTTTTTGAGTTTGACTCGATCAACTTTGGTTGCAGCGGTGGAGGCGTTTTGAAGGTCGCTGTTTGGGTGATTCCTGTTTGACAAGGTTTTTTTAGGGTGATCGAGTCTATCTGCGCAGTCTTGGTTTTCAACGCAAAAGGGACGTATTCGTGTGGCTCGGCCTTTAAAGATGTCTTGTTTGCAATGTCTGGGATGGTGGTTCGTATATTCTAGGTACTGTTGTTTGTAGAAAGGTTTCCTATACAGCGTTGTCGTGAGTGCCCCATTGTCAATGTATATTGTTTCGTCCAGAAAGTTGATGTGCTCATTTGAGAATTCTGATGTTAATTTTAGTGTTGCATGAAAGGGGTTTATTAATGTTATATATTTATGTGGACGGTATTGTCCATGTCCGAATATTATGAATATGACGTCTATGTGTCGTAGGTATGTGTGGGGCTTGACAGTGCAGAGCGATAGGAAATCTTTTTCTCGAATCCCTATAAATATGCTCGCGTAGGTTGGTGCAAAAGGCATACCCATGCTTGTACCATGTATCTGTAGGTAGTAACTTTCCTCAAATTCGAAGTAGTTATGTGTTAGAACTAATTCAAGGAGAGACAAGTAGACTGCAGTAGCGTGGTATGCATTGTGTTTAGACAGCCTTTGTTTTATCGAAGGTAAGCCATCAGGGATTGGAATGTTGGTGCGCAGGGCCGTGACGTCTAGCTTTACAAGAATGTTGTTGTGGGCTATGGTGCCTTTAGTAATAATGTCCTCTATAATTCTCAGCAAGTGGGGCGTACTTTGTGCAAATGACGGAAGTGCTTTTGGCAAATCATCAAGGAAGTGGTTAAGGAATGTGGAGATGCTCTCTCTCGGGGTGCTGTTGTTTGATACTATCGGGCGACCTGGGATAATAGCGGTGTATAGTTCAGTGGATGTAACTTTATGAAGTTTGAGAAGGACGTAGGAGCGCCCGGCAGATTTGTTGCTTGGTTTAAGAAATTTGTGTTCTGAAGAGGTTATCCATTGATCAGCCAAAAGTGATTTCAGCCTGGTGGTAATTGTCACTGTGTAGAGTAATGTCGGATTGTTATCTAGATTGCGGAAATGCTCTGGGTTGTTTAGTTTTCTCTAAGCCTCGTGCATGTATTTTTCTACTGGCCAAATAACTATACATTCATCCTTATCTGCTTCCTTGATAATGTTGTCATTCCGGCAACTAAGATTTGAAATGATATGGCTTTCTGACGCAGTTATATTCTTAGGTCGCTTAGGTGTCAAGCATTGGCTTATAATTTCTTTACTGACAGTTTGAAGGTATATGTCAAACTCTATGCCTTGTTCTAGTTCGGGAGTCCAAGTGAATTGGGCTCTATGTGGTGTCGTCCTGGTATAATAGCTGTCCTGGTATAATATTTTAATGGTCGGTGTTCGTGTTGTCCACTTCTCTTGTGGCCTGTCTGCACGCCTCACCTTTTTTGGAATAATGAATCCTTACCAACTAGCTCAGCTGTCTGTCTTTCTAAGTCGTCCTGGTGTGTTGTGTGTCTTCGAAAATGTGTCTGTTACGCATTCGTCGGGAAAATTCTGAGAAGTGCTTGCGAAGCTCGAATTCATTTATTTTGTTGCTTGTGGGACAAAAGCTTAGGCCCCTGCTGAGTACACGCATATTTCTTTTGTACTTAATATTTTTGAAATGTCTACAACATTGTAGTGGTTTAATTTTTATGGAAGTTTCCGTCACGTCTGGTACTTCTAAGCTCGAGGTCCGTCTTGTCACCGTGTGGCGGCTGTTTGCCTGGAAGGTTGTTTTCTTATTAAACTTTTCTTTTCTTCTTCCTTTTTCATTCAATTTTCTAGACTGCTTTTCGTCGCAATGCTTTAAATCTCTCTTTTCATCTGGTGTGAGAGCTATGTTAAGAAATCGGTGGCTATAACTTTCGATTTGTTCTTCGTAGTGTTCCTTGAGGATATTAGAAAGTGGAAGAGAGGCGTGTGCAATGTTGTTTGCCAGTTTGCACAATGGTTTGGTGGGAGTGTTCCTAGAGCTGGTACTGCCTTCACTGTTAGACCTTTAGGGATTATGTCTTTCACTGTGTAGATTGTGTAGGTTTTCAGATGGGAGTTGAAGCTCGCATATATTTTGGTAAAAATTCTAGCCTGTAGGAATTCAAGGCTTCGTGGCAAAGAAGAGTTATTGATTTGTGATGCCTGCCATTTATTTGTCTTTTGCAGGGAGGTTAGCGTGAGGTGCTTTTCAGTTTGGCAGGTTTATTACCGAATCCCTGATTTAATTCGAACTGGGTTTCTGTTTGCTATGTGCGTGAGCAGACAGGCGTGTAGGGGGCTGTGTGAAAACTTCGGTAGTGGGTTTCTGTTGTCTGGTACAGTTGTGCCTGTTTGCACTTTGATCAATATCGTGTTTGGTGTATTGTGTGTCTTGTGGCTCTTTTCACATTCCGCTGTGTGTGTTCCAAGTGTTCTTGAGGTGACTATTGCCCTTGTGCAGTGGCTTGTTTCACATTCCGCTGTCTGTGGTCCGAGTGTTCCTGAGGTGACTGTCGCAGTTGTGTTCTGCGCGGTGGCATGCGGGGCAGAGTCGGTTGGGGTGGTTTTTGAGGTGATTTAAAGAGTTTTTCCGTACTTGTCTTCAATAAAGATTTGATGTGTTCGAAGACTAGCGTTATTCATCTGCAGTTTAAGTGGAAACCATCCCAAGCTTGGTGTCCATGCGGCGCTTCGTGTATTTCTGCGCGGTGCATCGTGCCAACCTTCTTCTGCAAGTGTTCTAAGAGGAAAATAATGAGTTGAGCTTTTTAGTCTCCTCATTATGCTTCTGAGGGCATTAGTTTGGTGGATTATTGCCCGGTGTTTGTTTTGTAGGCGCGGAGTGACAGTTGTTACGGTTATATGTGCGGTTGGGCGAGTGGCTTGAATAGTTCGTATTACGACGTTCATGGTCTCAATCGTTTCCGCGGCGCTTTGTATACTGAGGCTGTTTGTGCCTACATTGATAATGAAGTGTGTGGTGTCAACAGGCGTATCACAAACTAGCGGGAGAATATCTGATGTTTGCGCCCCACTCAGGTGTCTTATGTATGGGGCATGTGGGCGTGGTGGGAAGGGTTCATTCAGGTAATTGTACTCTCTCCAAGGATTTCTATATGGGCAAAGGATAACAAGGGGCGCTTACCTTGTTCCGTCATTGTCAGCTGGCATCGAGATCTAAATTCAAGAAAGGGGCAGACAGATGGAATAACACACTGCGGTGAAAGCCAATGTTACCTGAGGTTACGTGAGGTGAGTTTGCAGTATAGATAAACATGTAGCATTTATAAACTCTTTCATCCAACACTAAAATTCAGATTACAATCCTCAACTGAGCGTATAAACTTTCTCGACACAACAATATTGGCACGCGCTAGTTACGCTAGAAGTCGAGGAAGAAGAAGTGTGCGTGGCAGCTGCTGCAAAAAACGAACTGTAAACGGCCGTTCGCTTAGAACTGACTGACTGGCTTTTCCTCTCGTGACAAACTGGTGGAGGTGCTGGGTACGCATCCATCGTATGCCTACCGGTCCTCAACCAGAAGCTACCGACGCCAGTACCTCGGGGACGGCAGAAATCTATCGAAGCAGCCGTCGCCTCCAAGGTCTTCCACCGCAATACAGCCCCCTGGCAAGCTCCGTGAGGAAGATGTCAACAACTACCGCAAGCCAAACCGAGGGTATCCCAAATGCTGCCGTACCATGCATTCTCAACGCGCCTCGCACGCCTAACCCGTTCCATGGTGACGCCTTTGAGGACGTTGAAGACTGGTTGGACCATTTCAACCGGGTCGCCGCCTTTAACGACTGGGACGATCGCCGTAAGTTGAAGAACGTCTACTTTTCCCTTTTAGACGCGGCGAGAGTATGGTACGAGAACCACGAAGCCTCATTTACCAGCTGGCAGGAGTTTTACCGACTGCTTTGCGAAGCCTTCTGCACTCCCGAACGAAAAGAAAGAGCCGAACAGGCACTGTCTTCGAGGTTCCAAATGCCAAACGAAACCGTCGCCATGTTCGTCGAAGACATGACGCGATTGTTCCGTCGGGCCGATCCACTAATGCCAGAAGACAAGAAGGTGCGTCTGTTATTGCGAGGCGTAAAGGAACAGCTTTTCGCGGGCCTCGTGCGCAATCCGCCTACAACGGTCTCTCAGTTCGTTCGTGAGGCAACAGTTATGGAACGTATTCTTCGGCTGCGGCTCTCGCAGTATGAACGCCAGACCACCATGACTGCTGCATGCTCTCTCGTACCGGCAAATGATGACAGGGAGTCCCTTACCGAGCTAATACGACAAATCGTTCGAGAAGAACTGCAGAAGTCCTATGCATCAGCTCCGGCACCTCCCAGTGCCGCGGTTCTTACAGATGTCATTCGGGAAGAAATCGGCAAAGTGGTTCATCCCTCGCCTCCAACACGACCCGAACCTCCCACGTTCTCGTACGCGGATGCTCTTCGGGCTTCCGCGTCGTCGACGGGCCGTTTTTCGCAGCCGCCTGCTGGGATTTCTCGACGCTCCCCAATTCCAATCCACCGCACGAATCCGCAAGCACCTTTTCATCCTGGTCTGCGCAAATCTACAGTATGGCGCGCCCCCGACAACAGTCCGTTGTGTTATCACTGCGGGGAGGCTGGTCACATGTATCGCGACTTCCAGTACCGACGGATTGGTCTGCAGGGATACCATCCGGACGCCCGTTGCCCGCGCTATGGCGAACGCCCGCACGACATCGAGCAATACTTAGAAAGTAACCGGCTTCCTCCTGCCCAACAGCGAAGACAGTCCCGGTCGCCTTCACCTCGTCGGTACGCGTCACCAAACCGTGCTCGACTTGCCTTTGATTCCGCTGGAGTTAACGGTGGAAGCCCGCGCCGGGGAAACTGAAAACGGCGACCTCCGGGGGTGAGGCCGCTGTCATGCGAACCGTCAAATATCCTCCGCCGACGCCATCCCCTCGCGACGTACCGCTGACGCCTTCATTCGAAACTGCAAAAAGAACTTCTGCTGCTATTACTGCTTCAATCGACGGTTATCCGGTAACTGCACTTGTCGATACGGGAGCTGACTACTCGGTTATGAGTGCTTCACTGGCCACTCGGCTACGCAAGGTGCTGACAGCGTGGGACGGCCCACATCTGATTACGGCCGGAGGACACCTCGTGTCACCCATTGGACGATGCACCGCCAGACTTGCAATTTCTACATCGACTTTTGTAGCGTCTTTCCTTGCGCTGCCCCAGTGTTCTCGGCTAGTTATCCTGGGCATGGATTTTCTCCAGGAATATGGGGCGATCATTAACCTTCGTGACTTGTTCGTGACTTTTTTTAACGATGTATCTTCGGATTCGAGTGTGGAGGATGAACATCACCGCACGGCTTTACGCGTGGTCGATGACTGCGTGACGTTACCGCCTCGCAGTAGCATCTTCGTCCTTGTTGAATGCCCCCAAGAACAACTAGGAATAGGCATCGCCGAAGGTAACCTCGCCATATTGCTGGATCGCGATGTCGGCGTCGCACGAGGTCTCGTTGAGCTCCAACATAGGCAAACCACGATTCTAGTTACCAACTTCAGTGGCGAATACAAGCACTTTGCGAGGCATACCACCATGGCCTACTTTGAAACGGTGGCCGAGTCCAACGCCTGTGCTTCGGTAACGACAATCCCGATTCCGGAACCCAGCGATGTGGACTTGACCAGTCACATCAACGTCAACCCACAGCTAGACCAAAACGAGAAGGAGAGGCTCCTCACTCTGCTATCGTCATTTAGCGACTGTTTCGCCACCACGTCGAAGGTCAAACAGACTCCTTTAATCAAACACAGAATCATCACTGAACCGACCGTCCAACCTGTTCGCCAACACGCTTATGGCGTGTCGCAACGAGAACAGGATGCTATTCGTCATCAAGTTAAACAAATGCTCGACGATGATGTCATTCAACCATCGACAAGTCCTTGGTCTTCACCTGTTGTATTAGTTAAAAAGAAAGATGGTTCACTACGATTCTGTGTCGATTACCGCAAACTGAACAAGGTCACGAAAAAAGATGTTTACCCACTTGCTCGAATTGACGACTCCTTGGATCGCCTGCGACATGCCCGTTACTTTTCTTCAATGGATCTGCGTAGTGGGTACTGGCAAATTGAAGTTGACGAACGGGACCAGGAAAAAACGGCGTTTATAACACCCGACGGTCTCTATCAATTTAAGGTTCTCCCTTTTGGATTGTGTTCCGCTCCGGCCACATTCCAAGGCATGATGGACACAGTTTTATCTGACCTCAAGTGGAACTCGTGTTTAGTCTACTTAGACGATGTAGTTGTTTTTTCCACCACGTTTGAACAACACATCCAGCGGCTTGCGGCGGTTCTTCAAGCTATGCGCACCGCCGGCCTCTCCCTGAAGCCCGAAAAATGTCACTTTGGCTACGAGGAGCTCAAATGTCTAGGTCATATTGTCAGCAGCACCGGTGTGCGCCCTGACCCTGACAAAGCCACGGCAGTCGCTCTGTTCCCGATACCGAAGACAAAACACGATGTCCGCCGATTTTTAGGGCTTTGCGCGTATTACCGCCGTTTTGTACCCAATTTTTGTGAAATTGCCGAACCATTGCAACGACTCATCAAGAACGACGTCACATTTGTTTGGGGCCCGGCACAATCCGACGCCTTCCACGACCTTCAGCAACGTCTACAGACACCACCGATCCTTGGTCACTTTGACACCGAGGCTGACACAGAAGTGCATACTGATGCTAGTAACGTTGGTCTCGGAGCGACACTCGTGCAGTTTCAAGCTGGTGTTGAGCGCGTTATTGCGTATGCCAGCCGAACCTTGTCTGCTGCTGAAAAAAACTACTCAGCAACTGAAAAAGAATGTCTGGCAGTCATATGGGCTATCCAGAAGTTCCGCCCATACCTGTACGGACGCCCCTTCCGTGTCGTCAGCGACCACCACTCTCTCTGCTGGCTGGCGAATCTCAAAGATCCTTCAGGCCGTCTCGCAAGAGGGAGCTTTCGGTTGCAGGAATTTGATGTGACCATCGTCTATAAGTCTGGCCAGAAACACACTGACGCCGACTGTCTCTCCCGCGCCCCCGTCGAACCCGCACCACTAGATACTGACGACGATTCGGGTTTTCTTTGTACTCTTCCGTCTTTAAACCTTGCTCAACAGCAGCGCCAAGATTCCGATCTCCAGCCCTTGATTGAATACCTTGAAGGGAGCCGCCCACAACCCCCACGGCAGTTCGCGCGTCACTTGTCATCTTTCTGCCTACGTGGCGACATCCTATACAAGCGGAACTTTCACCCTACGGCAACCGCTTTCCTGCTCGTTGTTCCCGCTACTCTTCGCGACGACGTTATGCGTGTATGCCACGACGAACCAACGTCCGGGCATCTTGGTTTCACGCGTACTCTCGCGAGGATCAAGCAGAGGTACTATTGGCGACAACTCACAAAAACCCTGAAGCAGTACGTCAGAAGTTATCGAGATTGCCAGCGTCGCAAAGTTCCACCACTGAAACCAGCCGGTCTGCTTCAGCCTGTCCGACCTCCTTGCTCACCTTTTGAACAAGTCGGGATGGATTTACTCGGCCCGTTTCCCAAGTCTTCGGCTGATAACCGCTGGATCGTCGTCGCCACCGATTACCTCACTCGATACTGCGAAACACAAGCCGTTCAGCGAGCTACTGCTTCAGATGTTGCTAACTTCTTCATCAAAAATATCGTCCTTCCACATGGTGCTCCCGCTGTCGTCATCACAGACCGTGGTACGGCCTTCACTGCCCAGTTGGCCCGAGATATCCTGCAGCTGAGCGGGACAACGCACCCTACGGCAACTGCGTATCACCCGCAGACTAACGGTTTAACTGAGCGTCTCAACAAAACGATTGCGGATATGCTTTCCATGTATGTTGCCACGGACCATAAAAATTGGGATGAACGGCTCCCGTATTTGACATTCGCGTACAACACTGCCCTACAAGAAACCACCGGGTTTCCTCCTTTTCGTCACCACTATGCTCGACGTGATGCTCCTACCAACTTCGTCGCAACCTACCGCACCAGATACAGACGTCTTTGTTCAGCGTGCCGAAGCAGCGCGGCACCTTGCGCGGCAACGAATTCTATCCCGACAAAGTCAAGAAGCTCGTCGATACAACATATGCCACCGAGACGTCACATACAACCCGGGAGATCTTGTATAGGTTTGGACCCCTATACGTCAGAGAGGCCGGTCAGAAAAATGTTTGCGCCGATACTTTGGACCCTACATAGTTTTGCGTCGTCTAAGTCCTGTGAACTACGAAGTTATTCCAGCCGACAGTTCGCACCACTCCCGTCGACCACGTTCCTCTGATATTGTTCACGTTACCAGGATGAAGCCCTACCATTCGCGCTGACTCTCATCCACAAACTTTGTGATGCGGCCCCTGTCGTCACGTCCGTTGTCTTTCTCATTTCTTTTATTTTTTTCTTGTGGCATTTAACCTCTCCCCAACTTTATTTATTTATTTTGTTTTATTATTATTAATTTTTTTGGAGGGAGGGGTAATGGCACGCGCTAGTTACGCTAGAAGTCGAGGAAGAAGAAGTGTGCGTGGCAGCTGCTGCAAAAAACGAACTGTAAACGGCCGTTCGCTTAGAACTGACTGACTGGCTTTTCCTCTCGTGACAATATACATTGACAATGGGGCGCTAAGGACAACGCTGTATAGGAAATCTTTCGACAAACAACAGTACCTAGAATATACGAGCCACCATCCCAGACATTGCCAACAAGGCATCTTTAAAGGCCAAGCCACACGAATACGTCGCATTTGCGTTGAAAACGAAGACTGCATAGATAGACTCGATCACCCCAAAGAAACCCTATCAAACAGCAATCACCTAAACAGCGGCCTTCAAAACGCCTCCACCGCTGCAACCGAACTTGATCGAGCCGAACACAAAACAACAACGCCTCTTCTTACTACTAAATTCACAAACGCACTCCGAAACCTGAACAACATCCTCAGTGAATACTACCCAATTCTCACAAGCAATCACTAACTTAATAAATTTTTTGCTGACCCGCCCAGAGTAGCCTACAGACGCCACACTAAATTTAAATATATTCTTGTTCATGCCAAACTAAGGACAAAGACGAAGTTGGGAACCGGTCGCAGTGGTCGCTCCAGGTGCTCTATGTGCCAACATATTCAATATACTACTACAGTAAAAAGTACAGCTTCGTATTGCACACACAAGGTAACTTCGGCTTTCACCTGCAGATCAAGCAACGTAGTCTACTGTCTAGAATGTGCCGCTTGTAGCAAACAATACATACGTGAGACTGGACAACAAATTCATACAAGACTCAACGGTCAGCTCGTGGACGACACAAAAGACAATTTGCCTAAAGCACTAGCCAGCCACTTTAATGAACATGGTTATATATTTGACAAAGTAAGGCTTTATACACTCTGAACAAATTTCCGTTTAGCTCGCGAAATGAAATATAAGGAATCATACCTCATACACTTGATTGCATACACCCGACGGGAATTAATTTGGCACGTGCCAACTTAGAATCCTTAAAATCGGTAAGTTAAATCTGAAATTCTCACATCATCAACCAAGACACAAAACACATTACGCCACCAGCTAACCTTAACTCTTAACCTCATCTATTCCTGAATTTCGAAAACTGTTTCCTCCCTACTACTCATTTTAGTATACTCTTTCATGTTTTTTTACGTTTATATCAACTGTACGACCCCCTTTTCCTATGTACACCTGCCCCCGCCAGCTTCTGCACACGTCATCCACCTATTTGTTATTCTGGTTTCGGTTCCCTACCTCTCTTTTCTTTTTTTGTCTGTTTTATTATGCTTTTCAAACACTCTCACCAACACAATCCGAAGTCCCAGACGTCAGTATACCTTTTTCGGCGCCGCAGGCACACAGGGTATCGATATTTTGGTATACCGCCGTAATGACACCTACGTTGATCTACTGGGGTTAACGTCCATTGAAAGATCATGCCGCTGCCATCCAGTTACCCCTTGCAATGCACCCCAGACTCCTTGTCGCCATCTTAACTGCTTCAATATTACTCGACGCATTGCTGCTATGCCACTCAAGTGGCTCTTTCAATTCGTTTTTTTGGGGGGGGGAGGGGGGGGGGGGGCGTCTTGTGGGTTACTCTTGCACTGACCGCATCACCGGCTCTTCTAATGCCACAAGAACGTGCCGCCAACGACTTCCTGAATGCTCCATAACCTCTCGCTTCCCCAACGCCCTTTCATGTCCCCCTTCCTTTTTTTCTTGTTTTTTCTCCCGTTTTCTTTTTCCTCTTGTTGTCCCTTCCCATTTTTGTCACCTTGCTTTCGTTTCTTTTCTCCCCGCCTTCCCACTCTCCCGCTCTTGTGTCCTCATCTTTATACCGACGCTCACAGATGTCAGGCGACAGCGCTCATCACCTTTGAAGTCTCTCCCTTTCTAACTAACCGCCACCGACAACACCCACACGTCACGTCACTGCTCTAAAACTAACATGCCGAGGATGACGAGGCCACCTTTGACGAAGATAGGTCTTCCAATGAAAACGTTGGCCAGCTTTTCTGATGCACTTTATCCCTGTTTGCAAACTTTACATCACAGTGTGCTGTTCTAACTGTAAGCGCCTTTCTTGAGTTGGGACTGTAGTACACTATGTCATTCATGTAGGGGTATTTTCTAGGTTGTATTTCGGGAGCGGGAATGACATGCGAGGATGAGAAGGCCTGAACGAAGATGTCATTTAACAATTCAATGCATGCTTGGTCGGGGACTGCGTTTTCGTTTGGTCAGATAAGACCTAGCTTTGCAATGTTGCAATACAATTTGCAATACAACTTCAGAATGTATTACTGTTAAAAAATTATGGGGGTTTACGAGCCAAAATCACTTTATGATTATGAGGCACACCGTAGTTGAGGACGCCGAAAATTTCGACCGCCTGGGTTTCTTCAACGTGCACCTAAATCTAAGTACACGGGTATTTTCGCATTTTACCTCCTTCTAAATGCGGCCGCCATGGCCTTCTTACCGTTACTTTTCAAGCGCTTTGGAAGGGCAACGTTGTATTTAGAAAACTTCGAAGATATTAAGGCAGCAAAGTACGTAGCGGCAACGGCATTCCACGAGAACCAGCGTGCAGGTTTTAGTAACAGTTTAGCCATATGAAAGAGGCGTGTCTTTTTTAAAACTTAGTCTGTTAATGTGTCTGTTATACCATGGTGTGTTCTTGTTACAGTATATAAGTCGCTCTGGAATATAGCGATTTAATAAACCAGAAACGTTTTCTTTAAAGAGGCGCCAATTTGTTTCGACAGAACTGTTGAGATGGGCAAGTGTAAACGTCTCAAGAAAGGATGCACTTTAGTTGTTTATTGCCAAGAAGATAGCCTTATTATAATCTTTTATTTGTTTATAACGTTTACGTTTTAGCGGTGGTGATATAAGGGTTGTAAAGTGTAATTTATCGTGGTCGCTTAGTGCAGGTTACTATATCCGCGTTATCGCAGATGTAATAGGTGATGATGTCCGCAGAAGATCGAGTAATGATGATGTAGTGCCTGTTACACGTGTTGGAAGATCTGCCCTTCTACTAGAGCGAAGTGAGAACGAACAGCGATAAAATTGTTAGCCTAAATGAATGATCCATGCTCGCGGCAACATACTTGGAGGACGAGTTCGAGGTGGTGAACCAGGCCAGGGCAGCAGCAAAGTGCAATGGCTACCTGGACTGAGAAGGTCACCCGCCTTGAGTGAGGAAAGAATTATTTCTCCCCGATTTGGATTAATAAACGTTTGTTCTTTGCCTTTTATCTCATTAAGTGACTGTCTACAAAACGGAAATGTGCTCGACCAGTTTGTCAGGAATGTTAAAGTCACACAGAAGAATTATATTTGCTCCGGGGTATCTCAGACTTCATTGAATAAAGAATTTATGCAGGTGATCACAATATCAACCATTTGAAGAAAGCCCGTCGCAGACGCCCAGGATAGTTCTTTTGAAATTATTCGTCCAAGACCAGACAGAATAAATTTAAGTAATTACAAATACATTGCCACGGTAAAAGATATAAATGAAAATATATATAAAAACTATTCACAGCGAGCTGCAGCACTGCCAAGATGGCTGCAGCACTGTCAACGTCGTATTTGTGACATTGGTGGCAATCTCGTGACAATATTAAAGCACTCAACGTTTCCACTAACAGCAAACAATACACCGCCCAGAATTCTGTCAGTATGGTCGGTAGAATGCACAGTGATTTTTTACGGCAATAAAACAATCCCTGTTTTATTATATAGGCGCAACGCTTTCGTTATCGCTATTATGTCAGCATCTACGTGAATAATTTATAAGAAAATTCGCTCCTTTATGAAAAAAACTGGGATTACTAGTAAATACAAGAGAGATAACCTGTTTTGAGGAAATGTGAGCATCTCCGTTGACATTTCGCTATTGCAGTTCTGTAAAACACAACCACAGCGGAAAATTCGAGGCATGAAATATCTGCTCTGTTGTGTTATTTCATAGACAGCATCCATACGTAAGCTGTAGCCGTAATACTTTATTCCTACGATTACTGTCTTCTACCGAAGCCCGTAGAGTGCAATAATTCTTTTACCACATTCCGTTAATCAACGAACGCCAGTTGGTCGAAATTTCTGGAGTCCTCCACTACGGCGTGCTTTATATTCAGAAAGTTGTTTGGCCCCTAAAACCCCATAATTTTCTAAATATATTTCGTTAACTTACATTTTATATATTGTATTGCCTTACAGTAGTCTACCTCAATGAAGACACTGAAGCGATTACTAAATTCAAAGCAAGATGGTAGTTTCGAAACGTAACTAAC
The DNA here is from genome assembly GCF_023375885.2 of Dermacentor andersoni. Lineage (NCBI taxonomy): Eukaryota > Metazoa > Arthropoda > Arachnida > Ixodida > Ixodidae > Dermacentor > Dermacentor andersoni. The sequence continues at coordinate 35,495,645 of NC_092818.1, forward strand.
CTGCAGCGGGAATAAAACAAGTGTGAACCTATCATATTGTCGGTGCATCCGCGCCATCTGACTGCAGAACACGCCGCTTGGCTTTAGGCGACCCGCTGCTTTCGCTGCGAATGCTTTCGCGGCGGCGTAGTGGTCAGAAGAAGATACGTGTGGGGCGTCAATACAGGTATAGATAGGATGAGAACTTTGATCCGGACAATGTTCAGAGGGAGCGGGTTCTGCGAATTGGTCGTCAACGGGAGCATGGACGATTGCGTCGCCACGCGAATCCAGCGGAACAGTGCACCGTAAACCAGTGTCGAATGTACCGAGTAACTACAATGTGCTCATTGTAGTTACTCAAGTTGTAGCATTGTCAATGCTAATGACAAGTGTAAACGTATGATCATGTCGTTTCGTCGGGGCCCTCTGATTGTCCAGAGCACGCCATTTAGCTTTACTTGTTTGCCTGTTTTCTGTATCGATGATTTCGTCCTTGCGTAGTGGTAAGATGAAGTAGCGTGCGGGGGCGTTGTTCCAGATGTGGATTGGGTGAGGACTTTGATAAGGACAAGATGTAGAGGGAGCATGTTCACCGAACTGGACGTCCACGGGAGCATGTACGATTGGGTCGCCACGCGAATCCAGCGGAACAGTGCACCAGAAGCCAGTGTCGAAGATACCGAGTGACTGCAGTCTGCAGAGAGAGTAGTGTGTGTGTATAATCTTGTCGCTGCATCCGTGCCCTCTGACTGTGCAGAGCACACGGCTTGGCCTCAGGCGTCCCGCTGCTTTCGCTGCCGATGCTTTCGTGGCTGCGTAGTGGTCAGCACAAGATACGTGTGGGGCGTTGTTCCAGGTGTAGATTGGGTGAGGGCCTTAATGCGGACTATTTTTAGAGGGAGCAGGTTCTGCATGTTGGTCATCCATGGCAGCATGGACGTTTGGGTCGCCACGTGAATCTAGCGGAACAGTGCACCGGAAACTAGTGTTGACGATACCGGGTGAGTGATGTCTGCAGAAAGACAAGTGTGAGTGTATCATCTTGTAGGCGCATCCGTTCCCTCTGACTGTGCAGAGCACGCCGCTAGGCTTTAGGCGTACCGCTGCTTTGGCTGTCGATGCTTTCGCGGCTGCGCTCTGGCGAGTAGAAGATACGTGAGGGGCGTTGTTTCAGATGTGCATTGGGTGAGGACTTTGATGCGGATAGATTATAGAAGAGGCATGTCGTTCTGTGAATTTGTTGACCAATGGAACATTGACGATTGGGTCACCATGCGAATCCAGCGGAACAGTTCTCCTGAAACCAGCGGCGCAGGTACCGAGTGACTGCCCTATGCAGAAAGAGACGTGTGAGTGTGTAATCTTGTCGCTGCGTCCGTGCCCTCTGAGTGTGCAGAGCATGCCGCTTGGATTTAGCGAATGCTTCTTTCGCCGTCGGTGCTTTCGCTGCTGCGTAGTGGCTGGCAGAACATACGTGTGGGGGGTTGTTACAGGTGCGGCTTGCGTGAGGGCTTTCATCGGCACAATGTTCAAAGTGAACAGGTTCTGCGTAGAGGTCGTCCCCCGGAGCATGGCCGATTTGGTCGCGACGTGAAATCAGCGAAACAGTGCAGCGTAAATCAGTATCAAAGATAACGAGTGACTGCAGTCTGCAGAAAGACAAGCGTGAGTGAATCATCGTTTGGTGCATCCGTACCCTGTGACTGCGCAGACCACGCCTCTTGGATAAAGGCGTGCCGATGCTTTTGCGGGCGATGCATTCGCTGCTGCGTAGTGGCTGGCAGAAGATACGTGTGGGGCGTTGTTACAGGTGCGGATTGGGTGAGAGCTTTCATCGGCACAATGTTCGGAGTGAACAGGTTCTGCGTAGAGGTCGTCCACCGGAGCATGGACGATTTGGTCGCAACGTGAATCCAGCGAAACAGTGCAGCGTAAACCAGTGTCGAACATAACGAGTGACTGCAGTCTGCAGAAAGACAAGAGTGAGTGAATCATCGTTTGGTGCATCCGTGCCCTGTGACGGCGCAGACCACGCCTCTTGGATTAAGGCGTTCCGCTGCTTTTGCGGGCGTTGCATTCGCGGCTGCGTAGTGGTCAGCAGAAAAGACATGTGGGGCGCAGTTACAGGCGTGTATTGGGTGATGACTTTGATCTGGACAATGTATAGAGGAAGCAGGTTCTGCGAATTGGTCGTGCACGGGAGAATGGACGATTTGGCCGCCACTTGAATCCAGCGGAAAAGTGCATCAGTAACTAGTGTCGAAGATACCAATTTACTGCAGTCTGCAGAAAGACAACAGTGAATGTATCATCTTCTCTGCGCATCTCTACCCTCTTAGTGTGCAGAGCATGCCGCTTGGCTTTAGGTGTCCCACTAATTTCGCTTTCAATGCTTTCGTGGCTGCCAAGTGGAAAGCAGAAGAGACGTATGGCGCGTTGTTACAGGTGTGAATTGGGTGAGGACTTTGATCCGGACAATGTATAGAGGGAGCAGGTTCTGCGAATTGGTCGTCGACGGGGGAATGGACGATTGGGAAGCCATTTGATGCCAGCGGTACAGTGCACCGGATACCAGTGTCGAAGATACCAAGTGACTGAAGTCTGTAGAAAGACAAGAGTGATTTTATCACCTTGTCGGTGCATCCATGGCCTCTGACTGTGCAAAGCACGCCGCTTGGCGTTAGGCATTCCCCTGGTTTCGCTATCGATGATTTTGTGGTTGCGCAGTTGTCAAATGAAGATGCGTGTGGGGCGTTGTTCCTGATGTGGATTCGATGAGGACTTTGATACGGACAAAATGTAGAGGAAGCATGTTCACTGAACTGGTCGTAAACGGGAGCATGGACGACTGGGTCTCCACACGAATTCACCGGTAAAGTGCACCGGAAACCAATGGCGGAAGTACCGAGTGACGACCACTACGCAGCCGCGAAAGCAGCGGCGCGCCTAAGGCCAAGTGACGTGCTCTGCACAGTCAGAGGGCGCAGATAAAAAGACCAGATGATAGACATACACTTGTGCTTGTGCACACTACAGTCACTCGGCGCCTTTGACACCGGTTTCCGGTGCACTGTTCCACTGTATTCGCGTGGCGACCCAATCGTCCACACTGCAATGGCCCACCAATGCGCTGAACCTCCTCCCCCTACACTTTGTGCGGATCAAAGTCCTCACCCAATCCACACCTCGAACAACTCCCCACACAAATGTTCTGCTGACCACTACACAGTCGCGAAAGCATCGACAGCGAAAGAAGCGATATGTTAATCTAAGCGGCGCGCTCTGCAAAGTAAGAGGGCACCGATGCAACGACAATATGGTACACTCACACTTCTCTTTCTGCACACTGCAGTCACTCGGTATCTGCGACACTGGTTTCCGGTGCACTGTTCCGGTGGATACATACGTCCATACTCCCGTGGGTGACCAATTCGAAGAACCTCCTCCCTCTACACTTTTTCCAAATCAAATTTTTCACCCAAGCGACATCTGGAACAATGCCCCACATGTATCTTGTGCTGACCACTACGCAGACGCGAAAGCATCGACATCGAAAGCAGCAGTACGCCTAAAGCCGAGCGGCATGCTCTGCACAGTCAGAGGGCATGGATGCACCGACAACATCATACACTGACATTTTCTGCACACTGCAGTGACTCGGCATCTGCGACACAGGTTTCCGGTGCAATATTCTGGTGGATTTGCGTGGCGACCCAATCCTCCATGCTCCCGTGGACGATGAATATGCAGAACCTGCTGCCTCTACACTTTGTCAGGATCAAAGTCCTCACCTAATCGACAACTGGAACAGCGCCCCACATGTCTCCTCTGCTAACCACTACTAAGCAGTGATAGCATCGACAACGAAAGCAGCGGGAGGCTAAAGCCAAGCGGCGTGCCCTGCACAGTCACAGCCCACGGACGCACCGACAAGACGACAGGTTGACACTTCACTCTTCACACTGCAGTCACTCGCTACGTTCGTGAATAATTTCCGGTGCACTGTTCCACTGGATTCCTGCGGCGAAATAATCGTGCATTCTCCCGTTGACGACTAGTTCGTTGAACATGGTACCTATACACTTTGTCCGTATCAAACAACTGACGCACTCGACTTCTCGAACAACGCCCCACACGCATCTTCTTTTGACCACTACGTGACCACGAAATCATCGATCGCAAAAGCAGGGAACGGCTAAAGCTAAATGGCGTGCTCTGGAAAGTAAGAGGGCACCGACGAACCGACACGATCCTGCACTTATAATTGTGTTTCTGCACATTGCAGTCACTCAGTATGTTTACCAGTGGTTTCCGGTGCACAGTTCTGCAAAATTCGAGTGGCGACCCAATGCTCCATGCTCCCATGGACGACCAATTCGCAGAATTTCCTCGCTCTACACTTTGTCCGGATCAAAGTCCTCACACAAAACACATCTGGATCAAGCCCCACACGTATCCTCTGCTGACCACTACCCAGTCCTGAAATCATCTACAGCGAAAGAAGCGATACGCTAAATCCAAGCAGCGTGCTCTGCACAGTCAGAGGGCACGGATGCAGCGACATGATGATACACTCACATGTGTCTTTCTGCATAGTGCTGTCACTCAGTCCCTTGGCCACTGGTTTCCAGTGCACTGTTTGGCTGGATTTACGTGGCGACCCAATCGTCCATGCTCCCTTGGTATACAATTTCGCAGAACCTGCCTCTTCTACAATCTGTCCGGATCAAAGTCCACACCCAGTCGACATCTGGAAGAATGCCCCACATGTATCTGCTACTCGCCAGTGCGCAGCCGCGAAAGCATCGTCAGCCAAAGCAGTGGGATGCCTAAAGCCTAGCGGCGTGCTCTCCAAAGTCAGAGGGCACGGAGGCACCGACAAGATGATACACTCACACTTGTCTTTCTGCAGACATGAGTCACCTGGTATCTTCAACACTAGTTTCCGGTGCACATTTCCGTTGGATTCACGTGGCGACCCAATAGTCCATGCCCCCGTCGTTGACCAATATGCAGAACCTGCTCCCTCTAAACATAGTCCGGAGCAAGGCCCTCACCCAATCAACAGCTGGAACAACGCCCCACACGTATCTTCTGCTGACCACTACGCAGCCGCGATAGCATCGACAGCGAAAGTTGCGATACGCTAAATCCACGCGGTGCGCTCTGCACAGACAGAAGGCACGAATGCAGCGACAAGTTGATACCCTCAGACTTGTATTTCAGCACAGTACAGTAACTCGGTACCTTCGCCACTGGTTCCCGGTGCAATGTACCACTGGATTCACGTGGCCACGCAATCGTCCATGCTCCCGCGGACGACCAATAGGCTGAACCTGCTCCCCCTAAACATTGTCCGGAACAAAGTTTTCACCCAATCCACACCTGAAACAACGCCCCACACGTCTCTTCTGCAGACGACTACGCAGCCGCGAAAGCATCGACAGCGAAAGTTGCGATACGCTAACTCCAAGCGGCGTACACTGCACAGTCAGAGGGAACGGATGCAGCGACAAGATAATACACTCAGACTTGTCTTTCTGCACAGTGCGGTCAATCGGTACGTTCGTCACTGCTGTCCGGTGCGCTGTTCCGCTGGATTCCTGTGGCGATACAATCGCCCATGCTTCCTTGGTCGACAAATTCGGAGAACCTACTGCTTCTACAATTTGTCCGCATCAAAGTCCTCACCCAATCCCCACCTGTAAGAACGCCCCACACTTATCTTCTGCTCACCACAATGCAGCCGCGAAAGCATCGACAGCGAAAGCAGTCGGACGCCTAAAGCCTAGCGGCGTGTTCTGCACAGTCAGAGGGCACGGATGCACCGACAAGACGATACACTCACACATGTCTGGAGTCACTCGGTATCTTCAACACTGGTTTCCGGTGCACTGTTCCGTTGGATTCACGTGGCGACCCAATCGCCCATGGTCCCGTGTACAACTAATAGGCAGAACCTGCTTCCTCTAAACATTGTCCACATCAAAGTCCTCACCCAATACACACCTGTGGCAACGCCGCACAGGTCTCTTCTGCTGACCAGCATCGACAGGGAAAGTTGAAGCATCGACAGGGAAAGTTGAGATACGTTAAAGGCACAGATGCAGCGACAAGTTGTTACACCCAGACTTGTCTTTCTACCAACTTTAAGGACGCCTAAAGCCAAGGCGCGCGCTAGGCTCCTCCAGGCCGCATGGATGCACCTGCAAGTTGATAGGTTGACACTTCATTCTTCACATTGCAGTCACTTCGTACGCTCGACACCGATTTCTGGTGCATTGTTCCGCTGGATTCGCGTGGCGACCCAATCGTCCAAGCTCTCATGGACGACCAGTTCGGTGAACATGCTACCTCTACACTTTGTCCGTATGAAAGTACTCACCCAATCTACATCTCGAACAACAGCCCACTCGCATCGTCTTCTGAGCATTACGCTACCCCGAAATCATCGATCGCGAAAGCAGGGGAACACCTAAAGCCAAATGGCGCGCACTGGAAAGTCAGAGGGCACCGACGAACCGACATGATCATACGCTCAAAATTGTGTTTCTGAACATTGCCGTCACTCGGTATCTTCGCCACTGGTTTCCGGTACACTGTTCCACTGGATTCGAATGGTGATACAATCGTCCTTGCCCCCACGGACGACCGATTCGATGAACCTCCTTGCTCTACACTTTGTGCAGATCAAAGTCCTCACGCAATCCACATCTAGAAACAACGCCCCATACATACCTCCTGCTGACCACCACGCCGTCGAGAAAGCATCGACAGCGAAAGAAGCGGGACGTTAACTCCAATCGGCGTGCCCTACACCGTCAGAGGGCACAAATGCAGCGGCAACATGATACAGTCACACTTGTCTTTCTGCCCAGTGCAGTCACTCGGTACCTTCGCCGCTGGTTTCCGGTGCACTGTTCCACTTAATTGGCATGGCGATCCAACCGTTTATGCTCCATTAGTCGACAGTTTCGCAGAACCTGCTGCCTCTACCATTTGTCCGGATCAAAGCCCTCACCTAATGCAGGTCTGGAAAAACGCCCTACACGTATCTTCTGCTCACCACTTTGCAGCCGCGAAATTATCGACAGCGAAAGCAGTGGGACGCCTAATGCCAAGTGGCGTTCTCTGCACAGTCAGTGGGAACGGATGCACCGACACGTTGGCACACTCACACTTGTTTTTCTGCAGACTCCAGTCACAAGGTATCTTCGCTACTGGTTTTCGAAGGACTGTTCCGCTAAATTCGCGTGGTGAATCTAACGATCATGCTCCAATTGACGACGAATTCACAGAACCTGCTCCCTCTACACTTTTCCCTTATGAAAGTCCACAAGTGATCCACAGCTAGAACTATGCCCCACACGTATCTTCTGTAGACCACTGCGCAGACGCGAAAGTACCGACAACAAAAGCAGCGGGAGGCTAAAACCAAGCGGCGTGCTCTGCACAGTCACAGCCCAAGGACGCACCGACAAGATGACAGGCTGAGACTTCTTTCTTCATACTGCAGTCACTCGGTACGTTCGCCACTAGTTTCCGGTGCACTGTTCCACTGGATTCGTGTGGCGAAATAATCACCCATGCTTTAGATGACGACTAGTTCGGTGAACATGCTGCCTATGCACTTTGTCCGTATCAAAGTACTCACCAAATCTACTTCTGGAACAATGCCCCACACGCATCTTCTTCTGGCCACTACGCGACCACGAAATCATCGATAACGAAAGAAGGGAACGCCGAAAGCTCTGGACAGTCCGAGGGCACCGACAGCAGTCAGGATCATATTCTCACGTGGTCTTGACGTCAAAGAACACAGTAGCAGTACTGTGAAAAGCAAAACTAGCTTTTATTGGGCGAACCTGTGCCCACAAAACAGGCTACACTTAAAGCGCAACGAGAGCGGCGAACACAGTCGGCGATCGTCGAAAATCTCATCAGTGGGTCAAGCGCGTCGGCTTTTATAGATCAGTCGTCGAATGCTCCAGATTAACCGATGGGACCCGCGTGTCTTCCACAAAGTTCTACACCATTCCTGTCACGCGATGAAATCTGATAAAACAAGGTTCGGTGACAACAGAGAGGCGGATAGAAGCATCGATAACTTTCCAGAAACTTCGGATGCATGCAGGCACGTCCCGCGCTGTGCGACAACATTTGTTAGGCGGCGAAACGTGGTCGCTCGATAAAGATAAGTACACGTGCCAATACCCCCCTCTTAAAAAGCATCGACCCGATGCTGAATACAAACGAAAGTAATAAAGAAAACGCCCGTATCAAAGAAAACAACAAAATAAGGAATTTCGTTAGCGTGCGTAAAAGGGTTTCAGACGCACCACGTGCACTTCAGATCGTGCGCGGCGCTGTTGTGAATGCGAAATTCCGTCAGGCACGACCTCATAGTCGAGTGCGCCAATACGCCGAATGACCTTGTAGGGTCCGAAATAGCGGCGAAATAGTTTCTCACTCAGGCCTCGTCGGCGTATCGGGGTCCAAACCCAAACACGGTCGCCGGGCTGGTACTCGACGAAGCGTCGTCGGAGGTTGTAGTGTCGGCTGTCGGTTCTCTGTTGGTTCTTCATCCGTAGGCGGGCGAGCTGTCGGGCTTCTTCAGCGCGCTGGAGGTAGCTAGCGACGTCAGCATTCTCTTCGTCAGTGACGTGGGGCAGCATGGCGTCGAGCGTCGTCGTCGGGTTCCTGCCGTATAAACCAGCTTAACCGGCGTAATCTGTGTTGTTTCTTGTACCGCCGTGTTGTAAGCGAAGGTTACATACGGCAGGATTGCGTCCCACGTCTTGTGCTCGAAGTCGACGTGGTTTGAGAACCGGGAGTCGACCTTGACGACATGGGACCTCTTCTGTAGCGGCTTCCTGCGCACATTTACGAGCGTCGTGCGCAAGGAAAGGGCCGAAGCCATGCTGCACGCCCGAGTGCAGCTACCCAACGAGAACCTTGCCATCTTCACGGAAGAAATGAACCGTCTGTTCCGTCACGCTGACCCGGATATGCCAGAGGAGAAGAAAGTCCGCCTTCTCATGCGTGGTGTGAAGGAAGAACTTTTCGCCGCAATGATACGAAGCCCACCGAAGACCGTAGAAGAGTTCCTTCGCGAGGCCACCAGTATCGAGAAGACACTCGAAATGCGGAAACGGCAATTCAACCGCCGTACAAGCTCTACCCACTACGCAGGAATTCAATCACTGTCCACGGACGATCTGCGCGAGACCATCAGGGCCATTGTGCGCGAAGAACTGCGCTAGCTCTTGCCTTCGTCACAGCCTCAAGTGGCCTCGCTCGCCGACATCGTGAAAGAAGAGGTGCACCGATCGCTTGGAGTTCCTGAGGTGCAACCACAATCACCACAGCCCCAGACGGAAGCGATGACCTACGCCGCCGTCGCACGCCGTCAAGACACCCCTCCGCTACCGGGCCAGGGCCCTGTAACGCCGCAATTCCGTCGTCCGCCGCCCCCGCCACCAGTGCGCCCACCCGTCGCCCACCACACATACGCGAGGAAGACGGACATTTGGCGAGCCCCCGACCACCGCCCGCTCTGCTATCACTGCGGAGAAGCCGGCCATGTGTACCGCCGATGCCCATACCGCGACTTGGGACTGAGAGGGTTCGCCGTCAACGCGCTGCGTCCACAGCTTGGCGAGCGCCCACGTGACATCGCCGATTACCTCGCCGCTACTCAGTGGAGCCCTCGACGGCCGTCCCGTTAGCCGTCACCAGGCCGCTACCTGTCGCCGCAGCGCCGACCATACGCCGGCCCAGCCCGGGGCAGCTCTACGAGCCCATATCCGGAAAACTAAAAGCAGCAACCGATGGAGGTGCGGTTGCTGTTCGTCGAACTGATGAAGATACTCCGCCGCTGACGAAGACGACGAAGAGACCATATCGACGACATAATAACGACTCGCCGCCGTCCCGACGAAGTCAGGAAGCCAAGACTACACCGACGAAAGACGAATTGACGACGCGAAGTTTCAGCTTCAGTTCAATACGACGCAGCCGTGATGCGACGCCAAGACCTAACTGCAACGCCAGACAAAGAACCACTGACCTCGACGTGCTTCTCGACGGCCACGCAGTTACCGCCTTAGTGGACACAGGGACTAATTACTCCGTCATGAGTGGACACATCGCCGCCCGGTTGAAGAACGTTAGGACTGCATGGGAAGGCCCTCAAATTCGCACTGCTGGAGGACAACTGATTACGCCGACTGGAATCTGCACGGCGAGGATAACCATTCATGACCGGAATTACCCAGCACCTCCACCAGATGTCACGTGGTCGTGACGTCAAAGAACACAGTCGCAGTATAGTGAAAGACAAAACTAGCTTTTATTGGGCGAACCTGTGCCCACAAAACAGGCTACACTTAAAGCACGCCGAGAGTGGCGAACACAGTCGGCGATCGTCGAAAATCTGATCAGCGGGTCAAGCGCGTCGGCTTTTATTGATCAGTCATCGAGTGTTCCAGATTAACCGATAGGATCCGCGTGTCTTCCACAAAGTTCTACACCATTCGTGTCACGCGATGAAATCTGATAACACAAGGTTCGGCGACAACAGACAGGCGGATAGATGCATCGATATCTTTCCAGAAACTTCGGATGCATGCAGGCACGTCCCGCGCTGTGCGATAACATTTGTTAGGCGGCGAAACGTGGTCGCCCGATAAAGATAAGTACACGTGTCAATATGCTCACATATGTGTTTCTGCGCATTGCAGTCAATCGGTACATTCACCACCAGTTCGCTGAACCTGCTCCCTCTCCACTTTGTAAGGATGAAATCCTCACCCAATCCACATCAGGAACAACGCCCTACACGTATATTCTGCTGACCACTTCGTAGCCCCGAAAGCATAGACAGCGAAATGAGCGATACGCAAACTCCTAGCGGCGTGCTCTGCACAGTCAGAGGGCATGGATGCAGAGACAAAATGATGCATTCTCACATGTCTTTCTGCAGAGTGCAGTCACTCGTAACCTTCGCCACTGGTTTCCGGTGCAGTGTTCTGCTGGATTCGCGTGGCGACCCTATCGCCCATGCTCCCTTGGTCGACAAACTCGCAGAGCCGGCTGCCTCTAAACTTTCTCCGGAACAAAGTCTTCACCCAATCCACATCTGCAACAACGCCCCAGACGTATCTTCTGCTGACCACTACGCCCCCGCGAAAGCTTTGACAGCGAAAGCAGTGGGACACCTCATACAAAACGTTACGCTCTACACAGGCAGCGGTCACGAATGCACCGCCAGGACGATCCCACAAGTGTGGATGGGGTGATGACTTGGATCCATACAATGTTTAGAGGGAGCTGGTTCTGCGAATTGGTCGTCCACGGCAGCATAGCCGGAAACTAGCATAGGAAACCAGTGGTGAAAGTAGCGAGTGACTGCAGTGTGAAGAACGAAGTATCAACCTGTCAATCCTCTCGGTGAATTCGTGCCCTCTGACGCTCTAGAGCACGCCGTTTGGCATTAGGCGCCCGGCTGTTTTTGCGGTCGATGCTTTCGCGGCGGCGTAGTGGTCAGCAGAAGATACCTGTGGGGCGTTGTTGCAGATGTGGATAGGGTGATGACTTTGACCTGGACACAGTGTAGAGGGAGGAGGTTCAGCGAACTGGTCGTGCACAGGAGCGTGGACGAGTGGGTTGGCACGCTGATCCATCGGAATAGTGCAAAGGAAGCCATTGGTGAAGATACTTGGTGGCGTAGTGGGCAGAAGAAGATGCGTGTGGGGCGTCGGTAAAGATGTGGATTAGGTGAGGACTGTGATAGGGACAAAGTGTAGAGGAGCATATTCACCTGACTGGTCGTCCACGGGAGCAGGGACGATCGGGTCGCCACGCGAATGCAGCGGAACAGTGCACCGGAAACCAGTGGCGAACGTGCCGAGTGACTGCAGTACGAAGAATGAAGTGTCAACCTATTATTGTTGGTGCATTCGTGCGCGCTCACAGTCTAGAGCGCGCCGTGGGGCATTGGGCGTCCCACTGCTTTGATTGTCGATGCTTTCGCAGCAGCGTAGGGGTCAGCAGCAGATGTGTGTGGGGCGCTGTTCCAGATGCGGTTTGGGTGAGGACTTTCATCCGCACAAAGTGTAGAGCGAGGAGGTTCTGTGAATCGGTCATCCGTGGGAGCATGGAAGATTGGGTCGCCATGCTAATCCAGCAGATAAATGCACTGAAAACCAGTGTCGAAGATATCGATTGACTGCAGTCTGCAGAAAGACAAGTGTGAGTGTACCATCCTCTCAGTGCATGCGTGCGCCGTGACTGTGCAGAGTACGCCGCTTGGCTTTAGGCGTTCCACTGCTTTCGGTGTTGATGCTATCGCGTCAGCGTAATGGGCAGCAGAAGATACGTGTGGGGCGTTCTTGCAGACGTGGATTGCGTGAAGACTTTGATCCGGTCAACGTGTAGAGGGCGAAGGTTCTGCGAATTGGTCATGCATGGGAGCATCGGCAATTGGGTCGCCACGCGAACCCAGCTGACCGCAACGCGAACCCAGTTTACCGCCACGGATTTGGGTTCGCCACGTGAACCCAAATGCTGATGATGATGAAGTGCTGATGATACCGAGTGACTGCAGTCAGCAGAAAGACAAGATGGAGTGTATCATGTTGTCGGTGCATCCACGGCCTCTGCCTGCTCAAAGCGCGCCGCTTGACTTTAGGCGTCCCACTGCTTTCGCTGTCGATTCTTTCGCGGCTGCATAGTGGTCAGCAGAAGATACGTGTGGGGCGTTGTTCCTGATGTGGATTGGGTGAGAATTTCATCCGGACAAATTGTAGAAGCAGCAAATTTAGCAAACCGGTCGTCCACGCGAGCGTGGAGGATTAGTTCGGCATGTGAAAACAGCGGAACAGTACAACGGAAACCAGTGTCGAACATACCGATTGACTGCAGTCTGCAGAAAGACAAGTGTGAGGGAATCATATTGTCGGTGCGTCTGTGCCCGCTAACTCTGCAGAGCACGCCGCTTGGCTTTGGGCGTCCCGCTGCTTTCATGATTGATGCTTTCGCGGCTGCGTAGCGGTCAGCAGAAGAGACGTGTGGGGCGTTGTTACAGATGTGGATTGGGTGAGGACTTTGATCCGCACAATGTTTACAGGGAGCAAGTTCAGCGAAGCGGTCGTCCACGGGAGCGAGGACGATTATGTCGGCATCTGAATCCAGCGGAAATGTGCAACGGAAACCAGTGCCGAAGGTGCCGAGTGACTGCAGTCTGCAAAAAGACAAGAGTGAGTGTATCATCTTGTCGGTGCATCCATGGCCTCTGAATGCGCAAAGCGCGCCGCTTGGCTTTAGACGTCCCGCCGCTTTCGCAGTTGATGCTTTTGCGGCTGCGTGGTGGTCAGCAGAAGAGACCTGTGGGGCGTTGTTACAGGGGTGGATTGGCTGAGAATTTCACGCGGAGAAAGTGTAGAAGCAGCAGGTTCAGCGAAGCGGTCGCCCACGGGAGCGAGGAGGATTTGGTCGGCATGGACTGTAATCGCACAGCGAGGGACGCGCCTGCATGTATCCGACGTTTCTGGAAAGTTATCGACGCTTCTATCCGCGTGTCTGTTGTCGCCGAACCTTGTGTTATCAGATTTCATCGCGTGACACGAATGGTGTAGAACTTTGTGGAAGACACGCGGGTCCCATCAGTTAATCTGGAACATTCGACGACTGATCAATAAAAGCCGACGCGCTTAACCCGCAGATCAGATTTTCGACGATCGCCGACCGTGTTCACCGCTATCGTTGTGCTATAAGTGTAACCTCTTTTGTGGGCACAGGTTCGCCCAATAAAAGTTAGTTTTCTGTTTCACAGTATTGCTACTGTGTTCTTTGACGTCACGACCACGTGACAATATCAATACCTCATCGCCCACCTCAAAACGACGGGCCCTGGCTGTCCGATCATAATATACCTTGGCCCTCTGCTGGGCCTTTGCCATTTCTTCACCTGACAACTCCTGTGCCCTTCGAAAAGCATACGGCCAAACTCAAAAAGGCCGACTGGAGTAGTGACTGTGGTCTTCGGAACGTCGCTGGCTTCGACAGAAATTTAGTGGTACGCACTGATCAACTTAGGAGGTTGGCCACTTGGCCACAACCTCCTATATGAACAACACAATCAAACCCCGGCCCTCAGTCCCCAGCAGCTGCGAAGCAACTGACCACGGCGGCGGTCAGACCGGCGACGCAGCAGAGGGTGCTAAGAATCATTGGCTCCGGACAGGCCGCCATTGGAATATGAACCTGGCAACGTTTAACGCTAGAACGTTATCTAGTGAGGCGAGTCTAGCAGTACTATTGGAGGAATTAGAGGGCAGCAAATAGGATATAATAGGGCTCAGTGAAGTTAGGAGGCCAAAAGAAGCATATACAGTGCTAAAAAGCGGGAACGTCCTGTGCTACCGGGGCTTAGCGGAGAGAAGAGAACTAGGCGTCGGATTCCTGATTAATAAGAATATAGCTGGTAACATACAGGAATTCTATAGCATTAACGAGAGGGTGGCAGGTCTTGTTGTGAAATTTAATAAGAGGTACAAAATGAAGATTGTACAGGTCTACGCCCCTACATCCAGTCATGATGACCAGGAAGTCGAAAACTTCTATGAGGACGTGGAATCGGCGATAGGTAGAGTGAAAACTAAATACACTATACTAATGGGCGACTTTAATGCCAACGAAGGCAAGAAGCATGCTGGAGACAAGGCAGTGGGGGAATATGACAAAGGCACTAGGAATAGCAGGGGAGAGTTATTAGTAGAGTTTGCTGAACAGAATAATATGAGGATAATGAATACCTTCTTCCGCAAGCGGGATAGAAGAAAGTGGACGTGGAGGAGCCCGAACGGCGAGACTAGAAATGAAATAGACTTCATACTTTGCGCTAACCCTGGCATCATACAAGATGTGGACGTGCTCGGCAAGGTGCGCTGTAGTGACCACAGGATGGTAAGAACTCGAATTAGTCTAGACCTGAGGAGGGAACGGAAGAAACTAGTACATAAGAAGCCGAATAATGAGTTAGGGGTAAGAGGGAAAATAGAGGAATTCCAGATCAAGCTACAGAACAGGTATTCGGCTTTAACTCAGGAAGAGGACCTTAGTGTTGAAGCAATGAACGACAATCTTGTGGGCATCATTAAGGAGTGTGCAATGGAAGTCGGTGGTAACTCCGTTAGGCAGGATACCAGCAAACTATCGCAGAAGACGAAAGATCTGATCAAGAAACGCCAATGTATGAAAGCATCTAACCCTACAGCTAGAATAGAACTGGCAGAACTTTCGAAGTTAATCAACAAGCGTAAGACAGCTGACATAAGGAAGTATAATATGGATAGAATTGAACATGCTCTCAGGAACGGAGGAAGCCTAAAAACAGTGAAGAAGAAACTAGGAAGTGGCAAGAATCAGATGTATGCGTTAAGAGACAAAGCCGGCAATATCATTACTAAAAGGATGAGGTAGTTCAAGTGGCTGAGGAGTTCTATAGAGATTTATACAGTACCAGTGGCACCCACGACGATAGTGGAAGAGAAAATAGTCTCGAGGAATTCGAAATCCCGCAGGTAACGCCAGAAGAAGTAAAGAAAGCCTAGCGAGATATGCAAAGGGGGAAGGCAGCTGGGGAGGATCAGGTAACAGCAGATTTGTTGAAGGATGGTGGACAGATTGTTCTAGAGAAACTGGCCACCCTGTATACGCAATGCCTCATGACCTCGAGCGTACCGGAATCTTGGAAGAACGCTAAGATAATCCTAATCCATAAGAAAGGTGACGCCAACAACTTGAAAAATTATAGACCGATCAGTTTACTGTCCGTTGCCTACAAACTATTTACTAAGGTAATCGCAAATAGAATCAGGAACACCTTAGACTTCTGTCAAGCAAAGGACCAGGCAGGATTCCGTAAAGGCTACTCAACACTAGATCATATTCACACTATCAATGAGGTGATAGAGAAATGTGCGGAATATAAGCAACCCTTATATATAGCTTTCATTGATTACGAGAAAACGTTTGATTCTGTGGAAACCTCAGCAGTCATGAAGGCATTACGGAATCAGGGTGTAGACGAGCCGTATGTAAAAATACTGAAAGATATCTATAGCGGCTCCACAGCCACCGTAGTCCTCCATAAAGCAAGCAACAAAATCCCAATAAAGAAAGGCGTCAGGCAGGGAGATACGATATCTCCAATGCTATTCACAGCGTGTTTACAGGAGGTATTCAGAGACCTGGATTGGGAAGAATTGGGGATAAAAGTTAATGGAGAATACCTTAGTAACTTGCGATTCGCTGATGATATTGCCTTGCTTAGTAACTCAGGGGACCAATTACAATGCATGCTCACTGACCTGGAGAGGCAAAGCAGAAGAGTGGGTCTAAAAATTAATCTGCAGAAAACTAAAGTAATGCTTAACAGTCTCGGAAGAGAACAGCAATTTACAATAGGCAGTGAGGCACTGGAAGTCGTAAGGGAATACGTCTACTTAGGGCAGGTAGTGACGGCGGATCCGGATCATGAGACGGAAATAATCAGAAGAATAAGAATGGGCTGGGGTGCATTTGGCAGGGATTCTCAGATCATGAACAACAGGTTGCCATTATCCCTCAAGAGAAAAGTATATAATAGCGTTGTCTTACCAGTACTCACCTACGGGGCAGAAACCTGGAGGCTTACGAAAAGGGTTCTACTCAAATTGAGGACGACGCAACGAGCTATGGAAAGAAGAATGATAGGTGTAACGTTAAGGGATAAGAAAAGAGCAGATTGGGTGAGGGAACAAACGCGAGTTAATGACATCTTAGTTGAAATCAAGAAAAAGAAATGGGCATGGGCAGGACATGTAATGAGGAGGAAAGATAACCGATGGTCATTAAGGGTTACGGACTGGATCCCAAGGGAAGGGAAGCGTAGCAGAGGGCGGCAGAAAGTTAGGTGGGCGGATGAGATTAAGAAGTTTGCAGGCACGGCATGGCCACAATTTGTGCATGACCGGGGTTGTTGGAAAAATATGGGAGAGGCCTTTGCCCTGCAGTGGGCGTAACCAGGCTGATGATGATGATGATGATGACTGATCAATTTAATGAATCTTGATGTATATTTTGGTTCCTGCGAGGCGAGCGCCAAAGTCATGTATGTGGGGAAGGCGATATTGATCCGGAGCAGTGATGCCATTCGAACGTCATTAATCACCACAAGAAAGCCAGTCGCCACTGCCCTGCTTTGAAACCAGAAGGAGAGGTAAATAGCAATGGCTGGAGGAAGGACAAATAACGCCGTGCTGAAGCATGCTTTCCAACTCACAGAGCGGTACTTCCAATCTCCGTGAGCGAGCCAACGTGGACGCACGGCGCCATGTGGGCCAGCGTAGGTGATATGATGCGTCAGCTTGTGTTCCACGCGAAGCGCATCGGTTCAGTCCTTCGTGAGATGCGGGTACTCAGCAAGTGTGTTGTACATATAGACCGTCTGAAACGTACGCATACCAGATGAGGTGAGGTTGGACTTCAGGCCAAATACATCGAGGGATGTGATGTTATCTTCTAGGCGCTGATTGCGAACACTCAAATATAGGTTGAAATGGCTGAAGAAGTCTGCTCTCAGTAAAGCAAAGCTGACGTGGGCGATCATAAACACTCATCTGCGCAAGCGCCCGAGTCCGATGTCTAGCGTTATGGACCAGAGCCCATACGATGTTTACTGCAAGGAACGTGACTGTGGACTTGCGCGATGGCGACCTATAGCCGGGGCGGAAACGATAGACAGCTCGGCTCCGGTGTCGACGAAGAGGCGGGAGCCAGAGATGCAGTCGACTTTGAGGAATAGGTAGCTTGCGCGAGGGCCGATGTCGCGTGCCGCCGTTAGCGACTGGTCGGCGTGTTTCCCGTACACGAACAGAGCAGGCTGCAGCAACATGTTTATTGTTGGCGACAGCGACGGTGATAACCTGAAAACTGCCGCGGCGCGTCCTAGGTGCGCTTCAAGACTGTGAAGGCCAATGGTTGTGCCAAAGTTGGTCAGCATTGTTGCCACCCATCGTCAGCTTCTCCAGCGCACAGGTAAGATGGGCAACTGTCTCCTCCAGGTGCAGGAGCTGGTTTCCTTGCTACGAAGCTCTCGCAGCGGCGATAGGTAGCTGTGCCTCAGACGAGCAGTCGCATATGCAGTGAGCGGTTACAGCTAGCGGATCGGGACTCGTGCTGTCGGAACCCACCAGCACCATGCGTCCTGACAGTTGGAGGCACCGCAAGAACAGTGCGTGCAAAATTGTAAGCTGGCTCCCGTTTGTAGAGTTGCCAACCAGCGACTGAAGCATTCGGGGCAGGAGTTGTGACTGTTGTTGGTCACCGAGTTCCTCGCAAAGGAGCTGTTGAAGCTTACTTTGTTACGATGGCTCGAAACGCTGCAGGACCGCGCGTTTCAGGTCATCGTATGCTGAGGCCGAAGGTGTACCTGCTAACAACTTGTCCGTTGCATCGGCGGTGTCGGAGAGTAGCGCGGTGGCAACTCGCACGTATCTTGCTGTATGAGAAGTGATGCGCCGGAGTTGAAAACGGGGCTCTACTTGCACAAACCGAACTGGAGGATTCTTGTTGCAAAAGCTGGGAAGCAGAAGCTCTGCGGTGATCACAGCAGACGTAATCTTGGCACCTTCTCTGTCAGCAGAAGTAGGAGCAGCGTCGTCTTTGCGGCGTTGGGAAAAAAAATTAAGACTTAAATGTCATGAGTCACCACTTGCTGGGAGCTCGGTTTCGCGGAGGCAAGTAATACGCGTTT
Organism: Dermacentor andersoni; assembly: GCF_023375885.2. Classification (NCBI taxonomy): domain Eukaryota; kingdom Metazoa; phylum Arthropoda; class Arachnida; order Ixodida; family Ixodidae; genus Dermacentor; species Dermacentor andersoni. Next base: position 35,514,426 of record NC_092818.1, read on the forward strand.
TGACAGGTTGAGAACGGAGAGTCGAGTGGCTTGATTCCGCAGCAAAAGCAGGTTTGCGTGTGGATGTGGGGGCGCCCCTGTCAGGCAGCCACTTCAATTCCAAGAAAAAGTGGGAGGCAGTGACCCTCACGTGAAGGCCAGGGGAGGTAGCTGAATTTCCCAAAAGCGAGGGACAACAGCCAGTGAGGGATGCTGGCTGCAAACCTTGTCGACATTGTTAAGCTGCTTGTTTTGAAAGCAACATCAGGTTTTCAGATTCTGAATTAGCTCCAGTGACGAGAGGTAAGCTAATGCCCTCATTTTTTATCCCTCTCCTCAACGCTGAAAGTACCATCCTACCTGATCCATGCCCTGAATTATAAAATACTTATCCACCTTCTCGATGAAAAGAATTTCATATAAAAAATTTGCTTCACCCGCGAGCTCAGTTCGCAACACTGATTCTCAACTGCTATTCTTATTATCAAAGCGTGCCACACGGCTTTGCATTCAGGGACTAGACCATAGGGTGGCAAAGAAAATAGAGCTCACGCACACACTCAAAATTTTGTTTTTCCTTAGAGCTTACTCAGACTTCGGCTAACCGAAATTCTACTAAAGAGAAACCACTCGGACTCAGACTCATCCTAGCTATGCTCATGCATGCTCACTCAAACTCAAACTCTCAAAAATTCTACTCAGGGGGGCTTGCTTCATCTCAGATACACCAGAATTATACTCACCCAGGATTACTAAGTAAAATTCTACTCACGCGGCTTCACTGAGACTCACTCAGTCAGACCCAGAAAGCAGGGGCGTAGCCAGGGGGGGTTGGTGGTTATGGGGCTTGAGCCCCTCCCCCCCCCTCTGAAATTTTTTCGTGCTATCCTTGCGCCGCTGGAAAACAACCTACGGCACCAGAAATCATGCTCGATTTTGTCTAGAATGTCCTTCTCACGCTCGAAAAAAACATTTTAGCGCGAACATTACGATATCGGGCTGGATTTCGCGGCAACGCCCATGCACCGGTAGTCACATATCGTAACGCAAGGACCTCCTTGCGAGCACAAAGTTCCAAAGGCGTGTCGGGCGGGCTCGTCGCGGCATCTCGCTGAGGCCGCGGAATCAGGAGCGCTTGGATTTCAATTTGGACACTTTATGGGTATAAAGTTGTAATAAACATTTACTGCGAAAGGTGCATTGATATTTCCAAGGTCATGCTTTAGATTTTCAATTCTGGAACTTTGTGGGCTTAATTTGTTATAAACATTTTACGCCAAATGTGCATTGACTGTTCTAAAGTATTAGATCGGACCATACAACGAGACAAGCCAAATCAACACATTATCAGACAAGTTGGCAAAACACGCAGCGAGATACGAGGAAACAAAGCGTTGTGGTGGTTTATTTATGCCGTCATATCGCATAAAAAATACCAACATTTTTTTTCACCTACGCCAAAGCATCCATGTCAAGACACTAAAGCCAGCAGGGTAACTACGTTTTTATTTATTTTTCTACATTGACTTTTATTCGCGAGGACACATTGACCCTCTGAAATTTTTTTTTATTCTCGCTACCCTATCCGCGGGCTGCCAGAGCCAGCCTTGTGTTGCCCCGAAATCACCTCGCGGCATACTTCGGTGCGGGTGTGGTTTTCTCCGGCCGAGTGAATTTTTGCCTGGCAGAGTTTTGGCCGCCTTCTGGCTAGCAGGCGAGAAAAAGAAACAATGGTCGCTCACTGCCATCACTGTGAAGACTTGACGCATTACACCGTGTTAGCTTGAGCGCGACGTCTCCGGAAAGTCTTGTCTCGCCGCTGTGAAATAGAGCACTATGCGTATGGTTCTCGGTGGACCAAGCATCTCACGTTTTCTTCGATATTCATTCGGCAGCCACATTAGGTGCCCAAAGCAGGCATTGGAGTGTACCAACATACTCTCCTTTGCGTTTTTTTTTTTTCATTTCGGTGCTGTCTTGCAGTCTTGCGGCGCAGCGAAATGTCGCATGGTGACACTTTGTTACCTCTTTTCCGGAAAGTAATCGGTCACCGTACGCTTCAGTTGCCGGATAATATTATTGTATTATCGTGATAGCAATTATATGAAGACTTCAGGCGCATTCCTGCTGTCGCCGTCACCCTCATGTTTCGTATGAAGTCTCAGGGCAATAACGTCGTGACCGCGCGCCGCATGCTCCATGTGCGGGTGAAAGAGCAGGGGGGGTGCAGTGGGTGAGCCGACAATGGTGGCTCAGTCTTACGTACGCAAAGGTGAAAAGCATGGATGGAGTGGATGGAATGGGGGCGGGATCAAGGATTCTGTGAATCTGTGATTGCACTGCATGTTTATTTTCCTTGTTTGACGCATTATATACAGTGACTTTTCCTTAGATACGTACATTTATTGGCGACTTATACGTATATTTAAATATATTGTTGCGAGGTTTTGTGCATACGTGAAGTGAACTTTCTTTCCATTGATACTTTTTTGCCCTTTATCAAGCATTTGTATATTCCATTGTATCTTCGCATTTCTAATGAACGGGGGCGAGTTAAATGAAAGTGAGCCTACCCACGCTGCACAATGGCTCGGTTCATTATCTGCGAGGCATGCGCGTAGCACACAGGCATCTTTCATTTACAAAAGTGGCACGCAGATGTCAGAGTAAATGTTCTTTATAGCTCTCATACACTGGATTGAACATGGTTGCGTGACGTAATGGACACTTCAGAAGTTAAGCAGCGGGGTGCCGTGAATGTTTTGACAGCTGAAGGTGCTTCCCAAAAGTAAATAATTCGCCGTATGGCTGCCGTGTACGTTGAACATTGTATTTCATTGGCCACTGTGAATCAATGGAGCAAACGATTGAAAAAGGACGTGAAAGTTGCAAAGACGATCGAAGACCGGGCCAAAGCTATCGTGCAATCACCCCCAACACAAGTGCGAAAGTTGATGAGCTGATGCGACAAGAACGGAGGATAAACATCGGTGAACTGACAGAGCGTGTGAACATCAGTCGCGGTTCGGTTCACACCATAATTCGTGAATATCTCGGTCATCGGCTCTTGTGTGCGCAATGGATGCCAAAGATTTTTCACCACCGCCAGAAGAAGGTTCTGCGCTGCCTTGACTCATCTGATCCGGTATCCCAATGAGAGTGACGACTTCTTGTCTGCAATTGTGATTGGGAACGAACCATGGTGCCGGAGAGACTATCACTCGTTTCCGATATCGCGAAACGCCAGATCGGCTGCGTTTCGCAATAAAGAACACACGACGTGGAAAATTGATGAATGGGGCCATCTAGTTCCACGGCCTGGCTATGGTGTTGGGCTGCTGAGAACGAGGTCGCGGAATAGAATGCCGGCCATGGCGGCCGCATTTCTATGGGGGCAAAATGCGAAAACACCCGTTTACTTAGATTTAGGTACCTGTAAAGAGCCCAGGCGGTTGAATTTTCCCGTGTCCCCCACTATGGCGTTCCTCATAATCAAAAATTTGTTTTGACACATAAAACACCATAATCTAATTTTCTATTTTTTTCACAATGCCCGTCCGCACATCGCTGATGTGGTTAATACAAAAACTGGAGGACGCTTAAGCTTCTCCTTCAAGAGTGGGACGTGATAGCGTTGTCGCACCTCGTTCGTACCGCCTACTCAAACGCGCTACGCGAGCCAAACGTCGCGATCGGCAGAGATAGCCGGGCCCCGACGCGCCATGAACGCGGACGCGGTCATGGGGCGAGTGGCGCGCCGCGTGTCGGGGCAGCGCCGTACATTGCGAGGAGGGGGTCTTCTGTGTTTGCCGCAAGATGGCTCTGCGTGTGCGCAGAGCGCAGAAGTTTCGCGGAAACGTACTTCGCTACTCGTGAAACTGCCACTTCTGTAAGTTCATCATCATCATCATCATCAGCCTGGTTACGCCCACTGCAGGGCAAAGGCCTCTCCCATATTTCTCCAACAACCCCGGTCATGTACTAATTGTGGCCATGCCATCCCTGAAAACTTCTAAATCTCATCCGCCCACCTAACTTTCTGGCGCCCCCTGCCACGCTTCCCTTCCCTTGGAATCCAGTCCGTAACCCTTAATGACCATCGGTTATCTTCTCTCCTCATTACATGTCCTGCCCATGCCCATTTCTTTTTCTTGATTTCAACTAAGATGTCATTAACTCGCGTTTGTTCCCTCACCCAATCTGCTCTTTTCTTATCCCTTAACGTTACACCTATCATTCTTCTTTCCATAGCTCGTTGAGTCGTCCTCAATTTGAGTAGAACCCTTTTCGTAAGCCTCCAGGTTTCTGCCCCGTAGATGAGTACTGGTAATACACAGCTATTATACACTTTCTCTTGAGGGATAATGGCAACCTGCTGTTCATGATCTGAGAATGCCGACCAAACGCACCCAAGCCCATTCTTATCCTTCTAATTATTTTTGTCTCATGATCCGGGCCCGCAGTGACTACCTGCCCTAAGTAGATGTATTCCCTTACGACTTCCAGTGCCTCGCTGCCTATTGTAAATTGCTGTTCTCTTCCGAGACTGTTAAACATTACTTTAGTTTTCTGTAGATTAATTTTTAGACCCACACTTCATTTTGCCTCTCCAGGTCAGTGAGCATGCATTGCAGTTGGTCCCCTGATTACTAAGCAAGGCAATATCATCAGCGAATCGCAAGTTACTAAGGTATTCTCCATTAACTTTTATCCCCATTTCTTCCCAATCCAGGTCTCTGATACCTCCCGTAAACACGCTGTGAATAGCATTGGAGATATCGTATCTCCCTGTCTGACGCCTTTCTTTATTGGGATTTTGTTGCTTTCTTTATGGAGGACTACGGCGGCTGCGGAGCCGCTATAGACTTCTTTCAGTATTTTTACATACGGCTCGTCTACACCCTGATTCCGTAATGCCTCTATGATTGCTGAGGTTTAGACAGAATCAAATGCTTTCTCGTAATCAATGAAAGCTATATATAAGGATTGCTTATATTCCGCACATTTCTCTATCACCTGATTGACAGTGTGAATATGATCAATTGTTGAGTAGCCTTTACGGAATCCTGCCTGGTCCTTTACTTGACAGAAGTCTAAGGTGTTCCTGATTCTATTTGCGATTACCTTAGTAAATAGTTTGTAGGCAAGGGACAGTAAGCTGATCGGTCTATAATTTTTCAAGCCTTTGGCGTCCCCTTTCTTATGGATTAGGATTATGGTAGCGTTTTTCCCAGATTCCGGTACGCTCGACGTTATAAGGCATTGCGTATACAGGGTGGCCAGTTTATCTAGAGCAATTTGCCCACCATCCTTCAACAAATCTGCTATTACCTGATCCTCCCCAGCTGCCTTCCCCCTTTGCATACCTCCCAAGGCTTTCTTTACTTCTTCCGGCGTTACCTTTGGGATTTCGAATTCGTCTAGACTATTTTCTCTTCCATTGTCGTCGTGGGTGCCACTGGTACTGTATAAATCTCTATAGAACTCCTCAGCCACTTGAACTATCTCATCCATATTAGTAATAATATTGCCGGCTTTGTCTCTTAACGCATACATCTGATTCTTGCCAATTCCTAGTTTCTTCTTCACTGTTTTTAGGCTTCCTCCGTTCCTGAGAGCATGTTCAATTCTATCCATATTATACTTCCTTATGTCAGCTGTCTTACGCTTGTTGATTAACTTCGAAAGTTCTGCCAGTTCTATTCTAGCTGTAGGGTTAGAGGCTTTCATACATTGGCGTTTCTTGATCAGATCTTTGGTCTCCTGCGATAGTTTACTGGTATCCTGTCTAACGGAGTTACCACCGACTTCCATTGCACACTCCTTAATGATGCCCACAAGATTGTCGTTCATTGCTTCAACACTAAGGTCCTCTTCCTCAGTTAAAGCCGCATACCTGTTCTGTAGCTTGATCTGGAATTCCTCTATTTTCCCTCTTAGCGCTAACTCATTGATCGGCTTCTTATGTACCAGTTTCTTCCATTCCCTTCTCAGGTCTAGGCTAATTCGAGTTCTTACCATCCTGTGGTCACTGCAGCGCACCTTGCCGAGCACGTTCACATCTTGTATGATGCCAGGGTTAGCGCAGAGTGTGAGGTCTATTTCATTTCTGGTCTCGCCGTTCGGGCTCCTCCACGTCCACTTTCGGCTATCCGGCTTGCGGAAGAAAGTATTCATTATCCTGATATTATTCTGTTCGGCAAACTCTACTAATAACTCTCCCCTGATATTCCTAGCGCCTATGCCATATTCCCCCACTGCCTTGTCTCCAGCCTGCTTCTTGCTACCTTGGCGTTAAAGTCGCCCATTAGTATAGTGTATTTAGTTTTCACTCTACCCATCGCCGATTGCACGTCTTCATAGAAGCTTTCGACTTCCTGGTCATCATGACTGGATGTAGGGGCGTGCACCTGTACAATCTTCATTTTGTACCTCTTATTAAGTTTCACAACAAGACCTGCCACCCTATCGTTAATGCTGTAGAATTCTGTAGTTGTATTCTTATTAATCAGGAATCCGACGCCTAATTCCCTTCTCTGCGCCAAGCCCCGGTAGCACAGGACGTGCCCGCTTTTTAGCACTATATAAGCTTCTTTTGGCCTCCTAACTTCGCTGAGCCCTATTGTATCCCATTTACTACCCTTTAATTCCTCCAATAGCACTGCTAGACTCGCCTCACTAGATAACGTTCTAGCGTTAAACGTTGCCAGGTTCATATTCCAATGGCGGCCTGTCCAATGGCGGCCTGTTCTGTAAGTTACATGGTCGTAATTACCGATATACACTGCAGGATAACTTTTTACGGCACGTTTCTAAGGCAACACCACATTCACTAGAGGCGATTTTGTCCAGTTTTGAAGGAACGAACTCGTGGCTGAGTGGTAGCGTCTCCGTTTCATACTCCGGATACCCTGGTTCGATTCCCCCCAGCCCATCTTGCAAGATGTTTTTTATTTATGAAGTGCCTTCTGGGACTTATCGCTCACAGCCAACGCCGCGGACGCTGACACCGACGACACCGGCTTTTCTGCGACACGAGCTCCTTAACGCTGTCACGTTAAAACTGGCAAAGTTCAAGTGGGAAACGCTGCAACATCCGCCAGACAGCTTAAACCTATGGCTTTGCGAGTTCTACATGTTGGGACAAATGAAAAAAAAAACGCTTAAGGGAAAACAGATATATGTCGGACGATGACGTGAAAGAATCAGTTGAAGATTTATTGAAGCAGCAACCTAAGAAGTTTTATGACGCGGGAATCACCCAACTCGCTAGTCAATGGGATAAATGTCTAAATGCTGATGGAGACTGCTTTTAAATTAGGTACCCCATTTTTCATAGGTTTGCATTCGCTCCCTTTCATTTGACTCGCCCTCATATATTTTGCAGAACGACTTTATACAGCGATACACGAGCGGTGACATCTGTCCGTGCGTAATACATTGGAATAAATGACAGCGTCATTAAGATTTTTCACTGGCCGTTGCATATGTGCAAAAATGTAAACAAGGTTGTGGAATGAATAAGTTTGATTAACATATTTGTCCTCAACTTGTTCATTTATGGCCTTTACATTTTTAATATCAGTAGCATGCATTGCTTTACTGGCTTCGAACTGCTATACTTCTAAGGAACGTGTGATACTTTTTTACTCATTAAATAGACAAAAACATGGAAGCATTGATATCAGTTATTTTGAGCACGATTTCTGGCACATACGAGTGTATCTTTTTATTAAAAAATACATATAATACTTCTTTGGACAGTGCGTAGCGTTCAAGATTCGTTTGCAGCATCTTTGGCAATGGCAATGCAGTTATTCAAAAGGATAGACAGTTGGGCGAGTTGGTACGGTAACGTGATTTTGGCTTCTAGCGCGAAGTGAAACACGGACACAGAAAGGAGCGCTCGTCCTGTCTGCTCCTTTCTGTGTCCGTGTTTCACTTCGCGCTAGAAGCCAAAATAATGCAGTTATTATTCATGTATTTGATCTCTCGACAAATTGTTTAGGACGAAGCTTTAGCTCGGGCCCAACTCCAACGCGGCCTATTCAAATAAATGTAAATGCAGAAACGCTCTTTTGGATACCCGCTGGATCACTTTTAATGGAATTTGCTGAATTTGAGACAGTTAACTTCTAGTATGTGTTTGAAGCGGAAGTTCGATTTAGGGCCTGAATTTTGTTCGAAGTATTTTGAAAAAAATGAAAGTGCGAAAGAAATAGAAGGATGACGTTTACAAACTAAAAGCTCTTCATCAAAAACAGATATTGCGGTTCTTCAAACGGCATCTGTTATGAGAGTCAAAGCGGACAAATTCGTTATGTCAATTTGTATCTTACGTGAATTAGTTACGTGGTGCAAAAGGGTTCTGCAAAAGCCGTATTTCGATAATGATACATTGTTTGAGATTCATTTGTAACATATCAATTTTGTCCGCTATAGATGTACTATTTGATGCGATTCACAAAATTGTGATAATATTTTTCATTGTTGAGTTACAGAGTATGAAACGTGATAGTTTCGGTTTCTGAAAATGTGAGATTTGGGCCAATATTGAATACAAAAGTGAAACTTTAAATGAAAAATTCCAAATCAGAAGACAGTAGAATTGAAGTTTTTCTTTTAAATGCAACAAATCTCATCAAATTTCGTGCAGTGCTTGCAGAGAAAAACTAATTCACCGTCTACATGTATTTAGATAGGAGCATTCGAGATAAAGCTTTCTTCTAAGGAGGAGGCGAAGCTGCAACGTGAGCCCCCCCCCCCGTACGGAATTTCTGGCTACGCCATTGCCAGAAAGGTCTTCTTGGTCCAAAGAGCTCGCGTAATCAGGCTTTATCTTAATTTGAACTTGTCGATGCGAAAGAGGCCTTTTTTTATGATAATATTGCTACGGCACAATATGCGCGATCACGAAAGGCCAGCAGTGTGAAGACGACGACGACGATTAGAAGCAAGCGCGGGCTGTTGCCTCTTGGCCAAGCGCAGCGTATTTTCCTTGTAAATATATTTGTACATAGCTTTTCGTCTGCGTCTTCCTACGTAACATATCTGGTGGAGGTGGACGTTCCCCGTACCTCGTCACGGAGCTTCGCAGTGGACGGTACGTCGAGCCTTCCTTCATGGCTCCCGGCGACGACAACCCGACTCCGCCGGCTCCGACACCTGCTGCCACTTCGACGACCTACATCACTCTCCCCGCTCCCCGTGATCCTGGCGTATTCTCGGGCCAAGATGGGGAAGACGTCGATGACTGGATCAGCCTGTATGAACACGTCAGCCGCAATAACCGGTGGGACCCTACTATTATGCTCGCCAACGTAGTCTTTTACCTCGGTGGCACACCTCGAGTTTGGTATCGCACGCACGAAGATGAGCTCACCAGTTGGGATTCACTTAAGACACAGCTTCGAGACTTGTTCGGCAACCCCTACGGTCAACAACTTGCCGCGCAGAAGGCGCTTTCCGGCCGTGTGCAGACGTCAACAGAGCCCTATGTCACGTACATTCAGGACGTCTTGGCTCTGTGCCGCAAAGTTGACACCCACATGACTGAGTCAGACAAGGTTTCCCACATCCTCAAAGGCATTGCCGATGACGCCTTCAACTTGCTCGTCTGCAACAACGTAGCGACGGTGGATGCTGTTATAAGAGAGTGCCGCCGCCTGGAACTCGCCAAAAGCCGACGTATTGACCAGCAGTTTGCCCGTCTGCCCAACACCCCAGCGACATCTTCCTGTGCCGACGCTCCTCGTCCCAACAACACTGCCGATGTTACCAGGATCGTCCGGCGTGAGATCGAGGCCGCCTATCCGGCTGCCTTCGACTCCAGTCCCACCAACACATCTGCAGTCACGGTCTCACTGATCCAGGCAGTTGTCCGCCAGGAGTTTGAAAACATGGGTCTTCACACCATCTGCTCGGCCCATCGCCCTAATACCCGCCCGGCTTCTTCGATTTCGCCCCGTCCCGCATCTTCTTACCCACCACGTTTCCGCAACCCATCTGAATGGCGCACTGCTGACGACAAGCCTATTTGTTTCCACTGCCATCGAATCGGGCACATTTCTCGGCACTGTCGTAGTCGCTGGAGTTCCCCGAGCCGGCCTACTTATACTGCCTACTCTCGCCCCTCAGGTGGCCCTTCTCGTCCCTATGCCGCACGCTCCGATAATGCCGCCACTGATTCTCCTGCAACGAACCGCCCCTATTCTCGTTCGCCTTCGCCCCAACGACGACAATCTCGCTCTCCCCAGCCCCGTCGCTCCTATTCGCCGACTCCCTTCGGACGCCGCTCCCAGCCGGAAAACTAGACGATGCAGCGCCTCGAGCTGACGCTGCATTGCTCCCTACGCCGCCAAATCCTCTACTGACTTTGCCCACTCATCTGAACCTTCTTGACGTGCAAGTCGACGGTGTTTCTGTGTCTGCTCTCATAGACACTGGGGCGCATTTGTCCGTAATGAGCGCTGACCTTCGTAACCGGCTCAAGAAAATTATCACGCCCGCCACGACGCCTGTTGTCCGTGTCGCCGATGGCGGGACAGCCCCCGTAATTGGTATGTGTACCGCCCGCGTCTCCTTCGCCGATCGCTCAACAATCGTGCTATTCACAGTCATCGCCCACTGTCCCCACGACATCATCCTCGGCTTAGACTTCCTTTCCGCACATTCTGCTCTCATCGATTGTTCCGCCAGTACTCTCCGCCTTGACCTGCCTGTTCTGGATCCTGCTGAACCACACCCCAGTCGCCTCAGTTCCGCCAACTTCGTTCGCTTGCCACCTTCGGCACTGACCTACGTTGACCTAGTGTCATCCCCACCAGTCCCCGACGGTCACTACATCGCGGCTCCTATGCAAGACGTCCTCCTTACACATGGGATCACAGTACCCCATACAGTTTTATCTATTACGGCGAATTGCGTCTGCCTGCCAGTGGTCAACTTTGGCTTGACGACACAAGTGCTGCCACGTGGGATGTCTTTGGCCCAGCTTTGTTCATTCGAGGATCACTCAGTAGCATCCATTGCAGTAGACGACACTTCATCCGATACTCCTCTACCATCGCAGTCGGCAAATTGTACCATCGCTGACTTACGGAAAATGATTGCCCCCGACTTGCCCTCCGAGCACGCTCGTGAACTCTACCGCGTTCTGTTTTCCTACCACGATATTTTTGACTTTAACGATCGTCCTTTAGCCCAAACTACAGCTGTCAAACATCGCATTAATACCGGCGATGCCCCTCCTATTCATCGCCGCCCGTATCGAGTGTCACCAGCTGAGCGTCAAGTTATTCACGCAGAAGTTCGCAAAATGCTTGCCAAGAACATTATTGAACCATCATATAGTCCATGGGCGTCACCTGTAGTACTGGTCAAAAAGAAGGATGGCTCATGGCGCTTTTGCGTGGATTATCGGCACCTTAACAGGGTTACCAAAAAGGACGTGTATCCCCTACCTCGGATTGATGACGCCCTTGACTGCCTCCACGGTGCTCGCTATTTCTCTTCTATTGACCTTCGCTCCGGCTACTGGCAGATTGCCGTGGACGATCTCGACCGCGAGAAGACTGCTTTTGTCACACCCGACGGTCTTTATCAATTCAAAGTGATGCCGTTTGGTCTATGTAACGCCCCTGCCACTTTTGAACGCATGATGGACTCCCTTCTTCACGGTTTCAAATGGTCCACGTGCCTGTGCTACTTGGACGACGTTATCGTATTCTCCCCAACGTTCGCTACGCACCTCGAGCGCCTCTCAGCAGTCCTGGACGTTTTTCGGCGAGCCGGTCTGCAACTCAACGCATCGAAGTGCCAATTCGGCCGTCGCCAGATTACCGTCCTTGGACATCTCGTTGACGCGAACGGAGTGCAACCGGACCCAGGCAAGATCCATGCTGTTACGCACTTCCCTGTTCCGAAGTGTGTCAAGGATGTGCGCAGCTTCATCGGCCTTTGTTCGTACTTCCGCCGTTTCGTGAGAAATTTCGCCGCCATAGCACGACCACTAACCGACCTTTTGAAAAAAGACGCTCCTTTCCAGTGGGGCGATAACGAGGCCTCTGCATTTTCTCATCTAATCGACATTCTCACAACGCCTCCCGTTTTGGCCCATTTCGATCCTTCTGCGCCTACCGAAGTCCGTACTGATGCCAGCGGTCACGGAATTGGAGCAGTACTGGCACAACGCTAGCGTGGCCACGACCGTGTTATCGCTTACGCCAGCAGGCTCCTCTCACCCGCGGAGGGCAACTATTCCATCACTGAGCGTGAGTGTCTGGCCCTAGTTTGGGCGGTTGCGAAATTCCGCCCATACTTATACGGCCGATCCTTTTCCGTTGTCACAGACCATCACGCGCTTTGCTGGTTATGCTCACTGAAAGATCCTACAGGAAGACTTGGTCGCTGGGCCTTACGCCTCCAAGAATATTCGTATACTGTCACCTATAAATCTGGCCGACTACACAAGGACGCTGACTGCCTGTCTCGCTACCCGGTCGACGAGCCTGACGACGCCGACAGTAGTAGCGCCAACGGCATTTTCTCTGTCTCTGCCTTCGGTAACATCGCCGATGAGCAGTACCGAGACCTATCGCTGCGAGCACTTATCGAGCGTCTGCGCTCTACACCTACCGACGCATCCGTTCGCCGATATGTCCTCCAGGGTGGCATTCTGTATCGAAGGAACTTCCTCCCTGACGGCTCTGACCTTCTTCTTGTCGTGCCAAAACAGCTACGACAGACTGTGCTCTTTGAGATGCATGACGCACCCACTTCAGGACATCTTGGGGTAACCCGCACGTACGACCGCGTCCGCCGCCGCTTCTATTGGCCTGGTCTCGCTCGCTCCGTTCGACGCTATGTTGCTGCCTGTGATCCCTGCCAGCGTCGGAAGACACCTCAGGTGCTACCTGCCGGTCATCTCCAGCCGATCACCGTCCCTGTGGAACCGTTCTTTCGTGTTGGATTAGACCTGCTCGGTCCCTTTCCCACGTCATCTTCTGGGAACAAATGGGTAGCCGTCGCGACTGATTACGCCACCCGATACGCTATCACTCGGGCTCTCCCTACCAGCTGCGCCACTGACGTCGCGGACTTTCTCTTGCGTGACATTATCTTGCTTCATGGCGCCCCGCGACAGCTGCTTACTGACCGTGGTCGAAACTTCCTCTCGAAAGTTATCGCTGACATTGTGCGTTCCTGCTCCATTCAACACAAACTGACTGCTTCATACCATCCTCAAACCAATGGCCTGACAGAGCGGTTAAACCGTACTCTTACCGATATGCTGGCCAAGTACGTTTCCAAGGACCACCACGACTGGGACATTGCCCTTCCTTACGTAACATTTGCGTACAATTCTTCCCGGCACGACACCGCCGGATTTTCTCCCTTTTATCTACTGTACGGTCGCGAACCTACCTTGCCCCTAGACACGGCACTTCCTCCTGCTGCGGTCTCAACAAGCGAGTATGCGCGCGACGCCATCGCCCTCGCTGACCATGCACGCCAGCTTGCCCGTGCTCGACTGACGGCCTCACAGACCACTCAGCAGTGTCAGTACAACGCCCGCCATCGTGACGTACAGTTTTCACCTGGTGCGCTCGTGCTCCTGTGGTCGCCCTCTCGTCACGTCGGACTTTCAGAGAAGCTCCTCTCGCGATACACAGGGCCCTACCGCGTGCTGCGCCAGGTGACGCCTGTGACTTACGAAATTGCTCCTGTGGCCTCAACCTCGTCCTCTCCTGTGGCATCTAGTGATGTCGTACACGTCAGTAGGCTCAAGGCCTACTACACTGCTTCCGAGTCCGATCTTTAGTCGCTCCGGGACGGCGCTTTTGCAGCCGGGGGTAGTGCTACGGCACAATATGCGCGATCACGAAAGGCCAGCAGTGTGAAGACGACGACGACGATTAGAAGCAAGCGCGGGCTGTTGCCTCTTGGCCAAGCGCAGCGTATTTTCCTTGTAAATATATTTGTAGATAGCTTTTCGTCTGCGTCTTCCTACGTAACAATATATTGGGAATACGAAGGGATTAAAAAGGCTAATCATTTACATAGTAGTATGCATGAGAATTTCAAATAAAGAAGGGATTCTCTTACGATTTGTTCACTCGAAATCTTCTAAGAACCAAATAAGCAGGACGCTGGACCTTGGCAGTGCTGGATTTATTTCGCATGAATATCAAATGTATAATAGGGATATTTAAAGAATGTACAAAACCTTATTTGTTTGTGCATAGGTGCACGCGTAGGGGCGCGCAAGTTCTTGTTTCTGTGGCGATGTGCACTTTTGCCAATTTGTAATAGATCACAGTACTTTCTTCTGGCACTCTATTAAATGAATGCTCTGCTCGTCAGTAAAGGTTTTCCGTGCTGGAAATATGTGCAAGCAAGCGTGAGTATGCGTAATGCCGCTTATCCATGATGTACTGTGTAACCGCTGGAGGTGCAGCTGGCTGTAATGTTTCTTTAATGCGGTAGCAATTATATGGACACTCCGAGTGCATTTCTGCCGTTGGCGATGCGAAGTCGTCGCCGTGATTGTAACGTGCCAAGGCAGACGACGCTTACAGCAGCATGGTCAGTGCAGGAAAGAACGAAGGTTTATTGAGAGCGTGGCTTATAAAGACATGAATGCAGCGCGCTGTAGACACTGCGCATCACCGATGCGCATCCGCGCTGATATAAACAGTACACGTGTCCGATACAGTGATGTTGCTTATAAAGTCCAAACACGATAACATCCTCGCCGTGCGCTTTATGTGCGAGTGAAAGCTTGCAGGGATCGGAGATTATCGCTCCTCAATCTCGCGTGCGCGAGGGAGGAAGGCGGGCGGAGGGAGGAAGCCGCTCGCTGCCTTGCTCCATGCGCGCGTCACGGGAGAGGAGGCGAGGAAGAAGCTCCTGCGGCTGTTGCTCGCGGCGCGGCCACGCAGGCGCAGTACCTTGGAAGCAATCTACGACGTGCACGAAGTGTGCGCCCATTCGTGCCTCATCTTCAAAACAATCTGCGATGTGTCCTGAATTTTCGTATGCGCTGTTTTTTCGACGTTTATTCTGTGTTGAAGAGAGAGACAGCTCGAAGGTCAATTGCTCACTGCTGCCCACTCACTTCCTCACTCCAGTGCACTGACAGCAAGTTCCCGCGGTCACACAGCGAGATGCGTTCATGTTTATCTGTGTGCACGTGACACCGTGATGGCTCATTTAGATAGTAAGCGGAGGTTTGCAAGCTTATACGGCCGATAAAGTTACTATCCTTGCTATGTTTAGTTGTCGACTAATTTGCAATCGCAATTGATGCGTCGGCTTTAGGACGAAACTGCGACTTTTTTTAGTTGTCTGACATAGCACTCGCCGCTGAGATTTTCTTCATTCCTCTTTGGTCCACGAAACCACCTCTGGTTTCGCCTGAGATTATATATCTACCATAAGTACCAATATGCCACTGCAACAGTGGAACTGCTCGCGACCATATTTTTTATGCCAATAGAACTGAATGAGAGCGCGAAACACGGAGGATAGAAAAAAATTGCAGTTCCTCCTGAAAGGCGAAGCACCGATTGCGACAGCAAATCAGCAGATAGCTGTACAAAGTAACTAGTAAACTTTCGCTTACTAACTAAACTAACAATGATAGAATGCGTAACCCTTACTCAACGAGGACGTAGAAAGAAACAGACATGCGGAGACAGTGCTGTCTTTGTTTGTCCGCTTCTTTCAGCCTTCTTCTTCAGTCGTGCTTACATATTATATCATGGATTCAAACCAACTAGCCCGTCAACGTGTTTTAACTAAATTGAACAGCAGGGTGTCATCCGCGCACAAGTCAACATGAACACACATCGGTCGACGACAGCGGAAACTGTCTGTGAAAACGCTGGAGTTAGAAATCATGACAGCAGCCGCGAGCCAATTGTCCTCCGTGCATGTGCCGCTTCAACGCGTACGACACACCGAAAACACAGCGCATATGAAGCTACGGGCCCTACGCGAACATTGCAAACATCGCAGGTCGCTTTGAAGATGAGGACCGCGTGGGCGCGCACTTTAGCAAGGTCGCAGACCGCTTTGATTACACACGAACGCCGGCAACGGGTCTAGAGGCGGACGAGGAGGACATGGAGGCACCGTAGCAGCTGCCGGAGAAGAAGGCCCCTCCTTCCTCGCCCCACCCCACTGCCTCACGCGCCACAGTTGAGGGCATACATCCAGGCCGCGTTCCTTGCTCGCGCCCGCGAGATTGAACCGCGTTCGCCGGCTCACGCTCACAGACGTTCACTCATACGGAACCTCATGGCGACGTCCACGGCAGAATTCTGCCTGGAGTGTCCATAAACATGCTATCGCAATAATATCTAAAAGCGAGCGTCACTTGACCCTCAGAACCTGATGCTCAAGCAGTAATACTTATGCGCTGAGCGCGGGGAATGGATAGCGCGCGAAGAGGACGCTACTAATACCTACTGCCTGCCGCAACAGTTCTTCTAAAAGCCCACAAAATATTCAGGGCCTACTCCTGAAGACTGATTGCAACCATTTGCTCTGGAGAAACTTGGGTGGATGCATCGTAAGAGGCTGCTTGCCGAGGCTATCTGTTCGGCACCATGCTCCATACTATTTGCATTTTCCGTGCGTCAAGGCACCAAGTGTGCTTGGGGAAGCTACATCGGCGACGTTCGATCGAACTACTATTTACGAGGGCAATGCTGAAAGTCTGCTTCTCTCGACCTTTGCTAACGCTGCGTTGGACACTGAGTATTTTGAATGACTGGTTGCTGCACAGAGCCAACAGTAGTACTGATCATCATAGGCACCCGGTCAAAAAATCCGTCAGGGCTATCTTGATGGACTTGTAGAATTCTTGAAGGTCAGTCAGGAATTCTTACAGGTACTCTCCCAATACCAATAGGATTCTTAAAGGTCAGTCAGGAATTTCTACAGGCACTCTCCCAATAACAGTAGGATTCTTAAAGGTCAGTCAGGGATTCCTACAGGCACTCTCCCAATACCAATAGGATTCTTTGGGGTCAGGCAGGAATTCCTACAGGCACTCTCCCAATAGCAATATGATTCTTAAAGGTCAGTCAGGGATTCCTACAGGTACTCTCAGAATACCAATAGGGTTCTTAAAGGCCAGTCAAGAGTGTCTATATGCACTCTCCCAATACAAACAGGGCTCTTAAAAGTCATGTAAAAACTCTTACAGGCAACCCTCCAATGCCACTAAGAGTCTTGTCGTTTATTGGAGATCCTTTACATGTAGCTTTCGTACACCAGTAGAGCGCTTAAAGGTTAGATATATTTCTACGGGCATCATGACCGTCCGAAACGAAAACGTCCGCGCAGCCGATTAACCGAGTTGAACGTGTAAAACCTCATTAAAAATCTGCAGTAATCAAAACCGCAATCAGTCTTTGTTTCGTGCTTTTACTATTATTTAGCCTTTGTGGTGCCGAAATCGGCAGATGCATAAGGCAACTAGCAACCGAGTGGCTTTCCGCAGTACATCGGTGAAGGATATTTCTTCGCCTCATGTTAATTACGGTTACACAATAACATGAGTTGCGCTACCTTAAGAGTGTCGAGGAGAGCAGAAACTAATTGCCGCTATTCTAGCACAGCTACGGCGTGAGTATATTATGTATATATAGTATATATAAGCAACATCACAAACTTGGGCCAGTTAGAAGCGGAATGAAGGCTGCGCTACAATTTTTTTCGTTGACTTGTCATCAACTCATAAGCTCAGCGGGTGATTAAGATCTCGTACTCTATTTTTGTGGCTGCCGAGCAATACACCATGCATCTATGCGTTGTGCCTGCGCTTCTCGCTTGTTTTCTCCGTGTGCGCGTCTTTCCGAACCGTCCGCTCTTACAACGTCACTGCGCAATATATACACAGTGCAATAAGTCCGCGGCGGCGCGTTCCTATAGCTTTGGCAGCTAAACAAACACGTCTTCAGTAAAGGATCAAAGCATTTCCGTGACGGCAAAGAACGGTATATCGGCAAGGCATCATTTAGTGAAGAAACTGTACAGAACTGGCGTAAACGGCTGTCGAGGTCTCACAGCGAATCGAGTGTATGAACGCACCATTTGAATGCAGCGCTGCGACAGCTGCGGCGCGCATTTCACAAGTAGAATCGCGGTCGAAACGCGACCTCCCTGAGCGCGAGCGATTGTGTAGTTTTGTGATGTATACCTCATGCACCAAACATACGCCTGCTAGGAAAACGAAGAGCTTTCCCAATGTATACGCACTGCCGTATGTTGCGTGCGGCCCAATTCGATTACAAACGGGAAATCTAATGTCTGCATGTACTTAACTGGGCTATATATGCTATCGCCGATCATTACTATAGCGTATGCGATAGCTCTGCATGCATGCGCGTTAAATGCTGCATGAACAGAATTCCATTGCACGCCTTTCATTATGAAGCGAGTTAACAAAATTTTTATCAGCACAACAAATAATTTAACAGCTAACAAATTTTCATTAGGATATACAGCAATTGGATACTGTTCTCATATCGTTGCTGTGGGTGCACCGAACTATCTTCAGGCAGAAGGCTCAATGTTCCTGCAGACATTGTGTGTTTAAGTCTAGTTTGAGTCAGTGCATCAATTGATTATTGGTAGACATGGAGCACACCCATGCAATGCAACTGTCACAAAATGTGTAAACTGCAAGGTTAACATATAACACACAGCCAGCCAGTGAAAATATGCTCTATAGCCCCCAAGATGCACATGTGAGCGTGAAGAATATGCCATATGCCACATACACTGGCAAATGCTGTAACAGCTAGCTGACTTATTTTTTCCATGATAAAGGCTGTTATCTATGCATGCAGCCCACAATTATATCTCCTGGTAAATTTTAGCAACCTGTACAGGCTGCTTCATTATTATCAAGTGTTTTATTTGTGAGTGACCATGTCAATGCCACCAAAAAAAGTGCACCAAAACAATTATTGCATAATGTTAAATGTGTTCAATGTTTAAGCAACGACTGCGACAAACTCTTTTTGCTGGTAGTTGTAGCAGTGGTGTATGTCAGAAATTGTATATAGATCATCAGTAAGGTGAACAAGATTTCAGCATTTTAGTATTGTGCATTAAAATTGGTTGAAGTCGGTGCTCGCTTGCATGTACATTTACCCCGTGTACTCATCAATTTCATGCTGCCTGATAGCACGGCACTTTACCAACATGCCTGATCGGATTGCCTGCAGAATTTCAGCAATTCATGCTTTTTAAATAAATTTAACATAGATGTTACAAGTGCTGCTTCAATGTCAATCGGTGCTTAATGTAGCAACAGCTTTGCCCCACAGTACTTTGGGAAGGTGATAAGTGCATGAAAAACAGGCTTCATGTTTGAATTCAGCAGCAGATATAAACAGGATTGCTATTAGGCAGGCATGCCTCAAACGCTAGATGGCTTCAGCTCTGTCGCTGCAGCATGTGCAATATACTGTATGAGCTTTCCCTTTGGCTTCATGCTTTTCATTTTAACTAATAGTGTACAAAGAGCAATATTATATCATTGTATTGGATACAAATATTCAAGAAAAACCACCTTCAAGTATCAGACAGGCCCAATGTATAAACAAAACTTAAAAGTTCCATGGAGTCCGTGCAGAAATAAATGGCTTGTTCACATTATTTTATACATGTAGTCCCATTAGTCAAGGAAAAAGGAACAGCACATGCCGGATGCATATATAGATATTAGTGTGTAGTTCTCGTTGAGAGCTAAGGGAAATGTAAAGCAGCATGCATCATTTTGAAGGAATCCAAATGTGGCAAGATTTCCCAAATAATAAATTGGTGTCTAAATCGCGACAGTGAAATTATAGACAGCCTAAAGCAAGACATGCTTACTCAAGGGCTGTTAACTATTACGCATAAGTGACCCCCTGGATGTGTTTATCAAGAAACTCGTGTCTCTATACAACTGTGGTTCTGCTAAATTAGAATCATTCCATTGCACACCTCATTTGCATCAAGCCTCATTTTGCATCAGTCTTTCTCCTTGTTAACTGGAAGAACTTTTGTTGTGCCTGATAGTCTTTGAACAAAAATATTTCACAAACACTTGCTTCTGGCAGCTTATTCAACTGCCTCTCTTCTTTGTTTAGATTCATCTTTCATTTCTGTGATCACTTCAAGCTGCTTTTTTTTCTTCAGGGAAAATATCATTTTCTTTTCTTGTTTTTCATCTCCCTTGTCACGCGTTTGATGAAGGATGCTTCACCAATTGTCAAACCGATTCTTTTAGACTACTTGCTGAAAGTTTAGCACATTTATCCTTACATCCCCATTCTGCTAGCACAGTCTGTAGTTGTTGGTCTTAAACCAGCTCATAAAACATATGGTCTTACTTGAAGATCTGTTGATCTTACATGAAGCTTATCCCAATAGTCCGCTTATTCGCAATGGCCTACAACAAATATCCTCTAACTGTATAGTTTGTTAAACATTTTACGTGAAATATCTTACAGGAAGTACACTGGACTCTTACAGTGAATTCTTTGCATATATGTTCATTCTTGTCATCATCAGCCTATTTTGATGTCCACTGCAGGAAGAAGGCCTCTCCCTGCTATATCCAAATACCTGCCTTGGGCTAGCTAATTCCAACTTGCACCTCCAAGTTAGAATCAGCTTAAATCAAATATTCCATCTGTATTGGGTGGCATTCCCGAAAAGGTTACAAGGTCCGGAAAGCGCGTGGTGCCACCGAAGAGACTGAACTTACAAATCCGATCACGGAAAGTAAGATATAGTGCATCATTACATTTAATCCACGGGGTGCCACAAGCACCACTGACAACACTAATGCGGCTTACCCATCTATTAGAATGCACCACTATAGTGGTTCTGGGCATTTGTGTATATATTGTGTCAATAAACAGCACCAGGCACTTCGTTCGTTGCCTGCCCAGCCGAAGGTCGTACCGTTCCTCTCGTCTCGACAGGTCTACAACTATCCTACAGGCTTACAGAGAGCTAAGAGAAAATATCAAAGGTCGACTTGGCCATGTTCGTAGTACATGTTCAAAATAAGAACACCACAAGAGACAGAGACAAAGGAAGAAAGACACAGCACTGTGTTTCTTTCCTCATTTGTCCGTGTCTCATACGCTTCATTAAAAAAAAAGACAATATGTTCAGACAATTGTACTTTTTATTGGTGAATAAAAATTATGCACAGATATACATCAACAAAGCATGGGCTAAACAATTGCCATGAGGTGACAAGACACATTGATAAAATAGTTGCTTAGAGGTGACAAAGCAATTTTCTTAAGAACATCTAAAAAAATGAGCAACATAGCCTATTTAAAATGCACATCAGTCAGACCAAGCACTATGCAAACAAACGCCGCAGATAATACAACATGTAACCTAGCACTCAGTGGTACATTGTCATAAATGGGGATACAAGAGTACCTGCAAGGGTAGCCCTCCCCCTATGTAATACCCTCTCCTGGAGGGCCTTTAGAGGTAACGTGAATAAACAAACTTGCATAACTGTGCGATCCAACAGTTATGCCTACAAAAAATGCACCAATGTGTAGGTAAATGTCACTTAGCCTTTGTCAGATAATGTGCATGTAGTGATATCATTGTTAAATTTTCTCACCATGCTTGTCTCTAAGTAAGCACTTTTTTACATCAAAATCACAAGTGTCACTCATGGTTCTCAAGTGCCTGTGCCTATAAATATGGATGCCTCAATGTACAAAAGTTTCTGCTGAGCATGTCGAAGGGCATTCATTTTTTAGGCACTTCACGAAACCAAATAAATGCACAAGCTTGGGTTTGGATCACAGTGGTGCATCAATGGGCTACAGCCCTACTGAGGAAGGAGAATGCCACATGCAGATTTGCACATGAATAGAACACCTCAGCACGTTCAGCCTAGGCAGCAGAGTTTATCAACCACTCTCACAAACTATTGGTGCCATGGCTCGTCAATTCAATGAACAGTTGCACCTGACTGCTACCTCTCCTAAACCACCTTCACGGAATGGCGACTTCAGGCAACCGAGCCAACCATGCAAGCACAAGTATAGCCACTCAGTCACAGTAAGCGTGACGGCAGTCTTTCTGTACCAGCCGACTTCCCACAGCTCCACGGCCTCCAGGAGTTCTGCATCGCCTAACGAGCCCTCTGGTTTAGCCAGCTGGACAGCCATTTCACTAACAATGCGACTGACTTACTGCTGCACTACCACCATGCATTACGGGAGCTTTCAGAGGGCCAGATTGTGGAACTGCGACTGGCACCTCCTGTGCCAAACATCTGTAAGGACCTGCGGCACAGCATAATCAGCTACGACACTTCGTCTTCCTCCCAGCACGCTGTCATGACCACTTTCACCCCATGACCAGTGGCCTCATTGAATATCTTCACAATACTTGCCCATGTTCACCCATGCTGGTTGTTATCACATGCCAGTCCAGACCTCGAACCTCTCTTCATCCCATGAGTTGTCACACCAGCTCAGATAAGTCTGCACACCTGATGTTCCCACAAAAGGAAACTGAGCCAACCACAAGTTCTTCCTTACACACTGCCACGGGCTCTCATCCCAACCTGTCGTATCTGCTAACCTCTCACAACCATTTCAGGGGCTTACTCGCCCTACTAGGCACACTTTCTCTACACGATAGTGCAAGGACCACTTTGAGCAACCACCACCACCGCCCAAACTTTGTTGACATAGGAATTCTCCTAGCAAGCAGTAGCAAGTAGACTGTCTTCTGAAGAGCAGTGCTCTTGATCCCCACAGATGCCTGAACTGCAACAGTTTCACAGATGTAGCCTTGCCATGTATTCATTCAGCTTGAGTGTAAATTCTACCTCAGCACGAGTAAGGCACCACGCCACCATGCTGCAGCTGCAAGCCCTACACAACTGCCGCTTTTTCTGGTATCACTGCTGCCGCCAAATTCATGTATCTCTATATTCATGTCATCAGCAGCAAGTAAACCTGCTCTTGATAAATTGGGCAATGACAGCTATCTGAATCCCTCACGAGACATGGATACTGCAGATACACCGAGATTACCACAACAAGACACCACTCCCGACGGCTTCTCGCACCAGCCACCTCCACCTGTCCTTCGCATTGTACCTGCACCTAAGCTTGTGAAATAGCATGAATCAGCTGCGACTGATCGTGCAGACACCAGCTTTTGCTGTACTACGCCAGTGCCATCAGAGCACCAATGGACGACACGGTTCTCAATATCAGCCCTTGCTCGACCCTCGCCCTCAGCATACACCTGCCCGGTGCACCTCGGCTCCGATTCCAAGATCCCTCACACTGGAAAAACAGATGTATTGTACTGAAGGCACTGAGCAGTGGGTATAGTGCTTGTGAAAGTGAAGACAACGAGAATTGCTGGCTTCCCCGTTTCGCCATAGTACCGACCTGCTTAAGCCTACCACTACAACCTAGAAGTGCTGCTAGGCAAACACCCCTGTTGTATATGGCGGAGCTGCTGGGTTTCTCTTCGACATCCTGGAACTCCGCAGTCGGACGCTACCACCAGCTCTTTCAATGGATGAACCGGGACCGTCCCAGGCTGCTGCTTCCGCGCTCCAACAAACACCATTGCGCCAGCGTCCATATCGTGTGTCGGCTGCTGAACGCCGTATCAACGACCAGCACGTTGATGACATGCTGGAGCGTGGCATCATCCAGCCCTCTAACAGTCCATGGGCATATCCGGTTGTCCTCGTTAAAAGAAAAGATGGCTCCATTCAGTTCTGCATCGACTATCGCCGCCTTAACAAAATAACGCGCAAAGATGTCTATTTTTTGCCGCGCATCGACGATGCCTTGGACAGTCTGCAGGGTGCGGAATTCCTTTCCTCGTTGGATCTGTGCTCCGGGTACTGGCAAGTGCCAATGTCCGAGGCCGATCGCCAAAAGACAGCTTTTGTAACACCTGATGGGCTATATGAATTTACCGTCATGCTGTTCGGCCTCTGCAACGCACCTGCCACATTCCAGCGAATGATGGACACAGTTCTTCGAGGGCTGAAGTGGAAAACATGCCTCTGTTATTTAGATGACATTGTGGTTTTTTTCCACCGACTTTCCGTCGCACCTCCGTCGCCTTGAGCAAGTCGTTGCGTGCCTCTCCACTGCAGGGCTGCAACTAAATCTGAAGAAATGCCTCTTCGGCGCTCGCACGCTTACTATTCTTGGCCACGTAGTTTCAAAGGATGGTATCCTCCCGGACCCCACGAAACTTAGCGCCGTATCCGAGTTTCCTAAACCAACCACCATGAAAGAACTTCGCAGCTTCATCGGCCTTTGCTCATATTTCCGACGCTTCGTTCGTAACTTTGCCTCTATCATCGCCCCCTTGACGCAGCTTCTCACCGGAAGTTCCGACCTGTCAGCCTGGACCCCGGCGTGCGATGACGCATTCCAAGAACTGCGACGCGTTCTCACCTCTCCTCCAGTACTGCGACACTTCGATCCCTCAGCTCCAACCGAAATCCATAGCTAGCGGTGTCGGGCTCGGCACTGTTCTTGCACAACGCAAGGACGGCTTCGAAGAGTACGTCGTCGCGTATGCCAGCCGCACCCTTACCAAAGCCGAGGCGAACTACTCGGTTACTGAGAAGGAATGTCTGGCGATCATTCGGGCTATAGGAAAATTTCGGCCTTATGTCTACGGACGTCCATTTGACATCGTGACCGACCATCATGCCCTATGCTGGTTATCTTCACTAAAAGATCCAACGGGACGGCTCGCCCGTTGGGCATTGCGCCTACAAGAGTACGACATCAGCGTTGTTTATCGCTCAGGCCGAAAACATTCAGACGCAGACGCTCTATCCCGGTCACTCCTGCCCTCTGGTCCTGTCCACTCGTCTATTTCAACCTGCGGTGCCTTCGCCCTCAATATTTCCGGCATGCCATCAGAGCAGCGCAAGGACCCATGGATCTATTCGCTTATTGATCTTCTGCCTAGACAGTTGCCACCACCGACCTCTCGGACGCTCCGTCGTCAAGCCACGCACTTCATCATTCGGGATAACTTGCTGTACCGACGCAACTACAATTTGAGCGGCCGCAAGAGGTTGCTTGTTATACCCCTTTCCTAAAGGAGTGTCGCATCATTCACCGCATTACCACGGCATATCATCCTCAAACTCAAACACCCCCGTTGGAGTATATTCAACATAACACTGTCAGCGGGCAAAACTGCATGTTTCATGTATGGCCACAGGCTTGGTCTGCCCATGGCTATGTCCTCCTGCAGGCCCGCAGCTGACAACCTTCAGATAGGCAACAACCACCGGCATGTACTTCTTGAATCGACGCAACACACTGCCCATCCCCAGCACCACTCTCAGCCTTGACCTCTAAAGAACCGTACGTACCATTCACCCCAACATGAACTCAACCAGGACAGCCCAACTGGCCCTATGAACTGCCACCATGTGTACGTACTCTCTTATTTGCGTGTTTCTTCAGTATATCTTATTAAATCACACTGCATGCTAGGGGAAGTACATTAGCAGCAATGCGCCAGTCAGCTACGTCATTGCCAAGGACGAAAAAAGCTGTATGCAAATTTGTACATGTATAAAATGCTAGCACAACTGGCCTGTGCAGCTGCACTTGCGAAATGCTCTCAGCTTCAGGGCTGGTTGGCTTCAACGAACCGTGACCGTGACATCTCCCTCTGCTCAAATGCCTCCACATGCTTTTCAACTCTGTCTTGATTAGCAGCCTATGGCACTATTCTACATGTCGTAATAGGAGGGAATGGCTGCACTCTTTGCGTGCATCATAAGTGATTAATAATCCCATATAAACCAGTAATGGCTTTCATGGCATTCTCACAACCAGTTTTCTCATCTGCCATTGTCCCATTTGTTACATGTGGTGGCATAAAAGCCAGCTCTGCTTGCCATTCTAGACAGCTCACAATGAAAGGCATGGCACACTTGATGACATTACTACCGAGCAGCCACTAGTGAACGTTATGGAGATGCATGCAGCTCGCTCGCCTTACCACAAATTTGCATAGTAATAGAGGCACACAGCACCTACACCTTGCTGCACCTATGTCAAGAGTGCTGGAACATAAGCTGCTACATTTGCCACCGCGATTAGGTCCTCTTGTTGAAATGCTTACTTCAAGTTTCTTTTACCCGACCACTCCAAGTTCCAAGGTGATTTCCGTAACAGACACTGATGAGGACACAGACAAAAAGCAACAAAGGCTTGACGAAGTCTGCACGCCCTATTACATGGCAAGCATGATGTATGGTGCTCACAGGTTGAAGCTCAACACTGCAAGCATGTGGCCGCCGGTATATGCAATGAGACGTGGGAGCACGGTGTTGCAGTGTGGTATACCGCGAGGGTGAGAGCGTTTTGTGCATAGGCTTACTGCTTCCAGCTGCCAATGAATGAGACTGTGGTTCCCCGCAGCGCCCCACTGATGCTGCATGCCTGGCGCGCCAGAGTGTGCTGCCAATTTCGTGACACTGTCTGCTCGCATGCTCTTGTTACACATGCCCTTCCAATACGGCAGATATTCTGTGCACATAAGGCACATTTACGTTCATCTTAATAAAATGAATGTCTGCACGAAGGAATAGCAAATGTTATTACTTCCTTTTTTTTCTAGAAGGTTACATTCTGGAATAAAGTTTGCTATTTCTTTGTGCAGACGTTCGTTCTATTCAGATGAACGTAAATGTGCCTTACGTGGACAACATGTGTGCCGCATAGGAAGGGCACGTATAACAAGAGTGCGTGAGCAAATAATGTCGTGAAACCGTCGGCACGCAAGCACGCTCCAGCACACCAGGCTTGCAGCACCCCTCTGGCACTGCAGAGAACCGCAGTCCCATTATAGGCAGCCAGAAGCAGTAAGCATACGCTCAAAACAATGCAATACCACAATGCAACACCTTGCTTCCACGAGCAGTGCTGCATGTACTGGCGGCCACACTCTCACAGTGTCGTGTTTCAATCCGTGAGCACTGTACATATCTAGATAATTCAATGCATGAAGAGAGCCTTTCTTTATACAGGTGCTAAAAAGAAATACAACTTGTAGAATATCGGTTAATATACATTACATATTGATCGATTCTGATTTTATAAAAGGACAACTAGAAGTAAATGATACAATAAACAAAAAAACAGCAATAGAAAGCTAGCTAGTGTGCAAAAGCGCAGGACACACCATGCAATGCCGCATAGAAACGAAGTAGCAATACAGCAGTGCAAGGCACTGGGAAAAACAGCATTACAACAGTTTGGACAAAGTATACCATGACAGACACACTTCACTAACGACAGCTTTCACATGTCATTACTCGCACACAATAACAGTGAAAAATACATACTAAAATAAACAGTCCAACGGTTTGTGCAAAGTGTTCTACTATAGACACTTCGCAAACAATGTCAGCAGACATGACTATTGTTCAGTTTTGCAGCATGTTGATGACCAGGTGCAAAATAAAAATACATAAAAATGCCACATCAGTGATCGAGAAAGGGGGAAAAATTTATTACGCCCTGACTTTACTTAAGCTCGCGGCCAGAACAACAAGCCCCAATTCAAAGCTATCAATGAGGTAGAAAAACTCAAATTTATGACCAGAGCACATGCACGTAACAAAGCAGCTCCCTCCTTAGCAGCAGTCTAAAAGACTTGGCACAGAACCATTGCAATTAGATTCCTACAAGAACATGGATGTGCAGATGCCAAAAGGAGGACATGCCTGCCTCTAGAGCCACCACCATCAATAGTATACTGGGCACAGTTTTCAAGCAATCCATGGCTGCACGGTGAAATAGAAAAGATTCCTTAGAACTAGAAAGGGCGGCTAAACTTTGGCCATGCTAAAAGAACTGCGCAACTGAGCATTGCACTTAGCGCTAGCCAATAGCCATGACAGCCTGCCTGCTTGCCACTGCCAGTCAAAATAAATTAACTGTAATTCACCCACAATGACAGAAAACAGCACCCCTGACAGATAAGTGGCCAACATGCATGCAGCATCAGCGGAAAACATTCCTAACAAAAGCTGAAAACGCTTTTGCAGCTTTTAGTCTGTGGTGCTCTCCCAATTTTTGTTACAAGGGAAAAATAAAGGCAATTTTCAATTTTCATATGTCGCGATGTTAACCTTTTCACCATGTCCAAAACAAATATATGCTTCGATTATACCACTCAGCAATAAAAGCTAAGAGTAGAGCAGACGACTAATAGTTTGCGTTCTATTTTTTTGCGCAGGTTCAGTTCACTCAATCTACGTGCCTGTAATGCCCACAGTGGGCAAGAACAAACAGATTGCCACAAATAAAAATTGCATCTGCAGCAAAAAATATGTGTGCAGGAACAAACGTAAGAGATTGTCCTCATTTATCATAAGATGGTTCCTTGTGCTTTAGTTTCACATGGAAGCAGTATTACAAGCTAGCCTAGCAAAAAGTCAATATGAAGTGCGACACAAACAAAAGTATTGCTGTCATTTGCATCTACAGCTTCTAGAACATTCATGACAGGAGCTTCTGAGCAAACATTCTGGCAATGTAATTCTTGTCTACGACCTCCAGGGCAAGGTTAGCATAGAGGGTAAAAACTTAGTCACAGTCGTCTTGAACAACTTCTCGCGATCACTGGGGCCTCAATAATTAAGACTTAATGCTGTCGCAGCACTTGAGCAACATTTTTGTCAATATCACACGCCAAAGCTTATGATGCCACATTGATAGCAAAATGGCATCTAACAGCAAGAATAATTAGAAGTCTAAGCTTTCAAATCCGGTACACAGTCGACGGCGACTCCATTACATGTTGAAACCCAAGCACATTAACCTTGCGACTTGTTGACAATATGCAAAACAAGAACATTAACTGATAAATTTCTCGTTCTTTTGTTTTGCATGTGGCACACGACTGGGGCTCTCGGCCAATGCAGCAAGTTCTTTGTATAAATGCAAGCCACTGAAATTCTACAGCAAAGTGAGGGGCTCTTGAATGCAAAACATCAAATTTGCTATGATAGGCTAATGTGTACATTTACTGCGAGGGATATGCCCGTGCTTTACTTCACAGACAGCAGTCACTGCCTTATTCCTATATCCTTTATCCCAAGCCACTGTTTTAGTAAGGCAAACAGGTTTTGTCACATTTTAAGACTTCCAGAAGTGCATACACTGCCATTGCGATTTTTCTGCATAGGTGCTTCGACATGACTCATAGGTGCTTCGACAGAGAGAGCGCTGCAAGCCTGGATTGAAATACGAAGGGGCACAGAAACTATACAAGAGACTATGGCGTAAATTATGCAGAATGAAGTCCCCACTGCTCTCTCAGTTCAAACATTGCTAGTGTTGATGCACACCAAGAGAGTTCATACGATTAACTACTGCAGGCATGAATACTTTCAGCTAGCTGTACACATTTCTTAAACTCGCCATTTCACTACAAAGGATGCCTTTAGAAGATCAGTAGTCAAGCCCTGTAGGCCTTGTACATCTACAGGTGGAATCAAAACTTCGCTACAGAGTTCCCAACATCACAGATGTAGGATGAGCTGCCTACAGTGAAGAATACACACTGTGCCTGCTAGTCATCACTGCTGTACAGGCAGTTATTTTCTGAGGGTGGTGGGTGTTGGCAGTGCATAATGTGAGGTACATCAAGAGCACAAGCACCAATGAGCATTTGCTGACAATGAAAGTATATGGAGCTTGTGTCCGCATAAATTCCCAAGACATACACGTACTTCCCATCCTTCATACTGCCATAATATGAAGAGGTTTTTCGCGGAACTAAATAGTCTGCAGCTTGTACGACTACTGTGCCAACCTGTGCTCGGAAGTACCTTGAAACTTCAGGCACTCTCTCAAATTTAGAAACAAACAATTCCTGCAGAGTTCCTGACATCCCTGAATATGGCTGGGGCACACCAAGAACGCATGTCTGAAAGCATGCCTTGTATTGAATTTCGATCTTCGCTTTCGCGGATGCTATGCGAGCAGACATAGTCACTGTTCTTTCCTGTTCTGTATCGGCCAGGCGGTCTGATAAGATTGTACCCAGAATGACGTGTGCCTGACCGGCATGCAGCGTTATCTATAAAAGTACGCTGCTGCCTTGAATAAAGAGCTTTTTGCGTTGCTGCCACCGAAGCGTCTGTCTGCTGCTTAGAATAGAACATTTCCAAGTTACGATACATCTCTCGCATAATGCACCTCTCAGCTACCTGCATTGGCACAAACTTTGCCGCAGAAATAAGACGCAATACAAAGCCATTGCCAACTTCATAGGGAAATGTCGATGTTGCCCAAAGTGGACCAAACATGCGTGTTGACTTCGGCAAGTGTAGCAGTTGGTGGACATTAAATGCCATTGAAGATTCTCCATAAAGTCTTGACATATGAGCAACAAATCTCAGCAACCGCTCTTCTGCCTCATTTATGCCGCTCGCAGTAACAATATCTTTAAGCAATAAAAAAACCGCTTTCGAAAGCAGAGAAAAATGGGCCAGGAAACTTTGTGCAAGCACACCTGAAAGGCATGGAATACTGTAAAATAAAAGTCAATGCCGCCATTCAACAGCCTTCCAAAAAGAACGCTCCGAGAGTGGTCGTGGTGTTCGACCGAATGTTATTGGTGGCTTGATGCTACACAACCTCCCATCCAGCAATTTCAGCTGTCTGCCAATGTAGTAGGCAGATCCTACAGATGAAAGCCACAACTCAGTCAGCTGTTTTGTTGCACCTTCTAAAACACAATGCATATAGTCTGGGGGCAAGCCCCACACAAGGTCCAGACTTTTTAGCTTCATCAAAGGAGATGGCCCCTTAATACCGGCGACTGTAGTTCTCTGGTGTACAGCTTGAAGCATCGCCTTGAAAACACCTTCATGCGTTCTTTCTCGGGCTGGCTCCGCATGGCACAAGTACTTCAGTGTTCCTGCAAATATAAGCGCACAAATGCAAAGGTCATCTCCTGAACGCATCAGAATAAGCTATGAATTGCATCATATGGCAGTATCAGCATTCAGATTTAGTAAGTCTCCTCGCATACACTGAGAAGTATTCCTGCAAAATAAGTGGCTCAGCAATCGGCCTTTGTCCATATAGCATAACTAAACCAGATAAAATATGCTGATTGCAGCTATTAAAATCGGTAAAGCATGCAGAGCATGCCACCTAAACAGATATTATATGATACCACTACTACTGGTGGCAGCACAGAGCATTGCAGCAATGGTGCTTTTGGCAGTACAGTGGGAAAATGATCAGCGATGTAAATAAGAGGGTTAAATGAATGCTTGATGCACTCTGCAGCTAATCAACCACTGTTTAAACCAGAATAACTTTTATGTTTCTATAAGTGGTTTAGCACACTAGCTCAAAAAGACAAGCATGCACATATAAATTTATGTGTGCTTTTTAGGCAGAAAGCTACCATGCCCAAGTAATTAACCACTTATTTTTCATCTACATTTAAATCATTTAAAACATTACCCTTCAGTGCATTCCCACTTTAGTCGCATACATGTGGCACCTAAATCTGCAGTAAAAAACTGTTAAAGGAAACAACAGAGATAGACTTCGATTCAGTGGCGCAAGCCAATGTAGTGCCTTTAGGGATGAGAATCTTTTCGGATGTCATGTTTGTAGCGTAGAGAAGTGCAGAGCCATGACAAAACCGAAGGCTATCCCTCTTGCGAGACCGCTTGCAGATGGTAATACGAGCACGTCGCCGCAGTCAATGACATCAGACGCGATAGTAACAATGCTTTGATGGCGAGGAGGTAGTGCGGTATCTTCTGCAGCAAGCAAGTGAAGTGAGGGCATCATCTGCATGAAGTGAATAGACCGTGTTGGTTGTGTGGTGAACGTGTTGCCCGCATCAGATGGAGGCGGAGGCCGTAGAAAGAAAATCCCATCCCAATATGAGCTGCTGGGCAACGAACTTAGCACTGCAAATTGTACGTAATCAAGAAGTCTATCAATGGAAATACGAGAAGTGCACATGGCGGTAGGTCAAATGGCGGCCCCTTGAGCAGCGAGTAATGTAGGTCCATCATAGGGGGTCATAACATTTCGAAGTCGCGAAAACAATTCACGGTGAATAACTGAAACACCTGGCAATGAACCTGGCAATATGAACCTGGCAACGTTTAACGCTAGAACGTTATGTAGTGAGGCGAGTCTCGCGGTGCTATTGGAGGAATTAGAGGGCAGTAAATGGGATATAATAGGGCTCAATGAAGTTAGGAGGCCAAAAGAAGCATATACAGTGCTAAAAAGCGGGCACGTCCTGTGCTACCGGGGCTTAGCGGAGAGAAGAGAACTAGGCGTCGGATTCCTGATTAATAAGAATATAGCTGGTAACATACAGGAATTCTATAGCATTAACGAGAGGGTGGCAGGTCTTGTTGTGAAACTTAATAAGAGGTACAAAATGAAGATTGTACAGGTCTACGCCCCTACATCCAGTCATGATGATCAGGAAGTCGAAAGCTTCTATGAAGACGTGGAATCGGCGATGGGTAGAGTGAAAACTAAATACACCATACTAATGGGAGACTTTAATGCCAAGGTAGGCAAGAAGCAGGCTTGAGATAAGGCAGTAGGGGAATATGGCATAGGCACTAGGAATATCAGGGGAGAGTTATTAGTAGAGTTTGCGGAACAGAATAATATGAGGATAATGAATACCTTCTTCCGCAAGCGGGATTGCCGAAAGTGGACGGTGAGGAGCCCGAACGGCGAGACTAGAAATGAAATAGACCTCATACTCTGCGCTAACCCTGGCATCATACAAGATGTGGACGTGCTCGGCAAGGTGCGCTGCAGTGACCACAGGATGGTAAGAACTCGAATTAGCCTAGACCTGAGAAGGGAACGGAAGAAACTGGTACATAAGAAGCCGATCAATGAGTTAGCGCTAAGAGGGAAAATAGAGGAATTCCAGATCAAGCTACAGAACAGGTATTCGGCTTTAACTCGGGAAGAGGACCTTAGTGTTGAAGCAATGAACGACAATCTTGTGGGCATCAATAAGGAGTGTGCAATGGAAGTCAGGGGGAACTCCGTTAGGCAGGATACCAGTAAACTATCGCAGGAGACGAAAGATCTGATCAAGAAACGCCAATGTATGAAAGCCTCTAACCCTACAGCTAGAATAGAACTGGCAGAACTCTCGAAGTTAATCAACAAGCTTAAGAGAGCTGACATAAGGAAGTATAATATGGATAGAATTGAATACGCTCTCAGGAACGGAGGAAGCCTAAAAACAGTGAAGAAACTAGGAATTGGCAAGAATCAGATGTATGCGTTAAGAGACAGAGCCGGCAATATCATTACTAATATGGATGAGATAGTTCAAGTGGCTGAGGAGTTCTATAGAGATTTATACAGTACCAGTGGCACCCACGACGATAATGGAAGAGAAAATTGTCTAGAGGAATTCGAAATCCCACAGGTAACGCCGGAAGAAGTAAAGAAAGCCTTGGGAGATATGCAAAGGGGGAAGGCAGCTGGGGAGGATCAGGTAACAGCAGATTTGTTGAACGATGGTGGCAAGATTGTTCTAGAGAAACTGGCCACCCTATATACGCAATGCCTCATGACGTCGAGCGTACCGGAATCTTGGAAAAACGCTAACATAATCCTAATCCATAAGAAAGGGGACGCCAAGGACGTGAAAAATTATAGACCGATCAGCTTACTGTCCGTTGCCTACAAACTATTTACTAAGGTAATCGCAAATAGAATCAGGAACACCTTAGACTTCTGTCAAGCAAAGGACCAGGCAGGATTCCGTAAAGGCTACTCAACAATAGATCATATTCACACTATCAATCAGGTGATAGAGAAATGTGCGGAATATCACCAACCCTTATATATACCTTTCATTGATTACGAGAAAGCGTTTGGTTCTGTCGAAACCTCAGCAGTCATGGAGGCATTACGGAACCAGGGTGTAGATGAGGCGTATGTAAAAATACTGAAAGATATCTATAGCGGCTCCACAGCCACCATTGTCCTCCATAAAGAAAGCAACAAAATCCCAATAAAGAAAGGCGTCAGGCAGGGAGATACGATTTCTCCAATGCTATTCACAGCGTGTTTACAGGAGGTATTCCGAGACCTCGATTGGGAAGAATTGGGGATAAAAGTTCATGGAGAATACCCTAGTAACTTGCGATTCGCTGATGATATTGCCTTGCTTAGTAGCTCAGGGGACCAATTGCAATGCATGCTCAATGACCTGGAGAGGCAAAGCAGAAGAGTGGGTCTAAAAATTAATCTGCAGAAAACTAAAGTAATGTTTAACAGTCTCGGAAGAGAACAGCAATTTAGAATTGGTAGCGAGGCACTGGAAGTGGTAAGGGAATACATCTACTTAGGGCAGGTAGTGACGGCGGATCCGGATCATGAGACGGAAATAATCAGAAGAATAAGAATGGGCTGGGGTGCGTTTGGCAGGCATTCTCAGATCATGAACAGCAGGTTGCCATTATCCCTCAAGAGAAAACTTTATAATAGCTGTGTCTTACCAGTACTCACCTACGGCGCAGAAACCTGGAGGCTTACGAAAAGGGCTCTACTCAAATTGAGGACGACGCAACGAGCTATGGAAAGAAGAATGATATGTGTAACGTTAAGGGATAAGAAAAGAGCAGATTGGGTGAGGGAACAAACGCGAGTTATTGACAGCTTAGTTGAAATCAAGAAAAAGAAATGGCCATGGGCAGGACATGTAATGAGGAGGGAAGATAACCGATGGTCATTAAGGGTTACGGACTGGATTCCAAGGGAAGGGAAGCGTAGCAGGGGGCGGCAGAAAGTTAGGTGGGCGGATGAGATTAAGAAGTTTGCAGGGACGGCATGGCCACAATTAGTACATGACCGGGGTTGTTTGAGAAATATGGGAGATGCCTTTGCCCTGCAGTGGGTGTAACCAGGCTGATGATGATGATGAACTGAAACACTAGCACCAGTGTCTATCAAAGCTTCTGCTTGTACACCTTCTACTACAACCAATATCATGTTCCACGGACGTGATGGAGGAATTTCTGTCCTGTCATTAGATGCAGCTTTTCCTCCAAAAGCCAGACGACGCTCAGGGAATTGAGAAGCAGGTCTAAGTGGGGACGTAGAACGGCGAAAGGGTGATGGCGAGCGGTGTCTCGCAGGACAGTACGTCGGAGCAGTCTTGGATGCTACAGTAGGCGATGGAGAACGGCCGCGCGGTGGAGCATAAGGATGGCGTTGGCCATGGAGGCTCCCTAGACAATGGAAAGTAGCTCCGGGTGAAAAGTCATCCCGTTCGTATACGTCATATCCGCGACACTCGTCTTGCTGGCGCTTGTGGCAAAAACGTGCTATGTGGCCACGATAGCCGCAGTAGTAGCAGATGGGACGAGGAGGACGCCACTGCAGATAGCTGGTTTGGGTAGTTGCGCTGGTAGTCATGGAAGCCATGTGGGCCGGTGTTGGTTTGGGAGAAATCGGTGGAACGATAACTGGAGTAACTGCGGCAACGTATGCGTATGTTGGCGCGGCCCTAGGGTTTAGAGGGTCCGTGTACGCTGCACCAGCCATGGACGCCAATTCCTCCTTGACAACATCTCACAGATTGGTATCGGAGGCATGAGAAGGCATAGGCCCTGCGGCGAAGCCAAGATACTGTAGCTCTTCTCGAATTATTGCCCGGATCATTGCTCATGACGTGGGGTCGTCGTCGGTAGTGTTTGCAGTGGTGTCTGGCTGTAACCTTACCGATTCGAGCTCGTCAAGGCACTCGCAAGTAGCGATGATATCAGCGACGGTAGCGGGGTTCATAATGGCTAAAGCATTGAAAGCAATAGGTCCAATGCCTTTGAGGATGTGGCGAAGCCTGTCTGATTCAGTCATAGCAAGTGACTGAACACATCCTCAATGTACAACGTACACGATTCCTCGAGTTGTTGCTCGCGAGTGTGGAGCGTCTTTTTTTGCGAGGGCGGAATGAGCAGCCGGTGTGCCGAATATTTGGCGGAGCTGCTGTTTGAAAGTGCCCCAGTTTGTGAAATCAACCTCATGGTTGAAAAACCAAGTCTTAGCTACTCCTGTTAGATAAAACGCAACGTTACGTAGCTTGGACGCATCGTCCCAACGGTTAGCCGAACTCACTCGGTCATAGTTGTCCAGCCAATCCTCAGCGTCTTCAGCGCAAAGTCCAGCAAACAGATGGGGATCACGCTGGTGCCCACTGACAATCCAATACGGAGAGGCTGGGGTAGCCAACACCGAGATGGTGAAAGTAGAAGTGCCTGTTGGCTCGTCCTGCGATATGCTAGCGGACAGCTGGCACAATCAGCGACCTCATCGAAGCTCCAGGAGGTTGAGTGGGGAGTCAAAGGACGGAGGACTGAAGAGCACACTCCACCACTTGTGACGCAGCAGTTATCGCATTGTTTATTCCACGTTAAAGATGCGGTGAACCACAGCACGGATCACACTCAAGAGCAAGCCCCACAAACGATCAAGAGGAACCCCATATGAACCCCGCATAATGATGATCATCTACAGATGACAAAGAATAGCTTATAGATACCCACAATATTTACGGATATGCTGCAACACTTATGTCACAATAGTAACAAATAAATAGATGAGCAGCAAGGTTCAAACAGCAAATTGCGAACAACACTAGCCCAATGTTTACCTGTTTAGTGTTGCAAGCGGAAATCCAGGCAACCACATAATCACTACACTACTTTACAATTTCTTTGTCTACTTGAAGGATGTTCAGTTTTACTATACTCTTGGACTGCAGATTTATAAAAACCAACAGCGTCACAATAAAGGTCCCAACTACCACTATTCATCTTCAGCCTCTCATGTATGTAGTGCGACTAATCCAGGACTATATAGGGCCGACAACAAAACACACAGCACAATACAAAATGAACACAGCGTATTACTGTACTTTTATCACTTTGCAATACCAAGTGCTTTTCATAAATGAGGGAATAAATTGAAAACAGACTGCATTACACTATAACCTCTTTGCACAAACGAAATGAGAAGGTTGGGAAACAGTTCGGTTTGTCCACCACACACAAAACAAAGTGGTGTCCTTAAACATTTCACGGTCGTCACTCAATGTCTGTGTGATGTTTTGTGGTCATGTTAACGGCAAACGACAGTTTCTCTTTTGAGCTTATGAATAAGCACATGAATAGGCAAGTGATTGAGACCATTTTCCGGATGCGTGCAAATCTCAGAGGCCAAGTTTTAATTGAGATGTTTTTTGTTAAGCATCGTGCAACAATGCTCATGGTTTGAACTTGATGAACAAAATAAAAATGATAGGCAACCCTATTCTTCGAGTTGGATGTCTCTTAGTGGCACTCGCACCTTGGCGTTGGCGTCCTTTAGCGCAACTTTCGGTGAATGCAATGCACGAACCGAAATAAAAGGCAACCATTTTCCGTTAATCAGCCAGTTAAATATGCCACCTTCTTGTGTGTGACATCATTACTTCCACGTTTAAATTCCGCGTTCCTAGAAATTTTGCCAAACTCGTGCTCACATCAGCGATTCTGTGATTCTGTGATCAGTGATTCCGCGTTCCTAGAAATTTTGCCAAATTCAGTTAATCAGTGATTTCTAATTCGTTCTAATTATTGCAGACGTTTCAGTAACTCAACTTGTTTCTAAACTTATGCTTTGATATATCTATAATTGAACCCACGAATTTTGTACTGTACCATGTTTTTTTCAATTTTTTTTATATTCAATTTCGTTCCCGGTCATAACTGGAGGTGACCGGAAGTGCTGCACAAGAAACAAGAGTGTCACTCGGTGCTCGCGCTACTAAAATGTATCACTTTTTTTTCTGCAATTTCTGCTTGATTTATTTTGACATTGCATAGCAATGAAAACAAGCATCAAGCACCAGCATATAAAGTAAAATATAAACAAAGTAGTAAAACAAAAGAACCAATGTTCTGCTGAGACTCAAACCTGGGTCTTTTTTAGTGGGAAGCAACCATTCAACCCAACAACATAACTGATCGCTGCACAACTATTGGCGTTACCCTCTTTTGGCTTATTTTTTGGAACTTTCTTCTGGATCACCCCAGCATGGCACATTGAAAACAAAAGTGCAATGCATGAAGGAAGAAAGAAATTTAACGACAATCAGGATACTCCCTAATGCAGAATTGGAGCACAGCTCTATACGTGTTTTCATTTCGCAATATATTGGCTGGCACAGACAACCAGTCTTGTGCAGCCCACTGCAAACAGAGTGAAGTATGGCGCGACTGCCTTGCTAATTTAGAGAATGCAGGAGCCAGCGTGTGTGTGACGCGTGCACACGATCCACAGTAGCAGCGGCCGGCAGACCTCCTAGATGATGCGCACTACTTACTCTGGCACCGACTCGTAGCCATCATCGCTACACTACACTTTTCTTCTCATGCCTTTGCCGTACCCTCCTCCACAGACTTCCTCCTAACACCTCATCCCCTGCTGCAGTCGGTGTACACTCTTTCATCCTTCGCTGCGGTCATTTGCTCAGTTACGCCAACGCCGACACTTGCCGCAGAACAAGCGCCCAAGAGCTGCACTCTGCGATGAAGACGAGCCCTTCCTGAACAGAAAGCATCTGCAACTTGTAGAGCAGTAGCTCCTCTATGCATGCCCTTTCCGATCTCCTAGCTAAGCACGCCTACTCCACGCTTTGCACCATGCCATCCAAAGCCACATCGGAGAGCAACCATTGCGATTTGCTCCATAAACGAGGGCAACAAGACCTAAAATTACATGCGAGTTTCGCCACACTTTTTGCAATGCATCTAGAATTATTGTCAGCTTACCAAGACCATTGAGCTTGTGATTGCAGCAGCACAGGTGCTCAGATGCATCAATATTGCAAGCAGCACTGCTTAAACTCCTGTTCCATGCACAGGCAAAAGCACTTATCTTGTCTACTGACCTACACACTAGTCCTAAAAAGGGCTTTCAAGTACCTTCTGAAAAAAATGCAAATGGCAATTGGCTCAGGAATGCTAATGTTCCTGTGGCTTCATAGCATGCTGCCATATTGCCATCCCTGATGGGTTCAGCTGAACTGTATATTCTGCAAGTTATAAATTTGTACATGGTCTGGCTGATGCCACAAATTAATCCATGGGGATCATAGTGCTATAGGACACAGAGAAGACGGAGGCAATAGCATGAGCGCTTGTCCTGTTGTCTCACTCTAGTCCGTGTCCTATAGCGCTATGGCCCCCATTGATGTATCTAACCAATTAGCCCAAAGAACCATACTTCTAAGCCACAAATACCTTCCTCATACAGAGATAAATTATGTTAAATTCTGCTACCAGTTCTCTAAAAGAAATTTTCTATAGAAAATGTCCTGTAAAAAACAATATATACACTGCTTTGAGAAAAACTACTCAAAAATTTCCCAATGTGGCATAAGAACATCGCAACTATCCAGACCATTTAGTAGATGGGAATATACGCAACAAAACTTCACCCACCCAGCTTTTCCATCTGTCAAGACAGATCTCCAGCTCTAGCATTAGTGCTGGACAAATAAATACACTTTCTAGGATTGATGTCTAAACTTAAGCTTGCACTCAATTTGCCCTCCACTTGCTGGTTCATAGTACTCACTTAATATTTTTGCTTCTGTTGCCAATAAGAGCTTGACAACAGCAATTCAAAGTGCTTTGTAGGTATGTGCACTAAGTACCATGAACGCACTCACCTTCTACAGCTGTGCCTCTCTCCAAACACCAACTGCAGCATAAGTAGCCGTTGAATTGCTTCATGTTCAGAACTGCAGCTCTAGCTGGCGAATCAACTTTTGAAAACCACAAAGTGAACTTTTGAAAACCACAAAGCGCCAATTGCTATATTTTGCCACCGGACTTGAGCAGGAAGCTCGTTCAAAAGAATTTGAATTGGCCAAATTGATTATTTACTCGATTCAAAAACTGGTGCACCATCTGTATTGAAGCACAGCGTCAAATCTGACCAACTCATATTAAACTGTTTCCTTATGCTTCTGTACAAATCACCGTCGGTGATGTCACTGTATGTTCCTGGTATGCAGCGTCGCGATGCCAGCAACTGCAAGTTTTGAAGCAGTGCACCACCAACATTCTTCAATATATCCAGCATCCGCTGCCTCATATCAAACATCAAGAAGAAACTCCCAGAATGCTTCAGGCTCTGAAGCGTATTCTCTGTACCACATGACTGACAAGTCACCGATACATTTTCTTCAGATTTTGAGAACTTCCCCAAATATTCATGACAAGTGTGACAAAAAAAAAATGTAGCCTTATCAGCTCTTTTTTGTCTTTCCAGAGCTTTCGGAAGAAATATGTGCTTCCAGGCACTACATTGCTTCCTAACAGGGCATTTATCAAAATTAGCAGACCTCTAATTTGAGCGCACGTCAGTCCAGTACTGACAACATAAGCTAAGATGAGCAACAGTGCCTCTGCCTTTGTCGTCGACTGCGAAGGGAGCGTTTCCTTTGAGAGCTTCAAGAAGTACTGCTCAGGGGCATCATCCAAACCGAACTGTTCTGCGTCACAATCTTCTTCGGCGGCACTGTCACCTTCACTGTCATGTTGAACCTGTCTATGGTCGGCCTCTTCTTCAGTTTCAGAGCTGACATCCTGCATAGCAACACTGGGAGCAGGAACAGAGCATCCATCTTTATCTCTCTCATCTCTTTCACATGTGTTGCTGGCATAAGGCATCGGCGGTTCATCATCAAGCCAACTAGAAGCCATGTCTGGTGACATGCTGAGGTTGCCATCCCGAGATGCATTTTCAGAAACACTGGCTGCTCGATGATCTGGAGAGTCCTTCGCGCACACAATGGTCGCTGCCTGCTTGTTTGGTGCAACAACCTGGGAAAAAAAGGCCTTCTAGTTTTAATTAAGTGGTAATAAGTTTTACTGCACACTGGGCAGATACATTACTGTGGCAGTGATGTGTAATAAACAGAAGTATCACAACTGGTAATAAACAACATAAAGTAATATAATTGATATCCAAAACATTAAAAAGGGGTCACACAATGGAAGGCTTGCTCCGTGCTGAGGCCTCCCTTGTTCAGCCATTATAAATAATTGATATTACAATATGTGTATATTACAACGTGCCTGCCATATAATCAGTTGCAAAATACTCAATTCAGGTGGTTCGTAAGGCATCTTAGAAGCAGAATATTTTAAGTGCACTGTACACAGAATTGTATGAGAACATGACACTTAAAATCACCTGGATTAATTTTCATTGTTGCGCTGAAGTTGACAGCGACATGAGCAAAGGATGAAATTATGACAAAACAGAGAAAACATACGGTCATTGGAAGCAACACAGTGATGCTGTTTTGTTGTATCATGTGGATTAGTTTTTTAGACAACTAATCCTGTTTTCCGATAATACAAATGGCTGCTGACAAATATCAATGCCAAAGATACAGAAAGTTCCCCTAAGCTATCAAGCTAACATAATACAATTAATTATATTCCATCACAATTGTGTGCTTATTTGTTAAATCAAGGAGTGCAGAAGTGCTTAGAAATGCAAGGATCCGACGGCAAGGGAAAGAATCCAGCGAGTTGGCACAGTCCTGAAAAATGGAATTGATACACTGGCCTCTTGGGTCGATGTGGCAGTAAAAGAAATGTATTATATTTGAGGGCAACAATTACCTATATTGTCACATGCTCAGTTATTGTTTATGTTCATTTGCCTACACAAGCAATCGAAATAACTTTTGGCCAGGGATAACTTTTGCAACTGCGTTGTCCATTCTAGATTTGTTACCTGAATATAAGGCACAGCAGTAATTCTTCTGAGGTAGTTCAACGCGTTCAAGCCCAGTCTTTTGTTTAGAGCTGAGAAAAAGCGACGAAATTCGCTGCGGCTCAGCTACGTCGTGCTTTTAAGGGACGCATTCTCTCTTTTGACCCTGGTGGTCGTCTGATGCTCTCGCAGTTGCTTTCATTGTTCTAGACTAGAGCCTTGATCGAGCTCTGTACGAAACACTACACAGGACGGTTTTTACTTTCTGCCTGCATCGTGAAGCGGCGCCGCGGCAATCGTCATGGGAGGCCTGGATTAGGGGCACCTCCAACAGTCCTCGGACTAGTCGATAAAGATGTTTATATTTCTCTGCACAGAACTCGACCTTGTGCTCGGCTGCAGAACGCCACAGAAACTAAACCAAAGTGGCATGTCAAAAACTGCACCCCCCCCCCCCAAAAAAAAAAAAGAACTTGTTATAAACACCGAGTTATCAGCATTGTACGCACCTTGCTAGCGCTCCGTGTTTTCGTTCGCTTGGCAATGCTGCTGAGGGTCTGCTTTGGTACTTGATCAGTTGAGTTCGGTTCTAAGTACCGCCTGTAGCGGCCTCGCGTCTTCTGCCACATGCTGAGCGCGCAAACAGTAGCAGAGAGCAGGCTGGGCCTGAGGCACGCTTATTAATGCTGCTGCAAATACTTGCGGGCAAACACAAGAATCCAAGTATTATATTACTAAGAGCTAGGTTCCACCTTGGGAATACCACAAACCTTAGTCGAAACCCCAAAAGGAGGCCTGAACAATGCAAATCGCGCGGCCGACTATCCAAGCTTATGGAGCTATGCATGAGCAATGGATATATATTGTGTCTTGTGAGATGGAAAACATTTGTGGTCGCCACCTGGCCGCTGCTTTTTTTTCTTTGATGTTAAACATAAACATGTTTCGCCGCCTGCCGTCTGCTCTAGAAAGCAGCGTTTCAGGGAGGGCTTCCGCATGTTGCCCGCTCCTAGAACAGGCGAATGCCCTCCTTGAAAAGCTGTTTTCTGCAGCTGACGGCAGGCGGTGACACAAGTTTGTGCTTGCACAGTCACGTCAGCAGCTTGCATTCTCATATGCGCAGTATATTTGCACTTTTTTCATGAAAACCAAATAAGTAAATGTGCGAAGTGTTATACTAAATGAATTCGATGCAAAAAATGCGATCGCTCTGTAAAATTTGAGCAAGAACAGTGCAAGGGTGAGCGCAAAACCTTTTTGAGAACACGCGCAGCAAAGATTCAGGACCCTGTACTTAGGCTGATGAGGCCACTTAAAATAGGCGTTTCTCTCTCTTACGTTCGTCCAGTATACCTGTGTTGAAACCAACAATCGGCATGTCGTATAAGCTCACGTCGAATCAACAGCCGGAATAGAAATCATGCCGTTGTCGGCACGCGATGGTCGTCACCGTCGTCTTGCTGATGTCGTAATACGCACGCTCCTGTCAGACACAGAGCTATTCGTATAACACAAATATGTACCTGGTAATGCTTTGCGTGATCCCTAACGAGCCCGCTACATGCAAATGTTTCGCATGCCATTGATTCCCACAGTGCGTGGGATGAACCAGCCCGATTCAGCACACTTGTGGATATCAGTGTAATTATCCACACTATACCAAAATTATAAGTCATCCTTTATAGTTTTTTTACATAACTTTTGATCTGCATTCTGTAGATTATACGATGTTGGCGAAAATCCCAGAAGTGAAGATACATGTGCAGGGTACTCTAAACGCTTTCCACCACTTTTGCCGATCGTCATAAGTTGCAGCACTCCAATACATACATATATAACTACAGCGCACACTCGTATAAGCAATTCTCCCCAACACAAGTTCTATCATTAAAAAAATAGGGGGAGTAGGGACCGGCACAGCAGCATATGCATTGCTATACCCCGCTGTATAAACAGCTTCCTGAAAGTCCACTTGTATAAGTCGTAGGACATAAACCGCATTATCACACATAAGTATTCGCATGTTTTGTGCAAGCACTCAAGCATAAAGCACTATGCATTATTGTTCTTGGCTTGCAAGAATTAAACTTGGTTCATATTTTGAAATGTTAGTTGTTCGCTCTAGAATATTGAATATCTCTTAAATATTGAACCCTTTTGAAAAAATAAACCAGTTGTCAGTAGCGTTTCCTCGTCGTCGTGTCGTCTTTTCACCTTGTGTCCGCCCTTTTTAGCGCTACCATCAGTTTTAAGGAATCGCTCTAGAAGCTTGTGCAGGACCATATATTGGAAAAGTTACAGATTATAACAACCGTGAAAACCCCGAAGCTAGACTAGCCCGTGCGCTATATAACTACAACCGCGGGACTGGGAATTAAGCCAGTGTTTTTTCGGTAGGACAACGAACTAGAAGACCGCAATATCAATTAAGGAAATTAAAAAAATATATAAGAAAAAAACGCCGGAACAATGAAAGAAAGGAAGGGAAGCAGGAAGAAAGGATGTGTTTGTGGATGGTAACTGGGTGCATCCAATGCGGCGTAGGTCGACAATCAATCGTGCTTCAAGCGCTGCACGCATAACAATTAAAATATTTCGACGATTCACGATCGAAACACCATGCAGCTTACCAAAGGTGAAATAATCCAGAAAAGAGCAAGCAAGTTGTGACTGCAAATGTGTGCCAAGCATAAAAGTTGCCTTCACTTTTGTGTCCAGCTGCATCAGTGTACACGCGCAGCGTCCTAAAGTGTTCACTGCCAGCTTCCAAAGGAGTAATTTCACGACGTGGCAATTCCACTTCCACAGAATAATTGCATTTTCCCTATTATTATTAGCTATTGTCGCTGTTGTCAGTTGACATAAACTGAAAAGTATAAAAAAAATCATGGGATATATACAATGCCGTATATACAGAAAGTGACCCGTTATGCAATATGATACGAATACAGAATGTAGAAAAAAAATTTCATCTCGCATTTATTACACCCACTCAACTTGCCTTTTTAATCTATCTTGCATGTAAGGCTCGGAAACTTCCCGTTCG
Organism: Dermacentor andersoni; assembly: GCF_023375885.2. Lineage (NCBI taxonomy): Eukaryota > Metazoa > Arthropoda > Arachnida > Ixodida > Ixodidae > Dermacentor > Dermacentor andersoni. The sequence continues at coordinate 35,559,333 of NC_092818.1, forward strand.
TTATGCAAAATTAACTTTTGACGCAGATGCAATGAAAATCTGCATTAAGAAAAAGATAAAAAAAGTGCAGCCAACATTTCCTAACCTTATAACGGCATCATGGTGGCTCATTTAGTGGGGGCACCTGTTTCACTTTATTTTGCACGCGTTTTGAATGAAAAGGCTCTATTGTGCGTCCTGCAAACAGTTACACTAGCACGAAAGCAGTGTGGCACTTTCATATGTTCGCGCCTACTACAACGAAGCATGCGCTCTACGAAGCATACTACGAAGCATGCGCTCGGCTGAAGCTAGGTTTCCTTCCTCAATGAGATGGTCGATTGCAGCAGCCCTGGCTTATTGAGCTGGAGCATCTTGCGTGCTCAGGAGAGAACTCATTTCTCCACTAGCTCCATTAAGGTCAGCATTGCCTGAGCGTACTATTTTCGCAAGGTTATAAAAGGATATAGGCAATTAACGACAATTGGAAACTGCGTTGGTGTTGGGTGGTCATTAGACCCACATGATTGCCTGATTATACCGAAAAAGTTTTCCACCGAATCCTGGCTCAAACTGGATGTCATAACATAACTAAATCCCTGGCTGACAAGATAATCCAGCAGTGATAATGTGCTGGATAGCGAGATCCTTAGGCCATCTGCAGTTGAATCGCTTAAAAATCCACCTACTCTTTTAGCGTGTTTCGCACACAAACCGCACATGTTTCGTCGAGTTTTTTGTCTTGGCGGTGCAAGTTGTGCTCCCAAATTTGGCGTGTTTATTCATCTTTCGGCGCGGTGAACGATGGCTGCTTTCCTTTTTTCCACTTATATCCCGTTTCACAGCCGGGAGCGAAGCAGTGTCGCTGCCGTTTCGACCTTCCTACTTCTCACGTGTTCGGCCGACTGCGCGCGAAACGGACTCGAACGGTAGGTTGAAACACCAAAAAAAGTCAACGTCGCGTATCAAGCCCGCATGAACAAGCGCGCGAAGCACTTTATTCCATGGCGAAGCAGCGGAGGGACGAAACCACGCGACTACAGCGACGCCACCGAAATCCGCGTCCCGTCCACACTCGCCGCCTCGCTGCAATGCATAGGGCGCTCCGGCTCCTGAGCCCACTACCCCCTTCTAGAACACCATAGTTGAGGCTATTGGTTCCTGTCTGTGTTGCCTGGTTCACTTCAGTTATATTTTCTCTGTATTATTGTTTTTCATGCTTTACTGTTTGCAGCTGTCTGGTGGCATATCATCCTGAGCAATGTCGGTCTGCCATGTGCCCAGGGTCGAGTGTACTACAAAAGGCGTATCGACTAGGCTGCTTCACTTAGTTAAGCGTGGTGTTGGGTGTGAGTAGTATGGGCAGCTCAGGATGGCAGACATGGCTTAGGAATGAATATTTAGGTTGGGAGTTTTGTAGCAGTACGTGACATTGCACCAACGTTACTGCTTTCAAGACTGGACCATGCTTTAAAGTGTAAAATGTTGCATTTTAGGTGGAAATTAGTCATGACAGACTCTACCATTGGTACTTTTGCACTCATTTGACTTTTCTATGAAATATTCTTTCCATTGCGAAATTCCTGAAGAATACCTAAAGAAAGGCAAGCTTGAGTCATTTGGAGCACTTTCATTGTGCATAGTGTGTAGTGTGACCTGGGAGGAGATATTCTGTAAGTGTCCACCTAGTGGACATGTCCATTTCTTCTGCTGCTGAAGTTCTGATTGGCCAGGGGGCGCCTGTCTCCTCTTGATGCATAGCCCAGCCCAGCCAATCAGAACTTCAACAGCAGACACAACGGACATCTCTAGGTGGACACTTAAAGAATACCCCCACCCACCCCCCCAGCCCCCAAGCAGTATCATTAAACCTCAATGTGGACCTAGTGCTTACTCCTGAGGGAAAGTTGTAACACAGGAATTGTAATTGATATTCGGGAAAGTCCTGCGAATTCTCGGAACTGACATCTGATCACGTTAATGCAGCAAGAAGCACTGAAGCAATGTTTGGAATTTTGGTTAAGTGGAAACACGTAGGAAATGCTTGAGATCCTTTTGCTATGTGATAAACAAAAGTCGGACAAAAGCTCTTATCCATTCTTGAAGCATTGTCTCCAGCCTGAGACATATGTTGTTTAAATGCTGTTAATGACTAGTGGAAGTTTATGTATGTGGCTTCAAAATGCATAGGAACAGAAAAATCGCTTTTCTCGGTAACCATTGCTCCACGTTTGATTAGGTTTACTGCATTTAATAAGAAAGGTTTGCCTAGGGACTGCAGGAAGGGTATTTTTACTACGCCATCACTTTTTCATATGAATTGTTAAAAATTGCAGAATTTGAGAAGATGAGACTACCAAGCTTACAACTTTTTAACTCGACAGCAAAAACAACAATTTCACAATTCTGTCAATTTCACCTTTTGACATATAAATGGGACAATGTTGATGTATGATGTGCCTTTAATTTATGGGCTGGACTTTTGGAGAACCCCTGTAAACATTTAACCAATTCATGTAGGCTGTAAAATCTTAATAAATTTGTCTGATTTCGATGGCTCTAATGGACGAAGTTTACAGAACCGTGATGTCTGCTTTTGGTGCCGAGTTATGGATTTGCAAAGTTCGTGCTTCTGTTGTTGGCAATATTTGTCAAACATTATATTCCTAAATCAAAATTTGTTTCCTATAATCATTAGAATTTTAAATCTTAAGTGCAGCGAATTGGAATAAAATTAGCCGAGCAGATGTGTCATCAAAACATATTTGCATTTTGCATGTATTTCAATAAAGAACTTGGTGTTGGCCACAAGCTAAAGTTTCTTCTTACAACTTAATCTTTCTGTGAACCTCTCTCTTGTTTAGAGTGCTAGATAGATGAACAATACAGAGCACAATGGTAAGGCGATATGCCTTCTACAAAGAAGCTAAATGCAGCAAATTTGTGGTATAGCTGTGAAATTTGGTGCATCTGCTATGCACATGTTGCACCAGCCATGCTCTGTGCACAGAAGTCGAGCTTGTTGGCATTTGCAGTGTTCATTGCCTTTTCAAGTCTAATTTGTTTCATTGTTTGTTCCCCAAGTGAAAATCTGAACAAAAATAAAAGTACAGGTCGTTCTCTTCAGTTTTCTTGATGTCTCATAAAGGCAATTGCAAGTGCTTGTAAAAATATATCATCTAGAGTTGGTGCCTTTGCAGAGAAAAAGCATACAGATGAACTGCAAAAAAAAGTGCTTCAGTTAAGAATGTACTTTTCAAAGCATTGCACTTACACCAAAAAGGCACCGTAGGGGCTAATTTATTTGAATTATGAAGGATTAATATCTTCTGACCAGAAACTTTACCTCCATGAAACAAATTATGCTAAGAGGAAAGTGAAATTGTTTTGACCTTTAATGGTGATTCCTACAAATGCTAGAAATGTTTGTGTTGCCACCACTTCAGTATAAGAACTTCTAATGGGTTTTGACACTGTTGCGCAAGCACAGTCACTCATTGGAGGTTATTGCTCTGCAGATATGTTATTCCCTTGACTCATGTCAATACTGCTTAAGCAAAGAAACATAAGGGATCAACTGTGCTTCCCGAACGCAAAAGTTGCAGCAGGAGAAATATTTGTGTTCATTGCTAGCATTGGCGAAACAAGCAGGAACAGCTGGCAGCATGTGCTGCTATGTTGTCTTAGTTTTCTACTCCATTCTTTGTTTTTGACTTCTGCTTTCTTGTAAACGGGTTAATTAAACATCATATGTCTTTGTGGGATACATACTATTTCATACAGAAGTTATCATTTGTCATTTACTGGTGCCAGTCATGATAAGTTGATATTTAGGTACTGGTAAATTCTTGACAGCTCAGATGCCTCCTTCAAAAACCTTTCAAAAAGCAGAGTGGTCTACGCCACATCATTTGATGTGTCGGTACGGGCGCAGCCGGACCCTGTCACCACTTTGAACATTGGAGGCAAGTTCTATCTTCTGCTGTGCGATCTAGTTTAATCTTCATTACAAGCACTATTTTGTTTTCCACAGTAAAGTGTATTGAAAAAAGAACAAAGAATGACTCAAGAAAGTATTTTTTTCTGTATTTGATGTAGCATAAGGGCCATTAGGTATCATTATATTGGACTATAACATTCCAACTGGAGTGCTTATATAGCATGCAATTATTACATCTTCAAACCATCATTCAGCCTTATTTTACACCCAGTGCATATGTACTATTAAAGAGACTGCGAAAAACTTTGTATAGAACTCGGGAAATGCACTTGAAATTAATGTAGTCTATTTCATGAATACTTTGCATTGAAAGAGTGCTTCAATGCGTTCAGTAGAAGCAGACCTATCGGCATTCAAAAATCACCATTAATCCCCTTCGTGGTCCTTGTGCTCCTTCAATGCCATGCACTGCTAAGGCTATGCCAAGCACACTTGTGCTCAGCGAGCTGCAGTGAGCTCAGCTAGTGGGCTCATTGCAGTACCCTGGGGCAGCCGCAGTATCTACGCTATGTAGTAGACGCAGCAACATGTAACTGTAATGCATATATGCAGCATTTGCTGCATGTACAACACTGGCTGGAATGTGCACTTGTGCTCATGTTCTCCAATCTGGCTGCGCAATGTCGCTTGGACTGGCTTTGTCCTGAAACAGCTTGACGGAATAATAGTACCACATCGAACTTGTGCATTTTTAATTGAGCACTATCAATAGCTCAGTAGGAAGCGATGTCTGCCAAGGCATCTAGCCAGGAGCGGCCAGGAGTGAGCACGCGCTGGCAAACGTACGTGGCGTCTGACTCTAAGTTTAATATGGTCCAAGGCTAGTTCAATATTCAAAACAAATTGTGAGTAATGGGTTTCGTCATCAAAACTAATAGCTGGGTGAGTTGGTATGGTTTCATTTGAACAAAAACCTGTATGTGAAAGATGCAGACAAGCAAAGAAACAAGAGTTCCAAAACAATCCTGTGTTTGTTGTTTCTTTGCTTGTCCATGTCTTTTTCATGCTGGTTTTTTGTGAAGATGAAAGCAATGAGACTCAGCGGCTACGACACTGATATGCTCAAGGAGTGTCCGAAAAATCAGACGAGAGGTTGCAAGGTGTCCAAACTTTTGGCAATTGTTATACATTATGGTCTATGGGGAGAATGGTAGTGCGGCGAAGCAGACCGAATAATCGAGCATGTCCGAATTTTTGGAGTCCGGAAAATCAGTCGGCAACTGTATTTGCAACAGAGTCTGGAGATGCATAATTAACGAAAATTTGTTGATTAGAATTTTTTGTCACGTTCGTTGTGTACATTTACATCGGAAATTTGAAGACGGTTATATTTGAGGACAACTAAATTTTGTTTGGTTCTTATAAAGTACTTCTGTTCCGTTATATTCATAATGAAATTTGGTTCTCTCTGTGTGAATTTCACATTTAAAGGAGAGGGAGGAGTCGACAAAAGGCAAACCCATCATGTGACATAGCATATTGCGTATATCATGCCAGTGCAAAAGCTGATAACAGCTGTGCTCCTGGTCGCGGAATGCAAAAGAGGTTTTTGCGTCAAGCTACATCATATGCAGTCTTTTCCCTATCTATTCAGACTATCTCTGCCCCTGAAGGTAAGATTAGCATACTGAGTATGAAATTGATATCCGGGAACACAAGTGCTTTAGTAGAATCAAAGTGAAGTTCCCTTCACATACAATTGCCTTGAAATTTCTAACATAAGTATGTAACACAGTTGCAAAATAAAAAAAAGTTTACAAACTTTGGTTAACGATGAATTGGTTTGCTGAAATTGTGCCTGCTGTGAACCATACAAACCACTTCTGCAAACATTTGGGCAGCTTGTGTAAGGTATTTATTAATCTGCACTTTATCTTCGCAAGCACTGTAATGTTAAATGCAATAAAGGCACTTGCTTTGTGATCACTTGAGTAATGACTTCGCATTGCAGGAATGTATTGTAATAACAGTGTTTGTTCCTATATGGTCTTTCAGCAGTTTGTGTTATTTTGATATTCTAGGGTCCACAACCCGTGTTGTGCCTGCACCAAGGGTGCACTGTCAGACAGGTAAGTCATTGTCCAATAATACAGGCGATTTGCATTGTGCAGTACTCATCATGTTATGTAGTGTTCACTCAAGCCATGCATGCCCAGCCCACTGATGGTACCTAAGCTACTGTAGAGGAAAGTTTTTTTTCCCACTGGCGTCTAATTCCTTGACGTAACTCACAAGTATTCCATTTCTGTAGGACGTGCAAGACTCCCACTTCACAGGACCACCGTCCCAGAGGAGTTGGCCCACAGAGGTAAGTAACGTCCATGTTTTAGCTTGGAGCTTACATTGTATTATGCAATGCTGAAGTGGTAGGTCAACATGGCAGACCAAACAGGCAGCTGTTTACTGCTTTCTTCCAACTTTTGTGTGTCGCAGTCTCAACTTGTGCACATTTATTCTTTTTTGTGCATCCGTTACTGTTCTGCTCTTGTGTAAGGTTACTTGATTTTCCTGACTGCGAGCACAAAGGAGGAATCCGAGTGGGAGGCAGTTGAGGAAGGAGGAATGAGGGGCACATGCTATTTGCAGCAAGTTTGCACTGTAGTGTGCTACATGTTAGTTTTCAGTGGTTACGTTTCCTTCCCTGGAGGGACACATATAGTACTTGCAATTCGGGGCACTTGAAAGAACTGTGGATGCCTACCTGCCAACTCTGCCTAATTTTCTATAAAGGACAGCTGCCATGCACAACTTCAATTTGTATAGCCTTGTACAAATGATGCTCAGGTTGTGTGTTTTCCTTCCATTTGTGGCAAGTTTTTCAACTTTCATTTTGTTCTTTTTTTAAGGAGATGATTATTGTAACAAAGGCTTCCCCTTTATTATAACTTTGCTTTTCAGCTCTAAATTTCATAAGTTCTGTTCTGTACTTTCCTCGTAGGGCTTTTACTAAGATGCAGAAGGGTTGAAATTCGGGTCACTTGGTACATAGTTGAAGGAAAGAAACAGTCACAAAACATGAAGGACAAGAAGACAGGTTCACACCATAACGGCTGGACTATCAACTGAGCTTTATTAGAAATGGCGTAGTCCCACTAAGGCCAGCAGGGCATGCACAACAGGATCACTAATCACATAGCATGAAAAGTCAAGTTATCGTGTCTATTGTGACCGCCCTAAGAAGGCTAATTCTTTTTCAAGTAAGCGCACCGACGTTGTACTAATGATGGCTGCATTAGTACAACCTCGGTGCGCTTACTTGAAAAAGAATGTGCCTTTTTGGGTTGGTTACGCTAGTGGCGCGAACTTGACTTTTCATGCTCTGTGATTAGTAATCGTGTTGTTGTGCATGCCCTGATGGCCTTACTGGGACTATGCCATTTCTAATAAAGCTCAGTTGATAGTCCAGCCATTGTGGTATGAACGTCTCTTCTTGTCCTTTTTGTTTTGTTACTTTTTTTTGCTTCAACTAAGATCAAGCTGCATGGTTTAGCTGTACTGTACAAAATATAAATATCAGGAATATATTTCACATAAACAGTAGTGATGAAGCTATGGCTGAAAATTCAACATTCTCTTGTGTGAAAAGAAAACTACAGTGCAGTACATATTCTTTTTACATTTATACCTGTAATGGTGCTAGGTGTTTCTGAAATAAGTTTGGCAGCATATGCCACGTCATGTTACAGCTGAGCACAACAGCAGCACCATTGCCAAACCTGAAGGAAACTGTTGGCAGTCTGAAACACTGATGCACTTGTGCATTGATGTTTTGCATGCTTGATGATGTTTGTAAGAGGTGCTTGCTTATTTAATGCGCCGCAAGTTTACTTTCAATGCACTCTTTCACTTTTGCAAGCCAAACCATAATTGATCATGGTAAAAACATCTAATAACCTTGTAATTAGAAACATCTGTGAGGTACACCAAGAAAGTGCTTGAAAAGTGCTTGAAATTGGGTGTTTGTGGCATTGTCATGATATTTGTTAGGGCAAATTTTACAAGCAGTGTGAACTTGTAGAAGGGAGTTGCAAGGTGTTTATCAAGATTTATTGGTGGCTTAGGTTCATGAAGGGAAGCAAAGGATAAGGGGTACTAAGATAAATATTCACATTAATTTATTTCTCCTAGAAAGCTGGAATTCAAATTCTTTATGCGTTTTGTAGGTTTTACTCATTTAAGTTGATTAGTGCTGAGATATGGGCTTATTGGTATGTCATCATGAAGGTTTTTTGATGTAGCGCAATCGGTACATGGATGTAGAGGAAGAACAAGCCTGACTGTTTGTGGGTTCTTTTTGTTGTCTGTGCACTAGTTGCACTACGCCAAAAAAACACTCATGCAACTGCTAGCTTTTTGAAAAAAAGGTTCTAAACAGCTTTCATGTACGTTACATGCTTCCAGTAGCATGTTAGTGTAAGGCAATTGTGTATGAGTTGCTAGCGATATTACAATCCGTGCTGCCATGCATTGGTCTTGTCTTTGGCTTAGCTTTACTATGTTTGCTTATCTAACCAGTGTTGCAGAGATGCTTGTGCATAAAGCAGTTGGCATATGTCTCTTGAATGAATAACTTAACTTTTAACCAGTATGAAATAAAGAAGCCACTGCTTTTCAAGCATGGTTCATGGGCACTTGTTTTTTCTAGGATGTAATTGAGGTAATTTTCATGTACGTTGCCTGTATTTTACAAAGCTCTCACACTCAGTAGTGGTGAATCTGCTGCATCCTTCTGTCACAGGTGCTTGCGAGTAGGTGTTTCACTGCCAGCCTTCAAAAAAAAAAATAAGTAAATAGCACTGGAAGCAGCTGATTTGATAGAGATCATAATGTGACTGAATCATTCATTCATTCTTCTGAAGATGTCGCCACCACAGCAATCTCTCCACTATTTAAATCTGTTTGAATGAGTGAGACAGTCACTAGAGTGTGGATCAAACTTTTGTTGTACATGCAGGCTGTGGAGTGAAAGGAGATGAAAATTTGTGGCACGTTTACAGCCTGGTGGAATTTTGTGAAGCCTTAAAGGAGTACTGACACAAAAATTTTCTGTCCTGTTTTTTCTGGTGCAATAAGTAGCTAATGACCCAGTAATCACGGCACGAAACATCATTGGCTTCAGAGCACGACAGGCAATTATTCGCAGTCTTGTCTGTAGCGACCAGTCCAATTTTTGGTTTCAGAGAGCTGCAAGATAGGCCAAACAAGGAATGTAAAAACAGCTGGACACGTGATCGCACAAAACTGTGACGTGCTCGCGGGCGTGCGAGATTCGTGATGCTAGTTGGTCTGCTACGCCTGCAGATGCTTTGCGAAGTCCTCGCCATCGTTGTTGTTCTCATTTTCATTGTAGTCCAGGGATGACTATTTCCTGGTTGCGGGAGTCGTCGCCGTATTAGACGTGGTCGACCGCTTTTGATTGGCTCCACTACGAAGCAGCGACTCAGAAAGTGTTGCTAGCAACAGCTATCATACATACGCACTGCTACAATAAGTACGAAGCATTCGTCGAGGGCGCTTTGGGAATGAAGCATATTCCGGAGCACGAGACAAGACAGGATAAAAGTTGGCACAGCATCAGGCTTGGGAACATAGTCTTGGTGGAAGATCATCGAACAGCTTTGGTTTTGTTTATACCAGGCATGTTCGAAATAAAACGAGCAAATCTGGCTGCTCTTCAGTGGGGTACATTCTAAGCGTCCAGTGGCATGCACAAACTCGGACCACTTCTGCGACTGATCACACCAATGGTACAGCAAATGAGCAAGCCAGGCGAGCTGGTAACCGCTGGCAAACGGCATATAGGCCTAGCTCACTGGCTGTAGGATCCGAGGCCGATGGCCCTTGCGACCCCTCCGTAGCTTGTAATAAAGTAGCTATATTCGTCAACAGAATCAATGCATGCACATTTATGCCACTCATAAGTGACAATACTATTAGTTTTCCCGATGCCATTGGTAGCAATGAGAAAACACGTTGGTCAGGCGAGCCGCTTTACAGAGACGATTGCTGTGGGGGCCGCGCTGTCTGCTCGCGAGTCAAAATCACACCAGTGATTTACTCTATTGCGCACCATTTTATAACATGCACACTTCTGAAGTCACTTTACTGCACGAGTTACTTTGTGCAGAAAGAAATTTTAGCTGATTTTTGTGCCGCTGTCAGCGGCAAGAGATGTCAATGTCGCGACCAGGGAAAAAAAAAAGACACTGGGACGTTCAGAGCGGCGAGAAACTTGCTTGCTGGAGCCGTCGCGATGGCATAGCAAACTCGTAACGTAGCATTTTCTCGGTTGTTTACGATCCTTCCTAGATGTTGATGTCGCGAGGTGTTGCGTTTTGCAATTGGCGTCGCACACATACTGTAAAATTGGTTTTAAATATGTTCTAAGCTGTATTCGCCGTTGATATTTTGCAGACGATGTGTGTGTGCCCACATAAATGAATCTTGCACGTTAAGCAGACTTCGAAATTTTATGTCGGTACTCCTTTAATGTCTGAAGCTGCTTAGGTAACTCAAAATGTGTGATAAATTTGTGGTTATTTTGCAGAGTCTGTGGAAACCTTGGCACCAGTACCATTGGAAAATATAAGTAAGAAATAGTGTGCTACTGATAATGTTGTAAAGCAAAAACATTGTTCATTTTTATATCTTGTGTAGAACCTAGCTCAGTGCAGAAGATTTAACAGCTTTGTCTTCCTCGTGCGAATAGGAAACACATGTTAGTCATCATTGTCATGATCAGCCTATTCAGGTTGTACCCCTGGACCACCCTTCGTACTGGTGCCCAGTTCGCACTTGTCCCACCTCAGCCAAACCCTTGTTATGCTTGAATATTTGCGAATATCATTGCTCCAATGATTGGGAGAATACGAAATGAGGCAGTAACACTGATCTGGACACCCTGCCACCAATAAGGGAATGGCCAAATTGCATTATATGTCACCTTAAAAGCACATTTCAATACAAACCATTCTGTGCTTCTACAAGGTACATTCCTGGAAGTTTCTGTCTTGCCTTGTGTGGGGCCTCTTTCACAAAAATTGTCTAGTGGTGGTTACCCACAAGGGTTACCCAGTGCAACCGCCTGATGGAATATCCATTATGCTACAGGCGCATGCATGGCATTAGAGAATAATTATGGGGTTTTAAGTGCTAAAACCACTTTCTGATTATGAGGCACAATGTAATGGAGGACTCCGGAAATTTTGACCTCCTGGGGTTCTTTAACGGGCACTTAAATCTAAATACACGGGTGTTTTCGCATTTTGCTCCCTTCGGAAAGCGGCCGCTGTGGCCGAGATTCAACTCCGCGGCCTTGTGCTCAGCAGCCAACCACCATACCCACTGAGCAACCACGACGGGTCATTAGAGAATGGCCGCCTACCACAATTCCTCACATGTGCAAGCTAGTGCTTTAATATGCCTGGCATATTACATCACATTGCATAGCAAGTTTGCTCCATCATGCAAGCATGCACCACTTTTCTTGGTCCTTCCCTTGCCGAAGCTGACGCATGCCGTGACATTGCATCACTTTTGTGATTGCCGCAGTTCATCCACCTGTGAGGTTATTCTTGGTCGTACCGGAATAAGTTGAATGTTTCATCTCTAGAGAGCAAGAAATCAGTTGCCTTGCCATCCTTTGCTGTTGCCACACACACACCCTATACAGACATTTGCACCATTTTCATGGAACCCCAAATGATGCTATGTGGCCCTAAATTTGTTAGGCAAGTTGGTTGATACTTGAAACCTGCCACGGTGGCGTTGTGGCTTTGGTGTTGTGCTGCAAAGTCCGAGGTTGTGGGATCAAATCCCAGCAGTGCAGGCTGCATCTTGATGAGGGCAAAAAGCAAAAACATCCATGTACCAAGCATTGGGTGCATGTTGAAAAACCCCAGGTAGTCAAAACGAACCCAGAGTCTGCCACTATGGCGTAACTCATAATCCAATCGTGGTTTTGGCATGTAAAAACACTACAACCTAATTTTCTTTTATACTTGAGGAAGGTGGCATGGCATTGCATGGCAAATAAAACGCAGAGAACATATGGTGGGGCAGCATGGGCACTACACTTGCTACTGATTTATTGCAGTCTTGCTGGCATGTTTTTTCTAGTCTTGTAGGGGCTGTGATGAATTGGTTGTGGGTGGGGCCTATGCTCTCCAGTGTGTTCTTTGTTCTATTGGCACTACATTAGTGTCCCTATATGCTAGATGGCTAGTTACCTAGTTGTGTAATGCTTTGCCTAACATTGATTCCCACAATGTGCGGGATCTGCATAATTGTCTGCCTCAGAGGTCTATAAAGATTAGGACACAAAGGGCAGAAAGTTTATATACTTGAGCATCCTTGGTTTTATTAAAGGCAAGCTTTACGAATTTATTTATCCTTTAGGCCCTGAAGTGATGTGAAATTTTCATTTCCTTATTTCTTGAATAATTTTTAGCTTCAGTTCGTTTGATGTTTATTAAAAAAAATGCACAATTGGTAGGGTAAATACTCTGCTGACTGTGACTGCTTCCATTTTCTTACCACCCTTTGTATTACTACAACAGGGTACTAGTTATTTGTTCTATGCAATATATTATTTAGTCCTCGGAATTTTATTATACCAATTTCTTTGTTCTAGCTTACACTGTTTGTAATTTGTGCTTTGGAAACCTCATTTTGTTGTGCAGGAGATCTTAATGGTGAAGAGGTTGCAGATTTTGAGTACGGCAACTCGGAGTTTGTAATAGGCTCCAGAAGAGATGACGGAAAGGTAATCACAACAAATTTATTGGCTGCAGATATTGCCTGAATGTTGTCACAAAGTGATAAATTGACAAAGTGATAAATTATTCTGTGACAGCTCACAGGTATGCATTTGAAAGTCCTACCTGTATCTGCCTCGGTAAGACAGTTGTTGGGCGATTTTCAACTACTGCACTTCCTAGCTCAGAGGTTGCAAGCCATGCAGTAAACTGTGTGCTGGTCAGCCAGACCAGCACATGCACTAGCAGTTTGCAACCGCTACGTCCAATTTTCATAATTTTCAATTTTTGTGAAATAACTTAACGAAATTCTATGGCCAAGAAGCCGCACTCCATTCTGTGTGCACAAGTGATTTTTTGTGCATTCAAGGAAATCTGGCATGACACTGTAGTTATGGAGTTGACAGCTAGCCCTCTGATAAAGCAAAACTAAATAAAAAAGTTATATGGACCTGTTAGTGCTTCTAATTTGTGAGTGATTATTTCTTTGTGTAATGCAGGTTTATGCAGGTAGCGGCTTCTGGGTGGACCAGAAAGCCTGGGACTGCTTGTTTAGTGCCTCGACGGATTCCATGTTCTGCAGAAGCGCTGCTACCGTGTTGTGGACGGCAGAGCAATTAAAGACGAGGAGTGTCACGGGGACACTTTCAAACAAAGCCCGTTCGCTTGGCTACACCGAGGCAAAGCCACCGCTCACGCCAGAAAAATCTCGTCTCTAAAGGGTATATATTTTTTTCCTGTGGCCTTTAGAAAGTTTACACGTTGATGTTGGGCATGTTTTATATATTTATTATAATGTGGTTTATTTTACATAAAACTGGCACATCAATTTTGAATGATCGCCTTGTGTTATGTTTTACCATTGAATGATGGAAACAAAAAGTATTTTAGCTCTCTTATTTGTGCATGTGATGGCGAATTCACTATTTTTGCAGCAAAAAGAAAGTTGAAGGCTTGTTTAATTGAGTTATTGTTACCATGGTCTTTCCGCAGATAGTACTTGCCTGGCAACTGTTTGTCATATTTTGTTATTACAGTGAAACCTCGTGAAACCGTAGTTGGCCGGAGCTTGGGAAAAGTACTTACTAAGCAGCAGTACTGCTTAACTGAAATAGCATGAGATCGCCCACTTACCTGTCAAAAACTTAACTCTGAGAGAGTGCGACTAAAGGGGGAAAAAACAAGCAGTATTTATTCACTTCGCGCAACAAAAGTGTTATTTTCATTTGATGCCGTGGCGGACTAGCAGCAACAGCAGCCTGTCGTTGGCTCAGTTAAAATTGGCTCATTTGCGCAAGATGCGTGAGGCAGCCAATCGCAGTCGAGAATTCTGATCAGCATCGGGCTTGATCGTGATCAAAAGTGTTCACTGGTATACTTAAGCTGCCAGCCAGCTTTTTAGCCAGCCCCCTTTTCTCGCCAAGCACTCGCATGGCAAACTTCTCATTGACATTGTATGTTCTCCGTGCATGGAGGCGGTAGCGCTGCAGAAGTCGCGGCAATTGCATTCGTAAGGCTGACGTAACGCGTAGCTTCTGCCATTGTCGGGCCTGAATCGTCCGTGCTGTCGCTTTCCATGTCGTCCTCGTCACTGTCGCTGGTTGACACTTTGTAAACAACAGAGGCAACGATGGCAAAAAGTCGAACCTTGTAGCTGACATCTCTTCGCGGTCGCAGCAGCGCTGCTGAGCAACTTAGCATTCTAAATACCACACACCATAGCCAACAGTAAATCCTTGTCGTGTGCCAGTGCCGACTTCTTCGTATCAAGTTCGATAGCAAGAACGATGCCTATTTTTTCTTCTATGCTTAGCCCTCGGCGTCTTTTTTATCCGAGCTTCGGTATCACGCAAGTCCTTTGCACGATGCCACAACGCTCTCTAGCATGGCACCGAAATGATGTTGATGTGGCTTCATGCGCAAACGCACAGGATGCTTGGAGGCCGTTCTGATTTCTGAGGCTTGTTGCTCTGCTGGGCTGCTCGATGGAGACGACACACTGCTGTGATTGTGCGATGAAAAGTGGAAACGCTACGTGTTAACCGATATGCACGCAATAAGCTGGTACGGTTTATGCGGATACAAAACATTATTTTCAATGGGCACTCAGCTGGCGATTTCACTGTACTACTTTTAAAACGAAACTACTGTTTAAGTGGGTACGGTTTAATGAGGTTGTACTGCGCTAGATTTCTGACTAAAATTTTCCACAAGAACGCAAGCTGCCATCACCGGCGAATTACTGAAATTAGGGCAGAAACTTGCTGCACTGGCATAGTTAGCCATATCTTTATTTCTCATCACTGTATGTATAATAAGATGCTCATTATGGTCAGGCGTTAAAGGGCCCCTGAAACGGTTCGGACAAATTTTGTAGGCGCGTAGGGTACAGCTTAAGTAGAACATTCGCACCACAATTTAAGTGAAGCGTTACGTATTAATGGAGCTAAAAGCAATTAGAAGTTACCCTCCACCCCAGCCATGCTTTTCCTCCTCAACTCGTTCGCCGAGCGAGCGGGGCTAAGCTCCACCTTCACTGGTCCTGTGTCACGATGCGACGTCACATCGTCCACTTTCGGTTTTGCAGCCCGTCCCCGCCCGCGCGAAACCTCTCCGCTAGCCGCTTGGCTGTCGACCCCAAGCGAGAGCTATCGAAGTAGCGTGCGTTGCGAGCATTCTGTCGTAGCGCCGAACGTGTCTGGTATTCCGTTAACCACAGGCAAGCTGGTCATTTCGGCAAATGACTGGAGGCATAAACTCAAGCTGATAAAGGAACTTTGGCGTAGACGTACATGAGCGACCTGATTGGTCTGCACGGTCCAGACACTTGTTGGCGCAGCGCTTAACCAGCCAAACAAAGCGCTAATATTGCTCTAACCAAGTGTAAAACATTTTAAACATTTATAAAAACGTGTTGATGATTAAACTCCTGCGAAAAATACGCACCAGCAGCAAAGAATACGCTTCGTCGCTGTTACTGTGTATGGTTGAGCTCTATGCCACCAGGTGGCTGCACCGTGCAGACCATTCACATTTGCCCTTCTGCTCATCTCGGCTCATCCCGTTACGGCACAGTCAAGTGGCCAGACTGTCCCCTTGCGCTTGCGTTTGCCCTAATACGGGACTCGCGAAACGCTATTGCGTTAGTAATCTTCCGGTGTAAAGTGACAACCACAAACGCGCAAATCCTGGCGCGGATCGGATAGCGGCAGTCCGATGCGCCGCAGCCAGTTCGCTCGTACGCTGCCTTGCAGAGGGACACGATGTCGCAGCTTGACATATTGCCAGTCGCTACGTTTGCAGTCCACAAGGCAACAAAGTCGAATCAAAGTGCTCGCGAAAAGACTGAGACCAACTCTGACCGCGGAGCTCTCGTCAAAATGGAGTACGTTGTAACACAAGCAGACGACACTTGTTGTGTGCCGGAAGTGCTTAAGTGCACTGAAAAATTGTTCTTGTGCATTCTCTTTATGCTACTTTCTTTATATAAAAACAAATTAACTAACATTCCAACTATTACGAAGATCATTTCTTTACCATAAAGTTGGAAGAAATATTGATCACGTGCCCTGGTCAGCCAATCGGATGGCTCGCCCCACTGACGTCATATGGGTAATTTCGGTCATATGGGTAGGGGCGGCTTAAAATTCCGCCGAGCAGTGTGCTGCGATCGGCAGCGATGTGCATTTTTAAAACGTTGTAATAAATTACAGGCTTTACGCAGAGCACTTAGATGTGTCAATTAATGATCAGAAGGACCTGCTCTAACGACTCAGTACGTTTGTAGAAAATCGACAAAAGCGCTTCAGGGTCCCTTTAACTGTGCTCATGCATTGCAAGTCATATGGAGCAAAACATGGTACCATCGGCGTCAAATAAAACGTGAACAGTGGAGAGCATAACTGTAGGTTTAGTGTGCACCGTCCGGTCATCACAATTGGCAGGCGTGCTCATCCGGTTTGAATATACTGCATGATGATGCTCCCCCTTTTCATTTCTGTTCTGGCTCTCTTTTATTTGAATGTGACAGAAGAAAAATAGAAGAAATCAGAAGCAAAAATATCAAAGTACAGGGCGAGTATTATTGCCCAGTGCGGTGAAACCGTATATGCCATTGGTGTCAAATGAAACGCAGTGGTACAGTTTGCACTGTCGTCATTACTCCGCCAGAACCTTTCGCTTTCAAATAAAAGGGAACCAGAACAGAAACTAAAATATTGCAGTATAGAGGGAACATCATTGCACAGGACAGTCAAACCGGAAGTATGTGCACGTCAATGGTGTCGACTGTACGGGCGCAGACTTTACTTTCACTTAGGAGCTCCATTTGCATTTCATATCATGTCGATAGTACCTCACTAGCAGTAGTGTAACAGCTTTGATGCATTGATGCTTCATAGCTTCATATTAAATATGGAGTAATCAAGCACACCACTATTACACATGACCATGCATAACAATTATAGTGCACATTTTTTCTGAGGAAATTAATTCATGCGTTCTCAAGCAGCAGTGGCTTCCTTTGTAAACTAAATTTGTCTTTGCCTACATACTGTGCTTCAGTGACTTCTTGAATGTACCCATGGAGTAGTAAAGAACTGTGCTTAGTTCTGTGTTTCGTTTATGAGGTTAATAGTTCACTTTTTATGCAGCGATGCTTGCCATCTACATGGGTGATGTTCCAAAGGAGGTGGCGGACAAGCGAATGAGGATGGTCCGTAAACATCTGTCGCAGAAGCTTGGCGATGTGCAGCGGCGTTGAATTGTATGTCACAAGCATCTTGAATAAATGTATTAGTCAGAGCCTTCAGGTTCCCAGATGTCACAGCAATGCGTACTCTCATGTCATGGAGGAAGAGTACAATTTAATGAAGAGACGGGAGGAGAGGTCGGCCTGGAGAGCCTGCCTCTAGCCTTCCACTCTTCCCTGGGGAAAGGGGAAACAGTAAATACAGGGAAAGGTAGGTGGCATGTGATTATGTTATGGTACAGTGAGCTAATATATACACATCCAATATGCGGAGGCGCACTGTAGACGCAATACACGCAAGAGTAATCTTGTCCACAGAATAAGTTATCATGCAAACCCATTTTGCACTGTCTGCATGCCTCGCAGGTTCTAGAGGCAATCGTCTAACCAGTCTCATGTAGAAAGTTCAAGAGACTTCATGGCACATTGGGCACAGTCAACTCTTCACCACATGCCCAGAATCTTTTCTTCCTAAAAGGGGCGATAGTCCAAGCAGTAAACACTAGACTTAAGTGTTCTTCGTTCGCCCGCTTAGTGAGGGCACGCAAAAATACTTG
Organism: Dermacentor andersoni; assembly: GCF_023375885.2. Classification (NCBI taxonomy): domain Eukaryota; kingdom Metazoa; phylum Arthropoda; class Arachnida; order Ixodida; family Ixodidae; genus Dermacentor; species Dermacentor andersoni. The sequence continues at coordinate 35,577,375 of NC_092818.1, forward strand.
AGCTATTGTCTCGAGAGTGTAACAGACGCTACAGTGCTGAACACGAAGGCTGTGATGTGCAATTAAGTTGCCTTTGACCCCCCTGTTGCTTGTTGCCCAGAAAGAGTAATAGAGCACCAACAAGATGACATGGGATGGGACACACTCAAGCACAACTGTGTGTTACCCATTATGTACTTGTTTTGTTCTTGCCCTTTTACTCTTCTGTCTGTGCTGTTTTGTTGCAACTGTTACATCCGTTCTACAAAAAAACGGACTGTGCTAAAGCTGCACCAACCAGAGGTGTGGGCAATGCAAGTGTGGGAAGGATTTATTAATTTTTATTTATTTATTTGTTTATTTCTTTATTACCAAAGGATACTGTTGCATCTTTTCTAACTGGTCACAACTGATGAATGAAAGCTTCACTCCATTCATGCCATCTTCGGTTAATACAGGAAGCATCTTTAACAGCAGTTAATATGCGGCAGTTTTTCAGGTCACTTTGTTATTGTTGAATGATTGCGACGTTATGATGAAGCATTTAGTACAATTTTGTCATTTTAATTATCTCTAATACCGTAAGCCTGTATTCTTGCCCACATCTAATATGTTTTCTTCCCTACAGTTCCGTAAAAGTACCCTTTCTGAAAAATATGAATGGTGCATATTTTTCATTAAGACAGTATTCTGCATTTCATGTTTTTACTCTTCCCATCTGCTTCAAAACGGGGGGCAGCTGTTCCAGTCTTCAAGACAGTTGCTCTTTTGCACCACTGATTTCATTAATGTAACGACAAAACCAAACTGGTCATGTCGAGTGCAAATAAAGCTTCAATTTCCTCAATTTTGTTTGTCCTGTTAAAAATGGAGTGTGGAATGCGCACATGCCTGCCTACTGACTGGCATACAAGCTGGTTGAGACGCACAACAAGAATGTTATTCCTTCAGCCTGCGTAGGACTAGCTGTGCCAATATGTCTTAAAATTGATGCAATCATGCATTTGTGCCATTAACGGACAAACTAATAGGGACCGATAGACTGGTAGACCAGTAGACTGGTAGAGACCAATAGACTGGTAGACCATCAGACTGGTAGACCATCAGACCGGTAGACCATCAGACCGGTAGACCTTCAAGGTCCGAAATTACGTATAGCCATCAGACATGTAAGGCAGTAGCTTGATGGAATTTTTGACTGGGCCGTGATAGGCAAACAAGCGAAGAAATCGGCAAACTTCTTTCTTGTCAGTGGACTGTGGAAATCTAGCGATGGCAGATCTCTGCTGCGGATCTCCAGTTGTGCTGATGACGTTGCCCAAGCACAGAAGCTCATCCAAAGCGATACAGCACCTTTCTGGCTTCAGAGCAAGCCCTAATAACTTGATGCCCTGTAGTACTGTCTCAAGCGGCGCAATGTGATCGCCGAAACTCCTGGCCAAGACCAGGACGTCATCCAAGTAGACGAGACAGGTCCGCAACTTCAACCCTTGCTCGTGTCCATCAGCCATGTCCATCACGCGCTGCAACGTTGCAGGGGCCGTGCACAATCCAGACACCATGACCTTCAGCTCGTAGAGGCAGTCTGGCGTGATTAAGACGGTATTCTTGCGATCCCTTTCGTCGACTTCTTTTTGCCAGTAGGCAGCCTTGAGATCTATCGACGATAAGTATTCAGCGTTGCAGAACCGATTTCATGCTTCGTGAATGAGTGGGAGGGGGTGTACATCGTTTGGTGTAATCGTCTTCAACCGACAATAATAGACACAGAAAAGCAGGTTTCCGTCTTTTTTCGTCAAAAAAAGTACAGTAGATGCCCCCGAGCTTTTCAATGGCTGAATTATGTCGTCACGCAGCATTTCATCGATTTGTTGCCTTATAGCTTCACGTTCTTGCGTTCAAACTCAAGGTCTCTGCCAGAGTGGTCGAGCGCACTCGTTGGTTATTATGTGATGCTTTCTTATTGGTGTGCGTCAAATCCTAGATGACGTCAAAGAACAGTCTTCGTATTGTCGAAGAACACTTCTGCGCTGTTGCTGCTTCCTCACAGCGAGACTTGAATTTTCGACGAAATTTGGTTCAGGAACTATTGTTTTCGGGGTAGATGTCGCCTCATCGGCAAGGACAAACGCGTTGCCGGTTTCTACCATTTCCTGGATATATGCGCTCATTGTGCCCTTGTTGACGTGCTTGAAGTCATGGCTGAAGTTGGTCAGCATCTATTTTGCTTTTCATCCATGCAGTCCAGCAATCATTATTGCGACGCAAATTTCACGATCGAGCAGCAGACGCTGATGTCTCTCGATGATGCCTTCTGCGTCTGCGGGTGTTTAGGCGTCGGCTGAAACGTCCGTGCTTGAGCGAGGCAGGATGCTGACTCAGTTTTCAACTACTCTCAAGGAACGCTGACTGGAAATCGTCTCCGGTGGTATCGCTTGGCCTGTGGAAAGCGTTACCCGCTGCCACTTTCGGTCAATGACTGCGCAGTGTAGGTGCAGAAAGTCCGTGCCGAAAATGATGTCGAGCGAGCACTCTTGAAGGATAATGAAGGTCGCAGTGTGAGCCAAGTCATGCACTGTAACTCTTCCTGTGCAATTTCCATTTGGCGTTATAAGCTGTCCTCCAGCTGTACGGATCTGACAGTCGTCCGGTGAAGTCTTGACTTTCTTCAGTTGGCAATGAAAGGTCCACTGATGACGGAGTAGTCGGCTCCTGTGTGCGCTTGATCGGGGACGCTTCGGTCGTTGAGAAGCACGTCGAGGACAGAGGTTCTTCATCTTGAATTGAAATTTGGTCGTAGGGTCACATCATGACTGCATCGCGTTGTTCTGTAGCTCGTACGTCACGTCCTGAGGTATTCTTTTGCCGGCATGTCCTTGGCTTCGAGGCTTCGTCTGGATGGCGGCTTGTTCTTCCTGCATCATCGAGATATATCTTGAGGCATCCCCGTTTTCGGGGGATGATCTTCGCTATTTTTAGGTACAGCAATTGCACCTGCATCGGTTGCTTCTTGTAGTGTTCCGAATATGGGCTCATTGACCAGCCACGGCCAGGCTTTGTGCGCGGTTGTTGCTGCGGCGACAACTAACGTCCTGGTGACGGCGAACGTGAACAACTTTGGGGTCTCCACTCTGTTGGGGTGACATAGCCGGCGATATCAGAAGGCCGCTCGCCAAGCTGTGAACGTGGCATTTTGACTGCGAAGCCTCGCAGTCCCAAGTCGCTGTATGGGTACCGGCAGTAGGCGCAGCCCACTTCTCCGCTTTGGTAGCAGAGTGAGCGGTGGTTTGCGAAGTGTCACACATGTGTATTGCTTGGGTTATTGTGCTGGACGACGGGAGGGCGAGCTGGCGGCTGCGGCGCCGAGCAAGGAAAGTGCGGCGTCACTGGGCCCAGGCGCAGACACGGAATGGAGCGTGACCGCTGTTAAGGCGGCGTAAGTCATTGATTCCGGCTGAGGCCATGGTGATTCGGTGGCTCCATGTGAGTCGTGAATCTCCTCTCGGGCGGTATCAGCAATGGATGCTGCTTGAGGCTTATTTGAAAAAAACTCCTGAGCAGCTGAGTACGCGTATGACGGCTCCAATGGTCTCTGTGAACTCGTCGGAGCCTAGCCCTTGAATTTAGCTATTCAGCGAAAGCACGTGGCGACTGTGTTGGCGGGTATGCATTTCCAGTATCCTTTGAATCGTCGTTTCCTCGGTCAAAAACTATGCGACGGTCTTTTCTCGCCGAAAATTGCCGCTTCGGCGTGTCGGAAAAGACTGGCCATCTCTTCCGTGAAGATTATGCTGGTCTCATTGGGCAATTGTCCTCGAGTTTCCAGCAAAACTGGCTTTCGCTCTTCGCCCACGATGCGCGTGAAAGTCTGTATGATGTCACGGCGACATAGGTCCCACGATGTTGAGATGGCTTCTCGATTCTCAAACCACGTTATGGCAGTGTCTTCCACGAGAACACATGACGTAGCTTGTCGTCTCGGTTCCAGTAGGTAAATCTAGCAACCCTTTGATACGTTTCCAGGCAGTTTTTCTTGTTTTCAAACGATGATTCAGGGAGCGTCGGTGGCTCCCTGGGCTTTCGCAGCACGAGATGACGCTCGCGCTCCCATTGTGGTTGTTAACTTTGCCATGATCTTTACGGTCGCCTCAGGTAGAAGCCCATCCTGTGGTGGCAGTTCTTCTAGCCTTCCGCTTCCGTGGTAACCTGCGGCAATGGTGGTGTTGCTTCCGGTGTGTGGCGTTGACGAGAGCGTCCGGTACATGAATAGAAATGCACCTCCGCCAGATATCCTGCTGTAGTGACGATGAAGAAAACAGTCGCATAAATGTGAATGAAGAACATTAGCTTTTTATTGGTGAACCTGTTGGTGAGCAAGTTACACGCAAAGCACATTTGCGTGTAACTTGCTTGCGGCGTGCTTGCGGCGTGATTGCGTGCTTGCGGCGAACACATATGTCGATTGTCGAAATCTGATCTGCGGGGTAAGGGAGTCGACTTTTATACATGAGTCATCCAAGGTTCCAGAGTAATTGGTAGTGCGCGTTTGTCTTCTGTAACATACTGTGCAATTCGTGTCGCGCATACAGTCACAATAAGCGACGTTTGGCGACAAAAGACAACGTACAGAACCATCGATAGCATTCGAGAAACTTCCGACACATGCAGGCGCGTTTTGCACTGAGCCATAAGGCTTAACCTTGTGTTAGCCGAAGCAAATGCGGTCAGCGGAGAAAGATAAACACGTACCCGAGTCAATACTAGCACACGGCGCTGGCGCATGCACGCAACAGCCATGTGGCTGAGTTTTATTTTGGTGAGTCTGAGTGCGAATGAGGGCCTGCCCGAGTGAAATTTTGCTGAGCTGGAGTCTTATTGAGAGCGGTTCAGTTCAATACTGGAGAGTGAGCCTGACCGACCCTATGCTAGTAAATATAGTTGGGTGAGTCTACGTCCGAGTGATCTTGTTTGGGTATTATTTTAGTGGCTCTGAGCCCGAGAGAACCCTGAGCGAAGAATATATTGTGTCAGCAAGTCTGTGCAAATTCTGTTTATTCAAGCGACCTAAATACAACAGAAAAAAAATCATGCAGAGCCATTGTGGCAGTAGCTTGAGTAGGTGCAAGGATTGTGCCACTTGCTCGTCTCCACACAGCCCAGTATCATTATCAATGTTACGAAGCTTGATCTGACCAGTACTAGTGACAGCACTGCGGCGAGACGAACTACAGCGGACGGTGAACTGATGACGCGAGCAAAGTACTGGATGTGGTGGAGCCAGATGACCTGACGACGTTCCGGTCATTAATGCCCGTGCCGCTCTTCAGCGCCTTGTTGATCCTCGTGGAAGTTTTAGTAATCATGATGCAGATTGTGCGTCAATGCTGATGTCTTGGTGTGAGCTGTGTTCCCGCCGCTTTGTTCACGTTCAAGAAAGACGCGCGGACCCTATTTTGAAACCGATCTGCAAAAGGGCAAGAGTGCAACGAGTGCTGATAGCTTTGCGGGGGGAGCGCCGTGTTTTCGCGGCTTAGTTTGGTTCAAGCGAGAGGCAGCACAAATATGTATACGCTCACTGCTTCGTGACCTATCTTAAAAGCGATCGTCTCACGTGATGGACGGGCGGGCGGTCGGTTTTCCTCGTTAAGTACGCATAGAAATGCTTGCGCATTTAGCATAGCCAAATTCGCGCTGGGGACTCAAATATGATACTGGATACATCATACGAATGCTTAAAGAAAGATCAAGCACAGAAATACGCGGCTCTCTGCCCTTGCGAAGATATACGCCTACCCTTCCGCAGCGCGCCTCCACATCTTCCCGCGTCCTTCGCGGAGCAGCAGTAGCGCCGCTGTCAGGTCCGCTGCGTCTCGATCACTCGGGCCGCCAGTCCCCTACACAGTCCCCGGGCCGCCAGTCCCCCGCCTTTCATGTATTTACTCTGTTTGGTATTACGCGGGCTCGGAAGAGAAATGGGGGAGGGATCGCGCCAAAGCGCGAAGCGTCTGAGCACTTCCAACTAGAGGGCTTGCTGCGTAAGCATTCAGAACAAAGCGTGCTCTGCGCTGCGCTGTTGGGAGACGGGAGCAAGTTCGACGCTCACCGACTTTCTCCAGTGTTGTAGGTTTCGACAGTGCATTTACCATTCCCGTATAGCGTTCGAACCATCCCCTGCTTCACTTAACCGCTTAAGCATTCGTGCGAATGCAGTTGGCGGCTGCCGCATAGAGAGACTTGACATCAACGCATTAGTCATTCGCTCGTCGTGCTGCTAAACTACGCTTGTAGCATTGCCCAGTCAAAAATTCCATCAAGCTACTGGCTTACATGTCTGATGGCTATACGTAATTTCGGACCTTGAAGGTCTACCGGTCTGATGGTCTACCGGTCTGATGGTCTATCGGTCTGACGGTCTACCAGTCTGATGGTCTACCAGTCTATTGGTCTCTACTAGTCTACTGGTCTACCAGTCTATCGGTCCCTATTAGTTTGTCCGTTAATGGCACAAATGCATGATTGCATCAATTTTAAGACATATTGGCACAGCTAGTCCTACGCAGGCTGAAGGAATAACATTCTTAATGTGCGTCTCAACCAGCTTGTATGCCAGTCAGTAGGCAGGCATGTGCGCATTCCACACTCCATTTTTAAGAGGACAAACAAAATTGAGGAAATTGAAGCTTTATTTGCACTCGACATGACCAGTTTGGTTTTGTCGTTACATTGATGAAATCAGTGGTGCAAAAGAGCAACTGTCTTGAAGACTGGAACAGCTGCCTCCCGTTTTGAAGCAGATGGGAAGAGTAAAAACATGAAATGCAGAATACTGTCTTAATGAAAAATATGCACCATTCATATTTTTCAGAAAGGGTACTTTTACGGAGCTGTAGGGAAGAAAACATATTAGATGTGGGCAAGAATACAGGCTTACGGTATTAGAGATAATTAAAATGACAAAATTGTACTAAATGCTTCATCATAACGTCGCAATCATTCAACAATAACAAAGTGACCTGAAAAACTGCCGCATATTAACTGCTGTTAAAGATGCTTCCTGTATTAACCGAAGATGGCATGAATGGAGTGAAGCTTTCATTGATCAGTTGTGACCAGTTAGAAAAGATGCAACAGTATCCTTTGGTAATAAATAAATAAACAAATAAATAAATAAAAATTAATAAATCCTTCCCACACTTGCATTGACCACACCTCTGGTTGGTGCAGCTTTAGCACAGTCCGTTTTTTTGTAGAACGGATGTAACAGTTGCAACAAAACAGCACAGACAGAAGAGTAAAAGGGCAAGAACAAAACAAGTACATAATGGGTAACACACAGTTGTGCTTGAGTGTGTCCCATCCCGTGTCATCTTGTTGGTGCTCTATTACTCTTTCTGGGCAACAAGCAACAGGGGGGTCAAAGGCAATTTAATTGCACATCACAGCCTTCGTGTTCAGCACTGTAGCGTCTGTCACACTGTCGAGACAATAGCTCAAGTATTTGTGTGTGCCCTCACTAAGCGGGCGAACGAAGAACACTTAAGTCTAGTGTTTACTGCTTGGACTATCGCCCCTTTTAGGAAGAAAAGATTCTTGGCATGTGGTGAAGAGTTGACTGTGCCCAATGTGCCATGAAGTCTCTTGAACTTTCTACATGAGACTGGTTTAGACGATTGCCTCTAGAACCTGTGAGGCATGCAGACAGTGCAAAATGGGTTTGCATGATAACTTATTCTGTGGACAAGATTACTCTTGCGTGTATTGCGTCTACAGTGCGCCTCCGCATATTGGATGTGTATATATTAGCTCATTGTACCATAACATAATCACATGCCACCTACCCTTGCCTGTATTTACTGTTTCCCCTTTCCCCAGGGAAGAGTAGCAGGCTAGAGGCAGGCTCTCCAGGCCGACCTCTCCTCCTTTCTCTTCATTAAATTGTACTCTTCCTCCATGACATGAGAGTACGCATTGCTGTGACATCTGGGAACCTGAAGGCTCTGACTAATACATTTATTCAAGATGCTTGTGACATACAATTCAACGCCGCTGCACATCGCCAAGCTTCTGCGACAGATGTTTACGGACCATCTTCATTCGCTTGTCCGCCACCTCCTTTGGAACATCACCCATGTAGATGGCAAGCATTGCTGCATAAAAAGTGAACTATTAACCTCATAAAGGAAACACAGAACTAAGCACAGTTTTTTACTACTCCATGGGTACATTCAAGAAGTCACTGAAGCACAGTATGTAGGCAAAGACAAATTTAGTTTACAAAGGAAGCCACTACTGCTTGAGAACGCATGAATTAATATCCTCAGAAAATATGTGCACTATAATTGTTATGCATGGTCATGTGTAATAGTGGTGTGCTTGATTACTCCATATTGAAAATGAAGCTATGAAGCATCAATGCATCAAAGCTGTTACACTACTGCTAGTGAGGTACTGTCGACATGAAATGAAATGCAAATGGAGCTCCTAACTGAAAGTAAAGTCTGCGCCCGTACAGTCGACACCATTGACGTGCACATACTTCCGGTTTGACTGTCCTGTGCAATGATGTTCCCTCTATACTGCAATATTTTAGTTTCTGTTCTGGTTCCCTTTTATTTGAAAGCGAAAGGTTCTGGCGGAGTAATGACGACAGTGCAAACTGTACCACTGCGTTTCATTTGGCACCAATGGCATATACGGTTTCACCGCACTGGGCAATAATACTCGCCCTGTACTTTGATATTTTAGCTTCTGTTTTCTTCTATTTTTCTTCTGTCACATTCAAATAAAAGAGAGCGAGAACAGAAATGAAAAGGGGGAGCATCATCATGCAGTATATTCAAACCGGATGAGCACGCCTGCCAATTGTGATGACCGGACGGTGCACACTAAACCTACAGTTATGCTCTCCACTGTTCACGTTTTATTTGACGCCGATGGTACCATGTTTTGCTCCATATGACTTGCAATGCATGAGCACAGTTAAAGGGACCCTGAAGCGCTTTTGACGATTTTCTACAAACGTACTGAGTCGTTAGAGCAGGTCCTTCTGATCATTAATTGACACATCTAAGTGCTCTGCGTAAAGCCTGTAATTTATTACAACGTTTTAAAAATGCACATCGCTGCCGATCGCAGCACACTGCTCGGCGGAATTTTAAGCCGCCCCTACCCATATGACCGAAATTACCCATATGACGTCAGTGGGGCGAGCCATCCGATTGGCTGACCAGGGCACGTGATCAATATTTTTTCCAACTTTATGGTAAAGAAATGATCTTCGTAATAGTTGGAATGTTAGTTAATTTGTTTTTATATAAAGAAAGTAGCATAAAGAGAATGCACAAGAACAATTTTTCAGTGCACTTAAGCACTTCCGGCACACAGCAAGTGTCGTCTGCCTGTGTTACAACGTACTCAATTTTGACGAGAGCTCCGCGGTCAGAGTTGGTCTCAGTCTTTTCGCGAGCACTTTGATTCGACTTTGTTGCCTTGTGGACTGCAAACGTAGCGACTGGCAATATGTCAAGCTGCGACATCGTGTCCCTCTGCAAGGCAGCGTACGAGCGAACTGGCTGCGGCGCATCGGACTGCCGCTATCCGATCCGCGCCAGGATTTGCGCGTTTGTGGTTGTCACTTTACACCGGAAGATTACTAACGCAATAGCGTTTCGCGAGTCCCGTATTAGGGCAAACGCAAGCGCAAGGGGACAGTCTGGCCACTTGACTGTGCCGTAACGGGATGAGCCGAGATGAGCAGAAGGGCAAATGTGAATGGTCTGCACGGTGCAGCCACCTGGTGGCATAGAGCTCAACCATACACAGTAACAGCGACGAAGCGTATTCTTTGCTGCTGGTGCGTATTTTTCGCTGGAGTTTAATCATCAACACGTTTTTATAAATGTTTAAAATGTTTTACACTTGGTTAGAGCAATATTAGCGCTTTGTTTGGCTGGTTAAGCGCTGCGCCAACAAGTGTCTGGACCGTGCAGACCAATCAGGCCGCTCATGTACGTCTACGCCAAAGTTCCTTCATCAGCTTGAGTTTATGCCTCCAGTCATTTGCCGAAATGACCAGCTTGCCTGTGGTTAACGGGATACCAGACACGTTCGGCGCTACGACAGAATGCTCGCAACGCACGCTACTTCGATAGCTCTCGCTTGGGGTCGACAGCCAAGCGGCTAGCGGAGAGGTTTCGCGCGGGCGGGGACGGGCTCCAAAACCGAAAGTGGACGATGTGACGTCGCATCGTGACGCAGGACCAGTGAAGGTGGAGCTTAGCCGCGCTCGCTCGGCGAACGAGTTGAGGAGGAAAAGCATGGCTGGGGTGGAGGGTAACTTCTAATTGCTTGTAGCTCCATTAATACGTAACGCTTCACTTAAATTGTGGTGCGAATGTTCTACTTAAGCTGTACCCTACGCGTCTACAAAATTTGTCCGAACCGTTTCAGGGGCCCTTTAACACCTGACCATAATGAGCATCTTAATATACATACAGTGGTGAGAAATAAAGATATGGCTAACTATGCCAGTGCATCAAGTTTCTGCCGTAATTTCAGTAATTCGCCGGTGATGGCAGCTTGCGTTCTTCTGCAAAATTGTAGTCAGAAATCTAGCGCAGTGCAACCTCATTAAACCGTACCCACTTAAACAGTAGTTTCGTTTTAAAAGTAGTACAGTGAAATCGTCAGCTGAGTGCCCATTGAAAATAATGTTTTGTATCCGCATAAACCGTACCAGCTTATTGCGTGCATATCGGTTAACACGTAGCGTTTCCACTTTTCATCGCACAATCACAGCAGTGTGCCGTCTCCATCGAGCAGCCCAGCAGAGCAACAAGCCTCAGAAATCAGAACGGCCTCCAAGCGTCCTGTGCGTTTGCGCATGAAGCCACATCAACATCATTTCGGTGCCATGCTAGAGAGCGTTGTGGCATCGTGCAAAGGACTTGCGTGATACCGAAGCTCGGATAAAAAAGACGCCGAGGGCTCAGCATAGAAGAAAAAATAGGCATCGTTCTTGCTATCGAACTTGATACGAAGAAGTCGGCACTAGCACACGACAAGGATTTACTGTTGGCTATGGTGTGTGGCATTTAGAATGCTAAGTTGCTCAGCAGCGGTGCTGCGACCGCGAAGAGATGTCAGCTACAAGGTTCGACTTTTTGCCATCGTTGCCTCTGTTGTTTACAAAGTGTCGACCAGCGACAGTGACGAGGACGACATGGAAAGCGACAGCACGAACGAAGCTACGCGGCAGAAGCTACGCGTTACGTCAGCCTTACGAATGCAATTGCCGCGACTTCTGCAGCGCTACCGCCTCCATGCACGGAGAACATACAATGTCAATGAGAAGTTTGCCATGCGAGTGCTTGGCGAGAAAAGGGGGCTGGCTAAAAAGCTGGCTGGCAGCTTCAGTATACCAGTGAACACTTTTGATCACGATCAAGCCCGATGCTGATCAGAATTCTCGACTGCGATTGGCTGCCTCACGCATCTTGCGCAAATGAGCCAATTTTAACTGAGCCAACGACCGGCTGCTGTTGTCGCTGCTAGTCCGCCACGGCATCAAATGAAAATAACACTTTTGTTGCGCGAAGTGAATAAATACTGCTTGTTTTTTCCCCCTTTAGTCGCACTCTCTCAGAGTTAAGTTTTTGACAGGTAAGTGGGCGATCTCATGCTATTTCGGTTAAGCAGTACTGCTGTTTAGTAAGTACTTTTCCCAAGCTCCGGCCAACTACGGTTTAACGAGGTTTCACTGTAATAACAAAATATGGCAAACAGTTGCCAGACAAGTACTATCTGCGGAAAGACCATGGTAACAATAACTCAATTAAACAAGCCTTCAACTTTCTTTTTGCTGCAAAAATACTGAATTCGCCATCACATGCATAAATAAGAGAGCTAAAATACTTTTTGTTTCCATCATTCAATGGTAAAACATAACACAAGGCGATCATTCAAAATTGATGTGCCAGTTTTATGTAAAATAAACCAAATTATAATAAAAATATAAAACATGCCCAACATCAACGTGTAAACTTTCTAAAGGCCACAGGAAAAAAATATATACCCTTTAGAGACGAGATTTTTCTGGCGTGAGCGGTGGCTTTGCCTCGGTGTAGCCAAGCAAACGGGCTTTGTTTGAAAGTGTCCCCGTGACACTCCTCGTCTTTAATTGCTCTGCCGTCCACAACACGGTAGCAGCGCTTCTGCAGAACATGGAATCGGTCGAGGCACTAAACAAGCAGTCCCAGGCTTTCTGGTCCACCCAGAAGCCGCTACCTGCATAAACCTGCATTACACAAAGAAATAATCACTCATAAATTAGAAGCACTAACAGGTCCATATAACTTTTTTATTTAGTTTTGCTTTATCAGACGGCTAGCTGTCAACTCCATAACTACAGTGTCATGCCAGATTTCCTTGAATGCACAAAAAATCACTTGTGCACACAGAATGGAGTGCGGCTTCTTGGCCATAGAGTTTCGTTAAGTTATTTCACAAAAATTGAAAATTATGAAAATTGGACGTAGCGGTTGCAAACTGCTAGTGCATGTGCTGGTCTGGCTGACCAGCACACAGTTTACTGCATGGCTTGCAACCACTGAGCTAGGCAGTGCAGTAGTTGAAAATCGCCCAACAACTGTCTTACCGAGGCAGATACAGGTAGGACTTTCAAATGCATACCTGTGAGCTGTCACAGAATAATTTATCACTTTGTCAATTTATCACTTTGTGACAACATTCAGGCAATATCTGCAGCCAATAAATTTGTTGTGATTACCTTTCCGTCATCTCTTCTGGAGCCTATAACAAACTCCGAGTTGCCGTACTCAAAATCTGCAACCTCTTCACCATGAAGATCGCCTGCACAACAAAATGAGGTTTCCAAAGCACAAATTACAAACAGTGTAAGCTAGAACAAAGAAATTGGTATAATAGAATTCCTAGGACTAAATAATATATTGCATAGAACAAATAACTAGTACCCTGTTGTAGTAATACAAAGGGTGTTAAGAAAATGGAAGCAGTCACAGTCAGCAGAATATTTACCCTACCAATTGTGCATTTTTTTAATAAACATTAAACGAACTGAAGCTAAAAATTATTCAAGAAATAAGGAAATGAAAATTTCACATCACTTCAGGGCCTAAAGGATAAATAAATTCGTAAAGCTTGCCTTTAATAAAACCAAGGATGCTCAAGTATATAAACTTTCTGCCCTTTGTGTCCTAATCTTTATAGACCTCTGAGGCAGACAATTATGCAGATCCCGCACATTGTGGGAATCAATGTTAGGCAAAGCATTGCACAACTATGTAACTAGCCATCTAGCATATAGGGACACTAATGTAGTGCAAATAGAACAAAGAACACACTGGAGAGCATAGGCCCCACCCACAACCAATTCATCACAGCCCCTACAAGACTAGAAAAAACATGCCAGCAAGACTGCAATAAATCAGTAGCAAGTGTAGTGCCCATGCTGCCCCACCATATGTTCTCTGCGTTTTATTTGCCATGCAATGCCATGCCACCTTCCTCAAATATAAAAGAAAATTAGGTTGTAGTGTTTTTACATGCCAAAACCACGATCGGATTATGAGGTACGCCATAGTGGGAGACTCTGGGTTCGTTTTGACTACCTGGGGTTCTTCAACATGCACCCAATGCTTGGTACATGGGTGTTTTTGCTTTTTGCCCTCATCAAGATGCAGCCTGCACTGCTGGGATTTGATCCCACAACCTCGGACTTTGCAGCACAACACCAAAACCACAACGCCACCGTGGCAGGTTTCAAGTATCAACCAACTTGCCTAACAAATTTAGGGCCACATAGCATCATTTGGGGTTCCATGAAAATGGTGCAAATGTCTGTATAGGGTGTGTGTGTGTGTGGCAACAGCAAAGGATGGCAAGGCAACTGATTTCTTGCTCTCTAGAGATGAAACATTCAACTTATTCCGGTACGACCAAGAATAACCTCACAGGTGGATGAACTGCGGCAATCACAAAAGTGATGCAATGTCACGGCATGCGTCAGCTTCGGCAAGGGAAGGACCAAGAAAAGTGGTGCATGCTTGCATGATGGAGCAAACTTGCTATGCAATGTGATGTAATATGCCAAGCATATTAAAGCAGTAGCTTGCACATGTGAGGAATTGTGGTAGGCGGCCATTCGCTAATGACCCGCCGTGGTTGCTCAGTGGGTATGGTGGTTGGCTGCTGAGCACAAGGCCGCGGAATTGAATCTCGGCCACAGCGGCCGCTTTCCGAAGGGAGCAAAATGCGGAAACACCCGTGTACTTAGATTTAAGTGCCCGTTAAAGAACCCCAGGAGGTCAAAATTTCCGGAGTCCTCCACTACATTGTGCCTCATAATCAGAAAGTGGTTTTAGCACTTAAAACCCCATAATTATTCTCTAATGCCATGCGTGCGCCTGTAGCATAATGGATATTCCATCGGATGTTGCACTGGGTAACCCTAGTGGGTAACCACCACTAGACAATTTTTGTGAAAGAGGCCCCACACAAGGCAAGACAGAAACTTCCAGGAATGTACCTTGTAGAAGCACAGAATGGTTTGTATTGAAATGTGCTTTTAAGGTGACATATAATGCAATTTGGCCATTCCCTTATTGGTGGCAGGGTGTCCAGATCAGTGTTACTGCCTCATTTCGTATTCTCCCAATCATTGGAGCAATGATATTCGCAAATATTCAAGCATAACAAGGGTTTGGCTGAGGTGGGACAAGTGCGAACTGGGCACCAGTACGAAGGGTGGTCCAGGGGTACAACCTGAATAAGCTGATCATGACGATGATGACTAACATGTGTTTCCTATTCGCACGAGTAAGACAAAGCTGTTAAATCTTCTGCACTGAGCTAGGTTCTACACAAGATATAAAATTGAACAATGTTTTTGCTTTACAACATTATCAGTAGCACACTATTTCTTACTTATATTTTCCAATGGTACTGGTGCCAAGGTTTCCACAGACTCTGCAAAATAACCACAAATTTATCACACATTTTGAGTTACCTAAGCAGCTTCAGACATTAAAGGAGTACCGACACAAAATTTCGAAGTCTTGTTAACGTGCAAGATTCATTTATGTGGGCACACACACATCGTCTGCAAAATATCAACGGCGAATACGGCTTAGAACATATTTAAAACCAATTTTACAGCATGTGTGCGAAGCCAATTGCAAAACGCAGCACCTCGCGACATCGACATCTAGGAAGGATCGTAAACAACCGAGAAAATGCTACGTTACGAGTTTGCGATGCCATCGCGACGGCTCCAGCAAGCAAGTTTCTCGCCGCTCTGAACATCCCAGTGTCTTTTTTTTTTCCCCTGGTCGCGACATTGACATCTCTTGCCGCTGACAGCGGCACAAAAATCAGCTAAAATTTCTTTCTGCACAAAGTAACTCGTGCAGTAAAGTGACTTCGGAAGTGTGCATGTTATAAAATGATGCGCAATAGAGTAAATCACTGGTGTGATTTTGACTCGCGAGCAGACAGCGCGGCCCCCACAGCAATCGTCTCTGTAAAGCGGCTCGCCTGACCAACGTGTTTTCTCATTGCTACCAATGGCATCGGGAAAACTAATAGTATTGTCACTTATGAGTGGCATAAATGTGCAGGCATTGATTCTGTTGACGAATATAGCTACTTTATTACAAGCTACGGAGGGGTCGCAAGGGCCATCGGCCTCGGATCCTACAGCCAGTGAGCTAGGCCTATATGCCGTTTGCCAGCGGTCGCCAGCTCGCCTGGCTTGCTCATTTGCTGTACCATTGGTGTGATAAGTCGCAGAAGTGGTCCGAGTTTGTGCATGCCACTGGATGCGTAGAATGTACCCCACTGAAGAGCAGCCAGATTTGCTCGTTTTATTTCGAACATGCCTGGTATAAACAAAACCAAAGCTGTTCGATGATCTTCCACCAAGACTATGTTCCCAAGCCTGATGCTGTGCCAACTTTTATCCTGTCTTGTCTCGTGCTCCGGAATATGCTTCATTCCCAAAGCGCCCTCGACGAATGCTTCGTACTTATTGTAGCAGTGCGTATGTATAATGATAGCTGTTGCTAGCCACACTTTCTGAGTCGCTGCTTTGTAGTGGAGCCAATCAAAAGCGGTCGACCACGTCTAATACGGCGACGACTCCCGCAACCAGGAAATAGTCATCCCTGGACTACAATGAAAATGAGAACAACAACGATGGCGAGGACTTCGCAAAGCATGTGCAGGCGTAGCAGACCAACTAGCATCACGAATCTCGCACGCCCGCGAGCACGTCACAGTTTTGTGCGATCACGTGTCCAGCTGTTTTTACATTCCTTGTTTGGCCTATCTTGCAGCTCTCTGAAACCAAAAATTGGACTGGTCGCTACAGACAAGACTCCGAATAATTGCCTGTCGTGCTCTGAAGCCAATGATGTTTCGTGCCGTGATTACTTGGTCATTAGCTACTTATTGCACCAGAAAAAACAGCACAGAAAATTTTTGTGTCAGTACTCCTTTAAGGCTTCACAAAATTCCACCAGGCTGTAAGCACAAAGCAAGTGCCTTTATTGCATTTAACATTACAGTGCTTGCGAAGATAAAGTGCAGATTAATAAATACCTTACACAAGCTACCCAAATGTTTGCAGAAGTGGTTTGTATGGTTCACAGCGTACACAATTTCAGCAAACCAATTCATCGTTAACCAAAGTTTGTAAACTTCTTTTTATTTTGCAACTGTGTTACATACTTATGTTAGAAATTTCAAGGCAATTGTATGTGAAGGGACCTTCACTTTGATTCTACTAAAGCACTTGTGTTCCCGCATATCAATTTCATACTCAGTATGCTAATCTTACCTTCAGGGGCAGAGATAATCTGAATAGATAGGGAAAAGACTGCATATGATGTAGCTTGAGGCAAAAACCTCTTTTGCATTCCGGGACCAGGAGCACAGCTGTTATCAGCTTTAGCACTGGCATGATATACGCAATATGCTATGTCACATGATGGGTTTGCCTTGTTTCGACTCCTCCCTCTCCTTTAAATGTGAAATTCACACAGAGAGAGCCAAATTTCATTATGAATATAACGGAACAGAAGTACTTTATAAGAACCAAACAAAATGTAGTTGTCCTCAAATATGACCGTCTTCAAATTTCCGATGTAAATGTACACAACGAACGTGACAAAAAAATCTAATCAACAAATTTTCGTTAATTATGCATCTCCAGACTCTGTTGCAAATACAGTTGCCGACTGATTTTCCGGACTCCAAAAATTCGGACATGCTCGATTATTCGGTCTGCTTCGCGGCACTACCATTCTCCCCATAGACCATAATGTATAACAATTGCCAAAAGTTTGGACACCTTGCAACCTCTCGTCTGATTTTTCGGACACTCCTTGAGCATATCAGTGTCGTAGCCGCTGAGTCTCATTGCTTTCATCTTCCCAAAAAACCAGCATGAAAAAGACATGGACAAGCAAAGAAACAACAAACACAGGATTGTTTTGGAACTCTTGTTTCTTTGCTTGTCTGCATCTTTCACATACAGGTTTTTGTTCAAATGAAACCATACAAACTCACCCAGCTATTAGTTTTGATGACGAAACCCATTACTCTCAATTTGTTTTGAATATTGAACTAGCCTTGGACCATATTAAACTTAGAGTCAGACGCCACGTACGTTTGCCAGCGCGTGCTCACTCCTGGCCGCTCCTGGCTAGATGCCTTGGCAGATATCGCTTCCTACTGAGCTATTGATAGTGCTCAATTAAAAATGCACCAGTTCGATGTGGTACTATTATTCGGTCAAGCTGTTTCAGGACAAAGCCAGTCCACGCAACATTGCGCAGCCAGATTGGAGAACATGAGCACAAGTGCACATTCTAGCCAGTGTTGTACATGCAGCAAATGCTGCATATATGCATTACAGTTACATGTTGCTGCGTCTACTACATAGCGTAGATACTGCGGCTGCCCCAGGGTACTGCAATGAGCCCACTAGCTGAGCTCACTGCAGCTCGCTGAGCACAAGTGTGCTTGGCATAGCCTTAGCAGTGCATGGCATTGAAGGAGCACAAGGACCACGAAGGGGATTAATGGTGATTTTTGAATGCCGATAGGTCTGCTTCTACTGAACGCATTGAAGCACTCTTTCAATGCAAGGTATTCATGAAATAGACTACATTAATTTCAAATGCATTTCCCGAGTTCTATACAAAGTTTTTCGCAGTCTCTTTAATAGTACATATGCACAGGGTGTAAAATAAGGCTGAATGATGGTTTGAAGATGTAATAATTGCATGCTATATAAGCACTCCAGTTGGAATGTTATAGTCCAATATAATGATACCTAATGGCCCTTATGCTACATCAAATACAGAAAAAAATACTTTCTTGAGTCATTCTTTGTTCTTTTTTCAATACACTTTACTGTGGAAAACAAAATAGTGCTTGTAATGAAGATTAAACTAGATCGCACAGCAGAAGATAGAACTTGCCTCCAATGTTCAAAGTGGTGACAGGGTCCGGCTGCGCCCGTACCGACACATCAAATGATGTGGCGTAGACAACTCTGCTTTCTGAAAGGTTTTTGAAGGAGGCATCTGAGCTGTCAAGAATTTACCAGTACCTAAATATCAACTTATCATGACTGGCACCAGTAAATGACAAATGATAACTTCTGTATGAAATAGTATGTATCCCACAAAGACATATAATGTTTAATTACCCGTTTACAAGAAAGCAAAAGTCAAAAACAGAGAATGGAGTAAAAAACTAAGACAACATAGCAACACATGCTGCCAGCTGTTCCTGCTTGTTTCGCCAATGCTAGCAATGAACACAAATATTTCTCCTGCTGCAACTTTTGCGTTCGGGAAGCACAGTTGATCCCTTATGTTTCTTTGCTTAAGCAGTATTGACATGAGTCAAGGAAATAACATATCTGCAGAGCAATAACCTCCAATAAGTGACTGTGCTTGCGCAACAGTGTCAAAACCCATTAGAAGTTCTTATACTGAAGTGGTGGCAACACAAACATTTCTAGCATTTGTAGGAATCAGCATTAAAGGTCAAAACAATTTCACTTTTTCTCTTAGCATAATTTGTTTCATGGAGGTAAAGTTTCTGGTCAGAAGATATTAATCCTTCATAATTCAAATAAATTAGCCCCTACGGTGCCTTTTTGGTGTAAGTGCAATGCTTTGAAAAGTACATTCTTTACTGAAGCACTTATTTATTGCAGTTCATCTGTATGCTTTTTCTCTGCAAAGGCACCAACTCTAGATGATATATTTTTACAAGCACTTGCAATTGCCTTTATGAGACACCAAGAAAACTGAAGAGAACGACCTGTACTTTTATTTTTGTTCAGATTTTCACTTGGGGAACAAACAATGAAACAAATTAGACTTGAAAAGGCAATGAACACTGCAAATGCCAACAAGCTCGACTTCTGTGTACAGAGCATGGCTGGTGCAACATGTGCATAGCAGATGCACCAAATTTCACAGCTATACCACAAATTTGCTGCATTTAGCTTCTTTGTAGAAGGCATATCGCCTTACCATTGTGCTCTGTATTGTTCATCTATCTAGCGCTCTAAACAAGAGAGAGGTTCACAGAAAGATTAAGTTGTAAGAAGAAACTTTAGCTTGTGGCCAACACCAAGTTCTTTATTGAAATACATGCAAAATGCAAATATGTTTTGATGACACATCTGCTCGGCTAATTTTATTACAATTCGCTGCACTTAAGAGAGTTAAAATTCTAATGATTATAGGAAACAAATTTTGATTTAGGAATATAATGTTTGACAAATATTGCCAACAACAGAAGCACGAACTTTACAAATCCATAACTCGGCACCAAAAGCAGACATCACGGTTCTGTAAACTTCATCCATTAGAGCCATCTAAATCAGACAAATTTATTAAGATTTTACAGCCTACATGAATTGGTTAAATGTTTACAGGGGTTCTGCAAAAGTCCAGCCCATAAATAAAGGCACATCATACATCAACATTGTCCCATTTATATGTCAAAAGGTGAAATTGACAGAATTGTGAAATTGTTGTTTTTGCTGTCGAGTTAAAAAGTTGTAAGCTTGATAGTCTCATCTTCTCAAATTCTGCAATTTTTAACAATTCATATGAAAAAGTGATGGCGTAGTAAAAATACCCTTCCTGCAGTCCCTAGGCAAACCTTTCTTATTAAATGCAGTAAACCTAATCAAACTTGGAGCAATGGTTACCGAGAAAAGCGATTTTTCTGTTCCTATGCATTTTGAAGCCACATACACAAACTTCCACTAGTCATTAACAGCATTTAAACAACAGATGTCTCAGGCTGGAGACAATGCTTCAAGAATGGATAAGAGCTTATGTCCGACTTTTGTTTATCACATAGCAAAAGGATCTCAAGCATTTCCTACGTGTTTCCACTTAACCAAAATTCCAAACATTGCTTCAGTGCTTTTTGCTGCATTAACGTGATCAGATGTCAGTTCCGAGAATTCGCAGGACTTTCCCGAATATCAATTACAATTCCTGTGTTACAACTTTCCCTCAGGAGTAAGCACTAGGTCCACATTGAGGTTTGATGATACTGCTTGGGGGCTGGGGGGGTGGGGGGGGGGGTATTCTCTAAGTGTCCACCTAGAGATGTCCGTTGTGTCTGCTGTTGAAGTTCTGATTGGCTGGGCTGGGCTATGCATCAAGAGGAGACAGGCGCCCCCTGGCCAATCAGAACTTCAGCAGCAGAAGAAATGGACATGTCCACTAGGTGGACACTTACAGAATATCTCCTCCCAGGTCACACTACACACTATGCACAATGAAAGTGCTCCAAATTACTCAAGCTTGCCTTTCTTTAGGTATTTTTCAGGAATTTCGCAATGGAAAGAATATTTCATAGAAAAGTCAAATGAGTGCAAAAGTACCAATGGCAGAGTCTGTCATGACTAATTTCCACCTAAAATGCAACATTTTACACTTTAAAGCATGGTCCAGTCTTGAAAGCAGTAACGTTGGTGCAATGTCACGTACTGCTACAAAACTCCCAACCTAAATATTCATTCCTAAGCCATGTCTGCCATCCTGAGCTGCCCATACTACTCACACCCAACACCACGCTTAACTAAGTGAAGCAGCCTAGTCGATACGCCTTTTGTAGTACACTCGACCCTGGGCACATGGCAGACCGACATTGCTCAGGATGATATGCCACCAGACAGCTGCAAACAGTAAAGCATGAAAAACAATAATACAGGGAAAATATAACTGAAGTGAACCAGGCAATACAGACAGGAACCAATAGCCTCAACTATGGTGTTCTAGAAGGGGGTAGTGGGCTCAGGAGCCGGAGCGCCCTATGCATTGCAGCGAGGCGGCGAGTGTGGACGGGACGCGGATTTCGGTGGCGTCGCTGTAGTCGCGTGGGCTCGTCCCTCCGCTGCTTCGCCATGCAATAAAGTGCTTCGCGCGCTTGTTCATGCGGGCTTGATACGCGACGTTGACTTTTTTTGGTGCTTCAACCTACCGTTCGAGTTCGTTTCGCGCGCAGTCGGCCGAACACGTGAGAAGTAGGAAGGTCGAAGCGGCAGCGACACTGCTTCGCTCCCGGCTGTGAAACAGGGTATAAGTGGAAAAAAGGAAAGCAGCCATCGTTCACCGCGCCGAAAGATGAATAAACACGGCAAATTTGGGAGCACAACTTGCACCGCCAAGACAAAAAAGTCGACGAAACATGTGCGGTTTGTGTGCGAAACACGCTAAAAGAGTAGGCGGATTTTTAAGCGATTCAACTGCAGATGGCCTAAGGGTGTCGCTATCCAGCACATTATCACTGCTGGATTATCTTGTCAGCCAGGGATTTAGTTATGTTATGACATCCAGTTTAAGCCAGGATTCGGTGGAAAACTTTTTCGGTATAGTCAGGCAATCATGTGGGTCTAATGACCACCCAACACCAACGCAGTTTCCAATTGTCGTTAATTGCCTATATCCTTTTATAACCTTGCGAAAATAGTACGCTCAGGCAATGCTGACCTTAATGGAGCTAGTGGAGAAATGAGTTCTCTCCTGAGCACGCAAGATGCTCCAGCTCAATAAGCCAGGGCTGCTGCAATCGACCATCTCATTGAGGAAGGAAACCTAGCTTCAGCCGAGCGCATGCTTCGTAGTATGCTTCGTAGAGCGCATGCTTCGTTGTAGTAGGCGCCAACATATGAAAGTGCCACACTGCTTTCGTGCTAGTGTAACTGTTTGCAGGACGCACAATAGAGCCTTTTCATTCAAAACGCGTGCAAAATAAAGTGAAACAGGTGCCCCCACTAAATGAGCCACCATGATGCCGTTATAAGGTTAGGAAATGTTGGCTGCACTTTTTTTATCTTTTTCTTAATGCAGATTTTCATTGCATCTGCGTCAAAAGTTAATATTGCAGAACGAACGGGAAGTTTCCGAGCCTTACATGCAAGATAGATTAAAAAGGCAAGTTGAGTGGGTGTAATAAATGCGAGATGAAATTTTTTTTCTACATTCTGTATTCGTATCATATTGCATAACGGGTCACTTTCTGTATATATGGCATTGTATATATCCCATGATTTTTTTATACTTTTCAGTTTATCTCAACTGACAACAGCGACAATAGCTAATAATAATAGGGAAAATGCAATTATTCTGTGGAAGTGGAATTGCCACGTCGTGAAATTACTCCTTTGGAAGCTGGCAGTGAACACTTTAGGACGCTGCGCGTGTACACTGATGCAGCTGGACACAAAAGTGAAGGCAACTTTTATGCTTGGCACACATTTGCAGTCACAACTTGCTTGCTCTTTTCTGCATTATTTCGCCTTTGGTAAGCTGCATGGTGTTTCGATCGTGAATCGTCGAAATATTTTAATTGTTATGCGTGCAGCGCTTGAAGCACGATTGACGGTCGACCTACGCCGCATTGGATGCACCCAGTTACCATCCACAAACACATCTTTTCTTCCTGCTTCCCTTCCTTTCTTTCATTGTTCCTGCGTTTTTTTTCTTATATTTTTTTTTAATTTCCTTAATTGATATTGCGGTCTTCTAGTTCGTTGTCCTACCGAAAAAACACTGGCTTAATTCCCAGTCCCGTGGTTGTAGTTATATAGCGCACGGGCTAGTCTAGCTTCGGGGTTTTGACGGTTGTTATAATCTGTAACTTTTCCAATATATGGTACTGCACAAGCTTCTAGAGCGACTCCTTAAAACTGATGGTAGCGCTAAAAAGGACGGACACAAGGTGACAAGACGACACGACGACGAGGAAACGCTACTGACAACTGGTTTATTTTTTCAAAAGGGTTCAATATTTAGGAGATATTCAATATTCTAGAGCGAACAACTAACATTTCAAAATATGAACCAAGTTTAATTCTTGCAAGCCAAGAACAATAATGCATAGTGCTTCATGCTTGAGTGCTTGCACAAAACATGCGAATACTTATGTGTGATAATGCGGTATATGTCCTACGACTTACACAAGTGGACTTTCAGGAAGCTGTTTATACAGCGGGGTATAGCAATGCATATTCTGCTGTGCCGGTCCCGACTCTCCCTATTTTTTTAATGATGGAACTTGTGTTGGGGAGAATTGCTTATACGAGTGTGCGCTGTAGTTATATATGCATGTATTAGAGTGCTGCAACTTATGACGATCGGCAAAAGTGGTGGAAAGCGTTTAGAGTACCCTGCACATGTATCTTCACTTCTGGGATTTTCGCCAACATCGTATAATATACAGAATGCAGATCAAAAGTCATGTAAAAAAACTATAAAGGATGACTTATAATTTCGGTATAGTGTGGATAATTGCACTGATATCCACAAGTGTGCTGAATCGGGCTGGTTCATCCCACGCACTGTGGGAATCAATGGCATGCGAAACATTTGCATGTAGCGGGCTCGTTTGGGATCACGAAAAGCATTACCAGGTACATATTTGTGTTATACGAATAGCTCTGTGTCTGACAGGAGCGTGCGTATTACGACATCAGCAAGACGACGGTGACGACCATCGCGTGCCGACAACGGCATGATTTCTATTCCGGCTATTGATTCGACGTGAGCTTATACGGCATGCCGATTGTTGGTTTCAACACAGATATACTGGACGAGCGTAAGAGAGAGAAACGCCTATTTTAAGTGGCCTCATCAGCCTAAGTACAGGGTCCTGAATATTTCGCTGCGCGTGTTCTCAAAAAGGTTTTGCGCTCACCCTTGCACTGTTCTTGCTCAAATTTTACAGAGCGATCGCATTTTTTGCATCGAATTCATTTAGTATAACACTTCGCACATTTACTTATTTGGTTTTCATGAAAAAAGTGCAAATATACTGCGCATATGAGAATGCAAGCTGCTGACGTGACTGTGCAAGCATAAACTTGTGTCACCGCCTGCCGTCAGCTGCAGAAAACAGCTTTTCAAGGAGGGCATTCGCCTGTTCTAGGAGCGGGGAACATGCGGAAACCCTCCCTGAAACGCTGCTTTCTAGAGCAGACGGCAGGCGGCGAAACATGTTTATGTTTAACATCAAAGAAAAAAAAGCAGCGGCCAGGTGGCGACCACAAATGTTTTCCATCTCACAAGACACAATATATATCCATTGCTCATGCATAGCTCCATAAGGTTGGATAGTCGGCCGCGCAATTTGCATTGTTCAGGCCTCCTTTTGGGGTTTCGACTAAGGTTTGTGGTATTCCCAAGGTGGAACCTAGCTCTTAGTAATATAATACTTGGATTCTTGTGTTTGCCCGCAAGTATTTGCAGCAGCATTAATAAGCGTGCCTCAGGCCCAGCCTGCTCTCTGCTACTGTTTGCGCGCTCAGCATGTCGCAGAACGAGATCCAAGAAAAAACTGCGCAAAAAAAAGGGACAAGACAAAGAAAGAACCACACGACACGGGCGCAGACTAACAACTGGTTTAATGCACCATCGCCTCTTTCCCACCAACAACAGAACGCATGCGCACCGGCCACAAAGACAAATGCAGCTATCAAGTGGTCAAGCCTAGAAACGCCAACTCCTTGCGGTACAAATGTATGGAAGCATCGCTAACACATTTATCAGGCCCTAATCTCGCGATTTCAAAGGCTTCGATTATTTCGCGCTCTTTCTTATCTCTCGCGCGTCCGACAATCTTAGTCCTGCCGAAAAGTGGGGTACAAGCATTCCCGTCATGCCTGCAGGTCTTGCAATGCTTCGGAAGATGCTGTCCTCTAGAATCATCTAGGGAATTAGCGTGTTCTAACAATCTAATATTAATGCAGCGCCCTGTCTGCCCAACATACACGTTGCCACAACTCAGCGGAATCTCATAAATGACATTCGCTCTACAGGGCACAAACTTGTTCCTGTGGTTAGTGCAGCACTCAATTTTCTTTTTTCTATCAGGTCTAACTAAATTGCACAGACTAGACAGCTTATAAGGTGCCGAAAAGAGAACCTGAATGCCGAATTTACCCGCGACTCTCTTCAGGCCATGCGAGACCCTGTGGACACAAGAAGTTGAGAGTGTCCTCAGCAAGGGACCGAAGTTCTGCCTGGAAGTCCCTCTGCGCAAGCACGAGGCTTTGGCGACGGCGCATAGGATTGCTGACAGAGTTCAAGGCGAAGAGAAAGAACGTTGCCATTTAGAATGCGTAGATGTGATCCGCAATACTTTCAAAGGCACGAAGAAAGGAAATTCCATGGTGAAATCGGTAGCAAGCTTTTTTAGGAACTCAGATCTCGCTTTGATGACGGCCGATAAGGAAGGAGGCTTTGTGGTCTTACCCCAGAAGCTTTTTAGCGATAAGGCCATGTCCGCTGTCTTAAAGAATTTTAGGATTGTAGATTTGAATCCGTCTAAAGTGAAGGCAAAGGCGGTTGCACTACTAAGGGATCTGAAACTCGATCGGCTAAAAAGTGAAGTGGTGAAAAACAAGGTCACTGTGCTCTCAGTGTTCTTCAGTGCCAAGAGCCACAAGATGGAGTGCCCGTTCAGAGCCATCGTTACGGAAACTGGTTCTTGGCAAGCTGCGGTCAGTCAGTACCTTCTGCGCCATCTGGGAAGTCTGGCACCTGACGATCCGTACAAGGTCAGCAGCTCAGATCGTGTGGCGCAAGTACTAGGGGATAACCTTTCTGCTGTCAACTCGGGTTTCTCGGTTGACATTGAAGAGCTGTTCTATTCCCTTCCCCATGAAGACCTGATCTGCGCAGTCCGGAACTGTATTGAACGATCTGGCGCTGTGTCTTTCCAGAACGCGTGTGGTATTTCTGTGGAAGGTTTTCTAGAGTTGCTTAAGGCATATCTTTCTTCAACCATTGTGAGTTTTCAGGATAAATTTTATGTGCAAAAACGCGGCATTTGTATTGGGTCGTGCGTAGCCCCTGTTTTGTCTGAGATTCTTTTAGCCGATCTTGACCGCTCGCTATCGCGGGTACTTTCTGACGACCGCATCATTCGTGTGTTCCGGTACGTTGATGATTTTTTGATTCTTTTAAATTTAGACCACAACGACGACTTGACACAGGTGGCTTCGGAGGTTTTAGCATCCTTCAAGTCTGCTTTTGCCAGCTTTAATTTTACTGTTGAACTTCCTGAAAATTCTTGCTTGCAATTCTTAGACTTAAAACTATTTTTTAATGACCCTGCCCACCTCTGCTGGGCTTACATGCCTAGGTCGAAAAAAGCACCTCTACCCTTCAACTCGAGCCACTCGAAGCTGGTCAAGAGGGGGATTGCGTCAACGTGCCTCAGGGCTTCGTTGGTGAAGTCCTGCCCTCATAAGGTTCAGTCCAGTTTTGATGCCCAAGCTGATCGCCTTCGGTCGGCCGGTTTTCCGCTGGCCCTTCTTCGGGCTGTTGCCGAGTCCCTGTTGAAGTCCTTCCGATTAAGTTCAAAGCCTCGTGGGGTGGACACACAGGAGAGGAGGAGGTATGAAGTTATGCCCAATGTCCACAGGGTCTCGCATGGCCTGAAGAGAGTCGCGGGTAAATTCGGCATTCAGGTTCTCTTTTCGGCACCTTATAAGCTGTCTAGTCTGTGCAATTTAGTTAGACCTGATAGAAAAAAGAAAATTGAGTGCTGCACTAACCACAGGAACAAGTTTGTGCCCTGTAGAGCGAATGTCATTTATGAGATTCCGCTGAGTTGTGGCAACGTGTATGTTGGGCAGACAGGGCGCTGCATTAATATTAGATTGTTAGAACACGCTAATTCCCTAGATGATTCTAGAGGACAGCATCTTCCGAAGCATTGCAAGACCTGCAGGCATGACGGGAATGCTTGTACCCCACTTTTCGGCAGGACTAAGATTGTCGGACGCGCGAGAGATAAGAAAGAGCGCGAAATAATCGAAGCCTTTGAAATCGCGAGATTAGGGCCTGATAAATGTGTTAGCGAAGCTTCCATACATTTGTACCGCAAGGAGTTGGCGTTTCTAGGCTTGACCACTTGATAGCTGCATTTGTCTTTGTGGCCGGTGCGCATGCGTTCTGTTGTTGGTTGGAAAGAGGCGATGGTGCATTAAACCAGTTGTTAGTCTGCGCCCGTGTCGTGTGGTTCTTTCTTTGTCTTGTCCCTTTTTTTTGCGCAGTTTTTTCTTGGATCTCGTAATGCCATACCAACTAGCCCCTCACCGTACGCTTCTAGATGTCGCAGAAGACGCGAGGCCGCTACAGGTGGTACTTAGAACCGAACTCAACTGATCAAGTACCAAAGCAGACCCTCAGCAGCATTGCCAAGCGAACGAAAACACGGAGCGCTAGCAAGGTGCGTACAATGCTGATAATTCGGTGTTTATAACAAGTTCTTTTTTTTTTGGTGGGGGGTGCAGTTTTTGACATGCCACTTTGGTTTAGTGGCTGTGGCGTTCTGCAGCCGAGCACAAGGTCGAGCTCTGTGCAGAGAAATATAAACATCTTTATTGACTAGTCCGAGGACTGTTGGAGGTGCCCCTAATCCAGGCCTCCCATGACGATTGCCGCGGCGCCGCTTTACGATGCAGGCAGAAAGTAAAAACCGGCCTGTGTAGTGTTTCGTACAGAGCTCGATCAAGGCTCTAGTCTAGAACGGTGAAAGCAACTGCGAGAGCATCAGACGACCACCAGGGTCAAAAGAGAGAATGCGTCACTTAAAAGCACGACGTAGCTGAGCCGCAGCGAATTTCGTCGCTTTTTCTCAGCTCTAAACAAAAGACTGGGCGTGAACGCGTTGAACTACCTCAGAAGAATTACTGCTGTGCCTTATATTCAGGTAACAAATCTAGAATGGACAACGCAGTTGCAAAAGTTATCCCTGGCCAAAAGTTATTTCGATTGCTTGTGTAGGCAAATGAACATAAACAATAACTGAGCATGTGACAATATAGGTAATTGTTGCCCTCAAATATAATACATTTCTTTCACATGCTACTGCCACATCGACCCAAGAGGCCAGTGTATCAATTCCATTTTTCAGGACTGTGCCAACTCGCTGGATTCTTTCCCTTGCCGTCGGATCCTTGCATTTCTAAGCACTTCTGCACTCCTTGATTTAACAAATAAGCACACAATTGTGATGGAATATAATCAATTGTATTATGTTAGCTTGATAGCTTAGGGGAACTTTCTGTATCTTTGGCATTGATATTTGTCAGCAGCCATTTGTATTATCGGAAAACAGGATTAGTTGTCTAAAAAACTAATCCACATGATACAACAAAACAGCATCACTGTGTTGCTTCCAATGACCGTATTTTTTCTCTGTTTTGTCATAATTTCATCCTTTGCTCATGTCGCTGTCAACTTCAGCGCAACAATGAAAATCAATCCAGGTGATTTTAAGTGTCATGTTCTCATACAATTCTGTGTACAGTGCACTTAAAATATTCTGCTTCTAAGATGCCTTACGAACCACCTGAATTGAGTATTTTGCAACTGATTATATGGCAGGCACGTTGTAATATACACATATTGTAATATCAATTATTTATAATGGCTGAACAAGGGAGGCCTCAGCACGGAGCGAGCCTTCCATTGTGTGACCCCTTTTTAATGTTTTGGATATCAATTATATTACTTTATGTTGTTTATTACCAGTTGTGATACTTCTGTTTATTACACATCACTGCCACAGTAATGTATCTGCCCAGTGTGCAGTAAAACTTATTACCACTTAATTAAAACTAGAAGGCCTTTTTTTCCCAGGTTGTTGCACCAAACAAGCAGGCAGCGACCATTGTGTGCGCGAAGGACTCTCCAGATCATCGAGCAGCCAGTGTTCCTGAAAATGCATCTCGGGATGGCAACCTGAGCATGTCACCAGACATGGCTTCTAGTTGCCTTGATGATGAACCGCCGATGCTTTATGCCAGCAACACATGTGAAAGAGATGAGAGAGATAAAGATGGATGCTCTGTTCCTGCTCCCAGTGTTGCTATGCAGGATGTCAGCTCTGAAACTGAAGAAGAGGCCGACCATAGACAGGTTCAACATGACAGTGAAGGTGACAGTGCCGCCGAAGAAGATTGTGACGCAGAACAGTTCGGTTTGGATGATGCCCCTGAGCAGTACTTCTTGAAGCTCTCAAAGGAAACGCTCCCTTCGCCGTCGACGACAAAGGCAGAGGCACTGTTGCTCATCTTAGCTTATGTTGTCAGTACTGGACTGACGTGCGCTCAAATTAGAGGTCTGCTAATTTTGATAAATGCCCTGTTAGAAAGCAATGTAGTGCCTGGAAGCACATATTTCTTCCGAAAGCTCTGGAAAGACAAAAAAGAGCTGATAAGGCTACATTTTTTTTGTCACACTTGTCATGAATATTTGGGGAAGTTCTCAAAATCTGAAGAAAATGTATCGGTGACTTGTCAGTCATGTGGTACAGAGAATACGCTTCAGAGCCTGAAGCATTCTGGGAGGTTCTTCTTGATGTTTGATATGAGGCAGCGGATGCTGGATATATTGAAGAATGTTGGTGGTGCACTGCTTCAAAACTTGCAGTTGCTGGCATCGCGACGCTGCATACCAGGAACATACAGTGACATCACCGACGGTGATTTGTATAGAAGCATAAGGAAACAGTTTAATATGAGTTGGTTAGATTTGACGTTGTGCTTCAATACAGATGGTGCACCAGTTTTTGAATCGAGTAAATATTCAATTTGGCCAATTCAAATTCTTTTGAACGAGCTTTCTGCTCAAGTCCGGTGGCAAAATATAGCAATTGGCGCTTTGTGGTTTTGAAAAGTTCACCCTCCAATGTATCGTTTCATTGGCAAGTTTGTTGAAGAGCTTGCCAATATCGGAACTCTTACATGGTGCTATGGTGAAAGACGAATTAAATCATGCAGTTGCTTGCTGTGTTGATTCGCCAGCTAGAGCTGCAGTTCTGAACATGAAGCAATTCAACGGCTACTTATGCTGCAGTTGGTGTTTGGAGAGAGGCACAGCTGTAGAAGGTGAGTGCGTTCATGGTACTTAGTGCACATACCTACAAAGCACTTTGAATTGCTGTTGTCAAGCTCTTATTGGCAACAGAAGCAAAAATATTAAGTGAGTACTATGAACCAGCAAGTGGAGGGCAAATTGAGTGCAAGCTTAAGTTTAGACATCTATCCTAGAAAGTGTATTTATTTGTCCAGCACTAATGCTAGAGCTGGAGATCTGTCTTGACAGATGGAAAAGCTGGGTGGGTGAAGTTTTGTTGCGTATGTTCCCATCTACTAAATAGTCTGGATAGTTGCGATGTTCTTATGCCACATTGGGAAATTTTTGACTAGTTTTTCTCAAAGCAGTGTATATATTCTTTTTACAGGACATTTTCTATAGAAAATTTCTTTTAGAGAACTGGTAGCAGAATTTAACATAATTTCTCTCTGTATGAGGAAGGTATTTGTGGCTTAGAAGTATGGTTCTTTGGGCTAATTGGTTAGATACATCAATGGGGGTCATAGCGCTATAGGACACGGACTAGAGTGAGACAACAGGACAAGCGCTCATGCTATTGCCTCCGTCTTCTCTGTGTCCTATAGCACTATGATCCCCATGGATTAATTTGTGGCATCAGCCAGACCATGTACAAATTTATAACTTGCAGAATATACAGTTCAGCTGAACCCATCAGGGATGGCAATATGACAGCATGCTATGAAGCCACAGCAACATTAGCATTCCTGAGCCAATTGCCATTTGCATTTTTTTCAGAAGGTACTTGAAAGCCCTTTTTAGGACTAGTGTGTAGGTCAGTAGAAAAGATAAGTGCTTTTGCCTGTGCATGGAACAGGAGTTTAAGCAGTGCTGCTTGGAATATTGATGCATCTGAGCACCTGTGCTGCTGCAATCACAAGCTCAATGGTCTTGGTAAGCTGACAATAATTCTAGATGCATTGCAAAAAGTGTGGCGAAACTCGCATGTAATTTTAGGTCTTGTTGCCCTCGTTTATGGAGCAAATCGCAATGGTTGCTCTCCGATGTGGCTTTGGATGGCATGGTGCAAAGCGTGGAGTAGGCGTGCTTAGCTCGGAGATCGGAAAGGGCATGCATAGAGGAGCTACTGCTCTACAAGTTGCAGATGCTTTCTGTTCAGGAAGGGCTCGTCTTCATCGCAGAGTGCAGCTCTTAGGCACTTGTTCTGCGGCGAGTGTCGGCGTTGGCGTAACAGAGCAAATGACCGCAGCGAAGGATGAAAGAGTGTACACCGACTGCAGCAGGGGATGAGATGTGAGGAGGAAGTCTGTGGAGGAGGGTACGGCAAAGGCATGAGAAGAAAAGTGTAGTGTAGCGATGATGGCTACGAGTCGGTGCCAGAGTAAGTAGTGCACATCATCTAGGAGGTCTGCCGGCCGCTGCTACTGTGGATCGTGTGCACGCGTCACACACACGCTGGCTCCTGCATTCTCTAAATTAGCAAGGCAGTCGCGCCATACTTCACTCTGTTTGCAGTGGGCTGCACAAGACTGTTTGTCTGTGCCAGCCAATATATTGCGAAATGAAAACACGTATAGAGCTGTGCTCCAATTCTGCATTAGGGAGTATCCTGATTGTCGTTGAATTTCTTTCTTCCTTCATGCATTGCACTTTTGTTTTCAATGTGCCATGCTGGGGTGATCCAGAAGAAAGTTCCAAAAAATAAGCCAAAAGAGGGTAACGCCAATAGTTGTGCTGCGATCAGTTATGTTGTTGGGTTGAATGGTTGCTTCCCACTAAAAAAGACCCAGATTTGAGTCTCAGCAGAACATTGGTTCTTTTGTTTTATTACTTTGTTTATATTTT
Organism: Dermacentor andersoni; assembly: GCF_023375885.2. NCBI lineage: Eukaryota > Metazoa > Arthropoda > Arachnida > Ixodida > Ixodidae > Dermacentor > Dermacentor andersoni. Next base: position 35,609,651 of record NC_092818.1, read on the forward strand.
ACTTTATACGCTGGTGCTTGATGCTTGTTTTCATTGCTATGCAATGTCAAAATAAATCAAGCAGAAATTGCAGAAAAAAAGTGATACATTTTAGTAGCACGAGCACCGAGTGACACTCTTGTTTCTTGCGCAGCACTTCCGGTCACCTCCAGTTATGAGCGGGAAGGAAATTGAATATAAAAAAAATTGAAAAAAACATGGTACAGTACAAAATTCGTGGGTTCAATTATAGATATATCAAAGCATAAGTTTAGAAACAAGTTGAGTTACTGAAACGTCTGGAATAATTAGAACGAATTAGAAATCACTGATTGACTGAATTTGGCAAAATTTCTAGGAACGCGGAATCACTGATCACAGAATCACAGAATCGCAGAGGTGAGCATGAATTTGGCAAAATTTCTAGGAACGCGGAATTTAAACGTGGAAGTAATGATGTCACACACAAGAAGGTGGCATATTTACCTGGCTGATTAACGGAAAATGGTTGCCTTTTATTTCGGTTCGTGCATTGCATTCACCGAAAATTGCGCTAAAGGACGCCAACGCCAAGGTGCGAGTGCCACTAAGAGACATTCAAGTCGAAGATTAGGGTTGCCTATCATTTTTATTTTGTTCATTAAGTTCAAACCATGAGCATTGTTGCACGATGCTTAACAAAAAACATCTCAATTAAAACTTGGCCTCTGAGATTTGCACGCATCCGGAAAATGGTCTCAATCACTTGCCTATTCATGTGCTTATTCATAAGCTCAAAAGAGAAACTGTCGTTTGCCGTTAACATGACCACAAAACATCACACAGACATTGAGTGATGACCGTGAAATGTTTAAGGACACCACTTTGTTTTGTGTGTGGTGGACAAACCGAACTGTTTCCCAACCTTCTCATTTCGTTTGTGCAAAGAGGTTATAGTGTAATGCAGTCTGTTTTCAATTTATTCCCTCATTTATGAAAAGCACTTGGTATTGCAAAGTGATAAAAGTACAGTAATACGCTGTGTTCATTTTGTATTGTGCTGTGTGTTTTGTTGTCGGCCCTATATAGTCCTGGATTAGTCGCACTACATACACGAGAGGCTGAAGATGAATAGTGGTAGTTGGGACCTTTATTGTGACGCTGTTGGTTTTTATAAATCTGCAGTCCAAGAGTATAGTAAAACTGAACATCTTTCAAGTAGACAAAGAAATTGTAAAGTAGTGTAGTGATTATGTGGTTGCCTGGATTTCCGCTTGCAACACTAAACAGGTAAACATTGGGCTAGCGTTGTTTGCAATTTGCTGTTTGAACCTTGCTGCTCATCTATTTATTTGTTACTATTGTGACATAAGTGTTGCAGCATATCCGTAAATATTGTGGGTATCTATAAGCTATTCTTTGTCATCTGTAGATGATCATCATTATGCGGGGTTCATATGGGGTTCCTCTTGATCGTTTGTGGGGCTTGCTCTTGAGTGTGATCCGTGCTGTGGTTCACCGCATCTTTAACGTGGAATAAACATTGTGATAACTGCTGCGTCACAAGTGGTGGAGTGTGCTCTTCAGTCCTCCGTCCTTTGACTCCCCACTCAACCTCCTGGAGCTTCGATGAGGTCGCTGATTGTGCCAGCTGTCCGCTAGCATATCGCAGGACGAGCCAACAGGCACTTCTACTTTCACCATCTCGGTGTTGGCTACCCCAGCCTCTCCGTATTGGATTGTCAGTGGGCACCAGCGTGATCCCCATCTGTTTGCTGGACTTTGCGCTGAAGACGCTGAGGATTGGCTGGACAACTATGACCGAGTGAGTTCGGCTAACCGTTGGGACGATGCGTCCAAGCTACGTAACGTTGCGTTTTATCTAACAGGAGTAGCGAAGACTTGGTTTTTCAACCATGAGGTTGATTTCACAAACTGCGGCACTTTCAAACAGCAGCTCCGCCAAATATTCGGCACACCGGCTGCTCATTCCGCCCTCGCAAAAAAAGACGCTCCACACTCGCGAGCAACAACTCGGGGTATCGTGTACGTTGTACATTGAGGATGTGTTTGCCATTTGTCGACGTGTGAACGTGGCTATGACTGAATCAGACAGGCTTCGCCACATCCTCAAAGGCATTGGACCTATTGCTTTCAATGCTTTAGCCATTATGAACCCCGCTACCGTCGCTGATATCATCGCTACTTGCGAGTGCCTTGACGAGCTCGAATCGGTAAGGTTGCAGCCAGACACCACTGCAAACACTACCGCCGATGACCCCACGTCATGAGCAATGATCCGGGCAATAATTCGAGAAGAGCTACAGTATCTTGGCTTCGCCGCAGGGCCTATGCCTTCTCATGCCTCCGATACCAATCTGTGAGATGTTGTCAAGGAGGAATTGGCGTCCATGGCTGGTGCAGCGTACACGGACCCTCTAAACCCTAGGGCCGCGCCAACATACGCATACGTTGCCGCAGTTACACCAGTTATCGTTCCACCGATTTCTCCAAAACCAACACCGGCCCACATGGCTTCCATGACTACCAGCGCAACTACCCAAACCAGCTATCTGCAGTGGCGTCCTCCTCGTCCCATCTGCTACTACTGCGGCTATCGTGGCCACATAGCACGTTTTTGCCACAAGCGCCAGCAAGACGAATGTCGCGGAAATGACGTATACGAACGGGATGACTTTTCACCCGGAGCTACTTTCCATTGTCTAGGGAGCCTCCATGGCCAACGCCATCCTTATGCTCCACCGCGCGGCCGCTCTCCATCGCCTACTGTAGCATCCAAGACTGCTCCGACGTACTGTCCTGCGAGACACCGCTCGCCATCACCCTTTCGCCGCTCTACGTCCCCACTTAGACCTGCTTCTCAATTCCCTGAGCGTCGTCTGGCTTTTGGAGGAAAAGCTGCATCTAACGACAGGACAGAAATTCCTCCATCACGTCCGTGGAACATGATATTGGTTGTAGTAGAAGGTGTACAAGCAGAAGCTTTGATAGACACTGGTGCTACTGTTTCAGTTCATCATCATCATCAGCCTGGTTTCGCCCACTGCAGGGCAAAGGCCTCTCCCATATTTCTCAAACAACCCCGGTCATGTACTAATTGTGGCCATGCCGTTCCTGCAAACTTCTTAATCTCATCCGCCCACCTAACTTTCTGCCGCCCCCTGGTACGCTTCCCTTCCCTTGGAATCCAGTCCGTAACCCTTAATGACCATCGGTTATCTTCCCTCCTCATTACATGTCCTGCCCATGCCCATTTCTTTTTCTTGATTTCAACTAAGATGTCAATAACTCGCGTTTGTTCCCTCACTCAATCTGCTCTTTTCTTATCCCTTAACGTTACACCTATCATTCTTCTTTCCATAGCTCGTTGCGTCGTCCTCAATTTGAGTAGAGCCCTTTTCGTAAGCCTCCAGGTTTCTGCCCCGTAGGTGAGTACTGGTAAGACATAGCTATTATACACTTTTCTCTTGAGGGATAATGGCAACCTGCTGTTCATGATCTGAGAATGCCTGCCAAACGCACCCCAGCCCATTCTTATTCTTCTGATTATTTCCGTCTCATGATCCGGATCCGCCGTCACTACCTGCCCTAAGTAGATGTATTCCCTTACCACTTCCAGTGCCTCGCTACCAATTCTAAATTGCTGTTCTCTTCCGAGACTGTTAAACATTACTTCAGTTTTCTGCAGATTAATTTTTAGACCCACTCTTCTGCTTTGCCTCTCCAGGTCATTGAGCATGCATTGCAATTGGTCCCCTGAGCTACTAAGCAAGGCAATATCATCAGCGAATCGCAAGTTACTAGGGTATTCTCCATGAACTTTTATCCCCAATTCTTCCCAATCGAGGTCTCTGAATACCTCCTGTAAACACGCTGTGAATAGCATTGGAGAGATCGTATCCCCCTGCCTGACGCCTTTCTTTATTGGGATTTTGTTGCTTTCTTTATGGAGGACAATGGTGGCTGTGGAGCCGCTATAGATATCTTTCAGTATTTTTACATACGCCTCATCTACACCCTGGTTCCGTAATGCCTCCATGACTGCTGAGGTTTCGACAGAATCAAACGCTTTCTCGTAATCAATGAAAGGTATATATAAGGGTTGGTTATATTCCGCACATTTCTCTATCACCTGATTGATAGTGTGAATATGATCTATTGTTGAGTAGCCTTTGCGGAATCCTGCCTGGTCCTTTGCTTGACAGAAGTCTAAGGTGTTCCTGATTCTATTTGCGATTACCTTAGTAAATAGTTTGTAGGCAACGGACAGTAAGCTGATCGGTCTATAATTTTTCACGTCCTTGGCGTCCCCTTTCTTATGGATTAGGATTATGTTAGCGTTTTTCCAAGATTCCGGTACGCTCGACCTCATGAGGCATTGCGTATATAGGGTGGCCAGTTTCTCTAGAACAATCTTGCCACCATCGTTCAACAAATCTGCTGTTACCTGATCCTCCCCAGCTGCCTTCCCCCTTTGCATATCTCCCAAGGCTTTCTTTACTTCTTCCGGCGTTACCTGTGGGATTTCGAATTCCTCTAGACAATTTTCTCTTCCATTATCGTCGTGGGTGCCACTGGTACTGTATAAATCTCTATAGAACTCCTCAGCCACTTGAACTATCTCATCCATATTAGTAATGATATTGCCGGCTCTGTCTCTTAACGCATACATCTGATTCTTGCCAATTCCTAGTTTCTACTTCACTGTTTTTAGGCTTCCTCCGTTCCTGAGAGCGTGTTCAATTCTATCCATATTATACTTCCTTATGTCAGCTCTCTTAAGCTTGTTGATTAACTTCGAGAGTTCTGCCAGTTCTATTCTAGCTGTAGGGTTAGAGGCTTTCATACATTGGCGTTTCTTGATCAGATCTTTCGTCTCCTGCGATAGTTTACTGGTATCCTGCCTAACGGAGTTCCCCCTGACTTCCATTGCACACTCCTTATTGATGCCCACAAGATTGTCGTTCATTGCTTCAACACTAAGGTCCTCTTCCCGAGTTAAAGCCGAATACCTGTTCTGTAGCTTGATCTGGAATTCCTCTATTTTCCCTCTCAGCGCTAACTCATTGATCGGCTTCTTATGTACCAGTTTCTTCCGTTCCCTTCTCAGGTCTAGGCTAATTCGAGTTCTTACCATCCTGTGGTCACTGCAGCGCACCTTGCCGAGCACGTCCACATCTTGTATGATGCCAGGGTTAGCGTAGAGTATGAGGTCTATTTCATTTCTAGTCTCGCCGTTCGGGCTCCTCACCGTCCACTTTCGGCAATCCCGCTTGCGGAAGAAGGTATTCATTATCCTCATATTATTCTGTTCCGCAAACTCTACTAATAACTCTCCCCTGATATTCTTAGTGCCTATGCCATATTCCCCTACTGCCTTATCTCAAGCCTGCTTCTTGCCTACCTTGGCATTAAAGTCTCCCATTAGTATGGTGTATTTAGTTTTCACTCTACCCATCGCCGATTCCACGTCTTCATAGAAGCTTTCGACTTCCTGATCATCATGACTGGATGTAGGGGCGTAGACCTGTGCAATCTTCATTTTGTACCTCTTATTAAGTTTCACAACAAGACCTGCCACCCTCTCGTTAATGCTATAGAATTCCTGTATGTTACCAGCTATATTCTTATTATTCAGGAATCCGACGCCTAGTTCTCTTCTCTCCGCTAAGCCCCGGTAGCACAGGACGTGCCCGCTTTTTAGCACTGTATATGCTTCTTTTGGCCTCCTAACTTCATTGAGCCCTATTATATCCCATTTACTGCCCTCTAATTCCTCCAATAGCACCGCTAGACTCGCCTCACTAGATAACGTTCTAGCGTTAAACGTTGCCAGGTTCATATTGCCAGGTTCATTGCCAGGTGTTTCAGTTATTCACCGTGAATTGTTTTCGCGACTTGGAAAAGTTACGACCCCCTATGATGGACCTACATTACTCGCTGCTCAAGGGGCCGCCATTTGACCTACCGCCATGTGCACTGCTCGTATTTCCATTGATAGACTTCATTACGTACAATTTGCAGTGCTAAGTTCGTTGCCCAGCAGCTCATATTGGGATGGGATTTTCTTTCTACGGCCTCCGCCTCCATCTGATGCGGGCAACACGTTCACCACACGACCAACACGCTCTATTCACTTCATGCAGATGATGCTCCACTTCACTTGCTTGCTGCAGAAGATACCGCACTACCTCCTCGCCATCAAAGCATTGTTACTATCGCGTCTGATGTCATTGACTGCGGCGACGTGCTCGTATTACCATCTGCAAGCGGTCTCGCAAGAGGGATAGCCTTCGGTTTTGTCATGGCTCTGCACTTCTCTACGCTACAAACATGACATCCGAAAAGATTCTCATCCCTAAAGGCACTACATTGGCTTGCGCCACTGAATCGAAGTCTATCTCTGTTGTTTCCTTTAACAGTTTTTTACTGCAGATTTAGCTGCCACATGTATGCGACTAAAGTGGGAATGCACTGAAGGGTAATGTTTTAAATGATTTAAATGTAGATGAAAAATAAGTGGTTAATTACTTGGGCATGGTAGCTTTCTGCCTAAAAAGCACACATAAATTTATATGTGCATGCTTGTCTTTTTGAGCTAATGTGCTAAACCACTTATAGAAACATAAAAGTTATTCTGGTTTAAACAGTGGTGGATTAACTGCAGAGTGCATCAAGCATTCATTTAACCCTCTTATTTACATCGCTGATCGTTTTCCCACTGTACTGCCAAAAGCACCATTGCTGCAATGCTCTGTGCTGCCACCAGTAGTAGTGGTATCATATAATATCTGTTTAGGTGGCATGCTCTGCATGCTTTACCGATTTTATAGCTGCAATCAGCATATTTTATCTGGTTTAGTTATGCTATATGGACAAAGGCCGATTGCTGAGCCACTTATTTTGCAGGAATAGTTCTCAGTGTATGCGAGGAGACTTACTAAATCTGAATGCTGATACTGCCATATGATGCAATTCATAGCTTATTCTGATGCGTTCAGGAGATGAACTTTGCATTTGTGCGCTTATATTGGCAGGAACACTGAAGTACTTGTGCCATGCGGAGCCAGCCCCAGAAAGAACGCATGAAGGTGTTTTCAAGGCGATGCTTCAAGCTGTACACCAGAGAACTACAATCGCCGGTATTAAGGGGCCATCTCCTTTGATGAAGCTAAAAAGTCTGGACCTTGTGTGGGGCTTGCCCCCAGACTATATGCATTGTGTTTTAGAAGGTGTAACAAAACAGCTGACTGAGTTGTGGCTTTCATCTGTAGGATCTGCCTACTACATTGGCAGACAGCTGAAATTGCTGGATGGGAGGTTGTGTAGCATCAAGCCACCAATAACATTCGGTCGAACACCACGACCACTCTCGGAGCGTTCTTTTTGGAAGGCTGTTGAATGGCGGCATTGGCTTTTATTTTACAGTATTCCATGCCTTTCAGGTGTGCTTGCACAAAGTTCCCTGGCCCAGTTTTCTCTGCTTTCGAAAGCGGTTTTTTTATTGCTTAAAGATATTGTTACTGCGAGCGGCATAAATGAGGCAGAAGAGCGGTTGCTGAGATTTGTTGCTCATATGTCAAGACTTTATGGAGAATCTTCAATGGCATTTAATGTCCACCAACTGCTACACTTGCCGAAGTCAACACGCATGTTTGGTCCACTTTGGGCAACATCGACATTTCCCTATGAAGATGGCAATGGCTTTGTATTGCGTCTTATTTCTGCGGCAAAGTTTGTGCCAATGCAGGTAGCTGAGAGGTGCATTATGCGAGTGATGTATCGTAACTTGGAAAGAACAGTGACTATGTCTGCTCGCATAGCATCCGCGAAAGCGAAGATGGAAATTCAATACAAGGCATGCTTTCAGACATGCGTTCTTGGTGTGCCCCAGCCATTTTCAGGGATGTCAGGAACTCTGCAGGAATTGTTTATTTCTAAATTTGAGAGAGTGCCTGAAGTTTCAAGGTACTTCCGAGCACAGGTTGGCACAGTAGTCGTACATGCTGCAGACTATTTAGTTCCGCGAAAAACCTCTTCATATTATGGCAGTATGAAGGATGGGAAGTACGTGTATGTCTTGGGAATTTATGCGGACACAAGCTCCATATACTTTCATTGTCAGCACATGTTCATTGGTGCTTGTGTTCTTGATGTACCTCACATTATGCACTGCCAACACCCACCACCCTCAGAAAATAACTGCCTGTACAGCAGTGATGACTTGCAGGCACAGTGTGTATTCTTCACTGTAGGCAGCTCATCCTACATCTGTGATGTTGGGAACTCTGTAGAGAAGTTTTGATTCCACCTGTAGATCTACAAGGCCTACAGGGCGTGACTACTGATCTTCTAAGGGAATCCTTTGTAGTGAAATGGCGAGTTTAAGAAATGTGTATAGCTAGCTGAAAGTATTCATGCCTGGAGTAGTTAATCATATGAACTCTCTTGGTGTGCATCAACACTAGCAATGTTTGAACTGAGAGAGCAGTGGGGACTTCATTCTGCATAATTTACGCCATAGTCTCTTGTATAGTTTCTGTGCCCCTTCGTATTTCAATCCAGGCTTGCAGCGCTCTCTCTGTCGAAGCACCTACGAGTCATGTCGAAGCACCTATGCAGAAAAATCGCAATGGCAGTGTATGCACTTCTGGAAGTCTTAAAATGTGACAAAACCTGTTTGCCTTACTAAAACAGTGGCTTGGGATAAAGGATATAGGAATAAAGCAGTGACTGCTGTCTGTGAAGTAAAGCACGGGCATATCCCTCGCAGTAAAAGTACACATTAGCCTGTCATAGCAAATTTGATGTTTTGCATTCAAGAGCCCCTCACTTTGCTGTAGAATTTCAGTGGCTTGCATTTATACAAAGAACTTGCTGCATTGGCCGAGAGCCCAAGTCGTGTGCCACATGCAAAAAAAAAGAACGAGAAATTTATCAGTTAATGTTCTTGTTTTGCACATTGTCAACAAGTCGCAAGGTTAATGTGCTTGGGTTTCAACATGTAATGGAGTCGCCGTCGACTGTGTACCGGATTTGAAAGCTTAGATTTCTAATTATTCTTGCTGTTAGATGCCATTTTGCTATCAATGTGGCATCATAAGCTTTGGCGTGTGATATTGACAAAAATGTTGCTCAAGTGCTGCGACAGCATTAAGTCTTAATTATTGAGGCCCCAGTGATCGCGAGAAGTTGTTCAAGACGACTGTGACTAAGTTTTTACCCTCTATGCTGACCTTGCCCTGGAGGTCGTGGACAAGAATTACATTGCCAGAATGTTTGCTCAGAAGCTCCTGTCATGAATGGTCTAGAAGCTGTAGATGCAAATGACAGCAATACTTTTGTTTGTGTCGCACTTCATATTGACTTTTTGCTAGGCTGGCTTGTAATACTGCTTCCATGTGAAACTAAAGCACAAGGAACCATCTTATGATAAATGAGGACAATCTCTTACGTTTGTTCCTGCACACATATTTTTTGCTGCAGATGCTATTTTCATTTGTGGCAATCTGTTTGTTCTTGCCCACTGTGGGCATTACAGGCACGTAGATTGAGTGAACTGAACCTGCGCAAAAAAAATAGAACGCAAACTATTAGGCGTCTGCTCTACTCTTAGCTTTTATTGCTGAGTGGTATAATCGAAGCATATATTTGTTTTGGACATGGTGAAAAGGTTAACATCGCGACATATGAAAATCGAAAATTGCCTTTATTTTTCCCTTGTAACAAAAATTGGGAGAGCACCACAGACTAAAAGCTGCAAAAGCGTTTTCAGCTTTTGTTAGGAATGTTTTCCGCTGATGCTGCATGCATGTTGGCCACTTATCTGTCAGGGGTGCTGTTTTCTGTCATTGTGGGTGAATTACAGTTAATTTATTTTGACTGGCAGTGGCAAGCAGGCAGGCTGTCATGGCTATTGGCTAGCGCTATGTGCAATGCTCAGTTGCGCAGTTCTTTTAGCATGGCCAAAGTTTAGCCGCCCTTTCTAGTTCTAAGGAATCTTTTCTATTTCACCGTGCAGCCATGGATTGCTTGAAAACTGTGCCCAGTATACTATTGATGTTGGTGGCTCTAGAGGCAGGCATGTCCTCCTTTTGGCATCTGCACATCCATGTTCTTGTAGGAATCTAATTGCAATGGTTCTGTGCCAAGTCTTTTAGACTGCTGCTAAGAAGGGAGCTGCTTTGTTACGTGCATGTGCTGTGGTCATAAATTTGAGTTTTTCTACCTCATTGATACCTTTGAATTGGGGCTTGTTGGTCTGGCCGCGAGCTTAAGTAAAGTGAGGGTGTAATTATTTTTCCCCCTTTCTCGATCACTGATGTGGCATTTTTATGTATTTTTATTTTGCACCTGGTCATCAACATGCTGCAAAACTGAACAATAGTCATATCTGCTGACATTGTTTGCGAAGTGTCTATAGTAGAACACTTTGCACAAACCGTTGGACTGTTTATTTTAGTATGTATTTTTCACTGTTATTGTGTGCGAGTAATGACATGTGAAAGCTGTCGTTAGTGAAGTGTGTCTGTCATGGTATGCTTTGTCCAAACTGTTGTAATGCTGTTTTTCCCAGTGCCTTGCACTGCTGTATTGCTACTTCGTTTCTATGCGGCATTGCATGGTGTGTCCTGAGCTTTTGCACACTAGCTAGCTTTCTATTGCTGTTTTTTTGTTTATTGTATCATTTACTTCTAATTGTCCTTTTATAAAATCAGAATCGATCAATATGTAATGTATATTAACCGATATTCCACAAGTTGTATTTCTTTTTAGCACCTGTATAAAGAAAGGCTCTCTTCATGCATTGAATTATCTAGATATGTACAGTGCTCACGGATTGAAACACGACACTGTGAGAGTGTGGCCGCCAGTACATGCAGCACTGCTCGTGGAAGCAAGGTGTTGCATTGTGGTATTGCATTATTTTGAGCGTATGCTTACTGCTTCTGGCTGCCTATAATGGGACTGCGGTTCTCTGCAGTGCCAGAGGGGTGCTGCAAGCCTGGTGTGCTGGAGCGTGCTTGCGTGCCGACGGTTTCACGACAATATTTGCTCACGCACTCTTGTTATACGTGCCCTTCCTATGCGGCACACATGTTGTCCACGTAAGGCACATTTACGTTCATCTGAATAGAACGAACGTCTGCACAAAGAAATAGCAAACTTTATTCCAGAATGTAACCTTCTAGAAAAAAAAGGAAAGAATAACATTTGCTATTCCTTCGTGCAGACATTCATTTTATTAAGATGAACGTAAATGTGCCTTATGTGCACAGAATATCTGCCGTATTGGAAGGGCATGTGTAACAAGAGCATGCGAGCAGACAGTGTCACGAAATTGGCAGCACACTCTGGCGCGCCAGGCATGCAGCATCAGTGGGGCGCTGCGGGGAACCACAGTCTCATTCATTGGCAGCTGGAAGCAGTAAGCCTATGCACAAAACGCTCTCACCCTCGCGGTATACCACACTGCAACACCCTGCTCCCACGTCTCATTGCATATACCGGCGGCCACACACTTGCAGTGTTGAGCTTCAACCTGTGAGCACCATACATCATGCTTGCCATGTAATAGGGCGTGCAGACTTCGCCAAGCCTTTGTTGCTTTTTGTCTGTGTCCTCGTCAGTGTCTGTTACGGAAATCACCTTGGAACTTGGAGTGGTCGGATAAAAGAAACTTGAAGTAAGCATTTCAACAAGAGGACCTAATCGCGGTGGCAAATGTAGCAGCTTATGTTCCAGCACTCTTGACATAGGTGCAGCAAGGTATAGGTGCTGTGTGCCTCTATTACTATGCAAATTTGTGGTAAGGCGAGCGAGCTGCATGCATCTCCATAACGTTCACTAGTGGCTGCTCGGTAGTAATGTCATATAGTGTGCCATGCCTTTCATTGTGAGCTGTCTAGAATGGCAAGCAGAGCTGGCTTTTATGCCACCACATGTAACAAATGGGACCATGGCAGATGGGAAAACTGGTTGTGAGAATGCCATGAAAGCCATTACTGGTTGTATGGGATTATGAATCACTTATGATGCACGCAAAGAGTGCAGCCATTCCCTCCTATTACGACATGTAGAATAGTGCCATAGGCTGCTAATCAAGACAGAGTTGAAAAGCATGTGGAGGCATTTGAGCAGAGGGAGATGTCACGGTCACGGTTCCTTGAAGCCAACCAGCCCTGAAGCTGAGAGCATTTCGCAAGTGCAGCTGCACAGGCCAGTTGTCCTAGCATTTTATACATGTACAAATTTGCATACAGCTTTTTTCGTCCTTGGCAATAACGTAGCTGATTGGCGCATTGCTGCTAATGTACTTCCCCTAGCATGCAGTGTGCTTTAATAAGATATACTGAAGAAACACGCAAATAAGGGAGTACGTACACATGGTGGAAGTTCATAGGGCCAGTTGGGCTGTCCTGGTTGAGTTCATGTTGGGGTGAATGGTACGTACGGTTCTTTAGAGGTCAAGGCTGAGAGTGGTGCTGGGGATGGGCAGTGTGTTGCGTCGATTCAAGAAGTACATGCCGGTGGTTGATGCCTATCTGAAGGTTGTCAGCTGCGGGCCTGCAGGAGGACATAGCCATGGGCAGACCAAGCCTGTGGCCATACATGAAACATGCAGTTTTGCCCGCTGACAGTGTTATGTTGAATATACTACAACGGGGGTGTTTGAGTTTGAGGATGATATGCCGTGGTAATGCGGTGAATGATTCGACACTCCTTTAGGAAAGGGGTATAACAAGCAACCTCTTGCGGCCGCTCAAATTGTAGTTGCGTCGGTACAGCAAGTTATCCCGAATGATGAAGTGCGTGGCTTGACGACGGAGCGTCCGAGAGGTCGGTGGTGGCAACTGTCTAGGCAGAAGATCAATGAGCGAATAGATCCATGGGTCCTTGCGCTGCTCTGATGGCATGCCGGAAATATTGAGGGCGAAGGCACCGCAGGTGGAAATAGACGAGTGGACAGGACCAGAGGGCAGGAGTGACCGGGATAGAGCGTCTGCGTCTGAATGTTTTCGGCCTGAGCGACAAACAACGCTGATGTCGTACTCTTGTAGGCGCAATGCCCAACGGGCGAGCCGTCCCGTTGGATCTTTTAGTGAAGATAACCAGCATAGGGCATGATGGTCGGTCACGATGTCAAATGGACGCCCGTAGACATAAGGCCGAAATTTTCCTATAGCCCGAATGATCGCCAGACATTCCTTCTCAGTAACCGAGTAGTTCGCCTCGGCTTTGGTAAGGGTGCGGCTGGCATACGCGACGACGTACTCTTCGAAGCCGTCCTTGCGTTGTGCAAGAACAGTGCCGAGCCCGACACCGCTAGCTATGGATTTCGGTTGGAGCTGAGGGATCGAAGTGTCGCAGTACTGGAGGAGAGGTGAGAACGCGTCGCAGTTCTTGGAATGCGTCATCGCACGCCGGGGTGCAGGCTGACAGGTCAGAACTTCCGGTGAGAAGCTGCGTCAAGGGGGCGATGATAGAGGCAAAGTTACGAACGAAGCGTCGGAAATATGAGCAAAGGCCGATGAAGCTGCGAAGCTCTTTCATGGTGGTTGGTTTAGGAAACTCGGATACGGCGCTAAGTTTCGTGGGGTCCGGGAGGATACCATCCTTTGAAACTACGTGGCCAAGAATAGTAAGCGTGCGAGCGCCGAAGAGGCATTTCTTCAGATTTAGTTGCAGCCCTGCAGTGGAGAGGCACGCAACGACTTGTTCAAGGCGACGGAGGTGCGACGGAAAGTCGGTGGAAAAAACCACAATGTCATCTAAATACCAGAGGCATGTTTTCCACTTCAGCCCTCGAAGAACGGTGTCCATCATTCGCTGGAATGTGGCAGGTGCGTTGCAGAGGCCGAACAGCATGACGGTAAATTCATATAGCCCATCAGGTGTTACAAAAGCTGTCTTTTGGCGATCGGCCTCGGACATTGGCACTTGCCAGTACCCGGAGCACAGATCTAACGAGGAAAGGAATTCCGCACCCTGCAGACTGTCCAAGGCATCGTCGATGCGCGGCAAAAAATAGACATCTTTGCGCGTTATTTTGTTAAGGCGGCGATAGTCGATGCAGAACTGAATGGAGCCATCTTTTCTTTTAACGAGGACAACCGGATATGCCCATGGACTGTTAGAGGGCTGGATGACGCCACGCTCCAGCATGTCATCAACGTGCTCGTCGTTGATACGGTGTTCAGCAGCCGACACACGATATGGACGCTGGCGCAATGGTGTTTGTTGGAGCGCGGAAGCAGCAGCCTGGGACGGTCCCGCTTCATCCATTGAAAGAGCTGGTGGTAGCGTCCGACTGCGGAGTTCCAGGATTTCGAAGAGAAACCCAGCAGCTACGCCAAATACAACAGGGGTGTTTGCCTAGCAGCACTTCTAGGTTGTAGCGGTAGGCTTAAGCAGGTCGGTACTATGGCGAAACCGGGAAGCCAGCAATTCTCGTTGTCTTCACTTTCACAAGCACTATACCCACTGCTCAGTGCCTTCAGTACAATACATCTGTTTTTCCAGTGTGAGGGATCTTGGAATCGGAGCCGAGGTGCACCGGGCAGGTGTATGCTGAGGGCAAGGGTCCAGCAAGGGCTGATATTGTCCGTGTCGTCCATTGGTGCTCTGATGGCACTGGCGTAGTACAGCAAAAGCTGGTGTCTGCACGATCAGTCGCAGCTTATTCATGCTATTTCACAAGCTTAGGTGCAGGTACAATGCGAAGGACAGGTGGAGGTGGCTGGTGCGAGAAGCCGTCGGGAGTGGTGTCTTGTTGTGGTAATCTCGGTGTATCTGCAGTATCCATGTCTCGTGAGGGATTCAGATAGCTGTCATTGCCCAATTTATCAAGAGCAGGTTTACTTGCTGCTGATGACATGAATATAGAGATACATGAATTTGGCGGCAGCAGTGATACCAGAAAAAGCGGCAGTTGTGTAGGGCTTGCAGCTGCAGCATGGTGGCGTGGTGCCTTACTCGTGCTGAGGCAGAATTGACACTCAAGCTGAATGAATACATGGCGAGGCTACATCTGTGAAACTGTTGCAGTTCAGGCATCTGTGGGGATCAAGAGCACTGCTCTTCAGAAGACAGTCTACTTGCTACTGCTTGCTAGGAGAATTCCTATGTCAACAAAGTTTGGGCGGTGGTGGTGGTTGCTCAAAGTGGTCCTTGCACTATCGTGTAGAGAAAGTGTGCCTAGTAGGGCGAGTAAGCCTCTGAAATGGTTGTGAGAGGTCACCAGATATGACAGGTTGGGATGAGAGCCCGTGGCAGTGTGTAAGGAAGAACTTGTGGTTGGCTCAGTTTCCTTTTGTGGGAACATCAGGTGTGCAGACTTATCTGAGCTGGTGTGACAACTCATGGGATGAAGAGAGGTTCGAGGTCTGGACTGGCATGTGATAACAACCAGCATGGGTGAACATGGGCAAGTATTGTGAAGATATTCAATGAGGCCACTGGTCATGGGGTGAAAGTGGTCATGACAGCGTGCTGGGAGGAAGACGAAGTGTCGTAGCCGATTATGCTGTGCCGCAGGTCCTTACAGATGTTTGGCACAGGAGGTGCCAGTCGCAGTTCCACAATCTGGCCCTCTGAAAGCTCCCGTAATGCATGGTGGTAGTGCAGCAGTAAGTCAGTCACATTGTTAGTGAAATGGCTGTCCAGCTGGCTAAACCAGAGGGCTCGTTAGGCGATGCAGAACTCCTGGAGGCCGTGGAGCTGTGGGAAGTCGGCTGGTACAGAAAGACTGCCGTCACGCTTACTGTGACTGAGTGGCTATACTTGTGCTTGCATGGTTGGCTCGGTTGCCTGAAGTCGCCATTCCGTGAAGGTGGTTTAGGAGAGGTAGCAGTCAGGTGCAACTGTTCATTGAATTGACCAGCCATGGCACCAATAGTTTGTGAGAGTGGTTGATAAACTCTGCTGCCTAGGCTGAACGTGCTAAGGTGTTCTATTCATGTGCAAATCTGCATGTGGCATTCTCCTTCCTCAGTAGGGCTGTAGCGCATTGATGCACCACTGTGATCCAAACCCAAGCTTGTGCATTTATTTGGTTTCGTGAAGTGCCTAATAAAATGAATGCCCTTCGACATGCTCAGCAGCAACTTTTGTACATTGAGGCATCCATAATTATAGGCACAGGCACTTGAGAACCATGAGTGACACTTGTGATTTTGATGTAAAAAAGTGCTTACTTAGAGACAAGCATGGTGAGAAAATTTAACAATGATATCACTACATGCACATTATCTGACAAAGGCTAAGTGACATTTACCTACACATTGGTGAATTTTTTGTAGGCTTAACTGTTTGATCGCACAGTTATGCAAGTTTGTTTATTCACGTTACCTCTAAAGGCCCTCCAGGAGAGGTTATTACATAGGGGGGAGGGCTACCCTTGCAAGTACTCTTGTATCCCCATTTATGACAATGTACCACTGAGTGCTAGGTTACATGTTGTATTATCTGCGGCGTTTGTTTGCATAGTGCTTGGTCTGACTGATGTGCAATTTAAATAGGATATGTTGCTCATTTTTTTAGATGTTCTTAAGAAAATTGCTTTGTCACCTCTAAGCAACTATTTTATCAATGTGTATTGTCACCTCATGGCAATTGTTTAGCCCATGCTTTGTTGATGTACATCTGTGCATAATTTTTATTCACCAATAAAAATTACAATTGTCTGAACATATTGTCTTTTTTTAAATGAAGCGTGTGAGACACGGACAAATGAGGAAAGAAACACAGTGCTGTGTCTTTCTTCATTTGTCTCTGTCTCTTGTGGTGTTCTTATTTTGAACATGTACTACCAACATGGCCAAGTCGACCTTTGATATTTTCTCTTAGCTCTCTGTAAGACTGTAGGATAGTTGTAGACCTGTCGAGACGAGAGGAACGGTACGACCTTCGGCTGGGCAGGCAACGAACGAAGTGCCTGGTGCTGTTTATTGACACAATATATGCACAAATGCCCAGAACCACTATAGTGGTGCATTCTAATAGATGGGTAAGCCGCATTAGTGTTGTCAGTGGTGCTCGTGGCACCCCGTGGATTAAATGTAATGATGCACTAGATCTTACTTTCCGTGATCGGATTTGTAAGTTCAGTCTCTTCGGTGGCACCACGCGCTTTCCGGACCTTGTAACCTTTTCGGCAATGCCACCCAATACAGATGGAATATTTGATTTAAGCTGATTCTAACTTGGAGGTGCAAGTTGGAATTAGCTAGCCCAAGGCAGGTATTTGGATATAGCAGGGAGAGGCCTTCTTCCTGCAGTGGACATCAAAATAGGCTGATGATGACAAGAATGAACATATATGCAAAGAATCCACTGTAAGAGTCCAGTGTAGTTCCTGTAAGATATTTCACGTAAAATGTTTAACAAACTATACAGTTAGAGGATATTTGTTGTAGGCCATTGGGAATAAGCGGACTATTGGGATAAGCTTCATGTAAGATCAACAGATCTTCAAGTGAGACCATATGTTTTATGAGCTGGTTTAAGACCAACAACTACAGACTGTGCTAGCAGAATGGGGATGTAAGGATAAATGTGCTAAACTTTCAGCAAGTAGTCTAAAAGAATCGGTTTGACAATTGGTGAAGCATCCTTCATCAAACGTGTGACAAGGGAGATGAAAAACAAGAAAAGAAAATGATATTTTCCCTGAAGAAACAAAAGCAGCTTGAAATGATCACAGAAATGAAAGATGAATCTAAACAAAGAAGAGAGGCAGTTGAATAACCTGCCAGAAGCAAGCGTTTGTGAAATATTTTTGTTCAAAGACTATCAGGCACAACAAAAGTTCTTCCAGTTAACAAGGAGAAAGACTGATGCAAAATGAGGCTTGATGCAAATGAGGTGTGCAATGGAATGATTCTAATTTAGCAGAACCACAGTTGTATAGAGACACGAGTTTCTTGATAAACACATCCAGGGGGTCACTTATGCGTAATAGTTAACAGCCCTTGAGTAAGCATGTCTTGCTTTAGGCTGTCTATAATTTCACTGTCGCGATTTAGACACCAATTTATTATTTGGGAAATCTTGCCACATTTGGATTCCTTCAAAATGATGCATGCTGCTTTACATTTCCCTTAGCTCTCAACGAGAACTACACACTAATATCTATATATGCATCCGGCATGTGCTGTTCCTTTTTCCTTGACTAATGGGACTACATGTATGAAATAATGTGAACAAGCCATTCATTTCTGCACGGACTCCATGGAGCTTTTAAGTTTTGTTTATACATTGGGCCAGTCTGATACTTGAAGGTGGTTTTTCTTGAATATTTGTATCCAATACAATGATATAATATTGCTCTTTGTACACTATTAGTTAAAATGAAAAGCATGAAGCCAAAGGGAAAGCTCATACAGTATATTGCACATGCTGCAGCGACAGAGCTGAAGCCATCTAGCCATCTGCTGCTGAATTCAAACATGAAGCCTGTTTTTCATGCACTTATCACCTTCCCAAAGTACTGTGGGGCAAAGCTGTTGCTACATTAAGCACCGATTGACATTGAAGCAGCACTTGTAACATCTATGTCAAATTTATTTAAAAAGCATGAATTGCTGAAATTCTGCAGGCAATCCGATCAGGCATGTTGGTAACGTGCTGTGGTATCAGGCAGCATGAAATTGATGAGTACACGGGGTAAATGTACATGCAAGCGAGCACCGACTTCAACCAATTTTAATGCACAATACTAAAATGCTGAAATCTTGTTCACCTTACTGATGATCTATATACAATTTCTGACATACACCACTGCTACAACTACCAGCAAAAAGAGTTTGTCGCAGTCGTTGCTTAAACATTGAACACATTTAACATTATGCATTAATTGTTTTGGTGCACTTTTTTTGGTGGCATTGACATGGTCACTCACAAATAAAACACTTGATAATAATGAAGCAGCCTGTACAGGTTGCTAAAATTTACCAGGAGATATAATTGTGCGCTTCATGCATACATAACAGCCTTTATCATGGAAAAAATAAGTCAGCTAGCTGTTACAGCATTTGCCAGTGTATGTGGCATATGGCATATTCTTCACGCTCACATGTGCATCTTGGGGGTTATAGAGCATATTTTCACTGGCTGGCTGTGTGTTATATGTTAACCTTGCAGTTTACACATTTTGTGACAGTTGCATTGCATGGGTGTGCTCCATGTCTACCAATAATCAATTGATGCACTGACTCAAACTAGACTTAAACACACAATGTCTGCAGGAACATTGAGCCTTCTGCCTGAAGATAGTTCGGTGCACCCACAGCAACGATATGATAACAGTATCCAATTGCTGTATATCCTAATGAAAATTTGTTAGCTGTTAAATTAATTGTTGTGCTGATAAAAATTTTGTTAACTCGCTTCAGAATGAAAGGCGTGCAATGGAATTCTGTTCATGCAGCATTTAACGCGCATGCATGCAGAGCTATCGCATACGCTATAGTAATGATCGGCGATAGCATATATAGCCCAGTTAAGTACATGCAGACATTAGATTTCCCGTTTGTAATCGAATTGGGCCGCACGCAACATACGGCAGTGCGTATACATTGGGGAAGCTCTTCGTTTTCCTAGCGGACGTATGTTTGGTGCATGAGGTATACATCACAAAACTGCACAATCGCTCGCGCTCAGGGAGGTCGCGTTTCGACCGCGATTCTACTTGTGAAATGCGCGCCGCAGCTGTCGCAGCGCTGCATTCAAATGGTGCGTTCATACACTCGATTCGCTGTGAGACCTCGACAGCCGTTTACGCCAGTTCTGGACAGTTTCTTCACTAAATGATGCCTTGCCGATATACCGTTCTTTGCCGTCACGGAAATGCTTTGATCCTCTACTGAAGACGTGTTTGTTTAGCTGCCAAAGCTATAGGAACGCGCCGCCGCGGACTTATTGCACTGTGTATATATTGCGCAGTGACGTTGTAAGAGCGGACGGTTCGGAAAGACGCGCACACGGAGAAAACAAGCGAGAAGCGCAGGCACAACGCATAGATGCATGGTGTATTGCTCGGCAGCCACAAAAATAGAGTACGAGATCTTAATAACCCGCTGAGCTTATGAGTTGATGACAAGTCACCGAAAAAAATTGTAGCGCAGCCTTCATTCCGCTTCTAACTGGCCCAAGTTTGTGATGTCGCTTATATATACTATATATACATAATATACTCACGCCGTAGCTGTGCTAAAATAGCATCAATTAGTTTCTGCTCTCCTCGACACTCTTAAGGTAGCGCAACTCATGATATTGTGTAACCGTAATTAACATGAGGCGAAGAAATATCCTTCACCGATGTACTGCGGAAAGCCACTCGGTTGCTAGTTGCCTCATGCATCTGCCGATTTCGGCACCACAAAGGCTAAATAATAGTAAAAGCACGAAACACAGACTGATTGCGGTTTTGATTACTGCAGATTTTTCATGAGGTTTTACACGTTCAACTCGGTTAATCGGCTGCGCGGACGTTTTCGTTTCGGACGGTCATGATGCCCGTAGAAATATATCTAACCTTTAAGCGCTCTACTGGTGTACGAAAGCTACATGCAAAGGATCTCCAATAAACGACAAGACTCTTAGTGGCATTGGAGGGTTGCCTGTAAGAGTTTTTACATGACTTTTAAGAGCCCTGTTTGTATTGGGAGAGTGCATATAGACACTCTTGACTGGCCTTTAAGAACCCTATTGGTATTGGGAGAGTACCTGCAGGAATCCCTGACTGACCTTTAAGAATCATATTGCTATTGGGAGAGTGCCTGTAGGAATTCCTGACTGACCTTAAAGAATCCTATTGGTATTGGGAGAGTGCCTGTAGGAATTCCTGACTGACCTTAAAGAATCCTATTGGTATTGGGAGAGTGCCTGTAGGAATCCCTGACTGACCTTTAAGAATCCTAGTGCTATTGGGAGAGTGCCTGTAGAAATTCCTGCCTGACTTTTAAGAATCCTATTGGTATTGGGAGAGTACCTGTAAGAATTCCTGACTGACCTTCAAGAATTCTACAAGTCCATCAAGATAGCCCTGACGGATTTTTTGACCGGGTGCCTATGATGATCAATACTACTGTTGGCTCTGTGCAGCAACCAGTCATTCAAAATACTCAGTGTCCAACGCAGCGTTAGCAAAGGTCGAGAGAAGCAGACTTTCAGCATTGCCCTCGTAAATAGTAGTTCGATCGAACGTCGCCGATGTAGCTTCCCAAAGCACACTTGGTGCCTTGACGCACGGAAAATGCAAATAGTATGGAGCATGGTGCCGAACAGATAGCCTCGGCAAGCAGCCTCTTACGATGCATGCACCCAAGTTTCTCCAGAGCAAATGGTTGCAATCAGTCTTCAGGAGTAGGCCCTGAATATTTTGTGGGCTTTTAGAAGAACTGTTGCGGCAGGCAGTAGGTATTAGTAGCGTCCTCGTCGCGCGCTATCCATTCCCCGCGCTCAGCGCATAAGTATTACTGCTTGAGCATCAGGTTCTGAGGGTCAAGTGACGCTCGCTTTTAGATATTATTGCGATAGCATGTTTATGGACACTCCAGGCAGAATTCTGCCGTGGACGTCGCCATGAGGTTCCGTATGAGTGAACGTCTGTGAGCGTGAGCCGGCGAACGCGGTTCAATCTCGCGGGCGCGAGCAAGGAACGCGGCCTGGATGTATGCCCTCAACTGTGGCGCGTGAGGCAGTGGGGTGGGGCGAGGAAGGAGGGGCCTTCTTCTCCGGCAGCTGCTACGGTGCCTCCATGTCCTCCTCGTCCGCCTCTAGACCCGTTGCCGGCGTTCGTGTGTAATCAAAGCGGTCTGCGACCTTGCTAAAGTGCGCGCCCACGCGGTCCTCATCTTCAAAGCGACCTGCGATGTTTGCAATGTTCGCGTAGGGCCCGTAGCTTCATATGCGCTGTGTTTTCGGTGTGTCGTACGCGTTGAAGCGGCACATGCACGGAGGACAATTGGCTCGCGGCTGCTGTCATGATTTCTAACTCCAGCGTTTTCACAGACAGTTTCCGCTGTCGTCGACCGATGTGTGTTCATGTTGACCTGTGCGCGGATGACACCCTGCTGTTCAATTTGGTTAAAACACGTTGACGGGCTAGTTGGTTTGAATCCATGATATAATATGTAAGCACGACTGAAGAAGAAGGCTGAAAGAAGCGGACAAACAAAGACAGCACTGTCTCCGCATGTCTGTTTCTTTCTACGTCCTCGTTGAGTAAGGGTTACGCATTCTATCATTGTTAGTTTAGTTAGTAAGCGAAAGTTTACTAGTTACTTTGTACAGCTATCTGCTGATTTGCTGTCGCAATCGGTGCTTCGCCTTTCAGGAGGAACTGCAATTTTTTTCTATCCTCCGTGTTTCGCGCTCTCATTCAGTTCTATTGGCATAAAAAATATGGTCGCGAGCAGTTCCACTGTTGCAGTGGCATATTGGTACTTATGGTAGATATATAATCTCAGGCGAAACCAGAGGTGGTTTCGTGGACCAAAGAGGAATGAAGAAAATCTCAGCGGCGAGTGCTATGTCAGACAACTAAAAAAAGTCGCAGTTTCGTCCTAAAGCCGACGCATCAATTGCGATTGCAAATTAGTCGACAACTAAACATAGCAAGGATGGTAACTTTATCGGCCGTATAAGCTTGCAAACCTCCGCTTACTATCTAAATGAGCCATCACGGTGTCACGTGCACACAGATAAACATGAACGCATCTCGCTGTGTGACCGCGGGAACTTGCTGTCAGTGCATTGGAGTGAGGAAGTGAGTGGGCAGCAGTGAGCAATTGACCTTCGAGCTGTCTCTCTCTTCAACACAGAATAAACGTCGAAAAAACAGCGCATACGAAAATTCAGGACACATCGCAGATTGTTTTGAAGATGAGGCACGAACGGGCGCACACTTCGTCCACGTCGTAGATTGCTTCCAAGGTACTGCGCCTGCGTGGCCGCGCCGCGAGCAACAGCCGCAGGAGCTTCTTCCTCGCCTCCTCTCCCGTGACGCGCGCATGGAGCAAGGCAGCGAGCGGCTTCCTCCCTCCGCCCGCCTTCCTCCCTCGCGCACGCGAGATTGAGGAGCGATAATCTCCGATCCCTGCAAGCTTTCACTCGCACATAAAGCGCACGGCGAGGATGTTATCGTGTTTGGACTTTATAAGCAACACCACTGTATCGGACACGTGTACTGTTTATATCAGCGCGGATGCGCATCGGTGATGCGCAGTGTCTACAGCGCGCTGCATTCATGTCTTTATAAGCCACGCTCTCAATAAACCTTCGTTCTTTCCTGCACTGACCATGCTGCTGTAAGCGTCGTCTGCCTTGGCACGTTACAATCACGGCGACGACTTCGCATCGCCAACGGCAGAAATGCACTCGGAGTGTCCATATAATTGCTACCGCATTAAAGAAACATTACAGCCAGCTTCACCTCCAGCGGTTACACAGTACATCATGGATAAGCGGCATTACGCATACTCACGCTTGCTTGCACATATTTCCAGCACGGAAAACCTTTACTGACGAGCAGAGCATTCATTTAATAGAGTGCCAGAAGGAAAGTACTGTGATCGATTACAAATTGGCAAAAGTGCACATCGCCACAGAAACAAGAACTTGCGCGCCCCTACGCGTGCACCTATGCACAAACAAATAAGGTTTTGTACATTCTTTAAATATCCCTATTATACATTTGATATTCATGCGAAATAAATCCAGCACTGCCAAGGTCCAGCGTCCTGCTTATTTGGTTCTTAGAAGATTTCGAGTGAACAAATCGTAAGAGAATCCCCTCTTTATTTGAAATTCTCATGCATACTACTATGTAAATGATTAGCCTTTTTAATCCCTTCGTATTCCCAATATATTATCATAAAAAAAGGCCTCTTTCGCATCGACAAGTTCAAATTAAGATAAAGCCTGATTACGCGAGCTCTTTGGACCAAGAAGACCTTTCTGGCAATGGCGTAGCCAGAAATTCCGTACGGGGGGGGGATGGGGGGGGCTCACGTTGCAGCTTCGCCTCCTCCTTAGCAGAAAGCTGTATCTCGGATGCTCCTATCTAAATACATGTAGAAGGTGAATTAGTTTTTCTCTGCAACCACTGCACGAAATTTGATGAGATTTGTTGCATTTAAAAGAAAAACTTCAATTCTACTGTCTTCTGATTTGGAATTTTTCATTTAAAGTTTCACTTTTGTATTCAATATTGGCCCAAATCTCACATATTCAGAAACCGAAACTATCACGTTTCATACTCTGTAACTCAACAATGAAAAATATTATCACAATTTTGTGAATCGCATCAAATAGTACATCTATAGCGGACAAAATTGATATGTTACAAATGAATCTCAAACAATGTATCATTATCGAAATACGGCTTTTGCTGAACCCTTTTGCACCACGTAACTAATTCACGTAAGATACAAATTGACATAACGAATTTGTCCGCTTTGACTCTCATAACAGATGCCGTTTGAAGAACCGCAATATCTGTTTTTGATGAAGAGCTTTTAGTTTGTAAACGTCATCCTTCTATTTCTTTCGCACTTTCATTTTTTTCAAAATATTTCGAACAAAATTCAGGCCCTAAATCGAACTTCCGCTTCAAACACATACTAGAAGTTAACTTTCTCAAATTCAGCAAATTCCATTAAAAGTGATCCAGCGGTTATCCAAAAGAGCGTTTCTGCATTTACATTTATTTGAATAGGCCGCGTTGGAGTTGGGCCCGAGCTAAAGCTTCGTCCTAAACAATTTGTCGAGAGATCAAATACATGAATAATAACTGCATTATTTTGGCTTCTAGCGCGAAGTGAAACACGGACACAGAAAGGAGCAGACAGGACGAGCGCTCCTTTCTGTGTCCGTGTTTCACTTCGCGCTGGAAGCCAAAATCATGTTACCGTACCAACTCGCCCAACTGTCTATCCTTTTGAATAACTGCATTGCCATTGCCAAAGATGCTGCAAACGAATCTTGAACGCTACGCACTGTCCAAAGAAGTATTATATGTATTTTTTAATAAAAAGATACACTCGTATGTGCCAGAAATCGTGCTCAAAATAACTGATATCAATGCTTCCATGTTTTTGTCTATTTAATAAGTAAAAAAGTATCACACGTTCCTTAGAAGTATAGCAGTTCGAAGCCAGTAAAGCAATGCATGCTACTGATATTAAAAATGTAAAGGCCATAAATGAACAAGTTGAGGACAAATATGTTAATTAAACTTATTCATTCAACAACCTTGTTTACATTTTTGCACATATGCAACGGCCAGTGAAAAATCTTAATGACGCTGTCATTTATTCCAATGTATTACGCACGGACAGATGTCACCGCTCGTGTATCGCTCTATAAAGTTGTTCTGCAAAATATATGATGGCGAGTCAAATGAAAGTGAGCGAATGCAAACGTATGAAAAATGGGGTACCTAATTTAAAAGCAGTCTCCATCAGCATTTAGACATTTATCCCATTGACTAGCGAGTTGGGTGATTCCCGCGTCATAAAACTTCTTAGGTTGCTGCTTCAATAAATCTTCAACTGATTCTTTCACGTCATCGTCCGACATATATCTGTTTTCCCTTAAGCGTGTTTTTTTGTTCATTTGTCCCAACATGTAGAACTCGCAAAGCCACAGGTTTAAGCTGTCTGGCGGATGTTGCAGCGTTTCCCACTTGAACTTTGCCAGTTTTAACGTGACAGCGTTAAGGAGCTCGTGTCGCAGAAAAGCCGGTGTCGTCGGTGTCAGCGTCCGCGGCGTTGGCTGTGAGCGATAAGTCCCAGAAGGCACTTCATAAATAAAAAAACATCTTGCAAGATGGGCTGGTGGGAATCGAACCAGGGTATCCGGAGTATGAAACGGGGACGCTACCACTCAGCCACGAGTTCGTTCCTTCAAAACGGGACAAAATCGCCTCTAGTGAATGTGGTGTTGCCTTAGAAACGTGCCGTAAAAAGTTATCCTGCAGTGTATATCGGTAATTACGACCATGTAACTTACAGAACAGGCCGCCATTGGACAGGCCGCCATTGGAATGTGAACCTGGCAACGTTTAACGCTAGAACGTTATCTAGTGAGGCGAGTCTAGCAGTGCTATTGCAGGAATTAAAGGGTAGTAAATGGGATATAATAGGGCTCAGTGAAGTTAGGAGGCCAAAAGAAGCTTATATAGTGCTAAAAAGCGGGCACGTCCTGTGCTACCGGGGCTTGGCGCAGAGAAGAGAATTAGGCGTCGGATTCCTGATTAATAAGAATATAGCTGGTAACATACAGGAATTCTACAGCATTAACGAGAGGGTGGCAGGTCTTGTTGTGAAACTTAATAAGAGGTACAAAATGAAGATTGTACAGGTGTACGCCCCTACATCCAGTCATGATGACCAGGAAGTCGAAAGCTTCTATGAAGACGTGCAATCGGCGATGGGTAGAGTGAAAACTAAATACACTATACTAATGGGCGACTTTAACGCCAAGCTAGCAAGAAGCAGGCTGGAGACAAGGCAGTGGGGGAGTATGGCATAGGCACTAGGAATATCAGGGGAGAGTTATTAGTAGAGTTTGTCGAACAGAATAATATGAGGATAATGAATACCTTCTTCCGCAAGCGGGATAGCCGAAAGTGGATGTGGAGGAGCCCGAACGGCGAGACCAGAAATGAAATAGACCTCATACTCTGCGCTAACCCTGGCATCATACAAGATATGGACGTGCTCGGCAAGGTGCGCTGCAGTGACCACAGGATGGTAAGAACTCGAATTAGCCTAGACCTGAGAAGGGAACGGAAGAAACTGGTACATAAGAAGCCGATCAATGAGTTAGCGCTAAGAGGGAAAATAGAGGAACTCCAGATCAAGCTACAGAACAGGTATGCGGCTTTAACTGAGGAAGAGGACCTTAGTGTTGAAGCAATGAACGAAAATCTTGTGGGCATCATTAAGGAGTGTGCAATGGAAGCCGGTGGTAACTCCGTCAGGCAGGATACCAGTAAACTATCGCAGGAGACCAAAGATCTGATCAAGAAACGCCAATGTATGAAAGCCTCTAACCCTACAGCTAGAATAGAACTGGCAGAACTGTCGAAGTTAATCAACAAGCGTTAGACAGCTGACATAAGGAAGTGTAATATGGATAGAATTGAACATGCTCTCAGGAACGGAGGAAGCCTAAAAACAGTGAAGTAGAAACTAGGAATCGGCAAGAATCAGATATATGCGTTAAGAGACAAAGCCGGCAATATCATTACTAATATGGATGAGATAGTTCAAGTGGCTGAGGAGTTCTATAGAGATTTATACAGTACCAGTGGCACCCACGACGATAATGTAAGGGAAAATAGTCTAGAGGAATTCGAAATCCCAAAGGTAACGCCGGAAGAATAAAGAAAGCCTTGGGAGATATGCAAAGGGGGAAGGCAGCTGGGGAGGATCAGGTAACAGCAGATTTGTTGAAGGATGGTGGACAGATTGTTCTAGAGAAACTGGCCACCCTGTATACGCAATGCCTCATGACCTCGAGCGTACCGGAATCTTGGAAAAACGCTAACATAATCCTAATTCATAAGAAAGGAGACGCCAAAGACTTGAAAAATCATAGACCGATCAGCTTACTGTCTGTTGCCTACAAACTATTTACTAAGGTAATCGCAAATAGAATCACGAACACCTTAGACTTCTGTCAAGCAAAGGACCCGGCAGGATTCCGTAAAGGCTACTCAACACTAGATCACATTCACACTATCAATCAGGTGATAGAGAAATGTGCGGAATATAACCAACCCTTATATATAGCTTTCATTCATTACGAGAAAGCATTTGATTCTGTCCAAACCTCAGCAGTCATAGAGGCATTACGGAATCAGGGTGTAGACGAGCCGTATGTAAAAATACTGAAAGAAGTCTATAGCGGCTCCACAGCCACCGTAGTCCTCCATAAAGAAAGCAACAAAATCCCAATAAAGAAAGGCGTCAGACAGGGAGATACGATATCTCCAATGCTGTTCACAGCGTGTATGCAGGAGGTATGAGAGACCTGGATTGGGAAGAAATGGGGATAAAAGTTAATGGAGAATACCTTAGTAACTTGCGATTCGCTGATGATATTGCCTTGCTTAGTAATCAGGGGACCAACTGCAATGCATGCTCACTGACCTGGAGAGGCAAAACGAAGAGTGGGTCTAAAAATTAATCTACAGAAAACTAAAGTAATGTTTAACAGTCTCGGAAGAGAACAGCAATTTACAATAGGCAGCGAGGCACTGGAAGTCGTAAGGGAATACATCTACTTAGGGCAGGTAGTCACTGCGGACCCGGATCATGAGACGGAAAAAATTAGTAGGATAATAATGGGCTTGGGTGCGTTTGGTCGGCATTCTCAGATCATGAATAGCAGGTTGCCATTATCCCTCAAGAGAAAGTGTATAATAGCTGTGTATTACCAGTACTCATCTACGGGGCAGAAACCTGGAGGCTTACGAAAAGGGTTCTACTCAAATTGAGGACGACTCAACGAGCTATGGAAAGAAGAATGATAGGTGTAACGTTAAGGGATAAGAAAAGAGCAGATTGGTTGGGAACAAACGCGAGGTAATGACATCTTAGTTAAAATCAAGAAAAAGAAATGGGCATGGGCAGGACATGTAATGAGGACGGAAGATAACCGATGGTCATTAAGGGTTACGGACTGGATTCCAAGGGAAGGGAAGCGTGGCAGGGGGCGCCAGAAAGTTAGGTGGGCGGATGAGATTTAGAAGTTTGCAGGGATGGCATGGCCACAATTAGTACATGACCGGGGTTGTTGGAGAAATATGGGAGAGGCCTTTGCCCTGCAGTAGGCGTAACCAGGCTGATGATGATGATGATGATGATGAACTTACAGAAGTGGCAGTTTCACGAGTAGCGAAGTACGTTTCCGCTAAACTTCTGCGCTCTGCGCACACGCAGAGCCATCTTGCGGCAAACACAGAAGACCCCCTCCTCGCAATGTACGGCGCTGCCCCGACACGCGGCGCGCCACTCGCCCCATGACCGCGTCCGCGTTCATGGCGCGTCGGGGCCCGGCTATCTCTGCCGATCGCGACGTTTGGCTCGCGTAGCGCGTTTGAGTAGGCGGTACGAACGAGGTGCGACAGCGCTATCACGTCCCACTCTTGAAGGAGAAGCTTAAGCGTCCTCCAATTTTTGCATTAACCACATCACCGATGTGCGGACGGGCATTGTGAAAAAAATAGAAAATTAGATTATGGTGTTTTATGTGTCAAAACAAATTTTTGATTATGAGGAACGCCATAGTGGGGGAGTCCGGAAAATTCAACCGCCTGGGTTCTTTATCAGGTACCTAAATCTAAGTAAACGGGTGTTTTCGCATTTTGCCCCCATAGAAATGCGGCCGCCGTGGCCGGGATTCTATTCCGCGACCTCGTTCTCAGCAGCCCAACACCATAGCCAGGCCGTGGAACTAGATGGCCCCATTCATCAATTTTCCACGTCGTTTGTTCTTTATTGCGAAACGCAGCCGATCTGGCGTTTCGCGATATCGGAAACGATTGATAGTCTCTCCGGCACCATGGTTCGTTCCCAATAACAATTGCAGACAAGAAGTCGTCACTCTCATTGTGATACCGGATCAGATGAGTCAAGGCAGCGCAGAACCTTCTTCTGGCGGTGGTGAAAAATCTTGGGCATCCATTGCGCACACAAGAGCCGATGACCGAGATGTTCACGAATTATGGTGTGAACCGAACCGCGACTGATGTTCACACGCTCTGTCAGTTCACCAATGTTTATCCTCCGTTCTTGTCGCATCAGCTCATCAACTTTCGCACTTGTGTTGGGGGTGATTGCACGATAGCTTTGGCCCGGTCTTTGATCGTCTTTGCAACTTTCACGCCCTTTTTCAATCGTTTGCTCCATTGATTCACAGTGGCCAATGAAATACAATGTTCAACGTACACGGCAGCCATACGGCGAATTATTTACTTTTGGGAAGCACCTTCAGCTGTCAAAACATTCACGGCACCCCGCTGCTTAACTTCTGAAATGTCCATTACGTCACGCAACCATGTTCAATCCAGTGTATGAGAGCTATAAAGAACATTTACTCTGACATCTGCGTGCCACTTTTGTAAATGAAAGATGCCTGTGTGCTACGCGCATGCCTCGCAGATAATGAACCGAGCCATTGTGCAGCGTGGGTAGGCTCACTTTCATTTAACTCGCCCCCGTTCATTAGAAATGCGAAGATACAATGGAATATACAAATGCTTGATAAAGGGCAAAAAAGTATCAATGGAAAGAAAGTTCACTTCACGTATGCACAAAACCTCGCAACAATATATTTAAATATACGTATTAGTCGCCAATAAATTTACGTATCTAAGGAAAAGTCACTGTATATAATGCGGCAAACAAGGAAAATAAACATGCAGTGCAATCACAGATTCACAGAATCCTAGATCCCGCCCCCATTCCATCCACTCCATCCATGCTTTTCACCTTTGCGCACGTAAGACTGAGCCACCATTGTCGGCTCACCCACTGCACCCCCCCTGCTCTTTCACCCGCACATGGAGCATGCGGCGCGCGGTCACGACGTTATTGCCCTGAGACTTCATACGAAACATGAGGGTGACGGCGACAGCAGGAATGCGCCTGAAGTCTTCATATAATTGCTATCACGATAATACAATAATATTATCCGGCAACTGAAGCGTACGGTGACCGATTACTTTCCGGAAAAGAGGTAACAAAGTGTCACCATGCGACAATACGCTGCGCCGCAAGACTGCAAGACTGCACCGAAATGAAAAAAAAAAACGCAAAGGAGAGTATGTTGGTACACTCCAATGCCTGCTTTGGGCACCTAATGTGGCTGCCGAATGAATATCGAAGAAAACGTGAGATGCTTGGTCCACCGAGAACCATACGCATAGTGCTCTATTTCACAGCGGCGAGACAAGACTTTCCGGAGAGGTCGCGCTCAAGCTAACACGGTGTAATGCGTCAAGTCTTCACAGTGATGGCAGTGAGCGACCATTGTTTCTTTTTGTCGCCTGCTAGCCAGAAGGCGGCCAAAACTCTGCCAGGCAAAAATTCACTCGGCCGGAGAAAACCACACGCGCACCAAAGTATGCCGCGCGGAGATTTCGGGGCAATAACTGCCTGTACAGCAGTGATGACTTGCAGGCACAGTGTGTATTCTTCACTGTAGGCAGCTCATCCTACGTCTGTGATGTTGGGAACTCTGTAGAGAAGTTTTGATTCCACCTGTAGATCTACAAGGCCTACAGGGCGTGACTACTGATCTTCTAAGGGAATCCTTTGTAGTGAAATGGCGAGTTTAAGAAATGTGTATAGCTAGCTGAAAGTATTCATGCCTGGAGTAGTTAATCATATGAACTCTCTTGGTGTGCATCAACACTAGCAATGTTTGAACTGAGAGAGCAGTGGGGACTTCATTCTGCATAATTTACGCCATAGTCTCTTGTATAGTTTCTGTGCCCCTTCGTATTTCAATCCAGGCTTGCAGCGCTCTCTCTGTCGAAGCACCTACGAGTCATGTCGAAGCACCTATGCAGAAAAATCGCAATGGCAGTGTATGCACTTCTGGAAGTCTTAAAATGTGACAAAACCTGTTTGCCTTACTAAAACAGTGGCTTGGGATAAAGGATATAGGAATAAAGCAGTGACTGCTGTCTGTGAAGTAAAGCACGGGCATATCCCTCGCAGTAAAAGTACACATTAGCCTGTCATAGCAAATTTGATGTTTTGCATTCAAGAGCCCCTCACTTTGCTGTAGAATTTCAGTGGCTTGCATTTATACAAAGAACTTGCTGCATTGGCCGAGAGCCCAAGTCGTGTGCCACATGCAAAAAAAAAGAACGAGAAATTTATCAGTTAATGTTCTTGTTTTGCACATTGTCAACAAGTCGCAAGGTTAATGTGCTTGGGTTTCAACATGTAATGGAGTCGCCGTCGACTGTGTACCGGATTTGAAAGCTTAGATTTCTAATTATTCTTGCTGTTAGATGCCATTTTGCTATCAATGTGGCATCATAAGCTTTGGCGTGTGATATTGACAAAAATGTTGCTCAAGTGCTGCGACAGCATTAAGTCTTAATTATTGAGGCCCCAGTGATCGCGAGAAGTTGTTCAAGACGACTGTGACTAAGTTTTTACCCTCTATGCTGACCTTGCCCTGGAGGTCGTGGACAAGAATTACATTGCCAGAATGTTTGCTCAGAAGCTCCTGTCATGAATGGTCTAGAAGCTGTAGATGCAAATGACAGCAATACTTTTGTTTGTGTCGCACTTCATATTGACTTTTTGCTAGGCTGGCTTGTAATACTGCTTCCATGTGAAACTAAAGCACAAGGAACCATCTTATGATAAATGAGGACAATCTCTTACGTTTGTTCCTGCACACATATTTTTTGCTGCAGATGCAATTTTCATTTGTGGCAATCTGTTTGTTCTTGCCCACTGTGGGCATTACAGGCACGTAGATTGAGTGA
This sequence comes from Dermacentor andersoni, assembly GCF_023375885.2. Taxonomy (NCBI): domain Eukaryota; kingdom Metazoa; phylum Arthropoda; class Arachnida; order Ixodida; family Ixodidae; genus Dermacentor; species Dermacentor andersoni. The sequence goes on from NC_092818.1 coordinate 35,642,154, forward strand.
ACTGAACCTGCGCAAAAAAAATAGAACGCAAACTATTAGGCGTCTGCTCTACTCTTAGCTTTTATTGCTGAGTGGTATTGCTGAGAAACTGGCCACCCTGTATACGCAATGCCTCATGACGTCGAGCGTACCGGAATCTTGGAAGAACGCTAACATAATCCTAATCCATAAGAAAGGGGACGCCAAAGACTTGAAAAATTATAGACCGATCAGCTTACTGTCCGTTGCCTACAAAATATTTACTAAGGTAATCGCAAATAGAATCAGGAACACCTTAGACTTCTGTCAAGCAAAGGACCAGGCAGGATTCCGTAAAGGCTACTCAACAATAGATCATATTCACACTATCAATCAGGTGATAGAGAAATGTGCGGAATATAACCAACCCTTATATATAGCTTTCATTGATTATGAGAAAGCGTTTGATTCTGTCGAAACCTCAGCAGTCATGGAGGCATTAAGGAATCAGGGTGTAGACGAGCCGTATATAAAAATACTGAAAAATATCTATAGCGGCTCCACAGCCACCGTAGTCCTCCATAAAGAAAGCAACAAAATCCCAATAAAGAAAGGCGTCAGGCAGGGAGATACGATCTCTCCAATGCTATTCACAGCGTGTTTACAGGAGGTATTCAGAGACCTGGATTGGGAAGAATTGGGGATAAAAATTAATGGAGAATACCTTAGTAACTTGCGATTCGCTGATGATATTGCCTTGCTTAGTAATTCAGGGGACCAATTGCAATGCATGCTCACTGACCTGGAGAGGCAAAGCAGAAGAGTGGGTCTAAAAATTAATCTGCAGAAAACTAAAGTAATGTTTAACAGTCTCGGAAGAGAACAGCAATTTACAATAGGCAGCGAGGCACTGGAAGTCGTAAGGGAATACATCTACTTAGGGCAGGTAGTGACGGCGGATCCGGATCATGAGACGGAAATAATCAGAAGAATAAGAATGGGCTGGGGTGCGTTTGGCAGGCATTCTCAGATCATGAACAGCAGGTTGCCATTATCCCTCAAGAGAAAAGTGTATAATAGCTGTGTCTTACCAGTACTCACCTACGGGGCAGAAACCTGGAGGCTTACGAAAAGGGTTCTACTCAAATTGAGGACGACGCAACGAGCTATGGAAAGAAGAATGATAGGTGTAACGTTAAGGGATAAGAAAAGAGCAGATTGGTTGAGGGAACAAACGCGAGTTAATGACATCTTAGTTGAAATCAAGAAAAAGAAATGGGCATGGGCAGGACATGTAATGAGGAGGGAAGATAACCGATGGTCATTAAGGGTTACGGACTGGATCCCAAGGGAAGGGAAGCGTAGCAGGGGGCGGCAGAAAGTTAGGTGGGCGGATGAGATTAAGAAGTTTGCAGGGACGGCATGGCCGCAATTAGTACATGACCGGGGTTGTTGGAGAAGTATGGGAGAGGCCTTTGCCCTGCAGTGGGCGTAACCAGGCTGATGATGATGATGATGATGATGATATTTGTTTTGGACACGGTGAAAAGGTTAACATCGCGACATATGAAAATCGAAAATTGCCTTTATTTTTCCCTTGTAACAAAAATTGGGAGAGCACCACAGACTAAAAGCTGCAAAAGCGTTTTCAGCTTTTGTTAGGAATGTTTTCCGCTGATGCTGCATGCATGTTGGCCACTTATCTGTCAGGGGTGCTGTTTTCTGTCATTGTGGGTGAATTACAGTTAATTTATTTTGACTGGCAGTGGCAAGCAGGCAGGCTGTCATGGCTATTGGCTAGCGCTATGTGCAATGCTCAGTTGCGCAGTTCTTTTAGCATGGCCAAAGTTTAGCCGCCCTTTCTAGTTCTAAGGAATCTTTTCTATTTCACCGTGCAGCCATGGATTGCTTGAAAACTGTGCCCAGTATACTATTGATGTTGGTGGCTCTAGAGGCAGGCATGTCCTCCTTTTGGCATCTGCACATCCATGTTCTTGTAGGAATCTAATTGCAATGGTTCTGTGCCAAGTCTTTTAGACTGCTGCTAAGAAGGGAGCTGCTTTGTTACGTGCATGTGCTGTGGTCATAAATTTGAGTTTTTCTACCTCATTGATACCTTTGAATTGGGGCTTGTTGGTCTGGCCGCGAGCTTAAGTAAAGTGAGGGTGTAATTATTTTTCCCCCTTTCTCGATCACTGATGTGGCATTTTTATGTATTTTTATTTTGCACCTGGTCATCAACATGCTGCAAAACTGAACAATAGTCATATCTGCTGACATTGTTTGCGAAGTGTCTATAGTAGAACACTTTGCACAAACCGTTGGACTGTTTATTTTAGTATGTATTTTTCACTGTTATTGTGTGCGAGTAATGACATGTGAAAGCTGTCGTTAGTGAAGTGTGTCTGTCATGGTATGCTTTGTCCAAACTGTTGTAATGCTGTTTTTCCCAGTGCCTTGCACTGCTGTATTGCTACTTCGTTTCTATGCGGCATTGCATGGTGTGTCCTGAGCTTTTGCACACTAGCTAGCTTTCTATTGCTGTTTTTTTGTTTATTGTATCATTTACTTCTAATTGTCCTTTTATAAAATCAGAATCGATCAATATGTAATGTATATTAACCGATATTCCACAAGTTGTATTTCTTTTTAGCACCTGTATAAAGAAAGGCTCTCTTCATGCATTGAATTATCTAGTTATGTACAGTGCTCACGGATTGAAACACGACACTGTGAGAGTGTGGCCGCCAGTACATGCAGCACTGCTCGTGGAAGCAAGGTGTTGCATTGTGGTATTGCATTATTTTGAGCGTATGCTTACTGCTTCTGGCTGCCTATAATGGGACTGCGGTTCTCTGCAGTGCCAGAGGGGTGCTGCAAGCCTGGTGTGCTGGAGCGTGCTTGCGTGCCGACGGTTTCACGACATTATTTGCTCACGCACTCTTGTTATACGTGCCCTTCCTATGCGGCACACATGTTGTCCACGTAAGGCACATTTACGTTCATCTGAATAGAACGAACGTCTGCACAAAGAAATAGCAAACTTTATTCCAGAATGTAACCTTCTAGAAAAAAAAGGAAAGAATAACATTTGCTATTCCTTCGTGCAGACATTCATTTTATTAAGATGAACGTAAATGTGCCTTATGTGCACAGAATATCTGCCGTATTGGAAGGGCATGTGTAACAAGAGCATGCGAGCAGACAGTGTCACGAAATTGGCAGCACACTCTGGCGCGCCAGGCATGCAGCATCAGTGGGGCGCTGCGGGGAACCACAGTCTCATTCATTGGCAGCTGGAAGCAGTAAGCCTATGCACAAAACGCTCTCACCCTCGCGGTATACCACACTGCAACACCCTGCTCCCACGTCTCATTGCATATACCGGCGGCCACACACTTGCAGTGTTGAGCTTCAACCTGTGAGCACCATACATCATGCTTGCCATGTAATAGGGCGTGCAGACTTCGTCAAGCCTTTGTTGCTTTTTGTCTGTGTCCTCGTCAGTGTCTGTTACGGAAATCACCTTGGAACTTGGAGTGGTCGGATAAAAGAAACTTGAAGTAAGCATTTCAACAAGAGGACCTAATCGCGGTGGCAAATGTAGCAGCTTATGTTCCAGCACTCTTGACATAGGTGCAGCAAGGTATAGGTGCTGTGTGTCTCTATTACTATGCAAATTTGTGGTAAGGCGAGCGAGCTGCATGCATCTCCATAACGTTCACTAGTGGCTGCTCGGTAGTAATGTCATAAAGTGTGCCATGCCTTTCATTGTGAGCTGTCTAGAATGGCAAGCAGAGCTGGCTTTTATGCCACCACATGTAACAAATGGGACCATGGCAGATGAGAAAACTGGTTGTGAGAATGCCATGAAAGCCATTACTGGTTGTATGGGATTATGAATCACTTATGATGCACGCAAAGAGTGCAGCCATTCCCTCCTATTGCGACATGTAGAATAGTGCCATAGGCTGCTAATCAAGACAGAGTTGAAAAGCATGTGGAGGCATTTGAGCAGAGGGAGATGTCACGGTCACGGTTCCTTGAAGCCAACCAGCCCTGAAGCTGAGAGCATTTCGCAAGTGCAGCTGCACAGGCCAGTTGTCCTAGCATTTTATACATGTACAAATTTGCATACAGCTTTTTTCGTCCTTGGCAATAACGTAGCTGATTGGCGCATTGCTGCTAATGTACTTCCCCTAGCATGCAGTGTGATTTAATAAGATATACTGAAGAAACACGCAAATAAGGGAGTACGTACACATGGTGGAAGTTCATAGGGCCAGTTGGGCTGTCCTGGTAGAGTTCATGTTGGGGTGAATGGTACGTACGGTTCTTTAGAGGTCAAGGCTGAGAGTGGTGCTGGGGATGGGCAGTGTGTTGCGTCGATTCAAGAAGTACATGCCGGTGGTTGATGCCTATCTGAAGGTTGTCAGCTGCGGGCCTGCAGGAGGACATAGCCATGGGCAGACCAAGCCTGTGGCCATACATGAAACATGCAGTTTTGCCCGCTGACAGTGTTATGTTGAATATACTACAACGGGGGTGTTTGAGTTTGAGGATGATATGCCGTGGTAATGCGGTGAATGATGCGACACTCCTTTAGGAAAGGGGTATAACAAGCAACCTCTTGCGGCCGCTCAAATTGTAGTTGCGTCGGTACAGCAAGTTATCCCGAATGATGAAGTGCGTGGCTTGACGACGGAGCGTCCGAGAGGTCGGTGGTGGCAACTGTCTAGGCAGAAGATCAATGAGCGAATAGATCCATGGGTCCTTGCGCTGCTCTGATGGCATGCCGGAAATATTGAGGGCGAAGGCACCGCAGGTGGAAATAGACGAGTGGACAGGACCAGAGGGCAGGAGTGACCGGGATAGAGCGTCTGCGTCTGAATGATTTCGGCCTGAGCGACAAACAACGCTGATGTCGTACTCTTGTAGGCGCAATGCCCAACGGGCGAGCCGTCCCGTTGGATCTTTTAGTGAAGATAACCAGCATAGGGCATGATGGTCGGTCACGATGTCAAATGGACGCCCGTAGACATAAGGCCGAAATTTTCCTATAGCCCGAATGATCGCCAGACATTCCTTCTCAGTAACCGAGTAGTTCGCCTCGGCTTTGGTAAGGGTGCGGCTGGCATACGCGACGACGTACTCTTCGAAGCCGTCCTTGCGTTGTGCAAGAACAGTGCCGAGCCCGACACCGCTAGCTATGGATTTCGGTTGGAGCTGAGGGATCGAAGTGTCGCAGTACTGGAGGAGAGGTGAGAACGCGTCGCAGTTCTTGGAATGCGTCATCGCACGCCGGGGTCCAGGCTGACAGGTCAGAACTTCCGGTGAGAAGCTGCGTCAAGGGGGCGATGATAGAGGCAAAGTTACGAACGAAGCGTCGGAAATATGATCAAAGGCCGATGAAGCTGCAAAGCTCTTTCATGGTGGTTGGTTTAGGAAACTCGGATACGGCGCTAAGTTTCGTGGGGTCCGGGAGGATACCATCCTTTGAAACTACGTGGCCAAGAATAGTAAGCGTGCGAGCGCCGAAGAGGCATTTCTTCAGATTTAGTTGCAGCCCTGCAGTGGAGAGGCACGCAACTACTTGCTCAAGGCGACGGAGGTGCGACGGAAAGTCGGTGGAAAAAACCACAATGTCATCTAAATACCAGAGGCATGTTTTCCACTTCAGCCCTCGAAGAACGGTGTCCATCATTCGCTGGAATGTGGCAGGTGCGTTGCAGAGGCCGAACAGCATGACGGTAAATTCATATAGCCCATCAGGTGTTACAAAAGCTGTCTTTTGGCGATCGGCCTCGGACATTGGCACTTGCCAGTACCCGGAGCACAGATCTAACGAGGAAAGGAATTCCGCACCCTGCAGACTGTCCAAGGCATCGTCGATGCGCGGCAAAAAATAGACATCTTTGCGCGTTATTTTGTTAAGGCGGCGATAGTCGATGCAGAACTGAATGGAGCCATCTTTTCTTTTAACGAGGACAACCGGATATGCCCATGGACTGTTAGAGGGCTGGATGACGCCACGCTCCAGCATGTCATCAACGTGCTCGTCGTTGATACGGTGTTCAGCAGCCGACACACGATATGGACGCTGGCGCAATGGTGTTTGTTGGAGCGCGGAAGCAGCAGCCTGGGACGGTCCCGCTTCATCCATTGAAAGAGCTGGTGGTAGCGTCCGACTGCGGAGTTCCAGGATGTCGAAGAGAAACCCAGCAGCTACGCCAAATACAACAGGGGTGTTTGCCTAGCAGCACTTCTAGGTTGTAGCGGTAGGCTTAAGCAGGTCGGTACTATGGCGAAACCGGGAAGCCAGCAATTCTCGTTGTCTTCACTTTCACAAGCACTATACCCACTGCTCAGTGCCTTCAGTACAGTACATCTGTTTTTCCAGTGTGAGGGATCTTGGAATCGGAGCCGAGGTGCACCGGGCAGGTGTATGCTGAGGGCAAGGGTCGAGCAAGGGCTGATATTGTCCGTGTCGTCCATTGGTGCTCTGATGGCACTGGCGTAGTACAGCAAAAGCTGGTGTCTGCACGATCAGTCGCAGCTTATTCATGCTATTTCACAAGCTTAGGTGCAGGTACAATGCGAAGGACAGGTGGAGGTGGCTGGTGCGAGAAGCCGTCGGGAGTGGTGTCTTGTTGTGGTAATCTCGGTGTATCTGCAGTATCCATGTCTCGTGAGGGATTCAGATAGCTGTCATTGCCCAATTTATCAAGAGCAGGTTTACTTGCTGCTGATGACATGAATATAGAGATACATGAATTTGGCGGCAGCAGTGATACCAGAAAAAGCGGCAGTTGTGTAGGGCATGCAGCTGCAGCATGGTGGCGTGGTGCCTTACTCGTGCTGAGGTTGAATTGACACTCAAGCTGAATGAATACATGGCAAGGCTACATCTGTGAAACTGTTGCAGTTCAGGCATCTGTGGGGATCAAGAGCACTGCTCTTCAGAAGACAGTGTACTTGCTACTGCTTGCTAGGAGAATTCCTATGTCAACAAAGTTTGGGCGGTGGTGGTGGTTGCTCAAAGTGGTCCTTGCACTATCGTGTAGAGAAAGTGTGCCTAGTAGGGCGAGTAAGCCTCTGAAATGGTTGTGAGAGGTCACCAGATATGACAGGTTGGGATGAGAGCCCGTGGCAGTGTGTAAGGAAGAACTTGTGGTTGGCTCAGTTTCCTTTTGTGGGAACATCAGGTGTGCAGACTTATCTGAGCTGGTGTGACAACTCATGGGATGAAGAGAGGTTCGAGGTCTGGACTGGCATGTGATAACAACCAGCATGGGTGAACATGGGCAAGTATTGTGAAGATATTCAATGAGGCCACTGGTCATGGGGTGAAAGTGGTCATGACAGCGTGCTGGGAGGAAGACGAAGTGTCGTAGCCGATTATGCTGTGTCGCAGGTCCTTACAGATGTTTGGCACAGGAGGTGCCAGTCGCAGTTCCACAATCTGGCCCTCTGAAAGCTCCCGTAATGCATGGTGGTAGTGCAGCAGTAAGTCAGTCACATTGTTAGTGAAATGGCTGTCCAGCTGGCTAAACCAGAGGGCTCGTTAGGCGATGCAGAACTCCTGGAGGCCGTGGAGCTGTGGGAAGTCGGCTGGTACAGAAAGACTGCCGTCACGCTTACTGTGACTGAGTGGCTATACTTGTGCTTGCATGGTTGGCTCGGTTGCCTGAAGTCGCCATTCCGTGAAGGTGGTTTAGGAGAGGTAGCAGTCAGGTGCAACTGTTCATTGAATTGACCAGCCATGGCACCAATAGTTTGTGAGAGTGGTTGATAAACTCTGCTGCCTAGGCTGAACGTGCTAAGGTGTTCTATTCATGTGCAAATCTGCATGTGGCATTCTCCTTCCTCAGTAGGGCTGTAGCGCATTGATGCACCACTGTGATCCAAACCCAAGCTTGTGCATTTATTTGGTTTCGTGAAGTGCCTAATAAAATGAATGCCCTTCGACATGCTCAGCAGCAACTTTTGTACATTGAGGCATCCATAATTATAGGCACAGGCACTTGAAAACCATGAGTGACACTTGTGATTTTGATGTAAAAAAGTGCTTACTTAGAGACAAGCATGGTGAGAAAATTTAACAATGATATCACTACATGCACATTATCTGACAAAGGCTAAGTGACATTTACCTACACATTGGTGAATTTTTTGTAGGCTTAACTGTTTGATCGCACAGTTATGCAAGTTTGTTTATTCACGTTACCTCTAAAGGCCCTCCAGGAGAGGTTATTACATAGGGGGGAGGGCTACCCTTGCAAGTACTCTTGTATCCCCATTTATGACAATGTACCACTGAGTGCTAGGTTACATGTTGTATTATCTGCGGCGTTTGTTTGCATAGTGCTTGGTCTGACTGATGTGCAATTTAAATAGGATATGTTGCTCATTTTTTTAGATGTTCTTAAGAAAATTGCTTTGTCACCTCTAAGCAACTATTTTATCAATGTGTATTGTCACCTCATGGCAATTGTTTAGCCCATGCTTTGTTGATGTACATCTGTGCATAATTTTTATTCACCAATAAAAATTACAATTGTCTGAACATATTGTCTTTTTTTAAATGAAGCGTGTGAGACACGGACAAATGAGGAAAGAAACACAGTGCTGTGTCTTTCTTCATTTGTCTCTGTCTCTTGTGGTGTTCTTATTTTGAACATGTACTACCAACATGGCCAAGTCGACCTTTGATATTTTCTCTTAGCTCTCTGTAAGCCTGTAGGATAGTTGTAGACCTGTCGAGACGAGAGGAACGGTACGACCTTCGGCTGGGCAGGCAACGAACGAAGTGCCTGGTGCTGTTTATTGACACAATATATGCACAAATGCCCAGAACCACTATAGTGGTGCATTCTAATAGATGGGTAAGCCGCATTAGTGTTGTCAGTGGTGCTCGTGGCACCCCGTGGATTAAATGTAATGATGCACTAGATCTTACTTTCCGTGATCGGATTTGTAAGTTCAGTCTCTTCGGTGGCACCACGCGCTTTCCGGACCTTGTAACCTTTTCGGCAATGCCACCCAATACAGATGGAATATTTGATTTAAGCTGATTCTAACTTGGAGGTGCAAGTTGGAATTAGCTAGCCCAAGGCAGGTATTTGGATATAGCAGGGAGAGGCCTTCTTCCTGCAGTGGACATCAAAATAGGCTGATGATGACAAGAATTAACATATATGCAAAGAATCCACTGTAAGAGTCCAGTGTAGTTCCTGTAAGATATTTCACGTAAAATGTTTAACAAACTATACAGTTAGAGGATATTTGTTGTAGGCCATTGGGAATAAGCGGACTATTGGGATAAGCTTCATGTAAGATCAACAGATCTTCAAGTGAGACCATATGTTTTATGAGCTGGTTTAAGACCAACAACTACAGACTGTGCTAGCAGAATGGGGATGTAAGGATAAATGTGCTAAACTTTCAGCAAGTAGTCTAAAAGAATCGGTTTGACAATTGGTGAAGCATCCTTCATCAAACGTGTGACAAGGGAGATGAAAAACAAGAAAAGAAAATGATATTTTCCCTGAAGAAACAAAAGCAGCTTGAAATGATCACAGAAATGAAAGATGAATCTAAACAAAGAAGAGAGGCAGTTGAATAACCTGCCAGAAGCAAGCGTTTGTGAAATATTTTTGTTCAAAGACTATCAGGCACAACAAAAGTTCTTCCAGTTAACAAGGAGAAAGACTGATGCAAAATGAGGCTTGATGCAAATGAGGTGTGCAATGGAATGATTCTAATTTAGCAGAACCACAGTTGTATAGAGACACGAGTTTCTTGATAAACACATCCAGGGGGTCACTTATGCGTAATAGTTAACAGCCCTTGAGTAAGCATGTCTTGCTTTAGGCTGTCTATAATTTCACTGTCGCGATTTAGACACCAATTTATTATTTGGGAAATCTTGCCACATTTGGATTCCTTCAAAATGATGCATGCTGCTTTACATTTCCCTTAGCTCTCAACGAGAACTACACACTAATATCTATATATGCATCCGGCATGTGCTGTTCCTTTTTCCTTGACTAATGGGACTACATGTATGAAATAATGTGAACAAGCCATTTATTTCTGCACGGACTCCATGGAACTTTTAAGTTTTGTTTATACATTGGGCCAGTCTGATACTTGAAGGTGGTTTTTCTTGAATATTTGTATCCAATACAATGATATAATATTGCTCTTTGTACACTATTAGTTAAAATGAAAAGCATGAAGCCAAAGGGAAAGCTCATACAGTATATTGCACATGCTGCAGCGACAGAGCTGAAGCCATCTAGCCATCTGCTGCTGAATTCAAACATGAAGCCTGTTTTTTATGCACTTATCACCTTCCCAAAGTACTGTGGGGCAAAGCTGTTGCTACATTAAGCACCGATTGACATTGAAGCAGCACTTGTAACATCTATGTCAAATTTATTTAAAAAGCATGAATTGCTGAAATTCTGCAGGCAATCCGATCAGGCATGTTGGTAACGTGCTGTGGTATCAGGCAGCATGAAATTGATGAGTACACGGGGTAAATGTACATGCAAGCGAGCACCGACTTCAACCAATTTTAATGCACAATACTAAAATGCTGAAATCTTGTTCACCTTACTGATGATCTATATACAATTTCTGACATACACCACTGCTACAACTACCAGCAAAAAGAGTTTGTCGCAGTCGTTGCTTAAACATTGAACACATTTAACATTATGCAATAATTGTTTTGGTGCACTTTTTTTGGTGGCATTGACATGGTCACTCACAAATAAAACACTTGATAATAATGAAGCAGCCTGTACAGGTTGCTAAAATTTACCAGGAGATATAATTGTGCGCTGCATGCATACATAACAGCCTTTATCATGGAAAAAATAAGTCAGCTAGCTGTTACAGCATTTGCCAGTGTATGTGGCATATGGCATATTCTTCACGCTCACATGTGCATCTTGGGGGTTATAGAGCATATTTTCACTGGCTGGCTGTGTGTTATATGTTAACCTTGCAGTTTACACATTTTGTGACAGTTGCATTGCATGGGTGTGCTCCATGTCTACCAATAATCAATTGATGCACTGACTCAAACTAGACTTAAACACACAATGTCTGCAGGAACATTGAGCCTTCTGCCTGAAGATAGTTCGGTGCACCCACAGCAACGATATGATAACAGTATCCAATTGCTGTATATCCTAATGAAAATTTGTTAGCTGTTAAATTAATTGTTGTGCTGATAAAAATTTTGTTAACTCGCTTCAGAATGAAAGGCGTGCAATGGAATTCTGTTCATGCAGCATTTAACGCGCATGCATGCAGAGCTATCGCATACGCTATAGTAATGATCGGCGATAGCATATATAGCCCAGTTAAGTACATGCAGACATTAGATTTCCCGTTTGTAATCGAATTGGGCCGCACGCAACATACGGCAGTGCGTATACATTGGGAAAGCTCTTCGTTTTCCTAGCGGACGTATGTTTGGTGCATGAGGTATACATCACAAAACTGCACAATCGCTCGCGCTCAGGGAGGTCGCGTTTCGACCGCGATTCTACTTGTGAAATGCGCGCCGCAGCTGTCGCAGCGCTGCATTCAAATGGTGCGTTCATACACTCGATTCGCTGTGAGACCTCGACAGCCGTTTACGCCAGTTCTGGACAGTTTCTTCACTAAATGATGCCTTGCCGATATACCGTTCTTTGCCGTCACGGAAATGCTTTGATCCTCTACTGAAGACGTGTATGTTTAGCTGCCAAAGCTATAGGAACGCGCCGCCGCGGACTTATTGCACTGTGTATATATTGCGCAGTGACGTTGTAAGAGCGGACGGTTCGGAAAGACGCGCACACGGAGAAAACAAGCGAGAAGCGCAGGCACAACGCATAGATGCATGATGTATTGCTCGGCAGCCACAAAAATAGAGTACGAGATCTTAATAACCCGCTGAGCTTATGAGTTGATGACAAGTCACCGAAAAAAATTGTAGCGCAGCCTTCATTCCGCTTCTAACTGGCCCAAGTTTGTGATGTCGCTTATATATACTATATATACATAATATACTCACGCCGTAGCTGTGCTAAAATAGCATCAATTAGTTTCTGCTCTCCTCGACACTCTTAAGGTAGCGCAACTCATGATATTGCGTAACCGTAATTAACATGAGGCGAAGAAATATCCTTCACCGATGTACTGCGGAAAGCCACTCGGTTGCTAGTTGCCTCATGCATCTGCCGATTTCGGCACCACAAAGGCTAAATAATAGTAAAAGCACGAAACAAAGACTGATTGCGGTTTTGATTACTGCAGATTTTTCATGAGGTTTTACACGTTCAACTCGGTTAATCGGCTGCGCGGACGTTTTCGTTTCGGACGATCATGATGCCCGTAGAAATATATCTAACCTTTAAGCGCTCTACTGGTGTACGAAAGCTACATGCAAAGGATCTCCAATAAACGACAAGACTCTTAGTGGCATTGGAGGGTTGCCTGTAAGAGTTTTTACATGACTTTTAAGAGCCCTGTTTGTATTGGGAGAGTGCATATAGACACTCTTGACTGGCCTTTAAGAACCCTATTGGTATTGGGAGAGTACCTGCAGGAATCCCTGACTGACCTTTAAGAATCATATTGCTATTGGGAGAGTGCCTGTAGGAATTCCTGACTGACCTTAAAGAATCCTATTGGTATTGGGAGAGTGCCTGTAGGAATCCCTGACTGACCTTTAAGAATCCTACTGCTATTGGGAGAGTGCCTGTAGAAATTCCTGCCTGACCTTTAAGAATCCTATTGGTATTGGGAGAGTACCTGTAAGAATTCCTGACTGACCTTCAAGAATTCTACAAGTCCATCAAGATAGCCCTGACGGATTTTTTGACCGGGTGCCTATGATGATCAATACTACTGTTGGCTCTGTGCAGCAACCAGTCATTCAAAATACTCAGTGTCCAACGCAGCGTTAGCAAAGGTCGAGAGAAGCAGACTTTCAGCATTGCCCTCGTAAATAGTAGTTCGATCGAACGTCGCCGATGTAGCTTCCCAAAGCACACTTGGTGCCTTGACGCACGGAAAATGCAAATAGTATGGAGCATGGTGCCGAACAGATAGCCTCGGCAAGCAGCCTCTTACGATGCATCCACCCAAGTTTCTCCAGAGCAAATGGTTGCAATCAGTCTTCAGGAGTAGGCCCTGAATATTTTGTGGGCTTTTAGAAGAACTGTTGCGGCAGGCAGTAGGTATTAGTAGCGTCCTCGTCGCGCGCTATCCATTCCCCGCGCTCAGCGCATAAGTATTACTGCTTGAGCATCAGGTTCTGAGGGTCAAGTGACGCTCGCTTTTAGATATTATTGCGATAGCATGTTTATGGACACTCCAGGCAGAATTCTGCCGTGGACGTCGCCATGAGGTTCCGTATGAGTGAACGTCTGTGAGCGTGAGCCGGCGAACGCGGTTCAATCTCGCGGGCGCGAGCAAGGAACGCGGCCTGGATGTATGCCCTCAACTGTGGCGCGTGAGGCAGTGGGGTGGGGCGAGGAAGGAGGGGCCTTCTTCTCCGGCAGCTGCTACGGTGCCTCCATGTCCTCCTCGTCCGCCTCTAGACCCGTTGCCGGCGTTCGTGTGTAATCAAAGCGGTCTGCGACCTTGCTAAAGTGCGCGCCCACGCGGTCCTCATCTTCAAAGCGACCTGCGATGTTTGCAATGTTCGCGTAGGGCCCGTAGCTTCATATGCGCTGTGTTTTCGGTGTGTCGTACGCGTTGAAGCGGCACATGCACGGAGGACAATTGGCTCGCGGCTGCTGTCATGATTTCTAACTCCAGCGTTTTCACAGACAGTTTCCGCTGTCGTCGACCGATGTGTGTTCATGTTGACCTGTGCGCGGATGACACCCTGCTGTTCAATTTAGTTAAAACACGTTGACGGGCTAGTTGGTTTGAATCCATGATATAATATGTAAGCACGACTGAAGAAGAAGGCTGAAAGAAGCGGACAAACAAAGACAGCACTGTCTCCGCATGTCTGTTTCTTTCTACGTCCTCGTTGAGTAAGGGTTACGCATTCTATCATTGTTAGTTTAGTTAGTAAGCGAAAGTTTACTAGTTACTTTGTACAGCTATCTGCTGATTTGCTGTCGCAATCGGTGCTTCGCCTTTCAGGAGGAACTGCAATTTTTTTCTATCCTCCGTGTTTCGCGCTCTCATTCAGTTCTATTGGCATAAAAAATATGGTCGCGAGCAGTTCCACTGTTGCAGTGGCATATTGGTACTTATGGTAGATATATAATCTCAGGCGAAACCAGAGGTGGTTTCGTGGACCAAAGAGGAATGAAGAAAATCTCAGCGGCGAGTGCTATGTCAGACAACTAAAAAAAGTCGCAGTTTCGTCCTAAAGCCGACGCATCAATTGCGATTGCAAATTAGTCGACAACTAAACATAGCAAGGATGGTAACTTTATCGGCCGTATAAGCTTGCAAACCTCCGCTTACTATCTAAATGAGCCATCACGGTGTCACGTGCACACAGATAAACATGAACGCATCTCGCTGTGTGACCGCGGGAACTTGCTGTCAGTGCATTGGAGTGAGGAAGTGAGTGGGCAGCAGTGAGCAATTGACCTTCGAGCTGTCTCTCTCTTCAACACAGAATAAACGTCGAAAAAACAGCGCATACGAAAATTCAGGACACATCGCAGATTGTTTTGAAGATGAGGCACGAACGGGCGCACACTTCGTCCACGTCGTAGATTGCTTCCAAGGTACTGCGCCTGCGTGGCCGCGCCGCGAGCAACAGCCGCAGGAGCTTCTTCCTCGCCTCCTCTCCCGTGACGCGCGCATGGAGCAAGGCAGCGAGCGGCTTCCTCCCTCCGCCCGCCTTCCTCCCTCGCGCACGCGAGATTGAGGAGCGATAATCTCCGATCCCTGCAAGCTTTCACTCGCACATAAAGCGCACGGCGAGGATGTTATCGTGTTTGGACTTTATAAGCAACACCACTGTATCGGACACGTGTACTGTTTATATCAGCGCGGATGCGCATCGGTGATGCGCAGTGTCTACAGCGCGCTGCATTCATGTCTTTATAAGCCACGCTCTCAATAAACCTTCGTTCTTTCCTGCACTGACCATGCTGCTGTAAGCGTCGTCTGCCTTGGCACGTTACAATCACGGCGACGACTTCGCATCGCCAACGGCAGAAATGCACTCGGAGTGTCCATATAATTGCTACCGCATTAAAGAAACATTACAGCCAGCTTCACCTCCAGCGGTTACACAGTACATCATGGATAAGCGGCATTACGCATACTCACGCTTGCTTGCACATATTTCCAGCACGGAAAACCTTTACTGACGAGCAGAGCATTCATTTAATAGAGTGCCAGAAGGAAAGTACTGTGATCGATTACAAATTGGCAAAAGTGCACATCGCCACAGAAACAAGAACTTGCGCGCCCCTACGCGTGCACCTATGCACAAACAAATAAGGTTTTGTACATTCTTTAAATATCCCTATTATACATTTGATATTCATGCGAAATAAATCCAGCACTGCCAAGGTCCAGCGTCCTGCTTATTTGGTTCTTAGAAGATTTCGAGTGAACAAATCGTAAGAGAATCCCCTCTTTATTTGAAATTCTCATGCATACTACTATGTAAATGATTAGCCTTTTTAATCCCTTCGTATTCCCAATATATTATCATAAAAAAAGGCCTCTTTCGCATCGACAAGTTCAAATTAAGATAAAGCCTGATTACGCGAGCTCTTTGGACCAAGAAGACCTTTCTGGCAATGGCGTAGCCAGAAATTCCGTACGGGGGGGGGATGGGGGGGGGCTCACGTTGCAGCTTCGCCTCCTCCTTAGGAGAAAGCTTTATCTCGGATGCTCCTATCTAAATACATGTAGAAGGTGAATTAGTTTTTCTCTGCAACCACTGCACGAAATTTGATGAGATTTGTTGCATTTAAAAGAAAAACTTCAATTCTACTGTCTTCTGATTTGGAATTTTTCATTTAAAGTTTCACTTTTGTATTCAATATTGGCCCAAATCTCACATATTCAGAAACCGAAACTATCACGTTTCATACTCTGTAACTCAACAATGAAAAATATTATCACAATTTTGTGAATCGCATCAAATAGTACATCTATAGCGGACAAAATTGATATGTTACAAATGAATCTCAAACAATGTATCATTATCGAAATACGGCTTTTGCAGAACCCTTTTGCACCACGTAACTAATTCACGTAAGATACAAATTGACATAACGAATTTGTCCGCTTTGACTCTCATAACAGATGCCGCTTGAAGAACCGCAATATCTGTTTTTGATGAAGAGCTTTTAGTTTGTAAACGTCATCCTTCTATTTCTTTCGCACTTTCATTTTTTTCAAAATATTTCGAACAAAATTCAGGCCCTAAATCGAACTTCCGCTTCAAACACATACTAGAAGTTAACTTTCTCAAATTCAGCAAATTCCATTAAAAGTGATCCAGCGGTTATCCAAAAGAGCGTTTCTGCATTTACATTTATTTGAATAGGCCGCGTTGGAGTTGGGCCCGAGCTAAAGCTTCGTCCTAAACAATTTGTCGAGAGATCAAATACATGAATAATAACTGCATTATTTTGGCTTCTAGCGCGAAGTGAAACACGGACACAGAAAGGAGCAGACAGGACGAGCGCTCCTTTCTGTGTCCGTGTTTCACTTCGCGCTAGAAGCCAAAATCATGTTACCGTACCAACTCGCCCAACTGTCTATCCTTTTGAATAACTGCATTGCCATTGCCAAAGATCCTGCAAACGAATCTTGAACGCTACGCACTGTCCAAAGAAGTATTATATGTATTTTTTAATAAAAAGATACACTCGTATGTGCCAGAAATCGTGCTCAAAATAACTGATATCAATGCTTCCATGTTTTTGTCTATTTAATAAGTAAAAAAGTATCACACGTTCCTTAGAAGTATAGCAGTTCGAAGCCAGTAAAGCAATGCATGCTACTGATATTAAAAATGTAAAGGCCATAAATGAACAAGTTGAGGACAAATATGTTAATTAAACTTTTTCATTCAACAACCTTGTTTACATTTTTGCACATATGCAACGGCCAGTGAAAAATCTTAATGACGCTGTCATTTATTCCAATGTATTACGCACGGACAGATGTCACCGCTCGTGTATCGCTGTATAAAGTTGTTCTGCAAAATATATGATGGCGAGTCAAATGAAAGTGAGCGAATGCAAACGTATGAAAAATGGGGTACCTAATTTAAAAGCAGTCTCCATCAGCATTTAGACATTTATCCCATTGACTAGCGAGTTGGGTGATTCCCGCGTCATAAAACTTCTTAGGTTGCTGCTTCAATAAATCTTCAACTGATTCTTTCACGTCATCGTCCGACATATATCTGTTTTCCCTTAAGCGTGTTTTTTTGTTCATTTGTCCCAACATGTAGAACTCGCAAAGCCACAGGTTTAAGCTGTCTGGCGGATGTTGCAGCGTTTCCCACTTGAACTTTGCCAGTTTTAACGTGACAGCGTTAAGGAGCTCGTGTCGCAGAAAAGCCGGTGTCGTCGGTGTCAGCGTCCGCGGCGTTGGCTGTGAGCGATAAGTCCCAGAAGGCACTTCATAAATAAAAAAACATCTTGCAAGATGGGCTGGTGGGAATCGAACCAGGGTATCCGGAGTATGAAACGGGGACGCTACCACTCAGCCACGAGTTCGTTCCTTCAAAACGGGACAAAATCGCCTCTAGTGAATGTGGTGTTGCCTTAGAAACGTGCCGTAAAAAGTTATCCTGCAGTGTATATCGGTAATTACGACCATGTAACTTACAGAACAGGCCGCCATTGGACAGGCCGCCATTGGAATGTGAACCTGGCAACGTTTAACGCTAGAACGTTATCTAGTGAGGCGAGTCTAGCAGTGCTATTGCAGGAATTAAAGGGTAGTAAATGGGATATAATAGGGCTCAGTGAAGTTAGGAGGCCAAAAGAAGCTTATATAGTGCTAAAAAGCGGGCACTTCCTGTGCTACCGGGGCTTGGCGCAGAGAAGAGAATTAGGCGTCGGATTCCTGATTAATAAGAATATAGCTGGTAACATACAGGAATTCTACAGCATTAACGAGAGGGTGGCAGGTCTTGTTGTGAAACTTAATAAGAGGTACAAAATGAAGATTGTACAGGTGTACGCCCCTACATCCAGTCATGATGACCAGGAAGTCGAAAGCTTCTATGAAGACGTGCAATCGGCGATGGGTAGAGTGAAAACTAAATACACTATACTAATGGGCGACTTTAACGCCAAGGTAGCAAGAAGCAGGCTGGAGACAAGGCAGTGGGGGAGTATGGCATAGGCACTAGGAATATCAGGGGAGAGTTATTAGTAGAGTTTGTCGAACAGAATAATATGAGGATAATGAATACCTTCTTCCGCAAGCGGGATAGCCGAAAGTGGATGTGGAGGAGCCCGAACGGCGAGACCAGAAATGAAATAGACCTCATACTCTGCGCTAACCCTGGCATCATACAAGATGTGGACGTGCTCGGCAAGGTGCGCTGCAGTGACCACAGGATGGTAAGAACTCGAATTAGCCTAGACCTGAGAAGGGAACGGAAGAAACTGGTACATAAGAAGCCGATCAATGAGTTAGCGCTAAGAGGGAAAATAGAGGAACTCCAGATCAAGCTACAGAACAGGTATGCGGCTTTAACTGAGGAAGAGGACCTTAGTGTTGAAGCAATGAACGAAAATCTTGTGGGCATCATTAAGGAGTGTGCAATGGAAGCCGGTGGTAACTCCGTCAGGCAGGATACCAGTAAACTATCGCAGGAGACCAAAGATCTGATCAAGAAACGCCAATGTATGAAAGCCTCTAACCCTACAGCTAGAATAGAACTGGCAGAACTGTCGAAGTTAATCAACAAGCGTTAGACAGCTGACATAAGGAAGTATAATATGGATAGAATTGAACATGCTCTCAGGAACGGAGGAAGCCTAAAAACAGTGAAGTAGAAACTAGGAATCGGCAAGAATCAGATATATGCGTTAAGAGACAAAGCCGGCAATATCATTACTAATATGGATGAGATAGTTCAAGTGGCTGAGGAGTTCTATAGAGATTTATACAGTACCAGTGGCACCCACGACGATAATGTAAGGGAAAATAGTCTAGAGGAATTCGAAATCCCAAAGGTAACGCCGGAAGAAGTAAAGAAAGCCTTGGGAGATATGCAAAGGGGGAAGGCAGCTGGGGAGGATCAGGTAACAGCAGATTTGTTGAAGGATGGTGGACAGATTGTTCTAGAGGAACTGGCCACCCTGTATACGCAATGCCTCATGACCTCGAGCGTACCGGAATCTTGGAAAAACGCTAACATAATCCTAATTCATAAGAAAGGCGACGCCAAAGACTTGAAAAATCATAGACCGATCAGCTTACTGTCTGTTGCCTACAAACTATTTACTAAGGTAATCGCAAATAGAATCACGAACACCTTAGACTTCTGTCAAGCAAAGGACCCGGCAGGATTCCGTAAAGGCTACTCAACACTAGATCATATTCACACTATCAATCAGGTGATAGAGAAATGTGCGGAATATAACCAACCCTTATATATAGCTTTCATTCATTACGAGAAAGCATTTGATTCTGTCCAAACCTCAGCAGTCATAGAGGCATTACGGAATCAGGGTGTAGACGAGCCGTATGTAAAAATACTGAAAGAAGTCTATAGCGGCTCCACAGCCACCGTAGTCCTCCATAAAGAAAGCAACAAAATCCCAATAAAGAAAGGCGTCAGACAGGGAGATACGATATCTCCAATGCTGTTCACAGCGTGTATGCAGGAGGTATGAGAGACCTGGATTGGGAAGAAATGGGGATAAAAGTTAATGGAGAATACCTTAGTAACTTGCGATTCGCTGATGATATTGCCTTGCTTAGTAATCAGGGGACCAACTGCAATGCATGCTCACTGACCTGGAGAGGCAAAACGAAGAGTGGGTCTAAAAATTAATCTACAGAAAACTAAAGTAATGTTTAACAGTCTCGGAAGAGAACAGCAATTTACAATAGGCAGCGAGGCACTGGAAGTCGTAAGGGAATACATCTACTTAGGGCAGGTAGTCACTGCGGACCCGGATCATGAGACGGAAAAAATTAGAAGGATAATAATGGGCTTGGGTGCGTTTGGTCGGCATTCTCAGATCATGAATAGCAGGTTGCCATTATCCCTCAAGAGAAAGTGTATAATAGCTGTGTATTACCAGTACTCATCTACGGGGCAGAAACCTGGAGGCTTACGAAAAGGGTTCTACTCAAATTGAGGACGACTCAACGAGCTATGGAAAGAAGAATGATAGGTGTAACGTTAAGGGATAAGAAAAGAGCAGATTGGGTGAGGGAACAAACGCGAGGTAATGACATCTTAGTTAAAATCAAGAAAAAGAAATGGGCATGGGCAGGACATGTAATGAGGAGGGAAGATAACCGATGGTCATTAAGGGTTACGGACTGGATTCCAAGGGAAGGGAAGCGTGGCAGGGGGCGCCAGAAAGTTAGGTGGGCGGATGAGATTTAGAAGTTTGCAGGGATGGCATGGCCACAATTAGTACATGACCGGGGTTGTTGGAGAAATATGGGAGAGGCCTTTGCCCTGCAGTGGGCGTAACCAGGCTGATGATGATGATGATGATGATGAACTTACAGAAGTGGCAGTTTCACGAGTAGCGAAGTACGTTTCCGCTAAGCTTCTGCGCTCTGCGCACACGCAGAGCCATCTTGCGGCAAAGACAGAAGACCCCCTCCTCGCAATGTACGGCGCTGCCCCGACACGCGGCGCGCCACTCGCCCCATGACCGCGTCCGCGTTCATGGCGCGTCGGGGCCCGGCTATCTCTGCCGATCGCGACGTTTGGCTCGCGTAGCGCGTTTGAGTAGGCGGTACGAACGAGGTGCGACAGCGCTATCACGTCCCACTCTTGAAGGAGAAGCTTAAGCGTCCTCCAATTTTTCTATTAACCACATCACCGATGTGCGGACGGGCATTGTGAAAAAAATAGAAAATTAGATTATGGTGTTTTATGTGTCAAAACAAATTTTTGATTATGAGGAACGCCATAGTGGGGGAGTCCGGAAAATTCAACCGCCTGGGTTCTTTATCAGGTACCTAAATCTAAGTAAACGGGTGTTTTCGCATTTTGCCCCCATAGAAATGCGGCCGCCGTGGCCGGGATTCTATTCCGCGACCTCGTTCTCAGCAGCCCAACACCATAGCCAGGCCGTGGAACTAGATGGCCCCATTCATCAATTTTCCACGTCGTTTGTTCTTTATTGCGAAACGCAGCCGATCTGGCGTTTCGCGATATCGGAAACGATTGATAGTCTCTCCGGCACCATGGTTCGTTCCCAATAACAATTGCAGACAAGAAGTCGTCACTCTCATTGTGATACCGGATCAGATGAGTCAAGGCAGCGCAGAACCTTCTTCTGGCGGTGGTGAAAAATCTTGGGCATCCATTGCGCACACAAGAGCCGATGACCGAGATATTCACGAATTATGGTGTGAACCGAACCGCGACTGATGTTCACACGCTCTGTCAGTTCACCAATGTTTATCCTCCGTTCTTGTCGCATCAGCTCATCAACTTTCGCACTTGTGTTGGGGGTGATTCCACGATAGCTTTGGCCCGGTCTTTGATCGTCTTTGCAACTTTCACGCCCTTTTTCAATCGTTTGCTCCATTGATTCACAGTGGCCAATGAAATACAATGTTCAACGTACACGGCAGCCATACGGCGAATTATTTACTTTTGGGAAGCACCTTCAGCTGTCAAAACATTCACGGCACCCCGCTGCTCAACTTCTGAAGTGTCCATTACGTCACGCAACCATGTTCAATCCAGTGTATGAGAGCTATAAAGAACATTTACTCTGACATCTGCGTGCCACTTTTGTAAATGAAAGATGCCTGTGTGCTACGCGCATGCCTCGCAGATAATGAACCGAGCCATTGTGCAGCGTGGGTAGGCTCACTTTCATTTAACTCGCCCCCGTTCATTAGAAATGCGAAGATACAATGGAATATACAAATGCTTGATAAAGGGCAAAAAAGTATCAATGGAAAGAAAGTTCACTTCACGTATGCACAAAACCTCGCAACAATATATTTAAATATACGTATTAGTCGCCAATAAATTTACGTATCTAAGGAAAAGTCACTGTATATAATGCGTCAAACAAGGAAAATAAACATGCAGTGCAATCACAGATTCACAGAATCCTAGATCCCGCCCCCATTCCATCCACTCCATCCATGCTTTTCACCTTTGCGCACGTAAGACTGAGCCACCATTGTCGGCTCACCCACTGCACCCCCCCTGCTCTTTCACCCGCACATGGAGCATGCGGCGCGCGGTCACGACGTTATTGCCCTGAGACTTCATACGAAACATGAGGGTGACGGCGACAGCAGGAATGCGCCTGAAGTCTTCATATAATTGCTATCACGATAATACAATAATATTATCCGTCAACTGAAGCGTACGGTGACCGATTACTTTCCGGAAAAGAGGTAACAAAGTGTCACCATGCGACAATACGCTGCGCCGCAAGACTGCAAGACTGCACCGAAATGAAAAAAAAAAACGCAAAGGAGAGTATGTTGGTACACTCCAATGCCTGCTTTGGGCACCTAATGTGGCTGCCGAATGAATATCGAAGAAAACGTGAGATGCTTGGTCCACCGAGAACCATACGCATAGTGCTCTATTTCACAGCGGTGAGACAAGACTTTCCGGAGAGGTCGCGCTCAAGCTAACACGGTGTAATGCGTCAAGTCTTCACAGTGATGGCAGTGAGCGACCATTGTTTCTTTTTGTCGCCTGCTAGCCAGAAGGCGGCCAAAACTCTGCCAGGCAAAAATTCACTCGGCCGGAGAAAACCACACGCGCACCAAAGTATGCCGCGCGGTGATTTCGGGGCAACACAAGGCTGGCTCTGGCAGCCCGCGGGTAGGGTAGCGAGAATAAAAAAAATTTCAGAGGGTCAATGTGTCCTCACGAATAAAAGTCAATGTAGAAAAATAAATAAGAACGTAGTTACCCTGCTGGCTTTAGTGTCTTGACATGGATGCTTTGGCGTAGGTGAAAAAAAATGTTGGTACTTTTTTATGCGATATGACGGCATAAATAAACCACCACAACGCTTTGTTTCCTCGTATCTCGCTGCGTGTTTTGCCAACTTGTCTGATAATGTGTTGATTTGGCTTGTCTCTTTGTATGGTCCGATCTAATACTTTAGAACAGTCAATGCACATTTGGCGTAAAATGTTTATAACAAATTAAGCCCACAAAGTTCCAGAATTGAAAATCTAAAGCATGACTTTGGAAATATCAATGCACCTTTCGCAGTAAATGTTTATTACAACTTTATACCCATAAAGTGTCCAAAATGAAATCCAAGCGGTCCTGATTCCGCGGCCTCAGCGAGATGCCGCGACGAGCCCGCCCGACACGCCTTTGGAACTTTGTGCTCGCAAGGAGGTCCTTGCGTTACGATATGTGACTACCGGTGCATGGGCGTTGCCGCGAAATCCAGCCCGATATCGTAATGTTCGCGCTAAAATGTTTTTTTCGAGCGTGAGAAGGACATTCTAGACAAAATCGAGCATGATTTCTGGTGCCGTGGGTTGTTTTGGCCAGCGGCGCAAGGATAGCACGAAACAATTTCAGAGTGGGGGGAGGGGCTGAAGCCCCGTAACCACCAACCCCCCCTGGCTACGCCCCTGCTTTCTGGGTCTGACTGAGTGAGTCTCAGTGAAGCCGCGTGAGTAGAATTTTACTTAGTAATCCTGGGTGAGTATAATTCTGGTGTATCTGAGATGAAGCAAGCCCCCCTGAGTAGAATTTTTGAGAGTTTGAGTTTGAGGGAGCATGCATGAGCATAGCTAGGATGAGTCTGAGTCTGAGTGGTTTCTCTTGAGTAGAATTTCGGTTAGCCGAAGTCTGAGTAAGCTCTAAGGAAAAACAAAATTTTGAGTGTGTGCGTGAGCTCTATTTTCTTTGCCACCCTATGGTCTAGTCCCTGAATGCAAAGCCGTGTGGCACGCTTTGATAATAAGAATAGCAGTAGAGAATCAGTGTTGCGAACTGAGCTCGCGCGTGAAGCAAATTTTTTATATGAAATTCTTTTCATCGAGAAGGTGGATAAGTATTTTATAATTTAGGGCATGGATCAGGTAGGATGGTACTTTCAGCGTTGAGGAGAGGGATAAAAAATGAGGGCATTAGCTTACCTCTCGTCACTGGAGCTAATTCAGAATCTGAAAACCTGATGTTGCTTTCAAAAGAAGCGGCTTAACAATGTCGACAAGGTTTGTAGCCAGCATCCCTCACTGGCTGTTGTCCCTCGCTTTTGGGAAATTCAGCTACCTCCCCTGGCCTTCATGTGAGGGTCAATGCCTCCCACTTTTTCTTGGAATTGAAGTGGCTGCCTGACAGGGGCGCCCCCACATCCACACGCAAACCTGCTTTTACTGCGGAATCAAGCCACTCGACTCTCCGTTCTCAACCTGTCAAAACGCGTATTACTTGCCTCCGCGAAACCGAGCTCCCAGCAAGTGGTGACTCAGGACATTTAAGTCTTAATTTTTTTTTTCCCAACGCCGCAAAGACGACGCTGCTCCTACTTCTGCTGACAGAGAAGGTGCCAAGATTACGTCTGCTGTGATCACCGCAGAGCTTCTGCTTCCCAGCTTTTGCAACAAGAATCCTCCAGTTCGGTTTGTGCAAGTAGAGCCCCGTTTTCAACTCCGGCGCATCACTTCTCATACAGCAAGATACGTGCGAGTTGCCACCGCGCTACTCTCCGACACCGCCGATGCAACGGGCAAGTTGTTAGCAGGTACACCTTCGGCCTCAGCATACGATGACCTGAAACGCACGGTCCTGCAGCGTTTCGAGCCATCGTAACAAAGTAAGCTTCAACAGCTCCTTTGCGAGGAACTCGGTGACCAACGACAGTCACAACTCCTGCCCCGAATGCTTCAGTCGCTGGTTGGCAACTCTACAAACGGGAGCCAGCTTACAATTTTGCACGCACTGTTCTTGCGGTGCCTCCAACTGTCAGGACGCATGGTGCTGGTGGGTTCCGACAGCACGAGTCCCGATCCGCTAGCTGGAACCGCTCACTGCATATGCGACTGCTCGTCTGAGGCGCAGCTACCTATCGCCGCTGCGAGAGCTTCGTAGCAAGGAAACCAGCTCCTGCACCTGGAGGAGACAGTTGCCCATCTTACCTGTGCGCTGGAGAAGCTGACGATGGGTGGCAACAATGCTGACCAACTTTGTCACAACCATTGGCCTTCACAGTCTTGAAGCGCACCTAGGACGCGCCGCGGCAGTTTTCAGGTTATCACCGTCGCTTTCGCCAACAATAAACATGTTGCTGCAGCCTGCTCTGTTCGTGCACGGGAAACACTCCGACCAGTCGCTAACGGCGGCACGCGACATCGGCCCTCGCGCAAGCTACCTATTGCTCATAGTCGACTGCATCTCTGGCTCCCGCCTCTTCGTCGACACCGGAGCCGAGCTGTCTATCGTTTCCGCCCCGGCTATAGGTCGCCATCGCGCAAGTCCACAGTCACGTTCCTTGCAGTAAACATCGTATGGGCTCTGGTCCATAACGCTAGACATCGGACTCGGGCGCTTGCGCAGATGAGTGTTTATGATCGCCCACGTCAGCTTTGCTTTACTGAGAGCAGACTTCTTCAGCCATTTCAACCTATATTTGAGTGTTCGCAATCAGCGCCTAAAAGATAACATCACATCCCTCGATGTATTTGGCCTGCAGTCCAACCTCACCTCATCTGGCATGCGTACGTTTCAGACGGTCTATACGTACAACACACTTGCTGAGTAGCCGCATCTCACGAAGGACTGAACCAATGCGCTTCCCGTGGAACACAAGCTGACGCATCATATAACCTACGCTGGCCCACATGGCGCCGTGCGTCCACGTAGGCTCGCTCACGGAGATTGGAAGTAGCGCTCTGTGAGTTGGAAAGCATGCTTCAGCACGGCGTTATTTGTCCTTCCTCCAGCCATTGCTATTTACCTCTCCTTCTGGTTTCAAAGCAGGGCAGTGGCGACTGGCTTTCTTGTGGTGATTAATGACGTTCGAATGCCATCACTGCTCCGGATTAATATCCCCTTCCCCACATACATGACTTTGGCGCTCGCCTCGCAGGAACCAAAATATACATTAAGATTCATTAAATTGATCAGTGCGTGCCACTAAATTTCTGTCGAAGCCAGCGACGTTCCGAAGACCACAGTGACTACTCCAGTCGGCCTTTTTGAGTTTGGCCGTATGCTTTTCGAAGGGCACAGGAGTTGTCAGGTGAAGAAATGGCAAAGGCCCAGCAGAGGGCCAAGGTATATTATGATCGGACAGCCAGGGCCCGTCGTTTCGAGGTGGGCGATGAGGTATTGATATTGTCATGTGGTCGTGAGGTCAAAGAACACAGTAGCAATACTGTGAAACACAAAACTAACTTTTATTGGGCGAACCTGTGCCCACAAAAGAGGTTACACTTATAGCACAACGATAGCGCCGAACACGGTCGGCGATCGTCGAAAATCTGATCTGCGGGTGAAGCGCATCGGCTTTTATAGATCAGTCGTCGAATGTTCCAGATTAACTGATGGGACCCGCGTGTCTTGCACAAAGTTCTACACCACTCGTGTCACGCGATGAAATCTGATAACACAAGGTTCGGCGAGAACAGACACGCGGATAGAAGCGTCGATAACTTTCCAGAAACGTCGGATACATGCAGGCGCGTCCCTCACTGTGCGATTACAGTTGTTAAGCGACGAAACGTGGTTGCCCGATAAAGATAAGTACACGTGTCAATATTGCGCACATCGCTAAAAAACAAACTCGACGTGCAGTGGGAGGGCCCAGCACGGTTTGTTCAAAAACTGTCGGACGTTAACTACGTGGTGAGTCTGCCAGGAAAACGGAAAGCACAGCAAGTTTACCACTGTAATTTGCTCAAACACTATAGACAACGCGAAGCAGTGATGTGTATGATAGTAAACGTTCGCGTAGAGCTTCCGGTCGAGCTTCCAGGACTAGGCTCAGTGACGAACGGGGAAGACACCGACCAAGTCATTAGTGACTTAATCAGTAAAGCACCGCTTTCGCCTGAGCAGAAAACCGAACTACACCAGCTCTTACAAGAGTTTCAAGGTCAGTTCTCTGAGAGGCCTGGTAGGACTTCTGTCCTTACTCATGAAATAGAACTTACCACCCCAGAGCCAGTGCGATCCAAGGCGCACCGGGTGTCACTCCGCCAGCGCACTATTATGGAGGCTGAGGTAAAGAAAATGCTACAGCTCGGTGTTATTGAGGCGGGTGAGAGTGATTATTCTTCCCCTTTGATTTTAGTTGAGGTACCGGGCAACGAACCTCGTCCTTGCGTTGACTACCGCAGGCTTAATTCCATCACTAAGGATCAAATTTATCCTATCCCTAACAACGAGGAGCGCCTTGAGAAAGTTAGTAGCGCTCAGTTTATTTCCACCCTAGATCTTGTCAGGGGTTATTGGCAGGTTCCACTTACAGAAGAGGCTAGTAGGTATGCGGCTTTCATTTCACCAATGGGAACATTCCGTCCTAAAGTTTTGAGTTTTGGTTTGAAGAACGCGCCATACTGCTTTTCAAGCCTCATGGACAAAGTGTTGCGGGGACAGGAAGAATTCGCTTTAGCGTATTTAGACGACGTAGCGATATTCTCCGCATCCTGGTCTGAGCATATGGCACACTTGCGGGCAGTGCTAACCCGCCTGCGCGAAGCGGGCTTGACAGTCAAGGCTCCCAAGTGCCAGTAAGCGCAGGCCGAGGTTGTCTACCTCGGTCACGTGATTGGACGGTGTCGTCACCCGTCCAATCGGTAAAGGTGGCCACTGTGCAATAGGTGGCCAATAAAGGTGGCCACTGTGCGAGACTTCTCGCAACCACGCACGAAGACCGATATTCGGTCATTCTCAGGTGTCGCCGGCTACTATCAGAGGTACATCCCCAGGTACTCTGACATCACGGCTCCTCTGACGGGCGCTCTAAGAAAAACAGAACCCCACACAGTCGTCTCGGACGAGACAAGGGAAAGAGCTTTTAGCGCGCTAAAGAGCGCCCTAACAAGCCAGCCTGAGCAACGATCGCCAGACTACACAAGAGGATTTGTTGTTCAGTGCGATGCTAGTGAGCGAGGCCTGGGCGTTGTACTTTGCCAACGGGAAAATGGAGAAGTGGAACACCTCGCCCTGTATGCTTGTCGTAAGCTGACCGGTCGTGAGCAGGCGTACAGCGCCAACCAGAAAGAGTGTGCGTGTCTCGTGTGGGCCGTTCAGAAATTGTCTTCCTACCTAGCCGGCTCGAGGTTTATCATCGAGTCGGATCACTGGCCTCTACAATAGCTGCAGACCATCTCTTCCAAAAATGGTCGCCTCCTGCGCTGGAGCCTCGCTTTGCAACAATATTCCTTTCAGGTGCGTTACAAAAAGGGGAGTCTCAACGGTAACGCCGATAGCTTAAGTCGAGGCCCCTAACGTAGGAATCAAACTCAAAGTTGTTTCTTACTGATGTTTTTCTTCCTGGGGCAGGATTTTTCACATATTGCTTTTGTTTAGTGTTTCAAAGTCATGACGTGCTTTCCAGCGCAATTTTCCAATTTGTGGACGCGTTCTGAGTGCCGCTAGACTACTGTAAGGAACTAGGCAGTAGTATAAGAGGGGAAAGAGCCTGGCATGGCTTAGTGAGGGTTGTGTCGTGCTTGCTGACTGAGCGGTTGATTTTCGGCGCACTCCTAACGCTTGCTGGGAACGAGAACAAAAATGGCAACTCTCCCGAAGTCACTTTGCAGTGCCCTGTGTGAACCTGAACGTGAGAACGAGACCTTCTTTGTGCGCTGCGCTCAAGAAACGCCGAGGGACGACCGACTTCGGTTATGAGCATCATCGAGCGACATCCCTCCGGACAGCGGATGCAGTCCCCTGACCATCGGGATATCCTTCTCCCGGCGGGGCGGTCTGTTGCGTTTCGCCTCCGACGTGCGGTATAGCCGGCGTGGATGCAACGGACGCCGGGGCTTCGTTCACAGCGGCAGACATTTTGGCCAGTTCAGCGCTGTCCCAACGCCTGCTATGCGCGTCCAGGCATGTTTCAATGCCACGTGTCTTCGTGTGTGTGTGAGTGTGTGTGCATGTTGGTGCCCACGGTTGTCAAAGCGCGGCAGCCGGGGGAGGAGCTCCCCAACTGTGAAGCGAGGAGGACTGACCGGTGCCGGCCCGGCGGATGCGTCACTTCTTGTCTCAACGTGTCGGTGCTCTTTCGAGCCGTTCCTTCTTGCCCTCGACTCCAAGAGTATAAAAACAGCTGCCCCCGGACGCCAAGAGAGAGGCTTCGATTTCTTCCGTCGTGTAACGTGGTCTCCCGTCTCTCCACTTCGGTCGACCTGACCGGCCGCTCTTTTGCGATGCTAAAATAAACAAGTTGTTCTGTTAGCAGTCGACTCATCCTTCGCCAGGACCTACGGATGCTTCCAGCTGTGCCCCAGGCCGCCAGGCCAACGCTACCCTTGGGGCTTGCGACCCAGATGCAACAATACTGACAGTGAATGAGTCACTATAAGCGCTGCTGAATAATTTGAAGGAAGCTTTTGAAAAGCGAAGATAGTGGCTGATAGTTCAGCCGGAAATATAGCGGTGAAATCCTGAAGGAGTAATGCATGTTACCAAGATAGTCACTTGGAGCAAATACCCACACGTGTCGAGGTGAATTTATTGCCGATCTCAAGGTGATGATTGTTTCTAAGGCTGCGGTGCATACCTTCCCAGTCAAAAAAAAGTCAAGACGTTTTTGACGGAACGACAGCATTTCTGTGTGCAACGACAAGATTCTTGTTTGCAATGATAGAATTCTTGCTTGCAGCCTTCCGACACCGACATAAATGCTGTTTGCAACGATAGAATACCTGTTTGCTGCCTTCCGTCACTGACAGAAATGCTGTTTGCAACAATAGAATTCCCGTATGCAGCCTTCCGACACGATAGCAATGCTGTTTGCAACGATAGAATTCCTGTTCGCAGCCTTCCGACACCGTCAGTACTGCTGTTTGCACGGCCGACTATAGCTGATGCAAACTGACGGAGCGTCAATATGGCGGCCGCGACTAGATGGGCACTAAAATACGCGTCGCCGAAGCAACGCATTTTAGGTTATGCGCGCCTTTATAAAGGCATGATGTGACACCAAACCCCAAGTATTCGATTAATTGTATCCTCATGACGGATCGATGCTAACGGATTTCTATTGCAAGTCAGCAATGAGGAAGGAAAGATGTCGCGATTGGTTGCCGAGACGTCGTGCTCTTTTAAGCTCGTTCCGGCCTTGATTGTAAACGCGTAAAACAGTCGTACACGCATGTCTTGCTTTATGGCAATGACGAGTCTACGCGTGTATGCATGTATCAGAAAAGTTGCTTCGTCAGTTGGCTTGCATGCGGGTGCACTTCGGAAGATTGAAGCTGCGCGGCAACTAATGCGATCGAGCACCGGTCGAGACTACATCATATGCACGTACAGTCGATGTTATCGGAAGCGTATCAATGTTCGTTCCGCGGAAATCAATAACCGTAGTGAGATTGTATTATGTTTGTATTTGACTGCGTACGGAGCTATCGCGCCAAGTCTGCGTGTGCGGCGGCAGCACATTGAAGCTATCTTGCAGATAGCGTTTTGCCTGCGGCCTTTTTCCTTTAAGGAATGAACGCAAATTTCACTTCAATTTGTGAAGAAGCATGTTTTATATTTTTGAGGAAAAACCAAACATTACATATGCGGTTCAAATTCAAAAGACCCCACTGAACTGTGTAGTTGTGAATGCTACTAATGCAAAAATGCTGTGAAAAATTATGAACAGCGTACACACAACCTGTCACTTGGAAACTGCTCACATACTACTAATGCCTAAATGAGCTGCCAGAGTAGAAAAACTAGTATATTTGAATTACAACCAGTGTTGTATGCAATTCACTCAGTGTGACTTTAGGCACAGGGTAACACATGTAACAAACACAGAAACTAGTCAATTTTGAAATGGCCATTTAATATATAGGCTGCACTAATGAACCACATCAGTGGGTTAAAAATGATGGGTAATGAGATCCCATGTACAACACTTTGTACAAAAAATTACATAAAGCTTTGGAGGCTACAGAGAGAACAATATAGAACAGACTGAGCAAAAAGAACTAAGAAGAAATTAAAGTACAGTAATAAATAGCAGATCAATATCATATAGCGACCATATAATAATTCATACTTGCAGCCAGAGGAGCACGACAGTTCACATGATACAACGTAGGTGCAGCTCACCCTTCCCAAGTAACAGGACAGGCAAAATAAGTCCAACATTGCAGAATGGGAGTAACGCTATTGCAACCTTACAGAAAAGTTTACATTGCACAAAGATAGGGAATTTGTGGGTGCAGACTTAGCTTGGTTTATGTAAAGCATCAGTGAATGGTGACCTCAGGAAAGTCTGCGTCCCATATGCTTAATGATGGTCGAACAATCGCACCTCTGTAATTGAGCAGAGAATCAACTTCCTTCTCATTCAGCTTGCTGCTATGGTCATGTCTTCCTAGGACACTTGTACACCAGTGCTGTCCAATTCTAGCAAAACTAACAGGTCCTACAGAGCATTCAAGGCCAAGCCCTTCGAACATGTCTGGGGCTACCTCGAAATGCTTCAACCAAAGCAACAATTTCCACCGCGAGAGACCACCCAACAATGACCCATGTAGCCATCGACGCACTCCAGGCGCATGTTCGCCATATATCTACAGTCCCTGACCACCATCTCGCTCGCTTGCCTGAGAAAAAACCCAAGACAGTGTTTTCCAGATCAGTTGCGGCTAACCAGCACTCTTTTTCATTGAGGCACTTGCCCGCAACAAGAACGCCATCCCCTCGGCAGTGCTTGAAAAAGCCTCCCGTGTACCTTGCTGTTCCAGAAATAGTGACGAAAGCTAGCATGACCACCACAGCTCTCAAACAAATCACACTGGAACTTTTGCATTGTTCGTACACTAACCGAATCCATGTTTACATGGACGGTTCCGTCTCTGAAAATTCGACAAGCGCCATTGTTATACCGTCTCAGTCAGTTGTCACCAAGTTTAAGGCTTCACACGTAATGACATCTACAGGTTACAAATTGGCTGCTCTTCGCGCTGCTGTTGAAAACATTGAAAAATCACCACCTAACAAATG
Source organism: Dermacentor andersoni (assembly GCF_023375885.2). Taxonomy (NCBI): domain Eukaryota; kingdom Metazoa; phylum Arthropoda; class Arachnida; order Ixodida; family Ixodidae; genus Dermacentor; species Dermacentor andersoni. Next base: position 35,674,459 of record NC_092818.1, read on the forward strand.
GGCAATATTTTGTTATTTGAAAGCAGCTCTCCAGAGCTTGCGAGGTTTACGACGTGGCAATTATGAACAGCTGGTGTCTACAATCAACGAAACTTGCCATTGTGCTTCTGAACGAGGACATGATATCATCTTTCAGTGGCTGCCAGGACATTGTGGCATCGTTGGTAATCACCTCGCCGATGACGCTTCCGGACGTGCGCAGGCTGGCGCACCATCACTCATTATACCTTTATCGAGAGTAGACGCCGCAAGGGATCTTGTCTGTCTCGCTCGAACCATCACGTTAAGTTACTGGTATACACCACAGAACATTGAGTGTCATTTATACAGCCTCGACCTATCACCGAAATTTAAATTACCAACAAACCTTTCACGATGTGACGCAACACTGCTGTGACGGCTGTGGGTAGGAGTAGTATTCACTAGCTCCTACAGCTATCATATTGGAATGGTCCAGCAAGCCCGAGATGCGGCGACGAGGCAAGGCCCCGAAGTCCCCTCATGGGAGACCTGAGCCCGGGTCGTCAAATTTGCCGGATTCAAAATAAAGTTGTTTCCATCCATGGCGAACTCACCTATGTGCACTAAGTGCAAGTGTGAAGAGACCATCAGTCATCTGTGCCACTGTTCTCGCTTTGATAAACAGTGTCAGACTCTCCAGTGTGCCTTGAATAGATTGGACAACAGGCCATTTACAGAAGCAAAGATCTTGGGAGCCTCGCCTCACAGTTCATTAGCCCAGAAAGCAGTTCGAGCTCTTCTTCAACACCTGAAGCCAACAGACTTGAATGCACGATTATAGACATCCTGCACCTAACTTAGTGGGTGTGAAAGTACAGTGTAGACCCATGTTCTCTCTCACTCCTCATTCCCCACCCCACGTGTAGCAGCAAACTGAACTCAGTCTGGTCAACCTCCCTGCTCTTTTTCCCTTCTCTTTCTCTCTACTATGGTCATGCACATTTCCATCATAAGTTGTAGAACAGTTGCAGAGTGCAACATTCATGTCGCTATGCAAATTATGGTTCACTGCCAATCAAAAAACGGCAGTACACTTGACAGGTACTGGAGCCAAAGCACTGCAGTGGGTGGTGTTGACAAGGCAGACCGAATGAAAAGTTACTAAAGGATAAAAGCATGCGTCAACAAGTGGACAATCAGAGTCATCTTTCACCTCTTCGACAATGCCCTCAGCAACTCCTGGGTTCAGTACACGCGGGACGTTCACTCCCTAAAGAAACAGTGGAACGAAATACTCAGATATATGCAGTTCTGCCAATCTGTTGCTAAGACTCTCGTGGCTTACGGGAAGAAGCAAGATGAAACGGAGAGTGAGATTGAAGCCGAGTGGCATCTGCCATCAAAGCAGGCTCGACTGTCTCCTCGAGAACCCCAAGAAAAAAGCACTACCCACTGCTCAATGCTGGCACACACTGCTAGCGCTGCCCGTTGCAGACTACAGGGCTGCGACACGCAAAGTTTTTTTGCACCAAATGTCGGCTCTTCTTTTGCTTCACCAAGGACACAAAGGTGTTTTGAAATTGCCCACATGAAGTGAACACAAGAGCAAAATTTTCGTTGAGCATAGGAATGCTCCTTTTATGTACTTTATTCACTACTTTGCCATTCGAGTTATTAAAATATTTTGCACACGAGTTTGAGCGCAACATCTGCGGTACGTCATTACGTGCGCGCTGGGTGAAAAAAGACCGGGTATCACCCCAGTGTCCAATATATTGGACATCGCGCTGAGCCGAAACTATCAGGGCTGTTGAAAAAATATGTAACACTTTTCCCCTTCTCAACCCTACTGACTTATTCTGGATATTTGGGAAAAATCTGTGCACCAACATACATACCGGGTCTCAGGAGGATATACATTAGCCACTCTGGACAAGTATTTTCTTAAGCCAACCACTACACTGAAACATTGCACCCTTAGCACTAGGTCTACCTTTGTTTCTTGAAAATGGTAACCAACACTAGCTGTTCACCTGTGTTCATTAACAAAGCTAGCAAAGGTACCAAATTTCTCTGTTGTGCCCGTTGTAAAGCCAGTGTGGAGATTACCGTGACTGGATTTATAAACTGCTGCAAAAGCAATGCACTCGACAGCATCAAGGACATTGTTTGGGGTGCCTACGAAGCATCTGACTAAGCTGACTAAGGCAACTTCTCTGGCAGTTCCACCGGGAATGTTGCTGTGGGATAGACCAGAGAGATTTAGTAGCCAAGCTTAGGTTTAATAAAGGTGTGTGATGTTCAAAAACTTGTTTTTCAAAACAATACTACGAGTCAACCTAAATTTGAATTGCAATTTTTCATTTCTCGGTGAGTTCAATATACAGGGGTTGAACTATACTCGTGTTCAACATATTTTCAAGTAAATACGATATATAGACATATAATATGCACGCAAGCTCTGTAACCACTTTTCACACACAGTTTTATTCAGTAAAGGACATCATAAACTCTTTCCCTAACGGTTCTAATAATATGCAAAATTTACTACAGCGTCCAGATTCAAATCTGCAGCTGAGGCTAGATGCACTAATAATTAAAAATGGTGGAATTCACAAATTGCCATTACCTAAGTTCAGCTTCGTCAGACACACTAATGTACACATTGGCTAGAACAATGGTACACATAGATAGGAGCTGTAGACTGGAGAAGCAGCTGTAGAAGGCATCAACAACAGTGCCGAAGTGTTCATAGCTGGCACATATAAACACTGCAGCTAGAACAACATATGTTTATGCCATACATGTTGCCCATTCATTACAGACATGAAAAAGTTTTACCACATTGTGCACAAGTCAATGCATACGAAAAAAGTGCTTGTAAAAATGACAATGTCACTGTCTAGTACTGTGCACAATAGCCACCAAGTGAAGCACATTGCTAAGAATCACATGACTTAGTATCGCAACCATACACAGTTGCAGTAAAACTTCCCCTTGGGCTAGTTGTCAAGACATAGTTGAAGGTACCATGAAAAAAGCAAACAAAAGGAAAAATATGTGGTGTACAAGTAGCAAACAGCATGTGCAAAACATAGCTATCAAAAGTCATTACAAGCTAGTGCACATTAAAAGGACCTCTAAAGTGAAACAATAAATCAGTTTAGACTAATAAAGCATTGTTTGAGAGCTCTGAAGGAAGTCATTTCAAAATAATAGTTTGATTATTAGATGAGAAAATGAAGGTCGAAGTATCAGTATTTGAATTCCAGGCCGAAACCTCGACGCCGATACGTGAGTGTGGCATCAGGGATTCCAAAGTATATGTTTTCGCATTTGGGCCGCGTTGGCTGAGTAAAGGTTCCCAAAACTTGCCATGTTTAATATTTGGTTCATTTAGGACACAATGTAGTCAATCTGTACTGCTATATAATTAAGTAGGCTCTAGAAGATGCCATCAAAATTCATGTCACAGTGACCAGTTGCGGGAACTTCAAGGAGGCGTCGCCACCCATCTTTCATTCTCGCGATTTTTCTGCCTTACCAGGCATCTTATCATGGTAAGAGTGGTGTTTTCAGTGTCGTAGAAAGGTAGTTTACTGATGCAGAAGAAATCATTTTTCTCTTAAGTGTCCCTTTAAAAGTAGACAAATAAAGTGAATTTGGATCGCTGCTACGAACAATCCACTTTTTTACACTAAAAATGGCTGCAATAGGAGTCATCCCTCTTGGTTTACTGCCAAGCATCTGTATCCTAGCAAGTCGAGGCTCACAAATGCATGCTACAAAAATGCAGCAATACTTATCTTTTCTGTTTTAATATTTATTTTAACATGCTTCCTCACTGTCATTTATACCCCTGTTGCACTAGATGCTTTATTGTGAACAGCATTAGCATCGAATGACATTATTTGGCTGCTACACAGCGACACTTAATGCGATTAAAATCAAATTACTTTCACAGTCGAATCAGTTTGAGAAACTCAGTGCCTGTTACTGGGCATCTCCACCATAAGGGGCAAATTTGGAATTTGGGGGCCTTAGTTTACATGTCCAAGTTACATGGACGTATTTGGAGGTGTTGATATGTGCTTGTCTGTATGTGATGCCAGTCTCTGGCCTGTTCCCCTACAAGGTCGGGGTGTGGGCGGCTGTATTGAAGTGAAGCATTCTTTGCCTCTTCCTTCGGCTTTCCCACTGCTGCTGCTATTGCTACTGCTGTCTGCCACACAATGGCGCTAGGGCGTGGTTCAGAGCGTGCGTATACATGACAGTGGCGAGTCAGAGAGAAGAGGGAAAGAGGAAACTCGTTTGGAGCCCACCATGTTGGATGTGCAGAATGCCCTCTGGAGCTCTCTGGGCATTGCCACACCAGTCCCTTGACAGCTGTAATTATCCGTGGTCCCCCTCAAAAGCAGTGCAACTAACGTGCAAGTCCAGAGGGGACATAGAACTGTAGAGAGCAAGAAGAGGCAGTTCCCATACAAGGGGAGGGGGGGAAGGTGACGTGAGAAGGCAAGGAAACCCTACTATTATACGACAGTGGTTGCAGGTAAACGGAATAAGCTTAAGTTCAAGCTATAGTACACGTTTCTGCTATTTCTGAAAAATAAACACAGTGCAAATATCTCAAGTGGACAAATTACACAGGGCGTGCCAGAAGCAGAGCTGCTATAATTAAACTGCACCACAGGGTCCAAGCAACACTACGGAAGTAGTTGACCGTGAAATCAGCACCCGCGGCAGCTTTGCGGTTATGGCATTGCTAGAGGTCGTGGATTTGATGTCGACCGCGGCAGCCGCATTTTGATGGGGGTGAAATAGAAAACGCACATGCACTTAGATTTTGGGACACATTAAAGAACATCAAAATTAATCCGGAGTCCGCCACTACGGCGTGCCTTACAATCCCATTGTGGCTTTGGCACGTATAGGCCCATTATCCAATTCAAGTTTAATACTTCTGTCATCATACAATGTGCCATGTGAGGCAATGACAATGCTCAACCCTTTCAGAGGCTATGAAATATGGTGCACAACAATGTCCCAAGCAAACACCTCTCCCTGTGTATTCTGTGTACTACATACATATGCAGACAAGCAGCAGTGATGAACACAAGGCAATGTTTAACATCAACTCACAACTCTCGTGTTAGACTAAACGTTGAAGAAATTAAGGTTTCGCTGTCAACATCACCAGTAGTTATCGTAAATCAAAACAACCAGCAGAGAAAGCTTCACTTATGTCGATTCCCACAGCGCATGGGATCTGCATATTTTTTGTTTCTCTTTGCTTTTTGATGATGTCATGTAGATTGATTAGGCGTTACTTGAAAGTACCAACTGGTACACAAATGCAAGTCATCGTTCAGTGGTGCCATGTCACTCATATCGTTTTTGTTCAATTTATCCGCTCACTGCTAAGCCCGCTAAGCCTTGTCTTGGCTGTGGCGAGATTCTCAAATAGAAGTTTTATGTTCGTGTCATTTCAGTGAAGCGATGCTCCATATTTATTTCAAAACAGATAGACTTTTCAGACGCTCACACACACCTTGTTCTATTCTTGCAAATTATTTTTGGAACGAGTGCCACCGATATCATGCCTGAATGACACTTACTCTTTCTTGTGTAGCACCACCATGGGTTGAATGGCATTTGTTGCACTGAATGACATTCGAATCTAATGACATTAAAATGACCACTGTGACAAAGGTATTAAGACAGCATCCAGCCATTGCCTATTAAAACTTTCAAGCAAGTGGCATTGTATACCACAACAGCAGCAAAGATGACAAAGGGCATTTTGAATTTGGTTTCAAGCAGCTGCTTTTGTCTGCTGATGCAGCAAAGATATGCTGGCTTTGCCGAGGCTGAGAGCACAAGTGACATGTGGTTAGCAACCTTCTCCAAAAAGTAGAACACCCAGTGGACATAAAGCAATAGCTATGGCCACTCACACCTGCAATCAAGTGTTGTCTTTTGCTCCTTTCACACCCTTTCGCAGCATCGATTCATAATGGCCATGGTCACTAGACGAGGGAAGTCACCTTCAATCAACCTGCCAGTTTGAGCCCTAAAGCTATCGTGCATATTGTGAACAGATGCTTCTTAAGCACAGTCAAGATATGTCGCGTACATTAATTGTGATGAAATAAATCTACTTCAGAAATTCCTTCAGAGAAAATGTTTACTGCATAAAAAAATAAGGACTGAATAAGCATGAACACACAGTACACATGGTTGCAGTAATCTTACAAACCTCCTAGTACAAAAATTGACAAACAAAAAAGAAAATAAATTTCAAAGTGATTTCAACATTGCAACAGTCATTCATATATCTTTTTATACAGTCAATATTAAGGCAAGTTTGAATGTATTAATAATTCAAAAGACATGCAATTTTTAGGGGGAAGTCACCCGATTTCTTAAGAAAGTACATTTGTCTTATTTCTAGCCATACAACACTAAACAAAAGCATATGTATTTCAATACACTGTAAATGTTTTGGGAACATCTGATGCTGGGGCTATTGCACAGTCCACTGCCATTACACAGTTATTCATGTTACTGTGTCAGCTACAGATTTGTCTTCAAGCTTCCAGGCATCTAGATAGTTTTCAATTCCATCCAGAGACCTGCCAGCCTTCAGCCAGTATAATAATGTGCCAAGTACAATGAACATGCACCAATGCAACTCCAACAACTGTGTATCGAAGTCTGAATTATTAGAACATTCCGAATTATTGAAATTAGATAACATATATGGCTTGCTCAAGTCAAAGCTGCGTTTCTCATTATATGAACACACAAATACACATAATCACCACGTGTTTGCTGTCATGCTTTGAATTTGCTGGCTATCACCATGGCGCACTATAGTAACTTCACATTTCATTTCATTTCCTGCTTCATTCAAAGAGCAGTGGACTTCGGGAAAAAAGCCATAGCTTGACTAGCTCTCGAGGCCCACAAGGTTCGTTGACAATGACACCATCAAGCATGTGGTACAAAGACAGGATGCAGAAACATGAAAATTGACTCCAGTAAAAAACAGAGCACTATTGTATTACTAAACAAAAAACACCAAGAAAGACAGCAGTATAAGGTAAACACACAAAACAACAAATAAAATACAAAATTAGGTGTTTGAAGAACAAAACTTTAGAAGAATATATACAGGGATAACAACACCAATTTCATTGTAGAAAATACTGGCTGTAAGGTTAGGTAAAAAGAAAGAAAGCGACGACAAGGTTTTATATACACAAGTGTAAAAAACGGCGACAATATAAAAAAGCATAACGAGACGCTCCCAACTCAGCCCGAGTTGTAAGCACACATTATCAAGATACGATGTTTACTTACAAGATGGTTTCACTACCCATTTCCGCAAGCTACATATTTCACTTTTAACCGTTATTTCCACAAGGATGAGCCAAACCATACAAAAAATGAGAAAAACACTTATTGAAAGAATGCTCGGAGGTCGGCATTGCTGCACCTGTTAATATCAAGGAACGCATCATAGAGGCAGTTCAATAATGCTGGAAGATAATATTTAAGCGTCTGTTGTCCATAGTTAGTCCGTGGTGTGTTAAAAGAGTGTAGTGCCTTGGATTCATGGCGTAACGGGTATGCCGCCGAAACAGTTCTAGATTAGTCGATTCTGACAGAGTTGAAACGTTGCCCAGAATTTCCTGTTTGTAGTATAAGCACAGACATATATCGAAAAGACTGAATATTCACAGTATATTGCTGTCTTTGAAGAATTCTGCGGAGGGGTGATCATAAGGTTTGTTGACGGCAATTCTTAAAGCAGTAGTGTACGGAGAAGTTCCCCAAACTAGGTTACAGTAGTGCAAATGCCAGAAGAAAAGGGTTGCGTACAAGTGACACACCACCACTCTTCAGCTGGAGGAAGCACCAGTGCAGCAGAAACCGGAAGCAGTCCCACCACGAGTCAAGTTCCAAGAATCTTCCGTTGCCCCAGCATCTCGGCCACCGGACAGGGACCGAACAAAGGTCGAGGGTTTGCCCCCTCGAACACATATGGTGCTTGCCTGCGTCTTTTGTAGAAAATAAACCCTGTCTTCTGCCACCAACCGATGAGCATTCCTATCACAGATGGGGCTCGACCCCACATGAACAACTGCTGACAAGGCAGGAGTTGTGAAGCGGATAAGTTTTTGAAGTTAAAGCCATGGCTATAGGAGGAATTCACTATGCCATCAAGCTTTTCTCTGGCAAAATCATGGGTATCGAAGATCCAGCATCTCGACTTTTCCTTCGTGGCAAATGACATCAGCAATGGAGCGAAGCAAAGAAATGGGCACTTCTCCTCTGGCTTTGTGGGGCCGACACTTTCGAGACTGTGTACACACCGGTCACAACGAAGACCCCGGAAGAAGTGAACCAATGATTTAGCGACACTTCTCCGGCTGCACATGGACCTCAGGCCCTGCGAGCTTTACAGCCGGTATGTGTTTCAAAGATGTGACCAAAGGCCGCATGAGTCGATCCGCAGCTACATTGCAGCCCTCATAAACTTGACAGCCAACTGCAGCATTGGAGTGCTGCCAATGGCTGCAACATTGACGTCACCTGACAGCCAAACTTGCACTTCAGCAGCAAACCCAACCTGCTACCACAACATGTGATGCTCTGTGACAGATTTGTTTGCAGCATGCGGGACAAACATCTTCAGCAGAGACCGTTCGTGGAAAAAGAGCTTACATTCTAATGCACTCTAGACTTAGCCTCATCAGCGGAAAGTGTGTCAAGGCATCAGTGAGGATTTGAGAAAGTGGCGAACTCAGGGGAAATTATCAGCATGGCGCAAACCAAGCAAGGAAGCGAGAATTCATCAGACCTAAATTGCCATCGATGCGATGATTCACACTGCCCTGAAACATGCAAATTCAAGACAGCCGAGTGCCCCTTCTGCGACAAGAAAGGTCACATCGAGAATGCCTTCATTTCAAAAGAAAAGAAAAACAAGTGCCAACCCCTACCTGGCAGCGAGTCCTGCTATTAGCTACAGTCAGCGAGTGGACGAATACACTCCTCCAAATTCCTCACGGACTTGAGGATGGAGGCGAAGCTGCTCCAGTTTGAGGTAGACGCAGGTGCAGCTTGCTCCCTGATAACCGACGACAAATACCACGAAACGCAGAATAAAAATGCTCTCCGGCTTGCAAGCAAGCTGCTGGACTTTCACACATGGTCAGTTGAAAAGATATGCATCCTGGGCTCTGCGCAAATTCAGATCAAGTTCAAATAAAAGAACTATGTGCTGCTGTTGCTGGTTATGAAGGGCACCAAGTGCAACCTTCTAGGAAAAGCCTGGTTTTCGGCGCTTCAATTTCAGGTGAAAGGGATCAATTACATAGGAGAGCGATGTCGGAGATTACAGAGGTTCTCGGACGGCCCCCAGATGTATTCCAGAAAGACATCTGGAGCTACACAGCTCCCTTGATTCACCTGGGAACCAAAAATGGCGTGACTGTGAACGTTTGCAAGTGTCCAGTTCTGCTGGCACTGCAAGGGCCAATGGAAAAGCAGCTTGATCTTCTACAGCAACACGGTATCCTAAAACTAACGCAGCGTACCAAATTGGCAACCACACTGGTTCCCATTGAGAACAACGACGGGACACTATGTGTCTGTGGTGACTACAGGAGTATTGTTAACGCAGCAGTGAAGAAGGCATCATACCCGCTAGCAACTGCGGATGAAGTGTCCACAAACCTACATGGCAAAACCCCCTTCTCAACACTGGATATATATCAAGCATATCAACAACCTAAAGTCGAACAGCAGCACTGCTCACTGTCAACACAATAAAAGGACTGTTCAAAGTGAAATGCCTCCCATTCAGAATTTCCACCACACCAGCTACCTTTCAGCACCTGATAGAAACAATGTTGGCTGGAATTCCAGGGGCAAGTGTTTAGCTTGATGACATCATTGTTAATGGGAAGGGTGGAAATGGGCATGCACAGCGTCTGAATCAGGTTCTGTTGAGGCGAAGTGAGAGAGGCCTTTGCCTCAAGAAAGAAAAGTGCCACTTTGGAATCGCGTCAGTTGAGTATCTTAGACATCAAATTGATGCCACGGGTGTTCATACCACCGAGAAAAAGCTTGAGGATATGCTTCAAGGACCCAAACCATCTGACAAGACATTGCTAAGAACTTTTCTGGATCTTATTTCATTTTACGAATGACCACACTTTAGAGGACAGAGCAACAGCTGCTGAATTGTATAGGCTTCTATAAAATAACACACCCTGGAAGTGAGACAGCAAGCATCAAGCCGCTTTCGAGGCGCTTAAAGAGGCGATACACACATCTACAGTACTCGTTCACTACAAGATGAAGCCCCCCTTTTTTTTCGTGGATGGATCGCCATATGGTGTCGGCACTGTCCTCGCTCAGGAAGATTCTCTTGGCTGAGAGGCATCCATTGTATTCCACTGCGAAAACGGTGACGCATTGAAAAGTACTCCCAGCTCGACAAAGGTCTGACAGCAACCTATGGCATGTCATTTTCATAAGTACATCGCTAGCCAGCACATGACCATAATAACAGGTCACCAGGCACTGACTGAAATCATAGGTGAAACAAAGCAAGTACGCTGGGTCCTTTCTGCAAGGATTATGCGATGGTGCCTGAAACTAGCAACATACCATTACAAGTTGGTGACAGGCCTAGCTGACAGCACCAAAACACCGACGCTCTCAGCAGACTTCCAATACTGGCACAAGCTGACGAGCTTTATTGCCCGGGAGGAGTGCTCGTGTTAAATACCATGCCCAGCTTGGAGCTTTCACCACATGAACTCGTGCAACTGACCGAAGAAGACTTGGTTTTTCCCTCGGTGCTGGAGGCCACTCAAATGGCCGAGTGAATAAACTGGCAAAGGAAAGGTGTTCATCCTACAGGAACTTGAGACAGAGCTTTCAATGCAAAAGGGGATGCCTTGTTAGAGGCTCCAGGCTGGCAATTTCAACAAAGGTGAGAAATGACCTTCTTGAACTCGCGCATGAAAACCACTGTGGAATTGTGGCCCTGAAGGCATGCACATGCAGTCAGTTTTGGTGGCAAGGCTTTGACACAGACATCTAAAGGCTTGCTAAAAGCTGTGCAACTTGTCAACACTTCAGGGCACCAACTAGGGCACCGGTCTCCGAATGGGAATATGCATTAACGTCTTGGGACACAGTTCACAGAAACTTTGCTGGCCCTGTAAAAGGCCGAATGCTGTTCATTGTCGAAGCATACAGCAAATCGTTCGAAATGTGCTCTATGCACAACATACAGTCTGCCACATTTATTGAAGAAATCCTGAACCATTTCGCATTATTTGGGCTCCCAAAAAGCTTGCGAGGATAATAGACCTTCCTTCATTTCAGTAGAAGTTGAGAGTTTCCTAAAGAAGAATGGGGTGACATATGCAACAAGCGCACTGTGTCATCCTCTAATGAATGGTCAAGCAGAAAGTATGGCTTTTGAAACGAAACGAGCATTAGCCAAAAACAAGGACAGAACATTCCTGTGTAGGCTGGCCCAGTTCCTGTTAAAGCAACACACCACTGTCTCCACATTAATGGGCAAACAACCGCTGCGGTTATGCTCGGGCACGAGCTGTATACAGCACCCATGCATTCAGCTCCAAGCAAAAGGGAACAAAACCCATACCAACTGTATATGCAACACAGTTTCGACAGCACTCGTTGCAGGACAAGCATATTTCTTTAGAAACTTCGGAGGCAACCCGATCTGGACGGTTTTGGAAAAGCTAAGGCACGATTCAGGGCACGTAAAGGCCTTAATGGTTTAGTACGACGACAATGGGATCACATAAAGCCCAGTGTTTTGAGACACAGCACAGAAGGTTCGTCTATACAGGATAACAACTGTACACTAACCGCAATCAGCATGCTGCTCCCACAAACCTATATATTGGAGAAAGTACACACGGTTAAGTTGTAGTAGCCTGCTACAGTTCGACAGACGACACACGTTGGAATTTATAAATACAACTACTCGACCTTAACAATGGCTCTACAACTCACTTCCCAGAATTTAAATTATTCAAAGACACCCGTACCTGCAATCTTGAATTATGGAATGAACCTTCAAATTTCGATTTAGTTCTTTTCTACCTTATTAGGTAACTCAGATAAATATGAGATGTTACCAACACTTAAGAAAAGACACTGAAATGTTATGTCGTCAACACAATACAATAAGTGGTTCTCAGTTGGAGGTGGATGACGGCACTGCAAAATGTGTGGCACATCAAATGCACTGGATGTAGTAAGCAGTTGCTGGCAGTGAAAGTACATAGTGCCTGAAACAACATAAATGGCCAAAATATAACAGTACATGCCATCGGACATTTGTACATAGGAAGAGCAGGTTTTTCTTGGCACAGAGTACCGGAACTGTGAATGACAATCGGGCCAACCTGGCACCTCAAATACTTGCACAGTTGTGAGAGGGTACCAAATCGTGAAATGAAAAGTCTTTTCAGATTTTCTAGAACATCATGAATTGGTCGTGCCTGCCCAAGAGCACATGTCTGAAAGCATCTCTTATATGTGTGCTCCAGCTCCTTCTTTGCAGACAAAAGATAAGACGGAAGTTCTACTTGTGCTGAAGCAGTCCGGTAGGACTGGTGCATGATGCACCGTTCAGCTATTTCAACAGGCACATGCTTAGCAGCTGTTACAAGCTGGAGTGCCTTACCAATGCCATCTTCAAATGGAAATGCCGAGGTACCCCAATGAGGCCCAAACATCCGTGCCGACTTTGAAAGATGCAACATATGATCCATGTTAAATGTCATTGCACTTTCTCCGTATTGCTTTGCAGTCTGCTTAACAAATGCTAACAGTAACTTTTCAGCAGTACAGATTTCAGCTTCTATGTCAATGCCTTTCAACAAAAGAAAGACTGCTTGTGTAAGAAGTGCAAAATGCGTCACATAGGCTCGTGGATGTATGCTGGACACACATGGCAGACAATAAAACAAAAGCCAAGAGCGCCATTCAGCCACCTTCCAATATGCCCGGTCTGATAAGGGCCGTCCTGACCTTGAGAAAATTATAGGTGGCCTTAGTGAACGTAGTCTTGCATCCACAAGCTTCAAATACCTGCCTATATACCACGAGGAACCAGTACACGACAGCCACAATTCAGTGATCTGCTTGGTAACGCCTTCCAAAACACAATGCATATAGTCAGGTGGAAGCCCCAGAACAAGATCAAGGCCTTGCCACTTGACCAGAGTTGATGGTCCCTTGATACCACAGACAGGTTCCTTACGCTGTGCTGCTTCAACCATTCCTTTGAGCACACCACTGTGAGTCCTGTCAGGGGCGTTCTGGCTGTTGAAAGGGTACTTCATTGTGCCTGCAGGCAAAGCATAATTTGTACTAAGCATCAGAATGATATCTGCATTTAGAATGTTAAGTTGGACACTGCAGTGAACATATAAAAGATTTTAAAACACTTCCGAGTAAAACATTTCACAGATAGCCCTTATGCAAAATTGATGGCATCTCTCAGCAGCGCAGAAGTGGCGAAAAGTTGCGATGTTGCAGTACTGCACCCACCACTAAGTGGAGGGTCCTGTGTAGGACAGTACAAGACTTGTGGTTTGCATGAGTCATGCAAGATAGCTCTAACATTTCTCGGGTTCATCTTTGATTTTGACTAAAGAGGTAACGAAATAGAATTTTCGGGTACAAGCTAGAAACAAATGATGCAAGTATTCTTTCTTGCACATATATATCGCGAAACAAAAGCAACCAGCATGAGCAGCACTTTATCCACAACCTATTTTGCAAGATTTTCCATCAGTATGCAGTTACTGTTAAAGTAAGATATGATTGATCTAACTACATTATTCATTTTTTATGCACAGAAACGAACGCTTACCATTTTTGGCCATTTATGATCGTGACAAGTTTCCTTGAAACAACTTACAGTTGCACAACGTCCTGGACTACACATAATTAAGGCATGAATTAACACTGTCAACGGCAGTGCACTGTATTGTTTGGAGTGGCCCATGAGCATTGCCGATTAAAATTTAAATTTTGACAATACACAATCACTCCAGTGCAAGTGGTCTTGTTAGGGCTACTTGGCATGGCTCAAGATTACTGCAAGTCTTGGATGGTCCTAGGCGGGTTCTTTCAGCTTTGTGATGGGTACATTCCTACAATATGGTGTGCCAATTTTGTGTAAGGTCTATAACGCCATTGCCCTGCAGTTTCTGTTCGAAGAGAAACTTAGAGGTAAGCTTCTGTGGCTTGGACCACAGCTGTGAACAGAAGCATAGCTGTCAGGCACAAAAAAGAAGCCTGCGCACAGATTTCACAGAAGCAGATGGCAGCAAATCATGTTACTACCCATGCCACAGTGCAAGGAGTGTCAAATACTATTTAGAAAAACGCATGTCTGAATGGCAAAAAAATGCAAAAGCTGTCAAAGGCCAAGAAAAACTGCACTACACACCGCTGCTCTGTGTAATGCATCATGAATTTGTGCTTGCCTTTTATGCTACTGACCTTGAATGAGAAACAACACTCGCCCTATGGCAACACTAAAATCAGTGTCTCCTTACTTTTTTTCTTTCCATTAAACAGCAGAATTTTTTGCCAGTTTTTTAAAGAGAGAAAAAAAAAATTGCACTGAAAAGTGATGCATGTGAGCTGAACTGCCACAATTTAGTCCAAGCTTCAAATAGTTTCGCTGTTTTTCATGTTTGTATTGCTGTTTTCTAGATTTATAAGTACAGCAGTCAGCCAACTTGGAAAAGCTTTCTGTAATTCTTCTGCAGTATCCTGCTAAGGACACCTTCTGCACAAACTTGTCATCACATGCAGGCACACCCCTTTGCTGCTGTTTGCCAATGACAAATGCGACATCATTAAGGTATTAAAATTGTCAGATTTGCAACAAAGGTTAAAATAATTATTGGGAAAATGACCGAAGGTTAGTGACCGCATAATTGCATTATAATATAGTATAAAAAGTATGCAGTCAATATAAGATACATCATGCATAGTCAGCCAAGGCTCCTAATGCCCCAAAGAAAACAAAAAGCAGAATGGTACGGGGATAGCTTTGTTAACTACTAGAAACCTTGCTCTGTATGTTAAATACAGTAAGGAGATTTGACAAGAGCTATTTGGTATTCTTCAAATGTGCAGCGCATGCACTAAAACAAAGATCAGAGAAACATCCAACCCACAAAGCTTTCTTGACAGCGTGTTTTCATTTGTGCACAATACATTCGAAGCATACTAGTATGCATAAGCAAAGAGCACACACTGTTTTTCTCATAGACTTGACAATAGCTGTTTGCTGTTTAACTGAGTTCACTTACCATCTATAGTGATGCCTTGCTCCAAGCACCAGCTGCACCCAAAATACCCGTTGTACTGCTTCTTGTTCAGGATAGCGGCTCTTGCTGGGGAGTCCACACAACACAAAATAACATGCACTGCTGACTCAATAGTTCTTCCAGCGTGTGACCACACCAGCTTTCCGATGTAGTTGACTTCTTCAACAAACTGTTTCATGAAGAGGTGCATAGGTGGGTGAACATGTGAATACCACACACCTGAAATTAGCACATTTTGCCACCGAGTTAAAACTGGGAGTTCATTAACCATCACTTGGATTGGCCATATAGAGTTTTTACTCGCATCGAACACAGGCGCCCCATCAGTGTTCATGGTCAAAGTGATGTCGCTCCATGTCATGTTCTTCTGCTTTCTAACACTGCGGTAAAGAATGCCATCCGTGATGTTACAGTAGACACCCGACACATGAGCAACAGATGCAATCTTCTGGAAATTGGAAAGCAAGGTACTGCCAACCTGTTTCAATAGCACCAGAAGCTGCTGCTTAATGTTAAACATTAGGAAAAGCTTGCCGAATTCATTAAATTTTGCAGCTTCTTCTCACTGCTGCAAGAAGCACAAGTGATGGTGTCTTCACCTTTGACATCGCTGTACTTTCCCAGGTATTGATCGCAGTTCTGGCAGTATAGGTGCATCCTTAATGCTTCTTTTCTGTTCTTCCACAGCCTCCTCACAGAATATGTGGCGCATGGCACAACTTGCACCCCAAACAGAGCATTTATTAAAGTAAGAAGCTCTTGTAGTTGTGTCCATGTGAGGCCAGAAGTAACAACATATGCCAGCACAAGGAGAAGAGCCTGTGCTTTTGTTGTTGTCTGGTTTGGAAGGTACTCCTCTGAAAGCTTTGTGAAATACATGTCAAACTCGTCATCTTCAAGGGCTTCATGTTCGCTTCCTTCAGCAGCATTCTCTGGTTCACTCTCTGCATCATCTTCATTGTTCAACTCGAAGGCAGAACTGCATTCATCCCTACTGCCTATTTCATTTGCAGATTCGTTAGTACCTTCTACGTTGCTGACGCAGGCACTTGTGCTTTCACGAGCATAAATTTCAGAAGCAAGATCAGTCTGCCCAAGATGATCTGCTTCATTCTCGTTGGGATCAATGTTAGTGACATCCGCGGAAGGGCTGCTCAGGTTTGCCAGATTCATCTGAAAGAGCAAAGAAATAAATTTTATCTTCTAGGGATAACACTGACGAAACAAGTGTCGCAGTCACAAGACACATACATAGGGCATAGTGGTAACAGTAAGATTACCTCTCCTATGCAAAGCCAGTTCATTGATTAAAATTCAGTGCAAACAAGAACCGTGTTGTTCTACATACATATTTAATTGAATTATGGGTGCGACAGTGTACGTCCCAAGGAGCAGCAAGGTGTAGGGGTCTCTCCATTTCAGAATGTTTCTCTTTACAAATAGCAATGTTTGCAGAATTTTACCTCAGTTTACCAACCGTACCTCAGTTAAAGAAACCCTGTGAAAATGTGCTCCCTATTAATTCGCCTATTCTGTCATCAGCCACCTCTGGCCAAGTCCTTTTTGCAAGCACCGTGCCTTGTATTTACAAATAGTGTTGGCACGGTATAGCAGGTCAGCGTAGGTCTAAGCACAAGGGTCAGAAGTAATTATGACAGCCAATTATGTGCCAAGAAGTGATGCCAATGTAACCAAGTATTGTGTTTTTGTAGCATCTCCCGTTGCTGTCTAAGTCACTTTGTTTCATGAGCATCATCACACCCTTCCTGCACTTTATAGCAACAAATGTGGACGTCAAGAGGAAATCCGCTAAACATGGCTTGCTATATGTAGCGAGCTATTGTACCATGTTTAAAAGTTAAACCATGCAGATGCAATATCCATGTGTCCAAGTGTTCAACTCTGCACATAGTTTGTCGTACTCACAGTAATGCCTACCACAACAATGCTCCTTAAAGAACCAATATTTCACTGGGTTATTGAAATAGAAGCGTTGCAATGTGTCTACATGCTCAATCTCACAAAAATCCATTTCAATTAGTATAGATGCCTAATACTGCATAGAAAAAAAAGGAAAGAAGTTATCCTGCCAGCAGTTGCAGAAAACATTCATCACATGCAGCACAGCGCATTAAAGTGTGTCTCCCTCCAAGCCACTGAATTAACAAGTCAGTAAAATTGCATAATTCAATGTCAGTAATAACTGATACTGAAATTTGGAAACAATACGCTAGCTACACGATTAGGATACCTCGTGAACTTCGTTCTGAGAGAAAACTGATCGCTAAAGTTATGTGCGGCGGCAACCGTGACTCGATCGGGGCACGTTGTAACGAAACCTCCTTGGCTGTAACCCCACTCAGAAGAAACGTGCGCATCCCGATCGAGTACCAGCACGAAACAATTCTCACTTTCCTCGCTTCGAGACCGATCGATATGCGGGCAGCACTCAAGACAGCGTTTTTTGCACAAATGGCTCGGAAAGCAGACCGACGTCTCTGACGCGTTACAGTTTGCCCCTCTTGCAGTACAACTCATTACTGCTTTTTGTTAATCGCAGATTGGAATAGTGAAAGTTACAACGACACGTACCTGACTTGCAGCAGTGTATGACTTGGCTCTTTTCAGCACGTACTCTCGAGTTTGCCGTGGCACTTCAACGTTCTAGTCCGGCTGCAGGTACTGCCTGTAGCGTTTCTGCTGATTTTGGGACATTGCTAAAAGTTCGAAAGCCCAAACCTTTCGCTGTGGTGAACACCGCGAGGCAGTCCAATGTGACAATGTAAGCGTGAGCAATTACAGCCAAAGAACTCGTAAGCAAAAATGTTACTGCTTGAAATGCGACTCGCAGCCTGCACATCGGCCGCTGTGAAAATCTGTAACTGCTTATCCATACCCGTAACTTTGGTTAAAGCTAGAAACACTAGACATGGCTAGAGTGACCTAGTGAAAGCATTGTTCAAGAAAAATGACGAATTGATTAGATGCTTGTTTATTGTGAATCACCTTATAAATAAAGGGTTCGGAAAACCGCCTTGAAGGGTTGCGGCATACACATACACGTAAAAAAACATGGAACGCACGCATGCGTATACGAATGATTGACTGATTGAATGTTTTACTGATAGGATAGCGAAAGGGTAAACGCCCATTTGTCCTTCTGTTTCTTCTTATAAGGTTGGTTATGCTAGCACAAGATTCGCTCTGACCAATCTAGTGCGAAACGACAAAGGATCCGGAAGAGAGATTCTGAATATCGCAGCCGAGAAGATTCTATATTGCTACGGCACAATATGTGCGATCACGAAAGGCCAGCAGTGTGAAGACGACGACGACGATTAGAAGCTAGCGCGGGCTGTTGCCTCTTGGCCAAGCGCAGCGTATTTTCCTTGTAAATATATTTGTACATAGCTTTTCGTCTGCGTCTTCCTACGTAACATATCTGGTGGAGGTGGACGTTCCCCGTACCTCGTCACGGAGCTTCGCAGTGGACGGTACGTCGAGCCTTCCTTAATGGCTCCCGGCGACGACAACCCGACTCCGCCGGCTCCGACACCTGCTGCCACTTCGACGACCTACATCACTCTCCCCGCTCCCCGTGATCCTGGCGTATTCTCGGGCCAAGATTGGGAAGACGTCGATGACTGGATCCGCCTGTATGAACACGTCAGCCGCAATAACCGGTGGGACCCTACTATTATGCTCGCCAACGTAGTCTTTTACCTCGGTGGCACACCTCGAGTTTGGTATCGCACGCACGAAGATGAGCTCACCAGTTGCGATTCACTTAAGACACAGCTTCGAGACTTGTTCGGCAACCCCTACGGTCAACAACTTGCCGCGCAGAAGGCGCTTTCCGGCCGTGTGCAGACGTCAACAGAGCCCTATGTCACGTACATTCAGGACGTCTTGGCTCTGTGCCGCAAAGCTGACACCCACATGACTGAGTCAGACAAGGTTTCCCACATCCTCAAAGGCATTGCCGATGACGCCTTCAACTTGCTCGTTTGCAACTACGTAGCCACGGTGGATGCTGTTATAAAAGAGTGCCGCCGCCTGGAACTCGCCAAAAGCCGACGTATTGACCAGCAGTTTTCCCGTCTGCCCAACACCCCAGCGACATCTTCCTGTGCCGACGCTCCTCGTCCCAACAACACTGCCAATGTTACCAGGATCGTCCAGCGTGAGATCGAGGCCGCCTATCCGGCTGCCTTCGACTCCAGTCCCACCAACACATCTGCAGTCACGGTCTCACTGATCCAGGCAGTTGTCCGCCAGGAGTTTGAAAACATGGGTCTTCACACCATCTGCTCGGCCCATCGCCCTGATACGCGCCCGGCTTCTTCGATTTCGCCCCGTCCCGCATCTTCTTACCCACCACGTTTCCGCAACCCATCTGAATGGCGCACTGCTGACGACAAGCCTATTTGTTTTCACTGCCATCGAATCAGGCACATTTCTCGGCACTGTCGTAGTCGCTGGAGTTCCCCGATCCGGTCTACTTATACTGCCTACTCTCGCCCCTCAGGTGGCCTTTCTCGTCCCTATGCCGCACGCTCCGATAATGCCGCCACTGATTCTCCTGCAACGAACCGCCCCTATTCTCGTTCGCCTTCGCCCCAACGACGGCAATCTCGCTCTCCCCAGCCCCGTCGCTCCTATTCGCCGACTCCCTTCGGACGCCGCTCCCAGCCGGAAAACTAGACGATGCAGCGCCTCGAGGTGACGCTGCATTGCTCCCTACGCCGCCAAATCCTCTGCTGACTTTGCCCACTCATCTGAACCTTCTTGACGTGCAAGTCGACGGTGTTTCTGTGTCTGCTCTCATAGACACTGGGGCGCATTTGTCCGT
This sequence comes from Dermacentor andersoni, assembly GCF_023375885.2. NCBI lineage: Eukaryota > Metazoa > Arthropoda > Arachnida > Ixodida > Ixodidae > Dermacentor > Dermacentor andersoni. The sequence goes on from NC_092818.1 coordinate 35,694,691, forward strand.
AATGAGCGCTGACCTTCGTATCCGGCTCAAGAAAATTATCACGCCCGCCCCGACGCCTGTTGTCCGTGTCGCCGATGGCGGAACAGCCCCCGTATTTGGTATGTGTACCGCCCGCGTCTCCTTCGCCGATCGCTCAACAATCGTGCTATTCACAGTCATCGCCCACTGTCCCCACGACATCATCCTCGGCTTAGACTTCCTCTCCGCACATTCTGCTCTCATCGATTGTTTCGCCAGTACTCTCCGCCTTGACCTGCCTGTTCTGGATCCTGCTGAACCACACCCCAGTCGCCCCAGTTCCGCCGACTTCGTTCGCTTGCCACCTTCGGCACTGACCTACGTTGACCTAGTGTCATCTCCACCAGTCCCCGACGGTCACTACATCGCGGCTCCTATGCAAGACGTCCTCCTTACACACGGGATCACAGTACCCCATACAGTTTTATCTATTACGGCGAATTGCGTCTGCCTGCCCGTGGTCAACTTTGGCTTGACGACACAAGTGCTGCCACGTGGGATGTCTTTGGCCCAGCTTTGTTCATTTGAGGATCACTCAGTAGCATCCATTGCAGTAGACGACACTTCATCCGATACTCCTCTACCATCGCAGTCGACAAATTGTACCGTCGCTGACTTACGGAAATTGATTGCCCGCGACTTGCCCTCCGAGCACGCTCGTGAACTCTACCGCGTTCTGTTTTCCTACCACGATATTTTGCACTTTAAGGATCGTCCTTTAGCCCAAACTACAGCTGTCAAACATCGCATTAATACCGGCGATGCCCCTCCTATTCATCGCCGCCCGTATCGAGTGTCACCAGCTGAGCGTCAAGTCATTCACGCAGAAGTTCGCAAAATGCTTGCCAAGAACATTATTGAACCGTCATGTAGTCCTTGGGCGTCCCCGGTTGTGCTGGTAAAAAGAAGGATGGCTCATGGCGCTTTTGCATGGATTATCGGCACCTTAACAGGGTTACCAAAAAGGACGTGTATCCCCTACATCGGATTGATGACGCCCTTGACTGCCTCCACGGTGCTCGCTATTTCTCCTCTATTGACCTTCGCTCCGGCTATTGGCAGATTGCCGTGGACGATCTCGACCGCGAGAAGACTGCCTTTGTAACACCCGACGGTCTTTATCAATTCAAGGTGATGCCATTCGGCCTATGTAACGCTCCTGCCACTTTTGAACGCATGATGGACTCCCTTCTTCACGGTTTCAAATGGTCCACGTGCTTGTGCTACTTGGACGACGTTATCGTATTCTCCCCAACGTTCGCTACGCACCTCGAGCGCCTCTCAGCAGTCCTGGACGTTTTTCGGCGAGCCGGTCTGCAACTCAACGCATCGAAGTGCCAATTCGGCCGTCGCCAGATTACCGTCCTTGGACATCTCGTTGACGCGAACGGAGTGCAACCGGACCCAGGCAAGATCCATGCTGTTACGCACTTCCCTGTTCCGAAGTGTGTCAAGGATGTGCGCAGCTTCATCGGCCTTTGTTCGTACTTCCGCCGTTTCGTGAGGAATTTCGCCGCCATAGCACGACCACTAACCGACCTTTTGAAAAAAGACGCTCCTTTCCAGTGGGGCGATAACGAGGCCTCTGCATTCTCTCATCTAATCGACATTCTCACAACGCCTCCAGTTCTGGCCCATTTCGATCCTTCTGCGCCTACCGAAGTCCGTACTGATGCCAGCGGTCACGGAATTGGAGCAGTACTGGCACAACGCCAGCGTGGCCACGACCGTGTTATCGCTTACGCCAGCAGGCTCCTCTCACCCGCGGAGCGCAACTATTCCATCACTGAGCGTGAGTGTCTGGCCCTAGTTTGGGCGGTTGCGAAATTCCGCCCATACTTATATGGCCGATCCTTTTCCGTTGTCACAGACCATCACGCGCTTTTTTGGTTAAGCTCATTGAAAGACCCTTCATGAAGACTTGGTCGCTGGGCCTTACGCCTCCAAGAATATTCGTTCTCTGTCACCTACAAATCTGGCCGACTACACAAGGACGCTGACTGCCTGTCTCGCTACCCGGTAGACGAGCCTGACGACGCCGACAGTAGTACCGCCGACGGCATTTTCTCTGTGTCTGCCTTCGCTAACACCGCCGATGAGCAGTACCGAGACCTATCGCTGCGAGTACTCATCGAGCGTCTGCGCTCTACACCTACCGACGCATCCGTTGGCCGATATGTCCTCCAGGGCGGCATTCTGTACCGAAGGAACTTCCTCCCTGATGGCCCTGATCTTCTTCTTGTCGTGCCAAAGCATCTACGACAGACTGTGCTCTTTGAGATGCATGACGCACCCACTGCAGGACATCTTGGGGTAACCCGCACGTACGACCGCGTCCGCCGCCGCTTCTATTGGCCTGGTCTCGCTCGCTCCGTTCGACGCTATGTTGCTGCTTGTGATCCCTGCCAGCGTCGGAAGACACCTCAGGTGCTACCTGCCGGTCATCTCCAGCCGATCACCGTCCCTGTGGAACCGTTCTTTCGTGTTGGATTAGACCTGCTCGGTCCCTTTCCCACGTCATCCTCTGGGAACAAATGGGTAGCCGTCGCGACTGATTACGCCACCCGATACGCTATCACTCGGGCTCTCCCTACCAGCTGCCCAGGACGTCGCGGACTTTCTCTTGCGTGACATTATCTTGCTTCATGGCGCCCCGCGACAGCTGCTTACTGACCGCGGTCGAAACTTCCTCTCGAAAGTTATCGCTGACATTTTGCGTTCCTGCTCCATTCAACACAAACTGACTGCTTCATACCATCCTCAAACCAATGGCCTGACAGAGCGGTTAAACCGTACTCTTACCGATATGCTGGCCAAGTACGTTTCCAAGGACCACCACGACTGGGACATTGCCCTTCCTTACGTAACATTTGCGTACAATTCTTCCCGGCACGACACCGCCGGATTTTCTCCCTTTTATCTACTGTACGGTCGCGAACCTACCTTGCCCCTAGACACGGCACTTCCTCCTGCTGCGGTCTCAACAAGCGAGTATGCGCGCGACGCCATCGCCCTCGCCGACCATGCACGCCAGCTTGCCCGTGCTCGACTTACGGCCTCACAGACCACTCAGCAGTGTCAGTACAGCGCCCGCCATCGTGACGTACAGTTTTCACCTGGTGCGCTCGGGCTCCTGTGGTCGCCCTCTCGTCACGTCGGACTTTCAGAGAAGCTTCTTTCGCGATACACAGGGCCCTACCGCGTGCTGCGCCAGGTGACGCCTGTGACTTACGAAATTGCTCCTGTGGGCTCAACGTCGTCCTCTCTTGTGGCATCTAGTGATGTCGTACACGTCAGTAGGCTCAAGGCCTACTACACTGCTTCCGAGTCCGATCTTTAGTCGCTCCGGGACGGCGCTTTTGCAGCCGGGGGTAGTGCTACGGCACAATATGTGCGATCACGAAAGGCCAGCAGTGTGAAGACGACGACGACGAATAGAAGCTAGCGCGGGCTGTTGCCTCTTGGCCAAGCGCAGCGTATTTTCCTTGTAAATACATTTGTACATAGCTTTTCGTCTGCGTCTTCCTACGTAACAATATCTTAATTTTACTCGTGCTTGCTCGTGAATTATCAAGCACATGCACGTATGTCAGACAAGCAAGTGGCTAGATTAACTTTATTTTGTGCTTTGTCAACTGATCCAAGCATAAACGACGTCCCTGCATATTTTGCGCGCAGTGCTACCACATCTTGGTGTTGCAGCACATTTGTAAAAGCGGCGTGCACAGCCTACACGTTCAGTAAACCACCGCCAATTAGCCATCAAAACTCTGATCCGTGTTGTAGAAGTTGCGGGCGGCTATATTCTCTCAACGATATATGAGTGAGTGAGTGAAATAACCTTATTAGGTCCAGAGAAGACGCAGGGGAGACCCCGCGCCACCCGGCTAGTCCCACGTAGGGACCACAAAGCCGAGCTTGACGGCCCGATTGCGGGCGCTTTAGACGGCCAGGGTTTGGTCACTGAGTTCGGGGCTGCCCAAGAGCGCAGCCCACCTATCCTCGCTGAAGGAGGAGCCGATGGCTTCGCACTCCCACAACACATGGTCCAATGTTGCCCTTAGTCCACAGGCAGGGCAGTCCGCACTGGGATATCTTTCAGGGTATATGGCATGAAGAACCGCGAGGTTAGGGTACGCAAGGTCTTGTAAAAGTCGAAGGGTAACCGCCTGGGCCCTGCCTAATATTTCATTTTTTTACAAGTAACAGCAGGGCATATGTAACCGGCAAACGGAAGCCTTATAGAGCACCTGAGATTATGTGAAGCGGGAGTATCAATGCTGGAAGCAGGGCGGCTCGTGGGCCCGGGCTTGGCGAGCCCCAACCCATGGATCATGTCCGGGTTCTGGCCTCGGTGCCCCCGTTGCCAATTTGGTGTCCTAGAGGCGCTGCCATACGGAATAATGAAACATTACACACACACACACACACACACACACACACACACACACACACACACACACACAAACACACACAAACACACATATATATATATATATATATATATATATATATATATATATATATATATATATATATATATATATATGTATGTATATATCAGCCACCGACTTGTGACGCTGAGTTCTCTTTCGGCGCTGGTTCTGCGCCATCACACCCAGCGACTTCTGCAACCCCAACCAGAACCTTGCCTAAGAAGTTATTTTTGTATGATTGTGGTTCTTGAGAAATCTATGGCATTTATGGATCTTTATTTCAGTGCCCGTTTTTCTAAGATTTGGTGCATGCAAGCTGTCTTCAGTTTTCCTTGAGCAGAAATGCCAATGCGTCATTAAGTAAATTGCATGCATGATTACCTGTTTCTGAAAAGGATCAAGCTGTTTCAGATTTCCTTGTTTCGGCGGTGTCATTTTGCATGATCTGATAAATATATGGACAAGCTTGGATCATCATATTTGTAGCGTCATGGCGATCAGCATTCCTTTAATGGTTTGCGGCAGAAATTGCTACATATCGTTTCGAATGCAGCCTTTCTGTGGACGCACATGCATGCAGCTGTTGTGTTCGCGATACCTGTGCTGCAATAATGCAACATTAGAAGGAAAGGATTTGTTTGTTTGTTTTTTTAAATCAGCACTGACCGTGTGCTGTTGACCCTATATATGTCTTATTTTTCGCAGAATATCGCTTCCAATGCTGTAGATATAACAGACCCTTTTAGGGTAATTCATGTGACGTTGTGAATTTCTTGCTTAAATATAACCCATGTTTTTGATACGCAGTTACAGTTACTTTCATATGAGTTACGAGGTCATTTTATGAATGCTTACGCCTAATGAAGTTATGAAAATTGTTATCATTAAGCTTCTGTACAACTTTGAGCCCGCTGCTGTTTTACAGCATTATTATTATTTTGTTTCTGCTATGGTCCTGTCGAAGTCGCATGCGAATCCATATCCATAGAGTACACAGTGCCATCTTGACGGATACGCGTGCAGATGCGACTGTGTTGCTTTGTGTTTGTTGAGCAAATTCTGTATATCCTTAGTCGAGATGTTCGTCTTAGTAGAGTACGAGGTAGATATGACTACTGCGGTTCTCGAGCACACCGCAGTGCAAAATTTTCAACCTCAAGATATCGCGGATTTTAATCCCGCTGTCCCCCACGACGTGTGGTGTAATGGAGACGACACCACGTCGGGAGGCTATTATAAGGCCAGAGTGCTGCACATGGCTGGTAAGTACCACACATTCCTTATTAAGCATACCTTAAGCTTATACGACGCGCCTTTCGAACGATTTAATCTTAAGCAGCTTGTGCTTTGTCCCGCTCATTGTGCAGTAGTTTAGCAAACGGCCGACGGAATCTCGTAACGAGGCTTACGGGTTTCGATGCGACTGAACACAGGTCCGCCCAAGACGTATCTCTCGGGTATGGCTTTGATGACAGTCTCGGGCTGTCTGCAACATGCCTGAAAGGGTCGGCGTTAAGAAATGGGGAGTGGGTGCAGCACGCCCTGCCTCAGGCGCCAATGCGGACACCGCTTCGCAGGAGCCATCAGCGCAAATGTGTGCTTTTGTCAGTTACCAACATAATTTTTGTTTCCACACTTAATTTTGGGCCTAAATAGCGTTCATTGATTCGATATTTAGTGGGATGTGATGACACCTGTCCACTGCTTGAACAGATAACTGTCATGCAGTAGACGTGGGAGCCACACTTGCAAATGCTTTGCAATTATGAGATGAAACGAGAGTAATGCCAGAGGAACTAGAATGCTGGCCAAATTTGTCATTACGACCCTTTCATGTTTCTCGCCTAGCATTGCTGTCTGTCCGCACTGTCAGCTTTGTAATACTTTGTTAAATGGAATGCAGAGATCGAAGAAGACATGAGAGTGCACATGACCAAAAGGCTAAGAAAGCCTCTAGTCTCATTGGAGAAGGGAAAGAAGAGGGCCAAAGGAAATGCATGACAACTTATAGTTAACAGGATTTTAGTTTGATATGTTGCTACTGATTTGGGTCATGTGGCTATGTTTTGTGAGCGAAAGAATGTTGCTACTTGCTAGCGTTTTCTAAACAAATTAGGCTTGTTGAAGGCCTTACAAGAACATTGCGCCTTTGTTCTAGGGAAATGAGCTCTGCAGAGGACATCATGTAGAGCATATATTACATCCTTACAAACACTGTTTCTTGTGATTTTCAGCATAGATAACTAAATACCCAACACCTGTTTCCTTTTGCTTTGTTCATTTTCATAAAAAATCCTCAATATGCTGTCATTTAAACGTTGTACAGTGTTATTTCAATTCATTAATGCTCTTGTTCACTACCAGCACCATTTCGAAAAGCTTACCTCTGTTGATGAAACTTGCCTCAAGTGACAAACAGGACTGTACAAAAGTATGGTCTCTAGAAATTAAGCTAGCCCACTGTCTACCACCTCTTTGTTCTTTTTACAGTACACGTACTTGTATTTATGCATGCAGCATTGGTACGGCTTAGTTTGCCAGCTTCAGCACAAGAAAGTGTTGATCAGGCTCTTGACATGGTTATCCGAAGGGATTCACCCAATGAGAGTCATAGGTAAGGTCCACCTTCCAGAAGTGCTGGTACTTAGAGTGGACGGGAGCATCAGCTGGTTAGCAGTTGAGATAAGCAAAAGACATTTAGATTATTGGTGGAAAAAAGGCAGGGAAGAGGTTGATATGAATGGATCCATTACAGACATGGATAGTGGTGCAGGGTAGATGGAGAAGTTTTGAGGAAGGAGAAAAAATATAGCATACCTGATTAACTCAAGCCAGCTAGGCTGTCACCCCCTTGCTTCAGGTGGGATGGCAATAAATCATCATCATCGTGCGAGTGTTCTAGCGCTTATTCGTATAAGACTGGGAACAAGATGACACACAAAAGGCACATGCAGCACTTTGTGTAGCGCTGTGTGTGTACTGCGTGTGTTCTTGTGTCCACTGTCCAGTCTTATTCACGCTAAAACACTCCCGCCAAGATGCCATACCAACAAGCCCACATTGCTACTATGGTCGTTGATCAGGCTCACTGACAGCACTTCGGGGATATACGGTTGATATGTTTTATATTGTATTAACTCATGTCATCGGCCATTGAGCAGCTGACGATGGTCTGCGCTTTCTTGCAGGTTTCTATCATCCAAATTGAAATCATGATTGGACATTATGCTCAGGTGTACATACAATAATCTGACGAATCATAACTGAAACTCACGTCGTTCACATGAGGTCACAGCTGCTAAATGCCTGCCATCTTCATGATCACAGGGTCTGCTCTGCTCAGGGTACAGCAGTAAACAAAAATATATATTTTGCATTTGTGTCCAGTGAGCTAAACTGCTCAGAATGTTGGTGCTGCATTATGCTACTCTGCTAGCCTAGGGCAATAGGTCTCTTGAACATACACTATTGTCATACGTTATTCACACCACATGGCTGTGTACGTAATTTGTGTAGTCCAAGAATTTATCACAAGAAAATTGTAATATCAACCGGTAGTTAAAATGTGTGTGTGCTGGCGAGAGAAATTTCAATGATGGGTGGAAATATTAGGCGAACAAAAGGTGTGGAATGATACTACAGGTTCAATACATTGTCACAAAGTTAACAAGTGAGTCTTTGGCAAAACATTCTTTTAATAATGGTTTATACTCTGAGAGCACGCATACCACTATGGACCTTGTTGCTCTTATTCAAAGTGGCCAGCAGGTGCACCCGCTTTGGTTGCTCAGTGGCTATGGTGTTGGGGTGCTGAGCACGAGGTCGTGGGATCGAATCCCGGCCACGGCAGCCGCATTTCGATGGGAGCAAAATGCGAAAACACCCGTGTACTTAGATTTAGGTGCATGTTAAAGAACCCCAGATGGTTGAAATTTCCGGAGTCCTTCACTACGGCATGCCTCATAATCAGAAAGTTGTTTTGTCACGTAAAACCCCATAATATTTCTTTTTGACAGGCAGGTGCAGGAGCCAGCCTATCTTGCGTGAATATAGCAAGAAAGAAAAATATGCACATGCATCTACTTACGAGAAAGCGGTTGATTCTGTCGAAACCTCAGCAGTTATAGAGGCACAACGGAACCAGGGTGTAGATGAGGCGTATGTAAAAATACTGAAAGATATCTATAGCGGCTCCACAGCCACCATAGTCCTCCATAAAGAAAGCAAAAAAAATCCCAATAAAGAAAGGCGTCAGGCAGGGAGATACGATCTCTCCAATGCTATTCACAGCGTGTTTACAGGAGGTATTGAGAGACCTGGATTGGGAAGAATTGGGGAAAAAAGTTAATGGAGAATACCTTAGTAACTTGCGATTCGCTGATGATATTGCCTTGCTTAGTAACTCAGGGGACCAATTGCAATGCATGCTCAATGACCTGGAGGGGCAAAGCAGAAGAATAGGTCTAAAAATTTATCTGCAGAAAACTAAAGTAATGTTTAACAGCCTCGGAAGAGAACAGCAATTTACAATTGTTAGCGAGGCACTGGAAGTGGTAAGGGAATACATCTACTTAGGGCTGGTAGTGACGGCGGATCCGGATCATGAGACGGAAATAGCATGATGTATTGCAAAAAATTCCGAGAGCAAGATTATCTATGCCACCTCATTGGGTGTTTCGGTGGTGGCAGGTCCTCCAGGACCAAGAGGAGGACAAGGAGCCGCAGGTAAGTTGTATAGTGTGGAAATGTGTCATTTTTGTTAGCTTAATATTTCTGTCATAGTACAAAAGTCTTGACTTGGCTTTTGTTTATATAGTTTAGGAAAAATTGTAATTGAAATTATGAGCATGCTCTGTTTCAATATGTAAGAACATATTAAAAATTCAAATTTTCGGCCGGTTAGCTGCCTAAAAATTTTCCTTACAGCTGCTCACTCTTGGGAAACACTCCATAATGTGACTTTCTAGGGTCTGTAAAAAGCAGTGAGACTGCTGAGAAGTGGAATACATTAAGAGGCTATTTTCAATGACCACAGCCATTTGAAGGATGACAACTTATCTTTATGGGCTTCTGTCACCTGGGCTTTCTCAAAAAATTATAACCTCATAAGAGCTCTCCGTGTATTCATAATGGCGATTTTTAAATAATGCTAGAAGTCTTCATAAAAACACCCTCTATACCTTCCTTGTTCTGTGTGCTATTCATGCAAATGGCACGTAGAAGGCATGGGTGTACTGGGGGCGAAGGGGAAAAAGAGCATAACAGATAATGATTATCCTGATTCATGCTTTATCACCATGATATGCGCTCCTGTCTTTGATGGCAACTGGCAGATGGCACGAACTGCTTGTTTGGCCACAAGTTTGACTTCACATTTTTATTTGATGCAACTAGCACAAAGTGCCACTTTGTTTTTAGCCATTGGCATTTTTATATATTTTTACAGTCTGGTGCGTGACTCGTTCAATCATATCTGTCACCTAAATTTGGACATTTTTGTTTTATCTCTTGGAACCACAGATGCCACACCGCTTGTTCAGCCGCGCCGTGCAATTTTTCCTGCAGAGCCCAGTAAGTATACTTTTTCTTTGTGGTCGTGCTGTTGAACCTTTGAGAATATCACATATGTGAGTGGTCATTAACTTTTACCTTCAGGAACCACAGCTGCCCCGGCTACGATTGTGCAGCCACCATCAGTTGGCTACTTGTCAGAGCCCAGTAAGAATAATTTTTCTCTGTGGCAGTTCAGTGAATCTTTCAGAAGATAATGTGAGCGGTAATTGCACTTTTGTCATCAGGAACCACTCTTGCCCCAGCTCCAGGCCAGCCAAGTGCAGTGGACTGCTTGTCAGAGCCTAGTCAGGATCATTTTTCTCTGTGGCAGTTCATTACATCTTTCAGGACATATTGTCAGCAGTCGAGGCAGTTCGGTCACCTAACAAATTTCTTGCTGCAGGTACAAGTTGCACACAAGTGCAGAGCACTTCAAGGGCTTGGACACCAGAGCCAGGTAATGAGACATTCTCGTGTGGCTCCGCCTTCAAGTTGCACTTTCATGTCTGCTTTCATTTTATTGTGAAATTTTAAAATAAATTATAACTGCAGCTTTGCACGATAGCATGGTAAGACTGTATTTCTTTATACAGCACTGTTCACTTCCAAGCACAATTTTTTTCTAGTTCCGTGCTTACTCACTGCTACTACCTTACAAATTCACTTGTGCCTACAGGTGCTCATCATGCATTTGCAGTATTTCACATTTGCTCTTATGTTGTCACTGATGCCTACTCATGCTAACATTATGCCCGGTCATGTCCAAAATTTAACTGAATAGAAGCGGGTTATCTAACCTTTTTTTTTTCTTGACTAAATAATTTAGAGACGGTGGGCACACGAAACTGAATTCTGTTTTTGACAGAACCTAGCAGTTCACCTGAAAAACACCAGCACAGACCACCTGGTAAAAGTGGAGTGTATTTTTCTCAAATTTGAAGGTGTATGTGAAGCAACAGAACCAGAACATGACAAGCAACTGTGGTTATATATTATTATTATTATTATTATTATGTACTCTATTTAATATAAAGGAAATGGGTTGCATGGTATGGTGTTTTATGAGAAAGATGCCATATAAAGTTCGAGCAATTCTAGATTTTACGATATTGTAAAACTGATTTCAACATTAATTTTTCAGTGCCTGAAGATGGCTTATGCAACGAGATGCCAGGCATGGTGCCAAGTGACTTCGGTAGGAAAATATTTTGTTTCACAATAATTGTAGTTAGGGGTGCGTGAATATTCACACCTTTCATATATTCATACCTGATTCCCTTGAGTTTAAGCAGAAATAGTTACCTATGCACTGAAGATTGCAGTGCCATTGCACTGGTCATGTTTGCAAGGTACCAGTGTGTGGCCTGTCCCACATAATGTTCTTGGCAACTGATATTTTTGGTTTCTATTCCTTGGTATTGTGTAATGGTTACCTTGTGCTCTTTCATTAGCATGGAACTCCTCTATATTGCTTTTGAAGTATCAAACCTGGCAATTCAAGGGAAAAGTTGTACATTTTTCTTTGCAGCTGACATCGACCTGTTCCCCGAAGAAGAGGCCCTCGATGTAGTAATCGGATCCTCAAGAGATGATGGAAAGGTAATATTTAAGTCACAGAATTGTTCTTTAAGGCTCCGTGTTACATTTGGGTGCTAAAGGTGCTCATACATTTTAGTATGTGTAAGAAATTTACTGAATTTTGCAACTTTTGTTTTTTTCTTTTCGGATGTATGTAACTGTGTATGATCCATGAACTAGATCTATGGCCGAGTACCATATTTATGCATCTAAACCAGACTCGCTTCTAAGTTAACACCTGAAGGTCTAAAGCCCAAGAGCTTTTCTTGAATGAAAGCCGGACAAAAGAAAGAACGATAGACACAAAATGCAAACAGCATTTATTAACTGCGAACCTGCCCCAGCTCATGTGATGTCGTCATTGCTGCTAGCTTTGTTGCTTACCTTATCCCTGTCAGCACATAGAGCACACTATATTTGGTGCCATCTAGAGCACTTTAGATGCTACGCTCCTTGAAAACATGCAATCAAGCTTCGTGGCATGTTGTCCCATGCTGCAGTGACCCAGCTCGCCACTTGCTATAGTGGTGTGTATTTGATACAACCTTTGCTGTTAGCTTACACTCGTCATCAGTCAACCACATCGCAAAGTATTTCCGCAGGCAGTCCTCAAAACGCTTGTTGATGCAGACGCCAAGTGGCTCAGGCTGGCATGTCATGCCACTTAGAATGATAGCGATGTACGTTCAAGTATGGATCAAGGACAAGGAGACAGTTCTTGAGCGCTGTTGCCACATGATTCTTATCCACTAGCTCAACATCTCTGTGTCAGCATCTCTTGGGAAGGCTTCCTTAGCAGGCAGTGTCTTCCTCTTATAAATTTGTATATAGGCGGCTTATGTCTATCAGCTATGCTGCACAGCATCACGGTCACAATTCGCAACCGGCCAAGCACATAGTCACACCCTCGGCGCCATCCTCATCAGCTTGCCACACCACAGGCATATTAAAATAAATGAAAAGGGGTCAGCTTACAGCACAATACTTTAACCACTTTTGGTTGGCTTGAGTGCCGAAGTAGAATATCTGACCTTGGTATGTGCTTCCCTCTGCACTTTCGTCTCACATAAATGCTTTATTTTTGTTGTTGGGTTTGTTGTTGCTTAGCACTATTCTCACAATTTCTTGTGTCGAACAGTGTCCCATGGAAGCACAACAATGGTTGCTCTCAATGTGTACCAATGTAGGTGAAGTGTTTGCAGATCATCTGGATTTGCTGGCCCTTGTGAAATTAAGAGAGTGCACAAATGACAGCAATGGAATAGTGAGCAGAAGGAAACAAACAGCTGCTTGTGTGATTAGCCTGATGGCTTCTTTAACTACGCCACCATAAAGTGTGCCTGATGCTTGTGGAGATAGCCATTTTCACTTTCAAACTCCTGTGTCTTCCAAGCTAATTAAAATATCGCTGCCACACCGAAGAAATAAGCATACAAATTGAAACTACTACTATAAGTCAGATGGTGCACTGTGCTCCGTAGAGCGTCTCGAAAATGGGGCTCGAAAACCTAATTAGTAGGCTAATCCTCTTTTTACATGAACATCACAGTGCACATGAAGTTCTTTTTTGTTTGTGTACATTAACACAATTATGTAATCATGCAGTCCTTGGATCGCATTGCTGGTGCAGATTTCTATTTTGCATCTAGTGACCGCACAGAGTAACCTGTGGAAAAGAGTGGTTGTGCAGATATCACAAGGAACATATTTGAAATTGGGCTACCCAATGCCTAGGTAGATTTCAGTGATTTCATCAAGCTGTAGCAGTGAATATTCTTGCGGATCATTGTCAGTTTTCCAAGTTTAGTGATTGCTACTGATGCCTAGGAGATCTTTATGTAGGAGGGTCTAAAAGATTTATAAAAATCTTACTGGGTAATTTAGTTTCGCTCTTGCAGGTATTGGTCCAAATGACACAAATAAATGTGCCAAAATGCCAGGAAACTGCAGGGTTGGGAAAATACAGTGTATATAGTCCAGTATAAAACCTGTCAGCTACGAGCTATGTATGTATGATTATATATTGCAGATGTATGCTGGATCCGGCAAATGGATCGACAAGGCAGCATGGGGGACACTGTTCCGGGCGTCGTCTGACTCCATGTTTTGCCGCATGGCTTCTACATTTTACTAGACGCCGGATGAACTCCGGAACAGAAGCGTTACAGGAACCCTGTCGAACATGTCGCGGTCCATGGGGAGGACGGAGGCCAGACAAGCTGTAACACCACAGAAGCTGTCATCCCTAAAAAGTATGCACAATTGAACATACTGTCCAATGAAAAAAGTAGCAGCAGTATTTTTTGATACAGTCACTGAAGGTGGTGCTCTGCTTCGCAAAACAGTGTGCTTAACGTGCATTGATGCGCCATCCTATAACAAACAAACTGAAACTGAAATCCTTACTAACTCCTCAGAGTAGTGGGCTTCTTGCTACTGAAAATGGTATTTATACAGAAAACATTAACTAGTGACTCATTTCCATTGAAATTTTACGTAACGGAAACATTAAAAAGCATGTCTGCTATTATTTCACATTCAGTTGTGGTAATTGTCTTTTTCATTCTGAATAAATTAAAATTTTTTGGTGTATGGATGTAGTGCTTTGTGCACAAACGTAGCAGCACTATCCAGTGTGCTTGAGTATTGACAGTTTTATAAGCGCAGTGAAATTGCATCAGCAAAGGAGATTGCCTATCTATAGGAGTGCTACTTTTGTGTAATTTCGCTACTTTCTGGAAGACGATAAACCAACAAGCCTAAGTGTTCACAATTGAGAGCCGCTATGCTGATCAGAATAATTTAGCCTATCATTAACCTTTATCCTTACTGGCTCTGACGGCTGCCAGCTGTGTGCTTTAGCTAATTGTTCTGCTCATCTATAGATGGCAAACACGAAAGGCCACAGTAACAGCGAAGCTGTTGTGCTAAAGCACTGTGTTGCGATAACCTGCTACTGAAATATTTCATGTTGAAGCTCTAAAAAGAATTTGTGGCATGCAAATGAACAGGCATGAAGTAGCCTGTAATTTTGTTGCTAAATTGAAAACGTAGCTATGATAAAATATTTCCTTGAACCTTGGGTATACTGTTGGGAACTTGCAGTGTCATGCTGGAAATATTTGTTTAGCTGCTTTCATTACTTTTATAGCCGTGATTGATTTTCTTGTGCAGGCCTCCTCCGGATCTTAATGGGCAGCGATGTGACGCCAGAAGATGAGAAAAAAAGAATGAAGGGTGTACGCAGGCACCTGGCGCAAAAACTTGCTAATGCACAAAGGAAGTAGTGCCGCTGATGCAGCTACAAAGCCCGTCTCAAAAGTTTGTGCAGTTCATGCCACCTCACCCTGTGCTGCATTTTTGCTGACTCATTGCACAATTGAGTCAGCAAAAATGCAGCAGAGAGTGTGGTGGTATGAACTGCACAAACTTTTGGGGCAGACCTTGTACAGTCATCATCAGCCTATTTTATGTCAACTGCAGGACGAAGGCCTCTCTCCGCGATCTCCAATTATCCCTGTCCAGCACCAACTGATTCCAACTAGCACCCGCAAATTTCCTCATTTTGTCGCACCACCTAGTCTTCTGTCATCCTCTACTGCACTTCCCTTTTCGTGGTACCCATCCTGTCACACTAATGGTCCAACAGTTATCTACTCTATGCATTACATGACCTGCCCAGTGCTATATTTTTCTCTTCATGTCAATTAGAATGTCGTCTATACCCGTTAGCTCTCTGATCCAAACCACTCTCTTTCTGTCTCAAAGTTATGCCTAGCAGTCTTCGTTCCATCGCTCTTTGCGCAGTCCTTAACTTGTTCTCAAGCTTCTTTGTCAGTTTCCAAGTCTGCCCCAAATGTCATGACCGATAAAATGCACTGATTGTATACCTTCCTTTTCAATGATAATGGTACGCCTCGTTAATTTGAAGTCATTGGGACTGCGAAAAAATGTTTGAATTCGGTTTGCCGCGTCCTGTAGTTCGAGGCTCCAAGGGTCATGTTATTTCCAGTTGGCCAACTACATGCAGCATTTGAGAATTTCCACAGTAGCACTCAACAAAACTGCGGATAACGTTCAGCGATCCGATAACTCCCCCGAGAGCGGGTGCTCGGAAGGGCTCGTTAGAGCCGCCGTTCTCGCTGTGATCGCACATTGGCCGCATCAGCGGTAGTTTCACACTCCAAATCTGAGTAGCATGTTTGTCGATCTTTTTCAAAGTTCAGATACTCGGCGAAGCCAACTGCACTGGATTCGCAATCTCTGCGCAGATTGCATTGATGCGGTCACAATACTCAGCTCCTTCTTCATCAAGTGCACGTGAATAGTCAGTATCGGCATCGACGGTGCTTTCCTTCGAGAAGCCATCGTGTTCAAAACACCGCATGACCAAAGTGGGTTCCACTTGCCTCCATGCATACACAATAACACATGTGGCCCCGAGGAGGTCGATGGAGTACTCCTTGCCGTTGTCGAAGCAAAGGAGCATGCGCTCGAGCAGGTGGTGGCGGTAAATCTTCCTTGTCTGTTTAATGACGCCTTGGTCCATTGGCTGCGAGAACGACGTGGTGTTCGGAGGAAGAAATACCATCCGGACAACTTTCAGGTGTGGGATGACGCCGTGCGCTGGGCAATTACCAACAAAGAAGAGTACATTCCTGCCTGTGGCCGCGAACTCGCGGCCAACCAGCCGAACATAATCTTCAAATATTGCGCCTGTGACCCAAGCTTTCTTGCTGAGCCGGTATGATAAGCTCATCTCTTGGCGGCAGCCGTGCATTTTTAAAGCGGCAAGGCTTCCCACTCTTTCCTACTACAAGTAGCGGCAGCTTGTGTTTGCCACACATGTTCGCACCGAACAGAACAATGATTCTTTCCTTGCCTTGCTTTTGACCCTTGACCGCGGTGTCCTTCACTGCAAACGTTTGCAGCATCTTGTAAAAAAGGACTGCCTTGTCAAGGTTGTACACATCGTCTGTACCGTACTCGCTAAGCAATGGAGCCAACGTGTGTTCCTTCCAGGCGTCGATGACCCTCTTGTTTGCGCTGCCGCTCTCGCCACAGACTGTTACGAAGCTCAAATTATTGCGCTCTTGAAGACTGCTGAACCATCCATTGCTACACTTGAACTCTGCGTGCCGAAGTTGTAGAGCCAAGTCGCTGGCCATCTCCCGCAGTATCGTCCCATTGACGGGAAGGTGGGCTGCGTTTGCTTTCTACATCCAGCGAAGTAAAGCTGATTTCACATCTTCGTACGTGGGAGCCCGTACTTGCGACCACTTCAAAAAGAAAAGGGGGACCTATATATGCAATTGAATCCCGCTACAACGAAATTTACGGTGCCCGAAAAAAAATTCGTTCTTCGTTATCACAGAAATTTGATACGAAACGCAGAAATTATTGCCCAAGCAGCAGCAAAAACTTCTAATGCCAAAAATCTGTAAGCTTGGCTTATTTGCGCTTCACGGTGAGCAGTGCTGTCACGTGATTTTCACATTCAGTCTGCAGACCGATCGCGACATCGTCTTCACGGACATCAACAAAATTCCTCATTACATCGAACGCGTCCATCACCTGTGAGGCAGTTGCCTCAGCAGGCACATCCTGTACGTCATCTTCGACATCAGAAGAGTCTTCATCATTGCAGGCGGCTTTGATAATCTGCTCATCATTCACCTCTTCATGAACTATAGCACAATCGTCAGCACCGATGTATTCATCAAGCTCGAGATTAGGCAACACGTTTCCCATTTTTTCCAGTGTTTTCCAGGCGGCCGTGATCCCCAGTGCCGCTGACGCCTCTTCGTCGGTGTTGCGCTAGCAGAGTCTAAGGATAATGAATAAAGGGAAAATGAGACACCCCCCTGTTCGTAGCAATCGCTGCAAAGGAAACCCATGCGGGTTCCTCAAAAGAAAAGCCTCATAGTTGAAAAAAAATTCGTCCTGGTCAGGGACTTTTTCTTCAACTATGAGGCTTTTCTTTCTAGGAACCCGTATGGGTTTCCTTTGTAGCAATTGCTACGAACAGGTGGATGTCTCATTTTCCCTTTATTCATTACTTCTCTCCACCTTTCGGGTTTCCGCAGAACTACTACGTCAGAGTCCAAGGATAGATCTTCGGCAAATCCGGGTGCCTAAAACAGTTTGCAATTATTGAGTGACCCAGTGTGTTCCTGGCAGCAGACATAATTTGCAGTGCCACGTACATGTCCGCCTTCGTGTCTTGGCCGGTTTTACTGTTGAAGAGCAGCCGCTGAATTAACCTCCCGCGGTAAGCGCGCTCCAGGCTCAGAATCACACCCTGGTCGAGAGGGTGTAGGTCAGATGTGCAATTTGTAGGGGAAAACATCCGCTCCGTGTTAGTGAGCTCGACTTCTTCGGAGTGATGGGCTGAACAATTGTCCAGAAGCAAGCAAACTTTATGGTCCTGCCGCTTCATGTTGCGGTCGAATGCCACCACCCACACTGTGAAAATAGCACGGGTCGTCCATGACTTGTTGTTCGCCTTGTACTGCACAGGTAGGCTACGGGATCCCTTGAAACAGTGCGGCTTGGCTCTTTTCCAATGACTAATGGAGGACGCTTGTCAGAGCCATCCATGTTTGTGCAAAGCAGCACCGTCACACATTTTTTGCTGTTTGCCGCTGTGACAGCGCTGCCCCTTAATGTCGAGCATCCTGGCCGGCAACATCTCGAAGAATAGCCCGGTCTCATTGGCATTGTAGATGTCTGCCGGCGTGAAGTTGCTTAAAATGCCGGCCACATTGCTCACCTTCCAAGCTCCGTCAACGTCTGCGGACATCGATTTCCAACACAACACTTTTCCGATGATGTTATGCAGGACCTTGAAACAGTTCAGCCAGCCAACGCTGGCTTTAAAATCGTCAATGCCGAGTAGGCAGGCGTGCTTCAAGGCTTTTTGCTGGACGATGCTTCCATTGAGGAGGACGTTCTTGCCTTGTACTTCAACAAACCACGCATGCACCGCCTTGTCCAGCTCTTCATGGAGGGGCCACGTCACCTTTTTGTGCTTGGAAGATGTGCCTGAAGCAAGTGCCTTTTTTCGGCTGCCCTTATTTCCTAGAATCGTACACAGCGAACTGGCCGGAATCCCAGTCTTCAGCGATTGCCACTTCCTTCCTTCCACTCACAGCTTGGGTGATTCAGCTTTCTGCTTGAGGGAAAGGGTTTTGCGTTGACATCTCGT
Source organism: Dermacentor andersoni (assembly GCF_023375885.2). Classification (NCBI taxonomy): domain Eukaryota; kingdom Metazoa; phylum Arthropoda; class Arachnida; order Ixodida; family Ixodidae; genus Dermacentor; species Dermacentor andersoni. The sequence continues at coordinate 35,713,483 of NC_092818.1, forward strand.
CCCACGCATGGATGAAAGCTCGTCGTCGAAGAGACACGCTGCGAGTGACGCGACCACGAAAAAAAAACCAAAATGGCGAAACTGCAATCACATGATTTCGTGCTTACTACGGCTTTGGATTTAACTTAAACTTTTGCCTATAACGCTTGTTCTGGTTTTGATTTTGACTGCGAAAATTTCGTTGAAGCGGAAACGCTCACCAAAAATGGCTCGTGCAGAGAAACTTGGGGCTATAATTTCTATGGGATACTGACGGGGAATCAAGAATTATTCGTTGTCCTGGAAATTTTGTTGTAGCGGTATTCATTGTGGCGGGATTCAACTGTATGAGATATATATGAATACGCTAGTTCTATTAAGGCCGGGTGTATTACTGTGTAATAAAACTTTGAAATGATCAATCAAAGGTGTATTTTCTATACAGCAACTATCAGCGTAGTCAAGCATGCTTGGTACGCAGACCACTATAGGGGTGTATTCTCAGAAGACCACTTTCAGAGGTAGTTTCACTTTTGCGAGGATCAACAATGGACAGCTGCACACAAGCATCGGGTAAATGCAAGACTCTTGACGGCTGAATCAGGGAAATCTCGTGAAAGTGAAGCTTACAGGCTTACAGTGAAAGTGAAACTGAGAGACTTACAGGCTTACAGGCTCACAGACGTACAGGCTGACTGGCAGACAGACTTACAGGCTGACAGACTTACAAGCCAAAATAACGTATAGCCGACAAGCTGACAGGCTGACAGCCTGTTGGGTTTCTTGACTGGGTACCAGTGGTTATTGTCCAAGAATGTGGTGGCCTTTACAGATGCGTTAGCGATTATTTTGAGCAAACGATAACGTTAAGGATAGAGCATAAGTGTTTTTTTTTTAGAGCACGACACCACGTCTGTTGTCAGTATTTATTCTGACTGAAGAGTTTTTACGAGATTCTATTGCACACGAGAGTTGCTTGCACTGGTGTGTTCACGAGAAAGTAAGACTGACTCTAGATGTCATAAAATCGTAGCTGTAACTTCTGGGTAGGTCTGAAACCCAATGTGGCAAGGAAGAAACAAACGCAAAAGGAAATAGTAGAAGAAAATGCATGTGCTGACGATTATCCTCAGAGAGAGCATGTACTCATTAAGCCAAATGGAAAATATGTAGTATGTAATCAAAAGAAATATTACAATGCAACCTTCAAAAAGCCACAGTGTGGCCCGAAAGCCGAAGCATTGATTGCGATAGCAAGTTAGCAGACTGCAGCAGAACTGATAGTTGGGCGAGTTGGTACGAATTCATAGTAAAGTATTTTTGCGCGCACCATTGACAAGGACACAGTGAAGGGGACACACGAGAGCTTACTCACAACAATTTTATTTTCGGAAAGATACAGAACATATATGCCCCAGCTATCAGCGCAGAGCATGTGCAACACGTGTGGTCAGTAAAACAGAAACAGATTAAACACATATTAAGAAGGTTCAAATAGTATTTAAAAAGGCGAATTCATTTTCAGTGATTACAACCGATGGTTGGCTTAAACATCTTTCGGCACACTTTTTGATATGAAACGCTTCTGTGATTGCACGTGTTGGTTTATTTTTATCTGGAAACAAAATTTCAATGTTAAAAATATGGGATCACAATGACATAGATTGCAGTTGTTCGACAAGTGCGAATGATTTCCTTTACCAAGACAACGTTCATGTTCTTTTAGACGGGTGTTTATGCACGGACCGGTTTGTCCTATGTACATGTTGCCACAGGTCAATGGAAGCCGGTACACAACACCTATTCTGCAGTGTGTGAAGTTCTGATCATCTTTTAGAACGCAGCTGCATTTTTTTACCCTATTGTCTAACTTATCGGAAATAGCTCGGCACAGTTTTTGCACCTTGTTAGGAGCGCTGAAAACCACTTCAACGCCTTACCGGCTATCAACATTCTTCAGCCCACGGCGAAAATAATGTACCTAAGGTACAACTGCACGGCGTTTTTTGTTCGTGCTAAGCCTGTTCCTTGAATTTGTGGGTTGTACACCCTTTACTATGATTATTACCTTTTGGGCCGCTCTGTCTATAATATGTTCCGGGAATCCCACCGAAGCTAGTCTCGTTACCTGATTACCAAAGCTTTCTTTTAGTCGGTGGCAACAAGATTTTACTAACGCGGCCCGAAGACAAGACACCGCAATTTCGCTTTTTACAATCTTCGAATGTCCTGATTTGTACTGTAATATGGGCTTTTTTGATCTAGGGCTGTACATCCAGCAAGTGTGATCGGGTAGCAATAGCAGAGAAGGATCTGGAAACTGTATTTCATTTTCTTTAGCAATCTCATGGGTAAACTTAACGCCTCGGCCAAATTCATGGAACACTTTTAGTACATTAACCACATTACAGCCATGTTCATTCCGATCAAAAATAACCAAATAATCATGAACAAATCGGTTAATTTTTGCAAAGCTTCCTAAAGCACTGTTAATACTTTTGTATACATGAGCTAGAAAAATGTCGCTTAGTATTGGCGCTACCTTGGAACCTATACATATACCTGATTTTTGCACATACATTGCTAATTCCAAGCGAGAAACGTAGAAGTAAGATAAAGGAATAGTATTTCCATAAAGCTTTTCACGGGTGCTTCGCTGTCATTTCTAAATGTTACTTCATTATCTTCGCAAATACATATCTTAACATTTTTTTAACAGCTCTGTGTGGGGAATCGAGTAAAATAAATCTTGTGCGTCAACGCTGAAGGCGCTGCATCCCTTTGTTTTGTTTTCACTCAAATATCGTACAACAGCCTCAGAATTACAAATACCTAACGGATCTGGGGTTCTGAACGAGGAAAGCTGTTTCTGGATAAACGGTACTACCTGCTGCTGACAAGTGCTTCTTTCAGTAACAATGGCTCTGAACGGCCTCTTCAGGTTTGTGCGTGTTTCATGAGAAAAACACTTCAAGATGCAGGGATACATGCAATTTTAAATGGGGGAACACCCCGGTCTGTATTTTATCACACTCGTTATAGGGCCAACGGTCCTTGGTGCGGTGGCATACCTACCCTAATGCACATAACCTGGGAGTGCACTAAGCACCCTCATAGGCCAAACACCAGTAGTACAATGGAGCAGTGGGAGGCACAGCTCGCCCGCTCCGACCTGGCAGGACAAAACTCCTTAATTAGCCAGGTCAGGCAGGCGGCAGAGGCCAGTGGGGCCCTGGACTGAGAGGCTCCGACCACCCCTCCTTCAAATCTTTACAATTACAATAAAGTTTCTCTCTCTCCCTCTCAAGATGCAGGCCCTTTGCTTCTTTGACTGAGGCACATAGGTTTTCAAAATTCAGGGAACGCAGTAATTCAATAGAACGCTGTTCTTGTTTGGCAGGCTTAACATCAATTCTCTTGAAATTTTTATCTATAGCTTCACAAGCTTTTTCACGAAGCACGCCATTAGGTAGGACAACAAAACATCCTTCTATATCGGTGGTAAGAACACGTAACCCTCTAGATGCCAAGTCTCCTGCCACTAGGTTGAGCCGGTTGGCACTCACACATGCGGTTTTTGCCTTCGCGATAGCGTCTACACATTCAAAAACACACCTTGCACGTTCTGCTTCAGGAACTAGTCGGAAGACGGCTCTCAATGCAGCTAGCTTCGCAGGTGGACACAGCGCCGGTTCCAGCGCGAACTTTGGCCCAAGCTGCAGAAGCTTGTTGTTCTTATCTGGAATGAAATATTCCCCAAGCCGTACCACTCTTCCTTCTGTAGGAGGTGCCTTCTTGACATTGTGCAAGAGCGGCCTCACCGTGTTCCAGAGGAACTCCGTTGTCCTATCCACTGTTTTGCACCAGTCCAGGAAGAGTCGTCTGCTGGTATCACTGCACTGTGTCTTGCACGCTACACGCAAGCAGTCCGTATGGTGTCGCATTTGCCTGCACGATTCAGACGCAACTATTCGGCACATCCCCATGAGATTGCTATGAGATTGCTAACCATGAGATTACTAAAGAAAATGAACTACACTTTCTAGATCTTTCTCTGCGATTGCTACCCGATCACACATGCTGGATGTACAGCCCTAGATCAAAAAAGCCCATATTACAGTACAAATCAGGACATTCGAAGATTGTAAAAAGAGGAATTGCGGTGTCTTGTTTTCGGGCCGCGTTAGTAAAATCTTGTGGCCACCGACAAAAAGAAAGCTTTGCTAATCAGGTAACAAGACTAGATTCGGTGGGATTCCCGGAACACATTATAGTCAGAGTGGCCGAAAAGGTAATAAGAATAGTAAAGGGTGTACAACCCACAGATTCAAGGAACAGGCTTAGCACGAACAAAGAACGCCTTGCAGTTGTACCTTAGGTACATTATTTTTCCCAAGGGCTAAAGAATGTTGATCGCCGGTATGGCGTTGAAGTGGTTTTCAGCGCTCCTAACAAGGTGCAAATACTGTTCCGAGCTATTTCCGATAAATTAGACAATAGGGTAAAAAAATGCAGCTGCGGTCTAAAAGACGATCAAAACTTCACAAACTGCAGTATAGGTGTTGCGCACAGGCTTCCATTGACCTGTGGAAACATGTGTATAGGACAAACTGCTCGGTGCATAAACACCCGTCTAAAGGAACATGAACGTTCTCTTGGTAAAGAAAATCATTCGCACTTGTCGAACCACTGAAATCTATGGCATTGTGATCCGATATTTTTTAACACTGAAATTTTGTTTTCAGATAAAAATAAACGAACACGTGCAATCACAGAAGCATTTCATATAAAAAAGTGCGCCGAAAGATGCATAAGCCAACCATCGGTTGTAATCATGAAAATGAATGCGCTTTTTTAAATACTGGTTGAATCTTCTTAATCTGTGTTTAATCTGTTTCTGTTTTACTGACCACTCTTGTTGCACATGCTGCGTGCCGATAGCTGGGGTATATATATATGTTCTGTATTTTCCCGTAAATAAAATAGTTGTGAGTAAGCGCTCGTGTGTCCCCTTCACTGTGTCCTTGTGAATTGTGCACGCAAAAATATTTTATTATGAAGTTAGCAGACTGTTATGCGAAGTAAGCATACTAATTTTATTGAACGTGTTCTATAGCATCATCCTGCCGAAACTAGTGTCCGCTAATCCCTTCCTGTGGGTTCGTGCCATAGCACGGCTATCGTAAACATCATCAAGATGTGCCGATCATCACAAAGAGCTTGTTTGGATTAGAATATGCACCGTCCGCTTCTTGTCCAACTTCTATTCTTGGTATGTGCCATAATATGAATATAATCATCATAAACAACGCACACAGTCGCTTAATGGCTGATTCCATACTGTAGGTAGGTGGCATAGTACGCAAATTGTGATTATCATTAGCACGAAGCCATCATAAGGTCTGGTTGGTGCTGACAAAAAATTTAAAGGTATAGTTTTTTATGGGGTGAGCACGTTACACTACCCAACAAATGTTAGCGCACAGCGCAGGACGCGCCTGCATGTATCAGAAGTTTCTCGAAGGTTATCGATGGTTCTATGCGCTGTCTGTTGTCACCTAACGTTGTGTAATATGATTTCATCGCGCGACACGAATGGTGTAGAACTTTCTGCAAGATACGCGGGCACCAGCGATCACGCTGGAACCTTCCATGACTGATGTATAAAATCCGACCACGCGCTTGACCCGTAGATCAGATTTCGACGATCGCCGGCTGTGTGCACCACTATCGTGGCGCTTTAAGTGTATCATCTTTTTGGTGGGCACGGGTTCGCAGAGTAAAAGTTGGTTTCGTCTTTCACAGTATTTCTACTGTGTTTTTTACCGTCACTACCACGTGACAATATGCACCGGCTTCTTCGTGAGCCCTAATTATTGGTATGTACCATAGTACGGGAATCTCCATCATAATTAACTCACAGATGCTCCGCTTAGCTGATCCCCTGCTGTGGATATGTGTCATTGTATGAAAAAATGTAGTCATCACTTATCCAATGAAACGTGTTCAAAATATTAGACTGGGTAGAGCTAGGAGTAAGGACCAACGGCGAATAACTCAATAATCTTTGGTTCGCTGAAGTGCTGTGGACGGATAGCTACAAATAATTAAAGAGTTGATCCAAGAAATTGTGAAAGTATGGCTGTACATAATTATGCTGCCGACAAAAGTAACGTTCCGTAGCTTGCCAAGAGAAGAATAACTCTTGATGTCCAATCAGTCTCTAGAACAACACAAGAGTCCATTTATCTAGATAAATCACCCACATGGGGCTCTGATGATGACGAGAAAATTTAGGGGAGAATAACAACTGCCTAGACCGCAAAGCACAGGATTATCATGTCACGAGGCGCAGTTTGCTGCTGTACCGCTGGCAAAAGAAATATTTAGCTCAGCACAAACTGCGCTTGAGGTATACGATTCTTGTAAAGCATAGAAATGTTCTGAAGAGACAACAGCTTGACTACCTTGAAGAAAAGTTGTTTAATTGCAGGATAAATCGAAATGCTAGCAATTTAAGAAATATTTCTTTCAAAACACTTTTTGAAAACTGTTCGATAACAGGTTGTCTATTTGCGAAGAGGATAATGGACAACCTTCGTTTTTTTTTATTTGCGCTTCTACACTGCATCGCAGACAGGTCAGTGCGACATTAGAAATTTCAAAGTGTCTTATTCTTATTTGGACTGAATTTGCTCAATACGCGTCGTCCAAACTTAGCCTCTTCTATTTCTGGCACCTTTACGACACACTATGGTCGACATAGACCGACGAAAGATTAACTAGGCCCTAAAGCAGGCGCCGTTACAATACACGAAGGTTCGGAAAGCAGATAGAGGAATTTCAAGACGGGGTCGCCCCCACGCTTTCCTCGTTGAATTTTTTCTAGCTTAGCAAGCCAGTTCCCGTAGCGAGAGTGGCCATTTTGTGTTGTGTAATTTACTTACACAGGTGAACAAATTTTACTGCGGAAACAATATAGGGCGCATTACGCGAAAATCTGGTGGCGTCGCATGTGGTGTGATGGAGCAATGGTTTCAATTTTCACTTTCAGTTTCAGCTTAATATTTGTTCATGGCAATTGCTTACAAGAAATGGTATACAAACAAGGGTCCCAAAGTCAGGGACTGCACCAAGAACCTTCGATTAGACGTTGTATAAAAAAAATAAAGCGGAATACAGGGCAGAGAAACAAAATATGAAATAAGCAAAATATAACACAAGAAACTGGGTGACGACACACATAAAAACAAAAGGAAGAGGAAGAGGCACAATAATTGCTAATTAAACAGCTAGTAATTAGCGAAATAACATAGGAAAATATTCAGACAGCAAATAATTATTGAGTTCGTATTTAAAAGAGTACGTGGTAGATGACAACTTAATTGAATATGGTAGACTGTTCCAAAGTCGAAGCGCCCTAAAAGAGGAGGCCACCTTTTCGTAAGTAGTATGATATAAAGGCAACAGGAAATATCCTTGTTCTGCAAACCTTTTGTTATTAAGATTAAAAAGGACATCAGAACTAACAATGTTGTAAAAAACTTCAGTTAGCAATTTGAAAAACATTATCTGTAAATGATAGTTATACAATTCAGGACTTGAAGATTGCTGTTTGTACGTACTTGTGAAGAGGCGGTAGAGAAAAAAAAGCTTCGCATTATGATGCGGATAACCCGGCTTTGAATTTGCTGAATAGAGAAAAGGTGATAATGCTAAGTATTACCCCAAGAAGCAGTGCCATGATGGATCTGACTATGAATGACAGTGAAGTATAACGGTAATAATTCGTCGTATCATGTGGCTAACGCACGTGATTTTGAGTAGTGCTCTAATGTTAAATGCTGTTTTTGTTTGATGTGAGCAATGTGGTTAGTAAACTTAAGGTGGGGATCTAATGTGATGCCGGCGAAAGAAACAGAAGTGGCGGCAGGAATGTCATTCACATTGAGAGTTATGGTCGGAGAGCAAAGTAAATGTCTTGGCGGTCATTTCAACGTCATGAATTGTGTTTTCATAGGGTTTATATCTAGACAATTGGCGTTACACCAATCAGTAATTTTAGACAGAACACTGTTTAGTTTCAAAGTTAACGAAAATAATGATTTATCCGAAAGGGAGGCAGTCGTGTCGTCTGGGCATAATACATGGAAGTGTATAATTATGGCGGTCAGGTAAATCATTCTTATAAATGCAAAATAATAGTAGACCTAAAATTCCGTCCTGAGGCATTCCTTCGTCTAATAATTTTGCTTTCATAGGAAGCCCAGCCTACGTACACTGCAAATTCACTATAAAAAGATTACTTTTTAATATGTTAAGAGTTGTATCAGAAATTCCATTAAAATGTAGTTTAGTAAACAGAACTTGGAGGTTTATTGTATCAAAGGCTTTAGCAAAGCCTAAAACGACCGAGCCAACAAAGTATACGAGATCAAGTGAATGTTCAATATAATTATCAAAGCCAAGTTAGTCGAGCTTCCTGAAAGAAAACCAAACTGACAAGGTTTCAGCAAGCCTAATTTGATAAGGTAGCGGTTAATACGACTAAGTATTACCTTTTCAACAACTTTACTCAATGAAGGTAAAATACATATACGACGATACTTACCGACTTGATCTTTGTCATCCTTTTTATGAACATTATTTACTTTAGCTTCCTTTAGACTTCTAGGGTATATAGAGGTTTTGAACATAAGCTTAATTAAGTTGCTGAGAACATCAGAAATAGTCGGAGCAACAAGCTTTGAATGAAATGCGGAAATTCCATCAAGAACAGGACTTGTGTTCATTAAGTTGTAAATCTCAATAAGGGCTTCATCAGATGTTACCGGAAACAAAAAGAAAGATTGGTCGCATCGGCTGGTATGATGAACAGAAGGAACATGGGTAGTTTAACAAATTTTATAAATGTTATTACTGAGCGCACGAGCAACGCTAGGCGGGTAAGCGATGGTTACATTATTGTACATTACCTTTTAAATGGAACTACCAGGTTGCGGTAAATTCAAAAACTCGTTGATCAGTTGCCATTGTGTCTTTTTAGATGAAACTAATTTTTCATGAATCCATTGTCGTAATATTACCTTCTTTATTTTTTTCAATAAATTGCTCAACACGCTGCAGTATTTCTTCTAGCGTAAGGCTAAACTAACATTGAAAGGCTGTTTTTTAGTATTCTTATACATTCTTTCTTTTTTCCTCATGCTAACATGTAGACCAATAGTGATCCAAGGATTACGTGGAAATTTATGTTTTTTTGCACCAACATTGACAGTGCTAGCATGAACAGCTTTAAAAATAAAGAAGAAAATAACTGACGTTTGTCCTCTGGATTTAGTTTCGTAGCTAAAACTGTCCAGTCAATTTTGTGAATTGCAACAACAAAATCTAAAATAACAGAGATTTGACCTAAATTTTTAGACTTGAAAGTGACGAATACGTGGTAGTGATGCGTTATGTCTCTGTCAATAGCAAGACTCTAGTCAAGGCAAAATATTAGTGTGAGCATAGTCTAAGAGGTAGTTGCTTCCATGAGTGGAAGCCCTGGTTGCCGAAGTAAGTAAATGCTCAAGCCCAAAGCCACTAAAACAGTCAGTATAAGCGCATACAGTACTATTGTGGAGATCAAGCATGTTAATATTTATCTCATCTACAGCAGAAGCTTGACGTGGGCGAGTTGGTTTTGCATAGCAGAAAAAAAGAGCTCTACGAAGACGCGCACGGCACGAGGTCGGTCGGGGTCTGTCGTACATGTTCCTCTTTAAGTTCGCGTCATTGTAGCGCACTTCTCTTCAAGTATATCACCTACAATAAGGACACGCTTGTTTTCACTAGTAATTATTGGAAGAACTAATCGAAGATAACGAAGACCAAACGTAGCCCACCGCCCAAAGAGAAAAAGAAAATTAGAATGTTTGGTTTAACGTTAGGTTTCTCAGGGGGGGGTTCCTGTTAACAAAGAACAATATTTGTATTTAAAGAACTACTTCATACATTGCGGAATCCAGACCAGGCCTCCAGGGTGCGCGAGGCGAGCACCCTTCCACGTCGCCATTGCGGTTCCAGGGTTCTCGCTGGCTAAAGGTGTGGCATTGTGCGTGCGGCATTGGGCACTTGACGGCGCAGCCAACCTCATTTCATTTCATTTCATTTTATTACCTTAAGGACACCTTGCGTGGTATTACATAAGGAGTGGTGGTACAAAAAATACAGGAGGTTGCCCGCTATGTTATATGGGACGGAGGTGGCGCCACGTCATGAAATTGTAAAGTGAGTGTATATAATAAAAAGCACGAATCAAATGGACCATGATGCTTTCTCATTCCCACATGTTGGCAGTCTCGAGTATTTCTGCTAAATTTAGGTCTGTCAATTTTAGGCACCTGGTTTACCAGGCGGATATGACAGCACCGTGATAGCCACTGAGTTAAATATGTTGAACCATGGCGTTGTAAGCCTTTTTCCATTTTTGCAATGTTCAATTATACTTGTGGAAACAAAGGACGGCTTCAATAAACAAAACTGCACACTATGGATAATGTTTACATTTATTTTTGCAGGAAACTGCAAATGTGCGAATATACAAAATTTCGCATACGAATCGAATATTTTATATATAATATGCAGCATAAGCAATATAATTTGCATCTAGGAAACGTTACCTGGCCTCTTTTTATGTTTGGAAATTCAAAGTAAGTATGTATGCCTGAGGAGAACATTTGACATCACCATCGATAACTTTCGCATTCTGTTCCCACTTTTCCAAAATATTTCTCTGCTGCTCTGCGAGGCCAACGCAAACCACGCTGACTTCGCTGCGCTATTTGCAAATACCCGAGTGCTGATGCAGCCCTCGTTTAAGCATGTTCTCCAAGAATGGCATCACCTGCGGATGACGAGCCACCGAGCAACCAAGAAAGGCGGCCTAAGTCTTCTTTGGCGCTACTAAACAAGTCTTTCACCATCGAAAACTCGATGCCAGCCGCGGAAAGGCGTTCGTCAAACGGCGACGGGAACAACCACAGCTCTTCGAAGTCACTTAAACAGCATCCTTTGTTCATGGGAAGACAAAAAAAAAGACACTGCCGCAAACGCGCCGTTGAAAAATCAACCGACACTAGATGATATACTTGGGAAGTGAAAGCAGCCATTCCTTCCGAAGAAAGATATCACACTTCACCAGAAAGTGGCAGAAACGGTCCCTATAAATCTACTCACCGACAACTTTCTAGAAAAGCGTGGGTTAAAACACTCACGAAATCAGCGGTACCGTGCTACAGCCTGGTGTCTCGAACAAAGTTTTCGCGTGTTCTCATGCAACGCCTGTGGGACGGCACAAGAGCGATCTAGGACACGAGCTGCGAAAAGCACTTGAGCACGGAACAAGCACTCTCACTTTTATGAGCGATATCTGGATGTTGCGTGCCAACGCGGGCTTTGTGAGCCTCACGTGGCATTTTCTCACGGTGAAGTTCGAGATGAAAAAGCTCACTTTGAGCACGATACAAATGCCGGAGAGTCACACGGCTGTGAACATAGCTGCCTCATTAGAGCAGCTTTATACCGACCGAGAGATACGAATCGACTGCGTGAAGTTCATCGTGACGGACAACGGCCCGGAAGATCCGAGCCGCTGCCAGGAGATTGCCGTTTCTCCAGCCAGCCTGCTTTGCGCACACTATGCAGACGGCGATCGTCGATGCGATGTCATGTACTCCGGCAATCAATGGACTCTGCAAGAAAGCGAAAGCGATTGTAGGACACTACAAGCATTGCCCTAGGGGACAGAAAAGACCAAGCGATCGGAAGAGGCAGCTGAACAAAGACGTGCTCTATGTTGTGCAGGATGTTGACACATGATGAAACAGTCAGTACCTCATGCTCTCAAGGCTCCTTGAGCTCAGAGTCCATCGCACTTGAGCTCACCACTTCGGACACGAGCATAGATACCTTTAACTCTGTGGAGTGGAGAGATACGGTAGCGATTGTGGATGCATTGAAGCTCTTATGTGACGCAAGTGCGATCTCATGTTCTGAAAGGTACCCGTCATTGTCATGTCAAATCCCAATTATTTTTGCAATGCTGCGAAACCTCGAAAGTAGCGAAGACAACTCCGGGTTTGCTAACAATCTCGCTAAATCTATCAAGGCTCGCTTGCCGGTTCGAATTAGACAAATTTCCAGCATTCATTACAATTACAGCATTCATTAGACAATTTCCACCAGTTCATTAGGCATGTGATCAGATGATCTGGCCTAAATATCTTGTGACAAAGAATCACAAGGCAGCTGACGTGAAACCCACTGTCATGCTAGTGTTGACTTTGTGTCCACTGGGGGAATCCAGTGTATGGAACCTTTTTAACGATATCGTGATGAACAAGGAAAGGCACATGTGGCATCGGCCCCCGAGAGAGAAGTTAGAGACTATGCTGAAAAGCTTCTTTTGAAAAGGGATCAAGGGTCTTGTGGATGGTAGCATTCCATTGGCTGCCTCAAGTGCCCACTTTTAAGTACACTCGCCCAGAAGTACTTCGCCATCGCTGCCACCTCAATTCCTAGTGGAAGAGTCTTTTCTACCTGTGCAAATATTGCACACTGCACAGAGAGCGCTTACTTTATGAACATGTTGTGCAGTTAATTTTCCTTCATAATAATCTCTAATACGTGCATTACACCATCCCTTGAGTAAGCTAGATCAAAATCATAGGGCTTTCAATAGACTCAAAGGGCTGCAACACTAAGACTATAGCCTGTCTCACCCCGAAAAGAGAGAACATTCTTAGATTAATTATGTGTTTCCAACAAGAAAGGTGGCATATGCGAGGGCGTATTCCTATGGGCTCACCATGCTTTCATCATGAGCCATGTCACTTATATGGTCGCGGCCCTCATTTGGGCCAAAATGGAAAGAGATTGATTAGACACGCTCATGCGTAAAAGTGTCAAAAGGGTGCTCGGCGTGCCATTCACAACTAGCACAGAGAAGCTCATGACTTTGGGAGTACACAATGCAACTTCGGAGTTAATAAAAGCACAAAGATCAGCACAAATTATTAGATTATCAAACTGCAAGGAAGGCAGAAGGCTGCTGGATGCGGCAGGCCTCCGTCCTAGCTTCAATCAGGGAGAGACTACGCCACTTCATGTTCAAACAAGGAACTCCTTTATTCTGAACTTTTTCCACGAAATGTCTACCCCAAACACAATAAAGGTAGAAGGTTAGCGAAGGCTAGGCCTTTATTGAAGAATATATCCGGAACGGAGACCTTTGTTGATGCGGCGCGTCGCACCGGCAGTTTTCCATAGCAATAATCAATAACAGCGGAGAACTCCTGTCGGCAGCATCCCTAAAGACCTCCTCGGTAGACGTGGCGCAACAGACTGCTACAGATCTCGCATTACTTGACACAAAACGCACTATGGTATACACGGACTTCCGTTCGTATACACCACAGCGTTCGCAACGGGATTGATACTCAAAGAAGCAGCCATGATTCTTAACGGCAAACCCCCCTCTGACATTATTCACCGCATACTCTGGTTCCCAGATCACATGGGGCCAGAGGTATTACAGCGTCACCTGAACCCCAATGAGATAGCCCATGACCATGCGCGAGGTTTCATATGCCGCGACGGGATGGTGTCCCGGGTGAGTTCGGGTGAGCTCGTTCAAAGCGATATCCTAGCTTTTTTTACAAAATCGCACACCATTGCAGAGGCAATAGCCAGAGCTTTCCCTTCTCCCATCATAATCTCAACAGATCACAAGCTAGCACGATCCCCATGCTCCAGACGGAGTCCTACCCCTCTAGGGGCTTTTAGGACATGATCCACCCCGACATTGATCCACTCTGCCCAAATTGTGGCACTTATTTTTTTCAATAAATCACATGCTCTGGCATTGCCCTGTGTAACAGGACTTCAACCGAGAAGGAGACTGTACGAAAGCCATCACAGACCTGAGACAAGACGTCCGGCTTCTGTCTGTCCAGAGGGCCCGTGAACAAGCGGAGAGGCGTGGCCTCTTTGTTCCGACGTGGGACTAGCCAGCAACTAAGTAGGGACATGTCTAGCAGGTCCCCTGCCTAGCTCTTCAGGACACCAATACAGTCGTTGACTATCATTACTACCTGACTGAATGCATAAGCTGACGTTACCTAGATGCGTCACCTGTATTAGGTGCCTCTTGGACATGTCGCAGCCTTCCAAAATGCATTATTATTTTTAAAGAGTACTAAAGCTATTGTTACCTCGTTTTGCAACTTTTTATACTGCACAACAATTCCATAGTCGATACCATATTTGAAGAGAGTTTTTGCCTTATTCGCTTCGTTTGAAAATGTCAGTATTTGCAAACCCTTACAAGAAAACTAATTTGGGCGCAGTGGGAACCGGACAAAATTATTTATTCATTATCATATAATTTAACATGACCTTCGGAGAGATAGGTGACTCGTAATGGCTAGGCATACACGTCAAGTGCCCAGAAAATACACCATCATCATCATCATCATCATCATCATCATCATCATCATCATCATCATCAGCCTGGTTACGCCCACTGCAGGGCAAAGGCCTCTCCCATACTTCTCCAACAACCCCGGTCATGTACTAATTGTGGCCATGCCGTGCCTGCAAACTTCTTAATCTCATCCGCCCAACTAACTTTCTGCCGCCCCCTGCTACGCTTCCCTTCCCTTGGGATCCAGTCCCTAACCCTTAATGACCATCGGTTATCTTCCCTCCTCATTACATGTCTTGCCCATGCCCATTTCTTTTTCTTGATTTCAACTAAGATGTCATTATCTCGCGTTTGTTCCCTCACCCAATCTGCTCTTTTCTTATCCCTTAACGTTACACCTATCATTCTCCTTTCCATAGCTCGTTGCGTCGTCCTCAATTTGAGTAGAACCCTTTTCGTAAGCCTCCAGGTTTCTGCCCCGTAGGTGAGTACTGGTAAGACACAGCTATTATATACTTTTCTCTTGAGGGATAATGGCAACCTGCTGTTCATTATCTCAGAATGCCTGCCAAATGCACCCCAGCCCATTCTTATTCTTCTGATTATTTCCGTCTCATGATCCGGATCCGCCGTCACTACCTGCCCTAAGTAGATGTATTCCCTTACGACTTCCAGTGCCTCGCTGCCTATTGTAAATTGCTGTTCTCTTCCGAGAATGTTAAGCATTACTTTAGTTTTCTGCAGATTAATTTTTAGACCCACTCTTCTGCTTTGCTTCTCCAGGTCAGTGAGCATGCATTGTAATTGGTCCCCTGAGTTACTAAGCAAGGCGATATCATCAGCGAATCGCAAATTACTAAGGTATTCTCCATTAACTTTTATCCCCAATTCTTCCCAATCCAGGTCTCTGAATACCTCCTGTAAACACGCTGTGAATAGCATTGGAGATATCGTATCTCCCTGCCTGACGCCTTTCTTTATTGGGATTTTGTTGCTTGCTTTATGGAGGACTACGGTGACTGTGGAGCCGCTATAGATATCTCTCAGTAGAGGTTTGCTGAGACTGCTGAGGTTTCGACAGAATGAAACGCTTTCTCGTAATCAATGAAAGCTATATATAAGCGTTGGTTAAAATCCGCACATTTCTCTATCACCTGATTGATAGTGCGAATATGATCTATTGTTGAGTAGCCTTTACGGAATCCTGCCTGGTTCTTTGCTTGACAGAAGTCTAAGGTGCGCCTGATTCTATTTGCGATTACCTTAGTAAATAGTTTGTAGGCAACGGACAGTAAGCTGATCGGTCTATAATTTTTCAAGTCTTTGGCGTCCTCTTTCTTATGGATTAGGATTATGTTACGTTCTTCCAAGATTCCGGTACGCTCGAGGTCATAAGGCATTGCGCATACAGTGTGGCCAGTTTCTCTAGAACAATTTGTCCACCATCCTTCAACAAATCTGCTGTTACCTGATCCTCCCCAGCTGCCTTCCCCCTTTGCATATCTCCCAAGGCTTTCTTTACTTCTTCCGGCGTTACCTTTGGGATTTCGAATTCGTCTAGACTATTTTCTCTTCCATTATCGTCGTGGGTGTCACTGGTACTGTATAAATCTCTATAGAACTCCTCAGCCACTTGAACTATCTCATCCATATTAGTAATGATATTGCCGGCTTTGTCTCTTAACGCATACATATGATTGTTGCCAATTCCTAGTTTCTTCTTCACTGTTTTTAGGCTTCCTCCGTTCCTGAGATCATGTTCAATTCTATCCCTATTCTACTTCCTTATGTCAGCTGTCTTACGCTTGTTCATTAACTTCGAAAGTTCTGCCAGTTCTATTCTAGCTGTGGGGTTAGATGCTTTCATACATTGGTGTTTCTTGATCAGATCTTTCGTCTCCTGCGATAGTTTGCTGGTATCCTGCCTAACGGAGTTACCACCGACTTCCATTGCACACTCCTTAATGATGCCCACAAGATTGTCGTTCATTGCTTCAACACTAAGGTCCTCTTCCTGAGTTAAAGCCTAATACCTGTTCTGTAGCTTGATCTGGAATTCCTCTACTTTCCCTCTTACCGCTAACTCATTAATCGGCTTCTTATGTACTAGTTTCTTCCGTTCTCTCCTCAGGTCTAGGCTAATTCGAGTTCTTACCATCCTGTGGTCACTGCAGCGCACCTTGCCGAGCACGTCCACATCTTGTATGATGCCAGGGTTAGCGCAGAGTATGAAGTCTATTTCATTTCTAGTCTCGCCGATCGGGCTCCTCCACGTCCACTTTCGGCTATCGCACTTGCGGAAGAAGGTATTCATTATCCTCATATTATTCTGTTCCGCAAACTCTACTAATGACTCTCCCCTGCTATTCCTAGTGCCTATGCCATATTCCCCCACTGCCTTGTCTCCAGCCTGCTTCTTGTCTACCTTGGCATTAAAGTCGCCCATTAGTATAGTGTAATTAATTTTCACTCTACCCATCGCCGATTGCATGTCTTCATAGAAGCATTCGACTTCCTGGTCATCATGACAGGATGTAGGGGCGTAGACCTGTACAATCTTCATTTTGTACCTCCTATTAAGTTTCACAACAAGACCTGCCACCCTCTCGTTAATGCTATAGAATTCCTGTATGTTACCAGCTATATCCTTATTAATCAGGAATCCGACTCCTAGTTCTCTTCTCTCCGCTAAGCCCCGGTAGCACAGGACGTGCCCGCTTTTTAGCACTATATATGCTTCTTTTGGCCTCCTAACTTCACTGAGCCCTATTATATCCCATTTACACTCTAATTCCTCCAATAGCACTGCTAGACTTGCCTCATTAGATAACGTTCTAGCGTTAAACGTTGCGAGGTTCATATTCTAATGGCGGCCTGTCCGGAGCCAGTGATCCTTAGCACCCTCTGCTGCGTCGCAGGTCCGACCGCCGCCATGGTCAGTTGCTTCACAGCTGCTGGGGACTGAGGGCCGGGGTTTGATTGTTGTGTTCATATAGGAGGTTGTGGACAAGTGCTGCACCAGGGTGGCCAATCCTGCTCTGGTGAGGGAGTGCGTAAGCGGTTCTGGTCACCGGGATCAGGCGACACTCCAGGCTTGTTTGCGCAATTTTATCAACACGCGGATTTTTTTTTAAATCCGGTGTAAAATTACCGGCACCGGGATTCGAACCACGGACCTCTTGCACGCGAGGCGGGTGTTCTACCTCTACGCCACCGCTGCAACACCGAAACACACCATTCCCAGATAATTGCGAAAAGTTTTGTCGAAGTTTTAATAGACAATTTCGCACAAACGAAGCATTTTATTTTGTAGCGTCCAGCACAACCTCTCGAGATTTTAACGTTTTATTTAGCGCATAATTACCTGAGCCTTGAAGGACTTCGAGGCACCATACATATTTTGTGTTCGGCTTCCACATGTGCGCTGGTTTAAATTTGTGATCACTTCTTACTGCTACATTAAGAGGAAGGCCAGAAGTCTGAAGAGACTTCTGGCCTTCCTCTTAATGTAGCAGTTCACACATTGTCGAAACATGATCGATTCAAGAAAAAGACCGACGTTGGGATATTAGAACGCAGCTATATACGTGTTTTCATTTAGCAAATATTGGCTGGCACGCACAATCTATCAAAAAGGGGTGAAATGTGTCACGTCCGCCTCGCTAATCTGGTGATCGCGAGAGCCAGTGCATGGATTACACGTTGGAGCGCATCACAGCATCTTTCGCCGGCAGAGCTCGCAAACGACACGCTCTTCTCTGGCGCCATCTTGTCAGCCTCCTGGTTACATTGCACCCTCCTCTCCGCTTTTCCTTCTTGCGTCTTTCATCCTCCTCGTGGCTTTTATCTTTCGCTGTGCTCGTTCGCTCCATTACGCCGCCGCGCCGACACTCCCCGCAGAAACCGGCGCGTCGGAGCTGCACTCCAAAAAACAGTTCTAACACTCTAGTGTTGCGTCCTGCAGCGGCGAGTAATTCATTCCCGCTCCAGACCTGGGGTCGGTTGTCAGGGACCCGTGCCTGTTACACAGCAGTAGTATTACCACTGGGATAGAAGAGGACGTAAGAGCCCTAGCGTTTCAGCGAAGCTGTGGGTATGACCTCTGAGTTTGCGCGCAACGGCAGGTTTTTGCTGCGGCCGTCCCAATCGCATGTAGAGAGCGTAACTCCTGAGGTGGGCGTGGCCGGCTCCTCCTCCGCACCAAGGCCCTCACGACCGAACGCTGTTCATGCTATTGCTGCGGCTTGCATTAGGCGAGGAAGGAATCACTTGCACAGGTATATTAAATTTTATTATTTAGCAAATGACGGCTCAATGCGTACGAGCACGAAAGTGCCTCCTGGTGCCTAGGTAATCTCAAATACATTAAATTTTTTATGTGATAGCTGTTATATGGTTGCTCTTGACACATTTCTGCCGGCGGCGTCGCTGATAGCGGATCCGTCTGTGATGTCCCGTGTAAAGTCCAAGACCCATAACACTGTCGCCTCGCGCTTTATTCTATATGTGCGAGTGAAAACATCCGAGGGCAGTCGACGATAACAGCTCAATCACGCCGGCACGAAAGTGAGGAAAGCCGGGCGAAAGCGCGCCGTCTTCCGTCGTACGCGAGGCACCGGGGTGGGGCAGGAAGGGGCA
This sequence comes from Dermacentor andersoni, assembly GCF_023375885.2. Lineage (NCBI taxonomy): Eukaryota > Metazoa > Arthropoda > Arachnida > Ixodida > Ixodidae > Dermacentor > Dermacentor andersoni. The sequence goes on from NC_092818.1 coordinate 35,732,567, forward strand.
GGGGGTGCGTTCTACTCCGGCTGCAATTGTGTATGTCGAGCTTGCGAACGGCCGCGCGACCGGATCCTAAAAGCGATCAGCGTTGGGAGGAGAGTCTAAGTGCGTCGACGGCTCGTAGCTTTGAGCGCGCGGTGCTTTCGCCGCTCAGCTTGCGTCGAAACAATAGAGAGCACGGTGGTCACTGCGGTCGCTGCTACTACGGCGCTTCTTCACGCAAGCACTTGAATAGCGAGCGCCCGCGGTCATCGAGCACGTTGTGTACATGTTTGCCGTGCACGCTGATAGCATTCTTGTTAATCTAGCAAGCAAGATAATGTTTAGAAGTTAATACGGCCGTAAAAGTACTATCTTAACTTCGTATGTCTGTCTCCTAATTTGTTATCACAATCGATGTTTCACCATTCAGGATAAACTGCGAATTTCTTATTGCGATAGAAATTATATGGACATCCCAGGCTCATTCTTGCTGTCAGCTCCGCCGTCGCCGTGAGGTTCCGTATGAAGGCGAATGGCAATAAAATCGGCACCGCGCGCTGTATGTGTGTGTGAAACCATACGAGGGCGAGCTGGCAATGGCGGCACAATCTCGCGCACGCAAGGAAGGAAAGCGTAATGGAAGGGCGCCGTCTTCCATCATGCGAATGGCTCCAGAAGGAGGAAGAGGGTGTTCTACTACGGCGGCCGCTGCGTAAGGCGCGGTCGCGCGCGCCCGTCCTGTGCACACTACTTTGAAAGCCGTCGGCGAGGGGGACAGAGTCCACCAGGACCTGTTTTCACGGTTTAGTTCGCGTTGACACAAGATGCACCACGAAAGTCAATTGGCTTGCTCCTCATACCAAACTTCCTCACTCCACCATTCTGACAGCGAGTTTCCTCGGTCACTGAGTGGTTTTGTTCATGTTTGCTTGTGCGCATGTGAAATGGTGTTTGTTAATTTAGTGCGAGTTTATTTCTCACAAGTGTAGGGCATGCACTAGGCATGAGGAAGACCGGATAAAAGCTGAATCTAAGGCAGCTTCACTGGTCCCGTCTCTGCAAATAGTATGCCGATGTTTAGAAGTTTAAACGGGCAATAAACCTACTAGTATTACTCCGTGTAGCCATCTACATTAGTTAGTTTCCTCCCCATGGGATTTAACCGTTGTTAGTCGAGCACTCTGGCTCAAAGTAGTAGCGCCCTCGTTTAATTTGAAAGCTACTACAAGGTCATTTACTTACAAAGGCAAAATTGTAGCAGACGTCATCCCCTTCCATCGTTCCCACGCGATTCACACTTACTTTCTCTTACGCAGTATTAAAATGCTCATTTCGCCTTTCCTTTTTCGTGGCCTTACACCTTTGTCGCTTCGGCAAAGCTCGGCCAGCAGCATGCATTTGCATCGTCATGTGATGAGACCTGCATGCCCAGGTACCTACACCAGGCATAACGCCGTGTCGTGGGCCAGTCTCGCTGCAACGGACTTTGTTCATCCATCGCACGCTTGAGAGAAACCCAGTCACAGTGCGCAAGCGCCCTGTCACGAAGTATATCTTTATATTTGTGGGCTTTCTTTTGAATGCGGAAAAAAGGACCACGTGAGATATATCGTGTTGGAAAGAATTTCTTGAGAGGTCTCTTAATGTGCTCTACAACTTTGCCTATCACACTTGGGATCTTTGGCCAATACTTAAAAAGAAGATTGAATAAGCATAACTAATCCTTAAGAGGGAAACAAAAAATAGCCCGAGTAACTATAGGCCAGAGCCGACATTAAGCATTCGGTTCAACTCGCGTCCTTTCATTTTTACAACTTTGGCTCAACTTATGTGGGACAACCTGTATTTGAATATCATTTTGTTCATAGTCATCATAATAACCAGTATCATCACCCTGTTTTATGTCCACTGCAGGACGAAGGCCTCTCCCTGCAATCTCCAATTACCCTTATCCTGTGCCAACCGATTACAACTAACGCCAGCAAACTTCCTAATTTCATCGCTTCACCTAGCCTGCTGTCGTCCTCCATTGCGTATACCTTCTCTTGGTACCCATTCTGCAACCCTAATGGTCCAACGCTTATCTAAACGCCACATTACATGACCTGACAAGCTCCCTTTTTAGAGCGCAGCTCTTTGGCGTCCGTTCCTGGGTTTCGCGTCGTCGTCGGCGTTGTCGTCGGCCTCGTAACCCGCTCCGCCCCCCTTTCATCCCCCCAGCGCTAGCAGCGACCGACTGATACCGCTGGATGCCGTTGACGCCGCTAGAGAGTCAAGATAACGTGACTGCATAGACCACCGTCGCCGCCATGCAGAAAGAGGAGGAAAGGGTCCCCCCCCCCTGTTCTTGTGTGGCAGATAGGGTGCTCTTCAGTTGCCGACGCGCCGGTTATTTCACGTAGGCCCCGGCACGTCGACGAATACGTGACCACCTTCCCACGGCTAGACCTGGTTCTTAGCGCTGCGGAAGCGAGGGTATCATATTGTTTGTGTCGGCATCGGCGGCGTTGTCCCTGAAACCAACTCCGCAGCTGGGGTTGACTCACTATCGGCGTCAGCGGCATCAGTCAGTCGCTGCTATCTCTTCCCTCCTCCCTTTATCGTGTTGTCCGCTTGCTGCGCGCGCTTCTGCCCCCATCGTTTGCCGCTGGGTGTACACGCCGCACCCCTCCCCCCTCTTCCTGCGAGTCTCCGGTTGTCAAAGCGCCGGCTCGAACTTAATTCCTTTCTTCGCTCCTCCTCCAATGCAACCCCTGTGCGGTGGCAATCAGAGAGCCAGATCGGTGGCGGCGGATCTGTATATGTGCACCGCCCGAGCCGAAATTGCCGCTGCCGTTCGCCCTGTGCGGTGGCAATCAGAGAGCCAGATCGGTGGCGGCGGATCTGTATATGCGCACCGCCCGAGCCGAAATTGTAAGCATTGGTGTACCAAGTCGAACATATATCAGTCTATTTCTCCGACCACAAAGCTTCCTTCATGACTGTCAAGAACTGTTAGTGGAGTCTTTGTTAAAGGAATACGTGTGAAAAATAAAAAAAAAATTATGTGATAGCGCATACATGTGTCGCTCGATTTCTTTGCCTTAATCTATCGAAAAGGTGAAACAGCTTATTTGCTGCGCTCAAATTTCGCATTAGGAAGTAACGTAATCGTCGGTAATTTTTTTTCTTTTCATGTCAATAAGAGTAGCGTCTATACCCGATGCTCTCTGATCCAAACCGCTCCCTTTCGGTCTTTTAACGATATGTCTAGCAATCTTCGTTCCATCAATATCTGCGCGGTCCTTAGCTTGTTCTCAAGCTTCTTTGCCAGTCACAAAGTCTCTGCCCCATATGTCAGCACTGGTGAAATGTACAACTTCCTTTTCAATAGTAATGGTAAGCCTCCAGTCAGGAGCTGGCAATGTCTGCCACATGCAATCTAACCGTTTTTTATTCTGCGAATTTCTTTTTCATGATCAGGGTTCCCTGTGATTAACTGGCCTAGATAAGCGTGCTCCTTCACACACTCTAGAGGCCGACTGGCGATACTGATCTCTTGTTCCTTTGACCAGCTATTTATCATTATCGTTGTCTTCTGCATATCATTCTTCAACCGCACTCTTATATTCTCTTTGTTAATGTCCTCAATAATTTTTTGTAACTCGTCTGCGTTGTTGCTGGAAAGAGCAATGCCATCGGCAAACCGAAGGTTGCTGAGATATTCGCTGTCGATCTTTACTCCTAAGCCTCCCAAGTTTATTAGCTTGAATACTTCTTCCAAGCACGCAGCAAACAGCATTGGAGAGATTGTGTCCCCCTGTCTGACCCCTTTCTTTATAGGTATCTTCCCACTATTCTTGTGTTGAATTAAGGAAGCTGTAGTGCCTCTGTAGATATTTTCCACGGTATTTACGTAACTTGATTACGTAGTGCCGCTGACTGTTGGTATCGCTACTGAATCAAATGCCTTTTCATAATCTATGAAATCCACATACGAGTACGCATTATACATTACGTATTACACATACGTATCATACACATACATACGTATTATACTCTGCGAATTTCTCGATAATCTGATTACTGACATGAATGTGATTTATTGTAGAGTATCCCTTCCTGAAGCCAGCCTGTTCCCTTGGTTGACTAAAGTCCAGTGTTGCCCTTATTCTATATTGGCAAATAATTTATATAATACTGGCAAAAAGCCATTTGGCGGATGCTTTTTCAATTCTTTAACACCTCCCTTTTTGTGGATTATTATATTGTGTGCATTCTTCCAGTTTTCTGTGATCCTTGCGCTCCACAGACACTTCGTCTTTTCAGAGTTTTCACTTCATAGTTTTCCATGCATTATGTATCCTCGATATTGATTAAATCGGCTGTTATTTCATCTTCTCCTGCCGCTCTTCCTCGTTTCATGTCTTGCAAGGCTCTTCTGACCTCATCGCTAGGTATAGAAGGACTTTGTGTGTCCTGTTCATTGCTGTTCCAATATAGTGGCCTGACTCCTCTAGGTACTGTACAGGTCGGTATGGAATTCTTCCGCTGCTCTTACTATATCTTCCAGATTGCTGATGATATTCTGCAGCTTGTCTTTTAGTGCATAGATCGTGGTTTGTCCTATGCCAAGTTTCTTTCTGACTGATTTCAGGCTACGTCCATTTTTTACGGCTTCTTCACTCTTTCTCACGTTATAGTTTTGAATATCACTTATTTTCGCCTTGTTGATCAGTTTTGAGAGCTCCGCGAATTCTATCTTATCTCTTGAGTTGGACACTTTCATTTTTGTCGTTTCTTTATTAGGTACTTTGTTACTTGGGAGGGCTTGCCTACTGGTTTCCTTGGCGCCATGCCTCCCATTTCCATTGCTGCCTCTGATCCAGCATAGTAACGCTTTCATTCATTAGGTCTATGTCATCATCACTCTCTGTTCTAAGCTTGCATATTTGTTTGCAAGTACCAGCCTAAATTTGTCTGCTTTAACCGTTACTGCCTCTAGGTTGACCTGTTTCTTCTTGACCAATTTTGCTCTCTCTCTCTCTTCAAATTGACGTGAATCCTAGCCCTCACTAACCTATGATCACTGCACTTTACCCTACCTATCACTTCTACACCCTGCACTATGCTGGAATCAGCAGAAAGTATGAAGTCAATTTCATTTCTTGTTTCACCTCGAGGGCTTTTCCAGGTCCACTTTCTGTTTCTATGTTTCTTGAAAAGGTGTTCATTATTCGAAGCTCATTCCTTTCTGTGAATTCTACCAGTATCTCTCCTCTAGCGTTCCTAGAACCGATGTCGTAGTTGCCAATTACTTGTTCACCAGCCAGTTTTTCCCCTGCTTTTGCATTAAAGTCGCCCATTACTGCACTACACTAAGTTTGCACTTTTCTCATCGCTAATTCAGCATCTTCATAAAACTGATCTACTTCATCATCGTGACCTTTAATCCATACCTCTCATTAAGTTTGATTACGACTACAGCTACCCTTTCATTAATGCTGTAAAATTCGTCAATGTTGCCTGCTATGTCCTTGTGGATTAGGAATCCTACCCCGTATTGCTTATTATCTAGAAGACCTCTATAGCAGAGGACATGTCCGTTATTCAGCATTGTACAGGCCTCACCGTGTCTTCTAATGTCACTAAGGCCGGCGATATCCCCAACAATCTCTGATAGTTCCTCAAAGAGTCCTGCTAAGCTAGCCTCACTGAATATGGTTCGGGTGCTCAACGTGGCCAGGGTCAGTTTCCATTGGTGACTTGTCAGGACCCAGACTTTCTTAGCACCCTTTGCTGCGTTGCAGGTCTTACCGCAGCCTCGGTCAAGTGCTGCGCAGCTGCTGGGGACTGAGGGCCATTGGGCACTTGAGTGAACCATTTGGGAGTGGCTGGTCGAATACTGAACCCCGGATGCCAATTCCTGTTCTGGTGAGGGAGTGTCTTGTTGAAGCTGAGTGGGTGTTCCTAATTTGATTGTACCTGCATTAGTATAGCTCCACTTACTCTCGGCATCTTTTGTCGGTAATAGGAATCACTCCAAACGTGCAGATGTTGTGCACTGGAGGAGATGAATTTCAAGCTCACCGTTGTAAAAAAAAAAAAGTGAACTCTTACAGAGGGATTCGAGCTTCCGATTATGGCAGCTGAGCATTCAACATTGCTCAGTCAGATAATCCCACAGGTGGTGAGGCTACCTTTTCGCCGACAAGTAAAGCCCTGAGGACCCTACATACCTAAAAACTTATTTCACTAATCCGCGAAGTGTTTTCCTGATTTAGATAGGTAACTCAGTGTAGAACGATTTCGAAATGGCTATTGCCTCGTAGTTCCGGAATCGCACGTGCGCGAACGGCCGTGAATTCCGCTAGGCAAACCTACAGGCGCACCGACGACCACACATGCGCAGGTGGTCGTGAATTCGGCTAGGAAAAAATACACAGCCGACTCCGAGTCCCGGTAAATATTTCAATATCGTGCCCAATGCCCTATTTTCTAGTCAGTCAAAGTCGATTTTGTTGTCTCAAATGCTTGAAAACATGCTTCAAATGTTCCGCGCATCAGGGGCTTTGCTGATAGCGGCAGGTGACACAGCATAGTGTTCCTCAATGGTCCTGACATCATGGTTTCGGAGTTACCCGTACGCATGCGGCCATGAACGCGGCTAGATATACGATACATTTCCGGCGAACTTGAACAATACTTAAGTGTAGTGTGAAAAAAAGGAAGAAAATTAGACAAATAAAAAAACAACTTTCAGGGTTACCGGGAATTTACTAGTCGCGTGTTGACGGTGGTACATCAAACAATTCACGGTCTCGGCTGCCTGTCTCACGCATCGGAGAAGTCATTCCTTATGAATTGGAAGAGATATTGAATCGCCGCCCAAGACTGTGGCGCCAAATTAGAGACGGATGCCTAGGGAGAGACCCTCGCTCAAAGTGACAAATCGTCAGAGTGGGGAGACGGGTCGCTAACACTGGTACTGAGCCGCGCGTAAGAAAAGCGTCCTTGGAAAGTGGCCTTGCTCTATGGTTGGAAAGCGCCTATACGTCACCTCCTTTAAGCTACAGCACATGCGTCTGCGATCGCTTAGTCATTGTTTGTACAGTTCGCGCGGGAAATCAAATTGAAGTACTTTTTGCTGCCGCACTTGCAATACTTGTAATTTAGCAGCTGAGAATGCGCCCTCGTTGTCTATGTTAGTCAGTTTCAAAGCTAGCTCACCGATGCAGCCTGTTTCAAAGCAGCTTCACCCGCTGGTGTCAGGGTATGCTTTCGGCTGCGCATTTTGTCACTGTAGGTGGGCATGAAAGAGGACATAGCACGACCCGCCTGCAGATGCTTGCCGCATTCGACCGTGTACTAAGATCGAGGTATACGTTGGAGATCCTTAGGTGGCCTAAACTACTTCCTAGTCCTACGCTACAGCGTCCCCCGTAATCGTATTCTTTTTCTTCCGTACATCCTTCATTTTCTACTGCAATAGGAGTTACGTTGACACCCCAGCCCATCACATCGACATTTCCACGCAGCTGCGCTGAAGTGCAGTGCCGCATACGACCAAGGCAACAGCGCTAATGCTCAGCTTAAACAGCATGCGTGCTTTGCAAAGAAATAAGATGGACCGCACGCTGAATAGCGACGTTAACTGAACCGACAAAAAAAAATCAGAATCGACCATGCTGGTTTATCGCGATCTTGCCGTCGCTACCGCGTCTGGGAACGCCTCACCCTTCTCACCTTCGTAAGAAGCGTTAGACATCGCCAGACCCTGTGGTGCCGATAGTGAAGGCGAGAGCGAGAGGTATGCTCGCATAAGTTATAATGCTTTGCGCTCGCCTGCGAGGCTTCGCACTATACCTTTCCAAGCGCTCTCCGCCGTGCCGTGGAGGCGCGAAGGGCGGACACGCATTGAGAAGCCCGGGGCAGCGAGGGAGTTGAAGCAGTGGCCGTGCGTTTAGTCTGAGCGTAGGCGGCGCTGCAACGCTTCCGAAATCAAAACCCCTCAACCGCCAAAAGTAGTAGTGCCAATGACTTCCTTTTTCCTTCGATCCAGTCCCGCGCTCGGCGCGGCCACTTCAGTGGCGCCGCATGTTTTCCCTGCCGTAGGAGGCGACGGCTACTACCAGAGGAAATGCGCGGAAAAGTGCACTCGAGCCCTGTGAAGCAGTTTTTGAGGCGAGATCTTGTTTCATCAGTCGGTTAGTGGCCTTAATAAGGTCGTCATCGAATTGCGCAAAAAATAGAGAAGAGAACCGTTATTTAAGACGCATAACGGCCGCACATTGAGAGTTCGTGTTGCTGAAACGCGACGCATGCGCACGGTGGGCGTAATTACCTCAGTTTCAAAAGTATGTGCACGGGCCTTCGTACGTTCATTTTCATACCTGCAGGATGCTTTTGTTCAGCCGCTGCGTGAGAGATTCCAACTATCCAGGGTCAGCAATGCCTAGCATCAGGGCTGCGTCTGCTCCGCGCTTTTTATAGGTGTGTCTAGCTAATGCACGGGTTGCGGTGGCCAACCAGCAATGTAGACAGTAATGATAATTCGAACAACGTACCAGCACAAGAAATCGTTTTTTGTTTATTTATTGCAGCGCAAGTTGTTGGAATTTCATAGCAAGAACTAACTTGATGGTACACTTAGGCAGATGTTCCAAAAATAATTATGCACCCACCTCATTAGCACCAGTAACGCTTTTGTTTAAATGCTGATTGGAAGAGAAACAAGTGCCCAGAGCTCACTGGTGCTCTCGGCCTCTCACTGTTATGCATTTTTTTACGTTCTTGCCATTTTCGTGAGAGTCATTTCATCAAAGATGACAAAGAAGATGTTCCCAGGACCACCTGAACAAGGTCAGTCGTCTACTTCATCGCTCATTTTTGGACGACGTGCCTTTGGAAGCTCGGACCAGCTCGATTCCCGGGAGAGCTCAACGCCAGAAGCCATGGATTATGCCAGCGAATACACCGTAGTCACGGGCCGCAGTATGAAGAAGATGCGCCGTACGTCCACTGAGGCACCTTCATCGAATCAGAGCAAGCAGGAATCCTTCATGGTTTCTTACGTGCCACTCTCGACGTCTCACAGCATGAACTCCCTCAGCAGGCAGTTTCAAACCGAATAATTTGAAAGTGTGGTCCCTGGGCAAATCAACGAGATCAAGATCAACGCTCGCAAGAATATCCTGACAATAGATGTGGAAAATTCCGCAATATTTCAGAAGTTAAAGACCATTCCACAGTTAAGCGCAATCCCCGTCCGCTCCTTTATCACTTACGTGAACGATACAATAACTGGAGTGATTTCCGACGGGGAGCTTGAAATCAAGCATGCGGACCTCAAGAATCTTTTGAGGTCATCGTTGCGCATTCTTGAGATTCACCGCTTGGGGGACTGCCGATGTATCAAGTAAATATCTGCTTATTCGACATTACCAGCGTCTGTCAAAGTGGGCTACGTGATACACCGGGTACGACCATTCGTTCCGAGGCCTATTGAGCGCCGGAAATGTCACAAGATAGGATACGTGAGCGCTGATTGTAGAAGCAAAGCCACCTGCTTGCGTTGCGGTGGAGAGCAAGATACAACCGGCTGTGAGGCGTCCTCATTTGAATGTCCCAACTGTACTGGCACTCAGGAAGCGACTTCGAAGGAATTCCCGAAGATTCAACAAGAGGTTCGTAGTCTTCGAAAAAAGGCAGGAGACCAATCTTCACCTAAAGAGGCTGCTCAATCTGTTCGCCAAAGTGACCGACGCTCGCGAAGAAGCATCACAAAACCATTTCAGGAGAACTACCTAGCGTAGCACAGGTACCACGACCACCTCCGCCTGTGCGCTCATCGAGGACGGCAACGGCGTCTACTGATAATTCAAGGTCGACAAGAGCACGCGGCAAACATTCACCTCCACCGGCTGATACAGACACGGAATGGTGTTTGCTGCCCTCTAGGCCCACGCCCATGCCAGCGGGCCCTAGTGGTCTTCTGCGCCATGAAGCCAAGAGTTATAGGGCCAATGAAACCGGTGACACTACGGGCAAGCAAGGAGATGAACACAATGAGAAGGATAACGTACAAAAAATGCTGAAGCACCTGGTAGAGTCAATGCACGTGATTCTCGATGGTCTCGAGAATTCGGCCGCTAAAAGTTCCCTACAAGTGCTCGCCCTGCTGGAGCCGCTTATCGCAGCTCTTTATATGCTATCGAGCTTTTGTTTGGCCCTTGTGCTGTTCACGCAGGGGAGGCCCACACACCAGCTTCGTCCTGGCGCCTTTATTTTATGTTCATTTGAATCGGTTACTACAGACTTGATACGAAACATGATAGTGGCTTCATGGATGACATTTGTGAATGTTTATCATCAGAGTGTTGAACTTGCTTTCACCTTTGCGCATCCCTCTTGCTATGTCATCATCATCCTTCATCACACCTTTATGTCCCCGTTCTCCCTCCCCCTGTGCGGAGTAGCAGGCTAGAGCACCTTAGCTCAGGCCGACCTCTCTGCCTTCTTTCAATTAAAATATCTCTCTCTCTCTTCTTGAAATGGTCATTTTAGATCTGTATACTACGTGCCTCTGTATTCTTTCCCGTTGTAAGTTTTCGCAGGGCAGCAGTGTTGTTTTAACTGAAACCCTCGAGGCACGCACGACAGAGAAAAAAAATTATTCTTGGGTTTTACGTGCCAAAATATAATATCCGTTTCATATTAGCCTTTTTCAACGGCTGAGTCATGTCTTAATATTTCCCTACAATGTTTACTTGGTTAATGGTTCTATCTCTGATTTTGTTACTCTAGTGTACACCGTGGATTGCGTAGCTATTTTTCTAGTTTGTAATCTTGTTTTTCATTGCATTTCTGTTTCCTGGCATAGTTTCTAAGCCAACTTGTCATTTTTGTTGCTTATGTATTGTTTTTGTCGGTCCCGAGTCAACGCCTCTGCCTGCTCCTGCTACCCTCAGACCTGGTTCAAGGCCCGTAAACTTGCTGCGAGCAACTGTTTCCTTAAGTCCCCCATAAAGTGTATATTTATAGAAACAAAGGCACCGTTATGTTGTGTTATGTTAAAACCACGATCTCATTATGGGCACGCCGTAATGGGGGACTACGAAATAATTTTGACCAGCTCGGTTTCATTAACCTGCCCTCAATGGTCGGGGACGGGGCACGGGCATCGCTGCATATCGTCCCCATCGAAATGCGGCCGCCACGGCCGCAATTTCATGTCGCGACCTCCCGTGATGAATCCGTCGGCCCGTACTTTCGTTGCACTGGGGCGACAATGGAGTTCCGAGCGCGATGGAAAGATAAAAATATGCAAAAGTGCGACGCTTGCTCCTACGTGACACAGATTGGCGAATGGGGGAGTGGAGGAGGCTGGGGCGACATGAAGCGTGGTGGAGGAAAAGCCGGGAAGAGCGTGGTGGCGCAAAGACTAAGAATGTCGCTACTTCTAGAAAATTGAGGGCAAGGTTCAACCAAGTAGGCCGCGAAGCTTCGGGCGAAAAGCGATTCAGTACAAATTGTCACCGACATCAGCAAGGGGGCTCATGGGAGCAGCGATTGAAGAGCGACTATGTTTGGCGGGAACAAAGATTGGGAAATAAAAAAGCGCTTTTTCTTTAATTCATGCGAGACACAGTTAGATTCATTCAACGAAAATAAAATTCCTAGTCAATCTTATATATTCGTGACGGGTTAAGAAAATGCAAGTTTATTGAATTTATTAGCATTAATAAATACATTTCTTTTCAGAGCCCACCGTTACAGGGGGCGTTGACGCCACTATCCCTCGCAATGCGATGCAGCTCTTAAAATGTGCAGAAAGGCGCGCTCGTATACTTGACCTGTTGAAATACGCCCCCTCACAGGTTGTGCTTTTTTTTGCATGTCGAAGTTTGTCAGAATTTGGTGACGCGGGTAGCTTCATCACTTGTTAGCCTGCTCAGTCAAAAGTCGGGAGTTAAGACGGCCAGACAATTGTGCGGTTGCTTTCGTGCGACTGCGCTGTCCGATGGGCTTGCCATCCGACGATAGGATCAGCGCTTTACACATAAAGCTTTCGTCGGCCTTCAAAGAAAGTATGATCAGTGCAGGTGTGCGATTTCGCCAACCCTACAGCTGGCCTTTTCCCGAAGCGCTTTCTGCGCTGAAAGCTCGAAATGGCAATCAATTCGAATGATGGGGCATTGGAATAAACAGCTCCAAATGCAGGCCAACAAAACAAATTTGGCGCATTGGAAAACAAAGCGACGTCTGTTTTGCTTTTAACGGATATGGCGGCACATTAGATTTTCTTCCGCCGAAAGTGTTTCCACCGCATACAGATGGCGCTAAGCCCCATGAACCGCAAATGAAACGCCATGTTTTTAACGTATAGGATCCTATGGAGGCTTCGCTACCAGGTATATTTACCTTTTTGAGGGCTTTTACTTCAGACTCGATATGCAGGCGCGTACCTAAAGCTCGCATGGACGCGTGCGTGCGTGCGTGCGTGCGTGTGTGTGTGTGTGTGTGTGTGTGTGTGTGTGTGTGTGTGTGTTTTGTGGCGCAAGGGCCAGGTATGGCCAAAGAGCGCCATGACAAGTGGTGATGTTGGCGATGTATTGTGGAAGATGTGACTTCGCTGTAAGGTGGCCTAAAAATAGTCGCTGTAGAGTGCCTAAAATCTACTTGCTATAAAATTATGGCGATGACAAATGACGAATAATATGAACATTAAACTCCATCGTAAAAGAATGACGCAGAATAGAAAATATATGAGAGTAAAAATGCCTGGAGCACTGTTGCCTCGCCAGAGCCCTTGAAACACAAGGGCCTAGAGGCACGTGCCGTACGAAGAACTATCACAGCGCCATCCTCTGAAGAGAGGAGGCGCTACGAACATGTGGGGCTAACAACATGCAACACAACATCTTTCAGATAACTTAGGACTGCGTTAGTGTCAAAGAGCGGTTCTGGGCCGAGTAACATTAAAGGACGAAGGGGAATATACTGCCGGTATTCTAACGGAAAATGTTTCTTTCTGTCAGATTCGGCTTTCCGACACTGCAGGAGGACATGGAGGACGGTCAGCCTCTCTCCGCATCTTCCACAAGTTGGGGGCTCATTTCCAGTGAGTAAAAAATTGTGCGTGCCAAATGTGTGTCCCATTCTGAGGCGACAGAATAGGACATCTGTTCGCCGTGATTTTGTTACGAAGGGCCAAGAACCTAATAGTGGCTTTATCACGTGCAGTTTGTTATGTACTTCTGCGTCCCACTTACGTTGCCAGTGGTTTCGCAGTTTCCTTCTTAAAAAAGGCTTCAGGTCTGTGACAGGGACCGAAGCAGTAGGATTAGCTGCATGCAATGAAATCGATGTGGCCATCTGGTCTGCTAGAACGTTACCCTCGATGCCCCTATGTCCGGGCACCCAGCATATAATGACATGCTGGTTAGACATATACGCTCTACAGAGAATGGAATAGAGCTCAGTTATTACGGGGTTTCTGTGTTTACAGTTTGACGTCAAGGCTTTTACGACGCTTAAGGAGTCTATAAATAAAATTGTTTTTTTGAATATTTGATTTTCTGATATGTTTCACAGCCGACAATAGTGCATGGGCCTCAGCCGTATATATACTTGTTTCAGGGTGCAGCACACCGGATTCCGAGATGGATGGACCAATGGCTGCTTAGGACACCCCGGCATGCGACTTAGAAGCGTTTGTGTAAAACTCTGTACACGAGTACTTGTACTGGAGCTTCAAGAAATGCATTTTGATATGTGTCTCTGGCGCATGTTTAGTGACCTCTACAAAGGATGTGTCACACTCTATCAGCTGCCACTCCCAGGGCGGTACTAGCTTAGCTGGATGCATTAGGCGTTGTTCGAGAACTGTGACATCCATTTCCGTGCTAAGTTCTCTTGCACGCACGGAGAAAGGAAGTCTAAGAGAGGGTCTGTTATGAAAAAGTGTTTCACACGTCAAGTCGTTAGCGGTTGTGAAACATGGATGTTCCTTATTGGAGCGAACCTTGAGAAAATACGTTAAGGTGATGTTTGTTCTCTGAAGATGGAGTGGCCACTCATCTGACTCTACATAGAGGCTTTCAACAGGGCTTGTCCTAAATGCGCCAGTGGCCAGACGGATACCCAGATGGTGAACGGGGTCTAACTTCTTAAGTGCGCTCCGTGCGGCAGAGTGATATACTACGGCACCATAATCTAACCGTGATCGAACTAGGCTCTTGTAAAAATTCAATAAACACTGTCTGTCACTACCCCGCGTTGTGTGGGATATGATTTTAAGTAAGTTCATTGTTCTAAGACAGTTTTCTTTAAGATGTTTTATGTGAGGTATGAAAGTGAGCCTGGAGTCAAGAATAACACCAAGGAATTTGTGTTCTTTGTTGACAGTGATTTGTTGTCCGCCCAGTTCTACAGAAGGATCTGGGACCAGGCCTCTCTTTCTTGTGAAGAGAACACAAGAACTTTTATGGGGGTTGACCTTAAATCCGTTTTCGTCTGCCCACTTGGAAACCTTGTTCAAGCCCTGCTGCACCTGTCTTTCGCATACTGTGAGGTTGCAGGATTTGAAGTCTATTTGTATATCGTCTACGTATACGCAATAAAATATGGTAGGTGGTAGTGAAGCACGTAGCGTGTTCATCTTAACGATAAAAAGAGTGCAGCTGAGCACGCCTCCCTGGTGTACGCCAGTTTCCTGCGTAAAGGGACGTGACAGTGCATTGCCGACTTTTACTCGGAAGGTACGATTTGACAAATAGCTTTCAATTGTGTTCAGCTTATTTCCACGTATGCCAATTTCCGACAGGTCTCGCAAGATCCCGTAACGCCATGCCGTGTCATACGCCTTCTCCATATCGAGGAATATCGATAAGAAAAACTGTTTATGTATAAAGGCATCGAGGATATTTCCTTCCATGCGCACAAGATGATCGGTTGTCGACCGCCCTTCTCGGAATCCACACTGATAAGGATCGAGCATATTGTTGAGCTCAAGGAAATGTATAAGTCTGCGATTTATCATTTTTTCAAAAAGCTTACACAGACAATTAGAGCTGTCGGACGGTAACTTTCCGCCAAGGAGGGTTTTTTTCCGTGCTTCAGAACAGGAACCACAATCGCTTCCCTCCATGTGGATGGGAGGCATCCGGAAGCCCAAATAGTGTTGAAAAATATAAGCAGTGTAACCTGCATGTCAGTATGTAGGTTTCTGATCATGTCATACATGACTCTGTCAGGTCCCGGTGCAGTGCTTTTGCATGTGTTCAAGGCAGCTCTCAACTCGGCAATACTGAAAGGCCGGTTATACGGTTCATTCTGCCTGGATTTTCGCATGATTGGCTTACGTTCTATTATTTCTTTATGTTTAAAAAGGAACTGGGAATAATTGATTGAGCTCGACACACGCTCAAAGTGCTCTCCAAGTGAATCTGCCTGGTCTTGCAGGGTTTCGCCTTGTGTGTTTACCAAAGGGAGGGAGTATGTTTGTCGCCCTCTTATTCTACTAACCCTGTTCAAGACTTTGGCCTCATCTGTATACGAGTTGATACCTGTTAAAAAGTTCTGCCAACTCTCTCTTCTGGCCTGTCGGCGGGTTCGCCTGCCTTCGGATTTTACTTTTTTAAAATTGATAAGATTCTCTGCAGTGGGGGAGGCGCGTAGCAACCCCCACGCTTTCTTTTGTTTCTTACGAGCGATCCTAGAATCGTCGTTCCACCACGGGACACGCCGTTTACCTGCCAATCCATTTACTTGTGATATACATTTAGTTGCAGCATCTATTATGAAGGCTGTAAAGTACTCCACAGCAGCATCGATTTCTAAAGAAGTCATATCAGCCAGCGAGATGTTAGTAAGACTTCGGAATTTCTCCCAGTCGGCTGTATGTATCTTCCACCTAGAAGCTTGTGGAGGAAATTCATTTTCCTTAGATGTTCTTAGCAGTACGGGGAAGGGATGGCTCCCGTAAGGATTGCTCGTAACTTCCCATTCGAGTTCGGGCAGTATAGACGCGGAGACTATACTAAGATCTATGGACGAAAAGGTTCTGTTTGCAACAGAGTAATATGTGGGTTCTTTCTTATTGAGAAGGCACGCTCCAGAAGAAAAAAAGAACTGTTCAACGAGATGACCTCGCGCATCAATACGAGAGTCTCACCACAAGCTGCTGTGTGCATTGAAATCGCCAAGAACAAGATAAGGTTCTGGCAATTGATCTATCAAGGACTGAAATTCATGTTTGTTTAGTTGGTAATGCGGGGGTATGTAAATCGAACAAATAGTGATGAGTTTGTTCAGCAGGACAACTCGAACCGCTACTGCTTCGAGGGCCGTTCGTAGCTGTAAACATTGACACGCTATGCTTTTTTGAATTACAATGGCAACACAGCCAGATGATGCCAAAGCATCATCGCGATCTTTGCGGATAGTAATGTGCTGTCGAAGAAAATTTGTGTCTTGGTTTTAGGTGTGTTTCCTGTAGACACAGCACTTTGGGATTGTGTTTTTGAATGAGCTTTTTCACGTCATCAAGGTTCCTAAGCAGACCTCTGATGTTCCATTGAATAATTTGTGTATCAATATTGAAAGTAAATATGTGCTGTGTGTATGGAAACAGAGGTGGTGCCTTAGGTTCCAGGGCTCTTTCGAGGCCCTATAACGGGAGTTATGCCCTTTCTGGAGCGTTCGAGGGAGCCTCGCCGCTCCTTAGGCGCTTGGCGCGCCGTGGGGATAGGTGTAGTGTGCATTGCCTCTTGTGAGGCGCCGGACACGTGCTCTTGTGAGCGAGAAGTTACAAGGGAAGGTCCCGCCTTGGAGGGCAAGACCCCTGTGCCCACCAGCCCGGAGGTCGATGGGGCTCCCTGAGGGATTTGGCTGCGCCGGCTGTTGCCAGCGCTGGAAGGGGCCGGGGAGGTTGGGGCAGCCTCGGCTGCGCCCACCTTCGGGGTTGATTGTCCCTTCTGCTCGGTTGGTGGGGCAGCGCTAGCTGCGACCACCGTGGGGGCAGATGGCGTAACTGCCGACTCACTACTTGTGGGTCGGACAGCCGCCGGAGGCCGTTGTGGCGCTGACCCCTGACGCGCCACATCGGCAAAGCTTTTCTTTTGCAGGTTTGCTACTCGCCTTCGTGCCTCTTTGAACGATATATTCTCTTTTACTTTTGATGGTTACAATTTCTTTTTGCTTCTTCCAGGAGCGGCACGACCGCGAGTACGCGGCGTGATGCCCGTCACAGTTTACACAGTGGAGAGAGTTCTTACAAGCTTCAGTGGCGTGTTCAAGGGCACTGCATTTCGCACATGTTTGGCGGTCCCCGCAGCTCTGCGAACTGAGGCCGAAACGCTGGCATTTGAAACATCTTCGGGTATTCAGTACATATGGTCTGACACGGAGCTTGATGTACCTGGCCTCTACAGACTCGGGCAAAATACTTGAACCGAATGTGAGTATTAGGTGCTTGGCCGCAATTTCTTGGCCATCCCGCCTCAGCTTAATTCTCTTCACATTGACATTCTGTTCACTGAAGCCCTCCAGGAGCTCAGCCTCTGTCAGGTGGAGCAGATCATCATCCGAGACAACGCCGCGGGTGGTGTTCAGAGTACGGTGTGGAATTACTGTCATGGGAACATCCCCAGATGACACTAGACTGGGCAATTTTTCATATTGTTTCTGATGATGAAGTTCTAAAAGGAGATCACCCTTTGCCATCCTTCTCGCCTTGTAACCTGGACCAAGGGCCTCAGCTAAAGACTTTCATACTAAAAATGGGGAGATTGCACGCACTTGTGTTTCTGACTTTTCCGAGTGAATCACACGGAATCGTGGGAAGTTGGGTCTTTCACGACCAAAGAACTTGAATACATATTCGGTGCGCCCTCTTTTGTGAGGGCGATCAAGGAGGGAAGGGAAGGAACTAGCCATAGAATAATGTAATTTTTGGCTATAACGCCAACCACCCACCGTGGAGCCCTACAAGGGGACGTTGCAGGGACTGTAAAAACAGGTCCTGCAAACGCCAGCTGTACTTTATCACTATAACCAAACATGAGATAACTTATGTTGGTTATTCACACAAGGTTAACCCTTGCTGCCTGGAAAATTAGAAGTGAGCGGAAGCTAGGAGAAGACAGAAAAAGTGGAAAGTGAGAGAAAGACGAAGGCTGGAGGGAGCGAGAGACAGGAAAAGGCAACTACCGATTTCCCCCGGGTGGGTCAGTCCGGGGGTGCCGTCCATGTGAAGCCGAGGCCAAAGGGGTGTGTTGCCTCCGCCGGGGGTGCCGTAAGGGTTCGAACACCCAGCATCGGCTCAACCCCCAGGATCCCCCTTTCCCCGGACACGGCTAAGCCGCGCATGGTTAAACGCGGGAGGGTCCAACCCTCGTGTGCTCGGGTACGTGGTGTCGCAACACACCAAACGCCTGCAGACGCAGACGCCCCTGCGTGTGTGTGTGTGTGTGTGTGTGTGTGTGTGTGTGTGTGTGTGTGTGTGTGTGTGTGTGTGTGTGTGTGTGTGTGTGTGTGTGTGTGTGTGTGTGAAACCTCTGGGTGTTGCTCTTGCTTTTCGGTTACGAAAAGGTCGTGACGTGAGCGACCCATGAGCGACCCGCTATAGCCCATGATGTCCCCTCCGTTTGTTTTGCGTAGTGTCTGTCTTTCGGAATCGGTCTGTATTCTGTGCCCACTTATAACGTGAGTAATTATTATTTGTGTATTAAAAGGGTGGGGCCTTGAGCTGTTTGGTGCGTTACAGTATTGCACTATCACGCTCAGTATGAGCTACGCCGCACGAGCGCGTGGCCGTGCGCTCGGCATGGTTGTACAGTGGCGGCAAAGGTGGCGTATTTTTGAGCATACTGGAGAAGATGCAGCTGTTCCAGCAAGCTCGCGTCACCTCCACATGCTTGCTCACCGCTTCACCCTCGTTGAGAGTGGTTTTGATATCAGTTTCAAAAATGATAACTGTAACCGTCAGTCGACCCCGAAACTTCGTAGTCGGGCCCGCCTCTCCACGCACAGTGGGTGTTATCAGCTATGTTAGATTAATAAAAAGCAATGCGTTCGTTAGCTGCCAAAAGGTCCGCGGTGCCCTACAGTGAGGGAATGCGGATAGTTGAACTGTCGTTAAAACGGTACACCCAACGCCAAATAACTGAAATGACAGGGAGGTCAAATAAGACTGTGAACCGCATCATCCAGGCTTACAGGGATGAAGACCGCATCGCCGACGCTCCACATAAAGGGGACCCTCGAGCAACGACTGTAGCTCAGGACAAGAGTATTCTTGGAGCGGCGCGGGCCAGCCCTTTCAGCATCGCCAAGGAGATAGGTGCCGCCACTGGTGTGTCTGCGAGCCTCTATACAGTAAAACGCAGGCTGGCGGAAGGAAACCTGAACCTGAAGCCACTCCCTTCAGATGTAAACAAGACGGCCCGACCCAAATTCGCAAGTGAACACGCCAACTGTACCACCAACAACAGGGAAATGATATTTTCCGACGAGTCTATGTTCGCAACGTGCTCGGAACAAAAGCAAAGGGTTTGGCTACCTGTCAATGCCCGTCCCAAACCCCGTTACATGCAGGAAGTGGCATCAAGCGGCTGCACTGCGTTCAATGTGTAGAGAACTGTGTCCCGAGAGGGACTTGGTGTGTTGCATCGTACTGACTGACACCTGACAGCAGCAAGGTATTGTGACATAGTTGATTATGTCAGGATTCTTTACGCGTTGAACGGCCCTCTTCCCAAAAGAGATTTCCTCTTCCAACACGATCTCTCACCTGTGGCCACCGTAAATGTTGTTCAGGAGCGCCTTAACGAACGAGAAGTGCGGTGTCTACAGTTGGTGCCCAAAGGAGCAGACCTCAACATTCTTGAAAATGTATGGGGGAACAATGAAAGTCGGGCTCTGCAAAAGAAGACTTCACAGCCCATCAGCTGATGATCTATGGAGCGGGAGAGAAGCAGAATGGATGCGCTTCCAGAATGATGCAGATTTCATGAAGAATCGGTACGCACCGCTTCCGTCGAAGATACGGGAAGTCATCGCCATTTAAGGGGCCATGACCCGGTACTAAGGAGTGACGACCACTTCTTTTTTCCTTTCTGGGTGTTCATACTGTTGTAGTTTGTGAATTCTTTTTACTTGTATAATGAAGTTATTTGTATCAATAGCTCACTGTACTGTATTTTCCTCACGCCCTATATGCGCTTTGCTGTTCCAGTTTACTTCATTCTAATCTTAAGCATGCCTCTTAAATTAGGTTTTCTTTTCGCACACAGTTCATGCGCTTCTTCCTGCGATGAATGTGATTTTAATGCAAATGGTATGCATTATTCATAACGTATTATATATTCTTTTAGCAAGAGCTTGTATTTTATGGAAGTTTGCTTTCTATTTCAATTAAGATATATTGCTGTTTTCGATGTTACATCATTCATAACTTCTTTGACTACCAAAAGATGCTTCTCCTCGCGATCTCCTACTATAGCTGAAAATTTGTTTTGCACAAATATGAAACAAACCGAAGTGACGCAGCTGTGTTCTGACGCCTGTCTTTTCGCGATATGCAATTTAACCGATATACGCGGCAAACAGCTCCGCATTGCGAATTTGCGGTGCATCATCCACCGTCTCCACTCTCATCACTCTGCCCCGTCCCTAGAATTACTTGTGCTTCGTGACGGAGACGCAATACAGACGCAAAACCTGCTCAGATGGCCCTGAGCTTCCCTTGGTTGTTCACTGAACGCTCCGTTCCTCTGTTCTCGAACAGCTTCGTGACACCCCAATCACTGGACATCTCGGAGCAACTAGCATGTGCGATCCCGTTCAGCGTCCGTTTTTCTGGCCAGGCCTCCACCGCTCTGTGTGCAGATACGTTGCTGCTTGTGAGTCCTGCCAGCGCCACAAACAATTATCTTGGTCGCCAGCGGGTCCTCTTCAGCCTATAGACATTCCTGGTGTCCCGTTCTACCACGTTGACCTTAATTTCATTCGGCCATTCCCAACATCTGTGACTGGGAACAAGTCGATTGTCTTAGCTACGGACTTCGCTACACGATACGCTATCACGGGGGTACTGCCCATAGCTGTACCAGTGACGTGGCGGACTTTCTCCTTTACGACGTTATTTTTCACCACGGCGCGTCTCGACAGCTGCTGACCGATCGTGGTCGCTCATTTCTGTCCAATCTCGTCGACGACATACTTCGTCCGTGTTCCATACATGACAAGCTAACCACTGCATACCATACGCAAACCAATCTGCTTACCGAGTGCATCAACCGCACGCTGACCACAATGCTCTCCATGTACGTTTCCTCAGACCACCGTGATTCGGGCAGCACCTTGCCTTAAGTGACCTCTGCCTACAACTCGTCACGCCATGACACCGCTGGCTTTTCCTCTTTTTATCTCTTGTTTGGCCGCCATCCCACATTGCTCTTCGAGACTCTTTTACCATCACCTGTGCAACATCTTGGAGATTATCCCCGCGATACTGATTCTCGGGCCGCAACGGCTCAACAGATTGCAAGGGGTCGTCTTTCTGCCTCCCAGCTGTCCCAGAAGGCCCACTACGATCACCATCACAGAGTCAATAATTACTCTCCGGGCTCTGTGGTCCTCCTCTGGACGCCATGCCAGCCCGTTGGCTTGTCCAATCTTCCTTCCCGCTACTCTGGGCCTTGCAAGGTCCTACGCCGGAACACTGACGTAAGGTACGAGATTGCTTCATAGGACAGTTGATCATCCGCCGCGTCCGCCACTGATATCGTGCACGTCTCCTGACTTAACCCTTATGTTGCCGGACACGATCCTGCTTGTTAAGCGCCGAGACGGCGCTCTCGCCGGCGGGGCTTCCATGTTAAGCGCTATTCCCGTGCACTGATGCAGGCAACCTGCCGAGCATGCAAGAATGTGCCAGAAAGACGGTGACGACGATGATCAGAGTAGCGCTGATGTTGTTCTGCCGTCTAGACTGCAGCTGTCTCTCTCTGTATATATTTTGTAAATGCAGTTTCCTGTCCGTTTTGGCTTGCTCTCATCCCCGTGGCAATATGAAAGAAGTCCAAAAGTGCACGTGGAGCTACGTGGCCAATGGGAAAAAGAGACACGTAGGCGAAGAAAGCTGCGCAGATACGCTTTGTAATGACGAGGGGCAGAAGGAGCTGGAGGCCTGGCAGGGCGGGTGGGACGTGGAGACGGCGGCAACTAAGGAGAAGCTGCTGCTCTTCAGCTGCCGCGGCCGCGACTCGCCAACTGAGAGGGCGCTCCACCGGAGAACGCACAGCTACAGGCTGACGGAGCCATTTTCCAGACTACCTGCGGCTAGGAACCACAGGTTAAAGTCGACCGGGTGATCCAAGCGCCTCGGTCACCCCCTCCCCTTACTAATTGACCTCGTCAACCGTGGGCCGAACGTCGGACGCAGCGACGTCGAGTCAACGACTCATCAGTGGGCCCTACGACGCGTCGTCGGAAGCAACGACGACAACGACGCCTACGTCACTGGACTTGATGTAAATATTTTGAGCCATACCACGTTTTGCTTACGGACATAAGACAACATTCTCAATTAACTCGCTTTGTATATACTTTGTAATGTGTTAGATCTTTCGCTATTGGGTTTGTAACGAGTGCTTTCTTGATATATGTATTTTTCCTATGTTCACGCCTCATAAAGGCTTCTCCTAACTCAAATGTTCCTTACGTGGTGTTTTCCACCATGAGACTTTGACAGTCACCAATGAGGTGTTCCAGGTGACGTAGAAGCTGAGTTGGGCGTAAGTCACCGAGCTATTCATTGTTCAGGAGCTGCCTAATACGCTGATGCGCAGGTGGGACGAGACTGCTAAGAAGAGCCGTTTTGATTGTCGTATTTGACGTTTGCTGATGTGACTGGACTAGGATGGCGCATATGTCGACCATAGCCTGCAGTGATAAAGCTTCCAGCAGGGGTTCCTATGTGCGAAAGTTCGACGTGACTCGATGACTGCGTGACTTATTCTCAGTTTGTGAGAACGATGATGTGCGATTGGTGAGCTGTAGCTGCGGTAGTGTAATGGTAGCTGTGGCTTCTATAATACCCGTAGACGGTTCCCGACAAGTTGCAGAGGTAGTAGTAGCATAGTTGAGGCCGTCTGAAGCATATTGTGCCATTGAAGGATGCGCTCGAAATCCGGCTCGAAGTCCGCTCGAAGTGGAGCCACCAAGAAGAGTTAAGAACACAAGCGTTTTTGGGCCTCTACACTTGATGTAGATTTAGATGTAAATGTAGAGCCTAGACATTAGTGACGCATGCCCACTCTGGGGGATCGGCAAAGGACCGGGTAGCTCCATATATTATTAAGAAAACAAGGAATATTAAATGACTTAAACAAAATTGATGAATAGGTGTATGGAAAGTAATAGATTCTAGCTTATGAATAAAAACGGGAACAGCGCAACACAGGACGAGCGAGTAAACAGGACAGAGCGCTGACAAGCAACCAAATGCTTATTTGCAGAAGCAGCATATAAATACATCATGAAGGTGACATAAAGAATATAAAAAGAAGGAAAGAAGGATAAGTGTCAGCCACGAGTGTAATCAATTTCTTTTGTTGAGAGCGTGAGGGATACTTGAGGGCCACTTTTCAATATGCAAAATGCTTCAAAGGTTTCCCGCGCACGCTTTTCACTATATATGCCGATTGATTTGCACGTAAAGATCGGGGTCCAAACCCACGCCTTACAGTGCGCAGCTAAATAACTGTACGGGTTTCCGTATAGTGAAGCGGAATGCTCGCGCAGGCGATCATTATTGCAGTTTGCCGTCTGCCCGATATAGCAACGTTTACAATCAAGTGGGATTTTATAGACAACCTGCGTTGTAAAGCTAATGAAGCCGCGACCATGATTCTTATAGGAGCTTTTGCGCGCGACAGTATCCTGCCTATTACTTACTTTGCACAACTCGCGCAGTTTATTTGGGGCATTGCACTCCACCGTCGCTCTTGCCTTGGCCGCAATTTTCATAATGTTATGAGAAACATGGTGTACATAAGGAATGACGGCAAGCGTAGATCTCAAAGGCGGTGACTGGAAAGTTTGTTTTCCGGCGTTCTTTAACTCTTTTACAAGGTCACCAGCGACTTGCACAAAACGCTGGTCGGGAATCCTGCTGATGTTAGTCTGTTGACTTGCGCTGCAAAGCTCTGTTCAACAGAGTGCTCGCATGAGCGCTTTAGAGCAGCTCGCAAACATGCCTTAGCGATGCCTTGTTTTACGAGTTTGGGGTGAGCAGATGAAAACGGGAGAAGCCCTTTCTTTCAGCGAGGCGAGTAGCTCCAGCAGACTTGATGAGGTTTAAAAACAATTTCAATGTCTAAAAATCTTAAACTGTCGTTAGTGGGCTCTTCCGTTGTTAATGTAAAGTCCATTATAATCGCATTGAAGACGTCAATAGTTGTCTTGGAGGTTAATTCTGTGTCACAAGGGTCAACTGGAGAAAATACAAGAAGTCGTCTACAAAGCGAATTATTCTTACGGTCGTAAGCTGTAGGTGAGCGAGTAAGCCTCTGTCATAGCGTGCCAACAAAATGTCGCTAAGTATTTGTGCCAAACATAAACCTATACACACTCCCTGCTTTTGAATTGAAACCTTACTGTCATGACTTCAAAAGCAGGGAGTCTGTATAGGTTCATGTTTGGCACCCATACTTGGCGAAACTTGGCTGGCACGCTATGACAGGGGCTTACTCGCTCGCCTACAGCTGACAATATTTGCCTTAAGGCTTTCTATGCTCACGCTTCCCACACCAATAACATTCCTGAAGGTCCATCAAGCTTATAGGCAACCCTCCAACATAAATATGATTTTCGAACATGTCGCTTCAAGACCCCTTCCAACAGCAATACGATTGCGGAATCATATATGCGCCTCGTATATACTGAGCCCTTCTGGGCTTCTTAAATACATCTCACAAACTAGTAGGCAGACCACTTATTGTAGTCATAATAGGTCGACAACGATGTGACTGACGAACGCGAGTCCTCGCTTTGTGCGGGCTTCGGCGAACTTCTATGCACTGCCGACGAAACTCCCGATCGACAGCCGCACCATATGTCAACCGTTTATCGACAGCGCAATTTCCACAACGCCTCCGCGTATATTTATACTTTCTCATGCTCCAAAAGAATGGAACCATTCCTCGAGAGTCGGAATGGACAAACTTCGATCGGGGTTTTTACGTTCAGCGAAGGATATATATGTAGCGCAGTTAATGAATTTGTACGCGCACGCCACCGGCGGATTTTAACTGATAACTGCTTTTACGATTCAGTTTGCCTTCGTAGCGATTTGAAACAGACCACACCTTCCTTCGCACAGTGCAAGGGAGAAGCGGCGACGCGGCGCGGTGTCCATGCAGCTGTTTCAGCGAAAGCTGCCGGCACGTCGCGCTCGATCGCCACGGCGCTTCGCTGAAAGAAATGTGGCTGTGTAGACAGCTGTATTTGTGCGTAATGTTATGGTGACAGGCTTAGTTTTTCAGATACAGCGGTTACTTTTTATTATAGGTGAAACAGTCAGCAAGCGACGGTCATTTGACACAGCGGCCTCGTTCGTCCAAAATGAGAGCGCCCGTGACAAGCACTTCGATCTGAATGTGAAATTTCGACTCGATCGAGCACGCACTTCTACGATGCAGAGGCACTATACATGGCATTGTTTTGATGTTTCCCTCGCGTTATCAAGAGGAAACTGACGTGAACGAGCTTGTTTTATTCGCACATTTGCTTGCACTTTCCGACTGCTTAACGCTGCGGATGTGCAACTTTGTTGATGATCTCAGCGGGCGCCAAATGCGCGAAGTAGCTGTGCCATTCCCTGGGCGCACTGCCCGAAAACTACCGCGATAATCGTACCATTGTGGTATGAATTTTTCACATAAACCGTTCTCAAGATTTACGTCGTTTACATATACTGTACGAAACCTATACGTCCGAGCTGCAGCCAGCGAAGCATGAAAACGCCTAATTACGCTTAACAACTTGGCAGTGGCATAGCTAGGTCATCTGACACCCGGGGCCCATATATCCTCTGTTGCTGCAGCCCCCCCCCCCCCCTTCGTTGTAGTCAGGAGGGCGAGGATATCGAAAATTACCGGGGAGTGTGGGGTGGAGTCTCAGTACCAGCCCAAGCTGCCTTGGACCCTCCCCTTTTCGCTTTCGTTCCCAGAGATCGCTAATGTAGTAGTTATGCAGGCTGTTTTATTTTCCCCACCAAATAGCACAGCTTGGGCTCTGCACTGCTAACTTGTGATAGGTGCATTTTCACATCTGCTGCCAGACTGAGAGGGTTGGCAGCGAATACAAATAAAGTTTTAATTAGCGATTTTAGAGGTGGCATTGCACTTGCAAAATTGAAGCCCGACAATCATATGTTGACCAACAACTTCACAAAAATCTTCGTAAGTATACCATGGCGTGCAGTATTTTGGCTGTCACCATCCCTGTACCAAAAGGACAATTGCATAGCATGTCAGTGACGCTGATCTCCCCATCCTATCTGAAAACACCAGTTGCTTGCTTTGTTGAGGGGGTGCCAATGCTATGATAATCACGGGTTGCTATACGCGAAGATTATTCTGCATGTGTACTCCTGGCTAGGAGAAAACTCTATCTTTACGTGCAGGAGAGAAGGTTTCCTCTTAAGATTAGGTTCGATAAACTCATCATAGGCAATAGGCGTTTTGTTTACGATGCTCAGACTGACTCTGTTATCGAATTCGAATCCTAGCCACCGACACGTGCTTGCACTCACCCGTTTGCATTCTTCTCTCTTGACTCTCCCATTCCTGTCTTTGAAGCAACTTATCACCTTATGCAAGGTGTGCTTTCCAACGTCCGTAGTTACTTACCTAAAAATGATCTCGTGGAAGCTCTTCTTCAGGATAATGAAACGAACTTTGCCATCTTTACCGAATCATGGCTAACTCCGGACATCGAAAGCAACGTACTATTGCAGAATGCCACGTCATTCATTACTTATGTATACGATAGGGCTTCACGCAGGGGCGGTGCTCAACTGGTCTTTGTTCGATCCAATATAGCCTCATGTTTCGTTGTGAGTAACTGCAGCCCAGAGATTTCCTGCGTTAAATTGTCCCCGAAAACATGCACGAACATACTTATAGCATGCTATCGCCCTCCGCACTGCGGTCACACTTTCACTAATGACCTGCACCCGGTTCTAGTTAATTTGACATCCCGGTTTCCTGACGCCAATTACATCTTTGCAGCGATTTCAGCTTCCCTGATATTGACTGGAAGAACTTAACCGTATCCTCACGGTTATCCAAGGACTTCCCTCAGTTTATCCCTGTTATTCATCATCATCATCATCAGCATGGTTACGCCCATGTCAGGGCAAAGGCCTCTCCCATATTTCTCCAACAACCCCGTTCATGTACTAATTGTGGCCATGCCGTCCCTGCAATCTTCTTAATCTCATCCGCCCACATAACTTTCTGCCATCCCCTGCTACGCTTCCCTTCCCTGGAACCCAGTGCGTCACCCTTAATGACCATCGGTTATCTTCCCTCCTCATTACATGTCCTGCCCATGGCCATTTCTTTTTCTTGATTTCAACTAAGATGTCATTACCTCGCGTTTGTTACCGCACCCAATCTGCTCTTTTCTTATCCCTTAACGTTACACCTATCATTCGTCTTTCCATAGCTCGTTGCGTCGTCCTCAATTTGAGTAGAACCCTTTTCGTAAGCCTCCAGGTTTCTGCCCCGTAGGTGAGTACTGGTAAGACACCTCTTGAGGGATAATGGCAACCTGCTGTTCATGATCTAAGAATGCCTGCCAAACGCACCCCAGCCCATTCTTATTCTACAGTGACCATCCTGTGGTCACTGTAGCGCACCTTGCCGAGCACGTCCACATCTTGTATGATTCCTGGGTTAGCGCAAAGTATGAGGTCTATTTCATTTCTAGCCTCGCCGTTCGGGCTCCTCCACGTCCACTTTCGGCTATCCCGCTTGCGGAAGAAGGTATTCATTATCCTCATGTTATTCTGTTCAGCAAACTCTACTAATAACTCCCCCTGATATTCCTAGTGCCTATGCAATATTCCCCCACTGCCTTGTCTCCAGCCTGCTTCATGCCTACCTTGGCATTGAAGTCGCCCATTAGTATAGTGTATTTAGTTTTTACTCAACCCATCGCCGATTCCACGTCTTCATAGAAGCTTTCGACTTCCTTATCGTCATGACTGGATGTAGGGGCGTAGACCTGTGCGACCTTCAATATGTACCTCTTATTAAGTATGACGACAAGACCTGCCACCCTCTCATTAATGCTATAGAATTCCTGTATGTTACCAGCTACATTCTTATTAATCAGGAATCCGACGCCTAGTTCTCTTTTCTCCTCTAAGCCCCGGTAACACAGGACGTGCCCGCTTTTTAGCAATGTATATGCTTCTTTTGGCCTCCTACTTCACTGAGCCCTATTATATCCCATTTACTGCCCTCTAATTCCTCCAATAGCACTGCTAGACTCGCCTCACTAGATAACGTTCTTGCGTTAAACGTTGCCAGGTTCATATTCCAATGGCGGCCTGTCCGGAGCCAGTGATTCTTAGCACCCTCTGCTGCGTCGCAGGTCCGATCGCCGCCGTGGTCAGTTGCTTCACAGCAGCTGGGGACTGAGGGCCGGGGTTTGATTGTGTTGTTCATATAGGAGGTTGTGGCCAAGTACTGCACCAGGGTGGCCAATCCTGCTCTGGTGAGGGAGTGCGTTACCGGTTCTGGTCACCGGGATCAGGCCACACTCCAGGCCTGTTTATGCAATTTTATCAACACGCACATTTTTTTAATGCGGTGGAAAACTGCCGGCACCGGGTTTCGAACCACGGACCTCTTGCACGCGAGGCGGGTGTTCTACCTCTACGCCACCCTGCAACCCTGTTATTCAACCTTACTCAAACGGTCCACTCGTCCACTCGGTGCTCTAACATACTCGACCTTGTTCTGGCCTCAAACCCTGACTTAGTTTCATCAGTGTGCCTTGTCATGGAACTAAGTGATACCAAAGCCGTAACATTCCACCTATCTTTTCTCATTAAAAAAGAACAGCCAATAAAACATATATTGGGAGCTAAAACAAGGCCAACTTTTCTGCAATTAACTCCGAACTAGAATCTTTCTATGAATTTTTTCGTCGAACTGCGTATTCACGATCAGTTAACAATAACTGGTTGTTGTTCAAGCAGCAAATTCAACGTCTTATTGACAAACACATCCCTCTGACACGCATTCGACGCGATGCAGGCAAGCGCTGGTATTCCAACTCGCTAAAGTGACTATCGCGCAAGAGAAAAAGATTGTGCCGTGTCGCTCAGAAGTCGTCCTCAGCAGCTAAATGGAAGAAATACTCAGATTGCCTACAATACTGAAATTGCCTGCTCGAATATGCCTGTTTTTTGAGGCATTCTAAAGGCAAATTTCATCATGAGGATCTAAAAACTATCATTAGTGTTAACCCCCCCAAAATTTTGGAGCATTTTAAAACCAAAGAATTAGTCCTATAACATTGCGCTTGTTTATCCAGATGGCTGATGTTCCACTTGATCAGCGGGCTAACGTCATGAATTCCTATTTCTTGTCTATTTTCACAGCAAAACCAGTTCATGTTGTACTGGCCCTACCTAGACCAAATTTTACTGCAATGCCGCCGGTCGTCATCACAGTTGAAGGCATTTTGTGCCTCATTAGCAAATTAA
Source organism: Dermacentor andersoni (assembly GCF_023375885.2). Lineage (NCBI taxonomy): Eukaryota > Metazoa > Arthropoda > Arachnida > Ixodida > Ixodidae > Dermacentor > Dermacentor andersoni. Next base: position 35,762,316 of record NC_092818.1, read on the forward strand.
AAATTTTGAGTGCTCCGGGACCTGACAATATTCCTGCGAAATTTCTTAAAAGCACTAAGGACGTGATGAGTCACATCATGCAGGTAGTTTTTGCGCAGTCCCTTTTAAAATGTGAAATTCCGTGCGACTGGAAGACTGCGAAAGTTACCCCTTTTTTCGAAAAGAGCAACCGCTCAGACCCGTCAAATTTTCAGCCTATATCGCTGACATGCGTTGCACGCAAACTAATGGAACACATCATATATAACCACGTCGGCAGTCATCTGGATAATAACCCTTTCTTTTTCCGCAGGCACACGGCTTTCCCCCCGGGTTATCATGTGAAACACAATTAGTTGAATTCACTTCAGACCTTAACTTGAACTTGGATTCGTCTTTTCAGACCGATATCATTTACATTGATTTTTCAAAGGCATTTGATCGCATAGCTCATCGCCGTTTCATGGCCAAACTCAGATGTCTTAATGCTGACCTGCTTACCTTGTCATGGATCAAAAGCTTTCTAACAGGACGATATCTGTTCACAGTCACTGGCGGTAAGCTTTCAACAGCAGCACAAGTAGTATCTGGCGTCCCTCAGGGATCAGTTCTTTGCCCGCTTCTCTTTCTTATCTTCATAAATGTCTTGTCAGCTGGAATAACGCTATCTATTCACCTCTTTGCTGATGATTGCGTTGTATATCGTTGAATCTCAAACAGTACTGATCAATCATTGCTGCAACGTGACCTAAACCTAATAGAAACGTGGTTCTCACGCTGGTTCATGTAGCCTAATACCTCAAAGTGCAAATGCATGGTTGTTTCATGCAAAAAAAAAAAAACTAATCTGCTCTTTCAGTGTTCCCTTATTTCCACAGCTTTATCAGATGCTAGCTCCTACCTATACCTAGGCGTCCTTATTAAAAGCAAACTGACATGGTAGGAGCATATCTCGAATGTTCTAAATGATACCTCAAGGTCGATAGGTTACTATAAAGGAACACTACGTCTGCCGCACAGAAAAAAAAAATAGACTACGGAACCTTCGTTAGGAGCAAACTCGAATAGGCTTCTCCCATTTGAAGCCCCTACCAACATTACTTAATTACCTCTCTCGAGTCGGTCGAAAATCGTGCTGCCCGATTTATTTCATCAAAGTATAACACACACGTGAGCGTAACCCACATTAAATTATCTCTTGAACTACCCCCTTTAGTAGTAAGACGCAAAATCTCACGACTCAGCCTTTCCATGAGGTATATCACCACTTTTCTAACCCGCATGGTACACTGTTACTGCCACCCGCTCGAACTTCTTGCCGCCTGTTCAACTCCAACAGCGTCCAACGTCTTCATGGTTGGACTCTTGCATTCAACAAATCGTTTCTTCCCGCAGCCATTGAAGACTGGAATTGCCTACACGAAGAAGTTGCTCTTCAGAGAAATCCAGAAAAATTCTGGCAGTCCTTAACTGAGCTCTTTGTTAAATAACTTGAAGTAAACATTTCTTGCTTTCTCGCACCACTTTTGCGTTACAGGCTTTGCTCAATAGAAGATACTGATTTACATGATGCTTTGTGTACTTTGACTTCTACATTAATGTCCAGTGGGGTGTCAATCTCTTATTATAAAATATCTCTTCATTTGTTAGCTTATTTCTAATTACTTCCTGCATCCCATCCTTGTGTTTTACCTTTTTTTGCCTTGTGTTTTCCACTGCTCTTTAGCGTACCCCTCTTTTTTGTGTGATCTGTACTTGTCACAGAGTTGGTTCATTGTTGAATAGCATTCGCTCGATTATATGTTATTTCAGCACTGTTCCCTTCCCTCCTCCCCCCTTATGTAAAGCCCTGTTCAGGGTCCTTATGTGTTCATAAATGATGATGCTGATGACGTAGTAAACACTGTGAGAAAGACTGGCTATTGTCTTCACGATCGAGTAAAAGAACTAAGCAATCAAATAGGCAGATTGTCAGCACACAGCAGCATGCGTGTGCCTCTATTTGGTAAAGGAATGCACTATTCAGAGAGAACAGGGAGATCTCCCAATGTGAGGATGCACAATTTCTAAAATATATCACGTTCACGACGTGTTCCAGTCAACACAGTGCCAATTGCTTTTTTAGAAGAATTATTCCTTAGGCATCAGCGTGATAGTTTGCTTGGGGATCTCTCTAGTATATCTTACCAAATAATACATTAGTGCTGCGTACCATCACTTCTGCCTTTCACCTCTGTGTTTTCATGTGGTGCAGCGACTTATGCCTTATCACTAGGCATGCCAATACATGCATCGTGGCAGGAAGACTGCCCAGCAGTGTTACTAACAAGATATTTGTAGTATACAGGTGCTTTGCATAATGCACCACCAAAAAAATGCAACCATAAAGCAGCACACATTTTTTCAGCTTTGTTTTTCTAGCAGCTAGTAACGAACATCCAAGCAACAGACCATGGACCATGGATAAAGTTTCACAACTGCCTATAGTAGTTGAGATCTTACTGAACTGAAAAAATCAAGATAATAATCATTTGTACCTTACTGCGAAATTGATTACATTGCTCTTTAGAGTGCTACTCTACTGCTAAGTTGGCATACTCTTCAAGCTGGTCAGCTACCAGGTAAATGAAGAATTGCCATCTTCTAGATGTAGATTTCAATCGCTATGCAATGCCTCAAATCCAAACCAAATATTCAAAACTAGTTCAGCAGCCTCATAAAGTTCATTAGGCAAAATCAGTTTTACTTGAGCTTTCTGTTTTATCCATACAGGAAGAAATATAATGCAGATCCCTTGCAATGCGGGAATCCATGTAAGCAAAGCTTTCTGTGGAGCTTGCTTTGATCGACGATAATTAACAGTGATGTTGAAGGCTAGTTGATGTTAAACGTTACCTTGCATGCACCACTGCTGTTTGTCTGCGTAGTACACAAAACACACACGGGGAGGCATTTGCTTGAGATGGTGTTTTGCGCCGTACTTGAGGACCTCTGAGAGAGAGAGTTGAACTTATTCATTGATTCACATGGCACATTGCATCGTGGTACAACTATTAAACTTTAATTAAATTATGGGACTGTACATGCCAAAATTGCAATTGGATTATGAGGCGCACCGTAGTGTCGGACTCTGGATTCATTTTGATACTGCAGTTTTTCGTTAACGTATCCCTAAGTCTAAGTCCAGGAGCATATTTTATTTCACCCCCCGTCGAAATGCAGCTGCCGCGATCAGGATAAAACCCATAACCTCCATCGCTGCCATGGCCGCAAAGCTACTGCAGCGGGCACTGAAGTGTTGATTTGACGTGTGACAACTTCCGTAGTGTCGCCCTGACCCTGAAGGTGTGCTTTAACGTGGCTCTGCTTCAGCGCACCCCGAGTAAGTTGTCCGCTTGACAAATTTGCATGGTGCTTATTTTTCAAAAATAGCAGAAACCTACCGTACCGTAACTTGAACTTAAATTTATTCCATTTGCCTGCAACTGCTGCCATGTCTACAGCAGCGTTTCCTTGCGTTCTCACGCCACATTTTCCCTAACCCCCATTCCCTTGTATGGGACCCGCGAGTGAAGAGTGGCAAGGCTCGTTTCGCAACTGCATCAGTTCTTTCTTCTCTGCCACGATTCTTCCATGTCTATACACGCTCTGAACCACCCCCCGATGTGCGAGACAGCAGCAGCAGCAGTGGGAAAGTTAAAGGAGGCGGCATGAAAGCTTCACTTTAAAAAGATAAAAGGCCGATGCAAGTCTCGGCTGATGCTCGGATCGGCACCTTAAACTTTTATAGCAGCTCTTCCTCTCTACCCGCCTTTACTCATCTCGGAGCTAACCGCTGCTGCCCTACACATTGCACTGCACCAAGGAAATGTTAGAGAGTATGGCTAGCTCCCTTAGCTATTGCTATTTGCTCCATAAACCAAAACAGGGAAGCCTAGAACACCCCTTGGCTTCCACCACACACTTTCTTAAGCATACAGAAACTTTGAGGCCTCTCCTGTTTTTTCCTTCCTCCATTATTCCAACACAGTGCATATATATGCATTTATTTATGACGGTGTATTTCACAACCTTTTTCGCCATAACGCCGCTGTCAAGCACTAGCCAGCAGTACTGTCTAAAAGAGTAAGTAAATCAAGAGTGCTGAAAAACCAAGCATTTCACATTTGTCATTGTCATCGTTTATTCTCACACAAAGGTGTTGTGTCGGCAGCGGCAGGCAAGTGGAGGCCCCCGGCCAGTGAACGCGCGCGAGCGCCGACGCAGTGAAGGAGGCTCTGAGCTAACTGCTCCCTATGAAAACCGGAACGAAGACTCAGCCGACCCGCGGCCGTTTATTGCTAATAAAGACTTCACACGCCAGATGACACCTCCTGATTGGTCTCAGCTCGTCACAAGACAGAAGGGGGGTGCGCCATCTAGCTAAACTACTACGAAACATAAATATATGATAACACAAAGATCGGACAGGGGGCGACACTATACTACATCATCCCCCCTGGAAACAAAGCAAGCATACAGTGAAACGAGCACACAAGACGCGCTCTTAACTCCAAAGGCAATTTCAGGTCATTCCCCCACGTTCACACACGCGCACCAGTCGCACACAAAGGACGCACTTAAGTCCACAACAGATTTAGTTCGTTCCCGCCCAAGTCCACACGCGCACCAGACTTGGGGCACCAAAACACAGGCAGTCACTCAAAACAAAATCTTACAAGGAACACGGCACAAGACTCACTGCACCGCAGCAAGGAACACATTATATACCTGTGTGAAAGAAACATGCGAACTGTCTCTTGAATGTCACAGCGAGGACCCTAGCCGTGGCATTTCGAAGACGGAAAAACGCTCTACACTATAGAAACAAAATCATCGAGCTACGGAGGGCGTTTTCTGTCACGAGGACGCGTGCGTACCTCAGAACTTTGGGGGTTGCGACGGGTATCGGTCGACTTTAAAGACCTAGTCGTCCTACTACTATTTCCCTCCCTCTGGTTGGACAATTGAATCTGGTTGTTGCTCAAAGCTGGAGAGAGTTGCCCAGGAAGCTCCTCTCGACGTCCCAACAAGTCCTGGGAAGCTACCGATTCCCCCACGGAATCAGAGACGACTGCTGACTGTGTAAACTCGGAAGTGATACAGTCAGACGGACTACTTAACTGAAGTTTGTGAAAGGACGATGTCATGACAGACGAGTAATCGGAATGACTATCCAGGTTTGAGTACGAGTACAAAAAATCTTTATCACTTGTACACAATGTACTACCTGCTGGATCCTTCATCACTAGGGTTAACTTAGACATATGCCACGTCTTCCCATCACTGAGTAGAAAAGTAGATGGTCCTACCTGGGCCTTGACTTTATACGAGATTTATTGTACATAAAAAATTCTTTCCTCTTAAATCTTATTCTGACGGTGTCTCCCACCTTGATACGAGTTGCCTGAGCACCTCTACGTTTGTCCACGTACTGTTTAGTCTGCCACTGTTTCTGCAAGACCCTTTCTTGAACGTGAGGCACAAGACTGTCCTGTTCCCGTAGATCTACACAGAGCCGCATGGTTCCATCCTTGCGCACCACCACGAGTGGAGACACCCACTCAGAAGCCTCGACGCGCTCTATGACGTCGCAGTCCTCGAGACGTCGCAATTCATTTGTGACCTGGTCACGGAGAGCCAGGGGTAGCCGGGGCAACTTTGAAGATACTGGTTTCGCACCTTGCTGCCGATGAATTCGGTGCACAAGGTTGTTTACGAAACTCAACTCGTCGTTGAAGAGGTGATCAAAACCCGGAGGCACACCTGTGGGGCTCTGTACTGAAGGAAGCGATGGTAGACGACATGTCAGCGACATACCGTCGATCTGTATGCCCAAGCGTTGGATGGCATCTAAACCCAGCAGTGATGTTCCTGTAGTCGTTACGTGGAACATGACGGAGCATGGCATTTGAAAAAACTGGACAGTGGCTTGAAACAGGCCTTGAATGTCGATGCGTTGCTTGGAGAAATTTTTCAAGTCCACTGTTGTTTGTGACAGTCTGTGCTGTCGACCAAAGTGCTTTCCAAAATCTTCGGCCGTCGTCAATGAGACAGACGCTCCCGTATCCACCGGCAGTCGCATGGAGACGCCGTTAACTACGACCGGAACTTCCAAATCTTTTTTAGTTTCAAAAGCGCTTACCGTCAAGACAGACACGGACGGCTGCCCTGCGGAAGTTGAAGACAGCGTCTCTGCGGAAGAGACGTCTTTAACAGTACGGGTTTTTCGGCATACTGATGCAAAATGGCCCAACGTGTGGCAGGCGTTGCACCACCGGTTCCTTGCTGGACAATTCTTGTACGTTGCAATATGTTTCGTGCTGCCACACCGATCGCATGCACCACGATTCCCGGAGGAGCCATGTGCGAAATGTAGGCCCTCTTGGCCGCTTCTCGGAAGAAGTCGGTTGTCTTGGCGGCCTCTCGGAAGAAGTCGGTCGTCTTGGCGGCCTCTCGGAAGAAGCCCGTCGTCTTGGCGGCCTCTCAGAAGAAGTCCGTCGTCTTGGCGGCCTCTCGGAAGAAGTCCGTCATCTTGGCGGCCTCCCGGACTACGTCGGCCATCTTGGCACCTCCCCGGAAGAAGTCGGCCATCTTGGCCCGTCGACGGAACGCCAAGTTGTGATGCATCGATTCTTCGTACATTTTCGGAGCCGAACGCGCGGTTCGCTCGATGCAAGGCTTCTAACGAGCGTCCAATTTCTTCTGCCTTGTCCAGGGACAGGGTTTCGCCAGGAGCCAATAACTTTTCGCGAACGCTGGCGTTCGCTACCACATGTGTTATTTGGTCTCGGACGCGCTCGTTGTAGGTTGTGCCGAAGTTGCACTGTACCGCCTTCTCCTTCAATGCGGTCATTAATTCCAGGAAACCTTCTCCCTCAAACTGCCTTCGACTGGTGAATTCGTGCCTCTCCGCCAGAACATATGTTGGCGCGGCGAAGGTTTCGGGAACTCTGACGCTGGCGGGACCGCATCACTTGACGTTGGCGCTGCGCCGGTCGACTGCCTTGCTGCTTCGCATGACGCTGGCGCTGCACTGGTCAACTGCCTTGCTGCTTCCTGCTCCTCGTGTGCAAAGTACTTTCGTTGTCCTTCACGCCCGAGAGCGCTGACGAGCGCGGACGCTCGTCGCGCATCCGTCCAGTCGCCACCGCCGGCCGCTTCGAGGAGGGCCTGGAAAATTTTTTTCCATCGATACCATGGAAATATCGGTGGCCCGGGCAATTCCGAAAAAACGGGAAGGTTCGCCGTAAAAGACGCCATGCCCGGTAGCGTGTAGGAGACAGTGCAGAACACAAGCCGGAGCTCGCAGCAGGAATGGGGCACGAAAGAACAAGGGGACGCGTAGGCCTAGGCTCGTAAACCTCGCGAACCTCGCGACGCCAGTGCGTCGGCGGCGTTTGCAGGCCGTGCCGACACGTAAAGGACGCTTCACTTACGAAGGTCGTTGGTTTCCCGGGGCTTCGGTCGGAACCGCTGCGGGAATCCCATCCTCGTCGCCAAACGATGTGTCGGCAGCGGCAGGCAAGTGGGGGCCCCCGGCCAGCGAACGCGCGCGAGCGCCGACGCAGTGAAGGAGGCTCGGAGCTAACTGCTCCCTATGAAAACCGGAACGAAGACTCAGCCGACCCGTGGCCGTTTATTGCTAATAAAGACTTCACACGCCAGGTGACACCTCCTGATTGGTCCCAGCTCGTCACAAGACAGAAGGGGGGTGCGCCATATAGCTAAACTACTATGAAACATAAATGTATGATAACACAGAGATCTGACAGGGGGCGACACTATACTACAAAAGGTATCTCTTTCCATATGCACTAGAGATTATGCAAAAAAGAACACTGGTGAAGGCATGAATTCTTACACTCAGCGGCCACTAATCATGGCGTGTATATATATATTGCTACGGCATGAGCCGGGGGAGCAGAAGAGGAAGAAGACGTTAGCGTGTGCAGCCTCGGGACGCAATTTTGACTTCACCATCAATCTCGTCCCTTAAATAAAGCCGGTTTAACATTAACCGTAACAGTTTTGTGGTGGAGGTACCGGGGTAACTTCTACCAAGACGACGGAGCTGCTGCAGCAAGTACCACGCCGGAGACGACGCCTCGCTCGACTGCCCCCAACACCACTTGAGATACCGATGTCCCACAGCGGTGAGCAACGGCCTTCTCTGGCAGCTCCAGTGCGAACAACCGGCGTCTGGATGCATCAGATGGAGCCCCGCCCTTTCTCAGGAAAATTCGGCGAGGACGTGGAGGAATGGCTCACCCACTACAAGCGTGTGAGCAAGTACAACGGCTGGAACTCCACGGCTGAGCTCGACAATGTGGTTCTGTTCGTCACAGACACTGCACTAGTGTGGTTCGAGAACCATGAAGATATCTGCACAACGTGGGACAGCTTCGTTACTCACCTTACCGAGTGCTTCGGCGATTCCACCACGAAAAGGAAGCGGGCGGAGCAGACATTGCTGCAGCGCGCTCAAGTCCCAGGTGAGACCTGTGCTACGTACATTGAGGTAATCCTGAAGCTTTGCAGAACGGTCAATCCTCGAATGTCCGAAGAGGACAAGGTTGGACACCTTCTCAAAGGCATAGCCGAGGATGTGTACAATTATTTAATCGGCAAGGAGAGTGTTGCCTTGGTCGCCGACCTCATCAAGCATTGCCGCACATTTGAGGCCTTGAAGCTCCGCCGTATCACGCCTAAGTTCGGCAGGTTAGCAAATGTCACAACGGTGGCAAGTGTTGAAGACAATGACAACTACAGTTTTCAATTTGACCTTGCGGCAACTATAAGGCAAATTGTTCGCAAAGAACTTGAAAGACACACCAAAGGGGCAGATGTCGAACAGCTTGGGTGGGCTCCCAACCAACCTCAAGAACATCCATCTGCTGTGTCCGCATTGTCTGCCATGCCAGGCGTTGCAGAGTGTCGAGTCGATCAGCTGCGAGAGTACCGACGTACCTTTCCCGACGACGTGACGCACGATCAACGAACTCGTCGAGCTACCGCCACGAATCGGAATTCGGAATAACACGTTTATTATTCGCAGCGTCCCAGCGTTGACACCGAGGCTGACAACGTCGGTCGCGCATCACCTGTGTGTTACAGCTGTGGCGCCTCAGGACACATTGCTCGTTTTTGTCGCCGGCGCCGACAGAGAAGATATGCGCCACTACCAACTCACGTCGCCGTTCAACAGCACGTCGCCGGTCACCGTCACCACGGCGACGTGCTGCGTCACCACCGCCGTCGGGAAACTAGCCGGCGCGACCGATGGAGGTAAGGTCGCCGGACAGTCTGCGTCTCTGCGAAATACTCCTCTGCCTATTATGATGGTGAAAAACAAAGTGCGTGTGTTAATTGATAGTATACCTGCAACAGCATTAGTGGATACTGGTGCTACCGTTTTCGTCATGAGTGTGACTTTCAAGGAGAGGCTGGGTCGGAAAGTTATGTTCCCGTGGAATGGTGATGTGACGTTTCGTGGTGTCAGTGGAGAGTGCCTAGTTCCCCTTGGTATTTGTGTTGCAAGTGTTTTGTTGGGAGGAGAAGATCTTAAAACAGAATTTCTCGTACTACCGCGGTGCACTCATGACGTGATTCTCGGGATTGACTTTCTTCAGGATTGTGGCGCATCCGTTAACTGTGGTACAGGCGAAATTACTTTGAATAGCGCGCTTCTCGGCACCCTTGCCGACACATCCTTACCAGTGAAAAACTATTGTGTTGTTTCGAAGGATTTGCTCGTACCGCCTTGGTCGCTGTCACGCATCCCTGTCAACTTCGCTGCTGCCGACCTTTCATCGTTTGACGCGCAAGTCCAGCCACTTACGTCGAGCTGCGCAAAGAAAGATGTACTCGTACCACGCTCTGTCGTGAAAGTAGTGAATGGCGTCTCAAATTTGTGGGCTTTCAATTGTTATTGCGTCCCTGCTGTTCTTCCGCGTGATATGAAGCTCGCTGAATTCGACGAGATTACTTACAGCTCCATTACAGTTCTAAGCGAGGAGGAGCAGTCTCGTACTAGCGATCCTCACCAAAGCACTTCTGAAGAGCAGATCTTATGGATGATCAACAAGGCGCTGCGCTCAAATGAGCGCCACGCTCTCGCAGAAGTTTTGTGGGCACATCTTTCTGTATTCGATTTCGCACAAGGCGACAAGCAGGCTTCACTCCCTCGTTCCCGTGCTCGCCACAGAATTGACACCGGATCTGTGCACCCTATTCGGCAAAACCCTTACCGCGTTTCTGCAACAGAGCGCAGATATTGCTGAACAGGTGAAAGACATGCTGCGGAAAAGTGTTGTTCAAGAGTCCTCTAGTCCGTGGGCAGCACCAGTAATCTTAGTAAAGAAGGATGGATCGTGGCGGTTTTGCGTTGATTACAGGAAACTGAATTCAGTCACCAAAAAGGATTTGTATCCACTTCCTAGAATTGATGATGTCATCGATTGTTTACATTCCGCTGCCTACTTTTCATCACTGGATTTGCGATCAGGGTATTGGCAGAGACCCATGCACCCAGACGATAAGGAGAAAACGGGCTTCGTGACACCAGATGGTCTTTATGAATTCAACGTTATGCCGTTTGGCCTTTGTAACGCGCCAGCAACATTCGAACGATTCATGGATACTTTCCTCCGAGGACTTAAATGGGAAATTTGTTTGTGCTACCTCGACGATTTGGTGATTTTTGGCAGCACATTGAGTGAGCATAACCGCCGTCTCAGTCTTGTTCTGGATTGTGTCAAACAAGCCGGCTTGATCCTAAATTCCAAGAAATGTCGTTTCGGGGAAACGGAGACGTTGATACTTGGGCATCTGGTCGACAAAAACGGTGTGAGGCGAGATCCACGGAAGTTTGAGGCAGTCAGCTCCTTCGAAGCACCGAAGTCAGTGCGGGAGTTGAGGAGTTTCTTGGGCCTGTGCTCGTATTTTCGGCGCTTCGTCCCAAGATTCGCTGACGTGGTGTACCCCCTGACATGTCTTCTCCAAAAAGCCGTCTCTTTCAACTGGACATCGGTTGCGACGACGCGTTCCGCCAGCTAAAATTTATGCTAACGTCAGGGCCCATATTGCGTCACTTCGATGCATCCGCACCTACGGAAGTGCACGCTGATGCCAGTGGCATCGGCATCGGTGCCGTACTAGTGCAACGTCATGACGGAGCTGAACACGTTGTGGCTTTTGCTAGTCGCTCTTTGACTAAGGCGGAACGCAGTTACACTGTGACCGAGCAAGAATGCTTGGCAGCTGTTTTCGCTGTCCACAAATTTCGGCCCTATATCTACGGACGCCCGTTCACTATCGTTACTGACCACCACGCGTTATGCTGGTTGGTGAATCTCCGTGACCCGAGCGGACGACTGGCACGTTGGGCTCTTCGACTGCAGGAGTACGACTTCCTTATTTCCTAGAAGTCCGGGCGTCGCCACGCAGATGCGGACTGTCTCTCCCGCCTTCCTCTGACGACAACGGTGTGTGACGCAGACAATTTTGATGACTGTTTTGCTCCCATTTCTTCTACATTCCCAGACTCGACGACTTTCAAAGCAGAGCAGGAAAATGATATTAGTTTGGAACCTCTATTTGTAGCCGCATCGCGTCCTGGAACCACCGGTCGACTTTGTGTCCGCGACGGCCTGCTTTACAAGACCAATTATTCAGCTAAAGGCGCACGCTTCCTTCTGGTGGTGCCGCAGAGTCTGCGAACGGACATACTGAGAGCCATGCACGACGATATGGCCTCTGGCCATCTAGGATTCATCAGAACTTTGAACCGGACGCAGGAGCGTTTTTACTGACCCAAAATGCGGGACACAGTCAAGCACTACGTCGCCAGTTGCGAACAATGTCAACGCTACAAGCGCCCTACGACCACTCCACCAGGTCTTCTCCAACCTCTGCCGCCGCCTCGCCTGCCATTTCAACAAGTGGGTATCGATCTTCTGGGCCCATTTCCCCGATCATCTAACGAGAACCGATGGGTGATCGTATGTGTCGACCATCTGACCCGTTACGCGGAAACGGCAGTGGTACCATAGTCAACACCTGCGTCCATTGCAACGTTTTTGCTTCGATTGATTATTCTTCAACATGGTCACTAGGTCATGTTATAGTATGGCGACTAATTAGGTTGGTAAACTATGCCTGCCGAAAAAGTTATAACACTTGTGTGTAGAATAGAGAAACATACTAAACACTGATCTCAGAGCAGCAAACTTTCTTCTACATCAATCCTTGCACTTCGTGCCAGAGTTCAATTAACTATATCAGGATTCAAGTGGATAATTCACTCTCAAAACTAGGAATTCTGGAATTCTGATCTTTTACGTGCCAAAACATTGACTTGGTTATTAGGCACGCCATAGCGGGGGACTCCGCAATAATTTTGACCACCAGGACACCTTTAGCGTGCCCCTAATGTACGCGGCACGGGCCGTTGTGCACACGGGCAGGCCGTAGTCACAAAGTCGCCTGCACTGCCATGTGCTTTTATGTTTTGCTCCGTGTTCCTAGTGGTCCTCTAATTATGTTTTACATGCCCACCTGCTGCTGCAAGCGACTATGCAAGCAGTGCACTGCCGTCATCAGACAAGACAAACACGGAGGCAAGCGGACCATGTGACCATCAGCGCGGTGTTAAGAGAACCAGCTGGGACTGAGACAAAACTACAGCTGGGCATATGACACCTGTTGACTGTACAGTAAACTCATCATAATTAAATTTGATATTTTGTACTCTCAGTTCATTTAAAGAAATCTACAAGTTTTTGTTTGGCCCACAATGTTGTCGCCGTATTTAAAGCCAATTATTTCAAACTGCGCCATTCGGTTAAATCTGTTCATTCATACTTCTTGCTTGTCCATACCCGAAGTATGAGATGCTTTAGTCACATCTAGCTGAACATTTGCGTTCATATGAAATTGGAGCCAACTACCTGTCGACGCTGCCAAAGCGGTAAAAACCACAAGCAGGAAAGCTGTCCTTGTTGGAATAGAAAAAGTTTTGTTTTGAAGTCGCTTGCTGCAAAGAGCAGTCACGAATTTCCAATTTATTTTCAGTATGTGTATAAATGGATATTTCATTACAGTATAAGTTGATGTGCTGCCCCAAGACATATTCATACCTGCATCGGATAATTCAAACAAAATACTCGGGCCCCCTCGAGTTTGAATTAACAGCTGTCTACTGTATAGGTAATAAGTTGTAAGCAAAGAAAACGGCGCCTTAACTTCCAGGCCTCATTTTTCTCAGAAACCGAGGTGCCTCAAAGACACGGAGGAGACAGACCCGCAAGCAGCGGGCTGCATGCTTGCAGCCTCGCCGCCACCTCTGGTTCAACCCCCTGTGCTGACCGCAGGCATCTCCCCTCTGCCTCGAGCCCTGCATCTTGCAACCCTGGCAGTGTACAGTAGCCTGTGTCGTTCAGAGACTAAAATTGCGCTTCAGAGAGAAATGTTGTGTGTCTGTATGCTCCCCCATGTTCTCGAGGCGCCCTTTTTGCGTGGAAGCGGCTTGGGGCGAGTGTACGCCTGCGCCTTACTTTGCGTCGCACGTTTCTGTTCCGCAGGGGCACATTCGTGGGCCGCTGTCAACCACAACTAGTTTTTTAACTAAGTACGCGGTTAAATAGCTGAGTCCAGGGTGGAGAATTTTTTTACACTCAGAAATGGGTTCTTTAAAAGGCGATCTCTAAAATATCCGTAACACATAAAAAAAATTGATCACCCTGTATACAAGGACCGAACATCAGAGGGCCACTGGCGTATACGAAATATTACGACATCCTTCGAAACACGGTGCATTGGGTCGAAATGAAGGAAGATCTTCCGTACAGTTCTCCATTCCTCCGCTGCCTCGACTTACGCTTACGGATTGAATTCGTCGTTCACTTAGCGTCTCGTCGCGCTGCGCCGTTTCATCCGACGCTGTGCGCATTGCACGGAATGCCGAAGAAAGGGAACATCACCGGCAGGAAATGCGTGCGCTTGAACTCTCGTCAGTCTCAACAAGCGCGTCAAGATGAGCCAGGATGACGAACATCCATACTACACACGTCTTGCTGCACAATCATGCGCAGCTTAACAGCTGACGAGCGCAACCGAGCTTCAACGGGACAGCAGGCAACGAAATGATCACAGCACACCAGACCAGCTCCAAGAAAATGTCGCCCAACTTTCCTGACTGCATGAGGAGGTTCGGAAGCTCGGCGGCTCTAATTCTGCTCCCTTAACACCATCATTCCAGCCGGATCCAGGCCCGAGCAACATCATCTTTGGACAGCTCACCGAGGCCTTCTCTGCAATGGCCCGCATGATGGAGATGGTGAATGCTCCATCGACTGCGACAACTGTTCATACGAGACCGGACCTCGCTACCGCAATTCCAAACTTCACTGGAGACAGCGGCCAAATCAGTGCCGAAGATTGGCTGGAAACACTCTCGCGCGTTGCCGACGTAGGCAAATGGCCTGAACATCAAGGACTAACTGCTGCTCACCTCAAGCTGCAAGGTTTCGTCACTGGGAAAAAGCCTTCTGTGCTTATGGAGGAGAATGGTCGAATGAGTGCAGAGTCGTGACGAGGATGTGACGAAGTACGTCTGAGAAAAGGAAAAAAAGTGTGCGCCAGCGTGAAGCTAACTCTTCCCGATACAATTGTCAAGATTATCAGATGTCTTTGGTCGAATGAGATGAGTTTCGCATTAGGAGACAGAAGCTATAAAAGTGTGGACGAGTTGGTTCAAGCTATCACAACCCAATTATACTTTATAGAAAGCCGCAAAAGACAATTTTCATCGGCACATCAGTTCGACAGCTGAAGCCGATGGAGTAGCAGCCATCAGCCGTGTCCTGTGTCAGCATATGTACATGATTCAGTAGTCAAATGTAGCATGCAAGAAGGAGGGCGCCGCGCAGATGGGTTGCGTTGCTACAACTGCCAACAAAGGGGCCACCTGTCGAGTCATTGTGCTGAGGCAATGCGCCCACTCTATTGCACGAAATGTAACCGTGATGGGCACAGCGCAAGATCGTGTCCGCATCAGGGCTGCTCAGGTAATGTGACTAACACTGGATGCACCACGTCTTCAAAAAGGGTGTACAAAAGCGTTTGTATTGACGGCGAATGGATGATCGCCCTTCTCGATACGAGTTTCAATGTGAGCTTGATAAAGCTGACACTTGCCGTGCAGCTGAACAGTGAGCTTATGGCGCCTCCCAGAGCGTCCATACCCGGAGTCGGTGGAAAGCAACCATCCCTCGGCGAACAAGATTTAAAGGTGCGTGTTGATGATGTTGAACTTCCTGCCGTCCACTGATACATAGTGACACCTTTGTTGGACCGGATCTCATTATTGGCACTGACGTGATCGACTTGCCCAGTCTGCTCCTCGTCTACAGTGGTGGATGTGCCCATGTGCTGAACCAAAGGCAAGCACAAGACCTGACAGGTGTTGTCGCAGAATTAGAAAGAACAAGAGAAGTGGTCAAATGTCACGAAAACAATGAGGCTTCCCCGTGTACGGTTCTGTCTGTATCGGGAACACCTTCTCTTGATGCACCTGCTGTTTTCAGCACCCTGGTTGCGAGCTATAGCAATGACAAGTTCCACATGAAGCAAGGACAAATACTCATGCGTCCACCCGCTCCTTGCAACATGCCAGAGCAAGTTTTACGGACCGCCAATGAGTACGTCCATGCGCTTCAACTGATAAACCGAGACCATAATATTGTAGGCTCGATCATCTATGGATAGGAAAAAACACAGCCCTGCATATTGCTTAACAAGCATAATTGCTGCGCACTGCGAATCAAAGAACTGGGGTGGACCGGCATCATTGAAAAGAAAATCGTCGAGCTCCCTCGAAGCAAGCCGGTTTCCCAGGCACCATACCGTAGCTCCTACTACCAGAGGCGTGCAAGGAGAGCGATTGCTGATGAGTTGATACCATATAGATTATTCTGTATAGTACTTGCGCATACAGCAACCCCATTCTCACGCGGAAGAAAGCAAGGAAAATACAAGAGGGTGATCTACTACCACCGCCTCCATAAACACAACAATTAATGAGATAGTACAGCCCACAAATACCTAACTTAAACACAGAGGCCCACACATTGTTACAGAAGTGCTACCTGCAGCCACATACTGCATCTCGAACCTACAAATATCAAAGGGATCGACGTGGCCAGAATATGTCACAAACGCCCATGCAAGCCAGATTAAACAATTTAAATTGGCATCGGACAGCAAGTGCTGAAGCTAGTCAGACTGATGAGACCCTCTCGGGACGAGATTGCACAGGATGGTCGAGTGCAAGCAACGAACACGGAGCCATCACTACCAGGCCTCGTTTTTCTCAGAAACCGAGGTACCTCGAAAACACTGAGGAGACAGACCCGCAAGCGGTGGGCTGCATACCTGCAGCCTCGCTGCCACCTTCGGTTCGACCCCCTTCGCTAACCACAGGCGTCTCCCCTCCGCCTCGAACCCAACATCTTACGACCCCGGCAGTCTACAGCAGCCTGTGTCGCAGAGAAAAAAATTGCATATTAAAGATACAGGTTGTGTGTCTGTTTGCTCCCTCAACTTCGCAAGGTACCCTTTTTTCGGGGGAGCCGCTTGGGGTGACCGTGCGCCTGTGCCTTACTTTGCATCAAGTGCTTCTAGGCCACAGTGGCACATTGGCGGGCCGTTGTCGACCAGAGCTAGATTTTTTTAACCAAGTGTGCGGCTAGCTAGTCGAGTGCGCGGTCGAGAACTTTTACACAGTTGCCACACCGTTGACTCAGTGATAGACGGCCAAATCAAAATTCAAGTGCCTCATCACGGTTGCTTGCCCAAGAGGAATCCCGAAAGGTGTTCTATGGGGCTTGCCGAAGGACATACCAGTGGCGTAGTGGTTTAAATATACTACTACTGGGCTCGAGGTCCCCTGATTAAATTTGCCAAGCGGACATGCTCCTATTTATTTATTAATATTTGTAAAATTGCAATAAATTATATAAAATACAAAGTGACGATAATGTGCAAAGCGAAATAGAGATTGTTTATACAAATCCACATAAGCAATCATTCCCACGCTAACTAAAGCGCCTTCTTTGCAACTCACTTGTGCACTTACATTAAACTTTTGTTAATTATAGTCTATGGTCACAACAGCGGTTATGAACCAACGCGGACATGATGATGCAGCATGTTCATACCGACTCAGCAAGAGAATATACTAGAGTTCCAACATTCGTGACTTGTTAAACAAACTGCATCATGAAGAGGTCCATGAAGAGGTCCATGAAGAGCTGCTCGTTGGAATGAGAAGCGAAGGTTGCGGCGTGCTACAGAGACTGTTTCTTGGTGGCTTTGCTACGGCGCAGCGACTACGCACCCCGCATCGGACGCGGTGAGCGTCCAGCAACACAGCGTTCGGCGCGACAACGAAATGTGCGCCTGAGCAAGCGCCGCACGCCTGAGCCGACGCCGACGACACCGGCTTTTCTGCGACACGAGCTCCTTAACGCTGTCGCGTTAAAATAAAGGCTAGTATGCTTCGCATCCTGGGCTTAACCTTAGCTAAGCCACAGCCAGTTTTTCTAAGCTCACATATCTGTTAATTGCCTGGCGTAAGTGATGTCCTTATTTTGATCACATCTGTGCATGTGTGACCATGGTGTATATATGTGCATTGTGGCGGGAAAATAAAAGTAGTAGTTAGTAGCACTTCTGTGTGTGTCGCTCTCATTTTGTGGTCGTCCTGGTTTGCGCGATAATTTTTTACTGTATAGTAAGGTACTTCAGGCCCGTAAATTGGCGCTTATTGGCTTTGGCATTGTGCTGCTAAGCATGTGGTTGATAGTTCGATTCCTGTCCATGGAAGCTTCATCTTGGAGGGGGTGAAATGCAAGCACACTCATGTATTTAGATTTAGGTGCACATTAAAGAGCTCATGTGGCCAAATAAATTCCAGAGTCCTCCACTATGGCATCTCTCCTAGCTTCAGTGTTGCTTTGAGATGTTGAAACCCATGAATCAACTCATTGAAAGAAGGTCATGTTTAATGCGTGTACATGACCTTAGATGCTATGTGCTTGCAACAGGCATTGCAGGATGCAGTGGCCTGCCATCTTGGGTCAGGGGTACCTATGTACAAGGTCGTCCTTTTTGAAAGGGAACACGCGAGCGCGTGGCCTGTGCTCTGCGGCGGCTGCCTAGAGCGCCGGTCAGTGGCAGCAAACGGAAGCACGTCCGCTTTTGGCGTCATCTATTGACGGTCAGAATGACTAGGCATGGCCGATTGGAAGCGCCTACTGGACTCCCTTCCCCGTATTACTGATGCATTACTGATGTGCAAGGAGCGGGGCCTGCAGCGCGAGCGCGATTTGCTAGCAGCAGACGCTGCGCTGCAAGCCCCGCTCCTTGCGCATCAGTAGTACGGGGAAGGGATTCCAGTAGGCGCTTCCAATCGGCCATGCCTAGTCATTCTGAGCATCAATAGATGACGCCAAAAGTGGACGTGCTTCCGCTTGCTGCCACTGACCGGCGCTCTAGGCAGCCGCCGCAGAGCACAGGCCATGCGCTCGCGTGTTCCCTTTCAAAAAGGACGACCCTGTACCTATTGACACGTGTACTTATCTCTATCGGGCGCCCACGTTTCGCCGCCGAACAAATGTTATCGCACAGCGCGGGACGCGGCTGCATGTATCCGAAGTTTCTGGAAAGTTATCGATGCTTCTATCCGCTGTCTGTTGTCGCCGAACCTTGTATTATCTGATTTCATCGCGTGACGCGAATGGTGTAGAACTTTGTGGAAGGCACGCGGGTCCGAACGATTAGACTGGAACGTTCGATGACTGCTATATAAAAGCCGACGCGCTTGACCCGCTGATCAGATTTACGACGATCGCCGACTGTGTTCGCCGCTCTCGTTGTGCTTTGAGTGTAGCCTGTTTTGTGGGCACAGGTTCGCCCAATAAAAGCTAGTTTTGCCTTTCACAGTATTTCTACTGTGTTCTTTGACGTCACGACCACGTGACAATATAAACACATTTTCTTGTCAGTAAATGGCTCACAAGCGGCTCCAGGTTTAGACATTGTGAACAAATGTGTACACGTGATGATCATGTCTAGAAGATAGTACATAGATATGTGCCTACAACAGGTGAGAATTCAAGCAAAAGTTCGCACTACACCCAGTGAGCAGTGAGCACAGCTCTTGTATACCATGGCTTTGTCTGCAGTGCACTAGTTGGCAGAACACCACAGGTTTTCAGTGAAATGCACCTGAGCAAATTTAGAAATATTCCATGCAGAAGGAATGGAAGAAACAAGTGCTGGAGCCTGTAACATTACCATATCATGGGCTCTTGGATCCATTACGGGACAAGGCAGGGGAAGAACGTTGTGAATGCTGTTCAAGGTAAAGTTTGCTCTCGAGTAGGTTACTTGTTCAAAGTCCAAAAGAAGTTAATCAGCCATGTCATTACAAGTTGCTGCATTGATATGTTTACTTTGTAATGTAGGAAAGTAATATACAACGACTTGCCGATGTGTTATCATTGCAGAACGTAGTGACGGGCTATCTGGTGTCAGTTGGTCAAAAGATTTGCAGCCTTTGAGTAAGATAATACTTCGTGGACAGGGCCAGTTTTTTGTTGTTTGCCATCCTTGTGTGTAACTGTTGTTCAGTGTTATTGTTGAAAGTAAAAAAATTGTCCTCCACCCTACAGCAGCGCAAAGCTACAAATTTCCTCTGGAGCTTCGTACCACTGTTGGAAGGACGGAAGGAAAGAAACTTCATTTTTCAAGAAGAAAAGTAGGGGAGTGTGGTTGGACCCTTAGTCCAGGGCTCCACTGGCGCGTGCGGCTCGCTGGGCTTGGTCCAGGAGAGCCACTTGGCTCTCCTTTGCCTTGTCCGCAAGCCGTGCCTCGCACTGCCTATTTAACATAAGTGGATGTGCAGTTATGTATGGGCTAGTAATATATGAAGGCCGTTGTTGGGTGCATGACATTTTTTCACTTTCATGAAGCTTCCTCTAGTTCGTGAATTTCTGCAGAACTGATTTGCAGTAACATTCCTTGTGCATTATCTTCAGGATGCAGCACTGCTACTGCATTCTTCGACAGACCCACAGTGTTCCTGCGAGACCAGCTTGGTAAGATTTCTCTGACGACATTGCTTAGTTCTCAGAAAAATATTGGGAGACACTTGCTCTTGCAAACCAATATTTTATGTGTGCACTCGCTCATGTTTTTTTAGAGTGACTTTCACCGATACTCACCTGCATACCTGTAGCACTTTTCAATGTGCTGGCTCACACATTTATAATGTTCACACCCCTCTGTGTGGAAAACTTTCAGATAAGCACAGCCTTATCTAGACATGCCTTGACTTTTTCCAAGCCAACCTTATTTTTTTCAGGAAGCCATCACTAGTCTCCACTTTTTAAGGCTAATTTTTATGGGTAGCTGTCATTATTTCAATATCAGCAGTTCATTTGATAGTTTCTGTTGTCTATCAGTGTTTCTAAGTTGCAGAAAAAACACGGGGAAGGCGGGAGATGGAAATTCAAGACGATGAGTAGAACGAGAACAAGGTGAAAGCAGGAGCTAACATTTCGACAAGTGGACTTTTCTTCAAGGCGACGTATGCTTTCCTCGCCACAGTATATATAGGTGGGCTTCTTTTAAAGGGGAGAGGGTGTAAGGCGGGTGGGTTCGGCAATGAGCGAAGGTGTGTCAGCCTGTCGAATTGAGAATAAAGGAGCTCTGTGCACAGGGCCAGTGACACGGCCGAATGTCAAGCACGTGTCAACACCCGCGTATTAGCCTGCATGCCAGCGGCGTCTAAGACGCTAGCTGGAAAAAAAAGGAAGAAAAAAATGAAGAAAAAGAAAAAAAAATCTAAGAAACTAAACTAAGTGTTGTTGTCTATATCTTGAAATTTAGCATAGCGAATTGATTCTAAAGCTCCCTTCGGAACGTTTATGCCTACTGGTTGCAATGTTTTGAACCTATGGATAAGGTATGATTCTCTGCATTTTCTTTCTCATTCAGAACGAAAATTTGTCTGTAACATCAAGTGTTTAAGTTCATCAAAGTTATGACCTGGTTGGCTGAGATGCTCAGCGACGGCTTTGGGAAGCTGTTTAGCTGTGTCCACACGATGTCCGTTTATTCTGACGTTCATTTATTGTCTTGTTTGGCCGATGTATTCTTTCTTACATAATTAACATTCAAGCATATAAATCACATTCGAACTTTTACAAGTGAAGCTAGATTTGAATGCGTGTGTACAGTCGCTGACTAATTTTACGGACTTCAAAAATTCGGACATCCTCGATTATTCAGTCTGCTTCGCTGCACCGCAATTCTCCCCATAGGCTATAATGTGTAACAATTGCCGACAGTTCAGACACCTTGCAATCTCTCGTCTGATTTTTTAGGCACTCCTTGAGCCAACTCGTTCGAAAGGACCATGCACCCACTCTGACAGGTGCATGGTTCGACTTGCTGAACGCCATTGTTGCTTTGAAAAGAGCCTCCTTTCTGCCCCATGAAGTGGCGCTACTGCAAATCCCCGCTCATCATCATCGTTTCTGCCTGGTTCATGGCTACAGCAGTTCCGGCTTCAGGTTAGTAAGCCATGCCAAGACAATCTAGCAGCTGATTCGTTTGCTTCTTCGTGCGCGACTGTGCGAGTAGGCCACGTTTTTCGTTTGTGCGACTGGTGTCGGCATGACGGCGTGGGGATGTTTGCTTTGTGTTCTGTGTCGAGGTTGCGGTGATGAAACGTGGCAAACGGAAACATAGCGTCAAGTGTCCAATGGCACCGGCAGTGCCCGCGCAGACTGTGCTGGGGAACGCCGGCAAGTGGGCGCCAGGAGTCTAGGATTGGTCGCCATCCGATGTGCACCCTACCTACGCCGAAAGTGTTCTGCCTAGACCTGTGCAGTGGTTCCGGACACCGTGTCATTTGACAGCTTCACAGGTAGTCACGCTGCTGTACTGACATGCGTGGAACTCGATGACGGCGAGATCATTCGTCAGATTTCTGCTGCACCACCGGACGACGACTCTGAGTCCGAAGGTGACGCACCATGTGCCACACTGCCGTCGCATGCGGAGCGTGCACAAGCAGTGACTGCGCTTTCAGCCGCCTATAGTGACCGTACGACCCTCTCCGAGATTCAGGCTTATCTGATTGCGCGTAAACGGAACAAAGTGCAATTGCGCATTCACGATTTTTTCAAGCATACTGCCGAGCCCGAATAAGTGCGCGAAAAAAAAGGTTTCCTTCTTTTTTCTTATTCTGCTTTTTCGGACACCTGTTCGTTCGGGCATTTCCGCAGTCCCCGTAAGGTCCGAATAAACGGTCGGCAACTGTATAACTATTTGCGGTGCTTTCAATTTTAATGTCACTTTGAAGGTGCCGACAGGTTTTGCACCTGGAGCGGCAGCATGCTTTTATGACGGGGGAATGCTGTTGGCTGACTTTTGCGAGCACCAACATGTCTTTAACGTTCCTGTTGCAGCGATAGGTAACCCTAGGTATATCCGGGAACGCTTTCCTCAGACGCTCGTTTCTTGATAATATTGGATGGTATTTTCGTGTTTGGGAGTGCAGTAGAATATTTTGTTATAAAGGCTGGAGGTCTGTCCCATTCTGGTGTGGCCTGTTTCTTCGCCAATTTCGACTATCTCCGAATTTGACGCGGCATCATGAGCTCTATCGAGAGCAACTTAGGGATAGTTCCTTTCAGCTAGCGTTCTTTTAAGGTCATTTAAAGCTTGGGGCGCTCTGTGGATAAAAGAAAGCCTTTGTATCAGTGAGACTCATAACATTTGTTATAACTTGGTTGATGCATTGCTTGAATAATTAGTGTGATTGTGTGTAAGCATTTGTTGGTTTAAACAGAACTAATCAATTAAAATTGGCAGTAAAGCGAATTCAACATTTTTGTTTCTTTGCCTCAATATGTACTGCCATGCAGCAGCGGTGAGCACATGGTTCCAGATGAGCTCGGTGAAAATGTTTTCTTAAGCATGCTCTTTTTATGCACATATATTTTTATGTACCTGTTATTTATCTCACAGTACTCGCAATATTGTGCGATCACAAATTGCAGATGGAATTTTAATCAATCATCATATTGCCTCTCTTTAATGCCATTTGCTTCACATGTAGGGCACAAAATCACTGTGTCATGATGGGGCTATTGGTTCCGCTCATCAAGCTTCCTTGGAAGAATTGCAGGGCTCCTTTGAGGTCTCGTGGGGATAATTTTATTCCCTGCTACATGATAGGTACCTTTGGAGTTTAATCTGCACTTTCAGCATGGCTTGTAATGCATAAAACCCATCAGTTATTGATCACGCATCCATCCTTTTTTGTTTACAATCTTTTTTTATGGACATGTGCAATAGATTTTGCTAATGCGTCTCGTGTTGCAGAGCACCATTAACAGTTAGCTTCCACGCACTTGCTTTCTTGACTGGAGTTTTGTTGTTCTGCCATTATACTCAATTATTACAGAATAGCCTGGTTATTAATTGTTTTGTTACTTAAAGTAGTGCTGTAGAATGAATTGTCACACATCACCCCCACTTTACAAGTTGTAAAAAATTATTGCAAATGCTTAAATATAATTGTTCAGAGCTAGCAACGTTGCAAAATTATGAACATAGAACTTGAGTTCTGGTAGTCTGCTACAGCTGCTCTACATCACAACTTGCTTTCGCTTTACTGAAGCCTGATCTCAAACTAATGCGCCACTGCTAGGTTTTACTTATAGGCAGTGCAGGTGGAAGCCTCGAGCAAAGCGACTCCAATGAGTGCAAAGCAAGAGATAAACAGCATGTTGAAAACTGCACAAAGAATGGCTTCAGGATAAAACGGGAGAATACACTTTCACTGCATTTATTACTTTGAGAGGTATCGTTGTCAGGCTTTCTCAATTTGTCAAAGTTGCATTCACTACTTTTAAAACTTCTACCAGTGTCGCTACTTTGCTTTGCAATGTGTAATACGTAACATGTCCTTTATTTTTGTCTGTGTCCAATTATTATCCCTATCAAATGCTTGTCAGTGTAGGAGAACCCTGGACCTCACAGAAGCTAGAGGACGCTCTCATAAGCGAACTGCCCGAGAGCCTTCAGACTGCGAGCGACAGTGAGAGAGATGATGGGAAGGTAATTTCATTATGCCTTGGGGTCTGCCTTTTTCCTTCATTGCAAGAGAAGTTGTGATGCATGAAAACCTGAATTTGTGTGCGAGGCCATGCAGCCTGGTATTTCGAGGTACGCTTACATTTTAGAAAGCGTTGCATTGCAGTCATCTCTTGTGTCTGCTCACTCGACAAAATAACAGTTCAGTTGATTGCATAATTTTTGTATTACAGTAGCAGCCTCTAAGCAGCATTTAAGCAGCTGATGCATGCACTTTGGGGTTGACGGCTATGACACAAGTTCTTATACAGCTCCTTCAAGACAATATATCATATTTCGGGCACTGCCTAATCTCAGGGGTCATGCTGGGAAAGTGGTAGTGGCGGCATTTTCAGTTTTAGTATAAAAAAATATGGTTGATTCCTCTTTCGTAGGAATTTGTAGAACACGAAAGTTAAGTGTGTCTTCAGAGAAGCTCTTCCATGTCTGCCTTGTGAACTCATGGTCCACTGTAGCGAAAGGCACATGATTTGCAGGTTGGCGACCATGTTGGAGGCTTGCTTAGCCTTTTGGCCTGACCCTGTAGTGTCTTGGGCAGCCAGTTGCAACGCCCTCAGCTTCAGGAATGGAAGTGGCAGGGCTCACAGCTTGCGCCACAAACACGTGAATGCGTTCTGTTTCATGCTGACGTGTCTGTAGCCGGACTAAAGCGAGATTCACCTGTCAACGTCATTGCCTTTCTGAGTCGCTTAGTGCTGCAGTTTTGCTAGTTGGTGCCATCATGAGCGAAGCAGTAGGCGGTGCGTAAGCACTGATGATGCATGTTAAAGCTGCGCTCAATAGACGACGAGGAGTCACAGGCTAATTAGACAGGAAAGTCAAACCACGTGCGGAAGCTGCGTGGTAAACTCAGCTGAAGGCCTACACTGCCTACATCAGGCTACACGGTGATGAAGCCTCCACTGCAGTGAGACTACCGAAAAGCTCACTGTCGGTGGTCGTTAGTATCATGGTGCTGTACTTTGTTTTACCGCTCCTACGTGGCGGCGCCATCCCTGTCATCACAGATCATATTTGACGTGTTCACGCCGACGTCACATCAGTTACAGAAAGTTGATGGTGTACCCTGGCATAAAAAAACTTTCATGTATATAACCGTTTTCCCACATTGTTGATCTTTCGTGTCGGATTAGCCTGTGACGTCTCGCCACCTACGGAGTGCAGCTTTAACATGCATAAGCAATAGTTACATGCTGCTTTGCTTGTGATGCCACCAACTAAGAAAACTGTGGAGTTAACCGGGACAAAAAGGCAACAAAGTCAATGGGCAAATCTCGCTTTGGCCTGGCGAGAGACACGCCAGTGTGAATGCCTTTGCCAGAATGCCTTTGTACGTTTGCGGTGCATGCTACAAACTCTGCCACTCACATTCCTGAAGCTGAGCACATAATAAGTGGCTGCCCAAGACACTGCGAAGCCAGACCAAAATGCTCGTACCTTTGATGAAGCACCTCGGCAGCAGGACGCCAATTGCCAAGAGGACACTGTAGCAGAGCGCGAGTTCACGAAGTGATTTATAAAGACACATTCGGTTTCCCTTGTACAGCTTTCGAACGACTGTGGTTAATGGCAGATGTACATAGTGGTCCAGCGCGTGAAATGCAGTGTCTTTAGGGGATGTTTCGCGGTCACAAGTAGTTCCACTACGTTCGCCTGTGGCAATTGTCGAATATCCCTGTGCAGTGGTAGGGTGCCGTCTGTGACTACTTGCAGCTTAATTCTTGGTGTACAATAAACATGCAACCGCTTCTGTGACGACATGTTTCACTTTTTTAGTCCACTGATTCCTATGAAAGAGCGATCTACCATATTTTTTGCTAGCATCTTTTCCCGCTTGTATTTCGAATGCCAAATTTTGCCAAGCTATGCTGCTTTAAGCTAAGCTTTCTGCACTGTCAAACTTTTTTTAGTTCGCCTTAGTCATGCACGGAACTTTTTATAACAATTTATTGTTTGTGCTATTTCCATGGTGGGCTTTCATTTAAGAAAAGACAGAAGGGTGAATTGCCCGAACTGTCAAATTTAATGTCCACCAACACAGGCATATGTAGCTCATGCTGTTTCAAGATATTCTAAATGGTGTTTATTGCGCATGTTGAAATATATTGCCTAATGCAATTCTTTATATTCCAGATCTATGCAGCAAGCAACCGGTGGCCCAAAATCGAAGCTGGGCATCTTGTTTCGGGCCTCAGTGGATTCCTTGTTTGCTACATGGCAACCACTGTCTATTGCATGCCAGATCAACTGAGGCACCGCAACGTGACAGCAACTCTGTCAAATAAGTGCCGGGCAAAGGGGCAGATGGAGCCGAGGCCCAGTTTAACCCCCGAGAAGGTGGCCTCACTAAAAGGTTTGCAATGTAGTGCATTTAGTTATTATACTGAATCACTGTTTCAACTGAGGTGGGTGACCAGTGCGCAGTTCACTTATTCAGATTTTTGAACCTTGCAATGTTCATAAATCATAGGAATTCAGTATGCTGAAGTATTGGGCAGCGAAGTCCCTTGCATGTGTAAGGTTGGCTATGTTGGCTGTGCTTTGTCAACAAAAGGCTGTGCTATGTCAATGTGTGTTTAGTTTAGCTGTCCTGTTTATCGCTCAAGTAAAACCACAGTGCATGGCGCAGTTACTATAGTTTCTGCAGTTGAGCGTAGGGTCGAGGGTTCATGGTGGCGGGTGCCTAATCGTCCCAACAATCACGAATCTGAAATAATGAATTTGCCAGGAAGTTATATTCCAGAAGTAGCCGAAACGGCTTGTCAATACATTGTTGCATGCACATGCACTTGCATGCTACCTGGCCAATCGGTATTTTGTCCATGTCATGGTATCACTACCGATAAATGCATGCACAAAATCTACATTCTCTGGCAACATAACCAGAGACAGACTTCTCTCAAACACTTCAGTGACCATGGGTTAGTATGCATGAGTCATTGTCTGCCACTTTTTGTGCTCCAGTGTAGACATTAAGGGTAGAGTCAGTACCATTTAAAGCTGTTTGATGACGGATTGTAACCACATAAAAAGAAAATAACGACGAGTGTGTTGCTATTTAACAGAAATGAGCAGTTGCATCGATTCCCACACATCTGTGCTAGATCCACATATTTCTTTTAAAGTGAAGCTTTCTTAGTGAACCTGCCTGCACCTCCCTTGCCGACGGTGGTTGCTGCTTGTGCGTTCTCGCTGAATGGCTCATACTTGTCTGTGGGACGGTGCACCCATGTTGACGGTCACATCTGTGCCTCTTAGAAGTTGTTGGGTGCCCCCAAACAAATAGCGCAGAAAGCCAGCTTGCCTCTTTAAACCCCTATAACGCTGGTTGTATTCACAGTTGCATTGCATTCTTTGCCAACATACCACCTAAATTCACTTTGCACTCACATTGACTAAAATAGTACAAACACGTGTTATAGCACTCGAGCCTTATACATATTTATGGAACGCTTAACTGTATACATGTACATTCCAACTGCATTTATAAACATGTTTTTGAATTTACTCCTTGCTTTTTTATTTGCAGCTCTCTTGGGTAGTGATACATGAGCCGCGATGAGCGCGACGAACACCAGAAAAAAAGGATGAAGAATGAAAGAACCTTGCACAGAAGCCGGGCGACGTGTGAAGGAAGCGATTTTTTGTGCCGCAAGCTTTGTTGCAGACTGTAGTACATTCGGTAAATAAAAATAATTTCAGGTGCTCAGAGAAAGACTTATTTAATGCCAAAGAACACAGGGCTGTGTATGTGCCGGCATAACAGGCTTAGGCCATGAGCTCCAACAGGCCGATGTGCCAACAGGCCCATACGCCAACAGGCCGATAATCCAACAGGCCGACAAGCCGACAAGCCGATATGCAAGATTTCCGCACAGCCAGAAGACATGGTCTTGTTGGAATTTCTGAGTGGGTGGTGATGTCCAGTCCTTACAGTCAGAGGATCCAGAATACTAGGTGTCCTGAAAGGTTATTTAACTCGGCTAGCCAGCACTGTGGGTGTTGGTCGCTTGATATTTTGAATGGCCTGCCCTATAGGTAAGGGCGAAACACTGTGGTAGCCCAAATTATGGCAAAACACTCCTTTTTCGCCATAACGTATTTGGATTTCACTTTCGACAGTGACCGGCTACCGTAAGATATGACTATTTGAATTCTTTGTTTACTCTCTACTAGGACAGCACCGATGCCTACGCTGCTCGCGTCGGTCTGCAATTCACCGTCGGCGTCTGCGTCGAAGTGCGCGATTACTGGTGGTGCTTGCAGGGAGGACCACTAAGTGGCGTCGCCCTGTTAAGGCGCGGTGTAGGTATCGAGTGTTTCGGAAATGATGCCAAAATTATCCTATTAGGTGACATGACTGCCCACATGCGGGACCCAGATAGCTATGTCGACAACGGGCTGTCAATGCTAGATCTTTGGAGCAGCACAGCTTCGTTATCGATAATACAGGGCCTATGTATGATAGGTAGAACACGTGCAAAGTGGGAAACCGGCAATCGACCATTGATTGCGGTTTGATGAGAGAAAGAATTCATGATAAGTTGAGAAAATGGTCATTGACCTGGAAGGGTATAGCAGCATAAGGGGTAACCATGGACGCGTCATTTTGAAAATTTGATATGCAGTTCGAAAAGATAGCAAATAGCCCAAAATGGTTACTGAGAACTTGAAAAGTGAAAAAATAAGAAATATGGTCACAAAAGTTGAGGAAGACCTCGACAAGTGGCCAAGCAAATAGTGGGAATATAGGGACCGTCTGGTGCAATAACGACATAATACGAAAAAAAGAAGCAACATGTTCATTGGAAAGGAACAAATAAACCGCAAAGCTGGTGGGACAGGCATATACGAGAATAGATCGCCGAACAACAGAAAGCATCCACACTTGCAGCCACACTGTCCCTACTGTCCACGCTATGGACGTCGAAAATGCGTTTGATAACACCTGTCATAATGCCATCTTGTTCAGTCGACACGCTTTATTTTCCCCCTAGAGTACTGAGTTTTGTCAAATCCTTCCTTGAAGACCGACACTTTGCATTCCGCCTCAGTGGTGACGCTGTCGGCACATTTGTACTTCTTCGCTGCATACCCCGGGGATCGCTATTGTCACTGACAATTATCAATATTCCATTTGGGCTAGGCTGCAGCGGCACCGGCCCCATGTTTAATCGCTGCTCGTTCTTCATGCAGTTCTTCGACTTCCTTGCTGTACCCCCGCGTTACGGCATCACATGGCTTGGAACTGCTTCGTCTGACTTGGCTCGATGTCACCGAATGCTTGCCCAGGAACTGCTCTATCGCCTCCTTATGCGATTTCCCCGGCGCGTCCCTCTTCAAGCTACAGCATGCCAGTCACCCCGACGTCCTTTGCTGTGATCAGCCAATCATCGACAACTCTCGGTCTGTGACGTCAACTGCCAACGGTATGAATGTCCAGCGCGTGGATGGACTCTTCAGTGGGCTAGGCTGCAGCGGCACCAGCACCATGTTTAATCGCTGCTTGTTATTCATGCAGGAATGTTACTATTCTGATGCCGAGTGTATCCGATCTGATGATCGCTTTTTGCTGCTCCCTTGCCCACAAAAATATTGTATCCTGCTGCTAGCATGGATTGTATTGCGCAACTTGTCTCCTCTTGAACGGAGATGTGGAAATCAACCCTAGCCCGGGCCCTTGGTCTAGGTCTAGGCATGGATCGGGTTCCGCTTTCGATGAGAATGATGATGCTCGCCCTTCCTGTGATAGCCATGACAAAAACGGCCCTTCGGTATCCGAAATGTTCTCTAAATTATTTTAGGGGCAGACTCAGTTGGCACGAGATGTTGCGGAGATTAGGTCATTTCAACAGTCAATTGCGCGTCGCTTTGATGTTTTAGAGTCACGTGTTCATGCACTAGAAACCACTCCTATGTCCAAAGACTCTAGCTTACTGTGTGAGTTACGGGCTTAAATAAATGCCTCGACTACTTAGGTAACGGACTTGGTCTTAAAAATGAGAAACTTGAAAATCATTCTCGTAGAGACAATACAATAATACACGGTATTTCTGAAGTCCTGGATGAAAACGCTACCACTTGATGACTGCAGTTTCATCTGTATTTACTGAGGACTTGAAGACTAGCTGCCCTTATATTGAGCGCTGCCACAGGCTCTGTAGAGACCGAACTGGTTGCATTCGTCCCGTCATTCTAAAATTCTCTTACTTCAACAACAGAGCCGAGGTTCTTAGGAACATCTCAAACTCAAGGGCTCAAATTTCGTCATTACAGAAGATTTCTCTTCTAGGGTGTGGTTAAATCGGAAAAAAATCTGGGACGCATCAGCCTCTTTTTGGGACAGCGGTTCTGTTGTGAAGTTGGGATATGATCATGCTTTCATTGACGAGGTTCGTCATAACTGCGATGACAGTTCAAACTCATTAGTAATGGCACTCGCTCAACGTGTTTCCCCTGAGCCTGGCCATTTGACTTCCGTTCAATCCACTTCCTGAATTCATTCTGGCCGTTTTGAGAGCCTTGTTGCCTTGAATATAAATGCTCGTAGTATTGTTAAGGAGTTTCCCGATTAATTGTCCCTTATATTTGTTCATTCCCCCCCTCTCCCATGTTATCGGCATCCTAGAGACTTGGCTGCACAGTGGTATTTACGAATCTGAGTCACTCCACCCGGTTTTATTGCCATGCGCTTAGACAGGAATTGTGGTACTGGTGGTGGCGTGGCACTGCTTATCCGGTCCGATCTGCGATTCTTAGTGTTGACTTCTCCTCCAGAAACAGAGTCCGTGTGGTGTAAATATACCTACATAATCGTTGTATTGTGATTAGTGTTGTATATCGTCCCCCCGGCTCTACTCCCGATGTCCTTCATGCTGTTGCAAATTCCATCACCGAGATTAACATTGCTTCGTCGAGTTTTATCTGTATGGTGACTGCAACGCACCTGGCATCCACTGGCCATCACTGTCTGCAGTCGGTCGTGACACAGCTATTTGAAAAGAACTAATGAGCATTTCATTGTCCTTTGGTCTCACCCAGGTTGTTCCTAGTGCATCCAGGTTAAATTGCGTCCTTGACTTAGTTTTTCTGAGCGCTAACCTAGCCGGCCGTGACTTTTCTGGCGAGGTAATTGATGGTATTTCAGACCATAAAGGCGTTTTAGTGTCACTCTCTTCTGCAATTTCTAAATCCCGCTACACGTTTACTAGTTTCCCTGATTTCACTCGTGCGGACGACAACTTCATTACTGATGTATTATATGATCGTTTCGAAACGTTTAGTGCACTTTCAGATAACCAGGACGTCAACTGCCTTTCTAATTACTTTGAACGTCTTGTCAAATCATGTATCTAACGTTTTGAACCCATTAAAACTAAGAAAAGAAATTCTAGCATTCCATGCATGACTCGTGATTTCTTGCATTTGTCCCGTCGCGTTCGAAGGTTAAGGCGTTCCAGAAGAGGCAGTGATCCCTTGGCGTTGGATAGATTTTTTGCAGAAGGCCAAAGATTTCTTTTCTCGCGTTCACCTGCACAATTTGTTAAGAACTAACCCACGAAAAATTTTGTCTTATATTTTACCTCGTGATGGTTCATCCACTTTGTTCAGAATAGGTAATGACGTCATCAACGACCCGGCGGTGATATCCGATGCTTTCAACAAGTATTTCGAGTCCGTATTTGTTTCCGATAACAACTTTTTCCCGACCCTTACCAATATAGTTTCTTCTGAAGCGATCAGTGACGTTGAGATAAACTGCGAAGGCATCCTCAACCTTATATTAAACCTGGATGTTAAGACATTCACCGGTCTGGACGGGATACACAATGCGTTCTTTGTTCGTTATTCGTTGTGGTCGTCGAAATATCTGTAAGTCATATTCAGAAAGTCCGTATCATCTGCTACTGTACCTTCTTCGTGGAAGTTAGCCAAAGTGTTCCCTCTTTATAAATCTGGAGATAAGCGGTGTTTTTCGAACTACAGGCCTATTTCACTGACGTCACAGTCGTGCAAAATGCTGGAACACGTCATTCATAAGCACATAACGCTCTTTCTGGGATCAAGTAATTTACTGTCTAATATGCAACATGGGTTTAGGCATGGGTTTAGCACGTTAACGCAGCTACTGAGTTCGCACATGACATTTCATTTAACCTTGATGTAGGCAACCAGGTTGATGCCATTTTTACAGATTTCTCGAAGGCATCTGAGACCGTTTTACATTCTAAACTTTTCGCTAAACCTAATGTTGTACTGAATAATCCTCATTTAGTTAACTGGATTTTAAGCTTTCTCTCATTTCGCTCCAATTTCGTCTCTTACAGTTCGACTGACTAAGCTAGTGTTGATGTGACATCAGGTGTGCCCCAAGGCTCCATCCTTGGGCCGCTTCTTTTTTCATTATATATAAACGATTTTCTAACATCCGTCTTTATGCTGATGACTGCGTTCTATATGAAGTGATTAACTCTTCTAATGATCATTATCGCCTTCAAGAGTCATTTTTTAAGTTTTGCGATTGGTGTAACACTTGGCAAATGAACATTAATTTCCATAAAACCGTTCTGATGTCTTTTTGCAACAAATCTTGCCACTCCCTTTTTAGGAACTCGTTCAATGACCGTGTTGTAGAAAAGGTTTCTGAGTATAAGTATCTTGGTGTCATTTTTACGCATAACATGTCATGGTCTAAACACATTGATTACATATGCAATAAATCACTAAAAAAATTAGGTTACTTGAGGCGAACGCTAACGCGATCTCCTAAACACACAATATTACTAATGTATAAATCTCTCATCCACCCTGTTCTTGATTATGCATCTGCAATTGGGAGCCCGCATAAGCAGTTAAAGATTAATAAGCTAGAAGCGATACAGAAAAAGGCTGCGCGATTTATAAGTCTTCGTTACGATCGCGACTTTACGCCCTCTTCAACACTTCCTTCCTTGAACCTAAAGACGCTCTCTTCTCGTCGCTGTGTCGAATCATTAAAATTCTTGCATTGCATTGTCAATTCTTTGGTTAGGCTCTCAAATGATAATTACATTACCTTCGCGCCAGGATCATCAACAAGAAGACATCATGACCTGAACTTGATACCTCACTACGCACTTACTAACATATTCAAATTCAGCTTTTTCCCCGCTCAATCGAAGACTGGAATTCATTACCTGGGTCCATTCGCTCATGCTCATTCCGAATTTTCGCAGCCGCCATCCTAGATGCATAATTGTGCTCACCCATGCCCGTTAGCATCTGTATAACTTCTTGTGTATTTTGCTTTCACCAATGCTCTTTTGTAAAAGTGTTCCCTTGTGTTTAACGCTGTATACTCCAATGCATATTCTGCACCTTTCCTCAACCCACTCCTGCTATACCGCAAATTTCGCTGCAGTATGTATAAATAAAATAAATAAAATCTCGCTTGCATGGCGCTCACACAATGTGCCTGACATAACGTTCTTGTTCTACGCTGATGACATCACGGTTTGGAGCAGTCATCGTGACCTGCAGACTCAAGCCGCAGCCCTTCAATCGGCTTTAAACATTACGTCGAATTACGCTTCTTCGGCGGGCTTTAAGCTATTCGTCAGCAAATGTGCTTACATGTCAGTCGCGAACCACTGGGGCCGGCGTAAACTACCTGCAACACCTATTCATCTTCATCTATCCGGAATCCCACTTCGACAATGTTCAATTACTAAAATTCTGGGTTTGACAGTCCACGAGTGGGGAACTTTCACTGTTTGGCTTTCCAGCGCTATAAATCAGGCGATTGAGACGTTGGGTCTGATTACGCTCATTGCTCCTAAAACAGGCGGTGTCCGCTCATATGTTGCGCGAGAGTTAGTCAAGGTCATAGTGCAAGCACGCCTTGTTTATCAAGCCCTATTCCAGCATTTGACGAGGACACAATGGGATCGCCTTGAAGCTGTTAATCGCGAGGCGATGAGGGTCATCACATGCCTTCCCCGCATCACCCCTATCGTTGGCTTTCCAAGAGAATGCACAGCTGAACACACTGGATGACCTGGTTTAGCAGTGATGTGATTCGCGCAGGCTTAAGGCTAGCCTTTCGTACGCAACTTACGCGCTCAGGGCTTACGCTTTCTCGTACCCTGTTTACTACCGCCATCGCCAATTCTTCCTCCATGGAGTTTTGTAGAGCTGAGCAATAGCATGCCAACTGATATACGCCGCCCGACATTAACTCACGTGGAGTCGCCCCATGAACGAATTAGCTCAAGACGCCCACCTGCCGCTTGGCTCCATCGGGATTTACGCTGCTGAAAGCATCCAGGACTGTGAAACGAACCCTGCGCTTTATTGCGCTTGCTCACCTGCCCTAAATAAGACGTCCCGGTTTCAACTTCAAGAGCCTCCTTCTTCCTTTCATGCTGATCTCCTTGTTTTTTAGTGGAGCGCAGTGCTGTGTGGCCACCTTTCCTATGGTCTCCACGGCCGGCATCGTCCACCGCACTGATTCCCTCCAGGGAACGCGGCTCCTGCGACGCGTCAATCGTAGCCCTGAAATATGTCAGCAGATCCACCTTGTCGCGTCATGCATCCCGCAACAAATATCTAGTGAGTGGAACCCACGCGATCTTCGCAGCTTTGAAAGCCATGTGGAGTCTGCGACCGGTCTCGCGACCTTCCCATTGTCACTGCCTCAGCGCCTTCACCTAGATGATGCAACCCTCCTTTTAACAAGAAAAGAACACCTCCTGCGCAGCACACGTGCCCTTATACCTCGGTTTGCGGTATCGCCCCCTCCCCCCCTTCGGTCTTACCCGTGCAGAGGAGGTCGCCCTTCGGAGGATCCGGGTCGGGGTTGCCCTCACTCCTGCCATGACTGGGAAGTGGCTGCACTTTCGCCAGGTATATCCCCGTCCTGGTTGTCCGGTCTGCTAGCGTACATTCGCCACCTGCTGTGGGTTCGCCCTGCGTTGAAACCAACGAGGCTTTGGAACCTCGTAGCAATTTGACTTTCGCATAATCATAGCCACTACACTGCTTGGACGCAGCGGCCACACTTTCGATCGCTCCTTTATTTTATTGCAACCGTAAATCTCTTTTCATTCATTTTATCATACTTATTCGCACGCACCCCATAGCCTTGTCCTATTTGAAGCATTAACCCTCCCATTGAAAAAAATCCCGAGAGCACAGGCAGGCACAAGGAGCGCAATTGCCACAGGACGAAGTAACCTCAAAATGGGAAATATAGTGACAGAAAAACTCTCTCGTTCAAATACTGGTACATGCAAAGATAAAAGGGGAAAGTGAACGTTCATTGTGAGAAATACGTGAGAAAAAGAAGGTCGGACTTCGAATATTTTTGAACCTCGTAAAATTATTAGGCAGGAGCTCTGGAACAATGCCGCAACAAATCCTAGACGAAGATATAAACAAACTAGAAAGGATCGCGACATTACATTACATCCAAAATTGACAGCCGAATCTTTCCAAGGAAATAACGAGGTTGTAGTTGAAAAAAGCGCATGACAGAGAACCAGATGGCAAAGAAGCTGGCGCTGAGAAATTTCAACTTAAAGAAAACCGATCAGGAAATTCCGAATGGCATAGCCATAGGACTAGACAATGTTCCCGCTAGACTGATTCTCGAAGTAGATAAATATGTAAGGAAGTTCTGTTGAAAGCAGTAGAAAAAAGTCTAAATGATTGACGAATATAATACACTTGGCGATAAAGTAGACTGAAATAAATTTTATAAAGTAGTGGGGAGAATGATTTACTCGTATAGATTGTTGACCATTACATGGGTAATATACAGGTTAGCAATGCAGGGAAATAAAGTTACAAGCATGGCGGAGAATAATAGCATTTTGGGAGATCTTCTGAACAGCATCAGGATAGGTAAGCGTTTGGATGATAACTTATTTGTTCTTAATCAGTGTCTTGAAATATCGAGAGTAGAAAGGAGACTATTATATGTGGACATTTTAGACATTACAGGTGCCAATGAAGACTTAGACCTCAACATTTGTGCAATATATTGAAAAGGAAAGGGTTACGTGACAATTGTATGCTGCTTTTGAGAGAGATTTACCTAGAAACTATGGTTTCCACTTAATAGGAAGGGATGAAGAGCGAGAAGGTTGATATCAACAAGGGTGCCCTTGGTCCCCACTACTGCTTGTGATCTACATGCTGAGGTGGAAAGGGCGCTAGGTGGAAGTAATATAGGGTTTAATCTCTCAAACAAACTGGCGGGTACATAAGTAGAGCAGGAGCTTCCAGGTTTGTTTTATGCGGACAGCATTGGGTTGCTAGCTAACAAGCAAAGTGATATACAACATCTGGCTAATATCTGTGGAGAGGAAGGCGATAAGTTAGGTCTGAAACTTTGAGTTAAAAATCAGCTGTTATGGTGCACAATGAAAACTGCAAACAGACAATGACAATAGAGAGCGAGTAAATACCTCCTGTAAACTAATATAAGTACCTTCGCACGTGAATAAACGAATGCAACAGATATATGGAAACATAGGAAAAACAATAACAGTAACGGGGAAGAAATGCGTCCGTAATTCAAAACAGGTCGCTATGGAGATACAACAACTACAAGGTGCTCCGGGGCATGTGGAAAGCTGAAGTGGTCACAGGAATTGCATTTGGAAATGTGGTTGTTTGCTTGTTCTCAGGGGTACAATCAGGAACCCATGGCACCCTGACGTCAGTGGGATGCCTCGCATTGGGCATTCACGGGAAGACTACAAATAAAGCTGTGCAGGGTGATATGGGCTGCACAAATTTTGAAGTGATTGAATCTCACAGTAAAATTTATAATGAAGGACTTCAGAGGCATACGGAAGAAAGCAAATGGGCTGTGAGAGTGCTCGGGTATTTGTGCAGGGAAAACATTGATTCACCATGAAGGAAAAGAATTAGGAAGCTTACCTGCATGTATGCGGCCTATATGGTGAAACAACACGGCAGCAGAGAATGTCAAGCGGAAAATCGGAGAGGCTAAGATAATCTCATGGGTGACGGCAATAGAAAAGAAAACTTATATGAGGAGTTGCGAAGAAAAACCTGAATCAGGAAACAATTTTTGATAACTCAATGGGAAGCTCGCTACATTTCGAACCGAGATCAGGACGTCTTAGAACACACACTTATGAAGCGAAATATAAGAAGGAACAAGAAGAATATGATTGCTGCGGCAAAGCTAGGGAAACGATGGAGCATGTTTGGTTAGAATGTGAAGGTCTAAAGTCGATTTAAGAATCACTGGGCTGCTTGAAGCCTTTGAGTTCAGTGAGAGCAGGGGGAAAGTATACATGTCCGCAATAGAGATTATTAAGAGGCAATTGAAAGATTAGTGGGAGAACAGTAGGGAGGCGACCAAGAACAGATTCTTACAAAAACAAAGTTTACAATAGGGCTTAGACATTTTTGAATAGGGAATTCGTGTTTGCTTTTTTTTTTTGCTTTACTCAGGACATTAGGCAATAAAGTAACAAGTGCTTGAGCGTGAAACCCCCCACCTAGTTCCAAAGGGGACGTTCATAACACCCATCCGTCCACGCAGGCAAATAAATTAAAGCTGCAAGCATAAGTAGAGAATAATGACATTCTGGGATAACTTCAAAATGGCTTCAGAATAGGTAGGCGCATGGATGACAATTATTTGCTGTTACTCGGACTTTCAAAATATGAAAACAGAAAAGATACCGTTATATGTGGCTCTTTCAAACACTAGATGAGTGTATGAAATCCTAAACCGCTCCAATTTACCAGATTCATTGGAAAAGAAAACCTCAGGCGATGATGTCTGCAGCTTTTGAGAGAGATTTACTTTAAAAAATATCGTTTGCGATGATTCGGAAAGGACGAAGGGCAGGGAGATAGTTGATATCAAAAAGGAACTGAGGCAAGGGGGCACTTTGTACCCACTGCTGCTTATGATGTACATAGTGAGGACGGAAAGGGTGCCAGAAGGAAGTTATATCGGGTTTAAGCTCTCAAACAAACAGCGGGTATAGCAGTAGAGCAGCAGCTTGCAGGTTTGTTTTATGCGGACGACATTGTGTTACAAGCTGACGAGCATAGTGATATGCAACGTCGGTCTAATATCTGTGGACAGGAAGCCTGGATTGTAGGCATGAAATTTAGCGTTAAAATGAGGTGTTATGGTCTTCAATAAAACAGTGAACAGAGAGTATCAATGCAGCTATAATTCCAATAAAAATATATATACCTTGGTATATGACTCAACGAAGCAAATAGATATTGGGAAATACCGGAAAAAACAATAACAGTAAAGGGGAAGAGAGGTTGGGCCATAATGACACAGAGAGATAGGGGGACAGAATAGGTAAGAGGTGCTTCGGGGTAGGTGGGAAGGTGTATAATGGTTCCGAGACTTCCATTTGGAAATACTTGTTCTTACAATCAGGGGCTACAATCCAGACTCGATGGCAGCCAAAGGTCAGTCGGGTGCCTCGCATTGGTCCCTCACGGGAAGACTACAAGTGAGGCTCTACAGGATGATATGGGCCGGACAAGTTTTCAAGTTAGGCAACCTCACAGTAAAATTGTTTAGGAAGAATGACTTATCATTATGGACGAAAGTAATTGTGCTGGAGCAGTGTTCAGGTATTTGTACAGGAAAAACATTGACCAGGGGACCCGTCTTTTACATGAGAGTCCTTGTATTTGTGGAATGAATTTTTCTGCTGCGTCGAGTATAAAACAATTAAAATACGCTACTGCTTCATCTATGCTAAAATG
This sequence comes from Dermacentor andersoni, assembly GCF_023375885.2. NCBI lineage: Eukaryota > Metazoa > Arthropoda > Arachnida > Ixodida > Ixodidae > Dermacentor > Dermacentor andersoni. The sequence goes on from NC_092818.1 coordinate 35,801,331, forward strand.
GGTGATAACATGCCGTGATAAGTAAATTGATTCTTTAAAATGATTCAATTCGGCGGAGGCTAGTTTCTACCGGGGTGCACGTGGGTGGCATTCATCTTGACGTATTGAATTAAACACTACACGGAAGTGGTCACTTCCATAGAGATGTTTGATTACATGCAATTGCAAGTCCGGGAAAATTGCTGCAGAGCCAATCTACAGGTCTATTGATGAATATGAATTATGATGAGTATTATATTACGTTGGCTCCTTCTTGTTGAAGAGGCACGCACCGGAGTTCACAAGAAAAGTTTTAATGAAACGACCTCTCGCGTGAGATCGCGAGTCGTGAGCATTAAACTCGCCTACCAGTATGTAGGAGTCCGGAAGCTCATCAATTAAGTTATAAAAATCCCTTTTTCCGAGATGATAATTAGGCGTATGTATATGCAACATGCAGTGATCAGTTTATTAAAAAGAATTGCCCGAATTGACACTGCCTCAAGGGGCGTCTGAAAGGCGACATGATCACAATCTACAGACTTGATGATGTTTGGTGTTTAATGGCGCAAGGGCCAGGTGTGCCCAAAGAGCGCCATGTCTGTGGTAGTGGGTGTGCAGTGTAACTATGATAACTATGAAATTGGTGTGACGTGGCTGTAAAGGGGCCTTAAAATATACTCTCTAAGGTGTGTAAAATCTGTGTAATAAAATTATGGCGATGACATATGACTTGTACTATGAACATTTCGATGCATTTAAATAGAATGATACGATAGGTAAAATATATCAGATTATAAGAAATGCTAGAGCACCACTCCCTCCTTAGAGCCCTTGAAAACACAAGGGCCTGGAGGCATGTGCTATGCAAAACAATTATCGCAGCGGCATCCTCTGGAGAGAGGAGGCGCTACGAATGCATGGGACTAATAACATGTAAGACCACATCTCTGAGAAATCCTAGGACTGTGTCTGTATTAAAAAGCGGCTCTGGACCAAGAAACATCGCAGGATGAAGGGGAATGTACTGTCGGTATGCTAAGGAAAAATGTCTCTTTCTTTCAGATTCGGCTTCCCGACACTCCAGGAGGACGTGGAGTACGGTCAGCCTCTCCCCGCATCTACCACAGGTTGGGGGCTCACTTCCGGTGAGTAGAAAATTATGGGTGCCAAACGTGTGTCCGATTCTGAGACGACAGAATAGGACATCTGTTTTGCGCGATATTGTAGTAGAGGGCCAGAATCCTAACTGTGGTTTTATCAGGTGGAGCTTATTATTCGCTTCCGCGTCCCACATGCGTTGCCAGTGGTCCCGCAATCTCCTTCGCAAGAAAGGCCTCAGATCTGTGACAGGCACCTCAGCTGTAGGGTTAGCGGCTTGCGATGCGATAGACGTGGCCATCTCGTCCGCCAGAACGTTGCTCTCGATGCTCCTATGGACAGGCACCCAGCATATAATGATATGCTGGTTAGATATGTAGGCTTTGCACAAGACGCTGTAGAGTTCAATAAGTACTGGATTTTTGTGTTTATAGAGTGACATCAAGGCCTGAACGACGCTTAGGGAGTCTGTATATATCGCTGATTTTTGAAATTTTGATTTTCTTATATGATTTACAGAAGACAGTACTGCGTAGGCCTCCGCCGTGAAGATACTTGTTTCCGGATGCAGTACACCAGACTCTGAGAAGGACGGGCCGAAGGCAGCATAAGACACCCCGGCATTGCACTTCAAGCGTCTGTGTAGAACTCTGCACAGGAGTGGTTGTGCTGGAGTTCTAGAAAATGCATTCGGATTTCTATCTCTGGTGCGTGTTTTGTTACTTCTAAGAAGGATATGTCACATTCTATCAGCTGCCACTCCCAAGGTGGTAACAGCTTGGTTGGATGCATTAGACGAAGCTCGAGGAGTGGGACACGTATTTCATCACTAAGCTCCCTCACTCGAAGCGAGAAAGGCTTTCTTAGAGAGGGACGATTATGGAAAAGTGTAGTACATGTCATATCGTTAACAGTGTGAAAACATGGATGTTGATGATCGGAATGTATTTTCAGGAAATATGTAAGGCTGATGTAAGTTCTCTGTAGATGGAGGGACCATTCATTTGATTCCGCGTATAAGCTTTCAATAGGGCTTGTCCTGAAAGCGCCAGTGGCTATGCGGATACCTAGATGGTGAACAGGATCTAGAAACTTTAGTGCGCTCGGAGCGGCAGAGTTATATACGACGGCACCATAGTCCAATCGTGATGGAATTAGACAAGATCGCCCTTGGCCTACCGGAGTCCACAAGCACTGCTCGTCTGCTACAGCTGGGGGTATACAACACGCTTGAGGAAATCGTGGATGCGCAAAGAACCTCTCAACTCGAACGCATGTCTCTGACAGCCACGGGCCAGTACATCCTGCAGAAACTCGGCTTCAACTACCATGTCCAACACGGTCAGAAACAGGTCATTCCACCTCACCTCAGCGACACGCTGATTGTCGCCCCTATACCTCGAAACATGCACCCCGAATTTAATCGGGGCCGACGCCAGGCCCGTGCCAAGGCACTGCTGCGCTGCTTGGGTGGAAAGAGGACTACGCGCTTTGTAGACGCCGCAGAATACACACGAGAACACCGATTCACGGCGGTAGTCGTAGACGTTAGCTCCCGGCTTACGCACGCGTGTAGTGTCGCAACGGAATACCCCGAAACAGCAGAAGAGGTAGCGATTGCGCTTGCGCTTACCGACCCCCTCTGCGAGGTAGTTTTTAGCGACTCACAATCCGCAGTTCGCAACTACGCGCGGGGGCGCATTTCCTCCGAAGCTCTCCAGATTCTAAGGAAAGCTGGTCGACAGCACTTCGATAACACCGCCATCATATGGTTTCCAGCGCACGTAGCCACCCCCCCCCCCGATGAGGGCCTCATTAACTTGAACGAGGTAGCACACCGCTCTGCGCGAGAACTGACCCGCCGCGCAGAATCGGAGACCGCCTCTTCGAGTTCGGAACTGGTGGCTCAAAACACGCGAGAACGCCTGGTCAGGTACAATGATATCACCAAGCACTACCAGCTAGGCAGGCGGTTGCTGCCCCCACCTCACCCCATGCTGAAACGTCGCCAGGCAGTCATCTGGCGACAATTGCAAACACAAACATTCCCCAGTCCGGTGCGATTGCAGCACATTTTCCCCGCGCAATACCCGACTGCTCTTTGCAAATTATGTCAGGACACTAGAGCGACGCTGTCACACATGTTGTGGGAGTGTAGGGTTGCATCAGCTACAATGGCAGTAGCTCCGGAGGCTCTTGCGTCGAAGTGGGCCGCCGCACTGCGCAGCTCCAACCTCAAGACACAAGAGTGGGCTGTCCAGCAAGCCCGAGAGGCGGCGACGAGGCAAGGCCTCGAAGTCCCCTCATGGGAGACCTGAGCCCGGGTCGTCAAATTTGCCGGATTCAGAATAAAGTTGTTTCCATCCATCCATTAGACTCTTATAAATATTTATCAGACACTTCCTGTCACTCTCCCATGTTGTGTGGGATAGAATTTTAAGTAAATTCATTGTCCTTAGACATTTTTCTTTAAGATATTTTATGTGTTGAATAAACGTAAGCTTGGAGGCAAGTATAATACCTAGAAATCTGTGTTCTTTGTTGATAGGTATTTGATGTCCATACAGTTGGACCCAAGGATCTGGAACAAGGCCTCTCTAGTAAAAAGAACACAAGAACTTTTGTGGGGGTTGATTTTAAATCCGTTTGTGTCTGCCCACTTGGAAACCTTGTTCAAACCCTGCTGCACCTGCCTCTCGCATACTGCGAGGTTACAGGATTTGAAGCCGATTTGAATGTCGTCGACGTATATGGAATAAAAAATGGCAGGTGGTAATGAAGCACGAAGCGCGTTCATTTTCACAGTAAAGAGCGTACAACTAAGCACGCCTCCTTGGGGTACACATGTTTCTTGTTTGAAAGGTCGCGACAATACGTTGCCGATTTTCACGCGAAAGATGCGATGTGACAAATAGCTTTCAATTATTTTAAACATATTTCCGCAGATGCCAGTTACCGACAAGTCTCGCAAGATGCCGTAACGCCATGCCATGTCATAGGCCTTCTGCATGTCAAGGAATATTGATAAGAAGAACTGTTTATATACATATGTATCACGAATATATCCTTCAATGCGTACAAGATGATCTGTTGTCGACCTGCCTTCTCTGAAGCCACACTGATAAGGCTCAAGTATATTGTTGAATTCAAGGAAATGTATGAGTCTGCGATTAATCATTTTTTTTCAAAAAGCTTGCACAGGCAGCTCGTAAGAGCTACCGGGCGATAACTTGCCGCCAGGGATGGGTCCGTCCCCTGCTTCAAAGCAGGGACCACAATTGCTTCTTTCCATGTGTGCGGAAGGTATCCGGCAGCCCAAATAGTGTTAAAGAGTGCGAGTAGTGTAACTTGTGTGTCCGTGTACAAGTTTTTACATGTCATACATGTCATACTTGACTCGGTCAGGTCCCGGTGCAGTGCTGTTGCATGAGATCAAGGCAGCTCTCAACTCTGCAATACTGAATGGCCGGTTATACGCTTCGTCGTGTCTGCATTTACGTACAACTGGCTTAAGCTCTTCTATTTCTTTATATTTAAGGAAAGATTCAGAATAATGTATTGAGCTCGACACATGCTCAAAGTGTTCCCCAAGAGAGTCTGCCTGGTCTTGCAAGGTATCCCCTTGGTCGTTCACCAGAGGCATTGGATGGATTTGTTTCCCTTGTAGCTTTCTCAAGCCATTCCACACTTTTGCCTCCTGCGTGTATGAATTAATGCCGGAGAGGAACCTCACCCAGCTTTCTCTCGTTGCCTGACGTCGTGTCCGCCTTCCCTGTGATTTAATCTGTTTAGAGTGAATTAGCTTTTCGGCATTAGGCGATCTGTGCAATACGCCCCATGCCTTGTTCTGTCTCTTTCGTGCCTCCCTACAGTCTTCGTTCCACCAGGGAACACGTCTTCTTAGTGAACCACCATTCGTCTGTGGAATAAACTTCTCGGCTAAATCAATAATAAAAGCGATAAAATATGCAATGGCATCATCTATAGTAAAATTATTTATAAAATCTGGTGATAAATAAGATGATTCTTTGAAATGCTCCCAATCCGCCGATGCTAATTTCCATCGAGGGATATGCGGAGGGTTCTCATGCAAAGTTATCAGGTTTAAAATCAGAGCGAAGTGGTCACTTCCATACAACTTATTGATCCCGGAACATTCCAGGAGAGGCAGAAGAGAAGCAGAACCAATTGCTAAATCTATTGCTGAATATGTGTTGTGTTGGACACTGTAATACGTCGGCTCCTTCTTGTTAAACCGGCAGGCACTAGAGGTCAAAAGGAAATTTTCAATTAATCTACCTCTCGCGTCACATCGCGAATCTCCCCACATCGTGTTGTGGGCATTAAAATCACCGACGAGTATGTAGGGTTCAGGAAGCTGATTAATTAGATTATGGAAATCGGTATTTTCCAGGCGACAGTTGGGCGGTATGTATAAAGAGCACACAGTCACCACTTTGTTAAAAAGGATTGCCCGAACCGATACGGCCTCAAGGGGCGTCCGGAGGGCAATCTGTTGACAAGCTACAGATTTTTCCGCAAATATTGCAACACCGCCGGAGGTGTTAGCCTCGTTGCGGCCTTTGCGATAGATTATGTACTGACGTAAAACGTTTGTCTGTGTGGGTTTAAGATGTGTCTCTTGAATACACAGCAACCTTGGATTATGTTTGTGTAACAGTTCTTTAATGTCGTCGAGGTTACGTAAAAGTCCTCGTACATTCCACTGTAGTATTTGTGTTTCCATTATGATAATGTATTGGGTGCTGTGTGTTTAAGAGATAAGGATTAGATCACGGGCCTTTTTCAGGCGCCGTGAAGGGAGTTTTGTCTCTTTTCAAGTGATCGAGAGTACCTCGCTGCTCCTTAGGCGCTGGTGGCGCCGTCTTGCTGGTGGTTGTGTCCATCGCCTCTTGCGAGGCGCTGGACAGGCGCTCTTCCGAGCGCTTTGTTTGGCGTGAAGGCCTCGGCACGTTGGACGAGGCCGTTGAGGTCACTTGCCCGGAGGTAGATGGCCCCTTCTGCGGGGTTGGCGTAGCAGCGCTAGCTGCAGCCGCCAGGGGAGCGGATGGCGTTTCTGCCGCCTCACTGGGTGTGAGACGGACAGTCGCCGGAGACCGTTGTGGCGCGGCCCCCCGACGCGCCACTTCGGCAAATGTATTTTTGGGCAGGTAGGGTACCCGCCTGCGTGCCTCCTTGAAACTAATATTTTCCTTTACTTTTATCGTCACAATTTCTTTTTCCTTCTTCCAGGAGGGACACGACCGCGAGTACGCGGCGTGCTCCCCATCACAGTTTACACAGTGGAGAGCATTCTCACAAGCTTCAGATGTGTGTTCGTGGGCACTGCACTTCGCACAGTTTTGGCGGCCTCGGCAGCTCTGCGAGCTGTGACCGAAGCGCTGGCATTTGAAACATCGGAGTGGATTTGGCACGTACGGCCTAACACGGAGTTTGACGTACCCGGCCTCGATTGACTCGGGCAAGATACTTGATCCAAAAGTAACTATTAGGTACCTCGTCTGAATCTCTTTACCATCCCGCCTCATCTTTATTCTTCTGACATTGATCACATTTTGTTCACTGAAGCCCTCCAGGAGTTCCCCTTCAGTCAGCTCAAGTAAATCATCATCTGACACAACACCACGGGTGGTGTTCATTGTACGGTGTGGGGTTACTGTTACGGGGGTCTCCCCAAATGACACTAGTTGCGGTAGTTTCTCATATTGTTTGACATCGTGGAGCTCCAAGAGGAGGTCGCCGCTTGCCATCCTCGATACCTTGTAACCTGGACCAAAAACATCAGTCAGGGATTTTGAAACAAGGAATGGTGAAATGTTTCGGACTACCTTGTTTGGATTTTCAGAATAAGTCACATGAAAGCGGGGAAAATTCTGGGTTTGACGTCCAAAAAACTTGAAGACATATTCGGTGCGCCCTCGTTTCTGAGGGCGATCAGCAAGGGAGGGGAAAGAAGTTTCTATGAAAAAATGTATATATTCGGCAACAGCGCCGACCACCCACCACGGAGCCCAACGAGGGGACGCGGCAGAGCTTGCATACAAGTCTGCACGCCGCCAGTCGTACGCCTTCACTATAACCGAATATGGTGTACCCAAGGTTGGATAGCCACACAGGGTTAACCCTTGCCGCCAGGAGAAAGGAAGTAAAAAGAAGAGAGAAGGACACAGGAAAGGTCAAAAAGTGAGAGATAAAGACGAAGATTGGAGGAGGGAGAGACAGGAAAAGGCGACTGCCGATTTCCTCCAGGTGGGTCAGTCTGGAGGTGCCGTCTATGTGAAGCCGAGGCCGAAGAGGTGTGTTGCCTCCGCCGGGGGGCCTTAAAGGTCCAATACCCAGCATCGGCTCAACCTCCAGGATCCCCTTTTCCCCAGAGACGGCTAAGCCGCGCACGGCTACACGCGGGAGGGTCCAACCCTCGTGTGCTCGGGTCCGTGGTGTCACAACACACCAAACGCCTGCTCACGCAGACACCCCGGCGGGGAATCTACGGACTTGTCCACAACTATTGCTACACCGCCAGACGAGGTATTCGCCTCGTTGCGGCCTTTACGGTAGATGGTGTACTGACGAAGAAAGTTTGTGTAAATTTAAGATGTGTCTCCGGAACACGCAGCACCTTTGGATTATGTTTGTGTAAGAGTTCTTTAATGTCGTCGAGGTTGTGGATAAAACCTCTAACTTTCCGTGTATTATTTGTGTAGCCTTATTGTTCGTGGTTTTATGCTGTGTGTCAAGAGGAATAAAGTTGGAGAAATTACTTACGGAGCCTTTTCAGGCCCCGTGCTTCTGATTTTGTCTTTCTTGGAGGAGTCACGAGATTCGCGCCATTCCCGAGGCGATTGATGTGCCTTTTGGCTCTAGGTTGTGTCCACCAAGTCTTGGGAGACACTGGACTTCCGCTCACGCGTCCGAGGTGTTTTCATCGTAGGCCTTGCTTCGAAAAGCAGGGCCTTGGAGGCCACCAACCCAGAGGTCGATGGGCCCTCCTTCCGGGAACGCGCCGCAGCGCTGGTTGATGACGCCAAGGGAGCTGGTGGCACGGCCGCGACCACACTCTTCGTGGGCCGGGCCGGAGCCGGAGTCTGCTGTGACGTTGCCCCCTTGCGCCCCGCATCAGCATACCCTGAGGTATGGAAAAAGGAAACACATTTCCACGCTTCTTGAAATGATATATTTTCTGCGATTTTCATTGCTATTATGAGTTTTTCTTTATTCCATGTGGGGGAAGTTCTATTGTATGCTGCGTGTCCACCGTCACAGTTGTGACCCCAGCGGAGTGTGTCATTACAGTTGTTCGATTCGTGTTCGTATTCGCCACACTTTGCACAGGTCAGACGGCCACGGCAGCTTTGCGAACCATAGCCATATCTCTGACACTTGAAGCATCTTCGGGGGTTTGGGATGTAAGGCTTGACTCGAATTTTGGTATATACCGTTTCTAGGGTTTCTGCTAGCCTGCTCGAGGCAAAGGTGAGGATGAGATGCTTAGTTGGAATATCTTGGTTGTCTCGTTTGATCTTTATTCTTTGCACTTAAATCGCGTTGTGTTCTTTCCAGCCCTCCAGGAGCTCTTCCTCGCTCAGGCTCAAGAGATATTCATCAGAGATGGCTCCTTTACAAGTGTTGAGTGATCGAGGGGGGGGCAACAGTGGTCGCAACATTACGGAATGCTAAGAGATTGGAGAGTTTGCTGTGCTGTTGAGTGTCCCGGACCTCAAGAAGAAGGTCGCTCATTTTCATCACTTTGTAGCCAGCACCTAGTGTATCGGTAAGGGAGTTAGTTACGATGAAAGGTGAGATAGTTCTGTCTTTTCTGCATCTTGACTGTGTATCATATGGGCGCGGGGGAAAGTTTCCTTGCGCTGGCTGAATAGCTGAAAAGTTCCTTCATATATATATCACTCATATCACTCATCACTCATATCACATATATCACTCTTCCAATGGCTGCCGGTGAGATCGCGAGGCATATCCTCATTGAAAGAATTCTTAGAGCTACAGCAGTTTCAAAATCTTCATTTTCACTGTGTTCCAGGAAATGCATTGCCGTTTCGATTATTTTGGCGCTTCACTTTTAAAAACAGCGTTTTAATAATAAAGGAAGTGGAACAGTGCATTTTTACCGTAACTTTGACGGTGCATATAATGAATCCGGCGTAATCTTCAACATTCATTCCAGGTCGATATGCCTTGCACATTCACTAGCTACAATTCTTAGATTGAAAGATGTTTGGCAATGTAATTATTTAAAATATATTTGTGAAATTATGTTACTTATTCAATTAGGCATTCCTATTTTTCGCAGAAGCATGGCCACCGCAACGAGTAAGTTAGCGACGTTTAAAAATGTAGTGCAGCTTAAAAAAAGGCACTCGCTATATACCACTTGCGTTTGCGGACTCAAACACCACACTGTATTCTGAGGCTGGTCAGATGCACAGCATTTTTGTTGATTCTTTAAATCCAGCGATCCTGAAACCTTTGTGGCCGATTTCACGTGTGTTCAACACCCACACTATCAAGTTATGCTGCCCAATGGCGGCATCAAGGGGCGGAAATGGAGGCAGGGGTAGGGAAGATTATGGAAGTGCACTGTTGCAGCATGCTCGTAAATTGGCGTTTCACCGATGCCTCCTTAACCTATGCCACTTGACTTCACGGCGTGGCGCCAGGTAGGCTCTTATCGTAGCACTGCCATTCTCTCCTAAAATCGGCCTGTCGAGTGATATGCCATGTACGCAATGTAGTGGCCGAAGCTATCTACCAAGTATCGAGGACCACTTTCTTAACCAGCGTGTAGAAAAGAAAGTGAAGCGAAAACAAAACCGGATAACACCGTTACTTTTTCCCCGAACCGCAACAGAACCGGAGCGTTACGATTTCTTTCACTCCGCAGCTAAACCGACCGGAAACAATAACGGTTTTCGATTCAGGTTGACCACCTTTTCAGGAGGTTTTCATCCATACATTTCCTGCACTTGCGGCTCAATTAGGCTTCCTCATTTGTAAATACACACCAACTTCCCGTGATTTAAAGGGAGCAGCACCGTTAGGATGGTTTTTAGCATGCGTAAAGGGGCGAATAAGGTGTTGTGCAAACGTGACAATATTGCATCGCATCCGGCGCGGGAACTGACACACTGTAATAGGTGCAAAGTACCTGAGAGAACGGGACATATGCTAGTCTTTTGCACAACTGTTAATGGAAGGCACTGCTCTTTTATCAGCGCCAATTACCAAAAAACCGTTCCGTTAAAATGTGTTACTAGACCACGTATTTAGGATCCCTATTCTACCCTGTGTTCTTCCCTTGAATCAATTGAAAATAGATTTGCCTGTTTTATTTTGGGCAACTACAACCATATCAAGCATGACAGCAATCAAGCATTCTTTTGAACCATCTCACTTAGCAGTTAAACAGAAAGATGCTCGACTGTGCCTCTTTTATAAAATGTTTTATCATACTGCAGAGCTAAAACATGCGCCTCGTCGCTCCCCCTTTATGTATTTCCTCCCGCGCTGATCACGATCTGAAAGTATGTGTGCCTAGCTGCCGCACACACTAGTGTGCAAGTTTCTTCATACCGAACACTGCATCTCAGTGGAACCACCTCCCCGCCCCCATCGCCAGCAATCCCGACGAGTCTTCATGCGAGGCCGCTATTTTTACGTTGTCATTGCAGTGCTTGTCACGCCTCTCTGTTATGCCTTAGTGGCCCTGCGAATATTTAAATAAATAAATTGACGGGATATATGAATGAAGCGACCTGTAAAGACTCTCGGAATATTTAGTTAACACACGCGTAGAGATAAGGCTGCGAACGAAGCTGGAAAGTACGAACGTGTATATAATCACTTCCTACTTACTGTCTCATCATTACTCCAGTCGCCTATTTTTTGCGTACTCCTTATCCTCTTGAGGAGGGTAGTAGGCTGGAGGACGCTATGCATTTTCTGAATATATACTCCCCTCTTTCTTTCTGCCTCAAGAAGCTTCGCTTCACATAGATTGCAGTATTGGTATTGGTTCTATAAATTTCTTTTCCAACTTCGTGTGGCCAGAAGAACAAAACACAAGCGTAATCTTTCGGTGTAGCTTGGCACCAGCGTTTACGTCTTGTACCATGTAATTTACTGCCGTTTTCCAGCAATTATTCTGCTGTTATACAAATAAACTCGATCTGCTTCGAAGCGGACTAATTCGCTATTTTTCGCTCCATAATTGAGCAGGAACTGAACCGTTTTCGGTGAATCATATAAAAACCGAAATAAAGGAGCTTCGGTGCGACACCCTTGTCTTAAAACGTGATACCTCTTTCAACAAGTTCGCGTTTTCGTTCATATATCGCACTGTCCCTCACCCTCTACCGTGCGTCCTCTCTCATTATTCAGCGTTCTGGTGCGAACAAAAATCCATCTAGGTGCACACCCGTTATGAAGCGAAAACTGGTGCGATATACGGGATAGGAATATGTCGGGTAGCTAGTGCCAGGGATGCTGCCTTAGTGAAGCAGGTAAAATCTTTTGTGGATGCTGAAGACGGTGTATGGGCATTAGGGTAGAGAAATTACATAACGGAATACACAAGTTGCACTTATTCAGGCTTAAAAACGGTTACATGCCCAACTCAAACAAGAAGCAAAGGGCCACCAGATGGAGTACGAAACAGTGGAGTAAAAGCTACAAACAGACATAAGTCGTCTCAGAAAGGCTGGCCTACGCTAGATTGGTGGACCTACCTTGATTGAGGTGACGATGAGAATCTATCGGAACGTGGACCAGCATTTCTGAGGCATCTTACCCCTTTTTCTAAGTTTTATTCTACAGTTTGTCTAACTTACGCTGAAGCTAGCGGGAAGACCCCGCACTCGAACCAGTGAAGGATTTAGCGGGGGTTATGAAGTCAGTGTCATCTCAATACTCCACCCCTCATATTATAAGTTCTCCAAAGATTCGTTAACAGTCATCCCACTCATGCGTTCTCTGTGATGCAACGCCTTATAAGAATTTGGGAAATGAAGGTTTGTGGGCGATAACGCTACAGCTGTCTCCGTAATTTACCGCGCTAGGCCTCTAAATGAGAAAGATCGGTTCTCCACGTATTATGGGGAAAACAAACACAATGTGATTGTTCTAATGAGTGAGCAGTGGGCTTGGTGCCCTAATAGATGAGATTTTCAACCTATAATTGCTCTTGCTGTAGTGCGAAATTAGTGCATAACCGACACAGAGTATTGCAGGTATGAATATTATTTAATTTTTGTAAAAGAAGTCAAGTTAGAGCAATTTCATTGATATAAACGTTGTTCTGCATTTACTGTGAGACAATAATTAAGTGAAAATTTACTCAAACATAGCTGAATATCAGTCTAGAGCCCGAAAACGGAAGAAAGCACGCCAACGTCGCCACTGGTTCTAGATCTATAGCTCCAAAATAAGATTAATCAAATCGTGCACGCCGAACAAAGACTAGTACACTCAACAAAGCCATGGTAAGATTTCTGTCCAAAAGAATTTAAAGGGCATCGAGGATGAACGGCTCCATTTCACGTAGTAGCGACATATACATGTTGTCCAAACTACCATGCGCCAAGATTTAAAAATATCCAAGTGCCACGTAGCAGGACAGAACCAAGGTAATGTTTGCCATCGCCTGGAGATGATCAGATTTATACTTCCATTTCGCCTAATTCCATAACTAGTCCTAATTATTTATCTTTGTGATGTGTGTGGTGCGCGACATGGTGCGGTGGTCGGGACGGACAGAAGCAGACGACAAGGAGTGCGCGCGCCGAGGCGAATTCCGTGCTGGAGGAGAAACGACGACGCCGAATAGCGTCCGGCACGTGAATGCGCGGCGCAAGAAAACGAGAACAAAATGACAACCAATTATGAGAGCCCACGGGGCGTCAGGCAGCCAATCGGAAAATGACTAATCGGCCAGAGCAGAAGAAAAAGCTGGGTGCGCTGGCAGAACGGGGGAGACACCGGGGAGACGCCGGGAGAGTTCCAGCAAGCGACGTCAGGAGAAGGTCGGCCACCGGACCGGGAGTTGAAGATGGGCCGTCGGGTTCCGGACCCGAACCATCAGGACTTCACCTGACCGGGGCCTCCTGCAAACCCGTTCCTGTGCGTCGTCATCTACCCGAGCGAGCCGCCAGCCGCTCAAGGTCGACGAGCTTTACGCCCGTGGGCAGAGCGAGAGCAATCGGGCTACGGGCCCGAGGTCTACGCCAGCTGGCCGGCCAGAACGCCGCCCCCGTCTGTCGTGCCGCCTGCTGCCCGAGGCCGGAGTTCGAGCTTCTCTGCCCGTGGGCAGGACAAGAGCAGTCAGGCTACGGGCCCGACTCTGCGCCCAGCTGCCCGGCCAGAACGCCGCCGCCGTCTCTTCGTGCCGCCAAGTCTCTTGCCTTACCTCTCCAAGCCAGAGCTGGCGCGCTCCGGTCGCCCGGTCTGCCATTCCACACCCCGGCCTTTGGTGAGACCGGCGCAACTCCTTTCGCCAACTTGTCGCCGCGTCTCCGCATCGAGACTGTTATGCGTCCCTGCCGTCGTAGCAAGCCCGGACTCGCGCACCATTTAGCTTCACACTAGCCCCAAATGTGTGTCTTACTGCCATGATGTACATTTGAGTGTTTATTTTATTCTTTCTAACTCTTTCTATCATTTATTCTACGCTTCTAGTTTGATTAAAAGTCCTTGTGTGTGCGTGTGTGTGTCTCAAGGCAAAGGCTTTGTCCTCAATTGGGTTCTTGGAGGCTCCGCCTAACAGAGCCATCAGAACCTTTGAGTACAGGAACCTTTGTCCCCAGTTGGGCATAACAATCTTCTCCAACTGTGGAATTAGCTGAAACGTAAGTGATCTTTCCGGGTGAAGGCAACTGGTCAATAAAGCCGCACATGCTACCTGAAGGCATCAATGTTGTCGGATTCGAGACCCTCGTCCCTCGTTGTGTAACAACGAGAAGACAAGGTGTTAACGGAGGCGCCCGAGTTTTGTTAATGATATCATAAGGAGCCGACAAAGAAACACACCAAAGAATTGGTTAGAGTATCAATAATTAAGTACAAGTAATTTCCCGTGTGCTTTCCTTGGTGTGTTTGTTTGTCGCTTCTCATTGATATGATTAAGGGCATGTGCTACTTGACACTCTGTGCAAGCGGAAACAGCCGCGCGGATTTTTCTAGTACGATGTGGCGCAGCTAAGTGATGAGCGACCGTGAACTCAACTGGAAGGTGAGGGTTAATCTCTCAGTACGGCGCCTTGTAGGCGCCCCAATCAGAAGTTGTGGCGTTGACGTGAGCATGCAAACTCATGTTTGACTAGTGCCTCATGGGTAACGTAGAGTAGGACAAGTGTTGTGCGCATGATACATCTCACTTTACCGTGGTTTTCGCAGTGCGAGGCACTGAGCAAAGAGCGGGAGCACCTCTAAGGAGATTAGAGCGGATCGTTGATTGCCAATACCTCGGCTTCTGGTGAACGCATTGAATTAAGGTTTGTTGAACAGTATTTTTTTAAATAGTCTATTATGCCTTCAAGTGCACTTGTCTACTACCACAGAAGGTGGTCTCACTTAAGCCTAATTCACAAACAATAAGAAATTTGCGTCTGTGTTGCTCTCGTAGTTTACCAAATTACTTTTCTATACAAATTTCGCGAGTTACGCAGTTTTCCTAAAGATATAGCAACTAGCAGTGAAATAAAAACTATGGCGAACACGTTTTGTATGAAACGAAGGACCGTTTTATGCGGAGCAATGAACAAAGAATTCCAAGATAAGCAAGAACCAGAATCGCGACGACCATGCAAATTGCACATAATCAATCTAACATATTGGAATGTAACCATTCCTTCCTTGTTTTCAGCCCACGCTTCTAGAATATTTTAGATTAAGCCATCTTTCCGTTCATGACACTTGGACCATGTCAGCAATTAGCGAAGTGACACCTGTGAGAAGTAAGCACGATGATGCATTCCATGCTGTTTTTGATGCGGTTGAGTTTCTCGTGGACGCGCGTCCTGGGCATTACGTCGGCACCGGCGTACCGTTCGTCCAAGAACAGGATTTCAGGTAACCAACCAACACCACCGCGATTGAGAGCTTTTCCATATTTCCCCCACTTGAAATAGTGGTGACAAAGGGCGATGAAGGGCATGCGAAGAAACAATGAAAGCGAGGTGAGCTCAAATATAGGCGTCAAGCGTTACGCGATCCTGTAGCATATATTTACCATCGAGCGGCTTTTGAAGAAAGATGTAGTTTGATAGCTTTTACTTTTGCATTATTATTTTCAGAGGGCCCAGTGCTCTGGGCCTGACAATTCGAATTATTCTTGGGTCATCTCTCGAACGTTACAGCAAAAATAAGGAAACACAAAATCGCGGCCGAACCGATCTCACGATGACTGCCAACGGCAATACATTAGTGAGGAATCGATATAGCGAGACAATGTACTGCCACCGTGGAAGCGAGTCATGTACGAGGCGTGTACTGCAGCGGGACACCTCTTTCACGCTTCCCTAAGAAGACTCGGGGCCATCTAGAGCTGCCACTTCGAAGGTTGCGCGTGGTCCGTGCAATGTATGGAGGAAGGACACCGAGGAGAGGCCCTACCCCCTCCGCGCGCTAGAAGAATAGTGTAGAGGAAATGACGTAATAGGTTCTCCTTTTTTTGCTGTTTTTTATTTCTTTGCTGCTGTGGCCACGCCTTTCGGGCCACAATGGCGGCTTTGTTACTGTTCTGTGCGCTCACATGTGTTGCTCCGTACGTTTCGTACCGTGGCAAAGGCGCCGTGCGGGCAGGTTCGCGTTGGTCTCTGTGTTTTGTTGCGCTGCGTTATCTGGACCATGCTCTACCGTATGTTACTGTGGCCAGGTGGAACAGGAGGAACTAAACTACGTGAAATGAACGCGCATTCAAGACTGTACGCAATGTATCGCGCCACGGGAATGGCAACTGACGATGGAATATGTGCGGGAAATTTTGCCCGCTTTGGCGGAATCATGCTAAGGAATGTTTAGTATTGCCGCAGAGCGCGCGCGTCCGCGCAGCCCGGTTGCGCGCAGCGGGGCGTGGTTGCGCGAGAAATGTAAACAAGAGAGGAGAGCTGGCCCGATAGGCGGAGCAACGCCATGAGTAACTGCAACGTCCGGCTTCACTTTAGCTTCACGAAGAGTGACGTCAGGGCCTCTCCTGGGTTTCCTTCCTCCGTATTGCAATGCAAGGCGCACCGAAGTGTGTGAACACGGAGGAACGAGTCGTGCGACAAGCAGGTCCCTGTCGGGCCTTTTTTTTTTTTTTTTTTTGACGCGATGCGCCATTTGCGGGAAGTTTGCGCATGTCCTCGGAGGCCAGAAATGCGGCGCACTGGCGTCTGTGAACGCTGGGAATTGCTCATTTGCTTACCGTATACTGAATGGCACATATTCAGTGAAGCAAGTTGGAGAAACGTTAATTCAAGAGCGGAACATATCCAGTGCATTCCAGGCGCAGTTCGCTAGAGCATTGGGTGAAATACGTTCGCTGAAAAGCGGCACATAATCATGGTGCATTGTTTGGCGTGGCCTGCTAAATCATCGAGTCGCTGTCCTTGAGGAAGCCTTGTGACGTCATTTGCATATCACTCACCATCAAATAAATTCAAGGGATCCTTTTCGACATTGTAGAACCACAAATTTTCAGTAGAAACCGAGTCGCATATACCCAGCTCTGCAAGTCGGTGTGAAAGAGTTTCTTCCAGCGGCAGTACCTACCCACTTCCGCGTCTACAGTTGCCTATGTCAGCGTCAAGGAGGTTCATTGAAGAACGACATGTGCAGTGTATTTAGACATTGCCACAAGCTCAGTGACGCAAATTGGTTGAATGGTGGGTTTCGAACCCTGTTACCGCTACCCGCCAATACACGCTAAATCCCTCGAGCTTTCTAGTGGTGCGGGAATCTTGCGTGTTTTCGAGGGCTCTTTTCGCACTCTGACAAACACTTTTATGTAGCACGTATTGAAGAGAGAGCTGCAACGCCAAATTTTCATGTTGATCTACAATTTTCTCATTGGCACTTTTCACCTAATTCGACAGTTGGAGAAGATTGTTATGGCCAATTGGGGACAAAGGTTCGTTCACTCAAAGGTTCTGATGGTTCTCTTTGCGGAGCCTCCGAGAACCCAATTGAGGACAAAGCCGTTGCCTTGAAAAACACACACACACAAAGACTTTTAGTCAAACTAGAAGCATAAAATAAATGACAGAAAGAAATATAAATAATTAGAAAGAATAAAATAAGCACTCAAATGGACATCACTGCAGTAAGACACACATTTGGGGCTAGTGTGAAGCTAACTACTGCGGGAGTCCGGGCTTGCCACGACGGCAGGGACGCATAACAGTCTCGATGCGGAGACACGGCGACAAGTTGGCGAAAGGAGTTGCGCCGGTCTCCCCAAAGGCCGGGGTGTGGAATGGCAGACCGGGCGAGCGGAGCGCGCCAGCTCTTGCTTGGAACGGTAAGGCAAGCGACTTGACGGCACGAGCAGACGGCGGCGGCGTTCTGGCCGCGCAGCTGGCCGTAGGGTCGGACCCGTAGCCCGACTGCTCTCGTCCTGCCCACGGGCACAGAAGCTCGAACTCCGGCCTCGGGCAGCAGGCGGCACGACAGACGGGGGCGGCGTTCTGTCCGGGCAGCTGGCGTAGACCTCGGGCCCGTAGCCCGACTGCTCTCGCTCTGCCCACGGGCAAAAAGCTCGCCGACCTTGAGCGGCTGGCGGCACGCTCGGGTAGACGATGACGCACAGGAACGGGTTGGCAGGAGGCCCCGGTCAGTTGAAGTTCTGTTGGCTCGGGTCCGGAACCCGACAGCACATCTTCAACTCCCGGTCCGGTGGCCGACCTTCTCCTGACGTCGCTTCCTGGAACTCTCGCGGCGTCCCCCCGGTGTCTCCCCCCTTCTGCCAACTTACCCCCCTTTTTCTTCTGCTCTGGCCGATTGGTCATTTTCCGATTGGCTTCCTGACGCCCCGCGGTCTATCCTAATTGGTCGTCATTTTGTTCTTGTTTTCTTGCGCCGCGCATTCACCTGCCGGACGCTCTTCGGCGTCGTCGTTTCTCCTCCAGCACGGAATTCGCCTAGGCGCGCGCACTCCTTGTCGTCTGCTTCTGTCCGTCCCGACCACCGCACTATGCCGCGCACCGCATACATCACAAAGATAAATAATTAGGACTAGTTGTGGAATCAGGCGAAATGGAAGAAATAATCTGATCATCTCCAGGCGATGGCAAACATTACCTTTGTTCTGTCCAGCTACGTGGCACTTGGAAATCTTTAAATCTTGGCGCGTGGTAGTTTGGACACTATCTATATGTCGCTACTACGTGAAATGGAGGCGTTCAACCTCGATGCCCTTTCAATTCTTTTGCACAGAAATCTTACCATGGCTTTGTTGAGTATACTAGTCTTTGTTCGGCGTGCACGATTTGATTAATCTTATTTCGGCGCTATTGATCTAGCACCAGTGGCGACGTTGGCATGTTTTCTGCCGTCTTCGGGCTCTAGACTTATATTCAGCTATGTATGAGTAAATTTTCACTTAATTATTGTCTCACAGTAAATGCACAACAACGTTTATATCTATGAAATTGCACTAACTTAATTTATTTTACAAAAATAAATAATATTCATACCTGCAATGCCCTGTGTCGGTTAGTACTAATTTCACACCACAGCAAAAGCAATTATTAGTTGAAAATCTAATCTATTAAAGCATCAAGCCCACCGCTCGCTCATTAGAACAATCACATTGTGTTCGGTTTCCCCATAATACGGAGAGAACCGACCTTTCTCATTTAGAGGCCTAGCGCGGTAAATTATGGAGACAGCTGTAGCGTGATCGCGCACACACCTTCATTTCCCGAATTTTTATGAGGGGTTGCATCACAGAGAACGCATGAGTGGGATGACTCTTAACGAAACTTTGGAGAAGTCATAATATGGGGGGGGGGGTGTATTGAGATGACACTGACTTCGTAACGCCCACTAAATCCGTCACTTGTCCGAGTGCGGGGTCTTTTCGCGGTAGTCGCTCTACAGGCGGTCTTTCTTTGTGGTAGGGGACTGCAGCAAACGCGCGAGAGCTCTCGGTATGGGTATTGTCTAGGTGCCCAGTATTCAATGAGCCTGGGCGTAACAATATTTAACGGGGAACCACGAGTGTACGTGGAAGATACAAAATCGTATATTACTTTATTTACAGCCTGCTCCTGCCATAGAATGGCTGAAAGCATCTCACGCGGCTTGTCCCGTCTTTTTTCTCTTCGCGCACAGAAGCGGTCCGTTAACGGCATACGCATGCGCGATGCCTCGTAACAACACTCTCGGCGGACTTAGCCCTGTCATGGCGCCTTCTAAAATCAGTCAGCACTGCTGGTGACGTAGAGTTTTAGCCGCGACATGTGGACAACGTGAGTCATCATCATCATCATCATCAGCCTGCTTACGCCCACTGCAGGGCAAAGTCCTCTCCCATATTTCTCCAACAACCCCGGTCATGTACTAATTGTGGTCATGCCGTCCCTGCAAACTTCTTAATCTCATCCGCCCACCTAACTTTCTGCCGCCCCCTGCTACGCTTCCCTTCCCTTGGAATCCAGTCCGTAACCCTTTATGACCATCGGTTATCTTCCCTCGTCATTACATGTCCTGCCTTGATTTCAACTAAGATGTCATTAACTCGCGTTTGTTCCCTCACCCAATCTGCTCTTTTCTTATCCCTTAACGTTACACCTATCATTCTTCTTTCCATAGCTCGTTGCGTCGTCCTCAATTTTAGTAGAACCCTTTTCGTAAGCCTCCAGGTTTCTGCCCCGTAGGTGAGTACTGGTAAGACACAGCTATTATACACTTTTCTCTTGAGGGATAATGGCAACCTGCTGTTCATGATCTGAGAATGCCTGCCAAACGCACCCCAGCCTATTCTTATTCTTCTGATTATTTCCGCCTCATGATCCGGATCCACAGTCACTACCTGCCCTAAGTAGATGTATTCCCTTACGACTTCCAGTGCCTCGCTGCCTATTGTAAATTGCTGTTGTCTTCCGAGACTGTTAAACATTACTTTAGTTTTCTGCAGATTAATTTTTAGACCCACTCTTCTGCTTTGCCTCTCGAGGTCAGTGAGCACGCATTGCATTTGGTTCCCTGAGTTACTAAGCAAGGCAATATCATCAGCGAATCGCAAGTTACTAAGGTATTCACCATTAACTCTTATCCCCATTTCTTCCCAATCCAGGTCTCTGAATACCTCCTGTAAACACGCTGTGAATAGCATTGGAGAGATCGTATCTCCCTGCCTGACGCCTTTCTTTATTGGGATTTTGTTGCTTTCATTATGGAGGACTACGGTGGCTGTGGAGCCGCTATAGATATCTTTCAGTATTTTTACAACGTGAGTAGTAGGCGTAAATGGAGAACACGGGTGATGTGGGAGCGGAGTGATGAGGTAGCCAACGTCATTGAGCTTGCGGAGAACGTTGTTTGGTCCGATGTAGTCAGGGAGGAGCTTCTCGCATAGGCCTTCGCGTCGAGACTGCAGCCAGAGTAGGACCAGAGATTTAGGGAGGTACTCGATCTCGAGGTGCCCGTTATCATAGCAATCTTTTTGGGGGGCCTGCGACCCACATAGTCAAGTGTGAGCAAACTGGGGAGGTATCCTGGCTCCAGAGGAAACGTGCTGAGCATATGCGCTGGGTACGGTGGATCAGCAGTGAGGAGAGTCTCGAAGGGCAACGCAGGGCTGCGGCCATACGGGAGAAGTAACGGCAAATAGCCGGTGGTATCAAGCCGGCAGGATTTGAAGGCAAAAATAACGTAGTGCATGGTGGCGCCCCATTAGCGTTGATCAGTAGAGATGTACATAGACAGTATATCGGTTAGAGTTCGATAAAGGCGCTCGGTAAGATCTTTGGGCTGTGGATAGTAGGCTGTCGTAAGGCGATGTTTAGTAGAGCAACTACGAATCATTTCGTCAATGACCTTTGCTACGAAAGAGCCGTCACAATCCGTAAGGACCTGTCATGGAGCCCCGCTTCGAAGGATGACGTCTTAGAGCAGGAAGTCTGCAATATGCGTTCCGCCATTACTCGGCATGGCGCGCGTGATGGCATATCTGGTCGTATAGTCAGTTGCGATGACAATCCATTTGTTGCCAGATACAGACTTAGAGAAAGGTCCGAGAAACTCAAGACCGGCCAGAAAGAAGGGCTCCGGTGAAGAATCGACAGGTTGAAGCTGGTCAGCCTGTAGCAGAGAAGGACGTTTGCGCCATTGACAGCACTCTCAGGCGGCAACGTATCGGCGAACAAAACAATACAAGCGTGGCCAAAAGAAGCACTCGCACACGCGGTCGTAGGTGCGTGAGGCGCCGAGGTGTCCCGCAGTTCGAGCATCGTGTAGATGTTGAAGAGTGGCGGTACGGAAGAGTCGGGGGATAACTAGCAAAAATCCATGCCTGTAAGGTTTCATGTTGCGACGGTATAGAACTTCATTGCGTAGCACATAATGACGTAGAGAAGGGCCGGAATGCGCGGACGAGAGTTGCTGAATGGCGAGCTCCAGGGATTCAGCCATACGCTGTTCTATGTCGGTATCGCGTCAATCAGATATGGAGAGCACACAGGAATTATTCTCATGACCAGTGAGGCTAGCAGGGCCCGCCATATGGCGCGAAAGACAATCGACATCGTTATGTAGCCTGCCAGATTTAGAAATTTCCACAAATGTATATTCCTGCAGTTTTATAGCCCAGCGACCAAGGCGACCAGTTGGGCCCTCGAGCGATGAGAGCCAACAAAGAGCGTGGTTGTCGTTGAGAACCGAGAATGCGCGGCCGTGAAAATGCGGTCGAAATTTTGCGAAAGCCCAGACCAACGCAAGGCACACTTTCTGTGATCGAATAATTCCGTTCAGACGTCGAGAGAAGGCGGATGGCGTATGCAATAACAAGTGTTTGGCCGTGCAGGTGCTACACGAGGACGGCGCCGACTCCATGGCAACAATTGCCTGCGTGAGCTTCAGTGGTATTGGAAGGGTCGCAGAAAGCCAATATAGGCGGTGAAGAGAGCAACATGGTAAGTGCCGAGATTGCAGGGTCTTGGTCGTGGGCCGCACAATGTTTTGGCGGGCTAGTTGGTGCGAATCCATAATCACTTTGTTTAGCGCAAAACAACCCTTATACGTGTAACCTGGGAAGGCACTACGCCCCCTCATCGGCCAAATAACGGTAATGCAATGGGACAGTGGGAGGCGCAGCCCTCCCGCTCCGACCTGGCCAGTCAAGGAAGTCCGTGATTAGCGTAGTGAGGCAGGTGGCGTAGGCGAGTGGTGCCCAGTAGTAAGGGGCTCCGAACACCCTTTTATAATCTTTTGCGGTCTAATAAAGTATATATCTGTCTGTCTGTCTGTCTGTCTGTCTGTCTCTCTGTCTGTCTGTCTGTCTGTCTGTCTGTCTGTCTGTCTGTCTGTCTGTCTGTCTGTCTGTCTGTCTGTCTGTCTGTCCGTCCGTCCGTCCGTCCGTCCGTCCGTCCGTCCGTCCGTCCGTCCGTCCGTCCGTCCTCTGTTTGTTTCTATAATTATTGAAATATGTTGTATGAAGATCCGGATTAAGAAACGTCGTGGAATGAAGTTATCTAGAAAGAAAGAATATTGCTGCATCCCCATACTTTATTATAATTCCGAATAAATCCAGACTGGCAAAGTGAATTTTTCTGCGTTGCTCACACCGCAGCTTCGGTTAGGCATGGTAGACACTGCGAAACATCCATTTCTTTCATTGGAATAAGCGGCTAAAGCTAGGGAGAATATCCCTGCTCGAGGCTTTGTCAAAGTTCAGTATACGAGCAGCATCGATCACGCGGTGGTATCTAGTTGAGAGCATTATTCGTCGCACACTTTCGCACACTTTCTTTAGGTTCCCGCAAAATACTGAACCACAGCAGGTATGATCGCGGAAAGGATCTCTTTGGAGTTTTGTTACGAGGAGAAAAACAGAATGGGGCCATCCATGCACGTGCAAACGCTTTCATGCTCATAGAAACATATACAGTGAAAATTTTGGTGTCTGAGTTAGCAAACCTGGTCAATTGGTAAAATTTTACACGGTCTGCTTGCTTAGTGACAATGGTATTGGACTGCTAAACACGAGGTCGCGGAATCGAATACCGGCCATGGCGGCCGCATTTCGATTGGGTGATCAGCGAAAACACCAGTGTACATAGATTTAGTTGCACCTTAAAAAACCCCAGGTGGTCCCAATTTCCGGAGTCCCTCACTACGGCGTGCCTCACAATCAGGTCGTGATTTTGGCACGTAAAACTCCATATATTCATTTTTTTAGTCAGATCTTTGGCCAAACTTGCTCAAACCTATGCATTCATATGGGAGGCTTTAAATACGTACGACGCTGGTATGCTGTGACTTACAAAGTAACCTTGCCGCTCTGCCTGTTGAAAAGTATAAAATCTTGTGCAGCTAGAAGCGGTAAAGGCGTGTGTTTCTAAGATGAATGAATACTCCAGCAATGCTACCTTACGACCCAGAACAACACAGGAACGAAGAGTGCCTGTGTATTTCAAACGACTTCAGCATTTGTTCATATCATTTTTAGGTGGCTCGAACAAATATTCGCAATAAAAAAAAAACATACCTCGGCAGCGCATCGACTATGTGCTTGGATATTAAGTGTGGGCTGAGTAGCGCACTGGTAAACAATACGTCAACCTAAAAGTATTCAGCAAAAAAAAGAGCGCACCAAAAATAGGTATATATTATATTTATTTATTTATTTATTTATTTATTTTACGTTCAAGCGCCCAGAGCTTCACGGAGGGGAGTGGGGTACATATAAGAACGTGTCAAGAGGGCTTATAATTTAAAGGATCAAACCCTCGGATAGCAGAGCACCGCTACGAAAGGACAGGGAGCTTGGGCAACACAGGCACAAGACTTCCAACCACTCGTTGTCGTCATCTTTCACAAAGAAGCGCCTGCTTCTCGTTCTTCTCCGGTACAATTGCCTCCCCGGAGAAGAGGAGCCGCCTCGGTGACGAGCAGGATAGTACAGGTTGATCAATGTACGGCTTGAACCGCTGAACGTGTACGATTTCGCGCCCTCAGCCGGGCTTATCGGAAGGCGGCTCAAGGGGTTCTACCAAATAGTTCACAGTCGTTTGACTGACGACATGGTAGGGACCCTGGTACTTGGAAACAAGCTTGGGTGAAAGTCCAGGGCCAGTAGCGGGAGCCCAAAACCAGACTAGTGAGTCAGGGACATACGGTGCCCGAGAGGGAGGAATATCCCGAAGGTGCTTCTCTCGGTGCTGATCTTCCAAAGCAAATGTGCCCGCGAGCTTTCGGCACTCTTCCGCGTTTGCAGCATCTTCGGAGAGGGTGGTAGCCTCCATTCTGTCAGAGCGATACGGAAGGATGGTATCCATTATTCAGGGAGGCTCGCGTTCCTAGAGAAGAAAGAACGGGGGAAATCCTGTAGTAGCCTGTGTGGCGGCATTATAAGCGTACGTCACGAAGAGTAGAATGCGGTCCCAATTGGTTTGGTGAGATTCGACGTACATGGCTAACATATCGCCAAGAGTGCGGTTAAAGCGCTCAGTTATCCCATTAGTTTGCGGGTGGTATGCAGTATTGGGACGGTGAATTACGTGACATTCCTTGCGTAGGGCTTCTATAACACCACAGAGAAAGACGCGGCCCTTGTCGCTCAGGAGCTCCCTGGGGGCTCCATGTCGAAGTATGATGTTACGCAGAAGGAACCAGGCAACATCCCGTGCAGATGCGTGGGGCAGAGGTGAAGTTTCTGCGTGGCACGTGAGATGGTCATATCGCCACTATCGCCCGGTGGTTGCCATTTTAAGTACTCGGAAGGTGTCCATAAAGATCAATCCGACCCGGTGAAAGGCCATTCCGGGACAAGGCAATAGTTGCAGTGAAACAGCTAAGGCATGATGCGTATTCTTGTGGCGTTGGCAAGCGAGGCAGGAGGGGACATAATGGCGGACGAATCGGTGCATTCCGTGCCAGTAATCACGAATTCGCAGGCGCGCGCATGTTTTTAGTACACCTGCATATGCGCATGCGTATTGCGTGTTATCGTGAAACGCTGCACAAATATCCAAGCATAGATGCTGAAGAACTACGAGTTACCATTTGCGCCCGTCTGAGAGGTTGTTACGGCGGTATAGGAGCCCTTCACGAACAGCGAAGTTGTGTGCATGGCGACGCAATGCACGGCGAATAGAAAGGGCTAATGGGTCTGAAAGAAAAGCCAGCATAGCAACACTTCATTGATCCTTCTGCTGCTCCGAAGGCATATCCTTGGCGGTGAGGGAGGACTGGCATATTCGTAATTTCTGATAATTGAGCTGGCGTGACAAGGCATCCGCGTCCGAATGTTTACGGCCGGAGCGGTACAGCACTCGAATATCCTACTCTTTGAGGTGAAGTGCTCATCGAACGGGGCGACCTGAAGGATCTTTCAAGGACGACAGCCAGCATAGTGCATGGTGGTCAATGATGACGTCGCACGGGCGGCCGTAGACGTATGGACGAAACTTAGTTATTGCCCAATTGATAGCCAGGCATTTTTTTTTCGGTAACGGAATAGTTTTCTTCCGCTTTCGTGGGTTCGCGGTCGGCGAAGGCAACAACGTATTCATCAAAACCATTCTTTCGTTGTGCAAGAACAGCGCCAATGAAGACGCCACTGGCATTCGTATGCATTTCTGTCGGTGCGCTTGTGTGAGAATGTCGGAGCATGCGGGGGTGAGGTTAGAAGATGACGCAGCGTCGTGAATGCCGCATCGCAAACTGGCGGCCGGGCCAAGAGGTCGTGGTTACCCGCGAGAAGCTGCGTGGAAGGCGCTATTATATTGGCGAAGTTGCGGATTAAACGACGAAAGTAGGAGGATAATCGGATGAAGCTCCATCAATCAAGTATCCTTCCAGGTAGAGCGTTAGTGTCAGGGAGACCATATAGGCGCAGATATATCTTTGACAACGACCACAATTGCTGGGCTCTCAAGTCATTATTGTCGACAGTTTATGTTACATCTGTGCGAGTATCAGCAGGCTGTGGGAAAAAAAGGTGCGCATAAAATCAAGTTCTTAGAAATTGTGAAGGCATTATTCTTCACACTTTTAAATGCCATCTATGTGTGTATCTGCCGGTTGTGGAAAAACAGGTGTCCAGAAACTCAAGACGTGAACTCTTTTCTACGCCGTAATCTGAGGAATCATCGACAAGGAGTAATGCATACACAAGCATTCAGTAAGCTACACATAATAAAAGAAAAGTAGGGTACTGGATATAAGGAAACAATTATTTGACAATAAGGATAGGACACACCTATGGTACTCTCACCTCTTGAATGATGTAAATTACAAGTCACCCGACTTGCAGTAAACTCGGCAATATTCTCACAGTCCGGCATGTTCTTATTCAATGTCCTGCAATAAAGCAGATGAAACTGTATTCTATTCTGCATATCGCGAAAATACACCTCTTCACCCTGCATTTTTTTCTTAGGAATTAACCGTTTTTTAACCAGAAACGGAAACTCTGAAAAGCATTTGACCAGGTAATTTTCAGCTCACTATTATCAGCCCTTGTATTCAAGGGCTTTCTTGAATCTCTAGGGTCACTGATATGTTTTGTTGCATCTTGTTTTTAACCAAACGCAATTGAAATAGTCCACATCACCAACTAATCACTGTCATTATTGTAGTATAGATGTTTTACGTCATTTATAGTGAGTTTTTTAGGCCCTACTACATCCACGTCACATCTACCATGAGGAGCTCATTAGGCACGCCATCAGCAAAACATTCTTAACATTACGATGTGCTATGGCGCTATTTGAACATAAAAGACCACACATAATCGTCAACGATTCGTAACAATTAAAAAGACTACGGAATTTAGTGTTGCGGTTTTCACTTACAACCCTCGCCTTTCCTCTTCTCATATGCGTGTTAATTCGTATTTCAAGTGAGAAATTTGAGCAGAGACATTAAACATTGAATAATTATATGTTAAAGTCACGCACTGGTTCGATAGTGGTACATTTGGCGGATGCTGATGCAACCCGAATAGCTAAAGAAATTGCCAGTTGCTTCACCACAGCACCAGCTCAGCATTCTATTGCTTAATAATGAGTTCTGCAGATAATTAGTGAATACTAATTTTTCGCTTAGTTTCATAAGTTAAACGACGCACATAGTAGGCGTCCCCTATGTACATTTTCGGTGCCCATGTTTTTAGAAATTGCGCAGGTTACGTCAGATGTGTGTACAATGTTCAATTCATTTTGGTCATTTCTGTTTTACGTAACAGTTATACCCATATTTTAAGAGGTCTTTAGAGAACGAGGCGTGATACTCGCTTTCATTGTGGATGAAATTAGCATCAAGCTTGAATCACATGCGCACCAAGTTTTGAGCTGTGTGTTGCTATTACAGGCAATAAATTACTACTGCAACTGTTCATCAGAGTCAGCTTCACTGAAATCTTGCTGGATTCTGTGGGTGGCACAAAGGCTGTGCGTTTTATGAGATTATCAAGTTGTATCTTCATTTGATTTTATTTATTATACCCTCAAGACCACAAGGTATTACAGAGGGGAGTGGGGTAAAAAAAGTTGCAATACAAATGAAACAAAGATCAACCAGTGACGTAGTCATAGACATGTGAAGCCCGATGCGATGGTGTCGATTATGGCCGTACCAAATTGTTCGCGGTCTTCCATAGCAATCAGCGCGCCAGGACGGTGGTTCCATTCTTGACCCGTCCTCGGAAGAAAAGACTCATGACAAGCTCTAGTGCGACACTACAAAACTCCCACTTTATGATGATGCTCAATGCGGGGAGATATGAGGGTTAGGGATGAAATAAGATTATCGTGCAGATGTGAATTGTGGAAGTATATTTTATGAAACAGAGCTAGGCGAGAGCCTTTACGACGAGCAGAAAGCGGTGGAAGTTGCAGGATGTTTTTCATAGAAGTTACGCGCGCCGTGCGGTTATAATTGCTTAAGATGAAACGCGAGGCAATATTTTAAATACGTTCGACATACTTGGCTAGAGTCGCAGCATATGGGTCCCAAATTGATGAAGCAGATTCCATTTTACTTCTAATCAACGTCTCGTACTAATTAACTTTAATGATGACGGAGCCAAAGAGAAGTTTCAACAGATATAACCTTAGATGCGATTAATTTTATTGATAACGCTGTCGGTGTGTAAAGAGTAGGAAACAGTAGAGGTTAAATGGACACCTAGATATCTGTAAGATGTAACCGCTTCCATGGCAGTATTGTTGAGGTAATAGGTCGGAAGAGGAAGTTCACGGCGGGTCAAACGTGTGGCTTTGCACTTAGATGGGTTTTGTTTCATTAACCATAAGTCATACCAGTTACAGGCAGCGTTAGTGTCGTTTTGCAGAATATTAGTATCAGCGGTGTCTGAAGAAATTTCATTGGGTAAGTCATTAACGTAAATTAAAAAAAGGGAAGGGCCCAACAGTGATCCTTCAGGAATACCAGAATCAACATGGCTAAATAGAGAAAAGTGATTATTAGATGCAACGAACTGTGATCGAGTAAGAAGTGATGTGCCCATTCAAACAGATGAGGATCAAGATTTAGGTTATTCAGCCTAAAAATGAGTAGTTTGTGACAAATCTTGTCGAAATCGTTTGCAAAGTCGAAGAAAACACAGTCTGCGCATGAAGCTTTATCAGGAATAAGATGAAGATCGTGAGTGAACGAAAGCAGTTGTGTTTCAGAGTAAAAACTATGGCGGAAACTATGCTGTCCGCGTGGGAAGAGTAAGTTATCGTCTAAGTGCTTAACTAAATGAGAGAACAACATATGTTCGAATTCTTCACAAGGAATGCTAGTGAGGGAAATGGGGCGGTAGTTATGAGCTGAGCATTTGTTGCCGGACTTGTGAAGTGAACCACCCTCGAAATTCTCCAGCCTGCAGGGAGCTGATGGGTCTCCAAAGATTGTTGGAATATTTTTGAATGCATTAAAGATGAGTAAACTGAAGTTTCCTTCAAAAACTATGGGGTAACCAGGACTGGACCAGGGCTTGACGACACCTTTAGATTTTTAAATACATATTCTACCCCTAGAGGCTCAATGATAATAAAATCCATAGCCGGGTAATTGTAGCTATCCAGGGTAGGAAAAACGGGATCAGGACATAGAACAAAATTACTGCAGGATACGGAGTTCAGGATTCAGGGATATTCAACGTCGGGTATTTTTGATCCACTAGAATCAGCTGAGGTATTTGTATCATATTTGGAAGGATTTATGGTGCACGAAATCTTTTTTGGAACCTTTGTGAGTATAGTAGGCTAAGTGTGTTTTTCAAGTATACATTTAGCGAGATTTTCGCTGCTATGTAAGCTTCATTCGTATTCTTGTAAGCGTCCCACTTAGATGCCAAAGTACTTTCTTTTGCAAGGCGGTACAGGCGCTTTTTCCAATTGTAAAGCCTCTTTAGGTGGGAATTAAACCAAGGAGCCTTAGAATTAGACGATATAATACGCGACGGAATAAACTTATCGGTTAATTCATGTGCTTTGTTTCTGAATATGATCCAGTTATTGTCAGCTGTGCGACCATCGAATTTAGTTAAAAACAGGTGAAAGAAGTTAGCTCCAATTTATATAATTAAAATTTGCCTAATCGTAGTCATATATTAACTTTTTTTTCACAACTAGCTTTAACAGAGGAGACGTAACGTTAAATGAAAGAACTAGATGGTCGCTTACACAAGGTATACATGAGACATCCGTAATAAGGTAAGAATGAGAGTATAATATAAGTAATATAACAGTATATAGGTAATTTTCGTAGTATCCTCTGAAATTTTTGTAGGTCCAGATACTAGTTGAGTTAAAGAAAACAAAGAACAAAGATCATTAAATTCATTACACTTTGAAGAATATGGATAACCAGCAGGTGGATCAGCGCT
This sequence comes from Dermacentor andersoni, assembly GCF_023375885.2. Classification (NCBI taxonomy): domain Eukaryota; kingdom Metazoa; phylum Arthropoda; class Arachnida; order Ixodida; family Ixodidae; genus Dermacentor; species Dermacentor andersoni. The sequence goes on from NC_092818.1 coordinate 35,831,485, forward strand.
TCAAATTAAATTCGGGAAGTACCCCATTTATATAACGGGCGCGTTTGGATGCAGCACAAGACGGGTGTATGGTGCGTCATGAAGATCGGCAGTGAGAGAAGGCGGGTAAGAGGGAGGGCGATAACAAACAGCGAAAATAAATTTTCGGCGGCCTAGGTTAACGCAGGCGCACACTATTTCTAGGTTGCTGTGAAAGGTAATGTGATGACAAGGCAAGTATTTAGAAATGGCAAGCAGTACGCCTCCGCCATGGCCAGCCACACGATCACAACGGAAGATATGAAAGCGGGATATGTCTAAAATTACACAGTCGTATACCTGAGGATGCAACCACGTTTCAGTTAGAGCGATAATACCGGCACCGCAGTTGTCGACGAGAGAGTTAAGTGCTTCGCGCTTGTTTAACACACTTCTTACGTTACCAAGAAGCACTGGGACATGTGCTGTCGAAGCAACGCCGCTACACCTCGCGTGTTCCTACGTAGCAAAGGGACTGCCTAAACTGACAGCCGTGGCTGCGCCATTAGGGAGTGCGCGCCTAAGTTGCTTGACGCTTCATTTGTTGGGTATTAGAAGAAGGATTGGCAACTAATATAAAGCTTAATTAATCTTAGCTGAAACAAGGGGGAATTGGGCGGGCACTTACCAAATTAGATTATCTTTTTCCTTGTGTGCGTTGTAGGAGGCGAGAAGTCCTCGGACACAGAAACGTTGGTAGCTTTCAACTTGCTGCGCGAGGAAAGTATGGTTTCCTTGACCATAAAGTTCGTTAATTTCATTATGACGGGGTGGCTCCTCCTTATACAATGCGCGCGTTCAACCGAGTGCGGTGGCCGATCACTTTCCACCGCAGACGACAAGGCAGCGACTGTTTTCTTTTCGGTCCGCGGCAATGATTCACGGGAGTTAGGTATCCCATAAAAATTATATTGTTACGCCTTGTCCTGTCCTCCAGATCACCTAGACGAGCTATACAGGCGACCTGCTGTTTTTTCAAGCTTTCCGCAGACTGTTGAACTTTGACCACATCACTAGAGACATTGTAAAACGTTTCCGATTTTCTTTCAATAGTCTGTTGGCTTGTTTTTACGTCCTTCACGTCCTTTTTTAACTCAGTCTGGCTTTTGGAAAGCTCACCTGTTGTTCTTTGGATGTCTTTTAGCATTTGTAAAACAGTACTAATTTCCTCGGACTGAAGCTCATTAGCATTATTCGAAGCAACAACATCGCGGCTTAATTTTTGAGGTTTTGAAGGCCCTGCATTTTCCTCGACATCGCCACATTGTGACAATAGACTCATATAATGCGGTCACACACGCCGTAGAACAAAACAAGTGGGAAGGGGAGCAGCAATAGGGAGCGATTGTCACTCCATCTCGCGTGCAAGAAATGATGCATACTGCCGCAAGCGCTGCTCCATTGCCCACTAAAATGGTACACCATCCGCACGTTGCTTATGAAGAAGCCGGGCATCGGTGCTTCTTCCGGTGTTGTCGTCCCAGAAGCCACGAGCTTCCTGTCCAGCAGCCAACTGTGCGAAGGTGGCCGGAAGGTTTCAGCACGTGTGCTCTCTACGGGACGTATGCAGGGGCGCTAATGGTGAAACAATTGCCACGATCTGCAACACCTGAGGGGCGAAGAAATGATCCATATCAATCATACTGCCCCAAATGCTGCTCCACTGCCCACTAATTATCTCGATGATGTTTCAGCTTTATATTAAGACTAAAACGAGAAAACATGATATCTGTAAGACGTCTCCAAGCGCAGCGCTTTGAAAGTTTCTGGTTCCTAGGGCAGTACTATCTAGTAAATTATTAATTCTAACCATATAGGATTCGAGAATTAAGCATTCAGTCATTTTGAGCCAACCAGGCGTCCTTCTGATTATCGTCACTACCTTCGCCCTTTCTTTCTTGTTCATTCCCAGGCTGTTTTAGAAAGATACCATACCAACAAATATATTGTTACACTGCTCTTGACAACGCTGAGGAAGATAAGCATGAGCTTGTGGCTGAAGAAGACGCGTCAGTGGCCAGCCTGCTCTAGATTTGTCTTTGTCAATACTATAAGTTACTGTACATACTGTAAATGTAAATGCATTTCCCGTCTTGCTTGTTTGGTCCGCAACATATTTTCTAGAGGTGCTGTATAATGCTGTGCACGACGGAGCCTCTAAACGGAGGTAGGCTGGCCACTTACAACACAACCGGTAGAGCCGCTGCGATGGCAGCCACCATCCTGACAGAAAGCAACCGCTATCACAACGCCAACAGTAATCTTGTCGCAGTCCCGGGAAACAGGGTCGTCTTCCTGGACCGACAATCTTGATGTTATTGCGTGGCTCCGAAATGCACAAGCGCTTCAGTGCCCATAAAATGTGGCACCAAGCTGCTAGGCTGCTAACATAACTTTCTACCAGAAATTAATGGCATGGATTTGGTTTCCAATCCACAAAGGAGAACGGACGAGCTGGGCGCAATGTGATCAAAAGCTCCACGAGTTGTTTGGGAAACCTGGTGACCGTCAGCGACATGTGTAAAAGGAACTTGGGTCACGCGTCCAAACGTTGAATGAATCATATGTGACATACATACAGGGTGTTCTCGTCCTTTGCCGCAAAGCTGACGAGAGCATGTCAGAAGACAAAGTGAACACTTGATGAAGGGCATACAAGACGACGCTTTTAATCTTCTCGTGTATCACATTTTTCCCGCCATATCCGACGTCATTAATGAATGTCGACGTTTTGAAGAAGTAAAAAGTCGTCGCACCGCACACCAGTTGATGCGATTGCGAAATACGGCTGCCACATCGTCGTGCAAGGAACTTCACTCTGCACATCAGCCGCCAACGTCTGAGAGCCTCGTGCGTATCTTTCGCCGGAAATGGTTAGATTCCAGACAGTTTCGAATGCTTCTCGACCGACGCTGTCCATTGTGCAGTCTGTCGCGCGCGACGAGTTGACAAGCTTTGGAATTCCGGCTGCCTATTCCGTCAACTGATCGGACGTCTACATTTTATTATGACCCCTTTTTCGCGAGGACAGTACTGCTGTCGGCCTTTTCGCAACCCAGCGAATGGTGGTCATCCAATGAACGGTTGGTTTGTTTCAACTGCCGTGGCGTTGGCCACATTTTCCATCACTGCCACACTAACTGGACGTCATGCCAATGTAAGTCTGAATTTACACCTTGCCAGCACTCTCCAGGTACTCGTCTGCCACCGCAGGTTTCCACAGAGTCAAAAGACTGTACTCAGGCGACCTCATGTACACCGCAGAGTCATTCATCCTCACCACGACAACCACTGTCTCGCTCACCAACTAGTTGCCGGTCACTGTCCCCATGCACTGGCACTCTAATGGAAGCTGACGGAGAACCTTCTAGGCTTCTAGAACGACCGAGAATGCAATTGCTCTACTGATCTTACAGACAGAGAGGTATTTATTTGATGTGACATAGATGGTATCCCTGTCACTGCTCTACTTTGTACACTCACGTCCATACCTGTGATGAGTGACCAGCTTTGGAGATGGCTCACTAATGTCCTGACACCTACGGCGTCCTGTGTTCCAGTTGCTAACGTGAGAACACTAGCCACAATATGAATCTGTGCCGCTCGCGTTGGTGTCTGTGGCCTCCGAACATCTGTTTTGTTTACTGTTATTCAATAGTGTCCCCATGACATTTTTCTAGGCCTTGTTCTCTTATCCGCTCACTCCGCCCTTATCTAGTGCCTAGTTGGAATTGTTCAGCTTGATTTACTTTGTTCTGACCCACCTGAGGAAGTTCACAGCAGGCTCTGCTTCCCCGAGCACCTTACAGTCGTCCCACAAGCCCTTACCAGAGTCCTGCTTTATTCAGCTACACCTGTCACTAACAGTGATTGTGTTGCATGTCCTCTGGCGGACGTCCTCCTTGCCAGCCACGTTGCTCTTCCACACACCGTCGTCAGTATCACCAACCAGTCTATCAGCTTTCATCTCGTGAACTTCGGAATCAATGACCACGTTCTACCGCAAGGCATAGACTCAGGTGCGCTGTCTTCTTCCCATAGTTGCCAAATTTCTCCCTTGACTGCTAATATAGTGTCTTCTCCTGTTGACTATTCATCTTCTTTCCTGGCTGTCCTTCCTCAGCTCACAAACATGATTGCTGCCGAACTTTCCCCTCACCACGCCATCCAGTTATGCCACCTGCTCTCCGCGTTCAGCTACATTTTTGACCTGCGCCGCTCTTCAAGCCAGAACTCTCTCACGACCCACAATATTGACACCGATGACTCACACCCTATTCACAGGCGGCTATACCGTGTGTTCTAACACGAACGAGAAGTCACTCAAACGGAGGTAAAAAAGATGCTCTCTCCAGGAATTGTTTAACCATCATCCAGTCCTTTGGCGTCTCTTGTCATTTTAGTTAATAATGAAGGGAGCAGTTGGCACTTCTGCGTAGATTACCATCACCTTCACAAGATCACCATGAAAGACGTTTATCTTCTACGACGCATTGATGACACCCTCGACTGCCTCCACGGTGTGAAGAACTTTTCTTCCATCAATATTCATTCTGGTTACTGGTAGATTTTCGCCGACGACATGGACTGCCAGAAAACCACCTTTATAATACCCGATGGCCTATGCCAGTTGAAATGGATGTCTTTCGCCTTATGTAATGCTCCACCTAGTGTTCAGCGCATGCTGAACGCACTCCTGCATTACCTCAAGTTGTCTATCTACATTCGCTACTTAGATGGCGTCATCGCTTTCGCTCCTACATGTACCACGTACCTGAAGCGCCTCCCGTTCGTTCTGTCTGCCTTTCGCTATGATGGCTTCCAGCTTATCTTGCGTAAATGTCACTTAATCGTCATCATTATCATTGCAGGGCAAAGGCCTCTCCCATACTTCTCCAATTACCCCAAACATGTACTAATTGTAGCCATGTTGTCCCTGCAAACTTCCTAGTCTCATCCGCCCACCTAACTTACTGCCGCCCCCTGCTACGCTTCCCTTCCCTTGGAATCCAGTCCGTAACCATTAATGACCATCGCTTATCTTCCCTCCTCATTACATGTCCTGCCATGCCCATTTCTTTTTCTTGATTTCAAGTAAGATGTCATTAACTCGCGTTTGTTCCCTCACCCAGTCTGCTCTTTTCTTATCTCTTAATGTTACACCTATCATTCTTCTTTCTATAGCTCGTTGCATCGTCCTCAATTTATGTAGTACCCTTTTCGTAAGCCTCCACGTTTCTGCCCTGTCAGTTCAAATGTCAGTTCGGATGCTGCTAAATTACTATCTTTGGTCATCTTGTTTATTAACCTGCTGTGCGCCCAGACCAAGGAAATGTTCGGGCCGTACAGATGTTTACCGTGCCAACTTGTGCTAAAGATGTCCGCAGCTTCGTGGGCCCGCGCTCGTACTTCCGGTGTTTCTTGCACAATTTTGCGGAAGCCACGCGCCCTATGCTCTTTTGAAGCCAGTCGTTCTATTTTCTTGGGGACTTGAACAGCTTATCTCTCTCCTATACTGGTAAGCTTTGAGCAGTCTGCTCTAACAGAAGTCCGCATTGATGCTAGTGATAATGGAATTGGTGCCATTTTTCGCCGACGTCAGCGAGGCCATGACCGCGTCATTGCCTACGCCCGCCGTCTGCTACCTCTGGCTGAGCTGAATTATTCCATTAATGAACGTGAGTGCCTTGAACTTCTCTAGGCACTGGCGAAATACCTATGTGGCCGGCCTTTTGTAGTTACCGCAGACCAGCATCCGCTCTGCTTACTTTCGTCCCTCAAAGACCGTACCGATCACCTATGTCGCTGGGCGCTACGCCTACAGGAATGCTCGTACACAGTTGCTTACAAGTCCCACCGTTTACACCAAGCTGGCGACTGCTTGTACAGGGTGGTTCTTTTTGAATGGGCAGAGTCGAGCGCGTGGCCTATGCTCTGCGGAGGCTGCTTAGAGCGCCAGCAACAGGCAGCAAAGGGAAGCACATCCACTTGTAGCGCCATCTCTTGGTGGCCAGAATAAACAGGCACGGCAGATAGGCAGGTGGCTTTTGACTGCCTCCCACGCCAGGTGGATGTGCTACAGGCGGGGCCTGCAACGCAGCGTATACTGCTAGCAAACCACACTCGGTACATTAGCTCATTGGAAACGTTGAAGGACCAACATATGCCGCTAGCTAGTAGGCACTGCCAGCGTATTTTAATGCGTAAGCATTTTTTGGCGAGTACCGAAGCAAGATGTTTCCCCCAGGCGAAAAGTGTAATGCCTTATATCTGCGCAAAAATGGGCAATATTTGAAGTTACGACAGTTAATAATTATAATAATGCAAATGTAGGTGACTGGTACCTTTATAAGCAATAAGGAAAAATTTAAAAAGAATGATTAGGTCGGATAACCAATGAGATACATACGGTCCACAGAGAATTCATGGGGAAGCCTATAGTAGTGCTGGGATAAATGGAAATTTGGGTGTAGGCCAACGTGAATTTGAGAGTGGTGCAATTTATATTTTGGAGATGCGCCAACCTAAAATGTGGGGGCGGGCCAACTTGAAATTTGGAGAAATTTGGAGGTGGGGCAACCTAAATTTGGGCGTCGGCCAACGTGAAATCTCAGGGTGGGCAAACTAGAAATCTGGGTGTGGGCCAACTTAAATTTGGGTGTGGGACAATATAAACTTCGGGGTGGTCCAGGTTAAAATTTGAGGGTGGGCCCACTTGAAATTTCGGGGGTGGGCCAACATAAATTGCGTACTGGGCCAAGTTTAAATTTGGGGGTGGGCCAACTTAAATTTGGGCGTAGGTTTATGCACACTTTGACAACTGCGGTAGAGTGTCTGCGTACTTTGTTGCAGTATGGAGCCCTGGCTACCTACTCCCCCCCATAGCATGAATAAAGCTCACCAGACTTGGAGCGGTTTAGAAAAGAAGTGCGCTGAAGTGAAACTTAAGCGTACGTAAATGAAAGTATTTATTTTATTTATTATTCAGGCTTAGTTACTTCTATGTGACGGCATTTGCGTAATAGCATAATTAATGAGCCTTATTTTAGGTTATAAGGCGTTTATATTCGTAATTATTAATAAACATTACTTAACCAGGTCTAACTAATCTCAAAACACCCTACTTCTTATTTAGGCTCCGTTGATTTAGCCTTTGTAACTTGTGATTAGTCGAACATAAATTGACTCTAATGCGCCTGAGAATCCCTAAAAATCCTCTGATAGTTGCCGTTACACTTAACTATTTTTATTGTAAGTAATCTTATCAGTTTTTATTAACCTTACTTAAACGTATACCTCTCAGTACTCGCTATATATAGTCAAAATCATGTCTCATGATACATATGCAGTCATAAGGCATTCTCATGTACACCTCGATAGGACCTCATGTATACCTATGCATGCAGTGCATCGCGTCACTCGTTAAAGGCAGAAAAACGGACAGATAGACGGGCGGACGGACAAAGTTTCTAGGGGAGAAGCCCTATAGTGCTTACACATTCATATAGGTATGCCAGCAGCGCGTACTAACTACCGGGCGTATGTTGGCGCTTCCACGTTTACATTGCGCTTGCGTATCCAACGCGGTTTGCCAGCAGCAGACGTTGCTCTGCAGACCCCGCTGTTTGCGCAACAGTCATGCGAGGAGGGGGGTTGCAGCTTATTCTAGCTGGTGCTTGCCTATCGGCCATGGCTGGTTATTCTGACCTCAAACAGATGACGCGAGAAGCAGACATGCTTCCCTTTGCTGCCTGTTGCTGCCGCTCTAAGCAGCCTCCGCAGAGCACGGGCCACGCGCTCGCGTGTTCCCTTTCATAAAGGACCACTTTTTACCACCACCCAGTCAATCCTCCTAATGTTCCTGCGACCGATGCTTCTGCTACTGTAATTTTACTATCTGCGTTACTGACCTCGCTACCGAAGAGCGCCGAGATCTAAGCACACGTAGTATCATAGACAACCTCAAATGTGAGTCATGCGGCCCATCTCTTCGCTTGTCCCTGCCCCAGGACGGCACTTTATATTGGCGCAACATGTACCCTATTGGATCTGGGATGCCGCTTGTCAATCGCCAACAACTTCGTGCCACTGTTCTGTGCAAGCTGCTGAATCTACCGACTTTGTAGGTGGTTTATCGGGGAATCCGTACATACGACCATATACGGTGTCGAATCTTTTGGCCTAGTATATACCGATCAGTCCGCCGCTACGTCGCGTCTTGTGAGTTATGTCAGCGCCGGAAGAAGCCATCTGTGCTCACTGCTGGTTGACTCCAACCTCTTGACGTTCTGACGGAACCCTTCTATCGCGTTCGTGCAGACCTCATGACAATCGACTCAGGCATCAGCTGGGTTGGCGTCGCAACTGATTAAACAACTTGGTTCGCGATCACCAAAGCCCTTCCAACAGACGTGGTCAGCTTCGTATTGCACGACACCGTTGTTCACCCGGTGGTCCTCGTCAACTTCTTACCGAACAAGGTCGCTCCTAACTCCCTACAATTGGGTGGGCCCGGCAGCAGCGAACCGAATACCATGCTGAACCCGTCCTGCCTCCTTGCGCAGGTTCTTGCTGTCTGCCTGTCAACGCAAGCTCCATCGCGTTCACCTGCACCGGGTGAATGGCATGCCAACTACAACAGTGATCTGATCTGGCCTCTATCTCATCCTGGTTACCACTGCCATACCATCGAGACTTTCAGATGCCCTCCGACACTCGTGACCTTCCCTGTGGACCATATGACTGCACGGACGGCTATCGACGGTGGCCTGTGGGACCGGCAGCAGCACACCGAATACCATGCTGAACCCGTCCTGCCTGCTTGCGCAGGTTAGTTCCTACTTGCCAACTAAATCCTATACAAGTTACAACCGGTCTCTTTTGCTGCTGCCCTGCCCACTGTCCACCGGAAAGCGGAAACTTGAATTACTGGGTACTTTATCTGAACGCTTGTCTCTGTTTTACTTATTGATCCGCGCGGGAGACGTTGAGCTTAATCCTGGTCCAACCACCCGCTCCGTATCGCTTCTCGACATGGAAAGCTTGCCTGATTATCACAAACAGCAAATGCCCATTATGTTCCAGTTTCTAGAGAAAATTCATGCGCGTTCATTGCAGTCAAGTAAAACTCACGCAGAGCTAGCCGCAGATATTAAAGCAATAAAAACCTACAAGAAAGCATTGAAGCCAAACTTGTGGCATTTCAATATCGCTTGGACACTTTGGAAACAACAGGCTAAACAGGCTCAAAACCGGTCAAAAAAAAATGTCTTGCCTTACTGAAGAAGTCCGAGCCCAAATACAAATCCACGCACAAATAGAAATTTCAGTCACAATTTGACGAAATGGAAGACCGGTCCCGTCGCGACAACCTAATTTTCTATGGCCTTCTCGATTCCAAAGAATCTTGGAATGACACTGAAAAGAAGTTAACAGATGCAATTATTTCAGTACTTCCCTCATTTTCTGTCGATTGCATCCAGCGTGCTCACCGATTAGGTTCAATCACTCCTGCCAAACCGCGTCCCATTATTGCTAAGTTTTCTAAATTTAAAATTAAAGAAAAGGTGTTATCACTGCGTGAGCAATTCAAAACAAATAACATATCCATCAGTCAGGAGTTTTCACCCGGAAACCGCGTAGCTACAAAGAAACAAGGAATTTGCTCGTAGCCAACCACAATCGTCCTCGTCCCAGCTGCGTTACAAGAAAATGTTTTAAACAAAAAATGCTTCATGTATAATCCTGCCTCCGAAAAGGTAGAAGAAATCGAGCTACGTGGAAGGCCTGCTGTTGCGGCACCTAACCCCGGCACTTCAAGCTAGGAAAGCGCGAGAGGTGATAGGCACTCAAGCTGTTCCCGTGTAACTGCCGTTTTTACTAATGCAAGAAGCGTACTAAACAAATATAACTCCTTATCAACCGCAATAGACACACTTTCTGCTCATATCATAGCACTGAACGAGACCTGGCTGCATGATAACGTTCAAGATGCGGAAATCTTCCAAGATACATACCGTTTCTGTATTTATCGTTGTGACAGGGATGCGCGCTGTGGTGGCGTTGTGCTCGTCGCTGTCTCTAAATATTTTTTATCATCGCGCATTGACGTCAACACTAACCTAGAAATCATCTGGGTGTCTTTAATCATTGACCATCAAAATATAGTCATTGGCATTCGTTACCGTCGTCCCACATACGCTGATTCTTTTGCCACGGAAGAACTTCATGACAACATTGATATTTTCTCATGTTTTCCTTGATCTCCCATATTTTTACTCGGTGACTTCAACTTTCCTAACATAATGTGGAACACAGAACTAGCCTGGATGTCACCATTTTCCTCTCACGCTCACGATTCTTAAGAGCTACGCTCTACGTTATCATTATCCCAGTTAACCACTCAAGCTACTAGAATCATGCCTGTCTCAGCCAACACCCTTTATCTAATCCTTACAACTTGACCTGACCTTGTTTTTAGCATTTCTTATTTACTAGGTATAAGCGAGCACTCGCTGCTTTCTTTTCTATTGATGCGCACGTTCCAAAAACCAGCAAAATACGGAAAACGATTCGTGATTATGCTAGAACTAATTTAGAGGCAATCAACAATGAATTAGCGTATTTCACTAATACATTTCTGACTAACTTTGATGAACGTTCTATTCAACCTAACTGGGACATGTTTTCCACAAAAGTAAAGAAATAATTGCAGAATACATTCCTGTTCGTATTTTCAAGTGTAATCCTCGAACACCACGGTATAACTCCCACATCAAACGGCTTTCGAATCCAAAGAAACGTCTGTATCGCCTGGCCAAATTACCATCCTCAAACTCACGCTGGACGGCCTATAAATCTGCATCTGATACTTACATTGCAGCATTAAAAGAAGCTAAAGATAACTTCATGTCGAATACCTTACCCCAACTTCTGAATTCTAATGTTCGAAAGTATTGGCGCAAGATTAACCCCTGTCTTGATAACTCCATTGTCGTGGCTGACACAGCTGGCAGGAGGTGCTCATGCGTACCAGGAGGTGCTCTCCAGATCTGCGGTATCTCAAGCGACCAACGGGGAGCCATTCCTGTCTCAGGTGGTCGAGGTGGTGTCCCGTGGAGAGGAATTGGTGCAGCAGGCCTATAGCCACAAGGCTGCAGAGCTGAGCTTGCAGCAGGGCTCCCTACTGTGGGGTTCTAGGGTGGTGATCCCACAAAGTCTCCGGTCCAGGGTCCTTCAGTTGCTGCATGCGGGTCATCCTGGTGTAGAAAAGACCAAAATGGTGGCCCGGTTCTGTGTTTGGTGACCTGGCCTGGACCAGGACATCGCTCACTTGGTTTAAAGCTGCCAAATGTGCCAGGAGCATCAGCGGGCCTCGCGTAATGTGGAAATCACCCCCTGGCCGCTCCTACAGGGACCCTGGTCCCGCGTACATGTCCATTTTAGGGGACCCTTCAAACGCCATTACTTCCTGGTGGCGGTGGACGGCTTTTCAAAGTGGGTGGATGTTCTACCTGTCACCACTCCATCAGCAGGAGCGATCATTGCCGCGCTACGACAGGTCTTCGCCGCCCAGGGGTTGCTGGATGTCATCGTGTCCGACAATGATCCTGCTTTCGCCAGCAAAGAATACCTGGCCTGGCTGACGATGAACGGAATCCGCCGGATGATGGTTCAGCCGTACCATCCTGCCTCAAATGGTGCAGCCGAGCGGGTGGTGCAAACCATAAAAGACAAGCTTCAGTGTTGGATTTCAGTACCAAACCACGCCCCATGGTGTCACTGGCCGTGCCCCTGTGAGCTCCTGCTGGGCTGGATAGTCAAGACACCCTTGGACATACTGCACCGGAACTCCGATCCACAGTGCTCTTGAAGCAGCTGAAGCAGAAGCGGGCTGCTGACCAAGGGTGCCGTCCCGGGCATTTGTCTGAGTCGGGAACTCCAGCTTTCGCCAGAAACTTCCGTACTGGCCAACCATGGTCTGCCCGACAGGCGGTGTCTCCTGCCAGCGCCTCATCGCTGCTCATGCGCATGCCAGGCTGGACCATGTGGCACAGGCACGCCGACCCTGCCAGGCCTCGCCTCGGGACCTGGCCAGCACCACCCACCACCCACCTCGGAGGCGGCAACCGTAGCCACTGGTGTGGCGCCCGTTGTACCGGTGTCGACGCCCACACCACTCACAAGGGCGACCACTACGGATCCCCCGGATCGAGCGAGGCTGGCTGAGGCAGCACACGGCGTTGCCACACCCGACCCATAAACACCGGTGCCCCGGCGGAGCACTCGACGGCGGAGGCCACCGGAGAGTTACTCGCCTCGGTAGCAAGCACCGTCGACTTGGATGGGAAGATGGCGTAGCCTTCTGCTCTGAACATGGACGTTTGTTTCTTTAATTTAACAAACAAACTGGGGGTAAGGGGGTGTAGCAAGCATGTGACGCCCCTATAGGCATAATGTTCATTCGCCGCCAGGTTTGGTGGCCTGCCAAGTTCGGCAGGCAACATTGGTCACCGCGCAGCAATAAACAGTGACAAGCACAGCTGCTCGTCGGTCAGCCATCGTTCAGCACAACCATGCTGCGGAGTGTCCGTCTAACGGAGGGTGCCTCGAGCCCTCCCTGGTTCGCGAACCCGGGTGGATCGTGACACTGGCGACGAGTACCCACGGATCGTCCTACGCCGCCGTGAGCGGCGAAACACCGCCCACCGTTGCGGCCGCCATGCCACTGTACGGAATGCTCGAGCCGTTCGAGGGAGATGGGTCCGCCTGGCAAATTCACGAGGAGCAAGTCCACGTGTTCTTCCGGGCAAACGACACGCCCGAGGCCAAACAGCGGTACATTTTCCTTGCCAGCTGCGGGACCCGCGTCTTCAGCCTCTTGCTCGCCCTCCTGAATCCAGCCACGCCGCACGTTAAAACGCTAGGTGAGCAGCTCGGCATACTGCGCTCGCATTTCAACCCAGCACCGTCCACAGTAATGGAGCGTTTCCGCTTCAACTACCGGAGCCGCCGCCGCAAAGGAGAGACCTTCGGGCAGTTCGTTGAGGTGCTACGAGGGTTAGCGAGTGCGTGCGTTTTCGGGGAACAACTGGACTCGCTCTGCGGGACCGTTTCGTCTGCTGCATCAACAACCCCGCCATGCAGACGCGACTCCTGGAGCGTCCCGACCCCTTGCTGGGCGACGCCGTGAAGGCAGCGCTCGCAATGAAAGCTGCCGCCAAGGACGCCGGCGGATTACCCGTGCGACTGGCTCACCATCGGCGGAAGCCGTGGTCAACGAGTTGGCGACAAACGGCAGTACCTGCGGTCGCTGTCGTGGGGCCCACTCCCCCTCGCAGTGCCAGTTCTCTCAAGCAGAATGCTTTACGTGCGGGAAAACTGGGCACCTGGCATGTGTATGCCGAAGAGGGAGGGCGAACGCTGCATCGTGACACGCTGCATACGGCCATGTTATTTCGTTTTACAAAGCCCTGAGCTTGTGGATGGCGTGGCAAGGAATTTATGAACCTGTAGACGCAACGTCTACGGAAGCGGTGGCGTAGAGGCAGAACTTCTGCCTTGCGTGCAAGAGGACCGTGGTTCAAATCCCGGTACCGCGCTATTTTCCACCGGAAGAAAATCCGCGTGTTGATAATATTCTTACGTGTAGCTGGAGCCCAATACTATATACATTTTATTTACAGGGAAGGGAAGCTAACGGAAGGCCAAAATGACGACGCTATATCAAGCGCGGCCACATCGTCTTCTTTCTCCTCAGTGCAGCCTCACTGTGGCGGCTGTTCCGTAGCATCACCCCCGGCCGCAGAAGCACCATCCCTGTGCTTAATCTACACATCCGCGGTGAAAGGTGTCTGGTATCGCTTTAGTCTCGCCACGTGAACGATGTCACTTGCAGCCGACGATGACGCTGACAGGTCGGCGGGGATGACTTCATACGTGACATTGGTCACTTGTCGCACCACATGGTATGGGCCAGTGTAGTGCGACAGCAGCTTTCCTGAAAGGACCACACGTCGAATGGGTCACCAGAGAAGCACAAGAGAACCCCGGACAAGTGCACGTCGCAATGGTGGCAATCATAGAGCCGTCTCTGATGCTCCTGTGAGGCCTCGAGACGGGTGCGGGCGAGCTGGCGCACGTGGTCGGCATGTGCGATCGCGTCGCGGGCGTATTGAGTGGCTTAACGTGTGGCCAAGGGCAACAAAGTGTCCAAGGGCAACGCGGGTTCTCGGCCATATAGGAGATCGAATGGTGAATAGCCGGCGGTGTCGTGACGCGATGAATTATACGCGAACGTCAAATACCGTAAGTGAAGATCCCAGTCGTGGTGGTCGGTCGCAATCTACTTTGAAAGCATGTCGGTGATGGTCCGGATGAGGCGCTCCGTGAGGCCGTTGGTTTGTGTGTGGTAGGACGTGCTGAAATTGTGCTTTGTCGAGCAGGAGCGGAGGATGTCCTCGACGACTGCCGACAGAAAGCTACGGCCACGGTCAGTGAGTATTTCGCGCGGGGCACCATGCAATTAATGATGTCATAGAGCAGAAAGTCAGCAACGTCAGTAGCACATCTTGTCGGAATGGCTCTGGTGATTGCGTACCGCGTCGCATAATCAGTAGCGACGGCGACCCATTTATTTCCGGAGCCCGAGAGAGGAAACGGTCCAAGAAGGTCTAGACCAACACGGAAAAGGGGTTCCGGTGGGATGTCGATCGGCTGGAGACATCCAGCTGGAGGTGTGGAGGGCTTCTTCCGGCGCTGACAGGGCTCACAAGCGGCAACGTAGCGCCGCACGGAGCGGGCGAGACTGGGCCAAAAGAATCGACGGCGTACACGGTCGTATGTGCACGAGACGCCCAAGTTTACAGCCAAGGGAGCGTCGTGAAGTTGTTGGAGGACAGTCGAACGCAGGTGGGATGGAAATATGAGCAGAAGGTCGAGGCCGTGTGGATTGAGATTGCGGCGGTATAATGTCGCCCCATTAAGGAGAAACATCCCGAGAGAGGCGTCGCCAGGCGTTGACTCCAGATGGTCGATGAGGGCTCGTAATGAAGGATCGCTGCGTTGCTCGTTGCCGATTTCAAGCAACTGGGAGACAGAGAAAACGCAAGCGATGGCGTCTGCATCAACCGGTTCGTCGACGGAGCAGCGGGACAACAATTGGCATCCTGGTGCAAGCTTCCCGTCTTATATACCACGGACAAGGTATATTCTTACAGGCGTAATGCCCAGCGAGCGAGTCGTCCCGTAGGGTCCTTGAGTGAGCATAGCCAGCAGAGCACGTAGTGATCAGTGATGACACAGAAGGGGCGTCCGTACAAGTATGGAATAAACTTCGCAACAGCCCACACAAGAGCGAGGCAATCGCGTTCTGTGATTGAATAATTGCGCTCAGTGAGTGATAGAAGTCGGCTGACATAGGCTATAACGCGGTCATGTCCACGCTGGCGTTGGCTAACACTGCTCCTATGCCGTGACCACTGGCATCAGTGCGAACATCCGTCGAGGCAGACGGGTCAAAGTGGGCCAGAATTGGAGGCGTGGTGAGGAGAGTAGTGAGCTGCGAAAAAGATGCGGCATGGTCAGGTCCCCAAGAAAATGGGGCGTCTTTCTTCAAGAGGTCGGTAAGGGGACGTGCGATAGTCGCAAAATCCTTCACAAAGCGTCGGAAATATGAGCACAGCCCTATGAAACTACGAACGTCCTTGGTGGACTTCGGAAGAGGAAAGTTCGTAACGGCGCGAATTTTGTCCGGATCAGGTCGCACACCTCTGGCGTCCACGAGGTGTCCAAGGACGGTGACTTGGCGGCTAGCGAAGTGACACTTTGACGAGTTCAACTGGAGACCGGCGCGGCGAAACACGTCAAGAATCGCTGAAAGACGGTCTAGATGCGTGTCAAATGTGAGCGAATAAACGTTGACGTCGTCTAGATAGCACAAACAGGTGGACCACTTGAACCCTGAAGCAAAGAGTCCATCATTCGTTCGAAGGTGGCGGGCCTGTTACAGAGACCGAAAGGCATTACCTTGAACTGATAGAGGCCGTCAGGGGTAATAAATGCAGTCTTCTCTCGGTCCATGTCGTCGACGGATATCTGCCAGTAGCCGGACCGTAAATCGATAGAAGAAAAATAGGTGGCACCGTACACGCAGTCTAGAGCGTCATCAATACGTGGCAAAGGGTACACGTCCTTTTTTGTGATGTTGTTCAGGTGGCGATAATCTACACAAATACGCCGCGTTCCATCCTTCTTTTTGACAAGTACGAGGGCAGAAGCCCAGGGACTACAGGAAGGCTCGATAATGTCCTTCGCAAGCATCTTTTTGACTTCCTGTTGGATAACAGCTTGTTCGGACGCAGACACACGATATGGACGTCGGTGAATAGGGTTCGCCTCGCCAGTGTTTATGCGATTTCATTTCATTTCATTTTTATTCCTTAAAGACCCCGTAACGGGGTATTACATAGGGGTAGGTTACACAGAAATAAAGAGAAACCATGTGTTAATCTATGGTGAAAGGTGATTGGTGACGCTTTCTATGAAGGTAGATGGACAAGGGATGGCAGCGGTGTCGCCCGGAAGGCAATTCCAGTCAGCAGCTGTATGAGGAAAAAATGACGTAGATAAGGTAACGGTGCGTGCACGTGGGCGCGCGACTTGAAGAGGGCAACCAGTGCGGTTAGATATGCGTGTTGGTGGAACAATGTAAGGCGGGATGCCCATCGAGCTATGAAAAAGTTTATAGAATAAAGAAAGGCTGGCGATACGCCGCGACATGAGAGAAGGGGTAATTTAGACTAATTTTAGTGATGACACACTCGCATCATAAGAATACGAACGATGAATGAATCTAGTGGCACGGTTTTGAAGTGACTCAAGGGCGTCTTGAATATAAGCTTGTCGCTGGTTCCAAATTGGTGAAGCATATTCCAATTTTGTTCGCACGAGAGTTTTATAAGCTAGCAATTTTACGTTCTTAGGTGCGTTATGTGGATGACGTCGCAAAAATCCAAGTGTTTTATTTGCAGATGATATGACGTTAGTGACGCGCAAAGCCCAAGAAATGTCATGGCAGAAAGTGACTCCCAGATACTTAAACGATTGAACAGCTTCGACAGGAATGCTGCTAATCGCATAAGAAAAAACAAGTGGAAAGCGGCGGCGGTTGAAACATAAGGTTTTGCATTTGTGAGGGTTAAATTCCATGAGTTAATCATCGCACCATCGCTTTACATGGTTAAGATAACTTTCAAGGGTTGATTGATCAGAGGCGTCGGAAACAGTGCGATAAATAACACAGTCATGGGCAAACATTCGGATATTACAAGATACATGAGTTGGTAGGTCGTTAATGTACATAAGGAATAAAAGCGGGCCAAGGAAGGAGAGGTAGCATTGTTGACAAAGAGAGCCTGAGAGTGGTTATTTAAAAATTCACGGATCCAATTTATGATGTCGGGGTGAAGATTCAACAGTGAAAGTTTGAGTAGAAGGCGTTTATGGGGTACTTTGTCCAACGCTTTCGCGAAGTCCAGAAAAATGGCGTCAGTCTGAAAATTGCAGTCTAAGTTTGCATATAAGTCGTGCGCAAACATGGCCAGTTGTGTTTCGCACGAAAAACCCCTGCGAAAGCCATGCTGAGCAGGATTGAAGAAATTATTCGAATCGAGAAAGTCCATATGTGTGTAAATGACATGCTCCATGATTTTGCACGGGACACTGGTTAATGAAATGGGTCGGTAGTTTAGCGGTGATTCTCTGATACTTGACTTGAAGACTGGAATGACCTTTCTGTATTTCCAATCAGCAGGAAGCTGGCCCGTGGAAAGTGACTGTGAGTACAATAAACACAAAAATGATGCACAAATGTTTTGAGTGCTCCTTGGAAATTTTGAGTTAATGTTATCGATCCCGGCTGATGTAGGTAATTTAGGTTTGTCGATTATGGCAGAAATTCCAGATGCGACAAAGAAAATTGGCGGCACAACAGTTCCGAAGACATTGGAGTGTACAGGGGGTGGCATGTCGGTTTCTTTACTAAATACGGATGAAAAGGCGGCGTTAAGCATATTAGCACATTCAAAGTCAGTAGCCACTTCACCTGATTCTTTCGTAAGAGCGACAGTGGATGCGTGGCTTGGGTTTATAATCTGCCAGAATTTTTTGGGGTTGGTAGCCAGCATTTTCGGCAAGTCGGCGTGAAAAAAATAATGCTTAGCGTTGCGAATTGCCGTGAGATATGTTTTTTCAGCTGTATAATATTTCAGCCAGGCGTTTTCATTATCCCGCAGCTTGGCGGAGCGGAAGAGGCGTTTATTTTGTTTTCTAGTCTTTTGAGTGTTTTAGTAAACCATGGTTTTTGAGAGCAGGCATGGAAACTAAATTAAGGGATGGATTTGTCGACTAATATATCTATGTTATCCTTAAATAGCGAGTTTTCATGCCCTGAGCGACAATGAAAATTTTCTTGGAATATTGGAAGAAATTGATTTAGTTCGTTATTCATAGCGGTGTAATTTCCCTTGTCGTAGAGTCGTATGGTCTTTTTGGTGGTTTGTCATTTTAGTGGAGTAATTAGAAAGTCGGCTTGAACTACTTTGTGGTCACTTATTTCTGGTAAGTATGAGATTGATTTTATGGTTTCAGGGATACTGGTTAGTATTAAGTCTAAAATGCTTTCACAATCTTGGGTTACACGTGTTGGTTTGGATATGATTTGAGTAAGGTTAAAATTAAGGCAAACATTTATAAACTCTTTTGCCTCGCTGTGGATCCTCCGTCAACAGTTAGGTTAGGGCAATCAATGTTTGGAAAGTTAAGGTCACCCAACAAGATTATATCTGTATTAGGGTGCTTGGTTAAAAGTTCACTTAGTACGGAATTAAGTTTGCCAGGGAATTCAGGGTTTCTTTGCGGGGGTCTGCAGCACACGCCTAGTAAAACGGATTGGGGTGTAGCTTGACATGTTATCCATAGTGTCTCGAGATCGAATGAAAGATTAATCAATGTGGATGGTAGTTCCTGGCTAACCGCTATGAGCACTCCTCCTCCCTTTCTGCCATCGCGGTCTTTGCGGAATACTTGAAAATTTGGCAAGTCAACCAGGATCTCGTGATCAGTGACGGCACTATTAAGCCATGTTTCTGTTAATACGAGTAAGTTGCTGTTGGAAGATGAAACAAGATTAGAGACGAGTTCACGTTTTGAAGTAAAGCTGCGAATATTCGTAAAAATTGCGGAAAGATGCAAGCGTTTGACTGATCTTGAAGCACATTACAGTCGGCTCTCAAGCATGCGCACTGAATTAGATGACCTCAAAACTTTAAGCGCTAAAATAACCCGCCAGTATCATGACCTTGAATCCCGTATAGACGACAGCGAAAACCACTCGCACCGAAACAATCTCATATTTTTATGGCGTTCATGATCCCAATCCTAAAGAATCCTTCACTGATTCTGAAGCAATAGTCATTCGTCACATAAGTGAAAACTTCAACTAACCACCGATCCTTCACATATAGAACGCGCACACCGCCTTGGACGCCATTCACCTGATCGCTTCCAGCCTTTGATCGTAAAATTTAATTCATTTAAAGTATGGGCTGAGCTGTAACGATCTTCCACTGTGAATGGCTCGATCTCATCATCCTGCAAAGCGCTACCTATAGCCAATGAAATCCCCTGAGGCAGAACTTGCGCGGCTAGCGCAAAATTGACAAGAGGAAGGCAGGTGCGGTTGTCAGTAATTGTCAGCACAGTGTGCGGCACGGCAACACCATGTGTATGTATAACTGCCGGAATTGGTGCAACCACGTAATTACCGTCAGGTACAGCCGGTGAGGACAACAAGTCGACGTGTGTCACAGATTGAGGCGGTAGGCGAATAAAATCCATGCAACTCAAACGGCTTGGAGGCGGGTCCACAGCGTCGGCAAGAAGAGGCACGTCAAGGCGAAGTCAGCCGGCCGAACAGTCAATGAGGGCCGAATGATTGGCAAGCAAATCAAGACCGAGAATGAGGTCGTGAGGGCAATGCTCGATGACGGTGAAGAGACCAACGGTTTGTCTCTCAGCAATAGTGAGTCGGGCAGAGCACATGCCAACAATAGCGACAGTCCCTCCGTTGGCGACTTGTACAAATCGGTTCGGGGTGGGCGTCAGAACTTTCTTGAGCCGACGGCTAAGAGCAGCACTAATAATGGACACATGCGCCCCAGTGTCAATCAACGCGCACACAGGAACATTGTCGGCGAGAACGTCCAAAAGATTCTTCTTCGTGGGTAAGGTAAAGCGAGGATTTCGTGCGAATGTCGTCTTTGCAGCTTCACCTTCAGAAGCTGCACTGTCTAGTTTTCCAGTCGGAGGTGCGGCGAGTAGGTCGGAGAAGGAGCACGGCGTGACGGGGGCGAACGAGATTGACGACGGGAGGGAGAAGGCGAGCGGGAGGAGCGTGGTCGTGTCGGAGGTGTCGCCGGGTCAGATGATGGAGCGGGCATAGAAGGGGTGAAGGAAAAGGACGCGCTAGAGGGGCGAGGGTGGTAATCAGGAAAATAGCGCATCGGAGAAGTCCAGCGGCTGTGGCAGTGGCGAGCGACATGTCCAATGTGTCGGCAATTAAAACAGATCGGCCTGTCGTCCACTGTTCGCCATTCGGCTGGGTTGCGCTGTCCGTAAGAGAAGTAAGAAGAGCGCGGTGGGGACGTGCGGGGAGAAAGAGCTTCCGAGCGTATGGAACGAATGGGGACGACACGGCCTGGATAAGGGAGATTGTCACCAGAGAATGATCAGGTGACGGGAATGAAGGGGCCGCTGGTTGTGCCGCTTCGACCTCACGAAGAATGATGCGGGTCAAGTTGTCACATCGCGATGGCTGGTGTGAGGTCGTCACAGGATGACGTAGCAGCTGTGTTGGGAAGTCGCGTGATGTGCTGGGCTACCTGGCGGCTTTTAGCATGCTCAAGACGGCGGCACTCCTTGAGGATCGCATCGATGCTGGTGACGTTCGTAAAGACCAGTAAATTGAAGGCGTCGTCAGGAATGCCTTTGAGGACGTGATTAAGCTTATCGTCCTCAGACATGGTCGGGTCAGTTTTGACAAAAAAGGCCAAGACGTCGAGAATGTACGACACGTAGGACTCGGTCGACGTTTGTACACATGTGGCAATGGCTTTCTTGGCATTGACTTGGCGACCGAATGGATTGCCAAAAAGGTCGCGGGGGTTCCCTTTGAAGAGATCCCAGCTGGAGATCTCCTCTTCGTGAGTCTGGAACCATGCAAGTGGAGCTCCGTCGAGGTAGAAAAGAACGTTCGCAAGCATATTAGTCGGATCCCACCTGCGACTGGTGCTGACACGTTCGTATAAGCGGAGCCAGTCGTCAACATCAGGACTGCCGACTCCGTTGAAAACACCAGGATCTCGAGGGGGGAAACGGCGACGTAGGTCGGGGCTGCAGGCGGAGACGGCTGCGTAGATGAAGTGCCAACAGCAGGAGCCGAAGTTGCACTGTCGCCGTTGCGACCGCTGCGAAGCTCCATGACGGGCACGGGGAACGTCCACCTCCACCAAATTATTGTTACGTGTAGCTGGAGCCCAATACTATATACAACTTATTTACAGGGAAGGGAAGCTAACGGACGGCGAAAATGGCGACGCTACATCAAGCGGGGCCACGTCGTCTTCTTCCTCCTCAGTGCAGCCTCACTGTGGCGGCTGTTCCGTAGCAATATTGCATAAAGAAGCCTGGAGTGTGGCCTGATCCCGGTGAGCAGAACCGGTAACGCACTCCCTCACCAGAGCAGGATTGGCTACCCTGGTGCAGTATTTGGCCACAATCTCCTATATGAACAACACAATCAAACCCCGGCCCTCAGTCCCCAGCAGCTGTGAAGCAGCTGACCACGGCGGCGGTCAGACCTGCGACGCAGCAGAGGGTGCTAAGAATCACTGGCTCCGGACAGGCCGCCATAGGAATATGAACCTGGCAACGTTTAACGCTAGAACGTTATCTAGTGAGGTGAGTCTAGCAGTGCTATTGGAGGAATTAGAGGGCAGTAAATGGGATACCATAGGGCTCAGTGAAGTTAGGAGGATGAAAGAAGCATATACAGTGCTAAAAAGCGGGCACGTTCTGTGCTACCGGGGCTTAGCGGAGAGAAGAGAACTAGGCGTCGGATTCCTGATTAATAAGAATATAGCTGGTAACATACAGGAATTCTAGAGCATTAATGAGAGGGTGGCAGGTCTTGTCGTCATATTTAATAAGAGGTACATATTGAAGGTCGCACAGGTCTACGACCCTACATCCAATCCTGATGACCATGTAGTCGAACGTTTCTATGAAGACATGGAATCGGCGATGAGTAAAGTCAAAACAAAATACACTATACTGATGGGCGACTTCAATGCCAGGGTAGGCAAGAAGCAGGCTGGAGACAAGGCAGTGGGGGAATATGGCATAGGCACTAGGAATATCAGGGTAGAGTTATTAGTAGAGTTTGCGGAACAGAATAATATGAGGATAATGAATACCTTCTTCCGCAAGCGGGATAGCCGAAAGTGGACGTGGAGGAGCCCGAACGGCGAGACTAGAAATGAAATGGACCGTATACTCTGCGCAAACCCTGGCATCATACAAGATGTGGACGGGCTCGGCAAGGTGCGCTGCATTGACCACAGGATGGTAAGAACTCGAATTAGCCTAGACCTGAGAAGAAAACGGAAGAAACTGGTACATAAGAAGCCGATCAATGAGTTAGCGGTAAGAGGGAAAATAGAGGAATTCCAGATCAAGCTACAGAACAGGTATTCGGCTTTAACTCAAGAAGAGGACCGTAGTGTTGAAGCAGTGAACGACAATCGTGTGGGCATCATTAAGGAGTGTGCAGTGGAAGTCGGTGGTAACTCCGTTAGGCAGGATACCAGTAAACTATCGCAGGAGACGAAAGATCTGGTCAAGAAACGCCAATGTATGAAAGCCTCTAACCCTACAGCTAGAATAAAACTGGCAGAACTTTCTAAGTTAATCAACAAGCGTAAGACAGCGGACATCAGGAAGTATAATATGGATAGAATTCAACATGCTCTCAGGAACGGAGGAAGCCTAAAAACAGTGAAGAATAAACTAGGAATTGGCAAGAATCAGATGTATGCGTGAAGAGACAAAGCCGGCAATATCATTACTAATATGGATGAGGTAGTTCAAGTGGCTGAGGAGTTCTATAGAGATTTATACAGTACCAGTGGCACCCACGATGATAATGGAAGAGAAAATAGTCTAGAGGAATTCGAAATCCCACAGGTAACGCCGGAAGAAGTAAAGAAAGCGTTGGGAGATATGCAAAGGGGGAAGGCAGCTGGGGAGGATCAGGTAACAGCAGATTTGTTGAAGGATGGTGGGCAGATTGTTACAGAGAAACTGGCCACCCTGTATACGCAATACCTCATAACGTCGAGAGTACCGGAATCTTGGAAAAACGCTAACATAATCCTAATCCATAAGAAAGGGGACGCCAAAGACTTAGCAAGCTGATCGGTCTATAATGTTTCGTCTGTTGCCTACAAAGTATTTACTAAGGTAATCGCAAATAGAATCAGGAACACCTTAGACTTCTGTCAACCAAAGGACCAGGCAGGATTCCGTAAAGGCTTTCATTCCGTAAAGGCTTTCGTAAAGGCATTCATATAGCTTTCATTGCTTACGAGAAAGCATTTGATTCTGTCGAAACCTCAGCAGTCATGGAGGCATTAAGGAATCAGGATGTAGACGAGCCGTATGCAAAAATACTGAAAGATATCTATAGTGGCTCCACAGCCACCGTAGTCCTCCATAAAGAAAGCAACAAAATCCCAATAAAGAAAGGCGTCAGTCAGGGAGATACGATCTCTCCAATGCTATTCACAGCGTGTTTACAGGAGGTATTCAGAGACCTGGGTTGGGAAGAAATGGGGATACAAGTTAATGGAGAATACCTTAATAACTTGCGATTCGCTGATGATATTGCCTTGCTTAGTAACTCAGGGGACCAACTGCAATGCATGCTCACTGACCTCGACAGGCAAAGCAGAAGAGTTGATCTAAAAATTTATCTGCAGAACACTCAAGTAATGTTTAACAGCCTCGAAAGAGAACAGCAATTTACAATAGGCAGCGAGGCACTGGAAGTCGTAAGGGAATACATCTACTCGGAGCAGGTAGTGACTGCGGATCCGGATAATGAGACGGAAATAATCAGAAGAATAAGAATGGGCTGGGCTGCGTTTGGCAGGCATTCTCAGATCATGAACAGCAGGTTGCCATTATCCCTCAAAAGGAAAGTGTATAATAGCGTTGTCTTACCAGTACTCACCTACGGGGCAGAAACCTGGAGGCTTACGAAAAGGGTTCTACTCAAATTGAGGACGACGCAACGAGCTATGGAAAGAAGAATGATGGGTGTAACGTTAAGGGATAAGAAAAGAGCAGATTGGGCGAGGCAACAAACGCGGGTAAACGACATCTTAGTTGAAATCAAGAAAAAGAAATGGGCATGGGCAGGACAATTAATGAGGAGGGAAGATAACCGATGGTCATTAAGGGCTACGGACTGGATTCAGAGGGAAGGGAAGAGTAGC
Organism: Dermacentor andersoni; assembly: GCF_023375885.2. Lineage (NCBI taxonomy): Eukaryota > Metazoa > Arthropoda > Arachnida > Ixodida > Ixodidae > Dermacentor > Dermacentor andersoni. Next base: position 35,856,117 of record NC_092818.1, read on the forward strand.
AGGGGGCGGCAGAAAGTTAGGTGGGTGGATGAGATTAAGAAGGTTGCAGGGACAACATGGCCACAATTATTACATGACCGGGGTAGTTGGAGAAGTATGGGAGAGGCCTTTGCCCTGCAGTGGGCGTAACTAGGCTGATGATGATATATATATATATATATATGTATATATAGAGAGAGAGAGTTCGGAAAACCAAGCCCTATTTAAGCGCCTGTGGATATGGGCCTGTTAATAAATGCTATGGATGCTCCCCCATCTTCTGTGATACTACAATAGTGCTTCATGATAATCCTCTGATTAATCGGCAGTCGGCGGGCCTATCTTTTTATCTTATATCCACGGCTTTTTACGTTGCTTGGAACTTTCTTAAATAACGTGAATACCAACTCGCCCTACTTTGGGTACTTCTCAGCTGTACTTTGTTGAAGACATGTCTTCTGCTCCCATTCGCTATGGGAGTGGAACGCCGATGGCTACGCTTCTCAAATAAAATTTAAAGTACATTGGGTGATCAATAGATTACTTTGCGGAACTATCATTACTATTACAATACTTGTCTGGATGGTTACAAAATAATGTGGATTCAAACATAAGCACTGAATAATTGGGTGGTTAAGTGTAAGCGCATATATGTTCTACTACTGGCTAGATCGATGCAGCAGTGGCAGTGGACGGCATATTTTCTTTTAGTCGCAAGAGAGGACATACAAAATAAGTCATCTCATAAATGACATGCCTGCATGTACAAGTCCCCCCCTCCTCCCTCCCCCCTAAGAAGGCATCATGAAATAATTTCGCATATACCAAGCGTTGAATCAGCACTTTGATCTACTTTGTCTTCGGGATAAAATGTTTCTTTTTCAAAGTGAATATTCTAATTTACGATTTATATGGGTTTTCATTTTTCAAGGGCAATCTCGGTAAGAACAATTAATTTTTTTATTTCATATTTTCGCTTACGTGTTTGGAATATATGAAAGTCGTTTTGCCCTATATTTTTTCGCCATTCCCAATTCAATGCCAACATTTGTGATTTTCGTGACTTTCGAAATTAATTTTTTACTGCTATGAGCCCTCTTTCGTTTGCGCTAACGGCATTTGAGAGTATAACGCGGGTTTCCTTATTGCATCATAAATTATAAACATAGTTCAGAGCGGCACTTTAGGAATTGGTTTAATATATATACGTAATATTTGCTTTGTGATTCTTGCCCTTCAACACTAGAACCATGCTGGGTGAAAGTCATTATTCTGACAAAAGACGGCCGAATCTTTTAAATTTGACTGATCATCAAGGCACGCTCAAGCTCAATTTAATAAAGGCGTGATGCGTCTTCCTTTATCTAAAACACATTCATGCCGTCGTGCTTTTACGACATAGCGAGGTTTTAACAAGTCGGAGTCAATAAAATTGAGTAATCGTGTTAGCGCGAATTCACCACTCACAAACGCTCTCTGCAGAAACGCAGTCTTCGCGTCGACAATGAGGAGCCTCTGCTGCTGTCTTTTTCTTGCACTGGCACTTTTTGCAGCGGTAAGAGGGACAGTTAGTACTAAAGCTCTAATGTTACTGTAGATATTTGCAATAGCAGCGAACTAGAAGTTGTCGCACTTAGGTTTTGTTTCGCAGTAACCTACATTTCGACTCTACGATCCAACCGTATGAAAACCGAAGACCTAGCTCCAGTTGCTAGATACTAACGAGATGATTGCATTTCAACAGCTTTGTAAAAAAAATTACCAACAGACTTCCCCTCATTTATTGGGAACTCTAGGCTACCAACAGAGCAACCTGTAAGCAGCATTCCCAGTAATGGAGTGAATATCATTCCTAAACAAGGTTCGACCGAAGCATGAATATTTTGGACTTTGGGTTTGTGTGGCGAATTTTAGCTTGGTATTTTAGACAGAATATGTCCATATTGCTTATCTGCAATTATTGCTGTAGGCACAGTTCCCCTATTGCGTATAAAGTTAATGCGGCTTTTCTACAATGTGGAAGTGACAAAAAGCCTCCCTAATTGCTACAGCTGGTGCCAGGAATGGCCACAGAGGGGTTTTGCAATATTTTGCCTAATCATAGCGCAAAAGGCTAGTTTTAAGCAATAAAACGATGCAAAAATGATCGAGACAATGGCAAGACAAGTTATTCTGCTACTTTGCAATGCATAACTTGATGACAGGCTACTGCAGCTGTTCTTCAAATTACAGAAAATTAACAGTCTTCCTGATCTGCCTTCATTGTTGGTTTGATTCCTGACTGTGCCTTTCGCGTATGAACTCGTGATAAAACTTGGTTTCCCTATCAATTTTTGTTTTGAAGTTTACCATCTTGTTCCTACCGGTTCTATCTTAGCAGGTTCTCGGTTTCAAGGACGTATGTCAATTTTATCTTTATGAAGGCTTCATAGGAAGTTGCAAGAGAACTTGTGAGTGCTATACGTCTATAGCTTGTTGCTGTTATGATGGCTTTATTTCACTTTTTGGGCAGTTTTCCCGTTTCCCAGGTAATGTTGTAGAAATGAAGCAAGTTGTCACCTGCTTTAGAGGTTAGGTGAGCTAGCATTGCATAATATACCCTATCCGAACCGGGTGCGGTTTCAACGCCATAGCGTTCAGGAGCTCCTGTCGGCGAAACGCCGGTGTCGTCGGCGTCAGCGGCGTTGGCCGTGAGCGAAAAATGGCCGAATGCAAATAATAAATAAAAACAACGTCCAAGATGGGCTGGGTGGCAATCGAACCAGGGTCTCCGGAGTGTGAGATGGAGACGCTACCACTGAGCCATGAGTAAGCTGTTATGCATATTGGTAATTATGAGCATGTAAAAAACAGAAATCGCAGTTAAACGCGTAGCGAAGTACGTTTCTGCTACATTTCTTCTGCGCTTGGCACACACGCAGAGGCATCTTGCCGCAAACACAGAATACCCGCTTCTCGCAATGTACGGCGCTGCCCCGACAGGTGGCGTGCCACTCGCTCGCTTCTCCCCTTCGTCTCGTTTGAGTGCAATGCGGTCGCGCGGGGACCGCTGCGAGGATGCCCCAATACCCTTACGTTTAATAGGTTTTCTCGCTTTCTCCCATTCCAACATCCAGCGTGCGTCACTCGAACCATCGTGTTTAGGTGACGTGCCTCTTCTTTCCGCTCACAGTGCGATTGCAGTGTGCACCGTCAGATGCGGGACACCTTTGGCGTGATCGCTTCGCTGTAGCGCGTTTGGTGGGAAAGCGTCCCCTGCGATGTGTGCCGTGCTGCTGGTGAAGAGTCATGCGCCCGGTGGTGCTCCCAAGCAAGATAGAGGACGATCCCATCAACGTGTCAGCCCAATGAACGCGTCCGCCTTCTTGGCGCGTCGCGGTCCGGCTGCCCGTGCCGATCACCACGTTTGGCTCGCGTAGATCGTTTCTCCCTCTGAGGCACTGAGTTATTTGGTTAGTTCCGCTTGCTCAGGCACACGTTCTGTCTTTGGGTGTCTCACGAGCGTGCCGAGCGAATGAGTGGATGGTGCAAACGGGTTGCGATAACACTATCGCGTTCCGCTCTTGAAGCCGAAGCTTAAGCGTCCTCCAATTTTTTTCATATCTCCTAACGTTACACCCACCATTCTTCTTTCCATAGCTCGTTGCGTCATGCTCAATTTGAGTAGAATCCTTTTCGTAAGCCTCCGGGTTTCTGCCCCGTACGTGAGTACTGGTAAGACGCAGCTGTTATACACTTTTCTCTTGAGGGATAATGGCGACCTGCTGTTCATTATCTGCGAAGGTCTGCCAAACGCACCCCAGCCCATTCTTATTCTTCTGATTATTTCAATGTAATGATCCGTATCCGCGGTCACTACCTGCCCTAAGTAGATGTATCGCTTTACCACATCCAGTGCCTCGCTACCTATCGTAAACTGCTGTTCTCTTCCGAGACAGTTAAACATTACTTTAGTTTTCTGCAGAATATTTTTAGACCCACCCTTGTGCTTTGCCCCTACAAGTCAGTGAGCATGCATTGCAATTGGTCCCCTGAGTTGCTAAGCAAGGCAATATCATCAGCGAATCGCAAGTTACTAAAGTATTCTCCAATAACACTTATCCTCATATCTCCAATTCTTCCAAATCCCGGTCTCTGAATACCTCCTGTAAACACGCTGTGAATAGCACTGAAGGAATGCCTCAGGAATGCCTGATGCCTTTCTTTATTGAGATTTTGTTTCTTTCTTTATGGAGGACAACGGTGGCTGTGGAACCGCTATAGATATCTTTCAGTTGTTTTACATATGGATCGTCTGCGCCCTGATTCCGTAATGCGTCCATGAATGCTGAAGCGTAGAAGCACCACTAAATAAGACAGCACGCTGCTCCTTTAGCAGCTCTAGAAAGCCACGATGTGTATAGGCAGCCTCATTTAATCGAGAGGCTAACATTGTAGACCGTTTCATTAGCAAAGCGGCAGAGAAACGGCAACATTAAAATAGCCACACGCACGGCTATGTAAATATGTTTATGCAATGAGCAATGATTCCAGGAAAGTATAAAACAGAAAGCGTTTTTTTGTCGACAAACGTTCACGTATCATGCGCAATAAAGAATAGCGCCAGCCCCGTTGACAAGAGAGCAAATGGTAATTTCCATACAATAGTAAACCCGACCACGCGTCCACGCATTTCTGTCATAATTCCATCTTTTTTTTTTATGTCAGCCCAATTTCGCGGGCAGTATCATACTATTTACTGGGTGTTCTTGTATTAACAAAAAAATTATCGCAAGGGTATCTTTGACCTGTAGGTAAGTGGCGCGTTGCGACACCACAGACAAGAGTCCATGGTGGGGTCGAAATTTGCCGCGCATTGCCCTTTGTGGCATGGCTGCGGCTGGCACTTAGGCACCTGGACCGATAAGGGCCCTCACCATAAGCAACGTGGTTTTATGGTGCGTACCTTTCATCTATATGCCTATCATGAAGTGTTCTACCGAAGGTAAACTTCATGTTGCACCTAATCGCCTTCTTTCATCTTTATTCATCATCATCAGCATCATCCTGGTTACGCCCATTGTAGGGTAAAGACCTCTCCCATACTTGTCCAACAACCCCGGTCATGTACTAATTGTGGCCATGTCCCTGCAAACTTCTTAATCTCACCGCCCACCGAATTTTTCTGCCGCCCCCTGCTACGCTTCCCTTGCCTAGGAATCCAGTCCGTAACCCTTAATGATCATCGGTTATCTTCCCTCCTCATTACGTGTCCAGCCCGTGCCCATTTCTTTTTGTGGATTTCAAGTAGCATGTCATTAACTCACGTTTGTTCCCTCATCCAGTCTGCTCTTTTCTTATCTCTTAATGTTACACCAATCATTCTTCTTTCTATAGCTCATTGCATCGTCCTCAATTTATGTAGAAACCTTTTCGTAAGCCTCCACGTTTCTGCCCTGTCAGTTCAGATGTCAGTTCGGATGCCGCTAAATTACAATCTTTGGTTATCTTGTTTATTAATCTGCTGTGCGCCCAGACCAGGGAAATGTTCGGGACGTACAGATGTTTACCATGCCAACACGTGCTAAAGATGTCCGCAGCTTCGTGGGCCCGCGCTCGTACTTCCGGTGTTTCTTGCACAATTTTGTGGAAGCCACCCGCCCTATGTTCTTTTGAAGCCAGACGTTCTATTTTCTTGGGGATTTGAACAGCTTATCTCTCTCCTATTCTGGTAAACTATGAGCAGTCTGCTCCAACAGAAGTCCGCATTGATGCCAGTGGTAATGGAATTGGTGCCATTTTTCGCCGACGTCAGTGAGGCCATGACCGCGTCATTCCCTACGCCCGCCGTCTGCTACCACTGGCTGAGCTGAATTATTCCATTAATGACCGTACCGATCGCCTATGTCGCTGGGCGCTACGCCCACAGGAATGCGCGTACACAGTTGCTTACAAGTCCCACCGTGTACACCAAGGTGCCGACTGTTTGTACAGGGTGGTTCTTTTTGAAAGGGCAGAGTCGAGCGCGTGGCTTGTGCTCTGCGGAGGCTGCTTAGAGCGCCAGCAACAGGCAGCAAAGGGAAGCACATCCACTTGTAGCGCCATCTCTTGGTGGCCAGAATAAACAGGCACGGCAGATAGGCAGGTGGCTTTGGACTGCCTCCCACGCCAGGTGGCTGCGCTACAGGCGGGGCCTGCAACGCAGCGTGTACTGCTAGCAAACCACACTCGGTACATTAGCACATTGGAAACGCAGAAGGACCAACATATGCCGCTAGCTAGTAGGCACTTCCAGCGTATTTTAATGCGTAAGAATTCTTTGGCGACTACCGAAGCAAGATGTTTCCCCCAGGCGAAAAGTGTGATGCCTTATAGCTGTGCGAAAATGGGCAATGTGCGAAGTTACGACAGTTAATCATTATAATAATGTAAATGTAGGTGACTGGTACCTTTATAAGCGATAAGCGATAAGGCGTTCAAGTTACCTTTTTGTTTAATTTAATTGTATGTTACATACTGCCGGTCATTCTTGGAGGCCTTAGGTAGGAGTGGGAACAGGACTACAACTGAATACAAGCTCACTAGACTAAAGCAAAGTACAGTACACTTATGCATGAAACGACGTTTTGCTAAAACACTTAGTGGAACGACACTGCATTTGTAGCGCAAGTTTGACGCCTCATACCTCGTAAATGGTGTCATCCACACGAGTGGGTATGGCTTGCGGGCTCACCTCCTATAATATGTGAATCGTAATATCTGCCATAAAGTAATTAGCTAAAAGCTTTTTAGTGTTATTTGTCAATTAGTTAGTCAATTGTGCATATCTATTTCCTGTGCAAATAATATAATTTTTTTAGTAGACCAGTCCAACCACAATATTTTTGGCATCCGCCACAGGTAATCTAAGAGTTTTGAGATTGCTCACTTAAAGACCATGTATGGCCGAACATGTAGAAATATCAGAATAACCACTACCTAGGCTAAATCATTTACGTTCAGCGATACAATGTGCCTTAACATCACTGTAATGCTTCTTGTATAGACATAAACGGTCATGGAGAGATAGATGCTCTCTATATGCGCACTGATGCATTCTGGGTAGCTGAATAGTTATTCTTCATGTTTTCACTACTTTTCCCTAAGAGTAGTGAACAATGCTCAGAACAAGTCTTTTTCTCATTTTAGCCCCGTACTCTTTCCCCCGCGCAGGGTGCCTACCGGAACTACTACTGGTTAACTTGCCTGCCTTTCTATGCATTCATTTCTCTCTCCCTGTCTCTCTCTCTCTCAGAAGCATTATCCTAGAGAGTTTTACGGTCTAAAAGAAAGAAATCAAATACTATGCATAAAAACCAAGGCAGTGTCCTATTTACAATTGAACTTGTCAGGAGGAACAGGGGTCCGCTATTTCTCCACAACTTAAGCTGTAGGTAGCGCTTTGCAATGAAAGCTAACAATACGAAGCATTCAAGCCTGAGTCAAACCAGTTTTTACTGTGAGTCGCACTTGCTCGCGAAATAATCGCCATTCCATAAGAAGAAACATACATCGGTTTGTCTAGTGGTCGCAAATGACTTTTCCATTAAATAAGATAAGATATAAGCTTTAAAAATTTAATTTCAATCCAAATAAACTATCAACTAATCAGGCTTCTTAAGCAGCTCCTTTGCATGCAAGATATAGAGACCTTAGAAGAGTTAACTGCTGGGCTAGTTGGTGATCTTGCATACTGAAAAGATTTTGCGCCACAAAACAACACACACAAGAAGAAAGACGACGACACCACGGGTGCTGCTTCAACTGTTTAATGAGGGTGAAAGCTCTCGACATATATAGCCCTCCAAAACACCGCGCATGCGTACAAGACAACATGGAGTACAAGGTTTTATCAGAGTAGGCGTGATAGAAACTTCAGCTCAGCATCGTAAAGAAAAACTGACGTATCACTAACACAGTTCGGACCCGCTTACTTGATGCAGAGGGCTTCCAATGTTTCACGAGATGTCTGGTGCCTGCCTCTACCTTAATTCCTCGCATCGCGGAACCGTGGAAAACAATCGGTGCAAGCCCTGCAGTGATCCACAAGTCGCTCACCTTCATTATTCTTTAAACCTTTTGCATGTTCCCTAAGTCGGTCGTTGACACAACGCCCCGTCTGTCCAATGTATCATTTCCCGCAGCACAGAGGAATTTCTTATACCACGTTTGTGGCACACTTTACGAAACGCTGGCCATGCTTCTCTGACAGCCAGGCATTTGGATTTCGCAAGTTATGCGACGGCTTAGCTGGGCAAACTTTCGGGGAGCGGAGAACACCACCGTGGTGTCGTCGTCTTTCTTCTTGTGTGTGTTGTTTTTTGGCGCAATATCTTTTCAGTATATAGAGACCTGTCCCATAAATTTGATCCAGCACCTTATGGTATTCCACGTTGCGTCTTCAACGACTTGGTAAATGGAAAACAGCAAAGTGTAGCTCAGAACCTCGGACCCTACCAGCTTTACTCCTGTCGGCGTCTCATGCCATCTCAAATCGCATGATACTAAACGATAGGCAGTGTCGCTACCCTTTCTCTGTTGCAAAATAGTGCGCCACTTCTTCGGCGCTGTCATTGACATAAAAAGCCTGATTGGAAAGCAAGCCATATTCTTGCTATTTCTATCCATGGCATTTCACCACTTCTTGGCAGCTCCACTAGAGCAAGCGCACAGATCAAATGACTCTGCTCATTGAATGTAATCTATACATTGCTTGTAAAATAAAATGTAGTTGATCCCGAAGAAAGTGGTACTTTTGACTGAGTATTGTTGGCATGATAACAATGAAAATTTTGTAAACTTACATTTCAACCGAAAACGACTAACGCAGAGACACACGTGGAAAACATTTTCGTACGGCAACATTTCACATCTTAACCACATTTGGTTGAAAAAAATAATTATTGATCCCTCTGTCATAGGAAACACGAAAGTAAAAGGTGTCTTCACAGAAGGTGCTGCATGTTTACTCTAAGGGAAGTATTCAGGTGCAAGTAGCTATCAGCGGCACCCTACAACTGCACAGGGATCCTCGACCATTTCCATAGAAGCAAAGCTTATCAATCTACTCGCGACTCAAATACATCCCCAGGAAACACTGAAGTGCCCAAGCCGTAGCACTGCGCCAATCCGCCACAACCACGGGTGCTCGGAAACCGTGCAAGCAAAATCGAACGGATTGTTGTTACTTGGTGAACTCACTGTCCGGTGCAGGGTAAGGTGCACCACATGCGGGTGGGCGATCATTCTCCAGGTGTCCTTGAAGCGCGGCGTCCTTTTGGCGTGCGGCATACTGCTGCCGACTGGCTTCAGTGAAGTTACGAGCATTTTGGTCTGGCTCTGTAGTGATTTGGGCCGCCAGCTGAGTTGCGATGCGCTCAGCTTCAGTAATGCGAGTGGCAGACTTCGCAGCGTGCGCCACGAAAGCGCGAAGGCGTTCTGCTTCATCCTACCACGTCCGCCGCGACACGAAAATGAGATTTGCCCGTCAACGTCGTGGCCTTTCTACGCTGCTTATGGCGGCAGCTTTCTTAGTTGCTGCCGTGGCATGCGAAGCAGTATGCGGCTTGTGAGCACTGCTGATCCGTGTTCAAGTTACACTACGTGGGCGACGAGGCGACACTGGATAGGTAGATACGGACGAAAAATCATGTGCCGAGACTGATATGTCAGCTGAGTACCTCAGCAGAATGCCTACACTGTCTACACCAGGCTACACCACGTTGGAGGCTGCGCTGCGCTCAAACTACCGAAGCGCTCTCTGTCAAAAAGCATATTGTACGCATTCCCATCGGACGTGAGATCCGTTACAGGAAGTTGGTAGTGGACTCCTGCTTAAAACTTTTTGGTGTTTCACTATCTTTCTCGATTATGCGGATAAGGATAAGGAGTGGTCAGTTGGTTCGACCACTAAATTTTAATGCGACAGCAATTATATGGCCCTCCAGGAAAGTTCTCGCAGCCGCCATCGACGCGAGGCTCCGTATACGTTGGTGTGGAAGAATGACATAGTTTTACTGATGCCGCAGATGATGCTGAAGATGCGAGGTAGATTCTACCCTCCCCCCTCCCACGCCATTCTACCACGTAAAATACTCCGGCCAGATCTACGTTCTACATTAAATGTGTCCTGTGAAATGAATGTTTCATGTTCGCGCAGTCTCGCGCGGCGCTGCTTCTCGGCTGTGCGTTGCCTCTATCTGTGGAAGCGCTGTGCGGCCGCGCCTATTCCGTTTGTTCAACTCTTCGCCTACTGCCTCGCCACCCTCGTCACTTCAGCACGTATCACATACCTCTGTCGTGCCTGCAGTGCCGTTACACCCTGGCACTCGAGTTTCATTTAACACTTTCGAGGAGCCCTTGTATTTGCAAGACGCCTACGCGCAGTATAGCGCACCTAGCGCGATCGACTCCCGTTTATATGTTGTGCCGACAACAGTACTAGGGAGGGGAGCAAGGTGGTGTCAAGCCAGTGGCGCCGAGTGAACGGGCGCACGAGAGTGGATCAACGAGAATAGTAGGCTGTAGGCCTAGTTGGTTTGGTATATCCTGCAAAGAGGAGAATAGAAGTGTTGTGGAAAAAGGGAGGCTAAGAAAGGAAAGACGGTCCCTTGCAACTGAGCTTATTTGAAGAAACAGACCAGCTGGAGCATTAGTGTGGATGTGCTGACATCGAATATTTTGAACAAAATATAAAGGTAAAAGGATTGCCTAACGTACTAACAGACCTCACTACATAAAAATGATGAACTAGTCCGGGTGGCAGCAACATCGGCACGCGCAAGTGCCTCAGAAGAAGCTTTCTCAAAAAAGCTGCAGTTTTGCCGCAAGATTGAAGCACTTTCGACGAAACTGCCTTTATATGTATTACGTTCATTGTTGTTAACTTGTTTGCGTGTGACCGAAGGGCTACTGGTAAATCAATTACATCACATATATAATGTTTGAGGGCGTTTATATTGTTAGAACGCTAAAAGCCAAGGGGAAGGAGAGCACGAGCTTGGACTGAAGACTACGACATTATACACTTTGCTTCTGTGTCTGTTTTTTGTATACACCATTCAAATGAATTTCCCTGTTTCTATAATCCTAGTGCTACATTTTGGTGAAGGTACAGGGTTCATCTAATGCAAGACACAGCTGCTAAGAGGACGTAGCCGGGCCGCTACCAACATCGCGAATCAAGAAGAGGCTGCAACAAGAGCGACCACAGCGGTGACCACCATCATCATCATCATCAGCCTGATTACGCCCACTGCAGGGCAAAGGCCTCTCCCATACTTCTCCAACTACCCCGGTCATGTACTAATCGTGGCCATGTTGACCCTCCAAACTTCCTAATCTCATCTGCCCACCTAACTTTCTGTCGCCCCCTGCTACGCTTCCCTTCCCTCGGAATCCAGTCCGTAACCCTTAATGACCATCGGTTATCTTCCCTCCTCATTACATGTCCTGCCCATGCCCATTTCTTTTTCTTGATTTCAACTAAGATGTCATTAACGCGCGTTTGTTCCCTCACCCAATCTGCTCTTTTCTTATCCCTTAACGTTACACCTATCATTTTTCTTTCCATAGCTCGTTGCGTCGTCCTCAATTTAAGTAGAACCCTTTTCGTAAGCCTCCAGGTTTCTGCCCCGTACGTGAGTACTGGTAAGACACAGCTGTTATACACTTTTCTCTTGAGGGATAATGGCGACCTGCTGTTCATGATCTGCGAATGCCTGCCAAACGCACCCCAGCCCATTCTTATTCTTCTGATTATTTCACTCTCATGATCTGGATCAGCAGTCACTACCTGTCCTAAGTAGATGTATTCTCTTACCACTTCCAGTGCCTCGCTACCTATCGTAAACTGCTGTTCCCTTCCGAGACTGTTAAACATTACTTTAGTTTTCTGCAGATTCAGTTTTAGTCCCACCCTTCTGCTCTGCCTCTCCAGATCAGTGAGCATGCATTGCAGTTGGTCCCCTGAGTTACTAAGCAAGGCAATATCATCAGCGAAGCGCAAGTTACTAAGGTATTCTCCATTTACTCTTATCCCCAATTCTTCCCAATCCAGGTCTCTGAATACCTCCTGTAAACACGCTGTGAAGAGCATTGGAGAGATCGTATCTCCCTGCCTGACGCCTTTCTTTATTGGGATTTTGTTGCTTTCTTTATGGAGGAGTACAGTGGCTGTGGAGCCGCTATAGATATCTTTCAGTATTTTTACATACGGCTCGTCTACACCCTGATTCCGCAATGCCTCCATGACTGCTGAGGTTTCGACTGAATCAAACGCTTTCTCGTAATCAATGAAAGCTATATATAATGGTTGGTTATATTCCGCACATTTCTCTATCACCTGATTGATAGTGTGAATATGATCTATTGTTGAGTAGCCTTTACGGAATCCTGCCTGGTCCTTTGGTTGACGGAAGTCTAAGGTGTTCCGGATTCTATTTGCAATTACCTTAGTAAATACTTTGTAGGCAACGGACAGTAAGCTGATCGGTCTATAATTTTTCAAGTCTTTGGCGTCGCCTTTCTTATGGATTAGGATTATGTTAGCGTTCTTCCAAGATTCCGGTACGCTCGAGGTCTTGAGGCATCGCGTATAGAGGCTGGCCAGTTTTTCTAGAACAATCTGCCCACCATCCTTCAGCAAATCTGCTGTTACCTGATCCTCACCAGCTGCCTTCCCCCTTTGTATAGCTCCCAAGCCTTTCTTTACTTCTTCCGGCGTTACTTCTGGGATATCGAATTCCTCTAGATTATTCTCTCTTCCATTATCATCGTGGGTGCCACTCGTACTGTATAAATCTCTATAGAACTCCTCAGCCACTTGAACTATCTCATCCATATTAGTAATGATATTGCCGGCTTTGTCTCTTAGCGCATACATCTGATTCTTGCCAATTCCTAGTGACCACCATGCCAACCATCATATTGGCTCAGCCCAGCGACTCTAGCACATCTACAGGTACCACCAAACTCGACGTCGAAGATTGGCTCCGGATTCACGAGCGTGTCAGCGAAAATGAGAGGTGGCATCACACACTCTTGTGTTGGCCAACGTGATTGTCTACTTGAAAGGCACGGCAGAGGTGTGATTTCAGACAAATAAAGAGGAGATCAGGAGCTAGGAGCTATGCAAGAAAAGGCTCTTTAACGCTATTTTCTTGAATAGCTTCTTCCTTTAAGAAAAAGCAGTTTAACGACAACGAGCCGCGAAGAGAGAACAGGAGACTCACGCCCAGACGTCAACTGAGTCATGCGTGACGTGTATTCAGGACGTTCTTGCCCTTTGCCTCAAGCTGGACGAGTGAATGCCGGGAGAAATGGTAAACCATCTACTGAAGAGCATTGTAACCGATGCACTTAACCTTGTCGTGTACAGTAACTTCACCAACGTTTACGCGAACACACCTGAATGCCGGAGTTTCCAAGAAGTTAAAAGCCGTCGAATAATTCATCAATACACCCGCCTTCCAAATACAGCCGCTAACTTGTCGTGCGAGGACCATTCCGCCCATCAGTCGACCACGTCCGAGAGCATTGTGCGCATCGTTCGCAGAGATAGAGGCGGCACCACCGGTTAGCTCCAAGACGAATGTCCCTAATGGTTTTTGACCATCGCTTTGTCTCATCCAGTCCGTAGTTCGCGAAGAGCCGGCGAATCTTGTGGTTCCCTCCGTTTCCCCCGCCAAAGAACTCGAATCCTTTGCTATTGTCCCGGCCGCGCAGAACCAGTGCTACTCACGTTCTATTCGTAACCAAGTCGCTGTAATGGCGAACCCGAGATGACAGGCTTATTTGTTTTAACTGCCGACGTGTTCGCAACATTCCCGTCACTGCCACAACACTTGGACGCCCTCATCGTAGTCTACGTACCAACCTTACCACTGCTCAGAAGGTAGTCGTCCTCCACTGGCACAAACTACACAGCAATACCAACACGAGGCCCCCTGCCTCGCCCAGCCCGTCACCCATGCACCGGAACTGTTTGGAAATCTGACGGGAGAAGCTTTCAGGTGCGACGCTGCTACATCGACGTGGACTCAAATTCCTCTGCTGACCCTGCTGACAGATAAAAATTTACTTGTGGTGCATGTGTATGATGTCCCTGTAAAGTCTTTGATACCGGCGCGCACATATTTATCATGAGTGACCATCTTTGTAAACGCCCAACTAAAGTCCATACGAATGCTGCGCTCTGTGTTAGGCGGGTGACCGAGGGTTGAAAGCCGGCCGTCATAGGAATTTGCGCTGCTTGTGTCAGTATCCGCTGCCATCAGACCTCTCTGTTCGTTTGACTCATCCTTGAAGAATGACATTCTGAGATCATAAACAACAGGTTGCCATTATCCCTCAAGAGAAAAGTGTATAATAGCTGTGCCTTAGCAGTACTCACCTACGGGGCAGAAACCTGGAGGTTTACGAAAAGGGTTCTACTTAAATTGAGGACGACGCAACGAGCAATGGAAAAAAGAATGATGGGTGTAACGTTAAGGGATAAGAAAAGAGCAGATTGGGTGAGGGAACAAACGCGAGTTAATGGCATCTTAGTTGAAATCAACAAAAAGAAATGGGCATGGGCAGGACATGTAATGAGGTGGGAAGATAACCGATGGTCATTAAGGGTTACGGACTGGATTTCAAGGGAAGGGAATCGTACCAGGGGGCGCCAGAAAGTTAAGTGGGTGGATGAGATTAAGTTTGCAGGGACTACATGGCCACAATTAGTACATAACCGGGGTAGTTGGAGAAGTATGGGAGAGGCCTTTGCCCTGCAGTGGGCGTAACCAGGCTGATGATGATGATAAAATTGTCCCCATGACATTATTTGTGGGTTTCGATTTTCTCTCAGAGCCTTCAATGTTGATTGACTGCTCAATGGAACTTGTTAAGCTCGATTTGCACTGCCCTTATCCCCCCCCCCCCCCCTCAGGAAGTTACCAGCAGCTTTCGTCCTACGCAACACAGTCGTCTTGACCCGAAGCAGTTACGTTCGTCTTTCATCCAACCCCACATCACCTCTGTCTAAAGGCGATCGCATCGTCTCTCGTCTCTCGAACGTCCCCCCTGCTTAAACATTACGCTTCCTTACACTGCCGTCAATGCTACGAACATTTCTACATGCGTCCCTCTTCCAAAATTCGACCATACATAAAGCCACGTTCTACCACAAGGTATAGCCTTATACACGCTGTCATCTTTTGCAGAGTACCACCTATCTTCCTTGAGTACCTAAACGTCATCTCACAGTGTCTCTACCCAGTCGTCACCAGATGGCTCACCCGAATCCCCAAGAATGATCTCTTATGATCTCGAGCCTCCGCACGCCTACCAGTTACACTCATTGCTCAGCTTCTTCAGTGGCAGTTTTATTATGAATAGCGGCCCTTTAGACCAGACTTCTTTTGCCCAACACATACCTGACACTGGCGGTGCCCATCCGATTCACCAAGTGTCTTTACACGAGCGACAAGTGGTAAAAACGGAAGTCGATACGGTGCTATCTCAAGGAATATTACAGCCCTCTTCCTTCCAACCCATGGGCGTCTTTGGTAGTCTTCCGACATCACCTGGCGTTTCTGTATGTATTACTGGTACCTTAACAACTGTCAAACTGATCAACGTACAAAATTGACGAAGAAAGCAAAAATAAGTGATATTCTAAATTATAACGTGAGAAACACTGAAGAAGCCGTCAAAAATGGACCCAGCCTGAAATCAGTGAAAAGAATACATGGCACAGGGTAAGCCAAGATGTATGAACTGAAGGATAAGCAGGGTAATATCATCAGCAATTCCGAAGGTCTAATAAAAGCAGCGCAAGAATTCTACACTGACTGTACAGTACCCACAGAACTCATGAGTATTTCATTCGAAACAATATTAAATAGGATACAGAAACTCCTCCTATAGCTAGAGATGAGGTCTGAAGTGCCTTGCAAGACATGAAATGAGGAAAAGCGGCAAGAGAAGATGGAATAACAGTCGATTCAATGAAAGGCGGAGGAGCCATAATGCTAGAAAAATGGCGGCTTTCCATAGGAAGTGTCTATAGACTGCAAGAATCCCAGAAAGCTGGAACAATGCAAATATTTTACTAATCCACAAAAAGGAAGACGTTAAAGAACTGAAAAATCATAGGACCATTAGCTTAGTCAAAAATATGTAAAACATTTACCAAAATAATATCCAATAGAATAAAGGCAACAATGGGCTTTATTCAACCAAGGGAACAGGCTGGCTTTAGGAAGAGGTACTCTAGCACGGATCAGATCCTTGTCATTAATCAGGTTATCAAGAAATCCGCAGGGTACAATAACCTCTGTATATGGCTTTCATAGATTACGAAATAGCCTTTGATTAAGTAGAAATACCAGCAGTCATAGAGGCATTGCGCAATCAAGCAGTACAGACCGCTTATGTAAATACCCTGGATAATATCTACAGCGCTTCCAGAACCACGTTAATTTTACACAAGAAAAGTAGGAAGATTTCTATAAAGAAAAGGGTCAGACAAGGAGACCCAATCACTCCAATGCTATTCACTGCTTGCTTGGAAGCAGTATTCAAGCTATTAACTTGGAAGGTTCATGAGTAAGGATCGACGGTGAATACCTCAGCAACGTTCGGTTTACCGATGACATTGTCATATTCAGCAACACTACAGACGAGTTATAAGAATGATTGAGGACCTTAATAGGGAGAGTGCAAGAGTGGGGTTGAAGATTATATGCAGAAGACAAAGATATTGATGAATAACCGTACAAGGGAACAAGAGTTCAGGATCGCAAGTCAGCCTCAAGAGTCTGTGAAGGAGTACGCTTACCTAGGTTAACTAATCACAGGGAACCATGACCATCAGAAGGAAATTCAGAAAATGAAATGGCGTGGGATCGCATACGGCAAACATCGCGAGCTCCTGACATGAAGCTTACCGCTATGATTGCAAAGGTAGGTTTAAAATCAGTGCATTTTACTGGTGCTGACAAATGGGGTAGAGACTTGGAGACTGACAAAGAAGCTTGAGAAGAAGTTTAGGAGCGCGCAAAGAGCGATGGAACCAAGAATGCTAGGCATAGCCTTGAGAGACAGAAAGCGAGCGGTTTGGATCAGAGAGCAAACGGCTATGGACGATATTCTAATAGACATTAGGAGAAAGAAATGGTGCTTGGTAGGTCAGTAATGCGCAGATTTGATAACTGTTGGATCCTTAGGGTGGCAGAATCGGTACCAATTGAAGGGAAGTGCAGTAGAGGACGGCAGAAGGTTAGGTGTTGCAACGAAATAAGGAAGTTTGCCGGTGCTAGTTGGAATTGCATGGCGCAAGAGTGAGGTAATTGGAAATTGCAGGGAGAAGCCTCCGTCGTGCAGTGGACATAAAGTAGACTGATGATGATGAGTTTCCCAGGGTAACAAAAAATATATTTTTTTTCTCGCACGTATCGATGGTGCCCTCGACTCCCTTCAAGATGTCAAATGTTTCTGTTCTGTCGACCTTCGTTCCGTCTACTGGCAGATTGCGTGGACGACATGGGCTGCGAGAAGACAGCTTTGTAATGTCGGACAGCCTAAACCAGTTCAAAGCCATGCCTTTCTGCTCGTGTTTTGCCCAATCCACGTTAGGAATCATAATGGGCGACCTTCTGTATAAACTCATGTGCTCCAGCTGTCTCTGTTACCTAGATGACGGAATTTTTTTCGCTCCTACATATGCCACACACCTCGAGCACCAAGTACCGCATTATGGATTACAATGAAATAACAAAGGCCTACCGCCTGGCTCGCCGGAACCTCCCACCCCCGCGCCCGAAACTGAGTCGAGCGGAGGCGGTAGTACTGAGACAGCTCCAGACCGGATCACTACCGAGCCCGAGACTGATGAATCGCATGTACTCCGACACATATCCGACAGATATGTGCAGAGTCTACCGGAGGGAGACCGCAGACTACACGCACATCTTGAGGGACTGCGTTAAATATCCAGAAGAAGCAAAATCAAGAACGCTACCACCACGGCTAGAGGCAGCCGCGAAGAGCTACGACCGAGACGATCAGCTCTGGGCCGTCCAGCAGGTCCTCGAGGCGCTCGAAAGGCACGGACCCAGCGAGTCAGGAACGGCGAGCGGAGATCCGCGCCGAGTAACGGTGACTTCGAGGATGACGTAGGCCCTCGTCGAGGCGCACCAACGCCCAACTGCAGACATAAATAAAGTTGGCTCCAATCCACTCCAATCGAGCGCCTTTTATTAGTTCCGTCTGTGTTTTAAAATGCCCGCCCCAGTCTAATTCCTCTAAGTGTCACTTCAGTCACCGCCAAATCTCTATACTTAGCCATCTTGTAGCGACGTCCAGAGTGCGCCCTGACCCAGGCAAAGTTCGGGCTCTGCCAATTTTTCCCGTTGCGACTAGCGCCATTGTTATACGGCGCTCCGTGGGCTTTTTTTCTTACTTCTCCCGCTTCGTGCAGAAGATTGGGCAAGTTGCCTGACCTCATACTGAGCTCCTGAAAGGCGATGCTTCAATTTACCGGGTCGCAAATATTGTGTCGCATGTCACTGTAGATAGTGGAGATGTAGATAGATGTAGAAATGTAGATAGAGGAGCGCACCTTGGTGCGCATATATACTCTTGCAACAATTGTTCGGCATCACTTCATGGGGCGTTGATTCTTGGCGAAAGCAAGAATAAGCATGCGCGGCTTGCCTTCGAGGCCTACCACATAAAAAGGCAAGGCGATAATTGCATCAGTGACATAACTTTGTCCCTTCATCCATCTGAATTTGATTTCCTACGTTTGCGTATGTGATAATTTGGCAGGTATCTGCAGTGTAATCTGCGCCTGACTGCGCTGTGTGGCCTAGGGTTTATATTGCATCGACGACGAAGAAATAAAGAAGTTGTTAACGCCAGTGTGTGTCGTATGTTCCGTTTGTGGCCCGTCTAAGGTGTGTGTGCTGCAAATATAATTTGCTTGACTAATCAACTCCAAATTATTAGTGGCTTGTATAATGAGGCCAATCAGGGGTATTTTGCATGGACTAGCACACAAATGTGATCACAAAGGTCAAAGTACTAAATTAAGAAATAGGGACTCATCACACAAACACGCTAAATAATTTAATGTAGTTATTGCGCCGTATTTCAGAGCAAGCTATTGAAAATTAAATTATCATATTTTACGAACCATAACACACCTTCTGATTATGAGACATGCCCTAGCGAGTAACCCCGGAATAAAGTGGTCAAACTGGGTTTCCTTAACATGCACCTAAGTCTAAGTGCACGGTTGTTTTTGCATTTAGCTCCCACTGAAACGCGGTTTTGTTTACGACTGGATTTCGAAAGTTCCAAACAGGGTCCCCCCTATATTTTACAGTGGGCACTCTTTGAATGGAACCTGAAGGCAACAGGGAAATTCGTTCCATTTAGCGGGCATTTTATTCACTGAGAGACATTGTAGAGAACCGACCAACCAACCATCAGGATGGTGTCCTGTTTAAGCGGCAGTTTCGCTTAAGCGATTTTCGCTTATGCAGATTTGCATTGTAGTTCCTAATAGTGGATGAGTTGTGTTCTGCATAGACTCTTGAGCATGGCAACCATATTTACTTGAATGTTGTGCCAGCAGCAACATTTCACTGTACCAAATCCAGCAACGTAACATGCTGCAAATGCAGCCCCGAACAAGTACCTTCCCAGACCATATCCAATAGCAGCATCTTTAGGCGAATCAAGTCTTGCTTCCTCACGTTTAAGTGCCTTGTTTTGAGAAAAAGTGCTCCTTATCACATTGGCCTCCAATCGTGTCGTGCATGGTGTTGTCCCCAAGTCCAAAAATTTGTTTTCAATGAATAACAGAGCTGGTACCTTTCTTGAGAGTTCAATAGGAAGAACCAAAAATGAAGCTAACAGACTGGCTATGACGACATGTAAACATGAATGGATATGGAGTGCCATTTCTTCATTTCACACAAAGCTTGGGGCCAACCAGGCTTCTTCCTAAAATTGAGAAAATTTTTCTAAAGAAATACGTATTAAGAGTATTCTCTTCATAACCTAACAATTAAATATGGTTATTTGGTCATTCATATTTAGTTGGGAACAGTGCGAACGACGCTGACAAAGTATGGGCTTATACAGTAATGACACATAGTGCTGGCTGAAAAGAGATTTAATTTTAGAACAGACAATCAGTTAAGTACTCTGAAAAAGCCAAAGAAGCAGGAAGCAGTTGTACAATATAATGTGTGTGCATGAGAAATGCGCCTGGTCATCGGTTTGCAGACACGTATGCCATTTACT
The DNA here is from genome assembly GCF_023375885.2 of Dermacentor andersoni. Lineage (NCBI taxonomy): Eukaryota > Metazoa > Arthropoda > Arachnida > Ixodida > Ixodidae > Dermacentor > Dermacentor andersoni. Next base: position 35,876,412 of record NC_092818.1, read on the forward strand.
TGTTGGTTAACAAAACATGTGCTACACTGGAACATTTTTCCTAAAATTTATCAATTCTGTTGGCTTTGATAATGGCTCGGGTCCGTTGGCTTCTGTTCTTTTTTTTCCTTCAAAGATGATGTTACTGCTATTAGAGTACGGTGAAGTATGATGTATATGGGCAAGTGCTAGTGACAACGATGAAAATTGGCAAAGTTCGCTGCACCAGGATGATGCATGCATTGTCCTCCTGCAGCGGAACTTTCCACTAAACATTCAGTTGTCTGTAGCACTTTCCCATCTGTCTCGCCCCACACTGTTCCATGTGTTTCGCTTCACCATACGGTAATATGCACCACGAACTGACACAATATTCTAACCTTCTGAAGTTCTTACTGCTACTTCGCACTCGTCGAATTCATGCCGCCAGCCGTACTTAGGCCAATGTAGTATAACTGCACGGACTGCCAGCTCCTCTCATGGATTTATTCTGGCGTAATGGCACCACAGGAACAAACGAACACAAAGAAATGCAGGACACAAGCGCCTAACCTCAACCCTAGCTGAAATAAGAAAACAGACATCATATACAAGACGTACTGACATTATGTGACGTCAATAGTTCAAAAACAGATTCTTCATGCAATATACATGAATATTACTGATGCAATAACCTTTTCGTGCTAATCTGCCAAAGCTTAATTATCTTACGTACGTCTGGACATAATTTCTGGCTACGAGTTTTGACGAACACAGGAATGGACCAACCTATTTTGCAGTGCATCACAATATGCGGATCAGAGTTGTTGCACACAAACAACTTCATTAGCCTCAATCTCAAATTAATACAATATGTGTCTATGCAATGCAAGCACGAACGGATGGGAATGGTAGACTGTTCATAACTTCCGTTGCACAGTGCGCCGTCTGCACATTGTGCCAAACTAAACAAACTAATTTGTTTTCCTGGCTTCAGTCTTTTTTTCTGTCATCAGAGCAAATCTCTATTCTCATGTTTCATACAGAAAACAATTTTTGCCCTTAAGGACGAGCTAGACAATTACCCATGAAAATCACAAATACATACGCAACAACTGTGACCACCTTTTTTTACTTCACTGATCTCATTCATCATATTCCATATTCATGCCTCATTTAGTTAAGCAAATCGTTGTTTTCCTAGGCTCTTGTTAGGAGAGTTTTGTGCTGTAACAAAAGACAGAAGCCAAATAAGGAAAAAGTTGGTTGTGGCTTGAAGCACAATATGCATCCATAGAGCTAGGCTGCAAGCATTGTGTAGTCTCCTGTCATCATAAGGTCGTGCCTACTTCGCACAGACGGGATGCTCTATTAGTGGGAAAACAGGGACATTGAGGGCGTATGAGTCATCTGTGTGAAACAACCCTTCCTCACACAATGTTAAACACTGCAAATTATGTGACTGCGGTCCTCTGTTCCACAAAACTTGCGTTGCAGCCAGGTATTACGACCTGAGAACCTGCAAGGTAATTGTGGTTTGCAACAAATAAAAAGAATGACAAATGTATCAGTGATCCATTAGTTGTACTGCATGAAGAATTTATTTTAACGATATCATCACATCATGTCTCCACCTGTTATTAAACATTGCCTGTTTCCTTACTTTAAAGCTTCAAGTTAGATCCGGTGCTTGTGTCATATGCATACATATCTTTCTTTGTTTACTTTTTGTGGTGTTTGCTCCAGACCTTGGATAACTAAATGGCCACACACTGCTTTTGTCGCGTTATGGTGGTGCTTGCAAAGCCTCGCAAATATCAGCCTTTTTGGTCAAAACATGCTTTTGTACATATGCTTTTCCAAAAAGAAATGCTGCCAAGAAGGTAACAAGAATCAAGAGCATTAAGTTAAATCCACTGCAATGCTTTAGTTTTTCGACTTTATTCCTTACACCTAGGGGATAAGCCAGAGTGTGAATGTTACAGAACTGCACCAAATGAGTTGTTAAAATTATGCGAAAATGTTAACGCAACTAAGCATAGATTCATGTGCAATAATAGGCACCAGTCCCAGTTTCTTTCCCTCTGACACAAACATGCTATATTTTATTCGTTTGGAATGAAGAAAAGCATATGTAGACCAGACAAGTCTATATTTGAATGAGAGCCTTCACGATTAGGCACCACTATAATGTGACCATTAGGGCACGTACACTGTAAACAGTGCCGATGACGGCCTGAATTTTACAAGGGCAACAACGTTAGCGAAAGCAGCAACCATTAACCCAATAACCAATGAAATCCCACAAAATAACAAAAAAAGATGAATGTGTCAGCGCAGAACCTGTTTTCTGAAGTTACAGGAAAGTGGCATGCTTGTTGACAAACCTACAACCACGGTACATCTGTATGTGACCGGCCCCTGCCTCTATATTGACACGTGTACTTATATTTAACGGGCGACCACGTTTCGCCGCCTAACAAATGTTATCGCACAGCGCGGGACGCGTCTGCATGTATCCGAAGTTTCTGGAAAGTTATCGATGCTTCTATCCGCTGTCTGTTGTCGCCGAACCTTGTGTTATCTGATTTCATCGCGTGACTCGAATGTTGTAGAACTTTGTGGAAGGCATGCGGGTCCTAACGGTTAGTCTGGAACATTCGATGACTGCTGTATAAAAGCCGACGCACTTGACCCGCTGATCAGATTTCCGACGATCGCCGACTGTGTTCGCCGCTTTCGTTGTGCTAAGTGTAGCCTGTTTTGTGGGCACAAGTTCGCCCAATAAAAGTTAGTTTTCTCGTTCACAGTATTGCTACTGTGTTCTTCTACGTCACCACCACGTGACATCTGGTGGAGGTGCTTTACGTTCATGTACCGGACGCCCCCGACAAGCCGTGATCCCTGCCCAGACCACAAACAGAATACCAACGTAGTCCCGGACCACCGAGCAAGCCGCCGTCTTCAACAGCTGCCCCCGGAGCACGGACTTCTACCTGAGAAGACCAAGAAGATTGTGGCCAAGGAAACCGCAATGGCAGCCCCAGCGTCCCCCATCGTGCTGCAGCAGCCCAGAGAACCACCAACGTTCCGCGGTTCCACATTTGAGGACCCGGAAACCTGGCTGGAAACGTATGAGAGGGTCGCTACGTTTAACAACTGGGCAAGCGACGACAAGCTACGACATGTCTATTTCGCATTGGAGGACGCCGCCAAGACGTGGTTCGAGAATCGAGAAGCCACCTTGACGACGTGGGACCTCTTCCGAAGCGGCTTCCTGCAAACATTTCAAAGCGTCGTGCGAAAAGAGCGAGCCCAAGCTCTACTGGAGACAAGAGCGCAGCTGCCGAATGAGACGATCGCGATTTTCACTGAGGAAATGAGCCGTCTGTTCCGCCACGCCGACCCAGAAATGTCCGAGGAGAAGAAAGTACGTCTACTGATGCGTGGTGTAAAGGAGGAACTTTTCGCCGGTATGGTAAGAAGCCCACCGAAGACCGTCGACGAGTTTCTTCGTGAGGCGACGAGCATCGAGAAGACACTGGAATTGCGGAACCGGCAATTTGACCGACGCACCAAGCCAACAAGCTACTCCGGAATTCAATCACTGGCCACGGACGATTTCTGCGAGACCATCAGGGCCATCGTGCGCGAAGAACTGCGCAAGGTCTTGCCATCGTCGCAGCCTCAAGTGGCCTCGATCGCCGACATCGTGAAAGAAGAGGTGCACCGATCGCTAGGAGTTCCTGAGGTGCAACCACAATTACCGCAGCCCCAGCCAGAAGCGATGACTTACGCCGCCGTCGCACGCCGTCAAGCTCCCCCTCCGCGACAACGCCAGGGCCCTGTTAGGCCGCAATTCCGTCGTCCGCCGCCGCCGCCACCCGCACGACCACCCGTCGCCCAGCGCAGCTACCCGAGGAAGACAGACGTTTGGCGCGCTCCTGACCACCGCCCGCTCTGCTACCACTGCGGGGAAGCCGGCCATGTGTACCGCCGATGCCCATACCGGGAGATGGGACTGCGAGGTTTCGCCGTTAACGCGCCGCGGCCACAGATTGGCGAACGACCTCGCGATATCGCCGACTACCTCGCCGCCAGTCAGTGGAGCCCTCGACGAGCTTCCCGTTCACCGTCACCAGGCCGCTACCTGTCGCCGCAGCGCCGACCATACACTGGCCCAGCCCGCGGCCGGTGCGTCAGCCCATATCCGGAAAACTAAAAGCAGCAACCGATGGAGGTGCGGTTGCTGTTCGTCGAACTGACGAAGATCCTCCGCCGCCGACGAAGACGACGAGGCAACCATCTCGACGACCTAATGACGACACGCCGCCGCCCCGACGATGTCGGGAAGCCAAGACTACACCGACGAAAGACGACTTGACAACGCGACGTTGCAGCTTCAGTTCAACGCGACGCAGCCGTGATCCGACGCCAAGACCTAACTGCAACGCCAGACAAAGAACCACCGACCTCGACGTGCTTCTCGACGGCCACGCAGTCACTGCCTTAGTCGACACAGGGGCCGATTACTCCGTAATGAGTGGACACATCGCCGCCCAGTTGAAGAAGGTTAAGACTGCATGGGAGGGCCCCCAAATTCGTACCGCTGGAGGACACCTCATTACGCCGACTGGAATCTGCACGGCAAGAATTACCGTTCATGACCGTACTTACCCTGCCACCTTCGTTATCCTCCAACACTGTTCGCGAGACGTCATCCTCGGCATGGACTTCCTGAACCATCACAGCGCAATCATAGACTTGAAGTCAAAATCGATAACGCTGTCGGAAGATCAAGCGATACCGCCGGAGAGCTTTTGCAGTCACCACGCCTTGAGTGTTCTAGAAAATCAAGTGAGCATCCCGCCTCGCTCGAGCATTGTTATTTCGGTCGGCACCGAAACACCCGCTGACGTAGAAGGCGTCATCGAAGGCGACCAAGGTCTACTGCTAGACCGTGAAATTTGCGTCGCAAGAGGGATCGCTCGACTGCATGGAGGGAAAACTGAGGTGTTGCTGACAAACTTCAGCCAAGAGTTCAAGCACATCAACAAGGGGACGACGATCGCATACATCGAGGAAATTCTGGAAACCAGTAATGCGTTTGTCCTCTCGGATTCCGCCGCATCTACCCGGACGACGATGGCTCCCGAACCAGACTACGACATTAATCCAAGTCTCCCCATGATTAAGCAACAGCAGCTCAGAAGTCTGCTACGACGATACAAAGGCTGCTTTTCGACGTCATCGAGGATTCGACAAACACCAGTCGCCAAGCATCGCATAATCACCGAGGAGTGCGCTCGACCACTTCGCCAGAGCCCTTACCGAGTTTCGCCGCGAGGACGTGCAGCTATAAGAGAACAAGTCGACGAAATGCTGCGCAACGACATCATCCAGCCGTCGAAAAGCCCGTGGGCATCCCCTGTTGTCCTGGTAAAGAAAAAGGACGGAACCCTACGTTTCTGCGTCGACTATCGTCGTCTGAACAAGATCACGAAGAAGGACGTATACCCCCTCCCACGAATAGACGACGCATTGGATCGACTCTGCAACGCTAAATACTTCTCGTCGATGGACCTCAAGTCTGGCTATTGGCAAATAGAAGTCGACGAAAGAGATCGCGAAAAGACGGCCTTCATCACCCCAGACGGCCTCTACGAGTTCAAGGTTATGCCATTCGGACTGTGTTCGGCGCCTGCAACGTTCCAGCGCGTCATGGACACGGTGTTAGCAGGATTGAAGTGGCAGACCTGTCTCGTTTATTTGGATGACGTCGTCGTCTTCGCCGAAAATTTCGACGATCACCTCAGGCGGCTTGCGACAGTACTAGAGGCCATCAAGTCGTCAGGGCTTACTCTGACGCCGGAAAAATGCTGCTTTGCTTACGATGAGCTTCTGTTCCTAGGTCACGTAATCAGCAAATCTGGTGTCCGTCCAGAGCCGCAAAAGACAGCTGCCATCGCACAGTTCCCGCAACCCATCAACAAGAAGGCAGTGCGTAGATTCCTTGGCATGTGTGCCTACTACAGGCGCTTTGTCAAGGACTTTTCACGCATCGCCGAGCCGTTGACGCGTCTAACTAAATGTGATGTTGAGTTCAAGTGGGAAACGCCGCAGGCCGACGCATTTGAAGAACTCAAACGACGCATGCAGTCACCGCCGGTACTTGCGCACTTCGACGAGTACGCCGATACAGAAATTCATACTGACGCCAGTAGCTTAGGCCTTGGTGCCGTTCTAGTCCAGAGAAGAAACGGAGTCGAACAGGTGATAGCTTACGCTAGCCGGTCGCTGTCAAAAGCGGAAGGCAACTATTCTACGACTGAAAAGGAATGCCTCGCCATCGTTTGGGCTACAGCTAAATTTCGCCCTTATCTTTATGGCAGGCCATTCAAAGTCGTCAGTGACCATCACGCGTTGTGTTGGCTAGCGAATATAAAGGATCCTTCAGGACGACTGGCGCGGTGGAGCCTCAGACTACAAGAATACGACATCACTGTAACCTACAAGTCCGGGCGAAAGCACTCCGATGCCGATTGCCTATCACGCGCACCCATTGACCCGCCGCCGCAAGATGACGAGAATGACGACGCCTTCCTTGGAATGATACGCGCGGAAGACTTCGCTGAACAGCAACGGGCAGACCCGGAGCTAAAAGGCCTCGTCGAATATTTGGAAGGGCACACCGACGTTGTCCCCAGGGCATTTAAGCGCGGATTATCTTCCTTCACGCTTCAAAACAATCTACTCGTGAAGAAGAACTTCTCGCCAGTCCGCGCCAATTACCTTCTTGTTGTCCCGTCAGGACTTCGTCCAGAAGTATTGCACGCCCTACATGACGATCCGACCGCTGGACACCTCGGATTTTCCCGGACACTATCGAGGATACAAGAAAAGTATTATTGGCCGCGCCTGACCGCCGACGTCGCCCGCTATGTCAGAACATGCCGAGACTGTCAGCGACGCAAGACACCGCCGACAAGGCCAGCCGGATTACTACAGCCAATCGAGCCTCCTTGCCGACCATTCCAGCAGATCGGGATGGACTTGCTGGGACCCTTTCCGACGTCAATAACCGGAAATAAGTGGATCGTCGTGGCGACGGACTACCTCACCCGCTTCGCTGAAACAAAAGCACTGCCGAAAGGTAGCGCAGCCGAAGTGGCGAAATTCTTTGTCGAAAACATCCTGCTGCGACATGGCGCCCCAGAAGTCCTCATCACCGACAGAGGAACGGCCTTTACAGCGGAGCTCACCCAAGCCATTCTGAAATACAGTCAGACAAGGCACAGGAGGACAACGGCCTACCACCCACAGACGAATGGTCTTACGGAGCGGCTGAATAAGACCCTCGCCGACATGCTAGCGATGTACGTCGACGTCGAACACAAGACCTGGGATGCCGTCCTGCCATACGTAACATTCGCTTACAACACGGCGGTGCAAGAAACAACACAGATCACGCCGTTCAAGCTGGTCTATGGCAGGAACCCGACGACGACGCTCGACGCCATGCTGCCGCACGTCACTGACGAGGAGAATCTTGACGTCGCTAGCTATCTCCAGCGCGCCGAAGAAGCCCGACAGCTCGCCCGCCTGCGGATCAAGAACCAGCAGAGGACCGACAGCCGACACTACAACCTCCGACGACGGTTCGTCGAGTACCAGCCCGGCGACCGCGTTTGGGTGTGGACCCCGATACGCCGACGAGGACTCAGTGAAAAACTACTGCGACGATATTTCGGACCCTACAAGGTCATCCGACGTATTGGCGCACTGAACTATGAGGTCGTGCCAGACGGCATTTCGCATTCACAGCGACGCCGCGCACGATCTGAAGTGGTCCACGTGGTGCGTCTTAAACCCTTTTACGGACGCTGACGAACTTCCTTAGCGAAATGCGAAATGCGAAAACACCCGTGTGCTTAGATTTAGGTGCACGTTAAAGAACCCCAGGTGGTCAAAATTTCCGGAGTCCTCCACTACGGCGTGCCTCATAATCAGAAAGTGGTTTTGGCACGTAAAACCCCAAATATTATTATTAACTTCCTTATGTGTTGTTTTCTTTGATATAGGAGTGCTTTTCTTTTATTACTTTCGTTTGTTTGCAGCATCGGGTCGATGCTTTTTAAGAGGGGGGTATTGACACGTGTACTTATATTTAACGGGCGACCACGTTTCGCCGCCTAACAAATGTTACCGCACAGCGCGGGACGCGTCTGCATGTATCCGAAGTTTCTGGAAAGTTATCGATGCTTCTATCCGCTGTCTGTTGTCGCCGAACCTTGTGTTATCTGATTTCATCGCGTGACTCGAATGTTGTAGAACTTTGTGGAAGGCATGCGGGTCCTAACGGTTAGTCTGGAACATTCGATGACTGCTGTATAAAAGCCGACGCACTTGACCCGCTGATCAGATTTCCGACGATCGCCGACTGTGTTCGCCGCTTTCGTTGTGCTAAGTGTAGCCTGTTTTGTGGGCACAAGTTCGCCCAATAAAAGTTAGTTTTCTCGTTCACAGTATTGCTACTGTGTTCTTCTACGTCACCACCACGTGACAATATGTGCTTTCGTGCCTTTGACAAGGCGTAATTGCATATGCAACAGAGAGGCAAATGCAATTTGCTTGTCTGTTGCAAAAACAGATCAATTCTCAGTCAGTGCAAAGTGCACCATGCCATTTTTCGATGTGGACTCGCTTTGCGTCCTTAGCACTGCTCTCACCTGTTCAGAATTAAGACTTGCAAAAAGATGTGTTCCGTTTAAATCTACATGCCTGAATATGTAGGCTCTACAGTTGTAATATGGTAATTGTAAGTAAAACGAATGACATGTTCTGATGAACTTTGTTTTCCTAATATAATTGTTTATTTTGACACATAACCAGTCAGATCATTCATGCTCAAACAAGAAAATAAATTCAACAACACACTGGTTTATACTGGCTGGTGCTCTGTTGATTTTAGTAGACACATTGAACAAACGTCAGGAAGTGAGAAATACAAACAACCACTAACTTCCAGACGGCATTATTGGTCGCATTTGCACATGATATAGCTATGAAAACCCAAACGAAAGTAAACAAAAGAAAATGTACCCTTTAGCAGAAAAAAACAAGACAAAACAAAGAAACCAAAACTTCTTTTGGTAACCAAGTCAGAATCAAGGTCCAAATGATCGCTATAGTTTGGCAAGCACACGTTTAGTTATTTTGCCCAGTCCCTCGATACCACAGTTTGTTGTTGGACAGTGCCACCTACAGGACATCTACGCATATTTTTATTGCAAATGCCATTTTTGCTAGCTTCAAAATTATTTTATGTTTATGCAGTTAGTACCTGCTTCGCCTATACTGGCATTGCAGGGGGTATGCACTCTGTGTAATGTAACACATACAAATCAAGCACACAAAGCAGGGAGGGAATTATCTTTGAAAACTATTCAACCATTTGCAGGCTGGAAAACGTAGCAGTCGCTTTTGGTTGCCGAAGAAAGGATATGAGCAATCACATGTAAGTAGAAGAAAATTATTAAAACTTTTTAGTGTAGACTCTTTCTAGTAAGGTATGATGATAGTCTGATATGAATTTCTCTATCTCTGCATGTTTGGAACAGTATATGCTGTGAAATAACTTTAATTGAAGAGATTTCCTAGTCTTAAATCCTGCCGTTGCAGCTCACTATTACTCTCAGTAATTCAAAGCCTTTTAGCATGACTAACATTTTACAAATCTAACTGCCATATTTTGAACATTTTCAAGCATACCAGCTAAGTCAATGCTATGGAAATCCTAGCAAACACATACTTATTTTATTATAAATACACAAAAGCAAAATACAGGTGTTTTTTGAGGTTTTCGGGTAGCACACAAAATGTGTATGGGTGGACACACGACAGCTAGTATACCGATAACCATTGTGGCCAAGCAAAATTGAGTTTATTCCTACATGAGCTGGCGCGGCAGAGTGTGAGCAGGTGATAGTCGGCTTTTTCTGGAGGTAGGTAGAGATGAACGCCCACATAACGAATCCGCTAAAATCAGCAATTTCGTTTGTTGCGCTGAAATACCACCTTTTAGTCAAATAGGTGCATTTGCAAATGAGTTGTTTTCCAACGGAAAGAGCCACAGTCGGAAAAAGCAAATTTGAATGAGAAAAAAAATGAAGTTGAGAGTCGGTGATCAAAGATAAGGTTTCATGGTGTGTTAACAGTACATTCACATAGGTAGTATGCAGCAAACCCAGCTTTCCTTTCGCATCCACTCTGTCCTCTTTGATACTGTGACAAGCAGTGGGACGACACTATCACGAAAAGTGCTGGCAGTGGAGGCGAATGCTTTGTCTGTCTCTCACTTCAATGCATCTCTGAAACTACAGATTATGCAACCCCCAGTACTAAACACGTGGGAAGACTGTGCACATAATAACACGCCATGTCAGCACGTCCACACTTTCCACAGGCAGCAGATCACCTCTAGAACAGAATGTGCACGCTGCACATGTGCTCAGCTGCGCCAGAAGACACGCACGGACTGGGCCCCTCTGAGGGCCCCCTTAAAAGCTCAGTTTGTCATTTTTATTTCTGTAATAGGCTAGTGCAAAAGTGAATTTGCTTTATTCCCATTAGGAATATTGAACATATGGTAGAAAAATTATCAAAGTGTAGAACATTTTATTACTTTCCAGTCCTCTGAGTTGGAATATCGTACTAATGCATAAGCAGCCATTTCTGCCTTGTTTCATCTGAGATGCTTTTTTTTTCATGCAAAAAACATGTGTTTAAAAAATAGGCTTGGTTGCAACATGAAAATGAATTGTGTAAAGTTACAAGAAGCGTTGCCGAAATCAAAATATATTTGTGATTTCTTTGCGACTGGAACACACTAAAAGATGACCTTTTAAACAGATTTAAAAAAAAGCCACAGCACATGCACCGATACTAAGCGAGGGTCTGTATCAAACTGATATAAGAAGACATTCAAAAGAGAATATTTCTTGGTTTGGTCAAATTTCTAAAACAATGGTTAACGCCTGGCCCCACGCCTTAAATCTAGAAGGAATGAAGTTCTTCTTAAGTTACTGCGTTCTTTCTTGAACCCAACATATGTGCCAAAAAAATCCGTCACGTCTACATCTGCGGCAAGGTGTGAACAAGAAACTCGCTTTAGCTGGCTGCCGTGCTCCCTGCGATGAATATGCAGGCAGAAAATGGTTACCTCAATATGGCTCTGCCTACAAGAAAACCAAATGTGGCAGACTACATCGATGCACATGGAAAAATCTTTAGTCCATGCTTGCTGGCCCGCTGTGTCTGTATTGGCCTCGGGGAGAATTGTGGTGCCCACGTGCTGGAATCTTTCCATGGCATAGAAAACAACATTGTGTGATACCGGCTGTGATGAGTTACTCAGTTTAATCAGCAGTTTAATCACCGTTACTTCCAAGTGTTTAAATGTTTTAGGCGTTGCATGCGGTCATCTTGGCTACAAAATAACATAGATCTTACATCCCAGTCTGGTGTGTAGCGTAATAAAGACTTTCTATTGGAGCAACTTGATGCTTTTATATTGGTTATTCAGTTGGCATGATCTTTCACAAAAGAGCTATAGGTAATTTTGCTACCATAACAGTACGGTTTTATAGTATTCGTTGTGGGGAGCGCAGCTTGCCCCTTTTGCCAGAGTTCTTGCTGAACGATTATCTATTAGCGGTCTATAATATGTGGAAGTTGAACCGCTTATTATTTTTGTCTCCATAATCCACACTTCTGCTCACAAGCAGTCCGGTGGAGCATCGAATGCTGGGCTAACTACTTGTCTTGTTGCTCTTAGGCGCCGACGTGTCCCTTCCTGGTCTGATGATCCTGCTGTACGGCCGTAGCAAGGAAACAAGATAGAGGCACCGAAGCAAGGACACATAACTTCGCTGTCACCGCCTGCAGCGAGACTGACGTCACGGACCACTGGATCTGAGCACTATAAAAAGGAGCAGCGAAAGGCTACACTCCGCAGTCCGTTGGAGCATCGAATGCTGGGCTAACTACTTGTCTTGTTGCTCTTAGGCGCCGACGTGTCCCTTCCTGGTCTGATGATCCTGCTGTACGGCCGTAGCAAGGAAACAAGATAGAGGCACCGAAGCAACGACAGATAACTTCGCTGTCACCGCCTGTAGCGAGACTGACGTCACGGACCACGGGATCTGAGCACCATAAAAGGGAGCAGCGAAAGGCTACACTCCGCAGTCCGGTGGAGCATCGAATGCTGGGCTAACTACTTGTCTCGTTGCTCTTAGGTAAGCGACATTTTTTCAGCTCTATGCTCCACTGGACTCCACTTTTTTTGTAATCAGTAATGGCCCAACAGTGTTTCACTTGTTTGAAGGGTATTGGAAAAGAAAGTGCGTTTTTAACATGTAGCAAATGTGAAAAGTCTTTCCACTTAGGCAAGTGCTCAGGAACAACTAAATCAGCTTTTAAAAGCCTTAGACCTAGAGAATTATCAACTTGGAAGTGTGATGTCTGCAAGGAAGCAGAAATTGATGGTGATGCATCAGATAGTGAAAGTGACAGCGAGACAAGGCAAAACAAAAAGACCACAGGCTCTGTGAATACTCTGATTGAAGGCTTGAGCCAGAAGCTTGCCGAAATACTGAGCAGACTGGGAACCCTCGAAGGCAAAGTTGACAAACAGAACAGAATCACAGAGGCAGTTGAAAAGTCAATGGAGTTGCTTGCTTCCAAGTACGACGAACTCTTGTCAAAGATTGTCAATCAGGAAAAGGAAATAGCTGAACTAAAAAAAACAACTGAGGAACTGACTGAGAAGTTGACTGAAAAGGACACTGAGCTTGCCACGTTGAAAGACTGTGTCGAACGCGCTGAGCAATACACAAGGCGCAGAAATGTAGAAATACACGGGATACCTGAAGCCCCTAATCAGGACCTTTACCAAGTTCTGACTGACCTCAGCGTAAAGCTGAATATACAGTCACCGGAGCGACAGGTGATAGAGGCATTGCATCGGCTCAAGGCACATAAAGATAAGATTGCGCCGATTATTGTTCGCTTTGTGGACCAGACCACATGGGACACATGCGCGCACTGCGGGCAGACAAAATCTACATCAACGAAAACCTGACAAGGGCTCAGAAAATGTTGCTTTCGGAATGTAAGAAGCTTGCAAAAGATCAAGGATTCAAATTTGTCTGGGTGAGCAACGGGAAAATCCTTGTCCGGAAAAGTGAAGGTGCATCGGTAATTAGTATCAACTCGGAAAGAGACCTTGGTAAACTAGCGTAATGGCCTCCTTTGACTCATTTCGTGAGTGGAATATTCATGTAGAAACTGCTAAGAGTGAAACACAATTGAACCACGAACTTAGTTTGCTACATGTTAATTTCAGAAGTTTGAACAAATACTGGGATGAATTAGGATTGAAGCTAAAGACTGCTGTGGTTCCTTTTGATGTTATTATTTTAACCGAGGTTAATATAGATGCGTCGAGAAAATGTACATTTATCTTGGATGGGTATTCTCAATATGCACTGTGCCGTGAAAATCGTAAAGGAGGCGGTGTTATGGTGTTCATAAAAAATGTGTGGATGACGAATAGAATTGATGTTAGTTTTATTCATGCAGAGACGGTCACTCTGTCTATTTCTAAAGAAAATACAGAGTACACTTTATGCGCAATATATAGGCCACCGAATATGAATGCCAGTGTATTTCTAGATGAGCTGTATACTTTTTTCTATAAGTACATGAATGAGAAGCACTTCATTATTGCGGGGGATCTTAACATAGACATTATGAAAGAGACAAAAAGTATCCCTGCTAATTACCTCAATTTGCTGGCAGGATTTGGAATCGTTAGCACAATCAATGAATGTACAAGAGAAGAACACTTAGGTGCTAATATAACAAAGTCATGCATAGACCACATAATAATTAGTTTGCAAAACCAGCAATATGTTTCCGGGATTATCAAGCAAAAACTGGCTGATCATTACTTTGTAGCGATTGCAATTATGTCTGGCGATCATAGAATTGATGGAGGCATTATCAGAGGTTCTGTTTTAGACAACAAAAAAGTAGACCAATTAATTCATAATGTTAACTGGAGTTCCCTTCTGCATTTGGATCATATCAGTTTATACAAGAAAACTGTTGAAATCCTTTGCAATGTCTATGAACAGTCAACTAAATCTGTTAAAATCAAAATAAGAAGCCCAGATAAGAAATGGATCACTAATGAAATAGCAGAATTGTGCTGCGCGAAAGATAAGACATGGCAGAAATGCAGGAAACAACCCGAAAATAAAGCGCTAAGAGATGAATATCGCGCATTGCGGAATCAAGTGACGGCTAAAATGCGACAGGCGAAAAGATCCTTTTTCATGCGACAGTTTTCACTGAACAAATGTGACGGAAAGAAAACGTGGGAGATAGCGAATGAACTAATGGGTAGGCAGAAAAAGGCTTCCATTGATGAAACAGTAAAGAAGAATTTTCCAAAGGAAAATATGAAGGTGCTCTGTGATAAATTTAATGATGTGTTCTTAAATACAGCAGAAAAGTTGCGAACCATAACAGTCAGTAGTCCTGTACCATATCAACCAAAACGAGCATGCGCGCATACAGCGTACCTGCCCCTCATATCAGCGGATGATCTATGGAGCAATATTTGCAGAATGAAACAATTCAAGCCACCAGGATATGATGGCATTCGTCTCAGAGGTTTGCACAGGAACTTTGGTATTTTAAAAGACGTTCTTCTGAACATACTGAATGGCATAGTCGAAACTGGTGATATACCCGAGGAACTTAAGATATCTGTTGTCAGGCCTGTGTACAAACATGGCAAGAAAGGCGACTTAATAAATTATAGGCCCATTGCAATACTGTCGTCGATAGCACATATCATGGAAAAGCATGTTGCATACGTTATGCAATCATTCTGTGAAAAATACTCTTTGAACAATGCTGCGCAATTTGGCTTCACAAAAAATAGAAATACGACAACACTTCTCGAAGAATTTTCTGATTATGTTTACAATGCAATAGAAAATAATCACGTTGTGTTAGCCCTATTCCTGGATTTAACGAAGGCATTTGACACGATAGACCATGCGTTAATACTCGAAAAATTAAGTTCACTTGGTTTCCGCGGTCACTTTCAAAAGTTTTTTAACAGTTATTTTACGAACAGGTTGCAGTGTGTAAAGCTTGATAATACGTACAGACATTTGAAGATTGTTACTTTCGGTGTACCTCAAGGAAGTACACTCGGCCCACTGCTATTTAACGTTTATGTGTCTGATTTGGGTCTATTGCAGACTAAGTCAAAAATATTTCAATACGCTGATGATACAGCGCTCGCACTTGAAGTCACTGACTATTGCACTGACGATAAAGCGTTTCAGGCAGATATAACTGAAGTAGTTGATTGGTTCTCACAAAATTTCATTTTTTTAAACCTTCTCAAAACAAAACTGACATGTTTTAAAAACCCCCAAAAAACAATTGCCTTAATGCAACCACTGTACTTGCACTCATCCGGTTGTTACCCGTGTGATTGCGAAGCCATGCAAATAGAGCAAACAGTTCAATATCTGGGTATTAATTTCGACCAACATCTCACTTGGAACGAGCACATCGTTTACCTCTCTAGAAAGATTAGGGCCATTGCGGCCATGTTGTATCACCTTCGGGGGAAATCTCCGCTTCAATTTAGACGAGTAATCTACACAGCATTAGTGGAACCTGTTTTAAAATATGGTATTACATTATATGGAAACTGCTCGGAATATAAAAAGCAAGCATTAAATGTCATACTAAAACGAATCGTGAACAGTATATCTTATGGTACCAAACTACACTCGCTTGACATGAAAGAGAAATACGTTAAGTTAGGCATCCTACAGATTCGTGAGCTGTTTTATTTTGTTGTGTTGACGCGGTATTATTATTCAAATGTATATAAAACTCCTGTAAAAAAAGATGTTACACTGAGGAAAACAGAACGTTTTGTTAAACCACGGGTCTATCGTAATTATGGTAAAAAGATGCCCAATTACTATGTACCAGCTGTGTTTAATGAAATTCCTGATGATATATGTCTTGCAAGCAGCAAGAGAAAGATGATGACTGGTTTACGAGATTGGTGCGTAAATTTATTGCCTTGTGTATAGTTTTACTTGTTTTGTATGTTATCCTGTGCTGTCAGATTTATCGGCAATGTCGTGCATAACATGAAATGCATGTATATGAAGTTATTCTTTTACAAGATTCTCCACCTGCTGCCTGACTAGCCAACAAGCACAACATGCTTAGGCAGGTCAGAATTTATGTATTTGTATGCTGTACTGACAAATAAACTTTAAACTTTGAACTTTGCTGTACTTCTGCCAGCATCTCTGCACAGGGTGTTTGACTGGTGTCATACCAAGGGACACGCTACATGCCGTGTGTGCATCGTTTTCAAGGCTCTTTCGATGACCATATTATTTCATTTCCAGTGACTTTATCAACTAAGTATTTAGTGGCAGCTTGAACATGGGGTACTCACGAGAACTCGCACCAGGCTTGGTCAAATACGTCCAGCACTGTAGCACTGAGGAGTGAGCCATGCTGTAAGAGCTGGCAACTAAGTTGCCGCCTTGTGATTGAAACTTTTCAACCTTACAATCAAGGCTTCAATTGCCCAACCAGCGAGCTGCAGCAAATGTGTGAACCATAGTCATCTGGTGTCACATTCTATGTCATAGCAATATCAGCTGATCCCTCCAGTGGTGGGCATCAAAGCATTCCTTTATCTGCATGTGCTTGTGTAAGACTAGGCAGAGGGTGCAAGTTGGTTCTTCAGCATTAACACTATGTTCACGCTATATCGGGAACACATTTTCTTACTCAGTGCGATAGCCCTTGAACCTACATAATTGCCACCAAGAGCCCTTTGTCCACCAACCTATCCTTTGCCATGTGTTTTGCTTCTGCCTTGATGTCATGGAGGCACTTCAGGTAGCTGAAGCAATGATAGTATTTGAGTACCCACACAGCCTTCAAGTTTTTCAACCTGAACATTGCTTCATTAAAAGCTAACATGATTTGGTCTCAGCAGACAGAGGTGAGTTACAAAAACCTCATTAACTTCTCTCAAAGTCACTCTAACCTTGTCAATAATCCCATGCCTTTTGTTGCATTATTCAGCACTGTAAAAAGCAAGTTGGCCCTTAAAACTCCAACTAACAACTTTGCGAGGCCAGCTACAAGGTTACCACTGTCTCTTCAGCAAACCTGAAGTGTTTCACAGCCATAAAAGCAGGAGTGCCAAAAACGACAAAGTGCGGCAGACAAAATGTTGTGCGTGGAAATCCCATACATTTAAGGACTGCTACACTGACTGAAAAAGATAGCGGCTTCCCAATACAGGCATGATGTACATAGTTGTTTCAGTGACGAACAAACAGCCAGTTGCCCAGTCCTGCACAAGCACAGTGTATAAATGGCCATGAATTAAAATTTGTTGTGTATGCATGTGGTGCAGCGTACCACATTTCATTTTTATAAGGCTGCAGTGCACTGGGCAGACTGGTTGCTACTTCAATAGCAGGCCCTTACAGCATCGCAGCCCTTTGTTCGCATTTTGCTGCAGATTGTATCAAATTCAAATGCAAACTATTTTGCAGGACACGTCAGTTCAACTCAAGCAATTAGACAGAGTAACCGAAGAAACAATTTATGCCTCCAAAACGTTTACTACAGTCCCTAGTTTAGTACAGATTTTCGCATGATGTTTTGGCTTCTTCTACCGTATAATGATGTTGCTTGCTAGGCACTGGTGTTTCGATGTGCATACTTTCTTGTGTTGCTATAATGACAACTTCTAACAAAGATTTTCGTTTCTAAGAAGCGTTTGGAGACAGTGCCTGTGAGCTCATCTTTTAACCTGTTTTTCATTCTATCTGTGCATTTACATCGAACATAAACTACAAAATATCAGTACTGAGAATCAGAAAAGAACACACCTGTGTAACGCTTCTGCTGAGATCGTTGAAGTGGTCAGCTGCAGAATGCAACGCAGGTAAAAAGGCAACCTGAGTTAAAGCAAAATAAAAATCACTGTAAGATGCGGATCGAAAATTGTATTCTGTGAGGCTTTTCGCATGTATTCTAATTACCACATTAGTATATAAAATAGTTTTGCATAATAGCTGAGCAAAGTTGACGACTCGCCCTGTGACTGCCAGCCAGTGTTACTCATGGAAATGGTGGCGAATATGGCACGCCCTTTCAAATGGAACTTTTGTGGTTTACATGAATTCAAAAGAACTTAGGTTCACATAATACACAACACCTGTGGTTAGAAGTAGGTGTTCCATGCAGCACCAATGCCACGAGTGGCACTGCCTAGCACTTCCAGGGCAAGACTTAGTACATACACAATACAAATGTGCAACAAAGGGAACAGGTGGATAGCTGCTGCTACATTTCAAAGATTGCATACGTCTTTCAGCTGTGAATGCAGCTCCCATCAAGAGCGAGTTGCCCTTTGGTACACTTCCCTTCCTCTTTTGTCTGCATTGCGTGTTGGTGCCATATGGTAATAACAAACAAATATCAAGCACATCAGTTCCCATTTTTGTTTTACTACATGCGGTAAAGTCATACAAATGCGCTTAAGGATGTACTTTAACCATTTTGTTGAACCAATATTTTTCGCTTGGCTTCACTACACCTCAATGTACTGCTAATTCTATACAATGCTTAAAAAAAGCATGTGTTCACACAACACCTTCAATTAGGATTACACAGTCTATACGGCTTCGACGTGTGTACATACACGCGTTATACATGTTTACAATGAAAATATAAGTGACTGTTCTAATACGCACCCTTAGCATACTGCATAACGTCGTTCCAAAATGTTTTTGTTATAACACAGATGATAGCTACAACTATAAATTTAATCCTGGAAGTGACTTAAGACACGGCCAAAACCTTAAAAGTGTTCTCAATGAAAATTTTCGAATTTAGAGCGGTTAGACCTAAACAGGGAAAATAGTTTTATAGTGTGAAATAATAAAATGTTATGGAATATGGCGGCAAAAGGCCATGCTTCTGAAACATAGGTACTGTTTGTCATATAAGCACATTCTTATATTTGTGCTTATTTTCCTAGGGATTGCATCAAACAATATGCTTACGTGTAAATTTTGCTACATGTCTGTATCGTATGAACACATTGTTTCACATTTGGCCCAATGCAGCTTTATTTACATGCAAATGGGCTAATACTACATTCAGCTGAAGGCCAAACACTATGCTGTCCAAGGTACATGCAATTTGGAACACCTAACAGTAGACTTAGAGAATGAGCAGCTCGTTTAGAAAGTGCAGTTCTTTGGACACACAATAAATTTATATATATATATATATATATATATATATATATATATATATATATATATATATATATATATAATGGGAAACAAAAATTTGGCGGAAATAATAACGTAATCTAATAGGTACTGAATGATAACGCATCATGCAAGAAACTTGCCTTTACCCGATACCACTATAGACATTGTGACCTATGCGGCTTCTCCACAATCTGGCCCAATGTGCTCAAGCTGCCCGTAAACCCTGGATGGTGTCTATGATACTTTAGGCTCAGCAAACATGAGGACCTAAACTGAAGGTCAGAGAAGCAAAGCAAAATTTTTAACCATTCTTCTCTCTGTTGCTATGGATGCGAAGGTGCCAGCAAATGATGTGTTTGAACTGTGTTTTTAATCGTGCAATACTAGAGAGCACATTTTTGCAATAATGATGTGATAGAGAGGAATGAAAGAAACCAACCTAATGAATATTTTTGTAAACTTCCACGAAGTTTCAGTTATTACGCTGATGCACACATCTGCATACCTCTACTGGGCAGTCTTGTTTCAGTTTTTTATTTGATTGTCACATAATAATTTACATGATACACTTGTTATGAAATACGGCATGTTGGGCTCCTTCAGAATTTTTGTTTTCTTACTGGAATACATATGCCTATACAGGGCATGTCTACACAGGGCAAGCTCTCAAATACATGCAAAACTGCCACGAGACTGGGCATTCGAGGTCGACATGTGTGTGCAGCGCAAAAGACGAGGACTGAAGCAAACACACAACACAGCCGCTGTCACACACAGACTCAAGGCACATTGCGGGATTCTCAGGCTTCTTTCATGCTCCTAAAACTCATTATACAGCACACATTGAGCCACAGATGTCGCAATTCCCGTGGGTTTGCGACTGATTTTATCGATGGATCGAGCATCAGCGAATCTCAGGATGCTGTCTATTCCTCGGACTTTGACTCTGATAGCGACGACGATACAAAACAGCTCTGAACATACGCGGCCACAGCCCGGCACGCCCTGCTGTAGGGCTTGCAGTTAAATATTTGCAGTGGGATACCTGTTCAAGGAAAATTTAGATTTTCTGAAGATAGTGCCAATTAGACAGTTATACATTTTGCGTATCTCATAGTTCTTGTTACATATTTTTCTTAGTAAACACAAGTGTGTCTTTACAAACTCTGTTCAATTTTACCCCACAATCTTTATTCTGGCACTGAGCTTTTTTACGACGTACATCTCGTTAATAAAAAATTTTAGCGTGAAAAGTCCATTAGTTCTGCTTTGTGTTTGTGTGTTACGTAAAATATACACTGTAGCATTTCCTTAAGAAAAAAATATGGCGTAAGCTACAAACTACACCTACTTTTCGCCTTGTATGGAGAGAGGTAAATACCAAAGCAGCTGGACAGGAAAAAATGAAAACCCGTAGCTAATACCACAGAAACGCTTAACAATTCGGAAAACATGAATCGCAGGAACGTTGAATTGCTAGACAAAATACTTAGTCACAGTTACGGCCACACTTGTCGTCTGCCTCCCACTAATGCCGGCGTTTAATCACTGCCGCGCTCACCTACCACCGCTTCAGCAAGCTTCAGTGAACGACTACGTCCTCACTGCAGATTAAAATTCTGATAAAAAATGCTGCATTGCGTGTTCCGCATTACCACTTCTTGATTAGACACTCTAACCGGTAAGCCTTCCATTGTAATAAAATATAGGTACCAAAAAATTGCTTCTCAGTCCGTTTAATGTTCACCTTTATTAGTGGAACGCGATATAACTCAAGGATCCCTGGCTGCTTTCCACGCTTCCCAGCAACTGCAGCTTATCTGACCGTAATGTTTACCTACAAACACTGCAGGCGACCGATATGCACGAAGGCGAACTTTCTGGTTCTTTTTTTTTTTCATCCCACCCTCACGATGGAGGCGAGTGCCATCTGGATGGTGTTGCAAGGGACCGCAGTAACCGCTTGTCCTCGTTTTTTCCTCTGTCCCCTGTGCCGCTTAGCAATGATCCACAAAGTCTCATGAATAACCGACTTGCCCAAACCATCACCCTCCTAATAAGACGTCGAACGGCAGCAGGTAAAAAAGTTTGTGTTTGAGGTTCCGCGTAATAAACATGTTTTCTCGTATATTCAAATTATAATTGGACGTTACCATGTGTGCACGTTGAGTGTAAATCATACTTTACGAATTTTCTGGCGCGTTTTACATTGAGAAATTCAATTATTTCAGTCACGCATAAGCGCCAGCCCAAGGGCTTACGTGGTTCGGGATCATTTTTCTCAATGCCGCCGACGCCAGATATTCTGTGACAAGGGCCGGTAACGCTTTATCATTAAAGTTAATCTCGCACGCAGAGGAAAATGGCAATAAAGCTTACCGTGAGAAACACGCAGTAGGTGTATAGCTGTGCCCAGTGCCATACTTGAACCAGACGCCTTCGACATGGACACACTAGCATGTCATCTACCCGTGCTTCCCTTATTTTATGCTGGCGCCACAATCACCCGACTCCATTGCTCTCTGTTTCTGAGCATAGCCATGCTCATAGAGTTACTATACTGACTGTGGCCATGTTAGTACAGTGGACTGTGAAACACGCTCCACTCCCAGGTTCATCCCGATGCCCGTTGATCGGGTGTCGGGATAAGAGGAAGATGAGATGACGTTGCTGGCGTAAATGTTAGCATGGTGAAGAGTGGTGTAAATTTAAGTGCGTCAAGCATAAAAGCCATCTGCTGAGAGAACAATGCACTCAGGGGGGTGGTGGGCGGAATTTGGTGCACACACGCACAGCCACGCTGCCGGCTCAGCCAGTTAAAACATAGTCATCAAGATTTGTTTCTGCTCAATGAGATATTGAGACTCAATGAGATTAATCCTCTGGAGAGAGGATTAATGCGCCACTTATAGCCCAAACAAAGACACTGCAAGTAACTGATTTTCAGTAGCCCAAATATAGCCACGTAGCCAACTCGCCCAAGTCGACGCCAAACATTTTCTTTCTCTAGCCCAATTCGGCTGTATATAGACAAACCTGGCAACACTGCAAGTTGTGCTGCTCCGCACGCAGTTCCGACTTTCGGCGTCCTCTGCGGCGCTAAGGCGCGGCTACTCCGAACAGAAAAACAGCGCGCACTCACATGGCGCGGGATATTTAGATCTGACTGCAGAAATACTTCTACCGAAATTGTTGCTTCTGCTGACAGCCTTGTTGGTCACGGCTTAGTTATTCTTTTCTCTATTAGGCTCGTCTCAGGTATGGGTGTATTTCAACACTCCCAATCTCCCGTATTCCGCTGTTATTTTTTGAAAACCCCATTTTACAACCGCAATGCCCCTTCAAACGTGGTCGGGGGTAAAATAATTGTTCTAGCGTACTTTACTTTTTCTCGGGCGAGTACTCATTTGGTCTAGGGTAAAAAATGACATGTCAATTGTTAAAACGCCCATATGGGCTCATATGTGATTACAGTGTAGGACATGTTGTTGCATTGTTGTTGACTTCCTGCCTAATAATTTTATGTGGTTCCAAAATATTCTAGCTGCAGCCTTCTTTTTTTCACGTATTTCTGAAAATCAACGTTCACTTTCACCATTTAATTTTGCGTGAACCAGTACTTGAACCATAGACTTTTTCTCCCGGTATATTTCCCATTTACTGGTTACTTCATCCTGCGGCAACTGCGTCTCCTTTGTCTGCCTGTGCTCTCGGGATGCTTTCTGTCGTTTGGCGATCGCTTCTCGTATCTCCCTGTTCCAGCAGCTTTTCGGTTTCTTTTTTTCCTTTCCAACGATTATGTTGTTTCTCTTTCCGTATTTCTTTCGTTATTGCACTGAGAAGCTCACTATATTCCCACTCTTTATTGGCCATTTGCCAAGTACTTCCTTGACTCTAGTGACTATATTTGTTATTTGTTCAGCGTTCAAATTTGGACAGGCCATTTGCACTCCTTGATCTATTTCCCAACTACAAATACCATTTTCAAGATGACGCGTTTATGGTCATTCCCTTTGCTGCTATACCCTTGCGATACCCTTTACCCTTCCGTCGATAATACCAGCTCAGCACCGCTTCTCTCTCGATCACATCACGGGTCACGCGCCTATAGGGCTCATGCCATTCGGACTGATACGTGCACATCGTCCTCTTCCTCTCTTTCGGCGCCGCATGCCTGTGACATATGACAGGCTGTGCAATCTTTTCCCGTTACGACGAGCGCCAATGATAGACGGAGCTTTGTGAGCTTCTGTTCTTACTTCTGCCGCTTCGTGCACAACTTTGCGGAAGTCGCCCGACCTATTACTCCCCTGCTGAAAGGCGACGGTTCAATTTACTGGAGTTCAGAACAAGCGACCGCATTCTGGATGCTTATCTCTTTATTGACATTTCCACCAATATTGGAGCACTTCGACCCGTCTCCTCCTACTAAAATTCGCGCTGATACCAGTGGTCATGTAATTGGCGTCATTTTGTTTCAGTGTGAGTGAGGGAACGACCGTGTGATTGTATACACAGGTCGTTTGATTTCTGCTGCCGAACGGAACTATTCTATCACCGAGCGGGAGTGCTTTGCACTTGTGAGGAAAATAGCAAAATTTGTCCCTTACTCGTACATTCCGTCATTTAAAGTCACTACAAACCACCACGCACTGTACTGGCTTTCTTCCCTAAAGGACCCAACAGCATGGCTAAGTCGCTGGGGGCTGCGATATCGCGAATACGCGTACACCATGGCTTACAAGGGCGGTCGTACACACCAGATGCCGACCTGTCTGTCAGGCCGTCCTTTCAACCCTCGGCATATTTTTACGACCGACCATTTCTGTTCCTATTTTCTCGCTGTCTGCTTCACCGACCTCGCCACCGAGCAGCACTATGAAGCCTACTTACGTGACGTCATGGACAACTCGCATCTGTGACGTCCGACCCCTTCCTTCAAATGTATCTCTTCCACTACGCACTTTGTATTGGCGTCGCATGCGCCCTCGCTTTCCACGATCTCCGAGCCACGACTCTCTCTCAGTAACAATATGTACCCACAGCTGGTCACCATGGGTTTTCTCGCACGAAGAATTGTGTTGTGTTGTTGTTGAATTGTGTTGCCGAAACCACTTTCTGATTATGAGGCACGCCGTAGTGGAGGACTCCGGAAATTTCGACCACCTGGGGTTCTTTAACGTGCACCTAAATCTAAGCACACGGGTGTTTTCGCATTTCGCCCCCATCGAAATGCGGCCGCCGTGGCCGGGATTCGATCCCGCGACCTCGTGCTCAGCAGCCTAACACCATAGCCACTGAGCAATCACGGTGGGTCCTAGTGAGTTCTTATGGAGTCAAAAGAAACTACAGAATTTCGCAATTCAGAGTCGTCTGCATAGAAACTCTACAAGAAGTCTAAATAAACACACAATAGATGTGCAATAGAGGATGTAGTGACGTTATATGTACTAAATTCCATAAAGCAATTTTTATAGAAGGTCTTTAAAACTTCTAACATAACCTCTCTATAGAACGGCTCTTCATTCGCCCTCTATAAATGTTCTATAGAGGATGTATTGAAATCGCATGCACTAAATTCTATAAAATAATGTCTGTAAAAAGTTTTTAACACTTCTAATGCGGCTTGTCTATAGACTGACTCTGCATTCATCCTTTATAAGTGGTCTATAGAGGGTCTATTTTCATCATATGCACAAGAACGTGGACGTGGTGGCACCGACCAGACGACCATGTTTATTCCTGCTCTTTTCGTTGTGCACATTGCGCTGTGGCCAAGCGGCCTCACGACCGGGCAGGCCACACATATGCACGCGAACGGAACAATACCAGAGGCTTCGGGTGACAGAGCACTGGACTACAAATCTGCGTAGACTCCGATCACAATCGACGCCCTTCAACTACGCAACGACCACGTCAGGGATGCGGTCACGTCAACTTTACCAGACACTAGGCAGTATATAAACCCGACCCATGACCCCATCCGCTTCAGTGGACTTGGTGGCACAGGCCAGACGACCATGCTTATTCCTGCTCTTTTCGTTGTGCAGATTGCGCTGTCGCCGAGCGGCCTCACCACCGGACAGGCCACACATATGCACGCAAACGGAACAATGCCAGTGGCTTCGGGTGACAAAGCACCGGACAACAAATCTGCGCAGACTCCGATCACAATCGACGCCCTTCAACTAGGCAACGACCACGTACGGATGCCGTTACCTCAACCTTATCAGGCACTTGGCAGGATATAAACCCAACCCATGACCCCGTCCGCTTCAGTGGACTTGGTGACACCGACCAGACGACCATGCTTATTCCTGTTCTTTACGATGTGCAGGTCAGTAACTACTCTGCACCCTCTATACGGGACAATGATGTAACGCTGACGGTGTTTCCAATTCCACACTTTCTCGCTGTACTGATTGTTGAGTGCTATGATGTATTTAAGCTATTGCTAATGACACTGGGCGAGAGCTTAACCCTGGTGCGACGTAAGACTCGGAATCAGATACTCGTCCTAATAACGACCTTCTGAAACAAATTCTGTAAGAACAACCTAAAACGAAAAAAAACATTAGTAGAGCTAGTAACTAACTTGAAAAAGGTTGAGCAAACAGTTGATAACACGCTAACTAGGCTTGCCGCAATTGAAAACGACATGGAACGACTGAAGTATTGCGAAGAGAAGTTAGCCGAATCTGAAAAAAAAATATGACACCATCAAAGATCAAATCCAAGATCTTGCATTGAAATTGTACGATTTCGAAAATAGTAGTCAATGGAACAATCTAATTATTTACGGCGTAACGGAAAAACCTAACGAAGACATTGTTTCACCCGGAAAGGTAGTGAGA
The DNA here is from genome assembly GCF_023375885.2 of Dermacentor andersoni. Lineage (NCBI taxonomy): Eukaryota > Metazoa > Arthropoda > Arachnida > Ixodida > Ixodidae > Dermacentor > Dermacentor andersoni. The sequence goes on from NC_092818.1 coordinate 35,902,648, forward strand.
CAAAACATTTTAAAAGAAACGCTCGGCATTGAAGTTAAAACTCTTGAAAGAACTCCCAGGATAGGTACCCGCACAAGTAACTGAGACCAAACGATCATCCTGAGATTGTTTGATTACGCCGAAAAAAAATATTATCTTGCTGCTAGAAACTGAAACGCACACTATTAACTGTTTCCGAAGATTTTTCTTAGAGAGTAAGGGAAATGCGCGCGCACTTCTGGCATTCAGCGGTAAATGAAAGGGCAAAAGTTAGGCGAACATTCTACAAATTGAGGATCGATGAAAAAGTGCATACTTGGGACCCAGTAAAGAATATTGTTACGTAGGAAGACGTAGACGAAAAGCTATGTGCAAGCATATTTACAAGGAAATACGCTGCGCTTGGCCAAGAGCCAACAGCCCGCGCTAGCTTCTAATCGTCGTCGTCGTCTTGTTACTGCTCGGCTCTTCGTCATTGGAAATACTATCCCGTAGCACTACCCCCGGCGGCAAAAGCGCCGTCCCGGAGCGACTAAAGAACGGAGTCTGAAGCAGCGCAGTAGGACTTGAGCCTACTGACGCGCACGGCATCGCTAGATGCCAGAGTAGATGACGAGGTTGAGCTCACAGGAGCAATTTCGTACGCCACAGGCGTCACCTGGCGCAGCACGCGGTAGGGCCCTGTGTATCGCGAAAGGAGCTTTTCTGAAAGTCCGACGAGAGGGCGACCACAGGAGCACGAGTGCACCAGGCGAAAACTGTACGTCACGGTGGCGGGCGTTGTACTGACGCTGCTGCGTGGTTTGCGAGTCCGTCAGTCGAGCACGGGCAAGCATGGGCGGCGAGGGCGATGGCGTCGCGCGCATACTCGGTTGTTGAGATCGCAGCAGGGAGGAGTACCGTGTCAAGGGGCAAGGTCGATTCGCGACTGTAGAGTAGATAAAATGGAGAAAATCCGGCGGTGTCGTGCCGGGAAGAATTATAAGCAAATGTGACATTAGGAAGGGCAACGTCCCAGTCGTGGTGGTCCTTCTAAACGTACTTGGACAGCACGTCGGTAAGACTACGGTTTAACCGCTCAGTCAGGCTGTTGGGTTAAAGGCGGTATGAGGTAGTGAGCTTGTGTGGAATAGAGCAGGAACGCACAATGTCGGCGATAACTTTCGAAACGAAGTTACGACCATGGTCAGTAAGCAGCTGTCACGGGGCGTCATGCAATAAAATAATGTCACGCAAGAGAAAGTCCGCGACGTCAGTGGCGCAACTGGTAGGGCGAGCCCGCGTGATAGCGTATCGGGTGGCGTAATCAGTTGCGACGGCTACCCATTTCTTCCCAGAGGATGACGTGGGAAAGGGACCGAGGAGGTCTAATCCAACACAAAAGAACGGTTCCACAGGGACGGTGATCGGCTGGAGATGACCGGAAGGTAGCACCTGAGGTGTTTTCCGACGCTGGCAGGGGTCACAGGCAGCAACATAACGTCGGACGGAGCGAGCGAGACCAGGCCAATAGAAGCGGCGGCGGACGCGGTCGTACGTGCGGGTTACCCCAAGATGTCCTGCAGTGGGTGCGTCATGCATCTCAAAGAGCACAGTCTGTCGTTGATGTTTTGGCACGACAAGAAGAAGGTCAGGGCCATCAGGGAGGAAGTTCCTTCGGTACAGAATGCCGCCCTGGAGGACATATCGGCCAACGGATGCGTCGGTAGGTGTAGAGCGCAGACGCTCGATGAGTACTGGCAGCGATAGGTCTCGGTACTGCTCATCGGCGATTTTAGCGAAGAAAGACACAGACACAGAGACACAGAGACACATGTCGTCGGCGGTACTACTGTCGGCGCCGTCAGGCTCGTCTACCGGGTAGCGAGACAGGTAGTCAGCGTCCTTGTGTAGTCGGCCAGATTTGTAGGTGACAGAGAACGAATAATCTTGGAGGCGTAAGGCCCAGCGACCAAGTCTTCCTGTAGGGTCTTTCAGTGAGTATAACCAGCAAAGCGCGTGATGGTCTGTGACAACGGAAAAGGATCGGCCATATAAGTGCCCGCCCAAACTAGGGCCAGACACTCACGCTCAGTGATGCAATAGTTGCGCTCCGCGGGCGAGAGGAGCCTGCTGGCGTAAGTGATAACACGGGCGTGGCCACGCTGGCGTTGTGCCAGAGCTGCGCCAATTCCGTGACCGCTGGCATCAGTACGGACTTCGGTAGGCGCAGAAGGATCGAAATGGGCCAGAATGGGAGGCGTTGTGAGAACGTCGATTAGAAGCGAGAATGCAGAGGCCTCGTTATCGCACCACTGGAAAGGGGTGTCTTTTATAAAAAGCTCGGTTAGTGGTCGTGCTATGGCCGCGAAATTTTTACGAAACGGCGGAAGTACGAGCAAAGGCCGGTGAAGCTGCGCACATCCCTTGAATCACTTTGGAAGAGGGAAGTGCGTAACAGCATGCATCTTGCCTGGGTCCGGTTGCACTCCGTTCGCGTCAACGAGATGTCCAGGGACGGTAATCTGGCGACGGCCGAATTGGCACTTCGATGCGTTGAGTTGCCGACCGGCCTATCGAAAAACGTCCAGGACTGCTGAGAAGCGCTCGAGGTGCGTAGTGAATGTTGGGGAGAACACTATAACGTCGTCCAAGTAGCACAGGCACGTGGACCATTTGAAACCGTGAAGAAGGGAGTCCATCATGCGTTCAAAAGTGGCAGGAGCGTTACATAGAACGAACGGCATCACTTTGAATTGATAAAGACCGTCGGGTGTTACAAAGGCAGTCTTCTCGCAGTCGAGATCGTCCACGGCAATCTGCCAATAGCCGGAGCGAAGGACAATAGAGGAGAAATAGCGAGCACCGGGGAGGCAGTCAAGGGTGTCATCAATCCGAGGTAGGGGATACACGTCCTTTTTGGTAACCCTGTTAAGGTGCCGATAATCCACGCAAAAGCGCCATGAGCCGTCCTTCTTTTTTACCAGCACAACAGGCGACGTCCATGGACTATATGATGGTTCAATAATGTTCTTGGCAAGAATTAGCCAACTTCGGTGTGAATAACTTGACGCTCAGCTGGCGATACTCGATACGGGCGGCGATGAATAGGAGGGACATCGCTGGTATTAATGCGATGTTTAACAGCTCTTGTTTGGGCCAAAAGACGATCGTTAAAGTCAAAATTATCTTGGTAGGAAATCAGAACGCGGTAGAGCGCACGAGCGTGCTCGGACGGCATGTCGGGTGCAATCATTTTCTGTAAGTTGGCGATGGTACAAGTTGCCGACTGCGACGGTAGAGGTGGATCGGCTGAATTGTCGTCTACGGAAATCGATGCTACAGAGTGATCCTCGAATGAGCAAAGTTGGGCCAGAGACATCCCGCGTGGCAGCACTTGTGTCGTCAAGCCAAAATTACTGGTACTACTAGGTACTGTGATCCCGTGTGTAAGGAGGACGTCTTGCATAGGAGCCGCGATGTAGTGAACGTCGGGGACTGGTGGGGATGACACGAAGTCAACGTAAGTCAGTGCCGAATGTGGCAAGCGAACGAAGTGGACGGAACTGAGACGAGTACTGAATTACCGCAAAAAGCAAGTCTTTCGAAACAGTCCCTTTCCACATCGAATTCGCTGAAATCCTCTAAAAACAAGAACGTTTCAAAATGACAGCCCAGTACCAAAACTCTACGAATCCTTTCCCTAAATGCCCGAAGTGTAGTAAATAAATTTGATCAATTAGAAAACCTAATCCTGTCTTATCAACCTTACATTTTAATAATTACAGAAACGTGGCTTAACCCTTGTGTACGTGATTCTGAAGTCATTCCTCCTTCATACAAACTGTTCCCTAAACACAGAGGATCAAGAGGCGGCGGTGTTGCGATAGCGAATAAAAATAATGTAAAGTACGTAGAACTTGATGGTATTCCCGACCACGAAAGTTTATGGTGCTAAATAATGTATTGTAACAAAAACATAACTGTAGGGGACGTTTATCCGCCCCCAAATGTAGCACCTGGCTTCATCGATCAGATTCACGATTACCTTTCAAAACAAACTAATTCTAGATCAAAACTCATTGTTGCCGGGGATTTTAACCTTCCAGGAATAGACTGGAACAACCGCTCGCATGACGTACGTGATGTCGCAAGTTCAGAATCACTGCCAGAGGTGGCATTTACGTTTTTACTGAACCAAATGGTAACAGATAAGACCCGTATCACTTCAACATCATCATCTTTACTTGACTTAGTTCTTATAAGTAATACATTAGAAGGATCTTCCGTGTCCATCGAGAATGGTATTTCAGACCACATAGCGCTTATTCTAACTTGTCCAATTTCAACGACGCGAAAATACAAAAAAAAAAAACACAAACTACATACTTGAAGGATTATACAAGCGCAAATGATCCTGCGGTACTAGGTTTGCTAGAATTCCAGTTTCGTTCATTTGGTGAGCTAACAAATGTTCAAGAACTCTGGACAGGTATTGCGAAGTATTGCGAAAACACCTTCATTCTAAATAAAAAAAAACGTGTTAACCGAAAACCCGTGGATAACACGTGAAATTATCCAACTAAAACGAAAAAGAAAATGACGGCGGAAAAAGGGAACCAAGTGCACCTTAGACGATCTTATCGGAACATTCAAACAAAACATATCGGAAGCAAAAGCCCGTTTCTTTGACACTACATTGCGTTCGTTTATGGCGCATGACCCTCACCAATTCTGGAGATATTTGCCAGGCGAACGAGAAATAATAACGCACATCAAAATCTCGGATCATGTTATTCAGGATCCTGAGCACATTGCTAAAGAGGTGAATAACTTCTTTCGGACAGTTTTTACGAAACATGCTACAAATGCCGCGTTAATACCTTACGAAGTCAACATACCAATGGAAGAATTAAATGTAAGTGAAAAGGACATACTGTCTCTATTGCATAAGCTCGATCTTAAAAAATCTACCGACCCCGATCGGATTTCTAACTCGTTCTTAAGTCGATACGCAAGCTGGAGATCAAAGTATCGATTTAAAATATTCACTCTTTCTCTTCAAACATCAGTGTTACCAGACGATTGGCGCAAGCCAGCAATAATTTCAATACATACATCGGGCTCGAAATTAGATTTAAATAACTACCGCCCAGTGTCATTAACAAGCTCACGCTGCAAAATAATGGAACACGTAATATTTAAGGCCATAATAACTCACCTAGAAACAAACCAACTTGTATTTAAACAACATGGTTTAAGATGAAGCCTGTCAACTATAACCCAACTAGCTGAGTTAACTCGTGTCATAGCTAACGTACTTAATAATAATGGCCAATTAGATTCAATTTTTTTAGACTTTTCAAAAGCGTTTGACGTAGTTCGGCACCAGGATTTACTCACAAAATTATCGGCTTTTGGTATTACTAATAAAATAATATCCTGGATGAACAGTTTTCGAACCAATCGTAAACAGAGCATTGCAATCGATAATCATCAGTCACAACCACTCGATGTCTACTCCGGAGTACCTCGAGGATCAGTTCTGGCACCACGTTTTTTTCTTGATGTAAATTAAGGACATCCAGTTTTCCATTAAAAAGTCAATTCAGATGCGCCTGTTTGCTGATGATTGTGTCGTGTACACAGTCGTACAGAACTCAGAAGACCAGATAGAACCTCATAATTGACTACAAACAACCTACTCTTGGTGCAACACTTCGGGCATGAAACTGAACACATCAAAAACACATTACATGCCTTTCACAAATAAGAAACTCCCGCTTAACTTTACATATTCGATCGGATGGTCAACAATAAAAAAAGCGACCAGGTAAAGTACCTAGGCATTAAACTCACGCCTAACCTTAACTGGGAGACTCACATTTCGACCATGTGTCGAAAAGCCATAGGGAAACTATCCTTTTGAAAAAGGAAACTGCGCGAAGCACCACCACACCTCAAATATAGATGCGTACAAAACACTAATGAAACCATGCCTAGAATACGCTGATATAATCTGGAGCCTTCATCAAGAATGCCCTATAATGAAAATGGAAAGCATACAAAAATCAGCACTTAGGTTTGTGTATCAAGATTACAAAAGACAGTCCAGTATCTCAGGTCTGCAAGCAAGGGCAAACCTAAAATCCCTCTCGCAGAGGGTCAATTTCGCGACTAACATTCATCTATCGATTGTACCACGCTCGTTTCCAGATAGCACGTTCTCATTACCTGCATGATCCTCCAAAACGCTCAACCAGACTAAGTCATTCCAAAACAATCTATCTTCCCCCAAATCGTGTTAATCTTCACAAGCATTGCCTTTTTCGTTCGGCCATTTCCCAGTGGAACAAGTTAACTAACCATATTGTGTGTTGCAATAACATTGACTCTTTTATTAACCGCATTCAGAGTATTGACTTGTCACCATGATTTTTTTTATCACTGCATTTCTGTACCACTCCTGCACGGGCCGTAAAGGGCATGCAGTATATTCAAATAAAAAAAGCAGTCTATAGAAGAATATTTCTAGAAAGTTTTCAGAACTTCTATTGCGACCTGTCTATAGAATGGCTCTACATCCACCCTCCATAAATGCTCTATAGAGGTCGCATTCACATCTTATATGCCAATTTTATAGAAAAATTTTTATACAACGTTTTCAGAACTTCTAATGCGGCCTCTCTATAGAATGACTCTGCATCTACCCCCCACAAACGTTCTATAGAGGTCTTATTGACATGTTATGTACAACATTCTATAGAAAAATGTTTATAGAACGTTTTCAGAACTTCTAATGCCGCCTGTCTGTAGACTGGCTCTCCCTTCCCATTCTAAAATGTACCATCATATAAAGGAACTCTTGTAAGACATTTAAAGAAGCTAAAGTGCGGCTTGTCTAAGTACTGCTCTATATTTGCCCTCTATACACATTCAACAGACGGTGTTGAATACTGTTGAATATTATATCAAAGTGTCTTTCTAAATTGGGAAGGCAACAGTGCACCCATGAAAAATTTGGTACATGAAACATAATATGAAAAAGTGGTGTACGTTGCTTAAGAGCGAATTGGACATTTGCCGTTAACGTGGCTCGACTCAGGCCTCTCACCACGGTGACGGCAAATATGTGCTGTGTCTCGGTGCGGCGGGCCCACAACACTGAGAGCGTACTGAGATATTCACACATCATAGTAAGATTCACCCACTGTAATACGTTTAGATATCTTGTTTTTAGTCCGATGTACAGAGCTGTAGCGCTATGTTCTTGTAAATTACTACTCACACACCTTTCAAGGATTAAAAAGCCTGACCCCCGTAATCACAAACGCACCTCGACTTGACCCTCCACTCGAAATGCTCCTTGAGGGTGGTTTTTCATTTCACAAATCGCCCTCCATTTGAAACGCGCCTTGAGTGAAGTAAAGCTCGAGCGCTTTATTCCAGAATCTCAAGGTAGCCCCGCAGCTACCTTGAATCGCTCCTCGAGTGAAGTAAGTGCGTAAACATGGCTCCCTTGCGAGCTGTCGCTCGCCCCGTCAGCTTTTTCCGATGGACGCCAGTTGCCTCCGTAGCTTTTCTTGGGTTAACCGTGCTGCGCATTCTCAAGGGCTAGGTTTTAGGAACTGGTGCAGTTCGTCTGGAGCGTATCGGCAACGAAATCGTTCCACTGCGGCGCCGAGACAGATCGGTCGTCCTGTCAAGAAGACTGCGAGCTAGTGCAGTGACTCTCGTCGAGCCAGTTGATGACCTGCACACGGGTATTCTCCATGCCAGTGCTCCGAAACTACTATCGGCGTCAGTGCATTCACGTGTTTCTCGCGGCTCATCGTAGAAAGCCGCATCAGTTCAAGCACGGCGCGATACATAACTGCGGCGGACTTCAAACTTGTAAAAAGAAAACAGCTACGAAGATTCCTGTTATTACTGCGTGTATTGCTTGTGTGCGTGCGTCGCTTGCGCGAGCGCCTGCAGTCGCCCCGTTGGCGCTGTTTGTACTCGGGCAGATCATCACTGTCCACGCTAATCCAAGGACCGCGAAGCACACCGCAGCAAAGCGAGCATCTCTGTAAAGGAGCAGGTGCGTTAACTTTAATTTTTGCAATTTTCTTTAATTTCAAGCGGCTAGTAGCGCTAAAGAAAATAAGAAATATACGGTCATTTCGCGCTGACCGTTTGCAGTTGGTGCAATATAAAGTCATAAGCAATAATTACGTATTCCTTGCTTCAAACCATTCAGTTTAATTAGCTTGTCACCCCTATGAAGATCCGAGCTCAACGAGGAAGTCACCAACCATGAAATGGCATTCAGAATTATACCTGCAGGTATACACAGGTTAATGTAATGTTTTGTTCGAATAAAAGAGACAGAATAACAATACCACAGAGTAGAGTTTTTGTACATCACATTATTTTTATTCCGATAAATAAAGGTTTAGCAGTGTAGTGACAGCTCCTAATACAGACAGTGCTAGCATGTGGTAGCAGATATATTTCGCACACCTTTATTGCGAACATCCCAGCTCTCTATAGGTTTCATTATATAAGTGTTAGAGCGCTGTATGTCGGTCTTGCTGCGCAAGCGGTAGACCAGCTGAAAAATTTGTTTTGCCAGTAAAAATAAATAAAGACAGTATGAGCTAATTATTGTAAAAAAATCGCGCTCTAGAACACAAAATTCTTAAACGAATGTATTATTAAGAAATGTAAACTAAACACAACGAGTAAAGTACCTAATCTAGTTTTCATGGACCTTTTTTACCGTCATTGTATGTTTATTACCAACCCCTTCCCTTATGCAGGAACCAGGTTGTCAACGCACGCACGAAGAGCAACATGCCTTTCCAACTGTGCTGTGTGTGCTGCGCTTGCATTGGTGTGCAAGTGGAGGAGAGGTCCAGTTGATTTCCTGCTGCACTATAATAGCCGTCGAAATGTTCTGCTTAAGACATCTATCACTTTTCTGACATCCTACCAGCTCAAACACCACCACTAAACGCAGTTTGACTGCATAGATTTGCCTTCATAGACACGTTGTAGCTGAAGTCATTGTATTTTTCATCCAGATGTCCTTTCTTCAGTCATATTTATTAAGACAGTATGTACCCCTTAATTATTTCTGGTCAATTCAAGTGCCAATTCTTTCTAAAACAATAAATTAACATTATTATCACCTTTTTGTACTTTGATAGTATGCAATACAGCGTGAACTCTTATCCTACAAACAGAAGCAGTAATGAAGGAGAATTAAGATAGGGGGTTAACCGAGGGGTGCGATTTTTAATAATCAAATCATGAGAAGCCAACAAGCAAAGTCACCAAAGACAACACAATTACCGTGACGTCATATTCTTGCAGTCTGAGGCTCCACCACGCAAGCTGTCCTGAACGGTCCTTCAAGCCAACAGAACGCCTGAGAGTCGCTGACGACTTTGAATGGCCTGCCATATACGTAAGGGCGGAATTTTGCGGGAGCCAAAATGATGCCGAGACATTCCTTTTCAGTCGTAGAATAATTGCCTTCCGCTTTTGAGAGCCACCGGCTAACATAAGATATCATCCGTTCAAGTCCATCTTTCCTCTAGACTAGGACCGTACCGAGGCCTAGGCCACTGGCGTCAGTGTCGATTTCGGTGTCGGCGTCCTCGTCGAAGTGTGCAAGTACTGGTGGCGACTGCAAGCATTCGTTTGAGTTTTTGAAATGCGTCAGCCTGCGGCGTTTCTCATTTGAACTCGTCATCAGATTTGATTAGATGTGTTAGTGGCTCTGCTATGCGTGAAAAGTCCTTGACAAAGCGCCTATAGTAGGCACACTTGCCAAGGAATCTGCGCACTGCATTCTTCTCGATGGGCTGTGGGAATTTTGCAATGGCAGCTGTCTTCTGCCGGTCGGGACGGACTCCAGATTTCCTGATGACATGGCCTAGAAACAGAATCTAATCGTAAGCGAACCGACACTTTTCTGGCTTCAGAGTAAGCCCTTATGATTTAGTGGCCTCTAGTACTGTCGCAAGCCGCTTAAGGTGATCGTCAAAATTTACTGCGAAGACCACGACGTCATACACGTAAACAAGACAGGTCTGCCACTTCAATCCTGCTAAAACCGTGTCCATCACGCGCTTGAACGTTGCAGGCGCCGAGTACAGTCCAAATGGCATAACCTAGAACACATAGAGGCCGTTTGGCGAGATGAAGGCGGTCTTTTCCCGATCCCGTTCATGGACTTCTATTTGCCAGTAGCCAGACTTGACGTCTAACGATGGGAAGTATTTAGCGTTTCAGAGCCGATCGAATGCGTCCTCTACCCGTGGGAGGGCGTATATGTCCTTCTTTGTGATCTTGGTCAGTCGACGATAATCGACGCAGAACCGTAGGGTTCCGTCCTTTTATGCGAAGCATACTAGCCGCACAACCACGCTCTTCCTTGCTGCGCCGCACACGGCCGCGTAGCTACCATATGACGTCATAACAGCTGCAAAGCGGACGCTTAAGCTTCGCCTTCAAGAGTGGAACGCGACAGCGTTCCCATCGACCCGCCAAAGGGTGTAAGACAATGGGCTACGGCGCAGCGACTACGCGCCCCGCATCGGACGCGGTGAGCGTCGAGCAACGCAGCGTTCGGCGCGACAGCGAAATGTGCGCCTGAGCCGACGCCGACGACACCGGCTTTTCTGCGACACGAGCTCCTTAACGCTGTCGCGTTAAAATAAAGGCTAGTATGCTTCGCATCCTGGGCTTAACCTTAGCTAAGCCACAGCCATTTTATATGCGAAGCATATTACTAGGGCTCAACCCAGCTCCTCAGGCGCGGCGGTGTCGCCTTCAATACCACGTGACACCGTGACGTCACGACAGAGTAGAAACGGGGCTCCAACTCGCGCCATCGCTCGCGGCGTCGCGGCGGTATATAAGCAGGTGCGCTTGCTTCTGCTATACACTCACGAGGTGAGATGCCTCCTGGAGACAGAGTTGCTCGATGGAATGAGAAGCGAAGGTTGCGGCGTGCTACAGAGACTGTTTCTAGGTGGCTTTGCTACGGCGCAGCGACTACGCGCCCCGCATCGGACGCGGTGAGCGTCGAGCAATGCAGCGTTCGGCGCGACAACGAAATGTGCGCCTGAGCAAGCGCCGCACGCATGAGCCGACGCCGACGACACCGGCTTTTCTGCGACACGAGCTCCTTAACGCTGTCACGTTAAAATAAAGGCTAGTATGCTTCGCATCCTGGGCTTAACCTTAGCTAAGCCACAGACAATTTTTTTTTTCTTCACTAAAACAACCGGAGACGTCCATGGGCTTTTCGACAGCTGGATGATGTCGTCGCGAAGCATTTCGTCGACTTGTAGTCCTATAGCTTCGCGTTCTCGCGTCGAAACTCGGTAAGGACTCTGGCCGAGTGGTCGAGCGCACTCTTCGGTTATTATGCGATGCTTTGCGTCTTGTGTTTGTCGAATCCATGATGACATCGTGAAGCAGTCTTTGTTTCGTCGAAGCAGAGTTCTGAGCTTTTGCTGCTTAATCACGGGGAGACTTGGATTTATGACGAAGTCTGGCTGGGAAACTACGGTCGTCGGTGTAGATGCGAGAGAATCTTAGAGGAAAAACGCACCGCTGCTTTCCAGCATTTCTTCGATGTATGCGATCGTCCTGCCCTTGTTGATGTGCTTGAATTCCTGGCTGAAGCTTGTCAGCAACACTTTCGTGTTTCCTCCGTGCAGTCGAGTGATTCCTCTTGCGACGCAAATATCACGGTCGAGCAGCAGACGTTGGTTGCCTTCGATGATGCCTTCTACGTCAGCGGGCGTTTCGGTGCCAATGTCAGCGGGCGTTCCGAAGTAACAATGCTGGAGAGAGGCGGCACGCTCACTTGATCTTCTAGCACACTGAAGGCGTGGTGACTACGAGGGCTCTCCGCCGGTATCGCTTGATATTCCGACAGCGTTAGTGAGTTTCGACTTCAGGTTGATGATTGCGCCGTGCTGGTTCAGGAACTCCATGCCAAGAATGACGTCTCGTAAACACTGTTGCAGGACAAGGATGGTAGCAGGGTAAGTCCGGTCATGAATGATAATTCTTGCCGTACAGATTCCAGTCGGCGTGATGAGGTGTCCTCCAGCGGTCTGAATTAGCGGGCCTTCCCATGCAGTCTTAACTTTCTTCAACTGGGCGGCGATGGGTCCACTCATTGCGGAGTAATCGGCCCCTGTGTCTACTAAGGCGGTGACTACGTGGCCGTCGAGAAGTCCGTTGAGGTCAGTGGTTCTTTGTGTTGCGTTACAGTTAGGCCTTGGCGTCAGATCATGGCTGCGTCGCGTTGACCTGCGGCTGGTACGTGGGTCGTCAGGTGGTCTTTCGTCGGGGTATTCTTTGTTTCCAGTCTTCGTCGGGACGGCGGCGCGTCGTTGTTATGTCGTCGAGGCAGCCTCTTCGTAGTCTTCGTAGGCGGCGGAGGATCTTCGTCAGTTCGACGAACAGCAACCGCACCTCCATCGGTTGCTGCTTTTAGTTTTCCGGATATGGACTCACGGATCGGCCCCGGGCTGGGCCAGTGCATGGACGGTGCTGCGGCGACAGGTAGCGGCCTGGTGACGGCGAACAGGAGGGTTGTCGAGGGCTCCACTGAGTAGCGGCGAGGTAGTCGGCGATGTCACGAGCGCATTTACCGGCCCTCGGGCGCGGTGCGTTGACGGCGAAGCATTGCAATCCCAGGTCGCAGTATGGGCATCGGCGGTACACACGGCCCGCTTCGCCGCAGTGGTAGCAGAGTGGGCTGTGGTCGTGGGCACGCCAAATGTCCGTCTTCCTCGCGTAGGTGCGCTGGGCGACGGGTGGTCAGGCTGGCGGCGGCGGTGGCGGACGACGGAATTGCGGCGTTACAGGGCCTTGGCGCGGTCGCGTAGGGGGACCTTGACGGCGTGCGACAGCGGCGTAGGTAATGGCTTCTGGCTGGGGCAGCGGTAATTGAGGTTGCACCTCAGGAACTCCAAGCGATCGCTGAGCCTCATCTTTCACGATGTCAACGATCCAGGCTACCTGAGGCTGCAGCGAAGGCAAGACCTAGCGCAGTTCTTCCCGCACAATGGCCCTGAAGGTCTCATGGAGATCACCGGAAACCAGTGTTTGGATGGCGCACTGAGGCGGGAGCACTAGGCGGTTATATTGCCTAGTGCGCATTTCTACAGTTTTCTCAATCGTCGTAGCCTCTGTCAGTAATTAAGCTACCGTATACGGTGGGCTTCGGTTTAGTCCGGCGAAAAGTGCTTGCTTTACGCCTCGCATCAAGAAACGCACTTTTTTGTCTTCGGACATTTCCGGGTCGCCGTGCCGGAAAAGACGGGTCATCTCTTCTGTGAAGTTGGCGATGGTCTCATTGGGTAGTTCGCCTCGGGTTTCCAGCAGAACTTCGGCCCTTTCTTTTTGGACAACGATCGTGAACGTCCTAAGAAAGTTACTGTGGAACACGTTCTATGTTGCAAGGGTAGACTCCCGGTTCTCGAACCAAGTCCTCGCGGCATCTTCCAAGGACAAGTAGACAATTCTTAGCTTATCATCAGAGGTCCAGTTGGTAACGGTCAAGATCCTTTCGAAGGTTTCGAGCCAGGTTTCCGGAACTTCCGACGCAGCTCTGTGCAAGGTGGAGGGCTCTCTGGGTTGTTGAAGTACGATGGGTGACACTGGGGCTGCCATTGTGGTTGCCTTGGCCACAATCTTCTTGGTCTCCTCAGGTAGTTGTCCCTGCTCCGGGGGCAGCTGTTGTAGACGGCGACTTGCTCGATGGTCCGGGACTACGTTGTTGCTCTCTTTGCGGTTCGGGTTTGGATCTCGGTTTGTCGGGGGCGTCCGGTACATGCACCAAAAACACTTCCACCAGATTTCACGTGGTGTTGACGGTAAAGAACACAGTAGCAATACTGTGAACGACAAAACTAACTTTTATTCGGCGAACATGTGTCCACAAAGACAGCCTACGCTTAAAGAACAACGATAGCGGCGAGCACAGTCGTTGATCTTCGAAAATGTGGTCAGCGGGTCAAGTGCGTCGGCTTTTATAGAGCAGTCCTCGAACGTTCCAGACTAATCGCTGGGACCCGCGTGCCTTCCACAAAGTTCTACACCATTCGCAGCACGCGATGAAATCAGATAACACAAGGTTCGGCGACAACAGCTAGTGGATAGAAGCATCCATAACATTCCAGAAACTTCCGATAAATGCAGGCGCGTCCCGCGCTGTGCGATAACATTTGTTAGGCGGCAAAACGTGGTCGCCCGTTAAAGATAGGCAAGTGCACGTGTCAATATAATGTCATTTATGGCTTTAAGGCCAGTGACCGAAGTTGAAATAGGTTAAATCACACTCAGCGATAGCTTTCTCAGGGTAAATTGTTCAGATATTAAAGGCCATGGTTTTGTTTACTGCACGCGGCGTAAGCAATTCAAAAGAATGAATACTGCACGTAATATATTTCTGCCCTAAGCCATAGCACACAACATGAGAATTTATATGTTTCTTCTTGTCTCGCAACATATGTATGTAGTTCGGCCCAAAATGGCACAAAACTTGCTGTAGTGGTTATTGTAGGAATCACGGAGGCTACAACGGCCGCGCAATTATAAAGACGGCGCTGGCGCTGCCAGTATTTTCCTATTCTAAGGGGGCAGTAGAATATGAAAATGCGGCGTGTTGTTATTGCTCCGTCTTCAATCGGTAGTGCGAGCTGGTGCGAGCTGCAGGCCGTGCACACTCTCAAGTTCAACAAATGGTCACAGAGGGCGAAAAAATCGACCGCGCGTCGCTGCTAGTAAAAGAACCTTAGAAGTAACACTCAAGGGATGCCCGAGTAAGTTTCAATATCTCTCGCTAGAGGCGCCGTAATAAGCTCAATAAGCCGAGCTCAACACGGGGTCAGAGCTCGGTAGCGACCACTACATCGTAGAGGTCATCATACCGGAAGAGGTCAAGGCCTCGGAGGACACCAGAAAACATAATTTTACGGATTGGGATGCCTTCCGTAGCCTGATACCAACGGAGATGGAGGAAATAGAGAACATAGAAGGATGGTCAGCCCACATCGCGGGGAAGGTCAAGGAGGCGAACAAAATCATAGAAACGGATGAGCAGGTCGACAAGGCTGACAGCCGCCTCGCGCACTTATTCGAAGCAAAGCAATCTATCCTAAACAGGTGGAAGAAGCAACTACTAAATCGGCGCCTAGGGAAGAAGGTGGCGGAGCTGAATCGGGCCATCGAAGTTCATTTTCGGCTGCTCTGCACGCAACAATGGAACGAAATCTGTAATGCTGCGGACGGGCAGATGCATTGCGGCAAAACGTGTAACTTGATGCGGCATCTGCTCGACGAGACTAAAACAAAATCACACCAACGCGACCGCCTCGCAAAGATCATTCACAGAGCAGTCAAGGAAAACGGGGAAACTGAAGTAATCAGACGCATAAACAGCAAGCACCTTCCGGTTACACCCACGGAAAGGCATCCTGAGTACAGCGGTCAAGCCAACGAGAAGCTTCACCGCGACATCAGCGTCGAGGAGGTGCGAGCGGCCCTGCACGAACTAAACAGCAAGTCGGCGGCCGGCCCAGATCACATCTCGAACAGAGCGCTCAAGAACCTCAGCGATGTGGCCATCGAAAACTTCACCGGTTACTACAACAAGTGCTAGAGTGCGGGGTCACTGCCCCAGCAGTGGAAGACTGCCAAGACCATACTCATCCCCAAACCAGGCAAGCCGCCGAACACGGACAACCTCCGGCCCGTCTCGCTCACGTCCTGCGTGGGCAAGGTGTTGGAGCACGTCCTCATGTGTAGGTGGCAAAATTACCTGGAGGATTCGGGACTATACCCCACCACGATCATCGGGTTTCGGCGTTCCCTCGGCACACAAGACGCGATGATTCTGTTGAAGAAAGGTATAATTGGCGATGACACCTTAACGAAAGACAACAAGGCCATTCTGGGGCTGGACCTGCAGAGCGCCTTCAACAAGGTGAAGCACTCTGTAATCCTAGCCCAGGTATCCAGACTCAACATGGGCGCAATATCGTACAATTATATCAAGGACTTTCTGACGGGGCGGACTACCGAGCTCTGCGCCGGCGATCTACGGCTCCAAGAGAGGAGGCTCGGCAGTGTCGGGACCCCCCAAGGCTCGGTCATCTCGCCGTTGTTATTCAACCTCGTTATGATCGGGGTGGCCAAGCGACTCTGTCACGTCGAGGGCGTCCGGCACACCATCTACGCCGATGACATCACGCTTTGGGTTCCGGGAGGCAGCGATGGTCACATTGAGAGCACGCTGCAAGAAGCCGTCGACGCGATTGAAGACGAGCTGAACGGTTCCGGTTTGATCTGCTCACCGAGCAAGTCAGAACTGCTGGTCTTACCACCGAAATACGTCAGACGTAAGAAGAGCGAAGCGAGGGATTACGAGGCCATTAAGATCGTGACGAGGAACGGCCACGTTATCACGGAGGTCGACAAAATCCGGGTGCTCGGCATGATTATAGACAAGCGACGGGGCAACGGCGAGACTATTTCCCGCCTTACAGCCAAGATGACCAACGCAATACGTCTCATCAGACGGGTTGCCAACCGCAAGGCAGGGATGAAGGAGGAAAGCTTGATTCGGCTTGTGCACTCCTTCGTAATCAGCCACGTCACCTACGTTGCAGCCTTCGACAACTGGATGCAATGTGAAAGGAATAAAATCAACGCCCTCATACGCCGAGCTTACAAGGCGGCGCTCGGACTATCCGAGTGTACGAACACCAACAAGCTCTTGAGCCTGGGGGTACACAATACGCTCGACGAAATTCCGGAAGCGCAACGGACCGCCCAGCTAGAGCGGCTCTCTATGACTGAAGCCGCCAGGCCCATACTTCAATACTTGGGCTTCACGCCTGGAGCGAAAGCGGCGAGTAGCGACGTTTCTGTCCCGGACGGAACCCGGCGCCGGATTCGGGTGGACCTCATCCTGAGAAACATGAACCCGGAGTATAACAAGGAGAAAAGAGCGGCGAGGGCCAAGGCCCTCATCGACTTTCACGCCAAGAACGAGCACGCAAGGTTCGTGGATGCGGCAGAATACCAGGGAGACTGCGCGGCATTCGTAGCTACAGTCATCGAGGCGTCGTCCGGCGCGACGAGGGCAGCAGCGAGCTTACGGGTCCGCGAGGCGTGTCAGGCGGAGGAGGTGGCCATTGCCCTGGCCATTGCCGACCCCGGGTGCCAGACGGTGTTGTGCGATTCCCGAAGTGCAGTGCGGAATCATGCAAAGGGCAAAGTGTGTGGTGAGGCTGTGCGCGTTCTGTGCTCGGCTGACCTGCAACGACATAATCGGTATGTTAGAATCAAGTGGTTCCCGGCGCACGCGGGCAACGATGCGTCCGAGAAGCACGATAACCACAACGAGACGGCACACGCAGTGGCGCGAGCGCTAACCAACCGCGCCGCTGCAACCGACCGTCCAACGTGGTGTAGTGCCAAGGACCGGATGACGGCGTTCAACGAACTTACACACTTCCACCGCCAGGCTCGAAGGACTTTCCCACCCCCGCACCCGGGGCTGAGCCGAGCGGATGCGGTGCTGTTCAGACAATTGCAAACTGGTTCTTTACCCACCCCAGTGTTAATGACTCATCTATACCCTAAATTATATGTGAGTGATGTGTGCCGCGTGTGCTAGCGGGAGAGGGCCACCCTGACGAACATCCTATGGGATTGCACCAAGTTCCCCAGTGAGGCTTCGACAAGTACGATTCCGCCGCGACTCGCGGCTGCGCCGGAATGCTACGACCACGAAAGCCAGACCTGGGCCGTCCAGCAGGTCTCGGCGGTTTTTGAAAGACAAACGCCGAGCGAAACCGACGGAACGTTGCCCCTCAGGGCGACCGACCACGGGAGTAACACGCGCTGGAGTTGAGTAGAGACCAACCGCTGAGAAGACGCCAGGGCCCGCGTCACGGCGCCATTTATTCATGGTGTCGTTCTGCAGGCGACTACATGCAGTTGTCCCTCTCTCTCGCTCTCTCTGCTACAATTGTCGAAGCATTTTTATTACATAAAAAAGAGTACAAAATTATCATTGCTAATTAGACACCGTACCATTTATTAGTAGGTTTATTGTTTTTTTCCATTATACAAGCAAATAGTGTTTACGATTATCGATCTTCCACGTGACCTCTAGTCTGGATGTAAAATTTTTACCGGTACTTTCGAGTGCACGGCGGCACGGATTCATTTGTTCGTACAGGTAGACTGGTTGCTTCTTTGTCGCTAAAGATAGTTTATTGCGCTTCAATGTCTCGCTTTATTTAACTTTGGGCAACGGGACGTGTTTGCAAGCGGATATGTAAGTTCGAAAGCTACGTCGTGAGCCATGCATCGGCATTGAAACGGGAACCGTATTCTGCGGCTGAGGACATCTGTACCGGGGAATCACTTAATATCGCTTTCTGAATCCTTATGTAATTTTGCTCTTCTTAACTTATTGGCGGAGACAAGTTAACGAATTAGATGCTGCATTATATATAAGCTGTCAGGACGCTCGGTTGCTGTTTCCGAAATAAACTTTTCGTTTCGAGGTCATCATTATACACACCTTCACGAAAGAGAAAGCGATAGGGGAATGCGCGTCACATTTTTTTTTTATCTCGTGGTAGCCGTAGCCATGGGTGACTGAGTACCCTTATCAATACATATTTTTCGAATTCACCGGCAAGTTCTTTTGTCCACACAACCGAATAACTGTTTGGTAAAAGGAAGTGAAAGTACTGAATTTATAGTATTAAGCAGTTACCCATATGATAATTCACCCATATTTCGTACCTGTTGGTTCCAAATGTTCTTGATGATCAGTTTGGTTTACCTGAGGACATTTATTTTTCTAGTAGTGAAGCGGTGCATCACGTCCATGCAGATAAAGAATGCATCCTATGTAATGAATCCTTTCATACATTTGCTTGTGAAACCAGTAGTGTCATCTCTTCTAGAGTATAAACGAGCGCACAAATGTTCTCATTTGTGATCCTAATATTTAAGCTGTTGACGTGAATTGTAGCCAGGTAGACATCAATTTATGTAGAGTAGCAATATTTATTAACCATGCTGCTAAGCACCTTGGAACAAACAGTGTACATTTGCATCTGTTCTGTAGTCACACACCATTCACACACACCACCAAAGAACACAGTAGCAGTACTGTGAAAGACAAAACTAGCTTTTATTGGGCGAACCTGTGCCCACAAAACAGGGTACACTTAAAGCACAACGATAGCGGCGAACACAGTCGGCGATCGTCGAAAATCTGATCAGCGGGTCAAGCGCATCGGCTTTTATACAACAGTCGTCGAACGTTCGAGACTAATCGTTGGGACCCGCGTGCCTTCTACAAAGTTCTACACCATTCGCGTCACGCGATGAAATCTGATAGCACAAGGTTCGGCGACAACAGACAGCCGGGTAGAAGCATCGATAACTTTCCAGAAACTTCGGATACATGCAGGCGCGTCCCGCGCTGTGCGATTACATTTGTTAGGCGGCGAAACGTGGTCGCCCGATAAAGATAAGTACACGTGTCAATATGTCAGACTTTTTCGCATTTCATATTGCAATATTGCGCTAATTCAGTTTCTGATGCAGCAAAAATTTCTATTCCAGCCATGCAATAATGAGGACGGCACCAGTTATAAGCAACACAGCCCATGCACTAAGTAGAAGCTGCTGCCTGCTACAACAAGGTCACTGTGTGGACTTTGGCTGCTACTACAAGGTAAACAACACGTGGTTCAGAAAAATGTGTATTTGATGCATGCAGCGTTGGCTTGCTAGTCTTCAGATAAGTTCCATTTTTGTAGCAAATATTATGAACGTTTGTTCGTATTTACAGTTCAGCGTAATTGGTTCGAAAATAAAAAAAACAGTACATGAGTTTGGATAATATCTGCTGTATCTCATGTCACTGTTCCGCCCCAACAAAGTCTTTGCCAAGCACATCTTTGTCGTCATGGGAGTCCCCATCTACACCAACAGGAAGAGGCTAGAGCCAAATTCTCAAGCCTTTATACCACTAAGTTCCAGAAGTATTGGGATGAGTTATCCAGTCTACAGACGACTCTATCAAGACTGAAAAAGAGCCTCTGCCATCATTCCAGCAGCACGGATATCGGCCAAGTCGTCCAGGTATATCAACAGCAAATAATCGGTGTCTTTAGATGTACCTGCAACCTCTGAACAAGCACAGACGACGCTGGCCAAACGTGTTCCGTCAGGTTGCCCTTCCATTTATGCCACGTTTAATTTTGTTTCAATGAATGCAAGCTTTTTCATTCCACATCTTTGTTAGAGCTCATTCCTCTTCCTCATCCAAACATTAAACGTCAACCGATTCTTTGCTCATACTTAACACGAGTCACTGTCTAGTAGCATAACATATCTGTAGCAGTATTTTATAGTGTACATTGCCATGTGCAATTCCTCTCCTGAAATAACTGACGCGGTATTGGCGTGTGTCTTGCATTTACATTAGGACCGTGTGCTATGTAGCATTAAGCTTTTCCTAATGTTTCTGGCTTTCAGTACTTGCAAGGTTGATTGGTTTCTTTGTTGAATGCAAGCTTTCTCATTCCCATATTTAATTCCTAGTCTCGTTCAGGATTGCTATCCTTGCTCGACAGCCTGTATTTTTTCCGCAGACCTACATTGAAGTGATTCATCGTGGAATCTTGTTTCACTGCTGTCCGAGTTGGCCCTCGTCACTGTGTTACCTTCCTCGTATGTGAGAGCCTGGTCAGTTGCATTGACACACAGTCTCTCGAGGCAAGCACCTGCTCATGCTGTCCGCACAGCGAAAAAGTCTCTGAATTTACACGCACCGTCATTGGTGCTACCCGTTCCGTCCTTTCCTGCTACTGCCATGTGCAAGCTTTGCTTGTGGCCTTCTTCGGCCACGATTTGGCGTCAATTTAGGCTATCATACGTGATTACATTGTCCAAAGTGTATGAATTCATATCAACATGGTTGGAAAGGCGTTCAAAAGTGCCTGCAAAATGGTGATGCTCACATAACGGACCGTGCCCATATTCAGAGAATGTGGGGCACCAAGTGTGAGTTACACATTAGTAACGCGCTAAAGAACAAAATGAAATGTGGACGTTGGAAAGGAGGTAACGCTGAAATGCCAGGTACTCCACGTCGCTATATTGACTGCGGCAGCAGATGCTTGCGTCACCCGACTGTTTCGCAATACAAGGGGCTCACCTTCTGTGGCGACTGTCAGAGCAAACAGGTAGGGCACATGGATCAATCTGCTTGCGCTGCTGGTTGTCGCTTGTTATCAGACCACAATGTGTGAGACGAAGGCAAGCACAATGCCTGCAGTCGGACGGTTGAATGTGTCATAAGCGACCCGTGTGGGTGTATGCTCACTGTTGTCATGTGGATCGTAGCCGATGTGTAGTGTATAGTGCCAATGCGTTATGTTAGAGGTATGCTGAAGTGATTTGGCTGCACAGTCTTATTTCATTGCTGTACCACTTGGTCATCGTTGCCATGTTACATTGTTCGGATGTGGCGGCCTGGTTAATTGCATTGGGCAACCGCCTTTCAAGGTAAGCACCTGCTCCTGCAGTCCGCACAGCAACATCAACTCCCTGTTTACACGCACCGTGATTTATGCTCTCTGTTCCGTCCTATCCTACTGCTGCCGTGTGCTTATTTTGCTTGTGGCCTTCCTCAGCCATGATTTGGCGTCAACGGAGACTATTATACGTGATTACAGAGTCCAAAGTGCATCAGGTTGATATCCACATGGGTGGAAAGGCCTGCAAATGTGCCTGCAAAATGGTGACTCACACAAAACAGACCATGTCCATATTGAGAGCAGGTGGTGCACCAAGTGTGAGCAATGCATTAGAGGCCACCGAAAGAACAGAAAGAAACGTGCAGGTTGGAAAGGAGGTACGCTGCAATGCCGGGTAGGCCATGTCGCTTTGTTGGCTGTGGCAGCAGATGCGTGCATCACCCAAACGATTAGCAACGCAACTTAGAGCGAATGTCGATGCAAACAGGTGGGACATTCTCCAATCTGCTTGCGCCAATTGTCGCCGTTCGTTACTAGGCCGTCATGTGCGACGAAGGCACAGCACTGTGTCTGAAGTCAGATAGCTGAATGTGCTGTATGCGACCCGCAGTGCGTGAATGTTCACTGTTATCAGGTGAATCTTAGCCAATGTACAGTGTATTGTCTCAACCTTATGCGTTGATTGAATGCCGAGTCTCATTTGATAATATTCACCGTGTTGTTTCTTGGATGTGGCGACCTGGTCAGCTGCATTGGGGAATAGTATCACGAAGTAAGCATCTTCTCCTGAGCTCTACAGAGCGACAATTACTATCAATTTACACACCCCGTAATTGGTGCTCCCCATTCAACCTTTCCTACTGCAGCAGTGGGCAAATTATGCTTGTAGGTTTTCATCGGCCGTGATGTGGCGTGAAAGGAGACCAGCATACGTAATTACATGATCCGAAGTATATGAATGTGATAGCCACATAGGTGGAAAGGCCTGCAAAAGTGGCTGCAAGATGGTGATGCCCACAAAACCGACCATGCCCATATTGAGAATGTGGGGCACCAAGTGTGAGTTACACATTAACGGCAAGCGAAAAAACAAGAATAAGCGTGCAGGTTGGAGAGGAGGTAACGCTAAAATGCCGGGTAGTCCACGTCGCTCTGTTGGCTGTGGCAGCAGATACCTGCGTCACCTGATTGCTTCGCAATGCAACTTACGGCGACTGTCGATGCAAACAACTAGGGCAATGTTCAATTTGCTTGCGCTGCTGATTGTTGGTCGTTATCAGACCGCCATGTGCGATGATATAGGCGAGCTTCTCAGTGCATCTCGAAATGCAAATTTTATTTCTGCTCTCGTACGGCACACTGTTTTCTTCTGCCAATAGAGTCGCACGTCCTGTTCACTCACTTGTGGATTGTTTGTATGGGCGCCAGTAGAGGCTCTATAGTCTCCTGGCAATTAGAACACGGCAGCCTAGGCATTGAGGCATGCCGCTTAGGCAGCCGTGCGAGAACAGCGCGTACCAGCGCATGCCACCGACGAAAAGCGGTAATATTAGATTTTGCTCTAAAAAACAACTTCCGCTTCCTTGTTGAGCAACGCCATCTGGCGTCCGCCCCGCTAAGTCCCATGCGCTGCGATTGCTTATTTTCATACCACTGCGGAAGGTACAGTTTCCCTTCTTTAAAGTCGGTTCTTTATTCTATAAAGCTGCTTCGATGTGTTTGTTTGATCGTGTGTTATTAGGTTTGCTGTAAAGAAATTAGACTTAGTTCGCATGCACGAAACTGTCAGAAGATGGTTTGCGTCTCGCTGTAAACACGCCGCATGCGTGGCACGCCAGCTATGTATACACTAACGATTTTCATGCTGTTGAGCGCGTTCCCTTTGTTTCCGCTGGTCGTCGTGGAAAGTTTGGTGGGCATCGCAAAGAAGTAATACGTATTATTAGCTTGCCTCAGCTCGTCCAATACCCAGCGGCATGTATGCTGCGAGTAACATCGTGGACGCAGCACTGGAAGCTTGGACAGCGCCTTTCGAGCTCGTCGTACTGTTCAAACGGTAAGCAATCGTGCTCACCAACTACACGTGTGTTCATCCGTGTTTTGTGTGCTTCCTGTGTGTCTATAGAGTGCCTTGCGAACGTAGCAAGTGGAACACTCACGACAGCAGTGAAACCTGTGCTGATGCTTGCTTCGCGGTGGTTGTCAGCATTGTGTACACAACTCTGTTGCCACAGTGCGGAATTGATAATCCTGACAAGCGTTTCCTTCCGCTGAGAAAAGTTTCGGAAATCGCGGTCACCTTGTGCAGCTGTGCGTGAGCTCCCGCTTGTCTCCTAAACTTGCACAGTAACTACCGGTCTACCTCTTCACGGATTCTTTCTTTAATGACGTTTCCTCGCTTACAAATGCTTCAACGTCGTGCACAATCTCTGCTAACGAGATTTTAAATTAACAAACAGTTGTAGGAAAAAAATGTGAGCCAATCACAGCTTGTACAAGTACAGCTTTATTTTCTAAACAAGATGTGTTGTCATACCTTTGACTTAACTAAACGTGACAGGGGAAAGTTGCTGAAACTAAGTATTCGAAGAAACAAAATGATTACATTGAAATCTGCTGCTGCGGCATGACCAAAATTTTATTTAAACAAGAGGTCCCTATAATTATGACATTCGATGATTTCAAGCATTTGTTCTCTTTCAGCATTAGTGCAGACATTGTTTTCATGACTCTTTTAGGTGCTGATTTATTGTGTCACTGCTAAAGGTTAACATAGAAATGATGTTGTAATCATTAAAACTTCTTTCTGGGCGAGTTGGTGCATACTTGACATGAAAACTGTTTACAGCGCAAACGCATGCAACCACAAAGTATAAGGGACAGGACACAAGTTCAGCGCTTGTGTCCTGTCCCTTATACTTTGTGGTTGCATGCGTTTGCGCTGTAAACAGTTTTCATGTTGTAATCATATCCAGCTTTTCTGGACACGTACAACTAGCGACGCAAGTGGCCCCAGCACGACGCTAGCCCGTTTGCAATGGAACGAGCGGGTTTTTCGCGAATGACAAAAGCTGAGGGTTGACTATTGTAAAAGGCAGGTGACAGACATGTTCTTGAAGACAATCCAAAAGATCCAAATGCAGTGATCATGCTGTGGCGAGCAAGAATTCGGTTACCATAGCACTTAAAGATTCTCCAATGGAAGCCTAGGGAAACGACGAAAATGTGTGATCAATTTTCGAGACAAAAACGGGAGCTCTGATAAAACTACGGCGTCTATCGTAAAAGTCACTGCAGCGTATGTAGTCTGGGGACTCAACTTTTAGTTGACCTCTATCTCGTCTCTCTACACATGGCGTAACACTGATACAGAAAGCAATTTTTGAAACACACTCGTGCAAGTTTACGCGGTGTCTATAAAAACCCGAGGATATCACACGGCGAAACGTTGAAAGCCGTGGCCGATTCGTTTATTTGCTCGCACGTATCGTTGCCCGTCATCCTGGCAGTGGTTCGATGCCGCGCTACGTGATACTTCCTTTGTTTTGTAACGCCACGTAGGACTCAGTTCGTCAGTCTTCCACCAGATGACCCTGACACAAAATTCAAGATTTGGTTCCAGTTTTGGTGTTTTGAGGAGGGCTCTTCAAATATTATACTATCTACTTTTGCTTCCTAAAACGTACTAACGGGTTGCTTATTTGTTAAGTCATCGCTTTATTATCAGATTTTATTCCTTGGACAACATAATAACAAGCATGCGCATCCCAGTTGAAAAAGACAACAGGAATTCTTGTCGCAACTACAGAAATTTCTATTGCACGACAGAATTTCCTGATGTTTCGGTAGCTTCGAAAGACATTTCTAACGCTACGACAGAAATTCGGATGTCGCAACAGAAACATTCTGTCGTGAAGACCAAGAATTCTGAAGTCGCAACAGGAACATTCTGTCACCACAACAAGAGTTGTGAAGTCGTGACAACAGATTTCTATCGTGACAGCTATTCTGCCGTTACGACAGAAATTCTGTCGTCGCAACAGAAAGATCCTGTCGCGACGACGAAGAGTTCTGAAGTCGCAACAGAAACGTTCTGTCGGGACAACATGTTCTGTAGTCACAACAACAGCTTTCTATCGTCCACTTTGATGTTATGACAGCAATTCTGACGTCGCAACTGAAACGTTCGGTCGCGACGGCCAAGAGTTCTGTAGTCGCAACAGAAACGTTCTGTCGCGACAACAAGGGTTTATGAAGTCGCAACTTCTTTTTATCGCAACAGCGATTGTGACGTCGCAACCGGAACTCTCTGTCGGGACTACACAGAAATGTGCCACTTTCTGTCGCAGCGACAGAAGCGCTTTCCGTCGCAACGCTTTAAAATTGTATGTCAATTTCGCATCGTCGGAGCACACTGTACCTTTCTCTTGCGCAGTATTCAATCGTGCCTCCCTGAAGTCGGCAATGCTGAAAACACCGACACCGGTATTAAAGTCTGCGTGGCCAATTGTTATAATTGTGCCGTGACGACGAGGCACAAGCAATGCCATACCGGCCTCATCAAAATCATACCACCTGCAGGAATGGCTGCGTATCTGTTTTGCTTTATTTGGTAAGATGTGGCACACAGGCCTGTTGACTTGCATGTGCCGTTACACTAACACATTAGTTTAGTTTCCCAGAAATATTGCATAAGGTTTTGTGAAGCGAGAAGGAACTCTTGGGTTGTTCCACAAAGTTGAGTGAAAAGCTGACTGGCTCGGGTCTCATTATTCTGGTACAGCGCTGCCGTGAGAAGCCAGCATGCTGTCAGAAAGAACACTCATCCACGAATGTTTATGTAGCTATTTGCATTGAACACGCGAATTATCTGCGCACCCAAAAATGTAAAGAGTGAGAGACAACTGTCGAAATCAGCAGTAACAACTCTAACAGTCAGCGTTGTCTATATCTGAATTCCTGATTTACTATGAATATCGGACAGCAAAATCGATTTCTAGCACTACATGATGTACCTGTCGATGGTAAGAACACTTTTGCTCTTCTAGAGGTGCGGCAGTTGACGCGGTGGAGTGATAGCTGATCTTAGCTCTTAATATGCAAATGTAAACATCAGCGCAGACAGAGATTCGTACTATTGACATGGCCAAAATGTACACCCAAAGGTATGTTCGGAGTGGTACAGTCTACTTCCGGCCACCGAGCGTGACGGACGTACGATGACGGGCTCCGTCGGAGCGGCTACAGCGGCCATGCCTGGTCGCGGAAACAGGGCTATTGCATCGGACAACGAATACCAGGTCGTACTGCCTACTTTGCCTACAGGTCGTGTTGCCTTAAACACCGTTTTCCTGCACGGGGACATCAGTGCATGCCCATGCCGAGTGGAAGATTTTAGTGATGCGCTCGCTCCACTTTCGCTCCTGCCGGAAGTTATCGCCTTAGGCGCGTACCGCAAGAGTCATGTGTGGGTGGTTAGATTCAAGGATGCCGACGCCGCGAAGAAGATTCTCAACATCTGCGAGTTCAAAGTGAAAAATGTGAGATGTCCCGTGATCGACCCTGCAAACCGGGATGTTCGAATGAAGCTGCACTGAGTCTTTCGCATCGCACCAGACGAGGACGTGCGCCTTGCCTTCTCGCCATTTGGGAAGGTAACGGACGTCTCAAGAGAGCTGTGGCGCGCGCACGGCGTGCCTGATAAGGGGTCAACTACGAGGATGGTGACCTTGAAGTTGAACACTGGCGTGAAGCTTGACGACTTCCCGCACAAGGTGAACGTAGCTGGAGAGCTGGCGCTTGTTGTCGTATCGGGCAGGCCACCCCTGTGCCTTCGCTGCCGTGGCACAGGTCATATTCGGCGTGACTGTCAAATTCCACGGTGTGGTTTGAGCCGTCGCTATGGACACGACGAGGGCCAGTGCACACGGACGTACGCCTGCGTTGCCGGGCCAGTGAGCAGTGATGAGACGTCAGCACTTCTCATGGATGAGGCCGATGCGGAGGAGGCATCGAAAGAAGCTAGCGCACCAGCGGTGCAGGAGACCACGTCGGCTGCTCCTCGGGCGCATCAGTTGGACGCGCAATCCAAGGCTCGTGCATCTCCTGGGCAGACGCTTCAACCTTCAGCACAGGACGCCGAGGCGGCGTCAAGGAACGCCGCGGAAACGCCTGACACGACATGACATGGGCTCCGCCAACCGCTGGCGGAGCCCATGGGCTTTTCTCCTGAAGGGTCCAACCACATGGCGGGAAAACGGTCACACGATGATGCCGTGAGCAAGGCGTCACAACTGGATGAAATAGACGGTGATGAGCCTCCTTTTAAAGCAGCAGGTATGAGGCGAGCCTCCTGGAAACTATGGCCGAACATTCCAGCCGAATCATGGCAGGTGGGGAAACCGCCTCCGTAGCTTCGTGTTGTAGATCCCGAAATGGGGTATGGGGGCTTGCGATGTTGTCTTGAGGGTAGACAACATAAGATATGATGATGATGATGATGATGATGATATGTAGTGTTTATTGGCGCAAGGGCCAAGTGTGGCCAAAGAGCGCCAAGACAGTGGTGATGAGTTTGCAATGTAGTTATGGCATCGATGGGGATAATGTAAAGTGGCTGTATAGGGGCCTTAAAAATAGTCGCTCTAGAGTGCGTAAAATCTATCTGCAATAAGAATATGTCGATGACAATGACGTGTTCTATGTGCAATAAAATCCATCGTGAAAAGAGTGATGCAAAATAGAAAATATATAAGCTGGTAAAATCACTTGGAGCACTGCTGCCTCGCCAGAGCCCTTGACACGCAAGGGACGAGAGGCATGTGCTATACGGAAAAACTATCACAGCGCTATCCTCTATAGAGAGGAGGTGCTGCGAACGTATGGGCTAATTACATGTAATACAACATCTTTCAGGAAACCTAGGACTGCGTTAGTGTCAAAGAGCGGTTCTGCTCCGAGTAACATAACAGGATGGAGGGGGATATGCTGCCGGTATGCTAAGGGAAAATGTTTCTTTCTGTCATGTTCGGCTTCCCGACACCCCAGGAGGACGTGGAGGACGGTCAGCCTTTCCCCGCATCTACCACAGGTTGGAGGCTCGTTTCCCGTGAGCAAAAAGTTATGTGTGCCAAAAGTGTGTCCTATTCTTAGCCGGCAGAGTAGGACATCTGTCCGACGTGATTTTGTTGCAGAAGGCCAGAACCCTAATAGTGGCTTTATTACGTGCAGTTTATTATTTGTTTCCATGTCCCACGAGCGTTGCCAGTAGTTCCGCAGTTTTCTGCGCAAGTAGGGCCTCAGATCTGTGACAAGGACTGCTGCGGTAGGATTTACAGAATACGATGCTATTGATGTGGCCATCTGGTCCGCCAGAGCATTGCCTTCGATGCCCCTATGACCCGGCACCCAGCATATGGTGACATGCTGGTTACATATATACGTTTTACATAGGACGGAATAGAGTTCATTGATTACTGGGTTTTTGTGCTTAGAAAATGACATTAGGGCCTTCACAGCACTTAGTGAGTCCGTATATATAACTGATTTCTCGAGTTTTGATTTCTTTATATACTTTACAGCCGACAACAGTGCGTAGGCCTCAGCCGTAAAGATGCTTGTTTCAGGATGCAGTACATCGGATTCCGAGAAGAATGGGCCGACGGCTGCATAGGACACCCCCTCGGGTGACTTCGATGCGTCTGTGTAGAACTCCGTGCAGGAGTGTTTGTATTGGAGTTCCCGGAAATGCATTTGTATTTCAATCTATGGAGCGTGTTTTGTAACTTGCATGAAAGATATATCGCATTCTATGTGCTGCCACTCCCAAGGAGGTAGCAGCTTGGCTGGCTGCATTAGGCGGGGCTCGAGGAGTGGGACATGCATTTCATCACTAAGCTCCCTCACACGCATCGAAAAAGGCCGTCTTACGGAAGGACGATTATGAAAGAGCGTAGCATATGTCATATCGTTAATGGTATTAAAACATGGGTGTTGAGGATTAGAGTGGACTTTCAGGAAATATGTTTGGCTGATGTATGTTCTCTGCAGATGTAGTGACCACTCATTTGATTCTGCATATAAACTTTCTATTGGACTTTTTCTGAAAGCTCCAGTGGCCAGTCGAATTCCTAGATGGTGGACCGGATCTAGCATCTTTAGCGCGCTCGGGGCTGCAGAATGATAGATCACGGCACCGTAGTCCAACCGCGATCGGATGAGGCTCTTGTAAAGATTCATTAAACATTTCCTGTCGCTGCCCCAGGCTGTGTGGGATAACACTTTAAGTAAGTTCATTGTTCTTAAGCATTTGACCTTGAGGTACTTTATGTGTGGAATGAAAGTTAATTTCGAATCAAGTATGATGCCTAAGAACTTGTGTTCTTTGTTCACAGGAATTCGCTGACCATACATTTCGATACTGGGTTCTGCAATGAGTCCTCTCTTTCTTGTGAAAAGCACACAAGAACTTTTGTTGGGGTTGACTTTAAATCCGTTTTCTTCTGCCCATTTGGACACTTTGTTCAAGCCCTGTTGAACTTGCCTCTCACATACTCTAAGGTTGCAGGATTTGAATCCTATCTGTATGTCGTCTACGTAAACAGAATAAAAAATGGCTGGCGGTAACGAGGCACGAAGGGTGTTCATTTTCACGATGAAGAGCGTGCAGCTAAGTACACCTCCTTGAGGTACACCAGTTTCCTGTATAAAAGGTCGCGACAATACATTGCCGACTTTCACGCGAAATGTACGGTTGGACAAATAGCTTTCTATTAGGACGAGCATATTGCCACGGATGCCAATTCCCGACAAGTCTCTCAATATTCCATAGCGCCACGTAGTGTCGTACGCCTTCTCCATATCGAGGAATACGGATAGGAAATATTGTTTATGTAGAAAGGCGTCGCGAATGTTTCCCTCAATGCGCACAAGGTGATCGGTTGTGGACCGCCCTTCTCTGAAGCCACACTGAAAGGGATCGAGGATATTGTTGAGTTCAAGGTAATGTACAAGTCTGCGGTTAACCATTTTTTCAAAAAGCTTACAAAGACAATTTGTAAGAGCTATCGGACGGTAACTTGCCGCCAAGGAAGGGTCCTTGCCCTGTTTAAGGACAGGGACCACAATCGCTTCTTTCCATGTGGATGGGAGGTTTCCCGCAGCCCAAATAGCGTTGAAAAGCGTGAGTAGTGTAAGTTTGGTGTCAGCGTGTAAGTTTCTGATCATTTCGTACATGACCCTATCAGGTCCCGGCGCAGAGCCCCTGCATGTGGTCAAGGCAGCTCTCAACTCAGCAATATTGAAAGGCCGGTTATAAGGTTCATTCTGCCTGGATTTTCGTATTATGGGCTTACATTCTTCTATTTGTTTGTATTTCAAAAATGATTGCGAATAATGGTTTGAACTCCACACGCTCTCGAAGTGTTCCCCAAGTGAATCTGCCTGATCTTTTATTGTTTCACCTTGTGTGTTTACCAAAGGAAGTGAATATGTTTGGCGCCCTTTTATCCTATTAAACCGGTTCCAGACTTTGGCCTCATCTGTATACGAGTTGATACCGGATAAAAACGTCGGCCAACTCTCCCTTCTAGCCTGTCGGCGTGTTCGCCTGCCTTGCGATTTCACTTTCTTAAAGTTAAACAGATTCTCCGCAGTGGGAGAGGCGCGTAGCAATCCCCACGCTTTGTTCTGTTTCTTACGAGCGATCCTACAGTCCTCGTTCCACCACGGGACACGCCGTTTGCATGCCAAGCCATTTACTTGTGATATACATTTAGTTGCGGCATCTATTAAGAAGGCTGTAAAGTATTCCACGGCAGCATCAATTCCTAACGAGGACATCTCATCCCATGAAATATTACTGAGAGTTCGGAATTTCTCCCAGTCAGCTGTATCAATCTTCCACTTGGGAGCCTGTGGTGGATATTCGTTTTCTTTAGGTGTTCTTAATAGTATGGGGAAGTGGTCGCTTCCGTAAGGATTGTTTATAACTTCCCATGCGAGTTCAGGAAAAATAGAAGGAGAAACTATGCTGAGATCAATTGAAGAAAAGGTTTTGTTGGCAAGACAGTAATATGTGGGTGCCTTCTTATTAAGCAGACACGCACCGGAAGACAAAAGGAGCTGTTCAACGAGACGACCTCGCGCATCGATACGAGAGTCGCCCCATAGGGAGTTGTGCGCATTGAAATCGCCAAGAACAACATAAGGTTCTGGCAATTGATCTATAAAGGATTGGAATTCATGTTTCGTTAATTTGTAGTGTGGCGGTACGTAAAGGGAGCAAATGGTGACGAGTTTATTTAGAAGAACAGCTCGAACCGCCACAGCTTCAAGGGGCATTTGTAGCTGTAAACGCTGACAGGAAATACTTTTATGAATCAAAACGCAACACCGCCTGATGATACGACAGCGTCATCGCGATCTTTGCGAAACTTGACATACGGTCGGAGAAAGTTTGTATGGTGTGGTTTTAGGTGTGTTTCCTGTAGACACAGCACTGTTGGATTGTGTTTTTGGATAAGCTCTTGCACATGACACGACTTCGGAGAACGCCACCCAACCGCTGGCGGAGCCCATGGGCTTTTCTCCTGAAGGGTCCAACCACATGGCGGGAAAACGGTCACACGATGATGCCGTGATCAAGGCGTCACAACTGGATGAAATAGACGGTGATGAGCCTCCTTTTAAAGCAGCAGGTATGAGGCGAGCCTCCTGGAAAGTACGGCCGAACATGGCAGGCGGGGAAACCGCCTCCGTAGCTTCGTGCTGTAGATCCCGAAATGGGGTATGGGGGCTTGCGATGTTGTCGTGAGGGTAGACAACATAAGATAGGGTTTCTTTTCTCTCGATATGGTGATCCACCTTCCTGAAGCACTACGCGTAGCGACTCTGAATGTACGAGGTCTTGCAGCAAGGAGACAGTGTCAAATTAGTCGCCTTCTCTTAGAAAACAATCTACACGTGGTGGCAATCCAAGAAACCAAAATTGATAGCCAGGAAGCGACCGATCGAATGGTGTCCACTTTCCGCCAGCATTACGGTGTTTGTGTGTCATTCTGCTGGTTCCTCTGGTGGCTGTGCCCTTTTCATCCGCAATAGTGTTGGTGTAACTGTACAATCGCTCTTTTCGTGCCAAAGTGGACGCCTCCTGGTTGTCGATTTTTTGGTCATTGGCAATTTTCGTGTCATTTGTGCTTATGTTCCAAGTGTAGAGGCAGAGGGAAAACAGTTTTTTGAGCATTTTCAGATTTAGCGTGATTCTAAAAAGTACTAGTTTTGCTGGGTGACTTCAATTCTGTTTGTGTTTGGTAGACCGTGCAAAAGGTTTGCCAGTGCGAGATAAGAGTGTGGAGGTCTTGAATGTTGTAGTTCACGACCATAACCTAGAAGATATCGGAAGTGTTGTCACAAATAGTACGCGTCCGCAATTCATACATTTTCAAGGCTAGAGTCATGCACGATTGGACAGGCTGCACGTGTCGCTTGAACTTGTGCCGCTATGCACATCGTACGAGGTAAAGCCAGTGTCTTTCAGTAACCACTGTCTAGTTATTGCAACCTTTGGTAAAAAAAGAATCCAAAAAGTACTTCAAGTGAGAGCTTTCGAAACTTAATGCGAAATTGATGGAGGATCAGGGTTTCTTTGAGGATGTAGATGAGAAGCTAAAGCTACTCGCAGTGCAATCTTTAAGTATTGGTGTAGAGTGGGGGGAGTTTAAGCAATTAGTAAAAATGAAAACCATCGAAAGAAGTAGCACATTGCGTTATGACGACAAACGAAATGTAACACTGCTTCGTGAGCAACTTGAATTTGTTACGGGTATAGAATGCTCCCAACCAGGTACATACACCAACGAATTAAGGAACATAAAAATTCAGTTGGAG
Source organism: Dermacentor andersoni (assembly GCF_023375885.2). Lineage (NCBI taxonomy): Eukaryota > Metazoa > Arthropoda > Arachnida > Ixodida > Ixodidae > Dermacentor > Dermacentor andersoni. The sequence continues at coordinate 35,936,088 of NC_092818.1, forward strand.
AGAATTGATGCAGAAGAGTACAGAGCGGCGGTTATTCGTGCACGGGCCGACAAGCTGCGGGCCGGTGAAACGCCCACAAAACTTGCGTTATCGGACGTAAAATGATACGCTTGCAATAAAGAAATGCGGCGAATAAGAAGCGGGAATAACGTTTCGGAGGACTGCAATATAATCTATCGCGTCGTCGCTGATAATTTCAAAGAATTACTCAGTCAACCGCGCACCATTATAGGGGGCTTTAAAGCGGAATTTCTGTTGTTAGTACTAAAGCTGGATGAAGAAGAAAGAACGCGTCTTCAACAGCCAATTTCCACGAAAGAAATAGAGGATGCAATAGATGCACTCCCTGTTGGCAAAGCACCCGGACCTGATGGCCTAGGAGTAGCATTTTATATAACATTTAAAGCAATTATAGCCCAGATTCTACTCAGTTATCGCCGAATCAGCAAAAACATATACCATTGTCCTTCACAACTTCGCACATCATTCTCATTCCATAAACTGAGGCGCCTGAAAAACGTCAGTTGGTGGGGTCTTATCGCCCGATAGGCCTTACCAACGTCGAATATAAGATATTTATGAAGGTGTTGGCCAAACGATTGCAGGGTGTGATAACGAGTCTGGTTGGCACGCATCAGACCTGTGGTATAAAGGGTAGAAGCATCGCCACGAACCTACACGTAGCTCGAAATGTGCTAGAATGTTGTGATGTATTTGGCGATCGAGTGGCTATGATGCAACTAGATCTCGCTAAAGCCTTCGACCGTGTTTCCCACGATGTTCTCTTCGCCATATTAGAACACTCCAACGTAGGAAGCGTAATAACAGACGGTGCCAGGATGGCGCATGCGAACTGCTCAACTCGGGTCATTGTAAACAGGGACCTGACAGACAGCGTGCAAGTGCTGCCTTCTGTGAGGCAGGGATGTCCGCTGTCGCCCCTGCTATTTTCGGCTTACCTTGAGCCTTTGTGTAAGGCCATACAAAACAATGAGCGGATAACTGGCTTTAGGTTACAGTGAACACAGGTGAAAATATTGGCGTATGCCGATGACATCGCCATATTCTGTTCAAATAGAAATAGTATTAGTGAGGCCGTGGCGGTAGTTGAATCCTTCTGCAAGTGCACCGGGGCCAAATAAACTGGGAGAAGGGATGGGTTTTGGCATGGTGAATGGGAAGATACGCCCGACTACTTCACTCGACTTCTGTGGTCATCCACTGCAACAACCTACCTAGGCGTGCCTCTCGACTCTTATCGCGACCCTCAGCAGTACTGGAATGAACAAGTGGCGAGAACAAAGGAAAAGGCTGACGCATGGCAAGGGCGACAGCTGTCAATGTTCTCGCGCCCCACAGTCTGTAACCTAGTTCTTACGGCCAAGATATGGTATGTCATGAATGTGCTATGTGCTTCGCGGATCCACCGTATCTTCGGTGTTTTCATATGGGCATCGATTTGGGAAAGGGCCAGCCGCGCAAACTTGTTCTTGCCAGGAAAGACAGGGGGCCTTGGGTTGGTACATTTATTTGTGCGACAAGTTGTGTCACACTTTATGTACCTTCGCGATCAGAATGATGTGTTCCTTCGCACATACATGCAAGAGCTTTTATGTCGTCACCTTCCAGGATTTGTTGTATGCTCGTGTGAAGCAATGCATGGTGCCGTTAAAGGTTACCTGAGAGACGTCGTGCTTACGTACAGAATGTTGCATGTGCGGTTTTCAGTGCAGTATCTCGCCAATATTACTAGGAAAAAACTGTATAAGGACCTAATTGACACTATGCTCCCTGTACCGATTTACCGTATGTCAAACCATGGAGGCCCAGAAGATGTTCTCAAAAGGATTAAAAGAATGCCAGTTCACCCTTCGGTGAAAACGTTTTTCTTTAAACTACACACTAACACAATATCAGTTAAAACATGGATGCATAACAGGGGTATTTTTGTCCCGTGGTCCATTAACTGCTTCTTATGCAAGAAACCTGAAACGAAAGAGCATGCGTTTCTAGATTGCTGGGATACCATATTTTTCTGGGATGTGCTACAAAGGACCTTAAAGAAAGAGTTACGTTTAGATTCACTGGGAATAAGATTCTTACCGGTAGAAACGGAGGTTTTCCAGTATGATGCTATAATGCTCCTGGGCCTTCACAGTTTGTGGAAAACTAGAACGCAGTTCAACTATGCTGATGCCAATTCGCGACCTACACGTGATCACTTCACTGAACCTAGTGTAGGGTTCAGGGATGTCCATCGGGCACTCCCTGATCGGCCAACATGGATTGGCTTGCTAGATAAAGCTGCAGCACTGAAAAAATCTTAATATGTCGTGCCAGCAAAATCCTTGTTGATATCTTTTATTTTCTGTGTATTGTTCGTGTATGTCAAAGCCGGCAATAAAAAAAAATGGAGCGGTACAGTGGTAAGATGCTGGGCTAGGAATCGTGAGATCGCAAGTTCAAATCCTCGGCGGGGACGTCGTTTAATTTTTTTTTACTTTTAAATTTTTATTTTTTTGTACTAACAAATTTACATAGCCTTAAAGAGGTCTCTGTCAATATTTAATGAAATATTTATCATGAACTAAAAGACGTCACACTACAGACAACAGAACTACAGAAATAACGCCCCAAAATACGACAGACTGAAATTTCCGGTTGTATTTTTCAACTGGGATGTCTTGGTGTTACGTTAAATAAGATACTATCGTGCTTAGTAACATCGACATACTCGGGAATTCTGGACATTTCAATTTCACCATCCTTGCTTTCCTTTATTGCCTTGCAACACATTATTTTATTTCATCATTCATCATTAGTACAGAAGGAGGTCCCAGAGTTACAAGAACTGTCAGGGGGCCCCATATTAGTAATTTAACAATGCAGGAATTGATACAATATGGCAACATAGCGGCGACCGACATCAAGAAACACGAAGTTAATGAAGCAAATAAACAAATTCAAATAGGTGCTTACAATATTTCATGTGGAACTTCACGGCAATACTCAAGCGTAACTGAGTGGACAAAATTTTAAACAATTTTATTTCTATGTAATAGCCGAGTATCAAGAAGCGTGAACTGCCTTCGCCAATAGGTTGTCGTTCGCAGCAACATATGCATTTATGGCACTAGTCGGAACATTGGTGGTGCGTTAAAGCAGTGTTTCGGTTGGCGTTGGGTGGTTATGTTATACGACAGGAGCAAATGGTTTTGTACCCTATGGGTAGAGGGCACATTGCCTTGAAGAAATGCCAAATTTAAACCGTAAAGCCATTTATTACAGCTGGAGTTCGAACGGTGATTGCAGAACAAGTTTCATTCCGTCTTTTGGCACGTGCATGTTTTTGAGAGGCAGCAGAGAAGGAGAGGGAACGGATATGCGTGCACACGCCTTGAGCATGCGCGCGTCTACTTGCATTTGCTGTGCGCGCGTGTTTGAGTCTCCGTATTTGAATGTGTGTGCGCACGAGTGCGTGTACGTGTGCAAGCGTACGTGCATGTGTGTATGCGTGCAGTTCCGTGTACCTGCGTGCATACATTTTTGTGTGTGTGTGACTCGTGGACGCGCATAAATGTAAATGCGGGCGAATATGTGTCGCATCTATCTGTGCGTGTGTATGTGTGTATGTGGGTGTGTGTGCGTGCGAGCGAGTGTATGTGTGGGTGTGTGTGCGTATGTGTGTGCGCGTGCGTGTGTGTCTGGGTGTGTGTGTGTGTGTGTAAGCACTTCCCGTTTTAGCCTACTCTCCGGGATGAAGGAATACACAGTTTATTTAAACCCGTACCGAATTCTACGAGACAACAACGAATGACTTTGCATTTGCAGCACTATCTCTGTCTGAAAGAGAAATCAAGGGAAAAAAGAAAAAAAAAGCCGCCTGCGCCGTCAATATTGACACGTGCACTTATATTTATCGGGCGACCACGTTTCGCCGCCTAACAAATCTTATCGCACCGCGCGGGACGCGCTTGCATGTATCCGAAGTTTCTGGAAAGTTATCGATGCTTATATCCGCAGTCTGTTGTCGCCGAACCTTGCGTTATCTGATTTATTCGCCTGACGCGAATGGTGTAGAACTTTGTGGAAGGCACGCGGGTCCGAACGATTAGTGTAGAACATTCGACGATTCTGTATAAAAGCCGACGCGCTTGACCCGCTGATCAGATTTTCGACGATCGCCGAGCGTGTTCGCCGCTATCGTTGTGCTATAAGTGTAGCCTGTTTTGTGGGCACAGGTTCGCGCAATAAAAGTTAGTTTTCTCGTTCGCAGTATTGCGACTGTGTTATTTAACGTCACCACCACGTGACAGTATCGCCGTCCGAGATTTCGTCACGATGGCACCGTCACCATCGACACGGCTGCGTGAGCCGCTACGCCTCCCCCCTTGCTGTTCATGTTCATCTTCGTTATCTTCTTTCCCACGGCGGCAGCTCACTGTCTTTAAGCCAGCGACGTGCTAAGCCTGCACCATCATTGCTACCGCTTGCCTTGGAATAAACAGCGTTAAGAGGAAGCTTTAGCTCGGGTGCTCTAATATAAATACATGTAAAAGGAGAATTCGCTTTGTCTGGGCAACCACTGCACTAAATTTGGCTGGGTTTGTTGCATTTAAAAGAAACATTTAAAATCTAGTGACTGTTGATTTCGAATATTTATTTAGGTCATCAACTTATTTTAAAAAGTGGCAAAATCTTTTTTCCATAAAACGAAACGATCACGTTTACAACGCTGTAACGCCGCAAAGAAAGATGATGTAACAAATATGTTAATTGCATCTAATAGTACATCTCAAGCGGAAAAAAATGATATGTTACACATGAATCTAAATAGAAATTTTGTAATATGTAAATACGGCTTTTCCGGAACCCTCGTACACAACGTTAGAAATTCACGTAAAATGTCCACTGACATATCAAATTTGTCCGCTTTCAATGATCTATTGGACACCGTTTTTATAACCACGATAACTGTTTTTAATGCAGAGCCATTCCTTATAAATTCGTGCTTTTATTTTTTTCAAACTTACGAAATTCGGAATATTTTTTTAACAATATTGATACCCTAAATCGAAATTTCGTTCCAATATTCACTAGAATAGAACTGTCTCTCTCATATGCAGAAAGTTCATTAAGATCGGTCCAGGGGTTATCTCAGAAAAACGTTTCTGCGTTTTACATGTATTTGAATAGGGCGCGTCGGAGTTCGGCCCGAGCTAAAGCTTCCTCTTAATCAAAATCAAAAGCGAACTGCCCTGCTGGAACACGCTTACGGAGCCCTATTATTGACATCCCAAAAAGCTATGTGCGGTCACATTGACTTTACAGGCTTACTTTTTTGCGTCAGTTAAGCTTTCCGAGACAGTTTAATTGGAAAATATTTGTTCACATAACTCTTACAGAGGCATGTTTGATCAAAATGTCTTCGCTTGGCTAGATAATCTTGAGGACGGGCTCCAAACTACTCATTTTCTTTAGCCATTTAAGATCAATACTTGATGATATAATTAATGTAGCTTCGTTAATTACACACAGGCCGTCTCAAGTTAACCGTGTATAAAGGTTACCAATATGAACACTCATATGATAAAATGATCTCACCAAGACCTATATTGGTTAGTATTTAAATTTTTTTCAGTTAAAACAGCCGGCATATTGATAGTGCTCTAGGCTACCTATAACGCAAGTGTGAAAGTATGGACATGTTTTCTTGTCGCAAATCAAGTTTATGTGCTTAAACGCACGTGCCCAGCCATGCACTTCTGTCTTTAGAATGGATTCTTCTACATAATACAAGAAGCACCTCAGTGCTACGGTACATGACAGAAGGTGTGCGAGAACGTTGTGCGCGCTCCCGATTACATTTCTGAGCGTTGCTGGCATCAGGCTCAATTTCCTGGTGTCATTAGGAATAAAAAATCGGGGAACGCTTCAGCTTTGCCTCTAAAGGCCCAACCACACGCAGCACGGTATACGCGCCTGCGTGCGCCTAGGCGGGTGATGAAGGGAAGGGTGTCCAGCCCCACGATACGCGCACACGTGCGCGCTTCGCTGCGCGTACCACAGGGCTGACAGACCAGTGGCTCAACGATGGCGGAAAAGTTCGTCTTTGGCTTTGAGAAAAGTTCATCCTTAATTTCATTGTGGCCTGACTTTTCTATTTAATTTATCAATGTTAGCGTTAGTATATTGTTTCTAAGTTGAGAAATGTACGCCGTTTGTATCTACATGTCCTTATGACAAGCAAAGCGACATCAATGATCACCATCACGCGCGATAGCGTCTGCTTAGTTGACAACTGCGCGCTACCTCGCACGAAACTGCGGTCGAGCTTTTGCTTAGCCGTTTGCTTCGCCGGCTTCAGAGTTCTCTGCCCGCAATGGACCACATGAGAAAGAAGCTTTCGCTGCTGCTGCTCTTGCAAAGACGGCGGGAGCGCAGAAAGCATCTGCAGCGACGTTGGTGGGTCCGGTCCGTCTTTCAACGGCGTAAAGAAGAAGGACATTACGGCGGTGAGTAACTTCTTTCCTTTCGATGATCTCTACAGTGGTAGAACTACGAGCAGTGTTTGGACATGGGAACTTATCTTCGCCGGGACAGCAATTACTTATCAGCGTTTTTAAGCGCGCACATATACGAGACATAAGTGAAAGGGTTAAAATAGTAATGCGGGGATCGTACTCGCAGCGCGCGAACGCCACGTTTCACAGAACGGCACCGCGTCGTCGGTACAAGGTCCGTTCAGGTTGACTGCACCGATCGAAACGATAACGTGACGTACGCAAACAGAGGGAACGACGAGAGCAGGGTGTATTTCGGAAAGCGCGAAAGCATAGGCGAAGATCGGGCTGATTAGCCGCCCGAGGCACGCAGATCGTATATTGGATACGCGGTGACGATACTTTACGCCGTTTCAACAGGCGTCTGTCTAACCCGTGTATGCAGTACAACATACCGTCACCAATTCTCCATAGTACTCCATTCTATTCAACAGGCAATCTGTTAATAAAAGAAGTATTTTCCAACCTTCATATACTAGAACAGAGGTGTAACAACTGCTGGAATAATAATTCGGAGCTCCCTTCACTATTAACAGTAGATCATGCTGTTTATACAGAGCTTGTGTAGCACCGTCTCGCACAAAATTTGTAAGAATTATGTTTTGTAATACATTTTCTGCTATATTCAATACTTTATTAGATATCCAGCTTATTTTTTCTTCGTTTGATTCGATATTCGATTACTAAATCTACTATTCGGTATTAGCACACCCCTACAAAAAAAGTTAGGGGCTGCTGGTTCTATTTGTGCCATTAGTATAACACGTGGATTCAAAAACACCTTTTACATGTGTTGGTTGTCATATATGAAGCTTGTGGACGAGATATGAGTTCCTATATATTCTGTCTCTCAGAAGTGTGACTGTAGAATATGAAGTGTAATGTAATTGTGACCTGGCAGGTTAAAATGCTGTACGACTGCTTTCGGAAGTTTCTTGGCAGTGGCCGCACGGTTTTTGCTTAATATAACGTTGACTGGCTCTCCTGTTTTGCTGACACAGCGTTTGTATTAAAGCATATAAACAAAGCAGGGCGTAAAGTTAATCGTGGCTAGTGGCTATGCGTGTGTGTCAGTGAAAAGTGCACAGCTCCCGATACCTGAGCGCGTTTGTGGGTAGGGCACAGGCCTTCTGTCAAGTAATAATGCACCATTTTTTACAGATGCAACGGATGCGTCAGGATGACCACGGATTTTTCTACAAGTTCTTTCGCATGACGCCGCAGCTCTTTGACATGCTATTGAGCTTTGTCACTGAGGACCTCACACCGCAGCACCACATTCGAGAAATCCATGCAGCCTGGAGAACGACTTGCTATAGAATTGAGGTTTGTAAAAGATAGTTGCCCCTACAGTAATAATGTACGATTGGAGGAATACAAAAGAACACAGTTTCTTTGTCATTTGATGTATCATTTATTTTATTTATTTACATAACACTGCCCGCCGCCTTTTGGCAGCCAAAGCAGGGAGGGGTCCCAAAATATTGAAGCTAAAGAAAAAAAACGAAGCAATTGACAATGAGCATGCATAAAAAATAGTAATACATAATCTCGTTCATTATACAGAACTAAATATTTATTAACTCGTAAAAACATAAAGGATGGGACACAAAACACTGATAAAAAACAAGAGAAACAATAATCAAGCTGCTGACAATGTGCGTGAAAAAAGATACCGGAAAAAAAATTATCACATGATCACAGAGACTGAAAGTTTGCATTTAGTGCATCACCAGTGTAGCTGTTCTGGCTAAATTCATCAAAAAACTCTGCCATCGAGTGGCATTGCACAAAAGCTACCTCAGCACTTTTGACCTTGCGCAACTTGTACAACATGCACTCAGGAATGCTTGCACATGTAGCATTAAATAAAGGTAGTAGCTAACCTACACAAAAGCATTTGGTCATATGTCACCCAAGAAGTGCCCCCACAGCCATGGAAATCATTGTCAAGAAAAGTCATGTCATCCTAATTAATGTGCAAGCAACAATTGAGACATGGGTACTAATATTTAATATTAAGGTACTAATAGGGCAAGACATAAAAGACATGGCCTTTGCTTACCGTGCGAGGATTGAGACGGCTAGACTCTGCAATGCTATGTAAGTCGTATTGTGACGAGTGTGTCTGCAAAGTATTAAACTGCTGCACAGCATGACAGCAGCAGAATTTTTTTACATTTTTTTAAGCTTAAGAATTTTTTTAAAGCTCACATGCTCTTCACAGCTCCTGTCAGGTAGCCCTGCTTCCTACCAGGGAAGCAGGGTCATGTGTACAAATGCCTTATTTAAGCATTGTCTTCAATGTCACTGATTACGTACAAAGGCTTTGGCCAAACATCCAACGCAGAATATGCTAAACCAACTCTGGAAGTCAGCCATGCAACAGCAAAAAAAGAAAAAAAAAGAAATGTGGCTTGTGGTCTGTGTTGGCAGTGAACCTCACCTCCTGGCTAGGTGGTGATCAGTCTTTTCACTTTCTGCTATCTCTTCTAATAATAAAACAATTTGAAAAATGCTTGCGGTGCTAGAGCGCCCCGAGATAATGGTTTACAACTTGCAGCATGTAACTGAAATTTCTGATGGGGATTGGTTGAAGGTCCATTACATTTTTTTTTCTTTACAGGCATGTACATACACCCATAAATGCATGCACAAAATCTTCATGCACAGGTGGTGAACTCAAAAAGGTTCATTGCTGCAAGACAGGTTCAAAGAGTAAGGACAGATGAAGGCGATGAACACCTGTCTTGTAACAGCAAACCTTTAGGTGCAAGTCAGTGCTTGTTTCTATTTTATAGGTGTGTTGCTAAAAAACGTTCACACATCTCTACAGCAGCAATGGCCAAGCAACCAGGCCCACATATATCAACTTTATGAAATTCCTAAATAATTACGCACAAAAATACGAATACAATACAATGTAAAATGAACAAAGAAGAACTGAGGGGCTTTCAAATGACACCAACAGACAAGGAAACGTAGTAAGGCATAGATGAAAGTAACTAGTCTTATTTCTAATGTCGAGGTCGCAAGCAGAAGGGAAATGAAAGTGGACAAAATATAACTTGCCACTGGTGGGAGCTAAACCCAGAACAAATTGACCTACAGTGGAGGCCATTCTGCCATCAATCTCCTAGAATATTGACGTGTACTAGATTAGGCTCTGGGAGTGTTGTTGCACAAGTAGAACTGGCTCACACTACCAGAATGAGATCTAGTACATGCACGTATATGCTCAAGAAAGTTTGCAGAGGGATAGCCAGTGCTGCAGCTCTATTGGTAAGCAATGCAAGCATAATTCAAAGGTTGTGGGTTCATCTCCCATTAATGGGAAGTTATATTTTCATCCAATTTCATTTTCCTCCTTAGTTCTCCATTTCAATATAAATTAATTAAATTCATCAATGATTTCATTTATTATACAAAAGGTATACATTAAAAAACATTATTATTTGAATTACTTTGC